>NC_133541.1:42614411-47614411 GCF_048773025.1 Camelus bactrianus
CAACAAAGAGATAGACATAAATATGAAGCTTTGCCAAGGAGGTAGACATGATAGGAATGGACATTTAGGGAATGCTTTACTATGTGGTAGATGTATATATGTGTGTGTGTGGTACATATATACATGTATCTTTAATTTTTATAAAAATTAAAGGATAGATAAATTCGGATGATATGAATGCAGCCTATTTGACTTCTAAGCCCACACTGATCATATCATACCAATATGTGCCAGGCTTTCAAGAGTCTATCAGAAATATATAAAGAGCTAAGTACCATGAGATGGGGCAGGTAAGGCCTTGTGCTAATGAGGGGATGAAGTGAAAAAGAAAAGACAGCATTATCAATAAGTGATCTTGGTAATAACAACAACAGTTGAATATTTGAATGCTCTGAATGCTGCAGTTGCCCCCAGTGAAGTAGTCAGTGTTTTGTTTCGTTTTGCTTTGTTATTTGGTGACAACACACTTTTGGGAATAAATTAATCTGGAAATAATTTTCTACAGGTCGTGCTGTGAATCAGCACCAAAGTGCCCTGTTGAATGCAGACAGTCCCATTTTCCTTTACCCTATTGACCGTCTTCACTGCCAGTGTTAGAGAAAATATTAAAAATAAGACTCTGTCTCTTTCCCTTTCCTTCCTGAGCAGTCAAGTTTAAAGTTTTTAGGTAATGCAGAGCAAGGTTGGCATCTGCTCCCAAAAAAGGGAAGCCATCGTGGCCCAGAGTGGATGTCAGAGTCTGAGTGGACTGACGCTGGCATAGAGTAGAAGGGTAGCTTCACATAGGGTATGTGACAAGTGTGGCCATGTGACAAGTGTGACAAGTGTGGCCATGCAGGGAATTGGCCCAGTGTGGAGTGAGGAGGGCATCCATGGAGGGTGGGACAGTGTGGCATAGTGAGTCGGAGTCTAAGTACAAGAAGTGGGCATCCCTGTGTGGGGTAGCCCGACATGGGGGTATCAGGGCCCACTTAAGTTTGCACGTTTTCTATCCAGTGAGGTGACTGAGCATGGAGTGACAGAGTCCACTTAAGGAGAGAATGTTGGTGGAAATAGTATATTGGTTACATACAGGACTATTGATCAAGTAAGTAAATATATTAAGGATAATGAGAGCCAGATTATTCATGATGGGAGGAGGGAGTTACAATTATGAAAAGGAATAAAACTAGAAAAAAATTTGTGGTGTTGGAATAGGAGGTATTGGTGTGACTGATGATTTTCAATATATATAAATAGATATAGAAATAAATGTATGTGTAACATACATTCCTTGGCTCTGTCCACTGTGAGGACCTGGGAATGCAGCAATCCAACAGTGACGAGTACACCTAGTGCCCAGATCTTGGTTTCTTATATCATTCTCCACTAAAAGGAGCTCCTGGAAAAATAGTTGGCACATAATAAGCACAGACATTTATTTCTTGTTGTTGTTATTCTTATTCAGTATTTTCAAAGCATTCATCTTAGCTACAATAATCAAAACAGTATGGTACCAGCACAAAAACAGACACACACACCAAAGGAACAGAATAGAGAGCCCAGAAATAAACCTACTCACTTATGGTCAATTAATCTATGACAAAGGAGGCAAGAATGTACAATGGAGAAAAGACAGTCTCTTCAATAAGTGGTGCTAGGAAAACTGGACAGCTACATGTAAAAGAATGAAATTAGAACATTTTCTCATACCATATACAAAAATAAACTCAAAATGGATTATAAAGATATAAGACATAAAACCACCAAACTCTAAGGAGAATGTAGGCAGAACACTCTTTGACATAAGTAGTAGATCTGTCTCCTAAGGGAAAAAGAACAAAAGCAAAAATAAACAAATTGGACCTAATTAAACTTAAAAGCTTCTGCACAGCAAAGGAAACCATTGACAAAATGAAAAGACAACCTACTGAATGAGAGAAAGTATTTGCAAATGGTCTGACCAATAAGGGGTTAATATCCACAATATATAAACAGCTCATACAACTCAATATCAAACAAACAACCTGATTAAAAACTGGGCAGAAGACCTGAACAGATGTTTTCCAAAGAAGACCTATAGATGCCCAACAAGCACATGAAAAAATGCTTAACATCACCAATCATCAGAGAAATGCAAATCAAAACCACAATGAGACAGCACCTCACACCTGTAAAATGGTTATCATCAAAACGTCTGTAAATAACAAGTGCTGGCGACATTGTGGAGAAAAGGGAACCCTAGTACATTGTGGGATTGTAAACTGGTATAGCCATTATGGAAACACAGTATAGAGGGTCCTCAGAAAACCAAAAAAGAATTATTATATGATCCAGCAACTCCACTGCTAGGTATATATCCAGAGAAAACTAAAACCCTAATTTGAAAAGATTGATGCACCCCAGTGTTCATAGCAGCATTATTTACAATGGCCAAGATATGGAAGCAACCTAAATATCCATCAACATATGGATGGATTAAGATGTGATACACACACACACATATATATATGTACAGTGGAATATTACTCAGCCATAAAAAAGCATTTGCAACAACATGGATGGACTGAGAGGGTATTATGCTTCGTAAAATAAGTCAGACAGAGAAAAACAAATACTGTATGGAATCTAAAAAAACATGAATGTATATAACAAAACAGAAACAGGCTCATAGAAATAGAGAACCAACCAGTGGTTAGCAGTGTGGAGAGATAAGTGGGAAAGAGCAAGATAGGGGTATGGGATTGAGAGATACAAACTACTGTGTATAAAATATACATGCAAAAAGGATGTATTCTACAGCTCAGGGAAATATAGCCATTATTTTGTAATAACTTTAGATGGAGTATTTCTATACAATTATTGAATCACTATGTTGTATACCTGAAACCAGTATACTATTGTAAATCAACTATACTTCAGTGAAAAAAGGAACATTCAACTTAGTTTTCATGGGATCAAGAAGAGCATGTTTGTTTCTGTAGTTAGGCTTTATTGGTCTATGTGACATTTGATAACTTCGCATATCCATAGCACAGGTGCTGTGAACAAGTTTGTGAAGAAACAGAATAGACTTCTGCAGGTGTGCGGCTGCTTCTCCTTTTGCCCCTCCAGTTCCGCCCTGCTCTGGACTCTGGAGGCTGACCACATGGACTGTATCTGGGGCTTTCTTGCCTCTGGCTTTATTTGGCTTCTGCCAAGACATTGGGCAGACCAAAGAGAGGGGGAAGAATGAAGTCAGGGTATTTGGCCTCCCCGGTTCCTGCCCTGCTGGCCAGTCAGTCAGCAGGGGCTGCCTTCCTCATCCAAAGGCCGCTGCTCCTGTTGGGCCTCTTCTGTGGCTCCCTGTCTCTGGTAACCCCTCCTTGCTCTTGCTCCTTCAGGCTTCGGATGGTGCAGGTCCCCAGTGCTTCACTGTGCTTTATTGCCAGTGCCTCTGCAAGTTCACTGAGCTCTCCTCAGTTACCCCCACCCCAGGCACTGTCCTGCGTGGGTCGTGACTGATAAAGCAAATACTCATGCGTTTCCTCAGCAGGGAGCACACATGCCCAGGAATGCTACATAAATGCCTGAGCGGCTTAGTAGCCACGAGTGGCCAGCACAGCTTGGCCACAGAGAAAGAACGGGAAGCATCAGTCCAGCCAGTGAGCCTTGTCAGTATCCTCCTGTTGGAGCCCACCAGGAACACCCCTGCAGTTGAACAAGTTGCATTTAGTACTTGTTACAGCAAAGGAGAGAGCACGCTGTGGGGAACTGTGGGGACATTTCGGCAAGAGAGTGTTAGAACTTATAGGATGTGGGCTTGTGGTAAGTGATTTGGGGGAGGGTTTAAGGAAGTAGGGCTGTGCTCTGGATTGAATGCTGTGGGGAAGCCGAAATAATTCTATAATCATGTATCTCAATAAATACACAGTAAGAAGTATCTAATACTTACCTGACAAGGGAGATACCGTGATCACCAAGAAATCCCTAAAAGGAAAGCAGAGCAGACTGAGGACAAGCTGTAACTGGGAAAAGAGCCCCAGTCACTCCTGTCGGCAGGGAGAGGAGGAGTCTTTGGTATTTTGTGGTTTGGACATTGTTCTTGTTTTCAGCTGTGTTCAGATATGATCACAGAGTCTTTTTGTTTTTGTCTTGATCCATCCTGGTCACACAGCGGCCTTGTCCGATGTTGATGGTCTCTGAAATTATTTTTGTAACTCAGGGAGAACACCAGGGCCTACCATCAGTGCCAGGACAGCCTCTAGCAACACCAAGACCCAGCTGGGAGGCGGGGATGCTTTTCTCTTTCTCAGCCTGTTTCAAGGAGGTTAAAGTATGATTGGCAACAGAATCACCCACAGGGCTTATTAAAATGGAGATCCCCGGGCCCTGCCCCCAGATCTACTGAATCAATGCCTGGAAGTCTATACTTCTTAGCAGCAGGCTGCATCATTCTGATGCACACCAGAGTTTGAAGGCCACTGGTCTAAAAAGAAAGACGTCAGAAATCCAGGTTCACAAACCTAGATTTGTAGCAGCCATTCAGTGTGAGGCATCAAGCACTAAGCTGTTAGCTTAAATTTTTATTAGTGTCAAGTTCTGCACCCTGAAGGTGTAGATTTTTAACTCAATGGAAGCAGCCTTTGAATTTACAAGGTTATCTGTGTTTATACCTTGTGTGCCGGTTTTAGAAAAACCTCAGCTAAGGAGGTCAACCTGTAAGTGACAGAAAGGAAGGGGCTGGTCATCTATTACCATAAATCAATAAAAAGTAAACACCACTAGAAAGGCTACTGCCAAACAGGGAAAAAAAACAAAACAAAACAAAACAAAACAAAAAAACCAACAACGAGGAATTGCTTCCAAAGTCAGTGAGAACATTCACAAGGGTAAACCAAAATTCCGGAGATTCAAAGATGCATGACTGACATCCCATTGAACAAAACAATCTATAGGTCAGAAATGAGATGCCTTAACTGTAAAATATCTAGTCAGATCACTGCAGATAAAAACACAATTTCTTCACAGGAAAATTCTCAAGAAAGAATACAGAGAAAGCAGAAATGAAGAAGTTAATTTATTCTAACACCACAACTAGGACAATATTTGGCATTTTCAAGTGTCAGAGAAAGAGCACCAAAAATATAACTAAGACAAGAGCCTAATAAAGAACTTGACGTTGAACCTGATTTTGCGGAACCAGTGAGATTTGGCTCTTTAGGATGACAGGAGCAAGGAGACTTGAGGCTCAGACATCACCACCAAATTCAGCTGTGGACACTTTTTTTCCCCATTGAATTCTTCTCTTCAGATGTGGAAGAGCTGAGCTCACCGCAGTCAAATAACCCTACCGCAACTTTCCTAACAGGGAGTTATGTAATGAGTCTTTTTAGCCTGAATAATGCTTTTTGCCTTAAAGCCTATTTTGTCTACAATCTCCATGGGCAGAGAGTCTGCATCTATACCTCATTACCATTATTTTGATGATAATTACAGTTCATCAATTACTTGGGAGCAAGGTCAAATCTAGCAGCCAAATCTCCCCTTTGGTGAGGCCATCACGGGTATCACCCCCCTTGCTGAGATCTACTGGCCCCGCAAAAGCCTTCATGCTCATGTTCTCTCTCTCCACTGCTTCCTCCCTCCCTGCTCTCCCTCTCCACCTCCTCATCCTGTCACAGTATTACCAGTTACAAAATCCTGTCTGATTTAAGCCCTGATTAACTTATTCCTTTTCCCTTTCATCTGAGAAAGGACAAGATTGAGTGAGGAAATCACGGAGACATAAAGGAGAGGAAGAATCTGCACGTAAGAGAGAAGAGATTGTCTCACTTTGTAAATAGATGTTGAAAACTAGAGGTACACGGTTCTCTTGGAATTTTAGTCCATGGAGAGGTTTTTTTTTTTTTTTTTTGAGCCTATGATTGTATAAGCCATGGCACTGATAATTTATTTTAATTAAAGAAAATAAAAATTCCTTGCCAAACAAAACAAAAAAAAAATAGAACAACTAATACAAAATATTCCCGTCTGTTTTCAGAATTTGGCTGTTACAGCACCGTCAGCCAGTCCAGACTTCTCAAAAATCATTTCAGTTTCATGAGAAACTCACCTGGAAAGTCTACCTTGATGCATGAATCTTTGACAATTGGCTCAAGTTTTAGATTTCTTTGTGAAAATTCAGCTCAGTTCCACAATTCATTTACTGAATTTACTTCCTAGAATCTGTAAGCAAGAATTCAACTTCATAAACACAGTTGTACTTGGCAAATAAAGTTAACAAGATAAAAAAAAATCGATTTAAAACTTTCCAGGGTGTATTTATAAGTTAACCTTGCTTCTTAATAGTTAAAATTGATCCAATAACCTCTCTCTTAAATTTAATCTTTTTTTCTTGCAGTATTAAGCCTTGTGAAAATGCAAAATTCCCAGGAGATGTAGTGTTTTAGGTAGGCTGCCACGAATCCTTGAATTTTTTTGTGTGTGTATTCTGAATCTATGCTGTTAAGTGCATATAGATTCAGAACCATTGGTGGGAATGTAATTTGGTGCAGCCACTATGGAAAAAATACAGTGGTTCCTTAAAAAACTAAAAATAGAGTGCATTCACATTCTACCTATCAAATTTCTTAACTACTCTTTCCTATTTTCTCTCTCTCTATGTTACTGCCATTCACAGTCACCACTTTTGGATTTTTTTTCCCTGTCTTTGAAGCTTCAGGCTCTGTGGTAAAAGTGCTGATTCTTAGAGGATGACTGCTTCCACCAGGGGCTACAGTAAAAGTCCTGTTTTACCTTACACTCTGGCTGTCACTAGGTCCTCATGTCAAGAGGACAGTGGGCAAGGGAAGGATGCACTCTCCTTGCAAGTTTAATTTACACTGGTCATCAGGGGGCAATGCAACTGCTGTTACATAAGAAGAAAGGGAAGACTGCGTTTCACACTCAGTGAATAGTTGGGGCATCTCTTGATGTTCTGCTGCCCAGTTTGGACGGTTAATGGATAAGTACACAACAGATAGACATGACCTCAGAAGGGCATGGTAATCAAAAGCCTAGACCCTTAGAGCTACCGGTTAAATCACTAAGATCATGAGAGATCCTAGCCAAGGGTGAGGAGAATATGGAGAGGGTAGTTAATAAAGGAGATTATGAAAACTGATTGTGCTCTTAAAACTAGTTGCTGCAACAGGGATTGCTAACTTTCTCAACTAACGTTCCCTGTCTAAGATTCCTCAGGAATCTGAGGAGGACCAATCAGAAACCTGAAGATGCTGTCCCAAGACAGGACAGACTTAACACAAAATGTGAGTGGATCTGAACAGCCCAAGGCTGGACTGTAGTGGATGCTGACTGGTGCTGCTCAGACTCCCCACCTCCTGTCCTCCGACTTCCAGACCGAGACATTCATTTCTTTGTCACTGGGTACATTGGCTGCTGTTGGCTCCCTTCTGGGTCTCTCTGGGATTTGCCTTTGGCCAAAGGGAGCTATTTTTCCCAAGTTTATAACCTCTTTTAGGGGAAACTTGCATCCAGTGATTGGTTGCTTTTGGGATGTAAAGGGCCAGTCTTATTGTCTCAGTTTGGAATATTAAGGGTCATCCCGACTCCTGAGATCCTGTGGGATAGCTGAGGCTTCTGTTGCAATTACATCACTGTGTCTCCTTCTGCCTAATCCTTCCTTCACCGTCTCCAAGGTGTCCCTTCGTATGTTCTCCAAAAAACCTCTCGCGGACAAATTTCCACATCAGAATCTGTTTCCAGAAGATTCTACTCAAGATATTATCTTTTTCACATAACACTTGTATTATCGTAGGTTCCTGGGTACCTATTCTTCTGTTTTTGTACCTACATCTTAAATTATAAACTCATCTTCAATGAAACCTTCTTATGAAAATCCTATGTGGCCCAGGCTGTGGAAGTGTCACCCGCAGAGATTTTCTGTTCACTTCTGCCAAGCACTCCAGGGATATCACTGTCCCAGGACTAATTTTTATGTAAATTTCTAATCCTGACAGTTTCCAAATCATGACAGAAGTGTACATTCTAACCTCAATACAGCGTAAGGTAGAGGCCTAGGATTTTTATTTTTCTGGGAATGATTTTTTTCGTTTTCCATAGCCCAGAATAGCAAACTTCATCATCTTTGTGTCAAGGTGAGTGGGTCTTTTTTCCTGGGCCCCTCATTACTGAGACTGCATCTCTTTGAGCATCCCAGCTTCATGAACAGTATTAGTTCCCGTTCAGTGTCTCATAGGACCCACAGCCTCATATCCTGGCCTGATTGTGTGTTAAAACTCAAACTTCTAACTATTACTGAATTCGATAAGCACCCATGGGGAAACTTGAGGATTAGATCATAAGCTTATAACTCCTAATTTCAGGCACCTAGAGATTTCCATTTATTTCTTGTCAGTTGATATGTATGAATATGATTGTTAACATAGTGCCAGAATCTGAAATTATCCCAAAGTGGCTGAATGTGTCCTGGAGCTAGGTTTTAGTAAGAAATGGAAATCATGAGGGCACTGGCCTTGGAACTAAAGTGAAGAAAATGATATAACTGAGAAGGAAATGAAAAAGTTCAAACCATCTCTTTCACATCCAGGCCCAGACTGGGTAGGCATTAACATGGTAAAAAGTGACCTAGAGTCCTGATGGGCTCTAGGCGTCACCCTTGTGGGACTGTGAAGTCCTTGAGGGCAGGAGCTGTGACTTGTTTGCTGCTGTTTCCCTGGTGTCTAGCTCACGCTCAGCACAAATTGGATGTTCAGTAGATACTTGTTGACTGAATGAGCCAGCAGTAAAGCAGTGCTGTGCAGAATGATTAGATATTTAAAAATAAGAAGAAAGAACATAGCATAACATTATATCAACACCAGTCTAAGGAGAATAATAAAAAATAATAGAAAAGGATAATGCAAACTGAGTTATCATAGTCATTATTTCCAATGTATATTATTAAACCTAGCACTGTGTTAGGCATAGAGAATGTGATAATGAGCAAAAAAGAAGGATGTGGTCCTTTCCCCTGTAGAGATCTGGGGGAGGCACACTTTCAATGAAAACACTAATAAGGAAAAAGTAAGTATAAAGAACGGGGTGACCCAATGTTCTGTTAACCCAGAAAGATCTCTATTCTACTTATTGCCCCAGTATAATTATTAATAGTTCCCCCATTCACTCTCAAAAGTGTCCCAGCTTGGATGGACACCCTGGCTGTGACTGCAAGATATATGGTGTTAGCCAAGTGTACAACAGTGGGGACCACCTATTCAAGGACTAGAGGATAGGCTTCCCTGGGAAAACAAGACTGCCCTGAAGATGGTGGATGGAACTCACAGGGCATGTGATTGTTAGGGATGCCAGTGGGGAGAGCCTGCCAGGCGGATGGAACAGGATGTGCAAAGCAAGGCACACCACAGGATCGACAGAAGGCCAAGGGCAAGAGGTAGCCTAAAAGAGTAGATGGCCTGTGTGTCCTTGTGCACATCTTAAGAATTTTAGAAATTTATTCTTTATCCTTTAATTAAGGGTGAAGGTGGGAGGGATGGATGATTTAGCATTTTGAAAACATTCTTTTTGGCTGCAGTGTAGAGAACAGATTTGAGAAATTTCAGGAAGCTAGTTTTCAGCAGTCTACTGCACTAGACCAGTTAAGACATGATAGTAGTTTGAAACAGCAACTCGAGGTGAAGCTAGACAGCAAAACAAACAGACCTGGGAAATGGGTTGACTGCTATAGAGAGAGGGGAGTAGGGAAGTCTCCAGAATAGGTTTCTGGCTTATGCACCTGGATGGATAGTTATGCAATTCAATGAGCTGGGGAATTCTGCTGGTATTATTAAGATGTGGCGTATCTATCTATCCATCCATGCATTTACCTATGTAGGAAACTAAGATTCATTGACACCTGGTATATAGCAAGCATTGTGGGTCATAATAACAAAAATGTTTACTATGAAATCTAATAAGGAGATAAATACACACGTATTTATGTTACCAGTTATCATACTTACAGCTGCAAATCATAGAAAACAGCTAAAGTCAAAACTGCTTAAATAGTGAGAAAATTTGTAAGTCCTAAAATGGGGAGCTCTCACTTGGCTTCTTCAGTGGCCCTAATAACATTAAGGGTGTTAGTTCTTGTCGTCTTTCTACGCTGCTGTCATTAACTCAGTTCGTTCCTCAGTTGACTTTTTCTTGACTAGCACCCTTTATCTTTGCTTGATCGTTATCCCAGTTCCAAGCGCACACACCCACGACAATGTTCAGCAGCAGAATGACTATTTTCCCCCATGAATCTCTCTTGCAAAGTTGGGAAAGCTTTCCTAGAATCCACCTCGCCCCCTCACCCCGCCCAGAGAGTCCTCCTCACATCTTAGCACATAGAATGGGGTCACATGTTTATTCCTAAGCAAGGCCTGGCAAGAGGAAAGGGAGTGCCATGAGCTGTCCGGTGAGCACACGGTCAGGCAGAAGAGGATGACTCGATAAACAAAAATGATTTGAGGTTTTGTTTACAAGGAAAAAGGGTAAAATGACTGTTGAGTAGGCAACCCAGGGTGTCTGCTGAAACTAGAGAGCAGTGTTGGTGTTGTCTTAGGAGGGGTTCAGAGTAGTTCAGGAGATTGAAGCAGAAGAAATCACCCTGGAGACTGGAGGAGAAGAAATGATTCCAAGGCTGGAAAAGGTTATTAGGTTTATGTCACTCTGAAGGCAGAACCTGAGGTCTGAGATTACAGCAGCACTTAAATAATACTAACATAAATCCATCTTCACCCACTGAGTCTCCAGATTTTGGGCATCTTCATGGCTTTCCTGAATTCCTCCAAAGTCATACAAATACTCGTTTTTATTGTTTCTAAGCTTCACTGAACTGAAAGAAGAATAGTTGAATAGTGTTTTGCATAAAATACTAGAAATATTTGTTACTTAGCTCTGGCTCAATCTGAGCCTGACCTGTTTCTGTCATTACCGCTAGAATAGTTCTCCAGCTCTTGCCAGAGTTTGAGTTGTCAGGATAATAATTTATCCATCTTGTTGTCAGATTCACAGCTAGTTTGCCCGACTCTAGGGGAATCTAAATGACTATCACTGCACATGGTGTGCCACTCATATTTTAAATGCATTTAATTCCAAATATCTTCCCTCTGCCACACCCATATTCAAAGATTTACTGAACCACTGTCACTGTACTATTTTCCCCTGTTGTAGAAAACACCACCCATTAAAGATCAGTTTTCCTCTTGTTTCCTCTAATGCTCACTAAAATGACTGGCACTATTCGCTGGCCACAGTTACTAAGTTAGGCTCCCAGGTCTCTGGGCCCATATACTTATGTTTCCATATTCCTTCCCACCTCACTTCCTCAAGCCAGCTACTTTCAAAATATACCTGTTCTTCAAAAGAGTCTTGATCTCCCAATGTGGTATATAACCATTGTATTTTGCAAAAGGCCCAGTCTTGATGCGTCTCCCTCTAAAGACAGCTCTCTGGGTTTGCTTCACAGGGCCAACCAGAAGTTATTTTCCATGTTTATTAATTCATCCCTTCAGCTTCCCCTTACAGTGGGTCCTTTTCAAGGTTTTAACTATAAGCATTAAATTACCCTCCTGACATCCCTTTCCTCCTCCTCCCAGGAATGCTTGGAAAGGAATCCAATTGTGGGCAGATGTTAGGTCTTTCTCAGAAGCATTCCGTGTCAAATAACAAGCACCCAGTTGTAGTTCAAATAGAACACTAATAGTGGTTTACATGTTAAGCAAGAGTGGTAATTACTGGCTTTGAAAGCATATCATAATGACTTTTTATAGTTGTTCTTATACTTTATTATTCTTCCTTTTTTATGCTCTAGTCAGTGTTCTTAATTCTACTGCTACAGAAAAACACACTGGGAGAAAACTCAGCAAAACGCATGAGATGGTGAAGCACCCTGGCCGCCAAGAGCCGCCAGATAAGACTTGGTAGGGAATGCGGGGTCACAGGCAGTAGCATCAGGATATTTGGGCCTCCTTCTCCCACTTTTCCTTTTCCACCCTCAAAACTATACACATAACTGCCAGAGAATCAGTCGATAGAAACATATTTATCAGATACCCAAACTGGCTGAGGGGGGCTATCTGAGAGACTCACTTCTAGTACCCCCTCTAGACGCGCTCACATCCACTGGCAGGTGCAATCAGACCAGCAGAAAACTAACTCCATCACAAAAGTTTGTGCTTCCCCCTCAACGCCATGGAATGGATTTTGCTGGAATGGACCAGGGCATTTTATGACTTCTTGTATCCTTCATTGAAGGACATTATAAGGAGCAGAGTTATAAAACCTGTGGTTCACTGGCTGCTAGGATATTATTGAGGGCATTGTTTATTACATCACGCGGTGTGTTTTTTATGAGGACGCCCTGGGAAAACTTCTATTTAATTTCCTTATTGGAAGTAATCACACTTCTGAGTGATTTTTTTTCTTTGTTTTTAAAAATCTCATGGTGTCTGTGAGTCATGTCACTGATCATGTTTCTCTTTTTGATTTGGCTACTAGAAAGCTCAGATCGTAAGGCTGTGACTCATCTCTAATAATCACTCACCCTGGACCTTGAGATGCGTGTGTGTGTGTGTGTGTGTACACTGGGCTCACTCTTTACTCCATCCTGTTTTCCCCTACAGTCTCTTTACGCTATCCTGATGACTTCACTTATGTTTTCACACAAGAGAAGTTTATTTCTTGCTCACATAATTGTTGAATGCAGGTATTTGGCAGGTGGCCTTCAGTGAGGTGACCTGGGGATCCACGATCCTTTCACCTTACTGCTCTTGTATTAGGGTCTCCCGTCCTCTGCATGGAAGTGGCACATGGTAAGAGAAAGAAGGAAGGGTTGTGCAAGAGGTTTTGGGGTCTGGGCCTGGCAGTGCTGTTCATCACTGCTGTTTATGTCCCGTGTGCCATCACACAGCCACGAGAGATAGTAAGGGAAGCTGAGGAGTGTGACCCAGCAATGTGTCTGGGAAGAAAGGAGAGTGGGTGAGCTGAATGACTGCCCAATATTTATCACAAAACATGAAAAGCACGGTATGAAGGAAACAGTTCACTCTGTTTTCCCTAAGCCATTTCTGCTAATAGCATTAGCAGAATTGTTAACATTAGCAGGAATAACTGAATAGAACCCAGGGGTGGCCAGGGAATCCTCTCTTTGTGGCACCTCTCCCGTCTGTCCCTCCCGCTCAGTTTTTTCTGCCATTGCCTTTGTTCAGGTCTTTTCTGCCTCATGCTCAGCCTGCTAAAACCCCTGCCTTCCTGGCCCCTGGAGCAGAGTATCTGCTGAGCAGTTCTTGTGGGTTTGTTTGTTTTTTTTTTCTTCTCCGAGTTGGCTCATATATTTTATTATTACCTAATGCTGTATAAAAAATTGCCATAAAGCTCAGTGGTTTTAAATAGCAACAATTAATTACCTCTCATGGTTCTGTGGGTCAGAAATTGGGGAGCAGCTTAGCTGGGTAGTTTAGGGTTGGGGTTCTCATGAGGTTGTACCAAGATATCTGTCGGACCTTGCAGTCAGCTGAGAACTCTATCAGGGTTTGAGGATCCATTCCCAGGGTGGCTCACTCACATAGGTGGTGAGTTGGTGCTGGCTATTGGCAAGATGCCTCGATGCCTCCCTACATGGGCCTCTGCTCAGGACTGCTTGCGTGACCTTATGACATGGTGGCTGGCTTCTCCCAGAATGAGTATTTAGGAGACAAGGTGTAAGTCACAATGCCCTTTATGACCTCATCTCCAAAGTCCCACACTGTTACCTCTGCTGTACTCTCTTGATCACCCACAACAGCCCTGATTCAACACGAGAAGAGACTACACAAGGCCATGGATATCAGGAGGCAAAAACCACTGTAGGCTACTTGGGAGGCTGGCCCCTACACCTGCTTGCATTTGGAATATGTCCCTCCCTCAATCTCAAGTTTTCAAAATTCTCTCCTACTTTTAACAGTCAAATCAAAGCCCATCTTTTCTGTAAAGTCTGCCCTGATCATGCAACAACCAGCACTCCTGTTGTAACTCTTATTATTCTTACTATACACATGGCCTTTATCATTTAGTACCTTATTTTAAACATCTATTCATATGTCTTTTCTTTCACTTGGAATTTAAGCAATCAGGGACATACCCCCTGTCATATAGTAGGCACTCAATGAATATTATTTAAATGGATCTATGGTAGGGGAGGGTATAGCTCAGTGGTAGACTACATGCTTAGCATGTGTGAGGTCCTGGGTTCAATCCCCAGTACCTCCACTAAAATAGATAGATAGATAGAAAAACCTAATTACCTTCCCCCAAAAGAAATTAACAAAACATTGTAAACCAACTACCACAATAAAAAAAAAATGAGAACATTCATTTAACAAATACTTATTTTTAAAAAGTAAAATAAAATAAATGGATGAGTGAAGGAGAGAATGAAGAATATAAGCCAGAAGCCCTGGGTCTCTGCCTGTGGCCTCTTCCCCTGCTGCCTGGCTTTGGCCAAATCACCTCACCTCTCAGTCTCAGTTTCTTCCTACATAAAATAAAGACAATAATGCCTAGCCCACCTTTCCTCACAGAGATTTGAAAGAGGTAGCACTCATGAAAGTGTTTTCAGATGTATAAAGAATAAGGGCAAGGTGAGGTTAGTTACCTGGCTCTTCAGTGATGGCTGAGACGCACAGTGTTGTCACAGGTGGAGGTCAGTCAATACCTCTGACTTCCTCCTCAAGGAATAGTTAACTACATCAAGCTGTCAGCATACAAATGCCCTTCATTCCAGCCGGTGCTGTCAGCACATAGTGGTTCATGGCTGGGGGAGGCCCTCAGCAAAGGGAACTGCCTGGACCAGGGAGCTGAGCCCCATCACAGTCACACTCTGAAATGTCAAAGCTCAAAGTCAAGATTTGTTTCTCTGGTAGAATTCTCAACTGTCCTCTTCCCTTATGTACTCTGTTTTTTTCAATTTTTCTGTTATAGACAATTGTGAGGGTATAATTTTTTTCCATTCCACCTTTAAAAATATTATTTTAAAAATTAACATAAATTCATCTTCTTTTTGGTGTACAGTTCTATGAATTTTAATACATGTATAGATTTATGTAACCACCACAACCACAATCAGGATAACAGAGCAGTTCTACCATCTCAGCAAACTCCCCGTGCTTTCTTTTTATAGTCGTGACCCTTCCCCACCCAAACTGATAGCAACCACAGATATGGTTTTTTCATCGCTACATCTTTGTCTTTTTGAGAACATTTTATAAGTGGAATCATACAATATGTAACCCTTAGCGATTGGCTCTTCTCACTTGACATGTCTTTGAGTTCATCTAAGTTTGTTCCTTTTTATTACTAAGTAATATTCCCTTGTAAGGGTATATCCTGTTTGGCCACTCAACTGTTCAAGTGCATTTGGAATGGGATTGCTGGCCCTTCAGGTAAATGTATGCTTAGTTTTATAAGAGCTTGCCAAACTGTTTCCCAGAGTGGCTGTACCATTTTAGATCCTACCAGGAATATGTGAGAGGTCCATTTATTTCTTTCCTCACCACCATTTGGTATCATATTTTTATTTAGCCATTATCATAGACATGTAATGGTATTTCATGGCTTCAATCTGCATTTCCCTCAAAAGTGAAGTGCCTGTTCAAGTCTTTGCTCACTTTTTAATTGTGTTCTTTGTTTTCTCATTGCTGAAGTTTTGAAAATTATTTATGTATTCTGGATACAAGTTCTATGTCAGGTATGCGATTTGCAAATATTTTCATTCTGTCTGCAGTTTGTCTTTTCATTTTCTTAACAGTATCTTTTGCAGTGCACAAGTTTTCAATTTTGATGAAGTCCAAGGTATTCATTTGTAATTTTATGGATTATGCTTTCGGTGAGATGTTGAAAAACACTTTGCTTAACTATAGGTCACGGTAAATTTCTTACAATGTTTTCTTCTAAAATTTTTATTTTTAAAATATTTTACATTTAGATCTATGATCCATTTTGAATTAATTCTTGATATTTATGTGGATTTACTACAGGACTCTCTATTCTGTTCCATTGACTTATGTGTCTGTTCCTTCATGAATTTCAGACTGCCTTGATTACTGTAAATTTATAGGAGGTTTTAAAATCAGGCATTATGTCTCCTTCTCTTAATTCTTCTTTTTCAAAATTATTTTGGTTTTTCTAGCTCCATTAACTTTTCATAAAAATTTTAGAATTAGCTTGTCTTTATCTACAAAAATCCTGCTGAGATTTTCATTGGAATTGCATAAAATTTGTAGATCTTTTTGGGGAGAACTGACATCTTCACTCTTGTGAGTTTTCCAAACCATGTATATAGTATGTCTTGCTAAGTATTTAGGTTTCTTTGCTTCCTTGCATCAGAATTCTGTAGTTTTCAGCATACAGATTCTGGATAATACATGCATAAATTCATGAAATATTGGAGGGGAAACAATGGTGCTTCAAATTCTGGCATTCTTTCCCAACATGCTTGCTAATATATAGTTTACAGAGTCCTCAGTGTATTTTGCCCACGTTTTATATCTGAGAGAGACAGAGTGGAGCGTGCTTGCTCCATCTTATCCAGAACTGAAATCATTAGAAGTAAATCTTACTCTTCCTAGTACTTCAGATTTCTGGTTTCTGCACTCCATGAGGGTTAGAAGCAAAGCTTACTGTCTTTTCATCCCCCTCTGAAACTAGCATAGTGCCTTAAATGAAATTTTGTGGGTCTAGTATTCAATCAGGGCACACTGGAAGACTTGTGTCTGCTCCACAGTGTTCAACAGGAGTGGTTCAAATGGCTGGATATGTCTGGGACAGATTGGCTGCAGTCATATATATGGGTTCTAGGTTCTGCCCATTGGCTAGATTCCTCTCCATGTGGCTTCTGCCTGGGCTGCAATATCTGAAATGGCTTCTTTACTTATGTATCTGGTGCCTAAACTAGGAGGTTAGAACAGTGAGGGAATGATTGGCAGCTCACTCTCCAGCAGATTAGTTTGAAGAACATCATGGCAGTCTCAGAGAAGTCAAACTTCTTATATAGTAACTGGATTCCCCAAAGAAGCTCACCACCTTATTTTAAATTTTACTCCACTTGTTGTACATGTGCATTTCTGTAAGTTACCTTAAATTCACTTTAGATCAAGGTAGTATATAAACATGTAAATCAAGTGAAATATAAATTAGGTATCAGGGAAGATAAAGATGTGTAAACTTCTTTCCCTAAAGGAGTTTAGAATCTAGCTGGACAGAAAAAGTGTAGTCATTAAGAACCAGCAAGCAGGTAGAAGTGGAGAGCATTTGTTTCCTGAAGGTCTTGTAGACAACAAGTGCTCTAATTGTTTGCAGGAAGTGGGCAACGCTTTGGGCTTCCAAAAGAAAGTGAATTTGAGCTTTTTTTTTTCCCTTCATATTTAAAGATAGAGAGAATTTGGATCAGCTGAGAGGACTGGAAGGATCAAAAACAAAGGTCGTTTATGAAAAGGTAGACATGTTAGAAAAGCCCACGGCATATTTTGGGTCCTCACAGTCAGCCAATTTGGCTGCAGAGTCTGTCCACAGGAATTCTGGGTATGGATTTTTTTCCTTGCCTAAGTGTCCATTCACCCATCATTTGGTAACTGAACCTAGGTTTCCATCTGGGTAACCATCTTCTCACTACTTCAGGCCCAGTAGGGAAGCATGAGTTCGAGGCCTGGGCTAAAAAGAGGATTACACTTCCTGGCCTAAAATATTGATTCAAGATGTCAGCAAGATGAAGGTTGCAATGCTTGTCCCCGCCAACAACAAAGCCAAAAACACAACAGAAACATAAAAAAACTACACATCAAAGAAAATAGTTCAGGAATGGGCACACGGGCCCCTCTACGCCAATGGCACATCAAGAGAACTTTGCTGGAAATTTCTGTTGAACGTGAACCTGAAAAAATATACGGGTCAGTGGGTCTGCTACTGCCATCTTTATACCATGCAAAGCCTCACATACAGGCTTTGTATTTCTGCAAATGCAGCAGGGGGCACAGCCTACAGACGGATGGATGGCAACTGAGTCCTGATGACATAATTTGAGTCCTGAGTCGAGTGATACTTGCAGCTGAATTCAGAGTGCTCAGAAACAAGACACTACACCTACATGAAACAAAAATTTGAACCAGGTGTCTGAGAAGAGTGAGGGGAAAACAGTGTTTAATCAGAGAAAAGGGGAGTCACTGGCTTAGGGGCAGATACGGTGCTGCTGTGCTTGCCTCTCTCCACCCCTGCCTTCCCTGCGTCTCTCTCTCTCCCTAAACTTGACCTCTTGTGTATACCAAACCCCATTCTCTGAATGTTCCTTGCTCTTCATGCCTTTGCCAATGCTGTTCCCTATCAGAAATTGCCCTTTCCTGTCCTTTAGTTCTGAAAAGCTCTCTAATCATCCCTGAAGGCCCACCAGGTGAACCTTCCCCCTGCGAGTTTGTGTCATTCTTTACCTACTCCTCTATTCTAGCACTTGCCTCATTGTTGTTGTCTGTCTTTTCCATTATTCTGTGAACTCCTTGAGAGAACAGACCAAGTCCTGTAGGCCTAAAATCCTTCAAAGCACTTAGTACAGTATGTCACACACAGCAAGAGCTTAATAGATGCTTGTGGAGTAGATAGTGAATGAATGAATTAGAAGTGGCAGGTAATAAATGAAGAGATCTCTGGCTTTTGTCACCATTATTCCTGGAAGATCTCCCATCTTGGCCCACAGAATACTAGGCATTTCTTATTTGCTCATCATAATTTGTTTCTCTTGTGTTTTCCAAACTCCCTTTAGTTGGGCGTGGCCATGGAACTGATTTCATTTCAGTGGGGTGCAGCAGAAGGGATGTGTACCACTTCCAGGCCTGGGCTTCAAAACTTCCACACTTCATCCTTCATGTTTCCCTTTCCTTTGGTTGGGCCATGCCCAGAGTGACCTTGGAAGCCAAGCATTGAAGGAGCCAGGGCTCTGTCAGCCTGAATCCTTCAGTGACTGCATGAAACAGAGCCCTTCCCCCACCTCATCCACTGCCACCCCAGAGCACCTGCACTGAACTGTCACATGAGAGAGAGAGAGACTTCCCTTGTGTCAAGCCGCTGTGCTTTGGGGGTCTTCTTTGTTTCCGTAGCTAATGTTGCTCTAACTAATACAGGACCCAATAGCATTTTCTCAGTTCAAACCAGATTCTGAATGTGATGAATACTATATACAAGGCAGAACTGTATTCTGGAAAGCCTCCCTGTTGTCTCTGGTCTCTTCTTTCTTAGGAAAAGGTCACTCGTGGTATGAGGCAGCTAGGCAGTTTTGGAGGTATTTGGAGCAGTAGGCTGAGGGTGAGGAGGTTAGGTTCTGTTCCTGGGTCTGCCCCCTGCTGGCTTTAGGTTCCCAGCCAAGGAAACTGGCAGCATGGATGCTAAAACCACCCACCCAAGGGGAAGACACATAAAAGCAAAAACAATCACCCCAGCAGAAATGCAGGTGATGGTGCTGTCTGCAGCAGGAGAGAATAATGCTCCTGCCTCATCTCTTCAGGCTTCAGTAGTCTTAATGCGTGATGCCTTCCAGTGCTACAGACGCTGCTTACTGATTCCAGGCCTGGCCAGCAGAGAGGAGCATTTTGACCTTTCTTTGGCGCAGGCAGACTGCAAATGCACCAATCAAAATGTCTCTGTCCTTGTCCATGTCAACTTTCTAAGCCATAGGAAGAATATGCAGTTTACTTAGTTAAAAGACAAACAAATAAAAAATGCCAGGCGGTGCAGCACTATTGCTGGAAACCCCCAGTCAATGTTTCCAAGCTGCAAACTTTCTTGGCCTGGAGTACAATCTATTTTTACAGAGCCTGTCCCCCACACATCTACTTCCTGTGAACAGGCTCCTTGAGTGTCTGCTGTCCACCCAGAGGGGGGACAGCTATTTCTTATCTTCTTGTACCAGACTCTTCCGTGTTTGCTTCTGCGGGGAAGGAATCACAGCGATTGTTTCTCAGGACCAAATTTCTCAAAAAGTCAGATTCCCTAACTCCCCATGCTGGGATTAGAGCTTCCCCCACCCTCTTCATCCAAATCTGCCTCCACATTAGACTCCTTTTGTGTCTCTAGGACTGGATGCCCCCTTATCTGACCCTCGGCCCTAAAGAATACCGCCACTGACATGCAAGTACCCAGTAGGCATAAGAATCGCTCGGAGAGTGTCTTCTAAATGAGTGTAGGCTTGTGGGGTTCACCCCTCGGGATTCTGATTCAGTGCACGTGAGGTGAGGCCCAGGAGTCTGTAGTTTTAATTGGCACTCCAGGTGAATCTGATGCTGGCGGATCTGAGACCACAGGGACATCCCTCCCTCTGGTTGTGAGTCATCTTTTTAAGACATAAATAGGTTCATAATAACCCTTTAAAAATTCTTTGATGGTTTCCCATTGCTGTCAGGATCGGGTCCAGACTCTAGATGACAAATCAGTGGTCCTTAGGAGCTCAGGGTTCTTTAGGAGCTGGCCTCTAGTTATTTCTCTAGCCTCAGTTCTCACCAGCTGTCCTCCAGGTCTTGTTCATTTCAGTCATTCTGAGGATTTGCCATTCTTCTTTCACTGCTTTGTAAATGTCTCTCTGCCTGGACCACTTTTCCCTCTTCCTTCAGTCTTTACATAATTAACCTGTAGTCAGATGAAACCTCCTTTCCCCTTGGGAGACCACTTTTTCCTGACTAAGGGAGTGCCCACCTATGTGTGCTTACAGCTCTCTGTCCGCCCCCGCACTTATCACCCTGTGCCGTGTTCACCCTTCGCGTGTCTGGTACCCCCACCAGAGCCAGAGCTTCTCATGGCAAGGATCATGTGCTCATCTTCAGGTCCCCAGAGAGTTCAGCCAGAGGACAAGGGACAGTGGTGGGTGGAGGTGGACCTGAAGACCTCATTCTATAAAGATAGACAAACATCACTGGAATAACATGGGAATAGTTTCTGCTATCACCAAAATAGGCAGAAGTCTCCAGGAGGAGTAATAAAGCCTTCCTGCTGGTGCAGACCTATCACTGTTGAGCATTTTTGCAACATCATCTCACTGTTGCAGCTGATATGAATTGAAAAATGGAACAAGAAGTGGATGAGTGCTATTTCTAGCAGCACATGATGCTGCAAGACCATGTCATGACGCAGGTACTCTTAACTGGGAGGCCCCACCCAAACACACCAACATATGGAAATGCTCCCATCCTACTTGGAACCTAAGTTATATCTCACTATATGACTTAAGCCGAATTGCACGTAAGGTCTCAGAATGACTGGAGGAGAGCCGCCTGCCATCTTGTCCTGCTCCCATCAAGACTGTTACCTGTGAAAGAACAATGCACTGTCACTGTATGGTTGGGTCTCTGTTGCAGAAATTTAGCTTTCACCTTAACTAATATGGATAGCCTCACGCCTCCTATGCAACTTTGTCAGGATGAAGAACCTGACTCAGGAATGAACCCCTCATTTCTTGCCCCAAAATATTTTCTACAAGAAAGCAAGCAGGTAGAGCTTAGATTAACCATTCCATGCATGTCCCTAGTAACCTATACAATTAACCCCAAAAGCCATGTTCCCTCTTTCTTACCCCCCTGCAGAAGCCAAGTAAATAGAAAGGAAAATAAGCAATGTCGAGAGTAGGAAGCACTTCCTCCTTTTGAGAATTCAGAATGTGGGTGCCCACCATCAATTAATACCAGGGAAATAACAGGAAATTCTCTGGAGAGAAATGTGAAAAAGGGAGGCAACTGCTTTTGAGCTCTCTGAATAATGAGTCTAACTAAGGAAAGCCAGTATCTTTCTTTTGCAGGCGGTTGCTACCTTCTCATGAATACCACCAGTGCATCTGCATCCAGTAGCTCCCAGCCTCCCAGGAAACAACAGAGCCTTGCCATCCCGCCAGCTTCCCAAGAGCCTGCAAAGCAGACATCACTGATCCCATTCTCTAAATGGGAAAACGGAGGCTCAGAGGTTGAGTGATTTATTTAAAGTGCAGTATAAGCAAGCAAAGAAGCCAGCAGGAGATAAGAGCTCATCTAACTCCCCAATCAATTTTCAGTTCCCCAGATAACACAGAACCTAAATAAACCTACATCAACACCATATGGTATCAGCAAAGCGGGGAGATGTTCGGCACTCATATTAAAATGGGCTATAAAGGAAAGAGAGTGTGTATGTGTGAACAGTCAGGGAGCAAGCTATCCTTTTGATAATTCTCATCATTTTTAGTTCAGTAACCCAAAATGACATGAGTTTTTTGTTTTTTGTTTTTTTTGATGGAATGGACAACTTTACCAATACCTATCCAGTCCTTATTTTTAACACTAATTATAATCACAATTGCTATGAATGCTTGATAGGTTAATAACTTAATTAAGCATGCTTAGAATTCTGGCTTATTAAATATTTTTCTTGGCTAGGAATCTTGAAGTCCCTTTAAAGGACTTGCCTTGAGTTTTGAAATGAAAATCCATTCTGTGTTCTTTTGGGATAATCTGTTTCAGAATTTTCTGCAACGCCAGCAGGGAATGCAGATTTAGTAAAACTACGTTGCAAACCTGTTAACCTATAATAGCGACCAACTAATCCAACGCACTTTCCCCTGGACACAGTCATGCATCCCACTAGGCTGCCATAAGGGCAAATAAGATTTGTCTGTAGAATTAGGCTGCGCAGTTAGAGGCCTCGCTTTGGGTGTGTGATATCCTGTGGACTACGAGCAGATTTCATGTCCCCAAACAGATGGGCTTTCCCTTTATGGACCACTCAGGTTTTCTAGGCAAACTGCAGCTGTGCTAATATCCCTTTGTGAAAAGGAATGTTTAAGTTGAACCACTTCCCTTTACCTGATGGGCATTCAGAGTTTTGAGCCAAGGGCAACTGGGATATGACAGCATTTGCAGAAAAGGAAGAGTCCCTTCTTTGTGCTGTTTAGGATTGACTGTGACAGGCAGAAGAAGCTTCTCTGGGTATGAGTGAGGGTCTTCAGTTGCAGACAACTGTAGCTAGGAGAAGCAGGAAGGGGAATTTAATAAAGAATTTGTGCTGGCCCAGGGAATTTCTAGGAGTACATAGAATCATGCTAGGATAGAAACAGATAGAAACAGTGGCCAGGCTGCCCTGCCTGCCTGATTCATGGGAGCAGACGCCATGGCTCCCCCTGCCACCGTGCCCTGGGATGCTCTGACCCGGACCTCTGGCCCTGTTGCCTCAAGAGTGAATGAGTCTCAGCCTCCCTCACCAGAACATACTCTTCATGGAACTGTCTTCTTCATGACATCCTCCTTCAAACTGAAATCTCATGTGGCATATCTGATTAGTGCAAACTAGGTCACATTCTTGGAAACTCACCCCTAGCTGTAAAGGAGGCTGGAGAAGCAAGGGTCTGACCTCTACCTGAGGAAGGTGGAAGATTTCCCAAACACTGAAAGGATGCTCAAAACATAAATGGGAACCCACAACATAAAACACATCTACTGCGTCTACCATTTGGCAGTCTGTAAACTTTCTTCCATACTAATATTCTGAACAACCATCATCATGAGGACAAAATGCTTCTGCCTAACATCATGCAGTTATTCCTTGTACAACTGAAAAACGTGCTAACCCTCTCCTCTAGGGATGGAGGGGCCAGGCAAGGTAAAGTTTTGTCAGTTTCCAGATCGAGTTCTAAACTGGGATATTCACCTTCTCCAATTCAATTGACATTCTGTGGCCCAGAGACTAAATTACGAAGCTAATTACCACCCTATGTTACCATACACCCTATCAAAACAAAACGGAAACAGAAGAAGAGGAAAAGGGAATAGTCATAGATACACATACGCAAGAAAGAGAAATGAATGGCTGCTGTTGTCATTGTTTCTGCGAGTGGTCGTGTGGGTGTAGATGGTTTTGACATCCTTTCTCCACAACCATGCCATGTTCTTTTTGCCTTCGGAACCAGCATGTTAGGAGGTTAGAGTTCTTTATCTGACAGGGTGACCCTAACCTTCGTTTCTAGACCGTCAGACCTCTTCTTAGTGATCCTTCTTATGTGTGACTGCCATTAAAATTTACCACTGGACATGGCAATACACAGAAGTACCCAAAAGGATCTCCGGGTTTCCAGAAATACTCCTTGTACAAAATGGTATAAACTACCCTGTTTTGTCTTGTTAAGGGGAATTGGTCACCCCAGTCAATACTGAAAACTCCTTTTTTGCCTGTTTTTCCAGTGGCATGAGAAGTTCAAAATAGCCTCTTCTTGACGAGAAGTTTTGTTTTCTAATTTGATGAAACAGTCCATGTTCCTGGTGGAACCAATCTTCCCTTGAGCACTAAGACTTTTAAACTGGCAGAGCCCAGAATTTCAGGGATTGAAAACAAAACTTTTTCAGTAAGGTCACTAGATGTAATTAGAAGTGCCCTTTGCTTCTACCCTTTGGTTTCAAATCCCACGCACTTTGGTTATAGAAGGGAAAATAGTACCATAAACTTATGGTTCAGAGAATGTACCACATCCTATACACTCCCAACACATAAGGTGTTGTCACTCAGCTGACACCAGCTGGCACTCGGGACTTCAGTGTACCTTTTCCACCATTCTGACCATTCTGTAAGTTCAGTTGCTTCTGGTTGATAGACTATGGGAACTTGGGATTCTCTGGATCATTGGGAACTTCCTATCTGTTCTCAATTTAAAATTTCAAGGTCCCATTCTTCCCTACTGAGGCCCTAACTGTGATATGAGACTTGAAAAGCTATGCTTTCAATTGACTTTGTAACTTGGCAACCCCATCAGACTCAAAGGCAGGCTTTAGTCCTGTACCTGAAAGGGCAGTTTAGCATCATACTGGAACGTCACTGTTCTCTGATCATTCCCTGAGCAGAGAATTCAAGTTCCCTAGTGCAATTAGAAGTAACCCTTGAATTATTCATGATATTCATACTGTTTGAATTTCTCATGCCACTCTGTCCCCCTACCCTTGTTTTCACAGGATACTAATTCCAAGTAACCACAAATGAATATTTAAAACATTCTGCCAGGGTCCTGTCTGCTAACACTAACTGAATGTTTCATTGCCTTCTTACCCTAAAGGCTAGACAATTAATTCTATATGCCCATTTCTTTTATGTGTTTGTGGTCTGAAACCACTGCTGGGATCAATTTCTGTACTGGTCAAGGGGTCCTTAGCTGCAAACGACAGAATCCACTTTAGCTAATATGTACATATGTGTAATGTATTAAACCATATCAGACAGCTCCCAGAGAGCCAGAAGGCCAGACATGGAGGTATGAAACCATAGACAAGGTCCAGATGACCACAAGCCTGCTGGTTTGGAGACCCTTCTGCCACTGCTGCCTGCACCGTCCTAGGGCCCACTCGGCCAGTGATGGGCCCAGAATTCCTCCACTAGGACTTCTGACTTGGCTTCTTCTGAAAGATGACTATCTGTCCCTACTCTCCACAACACAGAACCTGTCCACCATTTCTTTCTTTATGTCACTTTCTCCTAAACTTAAATCTCACGAGGGAATGTTTGACCCTAGGTCCTAGTCACCTAGTATACCCTAGCTTGCGGAAGAAACCAGGACATGTAGGGGATGGCAGGATGCACAAGGTGGGGAAATTTCCCTAATATATGAAAGCTATTCGAAGCATAAGTGATGTCCTCTACCACCTGCAGCTAGTTCCCATTTTTAATTAGAGTGAGAATTTTGATTTCGAGTAATATATTACATCAGCGTGCCAGTACCTGTGAAATCATGAACAGAATCAGAGAAGGGACTTTCAGAGATGATCTAATTGAGCCTCAAACCTCTACCTCCCACTCATGGAAGGTACAGAATTATTTATTCTTGTCGCACACGTGAGGCTAGTGAGTCCTAAGGATGCCCCGTGCCCTTTACAATATCCAAATTCCCTCTGAGAGGTTATCTCGCTTTTACACGATGTTTGACTTCCTTAAGTGAGAGATCATGGTTTCTAATCTTGGAAGCGTAGAATAATCTTGGTTATTATTTTTTAATGCTGGGGATGTGCTTATCCATAGGACAAGGCTGAAAAAGTAGATACACAGGAACACTAAAAAAAATCAAAACAATTTTTTTTTCAAAGGAAAGCCATGGGAATTGTACACAATGTAGTAAGCAAGCGGCAACTATAAAGCGGGCATCTTTTGTTATGTGCTTGGCATCTCTTCCTGTTTCTCTGGGTGATGGTATTTACTGCAGGGATTCCCACCCCCAAATATTAGTTCATGCTGTTGGCTGATAGCCTGTCCTTCTATCCCCCAGCCTGGGGTGAACACACAACACAGCTCTCATCAATGAGTATACTTCATCCCCCTGCTTTGGGGGTGGCCATGTGACCGAAGTCAGTGCACTAAGACTCAGTCTTTTGCGGGGACACTGGGTGAGAAATTCCCTTTCCCCTGTGCTTGAAGTGGCAGGTTGTATGCCTCGAGCTGCTGGGGTCACCATGCAGAGAGTTGCCTGAGAATAAAATCAAGACAGAGAAAGCCAGAGATGTGGGACAGAGAGAGTCTGGGTACTGATGACATGTTTAAGCCCCTCGGTCCAATTCAGCCCATCCCCAAGAATTTCAACTCTTTGAGCCATGACATGTCTTTTTCTTCTGGTTTTTGATTACATCCTTTTTTGGTAAGTTTCTGATACTTGCGATTGCAGGAGTGTTACCTGAAGTACGTAAGCAACTTCCACATTTGCATGGCTTCCAAGGTGACTTTTGGGTGAGTCTTTCAGCCTCTTGAAGTCAAAGAAGATGGAGGGCCTTTGAGGTCACTTACTTCAATCCCCTCCACTTGGCATTTCCAGTTCCTCCAACGGGCTGTTAGAAAAACAGGTACAAAGTAAATTCTCACTCACAGGTGCATCAACTTGATTTACATTCCACACAGAAAGCAGACGTATCACTTTGTGAAAGTTATAAAATAAAGCAAGGATGTTTCACACCCAGGTACATATACTGTTTTTTTTTAAACATTTTTTATTGAGTTATAATCATTTTACAATCTTGTGTCAAATTCCAGTGTAGAGCACAATTTTTCAGTTATACATGAACATATATATATCCATTGTCACATTTTTCTTTGTGAGCTACCATAAGATCTTGTATGTATTTCCCTGTGCTATACAGTATAATCTTGTTTATCTATTCTACATTTTGAAATCCCAATCTATCCCTTCCCACCCTCCACCCCTTTGGCAACCACAAGTTTGTATTCTATATCTATGAGTCTGTTTCTGATTTGTATTTATGTTTTGTTTTGTTTTGTTTTTAGATTCCGCATTTGAGTGATCTCATATGTTATTTGTCTTTTTCTTTCTGGCTTACTTCACTTAGAATGACATTCTCCAGAAACATCCATGTTCCTGCAAATGGCATTATGTTGTCGGTTTATATGGCTGAATAGTATTCCATTGTATAAATATACCACAGCTTCTTTATTCAGTCATCTGTTGATGGACATTTAGGCTGTTTCCATGTCTTGGCTATTGTAAATAGTGCTGCTATGAACATTGGGGTGCAGGTGTCATTTTGAAGTAGGGTTCCTTCTGGATATATGCCCAGGGGTGGGATGACTGGGTCATATGGTCATAAGTCTATTCCTAGTCTTTGGAGGAATTTCCATACTGTTTTCCACAGTGGCTGCACCAAACTGCGTTCCCACCAGCAGTGTAGGAGGGGTCCCTTTTCTCCACATCCTCTCCAACATTTTTCATTTGTGGATTTTTGAATGATGGCCATTCTGACTGGTGTGAGGTGATACCTCATTGTAGTTTTGATTTGCATTTCTCTGATAATTAATGATATTGAACATTTTTTCATGTGCCTATTGATCATTTGTATGTCTTCCTTGGAGAATTGCTTGTTTAGGTCTTCTGCCCATTTTTGGATTGGGTTGTTTTTTCTTATTAAGTCGTATGAGCTGCTTATATATTCTGGAGATCAAGCCTTTGTCAGTTTCATTTGCAAAAATTTTTTCCCATTCTGTAGGTTGTCTTTTTATTTTACTTCTGGTTTCCTTTGCTGTGCAGAAGCTTGTAAGTTTCATTAGGTCCCATTTGTTTATTCTTGCTTTTATTTCTATTGCTTGGGTGGACTGTTCTAGAAGAAGATTTCTGAGATGTATGTGAGATAATGTTTTGCCTATATTTTCTTCTAGGAGGTTTATTGTATCCTGTCTTATGTTTAAGTCTTTGATCCATTTTGAGTTTATTTTTGTGTATGGTATAAGGGAGTGTTCTAGTTTCATTGATTTACATGCTGCTGTCCAGTTTTCCCAACACCATTTGCTAGAGAGACTGTCTTTATTCCATTGTATATTCATTCTTGCCTCCTTTGTTGAAGATTAGTTGACCAAAAGTTTGTGGGTTCATTTCTGGGCTCTCTATTCTGTTCCGTCAGTCTATATGTCTGTTTTTGTATCAATATCATGCTGCCTTGATTACTGTAGCTCTATAGTATTGTCTGAAGTCTGGGAGAGTTATTCCTCCAGCCTCTTTCTTTTTCTTCAGTAATGCTTTGGCAATTCTAGGTCTTCTGTTGTTTGCATAGACTGTTTTGAAGCTCCCTTAAGTCCTTGGACTCTCAATCACAGAACAAGAAAAAACTACAAAAATTAGTGCATGTTCCAAAGAGAAAATCATACTCCTAATTTACCAGTAAGATAGGTGGCTGTACAGCTCCTTGAGTTATATACAAAACTCAGTGCTTACCTAGTCTGCAACACACGCATCTTGTCTTATTATGATCATCTTGGTGCGTGAGGCTATTTCTGGTGTGGGAAGGGAAGTATCTCTAATGGAGTGCTGAGGAATACAGCACAGCTGAATGTAAGAAGCCTGACAAAAAAGAGCACATACTGAATGATTCCATTTATATAAAATTCTAGAAAATGCACACTCACCTCCAGTGACAGAAAACAATCATTGGTTTCTGGGGACCAGGTAGAGGGAGGGAGAGATTGCCAAGAGACACAAGGAAACTTTTGGAAGTAATAGAAATATTTGGTATCTTGACTTCACAAATATATATCTTTCCAAACACATCAAAGTGTACATTTCAAATATGTAAAGATTATTGGATATAAACTCTACCTCAAGAAATTAGTAAAAGGAAAAGGGTATACAGTAGCCCTTCATATCTGTGTGTTCTATATTCAGATTCAGAGGGCAGATTGTAATACTCTATTTTATTTAAAGACTTGAGCACCTATGGATTTTGGGATCCATGGAGGGTCCTAGAGCCAATCCCCCGCAGATACTGAGGTACACTATGGTACCAAACTAAGTAAATGAAGCATGAAATGAAGAGCACGTTGAGCTGTGAGGCATATAGGAATTTAGTGGAAGCCCTCACCATCCCGAGTGAGCCCCTCATACCTAGAGAAGCTTATCACAGGTTAGACAGTGTTCCCAAGCAAAACGTATCTTCTGAGGCCTC
Source organism: Camelus bactrianus (assembly GCF_048773025.1). Lineage (NCBI taxonomy): Eukaryota > Metazoa > Chordata > Mammalia > Artiodactyla > Camelidae > Camelus > Camelus bactrianus. The sequence goes on from NC_133541.1 coordinate 42,643,862, forward strand.
TAGGCCCCAGGTTTCTTGTCTACCTGTGCACAACAGTACCTGAAATTCCCACCAGCATCGTCACTTCCACAGATCCCCTGGAGACAGGCATTTAGACTGAGCGTATGCATCATGTTACCTCATTAGCTAATGCCTTACTTTATTTACACCAGTGGCTCCCAGCCTTTCTCCCCAGGAACCCTAAATTACACACCAGGGAGATTCTGTGACTCTAAGGTTCAAAAGCAGCTCGTATTTTTTCAAGTGATGAGTCTTGCACGTCAGGATAATTACCAGAACTCCCAAAGCTCTTAAACCTTAGGCTGCACCTACTCTTTGCCCAGGCCTCCTATTCCCAGTGCCCTCCTCCATCCCCTCATACAGACAGAAACAAACATGGGCCATCATGACTGTGGCCGCTGCTACTGACCTTGGCATCAGGTTGCTTGTGACCCCGGAGCTCAACTTTCACTCTAGTTGCTTCATGCCCTTTCTACTCCCTGCTGAAAAAAATCCACACTCCTTATTCTACTTTGATTTTGGGCACTAAGACTAATGAGTCGTTCAAATGGTTCTTTATGATCTTCTGCTTAAGATCTTAGAAATGCTATTTTCCGTGCTGACCTGGGTTGCAAACCAGTAAGGTGGCTAACATTGCAGAGTAATTGTTGAGTGTGATTTACCCATGTGGGTCCACAGCCGTCTTGCTGAAAGGTTGACCTGTGGGCTTAATGGATAGGGCTGGTAAATTTAGAATGGACAGAGAGAGGATAAAATCAGGAGTAGGAGGGAGTGCCAGGTCCTGGGGGTGGGGGCGTAGATGGGAGCACAGGGTGTTAGCAGGCCAGACAGGGACATTGCCTATGTCCCAGGGTGGTGGGGCTTCCTCCCCTGTTCTCTCTCAGTGGTTCTGAAATGTAGCATGCACCTCTGGACACCCCTCCTCTGGGCAGAATATCCTCCCAGGAGCCTAGAATCCACACACTTCTTGTTTCCACACAGAGGAAGCAATTCAGATTTAAGTTAAGCTTTTAACTTTATGATTCGCTAATCTGTGCATCTTGAAGGGGACAATGTGGAGCCTTGCCTTTGCTCTTCGTATCTGTACCCTCCACAGTCACACACACAAGCCTCATTTGTGAAGATGTCTTTGAAATGTATTCACTGAAGATAATTATAGAGGTCTAACACTTCTGCTCTTCAATTAATGCTATAAAATTAATGGTCCTTCATTTTTACATCCTATGCAGATGATGGTGTCATCTCCAACTCTAAGCCTCTCTACTCACATGCTGAATATGATTAGTGTCCCCTTAAGCTGAGTTAGAGCATGTGACCTTCTGGGGTATGGCAGGAGTGAAACCTTCGCATGCTATTTCCCAGGTTTCATTAGGATATGTTCTTAAAAAGCAGAATTTCCGAGTTGACGCCAAAACACGTTTCAGTGACTGATCTTTTGAGGTTGTGGCCTTAGGAGAGAGTAGACAGGAACTGGAGGACAGCTCATAAATCTCCTGCTTTCAGCCTGAGATTTACCAGGCTCCACAATAAGCACATTTCCAAACAAAGGGCAGATAGATTCCTACAAGATAATGAGGCAGGTATAATGGAAATGCAGTGGTATTCAAATATTGTACCCATTAGAATATCCTTTTGCAAATAGACCCAGGGGAATGCTTGGTTGTGGAGGAAAGGAAACGCATTTTCTTGACAAGAGGTTCTACGAACTAACACAAATGGCTGGCTTAGTGGCTCAGAAGGGAAAAAACCTAAGATATTATGATTCTTTTATTTCAAGGACTGGAGTATCAGGACCTCACGACCTTGTGGCTTCTGATGAGAATGGTGACATCTTGAAGGAATCACTGTGTGCACACTTCCGTTCCATGAGGTGTCTTTCTGCACTGCAGGCAGCTCTGGTGAGTTGAAAATACTGCATAGCTCGAGTGCCCTCATACTCAGAGTCAACATCCTCACTCTCGTTTGGAGGGTTTTTGTCAAATGATGGGATTCCGTCTAGTATTCAAGTCCTAGGGAGAGCATGCAAGTTGGAGAGGATTGCGGATTCAGGAAAGTGACAAAAGGGACATGAAGGAAAGAAAACATTAAGAACCATGACCATCAAAGAGAGTGTTCCCATTTATCCTTTGTGATCTGAATTGGGTGAAACATAAAACATTCAGAGAATTTTTTTTTTCTGTGGTAAGTGAGAATTCCTTGGCCATGGGAATACTGATTGTGAGTGGAGAAAATGTGGAAGTCTGGAAGAGGCAGGTTTAAACAGTGCCTGCAGCCATAGGTTTGCCTGGTGGGTGATGAGAGTTGCATACGGGAAAACTGCTGAGCTTTTGCACTGGGGAGTATTGTGTTTCAGTGAAATAAAAAAGGCTTCTAGTGTGGGTGGCGTCACTTTGCACATCCCTGTTGCTGTTTTCTGAGCAGCTGTGGCCATACCAGGCAAGCAGCATTCCCAGTGTCCTGTTCCCTTCGAGGCAGGAATGCAGGGAGATGCCCCCAGCACACTGCTGTGGATGTGTAGGATGAACATGGGAGCTGGATCAAAAAGAGAAGCTGACCTCTGTACTTAAAACAAGGTAGAGAAAATTGTATTCACTGGAATTCTTCTTTAAGAGAGACCGGAATATATTTGCGTGACGAAGTACTTTAGCAAGCCACTTGGGTGGGGGGTGAGACCCAAGAGTATATTCTAGCTAGAAAAGTTATTATTAAGTGTCTCTGCATGAGGTAAGGAGAGGAATTTGTCATCATTATAAGAGAGAGAGGAGAGAAAAAGAAAAGAAAGTGAGGGGAAGTGGGAGGGTGGGAGTGAGAGAGAGACCGGCAGGAGGTAAGGTTGCACCCTTTGTGTGGAGAGCCCCTCTCCGTGGCCCTGGCCCCAGCCCCCAGTTCTTAAATAAAGCAATGAAGCTCACAAAATGCTGTGTGTGAGTGGAGGTGGGGGAAGACCCCTGCAGGAGCTGAGGTGCAGGGCCAGTTGAGATGGATGAAGTACAGGCAGCACCCATCATTGTGAGCATCAGTGGGAGGAGCCCATAAGCACTTTCGGGACTGGGTGGCCCCAGGAATCATAGCACATACGTTGGACTTTAACAGGTGGTGGAATTGGTTTTGAATCAACTTTATCTTATTCTCTTCAAGGTGGGGGAGGTGAGTAGCTAAAACCCATAAAGCAACTGGGCTCTCTAAAGACGCCTGTTACTAGTGTATTTTGTGTAAGACATGGTATCTAAAATAAAAGGAGATGTGAGATTTAATGAATTTGGAGATACGATCTTCAAAGAGATAATTAAGATAAAATAAAGTCAGATAGATAAACCCTCATCCATGTGAGTTTCTTGGAGATGAGGCTTTCAAAGGGGTGATTCAGTTAATCTGAGGCCATTAGAGGGGGGCCCTAATCTTATGTCACTGGTGTCCTTATATGAAGAAGGAGAGACACCAGGGTGGGGATGCACAGAGGAAAGACATATGAGGAGGCAGCAAGAGGGTGGCCGTTGGTCTGCAGGGCAAGGGGAAAGGCCTCAGAGAAAACCAGCTCTGATTTTGGACTTCCAGACTCCAGAGCCGTCAGGGGAAAATGTTGTTTTGGTTAAGCCACACGTCTGTGGCGGTTTGCTACGGCAGCCCTGGCGAACTAACACAAACTAACAGAGTGGGGAGGAACCAGTGCTGGATTGACCTGCTGGAGTGAATTCTAGGCTGTTCCCCCTTCTCCTAGCTAGCTTCTCACTCTGCTTTAAGATCCCACCTTCTTTCTTCCCTTCCTTTCATTGCTCCCACAACAGTCTTCCACGTTGCTAAAATTCCGGTCCTGGTGATCTGAGGCTTGCCACAATGTGAGGAGAAACAGCTCCTAACTCATGCAGATGGGGATCCTCTGAGGCCGCTCTGGCTTCTCCATCAGTCTGCTTCCCAACCTGTCTCTGTCTTCTGTGCACACGAATGATGAGCCCCCAAGGAGGGCTGGAAATTTAAAAAAGAACAACAATAACTAAATTACTTGAGGAAATACAATACAGTAGTAGCCTGTAATTCTACTTTTCATCTCTCCCAAAAGAGAAATACCATCCCAGTACTTAAAACATTTATTATAGCTTAAAAGAAAGCTCTGATTTCTGGTTCAGAGACTCAATATGGCATTTATAATTATATTCTGGAGACAACATTGTTAAAAATTTGGGTTTTTGTGCTAAAAGTAAGTTTAAAAATATAATTATTAATTCACTTGAAATGATATGATTTTCTTTTGTCATAACTCATCCACAACAACTCATTTTTTAAGAGAAACTTTGAGATCACACGGGTGCCTCGGCCTTGGCATAGTTAAACTCTGCAGCACATGGTGATTCCTGCAGGAACATTAAACTGAAGTCATAACAATGGGTAATATTTTAATATAACGGAAAATGATCATTAACTTTTCTCGACAGGAAGGAAATGAATTTTCCTCATTGTACACATTCTGAGAAAAGAAGGTATGAGGAAATTTCAAAGGCTGTTCTAGCCAACCAGAATAGGCTTCAAGTACCATCACAATAGCCTTAGAGAGTCTGGTGTCAGTAAACTGAACAAGAAGAGTTTCTGAGGGAAAGAATGTGGTTCAGTGTTTCTCAGAAATATATGTAAATGAACTTGAGATTTTAGAGCATGATTAATCCTACAACGTCAAGTGCCTTTCCCAGGGGTCTTTCTCAGATCTCAGGTAATTTGCTGTCATGTCCCTCTGACCCACCCACTCAAAGCAAACATCCTACTGAAATTCCGTAAAACCATTTCAACTTAAAATGGTATGCCATAACAATAAAAGTGTGCATTCATTAGATATTCTATGTAAGTCACAAGAACTTCAAAATATTTTTGTTGGCTATCTGGGACTGTGGTATAAATAGTTTTTTAGAAGTCATTCTTCTCAAAAGTTCTCTTGGCTACAATCTCAATTTGTCCTGGTCCCTTGTGCCACCACCCTTCGACAATTCTTACCTTGACCCACTTCTTCTCACCTGTTTTTTACTTTTCTGTTCCCATAGTCCTCACCTGCTCAAATACAAACAATTGTCTAAGGCAGATACACGTCCTAGGATTCTGCTCCCAACATTTGCATCCACGTCAGACCAAAAGGGAACAGAGACCAGATTTATTAATTCAGTGATTCAACATCAGTGAGGGAACTAAAAAGAAAGCAGACCAATATTTAACCCATCAAGACAAAGTAATCAATTGACTGGATTTTTTTAACTTCAGTGTTTTGGGGGATCATGGCCATGCAACCACAGGGTCTTACATCTTACACTGCTTTCTTGGTTGGCTTTGGGGCCAGTGCATACTTTCATGGCCATTCACTACTTCAGGTATGACAATGCGGCCCCTGCGCCCCTCCCCTACCATCATAAGCAGCTTGTTGTTGTGTGGATTCACATTAGCTCACTACCCACCTCCAACAAAACAACTGGTAGCACAGGAGTCTTCTATGGCTGAGCCAGACGTGTGCCCCCTCCCCACCAGGCCCACCCCAACAGCAGTTCCAGCGTGTGATGACCCCGCTTTGGAGCTGGCAGGACTGTCTGCAACTTCATCATTAATAAAAACCTTTTCACGCCTCTCCAGTTTGTCATCACAGATCAACTTCCTATTCACCACATTACTCCCCTCCTCATCGTCCTGCTGCCCAGTGGAGCACTGGGAAGGGAATTTTTGTTGGAAATGCTCCTACTGTTAAGTGCTTGTGAAACTTTGGCAAACCCCACAGAGGCCCGCCCTCCTCCCCCAGCCCCTTCCCTCCCTGGGGCAGGACTGATGGGGGCACTGGGGAGAATGCTGCATCCCTGCACCCCTGCCACTGGTGGATGAGAGCTGTGCTGGGCTTCCCCCAGGCCCGGGTACCCACAGCCTGGCCACAGAGCTCTTCTGTGAGCAGCCTTGGTGAGGCACAGGGCTTTTGTGGTCAACAGAAGAAAATCAGAAACATTCAGAAAAAAAAAAATCACAATCTTACAAAGGACAAAAACCAAACAAATAGCAAAACAAAACAAAAAATAAACCCTGGTTTTTCAAAATGAAAGTCTGACTTTTGTCTTGACGATCAGGATTCCGTGCCAAAAATGCTAGCTCATGAAATATCTTTAATTTACTCTATTCCTTGCCGTCTTGTATCCCCATGCCCTCCCCTGTCCCTTCTCCATCAGGGTCTTGAGTCTTTACAGTAAAAGGTAAAATTAGGATGGAGTTGAAGGGACTGAGAAAGAACAGAGAAGCTGATTAATATTAAAATCGAAAGTCTTCCCGTCCTTCCCTCTTCGCTTCACTTGACGCTTCTCTTGCACATAGAAATAGGTCTTCATCCAACCCTCCCCTCATGGGCCAACATGACACATTGAGTTTTTCCTCTTTGTGAGGTCTAGTGTCAGAAATTTTTTTTATTAGTTTATCAAATATGGAGAGACATCAGGAAATAGAAAATGCCAGCAAGAAGGCTGGGGCATGACAGTATTGCTGATGGGACAGGGAGGTTAAAGGAGAGGACCTGAAGTGATTAACTCTGCCAAGATGGAGACCACACCCTTGAAATACGTGATAAACAGGACCATCCCCCCAACCCACTGCAGATGCTCAGTGGTAAGGTCAACAAGAAGGACAAACCCAACATGTAGGCTGCTGATGTTCATTCATTCCTCTCTTCCATTCACAGTGCTTCCTGGCAGGCATCCATGGCGCCATATGCTTTGGGGATGTGGGAATGCTGAATGTTGTGGTTATGGGGAATTGAGTCGTATTGCTTCATAAGATTCTGGGTGGCAGAATTGTTGTGAAAAAGAACATGTCCCAGTAGGTGTGCAGTGGCAGTCTTAGAACAGGACGTGACTTCAGAGAGCCCCTCCTCTAAACTCTTAATTATACAGGTGAGGAAATGGAGGTCCAGAGAGGCAAAGCAACTTGCCCAAGGTTACACAGGTGGTTAGTGCTTAGCTAAAGCACTGGAGTTAGAGTCTGGGGCTCCTGATTCTCATATCCTTTAGGCCAGCTCACCATTTGTGAGCCTCGGGCTTCAGGCTTCATCCTGTGGTTTCAAGGGTGACCCAAAGCGTGCTGATACTGATGCTTCCTATAGTCTTAGCCATTAAAGTATCAAGTCTATTTTCTCTCTCAGACCAAGCAATTAATACCAAGATACAAAGGAAGAATAAGTATTTTAAAAAGTGTGAGCTCTAGAAGCAAAATAAATTGCACCTCTACATAGACAATGGCTTAAATTCTTTGAACCTCAGGTTCCTAACCTGTGAACTGGGAATGATCATCCTTATCACCCATATCTTACAGAGTTCTTGTGAAGATGAAAGATATATGTGTAGAGCATCAAGCAGAGAGACTGGCATGTAGTAAATACCTAATGATAGCTATAAATGCCCTCTAAAATCCCAGAGGAAGGCCTAAGCCTGAGAAGCTGGGTCGGTGGGACAGAAGCCTGGAGCATTCATGGCCCAGGACAGAGTCCTGACATGGCAGGGTCCCTTCAACTGCTGTTACAGCCCAAGCAACTAAAATACCGAGACCGAGGACTCTTGTGTTTGGACACGTGTATTGCAGCCATTTTGTGATGAGATGATTTCCCAAAAGCCACCCAAGAGTATCAGTCTCTGAAGTGGCATCTAAAGGAGGAAAAGGTGGTTTGATAACATTAGAATGATGTATGGATTCCTGATGAAATAAAATGAGAGAAATAGGCTTGGAATGAGAAAAGAATTAAGAGGGAAAAAATGTTTTGGGAAGAACTGATCTTTAAGTCGGAAGAGGGAGATTCAAATCCTAGCTTTGCCCTAACCGCTGCTGTGTGTCTTTAGGGATGTTACTAAGCTCCTCTGAGTCTCAGTTTCCTCATCTGTTAAGTGAAAATAAAATTATATGCCTTATAAGGTGACAGACACAATGTATAAAAATTATTTTACATAAATTAAAATATATATGTTTGTAATTATGTAACAGGTATTATATAAAGAGTTTTCAGAATTGGTCTGTTTTTTTAAAATTCCTCACAGAATGAAGTAGGAATTTAAAAGGAATGTGTCTTCTGGTTCTGAGGTCTGATGTGAGCTTAGTTTTCTCTTACCCGACCCTGCCTTTGAGAGACACGCTGTTTCGCACATGTCCTGTCTATACCACCTGACTTCTTGTTGTGCCATACGTGAGACAGCCCCGGAGAGGTGGCCCGTGGGCAGCAATGGGAGGGAAGTCAGTTCAAGGCCCTTTCGATGGGGACCACATCCCTGCTCTCCTCCTCTGGTCCCTGCCGTATGTGATAGCAAAGATGCGGCATCCCCTACAGCCTGCGGGGAACAGGCACAGAAAAGTTAGCAGGGAGGGAAGAACGTTTCCTGAAAATACAGCAGCTGCTTTTGAACACGGAGAGCAGATCTTTGTTTTGAATAATGCTTCCCATCCTGGAATGTGCCCTATTGTCCGGATAAAGGCAGGCAGCTTCATTATTCCTGCCTCTGGGAAAGGCGTGCCAGGGTGTGTGCACACATGCGTGCGAGCACACACACACTGACACACCGCAGCCCGCAGGTCCACAGCCTGCCTTACTTTGCTCAATGTGTGACTCCTGGAGCAGTTCCCACTCACAGCCCTGAAGCCTGGCAAAGACAAGAACTCTGCTTCCACCAGCAGCATCTCTGAAGACTGATTTTCATTTTGGACCTGCCCTAATAAAGGGGTCAACTTGCCAACATCATAACAGACTTATTTCTTTATGAGAATTATTTGAAGTTGTATCCTTGGTGATCCAATCACCCAGAGACTCAAAAACAGAGAGAAAGAAGAAGGCAAGTAATTAAAATACATACAGCAGAAGAGGCAATTTACTGGCATACATCATGATCAATAAAATGACGGTTTAAAAAGGCAAGCTTCCCACCACACCCTGAGGCAAGAGCGCTGGTCTCCCTCACGTTGCGGAGAGGCACAAGGTTCCTTAGGCAACGTGGAGACCTGTCAGGCTTCCACCTCCTCACAGAAGGAATGTGAATGCTTTCAGTGAGGCCCTGGACTGTTCTCAGTGGTTGTGTGGAGGCCTTGAGCATAGGTCATCTTCAAGCCATGATTCTCAATCCTTTCCTTCCCAAACGCTTATAAATGAAGTGTTGACACTCTCAGGCTCCCAAGGAAATACACAGATTTATGTTTAAAATAAATGAGGAATTTGGGAAAAGTTAACCTCTGCAATGATGCATTGCTGTCCAAGGTTAATGGTACATCACTGACGGCCACTTTCCTGTTGGCTCAGGCCTCACAGGACAGGCTGAAGGCTGCCACCACACTCAGGGTTGCTGACACTACGCCATTCAAGAAAGAGTACTCCAGTGCATGCAAGAAAGAGGGCCGTTACACACGGACAATCTTGAATCTCTCCAACTTGTAAAAATAAAGTTCATCCTTTAAGAAAGCGTACATGGTTACTAGGAACAAATTCTGGCCACAGACTTCCAAACTGGTTGAACTCTCCCTGTGTAACATAAGGACGCTCATCCCAGGTGCCTCCTTAGGGGCTTCTCAACTAAACCCCAGCACTTGGGGTCCTCATAGAAGTAGAGGGAACCTCTGGCCTGAGGGTGTGGTCTGGGACCATCAGCCCTCTGGCCATTAATACTGAGTGTGGGCAGAGTCTTGAGCTGGCTGGTATGGAGAGGGGTATAAATGGAAACAGAAGGCCTGACTTTTGTTCTTCAAGTGCTGATTAATCTACTGGGATGGGCAAGAGGAACCCACAGGAAAGCCTGTGCCCAGTTTGGGTAAGGACTGTCCCCGGCGCTGGCTGCTCCTGTGTGGTATTGTTCACTTCTGGACCCCAGAACTTAGCAGAATCTCCAGCACTTCAGCAGATTCCCAGCCTACGCATGTTGCATGAAAGACAAAATCAGAAGAAAGCCAGACATCAGCAATGCAGTGCACGTGGGCTCTGTCATCCAAGACGGAGTCGGCAAGGGGCTGCCTGCAGCTTGAGCGAGGTTAGTTCGGCAGTGGACTGGAGAACAGGGGATGGCATTCTTTAGTGGAAAAAAGGCAGAGGGGCAAGAGTGGATGAATTTGGGAGGGAGGAAGACATGATGATGTCTTGAACAAATGGTGCCTGGCCAAGAACACAGAGGGTCTCCAGTTTTAGATAGGTCATGTTTTTGGAAACCATGTGAGAAGGCTGATGGCTCTCCGGTCAGTTTCTGACAACCGTGTGCTCACCGCCCCTCCCTCTGCCTGTGTGTACACTGGCCAAGGGGAAGGCAGGAAGGTTGGGGTCTCTGTGGGCTGGCACTGGATGCCTGGGATGTTGCGACCTTTACTGGGAAAGGAAAGACGTTGCCTGAAATGAGAACTGAGAGTTGTTAGGAGAAGGCTAGGGGTGGGGGGTGGGGAGCAGGCCTGCAGGGCTCTCAGGAATGTTTGCGTTAGGAGGGGGCTGCCATCTGCAGGAGCAGGAGTGTTCCTGGGTGGCGGAACACCTGCCCTAACCCTAACGCAACCTCTGGGGCCTTTAAGCAGAAATAAGCAGGAATATATTAAGAAATGTGTGTTTTCAGAAGTAGAAGCAGAGGCTTAACGTGGGGAAATGTCTGGACGCTGTGCAATGCCAGCATCTCTGCTGCTACCTTAGAAGTGTGCTCAGTCTGAGGGCCTCACCTTTATTTTGAGTTTACCCTCTTTCCTAGGGAAGACTCTGGATTTGGAGTGGGGTGCTCAGCTGCCAGACATGCTCTCGCACTGCAAGCTCCCCTGATGCTGACCAGAGAATCTAGTGGGAATTCCCCAGGGCCAGGAAGGGGCGCCTGACAGCAGCATAAAGATGCATTTTCTACAATTTAAATGAGACCCATTTCTCGGCCATCTCACTCATGAATCCTGCAAGTTTATTCTTTCTGATTTTAAAAGATGCCTGAACCTGTGACTAAAAGAAAATGGGTCAAATCCCATACTAGCAAATCTCAGGGGATGTTCTAATTCTTTGGTAGCCCTTCACGTTGCTTACATTGGGTATTTGCCTAGAGGAAGTAGGGCTTGGAAAACATCTGGTTCTACAGATTTGGGAAGGCAATTCGATGTAATTTGTTGGTAATAGGATTTGATCTGTACTAAATCTGAATGTCTGTGTTATTTCAATGGATTTAACGAAGTTTTGTTTGTTGTTGAGATATATGCAATATCGTCCCTCATCCTGTCTTCTGGGGACTCCAAGTGGGAGCGATCAGGCCGGCTGATAATAATAGTGTGCTGTATAAGGAGGCATTACTTTGTCAGGGAGTTCAAATGCGATCTCATTAATATCTTACCTTGGGGAAAGCTGAAGGGAGAGGAGATGAGTTATTCTTAAAAAAAAAAAAAAAAAAAGCCCACACGTGAAAGGAGCTGTGAAATAAGGACCAGCCTCACCAGTGCTGCCTCTGGCAGTGAAGTTTGCAAAGTGGCGCCCTCAATGAATCATCCTTGTATTCATGCTTTAGGTACTCCCGTTTTCTTGCATCTGGCAGGTTCTGTGACTCGCATTTGACCAATGAAATATGGCAGAAGAGACACTGTGTGACTTCTGAAGCTTGTGTATAAGACACTTTGCATCTTCTTCCTGGGGCTCTTGAAACACTCCCTCTTGGGGCACTTCCCCTTAGAACCCAGCTGCCACACAGAAGCCCTAGCCATGGGGAGAGGACACACACAGGTGTCCCAGTGGACAGTCCCAGCTGAGCTCCAGCCAGCATCACCTGCCAGCCTTGTGAATGCGCCGTCTCAGACTTTCAGCTCAGTTGAGCCCACAGACAACTCCAGCCCCAGCTACCATCTGACCGCAGTCGGGTGAGACAGCTTAAGTGATTACCACCCATTGAGCTTCGTTAACCTACAAAACTGTCAGACAAATTAATAAATTGTTTTAAGCCACTAAGCTTTGGGGTGGCTGATTACATAGCCATAGCTAATCAGAATGCTGCTCTTAATGTTTGAGTAGATGCTGGTCGGTGGAAACTTCATCTAGTCCTCTCGGAACAGCTGTTGAAGACCAGGCATCCCTAAACAAGCTTGTGCTGGCACCTTTTGGAGAGGTCCTCTATACTGTTCCTCTTAGCCCTGGGTTTCCTCGCTTGCTTCAGAAAAGGCCAATCTCCTGTCCACGAGAAGGCAGCATGGTGGTGGTGGGGGAGGGGACAGTGAAAGTAAAGTGGAAATAAGAGGCAGCTGTCTCAGATAAACTCCTAGAGGGCCAGGGATTGCAAATTCAGATGCCCACCAGGGCCAGGCAGGCAAGGGGATAGACGGGAGGGGATGAGACACTGGGGACTGGGGGGGACTGTGCTGAACTAGTGAGAACATGACCATTCGGGGACAGATCCTGCAGCCCAGTGTGGCCCTCTGTGACCACTTCTGCCAGGTCTTCTCATTTTTGAAGTAAAGCTAGAAATCCGTTTTTTAATGTAAAAAATTTGTGGTTTTTTTAACACTGGCAATGAATTTTAAGTATTTTTAAACACTGTGTAAACACAATATACCCAAGACTCCAAGGTATGCTGGCTAGTTTGACGTCTCTACCACGAAGCCCAGGCCAGCCTCACATCAGCACCCACGCCCCCTCAAGGAGAATAAGCACACTCTTCATCCGTGCAGTGCTGTGGTTTACAAAATGCTTTCACATCCACATCTAACTTGAACTTCTCAACCAGGGGAAGTAGGTAGGCCAGGCTTTTTTTTCTTTTTTTTTAGTAGACAGGCCTCGGGAGGTTTTGTGTCTTGCCTGAGTCGTCACTGCACTGGTGGAGGTCAGCCTCCTGCTTCTCGGTCCACAGCTCACACCATTTCTGCTCTCTCTGGACAGAAGGGCTGGGGAGCAGCTGAGCCCTGAGAATACACTGAACCTAGGACAGTAAAGTCAATTCTGAGCAGCTGAGAGCAGAGGGGAGGAGAGCTGAGCAAGGTGAGGAGCTCCTGTGGGCACCCTCCGAGGTTCCCTGAGTCTTACCCCACAGTCGGGACTGACAGTCTTGACTTTCTCCAGGGAAATGAGATGAATGCTGGTGTTGCCAGGCTTGGCTGAGGGCTGGGCCCTGGAAGATGCCTTTCCTTTTTGTGTCTGATCATTGAATCTGAATAGGTCTGATCTCAGGTTCAAGGTTCTCCAGGGAACCTGGAGAGAAAAGGAAAAACAGCATCTGACTCCAGTCTCTCCCTCAGGCAAAGGAGACGATTCCGCAGTCCTTCTGCTCCCGCCCCCCCCCTCCCCAGAGCAAAGCAGGCTGGAGGAGGCCTCCGCAGGTTCTGGCCACCCTGTCCGGGTGCAGAGAAGGGAATGGGCTTCTTCACTCAAACAAAATGCTCAAGACCTAACCCAGAAGATTCTAGGTTCTAGTTTCCTGATGCAACAAGGAGGCCACCCCGGGGCCAGACTGACCTCCCAGTTTCCACAGCTTTTAAGAAGGGCCGGTCACCTGGTCATTGGTGACCCCTCGATATGAACACACAGTGTGTCCTTCAAGGGCAGCCCCTTGGGCTCATAGGCCCTGTTACACACAATGGCCACAAAGAAAAAGGAAAGCAGCACAGAAAATATGAAATACAAAAATAGAGATTTCAAATTCTGTATAAGAATCTTATCCTTCCATTCCCAGCCAATAGTTCTCTCCCAGGGAACGGAAGGAGAACATGTGCTCTCCCCACCCCACATCCCACCCACCCCACCTACTGCCCAGGCATCTCCTCCAACTTCTTCCCTCACCAGGGAAGTGACTTGGCTTTGGTGCAGGTAGGAAAAATATGGGGAAACTTTTCTGGGGAGGCAGGGGTCAGGTCACGGGGCATGCCTGGAGCTCAGCACATCTGGACATCAGACCCCAAGAAGCCCCATTGTCTGTTACTTTCTCATTATCCCCTCCGCCTCTAGGATCAAAGGGGATGAGAAAGGGATGAACGGTGACCTGTCCAGCCTGGCTGTGGGACACACCCCGCTCCCAGCCGTGCTCTCGGGGTGGGAACCTCTCATTTATGACAGAAGTTATGCCAGGCACTTCTACCTCATCTTCCTATTTCATCTTCTCTATAGGCTGTGAGTCACACACTGCTGTGTGTGCTTCATGGGGGAGAGGCTATGCAGATGGTCCAGGACTGCACAGGTTATAAGCGGCCAAGCCAGAATGTGGACCCAGGTCATCTGCACCCCAGGCTGCCCTCTTACCCCAAATCCAGGCCACCTAGAGAGAAATCTATCAGCCCTACTCTCCCCAGGCCAGCACTACAGGGCACGGCCGTGCCCATTGTGAACTGCTAACTCTGAGGGCAGTGTCCGCATCCGTATCTGCTCCAGTGAACCTGGAGTTATGCGGGGCACATCCTGCAGGCCTGAGGTGGCAGCCCTGCCTCCCACTGCAGCAAACATACATTTTGGTTAAATAACCAATTCTCTGTTGGAGGTGGGCTAGGGTAGAGTGTTTAATCATCCACTCCAAACTTGCGCTTCTAAGAATTCTAAGAAATATCCCAGTATTTTTATTTGGTTTAGCAGAAATTCCCATTTTCAAGTTGCTGTTAATTGCTCTGTGCCCAGGCAGCTAATTTAGAACACCTGCCTCAGAACTGGAAGGTGCCAAGCCTTGTCTTCTGGGAGTTGAACTTGCAGAGGGAGAGAGTGCTCAGCTGAACTGGGGAATAAGGAGTCATTCCCTGCAGCAGGGGGAAAAAAAAAAAGACAACCAGGTCTTAAACTTCTTCAGCTCCTTTCAGTGCATCTTCTCCAAAGCTGGTGGAGGAGCCAGCGTCTCCAGGAGGGAGGGATCTGATTCTTGCTGCGTGTCTGACACACCCTGCAGGCTAGCCTAGGGGAGGAGGGCTGTTACCCGCCCTGGCTGAAACCCCAGAGGGAACTCCTAATCAGAGGAGAAGAGCCCTGGCATCAGACCTGGGGAAGGGAGGCAGTGGGAGCATTTGAGGAAGGTATCATTTCTGAAAAGAGAGCCCGATAAGCCAGGCAGTGTTTTTAGTATTCAGGTTGAAAAGGGTTTTAGATGGGACTTGGCATCTCCAGCAATAATCTACTTAAGTTCAATTTGCCATAAAAAGATGCCACTTTTGCTTTTTACATAACACATGGGAAAATGCCACACTTGCCTTGGTGAGTACCAAGGGTACACTCCTGTGGCCAGAACCCATTACATTACATACAGAACCCCTGGGGTCAAGGGGTTGTAGCTGGGGGGAAGGGGGGTCAGCGGTGACCCTGCTTAACCACATGGCTCAGGTCACTAGACCTGGGTCTGTCTCCCCGGGAAGATGCTCCTGCAGGTCCACCACCACATGGGGAAGAGTGAGGTCCAAACCCATGATCATCAGTTGTCCCTTGCTTCATTTCACTTTCTCCTGATGCCTATCAGGCCACCAAGATAAAGAGAGCTTCTCCAACTCAATAGCACTATTATCCCGAGCCCAGCCAGGCAGTCCACATTCAGTTCTCCTAACCTTCCCAAATCTCCTGTTTCCAAGTACACAGCATTAATCTGTACATAGCACATGTTGCCCTCAAATAATTGGTAAATGTCCTTTCTCAGCATAGTCACTAGGATCAGATAAACAACTGGAAATTTAGCCACTCTACTCCTCTATCCTGTGGAGATTAAGAAAAAATTGCACATCCAGGAACAATATGTGCAAAGGTGGTCTCCTGGCAATTTGCAGCCAATTACAAGTGTACATTGCTTTGCACAATGGATGTGCTACTGAAAAGGTTATATGCAAATCGAATTTTTGTAAATTGAATTATATTTAACATGCACCAAGGGAACTGGCTATTTTAGGGACACCAAAGTTGAATTCATTTTGTGGAGCAGGGAACCCTTTGTAAAGCAAATTACCATCCTCCAATTCATATATTCTTTGATAAGGTCAGGTTTTATTGTTTTGGACCTTTTTGAACTAGAGCATACCTACAGTGTTAAAATGGTAATAATAAGATATTCAGAGCCTTCCCCAAATTCTAGAAGTAAGAGAAGGAGAGAGGGAAAACTTTGATTCTCCTCCTAAAGGAAACGATGAACTGGAAAAAAGGGAGACTTCCAGCATGGATTTGTCAGGACACCCATGGTGCTAGTGTTACTTTTGGTCCAAGCCCACCTGACGTGCCTCAGCCAGGCTCTCTGTGCCCCTGTTATATCAGTTCATTCTGGAACATCAGGCTCCTAGCATGGTAAATTCTCAAAGTAACAACCAGCCTAACCAGGGCCTTATTAACCCTTAGTCCCTCTTATCACAGGGCCCCAGGCCTATCAGCTTTTTAAGGGCCTAGCAAATGTCTGTGAACTGTAAGAACACAAAGGAAAATTGCAAATCAAAATAAATGTTTAATTAAAGATCTACAAAATGTAACATCGTGTCAACTTCATTAATTGTTAAGTTTGGTATTCATGAAAATTTAATCACCTAAGAATTAGAAAGGAAGAAACAAAACTCATTATTCACAGCTGCTATAATGGTTCACATAAAAAAGCCAAAGGACTCTATAGTCAAACTGTATTAGTCAATGGAGGCTGGACCATGATATGTTAACAATTAACCCTGAAATGTCAGTGACTTAACGTAACAGCAGTTTATTTCCTTCTCATGCAGTCGGTTGAAGTTCTGACTCTACCATGTAGTGACTCATCAACCCAGGCAGGCTCTGCTAGCTCAACACCAGGTGTCCACACCTGTGTCAGCAGAAGAGAGATGGGGAAAATCATGCAGGGGCTTTTCATTGCCTTGGCCTGGAAGTGGCCCACATCACTTCCACTCCCATTTTATTGGCCACAACTGGTCACATGCCCCCTAACTGCAGGGTACCCGGGAAGTGTAGTGTTTCTGTGGTATTGTCAGGGAGACCAGGTAGGGTCTACCATATAAACTATGAAATTAGTTAGAGTTCAGCAAGATCAGTATACCCGAATCAATGGCATTCCTATACATCTGTAACAAATAGTTAGAAAATGTAAATTCATTCTCTTTCTGGCTTACTTCACTTAGAATGACGATCTCCAGGTCCATCCATGTTGCTGCAAATGGCATTATTTTATTCTTTTTTATGGCTGAGTAGTATTCTGTTGTATAAATATGCCACAATGTCCTTATCCAGTCATCTGATGATGGACATTTAGGTTGTTTCCATGTCATGGCTACTGCATATAGTGCTGCTATGAACATTGGGGTGCATGTATCTTTTCAAATTTGAGCTGAAAGAGAAAGAAAAATTCCATATGATACCACTTATATGTGAAATCTAAAAAAAGAAAAATGAAGACACTAATGAACTCATCTACAAAACAGACTCACAGACATAGTAAATAATCTTATGGTTACCAGGGGAAAGGAGATGGGAAGGGATAAATTTGGGAGTTTGAGATTTGCAAATATTAACTACTATATATAAAAATAGATTAAAAAAACAAATTTATTCTGTATAGCACAGGAAACTATATCCAGTATCTTGTAATAACCTTTAATGAAAAAAATATGAAAACAAATATATGCATGTATATGTATAACTGGGACATTGTGCTGTACACCAGAGACTGACACATTGTAACTGACTAATACTTCAATAAAAAAAAAATCTCTTTAAAAATGTAAATTCAAAAAGATGCCAACTTGAAATGCAACAAAAGCGATTAGCACAAATCTAACAAAAGATATGCAAGATCTTTATAGAGATAATTATAAAACTGCATTGAAGGATAGAAAAGATGTCAGTTCCCTCCAAAGTAATCTATAGATTAGATGAAATTTTGATTGAAACACGAAGTTTTCATTGGTGGTTAGTAAGCTGATCCTAAAGATCATATGGAAGAATAAATCGCCCAGAGTAACTGAGACAGGCTCACGGAAGAAAGGCTGTAGGTGGCAGGTGGGCAGTCGTGTTTTCACAGGGATAGATGAGGACACAAATGTTGCAGAGGACAAACAGACTGTAGGATGAGTGAACCTGTATTTGACAATGGTGGCATTATGAACCAGTGCAAAGAAGGGCCAGCTGGGTGTGGGGATAGTTACAATCATGGATTGTAAGGGATTATAAATATTTTATTCTAAATCAAATAATTTCAAAACAAAATATAAAAGATCCTTCTAAGTTTTTACAGCAGAAATAATCTCTTTAGTGTGTAATGTGCGCATATTTGAATATGCGTGATATGATGTGGGAAGTGTCCTTCAAGTGTAAGAGTGACCTACCAAAGTCCAAAACTCCCATTTCTGCAGTTGAATTTTGTTTGATCCTTACTGAGTCATCAGGGGGTTGTTTGAATACCTCCAGGTATGATGATGGGGAACCACCAGCCCTGTAGACAGCCCACTTCATCTTGGCTTGTCTTTGGGTCAGGAGCAGGATGGGGCAGAGGGCAGATCTTACAGTGCAGGGATCTTTGCAAGCTGCACATTTATCCCTGTTGGTGACTCTGTGGGGTTGGGCCCGCTGAGGACAATGCACATGAAGGACACAAGAACTCCCTGGAAGGAAACCAGTTTAGGGGAGGGAGAGTCAAGGGTACCAGGCTGATCCAAAGCTCAAGTTGTAGCGAGAAGGAGGCCCTGCTTTTGAATCTCACTGTGCGCCGCTCAGATTGACTTTCTTACCTGATTTGCTTGAACAATCAGTCCTTCCTGCCCCTCTGACTACCACCTGCATGTCAGCCCTGTGAGCAGCTTCCTTCTGTTCTGAGAGGGCTCACTCTCTAACCTCATCTCCCTTGTAGGGTTTCTCTTGCCCCCTCACTTGCCCCTGACCACCATCACCCAGAATTCCAGTGCAGGTGGCCACATGGTTCTTTCTCAGCAGATTGCAGGGAACCATAGACAGAGGCTTTCTCTGGAAGACAGAGCAGAACCTGGGGGAAAAAGAGAGGATTCTAGAAAACAGAACATTTCACTTGCCTCCTGATGTCGCGTAGAACTGCCCTGTCTGCTCCCACAGCACATGAAGAAATGCAGGCTATTAAGAGGCCTGTTGTCTTTAGTAACAGTGACATTACCATGTGTCCAGCTTGGCAGGACACTGAGCAACGTAGGCACTGAGCAATTTGCCTAGCAATATTCACATGGGAAATTCCTTCTGAACTCCATTTGAGGATATCAGAAATACCGTCTTAGCTCTTTCATTAATGGTATAAGGAAGCAGAAGTCCCATATGGCCCAAGTGAGTGTGTGTGTTTCAGGGAGGCACTGGGAGAAGGGACATCTGAGTAACTTGTAGAGTTTCCCAGAGTGATAGTTGAAAGGTCAACATTCATCTATCTGTATTGATGAGGCATAAATATTGTGACTGATTTTTGTCACTGGCATGACCTAATTAAGACAATGACCACAGAATTAGATAGAACAATGAGATTCAATTACATGTTATTTAAAGATCTCTGACTTGTGGTTCTAACCTGAAGAATTTGGCATATATGTGTATATATATGGTGAAGCTGTAAAGAGAGAAGTTGAATCCAAGCAAAATGCAGGGATAGAGACTCTAAAAGACTCAAATACAAGATAATCACATGATGATAACATCTGGCAAGCATTAACAAAGCAGCTATAAACTTGAAAGGGACTTTATGTGTCCCATCAGTGTCATAGACACAAGTCCAGTTTGTGTCCTGGCCTATGGCCTCTTTAATCACTAAATAACCTAATTCAGCTAAAAATGTGGTCGTAAAAGCTGCTTATGAAGGTTACTGCAAAATTGTTTGAAATGACCTAATTTTTCCTTACTAAACATGTATCTCTTAATTCCAGGGACATTTAGAATTAGGTATATATTTTTAAAGATGATCAGTCTCATGATATTAATATTTGGGTGTTTATGAGTACTATGTACATATTTAGTATTTGGGAGAACTTGTAATATTTAACAGAATTTAGCCTATCAGAATACTAGGTTGGTGCTATAATTCCAATTTAAAATGGATAGATTTGTGACTTTTAAGTTGAAATCTCTTTAGAAAAATATATTTGCTAGTTGTGCAAAGAATGTACTTTAACATAAAACTGCATATATGAAGCTTCTACACTCAGTTTAAAATGTTTAAAGGAATTTAATGATTAATTTGTAAATTAGACCAAAAATTAATCAAAGCCCCCTTTTAAAAACAGGTGCTAAAATTTTGCTTGATTTTAAAATATAATAATATTTGGAAGTTAAACTTAAAAACCAAATGTTTTTGAAAGCATAACATTCATAAGTTTAGTATTAATTCTGAAAACAAAATTAACATGTTGTATAATCTTTTCTGAGCATAAAAAGTTGCATTAAAGACACTAAAATCTCATGTCAATTTTTAAAAATATATCGGAGCTTTCACATCTAGCATTATTCTTTAAAATAGTCCCTTGAAGTCCTCACTTAAGTGATGCTTTCATCGCCCAAAACTCTTTTCAAACCTGCGTTTTGAGATTATTTTCAGAGCCAGTTTATATTCTTTTTCTCTTTTTCAAACATATTCAGGTGTCTTAGTTGGGAATTGGATGACAAAATTATTCAATTATTAAACTTAATATGTCAACAACACAAAGTAGATACAATTTAAACGGATAGTGCCAAAGAAAGAATTTCAACTCTGATGGGAGAATATTTCTGCTCCCTAGTTGGTTTCTGGCACCGCTCTAATCACACCTTCTAGGCAATTAACTTCCCTCCCTTCTTGAAGAGTAAAGACAAAGCTTTTCTAGCTGGAACGCACCCATGCACAGATTGGAACTTCAACTGAAGCTAAAAGTTACCAGAGGTTCTGGATTGGAGGCATATGGTAGAGAGCCCCTAACAGAAATGAGAATGTCTTGATTAGGTATGGGGATTTACCAAGTGTTCATGGCACTCCTGGAGCATAGTTCAAAGCCACTGCAAGAATTGAAAGAGGGTAGCACGGCAGAGATGTCTGTAGAGACAGTAAACAATGACCCAAAATGTGTCATGACTCGGAGTGCCAAGTCCACTTGGAGGTACCTGAAAACTGCCTTCCAGATGTGGTTGACCAAACATTCTTTTCAGTTCAAGTAGGCCAAGACTCAGGAGGGTATCATAAGAAATGGGTGATAGGGAGAGGAGATAGATTATGGGGAAAAAGTGCAAAAGAGCAATTTTTACATCTGACTTTGAGTCTTAACCACCTCCACATAATTTAGACACAAAGAATCTACTGTTACTTACATATATGTTTTAAAATGAAAAAATCCATACACATCATGTTTCCTCCAGAGTCTGAACACTTGCAAATCACTAGCTACATAATTCCTTTCACATATATTTAATTTAGTCAAGAAGTGGGTCATGAAATGGAGAGTTCTCTACCTTTAATAAATAAAACAAAATTTCTTTAAAAAATGATAGATTCGCACCCAATTTTCCTTTTGATCCCCATTAAATCAATGACAATGAACAAATGACTCTTTAGTATTTGCTCTGAAGTGAATTCCTTTTAATGCATGTCAGGTAATCCTAAAAACAAATTCCACCAACCTTTGTGGGGAATCTCATACAAATGCTCAGCACGAATGTAAAGAAGACTTTCCACAGAGAACTGTGAGCCTCACACCCTCCTGTCGGCTGCTGTCAGAGCAGGACAGGGCCGAGCTGCCTGGCCTGCTGGTGATCCGCCTCTCAGCCACGTCTGTACTGACGGCAGTGAGCTGAGAATTTCAGAGAAGCCTTGGAGACCTTTCAGAGTCACTCACTTGTTCATTCATTCACTCATTCATTCAAATCAAATCTTTATCAAACACTTAATATGCACAAGACACTATGTCAGACTCTGGACACCATCTATTCACGGATCTGCTAAGTTTTGCAATTTATTTCCTTTGTTAGAAGCACCACCAAGGACACAGCTCCTCTCAGGGGCAACTGTTCTACTTAGCACTGGGAACTGCTGTGTGGCCCAGCAGGCAAAGCAGATTACTGAAGGTTAATGAAGACTGCCACGGGCTAAGGGGTTCTAAGCTCTCGTTTACCCCAGAGTGACCCTGGGCCTCAGTCTGACTGTGTGGGTGATGGGGGAAATGCGTCCTCCCCGGAGTGTAACAGTGACACGTGTCCAGCACGAGCGGTGGCTGCAGATACGGGGCAGGGGAGACAGTCTGTGTCCTGGAGGGAGGTTGGAGAGCCCTGGGCTCACCTGCAAGTGGGATCCATGGAGAAATCATTCAGCCTCCCTGTGCCTCAGTTTGCTCATTTGTCAACCAGGGATAGCAGAGCTCTCCTTGAAGGTTATTGTGACAAACAGATACCAGGAGAGAAGTGCTCAACACAAGGTCTGGCACGCGCTGAGTACCCAGATAAGCATGCAAGGAGCCAGCGAACAAGGAATGGAAAAGGAGGTCGTGTCGAAGCTGGAGAACAGGACAGAGCGCCAAGAACTCCAAAGAGGGGAAAACAGGGTGTCTTTTTCTTCTCACCCTTGCTCTCTTTCTCTCTGCCTTGGGCCAAGGATGCCCAGGAGGGCTGTGTGTGGAAGGACCCAAAACTGGAAAGGTGGCTTTTCTGGATTAATGGGGACACTTGGGAGGAAGGGCATGCAGTGCTTTCCAAAACTACTCAGTCAAATAGGATAATTCTATGTCTACAGAAATTCCAGAATTTCAAATATTCTTCATTAAAGACACTTATATTAAAGCAACTGCCCTACTTTCAATTTGAAAATGATGCTTGCTGTTCACTTGGGCCTCTTCAGGAAACCAGGCCACTAAAATTTCTTCCAGTTGCCTTATGAGTTTCTCCAGCCACATTCTAACCTTACCCTCCCCTGTGCCTTGCTTACCTTCCCACTCAGAGTAAGAGCTTGGGGGATGAAGGGTGGGGAGGGGAAGCTCCACAGAGTCACGTACTAGGGACTCAGGCCCAGACAAAGAGCTTTGAGAGGTAACTGCAACTGTCTGAGGAACTTGAGCTCTGGCCTCTCTTCCCTCCCTCACGGTGATTTTACCCGCTTTGCTCTCCAAATAGTTTGGGGGCGTTGCCATGGAAGATAATTCGCATATCTTTAAAAACTTCAGAAGTCACAGTCATCTTTAAAATGACTTCAGTCTAATTCCTGAAGGTGTCTTAGCTCCAGTTTACCAATCTGTAAAATGGAACACAATTCCTTTGATATTGGATGATGAAACAAGAGGATGCAGCAAAAGCACCAGCCACAAACTGGGTGCTAATGAAACGTCAGTGTTGATCCTCCAAGTCTCATACAACCCCCTGGTCTTCAATGCAACATGTAGAATGAATTAATGGCCACTGTTTCTCATCTGTGTAAGGCAAGCTGGAAAGAGATGATGTTGTGAATATATGAGACACAAGAGCATCTACGCCTTGGGCACGCCCTATAAGGGGCATCAAGGGCACTGTAGAGTCTGGCCTGTGCCCAGCTCTTCTTTGTGGGGCTGTCACTCTGGGTAGAGTCCTAAAGGGGACACTGTTTCCCATCTCCATTGAGTCAGTAGGGTGGGCCACTTGCCGCTGCCCTCTCAGTGCTCACTGCCACTATCCCTTGGGGAAGGTGCTTCTAGCAGACTCTCCCCATCAAAGGGTGGGTGTGGACTCTTACCATGGTCATTCACTTCCCAACTCTCAGCAAGTCCACAGCCTCGGTGACAGGATTCACGGAGTCTAGATTTACAGTGTAAATCTATCAAGAGTCTAGACTTCTTCCAACAACACATAGAAGAAGAGTTTGGACCAGTGGGGGAAACACAGCCTATGAATCTGTACTGCAGCCCTTAAATCAGGGAGCCAAGATGCAAGAAACCAGGGTCAAGCTGCAAAGCTTCGGGCTCCCTGGCCAGGCGGGCACCTGTCAGGATGTGCACATCCCATTTCTCAGTCTGTGTAAAACCCTGAGCTGCATTTTACCCCATCATACGGATAGGTCCTTGGTCCCACCATCCCCCCACATAGATGAGGACTTGGGAGTTATTAAGAAAAGAAGCTCAATTGTCCCCCTGGGCTTATCATTACTAACCAGGCAAAGGAAAGCTTCAGCCCACCATTGATTTAGATTAGCCCCTTCGTTTCAATATTATTAATTACCCAAGTTAGCATACAGCATGTCAACAAGAAACCGCTACTTTTTTTTTAATTAACTGTTTCATTTGCAACTGCATGGCTGTACCTGCTTTCTTTCATGCCTCTGGGACCCAAACAGAAATGCATCAAAAACATGGTTTTAACTATCATAAAATAAAGTTATTAGACTAGGGACTGACAGGTCAACTCCTTTCATGGGAGGCCACCAGGTTAATTTTTTGAGGTGACATTTCCATAGTAACTTAACATTTGCCAAAGTTCTCCATTGCATTCTGTGCAAAGTAAACAGAAGGGTTAATTTAGTTCTCTAATCTCTTGTTATAAGCCTAATTATTTTACATGTCTTCATTTCATTAATGAATTGCTGCTTTTTACATGCAGCTCCTTCCCCATTGCTTTTGTTTAAACCTCCTGGTGGGAAGGGATAGATTAATTTTGTTGTGCCTTAATGAAACTGTATGCTACATTAGATTTAACCATTTGGCATGCACTGCCAACATCACCATTATGCATAATGAATTATTTTTTGTGAGTCCCAAACTACTGTAGACCTTCAGAGTTCTCCTTCAGATATTGCGACCACGCAACGGGCAGGCACAGGACAGCACACTCAGTCGTTGCCCCTGGTGTCTAAGGAAACCGCCTTTTGGCTTTTTACTTTCTGTCACCTGCATAGGAGTGTCTAGACTACCCTTGCCCAGATATCCAGTAGATTTCCAGTGAGCATCTCAAATGAAACTAGCAAGTTAATTTTGAGGTTTTGGGGGCAAAGCACTGCATTAGGCACCTTGAGGAAGGGCAAAAAGTTGTTTGGTCTTTGTATTCACAGACTTGTTGTTTACTTAAAACAGCAAGGATTCACAGTTGCTCCTGTGGCTGCAGGACCCCTGGGTCTGCCTGGTCCAGACTAGGCTTGACTGGTGGCTCCGCTTCCAGCTGCAGTGGCTGGGGCAGCGCTGTTCCTTGTGTCTCCACTTTCCTTCTGGTATCAGCAGACTGGCCAGCGTCTGTTCTTCTCATTCTGACAGCAGAAGCTCAAAGAGGGTAGGTGGAAATGTGCAAGGCCTCTTAAGGCTTAGGTTTAGAGCTGACACACAGTTACTTCTACCCATTGATCACTGGCCAAAGCAAGCCACATGGCTAAGTCCAAAGTCAAGAGGCTGGGAAGAATTCTCTTCCACAAGTAGACCATGACAAGAATGTACTTCCAGGGACTGGCCAACAGTTGGGAGCCAACAATGAAATTATTTGTACGTTTCTAAGGGTTAGCTGGATTCCGGGTGTGGCCACCCCTACATTTCAAAGCTAGAACCATTTAATCTCACAGTTAAGGCCAGCCCCAGCTGAGGCTTGAGACCCTTCAGTTCCCTGCCCCGGGACAAGGCTACCTCCAGAGTCTGGGCGTCTTCTTTTCTCCTCCAGCGATTCCTTGACTTCACCTGCTTTTCTCACTCTCTCCACCACCACTGCTGCTGCTCATGTCCTCATCACCTCTTAACTGGCAACAGTATCCTAACCAGCTCCCTTCTTCCAGTCCCCTTCCACCTCATCCGCCAGAGGTGGTTCCCATCGCCTCTGGAATAACGTCCAGACTCATTAACATGGCATGTAAGGCCTTCCGTATTCTGACTGCTCCCTCTCCAGCCTCATCTCTCGTCCTTGCTGTTATAGTGGGTTAACCCCTGGGCTTTTGCACAGACAGCCCACCTGGCTGAGTCCCCTCTGTCACTGTTATTCATCCTTTAAGATTCAGCTCAGGTGTCAGTACAGTTTTGCCTGTTTTGCATAGCACATGTCTGAGATACAGATAAAGATATATAAACATTACACTTTTTAAAAGCCTTATTTTCAGTCTGACTAATAATGCTCAGGGAATAATGATTTTTTTTCCTGATACATAGAAAATGCATAGTTATAAAACTGTCCATCCATGTACCCCCAGATGTCATCTTGTGTACCCCCATAACTACCCTCACCTTTTTTAAAACAGTGAGGTAGGCCATCTGGCTGCTTAAGCTTATAGAGTTGGAGAGGGCTCTGAAGGAGCCAATCATTCTGTCTTTGGCAAATTCACTGCTTAAATGGCAAAATATTTAAGTTGTTAACATTTATTGTCTCCTACATGCTGGACACTGTTCTATGTGACTTACATGTACTCATGGTTTAATCCTTATAATAGCCCTATGAGATGGCACTAAAATCATCTCTGTCTTACAGAAAAGAACTTGGAGTCTCAGAGTGGTTAAGTAACTTGCCCAAGATCACACAGCTAATGGGAGTTGATCGCTCTATTCAAACTCGGCCCTTTGGCTAGAGTCCATGCTCTTGCCCTATCCATATAATATCACCTCTAGTAGAGTTTAGTGCCTCCAATATTCCATAGGTAAGATTGTCTTCAGGATACAGCCTTTGCTGCAGTGCAGCCTCTTCTCACTGTGGGAGTGAGAGATGCTTGGCCAGAAGCCTGGCAGGAGCCCTAGGAAAGGTGACCTCCTGGAAATGGGCAGCTCAGTAGTCTGTGATTCACCTGTCTCTGGCAGGAGCCAAGCTGGTATCATTTTGACAGAATCCCCAGCTGCTGGCCTTTTCTGCTATCCTGGACAATTTTTGGTCTCCAGAGATAGCCTGAACTTTCCACCTCTAAGCAAGAAAGCTTTGGACACAAACCATCCGATTTCTGCCTGAAACTCATAAGTGCAACCCCTGTTGAACATAGCAGAGGCCTCTGTTTTTCTACAGAAGAACCTCGAGGCCAGGTGCTAGGGCTCCTGCTTCACGGTACCTATGCTTTGCATGCCCTGTCTTTTTTTTTTTAAAAATCCTAGCTCGAGTCATTTCTGCACCTGATTGTTTGAGAGTTCTGTGGGACCTGTGCATGTCAGTTAAGCAGCTCATTCCTGTCACATGCCTGTCACATTCGCTGGGAGCCGGCATGTCACAGCTTTTGAAATGACGCAGCCCAGATGCTATTGATCAGCTCGGCGTCTCTTGGAGAAACCCGTGCTCAGCTACATCCCTGTGGGTGATAAACAGGACGGACATCGCTGTCCCCTGATAAAGTATTTATATCTACAAATGTATACATCAAAAGGAATTACCACCAATATTCTTTTAATTGGAACTATCTTTCTTCTTCCTAAGCAGATACATGCAAGCTCCTTTTCTGCAGAAACCATCCACAGAAAAGGGCCATGTGTGTGAGAGACAGGCTGTTTAATCCTGCCCTGCAATCAGCCCCCCCCCCCCCCGAGCCCGAAGGCCGAGTCTGTAGAAGCAGCAAGCCCAGGCGGCTCTCCGGGCTCTCCTGCTGGAGATCGGCTTGGCCCGCCCCACCCCTTCTTCCTGACTGTGGCAATGAGGTTCCTTGGAAAGCCAGCGTTTTCCACCCTGAACGAGATTCTCCATCAAAATCAGGCGCCCTAGGAAAATAGAGCTTAGGCGAAGCGGCTTTTCTCATCCCGTTATTGATAAGCTCTTAGAGCTCATCAATGAAAATTAGAACTTGTTAATCCTGTACATTTCTCCCCTTGATTTTTAATTACAGAAGAAAGAAGTAAAGGATAACTTCTGGGGCTGCAGAGACACCAAGGCTGTCAAGAGAAAATTAAATTTACAGTCAGAGAGTTTTGTTTTCTCAAGTGTCCTTGTAAAATGCAAAAAAGGCTCCTGGCATCACCAAGGCAATTCAGCTGGTTTCCTAAACTGGCAGGGTATTCCTCGAAGAAGCCCTCCTTCGTTTGCCAAGAGAGTGTATTAATGACAAGGACTGGACCTAAAGGGAACTCATTCAGAAGAAAACTGCATTAAAAGAACATTAAGGGCGATGTTTTAAAGTCTGATTTAAACTCACGAAAGCAAGGAGATTTATTGTCAAAGCCAAATCGCCGAGCCGACGCGCCCTGCCTGGTAATGCATTCTGATTGGAGCACAGGGGATTGAATCCGTTCAGAAA
Source organism: Camelus bactrianus (assembly GCF_048773025.1). NCBI lineage: Eukaryota > Metazoa > Chordata > Mammalia > Artiodactyla > Camelidae > Camelus > Camelus bactrianus. The sequence continues at coordinate 42,671,845 of NC_133541.1, forward strand.
TATCGCTCACTGGGGCCCGGGCACTCCTGCTAGGGAAGAGGAAGACAGCCATAGAGGGAGAAGTCTCGGGCAGCCACATTCTGAAGGCAGATGGGCTAACATCCCACAGGGGCCAGCCCACCAGGGAAGCAGGAGGAGGAGGGTGCTGGCAGCTGAGGTCAGCCTTGACAGAAGCAGGCAGCTTAGCTGCCTTTGAGCTTCCCAGGGCTGCTGGAGGGCGCCTCCCTGGGGAAGCTGGAGGCTTGGCAGGATGGCAGGACATCAGGACGTCCCAACTCCTCTCCTCTGAATCCCCAACCCCTCCTGTGAATCCTCTTTGGCAATCCCTCCTGCCAGCAAATAGACCCACAGCAGAACGGCCACACCCCTCACTCCAACCTACTGCTGTTTCATCTGTCGGGACTCTGCTTCGGAGCAACACAGGGCAGGTTTCTTACCTGTGCTGCAGACCTGGACTCCAGCCAGAGGCTGGCTGCTTGCCGTCTTGCCTGTCAGGATCTGATTTCTAGATTAGAAGTGTTAGTACCAGTGTTGGAAAGACACAATGGAGTCACTCTGGAAAAATCAAAGAAAACAGCCTCAAGCTTGTGCTCACTCCTCCCTTCCCAGTGCAGGGGTGTTGTCAGGGTACCTGTCACCTCTCCCAAAGGCAGCTTCCAGAGTTCAGCCTGCCACAGCGTCACAGTCTCTTCCAAGCAGCAGCCTCTCTGCGGTACAGGCTGGTGCTCTTTCCACAAGGCCCTGGAACTGGTTCCACTTCAAGCTTTTCCTGGTGTCCCAGCGCCTGGACAGACATCCGTTTCCTGGTGTCTGTGCCCCTCTAAATCTCGTGGAATCTTGACCATGTGTGGATATAGGCCTGTCTTTGCAGGTGATTGAATTTGAACAGCCAAGGAACCGTAGGCTTATGGCTACTAAGTAATCTGCCAAAATGAGAGAAACCAAGAGCGTCACACTGGGAGAGACACAAAAGCCTTTGGTGATGGCAAAACCGGGGTCTGAGCCCGCTGGAGTTACAGTGCAAATGTGCCTCAGAGAACAGGGTGGGCAGGCGGGTCAGGAGTCCAGGCAATTAGCAAAGACTGTGTGATTCTTTCAACATGCGTCCATTTGTCTTCACAATATCACTGAGGATGAAGCTGTGTAAAGAAGCAAGCACCGTAAATGTGATGAATAATATAACAGAGTAAGGAACAAACTAGGCAGAAGTGACTGGGGAGACGGTTGGAGAGGGCTTCCCAGAGGTGGTGGCTACAGAATTGGGTCTTGGAAGGGAAATAGATGTTTGCTAAGAGAGGAAATGGGTAGAAGTCGGGGTGAAGTGAGGTGAAGCTCAGAGCATGACCTGGGTGGGGGCGAGGCCAGTTCCCCTTGAGAAGGAGGGAGCTATGAAAGAAGAGACTGGAAATGTTCTTGGAAGCATGATTGCAAAGTTTCTTCACATCATGCTAAGAAACACTGACTATCTCATGCAGCCAATAGGAAGCCATTGCACATATTTTAGGTAGCTTCTGAAGTTTTACTAGTTTGAGGTGGCTGAAAATCTACAACTGACCATCCTGCTACCCTACTTGGACTAAGAGGGAGAGACTGGAGTGGGTCCACATTAGTTTGGAGGCTGTGATGAAAACTGAATTTCCTCCCCAGAAAACTGCTTGTAGGATCACAACGTTGCATATGATTCCACGGTTTTCATAGATCCCCTAAAGCCGTCCATAAACCCTCACTCCAAAGGTATTTGTGGGAAATAATTTGTTCTCTAGGGAGAATTTCATAGTTCTTGGGAGAAGTGTGCTACAGTATTTAACAATGATATGTCACAATACCTGCAACTTACCTTCAGATAGTTTGACAACAAAATTTTTTTAATGTATGTGTGTGTTGGAGGGAGAGAGAATAGAGGAGAGACAGAATGGAGGTGAAAGCAATTGAGGCAAAAAGTTAACAACTGATGAATCTAGGAGAAGGGTGTGTTGGTGTTCTTTCAACTTTCCTACACATTTGAAATTTTAAAAATAAAAGCAAAGCAAAATGAAAACCTCGCTCAAGGCAGAAGCAGCAGGAATGAATAGTGATGAATTTTATTCATTTATATTCCTTCACCATATACTGTCTGAATACCTACTATAGTTGTTCAATATTTAGTTGGAACAATCAATAGGACTTAGTGCCTGACGGGAGGTGGCTGGGGGAGATGATGGAGGAGGCACAGTTAAGGAGCCCGAAGTGGCTGCGTAAATGACGGGGAGCTCAATTAACAGAGAGACAGGAAGGCAGGAGGGCAGCAGGCCGGAGGACGGGAGATGAGTTCGATTCCGTGAGCAGCATCTTAGAAGGGGTGTTGATGAACTTGAGTGAGTCTGGGGAAGAGATACCAGAAGTAAGGAGAGTTAAGGCAATGGCATGTGAGAAACGGTACGCGCCAAGGACAGGGAGATGTTTGGGAGGAAACGACAATGAGTGATCAGCCTGACAGTTGTCTGCAGCTAGGAGAAATACAGGAAAAGTTGTCGACTCGATTTCCATGGCTAAGAGGGCCACCCTTGGAAGATGGGTGACAGTGACAGAGATAGACTGGGCTCAGGGCGTAGCAGGAGCTTCGTTCCCGCCGCACTGCCGGACAACTCTGCACCGGGCTGTGTTCGGCAAGAGTCCAAGGTGAGCAAGGGCAGGTCTCTACCTCAAGAAACACCTGTTTTGCCATTGGATCTTCACAGTCAATACTGGACAGAAGGAAAGTTTCATCGCTTGACATAGACCTTCAAAGTCATATAAAACTTACAATGGTCTGTTCAATTGTCTTTCCATTCTGTCCAGGCACTTAAGAGGACTAAAATCACAACATATACAAAATTCATCATGCTTATTTGTTGCAAATAGAAATCCCAGCTGTCTGAGATAAGTAGTTATTTCCACAATTTCATGGTCCCTCCCCAACCAATGCCTCCTACCTCTGTAACACGTTAAGTACATCTAAAAAGAGGACTGATCTTCTGCAGTAACATTGAACTTGGCCTTGAAAGAAAGGTAGGGGTCTTCCAAGAAGGAAAATGAGGAAGACTTTCCGGGTGAATGAAGTAGCAGAGTAGAAGCTAAACCATCCCAGTCACCGTCCCCAGCCCTCTTTCAGGAAAATGGGTTTGAGAACTGAAGGAAACCCCAGAAAACAGAGCCCTAGATTCTTCTAGGGTCTTGTCTGCTGTGTCCTGTCCTGCCCTATACCAGGGCTATTTATTTATCTCCCTGGTGTTAGGGCTTCACTGCTGGTCAGGGGCTGTAGAGTAAAGCCCAGGAGTTCCCTTCTGGAGGCATCTGAATTCAAGCATCTGCAAGATTTGGCAGAAACCCCCAAGTCTTATTTCCCTTTCAATCTCTGTCCTCTCTGTCCCCCAGCTAAGCACAGAAGGAACTGTGTAAACTGTGTCCCTCCCTTTTTCAAAACTGCTCTGGCTGGTCCCCCACTTCCCAAAGAAAGATACGGAAACTGCCTTTAAAAATTCTCAGTAGACAGGTCATCACGTCACTGACACCCCTCCTCCTCCACATCTCCAAGGCTAACATGGGTTCTTTACAGGAATTTCATCCTCATAGCAGCCCTATAAGGAAATACAGTTAGCCCCTTACAGATTTAAAAAAAAATGCATCTTAGAGCATTTAAGTAACTGGTCCAAGGTCACTGAGCCAGGATGTGAGGGGCAAATGGTGAGATCCACATGGGGTTGACTCCAGAACACAAACTCTTAAAAATCCACAAGCCAGCTACCCTGTCTCATTCTAGGGGTCCTCAATAGATTCCAAAAACAGTAACAATATTATTGTTTATATCATTGACATAGTGATACTGTGTTTCAGGCTTTGTTGTAAGGACTTTACATATATGAATTCCATTAACTTCAGGACAACCCTATGAGGTCAACACTATTGTGATCTACTTTCTAGAGATAAACAGATGGAAGCACAGAGAGGTTAGGTAACTTGTCCAAGGTTAGAATTTTAACTCAGGCAGTGGGCTCTTACCTATGTTGCTATGGCACCGAGCCTAAAAAGAAAAGCATACAGAGTATGAATCTGTGACTTGCAAGGACGGATCTTCTCAGGAATGACACACACCCAGCCTGGACTCAGGGCACCTCATCTGGCCACCGTCCCGACACTGAGCTCACCAGCCAGAAACTGTCTGAGTGACAGTCACGTACACATCCCTTTCCAGTCATCCTTGTCCCTGGAATCCCACACACCACGAGAGAGGAATCATAAATGTTTCCTGAACTATAGGGAGGTCTTAATTTTCAAGTGTTAATAATGTGAAACGCAGGAGAAACATGTTCATACTGTGAAAATCCTGTAAGATACTAAGTTTTTTTTAAAAATTAGCATACTTACTTTCAAAGTTAGAAAGGAAAAATTCCCTGCTACTGGCATTTATTATAGTTTGATTATCTCAGCCTTAATAGAAAGCATTTTTTCCCCTGCCATCAGTAAAAAAGAGAATCACTAATTTGTATCCGAAGAAAGGGAAAAAGGAAAGAGGAAAGAAGGATGGGCAGAAGGAGGGAGGGAACAGAGAAAGAAAAACCTTCTTCTTAGACTGAACTATGACAACGTGGTAATGAGAATATAATCTGATCACCTAAAATTGTCTGGCTTTATTGATTCCCTTTTGCGAAGTGATTATTTTTGCCTTCATAGGAAATATTTTAAGATTTTCATTATGTGTAACCTTCTTTACATCATAAAGTAGTTTGTCTCAGGGTGACATTGGAAATTTGTTTACAACCAGTTTGGCCAAGGCCTGCACCCATCAGAGCAGGTGCTCCCTGGTCCCTGGTGTCCATGAGAACCAACCAGACCTCAGTCTTCAGACATAATTGATTTGTAATTTTAAAATGAGACCGATGGGTATTAATATAGCAACGTATCACTCCTCTCAGATCATTTCCCCTAGGATTTAAATAATCTAAGACCCAGCCAGAAACTCAGCAAAAAGACAGCTGAGCAGCTTGATGGATCTAGAAGAAGGTCTACGTATCAAAGTGCACACACTCGATTTATAGGAGAGTCCTTATACGCCAGTGGTTTTAGCTTTAAAACCACCTTTAATGTTTGCCATGTTTCCATCAATCAGTAGACTGGAAGCTACAAATGGAAACTATAGGGGAAAGGATTTCTGCTGGACACAGTCTACATTGATGACAGCAAAAAGAGCCAAAGAGACAAAAGAGTAGGGAAAAAACCCAACAGACATAGTAACTGAAAAGTCACAAGAATCTGGGGTTATTTAGTGCAGGGAAACTAGTGCTGTACAGCACAGTCAATACCCCCCAGAGACAGAGAATCATCACAATCGTACATGCTGATAACTCCGGGCCACCAGAAAGAAGAATTTGTGTTCTGGGGTGAAAAGGAAAGAGAGAGAGAGAGAGAAAAAAAAACAGACAAAGATGAATGCAATGAACAGAAAACCTTTATATACAAATACTAACATTCTAAGAAAAATTAAGACATCCTTAAGAGAATAGCTTGTTGGGTAGAAATGTGTCTTAGGGTAAGAAACAGTTAGTGTTGTTTGTTTATATGTATGCTCTTATACGCAAAACACATAAGGATAGATTATTCCATAGAATAAAGGAGGTGGCATTATCTATGAGAATGTTGACCACTGAATTTTACAATGAAGTAATAATCATAAGATAGTAAGAGGGAAGAAACTGTATTTTCCAAAATTCCATGGAGGCTGGAGCAATCCATTTGGTTAGGTTGAGCTATCCTCCACCTGAAAAGTGGATGGCGAGGATAGGGAAGGACTGGGCCCCACACCCCAGGGCCGGGGCTTCACAGGTGTGTGAGTTCTGTGTTACAAGCCTGAATTTTTGGAAGATACCAGGGTGTGAGGGAGAGCCAGCAGAACGACAGAAAGCTGAGAGGTGCGAGATCCAATCTCTTCTCAAATGTGAATCTCTGATCGACTTACCAGATTCTCAATATTTGTGAGCGAGAATGGGATGTACTAGCTTGCTGGGCATTAAATTAACCTTAGACTCTTGAATTTAGAAGTAGTGGAAGAAATCTAGCAGAAGTAGGATCATGAACTTATAGGAATTGTAAGGAGGACTGATGGCTTCAGAATTTGAGAATTTGAACTAATTTACCTACATCTCTGAGGATCAGGGGAGCCCACTGGAAATCAGGATCTCTCTCTTTCTCTCTGTCTCTCTGTCTCCTTCTCTCATGTATGTATGTTGCGTGTCCACGTGTGTATTTTTAAATGACCAGTAGTTATTGAATACCTTTTGAGCAATCGGTGCTATGCTAAATGCTTTCATGTTCATGATTTCACTTAATCCTAAAACCAACTTTCGTGATGTAGGAATTATCACAGTGAAGAAACTGATGCTCAGAGAGGTTAATTAGCTTGCCTAAAGTCAAAGTCACACAGCCAAAGAGTCGTTGTTATAAAACACATTCTTCCTACTAAGCCCCAAGCAAATTTTAATGCACCAGGATAAAGCTGTTCTTCTTTATTTCCAAACCTACCTTCCCTCAAATAGTCAGGACATCTGTCTTCTGGTGGTCAAGTTACTAAACCTTGACAATGGTGAAGGAGAATTTTAACGTTCCAAGGTTTCAGTAGATCAGTACATCTGGGAAATTGAAGATGCGGGTTTAATGTGGGATGGGGAAGACAGCCATATCTTGTAGATTTAAGGCATTTGCTGTGTCTACATGTTAGGAGTCATTTTCTGCTGCTACCACCACTGCCAGAGATAAAGCACGCATGGTACCAAGTTCGCGGGGCTGATATCCATCAGCAGCAGAATGTATTTCAGCCTCAGAGGAATAAATACAAGGATGTGCTGATAATTACGCCTTGATACACGAAAAAGGATATAAAAACTCTTTCTCAATTTGTCCAGTGCACTGTGAATAATAATGCTGTCCATGTGTTTATAGAAGGCAAAGTATTTAAAGCTCTATTGTTATTTCCACAAAAAACAACTTTGAGAGAAGCATATTTTCAGTATTAACTGGGAATGTGGAGTTTATCTCAGTGTGATGCTGCCTTTTCTTTTCCAACCGGCATAAATTCCTGGTGTTTAAATGCATCAGAGACATTCTACCTTCACTTTGAAATGAGAGAGCCTCACAGAATGTCAAACAGAGCCCTTGTTTCCTGACTTCTGACCTAGCTCAGGGTTTTTCTTTCTTTTTTTTTTTTTTTCTTTTACATGACTCAGACAGGCTCTTGGAGGCCTAGAGATAAAAGGCCCTATTAGAAGTGCAAAATATGACTGTTATTACCTCCTTTAATAAGGCTTCTTGCCAATTTTTCAAATGACTAGAATCTGTTTGCTAATTATTACTCCACAGTTTCTGCATTCATTTTCTTTCCCTGAAGGAGCCTGATTCCAATGAAGATGAAGAGAAGTGCTAGAAAGTGTGTTTACTGCCATCTATGGGATGCAGCAGGAATACCAGGGCCAGGGACCGCTGCCTCTCATGTAACTCAGCTACGCCTAGTTACAGAGCCACGGGGAAACTGCACTGAGCCCCTGCGTGCAAATACCAGTGAAAAATCATTTGTTCAAAGTTCCCCTTCAACATAAATTCATATTGTTTCTTTAGAGACTGGGAGAGTATGTTTTCCTCTATTTGAAGCAGTCATATCTCTGTGTATAGTAAAATATGGGCACGTGCGCCCCACTCATTTTTAAGGGTTCTAACCTGCGATTACCCTCAAATGTTCTAGCAAGGAATGCTAGGACTAGGAATTCATTTGCTGGATGATTCTGAGTGTTCTGAAGAAGGCCAGGAACCAGGAAACGACAAAGACCCCTGAACAGCCAAAACAGATGAAAGCATATATGCTGTGGCCTGAGAACTCAGCTCAAGAACCCGGCTTCCCAGCTACCATGACAAGTTCTGTCGTTTTAGATTCAGAAACTCTCATTATCAGAGGCAGTAAATTACAAGAGAGGGCAGAGGGGTTTTGAAAGACAGACATTTGAGGAAAAAAGGAAAGTGAGGTGCATATCGTAAAACCTCGGGAGAGAAGAGAAAACTATGAAAACAAAAGCAAAACAAGTACAAGCACTCCAGAGAGCAAAGCAGTTTGGGAAGCCACAGCATAGGGTAGCAGCCAGTGTTCATATTAATGATTCAGTCCTCAAATAACTGTTAAATTTCCTGAGGTCTACTAAGTCATTAACTTGACGGGACCGAAGGATGTGTCTACACAGTTCACAGAAAGAGAAATACAAATGGTCCGTAAAATATGAAAAGATACTCAATCTCATTCGGAACAAGAAGGCTTCAAATTAAAAGTAAATGAGTTAAGAAGCAAGCCACTGGCTGAAAATATTTGCAAAACAAATATCAGATAAAGGACTTAAATCCACAATACACACACACACACACACACACACAAACCTCTTAAAACTTAATAAGATAATGAACAACCTAATTAAAAGGAAGGCAAAAGATCTGAACAGACATTCAAACCAAACCATATTAGAAGAGACAAAGAGGGACACTATAAAAGCCACATTCCATGATCTAAATATTTTTTGAAAAGTAAGTGAGCTTATATTCTTTACTCACCAATTGACAACACTTCAAAAGAAAAATTTGGTCACATGTTGTGCTGATGAATGGCTGAGGAAGGATTCACTCATACAGTGATAGCAAGAGAAAAAAACTGATGCAGACTCTATGGAGGGCATGTAACAACAGTTATCAAATTTACAAGTGCACATATCCTTTCTTAGAGCCAGCAATTCTTTTCTGGGATTTTCACTGACAGATACACTCACACATGTACAAAATGGAGTAAATATAGAGATTATAATTGCAGCATTTTTTTTAACAGCACAAGATTGGAACAACCCGGTGCCTATCAGTAGGGAACTGCAAATAAATAATGCTGCATCCATACAATGGAATGGGATGCTGTCGCTGTATAGAATGAGGAACTCTGCATGTCTTGATGAAGAGTGATGCCTGAGATACAGGACTTTAAAAAGCAAGGTGCAATAAAGTGTCATAGCAGGAAAAAAAAAATGCTTGCACACGTATAGACTATCTGTGGAAGAAGATACCCCGTAACCTGGTAATGGTGGCAACATAGCATCTGTCAGGGATGGGGAAGTGGGAGGCTGGGGCGGGGGGAAGACTTAATTATCACTCTCTACCCTTTTGTTTCTGTTCTTTAAAAATGATATAAAATAATTTAAAAATAAAGAAGGCAAAAGGGTATATAGTACATTTTGGGATGCTTCCATTTACTCTTTTTTAAACGTTGATCTTTAAAATGTTGGTTAGCACCAGTTATCTGGACAATTTAATTATGTGGAACACCTCATTTCCTGACGATGCTGGATGAATAAGGCAGTACTCTGGTTTGCTGACTTATGCACAATTACAAAGTTAATATTATCATCATAGCACAAAAGAGATTGGGATTTAGAACAAAGGCCGGGATACTTTTCAACAAGACACTAAGGCAAAAGGAGAATGGATGGAGTGGAGAGGGTCTGTAAGTCTCACACTGATTGAGGGATGAAGGCCTAATGAACAAAATAAATGAGCCTGTGTGAAGTGCAGTGCTTCTGTGTGTAATAGGCAAGGCTTCTGTTCCCAAAACAGCAAAGGCAGTTGCTGCCTTCGAAAGAATGCTTTGTTAGTTGCCAGCAGTGACAGGGAGCATAGGGTTCGGTGCTCACTAGGTGCTTTGAAGGGACTGCAAAGAAGGCAACAGCATCATTTCTGCCCCCAGGAGATGCCTGGCACTGGCTACTGGACACAGCCCTGGACTCAGGAATGGAAGTGAAGTGTGCTCGACTTAACGAACGCAAGTGCCAAGCAACCTCCTTGAAAGAATCGAGCAGAAGTTGACCATCAGGCTGATAGAGACTGCAGAAATATACCTCCACCACGTTAAAAAGCCAGATGTTTCATATGGAAATGCAAGTTTTGTTGTTTTTGTTTTTGTTTTTGTTTTTGTTTTTTAGCTCTTTTGAAACACAGGGAAATTTATCAAAACAGGGCCTGTTTTTCTTCATGTTAATACCCATTGGAGCTGAGTAGGGACAGTCCCCCTTATATGGGACATAAGCTTGATGTGGGACAGTTAACCATGGTCCACAACACTCCCTATCACCCCACGCCTGGCCCATCCTTCTCAGTTACTTACCTAGTCTCTGTAGGCATCTCAGTTTGCAAGTCCTGAACCAGACTCAGGAAGAGTTAGTTTGGAAAATTGTCTTGGAAGTAGGACATTCTTGAACAGATTTTAAAGGGCAAGATAGAGTAGCCTGGCCAATTGGGTGTGCAAGGCCTTTTAGAGGGAAGCTTCCTAGAAGATCATAGTGCTTCCTCTTGACCAAAAATCTGTACTTTGGAGAAATCCAGATGAGGTTGGTTGAGCAAGGTCTTCGCTTCTACTCTGTCTCAGGTATTTTGTAAGAGCACTTCAATGAACAGGAGAAATGGTTTCCTGCCTCAAGGAGCTTACAGCCTACTCATGGAGGTGGCCAGTCAACAAGAGAACAAACTGTTACATGTGGATTTACCTGCTGTAACTAGTCCTGTGAAAGGACTGCACAGAGTGTGGTTGTAATAGAGAATTAGAGTGAAGGTGGTCAGGGTAGGGAACCTGGAAGCTGAGAATGGAGTGATAAGGTGACAAATGTGATCAAGAAGGTGTCAGGTGGAAGGAACAGAATGTGCAAAGGCCCTGCGGTGGGAGATTCCTGAGACTGAAAGAACAAGTAGAGTGTCTAGAACATGGTGAGGAAAGAAGAAAGTGGCATGAGAAGACGGAGGAGGAGGCAGAATCAGACCATTACCATCTGAGTAAAAGGTTAGAGCTATTGTCCACCATGAGAAGAAGCCATGAGCAGTTTTAAGGCTAGGCATGACCTGATTCAGTTTACACGTCTAAGGGACTTGAGAGATCAGCCTGGAAAAAGAAAAGCAGGGCAACACGGAAGACAGGGAGGCAGTACACTGCGATTAGCAGCTGGTGTCGGCTGGCGCGCCCTTTCAGCCTCTCACTCACAGCAGCACCAGAGCCCCGCCAGAAGCCCCACCTCGTTTGACAGCGGTCCTCACCGCTTTCTCCTGGGTATTTCTTCCATCTCTACCCTCAGTGCTCATGTTTTAAAGCTTTTCCCTATAATGGAATATGGAGGCAGTGGTGACTGCCTTTCTTCCTTCCTCCCTCCCCTGCAAACTCTCCCCGTCACCCAGCACATGCACAAACTTGCAAGTGTGCACACACAGTGATCTCAGGGAGTCTCAGTGCAGGGATGGCAGCACAAGTGGAAAGAAGCAGGTGGAAGAGCTTTGCCTGGCTAGAGCGAAGCGCACCAACCTGAGCTTAGCAGGCATGGACGGCAGTTAGGTAAAGCAGGGCTAATTGGTAGTGGACCTTGAAGTCTGAGACTAGAGGAGTTTTAATATGATTTGGGAGGCAACTGGGAGCCTTTATGGGCATGCAAAGAGAAGAGCAATGTGATCTAAGTGACACTGGAGGAAGATGATTCTTGATGATGTGTGTCCAGTAGACAGGAGGGGACTGGCACAGGCTGGAGGAAGAGGAGCTAACTGGGAGGCAGGAGTCCAGGTGTGCAGTGATTATGGCTCAAACCAAAGGTGTGGGAAGGAGAAGGCAGACAGAAGAAGAAACGACAGGATTTAATGTTGAACTTAGAGTGCCTCTGGGTGTGTACTGGGGGTGGAAGATGTAGGTACAAAGACGAGGTGGATAAGAAACTAGGAACTTGTTTGACAATGATGTGGGAACTAGGGGTGGATTTGGTAGGACAGCCAAGAGAACTGATTAACAGCTCACTCAAATGTCACTACTGTGGGAAGTCGTCCTTTCCTCCCTCTCCCCACCTTGGATGGTTAGTTACTTTCTCTCAGGTGTGTGTCCATTCCTATTCTTGTGCCATGATGCTGTGGGGAAATATGTCTTTGTCTATACTTGCTTCTAACCTGTGAGCCCTCGAAGACAAAGGCCCTAGTTTACTCCCTCTCTATTCCGAGTGCGTATTTAGCACGGGGCCTGGCCTTTAGTAGATACTCAACATGTTTTGGAAACCGAGTAAATTTCAGAGGCATGACACTGAACCCCAGCCACTGTACAACACTGTAAAACTTACACATTTCGAGGCAGCTGCAGCATCCGTTGAACAGTTGTGGAAATCAGGTTACAGCTGAGAGCCTGACAAAGCCCCAGCCATTACGGCAACTGACAGGTGGTCCTGGAAGCAGGGCTTGGATTGGCAGGCAGGAGGCTGGAGCAGCTAAGACAGAGCTGGGGGAATTTGAGATCAAATTGCAGGGTTGTTTAAACACCTTAGGGTTACAAATGGGCTTTCACCCTTAAAATCCCATCTGTAAATATGTAGCCTTAAACTGTCTAAATAGCCCTCTTAATGTTGTTAAGTCCCAGGGTTGGTAGAGACCATAGGAAAGAAAGGCTTTGTATACTCTCATCCTGTTGCTTTCACTGAAATTACATTTGTGTTACAATGAAATCTGAAACCTGGAAAATACATAAAAATGAAACTTTCCCTACCACATGCTATGCCACCAGTCAACATCAACCAAATTTATTAAACTTTGTAGATAACTACTTTTATTCAGCTTTTACTCTGTGCCAAGCATTGATTTTTATACACATTACAGTGTTTAATGTTCACAGCAAGTGCGTGACATAGGCACTGTTGTAGGTGAGCGGTCTGCAGCCTAGGGAATTGAAGTTACCTGCCCACTGGGTGAGCGTTATGATGAGCTCACGTTTGCCCGTGCAATCTTCCAGTTGACCACCAGAAAGACAAGCCCGGGAAAGACAGAGAGGGGCCGGGCTCCGAGGAGAGCAGGGAGCTGTCCACAAGTCAGCACTAATGGAAGCCTTTTGAGCTGCCCGGTCGCCCCACAGAGAACATGTAGAAGGAGACAGACAGACTGCTCAGGACTGCTCTTTCCAGTAGGTCCCCGAGGAAACACTTGGGGAAGTAGAAGAGGAGACAGTCATGGGGCCAAAGGACCTTTTCAAGAAATAACTGGGAGACCACTCAGGTTCCTCCGCAGCCTTACCACATTGTTAGCAGGACCTCCACCTTTTACCTCTGTTTCTTCCCACCTATTCCTACCCCAACCACCCATTTCCCAATAGATAAACAGCTAGACTAGACAGCAACAGTGTTTCCAATTCAGATGTTTATTTGGTTGGAGCTTGGAGAAGGCTCAGTATAAGTCTATCTAGAGTCTGGGATCTAGATGAGAGCATAACAGCTACTTCAGAAAAGCATACGATATAGATGAAGTGTGACAGTGAAAGTGGTAAAGGGGCATTTGATTTGCCTTCCACGAAGCCAAGGAAACCTAAAGAATGGCACCAAAAGAGCAAGACTGCACTTTCTCTGACCACTACTATGGTCGGGGTGGTTTTGTGCAAGCCCAGGGATCTTGGGAAATTACCATTGCCCAAAACCACCCAGGGCAACAGTAGTAAAGTAATGAAGGGTGAGGGGGTGAGTCTGAACTTCAACATGTGACTCTCCAGATGGCAGCTGCAGAAATTCAATTGACGGTTTTAAACTGAGCTTTTCTCAAACTCAAGAGATGCAGTTTATATATTTGGTGAGAGCTATTTTGCTGATAATATTAGAGGTGAAAAGCTTTTGGGAGGCAATTTAGTTCAAACTCCTAATGTTAAAGGCCAGAAAACTGATTCTCAGAAAAGAGAAGCAACTTGCTCATGGTTACACAACCAGAGATAATTGACATACTGGGACTAGAAACCAAGTTTCCTGTATGTTCTGCTGGAATTTTCCCCCTAGGGGACACAGGCGAGCTAAGCACCCAAATAAAAACACTGTCTCAGCATGACCTTCAATGCAGTGATTTTTTTCTTTTGTTCCTTGTTTTTTATTCAAGGCCAGGAAGCTCAGAGCGAAGTGGGAGCATCCTGGAAGACTGTTCCTGGTTGGAAACCCTTGGTCAGTTAGGACTGAGATCAGGAACATCTGCCTGCTCCAGACTCTGCAGGGGTGCTGAGGGAATTGGGTCTTTTATTTGTGTTAGTTTGGATGGTTAAGGATGTAGATATATGTCTAGTTAGTGCACTCAGCATTTAAATCAGATCGAATGGTATTGTTAGTTTGCTTCCCATATTGCCCAGTGAAGAGCAGATCACTGCTCGTAACTTTCGCATGAAGAGAATTGCAAATTGTTTGTGCAAGCATGGCATCCTCTTTATTTTGAATGCTTTACATTTTCTCTACTTGGATTTGGAACAGGATGGAAGTGGACAAGCCCTTGGCACACATCTCCTGTGTTTTTCATCCCGACGTATGGATTGAGTATATCTCATAGTGTAAAATCCCTTGATATGCTCCATGCTCTGAGGTTTCACCTTCCCTGCCTGATTCAGGAAGCCACCAAGCCAACCCTTCATTAGGAGGCTGGGCCCAGGCAGCCCGGAGACCTGGTGACCGGTGGTTGCATGACTTTCCAGAATGTGGTCCAAGGCAGAATCCCTCACCCCGCCTTTGACTGCTCTCCAACTAACCAGACAACTGCTTTATTTTGCTAATGGTGACCTGGGTTTGGGTTTCTCATTATTTTTATTTCCTGGGGGTCAACAGCCATTGATTCTGTGAGAATCAAACAAGAAAAGAGGGCAAATATACAAGAGTAGAATTTTCCTTCCAAGTGCAGATTCCCTGGCTGGAGTCTGCCTGGACAGCCTGCAGGAATTCGGACCTGAGTGAGAGAGGTAGCTCTGTGCTAGAGGGACTGCACGCACACTCTGGGAGAGGCTGCTGCAGCACCCACAAAGCACCAGTGTGAGGGGCTCATTAAAGCTCCGTCTCCTTTCAGGCGACTCTGGAATGGTTCTTACCTGGCCCTCCTCTCACATCCTCTCCCTTTCCCCTTTGGCAAGGACTTTCTGGCATGGAATGTTCTCTGTTATCCTAGAAACAGGTCAGAGCTACTTTTCATCCTGGATATAAATTTGTATGGTTTAAAAAATAAACCCAAAGAAGGACATTGGAACAGACTTTCTGGAGGACACTCTGGCAGTATGTATCAAAAACCAAAAGGCAATTGCATCTGAGGGGATTTATCTTAAAGAAACAATCAGATGTACACATGGTGCTCTAATCTAACTACAGATGTTCATCAGAGTGTTGTTTATGTGAAAGCAATGAGATTCCAGAGCTTCTGCAGAAAAGGGTCAGGCAACATCTCTCCCACCATGGACACATTTGCATCCACTGGTTTAAGAGGCTAAACACAAGGCTATGTGAGGGGCTGAAGAGCTTTTGGAGGATAAAATAATTGAAATACTGCCCTTTTTTGAGGTTGAGACATGTACCGGTATGTCTGATGAATGTGGCCCCAGTGGAAACCAGATGGGGGATCCTAAGATGAATTTTATCTTAAAGAAGAAAGCAAGCCAGACTTAGCCACAGGGCCTGGCCATTGGAAGGAAACACGTGAAACAATCCCTCTGCTAGTGACTAACCATTCTGGTTTGCAGGGGACTGAGGAGTTTCCTGGGACATGGGACTTCCAGTGCTAAATCAGGAAAGACCCTGCAAACTGGAACAGTTAGTCATCCTCCCACTACTAGGGGGGTGGGGTGAGCACTCAGAGAGAAGCTGTGCAAGAACCGTAGGGTGTGTCGCTCACATGGGACAATGGTGCTTTGAGCACCCTTGCTACAGGACCCTCGCTGAGCACAGCGGATGTATACTTTCCTTCTCACTTCCAGGGGTGGTAGAGCAAAAAGTCAGTTTTGAAGTACACTGATGGTATTTTGGTTGTGCCAACATTTGAAATAACAGATTCTCAGAACATGATGATGAGTTGGTACAACAACAGAAGCGAAGTTCCAGCCCAAAGCACATCCTTGTGGAACTGTCAGGCATGGGATGAGGCTGCTGGCCACGGAGGCAAGCAACAGCCAGGAGGGACCCACCAACTCAACGCACTCCTGTAGACTCTGGGAAATATTTTAGGAGGAAGACTTGGAAAATGTTGGGAGTTGGGGCCCTAGAGTTACTAAATTTGGGGAATTAATGTTACTGAGACTACATTTGCACTCATTGACTCATAAAGCCTAAGATATTTAGATCACATTTATGAGTAAAAACTTAAAACAAACTGTCTGATAATAGAAAATTGATTAAATAAACTGTGGCTTTTATAGTCATTTAGAAAGGAGATATGAATATATTTATAGACATGCAAAGAGAGTCACAATATTATTGAGTAGAATAAAATCAGTGTGTAAAAGATAGCCTTATTATAGGATGTCTACACTTTTAATTTAGATTCACATATATGGACAACCAAGAGTCGAGAAGATTAACAATTAAATAGACTCTGGATAGTGGGATTTTGGGTAACTTATGTCGCTATTTCCTTTGGAATTTCTCCATTTGATAGTTTTTCTAAAAGGGCATGCATAACTTATGCTACACACATACACATGCACTTAAACCACCTGTACATGCCAGACAGTTGCAGCTTCCTAACACCTTTTTGCAAAAAAAGGCATCATATCTACAATTTTAAGATGTGTTCAGATTGAGCACTGACACCTTGGCTATTATACTCATAAAGAACAAATCACCTTTACGCCTGAACTAAGAAGTACATGCATTTGGAGGCACTGGGGAAATAAAAACAAACATCTAAGTTCTCATGACCATCTAGGTTCAGAAACTGGGGAAAAAAAGAAGTTAGAACTCTTCTTTCATTTGGTTGGCAAAGGTTTCTTCCGTGACTGAAACTGCATGAGTAACAGGCGTGGTGAGCTGGTGAGAAGGCAGCACACGAGGGAGGCCTAACCAGACTGGGGGATGCTGCGAGGCACTGGGCACGTTTGCCTGAGAAGAGCCTGGGCTGGGGGAGGGGTCCCTGCAGGCTCTGCCTGGACAGGAGCCGTCTGTCTGTCATCTCAGAGCCTGGCAAGGAATGGGCATATAGCAGCCCTTCAGTATGTGCTTGTTGCATTCATTAAACAATACCAACCACCACCAGATGCCAGGGGCACTTTATTGTGCTTTCTAGCTAAGCATTTTGTGAGAATCTATCTACCTATCTATCTATCTATCTATACATATGCACACACACACATATATATCACCTGTTTTTTACTACACTTGAGTAGTAGGTATTACCCCCATTTTAAAAACAGAAAAGTTGATGTTCCATGTGGCTTAATAACTTCACCACCACTCTGCATCCCTTGACATTACACTGTGGTATTTGTTATCCTAGATTTGCCATCCTTTTATGCTCCCAGCCCAGAGAAGTAACCAAAGGGAGGTTGCAAAGTCGCTGTTCTGGGGAAGGGCGCCATGCCGGCATTATGTGTTAGAATACTGTGCCCTGCTTGCGAATGGCCCAGACAGTGGAAATTAGAGGACACAAAATCTCCTCCTCTTGTCATCTGTAACATGCCTTTACTGTTGATGAGCAGAATGCAGAGAGCTTAGAAGTGCATACTTAATAGAAGCTCATCCAAACCTCTTTGGTCTGGATAATGGGCTGGAAATCAGGCTCTTGCTCAGAGTTGGTAGTTCACCAAGTCAGAAAATTACATGAATCTCAGTTTTTTAAATGCATTTTTTTCCCCAATGTGATTGAAGGGCTGCTTCGGTCTTGAGTTTTTCCCAGCTAAGCCCATCTACCTCCTCCATTCCTCACCTAGCATCCAGAAATGCACAGGGGTCTATCCTAGAAGATCTCATTGTACTGAAGCTGCCAAGAAAGGAATACTTGCTTTAAGTACTTGATCCATCAGAGAGTTTTAAAAGAGACAGGCCGACTTCACTCCATGGAAATATAGAGAATTTTTAATTAAACTTGTGCCCGATGAATTCTTTAAAATACAATACTGTTCATAAAAGCTACAAATTGGAACACAGTAACTCCTGAAAGCAAGGAGTTCTATAAAAAAAAGAAGGGAGGGAGGAATGAACGAAGGAAGGAAGGAAAGGAGAAGGAAAGGAGGAAGGAAGGAAAATATTTAAGAGGTTAAGATGGCCAAAGTTCCTAATTAATTTTGAGCAACATGTAAATGAGGCAGGACTTCTATTCTTAACTGATTCCTGTAATTCTTATCATTTTCTAAAAGTGTGTCTCCACAGGAACTCCCTAAAAAAAGAAAAATCTTTGCATCAATGGCAGAACCTAGGACTCCTGTGCTTCCCTTCTGGGGCTTGGAAAGTGCCTTTCCGTGAACCTGTGAGGAGGCAGGGACCTCCTTGGCACTGTGCTACTCAGGATAGAGCTCAAGAGTCAGAGGATGAGCCTCCTAAGATGCACATAGCAATCATAGGAAATCAGGCTGAGCACTTAGTACAGAATCAGGAAAATTACAAGATGGATGGACTGATGTGACTATGAAACGCAGCCTGCTCTTCAAAGTGAGAAAGAAGAAAAGAAAGATACTGGCAATTATCGCCGTGCAAACGTCGTTTCCGGCCATGATAATGATGTGTGCATGTGTGTGTGCGTGTGAGTGTGTTTAAGAGCAGGAACGTGATGATATCAGGGAGCGTAAGTGGCTTAAGCGTCAAAGAAACAAATCATGCCAATACAATAGCTTTTTTCTGACAGAGTTATGAATAGGTGAAGCGGAATATAAGAGATGTAATATATCTTATGTTGGTAAAGATTTGATATGTCTCAGGAAATTTTATTTGCAAAATTAGCTACAAGATCACGAAGAAAGGTTACCAATAAATTGCAAAGTATCTGGTTGTAGGAAGGTACAGAGATGGCTGCTGGGATGGTCTTATTTAACACCTTCATCATTAATTTGAATGAGGGAGTGAATCTCTCTTCATGTTCATGAAAATTGCAGGTTATACTAAATCAGGACGTGGTTTGAACACTGATCAGCCAGAGACTGACACAAAGAGGTCCCAGAAGAAGGGAAAATTGGGCAGAAGCAACAGCCAACTTAGAAAATCAATGTTTTTAGGTCTTTTTTGATTTATGTTTTCTTATAGAGAGTAGAATGAGAACTTGATAGCAAAGTAGGGCCGCACAGACCTGGAGGAGAAGAAGGACAATAGAAGGGAATGTGTCAGACACTGTCACAGGGACTTGCGTTTGCTGGGGGCCTGCTGTGTGCCAGGTTCTGCATTTGGCCTTCATACTGTGAGTAGGTGCTCACAGATGTTAAGAATCTTCCAATAGAAGGGGAAGTAAAAATTTCGCAAAATCCAACCATTACTAATTATAATTTGACATAGATTGGACTCTCTTGACTTTCTAAAAGCTTGAATTCTACAAATATACATTTTTATCTGTAAGTCTATGATCCACTTTGAGTTAGGTTTGTAAAAGGTATGAAATATGGGCTAAGGTGAAATTTTTTTGCATAGGGACATCCATGTATTGAAAGACTACCATATCCTCCTGTATTGTCATTGCACCTTTGTCACAAAACAGCTGTCACGTATGTGTGAGTCTACTTCCAGAAACTGTATCTATTCCATTGATCTATGTATTTATCCTTTTACCAAAAACTCACTGTCTTGATAACTGCAGCTTTATATTAAGCCCTGATGTCAGCTGGTGTGAGTCCTGCAACTCTCTTGTTTTTCAAAATTGTTTTGGCTATTCTAGTTCCTTTCTTCTTTCATATAAATATTATAAACAACTTATCAATAGTAATAAAACATCGTCCTGGGTTTTTCAATGCTATTTCTTTGAATTTCTAGATCAATTTCGAGAAACTGATATGTTAACAATACTGAGACCAATATATAAACCCAATATATCTCTGTTTCTTCAGGATATAGATTCTGCACTTGGTACTATTGCAACTGATATTGTTATTTTTAACTTCAAGTTTTAATTTTTTATTACTTATAGCTAAAAGTACAATTAATTTTTGTATATTGACCATGTACCTTGCAGCCTTGCTGAACTGAGTGATCAGTTCTAGGACCTCTTTTGTAGATTCTGTATAGGGAATTATGTCATCTGCGATAGAGAATTTTATCTCTTCTTTTCCAGTCTGTATGCCTCTTATTTCTCTTTATTGCCTTACTGCCCTGGCTAGGACTTGTAGTACAATATTGAATAGGAGTGGTAAGAAAAGAAAATTTTGCCTTGTTCTGAGTATTAGGAGGACAGTATTCAGTCTTCATATATGATGTCAGCTGTAGACTCCTAGAAGATGGCTTTATCTCAGAAGAGTTTCCCTCTATTCCTAGTTTGTTCAGAGCCTTTAATTATGGATGGATGTTGAATTTCTTCAAGAAAATTTTGCATTCATTTTGAGAGTCAATTATTTTTTTACTTTAGGTACTCTGTTATCTTTTAGAGGAGTTAAAAAGTAAGAAAATATGAATTTATATTATACCATAGTTCTTAATTTTGTGTAGACCCAAGTTTCTGTCTGATAACATATTCCTCCCGCCTAAAGACCTTTTAAAAACATGTCCTGCTGTACAAATATGATGGCAATAAATACTGTATTTTTGTTTGATAAACTCTTAACTTCATTCTAGAAGATATTTTTTCCGGAGGTAGAATTCTGAGTTGACAGTTGTTTGTTTGCTTTTTCCTTCTCAATACAACTGTCACCCTCTTGTCTTTTGGTTTGTGTAGTTTCTGACAGGAAGTCTGTTGTCTTTCTTATCTTTGTGTATATGCAATGTGGTTTTTTTCCTAGCTGCCTTTGAGATCTCTTTCCTTTTTCCCTCCTTTGTTTTTGAGCCGTTTGGACATGATGTGGTTAGGGTGTGTGTGTGTGTGTGTGTGTGTGTGTGTCTGTCTGTCTGTCTGTGTCTGTGTGTGTGTGTCTGTGTGTGTGTGTGTGTGATCTGTGATTTGCTATTTGCCATTAATTTTGGAAAATTTTCAGCCATTATTTCTTCTGTTTTCTCATTCTGGATTCTAAGTTCACACGTGCTAGACCATTTGGTATTTTCCCACAGCTCTTCAACGCTCTGTTCCATTTATTTACTGTTAGTTTTGGCATATCCTCAAGCTCACCAATTCCTTCCTCAGCTGTGTTGAGTCTGCTGATGAACTTATTGAAGGCATTCTTTAGCTCTGTAACTGTGGAGTCTTCTTAATTTTAATCATTTCCATGTGATCTTTGCTTACAGTTTTCATTTCTTTACTGAAAATACCCATCTTGCCTTTGTGTAGTCCTCCTGTCCCATTAGTATCTTTAGCATATTAATCATGGTTGTTTTAAATCCCTCATCTGAAAATTCCAACACTGCATCATATCTGAGTCTGGTTCTGTTGTTTGCTTTGTCTCTTTACAGTGTGTTGTTTTTACTTGTTTTTTCACCTGCCTCAATAATTTTTTGTTGAAAGCTGGATGTCTTGTGTAATATATAGAGACTGAGATAAATCATCTTATGTCTGGAAATGGGCATATCTTTTCTATGCTGGGCCTTTACTGTGGAGTTTTGAATCAGTCTAGCGAGGAGCTGAGCTGGGTTGAGGGTTCACGGTTGCTATGGCTACCCACAGTTCACCAAAGGCTTCAGATTCCTCTAGTGATGACTTGTGTTTAGGATGGGGGCTGGTTCACTATGGGGTTTTTCTTCACCTTTAGCATCAGGTCATTGCTTTTTGCTGCACCTCAGAGAGAGTCTCTTTCCACACTTTTACAGTGCTCCCAGCAGAATTCACTGTTACTTGACACTTGTTAACCTGGTGATGGTGACAGGGTGTTCTCTATTGTTCAGACTTGGATAGTCACTGTATCCCTGAGTCTTACGGGTTTTCACTGCTTTTTCAATACTCCTGCCCCTGTCCAAAGTTTAGAAGATTAATTTTTTCTGTTTTCTTCTCCGCTGCAATGGGTTTTCACCAGTACCTCAGGGTGACAGTGTCTGTTGCCTTTCTTCGCATAGTACAAGGTTTGTGTTCCACAGAAGGGGAAAAGGATCAGGGAGAAGGGGAGCCTCCCTTTCCCACTGTCTGACCATTCACCTCCTGGAAGCATGCACTTCCAAACTCTCACCACTATTTTTTTGAGCACCTGCTGAAGTTAGTGGAAAAGAGAGTACAAGTAGGTGAAAACCTCAAGCCCCTAGCAGTTCCATATTCTCTGCATTACTCACCTGCACTCAGCCTTTGTTAACCAACACTCAGGCTTCAGTCTGTTAACAGTTTTAGCTGAGTCCTTCTATCAGCGTCTAGCTGCATCTGTCCCAGGGAAGACAATGTTCTCACCTCACCTCTTTGTAGACATCTGTCATTCCTTAGTTCTCTGACAGGGTAAATTGATGTTGTTGCAGATTCGCTGTCTGTCTGGTTTCTGTGTGTGTATTGATGCTTTGCCGTTGTTGTTTTTGTAAGGAGAAGCATGATGCTATTTCTAGCTTTCTGCATCCCGCAGATGAATAGAAAGTATCTGTTTGCTTTTGACGAGATAACCAGAGATCTGCCCTGTGTTTGAGACCAGACCCTGCTGTGTCCACCCATTCCTCTACCTTACCCTTCACAGTGTTTTCAGGGATTTGGAATTAAAGGTCCTGATGGAAAACAGAAAAAAATGTACTCCCCTTGAAGGTAAAGTGATATCCACCTTCCACGTTGATTTGAATCTTTTGGTATTTGTACAGAGTCCATTTTGGATATTTTTCCATTATTCTCCTCATCAAGTCAATAAAACCCTTAGAAATTCTCTTTTGAGAGAGTATGTGAATTACCTCATTACAAATTTATTTACCCTTGGTAACACTTCACAGAAGCTTTTCTAAACCGCATTTCCCATTTCCCATTTCAAAAGTATAAAGCCAACAGGCTATTCTATTATTTCAAAAAAGAAAAGAAATCATTCAATTAGTAGTATGTCAGATGAAAGGGACACTCTGAATTGTGGCATCATTCTGAACATATGAAAAGCCAAGTGTGCACCTGTCATAACTACGGGATGAGGCATGAATATTCTCTACATTTCTGATTAATCAAAATCCAGGCAAAAGTATCAGTCAGATCAGAAGAGTCAGAATTGATTAAACCATGTTTAGCTTATCTGTATTGTCCGGGTATCACACAGATTAGAATAGAAGCTGATGTGATAGTGTGGGAACAAAAGACTTGTCAACCTGACACTATTTTAAACACAGAAACAAATGGAATCTTGCAAACCAATTCTGATGAACTAAACCTGACTCTACCTTCAAAAACATAATGGTATTTTTATTATTTTAATATGGTGATCAGCACATCCTTTCTAGTCAAAGGTACCTAGAC
Source organism: Camelus bactrianus (assembly GCF_048773025.1). Taxonomy (NCBI): domain Eukaryota; kingdom Metazoa; phylum Chordata; class Mammalia; order Artiodactyla; family Camelidae; genus Camelus; species Camelus bactrianus. Next base: position 42,695,113 of record NC_133541.1, read on the forward strand.
ACATAGTCTTCAGGTGTTGGGAAATATCTTCAATTTGAGAATAACAAGACCTGCAGTATGCCAGCCACATTCAGGAAACTACAGGGCAAACCTGTTTCTGGTGTGATTAAAAGCTCGCTTGAAAGGACCCCATTGCATGTGGAACTTTTCTGGGGAAGGGATAGAGAGCTTCTTTGTCTTCAAAGCACTTCAAAGGGTATACAGAAAAAAAGCATGTGCAAACTGGAGAAGCAGATGTGAGAGGTAAGGAAAGTATTAACATTGTACACTCAGATGATACCTAGTATCTACAGCCCTTACTCCTTGGCTCCCTCCCCCAAATGAAAGCCAGTTCAGGTGGCATGGGGGAGAACAAAGCCCAGCTTGACCTCTTCCATTGCTATTGTACTAGGCAGGCTGACGATTTTGAAATAACTGGGTGGTCATGCCTCGTGACAGCGGGTGCAAAGGTGGGCCTTAACGGTGGGGGCAACTGCAGGGGAAAGTCCTCCCAGCCTGGCCTCAGAGAGCACTGCAGTGGGCAGATATGGTCACATGACCTCTGCATGACTGGAATGCAAGGTGCAAACAACTTCTCTGTCCTGCCTCTTACTGTCCCCACCTGAAGATTAAACTTTCTATATTCTGAGAAGCAGGAAGGAAAATTGATCAGACATAAACACAATCCTGCTCTTCCTCTCTGTTTTCTCTCTTCCTTGACACTCAGTCTCATTTGCTTCCTACAGCCCATTCCTCAGGGACTCAGCAGCCTCCCTCCATCCAGTGATGCACGTCAGATTCAGGTGCGTAGGAGCACCTGCTGACCCTCCCACCCTGGTTAGCAGAGGGTGAGATGGGGAGCTGTTTCAATAGGGCTGTGTACCTTTTTTTTAAACTCCATCTGTGGCAAAAGTTATAAATGCTTTCAATAAAGACACTTTTCTCTTTTGTTTTTAAGAAGACAACAACTTCAGGAGTGACACAAATTTTAAAATTTGGTCGGGGGAGGATATAACTTAGTGGTGGACTGCATGCTTAACACACACAGGGTCCTGGGCTCAACCCCCAGTGCCTCCATCAAAAAATAATAATAAATAAATATGTCTAATTACCTCCCCCCTCCAAAAGGAAAGGAAAGGAAAGGAAAGGAAAGGAAAGGAAAGGAAAGGAAAGGAAAGGAAAGGAAAGGAAAGGAAAGGAAAGGAAAGGAAAGGAAAGGAAAGGAAAGGAAAGGAAAGGAAAGGAAAGGAAAGGAAAGGAAGGAAAGAAAAGAAAAGAAAAGAAAAGAAAAGAAAAGAAAAGAAAAGAAAAGAAAAGAAAAGAAAAGAAAAGAAAATGGTATTCCATGTAGTGGGAAAAAATGGTATTCCCATTTTTTAAAAATCCACAGTTTGTTCCATTTAAAACCAATTAGCAATCAGTGGGCTTTTTCTAGGCTTCCACAACATCAGTATCACAACAGCTTTTATATTTTTATAAAATATTCTCACCTGAGATCCCTCTTCTGTTTTTAGTTTCCTCAATCCATTCACTTTCCTTAAAATCCACAAACTGTATTTATTACAAGCAATGGAAAGAATTGTGATGTTATAGCATTTACAAAGTCAGTGCCCAGGCTTCTGATTCAGAACTTATTGACCATTCACAAGAACACTCATCTATTATTTGAATTATAGTGAAATTCCACTTTGATAAACCCACTGGGGAAAAAAGTAAGACATTTCAGAGTCACATTTACCTCAAATTTTCTAGGTAAGAGATCCTAGTCTCTAATTCTAGAATTCACTTACATTATATCCTGTATATTCACAACCATGGTATACTAAAGAGATGAAAAGGTGTTTTAATAATTTTTCCTGTAACATCAATGAAATCTGTTCTAGTCCATTTTCTAGAGTGTGTGTTCTGTTCTGAGAGGGACAGAAACCTCAATTTATGAATGGGTAGTGATGAAATTTCTACAGATTAAAAATCAATAGTCTCTACAGTTAAAAATGTTTTCTTACTTGTAAAAATAATCTCACCAAAGTTAATTAGGGGTCTTTTAAAGTAAGAAATTTAAGTAACTGACCAAAAAAATCAAGAGGCAGAGGTAGGGGAGATGAGGTGGGTAAGGGAGAAAAATGAAGGTGAAGGTTGTGGCACGAGGAATTGGTTTGAAATTTTGTCTTATGCATACCAGCAGTCACAATGAAATCAGATGGATGAATGTAAAATTTATATGTCAGGACTGAGAAAGCATGGGTCTTGTGAGAAATCATGAACATAAAATAGAATTCAAGTGTTGTGTCTCAGCGTGGAAAGGTTGCAATGCTATAGCAAGAAATGCCATTTGCTTACTGAGCAGAGATCCACTTTGATCAGCTCAGTTCCATACAGAAGTTAAAATTAGTCTATGTTTCCTATTATATGTAACAGGCATTGGCGGTGGCCTACTCTGCTTTTTCCTTCCCAACGAACTCTGAGCTTGTTCAGGTATCCCCCAGGCCTCCACATACCAGATGAGACTTAGAGGAAACTGACCCACCCGCCACACCTAGGAGTGAGCCTGAATGGATACGGGTCATCCTGTTCCTGCAGATCGGGGGTCAGCAGACCTCTCCTGACAGGGCCAGAGAGTAAATGCTTTAGACTTTGTGGTCATACAGTCTCTCCTACAACTACTCATGCCACTGGAGCCTGACTGCAGCCCAGACAGCACATCAAGGAGTGGATGTGGCTGCGTTCAAAGAAAACTTTATTCGTGGCCACTAAAATTTTAATTTCATATACTTTTCACATCTTGAAATATCATTCTCCTTTTGACTTTTCTCAGCCATTTAAAAATGTGAAAACCATTTTTAGCTAGTAGGCTATACAAAAATGGATATTGGGTAAAATTTGGCCCAGCTATCGTCTGCTGACCTCTGCCGTAGGGACCAGCACTGTCCAACAGTCCTGTCTGGGATGGTGGAAATGTTCTGTAAGTTGGCCACATGGGGCTACTGAGTACCTGAAATGTGTCCAATGTGACTGAGGAATGGAATTTTAAATTGCATTTAATTTTAATTAATTGAAATGTAAACAGTTGCATTTGGTGAGTATAATGAGAGCTCTCACGCCATTTTTTGATGTTTGCTGACAGCTTTTAAGCCTCACCCTTCCCTTCCCCTGGTGCCCACGCTGATGCAGGCTTAGGGGAAAGCCTGGTGCTCCCTCCTTTGGCACTGGTGCGAGATTCAGACCACATAAACTCCTGCCAGCACCTAGGAACTCTTCCACTGGCCCCACCCCTGACTATTAAAACAAAAACAAAAACAAAAACAAAAACAAAAACAAAACCAGGCCAGCGTCCTTCCTCTGCCCTCTTTGGCCATTTCAAACCTGCTTGAGAGGCCCACCCTGCTCTCCCCAGAAACCTCAGTTATCTAAGTTATGAAACTTTTCACACCTTTGCTGTGTGTGTATAGTATTATCATCTCAACATCTGAACCAAATTTTAGGTGAGAGTCCATCTGCCCCTGCAGGTGACCATAACAGTGAGTCATCACCATATTGGGCAACACAGCTGAGAGAGTAGTTTGTTCAGGTCGATGACTGCGTTTGCAGTTGGATTGCTGAGAACACAATAAGAAGTTGGCTAGGGACATCTAGGACATTTCTTTTTAATTTTTTGAAAATAATTCTCTGCCTTTGACTTGATGTGAACATGGAATTCTTAGCCCATTTGCTGCTGGCATCTGTGTTTTTATCTAGAGGAGAATGAGCCTTGGAGAATGAAATTGGTCCTGTGACAGAATAGGGGGTCCTTAATGACAATATTGAACTTCTGGATCAGCCCCTTCCTGAAGCTGCCCTTCTCAGCTTCCAGGGATGTTGAGCCAACATATTTCTGGATCAGGTTTCTGTTAGTTACAGTTCAAAGCATTCTAAGATGTATGATTGATTCTAGAAACCACGTTTCCCACCCCATCCCCCACCCCCAATTTTAAAATCTCTGAAACTAGGATGAGCCTTATAATCTACAATATGATGTAATTTACCTGGTAGAATCTTTTTCTTTCTTTGCAGTACACAAAATAATGCTATGTTTTATAATTAGTAGTGTCTTAGATCAGATGAAGTACTTTGGGTTTGATGAATACTGTGAGATTTTCTTCCTTTTTTTTTTTTTTTTGTAATTATGGTTGTTTAACTTTTTAAGTAAGCTCTTCTTCTAGGATAATCTTTTCTTCAAATTTTATATATCACCCTCAGTATAATGAAACATGAAACATTACTTTTCATGTTAGCGTATCTTCAGAGCATGCCTAGCTGAATTTAAGTCCCAGAAAAAGATTTTATTACCTGAAGAATACATTCTGTTTTCTGAACTAAAGGCAATGTACAAAACATCATTCAAAATTGGAAAGATCATTTGGGGATATCAACTAAATTAAAAAATATTGTTAAGGGGCTAACATATTCTAGTGATACTCAGGCACTAAGTGAACTGGCCTTGGATAAAATGAAAAAGAGGGCATCTGCTTAATTGTATGCTTGATGCACTCCATTGTCCCTGGCTACTGAAGAGCAACTTAACTCTGAATTACGTTCCTGTTATTAGATTTTTAGCATTCTTTTTGTTTTATTGTAAAACTTCAGCATAATACAAGCATATTGAGTCAAGAACCACCAAGCATTGCCATTAATTCAAGTATACTGAAATCTAAAATAAACGCCCACTTCCATGAGCCAAAACTCCCAATTCACATCAAATTCTCTTATTACAAAAAGGGCCTTCTTGCATATATTCCCTCTACTCCACCACCTAATCTCTCTCAAAATGGGAATAAGAAACTGTAATGAAAAATGAAGTCCCATTTCATAACTTCAACAAAAAAGATAAAACGCCTAGGAAAGTATGTGACTCTGCAGAACACCACAAAAGTTTGAGATATGTCAAAGAAGTCTTAAATGTTTTTTGCATTGAAAAAGTGATGCCAGTCTTTCACAAAATACTTAATAGATTCATGAAATTCTCGCTAGAAATACAAGATAGTTGGGGAGAGGGGAGTGTGACAAGGGCGTTTTAAAGATAAAGAGCAAAAATAGCCAAGAATATACTGAAAGTAAGGACTAATGAAAGAGAACTGGTCCTAATAGATGATACAACTTCAATAATTAAAGCAGTGTGCTGCTGACAAAAGAATTGTCAGACAGATCCATTTAATGAGTTTGATGGCCCAGAATTTGACCCCAGTATGTATACAGACTAAATGTATACTAAAAGTGGTATCACAAATCAGTGAGAAAAAGAATCGTTATTGAATAAATGGTTAATGGGACAGATGGTTAACTATTTGGAAAAACAAAGTTAAATTACCATTCTAAAATAAACTGCCATGGGTGACCTTTAACCTACTAAATGCCAGAGGTAAATATAGAATAAATCCTCTTTAAACATAAATTACTGAGAAGAAGTCACAAAGGGAAAGTAAATCATGATAAAAAGATGAAGCACATGTGTCTACATCCTCTCTGGCCCCCTGTGCCCAGGGAAGTGATAGAACAGTTTGAAAGAATCAGATGTTCCAGTCAATGGCTTTTCAGTTTGTTCAACTTTTTACCTGTTAGGATGGAGTGGTACCTCCCAAGCTTCTCACATGCAGGACTGGAAAACAGAAGTCTAAAGATGAAATTTTAAAGCATGAGTTCTTAACCCAACTTCAATTAATGGACTTCTTAATCCCATGATTTCCCTTTCAAGACACACCGGCAATAGAGGCAGAGTGGCTTTCACTGGAAACTGGTTGGACAATGAAATTAAGAAAACCAGGGAGCAGGGAAGTGGACAAGGAACCTCAGAGCTTACTGGATGTTACAAAAAGCCACAGAGGAGGTGGCAGTTTTGGTTGAGAAGGCATCTAGCTAAATGGTTCTCATGGAAACCAAGGGTACCAGTTGCATGAGAAATAGCTGAGGGGACCAGCAAGAGGGCTGCTTGATCCTGACAGGTAGCTGCTAATTAGCAATCAAAACCTAATTGAGATTAACAGCTGTTTTTCTGGACAGTTACTACAGAGAGGCAGAAATGGTATGAAGATCATTCAAGCTCTACAAGCTGCGTTTTAACATCAGAAAACTATGAGAAGAGAGCAATGTGCCAAGCAAGCAGGGAGCTGAAAGCGGGCCATGAACACAGAGCTGAGCTGACATGCCGGATCCAGAGGACCAATTAGGGTGTCTACAGGGTTGCTGGAGGCAGATTAAAGGGGCAGGATGCAAACAACAATAGAGAGTCTATTCATTGGTTGGCGTGGCCGAGCGACTGCCTGGTTCTCATGGAGAGAAGGGCACGCAGGTGCAGCAATCTTAGCTATCCGCTGGGCCCTCAGGTTAGGCTCGAAATTCTTTCAAGCGCGCTATCTGAGCACCGTCCCAGCACTAGTCCTGCATGTAGAAATATCTATTGTGTGGAGGCCCCGGTCGCCCCATGGGGCTGAACCTGGTGACATTTCCACCAGGTGAAGCACATTGAATGGTCAAGCTCGCTCTCTCTCTTTGAAATCCTTTCAGTGGGTTCTCTTTTTCTGAGGTAGTCTCAGTTCAGTGGCTCTGAATGGGCTCCTTAATTAGCACCACTAGTAGGACTGGTGGCTGCCACCAGAAGCTGCCACCAGTACGGCCCAGGGCCTGGGAGGAACTACAGCACTGTGGAGGCTCAGTGATCGTGGTTTAAAGCTGTTAGATACTGCCTTGGCCAGTGGCACCTACTGAAAACTAAAGGGATATAATACAGCACCTATTATGTGCCTGGCATTGGCCTAAGTGCTTGATATACAGTAACTCATGTAATCCTTATAACACCCCTGTGTTCATTTTACAGATGAGAAAGCTGAGGAAAAGAGGCTAAGAATGTACCTGATTTCACAGATATAGGTAATAGAGGTAGGACTGAACCTGTGCGGTTTGGCTCCACAGTCTGCTGCAGCCTGGCACTGTTGTCCTCACTTAGAACCTCATTAGAAATGCAGACACTCAGGCCCTGCCCCAGACCCACTGAGTTAGAACCTGCATTTAATAAGATCCCCGGGTGATTCCCACACATATTAAGGTTTAAGAAACGCTGCACTGTGCTATGCACTGTGAAGGAAAAATATCGCCTACCACATCAGTAAACAAAGGATGCTGTGTCCATCAAGTCATCAGCCTCCGGGAATTCAGGTGGAGACAAGACAAGCAGCCAGCCCAGCCTCTGCAGCCACCCCCAGAAGTGCACCCTGAGGGGACTCAGGTTGGGAAAGAACAGGATACTGGCCCTAGATAGTTTGGTGCACAACAAAGCAGTGATTTCACTGAGCCCAGACTTTTGCACCTTCCCGTACAAAGAAAAGCACTAAATTCCTTAAGTTGAGATACCTGGTTTTCTTTAGTTAACAGTAATCTTTTGATGTTCTGACTACCTGGTTTTTGTTGCAGAAACTCCCATATATCCTGGCTCTTCCCCTGCCTCTTCAGAGTAGTCCCTCAGAACTAGCTGAGAGGCTGTATCCCGGGCTGAAGTCCTCAGAAATGTCCACTGAATAAAATGTAACTCTCAACTTCTAGGTTGCACATTTTTAGTTGACAACACCCTCATGAGATACATGTCTTATATGTATAATAATAGTTCATTACTATTAAGAACATAAATCATTCCTCACTAACAATAACCACAGTTAGAATAACAGAAAAAAACAAGGAGGAAAATGTCCTGTATGGAACCCTCTTCCTCCATCTTCAGGTCTATCTTTCCTAACTGGTGGCTTGTTTACAGAATAAGGCTTGTTTATTTTTCTTCCAACTCTCCCTGCCACAGGCCGTTTTCATAGCCTACAATTCCTTCTGTTTCAGCAAATATGCACTACATTTTAAATGATAATTGCCTCTTTGTCGCCATTTTTTCCCTTCTCCGTCTTGCCTCAAGTATCTAAACTCTGAAGCTCTCCCAGTTAAAGTCTCTTAGTTTGTTTCTAGAGCAGCCAGCTTCTGCTGGGTTTCTCTCCCTTTGCTCCTCCTTACACCTCCTTCACGGTTGCTCCTGAAATACTGCTTATTAGGAACAGACTTAGCGCTAGAGAACTCCCATGTGTTGTAGCTGGGAAGGCATCATGATACAGTCACTCTGAAAAACAGTTTGGCAGCTTCTCATAAACTTAAACATACACTTTCCATATGATCCAGCAATCCCACTCCTAGGTACTTAGAGAAATAAAAACTCATGTCACAAAAACCTATACACAAAGGTTTGTAGTGGCTCTATTAGTAACTGACAAAAACTAGGAACAACCCATTGTCCTTCAATAAACAAACTGTGGTGCGTGCATAGAATGGAATACAACTCAGCAATTAAAAATACTCGACTACTGATACATTCAACAGTATGGATTAATCTTGAAAGCATTACGCTAAGTGAAAAGACAGGACATAAAAGACTACATCCTGTGTGATCCCACTTGTATGTAATTCTAGAAGGGGCAAAGCTATAGTGGTAGAAAGCAGATCAATGGTTGCTAGGGGCAGGGATTAGGGGCAAGGGGTTGAGTGCAAGGGGCACAAGGAAATATGCTGGGTTGAAAATGTTGTGTGTCATGATTGTGGTGGTGGTTGTACTACCTTACGCATTTGTCAAAACCCACTGAATCGCACACTTTAATATTCATGAATCTTACTGTATGTAGTAAAGCAGTTGTGGTTAATTTTATATGTCGACTTGACTAGGCTGCCGGGTACCCAGATAGTAGGTCAAAAATTATCCTGGGTGCTTCTGTGTTGATGTTCCTGGATGAAATTAACATTTGACTTGGTAGACTCAGTAAAGAAGATTACCTTCCCTAATGTGGGAGGCCCTCATCCAATCAGCTGAAGGCTTGGACAGAACAAAAGGGCTGACCTTTCTGCAAGTAACAGGGAACTCCTCCTGCTTGACTGCCTTGAGCTGGGGCATCAGTCTTTTTTGGCCTTCAGATTTGACTTGAAATGTTGGTTCTTCTTGGGTCTCTAGCCCACTAGCTTCCAAGCTGGAACTACACCATTGGCTGTCCTCGTTCTCAGTCCCTTGGACTCCAAGTAAGACTTAGACCATCAGCTCTCCTGGGACTCCGGCTTGTCAATTACAGATCTTGGGACTTCTCAGCCTCCTTAATCACATAAGCCAGTGTTTTATAATAAACACACACACACACACACACACACACACACACACACACACACACACCCTTTTGGTTTTGTTTCTCTGGAGAACACTGACTAATACAAAAGCTAACAAAAATGAAAGGATTTGTGATTCATCCTGGGTTGATGTAAGGAAGGAGAGGAAAGGGTGTCAGATCTTCTGAAGCAGCTGGTGGTTCTGGCTGTCAGCATCATAACCATCAGATAATAAAAGAAACAGCCTACGATACCCACCATGGGTTGGAGTGGTAGTTTGTTCTCTGGAGTAGTCTGACTAAAGAAAACACATTCTAAACATTCTAAACATGTTTGCAGTGTCCTGAGGGTGAAGAATCAAAATGAGTTCTATATAGATCCCATAAACTTCTTGTAATTAAAGACATGCTAAATGTTAGTTGCATTAATGCTGAGAAAATACAAATGCATCATCTAAAGCCATTGAGAGTCGGTATCTTTTGTCTCATTGAGAGTAAAACTCCAATCTTGATGGACCCAAGCCCCCATCTCTTTACCTAGAGGAAGATGTGTACACAGTAGTACATATTTGGTGAAAAAAATCCACATATAAGTGGACCCACACAGTTCAAACCTATGTTACTCAAGAGTCAACTGTACAAAACTAAAATCTTTTTTCCTGGACCATTTGAGGGTAAGCTGCCAATCTTACTCTCATCTGACCATCTTGCCCCCAACTTTAATGAGTAGTTCTACAAACAAGGACATTGTCCTAAATAAACAGGATACAACTATCAAAATCAGGAAATTCACACTGATCCATTATACCAGCTAATCCTCAGACCCCATTCAAGTCTAGCCAGTTGTCCCAACAACGTCCTTCACAGCACACAGATCCAGCTTAGATATGCCCGTTATACTCAGTTGGCACGTCTCTTTGGTCTCTTTCAGTCTGGAACAGTTCCACAGTCTTTCCTTCACTTTGATGACATGTTTGAAGATTTTGACGTGTTTGAAGATTACAGGAAGGTTACTTTGCAGAATGTCCCTCATATTTCCTGATGATTAGGTTGAATTTAAGCATCTCTAACAGGAATATCACAGGAGTTATGCTGTGTTCTCATCACTGCCTATCAGGTGCACAGGATTTCAATTTGACCATTACTGATGTTCACTTGGGTTGCCTGATTACAGGGGTGTCAGCTAGGCTTCTCTTTGTAGAGTTACTCTGTTCCTTGGTAGCTGGTAAGCATTTTGTCGGAGGTACGAACAAAACTTTGTAAATATCCTGTTCCTCATCAAACTTTCTATCACTTAATTAATCTATTTATTGGTATAGACTGGTGATTTCCTATTTCATTCAATGGGCATAATCTTTTATTGTCATCATGTTCATTTCAACTTGTCCCCATTTTGGCCAGTGGAAGCCACTTCAGACTGGCTCCTGTGTCCTTCTGACATGTTTCCCATGAGCACTTCCTAGCTTTCTGGCACAAGAGATGCTGATTTCATCTTCTATTTTCCTGCCACCAGCCCTAGAATTTAGGTATTTTTTCCTGTTTTTTTTTTTTTTATAAAGAATGCTATTTAAAAGCAAGTTTGTGCTAAATGTGTTCATTGCTATTGGAATGTTTCTGTTCCCAGGCCTCTTCAACTCCCTCAGTAGACAGAGCAAAGGAAGTGTGTGTGTGTGTGTGTGTGTGTGTGTGTGTGTGTGTGTGTTATTATGTTATACACATACACACTTGTATCTCTGTTTCTGTGTATAATTAAATATATTGAAATCCATGAGCTTATTCTAATCTTTCATACTAATCCCAAACCTCAGAGTTCATTCTAAGTTACTCCTTTTCCATACTTGAAACTTCCTTCCCCACCAGTGAGCAATCTCCACCTCCCTGCAACCTCCACTTAGTCTTCATACATTTGATTATTTGATCAGTCCTCCTGTATGTAAGAAACATCCCAAGCCATTGCTGTCCCACCTCATCACAGTTGCCCTGCTCAGGCCGATGGCTCCCATGTCCCCACCAGATCCCCACCAGCCTGTGGGGACCTCCTCTCACCACACCCAGGCCCCACCCCCATGACGGCTCCTCTCCACCTGCACAGGCAGCCTCCTCACTCCACTTTTACTCCATGTGGACACCTTCCTCACCCTACTCAGGCCCTACCTTCATGCTCCAGTGCCCTCCCGTCCACTCCTCCTTGCCCTGCTCAGACTCTGGCTGAAGAGGGAAAAAAGGGAAGGGAAGGGAAGAAATGAAGAGAAAAGGATCCGGCTATGCTTTTAATCCCGCCCTGTGCTCTCTCACTGGAGATGTGGGTGATCTCTTCCTTCTCTTGTACGTGGAGCTGTTTGTGCTCTACTCCTCTCTCCTGTGCTCTCCATTCAGGCCACTCCTATCCCAAGATCCATCTTCACTCAAACTTCTTTAGCCTAAAGCTCCCATTCCAGAGCCATCTCACCACCAAATTTCTCCAGAAGGACCACTCTGGTCACCTCCACTGCCATCTGGTGTCTTCCTATAACTCCCACTGAACCTGTCCTCCTCAAGATCACCACAGACCTGCTAATTGCCACATCCAGGAGCTTTCTTGCAGATTTTCCCCTCTTCTGTTTGGTATTACGGACTATCACCTCCATCCTGAAAGCCTGTCCTGCTTTGTTTCCTGGCATAGCACTCCCTCTGGCTCTCACCCCGTCAATGCCTCTCCATCCTTCCTGTCTCTTCTGCCAGCAGCTCATTCTCTGCTCCCAGTGGTGAGTGTTCCCCAGGGATCTGTCACTGGCTTCTTCTCTTTTTAATCTATATTTGCTCCCTGTGAAATTTTATTTTGTCAGTTCCTTCTTTCATTTCTAGGTGGATGACTCCCAAATTGACACCATGAATTTAACCTCTCTTCTGCACTGTGGGAGATTTCTCCATAGTTACCATGAGCTATTTCTCTGTCTCCCCAGGTAGTTCACATTCTAAAATTTATTCAGTGCTTCAAATTATCAGGCTTGTGCTAGGTACAATACATAGATTAATAAAGCAGGGTTTGTGCAAACAAGAGGTTTAATCCAAGCTGGAAACTATAGTCGTCATCAGTACCTCTCACCCCCTAACTCTCGTTCTGTAACCCTGCTTTCATAACCTTATGGTACTTGGTTTTCTAAGGCACAATTCTGATCTACGGCTCCCTCACCCAGACGTGTCCAGTGTCTTCCCATTGTCCATGGTAAAAAGCTGCAGCTCTTTCAAAATGGTTCTCTCTTGCCACTCCTTGCCCTTCCTCTTTCCAGGCAAACAAGATGTCCAGTCTGTGCCTCTGTGCCACCACTCATGCTGTTCCCTCATAGAGGAATGCTCTTCCTCTTTCCCACCTATTAAAATCTTACACTTTTTTAAGCTAAACTCATATGACACCTCAACTATCTCTTTTCCACCTCTAACCAAATGACATCTGAGATTTCCTAGCTCTTTGAATTTTGTCTATATTCCTGCTATGGCAAATATCTGTAACTGGAATTAGCAGTACATACATATTTCTAAGCAGCCAGAAGGCAGGGACTGTTGTCTTATTCAAGTTAGTTCCCCTCCAGAATGGAGCTTCTCAAACATTTTGGCTCCAGTGCCCTTAATGTGTCAGCAAGTTTTCATGGTGCCCATAGGCCAAAAGGAGTAGCTAATAGTCCCACTTATTAAACAGGTACAACAAAACAATAAATATTTTTGTCCTAACAACTCAGTAGACTTTGGAAAATATATATGTATATAAATTAAAGGGGGAAAGAATATGTTTATTTAAAAAGAAAAACAGTTAGTTACCAGTAGGACTGGTGTGCTTGTTGGTCACTGCACAACTCGTTAAATCTTGGAATCTGGTTGGAAGTCACCACCGTCATTTCCTACTCCACATTAATTTTCATCATAGCAACTGCCAAAACCCAGCTTTACAAAAGTATGACATCATTGAGAAGGCTGGTGGGTGATCTAACATTGAAACTGTGAACTACCTTGGGCTAGTAGTGGCATGCTATGTACACAAGTTGCTGTATTTTTCTCAAAACATATACGATATAAGATACCTTGTAGTGTTCCCACGAGTCTCCTTCACCACTCCGGGCATCTCAGCAGTTCAGAAACCAAAGCTCCAAGGCCAGGCACGATGTCTGCTATACATGGAACCCTGAGGATTGAATTAGGTCCTATTTTATTTATGGATCATTAGATAGAGATTTATCTCATGTCTCAGGCCCACAGATAGCTTTTATATAGAACACAAATTTCTTTAAATATGTAGCACAGGAAGAATTATTATTATTATTATTATTATTATTATTATTATTATTATTATTATTATTATTATTATTATCACAATGTCAAACTTAATCAAGGATCAAATAACATTGGGTTGATACATTCTTATGAGCCATATTTATATTCATCTTGTAATTGTAAGGAAAAGCTTTGTTTGCATTGCTACTTTCAGGAGTGGAATGCATTGTTATAGCAAGGCATGTTAACTTGGAGTCCATTTATGCAAATTCTTTCTTTATTTGAAGTGGTACATTCTCCTGAAGACAGTGTGTATAGCTTCCATAAGATCCTTTGATCTGTGATCAAAACAGCAAAGTTTGATCGATAACATTAAACAAAATACAAGTCTGAAATCAGCCATGACATGTTGTTACTAACCCCAATGATGATATTTTGCCAAAGGTGATCTTGTTGATATAAAACAGTTTAACTTTTTTCCCCCCAGAATTGACCATTTATCAATGTCAGAATGAAGTAAACAACATTCACTGCTTCCTTATTTTATGATTATTTCACTTTCACTCATTTCTTTGACTTTATTTCCCCTCCTCACTAGAAATAATTTAGAATTTTGGTAAGTCATCTCCAAAATGAACAAAAATTTTTTTCCTTCTTTTGTTTTGTAAGAGATCTCAATTTTCTTGATAGACTTTTATAAAAATTTCACTTGGAAAATAACATTTTCCAAAACATATATCCTTGTGTAATTTATGATCTCCATATGAGAGTCTGGCTAAATTGATGGCACTTAATATTCTCTCTTGCTCTGATGGATCTTCTAAGAGATTAAAACCTTAATATGAAAAATGAGCCAAATGCTGAAGCTGTTACTACATGATCACAAACTCCTGGATTAAAAATAAAGCAAAACAAATAAACAAAACCCTTGTCATTTACTGGGTTATTACAAGATATTCCAGTGTGTGGCATTGTGTGGACCTAACATCTAAATTAATTGCTCCAATAAACTCAAGTGGTCTCAGACTAAATAACTGCTGTTAATAATAGATACAGATACATATTCGCTTGCCTGTTGTTCTTCACTGTTCTGAACAATAACATTTCATCTTGTCATTTTTACCCAGCTCCACTCGTGTCTCAAATTCTCACCATCCCTGGCTTTTCCAGCTCAGAGTGACATTCCCTTTTGCTACATGACTATAAACTTCTAATCTTGAACAGAAAATGTGAAGACCTCATCTCCTCCTCTAATCCTCCCCAATTCCACATAGTAGTTCAAAGGAATCACCTTCTTCTCAGCCTCAAATTTGGATTTATCCTCCCTCTCCCTTACACAATCCTCCATATACATTCAGTAGACAAACTCTACAGGGCTTACTTTCGTAACATGTTTGAAAAACTACTTCTTTTCCCCATCCTACTACCCACCCTAGTTCAATGTCCTATTATCTATACAATTGTAATAGCCCCTCCTTAACTGGTCTTCCTGCCTGTTTTCTTCCTGTTCAAATCCACTTACCACAACTCTCCAGCTTATTCTTTATTTCTTGTTTTTGTTTTTGTTTTTGTTTTTTTGAAGAACAGTCAATTACAGTGTGTCAATCTCTGATCTACAGCACAATGTCCCAGTCATGCATATACATACATATATTTGTCTTCATATTTTTCCATTAAAGGTTATTACAAGATATTGAACATATTCTTAATATCAGAAGGCTCAGTTAGGTTGTTCTGTCTTTTAAAATCCCATTGTGTAGGTTAAAAAAAAGTTTCTTCTGTATAGCACAGGGAACTATGTTCAATATCTTGTAGTAACATTTAATGAAAAAAATATGAAGACAAATATATGTATGTATATGCATGACTGGGACATTGTGCCGTACACCAGAGATTGACACATTGTAATTGACTGTACTTCAATTAAAAAAAAATTCCACTGTGACTCCCTGTTGCCTCTTTAAGAAGGGCTCTGCTCTCTGCCACAACTTACATTTATAGTCCCAACTTCTACCACCCCCTACAATTCACTCACTTTACATCATCTGTCCCTAGAACTGTAACCCTAATTTTCAACTCAGTGTCTTCTCCACTTCTAAACTTTCGTAACACTGTGCAGTGTGATCACTTTCTAAGTATTATAGATCTTTAGCTGCTTCTCTTAGCACCTTACTCCCTTGCAAGATTTTCCACACAGTAAAATAAATTCATTCTTCGATTCATTCATAACGTACTACTTACCTGCTAACTGCCAGGCATTTTGTAGGCCCAGGGTTTCAAAGATGATGAGAACAGACCTTCCTGTGCATAGTCAGTGCTGAAAAAGTATTTCTTAAATTAAGTTTCCAATAGTTTTTTATCAGATACATAATTAAGGAAAATTTCATTAAATTGAACTGGATCCTACTTTTGCATTCTTTTGTATTTAACTATGCTAGTCTTATCTCTCCAAGAAGAGAGGGACCCTGTCTTATTAGTCTTTTGTATTTTCCCCACGTCACACTCCACAGGTACATCTGCAGTGGATTTTCAACAAGTCCCTTTTGGTTGGATGACAGAATGCTTACTTTTCTTTCGTGTATGTGATGTAATGTGACCTAAGTCCATGTACAATCAGCAGGTGTGATCCACTTTGCAAGGGGGTAAAACTTGAGTTGACTGTGTATACTTCTGCAGGAGAAACTTTGCTGGCATTTAATTTTCACTTTTGAAGTTAGTGCCTTCTGAAGCCAAAATAGTGTTGACAGTGAGTTAACCTGTCATATAATCCTTTAAGTAGCCTAAATGTTGGTCTAGTTCTTGTTTTCTTATCAAGACATCTGAATATTGGATAAAGACAGATCTAAATGTCAGAAATCATTCCAAAATACTTGTGTTCATTTTGAATAGTTTTTAGTATTAATTTCTTCATATGATTTCTTTATATCATTGTACATAGAGATGAGTAAATATACAGTTTTAATATTGAGATTCTATATTCAATTCAACAACTCTTACTGAGCCTAATATATAAAAATGCTAGATTGAGTGGAAGAATACTGCCCTCAGGAAGGTCATGTATTAATGCATCAATCAGATGTTTCATTCTTGTGCGTGTATTCAGGGAAATGTGAAATTCAACTGCCTGAAAAACCAAAGAAATGGCCAATTATGATTAACTCATCTCTCTACTCCAAGTAAAATGATGCCTGTAAAGCACTTAACAGAGCAACTGGCATATAGCAGGTACTCAGTTAACATTACCTACCTTTCCGTCAGTGGTTGAGAATAGAATTAATCAACTATTTATGGTGGAGTGGAGTGGGTGGGAAATTCTTATTAGGAACCTTCCTTTAGCAAGAAGGGTTCAAATTGTTGCTGTGCTTTAATTGACTTTATCAGACAACTGTTTAATTCACTGCTTTGCTTTCCCTATGAATACAAAGCTAACTATATAATGTGAAGGAAAGAGAAACAAAGACAACCTTAAAGTAATGTTGAAACCATTGTGGAAATTATGTGACACCTTAAATAGGAAAGATAATGCCGAAAGAAAAAGCAAAACATGTATTATCGATGACCTGCTTCTAAGGATAATCTAAGGCTCCTACCATGATGCTAGCTACAATGGAGTCACAATAAATACATAGAGATCCATTGATAATGTATTAAAAGGAACTGACCAGTGTGCCTACTGAATGTGTAATTTTTAATTATAAATAAATTAGAATGTGCCAAAATCCTGGAAGAAAACAGGATTGCATGTCAGCCTACATAATGCTTGGCCTCTGCCTGATGCTCTGGGGAGAATCTTCCGTTCTGTACTTTTCTGAGAGGCATAAGCAGGGGCCTGCAATGGCTGGAAACTCAGCCCCAAGATCTGGCATTGCAGGAGCTCCTCTGCTCTGCCAGGAAATTGCCCAGCTGGAAAGAGACAGGGAGTGGCTCTTCTGGTCCTCAGAAAGGAAAGAGAGTGATGCCAGCAATGACTGCCTCTTCCGGTGGCACCTCCACCTGGTCAAAGAGACAAGCAGTCCTAAAGGAGAGCCTTGGTGAAAATCAGTGGGGAGAATAAAATTATGCTCAATCAGCAGGGTGACCTCAAAATGGTGAGAACATATTAGACCAGACATACTTAATTGCTATTTGTGTTAAAATTATAGAAACACGACTGGTTGTGGGTAAAACTCTAATTGTCATATTTAGAGATTTATTGGAGTAATAAAGAATTGGGTCTGCAATTTCATGGCATTCTACTGGCAGATTCTGCTCAAACTGGTTTGGATCTGATTGCAATCATTGTGTAGGCTGAAAACTGGCTGGAACACATTAGAACAGAGCTTCCTGATTCCATGGAAATCAATCCAGTCAGAGAATGGCCAAATGAGTTGCCTCGGGGCAAATGTTAAGCCTTAACATTGTGTGCTTCCCTTCCAAAAGTACAGCCTCTGAAAGCGGTTCCATATCAGCTGAGTTTGGGCTCCTCAGCTGCTCTGGCCAAGTCCCTTAGATGAGTGACTGCCTGAGGTATAGTCTAACCACCATTGTACCCTGGTTTTGACAAGGAACTTCTAGGGAGCAGGCGTGTTTTTCCTGCATGTAGAGTTTTCCCACTGGACTCTACTGGCAAGGTCTGAGAAGAATGAGATGATAACATTCCATCATCATTATCTGCCAGGCACTGTGTCAAGCATTTTTATACCTTATCTCATTAGAGTATCTCAATTACTCTGTGTGCTAAGCAGTATTATTTTATCATTTTTACAAATGAGGAAACAGGTTCAGAGAGGATCAGGAATTTGCCTATTCATGGCAGAACCAGCTGGCCTCATTCCAGAACCTAAACAGGCCATCAGTTCTATGCCCTGCTGCCTATGGATGGTGGGACAGTGAATCTGGGTGCTTTCTGGGATCTCCATGGAGACAGTGAGGCCATCCCTGTGGTCATCTCTCTGAAGAACTCCCAAGTTTGTGTGCACCACGCACAGGAGAGAAGTTGCTGCTGATTTGGGGATGGGCCTGGTCTCCTGGTGACTGAGCTTGCCAGGATTCTGAAACAGGTGAAGTTTATCTTTTGCTTCTCTCCTCCTATTTTTTTTTCTTTCATTTTAATGAGCTTTACATTTTAGAATGGTTTTAGATTTACAGAAAAATTGTGAGAATTGCACTGAGTTCCATACCCAGTTTCCCCTATTACTAACATCTTACATTAGCAGGGTACGCTTGTTCCAATTGATGAACCAATATTGAAACACTGTTATTAACTAAAGCCAATATTTTATTTGGGTTTCCTTAGTTTTTACCTAATGTTCTTTTTGTGTTCCAGGATCCTATCCAGGATACCACATAACATTTAGTTGTTTTGTATCCTTAGGCTCCCAGTGGCTATGACAGTGTATCAGAGTTTCTTGTTTTTGATGACCTTGACAGCTTTGAGAAGTCCTAGTTAGGAATTTTGTAGAATGTCCCGGTATTGGGTTTGTCTGATGTTTTTCTCATGATTAGACTGGAGTCGTAAGTTGTGGAGGAAGACCCCAGAGGAAGAGCCATTCTCATCACATTATCCCAAAGGTACATGGCTATTAACATACAAACTTTATCACTTATGAGTTTGACCTTGATCACCTGGCTGAGATAGTGTTTTACTGCTTTCTCCACCATTAGGTCACGAATTTTCCCCCTTATCATACTATACACCGTGGCAGGAAGTCCCCATGCACGGCCAACACTGATGAGTGGGGTGGGGGGTGGGGGGGAGTCATGCTCCCTCCTCCAGGGTGAAGTAGCTGCATACTTTATTTAGAATTCTTCTGCAGGGGAGATTTGTCTCTTCTCCACCAATTATTTATTCTATCATTCACTTACATTAACATGAACTCATGGGTATTCATTTTATACTTTGAGTTATATTCCAACATTATTTTATTTATTTTGTGGTTCAAACTATTCCAGCTTTGGCCATTAGGAGCTCTTTTAAGTTGGTTCCTGCATCCCTTTGACACTCTCCCATCACTGCAGGGTTTTTCGTTTGAGCCCTTTCTTACTTTATGGTGCTACAAGATGTTCCCGGTTCTTTTTATGTATTTCCTGCCCCAGTCCTAGAATCAGCTATAGAAGCAAGGAGCTCTCCTATTCTTTTAAGGAAAGGAAACCAGAAGAATCTTGAGAGCAAAGAGAATTCATGAAGGATATGAGGCAGGCAAGTGAGATGGTCTGATTAGATTTGCATTTTAGAAAGATGACTTTTGGCTGGAAAAGACTGAGACTAACAGTAGAGAGTCAGAGAACTACTGCGGTAGTCCTTGTGAAAAAAAGAAGGTGATGTCTTGAACTAGACAACGGCAAAGTGAAGGGCAGATGTTTGGGGGGTAGGTCAGCTTATGTTCCCAGTGGAGTGCTGGGTATTCTAAGTCCTGGGACTCCTTCTACACTGGCACAAAGCACAAAGGAGCTTTCTGGACGGAGGAGAAGGCTCATCAGCAATAGTAGTATTATCTTCGCATTTTACAGATGAGGAGATCGAGCACTGAAAGAGTCAATAAGTGGTCCCACAGTCTCATAGCTGGTAAGCAACAGGCAGAGACGCAAGTGTAGGAACCCTGGCTCCAGCCCTGCACTCTTCCACGTGGTGCTATAGCGCTCTCACTGAAGGATGGCTTCAAATTTGAGAGCTCTCCATTGCCAGAGCTGCATCTCAGCTGCCTGGACCAGCTGCTAGGATTTCTAATCCCACTGCTTCCTGCAATGCTTCTGTTCCCGCTGATTCCCATCTTATCCCCAAAAGCCAGCTTAGACTGACGGCCCACTGTGCCTGACTTGATGCCTGTGTCTGTACCTTCCCAGGCCCACCTGCCCACGTGACCTAACCCACTTCTGCACTTTCAATTTCCAAAGCCTTCACTGAGCTATTGCCTGTCACTGTTGTAAGGTGCTGGGGACAAAGAGGGAGAAAGAGACATTCTTATCTCAGGGGGTTCACGGTGTGTGCATGTGTGTTTGAGTGTGTGTGTGTGTGTGTGTGTGTGTGTGTGTGTGTGTGTGTGTGTGTGAATACAGCATAGTCTCTACTTCTACTTACTTCATGACTTCTATCTTTCAGCCTTTGGTACCTGTGCCTGGGCGCTGGGCTGGCCACTTTACTTTAGGCTTCAAACTCTCAGCATCCAGGTCTATTTCCAGGTCCATCCCCTTCTGGATCTGTTGTGACTCTTTCTGCTAGTCTGTGAGGCTTCCAGTCTGTTGCTCTCTCTCCACCCACACCTCCATCACCAGGAGCCACGTGGGCAGCTTCCTCTCTCCCCTGCTGTTAATGGGGTCAGCCTGGGGAACGGGCTGGGCCAGCCCAGTCTTCCAGACTGCTCTCTCTGAGTCATGCTAATTTTGTTTCCAGAATTTTTTTCATTCACAGTCCTATTAGAGCTTCAGATGCTTTTTGCTCCAGAAGGAGTAGGAGGTGGATTAGGGATGATTAGCAGCCAGATTTCTTCCATAACTCCTTTCAGGCCCATCTGGATTTTTCTACTTGACTATTTTCTGATTTGAGTCTGAGTTATTCCGCCACCAAACAGTGAGACCATTTAAGTAATTTGCATTATTTATCTGATGTTTGAAGTTCCAAAATCCATCTTATATACATTAATATCTCCCAGAGGGATGCTGCCTGCTTGGTTTGGGGAAAATTCTTCTCTAGGTAGAACCTAGGGAAAACATTGCCATGATTACTGTAGTGAGAGACTAGGAAGTTGTGAAACTTTTTGAAAAGGACGCTAACAGCTGTTTCTCCATTCTCTCCAAAGATGCCAAAAATATTATGCAGGCAAGTTCTGTGACATAATATTCAATTAACTGACACAATTGAGACTCACTGTTTTCTTCAACACCTAATTTTTAGCTTTTTTAAAGCATCGTATATTTTCTATTTTTCAAGCCAGAAGCAAAGATTATTCGTGGTCCTTTTCCTGGCCTTTCTGCATTTCTGGAGAGGCAGAGCTAGATCAAAGACAATAAGTGAGGGTAGAAAGGAAGGGAAAGTAGAAAAATTCTTTTTTACACTCTTTTACACACATGGCACCTTCTTTCACCACCAACTGGCTGCTCACTCTCTAGAACAGGCTTCTCAATCACACTCTTGTGACCCACTTTCAGAAGTTGTTTTGCAAATTATTTGTAGCAAATAAATACCAATGTTGGAAATTAACTGAATTATAATACCTGATTCAGAGTCAAACCTAAAATAGTGCAGCTCTCATTCTGTTACACAACAGCTTGCCTTCCTGAGTGTGAAGGAAAGTGGGGAGAGCTTCAGCCTGGGAGGCACTGACACCTAACCTGCTGGATGGGTTGTCCTGTGCATCCTCTGCCGAGAAACGTGGAGAACTCCAGAGCAGGGTGAGAGCAGGATCATCTTTTCCACAAAAGGCATATGTTTACTCCTCCGGGGCAAGGGCTTGCTCAGTGGGTTCTGCTGACAGCAGTGAGGCAAGTCTTGGCCCCAAGCAGTGGCCTCATTCAGTTGTGGTCCTGTCTACAGGGTAAAAGCTCTGTTAGTGGCTTCTGGGCCCAGGGCTACCCTCCACCCCACCAGGAAGCTCTCAGAGGTACTGTAAGGTGAGAACAAGCAGGACACGGTGGAGACCCATTGTGCAGTGGACACTGAGTGAGCAACCTCTCTTAGACATCCCAAGAGAGCTTGGGATGGCTGAAGCTGCCCCCTCTGCAGACCCCTCCCAGCAGCCCCTTGATGTCCCCTCTCACCTTGACTGAGTCCTGGAGCTCTGGCCCTCAGCTGAGCTTTCCATTCTTTTATCAGTAAGCCTCTGTGTCAGGCCAGGGTTCACCAGGAGAGCTGAAGCCAGAGGCTGAGCTTGGGGAAGACAAGAGACAGAGGATATTTTGGCAAGTGCTCTGCCTCTGTCCCACCTTCCTGTGCATAGCCTCCGGAGACCCATAGTCAAGCAAAGTCTGTCATTAGTTCCTGTCTCTGTTTCAGAAATCAGTATCAGACAATTCTCCAAACTTGTCCATTGCAGGCCTGTCTGCTGAGCTCTGCACTCCTGGGAATGGAGCCATCAGAGGACTCCCTGGGGCTGAGGGAGGGATGGGAGGCCAGTTCTTCTATTTTGTGTGCCTTCATTATTTAAAATACATTTTCAAACAGTTTGAAAAGGATCTGGCTGCTGCCCTTCCCTGTGTCTGGCTGATTGCATCTGATCTACTAGGTCAACATAGCCTCTAGCAGGAATCGAGGTGTGTTCAGAAACACAGGGTTGTTGCTTAAAGAGAGAGGCAGTGGCAGGATCAGCTCTAGCAGGAGAGTGCGCTGGGGAAGGAGCATCTGCGGGGGTTTGACTCGAGGCCTCCACTCTCGCCCTGAAATTCTCATCATCTTTACTCCATGCTGATCGTGTTCTAGCTTCCTGAAGGTAGTTCACACTGGAGCATGGATCCCATATATGTACTAACGATAAGAAATATCTTAGAGCACTTTAAGGTTTAAAAAATACTTTTACATCATTGCATTTCTGTGGGATGGTCCCAGGTGAGCCAAACTTCAGCTGAAACTATGTGGGTGGTTCTAGAAAAAACACTCCCTCCCTGTCCTCTTCTCACAGCTCTCTCCCTCAGTGGTTTGCATGGTAGGACGTAGCCTATCAGGAGAAAGTATTTAGTATCAAGGTCTCTGGGAGGCAGGGTAGGGGACATAGGTCAGGATTTTAGTGAAGCTGTGACCTGCCTCCAGTCCAGCACCCCCAAACTGGCCTTTGAGCCCCTGATGGAGGAGACAGGCTATAAGAGGTCACTAAAAGAGCTACTTTTCTGAGGGGCTGAGACTGGGAGCCCAAGCAATGCTCTTTGGCTAAATAACTTACTACAGCACAGAATGTGAAGGAGGGGCAGGCAGCCCGTTTGTTCATGGAATCTGGCCCCGCTTCAGCGACCCAGCCAGCAGTAAAGGACCGGTATCATCCTTTAGCACCTCAGGTGTCTGGTGGTTTTAGCAGCCCACAGAGGCATCCCCTAGCCTAGGCAGGAAGCAGCATTCTTGCAAAAGCAGTAGACATCATCTTGTGTGGGGAAGACAAGGAAGGACTGACCTTCAGCAAATACGAGATGGTTCAGAGGCCCCAGGAGTAACTGGGGATGCTTTGAGAGGGGTGAGCACTGAAGACCATGGTCCTGTAGGTGGAGCCTAGGGGCCACAGAAAGCTGCAACACCTGATTATTTATACCACAGCCTAATGAGGTCTGTAAATATCTACCATCTGTTTCTGTAGTTAGATTCTCATCACAGCTCTTGGTTGAGTGTTCCCATTAAATACATGAAAAAAACTCCAACTGGAAAAACCAATTGACTTGCAGGTGTCTAGTGGCAGAGCTGGAGCTCTCACAGGTTGAATTTTCATGCTCCTTCCCCAGTGCAGATCTGCATTTGCCTTTATCAACCCTTCCCTCTCCCATCTGCCCCCCCCAAAAGTAAATTATGATAAGTGAGGTGTAGATGAGGACTATGGAAGGTTAGTGAGGCAGGGTTTGTGGGATGGTGACACCTTGGAGACCCAGGGCCGGCCTGAAGGTGCTGCATAAGAATGAAGCTCAAGTGACACAGACTGCACCCAAAGGCAGATGACTACAGAAGGAGGGGCTAGAGAAGCAAGTCCTGCCTCCCCGTACTAGGCAATTTGCAAGACATATTCACAATTTACCTAAATTATGAGAATAAACAGACTTCAGAAGTTCAGTGACTTCTGAAGAACACACTGTGGTGGATCCAGGATTCAGATCCATGTCTTCCAGTACAGCATCCCTTCTGTTCTTGTGTAACTCTTGGAAATCTCTCTGTCCCACAACCTCACACATTCTACACCCTTTCCTTTCATCTGAGTTTATTTTCCCCAAGGCTAACATTGGTAAAGTTTTTTAAAATCCAGCACAGAACATTAAAAATTAGTAAGTCATTAGGGGAATGTAAATGTGAGCCACTGTGAGCCACCACTGCACATCTGTTAGAATCACCTTTGAAAACCTAGTGACACGAAACGCTGTGGAGGCTGTGGAGCAACTGGAACTCTCAGGCGTGCTGCCAGGAGTACAGAACAGTGCAGCGGCTCAGGAAACAGCTGGCCATTTCTCATAAAGTTAAACACAAATTTATCATACAACCCAGTAACCCCACTCCTAAGAATTTACCCAAGTGAACTGAAAACTTAACTTCATACCAGAAAAACCTGTACATTGTGTTTAGAGATGTCTATTCACAATTGGCAAAAATCTGGGAACAGGCAAGAAGTCCTTCAATAGGTGAATGGATAAACAATCTGTGCTACTATCATAAGACAGCATACTCTTCAGCAATGAAAAGGAATGAGCTATTCATTTATGCAACAGCATGTATAAATCTTAAGTACATTTCACTAGGTGGGAAAAGCTAGACTCAAAAAGCTAGATCCTCCATATTATAATATTACATTTATGTATGTGATGTTCTGGAAAAGGCTGCCTGTAGGGAGACAAAACAGGCCAATGGCTGCTAGAAGTTGAGCAAGGGAGAAGTGGTTGAGCACAAGGGCTCCACATAAAGAAATTCGGAAGGGGGTGGATAATGGAGCTATTCTGGATGGCACTGGGGTGCGGCTGCATGACTCTGTATATCCGCTGAAACCCACAGATTTGTACACCACAAAGGATGAACTTTATGCAGATTTAAAAAAAAATCAACCAGCATGTCAGAGAACCTGTGATAAATGAATCTAAATGTATCCTAAATGAATGACACAACCTACTGAAAGGAGTGGGGAGAGGGAGCTGACCTAAGTAACTTTGGAAAATGGTGTTTTGATTATATACTGTAAGGCTAAAGACAAAAAGTCCTGCACATGTATACTGTACCCAAGTTGGTAAATTTGTTTCTCACAGGAATGTAAGTAAGCAATTCTGAAACTACTTTATATATACACTAGGGCTGAATAAATAAGCCAATAAGTTACAGAAAATGGGGACCAGAAAAAAAAGTCATGAATAAACAAAGGGGACAGCTAGAATGATCCTGGGCTACTGGATTAGAGTCAGAGATATCAGTATGAACTCATATTTATTTTCATATATATACCTATATACACACACAGAGTGAGAAATAAGAGTCATGTGTGTTTGTGTGGGTTAGTATACATTCATGTATTTCATAGCTCTGACCACTGAGAGAGCCTAGAAGAAGTGACAGCTCACAGCAAAAAGCACTTTCAACACCCAGATCTTGGTTTTCAGCAACCATTCTCCAACAAAAGGAACCAGGACTCTGGAGAAATGGGTGATCTTAGGGCTGGGGAAAGGAAAATAAAGGTGAACCTGGAGCACCTCATAATGCCAGAATTTAAGGAAATGCTTTAAAAAAGTCAGGAAATGGAAAATTTTTAAAAAAGAATGATACCTGCCTGTCAAGGAGACATAGGCGCTAATCTGAAAGAGGTCCCAGTGGCCAATTTGAGCAACAAAATAGTTCCTCAAAAGGATTAAAACATAAATAATAAAATAAATATCCGTAAGTCAATACTGATACAAATAAATGACTGAATAAATGAATAGGAGAAGGAAAAAAATAGAAGAACTCCAAATGATATACATATATACTCCTTTCTAGGAGATGGGGCTTAACTCCTTTCCCCCGAATGTAGGCTGGACTTAGTGACTTGCTTCCAAAAAATAGTATATGGAAAGGAAAAAGAGGAAGGAGCAGAAATTCAGTTAACATCAGCATGTCAATATCAAGGTGATCTGAGGAAGACACTTCACCTTTGTGGTATTCTTTCCCCAAACCTAAAACCCTCGTCTAATCATGAGAAAACATCATACGAACACAAATTGAAGGACATTCTACAAAATCACTGAAGAGTGGTCTTTAAACTAAAAGGTCACAAAACACTTAAAAAAAAAAAAACAAGAAAAGAATGAGAAACTGTCACAGATTGAGGAGACTAAGAAAACATGATGACTAAATGTAATGTGGTCTCCTGGACTGGATTCTGGAACAGAAAAAGGACATTCGTGGAAAAACTGGTGAAATCCAAATAAAGGCTGTAGTTTGGTCAAAAGTATATACCAATATTAAGTTCTTAGTTTTGACCATGTACCATGGCTATGTAAAATGTTAACATTAGGGAAAGCTGAGTGAAGAGAAGACAGGAACACTCTGTTCTATCTTTGCAACTTTTTTGTAAATCTAAATTAAAAGTTAAATTAAAAAATGACTAGTAAGCCAGGGTAAAGAGAGACCTGGATTCTACACTTGTAGAATAAATAAGCAGGGAATAATGGAAAGTTGGAAGAGAGAACTGGCATTCCACAAAAATTTTATTCCTCCAGACAGTTGTCCAGATCATCTTGGGTCATCTGGATTTTGGTCACTTTGTCACAGTAAAGGTAAACAAGGACTTGCAGTGGTCTCGGGAGCGGGGTGGGTTTCAGAGGTTCTACCCAAGGTTTAGTACTGGGGAGATAAGTTTATCCATGTACTGGGAAACTGAGTTTAAAACTGGTTTTTTAGAATGCCTTAGAAGACCAGCCAAGATAAATTGCTTAATGAATTAATGATGTCTCCCTTTTATCTGCCATTTTATATTTTATATAAATACAAAACTGCCATTTCATATTGCCATTTTATCTGCCTCCAACGCCTTGAGGCTTTGTGGTCAAAGAGGCTTGGTTTCACATTTGTTGAAGGCATTTTGCTCTGGGATGGTGCCAGTGGTCCAGGGAAATCTAAGAACTTTCCCACCCGTTTTTTGAAATATGATGCCCACTTGTACATTTCTGTTGGGACCAGGGCTAGCCTTTCAAGGACATGGAGGTGGCAGCCTAAAAGACAATTCAAGTTCTCTTCACCCAAGGCTGATCGAGTACTTTAAAGCCCTCAACTGGCAGTTTTAGCAGTTTCTTCCTTATGTGCAGTATCTCTCTTCTGCTGGCATACCTTGCCTTTTATGTTAAGCATGCCGGCCTCTGCGTCTTTTCCTCATTATATGACGTGAGCATGGTGGGTGTCATATATTGGATTCCCTAGAAAACAGACATAGAGTCTCTTAGATTTGCATGCAGGGGGTTTATTGAGGGAGAGCTCTTGGGATTAACACCTGTGAGGGATGAGGGACGCAGGATTCAGCAGAGGGAGAAGTTGAACTGTGATGCAGTTGTAACAGAGATCTCAGACAATCCTACTGGTAATGCTGGAGCTGAGATGGCCCCTTATAACTGAATGAGTTGAGGAACGAGAATGGGGCCTCCCCTCGTAACTAGTTACTGGATATAGGCCAGGCAGTGGTACATATTGGATAGGGTAGCTCCCTTTAATAGAGGGGAATTTCTGGAGAGAGGCCTGGGTATGAGTTATCAACAGGTAGAAAAATAATCCTGACAGGAGATCTCACAGGCTTATTAAATGCAGTACTCCCTTTTCACTACCTGTATCTTCCGCTAAATGAAGTTCAGCCCATCTGGAAACAGGTTCTCAGGATTTTGGTTGGTTTCTCTTCTTGGGAAAAGTAGGAGTATTATTGTAGTAGAACGACGTATAGCCCCCACCACTGCAGCTGGTCTCAGAGCTCCAGCTGTATCTCTCTCCTTTGTTTCCTATTCTACCTACTTTTAGTGGTATCTCTGATGGTCTTGGTGGGTAAGCTGGAGGGGCCACCTAGTCCTCATCTCTGAGTGTTTTGAGACACTGGTCACCATGCGCATCTCAGGCCATGGCTGCTGCTTGAGTCCATTTGTTGTGGAGATTGGTCACAGGAATACCAAAAGATTTTCCAGTGCATCACTGATGTGCTAAGTATTCTCTGTCCCCACTGTGTACCCTCCTCAATATCTTTGCTCAGTTATCACTGCCAGGATAGTGACTCATTCCCTTGCCTGTTGGTTTCTTGAAGTTAGGAGCCCAACCTGGGCAGCTGTGGTAGCTTACAATTTAACAGGATCCTCACTGCATCGTCTGGTGGAAATAATCACTCCATTTGGAACCCATGCCTTCAGATCTACAGAGTCTAGAGTTGTAGGGACAAAAAGCAGAAATTCGCCAGGTCACTGAAAGTGATGCTACTCACACCTTTAGCTTCACAGACGTGTTCCTGCAGGAACACATTATGGTGTTAACTTAGAATATATATATTGTAGCCTGGATGGTGACATCCCATTCTGTTAGGATATCTTCTCCAAAATGGCACCTCAGCTGCCTTGTCCAAACATTGTTCCAGAAGTTCAGCAGCTTCTGGAAGATGAAGAATGTGATAAAACTAGCAAATCCTATGGTCATGTGCATACTGCTGCATCTCCTTAGTGGGAAAGTGGCTCTCCTGATCTAATGTGATGTTCTGTGCAATCCTGTGCTGGTGGATCAAACACTCTATAAGGCAGACCCATATTCAGAATATGTGCCAGTCTCAATCAAGATGAATAGTTGCCCCTTCTAGGGTGGAAGAGGTCCAGTTTAGTCAACTGTGACCAAGTGACTGGTTGGTCTCCTTATGGCATGGTATGAGGGGCTTATAGTATTTATCTTTAAGTTGTTGCTGTCTACCTTCAAATGATAGTATACCACTCATGTGTAGTATACATGTATAGCATTTTTATAGTACAGTACAAAAATCTTTCAGCAGTATGTTTCCATTTCTCCCCTCCAGGCCATCGTACTATTGTTATACATTTAACTTCTACATATAAGTTGCACACCACATTGTTATTATTTTTGTTTAAGCAATCAATTTTGTTTTTGAGAAATTTAAATAAAATGAAAAAGTCTATATTTACCCATTCAATTGCATTTCCCAGCCTTCTCAATTCCAAATGCTTTCTAATATCATTTTACTTCTGCCTTAAGAATTTTCTTTAACACTTCTTGTTAATGTAGGCTGGCTGGTGATGAATTATTTGTGCTTCTGTATGTCTAAAAAAAAGTCCTCATTTTGTCTTCATTTTTGAAAACTATTTTTGCTGGGTTATAAATTCAGCTTTTAAAATTTTAGAGTCTTTTCTTTCAAAGCATTTAAAATGTTGCACCACTGTCTTCTCACTTGCATTGTTTCTAGTGAGAAATCTGGTGGCATGCCCATCTTTGTCCCCCGTCCATGTCTTTTTTTCTTTCTGCTTTGAAGATTTTCTCTTCATTGCTACTTTTAAGCAATTTGATTGTGATGTGCCCTGGAATAGTTTTCTTAATTTTTTTTTTGTACTTGGGTTTTATTGAGCTTCTTATGTCTGTGGGCTTAAAGTGTTTATCAGATTTGGAAACTTTTTGCCCATTATTTATTCAATTTTTTTTTGTTATCTCCCTCACTCCTTCAGGGACTTTAAAGTGTCATTAACCCCATCTGGTGTATTTTCATCTCAGACATTTTAGAAGTTCTATTTAGATCTTCTTTATACCTTTCACATCTCTATATAACATGGTCAGTCTTTCTCTAGCATTTTTTGGATCTCATAACATTTATTTCTTGTCTCTCTGTAACCACTGTTCCCTGATGTCTAATGTCTTGAAAATAATTGCTTCCTTTATTTACTCTGGTTTGTCAGGTTGTTTTTGTTTGTTTGTTTGTTTGTTTTGTTTGTTTTCAGATGGGAAAGTAAATCTCGTACCTGTTACTCCATCTTGGGAATGAACTGAAACTCCTTCTAGGTTCTTTTGAAAATCCCAAATCTCTTTCAAACATAAATTTTATCATAAAGAGTGATCCATTAAATTCCTGGCACCTCATGTTAGATATTCATGGTCATCCACCTGCTATCCCTTTTTCCTTACTATCAGAGCCTTGATTTTGTTTGCATCTGAATGTTCCAGGTCTCAGGGGATGCAACAGTTCGTTCTGTACGTGAAAAAAAAATCTCTACTACTGTTTGTCTGTGAAGTTGTGGGCATGTGACCCAGTCTACTGGGGAATTTCTGGAAAAGATTTTCTCCCAGACCGAAAATGGAGCTAGAGCTGGGACAAAGTCCTTTTTCTCTTACTCCTTCATGCTGTTCTTAGAAGAGGTTGAGAGAGGATTTGATTCTTGAATATCTATCAACTAGTTTGCATTTATGTGGCAACAATTTAGGGTAATATTGTCAAACACAGGAAGAAAGAACAGGAATTGTAGACAGGCTGCCCCCTACTTTGAACCACAGAACCATCCTTGGGCTCATCTACCTTTGGACTCCCTGTTAAGTGAGATAATATACAGTCCTAATATTTAAGCCACTTTTCCCAGGCTTTCTGTGACTTGCAGCCAAATACCTCTTAACTGAGACCTACTTTTACCATGGCTCAGTTTCTCAGATTTATCTGATTGTTTTCCTTCAGAATAGGAAAGATGATGTTCTGTGAATGAAAGTTGCTATCAAAGGCAGTGGAATCTCAATGGCAAACCACCTATGTCACAATTTTTCAAAGGAGTGGCACTATTTTAGCCATGACTGTAGTCAGTCAGAGAGCCCGTAGACTTTGCCCCTTAATGTTAAGAGTCATTTCACAGACAATGGCTGTGCAGAAGTTGTGCTGATAGGGAACTTGATGGCAATGTCCCTGGAAGGAGAGCTGCATTGATACTTGAATGGAATACTAACTTCCAATGACCGTGATCCACAGGAGAAAAGAAAAAAACCTAGCCAAAGTTACTTGAAATAATATATATTAATACAGTTCCATTATAAATAATACATACTGTTAATATGGCTTTAAATAATGTATAATGCTAGATTTGCATAATAAATAATACATAAATACGTAATCATCCCATGAAGTCACATGAAATTAGTAATCATGAAGGAAACTTAAGCTATTAACATGCTATGAGAGGAATGTCTTGCAAGTGGCTCGGAGGGCCTTAATCAGTGTGGCTACGTAATGTCTTAGCTGAGAGAAACACCAGCCTTGTATAAAGTATTTGATCCATATATCTTATGACTGAAGAAAAGTAACTAGTGAGAGACTTTTCAATGTGTAGTCAATAAAAGGTTTCTGAGGTCTATAAAGATACCACTGTTTTTAATCTCTAATCCATCACTGATTGAGAGACTACTGACAAGTTATTTCCTAAAAATAAGGCAATGAAAATCATTGTCATCAACCCTATCAAAACCTCCATTTCTACAAGGATGCACTTGTGCTATTGTACGCAATAGTAATCTTGGTACTCTGTGAGATGGACACCATGATCTTCTTTCTCCAGCTCGGAGAACAATGGGTGGGAGAAGTTAAGGGATTTACCCAAGGTCACACAGCCAGTTGGGGGCAGGGAGAGGTATACAGCGCTCCTGAAACCAAAGCCTGTTGTTTTCCTTTACAGTGAACTAACCTGTCTCTCATTTTCAACACAGCTCTTTTCCGTGGATTATGATCCTGGATACTTTACAATTCAGATTCAGCAAACCTTTAAGAATTCCTTTTGTGTGCTTGACCCTGTGCTAGACATCTCACGAAGGCCATGTCCTTTGTCTCAACAATGATCCTATCGGGCACTTGTGTCTTCATCTTACAGATTAAGAAACTGAGGCTCGGAAAAATGAAATGACTTACCTCAGCATGGGAGGAAAAACCGAGTCCTGTGCCTACAGACCACAGCGCACCACATCTCTGGTGCCGGGGGTGAGAGATACTTCTGCTTTCACACAAGGCTCTCGGGCCTCCTCTGGAGAGCACACCCAATACCCTTGCCTGATGAGGTTGGATGGCTTTCTTCTGGAATAGAAAAGGTAATATTCGAGGAATGGAGGTTGATGTCGAGGGATTTCGAGGCACCAAGGACAAACCTTTTTCTTCACACATGTTTCAAAGGTCTGGCATTCTGAGCAGTGTTAGATATGGTAGTAGCCGAGTCTATTCACAGTACTTCACAAATACTCAAATTCTTGAGTCCCCCATGTTCCACTCCTCTACAGTACATAGTTGGCTAACATCCCCATTCCTCTGGAAATAGCATTCTTAGAAATTGTGCTTTGAGATCAGTTCTGGGAAAGACATAACCTACTGAAGAGGTACTGAGAAGAGTGGAAACCGTAAATGTCAAGCTTACCCAGGAGAGTAAATATAAACTGCTTGCATCTTTCAGGCTGAATTATAGCTTATCAAGCACACATTAAAACTTTAAGCCTTTTTTTCCTTAAGTAAGAATAAATCTAAGTTGACTATTTCAGCATATGTATTTGTTTTCCCTACACTGTCTATAAACCATATCCAAGGTGAGTATTTATAAGCCTGAACGAAAACCAGACAAACAATTCTGAGAATAAGTGACAAGTATAACAGTTCATGATAAGACAGTCACAACAAAGGAAACGTTATGCATTAAGTGATTTTTCTTGCAAATCCTTTATACATGTGTCAGGCTGTGTGCTGGCAGAGTGAAAGAGAATAAATCAAAGAGAATACCCATGTAAGAAAGGGTTTTTAGGCAAATGCTATCTTGCGTGCATAAATCAAATAAATAGTGATTTTTTTTAAAAAACCCAAAGGAACAGGATAGATGTCTATGGAATTTTACACAATGAAGTTATTTAGCAATTGTGCAACAATTTATATTTATGAAGCACTTTACAATTATTTGCTCATTAAATCTTATGACATTTCTGGCAAGTAGATCCATGCCATTAGTTTAATTTTATAGCCAAGGTAACTGAAGCAGGGAATTGTAGAGGAACTTCCTCAAGGTTGCATGGCGAGGTGTGGACAGGAGTCACTTTGGAACTCCTGCCCCCACAATCTTGAGCTGCAGTTCCAGGGTAGTGGTTCAGCCTGCCTCTGAGCATTCTTCTTGATGAGGGATAGGTTGAGGGGCATACCTGGACACCTGGAGTTGGGTGTGAAAGGTAACGGCTCCTGGCAATGAATCTAGACGTGCCAGTGGTTGGTGTTGGCATTAGCACTGCAGCTGGAATAGAGACCCATCGGCATGTCGATGCATGTGTATAGGATGCAATCACACATCTGCTAGTTTGAGATGTTCATGAGGGGAAGTCTGAAGCTGTAGTTCTCAGCCTAGGCTGCAATATCTGGAGTGGTGGGGTAGGGGGTGGCTTTAAAAATAACTAGTGTCCCAGGATCAGTTAAATCTGAATCTCTGAGAGTGGGGCTTGGGCAGGGATATTTTCAAAGAACAACCAGGTTTTTCCAACATGTGGCGAGTTGAAAACTACTGGTATAAAGATCCTTCCAGGTCTGTGGTACATGTATGGGCAGGTTGTTCACTGCAACAGGACACCTGAGGGAGGGGTCAGTGAGGACTGAAATCCAGTTCATACACAGTGCACCCTAATTTGGAGGTGGGATTTGTTTTCAAAAAAGAGTCACCTTTTGTCTAACTCCCACAAACGAAGCCCTGGGTCATTCCTCTATTCTTGGATAGGCATTGCTGCAAATCCTGAATATTCCATTTTTAGCTTATTTATTATGCATTCAGTAAAAATTACATTTAGCATCTACTGCATGCTGGATACTTGGTATACATGGGGATACGACAACGAAACCATTATGGTCCTGTCTTTATGGAGTCTGCAGTCTGTTGGGAAGACAAGTGACTGGACAGGGAGTTACACACTATAAGAAGTGCTCAGGGGGCATGAGTGCAGGAAGCTGGGGAGGACATGGGAAGGGCACTCCACTAAGACCTGGGGTGCAGGGGGACCTCATGATGGAGAGAGTAGCATTCAAGGCTGAGTGGCAGCATTTGATGAAACCTGGAATCAAGAGAGGCTGAGGATTACTGGGGGATTGGCAGTGGTTCAGCCCATCCACCTGGAGCACGGAGCAGAGAAGAGCTGGAGGGAGAGCTGGGGAGTGTGATGGTTCTCCCAGTCTTCCAGAGGCTGGGTTGGCCACTTGCAAGGGATAAACTGGGAGTTTGAGATTTGCATATACTAATTAATATATATGAAACAGATAAACAAGAAGTTCATACTGTATAGCACAGGGAACTATATTCAGTATCTTGATCCATTGATCCATATGTCTGTTTTTGTGCCCATACCACACTGCTTAGATTACTGTAGCTCTGTAGTATTGTTTGAAGTCTAGGAGCATCATTCCTCCAGCTTCATTCTTTTTCTTCAGTATTGCTTTGGTGATTCTGGGTCTTTTGTGATTCCACGTAAATTTTAGGATTATTTGTTCTAATTCTGTGAAAAATGTCCTGGGTAATTTGGTAGGGATTGCATTAAATCTGTAGATTGCTTTGGGTAGTATGGCCATTTTGACAACACTGATTCTTTCAGTCCAGGAGCTTGGGATATCTTTCCATTTCTTTAAATTGTCTTTAATTTCCTTATCAGGGTTTTATAGTTCTCTGCATATAAGTCTTTCACCTCCTTGTTTAGGTTTATTCCAGAGTATTTTATTTCTTGTGATACAACTTGGAAAAGATAAGCCAGCTTCCCTCACAGGATTGTTTGAGTATCCAGTGAGCTCACTGATAAAAAAGGACCATGGAGCAACCCAGGCTGCTGGGCCACAGGGGCTCAACAAAGGTGAGGGGTCCATCCTCTGCGTGGCCCTTGAGAAGACGCTGCTTCTCCAGCTCTCCGTAGGCATGCCTCCACTTCTTCTCTGACTCCATCATTGTCCTGGCTGCCCCTCAGGGCCAGAGCCCATGTCTCCTCTCTGTCTCGTGGCACCCTCTCTCATTAGGCACTCAATAAATGTTGTTGACAGACCGGCTGACTGCCTGACTGACTAAAGATGGCATCTTTCCACCAAGGGCAAGTGTCCTTTGCTGCCCTTATTTATTGCTTATCATCAAATGGTGTCATCAGCATGATATAATTTTCCTGAAATGCACATCAGGATTAACAAGAGATTAAAGAAATCTACATTGTTGGAGAGCATTGGTCCTAATTAGTATCATATCATTAGTAACAGGGCTTGAGTAATGTCTTACAGGTATAGAAATCTTCTGAGTTAAACATGTCAATTTAACTCTGATTTTTATCTAAATGTTCCCAATTTTTATGACATCTTGTCTATGTACATTAGAGAATTTACTTCCTACTGCTTTAACTTTGGGAGACAAAATTAAGTATAAGAAGCACAATTTATGCTGTTTAACAAATAATAAAAATAAACAAAATGATCTCCCTTTTTCTATTTGAAGATCTCCCTTCTTTTCAACAAATTGTCCTTGGAGTCAAAGTGAGGGCATCTCTGTCCCAAGCTACATTTATCACCATTCCTGCCTATGTAATTTGCAAGAGGATGGGGGGAAACATCTAAGTTCAATCAAGCCATTGGACAGCTTTTTCCTTGTTAAATATTAAATTAAAACACACATACATACATACATACATACATACACACACACACCCCCCAAGAACATAGTAAATCCAGTTTCATGAGGTTTATGAAATTTTTAAAAATCCATTCATTTGTCACTTTCCCTTACCTGCCATTCTTTTAAAATCCCCATCACCGTTGCTTTCACAAACTCTCCCCAAATGTTGTCAGATGGGTTATCATTGCCTTGCACTTTTGTCCTTTTGTTAATTTTGGATAAAGTCCTAGAGTGTAGCAATATTATTGAACTCATTTCTGCTTAGGTCTCAAGTTTCCAAAGCTCCTCTATTACCAAGTGGCAGTGCACCCTATAGGCACAATAAATAAATAATACAACACTGAAGCTATAACAAATCACAAAATACATTATTAAAAAATTAAGAAATAAATACCCTCCTCTTACTTAAATAGAGATTGATTTTATAATGTGGAATGCTGAGGAGAGCTGCTCCAAGATATATTAAAGCCTGGGGACACAGAGAATACACTGTAATGGGCATTTTGCTCCCTCAGCCAGAGGAAAAAATCCTGCAAGTGAATGGATGTATTTGTGAAATGGAAGCTGATATTCTCTGTTTGTTCACAAGCCAGGTATGATGCACTGCTGCCTTCGTCACGTGAGGGCAGGGAGACCTGCAGGACACATCTGTCTTTCCTAAGCACAAACCGAGAGTCTAGATGAGAGTGATGAAGATAAATGCTTTCCTGGAACTGAATTTTGGAGGAGCACTGCTTCTTTCCTTTGACTTTAACTCACAATTCTGCTTCCAAAAAGATGTTCTCGAACCAAATTCTGCCAAGCTTCCTTCAAGGTGTTTTGTTTAACAAGGAGAGGATATGGCATAGATCTCTCCACAAGGTGTACATATCAAGAGAAAAAATTAAATAGGATCCCTTCTCTAGAGGCATGAAGACTTTTTATGGAAAAGGCAAAGTCTGTTGTGCCCTTGGACTCTAAGGAAATCACTCTTGAGTTGTTCACCTTGCAGTTTGTGTGGGGCTTTCGACCCACCAGAAGCCACTGCTTTCGTACTAAAGATGCTACTGTGGCTTCCGCTCTTCCTCCATCCTGGAGTGGTGTGGCATTTCTCTATCCTAGTCCAGATGTCTTGGGACTGAGCAAATCTTGCTGACTTCACTGCCCCCTGCAAAGACTCCCAGCATGTCTGCATGAGGGGAAATGACAATGGCTAACAATTGCTTCCATCCTTTCGCCCTCCGGAATTCTGCAAGAAGTTTACTCTGGCAGCACATAGAACCACTTCATTTCCTTATCTCACTGCTCTCTGTAGAAGACGCTGGGGAGACTCTGACCTCCTCCCAGAGCTGGAACTGTAAACCCAATCAGAGAGGAGTTCTCACCTACTGAATTGTCTTGAACAGAACTTTGGAAATGGTACACTTACAATGAGCTGATGGATTGGGGGATAAGATAGTCAAGAAGCGGGTCCCTCTAGTTCCAAAGGCTCTTGGGTCACTATTAACCAAAAGCATGGCTTGTCAGTGTTTTTATATGGCTGTGTCTTTTATTTCCTGTAAGGATGTAAGTCTCAGATCGGTGACGGTTTAGTATTTACCTTTCTTATTCTTTGTGGAAAGTTTCTCATCTACACCTGAAATTCTCTGGAACATGCAGGCTTCCAGGAGCATGGGCTTACAGAGACTCTGCCATGTTCAGTGTGCAGCTTCTGAGGTCGCCCTGGACATGAATACCTGGTATTCCGGAGGGGCTGGTAAATGGAGAAGAGAAACATAGAAGAATGCAGGGAGATTTTTCACATGTCAAACCTATATATGGAATATATCAATTCAATGCATGATCTAGTTACATGATCTTATGTATATTCAAGTGGGGCTGGCAGACGTTCTCCCCAGTTGGGCATCAGCTTGATGGTGGTAAAGACTGCAACAGTAGAAAATCAGAAGGCTGGTGAAACATGTCAGCTGGCACCCCTGAGACCCTTAAACCTCAGTGTGGAAAACTTAAACTATTCCACACCCCATGGGGAGTCTGAAATTTTTACAAAGATCTTGGTGAATACTTCAGATTTAAATTCTCAAGATGACCTCTGACTTTGGAGTCCCACTTCTATTCCTGCTGTCTCCATCCTGCAGTGGGTCACTAAAAACACAAGAAGTTTGAAAATGCAGTCCCCTTCCTAGTTTTGAGTGACCCTGTGCACAGGTGCATGTGCGCACACACACACACACACACACACTCCACTCACATAAAGTGTATGTGAAGAAGGTAGAGCCTCCTGAAAATAGGTCATGGGCATTTATGGATCACATTGCAATTCTCATGGTAAACAACTTCCCACCCAAATTCCTGCCACTGAGAATTTTTCAGCATCTGCACCACTCCCCTAAAACGTCCAACTTGTTCATGCCTCGCTGGCTTACTGGTCTTCCTCTCCCTTTCCACCTGCTGTACTCCTCCACTCTCCCCATCCCAAGAGTAAAATTCCAAATTCCTCTGCTTGCCTCATACAGAGCCCATTGACTCTCTTGGTTTGCCTGAACCCCTACCTTCAACCCCTAGCAGTTTGTCAAGGTGTTTTCCTGAGAGGTACTGGGAAGGGAATACTTTTTATCTGGTTACGTCAGTTAATTCTTAGAAACTGTGTCTCATCACTCTTTTTAAAGCACTGTTATAGCTGTTTATTCCTTTGCTCAACCACAGTGCCAGATGCGGGGCTAGGTACAAGAATACAGTGATGAACAGGACCCACACAGCCCCTGCCTCCAGGGAGCTTACCCTTGAGCAATGGAGACAGTGAGAAACAATGACCTAGCAGATAATCACAACTTGTAAGAAGCGTTATAATGAAAATAAATAAAGGGCGGAGGTTAAAATATTGGAGAGGGGAGCCTATTCTATGTAGGACATTCAGGAAGTCCTACCCAAAGGAAAGAAGTGTCATTTAAATCAAGATTTATAAGATGAGAGGGAACTAACCATGTGGGGAACACATTTCATGCAAAAAGAAGAGCAGAGACCCTAAGGGGAGGACAAAGCTTGTCATGTCATATAACTTAGAAGAAGCAGGTTTGGGGACATGGCTGAGACCCACTATCTCTCCACCAAACTTCCCGTTCCAGGGTTGATTTGTAACTAGGAAGTGGCTGCCCAACCAGAGACTATTTCCCAGGCCACCTCTGTAGGTGAGGCCATGTGACTCAGTTGTGACCAAAGGATAATATAGATCTTCCTCAACCTCCTATGAGGTTACGTCCCAATAAACCCACTGCAAGTTGAAAATACCTTATGTCAAAAATGCCTTTCATACATCTAACCTACTGAACATCACAGCTTAGCCTAGCCTACCTTACACATCTCAGAACACTTACAGTAGCCTATAGTTGGGCAAAATCATCTAACACAAAGCCTATTTTATAATAAAGTTTGAATATCTCATATAATTTATTGAATACTGTACTGAAAGTGAAAAACAGTGTTTGTGTGGGTGCAGAATGGTTGTAAGTGTGTACACGATCGAGTGGTTGATGGGGAGCTGCTACTTGGACCGCTGCCCAGCAACACAGGAGAGTCAACAGAGTATCACATAGCATACCGCTAGCCCAGGAAAAGACCCGATTCAAAATTCGAAGTACAGTTCCTAATTTTGACACCCAGGAAGACCTTGAAGTCACTTGATGAAAACAAGAGAGTCACTTGATGAAAACAAGAGAGTCTCTGCCGTCCCAAGTTCCTAAATGACTACGTGGAGCAGACCCCCTGTTCCCAGCCGCCAACTGAGTACCTCATGTGAGTGTGCTAGGTATCTACTGCTATGTAATAAATTACCCCAAAACTTAGTGGCTTCACACAACACTCATTTATTATCACAGTTGCTGTGAGTCAGGAACCTGGGTGTGGCATAGTTCAAGCCTCTGCTTTAGGATCGCTCAACAATGCCTGAATCAAGGATTTGTCTGAAGCCGTGGTCTCATCTAAAGTTTCAATGAGGGAAGAATCTGCTTCCAGGCTCATTTCTGTGGTTACTGACAGGATTCAGTTCCTTCAGGGCTACCGGACTTCGGGACGCAGTTCCTTGCTGGTGGTTGGCCAGGGGCTGCCCTCAGTTCCTTGCCATGTGGCCCCTCCAGTTTGTTTCATTAGAGCAAGTGTACGCAAAGTGGCGCAGAGAGAGAGAGAGAGACAGAGAATGCTAGCAACGTGGAAGTCACAGTCTTTTGCAATCTAATCATGGAAGTGACATGCCATCACTTTTACCATATTCTGTTCATTAGAAGCAAGTCACTAGATCCAGCCCACAGAGAGAAG
The DNA here is from genome assembly GCF_048773025.1 of Camelus bactrianus. Classification (NCBI taxonomy): domain Eukaryota; kingdom Metazoa; phylum Chordata; class Mammalia; order Artiodactyla; family Camelidae; genus Camelus; species Camelus bactrianus. The sequence goes on from NC_133541.1 coordinate 42,735,033, forward strand.
GGATTACACTAGAGCATGAATTCCAGGAGGCAGGGACCTCTGAGAGCCATGTCAGAAGCTGCCTACTACTGTAAAATATAAACCTGTATTGTGTTAAGTCATTGAGATTCCAGGTTTTATCAGTCACCATGGCTGGCAGTACCTTAAGCAGCACAGGAGGAGAGCAGCAGCAGATAGTTCTAGTAAAGCAAGGTCAGAGCAGGGCAGGTCATGCAATGTCTTAAGAGCACTGATAAGACACTGGCTTTTATTCTAAGTGCAGTGGGGGGCCATTGCATTTAAGCATGAGAGAGAAGGAATCCAAGTTTTGTTTCTTGGTACTGTTAATAAATGCCCTGGAAGGAAGCAAGAGTGGAAGCAGAGAGACCCATCAGGAGGCTGCTGTCATCTGATGCAGAGTCTGGTAATAAAGAAAGGGGGCGTGATGGTTTATTTGATGTGTCAACTTGGCTGGACCACAGTGCCTAGATTTGCGTTCAGACTCTTTCTGGATATTTATGTGAGGGTGTTTTGGGATGAGAAGAACATTAAAATCAGTGGACTCTGAGTAATGTAGATTGGCCTCCACCATGGGGGTGGGCCTCACATCTCCTGAGCAAGGGTGAGTTCTGCAGCAGAAGGCCTTTGGACTTGAACTGCAGCATCAGCTCTCTTTCCTGGGTCTCCAGCCTACTAGCCCACCCTGCAGATTTTGGTCTTGCCAGCCTCCATAATTATGTTAGCCAATTCCTTAGAATAACTCTCTCCATATATATGTATATATACACATATCCTGTTGGTTCTGTTTGTCTGGAGTCAGGACTAATACAAGAGTCTTAAGCCCACCCAATACCAAGCAGCAGCAGCCATGGCCACAAATTCTGTTATTTTTGAGTTCCTATTCTGTGTGCCAGGCACTCTGCTAGATGTTCTATACACATCATCTCATCCTACAGATACGGATTTTTACACCCATTTTACAAATGAGAAATCAAGAATCAGGGAGTTAAGTGAGTTACCCAAGGTCACATAGCTCATAAGTGGCAGAACTGCCTGATCAGTTTGTGAGGAGCCCATTTTTGGTCAAATGCTTAAATGAAAAAAATGAACAGCAGCAGTAACAAAAAAAATAAAGTTTAGTGCTCCAAATCAGAAATTTCATTTTGCTGATGACCAAGGCAAATTCACTAAAGCCAGTACATCTTCCTTATGTATTAAAATAACATTTGCAATCTGCAAGGGGCCCTTCTTTCTGCTAACGCATGGCAATTATATCTTTGCACTGCAACTGCAAATCTGGTTTTTAGTTTTCCCATTTTGTTTCCATAAGCATACTTTTACAGCCAATTGTTAACAGATTAACAACTCTGGGTGAAATCCATCGGTCTGTTCTGGTTTACCTCCATGGCTGGGGGAGTCTATAGACAAGGACAGAGCACAGAGGAGCGGGCTCTAACTTTAAGCAGACCAAATGGAGCATTAGGCCCCCCAATAAACATTTACTGTGCCTCCGCTATGTTCCAGACACTGTGCAGCGCATTCTGGACTGTGCTTCTGCAGCAGCAAAGAGTCTTTCTGAATCTTCTGGGAACCCAGAATATAAAGAAGTTCCCATCAGGAGTCAAACACATCTAAAGAGCAAAATATTTAGTCTTACAAATACAGCCAATTTGATATGTCTAAAATTTTTTTATTTATCTATCAGCTTACTATCTATCCATTGATCTATCCATCCATCTCTCTCAACAGTTTCTAAGAAATGATATGATACCTCAATAGCAGTATTTTGAAATAATCAACAAAATGGGAACAACTAAAACCCACTATCTTGAACTTCTTTTCTGTACCAAAGCCTCCAAAGAAGTCACTCAAGAGCCCCCATCATTTGAAAAGTGAGGATTGTTACTTCCCAGGATTTAACCCTCTACCCCCACTGCACAGCTGCACGCCAGCTTCCGGGGGACAGAAATGCAGAAAAACATTACACTTAGTTTTGCCCCAAGTGGGAGGGATGTACAGAGAAAGTCAGAGTCAGAAAAAAGACCTTTCTTATTCTTGTAGTTCAAATGAATTATAAAAGTACGATGTGTTGAAAGAAGGTGGACATGAAGACATTATACAAAATACAAAGTCAGAATCCTTGAGCCTGTTACACCTCCTCTGTGCCACAGTCAAGTTTCTAGCATCACATACAAGATGACAGGAAAGAGTTAAGTAACAAAAGCTGCTGAGAAGGCAGTGAGCAGATCTAACTCCAGCTGCAGAAGCTAAGATGGGGGTGGAAGGAGCAGGAAGGACTCGAGTGAGCTGCATTACAGAGTGGATTACAGAAAGCAACCACAGAGGAGTGAACTTCTGAGTAATCTGGAAGAGAGAAACTCAACTTTCTTTCTGTCCATAAAATCCCTCGCCCTGTAACCACAGCTAGAGTTTTGTAGGAGGAAGTATTCACAGACAGTGGTATTTTGGAGAAGGCGTTTTTGCCCAAGGCATCAGCAGAATACATTTGTCATCTGAAGGCAACACATGGAGAATTGTACCTTCAGCTTTTCAGTATTGCAAGAATTGTGCTGTCACCAATAGGGACAGAAAAAGCTAGAAAGAGAAATGCAAATGATGAAGTCTGAATAGTTCAAAAGGGAAGGTCCCTGAATTGTGAAGACTGAATTTCTAGTTACAGGCAGGGAGACTTGATACCTGTCTGGGATTCCTGAGGTAGTACATGCACTTCAGTACAAGAAAATGGCCTCGCTGGTAGGTGCCCAGCATGGATCTGCAATGGAGATGGGCAGTGTGGGTCAGCATACAGAAGTGGATTCAAAGGCAGCAGAAAACAAGGACAGCAAAGCTCTGCTTCACCTGTGGTATGGGCATCTGTGGGCAGAGGGACAGACAAGCAACAGAGAAAAAGTCACTCTTGTTTTGGTCCTGCAGGGTGAGCAGGAGTTCACCGGGCTGATGGTAGAAGGGAAGAAACATTCTAAGCCAAAATAAGCACTGAAATAAGAAACAGTATGGTTCGTTCACCAATGGCCAATGAAGAGGAACAGTGATGATAATGACACTTACTGAACACTTTTTACACTCATTGTCTCAGGTAATGCTTCTCAGATACCTATGAAATCTGCGTCATTGCTTCTATTTTACAGATGAGAAGACCAAGGCAAGGAAGCCAAGTAACTGGTAGTATATTTGACAGTCAAACCCGTTTCTACACTGGACCACATATTATTCCAGTTTACTGTCAAAATATTTGTGCTGAAATCAATTATATACAGTGTATGTAATAAATCCTTCCTCAACACGGCAGCCTCCTCAAGCAGCCTTCTTAGAAGTTTCCTTCTATTTGCTCCCAAACTTCTTGAAAGCGTTCTCACACTTTGACTGCATTTCCCTACCTCTCACAGGACCTCCTCTCAAGCAGTTGCTGTCTGCCTTCTGCCCCACTGCTGCACCAAAACTGCTCTTCCGAGGCCAGAAAGGCCTGTGTTTTATTCTGTCTATTGAACACTTCTTGGTACTTATCTTGCTTGATTCTTGGCTGCCTTAAATGCCATCCACTCAGGACAGTTTCTCACTTTGGCTTCTGTCAGTTAGCAGCCTCCCCACCTTCCTTTCATCAGTCTCATGGCTCCTCCTCTCCCCACCTGTCAGTCTCCTCTCTCTCTGGTCATTCCTGGGACATGGAAGTCCTTCAGGGCTCTGCTCTCCTCACTCTCTCTCCACACATCTTTGAGAAGTTTCATCAACACCTGGGTTTCAGTAACCATCTGCACTCTGCTGATTCTTGGAGAGGACCTCTGATGTCTTCATTTGCTTCTGTTTCAGTATTTTCTGCCTTGCACCAGCCACTTTTCTGGTGATAGCACCTGCTTTTCCTCTGAGCACCTTCCCCTGTCCTTCTTCTCGTGTATGTGGTTTCAAGGGACCACAGGGGTGGTCCTGTGACCTGGGTCTTCATTCTACTCTCCTTGCTCTAGGAATGGCTTCAGGAATGGACACATGGCTGACAGGTTCAGGACCTCTGTTCTCACTGTTGGGGAGAGAGAAGTTCCTTTTGCTATGAGACCTAAATTTGAAAAGTTGTACCTTGTGGCTGCTATAGCCATTTTGCCACCACAAGGAGAGAGCATCTTTTAGAATGAAGCCAGCAGAGAAGACGTAGCATAGCAAAACCAGGGGGAGAAATGGGTCCTGATGCCTAATTTGAATCTCTGTATCCAGCCATGCCTCTAGACCTACGGGCTCCAGTTTGGTAGCCATGAGCCACGAGCTATCAAACACATTATAATTTTAATATGTCTTATATTTATATAGAACATAAATACATCTTAGTATATTTTGGATATATCAGGTTGAATAAAACACATTATAATTAAAATTAATTTTGCCTTTTTCTGACTTATTTAACGTGGCTGCTAGAAAATTTAAAATTACATATGTGGCTCAGATTAAATTTCTATTGGACTAGAATGCTTTAGACTTTTCAGTTACATGACTGAAATTTTTCTTTATTTTTAATTTAAGCCTGCAATCATAAAATTCCTTATAATACGACAGCCAGCTACATCTCTCCGTTCCTTCTCCTATGCACCAGTCCCAAAGGTAGCAAGATAGCTGATGGGACAGACATTTATTTTAAAACTAGTCAAGTGTCCTTAAAAGTTGCTAGCAAGTTTGTATCTCTATCAGTAAAGACATCAATTTATCTTTGCAAAAGATTTCCTTTGTTTTAAGAAAATAATTAGAAAGGATCATTTTTTGACCCAAAGGTAAAGCAAACATGCACACATCATTTTTGAAGATTGTCACCCATTAACCTAGATGTAAATGCCTCACTCAGACATGTAACATATTTTGTTTAGAAATGCAAATTGGTGTAATTTTTAGTGAGTTGTGCCTTTGAAAAGATTTTTTCCTAAATGTGATTTTTAATTTAATTATCTCTGTACATTACTCTTTGCTCTTTGTGTGTGTTTGTGTGTTTGTGTGTGCGTGTATGCACACGTACACGTGGGTTCCACCCTAAAGTTACTTATAGGAGATCAGGAGCAGAAACCAGATGATGACAGGCTAGATAGGGAGGCATCTCTTTACCTTAAGCTGGGGGCAGGGACCTAAAGGGAACCAGATGGGAAATGCCAACATCTACTCTGGACCAAAAGCCCACATGCAGTGTTATTTCAGGTGGTATAATCTTGATTCTGGGAAGTCGAATGTCAAGTTTTGTGATTGTCCTGTCTGAACTCTTAAGACAAGACCACACACTGTGGGTGAGAGTTGAATTTTCTCCTGAAGAAAAAGGCTGTAAAGCTGAGGGAGGGAGGCAGCTCTCTTCTCTTGAATGCCAGGAGCAAATCTGTCCTCTTGAGTAGGAGGGATGTGGAAAAGCACTGCCACTGTGGGCTGGCCACTGAAAATGTTACAGCAGGCTGAGGAGTCCAAGAAAAGTGTCATAGCCAGAAGGAAACCACTTATTAAAGGGCATGGTCTAGAGGCAGGAATACGGTGAGCATTTAAGTTTTCCTCTCCTGGATTTAATTCTCTTCTAGTATCCCCTGCAGTGTCCCCAGGCTGTCTGTAGAATTTTGTTAGAGACCACTGTTTGGTCTTTGTGTACTCTGTGAGGTTAGTAGAGCTTTATGTGTCCAACCTGGAATACAGCAGAGCAGAGTGGAGAGAGCTGATGTAGTTTAGGGAAGTCAAATATGGGCTATAAGAGCTGACTTACCTACTGAAGTCTGATGTAAAGAAAAGACCGTGGGTCGAGGTGACAGCTGACCTCCAGGAGGGACTGGTGTAACAGTGGAAGCATGGCTGAGGAGTTCCCAGAAGTTACTTGGCAGGAAGAACCCAGTAGCAGAGTGAAATTCCAATGGCTTATGGAATAAGGATTCAGACTCTGTTAGCTGGGTCTTAAATGAGATAATCCATGGGTAGCAAAGATAGTGACACTCACGAAATATTCCATGTGCTTCTCAACATTTGTTAGCACCTGGATAGTTAGTTACGTGGGGCCACATGGCTGGTACTGTTGAGCTGGCTGTGAGGAGAAGCTAAGAACCTAGGCACGTAATTCTCCAGACTCTCTTCCTTTCTGTGGCAGCCCAAAACGTGACACATTCCAGATGACGTAGCCATCGGTGTAGGTCCCTGTGTGTGGAGCAAAGCCCACTACCAGCCTCTGTTGGGCATATAATGTGAGTAAGAAATAAACTTTTGTGTTCATTAAGCCACTGGGGTTTTTATTTGTTCTTTCAGATTACAGCATAACGTAGTCTACCTTCATGAACTCACTAGTATTCATGTAATATGATTAGCATGGTGCATGGTACAAAGTAAACACTTCATAAATGTCTGCATTCTCCTTGCCTTTAGACCCATTCCTTGCCTTCCCTATGTTCTGGGTCTATCACAAGAGGACTGAGGACTGAAGCCATCAGGTTATGTCTCCAGGACTCCTATGCCTGCTGGCTGGGTTCAGGTGATTGAAGGCATTGCAGGAGATAAGAGAGGAAGGCAATGAGAAGCCAAGATGTTGCCCCCTCTTCCTGCCTTGGACAGCATCTCCAGCAGAAAGCACATCTTTAAAAGAAAACAGCAAACAATCTAAAATTCTCTACTCAACAAAAATATCTTTGAAAAATAAAGGCCAAATAAGGTATATTCAGAAAGACAAAACTGACAGAACTTAACAACCATCAGACCTATACGAAAGAAATTCTAAAGAGATTCTTCATGATCCCAGATGGAAGCACAGAATACAGGAAGAAATAGCAAGAACATAAAAGGTAAAAAATGGATAAATCTGGATAACATTGACAGAACAACAATAAAATATCTTGTATAATTAAAAATATGTGTACAAGTTAAAGTTTCATAAATTCTTTGCATTGTATTTGTTACAAAAGTACTAATTTAAAAGGAACTCTAGTAAGTCAAGGATGCATGCTGTAATATCTAGGTAACCACTAAAAGAATAATGAAATGTATATAATTAACAATAAATTAGAGAGTGAGATAGAATAAAACCTACTCAATTAATCCAAAATGTGCAAGAAAGGGGAATAAAAGGAACAAAGAACAGCTGGGACAAAACCATAAGATAGTAAATTTAAGCCAAATATATCATTAAATTGCATTAAAGGTGAATAGGTTTAATATTCCAATTAAAAAATATTGTCAAACTTGATAAAATATTAAACCAAATTACATGTTGCTTATCTGATATGCCTTAAAGGTTGGAAGGAAAAGGTTGAAAAAAGATAGACCATGAAAACAATAACTGAATGTGGAAAAAAAAGGCTGAGATAGCTAAAGCAATATGACAAAAGTAGACATTAAGGCAAGAAGTTGCTGCAACAGCCTTCTACCTAACTCGTCTCTTTTACTGCAGTTTTGCTCCCTCTAATCAAAGTTTCAATTACAGCTGAAGTGGTTCTCCTAGAGCATTAGCCTGATTTTATTATATCTCTATTCAAATTCCTCAAATGGTTTCCCGTTGTCCCTAAAATATAGCTTCAATCCTCTCCATTATATATCCCTTGCCTTCCTCTCCGGCTTAACCTCTTGCAACTCCCTATCACCTTCCTCATGTTTCAGCCCTAGCAAAAGTGTTTCAGTTCCTGAAATGGACAGGATACTCTCTCTTCAGACTCCTTTGGGCTTCAAACCTAACAACTCCCTTCCTCCACTCTGGACCCCAACTCTTCTTCAGTCTGTCGAACTACTCCTACAAAACCTTCTATTCCCAAACAAACCTCCCCAGTCCCCTAGTAAGCGCATTGCCAGTGTAGTCTTGGAAAGCATTTCCATATTAGGACTCCCCCCTCTTTCTCGCATTTTGGAACTTTGAGACTAATATGAAGAGAAATCTATGCAGGCCTACTAAAGGGTGAGCTGAGACAAGTCATGCAACTGAGACAAGCCATGCAGCTGAGACCCCTGTAGACCAATCTGCCAAGAATGGGAAACATTAGGCCATCCTAGACCATCCAGCCCCAACTAAGCTGACCCTAATCAAAAGAGTCACTTCAGATTATCCCAGTTATCCCAGCCAAACCACGAAATTGTTCCATAAATTAAACAGAAGTTGTTCTAAACTACTAAGCATTGAATGGTTGGTTACACAGCAAAAGATAATCAATACAAAGTCCATCTTTATGTGAAATCTTATAGTAAAGATCTAGAAATAACTGATTGTTACAACCGTACTTTGAAATAAAGACTCTCCTTTTGGAGCACGTATACAAAAATAATCTGTATATGGTGGCCACCTCTTTCATTGACTCTCTTTTACTCATGATTTTATGTTTTAATCATATGATGATGTTCTAGGGAATATTAACTTATCATCGTCTTGATACCTACAGCTCCTCTAGTTCTGAGTTCACAGTTGCTTCATCAAGCATGCAGGTTGACCCACCTGCAAGTATGCAGGTATTCTCTTTCTAATGTTGCCACTTAATCATTCTTAAATAATTCTCTTGTTTATTTGAACCATGAATGTTTGATAAAGACAGCCCTAGGAAGAATAACAGGTCTGGCCTTGACTTTCTTCTGCAGGTTTTCATTTAGATCAAACTGGGGTAAACAATGTTTTAACTACAGCTAAAAGTGGGGGGAAGGGCATTAGAAGCTAGAATCAGAAAATCTCAGTTGTAACTGGTGGAACTGAAGCTCCACTTCTGGTACTGTGGACAAGCCCCAAATTCCTCTGAGCCTCAATCTCCTTTTATAAAGGGGGATAATAACACATACTTCACAGAGATGTTATGAGTATGTCAGTTAGCCTTACAAATATTAATGTGTTGTATATAGGTAAGTTATCATTACAAATGAGCAGCCCTTAAGTTGTCAGATGGTTTTCTGTTCCACTGAAAATGAACTTGGTATGAAGCACAAAGGTGATACAGCATCCTCCCCACATTCAGTCCTTGCAACTCCATGCCTTCCCCTTGTCTTCATAAAGAGACTTATTTACAGGCATGTGAGCCTGTTCAGCAATGGAGACATGCTTTACAGAGGCCCAAGTAGAAAACCCACAGATATCCATCAACTGAGCCTGTAGGTAACAGGTAACTTGCTTCTTTTGATCAACACATAGGCAAACAAACAACATATTTTAAGTAAGAACCACAGAAGCCATGGTTAACTAATATAACTGTCTTGGTTTTCTATAATAGACTAGAAAGGACTGGGTTTATAATGAGAGACATAAGTGACCACAGGAGTTCTTTGTAATAATTTTTTAATACCAGTAGTGGAAAAGACATCTATTTTTATGGTTATCTCTTTTCCCTTTTCAAAGATGACGGTGACGATAATACATTCAGCACTCTGGCAGAGAAAACTGATTTAGGGCTGCCAGCTTTTCAACACTGTGTCTATAAATATATGTCTTCTGTTTTGGGGGATGGCAGGTTCGGCTCCTTTTTCAAGGACCTTTCCATGTTGACAGTACCTTGTTACCTGAACCACAAGGTACCTTTGCCCTAAGTGAGTGGGCCTGTTCATTTGTCTGTTGCCATAATTTCCCAGCAATCAGCAAGTTCCAGCTCCTGCTCTAACGATGACTGGGTTTTTTAATTGCCAGGCAGCAAGGCAGTATTTATCAGTTTCCCTGCTGCTTGCTTTTAAGTGATCGCTGATCTATAATACCTCTTTAGATTATCACTAGGTCTGCTTTATAATACGACTATTTACGAGGCTTCACAAATGTTGCCTGGCCTTGGACAGTTACAGCAACAGTTCATTTCAAGTGCCCGTTGTTAAAAATACATTTTGTTCAACTCAACTCAAATCGCAAGGTGGAAATAAGCAGAACAAGGAGTTTTCTCTACAGCTTTTCAGCTATGCGAGCCAGTCTCGTCCAGGCTTTCAGCCCCCTATAAGCCTACAAGTAAACGCTCAACTCGTAAGACACTTAAGAAATAGTTACTGATTCTTTCTGAGATTCCAGACTTTAGAGTGAAAAGCATTTAGTGGCTATGGCTCAAAACTGGATGAAATGTCCACTGGGTATGTATTCAAATACAAGAATTAAATTTCAGTGCTGCAAAAACAAACATTTATAAGATTTTTCAAATACTCTTTGTCTTTTTTCCCCCAAATATAATTTGCATTTGCTAAGTTTCTTTGTGTTTTTTTAAAACATCTTGACATTTAAATCTCACGAGAGTCTATTAGGTGTTCCTTAATAAATTATTCTAAATCTCATTAATTTCTTATCTTCAAGGTGCTTCTTTTAAGGAAAGTACATTGAATTGTAAATCCTTTCAAGGTATTTATTAGGAAATATTGCTTTGTGACCTTTATGGCCATTATTTTGGCAAAACTGTTATAAAAATAAACTTAGTTCATTGCGTTTAAACAGAAAGAATGTACTCAGTCTAACTTTCCATCTAAAATCATCCAAAATATACTCTAAGGATAGAGAAGAGCCATTTTGTTTAGAAAGTCAATCTTTTTAATTCTGCTTTTTTTTTTTCCTAGCTAGACTAAACAAATAAGTCACCACAGGCACTGTGCGTCTTTCCTATTCCTTTCTCTTGGGATGAAATATGAAATAATCTACAAAGTAATTTGATCCAGCAATTAAAAACAAGGACATGAATTACACTAACAACTGTCACATAGAAAGAATTAATTCCCTCATAACACTGCTTGATGTTACAGACCCTGGGTGATTACAAACAGATTGTAATTGGAAAAGAGCCAAACCAATTCAGGTATCTCCAAAACACAGGGGTAAGCCTCGACTAGCAAACAGAGAACATTTTTTTTACTACCCACAGGAGTATCTTTTTGCAATTGGCACTCAGATGTTTATCTAGTGATTACTCAATGCACCCAGTGATGCAGCCATTCAAGGTACTGCACATGGTGGTGCCCACGCATCCTTGATTCTGAGAGTTAGCACATCATTTATGGAAAGCAGACCTTCTGGATGTTGTGTTTCTAGAAATGACACTCCCTCAAGTACGGACTATTGGCTGCTTGTATTTAGTGGTACAGAATGTCATTCTAAATAATGGACTAGCTATAGCTAGTGTGTCATTGGACAAAGTAGGTGGAAAACACTGATGCCTGCTGCTTACTGGGAGAAATTTCATTTCTCCAACGGCATGCAGGTTTCACGGTCCCTTTCATTTCTTTATCTTTTCTGGTAAAGGAAAGCTCTTTATTAAAGAAAGCTGTTATACTCTGGTATAGCACAAAGAGCTTAATTTGGAAGGTTGAGAGATCTAGGGGTTTTTTTCCTACCTTTAAACGCAGTAATTTTTTTAAAAGCATAGCAAAAGATGACGAAGAAAACAAAAGTCCTCCTCAATTAATGTACCCAGGAGCAAACACCATTAACATTTTGGTGTATTTTTTCCTAGTCCTTTTCACATTTTTATGAAGTCAGGATCATTCTTTGTATACAAATTCATATCCTATTTTGTTTCATTCTGTTTGCTTAAAATTTGCCAAATGTATTCTACCATATCATTGAAAATCCTTCTGACATATAATTTATAACAGCTGCAAAACAGTCGATCTTTTGGATGTTCCAGAATTTATTTGAACAGTCTCCTGATGTTGTTTTCATTTGTAACCACATATTTGTACATAAATCTTTGTCTACATTTTTGCCTTTTCTTTTGGATGATTTTCTAAATGGGGATATAGTGGGTCAAAGGATGTGAACATTTTTTATGAATTTCTTCCTCTTTTTAAGAATAATTTTATTTCCTTTTCTGATTGCAATACAGACTCATCATAAAAACAAATAAAACACCCTGACATTTAAAAAAAGAAAACAAAATTATCACTGTCTCTGCACACACACACAATTCCTCCTTCTTTCCTTTCTTTCTTTCCTTTCTTTCTTTCCTTCTATCTTTTCTTGCTTACATCCTTCCTTTCTTCCCTTCTTTCTAAAGAAAACAGTGGGATCACATTATTAAAAACTGCTTTGCAAGCTGCCTTTTTCACTTAGCAACATATTGTGGATACAAAGAATGCAACATTTTTAAGGCTCTTGATATATATCAAACTGATGTACAGAAAGGCCCTGTCGATGCCAACTCTCACCAACAGGGTACAAAGTGCCCGTCCCATCCTACCTGTGCCATCAACAGATACTGCCTCTGTTGTCATCTTTGCTCCTTAGTGTAACTTACTGTGGCTTTACTTTGTAGTTATTTGCACATTTGTGACGTTAAATGCTTTTTTCACTTTCGATCCTTGATGTCCATCTTTTGTATTTATCTGTCCCCTTTGTCTGTTTACTTGTTGTGGTCTTGTCTGCATATTGATTTGCGTGAGTTCTTGATATAATAAGTAGTCTGGACCTTGTTCATTATTGTGGCAAATTCTCTTCCTGTTTCTTGTCTGTCTCTTAATTGTATTTATTTTAATTGAGTTTTTAGAAATTATTTGAGTTTATTTTCTTTCCCTGTATTACTTTTCTCCTGTTTTCAAATGTAGACCATCCTTTTCCATACAAAGTACAGATAAATACTCACCTTGTGTTTTCCCTCTCTGAGTTTTGTTTTAAACTTCCTGGGATGTATCATGGACTGCAGGACTATAGTACAAGATTAGGATATACACTGAACTCTGTTTCCAAATATTCAACCTTTCCTGTTAAATTTTTATAGCTCTTTAAATGTTTATATATGCTCTTTTATTGCACATACAAAGTTCCTATATGCACAAAGGTCTGTCTCTGAATTGTGCTTTCCCTTGTAGACTGTAAGCTGTGTGCAGACAGGCCAATTTATTGCAGTCACTTCATGCCTATTATAGACCACTCTCTGTTCAGCCTAAAGAAACTCGGGTGAGCTTAAAGAAACAAAGGAGAATTGGAATTCCTGAAGGGTATAGAAAGTCCAGACCATGCTAAAATTGCCAAAAGTTGTCATCCCACCCTAAAATACTGCAAATGTGAATAAAATATTGTACACCATGCCTGAAAAAATGTGAGGATAGGCAGAAATGTTCCATCTACGAAATGCAATTTGTATAGAAAGAAAGACATCTATTTGAAATCTGATTGAATTCTAGGTACACAGCACTTTCCTAATGAATAACTGTGGCCCTTTAATTTTATGTTAAATGCTTAATCATGGGGTTTTCATTCTACTTATTATGGTTTCAAAAGAAAGTGCAAATGTCACATGCCCTGGCCATGCACACAGTGAGGAAAATAAATTTTAGGTTAAATTTCTCCAGAAAGAGAGGCTGCTTGATTTACTCCAGTTCTCAGAATGCAAGCCCCAAAGCACTATTTCCTTAAAAGGTTTTAATTTCTCAAAACTTAAGGCAGTCTATTCTCTGAGTCTCTCTTTTAATGAAACATTAAAGGGCTACCGTACCATTGGTTAAATCTTTAGAGACAGGGCTGAGAAGAAATACACAGCTTTATTTCCAAGGTACATCAAAGGTAAGGATGCCTGACTGTGCAGGGCAGGGCTGAAAGTGGTGGTAGTAAGATAAGAATTATCCCCAGGAAAGCTACAGTCACCATCACCAGGTTATGTTACAGACTGGTCTTGGCAGCTAGTTTGTGAAAAGAGAAAATAAATAAAAAATGCTTAATCCTTGGTTACAATATCATTTAGGGTTGGCACATTCTGGTAATTCACAATTTACTCTTGCTTATTATCACAGAGTTAGCAGGTTTCTTCTGAAATCACAACAAGCCATGATAAGACAGTACTGCTAATGCCTTACTCTGATGTTATTAAAAACTCTAATTCATAGTTTAGATAACCTAGCCATGCCCTGTGCAGCAGTATTAATGCATAGAGGGAAAAATTTGGATTCAAATTTCCTGCATCATGAAAATTCAAAACAAAAGCAATATTGCTGCCCATCAAATAGACAAAGCTGTTCTAATTCAAAGACCAGATTTCCTGATTAAAAATTTGCAATCAGATCAGGTTTGGGAGGATGCAAAGCTATGTGGGACAAGCATTATTAAACCTTTCAAAGTACAAGTACAGCCACTCGAGGTTTTCCACTGTGGCTTCTGGAGTCACAGTCACCTTTGAAGTGTTTGAAGCTGTGAATCTCAATTGCTTATTTTTGGGACACATTTGCCTTCATTGAACAGTACAAAGCTTCTAAAAATATGCATCTGAATGACACTGCAGGTACGTTACTATAATATTCATCTGCATTTACTGACTCTCTTCGAAATTCACACTAGGTCTGTTAATAAGTATATTTAAAATATGTATAAAAGATACTGGAAAAGATAATCTAGCCTCAGACAAACACTTTGAACAGTATCCATTTGAAAGTGAACCCAGACAAAAGGTGATCAATTCCGGTTAAAGACTGGACCCCCAAGCAGCAATGACAGAGAACACCAGGTAATTCTTTATACCTTGTAAAATGTGACCTTTCTTTTTTTGACAAAGAGCAAATTGTTCTCTTACAACCACAACCTCTTCAACTAAGTTTTCCTTGGAGTGCCTGACTTAAAGATGATCTGCTCTTGAAGGAAGCATGTCAGTATAAGTTTGCAGTAATAAAAATCTCCCTGCTATCTAACTCAAATCTCCTTTGTTCCTGCAAGGTAAGTCTATTCACCATTTCCCTGGGGCCACCTCATGTCCAGAGCACTGTGGCAGTGCTCCCGGAGATGAGAATATAGTCTAGCTTTATCTTTAGAGCATCTTTAAAATATAGATTACAGGAGAGAAGCTGACGACAAAGAGCTGCAATGTGGTATTTAGAGAGTGCCGTGCTCTGCAGACAGAAGCCTGCCACTACATTAATTCATCTCGCACCATTTTCTGTTCTCATTATAATTTTATCTTAGGAATTAATACATTATGCCATTTTCTATTCTGGTTACAATCTAGAGAAATCCGTGAGGCTGAATATATTTTGTACCACTTTGTTCTGCTTATAATGTTAAGATGTTTTGAAGAATGGATTAGTTCAATGCCACTTTCCGTACTTTATCTTGAGAGTAAGAACTTAAACCATTAGAAAACTTAATCCAGCATTGGTGTGAATGCGTTTCTAGTACCAAGATTGTATAAAGAAGAGAAAATAGGAAAACAGTTTGATTTGTCTTTGTTTTTGCTTTTGTTTTTAAAGACACTTGGGCCTTCCAGAAAATTTAAAGAGCACATGTAAAAATTGAAAATATAAGTAGTGTTAGCCACAGGACAAAGGCTTTTAGAAGGAAAGAGAAGTTCTCATGAGTCACTCTCTTAAGTAAAGAAAATTGAAATCCCTCCACCACAATAACATTAAAAAAAAGACCCTAAGAATTGAAAATACACAAAAATTCTAACAAAGATTCAAATTTAGCCAAAAACATTAAAATATCCTATTAATACTACAAGTACCAAAGTGAGTAAGAATCATGTAATAGTCAAGTTTACTTGGTCACCAAAATCAAAATGGTAAGAGTGATTTTTTTTTTTTTATGAGAGATTTGGCCTGGGGTGGGGGGTGCAGGGAAGAAATACACAGTTTGGGATATATGACAATTTAGCTTTGCTAAATTAGAGGAGCAGTTCTTATCTTGATAGAAAGTCCAACTATACTGATGACCATAAACTGTGCTTCAAATACAAGATGAAACTAATGATTTGCCAGAGGAAGATATGCATGCTGAATATCATTAGGATGAAAAATACCATCTTAAGCTATTTTTTTTGTCTTTTACCTGCTCGCCTCCTCCTTCCAAATGCTCTAGACCCTTCCCTAGTCTTTTGTCTGCTTCTCTCTTTTGTTCAACAACACACATTTGTGACACAATGTGGAAAACAAAATAAAGTTAATTGACATCAATATCTGCAATCAAATTAGCTGATTTTGCCATAGACACACTACTCAAATAAAAGCCCTTCCTTCCATCTGTCTAGTTAGTTTCTCTCCCATTCCCCTTGGTGGTGATCACTGATCTTAACCTCCTTTAAAACCTCCTTCCCTCCCAGTTTCTCCCTATTTTCTTCAGAAACCATAACTTCTCTTTTCAGGAAAAAAAAAAAAAAAGTTCAGCATAGGACTCCCCTCTTCTACCTTCTCCCACAAATGTATCTAAACTTATACTGCCTCCTGCCTCCAATCAGTCCAGGCAATGGGTTAAGTGTTCCTTCTGGGGAACCTCTGGGGCTCCTCCCTTCATCGGTCACAGCCTTAACTACTCTACTCCCTCCAGGGCTCCCTCCATCAGTCCCTGACACCCCTTTCTGTGCATTCAACCTCCCCTTTTGCTGCTATAAACACAAACCTCAGGCCTCTCAGTTCCTTAAAATGTAATCGTTAACAAATGTGTAAACATTTCAAATCCCAAATACCACTCAGATTATCTCCTTATTTTTTATTTCCTTTCTCAGCCAAGCCTCCGTCCTTCCACTAATTTCTAACACTCTGTAGCGTGCCTTCTGCCCCACTGCACCACAGACGCTGCTTTTCCAGCCCTAGGGTCACTAATGGCCTCACTGTTGGAACATCTAATGGACAGCTTCCATCTTGCTTCTCTGCAGCTCTGACACTGTAGATTGCATCTTACTGCTTGAAACTATTTTGCTTTGGTTTCAGCTTTTTTGTTTCAGGGATACTTTACTCTCTTAATTCTTTGCCCTCATATGGCTGCTCTCTCAACTTCCTTCATAGGTTCTTTGGCTCTTCCCTAAAATACTGCTGTGCCTCAGGGCTCACTGTCAGCCCTCTGGTCTCCCTCCTTCCTGTGTGCTTTATGGATGAACTTGCCCGAGTCTATGGCATCTCTACTTCCTGTATCTCTATAGCCTTCCAATCCAAGGCTTCCCTCCAGCCTCACTTGCCTGCTGAGCCCCTGACTCACTCCCTTCTGTGGATCTGTTTGTATATCTTGGGATCAGTATGGCTACTCTCATTGACATCACCACCTCTTTAAGTCCCTGTCAGTTTCACCCTGGCCAACGTGTTATAGGTAAGATATGGGAGTTCAAGTCACTTTCCAACAGGTCTCCAAGTGATGATTTCACTTTTTATAACTGGGAAGCTTGAAAAAAACACCTGAATAACTCAATTTCTGCTATTTCTTAAACCCTTGTATTATACATATTGGAATTTACCCAATTATATTGGACTGTCTTACAGATAACCTAAAAATTAATGAGATCACCAAGCATGTTACCAACATCACAGATTCCCACCTACCCCATCGCCTGTTATCTGGCTACTTTCAAATTCTAAGTCTCTGGTTCTTGGACTGTCAGCGTTGCCAGATTTCCCCCATTGGTTAGAGTTCACCCACATGACACTGGAACAAGAATATGCAATCTAATCAAGGGAAAATGCCAAAGATCAGAAAATGGCTCACATAGCAGTAATCTTTCTTAAGAGCTTTCCAGTAAGACTAGTTTTGCCTGTCAGAAGAGCAAAGAATTAAACATCTTGAAATCAACTCTCAAGACACTTAACATCCATTTTATACTTAGAGAAGATTTCAACCAGCTACAAGTGTATAATTTTAAAATTCAGCTTATTCAGCAGTGTGAATGTGGAGAACGTAATTGCATGTCACCAATTTAGAAACATCAATCGGAAGAGAAGTTATCCAAGATCCCTCATGGTATTTAGGATAAGGTCAAAGAGAAGGAAATATCTTTTATAAATATGTGAAGAAAGAGTCTGCAGTTATTTCTATCTACTGTTTATATTTAGTTGCCTCTTTTATTCTAAAACTATACCATTGTTGCTATTTGAGGCTTAAATACAACCTACAGTAAGCAAGGAAATGAACAAACCATGCCTCTAAAATGTCCAACTAAAGTCAATTTTTAAAACTCTCCAATGGATGATGCTCTTTTGAAGAGAAAGCATTGACTTCTTCTTGCCTGGATAAGCAATTTTTTAAATAAATCTACCATCCGAAAGAACTCAGACTTAATGGTACCCTCCAAAGGAGATACTTGAATCTCACTGGAAATGGAATAGCTGATTTCCTCTTCTGTGGACCCAACACAGATAGGACTTTAATCAACCATAATTTAAAATGACACCTTCTATTAAAGTGTTATTCTGTGTGAAAAGCAAGACTTTGTGACTGAACATATGAATAGACATTTTCGCACCTTCCATTCGTTTTCTCTGAATTTCCAAAACAGGTTCGCAACAGCCTAGGAGAAGAACAGTCCTTAGGTGCTCAGGGACTACCTTTAGTAGTACAGGCAAAGTAGTTCACTCTCCCATCTCATTCAATCCTGGTTCTTGGCGGCATTTGTGACAATTAACCCTAATTGTAATGGCAGCCAGCCTGATGGAGATGCTGGGCTGCTAGAGACGGAGCTGAAACCACTATACACTCATTTTCCCCAAAGACCATGGACCTTCAGAGGGTAATGACTTTGTGTCATTATATCCAGAGCCAAATTTCAGCTGATAGACTAAAGGTTAACAGTTCTATTTCCCATTACCCAGCAGCCCCGGCTGGTAGTGCCTATTCATGTTGTGATAGCCTCCAATATGCTTCTTGTCAAATTTCTTACTGCTTGAAGCTTATAAGGCTTTCTCTTTAGTGAGAAACAACATTTTTTTTTTCAGGAAAATAAGTTTTAGAAATGATTTTCAAAAGCAGGAAGGGTGCCTTAGACAAGGCTAAAAAGTGGTATAACACTTTTTGATATATTTAAATGAAAAAAAGTAAAACATAAATATATGTCAGTTCAAGCAAGAAAAAACAAAACAACCTCCTTACTTTCTCCTAGTCTATTACAGCTTACGTTAGTAGCTAGAAAGGCTATAAATTTTTTCTTTTGCATTTCTTCATGTAATCACCCTTCTTACAATAGTATTATGTAAAGTAGAGGCATAAACATAGTTTATTTAAAACTAAGCATTCAGTTATAGTCCAGGGATTACTATAGAAAGTTGGTAAATAGGTCCCTGGGGCAATGGAAACCAGGTTTTTTGTTTTTTGGTTCCCATCAGACTCATTTCCAGACCCTGTGGGGGTTTATCAAGCCAGGCTTCAAGTGTCCTGATCCTTTCAGACTCCAATTAACTTATGCTGTTACACCAGTTTTAATTCAAGCTTGTGTTGCTCATCTCCAGCAAGAAGAAAACCAACACTGGAAATGAGGTTAAGCAAAGTGGTGACTGAGAACTTGTTTTAAAAAAATAAGAAAAAAATCGGTCCCCGAGAGAGAGCGAGCAAACATTCTAAGCTACTTCGACTATTACAAACAGAATCTCCAATACCTCACAGTGCCTGGTATGAGGGGTGACAACAGAGGTAGATGCCCATGCAGTGGCTCTGACAGAGTTTGGCAGGCCTGCTAGATGCAGACAAGGTCTTCACAGCACACATCCAGGGACTGGGGACGGGCTGGAAGGGCTGGTTTTCCTTACTGCGCCTGCTCCCTGTTTTCTGCCTTGCATTCACATCCCTCTCATTTCATTCCTATCGAGCCAACTCTGAAGCTGTTGAAAGAGGGTTGGCTATTGCTCCTGTCAGCCACCTGGCAGCCCTCAACCACATCCAGCTTTATTTAAACTGGTGGCTGGCTTCGAAAGAGAAAGCCAGGAGAAAAAGGGAAAGAAAAAAAAAAAAAAAAGAGAGAGAGAGAGAGAGAGAGAGAAAAGAGACTGCATGCAGACAGTAGGTAGGTAACACAGAAGATGCTGATTCCACATCAGCAAGCCAAGCAGGCACTTTAAAGGGGAACTAGATTGGAGTCAGTCATGAGTAACACTCTTTGAACTGGGTGACTACAGCAGGACATGTGCTTTAGCAAGGCGCAGACTAAACAATGTGGCCTGTGTGTCTTTAGTGTTTATTACATTCTTTTTGTAGAAATCCCCATGACATTTAAAAAAAAATTTTTATGCATACAAGTTTATATTGTGTCATTTCCATGCATGCAAATGATTCTATAATGGCAAGAATAATATTAATGTTTACTGTGACCACATACTCAATATCGGTATCATACTAAGCACTTTACTTGTCTTATCTCAGTTTATTTTCACAACAACCCTATAAGGAAAGGTTCCCTTAGGATGCTTATTTGTGAAATAGCACGCAATCCTCTCATTTAACTGAGGAGAAAACTGAGGATGACTTGTTCAAGGTCACATAGCCAGTAAGTGGTGGCCGAGTTGGGACTCAAACCTAGGATTTCTGGCCCCAAAGCTATTTTCTTAATCCTTAGCGAACATCTCTCTGAGAGCAAATCTCAAGGTCTAATTTATCTGAGCCTCAGATTCCTCAATCAATTTAATGAGGAGATTGGATGTTGCTATCACCCACTTCTGAAATGTTCTGTTAAATAAAGCCCTGTTAACCTAGCAAGAAAAAGGAGTGCTCCTGAGCTCTTTTCCATCAGCTCACTGAAAACCCTGAAAACTCTACTTCAGGGGTGGAACAGCAGCAGACAGCTTTGATCTTGATTCGGTACGAGTTCAGGATCTACAACCAGATCTCAAGCTTTTGGTGTGAGCTCCAGATATGTTTGTGAATAAGCGTACCTATGAATTCTTCCTGTATGTGATGAATCTTAGAATTTCTGCCCTCCTAACTCCAGAGAGAGAGAGAGAGAGAGAAGGAAAGAACCCCTCCCTGGATTCCATGCACCAGCTACAAGCCCTTTCTCTGCAAACTCCTCACATGAGTGTCTACACTTGATGCCACACTTCCTTGTCTCCCATTCTTCCCCAACCTACTCAAACTGGACTTCTGCCCCATCCATCCACAGAAACCTCTCTTGTCAAGGTCACCCACAACCTCCATGATGTTATTCATCCAGCCAGGCCTGGAAATAAACCATAGCACCATGATACAGAAGAATGAGTGAAAAATGGGAATTTTTGATCAAAACAACAATTTATGAACTATTTTCACTGAAACTCTTAAGATGAGTGCAAAAAGCAAACACAGATTATTAAACAGATATCCACTCTTTTCCATAAAGTGACTTATTATTACAAGAGTTTCTTTGCCTTGCTAAATTGATATTTATTTGTGTTCAAGAAAATAGGCAAGTAGTTTAAATTTTATACACCTTCTTATTTCACTGTTGCCACAAATCCATCTTTCATAGACTGAAATTTTATTATATTTGTTGGTGCTGCCTAAGCTAAATAAGATTTCACTGTTTTGTAGCCATAGCAGCTCATCTACCTTGCCTTCCTTCCTCATGCTCAGGTAGGGAAACAGGTTAGAGGGTTAATGATTCACCTAATGTCACACAGCTGGAGTTGGTAGACCTGGGACTAGAGCCAAGTCTGTGAACTCAAAAACGGAGTCCTTCTACAATACCATAGTCCTTTGATGTATTTCCAACAGGAGTGAATTTGACACAGAGATATGCCTTTTATTAGTCAATAAAGATAACAAGACAATACTCAAAAAGGAGAATTGTGAATCTCTCCTAACTCACCTATTCCCAACACAGTGTATGTGTTGACCAATTGGAAAGTGGTCCCAAGTCATCTTCAGATATGTTAGCTATGATAATTAGGTTTGCAGATATTTCACCATTTAAAAATTGGATCGATTCAAGGTTATACCATTAGTAACACCTTTTTTACTCAGTTGCATCCTCATATGCTCTCTTGAGTAGCTGGCAAATAAATGAGAGAGAGAGTTAAAGTTAGTGCCCCCGGAACTCGGCTTAACATTCAGCTTGTCTTAGAGATGCTTCACCTGTGTTCTCCAGTGGAAGTGGGAATGTCCACTGTGAATGTCACCACAATGTTCTGCAAAGCAGTGATTTTATGATGGCCAAGAGGCAGCTCAAAAGTTCTTTATGAGATGTTCTCACATAGCTTAGCTTTTTTTTTATGGCTATTAAATACACTAAATATTGGGCAGAGAATTCTTTAGAATAGGAAAGTTTGGAAACAAATTTTTCTAGATGCTATTGGTCGGAGGACCAGTAGTGGACATAGCTCTTCAACCAAATCCCATTTCATCTGGTCACGAGCCAGATGAGCCAGTGACCAGGATGAACAACACTGGTGAAATGAAAGGATGCTCCCTTTAGACTAAAGAAATTGGTTCTATAAGAAACACCAACTTTTTCTATTCCTTTAAAACATGGTACCACACTTAAAATGAGGTTGGCCCATGTATCCTTGACCAAAATCTTATTTCAGATTCTGAAATTAGCAACAATATGGGAATGTGGGAAAGCTACCCTCCTCCCTTCCCTGCAGACTAGAACAGCAGGTGTGCCTATTTTCAGAAGTAAGTGAAATATTTGCCAAATCATTTGGCACATTTCAGCTCAAAATGTGCCAAATTACCTGTCAAGGCTAAACAGCCTTTTTAAAAGAAAGACAAATGTCCTTCCATACCCATTTGCATGGACCCACAGTGCCATCCAGTGGCTCATCATGTCGGTCACAAGTGTGCAGGGTTCCAATTGTCTCTTAGGGTTTGGATCCAAGCTGACTACCCTGGTCTTGGCATTGGCTACTTTGGTACCCAGAGCTTTGGGGACTTGATAAGGGGTGGTGCACGCATTTAAAGTGAGCTGGTTTGGAGAGTTGGTGCCAAGGTTTGGATGTCAAGTTCATGTCTACAGTATACTGAATAGAAGTGGGGGTTGCCTATAGGATTTTCCAACTAGTGAACATATCCCAACGCCAAGAGAAACCTACCAAACACACCCAGATCTTTGTGTTTAGTCCCTAGGCTTCCTAACCTTAAGAAGCCTTGGCCAGCCAGAGTATGGTAACCTACTGCATTTTACTTCCACTTGGTAAACAGTCAATCTTTTTGTTCCCTGCTTGCCTGATTTTTCCCTTAAAATGCCTGTTTTAAAGAGATTGGATTTCTCTTTCAAGGACTCTTACAAGGAGTCCTGGGCCATATAAGCTGATGACAAGTAGGTAAAGAGGAAGGAAGGAGGAAGAGAAAAAGGACAGAGAAGACAGACTTGATTCTCTTCTGTTCGAGCAACTGAGAGGTCAAGATGATATTGCCTCTTCTAATGTCAGGGATTTTGAAAGGAAAATAGATCATATGGTGACAGCAGCAGCTGTGTATTTCCATAAAGATATAGATTCCTTTTTAGATAGTAGCCATGTGATACTTGCGACAAAGCACGAAGTTGAACCAAAAGAGCTGAAAACTCCTCTATACACCCCTACCAGATTGGCTCTGAAGAGTTCTCACTGGGGAAACAAGAACCTGAATGGGAATTACAGGTCACTACAAATAGGTTGATTCTTTTCCCATTGGCTTTTGCAGTGTAGCTTGATGGAGACTCATAATATGGTTGTTTCAAAAATATCTGAACCTGTCAGACCAGATTTAGACATTTCAGTTTGTCACTCCTTCAGCTTTTTAAAATAAGCGCATGAAGAAAACATCAGCTGCTCTGATCAGCAGACCACTTTCTTCCCAAATAAATTCAATCCATCTGATTCCAATCATGATAGACCTGGGTAGACTATACCCACTGGAGCTAAACCCTCCATTTTCCATTTGCTATTTAATCTTATTTGGTTTCAATACACATATAAAATAATCAGAAGTAAAGGAATTCTAGCCAATATCCCCATTTTACAGATGTGGAATTGAGGCCCACTTCCATTTGCATTTTCTCAGTGAGTACAAGTTTTTGGCCTATTGTAAGAAGACATAATAGGAAAAGGGTCAATTACCTTCACATTTTCACAGTAAAGAAATATCCCCAAACTTGATATCACCTAGTAACACAATCTAAGAGTTTGGTGAAAAGACTGAAAATTGGTGTGATTACATTTGCTTCCCCTCTTGCTACATTCCAAGGGAGGATATAGAATCTTCAGTGATAAATGGAATGGTAATACTCCAGTTTGTGCTCTGGAATCCAGGATTCTGGGTTGCCCAGCTCTGGTGTTGCTAACATAGTCAGATTGACTCATTTGGACTTTGAAGCCTTGTAGTGGGGAAATTGTGGTTTTCTGTATTATTCCATCTCAGATGGAGAAAGGCTTAAAAAACAAGTTCAGTAAACATGTAGTTTCTGATCAAAGACTTTGAGCAATAATATTATATAAATGCTTTCTGGGGAGCAGAACCTCAACTGGGAAGAGACATGGGGAAAATTATTTAAAGGAACCATGATTAGGCTACTGGCTGCCAAGAATGTCTTGCTTAGCAGATTGCAGATGATTCCTATTGGAAAAAGGCTTCTTGAAGTATCAGCCATGGGACAGAATGATTTTGATTAGCTGAGAACGAGGGGAGGGCCTTAAAGGGACAACCTAGACCATGTATTCTCTTTTACACTGTTTGGACACATCTAGATACATCAAAGGCGTAAGGCAAAGCCCAGCTCGGCCTCATAGAGCCTGAAACTTGGAACGTGAGAGTCAGGAACTAAGGTCCCATTATCTCTCTCTCGCCCTCCTTCCCATTCCTAAATACATACTTATTTATTGGAATCTATATCAGTAAATCAAACATACACAGATTCTGTTCTTATAGAATCTTGCATTCTAGCTTATCTCTTTCTCTCTCCCACATTTCTATACCTCACTGCCATCTGCCATCTGTTCCCTTCTTCTCTTTGCAAATGAACTTTCCTGGCTTACTCTCAGTCTCAGTTCCCCTATAACTTCAGCAAGGGTTGACTTAAGCTCACTATGTTACAGAATCCACCTCTGATTCTCCATGACCTTTTAATTCTAGAGTATACCAACTAAAAGCTTACAGTTAGCCATTCCATGAATTAGCTGGCTTGGGGTCAGAGGTCATCCCTGCTCCAGGTTACGGGGCTGAAAATATGGCGTCCCAGACTGATCTCTTGGTCTCAAGCCATTGATGGGTACAGTCATTGATAGGATCACTGATAGGCAAAGTTCCTAGAAAAATGGACCACTGTTGAGGTGGACACCCCCAAACACACCTACTACTCTGTAATGTATTTTGTTTCTCTGAATTTACACAAACTTGCTTTGATATACTTTAGACTATATGCCTGACCACTGAATCTTCCTTTGCTATTACCAATTTCAAGACAACAGTGTCAGTTTCCACCAAAATTCCTATAATTTTCGCATCACTAGCCAGTTCTTCTTTGTTGTTCAGAATTGGGAATCAAGTGGAAAATTTCGTCATTGCTTCCTCTCACTTCTAAACTATGAAGTTGTCAACAAGTCAACAATTTACCAGATGCTCTGCTTTTAGCAGAATAACACTTTCAGCATATATCCAACTAGAGTAATGAGGTATTTGAGCAATCTTGTTTCTGTGCTAAATTTTAGGAAAACATCATCCATATTATAGCCTGAGATTCTACACGTCTATGCGTAGTTTTGAGACCATGGCTGTGTGTATGACAACCATATTATTTTGGTTCCTCCTCTCTCTTATCCCCTGGCAAATGTTTTTAGCCAGGTCTTATCCTTTGGTTTATGTATCTTGATACAACTCTCAAGAGGATTACTTTGTGGAAAAACCCATATACGTGCCATTTGATATATTCAATCCTTTGGGAACAAGATAAGTGACAGGTATGATATAACAAGACCTCACTAATGATTTTATATTTGGCATTGGTACTGCCTATTTTAAGGGGTCTTCCCTGGGCTTGTTAGATGCTATGTAAAATCTTTCCCAATGTCTTCTTGCTCCAAAAATTTTATATGGTATCTTAAAGAATGACTCAAAAGCTACCTTGTAACACTACAGTGGTACTGATAAAAATAATGGGTCAAAATTGAGTGATGCTCAATTTTACATTTGGAAGTATGCAGAAGGTCAGGTAACATGTTCAGCCTTCGGATGTCATATTCAGCAGAAGCCTCTTTAAGCATCAGTAGTGTGAGCAGCTTGCTGGGTGTGTGAAGGATGTTCTGGGTAATTCTGACATAGACCACATTTAGTGAACAGAATCACCGACTGCTGCCATCAAGCTTTACAATATCAGGGGTCTCCAATTTCAACTTCACAAATACAGGTGCACAGACATCCACCATGACCATCAACTTGTCACATATTGGTACAGTTGTTATACACCTGTCTGATTCCTGGCAGAATAATTTTCTTTCTCAAATTTGTCAGAATAGGAAATCCATCTCTTGCTGATGACAGCAGAAAAGTATAGGGGAAAATATAGGGTCACCAGAAACCACTAATAATTTGGACAAGTTTAAGGCCTTGGAAACAAGTAATTTCTTCTGCCGATACTATTATTCTTGAACAGGCAAGTCCCTAAAAGACTGCAAACTTAGATGCTTCTCATATAAGATGTTCATCAGAGTATCTGCTTTTACTCAATAGGCTAAAATTTATTTTGTCAATAAATGTATCAGCCATATCCTATTACAGTTTAAAATAACTCATGCTTTACAAATTGTTCCTCCATGAATATCACTGAGTCCCCACAGCAACCCTGAGAGATAAAGCATTTATTGCTATCATTCAGCATGTGAGGATATTAAAAAGCTTGATAAATTGCATGATTTTCTCAGAGTCATGTGACTTGCTAGTGAGCAAAGTGACTAGAACCTTCCAGGTGTTCTGACTCCTGAACCAGCACTTCACCACAGTTTTCCATCCTCCTTTCTCTGACACTGAGCAAATCTCATCTAATGGTTATTCTCTTGGTCCAAATTGGCTGCCCCAGCTCCTGCCTTCTCATCTGCACTTCAGCCATAAAAGTAAGATATAAGATATCTGCTTACCTTCAATGATTAAAATTTAGGCACATGGCCACATATGGAAGTTAAATAACCAGTCATATGTAGTCTTTTGGATAACAATGTGTCCTGCTAAAACTTAGGGGAATCTATTACTAGAGAAAGAGAAGAATACATTTAGGGAGACAGTAAAGTGTCAACCGTGTTGTATCTAAAGAAAACTGCAAGCAGAAATGGCCCCATGGTGAGTCTTATTTGGCGTGATATAATTTTAAGAGCAATGTTTTCTAGGGCTGATGTGGGCCCTTCTAAATGACTCCCAGAGTGTCACCAAGCAATTGCTTTCCTGAACCACGAGCAGGTGTACATTAAAATGGGAGGGGCAGGTGAGTGGGAAGGATTGGGTGTTGTGCTGAAGACCCTTCCAGAATAAAATAATCATAGAGCCTTCGTTCCCTAAATTTTTTTATACCTCTAATCTCATGTTTCTGCCAAAAGATTTTGTTTGAAGCCCTTAGTCTTGGCTTTCAGTCTGAAATAAGGGTGTATCACAGGGCAGACAACATTCTTCCATTGGCAGGACAGTTTCAAAAGAGAAATCTAATAACCAAAAGCCTAATGAGTAATGAAAGACAGAAACAGTAGAAACTGAGAAAATAATCTATTTCATAGAAGAACTGAGTACAAGGAGTAAATGAACAACTAAAGATGGAGCATGACAGATAACATTTTTCCCACTGGCGGCTTTTGTCTTTCTTTGGGATTTTTGTTTCTCTCAGTTCCACTTACATTCACTCTCCCTCCTATTGTGATTTCTATCTTTTCAGTGGATTTTGACTAATCTTACTTTGCATCTTTTAAACAGGTCTGGATCAGTAGCCTTTTCATAGTAATTTTGCATGTGTACACATATAAAAAGAAAATCCTGTGGCATCTCAAAAGGGAATGACTGGATTCATTCAGTTAGAGTCAAGAATACTGTGTTTCTCTTTAGGGAGTTTCTCACACAGCCCCAGTGACAAAGCAAAGGAGCAGTGGGTGAGATGAAATTCCTCCTTTTGCTTCACCGCTGAGGGCTCTGGCCTGCCGTTTCACAAAGCATTGCCTTTTCCATTCAGCAGAGTAAAGCAACAGCCCCCAGGGCAATCCTGTAATTATACACTGCTCTGTTCTTACCAGGCAGTATGCAGATTGAGCTCATTTATCAACTCTTCACTTACCTAGGATGATTATTTTAAATACAGCAAAATTTGCTACCTTTGAAAAAAAAAAAGTGGATTGTTCCTCCACTGGATTCAGTTGGATCTGAATAAGGTTGTATCTGAGTATACAACTCAACACCAGCCCTGTCTTTCTTATCTTAGAGCATAGATATCATCTGTCTCTAATGTGTTCTCTTAGATGAACCACCCCTGCTCATCCTTCCAGCACTGGATTCCTTTGGATCATTCTTTCTCCTGGGTTTCAGACATACTGAGAAGCCCACTGCTCCATCTCCCTCCAGAAACAATGCTGCTAACAGGGGCCTATCTATAGAGAGCTGCAGAGATTACGTGCTTCCAGATCCTGAGGCCTCGGTCCCTCCACAACTCTCCCTGTACCTTGCTTCTTCCAGATTGCTGGGAATTAAAGCTCTCTCCTCCCAGTCCTGAGACCTAGGCCCAGCACGGCTGCTGGCCTCCACTATTGCCTCTCATGAGTGGAGGCTCTCTTGCAGAATGACCCAAGATAACGTTCCCAAGAATCTCTGCGTGTTCTGACTTTCTCCAGATTCCTGGTTCCTCATCTTCTAGCCATACCTTCCATTCCACAGTGGCCCAGTCCCAGGAACAGGCTTCCAGCCTCGGGCCATCTCCTTAGTTTTGACGTTTCTTCACCCTTGCCCCTGATCCCCTCTAAGACAGAACCAACACCGAACCCTCCCTTGACAGAAAACCAGGATGTCATCTTCCTCCCGTCAATATTCCAGAGCTGGAGTCCTGCCACGTACACACATATTCTTCAGAGTTCAAGGGCCCACCCTCTTGGTTGAACCTCAGTTGTCATAGGAAGATGAAATACAGATAGCCCCTATTTGCTGAAGGCACATGCCAGGTCCCGCGCTACAATTACTGTATTAGTGGCAGGAGGTCCCACACACACTGACTCTAATCTTTGCTCCAACTTTCTTAAAAAATGTGATATTGCAGTCAAGTAGTATCATATATGTACTTAATTTAGGTTAATTCAAGTGTACATTCTCTCTCAGAAATTAAAATATATAATATAACATTTCTCATACATACTTCTTATAAACTCTGTATATTTAACCTCTATAATTTCCTCTCTGTATTGTACATATATAAGCATATATTATGAGATAATAAAAACCCTAGGCCCAGGGCCAGTCATTGCTGATTAACATCCAAGCAGCAGGTAGCCCCTCTGGACAGTCTACTCAGCCATGTCAGAACGCCACCCTTCTTAGGCTGGGCCAGCAGCAAATGTTCCCAAGTCCATGCTCCAGTGCCTTCCTACCAAATCCATAATACAAAGGATGCATGATGCCTGAGCTGCCAGTTGACAATATACCAGCAAGGCTATCATCTTACTTGATACACTGAGTGAAGCAGTGAAGCATTTCTATCAATTTGTTTGGATACCACTTATTTCCACTGGCCCTGGGAAGAAGGAAGTGGTCAGCATTTTGGAGCTAACCACATGAGCACTTTACTGGGAGATCCAGAATATTAACGACTACTACTTTCCACTCCTTTCTGGATTCTCAACCTAGGTGGACCAACAGCTGAATGCCATGAGTTTGAGCAAATCACCTAACCCTTATAGGCCTCAATTTCCTTATATGCAAAATGAAGTGGTTGAACCAGATGACCTTTCTTGTCCCTTCCAGCTGTAACATTCTGTCATTTTTTCCACAGAAAAAAAAGATTTTCCTACCATGCACCTGGCTCCGGTTGTTCCCCTAAGGCAGGGCCCAAAGCTGCCTAGAGAGCTCTAGCACACAGCTTGATGGGAAGTCTTCTGGCCCAGCCTTGGTGGCCCTCCATACAATATCCTGAGGGTGTTCTCTGATGTGACCCTGATGAGACCAGGGACTCCCACACCTTGGGTAGACCCTGTCTGGAAGGAAAGCCATGGCGGGTGTCATTAGAAAGGTTTACCTCTTTCCTGTCAAGGGGCAATGGCATGCTTCTTCATATATTTTGATTCTTTTATTTCACATCTCTTTGCTCAAAGCTGAAGGAGAAAAGGTGGTGAGGAGGGGAAAGGAGGCCACGGGAAGATGAAATCTTATGGAAAGCAAGTTCGAATTTGCTTCTGGATAAAAGGCAGCTTCACAATGGAAAGATTACAGTAGATGTGTACAATGTTTTATCTTGAAAAGGCTCAGACTTTTTAAGGCCAGGGGCACAGCAGAGAGCCCCTGCCTCCAGGCTTCCTCTGCCTGTAACTCTGACCCAGGGAACTTGGATGAATCTGAAGACAAAACTTGATTGGACCATTTTCTTGCTCCTCTGCATCCATGCTGCTTTGGGACCAGATGTGCTCTGACTTCTCTGAACTAACACATCTCATCAAACTGACTTGATATGCTGCTCTGCCCGGCCTTTAGCACACCATCTCCTGGGACTGCCTAAAAGCAGATTACCCTCATGCTCCTTTTGAATTTGCATCCAGATGAAATGCAGTTCAAGGAAACTGCGAAGGCAGGCTTTAAAGGGAAAAGCAAAGGAGATTTTGCAAGAGTGCAAACAGCTGTATGAGAAGCAGAGGAGGAAAAAGAGAGGGAGTTGGCCACTGCTTTGGTTGACATTGAGTGATTTCTCAGGACAATAAGGCCAAATTGCCACCTTCTGCACACAGCATCCAGTCCCACTGGCATCTCTCCCACAAGGTCTCTCCATATTCCTACCTTCTTCCCCAAAATCCTGGAGGCTTTCTCTCCTTGCTCTCATTCCCTCAGGGCACTGCCTACTGGTAGATTTGTTACATTATAATATCCTCTTCCAGATTGTGAGCTCCTTAAGAGAAAGGATTACTTGGGAATCCTTATATAACTTGTAAATAATATTAATATAAATATAATATGCAAATTTAAAAATTATCCACACAGTGCCTGAAACACAGTAGGGATTTGATAATTATTTAGCAAAATAAAGAACAGAAGGATGAATGATAAATTCTGAGTCGGTTTCTGACCCTCTTACTGTTCTCTCATCTCATGAGCTTTCGTTCTTTCTTACAGGGATAACTTACCAAAAAGGAAAAAAAAAAATTCTAAAATAAAGGCTACATGACTTCTGTCTTTGTTGGCTCAGGCTACTATAATGAAATATCCTAGACTGGGTGGCTGAAACAGAGGTGCTAATTTTTTCACAGTTCTGGAAGCTGGAAGTCTGAGATCAGAGTGCCAGCATGGTGGGGTTCTGATGAGAACCATCTTCCTGACTTGGAGAGGGCCACCTTCTTGCTGTGTGCTCACATGGCCTTCTCTTGGTGCATGACATGTAGAGAGTGTGCTCCAGTGTCTCTTCCTCTTCTCATAAGAGCACCAATCCCATCATGGGGGCCCCACCCTCATGACCCCATCTAAACCTAATTACCTCCAAAGGCCCTACCTCCTGATATGGTAACATTGTGGGTTAGGGCTTTAACAAATGAATTTAGATGAGACAGAAACATTCAGCCAGTAACAACTTAGCTGGCTTAGGACCAAATTTGGTGGTGGCCTCTCTGCCTGGTCCCTGCCGCTCCTCCTCCTCTGCTCATCTCTTGCATTTGAAGAATGCAAATAGAATAAGCAGGGAGGGGAAAGCTCACATTTCTCCCTTGTGTGTTCTGTGCAGCAGTTACCCTCCTATGAGTATCTCTCCACTGGAAGATTAGAAGTTCAAAAAGACTCGCCTCATTGCTGACCTGAATAGAATTGCGGCAGCTGATAAGGCAAGGCAGCTCTGGGGCCTGCAGCTGGAGGCTGGCGAGGAAAGAGCTGGGAGCTGCTCCTGCTTCCCAGCACCCCTGGGCACACAATCTGCTGGATTATTGACAATGCTGAGTGATGTGGATGGCATTTATTAGTTTTCAATAGCTGCTATAAAATGAACTTCATGCCATCTGCAAAATTAGGATTCAGAAGCAGCCCTGGATATTAAAATATTTGTGGCTGCTTCTGCTATTATACAAGATTTTACATTTTATAGGCTCCCCGTGGGACTAGAAGTATAAATTAAGATACATATTTAGAAGGCAGTAAATAAACTTATGAAAGCAGCAGTACAATTAATGAATGGTCAAAAAATTGTATATGGGAGGAGAAAGAGTTTTTCTACATAGAGTCAAAAGCTAAATGGGATTTAAATATTCTCCTATCACTATTATTAGGACATTAATAGCAAAAATAATATATTGAAATTCATAAGCAAAATGAATAAACAACTCTACGTATAACAGAGAAATCTAGCAAGTGACAGGCTTCCTCTCCCTTCCATCCCACTGGACTGTGGAACTTGTCTAATTACTCAGAAGCATCCTATAGTATTCTCTCCAACAGAGCAAATGTTTTGATCAAAAGAATACCATAGAAACCATTCCAAGGCCTTACTCTAATGCCACTGATTTTCTAGCATAATTACTATCTGTGTCACTTTTTCTTTAGCCCACATTCCCACTGAAGACACCATCACAGTGTGATTCAAAGATGCAATAGCAAATCAGGGCTAACTACTATCAATATGAATTCCCCAGGAAGAACAGCTTGATTCACAGGCCCGTCCCAGTCAGGACTACCACCCTTTTAAATGAGTGGTGCTCGCTTTGGTACTGGTCCTGGTGTAAAACTGGTGGTAGGACAAGCCCCTGGCTCCGTAAGATTTCAAGGAAACTGCAGTTCCGGCATTTGAAAAGTTCCCTCCCACATCCCTCCTTCTATATGCCCTTAGAGATAACGCAGAGGAAAGCTGTCTCTCATCTTCGCTGGCAAGGAAATGTTGTGTCAACCCATGTTTATTTATGATGCCTGTGATCAGGTCTGATGCCTCAGAACAAGTAAGAGTGTGATTCTGACAGTAATCAGCCTGGGTGCCCCCGGCGCAGCTGGGCCAGCCCTCAAACCAAGTCTGGGAGACAGACACACAGAGAGAGGAAACAGTGGGTTAAAAAGATGAATGTTTTCACGATCTGGCTGCCCAGGATGAGGCCACCACTCACGCCCTCATTCCCTCTCCCAAATCTGCTCTTTTCCTCCAAGCACACTTCCACATCAATCAAGCCAGGCCTGGGGATGCAGGGCCTCTCAGGCTTCACCTCTGAAATGCTGCTTGTGCTAATGGCGGTAGGAGCCCTGAGAGGCCATTCCCTGAAGTATCACTGAACTGAAACATAATCCAAAAGCTAGAAAGGCTTTGGCCTGCTACTTTGTATTAGAGCAAAAATAATCATGGTAATAGCCTGCATTCTCCTTGATACCTTTCATTCAATCATATCAAGCAATTTGTACGTGAATAATTAAGAAAACACTCATTTGTGGTAAGTTACTAATTCGGCTCCCATTTTAGAGAGAGACAGAGAGAGGCTTAATGATTTTTCCCCACGGGAGACCAGAGCAGGTAGCAGAAGCATTGGGTGTGCAGTGATTTGTGGTGTAAGATCTCTCACATTCACCTCTAATCCCCAATATTGGACTCACAAAATTGCTTCAGAGCAGAGTTGGTCCGAAATCTCTTGGGTGGTGTTGCTGTGTTCTATTCAGAAGCCGCCCGGTTCTGCTATGGAAGCAGCTGCATTTCATGGCTGTTGGTGAATATTTTTGTACTCTCCTTTCATCACATGATGTATGTCATTCCCCTCGCTGGCGTTTCCAATCACTGAGAGCGGCAGAACCACGGAATGAATTGGAGCTCTGTAATTTTTACCCCTCATTGATTTGGAGGGAGGGAAAGAGGAGATGGGGAGGGGAATGAGTAAGTTGGAATGTTCTTTCAAATCTCCCAACTGCAGCACAATTCTGTATTTCTCAGGCCTAAGAACTGCTTATTCAAGCTCCCTCATTTCTTCTATTGCCTGCCTTCTGCCCATCTCTTCAACAAGCTCTGGCTGCTTCTCTTCTCAGAAAGCCGGTGCACAGACCAAAAGGGTACCATGTCACCTGGGGGACAGGGCACAGGGCCTGGGTGTCTCTGCCTGCCTGCACTCTATCCCTCTCCTGTTCAGGAACTCTGCCTTTTGTCAGAAAGAAGTTTTGGATTGGGAGTGGGAAATGACATTTAATATTAGAACTGGCTTTATTGGGTGGCAGTGGTCATTGTTTGTAATTGTCCTTTTTATGCTGGGTATTGAGGCTGTTGTTGTAATGACTAGAAGATGTGTCATTATATTTCTATCTCATTCATGTGAAATTTAAGATGACAAAGGGGAAAAGACAATTACCAGATTGCTTTTAAATACATTTTTCACTCTGAGGCCAGCCAAGAACTTGGAGAAGATTGGGTGGAGGTATAAAATTTCTTTGTGAAATAGACAGAACTTGGAGATTGGAAGGTGGAATTTATGGTTGTTATTAAAATGGTTGCTGGGGTTCTCAAAGGTAACTATGAGTTGTGTTCTTAAATAACTTCAATAATTATAGCAGTAATTAGCACAGGTAGGCACACATGAAAGTATAACATACCAGTAGATAAATATGCTGGCAACTATATCAATACAGCACTCTGCAAACATAAACTGCTATATAAATGCTAATTAATTACATAAGTAGGCGTACGGGATAGGATGGTTATTCATATTACTGCAAAGATAAACAGACAGTGCATTCATTTGAAAACCAAGCTTCTCTCCCCTCCCATCTCCAGCCTTCTGCAGTGGTAAGCCCCTGTTGGGGAAGGAGGAAGCTCTGTGTCTCCACTGTCCAACCTGCCAGCCACATGTGGCTATTGAGCACTTCAAGCATGGCTGGTCCCAAATGAGTTGTGCTTCAAGGGTAAAAGAGACATCAGATTTCGAAGTCTTGGTTTAAAGAAAAAAAAGAAGAGGGAGAATGTCTCATTAATAATTTTTATACTGATTATAAATGGAAATGATACTATTTTGGATCTTGGGATCTAAACAAAATATATTATTAAAATTAATTTTACCTGTTTCTCTTTACTCTTTTAATTTGCCACTAGATAATGGAAAATTATATGTGTAGCTCACATCTGTAGTCTGAGGTACAGTTTTATTGGACAATGCTGCTCTGGACTGTTGAGCCCGTCTGCAGGAGCTCTGAGGAAGCAGAGACATGGAAGGTACCACTAGGGCTCCCTGCACCATAGTCTGCTCTTGTAACTCTCCTGCCTGTGAAATATAAAGGAGGAGAAACCAGGGCATCTTCTAAAAGTTGTGAAGGACAGTGGTAAACCAAATGGGCAGGCAACCCTCATCTCTCCAGAATGACCACCTTCTCTGGCACCAGACACTTATTAAAATAGAAGGTCCTGAGACAGACTGGGATGTTTGGGCTGCGTATCTGCAAAGCAAAGAGGAAGCAAACCATCACAGGTTTATCACGCCCCCATTTTGATAGGCACCTGTCTGGCTGCCAGACCTACCAGCTAATTATTCATGAGGTGAGAAGGGGGTAGGGGCAGACGTTAGGGGGACTGACCTGAAAGTGGGAAAAGGAAAATACGTGTTTGGTGTAACTTCTGCACTAGTTTGCCTCAGAATCTCCATACACTGAGCTTGCAGGGCACCTGTTTGTCTGGAATGAAGAGGACTTGCAAGAGTTCATTCATAAACTATATCACCTAGTATAGGGTTTAATTGTTGGACAAATGTTGATAATCGTGAGTTCTAGGTTATGGTGCTACAGTCTTCGGGTAGGTTGTTTAAAGCACTTGAATTCTTATTTGTATTTGTGTGTTAGTATGCATAAGCTTGCATACTAACTTCAGAAGACTGTAAATCCAAGTATGCACAATT
Organism: Camelus bactrianus; assembly: GCF_048773025.1. Taxonomy (NCBI): domain Eukaryota; kingdom Metazoa; phylum Chordata; class Mammalia; order Artiodactyla; family Camelidae; genus Camelus; species Camelus bactrianus. The sequence continues at coordinate 42,770,550 of NC_133541.1, forward strand.
AAATTAGATTAAATTAACTAATGCAATGCCCTACAATTGTGTGCAAATCTAATATTTCAAGATTTACACCTTTGACGAATCTAACAGATTTTTAAACCATTGAATCCCATTCCAGCTCAGAAACCATGACTATACAATCTGTATGGAGCCAGCAATGTGCATCCTCTTTTCAGTGTCTCAACCCCTGTGGGTCACCAGGCCCAGGAGACTATTGTTAAATGTCCTACCTTTTGCAGAGATGTTTATCTTTCAAAGTACGTAGAGCTCATCTGGTCCAACTTTACCATGACCCTAATTGACCAATGAGTGATCCAAGGCCCAGAGAGAAAATGAATTTGTCTAGGACAACATAAGCAGTAGAGGCTGACCCAGGACTAGCAAATGTCCTCTGGCCAGGTCCACTCCTCACAGTGGCAGTGCCAGGGCCCGAGAACTAGAGGAGACTCACATTCTGTAGGGCTGGACATCTAAAAGTCACAAGTCAAGCTGGCAAACTGTGAAATAGAATCTATTCTCCTCCCTTGCTAAGCATACCTTCCTAACAATCCAGCAGGCCACATTCCGTGCTAGAATTCTGGCATTTCTCCAGTTACCCAGAATGTGACCTGCAAGAGAGTTGCCAGTTCCGGAGGGGCATGTGCCATTGGCCTGGCAGATTCCTCTCCCGGGGCAGAGACACGGCCGGGAAGAATTCCAGAGCTAGATCATCTAAAGCATGATGGGGCAGGGTGCCCCTGCCAGCATTTAAAAGGAGTCCTCCCAGCCTGACTCACAGTCCTGCGTGTTCTTTCCGTGTTATAACACTTTCTTCTGCACAGTTGAATAGACATATAACCCTGTTCTATCCCAATAATGATTATTCCTGACAAGGGAAGGCATTGCCTTGGGTCTCAGGAAATAGCAAAGAAGAGCTGAAGTGCTAGTTTCCTTGGAGCATTCAGATCTCAGTGCTTCTCCTCTGTCACCCTGCAAACACCTGCATACACACTTACACACACATGCACTGAGACATACAAACACACACACACCTGGACAACCCTAGGAGCAGAGTCAGGAATCATCTACGAGGCACAGTAATCATTCCTTCCCATCATGTGTTTGTTTGTTTGTTTTGAATCACTGGAACTATGGTGATTTGCATGTTGTTTTCATAAATTTGCATCCCACATTCAAGAGGCTGTCTCTCTCCAGCATCCCACACTGCTGTGGAAATGTGGCCAGCTTTCCCTGTGTTGCAAAGGAACACAAAGAAAAGCTTTATTTCTGCAAACGTTTATTACAATAAAGCTTTTAAATGCTATAGAACATAGAAGGATTTTGTTTTAATTAAAGTACCATTGTGAGGAATTTTTATAAAGCTATCCCTTTCTTCCTGTGGTCACTGAGCAGCTCAGGAGCATGAGAGCAGTGACCAGTGGAAATGCAGAATGTTCTGATATTTTTAAATGATCCATCTGGGACATCCTCTCTGGATTTCTGTCCTGTGAGCCTCTGAAATCCTGCTTGCCCAGTGGTTTGGACACCAGAACTCCCAGGGTGATGCTGCCACATCACTGAGGACCCTGTCCACCTGGCTTGGCTCAGTGCTCCCTGGTCCCTAAGTGAAGCTCAGACAGCTGTGTAAACTGTGTAAGTGCCTGTTCAGGCTTCATTTTTGGAGTAATGACTACATTGTGTATGTATGACCACCTCATACTAATCATTCAAAAGAATTAAGAAAAAGGGTTTTATCAGCTCAGTACATGAGTGTGATAATAAGATCCTTGCTGTAAACTAAATTATGTGTACACAGCCCTCATGATCCCTCACACAATGGCCCTGCTCATGTGCAATTCCTCCCTCCCTCTCTCCAACCTAGAAAGTCATCCATTTGCCTTTGCCCTGTTCCTTTTGACTTTTGATGATGAAACATTCACAGAATTAAAAGCCAAAAGAAAGGGCTAGGGAGGGGACCCAGTACCTCATTAACTCTCCAGTCACTGCACAAGGAATGCCCAAAAAAAGAAATAGAGGAAGTGAAAGTTTACCCAAGGAAAGGGAGAAAGAACTGAGAAGAGAAGAAAAACCCCAAAAGAATGACCGTCTTCCAAGTCATTGCTCTGGGAGCTAACATGGCCTGAGGGTCATGAATCAAGGATTTCTTTCCTGGAGAGGAGTGGGAGGATCACAGGCTTGGGACTCAGACCAGTCTGGGGAACGCTTGTCTCTTCCACAAAAGGCTATGGGATCTTGGCCAATTTGCTTAGCCTTTCAACCTCAATTTCTGGGTCTCTGAAACTGGCATAATAATACTGTAACATTCCTGCTTACAGAGCAATAGGATTGAATCACTTCATGTATTGTTTTTGAGAGAAATCTACGTTGGGCTTTTATGAGACTGTGTCCTTCAGACTTCACCTCTCACACAGTGAAAAAGGAATGTCAACTGCAGGGTATATTTTATTTCTTTTTAAAAAGTCAATCCATAAACATTTCCGGACATTCTACTGTGTGTTCAGCCTATACTATGTAAATTATGATATACAGCGGTACCCACTGCCCTACCTATTCCAGGCCTCCCTGGGCCCCAACAACCTCCTCCACAGGCCTGCTGCTAAGGTCCCAACATGACATTTTCAAATACCAAAGACAGTGATTCACCTGCTCTTGTCAGGTCTCCAGTCATCTCCATCCTTGTGATCAAATCCAATGGACACTTCTCTGTTCTCATCTTGTTAGACTACTTCCTCTGTCCTGGAACACCCTCTTCTCTTGACTTCTGTCATATCTCTCTCCTGGTTTTCCTTACCTCAGTGGCTCTTTCCTCTTTCTCCACTGTTGTCTCCATTTCCTCCCTCACTTTCACATGTTGATATTACTCAGGGCTAACACCTACACTTCCTACTCTTCTTTCCTCCCTTCCTTTCTTCCTACCTTCCTCTTTCCTTCCTTCCTTCCTTCTTTCTGTATATACTCTCCCTCTAGGTGATCCCATCATTCCCAATGTTTAATTCCATGAATCTGCTAATGAGTACCAAATTTATAACTCCAGTTCAATACTTCTCAGAGACCCATAATACATATCATACCCAACTGCTTATTTGATGCTCTTCACTTGAATGTATCAGAAACATCTCAATTTTTATGTTTTAATATTTTTGAAATAAAAATCTTCTGGCCCCCAAACTTGGGTACTTGAGCCATGCATGACCTGGTCTCTGTTCATTTTTCCCACCTCATCTCATGCCAGGCTCTCCTCTTTCTCAGTGATTTCTAGACACACTGATCTTCTCTTAGTTCCCCAAACATACCCAACTCTTTCTTGACTTAGGGCCTTTGAATGAAGTAGCTTTTCATACACACTACAGTACTTCTCTCTTTTACTCTTTGCACTTACCGTTTACATGCTACGTCCTCAAGAGGCCTTCTCCAACAACCCAATTAAAAACACTTGCATTATGTTCTACCTTAGCTCTTTCTTTGTTCCTTTATTAAACTTGTCACAATTTTTTTTTCTGTTGAAAAAGTTTCTGATGGAATGTCTGTTTCATCTATGTTCTTCAGTAAAATGTGAGCCCCATGGAGGCAAGAGTGGACCATATTGTACTTGTTTCCCACTGTGTTCTCAATGCAGAAAGGAAGGACCAAAGAATTAAAATCTTAATAATATTATCAATAATTTTCATAATTATTTTCCTCAAATCATAGTTACAATTTGATTTTAAGACTTCGGACAAAAGTCCTGAGACACACTATTCCTGTGGAAATTTCTCAATACCGTCTTCAGTAGCTTCTAGTCCCTTGCAGGCCACACTCATGTACAAGAATTAGACACCCCAGAAAATGACTGAAGTTGAAGTGATGTATATCTAATTTGACTTCTTCATGAAAATAGTGTTCCCAAATTTAGTTTTTTGTAGAAATAACCATCAACCCAACATGTAATTAATTTAAGTAGGGTAACTTTATAAATTATTGTCCACACCAGGATACTTCTGAAAGCAAAAAGGTTCACTTTAAATAATAAATGAAGGATGAGGACTTAGGACTATTCCAGGCAAACGAGGAAGAGATGCCCTGATATTAAAAAGACATCCTCATTCACGGAGTGATTCAAATCTTCCCAGAGCTTGCAACTAAACAAGTTAGTGTAATGGTTAATCATGTAATTATATTTAAATGATATAGACTAATAGCCTACTCTACAAAATTCTTACCTTTTTCTCCACAATTATGATCCATTTTGTATGACAACAAGTTAGCAATTAAAGGAACCAATTTATAAACAAGAGGGAATCCAAAAGGGTTCCTTTTTGGGAGAATTTGGTAGGCAATTTTTCAGGAGATATTTGAAGGAGATTTGCAGTCTCTTGATAGATGACTTTCTGATAAGTCAATAACAAAAATAATAGTTAATGTTTACTGAGCCCTTACCATATGCCAAATTAAATGTAAAATGCACTTCAGATTTCCAACTAAAGGAATCCTCAGAACAACACCCGAGGCACTTAGTAGTAATCTCTTTATTTTACACATAAAGAGACTGAGGTTCAGAGGTTTAAACAAATTGCCCAAGATCACAAAATAGGGATCCCCAAAGCTGGGCTCACTCTCAGACATGCCCTTCTCCAAAGCCTATATTCTTTGCTATTGTTTGCCTCTAAGACAACTTGTATTCCTGACTTCTGCTTCTCCTTTCAATTTAGACATCAAACTCTGCTCCCACCCACACTGCGATGCTCCTCTTCCATTTGACATGGTGCTCCTCTCTGTGCTGTGATGAAAACTCACAAGGGTATCCCTGGCAGAATGCTCAGGGATTGCTACGGGCTGAGGGCTGCCTGTCTGTACCTGCCTAAAGGAAATGAACCAGAAAGTGTTGCAGCTGAAAGCGATCTTGGATATTTCACAGTTCCTTCCCCTTTCTTTACACATGAGAAAATCAGAGAAATGAATTGACTCACCCGAAGTCACACAGGCTCATAGCCCAAAGCCAGAACCAGAACCCAGCTCTCCCGACTCCCAGTCCAGTAGTCAGTGGTGTAGAAATAATATTGGGAATATAATATCTTTGAAAAATGTTTCCATGTAAATATTTATAGATTGTAAAGTAAATAATATATATTTAGAAAAACAATGTAAATATTTTATAGGCTGTGGCACAACTGTCAAGTTTGGAATTAAATCTCTGTTTCCTAAGCAATGCCACATGCACATATTATGATATAATACACCAGGGTCTGGGCAGCCATCCCTAAATTATGTCTGCATTTTCCTAGAATTCAGACTGCACAGCCAGCTGCCTCCTGACCCTCTCTTTCTCGTTGCACAACTGCCAGGGCTGTGTAGCCCACAGGAAAAGGAGCTGAGAAGAGAGATTGCACATCCTAGAGATTTTGCAACTACTCCCCAGAGAATGAAGCTCTGGCAACCCTAAAAAACACAGGCTAGAAAAAATTAGAGATTCCCAGACCTCACAGACCATTCAGGGATGCTGCAGCCACACTGCTGACCAGCCAGAAGCCACTCCTTCAGTTCAGTGCAAAGGTGAGGGTAACCTCGCTGCAACATTAGAGAGTGCTTCACCCCATGGCTTAGAACTGCTTAGAATATTCTTACTCTGGAAGAAACTTCTTTTCTGTGTTCTTCCTTTATGCAGATCTTTTTGCCACCTTCCTACTGTACTGGCCATTTCTCTGTTAGTTGTAATGTTGGATGGAGTGGCCAGCAGGCACAAAGAAGTTGACCTTCAACAGAGAAAACAGTACTTTATTGTCCTTAGTAACTCTGGGCTGATTCTGCCCTATAAAGGTAAAATGTGAGTCCAAAAGTAAAGGCAAAAACTAATAACTGACAACAAGGCAGGCTCTCCCCAAGTACTGGTCCTTGATATTAGCTCAGCCTTGGCCCCTCACATTAGTTCCTCATCATTTAACCATCAAAAGGGTGCTCCTGGAGTCTGGAACCTGTGACTCTGCCCAGCTCATGGCTCTACATGTCCTTCCACTCTTAGCTGGAGTCCCCGACTGCTCCATCCCAGGCTGTGGTCCCTTCTCAGCAGATGTGGGAGCTCCAGGTCAGTCCACACAGGGCTTGGGGACACATTAGCCCAACTAACTGTTAATTCCTGGGCTCTAACCCTGGGCCCCACTGGTGACTTGGCTCCTGCCCTATTCCTGAGACCAAGGTATTTCTTCCTACCCAGACTCCAGGAACCAGGTGCTGTCTTGATCTTCATGGTCTGGGTTTTTCTTGATAAACAACCATCAGGAACAGAGTTAGGAATTTTTAAATTCACTATCACAAATGCACAGAGTGTCAATCTGTGCAACAGTTGAGTCATGCAAATTGATTTGGACTTTCAATGCTTAATGTACTCTACTAGTAAAATCAGACATTGGTTTTATATTGCTGTTACACTTTATAATTATAATCTTAAAACACTCTGACTTAATAGGATCCAAAAAGTGATACATCGTATTAAAGCAGAAGGAAATAAAGAAAATTAAATGTTGAAAAAAAAGAGTTATTAGAGGAATTTTAGAATTGTAGGTACTCTAAATATTATATACTCCCTTCACTTCTGTATTAGTCAAGTTTCTCCAGGGAAACATAATCAGCAGGATATATACAAATATACATAGGAGGAGACTTATTATAGGAATTGGCTCACACAATATGGAGGCCAAGAAGCCCCACGACCTGCTGTCTGCAAGCTGGGGACCCAGGAAAGCTGGTGGTGTATTTCAGTCTGAGTTTGAAGGCCTGAAATCCAGGAGCACCGATGTCCAGCGCAGAAGAAAATGGATATTATGGCTCAAGCAAAAAGAGCAAATTCTCCCTTCCTCCCTCTTTTTTTTCAATTCAGGCCGTCAATGAATTGGATGATGTTACTCAGCCCATGGATTCAAATGCTAATCTCTCCCAGAAACATCCTCACCGACACACCCAGAAATAATGTTTTACCAGCCATCTGGGCATCCTTTAACTCAGTCAATTTGACATATAAAATGAACCATCACAACTTCCTTGCCTTCTTCCTCATCTAATGTAAAATTCAAAGTTAAACAATACTATATCATAAAATAAGTTTTGAAAATGACAGCAATTTCACATATATGCAGATGTTGAAATATCTTATTCCCAGATTTTCTGTCTTTCTATCTGTATGTATGTATGTGCATGTGCCTTTGTTTTGCTGAGGTCAAGACTGAAGATTAGCCTTAATGGTCCCCATTTCTTAATCTGCAGTCTTGTCTTTAAACCCCAGAAACAAGATCAATATGACAGTGACAGCATGCACACCTCCTGACTGGCTTACCTGTGACAGAGAGCTAGCTGTTCAAAAAGTATGCTTCCCTTTGGTAGTACACAGATGTAACTAGAAGGTGGCTGCCCAGCCAAGGACCACATGTCTTAACCACCTTGGGTCTAACTGTGGCCAAGTAACTAGTTTTTCCAAATAGAATATGTACAAAACTGTATGTGCCCCTTCCAGGCAAAGGCTTTTAAAACACAGGTGCACTTTCTCTATTCTTTCTTCCACTGGATGGATGAAGACATCCTTGGAGAGTAGATGATCTATATGCGGAAGGAGTCCTGGTCCCCAAACCACCACTTGTAGGAGAGCTGTCGGCGGATGAGGAATATCTCCTTGCTCTGTGATATGAATGAGATATGAATTTCTATCGTGTTTGAGCTATTACACACTTAAGCTATATGTTACAGCATATAGTCTATCCTTATACCATCTAAACCTACTCCTATCACCTGCTCTTAGATTCCCCATGGCTTTGCTCCACAGCAGTGGCTTCTCGGAGTTGTACCCCCTGAGGTTTTGAATCAGGCAACTCTGGTTCAAAGGTTTTGCTACTCCCTAGATAACCTCGAGTAAATCACTTAACCTCACAGATTCAGTTTTTAAATCTCTGAAATGGGCATAATAGTATTAACTTAAGTGAATAACAAATAAGGTAAAGCACATAACTAGCCTATCAAAATGCCTACGTAATAGATATGCAAAAAATATAATCCCTTCCCCTTCTCCTGAGTCATCCACATTAAATGATGTCAAAACACCCACTGTCTTCCTAGAAAACCACCTATTGCTGTCAGGATATTTTTCTCCCTTTATCTGGTACAACCTGTTCCAATCACTTTCAGGTAAGATAGGAATTAATACATTGAGACATGAAAAATAATGTTGTCCAACCACCATCCAGCCTCGTTCAGTCATCTTCATCTGCTTCATGTCCTGACCATTTGCTTCAGGGTAATGAAGCACGCTTTGACAACAAGAGTGGGGTTCACCAAATATCTTGCTATAAATTTGGGTGACATCAGGGCTCTTGTCTGAGGTGACAGAATTAAGATATGGATCTGCCTCAGATAAGTGGCACAGAACTGTGGAGAGCAGGAAACGTTTGGGATGGCACCAGAGGGCCACACAGAAAAGGATCCCATGACTGAGTTCTTTCCTTGTGTCATTGGTATCACTTTAACTTGGGATGCAAACCTTTTTCATTTTCCCCATTAGTTGCTGAAGATCCCATTAACCTTTGAAAGAGAAGTTTGTATGTCTCTTGAAGCCTCCCCAGAATTGACTTGCCCAAAGGAATCACTCAGTGCAAAGGAGAGACCAGTTTCCAAAGAACAGGGAGACTTTGAATGCCTGACCAGGCTTCTAATGACACTGCTCTTCACGGCAACATGGTGTGTTGCTGTTGATGAGGGGGCGTGTACTGTGGCACACAACATTGATTCTTTAGGCAGGGATGCCTCTGCTGGCCCAGATACCTACACAAACCAGAGCAGCACCAAGCGCTCACGGGAAAAGACTCAACAAGACTATCTATGTCAACAGAGAATTCTAGCCTCAGCTTTATAAAATGCCAAAATCAATCCACTCTTGCCAGAAAAAGGGGAAAAAAACAGAAGGAGAAAGAAAAGAAAGAGGAAAAGAAGGAGGGGAAGGAAAAGAAAAAGGAGAAGAGAACGAACCTTGTATTGAGCTGGTTTTTATGTCTAGATTCCCCCATCTTCTAGATTAAAAAAAACCTGCTTTGCAGCCAGTGGTTAATATCATCGCCTGCTAGTCTTGTATGCCTATGTTATCAATGGATTGTGAGTATCTTCCCTCTGAGCTCCAAATTCACACTCATTGCCAGATTGCAATAATGGAGTTGGACTCTATAAATATTTTGCCCTTGGTAAGTGGCACAATTTAACCTCCCTCAGCAGGAAACCCTAGAGGAGCACTGGTTCAGACAGGAGTTTCCCTTCCTGGTTCTATTGTCCTTTCTTTAAGCTCATGCATTTCTTTATAGCATCCAGTTTCTGCAGCACCTGACACCTGCAGCACACAACTTCAGCAGCACATGGTGGCCAATAGCATATACTACCTTCCTATGGGCAGCAAACAACCCCCCTTGGGTGGCTTCAAAGTGGATTGCTATCAGGGGAGTGCTGACACCTTCCATTAATGGCTTCCCTGTTCACTTCAGAGAATGATTTCCTTCCCAGTGAGTGACGTGATCTAGACATCTCCCTTTGGAGGGCTTGCCCTAGAGCCCTTTAGAGTAGCTTTTCAGGGACTTCTAAGTCATGGCACCTCAGTAAACTTCCCTGCCATTTTCACCCCCAAAATTCTTCTCAAAACAAACCTCCCCTGAACCCTCACAAGCGAAGTCTGGATACCAAATTTGTGAGGAAGTGCTGATTTGCCTTTAGGGACAGTGGATGCTCCTTCTATATGCTATTATATTCTTTAGCATTTTTAAACCTTTTATTAACCAATTCCACATAACCCTAGCCCCATTAATAACTCTTTTTATTGAACTTTCACTATTTATGCTACAGTCTAGTTTCTGTCTTCTGACTGGACCCTGACTGATACGCAATTGGTTCCAGGAGTAGTCCATGAGACAGACTTGAAAAGATGAGATCTGGGGATTTGTTTGGTCACATCTTTGGGTGTGAGTGCAGTACTGAACACTTTGCCGAGGGCTGACAGGGTGACATGCAGTGGCATCGTAATTAGTCAAGTTAGCACCTGTGGTTGATTGTGATTGTGTGCCTTAGGAGCCCAAGTGCCTGCTGACATGACCATTAAGGCAGTAGTGATGACTACAAGAACTATGGTGTGGAATGAATTTTTTTTAATTAATTAGTTTGTTTGTTTGTTTGTTTGTTTGTTTATTTATTTATTTATTTTTGGAATGAATTTTTTTTTAAAGTGTTCTTGGGTATTTGCAAAAAGAAACAAGCTCAGGTCCTTTAACTCCCAACTCAAGTCACAGTGAAAGTATCAGAAGCCTCCAAAACAGCCCTTGTAGCCACAGGGCTGATATTGCTGAAAGTCAAACACAAAATTTAATTGTTCAGGTTACTAAGTTATAGTAATAGCTGAGTTCACAATCTCACCAGGTATCTCACATAAAAGTCACGGCATCTAGTGGAAATGAATGGGATCTTGAAATTTGGAAAATCTGGAAAATCTTGAAAATTGGACATACGGCTGGACAAAGATGAACCTGACAATCCTGAAGCCCCAAGTCCCTTGAGCCTCCTTTATTAGTGAAAGTAGATTTCCCTCTGGTGTTTGAGAAGACTAATCTTCGGTTGCTTAAAACCATGTGATAAACTCATCTGAGGCAGATGTCTTAAAAAAGTATGCACATTCTCCACAGGACCCGCAATAATCACTCTATGTTGCCATTAAACCCATAATTAGGGTAAATCTCAGCATGCTCCAAGGAGATATACACTATGACCTAGGAATAGTTTACACACCAAAGGAATTGCAAGAATTAGCAAATTTACAGAAGCGTGTATGGAAGATATGTGTGGGAGAGAACCATAGGGGTGTTAGACCAAAGAGGGTAGACCATAGCATTAGATTTGGCTGAATTTATTGGTATGGGTGAACTTACCAGAGATTCCAGATCTGTTATGTTAGCACATATAGCTGGAGATAGTTCTAACAACATACATGCTTGGTTAATTGAAACACAGATTAAACAGAGCCCCAAAGTTGCTAATATTGAGATTCCAGAGCTGCTCTACCATGACATTGAGGAATGAATTCATAGAACTAGGGAGATAGAAATGTTGGATTGGATTTATCATGCGTACCCACCCCTAACTATATTCCACGGTGAAGCCAAGAAAACTCTTCCTTCAAAAACAATAAGAAATACATTAGTAAGTGCGGGGTGGGGAGGGGGCGCATCACTGAAAAGCTCTGTGATTGTTTTTCCTGTTGGCCAGGTATGACTGTAAGGGATGCCATCGTTGAGATGAGCTCCCTGATTTGATGGCATGAAATAGCAATAGCGAAAGAGAAAGTGGGTGCATCTACCATAAAGGGCTGCAGGGATGTATTAGTAAGCAGAACGTTCTGGCCCACAGTGGTCTTTGGAGTTGACTGATTGCAGTGACGTTGCCAAGAATGAAACAGACGGGCAGTCTACTAGGTTACTGCTTGATAAACATAACAGGAAAAAGTCTAAGGCTGGTACCCAAAAACCTGACTGTGATGCCACAGTGGTGAGTCATGACCTCTCTTCCAGTCTGTAGCACTAACTCAGTTCACAGACCTACAGCCCCTTGAAGAAGGACCCTGTATCACTGCCACCACACATACCAAAAATCTTCTTACAAGCAGTCCCCATAGAGACCTACTGCATTTACTAGAGTGATTGTGCACTAGGAGAAAGACATGCCCAGACCTTTTGGGGATGACTAGACAGCAACTCTGATTTGATACCAATTCCTAGGGAACCCCAAATTCGACTGTGGCCCACTAGTCAAAGTGGGAGTTTACAGTGATCAGTGACAGAAGCCTTAGCTCAACTCTGTCTCACAGTGAGCAAACAAGTCCCCAGACCCACATTATGGTTCTTTTCCCAGTTCCTGAACGTATAATTAGAATAGCCATACTTGTCACCTAGGAGAAACTCTACACTGGTTCTCTGACTCATGAAGTAAGGGTTCTAACAGTAGGAAGGGCCAAGAGGAAGCCTTTGAAATGTCCCTTTATTACCATATAGTAAATCAGGAGCAATACTGCATCCCTGGGGAACATGCAAAGAGTAGTACCACCATCAAAGGCTTAAAGGAAGCAGAAGTGGTGATGCCTATCTCATCCCCACAATTTGGCCTGAGCAGAAGTCAGATAAAACTTGAATAACTGTGGACTTTGGAAACTTAACCAGGTGATGACTCCACTTGCAGCTTCTGTCTAGGATAGTATGTTTACAGGAACAAATCAACTTAGCCCCTAGTACCTGATATGCAGCTATTGGTCTTTAATTTTCCCCCAGATGTTGCATGCAATATCTGTTTTGAGAATCTGAGGATAAAAAATAACAGCTAAGTGTTATAGAATAGGAAGATAAACAGAGGCTGGGTGTTTGATGATACCATTGATCCATCCCCTATACTTCTTGTTGCATTAGGCAAATAAAGCTGTTGCTTGTATATAAGTTTTCTGTTACTTGAAGGTGAATGCAATTATAATGGGCACAAATCTTCAAGAACAGCGGGTGACGAGAGATTCCTTGAGACCAAAAGGTAGATGACAATGGCTACCTGCAGGTGCTCTCAGCGCCAGAGATCCACACACAGCTCCTGCACAGTGCTCCATGAAGCTGGGAGGACCTCTGGGATAAGGCTTCCCCTAAACAAACAGACTCCAAATTGGACAAAGATTCTTGGCTCAAGCTTCACACAGAAGCAGCTAAGACACTTGACTCTAAGAGACCATGAGGCTTGGGTAAGGGATCTATAAGCCAGACCACAAATGTTCATGGAACACTTATGTGGCCCGTGTAGACCCAGGATCAGAAATTCTTCCTGATGTTCCGCTCTGCCTGAGGCCTATGGGATCTTGAATGGCCACTAAGTAGCCAGGAGGGAGCTCCAACCAGGGTGGAATTTTATGCCGGAAGAGTAGGGTAAGGACTCAGATTCAGAATTAGAAAACTAAAGGCTTAAAGACATGTTTCTTATACAACTGATGTGTGGAATAAAACATTGTGCCTTTAATGCACATAAAGTGAAAATATAATTTCCTTTTTATATTTTTTGTTAACTCTCATCTCTGGCAAAAAAATTCTAAAGTTTTTTGACATGATCCAGAAATCATTAAAATATAGCCCCTAGAATTCTAGAAATTACACTTTACATGGAACATTGAAATTACCAAACCTTACACAGACTTTAAATTTTGCAAAGATCTGTCCTACAGCCTTCCCCATACCCTCCTTGTTATGGGCTGAATTATATTCCCCCCAAATTCATATGTTGATCCCTCAACCCCCAGTGCCTCAGAATGTGATTGTATTTGGGGCTAGGGCCTTTGAAGAGGTAAAGGTAAAATGAAACTATTAGGGCTCTAATCCAGTCTGACTGATGTTTTTATGAGAAGAGAGAATTTGGTCACAGAGAGACATCAGGGGTGTGTGTGCACAGAGGAAAGACCAAGTGAGGGCACAGTGGAAAGGTGGCCATCTGCAAGTCAAGGAGAGAGGCCTCAGAAGAAACCACACCCTGATCTTAGCCTTCTAGCCTCCAAAACCATGAGAAAATTAGTTCTGTTGTGCATGTAAACCACTCAGTCTGTAGTATTTTGTCATGTCAACCAAACGAACACACCACCATCACCACTCCCAACATGTCCCTCAAAATGAGACGCAAGGTGCTAAATCACGAGGTCCTGGTTACAGGTACTGTTAATGGACATACTATGTTGGTTACATTTATCTTAGCACTCTGCTCTTGACCTTGTAATATTCTGAAATAAACCGTAACAGAATCACATCTTACTTCTATGTATCAGTACAGTTTAAATATGTATTAATACCAATCAACTATATGTCCTTATTCAGAACGTACTCAGAGACACTGAAAGGCACACATCAGATATTATGATTCTGCACCTAAATGGACAGGTGCCACTTCCCTCTATGAGACAGTGAGTAGAACTTCCACAGATCCTGTAACAGTGAAGAACAAATCTCATTCCATATTGGGCCTGTTTCTTTTACTTTCACCTTTGTTTCTATTCCCTTTGCTACAAGTTAATCACTAAAGGGATGTTGCCTATAAGCTTAAATTGTACATAATGGCCCATCTCTGGGAACCCTATATCCCAGGTAATAAGCATAAATCTAAAACCTTTGTTTCACTCACAGGAAACATCCTGACCAGCCCCACCTGTGAATGACTGCAGAAGGGAAGGAATTAACACCTCCCCTCCAGAGGCTGATGGGAACCAGGAAATATTTGACTTTACTCCCTTCCCTTTTAGTACACAAGAAGCATGAATTCTAACTCAGGCAAGTTGGTTCCTTGGAACACTAGTCCACTGTCTTCTCTGACTGATGGTTTTCCCAATAAAGTCGCCATTCCTTCCCCCAACAACTCACCCCTCAATTTATTGGGCTGTTGTGCAGCGAGCAGTACAAGCTTGAATTCAGCGACAATCTGGGCAGCTTCCTTTTTCAGGATTCATCCCTTCTCCTTACTCAGGTAAGCACTACCTTTCTTGGCCTCTAGAGTACAGTCAACTCTTGGTTCTTATTCAGGATTTACTAGCTTGTTTACTCACCATAGGGGGAAAAAAATTTGTAGATTAATGAAAGAAATGTAATAATATAAATCAACCCAAAATAATATAAATCAACCAAAAAAACTACATTTTAAAAGAGGTCAACTGTTTGAAACTATATACCAAAGATGCAGGGCCACTGCTAAACCCAGGCAATTATAAACACTCATCTGTTGGAAATCCTGTTTTCTTTCCATGCACAGGGAGGGAAGCAGTACAAGGTCCAACCAGCAGAATCTTGGGTGTTCTAGCCAATTGTAAACTCACATCAGTGCACAGTCCCTTTCTTTTTGATTTTTTGGGTCAACCAGGGTTTTCTTAACTCTGCCTGCTCTTCACATTTTATGTGCTTTTAATCTGAGATTAGAGAGAAGGAGAAGTGTGCTATGCAGAGGAAAATCTTGAATTTTGTTGTAAAAACCCAGGACCTCAAGCTTTTAGTTTAGTGCTAGAACCAAACTTGCAGAGAGCAAATGGGGAGGAAAAGCCACTGAAGCAGCTGACATTAAGAAGGTGGGTAATTTACCTTCAGAGCTGTGTGGCTTGACTGTGATGCATGGGATCTGGGGTAAGAGACAGTGAGCGATGACACATGGTAAGATGCCCGATGGAAAGATGCTGAATGATGGCAGTCGTGTGGGGTAGAAGCTGCTAGCGAAAACAAGATCAAGCTGGTGCTGCACTTTATCACCTAGACCATCTGCTGGACAGCTTAGGAGGCAGAGGACCATTTGCGAAGTGACAAACTGATGTCACTTTATTCTAATGTTCAACAAAAGAAGAACTCTGCCAAGAAGCAGACAATAATAAGAGACTATGTCGCCACTTTTCATTAGGCGATTTGTGATGCTTTGCGTCCCCCTAAGTATTATTCTTGCATTATGTTTATACTTAGATAGCATCTGTAGAACACGAAATGTGTCCCTAAATATTAGATGTCATTTTAAGTAAATTGTTGTTCATTAAAACCATTATAGGCAAAGTTTTGCCTGGATTTCTGTAGCTGCTATTGGGGGTTATCCAGAACTCCTTCCGCCTCTCCTGCTCTCAGTCTCTTATGCACATTACCTCAAACACCTGACAGTTGATGGTACATGGATGCATCTCATGATGATGCCCATGGCTTGGGCTTCACCTTAGAGCTGGACAACCTGGAGTTCCAAATATATGATCTGCACACCTCAAAACAGAAGCCAAATCCTTAGAAATTCTACAGGCCCCCATGTGCCTTTATCTTCATCTTTGGAATATGTATGCTTGCTCTGCTATAAATGATGAACATTGCTTCAAGAGACTGGCTTTTTCCCACTGTTCTGATCAATATCAGTGTTAAACACATAAATACACACACACACACTCGTACTCACCCACAAATGATAATTCCCTATGCAGGACGCTTTGGCTTGATCTCCTCTACATACCATCGTCTTTGTCCCAGAGACATCTATGCATAGCTTATAATACTAGATTTATAAGTGGTTTGAGGATAAACTCTTGTGTTTAACCAAATGCACAAGCTTGCCTTCTTTTTGCTCTCCCTCCTTTTTTTTTTTAAACTTAGATTTCTAGTTATCAAGCAAATTTGTGCAATTGTTAGAATATGTTGAGAATAAAACAATTAACAACTTCCTGCAGGCCAGCTATTCAAACGTTATGCTACCTTGAGCTGGACTCCAGGTCACGTGGACTGCTGGGTCCATGTGCTGCCTTACGGAGATCTCCATAGTGGAGCCACACTGCCTGAGGACCACACAGCCCAGCAATACCACTGTGACACCAGTGAGACAGCAGGGGTGAGCTCAAAAGAAGTACTGTGAAAACTACACTTACTGGTTACCGGGACAGGATGCCCCAAGCCACTCCCACCCAACACCCATGGCTCATCCTGAGAATCCCTGCAAATGCTGTCCAGCCCCAAGATTCCCTTCTGGACGGCCGAGAGAGCCATAGCACCTGGAACGTAGGAATTACTGAGTGATCAAGTTTCTTGACATTAGGTGACATATAACAATGTCCAAACTCCATTCTAATGGGTTATGAAAAGCCTGCTTTTCCAAGGTGGCCCTTCTAACTTACCCATCACCTTAGACCCTTATATCTGCAGCTTCTGCATTCTGGCCAGCCCAGAGTGGGAATCGGGTATCAGTTGATCTACAGGTATTTCCTGTGTTCTGCTGATTGTTCATTAAACTGAGTTCTCTGAGTTCAAGGACTGTACTTTATTCATCTTTGTATTCAGGCACTACTGCAGGGTTTGGTATGTAACAGATGCTCAATAAATATTCGTACAAATTAAATGTTGACCCTCTTGGCAAGAGTTTTTTACCTGAGTATTACAGCTAGCAAAAATGGTAGACAATTTCATTTCTGTGACCTGTAGCAATGTATTATCATGTCAGTTTCAATTCAACATTTAATACACTTAAATGTGTGTGTTAGAACCTGAATATAAAATATGACTAAAATTCACTCTGGTCCAAAAGCTATAATTCAGTTCCGATCAGATCGATTCCATGAACTTTGTATTAAGTAGTGAGGTAAGTGTGCAGCAGTTTGAGGAGCACAGGGGAAGGATGCTTCCCTTTTTAGGACATGTAATGTCATTTAGGTGAGTCAGGAGGTGCTGGTGAAGTGCTTCTTCATGAATTCATTTGCACGAATATGTCATCTGAAAGTTTCCAAATTCCAGTTTGGAAACAATAGTTAATATTCTTTGAGCTCTTTCTACAGGCCAGATACCTTACCAGGCTGCTTTGGGTATAAATGTCACTAACCACCAGAGAGCCCCAGGGAGATGCTCTTACTGTTTTCACTTTATAAATGGGGAAGTGGAGAAAAGGGAGATCGTATAGCTAGTAAGTGGCTGAGCTGGAATTAAATTTAGGGACTCCGGTACCCACGTAACTCACTGTGACTAAGAGGGCCTTCTCCACAGCTCTACAACATCCTGGAATATTCTAGCAATGTTTTCACCAGGCTTTTGATTTCATTGATAAAACTGCCATTATTGAGTGAATGACTGGTGAAAAGCTTAATTCCAGTAATCTCACATATTCAAAGTGGCAGCTTCAGAAGAAGCAGGAATATCGGAAGATATGACTGTGTTAAGCTCCACAAACTGCCCTCAGCAAGCATTTGTCTGCGCAGGTCCTTCTCTCCCTCTGCTTCTGTTTACTTCAGGAGAACCTCTCAGCATAAGAACCACAGGAATGAAGGTGACAAGTGTAAAACTCTACCAAATTAGCCGCAAGTGTGGATCTGTTTCAGGACCAAGATCTGGGCTGTGTTCAGTTGCATGCCAGGAATCATGGGGAGTGGACCGACCCACCAGTGGTTGTCGGCTTTGAATAGGTACCTCATCTCAGTACTAGATATTTAGTTGGGGGAGCAGACTTTCCACAAAATCATTCTTTATCACAAGGGTCAGCAAACTTTCCTGTAAAGAGCCAGACAGTAAATATTTTAGGTGTTCTGGGCCATGTGGTCTCTGTCACAACTTCTCAGCTCTGCTGTTGTAGAGCAAAAGCAACCACAGACAACATGGAAGCAAATGAGCATGACTGGGTTCCAGTAAAAATATATTTATTAGCACTGAAATTTGATTATCATAGTTTTCAGGTGTCCTAAATTATTAGTCCTCTTTTGACTTTTTTTAACCATTAAAAAGCATGAAGACCATTCTCAGTGCATTGGGTGTACAGAACCATCCCAAGCTCCCAGAATGCCAGCAACCGACTGGGATACTCAGGAACCCCCTATGCAAGGTCTACTCAGCTCTCCCAAGGGCTGTACAACTCACCCTGGGGCATACCGTTTGGCATGTCAGGCTTGCTGGAGGAGGGAGATTTTACTGATCTCTCTTCTTACTGTGCTACAATGAGCATTTCATTACAGAGGGAGCATCCTGTATTCATGAAGCATTATATAGTATAGGACATTTTCACATTCAGTATCTTATTTGCATATCACAAGAATCCTGTGAGCCTTAATGATCTGCTGTAATTTGCATGTGTCTTCGTGGAAATGCTGGGTTTTAGGAAGGAACTACTGAGTTACCGCTGGAAGAAATGCTCCCTCCCCCAATTCATGTAGTCAGTATCCCTGCCAGTATGAATGCTGTCATAGGGGTTGCTCATCTGTCAGACTAGGTTTCCCTCAATTACGGATGATATTAATGAGCATCTTTGCAAAAGCTCCCTGTAATGTTTACCAAGAAATAACCTTTACCCTGACAATAGCAATTAGCAATAAATGTTCTCTCTTTTTCCTTTTAAAAGATTGGTGTTTGAAACCAATGTGTATTTTATAGAGTAGTTATCTTTTGCTAAACACACACACACACACACACACACACACACACACACACACACACACACAGGTGGATTTATACGTTGATCTCAAGTTTTCACTTATTGCCTCTGAGAATTTCAGCTGAAGTTTTCTTACTGTATCAGTATCAGAGAATGGGGAGTAGGAGTGGGGTTCTCTTTCTCCCCTCTTAGTAAGTGGCATAAAGACAAGATTCAAAAGTCTTGAGAGGTTATAAACTCTGTTGGTGCCTGCCATAGTTCAGTGCTTACCATTTTAGGGCATGAAACTGACTTTGAACTACCAGGACCAGCATCTCTGCCTGAGGATTTTCCCTGGCACCATGGCACTGAGCCCTTTTGTCCACTGATGTAGCAGACTGGAAATGTCGGGGAATTAAAGCCCTTCAGAAGAAGCCTTGACCACTGACTAGCAAGACTGGTGTATAAATACCCCAAATTCCTCACCTTTTGGATGGAATAATTCTGAGGAAAATGTTCTACCTTCCCTCCCAGGGTTAAATTTCTGACACCCTGAGTGGTGACTGGTTTGGTAATGCATCCTTAACTAGCTGACTTTCCTTCCTCACTCGCCTATTGGTTCCTCCTTCACCTTTCCAGTAAATTACCTGTACTCAAATCTTTGAATCAAGGTCTGTTTCTGGGAGACCCAGTCTTAGACTCTAACAATAACAACAACAACAAAAATCAGCCTACTTGGTCAAGTGTGGTTGAGGTCACTAGTTTCCTCAGTGCACTTGATACACCAGGGGAAGGAAGACCAAACAAATTCCAATATCTAGAAGACTTGCCCTGTGTTTTCCAGACAAAAGAGAAGGATGTATGTTCTTTGCAAAAACCACAAAGCCCGACACAATGTAATCCTCCATTACCTCTTGACCTCACATCCTACTACTCTCCACTTGGATGGCTGCATTCCAGCCACTCTGTCTTCTTTGTTATTCCTATGATATGCCTTGCAGTCTCCTGCCTCAGGGCCCTTGCTCTTGCTGTTCCCCTGCCTGGAGCACTCTTGCCACATGTGAACATGGCTACTCCTTTCACAGGGTCGTGTTTTAATGTTCTCCTCTTGTTGAGTCCTTCCTAGACCACCTATGTAAAATAGCCAACATCCCACCCCATTTCTGACATTGCCTAGATCCATGTTCTGCTTTATTTTTCTTCACAGCACTTACTACCTTCCAGCATGGCTTGCCCCAGCCCTTCTCTCATGGAATTTTCTGGGTAGTGAGAAGAGCTTGTATTCAGCTAGGTTATTTTGTTTGTTTGTTTGTTTGTTTGTTTGTTTTGGTTTTTCGCTTTTTTTTTTTTTTTACTAATTCTGTATTATTTTTGCTTCAGAATTTTGTTTGTTTAACTCAATAGATTTATACACAGAGAAATTACCTTGAAATTGTCCTGGTGGGGGGCAGCTTTTATAGGAAAGTTTAGGCTCTAGTAGAACTATTGATTTTAGTAAACTGTGTTTGAGTTCTAGTTAATGTGTGGCCTTGAGCAAGTTATTGATTGTCAGTTTCTGTATCTATAAAATGAGAGTACTAATACCCATTCTGCAGGGTTTTGTAAAGATTAAATAAGATGAATTAGGTGAAGTGTGCCTAGCAAGTTGGCACAGACAGGCAATCACTAAATGGTAGGTAGCTAATTTTATACAAAATCATTCCGTAGCGGTGGCCCTGGCCCTTGAAGCTCAGCTATCTCTTGGTGATCACATGGGACTCAGCAGAGCTCAGATCTCTCCAAATCCTAAAGTCTTGACAAGGACCTTTGGGCATTCTTTTACTTTCTAAAAGATTATGTATTAGTCAGCCCCACACAATAGTTTCTCGCAACTCAGCACAGATATTTTGGTCCAAATCTTCAAAAGATTTAAAAAGACCTTACCCAATGACAAGAAGAGAAGGTCTCCTGGCTACTCCTCCTTGCAGGAGAAAGTTGATCCCCCTACTTAAAGCTACAGATAGCTTGTTTGGCAACACCCTCACCTAGAGCCGGCAGGGTGGACCACTGTGCTCATTAGTAGCAATACTAAACAAAAGTGCAGACCAGTGTATTTCATTTGAAGAGGACACTTGAGAGAAGTTGGAAAGGAACATGTGTTCAATGGTTCTTTAGCCAGATAATGCACATAACATTTCAACTGTCCCACAGCTTGAAGGGCATGACATTAGGTACCATGTCTCTTTGCTCACTAACTATACTGCCTATCCTATTGAGCTACTCATTTATAAAAGTGGCAGTCAAGTCAGGTAGCTGTACCTGCCTGCTCCTTAGACGTCTTGGGAGCCCACAGCTGTTCTGTTCTGCATGGAGTCCTGCCCTTAGGCATTCTTAAGGCATTTCTTCTCCCACCTTGCTTAGGGTTCTCCCATTTAACAGCTCCTAGAGAATTCTGGTCACCTACAGTCTGCACTTATATATTTTGCATGTATGTAGCTGCAGACACTACTTGGAACTATTAGACTTCGGATATATTCCACATTCTGGTCATTTGTGATTTACAGAGGGTGACCCAAAAGTGTTTAACTAGCTATCAGTTACAAAGAGTACTGAGCTACAGCAGAAGGAAAACTGTACCCTGGTCTCAGCACTGCCACTAACTCTGTGCAACTTTATCAAGTTGTTAACATTCCTGATCATGACTTTACTGCCAATGTGTGAATCATCTTTTAATACATGGTGCTATGGGAGATACAGAAGAATAAGGCAGTATCCCTAACTTCAAAAGCTTAATAATTGAGTTGAGAATACAAGATCAATATCATTGTGATGAAGAAAATCAAGCAAAACAGGGCAAAATCCAATGTTAAACAATGTGGTATGGGATACTCATAGGTTGTTGCATCACAACAGAAGAGCTCAAAGAGGGCTGGAGCAGCCAGGGAAGAGCTCCAAGAAGAGGTTGGACTGGACTTGGATTTTAAAGAAGGACCAGAGTTTTCATGGCAAAGAACAGTGGGGATGACATTTCATAGGGCTGGACCAATAGGACCAATAGGACTGTGGAGGACACTGAAGGTCAGAGGAGGAAGTTTGTGTGACCAACCTGGAAGTGATATAAGGTCATGAAGCACCTGAAAAATGAGGAGTCAAACAGCTGGAAAGGAGCTTATAGGCCAATCAAGGAATTTCTGGACTTCCAAGCACCAGAGTCCTCTATTTCAGTCAGTTCCCTGACAAATCCACTCCCTCTTTTCCTGTTCTACCTCCTACCCCCAGCCACCATGGAGCCCATGATTTGAAACAATATATATTTATTTACTGAAATTCATTTATTTCCCCATTTTCACTCACCAGTAACAACGAGTTGTCCATTAAAGCTTCTGGTAAACATGAGCTGACCAATATTTTTGCTGATGTAATTACTGCCCAAAATAAATCAACTGCATGCATTAGTGAGTCTATGTTCCCCAAAGAATGATTTAGCTTATGTTTTTAAAATAAAGTAAATGGCCCCTGATTTGAAATCAGTAATTTAGGTGAAACTCCTTATTTTGTAGATAAGAGAAGTGGGGACCAGATAGAGCCTTGCCAAGACCTGTAAGAGATTTAGAACAAACCCAGGAGTGCAGAAGCATGCATGCCAGGACTCCTGGTTCAGGACTGTTGGCCCCGGTGGATGTGAGGGGATAAGACTGGAATGATGGCAGGAGGCTGAAGAAAAGCATGCATTAAGACAACAGCCAGAATCTGCATTAGGATGTGATGAGGAATGAGCAGATCCAAGGCATTTGGAAGAAAGAACTGAAAAGACTTGATAACTTGATTCGTGTTATGAAGAGGAGGATGTATCTGTTATGGATCTTTGCAAACCACACAAACTGACTCTGGCTGGAAAAAGACAAAACAAACAAGACCAAACAAATCCAAGAGGGAAATAATATGGATAGTTTGGGGAACCTAAGGAAAAGCTGAAAACCCATGGGGACCTCAGGGTCTAGGTTGTAGCAACAAAGAGTCAATTTCTTGAGGAGCCTACCACAGGAGTGATTCTACTATCCACTGTCAGTAAATTTGTCAATGTGCTCAGGATTCAAATTCTGAGTGTCCAGCCATAGTAACTAAAACAATGATGGTGGTATTAGCCACAGTCAGGAACCTGAGAAAAAATACACAATCTTTGATGAATCACTTTTCTTCCTAAGCCAGAAAACTCTAAAACTTCCAATTCTAAAATGCTGTGAGTTAATAAGTTGGAGTTTTGCTCTTTAATATTTCCTGTCTCCCAGTTAACCTAGTGTCTTAATTTAGAGCCTCCCAGAATCACACTGGGAGGATTTCAGTGCGAGTGATTTATTCGAGGAGGATTTCAGTGCAAGTGATTTATTCGAGGTGATGATCTAGGAAGCACCAGTAAAGGAGGAAATGCAATGGGAAAGGGAAGAAAATCAAGGCAGGTGTGTTCGTGAACAGACGGTCATTGTGAGCAACAGGGGCTCAGCCCCACCAGGGGGCCCTGGGAACCCATCTCCAGGGCAGTGCCATCAGAGTGTACAGACACTGTGGCATTTCCCCACCAACATTCCTCCATCATTGCCGAGGCCGCTTCCAGGGGCATTAGCTTCTGGTCTGCTCCAGATGAGCTGAGCATCCTGACAGTGCTTTCAGCAAAGAGTTGCAGGAGCGGCTGATAGAAAACCATGGGCACGTAAGGGAACAGTGAAGGCCAAAGCACTCGAGCAGGGGATCGATAGCATCTATTATTTGAGTGTCTTTAACAGTTTGGCTCTTCACGGCATTTTCACCTTGGAGCCATAATAATGTTCCATCAGAGGAGTCCAATCAGGGGAACACCACTGAGAAGTTCACAAGCAATGCCACAGCACTCAGAAAGAGCCCAGGTCTGGGACTGCCTTCTTGACCCTGTTCCTACTCAACTTCAAGGACTTTTGGTGGCTTACTTTCTGTGGTTTCTTGTTTGTTTCACTCCTGAAGCCAGTGCTCCTTTTCTAAACGGCATTTTAACACTACTGTCCCCAGACAGCCATGGTGGTACCCTCTGCTGGAATATGCAAGGTAGATAGGTGGAAAAGTGTTACAACCTAAATTAGAAGTGTGAAAACAATGCTGGGAAATTCTGTATGAGACTGTGCCTCTTGCTTACTTGAAAAATCACCCTTTAGAATTGATGCTTATTTTGGTGAGTGACTGATGGAAAAGGTTTTGCTCTGATCTCTCATTCCCTGCCTTTGGAGGGTATCGGTTGGCATCCTGCCTCAACCCTATGAATCTCAAACCAAGAGTAAATGTGATGAGGGTAACCTACTCAATGCCATATTTGTGTCATGACAGATCCATGAGCTCAGGGTTAATCCATTACCTGTCTCCAGTGGCCCATTAGTTCATTTGTTCCAGTCCACCAGTCGGGCCCGACCCTGCTGCTCCTGAGACAGTTATTTGAGCTCTCATTTTCAGCTCAGATCATGGTGGGAACACTACTCTAGAATATCCTCTGGATATTCCATATGTGTTATTTGTTATTCAGTCACTTTATTGTGAATATTTTTACTATCCACTTAACCTAACTCAGAGAAATTGGAAAAAGTTGGTGGGGGCATCCCCAAAATTATTTCCCGCTTGATCTGTCATACATTCCTTGCCTAGGTAAGTGATCTTTGATATTTAATTTACGCCATTACATACAGGAGATAGAGTAGCAAAATGAAATAAAGCCAGTATCTATGTCTTCCATTTAATATTCAACATAACACAAATTGAAAAAGTGATTAAAGCTAACACCTGAAACACAGGATGTTTAATGGATTACCATACCATTTTAAAGTTTTTAAAAAAAATAATTTAATAAAACTCCTAATTACAGGCTTCAATAGCTTAACTGAAACATGCACCCCTCCCCAATTCCCTCTGCTTCCTACATGACCTGGACCAGTCTTTCCACTCCAGGGATGCAGGTACATTCTATTCCCCAATACTCTGCCTACACATTACCTTAGTCTTTAACCAAGTCAGTCCCTCCAACTTGAATGCCTGCTCCCAGTTAGACTCCTCAGTGGGGCCTCCCTGTCCACTCTACCCTCCACTTCAATCCTTAAGAAGGCAGCGCAAAAGAGAGGTTGAAGCCAGGTGTTAGAGTTAGGTAGAACCAGGTTAGACAGCACCGGGCTTAAGTAACAGCTTTGCTATTTATTAGCTACATGACCTTAAACTAGTTACTTAAAATGCTGAGCCTTAGTTTTTCCATCTATAAAATGAAAACAAACTACCCTATTTGTTAGCATCATTTGTTTCCCAACTCCTAAACTCCATATACACTCCAAAGAAGCTCTGATGTTTCTTCCCCCTTGACACCAAATCAAAGATCCTACTTATTTAAATTGTGAATGTAAATAAAAAATTACCATCATAAAATACGTGCTCGCCAGTCAACATAGTTAGTGATACTGAGCATCTTTTCACGTGCCTGTTGGCCATCTGTATGTCTTCTTCAGAGAAATGTCTATTTAGGTCTTCTGCCCATTTTTTTATTGGGTTGTTTGTTTGTTTTTATGTTTTGTGAGCTGTTTGTATATTTTAGAAATTAATCCTTTGTCTGTTGTGTCATTTGTAAAGATTTTCTCCCATTCTGCAGGTTGTCTTTTTGTTTTGTTTATGGTTTCCTTCGCTGTGCAAAAATTTTTAAGTTTAATTAAGTCCCATTTTATTTATTTTTGCTTTTATTTCCATTACTCTAGGAGACAGATCCAAAAAACTATTGCTGCCTGTGTTTTCCTCAAGGAGTTTTATAGTATCCAGTCTTACATTTAGGTCTTTAATCCATTTTGCATTTATTTTGTATATGGTGTTAGAGAATATTCTAATTTCATACTTTTACATGTATCTTTCCAGTTTTCCTAGCACCACTTATTGAAGAGACTGTCTTTTCTCCATTGTGTAGTTTTGTTTCCTTTGTCATAGATTAATCGACTATAAATATGTGGGTTTATTTCTGGGCTCTCTGTCCTGTTCCATTGATCTATGTGTCTGTTTTTATGCCACTGTCAAATTGTTTTGATTACTGTAGCTTTGTGATATTGTCTGAAGTCAGGAAGCATGATTCCTCCAACTCCATTCTTCTGTCTCAAGATTGTTTTGGCTATTTGGGTCTTTTATGTTTCCATACAAATGTAAAAATTTTTTGTTCTAGTTCTGTGAAAAATGTTATTGGTAATTTGATAGGGGTGGCATTGAATCTGTGTATTGCCTTGGGTAGTATGGCCATTTTAACAATATTGATTCTTCCAATCCAAAAACATGGTATATCTCTCAATCTGTTTGTGTCACCTTCAACTTCTTTTATCAGTGTCTTATAGTTTTTGGAATACAGGTCTTTTGCCTCCTGGGGTAATTTGGTTTATTCCTAGGTATTTTATTCTTTTTGATGCGATGGTAAATGGGATTGTTTCCTTAATTTCTTTTTCTGCTATTTCATTGTTAGTGTATAGAAATGCAACTGATTAATTTTGTATCCTGCAACTTTACCAAATTCACTGATGAGCTCTAGTAGTTTTCTGGTAGTGTCCTTAGGATTTTCTATGTATAGTATCATGTGATCTGCAAACTGTGACAGTTTTACTTCTTCTTTTCCAATTTGGTTTCCTTTTATTTCTTCTTCTTCTCTGACTGCTATGGCTCGGATTTCCAAACCTATGTTGAACAAAAGTGGCAAGAGCGGGCACCCTTGTCTTGTTCCTGATCCTAAAGGAAATGCTTTCAGCTTTTCACCATTGAGTATGATGTTAGCTGTGGGTTTGTCATATATGGCTTTTATTATGTTGAGGTATGTTCTCTCTGGGCCCACTTTCTGGTGTTTTTTTTAATCATAAGTGGATTTTGAAATTTATCAAAAGTTTTTCTGCATCTGCCGAGATGATCATGTGGTTTTTATTCTTCTATTTGTTAATGTGGTGTATCACATTGATTGATTTGTGGATATTGAAAATTCCTTGCATCCCTGGGATGAATCATGGTCTATGATCCTTTAATGTGTTGATGGAGTCAATTTGCTAGTATTTTGTTGAGGATTTTTGCATCTATATTCATAAGTGGTATTGGCTTGTAATTTTCTTTTTTTGTGATACCTTTGTCTGGTTTTAGCATCAGGGTGATGATGGCCTCATAGAATAAGTTCAGAAGTGTTTCTTCCTCTGCAATTTTTCGGAATAGTTTTAGAAGGATAGGCACTAACTCTTCTCTAAATGTTTGGTAGAATTCCCCTGTGAAGCCATCTGATCCTGGACTTCTATTTGTTGGGAGTTTTTAAATTACTGATTCAATTTTAGTACTGGTAATTGGTCTGTTCATATTTTATACTTCTTCCTGGTTCAGTCTTGGCAAATTGTACTTTTCTAAGAAATTGTCCATTTCTTCCAGGTTGTCCATTTTTTTGGCAGATAGTCGCTCATAATAGTTTCTTATGATCTTTTGTATTTCTATGGTGTCAGTTGTAACTTCTCCTTTTTCTCTGATTTTATTAATTAATCTCCCTTTTTTTCTTGTGAGTCTGACTAAAGGTTTATCAATTTTGTTTATATTTTCAAAGAACCAGCTTTTAGTTTCATTGTTTTCTTTTCTTTTTTCTTTTTTTTTTTTTTTTTTTTTTTGTCTGTTTCATTTATTTCTGCTCTAATCTTTATGATTTCTTTCCTTCCACTAACTTTGGGTTTTGTTTGTTCTTCTTTCTCTAATTGACTTAGGTGTAAGGTTAGGTTGTTTGAGATTGTTTTTGTTTCCTGATGTGAGCTCATACTGCTATAAACTTTGCTCTTAGAACTGCTTTCATTGTGTCCCATAGGTTTTGGATCATTTTGTTTTCATTTTCACTTACCTCTAAATATGTTTTTATTCCCTCTTTGATTTATTTACTGGTTGTTTAGTAGCATATTTTTTAGCTTCCATATGTTTGTGATTTTTGCAATTTTTTCTTGTAGTTGATTTCTAACCCAAGAGCATTGTAGTCAGAAAAGATACCTGATATGATTTCAATTTTCTTAAATTTGCTGAGGCTTGCTTTGTGAGCCAGCAAGTGATCGATCCTGGAGAATGTTCCATGTGTACTTGAGAAGAATATATATTCTGCTGCTTTTGGATGGAATGGTCTATGAATATCAATTAAATTCATCTGGTCTAATGTGTCATTAAGGCCTGTATTTTCTTACTGATTTTCTGTCTGGATGCTCTGTCCATTGATGTAAGTGGGGTGCATGACAGCATATATACAGGTCTTATTTTTATATTTATTGAGCCAGTCTGTGTCTTTTGGTTGGAGCATTTAATCTGTTTACATTTAAGGTAATTATTGATATGTATGTTCTCATTGCCATTTTGTTAATTGTTCTGAATTTGTTTTTGTAGATATTTTTTCCCCTTTCTCCTTTTGTTCTTTTGTGATTTAATGACTATCTCTAGCAATATGTTTGGATTCCTTTCTTTTGTGTGTATATATCTATTACAGATTTTTAGTTTGTGGTTACCATGAGGTTTTGATATAGAAGTCTACATACGTACATGGTTGTTTTAAGTTGCTGATCTTTTAATTTCAAATGCACTTTAGATAACCTACATTTGCACTCTCCTCCCTTCATAGTTACTAGTTTTGATATCATGGTTTACATCTAATTGTTTTGTGTATACTTTAACTGCTTATTATGGATACAGATAATTTTCCTATTTTTGTCTTTTAACTTACCTATTAGTTTGTGTGTGTATGATTTCCTACCTTTACTGTGTATTTGCCTTTACTGGTGTGCTTTTCCATTTTGTAATTTTCTCGTTTCTAGTTGGGGCCTTTACTTTTCTATCTAGACGAGTTCCTTTAGCATTTGTTGTAAAGCTGGTTGGGTGGTGCTGAATTCTTTTAGCTTTTGCTTATTTGTAAAGCTTTTGATCTCCAACAAATCTGAATGAGAGCCTTGCTGGGCAGAGTATTCTTGGTTATAGGTTTTTTTCTTTCATCACTTTAAATATATCATGCCAATCCCATCTGGCCTACAGTTTCTGCTGAAAAATCAGCTGATAACCTTGTGGGAGTTCCCTAGTATGTTATTTGTTGATTTTCTCCTGCTGCTTTTAATATTTTCTCCTTATCATTAATTTTTATCAATCTGATTATTATGTGCCTCAGTGTGCTCCTCTTTGGGTTAATCCTGTATGGGACTCTCTAGGCTTACTGGACTTGGGTGATTATTTCCTTTCCCAAGTTAGGGAAGTCTTCAGCTGTTACCTCTTCAAATATTTTCTCAGGTCCTTTCTCTCTCTCTTCTCTTCCTGGGAATATTAGTGTGCTTCATGTTGTCCCAGAGTTCTCTTAAACTATCTTCATTTCTTTTCATTCTTTTTTCTTTTTTCTGTTCTGTGGTATTGATTTCTACTACTCTGCCTTCTAGCTCACTGATCTGTTCTTCTGCCTCATTTAGTCTACTCTTGGTTCCTTCTAGTATATTACTCATTTCAGTAACTGTGTTCTTCATCTCTGTTTGGTTGTTCTTTATATTTTCTAACTCTTTGCTGTAACTTCGAACTTCTCTCTCTGTGCATCCATTCTCCTCCCGTTTTCTGATCGTATTCACAATCATTAGTCTGAACTCTTTCTCAGGTAAATTGGCTAGCTCCCCATCACTTAGTTCTTCTTGTGGAATTTTATCTTGTTCCTTTGCCTGGAACATAATCCTCTGCTGCCTCATCTTGTCTAAATTTTCTATTTGTATTTTTATGTATGTGATAGTTAATTACATCTCTCAACCTTGGAGAAGTGGCCTGCTGTAGGTGATGTCCTATGCATCCCAGCAGTGCATTCTTTCTCATCACCCAAGGCCCAGGGTAGATTCATCCTACAGGCTGTAGAATTGTTTTCTTGCTTCTGGTATCTGTATCCTGGTGGGTGAAGCTGTTCTAGAGGCTTGTGCAGGCTTCTGCATGGGAGGAGCCAGTGCCTGCCCACTGGTGGGTAGAGTTGGGTCCTGATCCTCTGATGGGCAAGGTTGTGTCTAGGGGCATGTCTAGGGGTGGCTATGGGGTCAAGAAGTCCTTAGGCAGCTTGTCTGCTGATAAGTGGGGCTGTGTTCCCTTTCAGTTGTTTGGCCTGAGGCATCCCTGCACTTAAGCCTACAGGCTGTTGAGTGGGGCCAAGTCTTGGTGCTAATGACCCAAGCAAGATGTCAGCCTCCCAGGAAAGTTCATGCAGCTGAATTCTCCCTGAATATTTGCCACTAGCTTTTATGTCCACTGAGTAAGCCACAGCTGCCCCCTAGCTCCCCAGGAGACCCTCCAAGACCAGCAGGCATATCTGGCCCAGGCTCCTATGAAATTACTACTTCTACTTTTGGTTCTAGTGCATGTGAGATTCTGTGTGCACTCTTCAAGAGTATATTCTCTTTCCTCCAGTCCTGTGCAGCTCCTGCAGTTATGCCCCTCTAGCTTTCAAAGCCAAATCTCTGGGGGCTCCTCTTCCTAATGCTGGAATCCTGGGCTGGGGAGCCTGACATGGGGTTCATGACTCCCACTCCTGTGGGTAAACCTCTGTAAAGTAATTAGTGTCCAGCTGTGGGTCACCCACCAGGGGGTTATGGGATCCGATTATACTGCAAGCATGCCCCTCCTACCATCCATTGTGGTTCCCTCTTTATGTCTCTAATTGAAGATCTTTTTTTGGTAGATTCTAGTCTTTTTTACTGATGGTTGTTCAGCCATCAGTTGTGGTTTTTGTGTTCGTGAGAGGAGGTGAGCTCATGGTTGTAGTAGTCTGCCATCCTGACTGGAACTCGGAAACTCCTGATTTCTGAGGAGCTACAAAGCCAAAGGGAAGGTAACCACAGTTCTGGGTGGCAGTATGAGTATAGCCTTTGACACTGACCCCAGGTTTGTAGAATAGTTGAGGTCATGAGCCCTTCTGGGTTCTTTCTTTTCTCTGGCAGAGTTAAAGCTGGCTTCTGGGTTTTCCCTAGAGATCACTAAGGTCTTCAGAGTAGTCATTGCACCATTTGTCACTATTCCTCATGGTGGCCCTAATCTATAGACAGAGATACAATAACTACTACTATTTATTGAGGCCCTACTGGGTGGCACAGCCATACAGGTGCCTATGTAGAGTTGTGGTTCCCATCTTTTTTACATCATGTCCTACATAAAAATTGGTAATATTTTTATAGCACATTGGTATAAATGGACGAGGCTGCTCAGCTGGAATGAGTGGCTTCAAGCTCCAGCTGCTCTAGGCAGGAACCCTGAGGGCTGAGGGGACAATAGCTCAACAATATAAAAATATGCCATGGCTCTGATAGATTATTTCATTTACTCTTACACTAATACTTGGAGGTAAATATTATTATCTGTTAGTTTCTTCACAAGTTCACATACTTAGTAAATGGTAAAGCCAGGGTCTGAATCTGGTCTGATTGATTCCATGCTACCTTTTCTCTATCACAAATCAACCTATTTTTATAGCTGCTGATACTGACTTTTATCAGTCTTGGAGATGTAAAGGGTGGTCTTGCTAAAATGGGGGAGGATCTGGGTTCTGAGGGCCAGGCTGACACCTGGGCCAGGCATCAAAGAAAGATAGAGAGATGTCCCTATGTGTTTTCACATGTGGATCTGCAAAGATCAGTTCTGTAGCCCTGCAAAGAAGTCTGTAGAGGAAGGCAGTTTAACCATCTAAAGGTGGCATCAGTTCAAAGGGTCTAGACACCATGGAAAGTTCGAGGTAATAGGTCACCAGGGAAAGGAAACAGAGACTAGAATGAAATGAAAGGCAAAGAACCAGGTGAGAGGTGGGAACTGATGCAATTCTGAGTCAAAGATTCTCAGACTTGAAGGCCTCAAACTGAGACAGGAAGAGGGCAGGGCACAGCCATTCAAGAAATGATACAGCAATTAACATCAAAATGGTGGAATATTCAACCCCCAGTAGGCCTTGAGGCTCAAGATGGTGGGAGACTTGACTTCTAGCAGATCTTGAGCTTCGTTATACACCCATTGTAATATATTAACATGGTAAATAACATGCCCACAGGCGCCATGACAGTCCCAAGGCTAGCCACAAAAGGTCAAAGAGCAGGAAATGGCCAATTTCCTGGGAATCCCAGCCCTTTCCCCAGGCTAGCTAGACTGGTCCTTTCGCTTATCAGCATATGAAGCTACCAAAACCCATAAAAACCAGCAACACTGCCCCTCACGGTCTCTCTCTCTCCCCCTGTGGAGATGGCCCGCACTCTGTCTATGGAGTGTGTACCTACTTTTACTCTAATCTGAGCACCCAACCCCCACACCTCATGGCCTTTCTCTTGCCTTTCAACGTATCTCTCTAAATAAATCGATACCTTTACTTAGCTGTGGCTCACTCTTAAATTCTTTCCTGCACAAAGCCAAGGACCCACACTTGGCGGGGCAAGTCCCAGGGGCTCAACCGAAGCCCCTGGGACACGGCCCTCCTCATGCCCCACATCCATTTTTCCTGCATCAGAATCATCTGGACAGTTTGTTCAAACAGGTGTTGTCCCACATCTGAATTCTGTAAGCCGAGGCAGGGCTAAAAATTTGTATTTCAACAAGTTCCCTGGAGATGCCAATGCCATTGGTCAGTGACCAGTTCCCTTAAACAAAGAGTAAATGTGGCAGCTCTTTATGAAGGGCTAAAGTCTTGTCAGGGACAGAAAGGCAACAAATAAAGGGATTGATATCTCAAATGTTTCAGTTCTTTCTCCCCAGCTTTTTACACTGCCCTCACAGTGTACCTGAGTTAAGGTCCAAAGTTATTAGAGTGACATCACTGAATGCTCCATGTCAAAGCAGCACCTGTTGTCAGCTCTTAACCAGCATCCCAGCATCCCAGCATCCCAGCATCCCAGGCACTCTGGCCATCTTCTAGCTTGGGGTGACTGAAAGAAACATGTATTGGTGAAAACTTGCAGCCACTGGTGTGTTTAACTTTTGACATTTCTACCAATAATTCAGTATTCTTCTAGTTCCATAATTTTTTAACCCAAAGCACAGAAATAGAATATTAATTGGCAACAAAAAAGTAATAGACCTCATCTCCATTCTCTTCCAGTCAGCTGAAAAGAGAGTACTAGATATTAAATCTTTCTATTTGAGTTCTGGGATTATTCATTCAGTGACATCATTATTATGATGTCGGATCCTGAGGCTTTTAAGGGTACCTCTCCCTTAGTCACAATTTCTTTCCCCCTTGTATCCCAAGCCCACCTAACACAATTAGCTGGGCATGGATTGGTGGCCCTTAAGCTATTTCAAACCCCATCAGGCTTCATTCCTTGTTGGTGAGCTTGTCAAAGGCCATCTGTCTCCAAATTTGAGTGGGCCTCTCTTCACTCACACTCCTTTGGGGGAAATTGAATTTCTTCTGGAGCAGGTTCATTGGTTGTTTAGAAGGCTGCAGGTAAGGCACAGGAAACTGCATGTTTATCCCTGAACTTTAAAGGAATCATAGATTTCAAAAGAAAATAAATCTTTTAATCCTTCTACAACTACTTCCCTTTTTACTAAATAACCAGCATTTAAAAGAAACCATTATTGAACATGCCTTCCAAGCCCTTTTGTAAGTGTTAACAAGAACTTCTAAGAGACAGAGGCTCCTGTCTTTGCAGAAGATAAGTCTTGTTGTGAGTACCAAGAAAAAGTCATATTTAGTCAAAATAGGCAATTATTTTTATTTCTTCTAAAGATTTGTTCACCAGAAGCAAGCTCGAAGTAATACTAAAATACATTTGTAAGCATCAGAGTCAGTTTCAGGTTTCAAGCGTTCCTGTTGGAATCCAAGTTTGAGGGAAGGTAGTCTAGAGAGCACCTTGGAGAGGCCATCACACAAAATAATAGAGTTTGAAAAGTTTTTTTTTAAGTAGAAGCTTTTTTTTTTTAACTTTCTTTGATGTTAAAATAAAAGGATTCTAATAATGACATTTTGTACCAAGAGTTATTAGACCGAAGTATCTGCCTGAAGCAAAATTTTATGGCCACGTTATGAACCTGCAAACAGAACCTTAAGTATTGTGATAGAAGCTGACTGTAGTAATAAAAGTGAATTTGTTAAATAAAATATGTTTATAATTCACTGGGCTCAGAATCAGGTAGGTGGGAAGAAACCTCTAGTGAGTCATTCTGATTTTGCAAAATAGTGAAAAGAGCGGTTCACTTGGTAGGCAGATGGAGGAGTGCGTGCCCTATTGTCATTATTACAGTGCGCGATTTCATTTATTCATGGGGTGCCAGGGATGTGTGCCCTTTTGAGCTGCTAAAACACAGTGGACAAAAGCAAGAAAATGGAATGAAATCCTGGCCTTAAAGAGACTGCAGTTGAAATATGTGAGCAAATCCAGTCTGGTTGATGACAGGAAACATTGAGAGAACATTAACGCAATAAGCTTTGCAGATCCTGGTGGGTTTTTGCAATGATCTTGAAAGAGGTTAGGAGGAACAGGATATAAATTCATTTGGAAGTTATTCTGGGCAGTCAAGGTATGTGAAAGAAAACAAGGCCTAGCCAAAGAATGAGAATCTCATTGCAGCATAAAAACTAGACCCAAACAAAGGAAGGAACAAGGCTTACTATTGCAGAGGACAGAATTCAGCTATACTATAGGAGAAAAAATCATGGCTTGTGTACAAAAGAAGAAAAGCTTGCTCTAGTCTTTCCCACAAATGAACCGCCTACATAATCACCATCAATAAGTCATCTGAGAATCAAACACAGGTGAAAAAGGTATAGAAAAGAGGAACAGAACTTAGGGAAGGTTGTGCCTGCAAACAAGCCCAGATGTTTCTACTTTCAGCACATTTAATATCTAAACAGGTTTAAAAAGAGAAAGAGGGAGTTATGATATTGTGTCTCCCTTGAAATTCATATATTGATGCCCAAACCCTAGTACCTCTAAGTGACTGTACTTGGAGAGAGGACCTTTAAAGAGGTAATTAAATTAAAATGAGGCCATTAGATAGGCCTTACTCCAATCTGACTGCTGTCCTTATAAGAAGAAATCTGGACATACAAAAAGACATCGGAGATGTGTGCACACAGAGGAAAGACCACGTGAAAACACAGTGAGAAGGCGGCCGTCTGTAAGTCAAGGAGAGAGGCCTCACTAGAAGCCAAACCTGCCGACACCTTGATCTCAGACTTCCAGCTATCAGAACTGTAAGCAAATAAATCTGTCTTGTGTAAGCTACCCAGTTGATGGGCATTTGTTATGGCTGCCCTAGCAAACAAATACAGAGTGAAGGAGGGAGAGAGAATACAAATTTAAATATCAAGAAGCAGCAGCTCAAATTAATAGTAGTTCTTAAAAATGATACAGAAACACACCTCTGTGACCTTAGAAATAATTTATAGAAGAGAAAACTGAAGGCCAGAGGGAACAGAATTACTGTGAAAAGTCACAATCAGTTGCTCATAATACTAGAGTTAGGACTCAGTCTCCTGACGGTGATTCTGTCTCTTTCACTCAGCCCAGTACAGCCTTGATAGGTGCAGGTTGAACAGTTACATCCACTGTGGGTCTCCTCCACCCATTCTCCTGCTATGACCAGAGGAATGTTTCTAAAACTCAAATACCATCTTGTTATTCTCTTGCTCACAACCTCAGTAGCCATCCTTTGTCCTCAAGTACAAGTTCAAACTCCTCCACAGGCCTGCTCCTCTAACCAAAAGTCATTATGTCAGGTCCCCGGGCAGAGCTGTGCTCTCTCTTTCATCCAGACCTCACGGTGCTGTCCTTACAGATCCTTAATAAAGACCAGCTGAGTGACTGAAAACCAAGTTAATACAATATGTATTATTGAAGAGCAAGAAAGAGGCTGCATATTGTAGCTGCCTCATGCTTCACCAGTAAATTCTTTATCTGACCCATTTTATCCATCCTCACTCAAAGAAACTCTGAAGCCACAGAACATAAGATGGGAGGATTCCTGGAGGTCATCTAGGAAATGGGCTTGCTGAGAAGGGGGTTGGAAACCTTGAGGGAAAGTTAGAAGAGTCTTTGGAAGCCTCTGGGACAGATACTTCTAGGACTGGTGTAGCCCTGGCCATGCCAGGCTATGCTCCCCCAGGAAGCTCAGGGGGAAGGGAGGGGAGCAGACATGGGCCTTTGATCAAATTTGAAAGTCTTCAAATTTAGCCAAATCCCGGGCACTGAGAGACCAGGTGACTTGCTCAAAGTCATGATGTAGCCAAGGAGGAAGGTAGGGGCTGGGATTGGAACCCAGAAAGTGTGGCTCCAGGGTCCACACCACAAACCGCTATGGCACACCACAGGATATACCACTTGTAAGAATTCTTTCACTGGTAAGAAGTGGTGATTGAGGTCTTAGACCCAGACTCCCTTGCTAGAGTTGTTGCGTTCTTGCTCTGCCTTCTTTCACGTCATGCTGGAGAGGTCCAGCAGGTCTTTCCAGAAGGAAAGGTTTCCTCTCTGCAGGTCTGGATTCCTACCCATGCATTGTCACCAGTCTGAATAGGCAGGTGGCAAATTTTAGTAATTAGTGAAAATAGGGACTCATGGTCTTGAGAATAATTAATGTTGTTTTCTAATCTCTTTCCTCTGGGGGAAACTTTGCATACTGCTTAAAAGAAATGTCATCTATGCCTCACTGTTTCCGGAACCTAACTGTGAATAGCAGCTCTTTTCTTTCAGAGCTCTGTAAAAGCAGCGTTTAAATGATCTTTCCCTAACTACCAGCCACATTTTCCTGCAGATATGACACCACATAGGACCCTGCAATGGTAGAACTACCTGGAATGGTCAGGTAAGTGGTTACAAGGTGACAGGGAGCCTCCTGTCCCCCATGGCTCCCCCAATGCCAACTGACACCTGAAGGACAGTGACTGGGACCCCACAGAACACAGCACAAGCATGTTGAGGAAATACAGAAGAGCATGGTGGAAATGGTATCCCATGGCAAGCAGTAAAGGGCAAGAAGAATGTTCACAGATGAAGAGGGGTGGATATGGATAAAGGAATAGAGGTGAAAATGCAGGGATCAGACAAGAAGGGGCAATTTGCTGTAGTTTTGGGTATTCTAAGGTGAGAGTAAGAGAAAATACTG
Organism: Camelus bactrianus; assembly: GCF_048773025.1. Classification (NCBI taxonomy): domain Eukaryota; kingdom Metazoa; phylum Chordata; class Mammalia; order Artiodactyla; family Camelidae; genus Camelus; species Camelus bactrianus. The sequence continues at coordinate 42,807,519 of NC_133541.1, forward strand.
CAAAGGGAGCCTGGAGCTATTTTATGGTGAAACTTTAAGACCAGTCAAAGAAATGGCTTAATTTGGAAGGCATTACAGAATCATTGTAAGATTTTGAGGAAAGACATGATATAAAGTGTTACTACTGTAGAACTGGAAGGGATCTTAAAGCTCTTCCAAGTCCCTCATTTTACTGTTAAGGGAAGAAAGAGAAGAAGGGACTTGGCCAAAGTTTACCCAGAACTAGAAGCCAGGTCTCTTGAGCCACATTCCAGGGCTCTCTACACCAATTACCTCCTCTTGACTTGTCCGTTAATTATGTCTGATTGTATGGTATCAGCTATGGTATCTTTCTATTTGTTTTTCATTTTTGTTTATTATATTCCCATCCCCACCTCACAAATAGGTTTGATCACATGGTTAGGAGGTAGCTAGAAAACTACCATATCTTCGTTGGTTAGCGTGTCCTATGCCCTAAGCTAAGTGCTTTACACACATTTTCCCATTTAATCCTCATACTATCCCTATCATGTATTATTGTCCACATAATAGTTGGTCAACTACTCTGCCAAAGATCTTACAATCACAAAGACATGAGGCTCTCAAGATATGGAAACAACCTATGTGGTGATGAATGAGTAAACAAAGAAAATGTGGTATATATACAATGGAATATTATTCACCTTTAAAAAAGAAAGAAATTCTGCCATCTGTGACAATATAGATGAACTTGGAGCAGTTTAGCCAAGTGAAATAAGCCAGACACAGAAAGACAAATACTGCATGATCTCACTTACATGTGGAATCTAAAAATATCAAACTCATAGAAGTGGAGAGTAGAATGGTGGTTGCCAGGGGCTGGAAGTTGAGGGATATGAATAGATATTAGTCAAAGGGTACAAAGTTTCGCTTATACAGGATGAATAAGTTTTAGAGATCCACTGTACAGAATAGTGATATAGTTAATAGTACTGATTGTATACTTGAAATTTGCTGAAAGAGTAGATCTCAAGGGATCTCATCGCACACACAAAAATTGTGTTAATCATTTCATATTGTATATGTATATCAAAACACCATATTGTATACTTTAAGTATACACAACTTTATTTGTCAATTATTTCTCAATAAAACTAAAATATACAAGCAAATAAACTAACAAACACTGGTGAGGGGTGGGTTGGAGGGAGATGTGAAACTAGGACTCCACCCTTGTTTTCCCTTCTCCCAAGACCAAGTCCCAAATGCATGTCCCCCTTTAGCATGTGGTGATGTCCAGGTCCCCCTGAAAACCCCTTAAGTCAAAACAGGTCGTCATAATCCCACTTTTCCCACCCTGAACACCAGTCATCCCCATCCTGACAGTGCTCTGACCAGAGTGGCCATGGCAGGGTGTTAATGCACACCTGCCTAGCTCACACTTCCTTGCTACATCCCCCAAAGCATCAGCCTGGTGACATGTGATCCTTACTCGGATTTGTGCAAGTAGCAAAGCTCCTGTGCTTCGGCCAGATACAGTTCATCTCCCCACTCTGAGTATAGAGAAAGTCCATCATAGGTGCCTTTTAACTTGAGGGAAATCAACCACACATACTGGGCCATCAAGAAGACCTGAGGGAGGGAGGGAGGGAAGACGGAGGGAGGGAAGGAGAAAGAGATTTCCCACTATTCTACTCCGTGGTCAGATATCCTAACGTGGGACTGAGAGAGGAGGAAGAAATTGCCATCTGTCCTGGGGTGCTTTTCATAGTGACAGCATATCACCACATGGAGTTAATTCTAGTATTTAAAAATATCTTTTTCATATAATAAAACCCTTCAATTCAAGCCAACTTCAACTGACACTGAACAGAAGAAAGCAGTGGGCTGTTCAAATGCTAGAAGAAAAAGCAGAGTGTTTTATACATCTCCAATGCAGTAACTTCCTAAAGACTGTTCAAGGGTAATTTGCACCATATGATGCAGTTTCTTTGCGTTCCACCTTTAAAACCTAACCTCCAGTAAGATCCACTCTATGTTCAAATTACTGTGGAGAACTCTCTTCTGTATCTTTCATCACTCCATATAAATCTCTCACTTTTTGCTCTCAAAGTCCAATTCCATACACTAGGTGTGTGGTGGTGGGAAAGTAGGGACTGATGAAAGGGCTGGAAGGGTTTAGGATATATGGATTTTTTTAATGGAGCACTAACCAATCTCATACCATTCTTCTTTCCTTCTACCAGTATATTCTGAGCACCTACTTATGAGCCAGGTCCTATGGTTAAAAACTGGGAGAAGAGTTGTGACTTACATAGTAACTTGGTAAATTTTATTACAGAAGGAAGGACAAAATACCTTTTTCTCTGTCTCATATAATGGGTACTACAGACTGCACCAGCATTTCATTTTCAGTGCTCTCATCTTGCAATTAAAATTCACTTTAATCTTAGGTACATTAAAACCATTTAAAGCATTACTCCAATGGTTCTACTTCAACAATTTTTGAAAAAAGAACAAGCTCTTACATTCTTCACATGCTCATTTGTCATGGACTAAATGTTTGTGTCCCCCACCAAATTTACATGTTGAAACCCTAGCCTCCAGCCCTCTCTCTCTTCTGTTTTGCCATCTTGTTTTTTCAAATTTTCACTCATAGAAAATATTAGGCAAAGTGCTCTCCAAGTCAAAAAGCACTGATGCCTTGTCTTTGTCTACTAAAATCCTTGTATGACCTCCTCTGTATAGTCCTCCGCAGCATACACTCAGCACCTGTTGCTTGCCCTTTCATGGATGGCTGTCCTGCCTTTAAACTGGTCTAGCTCCTGCTCTCTGGGCATCCTCATGGCTCATGTTTTTCCACTTCCACTCTCTGCTTCCTCCTCCTGGAATGTCCTGCTTTCACCACCAGCCTGTATGCACTGTCAGGTCTCATCTCAATAGCAATGAACTTGTCCTTGGTCTTACCAACCAGATGTGACTCTCCCTCTTTTGAATTTCATTTGAACATCCTTTTGGAATTTACCTGACTTCACCCTCTATTTACTTATGTTTGTAGTGTCTTAGACCTTCTGCTTGACTGGAGGTTCTTTAAAAATTGAGAGTGCAGCTCAGTCACTTTTGCCACCTCAGAATGATGTTGTACAGTGCTCTGTCCTTAGAAGGCAATCGCAGAAAGAGTCCTGGAATGAGGTTCTGCTTTTCTGAGTCATTTGAAAAATAATCTCCAATCATATCTTTCTTTCTTGGCTCTTAACATAGTTTGTGTGTCCAATTGCGTGCTGGACAATCTAGACCAGAAATAGCCAGTCACAAATTAGAATATTTCACTTAAACATCCAAATTCCCTTAGAATACCAAAAAATCTGATGACACTGGAATTCCCTCACCACTAGCAGCCACAAGAAAGGGCAAATTCGCAGCTGCTCTCTTTGGGTAGGGCACAACTGCAACAGCTCTCCAGAGCCCACTGGGCCCTCCAGGTATTTGAATTTGCAAGCCCTGGTCTAAATCTTGTTTGGCCTTTGCCATTTCCAAAGAATCTAGTATTAGGTGTTGCTCAGAACAAAGCCCTACACTTAAAGCCTTGCAGTCATTTTTTTTTTAAATACACTCTTCTGAATACTAACACTTAGAATCCTGAATGATTTCCTGATGTACTTCTTCTGTCTGAAAAGGTGTCTCCAAGTACCTTTAGAAATTGTAAATCGACAGCACACAAAGGCAGCCTGCAAGTCACTTCAATGAATATAAAAATAAAACAAAATTGTAACATGTGAAAATGTCAAACCCTCATTAAAATACTAGAAATGTCATTTAATAAAAGAGGCTTGGAGATTCACATTGTTAAACTGAGATACTGGGGAACTTTATGCACATATTTTTAGCACATAATCAAGAGGAAAAACTGAACTGGGAACTGCAAGGAAAATAACTTTGCCATATGTACCCCAAAATGTAGTAAATAAACAATGAGCAGAGATACGCTTTTACTCTCTGAATACAACATCAGGTCCCTAGAGCTGAGCCACAAGTCAACAGTGTGTATTGCACTGAGGAAAAGAACTCACTTTATTAAGCATCGAGAATAAAATCTTCCACAAATGTCTTCTCTAATAGAAATTGCCTTCACTGCTAATTTGGAGTTTGGAGCAATAGCCTTTTATTAAACTGTTTACAAACAGCATTTCATACGTCAGAATATATAATCATAAATCAAGATGAGATGATTGCATTAGACTCAGTTAGAGAACCTCAGTGGAGATTTTTAAATACTCTTCCTTCCAATTTTACCCATAATACCTTGCAAGGCAACTTCATTTTGATATTGAGTCTTTCATAAAAGTTCTATTTTTACTAACTCAGATAACACTGTTTCAAAATTCAAATGAAAAACAAAACATGGCAAGGGGAAAAAATTAAAAGGGATAGTCAAGGGACTCCAGATCCATCTTCAAGTGAAAATAGAAGATATATAGAAAGTCAATAAAGAACTGAGATAGAAAAGCAGGTTCCCATGTTTAAGCTGCACAGCAAGGGAATTTTCACCAGCTGTGGCTTACTGGCTTGAATAAACAGAACAGATTAAGGATGAAGTTATCTATAACATGAGGGAGTAGCAGGCAGGCATACAAAATGGGCATTATAATTGGATCTTGCAATTATCTTTGAGTGAATTTCTAACCAGGTGGTGTAACTTAATGGACAAGAGCACTGGCTCTGGTGTTGGATTTCCTGGTGATAGAGGGCAAGTTACTTTCTGTCCGTTTCCTTATCTTTAAATTAAAAATAACAGTACCTGCACTATATGACTCTTGTAGGGTAGAGAAGCTAATACATGCAACACACTTAGAAGGATTGTGGTTACACTGTCACTCTTCATGTTGGCACCAAGGTAGATTTCTACCCTGAAAAGTCTAAGTATGTATTAAACTTCCAAACAAGTACACTCAATCTGTTGACTCACTTCCCTTTGAACTAAGGAACTTGCATTGAACCAAGTCATAAAACAAAAATTCAATATTTTTGAGCAAAGAAATAAAAAAGATCTTCACACACAAAAAAGAAAAAAACCAACTAAATGAACCACTTTAAACTATAAGTAAACTGACCTACAACTATTGGACCAAAATAAAATCAGAGACATCAAAATGTTTTCCAAACTAAAAGTAGAACAGTTGTTTAATTAGGTTCAGTCCCTGGGAGAGAGATGAAATGAAGAAGAGGCAAATAATTATGTATACAAAGTTAAATGATTAATTTACTAATGACAAACTGTGAGTCCAGTTTTATTGTTCAACTTTCCACATTCGTAAGTGTTGTCCTCTGCCTCCCTGATCAGGCTTCTCTGTTCAGCCTTTGCCATAGCAACTTTTATTTAGGGGTATTTTTACCTTTGCTCACAGTGGATTTGGTGGCAGTGGATTGTAGGTGCCAGCAGGTAATCTGTAATCAGAGGGAATGGATCATGACTTGAAGGCTAGAGCAGTTCTCAGAAACCACTTAACAGGCCTGATGTGCAGGTGAAGACATCAAGCCAGGCTTGTCATACAGTGGTTTCTGATAACAAGAATTAGATAACAAATCTAATACTTACAGGTGTTAGATTAAGGTGAGCTGTGATTCAGAAGTCAGGAGAACGAACAAGAACCAGAAGGGAAGCAAAACAAGTATCAGAAGTTCTGGGCAGTCAGTTGAGACCCACGTTCTCCTGAATAAAACTGGCACATAGTAGGAGGTCAATAAATGAATTAGTAAATTAATGCCTGTAAATTAATGAATGAAAGGGAGGATCATGGGAAAGCAAGCAGTAGGACAGATACAAGGTGTGAGGGGCGGAGGGTGGAGGGAAGACATTCATAACAAAGACTCCCTTTTGCCCCTGCCCAAGAGCCATAAGGAAACTTCTTTACGATTGGAGCGGGTGATTAAGTGTGGCTGGCTAGAGAAGTGCCAATGTAAGTGCACAGTGCATTGTGCTTGCTAGTAACAAGTAATGAGGGAACACTCAAATTGTCACTTGTAACCTACTTTTCTTCCTAAACTTAAACAGCTTCCTCCCTTTTTCACAGGCCTCTAAGCAGGCCTCAGAAACTCCACCTCTGGTGGCTCCAGCTAGGTCTCGCAGGAATTGCGCTGCTCTGTTTGTTATTCTCCAGGGTTGAGATTCTCTGGGATCTACCTCATGTCATTCCTGGCCTGCTTTAAGATAAAGAAGAGAAAGAGTAGGGAAAGAGGGGAAAATTGTAATGATTTTTTTTTTACAGATTTTGAGAGAAAAGAACCAAGACACTGTATAAAAGAAATCATGCTGATTCTCCATATCTCAATCTGTCAATAATTCTCACCCAGGTTTTCCTTAGAATGGGGGTATGGAGGTAGTGGATAGGTGGTGCTCTAAGATTCTCCCTTAGGACTGACCCTTCATTTTCCCAGTTGCTAGGAATACTAGCTGCTCATAGCTTGCTAGGAATTGCCTTTGGCCACAGTGTCATGCCCTCTTCCAGGGAGCAGCCCACAGCCATATAGAGATACAGAGATACAAAGGCCATCCCAGCTGCAGAGTGCCCTGTAAAATCTGCTGAGACTCAGGTGCAATGCCAATCAATCCTCTATCAAGCCTGCCTTCCTCACGTTCCTACAGGAAGCATATGATTCTCTGCTTCAGAGTCTGTTTCCAGAGAGCTTAACCTAAGAAAGGGACATCGTGTTTTGGGACATATGTCATATAAATTACATTCAAAAGAGAAAATACACCAGCCATAGCTGTTACTTCCACCAGTCATTGACCACATAGAAATGATGTCAAGAGATGGTTAGCCTAGAGCAATGCTTCTAAGCAGAAGACTTACATTAGGAAAAACGGAGCTGTTCCTTTCCATATGGACAAGAATAGATGACAAAAGAAAGGATGCTAGCAAAAGGACAAAATTGCAACCAAGAAATAGTTCATGATTTTTCACATTGCTATGTAATTGGGATGTTCTCATTAAATATAGAATAACATATAGTCCCTTATTGAATCCAAACAATTTCAGTAATGTTATAATCTTCAAAAACTCAGCATGAGTAGTTTGTGTAAAGCATTGGGTAGCTGGGATTTAATGACTGTCTTGGGGCTTGGTAAAATTGTGTGGTGTTATTTGGATGATTGTGTCCAGGAATAATTGTTTCATTCATATTGAATACCAGGAAGGCTTTAGGAATTAAATAATTTATACTGAATTAAGTTAAATAATCTAGCCAACAAACCTAATGGATCATGAACTGCATTCTGATTGGTGGAGAAGAGGCATTAGCCCCTAGAGAGTAGCTGCCTTCTCTACATAACCACCCAGGCATGCTGCAGATAAATTTGCAAGTTGGCCAATATAGTGGCAAAACATGAACTGAGTGTACAAGATAGATAGTGAATTCCCCAGAGTCTAAGCTGACCAGTGTGGACTTGGTGATGAATACTAAAAAACTATTACAGAAACAATTTAAAGTTAACCCTCAAATTTATGAAATCAATGCAAGTTATGCTGCTTGAGAAATTTAACTGTGTTGTTCATTGTAAGACTGCTAAATACTATTAGGGAGAGTGTGCCTTTGAAGCAATATGCTTAAAGTAGGAATGCTAGGCTGGCTTTTGTCAAAAGATTAAGCATCTATAAAGACAAAAGAAACACTCAAGAATAAGAGTAGGAAATTGTCTATGAAATACACATGTGTAAAATCACCTTGTATTTGTTGTAGCCATTTTAAATAGTAAACAAAGGGTTAGAATATTATTAACCTCTGGGTATTTTGAAGAACATGATATAAAAGCTAAAGAATGAATGAAAAAGATGACTAGGTATTTGAAATGTTTTCAAAAAAATAGAATTAATCTAAGCATTTACATGATCTCTGCACAATGCCTCGGTGGAGATATGGTAATTGTCCTTCTGTTATAAGTTGGAGTTTACAAGGTTGGTCCTCCTAATGCTTTTTATTTCTCCCTGAGTGTCATTTTCTTCTAGGAAAATAGTCACAGCATCGAAGTCTTACTGGGTGTGTGGCCATGAGGACCAGAAGGATGATTTCCTTGGTACCAACAACCAGGACCAATAAAGAAGCACTTTACCTTCTACTTCACTCTCTTTTTTTTCCTAGAGAGTTGAAATCATGATTAAAAAACAACCAAAGGTAAATTTTGCTTATCACTATATTTATTAAAGGAATATATCAATTGAACAAAATTTTAAGATATAAAAAGACTATTGCCTTTCTCTCTCATATTTATCTCATAGTAGCAATCACTAGATTTTCTAACATTGATCTTTTTGTTGAGAGTAGAACATAACTTTCCAAGTTTTTGAGTTTCAAAAGGCTTTTCCCAGGCATTCTCAGTCTAGACTTTAGTCTTGTAGGCCATCTTTCTTTAACAGAAGCCTTACCTAACTCTCCACCACTTATCTATGGAGTGGCTATAACTACCCTACAAATGTCTGGCCCAAAGCCCCTGCTATCTCATTTTTAAGAGTATCTGCATCTGTTCTCAGCACACATTTTTCTCATCTTATAGAGTGGATACACTTATCAGAAGTTGGGTATGACAGATACATGACCTCAGGGGAATAAAACTGAGGATGTTTCTGAAAATCACAATTAAGAAATCAGAAAAGCATTTAACAGTATTTACTTAGAAATGCATTTTAATAAGTATTAGTAATGTTAAAAACTGAAATACTGTACAGTAGAGAACCAGGAAATGTTGTAATTACCACCATCACACAGGCAGAGAAAAAAGACTTCATCTGATTGGAATGCAAAAAGAAAAAAATACCCAGTAATAGTTGCTTTGAACAAATCTTTCTCCATGGTTTCTCTTTCACACATTCTGGCCTCTTTCTAGACAACCTTAGGAGAGGTGATTACCTTGCAATCTGATACCAGTAATAGTTATTCAGTGGTTACTACAACCCAACAGCAACGTCTACATTCAGATGGAACCCCCACCACTCACTAGTTACGTGACTTTGGGCACATTTTCATGAACCATTTCATTCCAGTGTCCTCATGACATCCACATCAACCTGACTTGTATTATTAATTTATTGCTTTGCTTTATTCTCTCTCTCTGCACCAAAATATAAGCTCCTTCAGGACAGAAATTGTATCTTTTCTGCTCCCAGCCCTCTTCCAAATACCTATAGTGCACAGAGTAGGCACTCAAATATTTGATGAAGGAATGAAAAAGTTAATAAAGCTCCTTAAGCCTCAGTATCTTCATCTGTGAAATCTGCCTTAGAAGGATGAGATGGCATATGTAGTGAGATCGCATACAGAACACAGTACTTGACTACTGTTACCCAGATGTAGAACATTGTCTTTCCTGTCTCCCTTTCTCCCCACTGCAATCGATGTAAGCATCAGAGTATGTTTATCATGGTGACCCTCAACCATACCAGATCCTTTTTATAATAAGTATTTTATAATGCCTTCTGTACCATCCTAAAGTGAAATTCATAGATATATAACCTACCTGTCTACATAATTTTAAATATATATGATGCCCTGTTATATAAAGAAAAAATGTTTAGGTAATTTATTTTAAAAAATAATGAATGTTTCCACAATGAGATATCACTTCAGACCTGTCAGAATGGCCATCATCAAAGAGAACACAAATAACAAATGTTGGCGAGGTTGTGGAGAAAAGGGAACCATGGTACACTGTTGGCAGGAATGTAAATTTGTGCAGCCACTATGGAAAACAGTATGGAGGTTTCTGTAAAAATTAAAAATAGAACTACCATATGACCCAGCAATTCCACTCCTGGGTATATACCTCCATAAAAACATGAAAACACTAATTCAAAAAGATACATGCATGCCAGTGTTCATAGCAGCATTATTTGCAGTTGCCAAGATATGGAAGCAACCTAAATGTCCATCAACAGATGAATGGATAAAGAAGATGAGTATATACAACAGAATAGTATTCAGCCATAAAAAAGAATGAAAATGTTGCCATTTGCAACAACACAGATGAACTTGAGAGGATATTATGCTAAGTGAAATAAGTCAGAGAAAGACAAATACTATATATTATCACTTACACATGGAATCTAAAAAATAAAACAAACTATTGAATATAGCAAAAAAGAAACAGACTCACAGAGAACAAACTAGTGGTTACCAGTGGGGAGAAGGGAGTAAGGAGTAGGAGATTAAGAGGTATAAACTCTTAAGAGGTATTATGTATAAAATAAGCCACAGGATATATCATACAACACAGAGAATATAGCCATTATTTTATAATAACTATAAATGGAAGTATAACCTTTAAAAATTGTGAATCACTATGTTGTATGCCTGTACATACAAGTATATAAATAATACTGTACATCAACTATAGTTTGATAAAAAATTATAATAAAATAAAATAGTGTGTGTTTCAACATTTAAATTTATACTAAAAGATCAAAAAGCCCACAAATTTCCAAAATGCTCTTTGAGGGGAGTACCACGCCTAGTAAGACTGATGGTTTATCCTTTGCTGGTAAAAAGTCTTAAAAATAAAGCTAACAAGCTGAAAGACAGGACATAAGAATGAGAAAATCACATAAGAAAAAAATTTCGATTCAGTGGGAAGAAGTTCACTTTAAGGACACTGCAGTTGGGAAAGTCAAAATATAACACAATAACAAGGAGAAGAGCTCACGGGTTTTGCATGCTGTCTAGGACGCCTACAAAATGACCTGTTGTCAAATCTAACACCACAAAATGCAGCTGTGTCCCTACCAACTCACAAAATATTAGAGATACAAGGAAACTTACGGATCATTTGGCTCAACCTTTTTTTCTAATCAATGAGTAAAAAGAGCCCTAGTAAGAGTAAGTAAGAGGCCCTAGTCTCCTGTTCACCAGATGTCATCTTAGCAGTACAGTTGGTGATGAATCCACTTGAATCAGGGATACTGTATGTCTTAGTTCAGGCTGCTCTGACAGAATACCTTGGACTGGATGGCTTATAAACAACAGATATGTGTTTCCCACAGTTCTGGAGACTGGAAGTCTGAAATCAGGGTGCTGGCATGGTCGGGTTCCGGGGAGGGCCCTCTTCAAGGATGCAGATGACTGGCTTCTACTTGTGCCCTCACATGGCAGAAGGGCAGGAGAGATCTCTGGGGACCCTTTTATAAAGGCACTAATCCCACTCATGAGGGCTCCCTCTCATAACCTAATCACCTCCCAAAGGCCCCACGCCCCACCTCCTAGTATCATCACAACTGGGGGTTAGGATTTCAAAATGTGAATTTTGGAAGGGACACAAACATTCAGTCCATAACTCTATGTTTTATCTGCACATAATTATTGAAGTTTTAATATTTGTGTGTTTTAAAAGTTTATCCTTCTCATCTCAAACACAGTTCTTTCACACAAATGAAGCACACCAAAGCAGGAGAATGGTTCTCGAGAATACACAGCTTGCTAATAAAGAAGGGTGGTTCAGATATGTTAGGTGAGTTAACTGTATAGAGAAGTTCCATTAAACAAAATTCAGAGAGCTTCTACTAAAATAGAAGAACCTGTTGACTGTAGATGGCATAATGCTTTTTGTTAAATAAAATACAAATTTCTGTGGAAATATATTTCTTCTTCCTACATGCGTTTCCCCCAACCACCCTCATCACTTTTTATGCTATAGCAGATACACTATAATCTTATAAAATAATTGATTAATAAGTCCTTAACAACATTATTAAACTTCCACTTACTTACTGCTTACCACGTGCCAGGCGTGCTGCTGTGTGCCTTCATACGCTAGGGGTTCTCTAGACTGGTTGCCCATAGAATCACCTGGGACTGCGTCATTAAAAAAAACAAAAACACCTTAATATGCAGCCAAGGATGGAAAAACACTGATATACAGTCTCCCATTAGAGGTAGAAAGGTAGGCACTATTATTATACTCATTTTTCAGATGAAGAAAGTGAGATACTCAGAGTCTAGCTGACTTGCCAGTGTTAAAACGTTAAGCAGCTGAGTTGCAGTCTTAACCCAGAGACACCGGGCTAGATACTGCAATAGATTAATGATACTGCTATTTGCTATCATAGTGATGAATGAATGTAGACAGAGCCTAGACTGAATAGCCTGTTATAATTAAGTCTATGTTTTTAATATATTGAAAATTAGTTTCCAGCCAAAAAACAGTCTTTAAACCTTTGTTTTAAAAACAAATTGCATTTCAATTCCTCTTCCTTCTCCTCCAAATACCATTGCAAAGCAAATATATATATTAATATGGCTGTTTTATCATTTGCTTTTTTTTTAATTGAGGTAAAATTCACATAACATAAAATTCACCGTTTTAACCATTTTAAAGTGCACCATCAGTGGCATTTAGTCCATTCACAATGCTGTGCAATCACTAATTCCAGAATATTTTCATCAGTTCAAAAAGCAAGCCTGTACCCATTAAGCAATCTCTCCATTCTCCCCTCTCCTCCAGCCCCAGTCAACCAATAATCTGCTTAGGTCTCCATGGATATGCATACTCTGGACATTTTACATGAATGGAATCATACAATATGTGGCCTTTTGTGTCTGGCTTCTTTTATTCAGTCATATCCTCAAGGTTCATCCATGTTGCAGCATGAATCAGTACTTCAGTCCTTCTTATGGTTAAATAATTCCATGTGTGTACATACGACATTTGGTTTATCTATTGTCAATTGTTGCACATTTGGATTGTTTCCATGTTGGGAAACATTACAATAAATAATGCTGTGACGAACATTGGTATACCGGTTTTTATTTGAATAATATGATGAGTCACATCATATTATCACTAAATAACAATAACTTTTCTAGTCCTCAATACTCATTCCAACCAGACCTGGCATTTAGTACAGAACTCTTTTATCAAGTTATTGAATTTGATTTACAAAATCAAAATTTTTACTTTAGCTATAAAAATTTTGTTTTTGAGAAATTTTTAAGTCAGTAAGAATATTGCAATGTAAGATGCTAAATTAGACTGTTTTCAAGAACAAGAGGCTTTATCCCTGAAAAGCGCACCTCAATTCTGACCCTAAATTGGCATCTCAGCATTAATGGCATTGGTTTCTTTAAGGGAAGGTATTTTCACAGACCCAGACTGACCCCATATTGTCCAGAGTTTGACCACATCATTACAAATTTGGGGTTATCTCTGAGGTTTATATAGACCCAAAGGGCTGTCTGGTTGGTGCAATTCACACTCTGCTCAGCAGTCCCTCGGGAAACAGCCACACTGCTAGGGCAGATGGTTGATGATTCCTATCCCATGACATTTAAGCTCCAAGGATATTTGTGGAGATTCAAAGCATGAGCAACACTACCTGTGAATCTGCTCCAAAACCGTGACTTCATTTCTACCAAAAAGCTATGCAACTTTAAAAAAGAATCTGTGACTTCTCAGGCTCAGGGCATTTCTACAACAAGAAATGACTGGCACTCCCAGACACCACCAGTGTAACCTACATACCTCTGGGTTACATCTGTAAGCCCATGCTTCCAGAAATAAATGCACCGAGGTCTATTCTTTTCCTTTTAGTTTCAAATTAAATTCGTCCAATAGCATGGTTCATCAGTAAGGATATGCATGGGATTCCAAAAGCTTTGGTCTCTTGGAGCCCTTTAAAAAAAACAGGTCTCCCTGACCTGGTCCTGTGTCAACGCAAAGGAACTTAAGTCTGTATACTTGGCTTCTGTTTCCACATAACCCATAACCATCAGTGGTGAACAGTATGGACCTGAAGAATATTTAATGTTTGGTCCATTCTTGTTCATGTCATGTGGCAAAACTTGAACATTTCATGCCGCAGTCTCCTGATTCTTTTCATGGAAGACACCAGGAAAACCACCTTCTCTTTGGTCTTGAATAAACTGGTTAAATGTTTTTCCCTGTTTATTACATGTGTCTCATGACTTGTGGCAAGTGGACCCAGTTCTTCCAAGTTTAGTCTCAATTTTCTGAATTTCTTATGTTGACCCTCACAATTACTGTGTGCTAATTAATGTGGTAATTTTTTCCCTAAAATCATTAAGTCAATTACATTTGCTTCCATTCAATTTTGGGACTTATCATTACTGTAGCACTGGTGTCACTTTGGGATCAAACAGAAATGAGCCTGAATTCCATCCAGCTTCTTCAATGATTACTTGGGTGACCTTGGGAAAATGATCTTTATCTGGATGAGCCTCAGTTTTCTCACCTTAAAAGGGGATTATAAATTCCACTTTATTGGGTTATTGGGAAGATTAAATGAATTATTTGTGCTTAATAAATATTTGTTGCAAACTTTTAAGGTTAACTCTTCAAGTTTTTATCAAGTACTACTTTTTAAGGGTTTATTAGTTGCTGGTTATAAATCTGGAGTTGGGAGGAAAGGAGTGTGGTTGTGGATTTGTGTCATTTATTTTCCAGCATCCATTCCCCCTTCCTAACACCATCTGGGTTTTCTTTTGTAGAGCTGCTTCTTCGGTGCTGTGTGGGGTGTTTGGTTGGTAAATCCAGCTGCCCATCTCCCACACCAGGGACTCAGCTGGTGACTTTCAACAAACCAAGCAGATATTCTACTTCAGTATTTGAATTCTGAGGATGGCTGAACTCATTTAAATCTGGTGGTAACAAAATTCCTCCCGTTGCAACTGAAATTATAGGTTTCCCATTTATATCCCAGGAGACAGTGGTGGATCTACACCATTTAGAAAAAAAATATTGGGCTTAGGACTGCCTTGAAGCCACGTCTGAAACAATCCTTGTGGCAAGAGAAATAGGATTGTCTTTGATTCCGACAAATCAGGGCCCTTTTCTGAAGCTGGAGATGGAGTACATGTCATCCAAGTCACAAGACTATTCATAAAGGTGAAGGGATAGAATAATTGCTGGGGGATGCCCACAACACCTTCTGCAGCACACCTTTGGCTTTAGGTGACACAAGACCATCTTTCCGTACAAACACTTTTTAAAGTGCTTGTGCCTAGCTGAAACATTGTCACTCCTTCCCCAAAAGAAGACAACCCAGTCTTGTCCAGTGACTACAGTCACTTCTCAGGTCCCACATTGCTAGATGATGTGCCGTCTGTCCCATCAGTCCAGATGTGACTCCAAAGTGTTCACAGACCCTGGGCTGAATGCAACATAAAGTGGTGAGAAGGAGAATGACAGCAATAAGGACTCCATTTGCAGGGGGAAGACACTGGGAAACAGTACAAGTGGTCACTAGCTCACAGTATATATTGAATCCTGCAAGGACTCCTGCTGGGCGGCAAAGAGAATGCTGAGGTCACCTAGCCTTGATGCCCTCAGCTCTGCCATGTAGGAGGAGCTCCCCTGACCCTCGTCTCCCACGACCACATCGATGATAGGCATAAGGGAGAATATTCATTTTGGAAGCTATCTTATTTCAGTAGCTTATTTCTTATTGGTTCCATTTCTGGAGCCCAAGGAAGACCTAAAAGCAGTCACCAGCTATTGTTAGGCAGGTTTGGGATTTCTTTGGCAATACTGCTCTCTCAAAAATTTAATGGGCTTTTGTCTTTTTTCTCTCAGTCAGTTCTATGCATCTGCAGCCAAATCCCGGGTCCTTCATGTCTAGGAAGCCTCTCTCCTGATGTAACCCTCTGGGTTCTGCCAATTAGTCTAAACCAGCTTGTCATGGCATCAGCCACTGTGCAGTCATAATGATCTTTAAAGAACCCTAAAAGACACAGGTAATGGAAGCCAAAGTGCCGGGAGCCACACTGGATCATTTTATCCATGGTCAGCTCTACTCATTGCTTTTGTTTCTTTACAATGACGTGCAATGGCCTGGAGAACGTGGAACAGGAGTAGAATGGGAACCCAGACTAAAGGTTGAATAAGAAACCGAGAATAATCTCCTCTATCAGCTAGGTTGTGGGCACATCTTGTCCCTGCAGTTTGTTCATTATTCTATCATGTACATGAGTATTGAGTGAATGCCTTCAATAATCAAATAAAGCATATATGACCAGGCAATTATTGAAAATGACTATAGTTCAATACACCCACATAAACCAAAAATACTCAAGAGTCCTCTAGTCTCTGAAAAAAATTGCTCTTACAAAGTCTCTTCAAGAACAAAGTAAGTTTTTGCTACTTTCAGTGTGTTCTCCTTGAGTCTCTAGAGGGACCTTAGGAAGCCAGGCATGGATGTTTTTAAAGTGTTATTAATATCTGGTGCCTGTTTTGAGTAAGTAATGGGTCCAGGGATCATTTGAGGGACTGTGTATTCTAAATGTTAATATTACTTGGGAAGATTACTTCGTGTAGGTCATAGAAAAGAGAACAAATCACAGTTTGCCTTTTGGAGAAAGGAGGATAAAAGAAGATATGTCTTGTGTATCTGTAATTAATGGGGTTTACAAATGACTCAATCTGCTTCCCACCTGAGTCCAGGGCTTGGGGAGCAAAGTGATAAATGGCCAAGAGGATGCTTTTAGCCAAAGGTAACTCGGCAGCACAACACAGAGGCCTATTATTACTTTTTTTATCTGCAAAGAACTTAACATGTATCTGGCTTTCAGTGCTATTTCTTGGTGGATGAAAAGAATTCCTGGGCAATGAGCATATCCATTACTTTCTTATCATTAAAGCTCTAGGCACCATTCCCTGGTGATGAAGTGCCTCTGCCTTGATTAAGACTGTAGAATTATAAAACCACCCTGAGTCACAAAGATGATTTAGAAACGTTCCCATGGAGAGTTGTCTAACTGGGTACCTCATAGGGGAAGAGCTACCCAGCCATGTACGTATATCCTCAGCCTTGACTTCTTTGGAACAAGCATTACTTCTTCATTAAAGAAATGTTTTCACTTTCTTATTGATTTGCTTTCCAAAATGCTTTCCTTATATTTTTAACTTAGTTCTCATTCTTGATGAAAGATACATACATACATACACACACACACACACACATACAGGCACGCGCACGCACGCACACACACACACGGTTCTCTAAGACAATCATTGCAATTGCTCTTTACCCTCATTACCAAACCATTTCTTCTTGATTTTTCCATTTTAGACATTACTATTTGCTCCCCGCTCTCTCCCATTGCCTCCCTCCTCCCCGCTCATTTGCCTCCCTCCTCCCCGCTGACTCATATGCCTTCCCCATCTCCCAACTCTCCTATCACAGCTATAGAGCTATGCCATAATTTGGGTTGGAAGTTTTAGTACTGACGTTATTATAACTATAAAACTTCTGGGTTTTGATTTCTTTTCTTGCATAATGTTCTATCCTCAAGTGAATTAGTAATTCCAAACTTTCCCTGGGAGTATAAACCTCTCCCAGAACACAGCATGTAGTCTCTCAATGTCCTCTTCTTGGAAACATCTCTCCCAGCGTCTCCTGACCTGCTCTAGCCCACAGGTGTCCTCTACACCTGGTGCATAATATTCCTCTGCACTTTCCCTTTATGGCCACTGTGGAGCTTTCCTTTGCCTCCATCTTATATTAGTTTTCTGTTTCCTGGATCCCATCTCTTCTGTGTTGGTTTACTACCTCATTTTACTACCTCATGTTATACTGTCTCAAGTGACTTCCTAGGAAATTGATGCATAAGAGAAAACTGGAGGCCCTGCACATTGAAAAATGTCTCTATCCTACCTTCATCCCTGATCATTGGTTTATCTGGGGGTATAACTTTAGGTGAAATTGAAATAATTTTCCTTCATAATTTTGAAGGTATTTCTCCATTTTCTGCTAGTTTCTAGTGTAACAGTTGAAAAATTCTGATGTCAATCTGATTCTTAATCTTTTGTAAATAATTTTTTTTCTTTCATAAAAGCTTTTATCTATTCTCTTGTTCTCAGTGTTCTGAAAATTTTGAAAGAATATGCTTTATTGTGGGTATTGTATTGGGTACTAGATGTGTTCATTTGATCAGGAGAGTCTTTCAATGGGAGACCTTATCCTGTGTTGGCTGATTTGTACATTTTTTTGTGTGCATCTCCTATGTCAGTCTCTTTAGAGATATTCTCCTGGGCTGCTCAGATTCCCCAAAAAAACAATCTTCTACAGTAAAAACTCTCTGGCACAATCTATTTAAAAGGGTCTAGCACAGTGTCAGGCACATACCAGACTCACAGCCAAAAATATTAGACCCAGTCTTCAACTTCACTGCCTTGGCACAGTTTTGAATTCAGTTCTATCAGGTACTGAGAGGTGGCAACCAGGAACCAGGAGCCCCTTCAGACACTGTGGAAGTAGGGAGGTGTCTTCCCTAGATGAGGGGAGCTGGGGCCAGCGTGATGGTAATGATGGAGTGGAGGCAGGGAGAGAAAGGAGGAGACACCTACATTTTTGTGTTGAACTGGATGGGCACCAGTGCTATTCACTGAGTGGGAAACACTAGAAGAGTAGAACATTTGGGTATGGACAGGCTGAGTCTCAAATATCTTCAAGGTATTCAAGTAGAGATTTTGAATGTCATTTTGATACACGGGTCTAGAACTCAAATGATACATTTCTCCATAGGTAGAAATCTGAGAAATACGGTAGGTATCATGATCAAGAAAGAGATGGGTTAATCCAATGTTTCTCTAGGCATAACAAATCCTGCATCAGAAGCCCTTGAACCTCTCTGGTTAAAATACAGATTTGGGGGCCATCTCAGAACTACAGAATCATAGCTGGTGGGAGTAGAGGCCAAGGGATTTTGATTTTTTAACAAGCACCCCAAAATGATTTCTCCAACAGTCTATAATTGACATCCATTGGCCTATAGACAGAGACGCCTCTGAGGAGCTCCAAAGGTGAGCCTGCAAACACGTACCTCAATGGGTTTATTCTCCTTACTTATTTTAAAAAATAATACTCAGGTTTCTCTTTATAGATGATTAACTGTTTAATTAATCTCACTATTCACACAAAATTAAAACTCTAGCTCCCAAGATCCACAGGAAGGTCAGCTCTGACTTAGCTAATCCGTGCCGGTCACCTCAGCTCAGGCCCTTGTCCTTTGTCTTAAGGGCGCCCGCCCTCCCTC
Organism: Camelus bactrianus; assembly: GCF_048773025.1. Lineage (NCBI taxonomy): Eukaryota > Metazoa > Chordata > Mammalia > Artiodactyla > Camelidae > Camelus > Camelus bactrianus. Next base: position 42,826,509 of record NC_133541.1, read on the forward strand.
TCCTGGGCACTGACCTTTTGACTCTTCCCTTTCCCTAGAAAGCATTCCCAGTGAGCAAAATGTCACATTACCTTTGCTGAACAGGACATTTCAAATAAAATATTAGCAATAACAATTACCTCTAAGCCACTAATCCCTCTGAAGCTACTTTAAACCACCAAAGGATTTAAGGCAATTCCCTGAAAATATCTCAGGCTTAATAGATTATGGTGCTGGGCAGTGAAATATATTGGCTCATGTTGCCTCAACTTGCATAATGTGCCATTTTCACCTATAAAAAGAAAGTCATGACATAAACTGCTCCAGTTATTATTCAATGTAAAAAAAATCAGATCATAGAAATATAAATAATAATAACAATAACAGTAATAATCCTGCATCACACATCATTCTGCGGCCCACATATACAAGAGAATTCTGGAAGAATGCCTTTCTCTGGCAGTGCGGGAGGGGCATAGATTAGAGTGGTTGTTCTTAACTGAGTTTTCATTATTCACCTTGGTTGAACTTCTGAATTTCTATGCCACATGCAAACAACATGATTTTGGGAGAAAAAAATGTAGTGTGTGAGACCATCCACATTTTTTCGTGAGTGAATTCATTTTTTTCACTCTTTAAAAAATATGTATTGCATGCTCACCAACACCAGGAACGGTGCTGGGATCTGGGATTGAAAAAGAAACAAAACACAGTACCTGACTTCCATAAGTTCACATTCTAGAAGAGGAGATAGACAAGTGAACAGAAAATATCAGTGCAACAGGGGAAGGGCTAGGAAAGGTCTAAGAAGAAGAGCATGAAACCACATAGGAGGGGCACCTAACCCACCCTGCGAAGGTCAGGAAAGACTTTCCAGAGAAAGTGATATCTAGAACAGGGTTTCTCAGTCTCTTAGAGTCTTAAGTCTCAGCACTTATTTGCATTTAGGCACAGATAATTCTTTGCCGTAGGTGTCTTTGATGTGGGGGACATTGTAGGATATCTAGCTGCACCCCTGGCCTCTACCCCCTAAATTCCAGTAGTACTACCCATCCAGCGGTGGCAACCCAGAATATCTCCAGATGTGACCTAGTGTCCCCTGGGGGTGGGGGAAGGGGCAACATCACCCCTAGTTGAGAAACAGTGATCTAGACTAAGACTAAAGAGGGTACAGGAGTTATTAGGAAATCCAACTTAGGGAGAAGGTAGTTAGGGAGGTGTGCCAAGTGGAACCAAGAGCATACACAAAATCCAGAAGCACAGAGGACATGGTCAGGCTGTGGAGCTGGAAGCTCACCAGGGCTTTACTGGAAAGACAAAGTTGGAGGGAGGGGGAGGCTTATCCTGCAACTATGGGGTTTGACTTTACCTCCACAGCAACAGGGAACCACTCAAGAGTTCTAAGTGGTCAACTTTAAGGTGGTTTGACAAGTTGTCAGAGGTGAGGGAGGGAGAAGGCGAGCAGGCATCCCCGTTCTTACTTGGTCAATACCATGCACAGGGTGTCATCTACTGAGGACTGCGATGACGATTGGAGGAGCAGCAGCACAGGACAGGCAGAGAAGTTAACAAGCTCAGTTTGGACTGTTGGGTTTAAGAGTCTATGGCCACCTAAGCAGAGATACCAAATATACAGCTTTGTTGTTTCAGAAAAAGTTGTGCCAGGAGATATAGCCTATAAAATGCGGGTTGATGAGACTGCCCAGGGAGAATGTGTGCAGAGAGAGGAAAGAAGAGGGCTCAGGACACAAGAACTGACATCTAAAGGATGTCCAGTCCTGATACACAGCTCCTCAGAACTAAAGAAGCCATGGACCAAGCCATAAAATTAATGAAGTTTGCCACTGGCTTTTAAAGTCTCCTCTTTCCAACCCACTCCATCCCCATGAACACATCCTCCAATGACTCCCCCCTGCCCCTGGTACATTCGTGACTTTTGCTCTCCTCCCTTCCTCCCTTCTCCCTATAAGATCCTTTCTAGGAAAGTCTTAATAAGTCCATTCTTCCTAAGGTTGGAAATACAGAGCTTTTTAAAAAAGTTTATCCCATATAGGCATATTTTTAGAGAAAACAAAGCCAAGGGAACAAATCCTTATTTGCGTAATTTTAAGTTGCTAGAAAAATACATTCTCGTTGGTTTTTGCAGTATAACAACCTCAAAATCTCAGTGGTTTGCAACAACAAGTATTTATTTTGCTTGCTTCTAGGGCTTCAGGTCAGTTCTGCTTCTGGCTGCCAGTGGGTTTGTATTTGTTCTACAAGCCTCTTATTCTCCTTGGACCAGCCACTGTTAAGGACTTGTTCTTCTCGGGATGAATAGCAGAAATGCACCAAATAAAGTGACACGATGCTAGAACAGGGAAGGCCTCTGCTTGTGCAGCACAGCTGGTAACATCTCATTGTCCAAAGCAGGTCAGTGGCCAAGCCCAACACTTATGGAGCAGAAAGCATGCTCTGCCCACAGCAGGAGACACCGTAAGGCTACATGGCATGGATCTTAAAGACAGGGGACACAATCCAATCTACCAAACAAGCCAATAAAGTATCTTGGTCATTATTCTTCCATTTCAGGGGTTTCCCTGGTCATAAGTTGGGCACAGCAAACTTGTGCTGCTGCTCAAAGGCAGATGTCTCAAAGAGAAAGTGCAGTGGACGAATTAGGGCACCTACTCTGTGCAGCTGAAAGCCCTCCTAGCAGCCACGTTCTAGCCTGTAACAAGGCAACAGGGTCTCATTTTTGCATTTAGAGCAACATAAGTAAATGACATCGTAATAAGCAGGATGTTAGAAATGGTGATTAAGCTCAATTCTGTCCTTTTACAGAGGAGTAAACCAGTGTTGACAAAGTGAAGAGAGTTGCCCAGGGTCCCCTGGTTGGTCAGTGACAAGGCTGATACCCTTGTTCAGACCTCCTGTCCCCCCTCCACTAAGCTGCTCACTGTCCTGGGAAAGTCTCCCTTAGGCACTGAGTCAGACATTAAAACACTGACACATTTTAAAACATTAAAACAAGTCAGACATTAAAACATTGAGCTCAGAATTTCAAAACAGAGGCTGAAGGCATTGCAAGCCCAGATCCACAGCCTCTGGCAGAGGTGCTTCTGCAGTCCGTTGACAGTGCCTCACCTAATGTTCATCTTCTAGGCAGCATAACATACAGGGGGGTATCTCTTGCCACCAGTTCTCCAAGGAGAAACCGAGTCCAGCCCTTTGTTTTCATCACTCACGATGTAGTAAAAGACAGGGTAGATGGTTTAGCTACATTACGTCCTTACATGACAGATGGGCAGCGTACATCTTTCCTCGTGTAAAAATGTCACTGCAGCTACAGATACAGTTGGTGGCTGAAAATGGAAAGTGAGGCAGATTAACTTTAACCCAAGAAGACTGAGAGGAACTTGAGGAAAGCAGGCAGAGCCACTTTCAAGGAACAATTGGTCTCCAACCGTGACAAACAGTTGATGAGGAAGAGGGGGTAAGTGAGAGCGCCAAGAATCTGGAGCATTTCCAGGTGGCCGGTATTTCATTTACTGTGATTTTTTTAATCTGTCCTAAAGAAATGGACTTGAATTAGGAAGGCAGTGCAACTTTTGTGGTTTCCTATTTAAAACAGATTGGAGAGACTACAGATAGTTTTTTGGGTTTTTTTAAATCATGACAAACCAAAGGATAGTCTCTGTCCCTTAATGATTCAATTTTAAAAATATAAACAGAAGCCTCCCAAATTTTCCTTCCCCACTAGTATAAGAGAAGGTGCATTATTAGTACTTTCATATATTAGGTGATATATTTTGAGTGATAATAATAATGACACATCAGTTTTATTCTACTACCAATAACAAAGGAAATATAAAAGAGACATTACACAGAACCTGGCATTCTCTAGGGAAGTTTAGTAACAGGATCTGAATGGAGCAAAAAGATCTAGAAGAATGAGGCCACGTAACATTTTTTTTCTACTTTCCTTTCTAAATTCCTGTCCTTTGGCCACTCATTATTAAGGAATGATAATTTATAGCGATGATAAGATGATTCAGCATTAACATCCTAAAGACAAAGTTTATTCACTTTATGCAGATAATTTCTAGGGAAATTCCATTTGGGGGTGATATTTAATGCCTTCACAGTGTTGTTTCACTATTTTCACTCATATTTTATTGCTTCTGAGAGTAACTTGAAACATGAAGAGAAATATTAAATTGTTTCTGAAGAGAAGGTTGAAATGTGAATATAGATGGTATTAATTAAAACATTTAAAAATAGTCCAAGTTTTGAAAATGGTTAAAGGATATGAACAGGGAGAAAGAAGTAGATAGGGTAAATAAACATCAAGAAAGTATCTAACCTTACCAGAAAAGAAAACCTGAAAACTGAAGCAAGCTATTTGCAGTGTAGGAGAGAAGACCTCTACCTGGGAGCAGCTACAACGTGGCAGTCTGTCCGGCTGATGTGGTGTGGGCAACAGGAGCACTCCAGCACACTGCTGGAGAAGGGCACAGAGAACGCGAGGCAGAGCTGTGTTCAGCCCAGGCAGTCTGACCCTAACACGACACTCGTGATTAGAGTAGGATGGAAAGATAAGAGAGATACTTTGGAATTCAGGTTAATAGGAGTGTGTGGCAGATCAAATGAAGGTGATGAAGAAAGTGAGGTAATTATGGTGTAAGAAGGAAGAGTCTGCAGTGATTTCCAGATTCATGGGATGGTAGTGTTATTAAGCAAGAAAGGGAATACAGCTTCTAATTTCCAAAGGCTTTCAAGCACCCCAAAAAAGAAAACTACAAGAAAAAAAGATAACTTTTAGGATGCCACAGTAACTTGCCACTTGCTTCTGCATTGCTTACTCACTTAGCATGACTACTGACAACTGGTCTAACCTTTCACAACCTTCTGTATATTTATGTTATATTGTTTCTCAATAATAATTGTTTCTCATTACTCAGTTGTTGGGGAAGACGGCATCAGGTGACTACAATGATAAGGCAGCTTTCCTCCTATGAAATCAGACTGCCTTAGACATTTCTAGATGAGCAATGAGGTATATCACATGAGTATATACAGGGAAGCAGGCAGGAACAGGTATGTAAGAATAGGAAAAAATCTGCTCCCATCAAATGCAACCAATGGTTTAACCTCTGTAAAGAGCGGTTCCCTCTTCAGTAAAACAGGAATCTTCATCCTTACCCTATAGAGAATTGTGAGGCAGAACAGCACAGTGGAGAACCACCCTATGCGTGCCTTGTTTCAGGGTCAGAGATGACGTTTGCCAGAGAGGGTAAGCCAGTGGTTCCCAACCAGTGTGCTATGCCATGTCTGTGAACCTTAAATCTTCCTGGTGCTCTGTCAAATCTTGATCTGGGTATAAAATTGCCTCTGCTACAGACAATTCAGACAGCTAACTGCCTGATGGAGCATTTTGCTGAGTAGGCTGTGTTGGGAAGACACAGAACTGGGAACAATTTGCTCACATTAGACTAGGTAGGAAGGAAAGCAAAAAGGTAAGTCAGCACCAAAGGGAAGATCATGTCCTGAAATAAGTAAAAGCTTGGCTCCATGGATGGAGGTAAACAGATAATCATCAGGGCACATACACTCAAAGAGTGACATTCTGCTGAGGAGAAATCTTTCAAATTGAAAGTTCAAAACCTTAGTTACCTTTATAGACCTTGGGAAACACTTACATAGTAATAATGACTACATTTTAGTTATTACCAAATTACTCAATTTCATTTTGAGTCTTTAATCCCTTCCCTAATGTTGTCCAAAATTCCAATGACTATATTAAGTACTCACTTTCGATTACACAGTCTTAACGTGGCAAAGCTGCAGCCCCAGTAAGTCAGCCTGACTGTGAGCCAGGGTTTTCTCAGAAATCCCGTGTGTAAAGAGGGACAGACATTTCTCCTGCTGCACAGTGCCTGGAGCTCAGATTCCCTGGACTCTGGCTTCATTCTCTCCATGGGACAAATTTTTCTGTTCTGAGCAGGACCATCAGGGGCCAGGACAGGAAGAGGCAGGCTCTGGATAAAGCAAGAATTCTGTCATCTGCCCAGTTTCCCACCTTAGACTCCTGGACCACATAGCATCTCTTTCTGCTTTCTTTTCTCTCATATTCTTGGGACCCAGTGTGCCTTGCCAACAGATGAATCCTCTCTCCTTTGTACCTTTATGTGTCTTTTTATTCTTTTTAATTTATATATTTATCTCTTTCATGTATTTTAAATTAAATTAATTTATAATAGGTTTTATAGTACATTAAACAGGTTTCATTGTAACCCAGAGGCTCCATAAATTATCAGTGGTCCCATTAGCTACTTGAATATTATGACCAAATAATAAGGGGATAGATAACAATTAGATCTGTCTGGATTTTTTCTTGTACAAGTATTTTATTTTATCCAGTTAATATGTGCATATGTTTTTAAAAATCAAATACCTCCAAAAGGCTTAAGACAAACAACAACTACTCCATCTCACCTCCTGTTCTACTCCCTGGGGAAAAATTCCTTCAACCTTTCCCCATAGTAGTCACTCCCATATTCTGAAAAAAAAATGTGGATACTACTTTTACTGACACTAGTTGGTATCTATTAGTTTCTTCTTACAGTAGATGAGTTTTAGTTTTCTCATCCATCACTGCCTCTCCTCTCTCCCGTTCTCCCAAAGAGCTATCCACCTATTGGTAGGTATTTTCAGAAGAAATCAATTATCAGTAGTGACACAACTTCATTCATGTACTTACTGTTCACTATTGAGTCACGTTTACTATAAATGCTTTATTTTCCTGATCAACTTGTCATCTTTCCTGAAAATTCCACTTGCCTTACTTGTTCACTTGCACAATCTGAAATCTACATATTATTATAGAATCCTACCCCTGGAGTGCTCCATCCCCCTCATTCATTCTGAGTTAATCGCTCTTTGAAACAGTGCTGGCCAACAGAATTCTCTGCAATGAGGGAAATTTCTTTATCTCTTCTGTCGGGTGTAGTAGCCACAAGACATGTGTAGCTACTGAACACTTGAAATGTAGCTAGTGTACCTGAGATACTGGATTTTTAACTTTCAAAAAATGTAACCAGTGTGTTTAATTCATTCACATTTAATGTAGTTATTGAAATGGTTGGGTTAAAGTCTTTTATCTTGGTATTTGTTTTATATTCATCCCATTTGATCTTTGTTCTTCTCTTTCTCCTTTCCTAGCTCATTTTAGATGAATTGATTATGTTTTAGTATTGACTTCTTTTGTATACCTCTTACTGACTTCACTTCTTTAATGGTTGATCTAGAAATTACACTATGTATCTTTAAGTCATCTAAGACTACCTTCAAACAGTATCATCTTGCTTCATGAATGTAGGAACCTTAACAAAAGCATAGGTTTATTTCTCCCCTCGTGCCCTTTGTGCTAATGTTGTTCTTATATTTGATTTTAAATCCCCACAAGGCATTTTAATTAGTTTGCTTTAAATAGTCGATAGTCTCTTAGAGCAATTTAAAAGTTTAATACAAGCGCGCGCGCGCGCACACACACACACACTCTCTCTCTCTCTCTCTCACACACACACAAGTAAGTTTTTATAAGTATTCCTAAATAATTCCTTTCTGATGCTCTTAATTCATTCCTAGAGATTTGGAACTCCATTTCTGAGCCTAGTTTGTTTTCCAAGTCTTGTATGTTTGTGGTGATGGGGAGATGACAGACATAGCTGTGGTGTTCTTTGTATGAACTAGGGGGTAGGTTATAAGGATCAACCTCTCTATACACTAAAGTTGGACCAGTCTCACTGTTTTTGGCCTTTTACCCAATAATGTGCCAGGAAACATCTCCTGCCAAACCAAAAAGCCAATTGTGCACTTCATTCTCAATCAATCCCAGATTCAAAGACGTCACAATGGGAGCTTGAAATTGGCCATACTTCCACCACAAAAATGAGTAAATGCTACAAATCAGGACTTGATTTCTTCTTTCCTTCTTCCTTTCTTTCTAGCCTTCCTTCTTTTTCAGAGAGCTGGCTGAAGACTATTTACTAGCACATCACTGCCTACAACTTACCCCGACTTTTCCACTGTGCCTGACACCACGCCATGATGTGGGGAGGGGGAATGACTGTCTGGCTCGTAACCCCCATGAACACCCTGGGCCCTGGCATCCCTTGCCTGTCAGATCTAGCAACCTCCTTCATGTGCTGTGGGCTCATGCTCTCTTTCTCTTTGTTCTTGTGGGTTTATGCGTTTTTTTATTGTTATTCTCGTGGGGCCTTGAGAGGGGGTGAGTGGAGAGTGTAGGGCTTATCTAATCATCTTTAGTTTTTTTAAAGCCTATTTTTGTCTTTAAAAGTAGAAAGGTCAAAGAAATAAGCAACTTCGGGAACTCAAGAAGGCTTAATAATGAGCCAGGCCTAACACCATAAAGTTCTAGTAACCTTGTTATTAGTCCAAGTTTGGGGGGCCCAGGGGACAGCTCTATAGAGACGTTAATGTAAGAGACCTGGGCTGGTGACAGATTTTGGTATTGGCGATCTCTTTATGGTAACTGAAGCAAGGACGTGGACAAAATTACCTGGAAGAGAGGATAAGTGGTGATGAGAAGAGGATATAGGACATAACCCCAAGGACTAGCAGGATATAAAGGATTGGTGGAGGAGAAAAATGTATGTAAAGGAGACAAAACAGGAGTGACCACAGGAGAGGTATAAATCAAAGAGGAAAAGGATCAGCAAAGACCACGGCTAAGTCTCCTGTCCTTGAGATGTTTAACAATAGGACAGGGTATTTTGCTTCTTCTTCAGTGTGAATGCTTATGGGGAGTGGATGTTCTCCCAGGCAGTGCTATTTCTTTAGGTCTTTAGAGCTGAATTTATAAATCTCATGCTTATGTATGAGCTCAGTAGCTGTGTGGTAGATTGTTTGGCGTGGTTTGGCTTTGGTTTCAGTTTCAATTCCAGTGGCTTTCTCCCCGACTCATTTGTATCTCATGCTGCAGGTTGGCACTGCCCATGTCCAACGAATAGCACCTGAGAGACAAGAAGAATGAGACAGAGAGATGGTATGTGCTTCTGGGACTCTGTAGGGTCAGAATTAAACTTTGAAAGAGTTCTACACTTTTTGAAAGATTGGAAAGCCCAGCAAATCAGGAAGACTGACTTGATTCCCAGTTTTCTCCATGGCTTCTGCGAACTCAGAGAAGTTGCTCAACTCTCATATAACTCAGCAGCTCACTTTACAAAAAGAGCATAATAAGACTGTATTCTCTTGGTTTAATGAGATAATATCCATAACTACAAGCTTCTTAGAGCCAAGTGGAAAGATACAGAAAAACAAAATTTTGATTGCTATTCTTGAAACTAGGGTCTTTATAACAGATGTATATAAAATACAAAAGTAATAATCTCATGTTATTAGGTTATATGAACTGAAGACTAGATATCGAAGGTCAAAATGAGCTATTTCCCATGTCAGACACATTAAGAAGTTCAATTAGAACATAGCCTATATGCTAGGAATATAAGGATCCTAACTTTTTTAGGCAGTTAACACATAAAGCACAGAATGTAATGTAGCTTCCATTCTGACTGGATAATTAAACGAAATTTAACATCTCTCACTGTTTTCATGATTGAAGAGATTTGCTAGAGTTTTCCAAGCCATAATTTCCACCTAACACAAACATTAAAGAGTTGTATGTTTTACTGCACTTTGGGGGACCATTTCTAGGCTGAGTATTTACCAAGAAGCACTGGGAAGTGTCTGGTCTTGAAGATCTCAGAGGGGTTTACAACATTCTTCCCTGACTTCCTCACCCCTGAACATTACTGCATTTCATATTGATGAATATTAGCAATATCTTATTAATACAACTTTGTTTTATATTATGCCTTTATCCAAAGGGTTGTACACACTGTGTAAGCAAGCCTCATAACAGCTGGAAGAGGGAGAAAATATATTCTTGATTTATTTGAATACAGAAATGAAGCAGTGGAAGACGAGTTCCTTGTATGTTCTTTGTATATTGATAAGCATCACTGTGCTGGTTTCTTCATAAAGGAGAAGGGGTTTCATGGTGAGAGAAGGATGCTGGGGTTGGTGTCTGGGGGCTCAGTTCCTCATTCTGGCTCAGCCACATGCTGGCCACGTTCCTGAGGGCACCAAGCCAGACAGGCTCATATGAGTGCTGCCTGCTGGTGAAAAACCTAATACTCCTTTAAATACTTGTCCAAAACTTAGGGGGAAGGCTGAGCACTAGGTGTGGAAAGAGGAAGAGAGAAATGCATATGTTCTAGTTATCAAAACAAGAATGTGCAGTTTCTTGGCTCCATTCTCTTACAAGGCAATTTTGTGACTTTATGTGGCCTCGCAAGTGCCCCTTGAAGATGTCACCCATGCAGCTCAGCTTTATGTTCCCTCAAGCCCCACACAGCATGCAGAGGTCTGGTAAATGCAATTCCCTGCATCTTCTCACACCTCCAGGGATGTATTTAGTGCTCTCAATAGGTTGCTGCCCCAGACAATGCCCAGGCTGCGCTTCTTCCTGATCCAGCTCTGTCTGAGCAGGTTACTTAACCTTGGTGGGCCTTGTTCTCAGAGATGTCAACTGATTTTAGCAGTGAAACTCTTGTTAAAACAAAACCTACATGGACGCCCAGCACATGCAACACATAAAAGCTGGAAGCTCACTTGCTCGCTTCCCTCACCTCTCCCTGTTGTTCCTCTTGCCTTGTAGGAGGACGGCCATAAAATCTCAAAGAGTCTGTGAAGCAAAATTGGAAACCACTGAACTAGACTATCACTAGGGTGAATTCCAGCTCTCACATTCTATAATTCTGCTTGAGTATGGCCAGGGACTCAGAGTAGATGGGAGAGGGGAAGGGAAATAAATGGAGAGTCACAAAGTGTCACATGTTTCCCCCAACCCTTAGTTAGCCAGTTCATCCTCATATGGTGACATTCCATCACAACGGGGTTTATTTCTAGGGGAAGGACAGAAGTGGGTGATTCCCCTCCTCAAAGACGGGAAGGAGAAAAACTCTCAGAAAGTCACTCAAACCACTCATACTTCTGGAGTTGACCTCAGAGCAACCCCTACACTACACCAGGGATGGCTGAGCATCTCCATCTGAAAGCACTGGAAGGTGCTGGAGTGTGAAACCTTCGAGGAGATATACAGCAGCATTCCCATGACTCAGTGTGGCAAGAATGCATGAGATTCCCCAAGGTGGTGTGGACACTGCAGAAGATGTCTGGGCTTGAGCTATTTTCTTGGTATCCCCCAAAAGAATCCTATATGCAAGACTCTATGGGATGGACCAGGTAGTATACAGCCTCCAGCATTGCCATCAATAATCCCTTCTTGTCCATAAGCACCTCCTGTCAAGAGGCAGAGTCTCTTTCTAGAAAGCTTCCTCATTGTCAAAAGAACACTTTCCCCATTATTGCCTCAAATCCTAAAATTCTGCCATTATTCATGCACTCTACTGTGTTGGCATTACCTCCTCTCAAACAACACTGTATTCCAACAGGGCTTACATCCTGAGTTCCCTAACATTGTAGTATGGATAAATTCATCAGATTATTTCTTCTTTTGCCTAAAGTGACCAGAATCATTTCAAAGTACAGTAACAGAGTATACTATTATCTCTTATTTATCCATTGCTGCTTAATAAATTACCTCAAACTTTAGCAGCATAAAACAGTACACCTTCATTATCTCAGTTTCTTTGGGTCAGGAATCTGGGCATGGCAGAGCTGGGTCCTTGGCTTCAGATTTTCTCATAGGCTGCACTCAAGATCATGGCTGGGATGGAGTCACCTCAAGACTCAACTAGGGAAGGATCCACTTCCAAGTTCACATGGTTTTTAGCTGGATTCAGTTCCTCACAGGCTGCTGGACTGAGGGCCTCAGTTCCTCTCTGGCTGCTGGCCAGAGAAACCACATTCAGTTCCTTGCCACACCAGGCCTTTCCAGCACAGCAGCTTGCTCCACTGAAGCGTGCAAGACGAGAGGGCAACGGAGAGACTGCCCACCTGGAAGTCACAGTCTCTGAAACCTAGTCATGAAACACTTCTGCAATATTTTATGGGCTGGAAGCAAGTCATTCCAGGAGAGGGGACTACACAGAGCGTGAGTGTCAGGGAATGGGAGTCAGTGAGAGGCATCTTGGAAGTTGGCTGCCTGGCAGATTCACTCAGCACTCACTCACTGTAAGAACCTGGATCCCAGGTGTGAGCAACTGAGAAATTATCTGTGAGGAAACCTGTTTTAGAGAAACCAGGGCCTCCCTTCACCAGTGCCACCTCCACTCTTCCCATATGGAGTCCTGCCCCTTGCTGACTAGTGGCTAATAATGTGGCAAAGTCTTTGCTTCCTTTTCTTCTGTCCTTTCTCTGATAGAGGCACTAATAAAGCACCAAAATCTCTCTAAAATTAAGGAGTCAAAGAAAATAATATTGTAAGTAAGAAAATACATAAGTAAAAAATTTGCTGTTTTCATCATCACTAAGTCCTTTATTACGTATCTGGCTATGAGAAACACAGATCGTCAAATTTAGAAAAGCAGAATGAAAACTTTACATCAATCTTCATTCTAGCCAAAAATAGTATGTTGGACCCATGATTTTCTCTAAACTTTTATCACTCAAGATAACACACACATCAGAAGAGGGGGAAAAAATTTAAATAGTTTCTGGCCCTTTAATGATTTTAATTAAATGTTTTCCTCAGAGTACAAAAGCTACGCCTCAGATGGAGACAGCAAAAATATAGAATTATTGTATATGGGCTTCAACCCGTACGATTTTTTTAAACTTTTCTTTGTAAATACATAATCTTATGAAGATTCTTTATTTTTATGTACATGTGTAATAATAAGACCAGAATTAGATATTAGTTGATCCCTTTCCCCTGAAAAGCATAGAATTTTCTCACCCTTTCTTGTTGGAGACAAATAGTATTACCTCCACTTTTCAGATGGAAAGAGACCTGGTGTGTGGAGGGTCTGGACCAGAGTCCCGCTGTGAGGAGGGCAGGAGGAGGAATTCTAGCTCAGAGTTCAGGATCTGAGGCCTGAGCAGAGAGGCTTGATTCTGACAGCCAAAGGTGCATTGTGGGGAAGAATTCGACCCACACAATTCCTGCTTCTCTCTCTGCAGCTTCTGATCACTTCTCCTTCATATTTGATGCTTTGGAAACTTGAAGTGAGCTCAGAACTTTAAGCACTAGGCCAGCATATCCGTCCACACCCACTGTCCCTCCTCCCCTTCTTAACTCCCTCCCAGCAAAAATGTGGCTCCACGTTTCCCTCCAATGGATGTTTCTGTCCGAACAAAACACAGCCTGATCCCTAGAAGATGTACTATTTTTTTTTTAGAAGATGTACTATTATTCTTAAAAAAAAAGTTACCAACAGCCAATTCCAAATTCTGTAGAGCTCCTACCCCATGCCCAGCCAAACCACACAAGAAGTTTATTGGAAAACAGTAGGTGCTCTTGCCTACACATTCAGAAGAAAAGGAGGACAATCTGTCTTAAAATATCCAAATTAGCACTGCATAGGGTGTGATCTCATCTAAATGGCTCTCAGTTTAACACGTGACAGGACAGAAATTCAGGAGATTCTTTTCACTTCCCAAAGATTTATTTATTCTTTAGGGACACATTGTTGGTTCGCTTTTCCATAATCATTTCCGACGTATTACTTATCAGACTCCAAGTTCCCTCAAAGAAAGGAATTAAATGGTCAGTCTCGATTACAAATGCTATGAACGACCAAACAATTTTAGAAGCCTTACTCTAGATGTCACATGCATCTTGCAGAATCATTGTTTCACAGGTTAAGAATACTATAAACTCTGATTTTTAAAGTATTTTTAAAAATTTTTTAAATTTACAATGTTGTATTAGTTTCTGGTGTGCAGCATAGTGATTCAATTATACATATACATCTGCTTTTTCATATTCTTTTTCATTACAGGTTACTACAAGCCATTGAATATAGTTCCCTGTGTTATACAGTAGGACATTGTTGTTTATCTATTCTGTACTTAGTAGTTTGTATCAGCAAACCCAAACGTCCAATTTATCCCTCCCTCCATCCTCTCTCACCTGGTAACCATAAGTTTGTTTTCTACGTCTATGAGTCTTTCTGTTTTGCAAATAAGTTCATTTGTATCATTTTTTTAGATTCCACATATAAGTGGTATCATATGATGTTTGTCTTTCTCTGACTTACTTCACTCAATATGATAATCTCTAGGTCCATCTATGTTGCTGCAAATGACATTATTTCATTCCTTTTTATGGCTGAGTAATATCCTGTTGTGTGTGTGTGTGTGTGTGTGTGTGTGTGTGTGTGTGTGTGTGTGTGTGTGTATCACAGCTTCTTTATCCAGTCAACCGTCAATGGACACTAAGGTTGCTCCCATGTCTTGGCTATGGTAAATAGTGCTGCTATGAACACTGGGGTGCGTAAGCCTTTTTGGATTAGAGTTTTCTCTGGATATATGTCCAGGAGTGGGATTGCTGGATCATATGGTAAGTCCATTTTTAGTTTTTAAGGACCCTCCATACAGTTCTCCATAGTGGCTGCACCAGTTTACATCCCCACCAACAGTGTCAGAGGGTTCCTTTTTCTTCACACCCTCTCTAGCATTTATTATCTGTAGACTTTTTGATGATGGCCATTCTGACTGGTGTGAGGTGATACCCCATTATAGTACTGATTTTCATTTCTCAAATAATTAGTGATGTTGAGCATCTTTTCATGTGCCTGTTGGCCATCTGTATGACTTATTTGGAGAAATGTCTATTTAGATCTGCCCATTTTTTGATTGGGTTGTTTTTTTTTTATATTGAGCTGTGTGAACTGCTTTACAAACTTATTGCTAACATAACTGAATAAGGCAATGATTACAAATTAATATCTATAAAAATAAAATAAAAGCTGCATAATACTTTGCACATAGATAGCATCTTTTACTAACAAGAAAAGACCAATTCTATGCACATGCACACAAATGTGCACATGTACAGACCCAAATATTGACAAACCTCAAGTGGACTGAGCAAAACGTCTTTATAGAAACTCTGAAACATACTTTTGCACAGGCACTCTAAATTAAAACTATAGTTTTATCTGGATACCACCTAGTGGCCCAGAAATGAGGCATCAACCAAAACAGTTATATCTAGGTTATACTAAGAAATGGAGAACACATCATTTACAGTATGTTTCAAAGTTCGTAATCTGTCTTCACCTGCATGACTCTTCTCTGCACTGATATTTTCCCTACGCCAGGAGGAAACAAATACAAACTGCAGCCCATTTCCACTCTTTTCTTTGTATAAAACAGCAGCTCCCTCCACATTATGTGAAGATAATCCACAGCAAAGCTGAGTGTGACTCAGCCCTCCTAATATTTTTGGGAGCACTCGTGGGATCCAGATGAGAAGGGAGTCTTTGTCCAATGTCATCTTCTCAATGAAGCTAACTTTGCAATTTTAAAATTGCAACACCCCTCTACCTCCGATCCCCCCATTTTGCTCTTTGTCTTCATTTCCATCATCTTCTAATAGGATGTGAAGGGTAGCAGAATATGCCACATCAAGTACACCACTTTGGCATAAGGATTATTTTGAGCAGAAGGCAATTGAGAAGAAGCAAAGGTAAGAACAACTCCCTGTCCTCCCCCTGTTTTCCTAAAATCAAGACATAAATTTGTAAAAGTGTCCCTCCTCCCCTCTCTACCAGGAAGGACAGTGTTTAATCACCAGACACAATTATCAGCCCAGAGACAGCAGCAGAAGAACCTACATAAAAAAAAAACCTTGCTAACTAGCCCTTATCTTCCATTCGTTCCCCCATATATTTACCTTCCCACAATTTGCTGCTCTAAAAATTCAAAGTCCTTTTCCTTTGTCTCATCACTACTCCAAAAACCTATTGTTCTTTTGTTAGGATGCTCTAAAAGCTCAAGATCTAAGCACTCCTCTGAGTTACTCCTCACTGAATACTCCCATAGGTACGTGTGACACACATATTAATAAACTTCTGTTTGTTTTTTCTCTTGTTAATCTGTTTTTTGGACGTCTGATTTACAGGGCCCTAGCCAATGAACCTAAGATGGCTAGAAGGAAAAGAAATTTTTTCCTCCCCTCTAGCTGAATAATTAACTCATTTATTAGATTTACTATGTATTTTTGTCTCCCACCCACTAGAATCCAAGACTCACAAGGACAAGGATCTGGGTTTGTTTTGTGCAGTCATATCTCCCAAGTGCTTAGAACTGTGCCTGGAAAAGTCGGCACCAAATAAATGTTTGGTGAAAGATGTTTTGAAACTGACTTACATTTAGTGGTCCTTCCAGCTTCTGGTTGGAAACTAAGCATCCAGGGTAAAGAAATCATAACACTGCCGTGGTTCCAACTCATAGCTTATGTTCCTGGAAAAGGACTGTATATACCTTTTGATGGATCAAAAACAGTCCACCTGGGGGGAAACAGAAAGAACACAAACCAAAGTGAGGAAAGAAATAGGCAGGCTGGGAAAGAGAAGAGGGTCAGTGTAGCTCCCCTCTGTTAACTCCTCCACGTGGCTAACTGTCTGTACTTCCTATCACTTGACTGTTTCCCTTAAAGACAAACTATACTCCATTCAGGGAAACTTGTTAGCAGAAGCAATTACTGTTTTCAAAAATAATGTTTTGGGTTTTTTAAAGCAGGACTAAAGAAAAAGTAATAATGGGGTCTTAGAGATAGATAAGCTGTTTATCCTATTGTTATTAGAGACAGTAATATAAACATTTTTCTCTCCCTCTTCCCTTTTTTTTTTCTTTTTGGTAAAATGTTGGGAAGGATGAGCAAGAAATACTAAAAATAAATATGAAAGCAAATAAGGTAACATTCTCTTATGGGTATAACAACATAGGGTAGACCTGAGTATGGATTTATTATTCCCTAATTTCTGTATTATTTAAAAGGCTTTTAAAACATGATTATATTTTTTATTCTTCCTACTAAAAGGATAAAAGATTAGCAAATATCTCAAATAATATCAAACACAAATTATCCTTCCTTGCCATGTCCAGTACCACATTAAGAGTGAGCACTTAGAGTTTGTACTGGTAATTATTGTGAATGAGTTAATACAGAACAAAAATCTTTAAGAGAACATAGGAAGAAAGAGATTCACAAAATAAAAGCACTGAGATTCAGTTGAGAAATGCAAGAAATAGAAGCAGGAGGAGGAATCACAAAAAGAGAGGCAAGTAAAAGATTATCTAACAGTTCTTTTTTTTTTTTTCTTAATCCACCAGTTCTTGTTCAAATAGTTGGAAGACTAAACCCTTCAAACATTACTCTCCAATTGGAGATAATCCTTAAAAGGGTAAGTTAGAGGGAAAAATGAGGGTGAGCCCAGTAGATTCTTTCAAAGCTCAAAAGCCAAATTTTATGGAAGAAAAATCATTTGATGTAGATGATCTGGGACTTCCTATGAAGTGCTAGTGAGAGCTGTTGCCCTGACAGCTAACAACACTCAGCCTGTGATTTATTTAAAGAGCTGGTGCAGCAAAGACACCAGTCACAGGCACTTCTCACTGCCCAGGGCTGACTCAGTCCACACTGGAGGACCACCTCCAGCATGCCATCGTTCCCTCCTCACTGCCTGCTTCCTTGGGCTTGGGGCTAGCAGGGTCCAGTACTGGTTAGCAATCCCGCTTTTGGAAATCTGCAGTTCAAGGTAAAAGGCCATGTGCTTTGTGACTAACTGGGAAAGTTGCTCAGCTATGACGACTGGCTTTCTGGCCACCGAACAACTTTCACTGGGGAATTGGAGGGCCATCTCAGTCCTGTGAGAGAGGGGGAAACCTATTCAGTCACTAGCAAGGGGTCAATTCTCAATAGTTCCCTTGGTCTTCCTGAACTTGTCCCTGACCTTATCCAGTTATTTTTAAAGGATCATCAAAAAATGTGCAGAAAATTGAAAGTAGTGTTTATAGGCCTTAGATGAGCCCATCTCTCCTTTACTTGTATTTATAAAAAAAAAAAAAAAAACTACTGGTCCTGTGGTTATTTCTTTTCCTTCTTTGGGAAAAAAAATCACTTACACTTGTATATAACTTTTAACCAAAAGACTCAATAGTTTATTTTTCTACTAACTCTCAGAAATGCATCATGAGTGTGAATAAATCTGAGATCTCATCTGACCTTTATCTTTACAATATAACACAAGCACAATAATAATTTATAGTGCTCAGTCCTAAGTGTGACATTTCAATGAGCCGGGTAAATATCATTACCTGCAGCCAGCATCCCACCAGGATTCAGACTGTAAGGAAGGTGGGTGTGGGCATTTTCCAGAGGAGAATCATTAATTTGATGGTAAGTACGGCCCCAAAATCAGGAAAGGTCTCACTCATCAGAGTAATGTTAATAATTGACAATGTGATTAAAAACATACAAAACCAAAGGGGGAAAAGTAGATTTTCATTTAGGTGAAAAACAAGAAAATCTCCAGCCCTAGCTAACCCAGGTTGACTGCTGAATAGCCCAGGCACATGAACGATTGCTCAGGGCTTCCTTTCCTCTCTGTTCTTGTAGAGGGAAGGTCAAAGGGGCCAGAAACATTATGAATGGAGCGGAATCCCCAGAGAACCAGGAGTTAAAGAAACTGAGGAAGAAGAAACAAGGAAACAGATTGATGGGTCTGCCTGTCTTCAAAGCCCAACCAACATGTGAACCATGGAAGATATTTGATGTCCAATCTCACTCTGCTCCAGGAAGACAAAGGTATCAACTGTCTTTTCTTCCTACCTTCCCCAACTCCCCATGCTGCTAGAGTCTGACTTTTCTAGACAACGTATCTTGTCCCCTGACCCCAGGGTTTCATGAGCAGCCTGACCAGGCAAGACACGTAGCTGTGTTTTCTACCCTCCCCTTCTCTGGAAATCAAAGCCCCTAGACTTGTAGGAAACCAGGAGGCAGCCCTCAGCCTGGCTGGCGCTCATCAGATTCTTTTTCGTACAGCAGGAGGTGTGGAAACCTTTGAGCTAGCTGAGAATATTCCACAGCTACATAATATACATGTTTCTTTCTATGTTTGCCTATCTCCATTGTATCGCAAGAGGCCCATTGTCACTCCAACACTCCCATTGCTTGTCAGCCTACCCTGTCCCACGTCGAAATGGTATACACAAGGCAAATTCTCAAAAAATAAAAACTGTATTAAAAAAAAGAATGCAAAACAAAAACAACAACCCACAACGTGTTCTGATAGAACTGTGTGCTTTAATGGGGAAATTGGTCTTTTGGGTACGAAAGCCATCTTCAGTTTGCAGAGAAACCCCCTGGATTCATAGATTTTCTCCTCTGAACTGGTTCTGCCCTCACTGCAATTTTGGTATCATGCCTTAGTAGGTTTCAGCAACATCTTGACAAAGTTCTCCTTTGAGTGAAAGAAAAAGTTTGGGTTTTGTGTAACACATTCATAAACTGGTCTTGCCCATAACCAACAGATTAAATACACACATATCACCTGCCGAGAGTTCCAGCTGTTTAGATTTTCACCCAAACATGTGAATAAAAACCGCAGGCAAAACAAGTACTGTCTCTCATACCTTTTATGGATTAACAAATAGCCCTTACCCTGCTGATGCCCGTTCTTAATTGGACTGTGCTGTGAGGAGCAATTAAGCCTAAATGGCCACTTGCTGAGAGCTGGTAAAAGAAATGCTGCAGCTTGAGGCATTGGCTTTCTCCAAACAGAGCACATATGTTTGGCTCCGGTGCCCATAAAGAAAGGAGATTTACTTATTTTCCTCGTGCTTTTAAAAGTGAAAAAGGCTATTGTTTGAGGTATCCAGTGGAAATTATTCAAGGCAATTTTTTAGACATAAAATAATTTTTGCAACTTTTGTGCAAACAAGAGGTGCGGAAATGAGAGAGCTTTTGTTCCTCCTTGAAAGAGGGCAGCAATTGTGCGAGACAGGCCTCTTCCCTCCCTCCACTCCGTGGCCTGTCTCCATCACGTGTGCAAAGGACAGATCAGAACCAGCAAAATGAAGCAGACAGTGAGATAGTCCCCTGGAAGAAACAGATCCTCACCGGAATGGCAAGTAATGGGGGAAGAGAGGTTTTATTAAAGAACACATACTCAGAGGCATGATTTCTGTGTGTGTGTTTGCTCTTAAAAATGGAAGAGAATAAGAACAATGAGGTTAAGGTAGGACTGACCTGCCCTTTTCAGCACAGAAAGCGCCTTTCAAGAAACCCCAAAGACATTCTTCAACCACGCAGACACATGCGTTGTTGGCCTGTTGCTGGTGTTCATGTCATTCTATTTCATTGTGGACAAGGGACAGAGGAGATAAGCCGTACTCTCCTCCTGCACCACTGGAGGCTGTAGAGTAGTCTAGTAGAGGCAGTGTTGTAGGAGAATAGGTTCTTGCCTCACACAGGAAAGAATTAAAGAGCAAAGCATACTAAAGTAAAAGCAAGTTTATTTAGAGAGATACACACTCCATAGACAGAGTGCGGGCCGTCTCAGAAGGCAAGAGAGAGAGCAGCCACGAGGTGTGGAGTTAGGTTTTACAGGCTGCGTAATTTCATACGCTAACGAGTAGGAGGATTATTCCAACTACTTTGGGGAAAGGGCAAGGATTTCCAGGAAACGCCCCTCGTGTTGATCTTTTATAGTCAGCCTAGGAACTGTCATGGCACTTGTGGGTGTGCCGTGAGGCTCAAGGTCTACTGGAAGGCGAATCTTCCACAGTCTTGGTTCTAGTCAATTTGTCCTGTCTGCAATTGCTGTGTCACTCTTTCAGTGGTTGTGCCTTGTCCCCTTCCCCCCATCTCAGTAAGAACTCCGCTGGAGTCAAGAGATCTTGACATAGCACCAGCCATTTGTCTCGGAGGGAAAAGTTTCTTGAAGAAACCCCCAAAACTCACACATACCCTTTTGAGAACACCAGCATTTGGACCTCTCTCACACAGAATGAATCGGAGGCAATAATAACCTGAAAAACACCCAAAGGCACCACCTAAGTGATGTTTACCCCTTTTCCCCCATCTCTCCTTCTCAACACAACACAACAGGAGAGGACTCAGAAGAAAGAGGGTGTAAGGAGGGGAGAGGAGAGTAGGAGGAAGGATCTCTGCATAGCGGAGAAAAATCACTTTTCTTCTTCCCTCTTAGGTTCAATGGCTGGAGCCCAAAATAAAATTGATTAAAGACAGATTAACAAGAGAAAAAAATTAAAGAACAGTTTTAGTTATGTACAGCCCAGGATTGTCTCAGGCAATAAAAGTTGTCTCTAGGAGTAGATCTCTTCCTGGTACAGACGTCTTTACAGATGGAAATTTCCTTCATAAATGTAACTTTCCTCTACAAAGGGAAAATTTGTGCTCTATTTTTAGGGAATTGGAAGGAAGTAAAGAGCTTTTCCTAAGTGTGATGGTTCTCGGTTGGCACTTAGCTCAAAATAATTCATATGCCAAAGAGGCATATTTTGGTACCCATCATCTGCCACAGGTGCCCAACTTTGGCATGGAAAGCAAATGTGAGTTAAATTGAATAAGAGATAGAAGAAACTTTATTGGATTTTGAATACTTAAAATTACCAGGAAAATGATGGGATCAGATCAAGACATTGTTAAAGAGCAAGAAAGGAAGATTGGACTAGGATGGTTTAAAGACTTTGGAGAATCTGAAGAAAGATTTTTTTATATTTGTATATTTCAAATTCAACCTATTCAATGAACCAATTACATTTTTTCTGAATCATCTCCTGATCTACTGGATTTATTTTTTCCAAGGACTCCTATTTGCTGTACTGCCTAACTACTTGCATTATTGAGATTATCTGCTGCCTTTAGACTTGAACTTGCATGGTTAATAAATTATTTAGTAACATTTTGTTGGCATTCCTTCACCATCTTTTGGCATTGACTCTTGCTATGAAGTCTGAAGTCAGCCAGACTTTCCTCTCCTTTGTGACTTAATTTCTTTTCTTGACGCCCATATAAATCTTCCTTTATCTCGTATTCAGTAACTTTTTAAGGATATGGCTGGGTGTTTGTTGTGTTGTGCCAGTCTTTACTGGATCATGCTTCAGTGTGCTGATTCAAGCTTTTCCTGAAGGAAATTGTTTTCTTTTATATTATTGAAATCATTTCTGTTCCATCTGTTCTATTCTCTTTCTCAGAAATGTCAAATTAGTATATATTGGATTGCCTTTGTTTTTCTTCCATATCTAATACTTTATCTATAATCTCTTTTATGTCTTTGTTCTTTTCCATTGGGTAATGTTGTCAAACTTGCCACTATATGTATGTCACTGTGTTTACAGTCACATTTATTCTTTCTATGTTGTTTTTCCTCTTCCATTTCCATGTCTTTAGTTCATTTCCCATCTTGCCATTTTTCTCTGAACCTTTCTATTGCTTTTTTGAAGTCTTTTTCTCCAACTGTAATTTTTGTTACGGGCAACCACTTTGAGACCGTAGGGACAACTTCTCTGTACACCTTCTTCAGTTCTATGGACAATTACTCTGTGGTATATTTTTAAATCAACTTTTAAACAATTTCTTCTCTCTTCCCGACTCCATTCTTATCATCATCTTCATCATCATTATTATTTTGGCAGAGTCTATCCATAGAGCTTCACTCTGATTAGCTTCGAATCTCTGAATGATTTTATGATAAAAAAAAAATCACATGTAATTTTGCTGAAAAATGTGGTATGAGTCAGTCTTTATTTCCCATGCCTTGGGGCACTTCTCCCCTCAGCTTTAGGCCGACAGGAACTTCTGCTGGGCATTGCTCTCTTCTTCACCTCACCTTTGGGATCGTTCCTCAATTTGGAAGTTGGAGCATTCATTGAAGGTTTTTAAAGAGACTACTGAGAACTCTATTTGTGGGTGAGTAACCTAAAAGTCAAGGTACATAACACAGGAGAAGAATGAAGGCAGTGAGAACAATGACTTTAGCTCATGAGTTTTAGTGTTCCCTCTCCATCCCTAACGTATCTCAGCAACACAGCAAACTATCTTCACCTGATGTTTTAACTCCTCTTTTTTAAGAATAAAAAAAAGTGTGAAATCAAAGAGTTACCTTAAGGAATTTTTAGGAATGGACATTGCTCTTTGCCCGCAGTGCAGCTCAGCCACCGTGTCTGAGATGGGAGGATTGAGAGCAGTATCCCTGGGCCAGGCTTAGAAGACAACCACACCAGAACCCTCTGCAGACTACATTAAGGGTAGTTGCTTAATATTGGCTATCACAGTCAAAGCATTCCCCAGGTCTCCCTCTCCACCCATACCTCTGACTTTCCCTCACTTGTAAGAAACTGGCTAGGTGGAATTTTTCCATGGCAAGCTTGTACTACCTAGAAGTACACTCTAGAAAGGTTGCAGAGCACGGAGGAGGAAGGATTATACGCCAAGGTTCCCATGGTCAGTTTTCCACCTCATCAATGCATTGTAATTGTGAAGGGGGAGATGATATTATTTATAACTTTCTCACTAGAAATGAAACATTTAATTCATTGAATGGCATTTCTCACCTAACATTCAAAAATATCTAGAAAGCAAAGTAAAAGGGATGAAGACCACCAAGTGCAACCCTTCATTTTACCAACAACCAGAGCAAAGGTTAGTACCCAGACTAACTGATCCCCAGAGGAGTGTTCTCCTACATCAGATGCTACTCCTCCCCATGGGAAAAATGTGAATAAAGGGAACAAGGGCTCATTTTTATTAAATGATAGTAAAAACAAATTAGCAGAGAAACCCCCACACAGTTCTTAGTAAAGGAAAGCTCACACCACTGCAACTTGCTTCAACTGGCCATCTTTTACAGAAGCAGAGCTTTTTTTTTTGATTAGAGATTAGTGAATATAACGGTGAAATTTTGCCCTCTAAATTCATTGACCCTCTACCCAAAGAAATTCTCTCCACGAACCTTGCTCAGATTAAGAGTGCTATGTGCTATGAAACCACCAGCACCAATCTGGAATGCCAGGAATGCATCTCCCCTGCTCAAACCTAGCCCCTTGAGGTTTCTCCAGTCGCTGGGTCAGGAGGTAATCAATATAAGAGGAATCTAGGAGAGATTAGTTGGGCCCTCCAGAAGACCAGAATATGGAGCAGGAGTGGGGTTTGTGGGCAAGAACTAGGAATGGAAGGATTTCAGCAGGAACGATTACCCAGAAGTGTGAAGAAAGGTCCCAGGCTCACGGGAGAGTCTGGTGATGATTCCTTCTACTCCTACTTCTTTCTTCCCTTTCCCTCTTTTCCCCTTGATCCTTCTTTTTCTCCTTGCAGTAGCAAGAACAAGAAGTGTAACAATAGATTCTTGCAGAGGCTTCCCTATCATGACTATTAAAAAGTACAGACTAGCAAAGTCCTTCTCTTAGAATCATTCAAAAGAAGTTATATAAAACATATACAATGATTTGATCAGAGTTGTGTATTACAGTAGTATTTAAAGTTACAAAACATTATTACATGATTAAAATGTCATCAGTGAGGAAATGATTATGAATTGAGACAGTACGACACAACAAAGATCTGTTGTCAAATAAGATTCCCACATAGGAGATCTTACTAGTACCAAGCTTTACTAATAATTTCAAAGATGCAAGTAACGAAGAGGCACGGGTACAACAGGGAGAGGTTCACAACTCCTCTCACAATTCCCTGGGCCTTTTTCTTCCTGTATCCGAGGTGCTCTGGTCCAAAATAGTAGATGAGTTCTCTAAGATATGCAGCCACCTTGCGTACCCAGAAGGAGCTACTTAGTTCAAGAAACATCTGAAACATCTCCATTTTATTCTCAGATATTTACATAGTTTACATGACATTTTCCAGAGTCATGCCCCATAAGTCTGCAGATTCTAGGTTTGTTTACCTAAGAAATCATAGACGCTAAAGTACGTTCTGCTAAAAGCATTCCATGGATAAGGACTCTTCTGCCCACAAAATCATTTAGTTTGTTGGGAGGTCTGTCATTAGTAAATTAGTCTGTAAATTAGTATTTACAAGATCAGACCAGTTTACTTGCCATCTTTCTTACCCAGGAACATACTCCCTCACACCAGTAAAGGGAGATAGTGGATCATAGACCTACTTCTTCCAAAGCACATTGTTGCTATATCCAGGTCGTTTTATGGAATTGTAAACGGTTATGTTGACAGAGGATGCTACTTTTGATATGTTGATCAATAACAAGGGCCTAAAGCAAAGTATTTGCATTATCATCTCAGCTATGTAAGAATAATACAGAAAAACTACAAGATAAAAACATCATAGAAAGCCTAAAAAGATTTTTAAGTGATTACTTTGGGGGTTTATAGATTATGGAAGATTATTTTGCTCTTTATATTTACAGTATTTTCCACAAGAACTTTGTTATTATTTTTAATTAAATGAAAGCACGCAGGAAAATCTAAGCATCATACTGGACAGAGCATAGAATTTGAAAGTAAACCGATTTGAAGTTGCACTCTGGCTTGACTGCTCATTGTTATGAGATCTGGGGCAAATTAGCCTATTTCTCCAGTTGTGAAGTGAGAAATACAGTACTCACTTCTCAGAGTTGTTTTGAATTATAAGTAGATACATCAACCACAGATGTTATGTGCCTTCATAGACAGGCTCTGCCTGCTAGCTTCCCATGGAGGACGAACCATTTACTTGCCCTGGGAGAGCCCCCTCCTTGACTACCTCCACACAGTTGGGCCAACCAGCCACATGCCCAGAGTTGCTCAGTCTTTCTGCCATTTCTGGATTTGAATGAAATACAACACCCCAAGACCTGGGATGTTGCATTTGGCAGCTGCTGAAGTGTGAGGAAATTAAGTCTCAACTGGACAAACCTTAACCAGTGGAAAAACACAGATAGGAGGAATACGGGAAAATAAACTGCCCTAACTTCTGCTCTCCAACCAACTGCTCTATAGTCTTTCCAGAAAAGCCCCACATAGTTTTGTGGACACTCCTGCTAAGTGGCCTGCCCTGTGTCTCCATGCTCCTTACAAAGCCCTAGTCAGCGCAGTCACTCTGCATCTTCTCTTGCCTCACTTTACCTTTTGCTCACTTTCACTGCCCTGGGCTTGTATCTCATAATAAATTATCAGTGCTTCATTCTTTGCCTCAGGCTCTGCTCTGCTTTCTGGAAACCTGAGTCTAAGACAGTAGATAATTTATGAAAAGCACTCAGTATATAATAAACCCTAAAACAGCATGTGTATGTATAAACCTATGAGGGGTAGGGGGGTGTGCATGAGCACACATGCAGTAATTAATACATGAACTGTTCTTGTATTTTTCAAGGTCTTTCTATAATTGCCACTATACAATAAAATTTAAGTAAACAATCTCTTTTGTTCCCATTCCCACTTCCTGCCCCCATTTCTTCCTGTAAACAAAATAGAAACCCAACAACTTATAGATTGCCTTCATACTGTAAATTATTATTAAAAAGTTATAAATCACATGCCAGGTGTGTGAGTCAGGATTGTATAATGGTTAAAAACATAAACTTTAACATCAAACAGACATGGATGAGAATTTCAATTCTATATGATCTGAGAGAAGTTAGCCTCTTAAGGACTCTTTCCTCATCTGAAAACTGAAGAAATAAATACCTTCCTGCATGTTTGAATTAAATAATGAATGCAAAGTTCCTACCACAGAATCAGTCTATAAGTTAAATTGTTATTATCATTATTATTATTATAAATGCCATTTATAATATACATTCCAAATCAAGCCATGGTAACGTTTAAGAACATATTAATGAATAATAGGAGTTAGGATGAAAGTAGAAGGTAGTTCACTCACAGGTTAATTATGTTCTAATGTTTATGTGTAGTCCAGGGAGGATCCAAAGTCCTGAGGCACGTGTCAGAACTGTCATTAATCAGACGTGTGAAATGCTGACACATCAGCAACACAGAAAGATGGAGAGAAGCAGGGAGTCAAGGGGAGGCTGGACAAGGCAGCCTGGGGCCTAAAGAAGTCGACCCAGAAATACGCCTGGTCCTCTGCGGACGGCTGGCAGAGCAAGCAGAATCTATCACTCTCCCCTGAGGCCTCATGGCCACAGCCAAGTTGGTTGGGATTCCAGTCCTAGTTTATGCAGAACAGCGTCAGATAGACAGGATCAGACAGCAGCCCGCTCCATGGGGGAAGCCACCATTCCAGAGCTCAAGGGCACTCTATAAAGTCTCTCCAGCCCCCCAGCTAGCATGTCTCAAGCAGCACATCTAATCCTAGATCTCAGTGGTCTGGGCTGCTAAGGTATCTTTCCCACTCATCTGGATTAACTCAGGATAGGGCTGGATTTGTAGACTGAAGGCATGTAATAGCTCAGGGATGAGAACTGAGAGCCACAGAGCATGATAAACAGACCTATGTCGGGAGAGAGAAACCAGAGCACTTACTGAAGAGGGTGAAGAAGGTGAGAGGCCACAGCACACCCTTGACAAACTCGCCCCAGGAAGCCTTGTACCCCTCGTGCTGTGATGAAAATCAGAGCAAATCTAAACAATACACTCTAGGCTTGGTCTCCAAGGACACTGGGTCCTCACCCATGCTAGTGCCAGCTTTCTGCAGGGACATTTTAAACCCAAATCTTTACTGGATTTCTCTCCAAAATAAATCTCTTAGAAAACTGTGGCCTAGACTCCCTCCCCTTCCCTGCACTTTTTTTTTTTTTTAAACAAAGACTCTCTGGGATTCCTTATCTTTTTCATGCAGAAGCAGTATACTGTAGAACAAAACTCCAGCCTCTCCTTCACTCCCAACAAATACTTCAAAACTCAGTATCATTTGCATCTTTTCACATCAGGATATCATCCATCTTATGGCTTAACATGATGAGATGATGCTGGAGGACATTATTATTTCATGTTTCTATTCTGAGAAAGATGTCTCTCTTCAACTTAACTACTAGCTGACAAAAATAATGTTGAACATCTGCAAGAGATAAAACAACTTGAATCCAATTTCCTTTCACATAGATTAAGAGCCCCATTCTCCTGTCACTTATGTAGCATATAACTCAATTTTTTGCAATATTTAAATGAGAGGCTAGTTTTTCAGGTCTGTCATGTGGATGACATAAATTTTTTATTTTGTCCCTTACACTGATATGGTGGATATATGAGACCCTGTCAGAATGTGGCAGCTCAAAAAAGAAAAGGGGAATCACACACGAAAAGACAGAAAGATCAATATAAAAGGGAGGCCGTATGAAAATCTCTTCTTTTAAGAATATAAATAAGTAAATCACACAGCAAGGTATGTTCCATCAGGATATGTGACTTTTGAATCAAACCTGGGTCACCTCTATGGATCAAAGAGTAAATGGCCTATGATTTGTAATTAATTTGACAGTCAAGATACCTAAACAGAGACATATCAACTGTGACTAAACTAACAACTGTGACTAAAACAAAAAAAGGTTTGATTGGCTCAAGTAACTGGAAAGTCCAGGGGTCACTGGCTTCGGGTAATAATTGATCAAGGACTAACTCAAAGTCACCAGGATCAATTTCTCCATGTCTCCAGCTCCATCTCTTTTGTGTTGGTTTCATTCTCAGACAGACTTTCTCCAAATGGGAAAAAGTTGGCTACAGGCTTATGTTACTGAAGTGTTTAAGGGTAGTGGGTCATTTATCTGCTACCCACTCTTGAGTGGATAAGGGGAAACAAGAAAGAGAGAGAGAGAGAGAAAGAGAGAGTGTGTGTATGTGTGTGTGTGTGAAGAGAGAGAAAGAGAATGTGAAGGCAAATGCTGTAGAATGTTAACAATGGGGGAATCTGGGTGGAAGATATACAGAAGTTCTCTGTACTATTTTTGCAGCTCTTCATCTTTCCTTATGCTGCGGTTTTGAAGGATCCTAAAGGTGGATTACCTGGACCCTGGCCTTGATAGTGCAGATGTTTTAATTTTATACCCATAGCCCACTCCTTCTCTCAGTTCCTGCATGTTTTCAAAAGACTGGCCTTCACGCTTCCTGTGGCAGCCCCACTGGTATCCAGGAGCAGGCCCCAGCTCTGTGGAACTTAAATCTTACACAATTTGGGGAGCACACCTTAGGAAAAAGAGTTAAAATTTTCTAATTTGAAATTAGATACAACAATGAATATTTATTTAGAAAAATTTCATGCAACTGAAGGGCACTGAAGCTCCAACTGAGTTAGCATCAGGGTGAATCCATCTCTCCTGGGGTGGTGAGGTTCTGCCACTTGGGAGTTGTCCACCAGAAGAGGCACAGGCCGAGCAAATTAGACTACCTCCACGCTGGCCCTTAGGTAGAAATGTTTTCTCTCCCTATTGTTTGGAACTTTCTCACCAACAGAGTTAAAACTACACAGGGTTCGGTTTGGGCCTGAGGAAGAGAGCACGAAGCAGACCACAGCCTACCTGAAGTGTTCTAAACCAAGAAGGGCCTGCCTCCAGCCTTAGCAAGTGGACTAGAAGTATAGCCTAGTCACAGCTGAAAAGAAATAAAATGCAATGAGAAGCAAGTAAGAGGGTACCGTGTGGTTGAGTCCAGGTCTCCAGGGGACCGTAGCAGTTAGGGTTGAACACCTTAAGAGTAAAAAAGATCATGCATTTACCTGGTCTTTTTATCTATGTTTCTGAGACCTCATGGGGTAGAGATGGGGGCAAAGGGGAAGGTAGCTGTTATGGGATCTCTTTCCACCAGCCACATAAAGTCCCATAAACATCCATTCCTCATACTAGCCTGTGTGCTAAGATTAAGAAACGGCTGTCAGCACTATTTACAATAGCCAAGACATGGAAACAACCTAAATGTCCATTGATAGATGACTGGATAAAGAAGTTGTGGTATATTTATACAATGGAATACTACTCAGCCATAAAAAATAAAATAAAATAATGCCATTTGCAGCAACACGGATGAACATGGAGAATGTCATTCTAAGTAAGCCAGAAAAAAAAAAGTACCACATGGTATCACTTATATGTGGAATCTAAAACAAAAAAAAGGACAAACGAACTTATTTACAAAATAGAAACAGACTCACAGACATAGAAAACAAACTTATGGTTACCACGGGGACAAGGAGGTGGGAAGGGATAAATTGGGAGTTCAAAATTTGCAGATACTAACTGACATATGTAAAATAGATAAACAAGTTTATACTGTATGGCACAGGGAGCCGTATACAGTATCTTGTAGTAACCTATGGTAAAGAAGAACATGAGAACAAATGTATGTATGTTCCTACATGACTGAAGTATTGTGCTGTACACCAGAAACTGACACAACACTGTAAACTGACTGTACTTCAATAAAAATATATTAAGAAAAAAAGAAATGGCTGTCAGAACCTCTTCCCCTCTAACCCTCCCTCTTACATAGCAGTCACAAGCAAGCAGGGGTTCATGTTCTTTCTGAGAGGGCATGCTGTTTGTACTTAACTGTGTATGGAGAAAAAAGCCAGAACTGAAAAACAGGGGAAAAAAATGTAACTACATAGTCAGACTGGAAATACTGCTCCCTCTGCTAAGCATTTCACCAAGATGAAACTTTGCTTCACTTTTATAACACAACTCATCAAATAACCGAGACAGCTCATAATATTATCCATCATGCTATGGTAGTGTCCTTGGATGCTACAAAAGAACATGTGTGGGTAGATTGCCAATTTGTTATTTTTAGTTCTTGAAAAATTTGACTATGGGGGGAAATTTCAAGAAAATCACCCAGTCCCCAGCCTGTATATAGAGCACTTAAAGCACATCCATCTGTAAGAAGCACCAGTTACATCCTCAGACATTCACGGGTGACCAGAGGCTATTTCCCCGCCTTCTCCCATCCATCCTTCTCACACGGACTTATAGAAGAGCTTCTTTTATGTGTTGTGGAGCCTGTTGGGTGGGAGGAGACTTTGCGTTTGTTTCCCCCTGGCAGACACATTCATCCGTGGATCCTCACGTGGCTGGTTCCTTCTCGTGCTCCAGATCTCACCTCAGGTTTCACTCCTCAGAAGAGTTTCCTGTCACCATATCAGAAGTTATGCCCATCCCAACAATCACTCTGTCACCTCACCCTGTTGATTTAGTTTATATTCCTCACCACTATACATGACCATTTATTGTCTGTTTCCCCCAACTAGGTAAGGACTTTGTCCAGTTCATCACTGCATTTCCAATGTCTAGCACAAGGCCAAGCATTCAGTGGATGCTCAATACATTGTTAATTCAACAGCTGTGAAAACAGACTAAAAAGCAGAGGGAAAGAGAGGCTCGTGAGCTGAATGACTGAGCAGGTGGGTATGTCATTTCTTTCCGTAAGTTTCTTTTATGAACATGGCCAAAGTACTGGGTAATTCCAAAGGGGACTTATGATCAGTGAATGAAGCCTGAAATAGTTCTCCAAAATCAGTTTCAAAAAAAAAAAAGCAACGTACTTTTTATTTCTCCAGGTTGTTCAGCCAGCCTGAAATCTTCAGGAACATAAAAGTGTGAGAGGACCAAACACATTCTGCTGTGGTGGCTGATAAAGTGGCTCAATGATGACAAGAACTGGTGACGAATCATCTATGGTAGGAAAGTCAAAAGAGATCTGTAATGTAGAACTTATGTCCAAACAATCCCCGCCACCAGCTACAAGCTATGATGAGAGTCTGGTGGGTCGCAGACTGTTCTGGTTACTCTAGATTGTTAGCCATTTGCCACGGCTAGTCTGTGCCCTGCAGTAGCAATACTTACTAAGCAAGCACCTATTATGTGGCAGATATGATGCTAAACACTCCATCTCTAACTCGGGTTTAATTCCATTACAGATTTTGGACAACGGTTGTCGGCTGTGACACATACAATCCCTGCACTGCAGTCTAAAAATGACAGAAATAGAATCCTGGGACAGGAGGCTAAAATACATGCCACGTTGTCTATTTACTAAGGAAGCATCCCCCCAGTTCTGTGAGACTGAAGCAAGAAGTTAGGAGACAGATAACTTCAGGCAGTGGACACCCTACCCCAGATGACAACGGACTACCCCAAGCACTGGTCCCTCAAGCTGGGTCCTCAGTGGGTACCGATCTAAGCCAGGGAAGATCAGGGGACCCAGATCACACTGGAAGGAAAGAGCTAGAAACTCCCCCAGAACATGAGGCTTCTAAACTCAGATCAGGACTTGCCAAGCCAGGGGAAGGGAACTGAAAACACACCTCTAGAAATTCTGAACCAACTGGTGGGAAAAGCGCTAAGTCAGATCCAACCTCTATGTGTGCTGAAGCACCTGTGTCCTCTTGCCTCCCTTCCCAAAAACTCATTCATAGCTGCTATGTAGGCACAAAATCCTCGGACAACCTTTCAGATAAACTGCTTGTTTTAGAGGCTCCACCACCTTTTTTTGGGGGGAGGGGGGCACCATACTCTTATCCTAAAGACCTAAAAGCCATCATTGTTTTAGAACCTATAGCCCCTGACAGAAAGTTCATATAACCGATGAGATTACCTGACTGTACCTAAAACTTCACATCGGTCTCCAGAGGACACTATGTAGGTCTCAGGCTGCGATTTGTGACCCTGGAAACTGCCAGCACGGAGAGCTGTGTGCTGTTTACTCTACGTGTATTGAGAAAGGGGGCTCGGTACAATCCTTGAGACCGATTTTAAAGGCAGGAACTTCCTCTCAGGTGAGTTGCATTAAGATGCAAATTACTCTCCAAGGGGCTGGAGAGCTACCAGTGGTAGCTGAAACCAAGCTCTATGATCTCCTTATATCTTTTCTCCTTACTTCCCTGGCTGCTAGCCCTCTGGTTAAACAAGCTGAGGCATCTGTTAGTCCCCCAAAGAAAGTTAGGATGCTGTGGGAATCTAGGGTGTGCTTGCAAAGGTCCTGCTTCACATTTTTAAAAGCTGCTGCCGATGATGATGTTAGAAACCACACTGTGACACCTAGATGAGTGCAAAAGTTGCCATTTTGCAAAGTCTGATGTCAGAGTTATCCATATCAATGGTATCAATAGTGCTGCCAATGGCAATCTCTCGCCTGGGACTCAGGATCAGTCATTAATGAGAAAGCTTTACAACTGTGATGTAGTTTAGATTTTAAGTGCACTTAATCAATAAGCGGAAAATTCCACCTAAAACAACTATGATTAGGATGAGGCCAAAAATTGTTGCCTAAATAAATTTTGTATAGCGGTTATCTACCCAGCTTAATTGGCAGATCTCCACTTTACTCCATCCTGTGAATAACTGGGCTCAAATAAGATCTCGAAGCTTGATGTCTAAATTAACCCTGAAGAAAGTTTAACAGTTGTAATATTTCCTAGCAAACTTTCCAACAATTTTTTTAATCTTTCCAAGAAAATCTATTTGCCCCTTTCTACTTCTTTCCCTTTATGATTTTATATAAATATTATTGGTGGTGTATAACTATATAATTTACTCTTTAGTTACAAAATATTCTGATGGGTCCATGACTGAATTTGAAGAATAATTAACAATTCTCAGAAGTGGAGACAATGATTGTCAGGACTTTGTGCATCCCCTTTTGGGAGAGTGGGAACATCTTTATTCATAGGAAGGATATTTGCATCTTGTTATTCTTGCTGTATGAGAGTTCAAATATGTGTAGGAGGATGTATGTAGACACCGAGTAGCTAAAGGAAGGGGCTGTGACAATTACTAAGCCATCATATTATTCTATATAATATGTATTATTATTATATTATTGTTATCGTTATTTGAGTTCCACCCTCACTTTTCTATAATGAAGCAGGGAATCTGCAAGCCACATTTCTCCTTCGTCAGCTAGCTCCATGTTAGATCCTGCCAATGGAGAATGCTGCCAGTGGAGAAACTGTAAGGCAGAGGGAGGGAGAAGGGACATGCTCATTCCTGTCTGTCTGCTGCTGTTCCTGTTGGCTTGCTCCACCTGCGACCCTTCACCCCAGGCAGCAGGAGTTGTTTCTAGCAGTAGTTGTTTTTGTTGTTCAGCTTCTTTCCACACTCAGAGCCAGCCTCATCACACCCTGCTCAGCAGCAACAGCGGCAGAAGCCCAGCTTCCTAAAGCTCCCTTTATCTGAGCTCCTGGATATCAGAAGCTCTGCCTTCCGGTCCTGAACTAAACCAGCAGCTGGGTGACAGCCCCCCTCACAGATGCAGTCCTGGCTCTGCTGCATTCCTCCTCTAAATGTCTAGGTTCTGATAATTCCAAGCTCTTCCCCTCTTGCAGTTATTATCTCTGAGATATACCAGTGTTCTCTGACATGTTTTTTTTTCAGTCCTGCAACATCTATTACCAATTTATTATATTACATTTTCTCCATTAAAATTGCTAGCATGGTTTTCATCTTCCCAACTCCTAATCCTTGAGTGTAAAAAGTGGAGGAGGAAATAGGGATGGTTTGTAGTCAAAAAACTTAAAGAAACACTGAGTTAAGCAAAGTTTAAGAGGCTTCTCTACAGAAGGACTTAGCAGAAGCCTGTGCATATGCTACTGTGCATTGCAAATTTACAAGCAAAGGACATTTCCCAAACTTAATTGAGCATGGAACCCATTTGTTGTGAAGTATGTCATAAGATTAATGCTCTATAGAGTAAACATTCAGAAACACTGGACTCAAATAATTGGTCCTGAAACTCTCAGGAAAACTTCTCCATTATCAATAGCCAAACACATGACATCCTGCATTATCCTGCTCAATAGAAGATACTTCATTTAAAACAGAATAAAAACCTGGGAGATCCACTTTAATGCATTCATTTCAGGCCAGGTCTCCACAGACATAGCAAAATGGAGAATAGAGGCAATTGTTTTAAAAAGAAATACCAACATTTTGGTAAATATTCCAGATACTTAGACAGGTAGAAAACTGATCAAAAAGTACATTCTCATAATAGTTGCAGTTCAAAGAATGACCTTTAATTCTCCTTATACTGATGTATTCTTGCTAATTTATTATTAGTGAAAATTCTATCCAGGCCTCCGATCTAGCTAGCTATAGCATTTACTTCTCCAGTCTCCTGCAATTGTGGATTCCACTGACTGAGAAAAACTATTTCCTTTTTATAAATCAAATATACAACAGTTTACATGTTTAACCTCAAAGGGAATTTGAGGCACCAAGGATCAGCATATAAAAGCCCCTGTGGTCCAGTCTGCAGCCAAAATTATGTAGAAACTGTCCAGTGGATGCAGATGTTGGAACAAGAACTGCTCACTGTCTTTTGTTACAGCTGCATCCCTATCATCACTCTCCCCTTTTTCCACATTTATTCAAGCCTCCCCATCTCGCAGACCCATTTCAGAGGCGTTTCCACCCTGAAAACCCTCTCCAATTGCTCTAGTCCATTAAGCACTCCCTTTCCTGAACTCCGATGGTATATACTGTTTGCACCCCTAATTTGGATATGTCATAAATGCATTTACTTTGTGTTTATTTATTTATAAATATAAGTACCGTGTCTCGAAGTGAACTGCAAATTCTTTGATAGCAAAAACCATAGTGTATAACCACAATAATCACATCTGAATGTGAGCTGAAAAAGAACTGGTTTCTAATTTTCAAATTTATTCATATGAAAAGTATTATACACTTTATGAATAACATTCACAGAGAAGAAAGAAACTGCATGGAATCCAGATTTCCAGGACAGCAGTGGGTTATGATGTCAACATGCACACCTGCCTGTTTTAGAAGCACTCAGGGTCTTGCTTGTAACAGGTGCTCAATAGATGGCAGTTGATGATAATGACTATCATAGAATTAGAATATTTGGGATTTCATTTGGGATTTCAAATGGAACAGGCTGAAGGTGTGCTCACTTGAACAAACATTTATCAAGTTCCAATTATAGAAAGAATAGGCAGAGTAGTGATGTGGAAAAAACACTGATTTAGAACCAGTCAGAACTTGGTTCTTTAAACCCCACTTACTCATTATGTGGCCTTGGGCAAGTACCTGGCTTTCCTCAGCATCCTTTTCCCTGTTTATAAGTGAAAGATAGTAACCACTTCAAATATTTACTGTGATGATCACATAAAATAAAGTACTGGTACGTTACCATTTGGCAGATAGTATGTGCTTAATGAAACTGAGTCCCCCTAAAACTGAGTTCCCCTGCTGAGTTTATGATTAATCTCTCTATTCAAAACTTTATTCCCTTTTTCGTCCTGCCCCTGTTCCCCTCAGGACTGAGGAGTATCAAAGAA
The DNA here is from genome assembly GCF_048773025.1 of Camelus bactrianus. Lineage (NCBI taxonomy): Eukaryota > Metazoa > Chordata > Mammalia > Artiodactyla > Camelidae > Camelus > Camelus bactrianus. The sequence continues at coordinate 42,862,693 of NC_133541.1, forward strand.
AAGGCGAGATTGAAACCAAGCAGGACCCTGAGGGGCCCTCTTGGATACAAAATCTCCTCTATGTCCCCCACTTCCTGTTTGTAGGGGGGAAAAGTCTTTAGTCTCCTAGGCCTTCCCTGAGTTCCAAAGAGCAGGCTCAAGCAGTTAATGATTAGAATGATAGAGTCACAGGATTCCTGGTTCCTCCTGAAGGGATACAGATCACAGTCTGAGGCATATCTTTGAGTTGTTCTCTAGAAACTAAGACCCCTACCCAAGTGGAGGATGTGGATTACATGCTGATCACAAGCAGTAGACTCTGGTAAACTAGTTGAAACCAGAAGGTTGAGATTCTGTAAACATCACCCTGTTACCTCACCATCAACTAGTCAGAAGAAGGTCCACAAGCTGATCAAGCATCCCCTACGATCCTCTCTCCAACACTGTCTTTAAAACCCCTTGCCTGAAAGCCATCATGGAATTCAGGTTTTTTGAACATAAGCCGCCTGTTTTCCTTGCTTGGCGCCCTGCAAATAAACTTACTTTGCTGCAAATACCCACTGTCAGAGTTTGGCTTTCTATGCACAGGCACACAAGCCCTTGCTCGGTAACATTAATAACAAGCAGCAGTGGTTGCTGCTGTTACTATTTTTAGAGCAAGTTTGTACCTAGGTGAGCAGAGTTGGCAATCACACACCCAGAGTGAAGGCATTGACCTACCTGTTCTAGTGTCTAAAATCCAAAACAGAATTAATTCCCACGGGATTATTTCCTATTACAATGCTCAACACATGAATCTAGCATCAGTATGTACTGTTTAATGTGAATTTGATTATTAGCCCTACCAGCTAATGGATGCATTGATTCACTCCTGCAAGTGATCATGTACTAAGGCATTACTATGTCCCAGACACTCTACAGGACCATCTGACTACAGAGTTGAGTAAATGCTCACGAGCTTTGCCCTTGGTGGGCTTGAAGTCTTGCTGTGAACTTGCTTGAGAGAAAGCAGACAGAATGCAGAGGGGAATGAAGGGCCATCAGGGCAACAAAAACTGAAAAGATAAAGATAATCAATCAGAGCTTTATCTACTTGACCTTGTTGCCTAGAACTGCAACTGCTGACTGACTCAGCAGGTGAGAAAACAATATACAGTGCAAAAAAGATTTTGATAATTATGAGGCTTTTTTTTTTTTCAGTAAATCAGTATCTAGCTTTGTTATCCAGACTAGTGGATAGAGGTGAATTCCTCCAGAAGCTGTGCAGCCTCTGACCAGTGCACACGGAACAATGACTATGGAGACCATGGGGGCAGATGTTTTGGCCTCCTGGTGGCTCCTACCTGTACAAACACATCAAAAATTGAGGTTATATTCCTCAATATGGCTGAATTTGTCTTCTGAACAATAAGACTTTCTAAATAAATTAATATTTTTTAATGGAGGGCAAACAGTAGAGCCATTATAAGAATGAATTGTTTTAGAGTAGTATCATTTGCATGCAAACAATAATTAGGATAACTGAGCAGACTTGGATGGACATGTATTTGGCCCCACTCTCCTATCCATTAGTTTTCCATTTCTTTATACTTGAAAAAAGACACAAGTGGATGTCTTTCAAAACAGTTTGTAATTCATATTTTCCCTACTTCAAACTGACTTTTATTCCCAAATCATCCAAATTAGAAAGGCTTAACTACAGTTTCTCAAAGCCTTTGGGGGCTGATATTTAAGGACTCCCACATCTTTTTCTCTTCAATTATCTGGATTCAGCCCCAAATCCACCACATAATGGCAGTTCCACCCTCCCATTTCACTTGCGGGGCACCAACATATTGAGAAATCTGGGACCACTTCTCCTGCCCAAAGCCATTTCCTCCTTTCACCCAGAAGATAATCAAGTTATGGCCTCAAATTAGAATTAATCGCCTGACATGTTTTATAATTTATGAGAATCTTGCATCTGATGTGAGATGATCAAGTTATATGATCTATGTCTGCGATTGCCATTTATTGACTCAGAGTTTGGGTATTTAGCTTCTAAAAATGGATTTAATATGGCCAGATTAGTTGGCCCTTTTTACGAAGGCCACCCTGACTCACTACCCAGTAGTTACAGCGTCCTTCCTAATCCCTTAAATATCCCCTCAATATTAAGGCTGATTCGAAGCTGCATGTGCGCTTCATCAGAATAATAACAGCAACAATTCCTCATATTTGTACAATGCTTAATATTTTTCAAAGCACTGTTGTTAAATGTCATACACTCCCAAACCGGGTTCAGTGATAGGAAACTGAGAAGAATCTCATTTTCCTCATTAAAATAAAGTAAAAAATGTTAATACCAGAGAAAATGGAGCTGCCAGTCCCTTGGTTCCACATTCATTAGCAGAGTCCTGCTAAAAATTGCTGAGCTTCACATCGTGCCCAGCAGTCATGGACAGTCAGATCATTCTTGCTACCTCTCCTCGCTTTCTGCAGAGAGCCCACTCACTGCTCTTCCCTTCAGCTCCTCCTTTGATACATGAAGTGATCTGTCTGGGGTGGGTGATGAGAAGGAGCCAGCGGCTGCCTCCCCACAAGCGGCCCCCTGCCAGCTATGATCAGTGTCACTAGGCACAGCCCTCTCAACTGCCCTCTGAATCTGAAATCCTCCTTCGGGTTTTTCCTGTGCCCACTGCAATCAGTCCGGGGGTGTTAGGCCCTCGAAGCTGGCACAGACAGTCATGATTCTTCACCTGCTAAGTGGCTCTGGGGCTTTCCACAGTCCTTAAGAGCTAACAAACCACACTCCCTGCAATCACAGCTTTGTGGAGGTCCCCACCACCATCAAAAGAAGTCAGAGCAGGCTTGACTGGCAGGAGCAGAGCCCATGGGGATGCTGGGAAGCCTGGCAGAGGGAGCAGGAAGCAGCTCAGCTCCTCGAAGTCTCCAGCAGCATTTTTCTGATTTTCACATTTGTTCCGCTCTGAATGTGACACTGTGTGTGTGTGACCTCAGCCCGGCTCCAGAAACTGAAAGTGGAGCGTGCGTCTGTGTGCTTTTGTGTCTTTCACCTTACTATGCCTAATGCAAATTTCTTTAAGCTATGACACTTCTTTAAATATCTAAGCATTGCTTCCATTCTATAAGATGCCTTTATAGAATACTGTTAATAGTATTAACCCTGTGGTATCTTGCTCTCTTCCCTCAACAGCACCATTGCTGCAGCTATAAAGTTCCTGGGCACCTGGACAATAGCAATTGTCCAGCCTTTTCATAGTGCTGGCAGGAGATGTGGTGGTGGTCATCAGTGCCAGTAGCAAAATACTTATAGCTCTCTTCCTTTCAGGCACCTGTGGGATAACACGTCCCTGCTCTTCTCTGAAGTTAGGCATAGCCTGGGACTTGCTCTGTCTGATAAAGTGAGGGCAGGAGTGACACTTTCAGGAGACTCTCACAGCCAGAGGGTGACTGGCCACATTCCTGCCCCAGGGATGCAATGATGGTGGGGACACATTTTGAGACAGAGCCTCCATCAGCCTGAGCCTGGGTGACTATTATGAGCAGTAGCTCTCTGCCAGCTGACACTGGACATGTAGCATGAATAGGAAATAAAGAAATATTGTGTTGTTTGTTAGTGCAGCCTAAACTGACCTAATCTAACCAGTACACGAGTAGAGGGAGGGACTGGCAGGATCTGAAAACCAGCCCCTGGAAGCTCAACGGGTTCAGCAATGCAGGAAGCTGCCTGACCTCTGTCGAAGATCAGTTTGACCCTCAGCAGCCCTGGTCTGACCAGACAAAGCAGCGGACGGTCACTACTGCCACTACTGCCACATGCTAAAATGAAGTGTAAAATGCATGGCTTGTTGTCAAGATAATTCCACTTTCTGAAAGTCTCTCATTTTGGAGAGGGCACACATTACACATTTCCTTCACTACATTTTCAGAAACAAAGGAAGAGAAAAAAAGGATCCTGCCAAACAGCATTTATATTTAGCATGCACCATATGCACATGTGCGGTACAGAGCACAAAGACATGTGGCAGTCCCGCCAGATTGAAATCAGCAGGATAGCGAGCCGGAGATATAATATATAAGTGCGAGACTCTCAGTAGTATAAATGTAGGCATTTCTGAGAACAGAATGACTTTTTGTGTCTTGACTTCACAAGATTCTTCAGTAGCCACTTCAGAATATTCTAGGGGAGCGTAATCTTTAGATGCAAGGCCATGAGCAAAAGGAGGGTTTGGTGGGCAAATGGCCTTTGAAGTGGAGTGTAGTTACTTAGGGCCCCTGCAGGTTCTTGCTAATCCACTTCACTACATCCTCCACCATGGAGCTCGGTTCTGAATGGGAAGTTTTCTCCCCAGAGTCCCAGAAGGAGAAAATATTTAGAGGGGAAGATGGTGTCTACCAGCATCAAAGCCACGTTTAAAACAACTGAGCACTTCGTGATTATGAAGGGAGCAAGAGAATGAAGTGCTCAGGCCCTGAAGACCGAATTGAATCTAGGAAGCTCCAAATAAGGTAGAAAAGCCAACACGTGCATACACACCTGGGAGTAGGGCAGGCTAATAGCCACCTTGCCAGCCTCACCTGGCAGGTGAGTGTTAGAAGGAAAGGCCATGGCCCCTCCCAGGCTTTCCCTTAACACACACCAGGCTGTCCGTGGCCCTTTACTCACACCACCCAGTGAGGGGGAGGAATGAATGTTATTCACCCAGAGTCCCTTTATTTCATGGTGCCATTTCTGCCACCTGGACACCACTGGAGCTGGAAATCTCCATGTTTGTGGAAATGGATCTCATCTGCTTTATCTCAATCTTTTCCTACAAAAAGATTTCCATGGGAAAAAAAAAGTGAATGAAAGCATGAAGATAACGAGGATTACAAGATAAGAGAATGTACAAAGTAAAGGTTGAAAGGAAAAAGAGGAAGTGGGCATTAAACGCAATGGGTAAAATCTGCCACCTTCATATTCTTGCCAAATACTCAAATTGAGGCAGAAGAGTATTTGAATTAAAAAAGTAACATAAAAGTAAAACTGCAGAATATGAACGTACCCTCATGGAAGCAAAAAACAGCCATGCAAATGTACATTGAGGGAAATAAAGAGAAGAGTAGGGACGCTGGGTAAATAGCATTCATTCCTCTGTCCCTTTCACACTGCTTCTGCCAGCCCTTCTGAGACAGTGAAGGGCTGTCAATTTCCAAAGAAACCTCACTAGTCAGTAACAGAGCCATTCTATATTCTTTTAATTTTTCACATTTATCCTTATATTTCCTAGTTGGGCTGTTCTCCTAATCAGATCACTAAGTTGGAGAACTTGAATTTATTTGGCCAGAATCCTCAAACCTACAGCAATTGTTGTTGCTGTTGTTGTTGCATTTGAGCCCAAGTCACACAGCCGTTTAGCCTTCATAAACAAGACCCCCACACAAACCACGAAGGCTTTACTCTACTTCCAAGTTCACTTCCTGTGATCAATCCGTGGTCTTTACACAATGGTTTCTAATGCCAATTCTGAGTTACGTTCCGGCTGTTAGACCTATAATAAAACATTAGAAACAAACCAAGACAGATGCGTATCCCCAGTCTTTTTATACTCTCAGCCAAAACTGTGGCTGAAGGGGAATTTGTATTTTGTAGCTGAAAAGTCTGTCTATTCCTGAGAGGAACATTTGGGTAACAAACGCTCCAACAGAAAAGAACTGTGGACTAGATCTGTGGATTATCCATTTAATGGGTTAAAAACAAACCCTCAATTAGTTCAATTCAAAATACTTCCGTGTGCATATGTAATTTTTGTTGGGTTTATTCCTATACATGAAATTTCTGCATCATTTCGTATGCATATATTCAGTTTTATTAAATACTGCCCAATAGGTTTCCAAGTGTGTGTAGCAGTTTACACCTTCACTATAAGCATGTAAGTTTCAGTCACTCTGTAGCTTCAACAATACTTCAACTGTCAGTGGTTCTGTCTGCTTATTGGTTGCTTTGTATTGCTTTGTTTTGTTTTAGTACCACTGATAAATGCGTAGTAGTTTTATGCTTTTCATTTGGTTTTATGTTTTCATTTCATTTGTAATGATATTCAGCAGCTTTTCCTATCTCATTAGCCATTAAGGTATCTCTTTTATGAAGTGCTTATTCAAATCTTTTCTCCTTTTCCTGTTGGATTACCTGTCTATTCCTCACTTATTCGTAGGAGCTCTTTTTATATTCTGGGAACAGGTCTTGTTGCATGTATGTACTCATTAGCTTCTCGTATTCTTTGGCTTGCTTTTTTGTCTTTTTAAGATGCCTTTAGATGAACAGAAGTTAAAAACTTTTTATGAACATTTTAATGAAATCCAGTTTACCCACTTTTTTTCTTTCATGATTAATGCATTTTGTCCTAAGAAATCTTTGCTTACACCTAATGCCATGTTCTCCCGTGTTTTCTTATAAAAGCTTGTTTTGGCTTGCACTCTCAAATTTGTGATCCCCTCAAATTTTTGTGCATAGGAGGAGGTAGAGGTCAATTTTCACATAATCCCCTACATGAACATCTAGTTTCTCAACATCTTTTGCTGCCAAGACATTCTTTTCTCCCACTGAATTGCAGTGGCACCTTTGTCTTAAATCAAGTGACTGTGTATGTGTGGATCTAGTTCTGAGCTCTATACTCTCTTCTGTTTGTCTATGTGTCCATCCTCATGCTGTCTTAATTACTGTTTTTATAATATGTCTTGAAATCTGATAGTATATGTCCTCCAACTTCGTGCTCTAGTAGTTTTCTGGTAGTGTCCTTAGGATTCTCTGTGTATAGTATCATGTCATCTGCAAACAGTGACGGTTTTACTTCTTCTTTTCCAGTTCGGATTTCTATTCCTTTTTCTTCTGAATGCTGTTGCTAGGACTTCCAAAACTATGTTGAATAAAAGTGGCAAAAGTGGGCATCCTCATCTTGTTTCTGATCTTAGAGGAAATGCTTTCAGCTTTTCAATATTGAGTATGATATTAGCTGTGGGTTTGTCATATATGGCCTTTCTTATGTTGAGGTGTGTTCTTTCTATGCCCACTTTCCAGAGAGATTTTTTTTTAATCATAAATAGATTTTGAATTTTATCAAAAACTTTCTCTGCATCTATTGAGATGTTCATATGGTTTTTATTCAATTTGTTAATGTATTATATCACATTGATTTGCTGGTATTAAAATATCCTTGCATCCATGAGGCAAATCCCACTTGATCATGGTGTATGATCCTTTTAATGCACTGTTGGATTCAGTTTGCTATATATAAATTATGTAATTTTTAATTAAAATTGTTAATTATTTCTTACCAGCATAAATATGGCTTTTATGTATTGACCTTAGTAAATCTTTTTATTAACTATAATAGCTTATCTGGAATTTTATGTATACAAATTACATAATCTGAAAATAATGACAGTTTTATTTTCTCTTCTCATCAGTTTACCTTTAAATCTTTTTTCTAGGCACTTGTATTGACTACAATCTCTAGGAAGATGTCTAAAAGAAGTGATATTATACATCCTTATCTCATTCCTGATCTTGTAGAAGCTTTTGATATTTCACCATTAAATGTCTACTATAGGTTTTCTAACAGATAACTTACTCTCAGATTAAAAAGTATGTAGGCATAATGAAACACACACAGAGGGATTCATAGCAGCAATATTAATAAGAGCCAAAACCTAAAAACAAAGTAAACATCCATCAACTGTAAAAAATAAGTGTGGTAGAGCCATGCAATAGAATAGTATACAGCAATATAAAATAACCTACTACTATTACTATATACTGAACAACATAGTGATTCTCACAGATAAAGTATTCAGTGAAAAAATAGAATTTATAACTCTTCATATTTAGGTATACTTTTTTCTCCTGCATTTCAGTCATCTGAACTTTCTTGCCATATATTGATTAGATCAGACTTCAGTGTGACCATTCATGTTGGAAAATACTCTTTAATTGCCTTAACCCTCGATCTCAGTCATGTACCATCATCATTGTATGTATCATCAGCTAAATTAATAGTTCTTGTGGTAGACACACCTTAAGGTGATGCCCCCATAAGTCATTACCTTATACAGTCCCCTGTAGGCATAACCTGTGACTTCTATTCAATAGAATATGGCAAACATGATGGGATAGCCAGTTCTTCTAAGAGGGTCTCCTGCACGCCTCGAAGAAGTAAGCTGCCATGTTGTGAGAGGGCCACATGGTAAGAAACTTACGTGGCCTCTGAGAGCTCAAAGTGGCCGCAGATGACAATCAGCAAGAAAATCAGACTTTAGTCCTACTATCACAAGAAACTAAAAACTGTCAACAACCATATAGGCTTCTAAAAACCATTTAGGACAGTGATCTCTAGAAAAGAACCCAGCCCCAGCCAGGACCATGATTACAACTTTGTGAGACCCTGAGCAATGTACCCAACAAAGCTGTACCTGAACTCTTAACCCACAGAAACTGTAAGATAATTGTATGTTGTTTTAAAGCACTACATTTATGGTAATCTGTCAGAGCAGTAAGTAACTAAAAGAGTTCTACTGACCGTCACTATACCTATCTTTTACTCTGGAGGGAAGGGTAGCTATGAACACAGAACCAAAGTAACCAATTTTTAAACCTGCTTTGATGTGGACTAGTGGCCCTCTAAATCTGGTGCAGGCCTGCCATCTTGCAACTCTCCATAGTTCTACAGATCTCTTTGTCTTCTTATTCCCCTTTGCCTTTTCTCATGGTTTACTTCTCTCTTTTGGTGGTACCCCTTCATCAAGTTTTCTTAGAAACTATGTGTAGGAACATTTTTGAGACCTTGCATATCTAAGATGTATTTGTTTCACACTTCTATTAGATTGGTCGTCAGGCTGGATATGGAATTCTAAATTGGAAATAATTTTGAAGGCATTGCTCCAACAGGCTTGCTTTTGAGATTTTGGAAGAAATTCTGTTTCCTATCACTTAGTATATCACCTGTTTCTTTTTCTCCTCTCTGGAGCTACTTAAGGTTCTCTCTTTGACCTCAGTGTTCTAAATTTTCCAGTAATAAGTCTTGGTGAAGATCTATGTTCATCTATTGTGACAGGCTTTCAGTGACCCTGTTCAATCTGGAAGCTCCTTCAGTCCAGAAAATTATCTTGATTCATAGCCTCCCCTTCATTTTCTCTTCTATTTTAAGACTTCCTATGTGGATTTTAGACTAGTCTCCTAAGTGTGTAAATATTACTTTAAATTTTAAAGAACCTTCCTAGCACATTCTATAATAGGCAGCATAAACCAAAAAGTCTATACTAGGATTTTAACTCAGATTCTTATCTTTTACAGGTAGTTAAAAAAGATGCCACCTTCAGATTTTTACTGCATTTTTACTCCAGCTGGTCTTATTTCTTCTGATGATTTCCTAGTTGTAGTGGCTTCTAAGCCTCTTTCTTTCCTCACAAACCACTGAATTACAAGTAAAGCATAACTGAAATTGCTTTTTGTGCCACTGCTTTATTTTCCATAATGTGTTTCCTATCTAAGTGGTAGTTGCACTTTTTCTTCTTTTTATCATATTTTTTAGAGGATTTGGGGACAGGATGCTAAATTAGATAGGAATCTGAGCTGCAAGATGTAGAAACCCAGCTTGAAACAGTCTGAGCCAAAAAAAAAGAGGGGGAGGGGAGTGGGAGATTTACTAGGCAGATACTATCAAGTCACAGGACATACAGATTCTGCAGACTTCAGAAACTGGACTAGGTGGGGCAGCAATGTTGAGCACCATCTAAGTCAAGTCTCTACTTCTTGTTTCTGCTTTTCTCTGCTGCCCTTTATTCTTTTTCTGAAAGCTTCATCCACATAACAAAAAACATTGTCACTAATAGCTCCAGAGTTTTACATCTAACAGCTTTAGTTGCTGGTGAGAGACTGACTCAGCTCATTGAGTCCCAAATCCCAAAATCCTAGGTAATGGCTTTGACTAGCCAAGTCCTACTTTAGGTACCCATTCTTAACCAGTCAGTTATAGACAGAGAATCAGAGTCCCAGCACAGTTATGCTAACTGTGTGGAAGGCAGGGGAGGCAAACAGCTCCCAGATTAGGGGTGCTGATATTCAACAAGCAATCCCATCCATGACCCTGGTAGTAAACCTTCTTTTCCCGAGGTGGGATATGGATGTTGGATGCTTATCAAAACAAAGCCTTACTCTTCTCTGAGACAGTGGGGCCACATCCTTCAAGCTTACGTGGCATTTTGGCATCCAGACCCTACCAGGCACAAGGCATAGTTAGCACGGGCATCTGAGACCAGGAACTGGGTTGACACAACTATCTATTTTCCAAGTTCATAGTGAACACTGAGCAAAATCTCAGCAAACACATCCAGGTAATAAGTATTCTTAGTAAAGAGCAGATACAAACATACAGACTTACCTTAATGGACTTGATGAATAATTGATAAGTAATCAACCTATCCCCAATTCACCAGATAATTTCCAACCTTCTGTTTCACTGGCTATGTGGATCTGACTCAAAAGACCTGGTTAAAAAATAATACCTATTCCTAAATGGATGGTGAGTCACTTGAATACATTATAATCTTGTGTAGGGCAAAAAGACTTTCAAAAACTTTAACTCTGATGTTAATAAAAGTGAGAGGAATACGATTTTGTGTCACACTTCTTTTACTTGTTTTGATTGGAATGCTGGGTTCTTAGGTCTTTCTGAATTCTTTTCAGCTTCTTCCAAATCTTTTAGTATTTCACTTACCTTTTGCTCTGTCTTTTCTTCTTCTTTCAGCTATTGGTTTCTCTTTATACTTCCCTCTTCAACTTTTGGTTGAGATGTTTATCTACAGAGAAAAACAATTTCCTCTGAAGAAAGCAAAAATCTAACTTGCAGTTGTGAAAAGTATTTTACACTATTTTTGTATAATTACTTTCATTTGCTATAGTGGAGCAGCTGAGAAAAATTGCTCTAATTGTGTAATTTTCTGCAACTACTCTGGGACAAAAGTCATGGTAATTGGGTTTTTTTAAACTAACAAGTAGTCACAATTGGATAGTTCTTAAACGATTTGTGCTTATACCTCAGAAATTTTCAGTGGATGTACAATGTATTTTAAATGTTTTGCATCAGCTTATAGTCTCAAATTTGATTTATTTAACTTCAAATTTTAAAATAGATTGACAACTCTGATTATACATCATTTTCACTGAAGGGAGCTTTGCTAAGTTTTGTAGCATGTTCATCCCCACCCCACAGTCTGCTGTTGCCATGGGAGCCGAAATCCTGGCATGTGTAGCTCCGCCCCCAAGTAGCTTTGTCTCCCAGAGTGCTTTGCTGTTACTATGGAAATGCCTGCCTATTAATCTTGCTGTCCTTTTACCACCAAAGCACCCGTTAACTGTCTCGAGCAATCAAATGATACTACCTACAGCAGGGAAAGGAAGGAGACAACTGCTTCCCATTCTACAACTGCAGCACTGATTTTAATCAAGATTTAATCAAGGAGCAGAAGGAACTAAAGCTATTCTAACAGCTCCCTTTTAAAAATATACAAAGCCGGATCTTTCTTGATGCACAGGCTCATGCCCTTGTTCATGCCCTTACTTGAGACCTCTGAAAAGCAATACTGTGTATTTTTAAAGCTACTTTTGTATTTAATATACATTATAAAATAGCACAGTGGAATCAGGAGGAAAATCGTCACTCATTTTTACAGACAAAAAGAATGTAATACTTTCCTATAAATTTTCTTGGAGAATGTTTTTGGGAATAGTCAATGAAAACCACCACCAAAAAAAAAAAAAATGTGCCCGCTGATTTGGACAAAACCTTATCATCCTATAGAACTTAGGTAATAAACATGAGTCAAGAGAAAATTAGCTTATGATAATGAGTTAAAGATTCTTCTGTAAGCTTTGCCTCTTCTATTACTTTCAGGTTGGGCATCTATAAAACTTTGGATTTGTATGGTTATTTGTTCAAAGTGAAAATAGGACTTACTGGTAATTCTGGAAGTATTTTCCAGGTCATCAGAAAAGAAAAATATTTGAGAACAAATCTTGGCCTGGCCAGCCTGGATCCGAGATGGTAAGTGTAGAAAGATTAGACTGGCCCTGAAAAATGATATGTGCCCCACAGCTGTTTTTAAAACTAGGTAAAATTAAGGTGTATGAATGTATTGGGGGATGTAGTTGATGCCTGCAGTACAAAGATGCTGCTTTTGTGCTGAAAATAATCAAGTGGTATTGAAGTTGGTAAAGGAGGAGAGGGAAGAACCATGATGGGGAAATCCGCCAAGACCAGATATGTCCCCTCTTTTCTAAAGACCTGCAGGAGCAGGAGTGGTTGTGACTCTAGGCAGTCTAAATAAGGCTGCCTGTTACTTTGGCACTTTGTTTTGATGCAAGAAAAAAAATTAACGCATGAATATAGCACAAAATTTGAAAAGTTTTGTTAAAGTGTCTGATAAGAAAGAAATGTATGTTCATAGCCTACCACTAATACAGTGGTGAGGAAAGTCTTGCCCTAAATAGCAGAACTTGGCATTAGATTAGAATGAGAGGGGGAAAAAAATCAGATTGGTAGGATTTTGTCAAAACTGTCAGAAAATGAAGTGACAACTTGAGCATTTGAGTATCACCCTAAGCTTCCAATGACCTGATTGATTGGTTAAATCTATTATCTCCTCAGTAATTTTTTTTCCATCTTTCTCTATATTAGTTTCCTAGGGCTATCATAAAGTACCACAAACACGTGGTTCAAAACAACTAATTTATTTTCTCACAGTTCTGGAGGCTAGAAATCCAAAATCAGAATATCAGCAGGGTCATGTTCCCTCTGAAACACGTAAGAGAAAATCATCCTGTGCTTCCTCCAGCTTCTGGTATTTGCCCATAATCCTTGATGTTCCTTGGTTCGGAGATGGATCATTCCAATCTCTGCCTCCATCATCATCACGTGGTCATCTTCATAGCATCTTCCCTCTGTGCATTCCTATGTCCAAATTTCCCTCAACTTACAAGGACAGTCACATTGGATTAGGGGCCCACCCTACTCCAGTATGGCCTCATCTTAACTAGTTACATCTGCAGTGATGTAATGTAACCCTATTCCCAAATAAGATCACATTCTGAGGTACAAGTTGTTAGGACTTCAACATATCTTTCTGAGGACACAATTCAACCCAGAACACCTTCTCTGTGAAATACTGTTAGGAAAGGTACACAGGAAAATTAGTGAATAGTTATAAAAGTCAGTTATTAGAAATCATCACTTTAGGCCAGTTTGTTGGGGTACAAGTTAATGGAGTCATGTTTATTAAAGCTCAATTTATTTTCATACCCAGGAGAATAGACATGAGAAAGATGCTGGTGGTGATAATGATAGGAGCTTAACACTTACTGAACTGCTTATGATGAGCCAGGTTGTATTCGAAACACTTTACATGTATTTATTTAGTCCTTATGACCACCTCAGGAGAAAGGTTCCTGTTATCATTGCCATTTTATAGGTGAGGAAACTGAGGCACCGAGAGGTTACTTTAGTTGGTTTGAAGCAAAGCAGCCAGCAGAAATGCCCCTGCAACATCTGTGTTAAGTCTAGCCTCACTTTCTACTCTAAAGGCCTCACTGTGGTTACACTGAAGCATGGAGCTTCCTGATTTACAGAAGAATTTTCACCCACCCAGCTCCCCATAAATGAATGCAGGAAGGAACTATCTAGCTGGTCTTGTATATCTTTATATCAGCCCCCATTTCTCCTCCCATGTGAAAGGAATGTGCAGGTGCCTGCCCACATGGGTCTCTCTGAGAGGCAATACAGCTGGCATAGAATGTATCCTCTTAATACTAATTTTTTCAATAATTTTAGATGAATATGAATTCATTGCTGAATACCAAGAAAAAAAAAAGAATTCTGAGTCACCAGTCTAAGCACAATATGCCCCCAAAAGTGTATATTATGATTATTATTTACCCAGCTCTGGGAGAGAGAGGGTGATTTTATAGCAATTAAGACATCAATAGAAACAGATCTCATTCTCTTGGGATTTCTTGGATGCATTAGAGGAGCATACTGATTTGACTTGTTTGTCCATCCATGCATTTAATTAGTTCCACCAGACAACAACAAAACAAATTCTTTGTTGTATGCTTCTCAAATCTTCAAAGTCCTAGAGTGACTTTATGTAAACGCAGCATCCTCAAAAATAAAAAACTCCATGAATGCCCTGTCTCATCATTAGATCTTGAATGTTGGGGACAGAAACCCTTACATTGTATAATGTAACAATTTTCATATAATTTAGAAGCTTAAATGTGGCATTCAATAGTTACGAAACAATAACCAAGTTAATCAATTAAGCAGAAAGCTTAAATTAGAAGCAGTCTCACACTTTAGGTAGAATGACAGCTGTTAGCGCCACTCTCAAGGTCTTGAGACATTCTGCTCTGGAAGGAGCAAAAATGAAACCTGCTCTATTTGTGTTTGCCTTCCCTGACCAGTATCTGAGGACTTTTAGAACTTCTGATTGACCTCTGCGGGAGCCTTTGATGAAGGGACACATTTTGCAGCAGAGGATGTGTGTCAATGGGAGGGTACCTGACCACAGGGTCCACTTGTCCTACCATAAGCATATTCATCCAGAAGCAGTAGATCAGATAGAATGTTGGAATGGCCTGTTAAAGATTCAGATAAGGCAGCAGTTTAGAGATGAAACCCTCCAGGTTAGGGAGCGCCCTCAGATGCAGCAAGCCAACAGCTGGTGTATGATGCTGCACCCCAACAGCTAAAATATACGGGTCTGGGGATGGAGGGAGAGAAGTTAAACTGGCCAGTTTCATCTTCACTCCCAGGAACTCTGTATTTGTGCTTCCCAGTCCTACAACTTAGGTTCTGATGGATTAGAGGTCCTGGTTCCTAGTAGGGCTACCCTTTCACCAAGGACCATGGAAAGGGTTCCACTGAGCCTGCAGCCACAACTGCCAGCTGGTCACTCTGGGCTCTTCATGCCTGTGGACCAGCAATCAAAGAAAGGAGCTACTAAACTGATGGGAGAAATCTTTCTTGATGATCATGAGGTGCTGGGGTTACTGTTACATAATGTGGGCAGGGAGGAATATGTCTGGAGCTCACGAGATTCAGTGAAGTGTCTCTTGGTGCCTTATTCCTGATGGTGATGGTGAAGGGGAAATTGTAGTAATAACAGCCTAACAAAGGCATGGTAACTAGCGGGTCAGAGTCTCAGAGACAAAGGTCTGGGCTACTCCATCAGGCAAGCAACCTAAAGCACCAAAAGTGATGGCCAGGGCAGAGGCACTCTAGAATGGATGGTAGAGAAGGGAGATGATAAATATTGATTACAGCCTGAGAACCAGCTACAGCTCACGGTAATGTACTTGTTCTTCTAACTTTCTTATATTGTCTTAATGAGATTGTGGCTGATCAAGACCTTGAAGAGGTCATGCCACAGAGTAGCAGAATGGGCTTATTTTGAGGCCAAGCAGGTAAGAGAGGGGAATACAGCAGTTAGTTTGTTTGAGATTTTTTTTCAAGTGATCCCTTGAGGAGCCAGTGATCCACAGAACATACTTTTGGGTATGCAGGTTTTTGCTTGTAGTTTAGATGATTTTGTTTTATTGATTTAAAAGTGCATCTCTAATGATTGAGCTATCTCTTTATTATACCACTGATAAAGACTTTTATTCCTATCATCTGAATTCCCGCCCCCCTCCCTCCACAAAAAGGAAGAAAGGGAAAAATTTTGAAGGCAGCAAAAATCCACCACCAAAATTGTTGTATCACTGTGGGTACTCATTATACCTGAAAAACTGCCTCAGTGTATCTAGAAACCACACTGCTTGAAGAGTACTGGTGTGCACATTTTGAAAACAAACTCCCTGGCCTCACAGATTATCATTTAGAACCTAGTGTTTTCTTAGAATGTATTACTAGATTCAAACTCATTACAGGGATTACTCTAAAGTGATGGGGTCACTTTGCTGAAAAGCCAACCTTACTCTAGTGAATTCTAACATTTGAAGAGATCAGCGTGACCTTAAAGGATTGCAATGATATCTGTCTTTCATTTAAGACTTCTGTGTCTTAGAATAATTTAGCTTGTAAATATGAGCTTGTTTGATAAGACTGAAAAGATATGTGCATTTGTTAAAGTGCAGAGCCGAAGACATACTTCTGAAAAAGGGAAAAAAGAAAAAATGTGAAACACGGAAAAAAGAACATCCTTCTGTCTGTCTGTGTCTGACTCTCTCTCTATCTCCATCAACTTTAAATAACTCCATAGCAACTATATATGCAAACATGTTGCTAGTCTTCATATTTCTCTGACTTGGAGCTCAGTGGTCTTGGTACTTGTGAGTTGTTTTCAGAACATTATTTCTTCATTTGGCTTTTCTGGCATCAAATTGGATGACATGTATCCATAAATACATTAATCTGTGTCATTTTTTTTTAGTTTTGCTTTCTTCCTGAATATTAACTCCCTAATTTTTTTCAACTCCTTGCTCATAATAAATTTCAAAGCAATGCGATATATTACCTCTTCCACACAACTTAGAATTCACTGTTTTACATTTGTCATTTGAAGATAATCAAGATTCTTTCACTACAAAATGACTAAACAGTGTGTCCTGAAAGAAGTAAATGATGGATTTCTTCTCAAAACACAAAGAGAATGGTATTGAAAACAGTGCATCCAAGATAGTGTCAGAAAAGTAACATTAATTAAATCTCCACACACAAATAATATTTGGTTAATCCTAACTTGCTCAAATTGAGAAATATTCTTAAAACCACTATTGACCCATTACTTGGTCCAATTTCACTTTACCAAGCCAATAGTAATAATGACAATAGTAATAGCTGGAGTTTATTGAGTGTTCACTGCGCATGAGGCACAGGCCCAAGTGCTCTGCACGCATACTTACAGTCCACCACTTCTCCCCATCTCCACACCTTCACCTTGGTCCAAACCACCATCATCTATAGCTTGCACTTCTGGAGCAGCCTTCTAATGAGTATCTGTTACCTCTTTACAATTAATTCTCCACACAGCAGCTGGGGTTTTCCTTTACACAGTACTTTAGAGCGTATCACTCTTGCTTAAATTACTTCCAAAAGTCTCCCACTCTACTTAGGAGCTCCATTCCAAGCTCTTTATTGTGAATTGCAAAGCCATACCTATTGACCTCTGGGATCCCATCAGCCCCACAGGGATTCGTCCAACACATCAAGCCCACGCTGCCTCAGGGCTGTGGCAGTAGCTACTTCTTCTGCCTTCGCATCCTCAATATTGTCCCCTCAGAGAGGCATTCCACGACGGCCCAGTCTAAACTAGCCATCTAGTCACTACCTATTGCATTATTCTACTTGAATTCTTTACATAGTGTCCATTGCTATCTGATATTACCCTGTTTTTCTATTTGTCCATCATCTGATTCCTCCCCTGGAATACTTGCTCCTTCTCTGTACTATTCACCCCTAGAATAGTAACTGATACATACTGAGTGCTGAGTGAATAAATGAATGAATAAACATCCTTGTGAGCTAAGAACATTATCCTTAAGAGGAGAGGAACATTATATTTAGATATGAAGAAACCAAGCCTTAGAAAGGCTAAGTAATTTACTGAAGCCCCAAGATTGATATGATAAAACCAGAATCCTTTGAGTAGGGAAGGTGACAGAAAGGGGTAGGGTGAGGCAGGACAGGTAAGCAAGCAATTGCCCTCTACTGTTAAATTGAGAAGAAAGTTGACTTAAATCCACCAGACCTCTCACCACCAAGCACAGAGATAGCACTGCTCCATGAAGGAAAATAAAACACTTTAACCGTGGCACATTCAGTGCTTTTTACCTGGTGGCAATTTCAAAAGGGATTCTTCTCAGCCCATTTTAAGGAAGTCTTTGGAGCAATCACTCTTATCCTTTTGGGGCATCTCAAGACAACTTTGAGAATCTGATAAAAAGTAAGAACTCTTACTCTAGGGAAAAAAGGACATCTTTCATATAATTTCAGAAGCTCTTAAACCTAAAGCATAGTTCTGATACAGAAGGAAGAGTTTTGTTTTCTCTCTGCAATATTAAAAGGAGTTTTTGGCCTCTGGGCAAGGCCAGCAGATATCCTCCCCTCCCTGGAAGAGACTGAGCAATGATATGGTCCTAAAGGCTAAGCCTTCCCTAACTTTAAAGAAGAGGAAGCCAGCTCTTGGTTTCTACTAATCTGGGCTCAGGTTTAAAGGACTACCCAGGCCCTTACTTACGAATCCTTCATTCTTTCACTCAACAAATATTTGTGAGCACCTACCATATGATAAGTATTGTACTAGGTTCAGAGGATACAGGAGAGCCAGGTGTGGCCCTTGCCTTCATGGAACCCACAGACTCATAGGGAAGGCAAATACACAAATGGACAATCTGACTCCAGAGCACCATGGAAATACTCTTCCTGTTCCCATTGCAGTAGGTGGTAAGTGAGCATCGTTTAATCAGCAGTAGACTGAGAGAAATTCAAGTCATCAGACTTGTGTGGCCAAAGGGTTTGCGTAAGGTCCATAAAACACATTTTTAAATACATTTTTTAGGTTTTGTTATATGATGTGTATGATTTACTTGAATTATACAGACCATCTGGAATGTATATTCCTGACGGACTTAACAGCTGACTTCTGAGGGAATGGGGATAAGGCTTGATGAAACTGCCAGGAATATTTTGATCTTACCTAACTCTGAGCTGCAGAAGTTTCATTTTCTAAAAGCTAGAGGCACCTGGGGCTTTGGGGAGAGAAGAATCCTTCTCTTGGCTAAAAGCACTTTTATACTAAACATTTATAGTGTAAATGTATAAACAGTTTATACTGTTCAGCTGCATTCCCACTCTTCAGCCTCCATAAATGTGAAAAGGGTAATATTAACTAAAGAAGAAAATGCTGTGAGGACATGAGTGAGGCCCTTACACTCAGGTCTGATGGAGCAGAGAAGCCCCCCTGAAGGACAATCAGGAGTTAGCCATTTTTTTTAGTAGGAAGTGGCAGTGATACAGGTTGTGTCTAGGCAAACAGAAGAGCATGTACAAGGGCAGAGTCAAGAAAATACACAGAATTCGGCCATCCACCTCTGCGTTGGTGGACTGGTCTTTCATCTTGGCAATAATGCTGGTTGAGCTTCTTCTAAATTTCCAAATCAGCTTATCTAGTATCCAACAGATACATCTTGTATCTTCCCTTAATCCGCAACATAAACAAACACTTTACATTCTCATTAGAGTATAGCCTCAAAATGTCTTCATATTATAATACTGAAGACAAGAAATAAAGCCTTCTCCTCCTGAAAGATTTTTTAAACTGCTTTGACAGAAGTTGAGTTTCCTCAACTATCTAATAGTTTACAAATTCAGGGTGTTTATGTTCAAGAACCTACAGCTTACTCATGAAGAGTTTATACTGTTCTTGTGTTTACATTGGCCCAAGTGCCATTTTAAAACATTACTTTGTCAAAGTTTGCAGCACATTCAAGTTGCTACACTTTCCAGCCTGTTCTTATCTTTAAGTCATTCAATAGCAGGCTATGAGGAAGTAACCTCATGCACTGTCTGTAATAGTAGTCCCTACCATTGCTTAAGCACATTTTTTATGCCAGAAATTTTGTTACATATCTCATTTAATCCTCACAATAACCCCATACAGTGGGAATCTGAAGCTCAAAGACAGTAAGTTACTCAAGCTCACACATCTAGACAGTGGCAGAATCTGACAGCTATGCTATTAATTATTGTAAGACTTCCAGTAATGTATTCTAATCTTAAGTTTACACTGGCATAAGTCTCTGTCATGGATCATCTTTTTTAAAAAAACAAACAAAAAAAGGTTTTCTGGATCATCTTAAAAAGTTTCTCATCATTGAGTATTACTAGGTGTTCCTTTTACTTGAATTAACTTACCTAAAAAGGAAAATAGTGTACTGATACAGTGTTGGTCACATCATAATTTCTCAGAAAGTACTCCTTGATTTAATTTAGATGTTTATCTGCTTGGATTCCTTCCTCAGATTGTAATAAGCTCTTTGAAGATAGGACTGGGTCTCCTTTATGTTTGGTTTTGCCTTAAACTAGAAAGATTCAATGAGTGACCAACAAAAATTAGGTCAACCTGCAGCTGTGCTTCTTCACATAAGGATTTCCATCTCATGTAAAAATTATTTCCTTTTTGTAAATATTGATAAAAGTAACAATAATAATTTACACACATACTGAAAATAGAATGGAAGGATTTACACCAAAGTAAGAATAGTAGTTCTCTTTAGTGACAGAATTACGGATAATTATTTTTCTCATATTGTTTTTCTGTATTTTTATATTACCTATGCTCTTAAATTTTCTACAATGAATTGGTAGTACTTAAATAATCAGAATACATTATGTTAAAATGTTCGAAAATCTAAACCAGTTAACATCAAAAACTTCAAAAGATTCCATTCCCCTCCAGATGTCATTGACTTTTGTTCAGGGAAGTTTAACTTCACAGGACTCTTCATTCTGTTCAACTACTAATGACACACAACAATTTTCTCTTGAGTACTTTACATATCCCTTTATTGTCCTTTCTCCTTGGTGACTAGTGCCCAGCACCTCTTGAATTCCTTCAAATTCTGCTGTGCTAGAAAAGGGAAAGTCAAGTGAATCAAATGTGTCACTTTCAAATTGGACAATTTTGCAAATAGATTACTGATGCAGAGCTGAATATATCAAACATATCGAATGACACTTTTGTCCAAGGCTAAAGGCTTTCCAAGTTGATGACTGCAGCAACTAAAGTTGACACTAAAATGAGCTGGATAATTTTAAAAGCAAAACAAAGATTAAAGTAAAAGTGGGCACCCAGAAAATATCAAGAACAAATAAGTTTGCAGTGTTTGTTACTGTCATGCTAAGTTTGCTGTCATTGTTATTGTTGTGGTTACTACTTATCATTAACAATGATGAATAATATTAACTTCTCTTGCAAAGTGCTTTTCTATTTCTTGTGCTAAGTGTAAGTTCTATTATCAGAGGAGAAAAGTCAGGGCTAATGCATGTCAGTGCCTGCTGTGAAGTACTCTTCTAATGTTCACCACATTCATGACTTAAATGTCCCACGTCACCAACTAAGTTACAAAATAAGGTCATATTTCTTTTCATGTCTTATCCATAGTGATGCTCAGCTCTTAAATGCCCACAGTGCAAGGAAGTCAAAAGTTTCTGTAGGTTTTCCACAGCTTAAGTAATTTCAGGGATTCTTTGGACCATTCATCCTTGTTTTGAAAATTAGTCCCAGTGTACTTGTCCCTTTTCCCATTCTGCCCTCCAAACTCTACAATACCCGAGCTTTCATGTCTCATTGTGTCATCACAGAATGTACTCCCCCAGGCTGCTCACTCTGTGCAGATTTGATTAATGCATGGACACTGTTCTCTCCCTGATAGCCTTAAAGTCATAGTCAAGACCAATCAGTGGTGCTGGCCAAAAATACAGTGAAAGTTTGGCAGGTATAGTAGTGAGTGCTAAGAGTATCTTACTCTTCCATTGCTGTTGTCACTCCTAGAGCTTACAAACTGAAGCCAACTTCAGAGTCCCTGCCTCGTTCTCAGTTGAGTCCAGTATAATAGTGGGATCAACTCATCTTTAACTACTCTTTCCACTTTGTTAATGATTATCTCTCGACCACTTCACCCAATAGTCATGGACTCCTAATCCTCTGTCCCTGGTAGTGAAAATGGTCCTTTCCTCCCTAAAATGCAAGGCCCCTTTTTTTTTTCCACAAGCATGACAGAGTGGGAACAGTCAGAACCAACAGCAGAATCATTTATACCCACTTACAGATTGAAGTTCAGTCTCCATGGCCCAGACAAGGCCATCACAACACAGACAGTGCGTTTCCCAAAGTCAGAGTCGTTCATTCTTGATTATTACCTCTATAGCAGGTACAATGCTGCATAGTCCCCAAGTTCTATTTCATTTTCCTCTTCCTAGGCACGCAAGAAGATAATGTTTCCCAGATCCCTTTGCAGTTAGGCTGTAACCATATATGTCATCTTGCCAATGAGCTATGTGTGTGGTCTTCTTAGCTGAGACAGTGAGAAGTCCTTGTACAACCCTCCATCTCTCTTGTTCTCTGCTGCTGAGGTTAAAAAGTTAGGCTTTCCAGATATAAACAGCCTGGATGCTTTAATTCTGTCCCTATGGAACTAAAATTACCTTGGAGAGGTGGTGAAAAATAAAAATTTACTAAGTCCTACTACTTCATAGTCAGTGAGCTGGGTTCAAAGACACATGGTGAGAAGATAGACATTTTTCCTGCACTTATGATCTTGAGAATTATGTCAGGCTAAGGAGTTTGGAATTCATCTTAAGATCAACCATGGAAGCTTGAAGGATTTTAAGCAAGGACAGACCAGGATCCAATATTCATCTTAGAAAGATCCATGAAAGACATATGAAAAAAATATTTGAGGGGAAAGTACTACAGGCGGTAATCCAGGGAAGAGCTGATGATGGCCTGAACTTGTACGGCAGCAGCAGAAATAAGTGGGGATAAGAGATGCGGTGGGCGCAGAGAGAAATGGGAGGATGTGATAGGTACAATCCACGTACATATGAAAATTTAAATTCTTCTTAACTTTTTTTCCAGAAGACTGCTTTATAGGAATGTGTACTCATTTTCACAATTTACTAGTAATGTTTCAAAATAACCAAAAAAGAAACAGCTTTAGCTCTGAATGGGCACATCGGTGCTCTCAGCAGCTTGAGGCCGCTGGTGAGGACTGCTCTCTAGCGTTTAGAATCCTCTACTAGACACTTTCTTTTCACAGCATATGGAAATCCCCGACTCTGATTCAGAAGAGCCTGGAAAGTTAAAATGGTGGGAAGAACTGCATGTGGGCCTGTCAAGAATTGTATGATCATAAAAGAGAAAAAACTAACTTCAGTTCTCTCTCCTTTTCTTACTAAACAAAAAGCTCTTAACCTCTTCCATTCAGTTTACCGCAGCCCTCCATTTCAGCCCTTTATCTTTCTCCAAGCAACCACATAGTAAGTTTCCTTTGGCCTCAGGATAGAAAGACTCAAATGTCAAAGCCCATGATTCAGAGGAGTCTGGGGATTCACCCCTTCTCACACTTCCCTCACCTTGTCCCCACCTTCTTAGGATAGTTACATCTCCCCTTCTCCCTCCTTTATCGCACCAGCAAACCTCAACCTTTCTCCTTACATAGGCACTGTACTTCAGTATGTTCTGAAAAATTAACTCCTTTTTGAGATACTATTGTTTTGTCTTATTTCCCTTTCCTAAATAATACATAAAGTATGCTTATAGAAAGTAAAATGTACAGATACATTCTAACGTTTATTTTGTAATATTTTTATTCCTTAATTACTTTTTAACTTTGATTTTGGAAAGGGAAATCAATGATAGTTGAAACAGTAAATAATCTGGAAACTGTCAGAAAAGCATGAGGGGAGACCTGAGAGGAAAACCTTAACAGACGATACATTTTCTTTGTCACTTCATGGTTGGAGAGGATGTATTTCAGGCCAGAGTTGAGGATAAACCTCAGAACCCCTTATTTTTACTTTTTTTGATCATGTAGCAGACACCTGTGATTCTCCATGCTGCAGTCTATCGGCCCATTTCTGATTTCAGCCACAGCTGTGGTGGACAGTTCACATGGGAGCGCAGACCCGCCTCCCTGGCAGCCACCTCAACAATACATCTTTCCTCTTTCTGCTGACAAGTCTCCTCTCCCTTAGAAATGTAATGAAGGTAGGGGAATGTCAGGGATAGCTAAGTTCCTCCTTTGCCAGTCCAACTTTTCATTTTCATATAAGGGTTAAAAAGTCAGTGACTTGATAAACCAGAACCCATGTTGACTTTCTACTGGAGGCAAGGGAAGATGTGAAATAATATAATCATTGAATGGAAAAGAAAAAGCCATTTAGAGATAGTATGGTAACCCTTTTAAGTAAACCATGAAAATTTCAAATACTCTTTAGCACAATTAATGCCAAGGGTTCTAGTTTGAAATTGAAGAAGTTCAAAGTCCTGCTAACAAGAAAAATAGGCTTTCTTCATATGAGACTAAACAGTGTGAACATCAAAAGCATCAGGGCTACGCCTGGCAAGCTGGGCTGGGTTCTTAAGAAAACTAGTGAGGAAGCTCTTGCTCATGGGAAAACTAAACCGGAACTAGAACACCTTCAATTCATGGGACAGGGACTAACATTCTGACCATGAGCGCTGACCTTGACCTAATGAAAAAGAGATGCCATATTCATCCAACCGAAGCCTGAGGCTTTCAACTGTATGAGGCAGAGAAGGTGGTGAGGACACAGACCTAAAAATCCTCTTTCTGTGTGGAAGGGGGTTAAAAAACATACCCCAGGAAGGGGCTGGAGACACTGGACTAGGGAACTCCAAAGAGAGAACAGGATGGAAAGGAAGAAAGAGTTGGGGAAAAAAGAGCATCCAGAATCCTAAGTCTCTGGGTTTTTCCACTGCATGATACAGAAGGACAGATCAACTTACCACATCTCCTTCTCCCACACTGTGCTGGGCTTTTTGAGACACACATGGCTCCTCAAAAAGGAACATTTTATATCTCTATCATAGTGTGAGTTGTGTTGGTCTGGGAGGCTCTGGCACGGAGACTCTGGGGCAGGCAGTACTGGAGGGCATCGCAGCGTCAGTGCCAGAGTCCTTGTGCAAACTAGAAAAGAGCACCTTTTTCATGCATTGCCAGGCCAACTGAAAAAGCTGTCTTTATTGGATGAATTAGGCACCTCTTTTTCCAGCAGATACATGCCAGGGCAAAGCCTTCCCTCACTTCCTTAGTTCAAGACCTTTATGCAAAGCACAAATAACACAACACTGTGGCTCTGAACAAGTCAGGGACCCATGTTCAGCAACAACCCTATTCCTCTGTTCACACAGCAAAGAAGAGCTAGCATCAGAGGGAGGGAAGGAGAAGCCCTGCCCCAACACCATTACCCGTGGACCCTGACTGGTGTTCCTGAAGGTTGAGTGGGTGGCAGGGAACTTCTCCTGCCTTGCAGAGAAAGAGGTACAAGCTATAGGTGTGGTGCATGTTGAAGGAGATAAAACAGCATGGACCTGAGAGGGGGAGGTGAGGAGAAGGTCATGGACAGGGAGCACAGGGGCAGGAGCACAGGGCTCACCTTCGTCTCTGCTCCATTTGTGATTCTATCCAAAACCTGGTCGCATCCCCACACAGGGGAGAGACAGGAAGCAAGGGATGGGCCCAGGCCACTGTGGAAAGGGAATTTCAACCCCAAGGGGTAGTTAAAATTTATAATGCATAGTAAGAAAATTTTAAATAACAAAATTAAAAGTTATTATTTTTTAATTTTAAAGAAAATCCTAAAAGGTGAAGGCAGAAAGGGAAAGGGGCCCCCTTGGCCTCCAGGCCAGCAGACACCACTGACCCTGGGCGCAGGGACGCACACACCTGGGTAAGTCTCCACGGTTACACTTCACTGTCTGCAGATCGTGCCTGGATGGGCTTTGATGGACCAGCCAGAGAACAACTACTGTTCTAAACATTCTTTCAATTTAAAAAAAAAAAAATCACTAACCTAAAAGCTGGCTTGTACTGTAGCTGTAAAAACTTAGAAAATGGGGCTGAATGAGCACACAACCTATGATGTAACCTGGAAAGTTCTGAAACAAATCAATTTCATGATAGCTTGTTTACTTGTCATTTTTCTCTCTTCATAAAAGTAAAATACAGCACCCCCCCCAAAGGGCACTCTATTTGAGTTCTCTTTAGAAATGAGTTTTCTGTACACATTTATGCAAATCTTAGGAATTCTAATAAATTAGGCAATGACTAATCAGATTTCCTTTCCTTTCCTTTTTTTTTTTTTTTTTTGCTTCTTTCCAGGGGTGGAGAGAAGAGGGTTATGAGATTCCCTTATTGACTGAATCATAATTAAAATATATTTACAAAATTTATATTTCTGCATAACTTTTCAGGAACATATTTTCTGAAGAAGGTACAAAAGCAAAATGTTGCTAGGTGTAGCTCTTCTAGACAAACATTGACCAGTTTTAGCAGAAAGGTAGTACAGAAGGAATACTGCATCTGACTTCTGCATTTAGGTGCAACAGAACTTTCATTTGGCTTTTCTTCCTTTTTTGACAGGTTTGGGCTAAAATGTGGAGAGGTGTTCAGCCAGTGAGTCTGGATTGCTTGATGATGAACATTCCTCTTTTATAGTGTTTATCCAACACACATTTGTTGAGCACCTGTACACAACAGGTCCAATCTAGGCACCAGGGACCACAAAATGAATGAGACCTACCCTCAAGAAACTACCATCTAAGCAAGGAGTTAGACTCTAAAAAATAATTACAGCGCCTTCTAGTAACACCATTTCTAAAGGTACAGAGTAGAGTAGCAGTGTATCAGTTATTGTGTTTTGGGCTACAAATAGGAGAAAATGGGACTAGGTAGGCCTTAAATGATAAGAAATTTATTATCTAAAAGAAGTTTAGGGTAAACTAATTTAGTGACTCAATAACTCATCAAAACCCAGATTATTTCTACCTTTTCACTGGGTCATTCTCAACATGTTGACTATATTATCCTCATGGTTGACTCTGTCACAAGATTGCTGCCATAGCTCCAGGCATCATGTCCTCACACAAAAGCAGAAAAAGAATAGTTTGTCTTAACACGTCTTTTTTTTCTTAATAAGAAAGAAATTGTTTCAGAAGTCTCCCAGCAGACTTCCCCTCAAGTCTCATTGGCCAGAACTGTATCACAAGACGCCAAAACCTAATCACTTAGAGGAGAAATGAGTCCCTGATTAACTCTGACCAACCATAAATCATCTCTTGGAGCTAAAATTGAATTATCCCTAGGGCACAAGGCTACAGATTCTCTTATCAGAAAGGAAGCAGAAAAAGCAGGAGGGAGGGGAAGGGGGGGGAGGAAGAGGTCAAGGAGGAGAAGGAAAAAGAATAGCTGTTGAGAAAAGCGACAAGGTATCCCACAAGAGGCCTAAATGGCAGTGATCCTTCCTGCCTGGAGGCTTCAGGAAAAGCATCCCAGAATTATGAAAACAAGTGCTAAAGGCTGAGTGTCGTCAGCCCCACACCCAGGCCCATCCCTGTACCTCCACACAGAAGAACCACTCCAGCTTAGTCCAGACCCTTTTTCTCGGCAGGGCTCAGCCAAGAACCACGTCTTTCATCTCAGATAGGCAGCAGGTGTTGCCAACCCCTTCTAAGCTACTCACTGAGGTACCTGAGCCATGGCTGAAGCCCCATCTGCAAAGCCCCTGCATTGCAGAAGAGTGTAAACTGCTTTCTCTTTAAATACAGAGGTAATTAATAATGACCTTTAAAGTTCTTTTTTAATGTCCTACAAAACTCAGTATCTCTCAAATAGTTGACAAGTGGCAACAGAGAACAGCAACAAAAAAAGAAAAAACACATAATGATATCAGAGTGGGCATTTGGTGACACTGTCATTGACCCCTCTTTAGAGAAACATGGGCTCATAGGAAGGCAGAATAAGCCAGGGTTCTCTGTGCCTGGTAAGTGCTGAGGAAGAGCCCATCAGAAAAATAAAATAAAATAAAATAAAAGTAAAATTCGTACAAAGTCCTCACGCTGTTCCACTTGAATAGAAAATGGTACGAAGATGAAAATAGAGAAGGCACACGACAAAGCCCAGTAACCTACAGTCCTGCTAAATAGAAAACGCAGGGCCTCACCACAGGGCAACTCCATAAAGCACTTTGGATGCCGGTTTGCTAATTGTGTTTGCTATGACACCAAGCACCGCTTAGCTGGGCTCCCAGAGTGTCTCCATAATGGCCATCACTTGCCAGGAGCGAGAGTGATTTTTATTTGATATCTATACAAAGCAGAAGCAAATGAATTACCATAATGAGAAGCAACATAATGATGTGGAGATGTACAAACTGCCATTGTGTTTAATAACAACAAATCCTTCCCTTTTGAATTAAATTTGCAGGAAGATTCTTATTGAAGCATCATTGTACTGAAACCAAGTTGTTTAAAAAAAAGAAAAAAAGAAAGAAACAACTCCAAAGTATTTCAAGTCCATGATTACTGGAAAGGTTGTTAGGAGAATTTTTTCCTTCAATTTTTATTCTCAGTAAAATCGACTTAGTTGTAGCACTACACAGCTGCGATTTGTGGAGTAAATGGCAAAGCTAAATGTGCCGAAACCCAACATGTTCCCTGAGCAACAAAGGGATGGAAGGCAAATGTTACAGTATTATTGACAACACTAGTAATGCTTGTATAAGCATCTGCTTCATAAAGGGGAAAAACCTACATTATAAACAAAAGGAGTTTCCAAACAAGGCCTGCCAGCTCAAATTCTGGCTTTGATATGAATTTTCACTTGTTAGAACAAATATTTCCTCTTTTTACCTTATCCCTCCAAAACAACAACAACAAAAAAATTCTCTGATTTGCATTTTGGAAACCTGACTCCATTTTTTTTTCTTTCTCTAAAATTATTTTCTGTATTTTCTGATATTTACCTGTTTCCCATCACTTGATTTTCAACAAAGGATGAAGGCATTGTTGAATAGCACAGTGTTAACATAAACCTGGTTCCGTGATCATCCTGAGGGTATTGTCCTCCTCTTAGACTGAGTCCAGTGTGTGAATGGGATGTTTCCTTCCCCAACCTGCCGCATCCCAACCCTTTCATTTACAATAGGACATCCTGGTTTCATTAATAGACCAACCCAGAGCCAAACCATGGCCTGCATTAGATTGAGCTAGACTTGGGAAAAATCTAAAGTGCACTTTTGTAAGACTAGAAATTGGGAGCTTTGGGTTTCTGGATCCAGCTCACTACTAAAGTTCATGAAGGAAAGCCAATTTCTTTGTGCCTGTCTCAGTTTTCCCAGATGTAAAATAGGCATAATATCTGCTCCATCTATGTCATAAGAGTGTCCTGAGAATCAAATCATATTTAACTGTTAAGACTATGGTCCTGAGAAACAACAGAAGTTTTTTAGTAAGCCCAAAACACATCCAGAGAATCATGTAATTTATAAGGATCTGTATTTTGGTTTTTGTCCTTTTATCATCCAATAAATATTGAGTTTCTATAATTTACTATTCTATAATTTATGCAAGGCACAATCCTTAATGCTATGGATATACAGATATAGATATCTATCTATCTATCTATCTATATATCATGATCCCTGCCCTGAAGGAAGTTATAAACAAAATGAGAGAAGGCACACCATTATACGTGTGACAACTAAAATTAGAGTTCATACATAAGTACCAGTGGGAGACAGTATAACACAGTAACTAGAAGAACAGGCTTTGGCATCATACCTTCTGGGTCTGAATCCTACCTCTATCGTTAACTAGCCATATGACCTTGGGCAAGTTACATAACTTCTCTATACCTCAGTTTAACCATCTGTAAAATGGGGATAATACTACCTACCTTACAAACTTGTTGTGAGGAGTGTATGTGTTAATATACCCATAATTCTCAGAACAGTGCCTGGCACATACCTAGGACATATTTAATGTTAGCTGAACATCCAGACGTCTTGTGGTACAATAATTGAGAGGAGGAGAGAGCACTAAAGATTGTGATCAAGAGTGGCTCAGGGATGCTGATCTAGGGGGTACAGTTTGGGAAGGCTCAGTGGAGGGAGGGTGAAGGGGATGAGGGACCAGACGGCAGAAGCATTCTGAACAGGTTGGATGGCCAGCGTGAATGTTCACAGCCCAGTTTGTGTGCGGCTACTTATGAAGAGAAGGGTCGGGATTGCCAAGTGGAGACACTGTGGAGGAGGGGCACTGAAACTAGGCACTCTAGCTGGGATGGACGCTAATCTCACTTTACATCTCCACGGCCAAAAGCTGGAGTGAGCAAGAGGGCCACATTTTAAAGCTTCCAGCAGACTTTGTTTCTCTACAGAAGAGTTAGAATTTGCCTTTCAAAGTATATTGCTTTTTGTTTTGGAGGGAAAAACAAAGCACTTTAACAGGCTTTTTGGTCCTACAAAGATTAATTTAAATATGCTATATCTGGAACAATAAAGTTCTTCACAGTGAGATGTTAAACTACTCTGCACAGTAACATTGAGGCCATCCAATTAGGCTTGCATGAAATTCACAGGATTCTACCTATGGACACCTGGAAAGGGAAGGAGAGAGAAAGGGACACAGAAAAAGAGTGAGAAATTAGTTAAAAAGTGTGGACACTACTGCCCCAGGAGTGGGTAGAAATTGAGATTCTACTGTTCACCAGTTTTCAGACCCTGTGCCTTAAGCAGTATGAGTATCTCCCCACAATAAATGAAATTCTGAAGTTAAAATAAACCTTTAACACAGAAAAGCTATCATTAGCATTCTGCTGAGGAAATGGGGACCCTATTCCAAACTCAAAGGGCCAGCCAGGCCCTGCTGGGCTTAGTGAGAAAGGTGTGTCCTTCTGCAATGTGGCTCTCCTCCAAGTGGTTTCCAAAGTTATTTCCTTATAGAGATTTTGCCTTACACACTGACTTTAGAACCTAAATCTCAGGAAAGATACAGCCCCACTGTACAAAAGATTGTTTCATTGTGGGTAGAATTTATCCCAACAGATTATGCTTATGGAGAAGAGGTGTGAGTGAAGACCAAGTATAAGGAGGGTTCTTCAACCCCCTCTTTTCGGGGGTTACATGCTGTGGCCTGAACTTCAGATAAGGAAGACAGCTGAATTCTGTCTTAGTGAAGAGAGGTAATCAGGCCCCTACAAAAGGGTTGCAGGCCAGGAGCTGAGGCGAGAGACCCAGTGGAGATCCTATGGCTTCTGGGCTCTGGAAGGATTCACATCTAGTGTTCAGAGTTAAAGAGTTGGGGAGTCTGTATTATAACATCTTCTGCTATCCCTTACTTTTCAGTGGAGTTTTGAATCATGAGGCATGATCTAGACTATGCTTTGGGCCAAGGGGTAAAGGACCGCAGGAAGGGCGGTGAAGGAGTAGCCTAAGGGAAGCCAAGGTCAAGAAGGTTAGAGCATCTGTGAGGAGCTGGCCAGGTCTGGCCCTGGTGCTGTTGCCCACGGTTAGGAAGCTTTCCACTGAAAATATTCTACTTCAATTAGTACCTGTCCTCCATAAGCACATGTTAAATGTGAGTCACTGTACATTATCCCTGCACAAAGCCATGAGGAAATTCTTCCCAGAGGAGGCAGGACTGGGCCCTGAGGAAGGGTGTTCCCTTTCCAACAGCTAGCCCTTCAGGAGCACCCAGGTCCTGCCTTGTCCTCCACAGCACTCCATGTGCCCCTCTCACTGCACTGGTCACTCAGGACTGAAAATGCCATTTGATTCCTGGGAAGAAAGATCCAAAGTGAGAGAAGCTGTGAGCAACAGACAGGACTTGGTTGCTGATAGGATGACTGGGGAATAAAACTATAGAACCTTCTCATTTCTTAGTTTGTTTCCTTACCAACTCCCCCCACCCCAACACACACACACACACACACACACACACACACACACACACACACATACTCCATCTCAGTGAAATGTGTGAAACTCCATCTCAGTGAAATTATTTCCTAGCTTGGATTTCACATGTCAACCAAAAAATTAGAACTACTTTATAAACACTAGTCTTACCATGCCAGGCAATTGGCAAGAAGTTACAGGAGTCTGCAGTCTCTACTTGCTTTTTATTGCAGACAGCACATTCCTGGAGACCACGTCATAAAGTGGATCATTGAAAAGCAAATTACATTTTCCCACAGGAACAATGTTATAATTAGAGGCTGTATTCCTGACAAAGGACTTGGCTTCACGTAAATAGTAGACATGAACAAAAATATTTCACAAAAGTGAAGATTCAAGAGCTATAAATCCTTATAATTGTTTAAAATAATAAAATTTTCTCCAAGTATTATAAACCAGGCAGGATTAGAGGGAGTACATATTGATTATTCAGGGACTCCAATGTACTATAAAATGTACATTAAAATATAACTACTGTGTCACAAATTAGAACCTGAAACTAACTTTAATATAGTCATTACACACTTAATTAACAATGGGAAAGCAGTGAAGTACCATGTTTAAATGTGGCATTGGGCATTAGGGGGGCAAATATGCAGATTCACTCCCTAGACTCTGAGCTCTGTGAAACCAGTGGCTGGACCAGCACATGTAGGTAAGTAGCTGCACACAGCTGGACTCAAACTCATCTTTACAGTAAATGGGCCAGGTATGGGTTATCATTTGGAGTAAGTAAATAATTTTCTCTGGATTTTTGCCTCTTCATCTGTAAAAAAAGGAAGTTGAACTGTAAAATCTCTAAGGTCCCTACCAGCTCCACAACTCTAGGGCTGCCATTTTGTTCTCTTAGAATTCAGAAAAGTTTCTGGGCGTGGTCAGCTGCTACTTTGGTGAATCTCAATATGAACCTCCAGCATTCATCCCTTTCTATAGTCCCCACCCACATTCTGGGCTTGGCCACATGAATGGCTTTGGCCAATGGGGCTTTAGCAAGCAAGATACAAGCCAAGGCTTAATAAATACTTGCATATCTGGGCTTGTTCCCTTGGCAGACTCCCTCCTGGAACCCAAGTACCATGCTGTGAGAAGCCCAAGATCCACAGAGAGGCCACATGGAGGAGAACCCAGAAATCTGGTAGACTGCCCCAGCTGAGCCCCCAGCCAATGGCAGCACAAACTGCAAGTCCTGACAGTAAGCATCTCAGACTTCACAACCCAGTTGAACTCCCCAGATGACAGCAGCCCCAGCTGACATCTTGTGGCACAGAAGAACCTCCCAACTGAGCCCAGTCAACCCACAGAATCAGGAGAGATAATAAAACAATTGTTGCTTTAAGACACTAAGTTTTGGGGTGATATTATGCAGCAATAACGAACAGAAATTCAGGACATAATTTAAATGGCTTTGGGCTTTTGTTAAAAAAAAAACTGTTCAAGGAAGATTGAATAGTGTCTATTTTTCTCTATGTGAATTTTCCTATAATAAGAAATATTCAAAATATTTCAATTATCTTAAAATAGACTCAAAATACTGCAATAGTGTTCAATAAATATTTGTAGTAGATAAAGATGTTTCCTCTTCCTGAAAAACATTTTCCTCTTTACCTTCTCTTGAGAAAGTAGAGTTGTTCAAATGCACAATCAAATAAAGGTCACAAGGAAATGATATGTGCTTTTCACTCTACTTGACACTTTGTTGACAGCTCTCCGAATATTCCTTCTCTACTGACAATCCATAAAAACAATTATCCAGCAAAGCAACAACTTCAAAATAAGAATGTAGCATCATTAAAAAAAGGAAAAAAAAAAAAAAGGAAGGCAGAACTTTACTTTTTCCTAATAAGCTCTTGGCATTCAGAGCTGGGGAGAAGTGGGCAAATTCATATGAGTCAGTAGGTTTTCTTTAAGTAAACGGATGACACTCCACTCGCAACCTTTCTCTAGGAGATTCAAAATTATTGGAACTTACCAGGGGCACCCCTGATCAAGCCTCAGTGACAAAGACAAGGAGTCTACTCCATGAAACACTCAGCATGGGAAGCAGAAAGGGACTGAGTCAGGGGCCAGCGCCCTGTGGAGTTGGGGCACCAAAGGAATGGTGGTTCTGGGCCTATACTGTGCTCTGGGGCAGCAGCTATGTGAGTGAATTTTTTTTTTGAAGTCCGTCAAGCTGGGCTGCCTGCTCAAATCTGATGCGAAATTCCTCTGGTCAGTGATCAATAAGGGGTGGAGGATGATGCTTCCTCAGACCTTGAAGAAGCGGGCTGCGGATGGGACTGCCCAGGTGCTGGAGGCTTCAGCCACTTTGCTCAGACACTGCCACACTGTCATCCCAGGAGTGATGAGTCAAGAGGCCTTTTGACTGCTCAGGTGTTGCCGTGCCACCAGGTCAGCACCTTGGCGATGCATTTACCCCAGCAGAAGCAAGTTCCCAGTGACAGCTGCACCATGTTCTCACTCTTAGGGGTCATGTCTAAGGTCTGGCTCTCGCAGAAAAATAGACCCTTAGGACATCAAGGCTCCTGAAGATTATCCCAGAAGGGTAGAACCAGGGAAGCAGGACACTGAGACAGCTCAAGCTGTTTAATGGGAATCCTTAAAAGAGATACGGTTTTATACCATACCTCTAAGCTGGCAAATTAGGTTGTGTCTATTTTGGGCACTTCAAAACATCTCTCAGATCACCTAAGATGTTTATAAGAAGTACATATATTCTTTAGTGAGTGCTTCCCTGTGCCAGGCTCTGTTTTAGACTTTTACATGTGTTATTTAATTCTCATATATGATTATGAGGTCAGTATTTTACAGAGGGAACTGAGGCACAACAAAGTAATTTAACTTTCTTTTGGTTACACAACCAGTAAGTGGTGAGGCCAGAATTCAGAGCCAGCAGTGCTCTGAAATACCGAGCCACCCTCGCTGCCTTCCTGACATCCCAACTTGCTGCCTTGCTCCACTGAATATTACAGGGTATGTCCCGAAGGAAGCCTTCAGTGGACCTAAAGGTGAGGGAGAACAGACTAGACTTACTGCCCTGCAGCAATTATCTCAGGGACCTACTTTCTCTGTATCTTCCTTTCAATTTAATTAATATACTCAGTCATCTTATCCAGTGAGCGTAAAATTTGTTTTTTAGCACTTAACCCAACCTAGGACTGTAAACTACTTGCCAACATCCTCACTGGAGCTTGTCACAATACCCCACGGGAGATGCAGTCGGTGCATTAGGAGCGTGGTCCTGCGACGCAGAGAGAGCTCAGAAGGCCAGCTCTCCATTTCTCTTGGCCTGGTTCATTTCACCTAGAACTCTGCAATACAGCTCCCCAAGTGCCTTGGACTCTGCACAAATGTTGTTATTATCAATTAGCGGCAGTATTTACTATTGATGTAGCACTTCATACTACACGACATACATACAGTAAGTCCTTTCCTTCAGGTGTTGTGCATGGCTGGTCTTTATGGCCACAGCTCTGTTTGCAATGACATCACCTGCCCAGGATTATTCCTGTGGGCTAACTGATTTGCTTGTGGCAATTGCAGAGGTGCGTTTTAGAGAATACAAGATGAGCGATAAAGAGGAATGAGAGGAAGGGCAGCACAGCCTACTGTTGAAGGGAGTGGGCGAAAAGCTCAGAGAACCAGCAGCTTGTTTCTACTTACGATCATAAAAGTATTATTATTAATGAGGTTACTTTGCATTTTATAGCTCCTTTTCAGCTGGAGAGATCCCAAAGGGTTTTGCAAACTCTGTGTGGCTTCACTGTATTCGTGTAGCCGTTGCTCTTTTTCCCTCTTACTAACAGCAAAGGCAGTGACGGTAGCAAAAATCAATAGATTAAGCACAAACGTAGACATTATCATTTCCCCCCACCTCTGCCCAGTGTTAAAAAGGGGCTAATCTTTGCCCCCATGATCCATTTCCTAGGCAGGAAAAGGGGGTAGCAGCTCAGCATCTATTGGTGAGGGCTGAATTCCTGCCTGTTTGTACCACCGGGGACAATTAGAGAAAAATGAAACTGCAAGCATCAATAGGGGAAAGGCTGCAAAGAATTCCAGCTAGAAATCTTAAGATTTGCTCCTGTTTGTTACAGTGAAATACAGACTTTAATGCCCTAGAGACGCTAAAACTATAATGCCAACTCTGAGAATATGAAACACAAAAGAAACACAGGGTAAGGTCCTAAAGTATGAGATTTAGAGGAAATGAGTAGAACGTTGAAAAAGAAAAACACGGACATGTGTGGTATGAAAGCAGAAGAGTCTCAAGGCTAATAGCTACATTAACAACTCTGAGCGAGCATCAAAATCCAAAGTCCCCAGCCCCAAGTCCCCAAAGCCCAAGTACCTTGCTGACAGCATGCTGTCTTTGGGGCCTGTTTCCCATTTGTTATTAAGTCCAGCTCTCTGTGGACCCAGAATCCATTTCTTGAGAATCATGATCATCTGCTTGATTTAGAAGATTTTTATTTACCTGAAAATTCTAAAGGCTGTATTTGGTACTAGCTATTGCTAGCTACACAGAGAAGCTCAAGAAATATGGGTTTCTTTATCCTTTTTTCCTCCGTAAAAAAACAATGGGTTAGATTCTACACAGTTTGGTTGTGCCATCCTTTATTTTTAATTATTTTAATTAAGTAACAAGTACATTTATAGCACTTACCATGTGCCAGACACTGTTCTAAGTGCTTAACAATATCACTCATTCAATTGTCGTAACAACCTTAAGAGACAAGTAATCCTGTTTTACAAAAGAAATTTACAGATAAGGAAACTGAAGCACAGAGAGGATAAGTAACTTTCCTAAGGTCACACAGTTAATGAGTGGTGAAGCCAAGATTCAAACTCAGGGACTCTGATTCAAGTCCATGTTTTTACTACTCTGCTATGCTGCTTTCCTTGTTCGTGCATAATTATGCACACAAATTTTGAGAGGTAGTTTTCAGTGGACCATCAGGGAAATATCAAAGCAAAGGGTAATGAAAACTTACAATTTAGGAAAATGGTTGTAATTTTCAGGTTGCTTCCATCAAAATCTTATTTTTAAAATCATTATCTTATTAACCTTAAATTCTAAGACATTTTTTCCCAAAAGAAGGAGCCATGCATTCATTGGTGGTGCTTCCTTTTTGTCTTCTCTCACTTTTTTGTAACTTCAAAGACGGGAAGGTGGGTAAAGGTAGAAAGGGTCTGACATACACAGGGGAACTGAGCAGAGTGATGAGCGCTTGGGTTCAAATCCTGGCTTTGCCACTTACTATTTGTATGACTTTGAGCAAAGTGCTTAATCTTTCTGTGCCTCAGTTTCCTGATCTGCAAATGGGGATAATAATATTACCTAGCTCATAGGCTGTCGTGAGAATTAACTGAAATAATATTTGTAAAGTACTCATAGTGCCTGGCACATAGTGAGCACTCCACAGAAACTGCTACTACACTGAGAAACCGGGCAGTAGAGTACAATGAGAAGGAAGTAGAAGACGAAAGGACAGAGCCATCCCCCTTGCTGTCAGTCGGCTCTCTGAGGGAACACGGGTGTGGTGCCTAAATCACTGAGGGCAACAGGAAGGCTGCCCACCTTTGAGGTGTGGCCTGCAGTTGAATTTCTGAACTCCCCACCCTTGGCCTCAGAGGGCCCAGCTCAG
Organism: Camelus bactrianus; assembly: GCF_048773025.1. NCBI lineage: Eukaryota > Metazoa > Chordata > Mammalia > Artiodactyla > Camelidae > Camelus > Camelus bactrianus. The sequence goes on from NC_133541.1 coordinate 42,899,888, forward strand.
CCCAGAGCCACTGCTTTCCTCCCTGAACATCGTGCAGGCCCAGCCCCGGGCCATACTCACCACCGGCCCCACTGGCCGCCGGAGTGGAGCTGCTGCCTAGGCTGCCCGCTGGGCAGTTGGTGAGGGCTGACTGGCTTGGTCTGAAGTTGGGGCAGAAATCAGCCAGTGGACCAGGTAACTGGGGAGGAGCGGCACATGGTCCTGGCAGATCACTGCACCCCTGGCGTATTCTGCCCCCTGGGAAAGGGGATGGGGGAGTCCAGCCTGAGACTGAGGCCCTGAGGATGACTGTTTCTACTTCTGGTTGATTATCCTTTCTTTTTGTTTTTAGTTATATAAGTAATGTGTGCCTACTGAAGAACTGTGAGATGATAGTGTAATACAGTGAAAGCCCTTCCTTACCCCACTGTCTTATCACACTCCCTAGAAAAAACAAAACAAGACAAAACAAAACAAAAAACGGTTAGCAATATGGAGAATTCCTTATCATTCCAGACTTTCATGTACCTCTACACACACACACACACACACACACACACACACACACAATGCTCTCTTTTCACCAAAAATAAAGGGGAGGGGCCATACTATTTACAGTTGTCTTCACCTTGTTTTCTTCACTTAAAATGTATCACATACACCTTTCTGAGAGAGAACATAGAACTCATTTTTATCAACTGCATATTCCTCAGCTGTATTAAGTTCCAAATGTTATTTAACCTTTACCCCAATGACAGTCATTTTGGTTTTTGCTGCTGCTACTGTCTGGTTGATTTTTTTGCCATCACATTCAGTGTTCCTGTGAAAATCCTGATACACATGCACAAGCACTGCTGCAAGAAATATTCCTAGAAATGCAACTGCTAGGTCATAACATGTTAGTATTTTTTAAATTTCAATAAATGCTCCAAACTGAGAAGAACCATTTCCTAAATAAAATGCAAGCTACTGTTATGATTGCTGTCCCCAAAAAAAGGTGATTGATAAGAATTTTACACTTCAAAGAAAGGGCATTGATGAATATTTCTTTTTTTAAAATGGTGTTTTTTTACTTAAATTTTTTTTTAAACCTCAAGGTTTGGCAAATACAATATTAAGATACATCATGAAGCAAATCACATTTTGTAATTAAAGTTTAGAAGATAAATTAAAGGAAGACAAAATGAACCAGTCCCAAATCTCAGTGCTGAACCTCATCCTTGCCTGATACCTCCCTGCAGTGGTTCTCTCAGTTATTCTAAACATTGTTTAAGCCTCAGACAAACTTGAATCAGAATCTTCAGGGGCGTGGCCTGAGCAACAGAGTTTTCAAATGTTTCCAGGTGATTCTGAAATATGGTGAGACTGAGAACACAGCTACAGCCCTTGCTAACTTCATAATTTCTGAAATTTTAGCAAAAAGGTAACTCAGTCATTCAGTGGAATTGCAATAATAAAAGAACATTAAATAATAAAAGAACATTAAATTTTCTAAATTTCAAACGAATTGAATTTACTTTTAAAAATGCAACTTCAAATATTTTTTATTTTCTTGAATTCACCATCATGCAATAAACAGTTGTTCACAACACGGAGGTCAAAGAGAACAGAGTAGTGGTTACCAGAGAGTAAGGGACGGGACAGGGCAAAATGGATAAAGGGGAGCACCTGCATGGGGATGGATGGAAACTAACTTTTTGGTGGTGAGCATGCTGCAGGGTCTACAGAAGTAGAAATACAGTGTTATACACATGAAACTTACATAAGGTTATAAACCAATGTTACCTCAATAAAAAATAAATCTAAAATATAAGTTGTCACAGACAAACATACATAATTCTGACTATGACCAAAGTTATCTGTGACAGGCAGATGTATGATTCTATAGAAACCAAACAACAGAATTAGCTGTAATGTTGAAGAAAACAAAGAAAAACAGATGAAGCCAGGCAGAGTTCACACATATAGTGGGAGTCAAGCAGAAGTTTTTGAAGCCCAAAGCCATGGAAAAATTCTTTGAAAAGCCAGGACGGTTGGAGCTTCAATTTTTAAAAATAGATGGGCACCGCCCAATGAGAGCCAGATAACAACCTGGTGAATGATTATTATTATGGTGGTAGTGCAATCACATCATAATAGAGGAAAAAAATAGTAAGAGAAGAGATTATCAGCACAGGAGGAGGTCAGGCCAGCAGCCAGCTCCAGTTCTTGTCAAGAGCCAGCAAAGATTCATAAAGTCAGAAAAGGTGATTATGGAACAGGGACTTGGGAGGGACTGTTCCAGGACTAAAATCCAGGCCCTCTTCTGCATAGAGTTTGAGGGAGGTGTCCTTTACCTTTTCTCCCACTAGAATCTCTGTGTCCAATGAAAAGTCAGCTATTTTAAACCAACAGGGGAAATTTTATGCCAGTGAGTGCAGTGCAATTGCATCTTTTCCTAATAGTCAATGAGCACTCCACATTTCACATCAGTTTGACCATAGCCTGCTACACCATATTCAGCAATTTCTAGGTGATTAAGCATTTAGAATTTCATTTTCTAGTTTTGTTATAATAGCAGCATCCTATACCTTTCCAACCTTTAAGACTAGGGTATGGTTATAAGGCTTAGAAAATTCATTTGGTAAAAATCTACAGATGGAGTCAACCACATTTTTAAGAGTGGAACAACACCTGGAATCCTAAAACTAGAAAAGAGTAACCAGGACAAGAAAAATAGACGATAACCCATGGATTTCAGCATCCCTGCTCCTGGTTAGAACCAGGCCCCAGGCTGTCCAAGAAGGAACAAATGAAGAACTTGAACACATCAAAGACTGCATTCAACCTAATTTGAAGGATTAACCCAAAACCAGACGAAGGACTTTGTAAAATAGTAAACAAAGCAACACAAAAATAGAAACTTCCACGTATGACTTTCCAACACCATCAAGATAATGATAGAGGCCCCTTCACTAGAAGACAGAATGCTTCTTCCTACATCTCCTTCAAGGATGTGTGTTGTGTATCAGCCTTGCTACCATGACATCAAAATAATAATTTTAACAGTGAAATCATATTTATTGCTTCCCCAGAAGATTGTTAAAATCTCATGGGCTTTTGTGCACATTTCAAAACAAAATTCTGGATTCACTGCAATGTTTTCAATAAACATGTATCACTTTGCTAAAGTCTTGGAAACCAAACAAGAATAAGGCAAGAATGGGATAATGCTATCAAAAAACGCTTGGAAATTTCTGAATGAGGAAAAGTTATCTAGTATTTCAGAGAGCTCCACAGTTAGAGCTTCTCAGAGGAGAGTACACGTGGATGGAAATATGCCTAGTAACGCCACACAGGCACCTGCTCCTAGGAAAGAAAGGAGACTTGCAGGAAGAAGAAAAGTTCACAGCAGAAGCAGAGAGCTTAGAAGGTAAAAACAAAGGTGACTCTGATCCACAAAGCAGGAGGGACCCCACAGCACACATGCAGTAAAAATCTGGTATAACATTTACTAAGAAATAGAGAAAAGAAAACGGCGGGGGAATTCACATGGTGTACATTCTACACAATTTAGCTATGCTATTCTTGTATTGATTTTTAGTTTTTATTCCAAGACACTTTGGCTTCTTTGTGGTGAGAGCTGAACAGAAATTAAACCAACAACTGGACCAAAAAATGTTAACAAAAGCACACAAACCGTGATTGTTTCTGCTCCCTAACCAGTGCCCAACGCTGGCTGCGGCTAAGGACCTGCACTTGTTTGCTGGACTACATCACCATGAGAACGACAGGCCTGGATTTGTTTTCTTTTTGAACTGTTTCCTCTAATTTGACTAACCGTGAGGCTGGTTTATATGTTTACAAACATCAAGATCTGGATTGAATTTCCAACTGCATCGTCACTCAGCCTGTCAGCATCCCAAAGGCCCATGAGTGTAGGTCCCCTTTCAGGTGAGAGCCCAGCTGCTAAGTACAAACCTTTCTGATTTTCAGGCCAAATTCTCATTCAACTTTTGTGAGCTGGAGACGGTAATTAGAGTATGAGTTGGAGGAAACGTTGGGAAAAGAAAACAAAACAGTCCAGAATCTCATTCTGCCCATCTCCCTTTCATATCAAATACTACGTATTTACAAAGATCCTTTGTCCTTCTGGGTAGGGAGGAAGAGAGCAGCTATTCATCACCAACCTGTACTGTAAACCGTGGAGCAGCGGTAAACTGCCTGGGCAGAGGACATGGCTTGAACCTAACATCCTTACTCTTTCACATAGTGATTGTTGCCTTTTAGGGTCCTCCTGTTTCTGGAACGGTGGGGTCCCACATGTTGATCCCCACTGGGCTTCTTGCACAGCCAGCCAGCTTTTAATGGGGAAAGACACAAAAGGGACTAACAACTGTTTCAATCTTTTCCTCTAAGTGAACACTCTTTTTTTTCCCTTCCCTTCTGCATTATCGTTGCCACGGTACTTTAAGCTTCTCCCATCATTAAGCCTTCTGAGTGAAATATTGAACTGATTAATGTGGCATTTTCCACTAAACTGTTTCAGGAAATGTTGCACCTTACCAGTGGGATGCTTTTGAATAATGTAATCTCCTTAGTATAATTAAAACTAAGTTCTGAAGTTAGTACCTTTTCTCCCTGGAGGCACTCATCAAAATGTCAAGTGTTCTTTCTAGTAGAACTGCAATCCCATAATACAAACAAATATATTACCCACTGCTCCTCACTAGCAAGGGGCCCTTGTTGCATTTTATGTCACTTCATTTCTAACCTGAGCTAGCAGCACAAGAAATATGTTCACTGGAAACCACTGTGACCCCAGCACCCAGAGCAGTGCTCCATGTGAGCTGCATGGTTTGCATTCACTACTATTTCTTTTGACTATTTGTCTTCAACAGATGAACTTGTTGTTGTGGTGTTGTTATTAACGCTTAAAGAATATCATGGTTGTAAAACTCATTTGCTTTCCACTTATTTTAAAAGGAAAAAAAAAATCAGGGAGACAACGCCCTCTTCTGGCTGAGAAGCATTTAGAGGACTGTGAAAACTGGAGCAACATTTTATCAGATTTTTGAAGACTGCTTGGTATACAATAAATAATAAACAAGTAGTCAGCATTATTGCTGAAGTTTGTAACATCAGTCTCTCTAGGCGCAAGGTAAGGTCTGGCCTGGGAGGGCTGGTTCCAGCTGCCTGGCTTTTAGGACCTCTGGAAGGAGAGAGGTGGGAGGACCATTCCCCAGGTGGCTATGAAATTGATAGAAACTGATGTCAAGAGTCCCATCCTTCTCTGGAACAAATATTAAATCCAAGACAAGGGTAAGTTCACTCTGCCAGTTCAAGAGACTTCTCTGTGAGTGGATAGCAGAGAGAACTTGGTATTTCTTGCTAACTACTGGCTTTCTCTAGAAAAATCTGAGAGGGTTTCAAAAGTTTCCAAATAGCAGCCTATTATTTTCCTATGATTATAATTGCTCTAATGGTTTGCTTCCCGAAGACTGTATTAGAGTCTCCTCCAGAACCTGCACCTGCCTTTGAGGAGCTCCATCCCCAAATCAAGCGGCCCTGCCAGTCTCCATCTGGGAAGGAGGTGGGAGGCGGTGACAAGGAAAACGCAGACTCTGGGAGACAGAAGGAGCCCAGCAGGACTTTGAAAGAGAAATATTCAGTGCTGGAACGTGCTTCTTAGCAAATAATGTTTTCACTCTCTAAAATAACATGCTTCTTTCCAGGCTGAAAGCCAGGCTGGCTGCCACTTCTCCTCTTTATGCCTGCCAACTAGTCATTAGCAAACAATGAATGACAGGGTGACTGCAAAGGAAGGAAATGGACATCAGCAGCAAAGGGAAAGCGAGATGGGGTCAATGAGAAGACATTATCCAAGTACCAGGCTGGAGGCTGCCCTTTTCACTGGGAGCTTCAGGATGAAGAAAAGGGCGAGGTCAGCAGAGCTAGGAATGCTGCCTTCTGGCCACACGGTTGGACAGGGGCCTCAAGACACATACACCTGCGGACATGCACACCTGGGGATGTGTGCAGCTAAGGGTTTGCAGACCATGACAATGGCTGGGGCAGGATATTTTCTATACCTGGACAATGAAAGAAATTCTTGGAGTGAAAATTTCTGGAAAGTAGTTTTCAGAACATCCAAGTTAAAGCTCTTTGGATGACAAGTATTAGAAACCCTCTTATTTTAATACAACTTAAGCAAAAAACAAGAATTTATTGGAAAGAACTCCTGGAGTGTCTGATACACTCCAAGGCGAGGAATTACAATGGGGGCAGGCTGCTTGTGTGCCTCGAGTGCGGAACCAAAAAGCAGTTAAAAAACAAGGCAGCCACCCCTGCTGCCTGCCTAGCTCTATTCCTCCAGCACCACGCGGCTTCTTACCTTCCTGCTTCTTTCTTCTCTCTAATTTCTTCTTCATGTGTATATGTCTGGGGGCCACAGCCGCAGAGTTTAATTGCCACCACTTCAAATGACCTATAAAATGAATAACTAGCATCTATTCATACCTGTTCCAGATTTCCAGGAGAGACCATTTGCTCCATCCTGCTTAGGTTCACCTGTTTTCTAAGCGGCCGTGAAAAGAAGGAAAGGTCATGCACTATAATCATGGCAATCGGGATTCACCCTAGAGAAGAGGATGATGGACTGGGAAGAAAATCTAATAATAAACACATTTTCACATTGACTCTAAAGGACCTTGAAGTGCAGATGAAGTGGTTTTATTAAATGTAAAATAATGAGCAACTTTTTGGATTTTTTTCCCAGAATTTTGCCTGTTTCTGAAAATTTTTAAAAAGGGAGGAAGGAGCACCAAATTGTATCCTACTATATAGTGGAAAAATAACTAACTTGGGAGCTGGGTGATCTGAGGACTGCTCCTGGCTCCACCAAACTGCATGTGAGCAAATGATGTAACCTCCTAACATACTTTTCTTATCTACAAATAAGAAATAATAGTAGTTACCCCGTCTGTGTCACAGGGCTGGATAAGAGTGAGACGTACATATAGGAGAGAGAGGAATTAGGAGAGTTTTGGCGTTCCATGGTTAATAACTATAGAGGCATGGAACTACATTACAGATGGCTACAAGAAAGAAAAACAATGGAATTGCTCCAGTCGCCATCAGCCTTATGTGTAGGACTCTGGAGGAACTAAGCTGTAAATTTTTAGAGAGTTAAAGTCTTCCAAAGCTACAGCAGTCGCTGAGGAAGTAATATAATAATAAAAACTAGGTGGAGATTGATGTTGGTGGGTGAAATAGGGAAGCTCCCACTGATACCCACTGGGTCAGAAACACGGCAAATCCGTGTTTGCTGGCGCGTTGGATGTAACCCTTTGTTTAGCAAAGTGATTCAATGGGACTAAAGTGCTGCTTTACTAAATTGAGTTAAAGCTGGTTATTGCCAGCCAGGGTGTGAAGGGGCTGGGGCAGAGTGACACCTGCCCAGCCCTGGGGGATTAGGCTGACTTCCCTGGCTCAGTAACTCCCTCCTCCCTCAGTGACTTTCATGCATCCCTTCTTGAAGATCCCTGCTCAAAGAAAATGACTTTTCCAACAAAAACACCATTCTTCTGGCAAGTGTGTCTTCCCCAGTTTGTTGTGAGACCTGGTAAGATAATGGATATAAAAGTGCTTTGAAAACCATAAAGCACTACACAAACGTAAGTTACTATAATTATGATGATTAACAATGTCATAAAGGGAAACCATTAAATCAGTCACATAAATTGACACATGTATTCAGTACCTGAAAGTAATCAAGCAGGGAGCCTAGAGCAATTTGATCATCTTCCTCTCCTTCCAAGTTCCTTTCCATCAAGCTTTTGCAGGTTTGTGCATCCATAAAATCAGAAGATATATTTGGCTCCAGGCTTTCTCTTTCTCAGCTGAATGGAGGAAGGCCTCCTTTGATTATTCCTTATTCCAAATCCAGGAAAGGGAAAATGTTTGTCTGTCTGTGGGACACCCCCCATGCTACCTACCAAGTGTTGCAGAGAAATGTCAAATCAGAGCTGAATTCTGGTTTCTTCTTCAAGTTCCTTGCAGCCAAGATGGGGAACGCAAGGGTTGAAGAGGTGAGAGAAGAAGGAGAGACAGAAAGACAGAGATAAGGACATGGACACAGCCAGGGACAGGGACCACTGTGTTCAATGGGCCTTCTTGTGGCTCAACAGAGATTAAATGAAAGAGCAGCAGTCATTCCTGCAGCTCCATATTACAAGGGGCTCTGAAGTACAGTGACCTTACTCCAAAAATAGGCAAGCAGCCCGTAAGAGCCACTCTCAGGTAGCAACCAGTACAGCCTGAGGTTTTAGGTCTAAGATAGCCATTCTGAGCTATAAACAGACTAAAATCCAAATTGAAGGACTATGGTAGAGGACAGTGGAGGCTCTTCCAGTCAATTCATGAAGGTGTAGGTAGAAATTGGAAAAGAGTCTATTTAATGAGTGTAGGAAATCCTTTGACAACACACAAAAATCTGTATTTTGTGAAATAAAAAATGATGGAACTGAAGAGAGGAAAGCATAATTTGTTCCTGGATGTGACTGGAAAAGGGGAGTGAGAAGCATTTTGGGAAGAGATAATGTTTGCCAGTTTCTAAGTGTAAGACTGCAAATTCAAAGCTCAAGAAACCTTTTCTCTTAGGTTCCTTATTTGCAATTAAAGTATGCTGACTGAGAGAGTTCTGGGTTACCTGCAGCTCCTAAAATGACGGCCTTCTATTCAAACTCACCAGATTCATAGTAATGACCATTCTAGACCTTGTGTCCAAATAATAATAATAACTCTTATTAAGATTAAAAGGAATGATAAATAAGTAGAAAAACAATCCTACTGAATTATCTTTTGAAAAATGAAAACTCACGTAACTTGCTATACTTAACAGGGCTTTTAAATAGTAGGATTACTACTCTTTTCCTTACCTTCCTTATAGCTTTTAAGAATGTAACTCTTTGTTCCTTCTCACAGGAGTAGTGGGGAAAATGATGAAGTTTAGAGTCAGAAGACCTGAGTTCTAGTTCTATCTAGTTGTGTGATCCTAAGAAGTCACTTAATGTTTCCAAGTATATGAAATGAGAATGATGATACATGTCCTTACTACTTTAAGGAATGAATGGGTAGGAAAGATGAGAATATGTATGTTAAAGAATGTTATAACGTATGCAAAGCCTTACACTGGTAACAAACCAATTTTAAAGATCACAGAATTACAACTAGAAGGTAACTTAATATCAACCTGTCCTAAGATTTTCAAGTCTTTTAAGATGAAGGACCTTGTCTTAGTCATTGCAAGCCATTATGACAAAGCACCACAGACTGGGTGAGCTATAAACAGCAGACATTTAGTTCTCACAGTTCTGGAGGCTGGAAGTTCAAGGTCAGGGCACCAGTATGGTCAAGTTCTGGCAAGAGCCCTCTGCCAGATTATAAATTGCAATCTTTTCATCATATTCTCACAGGGTGGAATAGAGCAAGAGCGCTCTCTGGGGTCCCTTTTTTAAGGGCACTAATCCCATTCATGAGGGCTCCACCTCTATCACCCGTGTACCTCCCAAGGGCCCCACATCCCAGTATCATCACATTGGAGGTGAGGATTTTCAACATACGAATTTGGGGGAGACACAAACATTCGTCTGTAACAGACCTTTTCTCCAAACAAAATCATACATAACAAATAAAAAGCAGAGCAGTTATTTTAAAGCAAGGAAGGGGGAAGTACCAGATCCCAGTTAGATTTACACCACAACCAAGCCCAGGCCCACAGCACCCCTGGCCCAGCAGTCTAGCCTTGACCCTGGGAGAGGGGAAAATGTAGTGTTAGGTATTATTCAGTGTACAAATTTTAAAATTCACTGATATTTTCCAGTCTCTTTAAATTACAGTTGAGGAAACTGAGGTAACAGAGTGGATTACAATCAGTTCTGCTATAAAATATGCTTCTAAGATACCAATTAGTTTATACATGGTTGGTATATAGGGCAATTATGTCAGTAAAATATAGATGCTATGTTGGTTTATATATTTTTTTTTCTTAGACAAGGGGAGCCAGAATAAAATGAAGAAATAAAGGGAAAAGCCCTCATCTCTGCTGTCATACAGGCAGGAGTACTTTTAGCTCTATTAAAAGTAAATAAATACAGGCATATTTTGTTTTATTACATTTGCTTTATTTTGCTTTGCAGATACTGTGTTTCTCATAGTTTGAAGGTTTGTGGCAACCCTGGATTGAGCAAGTTGGTTGGTGCCATTTTTCCAATAGTATTTGCTTACTTTGCATCTCTGTATTAAATTTTGGTAATTCTCGCAATATTTCAAACTTTTTCATTATTATATTTGTTATGGTGATCCATGATCAGGAATCTTTGATGTTACTGTTGTAATTGTTTGGCAGTTTTTAGCAATATTTTTTAATTAATAAGGTATGTACATTTTTTAGACATAATGCTATTGCACACAGTAGACCCTAATTTAGTGTAAACATAATTTTATGTGCACTGGGAAACCAAAAACCTTGTGTGATTCGCTTTATTGCAATATTCACTTTTTCACTGTGGTCTGGGAACAAACCTGCAGTATCTCTGAGGTACACCTGTGAAGAGAAGTACCTGCATGGCTCTCAGCTTGTGGCAGGCTGCACTTCCTCCTGTGCCGACCTTGACAGCAGCACCACTAGCTCACGGCTCCACTTCTGTCTACATTACCTCAGTGCCCTCAAGTCAGCATTTCCACCCTATTGCTTTTGTGCTTTTTAAATATTCCATGGCGGTCTCTGGCTATGCCAAATGCTTGGGTTTTGCCAAGAATCTACAAGGGTGCTGTATAAGTCAGTTCAGGCTGGGTGGTTTAAACAACAGAAGTATATTTTTTCATAGTTCTGGATCTGAAGTCCAAAATCAAGGTGCCTGCGGAGTTAGTGTAGGATGAGACCTCTCTTCCTGGCTCACATGAACTCTCTCTGGGTGCTTAGAGAGAGCACACACTCTGGTGTCTCTTCCTCTTCTTAGAAGGACAACAGTCCTATCTGATTAGGGCCCTGCCCTTATGATCTCATTTAACTTTAATTAACTCCTTAAAAGTCTATCTCCAAATATGGTCACATTGGGGTTTAGGGCTTCAACATACAAAGGGGGACAGGAGTGCAGCAAGGACACAATTCAGGCTATAACATGCACCAGTCACGTTTTTGTTGTTGTTCTTAGTGTTGTATCAGTTTTGAGTGGTCTATCCTTCACTCCGTATTTCCCATAGGGTTGAAAAGATATTTTTAAATGCCTAATGTTGGTGAAGAGTTGAGGAAATAGTCACTCTCTTACACATCAAGTGATAAATGAAATTGACACAACACTTATGGATGGAAATTTAGCGATACGTGTCAGAAGCCTAAAAATTCTGCATATCCCTTGACTCAGACATTCCATTTCTAGTTATTTATCCTAAAGAAACACCAAACTGGAGCTTCTAGGATATTTACCATAGCATTAGCATTTGGAAAAACGAAAGTACTCAAAATGTTTAATAATAGGAGACTGGTCTATCACATGATGAAATTCTAAATTCTATAAAGCTATTAATGTAATAATGTAGAACATGGACCACAGAAATAAACATTTAATATAATAAGTGAATAAAAGTAAACTAAAATTATGTGACAGATATCACATATGATGTCCTTTTTACTAAAATATTACATTGTAGGTTATGGATAGGAGATACATTTTAAAAACTACTTCTAGGTGGTAAGATTAAGGCTGATATTTATTTTCTTCTGTTTACTCCTTTTTCCACAATGAACAAGCATCATGTTTGTATAAAGGAAAAAATACACACACACACATAAGTGTTTAAACTGTTAGAAGAGTAGCAACCGTAAGGCAAATTAGAACTTTTCTCTAAAATGATCATCTGCATCCATCACCCATTTCTTAGAATTCTGTACATGCTATGAATTCCCCAAAGACTGTTCTTCTTTCAGATGAAGAAGCCACAAAGGGATTACAACAACAAAAATTTCTTTCTAGACAAATAATCCTTATTAGGCAATCAATCACCCTGTCTTCTCTTACCCTCCATCCCCTCAAAAATCAAGCAAAGGAGGAGCCAGCAATACAGCTTAACAACAACACTTTCCTAACAGAATATGTCCTGCTGTTTTCTACAAATTTGATAGCTTGAGAGACCAAGGAACATGTCTAGGACTGCCCTGAAAGGTGATTTTAAACATTAGCATCATCCTTGTCAAGTAAAGATAGCCTTTCCTTTGGAGACTTGAACGGTTCCTTCAGAGTGGTTCAGTTCTCAGAGGCAAATATGTATCCAGGCACTGTGGCGGAGAGTATTTGCCAGTGAGAATATCAATGCCCAGGTACACACGCAGTATGTGTTTTGCTACAAATATTTTCCCAGTAAACAAGAATGGTGCCATCAAAAGAAAGGGAACACTAATTTTAAATCAATTAAATTCAAACAGAAATGCTTCCTTTGGGTGTAGTTGCCTTTTAGTAAGCACACTAATTTTGGAGACTTGTATTATTTACTCACAAATTGTTTTTGAAGTATCTGTGGCACTGAGAAGTTGAAGTCAAACCCATCTCTCCTTGCAGCTCCCTCCCAGTCCATGAACTACTGAGGGTGAAATTTAATGGGGCCATTACTGTTCATCACCTTGCTCTAGTCAATACAAATGCACACTCGGTCATTGTTGCATAACAGAGCATTCCTGTGCACTGCTCACTGAGGTGAAAGGGGATGCCCAGGAAATCAGGAATCATGTGGTTCTGTGGGTCCCTCTTCCAGTCACATTAGGACCACTAGACAGAAGAAAATGCATCAATATCAGCTGCTGGCCAGAATATCAGTTTGGGCAAGAGAATGGACTCTGGACTCTGTCCAAAAAGAGGGAGACTTAGTCCTAGACCTCACTTTAAAATGTGCCTATGGCCCTGGGTGGCCTCAGGCACTCGGGCCACATGGGAAGGGAAAGGTAGCAAGGTTTGTGTCCCTGCCAACCCAGCTTAAACACAGGGAGGATGACAGTCCGGAGCCTACAGAGATAAAGTAGTTGGATCACATCCAAGAAGAGAAAAATCTTCCAGAGATAACAACCATAGCCCAGCATCTTAAACAAACAGATCAAAGGTGGTACAAGGATCGCTGCGCATGTTTGCTCCCCTTCCAATGCAAGGGTCACTTAACATCCAGTGCTTGGGTTTAGATGTGCTGTCACTGTTTTTATTGTTGTCTGGGGTGAGTTACTGGATTGAAAGCAATTTGGGTATTGTCTCCTCCATGGGGTTGTGCAGCCAAAAAGAGATTGATGAAAAGCAGGGGTTTGGGGCAAATGATTCCAACAGAGCCTTCCTCAGAGCAATACAAATGATAAGGTTGTTACTTGGGAAAACAACAGGCCATAAGAGTGATTTCATTGTCTCCGATAGGGAAGGGTGGGCATAAACATTAAGTACAGTTCATGACATGGGGGAATGATGGATGATAGGATGCTACAGTCTTGTTTCCTCATAAGGATTTCTCAATGTTTGCAGGAGCCGTATTTTTATACAGTCCAGGAGGCAGCACAACTCGGCAGCAGTCCTTGACATCCGTACAGCACTTCAATTCTTACCAAACCCTTGAACACACACTGTCACAACTGATTGTCAAACACACACGCTAAACAGGAGTAGGGCACGCTCTGTTTTACTAATGAAGAAACTGAGGTTCAGAGAGCTAAATGACTGGCCTCAGTTTACCCAGCCAACAGTTTTCCTTCTGAAACACCACCATGCCCACTCAGGAGAAATCAGGAGTCTGGTCATTCTTTACTTGTTTCTAACCAACTACTTAATGAACCTGTGTTATGTCTCAGTTCTACTTCTATACAATGGGACTATTAATAATAATGTAACGATGCTTATTTTAAAATAAGGATTGTACGACTGAAACCTGGCAACATTTTAAAAAGCCTGTCAGGATACATTAGAAGCCACAAGCAAGCCTCGGACCACCAGTAAAAGTAATTCGTTAGCTCCATTTGAAGCCAACAAGAACAGCAACCGCCATCTGAAAGATGGTCCCCACACACCCTCAATTTTCAGCCATGGTTTAAATACAAGGTGATTCTAAGGGAAGAGAAATTATCACCAGCAAAGCCCATGAACAATTCCTGGGAAATAAAGATAGAAGCTGGATAATAAAGACTAACCTTTCTTTCTTTGTGTTTAGTCTAGTTTCACTTGCTCACGGGGGCTGCATACAGAGGCCTTGACCCCCACACCTCAGAACAGAGTTCCTTGTGCGAACGGCGCAACCCGGAACCTCAGCTCTGACGTGTACAGAAGCGCCGCGCAGACGCCTCCACCCATGATGGCGGAGGCGGGCCGTGTGCAGAGACGCTGCGCCCGGCGCCACGATCGGGCGCCTAAGCGGCGCGGCCCCTCCCCCATTCCGTCCCGCCCCGCTGGCGAGATCCCTATAAAGTGGCACCGCCCACGGACTGTCCGGAGAACACGGACTCTTGAGATTAAGTTCACACCTCTTCATTCTCTGATCAAAAAAAAAGGCCTTCCTTTGCTTCTGAACCAGACTGGGGCATGTTCTGTTGGCCCCCAGGGCACCAGGCAGAAGGACTTTTGTTGCAGCTGACTCAAACAGGTCAGTAACACAATCTCATTTTAATCTTGGGTCTCATGTTTACGGACATTTTAATAAAAATGATTGTAAATAACATTACTAGCTTACATTTGTCGGTTGCATTAGTGACAATCAAGTGAGGAAATAGAATTACACAGCATTAGAACTGAAAAGATTCCAGGAGAAACCGAGGTTTTACACAGAACAAAACCTCATAGTTAAGCAAGCACAAGACTGGACCACGAGTTGGGAGCGAGCCCAGGAGTGAGGGGTTGCAGCCCCAGTCGTGTGGTGTTGTGTGCTTGATCTAACTTAACCCTCATTCCACCCCTGAAGACAGGTAGAGATGAACATTCTTACCAGCTGACAGTGGAGCCCTTTTGGGAAGGTGAGCAGACTGAGAGAGAGAGACAGAAAGTGTGGCACTGGGAATACACATTACACTTGGAGTTGGCAAGCCTGAGCTTGAATAGCAGGTCCACAACTTGCTAGTGTAAAGAAAGGCCTTAGAGTTAGCTTCTGAATCTCCAGGGTGCCAGGGGTGCCAGGAAAAATTTAGTGAATTAACCAAACAGGCCTGTGCTCTCTCAACCCTGCATGCATCCTTCTCCATTTAGCTGTGTGAAGCTAGTTAGAAACTTACAGCCATGTTTCCCAGGCTCCCTTGCCCAAGACTTCGTATTAATTTCTACCAGTAGGAGGCACTGGGGCAAGATCAGAGGGCGGGAGCAGAGGATAAGCTGTGCTTTCGTGCTCTTGCAGCATCTTTGGAGGTGGCTGCCTCCCTTTGTGATTCTAGCTCCTACAGAGGGGCTTCTCTCTGTGGCTCTAGCCCAGCAGCAGATGATGCTCCAGGATTCTGTGAACATGCTCTCCTCCCTCTGCGTCCCCCAGCCCTTGGAAAGGGGACTGATTCCTGAAGCTGCTGGTTTCCGCGTATGACCTCTCCTTTTTGATCGCTCTCCCCACACCAAATCCTCCTATTTGCTGTTACAGCCCATCCAAAATATGTGTAACCCAATGTCTTGTCTTAAATTTGCTTAAAAAATCTACAATGGGCTCCATTTCCTGAAATGCACCCTGACTGATACATAAATGAACCTAGCACAAGAATCACCACATAGTTAATGTGCAAACATCAAAACAATCAAAAATAAAAAGCTTTGCCAGTGTTATATACACTGGGAACCACATGCAGAATCCACTGTCCCATTGCGCCACCACTGGAGCCTTGTGGTAGGGGTGATGGCTGTATGAGAATTGGCTCCAATCACAGAATGCTTTTAAATATCCAGAAGTTTAAGATTCTTTTAATGACGCATGCACCAATTTAATGTAATTTCCGAAACAGGGATGATAAAAATACAGACCTACCTCATAGAACTGGTTGGAACAACTAATTAGCTCTCGTAAAAACACTTCAACCACCTAAAGTACCTCATAAAAGTTTATTATGAGTAGTAATGCTAATAGTTAAACATATAATGATGGGCATCAGATGGGCACGCTCCATGAGCTGATGGTGTTTTAAATCCTCTTTACAACCTCACTGATGTTTAGCAGTTCATATGTTGAAAGCTCTTCACAGCTGTAAATTAGTTATTCCCCATGACACTCACTGCTGAGGGATAGGCCAGTGTTATTTTGTATTACTATGGCAACAAACCCTATGTAAATGCCCGATGATAGAAGTTGGAGATGAGAAACAAGAAAGGTTAAGTGACTTGTTCAAGGCCACACATCAAGTAGGTGGCAGGGTGAGCTTTATAATGCAGAGGTGCCGACCCCAAAGGGCACTCCAGTCCACCTGGTCAACACTAAGGGGGTTATTGACGTTCATTTGCTTAGAAATTCAGTGAAACAGAAAATATCAATATGGTCTACATCTGGGAACAGAATGTGAACAATTTCAGTTGCAGGCATATAATTAGATGACGATATTTCGTTAGTCCATCAGTGACAGGCAGTAGCGGGTAGTGTAGCATGAGTTCTGAAGACAGGCTGTTTGGATTCATACCCCAGCTCAGCCTTGGCTGCAGGCTTGCTGTGCAGACTTGGACAGGCTACTTCAGTTCTCTGCACCTCAGTTTCAGAGACTGTAAGATTAGAAAAATGAAGCTAATAATGGGATCTACTTCATACGGCTACTGTGCGGATTTAAGGTAAAGCACTTAGAACCAGGCCAAGTACATAACAAGCATTCAGTAAGTGTCAGCTATTAGTAGATAGATGGATTTTACTGCTTTCGAACATTGTACCAAGGACAGAGATGCTTAAGACACAGACCTTACCCTCAACGAGCATTCAGTAGAATAGGTCTACAATGTGTAACTTGCCAAACAATACAAGGGGCAAGTGTTCTTAAGTGACCGTAAGTGTTCAAGCAATGCTAATGTTTTCAAAGAAAATGATGTAATTCCTCAGTTCTCTGATGGGGAGTGCTCAACCTGTTCCCTCCTTCACCTGTCCTTGGGTTTCTGCTTTCATTTAATTAACTTTATTTACATTTTTGTAAAAAGGCAGAGCACAAGTAAATAAACAGTCACTAAAAGGTTCCACGTGATAAAGTGCCATGGATGCTCGGAGGAGAGCAGGATCATTTCTGGCTGAAGTGTTTTAGGCAAGAGGTGGTACTTGAATTTGGTGTCAAACGATAAGTCTGGTTTTAAAACCTCAAGATGGCTGTGAGAGTTGATGGGGGAGGTCAGGAGGGTCGATGGAGGGAGTACTTGGACAGACAGGAACTATGGGATACCAGAACTTAGCAGAGGAAGAATGGAAGGATGTTCATTGAACATCTGTTAAGTTCCAGCAACTGTCTTAGCCCCTTAAATTACTTACCAAAGGTCACATACCTGGTAGGTGACCTGGCTGGGGCTCAAATCAATTCATCTATTCCAAATTTGAGACATTGACAGCTTTAAGAGGGGAGAACATGACAAAGTGTGGAACTTTTGCAAGATTACTCTGGGTATAGTATATAGAGAGGACTGAATAGACAGTCTGGGAAAAGCCAGAGAGGAAAGTTTACGTTTTACACTTTGTGAGGAGTGATGAAAGCTGGAATAGGATGGTGATGTAAGACTGGGAGAGAAAGGAGGATGGGAGAGCTGCACAGGGATTATCAGCTCTAGCTGCATAGTAGAACCACCTGGAGATATTTTTAAAACTCCTAATGCATAACCTCATTGACTATTATATACACAGTAGGTGGAAACAAAAGGATCCCATTTGAGCTTACACTAAAAAGAAATGAGATAAAGTTAAATTAAAAACAGAGAGCTAAAGGCATTTTTTTATTGTGGTAAACACAGATATCATAAAATTTACCATCTTAACCATTTTTAAGTGTACAGTTCAATAGTGTTAAGTAAGTTTACATTGTTGTGAAAGAGATCTTTAGAACCTTTTCATTGTTGCATAACTGAAATTCTGTACCCATTGGACAATAACTCCCCTTTGCCCCCAGGCCCTGGTAAACACCATTCTACTCTCTACATCTATGAATTTGACTACTTTAGACCCTCATATAAGCAGAATCATACAGTACTTGTCCTTTTGTGCCTGGCTTATTTTACTTAGCATAATATCCTCAAGGTTCATCTATTTTATAGGATGTGACAGAATTTCATTCCTTTTTGAGGCTGCATAGTATTCCATTGTGTATGATACATATCACATTTTGTTTAGCCATTCATCTGTCGGACATCTGAGTTGCTTCCAACTCCTGGCTATTGCGAATAGTGCTAATATGAACATGGATATGCAAATATCTCTTCAAGACCCTGCTTCTAATTCTTTTGAATATATATCCAAAAGTAGGATTGCTGGATCACACAGTAGTCCAATTTTTAATTTTTTGAGGAACCACTGTACTGTTTTCCATAGCAGTTGCACCATTTTACAATCCCATCAACAATGCGTAAGAATTAAGACCTCCCATATCCCTGACAACACTTTTATTTGTCTATTTTCTGTTTTATTGATGGAAGCCACCCTAATGGGTGTGACTAGGGCATTTTTAAAAGCTATAAGTAGGAAGATAATCTCTAAAACAAAAATATATATCACCCTAAATCCCAAAATAATTTAAAAAGAAAACAAATTACTTAGAGAAACATAGCAAACATAACATAAAACATAATAATAATAACAACATAAAATAACATGGCAGAGTTGTGACTAAACTTTATCAGTAAAGATGTATAGGGCTTAAGTCGTTTGCTAAAATGTTCTCTATCTGGCTCACAAAGTGAGACCCAACCATATTCTCTATTTAAGAAACACACTTGATACAAAGTAATTCATAAAGGCTAAAAATTTTTAAAGTGGGCAAAGATATTCTAGGCAAATGGAAACAATAAAAAAGCAGGGGCTGCAATCCTGATACCATCACATATATTCTTGGTGGAAAAGTAAAATGCATTGTATCTACGTTAGATTCCGATTTTGTAATGGCACTGTGGTTACGAAAGAGAATGTTCTTATTCTTAGGAAGTACATACACTGGGGGAGAAGGACTTACTCTCAAAGAGTTCAAAAAATAAAAAGAGAATGATAAAGAAAATGGTGCAAAATGTAACGGTGAATCAAGGGTATATGTGAGTTATTTGTATTTGTATTTCTTAAAAGTTTTCCCTAGGTTTGAAATTTTACCAAGAAAACAAAAAATTAATAATGCCCAGATCTAACTCCCCAGAGCTTCTAATTTGCTTAGGTAGGACCATGGTATTTTTTTTTAAAGCTCTCTAGATAATTCTAATGTGCATTCAGCATTGAGAGCAGGCAGACTAGTCAATCCATGGGACTTAATTAGTGATTGGATATGTGTGGTAACAGGGAGACATCAAGGAAGACTACAGGAGGCAGAGAAATGTTCCCCAAAGATATCCAGGTCCTTATACCCAGAACCTGTAGATGCTACCTTACATAGCAAAAGGGACTTTGTAGGTGTGATTAAGGATCTTGAGACAGGGAGATTATCCTGGATTATCTAGGCAGGCCCTAAATTAATCACAGGTATCCTTATATGGGGAAGGTGGAAGGAGACTGGCCTACAGAAGTAGGAATGTGATCCCAGAAGCAAGAAGTTGGAATGATGCAGCCAGCAGCCAAGGAATGCCAGCAGCCACCAGAAAACTGGGAGAGGTAAACCAGACTCTGTCGTGGAGCCTCCAAAAGGAACCAGACACTGATTTTACACCTTGATTTTGGCCCTGTAAGGTTAATTGCAGACTTTCGGCCTCCAGAATTGTCAAGAATAAATGTATGTTGTCTTAACCCACTACATTGGGGTAATTTTTTACAGCAGCAAATAGAAAACTAATATTAAGACTTGAGTGTTTTCGAGGTAAAGAGACAAAAGTGGTGCCATGAACAGAAGTCTGACTTTTCCTGTTCAAGAGGGTGAACTAATTTTATATCCACTCATTTTCTGAACCCCTGAAAAGAATGGAAAAGTGGGTAATTAATGGATGACACATTTCAACAAATTTCTGGAAGATGGAGGGAGGATAGGAGCATGGTGACAGATGAAACTGTGATATGGGAACACATCCCAAAACATCCGATTTAGGAGGCTGCAGAGGAGGTGAAACCTAGTCTGCCCAGAGTTTCCCCCCAAGGCTCCAAGCTCAGAGCTGGCATTTGAGACAGGTGACCACTGCACTAACAAGAGGATTCTTTGATGGTCTATAAACAAAATAGGTGTATTAGGGAGCACTATCTCCCCTTTATTCTCCCCTCTTGCTACAGGGAGCCCAGCATGTATCTGTGACAAAAATTTTGAGATTTTTAAGGAAACTCTTTAAGGAAACTGAATAAATATTGATTAGAATAAACTAAATTTTTATGTTGGATGCTTTGCCCAGAGGTTTGTCCTCCTCATTCTGAGCTGAGAAGCGACTCTAGGCCTGCTCACCCTGGAGTTAAACTGCAGGAAATGTACCCCAGACCTGTACGTGGTGACCAAGCAGAAGACCTTCCTCCACAGGACAGAGGAAATCCTTTTCTTTTCAATATAAATGAGCAATACAAGTCCATTAGAAACCCCAGGGGAAAAAAGGCAGTAAAAGCAACAATCAAAAGACGTTTGAAAAAATTCATGGTTTAATTATGAAGCATTCTATGACTTTAGGCAATTACTGCAATGTAAGGAAAGAGAAATCTTTTAACCTTGGGAGCTACAACCATTGTATCTTGAGTGGCCCACAGGACATTGCACTGGGCTCACAAAGAAGGATGTGCAGTCCTAACACACGACTTAGCTTTGCCATGAGCAATGTTCATACGGTCATAATAAAATCAATTCTGTTCTTTGGTTTTCAGTCTATAGCAAAAGCTCATAAGAGTTAAATATGGTTTCAAGACAAATATAAAATGTTAACCATCTTTGCAGTGTAAAAGTTAAGACATGGCTGAGATGAGGCGGGAGGTGGCAAAGGAGGAGCGGACTAGACCTAAGTAATGAAGAGGATAAATTGGAAACTAGAGAGTGATAAATGTAGTATCTAATATCACAATGTTACCTAATAAAATAACTCAAAAGCAAACAACATGAAGACCAAATACTCCAAAGGTGGAAGGGTGGAGTGTAATACAAGTGAAATAAGTCTTGGTCTTTCATGGTTGAGTCAACGTTTATTACCTAAAATTTTTTTTAAAAAACCAAGTAATAGGAGTACATTATTTAGAGGTATAGAGGTAATCATTAGAAGACTTGAACTCAAAGGCCTGACATAAGAAGAACAGACTGGGATGGAGAAAGGAACAACTCTTCTGTTCTATGTGTTTTTTCTTTTTTACCATGTGGATGTATTTCCCTAATAAACACAAGTTTTAAAATGATAAGGTACTAGGGATATATTAGATCCTCAGTTGTTGGCATTCCAGTGTTATTTTCCAGAGGATTCAGTACCTTATGTTGCCTCAGTGCCATTATTTAAGGAACATCATGGTTATACGCTCTTATATCCCAGAGTCATGTACTCTATAGTTAACCACTGTGTTCTTGTGTTAATAAAGGAGGTGTAGGGAAGAGGGAAGAGAAGGGAAGGAAAAGAAAACAATAGGGAAGTCAAGACAGAAGAGACCCTGAGAGGGTCAGATTGCTGAAGTCAGACTCAAGGTCAGACTCCTCCATCTCTGGATGGAGACTTCTAACAGGAAGGAGAGCCTTAGAGAGCATTCCAAGCCCAGAGACACTGTCTGGGCCCTTGTTCACACAGACCAGGAAACTCTTCAGTGATGGCAGTCGTGAGCTCTGTTCTAGTCCCCATGGCAACTTCCCCAAATAGGCTTCCTCCTGGCACTCACCAGCCCCACTCCCCTCCCCTCCACATGCACAAACACTGTCTTTCTCTACTGTTCTGCAATGTGCAAGGCCTTCCCAGGAGCCGCCTTCATGAAGCCTTTCTCAGTGATCTCAGCCCTTACCACTCTCTCTCCCTCTTGCTGAACTCCATGGGGCTCGACACTTTCACACTTGACAGCAGCCAGTAGGTACCATATGCTTTACTAATTGTTTGGGTTTCCTAACCCCTTCTTCCCAACCAGATCATAAATTCTTTTAAAGGAAGAAGCGCTGACATCCATCTTTTGTCTCTTTTAGGAAACCTAGCACAGTGCTGGGCTTCAAATAAGCAACTACAACTCTAGTTACAGCAGAAAGTAGTAGATGAAGTTCTCATTTTAACTGAAACAAGTTTCCTTCCCTACCATGCCTTGCGTTGTGAAAGGGGGAAACTGACTCTTTGCTTGTCAGCTTTGTAACATGGTTGTGATGGCTGGGATCCCCTCCCTCATAATGCCAGCCACCTTTCATTCTCTGAGACAGGCAGCCTGGAGTGATGAGGGGTGGGGACCTGAGGAAGAGGAGGCACAACACCATGGCTGCCTTTTGTTCCAGCAGATACTGCCCCTTCTAAAGAGCAGAATCACCCAGATAGCAGGCATGAGTCCCTAATGCACAGGTCAGAGCAGGGCACGATGTATGACTTAACATTTGCTGCTGAGAGAATAGGGGTCCTGCGGGAAGCACAAAGGCAGGACTTGATGCGATCTAGAGAGGGAGGGCAGTTTGCTGGGCATCCACTGTCCTCATTCTCTCCACCATCCCTCCACCCCTTCCACTCTCCATGCAGATACCGCTGCCTGCAACAAGAGTTCTTCCAATTATTTCAGTGTCTGTGTCAAGGTCGCTTTCCATTATTCACTTTAGCAGACTTCTTTCAAGCTCAGGTCAAGACCTCTGCTCTAGAAAGAAGCATGTCAACGTTTCTTCCCCCTGTTGCCCTTCACATCATGGCAACCATTCACAACACATGTTTGCCCAGAAAGCCCCAGGCAGCCAACATGCTCAGACAAGCTGAACAGAAAACTCTACTGTGTGTAGGAGGACGGAGTTTCTGGCATGCCCCGTGGCCCTGAAAATAACAATGGTTTTGCTATGAAGATATATTTACCTTCAAAGCTTTGTCCCCACATGTGTATAGAAATACAGACCTGCACACTCTCCTGACTTAACTTCTTTTCTCCCTTGTTCACAAAAGAATTCACAGAAGACAGGACACGCCTGGCTGTGTTTGAGTGAGACCAATTCTATAGCTCACTCTTCCTCAGATTTCCTTCGTGATTTTGACAGGGAAGTCTGAATCAAAGGGGACACTTCCATGGCAATAAAGAAGAAACCAAGAGTCAAGCTACAATGAGTGATTAAATTGCACGCTTTAACCATCCCTTCTGCGTTCCAGCACTTTTCCCCAGAGCACCCCCTGTAATTGTGCTGAAGCCCCGTGTATTATTTACATTTGCCTTATTTTCTTCTGAGATCAGGCTTTGTTTAAAAGTCATTCAAGACTGGTCATACTTCCACTAAGGGTCAGTTGACGCTTCCATGTAATCTGCTAGATGTCAAATGTCATTATGTTACAAGCCCCAAAGCCAGCACATAAGGAAATAGATTAACCTAAATTCAAAGAGGTTGCAATATTTCTTAACAGAAACTAAATCTCTACAAGGACATGTCAAAGAGAAAGAAACGACAGTCCCACCGTTTACTCTGCTGTCTGGTGTACGTGACACTCATCTCTGGCACGTGGATATTTATGTATACTTTGTGTAATTCTTGCTAATTGTAATTATGATTGCTTACTACAGTTTCCAAGGTAACAGTTGTCACTGCAGTGCTTCACTGCCAACTCAATTTCCATTCTCCTGCTGATACAACAAATATTATGTGACATTTTAACTGAAAATATCTGTAAATGGGCGTCTGAGTGTGGTGTATTTCTTTAAAAGGGAGGGAAAACAATTATTAGCTTCTCATTATTCATCTCAGTGGCACTTTTGGTCAGTAATTACTTCAATTTTATATTTAGAAAGGAATGAACTGGGGTCCCACGAGGTCTTAGATTTGGAGGTTCTGGGTTCTGATCCTGCCTCTCCCTGTGACCCCCGTGATGTGATCCTGGTTCAGTCGCCAGGAGCTTGTCCAGAAACTGTGCTACAGTAAGCGAAGCAGTGCCCATGGGTGTCCTGTTCCTGCACCTTCATTTCCCAGAGTGCATTTTTCATGCGAGCATCCTTTATTCTCTGAGACGGGCAGCCAGGCAGAATGAGGGGTGGAGCCCAGAGGAGAACAGACGAAGCAGATGCTCTTCAGTGTGGCTGCCTCCTGTATGCCCCCTAAAGAGCAGAACCACCCAGTTAGAGGGTCAGAAACACCTCATGAAAAGAAGGTGTGCCTACAGTTGTTTCCGATGACGGCCAGGGTGAGGGAACTTTTCCTCAGCCCTGTAGTGCCCTGTCCAGGCAGGGATCCAGTCAAGGATGCCACTTCCAGCCCACCCAGAGATCACTTCCTGTCTTGGCAGGAGATGTACATAATATACACACTGTGTCTCTATTCAGTGTGAATGTGTGCACAGTGGCAAGAGCTCCGACCACTGTTGGTCGGCGATGATGCTGGAGCCAACCTCCTGGCTAGCCTTTGTTAGATTTCCAGTCTCTCCCCTGGAGTTTCTCCTCTTGCTTGTTTACAGCCTGGCTCCTAAACCACTGCCTGGCTCTGACCTGGTTTCTGTATTCTACTAGCTGGACTTACCTATCCAGGATGCCAGGCTGCGCCCACCTCTGGCAACTGTGTATGTTCTACCTCCTGGTCCCCACCCAAGGCACCCGTGGTCACCTCTGCTTCAAACTATGTTGTTTTTCTGTTCAGTTCTTCTTTCTTTGTTTCACTGTGTAATTTCCTGGAGATCAGAAACCATGCTTCTCACTTGTTCTCTACACTCCCATAAGATCTGGTAAGCATTTAATAATTGATCAATTAAAAAATTAAGTATCAACAAACATTCAATATCCATGTATGAAACAGGTATAAGAACAAACTGAGTTTGAGCATCTTCAAACCTCCAAAAACTTCCCATGTACTTCCACATTATAAAATAGTGCTCAAAGCAGTGATTCACTGCCACGGAGGAGCAGGAACTCTCCTGCGGAGTTTATTAAAAATATAGATTATACATAATCTGAACCGGTTTGGTGAACATATTTTTAAATTGTCAGCTTTATTAGGTGTGATGCTCTCACTGTGGTTATGTGTTTTAAAAGACTCCTCTATCATTTCACAATGCAGACTGAAATATTTCTTTAGAAAAGATATACCTGGGATTTGCCTTTAAATAAAGCCGGTGGAGGTGGAGAGAGGGGAGATAAGTACTGGTGAAATAAGCTCGGCAAGAGGTGGTGATTACTGGAACTCACCGGAGGGACGTGGGGCTCACTGTACTGGGAGCCTGTACCGTTGCCTTTGAAGTTTTTCATGATAAAAAGTTTTTTAAAACACATAAAGTAAATATAGCAAAATGGTAATAATTGGCAAATCTAGGTGAGAGTATGTAATCTCCTGAAAGTGAGAAACTATTTCGGACTTTCATGTATATCTGCAAATTATAAATTGTTTTTAAAAGAAAAAAAGCACAGATTCCCCAAAATCTAACCCTTTTGTCTTTTCTGAACCCAAATCTCTACAGTTAGGATATAGGTGGGTATATATATATTTTTTCTTTATATATATATATAAGTATAGTAGGTATATTTTTAAAGCATCAAGAGCTTGGAACCCCTACTAGCTCTTCATTAACATAATTTTAGTTACTTGTGTTACTTGAAAGTAGTAAATCTGCATTTCTTATAAAACACTTTAAATTTCTTAATAGTAATTTGGACAGACTTTACCCTGCCCTCACCCATATGCAGTTAATTCATATTTTAAAGCATTTATTGTGTATTACATGTTTATTCTCCTGTGAGATTATCACAGCCTGCTTAGAAAATAATGCCACCATCTGGATTCCTCAATTATTAAATGAAAACTTAATGGAAATACACTGAGGTGACCGACTTTGGAAAGGATACTTTCTGAATACATTAGGATGATTTCATTGTGTATTATTCTAAATATAAATATTTTCCTTTAACAAGAAGAGAAATAGTAATTATCCATTTAATCTTTACACATTTGTATTAGTTTCCTGTTGCTGCTGTATGAAATTACTACAACTTAGTGGCCTAAACCAATACAGACTTATTATCTTACCACTTTAGAGTCAGACGTCTGAATAGAGCTTATAGAACTAAAACCAAGTGTCATCAATGATGTTTCCGTCTGAAAGCTCTCCTTGCACAGCTTCTAGAGCCTGCCCTCATTCTTTGCCTCACAGCTTCATCACTCTGACCCCTGCTTCTGTTGTTACATCTCCTTCTCTAACTCTAACTCTCCCACCTGCCTCTTATAAGGACTCCTGGAGATTACATTGGACTCACCAGAATAATCCAGGATCATCTCCCCATCTCAAGATCCTTAACTTAATCATATGTGCGAAGTCCCTTTAACATGTAAGGTAACATATTCACAGGTTCCAGGATTGCGACATGGGCATCTTTGGGTGCTGTTGTTCTGTCTACTGCAATACTCTATTATTTTGCCCCTCTCAATAAGTGTAATAAGGCAGCCATTACTGCAGTAATGTTGTGCAGCAATGGTTCATGGCAGCAAGCATGTTCTTTTCTCACTCCAGGGTTGAAGTTGAGCTGGTGTGGCTCTGTTTCAGGCAGAGGGTTAAGGCACTTGGCTCCAGGGTTCAGGTTAGGTTTGTATCTGCTCCACATGTTTCAATCTGGGGTCCAGGCTGAAGAGGCAGAGACTGTCTGGGGCATGCTCTTCTCTGCACAATCACAAAAATGCAAGAGGCTAAGCCAAATCTCACATGGAAATGTAAAGCCTTTGCTTGTAATACAGCCACTCAGATTTCATTGACCAAAGCAAATCGCATGGCCAAACCAAAAATCAGTGAAGTAGGGACATATGCTTCACCCCCAGGGGGAGAGGGAAGGGAGTGACTATTTGCTGAATAGGAATTCAATTTCCTGTTAATTAGGTGTGATACTATCAAGCTGAAACTTCTTAGTGATTATATACCTTCAAAGTGTTTCAAGATTTGACAGGTCACTGAAATAAGTGCATAACCTCTCATTATGACTTCTTTAAAGGCACTGGAATGTCTCCAGAAATCTCACTCATTTAGGACACAGATAAAAACAAGGAAGCAGACAAGAAAGGCTACTGAGCCCCAAAACAGATAAATGAAGGTATGTAGACAACTCTCCAAACTACTTATTCTTACCTTACACACAATTCTAACAATGTTGAATGCCTCATATCTAGGTCCACAATGAAATACACCCCTCCTCCACAAGAACAAAACAAACAAACAAACTGAAGCCAACAAGGAAAACATAAAATATAGAAATCAAATCTAAAAAGCAGCAAAAAGAATGGAATTATCTGATGCAGAGGTAAATAAACAGCTTCACATGTCTTAGTAAATCTTAAGATTCTAATCCATCAGGTTATAAACATGATTGGGCTAGATAATAAGATACATCACAGAAGGGATCTTACCCAACTTGTTCACCACTGTTTTCCCATTGTCTCGGACACTGCTTTGCACAGAGTAGGCATTCACTACGTATTACTGAAATTAATATTTGTAGCAAGTAAAATTTTCTCTTTATTATATTACATTTAAGATGGTAAAGAAGGATTCTCTGTGTGCAGGTATCTGAACCAACATGACTAAGTTGAGACTCTCACGGAGGAGTCAGGGGAAATGGCTATTAACAGGCTGCAGAGATATTTCATGAAACCCAAAGGCAGAAGAGCAGATGGGAAGCCAGAGAACACTCTCCACTCCCATCTTATCCCTGCTTCTCTATGCACATCTACTTTATAATCTGAATAGAGTCGTTCCTCCTCTCCCCAGGCAACAGGGAGGGTGCAAGATAGACACCCCATCGCCAAAAGTTTTATATTTCAGGACTAGACATATGCAAAGACTGGCTAGGTCTCCCTTGGTTTCCCTCAAATTCCCGGAAGAGATGATTTTTCTCCACCGCCTGTTCCAATCAACTAGCCGACAGGCAAGCAAAATAAATGTGGCTACCAAGGGCCTGTGTTTGGCAGACTGCTGGTATTCACACCATTGTGTGATCCCTTGCTCTTGACTGGCTCACTGCTAAAGAATAAAGTAAGTGCGGAGGGTATAGCTCAGTGGTAGAGTGCTTAGTATGCACGAGGTTGTGGTTCAATTCCCAGTGCCTCCATTAAATAAATAAGTAAATAAATAAACCTAATTACCTCCCACAAAAAAAAAAACAAAACAAAAAAGGAATAAAATAGAAAATAGTGGTAAGCTATCACTTCCAATATCAGATTATAAAAAGACTTTGGCTTCCATCTTAGGCACATGTGATCTCTTGAATCACTTGCTCTGGGTATGCCTGATGCCTTGTCCTGAGCCAGTGCCATGCAAAGGCCCTTGTGACAAGGGACCAAGATCTGCCAAAAACCACATAACTGAGCTTGGCAGTGGATCTCTCACACCTTCAGATGAGACCTTAAGCCACAGATACCCAGCTAAGTCATACCTCAATTCCTGACTCACAGCAACTGTGAGATGATAAATGTTAGTTGTTTTAAGCCTTGACATTTTGGAATAATTTATTATGCAGCCGTAACTAGTAACATTAATAGATAACTAGTAACTTCCAAAGAAGAGGAATTGTTTGCAAGTTAATCATTCACTCTAAAATGTCTACTAAAGTCTGTAACACACTTACAAAAATATTTCTACCCCAAATGATTAAAATAAACAGGCTTTCATAACGAAAAGGCTAGTCCCCAACCGTGCAGCAAGCCTAGCTGCCCAGAAGGATTTATCCCCTAAATTTCTACACAACCACCGTTTTACTATATAAATTCTGAAACATTCATAAGCAGATTAGTTTTGTCACTTGGTCGCTTCCTGCTTGATGAATTATCCAGGCCTCTGATGTCTCTTCCTTCACTGTCCCGCCATCTCCTTTCCATTCCTTTACTATTAATTAGCATTCCAGTTAGACTTCTGGCAAAGGAGCTAAGCTGCTACACCAGCAGGTCAGGTTAGCAGCACATCAGAAGCTCTGAGTGAGGGCTTCACAATGTTACAAGTGGAAACAACTGACTGCAAGATTTTTAGTGTTGTGTGTTGGTTTTATTTTCCATAATATATCACTTTCTCAGTTTATCACAGGTAATTGAAAATTGTGTATTGGGGTTTTCCATTCCAGCCCTGGTCAAACCAGGAGCTTAAAGCTTTAATGAGTACTTCCTACTTGCAAGACACATAGGAGATGTAACCACAATTCATGCGGTCCTTGCCCTCAGGAAACTGATAACTTTGTGGAAGGAAAACATTTAAACACATAAAACAATGTAAGGACAGTACGTGTATGGTATAGATCAGAGCATAATGGACGTTCAGCAAAGTCTACTGTGGAATTGGAGTGATCAGAGGGAGATTTAGAAGACGGTACGACCTGAGTTGGGTATAAAGAGTCGGGAGAACTGAAAAAGAAGAAAATCAAGAGATGGAGTTCTACAGGTAAAAAAATAGAGAAGAAATTTTACAAATCTTGCTTTGAATTTTATTTGCAGGAATCTATTTTTTAAAGCATAAATAGTGTCTAATATATAAAGGATGTGATTGTATTCAATAACCATGACCCTTTAGGCCTAGGGAATGTTAAGAGGACAGATGTGGACAGCAGAGGCACCAAGGAATGAATGTCTTGTTTCAGGTTCCAAAATTGGCATTCCAAGCAAGTTTTGTAAAAGGAGGAAAACACTCTTTGCTACTATCGTGGTTCACAACACCATCCCAAATTCAACCCCCTCCCACCCTCTCATCCCCCAGTACTATTATCGGGAGGAATCTGTTACTACTCCCTTCTCCACTCCTTTCGACCTATCTGGCTTGTGGCCTCCTGTTTGTGGTATCTTGTGGCACACCCTCCAGGGTGTGCATTAGTACACTGCAGAAAGTACCTGGTGGATAGAGTCTGAGGAGGATCAAATCAAACTCTAACAAATTGTTGGTGGAATGTTTTTAAACCATACATTGTCCCAAAAGTTTCTGTGCATTGTGCAAAAAAGAAACTTGGGAAACATTTGGTATTAAATAAAGTTTAACTGTTTTATTTACCAAAAAAAAAAGAAAAGAAAAGAAAAGAAAAGGATCAGGGATGGGCTGCATCCACCCTAAAGAAGGGGTGTTTTTTTGTAATTCACTTGCCCAAAGGAGTAGCTTTTTTGCAATTTGCCCAAAGGCACTCTGTGCTAGCAGTGACCCTGACCACTGCAGGATCCAAGCTTGCTATATATTTTGAAGTCAGTGCTATCACTCGGATCCTCCCCTTGTATCCAGCATCAATTGACCTGACAAATAATGAAATACCACAGATCCTACCTATCAACTAGGGTGAATCTGACCACAGTTTTCTCTAAGACAGTGAGAGAGTATGAGTTCTTTACAGGCAGCTCTGTTTACTATGTAAAGAAATGCAGGCTGTCAGAAGACTGTAAGTAGAGGCTGAAAGAGATACCCCTAGGCCCTCAGCCTGGAATGGCATCTTCATTTCTGATTGATGCCACCATCCCCAAAGGATACTTACCACACCTTGGTCTATGAACTAAAGGCTTAGCTAGGTGTCCCTGCATCTAATTGCTTCAGTCAAGCTCTCCAGGTATGGGCTGATCTGATACAATACTCTCTTGGTGCAACTCATCCGCTAAGACCTCGTCAACCACAAAAGAAAAATTGCTAAAAGATTTGAAAGAGAGATTATTGCAGTTTGGAAAGAGGAAAATCATTAAATATCTCAATGAGTGTAAATAGTCAAGTCTTTCTGAAATCAGCATATAACACGATGATGATGATGATGATGATGATGATAAATCTTTTTTTCTAAAAATGTCTTTTCGACATAAACTTAGCGACCACTTCACGAACAATTGAGCACCCAAATAATTGGAAATATTTCAGAAGAGCAAATGAAGCAAAAGAGATCATGGAAAGCTGGAAATATATGGATGCAATTTTGAGCCTAAATGAACGTGCAGCACCTTATACAAAATAATCAGTGAGATGTGAAAACGGATGTGGATCCCTTTGATTTGAATCAACAGGGTGTGAAGGGCTCTTATTATTAGAGAAAAACCTTGATGCGGTCTCGCCCTTGTCTAGATCCAGACATCCAAGGTCCTGACTTTGCAATGCAAAAGCCCACCACTGAACTGCATCCACACACGAGGCTGGAGAGCAGTTTCCACAGCAGTGCTCTTTGGCTGACTAACTCAGAAGCCTTCCTCCCTGTCATTCTTCTCCTGTGAAATTGTCCTCCCCATTAGCAATTTTAAAAAACCCTGGCCAATACATGACCTCCAATTCAGAAAAGAGAGGAGGCCTGTATTTTCACACCAAGCCCTGGGAAACTGGTGCACTGTAGCAAAAGGAATGACCAAATGACTATTCTCCAAAAAACTAATAGAGGGCAAGAAAGAGCAGTGTCCTTCCTATCCAAAAGAAAGAGTCACCAACCATTTTTTCAGAGCTCCAAGGAACCCTTAAGACTTTCTCTAGAGGTTTCCAAACTATGTTCAGCCAAGTCCTAGGAATATTGAGAAAGGCTACAGATAAAGAAAAGGATGAACAGATAAAGGTGAGATCATGGTTAGCATTTTCTTTTTTTTTTTTAATTTTTATTTTATTTTTTACTATTATTATTTTTTAATTTTGGGGGGTGGTAACTAGCTTTACTTATTTATTTTTATAGGAGGTACTGGGGATTGAACCCAGGACCTTGTGCATGCTGAGCACGCACTCTACCACTTGAACTATACCTTCCCCACCGTCAGCATTTTCAAAGGAAGATTTACTTAAGACTTCCTTCAAAGTTAGTTTCAAAGTCACCTTAAAATTAAAAGGAAAGAAAATAAATATATAAAAATAAATAAACCTAATTACCCCCCACCAAAAAAGAATAAAAATTTACTAAAAAATAAAAATTAACAGGAGAAATTTGAGGTAAATCTGTACTGTGGCAGGATTACACCTTGAAATCTTAATCTGTGTTTAGGTTCTGTTCTTCCCTGTTTTCCCAATGATACTCAAGGCTGGTTTTTCCTTCTTCTAGCCAAAATGGAAGGAGAAACAAAATTCAAAGAAGGTGCTAGCTTGAGAATGGGACTAAAAGAAGTCTATGCATAAAGTCCCTCCAACTAAAGGCTAGAGGGAGAAGGGGTAGGAAAGGAAATTCTTCTCCTGGGAGAATTTAAGTTGGAAAAGAGGGAGGACACCCAGGAGCCTTCAAAGTGGGAAAAACAAAAAGGGCATTCTGTCTAGAGGACAAGGGAAAGGATGGAAGTGTTACCGATTCTCCCAAGTTGGTTCGCAGCAAAGGTCCTCCTGCCCAGTGTCGTTGGAGTCAATAAAGTGAGACCAAGTTCGGTTCCAAAGCAAAGGAAAACTTTTCTTTGATGGAAGGAGAGGTTGGAACTTAGGCTCCGGAGTCCACACTCTCCCGGACAGGCTGTGGGCCGGGCTGCTTTACGTGGGTCTTGCCGCGGGGAGGGGAGAGGGGGAGAGCTGGCGGAGCCGGCACGGCTGCGCTGCTCAGGCGCCAGGGCGAGGTGCCCGGCGCAGCGTCTGTGCACACGGCCCGCCTCCGCCATCTTGACCGAGGGTCGCGCTCAGCGCAGCCCTGACCTGAGCGGCCTGGCGGGCGCGCGCAGCTGTTTTGCACTAGGAGCTCCAGTCAGAACTGCCCAGGTGCTCGACACTCGGCCCTCTGTGAGCAAATGAAAGGAGACAAAGCATAAAGGATATTTTAAAAAGGTAAGACTTCATTTTATTACCCAGATTCTATTTTTATTTGTCGGGAGTTGTTCATGGGCTTTGCCATGGACAGAAGGGTCGTAAAGGTGAGCTGACCCCAGTAACTGAGGATAATCACAGGAGAGTCCTGGGCATTGCTAATCCTCCAGAACTGAAGGTGGGTGACTTGAACCCCAAGGGTGTGTTTGAGGATGAGAAGGGAAATCTTTTCCCCGACCCAGGGGGAAACAGAATGGAAGAGAATCATCTGGGAAGTCTCTTAACTAAAGTGGAGATGGGTGCGTTGCCCTGTTCCAAGTCCGTCGTAGGAGAATGCCCTGAGAACCCTGTGCTATAGAAACAGCTGCATGAGCCTGGGGGCAGAGGGGGACATTTAGAAAAGATACTCCTATCAGAGACCACCGTTGTTTTACACAACTTTAATATGATCGGAACACACATGTAGATAACTAACTGAGTAACTGAGGTTAACCCAGTTCTTTTTACTTTCAAAGGAGCGTAGAGATAAAGGATTTTGTCGTGTAGTTGTTTTTCTAAGTAGATAATATGACTTTTTAAAAAACTGAAACTGTTTTTTAAACTTTTTAAAAAACTGTTGACAGCAGGGTGTGGGGAGGGATGGGGAGGCAGCCATACAAGGACATGTGCAAATTGCATCTGTGACCAGCAGTGTCATGGGAGCAGTGAGGTACATCAAAACCATTATGCAATCTGACTATAACAGTATACTATTCACCAAGAATGCCTCACCCCAAAGCATCCGCCTCTTGATCTTTCTGGGTTCAGCGAGGTGGTAAAAACGGGTCAGATGACTTCAGCTAGCCACATCACAGCAGCTCTCAGTGAGAAGTTGTAATTAGTGAGATGTCACCAACAGTGGCATGAAAGTGCCCTGAACCCTGTCTCGGAGCATCAACATAGCTTATAAAACTCTGAAAAGTCTGCATATATAACTGTCCTGATGTTTATGAGATTGGGTCTGAAATATTAAGAGGAAGGAAACTTCCTGGACACCCAAACTGATGTGCTGTGCTGGATCTCCATCGCTCATCAGGGTTCTCCCCAGTGGAGAGACTCTTTGGAAAAGATCTCACTCATTAACCACTAAATTAGGTAGAAAACATTTTCATGTTTTCCTACAGTTTGTGATTTAAAAGTCTTTTAATGTTAAAACAGACATAGGTACGTTGTAGAATTTTAAAATTCACATGAATTTCTAACATAAAAAAGTAAGAATTTTCCTATTTTCTGAGGAGATGAGGTTAGAATATGGCCCCAGACGTCCAGAGATGTAAATTTGATGTCCATACTATGAGGGATACTTAATGTGAAAGATTAAGAAGTATTGGCCTGGAGTCTATATACAGAGAAGCCTAGTAGATATAAATCACTCAGCTTCATGACTGACCATGCCAGAAGAGGCACTTGCCAATTGTTAAAAGCCCTTTTGGTAGACGTAGTTATCTAGGGGTCATCACATAACATTTAGAAAAGGCAGTAATGTGGACAAAACACATGTCCAGGCAATATATCGCAACTTTCCTTCAAAGATCAATGGACCCTGTTAGGAAAGAGACACAAACTGGAATCCACACAATCTAAATCTGCTAAAAATAAAACATTCATTAGTTGACAGAATATTTCAGATGAACATGTTTTAAAAAATGGCAATGTTAGCTTCATCCCCAGATTTTTAATCATTTAATCATTAGGCTTTTTTCCTCTTCTTGTGTGTTTTCTTGGCCATAATAACCCAATCAAAACCACAGTGAAAATCTTCCCTTCATTAGCCCTGCCAGCCCCATACTCAGCTTCCGTGTTTCAGCTTCAGAACAAGTTCTAACCCTCTGCAATCTTATGCCTTCAGTTATCATCCCTCCCCAGCCTTCCTTCACTGGTATTTACCTTACTGCATCAGTTAGTTAGGCTGTAATCAACCCTATATCTCAGCTGAAATTTAAAAAAAAATAAAGCAAGGATAATTATTTTGAAATGAAATGAAAACTTCAGTAATTTGATTTGCAGGAAATGAAGAACAAAGTGTCACAACCTGAGTGCTTTTAAATAAGTCATAATTAATTACGCATGCATCTATGTTTGGATGCTCAATTTATGACTAATTATGCAGAAAATGTAATTGCATAGTGAAGTATTGAATCCTGCCTTCTCTTGCTCTCATTGATGGCAACCGGGTTTTTAGTTGTTGTTGTTAATGGTATGTACCACCTGTTGAAACTGTTGAAATGTTGTTGAGACACAAATAATCAGATGATCTCTCTTAAAATATAGTTGCCTTTGTTGAGAAAATTGCAGAAAGACCTAAAGTTGTTTCCTAATTTATCCTATTTTCAAAAAAAAAAACTTTGTGTGCTTCTATAATCTTTTGTCCTCTACTGAAATACACTTGCTAAGAAATCACGTTAGGCCAGGTTTGTTTCTCCTATGGCTTTGCAGAATAGACTTTTTATTTTCTGGAAGAGTCATAAAGCTCGAAGGAATCATGAATGACCATCACATTTATGTCATTCTAGACAGGCTTCTTTTTAATGACACTGAAGGGAATTTATAACCTTTTCTCCATCTTAAGATACCTAATAAAGTGAATATCAAGGAAGCAAAGGAAATAAAACCAAATTTAAAACTTCCTCTGAATAAGTCATGGGAGTAATTGCATTTGCGAATATTTTCTCACTAAAGGGATATTTTCTCACTTGTTTATTCCAGCAAGCAGATAAAAAATTTCAAAAGCTCTTATAGTACTTAGCAAAATAACAACTACTTTGTTTTTTAGAAACTCCTAAGGAAGTTTTATTATATACAGTTGCCTTTTTTCAGTATAAGGCAAATAAATTCCAAGGCCTTTGTGGCCCAGTCTCAGAGAGGTATCACCTATGAGAGACACTGTCCAGCCACTTAAAGTAAAAGCAGTTCCAGTCCTCTGAAGGTTTTTGAAGAGCCCATGGCAGATATTAGCAGAGCTCACCTATATCCATTTTTCACCTTCCAGGCCCATGCAAGACTGTTTCCCAGTCCCCTTGCAGTCAGACTGGCCAGTCCAGGCAATGGGCTTCAGGCAAAAGTCTCTTCCTGGCTAAAGCTTGGAAGTGTGGTTGTGAGTTCCCCATGCCCTCTCCTCCCCTGCCATACTTATGACAGCAGAGTCATCAGATCAAAGCAGCTTAAGCCACTAAGTCACCACATGAAGGACTCCGGCCCACATGAGTCTGGTGATACCAGCACCAGACTTTCAGTAGGAAATGAACTTTTGTTATGTGATGCCAAGGAGATTTAGTTGTTTGCACCTTGCAACTACAGCAGAGCCTAGCCTGTCTTGCCATGTAAGCCATTCATTCCTCTCTGCAGCACTTCCTAAAGCACCTTGTCCTCTCCTCTCTCTCCCAGCCTACCTTGGTCTAGAGCTTCTTACTCTCTCAACCTCCCCACCATCCCCAGCGATCAGGATCCTGCATTGTTTTTCCTTCTCTTATCCTCCCTGCTCTTGAATCCTGTTTATTCCTGTAGAATGTCTTGATTCTGCATGACAAAGCTCAAGACCTGGTTTGACAAAAGCTAAACTCTATTTAGAGGGCTAAGGACAGGAATAAACTGAGCTTTCAAGGAAACAGGGAAAAAAGAAATTTTCTTTGGAATGGGCAAAGCAGAGTGGAAGTAGTGGACACTTGTTGAAAAATGTTATGCCTACCATATTTGGTTTTGGTCCAAAAACAAGTGTGTTAGTAACTTCTTCTTACCTGCCTAACCTTTTGCGGTTACTGATATGTGTTTTATTTTTGAGCACTAGTGCTATCATTCTTTGACCTCTGTTTTTCAGAGCCATTAGAGGCAATCACCACAGCCATTGTCTATGTAAATAGGCCCCTCTAGAGTTATGCAGTGTACAACCTGCATGACTGTACAGGCACCATCTCCCTAACACTGGTAATATAATATTAAAAGAGTCAGAAAACAAGCATAACTTATACAATAACAGTTAATATAAAAGACTATGCAAACTTGTAAGACTTTTACTCGATTTTTCAGCAATTGTTATTAATAAAATCTACTATTGCTAACATTTTACTAGTAGCTGGGGAGGTTATAAAAAGATGTAAGACATGATCTTGACCCTCAGAGAGGTTGCCTCTACATAGGGAGATAGGACGCAGTCACAAAATGATCAGTATCAGTGGAGGGTAACACTTAACAGGGAAAATAAACAGAATTTGTAATAATGTGTTACAATCAAGGTGTGCTGAATGATCAAGGAAAAGGAGGGTGTCAAGCTGGACCCCAGTAGATGTGTGCAAATCAGAGAAAAGAAAAGAGATGTATATTTAAATTTCAGAGTATGAGCTGCAGTGTTTGCTGACAGGACTATAAAGGGAGACTATTTGTCATTGTGTGAGACTAGACTACTCCCAAGGCCACCCAGAACAAACGGGAAGGGATGTCACTCTCATATTTCACAGGAATGTTTGGTAGCCACAATTTCACACCAGCCAGCTCATCTGAGAAAAAGCATTTCTTCATACCCCTTATCAAAATCATCTAATCAGCACTCATCCAGTGAAGGTGTAAAAAGTGCATTATGCAGATATGGTCCCTACCCTCTAGGGGATTACAATCGAAAACCAGCAAACCTGACTCCAACAATCACACAGACATAATTAGCACAGATAAGGATGAGGAATGTTATTTTCTGCAAGCCTCACTGCCATCAGACAGAACAATTTGTAGTCATCACTGGTCTGAGCTGAATTCAAATTAGTGACCCAAAGCCTCCACTGTCTGGGTGTTATTTTCAATCTCCTTAGCTATCCAATCTCCAGAAGTTTCATTTTTCATTCTTACTGTGCAGTCATCATCAACTACCAAAGGGAAAGACTGCAATCCAGACACACTAAAAATAGCATTCTTGCCTTCTGAAAGCCAGACTCAGATTTATGACAGTTTTAAAATTTGGTTCTTCGTCTTGAAAGTTCAACATTCTACAAGAACGGTGCAAAGTAATACCTACCTGGCCTTTAGAGCATGAAACACCATAACTTGCTGCAGTGGGAGATGAGGCCTTTATATAATCCATTTACATTAGGGAGAGATAGCATTTTCTTTTGCTTGACAGGTTGACATGCCCTCATGTGTTTTCCACTTAATCAGCAGAATCATTAAGGCACTGAGGGTTTTGATGGTCTCAATAAAAAACATCTATTTCTGTAAAACCTATCACTATAAATAATTTAACAAACACGCCCCCCCAAAAGGCTATAAAAAGAGAGGAAGAATTATTCTTTTGTACTTAAATCACAGGCTACTTGAAAGTTAAGCCAAAGCAAGTCCAGATTTGAAATGAGGTCAGGATGATGTCCAACAATAAATGATAAAGTTCAAATGAAAAGCAGATTGCAGAAAATATAATCCAATTTATGTCTTAAATATGTATTTTATATTTATTTAAATATATATAATATAAATTTAGGTTTATACTTCCATAAAAAAGGTCTGAGAGGATTATATCATTGTATACTGTTAACATTGTTCATCAGTGGTGTAATTTGTAGTAGGGGGAACTTTCAAATTCTCTGTGTTTAAATTTTTTTTACCATAATCTCATTCTATCAGAAAAAAAAAGATATTTCCATTTCTAAAATATGCACACATGTGGAGACTTATATACATATATAAATGTATTACCAGTGAAAATCAAGCTGGATATTATATCTCTTTCTGACTGCCTGAATATCAAGACTCAGTTGTCAGGAATGGAGTGGCCTTAGCCTGGAAACTTATGCCAGGAACCTAATCTTAGTCTGGAAGGAAGAGGTAATGACTGAGACTGGGGCCAGGAGGGAACTGATTCCGTTACAGGATGTATCCCCAGAAGAGGGGACAGCAGTCTACATTACAGTATCTCAGGGAGAACTGATATCCACAGAATTTGAGTTGTGGATTGGAACCTGGCAAGTAGGCGTCCCAGGTCAATAGTGTACACTGATTTCTGGGTGTACAGCAGTATCTTGCTTTGGAAACGAGCAGGAAAGGTGTTCATCTGGTTGAAGCAATACCTCAGTCAACCAGGGAGAGAGAGCAGGCAAGGCTTGGCAAGGCCAGCCCTGGACAAAAAGTTACTCAGAGCAGGCTCTGGTTTCAGCAGAGTTAGGGTAACCACCAGGCACCAGATCAGAATCCTAGCCAGACCTAGGACAGATGGTAGGAGTAAGCAAAAAGGCTGTAGCTACGTGGGCCACCCCACGCCCAGGTCCACAGGGTCATTTCAGATTCCACGGGCCCATACGGTGGAGAGAAGTTGCCTTCTTTGACTCCAAGTTTGATTCTCTTGGTTCAGGGACTGGGCCACAGACTGAAAGTTTTTAGGACCTAGGTTAGGGCAACACTGAGCAGGCAAAAATAACACCAGCAGTTTCGATTTGGTCTCTCTCACCAAAATTAAGAGGATTTTTTTTCTCTAATTCTCACCAGTTAAAAATAAGCAAGAAGAACTCTAGTCCCAAGGGAAGGATTTCTGAAAATTTACAGAACTTTGTGTCACCACGGCCAGCACTACCTACCTGCTCAGTAACTATGAGCCTTGGAGGTCCTCAGTTAACTTACAAGAAGACAAAGGGAAGTCCATTTCACAGAATCTTAGAAGATTTTATCCATGTCATGATACCTATGTGGAAAAAAGGAAATTAGCATATGGCCTTTCCAGCCAATTTCATAAATGACATTCAGAATAAGGATTCTATATGAAAGAGGGGGGAAAAATCCTTCCTCATGCAGTGACTGTGATCTTTCCTTTTCAGATGCACTAGTTTAGCTAGGAAACCAATCCCTTCCTACCTTTTCCTTAAAAGCTCTCAGCATCTTGAGACATTAAAGCTGACTGCGTTGGCATTTTAATCCCCACCCTTCCCAGAATCAAGAGATTAAATTAATACACATCCCGTTTATAAACTAGGGAAAATGTAAAGGTGGTTATGTTTTATGCTCAAGGCTATGAGCACTGGAGGGAACCATCATGTGCCGTATTCCCGGGGAAGGAAACGCTGGAGGGCAGGGAGAGCTGCAGCAGTGCTGCAGGCTTGCCTATTTCTGGGACAGCAGACCACCGCTGATCTAGGGGGGGTTCCAAACAGCCCCAAATTCCAGCTGAGATCATCCTCAACATAGTCTTGCCTTATAATCCAAAGGCTCATGAAGTCAAAGCATTAAATTTGTTTCAGTGATGCCATGGCTTTCAGACCATGCTTCTTTGGGAAATGAGCATTCCACTGCTAAAAATAGAAAAATGATATTTCTCCCACTCCTAATTCTCAGGGGAAAGAATCCTAAGTGAATGGACAGCAGTTTCTCAGTTTTAAGATTTTTCTCTTGTAAATGCTTCTCAGATTTTTTGTTCTTGTAACAGAGGCCAGAACAGTCTAGGGTAGTTGGAGCCACAGAAAGCCATGGCCCCGGCCAGATACATCACCCAAGATGGGGAGAGGATGTGTGGGAGGTGGGGAGTGGGAGAGGGGAAAAGAAGTGCTCTTCCTTCTCCTTCTGTCTCTGCCTGCAAACTCCTGCCTCGGCCTTCTGATGGCCGAACCTGACAGGAACCCCAGAAACCAGAGCCTGCAGGGATTCACCTCCTGAGTAACACACAGAGCAGAGAAGGGCAGTAAATGAATCTGAAAGCCAAGAGGGCAAGGACCAGCATGTATGGCATCTGATTTAGCAAGAATCCACACACTAGTATGCCACATTTAAAGTATTAGCATTTCTGGGTGGTGCCCACCATTCTCCCCTAACATCAGGTATTCTTGTACCTGTCTATGTCTGAGCATGAATGTTGGATTTACTTAGCAGCCCACGGCACAGAGTGGTCTCTCACAGTGTTTCTAGAGTGTGTTCTGTAGACCCAGAGGTTCCATGAAGTGCTCCTGCAGCTACCATCAGGTGGAGTGAGCTGAGCACACCAGCTCCAACCTCCATCTCTGCTGAAGCCAGAGCAGTGTCATTTTTTTTTTTAAATCTGTTTTACTGGGTCTGTATAGATTTGCTTGAACAAAATGCTTCTCAGCATAAATAGATAGCAATTTATTGGCATATGAAGCTGCTACCAAGAATGATCTCAATTATCACACTTTATTTTTTCTCTTAGTTTGTTATGAAATTGAGTTATTATTTCTCCATGTTTTATACTCTACCATATTTATAGACTACATATAAAAATGGGCCACCCCAGTTTCTAGTATGTGTACATAGGTAGTTATGAACCAACTGTTTGGAATTTCGAATGCTTTTTCCCAAAATAATATCATCCAGGTAGTTAAAATCTCAAATCAGCCCCACAATTCCACTTAACCATAACATACCTGAAATAGGATTCTATGCTAAAAATAAATAAATTAGAATCTGGACAGCATTTTTAGGAAAATTCCAAAGGAAAGATGTATTCCTGTTTCCCGTCTGTAAGGCAGGAAATCCATCTCCTCTCCCTGAAGTAGAATCTGAGGCTTCTCTTCCTCACACGCTCTGCATTTTTCAAAGTAGCACAGATTTTGAAACTATCAAATGCTGACAAAGGTGAGATAAAATACTCACACTCGTAGATTACTTGGGGGAAGAAGTAGAAACAGGTATCACTGTGTTTGTCTGGATCTTCCGAGAAGCAAATGTCAAGACTGGATTAAATATACAGGAATTTTATTAGAGGAAATGTCGGTGCGAGAGAAACTGGAGAGTGAGCTGAGGAAGGCTGAGAGCTGTCAGACTACGATGCCATCTGACCTCGAGTGAAGGGAGGGAAGATTGGGGTGAGCAGCCGGGACTCTTGTGTGTCTGTCTCTGTAGCCTAATAATGTCCTGTTGATTCTATTTCTCTGGAGAACCTTAACTAACCTAAGACTCCTCAGTAAAATCACAGATACAGATTTGTGAAGTGTGAAGGGTTAATCATGTGTTCAGCCTGAAGAACTGACCATAACATCCTCCTAAAAGTGGACCCCAGTGCAGCATTCATTTATCAACTCCATCCCGAGTATCTTTTGAAATGAAATTTAGAAACAATCCCCTGCCTCCAAAATAACAACCAGCCAGTAAGCAGGAAGGCACAACAAACCCTTGAAAACCCTTTTACACTATTCAAAGCCAATGGATTTTGAGGACAAAAGAATCAAGTTCTTTGCAGAACCTCAATTATTTTCAGGGTTATGAAAAAAGAACAGCGTCTTGGCCTTGTCTCTTCCCAATGTGGGTATCTGAGTGCTCTGAGTTCCCATCCCCCACTCCCGGTATCGTGTGATGAGTTAATAAGGAGAAAATATTACTGCAGTCTCAGCTTTCACGTCCCTAATAAAGCCCATATTTTAAAGCAGTTATGGAACTTTGCACAGAATCCAGGTTTAAAGGCAAATTAAATACGTAAAAAACTAAGCCCGACAGCAAAGTTTAGTTACCTGAGAAACAACTACTAAATTTATCTCTTCAGTCAGGAGCGTAAGATAAATACTTCAAAAAACTCACTGCTTTTGCTCTCAGTTTTCCTTTAGGCTTTATTAAATAACACCTTTGGCAAAAAAAATGTACATATATAATTTAAAGCTATCCTAATCAGAATGAACTATAATAACTATGTAAAAGATTCTCTTTTTGCTACTGTAACGAAGCTTATCTTTCTGTCAGTTTGAAATATTGTGGGTTACTTCTCAATATCCATTCTTCTGTTCTTCCGTACTAGCAGAGCCTTCTTTTGATTCTGGGTGGCAGCATGCCTAGGCGAAAGCAGTAAGTCAAAAGTGGTTCACATATTCATGACAATGTTGTTCTCCTTTGCTAGATACTAAATATCCCAGTTTCCTATTGCAGCTAGAAATGGCCATGGGACCCAGTTGTGTCTAAAAAGATGTAAGGGAAAGTCTACTAGGGCCTTCTAAGAGGGCTTTACTTTCCTGATCAAAGGGATATACTCCTCTAGCACCATCCTTCCCCACTTTTCCTAATGCAGAAATAATGTGTGGTACTGCAGCAGCAGTCTCCAGCTCATGAGGCAGCAAGCAAGAGGATGAACAGCAATCACATTGACGAGCAGAGGAGAAGGTTAGGTCAGTTCCTGAGATCAGAAGGGCAGGATTAAATTAAGAGTCTCAGAAATAGAAAGGGCCTGGCAATGCTATTTAGGCAATAAAATAGAGAACCAATGAAAAATGAATAGTAGGAATCCCAAGGTACATTGAGAATCCAGGTAAGGCTAGCATTAATTTGGAGCAGAACCATACTCTCATTCATATTGGGTAACAGTGTAAACTGGGATAACTTTTTTGGAGAGCAACATAGCAATATCTATCAGCATTTTAAATCCACAGATCCTTTAAACTAGCAATTCCACTACTGGGAAATTATCCTACAGAAAAACACAGGTGCAAAAAGACACATGCATATGGTTATTTAGTGCAGCATTGTCTAAAATAGCAACCTAAATATGAAATTGGGAAAATAAAGTACATACACTCATACAATGAAATGCTGTGCAGCTGTTCAAGAAAGAATGAAGTAGTATGCATGTAATGACATGGAAATATGCCCAGGAGACATTGTCAAGAAAAGCCAGAGCAATACTTATAATCCCATTTTTTGTAAAAAAATAAATAAATAAATAATAACATAAGTTAAAAATGCTACATGTGTATATTAGTATATGTATAGAAAAAAGTCTGAAAGAAAAGCGTCAAATAGACAAAATGGAATCCAGTTAGTATGTTTTCATGCCTTTTCCAACAACTATTTTTGGTGCAGCAACATAAACTGAAAGCAGACAATAGAAATAACTCAAAGATGAGGTTCAACATGGGTAACAAGCAGAGAGAAATCCTGCAGATTCAAAGTAGCTCCAAAACCATTAGCCTTCTAGACAAGATTTGGTAAAGGAAGCAAGTGCATGCCAAAGAAGCATAATAAGGAGGGAGAAAAGAGAGGAATTAAGAGACTCAAAATTATTATCAAGGTCAAGAAAGGTTTCGGGAAATGTAATCTGAGTCTATAGAAGATAAGGAAGATTTTTATGGAAGAAATGGAGGATAGGGGCATTGCACTGGGGAGAAAGAAGGAGCTCTGAGCTTGAGTCCCTGGAGCTAGAACAGATCTGAACAATGGAAAAATCTGAGTGTTACCGGGGAGTAGGTTCTTGTCTCATCGCAGAAAGAATTCAGAGATGAGACACCGAGGTCAAGAAAGCAAAGTGAGCATTTACAAAGCGATAGGACACTCCCAAGAGGAGAGCAGGCAGACTTAGGTGAGTAGCTACCCTGCGTTTCTTTGGCAAGCTGATTGTATGGGGAGTAAAAATGAATAGGCAGAATATTCATGGAGTGGGGGAGGTTTGAAGTCCTATTCCCTAATTTTTATCCCAGCTCCACCTTCTCGAGGGAAGGAGGGATTTTTGTCTTTATTTAGTCTGGATTGGAGGTGTCATGGTGTTGGTGCATGATGGATATTTCTAATCTGCAAGGCTAATTTTATTGTAATGAGGGCATAATGAGCAAAAGGTTATATTCAGTTGCCAGAGATTCCCACCTTTCTTTGTCTGCCTCCAAAAACTACGTGGTTTCTTATCAGTAGGCAGGTTCCTGTTTTCCTCTGCCTGCCCAAGGACCCCCATTGTTTACAAGCTGTATGGTTTCCTGCCATTTGGCCCATTCCCCCCTTTCTCTACTCATATCTAGCTATCTGTCTCCTCTAACATG
This sequence comes from Camelus bactrianus, assembly GCF_048773025.1. Classification (NCBI taxonomy): domain Eukaryota; kingdom Metazoa; phylum Chordata; class Mammalia; order Artiodactyla; family Camelidae; genus Camelus; species Camelus bactrianus. The sequence continues at coordinate 42,944,487 of NC_133541.1, forward strand.
GGGAGGGAACATGCCTATGGTTGGCTGGTGGGGCAAACAGATTATGATGTCAGAGTCCTCCCTCACGTGTGCACCTGCAGACTATGCCTCCAAACCTGAGGACTGTTCCTGGTTTACTCCATGAGGTCCATTCCATTTCCATCAGCTTTTTTTATCTGAATTTCTCTCCTTTATTGCAAAACAGTACATTCTTGAGATTTCTTTTCCTGGCCTCTGCTCCTAAACAAGCACACAGTTTCATGTGAGGGTTTCTAAGGGACTTTGTTGCTAGAATTTCAGAGGGTAACAAAATAACAAATGTACTGGTCTTTACTGTTAAATCAGTGGAATGAGCCTATTCCCTTTTACAGTGGTTGTGATATACCTTGATTTCAAACCCAGACCCTAAAGGCTGACCCATCCATCTTTTTAGTGCTGGTCAGGTTTCTAAAGTCCCTTTCCTACCATCTTTCTCTAGTTTTAGCTCCTTTGGTTTGAGTGTTAATACTTACACTAATGGGGAGTATTAGCTTGTAGATAGACACATTCCATTTCAGAGCACGTTTCACACCTGTCCCTCCCACCTCAGTGTCTTCTTGATTCACTCAAAACCATTTCCTGACAAAGGCCATTGAAGTTGAGAAAAGCACAGTGAATCATCAATGAGAATGTAGACTTTTGGGGAATGAAAGCAAGAAGCTGGATACAAAAGTGATTCTGGAAGTCAATGGCAACAGTAACGAGCTTAAGTGAATGCTGTTACCATGGAATTGAAGTGAAGGGACTGTGATAGTGGTCTCGGTGTGGCAGAGAAGTTACCCCTTCTCCTCTACTGGGGAATATGAAAGAGAATGACCTCAGTTGATGAGATTTTGAGGGAGACAACATTAAAAAGCAGGAAACAAGTGTATCCATCAGAGTTTTTAATTTCAATATGTGTGAACCAACTCTTGGATACTGTATTTAGAAAAGGAAGTTATTAAAAGATAATTGGCTCACAGAATCTCCAGCAGGGCCAGAGAACCTCTTGGAAGCCTCACTGCCAGAAACAAGGTTCTCTATCTCTCTGCATAGAATTTGTCCTGTGAAGACGCCAGCATCTCAGCTGCTAGACACTTTACTTGGCTCACACTGCCAACACCAAGTCTATGGGACACCATTGCTGGACACCACCAAGGACAACTGCCAAGTACACTACCCACTTTTGGAACCACTGCTGTCACCTCTGGAAACTGGATTCACTGTTGCCAACAGTGGCTCCGTGAAAACAGGTTCCTGTGGTCTCCACTTCTGTGCATCTCCAGCTTCCAAAGCCAAGTCTAGTGCAGGTGTGTCTATTTGATGGGACCTGAAACGTGTGCTCTACCCTGGACTCAAGGAGGGGCAGCAAAGTGCCTTCCAGACTTTTTAGCTTCTCTCGTGGAAGCTAGCCAAAAAGTGGGGGGAAAAGTTTCCACACCAGGGGTCCAAGAGAGTGTGTGGAAGAGTTGAAAATATCAGACAGTTGGTTTCCACGTGCTAAGGAGTTCCATAAGATTGAGTGCAAGAGATGAGTAGAGTCAAGCCCTCAGCCCTAGGAGAGGTGAGGGGTTGAACTGGAGATGGGGAGAGAGAGCAGGAAGATAGTTTTTCCTGAGAACATTATTAAAGGATTCATTTCACTGATTAAAGAAAATAAATATCCACTATAAATAAAAGTACTGAAAACACAGTAAAGCTCAAAGCAGCAAATAAAAATGTACCTCCAACCTCATATTACTACTGTTAGCATTTTAACTATTTTTACCTCTTTTTCTATGAATATACAGACCATACCCCACATAATATTTTTACTGTTTTTCACAAATACCAAATTATAAGTTTATGATTATTAAAATTTCACCCTTCGGATACATCGTAATATTTTGGCATGTAACAGATTATTTTTACCTTAAATTTCTAGAAGTGAAATAAATGGGTCCAAAGAGTTTGAATATTGGCACATATTGTCTCATTGCTTCAAAAGTACTATGCATTTCCAATCATGAATTATTGAATATTTCATTTCTCTGAACTTTCACCGAAACTATGTGTAATCAATTTTTTAATGTTTATAAGTTTAAAATTTACCTATTTATATCTTTTCCCTTTTTTCTTTTGAAGATACACGTTTTTTCATTTATTTGTAAGATTTCTTTAAATATAAGGATATAAATTCCATGTCAAGTAGGTTTAAGATACTTTTTTAAGTTTTCATTTATCTTGCAAGTTCTTTCTCACAATACAGAAGTTTGAGGTGTTTATGTAATCAAATCAATTTTTTTTATCTGTGTCATTTACCTTTAGATTTGTGCATCATTTTTTGAAGGCTAGCCTTTTTAAATAAAATTATGAGTTTGAACCACTGGCATAAAGGAAACAAATTAGCTGGTCCCTCAACCTCTCCTAAGCCAATAAATGAGCCCTTCTTTTAGTTGCTTAGGACGACTCCCTGGAGTCAAAAATGACATCTTTTTCTTTCAGATCACACCTCCAGCCATCAGCTCTGCCTTGAAACATATATCCAGAACCTGACCCCTTCTCTCCACCCCAGCCACCACCACCTGGGTCCTAAGCCCAGTTATTTCTCACTGGATTTTTGCCCATCAGCCTTCCAGTTTATCTCTCTTGGCTTTCTCTCTGCTCCTCGCATCTATTCTAAACACAGCAACCAGAATGACCCTTTTTAAATGAAAATCAAATTATACTAATCCTCTACTTATACCCTCTGGTGGGTCCCCAACCCATTCAGAGTAAAAGCCAAAGTCAGCACAGTGAACAAGAAGACCCCACAGGACCTGACACCAGCTCCTCCTCCTCTGCCCCCTTAGACCTCATGTCCCATCATTCTCTGCCTCTGTCCCTCTGCTGGAAATACACGGCCTTCAAGCTGTTACTCAAACTCACTAAACACTTTTCTGCCTCAGGACCTTTATATAACGTGTTCCCTCACCTAGGAATGTTCCTGCCTTAAATATCCAAATGCCTCACTCTCACTCCATTCAGGACCTCTGCTCGAACACCATTTTGTCAAAGGCTTTCTGTGATCCCCCTATTTCAAACAGCACCTCGCCATCACTCCCATCCCGCTATCCCCCACACCCTGCGTTATATTTCTCCATAGCATTTATTATCATCAGACCCATGTATTTATCATGTGTCTGTCTGCCCCTCCTAGAATGAAAGCTCTTTAAAAACAGGATTTGTTTTGTTTCCTGCTGTATCCTCAACACCTAGAATGGGGCTTGGCACTTAGCGGATACCCTGTAAATGTTTGTAACAAATGTAAGTAAATATTTGTCTTAGGTCGGGTTCTTTAAGCAGACCCCAAAGCAAGCGTAAGTGTGCAAATGATTTACTGTAAAAGTGGCCCGGGAGTAAGAGAGACAGGGAAGTTCCCAGCTTCAGCCGATTCCTGCAGGGAGCTCTAGACTGCACAGCTCCAGCTCAGAGTAAATGTTGCCCAGAGGCAAGGGAGCTGAGCTTTGTACTCCCTCATCAGTCAGTCATGGGCCACCCAGGGGGTTGTAAACTGACAGGCACTCCTGCCTCTCAGTTCTTAAAGCTCAAGAGAAATCCTCTGAAGAAGGAAACAAACATCAGCCATTAGTAGCAAAGCTATAGAAACTAGTAAAAGAAATCCAAGGGGCATCTGGACAGGGAATCAACAGTGTCCACTACACTAATGTATGAATGCATGAATGAGTGAATAAATGGATGGACGAAAGGGTGAATGTAGAAATAAGATGTTGAAATATTTGTAATTTTGTTAGTGGAAAATGTTGGGCTAATGAAAGGTAGATGTGAGAAGTATCAATTTGATAACAAGTCCTGTCTGTATCTTCCTGATCAGTGTGACTACTGGCTTCCCTCTGCATCTTTACTACAAAAGGAGGTTGGTCCTGACTAATACTGGACCACTGGATATTTCTACTGGGATGCTGCTGAGGACAGAATAGGATGGGACAACAAAAAGAACACTACTGTGAGCAGCACTGCTCAGATTTTCAGCCCCATACACTGTCAGTGAGAAATCCATTTGGATCAGTGGCTTTCAGAGGACATTCAGCTTCATGGGGAGGAGCTTTTTATAACTACATCCCTTTCTTTAACTTCTAGCATGCCCCCTTAAGAAAGCATATGAATATTTTAGAACAAACAAATACATTTTCCCAAAACCCTTGAAGACTTTAGCTATCAACTCCACCCTTACCCTAATGATGGATAAGCTTCTTCTTAGAATTCTAAGTCCTTGTGAAATAACCAGATACTAGAGATTCTGATTCACAAAGTTTTGTGGGTTCTGAGCATCCATAATTTTCAAAGCTTCCCAGAATATTCTGGTGCACAGCCAGGGTTAAGAAACTGGGCTAAGTCTTCCAACCACTCCTACCAAAAAATAATAAAAGAATCTCTCCCTCTTCCCGCTAAACAAGGGTACTGAAGGAAGGAGAGGATTTCCTCTCAACATTTAAAAAATGGATACTATAAAGGCATTCTTTTTATATTGAGTAATTGCTAACACTCTGTATTTCTCCCTATTGGTTTTATTCATATATCCTCATACATTCATGTATACAGATAGATCAGTATACATACCTATATATTGTTGGATCATTTGAAATAAATTTCAGACAGTGTGACCTCTTCTAAATATTTCAGCAAGCAATCTCCTAAAAATAAGAACCTTTTCCCAGATGACCACAATACCAATATTATACTATACCTGTCTGGGTCCAGTCAGATGACAGAAACCATGTGGTTATTTAAAAGATGAAATTTAATATTGGGAATTATTAAGAAACAGTAAGAGTAACTATGAAGGTGTAGAGGAACTCTAAAGACTGCTCTGGAGCTCAGAGAGAATACCAAGGGGAAGACACACTTGGAAAAGGAATTCAGATCTCATTGGAGAAGGTATGATTGCAGGCAATGGATGACAGAAAAGTCTGCTGGATTTTCTAGGCTGGAGCTGGCCCACAGTCTCCAGGCAGGCAGGAAAAAACCTTGGGGGCCCCAAGATCCCAGAGTGGAGAACAGATGTATCAGAGAAAGTCATATGACTGTGCAGGCACAAGATCGGGAGCTCACTGTGCACTCTGGACATGCAGCCAAGTCAGTGTGCCACCAAGTGTCCCCAGACACACATGCACCCCTGACCAATTAGACACCTGGAACAAAAACAAAACAAAGCACACATTCAGAAACCAGGAAGAGAAGCCCCCTTCCTCCTGCAGTTTTCCTCCTGTGCTCTCTATTGTTGCAGAGTTTAACGTTATACTTATAGTGAAGGAGAAATGCTTAAAAAGAGTCTACTCTGGTATTGCAGAGCAAGTACTGAAGGGTGAGTTGAATCTGAAGAAATACGTTGATAATTGGCATAGACCCACACCCAATAAAATTAATAATAATTCCCTGATATTGTTTAATCCCAGATCATATTTGACTTTCTCCAATTATCCCAATGATATCTTGCATAGTTGTTTTTTTTTTTCTTTTTAACCAGGATCCAATCAAGGTTGTATTTGACTGTTCTGTCCTTTCAGTCTCTTCTGATTTAGAGCAGTCCCTCCCAAACTTTTAATTTTAAAGACATTCGTCTTTAGAAGAAATCAAATCAGTGTTTTATAGATGGGGTCATACTCTAGATTTGTCTGATTGTTTCTTCTTGGTGTTGCTCAATTTGTTTTCTGTGCCCTGAATTTCTCATAAACTGTAAGTTGACTCTGAAGGTTTGATTAGGATCAAGTGAGATATTTCTAACAAGAATACTTCATAAGTGACACTGCGTTTCTCATATTGCATTGAATCAGGGACATATAGTATTGGTTTTCCACTATTAAAACAAGAAACTTGACCACTTGGTTAAAGTAGTGATGGCCAGATATCTCCGCTGTAAAAGCCTGGTTCTCTCTTTGCAACTAGCAAATAATCTCTGGGGAGTTACTTTGACACTTTGAGAATATACTGTTACAGCCTTTCTCTTATTGGTTTCAGTGTTCAATGTGTCACTAGGGGTTTGTACAATGGAGATTTTCTAATTCAGTCTTTCTGCTATATTTTTAAGCTGACATTCTTCTGTAAAAAGGGCTTTCCTTTATCAACTGGAAATTAACTGCACTTTTCAAAAAAAGAGTGGAAAATGTATGATTCCCTGTTTTTCAGAGTCACAGAAAGAGTTATGATTAGAGGGAAATGGGAATTATTTTGGAGAAAAACATAGGTGTGGGTAGGCACGTCTGAGCACAACAGGAGAGCCCTGGTTCCTGCGAGACACAGGAGAGGGGATGAGAGAGGGGATGCTGGGAGGTTGGGAGGAAACCAAGATAAGCCATCAGTTTTGCAGTTCACCTGCCAAGGGCCTAGAGTGGAAACCCCATTATCTTTCCAGTTACCTTTGACATCTTAGCTGCAAAATGTTGATGCTGTCTTTAGAGATGTGACTATGTTTAATTTACAACCAATACTGAGTGAGCAAGTGACTACAGGGTGAAGAGGCCACGTGGACTGGTGTGTGTGAAAGTGCCCTGAAAATGTGACACAGTAAACAAAAATGAGACATTACTGAGTACTTTTGCTCTTACAAATAGTTATTTTCTCAACAGTTTAATGATTTATTGAAGAAAGTTTTTAAACCATCATCTCATTTAAAATTTGAAATCCTCAACTAAAAACCTAAGAAGCTGATTCTACTTTATGTGCCTAACATATTTTCTCCACACTAGGGTACATTCTACTTGGTTACTTTATTCAAATTTATGTATTAACCTATTCAAATTTTACAAAATGCATTATCTAAACAGAAAAGCAATAAGGCACCACGCAAAAGAGTATTGTACTAAGACTTATAATCTAAACTCTGGTATAGCAGCATAACCATGGGCAAGTTACATAACCTCTCACAGAATCAGCTTTGTCATCCCTAAAATGAAGATAAGAATTCCCTGGTGTTGTGGAAAGTGAGTGTGTATTCTACAGGCAGAAAGCTCTCCCTTTGTAGCCTTACACCCCCTCATTCTTGATATGTAAACTCGGTGAAGACACACGCACATGCACAACATTCAATTTACCACCTTAACCAGTTTTAAATGTACAATTCAGTAGTGCTAAGTATATTCACACTGTTGTCAATTTAGAGCTGTAGAACTCTTTGAACTTGCAAAAATAAACTCTGTAGCCATTAAACAACTCCCTACTTCCCTTTCCTCCCAGCTCCTGGCAAATACCATTCTACTCTCTGTTTCTGTGAGTTTGACTATTTTAGATAGCTCCTGTAAGTGAAATCGGGTAGTGTTTGTCTTTTTGTATCTGGCTTATTTCACTTAGCATAATGTCTTCTAGATTCACCCACATTGTAGCTTGTAACAGGATTTCCTTCCTGTTTAAGGATGAGTAATATTCCATTGTATGTACATACTGTGGTTTGTTTATCCACTCATCCATGTGTGAGCACTTGGGTTTCTTCTACCTCTTGATGGTTGTGAACAATGCTTCTATACACATGAGTGTCAAATATCTCTTCAAGACCCTGCTTTCAATTCTTTTGGTTATATACCCAGAAGTGGAATTGCTGGATCATATGCCAATTCTATTTTTAATTCTTTTAACAACCACCATACTGTTTTCCATAGTGGCTGCTGTACCATTTTACATTCCCACCAACAGTGCACAGGGTTTCCAATTTCTCCACCTCCTCCCTAACACTCATTATTTTCTGTTTTCTTTTAAATGGGTGTGACATGATATTATTTGTGTTTCTCTAATGATTGGTAATATTGAGCATCTTTTCATATCCTTGTTCATGATTTGTATACATCATCTTTGAAGAAATGTCTGTTTAAGCCCTTTGCCTATTTTTCAATCAGGCTTTTTTGTTCTTGTTGTTGAGTTGTGGAGGCATATCTTTAAGCCATACTTGTCTTGCAAGTTATTACGAGATCTAAAAAAATTCATGTATGTGGATCACATTAACTGTCACATAGTAGGCACCCCAAAAAATATTACTTGTTCTCAGGGTTGTTAAATAATACATAAAAAACTGCTTTAAAAATTAAGTGCTATGCAAATATGAGTTAATACTACAAACCTGTATGCAAAATATTTTAATTTTTTTCTCAGTTTCTCTACATTTAAATATATAAATATTTTATCTTTGGGGTTTTTTTTCTGTTTTTTAACTGTAATCCCTTTTTTCCCATTTTATTTCAAGTTTTATCAAAAAATAGCAGCCAAAATAGAATGAGTAAAGGAGTAGAAACAATAGCTAATTTCACTAAAGCAAAGTCAGAGTACGATATATTTGAAAAAAAATAAAATGTGAAGAAAGCTGCAACAGATTACACTATTGAAAAATCCTACGAGAGCCAGAACTGCTGTTCCTTTAGAGAAAGTGAGTGATGTTGAAAGATTAATAACGTTTGGATAACATTAATTACAGAGATGTTATAAATTCTAGTATTCCAGTTGCCATAACAACCCGCTATATGTTGGTTTTCTAATGACATTTCGAACAAGTGCTGAAGAGAACTGCATCACTTCAGAACTTTGATTGCTGTCATTCAGTGGTTTTTAAGTTGAATTGTTTTGTTCTTAAAGAGTCAGAATATGTCACTGTCTTCAAAAAAGTTCTCAAAATTATGGGGAGGAAATGCTACGCATTCCTATACAATTATAGAGTAGTCAAGAAAAAGAAATATATTTTGTTTTTAATACAAAATTAACAGACTTTTTCATAGGGGAGAGAAAAAAAATCACAGAAGGAAAGGGGAGAGTGTGCTTCAGACTTCTCAGAAGATTTTGTTCCCTCAGGAAATAACTTCACAATACAATTCTTCCTAGAAGAGCTTTCTCTTATTGGTTATATTTCTCTTCTCTCTGTTCTCTCTTTTCCTTTCACTTCCCTTCTTCCTTCTGATGAGTTCTTGGAACCCATGAAGCTGATCAAGTTGAATGCTCCATCTTCAAGTAAGAGGGGTGAGGTCATATCCTTCACATGACTTTCTGATCTCTCTTCCCTCTTCTGACCAACCCATGCCTTTCTTTTCAGGCCCTGCCCACTGTATATAATGAAAGAAAGATTACTTGCCACAGGCATGTATTATATTGAATGTTAATATTCCCAAGAGAATATGTTAAATATATATTGTTTCACTGACAAGAAGCAAAGTATGATTGCAATAGACATGTTTCTAAGTTCTTGCTCAGTCCATAGCCTACTCTGCACCTGCTGCTCGTGGGCACCCCTCCCCACCACCCACCCACCCACAAATAAGAATCATTGATTGAATCAGACGTGAGCACCAAAACCAACTCATCCATAGGCAAGTGAGTTGAAGAATCAGACTCTCTTTCTCTCTCTCTCTCTCTCTCTCTCTCTCTCCCTCTCTCTCTCTCTCTCTCTCTCTCTCCCCCTCTCCTTCCCGCTCTACGAGTTAAGCTTAGGTTAAGACTGACCATTTGCAGTGGTGTTTACAGCAGAAATGTGACGTTCAGTGGTAAAACCCTGCAGCAGGACTCTGGAAGGAGAGTGTTCGCACCATCCCCCCAGACCCAACAGAACCTCAGTCAGTACCCCGCGTTTCAGGCAATGAAGGTGGCATCATTCCATGTAAAGCACATCAGAGTGCTCTACAGATGCTGATCACAGTGTAAGGCCTTCTTATGTAACCGCGGGTCTGCCCCTTGGCCAAGTCTGCCATTAGCACCCTTACAACACTCTCTCCTCTATGTTTAGAACTCCCTCCACCCTGCTTGGATATCCAAGGGCTTCCATCCTGCCCTCCTCATGTCTCCTCCTGTGGCCAACTCTTCAGAGGCTTCCCAGGGACCAGCATAGTGTAGCCAACTCCTAAGAGGCTGATCTGAGCTCAGAGCAAAGTGAGCTAACTAGTCCAGTCCAGGCTTCTGTTGATCCAGAACCACTGCAGGACCAGGATCAGAGCTCAGAAAGCAAGTGGCAGGGAAAGAGGTGACAATTCCAGTGACATCAGCTGGAATTAACAAAGGTCACATGCATTCAACTCATTGCTCATCCAAGATGAAGCAAGTATGCTGACCCTCCCTTTCCTGTAAGTCTTCTCTGAGTCTCCTCTTAACCTGCTTTTACTGGGACATAGGTGACCAGGTAAGAAGAGCAGCCTGTGCCGGAGTCGCTCTCCACCCTCCTCACCCCAGTCTCTGCCTGGAGACATGACTTGTACGGGTTTCATCGGTGGACTCCCTTGTCCTCTGACTCTAGCCGGATTCTGCCAATCAGGGATCTCTGACAGGAGATGAGAGGGAGGGAGGCAGAAAGAGATCTGGGGAATTCATGTCTCTGGCTCCTTCCCTGCAAGAAGGCCTTGCAGTGATCTCTGTGTGATTCTCTCCTGCCAGGGTCCAGTAACGGATCCCTCCCATGTCTTTGTGAGCTCAGGAGTTTAACTGAATCCGTGGTACTGCATTGTCCTTTGTGAATTACTTACACACTGCCCACACCTTTGTAAAGAGTCACATTAATTGAATATGAGCGTTCCTTCGGTTTCCTGCTGGGAGCCTGATATAGGTAGGAATCCCTAAGTGATATGATCTCTCCTTTCTGCCTAGGATGGCCTTGAGTCCCATCCCACCTCACTCCCCAAGGATGATCTACCTTAAATCACACCCACATTAGGATTCTCCTCCATGCCTGACAGAAAGAGAGACGTGGTGGGAGTAAGGCTGACTGAGGAGTGGGGACAGAGAAAGGCAAGGCTCAGTATGGTCACTGACAACCCTGTAGCTTCTAGGCAGATGGAGGTCAGAGTCACAGAAGGCTGCTCCAAGCCCAGGTTGGCAGGTGTTCAATCAGAGAGCGTGGATTAGGCTCAGAAAAGCCTAAGAATGGCAGAGCTCTGGAGCATGTCAAGAGCCACAACTGGGGAGGGAAATAAGATTCAGAAATGTGTGGGAAGGTCAGAGGCTCTTGCCCAGGTCTGAGGGAGTACAGGCTGGCTGGTTGTCTGGAGGCACTGGTCAATAGGGGATGGGGTGAGTGGGGAGGCATCAAAGCAAGAAGCAATGTACTGGTTAAATAGGACAACCCTACAGATAGAAATTTAAATCACACACGGCCAGAGTTGCAAGGGGATTTAGAAATCACATATTTAAATATCTTCACTTCTAGATGAGGACTATTAGACTATAGACACGGAATGGTAAGGGAGAAATGAGGACAAACGCTGGAACTTCTCACTTCTAAACCCATGAAACCTGTGCCTCCTGAGGACATGAGGATACTACATTTTTAAATTTTTTAATCAGAACAGTTTTGAATGAAAACAAGATGTTATGACTTTGATATTTTGACTTCAAGTACAGTTTGAACTTGTTACCAGAAAAAAAAATTAAACATAGTAGAAATAACCCATGCAGAATCAAATGTATAACTAAAACCATATATGTTAAGTTTGATATTAACAAAAAACTGACTAAAGAATCTCATTGTGTTGGTCATTCTCAAAAGTACAAAAATTGACTCAGTTAGAATTACACTTTGTAGAAATAACACAAAATAAAACTGACAGAGGCAAAAACCGTACACGGCAAAATCTGTTATTGAGTTTAAAAGTTGACTAAAGAATTGAATCCTCTTGTCAAAAATTATACCTGCAAAACCTGACCCAGGCAAATTAGACTTCGTAGAAAATGACCATGAAAGAAAATTCAAAATTGCTGAAGGTAAAGTAGAGAAAATTTAATATGGACACAAAATATGATCATTGAATTAAATCTAAATTATTTCAGTGAAATAAAGTATTTGCCTGAACAGTAAGAAATTTTATCGAAGAATTCAGTTAATTCAAAGGAGCTGTTTTCAGAAAATAATTTCTTAATTATATTCTCAGCAATGTTGGAATAATTCTGATGAAAATGTTTGTATTCATTCAATAAAAATGTTTTCAGAGTCAAAACAACTGAAATAGAAAAATGTGGAATTTCTCTGGCAGCCTCCACTCCTGGGGACTCCTGCTTGAGCACTTTATGGTCTTTGAGGAGATCTAGAATCTCCTTCAGTGGTCCTAAAACATCTTTCTCTACATCAAAATGATATGCATTTAGTGAGAGATCGCAGCTGGTCACTAAAATCAAAGTTTACCAGAAGGCATGAAAGTTCCCAGATACCCTCACCACTCCAAGGAGAATTTGCACTTTAGAATCAACCTACATGTCACCTCACATGCATTAGGATAGCTATTACCCCCCACACACACACACACACTAAAGCAGAAATTAACAAGAATGGGCAAGGATGTGGAGAAACTGAAAAACCCTTGAGCACTGTGCAACCACTATGAAAAAAGTACAGTGGTTGCTCTAATATATATATATCTCCTATAGTGTTGCACTGTCCCCTGGCCCCAACCACATATTCCTAAAGGCATAGGTATCCTATGCCTTTGAGAAGATAATGCCAATGTTTGAAGCCACACCATGTGGTCAGAGCTACCAGGCTTCAGAATTTAGTGCCTCCGTGAAAGAGAAAATTCCCCTTTCCCACTCCCCTGTCTCAAAGTCAGGGTAATTGAAGGGAAAATTTCTGGAGTCATTACACTGGAAAAAGAACCATAACATTAAAGTTTTGCCACTGGTCACGTTCAGTACTGGAGTGAACACTAAACTACTGGGGCACCCACTGTGCTTTTCTCTTCTTGGCAACTGCTAGTTGTCCCTCAAAACTCACTTTGGGCATCATTTCCAGGTGAAGACTTTGCTGAGTCCACCCATCCAGCCATACTTTCTCACTGCCTCTCCTGGACCACTTCAGTACTGCAGGACCTGGGCTCTTTCCTGTTGCCAGGGTCAGTCTTGGCTGACCTCAAAGCGATGTGGGTGATTGTAAGGACACTTGAGGCAGTGAGGAAGCATGGGCATCTGTCTAAGCAGTCACACAGCCCGACTCTGTGGAGCCCTGGAATGTCGCTAAGGAAGTAACAGCAAAAACATGCTCCCCTAAGAAGAGGGCCCCTTGGCTGCTCACTCCTGCAACTATGCCTGACTCCCAGTTCAGCTTCACTTTTTCTCCAGCTCTGCTTTTGCTTCTGACCAGTTTATACTTCTACTTTTATTTCTTCCTAATTCAACTCTGGTTCTGTTGCTTTCTGGATTTCTCACACTGGAAACTAAGAGATCATCAGTTGAGGAGAATTATGATATTAGGCCTCCCAGAGCTGTTGTTAAGCCTAAAGATGATTGCCTTTGGCCAAGTTACAGGTTTCTGGTCAGTTTAATCATGGCCAAGTGACAGGGTTGCATGACGGAAAATGTGACAACGTATGAACAGTGAACCACCTTTGCTACGTTGCTCAGAAGGCATTTTGCACATAGTTCCATGATTGCACATAGTTCCATGATTGCACATATCATAATGTAGTCTAATCATTTCTCCACCTGCCCGGCCACCTACACCCCTTCACCTGAGGCCAGTGATGACGTCTCCCATCTATGCACCTCCAGCTGGTAGCACATTACCTGGCACATGGTAGACTCTCAGTAAAAGTCTGTTGAAGTTAACTATAATACAGATGAAATCAGAAAATCTGAATTCAAATTCCAGCTTTGCCATTTCATAGGTATGTGAACTAGGGCAAGCTATTTAATCTTTCTGAACCTCCCTTTCTCTAATGTTAAAAGATACCATTGTGGTAACTATTAAATGAAAAATGGACATACCTAACACAGGGCCTGGCCCATAGTTGCTCTGTGTGTGTGTGTGTATATATATATATAAAATAATACATAATAATTATATAGTAAGTATGTAGCATTATGCATTGTAAACTCTATCTGTTTATATACCACTGCCATGTATTGTAATTATGTAATTATGTAAATATGTAATTATGTCCGAATATGTCTTCTCTCCCAATCAGAGGGTGAGTTTTAAGGACAGGATCTGTTTCACTAACCTTTGCTCCCCCACCTCACCCCAGCTCTCTGTACACAGTAGGTATTTAATATAAATGAGTGGGGGTGGGGCATGGATTTAGAAACTGCATGTTCTTTAAATATGCAAATCTTAACATTTTTCAAGAATTAAAAACAAGCAGGAAATATGAAGCATCACAAATAAATTATGGTCAAAGTTAGTTTTAATAACTCTAAGTGCCTAGCAGTCTTCTAAGAGCCAAATGAAAACAAGGGTGACTGTGTTCCAGTTTTCCAGTGTGTGTCTCCACCTACTGTATTTACTGGAAAGTAGCTGAGGCATTCCTTCTAATAGTGAATGTTTCAAGCATGTGTCCCTGGACAACTAAGCTCCGCACTGGACACATAGACACGTATGCATCTGCAAGGACCACTAGAGGGCAGACAAACACTTACTACGCTTAAATGCAAAGCTAAGACCTGGCCAGCGTGTCTTGAGGGAAAAACAAATGAACGCACCACTGGCTTCTTAGGTTTGTTTCTAAATGGAAAAATACGTGTGGGCATGTCCAGATTTGAATTTCATGTTCCCTTAGTTAGTTATGCGATCTTTCAGCTCAACTTCCCTTTTGAGTTCTATTTCCTCCTTCAAGTTCTTCTCCTTTGGATTGTAACAAATAAACCTTTTATTTATTTTTTTTTTAGAGGCTTCACCTACAAAAATAAATCAAGGTGAGGTAACACAAGTAAACACTGCATGATTTAGTTGATGAAGTTTGGAAAGCTGAGTTTTCATTTGGGTTTGTTATTTAAAGTAAAGGTTTTTTTAAGGTTTGATTTCCCTAATTTTTCGTATTTTGCCAGCTTGGCAAGGTAGGAAGGGGGAAGGAGATTGGCAGAAAGAAGAAAACCATGAGAGCTAAATGTGTGTGTGTGCAGGTGAGGAGAGGGGTCACATTTATAGGGATGGAGGAAGGACAGGACAAGCAGATGCTATGGGGCTGGTTGGTCCCAGAAAGCAGAGTGGCCACCACAGCCACCACAGCTAGTCCTGGGCTCTCACTCCAGCTGGACAGCTATCCCTTTATTTAGCCTTAGAGCAGTTGCTCTACTCACACCTCAGTTACTTTGTCTAGAATGTAACAAATATATACTAGATGATTTTCCAACTCAAATATGAGGCTATGTTGAACGAGAGATAATTTGGAGGGAGTGGGGGTGGGGTGAAAATGCAGGATGAATGTTTATGTAGAATTCTGAGAATAATCATTAAATAGAAACAAGCAAACAAACCAGCAAACACACAATGAAGCCAGAGGCTCCTTCCAGCCAACCAGAGTATATAAACAGTACTCCCATGCAGACTTCCCTGGAGTACTCTCTCCTCACATGGCCAGAGCTCTCAAACACTGAGCTGCCCTCTGTTCTACTCCACGGGGCAGGGGAGACAGGGATCTGAGCAGTCAAGCAAAGACACAGCATGGCATGGTGGCTAGTCTTAGTTGGAGCATTAGAGGAGAAATTTCCAACCCAAAATGACAAACTAACAAAATTCTCAGTAAGAAACTTACTCATGCTGACTTAAAGCAACGTTTAAAAGAAATACACACCCGTGGGGATGGTACTGCTACTTTTCCATGGCTGGTGTAGCTCGGCTGTCTATGTAAGTGTTGGCTTTTTAAGACTTTTGGAAAAAGCCACTATCTTTCTATTTTATCTCCACAGTTGCAATTACTCTAATGTTACAGCACCCTAATAAGCAGCTAGGCTGTGGGTTTAGAGCTATTACTGCTCTCTGACATTGTAATAGCCAAGTAATGACTACTTACAAAGTTTCAATTATTTTTTATCTTAATACTTCTGAAAGTTCTCTCCAGATAATCACTGGAGAAGAAGGAGTTTCCACCCCATTTGTTTATTCCCATAAAACTAACTCTATTATAAACAAAAAAGATTACTTTGTAACAAGTACATATGAAAAATTGAAAGTGTTTTGCATGTATTAAAGTTGCACTTTCAGATATCCACCACTAGGGAATGCTGCTAAGTGCTTACCATAATTCTCAAAGTTTGAGTCACAAAAATGCAGGTTTCTAGGCTTCATAGAATCAGAATCTTTGGGGTATGAGGTTGGGAAATCTATCTTTTTTTCTTTTTTTTTTTAACATTTTTTATTGATTTATAATCATTTTACAATGTTGTGTCAAATTCCAGTGTAGAGCACAATTTTTTCAGTTATACATGAACATATATATACATTCATTGTCACATGAACACTAGGGTGCAGGTGTCATCCTGAAGTAGGGTTCGTTTTGGATATATGCCCAGGAGCAGGATTCCTGGATCATATGGTAAGTCTATTCCTAGTCTTTTGAGGAATCTCCATACTGTTTTCCACAGTAGCTGCACCAAACTGCATTCCCACCAGCAGTGTAGGAGGGTTCCCTTTTCTCCACAGCCTCTCCAGCATTTGTCATTGTGGGCTTTTTGAATGATGGCCATTCTGACTGGTGTGAGGTGGTATCTCATTATAGTTTTGATTTGCATTTCTCTGATAATCAGTGATATTGAGCATTTTTTCATGTGCCTTTTTTTTTTTTAGTGCATTAGCCTTAAAATATAGTTAATTTTATTGATAATAGAAATCTTTAAAACAGGCATCAGTGAATGCCATTTGGGTACATCTTTTTTTTAAAACTTTTTTTATTGATTTATAATCATTTTACAATGTTGTGTCAAATTCCAGTGTTCAGCACAATTTTTCAGTCATACATGGACATATACATACTCATTGTCACATTTTTTTCTCTGTGAGCTACCATAACGTTTTGTGTATATTTCCCTGTGTTATACAGTATAATCTTGTTTATCTATTCTACAATTTTGAGAAATCCCAGTCTATCCCTTCCCACCATTCGCCCCCCCCCCCCGGCAATCACAAGTCTGTATTCTCTGTCTATGAGTCTATTTCTGTCCTGTATTTATGCTTTGTTTTTGTTTGTTTGTTTGTTTGTTTTTTAGATTCCACATATGAGCGATCTCATCTGGTATTTTTCTTTCTCTTTCTGGCTTACTTCGCTTAGAATGACATTCTCCAGGAGCATCCATGTTGCTGCAAATGGCGTTATGTTGTCTGTTTTTATGGCTGAGTAGTATTCCATTGTATAAATATACCACATCTTATTTATCCAGTCACCTGTTGATGGACATTTAGGCTGTTTCCATGTTTTGGCTATTGTAAATAGTGCTGCTATGAACATTGGGGTGTGGGTGTCTTCATGTGCCTATTGATCATTTGTATGCCTTCCTTGGAGAATTGCTTGTTTAGGTCTTCTGCTCATTTTTGGATTGGGTTGTTTGGTTGTTTCTTATTGAGTTGTATGAGCTGCTTATATATTCTGGAGATCAAGCCTTTGTCGGTTTTGTATTTGTAAAAAATTTTCTCCCATTCCGTGGATTGTCGATTTGTTTTATTTACAGTTTCCTTTGCTGTGCAGAAGCTTGTAAGTTTCATTAGGTCCCGTTTGTTTATTCTTGCTTTGATTTCTATTGCTTGAGTAGACTGTTCTGGAGAACATTTTTGAGATGTATGTCAGATAATGTTTTGCCTATATTTTCTTCTAGGAGGTTTATTGTATCTTGTCTTGTGTTTAAGTCTTTGATCCATTTTGAGTTTATTTTTGTGTATGGTGTAAGGGAGTGTTCTAGCTTCATTGCTTTACATGCTGCTGTCCAGTTTTCCCAACACCATTTGCTGAAGAGACTGTCTTTATTCCATTGTATATTCTTGCCTCCTTTGTCAAAGATGAGTTGACCAAAAGTTTGTGGGTTCATTTCTGGGCTCTGTATTCTGTTCCATTGGTCTATATGTCTGTTTTTGTACCAATACCATGCTGTCTTGATGACTGTAGCTCTATAGTATTGTCTGAAGTCTGGGAGAGTTATTCCTCCAGCCTCTTTCTTTCTCTTCAGTAATGCTTTGACAATTCTAGGTTTTTGATGGTTCCATATAAATTTAATTATGATTTGTTCTAGTTCTGTGAAATATGTCCTGGGTAGTTTGATAGGGATTGCAATAAATATGTAGATTGCCTTGGGCAGTGTAACCATTTTAACAATATTGATTCTTAAGGTTGGGAAATCTATCTTTTTAATTAGTTTCCTGAGTGAATTTGAAACTAGCTAAGTTAGACACTAGTAGCTGAACTCTAACTAATATAAGTTCCTTGAATTCCTTCCACAAAAGAAAATTAGTTAAGGAAACTAAAGTATCCGTGATTAAAAAAGAGAGTATGAATATCCATATAAAGTGTATTCATGCCAAACACCCTTCACCACCTCTACTGCCCACCATCATCCCGTGGTTAGGCCATTGCAAAAACCTCCTAACCAGTTTCCTTGCTTTGATTTCTCTGAAATCAATTCTCCACAAAGCAGCTAGAACTTTTGGTCAACTAATCTTCGACAAAGGAGGCAAGAATATACAATGGAATAAAGACAGTCTCTTCAGCAAATGGTGTTGGGAAAACTGGACAGCAGCTTGTTAATCAATGAAGCTAGAACACTCCCTTACACCACACACAAAAATAAACTCAAAATGGATCAAAGGTTTACACACAAGACAAGATACAATAAACCTCCTAGAAGAAAATATAGGCAAAACATTATCTGACATACATCTCAAAAATGTCCTCCTAAGGCAGTCTACCCAAGCTAGAGTGATTTTTTGAAAAATAAATTCTGCCGTTTCACTTGCCTGCTCAGAGCCTTCCAATTACTACCCATCACCCTCAGGATAAGATCCAGATTTCTATCTGTGGTCTGGAGGCCTGGCTGGCCCTTCAGTCAGCCTTCCAGCACTGCTGGCCTCCACCCTTGCTGTTCTTCAAGCAACCCTCAGGGCCTTTGAGCTTCCATTCCCTCTGCTCTTCCCCGGACCTTCTTGGCTGGGTCTTCTTTTCTTTTAGCTGTCTGCTCAGATGTCACCGCCCCAGGGAGGCTTTTTCTCACCACCTAGCAGCAGTCCTGCCAACGGTGGCTGGGGGCCCAGGTGGGCACTGGGCTATCAGAAAGAGACACATCATTATAGGCCCTTTTGCTGTCACAAAACAGAAGTACAGTCCATGTTTGCTGAATGAATTAATGGGAAAATGTAAGCTCAGCCTAGGTGTAAACTGGGACCCTCTTTTTATTATTTGAACTATTCAGTGGCTTTTTAACTAAGCTTTCCATATATATCCACTCAACTTTAACACAATCTTCCCTTGTCTTATTTCTTAGTGATTTTCAGTAGGGGTTTGTAAGAGACATACCCTTCTAAAAAGTCACTTTAGAATTTTCAGGAACCAAGGGATATGTAAAGTTTAAACTACATGCTCAATACATTTCAAATTAATATTTTAATAAGTTATTAATATATTTGCTATTAATATGAACTAAAGAAAACAGGTTTCAACAACATTTCTGGCACTGTCCATCCAACCCTAGAGCGTTAACACAGCCTCTTCCCTGTAGTTGAAGATGTCTGGTGCGCAGGCCTCTTGATCCACTCCCTGTACTTGTCTTCCCTGCTCAGAATGCTGACCTTCACGGATTGCATCATGTGGGCTTTCTTACTCTCCATCTTACGGGAGTTTGGCCACTGGGAGTTACCAGCAGCAGGTAAGAGGATGAGATCCACAGCTCCCTCCCTGTGGGTATGCTTTTCTAGACCAAAGGACCCAGAGGAGGCAGGCAACCTTTTGCTAAACTGCAGGTCTCTCTCTGGGTTCTAGTAGCTGCCCCTCCCCTCGCCTCTTTAGACCTGGGAGTGGTAATGGATCCCTGAGTGGTGAGCTCTGGGGTGTTTCCTTTACTCCTGCCCACACCTTCCTACAGCCCTTTCACTAATCCTTCCTCAGTCACTCTGTTTGCATGAGCAGTCTGTCTACTCAGTCTGTCAGACTCAGACTGATGGGGGTGGTGTTGTTGTCATCTCTTTACAGTAATAAACACACCTAAGTTGCCTAAGTGACTACATTTCAGTCTTTTTCTCTCATCACCTCCTTCCCTTCATTTTCTGCACTGTTCTCATCAACAACTTCAATAATATTGACCTGTGCCTTTGCCAACACCAGCAGCCCGGAGAGTCTTAACATCCAGCAGCTCTGTACAGGAAGGGTCTTGGCTTTTGTTTTCTTTCAGAATACTTGTATTTTAAGCATAGAGAGCTTTTAAAAAAAGAATCAGCTACTAAGACTTTTTAAAATGACTCTCCCATAACACCTGTCACCCTGTTTATTCTCAACACCCCATAGCGATACTGCTTTAGGCAAAACTGGTTGTGTGAGCATTTAACCAACAAATGTCAGCAACTGGGAGCCCATAAGTAGCAGCAGAGAGGACACACAAGATGACTCAGTATGCCCTCTGAGTCAGCCTGGCAGGGGCTGGCCTTTCTTCTTAATTGTGGGGCACTGGACCCAGTGTCTCTGAAGTCACCTCTGAGCCTCATCTCACCAATATCAGACGTCCAGTCTCCTTTGAAAATGTGCACTCTTCCTCCTTCTAGCTACCATTAGGAACTAAGGTGCCTGGGCTGAGAGGCCTCCTGCGAGCTGGCAGTCCACGTCCTCAGCAATTAACCCCTTTCTGAGATCAGCAGCTGTTCATGCTCTTGCCTGGTTCTAGTCCTGGCTTTGGCACTCTCAATTTGTGGGAACTCAAATATGTCACTTCACCTCAATGACTTTGTCTCCTCTGTGATGGAGGTAGTAAAAGTTACCCAACTACAGGGTTGTCAAGGACATTAAAATCAATTTGGCTAACAATATGACACTGTAGAAAAGGCAAAACTATATAAGAAAAAGACCAGTGGTTGCCAGGAAGTCAGGAATGAATAGATGGAGAACAGGATATTTTTAAGGCAGTGAAACTATTCTGTATGATACTGTAACGGTGAACACATGACATCATATATCTGTCAGAGCCCATAGAAGTACGTAACTCAAAGAGTGAACCCTAATGTAAACCATGGACTTTGCTTAGTAAGAATGTACCAATATTGGTTCATCAATTATAACAAACAGACCACACTAACGCAAGATGTTAATAATAGGAGAAACTGTGCAGGGAGAAGGGATGGGTATGTGGTAACCCTTTGTACTTTCTGGGAAGTTTTTCTGTAAACCGAAAACTGCTCTAAAAAATAAAGTCTTACCATATGATCTCACTTATCTAGAAAATCTAGAAAAAACCTTGAACTCATAAATACAGAGAACAGATTGGTGGTTGCCAGAAGCAGGGGTTAGGGGGGTGTGCCAAACGGGTGAAGGTGGTCAAAAGGTACAAACTTGCAGTTATAAAATAGACAAGTCATGGGGATGTAATGTACAACATGGTGACTATTTCAGTAATACTATATTATATATCTGAAAGTTGCTGAAAGAGTAAATCTTAAATATTCTCATCATAAGAAAAAAGATAACTGTGTATATTGATGGATGTTAATTAAACTTACTGTGGTGATCATTTTGCAATCTATACAAATATCAGATCATTATATTGTACACCCAAAACTAATATAATGTTATATGTCAGTTATACCTCAATAAAATAAATAAGTAAAAATTAAAATTTTTTAAACAGAATAAAGTTATTTTTTAATCAATTGAGAAAAGAAAGTGCTTTACAGACTCTTAAGAGTTATGTTCACATACAGCATAGCACTCAAATGATCTTCAAGAATTTAATTTTTAAAGTGTGTGTGGAGGCCTGCTGAGAGTCCGTTCCGCATCTCAGGGCAGAGCCCCAAGTTTCTTCTTAATCGCCTGTCTCCGTGCCTACAGAGCTGGTCAAGACGCAGCGGAGGATGGAATGTCAATGAGCAGTTTGCCTTCACTGCCGGCTGAAAAGATTTCTACGAAAGCTAAGCCATGGTACATCGATTCTGCCTTCACGCAACCACCCCTGTGAGAGTTCTCTGCATCAAACACCTCTTTCAAACTGCCCAGGAAATTTTAATACAGAATATCCTTCAGCATTTTTCCTTCTAATTCTCTGCTCTGCCCAATATTTAGCTGTCGTTTCTGATTAAGGCCACGTTTTTCAGAGGTGTGAAGCTATGAGAAGATGTAGATGGGGATTAAGTTCAATTAGGTTAGGAAGGAGAATCTTTCCTCCTTTTAAGCCAGAGAATGTCTAAAATAGACAAAGCTTTTTATAGTGTTTTGCTGTGGGGACTAGGGACTGAGAGGGTGGCTGTTGCTGGGGTTCTACAGACATTTCCTCTGATGCCCCCATGAGCTTGTAAAGTGGGGGCTATGAATCACAGAGGAGGAAGGAGCATCAACCCTCAGTCACGTGGCAATTATGGAACAAGGATTCAAAATCAAGCAGAGGAAGCCCTGCCAAGTGACCCACTAGCTAATTTCAGCCAACTTATTCTTGGATAATGGTGGTCAACTGCATTACCTCTTATGGACAATACATGCAGCTTTGACAAGGACTTTCAAAGATTTTGACAAAGACCTTCAGTGTTCGCCATGCTATGATTGTTGGAATTCTGTTCTAGGAGCTATTAATAGGCCTGCTATGAAAAAAGAGGTTCCATGGTCGAATAACTGGGAAATGCTACACATGACAAACCCCTTTGTGAACAATAATAATGCATATTCACATGGTAAAGCCTCCCGGCAGCCGGCAGCTTAGAAAACTACTTAGCTTAGATTAACCCCGTTTTCCAAATGTATTTGAGCATTGAGCGCTTGTTAATATTTTCTTGAATACCAGCATGGGGAAAGTTGTCTTTAAAATAAAAAAGAAGGAGAAGTAATTAAAGATGGAAATTATAAGTACTCTGACATGATTTTGAAAGAGCCATTCTGGGGGAAGGATCTCTCATCAGTAGCTTTCCCACTTATCTGTGGGTGGGGTACTCCCCGTGCGGTGACAATGTCCTACGTCCACAATCACCCACAACTTGACGCTGAGACCGGTTATTATTGATTGGGTATTAAAGGTACTCTCAGCCAAGGAGCACTTACTTAGAGGTTAGCTCTAGATTCTGAGGTAACACTTACTATTGTCAACTGGAAAAAAAAAAAAGGAGAAACAGGTGTCTGAAGAGAGAATAGAACAGAGTCTGATGAAAAGGAATGGAGGAAAACAAGCTGTGAATTTGACATCTCTTGCCTCCCTCCCACTCACTATCTGAATATGTAGACACAGGCATCTATGTATTTAGGGATCAACATCCCTAATGAATGGTACTTGAAATTTGAGCCACTTTGAATACAAATAGGATACATCGTGTTTGAAAATGGAAGGAGGAAAAACATAGACAAAGGGAGAGACTTCTTTGCTGCATGGGGGTGGAAGCTTAGATCATTGGAATCTAACAGTTGAGGTCACTTTTTAAAACCACTCCCAATTTCAGGACACAGAATGTCTTAGTCATCCTCAAAAGGTTTAGCTAAAGAATGTGACTAAAGCAGGAAAGCAGCCATAAGGTTTTCCAGAGGATGAGGACATGTCCTGTCTGGGGACACGCATGCTTGCCTCTACGCAGAGTGGGCCCCACAGCTGTCCCCTCTCGGTGCAAGCCTGCGGGGAGTGGAGCCAGCAGGGAAGCCTGCTATGGGCAGAATGAGGTGGGGCTGCACTGGAATGAGCCACTCCCTCAGAGAGTCTAAATGAGGGTAAGAATTTCTGAACCAGCTAGAGACCAAACCTATCCAAGAATAGAAGTGGAGGGGATGAGGACTTTTTGAGTTTCTTCCATAGCAATCCAGATTAGAACGTTGTTTCTAAGAAGCCTTTGGTTCACTTGGGAGAGCTCTGGTTTCAAAGTGGCCTTTCCTGCACATAGAGGTTTTCCAGTAAAATTGGTTGAATGAGTGAGGGTTAAGTTAGAATGCAGTGAAGAGTATCAGGCAAGGTCCTAAGCATGAGTTGCTATGGGAGGGAGAGACATCTCAGAAGCCAGCTGTGCCTCATGAGAACACTCAGTGGCCAAGTAGGATGATCTTACTGTGAAGTGGGCTTTAAGCAAGACATTCAAGTTAGAATCACAGCCTTATCACCTACTAGCTGTGTGATTTTGGGCAAGTTAATGAACTCTGCAGAGCCTTAGTTTTCTTAACTGTAAAGTGAAATTAAAAATCTCTAACTTACATGGGGGTTAAATGCAATAATACATGTAGTATACTTAGTTTGTGCTGACAGTTCTCTCCACGACTGGGTTAGGAGATTTGAGGAGAATAGGTAAGCAGATAAGATATAAGGAAAGAGAAAGTTAAATTCTCCTATGACTTGGTTAAATGTCCATGGAAAAAGACAATCTCAGTAGGGTTGCATCAGGTGAATTGAATGGGTCTTCTGCCCATATTTGTGCCTGGGTTTTTATGGCCTCAGCAAGCATGACATTGAACTGATATGATCAGACAGCTCTGGGGGAAATGGAAGGATGGGGTGTGTCTGAATTTGGAATGGGTGGTTTGCTTTGAAGAAATTTTTTGGTTTTGAAGAGGAAGAGTGCCAAGCTATGAACTTACCATGAAGCTAATATCTTAATATCATTCTTTAATTTTCATTTTAGTTTTAAATAAGCTCCAGAAAGTCTTCATTTTTTACACTATGTCCTTGGAAATAAGGTCAGAAAACAGAAAGGACGAAGCCAAACCCCACCTCCCACATACCTACTGTGCTACTGGAAAGCCAGACTATGGTCCCTCGCCAAGCTCGGCTGTTCCTAATTTCCCAGTTCCCTTCATGTCTGTGCACCATTCAGACACCTCACCTCAGCACTTTCAGACTGTAGGACAAAAAGGAAAAACTCTAGGATATTTTTATAAAATACAGTTTAAGATCAATTGGATGGTTTTGAATACATTTGCTTGCTAAGGGAATTTTTACAAGAGGGAAATAAAAGAGAAATTAGTTCAAATTTCCCTAGACAGATGTTTTAAAGAAATTTGAGCCTTCCCGAATGCTACCAAAAAGCTTTTCTAGTCTGAGAAAGAAGCAAAATTGTTCTTAGTTAAATGTTTAATGTTTATTATCATGAGTATATTAGTTTTAGAGCAAATTTATACCACATTGAGGTTACATTTTCGTGTACTATTAGTACATTTTATACATCATTAGGATCCCTAGTGTAATCAAGGTAACAACAAAGTAGGCCCAATTTATAGGCGCTAGAGAAAATTTTTACTATTTTTTTATTGGTTTAGAAACTTATATTGTCATGTATTTTATTTAATAATGTTTTGGAGTATTTGACCAAATGTCCCTGACCGAGGAATGCAATCTTTAATTATTACATTATTTCCATGAGAATAAACACTGTCACTGAGTGTGTTATGATTCAGTTTCCAGAGTACGTGGCAGCCAGAAGCCTGTCTGGGATGACATTCCTACATGTTCAGGAGGGTCAAAGGTAATTGAGTTACCTCCACTTTGTGTTGAAAGCACCCACCAAAATCTGATACGTGAGCAGGTTCCTGAGGCCAAAAAATAAAAATAAAAAGCCGAGTGTTTGCTTAGTAGTGTCCAAATAATAGATCAGGACCAGTTAGGTGGCTGCCCTATTATTCAGAGGAAAAGTGTGTGAAAAAATACTATTCTTGATCAAATTAGGTCCCCAACATGACAACATATAAGAGAATTAGGAATCCTATCACTGTTAAAAATGGATGGGAAAGGCACAAAATAACAAGAAACTTCATTTGGTGTCAGAAGATTACCAGAGGACAATATTTGCTGCAGTATTTGCTGCCTTTGCTAATTTAACCATGCATGCTATTCTTCAGTTCAGATCACGGCATATTTTACGTTCACTTTAGGGAGATTACAGATCAAGAAACATTTACTTGTATATCCCAAAACATTCAGAGTTAGTAGTAAAAATCCACGTATATGACATACATTTAGATAATAGCTACTGACTTCCTCCTTCAGAAAAGTAGAGATGCCACAAAGACTGAGCTCTCGATGTGAGGACAGCAGTGATTGTAGGCAGTTCTGTAATCCCTGAGGAAAAGGATTACTTCACTTTCTGAGGAGGAATTTATTTATACAGCATGAACAACTGTCTGCTGAATTTTAATTCTGTTCTTTCTCAAAAATAAATGTGGGCTTTGGTTTTAAAAACAAGCCCAGGAAATAACAGCCTAAGGGGGCCTGAAATAAGAAACCTTCTCAGACAGCTAGCAGGGATGTTCAATATTAATATTTGTTCCACAATGGATGTCATACACTTTAAGCCCTTGATCAGGGGTCTCTCTAAGGCTCTGTCTCAACCCAAAATGCAGGTGACCCCTCAAGTCTCAGCATGTGTTTGCCTCAAGAATGATATAAACTCATCTTTTGACCAAAACAAAGGCCAAAGGTGAATCCTGAGGTGTGATCAGCATCAATTATGAGCTCCGTGGAGAAACCCAAATGAACCAGAGAAAAACAAATGGGTACAGTGGTGGGATGCTGGGAGATTATTTTTTGTTTCTAATTTGTAAATTTTCCATTATTGTTGCAATATCTGCTTCACTCACAGGATGTGTGACAGTGCCGTAAAGTGCCACCCTTCATGGGGACCTGTGTTTCTTAGTGTGGAGTTCCAGAAACCAGGCTGTTTACTTGGAACAGCTTCCAAAAATGGTCTTTGAAGTGTTGAAGTTTCCTGGAGATCTGTCCTCACTTCCATTATTTTCATACATAATAAGTCTCCTTTGGAAATCTCATCCATTCCCCCTGTGTAATCTTAGCCATAGTGTCAGTTATTAACTATATTTAGTCAACACGCAAGTTGCCAGATTCCCCCAGTGAGCACCAATGCTATATATCTAACCCCCCGATGAACATCTCCACTGCTTGTGCTGCAGCCCTCACACTCAGCAATGACCTCATCTCTCAGTGACTGGTACCTGCATCCAGCAGAACACCTTAAACCAGACACTTGAATGTCATCTTTTACTTTCTCTCCCTTGCATCCAATCCATGACCCAATCCCATCAATTCCACCCTCAGTTTCTCTTGATCTAGTACGTTCCTGTCCACCTCTATTGCCACCACTTTTGTCAAGGAAGCAGCCATCTGTTCAAACCTGCATTACATCACAGGCTTCTTAATTGGACTTCTAAGCATTTTAAAAACTCAAATCTGATTTTTTTTTTCTTACCCTCATGCTCAAAACCTGTTCCCCATTGCCCTTAGTCTAAAGCCAAACTCTTGGGTGGCATAAAAGGCATTTCTTGATCCATCTCCAGTTTATTGCTGTCTCATCTTTTGCACTCTGTAGTCTAGCCATTCTGACTTACTTGAAATTCTGTGTTCTCTCTTGCCTCCAGGACTTTCTGAAATGTTTTTGCTTCAGTCTAGAATGTCTTCCCCCTCTACTCCCTAAACCCACATCCCTAAATCTGATTAAATCTGTGTACTTTCAGATCTCAGTTCAGATATCTTCTCTTCAGGGGAAACCTCTTTCCCCTCCACACTGATTAGATGACCCGTAGTTTTACATGGCACTCAAATCAGAGCACTTACAGCTACTATATTTTAATTGCCTACTTATTTCTCCCCCCACTATTAGATTATAAACTCATTGAAGACAGAGATTTAGTCTTGCTCATAATTGTAATCTAGCACCTAGCTCAATGCATGACACATGGTGGGTGTTCTATCGTTGAACAAAAATGTATTTCTCCCATAATTTTTCTTAGGTTTTGGCAGCTATGATTTTGAAAGTTAGAAGACAATGTAAAGGAACAAATAGCAAATACATAAAAAGCTTAGATGCATAAGACCTGCCTGCATCCATATAATAAAGATGTATTTCCTGCAAGTAAATTTTTTCTGATCTTATGGGAGGAAATATAATATCTAAGTGTTTTATAGCATTAGAAAAGGAGAACCTTGACTTTCAGGTGGACAATACCCAAAGAAGTTTGATATCATCTTTGTTCAAAGATGTCACATTCCTGGGCTCCTTAGACACTCAGGGTGCTTCTTCATTAGTCACTCTCACATTGTGAATGCCAGAAACCCAACTCAATTAATTTAAACCAAAGGGGAGGTGCTTAGTTCATGAGATCCAAGGAAGGACTGAATAAATGACCAACACACAGAAAGGACAGCTATGCAGCTAATCCTCAGAAAGGACTCAAAGCCAACAACCAAAAGTTATTAAGACTTTCTGTGATTTTTGCAACACTACATTCTGCAAAACACCGCCTACTCTCTCATTAGTTCTCTCCACATAATGGGAAGCACCATTGTGTTATTTCCTAGGGCTGCCAAAACAACATTCCCAAAACTGGATGACTTAATAGAAATGTGTTGTCTCACAGTTCTGGAGATTAGCAGTTCAAAATAAAGGTGTTGGCAGGGCCATGCTCTCTCTGACAGCTCTAGGAGAGAATCCTTCCTTGCCCCATCTAGCTTCTGGAGTTTGCTGACAGTCCTTGGTGTCCTTTGGCTTGTACATGTGTCACTCTAGTCATCTGGCCATCTTCTCCCTGTATGTCTTCACATTGTCCTCCTTCTGTGTATGTCTTTCTCTGTGTCCAAATTTCTCTGTTTTATAAGGACACCAGTCATACTGATTCGGGTCTACCCTAGTGATCTCATTTTAACTTGTTACTTCTGTAAAGACCCTATTTCCACATAAGGTCATATTCTGAGTTAATAGGAGGTTAGAGCTTCAACATATCTTTTTGCAGGGGACACAATTCAACTTACAACAGTTTCCAATATTTGCATCTAAAGTTTTCTCCAGCAGAGGATAAGTTCAGAAGCCCTTGACTCAAGTTGTGTGGAGTTCTTACCCGCTGGACCAATCTACTGAGATAAGGCAGCAGCTACATAAGAACACGCCCATTTCTGCAGTAGCTGTATAGACAGGGAAAGGCACTTCCAGGAAAGAGGTGACGTGCAACAATTATGCCCATGTCTACTTCCCATCTAGTTTTAAGGGGACAGATCACTGTAAGAGCATAAAGAAATAGTCATCTCAGCAAAATGACTGGAAAACATTCATTTATAAGGAAGGGGGTGTTAGGAAATAGATCAAGAAAGGATTATATGCCATTCCATATCAAATGTTTTTTTTTAACATCCTAGCTGGGAAACAAACCAAAGCTTTTGTTCTATTTATTGCTGTTGCAAATGAGAAATGTGTTATTCCTCTTTTTCTGAGTGTATAATCAGCTAGTTTTTCTCCCTACATACAATGTTCCATTATGTACTTTTGCTCTTAACTTCTCTTATATTCTTGAGGTAAAAACATGTAAGAACAAATTATCAAAAATTGTCGCAGCATTGTAGCACCAGAAATAAAACTCTTTTCGACATTATGAACTATAATTAAATGAGGGGACAAAGGTGACTGAAAATTTTCTTAACCTGAAGATTAGGATGACTATTTAAACATACATTGGAGTTTTCTAATTGCGAAATTTATTTTCTCCGAAATAAATGGAGCAGGTCTGTTTTGGATGTCACTTAAAGTCCACCACAGAAATTGTGTTTTAAAATACTTATTAACTATAGAAAAACAATACTTCCTCACTAAAGACATTTTTAGAAAAAAATCTATGTAAGGATTTTTTTAATTAAAAAGCACCTATAATCCCACCACTAATTGCTAATGTTTTGATATCTTATTTTCTCTGCAGATGTGAACATATTTTTTAATTTTACAAAGTGATATTTATGTTATACAGTTTTATATCCCAGTTTTCTTCATTTTACCTTTTGTCATGAACCTTTTCCCCATAATTAATCACTGAAAATACATTTTAATGACAGCATAATAGTCTATAATATGCCATAATTTATATAATCATTCTTTTGTTGTTGGACATGTAGTTTCCTCATTATAAAGTATTTTTTATTATAAAATGTCCCAAATATATACATGCACAGTTTTATAGTGAACACAGCTAATCATCCCTAGGAGAGATGTAAGACTTCCAGCCATCACTATGAGAATTTCAATTTATTCTACAGAATCAGCCTCTAAAATAAAATAAGATCTAAATCATCATAAGGATTTTACCAAAGTGTGTACAATTAATAAACATATCCAATTCCTATTTTCAAGCTGCCTTGTATTTTGAAAAACTGCTCAAGTTCCTTGCCTTCCTCTAATCTTTTGGAATCCCATCTCTTACTAATAAATATTTGTAGAGGCAGAAAGAGGAGATGGAACTCAGAGTTCCTGTGTTGCTGTGTGTTGTTTTGGTGGGACTGAAGGGCTCTGCATTTCGCCTCTGTTCCAGACCTGCACATCCACGTTCTCTTGGGCAGTTTGACTAGGAATTATGTATAACCCTAGTCTTCTGGGAACACGTCTTTGGGCAACTTAATGTTTGTGAGTCAATTTACTATCTCTAAAATAAAGATGAGGAAAAGTTAACATTTATAGAGTCTATATGCTTTACGTAAGCTATCTCAATTAACTCTCTATAAAAATGTATTCACCACTTTTAGAGATAAGAAAACAGGCTCACTTGGAGTAGTAAAGAAACAAACTAGGATTTTATTCTGAAAATTGACCCCCAAAGCTCATGTTTCTCCCCAGCTTGTGACATGTTGCTTCCAGGTCTCACCTGGCCTGTGGGGAAGTTGGTTGGATTTGAGTGTCTCCTCTACCGTGGTGAGCACGGCTCCTGTGGTACATTTTGTATTACAGTTGCTTGGGATTGAAGGTGGGACCAAGGCCAGGTCTGGGGTGTAGCAACTGAAGTACTCACTTCATACACAAAATTTAAGGGGAAACAAAAACTCAGTAATCAAGATAAATAATATTTTAACGCGATTAATTTTAAAGAATCTAACTTAATGCCGAAAAGTCCATGGTGAACAAAATAACAAAGTTTTAAATAAAAACAAGAGCTGATAGACCTACACCAAGCCACGTTGGAGGCTAAGGCAGAAGGAAAAATGTGCACTGATATACACGCTTTTGTGGCTGTTTCACTATTTAATTATAATCAGGGCTAGGTAACATTACCTTCCACACATACGATTTTTTCCAGAACATTAGAGTAGTTAAAAACACTAAAACATTGTAAAGTAGATGTATTCGAACTGTATTTTAAGTTTGCATTATTTTAAGCTTAAATATTTTATTTGTACTGAAAACAGAATTTATAATCATTTCACTTTACTGGCTTTAATAAAAGCAAACTCATTGCTTTTATTTTCATGAAATTTTTATTTTCATGATATTTTCATGAAAGCCATTATCCAGTTTTAAATGCAGCACATACTCATTTTTTTTTATTGAAGTATAGTCAATTTACAATGTTGTTTTCATTTCTGGTGTACAGCATAGTGATTCAGTTATACATATATATTCCTTTTCATATTCTTTTTCATTATACACTATTGCAAGGTATTGAATATAGTTCCCTGTGCTACACAGTAGGACTTTGCTGTTTATCTATTTTATATATAGCAGTTAGTATCTGCAAATCCCAAACTCCCAATTTATCCCTGCATCCCCTCTTCCCCCTCTGGTAACCACAAATTTGTTTTCTGTGTCTGTGAGTCTGTTTCTGTTTTGTAAACAAGTTCATTTGTGTCTTTTTTTTAGATTCCACATATAAGTGATATCATATGGTATTTTTCTTTCTCTTTCTGGCTTACTTCATTTAGTATGACAATCTCCAGGTCCATCCATGTTGCTGCAGATGGCATTATTTTATTCTTTTTTATTTATATATACTGTGCGTGTGTGTGTGTATGTGTGTGTGTATAATATATATATATGTGTGTATATATATATATATATATATATATAATATATATATATATAAAATCACAACTTCTTTATCCAGTCATCCATCAATGGACATTTAGGTTGTTTCCATGTCTTAGCTATTGTAAATAGTGCTGCTACAAACACTGAGGTGCATGTATCTTTT
Source organism: Camelus bactrianus (assembly GCF_048773025.1). NCBI lineage: Eukaryota > Metazoa > Chordata > Mammalia > Artiodactyla > Camelidae > Camelus > Camelus bactrianus. The sequence goes on from NC_133541.1 coordinate 42,976,271, forward strand.
TGAATTAGAGTTTCCTCCAGATGTATGCCCAGGAGTGAATTGCTGGATGATATGGTAAGTCTGTTTTTAGTTTTTAAAGGAATCTCCATACTATTTTAATGGCTGCGCTAAACTACATTCTCACCAACAATGTAGGAGGGTTCCCTTTTCTCCACACCCTCTCCAGTATTTATCATTTGTGGACTTTATAATGATGGCCATTCTGACTGGTATAAGGTGATACCTCATTGTAGTTTTGATTTGCATTTCTCTAATAGTTAGTGATATTGAGCATTTTTCTCATGTGCCTATTGGCCATTTGTATGTCTTCATTGGAGAAATGTTTGTTTAGGTCTTCTGCCCATTTTTGGATTGGGTTGGGGTTTTTTTTGTTATTGAGGTGTATGCGCTGTTTGTATATTCTGGAAATTGAGCCCTTGTCAGTCGTGTCATTTGCAAATATTTTCTCCCATTCCATAGATTGTCTTTTCATTTTGTTTATAGTTTCCTTTGCTGTTGAAAAGCTTATAAGTTTAATTAGGTCCCATTTGTTTATTTTTGCTTTTATTTCTATTGCCTGGGTAGACTGCTCTAGGACAACATATGTAGCACACATTCTTTCTTTTGCCTCAGGCTTCCGAATAGCTCAGCACAGTGCTGGCCGGGTCCATGACTGAAACATCCAGCCTTAAATATCAAAGGGGCTCTGTAAACAGGAGTAGAACATTTGATAATATAGTACTCCTCTGCTTTCCTATCACAGCTCCTTTGGGTGGTAGCCTCTCTTTTCATAGAAAAATATCACAGTCAGGCCCCCTTTTAGGATAATGTTCTTCAAGACTGATGAAGACAAGCTGTGTTCTCACAGCAGCAGGCATAAATCAACCTCACACATCTGCTTACACTAGAGGACTGACTTCTCTGTGGACTTCCAACTTTTCTCATACTAATTATTGGTTGCAGTCTCCTAAATACCCCAAAATTGAAGTTTCACATAACTTTTCTGGAGCACATACATTGTTTTAACAAACATTTATTAAGCACCAGATCCCAACTAAATAAAGCAAACCATACCCCGGTTTGCAGGCTATACTATCCAGACCTATGTTTTTAGAATTCCAATTTGTAGTTTGTTTCATTGTGTATTTTGTCATTTAAAAAGCATGTATAAACATGTTTTATTACAGTCAGATCCATCTAATCATGCTTTCTACTTTTACAATTTCAATTACATTTGACACAACAGTCCTGTGAAGTAGGTAAAGCAGATATTATCTTTTATGGAAAATAATTTAGAAACTTGTATTTTTTTTAACATTTTTAAAATTGAATTATTGTCATTTTACAATGTTGTGTCAAATTCCAGTGTAGAGCACAATTTTTCAGCTATACATGAACATACATACTCTCATTGTCACATTTTTTTTCAATGTGAGCTACCATAAGATCTTGTATATATTTACCTGTGCTATACAGTATAATCTTGTTTATCTATTCTACATTTTGAAATCCCAGTCTGTCCCTTCCCACCCCCTGCCCCCTTGGCAACCACAAGTTTGTATTCTATGTCTATGAGTCTGTTTCTGTTTTGTATTTGTGGTTTTTTTTAAAGATTCCACATATGAGCGATCGCATATGGTATTTTTCTTTCTCTTACTGGCTTACTTCACTTAGAATGACAGTCTCCGGGAACATCCATGTTGCTGCAAATGGCATTATGTTGTCTGCTTTTATGGCTGAATAGTATTCCATTGTGTAAATATACCACATCTTCTTTTTATCCAGTCATCTGTTGATGGACGTTTAGGCTGTTTCCATGTTTTGGCTATTGTAAATAGCGCTGCTATGAACATTGGGGTGCAGGTGTCATTTAGAAACTTGTATTTTTTAAAGCTGGAGAGTGTCTGGCGACCAGGCCCCCTTGTTTTCAAATAAGGAAATAAAGCTTTGGAGCAGTGAAAGCTCTTGAACTTGGTCACTCAGCTAGTACGTGACAAAACTGGAGTTAGCACGCTTTTTGAGTCCAGGTTTGGTGCTTTTCCCACAATGCCAAGTTGCCTCTTCTACTGACTATGCAGCCTAACAGGGCATGATTTCAGATAGAGAGGTGTAGACAGACAAAGTAGGAATGTGAGGTTGAATATGAGGAGGTCTCAAATGACCGAATTAATTGAAATGATGTACCAAGGGAGGAGTGAATCTTCTGGAGTGGAGATTGATGAGGAATGGGGTTACTCAGCCTTGGACACAGCAGTCAAGCTCTGGAGGCCAAGGCCTTTGAGAGTAGGGAAGCTGTGTGGTTACCACATGACGGGGGGCAGGAGTGTGGTCAGCACAGACAGAGGTCAGTGCATGGCCAACTTGAAAAAACTTGAGTCACAGATCTGGCCTGATCAGAATCAAGAAACAGACCAATGCTCAAAGTAGGCACCACTGAGAAGAGCTAAGAAAACTAGAAATAAAACACACTACGTTTCTTTTTAAAAAGTCAGGAGGAAAAGATGGAAACTTATAGCAATGGATGCCGGTGATGGATGAACAACAATGTGAATATACTTAATGCCACTGAGCTGTACAATTAAAATGGTTAAAACTGCAAATTTTATCATATATATCTTTTACCACAATTTTTGAAAAACCATGAGGTAATTCAGGTTGACCTAGTTCTCTCCACCTCAGAGGCAAATCCTTCTAGGTCAAGAAGAGTCAGAATCTGTAAAAGCCGTAGTTGGGGTGAAGATGGGGGAAATAAACCCCTCTAAGGGGACATTCTGTAATTTTGTGGGTGTTTTTGGTTTGCACAATGAATAGAGTATAACTGTTCAGGGTCCTAGGATTAGAGATCTCCAACAATTTGTGAATCAGTCATACGACGAAAGAGCTATCTCATGTCAGAGAAGAGCTTTGCATGTCATTCCTAGGTAAAAAATCTGTTTACAGAGATCTGAGCCTAAAATCTAACTTTCTTTTACACATAAAGCACAAAGTATTTTTGAATGGTTTTAAATGCACTGAATTTTCTAGGAATGCAACTACCACATAAATGCAAGGAAGATTAGACAGTCTCACTCAAACCTTCGCTCAGAGTTGTTTCTCATTTTGGAAAATCACATCAGCAATGGTGATGCCACGTGCAGGATTTGAGTTACTAATACAACATGCCAGTATCAGTCTGCATTTGTGGCTGTCAACATCATGGTGATTCCATAAGTGCCAGCATCTGACTACAACATGTGTTTCTTTATTATAAATTGCTTTCTTTAATTTCTCCTTTCTTAGGCCATCATCTTTTAATATTATATGTAGGGTTACTCTATTATCTATTCATTTTATTTTTAGAATAAAAGGTATTTGTGGTAGAAAACAGGTGCTGAGAATGGTGAGATGTTATCCACATCCAGCCAAGATGTCTTGAATGATTTTCAGTTATGAATGATTTTCCAGACACTTTGGGGGAATCTGGGCATTCTGGTGTCTGGACAGAGACCACTCCTTTATCACTGGCCTCCTAGATTCCTTTTGTGCTAGTACCAAGAGCCTAGCCTTGTCCAGACAAGCCAGAAGTATCTCTTTGAGTGGTCTGCATCATCTTCATTAAGGAAGAGGAATTTCAGGTATGTGACGGCTAGAGCCCTGACAAGGGCACCCAGCACAGAGTGCAGTTACTCAGGATTCTGAGGAGGAGGGCAATGATCAGTCCAGAAAAAGAGTCTACAATATATTGTCTGGCTCCAAGGATTGCTTCTAAATTAAGCAAAAACTTTAAAAGATATATGCCAAAGATTCATCATACACAATGAAAAGGAAGTTGAATTTAACTATGATTGCAGTTTTTCACAAGGTTGATCAATTCCTAGATCATTTTGAAAAGTTGATCACATCTTTTTGCTCCTTGGGGAAACATTGAAAAAGTCATTAAAGCAAAGGAATCCCATTAGGAAGCATGGTCTATGTCCTGGCTGAAAATAGAGGGTGACTCAACTCACAGACAGTTTCTATACTTCCTTCTTAATGGCCTCATCAATTTCCTTTATAATTATTTTCCTCTGATACACATTTATATCAGTTTATTTTCCTTCAATATATTTAATTCTCTTGAGAATTAAAAGGGACATTGTATATTTCTTTCAGAGCATTTTAAAAATAACTCTTCTTTGTACAACCACTTTATAAAAGCAAAGCATGCCCAAACTTGATTTCATAATCTAAATTGTACCATGAAAAAGCCAAAGGTTAATTAGGAAATTTACATCCTAATTACTTTATTGCTATGTTTATAATAGTAAAAAGCTGGAAACAACTTAAATGTCTACAACAGGAACACAGTTCAATAAAATACAGCACATTCATAAATGGAATACCATGCAGTCTCCCAAATGATCTAATAGAATCATTAATATTATTGAAAGATGTGCATGACATATTTAAATCATGAGAACATTACTCAAATTTTGGGGGGAAAAAAATACATATTTTTTAAAAACCTGAAAAGGTATACACCAAAATGTTACAAGTCATAGTAAGATTGTATCTGAGTAACAGCAACAATTTTTTTGTGTGTCTGAATTTTCTAAATTTTCTGCATATATATTACCTTTGCAATAAAAACAATAAGCCTTATCAAAATAAAGAAATACATTTAACTTTTGTTGACAACCAATATTTTCTCTGGGGCTCTCATATTTTTCCTAAGGCGACAATAAACTAAGCAATTAGACAGAATAGGAAGGTAAAAAAGCTAAGCTCATTTTCTTTATTAGTTACTCTTGGCCATCATTATGCAAACTCATCACCCCCAAATTCAAAATTATTCTACAGGATTCCTTTTTCATGAATGCTATCACCCAGCTAGCTGCTCAAGGAAGATTTTGTCTCCTTTTCCCCCAAATCCAGGTGCCCACTTCTGTCTAATGGTTTCTCCCTAATAGCTCCCAATTCTAACCCCTCCTTTCCCGTTCTCATCATCTTCCTGCCCAACGACTCCAGCCCCCTCCTGAGTCCCCTCCCTGCCTCCAGTCTTGTCCTGACCCACAGGGGCCCACATTGCTGACCTACGGAGCTTTTTAAAATTCTGAGCTGGTCATGTCACTCCCTGCTTAAGCTCCTCCCAAAGCTTCCACTGCCTTCAGGTGAAGGAATAAACCAAGCCCTTCAGATTTGGTCCCTGCTTCCCCTCCAGCCCCATCTCTCACCACTCTTCTACTAAGAATTTTTCTGTCATAATGAGCTATTACTTCCTTCCAACAAGCAATGCCCTGTCACACCCCTCTTACTTTGAACACATGGATTCTTTTGCTTGGCCCACCTTTCCCAGTCCCTTCACTGACTTACTCTTCAATCCCTCAAACTGCACAGCTATCCTTTACTACCCTGTGAAGCACCTTCAGGCCACAAGCTCTATGCAGGGGAGTTAAGCCACAAACTCATCTCTTATACTAGAAATCACAGACTCTAGTGTCAAACTAGCCTAGTTCTGTTCTGCTGCCACTGCCTGTCAGGACTGTGCTTTGGGCAATGTTTTTTACCAGCAAGAATTGGCTTCCTCATCAATAAATGAGGATAAAATTAAAACCTTGTAAGGCTGTTCTGAAGTCAAACATGACAGTGTATATAAATGGCAAATAAGATCACTCCATGTTTTATCTAATTTTCTTTATATTCTGCTATGTGTTGCTTAAGCCAGTCATCTTACTTTCTTTTTTAGAACACTGCAGCATGAATATAAATAAATGGATACACCAATGCAAAACTCTTGCCTGCCCTTAAGAACTCAGATTGTACTACCTCTTCCAGGAAGTCTTCCTTAATTACCCCCACCTTTTCTGCCTGGGTCTCATTTAGATGATATCCTATATCTGCATACTTCTGCAATCACAGGGCAAAATAATGACTTGCTTCCTGGGCTACATTTTCAATTCTCTTTCCTTAAGGGAAAAGACAATGTCTTACTTTCCTTGGCATCAGCAGATCCAACACAGTGCCTGACAAATACCAACTCCTCAATAAATGTTTGTTGAAGAAATGAATAAATGGCCATTTATAACTCATATCTTTTACAACCCAATTAATTCCCTTTAGACAATTCCATAGGTAATTTCCTGGGACAATTTTGAAATTTTTGAAAATCTCCAAAGGATCTCAAGCTTTCCTAGTAGGGGAAGATGTGTTTCAAGTTGACATCTGTGCTTTTTTCACGCCATTCACCCAAAGGCCTGCCTCTCCTTTTTGCCAATGTCAAGGTGGCTTAGATTTTTGTACCACTGAAAACCTTTCCTTTTCCATAAATCCATTTACAGATTCTTCCAGTTCATTGTAATCCTTCATCCTTTGAACTCTTAACATCTAGGGTCTATAACCGTTAATCCAACAATCACCTCTTGGATCATGTTCTCAACTGTTATTTTGCTTCAGTCTTGTTTAACTTTTTTTTGTTTATTTCTTATTTCCCTAGCAAAGGAAGTATATTCCTTAAAGGAGCTACCAAACCTTTCTCGTCAGGGCTTTTCCTGCAGTATGTCACATGTGTGCCCACAGATGTTTTTTAATCGACTTAAGACAAAGAGACTCTGTTTAAGGAGCTGTATCCCTGTTAGCCAGGTCCCACAGACCCCTGATTCCCTGACTCCCTCAATCCATCCTCTGCCTTTCTCTGCCCTTTCTCTGAGGGAAGCTAACACCTTCCAACTTTCTCACCAGGGCTCCTTTGCCCTTGACTTCTATTTGGGTTCAACCAGTAGAAGGCACAGTCAGGAGACCAATGATAGGAGGACAGAGTGGTAAGTAATTGCTTCTCTTTCTTGGCCAGGTCTGCAGTGTTGAGTCCTCCCAGGACTGTGGGTTCTCTGGGGCTGCTCTCTTCTAAGTTTCTGCCTCTCACCTAAGCTGCCATAACATCATCTCCTCCCTTTGTTTCAGGCCTTATGTTTCAATCTTTTCTTAATTCCCTTAACCCTGACCACAAGCTTCCATAAATAATCTCTTCATCGAGATCTCTTTAAAATCCCTGTAGAGTGTGCTCTTTCTTGTTAAAACCTTGACTGATACAGGAGACTTCAATTTAGTTGAGGTAAAACTGTGGTAACCTTATAAGTTACCATCCAAACCAGGACACTTGAGAGTGAAAGGGGGCACTATTAATAATTTTACCATGGCAGCAGGCATAAATTAGAACTGCCTGGGGCAACCTGGAATGAATGGAGATCCTCAGTAAATTAGAAGCATAAAAAGAATTGTTATGAGATAAAACATTTCTAAAAGAGATAATATTACAGGATAGCATAAGTGCCAAAGGGTGGAACAGACTTTCAGGGCTATAGCCATTCCAAGAGAAGAGAGATCATCTCTCCTAGGGGAAGACATCTGAGATCAGCATGGTCAGCATTCCTTCTCCAACTAAATGAAGTCACACAATCCATGTGTGCTTGGCCCGTTTTGTAGATTTCCTTCAAGAAATTTCATTTCCAGTTTAGACCCCACCTCCATCCCCCACACATACCCAGCATAACTCTTACCATTTCTTTCCATTGCTCAGGGAAAGCAGACACTTAAAATTTTAGTCAATTATTCCTTTTTAAAAACATCAAATGCATTCCTGATGCAGCTATAAGTCACTGTAGAAATATGCTATTTTTGATTCTTTGAAAATCATCTTTTAGCTTCATTTTGCAAAGATGTCTGACATGATTTATAAGCTTCACTTGCAAACTCAGGCTTTCTTACTAAAAATAACATAAAGCATAATAAGTAACCAAGAAACATTTTTAATGTATGTGTGTCTATTTTGCCTCTACAAACAAAGGACTGGACAATTAACAAATACTCTAAAGCTTTGTCACCCTCAGCAAAGGGCATCCAAACTCATTGTTCCCCCACTTCTGGCTGATTCAAAGCCACTTGGCAAGGAAGTGTTTCTAATCCTCATGTTGCTAGTAGAAGCAAGTTGCTATGAGTCCCAGTGTGTGACTTCAGGCTTGCCAAATCACTGCTTTGTTAGGCATTTCATACTAATGAGAACAGTTCATAAAAACACTTGCACCCCTACCCAGGAGCAGAAAGAAACCATGTAGATTAGTAAGAAGAGTTTCTTTTCTCCTCCTTCCCAGCCTGTGCCAGCCTGTGCTGCTAGGATTAGACCAGTGAAAATGGGGCTTGGAGAGATCCATTGTGAGAGATTCAGAAAGGATCATACAAGACCAAGACAAACAGGAGAGGAAAGCAATGACAGGAGATAAAAAGCAGGTGCAGAAGTTTAAAGGAAGTGGTACAGATCGATGCAGACAGGTAGGAGTAAAGAGAGGAAGTCAGCGAAGAGATGTAAAGGATGTAACAGTCACATGGCAGCGTCATTTCACGCTGGCAAGCCATTAAGATGTGAGAGAAGCAGTGTGCGTAGCGCAGTGTTAGCAGGATGCAAGGTTCAGGTGTGAGAAAAAAAAAACTCTGCAGTGTGCCTTTGATAGCAGAAAAATTAGAACTGACCTAAGTGGTTTTACAGATTTGTTCCATTTCAGGCCCAATTCAGATTCTTCTAAGGCATTTTCAGCATCCTGCTCACCTTATCATCAGGGAAGATCTCCAGCTGTTGCACTGATGGATGGAGAGTTTCTCCCTCTCTTGGTACCCGATACATGTCGTACTCTGTAGGAGGAGAGGGAGTGCTGGAAACTCCCTGATGAGAATATTCTGGGTCCATATGGGGTGTAACATTCTATCAGCCTGTGAATTTTAAAAACCACCCTAAGGCCCAAAACTAATCCTTCAATTATGGGCCATTGCCTGCTGTGCTTTGCATGCATTATGTGAAATGGATTATAACTAATTTTTCAAAGTCAGCAGATTGTTATTTACCCATATGTTGACAATCAGTTTGAAGAGGCAGAAATTGTGTGTCAGCTACTCCATGAAAAACACTACACCTACTCAAAAGTCCTCATTAGCAACATCTACCTTGGCTTTTCCTTTCAAAGCTACATTAAAATAATTTTAGATTATATATAAAGTTATCTGTAATTTATATATAAATATATTTATAACATTATATAGCTGTAGAAATTTCTATAAAACTATGTAATAAACATTAAAATATATAAAATAACATATGTTTTATATAAATGTTATATAATTTGTATGTAAATAATTTATATTCTATATATGTATAGAATAAATATATACTATAAAATTATATGAAAATAATTTTACATTATATATAATTTATATATCAGTAATTTTGTTATAGATAATTTTTAAAGTAAAGGCCAATGTAAATCTTGCTGATCTGTGTGTGTGTGTAATATATGGTATTGATAAAAACCTTTTCTAAAATGTGCCCAGGATCAACATGACAAAATGTCAATATGTGCATGTGCATTTTAGAAATACACCATTACAATGGTTCACTGAAAAGTAACTACATTTATATACAACTTCATTTCCAGTCATCTCACAAACACATTATGAAGCCTACTTTGTGACAGGCACTATGCTGTATATCCTGACATGAACTCCAATAAGATACAACCCCTATTCTCAAGGAGTTCTGTAGACCGGTTTGAATAAACCAAGTTCCTTCACATATGACAAAGGTCTTGACAGATATATGCTCAGGTGCCAGGGGGATCTGGGAAGATCTTCCCAAAGGTGGTCTCAGCAGGACCTGAGTTTTGAAGGATGAGGAAGAGCTGGTTGAAGAGAAGATGAAGGAGAACAGAAAGGATATTCTTGCAGAGGATAGAGGGAACCGCATCTGGCTAAGGCACCAGAGCACGGCCGTGCCTGATGCATTTATGCCTAGGGCTCAGGGTAGACACTGAAGAATGGTAGACAACGAGACTAGCCAGATAAAGCCCGCGTCATTAGGGCCTTGTATGTTAGGCTGGCAGCCATGAGAAGATTTTCAGCAGCAACATAGCATGATCTGATGTTAGAGAAAAAAAGAAGAGGTTTAAGGAGAAGGGCTATAGGACAATACTGGAGACATTAAGCCATCCATGGAGGGAGAAAAAAGACAGTGGAAAGAAAGAGGTGAGATGACTCAAGTTATTTAGAAGAGAGAATCTGAGGTGTTGGGACTGCTTGAATATGGAGAATTTGTGGGAGAAAGCGTAGGTTTTCTCCCAGATTTCAAGCTAAGATCACAGGGTGAGTAGTGGTGCTGTTCACTGATACAAGACTATTGGAGGGTGAACAGGTTGCCATTGTTGGTTATTTTCATTTTGTGGTGTTATGAAAGGAAGGATTTGGGCTATTCTTGTCTGGGGAAACTGTGTGGTTCTGGAGCTCAGCAACGAGGTCTGAACCATAAACTCAAAAATGGACATAACCAGCGTATTAGCAGATGTTGAAGCCATGTGATGGGTCATCTGGGAAAAGTGAGTACAGGTCAAAGAGCAAAGCCAAGGACAGAATCTTGAGGTCCAGCATCATAAGGCAGGCAACAAGCACAAAGTATAACAGAGCAGTCATTTCTTTTAAATGAAAGGGAAAAAGTTTAAGGAGTGAGGCTTAGAGTGTCAGATGATACACTGAAGTCAAGAAAGGCTGAAAGAAAAGAAAAAGGTGTATTGTTTTAGCAAAGCATTTCAGTGTGTTGAGAACAATTAAATTTCTGGTATATAATTAATTGATAAATTTTAATGTGGTAATTTAATAACAAAAGACATCAATGGACTTTAACTCAACATATAGTCTACTCTCAAATGATGGCTGAAAGATCATCCCCCCACAAAATAGGACTGTTTTAAGGTCATTCACTTTGCTTGGTGTCATAGGTTGGATTCTCTAGAAGCAGATGCTGGGAAATGACAAAATGGAATCTGGGGTGTAAGATGTTTATGGGAGATCAACACTAAAGGGGAAGAGAAGGAGGAAGGTGGAGCAGAGGGAGATTTGCCTCTCAGAGTCTCCCACACCAGGCTCACTCAGTCACTGGAAGGACATGGCATCGGGAGGGGGTCTCTACAGCTGGGGCGGACCCTGAAGAGCAAACAGCTAGAGTGCTCTCCCACAACTGGGCAACAGCCCTTCCTTGAAGGAAATCTAGGCAGTGCACATTCGTCCCAGCCTCACACAGCTTGCAGCCTCAAATAGCTTGTAGCATCTTTGACCAAACATGTGAAGCAGAGCCTAATCCTGCTATGATAATGGTATTTGAAGTAGCCAACTATTAGTGCTTTGCCCCTGATTGGCATTATAAAGCCATTTCTCTGTTACAAATATGAAACAGTTTTTGATAGTAAAAGACATTAAATTATAGTCCCAACACATTGGTTATGTGAGTGTAAAAATCTGGACCAGAAAAGAATGTCATGATTACATTTGTTTTTGGAATTAAGTGTTGAATATTTTATATCTGAAGAAAAAAGAAAATAAATTGAAGCAGCAGATAATAAGGCAGTTGAGCTGTTCCAATAATATTTAAAACAAAGTTTGGGTTACATAAGTTGAGAGGAACATCATTTAACAAACACTCTTCCAAAAAGTGCTCTGTTACCGGACAGCCCTGAGAAAATAGAATGAGGCAATCTTATTTGGTTATATGTTGCATTTATACCATTTGACATCTCCTCCTTTGCAAAATAAATTTCCTCTGTGCCAGCTGTAATTAGAAGCTGAGATAAAGCTGCCTTAATATTCTGCATATTTGATCAGGGCTGCCAGCAGCTGTCAGATCACTGGCTCTGTTCTCATGCACAATGAAAACATCAAAGACATCTGTGGTTTTCCCTAAAATTAGTGCCAGAATTAGCCTCTCTCCTTTATTGTGTAACCAGCTTGGCTGTTTGCACAGCTAACAAGGGAACCTCCAGGCATTGTGGCTGGGTCTGTGAAGGAACACGACCAAAGGAAGATTCTGGAAAGTGGCCGATATGTCCTTGTGCCCAGCATAAGGCTTCAGTGCCTAGGGTTTGGAGTCACACAGACCTCAGGTTCAGACCTCAGTTTTCACTTCTTACTTGGGACTTTAGGCAAGTTACATAAACTCTCTCAGCCATAATGTCTTTTTAGGCAAAATGGGAATGATAATAGAACCTACTTCATGGGGTTCTTTTGAAGAACAATGAAGATAACTTATGTAAAGCATTTAGCATATGCCCACAGCTCATTCCTTCATCTAATGCCCTTTCGAGAAATAATAACTACAGTGCCTTTGAAACATTCATTTACTGATAAAAACAAAAGTATGGAAGGAACTCTCCATGAGATTTAAAGTTATGAATACACAGCACACGCGCACATGCACACACACACACACACACACACACACACACACACACACTCACTGTCATCTTCAGAATTCCTAAAAGTCATGGAAACCTCTTGAAGCTTTTCCTAGCAAACAATGAAAGTCTTTTTCACTCCTGTTTACAATTTTGTGACAGGTTCTGAAGGAAACCTTTCATTTCCTTCTTATAACCATTCATTTCCTATCCAGTCACTGTAATCAAACGATCTGTAGTGACTCTTCTAAGGAAAGTATCAGGCTTTTAACTGAAAGTAACAGGAAGCTTGACTTGAGGACCTAAAACAATAGACATTTATTACCTCATGTTGTAGGAAGTCCACAGACAGGCAGCTCCAGAGCTGTTCCATTTAGTTGCTTGGTATCTCATCAAGGCTGCAGGTACACCCTAGCCTTGTGCTCTGACATCCCTCCCGTGTTGACTTTGTCTTCAGGCTACCTGTCTCATGGTTGCAAGATGGTTGCCACATATGAACAACTATATCTGTTCTTTCTGTGTCTCTTTCTAAAAAGAAGGGAACTTGTCTCAGAAACCTCCCAGCCAGTGTCTCAAGTCTCAGTGGTCAGAACTGAGTCACATAGTTATTCCTAAACCAATCAGTAGCAATGGAAATAATTACAGTGACTGGCTTCATGAAGCACAAAGCAGAATGGAACAAGATGGATTACCTGCAGAAATTAGGGGCTTGCAATGAAAGAGGAAGGTAGAATACATGTTTAACTTCCACAGTACCAGTACAGTTATGTATAGCTAATTCAGGATTGGAAATCAAAATCCTGCTTTTCTCCAGTCTTCCAGAAAGTACTACACATTTATATATATATGTATATATATTTATTTATAATAAAACAAATTAATAAATTAAATAGAGTTCAGAGATGATACTTGGTTGTACACATTGGTACAACATAATGGCTGGGGTCTGTTCTGATAGTCAGTGCCCATATGCCATTCCAGGCACCAAACAATTTGGTCGTCATTCTTGGACAACCATATGAAACTCTTAAGTTCCATGAGAGTAAGGACCAGGTCCGCTTTGTTCGCCATTGTATTCTCTGAAGCACATGATCAGCACATAGTAGATACTGAGTGAAGATGTGTTAAATAAATAAAGGAATGAAATGATACAAAAATAAATAATAAGACACGAGTGTACTCCGGCAGGACTCCTATCCCTCAAATCCTCCAAAATCCTCCAACGTGTACAATTAGAGCTATCTAAAGTCCTCCTTCCTCAGCCTCTGAGTTTAGTACTGTTGTTAACCTGGGAAAGTAAGGAACCCCAGGTTGGTAGCTTTATGTCAAATCAGACTTTTGCATTGTTCTTCAACCATCTCAATGCCCCAGCTTTTTCCTGTACAGCACAGCAATTTCTGGGCATCCCAGAACTGTGCCACTAATAAGTTAATTTCATATCCTTGAGTTCCAGACTGCCTCTGACTGGGAGCTAACACTTTTGCCAGACCTCCCCAAAAGCTGACAACCTATGGAAAATGCAATGCCCTCAGCAGAAACATGTCTTTTAAAGACACCACTTTTAAAGGCATGTGGTTGATCTAAAATGCCCATTCTGAGCACCAAAATCATACCTGCACTTTGTCAGTTAGGACTGCATGTGATCCCACTCTCAAAAGAATATCAGTAAGAATTAACATGGGGTTTTATTAAAGATAACTATAGGATTAATTGAGAATCCAATCCGTACTAAGAAAATAAGACAGATATACAGTTTGCAGTATAGTCAATTTTAGAAAAAAATATATATATACATTTAGGATTCTAATTTTAACTTCTACTTTTTCTCACTAGGATTTAATAAATCTTTCTGGCAGATGTTGAGCGGGGAATGGAGTCTGCTCTGGTCTAGTTCTCTTTTCCTTTATGTATTGGATAAGTTTCTGCTGATTATTTCTTTTCTGCAGGATGATTACTTTCTTGAATTGTACTGGCCAATGCCCATTGTAGAAAGTAATCAATCAATACTTGCTTCTGGTTGTCTATTTTTTAATCTGAATTTTGAACAAATTCGGATGAAGTCCTCATCAATTGATTTCTAAAGAAACATTGCTTTCACCAGGACATTTCTGCAAAATGTCTGCTGCCGGTGAGCTGTTCTGTTGGAACGGTTTCTCTGTCTATTCACTCAGTCCTGCAGCTCCTAGTGCTCTGAGGGCTCTCTGCTCCTGATTCACTCTTCTGTCTGTGCTAGGATGATAAGATGAGTTCTGAAGCCTGCTAGAGGCAGAAAGAGTAGAAATACAATTTCCTGTTTGAGTCCAAGCTGGGAAAGATTCTTCTATTGGTACATATGGACTCCATGACACTGTATGAGGGGCACCACTGAATATACAGCATTTAGCCCCTTGGAATCCACAGCTCATCAGGCTGGTGGTTTTAATTTAAAAGCTTTAATTTTTTTTTACTCCTTGACTATTTCATGCTGTTTTGGAGGGAGTATAAGCTAATGTACATTTTTGGAAAACAAACTGACAATAAATGTCAAATTTAAAATGTTTAGGCTATTTAGGCTTAGTGATCCTTAAAATTCACTTTACAAAAATACTTGTAGAAGCATTTATTATTTAGGATAGACAAACTAAAGTGAAAAATAACCTCTCAAATCTCAGGGGTTCAATAAAGTAAGTGTGTACTTTGTGCTCATATCACAGTCCAATGCAAGTCAAGAGTGGGACTCTGCTCAGAAAGTCATTCAGAGAACTGTCTGGTGACTCCACCCTTCTCTAGGTCTTTGGAGTCCCCTCTTTTAAGCTGGAAGTTGGAGAAAGAGAGTGTGTGGGAGATGTTTATGGTCCAGGTCTAGAAGTGAAAAATATCACACACTCAACCCACATTGTCTTGCCAGAAGTATATCTACAAGAACTTGCCCTATTTACCTGGAAGGGAGCCTGGGAAATGCAGACTAGCTGTGTGCTCTGGAGAAAAAGAAACAAGGTGTGGTGAGCATTGCCACAGGGAATTGAAGGGAGATGTCCTTCACACAGTTGCTTGTGAAAGCAAAAGACTGGTGAAAACCGAGTGCTTGTAAGCAAAGGTGTGGTTGGATGAATTATGGTGCAGCCATATTATAATAAAGGCTGTGGTTAAAAGAAAGTGGTAGTTTTGTGTGTACTAATATGGAATAATTCCTATAATATATTGACAGGTTAAAAAAAGACAACTGTATGATAGTAAGCCTGATATGGTACAATTTTTATTACAATTTTTATTACACATAATATAACAGGAATGTAAAGAATCTAGCCTCAGGGTAAGGTCTTGTTTTAAAAAAATTAGCCCTATTCACAAAATGGAATGGTATGCAGGTATTAAAAAGAATGAACAGCTATATCTATACTGGTATAGAGTTATCTCCAACAGGGGTTGTTAAGAGAAAAATACAAAATGCTGAGTAGTGTATAAAAGATGCTTTTATGTACAATTTAACATGTATATTCACATATATTTGTGTGCACAAATAAGATAAAAACTCACAATATTTTAGGGAAGGAAATCTGAGTAGACAGGGAACAGGGAAACAAACCCTGGGTTAGGACAGGCACATCTTTTGTAATGATTAATGATTAACCTTTTGTGCCTTTTATATTTTGTACTGTGTAGATTGAGTAGGCAAAATATATTTTTTAAACACTCAGTCCTGGAAAAGAGAGATCAGGCAATCAGAGGGAGAGGGGTAAGTCAAGACCTCTGCTTCAGTCACACTGACTGTGAGATGTCTACTAGACAATCCAAGGGTGACATCAGGGAGCAGTTGGATCTCAGGAGAGAAGTCAGGGCTAAAAATATGAAAGTAAGAGTTTTCAGCATATAGATGATATTTAAACCAATGAGAATGGTTGAGATCACCTCGGGAGAGTATAAATTAAGGAAAAGGGCCTAGAATCAAGCCTGAGTTACTGCAAAATAATGCATGTTTGTGGCCAAAAGTTTGGAAAATGCTAAAAAGCACAAAATAAGAAATAAAAATCAACTACAATCCCATTCTCTAGAGATTAAATAAATTAACATTTTTGTATATCTCTTTATAGTCTTTTTTCTCTGCATCCAAGAATGTGCCATTATGAACCTCTTTGTATAAAAATCTCTGTACATATTTGAAGGGAGAAAAATAAACTAGCATTCCAACAAAACTGGAATATTTGTAAAAGAAACACACCCCCCAGTAGTAATTTTTTTTTTTAATTTTAATTATTTATTTTTTGGTGGGGGAGGTAATTAGGTTTGTTTGTTTGTTTATCTAATGGAGGTACTGGAGATTGAACCCAGGACCTTGTGCATGCTAAGCAGGCACTCTACCACTGAGCTATACCCTACCCCCGTAAATTTCTTTAAAAATCCCTTTTACAACACACACACACACACACAAACACACACACACACACACACACACACACACACACACACACACACACACACACACACAGAGAGCAACAGCATAGTGACAGAACTCAAGGATCTTCAGCTTCCTCTAAATACCCCCACCCCTCTTTTTCCTTGTAGGGCTCTGGCAGTGTTTTCCATCCCTCCTCCTGCCCTCTAAGATATGTATTTTCAGAAACATGTTGTGCTGGACATCCTCCGGTTGCCCCTCCAGCCCCCTTCTCTTTCCTGCTCTGTGGCCTGCTCTGAGACTGACCTAAGTGGATGACATCACCAGGCCCCTTTGCCTTCTGGCTTCCAGTTGGGCCAGGCCAGTGGAGAGCCTTGGCAGGAAATGGAAGGAAGGGAAGAGAGTGAGGTCAAGTTCTTTATCCCCTCAGATCCCTCCCTGCTGAGTTGTCAGCCTGTGTTCCAGTAGTAGTCCCCACTCCTTGCCCCATGAAGCTGGAGGGGGTAGCATCTCTCAAGTGTTACTAGCCCTGGGGTAACTTCTTTAAACCTTGCTCACCCCTTGGTAAACAGTCCTTCAATTAAGTCCTCAGTGCCCCGGCTTGAGTGTCCCATCTGTTTCCTGCCAGGATCCTGATTGATGCAAACATCTCAGGCTCCTTAAAGTTCTATGTCTATTTTAACTCATTTTCTTCATTGCCACAACCAAAAGCCTGAGTTCTAAGTAGGCAAACATTCTTTTTTTCATGATGGGAGGAGCAGGAAATGCATAGGGAAACTTTGTGAATACTACTTCACAATTTTTACCCCATATGAAACATTAATATAGATAATAAGAATCCATGCTATATGCACAAAGAAAATCTATAAAAAGTGACTAATCTTAGGAAGTTGGGGGTCAGGTAGAAAGGAGAAGATAGGCTTTCAGGTTTGTCTTCATGCATATTCTTGTTTCATTTTATCTTCAATAGGCAAGTGCTACTTTTGCCTACATACACACACACACACACACACACACACACACACACACACACACACACACACAATAGTTAGTATATAAATATAATACGTATTTTTAAGGGAGCAAATACAGATTCCAGTACCCTACCCCAGGAACTCTGAATCAGCGGATGTGTAGTGGGCTCCTGGGGTGAGAAGCAGTGATGCAGTGATGCACTGATGCAGTGATGCACTGATACAACCATTCTGGCAGAGCCACTATGTGCATTTGTGCAGATGGGTCCCCCGTATGGATCCTGGTTGATGGGGGCTGACATCCAACCTACAATTCACTCAACAACCCTTGAAACCTGACATTGAGCACCATCTCCCAGGAAGAAGGGGTGGCTTTTACTAATTTGCACCAAAGCACCTTAAGACCAGAGCAGCCCTCTCCTACTTGTCTGGATCTGTGCTGATTTTCTGCCACTTGGAACTTTTGGCTGTTGTCTTCACTGCTTTTACTAGGAATGAAACTTCAACTTGGGACTTGAATTGGAGCTATGCTCTTGATACGCAGATCTTGCCTTTCCTTTTTCCTCACTCCACTCCAACCAGTGCTGCTCAAATCTCCTATCCCTTGGCCTTGTTCTAAGGCTTTTTACTAGAATAGATTTCTGCCCCCCAATTTTCCTGGTCTGACCCATTCCATAATTCCCTGATCCCCAGCTTAGACACTGCAGTAATTCTCTTGGAGATTTTCTCCTGTATTTAAATAGCTGTTTAACACTTCTTTGCCACTAACCAAGTCACCAGGAGTTATCTAATCTGAATTTAACTTCATTTTCGATCTCTATTCATATCTGACCTTTTTTTTCTTGAGTAGCTTCCACTTGAAGATACGTTAGAGTATTTCCTTATTTTCCTTGCCTTAATAGCCATGACATATGATGTCACCACCTCAGCCATTTCTAAAACAGTCCCATCTGCCAACCCTGACTCGGCAACCTGATTTTTTGGGGGTGGGGGAAGGTAATTAAGTTTATTTATTTATTTTTAGAGGAAGTACTGGGGATTGAACCCAGGACCTTGTGCATGCTAAGCATGTGGTCTACCACTTGAGCTATATCCTCCCCTTAGCAACCTGACTTTTTAATAAGCTGTTCTATTTTAAACTATGTTACACTTTCGAAGTAGTCATTAAAAATTGAATATATAAATATTACATTTTTATATACATCACATATATATTTAAAAATAAGGAAGTATCCCTTAAGGTCTCTTTACTATACAATGAAATTTTTTTAATGATAAATAGTATATCACAGCTGAATCAAATTTTCTTAAGGGTTCCAGAGTGCACTGAGGTTCTGTTATGTTTGACAGCAGTACTCCCTGGCACAGTTCCAGTTGACTCTTCCTGAAACAAAGGGACTGGGCCAGGAACCAATCACACTTCCTACTCTGTGATTCACCTTCAAAGGTGACCTCACCACTTTGGGAAGCTCAGACATCAAGTAACAAACTGAGGCTCCATTCACCTTCGGTTCAGCAGACTTATATTCCATTATCTTTCCCTCCCACTCAGGAGCAAGGTTTAGTTACTCATTAATTTTAAGGGGATTTCCTAAGAGACACCAGGAAATCTTTCCTGGTGATGTGAGCTGACAGCTATGAAAGTGCTAACAAGGGAAATTATAAAATCTCTTCGCTGGGAGTCTTTATGAAAAGCGAAATCAAATAGATCTTGTTGAGAAGTTGTATTTGAAGGGTCAGGGAGACTTGAAAGAGGTGAAGTGTCATCTGATTCTTTGATTTTGTAATAACAGATTGACTACTAAGTCAAAATAAGAAGCAACAATCCATTGACAGTTCATGATTCTCACATTCCATAGGTCTTTTAACCACAGATATGTGCTAGCTCCATTCTTACCTTCTTTGGGCTTAATAAAATGCAATACTGCAGCGCAGTATTCACTACTGCACAAACAGCAAGTTTAATTTGCTATTTGATATCTGATAGTAGCCCATCTCCCTCCTTCATGTAGTTCCAGTATCTGGTGGAACACAGAGTTTTCTGATGTAGGTAGAATGTAGGATGTGGCTCTTTAATATTCAAGTTCCCTTCTGCTCACTCTCTACCCTTCTTGTACAGGAGAGAATGAGCCATGAATACAGCTTGCCCATGTCTCCTGTTACATCAGAGCAGAATTCAGCTTTGACACACAGTTTCCACACTCGATTTTGCCATACAGTTCACTGTAGTAATCACTTGCTTTAACCCAATTATCTCTATTCAGTGAACAAAGCAGAAATCCTTAACTTTATCTGTAAAATCAAATATTTTTATCATTCATACATCTTACAGGTTCGCTTATGGTGACTGCATCACCACCATGTACAAATACCCCTGCAAAGTCATGTATCTTGGCTTTTCTTTTAAGGAGTTTGTTATTACGGTGCAGATGAGTTCAGACTATTCAAATAAAAGAATGTTACAATGGTTGAGTTTCAAAAGCCAAGTAACTGCTGAGGAGAAAAATGGGGAGGCTTCAAGTGCTGCAAACCAGAGTCGTCCTGGTCCCTCCATTGTCAAGGTCCTTAACCAGAACTTTTTCCACTGCCACAGCGGAGATGTGGGGCTTTATTTATTTATTGTACACTGAGATTTTTTTAGTTTTAGAATTCATAGAATAATGTTCTATTATTGAACACCAAGTATGTACCAAACACTATTCTAAGTGTTTTACTTTTATATCTCATTTAAGTATCATAACAACCCCATGAAATACCACTACTATTATCTCCATATTACAGTGAGGAAAAAGAAACAATGAGATTGAGTAACTTGCTCAGAGTCACAAGCAAGGAAGTTGTGGAGCCAGGATGTACTACTCGAGGTCCAAGTAAGCTTTTATTATCCAAAGGAGATTTTGTGTACAGAAAAGCATATTTATAATTACTTATATTTTTATTAATATTCAATTTATTAAAATATACCTTTTAAAATCTATATTTCTTTATAAATTTTTATACCAATATAAAAAGTCACTTCTACTTCTTTGATTGATGCTCAAATATCACTTACATTTGACAGCTCACTCTTAAAAGTATTTTATTTATACATTTAATTAATTAGATTCTCTTAGACATCCTAAATTATAATGACAAAAAACTCACTTGACAAGTCGTATAAAAAAACAAGCAAAATCTTTTTCTAAGTGATTTTATATATCTAATAAACCAGATCTTTAAATTTAGAAGTTTAAATCCTCTTCAACCTAAAATACAAACAGAATATATAGAAGTGACTTGCTTACAAGCCTAGTTACTAAGCTTGTTCTTAAATTTAATATAAAAATACTAAACTATAGGGTTTTATTGATCAGTTCATTATTTCTACATCTTCCTGGGGTTGCACATTTATTTACTCAAGCAAAGAGAACAGAGGTACCCCCCAAAACTACTTGTCATAGAAGCACAAAGTATGGGTGCCTCTTCTAAGATTAAGCCAGTGAATATTGGGGTATGCCTAAGTTTATGGTCAGATTTTCATCTCTACATCTTCTGGGCTTCCTAAACCTGTATTTCCAGCTTAGTTATATAAATTTCCAATCCCCCATCCCTTAGAATACTGGGGGGTTTCCAGACCCTCAGGTTTTAATTCCCTTCTGATTAACTATAGACTGTTCGATTAAGGCCTGGATAATAATGAAATTTTGAACCTGTTACTCAGACTTCAATTTCCCCCCTTTCATTTTCATCTTTCCCATCAACCACCTTTTTATGGTAATGTTTTCCCTTTTCTAATTGTCCTAAAAACCTTCTTATGCTTTCCGTAGCATCTCTACCTCTGGGAATGAGTTTCTAGCCATTACTATTTCCAATAGAAAAACATGTTGTTGGGACACTTCTTTTTCACTGTAGAAGTTTTACTGTAGTGTCAGAGTCTTTTTTTTTTTTTTTTTTTTTTTTTTTTTACTGTAGAAATCTTGCTGTAGCCTCTACGAAGTACAGAACTGAATTGTCCTATTTAGAGGTCCAGGTGGAACCAGCATAAAGTATTTTTCCCATCAGAATGTGGTCAGAGCATAAAAATACCAGAGACATTCAAAAAGACCATGAATGTGGCCCAAAAGTCCCTGGCCCCAGCCTGTGATTACTACATAAGGTCAGGCCAGTTTACAAGGTCACAAACTACTTCACCTTAGTTGCTAGAAACTAGCTCTCTTCAAAATTACCCAAATGGTGCTACCCCTCAGTTTCCCAAATAGTCTCAGATGTGCTCAGGAATAATCTTTGTATTTGGCCTCTTTATCTTCCCACCTTGCTGCCACCTCAGTGATAATGGCCTGTTGAGAATAGCACTGTCCTGGGCACTGATGAGCCCTCCCTATCACTCCTCTGCCCTCAGGCGAAGAGAACACCAATCTCCTCCTTGATTCTGCCCAATTTCCCGAGTTTAGGAAGAATGAGGGAAAAAAACAACCCACCAAATTCTTACACCTCCCATTCGAAGTTGCAATTAGAGACCAGGGGGTGCACCCCCAAGAGGATACATTCTATTCCCTTGTGTGGAGGCCAGCTCACTTCCACCTCTAAGAATGATCCAAGTATTTCTACAATTTAGATTTCTGGGCAAACTGTCAAGTTTAAAAGAGAGAACAGAGATTCTTTTCTGCCCCAACCTAGAGCTCACCTGCCAAGCACTCATTTTCTGCCATGGGGCTGACTTCTTCCCTAGATGATCCATTCTCTTCAAGGGGGCACTGTTCTTACACCGTAGCCTCCAAAAGGCACCAAAACCATGGTTATCTCTCACATTTCCCATGATCCACCAAGCTGTGTCACAACAAGCCTGCCTGAGGTCTCTCCCCCAGCAAAAGTTAAATGTCAGCCCTAAGTGTATTCCCTATGCTTTTGGAGGGTTCTACTGCTGATATCCAGAGGGAAAATTCTTGGATAAAAAACACATATATACACATGGTGGTACAAATTAACTCTGCAAGAACAAGAAAAAATAAATAAGCACAGGGCTTCTAAATTCAAATTGAAGAAAAAGATTTTCAAAAGAGTGTTTCCCAACTTCTAAGTCCCTGAAGGACTTGTTAAAATACTGATTTTTGGACCCTGTGCCAGACCCAATTGTATAAGAATTTCTGTTGATAGGGCCCAAGGAATCTGTATTTTTAACAAGGCCTTCCGGTAATTCTTCTATATGTTAAAGTGTGAGAACTAGTGCTCTGAGGGCAGCCCACCCCTAACATTGTGGTGCCCAGGGCAAGGGTAAAAATGGAGTCCCCTGGCTCACCGCTTTCTCCTTCAACTCAGCTCCATCCTGTGCTGCAAGGGACCTCACAATGATCACTTCAGTTTACTCCTTTAAACTCTGTCTGTACATCCCTGGGCCTGCAAGCCTTCTCAGAAAATCAGACTTAGTAGAAGGGCCTGCACAGACCCTGGGAGCTGGATCAGAGTAGTCTGAGCAGAGGATTAAGGGGTCCTTGATACCCAGAATGCGGTCAGGAAGTGGGAGGATAGCTTTCCTCTGGCCCTGTGGACTCCTCGCCCTGAGGAGAGTCGTAGGCCAGAAGAGGAGGCCTAAACCCATTTCCAAGGAAAATATCAGTGGTGGAAACATAAGTTTCCTAAAAGGTGCATCCAGTTTATTTTACTAAATAGAGCTGCTCTAATGGATGTATCTGTTCCTGAATAACTCCTCTGATTAAGTTTTTTTTCCCCAAGAACAGTAGGAAAGATACTAATTTGTCTTGTAGTATAAGTTTTCCCAAAATAAAGGAACAGTCTGTTCCACAGGTAAGCTTAAGCCTCAATCCTTAGAAAGTAAAAAAAAAAAAAAAAGTTTAAAACTATGAAACGGCAAGTTTTCAAAATTACCACATCCATTAAATTTTCCTTGAAAACTAACAATTCAAAATGTTATTTTGAATACCCCGTTACACCACAGTGCCCTGTTACCTGAACTTCAAACCTTCTAGAGCCAATCTACATTTAGGAGGGGGAAATGCAGGATGAATGTTGTCTTATCTTTGATGATAATGAAGAGTTGATACAGTTGACACCCAGGAACAGATATTGGGCTCTGTACCAAAGCATGTTTTTAAGACAGAAAGCTTCTTGATATTTAAAGCTATTTCTGACTCATTATTAATACAAACTTTTCACCATAAGTAAGATAAACATTTCCAGAGTAAAGGCCCCAGTTCACTGCCTCCTTGATACCTTCACTGCCTCCTTGATACCACCACTGCCTAGGACACTTAGACACTCCCTCTTAGTGAATGGCACTGTGGTGGCCACACAGGAAGTTGTCTGCCTAGACCCTCTTCTCTGAGGACTGCTCCCTCGCCCTGCATTGTCTCCCAGGAGCCAAGTTTGTGTTACATAACTCTGCAGCCCTGGCAACAGTTTCTTGGACTGGGGGCGCCTGACTCCAACTGGGTCAGCTTGATTGCCTTTGAATCAGGAGAGACAGAGAGAATGTTTCTTTGTGTAGCTGAACCTGAAGTATGCAAATTTGGGAGCTGTGGGCCAGCAATGAATTGTTCCATGTGGAGTGGGAGCCAAGGAAGCCCATCTGCACAGACAAGTGAAACAGATGTTCGGAGAAGAGAAGGAAATACTTCCTGTGCTCCTACAGCGCTGCATTCCTGGTTTTGTATTCTGTGGGTCACCGCTGGAGCCTGACAATAAATACTTTGGGGGAGCTTAAGTTAACTCGTAAGGGTTTTTGTTACTTGCAGCTGTTCTACCTGGAAGGGCACCACTAGTGATGTGCCTACGTGCCTTGACTTGACTCTCTCCCATAGGCCCCCATCCAAACAGCCAGGAATTTTAATTCTTAATACTTCTTCAGCTCATCCACCTCTCTCTGCTTCCACTGCCACACGTTAATTCAGGTGCACATCTTGAAGTCATATAGACCTGAGTTCAAGCTCCAGCCTTGCTGATTGTGTGACCTTGAGCAAGTTACTGAACCCTCCTAAAATGAGGATAATAGTAGTATTTGCTTCGTGAGATTGCTGTAAGAATTGAACAATAGTGCGTGTAACAAAATGCAGGGTCCATATTGCCTAATAAATGCCTATTATTATTGCCATGCCACTGTTGTTTTTATTTATATTATGCTATTATTAAAGGCGAAAGTTTAAGTGACTTAGAGATCCTAGCTAAGTTGCTAATAGACCCAAACATACTTCTTTTAGGAGTCTATGTTTATCTTAACGACTGTGATAATGTACATAAAGGGCTTTTGCTTTATTAGACTATCTAAGTTATTTTAATTTAATTCAGGTCTTTAAAAGGTAGGAAAACAGTATTTATAGCAGACTTGATATATGAGATATTCTGATAAGCATTTTATATACATTTTTCTAATTTAACTTATAAGAGATGATACTATCTCTATTATAAAGATGGCAAAACAGAGGCTCACAAACATTAATTAAAATTACTAAGAGGCCGGTAAAAGGGGACAGATCTGGGATTCAAATCCAAAGTCCATATTCTTTCTATAATACTTTTTATTTTCCTGATTTGGAGGTATATTTTTATATTGGAGAGAGAGCTGGAAAGATTCATGACAATGATTGCGGTATACAATCTTATAAACATATCATTTCAACCTAGTATGATAGCAACAAAGAATCTTTTTTTCTTTTTCAGCAGAGAAGCATTGTTTAATTCAGTGAGTCCCAGACTGTCAACATCTCACTGTACATAGTTTTTGGACACAAAGCATCACACATATTTTCAAGGGCGAAGAATCTGTTTTTGAGAAAATAATCATCTGAGTGTGTTGAGTGCCCTGGTACTTTGCTATCCCTAGCTGGATCCCCTTAACTCCACCTTGCACATTAACCTGAAGTGACAGTACTAACCATTCAGTTGGCAGTCTGGGCAGCTTAAATATAAGCAGAAGTTTGAACTGCTGATGTAACAGATATGAAGAGTCTGTCAGTATATCAAATGCTATATAGACACAGATACAAATATAGCTTTAGATGGAAGTAGATAAAGATGTGGATTCACAAGATATTTAGCTTCACAAGGCTTTTATTATAGGTATTTGACATGAATTTGGGATACATGAATTTTTCTTCTTGGTAGGAAAATTTAGAACACCATAACCTTTGTCAGAGATTTCTCTTTTTTAATGGGAGCTATGAATGTGGACATATTTACAACTCTCCTTAGTGTCTGAGTGTGCATATTATCTTTAGATAAACTCAAAAAAAAAAAAAAAGAAACAAAATCAAAGGAGTTTTGATGCGTAAAATAATTAAAAATAAGAGAACAAAAAAAGTATCTCTTTGCTTTTATCATCTCAGATGTTTTTGATGTTCAGAGACTTATAAAAATGAATTACACTCTAAGAAAATATTCCTTTCTTAAATACAAATTCAGATGACAACAAAAATAAAATATTAAAAAACATGCTAGATTGTTTAAAAATCACCATCATGTTTAATAGCATTGTTGAATATGCTTCAATGCAAGAAGGAAAAATGTAGTCTGTCTCATTCTTTAAAAACCTGACTAGTAGGCAAGTCACTTGGCCTAATGTAAAGAGAATATAATTTCTCCTACACAGTGTTTATGTTGAGTTCCAACAATGCCTGTGCAACACAGACTACCATTTGTGTCTTCCATAAACTAAAAAATGTTTGAGAGTGCACTTTTATTGTAGTATTAAAAAAAAAGGCTCAGGGATATTTTAAAATAGGGAAATATCTTTAGTTAAGCATGTTAAGTTAAGATTACATTGCTACTACTGGTATTTTCTAATCCTATTTTGCCCCGTCATATGCTTCTTCAGTGTACATTTTCTGCTAAAATTGAGGGTCAAAACAGAAACACATTTCTGGTTCCTGCTGATAGTGTGAACCCAAAATAGCCACCAATGAAGGCAAACATCTGTGACAGCTTAGCTAGAGCAGTTACTCACTAGTAATATCGCCTAAAGTGCCACTGCTTCTGCTCTTAGAAAAACATTTGACGTGCTTGTTCAGTATCTCGACCAGCACCCTCTAATCACCAAAGCAATCTTCTAGGGAAAGGATCTGTACAGAAAAATAACTTTCCCCTTAAGTTTGAAGCAGTCTATAATGCACACCACCAAAAGTTAAGAGAACCCACTAGTATAGGCATCAATCAATAAAAATGGGATATAGATGTAGAATAGATAAGCAAGTTTATACTGTATAGCACAGGGAAATATATACAAGATCTTGTGGTAGCTCACAGCAAAAAAAAAGTGACAATGAATATATGTATGTTCATGTATAACTTGTGCTCTACACTGGAATTTGACACAACATTGTAAAATTACTATAACTCAATAAAAAATGTTTAAAAAAATAAAAGTGATTAAAAACAAAAAAATGGGATATAGAAAAAATGGGATATAGATGTCAGACTTTTAAGTTTAAAACATTTTAAAGTAATATTTTAAGGCAAAGCCATAACTTTCGTTGAGTACAATCATATGTATTGATACAATTGGTATTTTTCACTAGGTAAATGTCACTTGTTAAGTGTGACATGTTAATACTCAAATTCATCAGTAATCCACTGAAGAACAAGTTTATTTCTCAGTTATTGACATGAGGACTAAAATCCAATAGGAATGACTCTGATTTTCCCATGGAGGTTACCCATCCAGGAGAGAATACTTTGGAAAATTGAAGCTATGAATGGTATTAGATTTCCTAAAATAGATTCCTAGTGGTGTGGAAAAGTTCCTTCTCAAAACACTTTTGCTGTCCACCTTCTAACAGTGAGGGAAAGCACAGACTGTCCCATCACAGCTTCTAGCAATATCACGGTGCCCATGAAATCCATCCATTCATCCAGCAAATATTTATTGAGCAAAAGCTTCACTGATGATTAAAATATTCTTAAGAAAAATGCTGTAGGAAGTCTTTTTGCCAATTGTTAGTAAGTCACAACTGGATCTGACTGCTTTCTTGCGCTACTGGCCAACGTATTAGTAGTGTTGCAAACATCCATTTTACTAGAGCATCTGTCTGTCCTATCATGAATATGAAATTACACATTTGGATTTCATTATCTTGTGAATAATCAGGGTCATCAGAAGTCAAATGATGTTCACTTTTTGCTCTTGGGCTTTCTTTTGATGCATTTTGCATGGTAAGCTCTATGAAGGTCGAGTTTTTATATACTCTCTGCCTCATATCATTGAATCTGCAAAGAAATCTGCGAAGAATGTGGATGCAACATTCTTGATATGGTATTTCCCACTCTTATTCTGTGGAATGTGCAATTTCCATGTTATACTGACCCATTTAAAATAACTCCACCTGCATTTTTCAGACAGAACTTTTTAAGAAACTGCTCTTGAAATTAAGAGAAGTCAAAGAGAGAGTTGGCTGTTGCAAAAGGACACTGTGGTAGGTTGAAAATGACTCCCTGGAGATCTGCCCATGGGGTCCTAATCTCCAGAACCTGTGACTGCTGCCTTTGGATGAATTACACTGGATTATCTGAGTGGGCCCTGAATGCTGACACAAGTGGCCTTGTAAGAGAAATACAGAGGGAAATTGGCACAGATAAACAGAGGAGAAGGTGATGTGAAGATGGAGACAAAGACTGAAGTGATGGGACCAAAGCCAAGGATGCTAAGGAATGCTGACAGCCACCATAAGCTGGAAGAGGCAAGGAAGGAATTGCCCTTAAAGCCTCTGGAGAGAAGTCTTTAATTTGAGGGCTTCTGGCCTCCTGAACTGTGGAAGAATGAATTTTCTGTTGTTTAAGCCACAGAATTTGAGGTAATTTGTTATAGAAGCCCTAGGAAGCTAATACAGATACCTTTACTTAATTCACCAACTCAACTTTGCTGGCATGAAAATTCAATTTCATTCATACAATCAGAATTGCATTGGTTCTGGATGACTACCTCCCACTAATCAAACTCGTAAGAAATGGACTGAGAACCAGATTATGAATCTATTCATTTATCAAGGAAATATCTATGTTTTAATAACTGGGACTAATGATATGCTTAGAACATTTAGAGCTATGTTTAGAAGGAACAAGATTTCTCTCATAACCAGACTCAAGCACTAGACTTTCTGGGACCTCATCCATGTTGTCTGGGGAGAAGACAGAAGAGAACCAGAAATGATGGGAGAAGGTTAGGAGAAAATTGATCCTGCTGCAAAGCTGGTGCCAGCAAGGGCTGCTGGAAAATAAAATGTCCAGTATTCCAAGAAATGGGAAAAGTCATGTTTGGGACAGTCAGGTGTAGATATTGGTGGGGACAGGTCAAAATCACATGACAGTGGGTGAAGCCCAAACAAAGGGTAAAACTCATAGTCAGGGGGTTCAGGACAATGAATCTGTATTAGTCAGGTTCTCTAGAGAAATAGAACCATTAGGACTAGGAGAGATTAAGGAAGTGGCTCACGCAACTGTGGCAACTGGCAAGTGTGAAATACACGGAGGGACCAGCAGGTTAGAGACCCATAATGCAGTCTAGAGGCAGAGCTCCTTTTTCAGTCTTTTCTCTTAAGGCCTTCAGCTGATTAGATGAAGCCCACCCACACATTATAGAGGATAATCTGCTTTACTCAAAGTATACTGATTTAACTGTTAATCACATCTTAAAAATACCTTCACAGTACCATCTGGCTTGATATTTGACCAAACAACTGGATACCATAGCCTAGCCAAGTTGACATAAAATTAACCATCACTCTGTCTATTCAGAATAGGACTCCAACCAACAGAAAGAGAACACAAAATGCAGGATCCAGTTCTCCAGAGAAGGAATCAATGGAATAGAGTGAAGGACCCAGAGTAACCAAGCCTGGGAATTATTGGAGATTATGAAGAGAAGTGAAGAGTGCTCAGGATTGAACCCTGGAAATACCTATAATATTTAAGGTGGGGTCAGGTCTTAGGCAAAAGGGTTTATTTTGAGCATCACCCTAAAATATAGTTGCAACCTACTGACTCCTTGACTTTTGGTATTAAGATGTAGGTGACTGTTCAGTAAGTCCAGGAGCAGCTGGGACCATCATTTCAGCCAGATGGGTGACAGACTGATGTATATCAGGCAAGAACACCTTCTGGGTTATGATGTCAATAAGCACAGAAAGACACAATCAATACAAATTCCAAAATTCCAAAACCAGAATGTCTGGAAGGAAATCCCAAATAAATAATGTGATGTTGTTATCCAAGGAATTGAAACCACACAGGGTGAAAGACAAAACCAGAACTATGTCTTTAAGTTATTGTTGATTGGGGGACAGAGGGAAGGTGGTTAATAAGCATCCCTTCACTTGTCTAAAGTATCACTTATTCCTCTGAAGAGGGTAGGAAAGGGGGAACTTCCGGAAGTTGCTTGCAGGAGATGAAAAGCAAAGAAAAGTCTGAAGGGTCAGCTTTCCTGAGAGACTTTCAGAAATGCCAAGTACAAGTAGGGTTACTTTGGGTCCCAGGTGAGAAAGGACACAGACCCAGGGTCATGGAGCAGATGCTGACAACATCAGGAGATGGCAGCCTTAGCACAGATACCGTCACTAATAGAAATTTCACATGTTTTCAAACCTCATTATAGTCATTGCCAACATCTCAAAATATCATTATATACATCACTATGCACTTGAAAATTATGGTAGTTATGGGACATGATCATTTAATGTAATGGGTTGATAAAGAAATCCATGTATCACTTTATCTCAATTTTCAGAAATACTTTATTTGTTCAGTATATTTGATTTCCTTTGTAATCCTATGTATTTTATTTTATGCATTAAAAACATTATTCTGAGGTGAGTCCGTAGGCTTCATTAGACTGCCAAGGAAGTCCAGACACAAAATAAGTTAAGAAGCCTTCAATAAAGGCATCTATTATTCTGTCCTATTTATGTTCATTCATTTAACAAATGTCTGTTGGAACTTACTTTGTTCCATGCACAAACTCCTAACTCAAAAGTATTTTGGAGGAATTTGGGAGAATAAGTTTAAAAAGGAAACAGGACATAGGAAGGTATTAATTTAAATCACAACATGAGTGCTACAAAAATAATGACACAATGAAAGCCATGAATTTAGGGACAAATCCATTTGAAAGATTTCTTAGTTCTATGTAATTTGTTACTTCTAAGCTTCTGATTACTATATAATCAGGCTGACATATGACTAATACTGGGCAGGTCCAAACAAGTGAATTCCAGTTTTGTTTGGGATTTTGTCTCCCCATCTTTGTGTGGAGTCTTTCAGAATTTAATGGTCCTACTTCCCTTTGGGTTCTATCTCTCTGTATGACCGACAAAAGCTTTATCATCTTTCTCGTCTAGACTACAGACACCTAGACTACAGACACTGGGTGAATTAGTCACCCAGAAGCTTAGAGCACATTTACTTTGTCTATCATTCATTTCTAAAAATTATATTCACAAGTAGCAAGAATACACAGATTTTACAAAATGTGAGACATTTTGATGATAAAATACCTGAAAAGAAAGAAGATAGAAGTAAGTGTAAATCTGCCAAAGTTCATAGAAGTCACTTGTAGGAGTTGACCATTGATTATTTAAAGGAAATAGAATCATAATTACAATGAGTAGTAAATGTTGGCATTGATGAGTTTAACAGAGAAGATCATTACACCAAAATTTGAACCTCAGTAGAAACCAAATGAATGAATAACAAGACTGTAGACAAAGGCTAGACCTGATAGAAAGAGCTAATGGCATTAATCATGGTCCTAGCAATGTAAAAAGGCCAGAAGTCAGGATCCATGGAAGCCCAGGGTAAAAATGAGCAAGAAAAGTCCACAAGCAGTGAAGGAGGTTGGTATATGCTTCCTCTGCCCTCAGCCCACACAAAGGCAGGGATGAGCAGGAAACACTGCTGTTGTGGAGGTCATGTTTCCCTGGTTCTAATGCTGGCTTCAGTGGTACTGTCAAAAAAGTGGTGAATGTAGTATATGACAAACAATAAAACAAAGCTTTTGTTTGAGGGCCATTGAAGAAAGGATCTAAGAATAGTCTTCATTCTTTCCAGTCCTTCCCCCACAACACGCACACACGCACACACGCACACACGCACACACACACTCCCTGATAATTAGAAGCCAGGCACTTGATAGAAACTGCTATGGTTTGAAGTTCATGTTCTTCCCAAATTCATATGTTGAAATACTTTGAAATTCTAACTTCCTATTAAGAGGTGAGGGGGTCTCTGGGAGATAATTAGGTCAAGAAGGCAAAGCTCCTATACATGGAGTTAGTAGTGTCTTTATAAAAGAGACCCTGAAGGCTCCCTTGCCCCATCTGCTGTGTGAGATTGTGACAAAAGGACAGCCATCGAAGAAGCCAGCTCTCACCAGGTACTGAATTTGCTAGAGCTTTGATGTTGGACTTCCCAGCCTTCAGAGCTATGAGAAATACATTTCTGTTGTTTATAGGCTACCAGTCTCTGGTATTTTGTTATAGCAGCCCAAACAGACTAAGACAGCAATGTTTTACGGAGGTAACTTCACTCTGATCATACTTCTCTTCCTTTTAAAAACTAGATCAAGAATATATTGTTCCATACATTCACCTTCAATAGCTTCACATTTTCTACTTTACTATAATAGCAACATTTATAATGGCAGCCTTAAAACCTTTTAGAGATACTTTCTTTTTTGCCAAAGTACATGAAACAAAAAAGAGTAGGTAGCATTAAATTTTTTTTAGTTTAAACATAGGCATTAAACTCCCAGATGCTGAAGTCAGTTATTAGCAAATCTACCACTGTTGTCACCAAAATCTTAGAAGGAGGTAGGTGTTATAACAGCCATCTGAATCTTCCTTTATAGCTAAATAATGTAGTTAAAGCTGTAATCTATAGCTAATCTCATCTGACACCTTCCTCAGCATGTCAGCAAAGGAAATTAAAATCTTAATTAAACCCTTTTCATTAGATGTAGCAATGAAGACAGTGTTTTCACCCTAGCCAGGATGATGTTGCAATAAAAATGACTAGAACATGAGAAATGTTACCCTGTCTCAGATCAAGATTCCAGCCAACCTTTTCTTACAGTGACACTGAGTCTATCTTGTGATTTCATATCGAACTCCAGAGACTGTGTTGAACCTTGAACGAACTTCGTGTTTTATAACAAATATGTCATCCCTTCACTTATCTAAACCTTCACTGAACAGATACCTATTGTTTTGTCTACTGAGCAACTATCTTCCAGAAATTACCCCCATCCTTTTATCCATTCTCTAGGGATGCAACAGGTTTTGCAATATTTCTATAATGTGACACTGCCCCTAGGCATGATCAATTAGCCTTGGGAGTGGGTACCTGACCTTAAATGAGTTTATTGCTCACTTCCCAGGAATTTAAAAACTGGAGCTAAGAGAAACAGATCATCTCTTGCTAAGTAGCTGCTCTATAAATGCTAACTTGAGAACTGTTCCTACTGACACGTAGATTGCAAACAAGAAAGCTGATCTGCACTGAGAAAGTGAAAGATGTGTGGAGAAAGCAGAGATAAGGGAGATAAGGAGAAGAATCCTGGGTTTCCTTTTGTGCTACAGTTAGCAGCTCTATTCTTGAGCATCTGGTGCCTCTTGGATTCCACTAATTACTCCAGTTACTTTCCAATAAATCCACCCTCCTTTTATTGTTAAGTTAGTGTGAGCTGGGTGCCTGTTCCTAGAACCAACAAAAAGTCCTAACATTCACTTATTCAATAAATGTTTATGTATTTAATACTTAAATTACTTATACTTCAGTCTGTTCTACCTTTTGAAGATATAAATTTCATAAACTTTTAACTCATTTCATCCAAAGAGCTTGTCTTTCAAGTATCAATAAATGCCTTCTACTCTGAGATTTGATGTTAATTTTGTGTTCATCCTAACCATACCTTTAATTATTTAAGAACTTGGCTCATGTCCTCTATCTGTTTAGTTCAGTTCAGTTCACATATATTTAGTTGTCTGCATTGTGCCAGGCAGCATACTTGGTGATGTAGACTCAAAGGTGAAGGAGATCTCATAATCTAGCAGAAGAGAAATATTTGTAAATGAATGATTGCAATGTAGTATGCACAGAAGTGCATGCAAAGTATGAACAAGGGAGATTTTTTTTTAACATTCTGACTAGTAATTGACACTTATTTTTTCTCCAGCATTCTTCCCCCAATTTTTCTAGCTATTTCTTCTTCATGTTTTCCATCCATTTAGTGCCTCTTCTCTTCACCCACGGGAATTGAATGTTCTTACATGATCTCATATATTATCTCCACTCTGGCCACATAGGCTAGAAACCTAATGCAAGCTGTGCAAATCACAGTACCCTTGGTACCCAGCCCCGCAAGTTGCCCCCAGTGAATCTCACCTCCTGTCATTCACACACTTGTGTAGTCCCCTCCCACACTGAATAAGGCTCACCTGTGTAACTATTAGGATACTAAGAGAAAACAGAGTATGACTTCCATGTCTAGGTCACAGAAAATATTACAACTGTATAATATATGTTACTATATATTATACCTCAATAAAAGATAAAAATAAATTTTAATTAACAAAAGATTTTTTAAAAAGAAAATATTATAGCTTCTGTCTTGCTCTTTTAGATCACTCTCACTGGGGGAACATGTCTTAAGAACATTCAAGCAACCCTATGAAGATGTCCACGTGGTGTGGAACCGAGGCCTCCATGTGAACTTAGCAGGAATGTAAATAAGTCCCCTTGGAAGTGGAGCCTTCAGCTTAGTCAAGCCTTCCGATCACTGCTGCTCCAGCTGACATCTTGACTGCAGCTTCATCAGAAATGCCTCTAGCCTCTGCGCAAGATAGAACCACCCAGCTGAGCTGCTACTAAATTCCTGTTGCACAGAAATTGTGAGAAAATAGGTAGTCATTGCTGTTTAAAGCTGCTAAATTTTAGGGTAATTTGTTGTGAAGGAACAGATCATTAATACCATACCCCATCCTTTGGTACTACATAATTGATTCAAGGATGGATAAATAAACCAAGTAAGGCCAATAAGTAATTTCCTCCCAATTTTTTTGATGGTCTATCACAGAAAATATAAAGACAGCTTCTCTTTGATGAATGAACTTATAAAATGTAGAACTTAAATGCTTAAATATTTCCACCAGGTGAAGGAAAGCAGTCTTAGGCAAAGAAGAATGAAGTTAACACAGAGAGAAACAAAATGGCAGAAGGAAGACATGATAGTGTTAGGATGTTAGTGCAAACTATTCCTGACACTCAGCTGGACCTTGTCCTTCTTTTGGCTTAGGTATTTGACTCTTCTCCAGAGTCCTCCATCCTGATGTTATTGCCTCAGGGCCTTTGCATATCTTGGTCATCTCATTTATTCTCTTGGCCAAATCCCTCACCTTAGTCACTGTGCAGATATCTCACCAATGAGACCATCCTGCCTAAGCTAGGTTATCCAATGTGTGATAGTTTTTTAATTTATCAACTTGGCTGGGTGGAATATTTCCTAGAATTCACCTTCTTATATGCTATATCTTCCCCTGGATCATTCTTCAGCTCCAACTCCTGGTCCAAGTGTGTATATTTATCTCCATGCCAAACAGCCCCAGTTTCTGCAGGATACCCTCATCACCAAGGTCAGAGGCAACAAGAATGAATACAGGTTGTCACTGGTCCTTGTGGGCTCACATCTGAAGCTTACGGATTCCAGCCTGTCTTTAGTCATCTTTCCCACTTTACATCCTTCTTCCCTCGTACATCAGCAGACACAGAGACAACAGTCCTACAGAGACTGCCTAACTAGCTTCCGCAGTTGTACAAGTCCATATAGAGAGAGATATAGATGATTGATTGATTGATTGATTGATCGTGTGTGTGTGTGGAGAGAGAGAGAGTAATAAGGTTTTTAAGGATAAAATGTTTTCATAAGATGGAAGGCAGTTAAGGGAAAACTATGCTCCAAGCTAAGGAATCAGCATATTCAAAGACAAAGAAGTATGAAATGGCTCAATAGAAAACATGTTTCCAAAAAGAATAAATAAGTAATTACAAATTGAAAAAAAAGAAAGAAAGCATGCATGTTGCCTAGAACACAAATGGCAGAGGTAGTGGTGAAACGGAAAATGAAATAGGTAAGAGAGGCCAAATACCGAGGGGGCTTGTATACCCCTAAACGCCATCTTACAGATTACCATCCCCCCAAATTTTATGCATAAAAACCACTTTCTAAAAATACAAGTTAAAAATGTCTCTGATGGGGCCTAGGAATCTGCTTTTCTAATATGCCATCCAAATGATTCTAGTCAAAGGTGTTGTAAGACCACACTTTGACAAACACCATAGTACAGTGAGGAGCTGCTGGAAGGTTTTAGGCAGGAGTATCACTTCATGAGATCTGAATTTTAGAAAGATTAATCTAGATGCAGTATGGCAAAATGGACTTGAAGAAGGTAAATCTGGATAGAGATTAACTAGAAGGTGGTTGTAATAATCCAAATGAGAGGTAGTAGTAGCCTCAACTTAAAGCAATAGAAATATTGATCCTGGAGAGAATTAAAACCTAAAGTACAAAACCTGATGATTGAGTGGGATGGTAGGGAGGCCAAGGGGGATCCAAGATGATTCCCAGACTTTTTTCAAGTAAATAGGTAGCTGGTTAGATAAAAGGATACAAATGGAAATACAGATTCTGAGGTTGGAATGTATTTAAAAATAATGAGCTTAGTATGATAGATTTTAAGTTCAGTATGCCTGTGTGACGTATTTAAGTATAGCTGTATAGTAGATAGTTACAAGTAAACTATTAATCAGGAACATTTTCCCCCTACAGCTGATGTTTTCATGCCTTGGAACTTCCATTAAAGTAACATTTCCATTAGAGTCCTTTTTCTCACTACTCACTGCCTTCTACAGAGGAGAGAGGCATCTGATGATGAATTTGAAGGAAGAAATTGAGGTATGTGCAATTCAACCCATTCTTTCTCCTTCCTTTGAAATCTGCCTGCCTGTAGAATTCAAATGTTGTATGTATTTCTACAATTACATGTAGAAAATGGAATACTGAAGGAGCCTTGAGGACAGAAGGCAAAGCAGAAGCTGTAAGGCAGCCACCGGCTGAAAGAGGTCATGTTCTTTCAGAGAAGGTCTTGGGAGGCAGCTTAGTCTGTTCAGGCTGCTGTAACAGAATACTATGGACTGGGTGGCTTATGAACAACAGAAATTTGTTTCCCACAGTTCTGGAGGCTGGGAGATCTTGGAAAGTCCAATATTAAGGGACTGGCAGATTCCACATCTGGTGAGGACTTGCTTCCTGATTCAAAGCTGGCCGTCCACACATTACATCCTCACCTGGTGGAAGGGGTGCAGTTCTCCAGAGTGTCTTTCACAAGGGTACAGTCCCACTCATGAGGGCTCCACTTTTATGATCCAGTCACTTCTCAAATGCCCCACCTCTTAATGCCCTCACTTTGGGTGTTAGAATTTCAACACACATATTTGTAGGGTGGGGAGACACAAACTTTCAGTCCATAACAGGAGTATAGGCCAAAAGAAGCCCTTAGCATCCGAGGGGGCCAAGAGGACTCTGAGAAGTACCCGGAGAAAACCTCACTCACCAACTACAAGGCAGAGGCCATCACCAGGCAGAGTCCAGCCATAGAGGACAGGTCCAGAGAGAGCCAGAGGAAGACCAGTTACACAAAGTAATTCTGCCCTCCCTCCTAGTGAACTCCAACCCAGTGAATCAGAAGGCAGAGGGGAGGAAAAGTGAAAGAGGTAAATTTGAAGGTCCTTGGACTGTGGGTCAAGCCTCGGCTGGTGGAAAAGTGGAGATGTGACTGGAATTTTAAGTGGACTCCGTTGCTTTGTAATGATTAAAAGAGTCTAATGTGGGATCTTCTTGACACATCATGAAGAACCTACCTAGTAAGAAAGCTGATGTAACATAGTTGAGGACAGGGATGGGAGAAAAATGAAATCTTTACTGTTTGTACTCCATTAGGTTTATTCTGTGCAATAAATTGGTGATATTCATATGGACACTTTTCTGGGGTTGAAGATCATATTCTCAGAGAGTTATATGACCTAATAAAGGAAAAGAATGCATAATGATTGATTGTGAGAAGAAAAAGGAACTAAGAGCAGACCCAGGAGGGATCCTAACTTTAAAGAATGGGCTGAGGAGCCAGCAAAGAAGACTAAACAGTCAGAAGAGGCAGGCCAAGGGAGGGGTCACGAGGGAAGCAGTTCCACAGTAATTTATGCTGCACAAATGCCATCTGGCTGATCCCCAGTCCTACCAGCCTATGGATACAAATTTGATCGTATTAATTCCCAAACTTCACTGGCCCAACCCCTCTGCTGTGCAGCTGATGTCACCCTTTTCCCCTAAAGTGTTCTTTTCTATGACTTCTTCATGAGATCAGTGTTTCTTTGTTGCCTCTCAATTCCCCAATACCTCAAAGCACAAAAATCCTGAATAAGCTAAATGGACTGCATTTCATTCATTCTTCCATGTGATGAAGCCACATTCTCTCCCCTACAAAAATGGGGAACATGACAGTAGCAGAGACTGCTAATTTTACTTTGACATCCTTTTTCTCTGTCTGTTTGCTATCCTGGGCCAAGAATAAAGGCTATATAACCTAGCTTTCCTTGAAGCTAGGTATGGCAATGTGATCAGGTTCCAGCAATAGACTGAGTGGAAGTCGTGCATACAACTACCAGGATATTTCCTTTTCCTTCTTTCCCTTCTTCCAGCTGATTGGGATGCTGGAATTACAGCAGCCATCATGGACCACAGGTGATCTTCGGAATGAGGAGGCTGCAGGGGTTGATACTGAGACGTACCTCCTAGCAATTTCTTCAAAGAAGGCTGCTGGCAGTGATGGCAGTAGGCAGACCACCACTCTCAGCCCCTTCATGTGCAGAGAACCACCTTGCTCAAGGCCATAGCCATTCCAGGGTGGCCCACATCCAGTGATAGATCATTCTGGCCTAACTCAAGACAACTCTGAGTGATTGGCTATAATAAGGCCTACATTACAGCCTGACTTTTCCCTCTGCTCACTCCTGCTCTTCCTCAAACCAACCAGAGGAGCCTTTGTGTGGCTGCTCCCTAGGGCTGCAGTGCTCTTCGCCCACATAGTCACAGAGCCAAACTCCTTCATTTGTTCAAACCTATCTCAGAGATCTTTGCCCTGACTATCCTACATAATCCTGTAGACTATCTGACCCACCAACACTCCTGATCCTCCTCACCCTGCTCCACTTTTTCTTTTTTCCATATACCTCTCATTCTCTTACTATGCTATGTCACTTAGTTACTTACTTATGACTTTTTACTTATTTTCTTTCTCCCCATAGTAAGGTGTAAGGGCCCAATAGCATGAGGATAGGAACCTTGGTTTTGTGCACTAATGTGTCCCACGCACCTATAATAACGCCTGGCACGTAGCAGGCATTCAAAAATATTTGTTGAATGGGTGAATAAGTGAATAATTCTCAAGGAGAATTGTGCAGACATTCACTCTTCAGGACCCTGAATTCCAGAAATGGCTTGGAAAGAATTCTTTGGCAGCAGATTCACTATTGTATATTCTATATTATCCAATAAGAAAAAAATTGGTCATATGTTTTTATGGAGTACCCTCAGTCATTTTTTTTATCGTTTACATTCATTAGCATTTCACACACACACATACACACACACCTCTAAAGACTATGCTGCTTTATTTCACA
The DNA here is from genome assembly GCF_048773025.1 of Camelus bactrianus. Classification (NCBI taxonomy): domain Eukaryota; kingdom Metazoa; phylum Chordata; class Mammalia; order Artiodactyla; family Camelidae; genus Camelus; species Camelus bactrianus. The sequence goes on from NC_133541.1 coordinate 43,015,516, forward strand.
GGTAGGGCCTGTGACTTGTACCAATGAGATGACCATCAAGAAGAGTAATTTTCCCTAGAATAGGAAACTTAGGAAAAACAAACCTGAATTTCTCAAGGGTGCTAATCCAGGGCGGCTTGCTGGGCTACATGATAGGGTACAGTTACTTCTAACAGGAACTGTCTGTTCTCAAGTACAATTCATTGCAACTGAGTTTAGAAACTTTGTTTTGCTTCATATTACCAGCTTCTGAAAGAGGTCAGTATTTGTGAGGTTTCAAGAAGTTTCCTTTGAAGTCAGCACTCCAATGAAAACGTGAATTAGATCAACTGAACACCCATGAAGTTGGCCTGAGGATTTACTTCTGTAGCTGTAAACTCTTAGGGGGCTTTCCTCTCCTGGACAAGTTCCTGCTTTTTCACCATTTGTCTTAAGAGTTGGTAAAGGTTATCTAAATGTCATGGTGTGAATTAGAAAGGTAGTCATGGGATTATGACTGAGTATAATTCAAACTAATCATTTTTCTAAAAAATAAAGAATATCATTTAAAAATATTTACAAGTAAAAAGATCTTTGACTATGAGCAAAATATATGTTGTTATTATTCAGTAACTAATTATTAGTTATTAATAAGGGATGGTGGTGTACAGATGTTAATTATATTCTCTTTTTGTTTGGGGGCAGTATGTTAATAACTTCAAGGAAAAAAGGTAGATACTCCATCACTGAAGTTCTTTTGTTACCCCTGGAGCAATGTTGCCCTCAATCAATCTACCCCTCATTCATTCAGGCTCTATAAAAAAAGCAGAGTTTGGAATGTAGTTCTAAAACACTAGACTTAAGCTCTAAATGTGGTTTATCTTTGGACAAATTTTCTATGTTTTCATGACATTGTTCTGCAGCAAATGATAAAGATTCATTAAGAGAAAGATTACCTTCTTTAAAAATGTATTAAAAGGCAAGTTTTAAATTCCTCAGTGAACCCCACCTTGACCATTTTAATAGGCTCCAACTGGTTTTCAATGAAACTTGATTATTATCATCAAATGGATAATAAGAAAGTTAGTGGAGGGTAACAATTAAGCTGTGTTTTATTTCATGCAGTTATCTTTAGCCAGGTCTCTCTCTTGGGTAGAACCTCCAGGAAGGTTCTCTTCCTTCTTCCATCTACCATCGTCTGGTGTCTTTATACTAATTATTTTCTCAAGCTCTTTCGCATTTAATACAGACTTTACTTAAATCCTTTGGCCTCAGCAGGCAGTCTTATTCATGAAGAATAAATAGCTCCTTGGCCTATTCATTAAAAGCATACTGCCACTCACAAACCAGCTTCTGGAATGTTCCTGAAGTGAATGTGTATTGCACTGCCCAGATCCAGGGCATTCATTTCCCCAGTTAAAGGAGTGTTGGCTACTAGGGGCTCACAGCTGAACTCCTCTTCAGGAGCTGCTCACAGCCAATGGAAGCTCCCTCGTCCAAGGTCCACTCCCCTCCTCCAGGGGTACCCAAATGCAAAAATTGACCCATGTGTAGGGTTACAGTTACTCCCTCATCTCAGCTTGAGACGACTTTGAAAGAATATCCTAGCTCTAAAGCTATCCATGGAATTATAGTGGCCTTTGTTTTCACTGCATCACTATTCAGTTTCTCCCTCTGCCCAGGCCAGCTTCTTGTGCTCTCCCAAATTTGTTGATCCAAAGCCACTTCCGGGTAAATTCCTGCATACTAATTTCAGAGTCTGCTTCCTAAGAATCATGACCCATGAGAATTTTTTTGGTCATAATTAAACCACTTTCAGTTATCATTTAGTAATCTAAAATTTTGATGGTGACTTGTGTATTAGTCATAGCAGGCTAACTTCTATAATAAATGATATCAAAATGTTATAGTGGCTTAAGCCAATAAAAAATTCCCTTTTACTCATCCCATGGTGCATTGCAGTTAAGTGGGGAGAGAGACAGGTATTCAGGGGTCCAGACTCCTTCCAACTTTGGGCTTCACCCTTTCCTAGGAGTCCTGTCCTTCAGCTGACAGATGAGGATAGAAAATGAGGAAAATTCATGGAAGTTTTGATTGCTTGAAAGAGTGCACATTGATTCTACTAACACTCCATTGGCCAGAACTTCATCATATGGCCACACTAAGATGAGGGAGGCTGAGGATCACCAGCAATCTCTGCTGCTCATTTATAGAATTCTTGTGCTTTTCAAGCCTTTCATTTTCCATGACCTGTGACATTCTTATACCATCCTTCAACTTGCAAGGACTGAAAATTCCTTTATTAAGTATTTTAAAGGATTCATGGTCTCTCCACTCTAATAAAAGTTTCTATTGTGTGTGTGTGTGTTTCTTTAACAAATAAGAACTTTTAAAAAAAAAAAAAGAGAACCACAAAATTGCTTTCCTACCCAATAAAATTGACAATTCCTTAATATATATAACATTCAGTAGGTGTACACATGCCTCTGATTGTTCCTCAGAAGTCTTTTTTTGAAGTTCTTTTCATTCCTGGGCAGGTACCGATAGCTATGTCACAGTTCCAGCAACTGGCCATGACAGTGCTCCCCCTAAACTTCCCAAAACTTCTGCAGGATACATTTATTCCTTCTTTGAACTGCCCTGACTGCCTTTGTCACAACTACATGCTAATTTCAAAACCGTAAGCTAAAACTTCATGGATTCTCTGAGATCAGCTGCTGGTTTACTTGTCTTTTCTTCGGAGAGTCTTCATCCATTTTCTTAGTCATCACTCTTTTACCCATGGCACTGGCTAGTGCTTCAACAGCAGCTCTAACAAATGCCACAAGGCTTGGGGCCACTCCTGCTACAGTCTCTTCAGAACTAATATGATTTACAGGAAACTGCTTCTACATTCTGAGAAAAATAGCTTCTATAAAAAGATTTCCCAAATCTTCAAGTTCAATTTTTAGGATATATGTTTACTCAATGACATGTTTCAAATAGCACCTTATGGCTTCAGATCTTATATAAAACCAAGTGAGTTGATTTCAAAATGAAAATTTAAATTTTGCATTTTTTACATCTCTTAATGTAGCACAAATACTTCTCATCAAAAGGTTAGAAAATAAACTAAAATTGTTCCCCCAGGCTGCTTTACATCTTTAGCCCCATTTCCCCTAGTCCTTGGTTAAATGGTAAAATGAAGCTTGATAGGAGATTTCTGAAAATAATTTTTAGAAGCCAACTTGTAATAAGTCTACTAAGGAGACTATTTTAAATTCTACTAAAGATTCAATATCCCAGTGGAAGTCTGCCCCTCAGTGACTTCAGCTTCTGCTATAAATTCTGCCAAAGCACAAATTCAAACCCTAACCTGAGCTCCATTTGCTGTACATGACACATAATATTGACAGTGTCCTCCAGAGCTTAGGACAATACTGACATCCACAGGTGCCATGTCACTTGTATTTAATGGGATTTTGGGTGGCAGGCAGTAGAAAATCCAGCTTCAACTGAAACACTGAAGTGAATTTATGGACTATGTTGCAGAAAAATTCAGATAGGTCTGACCTCAGATAAGCTTTCATTCAGCTCAGCAGCTCAAGAATTTGGATGATACCCAGCTTCTTTCCCTCAAATTTTTGGCTCTGCTTCTTCAATGGTGAATCCATTTTTACCAGGCCCTAACTTTGTGGTCATAAAAATGGTTGCTCACAACTTTGGAGCTACTTTCTTCAGGTCCATTTTCTAGCAGAAAGGTGAGAGTTTGCTCCCTCAACTCAAGCCAATTCCAAGAACAGACATTCTTTGTACCTTATTAGAATGTTTTCATCTATGAACGAATCATTGGGTCAGGGGGATGAAATACAGTGACTGGCTTAAGTTAATCAGGGCCTACCCTTGGAATTGTGAGAGGAGGGGTCAATCCCACTTAAACAATATAATTGAGAAATTCAAGGTACTACTAAGAAGAAAGATTATTCAGAAGGAAGCAACAAATGTTCACAACACTAAATCTAAAGTGACTGACTTAGGCATTCTACTGAAATAAAATACAAAGTGACATATAGCTTTATATAAACTGGTTTTTGCTTTGTATTTTAAGAATTTGAACTCCAGAAGAGGTTTTAGGTGAAGATGTATTTTAACTTTTATTGCTGGTAGATAAGTTTGTCTTGTAAGTATTAAATGTGGTTGTAAAATTTTCATGGTACCACCACTTGGTGTCAGTAAACTAGAAAGATAAATTCCAACAAAACCTTGTCATCTGAAGTTGTATTCTTTAATATATTTTTCTAAATTATCAGTTACCTGTACATTCTTTGACCTCCATTTTGCTGGTTCTTGCTTCCCAAACTACATTTTATAGATATGCCAATATAGACTACTTCCTGCTTTATGTAATTACACCCCAGGAAAATTCTAATGTCAAGTAATGACAATCTTCTCCTTTGTTAAGAATCAGAGCATTCCACATATCACTCTCCTTTATCTTCCATGTTTCATATGTAATCACTTTCCAGTCTTGACATCTCTATGTCTGTCTTTTCTCTAATTCCCTTCCATCCCACTAATTCAAACTTGAATAAGCTCATACCTCATGAATCTTCCTCGCTGACCATCCTGATGCAAAAGTCTCCTCCTTTCTTTCTATTTGGCAAAATTTGTAATATTCCTTAAATAATTATAGCAGTTCTTTATCAAGGGCCTACTTTGTGCCAAGTGCTTTATAGCTCTTACTTCATTTTGTTTGATCATAATAAAAGCTCTATGACATAGGTATTACCCCCATTTTATAGACTAAGAAAATTTTGACTTCAAAAAATTAGTAACTTGAACAAGGCCATACATATAAGAAGCAGCAAAACTGGTATTTGAAACCAGGTCAGTCATACTTCAAAGTCTATACTTCTTCCATCACATCATGATGCTGCTCTATTAGTTCAGGTCATACCTGTCCTCAAAGGAGTTCCCTACAGATGCCCACACCAAGGGTAAACGTCCCTGCATGGTGTTCAAAGCCCACCATAACTATATCCACCTAAAGATTTTTTAGTCATTTTCAAGATGTACATCTCTTATCAGATATGTCTCTTCAATCTCCCTCCTGTAAACATTCGAGATCCTACATTTTTGAGGAAAAAAATCTTGATTATAAAAACAGTACATGCTAAATTAAAGGTTAAGCAATATAAAAGTGAATAAAGTAGAAGACAGAAGTCCACTATATTTAGAGTGAGCACTAGGGATAGAATACAGATTATAGATGTCTGGTTGCACACATTACTTGTATTCAGAAAAATCATGTTTACATTTTAACTGAGCTGTCTTACCTAGCATAAAAATGGTTGCATCGAAGAGGTTATGTGAAAAATATCCTGCTTCTGCTGCTTGTTTGCATTCTTTTCTGCTGTCTGTTTAGATCTCAGTCATTTTTCAGGGCTTGAGGAAGTCATACCTGTTGACCTCTACTCCCTTTTTAAAACTGAACTTCTTCAATGCTCATAAACAAAACATAAAAATATAAAGAGCATTTAAAAAATCTTTCCTGACTGCTCTAGTTCTCACTGACTTTCTTCTACTCTCTACTTAGAGCCTGTACCACACAATTAGCATTTAACTACAGATTGTTTATATTGTTTGCTATTGTTCCATGTTTATAAAAGTAGGTGACAAGGATGTGGGTGGAATTGTTTTATGGAGTCCTGGGCTGGGGTGTGGATTTACAGAATCATGACATAGTGATGAGTGCAAGGGAGGTGTGGAAATAGCTAGTCCTGGGAAATTACAGAAAATTGGGATGTGAATTCAGAGCAAGTGTCTGGAGCAAGTCCTGAGGCAGGCTTTGTACACAAACTTGAAGTCAGAATAAGGCAGTATGTCGAGGCCAAGAATTTGGTTAGAAACCTGGAAATCTACAGGAATGAGAGAGGGTATATTAGGGCAGGGATTAACAATAAAAATGATGATGATATATTATGTTTAGTTCAAATATTGTGTGAAATGTAATTGATGTATAGCATCACAAACATCAAAGTAACATTAAAACAACATTAAAAATTGCTCAATTTTACCAAAATTGTAATGTGACTATTTTTTGGCTGAGCAATTCTATTTCTAGGATGTTATCCTAAAGAAATATTCACACAACTGTACAAAGTGAATGCATTCAACATTGTTGATAAGAGCAAGAGATAAAATGGAAACAACCCAAATGTCTATCTAAATGCTTGTTTACTTACACTTTCCTTTACTATTCACAGATACATTGAAATAAGAGCCAACTATTAAAACAGAGATAGATCTATTGTAATAGAAAAGAACAAATCTGATTCTATACTAGGTCTGTTCCTTTAACACTGTGCTCTCTTTCCTAGGTTAGCCTTGCTGGTTCTACACCTTTCATAAAAGAATGTTGCCTATAGCCTGAAATACACAGGATAGCCTATTGCCAAGGTTCTGACCATTAAGTTATTAGCACTTTTCCATTCATATAAAGATAGCAAGTTGCAGAATAAAAAATAACGTTTGTTTTGTTTGCTGAGCATCTGTGTTTCAAGTACTGTTCTGTGTGCAGAAGAGGTAACAAAGAACATTAAACAAGTTTCGTACCCTCAAGGAGCTTACTTTAGAGTGGGGGAGGAGATAAACAAATCAAAAAGTAAATACAGGAACAAGTTATCACAGGCTGTGTTAAGTAACAGAGTGATGTGATAGTAAAACAGGGGTGAGGTGGGGGGTAAGGGAAGACTTTTTTCAGGAGGTGATTTGTGACTGAGACCTGAAAGAGAAGAAACAGTCATGTGAAAAGTTGAGCAAGAGCCACAATCCTGATCTGGGGAAGAGCCTGATACATTTAAGGAACAGAAAAGAACTCAGTGAAGCTAGAGCAGAATGAGCAGGAGTGTGGTATCAGACAAAGGTGGAGAGGTGGCCAAAGCTAGATCATGTATAGTTATGTAAAGAATTTAGATTTTATCCTAGGAAGTTGGTGATTGGTTTTAAGAAGGAAGTGATAGTCTCTCTTTTGCATTTTAAGTAATAACTTTCATACCCTTTGACCTGATATTTTCATTTGGAGGAATTTTCCCACAAAAAAAGTTTTACAAAGATGTTCATAATTGAAATTTTATTTTGAAGATAACCCAATAATACAATGAATGTATAAGCAAAAATGATTTAGAAATATATGGAATAGTATAGAGCTATCAAAAATGATAAGTGTATAGATTATAAAAACACACTGTAATAGTCATAAGAAATGAAGTCAAGCAAAACAAATATCTTTAAGAGAGATAAATTTATAAGGCAAAAAATGTCTTTAATACATTTCTACTGTTGTAAAATGTATTTGCTTTGTCCTAGCTATGCTCCACTCACGGTATATAACATATATTTTCCATTTAAACAGCCACAAAAAGTAAGTACTCATATTAACAAAGATTAGGGAAATAGAATGTGTTTGTGGGCCTTAATATTTATTGGAAACTTTGCTTTCTGTAAAGTTGATTACATCAGAACAGCAACAAAAATATCAAGTGCTATCCTTTAACAAGAAGTATTTCATGGAAACCTAGTCTCTCCAGTTGTACTTGACTTGGACTGAATACATTGAAAAAACTAACAGTGGCCATAGTTTTCTTAAGATAATGAGGATGTGTAGCACACCATCAATCACAGAGTAAAGTAAACCTATAGAAGAGTTTACTAAGCTCCTGAATTAATAAGAATTATTGTAAGCATATGTAAATGATTTTTAATTTGAATATATTACTACAAATGGTGAAAAGATCACTTCCTGTTATTTTTGAGTTCATACTCATCAAATTACTGAAAGTCTGGTAACTTCCTATACTTTAGAGGAATTTGTTATGTAAATGAAAATTAAAGCAAACATTATATTAATAAGTATAAAGATTAGAAATATCTCAATGTAGACAATAATTTAATATGACACTATATTATTTGATACCTTCTATATAGCTCTAAGTTCAATATGGAACTTAAAAGGCTTCGTAAATTAGCTCTCTACCAAAAACTTACCATTAATACAATCCAATACACTATCAAAAAGTATAAGCGAAAGTATACTATCAAAATAAGTTGATAAGTAGACTATCAAAAATATACTTGAAAGAACTATAATGAAGAAGGTGGACTAGGAAAATAATCAATCAATGTCTATTCAGTACCCAGTCCCTGAGCGGCCAATGCACAGAAAATATTGAATTATGAAAATTTGGGAATAATCAGTAGTTCTCAACCAGTTGTACATACGCCTCAGAATTTCCTGATGAGTTTTTAAAAATTAGACCACATTAAGTTCCCTCCAGAATTTTAAACCACTAGGCCTGGAGTAGGGTTTGTGCTTCTGTATTTTTATTAAAATCTTTCTTAGGTGCTTCTGATGATCATGGCTGGTGGAGAATCACCCAGATAGGACAGCCATTATAGATTAGATTAGGTGGAGAAAGCTCCAAAAAGAAGAGAGACTTCAGCTGTGCCTTGCCAGATGGAAAGGCTTTAAATAGAGAAGAAAAGAGAAGAGTAAATCGTTTACTATATGAGCAGAAACTGAGGCAGAAATGGGCAAGGTATTGTTTGGAAGAGAGCAGGTAGGCCATTCTTCAATGAATTGAAGGCAAATAAAGATGGTAGGATCCACTGAATGAGGTAATTAGAGGGTAACCTTTGACTTTAAAAAAATACAATTCAGTAGAGGGTTGAATCCAGGTTTAGGAAATGAATGAATGATGGGGAATCAAGGTAGTGATTTAGAGCAGTTGTTTGAGATGTGGCAGGCGAGAGAAAGTAAAAAATAGAATAGAATTTAAATAGAAAGGGAATCAAGGGAAGATTTTTTTTCTTTCCAAGACAAAGGAGACTGAACATGTTTGCAAGCAGTAAGAGAGATCCTATGAAGATGAAAAAAGCAGTTATTTTAGAGCAAGTAAAATTGGAATTTATATCTCCCAGGTGTTTTTAATATATTTGTTTAAAGACTAAAATATAATTCAATGAAATTACACCAGTTTAATTAGAATTAAAATTTGAGTAAATTTAATGGGAATGGGAATCACTAACAACCAGAAATCTCCAAAACAGTCCAGGGCATAAAGTAGATAATAAAGTCAAAGAAAGATTCTGCCAGCCTTACCCATTTTCTCCACTTGATCCTAGATCCACAAACTTTGTGGAAGTAATGGAGAATAGATGCAAACATTGAATGGAAAATTTCAAGTAAGAAGATGTAGACAAGTACATGGAAATTGAGCTAGACCCGGAGCCAAGTCGTGCTTCTGCTCTTCTCCAGAGGAGCAGAAAACTGGTTAAGGTGAGTGCTGGCTTCTGCTTCAAATCTTGCTCAATAGTTTAACAGCCTCTTCTTCGGAATAATCTCTTAAAATTAATATACTAATGACCCCAAAGCAGAGAATTTTTTTAAATCTAGGCATTATAAGGATATTGGCTTGGCTCAATTACAACAACTATGATTTTTTTTTGGAATAGTTTATCAACTCAGGATAGGCTAGGACAATAGTAGCCACTGTTAACAGATATGACTTAATGGAGAGATCCTTAAGCAAGATTATTCTGGCTGTTAAGGTAGGATGGACTCAAGCGGGTAAAAGAATATAGACAGATCTGTTAAACTCTTGTTATCCTCTCCAGTATGAGATGATGAGGGCCAAAGCCAAATTGCAAAGTGTGCTTGATTTTATATCATTGGACATAAAATTCAAATTAATGATTTGAAGATTATAGTAGAATACTAGCTTATTTTTTCATAGACTGGTTTACTTTGTTTTTTTAACATGACTATAGTTTATAAATATCAAAGCACTATCACATTTTATTATTTCATTTAACCCTCACAAAAAGTTTCTGCAATTGAGAGAATGAAAGTTACTTTTCCAGGCTGTTCAAAGGGGTAAAACAAAACAAAACAAAGAGGTAACAGAGATTTGGAGCAGTTGAACAAGTTAATTCATTGAACAGATGCCTGAATGCCTATTAAATGCCAGTCACTGTTCTAGTTAGGGGTATGCATCTTGCTGATGCCTGAGTCAGAATCAGAATTCTTGACCCAGGATGTTGACTGAAGCATAGCCACATTGCATTTATTTATGGCTGCTCATCAGGAGGCCTGTGGCATACAAAGCCCAAGATGCAAGTCTTGGGAAAAATAAATACTGGATGGGATAAACCAAAAAACACAAGCCTTTGGGGTATAACCTATAAAGGAATGGTTTTTATGTTTGACACATAGCATGTCTCATACATTGTTTTATGGAGTAGGATGATGTATATATATTTAAAATACCTTTGAATATGGATTAAAGGTTTAGACTTCTTAAATTATATAACCCACAGGGTGCAAGGTATGTGTCACCAACTATGATAAAACAGTATCTTATGAAGTAATTTTTAATTTAATAGATGTATAGCTTGATTTCTTTGCATTCTTTAAAGAATTTGCAAGCAAATAAATAGATGCTTTATACCTCAGTCATAGAAACATCAGAGAATGAGATCTACTAGACAGAAGCTCAAAGAATTGAGATAAAACTCTCAAAGTTATTTAAAAAAAAAAAAAACCTGAATCTTGATTTGGTCAAATCTTATTTTGAAACAGAGGTCCTGAAGTGAGATTTAGTGATGTCATTTCTAGAATGTAAAAGCAGAAGTTATTTTCTTAGTTGTCCACCCAGTGTTTTTTTCCTAGACATTATTTTTACTTTAGACTGGATTTGTGAAACTTTGTTCTTTTGACAAGTATGCCTTCAATATATTCAAGCTAAAAATGGAATCTGAATCTTTTAAGATTTTTTAGGGTCTGCTTGACTTGATTATCTGCATGATGTTGAAAACTCCACATATGCACCTAACACACACATATCCAGTTTCCAATTTTTTAATTTTTAAAATGTACGTTTTTAGTTATTATTACAGGGAGATTAACAATGACTAGAGAAAGTAGGGCATGGTAAGTATGTTTCCTCCATATCAAGTCCTAATACTAGAAGCACAGGTCACACGTTTGGACGTTTTTACACAGTGCTGTAAACACGGTTTCCATGGTCCCTGTCCACATGGCCTTCCTGCTCTGCCAGGATAGAATCCTGCTCTCCAAATGCTGATGTGGTCAGACTAATCAAGTGACTGCAGAAAAGGCACAGTCCTTAGTCAACTTTCTGTGTCTACCCTCTGTCCTTGAATCATAGTTATTGGTTTTATGGGCCAGGGAAAAAAACCTTGAACCCTACAGCAGAGACAGGACACCAGCATCGAATGCATCACAACCGAAGAGTCAAGGCCGCCCCACCTCAGGGTTTCTTTTTGAGTGGTGATGAGCTGTAAGGGCTACGAAAAGCAGATCTTCATTCCGACTTGGGGTAGGTGACACATCAAAGGTGTTTCTTATTTTTTTCCACAATTGGAATGGGAAACCTTGGGACGGTTACTTGCGTAGGCCACCTCTAAGCAGCAATAGAGGTGACACTCTCAAATGGAACACCAAGCCTCTGTTGTCAATGGCCAGCCCCTAAATTCACATCTCTCAGCCACGCGCTCTAGCCGGAAAGCCCTGAAACCACGGGGCCCTTAATCCATTCCAGCTACAGCGCCAATTCTTGGAAGACAGGATGGCACCGGTGTGCGGGTTCCCGCCTCTTCCAGGCCGCGCTCTGAAATCAAACTAGACGCGGGTTCGTAGGAGGTTCCGCTTCCTCCGCTTGCCTCGCCGCGGCCGCCGCCCGCCAGCCCCGCCGCGGAGCTAGGCGGGGCCGCCTCGAAGCAGCGGGGAAAGGCGGGCCGAGGAGGAAGAGACGCGGGAGGCGTGCTCTGCGCAGGCGCACGGCGCCCCGCCTCCCCAGCGTCTGCTCCCGGGCGGGCGGCGCGGGCCCTCCCACTCTTCCCCGCGCCGCCTCTCGGCCCGGGCCCTCGCCTCACCCCGACGCCCCGGCGTGCGCGTCCTCCCGCCGGCCTGCAGGCCCGGGGCCTCTGCCTGCCAGCCCGCCGCTGCTCCTCGCGGCCCCGGCTCGCGTTCACGCTGTCGCCCGGGCCGGCGCGGCCGCGGGCAACCGCTCCCCCTCCCACACCTACCCCGCCCCCTCCCCGCCTTTTCCGCCCTCCCGTCCCCCTCCCTCGGCCCGCCGCCGCTGCTCCAGATGAGGTGATGGCAACGGCCAACTTCGGCAAGATCCAGATCGGGATTTACGTGGAGATCAAGCGGAGCGATGGTGAGCGTCGCCACCGCCCCTGCCGGCCGGGCCCCGCATTCGGCTGTGCACGGAGGGGACGCCGGCGCCGGCCGCCTCATTGATTGCTCCGCGGGGCTGTGGGGGCGGGAAGGCGGCGGCCGCGGCGCTTTTGTGTGGCGTGTGTGCGAGTGAGGCCGGCGTGGGGTCCGCGCCGGGTACCGCTGCAGTGCCGGGGCGGGGAGGGGCCCTGTTGGGGGCTGGACTGCGGGGATGCCGGCGGGGAGGGCCCGGCTGTCCCGGGCCGCGTCTCTGGGGGCTTCAAGCGGGCGCCCTGGAAGGTCCCGGTCCGGGGGCCCTTGCTCCTTCCGCTATCTCCATCCTCTCCGGGGACTCCAGCCCGTGGGGCGGGGGCAGCGGGCTTCGTTAGGGATGGCCCAGTCTCGCGGTTCACCCCGGCCTTTTCATTTTCCGGCCTCATCTCTGAAGGGGTGGGGGTGGGGAGAGCGTGAAGACTAGAGATTGCAGTATTTAGGGAACCGACTACCGGTCCGAGGTCGAGGTAGGGAGAAAGGCCAACCCCGTTGCTTTAAACTGTCTGGTTGTCAGGTTATCTTCGATTTTCATTTCTCGAGCATGCCTTTTTTACTAGTCCCTTTCTTGGACGAAGGATGCGGAGCTTGTCGTGCTCAGCCATGAATAAGGGTGGGGAAGCAATGGGAAGAAGTATTCAATAAGCTTCTCAAAGGTGATGAGACTGAAAGGGAAGGAGGGGGATGAGCATAGTCCCTGCGAGGTACTACTTAGAGGGTGGGGGTGGGCCACCGGATGTTGATATTTTCACACCCTCCGGAGAGGTAACCGAGAGAAAAGTCTACAAGTGGAAGACACATGCTTAATTAAAAAAAAAAAAAAAAGCCCTAGGCTTATGTATCATTCTGTAGGTTCCTTTCTTTTTGGGGAAAATGTTTTATATCGCTAGCTTGGGGTGTGGAGTGAGACAACGCCAGCCAGGCTTAGAAATAATTTGTATTGTAAAGGAGAAAATGTGTGGAGGGAGATAAATGAAATTATCTTATTTCAATCCAAATATTGGGAGAAATAGAGATATGTAATACCTAGAGGCTTACAGTGTTCCTTATAACATATATTTTATTTATATCTTATTTATTATCCTTTAGCTTTGTCAGTAGTAATATCGCTATCACATCCACACCCTCTAGGTTTCTACCAGGTTTGAGCAAGTTATGTGAAGCTAGATTGACTTTCATGTTATCTATATGATATATTGGAAGACCCTATATATGGCTAATGATTTTTTCCCTTCCTTTTATTTGACATAATTTGTGTTAACAACTGGAAGCATTATTATTATCCTGTATGTGAGAAGATAAATTATACCACTTGGAGCTTTAGAAGGTACTAATAACACCAGTGGGAAGGATGTCTGGTTAACTTGGGTTGAGGTTTCTTTATATTTTCTCTTTAAATTATTTTTCTCAAGCAGTGCTGTTACTGTCATTTCTCTTTTAGGTAAATGCAGTTTCACTGTATATCAGCAAAAGTAGGGTTTATATATTTAAAATCTGGGGGTGCAGTAAAATGTGTAAGTTCTTTACATTCTAAACCTTTAACTATGATTGTAAGTGTTACTGTCGAATCTATCAGAAAAAGTATTGTGGTATTTGAAAGGTTTCGATATTTTTATATTTCCTGGGGTAACATCTTTTTATTTAAACATATTGGGCTGGAAACAATTTTGGTTCTTTTGGGGTTGTAGAACAGAGACTTTTAATACTCTTTCTGCCTTCACCTTCTGCCTATACCAGAAACCCAGACATCTAAGAGCTTTATGCTCTTACATAAGAGCTAGTAACCAAAAATCACATTTCAAAGCAGTTTGCCCTTGAGAGAGAATGGAAATCATTACAATGTTTATCATCCTAACTTTTAGTTATGTACATATTTATCTGCCTCAGGTGCTTGGTAGAGCTGAGGTTAAAAGATAAGTAGAGAAATTGAAAAGAAGGGAATGATCATTTGCATTGGATGATGGTGTTTCACAGTGAAAATTGATGTCTGGGAGACTCCCCTCAAGCTTTCCCTTTTTCACTTGAAAGAAGCTGTTCTGTTTCCTCCCATTTCTACAGCATATCTGTTTTGATTAAAATACTGGTGGTCATTGTAACAAAAATAAAATTTGTGGTTGGATGAGCACTAATATAATGCCTGAGACAATGGAAATCACATGAGTGAGCTCTAGACTGTTATTAACTGGTGACTTGATGTTTTTCTGCATGCTTGCTAATGGTGATCCTTGTCCTTGTTTCAGCTTCTTCCCCATCAGTGATGCTTATATATTAAAAATATATATTCCAAGGGCAAACAGGTAACTAAAATGAAAGTTATTCCCATCTTTCAACACCCTACTCAAAACTAATCCCAGTAAGTCTTCACTGATTACTAAAACCGGATGGCCAGTCAGCTTCTGAATTCCTAAGTCATTCTGGGTCACTCGTGAGACAGCATATTTCCTTAAGTATTAATATTTGGGTACATTTCTCCTAATACTTTATTTTCAAACTGCACTGCAGAAGGGGTGGTATGGAGAATGCAATTTAGGGATGGCAGATTACCCACACTCATTTCAACCACAGTCAGGGCATTACGGGATTTTAAATTCCCTGAATTCATCTGTGTATCATCTCATGTGCTTAGCAGAGTTCCTTGCATGTAGTTTTTGAGTGAATCATTTATTACTGAGCTTAGTTTTCAAACATTATTTTAACTAACCATTAAGATAAGATCTTACATGGAAAGAAAACTCTTCCATCTGTGCTTATCCTGTACTGCCACTTCCCTACTATGTCCTCCTCACCCTCCCACACCCCCCTTTACAGGGCTCTTAGTTTAAGATTCTCAGAGTTGGTTGAAATTGAGTGATCTGAGACTTTCTGACCTTTTTTTTTGATATTCTGAGGTTAGAAGTCTCAGAGGTTAGGCTTGGACTCCTGAGAGTGTTCCTAGCCACAGGAGATAACCTGGTGTGAAATTGGAATGGTTTCCGGAAATGAGCCCTCATATTTATATATCTTCTTGCATGTGTCTTCCTAGTATCTTTTTATTCAATTTCTTTTTTAGAACACAGTGACTCTAAAAACTGCACTGTTAAAACATTTCTTATGTGTTCTACAGTAGCTGTGACTATCCTTTAGGGACTGAGAGAGTGATGAGAAATGTTTTGAATATTTAGAAGCTATAGCTAAGATGAGATTGTTCTTAGGGGGTCTCTTGGTCATAGGATTGATATATGTGATCTAAAGAGAATCATACACTATTTCAACCAGCCAGATCCTTGGAGGTAATCTAGCTCTCATTTTTATAGCTGTGGAAACTGAGTTCCAAGTCACTGTAGGAGACTAGTCTAGATTTGTACAACTTCTCTATGGCAGCCGGGAACCTTGCTTACCTAGCATAGAAACCAGGCTGTCAAGAACTATGTCAGTAAAGGAAGAATTCTCTGTTATTTGGGAACTGTGTACAGCTTTCTGTAGCCCATTTAAGATGTGGGAAATTGCTTCTCACTCATGGGCAAGCCACTACAGAGCAGTGTTACAGAGCCCAATTGGAATGATGCAGTAAAAAGTGCTATGGTATATTTAACTAGAAAGTCATAAAACTCAGAACTGTGGTAGGAAAATATTCCTGTTTCTTAATTAAATGATGAAAAGAGTGCTTTAATTAAGCATCTGAAATCCAGAGGAAATTGAAGATTTCAAAGGACCTATCAGGAATCTTGGAGTTTAGGGCGAGCAATCTTTAGAAGATTTTAAATGGCCTAATTCTCTACCTTACCTACTTGTCACATTTATTCTTCTACTAGTTCATCTTTACATGTTCTTATATGGACTTTTGGAGAATAGACTGTGAATTTAGGTAATAAAATGAACCATATAGCAATATCGTTCCTTTTGGTACAGTTATGTCACTTTGATTATGAAGTGGGTAGAATGGAGGAAATTGTGGATTAATGATTTCCTTTTAACATGGTGATTAGCATGATGATGGTTCCATACTATGTTTTTGTTAAGCCTTCATAGTTTTCCCAATAGATTATTTAATTGAATCCTCACAGAAACCTGTGAGGTAAGTAGGGTAGAGGGTGGCAGATTCATTGTTTTATAGCTGAAGAATCTGAGGTTGGATTATTTGCCAAGATCACATGATTAATAAGGGGCATGGCCTGGACCAAAACCTAAGCCCTTTTACTCCTAGCTCTCTTTAAGTGCTGGCAAATATTTGCTAATGATGGTATAAAGTTGTATACTTTGTGTACTTTGATTTTTTTTTTTTTGAGATATATAAAGGCCCTTTTAGCTCAGACCTACAATTAATAATGCTTAAATTTGCCAAATTGGTAAGAGCGAATTGATCTGACATTTTACTAACTGTAAGTATTAAGATTCAGCAATCTAAAGCTTTAAAGCCCCTTTCAATAGTGAGTCACTTGTTGCTTCCAGAACCAACACAGAAAGCAAGAAATCTATATTCATTGTCCAGTCACTTGATTCTTATGACAGAAATTTTGGAACTATGGGGAAAGGATGTGTGTCATTTTGTTTTATGTGTCATAATTTTTAAAAAATCTAGAGAAAATAGAAAAGAGCCAGTTAAGCTGGGGCACCTCAAAATAGGAAAGGAGGCACAAAGTGTGGAAAATCCAGGACAAGATTCCTTGAGAGATCATCCAGACTCATTCTTCCTAGTCAACTTTTAACACCTCTGTCCTGTAACCTAAAGTAATCTTTTAGGGTGTTTATTTGTTTTGAGATCATAGTTCTGAGCTTGAGAATACAAATAGTTTTTAACCCCTGGATAAAACTAATTTTCACTCTTCTAGTGGAGCAAATACAGGAAGGTTGCCCTTCCATCACATACCAGTTCTTTTGATTAAAGTGGTACTAACAATGCAGTGCCTAAGTGAAAATAGACATTAGAACTTCACCATATTAAATATTCAAGTGCTTTATTACACATAGTGTATGCTGTGCCAGGTACTTAATATGGAGAACTGAATACAAATTCATGGTCATTGGGATTTGTCTAGTGAAAACTTACACAAAATGAAATGAAGTATGGTTTCATTGTTAGTTAACCTTAAGTTTAACTTTTTCTACTATCTCCCAAGAGTAAAATGAGGGAGGAGTTTTCCCTTTTAAAAAGTGGTGCTTCTAAACCTAGTCCTGGGCTTTCTCATTTTGGGCACTATTTATTTTTCTTACGATCTTGAAGTCAAATTTGCAATTCAAATGGGCATATAGTAGGATGTGAGGGTATTTTAGTGTATAAACCTTAAATGATTATGCCGTATCACAGAATAGTGTGATCTCATATTTCTGTTTTCTTATTACAGAGATAATTAAATATTAACAGCCTTTTACATATAAGGCATTCTGATAGGTGTTGGAGATACAAGAAAGAATAAGGCACACACAGTTCCTGCCCTCAGAAACAAATAAATAATTGATACATATAGTGTGATGAGTACTGATAGAAGTATACTATTCTGTGTGTACATCATTACTGCTTCCCTTTTTAGCTTTAGACTCTTTAGACTCTTGAGTCTTCTGGATGGAAAATATATGTCATAACATGCTGTCCCTGTCTTCTGCCCATGACCAATATTCTTTATCTCTTAGACCAGTATGCTTTCCTGGTGAACCCATATTCAATCTCAGAATTCTTAAAATACAGCACCACCAGTCCTGGTAGCCCCTGTCAGTCTGTTGACACTGGCATTATTTGTCATTACTGGTCTGTTTTCTATTCTCTAATACCCATTTGAGTTTTGACCTTGTAACTTTTAACCTTTTTGGTTTTTTTGATACCTAAAAGAATAAGCTTTATTCAGTTTTAAATTTTTGGCAGCACGTTCCTCTCTGCATTTGGGTGCTTGTAAACACAGAGACCAAGGAAGGAAGTATATAGAGCCAGCTGCTGGTGTTTCTGTGTAATTTGGGAACAGTCTCTCCACACAGTGTGGCCCAGGGACTGTAAGAATCAGGCACCTCCTTGGGGTATAATTTACATACTTTCAAATACTTTTCATACTTCCAAATACTTTTACATACTTTCGTACTTTTCTCCAGGGTTTTATTGGTTTTGGCACTAATTTTTAACCAGATTTCACCTGTATAAAAAGTTTTAAAGGAAAGACTGGATCAGGATGGAACATACTTATGCTAAAATTTGCTGAGTGTATACTGTACAAAGAATAACACCCCTTTATTAGAACTCTTGGCCAGCAGCTGTCTACTCAGCCTCATTTAGATGGCTTGTATCTTTCATACTACCACTTGAATTTTGTTTCTTTCTTGAAAGTGAATCCACCTCTTGGCACCAAAGGGTTTTAACATTTGTGCCATTTATAAGTCAGTTGCTTTGCTAAATGTATAATATTCAATATTTTGTTTGATTATTTATGACCTGTAAGGTAGACAGTATCTTCCCCATTTTATAACAGAGGAACCCTATGCTCAGAGTATATAAACTATTGTACAGAGTTTTAAGCCTTATGAAGGGCCATTTATTTATTTCTTTATTATTTTTTAATGGAGGTACTGGGCATTGAACCCAGGACTTCATACATGCTACACATGTGCTCTACCACTGACCTATTTCCCTCCTTGCAAGGACCATTTTAGATATTTATATTTTATGCATTGATCAAAGCTGTGTGGTAAGTGTATTTTAGACATGTCGGATATAGATACATTTAGAGAACATACTGGATAAATGTAGTTGAGGGAGTTCTGTTTCTAGGCTGAGTAGGCTTAATATAATGGTTCATAGCCCTGGCTGCTCATTAGAATCACCTGTGGGGCTTTGGTAAAAAACAAACATAACTCCCCAGCTATTACCACCAGTATCTGGTCCTTTGCCTAGAGATTCTGTTTTAATTGTTATGGTATAGAGCCAGGGCATCAGTATTTATTTTAAAACACGTTATACACTTGTGAAACTTAACTTCACATACACTGGAAAATGTGCACCCAGGATTGTGATCTGTTTTAGAAAAAGTAGCATCTCCTAAGAGTGATCTGACAAGACCTCATGGAGAGTGAAGTTAAAGTGGTTGGAGGAAGATGACCAGTACATTTCCCTGTCTTGAGGGGAAGGAGATGTTCTGGGAATGTGGCACAACATGTGAGAGGCCTTTGAGTTGAAAATGGAGAACCGTCAGGTAAAGGGCCTTTAAAACAGGCATACCAGAGGGCGATAGATGAGGAACGTATGGAAGGACAGGTGATCTGGGGCACCGTATTAAAGACTTGGAAACAAAGGTAAGGTAAAGCATCTTGGAATTAATTTCTAGGACACTTGGAAACTTCTGGAGGACTTAATCTCCTAAGAGCAGTAATAGAAGTCAGCTAGTGATTAGTGATAGATTAGAGGGAGAGTAGTACTAAAAATGAGAGCTAGCAAGGATAAGATTACATCAGTCTAGGAGGGTAAGCAATGATTAAAGAACAGATGAGGTACAGAACACTACCAAAATAATTGATGTTATATGCAGTGTATCACTTGTGCTGAATAAAGGGCAGATGTGTTGATAGGAATGAATTTAACATTTGGAAAGTCTAAATGTAGGTTATAAAATCTCCTTAGTCTGTCTCATCAAGCTAATCCTATTTATGAATACAGTATAGAAGACTGTAGAGCCAGTGTACAATGTAATATCAAAGAGCATCCAACTCAGGCTATTTATAGTTTTTGCCACTAGTATCTTACAAGTAAGTTGAGTCTAAGGTATGAGTCACTTCAAATAAATGTTTTTATGTAGATTAGAAATTTACTTAAGCTATAACTGCTTTGCCTACTTAAGAAAACTCAAGTTAAAGTGTACTAGCCAAGATCCTCTCAGAGTTCCTGGAAGGGAATGGGAAGGAAAAACAGAGAACTTAAAGGATCTGGCTTTGGCTCTTTGAGACATGGAGTGTTTCGATTCATAAAATGCGGCTGCTCTCCTTTACTTTTCCTTTGCTCTTATTTTTGGCCTATTTTTTTTCTGCCCTGGCTTTTGCCTTCCCTTTTCATCCTCAAGATTCTGAATATCATTTCAGTGTTTAGAATCTTAACTGCTATTTTCAGTTTAGGACTTAAAAATGGGTAAGCAAGAGATGAGTAGACAGAGCACAGCGGATTTTTAGGGCAGTGAAATTATTCCCTATGATACTGTAATGGTGAATACATGTTGTAAATTTGTCAGAACTCAGGATACAACACCAAGAGTGAATCCTAATGTAAAATACTGTACTTTGGGTAATAATGATGTATCAATATAGGTTCATTGTAAAAAGTGTACCCAGTGTGGAATGTTGATAGTATGGGAGGCTGTGAGTATGTAGGGGCAGGAGATACATGGAAAGTCTCTATACCTTCTACTCAGTTGTGCTGTAAACCTAAAACTGCTTTTAAAACAATCTATTCGTAAGTAGGGTGGTATGCAAACTTTAGACATTAAAAGTCAAAGCAACTCTTTTTTTTAAAAGAAAGTATTGGGGATTGAACTCAGGACCTCATGCATGCTAAGCATCCACTCTGCCACTGAGCTGTTACCCTCCCCAAAGCTACTCTTGAAATAATGGACCAATTAATGATAAGACTTTTGAGAATAAGAATCAACCCAATAGGGTTGCAGTGAAGGTAAATTTTTGCTCTTCATCTTTGTTATGCTTAGTCTGTTGGCCAACATGAGAGACTTTGGGTTTGCTGACAAAAATTTTTAGATGAGCTGTAGTGCAGATTGTCTGACTCTGAGGTTCTTTACACTGTAGTTCCTTTAGAGTTCTTTGCATACTATCGATATTCCAGGCACTGAATCATTAATTAAATAATGATTTCACTTTTCTTTCTGTGGTATAGGTTGCCTTCAGGTGTTTTTATTCCAAGTAGCATTTGTTGCATGACTATTATGAGTCCCTTCATCTGATGCCTTTGAGGAAATAGATATAGGACTTTTCCCTAAAAAAGGATGTTTT
Source organism: Camelus bactrianus (assembly GCF_048773025.1). Lineage (NCBI taxonomy): Eukaryota > Metazoa > Chordata > Mammalia > Artiodactyla > Camelidae > Camelus > Camelus bactrianus. The sequence continues at coordinate 43,036,697 of NC_133541.1, forward strand.
GTCAGTTACAACAGAATATTAAATAGCTATTGCTGTCAGTGCAAGTACTCTGGCTGTATAATTTCTTTTCTTTTTTTTTTAACATTTTTTTATTGAGTTATAGTCATTTTACAATGTTGTGTGAAATTCCAGTGTAGAGCACAATTTTTCAGTTAGACATGAACATATATATATTCACTGTCACATTTTTTTTTTTTTGCTGTGAGCTACCACAAGATCTTGTATATATTGCCCTGTGCTATACAGTATAATCTTGTTTATCTATTCTACATTTTGAAATCCCAGTCTGTCCCTTCCCACCCCCCGCCTCCTTGGCAACCACAAGTTTGTATTCTGTGTCTGTGAGTCTGTTTCTGTTTGGTATTTATGTTTTGTTTTGTTTTGTTTTTAAGATTCCGCATTTGAGCAATCTCACATGGTATTTTTCTTTCTCTTTCTGGCTTACTTCACTTAGAATGACATTCTCCGGAAACATCCATGTTGCTGCAAATGGCATTATGTTGTCTGTTTTTATGGCTGAATAGTATTCCATTGTATAAATATACCACATCTTTATCCAGTCATCTGTTGATGGGCATTTAGGCTGTTTCCATGTTTTGGCTATTGTAAATAGTGTTGCTATGAACATTGGGGTGCAGGTGTCATCCTGAAGTAGGGTTCCTTCTGGATATATGGCCAGGAGTGGGATTCCTGGGTCATATGGTAAGTCTGTTCCTAGACTTTTGAGGCATCTCCATACGGTTTTCCACTGGCTGCACCAAACTGCATTCCCACCAGCAGTGTAGGAGGGTTCCCTTTTCTCCACAGCCTCTCCAGCATTTGTCATTGTGGGCTTTTTGAATGATGGCCATTCTGACTGGTGTGAGGTGATACCTCATCATAGTTTTGATTTGCATTTCTCTGATAATTAGTGATATTGAGCATTTTTTCATGTGTCTATTGATTGTATTTCTTCCTTGGAGAATTGCTTGTTTAGGTCTTTGGCCCATTTTTGGATTGAGTTGTTTGTTTTTTTTCTTGTTAAGTTGTATGAGCTGTTTATATATTCTGGAGATCAAGCCTTTGTCGGTTTCATTTGCAAAAATTTCTCCCATTCCGTGGGTTGTCATTTTGTTTTACTTACGGTTTCCTTTGCTGTGCAGAAGCTTGTAAGTTTAATTAGGTCCCATTTGTTTATTCTTGCTTTTATTTCTATTGCTTGGGTAGACTGTCCTAGGAGAACATTTTTGAGGTGTATGTGAGATAATGTTTTGCCTATATTTTCTTCTAGGAGGTTTATTGTATCTTGTCTTATGTTTAAGTCTTTCATCCATTTTGAGTTTATTTTTGTATGTGATATAAGGGAGTGTTCTAGCTTCATTGCTTTACATGCTGCTGTCCAGTTTTCCCAACACCATTTGCTGAAGAGACTGTCTTTATTCCATTGTATATTCTTGCCTCCTTTGTCGAAGGTCCAAAAACCCAAAAGTTTGTGGGTTCATTTCTGGGCTCTCTATTCTGTTCCATTGGTTTATATGTCTGTTTTTGTACCAATACCATGCTGTCTTGATGACTGTAGCTCTGTAGGATTGTCTGAAGTCTGGGAGAGTTATTCCTCCAGTCTCTTTCTTTTTCTTCAGTAATGCTTTGGCAATTCTAGGTCTTCTGTGGTTCCATATAAATTTTATTATAATTTGTTCTAGTTCTGTGAAATGTGTCCTGGGTAATTTGATAGGGATTGCATTAAATCTGTAGATTGCCTTGGGCAGTGTGATCATCTTAACAATATTGATTCTTCCAATCCAGGAGCATGGGATATCTTTCCATTTTTTTAAGTCTTCTTTAACTTCCTTAATCAGTGTTTTGTAGTTTTCCATGTATAAGTCTTTCACCTCCTTGGTTAGATTTACTCCTAGGTATTTATTACTTTGGGTGCTATTTTAAAGGGGATTATTTCTTCACTTTCTTTTTCTGTTGATTCATCGTTAGTGTAAAGAAATGCAACTGATTTTTGAATGTTAATCTTGTGACCTGCTACCTTCCTGAATTCTTCGATCAGCTCTAGTAGTTTTTGTGTGGACCTTTTAGTGTTTTCTATATATAGTAGCATGTCATCAGCATATAGTGACACTTTTACCTCTTCTTTTCCAATTTGAATCCGTTTTATTTCTCTCTCTTGCCTGATTGCTGTGGCTAGGACTTCCAGGACTATGTTGAATAGGAGTGGTGATAGTGGGCATCCTTGCCTTGTGCCAGATTTTAGTCGGAAGCTTTTGAGTTTTTCACCGTTGAGAACTATGCTGGCTGTAGGTTTGTCATATATAGCTTTTATTATGTTGAGATATGTTCCCTGTATAATTTCTTTTGGGGAAAAAAAAATCTATCTTATTCCAGGCTGTCTGCCATTACCTAAGTTTAGGCCCTCCTTACTCACAGACTTTTCAAAAGTTTAGACAAGTACATGTCTAAACTTTTGTGTCAAGTACATGACACTTGAAAGAATGCTTCTTATTAGATGAGCAGCTATACTGTCAGGAAAATACAACGTTATAGCTACTTGCTAGGAGTCTGCTGACATAATTGATGACTTTGAGGGCCTGACTAGATTCAGTGACCTTTATTTTTATAAAACTGTTGTTTGAAATTGTTTTGGGATAATATGTGGGTTACATTTTTACTAATTTTGTTTCCAGTTATTGCTGATATTGAGAATGGACAACAACATGGCCCTAAAAGTTGGGACGTAGTTTTATTGAGTGGTACATTGCCTTTAACCTTATACATATTCATTTGGGTTTAATTAAAGCCATTCCTTAACTAAATAAAACTTATTTTCCTCTTATACCTCATACCTTTTCTTCTTAATCTTTGCAAAAGATTTTTCTCTCCATTCTCTAAATGTTGGTGTCCTTCAAGGCTTTGTCCTAACACTGCAGTACTTCTCGAAGTAAATGCTTCTCTTCATCTCAGGCTAGCTGAAGACACATACTGTTTGTATGTCTAATGGATTACTGATTATCTCCACTAGAACATAGCATAAATACCTCAAATTCAGCATGTCCAAAATTGAACATCATCCATTTCCCAAATCTACTTCTTCAATATTTCTCATCACTTTCATTCACCCTATTGCCCCAGTCAGAAATCTAGTTGTCTTCCTTGACTCCTTGTTTTGTCTTAACCTTATATCCTATCATCAAGTTCTCTTAACTCTCATGTACCTCTTTAGTCCATGATTTTTTTCCATCCCTCTACTATAACTTTGATTAGGCTACCATTATGTCTTGCCTGTACTGCTCAGCAAATTCCTAATAAATTCCTAAGGTCTGTCTTTGGTTGTTGACTCTTTCAGACTAACCTTTCAAATGTATAAATTTGACCCTCTGATCACCTACTTAAAACATAACTTACTGTAGACCCTGAACAATCTGACCTCCCTCTCCAGTCTCATTTCTTGCCACTTATCTGAGACACACTGAACTTAGACTTGTACCTAACATTTCTAATTGCTTTGCTCCTTTTTGTCTCTTAAACATTTCATCCCTCCTGACTTCTAGACCATGATGGGTCCCCTGCTTTATGTTTTCCGAGTCCTCTATTTACTCTGCCAAATCACTCGTGAGTTTTTAGTATTTAATTATCTCTGGTCAGACTTGAGCTACATCATCTCCCCAGTGCCTAGCACAAGGCCTCTACATACTTAATACATTATCTATTTGCTGAACCAATGATTAAATGAATGTCTAACTGTGCTGCTCTTTCACTGATCTGTCTCTTCAAATTTTGACATTCTGAAAAAATTTGATTTGTGTTCATCCTCCAGTCATCAAGAGTATGACATAACAAAGTATGCCATTGTTTTCATTTTTTTTATTTTTTATTTTTTTCAGTTTGAAAGCCACAGACAATTTATCTTTCTATAATTAGATTAAAAGAAAAAAATGAACCCACTGTAGCAGGAAGAAGCAAGAGTCTACGGTCTGGCATTTGATGAGCTATTCAGTTACTGTGTATTTCTGTTGTTTTTCCATGACAGAACGTACGGCAGAGACTTGGGAACGCTCATGCCTGAAGCCAGGTTACTCTTATGTTCCATAACTATGTTGCTTGCAGGGCTGTTTCTGCCACAGTAGTTGGCTGTGCCCCAGACAAAAGGGTTGCTGGTCTGTTCCCACAAATCTTTATCCCAGTCTTCGTCACAAGGAGGGCACTGCCATGTGTTCTCAGCCAGAGTCTCTTGTCCAAGGTTCTTGGTTTAGTTGACTACATCCTACTCAATACAGCTTTTGTCATCACAGCTTGAGATACGATGACTTATTTCAGCCCGAGGAACCTGATGGCGAGCACTGAAGGGACAAGTAGCCAGTTTGTTTGTGACATCAGGGTGATTCTTTCTGTGCTTGATAAGATAATAAGGAAACCTGTAGGCCCTGATCTGGTGGTTTTTATCACAGGGGCATTATAATAGCTTTTCAGGGTCCAGGGAATTGACTCGGCCGAGACATGCTCTCCTGACAGTTGCCTTCGCCTGCCATTGCTTTTAATGTACGCTTTTAAGTTTACCTGTTTTGAATAGCAATAAGTGTGATAGTATACCTCTTCCTTACAGATGATATATTGTACATACAGGTGCTTCTTAATTTTATTTTCACTGAGTAATAACAATATCTTAGAGAACCTTTGAATGCATAAAATACTCTTATTCTTTTTCGTAGCTGCATTTTATTTATTTTTTAAAGTTTTATTTACCTAGTTTTTTTTTTTCTAATTTCATAGTTATTTATTTTAATTGAAGTGTAGTCAGTTTACGTTATATCAATTTCTGGTGTAAAGCATAATGTTTCAGTCAAACACACATATGATATTCCTTTTCATACTCATTTTTATTTTCATTATAGGTTACTACAAGGTATTGAATATAGTTCCTTGTACTATACAGTATGAATTTGTTTATTTTATATGTAGTAGTATCTACAAATCTTGAACTCTCAATTTATCCTTTCCCACCACCTTCCCCCTGGTAACTGTAAGTTTATTTTCTATGTCTGTGAGTCTGTTTGTTTTGTAAATAAGTTCATTTGTGTCTTTTTTTTAGGTTCCACATATGAGTGATATCATATGGTATTTTTCTTCCTGTTTCTGGCTTACTTCACTTAAAATGACGATTTCCAGGTCCATCCATGTTGCTGCAAATGGCATTATTTTATTCTTTTTCATTGCTGAGTATTCTATATTTGTGTGTGTGTGTGTGTGTGTGTGTGTGTGTGTGTGTATACACACATGTGTATACCAGATATATATACCACAACTTCTTTATCCAGTCATCTGTCAATGGACATTTAGGTTATTTCCATGTCCTGAATGTTGTAAATAATGCTACTGTGAACATGGCAGTACATGCATCTTTTCAAATTAGACATTCCTCCAGATATATGCCCAGGAGTGAGGTTGCTGGATCATATGGTAAGTCTATTTTTAGTTTTTAAAGGAAATCTCTGTACTGTTTTCCATAATGGCTGCACTAAACTATATTCCGACCAACAGTATAGTAAGGTTCCCCTTTCTCTACACTCTCTCCAGCATTTATCGTTTGTGAACTTTTTAATGATGACCATTCTGATTGGTGTGAGGGTGATACCTTATTGTAGTTTGAATTTGCATTTCTCTAATATTTAGTGATTGAGTGTCTTTTCATATGCCTGCCGGCCATTTATGTCTTCATTGGAGAATTGCTTGTTTAGGTCTTCTGCACATTTTTGGTTTGGGTTGTTTATTTTTTGTTACTAAGTTTTATGAGCTGTTTGTATATACTGAAAGTTAATCCCTTGTCAGCCACGTCATTTGCAAATATTTTCTCCCATTCTGTAGGTTGTCTTATTTTTTATAGTTTCCTTTGCTGTGCAAAAGCTTGTAAGTTTAATTTGGTCCCATTTGTCTGTTTTGCTTTTGTTTCTGTTTCCTGGGTAGACTGCCCTAGGAGAGGAGAACATTGCTAAGATTTATGTCAGAGGATGTTTTGCCTATGTTTTCTTCTAGGAGGTCTATAGTGTCTTATGTTTAAGTCTTTAAGCCATTTTAAGTTAATTTTTGTGTATGGTGTGAGGGAGTGTTCTAACTTAACTGGTTTGCATGCAGCTGTCCAGCTTTCCCAACACTACTTGCTGAAGAGACTATCTTTTCTCCATTGTATATTTTTGCCTCCTTTGTTGGAAGATTAATTGGCCATAAATCTGTGGGTTTATTTCTGGGTTCTCTGTTCTGTTCTGTTGATTCATATGTCTGTTTTTGTGTCAATACTACACTTTTTTGGTTACCATTGCTCTGTAGTACTGTCTCAAGTCGGAGGGTTATGTCTCCAGCTTTGTTCTTTTCCCTCAGGATTGCTTTGGCAATTCTGGGTCTTTTGTGATTCCATATACATTTTAGGATTATTTGTTCTAGTTCTGTGAAAAAATATTCTGGTTAATTTCATAGGGATTGCATTGTATCTGTAGATTGCTTTGGGTAGTATGTTCAGTTTAACTATTGATTCTTCCAATCTAGGAGCATGGGGTATCTTTCTGTTTCTTTAAGTCACCTTTAATTTCCTTAATCAGTGTTTTGTAACTCTCCGTGTATAAGTCTTTCACCTCCTTGGTCAGGTCTATTCCTGAGTATTTTTTAATGTGATTTGAGAAGAAATTGTCTTTTTTACTTTGCTTTTCTGACATTTCATTGTTAGTGTAAAGAAATATGACTGATTTCTACATGTTAATCTTGTATCTTGCTACCTTGTCGAATTCTTTTATCAGCTCTAGTAGTTTTTGTGTGGAGCCTTTAGGATTTTCTCTATATAGTGTTACGTCATCTGCATTTAGTGACAGTTTTACCTCTTCTCTTCCAGTTTGGATCACTTTTATTTCTTTTTCTTTTCTGATTGTTACGGTTAAAACTTCCAATACTGTATTGAATAGAAGTGGTAAGAGTGGGCCTCCTTGTCTTGTTTCAGATTTTAGCAGGAAGGCTTTTAATTTCACCATTGAGTATTATGTTGGCTGCGGATCTGTCATAAATAGCTTATATTATGGTGAGATATGTTCCCTCTATACCCACTTTGGTAAGAGATTTTATCATAAGTGGGTGTTGAATTTTATCAGAATTTTTTTCTACATCTGTTGAGATGATCATGTGATTTTTGTCCTTTCTTTTGTTGGTGTGGTTTATCACGTTCATTGATTTGCATGTGTTAAACCATCCTTATGTCCCTGGAATGAATCCAACTTCATTATAGTGTATGGTCTTTTTTATGTGTTGTTGGATTCTATTTGCTAAAAGAGTTTGAGAAGGATCAGTATGAGTTCTCCTTTGTATGTCTGGTAGAATTCCCCAGTGAAGCCATCTGGTCCTAGACTCTGGTTTACAGGGAGGTCTTTTTTGTTTTGTTTTGTTTTTTAATTGCTGATTCTATTTTACTTCTAGTGATTGGTCTGTTCAAGTTAACTATTTCTTGATTCAGTTTTGGTGGACTGTATATTTCTAGAAACTTGTCCATTTCTTCTAGGTTGTCCAATTTGTTGCCATGTAATTGTTCATAGTATTCTCTTACGATTTTTTTGTATTTCTATCGTGTTGGTTGTAATTTCTCCATTTTCATTTCTTACTTGTGTCTTCTCTTTTCCTCTTGGTGAGCCTGGTCAAAGGTTTATCAGTTTTGTTTGCTCTTTCAAAAAACCAGGTCTTGGTTTGATTTTTTTTCTTTTTTTTTTTTATCTCTGTTTTATTGATTTCCTCTTTGATCCTTATTATTTCTTTCCTTCTGCTGACCTTAGATTTTGTTTGTTCTTCTTTTTCTAAGTCTTTTAGGTAGTAGTAGTAGGTTAGGCTGTTTTTATGAGATTGTCCTTGTTTTTTGAGGAAGGCCTGTATTACAGTGAACTTCCCTCTTAGGACTGCTTTTGCTGCATCCCATAGATTTTGTGTGGTTGTGTTTTTGTCGTCATTTGTCTCAAGTTATTTTTTAATTTCTTCTTTCATTTCGTTGTTGACCCATTGGTTTTTTTAGTACAATATTGTTTTGTCTCCATGCAGTAGTTTTTTTCTCGTCTTTCTGTGATTGATTTCTAGTTTCATGCCTTTGTGGTCAGAAAAGATGCTTGAAATAATTTCTATCCTCTTAAATTTGTTGAGGCTTCTTTTGTATCAGTATGTGGTCTGTCTTAGAGAATGTTCCATGTGTACTTGAAAAGAATGTATATCTGTTTTGGGGGGATGTGATGTCCTGAAATATCAACTAAGTCTAACTGTTCCATTGTGTCATTTAGTATCTCCATTGTCTTATTGATTTTTTGTCTGGAAGATCTGTCCAGTGGTGTTAGTGGGGTGTTAAAGTCTCCTACTATTATTGTATTCCCATCAGTTTCTCCCTTTATATGTGTTAGTATTCGTTTTATATATTTAGGTGCTCCTATTGCTGCTTATTAGTGATTGAATATACCACAATTTAGATTTTGCTGATTCTGTAGCTACTATACAGTCAGTAGTGTACTGAATAATCTTGAACTTGAATCTTTTTTTATGTACATGACTATATTTGTAGGATAAAGTCCTAGTAGTAGAATCTCTGGGTCAGAAAATTGTTTATTTTTAATTTTGATAGATCTTGCCAATTTGCTTCCATGAAGAGTCTGTGAATTTACCTTTGTATCTGCAAAACTGGCTGATTCCTCATACTCTTATCCACACAGTGTACAACATACATTTTTAAAATTTGCTAGCTTGGATTATGAAGTTGATACTGTGCCTATAGATTGTTTTTTTCTGAAGTTAAATGGCCCATAAAAGATAACAGGTTTAATTTTTAAAGTGTTTATGAGATCCATACATATAATGAAAAATACTTAAGCTCTAGTGTTGTGAGAATCAATATAGAAAAACAAGATGTCATGTATTGTGTCTGATTATAAGAATAAAGTGATTTTTTTATTAAAAATTTGAAAATGAATGTTACAGTTTTTAATCTGATAAACTTAACAGACTTACTAAATAATAGATTGGGATTTTTCCAACTCAGAACATGGTTAAATAAATTATAAATTTAGAAGACAAAGAGATAAGAAATTAATATCTTAAACATAAAGAATTCAAGCAAAAAAAAAAAAAAGAGCCAAGAATCTCAATAGACATTTTCTCCAAAATGACATACAGATGGCCAACAAGTATGTGAAAAGATGGCTCAACATCACTAATTATTAGGGAAATGCAAATCAAAACTACAGTGTGATATCTCACACCTGTTAGAATGGCTCTTACCAGAAAGTCAAGAAATATGTGTTGGTGAGGATGTAGAGAAAAGGGAACCTTTGTGTATTGTTCTTGGGAATGTACGTTGGTGCAGCTATTATGGAAAACAGTATGGAAGGTCCTCAAAAAATTTAAAGTAGAACTACCATATGATCTAGTAGCAATTCCACTTCTGGGTATTTATCCAAAGGAAACAAAATCCTATGTCAGAAGAAAATCTGCACCTTCATGTTCATTGCTTCATAATTTACAATAGCCAAGACATGGAATCAATGTAAGTGCCCATTAGTGGATGGATGAATAAAGATATGGAGTCTGTGTGTGTGTGTGTGTGTGTGTGTGTGTGTGTGTGTGTGTGTGTGTGTGTGTGTGTGTGTGTGTGTATGTGTATATACACACACACACACACACACACGCAGTGGAATATTATATAGGCATTAAAAAGAATAAAGTCTTGCCACTTGTGACAACATGGATGGTCCCAGAGGGTGTTAGGCTAACTGAAATAAGTCAGAGAAAAACAAATACTACGTGATCTCACTTGTATGTGAAATCTAAAAACAAAACAAAAAACCAGACTCAGGTACAGAGAACAGATAGGTAGTTACCAGAAACAGCAGGCATGGGAGGATGGCAAAATGAGAGAAAGGGGGTCAAAAGTTACAAACATATAAAATAAAATGTCACAGGATGTATACAACTTGATGACTGCAGTTGTTAATACTGTATTGTATATTTGAAAGTTAAGACAGTAGACTTAAAAGTTCTTATCATAAGAAAAAATTTGTAGCTGTATGTGGTAATGGATGTCAACTTATTGTGGTGATCATTTCACAATATACACAGATTATTTTGTTGTACCTTTGAAACTAATACAATGTTATATGTCAGATATATTTCAGTAAAGAAAAAAATCAGGTGGAAAAATTCACTTTTTTAAAGTGTACAATTCAGTGATATTAAGTATATTCCCAGACTTGTGTGACTGTTATGACCGTCTAATTTCAGAACATTTTTATCTCCCCAAAAAGAAACTCATACTCATTAGCAGTCTGCATTTTCTCTTCACTCCAGTCCCTGGCATCTACTAATAAACTTACTGTTTCAATGGATTTGCCTGTTCTGGACATTACATATAAATGGAATTGTACACTCTGTGACATTTAATGGCTAACTTCTTTCACTTAGCATAATCTGTGCTCACAGTTTATCCATGTTGTAGCATGTTTCAGTATTCTGTTCTTTTCTACGAGTAATGTTCCATTTTACTTATCCATTTGTCAATTGATAGACATTTGGATTGTTTGCAGTTTTTTTGCTGTTACGAGTACCATTCATCTACAAGTTTCCATGTAGGCATACGTTTTTTGGTTTTTTGGGTATATATCTACCTAGGAGTGGAATTGCTGAGTTATGTGGTAACTCTATGCTTAACTTTTCGAGGAACTGTCATACTGTTTTCCATGATTATACCATTTTACACTCTCTCCAGTGATGTAATATTTGAGGGTTCCAGCTTCTCCACATCTGTAATAAAATTTGTTACTGTCTTTTTTATTACAGCTATTTTCAAAGGTGTGAATGTACTTACTAGCCATTTGTGTATCTTCTTTAGAGAAATGTCTCTTCAAATTCTTTGTCTGTTTGAAAAATTAGTTTATTTATCTTTTCATTACTGAGTTGTAAAAGTTCTATAAATATCCTGAATAGTGTTCCCTTACTTTTCTTTCTTGTATGCTTTGCAGATATTTTCTACCATTGCATGGGTTTTCTTTTTTTGAGTAGTATCCTTTGAAGTACAAGTCTTAATTTTGATTAAGTCCAATTTATCTATCTTTGCTTTTGTTGCTGTGCTTTTGTTATATCTAAGAAACCATTGCCTAATTAAAGATGTAATCTACTTTTATGTTTTTGGTTTTTTTTTACTTCTGTAGTCTTTTCCATGACCTTTATTACCTAAAATATTTACATATGTTCTTCCTTGATCCTAACACTCATTCTTGACCTTTTAACATAGAGAGCAGATTGATTTAGCATTTGTCAGCAGACACTGCAGTTTTTGATACAAGATGAATAAGGCTTCAGAATATATTGGAATCCTAATAGTGAAGTCAGCTGTCTTTGTTACCAGAGTTGAAGGGTGTCTATTATGTGTGTAAGTGTGCATATGTGATACAATGTCTCTGGGATTTAGAGGAACCATAGTAAGCACAGCACAAAACCAAGCATAAAGATACATGTGGGAAACTGAATTTAAACTTGAACTGTGGTGAAGGTGATTTGTTTTGGTTTGGTTTCTTTCATGACCATATCTTTAATATTAAAACAGATCAATGCATGTGGATCAATTTATTAAAAATCCTTCCAGCTATACAAAAACATAGAAAAAAAGAAAAATGAATTTACAAGAAGGGATTTCTTTTTAAAAACAGAGAATGTGAAAACCCCATAAAATTTTATCTCCATACATACTGAAGTAAATTAATATGGTTGAGTTGATGTCATGTCTGGGATTTGCTTCAGAATAATCCAGTCGTGGTAGTGGGAGGAGTGACAGTAGGATTGGCTATGTGTTAAAATTAATTAAACTGAATGAAAGGTATTTGTCATTTATATGTTTCCTAATTTTCATAATAGAGTAAAGTTTTTTTAAATAAAAACCTTTTTTAAATGACCTAATCTTTCTCCTTGGTTTCAGATCTGCCTTCTAGATATCACCACATGGATTTCCTGCTGGTATTTCAAATTAAACTCATCAAAAATGAAATTTGTTGCCTTTATCTCCTCATTTCTATATTTCCTGTATTCCTTATATTGGTTAGTGGAAGCACCATATACCTGGTTTCCCAAGATAGAAATTGTAGGCATTGCCAACTTCCATAATTTCTTGAGGATTTTTGCTCCTCTTTCACTCCTCTATTCCTATCTTTTTTGATAATTGCATTGTTCATATGTAGATGATCCTTCTAGTACCGTAATCTCTCAGTTCTTTGAATTTCTTTCTTTCCTTCCTTTCAGTGGTCTTGCCCTTGGCCTTAGCTCACTATATCCTGACATCTTCATAATTTCAGTTTCAAGCATCCCGGTTGTTGGTCACCATCCTGTCTTTCTAGCATATTCCTTGTAGTATCCTGACTCCACTCATCTTTTGACCCCACTAGGATTTATAATCCTACTATTTTTATTATTCCTTTCTCCCCTTCATGTCCTCATTTACTTTCTTATAAGCACTCCTTTATGTATATAACTTCAACTCCCTTGCCCCCTCTCTTGATTGGCAAAACCCCAGATCACTCCCTTATATATGTTTTAAACCTCCATTCACTCTTTCCTAGCTGACTTTTGTCATAAAATCCATAGTGTTTATTTACTCACCCACACTCAGTAGATGATCTTGCTTGCTATTTCATCGCTGAGAAATATGAGCAATCGGAAAAGAGCTTTTTCAAGTCTACCATGGTAGACTTTGTATAGTAGTTAAGAATATGATTATTAGGGCGGAGTATAGCTCAGTGGTAGAGCGTGTTCTTGGCGTGCACGAGGTCCTAGGTTCAATATCCAGTACTTGGGTACTGTTACTGTATCCAAGTACCAGTATCTGTGCCTGTAACTGCCTTTCTTACTTAGCCAACTGCCTTCCTTATTTTGCCATGGATAAATTTTCTATTTTAGGCCAGTTTCCTCCACTTGTGCAGAGGATCCTATCCCCTTCAATCTGCCCAAAGTTACCGCTTCATCAGTTCTCTCTTTGTGATGTAACATCAGTATTTTCTTTTTTACTGAATTATTTCCATCAGCATATTGGAATGTTGTTATTTCTCTCGTCTGAAAAACAAAAAACAAAAAAACTCTTGATCCCACTTTTACTTTTAGCCATTGATCTCCCTTTACTTGATTTGTTAATAGCATTTGGCAGTTGATTCACATTCTCTTCCTCAAAATAACTTTTTCACTTGACTTTTAGGACTTTGCTCTTCTGATTTTTGTCTTTTTCTCTGGCAACTTCTTGAATATCCTTTGCTGGTATCTCATTATCTCCCTGACTGTACATTGAAGACCAGGACTTCTACCCTCATTTTCTTGTTGATCACGCCTGCTTTAAATACTATCTATATCAGTGTTTTTCAAACCTTTTTTCTTTACTACCCCCTTTCCAAAGAGCCGTTTTAGACCTTTATTCCTAATCACACTGTCCCATGGGATTTTAATACCACACATACTGGGTATTTGTTTATGTGCTTTCTGTGACTCTTCTTTGTGTATGTTTTGCTCTAGCCAAACCAAATTTGCTATTTCACATTTTACCTTATCGTTACAAAGGTTTGAGGGAGTGATTATCTATTCTCTTAATCCAGATTGGCCAAGCATTGAAAGTAGAAATTTCCCTGGCTCAGAGGCACTACCATCATAGGCTTCCATAGGTAGAGTGGAGCAGAGATTTTTTGTGATGACAAATTCCTGGGAGAAGTAGTGACATTACAATCAAAGATTGAGATTTTGGCATGGGGCAGGGAATGTGGCTTACTTTGTATTCTTACTGCTTGATTATATTCTTAACCATTTGAAAGAGGGTATATTAGTCTGCTCAGGCTGCTATAACAAAATACCATAGACTGGGTGGCTTAAACAACAGACATCTATTTCTTACCTTTCTGGAGGCTGCAAGATCAAGGTGCTGGCTGTTTGGATTCCTGGTAAGAGCTTTCTTCCTGTCTTGCAGGTGCCATCTTCTCAGTGTGTCCTTACATGGTGGAGAGAGAACATCTCCCTTTTCCCCTTCACAAAGTCACAAATCCTATCATGAGGATCCTACCTTCAGGACCTCATCTAACCCTAATTAGCTTCCAAAGACCGTATCTCCGAGCAGTTGGGGTTTAGAACTTCAACATAGGAATTCGGTGGGGGGCAAGTGTTGGGGGACACAGTTTAATCCATAGCAAAGAAATTATGGGTTAAGTACTCTGAATCTGGACTGCTGTTCAAGACCACAGCAACACAGTAATGCATTAAGGAATGAATTTTGTATTGTAGTTAAGAATGTGATTATTAGGGTGGAGTATATAGCTCAGTGGTAGAGCATGTGCTTGGCATGCATGAGGTCCTAGGTTTAATACCCAGTACCTCCATTAAAAAAAAAAAAAGAATGTGACTATTTTAAAATTCATTTTTAGTGATGAATGGTTTAATATTTTATTAATATTCAGCATTTTCCATTAAAATTCCATTTTTGTCTGTAGCAGTTTTATTTTTCATGTTTAGATGTGTGTATCATTATTATTTGGCTTGAACAGGCATTTCCCATATTCTACCCTTTCTGGTGACAAAATACTTTTTTGGGATTTGTGTTTTTGAAAATCACTTACATTGTGTTTATAACATTCTTTAAGGTTTTAAGAAAAGCTTTTCTTTCCCATTATCCTGGAAGATAGGAAAGGTAGACAGGCTAGCTTTTCAATACCAGGTACTCTTTCTTATTACTGTTGGCATATACTGCTGTTTCTATAGACAGTAGCAAGTTTGTCTTATAAGTGTTTTACAGTACAGTCATCTCATAGTGAAATATTCAGATTGCTTAGCCTCTTTTTATCCGTGAGAGGTTTTTTTTTTGAAAGATTCTGAAGTTTCCAGTCTGCTTAGTATTCACGTTAGCACATCTGCAAAACACTTACTACACTCAGTCACCTGAATTTAGGCCTTAAATTCCCTAGTGAAAGGAAGGTAGGTAAAAACTAATAGGGATGGCTGAATATTTTATAATGTTTTTGGCAACTTTCTGAGTTATGTTTTAATTTTGTTAATAAGTGTATGTATAAGACCATGCCCAAAACATACGAACATAGAAAGCTTGAAAATAGAAGGATGGAAAAAAAATATGTATAAGTCTACATTGCCTGGGTTACTGCTGTTAACTGTTGAAAAACATTCCAAAATATCCCTAGCTCTTGTTAGGATGTATTTAAGTATAAGAGAAGATGATAACGACATGTTGCCATGAAAAGGTCACAGAATAGTGCAGCTGTATTGGCATGGAATTCCCTTTTGAGTATATAAGAATTTAAGCCAGGGAGCAATTAGATAGCATTACTCAATATATGCAGCAGAATGTCTGTGAAAAGCAGTTCTTCAAAACTTTGGATTAGTGCTTCCTTTGGGAGCACATGTCCTAAAAAACTTTGGACTATCAGCAACGTGTTATTTTAGCACCACCGCTTGTCAAACTCTGGTATTCTAGACAGCAAATCTTTTATTGTTAAACAAATGAATAAAGATATATTTTGGATATTCTGTCACCCAGAAAAATGACATTTTAATTAAAATGTTTTGAGATTTAATTATTAAATTTTAGCTAGTTAATAAACTTTATGAAGTTTTTTAATGCTGTTTTGTAAGGTTTGTTTACATTTTCACTGTTTCAACTAGAATCCTAATTATATAATGTATGATGATTTTAGATATTCAGTTTTTATGTTCCCTTTACCAGTGGCTTTGGATACTTTAATACTTTCTTTCCCCAGCCCCAAATATGCAGAGTAGTATCAGGAAAGTATAGTGATTTAATACTTTTTAATGGGATCATGGCCCCTTTATAACATTTTTCTTATTACCTTTGTGGGTAAATAAGGATAGAAATTCTCAAATATAATTTACAATGGGCCCTTCTAAATGATAACGTTACCCAGATTGTTAATGTGTAGTGTGGTTCAGTCATCTCTATAAAATCCCAGCAAGTTCTGAAATTTCCCTGTCAGCCCAGAAAAACTGAGCAGTATTGAATTTTCACATCCCTTTTCAAAACAGTGGACAAATGAGGTAAGAATTTGAGAATTTGTAGTTTGTTTACAATATGAATGTCCCATTTTTTAGTTGTATTTTCTTTATGAACATTCTTAGCTGTACCATTCCTGTTTTTCTCTTCTAGTGTCAAAATTCCAGCTTTGTGTTTAAAGTCTTAAGAAAGGAAATGCTTGAACTTTTTAATTTAGTTATAAACAGTAACATCTTAAATGTGATAAACCAAAACAGAAAGGTTTCTATGTTTGGCAGTCATATTCCCCAGAGATTTACTAAACAGCAACAGCACTGTTAACCAGTGTCAGCTGAGGCATTATTTGTGCCCTTCTCTAATGGCTCCTTGTTCCACCATAGCTATTGAAGAAGGTGTGACGCTTACGTAGTCCTCATTAAGGATTCTTTTCATCATTGCTTCAATTAGCTAACAAAACCTGGCTATCAGAGTTTGGGAGTTTGACTTCTACTGAATCTGCTATAATTACCTCCAACAAATCACCAGATACTTTTCTGTCCTCATTTACTGGTCGTTGGCATCTAGGAAAAGATTGACATTTACTTTTGGAGAGAATATAAATAATAAATTATAAACTGCTTTGAGGTAGTTGGCAAGAAAAGAAATAATGTATGAATATTACTGCGTGTGTGTTTTTCATTTTCTAAATATTGCTCTTAGTAACATCCTCTGATTGTCATATTTAGTCTTTCTACTTTAAGGCAGCATTTTGGAAATCTTTATTTTCCCGTTGGAATGTCTCCATGTTCCTAAAGGAGCGTCCTTTTAATAAGTTGAAGAAAGGAATTGTAGCTCTTTTAAAACATAGCTTTAAAACAAACCTCTTTAGACAACAAAAGTTAATTAACATAACATGTTTTGCTATGACTCTACTTGGAAAGATGCACTCAAATTTGCATTGTACACTGGCACTGGTTCTTATAACAATGTATACAGTTGATTTATTTTACTGAAATCAATATTTTATATAAAATTTAAGAAATAATAAGAAACTTAAGATTTTAATCAGTTGTGTGATATGAAGTTCCAAAAGTTTTGAGATCAGTATGTTTTAAGAAAACTTACCAGGATTCTCTTCTGGTAGGAAGTGACTTCCAAATAAAGTGCTTCTTTCAGAGATTTATTTACCAGTTGCTTTGAATTAAGCAAGCATATGTATTTTATCCTCTGGAAACAACATCATTCTCCCAAGCACTTGTTCTGAATGTGCAATATTTTATAATTCAGAGTAATATTTATTTGAGTATGGATATTTATACTTGCTTTTCCTCTTAGTCCCTGCTTGCAAAAAAAAGTGCGTAAGAAGCCTTTCAAATTATGCAATAGTATTCTGATTGAAAACTGAGGAGGTTACTAAACGTTTTATTGTTATATTAGTTTTCATTATATGGCTATATGCATGTGAATGATCAATAACTACTATTTGTTTCAAAGCGTGTAAAAAGATTTAAATATTTTTAGCTAATGATATTTATTAAGCATTGATCTCTGTCATGCTTTTTAAACTTATCAAACTTTAAACAGAGACATTAACTTCTAAGGGTTTGCAAATCACCATTATAAATAATCTTATAATTCAAGTTTTATTTTCACTCATTCATTTTAGTTGTGTTATTCTTACATGTTTCAGTTTTGAAATTTTTGCTAAGGTCTTACTGTTTTTAGAAATATGAAAAGAAAATTTAATAGAAATAGCTGAAGAGGAACTGATAGAAATGTTTACTTTTTAGGAAGGCTCGTCCGATATATGCTCATGTATACCTCAACTCTGATTAGGGTAATTAGAAATAGGAAAAAAAAACAAGGAATTTGTTATCCTAGGTATGTCGCAAACAGCTGCAACCTTTTTAAAAACAGCATGAGTCTGAATGAAAATAATTGATTGCCATTTTTTCATATTTTTCCTTATGTTCTACGACTATATTCTTTTCATTATATACATGTATTTGTTAGCATTTTGAATATTCAGACTTTAAAATACATGTAAGGATACTTTATTAGTATTCTTGGATGTTTTATTTTGGTTCTCGCCTTCTGCATTTGCAACCAAATTATACTTTATATGCTAGACAAGGTTTATGCCAGCCTAATTGGTTGCTGGCATTTCCTAGCCTCACAGCTGCTGTGAATTTCAGCTGTGAACTGGGAAACATATAATAGGATTCTGTTTTCAGAGACCAAAAGGCGATTGTCAACATGTAAGACTTGTTTTTGACAGCTAAATAAATATATGAGATTTTATGGCACCTTAAGTAGCTCCAATAGCAATCATAAGTAACCATCTTAAATTTTAAAGATTAGAAAGCCCTGAAATATAGAATCTATATATTTGTTATTTTTGTTTACTGCGGCAGTTATTTGTGGGTATTTTTTCTGTTTAAAAAATCATTTGTCTTAGTATTTACTAACAGATTTTTAAAAGTTGAGATCTGAACTATTTTCCCTTTGATTTCACTGTAACAAATAGTTGAGACTTAACATGATGTAAAGATATTTCTTAAAATGAACTAAACATAAATGGCTTTGAAATACAGATTATGATTTCAAAATATTTTATGTATTTATAGTATTTGATTTGATAGATATTATAAATTATCCTGACATCTCAATTTGGGGTGAAATTTCTATTTTTCTTAGGTTTAACTATATGAAATTGCCATTTTTCAGGTTGAAAATGGTCAAATATAGACTCTGATTTTTTTAAAAATCTGTTAGTTCTCAATAGCAGAAACTAAAGGGATCCTGTTTTTAAACAATATAATCATCTACCACCAAGATCAGTAATCTGTTCCTGAAAAATCACATGTTGTGTGTGAAAATGTTGACAGGGAGCCTATTTGCCTATATTTTAAATTAAAAAAAAAATTGCAATGTTAATTGCCCAAAACTCCCTAATTTCAAAATGTAAAACTGACACTGTGAATCACCTGCATAGAGTAAAATACTATCATGTTTAACAAACAGTAACTAAGGATAACAAATTCATTTCATATGCAGTAAAATCTTTTTTCTTTCATTCTGATTGTTTTTTGCCCATCCCCAATATTTTCTTTCAGCATTTTCTTAATTATTTTGGGACTCATTCAACACTTGGCAAAATAAGGACTAAATAAATATGAAGGCTGTGGAATACATTCAGGACAAGTATACAGTATCAGAAAGTAGCTCACAATGAGTATGATGCCTATGTTTTGTATCACTTAGATATTTGGCATGCTTTTTAATTGTGATTCTGACCATCTATCAGTTATATTTGGAATGCAACTCAGTACTCTGTTGTTTAAAATGCAAATTGAGTTTTAGCATATACAAATATAAATCTTTCCCTATTTAAACAATGGCCAAAATACCTTACATTGAAAAATAAGTTCTATGAAGTTTAAGTATTAAAAACCAAGAGATGTTCTACTGGGAAGATAACCGGGGAGACATCCTGCAGAATTTGCCTGTACTTTACAAAACTCTTTGCAACTATTTTTTCACTTCACTCTCCACAGATAACATTTTCTACACTGTAAAGATAAATTAAAATAAAGCTGGAAACTTTTAAATCTGTCTCTAGATTTTTAAGTTTTAAAGAATCATAGTTTTGAAACTGTAATAGTTATAATTAATTTATATAGCAGTGTTGACTTTATGTAATAGTGTGAACTTACAGTTTTCAAATCTGACTGCCATTTTCTGTGAGTATGATGTATGACTTATAGGTGGATCGGTGCTTCTGGTCAAAATACTACAGTAAAGTTCATGTACTGGCATTCATCTGCCCCAGATATATAAGAGAAAACCTTCAAAAAGGCATAGCTGAGCTCCAGAACAAAATCACTATGAAACAGGAATGGATCATAAATAGTAAGGAACAGGTGGGGCTGAGCAGGCAAAGATGGCAAAAGTTTGACTCGTGAAGAATTATAGGGGTCTAAAAAAAAAAGAATCAGAGTCAGATTCACTGTTTAAAGACAAAGACTTGAGTGGCTCCTCTTTAAAGATGTTAATAAAATTTCTGCTGGTTTGCTCCGTGGAGCTAGATTTATAGGAAATTTTTCTCCAAGGGAGGCAGTCAGTGTAATTAAGGTAGAAATACAGGGGTAGTACTCAGCCACCATGCACTGGGGAAGTCATACCAATTATTTGTGGCTTTATCTGTTCTGCTTGGTCATATAGCTCACCTTTAGAAATCATAAACAGGACACCTAGATTCAGAGAATCATAAAATTAGAAAATAGTCTGAACTGAACAGTAACAAAAAAATACTACACATGAAAAATTTTAAGATGCTGCTAAAGCTGTTCTTAGAAGTGTGTAGCTTTAATTGCTTGCTTATAAGGAAAGAAGAAAGGATAAAGATG
The DNA here is from genome assembly GCF_048773025.1 of Camelus bactrianus. Taxonomy (NCBI): domain Eukaryota; kingdom Metazoa; phylum Chordata; class Mammalia; order Artiodactyla; family Camelidae; genus Camelus; species Camelus bactrianus. Next base: position 43,057,109 of record NC_133541.1, read on the forward strand.
AATGAGGTAAATAAGCATCCACCTGAAGAATTTAAGAAAGAGAACCAGCAAGATATGACCAAAGTCAGTTGAAAGAAAGAAATAATGACTAAGAGCATTCATTATTTAGTATCATATAATACAGGCGCTGAACAAAACCAAATGTTCTTAGAAAAGACAAACTTGACAAATCTCAGGTGATATTTATCAAGGAAAAAAGTTGAAAAATTGGAGATAAAAAGTGATTATCATTATAGGTGCCACAGGCATTCTACATAATTATGAACACATTTATGCCCAAAATGTGAAAATTCAATATAAATCTCCTAGAAAAATATAATTATCAAAACAGGCAGGGATAGTAAACTATATATATAATTACAAGATTACTGTAATCTTATAATTATTAAGGAAATTGAATCTTCTCACGAATAAAACACTAAGCCAAGATGGTTTTAACCAGCACGTAACAAACACTCGAGGTTCAAATAATTCTACTTTTACAATAACTATTCCAGAGTAAAGTTTGTATGAGAAAACAAACAAAAAAACCTGCTGGCCAGTCATTACTCTTGATCAATGATGTAAAAATATAAACAAAATATTCAGTGCAACTCTATTCAGAATCCTAACAGGTGGATTTTTTTATTGTTAATTTATTTGATTTTTGGAATTTGTCAAGCTGATTCTAAAATTTATACAGATATGCAAAAGGCTAAGATCAAACAAACTTAAAGAACAATAAGGCAGGAAGACTTCTTTTACCAGATAGCAAGACTTATCGCAAAGCTATAATAATAATAATAGACACTGTAGTTTTGGTTCAAGTATAAAGAAAAAGACTCATGTGTGTATGCTTGAAGTTTGACAGGATGGTATTGCAGATAAGTAGAAGGGAGGGCTTTTCAGGAAATGGCGCTGGAACAATTTGTTTTCCATGAGGAAAAATGGTAATTGTGTTACCATACCCAAAGATCGAAATGACAGTGGACAGTCCTGAATATAAAAGGCTTTAAAACTTTAGAAGAAAATGTAAGAAACTGTCTTAATGACCTGAGTCTTAGAAAGAATTTCATGACATAAAAAGCCATAATTGAAAAACATATACATTAGACTACATTAAAATTAAAAACTAATTCATCAAATACATCATAAAAAAAAGTGAAAAGATAAGCCACAATTTTGGAGAAAGTATTTGTAACACATATAATAGATGGTTGTTACCAAGGATATAAAGGGAATTTCTGTAGAGAAGTAATAAACAGGAAAAAGACACAAACATCCGAATGGCCAAAATACACGGAATAGGTGTAACCTCATTAAGTCAAATTAGAACCACAGTAGGACACATTAAATTTGACAAATATTAAGTATTATTGTGGATGTGAAGTAATTGCTAGTGGGATTACAGATCTTTACAGGTAGCCAGTATAGGAAACATTGTAATACTAACTAGAATAGTTAGATATGCCCATACCGTTAATTTCTTCTCTTACTGTATATCCCAGAAACATTTCTGTATTTGTATCAGTACCCATGTATAAGAATGCCTTATAGCACCATTGTTCCTAACAGAGAAGCAAAAGCAAATGTCTATCAACAGTAGAATAAATTTTGACATATGTAGTGAAAATGAGTGAACTATGGTTAATATACAGCAACATAAAATAGTGTTGTGCAACAAGAAAGAAGTCTTTTTTAAATTTATTTAAACGTTTTTTATTGAGTTATAGTCAATGTTGTGTCAAATTCCAGGGTAGAGCACAGTTTTTCAGTTATACATGAACATACATACATTCATTGTCATATTCTCTTTTGCTGTGAGCCACCACAAAATCCTGTATGTATTTCCCTGTGCTATACAGTACAATCTTGTTTATCTATTCTACATTTTGAAATCCCAGTCTGTCCCTTCCCAACCCCCGAAAGAAGTCTTAAAAGTATCCATTTATATACAGTTTTAAAAATAGGCAAACTCTAGGTTTCTTGTGTGTTACATTTATAAGTGATAGAACTGAAGAAAAGTGACAGTATGATTATCTCAAATATGGGGTAGTGGTTACTTCTGGTGGAGGGGAAAAAGAGGGGGAGAGAGGCAGATTCATTTAGGAAGGTAGATATACAGGGTTTCAAAGGTATTGTTTCTTGACCTGGCTTATGGTAAATACACAGGTGTTTGCTCTTTTATTTTTTTAAATGTGTATGTGTGTACAATATAATTCATACTCAAGTCAATGAGATTAGAGAGTTAAAGGATAGTGAATTAGGATGGAGTACAGGAATTTTCTCAAACTGGAAAAATGGGATGGTTGGGGGAGGGTCATGTGAGAAGATTGTCACAGGAACCCAATCCTAATTTGTTTCTTGAGCTATAATTCTGTATCTGTAGATTGTCTTATTAACACCAGGGCATGATTGCTATTAACAACTGACTTAGGATAAAGTACCTCACTCTCCCACTAGTGGCATTGTTTTCTCAGTCATCCAGGCTCAGAATTTTCTTATTATATACCTCTGTGGTGTTTATCAATCATGATTTTTTTCCCTTTGAAAAATCTCATTTATCTGTCCCTTTTTATTCTATTATGTAACTCCTTTGTTAATAGGTGACTGCTATTTGACTTTTGAAAATAATCAAATTATAAATTTTTACAATTTAAAATGAGGTATTTGTGTATCTCAACTGAACCATGTGTAAAACAAATAAAAACTTTTGAAGGCATATTAGGAAAATTGAGTCTTAGAGATTGTTTTTTAGAAACATCTTTTGGTAAAAATAGTTAAAAAAAAAAAAAACCATGCTAAATAAGTACTGCAGATATTTCTAGTTACCTGATCCACTGGCAAAAAGCAAACACTTACGACTTCATTCGTTCATTCACTTCCAGCCTTTATTCATTTTTTTGCTGGAATTTCACATTCATTTCTTGTTGGATGAGTAAACTGGACTCTGATAGAGAGAAGCTAACATTTTCTTAGTCCTGCCCTACTAAACCTGTAGCGTTTAATCTTCACTGAAACTGATCAGCTGATAGATCATGTGATTTTGACTCTGCTAACTTGTGGTTTAAGGCTTTCTGGGTGTCTGCATTGGTAATGGAAGTTGTAGAGGTACCAGTGTTAAGAAGACTGCTGATACCAGGTGTTACCTCCTTGATTTCTTTATCTTCTTTGCTGATCTTTCCAAGCCTTTAGAGATTAAAGTCTATGTGAAATCATGACCTATAGTCCTAATACAGATTTAGTCCCACTGATCTGAGTCTCTTCTCACACGTGTAGTTATCAGTATACTAAGTCACTTATCCCTCCTTAGGAATGTTAGAATATTGTGGTAGATGCCTAACAGTAGAAATGGTGGTGTTGGTCTTACCTTTTGGAACATGAACGTGCTTTTCCCCATTCTAATTATTGTGGTATTTCTGTTAGGAGTTGCATGGGGACCTTTTTTTATACCCTTCTTCAACAACGTCAACCACAGCCTCTCCATTTCTTGCTAGAAGTTATTGTTTATGGTAGTCTGGTGTTCAAATAAATCTTCCTTGTGTCGTTTCCTATTGATGAAATCATATCAATGTCTTATATTAAACCACTTCACTTTCCCCAAAACCTTTGTTGTAATAATCTTCTTGTCCCCACTAGTGGGTAATTACTGTTGTGAGGCTACTAAGGGTGGTGGGGTGGGAAAAGAGTGGCTGCTGGGTCTCAGTCTCACTATTCATTTTATGGAGATGGTGATAAATTTGGGGCTTGATGCAAGCAGTGGTGGCTCCTCTTAGGTTGTGTTGGTGAATAGCAGGGAAGCTCATAACTCTATGGAGTCCACTCTCCACTTCCATTACCAATTAAACTCAGTCTCTCGCTTATTCATATCCTGTGGCAACAATATGTATACACACTGCTTAGATCTCACTTTGAGAAAAAACTTCTGCTTCAGGGAGTGCTTTTGAGCTGAGGCTTTGCATTTCCTGAGAAACCTCCAGCCAGTGACTGAGCATGGTGTGAGTTCTAGGGTATTTCCACTTTGGCCCAGCGTGGGCCTCCTCTAATGGGCATCTTTGCTCAGGAACTCCCTGATGTGTTGGCCAAGCTGTCAGATCTGCATCGAGGTCTGAGGCTTTCTCTGCTCAGTCCTGCTTTGTATTTCCTTTCCTTCACAGACTTCAGATCTGTATTGTGGTCTGAAAGTTTTCCATGCCCAGTCCTGTTTCTTCCTCCTATTATCTCTCACAGTAAACCTCTTGTTCTCCTGTCTCAACATCTGCTTCCCAGAGGACCCAGCTGACACTATGTGTACAGGTTATTTACCTAATTTCTGTTCAAATCAGATTTCAGTGAGCATTATCTAATTTCCCTTTTTTAAGCCTCTCCCTTGAATCCTGCCAGTATTTTCCAGCTCATCATTTCCGTCCATCCTCAACACCTGCTTCTCCTCTAATGTCCGTTTATCTGAGTAAATGGCACCACTATTTACTCAGTTGCTTTTATATTTGTCTTTCACATTTCAGTCGTTGACCCACTTAGAACTTTTTGGGGGGAGGGAGAGTATTGCATGAGGTAGGGATCAGTCAGTAGAATTGAGAATTACCATAGTCAAGGAAGGATAAATAAGGTCACAGGTAATGAGGGGTCAGATATGTAGGACTTTGTTATATAGGTCATTAAAAGACCATTGGAAAGATTTTGGCTTCTATTTTGTGTGAGATGGGGAGACACTGGAAGATTTTGAGCAAAGGAGTAGTGTAATCTGACTTAGTTTTTATCAAGAATGTTTAGGTTGTTCTATGGAGACTCGACAGTATGGCAGGTAGGGTAGAAGCAGACTACTTGGCAGAGAATCGCAGTAATGCAAGATCAAGGCATTGATGGCTTACACCAAGGTGATTGCAGTGAAAACACTAAGAACCAACACAATATCTGGAGGTGTCATCATTTTATTTTGTAAAAGCTCCTTAGGAGTTTCTGGTGCATAATCAGGGTTAAGACTCTATGCTATTATGGTTTATACATTTTTACAGGGACATTTGGGATTTAAGCCACACACACTTCTTCATCAGCTTAATTTAGGGGAGTTAAGAAGCGTAGTGATAATAGCATGTGCTTTTGTATCTAAGGTTAAAATCCGTGCTAGTTATTAGCTGTGTAATGGTGAGCTTCAGTTTCCTCATTTTATAAAGGAAGATACCTACTTCATAGGTATGTTATATTAAATGAACCAATGAGCTGGTCTTTGACCTATATTAAAAAAGTAGTAACTTAAAGAAGGGTATGACTTATCATATTGGAAAAAAATTTCAATTGATAATGCTCAGTTTTGGTGAAGATTTGGAGAAATAGGTCCCATTGTTGGTGGGAATATAAATGGAAGGCAGTTTTCAAATATCTATCAAAATTTCAATTTCTTTGACCCATTCTGCCTTCAACAGTTTTATTTATGAAAACATTCAAACTTATGTACAGATAACAAAGAACAACATCTTTTAATGGCAAACGTTTGGAAACAAATTACTCTTGGTAAAGGAGTAAACTGTGATGCATTCCTTTTATGGTATGCTGTGCAGTTGTTAAAATTAATGTCAGGCTTTAATGCTGTCATGGAAAGATTGCCAGTATATATTCAGTTTTTAAAGGAGCATCAGTATGTTGCTTGAGAGTATGTACTTAAATCTTCAGTATTTGAATTTTTAACAAGATTATTTATTTATTCAAATTTTATATGAGCCCATATAGAAAAGTAGTGATTGACAGTAAGTTCATACATAAATAATACTTAGAAAATTATTAGTATTCATATTTTCTTTAAAGATATTATATGCTTTGTTATTATAATATTCTTTGTTTTATGTATTATGTCTTTTTTAAAAGATATTTAAAGAACTATAAGTTATTCTAAGATAAATTATAAATGCCTTGGGGATTTCATTTAGGAAATATATATGAAAATTCCATATGCTTAGCATTTTATTAGATAATATTGAAAGTGCAGATATATAATGAATAGTCTCTGTCCTTACTTGGTTAGTAATCAAATGGGTAGGTAAGATGAAAACAGATGAAAGAAGTTAAAAAAAATATATATATATACACACACATGCATATACTTATACTTGTGTATGGGGTGTGTGTGTGTGTGTGTAAACCTATTGATCTACTTCTAGGAATTTGTCTCAAAGACAAATGATGCTTGATAACAAGTGCATAATAACAAATGTGCAGTAGTATTTATTGCAGTGTTTATAATAGTAAAAAGTTGCAGATAACCGAAGTGACCACCAATAGGTATTAAATAAGTTGTGATAAACATAATGTAATATAATATCTGATAATAACTGTTAATGAAAAAGAATATGAAAATGAATATATGGTATGTATATGCATGACTGGAACATTGTGCTGTATACCAGAAATTGACACATAACTGACTATACTTCAATAAAAAAAAATGGAATGTTATGTAAAAATGTAAAATAATGATTTATATCTATAGTTATTAGCAGGTAAGATCCATAGTCTATTAGGAGAGAGAAAAGTTTAAGATATATATAATGTCTACTCTCTATAGACGGTAAATACTGGAATCGTCAGAGAAAGTAAGGGGTAGAATAGATTTGAATAGGCAACATGAAGAAAGAGAACATTTTAGACTAGTGTTTCCCAGACTTCTTGAACTCAGAATCCTTTCCTTAATTTTAAAACAATATCATCAATTTGTACATTATGTGATAGTGAAATTTAAGAAAAAAGTATTTTATATCAGTATAGTATTAAAAAATGCTTTATGAATTTTTGTTGTGTTTTCCAGAATTAGTATTGGCTCAGAAAAACTTTCTAAGGATTAGAATTGTTTTAATAGTACAAAATTTCAGGCATTCCATGCCACTGTTTAACCACTTTTCATGTATGCTGAAAATAAAACTTTCAGTCTAATCCAATTTCTTGAGTTCCTGGTCTTGACAAGTGGCAAATTGATGTTATGTTTCCATAGGCAAAGGTGTGTTCCATAATCCTGAGAATCTGTGGAAGTCTCTTGTAAGAAAAGTAGTATCATAGTCTTTTAAGTTTGTAAATTATAAAATTGTTTTTTGACAGAGTTTAGGAACACCGTAATTCATGGCATTTAATAAGTGTATATTTTATTACCATTTAGGCCGAATACATCAAGCAATGGTAACATCTTTAAATGAAGATAATGAAAGTGTAACTGTTGAATGGATAGAAAATGGAGATACAAAAGGCAAAGAGGTATGATCACTAGGTTAAATTTTATTTCTAATCTTATAATCAAGATTTTGAATATAGAACAAAATAGAAAGTAAATAATTTTAATATAGTGCATGTACTCCTTATCATTCCTTGAAAAACTTTCAAATGATTAAAAAATTTCTCTCAAAGAAAGGTAGATTCCTCCTGCATATCTTATGTGATTGAACATACAATCAAGATTGCGAAGTTCTACCTTAAGGGAGATTCTTTAAAATATATGTGGGTTATAATTCTAGATAATCTAATTTTCAAGATAATATCACTCATTAGGCTGAAATTGTTTAACATTTCATAAACAACATACATTTAATTGAAAAATGAAAGGTTAATTGTCAAAATGTGCTCTCAAAATATATGCATCTTTAAAAACAGATTGACCTGGAAAGCATCTTTTCACTTAACCCTGACCTTGTACCTGATGAAGAAATTGAACCCAGTCCAGAAACACCCCCACCTCCAACCTCTTCAGCCAAAGTAAACAAAATTGTAAAGGTTAGTGATGCAAATTCAGAGCAGGGTTTGTGTGTGTGTATTTTGGTTTGAAATGGACAGGCTGTGAAGAATATGTTTATGTATCAGTTTGTTTTTTTTAAAAACCCTTAATTCTTTCTGTCATCTACACATATTCAAAGATTGAAAGTTGTCTAATTTATAGTTTTGACATTAGGTAAGATCTTAGAAATTACATGCCTGATCAGGATTGTTTTCTGAGACTAAGTTTCTTAGGAGACATGGGTCAAAGCCATTTTGCTTATTAGCATTTATTGAATGAATCCATATAACTTGGAAGGCATGTTATTTTTATTATTTTAAAAGATAATTCCTGTTTTTTTCTATCAAAATGTCTCACTGTTAAAACTTTGTATCAAAATACAATTCTTTTTAAAATCAAGTAGTCCCTCAAAGTTAAGTCTGTAGTTTTTTTGTATTCAGAAATTCCTCTACATTGTTTTTATCTTCTAAAAAAATAAATGTGACATGACTATAGCCCTATAGGAATTTGTTATCTTACAGGAAAGACATACATAAGCATTTAAATATAACATGATAGAAACTCAATAATATCAACAAAACATTGCTTTTTAAACCATGCATATGAACTTAGAGTAGATTTTCGATTCATTTAATTTCAGCATATTGAGAGTCACTGCTTAGAAAGATCATTCATTAATACTTGTAAACAGACTGTTTTTCATATTTGGCTTTTCAACCTTCAAGGATCTTCGCAGTTTATCTTTCTTGGTATATCATGAAAAACTTCTGCTGTGCATTAGAATCACTTGGGAATTTTTTATAATACTGATTCCTAGGCCCACTCCCAAGCATTCAGTTTTATTTTCTCTAACGGGAAGCCCTAGAATAGCTTTTTAATAATATCCATCTGATTTGAATGTGCAGTTAGCATTGAGAACCGTTGTATTATTTGCTACCTTTTTAGAAAAAGTTTTTTGGAGGGCGGGTAATTAGATTTATTTATTCATTATTTATATTTATTTATATTTAACGGAGGTACTGGGAATTGAACCCAGAACCTCGTGCGTGCTAAGCACATACTCTACCACTGAGCTTTACCCTCCCTTCTTAATACCTTTTTTTTGAATAAAATGAAGTCTTGGTAAATAAATAATAGGACCAAAAATTTGCTGTCCTAATCTATGCTGTGTTGAAGTCTTTGAAAGTCTAGTGAAACCTTTTAATAAACCTGACAGTGTGCATTTTATAGTAGTTTGATGTTTCAGTTTAAATGAGCTGTAAGTTGTCTAAAACTAGTATTTTATTAATTAAATTCGACATTCAAAGATGAAATGTATGGTTTTGGCAGGATAGTATGATAATTAAAAAACATACACTTTAATGGGATTACTTAACCTCTCTGCTTCAGTTTCCTCATCTATGAAACCAGGATAACAATAATAATGATCTCATAACATTGTTGTGAAGATTAAATGTATTAATACAGTCCTTAGAACAATGCCTGGTTAAAGTTCTTAGAGCAGTGCCTGTTCATATTAATTCCTGAATATTTTGGGGCAGTGGTAGGATACTCATAGAAAGAAACTTAGATATTGATTGCATTAGTGGTAATTCATAGAAGGTTATTTACACTTTTTTTTTCCATTTATTTTTTCCTTCTTTTCTATTTAGTTTTATATTATTGTGTGTCTAACTACTGTTTGTTTAATTAAAAAAGCTGATTATGATAGACATATATATATGAGGAGTAAAGAGAGAAAGTGAAATGAACATTTTCTGTTTTGTAGAATCGACGGACTGTGGCTTCTGTTAAGAATGATCCTCCTCCAAGAGATAATAGAGGTAAAAATAAAAATTTACCTATTAATTTTGCCTACGGCCCTGACAAGGTGAATCAAAAGTAAACATTAGCCTTGACATTATTTATTTAAACTTTACATGGCTGATTTTAAGATCGGTATATTGATTTCCCAACACAACAGTGCCAGTGATACCAAAAAATGATTTATAAAGGTATGTGATGAATATGAAATTGCACGATATATGTAATTTTAATTCATCCTATTTAACCAGTAATTTTGCAGATTTGAAGAGAATATTATGAGAAAGAAAGGAATGGGGAGGAAGTCCGTTAATTGATTTCAAAAGGGTAAATTTAATCATTGTGACATTTTTACATGATTTTCTGGCTGACAGATTTTCAGAAAGGGTCATGGGTTACTTTGGAGTTAGCTGAAGACAAGTTGGACCAGGTATAAATTGTAGTTAATTGCAGGTCTCTCATATGTTTTCAGCTGGGTGATATAAAGTATAGTTAATTTCTTTTCTACTATTCAGCAATTCAGAATGGTCCTTCCTAATAGTGATGTTTCTCTGCATGTATGGATGGTGAGACAGGACGGGCATAGGTATTGGAGAGGAGATTGAAGGTAGAGGGAGAATCCAGCACTTGAAGCACTATCCTTTGAGCCTTGTGAAAATTTATATTTCTTTGTAAAATGTGGTATTTATATTTAACTTAATATTCCTTTATAGACTTTTGTAACTTTCATAGTGGGAAATTCTCCGTTCAGGATTTGCATATTTGAGGAGCAAAGAATGGAATTTGGAATACAGGGAGGGTTGAAGGACTTAAGTTTTTACTTTCTGTATTTCTGAATTGTGTAAGTTTTAAAAAATGAGAATGCATATAAAATACATATTTTGCACACTTTTGATTTTTAAATGATTATTTAAAATCAAGCTTGGCTTTGGTTGTTATATAAATTACTCAGATTGAGTTTTGTAGCTACAGTTACATTGGTAAAACCTAAGTCTGCACATGTTACTTGGAAAACCTCTTAGTTTGTCAGTTTACTGAACAGAATTGATTATTATATATTTTGTTTATACACACATAAGTAGAGAACCTGGCAGTTTACTAATGCAACTTTTAAGGATCAATTCTTTTTAGATATCTCTGTTCCTCTTACCAGGGTTTAACTTTACTAATTTTTTGTTCTGAATTTTAAAATTTTGTGTCACTTACAGTGGTTGGTTCTGCACGTGCACGGCCTAGTCAACTTCCTGAACAGTCGTCTTCTGCACAACAGAATGGTAGTGTTTCAGATATATCTCCAGTTCAAGCTGCAAAAAAGGAATTTGGACCCCCTTGTATGTAAATCATATATCAAGGATTCAGTCATTTTAGGCATACATGTATTCTCTCTTGGTCCACCTTATAAGTCCCCAAATGGTAAAGAGTATAATTTTTAATTGCAAACTTGATTGCAGATTTTTACCACTGTGGAAAACTTTTTTGCTTGTTAGTTTAGTTTGTTATTTTGGAGAAAAAAATTTATAAATATAAAACTATAACAGTGTTTCAGTTGCTTTGGATTTAAAATTCTGGCCAGATAATAATTTGACAGATGTTGTAGAAGAAATTCTTAGGCTTCTTGATCCTTTCCAATTCAAAGATCTTTGATTCCAAACCAAGAGATGACATGTATCAATTTGTTAGAGTCATTTTTCTTGACTCTTATTTGTGTATTGTCCTGTTCCTAGTTTTGTTAAAGCAGCTCATAAGTAAAATTTACATATTTGGTATAGGCATGTTTTGTCACTGTGTACCTTTTTTGGTATATGTGGTAAAATTTGACATAAAAATTTTTTGTGTAAATACAGTACTCTAAAAAGGAAACTATACTTCTATAGCTCATCTATTTCTTTCAGCACGTAGAAAATCTAATTGTGTGAAAGAAGTAGAGAAATTACAGGAAAAACGAGAAAAAAGGAGACTTCAACAGCAAGAACTTAGAGAAAAAAGAGCCCAGGTTTGTAAAAGAAACATATTTTGTTTATGCACCAAGGATTTGACTGTGCCAGTGAAAGTGATTAGCTTATGAAAAAGTAATTAGGCATTCATTTAAAGATTTCAGTATAATTCCTTAAACTGATATTAAGAAATAACTAACAGATGCTTGGGAAAATAAGTTATCTATCATAACAGATTTTTACTCCATGTGCTTTTCAAGTTTTAGTGGATATGAGTTAGTCCTAAATCTTAGTCCATTTTAAATAATAAGCCACTGTGTTACAGAATTCTAATGGATGTATTATGACATCAAGAATAATAAGATTTTGATATTTTAAAAACATCTAAAAATACATTCAGAAGAATATCCAATTAAAATGCATGGTTATACTATAAATTTTATTATTGTTTTTCCATGATTAATAAGTTCAACATATCACAATGAAAGAGTGGAAATTCCTTGTGTTTTGATTTATACTACATGTTGAGAATGTAGCTCTGTAGTGCCGCTCTCATGTTCCCTTAGGGGGTAGCAAAACTTTATTAGCAGTGGAAAAATTGTGTAGAAGACTGGTCTTCTATCTCTTTATGGGTCTTCACATGTTAAAAATTCTGCTGTTGTAAACATAATTCCTCCATTGTACTTGTATTGTGTCTATTATATTCTCAGAACTTGTTTCCTGTAATAAAACATCAGGATTGTTTTCTTACTTAGGAGTATGTTCAAATGCCCTTAATCATAAAGATGTAGTGCCGTGGAACTGTGGAATCAGTATAATATTCAACCTAAATAAATCAGCTTGTATCTGAAAGTGACCTGAGAATGACCAGTTGGGTTTTGAAAAATAATAAAACAAATAGATCTACTGGTACTTAACACATGCCACCTACTGTTTTCTGTGGGTACTTCATAATATTTTTACGTCTCTGTGACCTCTTAATTCTTACTTTATATTCTGCTTCTCAGTTGACATAGTTGGTATTATTCCTTAGAAGGCAGTTTTGAAGCAAAAAAGTAGATTACAGTCAGTATTCAATAATTTGAATTTTAAAGATTTTTTAAATTATCTTGCCTTCTGATTCCTTTAAATTCTGTGTCCTACTATCCTATTGGGGCAGTTTTATACCATATCTTAGTTTTTTTTTATAGAGTCAATAAAAATAGTAAGTGAACGTAAAAGAATCCATATTTCTGCTTTGTTAAAACACGGAATTCGGATTTGGGGAGAAGAATATGATTAAATCTGTTTTTCCTAAGAATTTACACTTTTCTAGAGTTTTTTTATTCATGTTTGGGTTGAGCAGTATTTCTCTTCTGCTCAATTTTCTAGGATAATTAAGTTATGTATATAACAAATGAATTTTTGAAATAGGTTAAGTGTGGCTTTAATAAGGAGTGTTTCATTTGGAGCTAACAATGCATTTAGACTAAAGAATTGTTTTTAATATGAAAGCGATTCCTGGGTATATTATTAATCCTGAACTCAAACTATATCATATCTCCAGTTAAAGTTTGGGCTTGGCTGTGACAAAGGGCACAATCTGTTAGTTTTAATTTTAATTTTCAAACCATGTGTAACATAAATGCAGCAAATACCACAGTATTATAATTATAATAAATGATGAATTCCCTTTGTCTTCTTACAGGATGTTGATGCTACAAACCCAAATTATGAAATTATGTGTATGATCAGAGACTTTAGAGGAAGTTTGGATTATAGACCATTAACAACAGCAGATCCTGTAAGATTCTTTAAACCATTGGTCTGGAACTTTTTATGCTATAAATAAAAATATGTTTGATAGCCACTGAATTATTACTGTATTTAACTCTATAATTTTTCCTCTCTTTATGGGTGTTCATTTTCCATATTTTACAAAGGAAAATCAAGAAAATGATCCACCTTTACACTTATCTCCCGTAACTTGACATATTAGACATGCTTCCCCAAAATATACCCATTTCAATGCACAGCCTCCATGTCCTTGGTAGTGCAGAGCAACAGTCAAGGAGTGATGTCAGAAGATGCAGCTTCCTTTCTGACCATCACTTAGACGTTTATCTCAATCCCAAGCTTATATCCTCTTTGACATGGGCTATAGATCCCAGTATCATTCCAGTTTACTACTAGTTAATTTGTTATTTTTAAATAAATGTTATTCTGGCTTTTAGCAGTAAGTAATGGTTGTTGAGAACTGCTATAGACCAGAAATCTAGTGCTTGAAAAATGTTCTACTATCTTATTATACAACTTCTTTCCTATTGAAGAATGAGTATTTGTTGGATAGAAAAAATACTTTTGTAATTTGTATATATGAAAAATAATCCATCTGATGTAACATATACAGAATGTATTGTGTATTGGGTGCACACACACAAACACAAAATACATTTGTGTTGGGCAGATGTATAGGATTTGGTAGAGTAGTTTTTAATATTTGCAACTCATACATTTTAGTCCTTGCTGTTCCTCCATTTGTTTAACGCACTATATCTGAGTTCATATTTTGGGGCAGGGATTGGCAAACTTTTTCAGAAAAGGGCCTGATATTTTTGGCTTTGTGACCCATATGGTCTTTGTTACAGCTGCTCAATTCTGCCTTTGCAGCATGAAAAGCAGCCATAGACAATACATTAATGAATGGGTGCGACTGTTTCAGTGAAACTTCACAAAAGCAGGTAGTGGGCTGGATTAGGCTTTCAGGCCATCCTTTGCCAATTCCTGCTTTATGTTAAATATCATTACAAAGCAAGTATTGGGAATACAAATTGTATGAAAAAATATTTATGTCAGAATTGGCATATTATAAAACTGTTTAAATTATTTTGGTTAATAATCTTCTGTCGGAAGGGTATATAGCTCAAGTGGTAGAGCACATGCTTAGCATACACAAGGTCCTGGGTTCAATCCCCAGTACCTCCTCTAAAAAATAAATAAATAAACAAACCTAATTGCCTCCCCTTCCAAAAAAAATGTTTTTAAATAATAATCTTCTGGGATTCATGTTTCTTATATATAGCTAGTTAACTTTGCTAACAACTTTCCCTATAATCAACCTGAAAATATGCTACTTGGTGGGAAATTTTACTTTTGTTGTATACAGCACATCTTGAAATGAATAAGACACCTTCTTAACATGAACCTAATTGCTACTAAGAATGATAGTGCTGTCTATGAAGTTATTTCTTAATGGTTTACCATATGACAAAATAAGCAAGTTTCAATTATACTTAGAATTTTTGAAGTAATTGTGTCTAATGACTATTAAACTTTGTGCAAAGTAATTTGTTTCTTAAGCTTACTTATCCTGTTTATGCTTTGCATAAATTTCTAAAACCTCAGGAGGAAATATTGCATAATTGACTTTTCAGTGTTTTATATACCATTGATAATCACTGAAAAAAAATATTTTACTTTTAGATTGATGAACATAGGATATGTGTTTGTGTGAGAAAACGACCACTCAATAAAAAAGGTATGCTTATTGAGCTCTAATTAAGGGTTGATTTTTGTCCTATTTGTAATTTATTTTAATAATAGCTGAAATCAGATTGGTTTAGAAGAGTTTAGTGTAAATCATTTCTATTGTACCTAACCATTATGCAGATTTCTGTGGTTAGGTGTGTTGATTTGTTATTGCTCTGTGAATGTTTGCCATTCCTCTGGGCTTCACAGAAATCTTGATTTTTTTTTCCTCTGTTGTTGAAATATTGTTATTGAATGGCATATTTGTGGGATATTTATATTTACAGGGACTTAACTACTTTTATCTAAATTCTTAACTACTTAAAATAATTTTTGTGCAGTAATTCAAATGCTTTGCAGATTACTGGGCATTGGTTTTCATTTATTCTTTCAGAAACTCAAATGAAAGATCTTGATGTAATCACAATCCCTAGTAAAGATGTTGTGATGGTACATGAACCAAAACAAAAAGTAGATTTAACAAGGTACCTAGAAAACCAAACATTTCGTTTTGATTATGCCTTTGATGACTCAGCTCCTAATGAAATGGTTTACAGGTAGGTAAATGTGTTTTAAATTAGAATTTTGTTCTTATACTGTGTGTTCATCACCACTCCACATCTTACATTGATCTTGACCTCTCTCCAGAGGTTTAATGTTCTTTTTTTGCCTTGAGTTTAAACAAAGAAGAATATGTAATAAACACTACAATGAATATTCATACTTGTTCTTGTTAATGTTCCCCAAATCAGTTTTCATTGCTGATTAACTTATATACTATCTAACACTATGAATGGATAAGAAATTTCTAGAAAATGTTGACATTTTCTGTACCTCTAAAAATGGCATGTGGTTAGTGTAAAGGACTTTTATTTTTTACTTTTTAATCTGTGCACTAGTGAAAAGATTTGAAATATCTGTTATACATTAGTCACTTATTTGTCTTAAGTCTTTATTTAGCATGTACGACCACTTAAGGGAAAACATTTTCTGTAAATCTGCTTGCATTTGTATAATTTTATCACCTTTTTAAACTTTGGAATAGTTTTAGTACATGAAATTCTTGTATGTCCCCTTATTCAACTTCCAAACAACTCATACTTACATGTATTATACATGGGTGCCCCAAATTTTTATCCAAATTTAGATTTTCATACATATTTTGTGAACATTTACTTTTAATTATTTAATAGGTCAGTGTTAACAGCATTGCTGTTTCCTTCTATTTAGAACTGTCTTTTGACAGTTGAATGCTATGTTTCATTGGCCTTTTATTTGTGTAAATATGACTGGAAAACAAAGTTAAAGAGTTAAGAGTGCTAAGAATTAAAGATGTTATAAATAAAATACTAATAAGACAACTCTATTAGTCTTAAGCAAGTAAACTGGGAGTACGGTTGTAAAGAAAAAGAACATGTGAATGCTAGGTAGAAATATTGTCAAGAATTTATTTTAAAAGAGGATTATAAATTGTATTTTTTACCTTTCTGAGAATAGAATCCTCTCCTGCCCCCTCACTACCTTCTCTCCTTTCACTCTTGTCTCATAAAATGTCTGACTTTTATAATCATTTTCAAGAAATCATTATAAATGAAGGTATGTTTCTGTGTGTGTATAGATTTAGTAAACATTTGGTGTTTCATTTTCATCCTGTATTTGTGCTTCTTAACTCTATCAATATTTATTCTATCGCCTTTCTCTTATCCTTAACTTTTATGGATTGAAGAGTTAAGCCTTTTTTGGCCTGATCAGTCTGCAGACTCATTTCTAGTTCTGTTTGACTAGAGCTTTTTTTTGCTGCTTTTGTTCTGTACTCCAATCGTGCCTTTTTAAATAACAATCAACAGAGCTGTATAAAGTGTTCAACGTATATTATTTTGAAGCCTGTCTAAGAAGTAGATTTGTTTTCTATCATACTTTTTAGGGCTGTGCTCAGTGAAGTATTTCTTGTCCCTCTGTATCTTTTTGTTTTACCTCTAGCAGTGATTATACCAATATGTAATTTTTTGGCATCCTTTTACTGAATCAAGACTGTCAATTTAGAACTCAGTGTCTTATAAACATAATTTGTGTTTACTTATTCACATTTGAGTCAATGTACTTGTTTTCTACTTGTTTAGATGGTCTAACGTAATGTGTTTGTAGGATTCTTTTTTCCTCTCAACTTTTCTCTATTGAGATTACCACTCTTGATTCTGTTCTTGTTGAAACTTTTGATACCTTTGTTGAGTTGGGTTGTTTTTGTTTGTGAGGTTTCTTTTGTTTGTTTGCTTGTTTGTTTTTGAGTTTCATCATATATGTCTGTCTTTCTTGTCTGGCTAATATTATCATCTTTTGTCATTATTTTTGAAAACTTTCCTGTTGTGTCCTATGTATGTCTTTAGCTCAGTTGCTGTCAGTTGTTTTTCTCCTGTCCATTATTGTGATCGTTGTTTTTTTGGATTATTGCTTGAAAATATGTTTTAAAGAGCTTTAAGCTATTCTAGGATAGGTGTATTTAAAATTTTCAACAAATCAGTAGGCTCAATTGTGACCTCACAGTTGAGCCCACTGATTTTTTAAAAATCTTGGTGTAAGATTTGCTTGTTAATAACACTTGATATTACTTTTATTTCTTATTTGTTTAATTTAAATGTTAACAGTACATTCTGACATGCATTTTATTTTTAAGGTTTACAGCTAGACCATTAGTGGAAACTATATTTGAAAGGGGAATGGCTACATGCTTTGCTTATGGGCAGACTGGAAGTGGAAAAACTCATGTAAGTAATTCATTACAGTTATGTCCTGGTATGAAGCTGGTTTATTTTCCTTATAGCTTAATTCTAAGACCTAAATTCTTTTTTCTTTTTAAAATATAGACAATGGGAGGTGACTTTTCAGGAAAGAACCAAGATTGTTCTAAAGGAATTTATGCATTAGCAGGTAGTAGGTCCTTTTTGAATTTCATTTGTAATATTCTTCTTGAATATTATTCAGGTGACTTGGAAATAAGATTTGGAAGTTTCATCCAGAATTTAAGGGTAACCATAATGCTATACTTAAAATGTATTATGTCAGTTTTTGCTTATCTGACTGCTTAAGAACTATGTTTTTTGGGCAGGAATCTTAATTGTGTCATTGTAATCTGGCACATTGTGGGAGCTTAGTGTTTGTTGTCAAATAACTGATTTGTTGGAAATTTCCATTTGGTATGATTATGAGAGTGACCTTATTATGACCGTCTATAATTTTAAGCTGTTTGTAAAGTAGTAGTAGTCTTTTGTTGAATATGAAGGAGAGTGACATCTAAACCTTAAATGTAGAAAAACTATTACTACTTTTAAATTGTTTACTTTAATCTTCATTTTTATTATTGATATTATCATTCTAAGTAAATATTAAACTGAGTCCTCTAAAAATAGAAAACTTGAATTGCTTTTTAAAAACAGTATTTGTTAAATCTTAATAAGTTTTCTCTATGAAATTTTTGACAGCTCGAGATGTTTTTTTAATGCTAAAGAAGCCAAACTATAAGAAGTTGGAACTTCAAGTGTATGCAACCTTTTTTGAAATTTATAGTGGAAAGGTAAGTGGAAACTTAAAAATAATTTTTTTTAGTTTTTTGAATTGTGGTTAAAAGATACGTAATGTGAAATTTATCATTTTAACCATTTTTAAGTGTACAAATTCAGCAAAATTAAGTACATTCACATAGTTGTGCAACCATTGTCTCCACATAATTGCTATATGTATTTGGAATAGTATGTTAAAATTTTGTGTATGAGTTTTTTTTAAAGATTCCCTTTGAAACTCTTTAACTTCAGTATTGAGCATTATTGTCCTAATAATAATTATTTAAATTACTAGAATTCTCTGAAGTAGTTTTCAGACTCTAAATGACTTTTTTATTGAACAATCCCTTTTTTTTTAAGCTAGTTTTTTTAATTTGATTTTTTTAAGGTGTTTGACTTGCTAAATAGGAAAACAAAATTAAGAGTGCTCGAAGATGGAAAACAGCAGGTTCAAGTGGTGGGATTACAGGAACGGGAGGTCAAATGTGTTGAAGATGTACTGAAACTCATTGACATAGGCAACAGTTGCAGGTAACTCTCATTTTAGTTAAGAAAGGGGAACTTAATTTCATAATCAGTTTTAGATACTTCGGGTATAGCATAAAATCAAAGCAAGTTTGTTACTCATTGTGTCTTAGAGGTAAAAATCATTGTTCATAAAAACTTTCAGTGTGTGCCAGATTAAACTGTATGAATTTCGTTATGTTTAAGTGTTAACGCAAAATGTCTCTCCTTTAATGTTTAAAAGATGAAAACTAGATTTTTAAAATTCTTTGTTTTCTAAATGAAAATACTGTTTGAACATATAAATTGAACTTTTTAACCTATCAGAATTTCCTTAATCACTTTGTAGAACATCCGGTCAAACATCTGCTAATGCACATTCATCTCGGAGCCATGCAGTGTTTCAGATTATTCTTAGAAGAAAGGGAAAACTACATGGCAAATTTTCTCTTATTGATTTGGCTGGAAATGAAAGAGGAGCTGATACTTCCAGTGCAGACAGGCAAACCAGGCTTGAAGGTGCTGAAATTAATAAAAGCCTTTTAGCACTCAAGGTAAATAAAATGCATTTAATTGTGAAAGTCTTTCAGTTGTGACTCTAATGTTATTTATTCAGCTGTAAACTGGTAGTACTTGTTTTGTGTAGTTAGTAAGTTATCAAAATTTAGTCATTTGTATTTGCAGTTATAGATTTATATTGCACCCAGGAAAATTTTTTATGTATATTAATTACTCTTTTTAGGGTGGATAAAGATTTCTTAGTTGGCAGGCCAATTCTGAGACTCCAGAGGGCTTTAGTCTTTTTTCTTTGAGGAGAGCAAGGAACCACAAAACTAAGCTAAGAAAGTTTCTGTGAAAAATGTGGAAAAAGTTAGTCCAGTATAATGTCTCTTCCTTGACTAGAAAAGCAAAGGTTGGCAGCACTGCAAGAAAGCATCCTGTATTTTTTCTTTTGTGGTACCTTTTTGCAGTTATCCTACTGCCTGTCACTGCTAAACGTTACTCATAATCTCCAGAACAATCTTTTGGAATAATAAAGTAGTTTGTTGGTTTTGGTTTTAGTTTTAGTTTTAGTTTTTGTTATTAATTTCATTTTCTTGAATTAAGGTTTATGGGAACATCTTTACTATGCTATCAACCTCTTAGTAGAATTTTAAGAGCTGATCAGGTCTTAAATGTTAGGGTTATAGTAAGAGATCTTTTAAATATGTTCTTTAAGATTACTCTTTATAAACAACAAAGTCCTACTGTATAGCACAGGGAACTATATTCAGTAGCTTGTAATAACCTATAATGAAAAAGAATATATATATAATTTATTTGTATATGTATGTGTGTGTGTGTGTGTGTGTGTGTATGGATAAATGAATCACTATGCTGTACCAGGGACTAACACAGCATTGTAAATCAACTATACTTCAAACAAACAAACAAAAAGATTACTCTTTATAAGAAGCCTAATCTGTGAAACTTGCTTTTAAATTTTCAGGAGTGCATCAGAGCCTTAGGTAGAAATAAACCTCATACTCCTTTCCGAGCAAGTAAACTCACTCAGGTGTTAAGAGATTCATTCATAGGTGAAAACTCTCGTACCTGCATGGTAAGTTTATGTTTGTTTTGTTTTAATCCTAAGTGAATTATTATATAGTATCTATGGGAAAACTATAAAATACATTAATGACAGTCATTTAAATTCTTTTATTGTGAGAGATACAGTGACACTCAGTATGTAGTTTCTGCCAGTCTGATAGAATAATATTGCAGTGTAAATGCATTCTACTAATTCCAGCATCTGAGTCTTCTTGAGGTTGATTTCCATTGATTACTGTTTTCCTTGAGTATTGGTCACACTTTTCTATTTCTTTGTTTGTCTAGTAATTTGGGATTATATAATTTTCATTATGAATATCTTATAGACACTTTGGATTCTGTTATGTTCTTCTAAAGATTATTGATTTTTTTGTTGTTGTTTTAGGAAGAAGTTAATATAGCTGAACTTGTCTCCCTTGCTGTGGGCAGCACCTGACATTGAAATCTCTGTTTAGCTCTTTTAGACTTAGCTTTGTTTCTTGAAGTCAACTTTGTATACTTTTAGTTCAGCGGTCAGCCAGAGATGTGGGTAGTATATATGTAGAATTTGAGTTTCTCTCTCTGTGGTGATTTCTTTTCTGGGACCAACTTCACTTCCCAGCTGCTGTGGTGCTCACTTCTAAACTCTGCCCTTTAGTTTATTAACCAGTGAAATTCCAGGTTACTAAGGAAGTTTTAGTTCTATGTGATAGCAACAGGGTTTGCCCTTAGGCAAAAAAAAAGTTATTAGAAGAGAGGGTTACACAGTCACTCAGTGTTACTCCCTTCTTTTAGGTGTTGACCTCCATTTTCTGCCTGATGTTTGATCATTTTCTGGTGCTGTCAGAGTTGTTTATATTTTAACTGGAGTTTATAATTACTGTCTGATTATGGGTATAAGGTAGTGAATTATTGTGGAGTTTAGATCCTAATAAATCTTTTTTTTAGATAAGCATATTAACATTAGACCTTAATGAGCTATATGTTAATATTACTGTCATCATCATTTATAACATTTTCTTTATCTTTTGCATTTTTCCCTCATAGATTGCCACAATCTCTCCAGGAATGGCATCCTGTGAAAATACTCTCAATACATTAAGATATGCAAATAGGTATGAGAAATGATTATTTATCTTGAAATTTGAGGGGAGTATATCAATAAATGGTTTAATTTAATATCTGATAGGGTAAATTTTATTACATTGTTGAGTTTTCAAAAAAATTTGCATGTTATTTGTTGAGATACTAAGAATTGTTTTGTTATGTTCTAAAAATAATTGGGAATCTGTTGTATAATCTGGGAAGACCAGTTACATTTTTATTAGAGTTGGTATTTCTATCCTAGGACAGGATTATATTTTTCCATTTAACCAAGTTATATTTCATAATATTTGACTACATTTAAATCATGCAAATTCTTCCTGTTATATTAAGACACCAAAGTAAGTGAGTATCAGGAGCCAGTCTGTATTTCTTAAATTGTTTTGCTATATGCTGAAAATTATTTCTGATATTGAATGTTACACCTGGGAAACCTAGGGTTTAAGTAGTAATAGCACAGTTCTTCCTGGTGTCCTGCATGGGTTATATTGTATTACTCTTGGCAATAGTGTTACACACTTCAGTAGACAATTGGATTATTACATATGAAAGAACAAAAAGCATTATAGACAAAGCAATTTATTCCTTATAATTATGAAATGCCCTCGGAATTTGGGGTTGTGATGGGCATTTTTATATTTGTTCCAGAGATTTGTCCCCATTGCTCTTGTTTTGAATGACTATATATATAGTCTTAAATTTTTGTTACTACATACTGCATTTGTGATTTTAACTTGGAGATAAAATCCTCTTTGTATTCCATTTCTAGTATAAAGATTCTCTTAATTTTGCTAATAAACACAAGGATTTGTACTATATTTTGTTTTAATAATTATGGAAATTTTATTTTTAATCTTTTGTTAAAATAGGAAATGCATATGCATGCAGAAAAGTACCCAAAACATAAGTGAATAATTTAATAAATGCTTATAAAGTGAAAATTCCTATCGTACACTGAGAAATAGATTTCCAGTCCCCCAGAAAATTCCCAATATGTCCCTTCTTGATCACGAATCCTGAATAACATGCCTAAATCTATTCATCTCTACACCAAGGTAACCATTGTCCTGATTTGTGTGGGAAAATTTTCGTATTTTTTTCTCTCTCTTTTTAAAAATAGTTTTACTACCTATGAATGTATCCCTGAACAATATAGGTAGCTGTATTTGAACTTCACATAAATGAGATCATACCCTTTATTCTTTTATATCTTGCTTGTGCTTCAACTAAAAAGATTTTTAAAAATCATACTAAGAACTGTTGGAAAGTGTAAACTTGTTGACCTTTCACACAAAGATACTAAATGACTTTTTAAAATGTAATGGAACTTTATTTTAAAATTTAATCCCCTTTAAACTTTGAATTAGAGATCCTAGCTACAAACCTTTAGAGTACTTTTAATCAATTTCTGTAATGAACATTTTTGATATTGTGGCATTTTTATCATTAAGTTAAAATGCTTTTTATTTCATAATTGTTCATGGGAGAGATGAGGAATAGCTTTGTATAGTAGAATATTACCATGTTGTAGAATTAAAACCCTCCAGGTCTTCAGACTTCTGGCTGCAAAGGAATCCCCCTAATGTGAAAATACTGTGTCTGGCCATTCCTCTAGTTCATTTTAGGTCCAAGTAAAACATTGTAATTTATTATCATGTAATGTGATTCATTTGCAACCATCTGGGACAAATAATTATGTCTTTTATTTCCATATCTCTAGGAATGAAGATTTTCAACCTTGCTTGATAACTCATTTGAGGAATATAATTCCTGCATATAGTATAGTTTATCTTGGGCAAGTGGGTTTCAAATAGAGGGAAAATGTGGGGCTAATAGAGTGTCTAAATTAGGAGATTCTGAAAGAAATAGATAAGAAATGGGGTTGGGAGTAAAAAGAGTTAGGTCAGTATTAGAAATTCAGGCTTGTCAGCTTGTGCGTAGGTAAGCTTTCCAAAGTGACTATAAAAGATAAAGGGCAGATGAATCCTGTATTGAACCTTTGAAAGCAGGCATTACCAACAGGTCAAAGAAAGATTCCAAGTGGAAGAAATTATTAGTTAGATCTATATGACTACTTTTGACATATAAAAACAGTAATTTCATTTAGTTCATTACCTAAGAGAAGTAATGAGAAAAACAGAAAATATGATTAGATTATTGAAGTGTTTAAATTACTTAAGGTTTGTACTCAATGCTAGGTTTGAACCTCAGTTATACCACATTCTGACTGAATGAACTTGGATGAGATTCTTTTTTGCTCTGAACCAATTTCTCATCTGTAAAGTGGTGATAACAATATCACAAGATTGTCATAATGATTAAATAATATAATGCCTATAAATTACTAATCATAATATCTGACATATAGGAAGTACTTAATAAATACTGCCTACTGTTATGAAATGGAATTGCCCCCAAGAGGACATAGGAAATCACAAAAATTGGGTCAGGAAAACTGTGATTTGGTTAAACATAACTACTGGAGACATTAGCAAAAGGTATTTAAATTCCATTGCTAAAGGCTTTTCTTCACCAAGGTTCTTCATCTGAATCACCAAACACAGAAAATTATTTGAGTAACTTTTTTCTGTTTGTTCCAAGGATACTTCATAGCTAATCCCATTCTAGGTACATAGGAAAGAAGTTAATTCATTATAAACAATGGATGTCATTAGGACTTAATTCTCTTATGTTCTGTTTGGAAAGACGGCAAGAATGTTGAAGACTCACTAATACTAATAAACAGAATATTCATGGTATTGACTACACAAGAAAATTAGATTGAGTGGTCATGTAGTTAAATAAGGGACATTTCAAATTTATGTGATTGTCTAGTTAAACTTCTGGAAAGGATCATGAAAAAAGGAGACTATAGAGTAGTGAATAAGTAGACAGAGAAGTTTGAAAACCTCTTCACATTGATTATTTTTAAAATACTCTATAAATACATTGTCACAACAGTGTTGATCCTTTTCTAAAGAAATTAAACTGAGTACTAAATGAAGACTTGAGATGTGCATTGCTGTCTTTACAAGAACATTTTCTTTTAATTTGTTGCTGTTTTGGTGCTGCAGAGTAAAGGAGTTTGGAATTAGTCCATCAGACATTCCCTTCTCACAGGGTAGTGGCAGTCGCCCTGATCTCTCTCCTTCTTATGAGTATGACGACTTTTCTCCTTCGATTACCAGGTCCACTTCATTCTATACATAAGATGTTTATTTAACAGTTTCTTTTGGATTGTGCTATGTACAGATATTTCATTTATACTTCTTTTGTCCTGAGCCATTTTATTTTTCATTTTCATTTCATTTGGCAGGTGGTGGTTGTACTGCATGATCTTCATTTTTATGTACTTTATTATTTGCTGTAAAATGTTGATTTACAATTCAGGCTTCCTATTTCCCCTCATATTTTTAAGGATGATGTCATCTTTGCATGTTTACCATTGAAAGATAAACTGTCTTATTTAAAATGAGAAGCTTACCTTCCTTCTGTATGCTCTTGTAAACTCCCTTGTCTGCAAGGAAATCATAAGGATCCTCTTGACTTAGAAAAATATATGCTCTCCCAAATGTGTATATTTAAGTATAATGGGTGAACTTTATGATAGAACTATACATCTTATAATCTTTATAGATTAGAAATATAATGTTATATGTAGCTATTTTAATTGAGCATTATAACTGCCAGATCTGCAAAGTGTATTAAACTCTGATTTTTGGCAGTGATCCATGTATTGATCTGGGTACCATTGTTAGCATTTTCCTGTCCATATAATTCAAGTGCAACAATGGTCTCTTAATTATTTTGAAACACTGAATCTATATACTTGTTGATTCTCATTTGTTATGTAAAGTAATTACATTTGAAGTAATTGTAAACTTATACCTAAGTAAATTCCTAAGGTTAAACAGCTAAACATCCCTTTAGTATTTCCACAGATTTCAGTTAGATTTGATCTGGAAAGCTGACATCATCAGTATCAGTGTTAATTGAATTACCTTGTATTGACTAGGTTGATATTTTCTTGTTCCTTTGCATTAGCCTTTGTTAATTTTAGATGCCCCTTATGTGTTTATAGGGTGAAAGAACTGACTGTGGATCCAACTGCTGCTGGTGATGTACGTCCAATAATGCATCATCCACCAAATCAAATTGATGACTTAGAGGCTCAGTGGGGTGTGGGGAGTTCCCCTCAGAGGGATGACCTCAAACTTCTTTGTGAACAAAATGTGAGTGACTTAATTTGGTTGTAATTATCTAATCTTAGTCATTTCATCCATAGTAGTATAGGTGGAAACTACCTAAATCGGCTTAGCAAACTACAGCCTATCGGCCTCCCATCTATTTAAAAATAAAGTTTCATTGAAACATGGCCATGCTTATTTAGAATAGAAGTGACAAAGACTATGGCTCAGAGCCCAAAATATGTGCTGAAGTTTGCTGACCCCTGATCTAAACTATTTTTTTCAGATTTTATACTGATATTAAAATCTGGGGATTTTTTTAAAGTAATGTAGGGAAAAAATAAATTTAAGAATTGTACATACAATGTATCATATATAGAGAGCTTAGAAACAAGATTAACTGTGGATACATGCATATATATTAAAAAAATGCATGAACTATATCAAAAATCAAACATGGCAAAATACTGACATTTGTTAAGTCTGGTTGCTTTCTATATTTTTAAAGTGTTTGGTGATATTTCATAATTTAAAATTTTGATTCCCCCATTATTCAAAAATAATAGGTGCCCATTGCATAAGGACAAAGAGGTATAAAGAAATAAAAAAGCACAAGTAATACACATTTTCACAGTTATTTCACTTATATTGAGTGATATATATAGTTTTGTGTCATTCTTTTCTCTGTAAGAATCCTTAAGTAGCATTTTTTCAAAATGATAAAAGGTAGCACTTATTCGTTGATATCACCTAAATTTATTGCTAGCTGCAATGAGATGTTCTTTGGAAACAGTATACTTAAGTTGATGTTTTTAATAGCAGTCTTCAAAGTCCAAAATATTCTAGAGTAGCAAACGTTTATACTACTTTTTGTTAATGTTTCAAATTACTCTCTAATAATAAAGCAGTTCTCAACCAGGAGTGACTTGTGTGGCCCCTCCTCCCACCCCCAGGAGATGTATGGAGACATTTTTGGTTGTCACAGCTGGGGTGCTGCTGCTAGCGTTGTAGCTGCACATCATGCAATGCATAGGGACAGCCTTCCTCCTCCCAAAAATGTCTGTAGTATTGAAGTTGAGAAACCTGGTTTTTGAACTATTGAAGATAAAGAACTACAAATGAGATCCTGACCTTAGTCTACCCCTGTCTTCAAAAGATTTGAGGGAAACCACAGTTGCTTTTAAAATCCTTAAAGCAAACCTTGCATTGCTCCTAGATACAGCGCCTACCAAAAACATGGAAAACTAGAATAAGATAGCCACTCCCTGTAGCAGATCTCTTCCATTGTATTTTTGCAGCTGTTGTGTCTCTACAGGTCCTTACTACGGAGAAGTTGGCTAGGTGACCAGAACTAATCTGGAGGCTTTAAAGCGTGACATCATGAGTTCTTGCAGCCTCCTCCATATTTGAGAGAGTGTAAATTTCTTTCAACTTTTCCTTCCCCAGGGGACTATCTTGAGATGGTTCAGCATTAGTAGCATTTAGTTGAGTATTGGTGCATGTATACATATTCTTACTGCTATAGTAAGTTTTAATAAGGTAGATTAAAATGGGTTAGTGTTAAGGACATTCCTGGAGATAAAAGTAATACAGGTAGACAAACTAGAGGGTAATCAAGTACGTTAGAACAGAAGTAGCTGTATAGGCAAAAATGGTATTCTGAGTGGGGTGCATGGAAGTGATAGGAACTTGCATAATATCTTGAAGCAAAGGAAAGACAGAGGCATTTTGGTCTTGACAGGGAAGTGGCAGATAAAAAGAGTAAAGGTGTTTATCAGAAAGAGAGAGAATATGAGAGAATCATGCCTGTGTGTCTTGATAAAATGTCTCTACTCAGAAAATAAAAGGTTCTTTGGCCAACTTGATTATATAAACTTTTAGAGATGATAGTTTATTGATGAAAGAGTCAAATGTCTACATGTAACAGACTTAATTTAACCAAAATATACACATATATTTAGAATTGTATACTTTATTTGAAAAATGTCGCGTTTCCTACTGACAGTTCATAAAACAATTATAAATGAACTTCTATCTCACTAACATCACTTTTTGAGGAAATAAATCATTAGACATTGGAGTTGGGAAGGAAGTTCAAAAAAGAAAGCAAGGCCATAGAGGTTTGACTTGATGTAAGACCAAAATATGTGTTGTATATGTAGATGGGTTTTTTGTTGATGAAGTTGTGAATTGTCAAAGTCTATATAAAAATCGGTAAGCAAATTCTATAAATGCAGCTCAGAAATTAAGATGTACTAAGAGTTGAGACCTTCAGAACACTAATTTGATAGTCACAATCACGAAAGATACTATGTTTACATCTCTCTTCTAGGTGAAAAGTAAATAATACTGAGGAAATACATCAGTATATTTGTAGCCTGCGATAAATGTATTTTCGGAAAGTTGCAGTATTCCAAAAGAGACTGCTTTTTCAGGGTAATTCTGCAGTAAACCTTGGGCTAAATGGAAACTATCCCTTACTGATACGCTTAAAGTTTGGGTTGTCTTATTGAGTGTGACATTAAATACTTTTGCCCCATAAAAAGAAATTGTAGCTTTGCCTTTCATACTATATTTTAGTAGTGTTTAACATCCCAAGCTTCCTCAATTTCTAAATGGCATTTTTTGTAAATGACATAGAAAAACTACTTTTTACAACATTTAAAAATATAAACTTTATATTATAATTTTTAAATTATTTTCAAGGAAGAAGAGGTTTCTCCACAATTGTTTACTTTCCATGAAGCTGTCTCACAAATGGTAGAAATGGAAGAACAAGTTGTAGAAGATCACAGGGCAGTGTTCCAGGTAAAGTAAGACAGAAACTTCCATCACGTTTCTTTAGAGAAATTAACAACTTTTCATAATTCTTTGAATATCACATTAAATCTAAAAAAAAACACTTGTTTATGTATATGTATTTGTAGGATATATGACATGTCAAATTTTGCATAGAATGACTGGTGGCTACAAACCTCTCTGTAGCTGTGGTGAAAAGATCTAGTTTATTTACCTCTTTTTTGCTTTTGTCAGTTGCTCATTTTTAGGGTGGTTGAACTTCCCTTCACTGCCTCTTCATGTTAGGCCAGTTTGTTTCACAGCAGTAGAAAAAAGTCTTCTAAAGGGTATCAGAGCTGTTGAAGAAGAGTTGGTCTGTCTTTGCAGAAAAGGAAGATTGTGCATCATCTGAGCTGTCAGTGGCAGATGAGGGGTGTTAAATCCCTGCCTGTAGCAGTAACTCCTTAGGTATCCATCCCACTGTATGTTCAACCTCTTAAAAGCACTTTTACTGTAAGATCCTCCCCTTAGTGTTTTTTTAAACAAAAAATATTCTAGCGGGTGATACCTATGAGGAAGCAAGGATAACATTTCGACATCTTTGTGTAGACTGTGTGGTCAGCTTGTCCTCACCCCTGCCCACTTCCTACAGAACTATGAATACCCTCTGAGAAAAAAGTGAACAACGGTTTACTCCCCCTGTTGAGTTGTATTCCTTCTCTGATGTTGAAGAAATCTTTATCTGTAAACAAACACTAACATTCCTCAGTTCTAGGCAATTCAAGCACCTGGATGAAAGGCTCAGAAATATAAGAGGACTCTTATAATTTCAGAATAGGATATGTGTTTATTAAAACTGTTACAGTTTTAGTGAAACCCTTATTATGAAAATCTCTTTAGAGGCCTGAGTACTTAGATTAAATCAAGAAAGGACACTTGAAGGGGGTGGGAAGGGACAGACTGGGAGTTGGAAATTTGTAGATACTGACAGATATATATAGAATAGATAAACAAGTTCATACTGTATAGCACAGGGAAACAAATACAAGATATTGTGGTAGCTCATGGTGAAAAAGAATGTGAAAATGAATATATGTATGTTCATGTATGACTGAAAAATTGTGCTCTACAGCAGAAATCGATGCAACATTGTAAACTTACTATAACTCAGTAAATTTTTTTAAAAAGGACACTTAAAATTTAAGAAAGTTGTTGTCTCTGCCCTTTTGGAACAAGGTGTCCTATAAAGATCGTCATTTCCTGTTCTGCCATTTTATCATGAAGTCTAAAAGTTCTTTGTTGGCAGAACTGGGTGTTCTGACTTTCAATCCCGTACTCTTTTCACAGTTCCATTCATTATTCCTCCAAACTGTGATCTGCTGTTTCTCACAATAGGGTTTTGTTTTAAAAAAATAAAGTATACAGCCAAAGGAGAAGGAAGAGTACTAAGGAGGGCAGTGTTAATCCACACATACATAGTTTTCTAATAGGTACCTATACCTCGGTCAACCAGTTCTGCCTGGTGATACAGTCTAATAATTAGCCATTAAATTGCGCTGATGTTTAGAACAGTGAAATTGTTATGTGCCCTAAAAAGCTAGAAAGTGTCCATTTTTACGTCCAAAAACTCTTCAATTCAGAATAATGTGACCTTGTTAATTAGCCATATGATTCATGACATTGCTAGAAAATGAAGCTCATAAATTCCACATATCTAAAATCTGTTAAGAAAGAAGACTCTCCTTGAAGCATTTATGAATAGTAGTAAGTAGCTACTATTTAGTGGTTCATTTGACTCTTCTAAAATTGACTATCCATTGGTCTCTTATAGTCAGTAATTAGGACTGTCTCCTGGCCTAACCACTGTGAGGCCCCAAATAGGTATGTTAATTCCGGATGATTTACAAGCTCTAGGCTACCAAAGGCCTCATCACTTGGCACAGTAGCTTTATTATTATACCCATTCTTTCCCTGTTTTGGATAGCTGTTGAGGTTTTGAGACTTACTCTGTTCATTGATACACATATATTGTGTGTGTGCATGTTTGATTCATTTCCTCCTCCAAATGCCCACTCCAGGTAGAGTAAAAATAGGAAAATGAAGTCATCTTGTTTGGCCTGTCATATTGGTGTTCAAATTTAAGGAAATATTTCTTAATTTTACTCTGTGAATAAAAATGTTTTATGGTTATTAATATTTTAGAAAATACTATCTTCAGTATGATTGATTATGTTTAACATAAAATTTGTAAATTGGTTCCTATGTTATAAAGAGGCTTATTAGAATTTTTGTCATTTTAGGAATCTATTCGATGGTTAGAAGATGAAAAGGCTCTCCTGGAGATGACTGAAGAAGTAGACTATGATGTAGATTCATATGCTACGCAACTTGAAGCTATTCTTGAGCAAAAAATAGACATTTTAACTGAGCTGCGGGGTAACTCTTTTTTCATTTTGGCGTTTGAAATCTGCCTAATGTTTGTACATATCTAGTGGGAGGATTTCATTATGAGAAGACATCTGAAGTGAAATTTATGGGCACCATTTAACATCTTTCTAGAGGTATAAAGACATAATAGCCATTCTGCGTTTTTCTAAAAATGAAACACAATAACATTTCAGGTGCTCGCTTATCTTTTTTTTTTTTTTTTGTCTTTTTGTCTTTGGGGACAATAAAGACACCTTACAATTAAAGAAGGGAAATATATTTTTACAAGTTTGTAAATTTTATATACACATTCAGTTTGTTTGGTAGGCCAATGCTTTTCAGAATTATTTCCTTGGATTAGATCTATTCAGGGTCATCTTTTTACAGCCTCCTTTCTGTGCACCTTGTGTCATGTTTTTCCTTTGAACACTTGTTTTAAAAAAAATCAAGGGGAAGGCTTCAGGATTCTACTTTGCTTATGATACGGAGCATGTAGTTTACCCATATGCCATGTCTTTTTTCTCGGCTTTTAAATTAGCTTATCTATGTGCAGCTTCAGATAAACATTTATTATGTGTGGTGATTTCTTAGGCATTGGCAAATTGGCTGTCTTCATTTATATGCAAGTAGGCTTCTTTATGTGTGTGTACATGCAATGCAACATGAAACCAGATTGAAATTGCTAGTTTTTAGCACCAAACAGGCTGCTTACTTTTTTAACTAGATTCTTTCTAAACTTGGTTATTTAAAATCATATCCTAGAGTCAGCAGTGACGTTGTGCCAATTTAGAATTGTTTGTGCAGATGTAGGGTTTCTAAAATTTGTGCTTTTTTTTAAATGTTCTTCATGTTCAAGCCTTGATTTAGTGTTTTGATCATTTTTCTAATCTGCCATAATGCACAAGCAGCTTTTTCTATGTGTTTTATTCAGAAGACAGATAACAATGCTTTCTAATATTTTTTTCTCTGTAATATGTAGCTTTCATCTTAGTTCACTTCCTTTCCTTAATTTTCACAGGATTCTACATACCGTATTATTCAATCCTTTCTTAGGAAGTATTTTTTTTTTTGAACCTTCCAGAGATGGTTTTGGTATTAATGTAAGAAGTTTGAGAGCAATTATTTTATATTAGTAGGTATCAGATCCAGGAGTCTTTCAGTTCCTTTCTAAATTTCAGAAAAGTCAACTTTTTAAACATCTTTGTACTTAGAAAGTGGGGAAAGAAATTAAGATTCCAACTTTATAGCTTTCTTTTCTTCTGAAAGCCGTAACCTTTGCATTGTTAACACATTTTAAGTTAGGTAACTATTTGGGGGTGTTGTCTCCTGTGTTTTGTACCATACTTACCAATATCCTTGATTTCTACTGACTAAATGACAGTAGCACCACCCCAGTTGTGACTGACAGTCAAACATGTCTGTAGACATTATCACATGTCCCTAGAGACGGGGTGGGGGCAAAAATCACTGTTGAGAACCCCTGTTATAGAAAAGATTTCTCATCACAGCTGTCTGTTATTTGCCTTTGCCGGTTTTTACTTACCTATTTCTTACTCTTATGTGACTGAATTTGTACATGATAGGTGGTAAGACACAATTTTAAGACCAAGAAATGTATGTTCTATAATCCCCCTTTACTGTCATACCCTTTTGTAATCCCTGGTAGGGAGAAAAAATAACATTTCTTCGTAAAAATTCAAATAATCTTTTAAGGTAAAATAGGAGCTGGGAATAGACATTTCCTAATATTGAGAGAAGAAATGTCTATTTTAGTTTAGTAGATTCATAGTGTTCCTTTCAGACATGGCTGTACATATTTTACACACAAATAAAGCGTGTTTACACTGCAAAAAGGAATTCAGATAAAGCTGAACACTGTAAAATGTGCCAAATACAACAGAAATATGTTGAAGATACAGAAAAAAACAAGTATTTCCAGGAATCTGTAACTAATCTATTGCTGTAGTTGAACATTGTATTGTGAGTTTCTGGGCAACAAAGAACAAAGGAAAAATTCTGTTAATGTTAAGAAATAAGAGAGTTGACTTGATAGGACCTATACAGTTGTGTAATGCAGTACTTATTCCCTTGTTCTTTTCTTTTTCCAAGATAAAGTGAAATCTTTTCGTGCAGCTCTACAAGAGGAAGAACAGGCCAGCAAGCAAATCAACCCGAAGAGACCCCGTGCTCTTTAAATCGGCATTTGCTGTTAAAGGATCCCAGGACCCTCACTACTGTAACATACAATAATGGTTCAGCTGTCAGGGCCATTTGAAAGTTTGAAATTTTAAGTGTCTGTGGAAAATGTCTTGTCCCTTCACCTGAATGACATTTCAGTTTTGTGAAACACTCCTTTGTCTGCGAGATGCTTCTAGACCAGGAGGCACAACCAAGATTTGGGAGTAGTGAAGCATTTTGTTTCATTTCCCCTAATAGTGATTTACTTTTGGAGATCCTTGCCAATTTTATTTTCTATATGATGAAGTAAGATTGTGGACTTGATCCAGAGGTGAGTAGTAGGGGGAAGCCGCAGCATTTCCTTTTAACTCAGTTGAATTTTCGTAGCAAGACTGAGCAGTTTTAAGTCCTTTGCGTGCATGCATACCTCATCAGTGGTTGTACATACCTTGCCCACTCCTGGCGACAGCTGTGCTCACCTCTTCCTGCTTTGTGCCTTGACTAAGGCTATTGACCCTAAATTTCTGAAGCACAGCCAAGATAAATTACATTCCTTTTGTCATTGTAAATTACCTTTACTGTGTGTACATTTTTACTGTAATTGAGACTTTTTTTGTGTGTGACTAGTTAATTTTGCAGGATGTGCCATATCATTGAATGGAACTAAAGTCTGTGACAGTGGACATAGCTGCTGGATCATTCCATCTTATATGTAAAGAAATCTGGAATTATGATTTTAAAACCATGTAACGTGGTTATAATTTTCTTAGCATTTTCTTTGTAAAGAACTAAAATATAAACTAGTTGGTGTATAATAAAAAGTAATGAAATTCTGAGAAGAGTTTTATCTTAGGATAATACATATATATGCAGTGTGTGTTCCAGTGTGGTATTAACAAGACTAATAGTGCAATTTGATCTTTACCAGTACCATTACTTAAGTTGAAGTGTCCATTAGCACCCCAAAATGTACCCTTTAAATGTACTGTTAAAGGAAATTGGCTTCTGATGCATGAACATTTACATATACATTGAAAGTAGTCCATAATAGAGCTGTTAGTTTAAGCCAAGTATAGACAGTACATAACTCCCTTGAAAACAAATTAAAGCTTAAAAAACAAAAAAAAAAAGAGTTGGCTTTGCCTTAAAAGGCAGATCTAACCCAAGTTCCACCTGTTACCTAATGTGTGATGTTTCACCATTATTTGGTGAGAATCACCAAATTCTCACCAACAAGTTGGTCTAGGGCATGTTACTTTTTAAACGGTGGCACTTATTTTTACAGATTGCTATTCCAAGGAAGAAAACTGGCCACTTTTCATGTAAATATTTTGTTAGATTTATCTCTCTCTCTAGGATTTTTCCCTCAGTTCCCAGGATAGTGTATAGGAGTACATTAACAAAAAAAAGTCTCCCAAGGATATCTTGTTTTGATTGACTAGGGAACTCCAGCTCACTCATATGGGCTACAGGGAAGCTGTGAATAGAGAGTCACATGAGCCAAATTCCCTACTTCACTGTTCATTTATGAACTCCGAGGGTAGTTGTGGGAAATCCTAACACCGTGGTGAAAAACTCCTCTGTAAACTTGAAATCTAGAACAAATGTAGGTTTTCACAACGTGCTTATTAATAAATGAAATCTATGGAATGAGTTTTAGACAGAATTTACTTCAATACCAATCACCTTTGTTTTGGAAGGGACTCAGGTTTTCTTGCAGCTGTAAGATATGTTCTATTTGTGTTTATTTCAAAGAGAAGAGGAAAAATGGGGAACTGTTACTATTGACTTTGCAGAGGCTGTTTTAAAAGGAGTTTCTGAGCCTAACTGACCTTCAAAGGGCAATAAAGATATGTGAATTTGCTCATTTTAAAGTCCAACAGATTAGTCTTAATTTATTATTTAAATTAGAAGGGTACTATCTCTGGAAGTTCTCCTCATATTCAAACATGCTGTCTGATACTATAATGGCTTCATTCTGATAAGTAATCGAAGTATATTAAAAATTGGTATCAGAAAAGATCTTGGTAGTATAATCGAGGACTTCAGTTTTACAGGTAGGGAAATCTGAAGGCTACAAAAAGGACTTAAAACTGAGTATTTAGAGGGGGATGGGGAAATAAGAGGGAAAGCTGACTTAAATCTTAAACAAGTATTTCCTTTAAGGATAGAGATGGTACAAGTGAACTTTGCAAAGTAAGTTTTGTGAGATTAAAAAATCCTACTCTTCAGTTTATGTAGTATTTATGTAACAAAAGTGGCTTGATCCAGCTATTATTTAAAGAATAACTTAAATTTTTTGGATCTGCGTTAAACATTATTTACTTTATCAGACTTGAAAGCTGATATCCCTGTTAATAAGTAACTAAAATATACATTATTTTAGTTATCTAAGATACCACTTTGCAGCCAGATTTCAAAAACAAATCTGTTTAGGCAAACAACTTATCTTCCCTTCTAGGTTCACTCAGTGTACCTTGTTAAAATAATTTGGAAACGCTCCTTCTATTAAGTTAGGTGTAAAGAAAGCCAACTGTCACTGAAAATATTTTTATTAATTTCCTTATATAAATAATCAGCTACTATAATTCTTTGTTAAGGGATATTAATAATAGTATATTGATAATGACTTAAACATTGTAGCTAATTAAGACTTGTTTATGACATTATTGAAATTCTCAACCTAACATTTTAAAAATAGCTTAAAACTAAGCTTTTTCATCAGGTATGTGAAAAAGTACTGAAAATTTTAATATTCTAGAAGTCATATGAATACTGGGAACCTGCATTTATGGCAGAATGGCTGGTTGGGATTTTTTGTTTGTTTTGAAATTGAAGGGCAGAGATTTTAACTTCCAAGCCAGCTATGACTTACAATACCCTTTGAAATTCTGTTAACTCTCACTGTCTCCCCAAGAGAAAACTGTATAATCTTATAGTTCATATCATTCTAGTTGAGCATCCTCATTTCACAGGTAAGGAATCATGGCCAGAAGTAATATGCCTGAACCACACGGTGGCAGTAGCACACTCAGGCTTACCCAGACCCTGATGTAGCCCGTTACGATACAGGATAGCTAAAGGGGTAGGCAATGATAATAACTGTACAGGATAAACAGAAAGACTGAGAGAAGCAAAATAACATTTTAAGAAACAATTGCTGTACTGTACACATAAATAACAAGAAATGGCATGCGGAATATGTGACTAAATATGCTTATATTTTAACTGTTTTTATGACTTGAAGGACAAAGGCCTAAAGAGTTAAAAGCATAAAAAGGTACTCCCAGATATATAACAGAAAATATAACATCTCTATATAATAAACTTAGAAATGATAACTTTTAAGTGTAAAGTTGTGCGTGTCTGCGGCTCTTGAACTTGAAGATTATCAGGTATAAATTGGACCCTGCTCTCTGCTATATATTAAATCAAAACCAAAAAAACCTTGGATACTTAGACTTACTACCTTAAAAATTCAAAGTAATAAATGGTGACAGCATTAGTAATACTAAATCAAAAATAGTCAAGCACAAAGTGTCCAAGCATACATAATTCATCTTCTCAAATTATTAAGAATGTAATTCTTTTCTTGAGTTTGAAAATTCTTTTCCAGATACCTAAGAAAAATGGATACCTTCTGTATTGAATCCATGTAGCAATCTGAAAAAAGAAACCAAAATGGGATGGTATTGAAATGTTAATTTGTAGCATGTAATAGTGCATACATAGTCCTATACTCTAAAACACAAACACATCTGCAAACCTGTCAAGCCCACTCACTCATAACAGTAGTCACTAAAGAAACTTTATTCAATTAAATTTATGAGAGATATATTAATTAAAACTACATCATTTTGGTGCCTCTTCTGTCATAGACTGTACATCTGAAGGCATGATGAATTTAACTATAAAATGATCTTAGACCTACACTCTCTGGCCTAAGAACACACCGAAACTTGTTCCATTTCAACATGGTAAATTAACATGAAGCTATTTGGAATTAGAAGAGAGGAATGGCTACATGTCCATGCTTCCTCTCTGAGCTCAATGTTATTGAGGTTCAAATTAAATACTTATACATTGCTTCTCTCTGGGCACCTAGCTACTTATCAGATCCTAGTTAGCAAATTGCATGTTTAGTAACCTTGAAGAAAGTTAACGAGAATGAAGGAAAATAAGATGAAACATTTCTATTTAGACCTGAGATTATTTTCAGGATGACCCATAGGGACCATGAAGATGAGTTAAGATGTCAGAAAAAGGAAGATGGGTACTTAAGAAATTAAAAAAGATGGGTACTTATTCAACTTCTAGGATTAACATCTAATTAAAGACTCAATAGTACTGCTAGCCTGCCGATTAAACAGCTATTGTCTTAATTACATACTGTTGTGTTTCTAACATAGAAAAGTCAAACCAATGACTTAGAACATTCTGCTCTCTTTTTTTCCTTCAGCCTCTTTAAAAATGAATTGGCTAAACAGGCAAAATTTTATGGTCTATTAGTTAGGAAGTCAAAGTGTCAGTGATTAAAAACAATACAGGTTAATAATTAACCTAAAATTACCTGAATAATAATTGACACTTATTCTGCTTTCATAAGATTTACTTGCTTAATTCAAGGAAAACAAATTTTGGTCTTTATTGCCCAGATAATTATGACACCCTTCTTTCAGTTCAGGTATGTAGAACTTGCCTCAATCCACCACAAAACAAGTTACTGTATTACTAAACCAGTTAGAAATGATAACCAGATAACCGATACTATTTCATACTTAAGATCTATTTGATAATAGCTATTCTCAATAAAGAAGAAAAGAATGAGACCCAGTTATATGTATTATGACTCTTCTACCTTACAGGCTACTTAGAGACAAACTATTAAGACTGACTATGAATGGGAGTTAGGGGAGGGGGCTGGAGGGGAGGACCACACACAACGCAGCACAAATTGCCACAGAGGTTATCTCCAGGCTCGGACTGTTCTTTACTACTGTTCTTAAAGAAAATGTTCATTCTGCTGCAGCTAACCAGCCTCCATCTTCTACACCAAATACTATTCCATGCCGTGGAAGTGCTATGCAATAACTCCCAGGTAGCACCTTATGCCGCTTAAAAGCCTTTAAATCTCTTAATTTGAAGATATCACAGTAAAGAAATGTAAACATGTAGGAAAAGAAAAATGTAATTACCTGATGAAGTCATCTATGTCCATGGAACGGGCCCGTTTGTCACTAAAACCTGTGCTGGTTAGGATTTGCTGTATTTTATCTGCTATGCTGAAATCTTCTGGTATTATCTATCAATATAAGATTCAGAATAAATGAACAACATATCTTTAATGAAGTCACATTGACTCTTTTTTTTTAAATTCAGTAAGTCAAAACAGTCACCTTGTTTGTTCATGGTAGTTTTGGAAAGCCTATTTGTGCAGATAAGACTTGGATCTCTGATGAGTTCAGTGGTTGATCTTTAGCACATACAAATACTCATAAGACCCTGAATGAGTTAACCATGTGCATCACCCTTTTTCTTAAAAATTTTGAAAGTTCTCATGGTTATGGGCTTCACAAAGTACTTCATAACACATAAAATAAAGCTGTAAACTAAATTTTAGAGCAACTGTTAACTCCTTTAAAAATAACACATTTTCTTGGCACAAATTTTATTTTACCAGCTAGTTAGTTTTTCTCAGAGATGGCCTCTCCAACACTTAAGAATATTAAGTATTTTATACTTCACATCTTTCATCCAAAAATTTTTCTTTATCTAGCTTAAAAATTTCCTATGTAGGCATATGTTCAGTGACTTTATCCATAAAGAAGAAAAATAGAAGTAGCAGTGTGGTATATTAAACCATGTAAGACCTGAGTCAAGAAATGAAAACTAGTTTGTTTCTATTAGTCCCCTCTACTTACATTTGGAATAGCTAGTAAGCAACAAGCAAGAAGGAATGGTCACAATTATTTTAAGCTGAGTAAGTTACACATGCCTAAAACTAAAAAATTATGACAACTGAATCTTTTTATGACTGAAAAAGCTGCAGTAGCTAAAGAGGATGGAGTGGGGTATTCAAGGTTGCTCAGATCTGTTGCGCAAATACACAGCAGCACTGACTTGTTAAGAGTCCAATAAGTTGTGCTAGTTAGATGTGACATACCATCTTTTAAGGATCCTATGTCATGTAAAATTAAGAATCTTGTGATGATAGGTGAAACAGAATAAGAAATAGGATATTTTAAAACAAATTATTGAAACAACAGGAACATTTTCTACTTACAGTATTATGGACTGAACAGTGAATTCTGTAGTTTTTTTCCAATAGCTGTTGTACTGCACTTGACCTACGAGCATAAAGAAATGATATCACCATTATGCCCAAATCAGATTATAATTTCCTTTAAGATTAAGTCTATATTCCATATGATGAAATTAAGAAACTAAAGTGTTGAATATTTAAAGTTATGATATAATCAAAAGCGACTAATTTTTAAAAATAAGTCCCAATAAACATCTCTTACATTCTTAAAGAACTCTACACTCTCCACAAAACATCATCTCAAAAAAAAATTTTTTTTTTCATTATGGCTTTCACCTCTCTTGACCTTGGGCCCCAAATTGCTGTTACATTTTCCCATGTTAAAATGCCAGGAATTTTTCAAAAGTATGGAAGGGGTCCATTGTCACCTCATTTTCCCAAGGGAAAACTAGGCAGATGTGTGGTCAGTTTTTGTTCTTTGCCCGTTTTGTAAAAAAACAAAACAACAAAAAAACCAAATGATCTAATTCCCATCTCTAGAAACTTCATTAAATTCTCCCCAAAGTACAAAATTAAAAAGATAAAAATGTGTCTGGACATGGATCATCTACGCTCTAGGGTATCTGTTCAAGAAAAGGATGAAATTCTAGCACTTAGCATAGTATC
This sequence comes from Camelus bactrianus, assembly GCF_048773025.1. Classification (NCBI taxonomy): domain Eukaryota; kingdom Metazoa; phylum Chordata; class Mammalia; order Artiodactyla; family Camelidae; genus Camelus; species Camelus bactrianus. The sequence goes on from NC_133541.1 coordinate 43,097,314, forward strand.
TGAAGCACTGAACTTTTATACATTATAAATTGGTGAACACTTACTTAAATGCAGCAGACAACGTCTTGTTTTTCCTAACAAAGGTGATCCTTACTAGGCCATCCCATTCCTGAAACAGTAGATGGATATTTTCTTACAAAATATCAAACTCTGCCTATACTTGCTACATATTATTTTGTTTTAATATATAAAACTGAAAGGAACTTTCTGGAGTGATTAAAATGTTCTAAATATTTATCTGGCTGGCACACATGTGCAAAAGTAAAGATGTATACTTGATTTTCCCACTTTTGTGCATCCTCAATTTTAAAAATTAGAAAAAATACGTATTTGTTCCACATCTGAACAGAGGACATGGCATTTATTTAAATCTAAGTATCATTTTCAAAAAACATGATTCAAAAAAGATACGGTTTAGAATATAGCCTGTACAATACACCTAACTAAACCTCGCTGAAGAAGTAATTGACAAACCATTTCACTGCCGCCAGTCACCACACACATTTTCATCCAACGTGATTGCTGTGAAGTTTTACATCAAGTCATCTGGCTTTCTTTTTTTAAATCACAAAAATTAGAATTTTGATTAAAAAGTGTGACCCATACTACTACTCTAACATAACTATTTTCATTTTATCTTGTTTCCCATTTCTTATTCAAATAGATACATGTTTTCCACAGCTTTAAATTCAGCAAAGTGCAATGGCATTCTAACTTTTTTATTTTTTGCAGACGTTTTCCATGCTCTTTTGAGGTCTTCAACTACCATGTGTAAAATTATTCCATCTACTCCACCACAAGGATGTATCACAATTAACATTTTCCTGTTTACACTCAGGATTTTTCTGGTACTATAGGCACACATCTCGCAGCTTGGACTTTTTTTTTTCCTTTATGGAATGACCTAGTATTTTAACCTCACCTGAAAATTGATAGGTGGTGGTGGATTCTTAGGTTCTATCCTTACAACACTGGATTCCACCTTGGGTGGTGGTCTGAAGTTATTCTTTCCAACCTGTTAATGAGAAAATGTTCAAGGAGTCCTCTCAAAAACAACTTTAAATGAGTAATCAAAAATGCTCTCCTCACAGAAAGGCATAGCTAGATGCTCAAGGATGAGGTAAGCCATATTATTTCAACAACAGTTACTTACTTTCATTAGATGGTCCACACGTGCCAACAGCTGTGTATTAATTGAGAGTCTGCAGTATAATTTATCCCCAGGTTTTGCAACCAGTCGGAGAGCAAATTCTCTTTGAAACATAAGTATAGCACATCTGAAAAGACAGTAGAAAGGAATAAATCAAAAGGTCATTTTCAACTATAAATGTATTTTAACTTGAATTAATTTTCTCAGGTGGGAAATAGAGCAAAGCAATATCTGGGGTAAAGATAATCAGTCCAGCTGGTTAGGAGGGAGAACACTTTCAGCCTGAGCTTTAGCACTACAAAACGATCCGGCTGGCCTTGTTTTTCATTGTGTGATGGCTGTACCTCTAACCCCTTACACATGTAAGCCCCCAATGATCAGATAAGAAAGCACTTCAGATCGGCACTGGTCTATCATCCCATCTAGAAAACAGAACCCAAACAAACAAAATTGGCTCAGTAGCCGAACTATATTCATGGGGTAGCAAACACCCTTCTGGAAGAGCTGAGGCAGGTTGTGACATCAGCGTCCTGATTTAACAGGTTAAGGAATGTGTACGGTTTATTCAGCAAGCAGGAGGCATTTTGCAGACTCCTGAACAGGAGAAGAGATCTTCAAGGCTGGGATTTGACTCTCCAACTTTTTTGACAGTAAGTCTCACTAGGAAAGACATCTGACACTGAAACCAAGGCCACAAATATCTGTATGTCCATGTGTTTCTGTAACTCAAACAAAAGTTTCATGAAACTATAATCACCTGGACCACATGCACTGAATGCCCTGTGATATATTCTATATCATGTCATTTTTTTAAAAAGAGAGTCACGATTCACTTTATTTTATACCCACTAAGGAATTTTTGAACTGCAGTTTGAAAACCATTGGTACAGATTGTACTAGAAACCAGTTCGGAGGCCACTGTAGGAATCTACATACAAGGTAATAACAAGTCTGACCTGCGCTAATGGCAGGAGGATGAGAAAACAGGGAAAGGCCACCTGGCCTCAGAAGCAAGACTTACACCACACCTCTCTCAAACAACTGTCAATTGAAAAAGAAAGAAAGAGAGAGAGAGAGAGAGGGAGAGAGAGAGGGACCTCTACACAAATTGGCATTTTCTATGAAACATTCTCTAGTGGTTTTTCAACTGAATTAATTTTAGTCACTGGTTATCTGTCTTCATGGCCTAAATTGTCAATCTTTCTAAGATTTAACAGTAACTTTGGTCTTTTTGGCACAAACCTGAAAAAAGGTCGGTGCAGCAGCAGCTTGAAGACAAAAGGAGATGAGATCTGTAAGAGAATTAACTGGTTATTTCTGGGAAAGACACATCAGAGAAACATTTAGAATAATGGCCTCTGCAATTTTAAAACAAACCTGATAAGGCAAGTTTGCCACACAAGCATCAAAGAATGGCAAATCTGTTTTCAACACATCACCCACCATTACTTGAAGTTTGCTAGCCAGAGGTCTGATGATGAGAAAAAAAAGCAATTAAAAAAATATATTGTTTCATGAGACTGAAATGCACTTTAATTCTTTTATGTATACTCACGTGCCCTGAACTCTTTTGTGAAGTTCAGCTACTAGCCGTGGGTCAAGTTCACAGGCAATTACCTAAATTAAAAAAAAAAAAATGTGTAGGTGTGTGTATGGAGTATAAATCTTTAGTTATCTCAATAGTAACTCTTACATGATTTAAATGCATTAAACTTCTCTTCCCAATTCTACCATCAATATTCCTTCAACTGTATTCTACCAGCACATTCTAAAGAACTTATCTGAAGAGAGTTTAATGAAGAGACTATTTACGAAATGTGGGAATGTTGTTAAGGGAACAACAGAAATACCACCCAGAAAAGTAGACAACCAGACTGTGTGAGAGTCCTACCCAAATAACAGACAGAATTCTTGTGCTCATATGGCTCCATGGTTTATAAATCAACAGATGATGAAAAGAATATACAATGTCTTCACAGTAAATGTTCTTAGAAGCATACAAAGCAACTGCTCCCAGAATAAGTATATCACTTCTCTCAGCTCTAAGATCCAGAATTCAAAGCATAGATAACTTCTCAAGTAAATGAAAAAGGATGCCAGATAGGCTGAAATCTTCATTTTTATTCAATATAAGCTGAGGCTTTACTGACTTTCAGGAAGACGAGGTCTTCAGAGTAGACATACGTGCTGCCTAGTCTGTTGGGCTCCGGGATCCATTCTCCAGCTTTCTCTGTACCCTGTAGGGTGATGCAGTCCAGTTCCATTGCCCTCTGCCTTCTGGCTGGGATTGAAAGGCATCATAGGGCGTGTTTCCTACTGCCTGCCCCTGCCTTGCAGAAGCTCTGGCAGCGTCTGTGTTCTGCTATGAATGCCCCCTGCTCAGTGGCTCCCACTCTTTTTTTTTTTTTTTTTTTTTTTTTTAGTGTTTGGAGAACAGTAAAAATATTTTATTTATTTATTATATTATTTACTTATTTTATTTTGGCAGGGGGAGGGGAGAAGTAATTAGGTTTATTTATTCTCAGAGGAGCTACTGGGGATTGAACCCAGGACTTCCTGCATGCTAAGCAGGTACTCTACCGCTTAAGCTATACCCTCCCCTCAGTGGCTCCCACTCTTATTGGGCTCCAGTAACAAAGTTCCCTCCTGTTGTCCCTTGAGGCCTTTGGATGGTAACTGTTTCCTGCTATTGCTAGTCCCTAGGTGTTTCACTAAAGCTTACTGGTTCCCTTAACATTCCCAATTTTGGAAATAGCCTCTTCATTAAACTCTATTCAAATAAGTTCTTTAAAATGTGCTGCCTATTTCCAACAGAGAAGACAACAAAGGTTCCATTTAATTAGAGACTGGGTCAGCCAAGAGACAAAGAAGGTACCACCAGAGGCCAGGTGACACCCTGATCTCAGAGACCTGTGATCCAGCCCTTCAGGTCTCCTCCTCCCAAGTTCTAGCTTCCAATAACTCCAACCTCCTTACTTTGTTTCCCTGAGCCTACAGGTGGTAACTGCTCATTGTAGTTTCTATTTTTGGGTGACCTCAGTGTTTCCATTTTGTTCTCTTAGTCTCCTCACAACCATGTCACCAATATTATCCAATATTAAGTTCCCTTTATTGAAATATCTAATACGGATTCTGTTTTCCTGACTGATATATCCCATATTTTCTTTTTCTTTTAATCCGTTTTTAAAAATTGAGATATAATTAACACATAGCATTAGTTTCAAGTGTACATGATTGGATATCTGTATATATTGCAAGATAAGTCTAGTTAACATCCATTATCACACAATTAGAAATTTTTTTCTTGTGATGAAAACTTTTGAGAACTACTCTTAAGAATATGCAATACAAAAAAAAAAGGAAAGAAAAATACTATAAAAAAAAAGAATATACAATATATACAGTATTGTTAACTATAGTCACCATGCTGTCCATTAGATCCCCAGGACTTATTTATTTCATAACTGGAAGTTTGTACCTTTTGAACCCCGTCACCCATTTTGCTCATGTTTTCTAAAATTAAGTTCCTAGCAAAGGGGTAAGAATTACTTGTAAAACAAAAACAATTAATTAAAACAGATTTATATTTGTAAACCACTTGAGCTTGCTCAAATAGTCTTTTCTGATACCAAACACTAAAACCTCTTTTTACCTTTTTTGCCTTTTCTAGCAACTTCACAGTCATATTGCCAGTTCCAGGGCCAACTTCCAGCACCACATCAGTTGGTCTTAAGGCAGCCTATGAGCAAGCACACTTCAGCTTTACAGGCACATCTGAACACATCATTTCATTTACGTCTGAATATTTCTGTTCAAAAGTGCTCGGTTAGAAGATCTTACTCTGACTTCATTTTTAGGAGATCTCCTCATGATCTATGTGCTTAACAAAATTATCTCAGCAAAGGTGCATCTGAAAATCTAATATCTTTCCTAACCTGGGACAATAGTTAAGAGTCATAAAATTTAGGAGTCAGGAAAGCAGGAATAGCAGTTCTTTCTGAGTGGTATTCTGCTTTCTACCTTCAAAATGATTGTAACAGCATCTTGTTACCAACTGTTATCAGCAAGTTCAGACTAGAAAGGTAAAGATTGTGATCTTGCCTGAGAATCATAGTACGTTGTATGTACCAGGACTTCCTAATTCTACATCCATGTATGGTTTCAGGGATGCAGGAGTATCCAGAAATTGAACATAAAACTGGGTGTTTGCATGCACACAGCTGCAGTATTCTGAGTCCATACCTCTCATCAGATGCCCAAAGGAATTCATGAACCCAAAGGTTAAAAAGCTAGCCCAACCCTCATTTTGCAAATAACACAGTCAAGATGAGATCCCTTAACTATGCAATGCTCTTTCTACAGCCCCAGGATGCTTCCTTAGCAGCCATGAAAGTAATGTGCACCACCTGTTCTCATGTCCTAGCACCCTAATCATCCAGAACAATAAAAGAACATCAATAACCTACACAGAACACTCCAGAGTTTACATGTGGCACCGGCTTGTACCATACAAGTTTCTCTGGGAAACAAACTTCCTAAGATGTCTGTTTAGACATATTTGGAGGCTCCAGAGTAAATAAAAACTGACTCTGATAAATGGCGCCCATAAAAAGTGGCTGGGAATAGAAGAATAATAATCTGGAATTGAACAAGCAGACATGTCAAGCTAAGAAGTAACTGTCTACCGAAGGACAAAAGAATCCGGAGCCTGGAGAAACCAAGACCCACAGAATGAAGCAAATCATACCGAAGACAGCTTGTGACTCCTACACAATTCTTCAATTCATTCAACAAGTATTTATACAGCATCTATTTTATGTCAGCCATCCTTTCTCTGCTTAGGTATTCCTAAGAATAAAACCAATAACCCAACAACTCTCTCTCCTCTTCCACACCCACCTTATCGATAATGCTGTTAACAATGAGAGGATTTTTCAAAATGTGCTGCCCAATCCCCGTGTTGAACATGAGTCCTGGAAGAGAACATGAAAATAGCCTTAATTTCCCAACTAAAACCAGGTATCAGACCATCCCAGAGAAGAAAGGATAGTTGGGGGACGATTTCTACGCCTACGAGAGGCACCAAACGTCACTCTCGGAGCCGGGACTGACACAGTGTAAGTCCACCCCTTCGCTGAAAAGGAAGCCACAGGCGGCGCGCGGGGCCTGCGGCCGGCGCCCGGGCAAGTCCGGGACTTGAGCGCTCCGGAAGCGCGGGCCCTCCGGGTCTCACGCTCCCGGCCCAGATCGCGGTCCGCCTCCCAGGCTGGGTCCGGCGGGAAGTCTGGACCCGACCTCACCCCAGCTCCCTCCCGGCTGTCCCCACCTCCGGCACTCTTCAGCTCCCGGCGCTGTTGTTGACGCTGGAGCCGGCGGCCGCTCGCCCCTGACTTGATCTTCGGCATCTCTGCAAGCAGCGGACCCACAGGCCGGGGAAGTCAGAGACGTCTAAAGACGACAGCCCGGAATCACCGCAACACGTGGTAATCGCCAGCGGGCATCACCCGCACCCCTACTGGCCACGTGGGGGATGGGCGAGGACCCGCCCCCCGGTTCGCTCTGGAGTCCGCCCCCAAAAAGAGGGCCGACCTTGGAGCCCGGTGGCCGCCGGGAATTGTAGTCATAAACTGGAGGGGGGGGGGGAAAAAAATCTAACGTCGGGAGCCTACAGATCCCAGAAGACACCGCGCTACCGATTCTGGCGTTTTGGATTGGCTAGTTTAGAATCAGGGGCGGGGCCTGTCGCCCCTACAGGTACCGAGAAGGTTAAGTAGGTTTTGGTGTGGTACCTCGAGGTAGTGGAGGAGGGTTAAGTTATCTAATGAAATTAGGCCTGTCGATGCTTTATCAGGCCAGGTTCTGGAATCGCTGAAATCCAAAGGTTTCTTTCTGTCGCGTACCTCGCTCCTGTTTCCCAGCAGACTATGGGGTGAGAATCCCAGGATCTTGGGACTAGGAGCTTGCTCCTTGGGAGGAGTGAGTTCTCCGCCGCTTGAGTTGTGCAAAGGAACTCCAAGAATGTAATTTTAAGTAAGTGTCTGTTTCCACTAGAGCTGCTAGTTGCTTCCCTTCCTTCTGTGCCACGACATTCATTTCCTAAACCTTTACATATTGAGCTCCAGCAGTGTATTAAACAGGTGCTGGGCCTGGAGATTCAAAGTTAAATAGGAAACTGGTCTTCTCAAAGTTTATTCCATTGAGAGAATTAGACAAAAAGTCGGAAATTGTAAATGTAATTGGTGCGCATTGGGTGTTACGATAGGACAGTGTATCAGATTGTAAGTATCATGAATACAAGGTCCATGTTTGTTTTGCCTGGCACTGTAATGGTTCTCAGGTTTTAAAGTTCCTGTATGTGCCTTATTTCCTCGAAGAAACATGTTTTTTATGGGGGTGGGGTTGGGGGAGGGGGGTCATTACCAAAGCTGACTCTTCCCTGCACAGTTGTGTGCATTCCCAAGCCTTGCTTGTTCTTCGCTGTAATTCTAATTCAGGAAAAAATTCATATACCCTAGTTGCGTCTTCAACTACCTCTTTCATTCCACTAATCACTAATTTATTCCACAATTTTGGAGAATGTACAGGCCAGGCACTGTGTCAAATATTAGGAATAAAAAAAAAAAAAAAGACTATGACATAATTCCTGCTTTTAAAAAACCTTCTGTCGAGAGAGGCAGACATGCAAATAATTATAATAATAGTACCATCTGATGATCAATTATTTGCCAGGTATTTAAGGTCCATTATCTCATTTCACCATTCCAAACAGTTCTCTAAAATGGGGCCTTATTTTTATGTTCATTTACAGGTGAGGAAACTGAAGAACAAAAATGTTTAATGTTTTGCTAAGATCACACAGTAAGCGACAGCTACGTCTTTAATCTAGGTCTGTATTCCAAAGACTGTGCTTTAAAAGAGTCATGATCATAGCACTATGGCTAATACTTGAGGAAACTGGGGAACACTTTCAAAATACAATATTTGAGCTGAATGAAAAGACAAACAAGTTAGCTACAAAAGTTTGGGGACTGAAAGAGAACAGCACCCACAAAGCCAAGATATAAGAGTGTTTGAAAAGGAAAAAGAAACTTAGTATACCCGACAAATAAACAGGTAAGGTAAGTAGGGAGTTACCGTAAAGGGCCTCAAATGTTATGCCAAGGAGCTATGGTGGTCACTGAGGAACTCAGGTAACCATTTTGCTCTCTCTTCTCCTCTCCAGCTGTGAGAACTGCTGGAGGTCACACAACAAGGCAGATAGGAGACATTCATGGGCTTCACATTTAGCTGAATTCTGATCCCTGCCTGGCCAGCTCTTGAATTCCCTCAAATCTTCCTCTCCCCTTTTCCCTCAGGGATCTTCAAAGCTGCTTAATTCTCAGGTCTCCTACACTGCCACCTCCCCAGCTCCTCAGCAGGGGGCCTTGCTTGTTACTTCACAGAAGGAATGCACGATCACCTCACCTTCCTGGGTCACTGCTCCACACACTGGGGGCACAGCGATGAGTGAAACAGTGGTGCTTGCGTTCTAGTGAGGAAAAACAGATATTATGTCAAGGTGATAAGTGTGAGGAAAAAAATAAAGCCAAGGAGAAAGAGGTCAACAGGGTGGGTGGGAGAAGCTTTTTTATGTAGTATGGTGGACAGCAAGGATGGAACCCAAATGATAATTTTCTTCTGACTAAAATAGCATGACCCTCCTGGAAGAGGGCACATAGTAAGCCACGTAAGACTAAATGATCGAGGTGAGTTTGCACATTGAGCTTACCTAGAGGCCAAATTGTTTGTCTACGTATGAACCTTGAGTCACTTGTGTCACAAACATTAGGGTACATGTTATGAGCTGGATTGTGTCCCTCCCAAATTCATATGTTGAAGCCACAACCTCTAGTCCCTCAGAATGTGACTGTATTTGTAGATAGTGCCTTAAAAGAGGTAACTAAGTTAAGATGAAGTCTTCAGGGTGTGACCTACTCCAGTCTGACTGGTGTCCTTATGAAAGGAGGAAATTTGGACACAAAAAGACACCACGGGAGTGTATACACAGAGGAAAGGCCGTATGAGGACACAGCCAGAAGGCAGCCACCCTCAACCTAAGAAGAGAGGCCTCAGGAGAAGCCTACCCTGCTGACACCTTGATCTTGGGCTTCAAGCCTGCAGAACTATGAGAAAATACATTTCTCTCAGTTAAGCCACACAGTCTGAGTCATTTTATTATGGCAACCCCAGCAAACTAATACAACATGTAATGAAAATTCATATTCCCAAATTCTAAACCAAACATTATGGGTCAGAAAAAGATTTGGCTTCAGCAACTCCATTTTTTTAACAGACTGTCTAGGAGGTTCTGATGCACATGGAAGGTAGGGATTCACTATTTTCTGCACTAAAAGAACACGATTGGTTGAAGAATTTCTTCAGAAGTAAAAAAGGATGGGGAGGGCTACCCTCATCAGCACATGGAAATTGTTCTAATAATTGGGATCACTTACTATTCTGGCCAAATTTCATCCAAAAATTTTTTTTCTTTTAGTGCCAAGGCAGCATTTAGAAGTGAGATAATGTTGGGTATATATCTTGGATCCATGAGTCCTAGGGAATTGGATGATATTGGGATATGAACTCCATTAAAGAAATGAGCATGAAACTTATGCTGGAATGTATTTGAGTTATCTTTGCAGCTGTGAATGGTTTTATAATTATAAAAAATAATTTTATGCTTCCCTGGTTCATATTTATATCCTTTGTTTATGAAAAATAATTATTTTTCAGTTTGGGTGTGCACAGTTGATTCATTGCCATTCTTGTAATGCTTTGTTGTCAATAAAACATACCATAACTTGAAAAAGAATTATAATAGCATTTGTTTTGGTAGAAGAGGCTTATTAAAATTCACAGCATTCTTGAAATGATAACATTTTTAATGTGCCAGGGAAATAATAAAGAATAAAAATAAAATATTGAGAGTACTTTCCTGTATAAAGTATAATTCCTCACAGACGTTCAGTGTGTTCAAAAGTCATAAAAACTAAGATTGTTTGAATTTTACACTTTTAACATAGATTCAGTAATTGAAACACCATGTTCCTGTGAAAAAGGAATATAATTCACCTGGACAAAATAAAACAAAATCAAATTGAAATCTGACTAATATCCAGCTGTTTAATTTCATTAGAACAATGAGCTATTATTATTACTGTTGTGACAATATTCAAATCTAAATACTAAAATGAAGTGCTCCTTTACAAAGCAGGACAATTCAGAGTACCTAGAGACTTGATTTCTACTATGCTGTCTTAATCTTAACAGAAAAATGTGATGAAATTTGGTTGAAAGAAGTAATATACCTTGAATACTATGAGTAAGATTCTTCTATAAAAAATGTTCTAATTTTTTTCTGATCATTAAAATGCTGTCTTAAATTAATCAAATTAATTTTAAAAGAAGATTATGATCTCTGTTTAATACCAGCATGCTGAGTTTAAGCATTGCCAGTGACTATCTAATAATTGTCAGTGAAAATCTAATACATAATAATCGATACCTTCCAAAAGCATCTGTCAGATGAATGTTTTCATCATTGCCATAAAGTAATATAGATCATGTCACAAAATAAAGCAGTTTGAAGTTTTCCAAATACAACAAAAAAATTATTGCACTGAGATTTCTATTTGTGAGTTATCACAGAGCCTACTTTGTATTATATTTTTATATTTGTACTTATATTTTCATATTGCATTTTATAGGTTTCAAAGTACTTTCCACACAATTAGATTTTTCAGAAAACTGTGGGAAGTTGTTAGGGCAAGCTTGATTACCCTATTTTCCTTAGTCTAAGAAACTTAGTCTCATAGAGATTAAAGGTATTGCTCAAAGTCCTTCAAGTAGGTGGCATCAGAGGTAGGGGTGGAAGCCTGTACCCTTGCCACAGCAGGACACCAGCCTATTTCTTGTGGCCTCTGCTGGTCTCTACTTAACAACTGAACGTTGGCATCACAGTCAGTTACCTTTGGCTCTGGATATCTGTGGATTATGCATCGGCGTAGTCCAAGGGCCCAGTGTAGATTGTGCCATCTTCTGTAAGGGATTTGGATGTTCGGGGATTTTGGTATCCAGGAGGGATCCTGGAATAAATCTCCCGCGGATACTGAGGAATGACTACTCTCATCACTGATGGAATGGCAGGAAAGCAAAAGAGACTAGCTGAGCCGTTCTAAATACAGTGTAAAGCAATTTCACTTTTTAATAAACTAATGTATGGTTCAAGTGAATTCTAAAGTATGGAGTTCAAAAAATTAGATCTTTGTTTACCATAAATTTAAGAATAAATTGTGTACAAAGCAACAATTAATGACAGAGATATACTAAGTAAAACTAATTTTATTTTCCTCTTCTATGCATTTCCTGGGCCCCAAAGATAGGACAACTAAATTATAAACGACATAACAAAACCAAAAACTTAGCTTGCAAAAATTCTGAAAAATACAGAGAGTAAAGAGAAGATGAAAAATTTACGTATAATTGCAATATGTTGGGATAACCTCTGTGAACATTTTGACACACACTTTTCTCCTATTGTTTTAGCAACACATATTTTTACATAGTTGAGATCACACAATTTGCTGTTTTTTCCATAAAATACAGTAACATAAAAAGCACTTTTCCTGTTATTATGCAATCTTGATAATCAATACTGAAAGCTGCTATGGAGGATTTCATCTTGTGAATGTGTAAGGGCTTACTAAATCATTCCTATGCCATCATTGTAAAAAATAGAGCCATGCCCATTTTACTGCACGCATGAAAAATATTTTCTATAATTTGTATTATTTCCCTAGTATAGATTTCTAAGACTGGAGTTAGGCAAACTGTATGAACATTTTAGTCTCTGAATATACATTAATACGTTATATTCTAAAACACTTAAATCAGTTTTCGTTCTTACCAGTAGAATATGAAAAAAGGTTGTTTGAACCTAAGAAATACATAGGTACATGGTATTCTTACAGTACTTTTTCAAAACTAGAAATAATGTTATTTATTATTTTCTTTGATTATATAATACTTAAACATAGCAAATAATTTTAGATAATACCAAAAGATTTTAGAAAGGGAAACCTACCACCCAGAGTTTACTTCCATTAACATATTGATATTTTCCAAGACTTTTTGGATGTATAAAACTCTTCTAACCCCCTGCTCCTACCTAGTTAAATATGATAGACATCTTTTAAGGTTAATGAATATAAATCTACATCACCATTTTGAACAGGTGGAGAATATTCCATAGTATGAACAGTATAATTACATATAATTTATGTAATCAGTTCTTAGCGAAGACATTTATATTATTTCAATTTAAAGAAAATCGTAAATAGGGTGGGTATAGCTCAGTGGTAAGAGTGCATGCTCAGCATGCATGAGATCCTGGGTTCTATCTTCAGTACCTCCACTTTAAAAAAAAAATGTAACTCAATAAAAAAAATCATGAACAAAACAATCCGCTACAAAATTGTATTACCAAGGGCAGATGAACTAATTTCTCAAAGACTTATTTTTTTAACGTGGTAAGCTTCTAATGAGTTAATTTATAAGCAGCTAATGCCCAAGACCCATTTTTACACAAGTTGCAGTATCAAATGCAGTGTAGCAAGTTGGAAAGCCTATGACTTTGGAGCACTTATTAGTTTTATATTGCTGCTGTAAAAAATTACCACAACCAATAGCTTAAAACAACACAAATTTATTAACTTGGAGTTCTGAAGGTCAGAAGTCTAAAATCATCTGCAGGACTGAGTTTCTTCCAGAGACCGTAGGAAAGAATTCATTCCCTTGACTTTTCCAGTTTCCCTAGGCTGCCTGCACTCCTTGACTTATGGTCCCATGTCACTCTGACGTTACTTCCTTGGTCACTTCTCTCTCTTAGACATTCCTGTCTCCCTCTTATGAAGACCCTTGTGAATACATTGGGCCCACAAAATAATCTTCCTGTCTCAAGATTCTTAATTTAATTGTATCATCAAAGTTCCTTCTGTCATAACAGGTAATATATTCACAGGTTTTGGGATTGGGATGTGTTTATCTTTTATTCTACCTATTACAAACCGTATGTTTAAACTTGAATCTGCTCCTCTATTTGAGAATCTGAAATTATTTAATTCATATGAGCATCATCTTCTAATCAGTAAAATGAGGGAAAGAATACACCCCATATAGGGTGGTGATGAGGGTTAATAAATTAAATTACAGGAAATGTTTACTGCTCAATGCCAGGCACTTAAAAACACTTAGAAAGGTAGCTGGCACATAGGAGATATATAGAAGAAATTAGTTATCATAATATAATTACGGAAACAAAGGAGTTGCATGTTATTATTTACCTGTTTCTTGGAAATTACTGGAGACAGGGGTGAGGGAAGCTAATTTTTCTTTAATTATAGCATTTGCTTCTTCAACTTTCTGCTTTCTCTTTTTGCTTTTCAATCGTTTTTTTGGGGACAGCACTGAATTTATGTTTATATTTTAAATATTCTGAACAGACCTAATGATGATTTAATTTAAATTAATTTAATATTTGTCTTTGTCTCCAAAAAAAACGTGAGAATATGAGAATATAGCAACAAAATGCAGCTGACATAACAAAATAAATATGAGATTATTTATACAGATGTACACATTTGCATTATAAAAAGTATATTACTAGATTTTACGTTCATAGTAGCTGAAGCTAGGACCTCCTAGTGCATCTTAATTTGGTGTCCTAAAATTGTAGGCAGAATTTGTGTATATGTGCGTTTTTCTAAGTTACAGCTTTCCTTTGATATCCAAAAAATCCATTGTTCCAAATAGAAAAGATCCTTCTAAATCAATTTTAAAATTTCAATTAAAATTAGGTAATTTTTTCACTTTATTGCATATTCCTTATGCTTTGTTATACAAAGTGTGATCTATGGATGAGCAGCATTAACTGGAAACTCATTAGAAATGAAGAATCTCAGGTCCCACCTGAGACCAGCTGAATCAGCATTTACATTTTAACAAGATTGCCACGTGATTCTTTGCATGTTTAAAATTTGAGAAGTATTACCTTTCAGTAAAATTATAAAAGATACAATTAAGCAAAATAAATTAGAAAATAAAACATGCCCACAATACCAGCCAACAAACCCTGTTAACATTTGACATATATTTATTTCCAAAAATGGAACCACATGGAGCATATTGTTTTGTAACCCACTCTTTTCCTGGGGCATTGTGAACGTGTTAACATGTCAACATAATTCTTAATGGCCAATTTGTATTTTATTATATATGCATGTATCATGTTTTCGTCATTCCTTTCTTGGTGGTCGTTTAGGTGATATTTATGTTTTTACTTTTAAAAACAGCTCTTGTGGGATGAACATCCTTGTAATGCAGGGCTTATGATTGCCTGGTTCAAAACCTAACTGCTACTTAGTAGCTGTGTGAATATAGGCAGGTTTCTTGACCACTCTGTGCATTAATTTCTTCATCTGCAAAATGGGCATAACAAAAAGCACCTCATAGGGTTGTTTTGAGGATTAAAATATATGATTCATGTCAAGATCTTAGAACAGTGTCTGGCAGGTTCTAAATGCTTAATGAATGTTACCTATTATTTTTATTCACCTTATGAACACTCAACTATTTCCTTACAACTTTTTTTTTCCTAAAGATGCGAAAACTTAGATCACTAAGCTAGCTAGTAGCAGAGGCAGAGAAAAGTGGATTTATTTCTTTTCAATCTTTCCACCCTTGCTATCATTCTGGACTAGACCTCCCAGCAAAATAAGTTATTCGTGGGAGGGTTGACTGATAAAAATAGGATTATTTAAAAATTTTTCTCTATCGAGACGGTTCGTAAAACAATGCAGTTTGGTAGCTGATGTCTAGAATAAGAAAGGGAAAATGGTTCTGATTTAAGCTTCGATCAACGCAGGAGACAGTTGATTTTCCCACAGTTGGGGCTGAGCGGACCTATGGTTTCCATGGTTACAGGTCGCGCAGCGTCGACTCCCTGCTCTCTATACTGCGCAAGCGTACAGAGCTGCCTTAGCCACCCGGCGCCTTTGGTTTCGAAGAGAAAGCTCCTCCCACCTCTTCCGCTGTTGTCCTATCGCCTTCTTCCTTTGCCGAGTCCACGCGCTCTGGGTGTCCGTGACGCAGTATTCGTGCGTCCGCGTCGTTTGGAGCCGCGACGCTGAACATGGCGCGTTCCTAGAAGCCGCTTTCGGCATCAGTAGGCGGCGGCGTGTGGACTGGAAGCGTGGGGCGCCGGATAACCGACGCCGCTTCGTGTCGGGGCGTGGAAGCGGGAGAGCCGGGCCTTTGCGGACCGAACCAAACGGTGAGGCCCTGGCCTGAGGGCCACAGTGCGCGCGCGAGAGGAAGGGAGCAGTGGGCTGGGCAGCGGAGACCGGAGAGGCGAGGGAAGAGCGTGGGGCTACCCGGAGGCCAGGGGTAGCAGTAGCGCGGCGAGGGCGGCCTGCAGGCTTGCCTCTCCATTACCCTAAGAACCCCTGGGAGCTCGGGGCTGTCCCAGTCAGCCCGGGAACGGGAAGCATGGTCACGTACGAAGCAGGGTGCGGGGAGGCAGGGGCTGGGTGCCAAGATGAAGAGGACGTAGGGTGCTCATTGTGGCTCCGGCTGCGGGCCGGGGTGGTGCATATGCCCTTGGGGGATAGGTGGTGCCAGTTTTCAGAGAACGTGCTTATCCTTAGTGTATTGTTACTGCACACACGACATTGCTACTAATAGCACTATTGTGAGTGCTTTAAATAGCCTTTAGACCCTTGCTTGCCTTTAATGAACAAATGAAGGAAGTTAACATGTTTCAGAGGACCTACTTGCTGAGGTATGGCCGCCAATGCTCAAGCCCAGCGACTTCTGCAGCTGTATATTTGAGGATATTTGTGATTCAGCAAAACTATTTTGAGGCCCGTTGCATTTGTCGTTTTTTTTTTTTTAATCTTTTCATGACATAGTGGTGAACGAGGGAAGTATTTCAGAGTGACTTGACTAAATAGGTAGGACTGGTAGATTGCCTCCTGGTGCCAAGATTGCAATTGACATCCCTCCTCCCCACCCCATTTAAAGAGCTCAGTTTTTAGTGCGGTAGTGCCCTTGAGATTTGATTATTTTTCAGAAGGGAGTGAGGAAGAGCAGTTTACAGCCATAATGTTTTTTCTTTTTTGTTTCGATAGGGAGTTCATTCCTTCACTGTCACATTATTTCATACTTCTCTATTCAGTACAGAGGCTTCAGGTTAAAGGCAGAGTGACTCTACGATGTAAGGCATCCATTTCATGACACCTTTTCTTAAATCTTTCATCACTGAGGAAGATTTCCGTGAAATTAGAATGAAAATGTCTCCCTGTTGGTTGTGATAGGATTGTGGAATTTTTTCCCCCTGTAACCCCGGGTACAGGGAATAGTAGGAACAGTTTAATTATAGCAGTAGTTTGTGACAGTGTATTATAGCCCCAGGGCAGCTGGGCTGCCTGCCCTAGTTACACTTCCTAAAGCAGAAGAAAATGCTCAACACAAATTTGGTGTGGCAATACGATTGATAGTTCTAAACAGGTAGTTGAAGATTACTTGGGAATTAATATAAAAATCTTTAGGTTTTGTGACATAGTGAGTGTGTTTGCATTCAGGATCAAACCAGGATGCAAAAGAACCCTTGTAGCCATGTGGCAGTTAAAGTATACTGAAGATATTTCCAGATATATACATGTGTTTTTTCAGAAATGTTCGTACCTTGAGAGCGCTATGTTTGATTAGATAGATTTTAACCTTATATTTTTATGCGTGTGTGTTTGTATTTAATCTTAGGCTTCTGTTAATTTAGTGTTACTGATGTCAATTCCTTTCTTTTCCTATCTGCACCTAATGGGGACTGTCAGTTAATTTCAGAGTGTTTTAGGGAATGGCAAAACCCACTTCATGCAGCGTTCTTGAATGACAGTTCTGTATTCATTCAACAACAAACGTTTATTGACTAATGGGAAGGCAACCCAATAATCCTGTGTGTTCCTGGATAATGTTGCCGTATGTGGTGGGACCTTCACTGCTGTTTGCCCTCTTTCACCTGCGTACATGTCTGCCTCTATCTGTTCATCTCTCATTGTGCTCCGAGTTTTCTTCTCCTCAAGGACAGTGTTTCATCAGTGTATTAGTTTGCTTGGGCTGCCATACAAAATAGCAGAGACTGGATGACTTGATAAACAACAGAAATTTACCTTCTTGCAGTTCAGGAGGCTGGAAGTCCAAGACCAAGATTAGGGTAGAATTGGTTTCCTCGGAGGCCTCTCTCCTTAAGTTACAGGTGACCACCCTCTTTCTACCTCTTCACATGGTCGTACCTTTGTACACTAGAACCTCTGATGTTTCTTTTTCTTATTAGAACACCAGTTGTGTTGGATGAGGGGACACTCTGATGGCCTCATTTTAACTTAGTCACATCTTCAAACATTTTTATCTTCAGGACTGGAGATACTGAGGGTTAGGGCTCCAACATACGAATTGTAGTTCAGTCCATCACACTTGGTTATTCCATTTTTACTCTCAACTGGTATTAACTTATCAGGATTTAAATGCATTCATCTTAAATACACTGTTTTCGTTCTAGATTTCTCTTCAGTTTTATCTGTTGTTATTTCCCTTAAGTTTCTTTTGTTTTCTTTTTTTTAAATGGAGGTACTGAGTATTGAACCCAGGACTTTGTGCATGCTAAGCACACTGGACCCCTGAGCTATACCCCTCCACCTCCCTTAAATTTCTTGAAAAAGTTATTTGTATACATTTTCTCCACCTTCTTGTTTTTTTTCCCCCAAATGTGTTAAAGTCTGGGAATCCACTGCTGTCACTGAATTTGACAAGGTGAAGGTCACCATTGATCTCTTTATTCTGAAGTGTTAAGGAATCTTTTTTATCATTTGTCATTTTGACTAGTTGTCCTTCTTGAAATTTTCTTGACACAATAGTCTCCGTATGTTCCTTCTGTGTGTTGGTCGGTCTTTCCTTGGTTTACTTTTCTCTTTTTTCTGACCACTGTAGATACTCATTTCACTCTGGGATATTATCTTCTGCTCTCTTCTGCCTCTGCCTTCTCTCCTTGAAGGGTTTCATCCCTGATGACTTCAACTACTATCTCTATTTTGATGACTCCCCAAATCCCTCAAAGCCCAGTTTTGCTGTAGTAAAATTTATCAGGAAGATAAGCTGTGGTCTTGGTATTTTGCTTCTCATGTCTAAAGATAAAAGCAAAAATCAGTTAATTTCATTTGGTGTCAGTGGACAGCACTGTGATCAAAAGGAACAATGTGGTGGTCGATAGAGAGTATTGGGTTGGGATAAGAGACTTGAATTCCAGGTTCCCAGAAATGTCACTAACGAGCCTGTGACCCTCAAGAAGTCACAGTTTATCCCTTTAACCTTTTTGGGACACAGTTTCTTGATCAGTAAAGCAAAATGCTTAAATTAGATAAACTTACTGTTTAGAGAGCTGACACGGATGGCTCCAAGGTGATAGAAAATTATTTTAATGATTCAAAGCATGAATTTAGTGATAAAATGTGGAACAGTTCCTGATTTTGAGGGCACTGCTGGGCATACAGCTTATACATATTTTAATGAATGAATGTTTATAAATGCAGTGACTCCTTAGGCTAAACTCTCACAAAAAGAATGAGATTCTTCTAAGACAAGTTACATGATATCTTGGACCAGTTATTGGAAACTACTGATCAGAGATGCTTATATTTGGAGAGGACTGATGGTTCCTTAACAGTTGGCAAAAGGTTTTGATTAAAATTTGATCAGTTATAGTCTATGCTATTACTTCCATCTGGTAAAGAGTATCTTGCTCAAAATCAAGCTTACAGCTTTTCCTTCCTATTTCTTTAACATCAGAGAAGGAACTTTGAAACCAATAAGCATAATTGCTCTTCTTTAGTAGTTTTTATACAGGTGTGTATTTTTTTTTCTTTCAGCTAAACAGATGTCAAAGAGGGTGGTGGTGACACTAGTTGGGGCCTCACTGCTGGCACCACCTTGATGGGGGTCACTGTAGTTTAGGATAAGCTCCTTAACATTCCCTGTTAGTATTGTTCAGTCATGGGGAACTCTGATGTATACCAAACAGGCCAAAGACTTATTGGAGACTACCAGTGACATTTTACTAAAAACTTCTAGTGATACACAAATATTCAGGTTTATTGGATAGGACTTCTCTCACAGCTGGCTCCTGGCACTGTATCCTGCCTTCTTACATAGTATGTAATTTACACAATTATTTCTCTGTCTCCACCTACTAGAATATACTCTCCATAAGGGCAGGAATTTTTTTGTCTTAGTTCATTATGTATCTGAAATGCCTGGAATAATGTCTGGCATTTATAGTTGTTCATAAATATTTGAATGAATGAACGAGTGAATGAATGATGTGTCTGAGGATTAGCCAAGTGATTGAGAGTTCAGGATTAGAACGAAGGGTATTAGATATTCCATTAAAAGGCACTGTTAAATTTGGTTGGCCCAATATGCCCCATTTCGAAGTAGTCGAAGATACTATGTGAACTGTTCATTCATTTATTCATTCATTTTTTTCAGTTATTTCAGCCTCTTGTTTACTTCTGTAGTATCTTTTATAGGTATTTCTCTCTTTACTGTAATATAAATTCCTTTACTTCCAAAAAGATTGTTGTGTCTTTGACCTCTTTTTCACCTTTTCTAAAAGTCTGCTTTCCACTCTTAGAAGTCATAATCACATTATTGCTCTGTTCAGTGCATCAGACGTTTACTGAGCATTTGCTATATCCCTGACACCGTACTAGGTGCTGGCATATAGAGATGACTAAGACACATTCCTGCCTTTAAGCAACTTGTGATTTTGTAGAAGAGACTCAAGTAAACAAGGAAATAGATGTAATAATAGGAGTATGTGATGTGTGGAACAGTTGTGTGGAGGAGGGAGCCTTTACTGTCTAGTGCAGTTAAAGATTCCCAGAGGTGGTGGGCAGTCGGCAGTGAGCAGCAACTTGAGTAATTTCTATATTGTGGTCCATTAGCTGCCATTCTAAAAAACATACACCGAGTAGACAGAATTGTATCATGACCCTTATCTCCTCACCACCCAGGTTTAACAATTATCAGCTCATGGTCAGTCTTATTTCATCTTACCTCTGCCTACTTCCCCTCTAACTACACTGGTAGAGCTGTTTAGAAACTTGGTCAGATTCAGATTTAACTATTTATTTTGGCAGGCTGCTTTGTTTTAAGATTTTGTTTTCTCAAAGTAATAATGTATCCATTTAAGTTTTCTGATAGAACTTTTCTGTTTTGATTATGTTTGGACTCTTCCTCTGGTCTTCACAGAATTTCATTTCTTTCTTGTCTTTGACACATTTACTTTCTCTAGTTTACCTTTGACTCCAGGCAGTTTAGCAATTTTGTAATATTTCCTATTCATAATTCCCCAGGAACATGTTTTCTGCCTCTTGTTCTTCTTTTTGTAGATTTGGGCTATAGATCATGATTTGACTTGCAGGAATTTAGCTGTCTTTCAAAGAATGACATCTTCCTCTCATCCCTCTGTAAGAAATGTTCCAATAATATATGGTAAATACTATATTGCTCATACATTGCACCATTCAAATTTTTATTTGCCCAGTACCTATTTTTCCAGGAGGAAAACTGGAGCTTTAAAGTTGTTAGTGTCGCTTTCTCAGTGGCTTATATCTGGCTCTTTCTGAATATTTGTTCTTTTAAATGTGGGCTACACATTTTCTCACTAGGTGATTTCATCCCTCTCTTTATATCATTCTGCCTATTCTTGTTCCATAGTTTCTCAATCTTTACTCTAAAACATTGCTTATGAATATTACTTTTTAAAAAATTCAGTCATCTATGTTGTATAAAACTCAGAACACACTCATGTGTTCATCTTATGTTTTTGTTTGATAAAGAGTATTTTAAACGATGCAGTATTTAATTATAAAAGTAGAGATAGTGCTGTAAGGTAGTTCTTCGGTTGTCATGTTTTGCCTCAATGCAAAGTTTTCTTTTTCATGTTTTCCGTACCATCATGTATTATATTAATCTTTAGGCTCTCATTCATTTCTTTCCTCCAGGAGATCTTTTCTCAGTATTCTTTCCCATAACTTCTTGAACCCTGAAAACCCTTGCTGTAGGATTGTCCTGCCACCTTGCAGATGGTTATCCTAGTCAAGTGGTCATTGAGAATTCCAGGGTTGCCTCTTGCAGCCCCAACATCCCCTGCCCATTTTTCTTGAGGGAAAAGGATACTTGGAACCTACTATTTGGGATGTCCTACTTACTTCTTAACCATCAGGTGGCACTGCAGATTACTCAACTTATTTTTACATCTTTAGAAATAGTAGATCTAGTAGGTCGTTATCTGGTAAAAAAAATAAATAAATAAAAAAGTTGATGTGGAATCTTTCATGAAAAAGACTTCTGAGTGAAATTAAGATACTATTGATAACAAATACAAATTTATTCTCCTTTTGTATGATGGAAGTATACAGTATATATATGTGATGCTTAAAGGAAGGTAAATAATAAGTTAGAATTTGGGGTTGGTTTCATTTTTTCAGATTGTTAACTATTGCAAACTCTTGTCCTTATAAGCACCAAATAGTAAGAACATTAAATGCCTTTTAGAGATGAATATTTAAATAGTTAAATAGATGAATATTTAAATAGTTAAAACTGCAATTCGGTTATAAGACTCAGAGTCCCCTAATTGAGGAAGATTGTCTTTTGGTAAACATTGCTATCACAAATCCAGGTAATATGGCAGAATGGTTTCTTATCAACACTTGCTACTGAAAACTGTTTGTAAGCTTTCTCTCCTGAACTTTTATGATCAGAGTGCAGTTATTGATCACATTATCTACTTAAGTCTGTATGTTCAATGTATTGATTTCTTGGTAGGTGCTTGACAAGAGAAATACGTGATGATTTCTTGAGAGGTTGGGATGTTTTAGGAATAGGAAAGAGAAATCAAGTAAATATTGGCATGGAAATTTAGAATATGTATAAAGTGAAAATTCTTGGCATTTTAAAAAAGGTATGTTTTTTTCATCATAAAGGTAAAATGTGTAGATCATTAGAATCCCCATAACCTCTGGGACTGTGATAACACAACTACTGTTTATAGTCTTATGTTTCCTGCTTGTCTTTTATTCTTAGGCATTTTTATATTTGTTTAGCTTTATTACATATATTTTATGTAGTATTTTTTATTTGACATTATAGATATTCCCCTAATTGCAAAACAGACTAAGAATATTTTAAAATCTTGACAAGGTTTAGGATTTAAGCTTGAGTTCTACCACCAAGCAGGAGTTTGTAGGTCCTTTGAAACTCTTGAGTAGGTGGGATATTTTAGGAGTAGAGAAGAGAAAACATGGAAGTATCTCCTCTCCTTATCATTATATATGTTCTGTTGTGTCTATTTTATTCCAAAATAGATCAGTCTTTGATATCAATCTTTGATTGATCTTTACATGAAGTCTTATAGGGAATGATTCAGTAGACCTGGTGGTTTTTTAACGTGACAATATTTGGAGATACATGGAAGCATCTTGGAGTCAAAACAATCCCTAGGAAGTGTTATTTACTCATAGTATGCAGGGATGCTGAACAACCTGTAACGCATGTGACAGAAGAATTTTCCTGTGCAAACTGCCAAAAGCCTCTGTTGAGAAACTGAAATGAATCGAAATGGTTGCAGTGTGGATTTGAATGGCAAGAGCATCTTTGGAACCTTCTTGGCTTATGTCAAATCTTATGTTTTTTCATCTTGCTTTAGTTTCTTGAACAAATGCTCTTTCTTGCTATGAATTAACATCATTTGTTGATAGTCTAGCCATGTATTTTTCATTTCTTCAGTCACTTTTCCCTTTCTCACTAATTGTCATTTATATAGTCAGGGCACTTAAAAGAAAATAACAGCTTTTCTAAAATGCACAGACCATACAGTTCACCCACTGAAAGTGTACAATTCCATGGTTTTTAGTATATTCACAGAGTTGTGCAATCATTACTAAATCAATTTTAGAACATTTTATCACCCCAAATAGCAGTCACTCTGCATTTTTTCTCAGTCCTTTTTCATGGCTTGATAGATCACTTTTTTAGCATTGAATAATACTTAGTATTCAATTTTGATACTATTTGATAGTAATGTTCAATATTCAATATCCATTGTCTGGATGTATCACAGTTTATTTATCCATTCACCTACTAAAGTACTTCTTGGTTACTTCTAAGTGTTGATAGGTATGAATAAAGCTGCCATAAACTTGTGTGTGCAGGTTTTTGTGTGGTCATAAAGTTTTCAACTCCTTGGGTAAATACCAAGGAATGCAATTGCTGGATTGTATAGTAAGAATATGTTTAGTTTTCTTAGAAACCACCAGTCTTCCAAAGTGGCTGTACCATTTTTCATTTCCACCAGCAATACCTGAGAGTTCCTCTTGCCCTATGTCCTTGCTAGCATTTGGCCACTCTAATAGGTGTGTAGTGGTATATCTTTGTTATTTTAATTTGCATTTCACTGGTGGCATGTGATGTGGAGTATCTTTTCAAGTGCTTATTTATTATTTTTATAATTGAGGTATAGTCAAGTGCTTATTTTCACATCTGTGTATCTTCTTTGGTGAGGTGTCTGTTAAGATCTTTCGTGCAATTTTTAATCAGGTTGTTTACTTACTGTTGAATTTTAAGAGTTCTTCATATACTTTGGATAATAGTGAATTATCAGATATGTCTTTTGCAAATATTTTCTCCCGGTCTGTGTCTTTGTCTTCTCATTCTCTTGATACTGCCTTTTACAGAGCAGTTTTTAATTTTAGTGAAGTCCCATTTATCAATTATTTCTTTCATGGATTGTGCCTTTGGTGTTGTATCTAAAAAGGCATCACCGTACCCAAGTTTATCTAGGTTTTCCTTTATATATATATATATATTTTTTTTTTTTTTCCTTCTTGATGAAGGCACTGGGGTTTGAACCCAGGACCTTATGTATGCCAAGCACGCGCTCTACCACTGAGCTATACCCCTAAACTGCTTTTCTGTATTATTTTCTAGGAGTTTTATAGTTTTGTGTTTTAAATTTTAGGTCTGTGATCCATTTTGAGTTAATTTTTGTGAAGGGTGTAGTCATTGTTTAGATTTTTTTTTTTCTTTTTGCATATGGATATCCATTTTTTTCCTGAACCATTTGTTAAATGGCCTGTTTTTCCTCTATTGTATTGCTTTTGCTTCTTTGTCAAAAGGTCAGTTGACTATATTAATGAGGGTCTATTTCTGGGTTTTCTTATCTGTTCCATTGATCTATTTATCTATCCTTTTGCCAATATCATTTTCTTGATTACTCTATCTTTATAGTAAGTCTTGAAGTCAGTAGTGTTGATCCTCCCAGTTCATTGTTCTTTAGCATTGTGTTGACTATTCCAGTTCTGTAGTTTCTCCATATAAACCTTAGAATCAGATTATCTGTATCCATAAGGTAACTTGTTGGGATTTTGATTGAAATTGCAGTGAATCTGTAGATCAAGTTGAGAAGTGACATCTTAACAGTTTTGAGTCTTCCTATCCATAAACATAGAATGTCTGTTTATTTAGTGGCTCTTTGATTTTGTTCATCAGTGTTTTGTAGTTTTCCTTATATAGATCTTGTATCTCTTTTGTTACTTTTATAACTAAGTGTTTCACTTTTGAGGGTGCTAATGCAAAGAATACTGTGCTTTTAAATTTTCACTTCCGCTTTTTCATTGTAGATATGTCGGAAAGCAGTTGACTTTTGTGTATAAACCTTGTATCCTGCAGCCTTGCTATAAATTGCCTGTTAGTTCCAGGAGGTTTTTGGTTGATTTTTTTTTCAGAACTCTACATATATTGTCATGTCATCTTTGAACAAAGATTTACGTCTTCCTTCCTGATGTGTGTACCTTTTATTTTCTTTCTTATTACATTTGCAAGGACTTCCAGTTCCATGTTGAAAAGGAGTAGTGAGAAGGAAACATCCTTACTTTGTACCTGATCTTAGAGGGAAAGCTTTGAGTTTCTCACCGTTAAGTATGGTGTTATCTGTAGGTTTTCTCCACCTAGTCTTTATCAGGTTGAGAAGGCTCCTCTCATCCTTTGCCTTTTAATCAGATTCTTTGTCTTTTTATTATCAAGTTCTAAAAGTGCTTTATGTATTTTGGATATAAGCCTCTTATCAGATATATGATTTGCAAATATTCTCTTGCATTCTGTGGATTGTCTTCACTTTCCTGCTGATGTTGTTTGGTAAAGTTTTAAATTTAGTGAATTTATCTGTTTTTTTACTCCAGTTGCTTGTGCTTTTGGTATCATATTAGAGAGTGCTTTGCCTAGGCCAAGGTCATGAAGATTTACTCCTAGATTTTCTTCTTAGAGTTTTATAGTGTTACCTCTTCATGCTTAGCTGTATGATCCATTTAGAGTTAATTTTTGTGTATCATATAAGGAAGAGGTTCAACTATTCTTTTGCATGAGGATATCCAGTGGTTCCAGCACCATCTGTTGAAGATTATTCTTTCTCCTTTGAATTATCCTGGTATCCTTGTTGAAAATCAGTCGACTTTAAATGTAAGAGTTTGTTTGTGGACTTTCAAATCTGTTTCATTGATGTGTGTATCTATCCTATGCCAGTACCAACACTGTCTTGGTTACGGTAGCTTTATAGTAAGTTTTGAAATTTGGAAGTGTGAGTGAATTTCCCATATTTCCGTTACTGATTGTGATCTTAGAACATATTTGTATGATTTCGTTCTTTTTAAAATTTATTGAGGTATGTTTTGTGGCTTAGCGTATGGTCTGTCCTAGAGAATGTTTCATGTGTGCTTGAGAAGAATGGTTGCTTGCATTCTACTGTTGTTGTATGGATGTGTGTTAGGACTAGTTTGTGTTTAACGTTAAGACGTATTTCGTTGTTGTTTTTCGTAGTTGTTCTGTCCATTATTGACAGTGGAGTATTGAAGTCTCCAGCTGTTGTTGTTCCTGGTTCAGCAAGTGGGGTGGGCACGATTGAGGCCTCTGTGCTTCTCCTGATGTGCCTGGGATAGAGCTGCTGCCACGCTAGTGGTGCCTGGGTTAGGGAAGAGTGCCCCAGACCTCTTGGTTGTGCTTGTCCGGAGTAGAGCTACTGGGGTGGGTGAGAGATGCTGGCTGCCCCTCCTGGGGGAGAAACTGTAGCCATCAATTGGGAGCTGAGGTGAGAGGAAGCCCCATCTTCGTGGCTTCTTCTGCCTGGAGTATAGCTTCTGTCACACTGTGGGGCAAGAGTGAATTCATGGCTCAGATACCATGGATTCTTGCTGATTTTACCAAGGTGTAGTAGTATTTCTAGCATAAACGTTTCTCCATTTGCTGTACGTCCTTAAACACGCTTTGCAGAGACTATACATAGTTGCTCTTTATAACTTAAATCAGTTTCTGGTTGTTTCAGTGAGGAGAGGATCTGTGGAGCTCTTCATACCACCATTGCAGAAGTACTGTCTCTCACTTTAAACTGGAAACTGGATCTAGAGTCTTGATTAGATTATGGCCGATCATTTTTGGTGTTTAGAGATGGGTTGTATACTTCTTACTGCATCACATCAGGAGGCATTTAAGCTCAAGTTGTGCAGCTGTTGATAATAAATTTGCTTTTTTGGTTAAGCTGACTGACAGATCTCTTCATTTTAAACGTTTGTTTGTTTCTTCATTGCATTTAGCAAGTAACCTGTGGACACACTGGGAACATTCCATTCCCCAACAGCTGTTCTTTCACTTAATTCTTTTAGCCTCTGTTCTGTTACGGAATAAACTACTTTACCGGGAGTACCTTTTTTGATTTCGAAATTCTTTTTTCTTCAATTTTTATTGTAGTCTAACACCTTTTTCTAAGTCAGTCCGCTTACTCACTGCTTTAACTTTTAATAGTGGCTTGTGTGGAATGTCCTAAAACTAAGGACAAACACAGATATGTAGTAATCTGAAGAAAATTGTCACGGCGAGATTAAAGTTGATGCAGGCCTGAGGAGTCTGTCTGTTGGTAGCAGACAGAGGTACTGTATGTACTTGTTTCTTTCAATGAAAATTGGTCAGTTTCCACCTACAGGCAGATCTGTATTATCTTTGGATTTTGGATTTTACCAGAATTGGGAAGGTATCTTATAGAATAAAGCTTAGAAAGTCCACTTACAAGGTATAAGTTATTTTTAAGCTCTGGGTCACATATTGCTTGGTTGTTTAGACTTTAATAGACTCAAAGACTACAGTTAAGTCCAGTAATGAATAAATTGAACTGACTGAATTGAGAAATAGTAAGAAGGGCAAAATGCCTGCCTTTTTAATTTTCACCTTCTCCTATTATTGTTCTTAGGGAAAAAAAAGAGTATGCATTTAGATTTTGAATAATGCTTTTTTATAGTGTGGTTGAAAGCTAGTAAAATACTCACAAGCAGTGTTTCCTCTTGCTCATGATTTTAAACTATACATATTAATGAAAATCAAAGCAACCTCAGTGTATACATTATTAATTAGAAAACCTAGCCAAATTTAATCTTGCTGTTAGCTTGGTTGTCTACAGGGTCTTGATCATTGATAGAAACACAGAAAGGCAAAGGATACATTCTTCTAACATAGGTGTGGGATTTTTCTCACTGCGCATAGACAGCGCTTCCCCTGTGAAAGACTAGCATCCCTGGCCTTCAGGCCTACCCGGTGATGATCTTGTAAAAATCCTGTTAAGTGCTTTGAGAAATACCTCTGGCCATTTTCACGAGTTACTCTGTGTCTCCGTCTCCTTCTGCCTTCCACCCTGCTTTTCGTTTCTCATTCCTTCCTCCCCTTCTCCTTTTCTTCTTTACTGTCTTTCTCTGCCAGTCTCAGGTCTCCAGTTTTTTTTGGAGACTAATTGTATGTCTGCTTCACTACTATGTGCAAGTAGCAGTGGCAACCTTATTGTATTTCTGCATGCTAATTCGAAAAGAAAAATATTAGAAGGTTAGTTTTTCAGTGAACTACCCTTCAAACTGACTACTAGTAGTCAGTAATCATCTGTCTTTTATCTCGAAGGAAGTTTATTTCCACACAGCTACATTTGAATGACTATACACATCTCCCCTTGTTCTTTGTTGCCATTGTTGTCCTTTCAGGGGAATCCCACAATTGAGTACTGTATGAATATTTAATACATAGAAAATGAGGTACTTTGATTCTGATGGGTTCAGGAATCTTCTTCTCCAGGAACCTATTATGAGAGGGCATGGTGTGTTTGTAGGTGTTTGGGAGTAGGGTGGTGTGGTGAGGCCGCTTTATGTTACAGTTATCAGGCCTCATTCTGCCATGTACTAGTTTTCTACATGACCCTGGACAACTCTCTTGATAACTGTAAATTGTTCTTCTGTGAAATAGCGATATTAGTCCACATGCCAGATTTGCTTTTCATAGGTTTGTTATGGGATCTTTAAAAAATTTAATAGGCTTTAGTAATATGGTATTTTTAATAATTCATTATCAGTCTGTCATTCCTGAATTGTTGGTTTTTGATGATGTATTTAATCTGTAATTTAGGAACTGATTCCTGCTTAAAGCTTCCCTTATAAGTTAATTAGTACTTGGAAATACTTTCAATAGAAGTTATGAGTGATGGTTTGTTTCTTAGATTGAAAAGCCTTTTTACTCACTAGATATTTCTGTGGGGGTAATGTGCTCTGGATTCCAGCTGTATTCTAGAAACTTATTTTTTAGTTTGTTTTAATGAAAATAATTTTCTCCACCTCCCATCTTATCATCCCCCATATTTTGGTTAGAGAAAAATACTCTTGATTCTTATTTTAAGAACTGTCTCAGTGCTTGGCACAAAATTGGTTCTCCAAAAATATATGAGCTGAGCTCTCCCTCCCAGAATGGATGGGCTTCTTGGGAGCAAGGATCAGAAGCAAGAGGAGGGGACAGGGCATATTCTTCTGGAGAGGACCTGGATGGAGCAGGACACTAGAGGGATGGGGAACTCTGGCAGCTTCCATTAGAACTGGTGAATTGTGGGGCATAGAGATGACTACATGGACTTCACAGTTGCTTTGTTGTGAAGATCCAGAGAAGTGTGACATGTGAAGGTGTATATATATGTCAGCGCTCTGCACAATCTTTGCTCTAGGTAAAAATTGCTCTGTGGGTTGGCAGTAGTTAGTGATTCTATTTTTCACGTAGTGGCCCGTAACAGAGATATGGCTTTTTTCTTTTTGGGGGCTGAAGTTGGGGTAGGGATAAGTTCTGGTAGAGCCTTTCTCCATTATTGTATTCACATTAATATATTTATATTCATATTCTTCCTATCTCCCAGTGGCTTCTTTGTACATGTATGAAAGTCAAGGACTTTATTTTCCCCTATAAAGTTGCCACGTGATCTGTTGCTGCCTACTTCTCCAACCTCATCTTGTATTATCCCCTTTTCTCAATAGGTATCAGTACTGGCCTTCTTAAGTTTGCTTCTAATATTAGTTGTTTTCCCTATCCAGAGCTCTGGGTCTCTCTTGTCATTCTCATGTTTTTGTTGAACCCAAGTTCGTGTGCCCAGTGCACAGTGGGGCCAAACTGAAATGTCAGAGTTTGGAGCAGAGAAAGTAAGGGCCAAGCAAGGAGAACAGATGGCTCGTGCCCCCAAATCCTGAATTCCTCATTTTTATAGGCAGTTTTGGGAGGAGAGCTGCAAGGTGTGTAACCTTCCTCTTAATGGTTGGTGGTGAAGTAACAGAATGGTGTTCCAGGAATCTCAGTCATCAGCCTTCTGGTTCCAACAAGTTTGGGGTCTCTGTGCTTGTACTTAGCCTAAAGTTAACATCCTCCACCTGGGTAGGGCCCTTAGTTCCTGTGGAAGAACTTAGAGATATGTACCAGATTGTTATGCATCCCCCCTGAGGGGGAACCAGGGCCCTGCTCCATGCCACACTGCTCTTTTCCACATTCCCTCACTCCCCTAATTAGTAACTGTTTGAATCTGCTCTTTGAAACTCAGGAGGCTGAAAAAGCCTTTTTCCTACAAGCAAGAAATTGGGACACGGAAAGGCTTTTGTGCCTGGGAGGGCCTCACAGGGTCCTCCTACTGGGTTTCATTGTCTTTCATAAATATCACTAGAGAAACCTTCTCTGAACATCCAATCTAAAGTAACACATTCAATTACAATCTTTAACATTATCTTATTTTCTTCATTTCATTACCTCTTCAATTTTCTTTTTACTTTTGTTTCTTTCCTTTTTTAAACAGATACGTCATTTTCCATTAGAATGTAAACTACATGAAATCAAGGGCACTATTTTGTTCACTCATATTCTCATCACCTAGAACAATGCTTTCAGCAGTATTATTGGCTAAATCAATTAATTAGCTCCCATGTGATTCAGTGTGAAGTCCTTTATTGTTTAACATTGATCTGTTTTAATTCAGCAAATATTAAGCATGTATCATGTATCTTGTTGGGCCCATAAGACTACAGAGATGTCTGTTCTATCACTCAAGGAAGGCAATATTAGATTTGAAGACTAATATGGCTTTAGCGTTCAAGTCCAAGGACTGCCACTTAGTTGATTGTGACCTTGGCAAGGTAAGGTCTCTGATCCTTTAGTTTTCTACCCCAAAAATGGGGTTATATAATAGTATGTACCACAGAGAATTATTAATAGAATGAATAAAGCACTTAGTACAATACTTGATGTGTAATACATGCTCAGATACTTGCTTTTTTAACGTTTAATTTTTATTTTAGCTGGCTGCTCTTAAATTGCTTGGGGGAGAATCAGTGAATGTCTCTGCTCCTCATACCTTAGACATTTCCCTTGAGAGAACTGCAAATCAGTGCTGGTCTACGTTCTTTTACAAGAATGTATAATTGAAACTATGTTTTGTCATTCAGTGCATTAGTAGAGCTAGACTTTCTAAGTTGTACCTCAGTTTTAGATATTCTGAAGTTGTGCTTCTGATACTTTGACAGTTACTAAGATTTACTTAGAAAACTTTAAGCACTTTAAGATTTTTGCCCCACTGCCTCCTGCCTTCAGTCTATTTTCAATGAGTAGATTTGACGAGGGCATTGAGAATTTGCATTTCTGTTAGGTAATGCTGGTGTTGCTGATTGCCAATCCTTGGACCGGACTCTTGAGTGGGGTTTTTCTAGAGTTGTTCTAACATAGTAGCTACTAGCCACATGTGGCTATTGAGTACTTGAAATGTGGTTAGTTCAGAGTAAGATGTGCCTTAAGTCTAAAATATACACAGGATTTTGAATACTTAGTATAAAAATGTAAAATACCTCTATTAATCAGTATTTTCAAATTATTGACTACATGTTGAAAGGATAACATTTTGAACACATTGAGTTAAATGTGATAAAGCTAATTTCACTTGTTTCTTTTTAATTCTTAACATGGCCACTAGAAAAGGTAAAAATTACATACATGGCTTGTTTTGTGGCTTGCGTTGTATTTCAACTAGACAGAAAAACACGCTGCCTATTTCTTTAAAGTATCTTCTTAGGGCCTCCATAAAGTGAATCTCTCTTACATAGTCTGTTTTTGAAATCATACATTACCAACAAATCTTCTAAATTGAGTAAAAATCCATTCACTTATTTTTAAGTGGTAACAAACACAGAAACTTATATTGTTCAAGAAACTCCTAATTAGTGAGGGAGACAATATATATTTACAAGGTACCACCCTAGTCAGCTCTAAAATATAGGTAAGAACAGAGTACTAATTTAAAAATCTTAATCCAGTTTATTGGTAATTGATAATATTTTGTCTTGTTTCCAATTATTATGCCCTAGCCCTGCTTTACTCCCATGGACTTCAAAATTGTTAATTTCCTTAAAAGTTGTAATATGTTGGGTCAAATTTCTTGCTGAATCAACATTTGAGACATTCTCTTTTCATTAGTCATTGCAATTAATTACAGCTCTTTAACAAGGGAAGTAATTTACTTTGGCTATATTCCTTATAGGTTAATGACTTTTAAACTTTTACTATCTGGAACATTCTTCAGTTTTAGGTAACTGTTATCACAAAGCTAATTTCCAGTCACCTCTGC
Source organism: Camelus bactrianus (assembly GCF_048773025.1). Lineage (NCBI taxonomy): Eukaryota > Metazoa > Chordata > Mammalia > Artiodactyla > Camelidae > Camelus > Camelus bactrianus. The sequence goes on from NC_133541.1 coordinate 43,129,611, forward strand.
ACTGAGAACTAGGTTTATTTTCGGTCATTTTTAGCTTTCAATTTTAATCTTACATACTTTGTATATGTATATTGTGAACAACTGCATATGCTTCCCTAAGTATATAATTGTACACAGTTTTGTATATGATTAGAAACAGAATCCTAGAGAATTCAATAAATTGCTCACGTATTTTTAGAATGGTTTCATATACTTGGTATAGGATTAGATGATCCAACCCTTAAGATCCTTTCCAACTTAGGGTTTATATTTTGTTTGTTGGTTCATTTCATTTCCCCCCCCCATGATGTTTTCTTAGGTATGTATTTGTCTTTTATATTTTAAAAAATGTTTTCGACATGTATTAATGATGGCACATAAAATGATATTATGAAGTACTTAGCAGTTAGTCAAAGCGTTCCTTTCTCAGTTCTCTTCCTTCTGATTTTATTAAGGATAAAGTAGTTAATACTTTTATAATGTTTATCTTAAAAAAAAAAAACCTAAGGCAGAATACATTATGATTAGAGTCTTGGGCAGGCAGTGATATTTAACCAGACTTTAGTAACTTTGGGTTTTGCTTGTCGGGGTTTTTTGGTTTTTGGTTTTTGGTTTTTTCCAGTTTATTATTAACTTCTGTATATGGGACAATAAAAAGCAGTTTCCTTTAGAAGTTAATTTAAGCAAAAGCGACTTGAATTGCTAGAGATTTAAGTATTATGGATGGTACATTAAAAAGATAGAAATCCAGCAGAAACATGAGAGTAGGTAAATGATTGAAGTATAGGAGTAATTCAGAACATTGAAGCTTTTTCTCTGTTTACATTACTGTTAATTTTTTAAGCGTAATGTACATTCAGGTATGTTAACTTGTCATTGCCAGGTTTCCATGGATCTCAATAGTGCCAGTACTGTTGTTCTTCAGGTCTTAACACAGGCCACTAGTCAGGATACTGCTGTGTTAAAACCAGCTGAGGAGCAATTGAAACAGTGGGAGACACAACCTGGTTTCTATTCAGTGTTACTGGTAAGTTGTTTTAAAATAGTTTACTGTTATTTTTAATAAAATGAGACACTCTTGTTTTCATTGTTCTAAAATCTTACGTGTATTGGTCATTTAGTGAAATTGATCCAAATGTTTGGCTACCATTTCTGTTGCCACATATTAATTCAGGGCATGGTTCTTTGAGGATGTTTAAGAAATGTTTGTTGATGCTTGAATAAATAACCCAACAGGGTACTGGTAGTATCTGCTCGGAAGGCAACACTGCTGGTATTCTGGTTTAGCATGTTAATGCTGACCTGAAGATTGTAGATAGTACACTTCCATGCTTTGCCTTCATGCTTATCCTCACCCCAGTTAATTTATATCATTAGAGTCTTTCAGGTCTCCCCACTGCAGCATCAGAATCAGGTCTACCTTGCTCAGGGTATTTTACTTTTATTTCATTTTATTTTTTATGTCTAGTTTTTTTTTTAATAACACCACTTTATTTTTACTTTACTATTATTAATAATAATAATAATAATAATAATAATAATAATAATAATAATTATTATTATTATTATTATTATTATTATTATTATTATTATTATTTGGTGGAGGAGATAATTAGGCTTATTTATTATTTATCTTTTAAAATGGAGGTACTGGGGATTGAACCCAGGACCCCGTGCCTGCTAGGTCTGCACTCTACCACAGAGCTACACCCTCCCCCCAGGTGTTTCACTTTAAAACATCATTTTCTTTTCCACATCTAAAATTTTAATTTTCTTAACGTAGCTGATCTTTTCCTAGGTGTTATGGGAAATGGTTTAATAAATAACAATGTATGCTTTAAATAAATCTTTCTGGAAATTTAAAGCTTTTGGTTAATTAATCAAAATTATTTTATCAATGCCAGCAGTGGCCTTTCATTCCAGTTAAAGGATGTCTTTTTGTACAGAGGGTCTTTCTTACCCTTTTCTTCTTCTGAAAATTTGAGAACTCTGATAAGTGTTTGAGATTTAATTTCTGGCCATGGCAGTGAGGCTACCAATTGGATCAAAAACTGATTCAGTATTTGTGACTGGGTCAAAAATTCAGAGTAGAACTGTTTACTGTATCTTGTGAAATAGAAAACCATAGCATTTGACATATATATTTTGACTTCATGCCAAAAGTTTGAGTTGTTCAATTTAAGAAGATACTAGTTAATGCCTGTAGGGGAAATTAAATGTCTAGAATCATACTTAATATTCTGAATATAACATGAAAGTTGGCTGTTTGGCACAGTAACAAAAGATAAAAAACTGATTTCTAAAGATTCTAAAGAAAATATCTTAGTCTTATACATAATCCGAACATTGTGTTTGTAAAATTTGGCCATAGTGTAAATCTTTAGACAGCCTCTGAATGTCTTTACTCTTCATATGTCTATTTAAATGAATGTGCTCTGTAATTGTCCTTCTGTTTTTTCATGCCAAAATATAAAACACTTCTGGAATTTCTCATTTTAGTTACTGCTTGATCTTGAAAAAAAAATAGGCTTGCTTAATACTTTTGTGCAATGTATGAATTATTAATATTAAGTGTCTAGACCTTTTTGTTTTTATTTTTACCAGTATACTTTTCTTAGAGGGATAGTAAAATTTCTTTCAGATGGAATAGATTACAGTAGATTTAAAAACTGCTGAGTTTATTTCTTCCTCTTCCCCTGTACTCACTGTTGTGGCACATTTGGTCTAATTGAGCCTTAGCTGTCCATTTCAGTTTGGAGATTCCTAAATTTGTATACCTGATCTCAGGCTTGTGTTCCAGTCTGTTATTTAAAATACTTATGGACTATTTCTACTTGGATTGACACCTGAAGCTTGGCTTTTCTTGGTTCCTAAGTGTAGCTGAAATATGCTGAGATCCACCACCTTCCACAGTAGTCCCACATTACTTCCATTCATTCACTCATTTGCTCAAAAGATGTTTATGAAGTTTCTGCTTTGCTGAGCTCTGTGCTCGACTCCATGCATGAGACACAACTCAATCTAGTATGGAAGGTAAACATGTAAAGTGTTGAAATCAAATGCAGTTTATGTGGTGAGCGAACCCATGTCTTCTTTTGCAAGAGACCCGAAAGAGGGACTCTAACTCAGTTGTCAGGGGTCTTAAGGAATAAATTGGCATTATACAGCTTTCTTTGTAACTTTTCTTTGGTATGCACTTGATTTAAAAAAAATAGGATTATGGGATACATACCTATTTTTAATACTTAACATGTAAATATTTTTTGATAGTAAAAGACTTATTTCCACATCATTATTTTTGACTTTGAGGTTTTTCCACACAAGGTTCTGTTTAAGAGTTCAGCTCTAGGGACTTGAGTTGTTTTGGTCTGAGGTGTAGTACAATTTTAGTCAGTTAACATTCCTATAATTCCTTTTTGTTCTAGATACTCACTATTTTAGAAACATGTTTTAGAAAGCAGTAAAACACTTTAACTCTCACTGTTTGTGACATTTTAAGTTATAGTATAAATATTAGTTTTTCTATCCTTTTAATTTCCATATACATTTATAACTATCATTTATAAGTTTTTGATAACACTTTTAATAAATTTGTTGATTAATTTTATAAGTCACAGAGCAGTTGTAATTTTGATTATCAAAATGATATTGTGTGGTTTGGCATCTACAGTCATTTTTACATGTCCCACTACTGTGCAAGGCAAGGACTGCCTGTAATTTGGATTAACACAGTGGATGCATTTTTTGAGTAATGGTTATTTTTGAGTTGAAATTATTCATATCACATCTGCCTTTATATTATTTAAAACTGTTTTGCTATCAAACTTTAAGTATAATCACTTTGATAAGGGAGTACTTTGAAATTGTTTATTTCATAGCATAAATTGATAAGCCAGGGTATTTGACTCCTTAGAATCTTTGAATCTATGCTGTGATAGGTCTACTTTTTCTTTTTTAATTTAGAGTTTTTTATTTTAGTTTTGTTTTTGTGTTTATGTAGATGATGCTGTTTGTTTCCAAGTTTAAATTTCTTACTAGGATAGATTTCACACATACCTAAAAATAGAGTACATAATGAATTTCCACATACCTATTACTCAGCTTACATAATTAAAATACTCCTGAGCAGATATGCTTTCTTACATGAATCGTAGAGCTATCGATATGTAGAAAATAACAATATGATATATGTAGTGATAAAATTTAAATGAAGCATTTAATTAAAAATCTATCTGGAGGGGAGGGTATAGCTCAATGTGGTAGAGCACATGCTTAGCATGTTTGAGGTCCTGGGTTCAATCCCCAGTACCTCCTCTTATAAAAAAAAGGAAAAAAGTAAATAAATAAATGAACCGAATTATCCGCCCCCCCTAATCTATCCATACTTGATTGTGGTATATTAATGATACTTTTAACTTATTACATGTTCATTCTGATACTTTGTTTTTTATTTACAGAATATCTTCACAAACCACACTCTGGATATAAATGTTAGGTGGCTTGCTGTGCTATATTTTAAAAATGGAATTGATCGCTACTGGAGACGTGTAGCACCTCAGTAAGTTCCATCTCTCTCCCTCTTTCTGTGTCATCCTTTTCAAATTCAGGAAGGAATAAGACTTATCTGTTAATCTTCCTTCTTTATGTAAAAGAATGCATTTGTGCTTACTTCAGCAGCACGTATACTAAAACTGGGACAGAGAAGATTAACATGCTCCCTGAGCTAAGATGATATGCAAATTTGTGAAGTGTTTGATACTTAAAAGAAAAAAGTGTGTAACTACTGAAGAAGAAGTGTTCTACATAGTTAATTACAGTCAATATCCGTATTATTGCTTTTCTCCATGAGTTTTTCATTTTGTTTTTTTTCCTCTGTGGGTAAGGTATGTGGATTTCTTGTGGACTTTCTTGTCTGTGTTTTTGAGGATCTCTAATTTTATGGGCATAAAACAAATGCTCAATTAATGATTCATGTTGATTTTTTTTTTTTTTAAAGGAAGTATAAGGCTAGGATTTTGGAAAGTGTCATTGAGAAGGAAGTCCCAGATCATTTCTGAGCCAACTGGAAGTTAATTCCCTAGTCTTTCTGCATAATTGCCTCTGTGGTGGAAATTGGGTAGTATACATTTGTAATCTCATGAGGTTCAGTTGTAACTGCTCTGTGGGTGGTTAAGTGAACAAATTTCTCTTAATAGTTAATTACATGTTAAAGATAGAAAGATGTGTAGTCAGGACTCAGGAATTTGATAGGAAATAGTGAACTTTACCAAAGAAGTAACATAGTCTTTGTTCTCCAGTAGATGGCACTGTGGCACTACAGCTCTGTAGTTTTTATATTAATAAGACCTTTAAAAAAAAAAACTGAGTCCTCAAAGTGCATTTAAAATATACCTTTGAATAATATTACAAGTAACTAGAATATTTTAAGGCTACACTGAGGATACTATAGTATAAAGCAAAACTCTCTTATTTTAGAATTCATAATTTTAAGAGAAATGGAGTATTTTGTGATGAGAAATTATATTATTGAGTTTCAGGAAACAGTGCAGTAATACATATGTTTCTACTGCTATGGCCAATTAAATTTTATATGTCTCCTAAAATTCACTTTGTTTTACTGGTTATCTGAAGAATATGGTTATAAATGACGATCTTGGATGGGAGAGTAAATTATGATGAGATATTTCAGATTGTACTTTCATGTAAAAAATTAGAACTGGAATTTAGTTTAAATTTTAAAAGTTAAGGGAGATATCATGTGGTATTACATAGTTATACCCTAGGATCTTTTAGTATATATTGAGATACAAGCTAGAAAGGAGAAGAATGTACTTAGGGAGCAAGGATTAATTATCAAATTCATATTTAAATTTAAGACACTTAAAAAAAATCTGCTTATTTGTGTTTTTAACTAAGTTCCATCTTATAGTTCCCATTCTTATCACTATTTTCACAGAATGATTAATTTAAGCTTATATATTATTAGTATGTACAATGCCACTTTTGGGTCCTAATTAGATATTCTCCAGTTTCTACTTGGGATATAGTCTGAATTCATCTAATGATAACATGTGCATAAAATTGAAAGTGGAATGTTAACTGTTATTGGAGAGTTGCTAAAGACATGAGGATTTTCCAGGTTAATAGCTTATTTTCTTTAATATGTGTATTCTTTTGCATAATCTCTTTCCCTAATTTGGTAGGTAATTATTATATTCTCTTAATTTAAATTATGAAACCATGAAAACTGTTGAACCTGGCTCCTTGGCATAGAATAAAACTTGAACTTCAAGCTTGAATCAAGGCTAATAGGAGAAAACGTTATTTCAGGGATTTGGCTGATAGAAGAGAGCTATTAAAATTGGAAAGTGGAGCATAGTTATAAAGGGATTAGAGATCAGTTTTAATGAGAAAGCATAGACTTGCACTAGGCTTTGATTCCTTTTGCCTAAATGTTTATTTTTTTTCGTTGAGGTTTATTTGACATGTAATATTATATTGGTTTCAGATATACAACATAATGATTCAGAATTTTTATATATTGTGAAATGATCACAACCATAAGTCTAGTTAACATCTGTTACCATATATAGTTACAGGTTTTTTTTTTTTCTTGTGATGAGTTTTGAGATTTACTATCTTAGCAACTTTCAGATATGCAGTACATTATTATTAACTGCAGTTGCCATGCTATACATTACATCCCCATGATTTGTTTATTTTATGACTGGAAAGTTGTACCTTTTTACTCCCTTCACCCGTTTTTCACACCCCACCCCCCAAATGTTTATCTTAATCTTATTTTCTCATTTGTTTACTAATCTTGAGCAAGTCACTCTGAAGATTAAAAAAAACCTTTTATTGAAGTATAGTATATAACATACTTAAAAAGTGCATAAATGAAGGGTATAGTTTGAATGTTTGTAATGTGAACACACCCATGTAACTACCACTCAGAACAAGGTAGAACATACTATCAGCCCAGAGGCTTCCCTTTTGCCATCTCGCGGTAATCTACCTATACACGCTCCTCAAAGACCTGATGCCTGTCACTACAGATTAGTTTTACCTATATCTGAACTTCATACAACTGAAAATCATATAGCATGTTCTCCTGTGTGTCTGACTTTTATTCAGTGTTAGATTTGTGAGGTTGTTCCATGTAGTTGCATGGGGCAGTAGTTTACTCTTTTATGTATGAGTATAACATCCCATTTTAGGAACATATCATCGTTACTTATCTATTCTGCTGTTGATGGGTATTAAGGCTGTTTGTAGTTTTTGACTGTTAAAAAATAATGCTTCTTTGAAAAACCTTCTTAACGTCTTATTGTACAGAAGTGCTCATCTTACTGTCATTTGTGGTCAGATGTATGTTCACCTTTATTAGATACTGTCAGTTAGTTTTCCAGACTAGTACTAATTTGCCGTTCCACAGTAACATGAATGTTGGCATTTGTGTCACATTCTCAGCAGTACTTGGTCTAACCTGTTTTATTTTAGTCATACTGCTGTTCCTGGTAGTTTTTTGCATTTTCCTAATAAACAATAAACACCATTTTTATGTACTTTTTAGTCACCTGGATAGCCTATTTTGTGAAGGGCCTGCTGTTTGCACACTTAAAAGAAATTGGATTATCTTACTGATTTATGGGGTTTTATATACATTTTGTATGTAAGTCCTTTGTTGAATATACATATTGAAAATATCTTCTCCTATTTTGTGATTTGCCTTTTCACTTTCTTAATGATGTCTTTTGATGAAAAGAAGTTTTTAATTTTAATGAAGTTCAATTTAGCTACCTTTCTTTTATAATTAATTCTTTTGAGACCTATTTATAAAATTTTTGCTCAATGTAAGGTTGTGAAAATACTCTATGTTTTCTGCTAGAAGCTTTGTTTTATTTTTCACATTTTGGTGTATGATCTACCAGGAAGTAATTTCTGTGTAAGTTATGGATGTGAAGTAGGGGCAGTACCATGTATTTTTTTCCCTGTTGCACTTCGGTGGTTCCCCTGTTACATAGCAGGCATTTTGTATGTATGAATCTGTTTTTGGATTCTCTTTTATCCTGTTGGCCTATTTGTCTGTCTTTGCTTATTGTACTTTAGAAGGCTTGATGTAATTTCTCTTTCTTTTTTGAATTCAATTTGCTGTTCTTTTTTTTTTTTTTTTTAGCTTTCTGAGATGGAAGCTTGTATAATTGATTTTCAGTTTTTCTTCTTTTATATACATTTAAAACATTAAGACTTTTCTTGTAATCATGGCTTTATTTCAGTTTTACAAGCCTTGATATGTAATATTTTCATTACTATTTAGTTAAAAATATTTAAAAATTTCCCCTGTGGTTTCTTTTTAAACCCATAGATTAATTAGATACATACCACCTAATTTCCAAACATGTGGGATTTTCAATATTTTTTTGTTACTGATTTCATTATTTAAAATGTACTGTCTTGTTTCATGATCCCAGCATATGGTATTTTGGTAAATGTTTTATGTACACTTGAAACGAATGTGTCTTTTGCCATAGTTGATTGTAATGTTATATATATCTATATATAAATTTGGTCAAATTTATCAATTTTGCTGTTCATATCTTCTATACTGTTAATTGATTTTGTGTCACTTTTTTCATCAACTACTGAGGTGCATTATTCTCCAAATATCACTCCAGTCTCTGTCTCCAGTGTCACATGGCCTTATTTTCAGGTGTCTCCTTGGTGTCTTTGTCCAGATTTTCCTCTTCCTATGAAGGGCACCAGTCATTGGATTGGGGACCACCCTAATCCAGCATGACCGGATTTTAACTTGATTGTATCTGCAAAGCCCCTGTATCCAAATAAGGTCACCTTTATAGGTATTTGGGGTTTGGACTCATACCTTTTTTCTGGGACACAATTCAACTCAACAGATGCTTTAAAGCTTTTTCTTTAAATTGAATGCAACCTGTATAACTAATTTTTTTTGGTGTGATTCATCCAATGGCAGCTCCTACATCTTAGCCCAAATGGAGAGGGTTTTAAAATTTAAGTTTTAAAATAAGTAATACATTCATATAGTTCAAAATTCAGATGTATATAGTCTTATACAATCTTATACAGTGAGTATTGCCCATCTCTGTCCTTTTGCTATCTAGTTTCTTTCCTCTTTTGTGGTTAAAATTATAGTATTGTGTTTATCCTTTTCTGACATGTAAAATGAAAGATTTTAAACTGATTGGTTTCTAATAAGTTTTCCATCCCAGGTAGTCTCTGAGTCCTCATCCTTTTCCACATAGAATAACCTCATTCAGATTTTGTAAAAAAAAGTCAGTGAAAGACTAATATTAACTCATATAGATTTTTTAAAGCCAGTCATTAATTTTTTTTGTAGGCAATTGTTTTTATGTCAATAAAAGCAAACTCAAAATATCACATTCTTTATTCTAATTTGTATTATTTCCTATTCCTTACTGTTTTGTGCTTCCTATTTATTCAATTGTGAGGGAATTTTGAATTAGTTGATGTGTCAGTGGAAATAATTTTATTTAATTACCAAAAACAATTAGAGACACCTTGTTTGAAAGGCTTTTTATTGTTAAAATTCTCAGTAGTGCTGATCTGCAGCCATTATTAGGCAGCATTCTCTTGCATAATAAGTATATCTTTTTACAGTGCTCTCTCAGAGGAGGAGAAATCTACATTGCGTGCAGGGCTAATCACCAATTTCAATGAACCAATAAACCAGGTTAGTAAGAAAATGAATGCTAACTGTTCTTTCTCTTCCCTTAATTTTGCTTCTTTTTCTAAACTAACTTTGTTTCTTGGCATTGAAAATAAAATCTTATTACATAATGTCCATTTGTGATGTTTATACACACATCTCTGATGGTTTTTAAATTTTGAGATCCAATTGTAGCTGTTAAGAATGTTGATTAGATTTGGCTATTAATGATTTAAAACTCAGGAGTCATTTTAAGATATACTTGCATAATTTTTTCTTAACTGTGTCAGTTTGTGAGCCAGTATTGAAAGCACATCTCTATATATTTGTGGTCTTGCTGCATAGAAATTAATTTTAGTGATTTAGAACCCCCCTCCCTTCCCCGGTCCCCCTTTAAACTGCAGGATGGCTTCAGGTTTTCCTCTGTTTAGTTCATCACATTTTCAATTCTCACTGTATGGGAGGGTAGATAGTAGATTATACAGTTTTATTTTTTCTTTCCCTTATAGTGAGATTTTTCTTTTAAGAATAAAATAATTAAATTTACAAAAATTATTAAATTTTTCCACATTACTACTATTTCTTACATTGATTCTTTTAATTTGAGTATTAAATTACACTGATATGTATCCAGTACAGTTTTATCTCAGCCTATTTAAATGATCCAAGTTCTCTCCTTTGCAGTTCCTCAGATGAGGAGATGAGGGAAGATGGAGAGAACAGTTACTCTCCGTGGGGCAGGAGGGTTTGGGTGATTGAGGGGTAAACTATTGTTTAGGTGTTCTGGCATCCAGCATTTGTGAAACCACTAATCTTAATAAATATTATTTAAATACCTAATATTTGTTGTTCATTTCTTCTCTTAGGTCAGTGGTTCTCAAACTTTGTGTCCTTAGAACTTCCTCATACTGCTAAAATAAAACCCTGAAGGGTTCTATCTGTTGATATTTACTGTATTAGAAATTAAAACTGAGAAATTTTAAAATAGTTATTAATTAATTAAAAAGTTATAAACCCCTTATTTGTTAATAAGTAGAATTTTAAAAAGTGAATATTAGCTATTTCCCCAAACAACAAATATTTAATGAGAATAGTGGCGTTGTTCTGCATTTTTGCATATTTCTTTAGTGTCTGGCTGTTTATAAGAAGATGTCTAGATTTTCATATCAACTTCTTCATTTATTGTGTTGTGATATATTATTTTGATCGAAGTTATATGGTAAAATCTGGTTTCACACTGGAATGTTGTTGGGAAAGGGAGGACCTCACAGAAAGGATCCTAGGCCCCCTAGGGATCCATAGACCACACTGAGAACTACTATCTTAAGCAGTTCAGTGAAATCTCATTCACTTTGTCTAATGTATAATTAACCAAAGAAGTAATTTCCAACAATGAATGAATTCCCTATTGATTGCTTTAATTTCATACTTTTTTTTCAGAAGATTAATTTTTTTTCCTTCTAGATTGCAACTCAGATTGCAGTGCTGATTGCAAAAGTTGCTCGATTGGACTGTCCTAGACAGTGGCCTGAACTGATTCCTACTCTTATAGAATCTGTGAAAGTCCAAGATGATCTTCGACAGCACAGAGCATTACTTACCTTCTATCATGTTACCAAGACTCTGGCGTCTAAACGTCTGGCTGCTGATAGAAAACTGTTTTATGATGTGAGTGATTTAACGTAGTTAATTTGACTGTGAAAACTGTGCTACCTGTATTACAATGTCCATAATTTTACTCCTAAATATATTATTGAAGGATTCTGAATACTTTTTAATTGACCTCAGAGGGTTCAGAATAATAGATATCTGAAAAGTTTTAAGCTGGAAAGTGATCTGACCAGTGAGATCACTCAGTTGCCAGTGAGGAGGATTGTTTGGTAGAGAACAGTATGAAGGCAAAGGGACTAGTTTGAGGCTGAGGTTGTTCAGTGGTGAAAAGAACATTTAGGAGGATATAGAGTTGAAATTTAGGAAGTTAAAGTTGACATGCCTGGGTAATTAATGGATGTAAGATCTCCCTTTTAATAATATATTTACTTTAATGCTAAGATGGTCTTCATGTACAAAATTATTTTCCCATATAACAAAAGCATAAGCTCCTAGTTGAGCTGCTTGATATGGCAGAGTAGTGCAGTGTACACTAAAAACCCTCCCTACTGCTCTACATGTCCCATCAGTTTTCATAGCTTGTTTTCCCTCTACACGAAATTCGCTTCAGAGGTGACAAATTACAAAAACAACAGTAGAGAGAAAATTGTTTTCCAATAACAATATTGAGCTTGATTAGACACAAAGGGAATTTGTTTTCTAGAAAACCATATAATTTTAATACAAACCTGATTATAAAAGTTGACATTAAGTACAGTTAAAATCTGAAGTCTATGAAAGCAAGGAAATTTAAGGTAGTTTTGGTAATTCTAATGTAATTATAAATGTATTAACCAAATAATATCTTGTAAAATGGTATGTAACCACAAAGGTACATGCTGTAGTAAATGAAGTAACCCAAACCAAAAAAGAAAAGGTTTTTTGGAAGCAAGTATATTTCACATGGTTTTTAGAAATATGGGTTAACAATTATGAGAAGACCTGGTTTCCAGTGAAGAATGTTTGTAACTAAGCAGCATTGGGATTTTGAGCGAGACATTTAAGCTTTATGAATCTTTAAAATTTCCTTTCAGTTCTAAAATTGTGTGATTCTATGAATTTATATCCTTTATTATTCCAAGTTAATCTATATAAACACCATTAAAGTTTTGAGATTGAAATCTCAATTACAGCATAATTTAAATATTGATTTTGCATTTTTAAGCACTCTTTTTCCTAGAAGACCTTTGTATGTACATTTAGTTTTATTTTTTCTTCTTTTGTATTTTCTTGGCATACAGTTATGTTCTTGATCTAATGGCTTTATTAGATACTTTGATGTGCAGTTTTGTAGATGACTAGTTAAACATTTTTTGTAATTAAGAAAATTTCAAATATAGTCTAGTTGAGAGAATAATACAACAACCCCTATATACTCTTCAGTCATATTTAACAGTTCTTAAGGTGTTGTCACGTTTGTTTTTCCTCTTTGCTAGAGCAGGTCTTGATGTCATTTCATTCAATAATATTTAGAGTATGAATCTATAAAAAGAGCATTTTCCCTAACCAGTTTTTATTATGATTTTTAAGGCTGTATATATTAGGAATTAATCTTAAATTTTTACTTCTTCCTAAAAGTCAGTCAGTAGGTATTGATTGCCTACTATGTGCAAGAGATATGTATGATGCTGAAGGAGATGAAAGACACAAATTGTCTCTTGACATTCATAGGGAATGTTAAGACACAGACCCTCAAAGATTATTTAGTAAACTGTTAGAACCTGCCATAGAAGAAAACTAGACACTGTATTATGTTATTATAGTCAAGGCTAAAATTTAGCAGAATTTTTAAAATTGAAAGATGTGTGGTCAATAATGTTCCCACTAACAGCATACGTATTATTTGCATGATGAGAATAAGAGGAAACTGTGAGGCAAGGTGAAGTCAGGTTACATTACTTCAGGAGAGTCTTCCTGATGAGTTACTGTTTTCTAAATAAACTAACAAAACAGAACCACATAGCTGCTTTGAGATGGCTTGACTATTATAAGATAGATCATATAGTCTGGTAGCAGAGATTTTCATACTTATGCCTTATTAACTTACAACTTCATGATGTCGTCCTTAGGGAAAATTCCCAAATAGCTGAAGTTATGAATGTTAAATTTGAGAATGCCAAGGTGCCATTTATATAGTATAACTCAAGCCTTCAGGATATTTATAGTATAGTGAAATTTATATAAAAGATAAATGTGTATTTATAAGCAAATCATCAAGTAGGTTCAGTTCATCTTGTTTTCGGTTTTGTTTGGGTGATTCTAATTGCCAAATAAATGCTGATTCTAGATCTTGTCTCTTGCTCTGCCAAATTTCATGCTGACTTTTAAACACATTATTCAAAGAATGACTCTTATAATATATAAAGGATCATTTGTGCTATGAGCCTATGTGGGGATTTAAGAGAAAGTGTATGTGAGAGAGAAAGAGTGTCCAGGCTTATATAAATTTGAGGCAAAGAGGAACCTTTTGGTGGGACTTTAAGGGAAAAAAGACTTAAGGTGACTAGCTTGATCCAAAAAAAAAAAAAAAAAAAAAAAGTGGGTGGTGGGGAGCCATGCACTAAACAGAAGAGATTTTGAATATAGCATGGTGCTTATCCTTTTTGTATGGTTCATAATGACTTGTCTGGGTCCTAGGAAAAGGGGCTATTGAAGCAGTGCTGATTTATGTTTTGGTTTTTGACCCATTTGTGTATCCATTTGACAAATATTCGAGTTCCTACTCTGCTAGTCACTGTGTTGGATGCCTGAAATGCAGCTGTGAACAAAGATAGGATCCCAAATGGAGAGAAGGACAGTTTCACCTCCTCCTCCCTCATACTGAGTTTGTACCCTGGATACATGAGAGCATTGTCTAAGCATCAGTAGCTAAAGACAGCCTTATGGCTGTTGCTAGGATTAGAGGACTTCAGGGATTTGGAAAATGGGCCAGAGTGACCTTCCTGGGCCTGAAGTGTACCAATACAGGTTCGAGAACAAAATAGAAATTCGGGTTTACTTAAAAAGTAAGAAGGTAAGAGATGTTGCAAGTCTTTAGGAATGTCCTTCATTGAAAGTTAATAAATATCAGTTGAGAGATATTGGCAATTTGATTGGAAATTGTTTTTGAGGTCTTGTGCGCATCAAAGCTTCTGGCCTAATATATTTTGGTAATTTGATATGTATGTATGTCATAGTTAAGGAAACAAATTTATATTTAAATACTGTGTTGAGGAAAAAGCTGATTACTACTTGTTAGTATGAAGAATGTACAGGTATTTTAAAAGTTACTTGTTACGAATTTTTTAAATATATAGAAAAGAGAAAATGTTAACTGTGTTACACTATCACCTAGTTTTAGCAGTTAACATTTTGCTATTTTTGCTTTGTTGCTTTTTCTAAGTTATTTTAAAGTAATTTACAAGATATCATGATATTTTATTACTAAATACTTTGGTATTCATCTATAAAAAGATGGATTTTTTTTTTATATGTTAAAAGAAAATTTTCCACAGATAGTTGACTGATTGAGGAGACTTTTATTCAACTATTCATGAATCAGGCAGCATCCAGTCCCAGCAGATAGGAGCTCCAAAGATTTGTGCAAGGTGAGAGATTTTTTGCAGACTAAGGTGAGCAGGGACAAGGAAGTTAGACTGGTTGGCCTTACTTGATTGGTTAAAGAAGGGTTACTTTCCTTGGAGCACAGGAAAGTCTTAGAGCAGGGTCAGGTAACTTGTGTTGGGTGGGCAGGCACTGACTGGTTGACCTAGATGTCTTTCCTGGGAGAGCCTAGCATATAACCTTAGTTCTAAATGTTGGTTTTGCTGATGTGGGACTTAGGATGAGCGAGTCCATCTTGGGCTTAATCTGGTGACTTTAACAGATATGATCATTTAACTTTTATCATCCTTAAAACACGTACAAAGAGTGATTTAATACTTCCAGCCAATTTTTATAAGTAGTTTGTTTGAGCCAGAAAAGTAAATATGGCAAGTACGTCACATTTGGTCATGTCTCAAGTATGTTTTAGGTTAGAATAGTATTCATTTTTTTTTTCATGCCATTGAAATGTTGAAAAAACATTTTTGATTGTTTGTCTTGTTCACTCGATTTAGGTTAAGCAGGTTTTGACAGCTACAGTCTATGTATAATATTTATTACTCCAGTGTTAGTGATCAATGACAAGACCTTGATTTAAACATTTTTTGGTGCTGACTTTTCTTAGGTGAAAAGTGTGATTACAGTGGTCTGGAGGCTAAAAAGGTTTAGGAATATTTAAAATGCTAAAAGAAAGAAAACTTCCTGTAATGTTTTGCTTTTGATATTCAGGAAGTGAAGCCTGTGTGCTTCTCAGTTAAAGCTGCTAAGCAGTCAGTGGGTGGCACTGTTTCTTCTGGTTCAGAAAAAGAAAAACGCAAGTATTGGGGGTTTTCACGAACCATTACTTAAAATGTGTCAATAAATAACTGATTTTCATATTGTTTGACTGAATATTTCCTCCCCCCTCTACATTTTTGAAAAGTAAATGTAGAAGAAATGGTTTTATCCCTCCTACTTGTGCTTCATTACTTTCCCTTTTCCGGCTGAGCCTTCTGTAAGCATACATTAGTTGGTATTTTCTGGAGCAGATAGAAACTTTTACAGGGCTTATGTTTACAGGATAGTTAGCAGTATTCCTTCCCAAATTCATGTGGCTTCTTTTTTCTTTATCTGTCTCCCTCCTTTCCCCTTTGGGCTCAAATAGTGCAGTTGCTTCTTTACTCTGTCCCTGTTTGTGTAGAGCCCTTCTGTAGGCTAGCTAAAAGCATTATGAATTGGAGCTGTATTAGATGTCTAGTGTCCTTAACTAGGTGCTTAGCTGCAGAACTGGAATATGAAACAAAGGAGAATATTAATTAAATTTTTCTTCATACTGCTGTTTTTTCCTTGATTTCTGTCACAGGTGCTGTATACTTTCATTCAGCAATACCTGCTGTATGCCAAACTAATACCTGCTACATTCCCAACTTGTTATCCGCTCTTTGTATCTCTGGTCCTAAAGTAGTACTTTCAAACTGTTACTTCTCAGGTCCAAAAAGAGGGAAGAATTAATAGATCAAGGTGTAACTCTGCCATTGTTATTTGTAAATGTTAATACACTATTTATTCTTTTTTTTTTTTTAAGAAATGGGGGTGAATATTTCAAACATTGATGAAAGTTGCTTAAGGTGGAATGGAGTAGAACCTTTGATTATTTGAAAGTTTTAGAATCTCATGTTCTAGAATCAAATTATAAATAGAGGATGATTTTATGGACTAAAATAGAATTTTAATTACTTTGATTCCACCATGATGAAATACTTTTATCCAGCTCTTGTGACAATAAGAAGCTTTGATACAGTATTTAGAGATGCTCTGTGATATATTTTGTTCTTTGATTTGGGAATGAGTGAGGAGGTTTTTATGTTTAGTATGTATCCTGTAATTTACATTGTGTATATGTAGGTAATGAAATTCTTAAAGGGATATTCTCCTGGTAACCAAATTAGTGCTTGAAAAAATTATAACAGTTAAGATAGTTTTGCCCTTTTTCTATCATTATTATAAAATACCTTTAAAATATGTCTGATGTGATTTCAAAATATTATGCTGATGATTTACTGTGGCAAATTCTCCCTATTTATTACCCTTCTTAAGCTGATCCCAAGTTCCATTTTGACAACTCTGTTTCTCAAGCTTAATCTTACTTTTAATTGAGGAACTAGGGAATGATTACCATTTTTTTTAAAAAATTGAGTCTGGCCTGTAGTGGTAGATGAGGATATTGAGAATTGGATAAAAGACTCTATGACTATTATGACTGAGTGAATTTTATGTATAAAAAACTCAGAAAAACATTCACTTTATATTAGCTGTATCTTGCATAGGTATTGTATGCAAATAATAGAATAGAAGGACACATTTTTCTATTGAGTGGTACACAGACGAGTTGGGACATACTGGAAAACTTGTCAGATGAAATTCTAATTCAGACAGTTCATTGCATCCACATTAAGAGCAGTATTGACCTTGGTTAGTGTATGGGAAAATTTCCCTTTTGGTAGTCATGGTAAGAAAATTTTGTTATTATTGAATTATTATATATATATATATTTTTTTGGATGGAGGTACTGGAGATTGAACCCAGGACCTTACACATGCTAAGCACACACTTACCACTGAGCTATATCCCCGGTCCCTATATAATTTTTGGAGAACAGGGTTTACTGTATCAATTCCGAATGTATAGGATAGTATCTATTTAAATCTGTTTATGTTTTTGTATTTAAAAGTTTAAATAGAATTTACTTATACGAATAATGCTAATGCTATTTATTTTACTAAATTACTGTGTAATTGGTAATAACTGTTTTAAGAAGCATTAGAACATAGAGTTTAAAAATGCAGGCTCTGGTGGGTCGGAGATATAGCTCAGTGGTAGAGTGCATCCTTGGTGTGCATGAGGTCCTGGGTTCAATACCCAGTGTTTCTCTTCGTTAAGGGGGGAAAAATGCAGGGTTTGAGCACTTTCCCTTGTTTAAATCTTTTTCTCCCTTTTAGTAATTATGCTTGTTTGCTCTTGTACAAATTACTTAACCTCTCTATGCCTCAGTTTTCTTACTGTGAAAGGGAAATAGCAATAATATCTAGTTTTTGGATTGTGGTAAGAGCAGCTCTTAGAGCAGAGTAGGATTTAATAACTTTATTCTGTTGTTAGTATGATTATTTTTCTCAAATAATTACCATTATCTGCATAGATACTTGTATCCTAAAAATACCTTTTAAAAGAGTTCAATGACTTTTAAGTACACTGACACAAAAAATTTCTATATAAAAACAATTTTAATAGAATCTGTATGTAAAAGTTAATGTTAAGCAAATTGTTTTAAGGAGGAGATACAAAAGACTATAAAACAGTTCAAGGTTTCATTTTTTTTTTTCTTTAAGCAAGAAGCAGATTCAGAATATAATGGTTTTCTGTTGTTATTTGAAATTTGGATATGCACCTTTTGGGTTTTATTTTATTTCTCATATATAGACTGAGTACCAAATGGGTCTGAAACTTAAAGCCAAGGCTATAGATTTCATTTTTTTTGTTCTTTGAAATATTTTCTACAAAAAAATTATACTTTAGTTTAAAACTTAACTTTTAGGTCTTATGTAGAATCCCTACCTCTTCTCTGCTTCTAAATCCTTCCATTACTATTCTTTCCCTTTATTCTGGCTGAAAAATATTTTTGATTTATATGTTTGAAAAAGTATAGAATTCAATGTAAAATTATATTGTGAGTGTGATAAAAATTAGAATGATGGATTTTCTGATTCTAGACGTATGTTTTAGTCTCAGACTCTCAGAAATGATTTAATTTACTAAGAAAATTATTAAAATTTATTGTAGTTGTAAGTGAAACTTTCAAGTTTTTTGAGGTAAAGCTTTTTTTCCCGTGTATCATGTCCCTTCTGTTTAGAATGTATATTTGCTTCTTTGTTATAACAGTGTTTTATGGGATGATGTTAATTTTAGACTCTTTTTATGATATTGTTGCTTGTGCTATAATACTGTATTGATTGAGATAATTAACAACACAGTATTTTGGCTATAATAACACATTAGGATTAAATTTTATTTCACTCTCTGAACTATTAATTGTATACTTGAAAATATGCTAAAATGACTTAGTAAGTAGCCATGGTACCTGTTGTCAAGCATGTACACAGGACAAGGGAAGGGCCAAGGCCTAGCCTGACTGATTGCTTGGTGAAGATATGAGTCACTTTTAGATTCAGACAGTTTATTAGTTATCTTTGATAAGAGAAGAGCAGTTATCCATCAGAACTGACTCCCTGTGGTCCTTGTCCCACACACCAAAAAGAATGACCAAAGCAATAGGGACTGGATAACTCCAGTCCAGGCTGTGGGATGCCCCATTGCTGAGAAGCCCATTTGAGACTTAACTAAGTGGTTTTGTGTTCTGCAGCTCTGTTCTGCGGGAGAGAAACTAGGAGTGGGATAGGATGCCTTATGCCTTTTCAGAACCCTGGAGGCTGTGAGAAACTATCTTGTGACAGCCTAACAGAGGAGATAGGGAGGTGAGCAGGAGATGGTCTTTTAGCAGTTGCTTACAAGCCTTTCACCCTCTCATATTCCAGGAGGATCACAAGATGTACTACCAAGACTCAGACTAGCTGAGATTCAAGCCTTTGCCTTTGTGGCCTATGTAGATATGTGCAGAGTTGCCTGGGGATATGGTAAAGCTCTTTTTCTACACCTGGAGGCACAGGCCATTAAAATTACTGAATTGAAATAATAGAAATGGAATTTGATTTTTTTTAAATAGAAATATTATATTTACAAGATTGCATTTCTGACTGGTTTCTGATGCCTAACATTGTCAATACAGTGTTTACTTAGTTGAAATGACATACTTATATCTCGAATAAGAAAAAAACCATTCTGAAGTGTGCTAATGATAGCTAGTCATATGCACTTTTATTTAAAGTACATGGCCTGTAGTCTTAGCTGGATGGTGCTTAGATCTTCTGGAAAAAAGCTGAAGAAACCATGGGAAGATCTCAGTATAAGTCAGGTTTTCATATACCAGTATGTAATAGGCAAGCAACCTGACAAGTGATGCGGTTTGTATGTTCTTGACTTTAAATGCCCAAAACCATATGGGTAGGATCGGCAGAACATAGAAATTTTAACTTCTTTGTATTTCTTAGTATATTGATTTATCTGATAAACTGAGTGACAGTCTGTAAGTCAGTGTATATAAAAGTGAATGTTGCAGCTATTAGTGGAGGAAAAAAAAAGATGGAAAGTAGGAAATATCAAACTGCAATGCAGACATTAGGCTAAGTAATGTTTCAAGGAACTAATAGTATTTTTGAGGGGTGGTGTGCACATGTGTGCGAGTTCATAACAGCCAATGTAAACTATACTTGCTATTGTGCATTGTGACTCAAAATGTTTGAAATATTGCTGTACATGATTCTTGACTATTTTAAATCTCACTGAAGGTATGTGCTCAGTTTTAAAACCAAAATGTATTACTGTGTAGGTCTAACTGATTACTGGATTATGTAATAAGTTTATGAACAAATTTGTTGATATCTTTGCAGTTAGCTTCTGGAATTTATAGTTTTGCCTGCTCTCTGTGGAATCACCATACAGACACATTCCTTCAACAAGTTTCTTCTGGCAATGAAGCTACAGTTCTAAGTTCACTAGAGCGAACTCTACTGTCATTGAAAGGTATGGTTAAACTTGCCATGTTTATTTTTGAAACAACGTACCTTAGAACAGTCACCAGATAGTTCCTCTGGATGGACTCTCTGTTCCCAGTTGCACTGGTGGAAAAGTAAGGGGTTAATATTTCCCTCAGACACAAGGGCTCTTGTAGTTTATTTTTCTTTTGTGAGAATAGCTTTTCCTCTACCCTGACTGATTTATGGAAGCACACATAGTTCAAATGGATAGTTTTAAGTTATATTCACATTACTGGATTTCATGGCTCTGAATATATTCCTTTCAAAATACTTCCTCTTCTTTTTTGCTTCATTTCTCATTCTCAATCCATTATTATTGTCATGACAACTTTCCTAAACTTCTGTCCCCAAGGCTTAGTTGAACTCTGTCTCCTGGCTCTCTTTTCCTTGAAAACTCAGATTCCATCTTTCTTGTTTCAGCTCAGGCTCACTTGGATTTTAGAAGGTGCTTGATGGGGTACTATGTTGGCCTGTGTTTTCCTGTGCTTTGCCTGTAGGCATTCCCTTGGCATATACCTCTATTTCACCTTCCTTGAACCGAGTTTATCTTGACGAATGTGTTCTGAGGTTCTTTTCCTTTCTAAAACATTCACAGTCATTTTATTTGTCATATTCTCTTTGTCTTCTTTCTGTTCTGGTTGCTAAAGCTCTTTTATCTTATGTTTCTTAGTTTGATCCCAAGCAGTCTTTATTTCTCTCTTAGTATAGCTCATTTTGCATTCTCTGTTTTATTTATAAACTCGTTTATCATGCTCACCCTAGTACCTTAAAATGCCATCATACACTCGTGGCACTACTCTGATGCCTCACTTACATAAACCAGACAGACAAATGCACACACCCCAAGCTGTCAGTACATCTTGGTGAGCCTTGTGGACAAACTTGAATTATTTTCAAGGACTGTTGACAAGGAAAATCCAGTCCATTGTACAGGTGGTTATATAAGTGAGTGGAGGTGGTTTTGTCAGCTTCTTGAGGAAGAAATTAAAAGGCCTTAGAAATGCTTACTCAGAAAGAAATAGAGAAACTGATACAGGTTAGATACGCAAAGCAGTAAGTACTGTATTTAATGATTAAGGAATTTTCAGGAGTTCTTGTGATTGTAAAGTTTTCTTGTATTACTGATTTGAAAGCCTAAACCCTGACAGAAATGATACAACTTGACTCTGTATTAAGCTGCTTTAAGCTTTTCAGCAACTCAACATCTCAAGGTCTTACATACACATTAGCATTTCTAAGGCATCCCTGACCTAGAAAAATCCCATAGCATTTCTCTTTAAAATACTTGTTCTGTCCAGCTATAAATTTCTATCCTTTTATAACTTAAATACTTAGGACTAGAGTTTTTGCTACATGCAATCTTTGATTTTATATCTGCGTGCATTTAGTATCTTTTAGACATGCATATATTCATTATTTCATTCAACAAATTTATACGTTCTTGGCACTGAGGAGACAGACATAATAGAATTACCACACAAATATATGTACGTATAATGTTATGATAATTGATAATACTCCCAGAAAAGATTTTCCTGAGAAAGTGATGTTTGACCCAAAATCATAAAGGGTAAGTAGAAGTTAACTAGGTGATAAAGGGAGAAAGAAGGGACCATCCCAGATAGTGTGGATCAAGATCCTGTGGTGGGAAAGAGCCTGTCCAGAATAAGAGACACAATGTGAACCCTGTTTTCTGCTATTATGTTGCAGTAATTGATAGTATGAAACTGAAGGTCTTTAGATGGTTGCATTCTAAACCTAGTTTTGATACACTGCCTTTAGACCACCTCATGAACGCTAACTTTATTTTTAGTGGAGATACTGGGGATTGAACCCAGGACCTCTTGCATGCTAAGCATGCTCTCTACCATTGAGCTATTACCCTCCCGATCAACAATAACTCTTTAGTTGTATAGAAAACAATGCTGTGGAGTGACTTTAAAATTTGTAGTTTTAAGCTGCCACCATCCTCTTTTTACTGAATTGTTCTAAGTGTTTTACATGCATTGTACTATTGAATCCTTTAATAACTTTACAAAGTAGGACTTATTAACCACAATTTATAGATGAGGAATATGAGATCTAGAAAAGTGTCCAAAATAATAGCAGTTGTGGACGTTGGAGCTAGGATTTAAATTTAGATCTGACTTTAAATCTATTATCTTGCTTATCTTCTTGTATACATAAGTTTACTCATAAAATGTGATGCTTATAATTAAGAACTGTAGTCTATTCCAGGTTTGAAAATACAGTTTAATCTTTATGTTCCTTTTAAAAGATACTGTATTTTCATTAATGTAGCCTATAACTGAATAAAGGTTTTTGGTTACTGTTGAGTCATAGTTTAAGGTTTATGGAACAGAGGTAACCCTCTCACTTTCAGAATACAGTGGCTATTCCAAGTGAGAAGTAATAAAAATTATGTAAATTAAACAAAAATATGAAATATGGTTGTAGAAACATGAGTGGTTATAAGTGAGAAGAACTGCTTTTGAGTCACAAGAACTTGGCTTTAGTTCAATCTTTCTCATTTAGTAACCAACCAATTACCAGGAGTTACCATTCTTTATCTATTAAATGAAAGAATTAAGCTAGATTAACCTCTAGCCTGATGAAGCTTTATGATTCTGAGTCTTTATTATGATTATAATTTTAATAGGAAAAAATATGAAAAAATAAGATGTAAGTAAAGCTTGATTTTACTTTTCAGTGCTGCGTAAGTTAACTGTTAATGGATTTGTAGAACCACATAAGAATATGGAAGTGATGGTAAGTGAAAAAAGTCTTATTTTTTTATAACGTTGGGAAAGTGCTTAATATTATCCTAAATGTTATAAAGCTTATTCTTTTTACTTGGTATTCATTTAAAAGTTTTTATACAGTGACCATCTAGTTTTTTTTACTGTCTGTATATACTGTTCTACACTTTTAGACATGTGTTCTATTTTCACTACATCAAAGCAGCTCTTGTGTGAAGGAGAGGAAATAGGCCTAGGATAGTTCTCAAGATACCTAGGTACATTGAGAATGTTAATTTGAATTTGAATTCAAGTGAGCTCTTGTGAATTTGAATGCTGTTATAACATTACCAGGGTCACTGTAGACAGATTGATACCCTTGGTATTTTCCTTTGTCTGTTTTTGTATACTTAAAAGGAGATTCCCACCTCCCGACCCCACCCCATGGATCATAACATTTATACATACTCTGCAATCGATTTTAAGAAATAATATACAATAGGGGAAAACTCCATTGATAAGCACAAGTTGTGATGTTTACTCATTTTTGTATAGTGTCATATACTTTTCCTATATGCAGAAATATATAGCTGCATATATTTTACTCCTAAACAAAATATGATTGTATTATTGTATATATGTATTGAGTACTACATGTGTGTACTCAAATCTGTATTAGTTTTCACAGTGAGCTTAGGTCAGCTAAAGTGTTACTTTCTGTGGATTGCTTTGGGGACTGCATAGGAATTACAGGAAAAGTATATCTAATTGGGTCTTTAGGTCTGTCCTACTAGATTTGGCCAGAGCTGCACTTAAAAAAAAAAATCTTTAGTGTTATGTCTGTAAAATTTTGATTGCAATAATGGTTCTATTGTTAAAAGAATTAAAAAACTGCTAGTGTACATCATTATAGGGCAAAGACTATTTTTTTCTATGAAAGTGTTATATACTTTTTTTAAGTTAAAAAACACAGAAAAGGAAATAAAAAGTTATTTAAAAACTTACAGAAATATTGCTAACATTTGTAAATATCCTTTAAGACATCTTAATGCTTATTCTTTAAGACATACTTTCTCTCTTCTTCAGTTTTGTATAAATAAGACCTACATGCTGTTTCCTTACTTGCTTTTTCTTTTTTTAAAGTTTTTTATTGAAGTGTAGTTTATTTACAATGTTAGTTTCATGTGTGCAGCAAAGGGATTCAGTTATATACATACGTACATTTTTTTCTTTTCAGATTCTTTTCCATTATGTGTTATTATAAGAAATTGAATATAATTCCCTTATATAGTAGGTCCTTGTTTATTTTATATATAGTAACATGTGTCTGTTAATTCCCAACCCCTAATTTATCCCTCCCCGCCCTCTCCCATTTGGTAACCATAAGTTTGTTTTCTGTGTCGGTGAGTCTGTTTTTGGTTTGTAAGTAGAATTTGTATTTTTTAAACACCTTTAATATGGTATGATTCCTGTACAGTAAACTGCATATGTTTCGGATGTACAATTTGATGAATTTTGATAGATGTATACACCAATGAAACCACCACCACCACAATCAAGATAGCTAACATTTCCATCACTCCCCAAGGGGTGCAAGATTTTCAATTGCCAATTTATCCCTTCCCACCACCCTTTTTCCCTCTGGTAACCATAAGTTTGTTCTCTATATCTGTGAGTTTGTTTCTGTTTTGTAGATAAGTTCATTTGTGTCCTTTTTTTAGATTCCACATGTAAGCCATATCATATGGTATTTTTCTTTTTCTTTCTGACTTCACTTAAAATGACAATGTCCAGGTCCATCCATGTTGCTACAAATGGCATTATTTAATTCTTTTTTATGTTTGATTCATATTCCATTGTATGTATATACCACATCTTCTTTATCTAGTCATCTGTTGATGGACATTTAGGTTGTTTCTATGTCTTGGCTGTTGTAAATAGTGCTGCTCTGAACATTGGGGTGCATGTGTCTTTTCGAACTATAGTTTTCTCTGGATATAAGCCCAGGAGTGGGATTGCTGGATCATGTGGTAAGTCTATTTTTAGTTTTGTAAGGAACCTCCATACAGTCCTCCATAGGGGCTGCACCAATTTACATTCCCACCAACGGCATAGGAGGGTTCCTTTTTCTCCACACCCTCTCCAGTATTTATTATTTGAAGACTTTTTAATGATGGCTCTTCTGACTGATGTGAGGTGATACCTCATGATAGTTTTGGTTTGCATTTCTCTTATAGTTAGCGATATTGAGCATCTTTTCATGTGCCTGTTGGCCATCAGGATGTCTTCTTTGGAGAAATGTCTGTTTAGGTCTTCTGCCCATTTTTTGATTGGGTTGTTTGTTTTTTTGATATTAAGCTGTATGAGCTGTTTGTATATTTTGGAAATTAGTCCCTTGTCAGTTATGTCATTTGTAGCTATTTTCTCCCATTCTGTAGGTTGTTGTTTTGTTTTGCTTATGATTTCCTTTGCTGTGCAAAAGTTTTTAAGTTTAAACTTACTTGCTTTTTCTTAAGCTCAGTAGGTAGTATGGTTATTTTTCTTACATCAGGAATATTGTTATGTCATGTCTTTAATGATTATATGCTAAACCTATATAATTACTGTTGGTGTACTAATTTTTTTTAAATGATAAAATTAATCATAGGTTTCCTCTAATTTACTTGCCCAGTTTCTATTGATGGACATGTAGGTTGTTTCTAGTTTTTAATTGCTGATAAATTATTATTGGAATAAACATTTGGGTACACATATCATTGTGTACTTTTCTAATGATCTCTAGGATAAATTCTTAGAAATGGAAATGTTGGGTTAAAGCCTGTGCACATTTATAGTATTAATATATATTATCAAATTGCCAGAAGATATATCAAAACCAAACCCAATTTTAAATACTGGTACATTTAAATATTTATGTTTATTGCCATACTGCCAGAAAAGTTTTTCCAGAAACCAGTTTGACAATTCCCCCTCAGTGCTCTCACTAGAATGCAAGTTTGATGAAGGCAGAGACATTGTTTCACTTACTGTTTACCCCAGAGTTTGGAACAGTCTCTGCCATATAGTAAATTTTCAGTAGTTATTTGTTAAATGAATGACTATATAATACATTAGAAATATTATGTCAGAAGGCTTAGTAATTATTTTTATATGTGGTATTATTCTGATTATAAAATTAATTGAAATATGGATGGTTAGTTGTTTCAGTTTTTTTTTTTTTCAGTGAAAATGAATTGTTTTGAATCACATTCCTATAAACCAGAATAGTGGTTTTCAGTGGATACTGCCAGTATTTTGTGAGCCTTTGGCTTTCTCTCGAGAGTCTTTCTTCTGTCTACAGAAATGTTACATGCCTCTACTCATCTATAAATGCCAAATTGTGGCTTTTAATGTATATATTGACTAGTTGTGATGAGAATAGAATTTTTATAAATTAAGGACCACCTTTAAAATAATATAAAGATCTTAAAAATAACAGAGACATGGAAACCTAATGTCCATGGACAGATGATTGCATAAAGAAGTTGTGATACACACACACACACACACAAATACTACTCAGCCACAAAAAAGAATGAAACAATATCATTTGCAGCAATACGGATGGACCTGGAGATCATCCTTCTAAGTGAAGTAAGCTAGAAAGAGACAGAAAAGTACCATATGATATCACTTACATGTGGAATCTAACAAAAAGACACAAATGAACTTATTTACAAAACAGAAACAGAGTCACAGACAGAAAGCAAACATGGTTACCAGGGGAGGAAAAGGGTGGGAAGGGATAAATAGGGAGTTCAAGATTTGTAGATACTAACTACTGTATATAAAATAGATAAATAACAAAGTCCTACTGTATAGCACAGGAAAGTATATTCAATACCTTGTAATATAATGATAAAGACTATGAAAAGCAATATATGTATGTATAACTGAATCACTACGCTGTACACCAGAAATTAACACAACATTGTAAATCGACTATTTAAATTAAAAAAATAAGATAACATGGAACTCAAAAGATGCTTAAGATGCACTATATGAGAGTGGTGAGATTTTGCTCTCTGTAAATTTGGATTTGAATCTTGACTTAGCCTTATCCTGATAAGAGTGGCCTCACACTATTATTTTCCTTGATACTGAGTTTCCTTTTTGGTAATGTGGAAATGAAATAACAGTGCATACCCCATTGGATGTTGTGAGGATTAAGATAGATAATGATTTTTGTAATGAGGTCAGCAACTAATTAAAGTGCTCTGTAAGTTACCATTTAATGGTTATTTTAATTAGAATTCTTATTCTATTATTATGTAACATTAGTCAAGTTACTTAGTTTATTTGGACTACATAGTTTAGTCAGTTGTCTAATGCTATAAATTCCTGATTCTCTTGATGAGCTTACTAAAATTGATAGCCTTTATAATTTTCTACTTTCTCTGGAGAACCCTGACTAATAGGCTAATTTTATTTAAAAGAAAATAGAATAAAATTCCTTCTATCTTGTAGCTACTATATGGGATCATTGGACCCTTATTTAAATTTAAGATACTTAAGGGATCTCAGTGATCTTATTTTTCCTATATTGAAGCATTTTGCTGTTTTATCATCCTAGGAATTATTTTATTATTAGTTATCATTACTTACCAGTTCTTCTCAGCTGTGCATGAAAAGATTGAAATACTTTAAAATGAAAGAATGATGGACTTGCCAGAAGGATGAGGCAATAGTTTGAGAAAATTGTCATTCTGCAGTTTTCTTACTGTATTGTCCACGGTATTGCATCATCTTTCAAGAAGATATAAAAGAAAACTTCAGATGCTATCTCTTTATTTTACTATTAGCTCTCATTTAACACAGTTGAAAATTCAGAATTTTTCATTTTCTGCTTGAAATGGCTGAGAGAAGAAAATTGACAGAGGAAAATGCTTCATAGTTTTTACATGCATCAGAAGAGGGATGCTCTCAAAGAGACAAAGGGCAGCACTCTAGACCCTAATGATAGTAGTGAAATTGTTATAGTGAAATCTCAGCTTCTTTGTCTTCAGGTGATGATATCCTAGTTGAATTGTCTTAAATTCGAGAATTGATGAGTGAGCTGTGTATTGATTGCTAAGGACAAAGAGAAAATACAGCATTCTATTCTAGTTAAGTCATTTGTCAGGAAACCTTGATTGCATAGTGTTTTGTGTTAAAAACCTAGACCATCTCATTTGCTAAAAGGACATGGGTTGTCTTTTATGATATTATACACCAAAATTTATTGATAAAAAAGGGTCTGTGATGTTTAAATTCTTAAAAATTGTAATGAAGTTTTTTTCAGTACCCCTTTATATTTATTTCTGTAAAGTGTTCATGACATGTCTTAAAATATATTTTAAAAAATAGGGGAGAGTATAGCTCAGGGACAGAATGCTTGCCTAGCATGCATGAGGTCCTGGGTTCAGTCCCCAGTACCTCCATTAAAGATAAATAGATAAAAACCTAATTACCTCCCACCTAAATAAATAAAGAAAGGAAAGAAAGAAAGGAAGGAAGAAAGAAAAGAAAAAAGAAAGAAAAGTCTGTTGGACCACATGGCAAATGGTGATTGTTACCTCCTTTGGTATCTGAAGGCTCTTGTATTTAATACTTGAGATTGAGAATCTCTGCTTTAAACAGTTGTTACCATATATTCATATTATGCGTACTTACTATTGCTAAATATCATTCCTAGATTCTGGAATAGAGCAAAAAACAAAGCAAAGTTTTCTTAAGGATTTTTTAAAAAAAATATTCTTTTATTTATTTGTATTCTTGTTTAGGCAGTTTACAGAAATTTTCTTTTTCATGCATGTGTGTGTTAATGTGTGTGTGTGTGTGTGTGTGTGTGTGTGTGTGTGTGTGTGTGTGTTAATGGAGGTACTGGGCATTGAACCCTGGAACTCATGCATGCTAGGCACATGCTCTACCACTGAGTTATGACCCCCACTCTCTAGGATCTTACAGTTTAGTGGGAGGAGACAGATGATAGACACACAGTAAAATAGTAAGAATAGAGACTGTTTAGTGAAATAGAATGCTTAATAAATAATTTTTTATTTATTGTGAAGTGATTTAGGTAACTGAAATGAAATATTGAGATGAAATACTATAGTTTTTTCTCATGTTGTTTATAATGGTAGAATGATTTTTACTTTATCTAATTTTAACTTTTTAATATGTGATAGATATGTTTTTGGTTTCCCTGGAAAAGTGTAAGGTAAATACTTATAAGAGAATAAATTGAGACTCTTCAAAAATATTCTTTTCTAGGGCTTTTTACATGGAATATTTGAACGTCTAAAACAGTTTCTGGAATGCAGTAAGTACTTCCATGACAGTAGGTTTTACTGTAGAATCCTTATTTATTAGTAGCTTTTGCTCAGCCCTTGCAAATCTAGAGAGAGGCTAAAAATCTTGTATCTTGGTAAATAATTCTCTGAAATTGAAAGCTTAGCTTTGTCTTCATATACCTGTCTTGTCCCAAGTATTGAGGAAACTTTTTTTTTTTAATCTATTTTGTATTCATTCCTTCTGCTACATTTCTACAGCTACAGCTGTTGTTCCATGCAGACATCCACAATAGTCTTATGTTTAGCTAATATTCATTAAGTATAGATCCTTTGCCAAATGCTGTTTAGACTTCTTATTGATTCGGTTTCTTTTAGTACATTATATGTATATGTTTGAGATAAATGTCCTTAAATGGTACTTTCACTTTGTAAATTCTTGTTCATTAACCTTCACGGACTTACCTTTAGGACTCTTTCTGGTCTGCTACCGTACACAAGAGAATTTAGCATTTGCATTTGTGCTGTACTATACTGATGGTCTGTCTTCCCTTTGATTGTAAGCACCTTTACTCAGGATGGACATACATACGCACACAGGATACATGTACATGCATGCATGCTCGCATACAAATGTGTGTCTATCCTGTATGCATGTGCTTTTATGTGCGAGTTTATTTGGGGACTTTCTACCCTGAGAAAATATCTTCACTTACTCACTTTCAGGAAGTTGCTAATTGTTTTATGACAGTCATTTTCAGTTTAGTAAAAACATTGTTGAGTACACTGCCAGGCACTGTTTTGGGTACTGTGCACGCAAAGATGAGTAAGATAGCTCATATAATGTAGTTTATTTTTCTAAAAATGGGCATTTTTCTCTTGTCATCCCCATGGGGGAGGCAGAAGGAAGAATAGAAGTTCTTCCAGGAGAGAAGAATGAGGTAAATGATGAGACAGATTATAAAGAGTATGATTAGAGGGCAGGATAGTTAATGGGCTGATGGACATTATTCTGAATATGCAAAAATTAATTATGCCAGGGAAATTATCAGAAGAAAATTGTTAGAAGACAGGAAAAATAATGAGTGCATTAATCTTTGAATACTTTCTTTTTATTTACATTGCTTGAAAAGTATTTCAAGTGTGACTAATTTGGATTTTGAGAATTGCTACCCTTTTACTTTAAAATGGGCGCAGTTTGTACTTTAGGATTAATTTTGTGAAATGTTGCAATGAAGGTTACTGTGTGCAAGTCTGGGTATTGCTTTTTCAAAACTTAATTTTTATGGTTTATTTGTTCAGAGTTGGGAATACATACTAATGAATTAATAATGAAAATATTTTAAAATATATTTGACAGTATTTTTGTAAAAAGTTTTATCTTTGTCTTGGTTGTGAATTTATAGACTATTAAAAACTTGTACTAATATTTAAAATGTATTTGTAACAGGTAGAAATATAGGTACAGATAATGTATGTAGAGATAGACTGGAAAAGACCATCATTCTTTTCACTAAAGTGGTAAGTTTTCTTTTGATCATAAGTATGTTTTCTTAAATGAAATACATAGACTCAAATTTAGTAAGGAAAATGATTTTTTTTAAAGCATGCATTTTCACCTTACTGTAAAAGTAACTTAATTTCTGATTGTTTTTAGGAAAGCTAAAAAAACTCCTTTGTATCTTGAAGCCTTTAGAAGGCATATAATAACCATATGTCACAGTGTGTAAGTCACCTTGATGTAAAAAAATAAATCCTAATAAATACTAGAGAAGTTGATTCCTCTAAGGCTCGTTATTCTCAAATCCACTGGAAAAAGCAGAGATAAAGAAGATACCAGTGCAGCTCAGCAGGACATAGATAAGATGCCCCAGTAGATAATATCAGGAAGTCGGTATATTCATGACACATTATCAGCATTAATATCAAATGCCTTTTGAGTAGAATTTTATGGATGCATTGTGCTAGGCAATATGTATATATTTCTGATAAAATTAAATTTTTAAAAATATTAATTTTTATGAAATTTTGGGCTTGGGACTTGGGAAAAGTGTAAAGAATTGGGTTATAGCAATCAGGAAGACCTGGTTAGAGGACTGCATTGTCCTAAAATAAATATCTGAAGACAAGTGGCAGTAACTAAATCTGTAGCTTATTTTCCCCTTTTCATTGAAGGTTCATCATAGGGTTGAGGCTGTTTGTTCCCTGGGAGGGGAGCAAATGAGTAGAAATGAGCTGTTCTTATTTTTGTGATTAGGTAGCAGTTACCTTTAGTTTCATTTGTCTTCATTTCTAGCTCTTATGTGCCAAATAGCCTCAACAGCCAAAGTCCACCTAATCTTCCAAGACCCAAATAAAATTGACTTCGAGTCTTTAAGTTAAAAACAAGAAACACAAAGCAAAGTAAAATAAGATGATATGGTTAGTCAGTGGGGCTGTGCAATGTTCACATACAATTTAACTTACGAAATTCTTATTTGTGATCTCCATGACTTTATTAAAGACTTTAAAATGTGAACATTTTAAATGTGCCTCCAAATAGAAATGAGTAACTTTGAATCCCTCTGAGGTTACCACTCAGCTTCATCAGTTATCAATGTGTGGTCATGGTCAGTTTTGTTTTAATTGTATACTACTTCTCTCTCTTCTCCTTTTTCTTTGTTTTAAAGCAAATCCCAGATATCATATAGTATTATCTGTAAATATTTTAATATATGTTTTTGAGTTATGACGAATTTAAAAAGAAACACAATCTTTAACGCCATTATCACAGTTAAAAATCCATGTTATAGATTTGGCTGCCCATATCCTGATGTGTTACTTAATATGTTCTTTATTTCTATACCTCTCTTCCTCCTATATTTCTTATAAACTTGTAGTTAGATATGGAGGCTTGATCACATTCAGGCCTTTTTTTTCTAAAGGAAAGTGCCATTGGCAAGAATACTTTATAGGTAGTGCTCTGTATTTCCCATTGCACCACATCAGGAGATGTACAGTGTGTGGTTGTCTAAGATTACTGAGTGAGCTATCCACTGTAAAGTTTTTCAACAGCCTTTTTCAATCGATTCTAGCAGCCGTTGATGATCACAGTCTCGATCTGTTGTTTGATTAGGGGTTACAGAGTAATGGTATTCTGATTCTATTACTCCTTTTGCATTGATTAGCTGGAATTCTTCTATGAAGAAGAAACCTCCCTCATCAGCTGTTTGATACACTGAAATACAGTTCATGTAGGATAATTTTTTGAGTCTTTGCCTTTATTACTTTCTTAAAGGCCCATCTTTAGTGCACTTAAACTTTTTGTATCACATTCATTCATTGTTATCAGATTAAGTATGAAGTGAGTTCATTTTGGACCCTGTACTAGAAATAATAGAAAGTTCAAGTAATGAGATATAATCTGATTTAATCCACACTGTATGGCATACTCCAAGAAGTATATTACATGTGAAACTGCACATACATGGATTCCCCACCAAGATTCAAAATTTTCTAAGTGATTACTAGCAAAGTTATGAGATGTACCTATGAATGATTATATTCATATATGAATTTGGGGATAATACATTTTAATTTTTTTTCTTTATAGCTTTTGGACTTCTTGGATCAGCATCCCTTTTCATTTACTCCTCTAATTCAGAGATCACTGGAATTTTCTGTAAGCTATGTGTTTACGGAAGTTGGTGAAGGTGTTACATTTGAACGATTCATCGTCCAGTGCATGAATCTTATTAAGATGATTGTAAAAAATTATGCTTATAAGCCATCCAAAAATTTTGAAGGTAAGTGATTTACTGGTAGTATTTTTTTTTTCATTTCCCTATTTTAATCTAAGTGTGAAGTAATTGCTGTTTTTATTTAGTTTTTTTGAAATCCATTTATTTGAGTATGAAAAATAAAATGTTGCTGGGACATGAAATAGAAAAAAGGATTAGAGTCTTTAATATGGAAATATCAGCCTTTAGAAACCATACTGTGCGTTTAGTAAACTGTCTTTTATAACAATGTAATATCAGTTGAAGCCTAGGGACTTGAAGAATTAAGTACTGCAGTAACCACTGCAGCTCATGTTGTAGCCTGTATTTATTTGTATAATTAAAAGTTTTTTCTGACTTTATGTAAAGTGGGGTTGCCTCTAGACAGGTTAAATTGTTGTGTTAGAGTTGACCCTCGGACAACATGGAGGTTAATCTGCGTGTAATTTATAGTTTGCCCTCTGTATCTGGGGTTCCTCTCTTCTGAGGATTCATCCAGCTATGGAGCATGTAGTGCTGTAGTATTTCCTATTAAAAAATATGAGTGTAAGTGGACCTGCAGAGTTCAAACTCGCATTGTTCAATAGTTAATTTGGAATTCATTTATGTGCATGTATACTGAGATGAATGAGAAAGTCTTGTAAGAGAGAGAGATGCACATTACTCACTTCAGAACAGTGGGATCATATGTATAGCATGGAAATGTACAAGCTATAGTGTGGTAAAACAAAAGCAAGACTGGTGTGTATGGTATGAATAAAGGCAAGAGCCTCTCTGAGATTTGTCTGTAATAAAAATGAAAATTTATACACCACTGTATCTTTCCCCCCAAGAGTGTACTTCTAGGTTTGTTGGAGTTACATAATCTAACTTAGATAGAATGTTTGTACAGTTAACTTGGAAATTTTATTTTTCTAGATAGCAGCCCTGAAACTCTTGAAGCTCATAAGATTAAGATGGCATTCTTCACGTATCCCACTCTGACAGAGATATGTAGAAGGCTGGTCTCTCATTATTTTCTATTAACTGAAGAAGAACTGACAATGTGGGAAGAAGACCCAGAAGGCTTTAGTAAGAATAATTTTTTCAGTTTTTGCATGGCATTTCTTCCATCAATAGATATCATTTATTTGAATGATAGATATTATAATATTGCATTTTAATATAGCATTTGATCTTAGAACCTTGTGAGTTTTTAATTTTAATGTTTAAAATTTTTAATTTATTTTTTTATTGACATATAGTCCGTTTACAATGTTGTGTAAGTTTTTGGTATACAGCATAATATTTCAGTCATATATATACAAATATATATTCATTTTCATATTTTTTCCATGAGAATCTTGGTTTTTAAAAATCAATTATTTTAGTGATAAAATTATTATTCTTTCTTTGTTAGCCATTAGTAGATATTTATAAGCAGAAAATGAATGACTTGTTCAAGTATGTAAAAGTTTTTCCAGAAAAATGCCTTTTAAACTTTTTAGATGTTATGAATTTATCATGTAGTTTAAAACAAAAATATAAAATTAACTGCCTTTCTCTATTATCAGGTCAGTTTCTACTTTCTGATTCATTCTGTATTTTATTTGTACAAATTTTTACTTCAGAAAGAAGTTGGAGATAAAATCTCTGAATTGCTGAATGGGTTACCTATTTAAATTTTAATTTAAAATTAACTTTTTGATGATTAAACTTTTTACAGGAGATCTTTTTATCTGTTTGAATTTAAGTAGTAGATAGGATAACTCTATCAGGGCCTTTGCCAAGGAAAAGCGAGGACTTGTGTACCTGATAAAGTACCTGTCTATGAATGAAGTGTCATGTGTGAGTCACTTGGGCCATTGTGAGAATAGGCTAAATTTTAGCCTCTTCTCATAACTTTGGCTGAGTGCCTTTGTGTAGTTACACACGTCTATTTCCAATATTTTTAGAATGCCTTAAACATTTTTGTGAGACTTACCTTCCATCTCTTTTTGTTGTTTAGAAGTATTTTAGTCCATTTAGAAAATACAGAACTGCACTGTATAACGCATCTTTTTTTTTTGCTTTTTCTCTTAGCTAAAATGTTATGTTTCATATTACTTTTTTAATGTGGTGATAAAGTACTATAACATGAAACACTGAATCCCTAGAGTTTGAAAGTCCTGAGAATATTTTACTTTAAATATAGGAAATTTATGGAAACTATGACTAATCATTTTAACTTATAAAATATCATTATTGTATGAAATGTTTCTCAAGATTGTAGGCATAGTGTATCAGTTATTGTCAGGTACCCTGGGAATGACAAGTACTTTGAGCTTTCCTTCCTATAGAATTTTTAATGAAAGTGAGAATGCTTATGGACTTAAGCACTTGATAGGTGACTGGGGTATACACAGATAAGATTTGTGGCTTTTAGTAAAAAAAATCTGTGTAAGACCTTGTGTTCCCAAGGATTTATGCTCAGTGTTATTTTAAAACAATTCACAGCTCTATCAATATTATTTAAAATCTTTGTTTTGCAAACTGGGATTTTTGGAAACATCATTATTGCATTTGTGGAGAGCATGATTTGTCACATTTTTAATTGCAGCAGTGGAAGAAACAGGAGGAGATTCTTGGAAATATAGTTTGAGGGTAAGTATTGATTGAAAGAAAATTTGATTAGGGAAAAGCTTAACACTTCCATAACTCTTAGTAGAGAGTGATACTCTGTTGAAGGTTCCAAGCATTAAGCCAGGCAGATAGGAAATTATTTATGATTGCAAGAATCCGTATTTGAGAGGAGCACTTAATTAAATTGAGAATTTGTATCTGAAAAAAAAACTTTTAAATTGGAGGTTTGCAAAATGAATTTTTCTTCATTTTGCAAATGGATTGGGAAATAATTGTCATTGCAGGAATACAAAATGTTCTTGAAAGTCAAAGCTGTCTTTTTTGGCCAGAATGATTTTTTTCCTCCTAAGTATTTCAGTAATTACAAAGCTTCTTTTGATATGTTATTTTCTTGTACTCCCTAGTATGATTCTCATAGATCAGCCCATTGCTTTTAGTTACAGAACACTTTTTAAATACACATTGTTGATACGGCCTGCATTTGAGTAAGATTTATCAGATGTGGTCTTTGAACTGTTCTTTTTGTGAAGGCTTGTGTTTACATAATTTACATAATTTGCCATTATTTTTCTAAGCATGTGTGCTACTGTATTTAGTTTTATAAACTTCCATAGAAAATATTAGTTCTTTGGAAATTTTATTAAAAATTTACTGCTTTTTAAGTTTTTTAAACTTTCTCTTATGGAAAATGTCAGACATATTAAAAAAATAGAATCATATCATGAACTCTTCTGTATCCAAAACGTAGTTTACCAGTTATCAACTCATGGTTAGTCTTGTTTCGTATAAGTACTCCCTCACCCACCTGGATTGTTTTGAAGCAAATATCTGAGATATTTAAATTAAATATCTGACATCATTTAATCTGTATACATTTCAGTACATTTCAGTATGTGTATCCGTAAGATTCCTTTTTAAACATGAAGTGTAATACCTTACAAATTTAATTATACTCTCCTTTATATTATTAAACATCTAGTGATTCAGTATTTTTAAGAGCAAAAATGAATCATTTCTTTTATGTGGCTGTATTGTGGTTTCTTTTACTGTTTGTGTCTGTTAAAAGAAATATTACAGTCTGGTGAATTGAATTCATGAATTGCTATTGTTACTTACGTCATTGCTAAGAAAACATAATTTTTTAACATATTAATTCCTGGACAGTCAGTTATTCATAGTTCTGAATCTATAAATGAATGTGGCTCCAGACTGCTTTTTTAATTTAAAGAATTATTTAAAATGTAAATATTTCCTGTCTGCAGTTTTACCTTTTTGAATGCATGATGCCAAAAGATTGAAATAGTGAAATAGACTTTCCATGTTATGAGTTAAATTATTATAAT
The DNA here is from genome assembly GCF_048773025.1 of Camelus bactrianus. Taxonomy (NCBI): domain Eukaryota; kingdom Metazoa; phylum Chordata; class Mammalia; order Artiodactyla; family Camelidae; genus Camelus; species Camelus bactrianus. The sequence goes on from NC_133541.1 coordinate 43,166,964, forward strand.
TTGATTTTCTTTCCCACTGTGTTTACATAAAACAGTAATCTACTTTTTTTTTTTAAGTCAAGAATTGGGAACAGATTCAGAGATTTAGGATTTTAAAAATGAGTATTCTTTGCTTTATTGTAGAATTAATCAGTACTGTGAATAATTTTCACTAGAAATTTTTTCCCCCTCCAGCCTTGCACTGAAGTACTATTTATAGATATATTCCATGAATATAATCAGACTCTTACTCCTGTACTTCTAGAAATGATGCAAACTCTTCAAGGTGAGGTATATTTTGTGATACTTTGATTTATCTGTTAATGTTCAGTTAAATGCCGTGAGTGCCCACTACATGCAGTGCACTGTTTCCTAGATCATGTAATAGACATGAATTTGAGAAAGACCAAATCTGTACTTTTTTTTTTCAAAAAGGTGTCCTTCATGATAGAAAACAAGAATGGGCAATTCACAAGTGAGATAGACCTTGAATGTGATAGTCAGATTTTACTGTGGTAAACACACTAGCAGTGTAAGCAAAATAGTGGGCAGTTAAGTATATTGGTTGGGGAAATAGCTTATTTGGAGCATGTTGTGGGCAGTAGGGGGAGTAAAGGTTAAAATAATAAATGTTAACGTTTGACTGGTGGCAGTGGGAATGGAAAGAAGGTAATGGATTAAAGAGAGAATGATGAAGTGAAATTTTTAGTGTTTGATCATTGTATTTTGTACACAAGTAATTAATTAGTTAACTATTAAGAGGGGTTTATCACTTCTGTCCATTCTGCTATACTATAAATTTTAGGGAGGGGACAGTGAACACCTCTGTTTTGTTCACACCTTATTCCCAGGGCCTGGCACACTCAGTAACTGTTTGTTATTTGATTGACTTTCGGCAATTAACTGACTGCGCTTGGCAAGGGAAAGTTGTCAAAGATGATTCTGAAGTTTAGAGTCTTAATGAGAGGGAAAACAGTTATTAGTAGTGGTTGGAGATAGACTTTTACTTTTGGAGTGAGTGTATAAGGAGTCATGGGAGAAGAAAACAGGGTCAAGGGTAGAACCTGAAACTTTCACCTTTAGGGATATGAGGAGATGAATGTCCTGCAAAACAGCCAGGTAAGAAACCAGGTAAGAAGCTATACTGTTGCAGAGAAGTAGAAAAGTATGGGGGTGAATCCTGGAGAAGAGCATGTTGTCAGAAGTGTCCAGTGTTAGACGAGGCAGAAGGCAGTGGAATCTTCGGAATAATCTGTTTCAACAGATTATTTGATTGGTTTGAGTAGGAATCACGTTGTAAGGGATCAAGGATTGAGTAGATGGTGATGTAAGGAATGTCAGCAAGAGCATGTCCTGTAGGGAAGGAGACTCCTGATTTTGTTTGTAGTAGTTAGTTTGTAGTAGTCACTTTTTAGGCTTTTGTTCTCTCAAAAACCTAATAGAGTGTTCCTGCTTAAATTATAAACCTAGGGAAGAAATGAGCCATCTGTCAAGTTTTACTGAGTTCGTTTTTAAAGATAATTTGAATGTTAATTGTATTTTTCATATGGATTGATTTCTAATGTATCGTTATTTACAGTTCTTAATGCAAGATTACAGATTCTTAAATTTGGTAATATTTATACTGCTTAAGTTACTTTGTTGTTGAGTTTAGAACATTATTTCCATTTTCTCCCATCCATTTATTTATTTTTTTAAACCGCTATAGGAAAGTGAGTAAGCTAGTTGGGTTAAACTGGTAAGTTGCTCCGTGGTGGTTAAGTTTTCAGTGATTTCACAATTTAGTTATTTTCTTTCTGGTTTTAGAGCAATTTGCTTATGTACATCTGTACTTAATCTAGCTGTTGGACTAGTGAGCTTAAGAATTCATATTTAACAGCAAAAAAAATGCTTTGATAAACTGATAGAAATCTTTCTATTCTAAAGAAATAACTAAATATAGAAATATTCTAAGGAAATACAAATAAACGATTTTTCATGTCTTAACCATAGCAGTCTCCTCTCTGGATAGTAGTGCAGAGACTGTCAGCTCTTTTTCTCAAGTTTCCGCATTACATAATGATTTTCATTTTTCTGTTTACACTTCTCATTTTTTTTTGTCACCCTTGATACACTGTCGTAACCTGGTTTATTTGTTATGGGTAGAGCTTCTGATGTTAATTGCCTATTCTTGTTCTTTTTCCTATTGTGAGATTCATTTTTTTAAATTCTTTTTAAGAATTTTCGTTTATAATCAGGGTATAATACAGTAGTTAACAATTTGGCATATATTTTCTATAATATTGCTTGATATGACAATTTTCAAATATGTTATAATGATTTTTAAAATTACAATATGGTTTTACACGTTGTACCTAATGCTGATGTTCTTTAATGGTGATGATAACAGAACTTAAACTTTCTCTTTATACCTACGTGTATTTTTAATGTCACAAAATATATTGTACTTAACTGAATTGAGAAACTAACAAATTGCATTTAAGTATGTTTTTAATTTTTTTTTAATGTTTTAATGTTTCATTTACATTTACTGATGCTTATTTTTTCAGGGCCCACTAATGTGGAAGATATGAATGCACTATTAATCAAAGATGCTGGTATGTTAAACTAAAGTGATTTAGAAACATAGATTTTTTTTTTTTCAGTAGGTGATGTCTCTTTTGTGGCAAATTTATGCTGAGAGGGGTGGGATACAACTGTACCTAAAATAAAAGAACTGTCTGGTAGGAGAGATAACCAAGTAAGCAGACGGTGATTATAACATAGTACCTGCTGATTAATATTAAAATAGGTGGTAATCAAGTAGTCCTTGGAAAACCACAAGGTAGTTTTAGTGTGCCCAGGGAAGGGCTCCTAAAGAAATATAATATGAGGGCACAGGATAAGTGAGAGTTAACAAGAGGAGGGGTGTGGTTCCAGGCAGAAGAAGCAGTATGTACAGAAGCTTAAAGGGAAGAGCAGCAAGCACAGTTAAGTTTTGAACTGGGTATATTTTTGTTTAATTGGAGCAGAGAGGTTAAGGGCTTGTGGTGCAAGATGAGTCTGGAAAGAGGGACCATATCATAAAATATTGTACTTATTTGGAAGCAGATGTTATTTTATAATTTTTGTAATTTGACTTGAATATTTTCATATGAATGTAATTTTCTGTTTGAAAGCTCTAAGGAGTATTTAAGAAAAGCATAGAGTAAGGTAACTTAGAATGTTTATGAAATGTATTTAAATAATTTCCCTGATTAACATATTGTAGATTTCCCTTTATTAACATATTGCATATATTAAAGTAGTCCCTAAGGCTTAGTTTCTTACATAAGGACAATTAGCATTTGGCCCAGTATCTGAAATTTAAGATCTTTTTTCTTAAATCTTCTTCTTAGTATATAATGCTGTTGGATTAGCAGCTTATGAGCTGTTTGACAGTGTTGATTTTGATCAGTGGTTTAAAAACCAACTTCTTCCAGAATTACAAGTCATTCACAATAGGTAAGTATAAAACTTTGTATTTATTATTCACTTACTTTGATGATTTTCTGATGAAGACAAGAAGGCATTAAAATTGCTTAAAACTTTAAAAAAATCATAGTATGACTTAACTGATAGTGTCAAGTATAAAAAAGAATGACTTGTGAACCTTATAACTGAAAAATTAGCGAAATGGTTTGTTAGTATGTTACTTTACTTCTAATGTGAATTGTGATATGTGTGAAGTATTTGATGTTAGATGAGATAGTTTGCAGGAGGACATTTAATTTAAGGGAAGATGAAGATCTCTGCATTCTAGGAAGAAAATGTGTGCATAAGGATGCCAGCTGGAGTGTTAGCAGGGTCTAGGCCTGATGTCAGAAGTAGCCTAACCAAAGTAACATCCAGGAAAGATGACTGTCTTGGGATCACACAAAGCATATTGCAAGCCTTTGGGGCGATGGTGGAGTAGGATGCAGAGACACCATAGCAAAAATCATTTGGACACACTTTAGGTTCATATTGAGGTACCTAATCAGTAGTACAGATATGTCTGACATTTAGTCAGACTTTTGCCCAATGCTTATGTTTCAAATACTTGCCTAATTATTTTAATTTTAGGTACTGAATGAGTAAAATGGAAAGGGTAAAGTCTTTTGATAGTTTTTATAAATTTCTTCTTAGTTTAAAATTAGAGACTTAAAAAATAATTCCAAGCAACTTTTTTTCTTGTTTTGAGTTGGGCAGTTCTAGTTGTGTACATCTGGCACCTGTTAGAATGCATATAGTCATAGGTTAGTTAACATTTCTTGGCTACTTAATGGATAGAAAGCCACCCATATATGGATTATTTTATAAATATTTAGAGCCATAGAACTGTAGAGCTGGAGATGCTTTAAAAGTAGTTTTATCAGTAAGTAGCTATTTATCCATTCAGTTATTCATTTATTTAAACAACAAATGTTTTCAACACTGGAACTTGCTGTGCCCTGAGGAAGCAGTGGGGAGTAAGATGGGCTTGGACCCTGCCCTCAGGGAACTGGTGAGCCTTTGAAGGAGAAAGCCTTGAGTAGGGAGACAGGTGTGTCGCTTGGTTGTCCTTGAGCCCTAGAGGCTGCTTAGCCTAAACCTGTGCTGTCCACTGCAGTAGCTGGTATTTGTGGCATGGCTACTGAGCACTTGACATGTGCTAGTGCAGCTGAGGAAATGACTTTAATTTTAATTAACTAAAATTTGAATTTAAAACCTGAAGCAGTGTAAAATATGTATTGATTATATGTTGAAATGATAATCGTTTGGATATATTATAGTAAATTAAAAATTATTAAAATTTCATATGTATCTTTTTACTTATTTTAAATGTGAGTACCAACAGATTTAAAATTGCATGTTTGGCTTATGTTATATTTATTTTGGACAGAGATTAATCTAGACCAGTATTTCTCAAATTTTAATGTGCGTATGAATCATCTGGTGAACTTGTTAAAATGCAGGTTCTGGTTTAAGTTATGGGTCAAGGTCTGGGTCAGATTGTGTGATTCTGTCACACTTCCAGATAATGATACTGCTGGTCCAGGAATCACACTTTGAGGAACACACTGACCTCTCATCTTTAATTCCACCCCAAAATAACTACCATCTTGGCATTTGGACCTTCCTGAGCTTGATTCTCTTCCCAAAGATCTCAGTTCAAACTTGAATGTTCTGTGATTTCACCATTTTCTCTCCACAAGTCTTATTTGCACATCTGTCACTTTGTTCAAATTATCCCTATCCTTTGAAATGGCATTTTTACAGTTTTCTACCCAAAATACTGTTTATCCTAAGTGCTCAAATCTCATCTCCTTCTGCCTGCTCTTCTCTGTTCTTTTTCCAAAATCCTAGTATATAGTTTTTGCAGTCTTTAATTCTTCTAGGTTTGTTAAACATTTTGAGAGCAGGGAATACTTACTTGTTTTTGCAACTTTAATGAATAATTCTTTCTACGTGCTTGATCATCTTATAAAATCATAATTTTCTTTAAAATGTGGTATATCCATTAGTTTACCCCATTTATATCAAGAAAGAAATGTCATCTTGCCACTATAATTTATATAATATTAAGAAGAGATTTTGTGGATGGAATTCTTGGACACAAGTGGTTTTTCTCCTTGCATAAAGAACCTTCATTTCCCTTAGCAAAGATGACCATAGAGAAACAGATATGTGTGCATCTTACTGCAGATGTTTTATAGCTTATAAAATATGAATCATTATTTTTGGTAATCTGAGTCACATTTTGTAGTTGGGCACCTTTTTACAAAATCATAAAGTTAGGCTGAAGTCAGTGTAAATTTATATGAATATTTATATAAGTTTAGAAATCTCTCGAAGTGTTCTGAGAATAATCTTCATGAGATTAACAGAATTGGAAATGGAAAACTGAATACAGGAGCTCCTTTATTACTACTTTTTGTGGCCTCTCCAGCCTTAAGCTTTGGGATATTAGCTAGTTATACCTATTTTGATTAGCTGGCTTTGGTTACTTGAGGAACAGAAGTGGACTTGGTATTTTTGTACATGTATATGTTATAATTCTTTAATACAAGACAGTCAGATTCACAATATATCTCCCTAAGAATTTTCAGTTTTTTAGATCAGAACTTTATTACTAGTGTTTATACTGTGGTATATTTAGAAGTAGCTTTTAAACCTTTATATTAAAAAGTAAAAATTGCTTTCTTACATTTTAGATTTAAATGATGAAATATACTAAATAAAATAGACTTCTTAAGATATTTAACATTTTAATTTCATGGTTTTCCCTATCTAGGTATAAGCCATTGCGACGCAGGGTGATTTGGCTCATTGGTCAGTGGATTTCTGTGAAATTCAAGTCTGACTTAAGACCCATGTTATATGAGGCAATTTGTAACTTGCTTCAGGATCAAGACTTAGTGGTATGTTGCTTAAATGTCTTACATTGCTTAAACGTTTTAAAAGAATTATGACTTTAACCTATGTTAAAAGTTCAAATTTAGAAACGGTTTATATCTTTCTTTAGAATGTTGATGGCCTTTCAATGCTGTAGTTATTCCTTGGGGAGCAGTTTGGTTTGAGGGAAGGAAATCCTTTATTTGCCCTTCTCATCACTAGTCAATAAAAAAAAATTAACAAGCTCTACCAATCTAATATTATTTATAATTTTTTAGTAAAAAATAAGAAGGTAGTTTTTTAAGATACTTTTATAGCTTGCTCTTTTTTTTTTTGCCTTTAGAATTGTTTCTTTTAGGACTTTTTCTCTATGTATAGCATTGACATAATATTCTTGGTTTTGGTTACTGAAAACTCATTAATGACTTCTTTGTTGCTTTGTTCCCCTTCAAAGCAGTAGGTTTGCTGCTTTATTATGTGTTGGTTACTCAAAGAGATTTTTTTTAAGATGTTCACCATAGTGTGGAATAGTTTTTTTCCCCCTCTTAGTGCTTTATTTTATGCCTGAGTGAATATATTCATGACTTAATATACATTTTCTTTGTCTTGGGCTTAGATATGACTCCAGCATAGTCTTTGAAAAGTGAATCTAGTTGTTTTTTTCCCAGAGTTTCAAATGATTTTTAGATAAAATTAAGTGATTTTTTTCCTCTCTGAATTATGGTAAGATCTTGTTTAAATTTCTCAATATCCCTTTTTAAAAAATTTTGAACCCACCTGATTACCCTGTTTTTCAGCAAAGACTTGGGCCATACTTTTCACACGTGTGCCATGATAATATAAACTACTTTTAATGTTCAACAAAGAAAACATAATTAAAGAAATTATGAAATTAACAAAACGTAATTGCAGAAGCACAGTACATTATAAAGGCAGATTGAACTCCTCTTTGGATCGTTCTACTTTAGTGTTACCTACTTTGTTTAAATAATTGAGAATTTACTCTAAATATCATTTTGTAGTTCTTTAAATAGTTTAAGCATGGGTAATCTGTGCTTAAACAAGGGAATCCATTAAAAAATAAAAGAAAATTTATCAGAAATTTAAAATAAAAAGTATGTAAGATACGGTATTCTAATTTCAACCTGTGAGAAATACTTGGCTAATGAAATGTGGGAAGATAACAACAATGTACAAACACAGACATATGTACAAACATACAAATGTGAATATACATACACACACATATATACACACATGCAAAGTGTATCGATTCTGATGAATCTAAGTCTTCTCTGGCTTTCAGAGTCTATATTCTCTTGCTTGATTGCTGTGGTTGTGGAGTTGGGATAGATTTAATCCTGTAGTTGTCTGAGAGGCTTCCTAGTCTTATGTCTTATGTCCATTTTGCTATAAGGCTGGCTGTGGCAGAATAGAAATAGTGCATCAACTGGTGACTTCTCCAGCTGGCTTTTTAATTTTATATCTGAGGCCACTGTGTAGAGTACATCTGATACTTGCATGACAGTGTTGTTTGTTCTGGAGGAATATATTGCAAGTTGAGTGAAATTTTTTTAGTGTATTTGAAATAGTATCATAACTTCCTCAATATTTAGCAATTAAAATAATTTAGGCATAATGGGCAAGCATTTATAATATTGTAATATTTGGAAACTTTTTTGGTAATAAGTGTTGGGAATTTTGATTCAGTGTAAGATAATTGCTACTTTGAAAATTTTTACTTCTAAGCCTATTGTGATTAATCTTTAAAAAGGGGATGTTTTTACTTTTTTCATTTTAAAATCTAAGAATTATAACAAGGAAAAAGAAAAATTCAGTGGCTGACATAACAAGCATCTGGTTTTCCATATTTCCATTGTAATAGTGTTCCATATATATTGAAAATATTTCATTTAAAAAAATTACAAATGCAGTTGAATCTCTCTGTCTTTCCACTCTTTCTGTTGTCTTATTGAGCAGAGGTTTTTAATTTTAGTGCAATTTATCAGATTCATCAGTTTCCTTTTTCTGTTTTCTTCTTTTTGTTTCTTGTTTAATAAATCCATTTCCTTCATCCTTGGTTCTTTGTTCCATCTGGAATTTATTTTTCAACATGATATCAAGTCAGATTCCATTTTTATTATGTCTTTTTATAAGGACACCAATACTACAGTGCTTTATTGAAAAATTCATGTAAAAAATATCTTCTACATACTCCCCTTAGAACATGTTACTGAGTAGATGTGCTTATGGCAAGTTTCAGATTTGAGAATGTTGTTACCACAGTACAGAATGACTAAATTTTAGGTGAGAGGATCTTTTCCTAGGACTGCAGATGATTCCCTGACTAGAATATTTGATTTGCATACTGGGCCTCTTTATTTTTAAGTTTTCTGACCGAATTATCTCTTTCAACTTTGGAAATTATAAGTAATTAAAAAAATTTTTTTCTTACGTTATTTATGCAGCCTTCAATAAAATAAGCAATAAGCTACTAAAAATTGGCATTAGTGTACTCTTTCAACCTTATAAGAGGCTCTCTCTCTCTCTCTCTCTCTATGTATATATATATATACACACATACATGATAAACTGTGGTACAACCAGCAGATTTATAGTTTGAGGGTACAGTATATTATGGTTATTGTCTGTCAAGCACAGAAATGGCCATCTTCATGGGCAGGTTGAATACCAGCATAGAAATAGTGAATTTTCAATATGGGAAGCCAGTTATGGAGTTTAGGAAGGGACTTTGGATGGTATGTACATGACTGTAGCAAACCCTGAAAGCACTGTGGGAGGTGCAGCTGGGATTTGGGCAGAGGTATTTTTAACAAGGTGCATTGAAGTTCTCCTGTCTTTTCACTCTTGTGCCTTTTATGGGACTCCTAGTTCTGTCAAACTTTCTGCCTTAACAGTTTTGATTTTGCTTTCTACTATGGACAATGTCCATCCTGTATGTCTCAAAACATTTACAGATTTTAAACTCTGGGCTAGTCTATGTTTTCACAGAATGAATTCTGAATTCACTTACATTCAGGAAATATAATTTCCAAAGGAAATATCAAAAAAATCTGAGTTTGAGACATCAAAATGTTAGGCCACTCTGAAACTACAAAGAAAGAAAACATTAATCTAGTAAGTTTCCTGTAGACAGTTTTGGTTTTGTATTGATGTGTTTAGTATCCATATTATATGAAAATGAGCTTTAGAATTTTTTTCTTGAAAGGAGGTGAATAAACGAAAGACTCTTTATTCTTTTAGGAAGCTCATTTACATATGTATTTCAGAAGAAATACATCAAAATGTGTAATTCAGTGATCTTGACTTTATTGCAGAATAGAGAAAAAAATGTACCATAAACAGTACCAAGTAGTAATAGAACCACTGTGTAGGGTAATATTATTCATATCAGTATCTCTCATGCCTAGCATGGAATCAGAAAATTAGATGATGTTTATTGAAAAAGTTTAGAGATAAGGATAAAAGATTATGCAGTCATTATTCTGTTTATCTTCAGATTACTTTTTTTCAAAATGATTCCTTCATGTCTGCGTTATTTACATTTTCCTAGTGGTCCTATGTCCCTGAGACATTGCCATTTCTTTCTGGTCCCAGCACCATGCTCACTGTGTTAGTGTGTGGAATACCCTTCACTGCTGTGGGCAGGCTGTAGTAGTGGTCAGGCGTTAGGTTAGTCCAAGTCTAGAACTCAAATCAGCCACCCTGACAGTAACCCCAAGGCTCTTTCTTATGCTGGATGTGGAAATGTCTGGTTACTCTTGCCTTTATGTAGCCATCTTCTTGGGAAGTAATGTTGACCTCTGGTTTCTTCTCATTCATTTCTCTGTTACTGTCATGCTTTTCTGGGATCCTTTCAACAATTCTGATAACTTAATGGCATTTGTTTGCCTCAGTATGGAATTAGTTTATCCTTTTATGAGTTTTCTGATGTTTCAGCTAGAGGTGTAGGGTAGGCTCAGGCTGAATTCACGTCTGGATCCGGTTCTGGATACTGAGAGTTTTATTCTCCTTCAGAAATTCTAGATTTATTCTATGACGAGTCCTGTTTAGAGTCTGGTTAAGGGAAGAGTTTTGTTTTCTTGCATTTATTTATGAAGTGTTTATTCAATAATATCTTAGAAACTGTTAGACTGTCTGCTACCAGTCTTCCTTCACATTCCCCAACTCTTCGTTCTATAAATCCAGGTTCTGATTTTTTCCCCCATTACTTGTGAATTGCTGCAGAATTCATTGTCTCTGTGCAGTAAGTACTTCCCATTTCTTTTACAGTTCAGTAGGGGCTAAGTTTGTTCTTATTTGTGTTTGTCATATTTTAAATGCTCCTCTGTTTTCTTAAACTGTGTGCTTTTTATTTTCCCTTATGTTCTGGCTTCCTGTTCCTGTAGTTAAACTAGAGTACAGGCAAATCATTGTTATTTGTTTCGTCTTTTTCTCTGCATGCAATACTGCACTGTCTTCTCTTTGTTTCATTCAAGTGTCCCTTTTGTTTCCTATACTTACTTGCCTAGGTATCATGGTTATGGGTTTAGTGCATCTCTGTTTCTTTTGTGGAGGATTTAAGGGTTGGTATGCTGGAAGTTTGGTTTCTCTTTGTGGTGGCTTTCATGTCCTGGTGTTTGTGAATTAAATTATTAACATAGTTCCAGTTGTATGCCTCATACTGTACTGAATGCTGACAGTTGGACGATGACTAGAAATAGTCCATGTCCTCAAGGGGATTGTCCTTTTCTTAGGCTTTTCAAGTTAGCCATTTTTATTAATACTTGTTTAGTATCTGGGTAGTTCTTTTCCTCTCTGCTGGGTTGTAAGCTCTTTGAGAGCAAGGACTAGGTGTGTCTTACTCAGCTTTTTTTCCTACAGCACCCACCACAATGTCTGGGAGGTACTGTTCCTTTTTGAATATTTTTAATTGCATGAGAACGTCATCTTTTCATTAGGTCATTTTGTAGTAGAACACTTTGCATGTTGTAGATCATCAGCAAACTTGTTAAATCATTTAAAACCCTAGGAATATTCACAATTTATAAGCAGTGAATACAAAGAAAACGCAGGCAAGGAAACACCTGCACTCTGGGTTCCTGGACTCTGGGGTTTGGAACTGTAGTACCTAACATTTGATGGATGTGCCTAATCAGCATGTCAGGACCTCAGAAGCTCCTGTAAAATGATCAGAACTGTTTCTTTGTGGAAAATGACTGCAAAGGCAAAACCCATTGCTATTGCAGGAGTAGAAAGTACAGTAGCATGTAAGAAAGTAATGGCTCTTAGCCAGGAAATGAAAGTTTTAGCTGTATTATTTTACAGAGCAGAACACAGAATTCAGTTGTGACTTGAGCTCATGTTATTGCATGTGGAATTACGAATGTGGTAGCTGATGCCAATTTAGCTGGTCACATCACAGGTAAAACTTGAAAGAAAATTAGGAGATTATGCTGTGATGATGTGGTTTACCCAGGTAACATGCTGATACACAAAGAAAATGTGATTTGAGAAGCCAAGAGATTGTGCAAACCTTTCTGTATTTGTGGACTTTGGGATTTAGAAAATCCCAGACTTTATCTTTCAGTTATTACAAGGATTTTCTGTAATTGGGGTAACAGATGGGAGTTTGTGTTCTTCCTGCTCCTCCTCCCTCTTCCTTTCTTACAAGTCCTCCAGCCTCCCCAACCCCACCCTGTTTTCCTGCTTCTCAACCTTCCCTTTCCCTCTGGCATCATCTTCGTACTCTCTTCTCTCAGTCCCATGCTCTCCACACACTTAACAGCAAATTTTTTTTTTCCCCTGGAAACAGCCACTGGATTAAAGACTCCTTAAGCAAATTAGGGAAAACTAAGAAGGGTGGGAATGACACTATTTTATTTTTTCTTTTTAGTCCTTGCTAAATAGGGAGAATGTCCTTTTATTTCTAGTTGTTAACATGATCTGTGACTTTAATATTAACAGAAAGAGTAAAGAAGTGATTGGCCAAACTTTTTTTGTCATTTGTTATTAATGGTGTTTAGTAGTTCTAAAATGACTCAAAATTCATGATATACTTTCTTTTAGGTCCGTATTGAAACAGCTACAACTCTGAAGTTAAATATCCTTTAAAAATTTAAAAAATACTTTATTGCAAAGAATTTTAGCAACACTTTAAAATTGTTAATTTTGTTAAATTAATTTTTAGCTAATTAAATGTATTTTTGATTGGTTTATTGTATTTGGTTTTTACATATGTTTTATCCTGGTAAATCTCATAAGTTCTCAGTATTCCTTAGCTGCTCTTCACCTGTTGATGATTTTGAGTTTAGAACAGATCAGTTTCTACCGGTAAGAATATCTATTTCTAGGTTTTATAATAATTTCTGCTTATGTCTTTTGAATATTATATTATTTTATAGCTTTAATTATATGTATCTGTTATTTATTAAAGTTGCATTTAATGGTATGTTAGATTATTTTGTAATTAATTACTTTTATTGATAACTTTAATTTGAAATAGTTCACTTTTATTCTGCTTGTTCTTGTTATCTTGTAATCTATTCTGGAGTTGAATGCTAAACTTTTCCTTTCACAGTTGCAAAACATCTAGTAATTTCATTTCATGTTGTCTGTTACTTTTACTCCTTAGGTTATCTCCTTCTGTTGTTTGTGTATATATGTCTGTCCTACACTAGATTGCAAATTATTTGAAAAGCAAAATACCGCTCTTACTCATTTTTTTTTTCCACTCAGTACTCAGCACCTAACATGGTGTTTTCAAGTAATTGGTATTCAGTAGGCACTTGTTAAATATGTCAGTGAATTGGGGCATTGATGTTCTTTTCAAGAAGACTAAAGACAAAAAAAGCTTTATGATACAATGTATATTTCTTGTGGGGTTGGGGTCATAGATGGGGAAACTTGAAGAGCAGAGACTTTGTTAATTAAAGAGTCAGGTATTTAGGATGCAAGAAATATTTTTACAAATCTGTATAAAAATGAACAGATATCTGAAAGAACAAATGTCTATGTATCTGGCATCCTATCATTTATTAGTTCCTACTATAATTTTCATAATGGAAGAGTTAAAAAGCCAGACAGCATTTTTGTTTTCTATTTCTTAATCAGAAATATTCTGTCATTCTTAGAATTACAAGTATTTATCTACAAAAATTTGTATCTCTACATAGCATATGTTAAAGGGCCACATCGGAGAGCTGGTATGTGGGTGCAGTAACTTTTGGCTTTAATGAGTGGACTGTGCAAAACTAAGGCATATGTGAAAGAGTGATGACAAGGCACTGCTCAAAATTTACTTTAGTTAGCAGTATAAATTTTAAACACAAAATGCGTAGACACAGTTTTTCTCTGAAAACATTTTTCAGTTTGTGGGTGAATTAAATTCTGAAATGAATGCATTTAACAGCAATGAAGAAAAAAGTCACTGCCTTAATATTAGCAAACTGAACAATTTGAAGTTGTATAAGTAATGCTAAGATTTTGGCTATTTGTCTTTTATTGCTTTTTATCTTATGATTTAATTTTATTTCTTATTTCTGTTTGTCTGTATGTAAAGACTTTTACATTTCTATTCCAAACTTTTATTTTTTTCTTTTTCCATACAGTATTTGGAAACGATGTTCACACTACTTTTTCAGTTACTGCAGCAAGTTACAGAATGTGACACAAAGATGCATGTTTTACATGTCCTTTCTTGTGTGATTGAAAGAGTCAACATGCAGGTAATTTTGTTATAAAACATGAAAATAAATTTTAGAGGGGTAAGTAGAGTCTGTGTAGAATTCATTAATTGTCTACATTGTTTAAATGTTAAAACATTCATCAAAATGCTTCTAACTTACAATTTCAGTTCTGTATCAAAATTGACATTTATACTTAAGTTTTAAAAAAATGACCTAAGAAAATTAAAACTGAAAAATAAAAAATTGTATGTGCAATACAGAAGTATTTAGGAAGCAGAATTATGTAGCTCTTAGCAAATCCAGTTTATATGTTTGATAATTCTTAAAATTTACTGTGTTTGAGGGCATAGCCACAGGTGTCTGTCAGCAATTGCAAATATTCTTAGAAGTCTGTTATTGGTACCTTAAAAGTTGAGTGTGTTTTGCAGTCTAGTCCACGTTATATCCATATTTGGTTTGATGTGTAAAGTTCTTCTTGGGGGAGAGGGGAGGAGAGGTAATTAGGTTTACTTATTTATTTATTTTTGGAGGAGGTACTGGGGATTGAACACGGACCCTGTGCATGCTAAGCATGGGGTCTGCCACTTAAGCTACACCCTCCCCCACACTTTAAATTACTGTTAATTTAAAGTTCTTAACAGTAAATTATTTTTTATTAAGCTTCCCCTATCACTGCTAATCTTTGTGAAAAATTGATAATCCAGGAATCACACTGTAGTTTTCCTGAAATTTCTTACATCCGAGTTTACAACTACATATTCTTGTTTGAAAGTGTGAGTAAATCTGTGAGGTTTTAGGGAAAGATAACTGATTTCGAATCCACAGTCCTGGAGTCTGCTTCTGGATCCATTAGTGAATTCTGACACCTTGAGCCTGTTTATTAATTCTGAAGGAGTTGACGAGAATTGCTATCGGTGTTTTTTTTTAAGTGGGTGTAGGTAATTAGGTTTGTTTTATTTGTTTATTCTTAGAGGAAGTACTGGGAATTGAACCCAGGACCTCATGCATGCTAAGCATGCTCTCTACAACTTAAGCTATACCCTCTCCCCTGAGCATTACTATCAATTATTGAGTAATGACAAGTTACCAACTTCTCTGCCAAGTAATTTGCATGTATTTCTCATTTAATCCTCACAAAAACCTTTGGGTGGGAATTAGAATTTATTATTTCAAACTATTTGAAGCTTCAAGGAACTTGCTAAAGTTCAGACATCTTAGTGGCATTGCCAGTATTCCAAACTCAACATTATGCAACACAGTGACCGTTTTGAGTCACTGTTAGTTATTTTGAGCAGATCTGATTCCTAGCATCTAAAAGTAGTAATATCTTACAATTTTCTCAACACTTTGGGTTCTTATTACATTAATTACATTATTTTGATATTGCATTTTGATATTGGTTTGTAAACATTGAAGGAGTTTGGTCATTTGAGACTATATTTTAAACTCATTTCAAGTCCCTGTCTCTGCTCTTTAGCTTGGGCAAGATCTTTAACCCTGCATCCTCATGTATGAAATTGTAAAGATAATTCTGAGCTCCTGTAACTCACAAGGTTTCATAAGTATGAAATTATTACAAATGTTCAATATGCTTTAGATTACTGTATATTTGCAATAGTTTAAAAATGCCGCTTCTCCAAACCTCTAAACCTTTTTCTCCAGAAGTTTAACATTCCTGTTGCTTAGTTACTTAGAAATGCTTTTGTGTTTCTATCCATACTCATCATCAATAGCCTAAGCAGCTCAGGTGACTGTATCATCAGTAAATACCAGTAAGATACAGTTACCCAGTAGTACTTTTTATTTTCAGAATGTGGGTAGGAAATAGTTAGGAAAAATGTTTTCAGTAGATTCTTTAACATTTTCCTATGTTAACCTTTGAACAACACCATCATTTATATATCTGTCAACTATCATTTATATACAAATTTGGTTTTTGTCTGTTAGGTTGCAAACATTTTGAGCCATCTTAGAACAGTGTTTTCTGACACATAATAGTTTTTGAAGTTTTGGTAAAGTCACTGTCTTTATATCTTAGCATCCAATTGTTTGAAGATTATATTTCCTCTGCATTTGAAAAAGTAGTTGAAAACCTATAGTTAAATTTTTTCAGTGGAGGGATCCCATAAATACACAGAAAAAAATATGTTAATTGTTAAGTGTGATGTCAGACAGTCTTTCGACTTATGCAGTTCTGAAGGAAAATAATAAAATTAAAGGGCCTATGTGAAATATTAAATATTCTATTGAAAGTATTATCTGAAAGATGAGTTGTCATTAAGGACTTACTTTTTAGGTCCTTTGGATGGAACCTTTGTTAAAACATTTGTTAGTACATCACGTGTTTGGTTTTCACATGTTTTCTATAATGTGTTATGAATGAAAGTGGATATTTTTCTGTATACAATGAACTAACTCATGAGACTGTCATGCTCATAGTACCTGCCTGCCCTCATTGTTTTTTCGTGGGGTGTTTTTGGAGTAGAAGTACCAAAAGATGAGTTCTTTTTCATCTCAGTTGTGTTGTGCTGGTGGTTCAGTTTCTATTATAGGGTTATATAGTATTATTTAGCCCAATGCCTATAAAGCATTCTAAATTCCATGTATTTTTTAAATGTTATGCAAATAGTTGATATTGGCCTACCAGGAAATCTATGTTATAATGATTTTCAGAATTGTATATGGACAGCATTTTTTCTTTCATGTCATTTCATTGAAAAATTTCAAATATACAGAAAAGTTGTAGTAAATCACCACCCATATATCCTTCACCTAGTTTCATCAGTTACTAGCATTTTACCATACTTTCTTTTTTTTTATATGTGCATATACAGAGTTTTAAAAATTAAACCATTTGAATTTTAGTTAGAAACACCGTGACACTTCACCCCAATAAATTAGACCTTTCCTTCTTAATCACAGCCATAATTAGATCCAGGGCACTTAACATTCATGCAATACTGTTTTCTAATATCAAGTCCATATTCTGATCTCCTCAGTTGCCCCAGTAATGTATTTTTTAACCTCTCCTACCCTAAGGGAATGTATTTGGCTCTCTTGTCATCACTTTGTTTTATAACCCCCAACCCTTTTTTGGTGTTTTGCAGCAGTGAATCTGTGAGTAATTTTTGAAGTAGTGTCTCTTGAAGCATTAATTTTAATTTAGAACATCAGATATTCTAATGACTAGAATTGGGGTACAGGTACTTCATGACTTTCATTTGTAATTGGGTACTTTGGTTTTATTACCTACCCTGTGTATAATTCATGCCATATACTTCCTTTTTGCCATGCCTTAGAAAGAAAGTATTCTCTCTAATTTGTTCAAAACTAAAACTGTTGTATTTTCCTCATCCGTAGAACATGCTGTTATATACTGGTTTTAGTTGCATATGCACGAGTTAGGTGCTTTGAAACCTGGATTTTTATATTTTAATTGGTCTGCTTTTATAAGCCAATTGGAGTGATCTTTGATTAAATGCTCAATAAATATCTATTATAATTGTATATTCACAATTTGAAAGCAATGTAATATATAATAAAGAGTCTCTTAATATTTATTCAGTTCTATCTTACTGAAATATTTGGGCAAATATGTAACTTCTTATCTTTCAGCACCTCCTTCCTCCCCCAACCCAGAGGGAACAAATCCTGCAGGTTTTGTTGGTTTTCTTTTGTTTGTTTTGCTATCCTTTTAGTGTATGGTGTTTTATAAGCAGAATAAAGAAACTCGCACTGTTTCTGGGAGAACTTTTAAATGTTAGTCCATGGGGTTGAAGTAAATAGTACTGAAGCTGTGAAGGTTTAGTATTTCTGATTTATCACCAAGGGTACTCTCATTAGATCAATTCCAAATACTGTGACCATAAGCCTAAAGCTGGAGCACTGTGTCCAGCTTCAGTGTGGATCCATTTTATTTTCTGGAGACTCACTGTCAAGGTGTGCTGTGCTTCAGAGTATATTTTTAAAACAGGTTAACTTAATCCTTAGTGGGATTAGCAGTTTTATTCTTTGAAAAGGATTTTCTCCTCCTGTAGTTCTATTATACCTTGTGTACGCCTTCACCATTTTATTTATCCTTTTTCATTGTATAAGGGTTTGTATGTCTATGTTTATCTCCTTTTCTTTCTGGTGCCTTGTCCTCAGGGTCTCTTACTTAGAAGATGCCATTAGATAACTGTTGAATGAATGAGTAAATGCTGACTCTTTTTAAAACAGTGTAATTTCCAATTAGGTAAGCTGTTAAAAAGAATCAGGTTATAACAGCATTTTCTATTAAACTCTGTCCTCAGTATGTTGTTTTATATTCCTGAATTTTATTTCATGCAATAAATTTGGTACTTGCTTAAAATTGTTTGAAAATATTTACCATGGAGCTCTGTTTAATGTTGGATTTATCTTTAAAAGAATATGTACTTAATACCTTACATCCAGTAAATATTAATTATTTGCTGCCTGGGACCCAATAGATCTGTCAGAGTTTCTTTTTTTCTCTCTCAAATGTGTTTCACTTTTTATCTATTCATTTATTTTAGTTGGGGAGGTAATTGGGTTTACTTACTTATATTTACAGGAGATACTGGGGATTGAACCCAGGACCTTGTGCATGCTAAGCATGCGCTCTACCACTTGAGCTATATCCTCCCCCCAAGAATTTCTTGAAGTAAGTTGCCTTCTTTACTAATAGGATTCTTTTGCTTCCCCTACTTCTGTTGTGATAGATACGACCATATGTAGGATGTTTGGTACAATATTTGCCTCTTCTTTGGAAGCAGAGTGAAGAACATAATATGCTGAGATGCGCTATTCTGACAACACTTATTCATCTTGTTCAGGTACGTTACTCCTTATTAGTTTCTTATTAGTGTTTTTTTTTTTCTTTAAACTTTTTTATTGTTTTCATGTGATTTATGTTAGTGGTAGTAAAAGGCATCACATGTCTCATTCATGTGTGATCTAAACAGTTTAAAAACACCTTTTGTATGTTTATTATGGACATTTTTTGACATCTAAAAAGTATATTCTACTTTTTAAAGATGATTTCTTGATTAGCTGCAGTGGTCCCCAGTGATGGTAGATTCGTGATTTGTGCAGTTGTACCTTGCATGCATTTTCCTTGGTATCCAGGGCTTTTCTACATAAACTTATACTCCATTTTCATTTTTTTTCTTTGGTTTAAAATAAAACTTGTCCCTTTCAAAAATTGGGAAGGCAGAAAAACAGGTAAATTGCTTTTGAGGGAAGGAGTAAATTTGACTTTAGACATCTTGACTTTGAGGTATGGGGATATGCAGCAGGTAGAGAGGAACCTAAAACTTCAGAGAGAGAGAGAGATGGGGCTGTAGTTCTCATTTGAATTGTTAAAAAGTGATTCTGGTGATGAGAGGATGGAGAGGGAAGCACTTAAGGCTAAGGCTTAGAATATCTGGCTACAGGGAGGCACAAGCATCCTGTTTTTTCACTGCCCTTGCCCTAAAGTTTGAGAGCTCTTCCAATGGGGAGATCTCTCTTGGAATTGAGAATTACTACTCTCAAATGTTCTAATAAATTAAGAAAAAATCTTTCTATTATCAGTTTTAAAAAACCCTTTTTAGTCACCTTGATCCTTTTTTGAAACATAAACCATTCTTTCAGTAAATATTTATGGGTGAGTTTTATAGTTACAAATTACTGTATAAAGCAATTTTAGATGCACGACTAGTGATACAAAAAATTTTTTTAAAGTACTTTCCGTTTAATAAGTATCTGGCATAGTGTCTCTCCTTGTCTACCCTTTAATTCTTGTGATTATCCTGAAAGGTTTTACTCCTTTTGTTGATGAAGATACTAAGGCTAAGAGAAGCTTAGTGATTAGCCTGAGATGGCTCATGTAAATATCAGAACAAAGAGTCATCCCCACGTCTTTTGCCTTGTATCTCTGCCAGTTGCGTTTTTAAATTCAATTTGAGATTTCTGGAGGGTAGTGTGTCTCTTTAGGTACTGTTACCTCAGGAAATCTTAGGAAGCCAAGGTAACCTGTGTGGAATGACTAGAGTATATGGGGTCTTTTCCTTTAATCATGACATTCAAGTATCCTGTATATTTGTATAGTCCAGGGGTGCAAGGTTCCAGCTAAGTAATCATCTGCCTTTCTTGGAGAAAGCATATTACATTTAATATTAAAATTGAGACTGTAGCTTAAAGTAAGATTTTAGTCATTTGAGAAGATTGTACTAGGGTTATTGGTAAATTTCCTTTCATGGAAAATGCTGTCATCTTTTGACTTTTATTTTTATTTATTTACTTTCTTATTGAAATATAGATAATGTGCAAGCCACATTTTGACTTTTAAAATTTAATAGGTAGATATTAGTGTAAGTATTTGTATGTTTTTGTTTTCTAAATTCTGGGAACTCCGATTGATAATCTCTGACTGAGGAGGGTAATAATGGATGAAAATAAACTTTCTCATCTGCAGTAGTTGGCCTCAGTGGAAGTAGACTTTCATTCATTTGATAAACATTTTTTGAACACTTGCAATATGCAGTACAAGGTACTAGGCGCTGGGATACAGAAATTAATAGGGCAAGCTCTTTGCGAATATCCCAGTCCCAGGGACAGACTGAGCAGTTAAGTGCTTTTTTTTAGCAGTTAAAATGTGGTGGTGTGAGGCACTTGGTGGGTTATCTGTCTCGGACTTGAGGGTGAGGTGGGACGTTGGGGAAGACTTCCTTTAGAGGTGGCATCCAAATAGTGCTGATTTTAAATAGTGTTAAGCAAGAAGTGTTAATGAGATGGTGATTCAGGGATGAAAGGGGTAAAGATGTTTTACACAAATGGGCCAGCATATATAAAGCCCCCTAAATATCTGAGAATGGGATACTTTTTGTTTGTTTATTTATATATTGATTGGTTTTGCATGTAGATAAGTTAAGGAGTCAGTTCTTGAAAACTTTTTATGAAAAGTGGTAGTATCTCCGTTTCCTGTTTGGTGGAAGACTACTTTCAACACTTACAGCCCTGTCTCTTCGACTTTTTCTCTAACTCTAAATAAAGTATTGTTCATTCATACTGTTCATGCTTGATTTAAGCTTTGTAGGCATTATCTCTTGACTTCCCTGTACAGAAGATGAAGATTTAATTCTTTCATTCATCTCTATGTGACTCCTATCCTCCCATTCTCCCAATATAGTTAGATTGTAATTTAAATTTTGGGAACTATTTAGTGTCTTTATTTTTGTGACTATATAAAGCCTACTGAAGACTTATATCATTATGTTATGGTTAATTTTCTTTTTTGTACAACCATCCTCTTCATTGCCACTCTTAAAATTTTCTTGCTTAGTTTATAAGTCTTCTATTACTGCATAACAAATTAACATAAACATAATGGCTTAAAACAATCCAAAATAACTCATAATTTTGTAGGTCAGAGGTCCAACACACCATGTCTATACTCTGATCAGGATCTGGCAGGCTGAAATTGAGGTGCCTACCAGCTCAAATTCTGCCATGGGGGCTGTTTTCATAAGCACTCAGCTTGTTGGCAAAATTCAATTCCTTGATGAGGATTGGGGTCCCAGTTTACTGGCTGGCTGTCACTTGGGGCCCCTCTCAGTCCCTAGAGTCCGGCCACATTCCTTGATACATCGCCCCCTCCATCTTCAGCATCAGCGGTGGGGAAATTCTTGAGTGTCAAATTCCCGTAGGCTTTGAATCTCTGACTTTCTTTTATGTAATTAGTCAAAGAAAACTCTCTTTTTGTTAAAACTTACTTTATTTGTTTTTATTGAACTGTAGTTGATTTACAATTTTGTGTTAGTTTCAGGTGTGTATCAGTGATTCAGTTATTTATATATATATATATACACACACACAATGTATTTACTTACACACATGTATGTATTCTTATTCAGATTCTTTTCTATTATTGGATATAGTTCCCTGTGCTAAATAGTAAATTCTTGTTATTTATCTATTTTATATATAGTGGTGTGTATCTCTTAATCCCATACTCCTAATTTATCCCTCCTCCCACCTCCCCTTTCCCTTTGGTAATCATAAATTTGTTTTCTATGTCTGTAAGTCTGTTTCTGTTTTGTAAATAAGTCCATTTGTACTGTTTCAAATTCCACATGTAAGTGATATCATATAATATTTGTCTTTCTCTGACTTAACTTCACTTAGTATGATAATCTCTGGGTCCATCTATGTTGCTGCAAATGGCACTTTTTCATTCTTTTTTATGGCTGAGTAATATTTCATTGAAATCATTAAGATTTCATATATATCTCTCACATCTTTTTTATTCATTTATCTGTTAATAGGCACTGAAGTTGCTACCATGTCTTGATTGTTGTAAATAATGCTGCTATGAACATTGGAGTGCAAGTATCTTTTTACATTAAAGATTAAAGAAAACTCTCTTTTAATAGGCAAATGTGATTAGGTCAGACCTACTTAGATAATTTTCCTATCTTAATTACTTAAAGCCATCTGATTTGGGATCTTAATCACATCTGTGAAGTAAAACCTAAATTAATGTTTGATTGAACAACTGGGAAATGGCATGTGTACACCAAGTCAAGAATCATCTTAGGTAGTCATTTTGGAGTCCTGCCTGTTACATTTAGTTTCCTATGTAATTGAACCCATGCTGTATACAGTTATGTAAACATGCCCTCAGTGTGTTCACACACATCAGGTATTTTCTTACTTTCATCATCATAAATCTGGAAGATTCTTATGTGCTTTAGTCTGCACTAGTTTTACTGTATGCTTGTTCACAGCTGTTACATCTGGACTCTGTTTCACTGGCATCAGAAGGATTCCTTTCGCCTGTCCGTTCTGTAGGGTGCCTGTTTTCTGTACCTGTCTTCTTCCTTGTTTTACTTCCTCTTTCTGATGTATCCTGTGAATGCCAGTGGCATTCTGCAAAAGGTGCATGGGAGGTAAATTTTTTTTGAGATTTTTCATGTGTGAAAATGTCTTTACTCTGTTTTCACAATGATAAATAGTTTGGGTGTAAAATTCTAGATTTTCCCTAAAAATTTAAGAGGGAAAAAATTTTCCCTATGTTTTCCCCTGTATTTTTCTTACTGTTGATTTCTTCTTTTTCTTCTCTTTGCCTTTTTACTCTACTTTCTGGGGGATTTCTTCAGCTTTATCTTTCAGCCTTTCTATTGAGTATTTCTTTCCTGCTATAATACTTTTAATGTTTGTGAGTTTTGTTTTAAATGAACAGCCGCTTTATTGCTCAGAATGTGAGTTCTTTTTTTAATTAAAATATTTTTATTTATTTTAAATTTATGACATTAGTTACAGGTGTATAACATAGCGATTCAATGTTTTTGTAGATTATACTGCACTTAAAATTTTTACAAAATAATGGCTATATTTGTGCTGTACAGTATATCCTTGTTGCTTATTATTTTATACATACTAGTTTGTCTCTTAATCCCATACCCCTACCTTACCCCTCCTTCTGTGAGTTCGTTTTTGTATTGAATAATCAATCTACATCATCTCTCTTTCATGAATGCAATGTTTTCTTTTATTGTACCAAGAATGTTAGTGATATATTTTTTCCAAGATTTTATCTCTGTGTGTGTTTTGCAGTGCTGTTTTTATTTGTTTGTTTTTTTCCTATTTTTTGTATTAGATATTTAATCATATCTGTTGATCCTTGGTTGCCTTTTTTTTTTTTTTTTTTTGCCTTGTAAAAATTTTAAGCATGCACAAAAGAAGGAAGAACAGTAGAATGAATCCTTAGGTAACCATCACTCAACTTCAAGAACCATATTAACACTTGGTATAAATTTAAGAGTTGAGCACTAAAAAGCTAATTGGAAGGGTTGAATATGTATGGGAAGCTTGCTGATAGTGCATCTTGAGGATGATCTAGCTGGGTTTTGTACAGAACAGATGTTTTGGATCCATGTGTTTGAGATCTTTCCTCAGTGAAAGAGCCTTTAGTCTCCTGTCTATTACGTGTTCTGTCTCCCTGTTGTATATAGTATCCCTGGTGTTGATTACCTGATGTCTCCCTGTCTTGAGACCATTTGTTTTACATTACCAGAAATAAATGACCAGATCTGTGGTGGTTCAGGTAAGGGACAGTTTGACTATACACATGGATGAGATCTTGTCATCAGATGGCTTTTAAAACACTAGAGGTCCTATTATTTAAAAAAATTTTTTTTATTGAAGTATAGTCAGTTTACAATGTTGTGTCAGTTTCTAAGGTACAGCATAATGTTTCAGTCATACATCTACATACATATATTCCTTTTCATATTCTTTTTCATTATAAGTTACCACAAGATATTGAATGTAGTTCCCTGTGCTGTACAGAAGAAACTTGTTTATATATTTTATGTATAGTAGTTAGTATCTGCAAATCTTGAACTCCTAATTTATCCCTTCCCACCCTCTTTCCCCCTCTGCTAACTGTGAGTTTGTTTTCTATGTCTGTAAATCCGTTTCTATTTTGTAAATAAGTTTATTTGTGTCTTTTTTTTTTTAAGATTATTTAGATTCCACATATGAGTGATATCATATGGTATTTTCTTTCTCTCTCTGGCTTACTTCACTTAGAATGATGATCTCCAGGTCCATCCATGTTGCTGCAAATGACATTATTCTTTTTTATGGCTGAGTAGTATTCCATTATATGGCTGTATCACAGCTTCTTTATCCAGTCATCTGTCAATGGAGTGGGGGTCCTATTATTTTTAATTCATCCTCTTTAACTTCCCCTTCCCAAAGTACCTAGTGCTATCAATTCCTAAGTCTTTTGGAGTTTCATTAATATAAATCAGGGGTTTCTTGCTCCTTTTCACTGCTGGCTTTTAGGTTTGGTTTTTGAGTCTGCTAAGTCAGTTATTGCTTGTCTTTCCAACTTCCAAATATGAGTTGCTTTTATCTCTTCTTATGCTATCTTTGTAATTATGGGTTTAGGTTTTTAAAAAACATCCTCATATATCTTCTTGTTGGGTCTTGGGAGGGAACAGTAGTAAATGAATGTGTTAATAAATCTTCCAGCTTTCTCAGATATTAACATAATGATTTCTAGTATGGCCTTGTTTGGCATAGCTTCACACAGAATATAGAGCTTGGGTGTGGGGGCCTGGTTTGGAAGGTATAAGGGACATCTCTCAAAGTTCTGAGGAAGAACTGTTATCATTTATATTTTAGAAGGGTCTTTTGCACACCAGTGGGTACACTGGTTTGGAATGGGGTAAAACTAAAGTCAAGGAAAGTAGTTGGGAAGCTTTTCTGTTAATTGTGGAAGAGATGATGACCTCAAACAAAGCCATAGAAAGAAGGGCAAAGATTTGAAAAATACTTGAGAGAATAGAATTAAGAATTGTTTAGATATAGGGTGAGCAGGAAGAGGAACCAGGAGGTAGTTGTGATATAGTTTATCACTAGATGGGTAATGGTTCATGTTGCTTGAGTTAGGAAATACAGGAAGAGGAACTGTTTTTTAGGAATACGATGAGTGGTAGACTGGAGAGTTTGAGATACCTTCTGGTGATGATGTCCAGTAGTCTTTTGGAGTGTCTAGAGTTCAGAGATTTGGGTTGGAGTTAATAGATTTGGACATTATCAGCATGTATGTGGGACATGAGATGAGAGCCAGACAATACCCTGAGAAATGCCAATTTTTTGCATTCTTCTTTTTTTCACACTTAACTTTAAAAAGAAATTACAGATTCACAGGCAATTCCAAAGATAGCATAGAATGATTCTCTTGTACCCTTCACCTAATTTCCCTCCATGCTTTATGTAATATAGTATAATGTGATTTCCCCCTTTAAGCATTTCTGATAATTTTATTAATTAGTGATGAATTTATTTTTGAGCTTTCATAGTATTGTAGACAATGTCTTGTAGTTTTAATTATGGACAGAATGTTCAAATTTACTTAAAGCTGCATATCTGAGATTGGACATATTCATTCTTTAGGCCACTAGATAACAAACTGTAACTGAGAGAGTAAGTAGATTTACTGGTTTTTCTTTTTTGTTTTGTTATGGATTAAGCTTTGGAGAGTGAAATTTAACTGAATTTTAAGGCACAATATACTGCTTTATTAAATGAGACATATTTATAAATCTCTTCCTTTGGAAAAATCTTTAATAAGGTCTTCCAACTGATGTTTAATTATAGAAAGGGCCAAGCTTAACGTATTTAAGGGTAAGCTTTATGTACTTCCACTGAAGTATCTATACCCTGCTGATAAAAATTGAACTTACTGTTTATATATATGTATATATAGGTCATCAAAAGGGAAATACACATATATAGTGTTACATTGTAATTTGCTATAAACTATGTTGACATCTGAATTATTTTCTAAGTGGGGAGGTGTTGGATAGTTTATTTGGTTTCCTTTCTTTGTTTATCAGATTATAGAGATTAGTTTTGATTACAAATTGACTTTCTGTCTGTTCTGTTTTCTTTCAAAGTGCTTAAACTTAGTGTGATACACTTGAGTCATTCCCATAAGACAGTAATTAAGCAAGCTAGAATTTTAGATTAAAACCACCTCTTCTTCCTCCATCTTTGTATTCTTGGCTCGTTAAAAATATTTGCAGAAATTCTTCATTAAATAAGTAGTATGTGCACATTTTTTTTAAAAAGCTTACAAAAACTTTTTAAAAAAAATCTCCTTTACCCCCTTCCAACATCCTTTTCCAATACCCATATTTAACCAGTGTTAACAGTTTTTACTGTTTACTCCTAAGAAACATTTTTGTGCATATATCTTCATATCAGATATATAGTTATTTAAAAAAATGGGGCATGTGGAATTGTTATACACACTTCTTTTAAATCCCAATTTGTCATTTTGAGATTGTTTTTATTCCATACCTAATCCTTTTTCATGGCTACTCAGTATTCTAGAATATGAAGGTACTGTAATTTAATTATCTTACTGATGAATATTTAGATTGAGTTCATTTTAGATTATTTAGGTGAGATACTTTGTGATATTTGATATGTTGATGTTAATACCTCCAGTTGTCAGAGAGGCAAAAATAAGTATTTACATGAGAAATCTCTTAAAATGAACAGATGTATGTAGCCTTGGTATATATGGTTTTATTGCCATTAGGCAACTGAATAGTAATTTTTTACTATTTGACTTCCAGTTGTAAACTGAACTAATTTTGTTTTAGTAGTGCTTATAATTAGGACCATTCTTTAAAAATCTGATTTATTTTAATAAGTTGGTTTTAGGGCTTTTTTATATGATAGGTGATTTTTTTGGTGGGGGGTGGGACCATAGAGTGTCTTATGTTAAGTTTTATTTATACTTCCTATAGGGATTAGGAGCAGACAGCAAGAACCTGTACCCTTTCCTGCTCCCAGTTATTCAACTGAGTACAGATGTTTCTCAGCCTCCACATGTTTATCTTCTGGAAGATGGTTTAGAATTATGGTAAGAGGAAAAACTTGATACCGTGGATCTTTTTTTTTTTTTTTCTCTAGCCTTCCCTACACTCATGCCAGTAAAGCAAAGGTCATGTAACAAGGCTTAAAAGCTCAGCATTTAAAAACAAAAACATAAAGTCAGTTTGCCTGAACTGAGTAACATAATAGATCCTTTTCAGTAACATCTTTTCTTGACAGCTGTCACTCAGTGTAGGCTTATATATCACAGTTAAAGAGAAGTTTCAGTAAGAACTCAGCTGCATGTCATTGTTTGGAATTTGGACTGTAAAATGGGGATCTTGAGCAAAACTGAAAATTGACATAAAACTTCAGTGTGTTAAGTGAGATATTTTGGGACGATAACTGAGTTGTTTTTCAACCTCTTACTACCTTACCGAGTAAGTACTGAGACATAATACCTCAGCCCCAAGTGTTAATGCTACTTAGTCCTGACATTATTTTACTGAGTAAGTAGTATATAGTGTTAAGTGGTAAAACACAAGCAAACAGACCCCGTTTCTGTGGCATCGCACTGCCACAGGCTGTGTAGAGAACAGTAGTAGAAATCTTTTTGCTTTATCTTACTGATAGCAGCAGTTTTCTGCAGGGCAAATCATTATTTAAGATATAGTTTATAATACAGGAAGGGTTTAAAAATTCTAATGTTGGAATTAAAAAAGCAATTACAGAAATTAACCAGAGGAAAAAATTAACATTTGTGGTATCCTTATTCCCTACCCACCCCCTTCCTTTCTCAGTTTTGCTTAGATGTCTAGGAATGTAGTTTTTTGATTCTTAGAAATTGTCTTTGGTGTAAATTATAAATTAATGATCTGTATCAGAATATTAGATGAACAATTTAAAAACATAACTAAGTAGGTACTTATTAATTTGCAATTTGTGTTTCTCGTATTCTTTTCTAGGTTATGTTGTTTGAACTTAAATGATTTCCGAATGATTTGATTGTAGATTAGCATGTGTTAGAACCTGTTATATTCATATATTTTTATTTGAACAGAATGGATTACTCTAGATCAGTTGTTGGTAAACTTTTTCTGTAAAGGAGCAGACGGTAAATAATTTAGGATTCCCAGGCTGTGTACTTTCTGTCCTATCTATTCATCTCTCCTGCTTCATTGCCAAAGTTGTCATAGACAATATGTTAACAAATGAACATGGCTGTGCTCCAATAAAACATCATTTACAGAAATAGGATGTGGGTTGGATTTGGCCCATGAGCTGTAGTTTGCCAGCCTCTACTCTAGATTACAAATTAAAACATTAATCTCTGTTGCATAAATGCTTTCCTGTAAACATGTATATTTTGTTAATTATCAGAAAAATTTAAAATATTAGTTATAATAAAGAGATTCATACTTATCAGTATTAAAGGTTTAGTATATTAATGTGTTTATAAAAGATATATAAATTTTTTAAGGATTATATTAAACAGGTAATAAAAGTACATTGCTCTACTAATGGTAATTTTTTTCACACTAACCTTTAGTTACATGTAAATCAAATTAAATCATTCGGGTACACTTTTAAAATTTACTGACATATTTCTTCATATGTTTTTCTTATTGGATTAGAACTCATATTTGGAATTAGATATATAGATGCCAATCCCAAGTACACCCACCACTGCATTAGATTTATAATCATCATCTGTGAGCCTCAGTTTCCTTATTTGTAAAATAAGGAAAAATAATTTTTACCTGCTTATTGTGAACATGAGATAATGTGTGTGAAGTGGTTCTCACTTTGTATGTGATATATAAAGCCTAAGAATTGGTGAGATTGCCTAGGAAGAAAAAAGCAGTTAGAACATTCTGCTCAGGGCAGACTCCTGAAGAAAAATATTTCAAGGTCACATGAGGAGCTATCAAAGATGGCAGCAGGGAAGAGCTGTCTACTGACAAAGGAGGAAAACCAAGACAAGAGAGGATATTTCCCAAAAGAGGGAGTGGTTAGCTTTGTCAAATGTTGCCGATTGTCCTAGTAAGAGTAGAACAGAAAGGTCAGTGGAGATGATAAGGGTTTCAGTGGAGTAGTAAGAACAGTCCAAAGAATTAGAGTAGGTTAAATTGGAGTTAAGTAAGTACAGACTGTGAGCACTGACAACTTGTATGAGAGCTTGTACTATGGAGAGTAATGTTGAAATTGGGCAACAATTGACTGTTCTGGAGTGAAAATTTAGGGGTATGATGAGGCTCAAGAGAGTGAGATAATTGAAAGAGACAAGCAGGTGTGGGATTCAGCACAAGTGGAGGGGTTTTTTTAGCTGGAGGTAGGAAGACAGATTTCTGTATTGTAGTGGAATTAGATGGGAAGATGTTCCATATAATAGTTTCTATTTTCTCAACAACATACGAAGCATAGATGTCAACTCAGTGTTACAGGCTGGAATGGGAGTGTATGTAAGATCAGAGAGGTTTGTGGGGAGCAAAGGTATAAAATAGTTATGTTGGAGAATGGAAATTTGAACTTACTACGGTTAACCAGTACCAGTTGATGTTTGTGGTTGTGTATACAAAGTGAAACTCTTCAGACTGATTATGTGATTTATTTTTCCCCTGATGACGTCTTTGACCCAACATTGTTAAATTTTTTGCTGATACTAAAGTGTATGATTCAGGTCTGGATTCATTGCATTGTAAATACAATATGCTACTTATACAGTTTTCTTAAACTTAGTGTGAATTTTAATGACATATTGTAGGATCTATTCCTGTAATATAGTCACATAAATAATAATGATATCAAAGATGCAGACTTTCATGTATATCTATTCTTTTTAACTTGTCGGTTGTTAGTTCACATTATTTTGCTTTTTCATCTTGACACTGATTTATTGAAATACCCCATTCAATTTTCTTCATGTCAGTGTCCTTTTTTATTTCTAGCATTTTTGATCTGTAAGTTAAAAAAAAATTAACTGCACAAAATTTTGGTACTTTTTTACATTGTTATAAGATTTAATAAAATATGGTATTTAAATTCTTTAATGAAGAATTATGTGATATAATAATGTATGCAGTGGTTAATTTTCCACTTTTTAATTCCACCTTTTAATTCTTCTGCATTTAAATTTTATCTGATATAAATATTGTCATATAGTTTTAGATTTGACTTAACTATTTCATTCATCTTTTACATTTCAGCCTTTTGGTTTAAATTTAGTTATGTATTCTATACTGAGCAAATTTGAAATTTTATATTTTAACCTAACCAAAGATGTTTTACTTCAAAAGAATTTTATTGATCTTACATTTATTTATGTCTGTCTTGTACTTTATGGTCTCTCTTTTCTACATTTTTTTATGGAAGGATAACTTTAAATTTTACCTTTCTCTAGTCAGAGGTGTTGATACATACAGCTTTGTCTAGTCATTCATCAAAACAGTAACTTTTTCCCTTCCTTAATATGGTAGAGAATTTAGTGCTTTGACTTTGTTTATCTCACTTTCTTTTCCAAATCTTTATTTATTAATCTGGAATTTGTTATTAATCTGGAACTATATACCATTTCAATTTTATTTTTCGCTAGTTTAAAGTCTTCAAGGTTTTTTCCTCTTTTGAATAGCATAGTTTATGCTCTGGAAACTAGCATAGTAAATGAGAGTGACAGTGACCCGAGTGTCCTTTTTACTAAGATTGTGACAGTGAGAGGGAAGGAGCAAGCTTCAGAGAGTGTTAATCTGGACCCACTGACAAAAAGAGTTTTTTAAAAACATCTTCTATCATTTAGGATATGTCCTCCAATTTTTTTTTCTCAGTGAAATCTTGTGACTGTTGTAGTTTTTCTTTTAGTTTCATAATTATTTTAAGAGTGAATAGGATAAAAAGTTTTAAAAAATCTTTCTTGAAGTTTTATTCTTTAAAGTGGAATCAAATTCTGTTATTATTGACCAGGTTAAGATGTCTAAAGATACCATTACTTGTGCATGTTGGGAAGTACTTCATTTTGGGGGTGATGGTTTCTCCTGTGTAATCCCCTGCCCAGATCTCCCAATTTTGTCATTTAAAAAGCAAAATACTTCATAGATGCAAAATAATATGGAGATAACATTGTTTATAATTATTGATAACTTGTATAAAATGAAAATCCATTTTCTGTACTCTGAGTAAGAAATGGTTCAAGAATGTCTGTGAAATCCATGGTGTGGCATGTTTTTGAATCCTCCTGTTTCCATGCCAGGGATAACCCACTTACTGATTTTTTTTTCTTTTCATTCTTTGATTTTCTTTCTTGTATTTTAATATTTTTTAAATCAGGTAGGTGTGTGTATCTTTAAACAGTATGTTTTAACTTTATATAAATTGTATCATATGTTTTCTAACTTACTTTTTTTGCTTCCTGTTTTGAGATTCATCCGTATTGATAAGTTTAATAGTATGACTAACAATTCATTTACTCATTTGCCATTTTGTTTGATGTTCAAATAATGCAACTGTGAACATTCTCACACAACTCCTAGCCCAAATGTATAAGACCTTATGCCTATACACATTTCTACCTAGAAATGGTGCTAGGTAATATGTATTCAGCTTTATCATATACTAATTATTTCCAAAAGTGATTATATCAACTGGTACTCCTGTCGGCAGTCACAAGAGTTTCCACTGTTATGTAGCTTTGCCAATACATGATATGTCACGTGTAAAGTTCTGCTAATCTGTTGAGGGTAAAATTGTACCTTGTATTGGTTATAATTTATATTTTCTTGATTGCTAGTCAAATTGGATATCTTTATATTTTTTATAGTCAAACTTAATGCAAATTTTTTAATCTTTTTCTGCAAAATATTTGTTCATTTGTTCTGTTCATTTTCCTTTTATTGACTATTTTTTGGATATTATTTCTTTGGACACTATTCCTTTGTCAGTTATATATATTGCAAGCAGTCTTCTCCCAGTATATGACTTGCATTTTAACTTTTTTGAGGCATCTTTTATACATAGTAATTGTTAACTTTAAAGTAGTTGTATTTCTCGGGCTTTTTCTTGAATTTTTTTCTAATCTAAAGCCATAAAAGTCTTGTGACATCTTGTAAAGTAAAGCCTTACTCTTTTCATATAAGTCCTGGAATTAATTTCTGTATTTTGTATGGGATAGAGGTCTGGTTTCTCACCACTGAAAACTTTGCTTCCTGACCATTGGAGCCTCTTCTATCATACATGAAAAAGTCTGTTTCTTGTACTTTCTATTCTGTGTATGGTTTTAATTCTAATTACAGTGGAATATTGTAATTAGAATTTATTAGTAATTACTAGTTATTAGTACTAGAATTAATTAGTAATTACTAGAATTACTAATTACTAGTAATCTAATTAGTGGAGACTAACTACAGTGGTTGTATAGTAAATCATAATATCTAGTAAGGCAAGTATCTCCCCGAATCCCTCCTCCATACTTTTTTGTTTTTTTGAGAAATTTCTTGTCTATTCTTGGTCATTTGCCTTTCACGTAATTTTAGAATCAGCTTGCTTTATTTCCAGGGAAAACAGTGTAGGGATTTGAGTTCAAGAATAATTGATTCTGTATAACAATTTAGAGAGGCATCTTTATGATGATAGGTTTTTATATGAGGACTCTTAAAACACCATGCATTTAAATTCATTATGTGTTTGATGTGTAGAAATTCAGTTGATTTTTGTACATTGATATATTCAGTAACCTTACTGAACTCTCTTAGTAATTCACATAATTTGTTTATGAATTCTTTCTTCCTCTTTTTTTTTTTTTTTCCTATCAGTCATAGCTTCTGTGAATAAGGACTAGGTAATTTTTTCCTCTCCTGCCCTTGTATTTTTTATTAACTTACTTGGCATACCATGTGAGAGGCCCTTCATATATAGACTCAGTAGATGTGAAGGTAGACAAAGTAATAGAGAGTGTTCTTTGATGTGTGCTTCTGTTTTTCTAGAGAATGTTTTCAACATATCATCACCAGGTGTGTTTCCTATGAGTATTTGATAGGTAGTCTATCTTACCAGGTTAAGGAAGTTCCTTTCTATTTATATTTGGATAAGAGATTTTGTAGTAAGTGTTAGATTTAGAACTGGATTCTTCCCCCACCCCCACCCTTGGCTTCTTATAGATTTTGTGATGATCATTTTTTTCTTTTTTAACTTCTTTAGTGGGGGTTGAAGAGGTAAACCAACTGCACACTTAGGTGATAAAGTACAACCCATATTTTATTTTTTATAAAATAGTTGCTTTAGATTGCTGATACTGTGAGTGAGATTGGCTTATCATTGGCCTTTGTTCATCTTTATTAAGTTTTACTAAGTTCATGTTTATTAAACATTTAGCATAAATTGTTTACTAATTCACTAGCCCAGTGTCTTATTGAAGGGACTGATCAATTACATGTGACAAATGAATATATCAAGAAAATAAAAACATCAGAATAGCTCATCCTCTTCCACCTTAATTCAAGAGAGGCTGGGAACAAGCCAGGACACCAGAAAGGGCAAGGCACCGAGTGGGTGCTCCTTAGACACTTGCCAGTTCATCAGTGGTTTGAAGAATTGAACAGTGGCAGTTCATTCAATGGCTTTTATTCAACACCTGAAAAAAAATTTCTCTTTCCTTGACCAATTCAAAATGATCATGTTTTTGCTTCATCATTGTAATTTTATTGTATGTATTCTAGTAAGTAGTTACTTGCTGACTTTTGCTGTGTATATAGAAATCATACATAATTTGTAGGAAGGTTTTAATTTTGATGAATTTGTTAATTTTTTTACTAGAAGGATAATCTTTATAACTATATTGTCCAATTTTCTTCTTTAAATTGAACAGTTTTTTTTTTTATACGTAAGGTGTGTTGTTAAAAGCTTTAATGGTTGTGGAAAGTGATTTAATCATCTGTTTTCGGTTCCTAGGTTAGTGACTTTGGAAAATAGCCCATGTGTTACACCAGAGTTGCTTCGTATATTTCAGAATATGTCGCCACTTCTTGGTATGTAGTAAAGCATAAACTTACTACTGTTTTTGAATGCAACCATAATACTGGACATTATAGGTGACTATAATTATACCTTCTGTTTTTAACTAAAGCCTCTGATTTCGAGAAATAAGTTGGATAACATTTTAATAGTTCCTGGATTTTTTTCCTATGGTATAACTTTTTAGAACTATTTCTACATATTAAATAAAAACAAACACTGAAGTCACTAAATCACTAAATAGAAACTCAAAAAAGTTCTTAGGAAACTAATTACAAATTAAGTTTGAATTTTACATGGTAAAATTTCTATGTTTGATAGCAGTTCTGTAAAGTATTTAAAAGGCTATATTTATATTGTAAAACTGCTTCTGTGTACCATGGTTTTGTCCAGCTTCTTTTACAAATGGTCTTTTGCTATCAGTTGTTTACAGAGGAGCTTTGTACATATTTCTAATTTAGCTAAGGGACCACCAAAATAAAGATTATTAAATATTACAGAATCATTTATTGTTTGTTGAGGTATTACCTATGTATGAGCTTGAAATCAGCAGCACTTTTGGCACATGAAACCAGAGAACTGGGCACTGTGCTAAGAGTAGGCTCTTAGTCTCTTTTAGCCACCATGAATGATAACTAGTTAGATTCCTTTTTGCCAATCTGAATGTGTATTCTGATGACAATTAATAATAGAAAATCTGTACTTTTCTGTTACATATCAGCTATCATCCAAAAGTATGTAATATCTTAAATTAAAAAAATTTTTGTTTATAGAGTTACTATTTTGTGAGGGATTTTACAGTGCAGAATCACATTTCAGCCTCATAGAGTTTAAGAATTGTATGCAGTGCCATTTAAGTTTTTTCCATTTGGAGTCCCACTCTTCAAGACACACACATGAAGCATCTTTAAATCCTTCATTAGAACTTTGTATATACTAAATGAATAGTTTAATATTGTCAGGAGAGGGCATTTTTGTAGGAAAACACTGGGTGAGAAGGCATACTTATTATGGTAATATCTGAAGACTATTTTTCTCTGAGGACTTATTTGTAGTGAGCAGTTTTGTTAGAGGAAAAATATTATTGAGGTTTAATGACACACCAGAAAAATAGTCTCACTCTTGACAATTTAAACAGGTATGGACTAAGACATAATTATAACTGATTTAGAAAACAGCTCTCTTCATTTGCTGGATGACCATGGGGGCTAGATATTGTAATTAGTCCCTCCTGTTTTTGGAGGTTTTTAAAATTCTTCTACCCTGTTCTTCAGAATAAATAAGACCTCAAATAATACAAAGATACCATTTGTCTTCTAATAAAAAGCCATTTGATGTTTATCATCTAGTATCCCCATAAAATGATGGGAAATTTTTTAAAAGATGAAGACAGTGGCAATAAACCAATCACTTATTGCCAGTCTCCCAGGAAAAGTTTTGTCATTGAGGATAGGAAAAATCCTTTTCACTTTCCTTTACTATCTGAAGGCCTTCTAGTTCTATTCTGCCTAACTTGGAGATCATATATGATAACATTCTGGATAATCCACAGTGCTTCCTTATACTTGACCTGAGAATGGAAACCTCAGCTAGACCTACCATTATCAACTTTGTCATAAACATGATTCAGGCTTTTCACATATAGATGACTTCACATGGTAATTTCACTTCACCCCAAATTGTATTCTACCCCAAATTCAGCATACCTAGACTTTACAAGGTAGTGGGAGAGAGGATTGGTAGCCAGGAAGAAGAGACTGAAAAAAGCACATGACCAATCCTACTGTAACCTTATGATACTACTGTGATGGTGGATTTAGATATGTTCTATTTTACAGCTTTACCATAGTAAGCTTTGTAGGTGATGCATAGTCCTTGCCGAGCTTGTCCCCTGCATGGGCTTCTCTCTCCCCGCCCTGCCCCAGGACACACACCAGACTCCCATATTCTCTACAGGAGCTGTGGTCAACCAAATGCAACTGTAGTCAACAAATCAATAAGGACTGTCATGTGTTTAGAACAATAGCTGGCACATAGTAAGCATTATTTAAGTGTTTTATAATTATATTTATTATTACTACTACTATTACTATTAACATTATTGCTGTTTTAAAAGAAAAAGTACCCAACCACTGGCTCTGTAGGATTTGTTAGTTAACTGAATCAAGAACTAGTGAAATTTCTTTCTGTGATAATTAATATTTGATTTAGACTTTTTTAACTTTCAAAGATTTTTAAAAGTTCTATATTTCATTAGTAGTATCAGTGAATATAGATAATATGGATGCTCTTGAATTATGTATTCCCTACTTTTGTCTTTGAAAACAAAAAGGATTATAGAAAATTTGTTTTATGCATTGCGGTATTTATATTTGCTTCAATAATATGAAGAAATTCTGTTTACAGATTATTTCTGTCACACTTAGTATACCTTGGTATCAGTATTACCTTCATTTTTGCTTGAGTATTGTACAGCTAATTAATATTGCTTGACATGTGGCTTTTTGCATATACCTTCTTTCAGGTGAGCTTTAAAATTTGAGATATAACCATAATATTTATTTTAACCTTTTAAGAATATAGATCAAACTGGATATTCACTTTTCTTAACAGTGAAAACACCTTTCTTGTTATATCAGTGAACTTTAAAAATTTATTTAATGAATAGATAGCTATTTTTTTAAGCAGAAATAAAGCTCCTGGCAAGAAGTTTCTCATTTTCATTTAAAACACATAAAACCAACAATACTGATGTTTAACTTAACCATTTTTAGAATATGTTAATTAAATATGAGTAAATTCAAGACTAGAATTCATTTTATATCCTTTTTTCCAAATGTAAGTAGAACTGGAGATATTTTAAGTAGAACCAGAGGCTATAAGTACAAGTATTTCTGATAATTTAGTTCCAAAGACTTGTTTCTAAAAATACTTTAAATCTTTTTTATGGTGTTAATTTTCTTAGTATTCTCGTTACTTGAAACGTAAACATTTGACTGGCTTTTTCCATGTTGTTGTAAGTGCCAAACTAATGTTCCTTGACCGATTAAATTTTTCTGCCAGTAACTTCTTGTCTAATTTGGAAGGAACTTTTCCCACCTGCCTTCTTGATGATGTAGGGTATCTTACACATTTAGCTTTCTCAGAGATTAAAATAAAAGGAGAAACTATTATAGTTTCATTTCCAAACATAAGTAGTATGATTGAACATAGATTTCTACTGAATCTATAACATAATTCAGTAATTTTTCCTTTTTGTTCCCTTTATGATAACATGAAAGAATAAATAAAATGTAACATGAAAGTACAGAATAAAAATAGAAGTAAAAGAGTAGAGAAAAACAAAGAGGAATGGAATATAAATTTTAATTAGACAAACAGATATAAGTCATATGTACACATAGCATAACTAGATACTTTGGCCATAGAGTTGACTCAGAGCTCTCTTTGAAAGAAAAACTCAATCACTTAAATTAGGGATTTTCAGGTCAGACATTGTTGACATTTTGGGCCAGGTAATTCTTTGTTGTGAGGGTCTGTCTAGTGCACTGTAGGAAGCTTAGTAACATCCTTAGCCTCAACCTACTAGGTGCTAGTTTTAACAACCAAAGTTTCCAGACATTGCCAGATGTCCTCTAGGGAGCATAATTACCCATGATTAACATTTGAATTAAATTATTCACAGGGCCTAAAAATAAATACAGCTCTGTTACATGGTTAAAGTACAGCTCCTTCTGATACTAGGACCAGACAATAATTTTTCTTCAGAGTCTTACGAGGAACTCATGAATATAATGAAGTGTTCAATATACCTTAAAATAGATATATTTATTAATTTTAAGGCTATTTTTACTATTAGTATTTAATAATTGCCAGTGATAACATGCTCTAGGAAATTTAGTAAAAGCTATCCTTGGCATGATGGAGACATGAAAAGCAGTATGAAGTGACCTAATCCCTTGAGTATTTCCTTGTATAAACTGATCCAGAGATAACTTTTAAAGTATCTGTAAGAAGAGGTAAGCGCTATGGTTTTTAAAATCAGTCCTTCTTAGATATTGTTTCCTTCTTCATAGGTCTTGATAAAGTTTTAGATGACAGTGAGTTAGACATTGGACATATCTGGAATGTAGCTATTCTAAGTTCTCACTTAAATGTAGAACCCTTCTGCCTTACTTATCGCAGTGGCTGCCAAACAGTCTGCTGTTCAATGTTGGTCTGCCAAACATTGTATGTGCACAAGTGCAGACTTGACTTTCTCCTTGAGAGGAAAAGAACAATGTGAATTTTTCACAAGGATAACTTTATCCAGTACAATGGTCTACCCTTTTAGTCTGAGTTTTTTGGCATAATTCTGTTGTGGAAAATATTTAGATGACAGCCTTTTTTCTAAAATATCTTTCATTTGCATGGCAACAAGTTATTAGTCTCTGTCTTATTTATTAAATCCTAAAGTATAGAACTAATACCTTTAAAACATATTTTGAACTTAGGGTATGATTATCATTTTCCTGTGAAAGTTTATGAGAAATACTCATCTGAGTAGAGTGTCTTTTCACTTTGCTAGGATATGAGCTAAATAAGAACCTATGGCCTAGACCAGTGTTTACTGGGAAGAATTTTTTTCACCTGTCCTATTGCAAGTGAATATAATTTCTAAAATATTAGCAGTACAGAATGAAAGGTTTTAGATAAAGATGTTATTTTAAGGTCATGTTTTGAGCTGTATAATTTTATACATAAAATCTGTGTTCTATTGTATGTGATAAGACATGTAAAAAACACTGCATAAACATTTGATCATATTTAATGAAATAGTTTTCTACTTTGTACTTGAAAAGGAATAGCTAAAAATAATATCCTTTTCTGATACTATTCTGGTAATGACATTTTAAAGAACATTTTTATGTGTAAATTTTTAATAGGGGAGCAGATCTGAAGAACAAAGCACAAGGATTGAGAGTATCTAAACATAGTATAATTTTTGGCATTTAATAAGGACTCTTCATAAGTAGGGTAGCATGTTCAGTGCCAGCACAGTAGACACTCAGTAGATGCTTATTGAGTGAATTGAGTGAACCCATTTAAGTAGATGTCAAAATAGGATGGTAAAATGATTCAATTGCATGTTGTTTGCCATGCTGGTACTAGAAGTTTAGTTTGAAATGAAAGGTTGAGTCATGTAGTTATTTTCTGAAAGGAAAAAAAAAGGGAGCTAAATATTTTCTAAATTGTTTTAACTAGTGGGAAATATAAGGGAAAGCATTAATGTATAGGTTAATGCCAGTTTTTTTAGATAGGTATCTGTATACTAGGAGTCTGAATAGCATTCGGAAAAGATTTGTAAAGAGCATGTAACTTACCTTTAAATAAATCACTTCACTTAAACTAATTTTTAAACAATGAAATAATTTGTCCTTTTTAAAAAAATTTATTATTTTGGCAGAATTAAGTTCAGAAAATCTCAGAACCTGCTTTAAGATCATCAATGGTTATATCTTTTTATCATCAACAGAATTTTTACAGGTATGTTGTAGTAGTTTTTGTGTTGTAAAAATTCATGTAGTTATTATTTTTATTGTTTCTTATTTGAAATCAGGAGGTACCTTTTCAAAACCTAAAAGAGCAATCTGTTACTTTAAAGAGGGGGGACACTTTATAAGCATTGCCCATTACAGGACAGGTGTGATGCAGTTTCATGAATTATGTTATTTAATATAGAAAATATGCTGTACAAATAAATATATCCTAATATTTCTGTAAAAACCAGAAAAGCAATAAGCTGCATTTTTATTTTTTAAATTTTTCCTAAAGCATTCTAATTGAAACTTTATATGCTTAGAACTTTAGTATCTAATTCTCAAATAGATTATAATGAGTCCTAAATTGAATTTTTTTTTAATGGAGGTACTAGGATTGAACCCAGGACCTCATGCATGCGCTCTACCACTGAGCTATACCCACCCCCTCCAAAATGAATTTTATGCCTTTTTTGATATTGCAGATACATTCATCTGTGTATTTTGACTTTTCATTGAATTTCAGACATATGCAGTGGGTCTATGTCAGTCCTTTTGTGAACTGCTAAAGGAAATTACTACAGAAGGTCAAGTTCAAGTGCTCAAGGTATTCTCCTCTTTTTAATGAATACTGTTGTAAGGTTTCCCTCTGTATTTTGTTAAATTGGACCTTCATTTGGGTTTGGATGATTGACAAGAAGGGGAAGAATAATTCTAGACAATATTTGCTTTTAGCAATATTAAGTTGGTCTCATACCTTTGGACCAGAGTTCTCAAATTTGATTGTGCATACAGATCACCCAAGGATGTTGTTAAAAATGCAGATTTCACATTTCTCACAGGGTTTCTGCTGATGGGACCCCAATCAAGGTTCCCCTTATCCTGAGACCTTACTTTGTGTGCAATACTTTAAAAGCTTTCATAAATCATGCAGAGTTTCCTGACATCTGAAATTTTTCACCCCTCCAGTTTGTTGGACTGCTTTTGGGACAAAAATTTCCCATTATCATTTGGTACTTTTAATTTCAACTGGCTGTTGAAATTAGAGTACCAAGTTTGTATGATTGTGTGTAACTAAGAACCAATGTTGAATCATTGTGTTGTACACCTGAAACTAATATACTTTTACATGTTAATTTAAAAGAACTTAAAAACAAACAAACCCTGAGCTCTGAGTTAATCTTTATGCATTGTATCTTTACAGATTCCCAATGTTATCTTTATATTTTGTATATGGTTGTATATAATTAAGAAGTAACAGGCTCTGAGTTGTATATTTTTATAATATCTATGTTAAAGGCAAATAGTATCAATTAAATGTCTATGTTTACATATAAACATAAGTATACATAACTATATATTAACTATATCTTTACATGTATTTGTATATGTGTGTATATGTACACATATTTTGTATAGACTTTGTGAGAAACTGTAGTTGTTGAAAGCATCTTGTTTTTGTTTCTAATTTCTTAGCTATGTTCTAAGTCAGATATGAGTGCTGGTTAGGTGAAGTGTCACCATAACATAACAAAATGGCTTTTTGTGTGTGAAAACTATTTCACTGCTTTAGATCCTAAAAACTATTTGATTTCCTCCCAGTGAAGTGAAAAAGTGTTTGCCCAAGGAGGTTCATTATAAGAAATGTGTTTAATCACAATAATTGTAGCATCAATTCATAATATATTTGGGGGCTAGGTGTGTATACATTTGTGCAGATGATAAAGTCTCCTTTCATATTAACCAGTAAGAGTAATCATCAATTGGAACTTACTCAAACATTATACTATTTTATGTGCTGTTCTTCAGACATTTATTATACATACATTCATTATACATATGTACGCACATGTAAAGCTCCAGATATCTGTATTAATTTGCATGTTAATTTGATTTTCAGATTGTTGTATGCAGTGTCATTGCTGATTAATCAGTCACTTACCATACAGGTCAAGGGTCAGCAAACTTTCTCTGTAAAGGACCAGGTAGTAAATATTTTAGGTGTTGTAGGCCATACAGTCTTTATCTCAACTATTCATTTCCCGCTGTTGTAGATTGAAAGCAGTCATAGATGACATGTAAATGAATGAGTGTAGTTATATCCAACAATGCTTTATTTACAAAATTATGCAGTTGTTCAGATTTGGCCGAAGGGCACAGTTTGCCAAACCCTGGTATTGATATTCAGTGCTTTCTTCTAGCCACAGGTGATAGGAAAACCACACTTTCTGTTCTTCAGCAATTCATTCTTCAGGGGGAAGGAGACAAGTAAACAACCAGCCCATATTCCGTGTTAATGTAAATAGTAGTTTTGGTTAGAGATATCTCAGAATTACCTCGGGAACTTTTTAAAAAATCCCAGTAAGGTATAAGATGTTAGTATTTCTTTTTAAATAGTTCCCCAGGTTATTTTCATGAGCACTTTTCACTGTGAGCCATTGCTGTTTATTTGCTTTATGTTACTCTGGGAGTATAGAAGTTGTCATCTTACCAAGTATTTTGCGGAGAACATTTTTCAGCAAGAAGGAATTGTGATGGGAGCTGAGTGAGTCTTAAAGTTTGGTAGGGTTAGGGTTGCCCAATAAAACATAGTATTTTTATTGCTTATCCTGGCATTCCTAGTAGGGTGAATTAGACTAATACAGTGTTAAATACTAAAGAGAAGTGAACAAGACTAAGAGCAGAGAGAATTCTGTGAGGATTATCTGTTAAGGGTGGAGATAGTGGTGTTATTTAAAACCTTCAGTGTCTGTAAATTGGAGGGGGTCATATGCCACACTGAAGTGTTGTTATGAAGTGCTGAGAAAACGGTGTTACATTAAGGGCTGTATTGGTTTCCTAGGCCTACCATAACGAAGTACCACAACCTAGATGGCTTAAAACAACAGAAATTAACTTATAATATTTACAATGATGGTCTCTCTCACAAGGTTCTGGAAACTAGAAGTCTGAAATCAAGATGTTGGCAGGGCCATGCTCTCTTTGAAGATGCTAGGGGAGAATCTCTCCCATGCCTCTCTCTTAGCTCCTAGTGGTTACCAGCAATCTTTGGCTTCCCTGGCTTGTACGTGCGTCATTCCAGTCCCTGCCTCCTTTGTCACATGACATTCTGCTTCTGTCTGTTTTCTCTTCTTGTAAAAGCACCAGTCATAGTGGATTAAGGGCCTACCCTAGTAATTTCATATTAACTTAATTATCTTGGCAAAGACCCTATTTCCAAATAGGGTCACATTCACATGTACTTGGGATTAGGACTTCAGCATATTTTGGGGGTCAACGCGTAACAAAAATTTACTGTCAAAAGATTGCCTTTGGGTGTGGAGAGGCAATGAGAAAAATCTGATCTGAGTAGATTTTGTAGATGAAAGTCACCCAGTAGAAGACAGAATGGCTCTAGGTGATACAAGGGATTGGGATTTTGAGTCTAGAGTTTATGTGGAAGGGGCTCTTAGAGTTCGTTTTCTCAGCGAGTTGGCAAGACTGATAGTGGTTGAAGCTGTAGATACAGTGTTAGGTGAAGAGTATAGGAAACTGGCATGACTTCAGCATTTTCAGTTAGAAAGGAGATAAGGCTGTCAGAGACGCCTGATGCCTGTCACTGTGAGGCAGAGTACATTGCAGAGTACATTGCAGTACATCACACTTGGGGTGAGGGGTGGGTTGAGTAATATTCATCTCAGTATTCATTCTTGAGTGAATTGTATCTTTCTGATGTTTAGGTTGATATTTAAGAAAGATTAAGTTGTATTAGAATGTCATCTTACACTTTAAGAGATTTCTTATAAAGTAGAAAGGCTTTTAGCCAGAGTTGAAATTAAAAAGTTCTTTGGTTAATTATGATTTTTCCCAGAGAGTTTATTTATCAAATTATAGTCTTCAGCATATTCTCTGATTTGCTGTCTTGTATTTGAAATCACAGTAGAAACTTAAATCCAAAATTTTGATGTAAACTAAAAAGTAGGTATATAGAGAGTGAAAATACAAGAGAACTCTATGGTTTAAATTTCATAGGTTCTTCAGTTTCTTTTTTTAAAGTGGTGGGTAAGGCGAGAATGTGAAAGCCCTTGTTACCGAGAAGCTCGTGGACTCTGAAGCAGTAACAACAGGAATCTGTGTGTGGCTTGTTGAGACCCCAGATATTTGAGGCCTAGTCTACCATCACATGTCTGACCATTCTCACCAGTACTGATTTCAGAATACTCTAGCTCCAAAGCTAACAAGCAAATAGCATTACACATGTTGGTTTCTAAAATGTTTCTGTGAATTTTTTATCGCATTTATGCTCTTACCAAGCGGATAGAGTGGCAATACATAAGTATATTGAGGAATTTCATCTGTCTTATATAATCTTCGCTCCATCTTTTGCCTTGATGATATTTTCTTCTCTGAAAGTAGAGGACATAACAAAGAAATGATACTTTGGACTTAATTCTGACAGTTGGAGGAAAAACTGATTAGCAGTGTGGGAGTGATAGAAATTTGAGAGAAAATTGCTGTGTCATTTTGATGTTGTCTTTATAGGTTTTTCAGTGTGTGTGTGTGTGTTTGTGTGTGTGTGTGTGTGTATGTTTTATCTTTCTTTCTTCTCTATTAGACTGTAAGCTTTTCCGTGATCCTAAATTTAGTAAACACTAACAGTACATTTGGGATGTTATTCTCTCCTTGATCTGTGCCTTGGTTTGCGCACCCAGCTCTGCTACTTATACATTCTTGAGTACATGCTGAGCCTAAGTTCTTTTGTTTATTATAGAAGGGGTTGTACTACATGGTTTTTAATAATCTATAACTATGCATTATCTGAAATCTCCTATGTTAAATTATAATCTATAAATTCTAAGTGATGAAAAAGGTTCTTTCTTATGTTTAAACACATACCAGAAGAAACTTAAATT
Source organism: Camelus bactrianus (assembly GCF_048773025.1). Taxonomy (NCBI): domain Eukaryota; kingdom Metazoa; phylum Chordata; class Mammalia; order Artiodactyla; family Camelidae; genus Camelus; species Camelus bactrianus. The sequence goes on from NC_133541.1 coordinate 43,211,796, forward strand.
GAAAGTGGTTTTTTCTCCTGCTTTTCTGCAATATTATTAATAAAGTAATTGTTGAAAGACAACTTGTTCTGAGTCATATGGAATGGGATTGTGAAATTTATTTGAAAAATGAAGCACGTTTTTAGGATATGTCCTAAGGAAAATACTTACTTTCTTCTTACTATTTGTTTTTAATTATATTCTTACCAAATAATTAGACTCGGTAGAGCAGAGCAGGGAAGACTGTGGACTAAAGCAAAACTGCTAGGGTTATAATATTGGCTCTGCTACTTCACAGCTGTGTGAAGTGAGCAAGTTAATCTCTGTTCCTCACTTTCCATCTGTAAAATGGGGATAAAAATGTTATCTACTTCCTAGCGTTGAGGTGGGGATTCCATGAACTTACATGTAAAGCACTTATAATGTTGCCTAGCATGTAATCAGTTAATATAAGTGGCTTTTTTTTTTCTAATTATATAGTTATCTAATTATATAATCTCCCAGTGGGGGAAAATAGGCTACTGTGCTTCTAGGCCAGATAGTTTATTTGATTGTTAATATCCTTCGTTGCCTGTAAGAAAAACAGAACAAACCAAGTTATTCTACCTGTTCCTTTGACCATTCTCCTAAATAAATGTTTATTTAAAATAAAGAATGCATTAAATTTTTATAACTTAAGTAGGTAATTTGCACAATGATAGAGCTTTTTACTTATTCCAGAATCATGTTATCTCAGCTGGCTTTTTAAAATTAATTGTTTTTAATTCTTTCTTGCTTTTCAGAATAATACAACCTTTAAAAAATGTTTTTATTATGGAAAATTCCAAATTTACCTAATGCACAACACTACCCTTACAGTTTTACTAGAAGAAAAATCTAGTTGCATCTCCTTTTTCCTTGATGTGGAAGAAGGTAAAGTCATTGTTTGTCCCCTAGTTGTACGTAATGTTTTTCGATTGAACAATTCAGCACAAATCAGTTACCATGCAAATATACATTGAAATATTTATAACATTTAAAATAAGTTACACGTTAAACCAGCTTCTAAGTATTCCAGCTGGAAGTCATTAGTAAGATATAAATACTTGAATTAAAAATTGAGAACCTAATAATGTGTTTAAGACTGCATTTTTACATAACATTGCTATATCTAAAACACTGTTTGACCTGAAATCTCATAAACTGAATTTTATTATTTATTAAATGTATGTTAAATACTAGGCATATACTAATTATCATGAATAAATTACTTTTTTTACATAAATGAATATTTTAGGATCCTTTTATACTTCTACTTGAAAGCTGAGAAAACTCTCAAAATTTTTGGCATCTTCCTGTTCTCAGAGTTCCAGTAAAGCTATAATAATGGTTTTTAATATTAGCTCATTTTTTTAATACCTCTCAGATACTGTTTCTTAATATAATATGCCGTATAACATTTTAAATACATTTTTGACTAAGTGTCACTGTTATACTAATTTCTGACAGTATCTGGAAGTAACATTTTTGTTCTTTGAAGCAGAAAATTACAATGTTATGAAAATTGGATAGAGAGACAAGTATGCCTGCTTTAGGAGCAAATGGTTAAGAGCAAAAATAGGCTTTATTGTATTCTGTGACTTAGAACAAGTTAACTAGATGAATATAATTATGTTCTAAAAATACTCAAATATAAATTATTAGCATTTTTAAAATTTGAAATTTATCTATATGTATACATTCTTCTTTGAGTTTAGAAAGTTCTCTTTTTTGTCATGGTATTATCAAACATTAGTGAGCCAAATTGCTTTCATTCACTGTGATAAGCCTTATTTAAGATGGCACAAATATTTTTAAGGTATAATTTATTATGTAAAAATAATAGTTAATACTGGCATTTACTATATGGTACACATTTCTAAGCATGTAACATAGAGTTTATTTAATCCTCACATAAACCTATGATGATAGTACCATTCTTTCCCCATTTTTACAGATGAGAAATTAAATCACAAAGAGGTAAATATTTTGTCCAAGGTCACAGCTAGTAAGTATTGGAGCGATGATATAAACATAGGCATTCTGACTTCAAGATCTGTGCTCTTAACTACTTTGTTTGCAGTGTAAGCCTTAAATCAAGAAAATTGTTTTGAGTGTGAGGCTCAAACTAAAAGCCTGCATTTTTGACAGGGATTATAAAAGCACTGTCTGTTTCTAAACTGTTTCAGATATATTCAGAAAAGGGATGGATTAAAATTAAAGTTCAGAAGTCCTATTTTTGCAATAGCAAGATGGTGATAAAAAATTATTAGTAACAGATGATTGGATGATAAGATAGGTACTGCGGCTTATTCAGCCACACAAAGGAGTACTAGGAAGACTGAGAAAGGAATGAAGACAGCCTCACAGTACAGTTCTGGAGTAATTTGAGAATAGTATCTAGAGTTTTCTTGTATTTAAATAGTGCAACATAGATAGCAATGGAAAAATAAACCAAATTGATGCGAGTGGCTATGTAGGGGGAAGAGATTGAGAGACTGGAAGCTAGATCTTTCAGGGTGTATATCTCTTCTGTCCTTTTTGCTTTGGAGCTATACAGATGTTTTATGTGATATAAAATAATAAAGTAAAAGCAGTTCTAAACATGGGGAAAAAAAAACCCTGAAACATCTAAATCTAACTATTACTATCTTGGTGTTATAAGCCATCTTAGAAAATTGCAAGCAACTTTAATACATACTAATTCTACATTTATATCCCTGGTAGATTATAACATTAGAACAAAATAAACCCACAGGAAATTATAAATTGCCCTCAGTAGTGTTATTGTTATCAGTAATATTGGTATTGGTATTTTGAAACACATATGTGCATATGTGGATGTTTTTGTACATAGCAGTAAAAGCAAACAAGTTAAGGTTATCAGAATCTGGGATTTTTCAGTATAAGGGGAAAAAAGGTGGAACTATAAAAGCAAAGAAGGTATGTAAAATGCTGTAATCTTATATGGATTTGGTAAATTATTGGTATATACTTTTCAGGGAGAGAAAAATAGATTTCCCAATACTGTGTAAGCAAAGACCTAGAAACACTGTCAATTCAGTGGCAATAAACACCTCAGAGCCTAGACTGTGGTCTGTAAATACTGTGTCCTGCTGGTTGACTCCAGAACTCAGGCAAGAGAGACACAAGATAAACTGGGGAGATCTCCTTGTGCCAGAAGGAAGGGAAGGTGGAATCTGTCAAAAAAAAAGCAGGAATCAACTTGAAGGAGTTCCCACTGGCTAATGATGGGACAGTTTGAGCATCAAAACAAAACTAAACTAACTGGATTAAAACACATCAAACATGCTAAAATTTCTGAGAACATAATGATTCCCCCCAAGAAGAGTAAGTTATGATTTAAATTCTATTAATATCTGTAAATTGCCTTATTTTAAACTATCTATTATTAGTTTAGTTGTCTTTAGTGTTATTTCCCTCTTAGAGATGTTTGGCAATCTGGGTGTACATGATTTCAATTAAAATATTTTAAAAAATCTTGTTTAGAAGTAAGAACACTGCTGCTGATCATGTTCAGTAGGATTTTGATCATTATGAAAGAACCTTCTTTGCAATGGAAATTTGAACTGTGTGACTTTTTGGTCACAACTGCAATACCTTCCTTGGACAGTGGGCTGTAGAGTGTCATGTCTGTGAGAATTATATAGGACCATTCTATATGGATTTTCCCATAGGTTTCTCAAGTTCAGTATCTTCAAAATGAAGCCTCATTGTTACTAATGGCACCATGATTGTACCCATTGACCAAACATGAAAACTAGGAGTAATTCCAGATTTCTTCACCTTTGGGCAGTTGTTTAGTTGGTTTTCAATATCTGATTAGTTCTACTTTCTGAATGTTCTCTTGATTCTAATCCACAATTTTTGCCTCCAAGTCTGATAATGGTATTTTCCTGCCTAATTTTTCAGAAAGGACCTCATTGTTTCTATGGTTCCTGGCCTTTTTGAATACAGAGACTCCATTTTAGTTCTGAAATATGTGAATCCTTTACACAACAGCAACTATACTTTTATACATAAAGAAAATGCATCAGGACAGAGTTGAATAGTACTGAATAATACTTTTCAATGAATTTATATTTTAAAAGTCATAAGAAGTATGTGATTACTTATACTTTTCTACACAGACTTCTGTAATCTTTAGAGTTAATTTTTTTTGGTGTAGTTTTTTAAGTGCAGTAAATTCTCTGCCACTTGTCTCTGCTCAATATGTTCATATACATTGATCCATCAGGATTTTATTACTTTCATTTTCTTATATAAGTCTGTTTCAGAGCCATGCTGACTCCCCCCCTCTTACTCTTCCTCTCCAAGCTTGTTGCTTCTTTTTCTTTTTCCTAGTATTCTGAAATTTTGCAGTGATATGCCTTCATGTAGGTTTATTTTAATTAATTGTCCTGGGCACTGCTGGACCCTTTTAGTCTGGAAAGTCTCTCTTCTTGACCCTTTAAAGAAAATACATTGTATTCTCCTGGAATAGGGGAAGGTTAGTTGCCCAAATATGCAGATTGGGGAATATCTGGCACTCTGTGTCTTAAGTAGACTTCCAGTCACTCTTATTTTTAGCTTTTCTTTTACCCTCTTTTCCAAAGATATATGGCTCTGCTAATCCCTGTGTCTTTTGATAGGGAGTGGTAGGGAGAAGATACACACGATGTACATACAGTTGCTCTCAGCTTTCTCTATTGCAGCCTTAGGTTTTAGCCTTCTCTCATTTGGTAAGTCAGTTACCTCTTGACTTTCTTCTTTGTAGATTCCAATATTCATCTCTCATTCCCTTTGTCCTTTTAAAATTATGCCCTCCTCCCTTAAGAATCTTTTCACTCTAATTTTTGTGGGGTTTCAGAAGGGAGTGAAATTGATGTGTGTCAAACAATCAGCAGATGGCCTTATCTTCCACTTGTAGATAATATAGATGTTTGGTGACATCTACCTCTGAGACTCTCTCTGTCTACTGCCTTATCTACATCTTCCCCCTCTTTATTCCAATCTATTTTTTTTAACAAAATAAACTTCACTGAAGTCCAGTTTAATCATGTTCTGAATCTCATCATCTCCCATTGCTTTTAATCAGGAACAGTGATATCTTTTCTCCTGTATCTCTTAGTAGATATCATAGTGTTTGACACACAGTAGAAGTTTTTATATTTTTTAAAATTTTCTTTGGACATTCCTTTTACTTTTTTGCACAAAACTAGACAATGTTATCATTCATTGTAGTATTTGCTTACTTTGAGAATGTTAAAATGTGCAAGGTGTATTTGATTGTCACTGTGCTGTTGGCACTTAATGAGCAGAGACCAGAGATGCTAAAAACCCCTTAATGTTTAAAACAGTCCTGCACAGTAAATGCTGCTCCCACGCAGAATGCCAGTAGTCAGTCTTCAGACACATTGCTGGAAGCTTTAAGAGAAACCTGGCTCTGCCTTGAGGCTGGTACTTGCCTACTACCCTCTCAAATGGTGTCTGTTTTCATTCTTACCCCTCAAGCAGTGGGGCTGAAGTGTGGAACATTTCTTTTTGGTCCTCACTGCTGCTCCCTGAGCACTGCCTTCCTTACTCCCTTAAAAGACAACAACAACAAAAAAACCCAAAACAAAAATCCCACCCCAGTTTGAATTTCATGCTACTTGTCTTTGTTATGGAAGGAACCCATCTCACTCATATAAAAGTAATTTATATACAAATTTGTCACCTGTATCAATCAGTGTACATGGTTAATAATCTATATAATTTATATAATAAATAGGATTATTTCTCATTTAATAAATATGCAGTGTATATGCAACATGCCCTTTTCCATCCAATTCATTGATAAATTTAAATGTAGACTTATTTTTGGATAGTAGCTATAGTTGTTACTAATTTCCCTTTTCACTATTAAAAGCCAATACTTTTGAAATGCCTTATTGCCTCTATAAGTGCAACATTTTTTCAAGGTTATTTGTTTAAAATGCAAAGATAAGAATTACATTAACAACATGATACCTATATTATCAGAATGTGATTAATTATAATTCAATGCAAGATATATAGCTGTGTCTAAACATGTATTGTACACTTAAATTGCAGCTTTTAATAGATTATCTTAGAAAAGTGTGTCTAGTGCCAGAATGTTGAATACTTCATGTACTTGTATGTATTCTCAGATTTGGTGCGTGACATTTAATAAATTGTTTTCTTTGCCTGTATTTTGTATAAAGCAGTGACTTGCATATAAAGTATTACCAGAGTGTCTTTCTGGCTTTTTAGGTTGTGGAAAATGCCCTTAAAGTGAACCCAGTATTAGGCCCGCAAATGTTTCAACCAATTCTACCTTGTGTTTTCAGAGGTATTATAGAAGGGGAGGTAAGATTTTTCTTAATCTTCTAAGACTATTGTTGGATTGTAGGGTTTTATTTTAATTATTTTTCTTCTTCATTGGAAAATTACTTCTTCATTGTTAGAAATAAAAGGAAAGCTTTTCTTATTATTTGATCATTTTGAAATAAATTAGGTAAATTAACGATTTCAGAATAGTTATACAGCTTTGCCCTTTCTCTGCACATAGGGAAGCATAGATTTCCCTTGATGTCTCATCTAATTCACTCATACTCATGTATATTTGTACACAAATACTTGAAGCAGAGGAATGGGAAAAAATAGTTTTGTTATATATGGAAAATATGAAAACACTGGTTATTTTCTAAGTCAAGCTCTTAAGTAGATCCATGTATGTCAGTGATGTTAATAATTGTTTATACTTGTACCATAACACAGTTTTACATACGCTGTATTTTAATTGTACAGAGGTATCCTGTAGTGATGTCAACGTATCTCGGCGTTATGGGTCGAGTCCTGCTGCAAAACACTAGTTTCTTTTCTTCACTTCTGAATGAGATGGCACATAAATTTAATCAGGAGGTAAGAATCATTTTACTTAAATTGAAGGAACTCTTCATCCAAAAAAAAGATTGGAAATAATTTGGTGAAGTAATGAATCTATAAAAGTCTTGTAGTATTTAAACTTTACTTTAAGTCTTAAATAACTTATGTTGTGCTATAATTTGGGAGAAAGAAGAACAAGGAATCTGAATGGCAATTAAAACTTAAATTTTGTTCTCTCTCAAAACAGGCAATTTAATTCTGCTTAGTCGTAGGATAGAATTTTGATTTGTTTATGGTTGCAGAGTTTTTATTTACTCATACATGAAATGAAACAGGAATACTTTGCACATAATCATGTACTGTCTTTGTTTTATTTCTGTAATGAACGTGTTCTTAGTGCCATGCAATGATTTTCCATTATCATTGTTGCAGTAAGTGATCTTTTCAGCAGAAACTTATTTAGAAATACACTGTAACTGAAACCAACCACCTGCGTAAGTAAGAAATAGGTTCTTAAGTGAGTTGGTTTCTTGAGACTATGTACATTGTATTAAAATGCAGTTTTTATGTTTCACGTTTTTAATCTGTTAAGATTTATAAAATATAAAAGGTGGAATATACTTGACCGATATCTCCAGAGTGGAGGGGCAATTTGTGAAATCTTTCAGTTTGTGTCTAAAATAAAATTTTCGCTTAAAGGAAATCAAGAGTAAGAAAGTGCAAATTGTAGAATGTATATAGCTTTTCCAGAATTAGAATAATCTAATTAGGGAAACTAACTTTTGTTTTGATGAACAGAAAGGAGAGATTTTTTTCATTAGCTTCATTAAATTTAGCTGTGATGGTATAATGTTAAAACAGTTTAAAGAATTTATTCAGTTGAGTTCAGCAAAATCTGTGGAGTGATTTTAATAATAATATATTTAACAATACAAATTTTATGTTATATTTTAAATCTTCACAATGACCCAATGAGATAATAGTATTTTTATTTCCATCTCACACCTGAGAAATCTGAGGCTTGGAGACTTAGTGACTAGGTCAAGTCTGCAAAGCTAGTAAATGATGGAGTTGATGTGCAAACCCAGCCTGGTATCTTAGTGACCACATTCTGCTGCCTCCTACACACTGGAACAGGCACTTCTCTACTAGACATTGGAGACACTTGGTTTCACAAGCTGATAGTAGTCTTTTAAGAGAGAGAGTACTTAAACAGGCGATTTTCTAATAATATTATAAGTATTATGTTAGAGCTATGTCCTGCATGCTATGGAAAGAGAAAGAAAAGCTATCTACTGTGTTAAAAATTTTTTTCTTGATTTTTTTCTTGTGATAAAATACACATAGCATAAAACTTACCACCTTAACTACTTTTTGGTGTACAGTTCGGTGTTATTAAATGTATTCATAATGTACAGTTATTACCACCATCAATCTTAATAACTTTCAGATTTGTAAAACTTGAGCCTCTATACCCATTAAACAATAGCTCCCCATTACCTGCTCCCTGTAGCTCCTGGAAACCACCATTTTAATTTCTGTGTCTAGAAATTAGGTTAGGTTTTGTAGATTTTAGTAGATTTTGACTACTCTAAGTACTTCATATAAGTGGAATCATACAGTGTTTATCTTTTTGTGACTAAATTACATCACTTAGCATAATGTCTTGAAGGTTCATTCATGTTGCAGCGTATGTCAGAATCTCCTTCCTTTTTAAGGCTGAAAATATTTCATGGTGTGTGTGTGTGTGTGTTTGTGTATAAATAAAATCTCACACTTCGCTTATCCATGGATCAGTCAGTGGACACTTCAGTTGCTTCCACATTTTAGATACTGTGAATAAAGCTGCTATGAACATGGATATACAGATATCTCTTTGAGACCTGCTTTCTATTATTTTCGATATATATATATCCAGAAGTGGAATTGCTGGATCATATAGTAATTATACTTTTAATTTTTTTGAGGAACCACCATACTGTTTTCCATGCACCTGCACTATTTTAAATGCCTGCCCACAGTGCACAAGGATGCAATTTCTCCATATCTTTGCCAACACTTGTTTTTTTGTTTGTTTCGTTTTTGTTTTTATTTTTTGACAATGTCCACTTTAATGGGTGTGAAGTGGTACTGTAATTTTGATACGCATTTCCCCTAATGATTAGTGGTATCAAGCATCTTTTTGTATGCTCATTGACCATTTGTGTATCTTATTTGGAAAAATATCTATTCAAGTCTTTTGCCCATTTTTAAATCAGGTTATTTTCTGTTGAGTTTTAGCATTATTTATGTATTCTGTATATTTAACCCTTATCAGCTGTATATTATTTGCAGATATTTTCTCCAGTTCTATGGGTTTCCATTTTACTCTGTTGATAGTATCTTTTGATGCACAATTTTTTTTTAATTTTCAAGAAGTTCAGTTCATTTTACTTTTTTTTATTGCCTATGCCTTTGATGCTGTAGCCAAGAAATTGTTGCCAAATTCAGTGTTGTGAATCTTTTGTACTATTTTTTTGTCTGAGAGTTTTTATAGTTTTATTTCTTACATTAAGTTCTTAACTCTTTTTTTTTTTAAATTGAAGCATAGCTGATTTATGATTTTATATTAGTTTCAGGTGTATAGCATAGTGATTCAGTATTTTTACAGATTACATTCCATTAAATGTTATTACATGATAATGGCTATAATTCCCTGTGCTATACAATATATCTTTGTTGCTTTTCTCTTTGACCTATTTTGAGTTGATTTTTGTATATGGTGTGAGGTAAAGGTGTAGCTTCATTCTTTTGCGTGTGGGTATTCAGTTTTTCCAAAGCCATTTGTCTAAAAGACCATCCTTTCCTCAGTGAATGGCCTTGGCCCTCTTGTCAAAAATCATTTGACCATAAATGCAAGGATTCCTGGCCTCTCTGTTCTATTCCATTGGTCTGTATGTTTATCTTTATGCAATTATCATATTACTTTGATTCCGAAGGCTTTGTAGCACATATTGAAATCCAGAAGTGTGAGTCCTCCAGCTTTTTTCATCTTTTTGGAGACTCTTTTGTTTATTCAGGGTTACTTGAGATTTTATATGAATTTTAGGATGAGTTTTTCAGTTTTTGCAAAAAATGTCATTGGGATTTTTGAAAGAAAGTGCATTGAAACTAGATTGTTTTGAGTAGTATAGACATATTAACAATATTAAGTCTTTCAACCTATGAACATGTTTTTAAATGTTTCTGAATTCTCTTTATTAGTATTTTGTTTAGGAGTTTTGCATCAATGTTCATAAGAGATACTGATCTGTAGCTTTTCTTTTTTGTAGTATCTTTGTTGGGCTTTGTTACCAGGCTAATGCTGACCTCAGCATGAGCTTATAGAATGAGTTAGAAAGTGTTCCTTCCTCTTTGATTTTTAAAATTGAAAATTTTAAAATATTGAAGTAAGTCCCTGCTAATTAGAAAACAGTTTTAAGAGTAACCTTGATAAATGCTATAATTGATTAATAGTATAAATTTTACTATGAAACAGTTTATCATTTCTTTTCAGTTTTGTAAACAAATCTTTTGACTATGAGGGAGTATAATGAAGAAATTATGTTAATAATAAATTGCAATGTAGAACATCTTCTGATATGTTGAAGAATTTAGAACAGTGTGGAACATCTGTTAAAACTGTAGGACTCAGTGCAAAGTAAAACAAAGTGATTTCAATGAGAAATATTTTTATTATTTCAACAAAAATGTGATTTGTTATGACTAATGATATAAAATTCAGACACAAAGGTGCTGAAGAAGTTGTATCATTAAAGTTGACGTTTCTAAATATTTAAGAATATCAGTCATGTTCTATTAATGTTTCTGGCAAGTAAAGAATTTTTACAATAATTAGGAAAAAAGGAAATATCGTAAATTTATATTAGTTAATAAAGTGATTGAAATAACTAGTTAATAAAGTGATTGAAATAAACTGTCGAAGTGAACAGAAACATTTGTTAAAGTACCATCAGCATTTTTAAAATTGTATCACAGCAAAAAAAAAATGTGACAGTGAATATATATATGTTCATGTACAACTGAAAAATTGTGCTCTACACTGGAATTCGACACAACATTGTAAAATGACTATAACTCAATTTAAAAATGTTAAAAAAATAAAAAAATAAAAATTGTATCTACTATGTAGTTTTAATATAGTATCTTAAGACATGGAATATTTAATAGAAATTTCAAAAAATTAATATTGGTGGTACCGATAGTTACTTTCTGAATTTGTTTTCCACCTGTTAGCTAATAACATGTATTTACTAAAATGAGAAAATAAGATTTTTGAATTACTTGTAAATTACTTAAATGAGAAATTCATGACTTTAAAGATATTTAATGACATTTATTGATCTCATGTAGCTCAATGAAAGAATATTTGAAATAATAAACTTGGCATTTAAGAAAAATATTTCAATAAGAAACATTTACATGAATACCTCACTGTATAAAAGCTGCCAGTGTCACTCTAGGGAGAAAGGGTGTATAGCATCAGTCAAAAACTTTTTTCCACTTGTTCTAATTTGGTTCTAAGTCACTAAATTTAAGAATATGCAATGAAGGAAGTAAATCAAGTAAGTCAAAGCTTTTCTTAATAAATTTCATGTTTACTGTTCCATTAAATAAGCATCAGAAAGATGCAAATAATATACCTGAAAATCACAAATTGGATCTTGAAATTGGGAGAATATTAGGCCCGCAGTTTTACTTTTTCTTTTCATTTCTCCCTCAAATGTACTAATGTAATTAAGCAAATGTGGATAGTTTTCTTGCACTATATGAAAACTAAGATCTGAAGATTGCTCTTTGATATAGTAAAATTCTAAAGATATGTCAACATTTCCAAAATAATTTTGGGCACATCACCAGCTAAAACTATAAAAGCTTCCAGAAGAAAACATAGGAGAAAAAAAATCAGTTTGTTTTATATATATACACACACAAAATAGTAATTTCTGAATCATTTGCTGGTATTAAAAATTGTGAATACACTTTTTTTATTTGATGCTGTTGACATTAACTGAATAATATTCCAGTTTGAGTCAAGATTTTACATTTGAAAAATAACATCAAATATTTTCAACAATTTCCTAAGTATTTAGTCTCTAGGCAACCTGTAGTCTGAAAAAGCAGTAATTTCTCTTAATGTTCATAGTCATGAATCATCTCTCATCTTCTGTTAAACTAACTGCAATTACATTCAAAGCTTTTCTAGCCCTTCAAAATACTTTTAAATATTGAATATTTACAGATTCAATATTTCTAACGTCTCTAAAATTCATGCAAAAGTAATATTTAATTAGTTGGTTTAATTTTATTTCATTTTGAATGAACTGAGCTTTTACAACCATCATTGGCCAAGTTCAGGATACAATAAAGGAATGAACCTAAAGACTCAATATATTTTTCATCTGTCATCAAAGAAAAGGGAGCAGTCCACATGATTACACAATTTTTCTTACAACTAATATTTTGTTTTGGTTGAATAATATTTCACATCTCTTAATTTTCATGACATCTTTCACTTTCATAGTTTTTTCATTCACAAATCTTTCAACTTACATACCTGAAATAATTTGTAATAGAATAAGCAGAATTCTAACAGATTTGATATGTCAGCACTTCCACTCATCATAATACTGGGAGTCCTAAGCAGTACAATAAGACAAAAACAAAAAAACACATAAAAGTATTCAGATTGTAAAGGAATAAGTAAACCTGTACCTTGCAAACAACATGATTGTATATTACATTCTCCAATAAAGCTATTGGTAAATTTACTAAGGTCACAAGATACTTGGTCAGCATATAAAAATCAATTTCATTTCTCTTCATTACCAGTAAACAGCTGGAAACTGAAATTCTCAAAATGTCATTTTCAATAACATTAAACCTAGAAATATTAAGGATGGGTAGACTTAACAAAATATGGGTAAGACATGTAAAATAAAAACTACAAAACATTGCTGAGCACTCTGAAAACACCTCAGTAAATGTATATCCGTGTTCATGGATTAGATGACTCAATATTGCTAAGAAAAATTCTCCCTATGGATTTGTTTTTTGGGTTTTTTGTTTGTTTGTTTGTTCTTTTTTTGTTTTTTTGGTAGAAATTGGCAGGCCAGTTTTAAAACTTATGTAGAAATGTAATGAACCTAGAATAGCCAAACCTACTTTAAACAAGAACAAAGTTGAAACAGGTATAATACTATCTGATTTCAAGACATACTATAATGCTATACTAACCAAGAAACTGTGATAGCATGAAAATAAACATTTAGATCAATGAGACAGAATAGAGTTGAAAAACAGGTGCACACTTTAATGATTGATTTATTTTTGACAAATGTACCAAGGAAATTTAATGGGAAAAAGATAAGTCTTTTAGATAAATCATGCTAGATTAACCTATAACATGCAAACATATATGTGCATACATATGTATTTATATATGTATACATGTGTTATATATGTGTGTAACATAAACCTCATTGGAGGACACATTCATTTCCTCCTTTGGTTTTAGCTGACACACTCATTCATGTATTCCATGAAATTCCTCCCTTCTTTAGGTTCCAGGACATTGTAAGTTAATTTCCCTTTGATTTCCTTCTTGGTCTCTTTGATGTTTTCTCTTTTTCGCTCCCTAGTAAACCATATGCGTTTTCTAAGAATTAATCACCAGCCTCTGCTTTTCTCCAGCCAAGGTCAGTCCTTTTAGGAAGACCATGTCTGACCTTTTCCTAACAATCCAATCCCAGTATCTTCATTTCAGGGTCTTCTGTCTTCTTTGAGCCCTCACATCCTGTGACATTTTCTTCTTATGAGTGTTCATTATACTTACTCTATATTTTTCTCTCGTTTATTCAGAAATTTTCTTGTCTTTAATTATAAAACACCCACCCACCCCCATCTTTTTTTCCTGTGACCTTAACGTATTGAAGAGCCTGGGCCAGTTATACCAAAGAACTTTGAGCCCTATCCTGGTGTCATTTAACTTATTCCTTCATCCCCTCTATTCTTGTAAGCCAGCACATTAAATCAATCTTCTTTTCAGCTTGCCATAGCCCAAGTCCTTGTCTCATGATTATAATATTAACATGATTCTAATATTGGGCTTCTTCCAGTCCCTCTTCTACAACTCAACTGAGTGATTTTTCAGACTGAATTACAGAATTACTTATTTGCCTATCTTCTCCTCTATTTGACTATGAACTACAAGGTCACAAAGCTAGGAGGTGGTTTCGTGTATCTGTAGGGGTACCTACTTCAGCTGATGATGTAAATTCTGATGGCTCAGAAGTCCATGATCAGGCTGCCAGCATGGTTGGATTCTTCTGGTGATGGCTGTTTCTTGGACTGCAGACTGCTGACTTCTCACTGTGACCCCACGTGGTAGAAAGGCAGAAATTATTTAAATGATTTGTTAATGATTTGTGCTATATATTTTGATAGGTAGTGTTTAAATTCTAATTTCTAGAAGAATAAAGATTATGTTAAATTTTTTTTATTTTTGAATATTTTAATTATCTTACCTCAAATAATTGTTAGAAGCTGCACAATATGAGTCTGAAAATCAGTGACCTAGCATAGTATATGTTTGCATGAAGTGGAGAAGATTTGAAAATACAACTTTACTTGTTCTTAGACCTTAAAAGAAAATTTGCCCCTGCACTCTCATATACTTAACACCATCTGTATCCCCAAAATATGCTTTAATTACCCAGGACTGTGTAACTAATGGATAGTTCTTCAGGTGCTGTGCATTTAAAAGTCATCATGTGGAAAGGTTTCTGAAATGTCCTGTGTTTTCTTATTATCTCAAATGTCTTCTATTTCCATTTTTAAAAATATATGAGAATAGGCCACCTCCATTGGGCTAAATATAATAATATACAGGAAAAACGACCTGTGGCTGGTGCTAGTATTGCTCCAACCCATTGGCAGTATGAAGGATTGAAAAGAGATGTTATCATTGATTCAGACTTATTTCTAACACTGTATTTAGAGCACTGGCTTTTCATAGAACACTTCTTTTCTTTTTTCACTTTTCAATATGAAGAAATGTTTTACACAAAGAATATGGCCAAAGAATATTGAGCCATCATGTTTGAGTGTAGAGACTAGAGGAATGAAAGAGAATGAAATACTGTTGAGTTCAAATGGCTACTTTTGACTGTAAGCAAGTTTTAAAGAACATCAGAATCAGATGGGACGAGGAAGATGGGTTCCTGTAAATCCAGATAGCTTTGAAGCAGGTAAGGAGAAACATTTTGGAGAAAGGTTTCTTCTAAACATTTGAAAACAGTTGTCAGATAGTACAGGAAACCAAGTTAATTGAGTGATTTTATATCTTTAGGAAAGGAGTTGGTTCATTGCAGACCGAGTCACCATTAGAACAGTTCTACCTCTAAGCATTAGCTAGTCAATCTTTCAGTCATTTGTTTATATTGAATAAAGAAAACTTTTTAGACTGATAACCTAATTTAAAATTTAGAGCCTTGGGGTATTGCAGAATGATGCTTTTGCTGTAAGGAAATTTACTGGAAAAATGACAGTACTTGTAGACCCCTTTTCTCTGAGGTCTTCTCTTTTCTTGTGAGGCATGAACAAGCGTTATGGAACTCAGGATGGGGAAACGTGTTTTGGGGATGAGGATGTTTCACCATTCAGCACCCCTATTTTCATCTAAATCATCTGATTTTAATTTATATCTCACCTTGCCTTCCCCCTATTTTTGACGCCTTGAGTTGGAGCTTCTCTGATTTCATTTTTGAAGATACTGTATCTTTGGACTTCTTTCGGAGTAGGGAAGGGGATCTAGAAAGTTCTAATTGTTCCTTACACAGATTCTCAGCTAGTTTTCCTGTTCTGAGTTCTGTATCTCTCCTCTGTCTTCTTTGTGGCCTGATGATTGTGGAGTTCTGAGAACCAGATCTATTAGACTGTTAATCCCCTGGCAGGCAGTTTGGTTTGAGGCTTTTCTGTTCTGCCAAGTCACTTCGCACTCTATCCACCTGCCATCTTTCAAAAACTTGTTGCCACCTTTACCCATTGTAGTTTCTCTTCTTTATAGACACTGAGGGGTTATTTCTTTGCTTTTTCTATTTCTTTACTCTGATTTTAGTGGAATTTCAGAGGGAGCCAGCAAATACTAAAATTGTTTTCACAATGTCAGTATGCTTCTAGGGTAAATGACTTTATAATAAAGATGCAATAAGGTGTTTGCAGCTGAATAATTTGAGTAATATTATCTGTTTATCTTTCTACAAAACTAAGACTGAACTCAGCTATTCTGTATGTATTTCCTTGTTCTCTAGAAACATTGTCATCTTATCCTTCCTGGCAATATCCTTTAATTTAGACTTTATAAATTTTTTTGAGGGGGGAGTTAAACATTTTGATAACTTACTCCAAATCCTACAAATTCTTCATCTTCAGAAGATGACTTACCTGCCACTTAAATTATAAGATTTTCCCCTTAATGAGTCCTAAATGTTTGACTTGAAGCAGCACACAGTTTTCAAATACTAGAGACATTGAAGGTCTTTTCTTTTTTCTACATGATGAATGATGTTTCATGGAATCTTATGTAAAAATGACATTTTATTAGTTGAATAGCAGCTGGTATGAAGGTTAGACTAAGAAGAAAACATTTGAAGAGAGAAATAAAAAATCACCGTTTGTATAGACATTTTATTCTGTCCTACAGGGAATATAATGATATAAAATTACTTAATTCTTACAGAAACCATATTTATAACTCATTCTTTAAAGTTATACAAAGTGATAAAACCAGTCAGAAATAAAATTCTTTCTGCAGTAGCTGTTTATTTAATTGTAGTATCTTCAGCATGATCTGCCAGGGTAGATTTTGGCAAATATTATCAAAGTAAAGAAATCTCATCATTTTTTTTCTAATGCCACTTAAGAAATATTTTGATTTTAGAAATTAGTTCTCTGAAAGTACTGCAGAATTCTTTTGTTGTTTCATGATTTTCTATAAATGATCATCAACATTTGTTCTAATTGTCCTGTTTCTATTTTTTATAGGTGCTGTGGTAGAATATTTTTATAATAGAGGAAATAAATGTGTTATAAATAAATAAAATTAGGTCATAGAGATACTGTCTTTGCTGATTACATCTTTATTTCAGTCACACGTATTACTATAGCTTTAGTTGTATATATTGCATTTTAATAACTTGATATTTGCTTTTATAATGCTTATGGTTGGTTTTTAAAATATTGCTTACTAGATATTTATTGCAGTAAATCTATAAAGCATCTGTACCATTTATTTCCAAATTAAGTACAAATTGAAGACATTGTGGTATAAATCAGAAGTTAACTAGACTGTATTGCTTCATGGTGCCCTTAGTGTATTAGTGGTATTTTCACAGTGCTCCTAGGCTAAAAGAAATATAAATATTTAGCTGTTTCTTTTATTAAGTAGTTGGGTCCAAATAATTTATACTCATGTCCTAATAATATGGTATCTGTTGGAAAATTATATACAAAAATCTAAAGAATAATATCTTTATTTCATTCTTAAATAACCATAATTACCGATTATTGTTGGAATGTGTATTGGGCACTACCCAGATGCTTAAACCTTAGAATTACATTGTTTTTTGTTTTTCTGTTGTACTCTGATTTTTTTGGTAGTATGTTCAAGGAAATGAAGTCATGGAAAGGAGTGTAATGTTAAAACTGGGAACTGTCTTGAGCTAGTAGTTCTTGCAGTTTCTGACAAAAATTTGTGTTTCTCTTCATTTAAAATATTCGGTGAGTTCACTGTGGTGGCATCTTGGTTTGCAACACTCAATTTGGGGAACTCAAGTATAAATAATTGTCTTGAGCTAAATGTTTCCTTGACAGTTTATTATTTTTAAAAATGTATTGAATCATTTCTTGGAAAAAATGGAGAAGTGCAAAAGTAGAAAAGTGTGGGAACTCAAGGTTGATCTTTTGTTACCAAAATCCATGAAGTTCAAACTTTGATAATAAATGCATTTTTAAAAAGGTGCTCTTAAAAAAGTGTAGAAGTGTTTACAAGCAGACCTTCAGACCCACTTTCAATCTACGTGATGAGTATACTTGGTTATGTTTTACTTTGTAGATTCTAACTGTATCAATCAGGGTTCTTTAGAAAAATAGAAGCAGTTCTGTGTGTGTGTGTGAGTGTGTGGGTGTGGGTGCGGGTGTGCGGGGAGGGAGGGATATTGAGGGAACATACACACATCCATACACATGCACACACATACACACAAACACGAGAAGAGGGGATAGATTTAAAGAATTGGCTAACATAATTATAGGGACTAACAATTGTAGGACAGGCTGAAAATGAAAATTCAGTATTTCTATATTGCAGTCCTGAGGGAGGATTTCTTTTCTGGGAAATCTTAGTTTTTGCTCTAAAGGCTTACCCCTGAATGAAGCCCAACCCACATTCTCTATGGTAATCTTTTTAAAGTCATCTAATTGTAAATGTTAATCACATCTACAAAATACAACTTCTAGACTAGCCTAGGTAAGTTGAACAAATCTGTTTGGCTCCCAGAATTAATTGGCTCTCAAATTAATTAGTCATTTTCTGGTTTTGATCAAAAAAAATTTTTTTTCCAGCTCAAGGCTTGCCCCAGATTCTTGTATGCCAATTCTGTAGTTTGCTAGAATTGAACTTTAACCATTCCTTATAAGGTTTTAGCCTTTAACAGTACTTATCCACAAGTAAGTAGCATTTCAAATATTTTGAGATGCCTCCTGGTCTTTTTTCAGATGGACCAGCTTTTGGGAAATATGATTGAAATGTGGGTTGATCGCATGGACAATATTACCCAGCCTGAAAGAAGAAAACTTTCAGCTTTGGCTTTGCTTTCTCTTCTGCCATCTGATAATAGGTGAGGAAATGTTTTCGTAAAATTTGTTTAATTAAAGCATCAAAATATTAGCACTATTGTGACCTTTGGTATTGCTGTATGTTGCTGAGCAGTGTTTTATGCATATGTATGCTAATTTTGTTAATAATGATGTGGCAAGTGTTGGTCTAGATCTAAAAAGATGTAAATGAGAGCAGTGAGTACTGTTTAACCTGGTTGTATTCATTTTACCAATTTATTTCATTCTTGTCTGAATTCCCATTTTTTAAAATAATAAGATTTTATTAGACTTATTTTAGGTCCTCTTTTATATAAATATATTAAATATATAATATTTCAATGTCAGTAGGACTTCATAAAATATATTATCCTTCTGGTAATTCAAAAGTATGCTATATAAATTTGTTATTATTTGTTATTTATTTTGGATTATCTTTAAAGAAGCTTACAAGTTTTTTTTTTTCTTTATGTAGATGAAGTCATTAAGTATACTTTACAACCTCTGTTAAAATTTTTATTTCTGTAAAGCAAATACAAAATGCTTTCATTTGGACATTTAAAGATTTTTTTTTTTCTTTTATCCCTGTCTTTATGGAGTTTGGCATTATGTACTTTTGGGTTTTTTGTTTTTGTTTTTGTTTCTTGGTACTTTTAATTTTAAAGGCATGAAAGCAGGTCTTAAGGCTTGATTGCTTGTGAAAAGAATAATGATAATATATTAGATCATTTTGTCTTAGAGAGTTTTTTAGAGTGCATACAACCTAGTGATAAATTAGTGAAATAAGTCCAGTTACCTTTAGAATTTCTTTTTTTAAATTTATGTGCTATTTCTAGTAGGTGATTTGGTGGATTAAGAACACAGGTAATTGTTTTGTCCTAAAACCATAACAATAGGTAATAATTTTTGAGTGCTTACTGTTACTCAAAAACTTGGGTTCACTTTCAGTGGATGTTGAGCCAAAAAACACAACCACGCCAAAGATTGGAAGAGGGTAGGAATTATTACCTGTAGCAAGTAAGGAGAACACTGGGGATCTTTCCCAAAGCAGCGGGGAAGTTTTGGGGAAGTTTCAAGCTAAGGGTACATACATATTCATGAAGAGGCTTGGGCAGTTGACAGAGTCCAAGCTTTAGTTGACTGAAGGTTCAAAGGAGATCTATGTCATCATCCCTCAGGTTCCTGTTGATCTGGGGTTGAATGCCTAGGGCTGGGGCGGGTGGTGGTGGTTGAATTCTGTAAAACATCTCAAGAAAGTGCTTCAGGCTAGTCTTTACTAGTGAAATAGAACTGGGGGTTTTTACTACTGATTTTTTATCTTTGCTATTGCTACTTCTATTGCTTGGTAACAGTTTGCTCTTTTATTCCCTTAAGATCATTATTACTGAGACCTGTAAAGGCCAAGCTTAGACCACAAAATGGCTTAGGCCAAAAATAGCTTCTCTTATGTCAAGAAAGCCATGCCTGGTACTCTTTCTCCAGGGACTCCCTGCCTTATCTGTTTACATTACCATATGTCTTATATTTTGCTAAGTGCTTTACATTTATATCTCATTTAATTTTTAAACAGTCCTGAATTATACTTATGATTTTCCTCTTTTTATAAAGCAAGGAAATAAAATTAAATAACTCATCTAGGCTCTGGCATGTGGCATGTCATAGAGCAAATTTTGACTAGATGGCAGGGCTTGCCCTCTTAACTGTCAGGTGTTGCTACTTCCCAGGTTGATGTGCACAAGACCTACGTAGTTCCTCACTGTGAAACTGAGTGGCATCTTATTTTTGGAAACCAGATTCAAGTTACCAACATTTAGCTTACTGCTCTGTCCCTTTCTCTTAGTGGAAAAATAGTGACTAAGAGAATTATTTAGGCCTTTAAAATGTTAATGTTAAAGAACCTGGTTTTTGGCAGTAGCCAGCGCTCTATAAACATTTGCTGAATAAATGCTAATAAATTAATGAATGGTAAAAGATACTAAGGTTAGTAGAGCATGTTAGAGTTTTCTTTAACATACAGTACTGAGGTTATTGAGGGAAAACTTGAAATTACACTGATTAAGAAGTGTGGAAATATATCTAGTTGTATCTAAAGCTTTTTTATTTTAAACTTTTTGTGACAATACTATTTGCTTCAGTATTTAATTTTATGTGTGTGGTTTAAAAATATTTTTGATATGTAAGTTGTGGAAATAGATGGCTTCTATAAGGAAAATATTTCCCTATTGTGGACATTTCCTACCAATGCAGTCAGACAGTATATGATCTTCTGTGACTGACTTCTTTAAATTAGCGTGCTTTCAAGGTTTACATATTTTAGCAGTTATCAGTTTTTTAATTTTTTTAAATTGCTGAATAATATGTTTTATATGGATATACCATATTTTGTTTATCGATTCATCAGATGTTGGGCATTTGAGCTCTTTCTACTTTTTGACAATTATGAATAATGCTGTTATCTGCATACAAGTTTTTCTGTGTATATTTATTTTCATTTCCCTTGGGTTTTGCTGGGTTATATGATGACTCTATGTTTAACCTTTTAAGGAATTGGCAGACTGGTTTTTAAATTAGCTATACCATTTTACTTTCCCACCAGCAGAGGGTTCCAGTTTCTCCACATTCTTGTCAACATTTGTTATTATCTCTTTTTGATTATAGCCATGCTAGTGGATATGAAGTGGTATCTCATTGTGGTAGAAGGCTCTTTTAAATGGTTTGCTATAGCATTACTCACCTTTGGGAAGCTAACTTGACACAAAGACTATTAGTTGATTGATTACTATGTGCTGATTTGGGAGTCCCTTAAAATCATCAGTAAATATATACCTTAGTGTTTTAAGAATCTTACTACTCAGGTTTTGTTACCTTTTAACTGCGATTCTGGGCAAGTTATTTAACTTTTTTGCATCTGTTTGTATGAGGTTAATAGTAGTAGCTCTTGTAAGATTATTGTAAAAGTTAAGTGAGGTAATTCAGAACTCATTGGATATTAGTTTCTTTTGTGCAATGTTAGTTGCTTTTATATAATTGATGTTAAGAACTCAATAGATATTACTTAATTACTGTTGCAGTAGCTGCTACAGTTGATAATTGCTAGATCACATTTCATAGTGTATGAAAAAAATTCGTTTCATGTTTGAAAAAATTGATGTATTCTACCAAAGGAAGCTTATTCTTAAATTAGTACCCAGTGTTATTTTTTCATCACTGGACTGGCTCTGCTGTATAGTAGTGTCGTTTTCATAGAGGCACTGAAATACTCTGCGTGTATACTGACAAATAGAATTACTTTCATGGGATTTAGGAATTATAAAGGTAGTAAGTAATCTAATCTGTTGTTCTGTGGGAATTGAATTTCTGATGTGTTCTGATGTGTTGTCTCTGTTATTCCAGCAGAATTTGTCAGTTAGAGTCAAATTTGTGCATAGACACAGACTGAGTAATTTTTCTCTGGTGATGGTTTTGTTTAAAGTTTTCATTTAAGAGTATTATTTACAAGGAATGTTGCATATTGATATTTAGAAAAGCCAGGAGGAATTCTATCATACCACACTGTAAAAAGCCAACTTTGCAAATTCTAGGTCTCAAACGTTTTAGGTCCAAATACCTCAGTCTTCCTTTGCCCCATTTTCATGGATAGAGAGGAAGAAAAAAGCAAAGAGGCTTGGAGGCAGAGACAAAAGGAAATTTCACCTGGTTGATACTAAGAAAAGACCCATAGATTTTCGTCATTATTTTCAAGGGAATGGCTACTTTTAGATCTCCTGACCTTTCTTTGGATATACTTTTTTTGGAAATACTCTCTATTTACCAGAGTGATTTTAATGTAAATGTAGTTATTTTGCAGTTGCTTTGGATTGTCAAATAAGAACTATCTTGATAAAAATTGGAGAGCAAGAAATTACAGTAATCACTAATGTCTCTGGGCAATTTTTTTCCTTAATAAATACCTTTCTTTTTACCTTTATGATGATTGTAATCAGTTTAGTTTGTTTGTTTTAATTTGAAATAACTTGCCTAAATTTCCCTGTGGCTATAAAGTGGTACAATGATATAGGCTCTTAGGAGAATCATAGAAATAAGATACCTACTGCTTATGGAATTTAAAAAATACATATTTAGTTGACGAGGTCTTGGGAGTTGTCAATACTGAATTTTATGCAGATCATTGCAGTGGTTGTATAAGTTTGTGAAATAGCAGAGGCATTCATGTTAGTGTAATTACAGTTATGTCAGCGTTTTAAAAAAGTATGTGTTTGGTGAATTTGGTTTGAATTACATGTTACTGGATTAAAAATATATATTGAAAACCTGCTGTGTATAAAAAACTATTAAGTACGTATTGTGTGAATACAGAGAACTATGAGGCATAGACATTGCCCTTGGGAAATTTATAGTTCTAATTTTGGGAGTATACAAAAGAGTAGTAATCTTGAAGAGATGGTAGTTGATACCACAGTATTTCAAAAGTACAAGGTGGAAGTTAACATCACATACCAGTAGGGCATGGAGAGTAAGGACTGGGTACCTTGTGGCAGCAGAAGCTTTGTACTTGACATTTGACCTGTGTCTGGAAAGGGTTGATCTTGGTATAGATGTCCTGGGGAGAGTTTGAGGTATTAGGGCATGCTTCTCTGTAGAAATAGAATAAGCTAAGGTGCAATGACAGAGGAAAGCATATTTAGGGGAGTAAATATGATTGGAATCAAGAATCTGTACTAAGGAAAATTGGAAAATAATAACTGAAAGATAGAATGTGGTTAATTTATATGTGCAGATGTGGCATAATTGTCTCTAGTTAAATGAGTGAATAAGAAACTAGCAGGTGACTAGGAAATATTGGTAGAAGTTATGGGCCACTATTGAGGAGTTTTAAGAGAAAGGACATTAAACAAATTGGTAGCTAGAGATTACAAGGCGGGTTTCCTCAGATTTAGAGACATATTCATATCTCTATAATTGTGAAGAAGCCAATGAGAAATAAATACAGTTCTGTTTCACTTTTTGTAGTCTGCTTTTGGTAAGTGCAGCCAGCCCTCCGTATCTGCATGGGATTGATTCCAGGAACCCCTGTGAATAATAATCCACAGTCCAAGGATGCTCAAGTTCCTTATATAGAATGACACAGTGCAGTTGGCCCTCCACATCCGCAGTCGGGTGAATCTGAGGATGCAGAACCTGCGGATATGGAGGGCCCACTGTAGTATGTAAATCAGTTTATGAACTACTTGCATATAGCAGTGTGGAAACACATCATTTAAAAAAATGCTGTATTTATATATTTTACAAAATGTGTATTTTAATAAAATACATATAGTATATATATAAATAATGTCTTGTACAGCAAATTTTCTTGGGTTGTCTTGCTGTGGGCCTAACTTGTACTTAATTTAAAATATGTATTTGTTTATAGTAAATATTTTGTACTTTGGGTTGTAAAAAAACACAGACACACAGTGATTTTCTCACGAACTTTACATTTTGCATACACTTATGCATTGTTTCTATAATGAGCATTGTCATTTTCACAGGGTTTTTTCATACTATCTTCTTTGCGATTGTTCTTTTTCCTTAAGTATAATTGACTTACAATATTAGTTTCAGGTGTACAATATAGTCAGTATGTTCATGCATTATGAAATCACCACGGTAAGTCTAGTTATCGACACAAGTTACTGTCTGTTGCATACAAAGTTATTATTTTTTATATTCCCTATTCTGTACATTACATCCTTGTGACTTATTTGTTTTATAATTGGAAGTTTGTATGTCTTAATTGCTTTCCTTTATTTCGCCCATCTCCCCACTCCCTCCCCTTTGGCAAATACCACTTTGTTCTCTGTATCTATCAGTCTGTTTCTGTTTTGTTGTTTGTTTATTTGATTTGCAATTTAGATTCCACATATAAGTCAAAGTATACAGTATTTGTTTTTCTCTGTGTGATTTATTTCACTTAGCGTAACACTCTCTAGGTCTATCTATGTTGTCACAAATGGCAGGATTTCATTCTTTTTTTATGGCTGAGTGATTAATATTTCATTCTGTGTGTATGTGTGTGTGCGCCACATCTATTTTTTTTTTAACAGTATAGAACATTTTATTTATGGTTTATAAGGTGCTTTTAGATATCCTATTTTCATTACCTGGCCCTCAATTTTTTTATTTGTCATTTATTCATTCCTCAAATGTTTATCAAGTGCACATTTTATGCCGGGTGCTAGGAAACTGAGAGGATCCCACAGTCTGTGGGAGACAGGCAAGCAAAGAGATAATAACAACAACTACTATTTATCACAATCCTCCAAAGTGCTTATTAAAACCTAGATGATGGGCTGTACATTAGACCTACTGCATTAGAATCTTTGAGTGGGGTTCAGAGATCTGCATTTTAAATTAGAGATTCTCAAAAAAGAACATCATACACATTAAGTTAGAGAAGGATTGATTTCTGGAGTGTATGCTGGAAACCAGCATTGTCCTCAACGCATTGTGCTCAGCCATCTTTTTTCAGTTCCTTCAAGGATTCAAAACCCTTGCCACAAAGAGCCTTCCCACATCTGTTCCCTGGTCGGGAATCCTCTCACTCTTCCCTCGCCAATTTTAATCTATCCATGAGGCCTCAGTTTAAATGTCACTTCCTTAGGAAGTGTCCCTAATCCTGGAGGCATCAGTAGGGACTTTTATTCTATGCCTCCTTGTGACAGACACTGAAATGGCTGCTCCTCCTTCAAAAAAGGAATGTTAGGAGAAGGAAGGTCAATTGACAGCCTCCAGCTGTTAACTCCTTCAGTTCTACCTCAGCTTTTTTTTTAAATGGTTAATTTTTTTAATTTTAATTTTTAATATTTTTATAACTTTATTTTATAATTCATATTTTTAAATTGATGTATAGTTGATGTACAATATTCTGTGTTATAGGTATACAATATAGTGATTCACAATTTTTAAAGGTTATACTCCATTTATAGTTATTATAAAATATTATCTGTATTCCCCATGTTGTACAATACACCCTTGTAGCTTATTTCTTACCTGATAGTTTGTACCTTTTAATCTTCCACCTCCATCTTGCCCTTCTCCCTTCCCTCTCTGCACTGGTTCCTTCTCTGCATCTGTGAATCTGTTTCTTTTATATCATATTCACTAGTTTGTTGTATTTTTTTAGATTCCACATGTAAATGATATATTATAGTGTTTGTCTTTCTCTGTCTGACTTATTTCACTTAGCATAATGTCTTCCAAGTCCACCCATGCTGTACACCAGAAACTAATACAACATTTTAAATCAACTGTATTTCGATTAAAAAACAGAGAAACAACCCATTTAAAATATGGACAGAACTGAACAGACTTTTTCCAAAAGAGGAAATGCGGATGGCCAACAGGAACATGAAAAGCTGCTCAACATCAACAGTATCAGGGAAATGAAATCAGAACCACAATGAGGCACCATCTCACACCTGTCAGAATGGCCATCATCAAAAAGAACACAAACAACAAATGTTGGCAAGGATGTGGAGAAAAGGAAACCCTTGTACACTGTTGGTGGGAATGTAAATTGGTGCAGCCACTCAGAACTCCAAAAACGAACCACCACATGGCCCAGCAATTCCATTCCTGGGCATATACTGGAGAAAAACAAAAATATTAATTTAAAAACATACATACACCCTGCTATTAACAGCAGCACTGTTTACAATTGCCAAGACATGGAAGCATCCTAAGTACATCAATAGATGAATGAATAAAGAAGATGTAGCACATATATGCAATGGAATATAACTCACCTGTAAAAAAAAAGAATTATACTGCCATTTGTGGCCCTTCACTTTTTTTTTTTTGCGCTTCAAAAACCAGAATTTTACAACTGGCATAAACATTTCCATTGCATCAGAAACAACAAAATACCTAGAAATAAACCTAACCAAGAAGGTTACCTGTACTCTGAAAATTGTAAAACATTGATGAAGGAAATTGAAGATGATAAAAAGAAATGGAAAGATTTCTAGTGCTCTTGGATTGAAAGAATCAACATTATCAAAATGGCCACACTACCCATAGCAATCTACAAATCCAATGCAATGCATGTCAAAATAGCCATGACATTTTTCACAGGACTAGAACAAACAATTCCACAATTTATATGGAACCATAAAAGACCCCAAACTGCCAAAGCAATCTTTTGTAGGTGTTTTTTTTCTCTTTTTGTTCTCTTTTCTTGTGGTTTGATGGCTAGAGAAGTTCTTTCACGTTTTTGTAAAGCTTGTTTGGTGGTGCTGAATTCTTTTAGTTTTTGTTAATCTGCGAAGCTTTTGACTTCTCCATCAAATCTGAATGAGAGCCTTGCTAAGATAAGAGTATTCCTGGTTGTAAGTTTTACCCTTTCATCATTTTAAATATAGCATGCTTCTCCCTTCTGGACTGTAGAGTTTCTGCTGAAAAATCAGCTGATAACCTTGTGAGAGTTCCCTTGTATGTTATTTGTTGCTTTTCTTTTGCAGATTTTAATATTTTCTCCTTATCCTTAATTTTTGTCAGTGTGGTTACTATGTGCCTTGGTATGTTCCTCTTTGGGTTGATCCTATGTGGAGCTGTTTGCGCTTCCCAGACTTGGGTGACTGTTTCCTTTCCCAAGTTGGGGGAGTTTTCTGTTACTATCTCTTCAAAAAATTTCTCAGGTTCTTTCTCTCTCTCTCCTCTTTCTGGGACCCCTATAATGTGAATATTAGTGCATTTCATGTTGTCCCAGAGTTCTCTTAAACTATCCTTACTTCTTTTCATTCTTTTTTTCTTTTTTCTGTTCTGCATTAGTGATTTCCACTAATCCATCTTCTATCTCACTAATTCGTGCTCTGCCTCATTTAGTCTATTTTGGTTCCTTCTAGTGTGCTATTCATTTCAGTAATTTTATTCTTCAATCCTGTTTGGGTATTCTTTATATTTTCTCTTTGCTAAAAACTTCACTCTGTGCATCTATACTCCTCAAGTTCTCTGAACATCTTTGCCATCGTTACTCTAAACTCTTGGATAAATTGCCTATCTCCTCATCACTTATTTCTTCTTCTGGGGTGTTATCTTGTGCTTTGGCCTGGAAGATATTCCTCTGCCACCTCATATTGTTTGTCTTTCTATTTATATTTCTAGATAGGTTAGTTATGTTTCTCGACCTTGGAGAGGTGGCCCTCTGTGGGAGACATCCTATGTGTCCCAGCAGTACACTCCTCTCTTGTCACCCAAGGACCAGGTTCCAGCCAGTCCCAGTGTAGAGCCTGGCCTGTGTATGTGGATTCCTTCCACAGGCTTTGAGATTGTTGTTTTCTTATTTCTGGTATCTGCCCCTGGTGGATGAGGCTGGACTAGAGGCTTATGCAGGTTTCTTGGCAGGAGGAGTTAATGCCTGGCCACTGCTGGGTGAAGCGTGATTCTGGACCTGTGGTGGGTAGGGCAGTGTCTAGAGGAGTTTGTGGCTCAGGAGGTCTGCTGATGGGTGGGACTGGGTTCCCATTCAGTGTGTTGTTTGGCCTGAGTCTTCCCAGCCCTTAAGCCTGCAGGCTGTTGGGTGGGGCTAGGTCTTGATGCTAATGATCCAATCAAGGTGTCAGCCTCCAGGAAAGCACATATAGGTGAACACTTCCAGAATGTCTGTCACCAGCTTTTATGTCCCCTGGGTGAGCTGCAGCCATCCTCTGCCTCCCCAGGGGACCTTCTAAAACCAACAGGCAGGTCTGGCCTGGGTTCCTATGAAATGACTGCCTCTGCCCTTGGACCTGGCGCACGCAAGAGTCTGTGTACGCTTCCCAAGAGAATGAAATCTCTGTTTCCCTCAGTCCCATGGGTCTCCTGGAGGTAAGCCCCACTGGCCTTCAAAACTAGATGACCTGGAATCTCCTCCTCCCAATGCCACAACCCTGGGCTGGGGAGCCTGACGTGGGGCTGAGAACTCTCATTCCTGTAGGAGGGCCTCTGTAGCTTAATTATTCTTCAGCTTGTGGGTTGCCCACCTGGAGGTAATGGAACCCAGTTATATCACAAGCATGCCTCTCCTAATGTCCTACTCTGGTTCCCTCTTTATGTTTCTAGTTGAAGATCTTTTTTGCTAGATTCCCATCTTTTTGTCCAGTGGTTGTTTAGCAGTCAGTTGTGGTTTTGTTGTAGTCACGAGGAGAGGCGAGCTTGTGGTTCTACTCTGCCACATCTTTTTTATCCATCCATCAGTGGATACTTAGGTTGCTTTTTCTTTGGGATTCTTGAATTTTTATTTCTAAGGACATTTATGTCCAAAAGATTATTTCTTTTTTTTTCTCACCCCCCCCCCCCCCCCCGGTAATTTAGCCAATTAGGAATGAGACCAAACTGCATTCTTCTCAGGTCTATTCAGTTGATAAATGGCACTTAACCAATTTCTTTCACATAATCTTTAACAAGAACTCGTAAGTCACATTAACTATACCCCAAGAGATGAGGGACTGATGGTAATTCACATGGACAGCTTTGAAAAAATTTGTCAGTTTACTGTCCCATTCTAGCCAGATTTTTTGGAAAATCTTCAGGAAAGATAGAAATTTCCCATCAATCTGAGACTACATGAAGATTTTACAACATTAACTGGGAAAAACAAAGTCCCAACATGGGACCTCCACAGATAAAATCATTGACCAGATGAGCACTATGAGTCATCATGGTAGGCAGATGCTCCTTGACGGTACCTCAAAGGCAAAAGAAGGGACGTTGCTGAAACTTTTAAAAATAGGCATCCATCCTCCATAATACTCTGTAATTCCATGGCATTTCAGTGTCTTGAAAGCCTCATAAGTGTTTGTAACTTTGTCATGATGCTTGTGGTCTTAATGTAGTGCTTGAACTCTTTCCAGTGGAGTGAAAATTGCTTCTGTTGTCCCTACAAATGCTGCTGCTGTGCTAGGGGTTGCAAACTCCAGGGTACTGATATGCTTAAGGAGAGGCAAGATAAATCTTCCTACAGACCCAAACATAAGTGCCAGTGTAGTTGTCTTCTGCATTAATGTGGGGAGGATTCCACAATACAAGTTTCAAATACATTTCTCCTCAACTGAAGAACCGCATTCCCCCCGCCTTTTTTTAAAATTCTTTTTTCCCTTAATGGAGGCACTAGGATTTGAATCCAGGACCAGCCTGCCAGGTATGTGCTCTACCACTGGGCTGTTCCCCTCACCTGCTGCATCCTGGGTTTTGATTCCATACAGTGGTTGCCAAAATAGGACCTTCTGAATGGGAAATGTGTTAGCATTGATGAAAATTGCACAGCAGCCACACAAGTAATGTATTTCATTAACATTTGCAGTATGAGGTGATGTATCTTGTTCTGAAGATGTTAGGATTGATGGCCTCTTTTCATGAGCTTCTGAATTCACTGTGTTGTATAAGATCTTTCTTCATGAAGGATTTTTTTTTAACTCGTTGCACCATTTGGGCCTTGTGTTTTGGAGAAATGGTAGCTTTTCTTTACTTTTTTTTTTTCATTTAACTATAGTTGACTTATTGTGTTAGTGTCAGGTGTACAGCTTCAGATTCTTTTCCATTATAGGTAATCACAATATATTGAATATATAGTTCCCTATGCTATACAGTAAATCCTTATTGTTTATCTGTTTTATATAGATATAGTTGTGTGTTTGTTAATCCCATGCTCCTAATTTATCCCTCCTTCTCCCCTTTCCCCTTTGGTAAATGTAAGTTTGTTTTATATGCCTCTGAATCTGTTTCTGTTTTATAAATAAGTTTGTTTGTTTGTTTTTTAGATTCTACAATCAGTGATATCATATAATACTTGTCTTTTTCTATCTGGCTTCACTTAGCATAGTATTTATTAGGTCCATCCATGTTGCTGCAAATGGCAGTATTTCATTCTTTTTCATGGCTGAGTAATATTCCACTGTATATGTATACCACATCTTTATCCACTTCCATATTGATGAACATTTAAGTTGCTTCCATGTCTTGACATTGTAAATAGTGCTGCTATGAACACTGGGGTGCATGTATCTTTCCGAAATAGAGTTTTTTCTTTTCCAGATACATACCCAGGAGTGGGATTGCTGGACCATTTGGTAACTCTATTTTTAGTTTTTTAAGGAACTTCTATACCGTTTTCCATAGTGGCTGCACCAGCTGACATCCCACCAACAGTGTAGGTGGATTCTCTTTTCTTTACTCCCTCTCTAGCAGTTATTATTTGTAGATTTTTGATAATGACCATAGTGACTGGCATGATGTGATACCTCATTGTAGTTTTGATTTGCATTTCTCTAATAATTAGCAACATTCAGCATCTTTTCATGTACCTTTTGGCCATCTCTCTGTCTTCTTTGGAGAAATGTCTGTTTAGGTCTTCTGCCCATTTTTTGATTTTGAGCTTTTTTTGATACTGAGTTGTATGAGCTGTTTGTATATTCTGGAAATTAATCCCTTGTCGCTTGCATCATTTGCAAATATTTTCTCCTATTCTGTAGATTGCCTTTTCATTTTGGCTTTGGTTTCCTTCACTGTGCAAAAGCTTATCATGTCCCATTTGTTTATTTTTGCTTTTATTTGTTTTGCCTTGGGAGACTGATCTAAGAAGGTATTGCTATAGTTTATGTCAGAGAATGTTTTGCCTATGTTCTTTTCTAGGAGTTTCATGGTGTCATGTCTTACATCATGTCTTAAGTCTTCAAGCCATTTTGATTTTATTTTAATGTATAGTGTGAGGAAGTGTTCTAAGTTCATTGATTTATTTATATTCAGTAGTCCAGCTTTCCCATCATCACTTGCCAAAGAGACTGTCTTTTCTGCATTGTCTTTTCTTGCCTCCTTTGTCAAAGATTATTTGACCATAGGTGTGTGAGTTTATTCTGAGCTCTCTATTCTGTTCCGTTGATTGGTGTGTCTCTTTTTGTGCCAGTACCATGCTGTATTGATAACTGTAGCTTTGTAGTATTGTCTGAAGTCTATTGTCACATTACCCATGGCATTTTCCACGGAACTACAACAAATAATCCCATAATTTATATGGAACCACATAAGACCCAGAATTGCCAAAGCAATCTTCATTTCTTTATGATTGAATAATATTCCAAATGCAAATATTTGTATTTGTATTCTAAAATAGAAAGACTTTTAGTTATTAAATTTACATAGAGTAAATTAGACTTTTTGGGGGGATATGCACTATTATAAATTTTAACACATGTAGATATATGAAAACATCACCACAATTAGAATACAAGGAACAATTTTATCACCTGAGGAAACTCTCTTTTGCTACATACCTTGGGAGACACATCCTCACCTTGACCTCTAACTCTTGATAACCACTGGTCTGTTCTCTTTCACAAGAATTTTGTCTTCTTGAGAATGTCATATAAACAGAATCAGGTAGTATATATCCTTTTGACACATAATGCCTTTTAAATTCATCTAAGCTGTTGTGTATGTTATTAGAATGTTCTTATTTTATTGCTGAGTAGTATTCCATTGTATTAATATATCACTTCAGCCATTGAAGGATATTTGGGTATCTAGTACATTTGAAAAAAATTACTTCACAGTTTAATTTATTTTATTTTGGGGGGGAGGGATAATTAGGTTATTATTTATTTTTAATGGAGGCTTTTCCCCCCAGTGTTTCCATATAATTTTATTAGCAGTTATTACATCAAAATTCACATTTATAGGTTCCAAAGGACTATCTTAAATTCTAAAGTATATGTAATTAGATTTTAACAGCACGGTAGAACATATTCTCATAGCACAGCCCTTAAAAAGTCAAGAATAATACTGAGAATTAAGTACAGTTCTATCAAGAACTAGAAACGAATTCTGTGTGCATAGTGTCACTTAAAGCAAAGTCCATGGAAGTATAACATATTTCTATGGATGTGAATTTCAGTGGCAAACATCATTGACTTCCAAACAACTGACACCAAAGGAACTCCCAATTAAAACACAAGCACGGTGGCTCTCGTTTAATGTAAATCTATGATAATTCTCTAAAGAGACCTTGAATCCTTAAGTCTTGTAATACGATTTTATGCTGTGACACTAGTACAAAACACATCAACTCTAATGTATAGATTCTGACACATGACAACAGGATACTAAAGATAGCCTTTTTCTATATCAAAAAATGCTGAGTTTTCCAGTACAGTATAGGCTGGTCATTGCTGATGTAGTGAAATTCTACATCCATCCTATTTTTAATGGAGGATTGAACCCAGGACCTTGTGCATGCTAGACACACACTCTGCCACTGAGCTATACCCTCCTGCCTCTAGTACATTTTAATGGCTGTCTCCCCTACTAGTCAGTAAGTTCCATGATCATGACAGGCTGGACATTGTTAGCATGTGTCTTCTATGTGTCTGTCTCTCTCTGGATGTGTGTGCATACATACATTACACACACACACACCAGACACCATATATGGTCTTTGTTTTTAAACCATTTTCGTGTAAAGTGCACAGATGATGGACTTTTACCCGTGAATACTTCAGTCTAGAATCACGTATTGCATTCAGTTGTCATGTTTTTGTAGTCTCTTTTACACTGTAATGTCACTTCGTCAGCCGTCTTTCTCACTTACAACTAACACGTTTGAAGAATACAATCCTATTCTTTCTTCTCTTCCTTTCTTCCTCCCTCTCTCCCTCCCTCCCTGTATTCTTCCCTTGCTCTCTCCCTGTCCCTGAACAGAAGTTTCCTCGTTGGGGGTTTGTCTGCTGTTTCCTCATGATTAGATCCAGGTTATGCATCCTTGGTTGGAATATTACACAAGTGATGTGTCCTTCTTGAAACACCACATCCAGCAGTTTGGGGTGTCCACCTTCTTCTCATTAATGATGTTAATTCTGGTCATGTGTTGTCCGATTTTTCCACTATGTAGTTACCATTTTTCTTCCCAGCAGCTGTTAAGCAATCTGTACTGAGATACTGCTCCTTATTAAAATTTTCCCCTACATTGAGCACAGTAATAAAATTTTTTATTGTTACTGGACTATTTTTTTTTTAAACTGAGTTATAGTCAGTTTACAATGTTGTGTCAGTTGGACTATTTTTTATTGTAAACCTCATTCAAATTTTGATTCTCTTGAGTTTAGGATCTATAAGTAACATTTAAGATCCATAAGATCAGTAACTGCTTTTGTAACCGTTCTTTATAAGTAAACCCATATTGATTGGTTTATATATAGATGCTATATGTCTAAATAATGTCCAGATCTGTGTGAAAGATGATAATAGAACAGTGTTTTCTTATTTATGTGTTCTTGTACTTGTAATGGATTTTCTGAATAGAAAAAAAAAGTGTGTGTTGAAACCTGAAGCATGATATTATTTAAAGACAAAGGCAGTACAATAAGAATGAGAGAAAAATAATTCAGTGAGCCAATTTCCTGAAAAGAAAAGGGAAGGAAGCCCATTTAGGAACCTGAGTTAAGAGGTTCAGAAATAGTTTTAATGAATATTAGTATGAATGAGGAAAAGGATATGAGGAACCACTTTGATTTGTTATTCCAGCGCAAAATCAAAATGTCAGAATTCAGATTGGGGAGAATTATTATGCATTGGAGATATATGAAGATTTTATTTAACTTATTATAGGATTTAAAACTCATGAGAAAAATTTAAATTACCTAAATAATATGAACTGCTGTGAAATGGAAGTACTTAAAGCACAGGAAAATGTACCTTCTGGTAAACGCAGTGGGAAGCTGGGAAACGTGAGTTCTAATCTAAAACCTGAGAGGCCCGTTTTGCCACTAATTAGTGATGTGTTCATAGCAAGGAAGATGAAGAGGTCTCTGAGTTCTTTTTTTGCGGTTTTGATTTCTGTGGTCTTCCCTAGTAGTGATCACTTGTCTCTAAGAACAGCAACTCCTAGGTGAGCAGAAAGGCTAAACTTTGTTTTTCTGGATGTCAGAATTTTGCAGGATATCAACTGGAGAGCTCTCCTCTATTACTTAGATGTACTGTGTGTTATAGTCACTTTAGTTTACCTCAGTTTTTACAGTATGAGAAATAAAAGTTTCATTTTATTCTATCCTGATATCATTTTACAACCCAAGACGTACACCTTAATATATTAAGGTGCTAGTTGGTAGTATTCAATGTTCTTGATACTCCATATTTTTTTAATTATAAAAGAAGAGCGCAGAAGATAATGTAACAGCATTTGTGTTCACCGTTCTGAATTGTTCGGTTTTGCTACCTTTTTTATTCAAGGAATAAAATAAAATTGAAGTCTCTACAGTATATTCAAAACAATATATTCTATGCATTAAAAAATTCATAGAAATTACATTACTCTATTTGTATCTTGTTTCTACTTGCTTTTTCCACTTGATAGCTATCTGTTGATGTATAGAGTTTGTTTATTCTGGGTATTTTGAATTTTCATGTTTTTTAAAAAATACTTAGTTTTTAAATTATGAAATATTTTTGTGTTGGAAAAACTCAGATTAACTGCATTCTGAAAGAATAAGTTCCTGAGATTTCCTTTTAACAATACTTTTGAAACACAGATAGCATTACTTCCTGTCTCTCAGTTTCCTGTATCCATGGCAACCTCTGTTTTACACACTGAGTGTGGAGGAACCAGTGTGAAGAGTGGTGTTTCCTGAGCAAATTGCGACTTAAAGAAAAAAAAAGGTGGAGGGGGGGTGGTCAACAGTGCCGCAGAAAGAAATGCAGTTTAGAAATGTTGCTCTTCAGATTTAGAAGGAAAACCTTTACTTGAATCAGCCGATTGTTAATAATATGAATTTCCTGTTCTTGGTAAGATTATTTATTTAAATATGAACATTTAGCTGACACAAAAAATAATTTGGTTTGTGAAAACCTGTAGTTTAAAGAGAGTGTAATTGTTCTGTAATGAATTTGTGTTTTCATAAATTATGATGGTATTTATTTGATATTAGACTTTAAGTTGATAAAGGGACATATTATATCCAAAGATCGTTATTCCTGCATCATCATTTGTTACTTTTGTTATAGTCAGTTGTAATATTTTAAATTAACTTAGCAACCATTTTATTTTGCAGTTCACTAAATTTGAATTATTTTGTCAAACAGTGGGTTAATGGCCTGGAGGTGCTAATAATTCTGGAACATATTTCAAACTTACTATTTTATGTTATCACCATAGTTTATGATTTATGATATTTAGTATTGTTGTCTGATCCTAATAAAATAGAATAGAGTACAGAATTTCTAGTATTATAAAACTTTATTTAAAGAGCTTTTTGGTGATTTAAAGTTTTACCTTTTCTTTTTATAGCCAATTTTGATATGAACAGAAAAACCAAGAACAGGGCTATGTGTGGAGTACGTTTTTCTCTGCCTTGTCTACGACTGTTTCTGCTTGTTACCTGTTGTCTTGTATTATTATTCCGTAAAGAGGTACTTGGATGTTCGTCTGTTTGCCAACTCTGCACTGGGAGACAAGTTAACTGCCGTAACTTAGGCCTGTCAGTTATTCCTAAGAATTTTCCTGAAAGTACAGTTTTTCTCTATCTGACTGGAAATAACCTGTCCCATATAAATGAAAGTGAATTAACAGGACTTCATTCTCTCATGGGATTGTATTTGGATAATTCTAGCATTGTGTATGTATATCCAAAAGCTTTTGTCCATTTGAAGCATTTGTATTTTCTATATCTAAATAATAATTTTATAAAACGCTTGGAGCTTGGAATATTTGAGGGACTTTCCAGTCTTCGTAACTTATATTTACAGTCTAATCAAGTATCTTTTGTGCCAAGAGGAGTATTTCGTGATCTAGTTTCAGTTCAGTACTTAAATCTACAAAGAAATCGCCTCACTGTCCTCGGGAGTGGTACCTTTGTTGGTATGATTGCTCTTCGGATACTTGATTTATCAAACAATAACATTTTGAGGATATCAGACTCAGGCTTTCAGCACCTTGGAAACCTGGATTCTTTGTATCTAGAAGGTAATAATTTAACAAAAGTACCATCAAATGCTTTTGATGTACTTAAGAGTCTTAAAAGACTTTCCTTGTCTCATAACCGTATTGAAGCAATACAGCCCTTTGCATTTAAAGGACTTGTCAACTTGGAGTATCTCTTCTTGAAAAATTCAAGAATTAAAAATGTTGCTAGGGATGGGTTTAGTGGAATTAATAATCTTAAACATTTGATCTTAAGTCATAATGATTTGGAAAATTTAAATGCTGACACATTTAGCTTGCTAAAGAATTTAATTTATCTTAAGTTAGATAGAAACAGAATAATCAGCATTGATAATGATACATTTGAAAACATGGGAGCATCTTTGAAGATCCTTAATCTGTCATTTAATAATCTTACAGACTTACATCCAAGGGTCCTTAAGCCATTGTCTTCACTGACTCATCTTCAGGCAAATTCTAATCCTTGGGAATGTAACTGCAAACTATTGGGCCTTCGCGACTGGCTAGCATCTTCAGCCATTACTCTAAACATCTATTGTCAGAATCCCCCATCTGTGCGTGGCAGAGCATTGCATTATATTAAATCGACTGACTTCACAAATTGTGTTGCATCTTCAACAAATGTATCCAGAGCTTGGGCTGTAAAATCTCTTCATATTCATCACAAGACCACTGCATTAATGATGGCCTGGCATAAAGTAACCACAAATGGGAAACATTTGGAAAACACTGAGAGCGTTACTTTCTGGGAACAAAATCGTACTTCACCTGCCAGTATATTTTTTCAAGAGAATACCTTTGGTAACCCGTTAGAGACTACTGCAGTGTTACCTGTGCAGATACAGCTTACTTCTCCTGTTAACTTGAACTTGGAAAAAAACAGTGCTCTACCAACTGATGCTGCTTCAGTGTCAGGGAGAACATCTCTGATTTGTACACAAGAAGTTGAAAAGCTGAATGAGGCTTTTGACATTTTACTAGCTTTTTTTATCTTAGCTTGTGTTTTAATCATTTTTTTGATCTACAAAGTTGTTCAATTTAAGCAAAAACTAAAGACACCAGAAAACTCAGGGGAAAATAGACTTGAATACTACAGCTTTTATCAGTCAGCAAGGTATAATGTAACAGCCTCCATTTGTAACACGTCCCCACATTCTCTAGAAAGCCCTGGTTTGGAGCAGGTTCGACTTCATAAACAAATTGTTCCTGAAAGTGAGGCACAGGTTATTCTCTTTGAACATTCTGCTTTATGATTGAACTAAATGTTGCTATCAGAAAACTTCAGTGTCATGGATCTGAATAAAAAGGAAGCCTCCTTATAGAATTATAGACTTTATTTGCATATATAATGAATGATATGAGTTTAGCATTAATAAATGTGTTTTTAATATTTTGTGAATACTGTATTCATTCAGCATTTTCTTTGATAGACACAGTATTAAGTAACATAATAGCTAACATTTCTGTGTACTAAGCACTAGCTAAATACTTCACCTAATAATGTTTAATCCTTAAAAAGTGCTACAAGATAGCACTATCTACATTTTACAGGTAAGGAGACCTAGGTAGAGTGAGTTTAAGAAACTGTCCCAAATTCTCACAGCTTGTGACACTTTTGAGGTCTGCTGATTCCAGAGCCATGCTTTAAATGTCATACTATACTGCTGCCTGGGTGCTAGGGTTATAGCTGTGAATAGCGTGGACACAGTTCCTGTTCTCAGTAGAACGTGAATCTAGAGGAGGAGACACATGGTTACTGAATAGGATGGTAAGTACTGCACTTGAAGGTCCTATCTGGTGTAACATATTTGGAGGCGAGGGATGGCTTTATGAGAAAAGTGACACTGCAAATAGATTGTGAACAGTAAGTGGAAATTAGCCCAGTGAAAGAGAGCGGAGTACTAGGTAGAGGTAACATTGTTAAAAGAAGGGTTGAAGAAATAGAATACTGCTTTTCAGGAACTGAAATTCAGTCCAGCTGGAGTTGTGAGTGGAGTTGTGAGATTTGCTGCTAGAGGGATCAGATGATGAAGGATATTATAATTTCATGTTTTTCCCTAGGGCAGCAGGGAGACAGGGAAGGATTTTAAGCAATGTTAAGAGTAGAACATGCTGCTGTTTGGCTGCACTCTTTTCTGGAAGAAACGACAAGGCTAGAAGCAGGATTCATCTGAATCACTAATCTAGGGAGAGATTCTGGAGGTGTGAGCCAGGGTGGTGGCAGAGAAGATGGGTGGATCCTAAGATGCCTTGGTGATTGGCTGAGGGGGGTGGCAGGTGAGGGAGGAATCAGATGTTAGGATTTTGGCTTAGGCAAATATTTGCCCTTAGAAGATACACAACATTTAAAAAAAATTATTGATGTATAAACCTCATACAGAAGTAGATACACTTGTTTTAACCACCACTTAGGTCAAGAAATAGGACATTCAAATGTAACATTTATGTGGACATCTTTTGAGCTTAAGAATTATATAAGTAGCCAAGTGTTTAAGCTTTAAGGTAGAGGGGGACCCACATGTAATTATGGCATTTTTACTCTATAATCTTACCCACACCACAACAATAACAGTAAAATTTGCCATCTTTGTTTTTAAGGCTTGCAAAAATGGGAGAAGAAAGCCTGGGAAACGTTTTACACGTTTTTGAAAAATAGCTTTGGTGTTAGGTCTTCCTAGCAAGTTGGCATGTACTTCCCACATCCTGTTGGACTTCTCGTTCTTCCTTGTTGCAAGAATCCCCCTCCTTTGCTTGTTTTTGTTACTGAGCCACACTAGAAAATGTGTGCATGGACTTGTAATGTGCTGTGCTGCTTTGGACTAAGAGGAAAGAGCATGGGCCATGTGAAACTGAACAGAAGGCTGTTCTATTTACTGATCAGACTTTTTTTATATCCATCTCCCACTGAATAGTAACTGAATTTTTTTTTTCTCCTGAGAAGACCCATTTCACTTCGTTTCTTTTCTTAACTTTTCTTTTTAATTGAAGTGTAGTTGGTTCACAGTGTTGGGTTAGTTTCTGGTGTAGTTTCAGCAAAATGATTCAGTTGTATATATATAATTTTCATATTCTTTTCCATTATGGTTTACTACAGGGTATTGAATATAGTTCCCTGTGCTATACAGTAAGACCTTGTTTATCTATTTTTATATGTAGTAGTTTGTATCTGCTAATGTTTTCTCATTAAAACTTGTATTTCTCTTTTTTCTAATTGGATTTCCTGATGAGCTCTTAGGTGAGTGGGGAGGGACTGTTTATTGTCTAGTATGTGAATGGTTTCACGGTTATTGAACAATAGTAGCAAGATGATGGGCCCTTTTTTTTTTTTTTAAGTGTTATACTGTCTCAAGTACAGTTTTTAAAAAGTGCCCCTTACCTGTAGTCATCACTCTCCAGAAGTTGGTAGGCTCTGACTGCTGCATGCTTTAGAGTGGGAAGCCCTGTGGGTTGAAAGAGAAATACCCTGGCAGAAGCGGCGTGGATGAGAGGAAGGGGTAGTGTGCTTGCTGCTGGCCCCCACGTGCCTGGTTTCATTGTTCGCGGCTCTTGTGGCAGCATGTGGTGTGGTAGAGGGCACTATTTTTAGTAGGAAGTAGTTTTTTGACCCTAAGTAATGTGTAATTTTAATACATGTTGCTTTTCTTTTATCTCCATGTCTTCCTTTATCTCTTGAGTTTCTAGTACACGACCATAGACCCTTGCCTCTTCTTAGTTTGGATACTGGCCTTGGAAAATCTTAACACTTTTTGGCAGATACCTTCTATGATATTTCTTTCCCTAGCGTTAATTCTAGCCTTAATATATGTTTGGGGTTTTTTCGTTTTTTTTTTTTTTTTTTTTTTTTCTTTCACGTCCCTGGAGCAAAATTTTTTATATTCTAGTGCAGTTTCCTCATGTTTTGGCTTTCATAACCCCTATTCTTCAGTCTTCTGCTTCTCATATATGAAAGCCTCCTTAAGCACTGTCTTCTAGTCTTCCAGAATGGGGACCTGTGAGATAAAAGTCTGTCTGTCTGTCTGTCTTTCTATCTATCTTCCTATCTATCTATCTATCTATCTATCTATCTATCTATCTATCTATCTTTCTATCTTTCTATCTTTCTATCTGTCTGTAGGTCTCTGCCCCAGGTCCTTGGCACAGAGCTTGTGAAACCTTGTAGTTTCTTAAGTGATAAGAACTCTAGGAACATCTTGTTCTACTGAGGCAGCTGTGGAGTGGGATCCTGGATGAGGGCTATTTCATCAAAGAGACCAAGAGATTAGAAGCTTGGAATTTTCAGCTCCACCCTAAGACTCTCCCCCCACCCCCCGCATTCTTTCAGAGAGGGGAGAAGGGCTGGAAGTGGAGTTAACAGTTGAATATGCCTGTGTGAGTTCTCCATAAAATTCCAATAGTAGTGCCTTGAGGAGCTGC
Organism: Camelus bactrianus; assembly: GCF_048773025.1. Classification (NCBI taxonomy): domain Eukaryota; kingdom Metazoa; phylum Chordata; class Mammalia; order Artiodactyla; family Camelidae; genus Camelus; species Camelus bactrianus. The sequence goes on from NC_133541.1 coordinate 43,252,954, forward strand.
CAGATGGGGGAACACTTCTACTTCTGGAGAGTGACATGCCCCAAATCCATGGGGACTGAAGCTCCTGTGCTCAGGACACTCCTAGACCTTGCCCCATGTAGCTCTTTATCTGGCTGTTCACCTGTATTTATTTTCTCCTTAAAAATCTGGTAAACATAAGTAAGTGTTTCTCTGAGTTCTGTAATCTACTCTAGCAAATTAGTTGAACCCAGGGAAGGGGATAGTTGGAAACTCTGGCATCTGCGGGATGGTGGCGGGGGGTGAGTCTTGGAGGACTGAGACCCTAACCTGTGAGATCTGATACTATCTCCAGGTGGCTTGTGTTAGAATGGAATTAAATTGTAGGACGCCAGCTGGTGTCACAGAGAATTGCTTGTTGGGAAAAACCACACATTTGGTGACCAGAAGTAGAGTATTATGTGTGTAGTAAAGAATACTCACCGAGAGAAACAGTGTGAAAGAACAGGGGTTTTTCCCTCCTCAGGAAGAAAGATCTGAGTTTTTTCCACTATAAGACCATACTCACTTGGAGTTTTATTCTTACTGTAAAAACAGCTAAATAAATTCAGGCAATAGCATTCTTGGCAGATGGAATCTTGCAGTGAACGTCCAAAGGCTGGAAGATATTTGTCGAAGAGAAGGCTGTTGTAGCTGGAAAGTTGAATGGACTTAGAGGAAGCCAAGAGTGGAAGCATCCCCATTTGGGAAGTTATGCAGTAGTTCAAACTACAGAGAGAACTGGCTTGTAGCACACATTCACAGTAGGGATGTAGACGAGTAGGAAGAAAAAAGCAATGAATGTGACAGAATTTGAATTAGGTGTTGGAATGGTAAATGAGAAGAAAGATCAAAACTGAATCTGGTGTCTGGCTTGAGTCACTGGGTGGATAGAATTGCTCTTTACTCAGATAAGTGAAAAGAAAAGTGAAGTGAAAGAAAGCCTGATTTTGTTTTTCTCTCTTGTCTTGGTTTCTTTGTTTTTGTTGGGGAGGCACTCAAAAGTTTGGTGTTGACTGTCTTTAAGTTGTGCGCCTGCCAAGAGTGGATGAGAAGGATGCCAATGTACTAGGGTTCCAGAGCTCAGTGAGGTCGTTGCTGGCAGTATTTAGGGGGAATTTGGCAGTGAGCCTGCAGCAAGGCCAGTCTAAGTCGAAGGTGATAACGCATTTTCCCTGTAAGAAAAATCCGCATAAGGTTTTTTGGTCAGCTTGAACACACTGTATTTACAGAGCTGTAACAAAATAGTCAAATGTCTGTTAAATTAAATTGTTAGTTTAGTTATACATACATATTTTAAAATAATGTAAAATAATACTTTAGAGAGATTTTTTTCCTTTTATTTCATGATACAGTTTTCTTCAAATGCTTTGTATAAATCTGTATGCACACTGAAAAAAAAATTAATTGGTAGAATGTTTTATAATATGAAAACCTTTGTGAGGATAATTGTTGGGTGTAAACTTTTCATTTTAAAATAACTTAGTGAATTTCCACTATGAATTTTTTATCCTATTTCCTTGCCAGTATTTGTCAAGGGAACTAAACTTATTAATATGTACTCTTTTCCATGAACATGCAGAGAATTAACTGTGTAAAAAGGTTGCATGTTTCCATTTAAGTGACAGAAGTGTTTGCAGCCTAGGGTCTGGAAAATAGAGGGGAGGAGACCTGATTTTAGTGTAAATGTCACCACTTTTATAGCCTCTATTGTGGTAGGAATTCTGGAATAAGACTGATAAATAAGGGCGTTTTTCTTTTTCCCTTTTCTTTCAATAAATTACTGCTCTTTGCTTAATCCTGTTAAATATTATATAAGCAAAGAAGTATAGCTTAGAGAATATTTTATTTGATTGGGCTTTTAGTGCTTAAAAACTTACTTTCTTAAATTACCCTAATTTCACCGACCCCCTAACTTAATATTTAATGATACGAGTGAGTTCAGATATTATTAGGTATAGTGTACAAATAGTGTAATTGTTGTTTGGTCAGAGCAGAAAAATTTTAAAGTGACTACGGTTCTGATTCATTTCTTTCTTGGGCTTACTATTATGAAAACTGTTAAATCATCAATTTTAGACTATAAAACTGTTCAGAAAAGGTAATTGAAAATTTTGTCTGTGTTTCTGCATGTTACCTCCAAGGTCTAAGGCAATGAAGATGTGATGTAACTATATAAATCCATCACTTACAGAGAAGTAGTTTAAGGCAAACGCTATATGATGATGGGTCAGTTATCTAAAAAGTGAAAGTGTAAAATGGTCACTAGAAAAATACATATAAAAACTGGACAAGTGGAAAGAAACTAGAGTCTTGTTCACATTTAATCTAATATTTATTGTTTATGCTAACCAGTATTCAAATACTTATTTCCGTTGTGTCTTTGGGATTAAAAATTTTGCATTATCTTTCTAAGGGCATTTTGTTTTCTAAACACCTGTGGTTGGGTTCATAATGATACAAAAGGACAGAAATAATTTTAAGCCAGCATAATTTTTTAAGTTGGGTGAATAAACACAAGAAAGATGAATTGATTTTTTTTTAGTACATAGTTTTCAGAAGCAAGGAAAAATCACTCTGTGTGAAGTTTCTGCAATTCACATACTCTACAGATACTTTTACATACCCAGAAAATGCCCCAAAATGTCATACCTTTAGGAAACATTAAGTCAAAATTAAGAGCTATCATTTTACTCATGTGCATTTGACTGAAAGAACTTTACAGAAAACTATGTGGAATTGTTTTAAATGACCAGTTGGTCTTTACTGATTTGAGTAAAATATTTCTTACTCTCACATATTTAATGTTTATTAAAGTGATTCATATCTTTAATTAATATCACCTAGAAAGTGATACAACATCATTTACCAACATATTTGAAGAATAAGATAAGCAGATGTTTTAAAAGGCCTATCTTTTTTCTGTAGCGTAGTTTTAACTCTGGTATATGCAAATAATGTCAACCAAATATGTAAAATAAGGAAAGGGAAGTGTTTGTGACAAGTGAAAATGAAGGTTACTAATATTTTTTTCCCTTCAGTTTTACTTTTATTCTCTTCTTTCATCCTTGATGTTAAATTTTCCTTGCATTTTCTAACGTGGATGTTTCAGAAATAGATGCCAACACAGCCACTTTCTGTTCTGTTTTGTGCCTCATGTCTGGTGTAGAGTAATCAATCGTAATATGCTATGTACAACTGAGCTACCCATACATGTGATTTAAAAAATAAATAAGTAAAAATAATATTGTTTAAAAAAAACGAGGGAGGGCAGTTCTCGAGTTTTGGGGATCATAATTCCCATGGTTATTTATTGTGTGTTCATATCATGCATAATGTTACCCTGTGGGACATAAAAAGTAAACATAACACGTGTGCTATTCTTCAGGTTACTTAAAATCTTAGAGTGGGTTTGCAAAATTATAAAGGATATTAGGAGAAAGTAATAAAGAAAGATGCCACATGGCATGCCAAGTGAGTAGTGCAGAGGTTTTATGCTACTGGAAATTCAAAAGACAGGTTGCTCAATTGCAGTGGGTTAAAGAGTGGTTAGGGGAAGCTTCATGAAGGAAGTGTGAATTATGCTGAGTAACAAAAGGAGCAGAAGAATAAGCAGATACTGGAGTCAGGAACTACGGTAGTCAGGGGGTGATGACTTAACTGCCTGAAAACAGTGATGAAGGGGGAATAAAGCAGTATCACTTTGGAAAGGTGGGTTTAGTAGAGCTTGCTGAGGTTCATGATAGCCCTTGAAAATTCTTAAATTAAGGAGAAAGAATGAAATTTAAGGGACTAGAATAGAAGGCACCATTTGCCTCCTTGAGGCCTCACTTTAAGGAAACAAATAGAATCATTTGAGTCCCATTTAGCATTGTGAACTGAAAATAAGTTTATATCATAATTGGGATTCCTTTAGGAGGAGCATCTGTCCTAATGCAGTAAGTGAAAGATGAGTTAACTGGGAAATTCTAAGACCTGAGGTGATAGTAGAATGATCCAGTGTCTGGGAGCCAGTGAAGAGGATTAGAGAGGAGTGATTAGCTGGTGGTGCTTCTTCAGTGCCATCCGGACAACAGGATTCTCTGACTAACTTTAGACAAATGCCGTAAATAAGTCAGAAATAACCTGTAAAATTGAGAAAGGCAGCTATTTAAGATACCATAAATTGACTTAAAACAGAAAAAGAACATCCCATTTGTTGTTTAATTTGTTTATTCTTCCTGCAGATTTTTAGCCCATAATGAGCTCCCAAGTACAGCTTTTCTCAGTCTTTTTCCTTTGAATTAGAGAACAGGTAACGTTCAGATGTGTAGCACGCTTCATTCAAAGTATATGCACTAGACGTTAAGCTTCCTTTAGTTTCTGAGTTTCCTGAAGTAGCCATCTTTTTTTTTTATCCCTGGGACCTATCACGATGTGTAACACATTTTATGGGCTCCTAAAATGATGACTAAAATGAATGAACTTGACCATGATGACCTATTCACCAGAAAGAATTGGCCTGGGTAATATGACCACTTCTTTATTTATTTTTAAACATTTTTTTTTATTGAGTTATAATCATTTTACAATGTTTTGTCAAATTCCAGTGTAGAGCATAATTTTTCAGTTATACATGAACATGCATATATTCATTGTTGCATTCTTTTTCACTGTGAGCTACCACAAGATCTTGTATATATTTCCCTGTACTATACAGTATAATCTTGTTTATCTATTCTACATATGTCTGTCAGTACATATTTTGAACTCTCTACAAATTTTGAACTCCCAGTCTATCCCTTCCCACCCCTCTCCCCCTTGGCAACCACAACTTTGTATTCTATGAATATGACCACTTATTCTAATCACAACTTTCTTTGTAAATTAGTTGGTATCCTGGTCCACCTCCTACTTATTAATGCTCAGTAAGCCAGTCTTCTGAAGTCTTCTTATGGGTCCACACCAAATTAATGTTTTGTCTGGAATGATCAGTAGTCAATTTTTGTTTTAAAGTTTCTGAATGCTGTTTTTTCTACTGTGCTGTAGAAACTGTCCACGGGTTCCACGTCCATGGATACAGAGGGCCAACCATACTATTATTTTATAGTATAAGGGACTTGAACATCTGTGGATCGAGAAGAGAAGAATCGAGGGACCACTGTATAGACTAGCAGGGAGTTTGGCTAATTCTTTCAGATTGCTGTGTGCTAGTTAATGTGACTTGCCACTTCTTGGTAAGCACTGATTTAAGAGGTTAAGAACTGAGTGAGATCTAAAATTACATGGTTTCCTCTGGCTGCCTTTACTTCCCCCACATTGCACCTGACATCGATTTGAATGGATGGACACGAGAAGACTACTATTAGAGGAAGATGCACTGAGAATTCCAGTAAAGTAATACTCATAACTCACAATATTAACACATTTAGAAGGAAAAACTGCACTGTTTTCATAAAAAAATTAATATCTAGTTCTTGGCTTGTTGTAATGTATATTAGGTTATCTAAGTACAGTGACTTTTCTCCTTCCCTTTCTTCCTCCAAACCTATTATTTCATTCCCAATTTATAGCTCTCTTTTGATTATTTCCATTTTAGATGTCTAATTACATTTTAAAGCATTTAATTCAGAAAGATTATGTATTACAAAAACCAAGATTGATTCTTGATTTATAAAAGACGGTTGAGAGAGTATTGTGTGAATAAAAAGGAAAATGAAGTCTTAATATTCAAAACTTCATAAATAATGCTCTCTATAAAAGAAATTTATTTTAGAGGCTTCATTTTAAAATGTTACATTTACACATCTGGAAGGAGCATTTTTATAATACTTTAAAAGGGGGAAAAAGAATTTATAACTTCTTAATGCTTGTTTTCTTTAATGTCTGTTCTGTGTTCCAGGAAAGTCCTAGCCACTTTTGGCTTTTTGTTATCCTGTTATTTGGGAGTGCTTTTCCCAGACTGCTTAATGAGTGGTAACTGAGCTGCATTTTTTGGAGTACTTTTTGAACTTGATTGCTCTGAAGATAGTCTTTGTATAACCTCTCCTTTTACTGATCCCAAAATGAAGCATGGGATCCCCTTTTCCTTCAGGCCTTCTCCTTTTCTAGAGTCAACTCTTCATTCAAAGCCAGATTTTTATACCTTTCTAGTCTGGGTCATAGTCATTTTTGCCTTTTCTGAACTTGAAGTGCAAGCCTCACCTGCTCTGGCACTTAATAGGCACTCCGGGGTCAGCACGGTTCCCCGTCCGCTGGAATTAAGCCCCACCTCTTACCCCCCAGCTAGATCTCTGCCTCTTGTGTCCTTTTCTGTGCAGCGTGGGTCACATTTCAGTGAAAAGAATGATTGGCTGGCTGACTGAGGTTGCCTCGCCTCTCTTATCTCATCGCTACTAGACTGTCCAAGCCTCTCACTTGGTAGCACTAGAAATCCAGCTGGAGGCAGGGGCAGGAAGAGGGAGGGCGAACCCCGGAGATCACACGGCTGACTTCTCCTCCAGGCCTGAGTAAGCATGGGCCAGGACAATAGTCTCTCTTCCTGACCACCATGTGCGTGCTGGACGTGTATCCTCTGGCCTGTGTTCAAGCTGCTTCTGTGAATATCATTATCCCTTCTTCTATATGCTGTTTTTCTTAATACTTCCTTTTGTCAGTCCTTCACTGATTCTGTCTTTTGGCTTTCTGTCTATCTCAGGTTCCTGAACCCATTAGATTTCTCTCAGAACTTTTCAAGCTCTGTTCTGGTTCCAGCAGTGTCATCTGAACAATCTCATTTATGACAGAGGGGTCCAGTTACTGCTTTTGGCAAGAGTTGTGCAATCGAAGTTTTATCTTATCCATGCTGCAGTTTGATGATTAGAGTCTGTTCTCAGCCTTGAAGGCGTAGTTTGTGAGTGTGCATGTCTGAGTGGAGGCCCAGTGCTCTAGAACTGTGTCATTTTCTAATTATGGCAAAGAGAACTTGTTACTCTCTCCTCAGAAACATATGTGTTCATGCTAGTAGTGCCAGCATTGATGAGTATGATAATTTGAGGTAAAACCTATAATCAAATGAGCTTGTTGTCAAGTTACACCATTTTTTATCTTTCTCTCCTACACTCCCTTTTAATTAATATTTCCCCACATAGTAGAACATGGTCACACTCAGGTTGTCAGATATCTGTTAGGAAAATTCATTACCGGTCTTTTGAGAAAATACACAGTACTCACAAATTCCATTGATTTCCTGGGAAATTTCCAGTTCCAGGAAGTATGGGGTTGATGCTTAGAGTGGTCTGAGTAGAGAAGACAGCTGCCTGAGTAGGCTGTCCCTGAATAATATTGAACATAAAGGCCTGGTAAAGAGCCTTGAAAGCTACAGAAGAATTGAGGGCTTTTGTCTTCTTCACCTAATGAGGATAGCTGTCCAGAATACTGCTGTGTTAAAAAGGAATCTCAGGCCGTGACTGCCCTAGCTTCTGTGATGGATGAGTGGTGAGGTACTCATCAGTAGGGAGGGAAAACGGCTGTATTCCTGCCCGCCCCAGTGTACCTGCCACCCCCGAGTCCAGCCTACACTTAGCAACATCTAGAGAAGTGAATTAACTTCAGTAGGATCGCATAGTGGCTGAACTTTTATTGCAAAATCTTGCTTTCTAATTCTTTTTCTAAGGTGTTCCTCACTGAACCAAATAAAGCAGGTTGTATATGTTTCTTTCTGTAGAGATTTTTTTAGTACTTATGTGAAGGAAATGTAGTAATATCAAAAATATATACTCTTGCAATAGAGTGTTATATGCACATTAAAATGTAACAGAATGATATCAACTTTATTATTTTGCCCATCTGGTGCAATAGTTCTGTAAAATCTGATCACATTTGAAAGTATAAACGAAAGATTTTGACTTTACAAAGGTGGGAGCATGACCCAAATTGTGTTGACATTGGGAACTACTTTACTGAACATTTTGAAACTTAATAATGCATTTTAATGCAGTATGAGAAACACATGTCCCTATGTCCCTTGTAGGAATGATAACTGTTAGTTCCCTGGAGACAGGAGTCATAATTTATTCAATTAGTTTTAAATTCAAGTAGCATAATTTTGTGTGCCGGTGGAAGGTTATGTACTTCTGCTTTTTTAAAGTCAGGCTTTTTAAGATGTAGTTGATACATAGTAAAACTTCTTTTAAGCATACAGTTTGACAAATGTATACAGTATATAACTACTGCCGTACTCAGGATGGAGAACATAGCCATCACCCCCATTCTCATCCTTTCCAGCACTTGGTATTGTCAGTCCTCTTAATTTTACTTTAATTAAAATCTTTCTGTAGTTTTAATTTGCATTTCTCTGATGACTAATGATGTTGAGCATTTTTTCAGGTACTTATATGCCATCTGTATATGTTCTTAGGAGAAGTCTTTTTGAGCTTTTGCCCATTTTTAAATAGAGCTATTTGTCATCTTACTGAGTTTTCAGAGTTCTTTTCTATATTCCAGATCAAAGTCCTTTATCAGATGTATGTTTTACTGATACTTGTCCCCCATTCTTTGGCTTATCTTTTTCTTTAGAAGAGTAAAGATTTTTAATCTTCAACATTTTGTACCTTTATCTTTTTAATTATAACATAAACATAAGACTATTATGATAAATTAAAGAATATTAAAGTATCTTGTTCCCATCTAATCTACCCATCTAGGTATTTAAATATACTAATAATCTAGTGAAAGAAAATTTTAGTGTAATATGCAAAGTATAATTCCTTCCTTAAGAAGTTTATTTTGAAGGTTTCTTTTATATTTTTAGACTAAAATTTCTCTTTATGTTCAAGAGGATAATTAGGAAAAGAAAAAAAAAAGGAATTACCTGTTGAAATACTACAGTTTAACCTGTTTTGCTCTTTTTTTATTCTAGTGTTATCCAAGATAAATTCTGTGGGATTATAAACATCTCAGTGGAGGGCCTACATGACGTCATGACGGAAGACACTGAAACAGGAACTTATAAAGAGTAGGTGGATCATTTAGTTAATTGCCCTTGGACTTGAGTAATTAATTATATCCTACATGATTTTTGTTTACTATAACCATATAAACATGGTATGGTCACTTTTTCATTTTGTCTTTTATAAAGCAAAATCTTGTTATTTTGCTTGTAGTATTATTTGATTTTGAGGTTAGCTTTATTTTGTTATATTGAAATTCTGAATTGGATTTCTTTGGTCTACTCATCGTTTTATGATTTGACATTAGGTGTTTTTTTTGTTTTTTTTTTAATCCAAGTATATTTTAGTGTATAAATTCTTCTTTTAACATGTTTTGAATGTTCTTCTTTTTTTCCAGTAACAATGTTCCCTGCCCTTCAGGCAAGTCATGGGGAACAGGGAATGGGTTAGCATCCTGTATTTGTGTTTGACTAATCACTGACACCTTTAATATATTAGAGGGTCACATGGTACTTGATTACTTCAAAAAGAGAATAGTTAAAATTACAATTGATCCTTGAATAACGTGGGGGCTAGGGGCGCCAACCCTCTGCACAGTCAGAACTTCAAGTATAACTCTACAGTTGGACCTCTATATCTGTGGTTCCACATCTGTGGATTCAGCCAACCACAGATCAGGTGGTACTATAGTGTGTGTAGTACTGTAGTACATATTTATTGAAAAAAATCCACAGTTCAAACCCATGCTGTTCAAGGGTCACCTATATATTCTTCAGGAGTTTAGTTAAAATCATGTTATCAGGAGTGCTGATAATCTAATATTTATATAACTATTAATTTGAAAAAAATTTTAAAGTATTACATCCTTTTATAGTTAGTAGAATTACCACATCTTTCCTCTTAATATTACTGTTAATAAAGAGGATGTTTATATAATGATAAGCAAGTCTTCATGAGGTTCCAAACTGCTTGGCTTCTCTCAGTAATATGCTGAGCCTGTTTTCTTTACGTTTTATAAAACCGTCTATAGCAAATAGGAAAGGTTGCCATTCAAGCCGTGTTATGGAAATATAATAGATATATGTTGTTGAATCTTATTAAACATACATAAATAAAATGTATCCGGCATGAAACTCAACTTTCAGGAACATTAAGGAGTTTGGATGAAGTGGAAATCTCAAACTTTTGTGATTACAAACCAAAAGTAAAAAAAATTCATGCCTGTAGGCAATTTTTTTAAAGTTAACGTAGGGTACGTAATTGTAAATACTGTGTTTTTATACATAATATATGGCAAAATTTACAACTCTTTGTGAAATATTTAGGATATATTCAAATGTTCCTTGTCTTCTTCAGAGTATATAATTTAGTTAGGGGAGGGTATATATAAGACCATAATGAAAATGCAAATAATGAGTTAAAGGCAGTTATATATGTTTTGAACAAAGCACACAAAATAGAATTCCAGATTGTGCTTTAATAGAATGTCAGAAAAAGAAAAGGCACTGTGTGTTACGATCTCCAGGGAGGAATAAGAATTGGGTTGTAGAAAGTAGAATATAATCACGGCATGGTTTAACTGGAAGGGTGAGAGGCAAGAAGTTGTTAGGAATACAGTTTAGAAATTATCTAGTGTAATTTCATTATTTTAAAGATTAGGATACAGAAGCTCAAAAAAGTGCAATGACACAACAAATTAGTGGAAGAGTCAAGACTAGAACCAAGTCTTCTGACTCGATATGCCATGCTCAGCCATGAGGAAAGTTTTGGTTTGGAAAAGAAAAATGTTGGATGCAAGCAAAGCACACTGACTAGGAGACCATTACAGGGATCAAGACTTGAAGGGCCAGACTTGTGGATGAGGGAACATCGGTAGCTGCAGCATATAACCACTGTTTTCTTTTCTTCCCCAGAAGTGAAACAGAAATAAAATTTAGGCTTTTACTAGCATTTTTTTCCCCTTCACTTGATACGTTGCCCCACCAGACAGCACTTCAGAACGGAGCAGAGAATACCAGAGGAAACCTTGGTTCCTTGACTGACGTTCTCCCCTGGGTATTACCCTAACCTGCTGGTCTCAGTGACCTCCTTGAGGTCTTTCTCCAGTTTTCCCTTTCTGATCCATTCTGTTCTGTTTCTTAAAATTAAAAGCCCGCTTCCTTATAGTACAAAGTTGTTGGGGCGCCGTTCTTTGCTGATGCTCAATTTCTATTGCTGGCCTTTTCCTTCCTGGGTTCTTCTTCATTCCCCAAGTATGCCATTTCCTTTCATACACGTTGCTTGACTCAGAAGATTTCGTCTCCTTGCATGTCATGCCCTCAGCCTTGCCCTGCTTGGCAAATACCTACCTCTAAGATCCCTTTCCATACTCTCAGGAAGAATTCATAGCTTCCTTCCCTGTTCCTTCATGGCACTTTGTACTGTTAATATCATCCTTTAAATAGCTGCGTGGAGTCACTAGTGGTCATAGGAGGGTCTGAGGCAAAGCATAAGGAAAGCACATGCTCATTATGACTAAAAACCATTAACACAGGATTGAAGGATTATTTAAACAAGACACCTTGGATGGAGAGACGTGTGGCATCTGGATGTAAAACAGCCCTGAGCTTGCTAACTACCAGGGCGAAAAGAGAAGCATTAGAAATTACCTAGTTCCTGTTTTTAAGCAGAAAGAGGTAGGTGTATCAGGAGAGGGAGACTGTTTCTTGGCCTGAGCCCAGAAATGAAACTTTGTTAAGATTTCTATATAAGGGACTGTAAAAGAGATTTTCACCTGCAAATAAGAGAAACTGAGTAAACTGGTTTTAACAATAAAGAATTCATTATCCCTGACCACAGAACGGCTGCAGGTGAGCGAGAATTAGCTATTTGTGACCTCACAATACCACCGAAGACCCAGGTTCTTTCTGCTCCAGCCCCTCAGCACGTTAACTTAGTATGCAGGCTGCTTCCCTCATCGTCACAGAGTAGTTCTAGGCATTGCAGTTCATGACAGTGCCAGTGCCAATCAAGTAATCTACTTTTTCCTTGTGTCTTTTTTTTCAATTTGTTAACATCATAGGACACTTTCCTAGAAGTCATCTCATCAGACTTCCCTTCTTGTCTAATTGGCTAGAATTTCTTAAACATGCTTCTGTTGAAAGGAGTCATCAACCAGGGAGTGGGATTGCCTTGATTGCTTACTGAGCCACTGGCACGGGGACTGGGATCGGCTTTTTCTGAAGTATATGGTGGCGTGGAAGAGGAGGATAACAAACAAATTCAGGATTCTGTTAGGAAGGAGGGTGATTACATAGGCAACTTAAGTGTCTGCTGCAGAGACTAATGGAATAATATCAGTTCTAGTTTTATTATAACGTTAAGACATGGGTTTGTACAGATTAAATGAAAAATATACTTTTAAAACAAATTATTTAAAAGCTTTCATGTTGCATGCTAATACTGTTGGTTGTGTTTGACATTTGGAGTTTCTTGTTGGGAAAGATTCTGAATTAGCAGCTAGAGTGCCTGGATGTTTTCAGTGGACGAGTGTAAGATGTGAGAGTTGGCTGCCTGTGTTCACATGTTAGTTTTCCCTATTTTAAACTGTTGTTATTTTTCCCTATTTTAAATTGTTGTTATTTTATCATAATTACTATTATTAACATTCATAGCCCACACATTTTAGTTTATTAGAAATCTATTCATTCTCACCATGCCTTTTATGTAAAAATGGTTCCCTGTCTTTAGCCTTTGTCAAAAAAAAAAATGAGATTTGACTTTTAATTGGAGATTTTCCTGCAACAGAGAATTTCTGCTTTGGGCTTTTCAATTCTTTTTTTTTTTTTTTTTCCTTTTTCTGTCTTCTAGAGACCCAAATGAATGCAATTTGCAGAATTGCTAACTAAAAATATTCTGCCCTTTGGGGATATATATATGCATGTGTGTATTTATATCCAGAATATACTTTATTATTAATGTGCTAATAAGTCTTTTAACTTAGGGAAGGGGGAACAAAGAGTTTTTACTATACAAGAAAGTTAACAGATTTTGGAATGCAGTAATAGAATTTTATTTAATAGAAAGCATACTTCCATGGCGATCCAGATTCAGTTCAGATAGAATTCAAGTCTATAGCAGGCTTAAAGTAACTAGTGGTAAGGAACTCCATTTTATCATTCAGTTCTAAAGTACACACTGGGATCTAGACTTTTTCTAGACATTTCACTTTATTAAATAGCTTTTGGGTTGAGATAACAAAGTCATAATTTTCCAATTTTGTGCCAGAGTTCCTTGGCCAACTAATTGTGCTGCAGTATTTTGCAGTTGACCCTTGAACAATGCGGGGGTTAGGAGCACTCACCCTCTGTGAAGTCGAAAATCTGAGTCTACTTTATGGTTGGCCATCCGTACCATGGTTCCTCTGGTTCCACATCCTCAGACTCAGCCAACCACAGATCATGCAGTACTGTGGTATTTACTGTTGAAAGAAATCTTGTATAAGTGGATGCATGCCATTCAAACCCATGTTGTTCAAGAGTCAACTATATATCCTGGTGGGCGAAGGTACGGCAGCTCCAAGAAATTAAGGCCATGCGATGAGTTAGCTGTTGAACTCTTGCTGTTTTTCAGGGCTTCTGATTTCCAGGTTAAGGTTCTTACTGGTTGATCCCACCCAGTGCACTGACTGGGTCAGAGGCAGTTGTTCCAAAACTTATTTTTTCAGTGGTGGAGGATAAGGAGAATAGGACACTCATGTCCCCTGCAAGAGTGAGCCTGAACAGATTTCTGGTGTCAGCACTTGTCCTTAGCCCTGAATCGAAAGTCATTTATGCAGCTCTGAGTCAGGAATTGTCCTTTCCCTGTACTTGCCACGAAACGTAAGAGAAACCAAGCTTTCTTTGCCACGGTTTATTGGTTGGGAACCTGTGACTCTGATAAATCACTGAATTCTGTTTTAAATTAGGAGCAGTGAAGTTCGTTCCATCAACTTGATTCACTAGACAATATTCATAACTTGTCTCCCTGGAACTAGTGTTGACTGAATAGGAAACTGTATTTATATTATCTCTGCTAATGGTGAAGAGCAGTGATACAGATAATCAGAATAAAATGATTTATAAGTGTCCTGCAGGTACAAGTGCTGTCACGGACAGCTTCCTTATACATAGTAATGTCAGTTGGAGAACAAAGTAGATTTTTCCATAATTAATAGTGTTTTAATGATGTTATTGTTTAAATTATTGCCACTGTTATGAAACATGTATAATAATCTAGACAAATGGAGATTAGTGGTAAAAGACAAAGTATTAATTTTAAGTGTTTGTAAGTATCATTCTTCTTTGTATATACCTTGCCTAATCAAGTAATTTATGGTTCAAAAGTGGCCTATAAATAAATTTCTTACAACTTATTCCCTAAATACTCAAGTAAAATGCTCCAAATATTTTTGGTGTGGTCCTTTTTGAAGTGAGGTATCTTTTTATAATTACATTTTTAAGATTACAAGTCCGATTTATCTTGCTGTTTCTCACATTTTGGTACATAGATGTATTACTGTTCTCAGTATTTTGAGGGTTTGTTTTATGTTATAGACATTTTTAATTTATTTAAAACTTTTTTTTTTAAACTATAGCTGTATGTTAATGTCTCATATTGAAGAACCAAAAGTAACAGAAGATGAAGAGCCACCCACAGAACAGGATAAGAGGAAAAAGATGGTAAGTTACTAAAGTAGTTCCTAAAATCTGGGAGAACCATATGTCATCATTATATTCTGGAGGTCTGAAAATATATGGTGGTCCGTTCATTCATCTATCAACCCATCCCTCCATCTATCCATTCATCTATTCATTCCTATTGCAGAATTAATGTCAGCTGACTGAATTTTGAAATTCAGGGTGTACTCTTTAAACAAATAAATTATATTCCTAGTACTGGAAGTTGAGTTTGAGTTTAACTGTTGATCTGAAATAATTGTTTCTTGTCTTAGCAGAGGGTTTATTCCTTTACTTATAGAAACTATGTGACCTTCAAACTTCATTTAAGTTTCAATGCTACTTCTTCTGTTTTGAGGAGACTTTGAAATATCATTATTCCTTGTTATTTCATGGAGCTTGTAATGAATTTTTTCTGAAATACATCACAAGCTTTTATTTAAAATGCCTTTAAATTAACTGCTAAATTGTTTTGAACACCATTAATTTTCACTATAAGAATCTGATAAGAAAAAGGAACAAAAAATAAGAAACATCTAAAATATCTTACCTTTAAAATTATAATCATGAACTTTTAAATACTTTGACACATGAATGTAAAATAGGTACATAAATCAACTTTCTCCTTTTTCTCTTGGAATCTCCTCTAGTCTCCAGACCTTACCAGTTACTAACTTCATTGTGCCTTCTTTCCTCATTTGCAAATGAGATCAACAACAGTATCTACCTCAAAAATAGAATAAGTTAACATATAAAATGGTCATGAGATAATGCTGAACACCTATTAATTACTATGGAAGTGTTAGCTATCATTACTTCAGTCTGCGCATGATATTCAGTCCTTGAATTACCCCACGATTATCCTCACGGGCCTCACACTCAGCTTATAGCTAATATGCACGGCTCTGACAGCCTTCTTTTAAACTGTGTTTGCGTTTAATCCATGTTACTTTGCTTTTATGCTCAGTATCATCTCCCTAGCAGCTAGTGTAGAGGAAAGGACAATATCCAAGAATTCATAAAACCTGAATTCTGGTCCTGTTGGTATGCTGTTGTGACCTTGAGCAAGTCACCTTGTCTCTGGAGAACTGTTTCCTAACTTGAGAAGTGAGTGGGAAATTGGATTAGTGGATTCCCAAGGGCCTATGAGCTAAAAATTGTTTTTTTTAAAGCTCTTAATGCCATTTCTCTTTTCCTTCAATATGTAGTGTCCTAGTGAAGTTTTCAGTTGTGAGTATAACTCTGGAAGTATTTCTCCTATGAAGAGAGACTGCTAAGCAGTATCCTAAAAAAATGGGAAGTGTTTTTTCTTCACTTAGAGTGATGATAGTCTTTGGTGTAACATAAGTGTGTCTTTCCCCTCTTTCACTTCCACTCTCTTAAGCCTTGAATATATAGTTGGTGTTACAGGAGAATATAATAGCGTTTTTCTTAATAAGGTTCTGAACTTGTAAATGCGTAGTTAAAGTGTTCTGCTTCCTTTCGGTCATCAGCTTTTGTGCATACTTTAGAAACACAGTGAGTGTGATGAGTCTGCCCTTTGCAAATCAATCTACCCAGATCTGTTTTTCATTCCATAAAGAATCCTCAGTAACAAAATATGGTATTAATTTTAATTCTAACTTTATTTTTAAGGTAGGTGAAATATGATCTCAAAGAGCAGTGTAAGAACATAGTTTAAGGAATAACCCTTACAGTTCCTTGATTCAGTTTTGTGGTCCTAAATTTCATTTGAGAGCTCATTTTTTTTATCATTATTATTCTATTTTAGGTAGTATTGATTTACAGAACAACTTTTATTTCTTAAAGTGGCTGCTTTTGTTTGAAATTAGTCATCACGGTGTGTATTTGATGTAGGTTTATATTGTCATCTCTGTTAAGATTTCCAGTGCCTTAGACCTAAAATTTAGTCTTATGCTAATGATATCACAGTGTTTATGATTAATTCTGGGATTATGTATCTTAGCCTTGACTAAATCTTAATTATGAATACAGTGCTAATTTTTCAGTAATTTTTCAATAACAGTTACTTTCATTGTATCTTGAGGGTTACAAGAATAAATTATATATTTCTGCAGTAATTATATCATCATTCTTGTACTACGATATCTTTAAAATTAGAAATTTTTTTAAGAACTATCTGGATGTGTCTTGATTGTAATTTCAAAGGGAAATGTTTACTGGTAAATGATTATTTAAAATAAAAACTGGTCTAGCTAGCATCAAGGGTTTTTTTTTTATTTTAAAATGAAATTTTTATTTACTTGGAAGAAAAAGTATAGCTGCTTGATTCCAAGGTTACATAATTGAAAGTTTTATTTACTTACTGTCATTGTTGTCTTAAAGTGGCCCCTGAAGTGTGGTGCCTTCATTTCAGTGGCTGCTTCAGTAGAGGAAAGCAGTGGTGATTGTAATTCAGAAAGGTGGATGATTAATATTATATCAAGTGTGCCAAGTGATTTTCCACACATTTTTGAGAATTCTCTATGTTTTGTCATAAGTAACAGTGAAATTTCCTTTCAGGAAAACTATTAAGCTGTCCAGACTTTTGATCATGTGCTTTTTTAATCTAGCTCCACTCTGTACAATCCATTTTGGGGAGACTAATATTGAGAAGATTGAACGTGTCTCGGGTGTTTCATTTCACTTCTAAGTTTCCTCTTTGTCTGGTATGCTCCAGTAGTAGAATCGTGATCATTTCATGACCTCTTCTATGAAGAATTCAGCTAATACATTAACATTTTAAGTTGCTTATAATTTCTTTTTTGTGAAGTGTGACATACTAGGCATTTATAAGTTGTAACTTCTCAAATTTAAGTTTTTGAGCATATTAATGCTTTCTGGCAACGTTATGGTACCTGCTAAGAAAGCATTATAATGAAACATTTGATTATTAATGTGTTGATGAGGTTATTTTTCATTATTGTTTCCTGTTACACAGTTCTCAGTTTAAGCCCTAGAAATATTTTGATAATCTGTTTCTGTGAATAGTAATCCAGTTGTCTGTATACTTACAAGAGGCTTTAATTGATAATGTAGTATAGAAGAATGGAACACTATTAAAACTATACTAACTTCTCATTCACTGGTGCTTAGTAGAAGCAGTAGTACAAAGATCTATCTAAACATCGTCCGTACAGTCTTGTGCTCTTGCTGTCGCACAGCTGTGCAAATTGATAGTATGTTAGGTTGGGCTGCATTTTACTTGATAAACTCATGGCCAGAATCCTAAGTCTCAGAGCAAATATAATGAACCCTGAGCATGCCTTGCCTGTTGCCTTAAAGTGAGTCTCCTGTGCTGCTATTGCAAGTATAGGGCTGGATCAGAGAGGGACAGAAGTACTGCATGGTGGGAATGGAAGTGTCTGAAAATCATAGCTGACAGGTGGCTGATATTTCCTCTTTCTGAGAGCAGATGAACTGCCTTCTCCTCCACTTCTGCACCTGCCTCCCCATCTCTTCTCCCCTACCCCGTCTCCTCGTCTCCTCCTCTCTTCATCTCTCCCTGGAAACTTAACTTGCTTGACTATAAAATCCAGCAGCTGTCCTCAGACTTTTACTTGGTAGAATATGGAGTACGTTATTGGAGGGAAAGCTACCCTATTATCAGAGGAAAATATCAGAGGAAAATGTTGTTTTGTAAACTTTTAGTCCAAATGAAATGTCAGCAGGGTGCAGTATAGTAGTGGTTCCGGGGGATGTTATTAACTCTCCCTGAATGATTTTGATAACTGAGAACCAGTAGGATGATTCTTTTGTCTGCTCCCAACTGCATCTAGAAAAACTCAGCAGAACTAGTAGAAAGAATTGTATTTGATTGTCACTAACAAGGTACTGTCTTCTTCTTAATTAAATGTCAGTGTCTTGAAATGCATGTAAAAAGACATTTTTGTTCTATAAATAATAATCAGAGATTAATCCATTAGTTTATTGGTGGTTTCAAAACTGCATTTTGAGAATCCTTGCTCTATCACATTCAGTGATCAAGGTAAATTATACAATTGTTGAAAATACTCTCTACTATTCAACTGGGATGAAATGCCATGCTGATTATGAATTAGAGCTTTTCGCATGTTCTCAGTTTGCCCAGTTTCATTACATTTTTCACCTCTACATTCGTGCTACATCTTGACCCTATCCTGATTTGGAACTGGTCCTCATTTAAAATCCTGAACTCTGGCATTTCTCTCTCATCACAGCCTCTTCTTCCTTATTATTCCTTTTCTCCTGGTAAATCTGTCTTGTACCTTTATCTGGAGCACTGTAACTTGTCCTTATTTTCATAATCACTTTCCCACCTTTTAACCTTGTTTTTCTACTATTTTAAACTCCAGACAAACCATACCTTTTGTTCCCCTGCTTTAGATCTACTACATTTTTGCACCTGGGAATCAAGCACACATGTTCCTTAAAAGGTCCACATATTATGTAGGTGCACAGCCAGGGAATCACTGCAATAAGAGTTTAACTCCTTGACAGTCTTTTACAGACCCCTGTAGTCTGACTCCAACCAGCCCTTTGAGCTTTGTCTTCCTTTCTCTCCACACTGTCTCCTAAACCAAATAATTTGTCTCTGTTCATATCTATGTTTTCTTGTCTCTGTTACACAGCTCATACTAGTCCTTCCATATGGAGTAGCCCCATTATCTTCTTGGTCTCCCCTCAGCTTACTTATTTGCCATTTTTCCTCATGAGGCACCCTCTCCTCTCACTTGATTACCCTTCCCATCCATGTCCAGTTACAGAAGTGATCTTGCCCTCTGCTAGACCTCTGTAGCACCTTCTTGATATGTTTTGACTGCCTGTGCCACCTTCATTTTTAAAAAGGCATTGGCGGTCACAGTATGAAGGATAGTGATCCCTGAGTAACAGAAAACACACAGTGTGAGTTCTCTGATTGCCACAGCTTACTTACTACGTTGAGTTCCCAGGGAGTGGCGCAGGGAGCCCAGTGGTCTCTCTGGTTGGAGGAGAGGAAGCTGAAAGTCTGAGGACACCAAAGTGGCTCAGGTTGCCAGGAAAGAGGGAGCTGCTCACACAGAATTCTGGGGATCTTCAGTGGGTCCCCTGTCAGTCTTCACCAGAATACTAATTAGCACATTACAAGTGCAGAAGTTACCCAAGTTCAGAGAAAGAACCTCCAGAAAGGATTGTTAAGGGAACAGTACTCAGAGCCGATACAGAGCCAGGAGGAGTCCCCATGGTCAGAGTGGAAACCTCAGAATTCACAAAATATTAGGTAGAGGACTCAGAATTGTATTGCCTCGTAGTGGAGCAAAATCTGAAAGAATCAAACGGTTTTCAAGAAACACAACTATGTTCTAGAACAAAATTCAGGACTATAGAAATAGAAAAATTTCCAATACCCAGCAGGGCAAAATTTGCAATGCCTGGCAACCAATAAAAAACTACAGGCATGCAAAGAAGCAGGAAAATACAATCCATGCTGAGGGGGAAATATTAATTGAAACTACCCAAGACAAGGTACTATGGTAGAATTGGTAGAGAAGATTATTACAACAAGTTTTTGTAACTGGGTTCCCTGTGTTAAGAAACTAGAGGAAAGATTGAGTGTGTTAAGTAGATATATAGGAGATATTTTTAAGAAACTCATATCAAACTTCTGGGAACTAAAAACTACAGTATCTGGTGAGATTAATGTAGATTAGATATTGTAGAAGAAAAGATTAGTGAGCTTGAAGACACAGCAATAGAAACTGTCCAAAGTGAAGCAGAAAAAAAGAGTTGGGAAAAACAGAGCTGTGGAATATCTTCAAGCAGCCTAATATACAAACAGTTGAAATCCTCAGATGAGAGAAGGGAGAGCAAAATAGGTATTTGAAGAAATAATGGCCAAATTGTTTCTAAATTTTTGAGCTCACAGATTGAAGAAGCTCAGAGAAACCTCAAGGCCAAGAAATTAGAGAACTACACCAAGGCGTATTATAATTTTGTTACTTAAATCCAGTCTTAATTAAAGAGAAAATCTTACAACAGGGGAAAAAGGCACGTTATATAGAGAAGAAAAGAGATAAGCATGATAGCAAACTTGTCATCTGAAACAATTCCAGCAAGCCAGCAGCAGAGCAGCATCTTTAAAGTATTGAAAGAAAAGAATGATGTCTTATTTTCACATTACTGAAACAATCTTTTGATGCAAATTTTTACTACTGAGAATAAAAATTGTTTTATTTAATCTCTACTTAATTTGTAAAATTTTCAAATTTTGATAACAGTGGAAAATGTCCTGTCTTCTGTTTTTTCTTTATTCAATAATATGAAATATTTACAGGCCATTAACATAACCTATAACTGTATCTTAGATGGCCCATGAGAATCTATTGTACTGATTGTCACATTTATCTCACTTACATTACTGGATATTTTTTGTGCTACTGCTTGAATAAAACTAAAAGTATAGACTTGAATGATCTTTAATGATTAACACAGAAGTGCTCATATTTGTTACTTTATGGTTTGCCATCTGACTTTCTTTTCCTCTTCAGAACTGCTCAGATGATCTCATTTTTTTCTTTAGTCTTTGATACATAGTGATCTTTAAAGTTTGTAGATAGATATTAGGAAAAAGCCACTAAGAAGCTGGTTTGTTAACAAGAAAATCAGGAAGGTCCAAATTGTTCATTATGTTTTTATTGATATCTATTAAAACCATTATAAATAGGTAAAATTTGTCTTTGTTCCTCTGTCTCCTAGAAAATTTTAAAACTTAATTCTTAAACTTTTTAACATTAAAGAACAGTTTAAAAAATAGTGATTACAAATTATTGCTTCTTATTTTACAAGTAAAACAATTGTATTATTTAAAGTAATTTTTGTTCATATTACTTATTTGCTGTCACTTATTTTTGGTTGTCATTTAATATATTTTCACCAGTCTGATTATCTTAAGGTCTAGCTTATTAAAAATGTGTGCAAATCCTCACACTCCTCCATTCTCTTAAAATCAAGTCTCTGTTTACTCTTAGTCAGGTACTGGGTGATTCTCCAACTGCTTATCTTGGCCTCCACCCAATGGCAGTAGAGTAGCATCTTCAAAATGAATGATTTTTCTTTTTTACTCATTCCACATGGATTTTTGAATGCTCACCATGTGCAAAGCAGTGATGTTTATGATCAGTATTTTCTCTGCTAACATGTATATCTACACACAGAACTAATTTTCTTGTGTATATTGATCTATACTACATATGTATTCTTTAAAACTATTCAAT
This sequence comes from Camelus bactrianus, assembly GCF_048773025.1. Classification (NCBI taxonomy): domain Eukaryota; kingdom Metazoa; phylum Chordata; class Mammalia; order Artiodactyla; family Camelidae; genus Camelus; species Camelus bactrianus. The sequence goes on from NC_133541.1 coordinate 43,274,788, forward strand.
GCCATTATTCTGTTACAAAGCCAGTTTCTTAAAATAGGATATACTTGTTTTTATCTATGCTTTGCTCAGATTCAGCCTTCTTTGATTGACTGTTATCCTGCTTTTAATATATCCTTACTGTCATTTCTAGGTGATGCTAAAACATATAAAAGGCTGTCCTAGGACACATAACTTTACCTAAGTCTGGCTATATAAAAAATACTAAATATTTCAAAGTTTAATTTAACATAGCTTTCTTTACAAGTGAGACCCTCAAAATCGGTGTTAAACTTACCCCAAATCTTAAAATACGCTTTTGCAGTGGTTATCAGCTCTCACAAACTGTAGAATTGCAAGTGACATTAAATCATCCATGAGGATAGGAAATAATGACTTGAAATAATCCAACTGAGATGCAATAAAGACACAAATTGATAGCCAGGCATCCTCCTGAGATAGCAGTTCTTCCCTGTGATAGTGCTAAAATGTTAATCAAAAAATAGTCTGAGGTCCAGAGGTTAAGATCTTTCACAGTAGGCTACATAGTAGTAATCAGAACACACTGGAAAAGCAAATTCTATTGAACATGCCCTTGGTACTAAATAAAGTGATGGCTTCTAAGTTTTTGTTGTTAGTTGAGATTTCAGATTAATTGTCTGCTGACATCAGTATTGTTCTTAAATATTGCAAAACAAGCAGCCTCATTATTTCCTCATTATTTACTTGAATTGTTATTAAAAACCTTCATCAGGAAGAGTTCAATAGTTTGCCACTTCTCCGTTGGAAACTTTGGCAGTGTGGTATTGATACCAATATAAATTAAGTCTTTGTTTATAAATGAAGAATATAGCCTAGTTTGGGAGAACTTATGTAACATTCCAGTGAACATTAGACTGTTTTCTTGACAGTTTTGCTTTCCTCTTCTGCTTCTTTCTTTTTCTCAGTAAATATCAGTAATGCTAGTTGTCTTTTTATAAGGAGTCTATCTCCAGTTCTCTGTTCATTTCCATTGTTCTATGTATTCAATAGAGTGCTGGAAATCCTAGCCAGAGCAGTAAGACAAGAAAAAGAAATTAAAGGCTTACAAATTGAAATGGTGGAAGTAAAATTTTCCCCACCTGCGGATGACATGATCTTATATATAGGAAACCCTAAAGACTCAATTTAAAAAAAACTGCTGTGACTAATGAATGAATTCAGTAAAGTTGCAGGATACAAGATCAATGTACAAAAATCCGTGTGTTTTCTATATGCTAGTAATGACCTAGCTGAAAAGGAAATTAAGAAAACCCTTAAGTAGCATCCAAAAGAATAAAATACTTAGACATAAACTTAACTAAGGAAACAAAAGACTTATACACTGAAAACTACAAAACATCCATTAAAGAAAAGACGCAAATAGATATCCATGTTCATGGATTGGAAGACTTAGTATTGTTAAGATGTTCATGCTACCCAAAGTGATCTACAGATTCATTGCAATTCCTATCAAAATCCCAGTGGCATTTCTTACAGAAATGAAAGGCACAGTTCCAAAATTCATGTGGAACTACAAAAGATCTTGAGTAGCCAACCGAAACAGTCTTGAAAAAGAACAAAGCTGGAGGCATAACACTTCCTGATTTCAAAATATATTACAAAGCCACAGGAATTGTAATAGTATGTTACTGTCGTAAAGATAGATAACCATTTTTTTGGAGTAGTTTTAGGTTTACAGAAAGGTAACAAAAATAATACAGCTTGTTTTCATGTGCCCTTCATCCAGTATCCCCTAATGTCAACATCTTACATTAACATTGTACATTTATCAAAGCTAAGAAACCAACTTTGATATATTACAATTAACTAGACTTGAGATTTATATAGGTTTCACAGTTTTCCACTAATGCTCTTAGTTGCAGGATTCAATCCAGAATACCACACGTTACATCTAGCCTGGGTCTGTTTCTTTAAATAGTTTTCTGTCTCTTCCCAGTATTTCCATATTGTCATTTGAGCCTCAATATTGCTGCTTTTGTTTTCCTTGTAGCAGGTTTTTATCTCCTCAGATTTGTGCATCTAGGCAAACCTGCATGTAAGCAAAGATAATTGCATCTGTTAGAAATATATGAGAAAGATGAATAAATAATGGGATTTTGTAAGATTCTGCTGTGAATACTTGTTTAAATTTGGGCATATAGGTGCCAAACTGTTTTGACTGTTCACTTTCAGAAGTTAATTCCTTGCCTTCCAGTGTGTTCTTGGTGGTTGAAGCTGCCAAGATTTCTGACCTTTCTGGTTTATGACCTGTTGCTGTCCATGTCCTCCAGTGATAACATCTCGCAAAATACATAACAACCAGAATATTGCCGTTAATGAGTCAAGATATAGAACATTTCTATCAGCACAAGCCCCCTCATTGCCCTTTTATAATTAAACCCATTTCCCTCTTGCCCATGCCCCCTCCTTTTGATTGGTATTATGAGTGATTTCTATTGAAGACTGGACATTTTTGGTATTATGTTATGAGACTCTGAGTCTTATTTTAGCCAGCTTCTTCTGACACTGCTCTGGCAGGAGAAGTGGGTGTCCCACTTTAGTACTGCCAAAGAGGGGAAGAAGGTCATGTTCCCCACTAGGCCTCCACTGGTACCTCCTTGGGTGAGGACGGGGAGAGTTTAGGATCCCCCAGGGCCTCCGCAGATATGGGGGGGGTTGAATCCTTGTAATAACCCAGTGTGAGTGAGGATGGGGCCACAGCTTATTCTGTGGTGTTTGGCTGAAGTAGAGCAATCATTGTCTAAAAGTTTTGTCTTGCTATGTGGTCCCTTTCCTGGTCCTTTGGCTAGAGAGCAGGCTTTCTGCTGGAGCTTTTTTTGGTCTGTGTTCGTTGGCGTTCCAGGTTGCTGGCTTCTTTAGCCCCAAATCTGGGATTTATGAGACAAGAAGAAAGGACACTCAGCACTATGTCGTTTCTTTGGTGTTGGACTCCCTGGTCAGCCTGCTTTCTTCTCTCCACCTTTTAGAGTCTCCTTATGTTTGTTTGTACGTAGTGTCTGACAGCAGATTCATCTTCCTAGTTTAATTTACTTATTATATTAGAAAATGAATTATCTTTTCCAGAACATGCAACCTGGTAAATGTGGTACGCATTCTGTATTTTTTTACGTTAAATCAGATAATTAGGTTCATTATGTTGTGTGGACATTTGTATAAAAGTAGTAGTTCTGAAAATGCTATTAGTGACTTCAGAGTCTCTTAATTCTAGTGACCATAGGCATTTTTGCATTCAAAGAAATTATATCTGGATTTTTAGTGCATGTGCAGTCATCAGTCTTCTCTAGAGAATCATTTGGTTAGTTGTTTCATATATTTCTTCAAAGAAGGTATTAATAGCCATGATTAATGAGTGTCTACATCAAGCCAAAACAGACATCTATTAGCTAATGTATAGGGTTTTTGTTGTTTTTTTTTTTTTACTAAAAAAGTGGTTGTTTTTTTTTAAAAGATCTTTTAAGGTACACAGTTGGAGATTCTGTATGTTTTTAAAAATTCCTTCATCCCTCCACAACAAAAGAGATAAATACTTTTAATCTTCTCGTGATTCATCAGTACACGTTTAAAAATATACTGATGTAGTGTTATGCTATATCTGGTGGGTTGACTATGGTGATACTTTTCCTTTTTATTAATCTGTTGGAAATTGAAGAGTGGAGATGTGATAACTTAACTGTTCACAATTTTCTAGAGCAAATTGAATCAACAGTTAAGCCACACTCTTAAGCTTTGTTTCAGTAGTTGGAGTGACTTCTTGAACGTCAACTTCAAGCTCAGCTTCTTTTCACTCATACTGTAGCAGGTGGTTTTAGTTACAGATAATTCATGATATTTCCACAAAATTCACATCCTCTTTAGGAAGAGGTCTATTTCTTAGTAATTAAAATAATATCGAACATTATTGCGTGTTGCTTAAGCGAGCAGATATTGTTAAATGTTCATCTTCGATTTCTATGGGTTTTGTAGAGTGACATCTTCAGGCTTGAGAATGCAGGGCTTTGTGTCCGCAGTTCTTGGTGTTCTTTCTCCTCTCCGTCCTCCAGGGGAATGAGTATTGAAATTACCCTGGCCTTGGATTTACCGTGTAGCTCTGGAATGATCACATAAGGGGTTTGATTTCAAATTCATGCCTCCTATGTCTCTGCCCCTCGGTTAACATTTTCTACTTGTGGTCATTACTTTAAAGTCTGTGTGCTTGGCTCAAACAGCAGATATGACTCAGCTACTTCCCCTACTAGAAGAGAACTGAGTCTCAGGAAAGAAGAGTTTCTCACACAGAAACTTAAAGCCTTGTATGCACTCAGCATTATTGATAATGAGAGCTATGTACAGCTTAAAGCAACGGTCTGTTATTTTTCAATTCTTAAATTATAAGGAACTCAAATACTGATAATACTAGTGGTGATGATGTCACAAGCTAAAACATAGCAGAAACAACTTGATAATATGTATCAGGAGTCGTGAAATTGTCTGTGCACTTTAATTTAGTAATTCTTCGGAGGCAGTGATTGATTTCCTCAAGAAATAATCTGAAATGTAGAGGAAAGCCTGTATACATAACAACATGGAACAGTGTGGAAGATTACTGAGCAACATTATAGTTAAAACTATTTAAATGAGACCATGATTACTTCAGCATGCCTGTAATAAAAAAATTATGACATAAATAGATTAAGAATTCTTAAAATGTGTTAGGGTAGAATTTTTTGTGTGATAATAGAAATGCAAAGAGCAGTTCTGATTGTGTATGTATGTGTATGTACGTATGTGCGGGCCACAGGCACAGAAAGGGCGAAGGAGGCCAGAATGTTTTCTGTTGTGATTGTTAGCTTTAAGAAGTGGATGGATGGGTTATTTTTAATTTAGTTGTATTTCTTTTGTTTAGCCTAGTCAGAGAGGAGGAGCACGTGTTTGGGTTGTTAAAATCTATTTTTATTTATTATTCTTTTCTTTTTAACCAGAAGCATATAAATAGTGTAGCCATCCAGGATAGGCCAGTGTTTCCTCTGTCAGTCCTGAGGGCCTCACTGAGCTGCCACAGCAGAGTTCCTCACAGGAACTCTGGACAGTTGTGTTTAAACGCTCTTTGGCATGTTCTGTTCCTTTCTACTGGGTTTTGATTCTTTACATAGATTGACTGTTGAGAAATGGGTCTCATCAGACAGGTTGTGCTCAGAGGCCCCAGGGAACTGAGGTTACACTAACTGAATGACGTTTTCTGTTCCACAGTGAGGCTGCTTTAGAATCCGTTGTAGGAAGGGGGGGCAGAAGCAGTTTTGTTGCTGTAAAAGAGATGACAAAGAATTGAGTCGCCCGCACGTTAAGAGGGACTCGTCTTGCCGCTCTGACCCAGTGTGGCTCCTCTCTGTCCCGCAGCTGGCCCTGAAGGACCCGGTGCACACCGTGTCACTGCAGCAGTTCATCTACGAAAAGCTCAAGGCACAGCAGGAGCTGCTGGGAGAGCAAGGCTTCCAGTCCCTCATGGAAACGGTGGACACGGAGATCGTCACCCAGCTACAGGAGTTTTTGCAGGGCTTCTGAGAGCACGTGGTGTGTGGCTGAGGAACCCAGCCTGCCACCCGTGTGTGAGAGCCTGCTGAGAGGATGGAGAAATCCCTTGTGTGTGAAAAGAAAGATGCCAAGACCACACTTTTTACTAGAAAATTCAGCAAATAAATGTAAATCCTACATAACTAAAATCACAAACCTATTCCTCAAAAGAATTTAATTTTATATTTATGAGGGGCCCTGTGTTGACTAGAGGTAGATTTGACAACAATAGCTGCTTAGTTTCCTGTTAAGAGGAGAAACTGTTTGTTACCTTTTAATCATGTGCTCTTAACACTTGAGAAGAAGGTTAATGCCTGAGATGATTTTCTGCAACCAAAATTAGTACAATTTGGCTGCCTTATCCCTTTTTTAAGCTAATGAAACTGCTGCAAGTTTGAAAAGTGACAAAGCTGTTCAGATGATGCAATTAAAGAAATTTGTGCACCACACAAATGTATGTAACTAGTGACAAATACACTTTACTGAGACGATCTTGCAAGAGAGTTGCTTTCATCTGACATTGAAATCCCGTTTTATCTGACAGATGCTTTTATTTTCATTCTAGTAATTTGATATGGGAATTAGTAAGGATTTTTTTTCCCCTCTCATTTTATTTTCAGTAATTACCTTTAGTCTTTAAATGCACATTGTAAGGCCCGTAGAAGTGAACGTGTGGTACTGCAGTGCCAGGTGGGAGACCTCTGGCCGTGATCTGGGGCTAGTTCCTTTGTTACTGCTGGAGGCCAGGAGCCCTGTGAACACTGAGACGGACCGGCCACCCACAGCCCCCCATGCTGGGATGTGGCTGTGACAGGCTGTTCAGCACTTAGCTGTCTCAGGTTCCTCAGTGCAGGTGTGCATCCGGACCTGGATGATAAGGGTACACCTGGAGGGCCCTGCAGCAGTCCCCAGGGTGCCATCACTCATGTGACAAGTCTTCCTTCCTTACTCCTCCAACATGCAGTACCAAAAGTGGGGAAAAAGGATAAAATAAAAGCCTTACTTTGTTTTACTTGCCATGGATTATAAGGAACCATTAAAGCATTTTTAAGGAAATATTCAAAAGGTAGGTTGGAAAATGTCTGATCTTTCTATAGAAAGTTGAGTACAGTATGTAACTGCAGGAAACCCACTGCCCCTTTGTAAGTTGTGGAACCCAAAAGGTATGGAAATATTTGATGTTTTCAGCAAGAGAAAGAAAATATGGTCCAAATTAAATTTTCCAAAGATATCTCATCTCTGATTTGTCTGATTATTTTTCCTGCCCCACACAATATGAGTTCATAAAAAGTGCCCATTGCATTTTAAAGGGAAGTTTCCTTCACACTCTGGCGTTGACTTTGTCCTAGTGGCCGCAGTGCTACGTGTAGCAAATCCTAGCTTCCCTTCAGTTTCTTTTCATTCAAAGAAGGTTCTTTAATATGATATTTGTTTATCATCACTCAGACCTCAGGGCTGATCTGAGAAGAATAATTTCTTTTTGTTGACTTAGTGGTTTTTATTTGAGGCGCTACTCCCATTAGTGTTACCAGAAATGCACAAACATGCTCCCATTTTTCAGTTATAGTAAAATACTCATTTTTCCAATTCCGGACAGATTTTGTTACAGTTTTATAGCAAATATTACTGAAATAGCCACCCTGCAAAAAAAAAGTAAAAAACTGAACTCAGGGAGAGAATTTGGTTCTTTTTTTTTTTTTTCTTTTTTTTCTCTTCTTTTTCTTTTTTTTCTTTTTCTTTTTTTTTCCAGCTGAAAGGTTAAAATAGGCTTTGTAAATAGCTCAGAAAAAAAAATTATTGTATCTTGAATTTTTAAGTGCTCAATTAAGACATAAAATGTAATTATTGATTTACAGAATTCTGTTCATTAATGCAGCCTTATTGCAAACATATTGTTTTGTACAAACAACTTGGCCAGGCCTCTGGTTCAGCTGTGCCTCCTAATACAAGGTAATGATGATTTCTTTTCCTTAAACGTACGTCTTTTCTGTTTATTTTATTTTCCAGAGACTTGTCCCAACCTTCTGACAAAGGCCTATGTAGCCGACAGTAGCACCTTAAAGTTTTTATTATAAGTAGTGCCTCCTTCCTCTCTCTTACCAGTCATATTAGAGAAGCCACATCGTTAAATGTTGAAATACTCATATTTTCAGTTTCCCTTGAAAAATCTTCACCTTGGATCTTTGTTTTACCTATTCCTTTATTCACCTAATGTTTGTGGAGTTCCTGTTTTGTGCCATAGTCTTGTGCTAAATTCTGGAGTTAGAACGGGGTACCTACCTACCTTATGACATTTTACAATTCAGTGGGAACACACACTTGTCAATGTGATAGAAGAAAATAGTGGTTCTAATGGAAGCATATGTTCAGGAGCAGCTGACGTGCAGGGGAAGGGGATCATGTACAAAAGAGAATGATATTGGCATTGTATGATTTGATAGACCTTTAAAAACTGCTCTCAAACAGCGTAGTGTGGTAAGGTTTTTGGAAGTAAATGGCACTGTGGTGGAACTGGGCAGCTCTCTGATTCTTGACTCAGAGCTGTTTGAAATCACTCTGACGTACAAATCTCAGTGAGATTTTGAAAATGTCAGAGCTTTGTAGCCTCACAACCAACTCCTAATTCCATGAATTAAAACATAAGGATCACCTATTTAGGGTAGTAGCCTTCTGTTCTATTTCTACAGACCTTACAAATCCCAAGTGAGTAGAAGTTTAAAAGTTGCTGGAGAGCTGATGAAAAGTAGACAAGAGGTGCAGGTCACACACAAAAATATTTTCTTCCCCCAACTTTAGAAAAAAAAATTTTTTTATATATGTATAGTATATATATGTTGTATATAGAGAGAGGCATTAAAAGAATAGTATGATGAGCACCAATACACCCTTCATCTAGATTCACCAAACTGTGCCATTTTGCCACATATACTCTCTACATAGACACGTACACATGTGTATAGTATATATATGCTTGCTTTTGCCAAATCATTTGAAAGGTACAGACACTGCACTCCCAGATAACTTCAGTATACCTCTAAGAATGGCATTTCTCTGCATACCCACTCATGTGCCACTGTATACCTAAGAAAATTAATGCAATAATATCTAATATTTCATATTCCAATTTTCCCAAATGCCCAAAGATGTCTTTTATATGATGCCCATTTGTTTTATGATCCAGAATCTATTGAGCATGTATACATTGCATTTGGCTGTTTAGCTTTTAAATCTAGAATACTCCTTTTTTCATGTCATTCACTTTTTTGAAGAATCCAAGAAAGCTGTCTCGTGGAGTCTTCGTTACTGTGCGGTGTTCTGATTGTTTCCTCATAGTTGGATTCAGGTTAACGTGTTTGGCAGCAAGACTCCATTGGTAACATGCTTGCCGGGGTTATCACCGCAGGAGGCACGCACGTCAGGTGGTCTCTTTTTTTTTTATTGAAGTATAGTCAGTTTACAATGTTGTGTTAATTTCTGGTGTACAGCACAGTGATTCACTTTTACATATATATATATTTCTTTCCATATTCTTTTTCATTATAGGCCCTTACAAGGTATTAAATATAGTTCCCGGTGCTATACAGTAGGACTTTTTTGTTTATTTTGTATACAGTAGTTAGTATCTACGTTGTCTCTCATTTGATGATGTTACAGTGGTTAAAGTGGTGAGTGCCAGGCCTCTCCATAATTTTTCAAATAGAACCTTACAGTACCAGAAATTTCCAGTGGTATTTTCACTTGCTTTGTGTTTTTGCCTTAGAACTCTTAACCTTTACTAGTTTGCCTTTTCATTTACAGCAAGTTCTGCAGTTTTATTTGAACCTAGAAAAGTCAATGACTGAGCTGTGGAAAAGGTATGTTGAACCTGGCGTGCGTTTCATCAACCTTCTTAAGTCTCAGACTCTCCATGGATTGCTGGGGTGCACCTCAGCCTATCTCCTTCTCTGTCTCCCCCACCCCTTTGTGTTTTTAAGGATATGCAACTGGAACACACACACCACTAAAAATGAAGAAATGAAGGCAAGCACTGCCTTTCTCATTTTTGTTACCAAAAAGCCTTTTTCGATTTGTAAACGGTTGGCAAAGAGGCAAATATGCAGCGATACTTTTTTTTTTCTTCTTTCTTTCACAAATCCTTTATCATATTTGGGCTGAGTTTAAAAGGCAGAAACATGCCAGACTTCAGAACATTTTCTTTTAGTGTGGTTTAGGATAAGAAGCAGTACAGTTATCAGCCTGCAAAATGGGGAGACACAAGAAAATAATGGCTCTTTAAATGTGAAGCTCTGATCTCAGTATCTCCAAAGGACTATGACATCTGACGCAGCAGGCCAAAGTCACTTTTTTCCCCTTAAGAAGAAACTGTATTCTGTCCCAAACACATCCTGATTAGTATACACAATGTGATGTCCCGTGAAGTGTGTCCAAACCAATCAAGTGGCTGTATGCAGAGCTGGACCTTCCCACATCTCCATACGGTTGTCTGAGGTTGAGCTTAGCCCTTGGGACAAATACCCTGATACCCTGGAAAAGTGCTATAGCTAGTGGTCTGAATTTCTCCGGTTTTACTTCTGGGCAGTTAGATTCCTGGCCTGGGGGACTCCTTATGGTCTGAAGCAGTTGGATGAAATTCAGAACTGAGAGTCCCTGACTACTTTTTCTCTTGAATCCTTTCTTACTATAACAAGTAGAGAGGGTCCAATTAGCCAAAGACCTTTAACAAGCAAGCTTTGCTTATTGTTCCAGTTAATGCCTGTACCCAACTCATTTGAGCCTGTTGGAATTTATTTAGCCAAGTGTGCTTTGAAGTATTGTCTAATTCAAGAAGGAATATATCGATGTCCTGGGCATCCAGCCCTTTTTTCCTTCAAAGTGAAACATTGATTTTCATGCCACCTTAATTTCCCAGTAGGGCAAAAGTAGAATGCAAGTAACTGCTGGAACGTGGAACAGGTAGGAGCCCAGGGAGGCTTATGGCGTTTATATCTGCCTGCCAAGCTGGAAATTGGCCTTATGACTAGAAGTCTGCTTGTTGGAGATTTTTATTGCAAGAGCAGGAAATTCTGGAGATGAGCTGTGAGTAAACCTGCCAGTGAGCTTTTTGTTTTCTCAGTAACTTTAGCCTGAAGCAAGATTCAGTATCTCATTTCAAAAGGGACAGGTCATTTCCATAGTGCTCTCTAGGCTAGCCCCAAAGTGACTTTCTTCTTTCTGTTTCAGTGAATATTGCAATTTAAGCGATAATCTAGACAAGCAAAACGTTTTGATTGACAGGGAAGTTGTAGCTCATAAACGTGTACCCTGAGCCCAGAAGGGTATTGACAGCCAGCCAGGGGAGGAGAGTCTATTGACAGTTCTGGAGGTAATTACAAACTAATTATGAGCTCTCTTTAGCCAAGGAAGGCAGCTCGGTTTATTTCTTTTCTGGAATGAAAGGCACACGTCTTGTGCTGTCTCTGGCAGTGAAATCAATACTGTGAAATGGCCTTTTCTGCAGCCTTGTATATTCTGTCTTCGCACACAGTGCTTTGAGAAAGGCTGAACCAGGTGAGCAAGTCCACTATTTTTTTCTACTTACTAGATAAGGCTGCTAAAGACAACTCACAGTATGGAAACATGGACACTCAAACTTACTGAGGTAATAGATTAGGGAATTGATTATTAGTCACCTTTCAAAAGGCTCCTCCTTATACATCTACTTAAAGGTAGGCTTTTTATTTGCTATATTTTAATATTTTTAGTCCAAAAATTTCAGAGCAGAAAGGGAATCAGAGAGAGAGGATCTGTGCTAACCTTACCATTTCACAGACGAGGAGAGTGGGCCCAGAAAGTGAGACCTACAGCCTTGGGTCCCCGGCACTTCATCTAATGTACTTTCAATTATATTTCTTTTTTAGAAATGGTAATGGTTGCCTAGGTTTACAATATACACTTTTTACTAACCTAAGTCCACCTTCAAATAACACTACTCGTGTGTAGTGTAGATACTTTATGACAGTGTTCCCATCCCACCCCTTACGGTGTGGCTGTCGATCACCTCACTCATCCATGTGCTATAATCACCCAGTACATTGTTACTATTACTTTAAACAGTTACCTTTCATATAAATTACGAATTTTAAAAAAAATATTTGATTTTACCTTCACTTATTCTCCAACAATCATCCTTTTTTAACATAGAGCTAAATTTCTGATGTACGTAATTTTCCTGACCCACACCCTAATCCTAACCCTTTTAACATTTGTTTTTGCAGGGGAGGTCTTCTGATGATGAATTCTCTCAGTTTTTGCTTGTTTGAGAAAGTCTTTATTTATCCTGAGCTTTTGAAAGATACTTTTGCTGAATATAGGTTTCCAGGTTGATATTCCTTCTTGTTCACAGTTTTTTGAAGGGAAGCCCACTATTACTTTTATTCGTGTCGTTGTTCCTCTGTAGGTAAGATGGCTTTCCCTCCCTCCTCTGACTTCTTTCAAGATTTTTCTCCTTGTCTTTGCTCTTCTTAAATATGGTTAAATATGATATGCCTACGTATCACTTTCTGGTTTATTTCTGTTACAGTGTTTTTGAATTCTAGCATTTACTTCTCATTCTTTCTTAGAATGTCTCTCTCTGCTTACAACACCCATCTGTTCATGCATGTTGTCTGCTTTTTCCATCAGAGCCCTTGACATACTAATGGTAGCTATTTTTGATTCCTTTTCTGATCATCCTAACATCTATATTGTTGTGGGACACAGCGGGGCGGATGGTTGATGACATGGTGACGCACAGGTTGGTAAAAGAATTTACCAGAGATAAAGTGTGGGAATAGAAAGGAGTATATTAGGTTACACTGCCGTAGGCAACAGCGGGCCACACAGGCGAGGGCTCCCTGCGTGAGCATCGAGGGCCGTTATTGGGATCTTTTGTAAATTCAGGTCCCAAGGTGCCTGGTTGGTTGTAGGTCAGGTGAGAAGTTTAGGGTCGCTGAAGGGTGGTGGGGTTTATGACTCTGATAAGGTGGGCTGAAACAAGCCAGCCTCAGCTACTGTGAGGTTATTACCTAGGGCTGTTAGTTTCTTAGGGCAAACATGCCCAGTAGAGAATGTCAGACATCTGAGAGCCTGGGAATGGGGAGTTGTTGGACTTTGAAGGAACTCGGTTGGCCCAGTATATATTACATGAGTCTTGTTCTGATACTTGCTTGAGATCTGCTCTGATTTCTTGCTCAGTCACAGATCTTGATCTGTTTTGCTTGACTTTTAGCATGCCTTTTAATTTTGTGTTGAAAGCTGGACATACTGTGTTGAGTGATAGGAACTGGGATAAATACTCTTCTAGGGTGAGCATGTCTATTCATCTGGCCAGGAGTTAGGCAGTGTTTAATGTTTGATGTTAGCTCCTGGTGCCAGAGATTTCCATCTGTTCTAGGGTTCTTGATTTTGTTTCCCCTCTTAACTTTGGACTTCCCTAAGTAATTCTCCTCAGAGAGAACCCAGGTCTGGTAGCTGTTTCAGCAGCGACCCACTGTTACACTGGAGCCCTGTCTGTGTGCTGGGGAGTGTGTAGGAGGGAATGCCCTCTAATCTTAGCGTTACGTCTCAGGCCTCTTAGTGGGCTTGAGTGTCTGGCCTGTGACTATCACATGTGTTTCTTCTCGGCTAGCTTCGTTGTCCCTGTGAGGTGTCCATTGAAATAAATGTACAGCCTAACGGTTGAGGGTTATGTTTTATTTGGCGAACGTTTCTGAGGACTCGAACCCCTTCAAGCCCGGGATGACAGCCTCTCCGATCGCTCTTAGGGACTGCTCCGAAGTGGCAGGGGAGGAGCCAGTAGTAGGAGTTTTATAACAAAGACCAGGTAGTTGGAACATTAAAAGATAACCATTAACTAAAGAAAACCAGACATCTCAAGTTAAAGAATTTAGTGCTTTTCTGTGTGTGGGAAGATGCAAATGTCTGGGCTTATTGGAATCATAGCTGTCTAGGGCTATGCTTCCAATGTGCTTTCACGTCCCTCAGGGGGCACTGTTGGGGGTTGCTGCAGAGGCCAGACTGCCTGCTGGTCTGCATCCTGAGCTCGCAGTAGCATCTGATGACTTGATGACCATAGCATTCTTTATTTACTGACATGGCTTGCAGTATTTTTCAGTCACAGAGGTAAGACAGGAAGGCTAGAAGGGGCCAGAGTGAGAGGAATGCCCGTCCCCCATGGCTTTAGGCCAAGGGTCTGGTGCAGTCTTCTCCCTGGGAGGTAGTCCTCTGCTATGTAGAAAGCTCTGGGGATACTCCACAAGCATGGCCCTTCCTGTCCAGCTGCCAGAGCCGTGAGTGCATCTTTCTCTGCTCTTCACCAGGAGAAATTGATGGGGCTCCTGAAGGTAATGTTCACCAAACAAGGGCTTCCCCTAAGACTGTGGTCCCCTGAAGTGATCTACCAGTTTATGGCTCCAATACTTCTGCTCCAGGTAAGTAATTCTTCACTGTGACTCTACATTGGCCTGTGTCTGCACATTTTGGGAAGACAATTTGCCCTGCAAACTCAATTCTCTAATGAGTCCGAGAAGTCACTGGTTTTCAGTTTGTCCAGTTATTTTCCTGTAAGGACTGGAGTGACTACTTCAAGCCCTTCATATGTCAGAGCTGAAGCGGTACCTTGTACTCCCCATTTGACCTTCCGTTATATGAATAACCTATAGGATGAACATTAGGAGAAGGAAAGTTCCCCCCAAAGACTAGCAGTTTTGTTTCTGAAATAATTTAGAAATAGCAGTTGAAAAACTGATAAAGCACAAAGCCCTTTCAAGCAAATTACATGGTTAATTGCTTTTTAATAACATTTTTTCCTCATTATGAAAGCAACCATGTTCATAGTAAACAGCAGTGTGTGACTTGCTCCAGCAGCATTGTGCTGTTCAGCTGTAGGCACAGAGTTGGGTTTTGGCAGGTGATGCCACTAGAAGAGGATGCAGGACTTAGGGTGAGATAATGGACAAAAAATTCTAAGATGGATGAAAAGGAAGTAAAGATAGAGGAAGACAAAGGATGGGGTAAATAGGAGGTTCAGAGGACTGCAGGTCCTGGTGGGGTTAGAACAGTGGTTGCAGGAATGGCTGATAAGCAACTTGGAAGGACCGGCAGGCAGAGGTAATGAGAGACGGAGACACTGAGGTTCAGGAGGAGGAGCTGTTTCAGTGCTGACAAGGGTCAGTGTGGGACCGTGGCACAGAATTCTACCTGATTGTATTAGTCATTCCCCTGTTCTACCCTCTGCAGGAGGTCATCGCCCAAAGGAAAAGGTTTGTTTATTTTTTATTTGTTTTACAATAGAGAAGAGTAATAGTCTGGAAAAATATGTGAAAAGCACTTACCACCTGTGCCTGGTGCATGGTAGGTGCTCTACCAGTGAGCGGGTACCCATGTGACTTGCTGCCATGCTGAGCTGTCTCCTGGCTCCATGCGCGCTCAAGTCACTTTAGAACTTCCTGGAACTGGACTAGGACATGCCTGTTAGGCCAAATTCAACTTTATAACGAGTGGTGTTTTGGCAGAATTTCTGTGGTGTGGTTTAGTAGCTTGTAGTCACAGTCATCCTCTGGGAATATCTCCAGTGTTTAAGTCACATCCCAATCATTGGTCTATATTCATTTACCTTTTCAGAAATAACACCTACTCGGGAAAGTGAGAAAGAGAAATTGTAACAACATCCTAAAAGACACCGGTTTGTTAGGGCTGCTGCAACAAAATGCACAAACTGGGTAGCTTAAAACAACAAATGTGTACTTTTATGGTTCTGGAGGCTAGAAGTCCAAAACTGAGGAATCAGTGGGGTGGCATCAGTGGGCCTTCCTTGCCTCTTCCACCTTCCGATGTTTGCCGTACTCCTTTGGCTTCCTTGGCTTGTGGATGCACCCCTCCAACCTCTGCCTCTGTTGTCATGGGGGCACCTTCTCTCCTGCGTCTCTTTCCTCTTATGAGGACACCAGTCATCTTAACTAACCACATCTGTGGAAGTGACCCCACTTCCTAATGAGGCCATATTCCGAGGTGCTGGGGTTAGACCTTCAACAGTTCTCGTTTGGGAGGGGACACAGTTCAACCCACAGTAGGTGGGTTTAAAAGAACCCATACTAAATAGTTTTCTGTTCACATTGTCCAGATGGTCATGTGTCTGATATCTATAAGCCCCAGTTCTATGGGTGGACTCTCTGCTCTGAAAAGAAAACCTAGTTCAGAATGCATTCATGGAGAGTGGAATGAGTTTTGTCTCAGTTTAAGGGCTAAGTCTGTGCAGACAGGAGCCTTGCTGCTGTGCGGGAATGGAGTCTGAGAGATGGGGTAAATATAGCCCCTTAGTAGTCACAAGCTCCCTGTAAAATAGTCAGACATCCAAGGCTTATGTACTAATCTTGCTTCAAAATGGTTACTAGAAAGTATAAGTAATTCAATGCCAAATCTAGAGATGTTCCTTGATTTCCATCCTGTATTTTAGTTAGGTTAAATAAAGACCAGGAACCACACTAGGACATTCATGCAAATCCCAAGGCATTGCATTTGCAGAGCGGGACTGGGTTTCATTCACTGCAAAATGAATTGCAGTAAACAAAATCCACTTCAGCACCATTTAATTCAACTTAAAATGATAATGGAATTCAGGCTGCCTACAGCTGCACTAAACTTATGTTCCATTCTTGATTTGGCCTCCAGAAAACACAACAACAACATTCAATTTAGCTGCTCTTTTGAGTTGTGTACTGGAAGGAGCATGGTCTTTGGAATCAGATCTGAATTTGATTCCAGGCCCCAAATTTTGCTTTTCCCCCCCATGGGAGGGAGAATAATGCCCCTCAAAGATATTTGTACCCTCATCCCTGGAAACTGAATACACTTAAACACGCTAAAAGGGAGTTTGCAGCTTTGATTAAGGTACAGGCATTGAGAGGGGAGAGCATCCTGTGTCAGTCAGAGAGGCTCAGTCTGATTACATGAGTCCTTAGAAGTGTAGATGCTTTCCCAGCAGTGCTTGGAAATGAAGGAAAAAGAGTCAGAGATGTTGTTGGCTTTAAAGATGGAGGAAGGGACCATGAGCCAGGGAGTTCAGGTAGCCTCTGGAAGCTGCGAAGGAAAGAAAATGGATCCTGTTTTTGAGGCCCCAGAAGGAATACAGCGCTGCTAGTGCCTTGATTTGGGACTTCTGACCTTTAGAACCAAAAGATAAATAAAGTTGTCGTGTTTGAAGCCACTAAGTTTGTGGTCATTTGTAAAGCAGCAATAGAAAACTAATACACTCACTAGCTGTACAACTTTCTGAGTCTTGTGCTTCTCATCCGTAAAAAATAATATAATAATACTGATCTTGTGCAGTTTATGTGCAGGTTAACTGAGATATGTATGTAAAATCCACTGTTAGTCATTTCATGACTGAGTGTCAGGAGTCTGTCCTGAGGAGTCTGGTTATTTTCTCTCAGGTACCTAACCTCCAGCTTGGTGAGTGGTTGCACTGATTCCGTGGTCCATGCCGTCTAGTCTGAGTGCAGTGTGTGCACCAGCAGGATCAGCCTCAGACTGCGAGCTTGTGAAAACCACCAAATTTCAGACCATACCCCAGACCGACTGAGTCAGAATCTGTATTTTTTAACAAGATCTCCAGATTATTCATATACACTTTAAAGTTTGGAATTCACTAGACACTGGTTCTCAAATATCACATGTGCTAACAGAGCAAATGCCTGGGTCCAGAATTTATGATTATGGGGCTTCAACATCTGCATTTTTAATATGCTTTCTAGTTATTTCTAATGCACAGAGGGTTATAACCACTGGAATAAATACTTAGAGATGGGCTTTAATGTATGAGATTCAAATCAGAATTATAAAATTTTCAATTAATACCTTTTTCTCTAAAGAAAGCAGTTATGCTATGTATGTGTTACTAAGTGGTACAATTTTAAAAGATGCATAAAGGAATAAACATCAAAGAACAGCAGGAACACTTTCTCGCTAGTTCTTAGCTGTTCTGATTCCTGTTCTGGCTTTATCATATGCACTTGGTTAGACTCTTTTATAAGACACATCCAGCTTTTCTTAATTTACAAGCAATTCTTCTTTTTATTGTTTGCAATATTTTTATTTTTGATTTTTTAATTGAAGTGTGCTCAATTTACAATCTTGGCGTTAGTTTCTGGTGTACAACATAGTGATTCAGTTTTTTTAATATATGTATATTCCTTTTCATATTTTTTTGACATAGATTATTATAAAGTATTGAATATAGTTCCCTGTGCTATAAGTATGACCTTGTTGTTTATCTGTTGTATATGTAGTAGTTAGTATCTGCAAATCCTGAACTCCTAATTTATCCCTCCCCACCCCCTTTCTCCCTGGTAACCATTAGTTTGTTTTCTATGTTTGTGAGTCTATTTCTGTTTTGTAAATAAGTTCATTTGTGTCATTTTTAAAAGATCCCACATATAAGTGATATCATATGGTATTTTTCTTTCTCTTTCTGGCTTACTTCACTTAGTATGCTAATCTCTAGGTCCATCCATTTTGCTGCCAATGGCATTATTTCATTCTTTTTTATGTATGGCTGAGTAATATTCCATTGTAGCACATCTTCTTTATCCAGTCATCTGTTTATGATTACAGTGATACCTCAGTGATACCCATTTGATTTGCATTTCTCTGATAATTAAGAAGTGGTACTTCTTAACTCCACCACTGAGGAACCTTGGCATTAAAAGCTCTTGGCTGTTTTCTCTTTAGCAAAAAAAGATCTAATAACTGTTCATTACAAATATCAGATGACAGACAAGAGTTTTTGTAAAGTTCTCTCAGTCCTGGGAGTACCTGCATCCCTTTCTCCGTGGACAGAAGCATAAAGTGAAATCTCAGCAGCTGGAATTAGGGCAGCCCGGCTACGCTTCCGTGACGCAGGGTACACAGCTGCATTTCGAGAATCAAATCTAATGTGGCTTCTCTCCAGCACACCCACAGCAGAAGATCCAAAATCTGGAGAACGTGCTCAGATTCAGACTGTCACCCTACCCAGGAGCTCCAGGTCCTAACAGCTGACAAGGGCTGTAGACAAGAGCCAAAACCAGGAACGAGGAGCTGAGAGCGACCCCGGGCACGAGGGCAGCAGGTTAGGGGGTGGTGACGCAGCTGCTGGACAGTCGCCACAAACAGCTCTGAGCACCCTTCTTTACCGGGCAGCAAGGACATGAGGCAGGGGTTCTTCTGAGATCACCGGGCCCCCCTTCCTGCTAATAGCCATTGGTGTCATCCCTCTGGAGCATGCAGGGATAGCCTGCCGAGGAAGGGCAGGGCCGGTGAATAGAAATGCAGTTGAGTCATTTGTACGCTCTGCAGATGTAGCAGCAGCCCCAGCCTCCAGAGGCTAGCCTTGCTCGGTGTGCACTTACGGCCCAGTACTTACCACATGCTAGGAATGGTCCCACAGTGCTTTGCATCTGCTAACTTACTTTCCTTTCATGATACTACCCCCTCCACAGAGAGGGCATTGTGTACAGTAGCTGTGTGATTTGCTGAAGGTCACACTGCAAGCAGGTAGCAGAGCAAAGCTTTGAAGCCAGGCTTCCAGCTCCAGCGTCCACGCAGAGGTGAATAAATCAGGGTCCATACGCTTCCTGCTTTGTCATCTCTGCAGAGAGCAAACGCCCCGGGTAAAATGTTTTCAGAACAAGGCTGGAGGAAATCAGGAACGACTGGAACCAGGCACCAGCGCTCCAGCACAGGCGGGTGGATCTTTGCATGTGACAGAACTTGGGTGTGGGGAATGGAGCTGTAGACAGAAAGTCTTTTTTCTGTGGCTGCACTTGTGATGGAGGGTGAAGCTGTGAGGCGTGCTAACCTTCATCCACTACCAGCCCTTCAGATCGCCAGGAACAAAGACCACCCCGGCCCCCGCCATCACGAGGTGAGGCCCGAGGCGAGGCGCAGTGCGCCCTGGGCGGGGGTGGAGAAGCCACACAGCAGACCAGAGAAGCTGCCCCAGCTTGTGGTCAGCTGCTGGTTTCCTTCCTGCTGCAGCCCCGCTGGTCCTTAGGCAGGAAAAAGAAGTGGAGGCTTCCTGGAGAGCAGAGGTCAGTATCTGGTAGGTGCACTTGGCCTATTTCCCACCACTCACCAAGGTCAGGGCGTGAAGAAGTCCCCCGGGAGCTCCAGTGATTCTGGAAGCAAGGCTGGCGAGGTCTGGCGAGGCTGGGAGCAGCTGAACCCGCTGGTCATGAAAATGACTCTGACCTCCCCCCAGCAGCCACTGCTGCCCCCTGACAGACAAAGGCGATGTCTCCAAGTTAAACTGGAGGAGGTGGGAGGTAACTCAGAGGGAGGACTCTAAACTGAACAATCCATCATAACTAAAGTACCTGAACTTGAATATATACTCAAGGGGGACTACATTTTCAAATAGTAGTAACTGAAAATAATGTCACTGTGGTCTGAATTATTGGTTTGAGGCAAATTTTATTTTCTCAGTGCTGAGTGGGAATGGGACTCCTTGGTTAAGGAAAGGGTGTACTATTATACGAATAAGACAAGTTTCATGTTGATCCACAGATTTAGGATGTCAGTATATACGCACCAGGCGTACTTTAAACATTTATCCTCACAGCCCGCTGAGGAAGGGCTGTGTGGTGGGGAAAAGGAGCAGCTGGAGTAGCTTCTCCCATGAAATTTCAGGTAGCTTTCTTCTTGGGACTGCTCTTTTTTCGGTGGGGGAGGGTGGTAATTAGGTTTATTTATTTATTTATCTTAACAGAAGTGCTGGGGATGGAACCCAGGACCTCGTGCATGCTAAGCACACTGTCTACCACTGCTCTGTACCTGCTGCCCAGGACTGCTCTTGTGGAACATTTTCGTGCAGCAAGACAATCAAAGACACCTTTTATACACACAAACACACACCGTGTTGTTACGAAGAAAGACTGAGCTGTGTCTGAGGACTGGGAAGGCTGAGGCTGGCCATGCTGTTTTAGAAAGGTTGGTCATGGAAAGCTGCCTCCTGAGGGGACATTTAAACAGAGATCTGAGTGAAGGGAGACACAGCTAAATACTATTTGAGATGCATAGTGGAACTGGAGTGAGGTTTTTTGGTTGGTTTGTTACGGAGTGAATGCTTGTGTTCCCTCCAAACCCACATGTTGAAGCCCTAACCCTGCAATGTGCTGGTGGAGGTGGTGCCTTTAGGAGGTGATCAGGTTTAGATGAGGTGGAAGATGGGGCCCCTAGGGTGAGATTAGTGCCCTTAGAAGACAAAGAGACACCAGAGCTCTTTCATGCTCTCTCTGTCTGGAGAGGACACAGTGACAAACCAGCTACCCACCAGCCAGAAGAGGTCTCCACCAGGAACCGAATCTGCCAGCACCTTGACCTAGGACTTCCTAGCCTCCAAAGATGTAAGCAATAATATCTATTGTTTAAGACACCCAGACCGTATATTTTGCTCTAGCAGCCCAAGCTCACTGATACAGTTTGATTTTGTCTTGCTAAGCCAATGTCTGCTCTGACCCACTTCAGGATTTCTGGAGATAAGTTCCAGAAGTTATTCCCACAGGGTTAAAAATTGCGGGGATAACTTCTGGAACTTACCTAGTTTCAGAGTTGGGTCTTTGGCTCAACAAGAACCAATCAGATGCAATAACACACAAACCAGGACTGGTCAGGGCAATCGGGATGTGAATTATCCTAGCTTAGTTCCTGGTCTGAGTGATAGATGGTCCTAATCCTGCCCTAGTTCCCCTGTTCCCAAGGGCCCCTGGGGCACAGTTATCATTGCTTCAGACTTGGGCAGCTGGCTGCTGATAAGACCTAAATTGGGGTTTAAGGGAAGAGAAAGTCTTTCTTAGACCTCATACCTAGGTGTCAAGTAATAACATAGCAATTTGGAAAAAAGAATCTTGGTCTGTCACTTGTAATTGTACTTCTCTGATGGGATTTATAGTTTGGAAGGAAGAGGTTTGGGCAGGACTCCTAACAGTCCTGCATCCCATGCACTTACATCATCTCAACACCGTTTAGAGCAGTGAATGTAGCATGTAGAATGAAGGCTCTGGCACCAAACTGCTTGGGTTTGAAATATGGCTCTGTCATCTAGTTGTATGATGCTGGGCAAATTACTTAACTTCCCTGTGCCTTTGTTGCCTAAGTGTGTGTAAGAATGATGCTTTTGTGGCATAAAGGGGCATAAAGGTTAAATGAGGTACTACCTGTAAAATGCTTAGGGCTGTGCCCGATATTAAAATGCTCCATAAATGTTGGCTATTGCGATGGTTACAATTATCATCATTATGTTTTAAGAGCTAAATCCCTAACAGATAATTGTCCTACTTTATGGATAAAGAAACTGACTTCAAATGTGGATTGTCATGGCCAGAGAAAATTGCAAAGATTTGAGCTGGGTTGTTGATTATGGGCAAGATAGGTGGGTGAAGCGGAGGAGGTGGAGGGGCCAGCCTGTGGAGTCAGGAGAACATGTGATGTGGTCAGGGAACAACAACGAGGTCAGTTCCACTAGGGAAGATGAATTGAGTTGGAGGATAGTGGGCAAGAGGGGCTGGCCATGGGGAAGGTTATGGGGCAGAAATCATCTAGAGGGTCTCCTAACTGGCTTTTCCTCTTGGCTGCCTGCGTGAGGTTTCTCTGCATCCAAGAGGGGCTGGATGTTTTCCTAGCAGGTCTGGGCTAAGAGCTGTTGGGTCTTTGGGAGTCCACTCTCACTCTGGTGAGGTGCAGTCCTTGGTTAAGATTCTTGCATGCTGGGCAGATACAGGAAGCAGCGTGTGTCTCTGGGTCCAGGAGTCATCCCTCATCTCAGGCAGAGAGACATTTATTTCAGCCTTAGCTTCCGTTTCTCCATTAGTTGTGAGGATGGAACCCAATTCCACCTGGCTTAAGAGAAGTGGGAATTTATTGGCTCACTTAGCTGGCGTTGTTGGGCTATATTGGCTTTAGGTGCAGTCTAAGCCAAGTGCTCAAACAGCACTGAGAGGACCCAGTTTCTGGCCATTAATTGGCTCTGTTTTCCATAGTGTTGGCTTCCTGGGCAGCTCCAGGTACATGTCATCTTCCTCCTTATGGAAATTCCAGCAGAAAAAGTGCTTCTTCCCCTGCTGCCCTAAGAAAGGTTTTATTATACCTGATTGGTTCTTGTTGGGCCACAGACCCAACTCTGAACCAATCACAGGGCCAAAAGAATGAGATGTTCTGACGGCCAGGCCTGCATGTGGAACTAGGAATAGACTCGTCAGGCTGGGGAGGAGCACAGGGGAGGGAACTGCCAGGACAAGGGTAAAAACAGCAGGGAACAAATATAATCAAAGTAGCTCCTTTGCATGGAACCAAGGAATGATGAGTAAAAATGAGATTTGTGTGTCTGGAATGTAGACCCAAGTGGCTTATAATCAAAGTAGCTCCTTTGCATGGAACCAAGGAATGATGAGTAAAAATGAGATTTGTGTGTCTGGAATGTAGACCCAAGTGGCTTTTAGTCTTCATCATCCTGGAGAACAGTGCCTGCAGTGGTTTTCTTGGCTTTGTCAAGTGGGTCCCATACCCACTGCTGCTTGCTTGTTTTCAAGCCTGACTGCTTGTGACCACTGTCCTAAAACACAGTATTCCTGCTTTATGTTTCTAATTGGACTTACACAGCATTTGCTCTCCTTCAGTGTTCCTGTGATCTTGAACTCTTCAGTCTCTCCTGTCGTGCCTCTGTCTGAGCAGAAAGCTGTCCTCCAGGGAGTGACCCAGCACTGTCATCACATCTTATCCAAACCTGACCAGTATTTCAGGAGGAAGTCTATGATGTTTCCTCACTTCGCCCACCTGGACCTGAAAGAGTAGCTGATAATCTCCCGTGATCCATGGCTAAGCTCTGGGATGGAGGGGACCCGTGTCATTTAATTCTTAAATCCTCTTAACATAGGCTGTTTGACATTTCTGAGTAGGACTAAAGCTGCCAAGATGTAAATGGAGTGAATGAGTTCTGTGGTTAAGATTATACAAATATAAGCAGGGGCCTTGCCAACGAATGGCTTTCAGTGCCAGGCTGGGTGTCTGGACTTGTGTCCCGTTGACAGTGAGGAGCCACTGAATGTTTCTGAGTAGAGACAGACACCCTGTCCTCATGGCCACCACTCACTGAGCACATACGACGTGTTACGCCCTGCATCTATGTTCTTTACGTGTGTGATCTGATTTCATGGCCACAATAATTCTGCAAGAGGAGAACTTTTCAGATGGCCCCTATTCACCTGAAATCACACCTCATTCTTGGCAAGAATCCCTAAAACCACAGAGGTCGTACAGGAAACCAACCATCCAGCCTCCCTCAGTGCACCAAGGGAGGGTGAGAACTGACATGTTGCCTTTTCATTCTGTAGGACATAGCCCTGGGAGAGGAGTTTGTCTTTCCTACTGTTCGGCAGGGCAGCTGAGGAAGACGTCATGCAAGGGTTAAGATAACAGTGAGAAGGAAATGATGCAGTTCCCTCTCCAATCAGTTGCTTCCCTCTTCCTGGCCTCTTGCTTTTTCAGAGTGGAGATACTGGGCCCCGTGACCCTGGGTTTCCATCCTTTCCTCTTGGCTGACCGTCCCATTGCTCTGCCATCAGTTTCTCTGTTAATTTCACACCCTCATATCTGAGCTTCACCTGCTCCCCTCTCCTCTCCACTGTCCTTTCCGCCGCAGAACGGCTTCTTGGACTTGTGTGACTCCGTCCCTGGCTTGGTCCCTTCATGCCTGTCCACACCACTTCACCTGTCTGTCTCTCAGTGTGTGCTTAGTGGGCTTTTGTTCAGCTTCCTCCTTTGTTTTTTTCAGTTCGTATCCTCTTGTCTGTTTTGATGGATTTGCTCCCCAGTGGAATTGCACTTCCTGCTGCTTATCTATCTGGCGTAGTCCAACTTTCATTTCAGTCAAGGTCAGCTGCTGTGAACCTGAGCCGCAGAGTAGCATTTTGTTCTCCATCTTACTTCTCCTTTGTGATGTCCTGTGTTCACACTGCAGCTCCATCACACACTGGCTGTGGGTTCTGGCAAAGCTACTTTACCTCTCTGCACCTCTGCGTCCTCCTGTGTGAAATGGGAGGGGTGTTAGTACTTCTCCGATAGGATTCTTGTGAAGATTCAACGAGCTATTTAGTATGTAGGAAGCATTCAGAACATTACCTGGCACAAAGTAATCACAAAATAAGTGTTAGCTCTTGTTTTGGTGGTGGTATTGCACTGTTCTAACATTTTGATTCACAAGAATTCCCCAAAACAGCCAACATGAGGCTGGCTCCGTGGTGGAGGGACAAACCCAAGTTTAAGGGTGACAGATGTGTGCCTCCTGCCAGCTTGGTGTCCCCTGAATCACTTCTGCAGACTTGGGAGGAAAGTCATCTGTCCTTCAGGGAGAAGAAGACATCATTCTTGCTTACCAGTTAAGTAATAAAGTAAAAAATAAAGTAGTTTGGGTAACTACTGACTTGGTAGAAATTTATCTCAAAACATAATGAAACGAAAACAAGCCACGCTCAGTGGGATTGGCACCCCATCTGTTTTGTTCCTCTCTGATGCTCCATTGAGATTCCTAAAGGCAGTTTGAATTTTGGAAGCATCTGGAATCAGCCAGGCACATTTTTGAAGCTGTTGAGTGCTGATTATAATCTGTATTTCTTGCTGCTTAGTGATGCCTGCCTACTGTGCGTCGGCCTCAGAGGATGAGGCCAGCCAGCATGCTCCTTCAGACAGCATCCAACCTCAGGGGGACTTGAGGGTCCTCACGGATCCTTTGTGTGTGTGTGTGTGTGTGCACTTTATCTTTGCTTGTGATTATAAATGTAGTCATGTTTGTTATTGAAACGTTAGAAAATAAAAGAGTAAAGAAACAGCAACTCAATCTATTCACCCAGAAATAAGCAGTCTTATTGTTGTGATGTGAACGTGGGAAGTATTTTGAGTGTACACACACCACTGACATCACACACACACCACACCTATTACTCTATGTGTTTTTTTTTAAAAAAAAAACTGGGATCATGTTGTATATAGCATCATATCCTAATTTTTTCTATCCTTACCTATTTTTTATAAATAGAATATTTGAAACCTGCCTTACTGTTTGCAGATGGGTGTTCTGTTGGTTCAGGTCCTCTGAGAAGCAGGTGCCAGGAGAGTACTAACTATGTAAGAAATGTATCGGGAGAAATCCCTGTGAAGGGCAAGGGGGAGGGAGCAGGAATAGGCAGGTGGGAAGGTGTGAGTGTGACCCCTGTGAAGGAAGAAGGATTGGTTAGGAAGAGTATCACAGTTCTGAGAAGCTCTCGCTGAGGCTGATGGGGAGTCAGCCCCTGGGCACAGGTTGCCCATCGCATGGTTCTCAGGTAGGATGGGAATGGCCTGGCTCCAGTGCCCCCACCGTGGTTGGTCAATGGTGGGGGTGAACAGCATGGAGCAAGCGTGACCTCAGTGTGAACACTGATGTGGATCCAGGGATAGCAGCTGGAGGCTTCCAGTCTACTGTGATCCCCCATAGAAGATTATATTGAAGAAGATCTGAATGACACAGCTCCCTGGTCACCACAGAGATACCATAATTTCTTTAATTAATCCTTTATACACCCTAGTATTCATAGCAGCGCTATTTACAGTAGCCAAGACATGGAAACAACCTGAATGTCCATCAACAGATGACTGGATAAAGAAGTTGTGATATATTTATATAATGGAATACTATTCAGCCATAAAAAAGAATAAAACAATGCCGTTTGCAGCAACATGGCTGGACCAGAGATTATCATACTAAGTGAAGTAAATCAGAGAAAGAAAAATATCATATGATATTGCTCATATGTGGAATCTTAAAAAAAAAAAAAAGGACACAAGTGGACTTATTTACAAAACAAACAGACTCACAGACATAGAGAACAAACATGTTTATCATGGTTACCAAGGGGAAGGGCAGGGAGAGATAAACTGGGAGTTTGAGATTTGCAGATACTACTATATATAAAATAGATAAACAATAAGTTTCTACTGTATAGCACAGGGAACTATGCTCAATAGTTTATAGTAACCTATAATGAAAAAGAATATGGAAAGGAATATATGTATGTATACGTATGACTGAAACATGCTGTACACCAGAAATTGACACATTGTAAATTGACTATACTTCAATTAAAAAAAATAGTTATAGACAAGGTAAAAAAATTAATCCTTTATTATTAGCTATTTGAGAAGATGCTCAACATCACTAATCATCAGAGAAATGCAAATCAAAACCACCTTACACCCATTAGGATGGCTACTATCAAAAACACAAAACAAAATACAACAAGTATTGATGAAAATGTGGAGAAATTGGAATCCTTGTGCGCTGTTGGTGGGATTTATATAATTTAAATAATATAATATTTATATAATATATAATTTATATAATATCGTACAACCACTATGGAAAACAATATAACATTCCTTAGAAAATTAGAAACAGAACTACATATGACCCAGTAATCCCACTTCTGCATATTACAAGTTTCAAAGAGATATGAGTACACTCATGTTCACAGCAGCACTATTATTAGTTATTTGACCATCCTCATTTTTTGCCATTAAACATTAAGAAGCAATAAATATTCTTTAACATACATCTTTGTGTTCTTCCTTGATAATTTCCTTAGGGTAAATTAATATGTGGACTTTTGCTTGAACATGGTGCATCAAAAATATAAGGTTTCTTGACTATCTCTTAAAACTCAGTTTTTAAAAATGTAAAATCAACAAAGTCTACAAACTTAATCCTAGAGACAGCAGTGGATGAGACTTTCATGAAAAATTCAAAAGGTGGAAAAATATGATAAATGTTAACAGATTGATCAATGGGAAGAACATTGAAACTCAAAGTGCCTGCAGAGGAGGCAGCCAATAAGTTGTGAAACTCTGAAAGGCTTAGGAATTGGAGGTACCAGGTGTCTTAGAAGAGTGTGGGGACTGAGAGCAGGATTGCCTGTAAATCTGCGTAAGAAGTCAGACCTCCCAGTGACTTCCACCGCCCCGGGTGACCACCCTCGCCAAGGAAATGGGAGGTTTAATCTCAAAGAGGCTGCTGACTACGGGATGCTAGGCTGGATGGAGGACATGGCCATGAAGAATAAAACAGAGATTACATGAAAGTCTACATACCAACCCTGGTCCCTTCCTGCATTCCACTCTTGGCCTCAGTTTATTCATCTGTAAAAATGGGGTAAGTTAATAATACTTACTTTACTTTTCAGTATTGTTTTAAGGATAAAAACGTAAAACATGTAAAACAGTACTTGGTTCATGGTCAGTGCATGTAAGTATTTGCTATCACTGTTATCGCCATCATTATATATATGTTGATCTTTCTCTTCCCATTTATCCATTTACCAAATCTTACGCTGTTATCTTACTGCTTTAGCTCATGAGGCTTTATAATGTCTCTTCTCTTTTACTTGAAATTAAACATGTGGGTTGAATTTTTTAGAGCATCGACCTCTTTAGATGATAGTCTTCCACTTTCAGAATGTGTATGTCTCCTCATTGATTCAAATATTCTGCGTCTTTTGAACGCAGTTTTTAGTTTTCTTTTTGTAATTTCTGTATATTTCTTCTTAATTTTGTTCCTGGACCCTTTTTAGTTGTTGCCAGTGTGAGTGGAAATTTTGATTCCACTGTATTTTCAAACTAGTCAATACTGCTATTTAAGAGGGCTTTACAAAGTTATTTAGAGGAGGCTACCTTATTAATATTATTAAATATTTTGTGTTTCTAATAGCTTTTCAGTAGATCTTGATGTTTTATTTAACAAAGCATTAATTCAACAGACGTACTTCAAGCTGGTGCTATGAGGTGGAAGCACCGTGATCAGTGTGACCAACACAGTTGCTTCCCTGTGGAGCTTGTGCTCTGATAGGGAACAGCGCAGAAATAGGTTAGAATGATCACAGAACTCGTTGCCTGCAGCTTCCTGGAGCCGTGGCAATAACCACATCCTTAGAGAAGTTGAATCAGTAGTGAAAAATCTACAATCTGCTCCAAATTGCCTATATTATAGGTAAATTTCACCAAATATTCGTGGAACATAATTCTGATCTTGAACTGACTCGAGAGAATACAAAAGAGCAAATGTTCCTCAACTTACCTTATAAAGCTACTATAACCTTGGGGTCCAAACTAGAAAAGTCTGGTAGAAATGAAAACTCAGCAACGTATTGTGTATATATACCTACATCTGTAGCTGGAGCTTTAATGATCTAGTTTGATTTACCTTAAAAATGCAAAGATGGTTGAACCCTAGAACATCCATTGATGTCACTCACCACGCTGACAAAACTGGAGAGTAGGTGAGAGGAAGTCAAGTACAGTAGAGCCACATGTTAACTTCTGCAAATTCAAGTCATGCAAATAAAGCCAAATGGTCCAGCAACATGTGCTAAATCTCTGGGAGCAGTCCTAACTGGGGAAATCCCACAGAGACAAGAGCAGGAGAAGGCATATCCACTCTTTACCATCTTGGTTGGGCCTGGCAATCTGGCAGGACCAGGCACCAGACTCCAGAGAGGAGCTCTTGGGCTGTGGAGCTTTTAAGCTCCATGATTAGGGAATCACTGGCTATTCCCCTGATGTGGTAGTGAGAAGGCTGAGGTCCAGGCCTTTGGGAATGTGTGGCAAGCTCATAGCAGGATTAGCCACCTCAGCTCCATCCTGGTGAGATGGGGATCTGAGTCTAAATCTTGTGTTTGAACAGGATATATAACTTCAAGCAGTAGGCCTTCACCAGTTTCCTTGGGGCCTTGCAGAAGAGCAACTCCATTTCTGGGAGGTCAGCCTTCAGAGAATCAGTCTTGAAAAAATAAAACCTTAACTCGCAATACTTTAAGCATAAAAAGTGAGAAAAATAACAAAAATTGAGGAAAGTTAGGTGTTATTTATATAGTCCTTATTATACGCCATGGCATTATCCTATACAATACACATTTCTTACGTACGTATTTTGTACAGGGTTGGGTATGCCAAATCTTTTATTGTTCTTTGTAGGTGATTCAGTGTGATTCCCAAGGATTGAAACATGCGTATTTTGCTTTTAAGACTCCATTAGAAAGCCCTTTTCTGGAAAGCAGTTCCTATAGAGACAATACTTCAAAGTCCTTGGAAGCTCACTTTGAACAAACGAACAAGCAAGAATTGTGACTGTGTGACAAGGGCTCAGAAGCCAGCAGCAGGCAGTCTGGGTCAGGCAGGAGGGCACTGGATTAGAACAGTATGAGGGGGCACAAGAGATGGTGGTGTGGCGCATGGATTAAGGGTGCTGAGTGATTTCCTAGTGAAGAGAAGTTAAAGCTATTAGTCGAAGTCACTCTTCATAGTTCAATGTGTGTAGTAAGCTAAGTGTATAGCATGCTTGGTATGGGGGTGGGGTTCAGTCATTCTCAACAAATATTTTTTATTTATCTGTAAAGAGATGAGTTGAAAAACCATTTTATACCTGGTTGTATACAGTTCCAGGAGTTGGAATGACCTCCAGTGATTATCAGAGTCAAAATTCTGGGTTCAGTTTGGCAATAGTTTATCAAATGCCTAAAAATGTTCCAAACTTGAACATGAATTTGGGACTCTCCTAACTAGTACAGATAGGTGTGCAAGCATTGATGTTTAGAGATGTTTGTAGAGTCAGCTTAAACTGATAATGCAATGCTACATAGGCCAAAAAATGTCAAATGATTCTTTCTTACTCAGGAAGCAGTTCAAAAGTAGGATTCCAGGCTGGCAGACGACTTTTGTCCAGGAAGTAATTCAGGGATCCAGCCTCCTTCCATCCTGTGGCCTTGTTGTTTCCTAGGGCCTTGCCACGTTTTGCATCTAGTGGACAGAAGGGGAGAGAGAAGGTATGAAGCCCACCACTGTTTGAAAGCCTTGGCCTAGAGTTGCCCCAGCACCGTTCCCTTTCTGTTCCTGTAACTCTGTCATTTGGCCGCATCTCACTTCAAAGGAGGCTAGGAAGTGTGGTCTAGTTTTACGCCCAGGAAGAGAAGGACATGGATTTGGTGACCAGGTAGTGGTCTCTGCTGTAGTGTTTACCATTTCATTGCTAAGAGTGAAAAAACATAAATAGTCTACATGAACAGCAGTTGGAGACAATAAATAAATTATGGGACGTCAGATAACCACATGGCATCTGAGCTTCCCTGTCCATTGAGACCGAAGTGAAATTGGCTCGAGCTCTCTTTCGACAGCCTGTGGAAAATTCAGTATCCTCTCCAGGACTTTGATGAATTTCCAGGGGCGAAGCACTTGCAGGCATTTTCAGTGCTGAGTCCTGGTTCCGTCAACCTCAAGTTTCACATCCTGACTGCAAGGCAGCCCAGACACACCACTCATCCTCTTTTCTTGGATTACCCTCAGACCCTTCTGGGGAGGCATCTGGATGTGCAGCCGCCTGTACTAAAAGCTGGGGTGGGTGTCACTGTTGTTTACCATCACTGGAGACTCCTGAAACGGTTTCTTACTCTGGGCCTCACCATATTGCCCTACCACTTTCGTCCTCCATGCTTGTGGATCCAAACACTCACAGAGGATTTATCTACTCTGGGTTTATGCTCTGTAGTAACACTCAAGGATAGGGAGGGTGAGATTTGGCTTTCTAATTCTCCAACTAGGCTCTATAAAGTGAATGACACAATATACAATTTTCTCCACTGATAGAAATTATGTAAACTCTTATACTTAGGAGGCAAAAGCACCCACTGTCAGTTTTGTTTTTGCATATCTTTTTCATCCTGCTACTCACACATAATTCTATATAGCCATTACAGCTTATGCTGTATTGTTAAGTGAAAAAAGCAGGCTGTTGAATTATTTCTAAATTTTGTATTAAAAATACACAAAGATGCTTAGAAAAGAGATCAGGAGATACGCACCACAAGGTTAACAGTGGATAGTTCTATTGTGGGTATTTAGTTTCTTCTTTATATTTTTTTCTGTGTTACTTAAAATATCTATAATAAACATGTTTTGCTGTTATAAACAGAAAGGGAAAGATTGTTTTTGAAGACAGTTCTGTTGCCTAAATTGAACAAAACCAAGCAAATACTTTACCAAATTCTGTCTTCCTAGAGTCTTGTGTTCTATGGTTCATATTCTTATTACAAGTATTTGCTGAATCCCTCCCTCTGGGTTTAGAAGAGGGAATAATCATCAAGGACTGGGAACGGTGGGGGAATCTTGGAGACCCTGGTGGGACCAAGGCTGGCTTTTGAATGTTAGGGAGGATTTCATCATTTCAGCAGGTGTCCTGAGATAGCCCACTCTGAAGTGCACCTAATCTTGTTTACCTACCCCTTCCTCTTACTCCAAATCTCATGGGGTCTGTTCTTAATGCTAGACTTACAGAAGGCAGTGGTAAGCCTAATTGGCCCACAAGGACCCATTAGGGCCTGTCTAACACGAAGGTGAATCATAAACGTTGGAGTATTCTGTGCCATTCTTAGGCAGGATGCTCTTGACAAGTTGATTGTTGAGGCTTCCTTTCCTCCTATGAAATTGCAAACTCCTGGCTGGCGAGTTGGGTGTGGTGTGTGTCCGATTACCAGAGAACAGCATCCTGATCAAGTCCATCCTGGTTAACAGTATCAGCATTGGAGCTGTACTGCTTGGAACTGAGTCCCAAGTCTGCCACTTGCCAGCTGAGTGACCTTGGGAAATTACTAACCTCTCACGCCTCAATTTCTTCATCTGTAAAATGAGTGTATAATATTTTTCAACATCCTAGAGTAGTTGTAAAGATTAAATGAGTTAACACTCATCAAGTGTGCCTAACAAGGCATAGTCATCATATAAGTGTAATTTGATAAATGAAGAACTATGAGCGGTGATAATGGCTAACTAACGGAGTGAGGTTAGAAGCCCGGAGGGTCCCCTGTCTAATTCTCTTCTCAGCAGCCTCAGGCCATTGCTAAATTGAATGAAGAGCTGTATCCATGTACTACATCAAGTTCCCAGAGACAGGAGGCGATTTCCCAATTTCATGAGATGTTACAGCCAAGGGGCCCTCGGAGTTGTAGTTCAGCCTCTTCATTTTGTATGTGGAGGAACAGAGACCCAGGGGCCCTCAGTCACTTGCTTGGCTCCACCTGGCTGGTTTACAGTGAGGCCACAGCCAGGGTGCCCACTCCAAACACATTTTGTATAAAGTTGAAATTACTTTTTTTTCCTCCATAAATAACTAATACAGTCAAGCTTGCATGTAATTTGGTAACAGGAAAGAGTTCATGAATAAGTCTCTTTTTGAATAAGTAGATTTCGTTCATTAGCATGCTTTCCTGTTACAAATTATCTATTCATTATCCTTATTGAAAACACTCAGTGCAAAACAGAAATTGCACCTGTAGGAATGTGAATATGTTGTTGGTGAATTTTGTCTTGGGCTTAAGTCTTTCTTGGTCTTTCAGTGACCTTCTCACTTCTCCCCTCTTCCCAGTCCTGTGAAATGCTGCCAGTAGCGCCCCTACTTTTAATAACATTAACTTAAAAACAACCCACTACCTTAACACTCCAGTTATCTTTTTCATTATCTTTGGGTATTATCTTTTTATTCTTGTCCATACACACATGGAGTTTTGCATGGCTATATCTGTAGTACGCATAAAACTTGAAGCCTGCTTTTCTCATCTAATATTATTTATAAATATTTTCTGTATCCACAAATTTCCCATAAATAGTCACTTTTAATGGATACATAATACATCATGATCAAACTAACCATAAAGTTATAAAAGTCATTTCCCTATTGTTGACATTTGAATTGTTTTCCATTTTAGGGTATTGAATATGGTGCTAAAATACATATTTTTTCCTGTTGATTTATCACCAAAGGACATAGTCTCAGGATTGGAATTGTGTGGTCAAATGTATGAATATTTTTATAGCCAAAGTTATACTACTGGATATTTTTTTTCCTGGTGACAGTGCCACCAGCAGCACACGCGTATACTATTTTCACCATGCTCTTATCAACGTTGAGTGTCTAACAGCTTTTGCTCACAAACAAGTGCCAGGAAAGTGTTCACTGAAGTGATGACAAATGTTGCTGAGTGTTATGTGGAATGAACTTGATAGTTTCCCAGAATGGAAAATGTCTGTTTCATGTCACACTCAACTAGTAAAACCTCTAAGTACTGTGACTTTAAGCTCCATGACAGTGCCTTGCACGGTAGGTACCCAACAACTTAGTGATTTACCTTTGTGTCCTGTAAGATGCTGACCTATGGTAGTTGTGCTACACACATATCACGGTACCCTGCCACAGAAAAGAGCTAAGTGAAGTGGGAGTGGAGGGAGGAAAAAGTGGAAGGGATGCTTTCAGATTTCCCAGGATGGAAAACGGGAAGCCTTTCCCTCAAATGCAGGGTCCCAGCCCTGTCTCCTGGTGCCCTGGGCATCACCGAATCTGTACACGTTTGCTCTCTGACGCCTAAACGTGAATCTCTTCCCTGCCCCTGCCACCCCCTTCCCCACCCGGCATCTTTTTTGCCTCAGTTTCCCCTCCGTTCCCTCTCCCCCAGGTTGGACTTGTGCTCCCTGCTCTCACTTGTTTGGCTGGGCATTCGGCACCATCCTCTACCTCATGAGGAATCCAAAGATTAAACGTGTGAGCCCTGCCTTCCCAGAATTTGAAGTCTGAGAGGAGAGAGAAGGCATTTTTAAAAGACAGCATGTAAATAAACATCATAAGAATACTTCAGGTAAGGTCCTCTGCGAGGTATCTTCTGGGCAAGGTATTTGAGAAGATTTTACAGAAGTGGCATTAAGACTGGGTTGTGAGGTCTGAGAAGGGTTTGGAGAGGGGATCTGACGATGTCCCCCAACTTTTCAGCATCCTCAGAGCCACCTGGCCCCTCGCTGCTCTCATCACCAACACGGGTACCCCAGAGAGCTGGATATGCCAGGGGCCATGCAAACGGTGGAAAGTCGTGCCTGGTGTATTTCCTTCTCGATTTAGAAGATGGTTTTGATTTTTCCATTTTTATAGGGTGAAACAAATATTTTGAAAAGTGAGTGTCCTTGAGCCGAGTGAGGCAGTACAAGGGCCACCAGTGTGGAGCCCAGGTATGTGGAGGGAGGCAGCTAATGGGGACCGCTGGAGGGTTTGAGGCTGACATTCCTTCCGCCTGCTCCATGCCTGTGCTCTATTACTCTTTGCTTGTGTTTCATTCACTACTGACTGTGCTGGGCTAGTCGTTAGGTATTTCACTTCTCATCCCTGGGAGAAGGGACACTGGCGTTTCTCGTTCTCTGGGGGGAAGGCAGGTGTGAGCTGTGGTGTTAGGTGACCAGGGCTCTAGCTCCAATCCTGGTGCCTTGTATCAGAAAAGAACCCAGGTTATTGATTGTAAATATATGAGAATTGAATCATTTGTATCATCTCTTTAGTTGTTAACATCTTCTCTGCTTAGCCCTCCTACTTGCCAACCCATGCCTCCTAAACTATTTCCTTTTCCTTTAATTGCAGAGCTCTGTCCACCTATGTACTTTAGAGTTGATCCTTTCTTCTTTTTCACCAGATTTTCTGGGCCATAGGGACATTACAGTTTCAGAGGGGTGCCTTCTGAAGTGATTTGTCAGAGGAAGAAGCACAAACCCCTGAAAACTTATAAATGTTTCTAAGTGCATGTTTAGTTTGTGTCTCAGAATCCTCGTAATTGCTACATCATTACGACACAGAAGGACAGACACATTTATCTGCGGCTTCTTCCAATTCTAATCATCCCGATAATGAAGTTGACACTCGACCTCCCCACCCACAAAGAGCCTCCTGTTTTTAAAAGAAAATGTAGAGTGCTTCAGATGTGGCCAACCGACTAAGAGAAGGCAGAATAAAAGTCATTTCTAAATGTACCCACTCCCTAGTCAGTACTGAAGAAAAGGTTAAGGTTAAAGGTGTTGAGAATGTGCTTCCCGCGTCCAATTTTGCTTTCGTAGGACACCTGCTCAACAGGTACCAGTGGTTCCATGTATCTTGGAAACTGAGGACACAAGAGCTTGATTCCTGGGTGCACAGTGAACTCTTGGAAGTCCCTGTGAAAGCTGCTCTCAGTGAGTGGTCTGAGTTTATCCTTCAGCACCGAGAAGAGCCTTTCCGAAGATTTGAAGAAATGGATGCTGGCCCTTGAATTGAGCATGCACCATCTAAAATTCCCACAGTTGGGTGCCAGCTCCCCTTGGCTTGTCCCTGAGCCCAGAAGAGCTGGGTCCCAGCTGTGCCCCCTTTGGGGACCTACCTCTGGCCCTTCTCCCCGTGTTTGATGCTCTTCGAGAATCCTTAGCCTCCTCACCCCACCTGCCCGCTCCTTTCCCTCAGCTCACGTTGTGGGCCTGCCTCTGGAAACGGCTTTGAAGTAAAGGAACACTTTCTAACTTGAAATCATATTTTTCTCCACTTGTCTTCCAGAGTTTTCTGAAAAGTTGGCTCAAAAGTGATAATGTTGAAGAGTCTACACAGATGCACAGCAACAGGACGTTACAGACATTTTACAGCCGCACAGTGTGTGAGAACACTGGGTTCTGGCGTGTGCTCTTCCAGACACTGTTGTATGGTCTGCTCAGTGCCCATCACCCAGGGCTGACCTGGGAGATACTGTAGATTAAATGCAGGATTTCTTCTTTTTCATTTATTAGATTGTAGGGCACTGCTGCATGAAGCCAGAAATTCAAAGTTGCTATATTACATCCTCTCCCAGTTGTGAGTTTGAATTATGGAGATACAGATAAGCCCTCTTTCTAAATACCTACTGTGTACCAGACGCTGAGCTAAAAGCTTTTCGTGTACCATTTCGTTCACTCTCGGCAACAATCCTGTGATCATTATTCCCGATTCCCGACTAGGGACGTAAGTATCCAGAGAAGTTACTTTCCTAAGATCTTAGCTATCGAGTCATGGAGCAGATGTTCAGTCCAGTTTCCTTCTCTTATTACTGCACAGGATGAAGGGCATGCAAAGCAGTACTTACTCTTGAAAATTAGAGAAAAAAAAAAGTGTACCACAGGATTCAGTGTTTCCAGAAAAGAAGTCTGTCTGGCTGGCTCTTTTTTGAAGAATGCTAGATTGTCTATGAAAATTTAAAAAAGGCAAAGTTACTTTCTGATAATGTGGCTGAAGACAGTTACTACCTGTCTGCTGAGAACAAGTAAACTTCCACCCCCGGCGCCCTCCCTGCCGCTGGATTTTGCGACGCAAGGTCTGCATGTGCCCTTGCCTTCCCCAGCTCTGGTGTGTGTGTGTTCTTGGCAGCTTGGCTCCGTCAGCTATTTTTCCATAAAAGGTTCTGCCATGGCCATTGGCTTCCTCCATGGAGAGGATGCCAGGGGCCCATTTCTTCAATCTGTCCTCTAGCTTGAAACCCACACAAATGTGTCACTTCCGAATTTCCGTGTAACCTTGGGGTTGAGGAATGTCAGTTGTTTTTTCCTGTTCTTTCTGGAAATCTTTGTTTTAAATCAGAGAGGAAAAAGCTATTCAGGTGCTCTTAAGATTTTTTAAAAGCTCCGTCTGGTGTTGGTAAATGATTGCGAGTGATGAAGTTCCCCTGACAACGCGGGTGTCATGGTCACAAGTGCACCGGGGTTGAGGTGCAGGGGTGAGCTCGAGGAGGCCAAGGACCGAGGTGGATGGAGGAAGAAAGGCACGTGACCGGTGGGTGCCCCTCCGTTTGTACTCTTGTAGCCTTCTGCCCTCCCCTCCGGGCACTGAGATTGCTGGTTCTCTGTCATCTTCCCTGTGATTGCGACTCCTGCAGGCAGCATGTGATATTTACCAGGTGTTCCACAAACCTTTATGGAGTGAATGAATGAGTGAATGAGAGCTCTGATCGCCCATGCAGGCTAGATAAATCAGTATCTCAGAACTTGCCTTGCTTCCCCCTTTAAAATGGAATGGACTGAGGAGCAAGGCTATTTGTTTGGGTTTTTTTAATTGAGGTGTAGTCGATTTACAATGTTAGTTTCAGGTGTACAGCAAAGCGATTCAGTTATACATATTCATACACGTATATGTATATTTTCAGATTCTTTTCCATTACAGCTCATTACAAAGAATTGAATATACTTCCTTGTGCTCTACAGTAGGTCCTTGTTATTTATCTACTTTATATACAGGAATGTGGGTCTGTTAATCCCAGACTCCTAATCTATCCCTCCGTCCTTCCCCCCTGAGAACCACAGTTCCGTTTGGTTTGATATTTACATGCTCAGAGCTGTACTGTAATGTTATGCTCTAACAAGGTTTTCTTCCCGGCTCCTCCTGAGATTCTAACTCAGTTGGCCTGGGGTGGGCAGATGGAAATCAGTATTTTGTAAAAAGCTCCCTAGGAGTTTCTTTCCTTTCTTTTCTTATTCTTTCTTTCTTTCTTTCTTTTCTTATTCTTTCTTTCTTTTCTTATTCTTTCTTTCTTTCTTTCTTTCTTTCTTTCTTTCTTTTCTTTTCTTATTCTTTCTTTCTTTTCTTTTCTTTTTCTTTCTTTCTTTCTTTCTCTCTTTCTCTCTTTCTCTCTTTTCTCTCTTTTCTCTTCTTTCTTTCTTTCTTTCTTTCTTTCTCTCTTTCTCTCTTTCTCTCTTTCTCTCTTTCTTTCCTTTCTTTCTCTCTTTCTCTCCTTTCTTTCTTTCTTTCTCTCTTTCCTTTCTTTCTCTCTTTCTTTCCTTTCTTTCTTTCTTTCTTTCTTTCTTTTTTCTTTTTTTCTTTTCTTTTCTTTTCTCTTTTCTTTTCTTTTCTTTTCTTTTCTTTTCTTTTCTTTTCTTTTCTTTTCTTTTCTTTTCTTTTCTTTTCTTTTCTTTTCTTTTCTTTTCTTTTCTTTCTTTCATGGAGGTACTGGGAATTGCTAAGCATACACTGAGCTGTATCCTCCCCACCCCCTAGGAGTTTCTACTGAGCAATCAGGGTTGAAAACCACCATTCCACATATACTTAGAGGAATTAGTACCTTATGGCTGATGGAGCACTTGGATGGGTTATGTCCTGCAGAATCCAAACCTTGTGGGGAAAAGCTGTTGGCTCCCCAAAAAGTTTACCCAAAGGCAGGAGACAAGGACATTTTCTGGAAGCTCCATTCAGATGCTCAACTCCATTCTGGTTAAGTGACTGCTCCTCTGTGGGACATCTCAGCAAGTATTTAACTGGCACCTTAGGTGGATTCTTCTGAGAGCCTCAGCGTCTTTCCTACATCAGCTTTCTCCTTCCAACGTCCTAGTCTAAGAGCAATGGCTTATTGGACAAACCTGAGAATCTGTTAAATGTATAGACACGGCTTCCTGGTAGAAATGCTGAATTGAAGACACCGGGGTTAGAATATATATATCTTGCTCTGAAAATGGAGTTTTGAATTATGTTAAAATGCTAGGATGCATGGAAAGTTCTGTGTATGCAGCCAACGGAGTGAGAACTATGATTATTTTTCTCAGGCTGTTAAAATAAAGACTTAAAAAAGCTTCCTGGCTTCATTTATTTCTGACCCCATGTGCCCCTGAGATGGAGTTTGTGCATAAGACAGCTCAAGTCAACTCTTTTTTGCCATGTGCTGGGGGCAGGAGTGGAGGTGTGGAAAGAGAAAGCAGGAAGTGGAGGTACCAGCTGTATTTTTCTTTTGCCTTTAAAGCTCTATGTTCTTAGTATATCTTATCTAGCCCACCATTTCCTTTTTCTTTAATGAT
This sequence comes from Camelus bactrianus, assembly GCF_048773025.1. Lineage (NCBI taxonomy): Eukaryota > Metazoa > Chordata > Mammalia > Artiodactyla > Camelidae > Camelus > Camelus bactrianus. The sequence continues at coordinate 43,314,058 of NC_133541.1, forward strand.
TTAAAAAATGGATTTGGCCTCACACCTTTATCCTGTGTCCTGTAAAGGAAAAAGAAGGATGTGTACAGATGTCACTGCCCTGGAGTTCCTGCAGGCACATAATGTGTTTTTCCAGGGTAATTTGCAGAGAAATGGACCTTTGCAGACATTCAGCAGCATCTATGCAAGTTTGGCTGATAGTTTTACATATGGGAGTTTTGATTAATTGGTGTCAGGAACTGTGAATGGTCTAAGATTTTGCTCTCTTGCAATTTAACAAGTTAGCCTGCCACAGTTTCGAGGATGCCGGCAGAGACTGGAAATTCCTGATGGAGAGACAAAAAACTTTATTACTCACAGCTTTAGCAGTGGCCAGAGTATCAGCTATTTCTTGTACCCTTTCCCCAAACCCCAGTTCTCACCAGGTGATGCAAGCAGGACGGGGTGCCACGTGCAGTGCAGTGCAGTGTGTTACAGGAGAGGACCTCAGAGCTCACAGAACTCTTTTATCAGGGGAAAGTAAGCATGCACTTCTGTATGAAGGTCAAGTCCCCTCTGTCTGCTTTTAGTGTTGGGCTGAAGCTGTACAAAATCAGTAAGAGCAAAGGTTTCCCTTTTTTGTTAGTCTCGAGACGCCAGAGGTCAGGGTTGAATGGAAAATCCAGAAAGAGTAACTACCCCAATCTGTACCCTAGGAAGGAAAAGAGTGATTTTTCTGATTTTAAGAAGAGAAAAGCAACAAAGATTTGCTCAACTTAGGATATAATTAGCTGACAAGCTTTTTTTTGAAAGAGGTGAGTTCCCTTTCAACAGATTTTGTATTTCTGAATTTGGAAGACGATAGAAGATAGTCATTTGAAAAGGACTAATTATAATAGTTTCACCTTTGAATTGACACTACATGGGTGGCAGAGGTAGAAACATCCTTATCACTTCAATATTTTCAGGTCTATAAAATGCAGAAGGGGGAACGGACACGTTTTCAGCATTTAGCATGTTGACAGCCAGTGATTTTAAGATGAGCACAGATTGCATAGCTCACTGGTCTCATGATGTCTAAGACAGGAGCTTTTCACATTATCTAAACATTCTTCGACTTTTCTTTATGGTTGTTGTATGTAAAATGGTCAAGGAAATTGAGCTTCCCACTCGTGCTGGTGTACTGATCTCTGCAACCCTCTGTGAATCTTGTTCCACCTCAGGCCACCCATTTGCTCACACTGTCCCCTGGTCTCCAGAGAGGTGGCCTCCAGGAGCCAACCCTCACTGCACTGCTCCCCTGTGGTGTCCCCCCCCCCCCCATCTTCCACTCCAGCCCCTCTATCGACACGAACTTGCTGATGTCTATGTTCCATTTTCTTGGGCTCTTAGATTTCCTGTGTCACCTCTAATGGGCTGCTGTGTTAGATTTCCCTGGAGCAGGGCTACAAGTTAACACAGGGCTTGGGGAGACACACAGGTGGAGGTTTCTTCCCTGTAAAGGTTTTGGTGAAGGGGGTCCTTTGGGGACTTCTCCAAATGTTGATGGTTGTCCTCATCCTTCACTAGCACTAGTCCTCTCCCCTTCTTTCAATCCGGATGGTGACTCACACATCCAAGGACAAGGACCCATCACCAGCCCTGCCTTGTCTGCATTTACATAACAGAGGAGGCTGGACATAGTTGCCCATTGGTCCTTCTCCTCTGCAATTTCCCAGTAAATGGTTAAATGAGATTCTGCTCGAAATAGGCACTCACTGAGCACTTTCTACACAGCTAGATGCCATGCCCACTCTTTAATGATGTTTTATTGTATTTCTAGCTCTTCTCCTCCCAGAAAAGTGATCTCATATTTTATTTTTTGGTCTGTGAGTTCTCGACAGTACTAGAGTAGAAAAAAGGGCGAGAGCTCCAGTGAGCTGAATTTGAAGGACTCTCTTTTCTTTCATGTTTTCTTAGGAGCCTCCAAGTAGAGATTTGTTTTTGAGGAAACTATTATAGGATACTTGAATAAGACCTGAAAACAGCTACAGCATGTAAAGGATCCCAATGCCATGAGTCACTGTGTGTGATAGGAGGCAAAGCTTTTGACTAGAAGTCAAGAGGTTTAGCTTCTTCAAGACCTGAATTTACCCTGTATTTAGCTGTGTGACCTTTAGAAAGTTACTTAACCTCTCTGGGCCTCAGGTTATTCATTAGGCGTTAACCCCACCTTAAACCCCTTCTTTAATTTCCTTAACGCTCCCCTCTGAAGACATTTTAATCCCCAGAATCTGTAGATGTCACTCTATATGGCAAAAGGGTGAGTATGAATTTATAGGACAAAAGACGTGATTAAATCAAAGATATTGCAGGGGAGAGATTATCTGGGATAATCAGAGTGGACCCTAAATCAACCATGTGTATCCTTACAAGAAGGAAAGAGAGGGAGATTTTATTACACAGGCAGAGGTGAAGGTGATGTGACCCTGGAGGCAGAGATGGGGTGACACAGCCCCACGTCGAGGAATGCTGAAGCCACCAGAAGCTGGAAGAGGCAGGAACTGATTCTCTAATAGACCCTCCAGAGGGAGTATGGCCTTGAGGGATTCAGTTTCAATCCAGCGAGGCTGATTGTGGACTTCGGGTCGCGAGGATGGGGAGAATAAATTTCGGTTATTTTCCCCCATCAAGACCCCCTTGCTTTGGGCTGCTCTTCCACTCTCCCTGGCTTGGGTGCTGCCCCATGTCCATCTTGCCAGCCTCAATTTCTGAGCCTCCAGGGTAGCAGCAGGGGAAGGAGAAGAGAAGAGGCCGGGAAAGGTGGAGCTTGACTAGCACCGTCAGGACCTGGATTTTGTCGTAGGGTCCGTCAGGTGTTTAAAGTTGACTCTTTCCTTACTTGCGCTGTAGTCGGGTCTTCAGAGACCTCCCCGTCCCCACCTGCCCCTGCTCGTCCCCGTGGCTGGAGATCTGTGACCTGCACCTTCTCTTTGGGAGGGTGAGGCTCACGCTGTGGGCGGTTGCTTCCTCTTGCTCAGCCCAGGCATCTGGTGGGACTTTTGGCATCTTTGTGTCTCTCTAGGCACCGTCTTAGAGAGGTTAGTGCCCTCACAGGATTGACCTGGAGCCAGTCCTCAGTAGCCTGCCCAGGTGTCTCTGGAGTGCCCCAGCACTCCCTCATCCTCTGCCCTGCTACTGAGGCAGCCAGCCAGGTTTTCCAAGCTGAGGCATAGTGTCCCCCAAACCAGAGGAAACATGACAGACTCTCCAAGTGGCCTTGCTATGGCCCCTTTCCTTAGGCTTGAAGTGAGAGACCCCTGAAGTGGTATCTGGACTAAGCACACCAGTAGGTCTCTCATACACGTTTCTCCTCTTTCTAACCCTCATCACCTAGTGTGGGAGGAAGCTGGGTGTGAGCTGTGATGGGCTCAGGGTCATTGTCATCACCTCTGTTGTGAATCCTATACATGATGCTCTCACACCCACTCTAGAATGTGGCATTTTAATTTTATGTATTTATTATTTTTTATTGAAGTATAGTTGATTTACAATGTTGTGTTGGTTTCTGGTGTCCAGCATGGTGATTCAGTTATACATGTACATTCTTTTCCCATTCTTTTTCATTATAGGTTATTACAAGGTATTAAATATACCTTAATTTATGTTGTACAGTAGGACCTTGTTATTTATCTATTTTATATATAGTAGTTTGTATCTGCTAATCCCAAACTCCTAATTTATCCCTCCTCTTTTTTCCCTTCCCCACCTTCCCCTTTGGTAACCATAAGTTTGTTTTCTATGTCTGTGAGTCTGTTTCTGTTTTGTAAATAAGTTTATTTGAGATTCCATGTATAAGTGATATGATATGATACTTGTTTTTCTCTTTCTGACTTGGCTTCACTTCGTATGATAATCTCCAGATCTGTTCATGTTGCTGCAAATGGCATTATTTCATTCTTTTTTATGGCTGAGTAATATGCCATTATGGGGTGTGTGTGTGTGTGTGTGTGTGTGTGTGTGTGTACATGTTCTTTATCTGTTCATCTGTTGATGGACACTTAAGTTACTTCCATGTCTTGGTTATTGTAAATGGTGCTGCTATGAACATTGGGGTGCATGTATCTTTTCGAATTGGAGTTTTCTCTGGACATATGCCCAGGAATGGGATTGCTGGATCATATGGTAAATCTATTTTTAGTTTTTTGAAGAATCTCCATACCATTTTCCATAATGGCTGCACCAACTTACATTCCCACCAACAGTGTAGGAGGGTTCCCTTTTCTTAGAATGTTGCATTTTTAGTTCTGGTGCCTCAACTAAAATTTCTATTTCACATCTTCTTATATCTCTGTTTACCAGAGGAACCAAGTACTGGAGCCATTACTCAACTTCAAAGGTATTTCTCTTTTATTCCTTCTGAATTTTTGGAAAGATAACATTACTTGGAAGCTTGCCTTAATCTGACCTGCCCTCTGGTCAGGATTTGCACCCTATCCTTGCCCCCCTGAATGTGTTCAGCACATTGCTGAAATTCGATAAATGGCAAACAATGTTACCTCATAAAACAAGAGTCTCTGCAAAAGATGATCAAAGAGCTGCTGTGTGCTGTGCGGGGTCTACAAAGTGTTCCCGGGAAGAACCCCTGGGGTTCTGCTTGGAGCTGGAGTGGAGCTGTCTAGTTCAGGGAACAACTATGGGCTTATGGCCTCTGCTCAGTAGGTGGCATCCTTCTCATTGCTTGCATAGGAATTAGGCAGAATTGACTTCTTTGCATATGTTTGAAAAGCACTGTGAAGACGGTGACAATCTCTGTGCTTGACCTGTTGGGCTGACTGAGAACTGAACAGAGCACCAAAGTTAATTCAACTCAGTAGTTACTATGACATGTGGTGGGTAACAGGGCAGACGGGCTGTTCATGGCTTTGTGTTCAACTGGCAGAGTAATGAAGAAAAAACACATCTATATAAACTGGTAAACAATACATTTATGGATTCCTAGCACTAATGCTTCTTGGGAGAAGAAATAAGAAACTGCTAGTTTTTATAGAGATGGAGTTTCTTCTGATATGGAACCAGGAAGATGACACTTGTCTCCATCACCAAGTTAGCCATTCAGACCTGAAAGAAACAGGCCCATCCATCACCTGCCTCGCCTCAGTTGGCTATTGCTGCATAAAAAACCACCCCCAAATTCAGCTTAAAACCGTAAGCATTTCTTATGCTTATGGTCTGCACATCAGCTGGGTGACCCTTCTGGTCTTGGACTTTGGAGAATTAGCTCAAGGTCGAAGCCCTCACTTAGTCCAGCTCTCCCTTTTGGAGGTGGTGTGTGAGTGGAAAGGGCGTGGGTCTGAAGTCAAGAGGACTGAGTTCAAATCTCTGCTGACTCTTCCTGGTTGTGTAACTTTGAGTGAGCTGAATAAATCCTGTGAGCGCCACTTTTCTGGATGTAAAATGGGGTTGCTGGGTAGATTCAGTGCCACCCAGTGTCCCTGAAGCAGCCAGCACAGCGCCCAGGATGGAGCAGGCTTTCATGGAACCGAGGTTATCCTTACGCTGGTACATCACGCAGTGCGACAGGCGGTGCCAGTGCAGAGGTGAGCACGCCGTAGACACTGCTTGAGGTGTGGAGGGGAAGACAGACAAGAAAACCAGAAATGACAGCAGGCCTGATGGGTCCGTGAGGAGCCAGCCCCCAGCTCAGAGGTGCTCGATGCTGAGACGAGGAAACAGCCCGCTTTCTGGTGTGTGTTCTCATCGTCTGACGGGAGATAGTCCCTTGTTTTCCAGCCTGAATGAGTAGAAACCTCAGCAGTCTTTTCTCCAAAGAGGCTTGATTTTGGCTCACTCTCCACCACCAACCGTGAGGTTCAACTGGAAGACAGGTGGGTTTATTTTGCTTTCCCAGGGAGACAGCATTTAAAGTAGGAAAGGGTTCCAAACACCTTTGGAGCAATCAATCTTTAGGGAGTAAGGGGAAACTGCAGATGAATTCAACCATTCTTACTGGAAAAAAGAAAGTTGAGAGATGAGGAAGCAATTTCACAGCTCTAGAGGGAAGTAGGGAGCAGAGTTCTGGCTCTTCTGAAAGTCGTTTCAAGGGGACAGCTTTGGTCACTATTTCATCGATTCTAATACAGGCTTGATGTCCAGAGCTACAAAACCTGAACCCCAACTCTGTTGCCACAGTTTATGGGATCAGAGACAAATGCCCTTGGATGTCTTCTGGCATTGGAAGGAGTTCACAGATTCTCAACTTGTCAGATAATATGAGAGTAGCTGTTAAGGATAGTGTCATTTTAAAACAATCAAGGGAGATACTGGAAGTGCAGGGTGCTGAGAAGCTGGAGAACTCAGCACAGGATGTTTCCAGTAGAGCCATGGTATTTTGTTTTAGAGTTTTTGGTGCATAGGTAAGGCTGGGATGGAAACAGGACACGTGGCTCTGTGGTATCAGTTACACATCAAGTTCCACGTGGTGGGTATCAAAATGCAGGCTTGAGCAGTGGGGTCTGACTTTCCCAGAATGCATCAGTGCTGCTTCCTGGTGACATGATGACACCTGTGGGAATGATCTGCACGTCTTCTGGAGGAAGGAAGGGAGAGAGCTGTATCTGCCCCTTTTCTTCACCTGTTTCTTTCCTCTCTAATTCATCCTCTACGGTTCTGCCAGAGACAGTTTTCTAGACACCAAATCGTGTTGTACGACATCTTGTCTTAAAACTCCCACAGGCTCCCTTTCCTATTGGCTGTAGGATGGATGTATTCCAAATCTTGCATGCCCTCCCCTCTCTCCATGCTCTGTACTCCAGCTGCTCAGAACGTCTCCCACTCCTGGAAGAGCCTCCACACTCCTCAGCCTGACTCATGTCTCCTCCCGGCATCTTGCCTCTAAGTGCAGACGCATTCCAGCACCCAGCTCACACGTCAGCTCCTCCCCGATGCCTTCCTCAGCTCAGAGCGTTCGGGATCCCAGAATCTCTCTTGGCCTCTCATAGCCCTTACACATACCTCTTTAATAGCCCTTCCTACATTGTTTTAAAATTATTATTATTTTGTATGCCTCCCACTCTAGACTTTGAGCTTTGTACTCAGCATTTAATAGGTCCCAGTGGGTGTGAGACAGGAGGGAAAGGGGCAGGCAGGGCACAACCATTCAAAGAATGACACAGTAATTAGTGCCAAGATGGTGGGAGATTCAACTCCCAGTAGACCTTGAGCTTTCATATACGCTAATTGAAACCCAACAGCATACCACCTGGCACTCCCACAGGTGCCGTGACAGTTTCACGGCTGACCATAGGAGGTCAGCGAGGGGGTGATGGCCTAATTCCTGGGAATCGCAACCCCTTCCCCACACTAGTTGGAATAACCCTCCTACTTGTTAGCATATGAAGTCACCTGGCCCATAAAAGCTAACAGCCCTGCACCTCGTGGCCTGTTCTCTTGCCTTTTGAGAAGGCCCACGTTCTGTTTATGGAGTGTGATCTCCTAGGCCTCAGTCACTCTATCTTGCCTTCTGAGATGGCCTGCACTCTGTCATGGAGTGTGCACCTCTGAATAAATCTACTTTTTCTCAGCTATGGCTTGCTTTTGAATTCTTCCCAGGGTGAAGCCGAAGACCCTCGCTTGGTGGGGCACATCCCAGGGACTCACCTGGTGAGTCCTCTCGTGCCCCACATTTTTCCTGCATCATCTTAGTACTGATTTGAAATATAACGAATAGGAGGCTGGCCTTGTTCTGCTTTTCCTGACTTCCTTTACAAAGGCCTTGTATAATTTGACTGCTTATGGTAAATCTGGTCTCACAGAGATGTTTGAATGACATATGCAAGTATATGTGATTAATGTCCTTTGATTTTGTGATTTTGTGGTTTTGTGAGTAAATTGTCAATTGGGAAATTGGTACTTTTTAAATTCTAAGGCTTGGGGAGGATTTGGAACTCATCATCACTCTTCAGGGCTAACCTAGAGCTTTGGAGAGTCAGAACTATGTGAAAAACTCAGGTCTTCTCAAAGAATTTAATTTTGTCTGGGAGATAATATGAGCTAAGTGTTGAATTGTGGATACATAGATACCAGGTACACATAATAGGTGCTCAGTAAAGACTAGCTCATTGACATGTGTGAAACAAAGAGAAGACAGCTGATAGGAGAGGGTTCTTCATGTCTGATTCTGAAATGGCTGCAAACCTTCTGATGGTTAGAGTTTTCTCAGATGCCTCACTCTGACATTTATCATGCCTTTCCTTAAAATATCCCTTAAGGACAGTAAATTTGCCTTACCTCTCAGCGTGGTTTGAAAAGCCAATGGTTGTGTGTGCCTGCTTTTACAGAAATTATGCAGAAGACTAAATCAGGTGATAAAAATTACTTCCAGGTGGTACAGTTAACAGCACATACCTCCCTTTTATCTGCTGTAATCTTTTAAAAATTGTTACTGTATTAATCCTTTCACCATTTCAGGGTTAATAGGATCTATCCAGGATTCTAGTTTCAATTTATTGTGAAAGTGCTAAGTGAAAGAATTTGTCAGAAACTAAGTACAATTCTTATTGCCTTAAAAATGGACCTTTTGCATTGTCTCAGAGTATATATTTTTGCAACTTAAGACTTGGTACTAGTTTTAATACTTAACACTGAATGCCCCAACAGAAAGTTTGGAATTACCTTGCATATTAAAAAAAAAATCAAGGTTGAATAAAACTTAAAATTCAAGTTTAAAAAAAAGAGAGAGAAAATGAGGCTCTGTTGCTTTTCAGGCTCACAGAAAAACTTCAGAAAATTTCAGAGAATTACTTTAGTAACTCTCAGAATCACCCAGCGTGGAGAGGCCTCTCGCACTTCTTTGAAGGAGGCTACTTGTTAAATTTTTATAGACTCCCTTCTCTGAAGAGCTCAAAGTACTGAACTATATGTACCATGGCCATGATTTTACTTATGTTTTCAAATTTGTATTACTCTTGAAAACAAGTCAAAAACCAATATTTTGTACAATTTAATGTTTAGGGCCAGGGACAAATTTCCCTGTAGGATTTTATTAACATCTGGACGAAGAATGTCCTGTCATAGCAGTAAACAAAGGACGTTGCGACCATCAAGCCATCAGCCACTGCAGAAGCCCCGACTGTGCACCCTGAGGGGATTCAGGATGGAGAAAAAGCAGGATCCTGGCCCTAGATAGTTAAAGTGCGTATCAAAGGAATGATTTCAGTGAGCCCAGAGTCTTGCATCTTCCCAGATGTAGAAAAACGCTAAATTCATTAACTTGAAATATCTAGTTTTCTCTAATTAACAGTAATCTTTTGATGTCCTGGCTACCTGGTTTTTAGGGGGCAAAAACTCCTATACATCCTGGCTCCTCCCTCCTCTCTTCAGAGCAGTCCCTCAGAGCTATTGAGAAATTGTCTTTCGGGCTTAAGTTCTCAGTAAGTCTGTCAAATAAAACCTAATTCTCAACTTTTAGGTTGTGCTTTTTTTTTTCAGTCAACAACCCCATGAGGCCAAGATTTGACTGGTGCCCAATAAGAGGCTGAGAAGGTAGGTCCTGGGATGAAATGTGGCCAGGGCTGGAAGGAGAGAGGTGTTCAGAGACTGAAGTGAGCCAGATGGGTCACTTTGGAACTTGGGGCACTATAGACAAATACATTCATTTCTGTCTGTGTTCTACATTTATTAAGCTAAACTTTTTTTTTTTTTTTCAATGTGCTAAGGTGGATACACCAAGCAGTAGGGATACAGAAAAAAACAAAACAAAACTGCTCTACTCCTCAAGGTATTTGTAGCCCAGTGCGGGAGGCAGACATAGAAATAAAAGGTTGAGAGGCTTTGGACACCACAGGCTAATGTTAAAACCCAGTGTTGGAAACTTCAAGGTTATCTGCTGTATAAGGTGCTGAGAACGTGACCCCAAACGGGTAGAACAGCTTGCAGGGGAGACCTGAGGAAGCCAGTCGGCAGCCTGTCCCTAAGAGCAGATCCTGGGATGCTCAGGTGTGGGGCCTCCACGTGGAGACCTCAGGCTCCTGCCTGCCTCCCCTCGCACGCTGCCCAGGAGCAGCATTGTGAAGTCAGGGGCAAGTTCCCAAGACATTTATTAGGTCCTGGTTTCACAGGTGGAGATTTCCTTTAGACACGAAGAAGCTGAACTGTCCTTGCTCCTCAGGGCAGGACCTCTTTGGCTTCCTCTCCGTCAGGATAATCAGGCATAGTTTCTCTGCAGTGGGTGACGTGGCCAGCTCCACCCCAGGCCTTTAGGAGAAGTCCTCCCTCTCCCCTTTTTTTCCTAGAAAAGCATCTCCTTGAGTTTATCATCAGAGTGATAGAATCTAGAAAGCTGAAGTGGGACTGACGGAGGAGGCTTAGTGTCAGTGAGGCCTGCTCAGCCTCCCTTACCGGGAAACCACATTGAGCTTTGGGTCAAAAGCCACAGGAGAAGGCACTCGAGGATTCAGGAAAACTGAGTTACCAAAAAAACCCGAGCTGTTATACCTAACAGGTTTGGACAGAATGCTATGCTGAAAAAGAGGGTGGGAAAATGATGTCCTCCACCTGCTGTGATGGGAACAAGTTAGGGATGGTTGCCACAGCTGCTCCTCCAGAATAACCTTAGATCAATGAAGCAGTCATCAAAAAGGACTCATTGGGAATAAATAGCTCACAACTGCCTCTCCAGTCAACTTATAACAAGTCTAAATAAGAGGTTTCAGGGCTTCCACGAGCCTCATGCTCTCAGACCCAGATGTGTGTCTTTTCTGCCTACAGTGTACAACTCACTTCCACGACTGAGATGTGCACAGGCCAGTCTCTCCTTCCGGACACCCTCAGAGCTCCTTTATCTAAGTTTTTCCCAGCTTGCCTCTCAACAGCTCTCCCATCACTTAAAACCCCACCCTTTTGCAGCAGCTGCCCTGGCCGGTTTCGCGCCCTCTTGAGGCAGCAACACCACAGCAGCTTTTCTTTCTTTGGCGTGTTAACTGTCTTTAAATTTTATTTTTTATTGAAGTGTAGCTGATTTACAAAGTTAGCTTCAGGTGTACAGCAAAGTGATTCAGTTATACATGTACAAACATATCTTTTCGGAATCTTTCCCATTATAGCTTATTACCAGAAATTGAATATAGTTCCCCGTGCTGTACAGTAGGTTCTTGTTTACCTGTGTCAGCCTGGGGAGGCTGGAGAGGGATCCGAGGAGGTGAGCTGCCCAACTGGAAGAAGGCATGAGGAGCCGATATGGAACAAAACAGCACTTTATTGCAGTACAAGCGGGTGGCGCGCGCACTTAGGAATACGCACTTGCCCTTTTATTATGCCCGAGCGTGGGTACTCATGCCATTGGCGCATGCGTATTGTTCATAATGCTTACTCATGCTACTAGTGCGTGTGTACATTTTCTTCTTACCACATGCAAGTTATTGTGAACTTTGGCCTGGGTCGCATGGCCTACTCACTTGAGACTGCCGACAATCTGTTTTATATATAATAGTATATATCTGTTAATCTCAAACTCCTAATTTATCCCTCCCCCCAGTTTCCGCTTTGGTAACCGCAGTACGTTTTCTATGTCTTTGAGTCTACTTCTGGTTTGTAAATGAGTTCATTTGTATCATGTTTTCAGATTCCACTTACAAGTGGTATCATGCAATACTTTCTGACTTCACTTGGTGTAGTAATCTCTAGGTCCATCCATGCTGCTGTAGCAGCGGCACCGCCTTGTGAGTGACTATCAGGTTCCTGTGTTGGCTGCATTTGCCTGGCTCCCTGAAGCTGAAGCCTGGCTGCACATTGGAACCACCTGGTACCTTCAATCAAGTTCCAGCTAATCCCGCCCCAGGTGACTCCAATCAGCCCCTCTGGGGGCGGGGTGCAGACGCCGACGCACGCTGAGGGCCGGCCTCCTGCCGCGTTCGACGTGAGCTCCTGGAGGCGGCGGTGGCGGCGGCGGTGGTGCCGGTGTGGTGGCGTCTCCTGCGTCTCTGACTCTCCCCGTCAGTGTCGGTAAGTGCTCGGTGCTCACAGCGGACTCTGACTTCTGTGAAGGGCCCGTGGGCCTGGCTGGCTCTGCTGGGGCCTCTCAATCCTCAGTCTAACTTTGAGGGACGGTGTGGAGAGAACCGGGGCCACCTCCCGCCTCCGCCCGGATGGGACGGCACTGCCGGGACCCAGCCCGGCTCTCTTCAGAAGCAGAGCACTGTTGCAGGCCAGCTGAGGGAGAGAAGGCAGCCAAACTTGTAAAAAGGGGCCTAGATGCTGCCAGACCAAACCAGCTGGCAAGAGGTTTGAGTCTAATGGTAAGAGATTTGAGGTGGGCCTGGAGAAACCCAGGCAGCAGGTCTCTATTGACTGAGAACAATGAGTGTTTTTCACCGAGGTAGGAAGCAAGTTCATTAGAGCTCAGTCGGATTAGCTAGGCTGTCAGCCGCTCAGAGAACTCAGCCAAGCCCTGGAAATCCAGCCAAGGATGCTGGGCCAGCCTTCTGTGATTTCAGAGCGGCCATTTAACATTTACTTTGACTGTGATCCTACTGTGAATGAGACTTGGGCTTTCAAGAAAAAAGCGTCCTCTTAATCATGTGTGGGGTCCTGGAAAAGATACTGAATTTGGAAGATGCGTATTTCAGCTTGACCTTGGTTGAGGCTGAGTGACTTGGCCTCTCAGAGGCTCCGTTTGCTTATCTTTGAGTTGGGTTGCAAGACACCCTCTGCTAAGGGGTGATGTGGGCATAAATAAACGCCTTCTCCAGAAGGCAGCAGCACATGCTGGAAGTCACAGCTGCCACCTGTCTTCACTTAACTAGGGTCCCTTGAGGGAAGTCTGGAAGAAGGCAAAACGTTCCCCTGACTAGTGTCCTAGTGTGGAGCCTTTACAACTGCAGTTGCCTGGGTCTCACGCTAGACCAATTCCATCAGAATCTCTGAGGGTGGGAAGCAGCTTGGTGGATTTCTGTAGCTCTCCAAGTGATTCCAACTGTAGACAGTTTAGGAGTTAGTGGTTTAACCTGTGGGTTGGGAGCGGTAATCTTTCTAGACTTTTGTCAATACCCTCCTCTTACCAAAGAAAGGGGTGTAGCGGGGTCTGTAAGTCTTGAGGCGATAAGCCGCTGTGTAATAGCTTCTGCTGGATCATTGACTGTAATGTGGATAGTCTACAGCAAAAGGATAGAGACGGGGTTAGAAGGGGCTGTTGCTCCTCTATATTGACTAACTTGATTTTCTCTCCTTTTGATAAGAGTATGGAGGCAAAAGAACTGCATTTACGTAGTAGACCTTGTTCTGGGTACTTGTGCCTTTCGGTCTTCACAAATGCGTATTTTGTCCCTATTTACCCATGAAAAAGCCGAGGTTCAGAGGAGCTAAGTAGCTTGTTCAAGAGCTGGATGTGGGATATAGTAGAGTTGGGATTTGAATTTAGGTCTGATGCCAAAAGCCTGGTTTCAGAACACACTAATCATGCTTTGGCAAAATTCAGCATCAAAAGCATCTAAAAGCCTCTGAGAAAACGTAAGGGGATTTGACAAGCAGGCCTCTGAGCAGCTGGGAAGTGTAATAGTGTCAGCAGCATCGTTAGGGGTGGTCCTCCCAGGCCTTTCTGTCACCCTGGAGTTGGGAGTCAGCAACAGGGAAGCTCAGGGGCTCCATGTGTCTTGGCGTCGTTGGAGGCCGTTGTCTCATGTGGACTCGAGACACTGGCTGAAGGGAAAACGAAAACAGCAGGGAAAGAAGGAGTGAGGAGTGAAGATCAGTGGATCTCTCCATTGATCAGTATACATTCTGATCACTTGGGATTTAAAGAAATGGCCCTGCCTCCAGCCCAGCATTCCTTGTTTCTATTAATATTCATGAAATGAAAGAGCCACAAGTCTTTGAGGACCTCAGCTAGACGCATCTCTAGAAGGCCCGAGTTCTGAAATGGGAGCTGGTCTCGGGTGAGTGCCCTCTGCATGCTTTGGTGCCCATGGCTTGGACATGGGTGGAGGTGAGGAGATCACTGGTAAAAGAGTCCTGACTTGATGACATGAGAGTGGCCCGTCAGATCTGAGTACAAATCTAATGCTGCTGAAATCCATGATGTCTTCGATAATACAACCCACGCTGTCTGTGGACTCTTAGGACAATACTGTGTGTAGCTGAAGTGTGGAAGCAAAAACATATGCCCTTGTATATAAGCACCCCTGTCTTATTCATAGAACTGCAGATGGCTTTCCACTTGTGTTCTGTACTACAGTGTTCTAGACCCAAATTGCTATTCTTGAAACAATAAGTGAAATGAAGCAGGAAACCCTGAAATTCTGGGGTATTTTGGTCTTTAGCTCCTGTGTCTTTTCTAACAGCAAATTGTTTTTGGAAAGTGCTCTCTAGGCTTGATCTGTATGTAACCATCTGGAGAACAGGGAACGTGTACTGCCAAAATGTATATGTCTCTGTATGTTACAGCTTCAGCACTTTGACATGTATTACTAGGCAAGACATAGGAAGGGGGGCAGGTAACTACATCACAACACCACAGAGCCAGGTTGGCTTGTTTCCAGCCAAGGCGTTTTGAGTTGTGATTTATAGAGGTATCAGTAAGGAATCTCATTGACATATTGGACGTTTTTAAAGGTGCAAGTAGACCTAGTAGAGAGACAGTTTATTTAAAAAAGAAGTACTCTTGCTTCTGAATCAGAGAATTAGAGCAGTGTATGAGAAACGAGAGTGTGAGAGCAGAGATGGCTGCTGGACTTCTCCTGGCCGCTTTCAACACCGAACTGGCAGCACAGGTCAGAGCTCTCACAGGGCAGTGGAAAGAGCACCTGCTGGGGTTAGGAGACCCAGCACCGACGTGCCCTATCCAAGCTGTCGTATGGGTGTTGGTGGGCGATTCCATCTCTCCTTGCCTGTTTGCTCACTGGCTAATAAAGTAATAATGGCTACCCTATCTCACAGTGGTGTTGTGAGAATTCAGTGAGAGCTGTACATGACTTGGAAAGGCTGATTCCTCTACAGATGTAAGGTTATTAAACTCAACTGCCTCCTCCCAGTTTGCTATGTGTGTGTTAGTTTGTCTCAGTGTGCTGTGGACTGGCAAACACTGCCTTTAGGATGTGGGGGATCTGGGTGGAACACCAGGTTGAAAACGTCAAATTGGGTTGGTCTGGCTGATGTGATAGGAGTCCTGGCCTTTCCTCATGGCCCCTTTGGCTGAAGAGAATGATCCTTTCCAGAAAGAGGCTGAGTACTTCATCCCATGCTATGTAAGTGCTACTACAACAAAGATTGAGTCCATCTTCAGGAGAACAAACTCCCTAGGAGACAGGTTTTCTTGAAGAAAATCAGTCTATAAGTATATTTACTATTTGTAAGGTACTTAGTGGACACAAAAGAATAAAAGTTCGGGCTCTTACTCAGAAGGATGCTTGTTACTGTAGAGAAGGACATGGTGTAGATATATAAAGACAGTGTGTTAGGGTGGCTTCTGAGATGGGCCATATTCTTCCCCTCCAGTTGGGGACAAGGGCTGACAGATAGGGAGGCTCCAGGATATGCCAGTGTTAGTCTTCTAACCCATACGCGTCCTTCCTTACCCGTTAAACAGCGCCATCTGTTGGGAACCTAAGGGAGCAGTTCTCCAGCTTTTTGGTCTTAGTCCTATTATACTAACTATTACTGAGGATTTTAAAGAGCTTTTATTTTTATCTATCATTCTTTACCATATTAGAAATTCAGGAAGGCATTTAAAATATTTATTTCTTTGTTTAAGAGTAACAACAATAAACTCAATACATGTTAACATAAGTAACAGATGTTTTGTGAAAAATAACTATATTATCCAAACCAAAAAACTTAGAAGAGTGGCATTGTTTTACATTTTTCAACTCTGTCTAGTGTCTGGCTTAAAGGAGGGCAGCTGGATTTTCATGTTTGCTTCTGCATTCAGTCTGTGGCAATCTGTTGTGTTGACTGAGGCACGTGAAGGAAATCTGAACTCAACCAGCTATTTAGTTGGGAAAGAGACAAGTATTTAATTAGTTTTTTCTGATCATTGTGAATATTCTTTGATACTAAACCACAATTCAATAAGAGGTGGTGTCTTTAAAAACATTTTTTACTTCATGGAAGTCTTTTGTTTTGCCACATACAGATGCAGACGTGAATGTACTGACCTTTTATTTGTGTTATTTTAGCACATTTTAGCTATTTTTATGAAGCAAAGCAAGTTGATTTAAAATTTAAAAAAATTTATACAATTTTTAAAAGTTACTTTCCATTCACAGTTACTATAAAATATTGGCTATGTTCCTCATGTTGCAAAATATATCCCTGAGTCTCTCTTACAACCAATAGTTCGTACTTTCCACTCCCCTACCCCTATATTGCTGCCCCCCACCACTGGTAATCACTAATTTGTTCTCTGTATCTGAGTTGGCTTCTTTTTTGTTACACTCACTAGTTTGTTGTATTTTTTAGATTCCGCATATATGTGATATCCTACAATATTTGTCTTTATCTGAGACATACAGCTGAAAGTGAAGGTTCTTAGGGCCAGAGGATTTCTTGGTCTCTCTGAGTAACGTTCCTTCTTCTTTCCTGTGGTGTGGGTGGCTGTGGTGTTGATCTGCATGCAGGAAAGGGAGTTTACTTCTCTTTCTGGCTCCCTTTCCTTCACATGAACTTGGTTCAGAATGACCAGTTTTTGAGCTGTGAGTAAGGCTTCTTACTGAGAACCATGCCATCAAGAAAATCTCCAGACTTCTCCTTATCGTCTTTTAGTTACCTGTGGTCCCCAAAGGACCAGGCTGTTTCAAGGGGGATCCTGACACTGGTTAAAACATTTCACAGTGTGCGTCAGCTTCTTGAAGACTAGTGTCAGAGTTCAGAGGAAGGCGCATCTCTGGAGAATGGGGTGGTACCTGGAGGTGGTGACCTGGCACTGAACGTGAAGAAAGTGTGGATGGAGGGGACAGTCTGGATGTGAGAATGGCTGGAGGAAGGGTAACTCTGCTCAGACGGCTACTGACTCTCTGACAAATGTTTGGCTGGCAAGGAGTTGTTAACTACCGCATTGTTGTCCTAGGCCATATGTTTAGGACACCTGGGTTCTGGTGCTTCTGAGGTTACAGAAAAGGCAGAGAAAGGGTTCTACCAGATAGTAGGCAGTTAGGTCCCTTACCTTCCGTCAAAGGTTTCTACACCAGCTCTGACACTTACTAGCCCTGTGACCTTGGGTACCTTTTTTCAACTATTTTATGATGTTTTATTTTTTACTAAAATGGTTTTGTTACTAAAACAGTTTTGTTTCTAAAATGGGAATTATGCTAACCTTGCGGAGTGGTGAGGATTAACTGTTAGCACACGATAAGTGCAGGTTTAGGAACAGTACTGGCACAGGTGATTGATTAGTCATTATTATTGAGTTCTCTTTATTTATTATTATTCATTGAATCCTCTCATAACCCAGAGAGATAGAAGTGATTACCACTTCTAAGGCATAATTTCACAAAGATAAATTCATGAGGCTTGTGCAAATATGAAATGAACACATATCAAAGATTTTATTTAGCCTATTAATTAACGAAAGAACTATTAAGATGTAAAAACAAGTTCAGAGAGCCTTTGAGAAGCTAGGTATTCTGTAGGCAATGTTAAGTTAAGATTGCTGGAAAGATGCAAAATTGAGTAATCTACACCAGGCCCCAAACCCGTCATCTTTGTGGCTACATCTTACACTGGATAGAAATTATCTGCATCTTGTAGGGGAGGAAAAAGTTTTCCTTGACCTTCTTCAAAAGACCTTAGTCCTTGGTTGGGTCAGAAAATTAAACTGTCAAAGGCAGATTAACAGGAGAAAAGCATACAAATTTAGTTGAATTTTTATGTGTACATGGGGTCCTTCACAAGAGAATGATGACACAAAGAAGTGCTCAGAGCAGGAAGCTCTGATACTTTTTAGACAAAGAAACAATAAATTTGTGAAGAATTGACAAGACAGCAGGGTTTGGGCAAAAGGTAGTAAATGGTGAAGCAGTGACTAGCAAGGTAAGAGTTAGTGAACAAGGTTTGTTTGTACAGATTTCTTGCCCCCTAATTTCCTGTCTCTGTTGATAAGAATGTCTGTCTTCCTCCTCTTGGTTCTGGGAAGTACCTTCACATAGGAGTTTTATGACTTGTTTCAAGGAGGAAAGGGGGAGGTCAGAGTGAACTTCCTGCTTCTGTTTTCTCAAACTCATTCAGCTTAAGGTATACAATCTGCTCAGGTGCCATGTTTGCGGGTAGTGTGTCCTGAACCCCATCCGTTCCTATTGGACAAAAATTTGCCAGTTAAGCTCTGCCCCTACAGAGTAGAAAACTACCACAGACAATGGAAAGGCCAACGCAGAACTGCACTGAAAGAACATCTGTTAATCCCTTTTGCGTATTTTGAAATTTTAGACCATTTTTGAGATAACTCCAAGCTATAAATAAGGAAATTGTGTCTCAACGAGGCTAAATAACGTACACAAAGTTGTATGTGCTCTTCCACTGAGCTATACCTTCCCCCCTACAGTTCATTCTTGAAGGAGATGACTAGAGTATTCTAGACAAGGACCTCCTGGTCTCCTTTGAGGGAGGTGGAAGGGAGCAGGGAAGAGTTAAGAAAGGAACAAAGTCTCGGAATTCCCAGGACCCACAGGGTTGTCAGTCTGTCCACCATTAGCAAAAATATATTTCCTCTCTTCTCTGCTTTTTAAAATTTACCATGAGAATAAATGCATTTAAGGGCACCATGGGAGTCCAAGTGTGTGCAAAATCATTTATAGGCTCTGATGTTATTCTGGATTAGAGGTAAATACACTTGTTACTAATTTAATAACTCAATATAATTTCTTCTTACACTCTGTTAATACAATTACTTTTGAATGTGAGTGAAAAACTTTTAACTTAGGTAGAAATAAAAGATTTTCTAATTTTCATAAGTACCCCTTCCCTGCATTGTTGTTAGCAAGAATAAAATTTAACTTAAGATAAGTTTGAAGTGAAGGCAGCTGGTTGCTTCGTATTCCCTTTTAACTTTGTCAGAATTTGTCAAAACATGATCTAAGGCAGAAATGTATGGAGTAGGTGAACCAGAGGAGGTTTATTTATAAACAGAAACTTGAGCCAAATGCAGCAGTAAACTAAAAAAAAAAAGGAAAAAAATCACATTAATTGGTCTTTAAAAGTAAGGAAAAATGGGTAGAATTAAAAAAAAACAAACAAACTAACAAGCCAGTTTAAACCAGATCTCAATAGTATTGGCGGGGGGAACTTACCATAGTAGTTGGCACCAGAAAATATCTCAGGGAGGCCATTGTCTTCATTTAGGAAAACCTTTGTGAGCGACTTTGTACGCCCTGGGGGTACGGGCTTGAAGAAGTAGGATCTTCTGAGGACACACCCCCCCTGTGCTGGGGTGGCTGAGGCTTGCAGCCTGGGGGGGGGGGGCGGGTGGACCAAGAGGTCTTCGCAGTGGAGAACTGGGCCAGTCTTTTTAAGAACAGGGATATTTGAAAGTGAATATTAAAAATGTGTTTGCTACAGTGCAAACTCCTCTGAACTCCTGCAGCGTCAGGGTGCACGTGTTAATGATAGGTGAATGGTGTTTTCATTTTGTTTTGCTTTGGTGGTGACGGTGTCCAAGTTGCTGGAGAATTCAGGAGCGAATGAGTAGTTTCCAAGAAGACAGCTTTGAGAGGGAGGCCCGTAAGAGGTGGCGAGTCTCCAGGTAACTGAATTTGAGGGCTGATAGTGACCTTGGGAATGCAGCCCCTGGAAGGTGGGGTGTGTGGGAGAGGGGTCCTGAATGAATGTGTTTTAAATACCGAAGGACAGAATAATGGCTTCTGACATGTGAATCACACAATGGATAAAACAAAGCCAGAATATGAAATTATTCTCTGGACTAAACTCCCATGTCCCCAGTTTCCCTCACCTGCAGCCCAACAAGGATTGGGTTAATGAAGCTTTGGTTAAGAAGCCTCGGCTGGGATCTGAGTGGGCTGTAATCGAGGATCCTTGTGCTTGGTCTTCTAAAGGATGGTCCTCTGGGCTAATGATGACAAGTTGATACAGTTTAGTGTTTCTGTTTTGTTAGTAAGGAATACTGTTTGAAATGCAAGAGAAGGTGACTCCTGCCCTATGATCCTGCAGACTGAGGGAGGGCATGGCCATAACCAGAGATGACCAGGGGCTGATGGTGACTCAGCAACACGCCGAGCTTCCACCCACAACCACTGAGACCCTGGGGAGAAAACCCAGTGTCACGGCGGGCTCCACACGATCAAGGTCTGCCTCTCTTCAACAAGCCTCTAATCTGGTGGAAGAGTCAACCTTCTTGCCCTCAGATAAAATTATTTTCTAATTCTCAACATAAACTGCTCTTTCCTCCCTCTTGGCACTGTGGTTGTAAACGTGTAGTGACTTTGCAGAACCAGGTTCCTGCAATTTGTAAGAGCCACGTCTCAGTGGAGGGGGCGTTTCTGATCTGGATGTGCTGTGATAGGAAGTGAGGTGTTTTGCAAGGAACTTATTGATAAACTCAAACTTGAATGATTTCCTCAGTCTCCACTGTTCCAGCTTTTCTGAACGTCTTCATCCTTGGAGATTCCAAGGCATTCTTTGTTTTGTTTAAATTAAAGTTAAAAATACGTCAATTTCTGGGGTACAGTGTAATTTTTCAGTCATCAAGGCATTCTTAGTTGTGGCCTCGGTGCCCAGAGAAATGGAAGGAGAGATGCAGACACCGCCAGGGCTCTGGCTCCCCTTCCATGATTCTTTGGACACGGGAACTGCTTCAGCTAGAGAATCGCCCTCTAATTCCTGAACAGAAAGGGAGGTCAGTACTTGTGAACCTTGCACCCTAGGGGCTCGTGAACACCTCATCGACCTTCAGACTTCCCTTTTCTTAGCTTTGGATTCTTCCCAGCCTAGGGGCTTTACCTCCTCACGCAGCAGAAACCCCCTCTTCAGCCTGCCTGTCTGCAGCAGGGAAGGTGCATTTTCCTCCTGCGGCGAACCCTCTCCTCCCCTCCCTCTGGCAGGCTCGGTTGAGCTTTGACCAGCTCCTTCCTGGTCCTTGTGGACCCTACATCAGGCCAGCACTGCTGGTTAAAGCGGGGAGCTGTCCTTCCTTTTCTTTTTCCTTCAGGGCTTTGTGTTAGTGTCTGAGGGCTGCCAGGACACAGCACTGCAAACTCAGTGGCTCAAACAACAGAAATTTATCATCTCCCGGTTCTGGGCCTAGAGTCTGAGGTCCGGGTGTCAGCAGGGCTGGGCTGTCTCTGAAGGTACCCAGGATGGATCTCCAGGCCTCCCTCTTAGCTTCTGGGAGTTGCTCAGCGTGTGGCAGTGCAACTCCAAACTTCATGTGACGTTTTCCTGTGTGTCTGGGTCCAGATTCCCTCTTTTAGTGAGCACACTGGTCATGTTGGAATAGGGGCTGACCCTGTTCCAGTAAGATCTCATCTTTACTGGTTACATCTGCAACAACCCTGTTTCCAAATACAGTTACATTCTGATGTCCTGGACATTAGGACTTCAACATAGGAATTTTGGGGAAACAAGGCAGCCCATCACAGACCTACACAGAGATTTTTTTCCTAACGTACCCCATCCTATTTGGTCCCAATAGTTAGAGATACGTGAAAAGTCACTTCATTCTGGGAGCACCTAAAGCATCTGTTTTTTAACCAGTCCTGCTCACGACCGTCTCTGGGCGGGCTGCTTCCTTCCAGGAGGCCCCATCTGTTAGAGCAGCACTGCACCCAGGCCTGCACTGAACCGGGGCTGTCCCGATGCCTCTCCTTCATTAGGCTGCCTCCTCCCCAAGGCTGAGGCCCTAAGGACCAAGTCTGAGTGTGTTTCCTCATGGCACAGGCTGGACCCGTCACCTTGAAATGCTCCTGTATTCCACACCACCCCCTGGGTGTGAGGTTCTCCTTGCTGCTGTAACAAATTACCTTCTAATAAATGGCTCAAAACCACAGAAATTCAGAAATACAGAGCCTTACAACTCTGCAGTTCAGAAACCCCAGGTCAGTCTGACTGGGCTCAGTCAGGGGATCGGCTGGGGTCCTTCAGGCCCCAGGGAAGAATCTGTTTCCTTGCTTTTCTTTTGTTCTGGAGGCTGCCTTGGCATTCCTTGGCTCACAGCCCCTTCCTCACATCATTCTAATCTCTTGTTTCTGTTGTGACAACTCGTATTTCAGCGTCACATCTCCCTCTGCCTCCCTTTCATAGAGATAAGTGGTTATGTTTGGGGTCAACCAGATAATGCAGGATATTCCTCCATCTCCACATCCTTAATGTAATGACACCTGCATATCTGCATATTCTCTTTTGTCCTGTGAGGTTAAACTCACAGGTTCTGGGGCTCTGGATGTGGATGGCTTTGGGGTTGTTATTCAGCCCACCGTGCTGTGTTAAAACCAGACACAGTGACACCTCTCTTTTGAGCTTGCCTGGCCTGACTACTTTCTTCTTAAGGAAATTCCTGTCTTCCTCCAGCTTCATTTCCATGTCCTCTTTGGTTGGCTTTTGCTCCCCTACTGCTCTCTTCTGACGACAGAATCCCAGTGCCTTGAGACTGTGGGCACATCTGACCCCCAGAGATGGGTTAGGCTGAGCAAAGTCCACTTACTGTATTTCATAACATAACTGTTACTACAGCTTGAAGTCAAGTGAAAGAAAAAAAAACTCATTAGTTTTCTGACTAGCGTTCAGTTGTCCAAAAATTTCTCATTAGAGATTGGCTAGGGCGTTCCCTGGCCTTCATAGCCTTCAGCTTCGAGGGAGGAGAGCCTGTTAGGTAGGGGGGAAGGTAGAAGATGCTGACTGAAGACTAGTGAAGTGCTTATGTGGTAATGCTGGCATCGGAGGTTTAGCACTGTGGGGACACCAACTTGTACGACTCTGTCATTTTGTCCAGTGGGGCTTGGTTGCCTGGGTATAATGCAGACAGCAACATTGATCTAGGTACAGTTTTGCCTAGTGGGTGAGGCAGAAGAACAAAGGACAAGGACAGTGGTGTGTGCTGGGGACAGTGTTCTATTCAGGCTGGGGAGAAAAGTGTATTTAATGAATTTATGTGCCTACATGGTACTAAGTGCTTTATGTTGGATTCTCACAGAACCTGCTTGACAGGGCTGTTACCCTCATTTCTGACAGAGGGAGAACGGGGTCCAGAGAGGCTCAGTGACTTTCCAGGGCTACGTAGCTTCAAAGCAGCAACAGTTATGTGCAACTTCAGGGCGTCTGGTTTCAGGAACCCTCTCTTTACCTCTCATGCGCTGTGAGTCAGGGCGGTGGACTGGGAGGGGGGAGGGACATCTCTAGGGACTGAGTGTTTCTATAAAGTCAGGGGAGTGAAAGGGCCAGGAGGTGGAGGGAGCGTGGATGTGGGGTAGAGTGAGCATTTGATTTGAGATGTGGAGTAGGTCAGGGTTATGACACAACCTAGATGGTAGCTGTGGGTGTGGGGAGCTGAAATGGAAAGAACCTACAGGTCATTGAAAGTCAGGGCTTAGCAACCTCTGAGGCCAGGTGTTGCCTCATGCAGCCCTGAGATGGTCCAGGGAGTGGAAGGGCTGGAGGTGGAGGAAGAGAGCAAGTCAGATGCCAGAGTCTGACTGATGGAGAGGAATGACTGGGAGGTTGGTCAGTGGTGGGGAGAAGACGGTATGAGCTCAGAGAAGTGTTTTATAAGTATGGTTGGAAGTATCATTGGTGAACAGGAGAAATGCAGTACCACTAAATTGGATTGTGAGGTTACAGGGAGCATAGGAGAAGGAGCAGATGCTTATGAGAATGGCTACAGGTAGAACTGAATTTATAGTTTTAATTAATTTAAATAGAAATTTAAAAACTGACACTGATTCAGTTATTGGAAAGCTTTTAGGTCTATCTGAACCCACTTTTCTATCAAATCTACTTTTCCATTGTAAATTTGATGAATCCCAAATACAGACCAAATACTTCTAAAGAGGGTATAGGTGTCCAAATTGAGATATGCTGTAAATGTAAGATGCTCTGGATTCTGAAGAGCTAATAGAAAGAATGTAAAATATCTCATTAGTTATTTTCTTACCTTGATTTCATGTTGATGTTTGGATATATTGTGCTAAATAAAATTAGAATTAATCTCATCCCCTTCTTTTTACCTTTTTAATGTGACTATTAGAAAATCTGAACTGACAGATATGGCTTGCATTGTATTTTTATTGGGCAGTGCTGTTAAGACCAAGGAAGACAAGGATGGGAAATGCCTGGCTCAAGGATGACATGGAATTGTCATGTCCTCAAGAGGAAGTGGGAGCAGACACACGACTACAGGAGTGACTGATCTCAGTGTTTCAGGCTTCCTGGGGTCCAGATGTGATGGCAGATGTATAGCTGGAATCAGGAGAGGTTACAGGCATTGTGTTCATGGGAAACGTTCACACTACTAATTACCCATCTTCCAAGTAGAGAAGTGTTTTAGAAAACTCCTAGAAAGTAAAATAAAGAAATGACTTAGGGAATTGGAGAGAGGGAGGATCCAGCTCATGAAGGAAGGAGACAGTAGCAGAAGGAGGGAGGGTTGCAGGTGTGCACAGGCAGGTCCAAGTCCTTTGTACCAATCTTGGAAGGTACAAAACTTTGAGAGACAAATAACATATTCCAAGTTTAGAGAGAGTCATTAATGGGCCAGATAATTACACCAATTGTGAGAACCTAGGCTACTAGAAATGAGAGCTAGAAGTATATTTTTAACTCTAGAAAAGGTTTTACTCTTAGGAATAGGAACAGAATTTCTTGGCTTCTGCTAAGTGAAGTGGTTCTCTCCATGGATAGCCTATAGACTTAGCACAGATCTCAACTTTCACGGTGTTTCCCTCTGGATGTATGGTAGTGCTGATGAGAACTTGTGGTAACATAACTAACATGATGAAGACTTGTCAGTTTTCTTTCCCCCCCCTTTACAGTCAATGCTCAGGGGGAGGTGGTCAGGAGGCAGCAGCTGCCGTGAAAGCTCAAAGCTGGCTTAATTTCGGATGGTCATCCAAGAGATGAATGAAGAGGTTGAACTGTTTCTGTTTTGGGACTTCACTGGCCTTAACTTGCCTGCTCCCCTCCCCAAGTCAACCTTTGTCCTTCCTTCTTATCTAAGAGCATATTGAGGAATGCTCTAAGGTCTTGAGACCAGATAATCTGGTTTATGTGGCCATGTTGATTGTCCATATCTGCTAATAGCAAATAAGACTCTGCCCATTTCCTGCTTTCAAAAAGAAATCTTCTAGGACTCATTTCAATAAGGAGCTCAGAATAGGGTGTTCCATTTCTGTGGTCAGAGTAATGGGAGGATGTTTCTGGTTAGGCCATCAGTTAGCCATGTCCCTCAAGTCAGAACACCATGGGGACCCCTCCAAAGCTGCTCCTTGAGATCCAGATGCCCCCTGGGATAGCCCAGCATGGGAATAAGACAGACGAGGGACAAGTGCCAGGAGATCGGAATTCCAAATTTCTTCCAGCCATGAGCATTTCTCACGACTCTCTGGCCACCCCTTCTTTGGCTCTTCATTGTGTGGAATGAGAAGACGTAGAACTCCAGGGAGACACCTGTCTCACTCTGCTTTGAGATAAGACATTTGAAGCAATGGCTTGGCTTCAATCAAATCTTAGGCTTTACATTATTAATCTTTCTACTTAGCACATTTTTAGGCCACAAGTGAATTTCCATTTATAGTCAAACAAAGCTGGGAAACCAGGCTTCTTTCAAAAGCTATATTGATTGGCATCCATTGATTTTTATTTTTCAGCTCTTTAGTATATACTAAAAGGATTCGTCAAACCAAATACAGGTGCAGATTGTGGGAGGAGAGGAACATTAAGCTCTGTTCTGGGAACTGCATGTGAAAAATATACAGTGAAAAGAAACAGGAACCAAACAGCGAGTGGGCCGCTGCAGGGCTAGAGATGCAGCTGTCCCTTAACCTGAACTCTGCCATGTGAATGCTCATTCTGTATTTCTAGACCCAGTGTCAGTACACAATGCGGAAGCCTGAGAAAGTTTTCTGTTCTTCTGGTTATCCTTTGACTTCCAAGGAGATTTACTAGATGGTTTCAAGGGAGTTTATCCCGTTCTAAAAATTCTCCTGAAAAGGAGACATCATGGTTTCCCTGATGGCCCCTTTTCAGTCTGCCAGGGAGCGCCTTGGAATGCCTTGCTTGATTTCTTGTGCTGTTTTCCCACTCTTTCCTGCTTTGGCTTCAGTGATGAACAAAAAGTTAGGCAGTGAAACAACACAACCCACACAAAACAGTGTGGCTGGTGTTTGTGTCTTGTCTAAGCCTCTGTCCTTTCATACCAGTTCCCAGACTCTTGGTTTAGCTGGGCAGGTGGCAGGTTGGACCCAGGCTTTCATGCTATAAGTATCCGTCTGAAAAGTCTAGTCTCTTCCATCAGATCTAGCCACAGCTCATTTCTATTCATGATAGGTGCTGTTCTTTTACAAAAATCTCCATCTTTGCTAAATGAGCCCATTGGGCTGGCCAGGCCATTCTCTTTCCAGCTGCACACAGTTGTGATCAAATTCTCTGTGGCCAGTAATGTTTCCTCATTCCACTCTGGAACCAATCGATAGGAACAAAAGATGCTGCAGTGTATCATTGAACAGATACGAGCTAAACAAATAAACAGCCTCCAGGCAGAAGACTCCATTGATTCATCTCTATCAGTAGTCAGAATGGAATGACTTAGGTATAGAGCCAACAGAAATTAGTGCACATATGCACAAAAACAGGTACACGCATGTTCATAGTGGCATTATTTGTGACAGCCCCAGACTCGAAGTATCTCAAGCCTCTCAACAGTCTGATGGATGAGTTGTGTAGTCACACAATGGGATGCCACACAGCAGAGACTGAACACGTGAAAGCCATAAGCCAGCGGGGACCTGGAAATTGCCTTGAGATGTGCTCAGGGATGCAGAGACACCGTCTGACAGAGCTGCCTGCAGAGTGGTCGGGGGGCTGTCCCACCCAACGCGCTAGTTGGGAAACGGAGCACACAGTTGAATCCTCTGTAATGCTTGTCAGCAGCAGGCCACAGTGACGCAGGGAACTTGCTGGAGAGATAACAATAGAGATTCTCTCTCCCATCAGATGTTCTCCCATAGGACATTCTGCTTCACTGCGTTTGACAGAGAGGGTTCATGGTGGTCTGTGTAATAAACCTTTCAGAGGGTTTACTGCTGAAAAGCAAGTAGAGAAGGAATGGCTCAGCAGTAGCATTCACACTAGCAGAATACGCATTTTAGGATCCTGGCTTTTGGGGGAACTTCTGAAATCATCCACATGGGTCCCCAGTGCCTGGTGATACCCAGTTAGAATGGCCTTTCCTACTTACTGCATCTCATCAGGAACTGATGAACCTGTTGCCAGATCACAGCGATTCAAGAGTATGTTGTTAATGGTTTATGGATGTACATCCTTCAGTAGATGAATTACATGTTGATTTCTCAGGAAATTGAAAAACCTGAGTAATTTTTGATAAATGAGGATTTAAGTTGGGTAGTTGGCTTCCACTCTGTACATATTGATAAACACTATTATTAACTGATTTTTTTGGGGGGAGGATGGATCCATTTACTAGGTAATAGAAAATTTCTACAAATTAATGAACAGTATTTTTTTTTTTCTGGAAACACTTGGGAAAAAAGAAAAACCCTCCAAGGTTCTTTCATTACAGTGCCATCACAGAGACAGGAATAGCTTAAAATAACCAGAACTCATGTTCAGAATCACAAATTCAGCATTCACCACTGTCAAACTCTCAAATGCACAGGCCTAACTATCCAAAGTGATTCAACATTAACTTGATCAAAAGTGGATTTGTAGGATATGCATAATTTGTGAGAAATCTTTGAGTTCAGAGAAATTGCTTGGTTGAAATTTCATTGTGTATAAAGTTGTTTATGTCTGGTTCTGTTAATGGTTTATGGATGTACATCCATAAACATTTTATAAAAGTTATTGAAACTTTGCATTTTGCCAGCTGTGAATTGAGGGAAAAAATGTCTGACAGTTTCAAAAGGGAAGACCAAGTTTGGGTCACCTTTTAAGGCCAAACCAGTGCTATTTAAACTTTGGATCATTAAGCAAAGAGATTATTGAAATTTACTCATCATGTCACAGGATGACACTTACCTGTGCCTCAATACTCATTAATAGCATAGTTCTGGGCAAAATTATGATGTAAATTTTGTTTCTAGATCTTTCTCCTATGGTGTCTCTTTCCTTTTTTTTTTTTTTTAACTTCCCTTGGCCCCAACCTCAACACAGCATTACTCTAGGCTTCCCTGAACTTGAACTTGGATGTTCTTTGTTCATTTGTTCTTCAGATCATTCATTCAACCATGTATCCATCTATCCAATATATAGATTTATTTATAACATACTGTACTAATGTAATAGAATCAATCTTAAGAAATACGTAGATTATTTTGGACTTTTAAGAGATTGTGTTCATCCTTTTGGGGTTTTATCTGATAGTAATTGTAAAAGGAACTCCAAATTGGTTGATTGAAAAGAATACAAATGGCAGGCTGATGGGGTATCTCTCAGTCAACATCCAGTAGTCTTTGGACTTGATTGTGGAAAGAGATTTTTTTTTTCCTCTTCCTATTGTTTGATATGTTGTGCAAAGAAATGTGAGTTTATGCCATCAGTTAAGCCATCACTTATGTCCTCTCTGGGGACAGTTCAGTCAGTTACTTACAGTCAGCATCTTTATCATGGGAGCTGCATGGTGGCCGATGCTTTAGTAGTTGTGTGCAGGTCTCTATGACTTTTTCTTCATCTCTCACCCACGAGTAAATTATAACCAGAAAGTGAATAAGAAAGAGTTACTTAAGTTCATGGTAAGGCAAGACTGGATAACAGGAAGCCCCAGCCGTTTGCAGCCTTGGAGTGATCGACTCTGAACGGGCTCTTAGCTCTCTGTTGCCTGCAGGTTTCAGAGGCTGAGTTGAAGTTCTGGCTTCCATTCTGGTGAGCATGTTGCCAGTCACTCTTTGGTTTCAGTAGGTGACTCTCAGGTGCTGCTTCTGATGAGTACATTTCAGAAGAAGAGTAAGCTGATTCCAAGGAGACCGCAGTAGCCTGTGGGCCCCATCATATTCATCTGCAAATGGAATGACTTTTTTTTCACGTTTAAAATTTTTAAAATTATTTTTAAAATGGAAGTATAGTTTATTTACAATGTTGTATTAGTTTTGGGTGTACAGCACAGTGATTCAGTTATACATGCATATATATACATGTATCTTCTTTCAGATTCTTTTCCATTATAGGTTATTACAAGATATTGAATATAGTTTCCTGTTCTATACAGTAGGTCCTTGTTTATTTTATGTATAGTAGTGTGTATATGTTAATCCCAAACTCCTAATTTATCTCTCCCTATTCTTTCCCCTTTGGTAACCATAAGTTTGTTTTATATATCTGTAAGTCTATTTCTGTTTTGTAGATAAGTTCATTTATATCATTTTTTTAGATTCCACATATAACCGATATGTTTGTCTTTCTCTCTGACTTGCTTCATGTTGTGTGATAATCCTAGATCGGTCCATGTTGTTGCAAATGGCATTATTTTATTCTTTTTATGGCTGAGTAATACTCTATTGTACATATATGCCACATCTTCTTTATCCATCTATCTGTTGATGGACATTTAGGTTGCTTCCATGTCTTGGCTATTGTAATTAGTGCTGCTATGAACGTTGGGGTACATGTGTCATTTTGAATTAGAGTTTTCTCTGGATATATGGAATTGCTGGATCATGTGGTAGCTCTATTTTTAGTGTTTTTAAGAAACCTCCATACTGTTTTCCATAGTGGCTGCACCATTTTACATTCCCATCAATAGTGTTGGAGGGTTCCCTTTTCTCCATGCCTTCTTCAGCATGTATTATTTGTAGATTTTTTGATGGTGACCATTCTGACCATTGTGAGGTGATACCTCATTGTAGTTTTGATTTACATTTCTCTGACAATTCGTGATGTTGAGCAACTTTTCATGTGCCTATTGGCCATCTGTGTGTCTTCTTTGAAGAAATGTCTGTTTAGATCTCCTGCCTATTGTTAAATTGGATTGTTTGGTGGTTTTTTTTTTTTTTTTTGATATTGAGCTGTGTGTACTGGAGTGACTCCTCTTTTTGGTTAAGTCTAGAAAGTGAAGGAGTGTTATCTTCCCTTTTGAAATCTCCTCCTGTTTTAAAAAGTTGACTTTTTCTCTTTTTAATTCTTTGATATCTTACCTATGGTTGAATCATTGAAAGAGGGACTATGGGATATTATATAATTCATTCCTTTCTCATGTCCTCAAGTTGTGATTCAGTTAATCCAGGAAAAAAGTATGGCCATCAATTGCAGGTGGTTTATTGAACATCTCAACTCACTGGGACTCAAATATGAAGTGGTTTATTTTTCTCCTGTCACTTTTTTTCAAACACCCTCTTTTGAATCACCTCTTCTTTTATAGCCTTTAACAATGTCTTGTGCAGATTCAATAAGTCTTCAGGCATTTTCAGGTTTTGAAAAGCCCAATCTTATCTGAAATTTCAGTCTCACATCCAGTTCAGTGCTACCTCCTCCCTGACCCACTGCCAGCCAGGCCTCAACTCAAAGTTTTGTATGGTGGTGAAGGGGGCACCATCTGGCTCTTCTTCCTTCCTTCTCTGCATTTAGCTCCTCCTGGGCTGGATGAGATGAGTGAGATCTCAGAAAAGAGCCAAAGTCTTTTGATTTCACTGCTGCTGTTTTGGTCCTTCCCTGGGTGTCCACTGCTGAGTGGCTCGGATCTGCGTGCTGGCTCCCTTTGGGATAAGCGAGTGGGTCCTTTGGGAAGGGTACACAGAGGACCCTTCAATGCAGAGTTCCCTGACCTGGGCCTAGAGAGGGAGGGGGATGCCGGAGCATTCACCACAAGCCAGTATTGTACAACTCCAAAGACTCTAGTCTTCCCTTCTTGTGAATCAACAGTTCTCCAAGCTGGCTGCATTTTAGAGTCACCTGGGAAACCTTTAAAAGAATATTAGTACCTGGGCCCAACTACAGAGATTCTGACTTGATTGGCTGTGCTCAGGCATGGGTATTTTTGAAAGGTTCTCCAGCTTATTTTAATGTGCAGCCATGTTTGAGAACTACTGTATAGGGGGAGTGGAGGGGTGATGTTAGCTGCACTCATGAGTGAGGGCTGTGGGATGTGGCTGGTGGCTCCCTGGGGCTCTCTTTAGAAAGCAGGATGTTTCAAATACTTGTAGCTTTGCAGATTTGTGACCTTGGCTGAAATTCACAGTCAATGGGAAAATTTCGTTCAACGTTCTGTTTTGCTGTCATTTTTATAAGTCTCCCTGGCTCTCTTGCTGTCTTGGCATCTTCTCCTGTAAAGAGAAGGTACATATAAAGAGCTGCAGGTTCCTTTAATTAATAAAGGTAGAGAGGCTCTGACAGATAAATTCTGTGAGGTTGTACCTCAGTCCAGCAATTTCTGGAACACTCTGGAAGGATCATGAGCCCATAACACACTTCTGCTTTCCCAGCTAAGATTAACAAAGGTTTTCCTCAAGAAACTGCAGACACATTCAACCGACATTTTATTTCCTCTCATTCCTATCTCTCTTTTCTCTAACACGTTCTACTAGCAACTTCAGTATTTTTGTTGCTGAGATTTTCATCAGTTCCTGCTACTTAGGTGGTCCATGAAGTCATTGTCCTTTTGTCTTTTGACACAAGGATAATTGTTTCCATAGCAACAAATTTTAGCATCAGAAACTGAATGACTTCAGGTGAGGAATAAATAAGAGGAACCAGTGAACTTAGGGGGACCAGTATACTGCTCCAGATGCAGTGAAAGCCAGTATAAAAGACATGAGTCAACACTGAAGCAGAATCATCCCAAAATAGAAATTTCGATTGTTTCCATGAATCTTCAGTGACTTTAAATGTAGTTCCTGTTGGCAATAAATTTAGTTTTTGGTAGGAATGCTGCCAAAAAGGAAACAAATGACTTGCCAAAATTAAATGTATGTGGTTTAAGATGGGAACAAAACGTGGCCTTTCTGGTGGCTGGGGACATTGGGAGTGTGTAGTTATATTCTGATCATAGATGTATACGGAAGCCAGCAAGTGCTTACTGGCATCACTTGGAGTGTGAAATTCTCTTCGTCTCCATCGTTTCCCCCAAGGGGCAATTTTGGAGTCTCATAGTTCTAACTAGAAAGAATTCGGTCTGTGTCATTTTTCTAAAAACAAAGCCCAAAACTGGCAAAATTGAATCTTAATGGAAAAAGCACTTGACAAAAGCTCAAGGGATCGGAATTCTTCTTTTTCCCCTACCGTTAATGAGTTCTGTGGTTTAGGGAGACTGATTTAACCTTCTTTCTTTGTTGTAAAGTAGGATGAGCCAGGCAATCTCTCCTTATGCTTCTTCACAGCTTGATTGCTCCATGAATTTCTGCCTTGTTGCTCATGTGTCACTCTACATTATGCAGGAGAATCATGATCTAGTTGATTTTCTGCTCCTCTTTACTCTCTTTCCAATTATGGGCCCTTTGGAGATTCTCATTACCAGATAAGAAGAAGAACTGAGCAGATAAACTTTAATTCTGGATTATCTGGGATGTGGGAGCAGAAGTGGCTAATCACTCATGATAATAGATGGCTCTCCTTTCCATCCTATAGACCTTATCAGTGCTTTTACTCTCAAGTGAGGCCCTGTGACTCGATTCTGTTGCTAGAACATAAGAAGAATCAGTGGGTACCACTGTTGAGCCAAGGTGGGTAGGAAGCAGGGTGACTGCTTTCTGTTGTCTTACCCCTTCTGTGTGCTGGATGTCAATGCCCAGAGCAACCTTGGAAGCATATGCGGAAAACAGCTGGGCCCTGAAAGACTGTGAAACAGAGAGCTATATACAACAGGAAAGTCCGTAGTATTTTCTGACTGTTGTGGGGTTTATTTCCCATAATAACTAGTGTTACCCTGACCAGTATAATTCAAAACATTATTTCCTATGTGATTTTCTTCCCTTCTCAACAACTCTGAGAAGCCTTTTCATTTCAGAGGTGGAGTATCACTATGATGATCTGGTTAAATTTTCTAGGAGGGTTTATTAATAGGAAATTTTGTTTGAAGTTTGGGGAGCAGTGATTCCTTTTCTGGAGATATGCAGTTAAGTTCCCTGATGCTGGTTTGGGAATGGGGGAAGTTGAGGAGATCTAATTCCACCAGAATGTACCCCCTCATCCTCCCACTGCCAGAGGAGGCAGAACCTGGATTATAGTGGTCCAGGGATAACCATGGACCCTAGAAATTGACAGCCTTTGAATGGACCACAGGAACCTGGGGGCTTCTGAGTTTTTTTTAGTCTTTTAAAGCTCTAGTGTTTTTCTAGTGTTTTTTTGATCCCTTCTTAAAAGGTATTGCTGACATCTGATTGAGCTTGTTGTTCTTGTCAATCTTGGCCAGTTGGAGCTTGAATTGGATTTAATTTGATTTAGAAAAATAAAGAAATGTGACATTTCTTATACTCTCGTGTCGTTGGTACCAGTTATAAATGGACTGATAACCCCTGTGGATGCTGTATGTAGGTGTGTGTGTAATGCGTAGCATTCAGTGGTAGAAAGCTGTAGTCTGCAACGTGAGAGTCTCACATGTTAAGCAAATACTGTCACTTCTGTTGTGTTGATTAGTTCGGGACACGTTAAAATCCATATATATGATGCTTCTGTCTACCTCCGAATCCCCAGCCCCGTTTATGCCGTGGATTGCAAACTCATTTTAACATCAGTTTAAGAAAAATAGTAAAAATTGATACTGTATCAGAACAAAGATTGTACTACACTCACTAAATCAGACAGAAATCTTTTCCAAGGTTATTCATATTCCTGTTAGCATCTTAGCTTGCCTAATTAGGTGTCAGCTGTATCTAGAAAATATTATGTACAAAAATATTAGAAAAATGTGCATCTTATGTGTTAAGTAGGGGAATAAATATTCTGAGATTTAAATATCTTTCTCTTTTAAGTAGATTATGTTGATGAAAAGAAAAGTTATACTGGAAGAAAGGAAGGAGAGTATCAGGGCTAACCAGTAGAAATAGAATGTATACAGTTAATGGATTTAGGGATACTGGTATAGATACCATGATCTTACATATAAAAAAATAATCAAGGAGAGAAAGCAGGTGTAATGGCTTGCATCCTTTAAACCACAATAATGAAGTGAATAGGAGTATAGTGTGTCCCTATAGAGCAGAGGGTGTACATCTGTTGGCTTAGAAATGGTCCTCCTACTCTACACCAATGGATTTATATTGAGGGGGAAACCTACATTAAAAGGAGGTCAAAAGTAATTAAAAGTGGTGCTGCCTGTAGTCTTGCTAGGTGAATGTTGGAGAAAGATCTGGGGAGAAGGGTTGGATGGGTTTGTAGCATAGATGATGAAGGAGGTCATTAAGGGAAGGGATTTTGAGTTGTGCATTGAAGGGTTAACTTGTGCTCAGCATGCTCAGGAGGGATGTCGAGTATTCCTGCCCCATTCCTCCTTCTGCTGACTTGTTGTCAGGTTACTGCAGGTAATACATCAGGTAGTCATGTATCCACATTAACTCCCTGCTTTGGCCTGGAAAAAGCAGTGGCCACAGAGGGGGCAGAGCTTCCTCCTGGGCTGTGTGGAAGTTTTGGGCTTATGTTTCTAGCAATCTAGGCAGCCTGCTGCTTATATTGTTTTTACTTATTTTTACCATAGAGGTAGGATATTTTAAAATAGGCAAAGGACAACGTGTATTGGTTTTCAAAGTGTAAAGAAAGATGCCAACTCCTCACTAAGGCAAAAACGTAACTTCGTTAAGTTCTGTGTCCCAGTGGCACCCAGTACAGCGCTGTGCTACAAACCCATCCGGCCCTTCTTGGTGACTCCCAGACTCCTCCTTTATCCCTCCCCTCTGCAGTGGTGACTTTCTAACTACCATCCTTTCCATGCTTATTGGATGGAATTCTGAAAAAGAATCCTACTTTTTTTTAAATCCAATTAGGCTATTTAGGTACTGTGAATAAATAGTTCATGCAGAAGAAAAGGCTAAATGCTCATTTCGTTCCTTCTGACTAACAATTTTCAGACCAAGCAGTTGATGTCCTTTAACTCCCAGTGATGTTCAGTAGGTGAGGTTTGGAGACTGTTTTGCTTGATTCTCTCTTGTGTCTTCTCTCTCTCTCTCTCTTTCTCTAACATTATAAATCATGGATTTTTAAGATGATTACAGGCATACCTTGGAGATAGTGTGGCTTTCTTCCAGACCACTGCAATAAGGTGAATATCACAATAAAGTGAGTCACATGTTTACACTAAACTGTAGTCTGTTAAGTGTGTAGTAGCAGTATGTCTAAAAAATGTATATTAATTATAAATACTTTATTGCTAAAAAAATGCTAACGATCACGTGAGCCTTCAGGGAGTTGTAACCCTCTCACTGGTGGAAGGTCTTGCCTCAGTGTTGATGGCTGCTGATTGGTCAGGGTGGTGATTGCTGATGGTTGGAGTGACAGTTTCTTAAATAAGACAACAGTGATGTTTGCCACATCAACTAAGTCCTCCTTCCATGAACAGTGCTGCTTGATGGTATTTTACCCACAGCAGAACTTCTTTCAAAATTGGAGTCAATCCTTTCAAACCCTGAAACAGCTTTATCAACTAAGTTTATGTAATATTCAAATTTTTGTTGTCATTTCAACAGTCTTCACAGCATCTTCACCAGGAGTAGTTTTCATCTCAAGAAAGGACTCTTTGCTCATCCATAAGGAGCACTTCCTCATCCGTTGGAGATTTATCGTGAGATCACAGCAGTGCAGTCACACCTTCAGGCTCCATTTCTAATTCTAGTTCTCCTGCTATTTCCACCACATCTGCAGTGACTTCATCCACTGAAGTTTTCAACCCCTCAACCACCCCTCAGAGCTGGAATTTTCTTCCAAACTCCTGCTGGTGTTGATGTTTTGACCTCTTCCCACAAATCAAAAATGTTTTTGATGACATCTAGGGTGGTGACACCTTTCCAGAAGGTTTTCAGTTGACTTTGCCCAGATCCATTGGAGGAAGCATGGTCTGTGGCAGCTATAGCCTTATGGAATGCATTTCTTAAATAATAAGTCTTGAAAGTTGAAATTACTTCTTGATCCATGGGCTGCAGAATAGATGGTGTATCAGCAAGCATGAACACAACATTAATCTCAACTGCAATCTCCGTCAGAACTCTTGGGTGACCAGGTTATTATCAGTGAGCAGTAACATTTTGAAAGGAATCTTTTTCTCTGAGCAGTGGATCTCAACAGTGGGCTTACAATATTCGGTATATCATGTTGTCTACAGCTGTGCTGTCATCCAGGCTTTATCACTCCGCTTACAGAGCACATGCAGAGTGGGTTTAGCATCATTCTTAAGGGCCCTATCATAACAGTCAATGAGAGTTGGCTTCAACTTAAAGTCATCAGCAACATTAGCTCCTAAGAAGGAGGTCAGCCTGTCCTTTGAAGCTTTGAAGCCACGCTTTGACTTCTCTCTAGCTATAAAAGTTCTGGATGGCATCTTCTTACAATATAAGGCTGTTGAAAGTCTGGTGTAGCACCTTCATGAATGATGTTAGCTAGATTTCCTGAATAACTTGCTGCAGCTTTTACACCAGCACCTGCTGCTTCACCTGACATTTTTATGTTATGAAGACGACTTCTTTCCTTAAACCTCAGGAACCAACCTCTGGCAGCTTTAAGCTTTCCTTCTGTAGCTTCCTCACCTCTCTTAGCCTTGATAGAATTGAACAGTTAGGGCTTTACTCTGGACTAGACTTTGACTTAAGGAAATGTTGTGCCTGATTTGATTTTTTATCCAGACCACTAAAGCTTTCTCCATATCAGCAGTAGGGCCCTTTTGCTTTCTTATCGTTAGTGCGTTTACTGGAGTAGGACTTCTAATTTCCTTTAAGAACTTTTCCTTTGCATTCACAACTTGGCTAACTGTTGGCACGAGAGGCCTAGCTGTCAGCCTGTCTCTGCTTTCAACATGCCTTTCTTGCTAAGCTTAATTATTTCTAGCTTTTAATTTACACTGAGAGACATGTGATTTTTCCTTTCACCTGAACACTTAGAGACCCTTGTAGGGTTATTAACTGGCCTAATTTCAATATTGTCATGTTCAGGGAATAGGGAGTCCTGAGGAGAGGGAGAGAGACAGGGGAATGGTCGGTTGGCACAACAGTCAGACCCACACAGCATTTACTGATGAA
Source organism: Camelus bactrianus (assembly GCF_048773025.1). Classification (NCBI taxonomy): domain Eukaryota; kingdom Metazoa; phylum Chordata; class Mammalia; order Artiodactyla; family Camelidae; genus Camelus; species Camelus bactrianus. The sequence continues at coordinate 43,351,305 of NC_133541.1, forward strand.
GTTTGCTGTCTTACATGGGCATGGTTTGTACATCCCAGAACATTATAGTAGTAATATCAAAGATGGCTTGTCACAGGTCACCATAACAAATACAATCGTAATGAAAACGTTTGAAATATTGTGAGAATTGCCAAAACGTGACACAGAGACATGAAGTGAGCAAATGCTATTGAAAAAAAATGGCACCCATGGACTTGGTCAGTGCAGGGTTGCCACAAACCTTCAACTTGGAAAAAAAATGCAGTATCTGTGAATAAAGCAAAGTGTAGTGGATTGAAGTATGTTTTTATCTAGGAGAAAAATGAAATGTATTTTTTATGTGCATTGAGAGGTACAAAAACCTAAGTCTAGATGTAAATTTAATATTGAAAAATAAATTAAGGTAGACTCCTGAAATCAACTTTGTTGTCTCACAGTAGCCTCTGCATAAGCATCCAGTGAGGCTATTTCACTTTAATCTCTTGAATGAATTTTTTAGATTCCATAGTCTATCTGTTCATTTTTATTAATAGAAAGTCTTCTGGCCTCTTGAATGTGACTTGTACTTGAATGCTCATAAATGCTCATAACGTCTTTGTTTGTAATAGCCTCACACTAGAAACAACCTCAATATCCATTAACAAGTGAGAGGAAAAACAAATTGTAGTGTATCTGTACAATGGAATACTACCCAGCAATCTAAAGGAATAGACTATTGATGTATACAATATGGATAGATCTCAAAATAAGTATACAGAGTGAAAGAAGCCAGACGAAAGTGATCACATACCATATGATTCCATTCACACAAAGCTCTATAAATGCAAACTAATCTTTAGTGATAGAAGGGAGAACAGCAGTTTCCAGGGAGAAAAGAGGAGGGTTTATATAAAGGGATACAATTCAATATCTTATAGTAACTTATGGTGAAAAACAATATGAAAACGAATATATGTATGTTCCTCTATGACTAAAGTATTGTGCTGCACACCAGAAATTGACACAACACTGTAAACTGACTGTACTTCAGTAAAAATATTTTTATGTATTTTTACTCTTATTATATAAAAAAAGGGATAACAAGACATTTTGAGGGGTAATGGACATGTCCACCATCTTGAGTGAGGTGATAGTTTCATGGGTATGTACATGTGTTAGTTTTATCCAGTTGCACACTTTACTTCAATAAAAAAATAAAATAACATATAGTCAGTTTATAATGTGTCAATATCTGGTGTACAACTTAATAGTTCAGTCCTACATATACATACATATGTTTGTTTTAATATTCTTTTTAGTTATAAATTACTATAAGATATTGAATATAGTTGTGCTATACAGTATAAACTTGTTGTTTATGTATTTTGTGTATAGTAGTTAGTATCTACAAATCTCAAGCTCCCAATTTATCCCTTCCCACCCCCTCCCCCCTGGTAACCATAAGGAAGCTATAAAGAAAACAAAAAGATAACCTACAGAATGGGAGAAAATATTTGCAAAAGATGAGACTGACAAGGGCTTAATTTCCAGAATATATAAACAACTCATACAGCTTAATAATGAAAAAAACCCATCCAAAAATTCGCAGAAGACCTGAACAGTCAATTCTCCAATTGTACACTTTAAATGTGTGAAATTTATTGCAGATCAAGTATATCTCAGTAAATTAATTAACAACAACAACAGTCCTTGGTTCAATGCCTGGGGCCCAACTGCTGGAGTCTGAAGTCCTCAGCAGGCCTGGTACGTGTGTGCAGCCCTTAGCCCTTGTTTGCACACGTCTACCTGGGGAGAACGGGGAGAGCTGTTGCGTGACAGGAAGCAGGGTGCTGTGGGTTCCAAACAGGCTGCTCATGAAGTTTTCAAAGTGGAGGCAGCAGCACCCCTGCTCAGGAAACCTGGACTTTTGGTTTGATGAACAGAATGTGCCAGAAATCCAAGGGTATTTGACACCTTGGCAATAGTGGAAGTGACTGGTGTGTTGATCTGGAGAAGAGGGGTGAAGTTTTAGCTGACTCTATACTTCTCAGAGGTGAGAACCAGGGCCCCCCTACAAAACAAAAAATCCTGCAAAGAGAATGAAAGCTCAAAATTTAGTTTAATCAGAAATCAGTCCTCCAGTCTTTTTGGCTTGAGATGGAAGTGGTCTTTTGACTTATGAAAGATTCAGTTTTTTTTTCTTCCAGTTTTATTGCGATGTAATTGACATACAGCACTGTTAATTTAAGGTGTACAGCATAATGATTTGACTTACATCATGAAATGATTATCACAATAATTTTAGTGAACATTCATCATCTCGTATAGATAGAAAATTAAACAGAAATAAAAATTTTTTCCTTGTGGTGAAAACTCTTAGGATTTATTCTCTGAACTCTCATGTATAACATACAGCAGTGTTAATTATTTATCATGTTATACATCGTATCTCTAGTACTTATGTATCTTGCAACTGGAAGTTTGTACATTTTGCTGCCTTCCACCAGTTTCCTCTCTGCCTACCTCCTCTGGTAACCACAAATATCTCTTTTTCTACAAGTCTGTTTTTGATGTATAATTGAACTATGGTACTGGTTCCTAGTACACAACATAGTGATTCAACATGTAATCAGTTTTTTTTTTTCACTTCCCCTTTGTTCTGCCTTATCTCTTCTTCTGAATGCATTGTGGTGATATTTGAAGTATTTAAAATAAATTAAATTAAATTAATTAAATTAAAATAAGAAATACATTTAATAAATTAAAAAATTAATAAAATAAATAAATTTAATACCAATAAATTAAAATAAAATAATTTCTGATATCTAAACAAATCTGAGGACCAAATCTCTGACTTCTGTATTTATACTTTAAATACCAATTTTTTGGACCAATTTCAGTGATCACATTTTCTTTTTAGAGACTTGGAGAGACACTGACATAAAATAATATCTCAGTATTTCTTAGAGTGTTGAGTGGTATACTAGCGTATCCAGGACCCACATTCTTTAGTGTTAACAGAGAATTATGAATGTAAGTAGGAAGCTGTTCTGTTGTGACATACTGATTTTAGATGAGGGGAAAAGTTTTCAATAGTCTTAGGGGAAGGAAACCTTAAAGCTTCCCATCTGAAACAAACGAGTGTGTGATTTATGGATTTGGGTCAGTTTGATAATATATTTGAATATGAGTGGGATAGCTTTTTTGTGGATATTTAACTGGATTAATTAGTTTGAAAAAGTACTTACCGAATACCTATTATCTACCAGACATAATGGCGGGGGCTGTGGGCACAACAGTGATGAGGCCACGGTTCCTAGGTTACTCAGGTACATTTGTGTGTCCTTGGAGTTTTACTTGGAGACAAGAGGATTTTCATTTCATGCTTCAGATTCTTAGGGGTGTGCATTTGAAAGGTATACGGAAATCAGAGGCATATTTGCCGAAAGTGGGGAAGTTGAAACAGAAGGACAGACACTCAGAGTTGAGCGTTTCACTCTCTCTCTCCACCAGTGTCTCGCTGGGTCACCTTGCACAGGCTGCAGTTTCTCAAGTCCCCTTTCCCCAGACAGCCCTGTAATGGGGAGCTCATCATTGTTTGCATAGTGTTTTGAAATCTTCAGAAGCAAGCTGCTGTTAAGTGTAAAATGATATTCAAGAGACAAAGGATTTGAGGCAAGTGTTGGTTTTTTTTTTCCCTAATTCAAGTACCTGTTATTTTTCTCAGTGAGGACAACCAGACAGTGGAAACTGTCAATATTTATGATAGAAATTTCTTACTTTGTGATTTGGATCTTGTGGGAGGATTTTTGATTATTTATAATTGTTTACTTTTAGCAGGTAACCTGATTTTTTTTCTTTCTATTTTACAATTATTCATTTTATAGTCACAATGCTAGAAACATGAAGCAAGTGTCCTTGAGAGTTTCCAGTAGTTTCATTTACAGTTCCCTGTCCCCAGCAAAATAACCACAGAGCAGCATTTCTGGAGTCAGCCACTTGCGGGGTTTCAGCATGCGTCAGGGAGGCGGATAGCAAACAGCAAGAAGACACAGTGCACACAGGCCGGCAAGGCACTTTGTGTGTGTGTGTGTGTGTGTAGAGCATTTTACCAGTTATCTTACTGAAATCCTGTGAGTTGACTTCCAAATGTGATCTGGAACTTTACATGTAATACTCAAAGAGTGATTATAACTCTGTACTGGTGGTCTTGGCAGCCACTTGGTTCACCGTTGTTAGAAATAGTGATTACAAGCTTGTGATTTGTACCATTTTGAATGAATTGTCTAAACTCACAACACTTTGTCCTACTGGAAGTTTGGTCTGTAATATCAAGATTCTTAAGTTGGAAGTGTCCTTAGGCCACAGACTTGCTAATCAAGGAGGGGCCAGTCAGGTAGGGTCAGTGAATGCAATGGAAAGACGTGAAATGTGGCATGAAGTAACTGACGCCGATGATGGGAAACGCCAGGCCTTCTCAGGGCTGGAACCCTCTTCTCACTTTTGGCAGACACTTTTCAGCAGTACAAAACAGCAGTGCCAGTGTGACGTGTCAACGGTGACCCGTGGGAATCCTAGCCTAGCATCTGGAAATTTCAGCTTTGCAAATGGAAGGAAGATAGGCCAGGAACATGTTTTTGACTTCCTTTTGGTCAGATGCAACCTGGGCAGCATGCCGTGGGTGTGTGCCGGTGTTAGTTTGCAGCCTGGGATGTCTGGGTACCTGGCAGGTGGTGTGGAGCTGCCATTGTGGGGGAACATTCCTGGGGACTTGGGAGGCACTTTCCTCCCAGGGTGCTTCATTCGTTCGCATGTTTCTCCCATTCTGATATTTCTTCCCTTGCACATGTGCACAGTGGCCGTGGAGATGGGGTAGTGGCATTCTGGGGGCTCTGGAGCTCCCTTCCCCTATGTCATTTGGCTGGGCTTCATGGTCTAGGCTCTAAGAAGAGCGATCGAGTAGCTTCTTGTCATCTCTCTTATCATGCCCGTCAGTCTGCTCCAGGCAATCACATCAACAAGTGACTCTTCTGTGTCAGAAAGTGCAGGGGTCTGATGTTTGTGTCCCTCCCAAATTCACGTGCTGAAATTCTAATCCCCAAAGGTGACAGTATTGGGAGGTGGAGCCTTGGGGAGGTGCTTAAGTCATGGCAGTGGAACTCTCACGAATTATATTAGTGCTGTAATAAAAGAGACTCCAGCCAGATCACTAGCCCCTTCCACCAAGTGAGGATACAAGAAGTCTGTGACCAGGAAGAGAGCCCTCTCCTGACCATGCTGGCACCCTGATCTCAGACTTCCGTAACTGTAAACAATCAGTTTCTATTGTTTGTAAGCTACCTAGTCTGTGATATTTTGTTACAGCTGCCCAAACAGACTAAGACAAAGATTCAAAGCACATTATTCTTAGTGGAAAAGAGGAGTCACCTCCTTCTCCCACTGTGTTGTGTTAGTTCTTTCTCTGAAAATGACCTTGGTGGTTCTTTCTGTAGAACCAGAATTTCTGCAGGCAGAACTTCTCTCTGGGCTTTGTTTTGCACTGAGTGGCCTTGCCATTTGGTCCCAGTGAGTCATGCTGGGAGAGCTCATTCAAGCCTCTGGCATCTATTATTATCTAGACATTGATGACTCTCAGAATTGTACCTCTGGGTTAGAAGGTACTCCTGATGAGCTCCAACTCTGTATCTCTGTATCTGCCTATCAGCCACCTAATGGACAATTTTGTGTAGGTGTCCTGGGAGCATCTTAAGTTTATCATGTTCAAACCTGAGTGCGTCATCTTCCTCTGCAAAGCTGCTCTTCTTAATTTCTGATCTTTATAAATGACATAGCTGTTCACTCAGTAGCCTGTAGCCAGATGCCCTAGTGTCAGGTTTGATTTCTTTCTCTACTCTACCCTGACAATCAATGGCCAAGAGTCACTGATACCACCTCCTAAGGATCGTCCACAATTATCTACTTCCTCCTTCTGAGCAGCTCCACCCCAACCCAAGCCCACCACCTTCTGAATTTCCAAAGTGACATTCCTGCTTCCACTCTGACTCTTCTCTCATGCTCCTCACAGCATCCAGCTGGAGTGATCTTCCTTAAGTGTGAGTGTGATCATGTCACTTTTGTGCCCAAAACCTTTGAATGGCTTCCCTTTGTGTTTACCGATTCCTGCTTTTGGTTGCAGTCTTAGCTCTCCTCACTTCTCCATTACACTTCATGCTCCAGTCCCACCAAACTTACTCCTGTACTTTTTTGTCATCAAGGCCAGAAACTTGACTGTGTCTGGGCCTTGGTATATTTTGTTCTTCCTGCATTAGGGTCATCTCGCCACTCCCCCACACCACATACACACACACACACAGACACAGACACAGACACACAGATTTGGCCATTGTAGATGTCACTTCCTCTGCAAACTATTTCTTGATTCCCAGGTCTGGGTTAGGCACCCTTCTAATATGCTTAAGAACACCATGTGCTTCTCAGACTACTGTTATTTATTGTCTTAAAATTTTCATGTTTCTGCCCCCACCCCCCGTAAGCTCTTATTCTGGTTGTATCTTCAGTGTCTGGGCCAATGACCAGCACATAGTAGGTATTCGGTTAATTCTTGTTGAAATTGTTGATTAAAAGGCCACCTTACTTAAGCTGAACTTACAAAGTTAAGGCTCATTTACTGATTTGGAATGTACATGAGAGTTATGTGTCTGACCTGATTAAATATGTTTTCTTAAAAAATATAAGTCTGAGATGCAATAGATAAAGCAGTGGGAAGCCCTGGACTTTTCCTGGTGGGACGACAAGATGCCCTGGGTTCCCGGAGCTGCTGCTAGACTTGAATAGTAGCAAACTTTGCTTCCAGTGCTTGGCGAGGCTTCTTTCTCTTCATGTTGGACACTTGGCCTCAAAGGAGCTCTGTGGTGGCTGAGATGCTGTCGTGCCTGCTCACTCTTCACCTCCCCTCACACAATTGACCCTTGAGCAACACAGAGGTTAGGGGCTCTGACCCCCTGTGCAGTTGGAAATCCAAGTGTGATTTATAGTCGGCTGCTGCCAGTGCCACATCTGTGGGCTCAGCCAACTGTAGATCATGTGGTGCTGTCGTGTTTACTATTGAAAAAACTCCGTATATAAATGGGCCCTTGCACATCAAACCTATGTTGTTCAAGGGTCAGCTGTACTGTACATCCAAAATAGGGTAGGACTGGCGTATTTGTTTTTCCTGTTCCAAAAGAGTCTCACTCAGTACACTCATCTGTGCTTGTTTTCTTTTCATTTAATTTTTACCTAGTCTAATGCCTTCAATGGTACTAACACCTTGGTGCCTCGTATCTCCATCTCTAGGGGTCTGCCCTCAGTGCTCAACAATGTATTCAATGCCTGAAATTACTCCAAACTTCCATTTATTTATTTTTAAACATAGTATAGGATTAGCCTTCTCCCTCTGTTTTCTGTTTAAATCCTTTGACAAATATTTATTCTTTGCTTGGCTCTGTTTCCTCTTCAGCAGGTCCTTGACTTCACTCTCAATGAGATTAATTTTTTGAACTACCACCTTTACTTGCTTCAGATAAAATCCCTCTCCTCCATTTATCCACACTCTTCGACTTAACAGCTCTTCTCCTTCCCCAGTCTGCTTCTTTTTGAATCAGGAATGTTCTTTTTTAAAAAAAATTTTTGTTTATTTGTTTGTTTCATTGAAGTGTAGTTAGTTTATAATGTAGTGTTAGTTGCTGGTGTACAGCACAGTGATTCAGGTATGCATGTGTGTATTTCTTTTCATATTCTTTTTCTTTATAGGCTATCACAAGGTATTGAATATAGTTCCTTGTGCTACACAGTAGGACCTTGCTGTTTACATATTTTATATATAGTATGTGCAAATCCCAAACTCTCATTTATCCCCCCATCCCTCCTGTCCCCCCTGGTGACCATAAGTTTGTTTTCTATGTCTCTTGAGTCTGTTTCTGTTTTGTAAATAAGTTCATTTGTCTCATTTTTTTAGATTCCACATATAAGTGATATCACATGGTATTTGTCTCTCTGGCTCATTTCACTTACTATAACTATATTCGGGTGTATCCGTGTTTCAGGAATCTTCTTAAGAGCTGTGTGTGTGTGTCCATGCACTAAGGTGCTGTGACTGATGGAAAAGTGCCAACAGACGCTGTTTATCAACGTACCACTTCTTTAATTGCAAAGTATATAATAATTCACCTCCTTAATGATGACTCCAAAAGTAGACAAAGGAGGATGTTCCCAGCCAGATACGTGGGCTTCTTCATCATCCAAACTTGCCCCCCTGCTAATGACCCCATCTGCACAGAGGGAGGATTCCCTGCACTATTCTGGGGACTCAGGCTTATGTGCCTGCCTGCTAACCAGGTGCAGTACCCAGTTCAAAGCAACCGCAGACTCTCCCTCAGTATTCACAGCAAAGGTAAATTCTCTAGGTTACCTGTTCCCTACCAAGACCAGGGCCTCAGGCCTGCCTATGATCTATTTCTGCAAGCCAGTTTGATTTTTCTCTTTTATGTTACACCTACAAAGCCAATCAGAAAGCAAAATATTTCAACCTGGAAACCGGAGGAAAGCGTGCAGGCTGGCACAAGTGGCCCCTGAGAAAGCTCAGGGCAGTGTTCTCTGCAGCTTTCATTCTCTGCAACTTCTTTTCTCTGGAAGCCCTTTCTGCAGAACATCGTTGTTTTCAGCTAGACCTGTAGCGTCCACTGCTGGTGACGGAAACAATCACTAGAGACTTCTAGATATAAAAAGGAGAAAATATTAGGACAACCAGAAGACAGAATGAAGTTGCCACCTATGTATTTTGCATGCCCTAAGACAGTGTGAGTAGAAGAAAAGCTATTGTATATAAAAATGCCTAGTCTGGTGCCTCTATGTACAGTTACTTTCATTATTATTATTTTGTTTACCCCCATCCCAGTCAGTAGCAATAATAAACCACAAGTGACAGGCACGTGGCAATTACGGTTTCTGTTCCTGAGGAAGGCTGTCTCCAGCTCAGCATGGTTGAGTGTGTGTTTTTTACACTCAAGTTGCAACTGTGGTAGATGGTACGCAGGTGGCTACCACTTAGAAAATTCATGATGGCTAGGATGGTTCCCACGGAGCCATCATGGACTGAGTGCTGGGCATCCATGCCTAATTTTATTTTCTAGAGGATGAAGTTGGTATTCTGTTATTCGAAGACCTGTGGCATGCACTGAGTCTTGTGATTTTTTTCGCCTTCTCTTTTGCAGCCTACAATCTTTTCCTCCTTCCTTACAGCATCATATGGGGCTCTTTACCTTGTTGCTGCTGGAGGTAGCTTGGTGGGACTCCAGTTGGGAGCACCGTCTTCCACTAGCCAAGTGGTGGGATTTGACCCAAATTAGACTAGTTGAATATTCCTTCCTTGGAGTATGAATCTTACACAGAGAGACATAGAGGTTGAATATGGTTGGAATCCACATGTCCCACTGGCAGAAAGATCTTGTTTAAAGATAATTCCTTTTTCTCAGCCTCTGCAGCAATTGGATTCTGTCTGTGGTCAAATCCTGTTCTCCAGTCTCCTCATTGGTTCCCATGTACTTTTGTTAATGCTGGGCAACCTGTTGCCTGTTGTTTCTGTTGCCTGTGATCAAAGAAGTCTAGCTTTTATAAAGACCTGACAGTAGCTACAGGCCTGTTACCCAGGCTGCACCCTCCAGTCTGCCTGTCTTAGTCTGGACTTTGTCAGAGACCCTGTGCCCCAGAAGTGAGAAAGGTAAAGAAGTTTCTCATCTCTTAATAGAGGCTAATCTCTCTTGCTGAGTTATAAACACCTGTAATTATTCACTTGACTCTCTCCAGCTGCATAGCAGGTCACACAGATCAGGGGCTTGGCAAATGTTAACTGAATTAATTGAGTTGATTAAGGGCCAGAATGCTGAGTTCCAGTGTGAACTGCGCATTCTTAGCAATTGGAACTTCATTTCACCTTGGCCTCACTTTCTTCTTGGATAAAATTAGAATGATAATGTCTGCCCCACCCACTTTCAGTGGCTAAGAGGGTAAACCAATGTGATTTGTGAGAAGGATTTTGTGGGTGCTGAAGCCACGAAAAAGCAGTTAGAAAGGAGACACGGGATTGAGCTTTGCCTCTGCCCAAGACCCCCTCACTGTGGACAAGCACCTTGCTCCTGGGCCCTCGGTTTCCCGATTTATAAAGAGAGGGGCTTGGACCCAAAGATTTTGAAGTTCTCTCTGACTTATAACTTTCTGTAGTTCTGTGATTGGCAAGTTAGAATTATTTGGTGTGGGGTGGCTGAAGTCATTCAGAAGTTTCACCTGTTGCTTTTCTACAACAGCCTAGTCTAAGCTTCCATCATCCCTGGTAGTGGCCTCCTGTCTCAGGTCACACCCTGGCTGTCTTCAGATATGCCTGAAGCCAGAGTTACACTGTTTCAAAGGAGAAATGCTTGTGCTTAATGTAAAGTTTAATGATGTGTCCTCCACATCTCCCTAGCTCTCTGTGAACCTGCCACATTGGCTTCTGTTCTTTGATGGGTCTCCCCTCTTTCCTGTTTCAGGGCCTTGTGCATAATTTCCCCTCCTTTTTTCTACATAACGCTTGCTTATGCCTCAGGTCTTACCTTGAAAATCAGTTGCCCAGAACAACCTTCCATGATTTCCCAGGTCTGGTCAGCCTCCCGTTAGGTACATGTATAGCCCTCTGCTCTTTTCTTTTCAGCACTTACCACACTTGTGATCAAATAATTAACTTCATAATTAGCTGTCTAGGGAGGGCCCCACTACATGGTAAGTTCCATAAAGGCAGAGTGTGTCTCTGTTCACTGTTGTGTACCGTCACCTGGAAGAGTCCGGGCACATTAGTCATCACTGGGCGTGAGAGGATTGCCCAGTTCGTTGGTTATTCCGAGAGAAGTGAGATGCATGGAACTGAAATCCAGAGAATCAGAGTTGTGTTGGGAGCCAGGGAATGTCTGCAACAAGAAGAGTGAGTGATTCTGTTTCTAGTGGTACTTGGTCAGGCCCTTCCTCTACTCCATTTCTCTTAATTTCATGTGAGGATGAATAGGTTTGGACTGCCTTAATTTTAGCCTAACTTGTCGTGTGGGTTGTGTCTCAGTTATCTGTTCTTACAAAGCAGAGCCAAAACTTAGTGGCTTTAAATGACAGTTATTTGTTTGCTCATCACTCTGTAGATTGTTAACTTGGATGGGGTTCACCTGGGGTGGCTCATCTCTGCTGCACTTGGAGCTGGTGGGGCTCATTCATGCTTTTCTATCCAGTTGGCAGACTGGCTGTGGCTGGCTGGTCCTGGACCTCCTTGATACGTCTGGGGTGTCAGCTGGGGGAGCTGGACTGGATGGGGCGGCTGGGCTTCTTCCTTGGGTGGCGGTGTTCCAGAGGGTGAGCGTGGAAGCTATAGGGGAACTGAAGCTTAGAAGGTGCACAGATCATTTCAGCCTCATTCTAATGGTGCAGGCAAACCACATGACCAACTCAGATTCAAGCAATAGACAAGTAGACTGCTCTTCTTGCAAAAAAAAAAAAAATGTGGTCATATTTAATCTATCACAGAAAAGCATGGTGGAAGACACGGGGGGAAAGCAGAAGTTAACATTCATACATATAATAAATCCCATGTTTTGGATGTAAGAAGTAGAAAATTTAAATAAAAATCCTTTCTTAATTGAATAAGAGGTGAACAAATGCTTAAGGAATACCAATGTAAAGTGATACCATATTGTCATCTTGCTGGGGTTCCCATTTGCCTGGATTGGAGTCAGTATAAAGGGTCCATTTGTTAGAAATGGATACATCTTCTTGTCTAGGGACTATTAGAGGGAGGAGCTTTTTATGCCAGGTGATTTAAAATCCAATAAACAGAGCTTAACGACAATATAAAAAAGCTTAACAACAATACAAAAAAATCAAGGCTTTTTTTTCTTTTTGGAGGGGAGATGTTAAAGGCTCTTAGATTACAAGGTCTCCTTTTTTACTTTAAATTAATAAGCATAACATGTCTCTATTACTCAGCCATCACTATTTGACTCCATTAAAAGTTGTCTTTCCAACTGGAGTAATAGTTCAGGTTTAAGACCAGCTGATTGTGTTAAATATAGGAGTAGGTATGTCCTGGCGTCTTGCCAGGCATGTCTCTTAGCAGGTGCCATTTGCCAGTTAACTTTCTTTAAGCCAGTATTTTTCTTTTCTAATAAATGCTCTGGTGTATACATTATTGAGATGTACACTGAAATTTATCTGTATGACAGTGTGCTTAGTTGCATGTTTAACTTTTTAAAAAGGAATGTATTGTCAGATATCAAAGTTTGTGCAAAGAAATGTGATATTTTAAATTCTTTTTTCTCTACCCAAAGTCCTCATTTACTACCTAATCATGTGTCTATTTTTAATTAACTGTCAAAGTGATGGTATTATTACTAATAGCTAACATGCATTGAATGAAAGGTACTGGGCAAACATTTTAAACATCTGATTGAATTTAATTCGCTCAGTAAATCATTTATTCTGTGAGGTATGGCTTGTCCTTATTTTGTAGATGAGAAGACTGAGACTGTGGGTAATCATCTTTCCCTGTGTCACCCAGCTAGAGCAGTATGTTATCTATATCTTTATTTCCATAGGCAACATTTGAAGACATAGTTCAGCTATTTTCCAAAGTTATGTTGTGTTCCTTTGAGATGGAAATGACTCAGTACAAAGAAGCTTTAATACATAGTCAACATTTTTGTGACCTTAATTTCCATAAGCTCATATTAAAAGGCTGTTCATCCGGATATTCAAGGAATGTGCTAAATTAATGACAATTTTGAGCTTCAGTTGAAATCAGTGTTAGAGGTCAAGGCTTGGCAAATGTTTTTAGTAAAGGGTACGATAGTAAATATTTTTGGCTTTGTGGGCTATATGGTTTCTGTTTCGACTACTCAGCTCTGCTCTTAGTGAGCAAAAGAAGCCATGTGTAAATGACTGTACGGACAGGTTCACTTTGGCCTTTGTGTCATAGTTTGCCAACCTCTATTATAGGCCGTTTTGTGTCCATTTGTCACGTGTAATGTAATCCTGATAAACTGAATTGTTGGAGTATGATATTAATAATAATACAGAGAGAGAGATCTGTCCTTTGGTATTCAAAAGTCTTGAACATGGGAGAACGTGCATCCAAATTAACTGACTTTGAACGGCTTTTGGCTTTAGTCATCAGCCTAATGGCTTTCTTAGTTTAATTTATTAGTAGCTAATTGAATTAAGATATCTATTGTGGAAGTAAAATGGGTATGGCCCTGCCACCATTAATGAATAGGTGTGCCCATCCTGTCCCACAGTCAGGATAAAATAAAACCCACATTGCACCCTTAGACAAGCCAAAAAAGACAAGTTTGTTCTGCGTAGTTTTAGTCTCCAAGGCAAAAAGAGTTCTTAAGCATTTCCTGTGAGTTACTGACTCCCTAACAAGGCAGCTTTATCTCTGACTTTTGCAAAACTGGTATCTGAAGATACATTATGACGTATGCAGATGTTAGCTGTGAGAAAACTTTTTTCCTTCATGAACAGATTAACTGTAAACTCAGTAACCTTGGCAATTAAAAAAGTGAATATACTCACTGTGTTTATTTGCTCAGTTCTCCTGCAGTCTGGTTTCTTTGCAACTTACTTGCAAGCAAGCTGCTGCTGCTGCTTTTTTGTATATGCTTTGTCTCTGATTCTTCCTTTCATGTATGTTAAGGTTTGCTTATAGTCCAGTGTGAACAGGATGAAGTTTCCTACTAGACACACAGAAGATTGGTAATTTAGGATTTTGAAGTTTGACCTAACCTTTAGGAGGCTGGTTGTGGCTTATTTTGACCAACTATGGATAAACTTTTGGTCACTATGGCAGGAGAAATCTTCGCTTTGACTGCCTTTCTTCCATGGTGACAAAAGGGGGCAGAATTTGAAGGAATTCAAATTGGAAAGAGTCTGGGAAAAATAATTGTAATTTTGAAATTCATAAAATCTTTGTGAAATCTTTATTGCCTGAGTCAGACTTGACCTTGTACTTATGTCTGATTCACATGGTGCCGTAGATATAACAAAGCTAGTAACATCATCTAACATTCTACCTGTCTAATGACTTCTGTATTCTTTTAAGACAGTGTAAGTTTCCAAAAGAGCCATGAATATGGGGTAGGAGACCTTGGCTTTGCAGTCCCAAGATACGTAAGATTGAGACCTTAGCCAAAATGACCCAGAAAAAACCACCTGAATATCGAATTTGTTAGTGAACCCTGCCTTCCCATGATAGTTTTCATCATATGAAATATGAGCTGGTTCCATGATCATTGGTAGGGCCACCCAGTTAAATACGGCAGACTGAACACATGCATTTACCTTTGCTGGTCCTCACAGTCTCATGAGAAGAACAATAAAGAAATGAAGATAAACTCATGAGGGCAAAAACCAGGGAGGGTGAAGAGAGTAGGTAACCATTGTCAGAATTTTAGAACTTCTGAGAACACAACCTATGTGTCTATCAATGGATGAATGGATAAAGAAAATGTGACATACATACATATGTACACAGTTGAATAGTGTTCAGCCATAAAAAGGAAATCCTGCCATTTGTGACAAAATGTATGAACTTTGAGGACATTATGCTAAATGAAATAAGCCAGATAGAAAGACAAATATTGTATGATCTCACTTACATGTGAACTCTAAAGAAGTCAAACTCATAGAACCAGAGAGTAGGATGGTGGTTGTTGGGGGTACAATGGGATGGGGTTAGGTAGATGTTGGTGAAAGGGTATGAACTTTTAGCGTTAAGATAAATATGTTCTGGGGATCTAATGTACAGCATGGTGACTAGTTAATAGTACTGTTTTGTATACTCGAGATTTGCTGAGAGAGTAGATCTTAAATCTTCTCACCACACACATACAGGTAACAGTAGCTATGTGAGGTGATGGATGTATTTGTTAACTTGATTGTGGTAAGCATTTAACAATATATTTATATATCAGACCATTAAATTTTGGACTTTAAATACATATAATTTTATCAGTCAATCTTATCTCAATGAAGTTGGAGAAATAAATATGTAAAAAGTAGATCCTACAAAAAATTTTTAGAATGGTGGCTGTATAATATAGTAGCCACTAACTATATGTGGCTATTTACATTTCAATTAATTAAAATTAAGTAAAATTAAAAATTTTAATCATTCAGTCCTATTAGCTAATGTTTTAAGTGCTCAATAGCTGCATGCCACTGCTACGTTGGACAGCACAGATGTAGAACATTTCGTGGCAGAAAGTTCTGTTTGACAGTGCTGTTTAAAAGGTGGGAAGAGACAGACAAACAGGAACTGGGTTAGGTTTCAGATTTCTCTGCCCTGTTAAGTTACCTACATGGATGTAGTGGAGTAAATGGTGTCCCCCTTCCCCCCCAAAAAGATAGGTCCATGTCCTAATTCCCAGAACTTGTGAATGTGGTCTCGCTGGGAAAACACCCTTTGTAGATGCAGTTAAGTTAAGAATCATGAGATGAGATCACCCTTGTTATTGGATGGATCCTAAATCCGGTAAGTGTCCTCATGAGAGAGGAGAGGAGAAGGCTGTGTGAAAACGGAGGTGGAAGTTGGCGTCAGGCTCCCGAGGGCCAAGGAATTCCTGGAGCCACCAGAAGCTGGAAGAGACAAGGGAGGCTCCTCCCCTGGATTTCTCACAGGGAGCCTTGCAGATTCCTTGATTTTGGACTTCTGGCCTCCAGAACTGTGAGGAAATACATTTCTGTTGTTTTAAGCCACAGAGTTTACGATGTAGTTGTGTTTGTTTGATTGATTGATTGATTTACTGTAGCCCTAGGAAACTAATACATGGTGGAATTTAAGAAGATGAAATGTTTACTAAATAAAGAGTATGAATCCGAAAGGCTCCAGAGTGAGAGAAGCTGGGCAGGTATGAAGGCAGGAGTAAGGTGCCTTCCTGAGAGTCTGAGAATGAGACTTGAATCCCCAAAGGGAATTGATTAGCAGAGGGTAGTAGTACCTCCAGGTCATTAGGGTATTTACATGGGGGGCAGACGTCCCAAACTGCGGCTAGTGTCCTCCCAGGGCCGTGGCCATGGAGAGGGCCAGGGCAAGTGAGGAGCCTGCTCCTTGAGACTCGTTAGCCTCACAGCAGATCTGCTTCTGTTAAATGCTTCCTTGTGTCTCTGCAGAGTCAGTGTTCACAGATCAAATGAATTCATCCATGTCTCTGGAGAGCTAGGACTAGTCAGAAGGTTGTAAGGACACTGACCCAAGAGAGATGTTTTCTTTCTAGAATCTGCTTCTCCAGTTGGCAAAAATTAGGCCCATACTGGATGTCCTAATTTCCACACTAGATGAGTGACACAGATTTGATTGTAAAGAAACTTAAGGGAAGAGGGGGGAAAAGTGACTCTAATTAATACCTTCTTGAAGTCTTGCACTGCCCCTTAAATCTTTATTCTCAAACATCGTTTGACCTCCATTCTAACAGACACCACTTTACCTAACATGTTTGTGCTCATAATTCTTGACTGCATAGTTCTGTGTTTTCTCAAAAGGTAGGGCAGAGCTCCATGACTGATTTTTAATCCAAGTACCGACAATCAAAGAGGACTGAATTATGCTTTTCCCATGTGTATCAATACATGGAGACATGCATTGCTGAACAGAGAATAGCAACAAGATTTGTTAGCTTATCTCATTGGAAAATGGTCATTTTGTTGGATCAAGTGAACTTGCTGGTACAGCCCAGGTCCAGGATTCCAGCATTCTGTAAATCCAAGGTTCTGTGCAAGCCTCTGGTTCCAATCTACGTGTTCAGTCGTTGAGAGTTAGGGAAAACTTCACCCACTTAGGTGGGCTCCTGGCTCAGGATTTTGGCTGTACCTGGCGGGATGTGGACCAATAGAAGACTATCTCTTCTCTTTCTTGAAGGCAAAAGATACTGTCTCCTGTGCTGGGCCTCAGTGACCACCTTGGGGAGGATAAGAAAGCCACACAGCCCCTCCACAGTGCTCCAGAAGGTAGTTAAACTCAGGTGCCAAGAGGGAGGGAGAGGGAAAGCAAGTCTTGGAAGTTTCTGAGAGTGAAAGGAAGTTTCTGACTGTTCCTACGTGTGTAATATAAAATAAGTCCTAACCCTCGTGGCTCAATATATAATGGGGTTGTTGTGAGAAATAAGGAAATAAAAGGGAGAGGGGAAGGTGATACTAGTTCAAGTTCATGTATGTTCTTTTAAGTTCCAATATGGGCTTGAGCAGGATAGAGAAACTGACTTTGGGGGGGTGTTGGATTAAAGTTCTATGTATATGTATCCATATGTAGTTATCAGTGGGCCCCAAATAGTTACACAATGTCAGGAGAAAAACAATGCAATTGTTGGCCACTTGGAATCTTTTCCCTGTGACCTGGAGAATAGAGAATATTGACATCTGGCTGTAAAAGTACCTTTGACTTTCTGGTGCCACTAGATGCTGGTGTAGACTTGGTCCTTGGATGTCTCTGTTCTGACGTTGCTCTATGGAGCAGGCAGAGGCTCCTGGTTTCTCCATCTTTAAGGAATTTAAGTTCAACTTTGATTCTCCCAAGCTGATAGAAGAAAATAGGGTGTGAGAGGCTGGTTGTATCCCAGGTCTCGGGCGAGTCCCTGGGACACGCCCCGCCAAATGAGAGTCCTTGGCTTCATGCAGGAAAGAACTCAAGGGTGAGCCATAATTGAGTAAACGTAGATTTATTCAGAGAGATACATACCCCATAGACAGAGTGCGGGCCGTCTCAGAAAGCCAGAGAAGCCACCACGTGTGAGGGTGGTCAGAGGAAAAGTAGATACACACTCCACCGGCAGAGTGCAGGCCATCTCAGAAGGCAAGAGAGCAACCACGAGGTGTGGGGTTGTTAGTTTACGGGCTCAGTAATTTCAGTTCTATTAAGTGGGAGGATTATTCCAACTACTTTGGGAAAGAGGCTGGGATTCCCAGAAACTGGGCCATATCCACTTCTGGACCTTTTATGGTCAGCCGTGAAACTGTCACGGCACCTGTGGGAGTGCCGCTTAGCATGCTGTTGTGTTTCAGTCAGTGTATGTCAAAGCGCAAGGTCTGCTGCGGGTTGATTCTTCCGCCATCTTGGCGCTCGTCGCTGTGTCGTGCTGTTAATGGCTGTGTCCTGCCTCCTTCCCTCCTGTCTCAAAACCAGCATAAGAACTGGAGGAACCTGGGTCTCTTATGTTCTTTTAATTTTTATCCTGACCTTGAAATTATTTATTTATTTTGTTTCAGTTTTTTGAAATTATAATTAAATACATGCTACCTAATGCACATCAGCTACCTGAAATCAGTGAAAAGGGTTCCTTGGGAATTTTGGGATTTGACATTCACAACGGAGCTCTGATTGAACACATTCCCTTTCATGTCACAGAAAAGCCTCTGTCAAATTTTGCTGTTGTAAGTTGAATATAGTGGCCTAATGGCCTTTTTTTTTTTTTTTTTTCCTTTGGGGAGCTGGTACTTTGTTACAGAGTTGAAGGACTTTTATTGTTGCAATCACTTATTTAAAGTACTTTGAATATATTTTCTTTATTCTTCTAGTTTCTGGCTGGGATTTGCAGAAAATGATTTATTTTTTGATGGAACACAATTTTCAAATGTAACTAAAAGTAGTCTCCAGATAGGGAGACCACCAGCAAGATGAATACATTATGTAGCTTCTTTAGGTTTTAAATATTTAGAGCAAAAATCATGCATGTTTTATTTGCAGGATTAACAACCTTTTGCATTTACTTGGCCTAGGAAATAGGGATATTAGTGGATAATGACTTTCATTGTAACATTGGCAGAGACGAGACACTTCTATTGTAACAGGCTAGGATCGGACTCTTCCATTAGAGCTTCTTTAGTCTTATTTCTTAGCATTCCACATTACTTTTATAATTAGTTTCAAACTTAATCCTATAAAAATTTGGTGGGGAAAAGAAAGGAGGACTTATGTGAAAATTCACATTTGCAGTTGGATGAGTTTCAAGCTATTTAACACAGACCTTTGATGACTTATTAAGACAGAAAGGCCAAGTGAAGATATAAAGGGGTTTATAGTCATGTTATAGCTGTAGAATTTCCTTAGCTTTCCCCCCTACCAGAGATAGAGTAATAAATAATCTTGGGGCTAGAAGGCTGTCCTTAAGAATAGGGTGACTATTTGTAAGTAAACATTGAACTACATTTATTCTGTTGTATTAAAAAATACATAAAGAATTTTCACCAGTCAATAAGACAGGGATGAATTCTCCTCTCAAAAATGATGGCTTGATGGATAGGAAATAAGATACGTGGTTGATAAATATAATGAAAAATATTCATATAGTTTTATTACTAACAAATGAAAATGAAAACAAAATTAGATGTCAATTTGTCTATTAGGTTTGAAGAGATCAAACAGATTAATAATATCCCACATTAGTGAAAGCAAGGGGAATCAGATATTTATTACATGAACAGAGTGTGAGCAATCCCTGTAAGCTTCCTGATGGGCAGGATGCATATAAGAAAATCTTTCAGGAAGTTTATAATAGTTTGACTCAGCAATCCCATTTCTAGAGTTATCTTGAATGATAGGACATGTCCAAGAGTGTTAACGATAGCTTTAGAAACAACTGAAAGTTGTCTTAAGACATTAGTTACATGTATCGTAGAATACCAATACCAGTAAATATGTAGCCACTAAAAAGAGTGATATATGGATATATAAATAGTAGAATAGAGTAGAATATATTTCTACTAGGAACTAATTCTCCATGAGTCTCTCAAATTTCTGCAAGGTTTGAGAGCAGGCACACTGATGGCCTTTGTCCCAGACTATCTTTTTCAAACATGTTTGCATAGTGAACAACCTTAGAAAGTAGAGATGTCTTCCTCCAGAGCAAAGAACGGGCATGCTTACTGCCCAGGATGAAAGATTCACATTCTTAAAACTCAGGGTTATTTCCTTGCAATACAACCCAGGGTATGTGCTCAGGTATCATCTAGCTCTCTTTGCAATGCCTTTTGGGCACTGGGGAGTGGGGAACTGGTAGAAGAAAATGCCGACCCTCTGGCTATTGCCATTTTTGTGAGTAATAGTCCTTCATCTCTGACCCAGGAGTCTTGTGTCTTCTGTCAGTATTCATGAAACTGTGCCGTGTTAACTTGTTAACTTGTAGGGTAGAATGTCGGACCCTTCACAGTTTTTGACTTACCCTATTTCCTAATTAAAATTTCCCTGATTTATTTTTACCAGTGCTTTTAAAAAATATAAAGTAGTATGTGTACAATGTGGGAGATAAAGATGAAAAACGTTTTTACTAAGACCTCTTTCTAGAAAATACATACCATTCTGTACCTTGTTTTGTCATGGGTCCATGAAGGAAAAAACCTCTTTAAAGGTGAAAAACCACTCACAGTAATTCTAAGTTCTTTTAAAGCTGAACTTATCAAAAGATCAAACTTTTATCACGTACTGAGAGGTCACTGGGATAGCTAGTCTTTTTAATGGCTATCTATGATTACATTGAATGGAAGTTCACAGTTTATTTAATGAGACTCCCATTGACAGTTGGAGTTTTGGACTAAAACAAACAGTGCCACAGTAAGTCTTCTTCTGTAGATACCTTGGTGGATTAATGGGATATACCTATAAACTAAAAGAAAAACATTCTCAGACCCGTGCTGGAGTGTATTAACCACAGTGATCTTTGGGAGCCATAGGTTCATTTCATAGTACCAGGTCAAAATGTTTTTGAAGAACATAACAGAATGAAAAGCAATTAAATAGTGTGTGCAGTGTCTCATTTTGAATATATGAACCAGGAAAGGTCTGAAGAGGAGTCACTAAAATGATATCAATGGTTAATTCTGGATTGTGGATCAGTCAACATTAACCTTTATTTTCTCTTTATATAATCTTTCATATTTTCTGATTTTTTTCAGTGAGCATGCATTTTATAATCAGAAGGTTAGTAAAACTAATATGAAGGGACAAGAGACAAGGCTAGGGTGAAAAAATGGGGTACAAATACAAGACAACAAAGATGTAAATTAGAAGTTTTGTGTCAAAGGCACTCAAATAAGGTGACCGTTTTTAATTAGAATGCTTTGATGCAACCTTAGCATTTCTTGAATTCAGAGGAAAGAAATGTTCCCCAGTGAAAATAGAGGCTTTTGCAACAAACCAGGCATTAATTTTTTTCTTTTATTCATTCTCCATGCTTATATTTTCCTTTCCTATATTTATTAATATAAATTATATTTCCCGAGTAACTACTCTGCCTAGTCCTGCTTTAGCTGCTTTATCAGATAACGGTGTCAGGGATAATACACTTTACAGTGATTTTACCTAGAAATTTCTCTCAGTTTGTGGTTAGTTGAGGACTTCATTTCTCTTCTGATTTTGTTGTGCTTTTGATCCTTTTGTTGTCAAAGGATCCTTTGATCCTTTTGTTGCTCATTAGCCCATCTCCTAGAAGTGTGTAATGCGTGACACAAAATTAAGAGTCATCAATTTAATCACATACTGATCAAACGGGTGTCTTGCAGAGAAACTAACAGTGAGTCCCCTCATTCTGGACAGAATGCATTTGTGTTCATTAGATGATTTATCGATTAACAGATAGCTAGTAGTTTAAATGGCTCTTTCCCCTTAGCTAGCAGCTTACACGGAAACACTAAAGCATGTGATGGCAGGACCAAATGTGCACTTTGTCTGGTAGACCTTCATATTTAGCCTCTGTAGTAGAAACCTAGTTCCTATTGATATTCCTATAGGCCTCTGGCTGACTTAAAAATAAATCATTACAGACAAACCATTAAAGTTTATGAACTGTGAGTGTACTTAATAGTCCAGTATAATAAAATACTCTGAGTTTCTCCATGGGCCATTGCTTTTACCTGAGGTCATGTGTACATTTCAAATACCACTGACCATTTAAAAGGTGATTATTCCAATACAGTGACTGCATGGCCAAAGCCTTTTAAAAGTGTTTGAATGTGTTTGACGTAATGATAAGATTATGATTAAGACTGGTGAGATTAAAACTTTGGTGGTATCACTGAGTGTTTGTTAAATCCAACGAAAACGTTTGTTTTTGGTCCGTATCTAATTAAAACAATGTCTGACTACATAAATGCTATCTGTGGTCTATGAAAATGATAATAAAAGGTTTTTTATTAATTCACTGCATTAAAAAAAAGCAACTCCAGTGCAACTCTGGTTTTCTCTAAAAGAGGACAATAACTGACCTCCTAATTTTTTTATCCTATTATGCACAAGGTTACATAGGTTCTTATTTTATAAAGTCTGCAAAAAATGGAGAGGGAGTCAGATAATGGTTAGTAACTGAGTTTGCTTTCTGGTTTTGCCTTTTAAGCTGCCTGACACTGATTTAGTTACTTAAATCCTTGGAGACTTTATGTCTAAAATAAGAGTAACTTACACTAGGGTTGTTGATTATCTGAAATAAAGCCGTGCCACAAAAGTAAACTTCAAAGTTACTGTACATATATGAAAATTTACTGCCATTGTTGTCTTTATCAATATTTGTACAGCACCTGCTAATTGTTTATAATATTCCAAGATCCACAAGATGGGCATGGGCTATCTAGGCACCAGATCATTTTACCAAAAAAAGACTTACTGTGGTTTCTGTATTCACCGAAAGCAGCATGGATAAAGAATCTCTGGGGCCTAGGAATGTGATATTGTCAAAGAAGCAGCCCCATTTTCCTTCTTCGTTTCTCCATTTCTGTTTTTTCTGTCCTTTCTTTTTTGCTTAAAAAATACCCCTTAGTCACACACCCTCCTATCAAGGCTTAGCATGTGGACACATGACCTTATGACCTTTGTTAAGACCCACTGACCAAAGACCATCAGAAACATACCTGAAGTCACAAAGTGTTAATCTAATAGTAGGGAAGCTTGTATACCAAGGGTCACCCAGGTTGTCTCACAAGGGGAGTCACAGAAAGACACATAGGGTTTGGAGATGAGAGTTAGCCAGAGGGTGGTCTTGGTGGGGACTAGTCAGAATTTGGAAACTAGGTGTCAGCCTTTTATATGAAGGTGAGTATGTTTCTATGTTAAAAACACATAATTATTGAAACATAATTATATTAACTTATTTCACTTGTATATAATTAATCTTAGAAAGCTGGATTTCTCTTTTGAATGATGGTCTTAAAGAAAATAGAATTTACCTTATGGAAAAACATTTCTCAAGATCACTTGCCCCCTGTTTGAGTATACTTTGAAGACTGCACAGACTGACCATTAGTCTTTGAAGAAGAACATAACTTTTTACCCAGACTGCTTCTTTGTATCCTTTGATCGTCAGTCAGATCCTCACAAGCTTTGTAAGCTTAATTCTGACTCAAAAATAAGAACAGATTTTCATTCTCTTTTAAATGTAAAAAGTGAATGTCTAGACTACTTTTGATCAATATTTGTTTTGATTGAAAAGTACTAAAAATTCATATGTGGTTGATATTTTTGAGCAGAGAACCCATATCTTGATCCTAATAGTTTTAAAAGCTGACTTGTCATTCCGTTTCTTTCTTCCTTAGTTGCTCTTCAAGTCCCACTGTTGGTTATTTGCTACTCAAGAGACAGTTTTAGCAGGATTTGAAGTTTCGTTCCTATAATAGCATGAAGCCATTAAAGAAATAAGTTCAGTTTCATCTTGGCATTTATTTGAGAGTAGGAGACTATTACTGGCTGGCAGGCTCACATCTGTCTGAGTTACCTTCTAATTAGCCTGGCATATGCTTTGCGAGGCACTGTTTAGCTACACCGTTGGTCTCTCAACTTTTAAATTGTGCCTCCATCAGTAAAATATTTTGAAAATGTCTGTAAAATGTAAATTTTTTTTCAAATTGTATACATGTACTCTTGTCATTCTGGATATTAAATGGGAAGAAAGTCTAATTTCTAATTTTGAGATAAAAATGAGAATAGAAATTCTATTAATTCAAAACGTATTTTCTGGAGTCTGTAACCCCACTTGGGAAACCACAGTCCTGTATTTCTCATTCTTTAATAATTTTTCTGCTCTCATATTTCTTCTGGATGCATCTCACATCTCTTATTGTGTGACTGTGGAACTGTAACTCTCTCCTGAGGGGACACTTTGAGATGAGGAAGGCCTGTGGGTGATCCAGATGCAGGGCCCCCTGGGTTGCTGCACCTACTGCACCAGCCACCCCATCTCCTGAAAATGTCAACTGGTAGTAATGGCCTGTTTTGTTCAGGAGGTAGAATCATTTTTAAAATGTGCTAGGGGAGTCTATGACTTAAGGGGTTTGGGGGCGGGAATCTCATTTTGTGATGTAAATAGTCATTTGCTTTTTGGGGATATAAATCCAGATTTCCGTATGCTATTGGCCTAACTAGTTTCTCTAGCATGAACTTACAAGGTGGTGACAGGGCCCTGATCACCAGAGACTCAGAGGCTTTCATGATAAGTGTTACTTAGAATGGCTGATTGAAGCCAATATCCAGATAATTCTGACCAAACTCACTCTTTTTTGTTTATTTTTAAAAAATTGCAGTGTAGTTGATGTACAATATTATGTAAGTTACAGGTGTACAGTATAGTGATCCATAATTTTGAAGGTTATATTCCATTTATAGTTATTATAAAATATTGACTATATTCCCCATGTTGTACACTAAATCCTTGTAGCTTATTTTATTATACCTAATAGTTTGTACCTCTTAATTCCCTACCCTTATACTGTCCCTGTCTCCCTCCCTCTTCACTGATAACCACTAGTTTGTTTTCTGTATCTGTGAGTCTGCTTCTTTTTTGTTACATTCACTAGTTTGTTGTACTTTTTAGTTTCCACGTGTAAGTGATGTCACCAGGCATTAAATTATGAGAAGTCCTGCAGTAAAGAACACTTTGAACTCCATTCAGCCCAGTGTTTCCTAAACTTCTTTGGCAGGGAACCCTTTATTTACATAAAATTTGTTACTTTAGCGTAAAACTGGTGTTCTTTGAAATACACTTTGAGAAATGCTAGAGTATGTATATGTATATATGTATGTATATTACATTTTACAATCACAAATAGTGGACTTGGAAGTCCCTATGAATAGTTGTGAATCTGGGGAGGAGCTAGCATGGCTCTGATGCAGGAAAAATGGATGTGGGTCATGAGGAGGGCCATGCCCCAGGCTTCGGTTGAGCCCCTGGGACGTGCCCCGCCAAGTGTGGGTCCTTCGCTTCGCGCAGGAAAGAATTCAAGAGCGAGCCACAGTTGAGTAAAGGTAGATTTATTTAGAGAGATATATACTGCATTGAGTGTAAGGCAAGAGAAAGGCCATGAGGTGTGGGAGTTGGGTGCTCGGATTAGAGTAAAAGTAGGTACACACTCCATAGACAGAGTGCGGGCTGTCTCCAAAGGGGGAGAGAGAGAGAGACCATGGAGGGCAGTGTTGCTAGTTTTTACTGACTTTAGGCTTCTTAGCTTCATATGCTAATAAGTGGAAAGAACAGTCTAGCTAGCCTGGGGAAGGGGCTGGGATTCCCAGGAAGTTGGCCATTTCCCACTCTTTGACCTTTTGTGGCTAGCCTTGGGACTGCCATGGTGCCTGTGGGCGTGTTATTCATCATGCTAATATGTTACATTGAGCATAGAATGAAGCTCAAGGAAGTCAAATCTCCCACCGTCTTGAGCCGCAAGGCCTCCTGGGGGTTGAATCTTTCTCCATTCTGGTATTAATTGTTGTGTTGTTCCTTGAATGGCTGTGCCCTGCCCCATTCCTGTCTTAGCTCCATGGTCGGTGGTCACTTTATAGTCACATGATGCTGCTGATCTGAGGGATTTGCTAAGAAGCCCCTCAAGACCAACCCTGGATTTGCTAATAATAATTCAGCTGTATTCCAAAGAGAATAGCCACCTGGTGCCTTGGAGAGGGCTACTGGACTAGATGTTGGCCCCGTTGTGCGCCCAGAACCTCTTTTTCTCCTGAGGCCCACTCACGTTTTTGCTGTCTCTTCCGAGGGTAGGGAGGGACAGGGAGGAGCATCTTGGAAGTGGAGAGGCTCAAGGACTGGACTGTGTCCATGAAGACACCAAAGTGGAGAAAGATGAGCCTGAATAGAGAGAAAGCCTTGAGCCCCGGCTGGAGGTACGTATCTGGTCATCACGGTTGCCGAAAGATCGGCCCTGTCCCTGACGAGTCAGAGAATTCAGAGACCGAGTCTTGGAGCTTAAAAGAAAAGAGGCAGCTTTATTCCTTTGCCAGGCAAAGGGGACTCCCAGCAGGCTAGTGCCTTCAAAACTGAACCCGTCTTAGGGTTGGGGCTTAGTGATGACATATGAACAAATTGGAGAGTAAAAGGGGATATCAGTCAACAAGAGTCTCTGGTGACGCTTCCTCCTGAATCTTGGTGAGTCTGTCTGGCAGCAGGGGACCGTCCGGTGGTCTGGAGGGGCGTCAGCCGTGACCTTCTTTTTCTGATCAGACTCTTTAGGCACCAGGAGGGACTTAGGAGGGTCCTGAAGTTGTTGTCTGGTGACTCCCTCCCTAGGGGAATGACTCGGAATCCAAACATGATAGTAAGTTTCAATTGCCAGAGTGAGGTAAAACAAACAGAAACTTTAATAACTCTAACAGTGGGCCTGGGGCTGGGGGCCATGTCCGGTCAGTCAGATTTGCTGGCTGTTTTAAAAGTATAAGGCCAGGAATTAGTTAGCCTAAGCGTGGCTATTTTGTTATTTCTCCTTCATCACTGCTGTGGCAGGAAACTTGAAAATAAAAATTTTCAGGTTTGCATATCGTAGATATTATTTGAAGATCCATTTAATCATTTATTTAAAAGGTAAGCAGAGTGGTCATCCTTTAATCCTAGTCTTATGTGAATTTGATGTTATTTTACGATGGCGGTGTTTATGCAATAGCTACTCCCATCTAAGGGCTACAGACCAGTTAGCATCTCTGTTCTTTTTCGGTAGGAAGCAGTCACAAGTGGTCAGTGCAGAAGATCAACCTGTATGTACTACATTTTACCTAAGCATGAGTTTAGCCAATGTGACTTTTATGAAGTCTTCAGATGCAAACTCCTCTTCCTTCCCCAAATTGAGCCACAGAAGAATTATCCTATTTGTTTACCTCTCTTTGGGAAATGGCAGGCCGTTCTCTTAAATGCTATGACATTAAGAAATGCTTTCCCCTTAGAATGTCTGTGATGCTGGTAATTCCTTTAAGACCGTTTTAGAACTGTGGCTGTTCTAGCTTTGTACCCAAATGCATTGTTCTCTATTTTATGATGTTTATGAGGAAGCTGGGCTGAACCCGGAGAGCTGGTCCCTGGTTCTGTCCAACACTTCCCACACTGTGATTTGGAGAAGGTCCTTTAGCTTCTCTGGGCTTCAGAGTTTTATATATTTGTAGTGAGATGCTGCAATCTTACGTTGGACCCATGCTATCCCTTGTGCTGATGGAAAGATAACTCCGCATGGGTAGCACATTGAAGCACATATATCCCCAGCTGTCTGGGGACGGTGCCAAGGGGTAGGCAGAGTCACAGTGTATCATGGCACATCTCCTTAGAGATCCAGTTTTCTCAGAGATTTAGGAGGAGGCAACATTATTTTCACATTAAAGCAAAGACAGTTTTGCTTGAGAACAACTTAAAAAGACATGAATTTTTAACTCAGAAGGTAAGAATGAATTTTGAAGCTTCCAACAGGCCCCCAGGGCATGCCTTCACCTCTCTTTACATTTAGGGGCTGTTTTAAGACAATGGCTGGAGAAGCACTGACCTAGTCCCCTGGAGCCTGAGGATAACACCAGTGGAGCCGGACTTTTCCCGTTATCACCGTATCATCTTCGTCAGGCTCCCTCTTGGCCAGGTGTCCATCTGCTCTTCTCCATGTACTCTAGGGGTGGTGACATCTCTTACACAATTATTGTGTGCTGACACTCTGCCAAGCCCTTTACATAATTACTTCATTTAATCTTCTCAAGAGTTAAATAAATTTTTATTAATTATCCCATTTTGGAGATGAGAAACCAAGTTACGGCTTTTAAGTTATTTACCCAGTCAGGGAGTGCCAGAGTCAGAAACTAAATGCTTGGTCTGTTCATCTATTCAGCGTGCCGTTTCCCTTCCAAACCTGTGGGAACATTCATGAGGCTGCCCCCTAGAGGTGGAGAGATGGGAGTGCAGGAAAAGGAGTGGAGCTGGAGAAACTCACCCCTTCTGTTTCAGAGACTGAATTTTAAGGGTCTGAGCATTATCAGCAGTGATATATCATGGCTGCATTATCAGTATGCCTTTTCAGAATCTAGGAGATTTCCACTGTACATAGTTTGACCCAAGTCTTGTATTTCAAACAGATTTATCCTTTTGCCCGATTGTGGTGGGGCATGTTACTATGACACATGGCAAGGTCAAAATAGAGAAGGTCCCAGATGGATAAAGTACCTAGAGGATTCTAGATCTTTTGTGCTGCTAAGATAGAAAATAGAGAACGAAGGCAGTTTAGTTCCACTTAAGGAGCACATATTTGACACGCACTATATACCAGGTACTGGCCCTATAGTCTAGCTGGAAGACCCAGACTTGTACACAGACCAATTTTTTTGTTTTTGCAGATTGTGTTAAGTGCTAGGAGAGAGGTAAAGTAATACTCTTTATCTTGGCATTTCATAGTGTATATTCTCAAGGGAGAAGAATCTCTTTTTCTGTTTTTTTAGGGGGAGCAGCATGGCAGGTAGACAGGTTGTGTCCCTCCTAGTTCACAGGGCCTCTCATTTGCTAGTGGGCAGTGCCATGTGACATCCTGGCTTCCAGCAGTATTGACCCGACAATGGTGGCTGTTTGTGAAACAGGCATCAAGATTGATATATTAATGCATCATTTATTGGAACAGTTCCCTTTGTTTAGCACAGTGATTTTTGGCCTTATGAGGGAAAACTGTGAGAAGTTTTGCCTGCTTCAGAAATTTCGGTTCCTAACCTGGCCGTCCCTTTGGCTTCATTAATGTTGTCTGTGAATCAGGGTTTGAAGTTCTTCAGTTTATTAAGGGAGCCTGAGGTGAGGGGCTTAGTCAGTGTTATCTCATCTCCCCAATCCTGCCTGCGGTTCCAGGAGGAAGAGGTTTAGTGGGCTCTGATCTCTTTAGGAAGCTTTACCTGAAATTCATTTGTGGAAGAAAGTTTTATGGGTGCACTCAGATCCAGACCCTGCTTAATGAAGTTCTAGGATATACAGTGAATGGTCTGTGTCTTATCCAAAACCTCATTTAAGCTTCTCAGATTCCCTTTAGCCTTTAGAATGACCCAACCTATAATTAATGCTAAGTATAATGAAATACAAAGGCATACTTTTTCCTTTAATCATTTTTCCTCCCACCAGCAATGAATATTAAACCATGGCTACGGCACTTAAATGTGTGCATTTTGAATTGGGCAAAGTGTGTAAAGAGTAATGTGAAATCATCAGCAGGTTGACAGATTAGAATATTTTTGTGAAAACACTAAAAGTATCTATAGTATAACCTTTCCAGGCTCCTTGTGTCAACTATTGTTTAAAGTAATTCAGTATCATAATCTATATTAGCCTTATTCTGCTTTATAAAGGAAGTTAAAATAATGGAAATTGTATGACACTGGTATTATCATCCCCACTTTTTATTTGAGGATACTGAAATTTAGAAAAGGTAAGTAGCTTGCCTAACTTCATACAATAGTGGAGAGAGGGAGTAAAATCATTTTAACAGCCAGTTCAGGGTTTTTCCACTAAACAGTTTGATGTTCTGCTGTTTTATTTTCAGTTGGGGTTAAATAGGCATGTTGGTTACTACTTACATTTGATTGTACTTCTGACTTGATGTTCGTGATGGAACTTCCAGTTGGCCCCGGCACTCAAATAACTAGCTGTGCCATGCAGCTAATGCAAATAAGTGTGGTGGGTGGGCTATCAGAATAGGGAGTGTTGGGGATTGTGGCAGATTGGAGAGACTATAAGGAGAATGCCTTTATTTATCTCCACTGGGCATGCTGGCCTAATATTGCAAATCTCTGAAAATTTTAAAAGTATTTGCCTCTTAACTCTTAATCTTATTTATTTATTTCTTTAATTGAAATATGTTTGACATATAACATAAAGTTAAGGTGTACATGTTAATTTGATACATTTATATAGTGTAATTTGATTGCCATTATAGCAATAATTAGCATCTTTATCATGTTACATGGTTATATCTTTTTAGTGATTGGAATAATTAAGTTCTAGTCTCTCAGCAAGTTTGATGATTGTAATACAATATTGTTATTTAGATCTCTGGGACTTGTTTACTATTCATTGCAAATTTGTGCCCTTGAACAGCATCCATCCTATCCTTCCATCCTCCATCCCCTGGTAATCACCACTTTACACTCTGTTTTTATGAATTTGGCTCTTTTAGATTTCACAAATAAGTGATATCATACAGTACTTATTGTTCTTTGTCTGACTTACCTCACTTAACATAATATCCTCAAGGTCCATCTATATTGTTGCAAATGGTGGGATTTCCTTCTTTCTCATGGCTGAATAATACTCGTGTGTGTGTGTGTGTGTGTGTGTGTGTGTGTGTGTGTGGTGTGTGTAATATCATATATTATGTGCTTAATAAGGAATGTGGCTAGTGAATGGAAGATAAACCTGGATGTTACTATAAAAGTTACTTTAACAAATGTCTAAAGAAGTCACATTATGCCAGATCTCTTCCTATATACACGCACTGCTAACATGAAGACCTTTCTCTGCACTGTATGCAAAGAGAGTAACCAAAGCTACTTTCTATCCTTGAAGGTATATCCAGGTTTATGACAGTAATTGTGTTTACACTTTATGGTGCTTTTATATTCTGTATCTGTTCATCTACTGATGGGAATTTAGATTGTTTCCTGTCTTGGCTACTGTGAATATGCTGCAGTATACATGGGAGTGCATATTATATCTTTTCATTTTGGGGGGTATACATTCAGAAAATGACTGGATCCAGATCTCAGAATTTTTAAGATGAGCCTGAGATCCTAGAAGTCTCTGTTTTAAGTGTTGGCAAATAAAACTTCTCTTTCCTTTAAATTCTGTGAACTAAAGAAAACACATCTGTCAGGTAGATTCAGCCCATGATTGCAATATGGAGGCTTAGGTTTTTTTTGGATGTACATATGGAGGAGGTGTGAGTGATGGAGGGAAAGTGAGCTTTGCTTACTCAGAGTATAGATGCTCACACTGTCTGAAGCCAGGGAAGTCTGAGCAAACATGAGAGGATTCACTGGGGGTTTCCAGGCTGCTTTACTGTGGACTGTTTGGGGACTGTCCTCTTGTAGAATTGTCTGGAATGAGGGAGTCTTTTTTATAATTAAGGATTGACTACTGAGCCCCCACTCTCTGAGCATTGCTCACGTTCCAGTACTTGGCTGTGTGCACTATTTAATATCCTTTCTGCTCTTCCTATACTTCCTTCATTCCTTGCCTCATTTTGGGGAATTTTACTTTCAGCTGATGATGAAACTGAAGGATCAATACCAGTTTCAAATTTTGCAGACAGAAGCCTTTAGAAGAGGGCAAAGTTGTTGTTCTTAACTCAATTTCTTTTTGTTTGTGTGATCTATGGACTTCATTTAACCAGTTTCCTGTCCCTGCAAACACAGGAAATTGAAAAATAATTTGATTGAAATTTCCCAGATGCAGTCATATTTGTATTTCATGTTAGTTTAAAGTTTTTGAATTTTAACCAGATCTGGCACAAAGAGACTATGTCACTATTATATGCCCCCTGCAAAAGGAAGCATGATTCTGAGATTTTTCTTTATTGTAAAATTCAGATCTCCTGTGTATGTCTAATAAAATTCCATCTAGTTAGTTTAACATGTGCTGTGACTAAGAGGTTCTTTTACTGTATCAGTGAAATGGTTTCAACCTTCTTTTATTTTTATTTTTATTGAAGTATAGTCAGTTACAGTGTGTTGATTTCTGGTGTACAGCATGTTTCAGTAATACATATACATACATATATTCATTTTCACATGTTTCATTACAAGTTACTACAAGATATTGAATATAGTTCCCTGTTATATACAATATAAATTTGTTGTTTATCTATTTTATATATAGTATTTAGTATCTTCAAATCTCAAACTCCAAATTTGTCCCTTCCCATCCCCCCAACCATGTTTGTTCTCTCTGTCTCTGAGTCTGTTTCTGTTTTGTAAATATGTTAATTTGTGTCTTTTTTTAAGATTCCACATATAAGATATCATATGGTATTTTTCCTCCTCTTTCTGGCTTACTTCACTTAGAATGGACTCCAGGTCCATCCATATTGCAGCAAATGGCATTATTTTATTCTTTTTTATGGCTGGGCAAAATTCCATTGTATGAATATACCACAGCTTCTTTATGCAGTTATCTGTCGATGGACATTGTTTTTTCCATGTCTTGGCTATTGTATATAGTGTTGCTGTGAACATTGGGGTGTGTGTATCTTTTTGAATTAGAGTTCCCTCCAAATATATACTCAGGAGTGGGATTGCTGGATCACATGGTAAGTCTGTTTTTAGTTTTTTGAGGAATCTTCATGCTGTTTTCCATAATGGCTGCACCAATTTACATTCCCACCAACAATGCAGGAAGATTGCTCTTTCTCCACACCCTCCCCAGCATTTATTGTTTCCCAACTTTTTAATGACGGCCATTCTGACTGGTGATACCTTATTGTAGTTCTGATTTGCGTTTCTCTAGCAATTAGTGACATTGAGCATCTTTTTATGTGCCTGTTGGCCATCTGAGTGTCTTATTTGGAGATATATCTATTTAGGTCTTCTGCCCATTTTTTCATTGGATTGCTTGTTTTTTTGATATTAAGCTGTATGAACTAATGGTATATTTTGGAAATTAGTCCCTTGTTGGTCACATCATTTACAAATATTTTCTCCCATTCTATAGGTTGCCTTTTTGTTTTGTTGATGGTATCCTTATCTGTGCAAAAGATTTTAAGCTTATTTAGGTCTCATTTGTTTATTTTTGCTTTTATTTCCATTACTCTAGGAGCTGATTTGAAAAAAATTATTGCTGTGATTTGTGTCAAGGAGTGTTCTGCCTATGTTTTACTCTAGGAGTTTTATAGTATCTGGTCTTACATTTGAAGACCTAGGATTAAAGACCTAAATGTAAGACCAGATACTATAAAACTCCTAGAGTAAAACACAGGCAGAGTTTATTTTTGTGTCTGGTGTGAGAGAATGTTCTGATTTCAGTCTTTTACAGGTAGCTTTCCGGTGTTCCAAGCACTACTCTTAGATTGTCTTTTCTCCATTCTCCATTCTTGCCTCCTTTGTCGTAGATTAATTGACTGTAAGTGGATAAGTTTATTTCTGAACTTTCTATCCTGTTCCATTGATCTATGTGACTGTTTTTGTGCTGGTATCATACTCTTTTGATTACTGTAGCTTTGTAGTATAGTCTGAAGTCAGAGAGTATGATTCTCCTAGCTCCATTCTCCTTTTTCAAGATTGTTTTGGCTATTTGGGGTCTTTTGTGTTTCCATACAAATTTTAGCCTTTTTTTTGGTTCTAGTTCTGAAAAATGTCATTGGTAATTTGATAGGGATTGCATTGAGTCTGGATATTGCCTTGGGTAGTATGGCCATTTTAACAATGTTGATTCTTCTAATCCAAGAACATGGGGTATCTCTCCATCTGTTTGTGTCATCGTCAGTTTCTTTCATCAGTGTCTTATTGTTTTCAGAGTACAGGTCCTTTGTCTCCTTAGGTAGGTTTGTTCCTAGGGTTTTTGTTTGTTTGTTTGTTTGTTTGTTTGTTTGTTTTGATGCAATGTTTAACAGGATAGTTTCTTTAATTTCTTTTTCTGCTATTTCATTGTTAGTGTATAGATATACAACTGGTTTCTGTATATTACTTTTGTACCCTGCAACTTTACCAAATTCACTGATGAGTTCTAGTAGTTTTCTGGTCATTTCTTTAGGGCTTTCTATGTATAGTATCACGTCATCTGCAAACTGTGACAGTTTTACTTCTTGTTTTCCACTTTGGATTCCTTTTGTTTCATTTTCTTCTCTGATTGCAATGGCTAGGACTTACAAAACTATGTTGAGTAAAAGTGGTGAGAGTGGGTATCCTTGAATTATTCCTAATCTTAGAGGAAAAGCTTTCAGCTTTTCATCATTAAGTATAATGTTAGCTGTGGGTTTGTCATATATGGCTTTTATTATGTTGAGGAGTGTACTGTCTATGCCCACTTTCTGGAGAGTTTCTATCATAAATGGGCATTGAATTTTATCAAAAGCTTTTTCTGCATCTATTGAGATGATCACATGGTTTCTATTCTTCAGTTTGTTAATGCAGTGTATCACATTGGTTGATTTGCGGATATTGAAAAATCCTTGCATCCCTGGGATAAATCCCACTTGATCATGGTGTATGATTGTTGGAGTTGATTTGCTGGTAATTTGTTGAGGATTTTTGCATCTATGTTCATAAGTGAGAGATATAATTTTCTTTTTTAAGTAATGTCTTTGGTTTTGGTATCAAGGTGATGATGGCCTCATAGAATGAGTTTGGGAGTGTTCCTTCCTCTGCAATTTTTGGAATAGTTTCAGAAGGATAGGTGTTCATTCTTCTCTAAATGTTTGGTAGAATTTGCCTGTGAAGTCATCCGGTCCTGGACTTTTGTTTGTTGAGAGTTTTAAAATTACTGGTTTGATTTCAGTACTGGTAATTGGTCTATTCATATTGTCTATTTCTTCCTGGTTCAGTCTTGGCAAATTTTACCTTTCTAAGAAATTGTCCATTTCTTCTAGGTTGTTCTTTTTGTTGGCGTATAGTTGCTCATAGTAGTGTATTATGATACTTTGTATTTCTGTGCTGTTGGTTATAACTTTTCTTTTTTCATTTCTGATTTTATTAATTTGGGCCCTTTCCCTTTTTTTCTTGTGAGTCTGACTAAAGGTTTATCATTTTTGTTTATCTTTTCAAGGAACCAGCTTTTAGTTTCATTGATCTTTTCTATTTTTTTTTAATCTCTGTTTCATTTATTTCTGCTGTAATCTTTGTGATTTCTTTCCTTCTACGAACTTTGGGTTTTGTTTGTTCTTCTTTCTCTAGTTGATTTAGGTGTAAGATCAGGTTGTTTATTTGAGATTGTTCTTGTTTCCTGAGGTAAGCTTGTATTGCTGTAAACTTCTCTCTTAGAACTGTTTTTTCTGTATCCTAGAGTTTTTAGATTGTTGTGTTTTCATTTTCATTTGTCTCTAAATATTTTTTGATTTCCTCAGTGATCCAGTGGTTATTTAGTAGCATATTATTTAGTCTCCATGTGCTTGCGGTTTTTGCAGTTTTTTTTCTTATAGTTGATTTCTAATTTCATAGCATTGTGGTCAGAAAAGATGCTTGATATGATTTCAGTTTTCTTTAATTTACCAAGGCTTGCTTTGTGGGCCAGCATGTGATCGATTCTGGAGAATGTTCCATGTGCACTTGAGAAGAATGTGTATTCTGCTGCTTTCAGATGGAATGCTCTATAGATATCAATTAAGTCCATCTGGTCTAATGTGTTATTTAGGGCCTGTATTTCCTTATTGATTTTCTGTCTGGATGATCTGTCCATTGATGTAACTGGGGTGTTAAGGTCCCCCACTATTTTTGTGTTACTGTTGATTTCTCCTTTTATGTCTGTTAACCTTGTTAAACTGCCCTAAATACTGAGGTTCTTCTATGTTGGGTACATAGATATATTTACAGTTGTTAAATCTTCTTATATTGCTCCCTTGAGCATTATTTAGTGCCCTTCTTTGTCTCTTGTAACAGTCTTTATTTTAACATCTGTTTTGTCTCATATAAGTATTGCTACTCCAGCTTTCTTTTGGTTTCCATTTGCTTGGAAATGGAGAGCCCTAACTTTCATTTCTGTATGTTTTTCTAGCTCTGAAGTGGGTCTCTTGTAGACAACATATATATGGTTCCTGTTCTTGTATACATTTGCCCAAAGTCTTTTGCTTGAAATGTTTAACCCACATGCATTTAAGGTAATTATTGATATGTATGTTCTTACTGCCATTTTGTTACTTGTTTTGGAGTTTGTCTTTGTAGGTCTTTTTTTCTTCTTTTTGCTCTCTTCTCTTGTGATT
This sequence comes from Camelus bactrianus, assembly GCF_048773025.1. Taxonomy (NCBI): domain Eukaryota; kingdom Metazoa; phylum Chordata; class Mammalia; order Artiodactyla; family Camelidae; genus Camelus; species Camelus bactrianus. The sequence continues at coordinate 43,387,464 of NC_133541.1, forward strand.
TGATTTCTGTAGAGTTACATTTGGATTCCTTTCTTTTTTGTGTGTATATCTATTATAGATTTTTGGTTTGTGGTTACCATGAGGTTTTGGTATAAAAGTCTGTATATATAATTGATTGTTTTAAGTTGCTGATCTCTTAATTTCAAATGCATTTTAGATACCCTGCATTCATACCTTCCTCCCCTCACAATTACTTTTCTTATTTCTAATTGTAGCCTTTTCTTTTTTACCTAAAGAAATTCTTTTAACATTTTTATAAAGCTGGTTTGGTGGTGCTTACTCTTGACCTGTAAAGTTTCTGCTGAAAAATCAGCTTATAACCTTATGAGGGTTCCCTAGGATGTTATTTGTTGCTTTTCTTTTGCTGATTTTAATATTTTATCCTTATCTTTAATTTTTATCAATTTGATTACTATGTACTTTGGTGTGTTCCTCTTTGTGTTAATCCTGTGTGGGACTCTTTGTGCTTCCTGGACTTGAGTGACTTTACTTTTCACAAGTTAGGGAAGTTTTCTCCTCTATTATCTCTTCAAATATTTTCTCAGCTCCTTTCTCTCTCTTTTCTTTCTGGAACCTGTATAATGCAAGTATTAATGCATTTCATGTTGTCCTGGGGTCTCTTAAACTATCCTCATTTCTTTTCATTCTTTTTTCTTCTGTTCTGTGGTAGTGATTTTCACTAATCTGTCTTCTAGTTCACCGATCCATTCTTCTGCCTCAGTTAGTCTGTTCTTGGTTCCTTCTAGCGTATTATTCATTTCAGTAATTGTATTCTCCAACCCTGTTAGGATATTCTTTATATTTTCTAACTCTTTGCTAAAAATTTCACTCTCCTCCTGAGTTCTCTGATCATCTTTACAATCATTACTCTGAACTCTTCCTTGAGTAGATTGCCTGTCTCCTTATCACTTATTTAATCTGGGATTTTATCTTGTGCCTTTGCCTGGAACATACTCCTCTGCTGCCTCATTTTGTCTATTTCTATTTGTATTTTTAGGTAGGTTAGTTATGTTTCTCAACCTTGGAGAAGTGGCCCTACGTATGAGATATCCTGTGTGTCCCAGCAGTACATTCCCCTCTTGTCACCCAAGGCTCAGGGTCCAGCTGGTCCCAGGGTAGAATCCGGCCTGTGTTTGCAGACTCCTTCCACAAGCTGTCATATTGTTGTTTTCTTACTTCTGGTATCTGCTCCCTGGTTGGTGAGCCTGGACTAGAGGTTTGCGCAGGTTTCCTGGCAGGAGGAGTCAGTGCTGGGTGGAGCTTGGTCATGGCCCTCTGGTGGGCAGAGCAGTATCTAGAGGTATGTCTAGAGGTGGCTGTTGGCTCAGGAAGTCTGCTGATTGGTGGGACTGCATTCCCCACCCAGTATGTTTGGCTTAGCACTTAAGCCCACTGTAGGCTAGCCCTAGTGGGGTTAGGACTTGGTGCTGATGACCCAAGCAAGATGTCAGCCTCCAAGAAAGCACATATAGATGAACATTTCCTGAACGTCTGCCATAAACTTTTGTGTCCTCAAGGTGAGCCACAGCCACACGCCACCTCCCCAGGAGAACTTCCAAAACCAGCAGGCAGGTCTGGCCCAAGTTCCTATGAAATCACTGCCTCGACCCTTGGTCCTGGCACAACGGAGATTCTGTGTGGGCTTCTCATTGAATGAAGTGTCTGTTTCCCCCAGTTCCATGGAGCTCCTGCAGTCAAGCCCTGCTGGGATGGTCTTCTCCCAATGCTGGAACCCCAGGCTGGGGAGTCCGACATGGGGCTCAGAACTCTCACTCCTGTGGGAGGGCCTCTGCAATATAGTTTTTCTCCAGCTTGTGGGTCGCCCACCCTTGGGGTTATGGGGCCTGATTATATTGCAAACATGCTCCTTTTACCATCCTGCTGTGGTTCCCTTTTGATGTTTCCAGTTGAAAGAGGTTTTTTTTTTTTTGCTAGGTTCCAGTCTTTTTTTTTTTTTCCTATGGTTGTTTAGTGTGGTTTTCTTATAATTGTGAGAGGAGGAGAGCTCGTGGTCCTTTACTACTCCACCATCGTGACAGGAAGTCATGCAATGGCCAATTCATATACTCAGAGTTCTGTGTCCTTGAGAATAAGTTAGGGGAAAAGATAGTTAAGAAGTATGTTTGGATCCCACAGACCTCTGGAAAGTTCTGTGCTTTTACTTCCTGGTAGACTGTGTGCCACTTAGTTTTTTAAAAAAAAATCTTTAAAAATCAAATCGGGCTAGTCCTAGCATGCCAATCAAATCTTAAAAGGTTCATTTTCATGTAAATAAGCTATCAACTTACTAATAAGTGGTATAAAATTATATATCATATTTTATTTTACATAGTCAGAAGATGAGAAACCGAATATAATCTTAGAAGACTAAAAACAAAATGAAAAAATTTAAAGGTAAAAAAGTTAAAGATGCTAAAATTCATAAATTAATGAAAGTTGAAGGGAGGCCAGTGGCCATTTTCAGAGTTATGGTAGATAGTTTAATAGGTACAGTGTACATAAGACAATAGAGTCAGTATCCACTGAAGAGAGAGAAGGAAGAAACTGTGCAATGGATGTGACACTGGATGAGGCTGCCAGGAAAGGCTGAAGAATCTCTGGCACACCGTTGGGCATATTAGGGCATATTTTTATACACACGCACAGCACGCACGCACGCAAATTGATTTCATGCTGGGTATCTTCCCCTTCCTCCTGCAGATCTTCTCCACCCTGCTCTGTGTGCTGTGTGACTGCGCTAACAGGCTCCCTTGCCCTCTGACTTGCATTTCGGCTAGTGGCAGGCAGCAGTAAGGGATGGGAGAGTGACAGAGTGAGTCCAGAGGTTCGTTTTCCTGGCTCCCTTGCTGCCTGCATTTATTGGGTGATTGTAATCCATGTGGCTGCTGCTCTTCTCCATGACAGATTTTTAAGGCTGAGTTGTTGGGTTAAAACATGGGTTTGTAACAGGAATGTTGGCCTATGCTAATTGCGTCAAGAGGCAGTGTGAAGATATTTTCCAGTGAAAATATTTGCCATGAAGAGATGTAAGCTACCGTTGGAAAAAGTCCATCCATTTTACAACGATTCATTGAGGATCTGCCACGTGCCAGGCACTATTCTAGGCTTGGGGGACACATCAGTGGACAAAATAAGTCCTGCTTCAAGACTGACATTCCAGGAAAGGAGATAGGAAAACACTCATATAATGCCAGACAGTGAATTAGATGTGCTGTAAAAATAAAGCATGTAAATAAATAGGATATATATCGGAGAGGGAGGTCAAGGAAGGTTCCTGTGAGGGGGCAGCATTAAAAGCCTAAATGACGCAGAGCTCTGAGCTGTGGAGCCGTCTGTGGTGGGGGCATTCCAGGCACAGGAACAGCCAAGGGCAAAGTCCTGAATGGGGGTTTCACAGCTGTGAGTGGCACATCCCACATCTGCCTGTCACTTCGAGGCAGGATCCGACAGCTCTGCTTTAGTCCACTCTTTGGTCAGGGTTGGAACAGGATGTTCCCTGCAGAGTGAGGTGGCTGTGGGCATGTTGGTGCAACCAGTGACTCTACCAGGCAGGGTCAAGCGCTCACGTCAATCATTGTAGGAAAAGAGAGAGAAAAGTCATTGCAACCTTTTAAGTTACGTATGTATTGCCCAGTGACCCTTAGAGAAGGTAGACCTGGCATATAATGGGGCCTCAATAAATATTTGTTGAATGATTTTATGGAATGTGATTTCAGGTAGGAAGGATCAGTCGTTGTGGGTTAGCTGGTAAGACCAACGGATGGGTGGTCTTTTAGTTTGCCTATTTGTAGAGTTGTCTTTGTCTGCTTGTCTTTCTCATAATTATGAAGGTTTGGCAAGATGAGATAATGGATGTCATTAGTGATTTATAAATAAAAGGTTTACTGCTTGCAGGGTTGTTAATTCAGCCTGGCTGCCAGAGGGCCATTTATTGCCTTGGAATGGATAATTTGTTAAATGACACATAAGAAAATTGCAAGGATTAATATTCCTTTCCAAAGAGCAGTTGACTCTTTTTTTATCCTGGTCAGTCTAAATATTTGTTCAGAGCCTTGAGTTCCTTATGAGAGGAGCTATAAAATAACAATATAATCATCTCTTCATTTTCTTATTTAGAGCTGTAAGACCTGAGGAAGAAATATAATATTCAAAATGGGTACTGGCACACTTAAAGGAACTCCTGCAGAGAGCAGAAGCTTGCCAAGCTGAATGTTAGAAATCACAAATGACATGTACAGCATTGGGAGAACACCCAGATTTGCATAGAAGCTTGAAAGATACATGACAGCCAAACCTCGTGCACTTTTGTAATCAAGAACAATACGTGTGGCTGCCTGTGTGAAGTTTAATCCTGGTTCCTCAGAACTCTGTACTTCTTCCAGCTTGGTGGGATGTACTTGGTAACATAAGGTGCAGAGTTCCTTCCATCAGAATAAGGGAGCCCTTTGTGTGCCTTTGTTCACCTACGTGAATATAGAATGCCTGTGTTGGATTACCTGAGACTATTGAGTTCACGAAGAGCCCAAAGAGGAAGTTTCTAAGGGTATTTGCAGTCTTTTCAGACCTGTCCAGACCGTTTAATTACAAAGACAAGTTTTAGTTTAAATTAAAACACAAACTTCACGAAAATAATCAAATTACTCAACATTGAGAAGCCCACTGTCTGAAAGAAATCCAGGTACCTACCCTAAAAAGGGAAATATTCACATTAATAGAATATAAAGCCTACATAATTCACTGGGAGTGTCAGGTGTGTGAGGCGTGGAGTGAATATACATAAAAGGCAATGCCCTGAGACCCAAAGGGAGCTTGATGTGAATTACAACTGATATGGTGTATTTACCCATATGGATATTTAGTGAATCAAGCATGCAGTGCTCACCCATTCAGCTGTTTCAGTGTTATGCCTGCCTGCACTGAAAATCTCATCCATGAGATCAGGAAGGAATAATCTGTGAAGCTTCACCAGCAAATGGATTTTTCTCCATTTGGGAAGTTCAGTTTTCACTTTTATTGTCTTCTGTGTTCATCTATCCTTGGTCTAAGTGATAGCCTTGGGTAGTAAGTGGGATTTATAAGGAGAATACTCCTGGACCCAGAGGTCCTTAAGCAACATTATGGTGACTATTCCAATCCCCAAACAGGACCCATGGTCTAATGACTGAGAGTTATATTGTTCTTTGGGTTTTCGTGTGTGTGTGTGTGTGTCTGTGTCTATGTGTGTGTGTTTCTATGTCTATGTGTGTGTGTAATGAAACTACCCTGGAAACACTGGCTGGAAATCATTGACTTGGAGAAGCTGAGAGTGATGGCTGTCTTCAACATCTCAATGAGTGTGTGTTGCTGATCACATCAGGATAGACCAGTTGGCACCCAACCAATTTCTTCCCCTGGAACGTTTGTCATCCTTGTGCCCCCTTTCTTCTTCATTTTGTGGGCCAGGCTGGGTGGATGACGAGCGAGCAGACTCCTTGGGTTTATCCACATGCCAAATCTTACCTCCCCAGCCACAGCCCTCTTTATTGTCTCTAATTTGTCTTCCCCTTAATAAGTAGCTGTTTAGACAGCAGTCAAAAAGTACATACAAAGCTCAAATCAAGGTTTGTCAATTTTGGGGCAGTAATTGATGGAGGAAGAAACACAGTCAAAAGGGGAGTGTTGGAAAATGTGATCACTAAAGGTAGATAAGAGAAGGCTGTGCGAATAGGGGAGGGCGAGGCGTTGGGGTGCACGGACTTAGCTTCCTTTGGGATGGGCCTCGGGTTGTGGTCAGACATCATCTCTTTCACGAGTGGTGGCAGCACTCAACTCATTCTAAACAACAGGCATCCCTGATTTTTATGCCGAAAGACACTTTCTCCAATGTGCTGCGGGAAGGCCAGATGGCCTCGTCATTGCTACTCAGTGGCTCACAGGGCTCCGGAGAGCATGCTGAGCTTCAAGTCAGTAGCAAGAATTAAGCAATCAACTCCTTTTTCTAATTCTTTTGCATTTTGGAAATGTGCCCGTGATTAGCATTGTCTGAAAAGCCTCAAAATAGAAAAAAAAAAATCACTTGTGCTAAGCAAAGAAGGATAGGAAAACTCCTACGTGAACTTGGAAAGAGAACTTAAATGAAATGCCTAATTAGGGCATGATGTTTGAAATCAGAGAGAATCAGGTCTGTAGTGCTTTTTGGGAAGGGGAATGTTTATTTCTATTGATGGAGGTCGTGTAAAGTTTTAAGAGTTAGGTGAGATCTAGTGGCCTCTGAGTAAGCTGCAGCTCAATATTTGATACCATATTTGAGGAAGATAAAACCACTGTTAGTCAAATGGATCTTTTAAATGATGGAAAGATGGTTTTTTTTATTGTTCTGAAATAGAGTGCTTCACAAAGACATTTCTCCTTGTCCTTTAGTCTTTTTTTGTGTGTTTATTATTTCTATACACACAGCATCTAACAGGGTGATTGACACGTGGTGAACACTTAAAACTGTGTGAGAAAAATGAATGAATGGCAGATTCAGAACACGACCCTGTGTATTGCTGTTGTTGTGATCATTGTGTGAGAAGCACTGAGCTGTTTATTAATTTCTTTGCTGAGCAAGTAATTGTTAATCTTCTAGTACAGGCCTAGTTTATATCTGGAGATATAGCAGTGAATAAAACAGGCAAAAGTTCTTGTCCTTTGGTGTCTGACAGGCTACTATTTTCAGTTAGAATGACTGAGTTTGAAGATCATTGGTTCTGATTTGACTTTCCCTCTAAAATGGTATGTTTCTTCGAGTTGGACAGCAATATGATGGTTAAATGCAAAAACAGAACAAAGCCCAACAACTTTTTGGACTTACAGCCCCAGCACCTGCATCTTCCTCATTTTCTGGGCCCCTTGCTCTCCCTCTGTTACCTCACTCTACAAGGAGGAGAAAGTTGCAAGAGGGAGGCTGCCTCCGTTTCCCTGGTCAGTGTTCCTTCAGCGAGGCCAGTGACCGGAGAGCACTGAGACAATGCAAATCTATGTCCACGTGATTTAGCTCCTCTGCAGGCCTGGAAAGAGTCAGTCAGTGAGAAAAAATAGGTTTGCAATATCAAAAGGTCTCTCTGGTGCGGGTGCTCAAACTAACTTGTTTTACACACAACTCCAAAACTTTCCTTTCTCATGTAGCCTTTGTCTGAGCACAGCTCTCTCACAAAATCCTCCAAGGCTTTTTCTGAAAGTGGTGTAAGCTCTCGGCTTGAGCCGTCCAGGAATGTATCCACGGGCCACATGTGGCTCTTGGACACGTGAAATGTGTTGAGTGTGACTGAGGAACAACGTTTTACATATTATTTGATTTTAATTAATTTAAAACTAATAATTCAGATTTAGAAACATGTTATGAGTGTTTGGAGCCACATGGTATCTATGTGAATCTGATTTTCCAACTGTTAATTTGATGAAATCTAAATACCTGTTAAGTATTTCCAATGAAAATTTAAATGTCCAAATTTAGATGCAGTCTAAGTGCTAAGTACAGACCTGATTTCAAAGACTTAAAACAGGTAAATTGTCTCATACATAACTTTAAAAATATTGATTACATGTTTAAATGATGTTTTAGGTATATTGGATTAAATACAATACACTAAAAAGTAAATTTCTCTCTCTCTCTTTTTTTTTTTTTTTTTTTTGCTTTTCAAATGAGTCTACCAGAAAATTTAAAACTGCACGAGTAGGTTGCATTATATTTCCTCTAGGCCAAGGGTAGTTCGTCCTCTAGTTACCATTCACATGTGTTTTCTTCATTAGGAAGAAGTTACCATAGGGTGGAAGGCACTCCCGCAGAGCAACCAGGAGTGGCCTGCAAGGTGTCAGCCTTCACTGAGATCCTAACTCTCTTTTGTTCACCTCCCAATGAGGCCTTCTTCATCTTACCAGCCAAAATAATTCTATCTGCTGTCTCTCTTTCTTCTTCCTTTCCTCTTCCTCATTCTTCTCTCTCTACTTCTTGCAAATCTGCAGACCTCACCGTTTCTCTTGAGTTAAATAATTTAACTCATGCTATTTCTACTGCCTAACCTTGCATCTTCCCCATCCCTCCCCACATGTGCCATAGATTTCACCCTTGAAAATCCCCCCTCTGATCAATACAGACTATGTAATTCACCTTACATTGATGCAGTGTTGAATACTGGCTAATGTTTTCAGGAGGGAATAGCATAATTAAAACACCAATTAAAATGCATTCATTTGTTGCTGGACACATTTATTCTAAAATATTAATTATTTTCTTAAATGAATTTTTCTCCCTTGGCCAGAGGTGTGACTGTGTAGTAAGCAAGCTGGATGTGGGGAAGAGGTGGACGTCAGAAATAACTTTACTGTCATAGTCTGGATGAACAAGAGAATGGTGGTATAATTAATAGAGATAAGTGAATGAATGGGAGGAGCTGTTTTGGGGCAGAAACTGAACATCTTGGATTGGATATACTAGTTTTGAAGTGTCCACAGGCACGGACGGAGTCAGGTATCTCACAGGCATCTATGAATGGACGTCTGGAGCTGTTCTGTCCGATATGATACTCAATAGCCATTGGATTTAAATTTAAATTGTGTGCTCCATAGTCACATGTGCCTAGTAATGACTGTATTGGACAGCACAGATTAGACTACTTCTATCATCACAGAAAGCTCTAGTGGACAGTGCTGGTTCTACAATTGGGGCTGACTGTGGTGGGAGAGGTTTGGGGTCACTGACATAGAGATGATAGAGGAAATTGGGAACTAGATAAAGTCACTGAAGTGGAAGAGGGTGTGATGATAGAAGAGAGAGTACCTAACCTAGGAAAAATCTCATTTTAACAGAATGAGCAGAAGAGAAGCATGAAATACAATCTCACTTTCCTCTTCTTTTTTGCCCACTATGAAAAAGGGAACTTATTGTGTAGGTTGTGAAACTCCTTGTATGTAATGGCTATTGAGTATGGCAAAGGACAGCATATTCAAAATACAACTTTGTGAAAGATACATTGTATTATAAACTGTAATTTCTGGCACCAAAGCAAAATATCTAGACTGTGGTATTGGATCACTTCTGCAAAGAAATGAGTGAAATGGTTGGGGATTTTTTTTCTAATAACTTTAGGGCTTAGATAATTAACATGTTCAATAGAATCTCTTTCAAATACAATTTGCTTTAATAAGCTTCTGGCAAGAACAGGGTGATAGTTTATGGACTGGATTCTGAGATACGTTCCTGTAGTGCAGATGTTCTGTTCTTTTGATTAAAGCAAGTGCCTCATTCTTCTGGTGCCAGACGTGAGATGGACAGAATCACTGACTTCTGTGGGAGTTCCAGAGCCTGACCTGAATTCCTGTCCATTCCAGGGCTATTCCAGTCCTCTAGGGGTGGGGTCTTTGGAAGACTTGAGGATGGCTGAAAATGGTGGTAATGCTTTCCTTAGTTGTGTTCGTGCCCTTGAATTCATGGATTGGCTCATAGAGGTGGACAAACATGACTGAAAATGGAATCAGGCTTCACCTTAACGTGAGGCACATAGGTTGGGAGTAAAAATGATAGAAGTGCAAATATTATAAAATGGCCAGTTTGATCACTAAGATGTCTTTTGAAAAATTCTTGGCCGCCTGGTCCTTGGAAAATATCTAGTTTGAGAGAGGATTATATCATGAAGAGCTAACAGGATGAAATGGATATAGAAGGAGACTTAAGTGGAACTACTATTCAATGTGGATATTTAATATTTTTAATTTAGTTGGTAGCAAATGTCTATCCTATTTTTATTTAGTATAGCTCATGTTGAACTACTCTTTCTAAGAAGTAAAGTAGGATTTTATCTGCTATTTAAATGTATTTGTACTCAGAAATAATTTTAAAACATCAGAAATAAGATTGCTTTTTTCTCTTGAACTGACTTATTGTTGCCTCACATCCCTGTTGTTCCTCTGGTCCAGCAGAAATGCACATTCATCTCCTCAAAGCGTTACATCTATTTAGCACGTAAGCCATGAGTTTGGCTCCCTTGCTGGACCTGAGGCTACTGATGGGCGTGACGATGCTTCATTCATCTCTGTGTTCCAGTCATCTGCCAGAGAGCTGGGCTTGCAGTAGGCTCCCAGTATTTTATTTGTTGATCCCTTGCCTCATTCTACAAAATACTTGAGGCAGCTAATAAGTAAACATTAGTTGAATTGTGTTGATATCTTTCTATTTTTTTGATCAGCGAAACGTGCATCCAATTATATTAGCGTATTAGGTTTGCCAAGGCAAAATTCCACAGACTGGGTGGCTTAAACAATGGAAGCTCGTTTTCCCATGGTCCTGGAAGTTAGAAGTCCAAGACTGAGGTGTCAGCAGAATTTATATGTTCCGAGGCCTCTCTCCTTGGCTTGCAGGTAGCTGCCTTCTTTCCATGCCCTCACGTGATCTTTCCTTTGAGGGCATGGGCCCCTGAAACTCAGATTTTATCCTTGTTTAAGGACACTAGCCAGATTGGCAAGGGCGCACCCTAAGAGCCTTGCTTTAACTTAATCACTTCTCTAAAGGCCCTCTCTCCAAATATGGTTGTATATTCTAAGGTATTGGGGGTTAGGACTTCAACATGTGAATTTTGGGTGGAGGCAGGGACACAATTTAGTGATAACACAATTTTATCATAATGTTATACTAAGTTGTTAGAAAGTGAAAAGAAACAAGCTAGGATGTGGTCTTGAACTACATCATTTAGCATCAGGAATTATATGACGAGAAATTGTTTCTGCCCATTCCCATTTTATAATTCACAGAATCAAATGGTTTGATTCAGAGACCAAAGAAGTAGACAATATTTTATTAAAAGAGTGAAGAAATTGTGCCTAAGAAACAACTAGAATAAGCAGTTTGGCAAGTGATGGGAGCCACCTCTCAGAACAGGTTCTCAACAATTCTGAAACCAAAAGATTATTTTCTAGGATTCTTTCCAGTTGAGTGGTGAGGCAGTGTAGAGCAGACACATTTACTCAAAGGATCCTGTCACCTATGAAGCAATGAGTGGTTTCACCAAGGCTGTGTGTGTGTGTGTGTGTTTCTCCATGAAAACATGTGTTGAAATTGGCTTTCTCCTATGAAATGCAGGGCTTGAGCAATTCAAAGAACAGCTCAATTACTCAATCTACTTTGAAAATGAAAATGTAAACATCAAAGCAATTTACTTGTTGGTAATTTTCTTTCCTGCTTTGGTCATTAGCCAGCATTATTCATAATTGTGTGTGTGTGTGCGTGTGTAGATACTTGTTGCCCTACATCTGTTCAAAGTGACAATCTAAATAAGGCTGCTAGTTGTATGTCCGTATGATGAACAGATTTATTTATATGTTTTCGTTTAATTAAAGCTCTTCAAATTTGAGTTGGATATGTGGTTCATTTTGCTGACTTGAACCAAACTGGTAATGGTTTTCTTTGCCAAGAGTTTGTACTAGAGAGGCCAGTAGTTTCTTCCATCAATCATTTAATCTTAATTCCTACATATCCTTCTTAAAAGACAGTCTACTCTCTCACATCCTGATGAGTGGGCAGTAAATCGGGTAATAGTTCTCCTTCCTCTCCCATCAGAGAAAGTTGGGTCTAGGATGGACAAAATGGACGAATCAGATTCTTCTTCCTGGAAATTTGGAGTTGGACTGCAAGATTCTAGTCTCTGTTCAATACCTGAATGAAGAAACTGAGAAAGCAGGGTTGGGGCAGATAGGGAGAGAGAAGAAAGAGGCAGAGTTGAAAGACCAAGTGGTTCCTGAGGGATAGAGGAAGTTTCTGACTTCCTACTTCCTTCTTCTAGGTTTCTGGAAGCCTGCTTTTACCTTTCTGTCCTTGGGAATTGTTAGATATTCCTTCTACCTGCCAGTAATGTCACTTTTCTACTTAAGGTCTCTTACCCTTTTTGATAGATTTCATCAAGGTCAGTGTAGCAATGAGTGGTTTCACCAAGGGTGTGTGTGTGTGTGTGTGTGTGTGTGTGTTGCAGAACTATTGCTACTTACTGTTGAGTTCAGAGGTTTGACTTTTTTCCATTGAGTGCTCCTTTCCAGGATGTTTGAATAAAACCATTAGTAGCAATTAAATAAATAAACCAATACGTGGCTAGCTGTTATTTACTGCTCACTGAATGCTGGATGCTATCATCAGATTTCAAATGCTTTACATTCCCCATTCTCAACAGAATCCTACGAGGTGGGTACTGTAATTATCTCCACTTTGGAGACGGGGAAGTGGAGGCTGAGAGAGGCAAAAGGAAAGCCTCCTTTGTCAACGCCCCCTTCCTGTTCAGCGTGGCTCTGACGGTTGTGTCTCCGGGTACTCACAGCTTCGTAGAGTACCCTCCCACATAGAACCAGGGCTGGTCTGTGTGACCAGTGTAACACAAGTGACAGTGTGATGTCCCAGATTTGGTCAAATGAGGGAACTGCAGTGTTCATCTTGTTCTCTTGGGTTGCTCACTATGGGGGGAAGCCAGTCACCATGCTGTGAGGACACTCAAGCAGCTCTGTGGAGAGGCCCAAGTGTAGAGGAACTGAAGCCATCCAGCAAAACCCAGCCCCAACTTGTTAGCTATGTCGGTCAGCCTGTTTGGAAGTAGACCTTCCTTTTCCAGGAAAGCTTTCAGATGACTGTAACCCCAGTCAGCACCCGACTGCAATGTCAGAAATGCCCAGTCAAGATGCTCTTGAATTCCTAACGCACAGGAACTGTGAGGTACTGTTAATGTTTAATGTTATTTTAAGCATGTACGTTTTATCGTAGTTTGTAATACTGCGTATGGTATATATGATCATATAGTTTATATGTTTGTGAACTCGATTGAAACCTCTTTCTGGGTAAAAAAAATAGCTGTCCTTGTGCATCCTTTTCCACCTCATTCTTGGCTCAGTATCACGTGTGTGCTTGTCGAGTGAATTAACACGCATAGCTGTGGATAGTAGAGCAGCTTTTTGGAACCCCAAGGGCTGAATAAGCGTGTGAGAGGTTCTCCGCGTTAACCCCATGTTCCTACTGTGCAGATGGTTATGCCTTACATGAAAATAGGTGAAGGCAAAACACCCTTTCATTGCTGTGGATCCAAGGAAGGTGTTGAATAACAATAATTAGGTTTGTGGAGGTGTTAAAGGTGAGAAGGAATTTCTGTGAAATTAGTGGATTACTCAGTGGAAAGGAGCCTCGATATGGCCTGGTTTAGATAAATGATTATTTGATTATGGGAAAGTCTAAGTGCAAGTAAACTTCTGAAGTAGTAGAGGAAAGAGGGAGAGGGAGGGTCACCCGACAGAGTGAGGAGCAGCCTGTTCGAAGGTCCTTCTCATTTTGGTACAAATGTGAATGCTTCAGAAGACAATGACACTGGATCCTTACGGCCCCTCATTCATTAAGATAAATTCTTCGCATTTATCAGACTGTTGAAGATTTGGTCTCAGGATAGGAAAGAACTTTCTAAGAAGAACCAAATGCAGCACACAAAAGGAAAAGAATACAAATTTGAATAATAAAAGCTTACACTCTATAAACCAAAACCATGATTAGGCAAATTAAAAGACAAACTGGGAGAAACATTTTCAGTCTGTATAATAGAGGATTAATATTCTCATATTAAGAGAACTTGCACATCAGTAAGAGAAAGTCTGAAGAATACTTTCATATCATAAAAGCCCAATAGTACTTTTAAAAAAATAAGAAAGTTGATTTTTGCTAAATAGTTATATTATTTGAAAATTATTTTAGCACATATAATTATGTTGTAAAATTGTTTAGTAAATTTGACGATGTTATGAAATATTTATATTTAAATTGCTCTTAGATTCATTCTATATTCACTTTATAAACAAATGTTTATCAGTAGTTCAATAGTTTGATTTTTATCGAAAGATTTTATGAGATTTTATCTCGTCCCATTGATTCTGATTCTCTCAGGAGATCATTTCACATCTGCTTTATTTTGACCCAGCGCCACTCAGCTACAGCTACCAACACCCCAGATGCTGTCATCAGCTGCCATCCTCATACTGAAATAAAAGGTTCAAGTGAGGGCTGTTTTGGGATTTCAGAGTGGGTATCAGATACACCTGTTCTGATCTTGTTTCATTCTCTCTGACCCTTCAAATTGCCTGAAAAAAAATAAGCCTATCTGTGATGGACCTTGAGAATTTAGGGGGTCGTAACCGGTAACTGGGGTTTTGCTGTGACCCAGTAAAGGGACCGTGTGCCATTTGGAAGTGTAAAGTGATTCCCGAGTAATTAACAGGTTCCTGCTGAGACTGATTCGTCAGTAAGCGCTGTCACACAGTAGTCAGAACACAGGCATGTGCTGTGTAACCTGCTCTAATGCGTCTCTCTGGTTCCAGTGCCCTGTTTGGTACTGATGATGCCTCCACATCAAAACACCACTGAAAAAAATGCTCTCAAGATTTCTAAATGTTTAACATGGAAATTAGTTTTTGTCACTGCAGCAAGTTCCTCATTATAATAGCAGCTTCATCTTGGAAGGCATCCACATGAAGGTGGACGTCAGGCAGGGTGGTGAGGGAGGGAGGAAAGACAAGCTTGGACCCGATGAGTCAACTGAGCCTGGACTTCCGTGCCGCCGAGGATCTGCATGGTGTGATTTCCCTCAGGGCTGACATGTGTCCTCTGGAGCATTTTGTGGAAACAGCCAGCTGGAAAAAGGTCCTTATGAAATGTCTGTTTAATTTTTAATGTTTATGATCAGTAGGAAAAGCAGCTCTGAGGAAGCAGAATAGGGAGAATTAACTCCTGCTCTCTTTCCAAGGTCTCAGAGCTGTGCTGGCATCGGCTGGGGCTGCACGTCCTAAGGGGTGGTGCTGATGCACAGAAGGAAATGAGAAAGGCATTGCCAGTGGGGGCAGAAGCCATGTGACCCTGAGGGCTTCTCTGCTAACAAAGAATTTATTACCGTGGTTTCTTAGTCTCAGGATGGAGAGACGGATAGAGCTGCACATGCATTTGCACAGTATTGCTTAGCACTTCCCCACTGCCCTACCTGAATCGTAATTTTCTAGGGAACAGGTGATGGTCAGGGGTTGGAGGAAGGGGCAGAGCCAGCTCTGTGATGCTCTTCTAGGGCCTTTGATATTGTAGAAAACTATTGTCTGGTTAGACTCTCTACCTTTCTATACTCCTGTCCCTGTCAATTTTCCTCATCTTGTCTTCATTTTCTTTTGTATTAAATCTTAGATTTCTGCCCTACCCATGGAAGCCTTAAAAAACGTAAACCTACGAGTGGCTACATAGGCCCTCAATACTGGAGGATGTTACAGATGATTGAAGTGTTTCCTCACTTGACCTTATCAGTACTGTAAGTATTTTGTGAAATGTGTGTGCTGAAGGCTGAGAGGATTGTGGAGGTTAAGTGATTTTGGTTTTATGGCCTCAGGAGCCTTCAGTGCAACATGGATACAAAGAGCTCTAGAAAGTGGTGAGTGCCAGGAGAGGGAACAGATGCAGTGCTGTGGGAGAACAGAGTGCACGTGGCTGGGGCCCTGGTGGGCTTCATGGAAGAGGTGGGCAAGAAGTTGTGTTTGTGAACTGGAAACTTGGGGGGTGACCGTCTGTGATACGTCATCCCTTGTTATCCGGTGACTTCTTAGGGCAGTGGGATAGAATCCAGAATATAAAGCCATAGGAAATGCCCTTCATCCTGAACTCATACCAAACAGCAAACAAACAGTTCCCCCTGCTGCCCCCAAAACTCCTCAAATATTTCCTTTCCCCCTATACCATTTTAATCATGTGAGATGTTCATACTATCTTACCCCTGAGGCCTAAGAAGATCCTTCAGGGACTTCAGAATCAAAGGAAGATTAAAAACGCGTTAAAACAGTTTGCCTCTATAATGTAATCCTACTCTAACTCATCGACTGTTAGTCATGGTTGAATACGAGGTGAGTACGAGTATACGAATGGAAACCTTCCCGAACATTCTTCATCAATGGACTTTCCTAAAATAGATCATGAATGGTCTCTAGATATGAGGAGTTTTCTCTTCAAATGGTTGCACCTCTTGACTCGTGATTCTAGGAAAAACTGCAAAAGAGGTTGTCTTCATCACTTATTTCATTGTCATTCATTTTCTGTGCTTGGTTCTGTGCGAAGTGTGAGGAAGTACAAAGGCAAATAAGGCAAAATCCTTTTTAAAAGGAAGCTGAGGGAAGGCAGATAAGAAAGTAGACTTCTATCTGCAGGTTAGATCTAACCTGTCAAGTCCGGTGAAAATAAAGAGGAGTGAGAAAACATGCAGAACATTAAAGGTTACGCTAACTTTATTGCTTTTTGTTTTTAATTGAAGTATAGTTGACTTACAGTATTACTAGTTTAAGGTATACAACATGGTGATTTGATATTTTTGTACATTTGTGCACTATTTAGTTATTGCAGTATTGTTTACTAAATTCCCTTTGCTGTACATTACATCCTTATGACTTGTTTATTTTATAGGTTGTACCTCTTAATCCTCTTCACCTATCCCTCCACCTCCCCTCTACCTGGCAGGCGCTATTTTGTTCTCTACATCTGTGACACTGTTTGTTTTGTTGTGTTTTGTTTGTTTTGTTCTTTAGATTCCAAATATAAATGAGAACATACAGTATTTGTCTTTGTCTAACTTTTTTCACTTAGCATAATACCCTCCAGGGTCATCCATGTTGTCACAAATGGCAAGATTTCATTCTTTATTTTGGCTGAGTAATACTCCATTGTGTATATATACATTGTGTGTGTGTGTCTGTGTATGTGTGTGTGTTCTACATCTTTATCCAGTCATCTGTTGATGGACACTTAGGCTGCTACCATAACTTGGCTATTATAAATAATGCTACAGTGAACATTGGGCTGCATATATCTTTTCAAATTAGTGTTTTTATTTTCTTTGGAAAAATAACTGGAAGTAGAATTGCTGGATCATATGGTAGTTCTATTTTAGTTTTTGAGAAACCTCCATACTGTTTTCCATGGTGGTTGTACCAATTTACATTTCCACCAGCAGTACATGAGGGTTTCTTTCTCCACATCCTCACCAGCATTTGTTATCTGCTTTCTTTTTGATGGTAGTCATTCTGATAGGTGTGAGGCAGGTCTCACTGGGGTTTTGACTGGCATTTCCCTTATGATTGATGATACTCAGTACCTTTTCATGTACCTGTTGCTCATCTGTATGTCATCTTTGGAAAAATGTCTATTCAGCTTCTCTCCCTATTTTTTAATCAAATTATTTGTTCTTTTGATTTTGGGGTATATGAGTTTTTTATATATTTTGATATTAACTTCTTATTGGACATACCATTTGCAAATATCTCTTCTCATTCATTTTCATTTTGTTGATGTCTTCCTTTACTGAGCAAAAGCTTTTTAGTTTGATATAGTGCCATTTGTTTATTTTTGCTTTTATTACCCTTGCCTGAGGAGACAGATCAAAAAAAATATTGCTAAGATTGATGTCAGACTGTATGCGTATGTTTTCTTCTAGGAGTTTTATAGTTCCACATCTTACATTTAATTCTTTAATCCGTTTTGAGTTTATTTTTGTAGATGCTATGAGAAAGTGGTCTAAGTTCATTTTTTTACATGTAGCTGTTCAGTTTTCCCAACACAATTTATTGAAGAGACTATCTTTTCCCCATTCTATATTCTTGCCTCCTTTGTTATAGATTAATTGACCATATGCGCATGGGTTTATTTCTGGGCTCTCTATTCTATACCATTGTAGTGGAGGACAGGTTTGGAGTGCTGATTTTCTGGGTGATCCTTGTCCAACCACAGAGCAGGACAGATGAAGTGCATTTATATTGGTTCCCTGCACTTCAAATTGTTTTTTTTTTTTTTTTTCACTCCCCCATTTGCCGATGGGGCAACTCTTTATTGGCTATTGATTTATGCAGGGGGCCTAGTCCTTGACCTGGAGCCTTTTTCATCAGTATAGACATTAACTTCCTCTTCTTTTAGTCCTGAGTTCCCTTCTTGTTTATGAAATTCTTGAAGAAGATTTTTTTTTTTTTGCTTCCAAGCCTACTATATATTTTAAGTGATATTCTTATAGTCAAGCATGTCTGTATGTTTGCTGTTGAAACACTGTCTTCCATCTTAAGTAGAAGCCCGGTCTGCTGCTTTGAACACTGAGGCACTCACTAAGGGAAACTGGGCTCTGATAATTTGACGTTTTGTTCTGATAGTCTACAGAGTTTCCAATAAATAACCAAAATCGCAAGTTGAGGTTTTATTTTCTATACTTAAAGTCCAAGATACTTATTTTCTATACTTAAAGTTAGGGGTTCCATATTAGTGTGAGGGCTTAAATTGTGTTCCTGCTAGTGTTCAGACATTTTTGGATATGCCAGATTTAACTCCTGGAGGATGAACTAGTCAATGATCTATTTGCAGGAATGTCCATCTCAAGGCAAGAGAGCAGAGGAGTTCAGGTTTGGGTCAAGGACAACATGCTGACATCAGAGGGGCTGGCCCATTCTGAGCATCATTTATATCATCTCCCCTGGGTAGAAGTAAAACCAGGCTAGGAGTGATATCTGAAAATACTGTTTTGAAGAAATGGCTGTAAGTCGTTAGGCTTACAGGGAAACACAGTTTGGGGACAGATGTGACAGAATGTAGTGTATGCATGAGGAAGAAGGTCCCTTTCTGCTTCAGTGAAGAGCGCAGCAGAGCCTGGTCACACCGCAGGCTTCAGTGCAGCAGCCTCTGCATCTTCTTGTCAGCCTCCCCGGCAGCCTCCGCAGGGACAGCACAGGCATCAGCTTCGGAGGAGGGAGCAGATTAGGAAAATGTGGCAACAAAGGGACGCCTGCATTCTTGCACGCTCTAGTCACTTTTTAAACTTTTTTTAAAACTCAAGTATAGTCCGTTTACAGTGTTGTGTCAATTTCTGGTGTACAGCATCATGTTTCAGTCCTACATATCCATACATATACTCATTTTCTTCATTCCGCAGTCATTGAGATGACAGTGTAAGGTGTGGGAGAAGTGTGGTTGTCAGGGTATGAAAATGTCCCTCAGACGCGTGCCTGGTATTGAGATCCGAGACTTCTTTGGACTTGGCAATGGAGAAAGGATAGACAGCAAGACAGTGAAGACCACGATGCTCCAGAAGTTGTCAGAATGTGATTGTCATTACAAATGACCTCTGCTCATTCGGTTTTCTTCAGTTGAGCTTCACAAGTTACCACCTATTTTCCTCTCTTAAATTTACTTTCTAAATAGTTTGAGCTATGTATTATTATCATCCCTTCCCACCCCAAAATAAAGCATGTGTAGTATTGCGGTCTGGCATGCCTTCCAATAACACTAGTCCCAAAGTAGCATATCATCATAGCGATACATCCTGCATGACGTGTTGGTAGGCGCTATAATGTAGGCAGAAACATGTACAAAGTGAGTAGAAGTTTTATTAAGGCAAATTCAGTGCTCATAAAAAATGGAAAAGTGCTTTTTAGTGGAAGAGATGCATGTTTAATATGTATGTTTCTGACAAAAATCATGCCTTGTGTATGAGTTTTTCCAATGCATATTTTATAAATGTTTACAAAATGTGGCAAGATGTGCTGAAAATTTACATAATGAATATTCTTTCTATTTGTAAAGATTCTAGAGAAAAAATTTACTTGGAAGAAAGAATGAGAACATTTGATGAGGGTAGAAGAATGATGATGATAGTGGTCCAGCTGGGGTAACCATTCATCTCTGGCACAGGCGTCGAGAGCCAGGCTTGAGAAGATCACGACTGCCTGTATTGATGTCAACTTTAGCAGTTTAAGGGCTTGGTGTCCCAGTATCCTCATTCCTTTAATGACTCAGAATGGATACTTTTATCCATGAATTTATCTAAACATGTGAATATAAACAGACCTCATATGGAACTCCTGTTTCATCATGATCTTGAACAAATTCTTTCATCTTTCAGTGCATAAGGTTCTATACGGATTAAATTGGCATGGAGGTACTCAATAAATGTTAGTTCTGTTTAGCAGATACCTACAAAATCACAGTGGCATACAAAAATAATCATTTATTTTTTGATCATGGGTCTGTGAGTGCCTCTGCTTCATATTGTGGGTTAAGTTCTCGTTTGTTCCGTGCAAATTTACTCTGGGATCAGGATGAAGGGCAGAAGCTGACTGGGACACACTCTTCACTTGGTGGTAGTCAGAAACTTGGAGGGATGAGCAGATGTGTTGGATGGCTCTTAAAGTTTCTGCCCCCATTCTGTAGGTCAAAGCAAATCACATGAACAAATCTAAAATCATTAGGACAGAGAAACATTCTCCCTCCATGGAAGTGGGAGGGGAAAGGAGTGAATATTTGCTAAGTAATAATTTAATTTACCACACTTCCTTTCTTGCCCTTTTAAAGATTTTAAAAAATGTTCTTTGAGCCTGTTCCAAATCTAGTTCTAAGCCTACCACAAACGTAGTAGGCGCTACATAGACTAGTACTTCTTTATTGTTGTAAAAGGAAACCTTTATTAGGCAGGTGATATTTTGCACACTTCATTTATGATGCCATTCTGATCATTTAGGTTGATAGTTACAGTTTTGTTCTTTTTAATCTGGGCTAACTGGCCTGGTTACTGACTGAGGGTTATACCTGTGCTGCCCTATATGGTAGCCACAGGCTACATGTACCTTTTGAAATTGCATGGAATTCAAAAATTTAGTTCCTCATTTACACTAGCCACATGTCAAGTGCTGAGTAACTACACGTGGCTAGTGGCTGCCATGCAGAGTAGCACAGATATAGGACGTTTCTGTCATCACAGGCAGTCTGTTGGACAGCACTGGGTTACATACAACAATAATAGTGTTAATGACCTTTATTTATCCAGCACTAACCCTGTGCTAAGTACCCTGCTCTGTGTGCCGCATCCCTCAAGTTCATCCTTGAAACCATCCTGTGAGATCACTACTCTTACCCTCATTTTTCTAATGAAGAAACTGATGCTCAGTGATGTTAAAATAGGAGCAAGCTTGCCAATGGGTAACTGGCAGTGTCCTGTCTGTTTGACTCCAAAGCTCTGTCTCTGAGCCATTAAAATGCTCAGCTTTCCAATTTCAGGCCATCTCAAGAGCAGATGCTGTGATGTCCTAGCAGAGCATGGTGGGGGGCAGGGTGCTTTGTCCCAAATAGTGTCTGGAATGATGAGAGGGTAGATCAGGAACTGGCTGATTGGGTAGCACAGCCGTGGTCTCCAGGCCCTGTCGTTGGACTGAGAAGAAGTG
Organism: Camelus bactrianus; assembly: GCF_048773025.1. Taxonomy (NCBI): domain Eukaryota; kingdom Metazoa; phylum Chordata; class Mammalia; order Artiodactyla; family Camelidae; genus Camelus; species Camelus bactrianus. Next base: position 43,408,707 of record NC_133541.1, read on the forward strand.
AAGACATGGCTGTGGTTATAGTTGGTCCAAAAGTTCCCAGACAATCTGTTGCCTCTTCAAAGTTGATCATGATTCTGCCTGCTTTTGACCTAGTAACTCCTGTGGAGTTAAATAATTGGTGCTTTTTTCTGCCGAGGGGCCTTAGCAGGGGTACCTTTTTTGGAGGAGTTAAGAGCTCTTGAAGAGCTTCTGAACATTATGTTTTCCCCAACCATCTCCTCATTATCCTGGTCGTGGTGAGATTCCCGAGGCATAGTAATGAGTGTCCAGGAGTTGTTTGAGAGGCCAGGGTTCAGATTCTGCCTGTGACGTGGGGGTGTGGGAAGATTATGTAACATCCTTTTTGCCCCAGTTTTCTCATTGGTATAATGAGGTTAAAATGGCCATCACTCAGCACTGTTGTGAGGTCTAAATGGATTCTATAGCATACAAGCATATTTATAGTAGAAACACATCTCACACATACATGCTAAATGTTGGGGCCGCTCTACCTTAATGTTCTGTGTAATCCCAGGACCTAAGCAAAGATGGTTCATGGCCCATCATCTTCTTTTTATAACTGCTTTAAAGCTTTAAATCTGGAACATTGTTTAGAGATAGCTATAAAAATATGGTAGCATTTAAAGTAGTTTAATGAATATTTATGTTGCCCTTTTGTAGCCATACCTACTTCCCTCCCACCCTCGCCCCTTCCTTAACCCCTGACAGGCACTAATCTGATGTACATTTCTGTAATTTTATCATTTTGAGAATATTATATAGGGTCAGTCTGTTCCGGTATGACAAACACGCTAGTTATGGTACTAAGGAAAGATGTGTATTAGTTGTTCTCTTTCACTACCCTTCCAAGAGGAAAATACCTTTGTTACTCAGGCACATTCATGGGTGAGCTGGCAATTATTTAATGGAAATAATGTGCCAAGAGCAGAAATTGTGGAGAAGCCTGGAAGCTGAGCTAGATTTACATTGGAAATAATATAGTTACTGGCAGAAGGCAGTGGAATAGATTAGGAAAATGAAAGGAGAGATTCTACTGAGGCTAAGGCTTGGGGGATATTTGGGAGTTTGTAGAAATGGGAAAAAGAAATGGGAGGGTATCTGCTGTGAATGAACAAAATTGAAAGAAGAGATAGGGAAAGAGAATTTTAAGAAATGTTGTATGTTATGAATGGAATACTTCTTTGGTGATTTCAGTAAAGCTCTAATGAGTTCTGATTATTTTCCAACTCTCAGGACTGTTCTTTCCTTGAGTGCAAGACCATGCTAATAAGAATGGACCATGAAAAGTTGAGCTTCATCTAAGATGGAAATAGTAGTTTCAGTGGGAAGAGGTGGGTTAGGAGCTGGAGACTCATAGTAGCACAGTTATATTTCTCGCTGGAATTTAAGAAAATGAATGTATAGTTGTGCAACCTTAGCCTCACTGGGGTTATCTAGAGTTTATATTTAGCATTTGCTCAATAGCACTGACCTTTGCTTACCTACCCCAATGGGCACTATTACTGTACATTCTTTTTTTTTTTTTTTTACTATACATTCTTTTTCTTGGTAATTAGTTCTGTTTATTTATTTATATTTAATGACTTTTAATGGAGGCACTAGGGATTGAATCCAGGACCTTGTGCTTGCTAAGCGTGTGTTCTACCACTGAGCTATCCGCTCCCCACTACTGTACATTCTGTTAATCATGCCCTTTATTATCCATTGCTTAAAGACACTAAACTAAAAATAAGTATGAGGGGCACGCTGAGTTGCCAGTGCTGTAGCTCTTCCTTTCTCTGTGATAAGTTTGATAACATTATAGCCAACAGTGATTTGTAAAATACAGGTTAATTGACTCTCTTACACTTAAATTGCATCTGGGAAATTTTTTTTATGTAGGAGAAAATCTGTGACGTGAGGGGAAAAAAAATTGTTCCGTGGTCAAACAGTTGGCACCTCTGTATTCTCTATGCATATCCCGTTCTGTGGGTTGCCTTTTTGCTCTGTTTGTGGTGTACTTTGATAAAAATTTTCTATCTTGATGAAGTCCGGTTTATCTGTTTTTTTTCTTTTGTTGCCTGTGCTTTTGGTACTTTTTCTTTAGGTTATTAATTATGCTGGTTTTTGAAGTGATTTGGAGATCCTCTTTTAATAATTTGGTTTTTTTCCATGCCTGTACTTTGAATTGATACCTTTCTTTAGATGTGGAGCCTGGATACCTTTCCACTTTAGAAGCATTGTTACCTGGTTTGGTGGGTGGAATAATGGTGGTTTTGGAGATGTATTACAGTATGTAAGACAAAAAATAGTTTTAAACATAGCTTAAAGGAATATTTGTTTTTGCCAGCCTGGAGACTGATTGAATTAAATATGAGTAAGAGTAGAAAGCATGGTTTTCCCCCAGGAGGTAAAAACCTAATTTATGATCAAAATTTAATGTGTGTTTATTCTGAATATTTATTTTGTTATCTATGAAATGCATAGGCTGAGTATGCTGGACTGAGTTAAGGCTTACATCTGTCCTTTTAATTGATCCATGTGACTTAGGTAAAAGATTTACTATAGAAGTAATGTTAAATTCCAAGAAAATAAACTCTATGAGCCATTTTCATGGATAGGCAGGGATTTCTTTTAGATGATTTGTCACAATTACTTTGAAAATATTTTCAGAAAACTTACCACAAGGCTTGTATGAAATGAGGGCCTCCTTTATCGCCGTTTGTGAAATCTCAAGGAGGAAGATCCTAATTGGGTTTTAAAATAATTTAAAAATAACTGTGGCATCACACTCTGTTCACCTGCGGAGAGGGTGAGTGGGATGTCCTGATTAGCCCTCTGTGGTCAAGTGCTGATGACTCTGGAAAAGAATTTCTGTGATCCTGGAAAGTGTCCAATCTCTGAAGCTTATTGACGTTTTCCAGTGAATCCTGCCTAAGAGAAGGCTTCTGACCGAAATAGGCATGGAAAGTTGGATTAATCAGACACCCACCATCTTTTGGTAAAGGTCAAATTTACATGTGGAGGTTGATGGATCCTATACATAAAAGAGCACAAGATGCATACATCCCCAAAATGTTTTTTTTCTATTCTCATCACTCCCACCTGTTTCCCTCATTTCTTCCTTTTGGCTTATTTGTCACCTCTCCCATTCCTTTATGACTCATTATCTGGTTAGGGTGTGAGTGGCTCAGGGAATCCAGATTTAAGGATGGAAAGTTCCCAGGGGAACCAAATGGCCTTGAGTCCGAGCTGGGTGGGCAAACCAGAGTCCTGTTTTCCTTTCAGAGTAGGGATCATCGCTGACTGTGTGAGAAACCATTTTGATTGGCAGGAACCGGGAAAACACAGTTACTAGACATTATCCAAGATAGAGTCCAGGCACTTTGACAGGAGCCAGAAGACTTATAAGGACTGAAGGAACAAAAAGTCCATGTAGAAATTCAATGCTGCAGTATCTCTTTTAATTGGCTTTCCCTTTTCAATCCCAAGGCTGCCTTTTTATGGTTCAGTTTTTCATTATTTTTTGATCATACAACTTGGATAATCTTTTAAGTGGTCTCCACCATTTCCCTCTCTTTCATTTGATTCATCACACCTCTGGGATCAGATTGGTCTTCCTAAAATATCCAGTTGAGCCATGTCACTACTCGAGACCCTTCAACAGCTCCCTGTGGCTTTCCAGGTTAGTCATCTGTGTTCTTTCGCTTGGCTTTAGGGGCTTTCATTCTCCCACTCTACACTATTTTTATAGTCTTAGGTCTCCTTGTTCTCTTATAATGACTTTAACTCATACCCAAATGGCTGGTTCCTGAATGTGCCCTCTTCATTCTCTCTTCTGAGTAATTTCCATCACACCCTCTACTCCTCTTTAGTCAAAAACTTACTGATACTTTAAGTCTTTTTTCAACTGGAGTTTCTACTGAAGATAACATCCTTTCTTTGACCTTTCCTTGTCTTTTGTGAATCATTACTATGGTGTTCTTTTGTGGTAATTTTTTCATATAACTTTCTGTAAAAAGAACGAATTGATTTACTTTCCCTCATATACCCTAATTAAACCAGGACTGTTTTACTTGTGATGAACTATAAGCAGAGCTCTTGGGACCTAGGATTTTTTAAACAGTTTTTAAGAAAGAATTTTAAAGATGTGCACCAGGAAGGAAGAAATTTAACCTAGAGAGTATTCAGTTATAAAAAAAATGGTGATAAGCAAGGAGATTTCTAAACATGTAGGTAATTTAAATAAGTATTTACTAAAAAAAATTAATTTGGAGGGTTTAAAAAATCAAGATGAATGAAAATATTAGACATTCAGACACATGGAAGAGAGAATCTAAGATTCTTTTACTGTCCAGGTAAAGGGTAAAAATACTGATTTTGTCAATTCAAATATTTGTGTTAAAAATGTAAGGATATCCATTGGAGGCTGGGAAATAAAATGCTCACCTCTAACCAGTGAATAGAAGAAAAGGGAGTGAAGAAAATGTGATTAGTTTGAAGAAGGCAAGAAAGAACAAAATAGCGTCTTCCTCTCCAATGAAAGAATGTTAAATAGAACATATAAGGTAAAGTGGTGAAACTAATAAAATATATTAGTAAATTGAATAAAAAAAATACATAATCCTGCTATATTCATTTTATATCTGTTACATTTTATACCTGTATCAAACCCAAAATGTCATATAAGGTTTGAAAAGATATATAAAGCAAACACTAATGCAAACACTAATGCAAAGAAAGCTGGAGTAGCCAAATTATTATCAGTTAAACTAGACAGGGGGAAAAAAGCATTAATAGAAATAAAGAAGGTAATGATAAAATGGAATGTAATCATAAAAGGAACAATTCACCATGAAGATAGAACTATCTTGAACTTTGAAGCTCTTTTTTTTTTTTTTAAAGAAAGCAAAACAAAATAAAATCTGTTTTATTTGGAATTCAAAACCCTCCAAAATCTGGCTCCAGCCTACTTTTACAATTTTTTCCCATTTGAAATTATAAGCTCTTAACAGCATATTTCCAAATTATATAAATTAAAAAATGGAAAGAATCACAAAAATGGAATGATAATTCCATGATAATAATGGGAAATTTTAGTAAACCTCTCATTGATAAATCACCTGGAGTAGAGAAGTAAGAATTAAAAAAACAAGAAAAAAAGTTATGATTTATTAGTTAAACTCTGAACCTACCAAATTAGAAGACATTTTTGAAAGGCATGTATGAACCTTTTATAGAAATTGGTCATATTATAGGCTACAAAACAAGTCTGTACAAATGTAATGAACTTATCACATAGACCATGATCTTTGACAAAAATGGAATAAACTAAAATATTGATAACAAAAGGATAGATAAATAGATCAATGGACAAGAACAGAAAGTCCAGAAGTAAACTCACATAAATGCAGTGAACTGATTTTTGACAAAGGAGCAAAGGCAATACAATGGAGAAAAGTTAGTCTATTCAACAAATGGTGCTGGAGCAACTGGACATCCACATGCAAAAAAGTGAATCTGGACACAACTTACACCTGTCACAAAAATTAAAATGGATCATAGATCTAATTGTAAAGTGCCAAACTATAAAGCTCTTAGAAGATAACATAGGACCAAGTCTAGATGACCTTGAGTATGGTGATGGCTTTTTGGATACAACACCAAAGACACGATAACATGAAATATATAATTGATAAGCTGAATTTCATTAAAGGTAATGAAAACACACTGTCAAGAGAATGAGAAGACTAGCCACAGACAACGAGTAAATATTTGCAAAAGACATTCTGGTAAAGGACTGTTTGAAATGTCCAAAGAATTCTTAAAATTCAACAATAAAAAAAAAAAAAAGAATTAACTAATGGGTCAGACTTGAACAGACACCTCACCAAAGAAAATAAACAGATGGCAAATAAGCATTTGAAAAGATACTCTATATTATGTCCTTAAGGAATTGCAAATTAAAATGACAATAAGATACCACTATACACCTATTACATTGGCCAAAATCCAGGACACTGACAACACCAAGTGCTGGTGAGGATGTGGAACAATAGGAATTCTCATTCATTGCTGATGGGAATGCAAATGTGTACAGCCACTTTGGAAGAGAGTTCAGCAATTTCTTAAAAGATTAAACATACTTTTACCTTCAGGTCCAGCTATCACAGTCCTTGGTATCTACCCAAAGGAGTTGAAATCTTATCCACAGGAAAATCTGCACACACATGTGTATGGCAGCTTTATAATTGCCCAAACTTGGAAGCAACAAAGTGGGCGAATGTATTAATGAACTATGGTATGTACAGAGGATAGAATATTATACAGCACTAAAAAGAGATGAGCTATCAAATCATAAAAAGACATGGAGGAACCTTAAATGCATATTAGTAAGTGAAAGAATCCAATCTGAAAAGACTACCTACTGTATTATTCCAACTATTTCATATTCCAGAAAAGGCAAAACTATGGAGACCATAAAAAGATCAGTGGTTACTGGGGGTTGGGGAGTAGAGAAGAATGAAGAGTGGAGCACAGAGGAATTTTAGGGCAGTGAAACTATTCCATATAATACTATAATGGTGGATACGCATCATTACACGTTTGTCAAAACCCACAGAATGTATAACACCAATAGTGAACCCTGATGTAAGCTATGGATTTTGGGTGGTGATCTGTCAATGCAGGTTCATTGATTATAACAAACATAACACTGGTGTGGGGTGTTGATAGTGGGGGAGGCTGTGAGTGTGTGTGGGGTCAGGGTATATGGAAACTCTGTACCTTCTGATTAATATTGATGTGAACCTACAACAGCTATAAATATTAAAGCCTTTAAAATATTGTTAACAAAAAGGTAGTTAAAGAAATCACACCCTCTATATTTGGAAACTACTTATGGATTTAATTCTGGTTATGAAAGTACAAAATTACTTTTCAAAGATTAATATTACATTACTTTTTGGAATTATGTATAATAGTGAGAGAAAGTATCCCCAGTATTAACAAGACCAAGAAGCAAGTGTAATACAGTGCAAGTAAGGGAGAGGGTAAAAGTGCTCTAAAATCCTTATTTCAAATAGAGACTCAAATTTTGCCATTTCATTCTTCATTGAAATTATTAGAAAAATATAGATTAAATAAAGGTTTTGAAAAACTAGAAGAAATTGGCTTTAGATAGGATCAATTAATGTTGTAAAAATCTTAAGTTCTCCCTAAATCAATCTATAAACAGGGAACTTCCAAATCATCAACAGACTTTTTCTGAAACTTAACAAAAAGACTAATAATTTTCTGAAAGAATGTGAAAAAATGAAAAAGTTTTAAAACAGAGGAAATATCAACAGAGCTTACCTTGCCAAATATTAAAACGTGTTATGACAATGTAATTCTGAGATACTCTGAGGGTAAATTTAAAAAAAATGGAACTTTATGTAATGAAGATGGCATTTCAAATCAATGAAATAAAGATGGATTATTTAGAAAAAAAGTGCTAGAAAAATTGTGTAGTTTTTTGGAAAATAATGAACCTAGATTCACTGATATAAATTCTAGGTAGATCACAGATATATACTTACAAACAAAAAGCTTGCCAACTAAATAAAAAGACAATAAAAGCTATAGTAGGAAGCATGGCTTTCTATTCATGTTAAAAATATATTTGGGTAGATATCTTCCTAATTATGGATTGACATGAAATTCCAAACCCATAAAAAAGTTTGGATAATCATGGACAATAGGAAGAGCTACCAATATTTATTGAGCATTTTCAAGTACTAGGTACCATTTTTGGCTCTTTAAATGTTACTAAAAAAATTTCCTTACTATCATTTTTTTATTTTATGGGGAGGAAGTAATTAGGTTTATTTATTTTTAGAGGAGGTACTGGGGATTGAACCCAGGACCTGTGCATGCTAAGCATGCACTCTACCACCTGAGCTATACACTCCCCCATAAATTTTCTTTTATTCATTTAATACCCTTAACCTAAAGAGTTACAGTCTATTTTCTTACTACAACTCTTTTATAGTTTGGAAACCAAGGTAGAGAATGGTTAAGTTAACAGTAAGTAAATGGTGAAGCTGGAATTCTGAATCCAGTTAGTTTGACCGCAGACCTCAAATTCACTCTGTGGCTCTGCTGCCTTATATACCTACACCTACACCACACTGCCTTATATCACAGAAAAATGAGCACAGCAAAATTCAGGATAAAATCAAAAGAAAAATGACAAACAGGAAATTGTTAGCAACACCTAGTCACAATCAGAAGCCGTTGTGCCTTATACACAATGAACACCTAAAAATTAGTAAGAAAAAGATACACCACTTAATAGACAAATGGACACATTTGTGAAGAGATGATTTGTACAACAAGGAACACAAATGGCTAATAAATATGAAAAGATCTTCATTCCCACTAATTATTAAATTAACATGACTTCATGAGATAGCTTTTTCAACTGTCATTAATGATTAAAACATTGATAATATAAATGTCAAAAGCATGAGGAAAGTTTTTCTTTTATACATTAGTTGGTGGAAGCTTATATTGGTACATGTTTTGAAGTGTCAGTTTAGCTATATCTATTAAAATAGAATATTTACAAAAGCAGTTACACATCTGGGAATCTATTTTATAGAGATATTCCCACATATATGCAGAAGTCTATATACATATGTGATTACTCACAACAGTATTGTTTATAATAGCAAAAAACTTGAATCTATCTAAACATTTATCAATAGGAAATTAACTAAATTCAAAATAAGCCAAAGAATTATTAGTGATAATTTTCAGAGGAGGAATTGAAGGATCATGTGGGAATTCTACTTTTTTCTTTTCATATGTCTTTATTTTAATATTTTGTAATAATAGAGTAGTACTTTTGCAATAAGAAAAAATGATTAAGATATTTTTAAAAAGGTATTTTTAGAAAAAGCCTACAATTTTTTTTTTAACTTTTGAAATCTCTTTCCTAGGACTTTTTTTTTTTTTTTTTGAGTTATAGTCAGTTTACAATGTGTCAATTTCCAGAGTAGATCACAATTTTTCAGTTATACATGAACGTGCATAGATTCATTGTCGCATTCTTTTTCACTGTGAGCTACCACAAGATCTTGCATATATTTCCCTGTGCTATACAGTATACTCTTGTTTATCTATTCTACATACGCCTGTCAGTATCTACAAATTTCGAACTCCCAGTCTGTCCCTTCCCACCCCCTTCCCCCCTGGCAACCACCCACAAGTTTGTATTGTATGTCTGTGAGTCTGTTTCTGTATTGTATTTATGTTCATTTTTTTAGAAAAAGCCTACAATTATTAAAACAGAGTCGTAATACTAAAACACAAGTGGTGATAAGCACTATATTAAAAGGTTAAACTATGGTGATGAAGGATAGTTGTAGGAATACAAGGATGGTTAATATTAGAAAACTTGTTTGTAATTTATCAGAGTCAAAGGAAAAGTAGATTTGATCACCTTAGTAGAAATCCAAAGATTTTAAATATCAATTCTGATTTTAAAATGTCTTAGTAGACATAGAAAGATATCTCACTGAAATGATTAAGGTTTTCTGTCTTAAACTAATCGCTAGCATCATACTTCATAGAAACCTCTAGAATCATTTCTTTGAAATTTATAAGAAACAAGGGTACCCCATTCTATTCTCCTTTGACAAGATTCTGGACATTTAAGTAAGAAAATACATAACTATAACTAGAGAAGAAAAATATTTTTCTCAAGTGATATAATTTCCTACTTGGACAACTCAAGAGAAGTAATTGAAATGAAATTACAACTAATAAGAGAGTTCAGACAGGTGTTTACTTATAAAATATTTGTAGTTTTCCTATACGTAGTAAAAACCAGTTAGAAGAGAAGGGAGATCCTTTTTGTCTTCATAAATTGTTTAACAGATAGATAGTAGTCTGCAAATATATTGGAAGAAGATACTAAGCCATGTTACAAAAAAGATTGCAATAATAGTTATCAAAGTATTAACTATACTTATTATTGAATAGATAATGGTTATCATGGTTGAATAGTGTTGGATAATAAAACATACCATTTTAATGTTATTCTATTTATTTAAAAATCTTTTTATTTTATACACTTTCTATATTACTTCTATAGTAAGAAAAATTACAAATAATTTTAAATATGTGTTGTCATCTGTGATTGCCACATTCCCTAAGAGTATCACCTATAAACCGATTATTGCAACAGTAAGCCACATTTCAATTTGTACTGTTGAGAAAATATCAAAATTTGCATAACATTTTGCCCAGCATATGCCAATTCATTCTGTTGTATTCTTTAAAAAATAATCATGGGAGGTAAGTGTGGCTGCTAGTTCAGTGTGAGATTCAGCATTTGTTCAGTGTATTTCAAACATTTAAACACATTGGAACTATGCTGCTCATTTATCAGAGCATCCCAGCTACTTCTGTGAGCAATTTTTAGTGGAGTAATCTTTTGCATATTGAACCATCTGTGATAAAACAAAATGTTCTGAATTTTATTTACTTCATCTTTTAAATAAACAAAATGTAGTTCACAGCCTTGACATTGTACTTGTAGAAGAAAAGTACGTCTCTACAGTGATGATGATTTCTTACCACTTGAAGCTATGTTATACCTTTTAATAATGTTTTTAAGGTGAATCCTAGCCCTGATGATCACATGGGACGCAAAATAAGTTTATAAATCGCACAACAGCGTGGTTGAAGGACAAATTTATAGTACTTGACCCCTTTGTTTTAAAGTAGCTGATTCCCAGCACTTCAACGTCAAGGATAGCCGTGGTGAGGACGATTTCTGCTATTAAGCTAAAACCCAATTACTTAGTAAGAGCAAGTTCTCAGGTGATTTCAGTTAGACTTTTTTCTCTAAAGCTACTAACAGACGAGAGAGACCCAGGAAAGAGTGGGGCTAGAAGGGAAGGAGAGAAAGGAGAATTCAGTGTGAGCCTTTTTATTCGAGAGAGCAGCATCTTGGACACGCTCACTATTGAATTCGTCCAGGAAACATGAAAATAGCTTCCTGATCCAGGCAGCATGGGAGTCAGACAGGGCCAAGCCAGGTAGAGTCACGGTAGAGCTAGGCTTTAAAATTGGGGTTTTGGGGAGCTCTATTGGTTGGGGTGTGTGTGCTGCAGTGAAAGGTAGTTGCATTTGCCTGCCTTCTCTACAAAGTTTTGAGGACCCCTCATGCTGTGCCCTACCTTTGTAATAGAAAAAGAGTAGTAGGATTTGCTAGATCATGTCAGTGATGCCTGGGGAGCCCAATTATTTGGGCTGTGGATTGTCAGCACGAGACGTGGACCACTTCTGTCATGTTTTTACTGCTCCCCTAAGGCAGTGCCTGGGCTGGAAGTTCTAAAAGCTCAGTGTGCTAAGAGTGATGTAAGGGGCTTGTTAAAATCCTGATTCCTGGCCACCTTTTCCCTGTTTCTGATCCAGCAGGTCCTCAATATCTGCATTTTTAATCAGATCTCTAGGTTATTCTGTTGGGACTTAGGTGTCCCTGACAGGTGAGAAGGAAGGCTGAGGGGGAACAAGTGGCGAGATGGGGTGGGAAATTGTGGCCAGTTGACTCTCCTCTCCCTGTTTTCTGCTGCTTCTGTTTGCTGTGATTGGCCTTGCAGGTGGGGGAAGAATGAGTGAGGGTGAAGAAGAGTCCACCACGGGACTTGGGTGAAATGTGACATAGCATCCTTGATGAAATGTGACATAGCGTCCTTTCTGTATGGAAGGTCCCCGCTTGCACTGATTGCATGTAGGGGGAGAAGTCTGCAGAAGTGGAAGTGACCGTTTGAGGGGGTGGTCTCTCCCACAGTCATGCCTGCTTCCTTCTTATCAGTATCTCAGAATTTGCCAGGCCCGAGGAAGAGAAAGTTGGTGCAACTTTTGGGCAGACAGCTCAGTTCCCAGTACATTATGTTATTAATGAGCCCTGGTATGACTGTGGGTTGAGTCAAGTAATCATCTCACAAAAAGGAAAATAAGCTTCTACCGAGCTAATCCTGACCCATTGGGGAATTAATAAATGAACCATAAAATTATAACTGTGCAAGAGGAACTCCATAGAGGCTGTGTTTATATATATAAACTTGGCAAAGCCTGTAAAGCACAGAGAGTCTCCAGCTCTAATCAGCCCATTTAAAAATTGTGCCTACTTAGGCTTCAGTATAATAGACCATTTGATCTTTATTTTCAGAAAGCTAAAGACTTCGCAGACTCTACATAGGACTGAACTGTATGAATAGGGCCTTAGTGTGCAATTAGTCACTTTTTTAGCCGTTTATTTTAAACCACTTATTGCAGAATTATTTGTCCTCAATTCTGCCTGCCAAGAGTACATATGTGCTAAGGTTACCTAGTGTACAAATTCATAAATTTCCTGGGGATGATGGAAGGATCCGATTAAATGACTCCATTTTCAAATTGTGGGCTCCCAGTTGGGGGATTCATTCAAAGGTGAGTTTTTCACCATCATACACACTTCCAGACTTAAAACTGTCTGGAAGTGCCATGCTTGTATCCAAGATCAGGAGTGAAAAAAGGTTTTAGAAGGTTCTTCCCTGATAGAGAAGGCTGAGAAAGAAGACAAAGAAAGCTGCTACTTAGTAGAGTCAGCCTGCAGGTCACCTCTCTGCCTGGACCCAAGAAAGCCTTGCTCATTCTTATGCTCAGTGGAGTTAACGTAGAGCCAAGATGTTTGAATAACATCTAGGAAGAAGAACCATCCATGTTAAATTATAACTTGGGAGTCATTGATTTCATGCTCAGAAGGGGAGGAAGTTTGGTGATGGGAAATTTGGTACAACTGTTAGGTTGGACCAGCTGGTGACTAGGATATGGCAAGGCCACAACTAGAGATGTAGTTGTGTTAAGATCTGTTTCATCCTCTTTCAGATAGTTCTGGTTCATAGATTTATTTTTTGTTAGGTGGTGTGTTTTAGAGGTAAAAGTTTGACTTGAATTGTAATTTGAAGGAATTGCCAAGGATTCTTTCCTGCGCTAGAACATCTGGAAGGAAATAGATACATCATTTAAAGATGAAAGAGATGTTGTTCTGGAGTTTGTAACACCACTGCATATCTCTTTGAGATAACCCTAAATCCAGTGACAACAAAATACTGTGTACTATGTGTTCCCCTCAATTCTGAGGCAGGAACAACAGAGGATATAGAGAGTAATTTCCATAATAGTGATGAAAATTATTAAAGCAGCCAACTTTTGCAGCCAGATTTTGAATAATACAGACATTTTTGTGAAGCTAGAGCTACTTGTAGGACTTCACAAGATTCTTATGTTTATCAAACCCACAGACATATTATTTTCAGCCATAGCAACATCACTAACCGGGGCCTTTGGAGTGGTATAAAATTAAGCAGTGACTAGTGTTTTTCACATAAATTTGATATAATAGCATCTGGTTTGTGATGACTTTTTAGCTCGTTGTTTGAGTTGTGGGATCACACAATTTGGGAAGCAATACAGATTTCCTTTTAATGAAAAAAGCTTAACAAAGGAATGGAAGGCAAATCTGATTTCATGAAATATAACCAAGGGACCAGCAGTGGAAGTCACACTGAATCCTCCTCAGGGCAACGTTTCATGTCTTGTGCTTTCCACCCCTGTTAGCACTTCATGTGTTCATTCCCAGTGCTAATTTAAAAGAAAATGGATCAACATTAAGAATTAATTTAATAATTAGGATTGGTGTTAGCAGCAAGCCTACAGTACATTTGTTAGAGTAGAAATGTCAATGTCCCAGGTGTTTTTTGGTCACAGGCATTTTCACAGCATTAGATAGTCCTTCCAGTTTGCTTTCCTTTTGCCACTAAGCACCTAAAGACCAATCCCAAAGGACTGAAGCTGTCCCAGTCCCAACGACTTGAGAAAAACCAGCATGAAATATTACAAAGATGATAAAACCAGGAAAAATGAGAACCCCTGTCAGTACTCCTCAATGTATTTACTGTCGTAATCATTTTAGAAGAGGTTTCTGCGGCATCTGTGAGTTTGGGGAGATTTTAGTGGACTTTAACAAGAAGGCCATGTGGTGCAGTGCAGAGAGCAGTGAACTGGGAATCACCTCATGTGGCCCCTCCAGGGATGATTTGCTCCACGTTCCCAGGCGGGATTACCAAATATTCTGTTTCTTGATTTTAGTGCTGATCACGTGATAAATTCATTTTATGAAAATGGTGGATACACTTTTCTGTATGCACATAACGCTTTAACACAAAGTTTAATAAAGCTTGGTGCATGCTATTAAGGGGAAAAATATAGTTGTAGCTTCAATAACAGCAACAACAACAAAATCATGCCCATCCTATTCTTGTTGTGTCCTGCGCACGCCTCCGTGGTTGCATTTTCCACATTGCATCCTAATTATCTGTTACATGACTGTCACCACGATCATACTGTGAGCCCCACTAGTGTAGGGAAGAAAATAGCTTTGCAGGCAATGTCTAGAGCAGTGCCTGGCACTCATTTGGACTCCCTCGTTGATTGCTTAGTACATCGGTGATTTAATGAAAGGAGAAATAGATTCTGGTTTTTATTCTGCCCCTGGGTAACTGTGTTATGTTGCAAAAAAAAAAAAAAAGCCTCTCTTGGTCTACTTGTCATGCAGAGAAGTAAGAGAATTCATTACAGGATGGCTAAGACTTTTTCCAGTTTGAAAATTCCATGAGAATATATTAAAAATACAATACAAATGTACTGGAAATATTGTAGAATATTAACTGTATCCCATGGTGATTTAAATTAGTGAAAATAAGGACAACTTAAAAAATCAGAACTGCAAATAAAAGGTAATTTCAAAATATAACCTGGGCTTCCCATTTATAAAAATAAAAATCGAGTTAATCTTCTGAGGGTTGTATTTCCCAGCTTAATCCAATCTTTCATTTTTTTTTGATAAGAGAAAAAGCACTTAATGTAACTTGAATTTATGATAATGAAGCAGAAATAAAAAGTAGGGAGCCAATTTCTCCCTTTCAAAAATGTCCTTCTAGGCAGGAAGGAATAATACAGACTGGGTGTATCCTCCCACTTGAAAGCTAGATGAAATATATGAAGCAAAGTTTTTCAGAAAATTGTTTATCAGGCAACTCAGGACGTTGATCTCGGAGGGTGGGAAAACAAAGCAGGGTGAACCATACGATTTCTCCAGCCTTGTGCCTCACGTGAGTTCCAGGCTGCAGGGGAGGGAGGAGGAACCCAGGGAGTGCAGTGATCTCCATGGTTTGAAGAGGTGGAGTTTAGGGTCTGGGGAAGTCGGTGTGGCTCCAGTGCAGAGGACAAAGTACAGTGAGGAAGGAGCTGGACAGATCTAGAGATCAGTCCTCCTCAAGTCTTCAAAGACTCCTGATCAGCAGGTGCTTGTGGGAAGCTACCCAAGTCTGGGGAAAGAACCACCAAAAAGGAGCAGAGGGAACATTTCATGGAGCTCATCCAGAGCTGGGAACAGTTACTATTCCTACTGGCTAAAGGTGGAAGATGTCATAATTTACATCAGAGAAATAAGAGTATTCAGAATATTGCCTCAGTTGTGGGACACACTTAGACCTAAACAAAACTACTGAATCCAACGTAAGAAATCTTAACAGCAAACCTCAAAAAACAGTTAAACTCTTTCCAATGATATGACGGCATCCCAGAATATAGTGTGAAAATATGGGAATACAAAAATATCCAGTACTCAACAAAGAAAAATTCATCATATCTGGCATCCAATAAAAAAATTACCAGGCATACAGAGGAACAGGAAAATATGACCCATATAAGAAGAAAAATTAGTTGATAGAAACATGCCCATAAATGACATAGATGATAGAATTAGTAACAAAGACATTGAAATGATTGCAATAACTGTATTTCTTATTTTCAAGAAGAAAGAGGAAATATTGCATATGTTAAGTAGAGACATAGAAGATGAGATAAAAGAACCATACAAAATCTCTGGAGAGAAAAATGGAATGTGTAAGATGAAAAATACAGTGGATAGGATAAATAGATTGGATATTGAAGAAGGAAGGGATTAGTGAACTTGAAGGTACAGTGCCTTGGGGTGGGGTCCCTGCAGAGAGCTGTGGCATTGGCGGCCCTGGAAGAGAGCTGTGATGTGGGCAGCATCACTGTAGGCAGCTGTCACAGGCAGCCTCCTTCCAGGCTGTGGGGACAATGATGCCATTCCAGTGGGTTTGGAAGGCAGAGCATCAAGTCAAAGAGGATTATTCTTTAGCCTTAAGGTCTAATGAAATTTGCTCTGTTAGGTTTTCGACTCCATTTTTCTTCCCTATTTCTCCATTTTGGAATGAGAATGTCTGTCCCATCATTGTATTTTGGAAGCACATACCTTGTTTGGTTTCAAAGTTTCACAACTGGGAAGGAATTTTTCCTCAGGATAAATCAAACCTTGTGCCTTGCCCATATCTGACTTAGGTGATATTTAGGTGAGACTTTGGGCTTTAGACCTAGAGTTGATGCTGGGACAAGTTCAGACTTTGGAGGTTGTGAGTTAAATGTATTTTGCATGTGAGAAGGAAATACATATTGGGAGTCTAAGGTTGGAATGCTAGGGACTGAATATATACATACCCCCAGATTCCTATGTTGAAGCTTAATCTGCAATGTGATGATATTAGGAGGTGGGGCCCTTGGGAGGTGATTAGGTCATGAGATTGGAGCCCTCTTGAAGGGGATTAGTGCCCTTAAAAGGAGACCTCAGAGAGCTCTGTCACCCCTTCTGCCTTGTGAGGACACAGCAAGAAGATAGCTGTCTGTACCAGGAAGTGGGCTCTTATCAGATACTCAGTCTGCTGGTATCTTATCTTAGACTTCCCAGCTTTCAGAATTGTGATTAATGTTTGCTGTTTAAGCCACCTAGTCTGTGGTATTACTGTTTTTTAATAGAAGCCTGAATGGGTGAAGACATCATCCCTTGAACATAGGAAATGAGGCTCCTGCCCATCCTCTGGCCTTCTTCTTCCTCCTGCCCCACTGTTTCTGCCCCATAAGGCCATAGTTGGTTATGTCCCCATAGTTGGCTTGGCTGGGATTGGAAGGGATAATACACTGCTTTTAGCTATCAACCAAGAGGAGAAGACAAAAATACCCCATTAGTTGGAACTAAGTTAGATAATGTTTTTTGTGTTTTATAAATATATTCTTAATACTGTTTCAGTATTAGAAAAACTATGCTTCAACATCTGTTAAATGTTCTCTTACATGGGCTTTTGTGCTTCCCCCCAGCACTCTGGATTTCTTCCCTTCTACACATATTAATTATTTAATCATCACAATAGCTCTCTGAAGTCCCATGGTTATTCCCTTTCTACAGATAGAGAAACTGAGATGTGGAGACTTACCCAAGGTCACCCAGTGATTCCAACCCAGGCAGTTGGGCTCCAATCCCATGCGCTTAATCACTGTGCAGTCCGGGAGAACAAAGGTGTCAGTACTCAGAGATGAGCCATCAGTGCTGACGAGCTCACTGTCCGGAGGAGCACGGCCAGCTCCGTGAGGGGCCCTCGTGTTCCTGAGTACAGGGCGTGGTGCCACTGGGTTGCCATTTGGTTGCCCACTTAAAGGGCGGAAAACAACAATAGCTGCGTTGTTTCTAAGCCCAGAGGAGAGGCCTCTGTTCGGGAGAGTGGGGTTAGGGGACAGGTAGACAAAGCACTCCACTTGGATATTTAACACAGAGATGGACCCTAAGAGTCTGAACATGAGTTCTTTGTTCCCCAACGTGGATAGCTGCAGAGCACCCCCCAGCCATGGTGCTCGTGACCTTGAAGTCAGAGTTCCCAGGGAAGCACATTTCTGTGTTTGAGGAGGCCCAAGCCCACTGGGTAATTGTGCATTCAGCGGTTTCTCCATCCTGTCTCTAAATGCGCAGTTGGTCTTTGTGTAGACATAATGCTAATGTCATTCTCTTTCCCCTGCATACAGAGGACCAGATGGGTTTGTGGTGACTTGAGGACAAGGCTTCAGTGGGAGGTTATATGAATCACCGACTCGTAGGCCTGTGAGCTTGAGTTCTATGTAGGTAAGTGTACGATGTCTTTCATAAACACTAAATTAAATGCAAACATATTTTTATATTGTCATCACTTTGAAGAGATTTATCTCTCAAAGCAAAACATTATCTCTAACTCATACATTCAGTCCATGCTTCACTGAAAGAGTGTTTTTCTAATTCTAATCCTCAGAAGTCAGCCACGAGGCTCCCAAATATTTCCATCTTTTTAATGATGCTTGCTTTAAATTCAAATCCCATTTCTCAATATCTCTTTGAAATAGTTGAGAAGCTCTGTCATTTTTCAATTATTCCTACTATGTTAAGAGGATTTTGAAGTCATCTGTTAATGAGCCCTGCTCCCTCCTTGTCTGCGCCCAACAACAACTCTCCATTGCAGGGAAGAGGGCGAAACTAATGTGATCCTGGATTGGGGGAAGGAGGGTGGACTGAGCAAGGCGACAGTGCTATCAGAGATTGAAATAGATGGTGTTTTGGTCACAAGCGTGTTACCCACAGTTCAGTTCCCTAAGGGCAGACGTCCGATGTTGTAATTTGGAACAAATATAAGAAAACAAGTAAGGTGTTTGAATTTGTAACAAATATAAGAAAATGGGCAAGACAGCCCCCATTTACTGAGCACTCACAAGCTACAAGGTGTCGGGCCAACTGCATTGCAGTATCATTAAATCTTTACAATAATCCCACGAGTAAGTTTTATGATTACTCACCATTAAAAGGTGAGTGAATGGAGGCTGGGATAACTTGCTTCTTTAGAAGAGGTGAGGTTGCAAAGCTGGTTAGTGGCAGAACCAGGATTTGAAACCAGTCTGTCTGAGCCCCAGGAACTTAGTTTTTAGCCTTATGCAATGCCCCACTTACTCCACATAGAGCATTGAGGGGAGCCAAAGAGAGGGGCCGGAAGAAAGCATTTCCTCACTTCTGCATACAGAAGATAACAAGAACCTCAGTTTTCAATCCTGATTCAGCGAACATTTACCAAGCTCCTGTGATATGTGGGATGCTCAGGTAGGGCTGGTGTATCGGGGAACTGGGTTATGGACACTCTGCTGGGGCACTGGCATTTCAGACATCGGCTCTAGTAGAGCAGAATCCTCTCTCTCTCCACTTAGGACAAGACTCGGAGTATAAACAAAATGCTCCCTCATCTAACGGGGACTGAAGTCTGGAGACAGTAGTTTAAAATTCTGAAGAGTTTTTCCGACTCTTCCAGAGATTCTCTGGGGATATTTCAAAATTCGCTTCGATTCAGTAAGTGTTTAATAAGTGCTGCTGCTATGCTGCGTCTAGGGTTTGTACTAAAGAGACAGAGGTGAGTGAGGTGTCTTCCCTGTCTGGGGACTGCTGATCTGTTTCAGATGCAAGTACAGAGATTCTGTTACCCGCAGAAATAGATAAATGGGTGAACACCTCTACCCTGAATACAGTTTCAGAAACATTACCTACATATCTGCAGTAAAATACCAAAGGAGAAAAAAATTAAAAAATTAATGAAGTAAAAGGGGAAAGGAAAAGGTTAGGGTTTGAAATTAAGCTTGGGAAATTTTTAGCACCAGAGGCATAGCCCAGTGTTCTGTGCACCATTTTGCAGTCAGCTGGTCTTAAGCTTCCTAGCTGTCAAAGCAAAAAGGGAAACATGATCGGTCATAAAGCTCACAAGAGTCACAGAAACATATCTATCGCTTAAGAGAGGCATGTTCTTCCAGGCATCAAAACCTGAGAAAGAATTTTTGTCCTGGGTCTCCCTAAACGAGAACCAGATGAAATAGTGACCCATAAGCTCAACACCACAGCACATACTGGTAAATAAACTGAGTAGGTATTTCCAAGGTGGTTTATTAGCATTCCAGCTAAGTTAATAATGCCAAAGGGAAATGTGGAAGATAAACATCTCTAAGGGCTAATGTGGTTCAATCCAAGAGCCAAGGTGGGTATTGTTCTGGGTCACCCTGGGGGCTGGAAATTCACCTCTGATCTGGGGGACACGTTCTGAGATGATCTCTGTCCTAAGTGTACAAGCTCCTCAAGAGAAGTGGAGTTAGATGCTTTCCCTTTTTCCTACCAGGTGTACTCAACCTCCATTGCTTATGGCAGCTTGATGCCTGCTTATGGTTTTCTTTGTGGTTATTACATGCCTTGGAGTGAAGCAGCCTGGGGTCTGTCTGCTTCCCTGCATTGTGTCCCTGTGGGCAATTTGCTTATCCCCCCTGAGCTTCAGTTGTTCTCTTCTGTAAGTTGGGAGAGGAGTACCTGCCTCACAGGTTTATTGGGAGAAACAAGTGAGATGATATATACAGTCACAAAGCTCTGTGCTCTGGGGAGAGCAAACGCTCAACAGTGGCCATCAGGAAGATGGAAATACTGATGCTGTGGATGAAAATGATGATATATACAGTCACAAAGCTCTGTGCTCTGGGGAGAGCAAACGCTCAACAGTGGCCATCAGGAAGATGGAAATACTGATGCTGTGGGTGAAAATGGCACTTGTCTTCTTTAGATTGCAGGGGGGATGCCCTTTTTTCTGCTATGACTTTAGTGTCGTCGAACAACTTTTATTACATTAGTATATTTTGCTAGATTTTCTTCCTACTAGGGATTCAGTGTAACATTTCTAATGCTTTATTTAATTTTGTGTAATTTTCTTTTTTTTTAACATTTTTTATTGATTTATAATCATTTTACAATGTTGTGTCAAATTCCAGTGTTCAGCACAATTTTTCAGTCATTCATGGACATATACACACTCATTGGCACATTTTTTCTCTGTGAGTTGTCATAACATTTTGTGTATATTTCCCTGTGCCACACAGTGTAATCTTGTTTATCTATTCTACAATTTTGAAATCCCAGTCTATCCCTTCCCACCCTCCACCCCCCTGGTAACCACAAGTCTGTATTCTCTGTTTGTGAGTCTATTTCTGTCCTGTATTTATGCTTTGTTTTTGTTTGTTTGTTTGTTTTTGTTTTTGTTTTTGTTTTTTAGATTCCACATATGAGCGATCTCATATGGTATTTTTCTTTCTCTTTCTGGCTTACTTCACTTAGAATGACATTCTCCAGGAGCATCCATGTTGCTGCAAATGGCATTATGTTGTCGGTTTTTATGGCTGAGTAGTATTCCATTGTATAAATATACCACCTCTTCTTTATCCAGTCACCTGTTGATGGACATTTAGGCTGTTTCCATGTTTTGGCTATTGTAAATAGTGCTGCTATGAACATTGGGGTGCAGGTGTCATCCTGAAGTAGATTTCCTTCTGGATACAAGCTCAGGAGTGGGATTCCTGGGTCATATGGTAAGTCTATTCCTAGTCTTTTGAGGAATCTCCACACTGTTTTCCATAGTGGCTGCAGTTTTGTGTAATTTTCTAAAGCTCTTTTTTGTAAGCGCCAAGCCAAACACTTGATTATCTCAGGTTCATGAAAGAAAATGCAAAACAAAATGAAACAAAAGCACTTCAGACCAAAAGAAGCTTCGCCAGGCTTTCCCAAGACCCTTTGTAAGTATCTGAGAGAAAACAACACCCGTGGCTTCAGGAAATGCACTGGAAACCTGTGAGGCTGTAGGTCTAATTTTAATTAAAATTAAGATTTTCAGAAGGAGTGATTTATAATGCCCTTGGTTAATAGACAATTACCAATTTGCATATCTGGATAGTGCATATTCAAAGCAGGTGATAAAGGCTTGCAATATAAAGACTCAGAAAGCAAATTGCTGGCTGATCTTGGACTATACCAGCAGGCGTGTGTCAAGTCTTTAAATGCTCATAGCTATAAACACGTGCTCACTCTTTATCTTGGCACTTTGTTTTCTCTGCCAGCATGGGTCTCTTGTGCAGGTGAGGTGGCACAGGGACCAGCTAAGCCTCTGACCCCCATCTCAGTCAGTCCCAGGGGACAAATTCCAGTAGACACTCAGGGAGACGTGGGTCCACGTTATACAGTTTCTGTTCAGTTTCCCTGGGAATTGGAACACTTTGAATTTCAACAACTCTTTGTTGGAAATCAGAGCCTGTGAGCTTGAGCCTGTAGCTATGATTTGAATGCCTCCAGGATGCTATGTGGCACTGCATAAGGTCACACTATCCCAGTCCTATTTCATACTTTGATTTGGATGGTGGACTAGAGAACATCTTATTAAGTGTGCAAATTAGATCATGTTAAGTAAGTGGCTTGAGTACCTGGGAGAGAAAGATTGGATTTCAAAGTAACCTTAGAGAATGAGTCAGACACAAATGGAGGAAGGTTGGGCCATGATTTTGTGTATGTATACATCCCCCCTCCCCTTCCCACAGAGAGCAGACAGACTGGGATCATCGTATCCACTGTGTCTGTAGTTGGCACAGAGTGGCACTAAATAAATATCAGTTTTAATTGAATTAGTCTAACCAAAGGATTCACTCAAAAAGATCAGAAATGCTTTCCTAGCAACCTGGTTGACAAAGGCATCTGAGATTCAGCATTTGTTTTTTTAAGCAACTAAAAAGTAAAGTCCATAATTTTCAGCTGTCTTCAGTGCTAGTTGCTTTTGTTGCCAAAACAAAACCTAAAAACAAAAATGAAAACAAAACCCCCCACAGAACGTAGAACAATGAAGGAACAAAAGCTGGTGTTCTTTTTACTCTTCTTGGCTCGTCTTTCCTTTATCCTGAAGATGCAGTTGGGGTGACATATAAGAGATGCTGATGTAACTTTTAATTTAGATTTGGGGGCTGACCATGGTGGACCTCGTTCCCATGTATTGTTCCTCCACCCACAGGGAAACCTCAGGTCCTCTGAGTAATCCTGAGCCATGCTCTTTGTCCCGTGCACTATAGACAGTTGGAATAGACACACCGTTGGAATTGTGGATCTCTGAGATTCCCCTGAAGGGCAGAGTTTGTTGAAGGGTCATAATTAACTGTTAGAAGACTGACTTTAGGTGGAAGGGTGTCTTGTTCAAGGTGCTCCCTGCCGGATGCCCAGAGCCCTCTCTGGCGGCTGGCCTTCCCTGGGACATGCCAGTTCACATTCACAGCAAGTCCTGATAATTTCTTTTGCTCTGTGACCTCTGGATACTCTTTGAAACAGTTATTTCTCTCATTATTCCACCCCCTTCAATGTTTTCTTTCAGTATTTCACACCTTTTCTTTCCCCCCAAGCTTTAAATAAAATTTACCTAGGCTGGAGAGCTAACTAGCAACCTGAAACAAACAAACAAAATTCTCACTTTCTTGTTGGATTTTCTCAGCATCTTTAGATGTTTGTATTATTTTCAGCAGTTAGGCTAAATTTAGAGGAAAAGGAGATTTGGAATAATTAACTTAACTCTCAATGGACTGGATAAAATTACTATTCACCTTTTTCTTTCTTATCTCCCCTTGCTATTTGTTTGATGGAAAAGTTTACTTTGAACTCTGGAGCTCTAGAAGCTAAATTTTGGTGAAAAATGAACCCAGAATTAAGCATAGACAGACGCTTGGCCCTTTTGCTTCTGTGACTTCAGGTTTCGTCCCTCTCTGGGAAATTAATGCAGTGGCCCCTCCTTCGCAGAAGTGGAATGCTGTTAAATGCTCTGATCTACGTACTGCTCTTCGGATGGTGTGTGTAACATAGCAAGGGCTTTGTAAATGGTGGTCATATCATCAACAAAAGAAAAAGATAGTCTACTGAATGGAAAAAAATATTTGCAAATCGTATCTGTGGTAAGGGGTTAATATCCAAAATATATAAAGAACTCATACAACTCAATTACAACAAGCCAAACAACCTAATTTAAAAAAATGGATAGACCATCTAAATAGACATTTTCATTAAGAACTAATAGATGGCCTAAAGGCACATGAAAAGATACTCAGCATCACTTGTCATCAGAGAAATGCAAATCAAAACCACAACGAGATATCATCTCATACCTGTCAGAATGGCTAATCTCAGAAAGACAAATAATAAACACTGGCAAGGATGTGGAAAAAAGGGAACACTTATGCACTTTGGTTGGGAATTTAAATTGATGCAGCCACTATGGAAAACAGTGTGGAGGCTTCTAAAAACCTTAAAAATAAAACTACCATATATGATCCAGCAATTCCACTTCTGGGTATTTATTTGAAGAAAATGAAAACACTAATTCAAAAAGATATATATATTTTTCTCTTCATTGCAGCAGTATTTACAATAGCCAAGATATGGAGACAACATAAGTGTCCGTTGATAGACAAATGGATAAAGAAAATGTGGTGTGTATATAGAATAGAATTTATTGTCATAAAAAAGAATGAAATATTATTATTTGTGACAAAATGGGTAGACTTTGAGGGGCGTTATGCTAAATAAGTCAGAGAAAGACAAATACTGTATGATCTCACTTACATGTGGAATCTAAAAAAAAAAAAAACAAACCACCAAGGTCATAGGTAGAGTGAACAGATTGGTGGTTGCTAGAGTCGGGGGTGGGAACTGGGTAAAATGGGTCAAGGAGGTCAAAAGGTGGAGACTTGCAATTATAAAATAAATAAGTCATGGAGATATGTAGTTGGTGACTGTAGTTAACAGCACTGTATTACATGTTTGAAAGTTGCTAAGAGTGTAAATCTTAAAAGTCCTCAGAAGAAAAGAATTGTTTTTGGTAACTGTGTGTGGGTAATGGATGTTAATTAGATTTACTGTGATTCACACTGATTCACACTATATATAAATATTATACTTCAGCCAATATGCAAATATTGTACACCTGAAACTAATGTAATGTTATAGAAAATTACTGACATAACCACACTGAGAGAAGAATTCTTTCAAATGACTTTAGATACTGTTTTGACTCTATATTTTAATACACTATGTTCTAAATATAATCAAAGAAAACAAACAAAAATAAGTCATTATTATTTAGTAAGGGGTTAATTGTCCAGTACGACTTGGAATTGCCGTCTTAGTAAAAATAGTCACATTAAACTGCTATCAGATTCAAAACTTGTTTATATTGGAGCAACTGCCCATTTACCTTTCCTGTACATGTTGGTTCAGTCAGTCAGTAGAAAGTTAAAATCCACGCGGGCAACACTGACTTTGTGTTGCAGTTTTCCTCAGGGGGTGGGAGCGAGTTCAGACTCTGAGGATGAATTGATAGCTGGGTAGACTTCAAGAACAGCCTCCTTCCATGCTTCACAGACACTGGTGTTTTGTGACTTATTAGGAAGCACAGCAGAAGAAAGCGTTCTGCAGGCAAACTCATGTAGGGACTAGTTCCCACTGCAGGAAATGGACTGGTTTTGCCTTAGGCTGCCCAAGTCAGAAGCCTAGGAATCACTTTTTTTTTTTTTAATAGAAGTGTAGTCGGTTTACAATGTTGTGTTAGTTTCTGGTGTACAGCATGGTGATTCAGTTGTACATATATATTCCTTTTCATATTCCTTTTCATTATAGCCTATTACAGGGTATTGAATATAGTTCCCTGGACTGTACAGTAGGACCTTGCTGTTGATCTATTTTATATATAGTAGTTAGTATCTGCAAATCTTGAACTCCCAATGTATCTCTCCTGACCCCCTTTCCTCTCTGGTAACCATGAGTTTGTTTTCTACGTCTGTGAGTCTGTTTTGTAAATAAGCTCATTTGTGTCATTTTTTTAGATTCCACATATAAGTGGTATCATATTGTATTTTTCTTTCTCTACCTGGCTTACTTTTTAATCCCCTCTTTCCTTTACCCCACTGTATACAATCCACCAGCAAGTCTTCTTACTCTGTTTCCACAGTGTACCCTCTCACACATCTTCCTCCCGCTGTCTTCTTAGCTGTCCTCTCCAAACAGCTCTTCCAGAGCTGTGATGCAGCCTACCTGCCCCACCTCCATGCCCCCTACTCTCTAGAGCAGGTCCAGAGTGATCTTTGAATAGCTAAATCCCAGTACTTCATTCCCCTGCTGAGAATAAAGCCACACATCTTCCTCGTCCCTGCCTTTCTCTCTGACCTCATCTTTCATTCCTGCTACCTTCACTCCATTCTGGCCGTGGGGGCCTTATCGCTGTCCTTGAATTTGACAATCACCCTTCTGGCTGAGGGCCTTTGCGTGGAGCAAACTCCTGGAGCTGCTGTTGACAGCAACACCACCTACACCTCACACCACCTACCCCTATGTGCTCAATCATGTCTCCTTGTTCTGTGCTGTGTTATTTTTAGAGATCATACCACTACCAGAAATTATGTTGTTCATGTGTTTACTTGTTCCCTAGCCTCACCCAGAACATAAGCCTTTTGAAAGCTGGGATGTTGTTTGATCACCAAGTGCCTAGTACAGTGCCATGCGTTTCAGAGACACTCAGATATTTATTGTCTAAATGAATGAAATAGTGGTTACATAACAGCAGATGTTAGATCTTACACAGCCTTAAAAATATGGTCAAATATATGGCCACTAGTTCTTTTAGGACACATCCTTTAGTCATAAAATAAAGCGTCATTTTGCTTTTCTGTAATGACAGTTTTAGATGAAACTTGCAAAATTAAAACTTGTTTTCATCCCCATGGTGGCAAATTTAAAATTTAAAGTAAGAAAGAATACCTTGGTTGCCTTGAATGTAAACCTGAAATTGAAGTGTTATAAAAATATTTTTAGACATTCAATTAAATGTTTCCCTTGGGCCCTGCAGCAGCTGGTAAACATTACACGCTAAATAAAAGGTCTTTTCTTCACTTAATATTTTACTTTCAAATGATATATGTATTTGACAAGTCTAATGCATTTATTTTAAACCCTAAAGCAATTCTAAAAGAATGAATGTCAGATAGAGATTTATTTTTCAAAATTCTTGGAAGGGCTACACAGAATGTTTTATTAGATGGTGACTTTAATTTTTAATTAAAGTGAAAAAGAAAACCTTTTGTTGATCAGAAACCAGTTTAGTAATATTTCAATGTTCTTTCTTTTTTTTTTTTTTTAACTAGACTATTTCCTTTATAGACTTGGGTTTTCAATGCAGCAAAAACATTTTTCAAACGAAATACTCTAGAGCCTCAATATATAAAACAGTAATATCCTGACTCCAGTAGTCATTAGTTATGTGAGCTCTGGAAAAATTACTTAACCTTTCTGAGCTCGTTTTCTCTTCTATAAAATGAGGATAAAAGTATTGATTTTATGGGCTTGTTGCAAAGAGTAAATAAAATAATCCACGTGAAGCTTCCAGCTCAGCACTTGACGTAAAACAGGCAATGGATCAGTGCTGCTTATCTTCTGTGTTGCTCTCTCCCTCTGCCTCCCTTTTCCCCAGTCATACTCGGGGAGTTCCTACTATGTGCCTAGCACTCGATGGGGACTGAGTAGAACAGCAGTGAACAAAGCCTGGTCCCTGAACTCAGGCTTAGAGAAGCCCTTTGCATTAAAGACTTTTAGTGTGGCTTGGAGTTGCATGACACAGGGTTTATAACTATATATATCAGTACAAATTCAGCACATATAGTAGCCAGGGTCAGGTTAAAAACACTGCAGAAGACAAGTGTTTTTGTGTGATATTCATGGGTGTATGATACCCAGGGCAGGGTTGCAAAATCAATTTTAAAAACATTGGGATGCACCAAATGGTACAGGTTTTGCTTTAGGACTTCTCAGAGCTCTTACCTTGGGAAAGTGCATTATGACTCTCAAAGAAAATCCCTGGCAGTTCTGTGCACATATTAAGGATTCAGTAAAAGTTTGATTTGTACATATCGAATCAGTGGTACACGTACACACATTTTCTAAGACTTTGTGGGAGGAAAGGAAATTTCCAGCTGAGGCTACCTTTCTTCTATAGGCTGTACTTTCCTGTGTGGGACTCATGTTGGACTCAAAGATGAATCCAGTGTTGACAGATGGAAAAGGGGGTGAGGAAAGCACTCTGGGAGGAAAAAGGTACATGAGATTAAGCTTTCCTTTCTTGTAGAGTAAGCATTAAGCAGCTGTTTTTCTATGGAGGACTATGAATGACAGCAATTTAATAGTAGCTGGAGTTAGAAAACCTAGCATTCGGGTAGTGCTTGAAAAGCTGGGTAAAACCTCAACAAAGTTGTATTCTAAGATTTTTGACTTTTTTGTTGAGTTTTTTTTTTTTTTTTTTTTTTTTTTTACCAATTCTGGATTTCATGCTTTTTATTCTGACCCTGTGACCTTAGGAAGGCATTTTGGATAACTGGGTGATTCCAAAGCTTTTTCCAGGCAAGAAGTAGGCACAGAATGATAAGACTCACTCGACAGAAATAACTAACATTTTAGAACAAAACAGAAGTATGGCCAAGCTTGTGAAGATTTAAATGTGTTTAGGGGCGATTTTATGTGTGCATGGAAAAGCTGTTACATCCTCAATCAGTTTGCTGCTTGACGTTTTCCTGTCATTCCTCTGCCTTCTTTCAGCTGTCCAATACTTGCTGTTTGTTCAAGGAGTCACGATGCCCTGAGTCTGTCCTCATGCTGCCCTCATCCTGGTCTCTTGGTGTCTCACTTCTCCCCATTTCCTTTACATCTGCTTGCATGAGTTGCCATACTGGTTTTCTAGTTGTTGGGACTTGACCTGGACAAGTATCTAATTTGGTTCCAATCCTTCCTCTTCCCTTGCTGGAGGTAGAAACTCATCAGTCTATTAAATTAGTGCTCAGGAGAGAAACTTAGAGGAGAACTGAGGGACTCTTCTTCAGTTCCCCAATTCTATACATTTTTAGGGACTTTCTAAAGGCCAGAGTCTATCTTTAAAGACTGTAGCTCAGTTTCCAATCTTTCTACCACCAGCAGTCTCTTACAATTTTCTTCCCTTGATACCAACTTTTTTTTTTTATTAAGAATTTTGTCTTCTGAACAGACATAACCAAGGATATGTTTTCCTGTTAATTAAAGCTTCCATTTAACTTGATTTAAGTATCAGCACCCTGAGTTGATATGACTACAGTCACTAGGGAAGAAACTTGATATTTTAGCCCATGCATCTATATTTCAGATAAATATATGATATACAAAGAGAATTTTGATATTAAAAAAAAATCTCTAGGACCCTAGGAAAATTGGGGATTCCAGGTTAGGGAAATCATTTAAACTAAAGAAATGATTCTAATGGTGAATAGTTCAGTGGTATTATCTCAGGCTTGTTGGGAGATTTTGAAGGGCACTGAGGGTTTGATTTGCCAGTATTCATTAACACATACCTTTCCTCACTCTCATGCATGTTTGTATACCATATGTGTGAAAAATTTCTCCTTGTAGAGGTAAAATTTAGGAGGAAATTTTTGAAATATAACTTTGCCTGGATAATTTGTAATAGGAATTTAATGGTCATTCTTCTTGAAAGTTAGCAAATACTAGAGGTTAATCTTAGACTAGTCCTAGAGGGGTTTCAGAAATATGCTGAATGTCAAGGATTGAATGATTGAGAAAAGACAAAAGCCAGGTCTCCCTTTCTCTCCATTCTCACAGAAGAATGGTTTTATCCATACCTTTTTCCAGCAGGAGAAATCCTTAACTACACAGGCCATGTTTATTATTGAGAACTGACCTTCCTACTCATGGCAATTAGAAGAAATAAAGGACTTCAACTCTTCATAATGTTTAAGGAGGGCCAAGAGAGATTCTGAACTACTGGTGGAGGGAACACACTGGAAAATCAATCAGGAGCTGAAGTGGAGGAATCTATGTAAATGACTGTGAGAAGCACCAGAAAGTTGGTGTTGAAAGAGATGTTGTACATTCAGATTACTATCAGATTTTTCACATGGAATCACATTAATACTAGAGCAAATGGTGTGTTCTTCAGATTTCAGCAATAAAGGAGAAGAGAGAAGAATTCAGTTTTAAAAAAAATCACATTCTCATTATGCAATGCAGTGGTGTGCTACAGAGTGAGAGAGAAAGAATTATTGGAAAAGATATGAATGTAACTTTCAGGTACTTGGTAACCAGGATAGCAGATATGAAAGAAGTCATTGTCAAAGAAGAAAGAGTTCTATACATTTATTTTTTAAAACTTACTTGGAATCATCAGGTTTTCTTTTTTTCTCTGAAAATAAGCACTTAATTTTAGAATTGTTTTTGACGTAGAGAAAAATTGCAAAGGTAGTAGAGAGCTCTCATATACCCCGTACCCAACTTTCTTTGTTATTAATGTCTCACATTAGTGTAGTGTGTTAGTGACATTTCATGAACCAGCACTGATACATGGTCACAAACTGATGTCCATACTTCACTTTATTCAGATTTCCTGTTTCCCCACGCCGTCCTTTTCCTGCTCTAGGATCCCATCCAGGATACCACAGGACGTTTAGTTGTCATGTTTTCCTTTAGACTCCTTTTGGTTGTGATAGCTTCTCAAACCTTCCTTGTTTTTGATGACCTTGACAGTTTTGAGAAGTAGTGGTCAGGTATTTTGAAGATTGTCCTTTAATTGGAATTGGTCTTATATGCTTCTCATGATTTCACTGGGGTTGTGGATTTTGGGGCTAAAGACCATAGAGATAAAGTCCTGTTCTCCTCACACACTGTTACCGTGACTTCTCACTGTTGGTGTGAACCTTGACCACCTGGCTGAGGTACTCTGTGTGTGTGTGTGTGTGTGTGTGTGTGTGTGTGTGTGTGTGTGTGTGTGTGTGTGTTGGTGTGAGTCAGGTTTCTCCATTGCAGAATTACTCTTTTTCCTTTCCCGTACTTTTTGGAAGGAAGATACTCTAAGCAGCCTTTACTTTAAAAAGTGGGGAGTTATTTGGAATTTTGCCAGAGAGATTTGTCCACTCTCCCCCACTTACTTATTTAGTTAGTCGTGTATTCACATCAATATGGACTTGTGGATATAGTTTCATTTTGGGGGTTATAAATCGATACTACTTTATTGCTCAAATTGTTCCAGTTTGGCCTTTGGGAACTCTTTCACGTGTTGACATACTCCCATCATTGTGGTTTTTAATTTTATTGGAAAATTTTCTTACTTCTGGTTCTTGGAGAAGCTCTGGCCTCACCTTATACATTTCCTGCCTCAGTCCTGGAATCAGCCCTTTCTCTAAAGAGCCCTGGTCCTCTTCCTTGGAGGATGGTATTCTAAATCAAGATGTGGGTGCTCACTTAGGGGCTGTACACCGGGGCAGTGTGGGCAGGGAGTGACCTACTAAGAGCTGTCTTACTCCCTGTCAGACCCCTCCCCCCGTTTCATGGGAAGCCTAGAAAAATGCAGAGAGGTCAAAGGAGATGAAAACCGGCTTAGCTGTTTGTCCATTAAGGCTTGATACCCAGAGATTCATTTGCTGGGGGCTTTAGTTTAACCTGCAGTCATCATACCATCAGTTGGAACATGTGTGTATGTGTTGCTGAAGATAGACACAGCCCGGCGTTTTGCAGTCTGCATTTCACCTCCACTCTGAAAATCTCTGGTAAGAAGCTGGCTTGCTCAGCCTGAGTGTGTGGGGGTTTACAGCTTACGATCTGAAGTTCACTGCCCGCGATCTGGTTGTGTGGAGCCACATTTCACTTCATAACTGAGCACCTGAATAAATGTGTGTTTTTTGTCCAACTAAACAAGCAAACAAAACCACCCTTGAGCTGAAAGGAATAGGAGGCCTGCTATCCTTCAGTGCAAAAAACCCAGTAAAACTCCAACTTGCCACCGCATGTGTCCAACCTGACAGGTGTGAACTGGTCATCAACGTGTGTCTCTGCGGGGGGAGCCACGTGCACGTCTGTGGGAGCAGAAGTGCGATGCATGTGAAACTTAGCCAGCTACTTTTGCAGAGCTGTGATTCTCTTAGGAAAGTGAGAAGGGAACCAACAAAAAAGAAGCAGGTACACAGCTGGATAGTAATCATAGAGAGCGTTGTGGTCAGCTGGTCCAACATCCTTATTTTATAGACAAGAAAAGAGCTAAGTCCCCTGCCAAGCTAATAGAACTAAGTAGGGGCAGCCCGGAGCTCGAGCTCGGGTCTTAGACTCTGAGGCCGGTGCTGTTTTCATGGTGCCTTGCATTAATGACTAGATAAAGTCTTAAACCTGCTTTATGTTCAGTGTTCTTGGCAAGTTAAGAACTAGTTTATCCATCTCTCAGGTTTCATTTGCTCTCCTGGGGAGAATTATTTAGCAGCAGAAAGCAGGGTATAGTCTATGGAGGTATCATGCTTAGCTCCTCAGATAGGCTTTGGAAGTCGTATAGTAAGCCTGTATCAGGAAAACAAGGGTTGGCATAGGCAAAGGGGTCTGCTAGCCCTGAACATTATTTTGTACCCCACGCTCTCAGCCTTACTATTAGGGATCTTTAATTAATGTCCAAATTCAGGATACGACATCATTTCAACAATTTTATCAAGACTGGCTACAAAGATGAGAAACTCAGACTGGCACAAATTAAAGAAGATAATTAAAAGAAGGTAACAATTTGTGTCATATACTAAAGGACAGGAAGTGATGTACAACAAAGCCTAAGGAGGATTGGAATTAAAGGGTTTTCAGAGGATCCTCGAGTCGGTGAGTAAGTCAGTAAATATTGACTAGGTACCTGCTGTACACCAAGTACCTGGGGACACAAGAGCAAAGAAATCAAAGTCATTGCCTCAAGGAGTGGATGTTACAGTGGGGCGATTTGAACAGTAAACAGGCAAATGGGTTAGTAGAATAATTTCAGTTACTGGTAAATGCTATGAAGAAAATAAAATGGGGGAAATGATATAGACAGTGATGGGGCAGGAGGTTCTTCTTTGGCTGAGGTGTTCAGGAAAGGCCTCTGTGAGCAGGTGACATTTGAATTATGAGAGGAGGTCGGGCCCATGAAGATCTGGGGAAGACACTTCCAACTAGAAGGAACATAAAGTACAGAGTCCCAGAAACAGAATTGAACTTGAAATGGGTGAGGCATGGAAATAAGGCTGGTGTGGTTCAAATGAAAGGACTGAGGAGAAGAGTAAGGGAGATAATGTCAAAGGAGTGAGCAGAGGACAGATCATACAGAGCCTTTCGACTTCGGTAAGAAATTTATATTTTGATGTGGATGCAATGGAAATTTATCAAAGAGTGGCAGGCAACATAGTAACTGATCTTTCTGCTGTTTGTAGAACTGACTGTGGTTAAAGGCTGTTGTAGAAGTTTAGTGAGAGAGGATGATGAGGTGCTGGTAAAGAACTGGTGAGGTGTGGTCAGGGTCAGGATAAGTTTTGGAAATAGAGCTCGTGGGACTTGCAGATGGATTAGATATGGAATAGGAGGCAAGGAGAGGAATTGAGGATGACCTGTAGAATTTTTGACCTGAAGAACTGAGTGGATGTTGGTGCCATCTGTTGAAAAGAGGCAGATGAGTAAGTCCCTGTGTATCTAGGAAGATGTGGACTGAGGGATCAGACATTCTTTTGGCTATGTTAAGTGTGAGATAATTTTAGATAGCCATAAGAAAATGTCAAATACGTGGTTGGATGCTTAAGTGTGGTGTTCAGGGAGAAACCAAGACTGCTGATGTAAAGTTGAATTGTCAGAATGTGCAGAATGTGTTTACATTGTTTAAAGTCAAGGGATTGAAGGAGATTAGCTAGGAAGAGAATCTGGATAAAGATCAGAAGAGAGTCAAAAGCAGAGCCCTGGAGGCATGAAAGCCCTTAGAGGTTTGGTAGAAGAAAAGCCAGTCAACAAAAGAGACTGAAGAAAACATGAGGAAACCTCCTGTCATAAAACAGAAAACCTTGTTTCAAGAAACAGCAGCTCTGTCAAGTGCTGCTGAGAGGTCAAGTAAGCTGAGGGCTTTGTGGTTGTTTGTGACTTTAATACGAGTTGTATCAATGAAGCAATGGGGCAAAATCCTCATTGCATTGGGTTGGAGGCAAGACAAGGGAAACAGTGAGGATAGATAACTGCTCCATCGTGGGAAGAAAAATGGAATGCGTGGACACAGATTCAGTTAGGATGAGAGTTTGATGGTGGGAAAATACCATTCTTATCTGATTGCACTTAGTTTCCCTGTGAAGTATGAAGTGAGATCTCTGATATTTGATTCTTTTTTTCTCAGTTCTTCATTTTCCCATTCCCCAGATTACTGAGGATAGCACCTTAACTCTCCCATAACTTAAGCTTGCAAGTGTCTTTGGCTTTCTGTGGCACTAACTCTGATCTCAGACTGATGTGACATTACAGCTCTGGGGACCAACATGGTCTTCCAATGTTTTTTATGTCTCTTAGTTCCGATTCTTGAGAAGGAGAACCTGATTGACTCATGCTAGCCTGTTGGCCTTGGGTTGGTGTCTGCTTCTTCCACTTGCTGCAGCGGGAGGTCTCCGTTACCTGGTAGAAACAGTAGCAGGCCTCGCAGCAGCTTAGGCCTAGTGCTTTATCATGGGCTTTTCCAATGAAGACAGTGTGGATTGGACAGTGTATTAATTTCCTGTGGCTACTGTGACAAATTACCACAGGTGTAATGGCTTAAAACAATAGAAATTTATTTTCTCACAGTTCTGGAGGCCAGAAGTCCCAAATAAAGATATCAGCAGGGCCGTGCCCCCTCCTGAGGCTCTCGAGGAGAATTTGTTCCCTGCTTCTCTACTTCTGGTGGCTGCTGGCATGCCTTGACATTCCGTCACCCCAGCCTCTGTCTCTGCCTTCACTTTGCCTTCTCCGCCCTTTGGGTCTCTCCTCTGTGTGTCTGTTCCAATACTTCCTCTACCTCTGTCTTAGAAGGGTACGTATGACTGCATTTAGATCTCACCTGGTTAATCCAGAGAGGTTCCCCCTTTCAAGTCCTTTTAATTAAGCACATCTTTTGCCACATAATGTAGTAATTACTCTTTCATCCTATAAGGTCATTTTCAAAGTTATAGAGATCTAGACATATCCTTTTTTGTGGGATGGAGAGGGCACTATTCAGCGCACTATAGACAGGCACTTGAAAACCTGAAAATATCTTTTGGGGCTTTCCTCTTTGTCAAACATTTTCTGAAGTACAAGGATGGAGATGAAGGAGGAAAGGGTTGGATTCAAGATTTTGCCGGCATCAGTCTCTCAGTAACTGTCTCATCAGAAGGATTTGTGGTAACTTAGATATATTAATTCAGAGTCCCACGGAAAAATAGCACCAATTGGCACCATTCTGGTTATGAGGGAACAAACCTGTTTTATTCTTATTGAATAATGTATGTGTGTGTATGTGTATGTATGCACATATATATGCAATGGATGACCGTGGAGAGAAGTTGACTGTATGTCTCCCTCGATTTACAATGGGGTTATGTCCTTATAAAGCTATCAAAAATAGGAAATAACTGAAGTTGAAAATGCATTTAATATGTCTAGCATGCTGAACCTCATCGCTTTGCCTAGCCTACCCTAAACCTGTTTAGAACACTTATGTTAGTCTACAGCTGGGCAAGATCATTTAACACGAAGCCTATTTTATAATAAAGTGCTAAAAATATCATGTAATTTATTAAACACTGTACTGGAAGTGAAAAACAGAAATGTTACGTGGGTGCAAGATGGTTGTAAATGTAGAGTTGTTTACCCTCATGATCCTGCTCAAAATCAGGAGAGAGCACCATACCGCGTGTTGCCAGCCCAGGAGAAGATCAAAATTCAAAAGTTGAAGTACAGTGTCTACTGAATGTGTACCGCTTTCACGCCATCATAAAGTTGGAAAATTGTAAGTCAAGCCATCATAAATCAGGGACTGTGTATATAGGTATTTTCCGTCTAATCTGGGCTCTGTGAAGTGTGGTCAAACAATTTATTAAGGAAACAGCTTTTACCTTTCTGTCCTTTCTTGTCAGTTGTCAGCCAAAGAGGGGGAAAAGAAAGGTATAGAAATAGAAAGTAGCTGCTGGGCTTGAGAGAGGATGGAGAAAAAAATATTTATATTTATAGCTTTATTAAAACTGTTGGAGTTATTTCCTCTGCCACAGTGTGTGTTCTTTGTGAAATTCCCTTGTTCTGCTCTCTTGGCTCCTGAAAGCATCATTACACTGCTGTCCTTGAGTCAACCTTTCTTGAGGAAATCCTCCTTTTAAACAGTTATTCTTGTCAGTGCTTTTTCCTCCAGTTATCCAACTCCTGAGTCCCACCTACTAAATTAGAGGAGAGGAATTATTCTAAGAATCCTATTAATAACTTTCTCTTCTGGGATGGCCAAAAACCCCAGATTTATTTCCTGTGAGAAGCACTGTCCTCATGTTTACATCCAGGCTGCCTAATTTGACATTAGATTAAATAGAGACCTCTTTATCTGTGGTCTGTGGAGTGTTTAGCAGTATCTGTGTTTACTAAGCTCACTCATTTTGCCCCTGTTCTCACCCTTGCAAATAAAAATGAGCTCTAGAAATTAGGAGTTTGGGATTAACAGATATACATTACTATATATAAAGCAGATAAACAACAAGGACCTACTATATAGCACAGGAAACTGTATTCAATTTCTTATAATAACATATAATGGAAGAGAATCTGAAAAAAATGTATATATATGTTTAACTGAATCACTTTGCTGTACAACTGAAACTAACATTGTAAATCAACTACACTCAATAAAAAATAAAATATAACTAATTATCAGAGAAATGCAAATCAAAACTACAATGAGGTATCACCTCATACCAGTCAGAATGGCCATCATTCAAAAATCCACAAATGACAAATGCTGGAGAGGCTGTGGAGAAAGGGGAACCCTCCTACACTGCTGGTGGGAATGCAGTTTGGTGCAGCCACTGTGGAAAACAGTATGGAGATTCCTCAAAAGACTAGGAGTAGACTTACTATACGATCCAGGAATCCCACTCCTGGGCATATGTCCAGAGGGAACCCTACTTCAAATGACACCTGCACCCCAATGTTCATAGCAGCACTATTCACAATAGCCAAGACATGGAAAGAGCTTAAATGTCCATCAACTTGACTGGATAAAGAAGAAGTGGTACCCCCCAAAATAGGATATACATTCTTTTCAAGTGCACATGGAACATTTTCTAGGATTGATCATGGACTTGGGCACAAAAGAAACCGCAACAATTTTAAGAAGATAGAAATTATCTCAGGCATCTTTACTGACCACAATGCCATGAAACTAGAAATCAACAACAGAGAAACAAAGGAGAAAAAATGGAAAGCATGAAGATTAAACAATATGCTATTAAAAAACCAATGGGTCAGTGAAGAAATCAAAGCTGAAATTAAAAAATACCTTGAGACAAATGAAAATGAAAGCACAACTACACAAAATTTATGGGACACAGCAAAGGCAACGCTAAGAGGGAAGTTTATAGCGATACAGGCCTTCCTCAAAAAAAGTACAATCTCAAATAAACAATTTAACCCACCAACTAAAAGAACTAGAAAAAGAAGAACAAAAAACCCCAAAAGGCAGCAGAAGGAAGGAAATTATAAAGATCAGGGAGGAAATAAATAAAATAGAGATTTAAAAAACCATAGAAAAAATAAATCAAACCAAAAGCTGGTTTTCTGAAAAAGTAAATAAAATCGACAAACCTCTGGCCAAACTCAAAAAGAAGGAAAAAGAGAGAACACAAATTAGCAAAATAAGAAAGGAAAATGGAGAAATTACAACAAATAAAATAGAAATACAGAATATCATACGAGAATATTATGAAAAACTATATGGAACCAAACTGGATAACGTAGAGGAGATGGAAAAGTTTCTGGAAACATACAGTCCACCAAGACTGAATCAAGAAGAAACTGACCACTTGAACAAACCGATCACTAGAAATGAAATTGAAATAGCAATAAAAAACCTCCCTACAAATAAAAGCCCAGGACCGGACGGCTTCACCGGGGAATTCTACCAAACATACAAAGAAGAACTCATACCAGTCCTTCTCAAATTCTTCCAGAAGATTGAAAAGTAGGGAATACTCCCAAACTCATTCTATGAAGCCACCATCACCCTGATACCAAAACCAGGCAAAGACACTACCAAAAAAGAGAATTATAGGCCAATATCACTGATGAACATAGATGCCAAAATCCTCACCAAAATATTAACAAATAGAATCCAACAACACATAAAAAAGATTATACATCATGACCAAGTGGGGTTCATCCCAGGGACACAAGGGTGGTTGAACATATGCAAATCAATCAATGTAATACATCACATCAACAAGAGAAAGGACAAAAACCACATGATCATCTCAATAGATGCAGAAAAAGCATTTGATAAAATTCAACACCCATTTATGATAAAAACTCTCACCAAAGGTGGGTACTGAGGGAACATATGTCAACATAATAAAAGCTATATATGACAAACCTACAGCCAGCATAGTACTCAACGGTGAAAAACTCAAAAGCTTCCCACTAAAATCTGGGACAAGACAAGGATGCCCACTATCACCACTCCTATTCAACATAGTCCTGAAAGTCCTAGCCACAGCAATCAGGCAAGAGAGACAAATAAAAGAGATCCGAATTGGAAAAGAAGAGGTAGAGGTGTCACTATATGCCGACGACATGTTACTATATATAGAAAATCCTAAAAGGTCCACACAAAAACTACTAGAGCTGATTGAGGAATTCAGCAAGGTAGTAGGTTACAAGATTAACATTCAAAAATCAGTTGCATTTCTTTACACTAACGATGAATGAACAGAAAAAGAAAGTAAAGAAACAATCCCCTTTAAAATAGCACCTAAAGTAACAAAATATCTGGGAATAAATCTAACCAAGGAGGTGAAAGAATTACACACAGAAAACTATAAACCATGATGAAGGAAATTAAAGAAGACTTTAAAAAACGGAAAGATACCCCATGCTCTTAGATTGGAAGAATCAATATTGTTAAAATGATCACACTGGCCAAGGCAATCTACAGATTTAATGCAATCCCTATCCAATTACCCAGGACATATTTCACAGAACTAGAACAAATCATAATAAAATTTATATGGAACCACAGAAGACCTAGAATTGCCAAAGCATTACTGAAGAGAAAGAAAGAGGCTGGAGGAATAACTCTCCCAGACTTCAGACAATACTATAGAGCTACAGTCATCAAGACAGCATGGTATTGGTATAAAAACAGATATATGGACCAATGGAACCGAATAGAGAGCCCAGAAATGAACCCACAAACTTTTGGTCAGCTAATCTTCGACAAAGGAGGCAAGAATATACAATGGAATAAAGACAGTCTCTTCAGCAAATGGTGTTGGGAAAACTGGACAGCAGCATGTAAAACAATGAAGCTAGAACACTCCCTTACACCATATACAAAAATCAACTCAAAATGGATCAAAGACTTAAACATAAGACAAGATACAATAAACCTCCTAGAAGAAAATATAGGCAAAACATTATGTGACATACATCTCGAAAATGTTCTCCAGAACAGTCTACACAAGCAATAGAAATCAAAGCAAGAATAAACAAATGGGACCTAATGA
This sequence comes from Camelus bactrianus, assembly GCF_048773025.1. Taxonomy (NCBI): domain Eukaryota; kingdom Metazoa; phylum Chordata; class Mammalia; order Artiodactyla; family Camelidae; genus Camelus; species Camelus bactrianus. The sequence goes on from NC_133541.1 coordinate 43,448,091, forward strand.
AACTTACAAGCTTCTGCACCCCAAAGGAAACCACAAGTAAAAGAAAAAGACAACCTACAGAATGGGAGAAAATTTTTGCAAATGAAACCGACAAAGGCTTGATCTCCAGAATATATAAGCAGCTCATGAGACTTAATAAGAAACAACCAAACAACCCAATCGAAAAATGGGCAGAAGACCTGAACAAGCAGTTCTCCAAGGAAAACATACAAATGATCAATAGACACATGAAAAAATGCTCAATATCACTAATTATCAGAGAAATGCAAATCAAAACTACAATGAGGTGTCACCTCACACCAGTCAGAATGGTCATCATTCAAAAATCCACAAATGACAAATGCTGGAGAGGCTGTGGAGAAAGGGGAACCCTCCTACACTGCTGGTGGGAATGCAGTTTGGTGCAGCCACTGTGGAAAACGGTATGGCGATTCCTCAATAGACTAGGAACAGACTTACCATATGACCCAGCAATTCTGCTCCTGGGCATATGTCCAGAAGGAACCCTACTTCAAATGACACCTGCACCTCAGTGTTCATAGCAGCACTATTTACAATAGCCAAGACATGGAGACAGCTTAAATGTCCATCAATGGATGACTGGATAAAGAAGCGGTGGTATATTTATACAATGAAATACTACTCAGCCATAAAAACCGACAACATAATGCCATTTGCAGCAACATGTATGCTCCTGGAGAATGTCATTCTAAGTGAAGTAAGCCAGAAAGAGAAAGAAAAATATCATATGAGATCGCTCATATGTGGAATCTAAAAAAAAAAAAAAACCAAAAAACAAAAACAAAAAAACAAAGCATAAATACAAAACAGAAATAGACTCATAGACATAGAATACAAACTTGTGGTTGCCAAGGGGGCGAAGGGTGGGAAGGGATAGACGGATTTCAAAATTGTAGAGTAGATAAACAAGATTATACTGTATAGCACAGGGAAATATACACAAGAACTTATAGTAGCTCACAGAGAAAAAAAATGTGACAATGAATATATATATGTTCATGTATAACTGAAAAGTTGTGCTCTACACTGGAATTTGACACAACGTTGTAAAATGATTATAGATCAAAAAATGTTTAAAAAAAAAGAAGTGGTATATTTATATAATGGAATACTATTCAGCCATAAAAACCGACAACGTAACGCCATTTGCAGCAACATGGATGCTCCTGGAGAATGTCATTCTAAGTGAAGTAAGCCAGAAAGAGAAAGAAAAATACCATATGAGATCACTTATATGTGGAATCTAAAAAAAATAAAAATAAAAAAATAAATAAAATTAGGGGGAGGATATAGCTCAAGTGGTAAAGTGCATGCTTAGCATGCATGAGGTCCTGGGTTAAATTCCCAGTACCTCCTCCTAATTAATTAATTAATTAATTAATTTTAAAAATTAAATTTTTATAAAGGAGAAGAATGAGCTCTAGAAATTGTATGAAGGAGGACCCAGGCTTTGTAGGGGAAGAACACGGGGGACTCCTCTCAGGCTTTTTAGCGCCTGAAGGAGGTCAGTGCTCCTTTTCACCTTCAGTGTGGTCTCTTGAGCCACTGACCTGCCTCCCACCCACGGAGCAGTGGCCACACGGCTGCTACCCTCCTCTCCATTTAGAGGCAGCCAGAAACCAACCCTGAAGTGGAGGCTTTGCGGATGGGTTAGAGAGGCTTATCTGCTTTCCATAGTGTCAGGTGGAGAGGGTCTGTTTGAATTAAGCACCAGAGAATTACATTCCCCAAAGTACTTTTGGATGGCAAATAGTCTTAGCACTTAAGTAAATTCCTGAATTATCTGGATGATTCACTTTCTGGATTTGAAAAGGTCACCTCTAGACCTGAGCCTGGGTGATTTTAACATTCTCTAGGTGGAGCCAGATATCCCCTGTTTTAACCCCTCTTCTCTAGCGGAGTTATTTTTATAACATGGTGTTGACGGCCCAACACCACCCTTTGAAAAAAACTTTCTAACTTAAAGATAGTCATGAAATCATTCTTTAGTTTTCTCTTTTCAGGCAAGTTCCTTAATATTCCCTCTTTGGACACATTTTCTGTTTCTTTAATCTTTTTTCATGATTCTTTCTCCAAACTCTGCCTTGCCTCTCGTAAAGGCATGGTAACTGAAACTACCCAGGATGTTTGTACACAGATCTGCCTGTCCCTCAGTGTAGTACAAAGCTTGTGTCTAGACAAGATGTTACCACCCTTATTTTTTGCTTAGAATGAGTATTATGGAAAAGTGGCTGAATTGTTTTGATTGTTGACTGGATGTATCAATTTGACTGGGCCATGGGGTGCCCAGATATTTGCTTAAATATTATGGTTGTGTGTGACTGTGAGGATGTTTCTGGATGGAATTAACATCTGAATCAGTAGACTGAGTAAAGCAAGTTGTCTTCCCTGAAGTGGGAGGGCCTCATCCCATTGATTGAAGGCCTGAGTAGAATAAAAAGGCTGAGTAAGAGAATTCTCTTTCTCTCTGCCTGTCTCCAAGCTGGGACATCAGTCTTCCCTTGCTTTGGACTTGGGCTCAGGCTGGAACTTACATCATTGGCTTTCCTAGTTCTCAGGCTTTTGGACTTGGACCGCAATTATACTATCGATTCTCCTGGGTCTCCAGTTTGCTGACTGCAGATCTTGGACGTCTCAGCTTCTGTGACTGCATGAATCAGTTCCTCCCGTCCAAGTACTAACCAGGCGTGACCCTGCTTAGCTTCTGAGATCAGACGAGATCGGGTGCCTTCAGGGTGGTATGGCCGTAGACTGAATCAATTCCTTATAGTAAATTTCTCTCTCTCTCTGTCTCTCTCTATTTATTTATTTCCTATTGACTCTGTTCTTTGGGGAACCCAAACCAATGCATTTGTCTTAGGCAGAAAATAAATCTGGGACATCTACCTGTGCCTGAAAGTATAAGCCATCAAAGACATCTTAAGTCATGCCCGTAGGACATAGGTGTCTACCTGAAGGGGCTCCTATTGGTCAAAGATGGGAATATGTGAGCATTACAAAAAGACTGCTATAAGTCATGGTGTCACGTCCTACAGAAGTCTGCTGGTACCAGGAGGTAGGTTAAGACTTGGTGAGGGCAGTTCTGGAGGCCTCGCTCAGTGCAGACTCGAGGTTACAGTGGCCTGTGGTAGATCAGACTAGGATGGGGTGGGTCCTGAGGGGTGGAGGGTCTAAGACATCCAGCAGCACCGTGAGGATGAGCTTGGTGTGCCAGTGCTGCTGCTGGCCCCAGGAACTCATAGCACCATTAAAAAACAAAAAAGACTGCTATAGATAGAAATAATAAAAATCCATGAATTCATATACCTTGAAAAGGAGAGTATATACCATGTTGATTGTTGATTACCTTTGTAGGTTACCAGAGCACAGCTTATTCTTCTGAAGAATGATAAAGGGAAAGAATTGAAAGCAGCCTTTCTTTCTTCTATAGATGATAATTCATAATTACCATATAAATGTAAATGTCCTTCCCCTGTACCCCCGTGCCCCCTCTCCCCAGATCGTAGACCACAAGGAACATACCTGGAGCTCAGCAGGTCTGGTTTATTCCTTGTTGCAGAGAAGGAACCTGGGAACTGCGAGGGACCTGTGGGACATCTCAGAGAGTGTTAGAAAGGATACATTAGAGGATTTGGGCTGTGCTTAGATGATGTTGAGGGTGGTTCAATGAAGAGGGGCTTTGCTCTAGATTGGAAGGGAGGATAATTTTATGATTGGGAATTCTATTGAATTCTAGAGAATTACATGAGGGAATATAGTAGCTCTTACAGGTCAGGCTAGAGCAAGGCTAAAGCTGTAACTATTACAGAAGCACCAGTCATTCATATTATCTACAAAAGGAGCGTGTTTAATATTTTTGTGGTCTGCACCATGACCTTGCTTTTCCTTGTGATAAAACAACATCATGAAGTAGTCTTGGTTTTTTTTTTTTTTTTTAATCTCACTTCTTCAAAGTCACAAGGTGACTTGCTGTTCTGTGAGACTTTTTATGTCCTTTGAGAGAACCCTGAGGTCTAGCTATGAGTGTCAGACTAACTCCTTGGGTTCAGGGCTGCTTTTCTGCTTCTGAAAGGGCTTTTTCTTCTTCTTTTTTAAACAGAAGAATAATAGAAAATAAAAGAGAAATGAAAGATTTGGATAATCTCATGTTCAGTCTCTAATGGAATAATGGATATAAGTAATCAAGATGCTGAAGTCATTAGGTGAAATTTTGATGGGGTACTTACTTTGGTTGGTTCAGGCTGGTATCCCCTGAACCACTGATCGATCTTAACATCACCAAAAGTGGGACGTGCCTCCTTATATGACTCACAGCACCACCTTTGAAATATTCTTGCTCCCAAATCTGAATCTGACTCTAGGCAAATCTCTAACTACCAGCATCATCTAAACTAATACCATGATGGAATAATCAGCTAAATCCAGAATAACTATAAATTGTGTTAGTTATGGAAGTGTGCTGTTATTTTAAAGTGTTCATCTCTGTTAGAGATACATTCTGAAACATTTATGGACAGAATGCTAGGATAACTGGTATTTGCACCAGAAGAAAGGCTGGCAGGTGGACAGAGGAAACAAAATAATAGAATGTTGCTGATTCTTAAAGCGGGGTGATGAGTTGATGGAGATTAATCATTCCTCCTACTTTTGAGTATCTTTGAGAATTCCAGAACAAAGAGCTTTTAAAAAAGGTGAATGTTGCTTTTGTTCCACATCATTTGTTTGATTGTCCCCCCTTCCTCAGCAGGGCACCACTGTTCACTGTTTAAAATTAAAGAAGGGAAGACAGGGACCATCTCCCTTTCCAAACACTCAAGCAGAAATAGTTCTATTTCCTAAAGACCCATTCTGTAATCCCCAGATACTGCTTTTGCTCAGTCTCTATTTAATATGGCTTTTATGGGGTAGGGGCTCTCTGAAATGACAAAGGTCTCCAATAGTTATTAATATAAAACTTTATTTTCTGGCTCATTCATTTCTTCAAGGTTGTGTGTCCATCAAAAGAAGAGACCAGTTGTAGAAACAATTGAATAGGTTGTAATATGGATATAATTTTTATGTGATTGCTATCACATGCAGTACTTAAAGGCTGAGCTGGAAGTTGAGTGACCATACTATTAATTTGAAAATTTCTATGGAATTCACCATTTTATGGCTTTTTCCACTCAGGAATAAATTTTTTATACATGTTCAAATTTTTAGAATCCCCGTGGAGCTGGGATAATAGTTACTGCCTTAAATGGATAAAGACTGAAAGCCAGTCCTAAGCAAGTGTTACCTCGCCTTCTGGGGCTTTCTATTTTTAGCTTCAGTTTTGCTCCCAGAGGTAGAGGTGAGTAACTTTTTCATCCATTTCTCTTCACTAACTGTGTGTCTTGACCTATCTTTACTGACTCATCAGACTTGCATTTTTGGTTTCTAATTCCTTTCAGTTGTTCTGAGCACCTTAACAATTCTTAATAATTCAAGGACACTTCCTCAATAAAATACTATGTATGTGCCTGTAACCACAGGGTACTGGGAGCAGAATTCTGTGTTGTTACAGAATGCGTGCTGAATAGAACCATGCACGGTGGTTAGTCACTCTTGTGTAGATTGTCTCTTTTGGAATTTGGTGGGAGTTTTTGTGAAATAGACTGGATGTTTCTGTGCCGCAAAATTCTGTAGCATGGTTTTATTTGCTTGTCAATCAAAATCATGTCTAATAAATGTCTATGGTATGATTTGAGGGTAACTTGTGGCAACACTTTAGATTGGCTTCATTTAAATAGCGATGTTGATGACGGGAAAATGACAATGATTTATTTTGGCGCAAGGCTAGAGTCAAATAGCACTGTCCCTGAAAGCTGAAGTTTACAAATCTTTCCCTTTTGTTTGGAGGGGATGTTACCCTTCCTTCCATTCTTTCTGTATCCGAGACCAGGCCTGTGCTTTAGGGGGTTCCTGACGTGGAAATAATCAAATAAGGTTATTTGCTCTGATAAATGGCTCGGTCAAGGAAGAGTAGGGAGACAGAAAGAATGATACATGGGGCCTTCTGAGGGCTCAAAGCAGAGAGTAGCCCAAGTCTGCATAGAGGGAAGGAGAGAAGAAGGGTTTCATAGAAGTGTGATGTTTAAACTGAGTCTTAAAAAAGTGGAAAAACCATGGTAGACAGTAGAGGGCTGTGAATAAAGTTGGGAGATTTGAAACAGGACAGTACTTTCAGGGAACTGCAACTGTTTAGTGCTGCTGGAAGATTGTGTGTGTGTGCACATGTGTGTGCAACACACTCAGGTGTGTTGTAGAAGGCAGGTAAGGATGATGATGAGATAAGTTATAACAAGAAATTGTGCTGGCGATGTAAGCAAGGGTGAAGTCATAGAGGGCTTTGTGTGTCTTTCTAAGAAAATAGAACTTTACTCTGCAGGTTATGGGGAGCCTTTGGGAGTTGACCTCTTTTAAAAAAAAACTTTTTTTACGTTGTCATTTTTTGCAGAGGGGAGTAGATAATTAGGTTTACTTTTATTTATTTATTTACTTTTTAAACAGAGGACCTTGTGCTTGCTAGGCAGACACTCTACCACTGGCAGTTGACCTCTCAATATTGCCCTATCTCTGTAGTGGCCTTTCGCCAGTAGCCCAAGCACCCTTATGCAGTCAGGAGCCCAGGATTATGTGGACTATATGTGCATTTGTGTCAGTGTTCCTTTAAGGAGTTAAGTAGCTCAAGTTCAGGCTTTTGAGACTTTCAGCATATTTCTTGTTTCATGGGGCTAAGATTGTGGGGCAGGACAGCAGTCTGGCGTAAGTTTATTGCGGGTGGGATTTACTGCGGCTGCATGGGCTTTCCAAGATGCCGTATTAACTAGTGTTTCTAGAGGAACTATGCTTGGATTCTCTGCAAGAACTTGAGTATGTCCTCGTAGAATTCATTTGCTTTCTTTCTGTCTTCACATTTTGATGAAATTTTACTATTATTTTTGTCATTTACTTTAAGCCGTATAATGCGTACAGCCCTGTTCATGATTTTAAAAGGGGACTTAATTTGCTAATATTTCCACTTACAATTCAAGGTCTCTGGTATCATAGTTAGTCTTTGATCTGCATTGAAAAGCACAAACAGTTCAGGCATCAAATATTCCTGAAATAACATTTCCAATTAGTTCTTTGATGAACTTCAGAGCAAACAATTAACTCGTTGTCCTTGAGAGAAGAACATGTTGATTCCAGCTTATGCTCTAATAGGAGATATTGCTGTAAATTTGTCCAGAGAGTTGGAAGAGGAAGGTGTCATGGTAACCCAGTTCCCTCAGTTAATCAAGCAAATTGTCAGCTTCTTGAAGGGTTTAGGTACAATAAATATCTGGAGAAAAATCAGCCAAGTACATTTTGACAGTTGAGATTAAGAGCTACATGGGAAGAGCTGCAATTTTCTTTTATTGAAATGATCTGTTTTACTTAGCCTACCTAAGCTCTTAAACACAGAAGGCACCTTCACGTGCTCTGTCCTCCAAGCTAGGAAATGCAGAACCGTACCTGGTTGGTGAAATCCCGTGGTACAAGGAGTCCTCTTCACTGAGTGTTCTGGTTTTCTATTGCTGCTTAGCACACTGTGCCCACAAGTGCAGTGGCTTAAACTACTTTTAGTTTGGTTTTGAGGGTCAGGAATGTAGATGTGGTGCCACAGGGAAGCACATCTCTGTTCCCAGTGTGTAGGGTCTCAGCCAGGACAACTCAGATGGCCGGGGACCGGAACAGCTGGGGGCTGGGAGGGCATCTTTCTCTTTATGCAGCCTCAGGGCTTCTCCATGTGGCCTCCCCATGTGATCTCTCTTGCATCTTGGTCTTGGAGTAGCAAGACTTCTCACCCAGGGGCTCTGAATTCTAGTGAGTATTCCAAAACACCAAGGTGGAACTCGCAAAGCCTTTTATAACCTGGCCTTGGAAGTCATGCAGCATCACTGTGTCATAGTTGGTCTGTCAGACCCAGCCCGCACTCAGTGTGGGAGGTGACAACACAAACATGTGAATACTGGGTGGTGTGGGTGATTGGGTGAAGGGGTGGGTGCATCTTGGAGACTGACTGCCACACTGAGTCACTACCAAGGCTGGTAAGCCTCACTTCTTCAAGTCACTGTGAGCTCATTTTCTCCCAGGCAGACTTTTGCCCACCCCGCCTCCATCCCCTTCTCCCCCAATATTCTTTTCAGGGCAGCTGGAAACATCTGAAAAAAAATTCTTTCATAACTTTTCTTGTTTAAAAACTTTTCAGTGCCTTAATATTGCTCTTAGGATGGAGAACTTCATTCAGCAAGTGTTTACTGAGTGCTTACTTTGTCCCGAACCACATCCTGGGCTCCAGGGATGCCACAGCAGCATTTGACTAAAGGCTTGAAGCAGGTGAGGGTGTGAATCATGCTGATATTTGAAGAGAGAGAATTTGGGCAGAGGGAGTGGCAGGTGCCAAGACCATGAGAAGGAAGCACAGCTGCCCTTCAAGGAAAGCTGGGCTGTTGGGTCTGGGGCACACAGAGCAAGAATGAGAGCAACGGGAGATAAGCCAGGGATTTAACAGAAACCCAGACTGTATAGGGCCTCAGAGGCCAAGGCTGTGCTTTAATTTTCACTCTGAACGAGGTAGGGAGCCTTTGGAGCCTTTGGGAAGAGCAGTGACAGAGTCTGACTCATGTTTTAAAAGGATTGCTCCTGGGAGTAAAGGGAGGAATAGAAAGACCATTTTCATGGCTATTGCAGTAATCTAGGAGACAGGAAGTGGTGGCTTGGGCCAGGGAGGGATAGTAAAAGTGATGAGAAGTGGTCCAGTAAAGGATGTATTTTGAAAATAGAATGAGTAAGTTTTGCTGATGAATTTAGTGTAGGATATGGACGAGAGAGGAGTCACAGGTGATGTCAAGTGACTGAAAGGATAGAGTTACCCTTTTTGGAGATGGAGGAATCTATAGGTAGTACAGATTTAGGAGAGAGTTTGGTTTGGATACGTTAAAAAAAATCTTTAGCATGAACTTCAAAGCCGTATAGACCTCACCATATCCTGGGTCCCTGACCCCATACCTCCTACACACCATGCTTCAGTCTCATCTCCTCAAGTGACCAACACCTCCTTCTGCCTTAGGGCCTTCACACTGCTTTTCCCTGTGTCAGGATTGCTCAGTAAACCCCCCCACCTGCCTCAGCTAGTTAATCCCTAGTCCTTCAAGCTTCGCTCAACTATTACTTTTTCAAAGAAGCCTTCCCAATCCCTTTAGTTGGATTTATGTTCTTGTAACACCCTGCAAGTATTGTTTCATGTCTGAAGGTTACTGCTGTAGGAATGTACGCTGCATGGGGGGACGGACCTTTCTTGGCTCCTCACTCCAGTATCCCCAGTGCCTACACGATGCCTGCAACCTGGGAGTGCTCAAGAATTGTTTTTCTCATCCCGCATATCCATTCAAAGATTATAACATAATCAACCCACAATTCTTTTTTTTTAAATTGGAATATGGTCAGTTTACAATGTTGTGTTAATTTCTGATGTGCGACATAGTGATTCAGTTATCCATATATATATATATAAAATCATTTTCATATTTTTTTAATTATCGGCTATTGCAAGATACTGAATTTATTTCCCTGTGCTATATTATAGGTCTTGGTTGTTGATCTATTTTACATACAGTGGTTTGTATGTGCAAAACCCAAACTCCCAATTTATCTCTCCTCTCCCCTTTCCCGCTTGGTAACCATGAGTTTGTTTTCTATGTCTGTGAGTTTGTTTCTATTTTGTAAATAAGTTCATTTGTCTTATATTTTTAGATTACATATATAAGTGAAATCATACAATATTTTTAGAGCATGTGCTCAGCATGCATGCGGTCCTGGGGTCAATTCCCAGTACCTTCAGTGAAAAAAAAAAAACAACAAAAATTACCTTTCAGGATAAATGCTTCAAAGATAATTTATCTTTTTTTTTTTTTTTTAAACAGACTGACTCAAACTACTTCCTTAGTGCAGAATCTTTAGGAGGAGACATTGGAAATGCTCTCAAAGGCCTGAGGATTCTTTTTTACTGTTAGCAAGACCATATTATATTCAGACCTGTCCAAAGACTGTCTCCATTTGAAAACCCACTAAAGCCTTCGGTGGCAGATCAGTTAGTAAAGGGAGGGGATCACTGGTGTTTCCCCTACTCTGGACCACCATCTCCTTAAAGTCTTACATTTTCCTGTATATGGTAGGACTGGTGTCATACTTCTGAAGAGCTCAGGCTCTTCCGGTGAGAAGAGATGCTGATTCACTGCTAGTGAAATGCCATTTCAACTCTTTGCCACCCTTCGTGGAGAATACTTGTAGAAGTGACTTTTCAGCACAGAAGGTGAGAAGGGACATGGAAGTATCTGAGAGTTAGAAGGCAGTTTATTCCCAGCCTGTATTTAGTCGCTGACTCTCTAGCTGTGCTGATGAAAGACACACGCAGCAAAATATGCAGGACCGCAGGGGAGGAGTAAAGGGATGCTCAGGCAGGTAGTACTGGGGGAGACGTTGCATTTGGGTGAAACTTTATTTTTTTAGTTACCTATAGTTTAGGTTTCATTACTGCCAATGGGTAGTGTTATAGTGCAGTTTTCTGGGACTAGTGAAGTATTTGGGGATATGACTTTTGTCCTGAAAACCTCTTTAGAAGTCTTCATTGGCATTTAAAATAAACACTATGGCATTAGCCAAGAATAAATTCTCTTGCAGAGACGAACTATAGACAGGGGTCCTCTTTGGGGCTCCAGAGAGTTGGGCTGTGACGGCAGGGCTGTTCTCAGGAAAAACAAAAAAGGATTAGGAACTGTCACTAGAGTCTCCTCCAATGCCCATGCACGCCGATGGCAACCCTTTTCCTAATAGTTCTGTGACTCCTATCTTCCTCCCTGTTGAGCTTGCCCGAGTTGTTAGTATTTCATTTCCAATTTTGTAATGAAAGCCTCTATCATTTGTAAAGGGACGTTGAAATGTCATGGCTCATTAATGCATGATTTTTTTTCCTTGAGTAATGACCCCTCTTAACACTCCAGAAATCCTATCATGCAGGGAAATTTCTGCATAAATTAAGAGAGGTCCAGGATAGAGTTTTTCATTTTTCACCTTTCTAATTTTATATTGTGCCAATTACTCACTCAACTTCTAATTTCTCTATACTTTGCTTACTCCACCCATCAGCACTTTCTCTTCTAGACAGAGTCAATGCTAGAAAACCTTGTGGAGAAAGTGAAATTTGTCCTTTCTGGATGTATTTGCCAAAATTCTTTTGGTTGAAGGTGACTGAAACTACCAACTCAAACTATGAAGTATATTCTGCTGTACACCAGAAACTGACCCAACATTGTAAACTGACTATACTTCAATTAAAAAAAAATGAAAAAAAACTTAAATTAACTTAAAAGGGAATTTATTATTTCATTTAACCATAAAGTCCAAAGAATGAAGGCATAGCTGAAGGCACCCAGAGCTTCAGATGATGGCGTCAGGTTCCCGTCCTGTGCTGCATTCATCACGCTCACACGCAGCTCCAGTCCCAGAATGGGAGAGGCCCCCTCCGTCCGTCCCTCCCTAGCATCTGTGTCCCTAAAGTTCTTGTGACTTAGGGTGACAGAATATTTTGGTTAACTTGCTTGATTTATGTGCCTATTCCTGTGGTAGGAGAGGTTAGAACCTGATGACATTTTAACCCAAGTCACATGGGATGGGGCCATCCCCCCAGGAAAGAAATACAGAGCCAGCCGTGTAATGATGATGTCTCCCTGCTGTTCTCCCTGCACGCTGTGTAAGGTCCACCCTGCTGGGGAGGCCGTTTTACACATCAGGCTCTATTTCATCTCATCAGCACATAGCAGTTCTTTTCCGCCCCACAGCCTAACTGTGATGCTCCCAAGGGCAGAGCAAGGGTAGCGAGGAGGATGTTCCAGCTTTGGATAGGGAAGTAAATTTCAACTAAAAGTAAGGTAGAACTTTTAATAGTCCTTAAGAAGATTCTAAAGATAAATTGTCTCAAAAATGGTGGCTTCCATGTCACTGGTTTTTAAAAAGGGTCTACTGTCCACATACAGAGTGTTTTTTGAGAGGATTTGCACAGTAGCTTGAAGTAGAGACAGATGACTAGCACTCTGACTCTGTGGGCAGAATTCTCTGTGGACAGTATTCTCTTTGACCATGCCCTCAGGTATGTACAAATACAGACAGGATTATAAATACTGAACAATTTTGAGGTTTGGGTCAGGGAAACATGTAGGTACTGTCACGCATTTTTTTCTCATTAAATTTTTTTTTTTGAGGGGGGCAGGTAATTAGGTTTATTTTTAAATAAAGATACTGGGGATTGAACTGAGGATCTCATGCATGCTAAGCACACACTCTACCACTGAGCTACACTCTCCCCTCCCTTTCTTTGAATTCTTAATTGCTGCCTCTTAAAAGATTCTTAAGATAGTCTGTTTTCCCCCACCTGCCGATTGAGATATAATTGACATATAACGTTGTAAAGATAGTCTTTCTCTTACCAAAATTTTTGTAAACACATGAAAGACTAAATCTTTTTTAGTTTTATACGTATTTAAATGTTTTCCTTTGAAATAGATTAATCTTTATTTAACCTCCATACTTTCATTATGTTGACTCATTTCTTTAGTAAAATATAATATGTAAATATCCAATGCATGCATTTTCTGGTCTACTATAATTTTTTTTGTGAGTGTGTTCTCATCTTAACGTGAATGTCATCAAAAAGTTGTAAAGTGTTTTCCAGGTTATAGCCTCTAATTATTTTCCATGAGTTAAAACGAAAACTTTTCATATGTAGATTTTTGCATTATGTATTTCATTTATCAAGTGAGATGCTTTATGTAAATGGCTGTATTGAAAGCATAGTATTTTTGAAACTATGTATTTTGAGAATTTAGAGTTCTATTTGGTAATGAGGGTTAAATAGTAATTTTTTTCCATAGAAATAAAACCCTTGCATGATTCTGTTAGGCTATAGAGATTTAGAGCCTGCAGACTGGATTCAGATCAAATGCTTGCCCTAGATGTGTGGCTTAGGAATGCCAACAACTATTTTATATCTGAGTTTCCAACTTTGTAAAACACTGACGATAAAAGTACCTGCCTTTTAGGATGATGGTGAATTTCCAAAGAGATCATGCAGGCAAAGTCCATGCACAGCACCTGTTACATAGTAAGAATCCTGCAAACTTCTAGCTGTTCTAATGTTATTATTTTCTGCTTAATGATTTCCATAGATACAAACAAAGCTATGTGCTAAGGAAAAAACTGACAGTCATCGACTAATTGAAATTTTAATTATTCATGCTCATTACATTTTTTCACGTGGATGGTTTGTTTTGCTTGAATGTTATTTGAGTTCAAGCATGAACTCCCTCCTGTCCAATGAGTTGTTAGAATGCTAAAAAGCCCTCGTATTATGGTTGGGATTATGACAGAAATTAATGTAGAGATAATTTTTAAAATTGTGTGTGATAAGAAATGATGTATGTTGTAGGGACCTAAGGGATGAATTCTTCAACTGTGAAAGGGATTCAGTGGGCAAAGGCTGATTCAAGCAATGTGGAAAAAGTGCCATGTCCTTCATAAAGAGACAAGGGCAAGCAATCATGTAGCCCTCAAGTGTGTGTGTGGCTACATTATAGAAAATGAAAATTGGAAGCTAGGACCAATCCTGAAGCAGTGTTTAAAACATTTGGAAGCAACCTAAATGTCCATCAACAGATGAGTGGATAAAGAAGATGTGGCAGATAGATATATACAGTGGAATATTACTCAGCCATAAAAAAGAATGAAATGCCATTTGTGGCAACATGGATGGACCTAGAGATTATTATATTAAGTGAAATAAGTCAGACATAGAAAGACAGATACCATATGATATCACTTATATGTAGAATCTAAAAAAAATGATACAAATGAACTTATTTATAAACCAGAAATAGACTCACAGACGTAGAAAACAAACTATGGTTACCAAAGGGGAAAGGGGTATGGGAGAGGGATAAATTAGGAGTTTGGATTATCACATATGTATCACTGTATATAAAATAGATAAACAGCAAGAACCTACCATATAGCATAGTGAACTATATTCAATATCTTATAATAACCTATAATGGAAAAGAATCTGAAAAACAATATATATATATATATATAATATATATATATATATATAAATGAATCACTATGCTATACACCTGAAACTAGCACAACATTGTAAATCAACTCTACTTCAGTAAAAATAACACCACCACCACCACCAAACCCATTGGAATCTGAGTGCAGGTGTTGGGCTGCATACTTCACGATAGATGCCTGTCCTGGTGACATCTGAGGTTGCTGGCAGGGTGTTTCCGACTGTCAGCTGAATGTTAGGGGCTCTGAGACTATCTGAAACTGAAACTGAGCACAGGAAAGATCTGCTGAGGAAAAGTCGGTTTCTGTACAGAAAAGGCTTATTAGGTTAAAACCCCATTTTGTTTTGTACCACCTTAAATTAATGGGAGATAATTAGTATACCCATTAAAGATGCCGAGGAGTTTACTTCAGATTGATCTCAACATATTTTTAGTGTAGATGAAACTGGTCAATTTAGGGGGACAAAAAGATTATATGTCACTAAGGAGGAGAAGTATATGACTGGCTTTAATGCTCCAAAGGATTACTTTGTGCTCTTACTTGGAGCAAATGGGTCTGAGAACTGAACACTTAAATTCCTCTTAGTTTGAACTTATAATTCTATAGATTTAATTAGAACAACATTTCAGAAACTAACCTGTCTTGAAGAAGAGAAGCTTCTGTGTGCTCTAAACTGTCTTATTTAGGTACCCTCCTTTGGAATTATTTCTGTATAATTGGAAATGACTTAGGAAATATAATTTTTCCAGTATAGCTTGAGATCCCATAGAGTTTGAACTTTTTTGCTTGGTCAGAGGATGTGAAAAGAAATACATCATGCTAGAGTTAGTTTCCACGGCCCTTTGCCACAGAATGATAATTCTAACAGCGTATTTTATATTATTTCATTTTACTCTTTCCAGTTGTTAAAATTGATTTTTTTGGTGTTATGAAGTAAATGAAACATTTTAAAGGTCCTAGAATTTCCTTGACAAGTCACTTGTGTGTCAGGTGTATTAACAATTAACATCTTTTCTTTGTTTATAATTGGTTCATAGTCTTCTCAGGAGTAGAGTGAGTACTGAAGCATGTGGAGTACACTCGGAATAATTCAACATGATGGGGAGAGGCAGGTGGGTCATGGTCACACATCTCAATTTCCTGTTTCCTTTTTAGGAAGTGTAACAAAATATTTTAGAATAGAGATAATTTTATGATGCATATGTAAAATCAGGTCAAGTAGACAAATTTAAGGATAATGATATACTTTACACATACTAATAAAAATTCAGCAACCTCTAATCTGAAAGTTAAAAGTCACAATTACTTTGAGATAACTATTGGAATGATTAAAAGCCAAATTCTTCTGAAAAGGATGTGACATAACTTACAGAAGTAATGTAATAGTTTAATATAAATATATAACTTAAAATTTCCCAGGTTATAACTTTTCTTGCTAATACAGGTTTTTTTTTTTTTAAATTCAAGTATAGTAGATTTACAGTGTTGTATTAGTTTCTGGTATGCAGCACAGTGATTCCTTTTCATATTTTTTCATTATAAGTTATTACCAGATATTGAATATTGTTCCCTGTGCTGTACAATAGGATCTTGTTGTTTATCTATTTCATATATAGTAGTTAGTATCTGCAAATCCCAAAGTCCCAGTTTATCCCTCCTTACCCTCTTTACCCCCTGGCAACCATAAGTTTGTTTTCTATGCCTGTGAATCTGTTTCTGTTTTGTAAACAAGTTCAATTGTATCATTTTTTAAGATTCCACATGTAAGTGATATCACATGGTATTTGTCTTTCTCTGACTTACTTTACTTAGTATGACAATCTCCAGACCCATCCATGTTGCTGTAAATGGTATTATTTTAGTTTTTATGGCTGAGTAGTATTCCATTGTGTGTGTGTATGTATGTATGTATGTGTGTATGTATATGTGTGTGTGTATATATATATATATATAAAAATACCACAACTTCTTTATACAGTCATCTGTCAGTGGAAATTTAGGTTGCTTCCATGTCTTGACTATTGTAAATAGTGCTGCTATGAACATTGGGGTGCAGGTATCTTTTTGAATTAGAGTTTTCTCCAGATATATGCCCAGGAGTGGGATTGCTGGATCATATAGTAAGTCTATTTTTAGTTTGTTTGAGGAATCTCTGTACTGTTTTCCATAATGGCTGCACCAAACTACATTTCCACCAAAAGTGTAGGAAGGTTTCCTTTCCATACCCTCCAAGCATTTATCGTTTGTGGACTTTCTGATGATGGCTGTTCTGACTGGTGTGAGGTGATACCTCATTGTAGTTTTGATTTGCCTTTCTCTGATACTTAGCAATATTGAGCATTTTTTCCTGTGCCTGTTGGCCATGCAGGTCTTTTTGAACCTATTAAATACCCCCTTTCCCAGATCACTTCTCTTCTAGGAGTTGCTGGGGGGCTCACTTTCCCTCAGGAGCTGATTTAGTCAGCCAGCTCCGGAATGACTCTGCCATTTCTTCTTCCTTTGGCTCTGTCTTCAATGCCTGTCTCCCTTAAGACATGGTCGTGTCTGCCAGGAGGTGCTGCTTCCTCTGCTCAGTGCGGTGGCGCCCCATTGGTACCACACTGCTGTGTTCCTCGGACCCTGTACTTAGTTCTGTGCAGAAGTGAGAAGCTTCCTGTGAGTACCAATGTCATACGGAGTTTCCACTGGAACCGCACTGTTGGCTTTGTGCTGTAATGGCTCCTCCATGTCACCCACCTCCCAGAGGTTCCAGATGCAAGTTCACCAGAAGTGGGTTCTTAATGTGGTTTCTCCTCATCTCTTCCCGATAGACTGTCACTTCTAATAGTACTACTGTTGACTGAGAGTGTTTGATGCAGGGTGAATAGCAGACACTTCAAGTTTATTTATTCTTTTAGGACCAAAGGCACAAAGAAGGGAATGTCCGTCTTTTGGATTCTTGGTTTGCAAAATGTCATTGAATTTAAATCGAGTTCTCTTACTTGTGAGCAGAAGTCTGAAAATTCATAAGGAAAAATATTACTTTACATTCATTAAGTTTTAGATACAATAAAATCAAATTATCATTAATTCTGAATCAACAAAGTTCAGATTAGTGAGATTTCTCTTTTTTTTATTCAGTTGGGAAATTAGGCCATTAATACCTACCTCAAATTTTTGTCTTAAGAGTTCTGTTAGCCTGTGTCTTTTACTGTTACAGCACCCTGTCCCCTTTGTGGAAATCTTTGATGAAACTCTGAGATGCACAGAGGTCAGAGGCCATGCAGCAAAGTAGATATGGGCTCAGTCTTCAAAGAAGTTACCTGAGCTCGAATCCTGCTTCTCCATTTAGTGTCTGTGGTTCCTTGAACAATGAACCCTCTTTACTTCAGTTTTCAAAGTGTAAATGGGAGTAATTGTAACAGTAATTACCTTACCAGGTTTTCATGAGGACTAAATCAGTTTAAAACTTATAGGGGGAGAATATAGCTCAAGCAGTGGAGTGCATGCTTAGCATGCACAGGGACCTGGTTTCAATCCCCAGGGCTTCCTCTCAAAATAAATAAGTAAACCTAATTGTCTCCCTGCCAGAAAAAACTAAAAAACAAAACAAAACTTATAAAGTGCTTAAAATAGTCCCTGGCTTAGAGTATTCCCTCAACAAGTGTTAGCTACTATTACTAGTATATTCCAGTCCATTTATTTTATTTAACAGAAGGGATTTCCCATTTGATAGCAAAACTCTGGGAAATACTGAAATGATTTGCATCAGTGGAGTGCAAACTTGCCTGCAACAGAATCTTCTGGAAGCCTTGTTGTAACCTCACCCTCAGAGTTGCTGATTCAGTAGTTCTGAGGTAGGGTTGAGGGATGTAGTGAGAGTTTGCATTTCTAACAAGTTCCTGGCTAATGCTGATGTGGCTGGTGGAGATCCTGCTTGTAAGCTTCTCAGGCAGCAGCTTAGATCACACAAGAGCAGAGGAAGGCAAGGTTGTCAGTGGGTCGTAGTCAGCTGTGTAGGAATTCACAGCAGGCTTCTGTGTCATCCGGAGGAACTGGAGGGCACATATGGATAGAAAAGTGCATGAGTTGGGAGGAAGGAATGGTGCAACCTAGTGGTCACCTCAGACTTTGGATAAGGATGTGAGATTCTAACAGCTGCCAAACTCAGCAAGCAGCTGAGTGAGCAGGTTGGACTCATCAGTGCCTGAAATTGAGCACAACCAGGGAAGACAAAGTCTGACAAGTAACATATTTCTTCTCAGTTATGTTTTTTCCTCATATTTTCCCCCCTCTGAAAACAGAGTGCATCTTACCATTAAATGTATTGATTCCCACCTCCTCAAAAAGTATTATGGTGTTGATGATGGCTTCTTAAAATGACTTTTATCTTAGAAGTGAAGAAATGATAAAGAGAAGCTCTTGGGATAAATTTAATACTTTACATTTGATTAAAAAAAATCTCCTTGAATCCTTTTCTTACCTCTCTTTAATTTAATAACTATTCATTTGTGCCTTAGAGAATGGGACTGTTTTTCTTTTCTTTTTTTTTTATTGAAGTATAGTCAGTTACAATGTGTCAGTTTCTGGTGTACAGCATAATGTCCCAGTCAAGCATATATATACATATATTCATTTTCATATTCTTTGTCATTAAAGTTATTACAAAGTATAGAATATAGTTCCTTGTGCTATACATAAGAACTTTGTTTTTATCTATTTTTATATATAGTGGTTAACCTTTGCAAATTTCAAACTTCCAAGTTTATCCTTTCCCATTCCCTTTCCCCCAGTAACCATAAAATTGTTTATTGTATCTGGAAGTCTGTTCCTATTTTGTAGATGAGTTCATTAATGTCCTCTTTTTTCTTTTCTTTCTTTCTTTTTTCTTTTTCTTTTTGATTCCACATATAAGTGATATCATACGGTATTTTTCTTTCTCTTTCTGGCTTACTTCACCTAGAATGACAATCTCCAGGTTAACAGTGAATTTTCTTTAGTTTGGGGCAGGAACATCTCTAAAAGCTACAAAGTTGAATTGACACTGGCATTCCTTATCTGAGGCTGTTTAAAGTCACAAAAGTAACAGACAAGGAAAGTTTGTATAGCTCTAGAACATTTCTTAGGACTGAAGCATGAAGCAGAAAAATCATCATTTTTTATATCAATTATATCAATATTAATGTTGCAAGGTTGAAAAGAATAAAGGCTTATTGGGATTTCTAGATTGAATAAACATGGGAGGCAGAGAGGAAATATGTTTATGCCACTCCAAGTGTCATTTATACAAATGATCTTGTACACATGAGAAATGATTTTAAATCAAAGGACAGCGTATTTACATAGATATGTTTCTAAACCTACTGACAATATATTTGATAAATATCTTTTAATATTAAAGACCTTCACATATCTGCTCTGGGTGGTATAAGGTCCCTCTGCTCATTTTTTCCTTCTTGCTTTTAATATCAGATCCCTCTAAAGTAACATACACACAAACATTAATACACCAAGGAAAATAACAACCCATGATTGGAGCCATTTATTGAATTTGATGACACTAATGCAGCAAAAAGGTTACTTGAGCAAGTGTTCGTGAAATAGTAGCAGTTTTTTGGGCATTAATGATACACCGTAAAACAAACATTTTTATCTATCTATCTATTTATCTAAACTTGTGCCAAAATTTATGTCTTATTGCAACTCTCCTTTTGTGTAATGGTGGTGGTAGTAAGATGCTGGGGTGGAAATAGTCCTCCCATGCATTAGAAACCAATGAACTTTATATACTTTTCAGACCAACAGTAAAAATAGTGTTGCCTTTTTTTTGGATTGGGGGATTTCTTTTCAAAATACTCAAGAGTTTTTAGAACTTGGTAAAATAAAGTTTTTTCAATGATGTTGAGATGATGTTTGTGTTGTTGGCATTATCAAACAATGCAGAGGCCACCAAATGCTGTCCCTAGTGCCTCATTAATACTCCTGGAAATGACTGTAAAAACACAAAAGTTCTGTGTAAGTAAATGTGAAATGGCAATGCAAAGTCAGTGAGGAATTTTTTTATAATTAAAATTTGGAAGGCTTTGTTGATGTTTTTGCAGTGTGTCCTGAGATTTCTTGCTAGGTTTGCTGCTGTTTCTAAGCTATGCCCTGAGATTTCATGGTGGCATTTCTCTGGTTGCATGGCAAATTGGGATAGCTCTGTCCTTGATGTGTCAGAGCAACAGGCAAACAATCAAGATACAAGTTCCTTTTCTAGATCTGTCACTCCATCAGTTATGAACTATACTTAGCTGGTAGTAGAGACTTACCTTTACCAGCTTGAAAGGTTTTAAAAAATTTTTTTCATGTAACAATAAGTCTGAAGTAGGTAGTTTCTGCTATTGGATTTGTGGCTCAAGAATTTCCAGGCCAAAGCCTCAGCAATTCTTTTGGTCTTTCCATCATGGTCTCAAGATGGCTGCTGGAGCTTCAGCTATCATGTCTGCTTTCCTGTTGAGCAGAAAGGAGGAAAGGTAGAGGTGTTAAAGGGATTTCTCAGAAGCTCCACAAAAAGCTTTTGATTGTACTTCATAGGCCATCTCTATTCTGCTACTAAGGAAAAGTTGACAATTTCTGACACATTGACTGACTCCCAACGTGGTCTCCAAGTCCTTAGGAGAGCATGCAAGATTCTCCGTATTCCAGCCCAGTTTCTTCTCAGCACACTACACCTCAGCCCCATCACATCAGGCTTCTCTGTCTTTGTTCACATTATCCACTGTTTCAGTGTAGCTGCTTCAGAAGCAGACCTAAGACAAGGTTTTTTGTGCATGTGGTTTATTGGGGAGGCACAGTAGGGAAGCAGGGAAGTGAACCAGAAGTGGAGGCAGCTAATTTAAGATTGTGTTATCAAGTTGGCTACCACTCTGGGCAACTGGAGCTTGATTGCACAGGGAACACATGCTGGAGTTATCAAAAGTAAAGGAGGTCACGCATTTATACACAACTGTTGTCAGCCTTTGGTTGGGGGCTGTTCCCCGGCTGTGTTAATCCCCCAGCCCTTCAGATCTGTCATGCTCAGACAGAGCAGCCTTCTGCAACTCCTGAGAAAGCCCTCAAGCAAAAAGACTCAGATTCTGGCTGTGGAAATTCATCCAGTGGTAAGGCCCAGGAGGTGTGGGTGGGCACCTATCACCCTGCTTGTGAATGGCCTTCCCTTGTTTATGTTGATCTGAGGAACATTTCATGATCTTCATAATCCTATGAGGAGTTAATTCCTTGACAGGTTCTACCACTGCATGACAAGTGGCCAGGAACTTAGTGGCTTAAAGCTGCACTCATTCATTAATTCACAGTTCTGTAGTTTTGCAGATGCCTCAGTGGGCTCCGGAATGACATGTTGCATTCCCCTTATGTTTAAAATATCTCTGACTTCCTCTTCTGTCACCAGCTGGAGAAAGCTCTCTGCTTTTAAGAACTCTTATGATTCAGTCTGTCCATTTGGATAATGTCCCCATCTGAGGATCAACTGGGCCACGTGACATAACCTCATCATGGGGCCATATCTCATTATATTCGCAGGTCCTAGGGATTAGGACATAGAATTTTGGGTGAGGGTTATTTTCATGATTGTGCCTGCCACACTAAAAGTGCTCCCCCATAAAACCTCCTTTCCACCTTCCTCTGTTCCCTTTGCCATCATACCCCAAGTTCCCATGTACTCTGTTCTTTTATCAAAACATATACAATTCATTATTGCATTAATTACTCTGGAAGATACATTTGGAATCATGCAGTGAGCATGCACATGATTTTGCACTGTAAGACTTAGAGCAGATTGCTAACCTCTCCAAATTTTAATTCTTTTTTCTTTTTAGCTGTAAAATTTCCTTGCTGGATTGTTTTAAAATTTGAAGGAGATATTTTATGTAAGCTACCTAGTGTGGCATTTGACACTTTACATAGAGGCCCTACCTAAATAGCCATTTTTCTTTTTCTATGTTTATCTACTTACTCTTTCTTCACCATAAGCCTACAGACAGTGTGAATTATGTTTTATGCATATTTGTATTTCTAGTGCTTTTCCTTTGTGGATTTCAGCATTTGTTGAATGAATGAATACATTACATTATCTTCTTGTCTATTTCCTTATCTAACAAATGAAAATATAAGTATATTTCATCTACTTTCAGAGTTGGTTGTTAAGAATAGATAGGGCAATTGATGTGAATGCACTTTGCTAAATATAAAACAATACACCAATGACATGGGGTGGGGTTGATGTACTCAGTTGTTGATAAAGGATGAGGAGCGGAAGGCCACTTTGGTTTGTTAAGGATTCTTATGCAGCCATTAGTTTTAGTTATGTATCCAATTGTGGGAGTTGGTTCTAAGCCACAACCTGCTGTAACTGATTTTGTCAATAAGGATACATTTTTTTTCAGACAAGGGTTATGAATATCAAACCACATGATACATAAATTCATGTATTTTCAACTGATCATAAACTCTTGAGAGCGTAAAATGTGAAGGAAGACACAACAAAGGTTGGGGCTAATACAAGTGAAGAAATAAGAGTGTTATTTTTTCATAAGGAGTGAAGAATGAAAATCAAAACAAGCTAGGAGCGTAATTTACTGATATAGACGATTGTACATGGGAATTTGACCTAGAGTAACTTATTGACAGGTTGCAGAGAGTTTTATTTGAAAGAGATTTTAGCAAACAAAGATGCTAATTAATGGAAATGGTTCCTGCATAAATTGATATCTGTGAGTCTAATCAGTTCAATGATTTTGACTATACTGTCAGATCAATTCAGTCCAACAGCCTGTCAGTTAAATCATTTCAATGAATTACTCCCACCATTAAAATAATTCTCTATTAATTGGTTTTCTTTTCAATAGTAGGATGTTACTAAATCAACTTTTCAATCAAGGCTAACGGTGGAAACAATTTTGTGTGCTAAACCAGCCCAGGACTTTATTGTTCACAAACATCATTGTTAGATCATTCTCTGTCAAAATCTTTTTCCAGTTGTCAGTGGATGGTTTTCACAGTCCGTCTGGAAAATTCAGGCACAATTTCTGTTTTTCCTGGGCAACAGCAGACACATACTCACCAAGGTGCTTCAGTGGTTCATGAGATTATTTCTAAACAGAAATTCTGGAAGGCAGTGTGATGGGTGTGTCAGATTTTAATACCGTCCTGAGTTTATTTCTCTCATGAGGGGTTTAGATGTTCACATTGTAGGCTACTGGGGGGACATGCAGTAGACCCTGTTCTGCAAAGCACAGCATTTTAAGCACTGTAATTGTGAAGGGTATTTTGGAATGAAAAACACTCAGCTATTTGGGAATATCTCTTTTTCTTTTTTCTTTAAGTGAACAAATATTTTTTGAAACCCACAGGGTGAATACCAGTTTTTCTAGAGGAAAGCTTGTGGAGACCAGCTGTGGCTAGCTCCCACACATTTACAGGATAAGAAAAGAACTTTTAAAAAAGTGACAGATAATACCTTTCATGAAGACAATTTTCCTATTTTTATTCCATTGGAGCCTTAGTTTCTCAGCTCTAATTGGGATATACAGCCATTTGGAGTTAGTGTCTTAAATCCTTCTTGAGTGATGTGTCCCCATTTCACTGATAAGTGATATGGCAGTATCTCAACCCACACGTTGAAGAAAATGATCTTTTTCTTCATTGTATTTTATGTTCAGTAGTTGAATCAAATTTTTTTTCAAAGCAAAGTGTTAAGAAAAGTGTATATTTAATTTATTCTCAGTTGAAATTTTACAGAAGGGGAGAGAATTCGTAATGGTAAATGATGATTGACTAATTTATATTCTCTTTTCTTTTTTAAGTGCCTCGGGTGGATGAGACCAGCTGATGATTGTATTTCTTAGATCATGATACATCATGGTCATCAATCCATGCAACGTTGTTTTCAGTTTTCTTGTTAAAATGATTAATTTTATTCTCATTCTATCTACAAATGCATGCATTCTTGCCTACAATCCTCCAGCATATTGCATTTACTTAGATATTTGTGTATGCTTTTGAAAATTTAGTGTTGGTTTATGTGTGTGTGTTTTAATGTGCACAATTTCATACTATCTGCAGTTATATTGCTATATAAAGTTTTATTATGTTTCACTCAACATTAATGGTGAAGTCCATCCGTGTTGTTATATGTTACTTCTGATAACTGCATGCTTTGGCATTGCGCACATCTTATATTCTACTTTTTAATTCCAAATTAATGGATTTTCTTTCCCTATCACAAATAATGCTGCAATAAATGTTCACATGACCTATATATTTATTCCACAGAATAACCAAAATATTAACACTCTCCATTCCTACAATATTAAGTTCGAATTATCCCATTTTTCATTGTAGTTTTGCTTAAATTCATTTTTCCAATTATTGATTTTGTTTGGCTTTTTTGTTTTTGTATGTTGGAATTTTAGTTTGCAGCCTCAAGTTGAGTTGTATTTTTTCCTCTTTCTCTGCACTCACACTTTCTTACCTAGCAATTTTTTAGATAGCTCCAGGTGTATATTGAGCTTTCTTCTCACTCGGACAATCAGTTTCACTGAGCTGTGGACTAGGGCTAAAGTCCTGGTTGTGAGGCTGATTTTGCTCCCTTATGTCTCTCAAGTGTGCAGATGTCCTCAGGCAGCAGTCTCCGCTTATATTACCTCAGCTTCCTTTTGAAGAAAAGACAGCATCACTGCAGCTCTGGTTTTAAGCAGCCAGTCAGGCTTAGATTCTCCTCTCGTCTTGGGTCCTTTGGCTCCCCATTGTTTAATCATAGTGGTCCTCACTGGCTGCGTATCAGTCTTGTTAAATAGCATCACTACCAGAAGTACACAGTTATAAATTTTTAAACCTTTTCTTTTATCTAACTCATTTTTACTTGAGTACTTGACATGCCATTAAATATTGCTGGTTCTTGAAGCTCTAGTTCTTCCTTCAAGTTTTGTTTTTTTTTTTAAACAAGTTGAAGTTTTTCTTTTTGGATACTTTTGGTTCAAATGACATGGAGTTCAGAACTGGGTTGAAAGGTCCTGAAAATATGTCTAATTCATATTCTTTGCTACTGTGAAAATGCAATTTTTGTCCTTTGCACCAGTCCTCAGAGAATAAGAGGCCATCTACAAGGCAGAGATCAGATCTGTTCACTGCCTTAGCCTGATAAAATGTAGCTTGAAGTTCTAATTAAACGACTTTTTGAATTTGAGAAATAGAAATGTCCATGTGTCTCTTGTCTTAAATTGAGGAATCAAATATACTCTTCTTAGTAATGTCATTCACCACAATATTTTGAATATGACCACTGTAATCACTGTAATTCCCTGATCAGCAAATCCCCATAGGAGCTCCCTCTCTGATGCTTCAGTAAATAGGCAGGTTCCTCCTCTAGTGAGGAGAAGCCAGCAGACTGGAGGCTATTGTCACATCTTTCTAGGGAGAGCTTCCTTTAATTGATTACAGATACCTACCTTTTTTTCTTCTTTTTCTCCCAGAATTTTAAATATCTTTATCTCAGTTTTTGAAAGCATTTTTGAAGGGAGGGATGTTGTCTCCAACAATGAGATTTGAAAACAGCTCTTTAACTCTAGATATCTTCAACTGCTTTTAGAAGATGTAACAGTTCAGGACTGGTATTCATTCCAGCAAACTGTAATGTATATAGAGAAAAGCCTCCTGGGAAACTCTAATTTGAAAAAATCCGTACACCCAATGTTCATAGCATCACTGTTTACAATAGCCAAGATAAGAAAGCAACCTAAGTGTCCATCAACAGATGACTGGATAAAAAAGTTGTAGTATATTTATGCAATGGAATACTACTCAGCCATAAAAAGATAAAATAATGCCATTTGTAGCAACATGGATGGACTTGGAGATTGTCATACTAAGTGAAGTAAGCCAGAAAGAGAAAGAAAAATACCATATGATATCACTTATATGTGGAATCTAAAAAACTTAGATAAATGAACTTATTTACAAAAATGAGACAGACTCACAGACATAGAAAACAAATTTATGGTTACAAAGGAGGTAAAGGAGGTGTGGTGGAAGGATAAATTGGAATTCAAGATTTGCAGATACTAGCTACTACATATAAAATAGATAAACAACAAAGTCCTACTGTATAGCACAGGGAACTATAGTCAATATCTTGTAATAGCCTATGATGAAACAGAATATGAAAAGGAATATATATATATATGTATATATATATATATATTCTAAGATCTAAAACAACATTGTAAACCAACTGTACTTCAATAAAAAATGGAAAAAAAATTAAAAGCCTCCTTGATGGCAGCTCTCAATTTTAAGTGTATAATTTAGTAAGTTTTGGCAAATGTTTAGAATCCTGTAGCCACTACCAAAACCATAATACAGAGTATTTTCATTATCCCAGAAAGTTACCTTGAGCCTTTTATATTTAATACTACAGTCCAACCCTTCAATCTCTGGCAACCCAATTTGCTTTCTGTCACTACAGTTTTGCCTTTTCTAGAATTTAATATAAATGAAATTGTAAAGTAATAGTCTCTTGCTGATGATTTGTCCTCTTTACCATTATGTAATATCTCTCTGTATCCATGGAAATATTTTTTTGACATCTACTTTGTCTGATAATAACATAGCCCCTCCAGCTTTCCTTTTATATTAGTTAGACCATGGTATATCTTGTCCACCTTTTAAATTTCAACCCACCTGTCTCTCTATTTGAAATAGGTTTCTTGTAGACAGCACGTTGTTGGATATTGCTTTTTTAATCCAATCTTACAATCTCTGCCTCTTTTGGAGTTTTCTATCTTTCTGTCCAACATGGTGTTTGTGGCTCCATGTGGCTAGTTGAGCACTTGAAATGTATCTAGTCCAAATTTAGATGTGGTCTAAGTATGAATGTAACACACTTGCTTCATTTCACTTTTCTGAATGTGGTTACTCAAAAATGTAAAATCATAGCTGTGGCTCATATTTTATTTCTACAGGACAGCTCTAGTTTAGATCATTTGTTTTTAATGTAATTATTGGTACGGCTGGGTTTGCCCTACTGTCTTGCCATTTGTTTTCTGTTTGTCCCACTTTTCTTTGGTACTTTTCTTTTACTGCTTTTTTTTTTTTTTAAGTTAACTGAATATTACTTTAGAATTTAATTAATTTGTTTTTTGGCTTACTAATATTTTTCTCTCCCCCTTTTTCTCATGGCTGCTCTAGGGTTACAGTAACTAATTTGTTAGAGTCTACAATTAATACCATTAACTAATTCACATTATTGTAGGAACTCCAAGCAGTACGTTTCATTCCCCTCACCACGTTTTTGTGCTTTTGTTGTCATACATTTTACTTCTATATTCAAAATGGTATTATTTTTCTTTAAACAATCATCTTTTAAAGAAAATTTTTAAATGAGGAAAAAGTTTATATTTTTCCTCGTATTTACAATTTATGTTATCCTTCATTCCTTTGTGTAAATGCTAATTTCTATCTTGTCTCATTTTTCTTCTGAAGAATTTCACTTAACACTTCTTATGCTGTAGCTCTGCTGGAAATCAACATCCAGCTTTTGTTTCTTGACAAAATCTCTATTTTTGCCTTGATTAATGAAAGATAGTTTTTGGTGGGCGTAGAGCTCTAGGTTTACAGTTTTTTTTCTTTCTGCACTTTAAGTTTGTCTCTCCATTGTCTTCTACCTTGCATATTGTCTGATGGTAAGTCTGCTGTTATTATTACATTTGTCCATCAGTATGTAAGGTGTCCTTTTTATTCTGGCTGTTCTTACGATTTTCTTTTTATTAATCTGATTAAGGTGTGCCTCCATGTAGATTTCTTTATGTTTCTTGTGCTCAAAGTTTCTTGAGATTTTTGGGTCTGTGAGTTTATATTTTTTATATCACATTTGGAATAAAATTTTGGTCATTATTTTTCAAGTAACTTTTTACTACAATTACATGTGTTAGGTTGCTTGATTTGCTACATAGATCACTTATAATCTGTTAATTTTTAAGTCTTTGTTTTTCTCTGTGTGCTTTATTTTGGGTGATTTTTTTTTTCCCCAGTCCATTTGAAAAATAGCTAATATCATTGCCTTATGAAAGGAATATTCATATATAGACAGATGAATTGTTAATCAGATAATGTATGTCATCAATGGGAAATAGCTGTTTGCTGAAAATTGGGAATATTAAGACCAGAAAAACTTTAACATGAGCATTTTAATTTTATACCTCCATATACCTCACCACCTATATACTCATCCAGACTGACACTCTTCAAGAATAACCTGGACATTTGTGACATCATTGCTGTGTGCTCTAATTTATGATGCTCTTCTAATTAGAGAATGGAGGAAGTAGTAAGCTGAGACTATGCAAAATACCTTATCTGGCATTAAAGAAAATCCCTATTCTGCTTTGGAGAGGTGTTGGAAACTTGCCACATGCCTGTTTTAGGTAAATTATGATAAAGGAAATATTTTCAACTGACTTTAATAGAAGATAGCTTTATTTCATTCTTAAGACACCAGTCCTCCTTTATTCCTTCTAGTTCTTAATACTGTAGCCATCTATAAGGAATCTAACCATATACATCAACCCCAGAGTCATATTTTAATATCATTAATTCTTCATACATAGAACTTTAAGATGATAAGATACATGCACTTCTAAATTATGAAAAAAGCAGATACAAACAGGCAAGGAAACCCCTAGTATGGGTGGCAAATTCAGCGGTTTGATAAGTGATGTGATTTCATATAATTTACTTTGGAGTAAAGGGAGGCTGTTGTAATGTTACAGGCCTAAAGGGATAAAAGGAAGACTATAATTCTTGTAAATGAGAAAAATGAGACAATAAAGTATTTTGAACACAGAGTGAGAAATGTTCAAAATAAATGTAGATTATTATAAAAATAAATTATTATTTCCTCCTTAATTCACTATTCACCATTAACAATGGACCTGTGATCGCATTTACACACCAAGTAATCTAGTTCTTAAATTTCAGCATTGAGAAGGCAGCATCTAGTTAACAGTATTAAGTCTGGCCACATTCTTTGTGCAGAGGGCTATTATATCAATATGGACAAATCCATCAGTTTTATAAGAATGAGCATTCTGCCTTCTTTCCTATATACTTCTCCATAATCAAAAGCAAAATTAAGCCCAAGACTCAATAAAGTAAAAACTACTGGAGAGGAAGAGACAGAGAAAGAGAGAAGAGAAGGGGATATACTGGAATCAGCAGCATCAGCTTTACAGAGAGAAGTAGTCTTTGATGCCACCTTTAAGGAAAAAAAAATCCAGTTTCAAAGTTCTTCCCTCTAAAGACAGAAGTATGGTTAATGAGTCCTACAGAAAGTTTAGAAAGGAGGATATGCCTTAGAAGTGATTTTTTTTTCAACTTTGAAATTGGGCGAATAAGGCAAGAGATGCCACTCCAAGGCCGTCAGCTGCTCAGTAGCATATTGTATTTTATTGCAGTTTCTTCAAATTCTTTGGCTTATTGTTGGTTTTCCTTGTGGGTCGTCATCTGTCTACCAGCCTTCAGATCCTTGAAGCAGAAGAAACATTAAGCCAAGTTGAGCTCATTCTTAGTCGGAGAATGGATGAAGCCATTCTTGACTGTCCACCCTGGGGTGCAAGCACAGAACTCTGCCAAAGGCAAGTCTTAAATACAGAGATATAGTGGTACTTGAGACAGAGCTGGAGGCCAGAGGCAAGGATGAGCATTCATTTGGATAATCTCTTTTGTTATGTCTTCAGGTTCAGAAATCTTTTATTCTGTTGTGTCTAATATGCAGGTAGTCCCATCTGGGTTATTTATCATTTCAGATATTGCATATTTCATCTCTAGAAGTTTGAGGTCTTTTTATGTCTTCAAATTTTTCCTTTATTTATGTTCTTAGTTTTTCCTAACTTCTTAAACATGTGAATTATAGATATAACAGCTGTTTTTATATATTATATATATATATATATTCTTTTTTTAATACATACATTTTTATTTTATTTATTTATTTTAAACATTTTTTTTATTGAGTTATGGTCATTTTACAATGTTGTGTCAAATTCCAGTGTAGAGCACAAATTTTCAGTTATACATGAACATACATACATTGATTATATAGATAAATATTCTTAAACTTACGGAGTATAAGTATACAGATACAATATCTATCATTGTTTGCTAATTCTATCATTTTTGTCATTTCTGGGTCTGTACTGTTGATTGATCTTCCTCTTAGTTATGAGTCATGCTTTCTTGATATATTTCCATGCCTCGTAATTTTAGATTAGATGTTGGATATTGTGAGTTTTATATTGTTAGCTGGTAGTATTTTTTTTTTTTTTTTTGTATTCCTTTAAATATTGTTGGGCTTTGTTCTGCAACACAGTTAAATCACTTGAAATTAGTTTGAGTATTCCAAAAATTCTTTTCAACCTTTGCTGTGGTGAGTCAGATCAGCCCTTAATCAAGGGCTAATTTGTCTCCACTACTCTAGAGGATTCTACTCTTGGGTATTAGGAGGTAATTCCACTCTGGTAGGAACACAAACTTTAGTCCTGAATAAGCTCTGGAGATTTTTTTGGCCTACTTCTTCCAGGTAGTTTTTTTCCAAGGTATTTGTTACTTTTTAAATTTAAACACATAAGAAGATCTGCACTCAGCCAAAGCTTTAGGGAACCTTCTTCAGACGTGTCTCTATGCAGTTACTTCCATTGTTTTATTTTGTCCCACAAATTCTGGTCATCTTGGCCTGCTTAATATCGTATTTTTGTCTACTCAACTCAGGGAGTTTGCTGGACTCTGTTGGGATTTACCTTCTCTGTAGGCTGGATGTTCTCTCTAGGTGATAAAATGTGGCATCTGTAATACTAGTCTCATTTGTTTCCTTATATTAAGGATCACTGTCCTTTACTGCCTGTTTCTCAATGTCTGAAAACGGTGAATTCCTGTTTTATTTGGTTTTTCTAGTTCAGGCGTCATTTCAAGAATCAGTCCAGTTGTTATGACTGTATCATAGGTTGGTGGCTAAAATTACCCTGGGGTTAAAACGGGGCCCTTGGAACAGTTCAAGACAATTGGTCATCCTTCTAATGACTGCTTCTTATGAATGGTCAGGCCCCACAAATGTGTTCTATTCAGAATTTTTATTGAAAAACATTAAAACTCAGGGAAACAAATTAGAATATTAAATACTAGCATTTCAAGCCAGTATTTCCAAGCTTAAAGAAAATAAAACACTCAGAAGTACAGCATAAATTCAATTTGCTATAAGATGACAAAGCTTTAGAGAATTTTGTAGCTCCATTCAGCCTTTCAATGACATATATTTACATGGAAGAATCATAAAAACACAGATGGCAAAGAATGAAGTCCATATGATATTGTTTATCTTAATGACTTTAATCTGCATTTTGTTATACAGTAATACATACATTTTTATTAATGTGTATTAGTAGCCCCATCTCTTTTGGTCAAATTCAAAAACAATAAAATTAAAATAGCATATGGTAGAGTGTTAAACATACTTTCATTGCTTAATTGTAGAACCTTATGACAAAGATTTTATTACTTTATTTTTTAGTGACCTCCATTTCTCTCTCTATTCTATTTCCAGGAAAGATTTCTTAGAAACTAACATAGGGAAATGATCAGTTGACATGCGGTTTAATTCAGTTTTGACATATCTGCTGTGTCGATGGTACTATAATACTGTTAAGACTGTAGAAGAAGTAAAACCCACAGCTTTTGCCTTCCAGAAGTTGGTGCTCTGTTTGAAGAAACAAGATTTACCTGCACGAAACAGCATAAATACAAACCTTAGTGCACATGATGTAGCCTCTAAAGCAAGAGAAATGATGACAAAATGTAGTGTGTGGAAGTTGGATTAATCAGAAAAGTGTTCCCATGCAAAAAGGTGAGGTGCCAGCTGATTCTTAAAGAAAGGTATTATCACAGATAATAGTAAGTAAGGCCTATATGGTGGGAAAGGCATGTACAGAAGTACCAGAGAGGTGATGGGTGTCGGTGAAGGGGAGGGTAGACTTCAGCGCTTGGCAGTGACTTTAGATATTTGATCTGGAAAATAATAAGAGCCACAGTTTGTATCCTAAGGAAGCTGAGATAAATGTGTTGTTATAGAAAGATTAGTTTTAGAGGACTTTTTTTTTAGAGGACTTTATATAGAGTTTTATATACAGGACTTCTACCCCCAACCCAGGTCTCTGGTCTGATTTCCAGACCTACAAATCCAAGACAATTTGAACCCATGATCTGCTTCTCCCAAACACGGTGTTCTTTTAGCATTTCCATCACAGTGAATAGAAACTTTTATCATCTTATTGCATACACTAGATCTAGTACTCATTCTTGAGAGCTTTGTCTCCCTGTCCTTTACTTCCCATACTGAGCACATCAATGAAGTTCCATTAGCTTCACTGCCTAAAAAAGCTCTCGAATCCTCCATTCATCTCCATATTCACTGCTAACAGTGTCAGCGCCATAACCATCATTTCTTACCTGGTTTTCTTGACTGGCCTCCATGTATTCACTCTGACCTCCCTCCAGTTAGTATTTCCTTTATATAGATTGATTTCTTTGAGCTGCAAAACTGATCATTTCATTCCCTGCATAAAAAATTCTATAATGATTCCTCATTGCTTTTAGGAGAAAGACTCCATTCTTGACTTGCAAGGTCCCTCAAAAGCTGGCTTCTATATACATCTCCAGGTTTCAGCTTGCACCTATGCACGAAAACTACACAGATCCCACTGTTCCCTGGTTCTACCAGGGTTTCTTCTGTCATAGGGCCTTTTTCTGTGCGATTTTCATTACCTCCGATGCTCTTTCTACCATCATGGTGGATTAAAGATGTACACAAATCCCTTGACACACCTCCCGTTGAGAGATGGTGTTCATTTTCCTTTTGTTGAATCCAGACTGGACTACAATTACTTTGATCAAGAAAGTACAGTGGAAGTGAAGTTGAGCCAGTTTGGGGACTAACTTTTAAGAGGACTAATTGCTTCTACTTTCGTCCCTTAGCCTGAGCTGCCACTTTACCAGTGTGACTATCTGTCTGAGAGAGAATGTGGAAGGGAAGAGGGAGGAGGGGAAGAGGGAGGAGGGGAAGATGGAGAAGGGGCCCAGATAAGCCCAATTTTCTAGCCATCCCTGCCTAGACGCCAGGCATGTGCATGGAGACCTTGGACCCTGCAGGTCAGCCCAGCTGTCAGCTGCACATCATGGAATAACCGCATATGATGCCACATGGAGCAGGAGATTGCCTGCTTAAAATTCTGACCTACAGAATTATAAAACAATTATGAATTGTTGAATGAATGAATGAATGAATCCAAGATTGACAGTAGTGGCAAGGAGTGGTTCTAAGCAAGTAAATTCACAACATTTTATTATAAGTCAGGAAGAATAGGGCGACTGAAGTTTCTGCTTTTCTTTAGGGGGATAGATACTGAAAATTAGCTCATTCCTAAGTGTTTTATTGAATCAAGCGCAACAAGCATCTCTGTCAAATTTAGTCTTTTGTGTTAAAGATGTTTTGAAGCTATACAGAAAACCATGAGTCCTTTTAAAATTATTGGCCAGGTATATAATTGAATTCATTTATTGGGCAATTTAGTCAAATCGTCAGTTAGTGCCAAAGTCGCTGCTTGGTTTGTTCCATTTCCTAAAAATGAGTCAAATTCATTGTCTGCCTGAGTAAAACAAAAAAAAACTGTATGTAAAATAACGTATCTATTCATCACGTT
This sequence comes from Camelus bactrianus, assembly GCF_048773025.1. Classification (NCBI taxonomy): domain Eukaryota; kingdom Metazoa; phylum Chordata; class Mammalia; order Artiodactyla; family Camelidae; genus Camelus; species Camelus bactrianus. The sequence continues at coordinate 43,482,044 of NC_133541.1, forward strand.
CATGTTTTGTTTTAGTGGAAATGTATTCTGGATCATGGAGGAAACTAGCAATTTTCATATGAAACTTGGCATCTGAAATGCTTTCTTTCTTGGAAACCTTGATATTTATGAAGAAATCAAAGTCATATGACTGAATTTCTGGCAGTTCATAAAATATTTATGGATGGAACAATCCAAAGAACTATGTCTGGCACATTTTAAGTTTCCTTCAATCACAAAACAACCAAATCCATTAACAGATATTTTAAAAGATGCCCATACTGTGTTCTGGGACCTGTTAGGCACAGTACGACAGTCCCTTCCTGCGCCGGGGTTGGCTCAGCTCTGCAGGTACAGAAGGGCTTCTCCGCTGGCTCGGTGCCTGTCCCAACCCTCGCACCTGATACACGAGGGCAGAGACCCTGTCAGGTCACCAGTCTGACCTCAACGCCTAGCACAATGTTAGGTTCATTAGTAATGACTGCAACTTTAGTACGTTCTCCCAAGTCGTACCCGCCAGGAAAAGCAAAGCCAGTCAAGACGTCTGTCTGTATAGAGACATGTCACGATGAAAGCCGGGTTTAGTCTTGGGAGAGGAGGGGGGGAGATTGTCAGGGAGAACTCTGAGAAATCATCTCACATTCTCCTGAGTGCTTGTCTGCTAACCTTGTCAACAAAGGGCAAGCTGAGAAATTGAGTTTAGAAAGGTGCTGATCTGTGATCTGCACACTCCCAGATAATTTCTGTTTAACTCTGTCAGGATAAATGAGAAGAGAATATTACATGCTAAAACAGTTTCCTTTTTTTTTTTCCAAGTGCCATGTATGCGTGCTTGATGTGTGAACATGTGTTGGTTCTCTTGCTAAGAATTAGTGTTAATTAGTGTTACCCTTACATCTTGTTTATGAATATGATCGGGTTTTCTGGCCTCTCTTTCCCATAAATCACCTCACAGAAAACAAAATAGACTGCAGAGAACTTCAATATGACCTCAGAAATAAAGGCAAATTTTTGATATATTGTGTTGATATTTCAAGGCAATATTGAACAGACCACTTACTAGCAGTGGTTCATATTCATGGATAAATTGCTGCTCAGTTTTAGTTTATCATTCATTTATGAGCCTCTGAAATGACATAAAATTTTAACAGAATTCTGCGTACTCTTTATAATAGAAAATTGCCAGCATGGAGATTCAGTAAGCCCACATGCCTCAGGCTGGCCCTGCACAGTGGCAAAGCTGCTCTGGAGCTGGTTACAACCTTACACTAAGCCTTACGCTGTGGTACATATGTTGTCTACTGAGGGGTAAGCCTGGACAACCGAACAGCCATGCCATCTGTCAACAATGAGTGAATCTGAGGTTAATAATTTTTTTTTAAATGAGAAATATAGTTTACTAAGAAGTTTCTCCTGTGGCATTTACTCAGCTTGTTATTCAAAAGTAACAGTTTTTACAGCAAAGGTTCTCAAGTTCTTCTTCGCAGTCGGCAACGCCAGCATCATCTAGGAACATGCTGGAAATCTAAATTCTTGGGCCTTGCCCCAGAACTTCCTAAGTAAGAAGCTCTGGGGCTGGCCCCTGCATTTCCTGTTTTAGTAAACCCTGTAATGTGGTTCTGATGCCTGTTTAGGTGTGGGAACCACTGGCCTATAGAATTTGGTGGCACAGTACATTTAACAGAAAAGAAATTTAGAAAGATCTGTCCTATAAAATAACTATCTAGATTGATATGTCTGAACTTTTTACTCATAGATATTTTGTTGGCACTATTTTTAGAGTAAAACTCACCTTAATATGTATGTCCTTAAGAATATTGTCCCAACAGTCCATCAATTCATTGTATTAGCGCATTAAAGTATTAAAATACTGAATGGATAAAGTATATCAAACACTACATTTTCATTAAAAATAGATGAAAAATAATATCTTGTTCACAGAAGCCAAGTAATAAAGATTGATCCATTCTGTAATTAAACTTGCCTGTTGTTATTTAAATGCGATAAAACTCAGTGCTTCAAATTCTCCAGTTACTGGACATGGAACCGGAGAGAGGCCCACTACATTTCCAGATGGACAGCTGGACAATTCATTAGTCTGAGGCCTTCTCCCTATTTTTTAATCCTTTTTTTTTTTTTTTTTACTGTCGTGATGTCTCTAGCATGACTTGTAGCATTCCACATGGGTTGGCTTTCTGTTAAAGTATCCCATGACCCTAACTTACATTCTTTCTTCTTCAGGGATACTTCATTGTGGCAAATCTCTGTTAGTTGAAGGAAAAATGTCACAAGATCAAGTTAATTTCTGCTAATTGCCCAATGGAAATGGATCCTGTTTAGCACATACTAGTTTTTAACTGAAAGCAATTAGGCATTATGCAAAGGCTGAGGAGAGATTTCCAAACACGAAGGGGCAGACATTTTGAGTCATAGAGAACTTTTCTGACTTTCTTTAAATCGTATTGCTCAGGTGACCAGCGGTTTTGTTTTTTTGTGCTTTTCTGCCACCATGCTGGTTTAGTTCTGGGCTGAGTGTTGAAGGATCGCCAGTGGCTTCTTTCTCTGAGGACTTTCTTGAAGATGTGTCTAGAACTCACTCTCATGAAGGATCACACCAATTCTTTGGACAACGTAGCCAATTAAACCGCTCATGTAGCTTTACTGAAAAATTGTGGTAAAAAATACATAACATGTAAATTACCATCTGTATCGTTTTTAAGTATACAGTTCAGCAGTGTGAAGAATATGCATACTGTTGTGAAACAGTTCTCTAGAACTTTTTCATCTTGCAAATCTGAAACTTTCCACCCAGGAAACAACCCCCCTTGTGCCCTGTCCACCATCCTGTTAACCACTCTGCTGCTTTCTGTCTTCATGAATTTGCCTACTTTATATACCTCTTACAACAGAATCATACAGTGTTTGTCTTTTTGTGACTGGCTTATTTCATTTAGCATAATGTTCTCAAAGTTCATCGATGTAGCACGTGACAAGATGTTTTTCCTTGTTAAAGATGAATAATATTCCACTGTACATGTATATCATGTTTTGTTTATCATTTCATCTGTCGAACAGATGAATATTTGATTTGTTTTCACCTCTTGGCAATTGTGAATAGTTCTGCTCTGGACATGGTGTGCAAATATCTTTTTGAGATCCTGCAGTTCTTTTGGGTTTATACCCAAGACTGGGATTGCTGGATCACATGGAAATCTTTTTAATTTTTTTGAAGAATCCCATACTGTTTTCCATATCTGTTGCATGATTTTATAAACCAGTCAACAGTGCACAAGGGTTTCTAATTTTTTGTCTCCTCAACAACACTTGTTACTTTTGCTTTTTTTTTTTTTTTTAATAGTAGCCATCCTAATGGGTGAAGGGTGATACCTCATTGTGACTTTGACTTGCATTTCTCTGATGATTAGTGATGTTGACTATCTTTTCATATGTGCATTAGCCATTTGAAATTATCTTTCGAGAAACGTCTGTTGCAGTCCTTTACCCCTTTTAAAAATTAGGTTATTAGATGTTCTATTGTTTAGTTAGTTATATAATCTGGACATTAATGTTTTATCAACTATATGATTTGCACATATTTTCTCCAATTCCTTTGGTTGCCTTTTCACTCTTTTGATTGTGTCATATCCAAGAAATCACTGCCGAGATCAATATCATGAAAATTTTCCCTTACATTTTCTTCTGATTGCTCATGGAGTTTTAACTTAAGGAGCTAAACTGTCACTCTCAGTACCTTTTTTTTTTTCCCCCTGGAAGGTATAATTTTAACCACAAATTGTGACACTGTGGATGAAATAAAAGAAAATATTTGAGGTAGTAGTCTGAAGCAAGACAGAGTTCTAAAATTTTCCCATTGTTGACAAATGTAACATGAATGAACTATTTCAGGTTCTTGTTTATAATAAAAGGCATAATGTCTTTTTTAAATTTACCATTTGTTGAAAGTATCTTTTAAAACTAGGAATAAACTTTAAGATAGTGTGTATTTCAAGCAAAGAAGACAGCTCCTATTTATAAAATACCTGGCTTTGAGGCTTTCTCTGTTTCTTCCTGGCCATCTTACTGTTGCTAAGATTTCACATTTGGAAGATGGTGCAATTGAAAAGATACAATCAGTGATCTCAGAACTAGCAATTTTCCTGGGAAAAGATTGGCTATTTGGCGATGAAGTGATGACATTTCAAAGTTCAACATTTGCCCATCATTCTGGAAAGAACAACAAACCACTGATAGAAGAGCTTCAGATTTAACAAGTGTGGCTTTATACTCCATCCCTCTCCAAGAAAAATGTAAGTTTCCAGGTCCAAAAAATTGGCTTATGACAAGCTATTTTCAGAATAAAATGAAACATAAGTAATTTAATTCTGGAAGATATGATGGGATGAGACTGCAGTAATTTTTTGAAATGGGCTCTCTCGAATGCTGTGAAATATGCTGAAAATAACTGGCTAAGCATACACTCCCCTGTCCCCAGACTTAGAAATCGGAGATGTGACTCTTATTTTTTTGCTCTAAAATGGCATCTCCTCATAAAATCATCTTGGGAGGATGATTTAAACCTCATTGACAGTGAACAATAGGGAGCTAGAACAACATTTAGTAACATTTTAGTAATAAAAATAACTTCCAGTGATTCAAAATATCTATTTAAACCTCCTGTCTCTTTTTACTAGGGAGGAAGGAAGTTGAGATTGCTCAGAATTGCCTGTGGCAGGAAGACAGGCTGAGTAGCTGTTACCTGATTCACAAGGGGGAAGGCCAAGTAAGGGGCTGATGAGGATTAAGGAGGTAATGAAAGTTACCTGTAATTTTCTGAATCATGTGGTAAAAGTTATTTTACTCTGTACATTGATTTGACAATAATTTGAATGCCTACTATGTACCAGGTACTATTCTCAATGTTGGAGATTCATTTGGAGGGGGAAAAAAGAGCCAAAAACTGCTAGTCTCACTGAATGGAGCTGGGGCGGGGTTGGGGGTAGGTGGGGAGGAGAAGGAGAAGATTTAATCTATCAGTTGAAATAAACACTACAGTTTAAAAAAAAAAAAAAGCAGTGTAAGGGGGCTTACTGTCTCAGATCCAGTGGTCTCAGAAAGCTACCCTAAAAGAATGACATGTGAGTGTGGACCTGATTGAAGTGAGGCAGCAAGTCCTGTGATAACTGAGGGAAGGGAGTTGTAGGCAATGGGAACAGCAAGCGTGAGGACCCTGAGGCAGGAGTGTACTTTGAGAAACAGCAGGGAGTTCAGTGTGATTGGAGCAGAGGGAGCCAGGGAGAGAGCGGGAGGATTGAGGGCAGGCAGGGAGGCATGGGCGGGATCACCAGAGCCTTACGGACTTTGGACTTTATTCTAAGATTGTTGGGAAGGTTTTGGATGTTTTGAGCAGCTGCATGACATAATCAAATTTGTGTTTAAAAGGACTACTCGGATTGTTCTGTGGAGAATAGGTTGTAGAGTGATAAAAGTGAGTGTTTCTCAAGGTTCATTTCTGCTTCTGTATAGGTAAATAAAAACATTAACAATTGTAATACTATTATACAGTAATACGTTAAAATCTGGGGAGAGGTATAGAATTCTACTCATTTTAACACATGAGTTGATTCATGTAGCACGACCACAATCAGGATAGGCAGGGAAACTCCGTCCTGCTGTCCCCATTACAGTAGCCTCTTCCTCCTGCCTCTAATCCCGGGCAACCACTGACCTGTTCTCCATAACTATGCTTCCGTCTTTCCAACGGTGTCATATAAATGGAATCATGCAAGATGTAACCTTTTTTTTTTTTTTTACATTTTTTATTGAGTTATAGTCATTTTACAATGTTGTGTCCAATTCCAGTGTAGAGCACAATTTTTCAGTTATGTGTGAACATACATATATATTCATTATCACATTTTTTTTTGCTGTGAGCTATCACAAGATCTTATATATATTTCCCTGTGCTATACAGTATAATCTTGCTTAAGATGTAACCTTTTGAAGCTGGCTTCTTTCTTTGAGGTCCATCCACATTGTTGCATATACCAATACATCTTTTCTTTTTCTCTGCTGACTACTATTCCATTAAGTGGAAATACTGTAGTTTGTCTATCCATTTACTGGCTGAAAAGCATTTGGATTGTTTCCAGTTTTTGGTGATTATGAATAAAACTCCTGTAAATATTCTTGTTTAGGTATATGTGTGAACATAAGTTTTCATTTCTCCATTGTCAGTACACAGGGGTGGGGTTGCTGGGTCCCATGGTACATGTATGTTCAACTTTTTAGAAACTGTCAAACTATCTGCCAGAGAGCCTGTACAATGTGTATTCGCACTAGCAGTGAATGAGAATTCTAGGTGTACCCTGTCTTTGCTGGTAGCTGGATAGACCTCAAAGAAAGAAGCCAGCTGTTTTTGTGCCAATTCTGTGCTGTTTTGATTACTTGTCTGGTATATTGTTATGAGTTTTCTATTTGTCTGATGATTATGCTTTTTATTCTTTTTTCCTTTCCTACATTCTTTTGGATTTTTTTTCTTATTCTGTTTAATCTCTCTTTACTGTTTTGAATTTATATACTCCACATGTATCATTTTAGTAGTTAGCCTAGCTATTTTAAAGCACATATGTATCATAGTTAACATAATCTAAGAGTAATAAACATTATTACATTCCTTCTAAATAATACTGGGACTTTAGGTCATTTTAATGTTCCTAAGTTTCATGCGATTACATCGCCCACAGCCACACACATTCCTTGAATCCAGTAAATCCAGGATTTAAATTCTGTGTTCTGCCTTATTCTGAAGAATTTTCAAGAATATGTTTGATTTTTTTAGTGTTATTTCTTTTCAGCGGTTTCAACAAGTGGAATAGGAATGGTGAGCTTTAAAAGGGAGCGAGGAGAAACTCATTCTGATCTCCCCACTGTAAACATTCAGCTACAAGGGGAAAAATTTTTACTCTGTTTAGTTCTGACTTTTTTTTTTTTATTAACTTACCTTTCCCATTTGCTCTCTCCAGTTTCCCCATCTGTCTCTCTTTACTCTCTCTCTGGAAACTCTCTGTATTCCTTTCATTGTTTAATGCTGCAGATTCATAAGTATTCTTTAGTGGTGTTCTGTAAAATATATTCGCTTTCTCAAGATCTGAAACGTGTTTCAAAGTACTTGCTGCACAGCACAGATACTGCTTCTATCCTTGTAATGATGATAATGATGATACTTTCAATTTTTGTTTTACTTTTCCTCTTAAGTGTTTCACATGCTAATTATTTCAGGTTAGTTGAACCATCGAGGTCTCCTTAACATAATGACACATAAATGTAATGTTGAAATGTACATTTAAAGTAAACGAAGACTTGATTTCCAACTTATTCCCTCCACCCCCCATCCCCCATGACACCAACTTTTACTAATTACAGTTCTCATCTACCTCTGAACATGTCCTGCCTTTCCCTCTGATGGGCCCTCCCAGCTCTTGAATTCTCTCTCCAAATGCGTCTGTAAAAGTCACAATTTGTAGCGTTCATGCTAAATATCAAAGACCTTCACCCACTCCAGCTGCCATCAAAAAGCATTTGTCCAGCTGTCACCAACAATGCTTCTAAATACCAGTCAAAGTATGAAAGAACAAAGTATATGGCATTTTCCTGGAACTCATAATGATCAGTTAAAGCATCTTATTGATATTCATTAAGGGTATAAGGTGAGACAGAGTTTTGCATGCAAATGAGAAAGGTGCTTAGAAAAACAAGCTGTGCTTCTGAGCCAGCTTTTGAAATTAAGGAAGTTGGAGGCAAAGAAAGTTGTTAGAAAATTACTTCAGAATTTGTGAATTTTTACCACTACAGAAAGAGATCAAAGCTGCGCACATACTATGATTAAATCAAGGCTTAAGGGCTCATAGTCTGAGCTGGTTTGGAAAGTAGGATCTGGAATTGGAGATCTGATCACCGTCACCTGTTTTCCCTCTTCTCTTCCTCCCTCCTTGTACTCCCCTCACCGCAACAACTGTGTCGTCTGAATCTGGTTACTCAAAAGGAGAGTGACCTATCTTGTGCATTCAAATCTAGATCTTTGTAGCCAGGGGTATTGCTAGAAAGTTATCTGTGCTTTTAGAAGCCCTTTGGGTCATCAGCAATTAGTAGTAACACCACCACCACCAACAAAGACAGACATGTGTATAGTACTTTTTCTGTGTGAGGCACAGTATCAAGTATTTTAAATAAATTGTTTTATCCTTAGCACAACTCTGTACCACTGATGAAGAAACTGAGTTACAGAGAAGTTACGTTACTTGCCTGTAACTGTTGAATAGTGGACTCAGGATTTGGAGTGGATGATCTGGCTCTCACCCTCTATTTTACACTGCCTACACATTTGTAAGAAAAGCTTTTTTAATGGAAGGTACCATAGTCTGTCCTTCACCGAGAACTTGGCAGTGTCAGAAGGTCCACTGCCCCACAGTAGGTCCATTCCCAGCCTGCTATGGGGCCCCTTGCCCACGTTCATCTTTTCAGTCTCTGAATTCTAGAAGTACTTTCTGCATTCCTTAAATATTGGTGGAACAGAATCTATTTGAATAATCTGTATTTTTGTTTAACTATACCATGGACCTGTTTTCTCTTCCTACTTAGAGCATAGCATTTGGAGGCTAGAGTCTGTGTCTTATATTTTTGTATTGTCACCAATTTCTAGCATGGTCCTCCTGCTTAAGGAAGTCTTTTTGTGGTGTATTGGTAGATAAACGAGAGTAGTAATTGAAGAACCAGGATTCAAAGGTTGTCTGAAGATCTAGGAGAAAAGAATTCAGCATAAAAAACAGGTAGGGATGGAAAAAGAAAAAAAAAATGCAAAAAAAATCCAAGGGAGAATCTACCAGCTTCCAAGCAGGAAGGGAAATGGTAGGATAAGTTAACCTGACAGTCAGAATTCTTTCTAACTGTTGGAGAGACAGGGCTGGACTTGGTTTTCTTCTGTGATTATATTTCCTCTTGTATGTATGTTGTGCCCACATATCTACTTATCCGTGTAGGAAAGCCATTTTTTTCTGTATTCAGGAAAACCAGCCTGACAGTATATTGATGTCATGAAGAGTCTCCATGAAGATGAATTAGAGGTATCTATAAGGAGACAGCTACATTTAAGGTCAAAGTCACAAGGAAAAACCAAAACTCTTAGAAATAGCAGCCAAAGTAGACAGTTTGCTCTGCTTGTATGTTTTGTTCCAAGAAAATTCCTCCATAGAACTTGAAATCATCTGACACATTAGCAGACAGCAGAACTCATTACCTTATACTGATACTTTTTAATCAGAGTACGAGATTAGATAAAGTAGAAGCTTCTTTTATTAAGAAAGATGAAAAATTTGACATCTGAAAGTTCCAAGTCAAGCTTGGAGGAATGATGAAAACGTTTGATCAAACATACTATTATGAGATTTTTGTAGAGACTATGTAAGATTTTAATGTGATACACATTTTTCGTGCCATTAATTTTAGTAGTATACTTTAAGTTTAATTGAATGAAACATCTGTTTCTTAGTTTTAGTCTAATGTTCTTCCATAAGTCACATTTATAGGCAGTACTGAAGAGTTTGCTTTTTCTCTGACAATACTGTGTTTTTCTCTCCAGACTTCCCGTTCAATTTTACTGTACTACTCTCTAAACTACTTCTAAAGTAAGCAGTTTTAAACAAGCCTCCCTTCTTCCGGGAGCCTGTGGTTCCAAGATAACCACAATTAATTCACTAATTTCCTTCATAGTCTAATTAGCACCTGTTATCAGATTAATCTGAAATTACCTGGAAGGAGTTCATAGAATAATTTTTAACAGGAACTTTCAGCAAAGTAAAACTTTGCTTTGAACGTCTTAAACTCACTTATCATGTAAAGATTCTAATTGCAGCTCTTACATTGTTGCTGATAATTGCTCAAAAATCTAACTCAAAGTTTTGTTCTCCTTTATCCAATACTTTATGAAAATGTTTCTTTGAAACCAGTTCAATGCAACCCTAACCAGTGAACTTGTGTGTTCTGGTCCATTTGGCAGAGCTCCATTGACGCACACTTGGATGTCTGAGGCTGTCCTTGCTTCAGGGGCTTTCAGGCCATTTGCATCATTCCCCTTCCTCTGCTTCCATGGTTGCTGCACAATTTTCTGATTACGTTTGGCTTCCCAAATAAATTTGCAAAGAGAATGTACTCATTGACGAGTGACCCCGGGTACCATGTCCACTTTTTCTCGTTGGCATTTTGGTGAATGCGGCCATCTTTCCTGAGTTTGATCAGTGTGAGAAAATGGTGATAGTCCCTTAGAAAATGATGAACTCTGAGTGCACTGATAAAACAGTAATTTTTGACTGTAAAAGCTAGACTGCGCCAAGGAAATGCCACTCTGGTGAGGTCTCTCTAAGGGACCAGCTCATTGCACCAGGCGGCATCTTCTCCTCAAGCTGTGTAAAGGCTACGTTAGTGTGTTTTGCTGCCATGTGATGAAGGATTGGTTTCCTTGCACGACTTGGAGTGGGGGTCTTCGGTCAGCCAGATTGTGGAGTGGGAGGGTCTTCTTGTTCGGTAACTTCCTTCCTGGGAAAAGCAAAGAGGATGATGGTCTTGGTCCAGCTTCATGGAATAATCCACTATCCTGCACATGACTTAACTTTTCCTTTTACCTTTTTCCAATCTTATTTTCAGAGATGAGCCACGTACTGTCTGCATTTTAACCCTGCAAAGACCTGCTGGGTGTTGCCAAATACTGTCTTAACAGTTTCTGTAGTATCACAAAAGAGATGTGAATTACCTGTTGTAATTTGTTTTTTGTTATATACAGAATGACATGTATATAGTTACTACTTTAGGAAACCCTGATCACTCACTAGTCATTCAGCATGCCTAAATATGTGTCCTGAAATCTCACAAATATATTCCTTTCCTTCTGTTTCTAACAATACCTCATGGTCCAGGTCCTCATTGGCTCAGGGACTAATGACTATTGCACTAGTCATTGTATTAATTTTAAACTTCCTTTTGTGCTGTCTGGGAATAGTCATAAGAGCTTTGGCCTGGGAATCAGGAGACACAGGCCATGAATAAATGTGAGTATGAATAGGTCAGTCACCTACCTGGACCTCAGTTTTTTGAACCTAAAATAGTAAGTATAGACTAGAATGTTTCCAGAAGCCCTTGCTGCCCCCAAAGGGAATGGCTTTGTCAATCCCCAGCCCCCACCTCTGCCCTAAATCTTAAATGGCTCTTCACTCTTTGCAGAAGAAACTTTAGGCTCTTAGGCCTTTATATTATGGGCAAACCTAATTTAAAATATATTTCTCCTATTTGCCCTCATTTTACTGATGGTTCTGCGCACGTGGTTTACATTGATGGCTTTCCCCTCTGCTCCTGCTACTCTCCCCACCTCTTGTCTCCTCTGTGGTTAACTGAGTCTTATTCTTCCTCTGACACCTGAATCAGGCTCTGTAGCTGTAACACAGCCCCTAAGCATCTTCCAGTTCCCACAGTGATGTGCCTTCCTTGAGTTCCCATTTGGCCTGTGTATGTGTTCCTGGAAGATCATGCACTCAGAGTTCCAGAACTCATGGGGAAAATGAGCTTGGGATCGATCACTCAGGACCTGTGCAACTTTGTGACCAAAGCACTAATGACAACAAGAATAATCCTTGTATACATTTTAGCATAGAATCAAAAGACTTTAACATTCCTAAACAATGAGAAATACTACTGTGACTATAGGACTTTACCTCAAAGAAGACACTTTAATGATGGGAGGATGGGGGAAGATACAAGGCAAGATGAAGACTGATCAGTTAGGGAGACAAGAGCAAAATGTATGAAGATCTGGGAGAACCTGCAAAAGCTCTCTTAAGGCAGAGTACATGACTGAATTGAGTCAAGAGGAAGGAGGTGGGCCACGTGTATAGCAGCTGGCTGTACTCAGCTGTGCTGGTGTGGTGTGAGTTCAGCTGCCAATACTTGCTGGCACACATTAGTAATGGGCTAAACAAAATCATGTATAAAGCAATGCAACCTCTATCTTAACCCGTTACCATTCCTTCATTTACCAATCCCATATCAGCTAATTTGCATTATGGTAACAGACATTATTGTATCAACAAAAATGATTCTTTTCCTTGGTTTTGGGTATTTTATGTCACCAGCAGATATTTTAATTTATTTTAATAGTGATGAAAAAGGCTCAGGCATAGGAATTCAGGATTTCACTGGGTGCTCACCTTGCTAGTTCGTCATCTTTACAAACCATTTCTGAAAATAATTACTTTCAGGGTGGAAATCTCCTTTACGCTCCTGTAAGTTCCTTGAGGAGGACAGTGACTGAGAACTGTTTGGCTTCCATGACTCCCTGTGTTTTGACCTAGAGTGTGCACAGTATGTTCTTTTTTTTTTAAATTGAAGTACAGTCAGTTACAATGTGACATAGTAAACAATCTTATGGTTACCAGAGGAAAGCAGGTGGGAAGGGATAAATTTGGGAGTTTGAGATTTGCATATGTTAGCCACTATATATAAACATAGATAAGAAAACAAGTATATTCTTGACTAATGACTCGTTGCCCAACACACACGCATAAGTATAATTAGAAGTGCATATTTAAACCTTATTTCTCTAACACAGTTGTCTTTAAACCGTCCTATAAATATTTCTCTTACTGGAAAGTCTTGGAAAAAATTATGGAAGGAAATAAACAGGCTTGCTTTCAGTAAACTGTAGAAGAAAAAACTATACAATTATCCATACATTACATCTTATTGAATCTGCCAGTGTTCTGGTTAGAAATGAAATGCAGTTCCTAAGGGAAACAGTTCATGGTATACCAGCGCCTCTTCTGCCATTGTGGGCCTGTAAGAAAAAAAATTCTAAGTATTTCCACTGTTCTGTCCAAGGAAAACTGGAAGTGCTAATCACAGAGGAGTGGAGTAGTAGCTATTTAGAACAGAATGTCTCTGTTCCACACACATGTGCAGGACCCTGCCTGCTGCCTGTGCTTAAAAGGCGTGTGGCCTCTGTGTCGGTAGCTCTTCAGTGAATGCCGGGGGCACCATCTTGTACTTTGCATATGGGGTGAATCCTCCACTGGAAGGATCTGTGAGCTGCCAGTGAATATGTTGCTAAAGCTGTATTACTCTGAAAATAATCGGGATAAGAAGATAGATTTCCTCTCTATTTTCCAGCAGGATCCTGACAGAATGGCCCCTAGGATCTCTCACAAACCATATGTAACTCAGCATCTTTTAAAATGAGAGAAAGGAAAAACAGAACACATCCCATCCTTTTAGAATCTTGGAATTTTTTTTTTTCTTCTGGTGTTCCCCAGAAGCCACTTTGATGAAAGGGAATTTGATGGCAGGGAGAGTGAAATTGTGAGCTTGTCCCTCAGGGAAAAGGGTATTGCTGGAGGAAACAGATACAAGTTACTATATATGGCACAGGCTGCCGAGGAGTCATCTCTGAAGAGCAGGGGTACTAATAAAAGGTGACACATTCCTCTAAAGCGGGTCTCGTGGGAAAGGGGAGCAAATGAAGAGAGGTATATTTCCAGGAATGCTTTGGCTTATGGAGACTGGGAACCTCAGAGTTCTGAAGAGTTACTTGCTTTCACTGTGGCTGTTGGCCACCTGCAGCCAGTGTCTTATCAGCTAGATGTGACTAGAAATTTGACACTAATTACAATGAATGACAGATGTACTGAAAGTTGGACTCCAAGGCTGAGTGCTTGAGGTCCTGGTAGTTGTTAATGGTATTAGCTGTTTCTCAGAAGAATTAATTTCAAACCTACTAATTCTGTGGTCATTTATCCTCTTGCAAAAATACTGGGAAATTGATTCCTTTTTTTTTTTTTTTTTAGGGCTCTTTTTCTCTCGTGCTTTGTAAATTTTAGGAGCGTTACTGCTTTAGATTGAAAAGCATGTGGCATGCATCAGTACAGCTTCTGTTCTGAGCGCTTGTTGCTGTTTGGCGGCAGCACAGGAAAACAGTGACTCTCAGGGTTCACTGTGCATCAGAAGCACTTGGGAAGACTTAGAAAATACAGCTACTCAGGGCTTACCCTCCAAAATACTGAAACAACTGGTCTGTGATGGGCTTGGGCAGCTGTATTTTTAAAAGCTCTCGATGTTCTAAGGTGTAGCTAGGACTGAGGACACATTGATTTAAATGACACATGTGAAGGTCATTTGTTAAAAAGACGGTGCCTGCTGTAAGTAGTTGTTCACTTAATGATGGTGATGGTAATGGAGGAGCTGGAGGAAGAGGAGGAGGATGAGAAGTAAGTACCGATCTGGCTGACTGTGTCTTGAGGCACAACTCCCTCTTACCCTTTGTTCTTCTTAAAAATTGATTTCCCTTCTTCATTCAGCTGCAAATAGGTTCATCTGTGTTTCTTGGGTGTTAAGTCCCTGTTCATTCAAAGGAGCATCATCAACTTGGTAGTAGCTCCTTTTGAGGGAGAAGGGATCATGAATGAAAGAGTCAGTGAGATTTGTACTTCACTGCAAATCACATTCTGATTTCAGAGAGTAACATGTGGGAAAAGAGTTTCATAAAAATGACAAAACAGCCATTTGACTTCTCTTTCCCATTAAGTTTGAAAGATCATCACCCAGGAAAAGTGGTCTAATTGATGATGGGAGTGGGAAAGTATTTACAAGCTGTTTAAGTTGCTTGCTTTTTATAAGCAACTTAATGAAATCACCATAAATATTCAGGGAGAAAATTGATTTCCTCTCTCTTTGCATTTCAATAAAGTCCAAATCAGTGATCTCTAAGAAGAACCATTTTCTAACTTCAGATGTAGTGTGTTGTTGTTATTGCTGCTCCAAGTCATCAAAATATTTGTCAGTCACCTTCAACTACATTTAATGTGGAAAGCTAGTACATTTGTGAGCATAAGGTACTAAAGACACGTAAAAATAAAATAAGCAGACTACACTGTTGAATTAGAAGTGTTTTTCAAGTACAACTAATCTACTGAGGAAAAGATATTCTGTATTACCTACAGATTGAATTATATACTATCTCAGCAGATTGAAAAAGTTCATTTGTCTGAGATGAATACAAAAGTTACATTTCAAATTTTGAAAGGTCTCATAACCTAGTGGTACTTTTTTGGTATGAAATTTCTCTCTCCATCTCCCTCTAGTCTCCTGGAAATAATTGTGATCTCAATAGGATGTTAAATAACTCAGAAGTTAACACTGTATCTGTGAAAGGTATCATTTTGTACAATGAGTTTTCATTAGCTACTTGATCATTTTCCTTCCCTGGAGTAATCCCCCTTTACAGTTGTTCTTGTATTTCACATATTATAATATTAGAAAAATGACAGCCATTAGACTTTCTCTTTTTGAATCATACAGACAGACACAATAAAGCCGTCTGTCTCCTTAGTAGCAGATAACTAGGTAATGGTACTTTTCTATCTCTGATAGTACAAAGAAGGCAGAGAGAATATTAATACTTTTTTTTGAAAGATGAATTTTCTAGACATACTCTGTGTATTTGTTTTTAAGTAATTTTACCTGTATTGTAAATATAAAATCAGAATATCTAATAAACAATGTCAAGGTACAATGCTTATTAAGTTTATACTATACCCCATCATCTCCATGTTATTATTCTTGGAAGGCATTGAAATATAAGAGGCTTAAACATTTGATGTAAGCTTTTATTATGAGTATGACAATTGAGGAAAACAAAAGGAGAAAAGATTGTATCTATAAACTTTCTGCAAGTTTCCTATTCTGATAGCATCCCCCCACCCTGTCCCAGTTATGCTGAGATAGATTTGATACATAATATTGTATAAATTTAAGATGTACACTGTTTTGATTTGATACATTTATACATTGCAAAATGACTGCTCCCCTAGTGTTAGGTAGCACCTCTAACACATCACAGAGTTACCACTTCTTTTGTGTGGTGAGAACATTTAAGATCTACTCTCTGAGCAACTTTCAAGTATAAACAGTACTATTAACTATAATCACCATGATATACATTATATCTCCATAACTTTTTCATCTTATAACTGAAAGTCTATATCCTTTGGCCAACATCTCCCCATTTCTCCTATCCCCACCCCAACCCCTGGCAACCGCTTTTGTACTCTTACTGTGGTTTCAGCTTTTTTAGATTCCACATATGAATGGTATACAGTGTGGTCTTTCTCTGCCTGACTTATTTCACTTAGCATAATGCTCTCAGGTCCATCTCTGTGTTGGAAATGTCAGAATTTCCTCCTTTCTCGTGGGTGAATAGTACTCCATTGTACCTGTATGCCGCATCCGCTTTGTCCATTTGTCCATTGGCAGATGCTCAGGTTGTTTCCATATTTTGACTGTGGTGACTAATGCTGCAGTGAGCATAGGAGTGTAGGTATCTTTTCAAGATCCTGTTTTTATTTCCTTTGGATATGTACTCAGAAGTGGAATTGCTGGATCATATGATAGTTCTATTTTTAATTTTTTGAGGAATCTCCATACTATTTTTCATAATGGCTGCACCAGTTCACATTCTGAACAACAATGGACAAGGGTTATTTTTCTCTACATCCTTACTAACATTTGTTTTTTCTTTCTGATAACAGCCATTCTTATAGGTGCAAGGTGCTATCTTGCTGTGGTTTTGATCTGAGTTTTCCTTATGATTAGTGATGTTGAGCACCTTATCATGTACCTGTTGGCCATTATGTGTCTTTGAAAAAAATGTCTGTTTGGATCCACTGAATTGAATTGTTGTTGTTGTTGTTGTTGTTGTTTGTTTTGCTATTGAGTTGTATGAGTTTTTTATACAGGCACTCCTTGGAGATACTGTGGGTTTGGTTCCAGACTACCACAGTAAAGCCAGTAAAGCCACAATAAAGTGAGTCACATGATTTTTTTCCCAGTACATATAAAAGTTATGTTTACACTATACTATAGTCTGTTCAAAGTGTGCAATAGCATTATGTCTAAGAAAAGTACATACCTTAATTAAAAAATACTTTCTTGCTAAAAAATGCTAACCATTATCTGAGCCCTCAGTGAGTCATAAATTTTTTGCAATAATCACATCAAAGATCACTGATCACAGATCACCATAACAAATATAATAATAATGAAAAAGTTTGAAATATGGCAAGAATTATCAAAATGTGACACAGAGACATGAAGTGAGCAAATGCTGTTGGCAAAATGGTGATGATAGACTTGCTCAGTGCAGGATTGCTACAAACCTTCGTTTGTAAAAAATGCAATTTCTGCAAAGCACAATAAAGAGAAGCACCATAAACAAGATATACCTGTATATGTTGAGTACTAACCTCTTATCAGGTGTATAATTTAAAAATATTTTTTCCGATTCAGTACATTCCCTTTTCATTTTGTTAATGCTTTCCTTTGCTGTGCAGAGGCTTTTTTTTTTTTTAAAGTCTTATATAGTCCTACTTGTTTACTTTTGCTTTTTTGTGATTGATTTTGGTGTCAGATCCAAAAAAAATCATTGTCAAGACTGATGTCAAGAGTTTACTGCCTGTTTTCTTTTAGAAGTTTTATGGTTTCAGGTCTTATGTTCAAACCTTTAATCCACATTGAACTCATATTTTTGTGTATAGTGTAAGATAATATTTGAGGTACATTCATTTACATGTGACTGTTCAGTTTTCCCAACACCATTTGTTGAAGAAACTTATTTTCCCCATTGTATATTCTTGGCTTCTTTTTCATAACTTAATTGACCACCTATGCATGAGTTTATTTCTGGGCTCTTTATTCTGTTTCATTGACCTAAGTGTCTGTTTTTATGCCAATTCCAGGCTTTTTGGATTACTATAGTTTTGTAATATAGTTTGAAATCAGAAAGTGCGATACCTCCAGCATTGTTCTTTCTCGAGATTTTTTTTAACTATTCTGAGTGTTGTGATTCCATTCAAATTTTAGGGTTGGTTGTTCTATTTCTGTTGAAAATGCCATTGGAAATTTGATAGGGTTTGCATTGAATCAGTAGATGGCTTTAGGTAGTATGGAGGTTTTAATAATATTAATTCTTCCAAGTCATGAGCATGGAATATATTTCCATTTATTTTTGTATTTTTCAGTGTATTCTTTTCCTAGAGTTTTAAGTGTACAAGTCTTTCACATTTGTTAAATTTATTCCTAGTCATTTTATTATTGATGCAATTTTTAATGAGATTGCTTTCTTCATTTTTTCCTGATAGGTCTAGTATATAGAAACACAACTAATTTTTGTATATTGATTTTGTATACTGCAACTTTATTGACTTCATTGGTTAGTTCTAAGAGTTTTTTGGTGGAGTCTTTAGAGTTTTCTGTATGTAATATCAAGTCATGTGCAAATAGTGAAATTTTATCTTTTCCTTTTTGATTTAAATGCCCTTTATTTCTTTTTCTTGCCTAATGCTCTGGCTAGGGCTTCTAGTACTATGGTGAATAAAACTACTTGTTCTTGATTTTTTTTTTTCAGCTTGAATACGATATGCCTAGATTTAGTTTTTCTTTGATATTTATCTTGGTGTTCTCTGAGTCCTAGGTCTGTGGTTTGGTGCCTGAAAGTAGTTTGGGAAAATTCTCAGTCATTATTGCTTCAAATATTTGTTCTGTTTCTTTCTCTCTTTTTAAAAAAAATTCTGTGTTTTTTAAAAATTTTATTTATTTTTAATTGAAGTATATTTGATTTACAATATTATATTATTTTCAGGTGTACAGCATAGTGATTCTATATTTTTATATTCTATATTTTTATAGATTATACTCCATTTAAAGTTATTATAAAATATTGGCTGTGTTCTCTGATTTTCACTGTGAGAACCTGGTAGGGCTTTTGGAGGTAAAATCCACAAAAGTATGGAGCCTTCCCCATGACCTGGTCCCCTAGAGTTTTTAACTCTTAGACTGTTTCTCACACTGAGTCTTAGCAATTTTTCAGTTACAGTTTAGGTTTTTCTATACTGATACTGTTTTTCAGGGAGCTTTCTGCTCTGGTAAATTGCGATTCTCTGTAATCTCCTGTTTGTCTCTCCAATTTTTGAAAGAGTGGTATGCCCTGTGACCTTACTTCTATGAGAAATCTAAGAAGAGTAGTTAATTAGTTTGTTCAAGGTTTCATTTATTAAGGCAGATTGACAGCTTTCAAGTTCCTTACATGCTGGACTGAAAACCAGAAGTCTCAGAGTGCCCTTTTCATGTCAGGTTTATTCTTAGGTATTTAATATTTTTAAATTGCTGTTATTCAATGGAGAAAAGATAGTCTCTTCAATAAGTGATTCTGGGAAAACTGGACAGCTACATATAAAAGAATAAAATTAGAACATTCTCCAACACCATATACAAAAATAAACTCAAAATGGATTAAGACCTAAATAAAAGACTGGATAGTATAAAACTCCTAGAGGAAAGCATAAGCAGAACACTCTGACATAAGTTGCAGCAGTTTTTTTTCTTTTTGGATCCATCTCCTAGAGTAATGGAAATAAAAGCAAGAATAAACAAATGGGACCTAATTAAACTTAAAAGCTTTTGCACAGCAAAGGAAACCATAAACAAAACAAAAAGACAGCCTACGGAACAAAGGAAAATATTTGCAAACAATGCAACTGACAAAGGATTAATTTCCAAAATATGCAGATAGCTCATACAGCTTAATATTAAAGAAACAAACAACTCAATCAAAAAATGGGCAGAAGACCTAAACAGACATTTCTCCAAAGAAGACATCCAGATGCCCAACAGGCACATGAAAAGATGTCAGTATTACTAATTATTAGAGAAATGCAAATCAAAACTACAATGAGATATCACCTCACACCAGTCAGAAAGACTATCATCAAAAAGTTTACAAATAATAAACACTGGAGAGGGTGTAGAGAAAAAGGACTCCTCCTACACTGTTAGTGGGAATGTAGATTGGTGCAGCCACTATGGAGAACAATATAGAGTTTCCTTAAAAAAACTGAAAATAGAGTTACTGTATGATCCAGCAATCCCACTCCTGGGTGTATATCCAGAGAAAACTCTAATTCAAAAAGATACATGCACCCCAAATGTCCATAGCAGCACTATTTACAATAGTCAAGACATGGAAGTAACCTAAATGCCCATTAATAAATGAACGGATAAAGAAAAGGGGGTAGTTATATACACAATGGAATATTACTCAACCATAAAAAGAATGAAATAATGCCATTTGCAACAACATAGATGGACCTAGAGATCATCATATTAAGTGAAGTAAGTCAAAGACAAATATCATATGATATCACTTATTGTGGAGTCTAAAAAAAGATACAAATAAACTTATTTACAAACTAGAAACAGACTCACCAACATAGCAATCTATGGTTTCCAAAGTGGAAAGGTAGGAGGGTGATAAATTAGGAGTTTGGGATTAACATGTACACACTATATAAAATAGATAACAAAGACCTACTGTATAGCACAGGGAACTATACTCAAAATCTTGTAATAACTTATAATGGAAAAGAATCTGAGAAAGAACACACACACACACACACACACACACACACACACACACACACACACACACACACAAGACTGAATCACTTTGCTGTACACCTGAAACTAACACAACATTGTAAATCAAATATACTTCAGTAAACAAAATTGATGTTGTAAGTTGGGTCTTTCCTACCATTACGTGTTCTAACTAGGGCTGTTTTATACCTGAAAGCTATTGCTTTCTGTATGTTAGTTTTTTCCATTCACCTTACTACCTTCTCTTATTGTTTGTAACAGTTTTTCAGTGAAATCTTTTGGTTTTACAGGCGTACAATCATGCCATCTCAGCACATAACACAACCAGAGTACAATGGAAATGATGATCCCTGGAGTTGTGAAACATGGTGACCCTACTGACTCATGTCACCTGAAGGAGAGATAATTTTACCTCCTCCTTTACAATTTTTTATGCATCTCATTTCTTTGTCTTGCCTAATTGTATTGGCTAATTCTTCCAGAACAGTGTGAAAATAACAATGGGGTTATTTACTTCTACTTCGTTTTTCACTTTAATGGGGGAAATACCACTATTGTTTCCTATTAAGCACAATACTAGTATCATGTGAAAGAGATCTTGAGTTATTTCTATTTATTTAAAGTTTTTTTTTAATCAGATGTAGGAGAGAATTTTGAATACAGTTATATTTGAGGCATTGAACGTCGTCATGGTTACAAGAAAAGTAATTGTACATAGAAAAAGGAAGGGACCATGGATTAAACCTGAGGAAACATCTGTATTTAGAGGATGGAAGGAGAAAGGAAATAGAGAAGCAGTCAGAGGAAAGTCCAGGTCAAGATAAAACTGGTTGATAATGTTTTGAAAACTTGTCAGTGCTATTCATAGAAATGTAAGTTATTTCTGCTTGGACAGAAGTCCCAGTGACCAGTAGAATAACAAAATTAGGATACTGCTTCTTTGGTTTGGAAGAATAATGTGTATTACTTTTGCAGAACCGCTGTGGAAGTTATGAATGACGTAGGAAATAGAAGAGCATCTCTACATGCTGCAACACTGCATTCAAAGGCAGGCAGACAGGTCTGTCGAGCTCAAAGCCCAAGACAAGTAAAATAAAGCCCTTTTCTTCATGTTCTGAAACACTGAACTGTTTCTTGTTTTTCTAATGTTTCACAAAATTGAATCTGTTGCTCTGTAGACACCTCATATCAGCATTGTTAACAACAACAACAAAGTGACTCTCAGTTGTTCAAAGTTTCCTCAGAAGTGTTTCTGGATAAGACATGTTCAGTGATGTTTTTTGAAGAAATAGTCAGTTCCCTAAATTGGAAAGTGTAGATGGAGGCGCCAGAATAACTGCATTGCAAGTGAGACCTTGCATATAGTGAATGTACTTAAACATGTGAAATATAGTATTGAGGAAAGAATCCAGAGAATAGCTTAGTTTACTTTGAGAACATTTATATTACTTGTCTTCCATTTTCCCTTTTTACCTAGTATTTATCTATCTGGGGAATTTATTAAATATCTTAGAGTGGTTTTATTTTTTTTTTTTGACAGACAATGTAAATCTAGGGCGTTATTATTTGAACTCATTTTTCTACCTAATTGTGGAACCGTTGGTGGGCCCACTAGACCTTGATTTGCAAGTCTGCTTTCATGAGGGTTTTCTTTTGATGAAAGGAGAGAGCACAGAATCAGAAAGGCACAGAGGCTGTCGAAGGGAAGAACCATGGAGAGTATTGAAGGGATCTGTCCCTATCAACCCAGCCCTCAGGATTTCTACCAGAACTGTGGGAAGAAAAGGGCTGCTGGAATAAGCTATTTTGATGAAACATTCTTTAAGATACTGGGACACAGACATCATGGATTTGGTGCCCAGCAGATGTCTTGGTACGGTGCCTTAGCCTAGTAGCTGAGAGCGAGCTCTGGACACATTTCCTTGAGTTTAAATCCTTGCTCTCCAAATTTCTAACTGTGTGACCTTAGGCAAATTACTTCCCTAAGCCTTAGTTTCCCAACTCTATTAGTTTCCTGTAGCTTCCATGGCAAATTACCACAAACTTAGTCAACAGCACAAATGTATTATCTCAGTTTTGAAGGCCAGAATTCTGAAACCAAGGTGTCAGTAGGTCCATGCTCCCTTTAGGAGGCTCTGGGGGAGAAATTGTTCTTTGCGTCTGGTGGTTGCTGGCGTTTTTCAGAGTTCCTTGGCTTGTGGCTGTATCATTCCAAGCTCTGCCTCTGTCTTCTCATCTCTTTCTCCTCTCACCCTTTCTTTTTCTTTCTTTTTCTCTCTTTCTCTGTTGTGTGAAATCTCCCTCCACCTCCCACTTATAAAAGACACTTATGATTGAATTTAGGATCCACCTAGATACTCTAGGATAATCTCCCCATGTCAGGATCCTTGAGTTAATCACATCTTTTCCTTTATAAGGTAACATTTGGAAGTGCCAGGGATTAGGACCTGAAAACTTTGGCCATCGGTCAGCCTACTGCAACGTCCTTCAAAGTGGTGATTATAAGAATGCATACCTCTTAGCCTTATGATAATAAGGAGAAAACACAGATTAAGATATTTAGCATTGTTCCTGGCATACTATAAACACCAATAAGCATGGGATATTCTTCTCAGGAAACTGTAAGCCCTTTGTGGACAGTTACTCTGTCTGTTTCTGTACACCACCATAGGCCTAGTGATCAGCACCATGCTACCACGAGAAATATTTTGTCAAAAGAAGCGAAGTAAAAAGGAATATTTTCCCCAAATTTGTTTCCTCAAAATGTATCCTGGGCACACCGAGGAATCTAAAGGGTGCAGCAACACTTTGGAAAGTGCAGCCTTGGGGTCTTTGGGAGATAGTGCTTTTGGGAGGAATATGAAGGTTGGGAGGAAGTTTGGGAGGAATATGAAGATTTAGGACTAATGAATGAAATAAGCATGTTCAGGACTGTGTTAGAGTCGCATCTGGCTTACAACTTGCTTCCTAGTTCTGTTGTTTTTCGCTTACTCACTGTTGTTCCCAGTGATTCTTTATTCTGACTGCAGCGATTTCTATTGCTTTTATCCTCTTTCAGTGACCTGTATCTTCTTACGTAATTTTTAAACTAGGGCAGTAAATCCTTAGTCTATGGTCACACTATACATTTGGATTGATTAATCTGCTATTCCAATACAGTTGAAAATTGATATCCCACTTTTAACTATAGCTATAAAAATGAAACATGGATGTAGTGGTCTTTTTTGGTAAAAACCTAAGGATGACCCTATAACTTGTTGTCCAAATCAGGACACTTCAAGAGTGAAAGGGAACTCTATTAATTATTACCCTGGGACAGTCTCATACAAATCAGAATGCATGGTCACCTTACGTAAAGGTCTCAGGTTGGTACTTTATGAAGGTCTGAGTGTGTTCCCTCCTACCTCAGGACATATCTGGCCATGGCCATGGCTGGGGAGACCAGAGCCTGGAATGAGAACTACCCACTAGTTCAGGAAGTAACCCCAGCTGAAGATGCAAATATAATGTTCAGTTAGGCAAGCAAGCCTAACATCCAGATGCTGTAGCAACATTTCCTAGGCAAGCAGATCATCCTATGATAAGAGAACAAGATAAACGGTTATTAAGTTCTAATGGGTAAATAGAAAGCAGAAATGCAGAATTCAGTTAAATGATATTTGGGGATAAAAAAGACAAATTATCATAATAGGCTCAAGTAGTGATAATGAAGGCAGAACTATATTGTTAAAAGACAAACTGGGCCATTGGAGAGGGTGGAATATCAGTGGATGAAGCTGGAGAAAGATAAAGATGGAGCCAGCATGGTCAGTGACTGGTACTGAAGTACAGCCATGGAAACTGCTTTATCCCTCCTGTTTCAAGCCAGGGTTGGTCCTGGGAGCTGGGCTGGGGTGGCATGTAAGGATTGGAGAGGTTATTGTGATGTGCTTTATAGTTATTCCCTTTTAGCCAATTATTATCTATGCAAAGTGAGAAAGGACAGGTATTAACATCATCGTTTTACTGACGAAAGAATTGTAGAACAGAGTAGTTAAGCAATGTGTTCCAGATCACACGAGGATGTTAAAAGTCATATTTGAATTCAGTGCTCTGAATTATTATTCTAGTGATTTTTCAAAATGTTAAAAAAAAAACCCCAAATACAGAGATCAGCATAAAAATACTCAAAGTGATCACTGAGTATCTTTCCATCCTAATATCTTGCCGTTTAGGTTGTATTTTTCTTTCTTTGAAAGAATAAGTATTTCAGATATCGTTGAAGTTCCCCATAGACTCCTTCATATTCTCATTCTGCTTGCCTCCCCAAAGGTAACCATTTCTGAACTGAGATTTAATCTTTGCTGTATATTCATTTGTATTTCTAATTCATATGTACTAGCTCTTACACAACACATAGCACTGTTCTGGAATTGAAAATCCTTATATTAATTGAACAGTAACTATCATTTTCCAACTTGCTTTTAACCACCCCTGATCATATTTTTGATATTTTTGTATCTTGGTACATGAACTTCAAGTTCATTTATTGTAACTGCACTGGAACACTTTATATATTGTATGAATATACCATGATTTATAAATTTATTTCAGCCCAGAAACCTGTCCACTAGATTAAATAGCACAATATTTGCATGATTTTGTTACAAATTATAAGTGGTAACAAACGCTATGCATGTTATTAACATTAGTAAAACGTTTTCTTTTTAATATCTTGTAACAAATGACTTAACTATAGTATTTCCTCAGGTATTCAGTCATATCAGAGTTTCTACTTAATTTTAGCAACAAGGATTATTTCATTAGTGTATCTACACTAATACAGTTTTTAGGAAGTAAAACTAAAGATATGTAGACCAGAGTTTCATTTATTGTGACATTAACTAGGTCACATGGTAAAGAGTGAGTTTGACAAAACTGCCTATTCTAGAACATTTTAGTGAAAAATAATGAAGTATTTAGGATTCTGGGACATGTACTTTTGTTTTCTTTATTACCCCAAATAGAAAAAACATATAGTGCATGCTTATAACAGAAAATGGGGGAAAGGATAGAAATCAGTTAAGTAAATTAGGCTACATTTATCCACAAAGTGAAAGACCTTTGAGAAGAAAGGCAGTGGGGCTCGTGCTTAGGGTTGTGGAGGAAGAGAACAGCCCTGCACAACCGAGAGGGAGTTAGCTTTCTGAGACTGGGAATGAGACTGAAGTTCGGAGGCTTTCCATGAGTGGTAGAGATCTACATCCTTTGTGCTGCTGGGCTTCCCTGGGCCTGTGGCTGAAGGATGGTTCTAGACCCCAGGATGAGCCACTGAAGACAGGGGCAGTGTCTGTGGTGAGACTGTTTTCAGTAGAGAGAACCATGGTGAAGGGCTTCTGGGGGCACCTGGGACAGCAGTGTCTGGTAGACAGCAGAGAATAAGTGTGGACAGTGGCTTTATACTAGAGATGACTGGGGCTGTGGCAGGCAGAATAATGACTTCTCAAAGATGTCCACATCCCAACCCCAGAAATCTGTGACCGGGTTACCTTATATGGCAAAAGAAACTTTGCACATGTGATTGGTTGAAGATCTTGCGATGGGGAGATTGTCCTGGATTTATCTGGGTGGGCCCAGTGTAATCACAGGGGACCTAATAAGGGAGAGAGGGAGGCAGAAAAGGCAGAGGAGATGTGGGGACAGAAGCAAAGATCCATGAATAATGCAATGGCTAACTTTGAAGGTGGAAGCAGGCCAAGAGCCAAGGAATGCGGGCAGCCTCTGGGAACTGCAGAAGGCGATGAGACAGCTACTTTGCCAGAGCCTCCTCAGGATTTGCAGCCCTGCCAGTGCCTTGATTTTGGCCCTGAGAGACCCATCCCAGACTTCCGATTTCCAGAACTGTAACATAATACATTTGTGTTAAGCTGCTAAGTTTTTGGTACTTTGTTATAGTGGCAGTAGGAAATTAATGTAGTGGTCACAGTGACCTAAGAGTCAGGCTCTTCACTTATTTTTTAGATTTCCCATAGGTTCTTCTAGGTCTAGGTTTGCCCTGGGGACAGATCACCCCCTACAAAAAACCAAAACAGCCAGACAATAACAACTGAGATCAAAGATCTTATCATTCTAATGACAGGACCTTAGAGTCGGATGTAGTTTTATTACAGAAAAATAGTGATCTTCTGTGTGATGGTGTTGTGACTTATGTGTATATCTCAGTGTGCATGATTACTTTGATTCATTGTGACTCAAACCAAGTATCACATGAAGGTTCCAAAGGCTGAATCCTTTTTTCCTTAAAATTTGTCCATATTATAGGTTTAACCTGTTACGTGTTGGTAAGAAACAGTAGAGTAATTACGATGTTGAGATCTCTAACAGGTATAGCCATCAACTTAGGGGTAGACAGTTCTCTTGATCTGCTGAACAATTGCTACAAGGTATTTTAAATGGAAAACAGGAAGAACAATTTAGAGCACCTGTTCCAATTTCTGAAAAAGGGAGGGGGAAATCTTTTCAAAGACATATCTGGAAGCTAATGAGAAAACTTTTTCTTCTTCTTCTTCTTCTTCTTTTTTTTTTTTTTTTTTTTTTTACATTAAAAGGACAAAAACAGCTCTTCCTCCTACCCGGGAGAAAGAATGATCATTTTCCTCTCCTAGGAGTAAACAATTAAGGATTGTGCAGAGTGGGAAGTTACAGAGGCAAGAAAAGGCCGAGAAAAAAGACATGAGGCCCCTCTAACAAGAGTGGCAACAGCACTTGTTTTGCAATTTGTCGCGAGCCCTTTGCATTCTGTAACTTCAGTTCAAAGGATGCCTAGGCCATGAAATGTGTGTAGCAAAGGTGTGTAGCCTACCATGTTGGAAGAAAATGGTGCAGAGAGAAAGTTTTAGAAGACAGTGAGTCAGGAAAAATTATGATCATGCATAGGAAGACAAAGAAGTTACAGTAAGACGTGGACATAGTGGATGTCCCTGATGACAGTGACTAAGTAGAAAACCAGGTCTGTAGGGACAAATTCTAAAAACTGTAACTCAGCAGTTAAGCTTGGCAGTTACGGATGACTGTTTTTTCCTTTTTCAAATATTCTGAGTGGTCATATAATTTTTAAAATGAAAAAGCTGATTGGGAAAATTATCTTTCAGAAGACATTCTCCCATTCTTTTATTCCTTTGCATTCTTCCTCTGTCAGTGATGTCTTTACGGCCAATCATCAGTCTCCTTTGCTGAATCTCCTTTTTCTTTATCATCCTTTGGAGTCTTTCCTGGGGAGAGGCACATTTCAGCAGACTCAGATTGCACAGCATGAGACCCACAGGATCCTCTCTGTAGACATCAGATGCTTACTGCAGTGCTTTGTCAAGCGTGCCTAGGCATTTGCAAATATCCAGGGTGTCCTTCCCATTCTCAAATATCTAGTGAAGTGATGAGATATCGGAGCATGATGCAGAAGTTGAACAGCAATAAATACAAATCTCTGGGTTGTTGTTGCCTCCTAGGATGCAGAGGAAGAGCAGTTGGGAAGTTTTCGTTCATTTTAAAAGCTGGAGTCCCTCCCAAATGGCGGATGTTGGTTCACAGGTGATCTTAGAGGGGATGGTAAGGCACGTAAGGTAAATCAGGAGACTCTGAACAGAGGAAGCTTCTGATGCCTTTATGTCCCTTCCCTTCCTGAATCCTTATCTGCCCGCTCATACTCCGTAACTTCTGGGGTGGGGGAGGGAACCCAGTGCCCTAAAGGACTTTATATAGACACTCTTAGGCTTCCTGTTTTCAGAATCCTAGACCTTCCAAGTGAATAAATGAGTAAGACCTGACTTGGCAATGTCTTTACATCTGTGACTTCATCTTTTATTTAGATTCCATGTCCAAATAAAATGTCACTTAGGATTTTGTCCCTATGGGTCTGGTTTGATGGTTGGCCTGAGACATCTTTTGCTTTAGGGAGCCATTGTGCTTTACCCAGCTGTAACACATTTGGCATCCTGTCCAAGGGTGGTCAATGTGCTGTGGAAGAATAAGGATGTTTCTTACCTTTACCTGATCTGACCTTTCACATCCTTCCTCATGACAGGAAGGGGAATCCTTCAGTGTCATAATGTATCAGAGTTGTGCTAGGCAAGGCAATCTCTATTAAGCAAGAGAGAAGTTTGAATTTTCTGTAAATGCCATTTTGAAAAAAATCCAAGGGTAGAGCCAGGGATAGAGCCAGGAATGATGATCTTGACCTTATTACAGAGGCAGTGTCAGGACGAAGCCCCCAGGACCAACCGCTTGATATGAGGGGCTTCAGGCTGGCTTGGTGTTGATATTGTATGAACCAAGAGGCAACTTTATGGGAAAAGTAGAGGTGTGTTCTTAATTTTTTATCTTATTACTTGCATCTTGTGTCTAGCAGGATTCTGACCTTCTTGGTTTGGGGCTGAATCTGGACCCCCTTCTGGATGGATGTTTGGTGCTCTGGTTAAAGTGCTGTAATACTGAGAAGGAGCAGAGTCCTGAACATGGACCCCAAAGACAGAATTACAGGGGGTGCGGGGAGGTACTTCCTGCTGCTCTGTTGAAGGGCCCATGAAGTGAGTTCGCAAGCCCCTGCCCAATTTTGTCACCTTTCCCAAAGCAGCCCTCAGAGTGGTCCTAGGGGACTGGACTGGGGACATTTTGGGAACAAAATATGAGAGTGATAGTGGCAGTTTGCTAAGTTCCTGAGGTATCTAGGAGAAACTTACACTCCTTTTTCTTTTCCTTGTTGCTGTCATTGGTTCACAGTATAAGCATTCAGCTTTGATTAAAATGTGCCCTTTTTCAACCACCAGTTTTATTTGTGCTTTAGCCAAGGAAGGCACATCCTTTAGAAGGTATTATCAGGCTGGTAGCATAAGAACTCTTATGGATCTGTGACAGATTCAAGACAGAGAGGTCTGAAGTAGCTGGCGTGTTGTTGCTTCTAATTCTTCTGCGTTAGAAGTCTTGGAAAATGAACAGATTTTTCTTAACCTTATTATATAATGCATAAGCCTTAATA
Source organism: Camelus bactrianus (assembly GCF_048773025.1). Classification (NCBI taxonomy): domain Eukaryota; kingdom Metazoa; phylum Chordata; class Mammalia; order Artiodactyla; family Camelidae; genus Camelus; species Camelus bactrianus. The sequence continues at coordinate 43,511,553 of NC_133541.1, forward strand.
AGGCCTCTTTTTTTCCTTCTTTTTTTAAGAAGGAACATTCATCTGCACTTTTATATGCAAAATATTTTTCCAGGGCTCCTACTGTAAGTTTTACTAGTTTCTTATGTGATAAACTTAAGATATTTCTGAATGTAGTTTTCACTCACAAACTCACTCATTCCAGTTTGCCTGCCTCAAAAGGAAGAGCAAAGGACTTGAAGGCAGTGACTAGACTCCTTGCCTTTGGACTCCATGTGTGTTTTCTACCTCAAGTCATTCACAGTGGCCCGAGCGCTCTGCTGCTCCAGTCATCCATATTCGTAAATGAGGCAAGTAACTCCTGCCCTACACAGCTCGTGGGCTGGTTATTGACAGAGTGAGATAAAAATGAGAAGATTTGTTGAAAGCAAGGCATCCAGTAATTGCTTTTCATAGATAAGGCAACAAAACCAACTCACTGGGTTCTCAGGGTTCATCAGGTCAGTCCTTGAAAGATCAGAGACTGGAGTTCTAGAATTTTCCTATTGGAATAGGCAGTGTTCAAAATCAGTGATGCACGTATGTTTTTTAGTGGAGTAGTTACGGATTGATCCAAAGTTCTTACAGAACTACAATTAAAAACGACTGACATTGATTTTCAGTTATATGATGAACTAATTATCTATAGAGAATATATCCTGTCAGAGAATACAAAAAATACTTAACAAAATGTATTTTAAAATGGCAGCACTGGCAGGAAAGTAAGGGGAATTATAGTAGGATAGAAACAGTGAGAAAGCATGACTCTAGGTCGGTAAATGCATTTTGGAGCTGGCCTTTTCCTGGGGACTTTTGTCATAGTGGGTCACACTTAAATGGGCCACACTTCTGCGCAGGTGGGTAAAGGCTGGGTCTAAGGAGGAGAGAGGTCAGATCAGAGACCCTTGAATACAGCTGATTCTCCCATAAGAGTACTAGAAAAAAGCCCACCCCGCAGAGGCAGATGGTAGCGATACTGTCTGTTTTTGCTTCAGCTCTGGGTGGAGTGGACAAACACATTTGTCTAAAAAGATTCCTGATTTCATTTCCACAGTCACATGAGTTTGGGGACGGAAAGCACACTCTCTGTGGTATCTGTAGAAGATTTAGTCTTAAGTGCCACTGGATTGGTTGTTCCTCCAGGTAGCTGGCAGGAGACAAATATCTGGAGGAAAACATTTTAAACCAAGACTTCAAAGAATTCCTACAGATACATTTTTGAAAAACATGATTGCAAAATTTAAGAAAAAGTGCAAAACAAGTGAAACACAAGCCACCAGAAAACAGGAGCCAGCTGAAACAACAAATAACAGAATTAAACTTCCAAGAATAGAGATTTTGGAATATTCAGATACCAAATTTTAATTAATCATGTTGTAATATTGTCTAATGAAATAAATGAAAGTAAGACAAAGCAACACTTATCAATTGAAAATAATCAAAGATATTTGAAAAAGAACTGAAAGAGAACTTATATGAATAAAAAAGCAGTTCAAGTTAGAAATGCTATACGAGTTAAACAGCGGGTTAGACACAATTGAAGAAAAGGGAACCAGTTAGAAAACTGGAGGGCGTCTCTGAGGAAATTGCTCAGAACGCAGCACAGAGAAACGGCAGGGAAATACTACAGGGAAATTTAATACCTGTTGAGATCATAGCAATTTTGTCTTATTTTGTTGGATTAAGAATAAAGATAAAACTAAGTCATTAGACAACAATTTATAAATCAGGAAGGGGGATGACCAGAGAAAGCATCTAAGATGCTTGTGTTTTTGTGAAGATTGTAAAGATACTGGTTTACTTTAGATCTTAGTAAATTAAATATTCATACTATATTTTCCAAGGTAATCACCAAAGAATGGAAGTAGAGCTTTGTATCTTCCAATTTAGGATTGGGAAAAAAATAGAATAAAGGGGAAAAAGCAAAAAATAAACCTCAATCAATACTAAAGAAAGCAAGGTAGAAGGAAGAGGAAAAATCAAGAGCATAGAAGATATTGAGGCAAAGAGGAAGCACAAAATAAGGTAGTAGAAAGTAACCCAGTTATATTAGTAATCATATAGTTAAAATACAACTGTTTTCAGACTGAATTTTAAAAAACCCTACAGTTTACTGTTTACAGAAGATAGAATGCCTCATGCTGTTTATAAGAACCCAGAAAGAGTGAAAATAAAGGCATGGAACAGATATACCAGGAAATATAAACCCAAAAAGAAAGCTGGTGTAGCTGCATTAGCTAGAAAAAGTAGACTTCAATGTGGAAAACCCTACTAGAAACAAAGATGTTTACTATATGTTGAGAAAAGTTTCAATTTTGCAGGAAGATACTGATAATACTTTCTAATTTAGAAGTACCTAATAACATAGGTTCAAAATACATAAATCAGGCTAAATATGAAATCAAACTAAAATATGAATAGATATCGAGAAATCAACTATTATAATGGGAGAATTTAATTTTCCTCTCTTGTAACTGATAAAGCAGAAAAAATTAATACGGATATAGAAAACTTGAGAAATACAGTCAAACATCTTGATCTAAAGGTTATCTTTTTAAAAGATAGATTTTATTTTTTAGAGCAGTTTTAGGTTCACAGCAAAATTGGGTGGAAAGTACAGAGATTTGCCCCATTCCCCCACATGCATGGCTTCCTCATGATCAACATCCCCCACTAGAGTGGCACAATGGTTACAACTGATGAACCCACAGTGATGTATCATTTTAACCCAAAGCCTGTACTTTTACATTAGGGTTCATCCTTGTAGATTCTGTGGGTTTAGATAACTACATAATGACATGTATCTAATTAGTTGTCTTTTGAACAATTGGAGAAAAATATGTTTATGAATATTTATAAATATTTTAAAATATGTATTTTTCCTAGCTTAAGGAATATTTACAAAAAATGAACATTTTCTAAGCTATAAAGCATGTTTCAACAAATTTTAAAGACAGTTTCTTGTAGGCCACATTCTCTGGCCTCAAATAGAAGAACTTGGAAGAGAGACTCAAGTAATGTTGCTACAAAGGAGTCAAGCTTTTCATAAAATTATCCCCATTTCTTAATACCTGGTTCCATTAAGCAGAGAAGGGGTAATTCAATTTCTCTTTGAAGACAGTGCGAACTATTACATTAAATGGAAGAACTTATTTATGGAACGGTGAGGGGAAAAATGGTAGAATCTTCCCTATGATCCAGGCATATTATCAGTTTCTGGAGTTTCTGGTGCTACTGAGGTATTCCAAATTTCTCAGCCTTGCTGCTGTGCAAACCTAAAAGGCTAGTATTTTCAGGTTGTTTTAAAAATTTGATGACCTTCGTTGTAAGGAACTAGAAAGGATAATGGCATTCAGATAAGAAAATCAGATAGTATCTGAAACCCCCCAAAATCCAGCCCCAGACAATGGTTTTTGATTTTCTCTTACAAGATGTCAATTATTATTTCAATCAGACTGATCTGCTTTTCTTATTTTAGCCTATTTCCTAGGCCAGCTTGATAATAATTACATTATTTAAGCAGATTTTAGTGCAATTCTTCAAATGAGGGGAATTGTTCAATTTTTTTTTCTTTCTTTCTTTTTTTTTTTGGTTAATGTCTGCAAATAGCATTTTGCCTTTGTATTGCTCTACTGATTTGATGCAAAGTCTCTCTAATCTCAAAGCCTTTGGAATTGCATTTAGTTTAAGCTTTACATATTATGAATTCAATAGCTCTACCTGTTAACTTTTTGTGTTATATAGGGATTTCTAATTGTTGAAAAAATATTTCAAAAACCTTGAATATAAATACTGAAGCCAAAATTAGATTATCTTTAAGTTAATTACTCTAATCTTCAGTTCTTCAGCTTCAAACAAAAATTATGTTGCTTTTTGTCTTAAACTGTCCTATTAAGATGGCATAGTTTAAAATTTTTTTGATATAAAATTTTGAAACATTTATGAGTTACTATTACAGCAGAAATCAGGTAAACAAGTAATAAAATTACCTCAGTAGAATCATAGATCAGAAGTAACTTGAAAAGAACCGTAAATAAAGAATAAGAGAAAATATTTCAAATATTGATTCAGGAAAATGTCAAATAAATTTCAATGAAATTCTTCATAGTTTTGCATGTAGCATCATTCTAATTTCTATAAGGCTTATTAAGAAAGTAAGTAATGTGGTCCTTATGTTATATTAGAAATAACCAAGTGTTAAATTGGGGTTCATGAGAAGAGTGAGATTCAGGGTAAGAGAGGTTGACATGAGTTGGAGAAGTTAGGAAGTTACATAGAATAAATAGGTGTCCTTGAAGGACAATAAGGCACATGTGAAAAAAGAGGCCAAGGGAAGAAGAATGAGGTGCAGGGATCAGAATGAGTATGATGTGTTCTACATGGGACACTCATCCTCATTCATTCACTCATCCTCAGAGAGCATCTGATAAAAATCATCTCCTTTAGAAGGAAAGTTGCCTCCAAATATATTTGAATTTATATGCAAGGTCTATTAATTTGATGAGAGGTGAGCCATAACAGTTGCAAAGATGTCAAAAGAACTTTTTTGCTGATCCTTCTTTTTATCATTTTCAAGGTGGCATGCCCTGTTAGATATGTCTCATAAATCTGGTGGTACTTGGAAGGTCATTGCTTTTTTTAGAGACTCTTTGATGGACAAATAAAGTGGCAGTGGCTGCTGATTGTTTTTCCAGCATGCTTTAGGAGGTGCAGTAACTGGGGGGCAATTCACAGATGAAAGAGAGCCCTTGATGTATGAAATGTCACCCTGTTGATTGGCAAACCCTGCTGTCCCTCTTGAGGGTAAAATTTTCATCTGATCAAGAATTGATTCCTCATAGGAGATAGGCTTCTATCTGAGAACCAACACAAAGCAAAAAGCTTCCCCACTTTTTTTTTGTCCGGTTTATCTATAGAATTTGTAAAAGTGACCTATGTGCTTCTTTCTGTGTTGTGTCGAGTCCAGGGGCGGAGGGCTTCTCAGTTTACCTCCCTGCTGGGGTGGCCCTTTTGCCCCTATGATGAGTTCTAAACATTTCTGGGGCAACTATTGAGTTACTTAATACTAATAAGTATTAGTAGCCTAGAATTTGATCGATTTTTGTAACTATTCTCTGAATATTCTAAAGCAATGTATATGCCATACAGATACAAAGTTTGGGATATACCTCCTATTAATTCTATTAATACTTTTCGAAGAACTGAGAGAGGTACATAAAATCTTCTACTGTAATTGTGGCTATGTGTATTTATAATTTATCATTGTTTTTCTGATAATTTGGTTTTATTATATCTATCCTATTTTATTTAGCCTTCTGTTTTTTGGGTTTTTTTTTTTAATGTTTACTTGTTTCTCTTATTTTCCTGTTTAGGTTTTCTTTGCAATTTTCTATTTTTGCTTGATGTTTCTATTCTACTGGTTATTTGAACTCGTATGTCTCTCTATATATTTGAAAAGTAGCATTTTTATAACAGCTTGAGTGCTTACTATTTTCCAGTTAGCAAGCTGAGTGCTTTATACATATTATTTAGTATTTGAAGCAGCCCTATAGATATTAATATCCCCATTTATTGATGTGAAAATAGTTCCATGAAGTTAAGTCACTTGTTTTAGAGCACAAAGCTAATAATTGGCAGGCCCAGAATTTGAACCCAGGCCTCTGTGGCTTCTTACCCATTAAGTTCTATCATCTCCCTAGTTTAAAATATTTTTCATTCTGTCTTTCTTCCCATCACAACTTGTTTTAACTAATGAGCTAATAGGTCTAGACTTTTAATATTAGTTTCTTTTTTTTAGGTACGAATTTTTCTCTTATGGGTTATTTAAATTTGTATTAAATTTCATAGTAATATTGATACAACTGCTTAAACAGAGCCTGACATTTTACTGATCACATTGCTTTTCTTTGTAGTTAATCCATTTTTGCTGTCCTGAAGAGATGCTTTTCTAACTTACTAAAATTTAAAACTTTATTTAGAATCTGGGAAGTTGTGGCTCTTTACTGTTTTATATAGTTAAATTTATAAGGGTACTAAACAGACCCTTTCTATTTGAAAATTCATGTCTTCCTTTTTTCTTACAAATCAAGAATATTTTCTGCCAGTATTTGTTTAATTCTTGCTTCTCCTCTGGCCCTTTTTTCTTAGAGTACTTTATACTAGATATTCTGGATGTCTCCCATGTTGACAGTATTTTGTTCACTGTATTTACCTTTCTTTGTAATTTCCACTGAATTCTGGTAGCATTTGTCAAACATGTCTTCTAATTTATTTGCTTATTTCTGGTGTTACCTAATTAATTTCACTTTACTACCCCCAGTCAAATTTTCTCTATTGATTTTTGCCTGAAAACAGTCTTTCCTAACTCATGTCATTTCTTTTTTATACGTGCAAATATTATTGAGAAGACAAATAACTTACTTTTGATAAATTTTACAGTACTTGTCATAGTACATTGCGGTTATTTGTTATGATTCCCCAAATATCTCACTTTCTTTTAAACTACCAGAATGTTTCTGTTGCCTGGTAATTTTTTCATTTGTCATCCTCACAGGTGGATGTCTTTCATGAGCTGTATTCTGGCAAAGATCATCCCTTTAGCTCCTATAGTTCCAGATAAGGAGGAAAGTAGAAGTTTGTATTTTTTGATGTGTTGATTTTGTCCATTTTGGAGAGAGACATGGAAGTACTTATGTGTCAGGAACCTTCATTATTGTATGAAAGAATTAATCTATTTAATTAATATTTCCTAAGGGCCAGCTCTGCATCTGACACTGCTGGGCACTGAAGATATGACAATGAATGTGACAGACCCAGTTCTTGCTCTTACTTGGTTTACAAACACTTAGAGAAGTCGTGTATCAGATAACTACACAAAAATATACTTAGTTACCAATAGTGACAAGGGTTATGGAAACTTACTGCGTTCCTGGTGAATTGGAGGGACTTACAGGAGACAACTGTGAAGAGTGTGGTGAACGTAGAGAGGAGTCCAGGGAGGGAGGAGAGGCCGGATCACGCAGGGCTCCACTGGCCACATTAAGAACACCAGGAGTAGTCCCAAACCAGTGGACATGACGGATATGCAGTGGGTGAACGGTGTATTTAAGTTATGTTTTGAAAGGCCCACTCTGGTTTCCATTGTGGAGGACAGACTGTAGGGGCCAAGTGGATATGGGAGACCACTTTGAAATGTTCTTGCCGCCGTCCAGCCAGGCAGGACGTGACTGTGGCTTGGACCAGGCTTGCTATAGTGGAGCTGGAACTAAGTGAACGTATGTAAGAAGTATTTAGGTGGGACAGTCTTATGAAGAGGAATGGACAACTGATTCATTGTGGGGTGAGAAAAAAGAATTTCCTTATTTATCACAATAGCCTAAGATTTATTTGCTGACACCCTTCTCTATCTAGCACCACCTGCCTTGGGAACAGTGACTCACTTAGCACACCATCTACTCCAGGTGGGAATGAGACTAAGAATGGGCCCTGTCTTTACTCCAGTCTTCATACTAGCATTCTACTTTATGCAGTTAATGGTAGATTCTAAATGGCCCCACTTCCATCGCACTTGACAATTCCTGCTTCTGAGGGTCACGGGGTATTAGGGGATTGCGAGTGCAGATTCTAGAGCCAGTCTAGGTTCAGTATTTATTTCTGCTACTTTACTGTCAGAGTGATTTAGGGTAAACTGCTTCATTATTCTTGCCTCAGTTTTCATACCTGTAGAATGGGTGTAATTCTAGCATCTACTTCATTGCAGAGTTATGAAGCTTGAGTTACTATTTATAAAGCACTAGAAATAGTGCCTCTAATGTTAGTTACAACAATTATTACTTTGATTTTGGAGTTCCTGGGAATCTTGTCCACTCACTTTCCTGGCAATCACTTCCAACCTTCTAGGAATTTTTTTCTCTTGTGTGGTTCCACATATGCCATAGAAGACAAAATTAAAAGAGATTTTTTTTTCTGTCTTATGAGTAGTACACAATGCTTTTCCTCTATGAAAAATACTATTTGCTCACTTAATAGGTAAATTAGACTATGATCACTGTCTTAAACATAAATTCTACACTAACTCTTAGAGGTTACCAAATTGTGCCTTTCTGGCATATTTATTAGATGGTGGAGAATAGATGTAGTGTATCTAAGAAACTGGCCTGAGGACATCAGCAGGAGGCAGATATGTGACATGATGAACAGTTACAGATGGAAAATATATCAGTCAGGATTCAATCAGAGAAATAGAGCCAGCAGGAGATATATATTAATTGATTTATTGCATGACTTTGGCTTATGTGATTGTGAGGGCTGTGGCTAGACAAGTCTGAAATCCACAGGGCAGGCTGCCAAAAAGGGCAGCCTGGAACTCTCTGGCTCAAATTAAAGGTGCAGTCCACAGGCAAAATTTCTTCATCAAGGAATGATCAGTTCCAGTCTTAACGTCTATCAGTTGATTGAGTTGGGACCAGCTTGATGATCTAAAAATAATCCCTGCTACTTAGAGTCAACTGATTACAGACTTAAATTACATCTACAAAATATCTTCAGCAGCACCTAGATTATAGTGTTTGATTGCATCACTGGGACTATACCCTAGCCAAGTTGACTAGGGTGATGAAACTGACCATCACAAAAAACAATACTTAAAATCTCTTAGGAACTGTTTTGAAGGGATGTTATATGGTCTAGAAATACCATTTTTTGGAAATCAATTTCAAGTGATTGGAAAACAAGTGATTTCAAGTGATTTTCTAACACTTGAACTTTACTATATAAACTTTAAAAGTCACTGATGAGTTTTGCTATTTCAGCTATCTGTGCTATGTTAATGTACTACCCTCCCTCCTCCCACTGTATCCTCCCCAGCACAATTTACTGCATTCTGAATCAGGTGACAGAAGCATCCATGAATTTCTGGTTCTGCAAGCTTCTAAATAACTTTGATTTCCCATGGATTTTTGAAAAAGAAGAATCCCACCCATCTGCATTCTTTTGTTAACTTTTCTTCTTAAATATAGGTGCAGCTACAATATCTTTTCTCTTTTTGTTCTTCTTCATTTTCAGATCCCTGGGTGGGCTTCTGTGCAGTACTGCTCAGCCTCATCCACTGCTGCCTTGTGCAGAGGGCTGGTCCTGTCTAGACTCACCGTCCTCTGGGTGTGTCTGACCAGCAGCAGAGCCAGCTGAGTACATAGCCCTTGTATGCTGTGTGAGTGGACTGTGCCGCCCCCACCAAAACAAGATGGGGCGTGCTCTGAGCTGAGACCCTCCCGTCCACGTTGCATTAGTGTCTAATTTTACAGTGTCCACTTTTAGTTAGCCTGGTTTTTAGTAAGTCGAAATCAGCCTGGGGGTGAAACCAAAACAACAGAAAGAACTTTGGGGAGTCAATGATTACTGATGCCCGTCAGAACCGTGTGCTGTGTGGAGTGGAGTTCCCAGAACTAAGGGAAAAGAGGGCTGAGATGTATCAGGAAATCATTTGATGGACAGTGGTGTAAGAGAAAGGGAAATCTCAGGGAAATGGCAAAAGCCATAAAAGCCAACCAAATGGGGAGCAGATTTTTAAAACAAATGATGTGATACCTGGAAGACAATGGCAAAAGCACTTTGAGAAAGGAGAGTTTATTTTCTTCAGCTGTGATGTACTGAGTTCATTAACGTTACATTTGGTCAGAAGCTCCTATGAATTATTTCTTCATGGTTGGTTTTTTTCTTTTTTTTTTTTTTCAAAATTTGCCATAATTTATTTCCCCTCCATTCACTCAAGTAAGTATTTTCCCATTGGTTTATTTTATTTTTAGAATATAGTTTAGACCAGTGATTCTCAAGTGTGGCCCCTTGGACCACTGCACCAATATTACGTGGGAACTTGTAGAAATGCAAATTCTTGACCTGAGTCCCAGACCTATTGGATTTAGGAACTCTGGGAGTGGGGCCCAGCATTCTGTTTTATCAAGCCATCCAGAAAATTCTGATGTAAGCTCAATTTTAAGAACTACTGGTCAAAATAGTACAAAAACTGTCTTTATGAATGCCAGCTTTAAGTGTTCCATACCGAATGTTTTCATTTCTTGAACTCCTGTTGGAGGACACTGACCCTGGTGCCTGGTCCGTTACTTCACAGAGGGCTGTTCCTTTTACAGTGTCAGCTAGACACCCTTCTAGTACATGAATCTCTTTCTCATTCCTGAAGGAATGAACAGAATTTTTATCCTTGTGTGCTAAGTGGAAGTACAGAAAGTTTTTCTAGCATTTCTGATCTTTTGTAAATTGGTGCTGTCCTCAAAATAAACTCAATTTCTCTACTGGTCTGAAGCACACATCAAACTTTTATTTTTAGGGATTTGATGTATTGCAAATGTCCCTTGGGTTTATTTCAGTTGAATTTATAATCAGACTCTCTAATTTATTCATGCTGGGAAATGACTCTCTCAACCTTTTGAAGTGACTCATAACACATTTTCCTCGAAGGGAACCTGTTACAGAAGCTGTGTATATTTTGTCATTCTTGTTCACACTGTCCTGTGGTTTTCTGTAGTTTCTGTAGGATGAAACATAAAATAGACTAAGCAGTGGTATCTGCTTCCTTTCAGCGTCCCCTTCCTTTCCTCCAGATTACTGCTATTTTAGCCCAGTCTTGTCTTTTTTTCCCCTCTTCTGTTACCTGTTTATATCAGATGTCAGCTACACTCTCTGTGTGTCTTACAGATTCCCTGTACATCCAGGAATGAGAAGAGGATGGGGTAAATGCAGTAGGAGGAGAAGCTGAAAGCTAAGGGGTTTCTGATGGTTTGAGTTTTTCCCATGGAATAGGAGGTGAGGCAATCTGTTGAGATTAGTGGGAAGTGAGTGAATTGGAAACATGGGGAATTATAGCCTTATTGGTAGGTGAAATATGGGGCTACTCCTAAGCTGTGCTAGGCAGGGGTCCCCATTTGCCCCTATTTCTGTGCCCCACCCTTAGCCAGGACCCCCAGACCGTCCCGTGCTCCGGCATCTGGAGGGTAGCACTGTCTGATACCAGCGCTACACACAGCCTCTGCTCTGGCTGGTGGGTGCTGCTACCTTCCTGGCAGCTAAATATTTTGAAGATTACTATGATCAGAGATTTTTATGAGAGAGGAGAGTATTGTACATAGGTGTTGTATGGAGTGGGACAGTGAAGTGACCACAGAAATGCCATAGAATTCCTGAAGGTCATATCAAATTGCTTGTGAACATTATAAATGTACGGTCTTTGTCATTAGGGGATTTTCTCTGGTGAAGGCAAGGAGAAAGAACATAGCTGAGTCAATGAGGTTTTGGGGTTTTTCTGGGTAGGTTCAATACAAATACAAAGAGGCAGAAAATAATTCATACTTCCACCATATCAAGCAGATCTGTGAAAAAAAATGAAAATGGTAAAAAAAAAAGATGACCAGCAGGGTGTTCTTTCCATGAAAGCTAGAAGATATCTAGTATGCTTTTCTGGGAGTCTTCTCCATCCACGAATCTGTATCTTTCATTGTCTTTGATCTGCTTTACAACAGTGTAAGATGTAGAAAATTGATGGTACTGCACATTATTTTTGTCCATAAAGATGCAAGCAAATTTTGGCCAGCAGAGATGTCAATGATGCTTATCATGTGGATGTTTGCTAGTTTTACATCTATTAGCAAATTCATTTCAACAGTTTTGATTGCCTGTGTTTGTGTTTGTTCTTCAGATTCTCCTTTGATCTGATTTTCTATACCTTACTTGATTCCTCATTATTGAATGAGTTAAATACAATTTTTGACACATATTGACTTTATGTTTGCAGGAGAGTCATGACTGGGTCTAAATATCTGTGTCTATTTATCTTATTACAGACAGTTCCAGCTTCTCTTTTTCCACTGATTGGGCAGGCATTGTCTACCAACAGATGCTTGCATGCATTCATTTGTTCACTTCCTCATTCAACAAATATTTATAGGAAATTTATGTGCTAGTTCCTGAATTTGGTTTAATGTCTCTTTGGACAGTTCAAGCTTTGATCTCTTATTGCTGCCCATCATGCTGACATCTTAACATCTGTCACTTGCTAGAGCAACTTATTTGGTAGGGCCATGTATTTTCTTAATTTTTAAGAAAGAGACACTTTTTTTGAGAAGTAGGCATGGGGCCAGAATGAAGGCCTCCTCACTCATGGTTTGGTGCTGTCTTTGTGCCTCCTTAGAGTTCCCCATCCTGGGGTGGGCGAAGCCACGCCAAATATTTATCAGTTTGGTTTGCCTTCTGGAAAGGCAGAATGGAGCTCTAGTGATCAGGGGAGGATCACATGAGTAAAATAAGCAACAGGGGTCTGTAAGTTTACCAAGAACACCGAAGAAGTGCAGTGAAGCAAGAAGAGCTGAGCAGAGGGATTTTTGTGCATTTTCTAAACACTTTTTGCCATTTTCCTCAGAGACTCGCTTCTCTTTTGCAGTCTGGCTGGATCCATTTATATTCATTTGAATGTTTGTTTCTTTTTTTCCTTGCTCATTTTCTCTGTAGCCTTTAGTCATTCCTGACAAGGTGATTTTAGCCTCATTTTCTGTTGGTTCTTATTTCATTTTCTTTCCAGAGATGAAAAATTCTACTTTAACTGGAAAAAAAAAAGTATAGTATTTATAAAACTTTCAGTCTTGAAGATTGGAGAAAATATTTGTTGTTGGTATATCAGGAAAGGTGGAAAGACTTGAAAATAGCAAAAAGAGAGATTAGTTATATTAGGAAAAAGAAAATAAAAGCCAGAAAGATGCTCCAGTTAGAACCCTTGTCACCAAAAGTATATTTGAATATATTATCTTCAAATTAAAATACTTCACAAATATAAAAATACATGTCCCCCTGCCAACTTATAGTAATAACATTTATCTGATTTATTCAAGGGGGAAAATATGAAATCCTTCTGGATGTTTTTGATGAAAACACTGCAAATAAATTACACTTAAATTGTGTTCTCTTACAAATAGAGAAACAGCCTCTTCAAAAACATACAACGTGCTTTGAATATTTCACTCAAGTGTAAATTGTTTTTTGAAAAACAGTTAGTTACACAGAAATGAATTTCAGAACTCAATTTTAACTGTGAATTTAAAGAGTTATGCAGTCAGCTCAGTTATAATTTTTCTTCGGTAACAATTTCAGATATATTAAAGACAGATCCAAATTTAAACTCAGGCTATCTAGTTTAAGGATTTCATGGAAAACGTGTTTTGGGGCAAAACAAGTCTTATATTGTAAGACTCAGAGATTATTATTAATGGAAGATAAATTTAAAGAGAAAAGGCAGCAGCTACTATCAAGTTTATCCAAGGCCCCAGGGATTGATTTTTCACCATGTGCTCAAGGAGATAGGTAGGGCATTATGAAAGGCACTGATAAGGCTTTAGCAGGGGAAGCAATTAATCTCTTTGTAGTTTTCCTTTTCCTGAACAGCTCACCTTTACCCTATGCTCTCCCTGTAATCTTTGACGGTCAGGCTTTCGCCCAGAGAAAGATTCATAGGCGTGGATCCTGATTCAGGTGCATTAACTTGGCCTGTGTTGAAATGAATGCAGCAATGCCTTCAACAGAACTGGTTTCTGAGACTCCCACCCAGTTGGTTTGAACAGTCACTGTTGTCGTTGTTTCCCTTGTCTGCTCACTAGTTTAATTGAAAACTGAAAAGAAATCATTTACTCATATATGCTTTTCCTTCGGTGACAAATTTTAGATAGATGTAAAGACTGATGTAAATATTTAAATAGGAAAAGGGTGGCTGGAATGTGGGGAATAAGAATGAGAGACATTGAGAAGGAAGAGTAACGTGAGTCAGTGATGGACTTGATGTCGGTGTGGAAGAGATACCTAGGAAGGTTTCAGTTCTTGAAATCTTAGAGGGGTTTTGTGACAGAATAGGTGGTTGCCAGTTTCAAATAATTCAAAGAAATCAAAAGAGACTATACTTTAAAATGGATCACTAAATGGGTTCACTTGGAGGTCATTGGTGATGTTTGAAATGATAAACAGAAATTTACTTCTCATAGCTCTGGAGGCCTGGAAATCCAAGATCAAGGGGCCAATAAGAGTTTTATGTCTTGTGAGGGCCTGCTGCCTGGTTTGTAGATGGCTGTCTTTTTATGGTGTCTTTACATGGTGGAATGGCCAAGGGAGCTCTCTGGGACCTCTTATATAAGAGGACTAATCCCATTAGTTAGCGCTCTGTGCTCAGGATCTAATCACTTCTCCAAACCCCATTTCCAAAAGCCCTCACATTGGAGATTAAGTTTCAACTTAGGAATTTTGGGGGACACAAACATTCAGGCCATAGCAAGAGCCAAGCACATTTTGTCCTGGTATTGAAGACCTAAGCCTGATTGCAAAGAATAGGGAGAAATTGATGGAAGGTGTGGGATGGAGGGAATATTAGGGGACCAATGATGATAGAAGAACAAGAGAAAAGACAGAGGCAACCTTGCAGGTAAGGAAGGACGTTATTCCTCTGCAGTCAGAGAAGAAGGATAAGATGTGCCTAGTATTCTGCTTCCCATTTAGCTTTTCACTTAATCCTCACACTACCTACAAACCCCTCAGATCACTGTTCCTATATTACTGCTAAGAACACTGAGACTTAGTATAAACCACACAGCAGATGAATTCTGAGCTAGGGTTTAAGCCCAGGTTTCTTTGACTCCAGAGTATGTGTTTATCATCATATCATTAGCATAAAATTGCCAGCAGTTGACCATTTTTGACCTGTACAAATCTCAGTTTCATAAGGGTCATCCTAATAGAATTGGTTGAGGTCTACAGGGAATAAAGCTCGATGGTCTTTGTATTGCTCAGTAGTCCTACGGACAAACAGCAGAATCCACGCTGGCTATTTTATGAGGGGAAATAATGTTATTAATGATATTATTTGGCTTACTGAGTTTCTAGGAAGGCTACAGAGCAAAGCTGTGAAGACACACAGCCAGGTACAAGGCTCTACCACACTCCGGGGGCTGTTCTGGAATCTTAAGATGACAGAACCAATATGACAGAAACTCATGATGACAGAAGCCAAATGAATCATTTCTCACCCAAAAGGTGCCCCTTTCTGATGCTGATGCTGGCATCGAACATTATCACTTGTATCATAGTCAAACCATGATGAAGTCTTGGAGCTACAATTTATCATATTTCAGTAGACCCCTTAAGATTCAGGTTGATTAATTCATTTCATCTCCCTATCTACTCTGTCACCAAACTCTATTAGTCTAATACATTTGCCACTTCTTTTCTTTTTTTTAATTGAAATACAGTCAATTACAATGTGTTAATCTCTGGTGTACAGCACAATGTCCCAGTCATGCATATACACATGCACATTTATTTTCATATTTGTTTCCATTAAAAGTTATTACAAGATATTGAAGGTAGTTTCCTGTGCTATACAAAAGAAACTCTTAAAAAATCTGTTTTTACATATAGTGGCCAACATTTGTAAATCTCAAACTCCCAAATTTATCCTCTCCCACCCCCTTTCCCTAGTAACCATAAGATTGTTTGCTAAGTCTGTGAGTCTGTTTCTGTTTGTTTTGTAGATGAGTTCATAGATAGTGCCCCTTTTTTTTTTTTAAGATTCCAAATATAAGTGATATCACATGGTATTTTTCTGTCTCTTTCTGGCTACTTCACTTAGAATGACAACCTCTTAAGTCCATCCATGTTGCCGCAAGTGGCATTATTTTTTATGGCAGAGTAGTATTCCATTGAATAAATATACCATAACTTCTTTATCCAGTCTTCTGTTGATGGACATTTAGGTTGGTTCCATATCTTGACTATTGTAAATAGTGCTGCTATAAACATTGGGGTGCACATATCTTTTTGCATTAGAGTTCCCTCCGGATGTATACCCAGAAGTGAGATTGCTGGATCATATGGTAAATCTAGTTTTAGTGTTTTGAAGAAATACCATACTGTTTTCCATAATGGCTGCACCAAACTACGTTCCTACCAACAGTAGGAATCCCTTTTCTCCACAGCCTCTGCAGCATTTATCGTTCGTGGACTTTAGAATGATGGCCATTCTGACTAGTATGAGCTGATACCTCATTGTAGTTTTGATTTGCATTTCTCTGATAATTAGTGATATTGAACATTTTTCATATGTCTATTGTATCTGCCACTTATTTTCTCATGACTCTACCTGGACTGTTTTTTCTCCCCAACCCTGCTTGTTTAACTGATGACCATTTTCCTAGTTTCTTTTCAAACACCAGTTCTTCTAGGAAGCCTTTCATAATCTCCATAGACAGAATCATCTGACCTCTTTATGACCCCATCCCCACCCCATAGCACTGTTCTTTATTATGGTATAGAGCTCATGTGTTCTTGCATTAAAGTGTAGGTGTGAGCACTTTCTCTCTCTTACTTTTCTCCCAGAGGTCAAGGCCAGGCTCCCTCCCATTCTTTTTGCTTCACCTAGAATCATCATTTACAGCAGGTGTTCAGTACAGTTTGCTGAAAGTTCAGCAAACTTTTTAGACCTAAGGGCTAACACATGGTTAGTAACAGTGACTGGCTTAAAACTTAGTCAAAGAAATAAAAGTGGATAAAACAAAAATCAGAACATGGTGGGTTTTAAGAGTTTTAGGAAAAGTTAATAGAGGGAAAATGGAGAGAATAAGAAAATAGAAAGCCATTTGAAATATTTATGTATCAAACATGTATTGAGAGTCGACAGGGTGCCAGGCAGTGTTCCAGGCACTGGGGATACAACATGAAGCAATTAGCTGGGGTCTCTGCTCTCATGGAGCCTATATCCCGGCAGGGAGAAGGAAGAGAGACAGTGAGCAGATGTATGTAACATGGCGGGTTGTGTTAAGTATGTAAGAAGAGTAAATCAGGGTAGGAGCTGAATGAATGGTGGGGGTGGGGGGTGTACCAATGGGTGGTCAGTGAGTGTATCTTTTGAGCAGAGATCTGACTGAAGTAAGGGATTTCTGGACAAAGAACATTCTAGAGGTTGAGTAAGTGCGGCAGCTTGTGCTGGAGTGTTTGACACATGCTTGGCACACTGGAGGACCAGCAAGTAGACTGGTTTGGCTAAAGTGGAATGAGTGGCCAACAGAAGGGTAGGAGAGAGAGACAGTTACCTTGTGAATTAAGAGAACCACAAACCACTGCCTTGCCCTGTCAAACCTGCCCATCGTGCTGTTCCTGTGCAAACAAGGCTTTTTGACACTTACGGGATTTGGTGATTGGGGGTAACACTCACCCTTCTAGCATGTTTCTGTAGAGTGGAGGGTGCTTCAGTCCTACTTCCCGGGAGGTAGGAGTACTGAAGTGATATTTAATCATGGTGGGTGACTGTGCCAGTTCCTGGGCACCTCTTAGGTAGTTAAGATAGGTCAGTCTTGTTCTGGGTGTCTAGCTGCCTCCAAGTACAGGAAAAGGATGAGAAAGCTTGGATTCAGCCTCAGTTTCTTCTGGCATTCTCCAAACCAGCTTTATAGAGCTCTGTGTTCTGTATAATAAAACTGTGCTTTATCTGGCTTGGTCAATTCTTTGGACTTCCAGAGGAACCAGGAAGTGGTGAGAGAGGTTCGCCAGCCTCCCTAAAGAGGCACTGCCCCAGTAGTCAGGTTTTTGTGTCAGCCTTCCTTTCTCAAAAATCTTTCTCATCTCATTGTAAGGTTTCCTGATTTTGGCACTGTTGACATTTTGGGCTGGATAATTTTTTGTGTAGGGGATTGCTTTGTGCACCAGGGGATATTTAACGGTATCCCTGGTCTCTCCCTGGTAGATGCCAGTAGCACCCCCAGCCCCTAGACATTGCCACAAGTCCCAGACATTTGCCAAAAGGTCCTCCAGGGATCAGAGTTGCCCATGTTGAGAACCACTTAATGAAGTGACCTTCGAGAATGGAAGATTCCAAAAAAGGAACAATGAGTATGTGTTCCAAGTTACACAGGCAATTACTATCTTTCCTGGGCTGTCAAAAATATTCTATAGCATGCTATTATTTTCCTCAGAAAGTACAGACCAGACCTTCATTTTACATTTTTAAGGTTCCTTTTTTCAAACTCATGACTCAGAATAAGCAGTATGTTTGAAGATCATTTTTTTCCTCAAGTGAGAATAACAAGTCAAAAAAAAAAAAAAAAAAAAGCAAGGCTTTGCCCCCCCGCCTTTCAGAACAGGCAGTTTTTCTCTAGTCAAGATGGTAAGTGGCTTGTGCACTAAGATGAATTCAGCTATAGGGTACTGATACATCTAGGTCAACCAGCTGTCTTTGGCATATATTCATCCTCTCTTTGTACACATTTCAAAGTGCAGAAAACCTTCCTTTTATGTCTTTTCCTCTATAGCTTCAACAGCACATTCAGGATTATTTTCCTCCTTCAGGCTTTTCCGAGGTGGGAAGGGCAAAACCATTTTGGGAAGCGATCCTTGACTTTTCAAAGATGAAGTATTTGTCTTCACATCATCAATGACCTATTATGGGGTAAACACACAGGGGCCCAGGGACTCCTTCCCTGCCCTGACTAATGGAGTGCGTGGCATAGAGCATTCAGAGTTGAGCTGTCTTTATATTCCTCAGGTGTGTTGAGTATGCCAAACTCACTTCCCATCAACCTCATTTTTATGCCATCCCCAACTCAGATTATCAACTTATATTTGACATTATAGCCAGCAAATTTTGGAAATGCATGAATAGCAATGAACAACCCCAAGGATGTTCATTCAAAATACTACTGACGTCAAAAGGTCAAACATAATGTCGGGCATCTTCAAGGGAGATACTGAAAACAAGATGTTATCTTTCTTCTACAAATCGTGATACATCTGTACTAGAAATATGAAGAGCATATTAGAGAAAACCAGAAAAAAAGCAACTGAAAAGAGAATGTATGTGTGTATGTATGCCACATCCATGAGGAGAAAGAGGTTGGGGAACTGGGGTGAGAGTAGGGGCTCCTGTATGAAAACGTACTGCAAATATTAGACCTCCATTTGGAAAACCAAAGACTGAGCAGAAGTCTGATTAATATCAGTAAAATCACAAACAACCTAGATAAGAGAAAGAAGGACTTGTTCAATCAAAGCTTGAAGACCTAGGATGAGAGAAGCTCCTTTAGACACTTGAGAGGGACATTTAATATAACTACAGAGAAGCATTAATTGGCTTAGTTGAGGACAACCTGTTGAGACGTGTTACGAAGTGCTGTAGGTAGCAAATGAAAACACACTTAAAAAGGATTGGGACATTTACTTAGGATTGAAAGAATTGTAAGTGACTTCCATGAGAAGTAGGTAGGACTAGACCTCACCTTCCCTTCTTCTTTTCTTTGATTGGAAACACAACCCAAGCTGGATGGGTCAATGGATTGGATAAAGAGATTCTTACTCCCATGTCTTGATGTTGATGTTGATTTTGAATGAAATTATTTGTCATGATTTATAACCACCAACTCCTACACTTTTTATATCCTTCCTTTGAATCACTGGTGAAGACAAAAATCTAGAAAAGTTATCTAACAAAAAAGGTCTTTGGTCTGTTAATAATTGTTCAGCTAATTTCTGGTTGGGTTGAGAGACACATGGAAACCAGATTGAATCTGTAGCTTCGTTGTTGACACCTGTAAATAACAACAGCAGTGATTAATACATATACAGGAGCTACTGGGTCAGATACCCTACTTTAGTCCTTACAACAAGCCTGTTGGCAGGTGGTCCTCTTACTCCCATCTTACGCATGGGGATGCTTAGATACAGAGAGGCTAACGTGTCCAAGGTCACATAGTGAGTGAGGGAAAGAGCTGACACTTGAATCTAAGGGCTGTTGTTCCCTACTCTCCCATCTTAACCACGTGTACACTGTCTACTTCCTGCCAGAGGAATTGCAGTAATTTCCACAAAGCAGAAGTTTAACCCGAAGTGAAAACTGTCCTAGGATGATCAGGAGTGGAAGAGGAAACAACCCGACAATGACTAGGTTAAATGTAACGGGGACTGGCACCAATATTTAAGGCTCCAAAGATTTGGCTATGACATAGTCACAAAATCAGAGATGGTAGCTGCTCTAAACCAAGTGTTAGTATATGGCATTATCTGGAAAACCTTAGGGGATTTTTACTTTTCTTCCCCTAGTGCTCTTTTCAGAAGTAGGTTTATAAAATCTTTCTAACTCTTAGTCTAAAAGTGCTAATAATCAGACAAATAAAACTCCCTTTTAAAGTGGCACTTTTAGAGGACTTTAAAGTGAAATGTTTGAGCTGAAATGTGTCTTAAAAATATCATGACAGACCAGAGGTAGAAATGCTACAAGGTCAGAACAAGGCTACGGGTGTGCTTTAGAAAAAGTAGCAGGCACTGAATTATTCACAAACGAGGGGTATTTTGTTTGTAAGAGGGCTCTTCTAGGTTTCCCATGCTCTGTCTTCACCAGGAGATTTGAAAGAAAGCTGTGAAATATAGGAGCTGGTAGTTGACAGTAATGACAGAGAATTGAGTCTTAATGATCAGAAAACCACTTGCTAACTTAGACTGGCCATTTTCCTCTCCAAAGTATATGTAGCTAGGTAAAAGATATGGTGTATTAGCTTACGCCAATTATTTTCAAGCACTTGCAAAAAAATCCTTGGCATCCTTTCTTCAGAGAAACTTTCTGGAGAAACCTGATATATAAAATACACAAAAGCTCAAGCTGACGTTGGGGTGGGAGAGGGAATCTGCTTGGGTTGCACAGTCCCTTGCTTTTAGACATCCTGTCCCTCCTGAAGGCAACCTAGACATTTCATGTGGGCAGGAATAAACTTCTGGTTTAGCTTGTTGTTGTAAATTTTGGCTATAACATTGAAATAATAAGGCATAAAAGACATTACATACCTCTAGCTTCTAGGTTTAATAATATGTATTTTTAGGTTTTGTCAAGCCAGTACCTGTTAAATACTGTTCTTATTCAAAGAAGGTTAAATCCATGATCACTAGAACCTCAAACTGATTGTTCTTAATTCAGTTTCATTTAGTACTTTGTATCTTTCTGTTGCATTCTTTATGCCACCAACAGCTATAGAAATTATAAAACTATCTAGATGGCAAGGAGCAAATGTGCTACAGTTACTTTGAAACTGAGTTTGAACTTGAATCTATCTATCCTATTTTTCTTCACTTGAAGAGATTGAGCAGATTGTGTTATCTGTAATAAAACCTAGCATTATTGGAGAGAATGCTGGCCTTAAAAATCAAAAGGTTAAGTGAGCTATTGCCTTTATTCTTTTTCTATTATTTTTTTTCAGTGTTTTCTCAGCTATTAGTCTTGAGGGAAAGCTCTGATTCCCCTTCCACTCCAGTCTATAGAGTCTCAAAGAGAAGGTTATCAGCTATGGATGACCTAATCATCCAACAAATGTTTACTGCATGCACCTGCTTCTTGCTAGGCACTAGCTAGGCACTAGCTAGGCACTAGCTCTGCTCTGACATTACCACAGTGAGCAAACCAGAGGAGGTTCAGTATTTCCCTCATGGAGTTTAGGCTTTAGAGGGAGAGATAGACATATTGACATACTCATATGATATTAAATTACAAATTGTGACATGTTATCAAGGAAAGTATAGGAAAGAATAAAATCATGTTCCAGAGAGACCTAATTTAACCCTCAGGAAGAGAAAAGCCTCTCTGTGGAACTGATGTTGGAGCACTTAATTTAAAATTAGAGTGTTAAGATCTCAGAGAATTGAAAGTTAAATCAAGGAGATTTGGGGTTAGGAAAATCACAACTCTGGAGGAGCTGAAGGAATAATCATTTTTGGCAGATGTCCCTGCTTTTATCTGCTGAAAGTAGAACCCAGATTCTAGCTAGGTACCAAGGTTAAATGCTTCTGATGGACTTGAGCAGGATAAGAACAAAGAACTGGGCAAGAGATGTGCTTTCTTATATATTTTAGGATTTTCAGTTTTTGTGGGTCGATAGAGAAGGAATTTACTTTAGAAAAAAATTAAATTTATATGAAGAGAGTTCTGTTATTAAAATTTCAGGCATTTTGGCAAATATCATGAGATTTGGGCATTTATAGTTTTGAAGTTATGTTTTCTGAGCTGTCTTCATACTTAGTTCATATCATTTAGCCCTTTCAGGGATGCCTGGGAAATGGAATGAAGTCTTGTCTCAGACTGTATTCTGTATGGCTTTGGGGTGAATATAATTAATCTTCAGTCCTGACTCATCTTATAGGCTTCTAGAACAATACAAAAATGTGTTTTAAACCAAGAGATGATCTACCTAACTTTCTTATTGGTTCCAGCAGATATGTGGAATCCATGTCAAGCTTTGGAAAATCAGGCATAATTTTTTTTGACTGAGCCCTATTGAGGTTTACAGGAAAAACAAAGTGTGGTATATAATTAGCCTCACAACTCCTTTTCACACCTTTTGCAAGACTGGGCAAAATTATAGGCATAGGCATTTATTAAGCCAAAGCACCCTGAGCATAGTGGTAAAGAGCTGGGCTTCTGCTTGGCATGCCGTGGTAGATATCTTGCATATTTGTCTGGCCAGCATGCATTTCCTCTTATTTTTTTTGCAACAAAATCCTGCTTTCCCATAGGAGATTACTCTTCATTCTGTATGGTCTGCATAACATAGTCACTCAAGGTTATCAGCTCTGTGTCCAAAGGTGTATTTTCAACACATTTTAAACAAATGGCAAAAAAAAAAAAAAATCAAGGCCATGATGTGAAGATATGGAAGATTCCATGTGAAAGCAAAGGGTGAACCATGTAGAGAAAGTAATTAAAAGATGTGTCTGTCTCTATTTATTCTCCTAGTAACCTGGCCCAGAACCCTCATAGCTGCCTCATAGTTGTTTAACTGATTTCACATCTGAGGGAATAACAGCCGGAGATGTGCAGGGTCACGCAGCTAAATGCTTGGCAGGGAAACGATTAGAACACGGATCACCGAGCGCTGCCTTAATCTCCTGTTTTTCCATGATACACTGCTTCCCTCTTACAAGCCCTTCTGAATGGATATAAATGCACTTTATATGTTAATACAGAACTTTGCTTTATTGAAAATAGCAACGTATAAAGCAAACTTTCACTGAGCTAGATTTACGAATTGAAAAGGAACATGCTACCCACAATAAGCATTAGTTGAATAATCAATCATTCTTAGAAGAATAATTAACTGATAAGTAACTAATAATTAATTCATAATGATTAAGATGGAAGAAATACCATTTATCATGCAACTGTAAACATGTAAGACTACCAGGGGAAATAGATAGGAACGGGAAAAAGAAAAGAAGTCTACGTGATAGTTTCAGCAGAATTAATGAAATTCTGATGAGTAAAGATGAGACTGTCCAGATAAATAAGAGAGAGGAGAGCTAAAGGGTCCAATGATCCCATAAAACGTAAAATGCAGCTGTTGTAGTGAAATGAGCTCCTTGGTTTATTTTTCTCTTGTCCTTACATTGTTTCTGTTAAACAAACACCGTAGTTTTTACCTGTTTTGATCCAGGGACCTTTTGAAAATTAGGTTAAAATGATAGACTTTTCCCCCAGAAAAAATGCTCAGATGCACTGTGTTCTCAAAGGCCACTAAGTGGTGTGCAAAAATGTAACCTTCTTTGTTTACCAGTGACTGCGTTTCATCTCTGTCTCAGCCTGCGTTCTGCCTGATAGCAGGAACCGAATCCAGCTCCTGGCAGTATGCCCTCCCTGCAGGACTTCTCCACGACTTGAGGTTTAAAATAACAATGACAGCAACAAAATCATGATACATCCTCCCCTCTTCCTCCTTCTGGGGTTACTTCTAAACCCTGAGACCCTGCTTCTTTCCCTTGATCTGGTTTGAGCAGGTATCCCTGAGATGTCTGAACGGCGTGCGGGGACTTTGGGTCGTTGCCTCCATCACCTCTTGCTTCTCTTGCTGAGCAGCCATGTCCCCATCGTGTCCTCTTGTGCAGTCCCTGTTGCTGGTCACTGCTGTGTCCTTGGTCCTGACTCCCCGATTCTCCCGTCTCACGGCTCTGCCCTTCTTCCAGCCCCTTTCTCCTTGACAGCTTGGAGGCTCTAGATGGGGTAGGAGAAGTAACTTGGTCATAAATTATTCTTCTGGGAGTATAAGAATATGTTTATGTATTTCCTTATTTAAAGGAACATACAAAGGATAAATGAAAAAGTAATGAAACTGATTTGTAATAGGGGATGGGTAGGAATGGGATAAAAAGGATGGGGAAGTGAGTGAGACTTTTGACATTTTAAGTGAGACATTTTAAATAGTTTGGACTTTTAAGCCATTTTAACAATTTATGTACTCAAAAAATTAAATGGAAAAAGATAAAACAAGTCAAACCTTAAAATTGTTTACTAACAGAAACAAACACTAATCCTAACTATGAAAACTGATGACATAACTGTAGAGTAGACACTTAATTGGATTATATTTGGACATGGGTTTGTACTGGGATTCACCTAAGATAACAGAAGAACTGCAGGGAATCTTAACGATGTGTTGTGGTTTGCTTGTGGCAGACATTGTAATTCTTAAACTATTTTGTATGTGTTTTAGGATGAAATAAATAATATGTTGATGTTGGCAACTTAGGATTTTCACACAAAGAGAGTTACAATATACAGGATGGCAGGATAGTAAGGAAGGACTCTGGTGTTAAATTTAGATTGGAGTTATTAATATAGATTAATAATTTTCAAATATCTGTATATAGATATATGTATGTATTATATGAATAATAGAGAACTAACATACACACACACGCACCACATACAGATCACTGGCTAACTATATACACTTGTTCTCCCCTGGAAAGCCTAAAAGCAGTGACACCCTAGTGGCAGTGAGTACTCCTAGCACCCAGATCTTGGTTGTGAATACCATAATCCACTAAAAGAAACCCGAATTTCTTAGAGAAACAGCAAATTGGGGAAAGCATAACATAAGCTTGAAACTTCTTGTGCCAGGAAACAGTGAATTGTTCAAAGGCTAACTGGGTCTTGTCAAGACACAGCATGAATAGTAATGGTAATAAGTGTTTAAACATCCATGAATCCACAGCGATACCCAGAAATAGAAAGGGAAAGGGAGAGGAAGAAAAGGGGTTGTGAGAGAAGATTGTCTCCCTTTAAGTAGAATAATGCCAACTAATAAGTGCAGAATAAATGATAGAACAATCACTATTTTGTAATAATCACTGTTTTGTAATCTCCAACATGATAAAATTGAGTCAGGTAAGCATCATCATTGGATGCCATGGTGTTGCGGTAACAGAATAACAATCGTAACAGAATAACAATCCCCAAAGATACTTATGCCCTAATCCCAGAAATGAGTTACTTTAAACGATAAAAGGAATTTTGCAGAGGGGAGTAAGGTTAAGGACCTTGAGATGAAAAGATTATAATATAATCTTTACTCAGTATAACTCAATATAATCAGCAGGGTCCTTATAAGTGGAAGAGGGAGGCAGAAGAGAGAGAACTAGAGAGATGGCAGTTTGAGAAGGACTCAGTTACTGGCTTTCAAGATGGAGCAAATGGGCCATGATCCAAGGGAAGCCAGCAAATAGTGAGATGGTTGGAAAGATGGGGCAGGGTGTTAACAGTTGGTGGTTCTTGGTGAGGGATGTGCAAGTGTTCATGTAATATTCTATAGGTTTGAACATTTTCAAGATAAAAATTAATAAATCAACAAGAAAAAACCTACACCCTGGGTTAATGTAGGTGTGGATGATTGCTGTCATTTTGCCCAGAGGAAAGGGTAATAATATGAACGTAGACACAGCACCAGGGAGCAGCAGAGATGGCGTGGAACTCAGGTATTCCAGCTACACATCTGTTGTACATTTTATTAATTCAGTGTTTAACCAGCTGCGGGCCCTGGTGGCTTCAGGATCTATCGCTGAAAGTCTGTCCTGCCAAGTGCATTTGGGTACCCAGCTTTGTCTGCAAATTGAACTATGCCTCACAAATATTCTACTATTTGCATCGTTAATTCAGCTGTTTTTATTTTAAAATATTGGAAAATAGCAGGGGGAGGATATAGCTCAGTGGTAGAGCACATTCCTAGCATGCGCAAGGTCCTGGGTTTAATCCCTAGTGTCTTGATAAATCAATCATTCGATCAATCAAATTGCCTCACCCCCTCCCCCCAAATTTTTCTTTTAATTTTTCTAGGCTATCATGGTAATTCTGTTTCAATTGCCAGACAAATAACAGAAGTTAAATTCATTCTAAAGTTTGAGTTGAAGACGTCAAATATCATTTGGAAAATAAATCACACAAAGACCATCTTTCTCGCTCGCTCTCACATGAACACGTGCACAAAAAATTTAAAAATAAAAGTATTTGTCTTCTGTTAAATATGTACATTGAAGGTTCTTAAAAACTGAAAAGCCAAAAGTTTGGATTTTTTTTTTTTTTTCTGGTTACTTCTATGGCACCACTGCTCACTCTCACCCTAAGACATCAACATAGGACAATATTGGTCCCAAGTCTTGCCTCACTAGAAGAATTTCTTTGAGGGTGGAGAATTGATCTGAGTTTTTCATTGCTCTAGGTTCTGTATTTCTAGAGCCTAGAACAGTGCCTGGTATTTAGCATGTGTCCAGTAAATACTCGTTGAACAAATGAATGGGGTAGATCTGCAGGGAACGAACCACAGTTAACATGTCATACATTGTCCATCCACCCACAGATAGAATTTTGTCTGCATTTTAGAGCCATCACATAGCTCCCTGAAGTCATCCTTAGACTCTAACCCTCTTTTCTACAGCTCTTCCCTCCCTCTCAGTAATTTTTCTATTGATCTCCTAGTCTTTATTTCTCTACTACTCAATTGTTACTTCTAAATAAGACCCCACCAGCTTGGCTGAGTGCCTTTTTACATGTGCATTTTATTTCCTGACACACATTTTAAGCTTCTTAAGGGCAGAAACTACTTTTTATCCCTTTTTGGCTACTCTCTTTTTTTCAAACACAGAACCTAACATGGTGCTCTTTTTGGTAGGCATCTGTTATTTTTGTTTCTCCCAGCTTCTATTCATCCCTCTTCTCTTGATAGTAACATTCTACTTTCTTCCTGGAACATTCTCTCACCTCGATTTTGTGAACAATAGTGGGTAAAAGGAAGCTGTACTGCCCTGTCTTAGCCAGGCTGGAGAGGAGGAGTCTGGGGAAAGAATAGGTTAATAGCTAGGCTGTAATCTTCCTCAGGATCACAATTAATTGAAGAAAGACCATTGTCAAACTTCTTACAATATCAACTCAAGGAATTTATTTATTGGTAGTACACAAGGGTCTTTCTGGGGATGCTGTGAGTCGATTACTGGTCCATGGATGTTCTTGCATACTCTACTTGGTTGTCATGATAATTTGTTGTATATATAGCCTGTAAGTTTGATTTGCAACTGCACAAAAAAAGGAGCAAGGCGGTCTTCCCTTCCATTTCCCAGTGACAGATAATTAGTGAGATGTTCAAGCCGAGAGACCTTTGACCTTGCAGTTTTCTTGTGCTTATGTGATTCACACTCACATCAGTGCTTATCCCTCACCACTCAAGTGTTTCCCATGTAGTGACTGGGACACTGGAAGATGTGTCTGGGCTGTCCGAGGCCTCCATGACGTTGTTGCAGTGTGCCGTGTCCCTCTTCTGTGTCCTTTCTTAAAGCTAAGTAAACTTGAGTGATGGGTCAGCATGTTGTATTGTATGCATTTGACTGACAGTCCTGCAGCCCATGACCCAGGCTCAGTGCATGATACTTTCTCCTGGGCCTTTGAATCTTCAGTTGGTGGCAGATGTCCTAAGTGGATTTTTTCCCCCTTTTTAATTCTACTGACAGCACAGGACTCTTGACAAAACTGTAGAATAGTTCTTGCTCCTTGGACCTCAGAGCTACTTGTGCTTCTATTTCCAAGCTTTCCTACGGATTCTGTTAGCATACTCTCTTTCCAGTATATCCCCACTTACCTAATTAACCAGAGATGGTTTCTCTTGGCTGCCACCAACGAACTCTGACTGACATAGCTATGAATCAGGTAGTGAGCCTTTAGCCTCTGTGACTATATTTGGAGAGATGGCCTCAAATGAAATGATTAAGTTAAATGAGGCTATGTAGGGTGAACTCTAATGTGATCTGACTGTAGCTTTTATAAGAAGAAGAAATTTGGATACAGACACTAGGGGTGCACATGCGTAGTGGAAAAACCATCTGAAGACACAGCAAGAGGATGTTCAGCAACCCAAGGAGAGAGGTCCCAGAAGAAACCAAACTTGCCAACACCATAATCCAGGACTTCTAGCCTCCTCCTTCTAGCCTGTGAGAACATAAATTTCTGTCATTTAAGCCACCCAGTCTGCGGTATTTTGTTATTGTAGCCCAAGAAAACTAATACAGGAAGCACACAAGGACTCTTGGTTTGGTTTCAGAATTGGTACAGCATCACTTCAGCTGCATTATACTGATAACACTAAGTCGCAAGTCCAGCCCAGCTGGGAGGTCACATTACAAATGGGTATGAATACAGGGAAAGGAATAATTGTGGCCATTTTTGCAAGCAATCTGTAACTGTAATTCGAATGATAAGGAAGTATGCAGAATAGAAATAGATAGTAATGCAGAAAATGTTGGGTACTTCAGTCTGTAGTTGAAATGTTTGGTCCAAAGCATATTTCTCTTTGATGTGAATGGAATAGGCTAGCTGATGTTCATCCCATGGTCTGCACAAATATACAGACCTGCATATGCCCACCTGTGCCAAAGAGGCCCTACTCATTGTAGTGTGAACCACAGTACTGTGACAGAGTGTGAGAGGAGTGACATTTTTTAAAATGGATCAAATTATATCATTAGACCTTTAAAAATTACTATTATCTTGTCTTACTAATTTTTCGGAGGGATAGTTGCCAGTCTCGTCACTGACAGACTAGAGTGATAGGAGAGATCAGAGAAGGCCCTTAACTTAAAAAAATATATATTCTCAAAAAAAAAAAAATCTCCAAACCTTTGAAGTCAGTCTGTGTCTCCTTCGCCTCTGCATCTGTCCAGTGATGCTGACAGGCTTTGTGGAGAAGGTGTTTAAATATTGGAGAGCTAATACTGGCTTCTGGGGTGCAGCCTGCATCATCAGTTATGTCCTGCCTCGTGTCACTGGGAAATTTATTTTATTTTATTTACTTTGGATTGTAGAAACAGGCTTTAGTCAGGTCTAGAAAAATACATGTGATGGTCTATAGAATAAAAAATGCATCACTTCTACCAATATTCATTAAGTATGTGTTTGTGTTCAGTATTTCATTTAGAGGGAAAACTGATTTATTAATAATAAAGATCCTTCCTTTCATCCTTCTTTTCTTTTCTTTTTCCTTCCTTCTTTCCTCTCTTCCTATTTTATTTTCTCTCAAACAAAATTTGGCATCATCGAGAACATTAGGGAACAAGAAAGCATTTGCTGAGGTGACATGGGGGCGACAAGGAGGGGGTTTGCATCCCACAGTGCCTGCTGTTTCACTGGCTGCACACCACGTTTGGTGAGCCCTGCCTGGTCCTCCAGATTTCCTCTTCTCATCCTCATGGCTGCCAGGGGGTTCCTTCCTCTTTTTTCTACATTCTGCCTTTTGCTCCTGCCTTGCATTTTCTAGATCTGTGCCTGGGATTCTCAGTTCTCAGTTTTACCTTTCTTAGGCAGAGCAATTTAGTGCTGTAACAGTTTTAAATTCAAACGTTGATGCTCTCACTCACTACTGCCTACAGTAACATCAAAGGCCGTTATATGAGGGACAAAAGTTTTACTTCTGTTTAACAAACGAAAGTTCTTCCAGATATCAAAATTTGCTTTCCTTAGAAGACAAAGGGAAATAAAACCTGACAAATGTACTATGAGTAGATTACCATAGTAAAATGCAAAATAAGCAGTCTCTTCCATGGCCTGTGGAGGAGAGGGCCCATTTACATCTTTCCATTGTAGGGTTGTTTTGATGCGTAAACCTGAGTTAAAATGATTCCCATGATATTTTAGCAACCCGTATGCAGTCAAGTCTTGGAGGTATTCAGCTTGTTCAGTCTTAAACACACCCACAGTTATTGTGATAATGAAATTAATTCTATCTGAGAGGTCATTGACAGCAGTAATTCGCATATGAAAGTAATTTGCATATATCTACCCCCATATGAACACTTTCTGTCCCAGGACTTTTCTAACTGAAGCCATAGTAGTGGGGTGATGAGGGCCTGGGGAGCAGGACACTATGGGAACTGCCTCTGGGTTCACATGCACAACTCAGAAGTGCAGGGATTTCAAGTCTTACAGGGTGAATCTTTGACAAATAGGAAGCCAGATGGTGAGTGAATGCTTCCTTTTCTATCCTCTCCCCTCAGATGGTCCTGAAATCCATTTCATATGACTTCCCAGAGGGTCCCCTCTCCAGTAGCCATCTCCATCCTACATCTTGCTGTTGATTCTCTCAGCTTTTCCACTTCATTCTCTGCCCCTCACTCCTGCTTCCTGGATCACACTCCCTGAAAAGAAATTAGTTTTTGTTTCCCTCTCTTTTTCCTAGGGAACCCAGGTTAAGATACTCATCAAAAAGAGAGGAAAAGATTGGGAAAATAAGAATACTGCCAACTCAAACTTTGCTTACTTGAAAGTGTTTTATGTACATGAATGAAGGTCTGTTATCACTTCTACTCAACATTCTTTGAAATATCAGAAAAGATTTGTTATTTTCCACTTCCCCCCACCAAACTGAAATAAATCTATAAGTACATTGGAAAATTGAAATACGTAAAGAATTACTAGAAGATAAAAAGCAACTGAGATATTATAAGAGAATCAAGAGCAGGGAAACCATGTCTCAAGGTCATTTCAAACCTACTCACCTGTATCTTTCCATCTCCACTGTCACCTTCTTAGACCAAAGTACCTCCCCTCTTACTGGGAGTCCACCTGGTCTCTGCTGTGCTCTTGTCCTCCTACAATTCCTTCTCTATGCTTTTCCTACCTCAGAATTTTTGCAATTTCTGCTGCCTCTGTCTTGGATGCTCCTTACCTACTTCTTCCTATGGTTGGCTCCTTTTAATTCACTTTAAATACCATTCTTCTCAAGTCAGAGCTTCTTTGAACTTCTAAAGTCACCCCCTTTTCTGCTCACCTTCCATCATTTCCGACTCCATTTATCTGTTGCTTCCTTCATCGAACTCATCAGATCTGTTACAGTTTTTTTGTTTGCTTCCATATTAGTGGCTGTTTCTCCCAAAAGAATATCAGTGCCACGAGGGCAGGAACCTGGTCTGTTGTCCTCATTGCCCTATCTTGGGCTTGCAGCACAGTTAGTGACACACAGGATGGAAAGATTGACAGTTTTCTTAGGGCTCTTCACTCAGTCAGCAAGCCCTGTGCCAACTGTGGCTAGATATTGGCAATCAAGAGGAAGGGGCTAGGACCCTGCCTTCAGGGACCTCTGAGTCGAGAAGAGCATGGGCTTCTATTTTCTGAGGCATAGTTTGATTATTTGTGCTAAATATTTTACTTTTGCTGTTAGACTTTATCACGCTAAATTCAGGGTCTCAGTCTTCTTTATATTTCTACAGAGGCTTGCATATACTATAAAAATAAGATAATGTTTTTGAAAGCATTTAAAAAGTTCTAAGGTAGCTTTTATAAATATGATGAGTTATTATTTAAAAATGATGATTATTAATTGCTTGGTAAAGTACAATCAGTGCTCATTAACTATTTGTTGTTAATGACTGAATGAAATGTCTACATAAAAGGGTGAGAGAAAAACAGTGATGCGGGGGAAAAGGATGAGTCAGAGTGGATGATTGGCAAAGCGAGCAAAATAAAAATTGGGTTTGACTGTAAGATACTCTGGTGCTCATTTCCTTTCCTGGGACTTTAGAATCATTTAGTAATAATTATTCCTTTAGATGTCTGGAGGAAGTTAAATAGTGAGTCTGATGCAATTTCAGCACCTAAGAGCAAAACATTCACAAACCGTTGCATGTCTGTCTACATTGAAAATTTACCTCATTTTCCAGCTTCAGCACAAGAAGTTCACACAAATTAACTAAAAACATCCAGTCAGCGACAGTCATTTACTTGTGATCTTTTGGGAGGAGGCAACCATGTGCCATTTTCACTGATGTGAGCTGGGAAGCCTAGACGCATCATGCACCTGTAATTCTGTTAATTATTAATGAAGACCAATATAGATAATGCATTTCCTGTTGTGTTTACTCAGCCAATAGGACTCAGTAAAGCCTGAGATGATATTACTGCCTAAGACAAAGAAAATTCCAGCTGCTCACTACCCAATAGTTTGCCAAAAATGGATCTGGCTACTGTAAGTCAATTTCTAAAAATTCTGTCTGTAATCTAATGCTTAATAAGTAGTGTAATGATGATAAAATGAGCTATTGAGAGGGAAGTCCTTATAAAGTGAGACCTGGTGCCTTTTCAGATCAGGCAGACCCCCAGACATCATGGAGCCATGTACACTTTAGAAAGAAAATTAGAACAAACTTATATGTGTGCATGGGTTCCCCTATGAGTGCTCACCAAAGGGGGGTTTCAGCAGAGGAGAATTTTAGTAACCAAGTGGATAGGATAACCTGTTACGTGGATACCAGTCAGCATCTTTGCCCAGGCACCCTGTCATTGCCCAATGGGCTTATGAACAAAGTGGCCACCATAGCAGAGAAGGAGGTTATGCATGGGCCCAGCAACATGAACTTCCACGCACTAATGCCAGTTTGTCTGTGGTCACTGCTGAGTGCTCCATCTGCCAGAAAACAACACTGAGCCCATGACATGGCACCATTCCCAGGCATGGTCAGCCAGGCTACCTGGTGGCAGATTAATTACATTGAACCACTTTCATCGGAGAGGGCCAGTGCTTTGTTCTTACTGGAACGGACACTGCATATAGATTTGAATGCAGCGTTGCTTCTGATCAAGGAACTCACCTCAAAGAAGAGTAAGTATGGTGATGGGGCCATGCTCATGTAATTCACTGGTCTTCCCATGTTCCCCACCAGCCCGAAGCAGCTGGCTTGACAGAGTGGTAGAATGGCCATTTAAAGACTAAGTTACTGTGCCAGTTAGGCGACAGTTCCTTGCAGGACTGAGGCAGGTTCTCCAGAAAGCTGTGTGTGCTCTGAAATCAGCATACAGTACATGGTGTTGTTTTTCCCATAGCCAGGGTTTATAGATCCAGGACGGAGATGGGAGTGGCACTACTCACCATTACCTGTGGTAGTAACCTAGCAGCAAAATTGTTGCTACCTGTTCATAATGTTGTGTGTTGCTGGCCTAGAGGTCTTAGTTCCAGAGGGAGGGATACTTCTACCAGCGACAGTGGTTCTGTTGAACTGGATGTTAAGACCTGGCCACTTCCGACTCCTCGTGCCTCTGACTCAACAAGCAAGGAGGGGAGTGATTGTGCTGGCAAGAGTGATTGATCTTGATTATCAGGGGAGACTGGATTACTTCTTCACAATGGAGGGAAGGAAGAGTGTGTCTGGAATATAGAGATCCCTTAGGTCATCTTCTAGCATTGCCATGCCCTGTAAATAAGGTCAATGGAGAAACAACAACAACTCCAACCCAGAAGGACTAGACCTTTTAGGGAAGAAGGCTGCATCACCCTGCCAGGTAAAGAACTGTGACCAGCTGAGGTGCTTGCGAAGGCAAAGAGGATACAGAATGGCTGGTAGACAAAGGTAGTTGTAAATATCAGCTATACCCACGTGACCAGCTACAAAACGAGGACTGTAATTGTCATGAATGTTTCTTCCTTATTTTTTATGAATACAGTTGTGTGTATGGGTTTGTGTATAAAATCTTTTTCTTTGCTCTCTTATTCCTTCATCATGTAAGGTAAGCTGTGTTGTCTTAATATTACTATGTAAGTATTGTTGATTTTACTTCATAGTATTTGAGATACTGGGTATTGGAAGAAGAGTGAACATCTCTCGAGAACTTTACCCCTTTTTCTGGGAAAGGCATTAGTGCATTTTTGGTTGTCTGCAGGATAGTTGTATCATGGTAGATGGAATTATGACCTTGCTATTGTCCTTATTTGGAGACTAACTGTGGTTTAAGGAGATGCATTTAGCTGCCAAGTTGACAAGGGGTGGACTTGTGATGCTTAATTTCACATGTCAACTTGACCTGGCTAAGAGATGACCAAATAGCTAGTAAAAGATTATTTTGGGGTGTGTCTGTGAGGGTGTCTTCAGAAGAGATTAACATTTGAATCAGGAGACTGAGTAAAGAGATTGCCCTTCTCAGTGTGGGTGAGCCTCATCCAATCTATTGAGAACCTGAATAGAACAAAAAGGATGGCTTCATTTTCTCTCCTTGACCTGAGACATCCATCTCCTTCCTTCTGACATCAGTGCTCCTGGTTCTTGGGTTTTTGGACTCAGACCCGGACTTACACTATCAGCCTCCTGATTCTCAGGCCCTCAGACTCAGACTGAATTATACTGTTGGCTTTAGTGGGTCACCAGCTTGCAGACAGCAGATCTTCTCAGTCTTTATAATTGTTTGAGTCATTTGCTTATAAAAAATCTCTTTTTACATACCTGTAAATATACTGTTGGTTCTGTTTCACTGGAGACTGACTCTGTGTGTGTGTGTGTGTCTATGGAGCTACTGTTTGCTGTAGAAAAAAAATCCACTGAGTAGAGAAATAAAGAATAAAAAGTAATTAGTAAAAGTACTGTCCAGCCAGAATTCATAGAATAATAATAAAAGGTATTTGAATCAAAAGAAACCAAGTACAACCTAAACATTGAAAATGAAGGGAAAAAAATCCCTTTTCTTTTCGTTTCCTCCGTACCCTTCCCTGATGATTTCATTCACTTCCAGAGCTTCAGCCCAGATGTCAGTGTGTAAATATGGACTAGAAGAAAAACTTTTAGCAGAAGTTTACCAGATAACATTCTACCGAAGACCCTTCACTGGAGTTCTACACACACGGCTGCCTCTAGACATCTCGTGTGGACACTCTGGTTCCTGAGACTCAGCAGGCCCCAAGCCGGACCTGCCCCTCGCAAACCTGTTCCTCAGTGCCATCACCATCCAGCCAGTCCCCAGCTACGCCCTAGAGTCACCCTTTCCCCCTGCCTTCCATTTACTCTTCTTATTTGGTTGTTCATTGATGCCTGTTGCTTCTACCTCAGAGCTGTCTTTTGAATGCAAGCCTCTGTCCTCTCTGCTTCCCTTCCCCTGCCTTAGTTCAGACTTTCACCGACAGAGACTAACAGAGCTGTGCTTCTCCAGTCATTCTGAATTTCTCTCCACCTGCCATTACTGCAGCCAGAGCAGTTCCCTACTCTGCAGACTACGGTGATGCTCCAGCTCCTCATCACGTCATACGTGGCCCCTCACAACTGGGTCCCAACACAGCTCTCCTGTGACAGCCACTCACTCTTCCTAAAGCCCAGCTCCTGGGAATTCTTAACCATCCCCCCCATTTGTTGGCCTCCTCTACACTCCCACTCCCTTGTGCCTGCTTGCAATCCCTCTATTCCTTCTTCCTGCATTCTCCTTGAAGCCACCTCCAAATGGGTGACACTCTTGTTTATTGGTTGAGAATATGGGCTGCGGAGACAGGTAGTCTGGGTTGGAATCCTCCATCGACTTGCAGTGCGATCTTCGGCAAATCACTTATTTCCCTTGTCTTGGTTTCCATGTCCATAAAATGAGAAGATGAACAATGATACCTATATCATAAGATTGGCATAAGGGTTAAATGATAAAATATCTGTAAACTGCTGTTGTGCTTCTCAAACAGGCCGCCACATCCCTTTTTAGCACAGTGAATATGTAACAAATGTTAGATACTAGGACCATAATTTCTCAAGGCAGAGTTAGTTCCTCCCACCTCTCACTTCTCTAAAGATGAGAGTTCTGCTATCTTGAAAATTTGCTCAGTTAGAAGGATGAGTGATGTCCTGAATTCCTAGGAAATTACTAGGGAAGACTTCATATTTAGGACATGGAAAATCATTTTTTATTTCTTCTGAGTCCTAGGCACTGGGGATACCAAGTGACCAGTTTGTTGAACAAGCCTGTTGTAATTAAAATGCAAAATTATATTTTTGTTCCTCTGATTTTTAAACTTTCTCAGCCACTGGATAACAACCCACCAAATCTTAGAGATGTTCTGTTCACTCTTGAGTAAGTGACATTCTCTTATTCACCGAAGTCACAACCTCCATCTCAATTCAGTAGAATTTCTAGTCTCAGGTATGATGAAAGCTTTAAACTTGATTTAGTGCTATATCTTCTGTTTGCTCCAGCTCCGCCTGCTTTAGGCTGGAAGCCTGCAGTGGGAAAGTGAGTGTGTGCTGGATAATGATGAACAAAACACAGCTCTGTTTTTCAATAGCTCACTGTTTTTTTGCGGGGACAGATAAATGGTAGATTGGATTACATATGCTGTAATAGAGGTATGCTTATGGGCATAGCAAAGCAGAAGAAAGCTGCTGAAATCAAGCTGTGAAATGAGAGAGTTTCCTATAAAAGGTGAAACATGAACGAAGCTGGGTCTCACAAGACTGGCGACAGTTCCCCATGGGGCAAGTAGCGTGTGCAAGGCAGGGATGGGATCACCAACCTCATATCACTTGCATAGGAGTCGGGTTTGGCATAGATCTCAAAGGAGTTACTTTTGCCAGTTGTGCTACTAAAATGTGAATGACCACATTCTGTAGGTGTGGAATGTGGTTTAGTTGTGGATTAGTTAATGGGATTAGAAAAAAAGATTGTGGGTTGATATTTTGGGTTCTGTTATTTACTAGCTGCATGATCTTGGGCAAGTTGCTGAACCTCTTTGAGCCCTACTTTCTTCATCTAAAATGGGAAGATTATTACTCACCTCAAAGTGTGTAAGTTTAGATGAGAAAATACATCTGAAAAATCCTTTGTATTATCCTATTGGTTCTGTTTCCCTGGAGAACGCTGACTAATACAGTGTATGTGTGTGTGTGTGTGCGCACGTGTGTGTGTTCCTATGTGTCTGTGGAGCTAGTATTCACTTAGTTTGGGCTTAATAATTGTTAGTTCCTTTACTGCTTTTACTTTGCGTTGAGGACAGATTGGAGGAGCAAAACCTACATGGCAGACTCAAGAGCAGCATTTTTAGGTATGAGATGGCATAAGCTGAGTTAGCATGTTGGTGGTGGGGTGGGAGAAAAACCACATACAGGTGGAAACACTGTTAAAAGAAATAGACTAGCGATGTCTGTTGTCATGGTTAATTTTTAATAAGATTTTTTGTTTGCCCGCTCATTGGTTGTATTTTTTTGTCTGGCTTCAGGCTCCATCATCTTCATGGTATTTTGAATGTAGCTTTGTACACAGTTTGATATCTTCAAATAGAATTTATTTCTAGCAATAAAAACAAATCTACATTAAACTGAGGTGCCGCCTAGGAGATTATAACCTAGAAGCATCATTACTTTATTAGTTGAGCCAGTAATTGCTGGAGTAAGGCTACCTCAGATGAAGAGGTGGTATGTGATTTTTAATTGCTTTTGATTTCTAACACAGATTCTTCTAGCTTAATTAAAATAGATGTCCTTTTGTTAGAAGTCCTCTGCCTAGAAAGGTTGGGGCTGTGAAATAAATCCAAATAGAGGAGAATCATCAAAAGCAATGTGGTAGAAATGGTACCAGAGGAATAAGAGAACCTGGCTTTGTGTCTGACTGTCACTGACTAGTTGAATAACCAGAAAGTTTACTTGTAGGATAAATAAATATGGTAAGATGAATGTGAGACATGAATGGTGAAGTATTGAAATTACATTTCTTTTTACATCTCCCCACCTTATCCCTTTGTTTATTTCATTGTCTTTAACCTGTTCAAACCACTAAGCCTCAGCTGTTACCAGAGGTTGAAGCGGAGATGAAGGAATTCTGTAGGTGTCAGGGTGCTGTGCCAACCTGAGTGTGTGCTTGTGACCTGTATTCCTGGTTCTTTCTTTTTGTGACTGGCTGTTAATGACAAACCAGAATTTATTCTGGTGCCTTTGATCTAGAAACTATTATTATTATTAGTGAAAAGTCTTTCACATAAATCACTTAAAAAATCATAAATATTTACCAGTATTGTTCACATTTGCTAGGAGCACTTCCAATGCTTTCGATGGCAGAGTGGCTTAAAGCAGGACAACATTTCAGGATAATTACTTGTGTGTTAACCTGTTGCTGAGTTTCTTCAGCACATAGTACCATTTTTGGCTGGTGACTTAGGTGACAGCAGAGAGTCAGTAACTGATGTGAATTGAATGTGAAAATAAGGACATGCTTATTTCCTGTTTGATTGCTTTAGTTGTGACTTGAATTCTTCATGCCAAAGTAAGTGAACATGTAGTAATCCATATGGAAATTTAATATCCTGTCTATGCAGTAAAAAAACTGGAGTGGGAAACTGAAGGTTTTTTTTGTGCAAAACACTCTCTATTAATATCATACCAAAAATGTTTTTTACTCAATGTCTAAAAATATAGTTCTGTCATAAGATTTAGTACACAAAGAGCTGTCAACCCAAAACTATGCTTTCAACATATATTTTCATGCTATGAACTTAAGAGAAAGAAGAGGGAGGCTTTGAGGCCAACAGTGGTGGCCGAGGTATTGTAGCAGTTTAAACAATCTTGAACGTCCCAGTTGTTAATAAATCGTCTTTGTCTACTTTCACCAAATACACAGGAGGCTGGGGCATGACACTGAGCTAATTATGAGTGCAGGACTTTCCAAAATAACCCTGGGTTGAAGACAGGTAGATGTTTTCCGTCCTGTCATGGATCGGAAAGGTTAGCTAATTTGGGCTCATGTAAGTCTGGAAAGCAGCTTGCTGGTTTACCCAGTAGAAGGAAAGAAACAACCCCTAGAGTCACATCGCAACACTGCCTTGGAAGGACATCTGGTTGAAGCTGCAACACCTCTGATCAGGTTGGTTGGATCTGGAACCCCACAGAGTGCGTGACCTAGAGGGCCTGGACTAGTCACAGAGCTCAAAAGCCATTCTGAGCCCACCAGTGCCAGATGGATCTACCCAGTGGCCAACGCCCTATCATTGAGGTACACACGTGCATATGCACCTGTGTGTGTGTGCTCAAGTGAACACACACACATACACACACACTGGTGTGCAAAGAGAAGGCTTGAGAGTAAGACTAAGAAAGCCTGTGTGTGTGTGTTTTTATTACTTTCCTGCTACTTAATAGCTCTGCGCTCTTGAGCACATCACCTCCAGTGCTGGATAACTGCTCTTTGTGCCTTTGGATGCGCCATCTACCCTTCTCTGTAACCTGCTGTCAGTCCCAGGGCTGACCTTTATGGATTCCATCAGAGGGCTTCCTAGTCTTTGGGTCTGTTGAGTTTGGTAAATGCTGAGCTCTAGCAGGAGCCTGGAGGGAGGGATAACAGTGAGCTTGGGTCTTTTCGTGTGCACTCACCTTGGGATGACTTGGTCCCTCAACCAAAGGTCATAGCTACTCTTAGATACATCATCCCTATGTGACCCTCCCTGCTGTCCTCCTCACCCCTCCATAGTCCTTCCCTACCTTATAAGCTGAGGATTGTTCCTTGATAAGTGGATTTTTTATTTAACTCTCTTTGAATTATCTTAATTTGTTTGTACCATCTGTTTCCTGCTGGCACACTGACGGATATATTTAATGCATTATTATGAGAGGATATCTATCTTAGGTTATATCTCTGTTCATCAGAGAAGGGGCTGTAGTGGGTCAGTGATGACTGCCATGGGCTCAGCTAGAGGGAGGGGAACAGAGATGTTCAGAATTAGCCATTTCATAAGCCTCCTCTGGCTCTCAACATT
This sequence comes from Camelus bactrianus, assembly GCF_048773025.1. Classification (NCBI taxonomy): domain Eukaryota; kingdom Metazoa; phylum Chordata; class Mammalia; order Artiodactyla; family Camelidae; genus Camelus; species Camelus bactrianus. The sequence goes on from NC_133541.1 coordinate 43,551,404, forward strand.
CTGTGACCCTATGTGTAAGAAACTGAAGGAAGCCTATTACATTTTGGACTTTTATATGACTTTGGGGAATCTGGACGGGGATGATAAGACAAATGCAGTTTACAGGAAGGCACAAGCAAGGTGTCCCTAGGAAAACCAGCAGTGATTCCACACACACAGAGTCTTCCTATAAATAGCACCTTTCAAATATTGTTCATTATCTTCAGTGTTGAATCATTTTTCACCGCTTTTATATTAACTGTGACTTTGAGTGTTTTCTTATATGTGGCAATCTACAGATTATAAAAAATATACAGTAGTTAGGCAGTCCTTGTTTGGCAGAATGGCAAAAATATTTACTGCCAGTTAGTAGTATTAAAAAGCACCCCTAGGGCTCTGTATATATTCTCTGGATTGCAGTTCCCTATACTTTCCCATCTACCTCTTAAATGAGCACAGAAACCACTTATACTCATGAACTTTGTTTAGTAGCAGTACCTTTGAGCTTTATTCTAAGTTTTCTGAGAGTCGGAAAAGCCAAATGTGCCTATTTCAGCACTCACTGTGGTGAGACTTGTGAGATGATTTGGGTCACCGTTCTCCTGGTAAAGTTTTTGTCACAGTTTCATTTTCAGAAAGGGTCAATGACCAGAACTGCTTATAATCCATAGTGTGACTAACAACTTTAAAGAAATTTTTGCATTAGAAACAGTTACTGGAGCATCCCTGTCAAGCTGTCTGTCTTTGTGGGATTTGATCACTGGAACATGTCAGTGGCTGATAGAATTGACAGCTGCTGCTGGTTTTTTTTTTTTTAAAGATAGTCCTTTAAGGGCCTCGTGTCATGGTTCTCCTCTCAAACCAGTGGCCCAGAGCACCTGCCACTTTTGCCTGAAGGAGAAGCTAAACCTACTAGTTACTGGGAAAGGACATATGACTTGGCTACAGGGTGCTGTTAGTAAAGATAAATCCTATCTTTGTTTTCCAGATTTCTTTCACGCATGCCTGGTTATGTTACCTTTGGGACAATGTAATGAGGTTCACAGGGAAAGTGCTTTATTCTTGGTTTACAGATGAGGCAGACAAAATGAAATCTGAGGCAGTGAACTGTTATTATCAGGCAGTACTAGAACCCTGGATTATCAGTTCATAATAGACTTTACTGTTCATTTTAATGAGATATTTATATTTAATTCATATTATGCCACATAATTTAACTATAGGAGAGCTTCACCGTTCATAGTTAGGCTCCTAAAAAAAGGGCTAGTATTTGAAGATAATGCTCTCTACTTTCAAGTTGCCCAATATTTTTAATGCTTTTTTTTTTTCCCATCTGTGTGTTCCAATTTTAAGCATCTGTGTGACCTGGTGCTTTGAGACAAGGCACAGACCATTAAATAGGCTTGGATTTTGTATCACTCACAAACCCCTTCCAGCCCCTTTCTGCCTATTTCTTTATCCTGCAGGAAAGGCTGAGTACCTGGATTTTTCTCCACAGGAGCCCTGTATTTGGATTTTAGAGCATATGGATCATAACACCATGGTAAAAGAAAAACAGAGACTTATACCGATGACTCGGGCAATTCCAAGCCTCTTTGTTCCAATGAACAAAAAATTCCTTTGGCGTGTTGAGTCAAAGAACTCGCTTTGCACCGCCTTCATATCCTTTCCAGGAAATGTATGTGACTGAGAAGATCTCATCTGGAAAATCTAGAGTAATCATACTAATTAGCAATAAAAAGGGGCTGGACCTGCTGATCCCAGAGTTCCTTTCAGCTTCAACAGCCTGGAATTTCAAATATTAACAAAGACAGAATTTGATCTCTAGACGACTGTGCTATGTTGATGTTGGGTAGAGAGCAAAAGGGCATGAGGAAGGGACGGTTTGTATGTGCACTTGACCTAAGGAAAGGGGGTAGTTTTCTGTTTATGTCTGTGAGAGAGTGTCCTAGGGGATGTTTTGGAGCAGCAGCCAGAATATATTCACCTTTTACAAGATCTTGAAGGGGCTGCCTGGTTTACCCATTGTTTGTAACTTTATTTAGGAAGTAGGGTACTGGATGATCCTGTGTCCTCAATTTTGAGGCCTTGCTGCCAATTCCAGAACAATAGGAAAGTTTCAACTCAACACTCCTTACATTATAATACACAATATCTATTCATCACTTCCTTTCTACTAATTGTATCAAGCCTTTTATGTATTCTATTTCACTTAATCCATATGACAATATCATATGATAGGTTCTATTATTATTCTCATTTAAACAGTTAAACTCTGTAATGGACTTCTGTCATATTTGATTGCACGAAATATTTTTAAGAGCCTTCTCATTTTGTAATAATTCCATGTAGTTTAAGTCTTACTATCCCAATGAGCAAACTAACAAATGAAAACTCTGCTTCTAGAGACGAGTAAGCGGTTTAGATTCTACCCATCACATGCGCCCATGAGAGACTTCATACAGAGCGGAGACACATGGAGGAAAGGGACATGGTGCTGAGTTTCCATTTTGCAGCAGATATTAAGAGAGAAAGTGTCTTAGTCCCCTTGGGATACTGTGACAAAATACCACAGACTGGCTAGCTTATAAGCAACAGGAATGAGTTTTTTACAGTTATGGAGGCTAGAAGTCCAAGATCAGAGTGCCAGCATGGTCAGGTGAAGGCCCTCTTCCAGGCTGCAGACTTCTCATCATATCCTCACGTGGCAGAAGGATGTGAAGCTTTCGTGACCTGAGCACCTCCCCAAAGCCCCAAGTCCTAATACCATCACATTAGGGGTTAGAATTTCAACCTATGAATTTTAGGAGGACACACGCATTCAGATGATTGCATCGAGGAAGTCTCTATTACTGACAGTGATGGTAGCAGTGACCTGACAGCCACTTTCTGATGATGGCAGAGGCAGCAGTTTCCTTGGTAGGCTGGTTCTGAGTTGTGGGTCTGGAAGTCCTCCCCAGAAGCTCACCCTGGAGTCTGCCTCTTCAGCCTTACAAAGGTTGTGTGGGCTCTATCTCTTAATAAACAACTTTCTGCTTAAACCAGAAACACAGGATTTGTTGTCCCAGATCAGGGCAACAACAGAATCAACATTGCTTCTGTTCTTCATATATGAAGAGGGGAAAACTATAGACATTAATTTGCTTTATAAAGACAATTCTTAGGAAAATCTGAAAGTCAGGACTATCAATGGTTACAATATTTCTCCATGACTTGTAGGTACATCCTTACCCTAAGAATGTTGTATTGAAACGAGATGCTTGTGAGGAAAATATTTTAGATAATGTCAAGACTTGCTCTAGCTTCAAAATGTCATATTTAAGATTTTGCTTTTGCATTGATATCATCAAATTTGTTTCACTGAAACATGGGATCATGGGATGAAAAATCAAAAGGCCTGTTTGAGTTCTGAGACTGAATTTAGTAGCTTTGTGGTCTTAAGGCAAGTTTATTAACCACTTTGAGACTCAGATTCTTCATTATGAAATTGAGATAGTTATATTAGTAATATTTTCCACTCATACAAGTTTTCTGGGAAGATCAAATAAAAATGTTTTCTGGGCAATGAAAGGTTAATGTAAATAAAATAATTCTTATTATAGCTATGGTCTTTTGCATAATCTCTGTGAGTAGAAAATGGTGGAAAATAAATGACTCTAAAAACCCAGACTATTAGGGAAAAAAAGGAAAGATCTTTTTAGGAAAGCATGGAGAACAAATGTATTTCTTTGCATGCAAATGTCTTTTTTCTCTAATTATGTAAGGTTGATCTGAATATAGCAGCTCAGAATCCCAGGGGAGTCAAATACATTCCATCTACAGTTTTGGAAAGGATGGCCAGTTTTCTGAATGTTTTATTATCCATGAAAACTTCTTATTCCCCAAATATTATTTGTTCAGTCAAATCAGTAGAAGTTGACTAGAGGTTTCCAGGTCTCTGGAAGGATGCTAGGTAGTTGCTAAGTCAGGTCTATCTTCTGAAGATGGAACACAGGGCCCTGGCACTTGTGGTGTCTAGTGACAAAAGCCAAGGTCATCTCCACGGGAACTGCCCGTCTCCTCCCCTGACCTCCCTTCTTCAAAGGCTAGAGTAGATCTAATGGGTAAAAGAACCATGGATTCCTCTTGGGTATACTCTACCCAGCCCCTTCGAATCTGTGCTTCAGGATTGTATCATTTTCCTGAGTGCAGAAATCAAAAGGGGCACATTTTTAGTAATTTGCAGGGGTGGGAATGATTGATCAAGTTTGCTATCATGATTTTCTATTGTGTCCTATCTTCATTTTTGCATTCATCATATGCATAGGATAAGCTGGTGATAATTATATTCACTGGAACCTAAGAGACCACTCCCCATGAGAAAAGCATTTGTGGTGGGAGAACAGGCTGCCCTTGCCATGGGGCTGCTCTTGGCAGAGAGGATCACGGATCAGGTGGAGAGATGGCAGAAGCCATTGGGCACTGTCCAGTACTATCCTGAAATCTTCAGTAGGATAGCTCATTTCACAATACAGTGGCCCCTCCTTTATGTTGGTTTCACTTTCCATGGTTTCAGTTACCCACAGTCAACCTTGGTCCAAAATATTCAATGGAAAATTCCAGAATTTAAAAAAAAAAATGTTTTAAAAATTGGGTATTCTTCTGAGTGGTGTGATGAAATCTGGCACCTGCTCCCTTCTGCCTGGGATGTGACTCATCCCTTTGTCCAGCATATCCTGCCCTTAGTCATTTAGTAGCCCTGTGGGTTATCAGATTGACTGTAGCAGTACTGCAGTGCTTGTGTTCAAGTAACCCTTATTTTACTTGAAATGGCACCATGGTGCAAAAGCAGTGATGCTGGCAATTCAGATGTTCTCTTATTGTGCCTAATTTATGAATTAAGCTTTATCATAGGTATGTATATCTAGGAAAAAACATAGTATACACAGGGTGTGGTACTATCCATGATTTCAGACACCTACTGGAAATCTTGGACCATATCCTCCCTGAGGACAAGAGAGGACCACTGTGTAGTGACTGTGATTGGCTTCCCTGAGAGTGCTGGAGAAAGGGCTGAAGATTCTATGCAGCTGATGTGTTGCCTCATCAAGGTGACCAACATGAATGCTGGAGGGCAGTCAGAGAGCTTTGAGGAAGGGAAGCTGGAAATTTGGAGAAAGCTTTGGAGTTGGACTTGGAAGTGGGCTGCAGACAAGGTTCGTGAAGATTTCTGGGGGCAAAGAAGCTTGGTGGAAATGTGCATTCTGTTTATTAGAAACCCTTACTGTAACTAGCACTTAGATTGCGCTCTACAGCTTGCAAAGAGCTCTTAAATACATCAGATTTCATTTTATCCTCCCAAACAATCTGTGAAGAACCTATTTTGTTCCCATATTTCTTACAAGGAAACAAAGGCTAAGCTTTCTTGTTTAATTTGCTTACACAGCAAGCAAAGTAAGCCCACACAGCAACTGAATGGTGAAGCTGGGTCATGTGACCTTGGCTGGAGCCCAGTCTTTATTACCTCAGCTGTCCTGCTGTTACATTGAGGATAATGGCAATGACTTTGTTTTTTATTAATTTTTTTTAACATTACAAGGATTCTCATTTCACACTAAGAAACTGAGGCTTGTTATGTCAGCTTTGAATTCTACCTTAAAGTTCAAAAGTGAAAAGCTTAGATCCTTTACTCTTTTTCAGTTTTCTAGACTGAAAAATGATATTATTGGAGCTTGTCTGTTATTTGTCAAATTATTTACATCAACACATGGAAACAATTCTCAGTTTAAAATGGATCTTGTAATCTCTTGTTGCTCTCCCAAGAATGAATTCCTCTTTCACAGTTGGTTGGCCTGTTTGTTACTGTAAAAGTCAAGCTAGTTATTTAAATAAAGGTGATTCTTTACTATAAAGGAAAAAATGCCATTTTCAGAAGCATGAATTTAATTCAGTCTTAGGTTACTAGAGTCTCAAAAAGCCAGTTCAGCGATGGACTTAGCTACTGTGTCAACTGGGTGATGCTATAAAGGAAAATAAAATTCTGGTAAATACGAAGAGAAGTTAAACAATTATAGAAAGAGAAGAATGGGATTTAGTTCCTTAAAGACAGTGATATAAACTGAGAAGGAATCCTAGTTGGCTGTGTTGGGAGGAAAACCACTTGCTTGTCATGATGGACTGTCAGTAAATGAGGACATCTGTCTTTGAACATATGTATAAATTGTGAAATTGCAGCTCCTCCCGGAGAGGTAACATTTTCAGCCTTAGCAGGGTTTTAAGTCATAATGTACCTAAACTCAACAGTCATATTTGTAAGAAAAAGTTTCAGTAGGGTTAAAGTTAAGGGAGAAAAGCAGGACATGGGACTCTGGACACTTAAAGGGACAGGGTAATAGCATTCCTAGGGTGATAACAAGGATTGTGGGGAGGGACCTGGTTCCTGATCTTCCTGATGACAGTCCAGTAATACTCCTGCTCAATTTCTTATCTATCAAAGACAGACTTAATATCCTGCAAACAAATTAAGAGGTAAAAAAATAGAGAACCTTTTATATTACTTGGGTGTCTGATATAGACAGTATGGCCAGACAGGATGTGTAGCCTAGTTGATTAAAAGAGCTAATAAGGCCCCTAAGAATTATCTAGTCACAGTGAGCTTTGTCCCCTGGAAGAGCAGTGCCTGCCTTTGCAGAATTGTGCAGCAGACAACGTTCATCTTGAGTTTTTCTTATTCTCACCTGCCTCTTCTGTCCCTGTGCCCGACCTTGCCCACACTTCCCATTTCCCTAGTGCTCAGCACATCCTCTGGCTCCCCAAGACTGCACACTGGTGCCCCTCCTGGGGCTGCCCCTGGCTGTGTCCCTGCTCCAGCCCTTTCCTCTCTGCCGAACTTCTATTTAAACTCACATGTCCTTGGTCTCATGACCTCTGGACCCTGTTTTCCGTTGAATGAGGGTATCTAATGACCCATGCTTTCCCAAACCACACTGCTGGTGTTCCTCTGGATATTTGTTGATGCAACTTGAGGGGATAAAAAAAGAATTCCTTGGCAAAAGAAATTTGTAAAATTCTGCATACTCTACTGCTGTTTTAAAGATTCTCAGGTTCTCATTGCAGTATTAAAGGCTTGGTGAATTCTTTCAGAAATAAATTTTTGTGATGAGTTCAGTATGGAAGAGACTATTATAACAATACAAACTAAGGTGTAAATTTTTATCCTTCCCAAATGTTATATTTATTCTAAAATGAGTCTATAGGAAAAAAATGCCTTGACCTTGAGGAATAACCCTAATTTTTGGAGTTTCAGGTGCTACAGTGAGTATTGATGGGCGGTAGTCGGCATAAGGATCCTGGTGACACAATTCAAATTATTTTTACTTCGGGTGACTCTCTGCTTTGCTAAACTAAGCCACAGTCTTAGGATAATTTGATTACTTCTGCTCCATTTGGAAAAAAACTGAGGTAAAATTTGGGTAGGATTAGGGATCTTGGTTTAGTAATTTCTTTGTACGTTGTATCCACATATTCTTTTGAGAAGTGAAATGTTCTTTTCCCATCAGCCCACGTACGTAAGGTCACTCATCCTTATGTCGGGTGAGATTGTGTTCTTTTTCATTGTTGTTATAGGCACGTTGGGTCAGGAGCAGAGCTCTCTGGTAATGTGATCAGATGACTGAATTGCAATCCTCTTGCGTTCAGTCCTCTGCTAATGAAAATGCTTCTGCTTACCTGGGAACTGGGGTATTTTGGAAATTATATTTTAAAGTGCTTATATTAACAAGATGCTGTCTGGAAAGCCTCAAAATGAGGTCACAGACCTGAAAGAAATTTATATCCCTAGGAATTTAGGCTGTCAAATGGAATCTGGAGAAAAAGTGCTATCAGTTTTGTTTCTTTCCTCCCTTCCTCCCCTGTTTGACCAGAGCACAAGGTCTCTCCCTGTCTTTCTGTCTCATGCTCTCTTGTCTGGATGCCAGCTCTTGTTTTCCATTACATAAACATTCATTAGTTCTCCGGTCCAATAACATTTAAAATCAGACCTTCTCATCTTTGATTATGGCAATTAAGTTGTTAACTGTGACGGAAAAAATCTCCTATTTCCACCAGTTCAATCTATCAGATGGTTGAAATGGATATGTTTGGGAGCTTTTCTCTGCCTACATCTTGCCCTTTTCTTACTTTTGTTATGTATGAGTAGAGATAAGACTGTTTTCACTAAGCCATTCTATAAATCCAGCAGAGTGATGTCTGAAATGCAGCATTTGGCGAGTTCCACAGAAATCATTTGGACAGTTTTATCAAACATACTTACTCAGTCATGCACTGCAAGATTCTACTGCTGACCATGGTAAATGCAACGGCAGAAGCCTGTTTTTGAAATCCCAAGCTTCTTAAGCATGCCACGTGTGTGTGCCTTTTAAAAATCTCTTACTAATGAAATAGCATTGATAATTTATATTAACTTTATATATATTTATTGTTTCTATGATTTATATCCCTCTCAGAATCAACGTGATGACTATTTCTTCTCAGAATACTACATGTCATGCTCATCGTGGTCTAGAATTTCTAAAATGTCGAATCATTGTAGTGCTTCCTATAGTCAGATTATTTTAATTAAGAAACCAAGTCTCATTTCTGAACAAAAGGCAATTCTCATCCCCCTCATCTCCCTCAGAAGATAATTCTTAGTCTGTTCAGAGCAACTTTCATTCGATTTAAGCATAATTTCATTGGCAGTGTTGACTAGACTCTTTCTCCACGCACTTGGCTGGGCTTGAACAAGGATGGTGTCAGCAAAGGGCTGGGAAGAGAAACAGCACTGAGAGTCATCCAAATGCTGCACCAAGGCAGTCTACAAAATCTTCAGGCGGATATGTTGTATTATCTCTCAGGCCTGGCAATTTTTCCCATGTAGCAATAATCACTAGTTGAAGATCTGTGAATATGCTGTTTTATTTTTATTGACTATGATTATATCATGGGGAAAATCAGTAGATCTGGGCCACTCCAAGTAATTCATGACCTCCTAGGCTTAATAAAATCACCTCAGGACCACCCTGGGGTTCCACCCTTTGTGGATAAATTTGTCTCAGATTTCTTTCCTTTTACAGCTTCCCTGAAGGCAGGCCTGGGCGATGTGTTGTCATACCCCTACTTACTGATTAGTTCTTTTTCTAGTTGTTTTTCTAATATAATATGAGCAGCATTATGTGGGTGGCCCCCAAACTGGGGCAACTGAGAGTACTGCTTGTGGAGTATAATCTCAGTAGGATCTCCTGCTGTGTGTGTGTGTGTGTGTGTGTGTTTATGCATTTATTTAGCAGTGTTACTTAAAATTTAGTACACAGACTGGCCTCCACCGGCTAGGAGCTGATTATTACCAGTTTTTTTTAAATTAAAATATAGTTGATTTACAGTGTTGTATTAGTTTCTGGTATACAGCATAGTGATTCATTTATACACACACATGTATATATATGTATTCCTTTTCATATTCTTTTCCATTCTAGGCCATTACAAGATATTGAGTATAGTTTCCTGTGCTATACAGTAGGATCTTGTTGTTTATCTATTTTATATATAGTAGTTAGTACCTATAAATGCCAAACTCCCTATTTATCCCTCCCCACTCCCTTCTGTCCCCCCTGGTATTTAGATGAACTTCAGATTTATTTATCCGTTTAGTAGATAAAAGAGTGTAAATTGTCTTCTATCTCCTCCTCTTTTTCCTGCCTATGTTTCCCAAAGTGTCCAGTAATTACTCATCTTAACACATTCTATTTTCACTAGTCTAATATTTTTCTTTTCCCCAATTGGATGAATTTCCTTCTAAAATGTACTACTCAATAGATACTATTGAAGAACAATAATTTTTTTATTGTTATATTCTGTTTACAATTTGTGTCAATTTCTGGTGTACAGCACAATTTTTCAGTCATATATGAATATACATATATTCATTTTCATATTTTTTCACCACGAACTACTACAAGATCTTGAATATATTTCTCTGTGCTATGCAGTAGAAACTTGTTTAGAAGAACAATAATTATAGAATGAAGCACTTCAAGTTTTGATCCAGAGACTTCTAGTATTAGGAGCTATTAACATATATTCTACTGAAGAGTTTTATAAGATTAAACATATATGAGAAATAGTATATATTATATCCCTCTCTTGGAGATTCACCATATAAAATATTATATTAAAGAATCTAGAAAGTCTTAACATGTAGAAACCTGTTTAGTTTGGTTCAGTCTTGCATTTACAAAACCTATTTGAGCACATACCTGTTTTTTCACTCTACCCTCTACTAACACCACACGCAACAACATTGCATGAAACAAATATAGAGGAATAATTATTCTATTATCTATTACCAGAAGTAGTTTTGGAGTCAGAAAGAATAGCTCTGCCACCTACTAGCTGTGTTATTTGAGTTGCTTAACATTTCTATGCCTCAGTTTTCTTTTATGTAAAGTGACGATTATATTACTGACTTCATAAGGTTAGCATAAAGACTGTATTAATTAGGGTTCTCCAGAGAATCAGTAGGATGGGGTGGGATGTATGTGTGTGTGTGTGTGTGTGTACACGTACACAGAGAGACAGAGAAAAGCAGAGAGACAGAGACAGAGATACCTGTTATAAGGATTTGGCTCATAAGTTATGGAGGCTGACAAATTCCAAGATCTGCAGTCAGCAAGCTGGAGACCCAGGAGAATAAATGTGTAGCTCCAGTCCAAAAGTGGGCAGACTTGAGACCCAAAAAGAACCAGTGTTTCATTGAGTCTCAAAGCCACAAAAGACTGATGTCCCAGCTCAAAGTAGTCAAGCAAGAGAAATTCCCTCTTACTCAGCCTTCTTCTTCTGTTCGAGTATTCAGTGATTCGATGAGATTCACCGACAGTAGGGAAGACAAAGTGCTTTACTCAGTCCACCAATTCAAATGCTGATCTCGTGCAGAAACGCCCTCATAGACACACCCAGAATTATGTTTGACCAAAAGTACCCTGTGGCCAAGTTGTTACATAAAATTGATCATCACAACCACCTAATGAGAAAATGTGGGTAAATGCTTTGCACAATGCCTGAAAGAGAGTCATTTGTGGGGGATGTCTACTGTAACCATGGTCATCACCACCAGCATCATTGTCACTGTTATCTTAAGAACTATTGAGTTTCTATTATCAGAATTTTTTTCCACTTCAAAAAAGAAACCTTTGGCTAATGAGGGAAGAAAGCTGGCAGATAAAAACTCCTCTTTTGTCCCTTGACTGGAAAGTTCTGAGGCTCATTTTACATAGCTCTTCAGATGATCTCCAGCGAGACAGAGTTCCCATTGTCCATAGCAGTGACTAATATGAAAACTCATCTTTGATTGACTTTCCTGCCTTTCCAATTACCAGTCCCAACTCCTATGCTTTGGGATCGTTTTCTAAAATAAACTCTCTGCTTGCAAGCTCTAGTCTCAGGCTCTGCTTCCTTTTGGAACCCAAGCTAAGACAAATAGCAGAATGTCCGGAGAAGAATTAATGAACAATTTTCCCCCCTAGTTACAGTCACCGTGGTAAGGATACAGAACATTTTATAGCACAACATGCTAAATGACTTCAGAGTATGAGAAAATCATTTTTCAAGTAGCATTCAGTCTGAATTATGCTTTTCTAACAAAAATCATGGCAATCTTAAAAATCCTCTCAGAGCTGAGGAGAAAAAATTGGTGGACATAAAACCCAGGCTATTCACAGGCAGTTATAGCAGACCTATTTGTGAAAATGAGGAAGAGTTGCATTTACAGATTTTGTGTGGATCTGTGGTTTCTTGAATTGGTGTGTCTTTGAAGTGTGATCTTTGAATAATTGTGAAGAGATGCTGAACATTTTTACATTGTATGGATTAGCCCTGATCTAAGGCAGAGACCAGTCTGGCACAGACTGATGTGGGTTTGCATGGGGATGGCATCTGAAAACGGAAGATGATCAGTGAATTGCACACAACTTGAATAGCAACAGCAAAAGAGGACTAGGAAACCTGAAAAAAAAAAGCCACTAAAGATGTAGTCTTTTGCCAATGCTTTCATGAGGGGGTATTGGTAACAGAGGGCGTCAGACTCACCAGCTGCACATTATTTTTTGCTGTGTGCATATTTAAGTTTTAGTTTAATTATTTAATAAAATAGGCATAATTCATCCCAAACTATTACTTTATTTTTTCTCAGTTGCTTTTTTTTTTTTTTAAAAGAGGCAAGCTAAAAGTAGCCTTCCAGATTTTGTTAAAATAGGTTTTGTTTAATAGCTGAACCTGATAAGCCTTAAGTAACAATGGAGGTCATAAAACTGTTGCCTGGGGAACTAGTGGCCCCTTTCCGTGTGAAGCCTGGTCAGGCTTACTCCTGCTGCGATGAACACACAGTACATACACACAGTACATAACAGTGAAGGAGAAAAGGGCACTACACAGGGCTCTTCTGTACCTGTTTTTGTGCTGTTCCAGAGGATAAGGAAACGTAGTACAATTTTTTCCTCAGGAGACGAGTGGTCTGTTGCATAGTTAAAAAGGAGCTGATCTGGGAGAGTTGGGCTGAGAGCAGTGGAACACAAATAGAGTTCATTTTTTAAGTGGCTGGAGGCTTATCATTTTTCTGTTTAGACTCAGGTTTCTGAAATTGCTTATTTGTGTCTGAGGAGGACATAATGAATAAGGGAAAATAGGGATGAATAATAGGAAAAGGGATTTTTGAAGAAAAAGTGAAATTGGAGAAAAATGGAAATTTATTTAATGACCATAGTAATGCTGTTTTCTCTTTTTTAATAATCTTTCTCTGCTGTCTCCCCTTCCTCTTTTACTTCATAGTTTTCTTTTTTATTGCTAAATGCCTTCTTTCTCATCTCTTTAAGACTAGGACTGAATTAGGTTGTTCTGACGTACATGAAAAAACACTCAGCCACTTTGTGCCACAGTTTTGCATACAAATGTGTTTTCTAAACAGGGTGGGGAATCTTCCATATGATTTTAAGACAAATAATTTCAAATCCTTTCTAACTATTTGACTGCATGAATAGTACATGCCAGTGTAAAAAATATAGATGAAAAAAATGATCTGTGATAATGGTAATAATAACCTTGTTCAAAATTTTATTATTTATGTCTCTAGGCTGGAAGGTGATATATGGGGGTGAGGGTGCCAAGAGTGATTCACAGACTGTTTCCAAATTATTTGGAATAATTTAAAAAAATGTAACTTCCCAGTTCCTTCCCAAATCCCATTGCATCAGAATTCCTCAAGGGTGGGTCTTGAGGGTATGCATTTTTAACAAGTGAAGCAGGAGTGATGTACACCGAAATTTAATCACCACTACTTTGATTTTTTTAGTGGGAGAGAGGAGGAAACAATGAATCAATTTTTAAAGAAAACTGATACTGGACTCCTTGAATATTTATTCTAGCCAGTTCTTCCTTGCAGTGCTTCAGGGGGAGAAAATACCATAGACTACAGGAGCACTAGCTGTATTGATTCATGATCTTTCCTTTTGGGACATTCCTTAAGCTAGACCCGTGCCTGTTGTGAGGAAGAGCGTTGAGATGCCTAGTGCTGCTGCAATCTGTAGGAAGAGCGTTTTGTCCAGCCCTCTTCCGGACTGAAGTGGCTTTCTCCGAGCACAAGCAGCTGACCAGGGCCGGGGCTGTGATCTCCCTGGGCTCTCCCCGCTCCTCCAGGCTTATGGTGTTATGCCTTTCCTGTTTATGAGGTTTACTGATTAGAGGAGCGGTCTACTGATGCTGACTTTCCAGGGGAAGAAAAGATAGAGGAACACAGTGTACCTTGTTAAAGTAAAGGACAGTTAGATTCTTCCACTTCTTTACACAGAACGCTCTTCTGCCCTTTTCTTCTAAGCTGTCCTTTGGTTATACCAATAACATGCATTTTATAGGCATGGTTTCAAAAGCACAGCATTTTTCAAGTATATGTGCACATTATTTTGCCAGTGTATTCTGATCTGGGGACAAGTGAAATGGCTTTTGTTACAGCTGTTCTTGTTATACTGATCACACGTCACATACGTCACCCTTCCCATCCCTTTGAGTGAGTGAGTGAGTGAACTGAGAAAGCATCCCTCTTAAGTAGCTTGTTAAGTGTGTTCAGAGTGAGTGCTCTACACTAAATATACCTTCACTTCCCTTATATAAAATGTGCCCTCTTTTGTTCTTGGTACTTCATCTGCTTGTTTCGTACAAGTATTGTGTGAGTGTATGTTTTAATCATTGAAATCTATCACCAAGACTGCTGTTGTCAATTGTTTATTTACTTTTGGAAAACTTGAAAGCAAAGCAAACCAAAACCAACAACAGAGACATGAGAACTTAGAATTTCCTGCCTAAGAATGACCATTTTATGACAGTTTAGTTTTATACAAGCGACAGACTCCCGAGTATCCAAAATTTTTAGCCCTTCCTTATTTCAAGTCAAGCATCTGGATAGAGACAGTTTAGCAGTATAAGCAGTCTGGTTAGCTAGCTTTTAAACACCCGGGTGGAATTCATGAATATGAGAAGGCCCCACCCCCAAAGGCAGAGTGCAGCAGGAATATTTTAGGTTACCTGAGGTGAGTAATTGTATTTTTCTTTATTTAGTGAATGGAAAATAAACCTGATGCATAATAATACTTTTCGCAAATGTAACAAATAATGAACAATTGAAGGAATAGTGCTTTATTGAAAGTCCATGCAAAAAGACTGCTGTCCTAATTCTTATATCCAGGGCCTGGACCTTCCTTCGTGGGAGGTCCTCTTTCTTCTGGGATTTTGCAGCTATTTGTGAACTGGGGTTTTTCTTCTTCTCAATGTCTCAATACCTTGTTATGTTGCCTTCATACAACGGGGAAATAAAAGAATAAGCAAGCAAGCACGTGGAACACAGGCTCACTTGTCCAAGGTTGTTCAGAAGTAGGAGAAAAGAGCAGTTTTAGAGGACTAGACAGTTTATTTTTTATTAGGATACATAATTCTCTTTTTCATTAGGACATAGTTTTTTAATGGTACAATAAAGAATTTTAATATTAAAAAATTTCTGTATTGCCTTAAGCAGTTCTTATGACAGTGTGTAATTATCAAACCTGCAGATATCTCTGGCATACACGGATGAACATTTATTTCTCCTTTATACATCTGCAGGTTGGCTGGGGCTCAGATAATCTAAGCTAGGCATGTCTGACCTTCATTTGCTGTTCATTTGCTAGAACCAGTGGGTGACTCAAGGCATGTTCTTTCCTTGGCAGTAGCAGAGATAAAAGGCAGCATGCCGCAGCTGAGCACATTTGGAGGCTCTGTTTGTGATGTGTCCACCAAAAGTCCCATTGGCCAAAGAACATCACATGGCTAAGCCCGACATCAGTAGTGCTGGGAAAGTGTAATTTTTCCATAAAAGTAGGGTGTGTGTTTACTGAGCAATGCTATGATCTTCTACACTTTTTTTCTCAAAACTTATTAAACCTCTTCTTATTTTAGCTTAGTTGTGCTCTGTGGAGCTTTTTTTAAATTGAAGTATTGTTACCGTACAATATTATATGTTATAGGTGTACAGGATAGTGATTCACAATTTTTAAAGTTTATACTCCATTTATGGTTAATATAAAATACTGGCTACATTCCCCGTGCTGTACAATACATCCTTGTAGCTTGTTTATACTCTTGTTCCCCTACCCCTATACTCCTCTCTTCCCTTCCCACTGATAACCTCTAGTTTGTTCTCTGTATCTCAGTCTGCTTCTTTGTTGTTATATTCACTAGTTTGTTGTATTTTTTAGGTTCCACATATAAGTGATATCATACAGTATTTGTCTTTCTCTGTCTGACTTCTGTCCCTCAGCCTAATGCCCTCCAGGTTCTGTGGAGCTTTTGAAGGAAGTGGTCTCTCTCTAGGTGAAAACTGAAAAGTGTAAACTTCCTTAAGTTCTTGGAGGTGATGGGATACAAAGGATGTTTAAGGAGTTTCGAAAGATAAAGTGTAAGCATTTAATGTAGCAGTAGTTGCGGGGGTAGTAGTTGTGCAGAATGCGACCCTCAGGATTCACCCCCATGAAGGAGTGCTAGAAGGGGTCTTATCAGTCCTTTCTACGCAGTGGAGTTTGGTCAGGTGGAGGTAACGGCTAAGCCTTCGTCTCAGTTCTCAGCTCTCCCCCAGGGAATGCAGCACGTGCACATTAATTCAGAAGCTACTGGAGAAATCAACACTCAACTGAAATAGCCTTACGCTAAATACAAATGTGTGGGGGATTATTACCAAATATCGGTTGGGTTTTAGTGGAAAATGCACTCAAAGTACTTGATCAAATGCTGGTCCTGTCTCTGGCCAGCAAGCTGCCTCACTTTCTGAGGTTCAGCTTCCCAATCTATAAAATACAACCCTTGTTGCTTACCTAACAGAATGTAATAAAAATAAAATGAGATAAAAGATGTGATTGTGAAGACTGGGCTACCTCGTTGTGATTTATCACTTGAGCTCTGGAGTCTGTCTGAGGGTCTGAATACTTTCTTCTCCACCTTCTAAATGGCTGCCCTTCCAGTTGACTCTCTGAATTAGTTTCCGAGGGCTGCCATAACCAACTACCATGAACTGAATGGCTTAAAACAACAAGAAATCATTCTCTCTTTGTTCTGTAGGGCCAGAAGTTTGTAATCAAGGTGTCAGCAGGGGTGGGTCCTCCTGGGGACTCTGAAGGAGGATTTGTTCCAGGTGTCTCTCCTAGCTTCTGGTAGTTGCCAGCAATCCTGGCTTCCTTGGCTTGTGGTGGCATAATTCCGCTCTAGCTCCATTTTCCGTAGTGTTTTCCCTTGGGTCTCCTCTGTGTGTGTGTATCTATCTCTGTGTCTTTTCCTTTTCTTAGCAGGATACCAGTCATACTGGGTTTAAGACCCATTCTAACCCATTAAGACCTCATGTTAACTAATTATATTTACAAAGATCCTATGTCTTAATAAGGTCCCATCCCCAGGTACTGGGGGTTAGGGCTTCAACATCTTTTTGAAGTACGAAGTTCAACCCACAACCGTCTACCTTCTTCTTACCCAGCAGTAGAATACAACTCAGCCAAACTTTCTACTACTTTATAGCAAGAATTATATTTCTTGTAGTGCCCAGTAACATGTTCCTTATTTCCTTCTCATACCTCACCACAAGCACCATTGTCATGCATCTTCCTGTGATTCTCTGAAGTCAGTTTTGCTATTTGTAGAATGAAGATGATAATATCCACGTTCTGAGATTATTGTGAGGATTAAATGCAATGATCCGTAGAGAATGCTTAGCTCAGGCAATGGCACTTTGCAAATGCTAAATCAGAGTTGGCTTTCATTTATTAGGTCAAGCCATATCAATTTGATAATATTTAGGTTGCAAATGGTTGAATATCAGCAAATCCTTGTATAAATTTGAACCATATGGAATTGCCATTTTTGTAAGTCAAAATAGTCAAATTTCAATAATTCCATGTGGTTTAACCCAATACTTCATAGTAAATAAAATGTCATAGTAAATAAAAAGATAAGATATCCCTGTGAAGCCATTATATTTTCTTCTTGAAAAGCATCCCCAGGAAAACTGTTTTCAAACTAAAGCTTGTTATTACTGATTTTATTGATTGTTACATAATTGGATTGTTAGATTAGTTAGATTGTTATAGTAATGCTTTAGTACACAGTGTTTAAAAACAGGTGATAACTTTTTGTTTGTTGGTGACTTAATATTTAGTGAAGGAACATGAAGCATATATCTAGTCTATTATTTAATAATTAGCAATATCTGATAATATTCATCAGAGGCTTCTTAAATTAAACATATATTTAAATTAGGTTGAAAGCTGACATTAGCTCTACCCAGTTGGGGGTAATAGTTTCTTATTCTGGCCTTTATCATTTTTTAAAAACTTGTATTCAAATAGTGAGATACAGCTAAACAAGGCAATTTGCAATACTGTTCCAGTGGCAAATAGATTATTTATTTTATAGAGCCTCTCCCAGGAGATAGAACTGTCACTGCTGTAAAAATCCAATGCTACTGGAACTTCCTATGGAGATAGTGGTACAAATGGAACACTTAGTCAAGGGATAACTTGAAAATTAAAATGTTTTTCTCAGTGTCCCTTAGACAGTACTACAGGCAGGAAATCAGAAATTGAAGTGAGAGAGTGCAAAAATAGGAAATGAAGCATATCAGAGTAAGACATGTATACATTAAAAGGTTTGCCAGAGAGCCAATTAGAAGGGTGAATAGTACCCAAGAATCTTAAGGGATTACTGGTTTAATATCGAAGCCTTGTAAAGCCCGAGGCAGAGTAGATGAGAGGAATGGATGACATCTAAGGCCCTATGAAGAGGACTATGAAGAAGCCAAGAAAACATTTATCCTTTCAACGAAGTTTCTAAAATATCTTTGATGTGCTAGCTAACTAGAACGGCTTTTGCATATAACAGGTTCTCCAAAAATTGTTTGTTGAATGAATATGAGTCATGAAATAGGCAATATCAATTTGATTTCAGACAAAGTTCCCAAACAGAGATTTTGAATAATGAAAACTTGCCATCCTAGTTTCAAAATAGGTAGCCAGAGCTAGAGGTAGGATTGTATAGTAGGAAAGAACTGTATTAGGACTAGAGAGATTTGAATTCAAATTCTGGATCCCTTTCCTAAAGTATGTGTGACCTGGTACTGTGCAGTCACTGGTTCTACTACTGATAGCATCCCCAGTGAAATGGGTGGGTCAGATCTTTCAGTAACTTTTTTATGTAATTCAGTGTAAGAACACATGTCTCTTAATTTTAAAAGATTTTTTTCTTAGTGATTCATACTGTTCCCCTTTTTATTGCCATTTCTCTCAAATTTTCTCATCTTATAATCATTTTCATTGAATCACCAATGACAATGGAGATGTACTTGTTACATCTGCCCATGGTGTTTTTTCATCTTAAAAAAATAGCTTTTAGTGGTTTAATATGTACCCAGGTCGTCAAGTCATCAGGTATAGATCTTGATTCTGCCTTAGAAATGTATCTGTCAAATAGTCTAAAGTGGTCTTTGAAGTTATTAAGAAGAATGAAATTGCTAACACCCCTACCAAATTGAACTTTGAAATACTTTCTAAGAAAAATGCCAGTGTAGTGACTGACTTAATGAACATCAGTCAGAAGAGGCAGTGAGTAGCCAGTCAGCCTAGAAACACGTCAGTCATATGGACTGGAGATAGCTTGTATATAAAATTTTGACATTGGTCAATAGGAACATGTCACAGTAACTTCTCCAGAGGCTTCAATCACAAAGATTTATTTCTGCTTGTGACGTAGCCTGTCCCTGAAGAGAACATCCCAGGCAGTTGTGTTTCTGCTTCTATGAAAAAGCTGCTCATCCTGCAGTGAGGTTGAATTATGTCTGTGTGACTCATGTGATGTATGTTCCATATTTCTTTCGGAGAGATAACTTAGTAATAAGCATCCAAGCTAAGGGGCATCTAGTAGGGTATTATCAGTTATCACCTCAGCCAAAAAGTTCTGTGATCAAAGGGTCACTGATAAAAGCCCACTGTAGGGAAAATGGTCAAGTTGTACCCACTGCAAACTTAACTGTAATTGGGAATACATTTCCTACCTAAGAAACTGCAAAGTTTTCATGAGGCATTGGAGAGATTTAGTGTCTGCCTGTTGAAGTCCAGCCTTGATTTGTCCTTTCTTTGGAGTATATCTCATATTCTAGACCTTTGTCCTTTATCTGCGAATCCCTTCCCCCAAATACCAATTCAGACTTACCTCTTAGGATGTATTCTCTCAAAGTTTAGTCTTTCACAGACTAGAGAGCAAACTTATGGTTGCCAAGGGGTAAAGGGTGTGGGAACGAATGCAATGGGAGTTCGAAATTTGCAGATACTAACTACTATGTATAAAATGAATATACGACAAGTTTATACTGTATAGCACAGGGAACTATTAAAAAAAGTTTAGTCTTTATTTTCTGTAATAGCAGTTAATTATTGTCTAATTTGTGTAGACTCAGGCATAAGTCATGCAGGAATTCCCTTAGCAATCTAGAGTCGTAGTATACATGGAAATCATGGTGGATTTGGGGAAAAGTGACTGACCTGATGTCCTGTAGACACCAACAAGATTTGTGGATGTGCTGTGTTCATGAGAGAAGTGAATGTAGATGTGAGTCAGCCAGTCATCTCCTGGATAAAATAATATTTTTTTTTCCTCAGAGAAAAACTCACGGGTTATCAGTTATTTAAACTGTCTAATAGGTAGACAAAGTAATACAGCTGACTTGTAATATATTAAGGTGGAGGATTTATAGAGGACAGATTAAATTCAGAGAGATTAGACCATGGAAACTTGCTAAACCCTTTTATTTGTAGTCAAGATAAAGAATTAAAGTGTGGTTTTGTAACATTGCCTTTAAAGCAATTATGGTGGGTGGAAAGACACACACAGCACTAGACAAGTGTATATTGATTACAGTGACATGTTCTATAATAAATTGTGCTAGAAACACTGTGTTTAGTGTAAATGATTGGTGAATTTAGCTTCTCATTATAAAATTGATAGGGAGAAGTTCAAAATTTTACAAATATTCCAAGGTTACTTTATGTGACTTCCCAAGTGAAATATTTATGAATTGATACGGAAGTGATACACAAGTGTTTGAGTCCTCATTTATTTATGCACTATGATCTACTTGTCTTTTAATAGTTCTTCAGAATAAGAGCTTATTTGGTGTTTTTCTAAATATTTTCAAGTGTATCTATAAGACTATAATTACAGCAAAAAACAAAAATGCTCATTTACATGTAATTTTACAGGAGGATGAATACAGATGGGATTCTAATTGGAAACACGTTGATTAAGTAAATAATGTGGGTTTGCTCCTCGGCTAAGCCATGTGAGACACCCCAGGACATATGGTCTTACAAAGATGAAAATATTATGCTGGAGGACACCATGATCTCATTCCTCGGGGGTGGAGGGGCAGGGTAAAGATGTGTGAGCGTCTCCAAATCACACCTCATCCTAAGCCAGTGTAGGGCTATTCCTGATAGCGAGGAGTGGGAGCCATGCCCAGGATAGAATTGGAAGTTTATTTTGCCTCCGATTATTGCTTGTTTTCTGGCCTTCGAAAATGGCATACCAGAAATTGACACGTTGTAACTGACTATACTTCAATTTAAAAAATTGACGTCCCTCTAGATTTCTTCAGAGAGGTGACTTCCCTCTTATTCTACTGGAAGTGTCTTTCCCAAACTTTTGTTAAAAGTGCTCACTGTTTATATATCTAGAGCCCCAATGGAGTCCCAGGTTTGAATTTCAAACAGTGACTGGAGATTGAAAATTGTTTTCTTTATTATTAAGTCCTAAAATGTTAAGTGTACGTTCTGTCTGCTCTGAAGGATAATTGAAAACTCTTGTGTTTGTGGTTTTGTTTTAACATGTTTTTTTCACCCAGAGAAATCCAAGGGAACATCTTCCTGTATATACATTTATAAGTTTATCTTCTATATCAGGAGACTGAGGAAATCCAGTTAATGAATTTGGTTTGGACAGGTTACAGGAACAGATGGATGGTGGTGTCACCTGAAATAAATGCACAGCCTGAAAGTTGAGAGTTATGTTTTATTTGGCTGGAGGACTCAAGCCGGGTTGACAGCCCATCAGATGGCTCTGAGGGACTGCTCCAAAAAGGTAGGGGAGGAGCTAGGATGTATAGGAGCTTTACAACAAAGACCAGGGAGTTGGAACAATAAAAGATTACTTGTTATCTAAAGAAAACCAGGTACCTCAACTTCAAGAATGTAGTGCTTTTCTATGTGTGGGAGGAAGCAAACATTTGGGCTCACTGAATTTATTCCTAAGACAAGCATCTAGCCATCTAGGGCCATTATTTTGTGCTTTATTATTCTGAGTCTGCTCAGAGTGCACCATTGTGAGTGGCTGCAGAGGCTGGGCTGCAGGCCTGTCCTCACTGGGGGGTGGCGGCAGCCACTGATGACTTGGTTTCAGCATTCTTTGTTTACTGATATGGTTGCAGTATTTTCGTTTACAGTGCTCCCCCTTGGTCCTAAATTCGACCAATATTTTGGGAGACATTTCATGACCAATTTTGTCCCACGGTGCTAGTAGGAAGGCTCATTCCGAGATCAGGTGAAGAATCTGTTGACATGCCACTCAAAGTGTTAGGTTTTTGGATCAGGCCCTGTTGATACTAAAAATTCTCTAGATCACCTATCTTACTGGTTTATTATGATCCAGGAAATGTTTACCCCTCGTTGCTCATTCCCATACCTAGAATCACACTATAACAATTATTCTATGCAGGGTTATAAATTTTATTTTTTTCCTCAAGATGTTTAGCCATCATCAGTCTTGTTGGGGGCCTAGTTACACATTGGGGAATGTAAGAGAAAACAGTCTTATAAGAAATACACAGGATATAAGTAATACAGCTAGTAACATTAATAAAGTCACGAGTAAGGATTTAATAGTTGAGAAGTTACATTTTTGGGTTAAAATTTTGCTTGTGTTTCTGATTGAGCTTGATTGATCTTATAGGAAAATTTATATTCATGGTCAGGCTCAGAGCAGGTATTATTAATTGGCCAGGTGAGTTCTCCCACCTTGTAATGTCAATAGTGGCCTAAACAGAACTATAATTTCTTTTTAGAATAAATTTTCTGAGGGCTATCTAGTTAGAGCTTTGGAATAGGGAAACCCACCAAGGTAACACAGACGTACCAGGTATGGGTAATTTATCATAAACCTAGCAATTGGATTAGTTCATAATCAAAGGTAGGAGCAATTATCAAAGTAATTGGTATACAGGCCTGGTCCGGTGTCTTGGGTCAGCTGTCTACCTCAGATGTCGTCTTCTTCTCATCCTGGCCTGGTAGCTTCTTCTCCATTTGAGCATTGTTTTAAGGTGAGCTCTACTCTATAGGCCAGTCCACTGCAAGGGCTCTTTCTGATTGGAAACAAATCCAAAAGTCAGTTTCCTTCAGCTTTTGCTGTGTATGGTCTAGTTAAGAGTACCTGATAAAGGATCCTTCCATTTAGGTTGGAGATAATTCTTTAAATCATGCCTGTTCCAGTATGTATAATCCCTTGGTTGCAGGTGATGGGGCATCAGACCTTCATCCAAGGAAAGATTACTGAGCTTCAGAAACAAACCTAGAGTGTCCTTTTTTTTTTTTTTTTTTTAACTTTTTTTTAATTGAGTTACAGTCATTTTACAATGTTGTGTTAAATTCCAGTGTAGAGCACAATTTTTCAGTTATACATGAACATACATACATTCGTTGTCACATTATCTTTCATTGTGAGCCACCACAAGATCCTGTATATATTTCCCTGTGCTATACAGTACAATCTTGTTTATCTATTCTACATTTTGAAATCCCAGTCCCTTCCCACCCCCCGTCCCCCTAGAGTGTCCTTTTAATAATTCATTTAAACTTTGCAGCAATGTAACATAACAGCAAGGAATGATCTGGGAAGTGTCTTAGTAAATATAGACCTCAATTAACAAAACTAGAATTTAATATCCACTAAAATATAATCTTTTTCTCTCTAAAGTTACCCTCATTTTTATCAAATATAGCCAAATCAAGATTAATTTGTTCACAAGTTAAGTCTGATTATTTTGTTCATATAGGCTCTTTTAAATCATCTGTGTTGGAACTTTCAATAGGGAGTCTCAGGCTAGAATTTTAATAAGGCTTTCTAAGGCCAAGAAAACCACGTCAAGGCTTGTCATAGAGTTTTGCCTTACAGATTTAGGTAAATTCTTTTCTCTTTAAAGTCCTTAAAATACCTTGAGATCCCTATACTTGTTAGGAGGTGATCTTTCTAATTTATCTGATAAAGACACTGGGGACCTAAGAGTTTCCAGTCTCTGAAGGGATCAGATAGAAAAGATAACTGTTCCAAGTCTGCTTACATAGGTATAATTTATCAAGTTGCTGTGAATCATAATTAGCTTAAGGAGAAGAGTTTATGTCTGGGAAACAGAGTAAAAGCCAGTAATATTTTAGACAAAATAAAAAATTATAACCATATTTATCAGTTTACTCAGTCCCATGTAACTAATCCTTTTGTTAATAGTTTTATGAAATCAGAGTTTTCATCAGAACTTTAAAATTTTTTACTCAGTTTAGTTCAGTGTGATAGTTTGAAATTTATTAGAAACCAGTAAATCTCCTTGAAAAGAAAGCATTTTGCAAAATCATCAGAATAAAACAATAACTGTTTATAAATGATGAAAGATTTAAAAGCATGGTTAAACACCGTTACACTGTGATCAATAAAGAAACCTGGTCACAATAACCAGAATTATGACTGGTAACATTTTAGATATACCAGAATTTTAGGGATTCCATATAATTTCTAGAATATCTATATTAATAATATTTTTTCATACAATATAACCTAGGAAGATTTATTATTCATTTGACAATACTTCCCATGTTATTTAACATACCAAATGAAACTTACTAGTTTAAAACCTCTGTTTGGGATGTTTCAGGGGCCCTCTGTAGCATCCCAAAGTTAACTGGAGGTCAAAAGAACTTCAGTCAGAATTTGATATTTGGGAAGCTTGTTAAAAGGTTTCAAAACACTTGGTCAGATAAAAGGATAGATCACTGTGAAATAGTACTTATTCATTAACAAGAAGACATTTTAAAGGTAAATGTAGAACAGATCACTTAAGGGGTAAAAGAAACTTTACAATCTGTTACTGAAGGCGGATTAACATTTTAAGAAAACTTTGTCCTCTTAACAGAGGGAAAACCAAATCTAGTCTTGTACCAGCTTATTTTTAAGATTCATTTACTTGGACCAAATTTATTCTAAACTTAGCCAATCCCGACCATGTACAAAACTCTTTCCTCAGGGTTCCTCTTCCACAAGCCTTCCACAACTTTATGTACTCATATTATTTTGTCCCTTATTTTCTCTTTCATTCAGAAGTAACCAGCTTCAGGACAAAGTCACTATTTTCCATTAACAAAATGTAATTCCATTCCTTATATCTACCATTACACATTCATCTTACTTTCCTAGGATACTGAGATGTTTCCCTTAATAGTAGAGAATATTTCAGGGTGGCGCCAACCATTTATTAGTATTTCTAAGCACCTTTAGTTTCTCTGTAAGAGGAAGTCAAATGTTCAGTAATTAATATTTTAATCTTATTTTATCTGAAAATGGCATAGCTGTTTAATAAACTCCCATCATTTAACTTAATTTAGCACAACTCTAGAATTAAAAGATACCAAATATTTAGAGATTATTTTAAGCATACATTTAAAAAAAACATAATTTAAAAGAATTTACCCAAAAGCTCTCATCTTATTTGCATTTAATTTAGTTAGAATTTTATCACACCACGTTACTATTATTATTTTTTTTTTTTGACAAATCTGCAACAGATAGAACTGGATCTTATTTGACTTTCATTAAACCTAGGTACAGTAAAGGTATTATACTTAATGTTGATGACTCTAAAGATGTCTATATTAATTAGAACAAATTTAAACTAAACTTAATACCAAGTATTAACTTAATATTGAATATTTTCCAGTTCACGTGAACCTGAAAGTCAATTTGGTCAGTTTTTATTTCAGAAATATTTAATTTATAAGCTCTTATTTATAAGTCAATTAAGCAGAGCTCTTTGATTTTGATTTTTTTTTTAGCAGTAGAAATACCCATATCTATAATGTGTACACAGACTTATAAACAGACAAAAGCTAGAGCTCTCATAACTTCACTTTAAAACTTACTTATGAGTTAGGTGTTATAATACAAATTTACTGCTTATAACTAACAGTTAGAGTAAGTTGAATTTGCTTGCTCAAATCACTAAGGCTTATTATTTATGAAAAAGACATTTAAGATTTTTATTTGTCCTTGACAAAGTCTGAAGGACCTGTCAGAGTTCTGAGTTCTAAAATGCAAAAAATTTCTTTGGCCTTAAGTTTTATCTCGTTGGGCTAATTAGGCTCAGTCCTAGGTCATTGTTTGCTGTATTTACATTTCTGATCTGCAAGACAAAGACAGTTGCTTCCAGTTCCCCAAAGAACTGGTCTGTCACCTAGGCCCAATTGTATCTCCTTAATTTGCTTTTCTGTATTAGTGAGAAGAGCTCTAAACAAAGAATTCCATGTTTTAAAACTTTAAGGTTTACTTTATCATGTCTTCAAAAGCTTGCATAAGGCTTTGCATAAGGTCTCTTTTCCTTGAGTTATAAATTAAACCCAGGGTAAATCTCTTATTTTTTTTTTTATTAGCCCCTAAATATTAGTTTTTAGTTTTACTTTATATTGGATGGCTCAGGTAACTCTATTGGTTTCCTTTAGTTTGTTTAATTAATATTTTCTGAGGGACAGAAATGTGCCCAGCCTTATAATACCAAGAAGGGAGAGCGTTTTTCCATTGAATCATATCCCACAACATAATCAGACAAAAGAGGTTTATATAAAGCCCATTTAAATATACCAATTTTACAAACTTTTATCTCAATTTTATCAACTCTTATACCTTTAATTTTATTATTTATTAGGTTTAATCAGTAAGTCTTATTTCTAAAAGGAGTGCTAGAAGCCTTTTTCTTTCATTTCTTCTCTACTTTATCTAATTTTATGTAAGTCTCTGGGATCCCCAAGTTTGAACCAAAGGACTTAGGCCCTTGTCAATTTTAATTTGATTAATTGGTCTGTTGCCCCAATCACTGAGGAAGTATCTCAGTCTATATATATTTTTTCCAGCCCTATAAATATATACATTTTAAACTGGGGTAAATAAAGCAGACTTGTTTGAACTTTAATGTTGGGGACGAGTAGGTGATCCCTTTGGCCTTTTTTTTAAATTTTATGTAGTGTAGTATCAGAACCTTGTATCTTAATCCAAAAATGTCCATTTTATTTATCCCATTCAAATTAACCATCTAAAAATATTTATCCATTTGGGGTAAGTCCCTTATTATTTTTCTTGTTAAGAAAAAAACCTTTCAACATTTTTTACATTTCTTTTTCCAGTTACTCAATCTAATTAACATTAATTATTATATGTTTTTATTAGCATCTCTAAAACCCATTGAGGGGAAAGGGAAAATACAAAGGTAGCTTTCCAAACATGAGAGTGGGGGGTGTTGCCTAAATAAAATTCAAAAGTTTACTCCCCCAAAGGTAAAGGCCTTTGTGGTCCAGGCTGATGCAACTAAGATTAAGATGGCAAAATGCCTGAGAATTGGTACAATCAAAGGATTGTTGAGAATCCCAATTTATTTGCTTGGCCGCCATATGTACCCAATACTTGTACCTTTTGGATGGCAGAGTCCAAGTTTTCCTTAAAAAAAAAGGAAACACATATATATATACACACACACACACACACAAAACGCCCAGAGAAAGGTAAAATATTTACATTTCAAGGACACAGGAAGAGAAATCCAAGATCCCCCTAAGGCACTTTTGTTCTTATAAGGTCAGATTCCAAAAAATGTTTTTATCAGGCCTGGCTAGTTATTTTCAGGGTGAGATTTTTTAAATTTCCCAATTAAAGTTGTAAGTTTTGTTCGTACACAAACCTGGCTGGGATATTAGTTGGAGGCTGGCAAATCTGTCATTTCTTTTTCTTTTGTTTTCAAAGTTCTTTTCCCCATTCTAAGGTCGGGTTGTCAGAATAAAATCGCTAGTAGGTTTTCCCTCAGGGACAACTGCTCGGCGTGAGGTCTTTGCCTCTCCCACTCATGCTAGTTTCTCACTCACCTGAGAAAGCTGTTGCCAGACAGCAGGAGGGTCCCATTTTTGGAGGTGAAAGGTTCCTCATAAGATTTTTACTTTCATCCCAACAAATTCACTGGAGGTAGCCAAATTGAGGAAAGCGTTAGACCAGCCTCTTACCTAACCACTCAGTCCAGACCTCAGTATCTTTCAACTGGGCCCCACCTGGGACGTCTCCACTGGGTGGGTATTTCCCTGGTGTCTTTCAACCAGCCCCCCCACCTAGGACATCTCATCTAGGTGGGTATTTCCTGGTATCTTTCAACCAGGCCCCACCCAGCATGTCTCCCCTGGGTGGGTATTTCCCCCCAGTATCTTTCAACTGTGGAGGGCCAGGTACCTGGATACACAGCCAAATAAAACTCAGGATCATCAACCAATATGTGAAATCCGAGAACCGTGAGAGACTCAGCCAAATTCGTCTGGATTCCCCGAGGAGGCGGATAGGCACAAAGGGCCACTGCTGGTACCAAGGTTCCCGTTCCTCATAGAGGTCAGGCGAAGGAGAGAAGTCTACTCTGGGTCCCTTCGTGGTTGCCAAAACTGTCGACTGAAATAAATGCGCAGCCTAAAAGTTGAGAATTATGTTTTATTTGGCAGGAGGACTGGAGCCGGGATGACAGCCTCTCAGAGCGCTCTGACGGACTGCTCCGAAGAGGCAGGGGAGGAGCTAGGATATATAGGAGCTTTACAACAAAGACCAGGGAGTTGGAACAATAAAAGATTACTTGTTCCTAAAGAAAACCAAGCACCTCAAGTTAAAGAATGTAGTGCTTTTCTGTGTATGGGAGGAAGCAAACATTTGGGGTCATTGAATTCATTCCTAAGACAAGCATCTAGCCATCTAGGGCCATTATTTTGTCCTTTATTATTCTGAGTCTGCTCAGAGTGCACCATTGTGAGTGGCTGCAGAGGCTGGGCTGCAGGCCTGTCTTCACTGTGGGGGATGGTGGCAGCCGCTGATGACTTGATGGTTTCAGCATTCTTTGTTTACTGATATGGTTGCAGTATTTTTTATTCACAGGAATTTTTTTGAAAGAAGTTTGAAAGATTACCTTTTGGTTTTTTTAAACCTATCTGTAACAGCAGTCTTGCTCTCTTTTTCTTTCTACTTTCTTCAGTCTTTGTATTTTTTTTCTCTCTTCTTTCAACTCTTCTTTTGTGCTTTTTCTTTTTTTTTTTTTCTTCCAAGGTAGAGAGATGGTGGAAGGGAGATATATTCTGATAAAAGAGAGGGTCATAATAAGAGACTATACTATGTATTTTGATTTAGTGTTTGGATTACATTGCATATTTTCACATACTTATTTTGAAAAGTTGGCAAGCTGAATTTTAAATTATTTTTCTCAGTTTTCCCCCAATGAAAATCAGTAACTTATTTAGAATCAATGTTAAAAATGTTTGTTTCTAGATTGATCTAACTTTTATACATTAATGATCTCTGTATTTAAATTTTAGGTTTTTGTTTGTTTGTTTGCTTTGTTTGTTTTTGTGTTTTGGTCCTAAAGTAGGAAGAAAGAAATTAGCTTATCAAACAATTTACAGGCTAAGCCGAGAACTGGATGAACTAGATGCAAGATACGAAGCCAAAATGGAATGTGAGTTGGTGAACTAGGAAAGAAAAGATTTAGGTTTAGTGAATGGAAAAGTAGGAGGCAGCCTGGAGGAACTCAAGATCATGGACCAACATGTCTTCCCATATTTGGGAGAGTTGGATTTATTTAAAGGCTTTGGAACAGGCTGGAAATCACGGTTTTCACATCCCTTTAATACTCACTAAACTTTTTCATTAAATGAAATGTTGGACAGATTCTACTACATTATATAGATACACGTGATTGCAGTGAAACAGAGCCCCACTTTCTTGGCTTCACGTGGAAGTGGTGTCTGAGTGAACCTCTGTCTTTGCAGAATACAGCTGGAAAATCACTGTGTTCGCCTTGCATTCTAATTTTGTTTCAGAAAGCAAAGTCAGTGTGACTAATTTTGGTTGTCAGTCATTAATGAGTTCTTTAACTCCTGTGAGACTCACCCCTGGGGGAACATGCTGATGGGCACCACACTGCAGGGCATCCTCAGGCAGTATGAGCATGTGCCTGAGCCAAGGTGCAGTGTGTCCCTGGATGGCTCATCAGGGCTGACAGACGAGGACCTCAGGGAAGCAGGAATGGGATCGTGTCTCTCCATGCAGTCTTCCTTCCTCAAGACAATAGTTAAGGTTCACACTGTTTCCTCAGGCAGAGCTCACTAGCTGTTCCCACTGCTTGAGATGTTCTTCCTCCAGCCTTTTCCATGATTGCTTCTTCTTGTCCTTCAAGTGTTAGGTAACTTGGTCACCTGCTCAAAATGGCCTTTCCTGACTGCTCTGTCTCCCTTAAGCCCTCTGGTTTCAATTGTATTTATTAATCTCCATCACAGCACCCTGTTCATCTTCTTGGGGACTTTAAGAAAAATTTTAGCTGGCTTAGTTTTAGTTTTCCTCACTAGAATGTAATTTATGTGACAGCAGGGAACATATCTGGCTTTACCCCCTTGTAACTTCAGTACATGGTGGATACAATAGATGGCACATGGTAGACATTCAGTAAATATTTGTTGAACGAGTAAGATATTTTATATGAAAAGTAAGAAACATTATAGAGGCCACTAGAGGACACAGGGGGTACATGTATTTAAGGTAATTTCCCAGAACAGTGAAATGTTAATTTTTTGGAATAGTTTTATTAAAGAAAATACTGAAACTTTGTGCATCAGAGAATTAGTAGTAAATAAGTCCGCACTTGTATATATAACAGATTTTTAATCAGTCGTTCATGGTAAAGGAGGTACAAAGAATTAGGAAAAACAGTAAATAGGATAATAAATCTAGCAGGTCAAGATATATTCTCTCTTCCCTTTTTTATTATAACCACAAAATCACATTAAAATTGATGATACTTACATTTATCCTAGAGATAGTGCCGTTTTGCACTACTCACTTTCTGGTGTGGTACTTGATAGTACTTGGGAGTCAATGTGTCCCTTCTGAATGATGATCCTTGGATCCTTAGCAACCTCCCATGGATCCCTGCATGGCTAATGTGGGGGATACTGATGTGGGGGCCAGAATGCAGTGCAGAGTGGGTACAGAGGACCATGATGGTCACCCATTGGGATATGGTTGTCAGAGCTAAGGAAATTGATTTTTCTAGGCATAGGATACTTAAAAGAAGGTAGGAACACTGGTCCTTCTTGTTTATGCATATTTTTGGACAGTAGAGTTTGTTAGGCTTAAGGGGACTAGATATAATTGAACTAGGTGAGTTAGTAATGTTGGAAAGAGCACTGGGAAAGAAATTAATAGTTACGGAGGGCCGGCTGGGTTCTGTGCTAAGTACCCTTATGCCCATTACCTTCTAGAAATTCTCGATGGAGGCTCATCTGTAGCAGCTGACACCTGTACCTCAGATTCCTGGCAGTAGGCACAGATTGGGGAAGAACGTTCATCTGTTACCATCACACCATAGTCATACGTGATATCAATGTATGACTTTTCCTACTAACAAAAAACAGGAGATAGAATTTTTACTTAGCAAGATTTTGATATGAACCCTGAATTAACATTTCAATTATGGGCTTTTTTCAATTATTATGAAGAAGGTTGGGGAAATGAGTCATGATATCAAAACATACCTGCATGTAAGACTACGTTTTCTTACCTGATGGGTGTGACAATTGTATTTATTGCTTCAATTTCAACTTATTAGACTGCTATTGTTAAAGTAGGCATGGGTTTTTGCTTTTGTAAATATGAGTGCTTTGAGAAGTTCACTCTGTCTTTATGGTGTGCTGAAAGCAATCAAAGTTAAATGATGTGTATGTGCTTTAAATTATATACGTGCGATGATTAAGTGACATTTGAACATGTGAGCTTTTGATTTACAATGACAGAATCCAGATTACAGAATTTAGGGAATGTAATCGCCTCCCAAATTGTGATATGGCCTTTATGCATGTTTAAAAATAAATCAGAATTGCCTTTTTTATTTTTGATAATGCTGTAACACCCCTGAGCCTTTGATTTCCATCCCTAAAACTGTCTTGGACTCTAATTTCTTGTCCGCTGGGGCTGCTTTGCAGGCTTCTTCTCTCCTGACGCCTAGACTGTCCCAGAGTAGGGCGTGGGTAGGATAGATTTTTCCACTCTGACCCGCTCTGCTGAGAACCGTGTTGAAACTGAGAATCTGTGGTTCAGCAGAACAAGTTCAAATGAATAATCCATTAGGTTTAGGCTTGCATATTGATTTTTAAGAGCCTGTTCTGCTGCTTTTAGATCCTGAGAATGTGGACAAGTAATTATATTCAATGCTGCATAAACCTGCTTGTACATGTTTTTAAATGAACCATTATGACAAAAATTACCTTGAAAATGTAGTAGTACCAGGTCAGATGTTAGTATCCTTTTGAAGCTGTCTTCAATTACATGTTCAGATTACATACTGAGTAAAGGTCATTCCTACTCACTAATTCTGACAGATATACTGTCAGGTGGGAGAGCTGCTTGAGAATGCAGTTTAGTTTAAGGACAAAACATCTTACAAACCCACCTCTGGGGTGGGAGCTGTTTGTATTAACATGTTTATTTATTCATGAATTTTCCAGAGCACAGGGAGAATGATTGAAGTTTCCCTTCTCCTTAAGAATACGTGGCTTTAGCTTTATTCGTTGTTACTTGCTTCTTGATTTTTAGTTGGCATAGCTCAGAGGGCCTTGATTTCTTGCTCTCAGGAAATGAGCCCTTGGCTAATCTGCCAAAGGCAATCTAAGCTCCCTTTGGGGCATTTGAAGAAGCCTTGTAAGGTCAGGATGCCAATTCTCACCAGGGTGCACCTGTTCAGATATCATCTCCACTCCCATTGATGCATTATATTTATAGCTTTTGTAGATTAAGGTATTTGTGAAAGTTAATTTGGATAAGGAAATTATTATCCAAAGGAGAAACTCGGAGAGGGGAAATAATAATAGAAGCAAATAGCTAGTTTATGTTAGAGAGGGTTTGGGACAAAAGCAGGTGCCCAAATCTAGATTAAGGTTGTAGGTAATGTTTGATGGTAGAAAATAAAGCTAAGATAGTGCCTCAAGGAGTCTGATCTCTGAGAGCTGGGCCTGGGGGAGTCCTCCCTGGTGGTCCTGAGAGAAGAGGACTAATATTTAGGCACCTGTGTGTACCAGGTGCCTCTGTGCATTATCTCCCTTGAACAGGTGATGGGCCCCACCCTGCCAGGGAGCAGGACCATGGGAGGAGCACGCTTTCCGACACTCAGACAGAAGGTGGGCAGGGTTAACGGAGCAGACTTCTCTGAGAGCCGTGCATAGATTGAGGACTTCAGACATAGCTGTGGCATCAGTGGCATCATGACCCCAGAGAAGACATCAGGCCCAGAAAAAGGTGACATTTAAAGTTGGAGACAAAACCTACAGAAACGAAGAAGTAGCTGAAGAAGGAAAATGCTGAACTCTAGAGCTGCCCTGTGCACTGTGGTTATGTCGAATGGTTTTACCCCACAGATGAGCAGGTACCAGGCCTACTGAGGTATCTCCAGCTTTCATGGTGACTTGTACTCCTTGGTTCCTGAGTTCTGATTTAAGGACGGCACTATGTTGTGTGTATTTGTCCAGGTAGGAGTAACTAGGGGTAGAGGTTAAGGAAAAGTCAGCGAGGGGGAATCCTCTAAGTCTTCCTTCCTCCTTTCTGAAGGTCTTTGAAAGGCGAGGAAGTGAAGGATTTGTGCTTTCTCCATGACCATAGGGACTCTAAGGTGGCTGGAAAATCATAGGTCGTGCCTGGCCTGTGCTGACTTCTTTAAGCTGCAGTCATGAGGGTGAATTTCTGCACATTGCAGGCATCTGAGACCCTCCTGTGATCTTCTGACAAGTATGTCTGTGTCTCCTGGGCTCTGTAGATAATTACCTGTAAAAGAAAGCTCGGTAACTTGAATTTCTTTGACTTCTTGTAGTTAAGCTTCTGAATTCCTTCTCATTTCTTGGGGACCACCACCAGAGGCCTGGAAGGCTGACCCCTGTTCTACTGGGATACGGTAGGGCTGTGCAAATACTTGAACAAAACCTAAAATGCCACAAGCTTATCTTCATTTGTTCAGAGGCAGTTTGTTCAGCATGTCTCTGTGTCAGAAGATGCCTTGCTCATTTTGAAAATATTTCATAATGAGATATAGAATATGAACTCATTGATGAAACCCAAAGTCAGATAAAATGTCCATATAAAGATGTGGTATATCTATTTCCTTATTAAAAAGATAGGGAATTCTGGTTCACAATGCAGTTTCTGAGGAGGCTTGAAGGAATATGGAGTTGATTTTAGCACCAGTCATACTCTCTGCTGCTGAAGCCAGCTGGTCTTCTGTTCCAGTACAGAAACAAAGGCACAGAGGTCAGCTGTAGGCTCTGAAGCACAAACTCCATACAAGCCTCATTGCCCTTTTTGCCCCTTGCAAATAAATAGGGCCCCACAGGAGAGACAGCCCAACTAGAAGAGCTTCAAAATATGGCTGCACCAAGACTTCCTTGGGTTCTCCAGTTTGGCATAGAACCCCGGCACTGCTGCAGGCTGTATCGGCTACAGGAGTTCAGCCTGACCTGAATTCTAGAGTGCGAGTCTCTAAATAGGTGGCGAGAGGATGGAGTTCCCGTTTCCCAGAAGCATTATACTTTTGTATGGCTGAGTGGTATTCCATTATATACACACACACACACACACACACATGCATACACACACACACATATATACATACACACACACACACACATGCATATATACACACACACACACACACCATATCTTCTTTAAGTATGGAAAAATCTTGAGGCAAGGAAAGCAGTTAGAGTCTCCCAAAGTGGTTCAGGAAAGAGCTGATGAGGGTCTCATGTAAGGAGGTAGAGTTGAGATGAAGAAGAAAAAGAATATTTGAGAAATGTTCAAGGGTAAAATCTTCAGCACAGCCACACCTTACATTTTAAAGTTTCAGTCTCCCTTTTTGGTGTTGCATGGGCTCCTCAACTGCGAGAGTGAGAAAGCTCAGGATGGGTGTCCGGAATATAGGCTCAGCCTCACTCTAGTCACATAGCTTATCATTGACAACCCCTCCCACCACGACCACCAACACAAAGTTATTTGCACCTCCAAACTTACCTCCATGTCTCGCCTGTGTGCTCCTCAGTCTCCACGTCCCCCAGGCTACCCTGTGTCCCAGTTGGAACTATCAAATTTTATTAGTAATTGTGATTCACTAGGCCATAGATTTTTAATTTTTTGCTTTGGTTTATTGTTTTAAAATCAACTCTCCTCCTAGGAGATTCGGAAATGATAGAAAAATAAATGAAACCTGAGCTTATTACAGCTCAACCTTCATAAATCATCTTGCCCTTGGTGAATAGGAAAATGGCTATTTTGTGAGGCTGCAAATTGAATGTAGACGGGCAAATTAAGGAACAGGAAACAAGTGTGAAATGAGAACATTCAAAAAAGATTGTTTTAAGAAATTTCAGGTTTATTTTTTTCTCTTCTGCTGGAAAATATTCTCTGTACTTAGGACTTGCCCAGGGGTCAGGGGGAGCTGTTTCTGCCTTATCAGCCTCAGTGTGAATGTGCCAGGCATTATAAGCAGATCCACGGGACCCTAAGCATTTTTCTCAGGATTAGAGAAGATGTGGTCATCCTCACACAGGGCTGAGTCTGAGTGGAGTTAGAAGCAGAGCAAAGATAACAGGTCTCTGGGCACAGTCTTTTTCAAAAGTGGTTTCAAACTTCGCTACAGGGCCAGATTCCCCAAGAATTTAAATACAGATCATGAGCCAAACTTGGAACTTGAACCTGAAGTTTTGAATTAGGGCCCTGGAAATGTGCATTTGTATAAGAGCTCTTCAAGTGAGTAGGAGACGTGGTCAGGTTCATAATCTTCGTTTCCAGTAGCTGGGACTAGAATGTAAGCAGCTAAGAAATGAGGTTGAGTTTTCCCACTACTTACAACCTTGGAGAAGTACCTCTAGGTTTTACTTCTTTCTTATTAAATATGAGGCTCCCAGATCTCTCCAGGATCTAAAATGTCATGATTTAGTAAATAAGAGTTTTGCTCATAGTTTTAGCAGCTGTATTTCTGTTTTTGTGTCTTTGGGTTTAGAAACTAATTTTTAGAGCTTGCTGTTAAGGTAGATGGAGTTTAAGGCTGACTGTAGTTTCCGTTCAAAGGACTCCACGGAGGGCTTTCTTCCTCAGAACATCTTCCACACCAGCCTGCTTTCACTTTCAGAAATTTCTGCATCGAGGAACGGGGTTAAAGTGAGGTCTCTTTAGTTACACATTTAAATTCCCTTTAGCATGAGTTAATAAGTGCATTATCAAGCTGGTAATAGTTTTGAATCAAATATTTTAGCATTTCTCAGCCACTTTCGCTGTCATGACACCTGGGACTGATGATGGTCACAGGTGCTTC
Source organism: Camelus bactrianus (assembly GCF_048773025.1). Classification (NCBI taxonomy): domain Eukaryota; kingdom Metazoa; phylum Chordata; class Mammalia; order Artiodactyla; family Camelidae; genus Camelus; species Camelus bactrianus. The sequence goes on from NC_133541.1 coordinate 43,587,672, forward strand.
CCCGCTCATTGCTGTAGTCAGGGTTGCATATGATGTCCAACTGTATCTCTGCTCTTTCCCTTCCTAGGATGAAAGCATCTCAGAATGTACATAGTGAATGACGTTAGTATTAGAATAGCCTAGAATCTGGTCAAGGTGTGTAAGAATAAAAGTGTCACTAATTCTCCAAGTTTGAGGTGAGTAAAAAAATTGCTTGGAACATGCCTCTTCTGATTGTGACTGCATTAATTTGCTGGAGCTGCCAGAAACTGACTGGCTGAAAAACAGAAATCTATTGTCTCATGGTTCTGGAGGCCAGAAAGACTGAAATCAAGGTACTGGCAGGGTTCTTAAGGAAAGGGTCTGTTTCAGGCTTCTCTCGTTGGCTTGCAGATGGCCATCTTCTCCCTGTGTCTTCTCCATCAGTCATATTGCATTAGGACCCACTCTAATGACTTCATCTTAACTTTATCATCCTTGAAGACCTTATTTCCAAAAAAGATTACCTTCTCGTATACTGAGGGTTAGGACTTCAACATCTTTGGGGAAGATACAATTAAACCCATAACAGTGGCATTCCTCTGTATTGTGGCATTGATGGTGAAAAACTAATGAATTAACTTATGAAGTGCGTCATGGTCCTCAGAAATTAGTAAAAATATAGACAAGTTTTTCTGGTGTGAGGTGGAGTAATTAAAGATGGAGCGCAGAAATTGCTAGGGGTGTGACTGGCCCAGATTGAAAGGCCTTGTACTGTCAGCAAAAAGTAATTGGTAATGAATTACTGTGGGAAGGGTTACCATTACTAGGAATCCTACTTTAGGGATACAAAGGTAGCCTTCTTTACATAGAAGACTGCTCCTGAGGTAAGTGCGGCAAGAGTAAGGTCACTGAAGTAAATTTTGGAGTCAGCAACTGTTTTGCATCTGTGCTCCTGAGAGTTTCAGCACATTAAATTTTTAATGTATAGCTATGTTACTGTTATAATAAAAGCATTAATCACATCCCTGATAAAACTAGTACTTTGTCCCAAACCTGGTAGTTTTCTATTGGTTTATATTAAGATTGTTCTACTGCACAGCACATATACTGTGCATTGATGTGTATTTTAAAGCTAATACAGGAAATAGTCAGGGAAATGGGGGAGTATTTGATAGTATTTTGGAAATAAATAATGATGCTTGCTTGTACTGCCATGAGGCAAATGTGCACATTTTCCCCCAACTTCATGATCATGTTAGTGTCTTGAAATTGTTAGAGATGGGAGAATTTACACTATGGCAATTGGCAGATGCTACAAATTATGGCTTCAACTTTTTTTTTTTGAAAGTTGGTTATTAAACATTCACCTGAACAACACCAGAAATAAACTGCAGTTTTAAGTAAATTAGTATACTCTGGTTATGGGGGCATTTAAAAAAAACACCCCAAAACCAAGACAGACAAACAAAAAAAAACCCTGTCTTTCCTGCTGAGCAGTAATAGGTGTGTCTTGGTACCATGCTTGAGAGTAGTGTGAAAATGAACAATACAGCCAGTTTAGGAAACAGACAAAATGAATTTGAACTGTAATTTAGTAATTGCTTCTGGAGCTGCAGAACAAATTGCTGGGGGTAATTTTGGTATGTGAAATACATTTGTTAAGAAGAGTTAAAGTTCAAACTCTCTGCTTCCCTGACACAGGGTGATTAATAGGATGGCTGGAAAGATCAGCGTTTCCATGGAAAACTCTGGAAATCAGGAAGTTCCCAGCTATTATTAGTTGAGTTTGAGGATTTAAAAGGGGGAAAAAGAAGACTAATTAGTATTTGTTAATTCAACCTATACATCCTATGGGTGGTTGCATATTTTGCACTTCTGTGAAGAAACATGAGTTTAGGAATTTAGAACCCTAGAACTGTGTATATGTGGTGCCTTCTTTTGGTTGAGTTGCCATTTCCCACCTGGACTTCCTCGAGAAGGACTAAAGACAGAACTAGAATGTCACCTTTCTGAATAAGTCTGCCGTGCATCTCAGGCTTTAATGTGCTCATAGATCACCAGGAACCATGTTAAAAATGTAGATTCTCATTCAGCAACTCTGGGGTGGGGCCTCTGCCTCTGGTCCCGGTGCAGACTCTGAGTAGCAAGGAGCTAGATATCCGTCAGGATGGGAGTGTGCAGGCACTTCTGGGCATGACCCTCTCTCTTGCCCATCTTACCCTCAGCAGCAATAAGCAACAGATGACTTGAAGATTTTCCTATTTCTATTTCTCTACACTTCCTTTTAATTTAGATTTATTTAGTTGTTGAGGGTAACAGTGTTCTCCCTTAGAGATTCCTCTGAGGTCACTGCTTCTTAACATTTAAACATGTTCTATTTTTTCTCCCCTAACTCTCTAAGGCTTGAGACTAACTGGATCCCTGTAATTCCACCCAGCTTCCAGTAGAGGTCATTGCCTCGTTGCAGAAATATTTTCTTTCTTTTTATTTTTCCTAAGAGAGAGAACAGTGCCTGGGATGACTTTGCGTTTCTGGGAGAGTCAGCCTAAAGGCCCAGTTATCTCCAAGGCCGCTGAGTTGCACATAATAGCCCCTCCTCGCAACAGTGGGAGCCCCTCCACTGTCTTTTGATTAGTTTACCTGAATGCCAAAGATGGACAGAGTTTTCCAGCCACCTGGAACGTCTGAAAGGGAAAATCACCTGAAGCGTGGCCAAAGGGCAACAAACTTTCCCTTGGGTCTTCACACTGTCTTCCCTCTGTATGTGTCCATGTCCAAGCTTTTTTTCTTATGAAGACAGCAGTCATGTTGGATTAGGGCCCACTCCAGTGAACTCATTCCAGCTTGTTACCTCTTTTAAAGATTCTTTAATTTTCTTCTTCTTCTTCTTCTTCTTCTTCTTTTTTTTTTTTTTTTTTTTTTTTTTTTTTTTTGAGTAAAGGTAGATTTATTTAGAGAGATACATAGGCTGTTTCAGAAGGCAAGAGAAAGGCCATGAGGTGTGGGAGTTGAGTGCTCAGGTTAAAGTAAAAGTAGATACACACTCCATAGACAGAGTATGGGCCATTTCTGAAGACGAGGAGCGAGAGAGGCCTCTTTAAAGATTCTTAATAAATACAATTAAATTCTAAGGTGGAGGTGTTAGGACTTCAACACATGAATTTTTAAGGGGACACAGTTTAGCCCATAACATGCAATAAATAAACTTTCCTAAGAGAATAGGACTTTTTTGAAAAATATAGCTATGTCTACAACTCTAATTTGTCTGGGAAATTCAAATCAAAATTTTGTCTTTTCTCTCTGTTACCTGGATATGTTTGGAAAATTGAATTAAATTAAAAATCAGCTCGACTTGTCTTAAGTAATTGTTTATTTTCTTGTAGGTTCTACATGTTAAAGGCTGATCTAGGAGGAGGTCATAGGAGAGGAGAACTCTGAAGTAGGAGACAGAGTGTAAAACTTTCAGTTACATTATCCAGACCAGAGACATTTTCTTCTAAATTACCTCCCACCACTATTTCTAGCACAATTTCTTTGTTCTTTCAGGAATCTTGAGTTGCCTTCTTTTTGATGTCTTTCCAGATCACATGAGCTGAAAGTCTCTGTTCTTTAATTCATTAATTCATTCCAAAAACATAATCCAAAGCACCCACTATATTTGTAATATCTTGGAAATAAAAACTTGAATGTCAGTCCCTTCTCCTCAGTAACTTATGTGATCTGCCCATTCTGGGCACCAGCCTTAGTCCAGCAGGGTCCACATGGGCCACATAACTATAAATCCTACTCCCAGAGGGGCTTCATGAGAACAACAACCAGATATGCTGTAAATGACTGAATGTAAGTTATAGACTTAAAACTGAATAGAATTTAGTTATTTTGTAGATGCTACATCTAAAATATTATAGACTTGGGGCTTTGAGATAAGCATTTTAATTCCTCTTTTCTAAGGAAATCAAGAAAACCTTAGTCAGCTCTGGCTGAGAGAACTGTCCCTGTCTTGATCGCCTTCAGATTTTCAGGTTTATTACATTAGTTCTCTTGCAAGTATTCTATCCTGTTCCGTCCTAGCCTTTTGGTGTCAAGATGGTCACTTCATCACAGTGGAGCCCCTTTTAATTATAATAAATATTCTAAATTTGCCTTGGGTTCATTTAAGTGCAGAGATTTCATTAATTGTACCAGGAGGAGATTTCCTAATGCCCACATTTAGGAGCCTTTGAAAAAATGAATTTGAAAAGGTTTCTCTTCCTTATTAGGAGGTCTAATACAGTTATGTTTCCTTTTGAGTATTCTGATGGATGTATCTTTTTTAAAACTCTACTTGCTTTAGAGGCTGAGAAGTCTGTTGATTTGATCCAAATGAAATATAAGCCTCATGGCCAAGAACCACGAATACCACAAATAACACTCTGTGGTTTTAGCCACTAGGGAAAATCACCATCTAATGAAATATTGACGTAGCTAAACAGTAATTTATGACACCATTGTCCTCTGTTGCTGGACACCTGACTTTTAAGGGTAGTCACCACGTCTTGGAGGGAGACTCATGAAACGAGAAAGAGTTTGAGGGGTTTCTCCAGCAGTGCTCTCCTGCTCGACTTCAGTGGCTGGTTGACTCCCCCCCCCCCTTATTAGCCCGTTCCCATGGAAGCAGATGGTCTTGGTCTCCCACTTTGTTTTTTTGTTTGTTTGTTTGTTTTTTCGATTTCTTTTCATGTGAATACTCTTGGCTTTGAGGCAGCACGATGGGCTGAATGTTAGGTCTGAGAGTCCAGAATGTACGCAGACATGAGAACTCCATGACGAGGACATCAAACCCTGATTTTGAAAGAGCTCCGACAGCAGTCATCAAAATGTCCCCAGTACACTGCCCCTGTGTGTTATTTAGCATCCTGTTCAGTATTTGGCCGCTCAGACTATTCCATAGCCTCCTCTGCTCTGAAGTAGATGTGAGTTAGGGGTGGAAACCTGGATGTGGTGCTTTAGTTGTCTGAACAAGAATATTGTCCCAGTAGATTCTCTCTCTACGTGGTTTGTGCTTGGGCTCATTATGTCTTATCAGTATTTTTATTTTTATTTCTTGCATGGGTTAAAGGTTTGGATCAAAATGGGGACACTGTGTAAGAGCTATTTGTAAAGTTTATTTGCCAGTTTATTACAAATTGCATCCTTCTCCCCAGGCAGGACACATTCTCTGTTTCCTTTAATCTCTTTTATAAGAGTTGACAGTATATATTAACAGAGGGCAAGAATAAATCATTGGGCTTAAGTGTTAATGATCATCCAATAATAAGATGTGATAGAATTATATTAGAATTGCAAAATTGGTCTATTTATTAAGAGTGGCATGCTATCAAATTATAAGCCTCAGAGGACAAAGGGATAATTACAACTTTCTGGAAATGCAAAAAGTTCAATTCTTTTGAAAGTCTATTTTTGTTATTTTGCTGTAGATTATGCCCAAATAAGGTTAACCCTGAAAATGTCTGAAAAGTGGAAAAAATAAATTTTATTAGCATTTAAGTGAGACTTCATCTTATAACACTTTCTGGTAGTTTTTACAAGAATTCCAAATTTTTGATATCTTTATTATACAGAAAAATGTTAAGGTTTGATTGGTAAGATAGGAATTGATATGCTTTAAAAAAGTTTAATTCAGTGTTATGAAATGATTATTAGCTGCAAATATGCTACATTCTCTAATAGTTCATTACAAGACATGATATGAAATATATTATTTAAGAAAACTTGGTATTCAGTCTGTGATGACTTGAAAGAAATGGCAGTGTCAGCAGCAACCTAAACAAAGGGACTCAGAGTGGGAATTCACATTTCACTTGGAACCTTTGACTGACTACTTACAGAACTTCCTCTACAAAACTGCACAAGTCACGTCTTTGATAATATCAGCTAGCTTGTTGGGACATTCTTTGAGCCTCAGTTGAGTAACCTTGATCTGGTTCAGTGTCTTCCATCATCTCCAACCCTGACTCAGCCTCCCATTTTTGAGTATTATCAGTATTATCAATTTTTTTTTCTTGGCTTCTTTATCAGAGCATCTAATTTTAGCTCCTAACCAGTTTCTCATCTTCTTTTCTCAAAAAGTTCTTGAAGAGTGTTCTATACTAATTAGTTTGATTTATTGGTAATTTTTCAACTCATTGCATCTTGGCGTCAATTCCTACAATTTTATGCAAACCATTCCTAATTGCTAGATCTAGCAGTGATTATTTTCCTGTCATTGTATTTTTTAAACCTGGGGATTTGATGTAATTAATCCTTTCTTTTTCCTAAGACTCTTGGCTTCTGCTCTATAACACTCTTGTTATTAGGGATATACTTTTGACTCTTTATGTTGTGGGTTAATTTCCTCAGCTTTAGACACAGTTTTGGGACAACAGGAGAAATTCCCACCCAGTATCCGGTTACCCAATATTTAAGTCTGATAAATCTACAATCATTATATTACTAATCTGGTTCACCAACTTTCCCAAATCTTGTGTCTCAAATTGTATAGGTACTTTGCTTATGTAAATCTAATTGCTATATGACCACTCAGCACTATGGAGAATCAAAAAGCAACATTTTTTGGTTCCCTTTCTTGGGCATAACATATTATTCAAATTAAAGACAGTCTCATGCATGTAGTTTGGGTGTTGGCCTTGAAGATAAGTATTATCCTAGACCTGTAGATCAGCTTGTTGGAGCAGGATTGTCATTCCAAAATAGTGACATCTGCATCTATGAAAATTGGTGGGGGTGGGGGGGTTAAAGACTCCAATACATTCTCCCTAAGGACTGTAGCCAAGCTCTGTGTTAGTTCTTCAAAGATGGTCAAAAGTTGTAACTTACATACTAATTTGTCCTGTCTTTATGAAAGTGGGATTTTGTAATTATTAAACACTGATAAAATGCAATAATTCTATTTTGCTATACTGACAGGAGGATAATAAGCTTTGGCTATTATCCCCAGAGTCTAGCTTCAAATTTGTGAACATGAAACATCAGTTGTGGGGCTACAAAATACTAACATTGCTTCTCTCTGATCCCTACAAGGACCATACAGAGTAAGAGACTGCAGCTAATGGTGCTCTAGGAATAGGAACTGGAGAGGTTAAGAAAAATCCTACACAGGATATGCAAATAAGTACACTGATGAAGTTTGACATGAATAAACAGCTTGAAAGCCCAGGAGGAATTTAGAAGGATCTAGAGAAACAACTAGCCATGGTAAACAGCCTACGTTTCCATGATTCACATGACAGAGTGAGGTAAAGAATGCCCTTAGAACGTAACCTTGGTTTCTTGTTGGTTAAAATCAAGGTATACAGTTTGTGTATCCTAATAGGGCATAGTATCCTTACTATGTAATTGCACATAGGGATAAGCAGGAAGCTCCTTCATGACTAAAAGTCATACCAAAATAAGTGGAGAGGTAGAAATTTTAATACTTGAATTATACAAATAAAGTTGGTCTATCCTTCCTGCCCACATATGACTTTGTGTCTCCCTAAAGGTATAAACAACAGTATCTGAAAGCTCTTTAATTCTATTATCTGATCTACCTACAGTAATGGTCCAAGAGGCACTACAATAAACATTAATCAGGTTCAGAGAAAGTTATTTTTACCTTAAATATATAAATAACACAGGTGACTGAAAAGATAGACTCATTTTCTGGACCCCAGATGTATCAGTCATTGTTGCTGCATAATAAGCTGTCTATGACCTAGTGGTTTAAAAAACACTTTATTATGCAAACAAATTCTGTTGGTCAGGAATTCAGAAAGAGCATGGTAGAGATAGCTTGTCTCTGCTCCATGATATCTGGATCCTCTGTTGGGAATACTGAAAAGATGGGAATGCAGTGACTCAACAGTTGGGGGCTGAAATAACCTGAAGGCTCATTTATTCACATGCCTGGCACCTGGGTTGGACAATTCGAAGACTAGGAATGCTGACAGGAATAGCTCCATGTGGTTTCTGACTGGAGAACTATCATGTGGCCTCATCATGTGGCATGGCTTCCTCACAACATGGTGGCCTCAAGGTGGTCAAACTTCTTACATGGCAGGTATCCCAGCAAACAAGGTGGAAGCTCCATCACCTTTTATCACCAAATCTCAGAAGTCATATTAGTCACTTTTTCCACCCTCTGTTCGTCACAAGCCTATACAGATTCAAGACCAGGATTGATAGACTTCACCTCTTGATCAAAGAATCATCAAGGTTATATTGTAGATAAGCATGTGAGATGGGAAATACTATTGTGAATATCTTTGAAAAATGAGATCTGTAAAGCTGGGACTAAGCTTATTTAAATCATGTACTCAGAAAACTGCCAGGCTGTGAGTCCTCAACCCAGGATGAGTTCAGGTGCTGGCTGAAGTACTTAATTATAGTGATGCCCCAGTGAGGGCAGAGTAGAAGTACAAAGCCTTCAGGCAACAATCCTCAATGATGGAGTCTTCAAGAATAGACCGAAATATCCAGTTTTTCTCATGTAGTGCCATAATGGATGTACTTCCCATTCTCACCTCCAGAAGTCAGAGGAGGCCACCTCCCCTTTATTATTATATGCTCATTAACCAGCCCCATCCTTCTTTCCCCACTGGAAGTCTGGAAAAAGATTTAGAGGAGAGAGAATAAAATTAATTTTGTGGCTTACAAATAGGATCTATTTCCTTCCCTCCTGTGGGATTGGGGGATGAAGTGCTCTCTTCCTTCAGAAGCAGCAAGCTTTAAAAGCAAGCTTTAAAGAATTGGTGTGTCTTTAAGAAGGGAGATGGACACCTCTTCCCTTGGCTGTATGCTTACAGGGTTGCAGAATGTATAGGCCCTTTTTTATGGTATTGTAAGAGGATAGTGTGCTGAAAGCCTTCTTGGGAGAACCTTTTGGACTCCTAAGAACATGTCACACTGGGGGGGGGGGGAAGGAGGTTGCTTAATATGTGTTTCCTGAATTTTGGATGTAGATGTGAACTCAGAAACTAATGCTAGATTATTGAGGATACAGGTCTTTGAAGTAGACTACGCCAAAGGAGTCTGAAGAGACCACGGTAGGGAAAGCCTGAGAAGAATATGGTGGATTGTCCAGTACATCTCTGTTCTCTGTAGTCCTGAGAGGGTGTGTACGGATAAGATCTCCTACAACTGTATGTTGGATCTGTAATGGGCCCACTTATAGAAAAGTGAAAATCAGACATTCTATTTATCATTAGTACTCTACAAACTAGAAAGAATTAGAAGATAGACTTCATAATTGCGAGAGGTCAGGATTTGGGTTAATAATAATGTACTAATGTCATTTTCTTTGTTTTGGCAAAGGTATCATGGTAATAAAAGATGTTAACAATGGGGGAAACTGAGTGATGGGGATATGGGAAATAGCTGTACTATCTTGGCAACTTTTCTGTAACTCTGAAAGTATTCCAAAATGAAAAGTGTGTTTTAAAAAATTGTGAGAGGAAGTAATTTTAAGCTAATGCTGTAAATCTGGTAAAACCACCACATCATCATAGGTAAAATCAGTATATATTCAGATACTCATTCATGCATTGAGCAAATATTCTTTGAGTTCCTGCTAAACGCTAGGTAATATTTTAATTGAGAACATTGGTGGACAAACATAAATCCTTGGCCTCACAGAATTTAAATTCTAGTGGGGGCACCAGAAAATAAAAATAAACAAGAAAAAAAATATAGTGTGATGGAAAGCAAAGCAGGTGAGGGGTATTGACAATGTTGGGGGATTGCAGTTGTTATAATAAAGGTCAGAGCAGGTTTCACTGAGTTAACATACAGTACAGATCTGGAGGAGACCAAGGGGTAAACCTTGCAGAGATTCGGGAAAAGAGAATTTCAGGCAAAAGGGGCAGCAGGTACAAGTACCCTCAGACAAGACTGGATCTGGAGTGTTCACAAAGGAGCAGGAGGCTGGTTTAGCCGGAGAAGAGTGAGAAAAGGAGAAATCCACAGTAAAAGATGAGGTTAGGAAGATAATGGGGACAGGGAATTCACTTAGAATCTTGTAGATCTTTGTAAGGACTGTGGCTTTAACACTGAGTGAGATGTTCTTGATATAATATATTATTCATAGAAGGAAAAATGGATAAATTGACTTCATCAAAATTAAGAGCTTCTGCTCTTTGAAAGATATGTTAAAAGAATGACAAAATAAGTCACAGACAGAGGGAATATATTTGCAAATCATATGTCTGAAGAAGGATTTGTATTCAGAATATATAAAGAAGTCTAAAATCTTGATAAGACAAACCACCCAATTAAAAATGGGTAAGCTTTGAATAGATACTACAAAAAGAAGGTAAGCAAATGGCAAATAAGCACATAAGATACTCTTTCATTGTCATCAGGGAAATGCAATAGAACACTCTCTGTATATTAGAATGTCTAAATTTATTTTTTTAAAGATGACCATATAAAGTGTTGATGAAGATGTGGAGCAACTGAAGCTGTCACATACCACAGTGGGAATGTAAAGTTGGACAATCAAATCAGGTTGGCAATTATTTAAAAAGTTAAGCACATACCTATCTTATGATACGGTCATTCCACTTTGAGGAGAAATGAAAGCATGTGTCTACACAAAAACTTTGTGCATCAATGTTCATAGCAGGTTGTAATGCCCCAAACTGGAAACAATCCAAACACCCATCAGTAGGGGAATGGATAAAAAATTATGTTTATTCATACAAGAGAATATTAATCAATAATGAAAAAGAACAAAATATTGATGCATGCAGAAACATGGATGAATTTTACAATAATTATGCTGAATTAAAGAAGTACAAAAAGACTACATATTGTATGTTATATATTGAATTGTCCCCCCAAAAAGATGTGCTTAAGTCCTAACCTGTGAAAGTGACCGGGATTTGGAAGCAGGCTCTTAACAGATGTAACTAGGTAAGATGATCCTCCTTTGACATACACGGAAGAGCTATAAGGGCTTTGAGAATGTTGTACCACCAATAGCATTGCCAGCTTCAACCGAAGCAACTAGAGATGCTATAAAATGAAGGAAGAGATGTCAGACTTTTGGAGATTTACAGTCAGGAAGTGGGCCAGTAAAGCTACTTGGCTGAAAACATGTTATCCTTCAAGAAAAGGGGAAAAGGGCCTCTGGACCTAGAGGCCAGGGCCAGTGGTGGGCACAGAGGCCTGAGCATCAGACCACAAAGGAGTATTGTCTTGCTTTGAAATCTAGTAAAATTTACCTTGCTGAGTTTGAGCTGTTCTTGGGAACTACAACTCCTTTCTTCCTTCCAATTTCTCTATATTGGAAGGGGAGTGTCTATTTTATATCTGTCCCACCATTTGTATTTTGGAAGCAAATAACTAGTTTTCTAGTTTCACAGGTCCACAGATAGGGACGAATTTTATCCCAGGATGGGTCATAACCAGAGTCTTATCATACCTGATTTAGATAATTTAGAAGATGAGTTTTGGGACTTTTTGTGTTGATGACACTTAAATTAGATTTTTAGATTCAGAGTTGAAGCTAGAATGCATGAAGTCTTTTGGGGTGATTGGAAAGGGGTGAGTGTATTTTGTATTTGATAAGGACATGCATTTTGAGAGACTAGAAGGCAGACTATTGTGGGTTGAATAGTGGTCCCAAAAAGATACGTTGAAGCCCTAACCTGTGGTACTTGTGAATGTAACCTTATTTGAAAACAGTCTTTGCTGGATTATCCAACGACTGATTTCCTCATAAGGAGAGGGATTTGGGGGCACACAGAGACGTAGAGGAGACACAGGGGAGGAGAGGCAGATACTGGAGTTATGCTGCCACAAGCCATGGAATGTGAAGGGTTGCCAGCAATCATTAGAAGCTAGAAGGGCATTTTCTTTAGACCTTTCAGAGATAGCATGGTCTTATCAACACATCCATTTCAGGCTTCTAGTCCTAGAACTGTTAGAGAATAAACTTCTGTTGGTTTAAATCATTTGGCCTGTGGTAATTTGTCATGGAAATCCCAATAAACTAATGCAATGTAGGATTGCATTTATATGGAGTTCTGGAAAATACAAACAAATCTTTAGTGACAGAAATTAGATCAATGACTGGCTGGAAATACGAGGCAGGGTATGTTGGGGACAGGAGGGAGGTGGGAAAGTTTACAAAGGAGCATGAGGAAACTTTTGGAAGTGATGGGTATGTTCATTATCTTGATCATGGTGATGGTTTCATGGGTATATAAATATGTTGAAACTTAGCATAATGTACACTTTAAATATGTGCAGTTTACTGTATGTCAGTTATACCTCAATAAAGCTGTTAAAGTCATTTCTGGGAAGTAGAATTGGGTTTGGAATGGGATTAAGTGACGGCTGCTGAAACAATAACAGCATAGAATCTATTCTCCTCCTCTTATTAATGTTGCAGTTTCTTTTTTTCTGAGAAAAAGAATAGAGAAAACATTGAATTTCATTAAATTCTTGGAAATTAGCTCTTAAGTGGATTTAAATGATTTAGCATTAATCTCCTTGGGCACTTCTGCCATTGTCCGCTTACAGCACCTGTATCCTTACATTTTGCTTTGGTTGTGTTCTGTTCTCCCTTTATCAAGCTCAGTAAATGGAAGTCTGTTCAGAATTGCATTCCTATTATTTGTTTCATTTTCTGTGAGAAACATTTTCCAATGTGCTGTTGCATTCTTAGGTATAATTCAGTTAGCAGAGACTTTGTCCTAACCAGTGCCTCCTTAGTGACAGCCGTTTTATTCTGCTGGAGCAGATGGAGCGCTCCAGCTTTCTATTAAGACTAAGAAAGAGGTGGGAATAAACATCTGCTTTTCTCCTGACCCGGGTCTGATAGCGCTGGCTCACAAATTTGCACCAATAGTCTTTGCAAAATATCTTCTGTGATTTAAAGATTCACTATTGGTGAAAAGGAGGCAGCAAGAGGGAATCAAAGCTTTGTAGTATTTCACATTGTTGAACAGTTTCTTCCTCAGACTTTTAATGACACAAATGCTCCTCTAGTTCCTTGAATTCCCTGGCTGTTCATTTTTAGTTCCTTTCTGTGCTCCTCTTTTTTTTTTTTTTTTATTTTTCTTTTAAACACACCTCTGTACTTTCTTTTTAAATGACCTCATCTAAATGAGTGGCTTCAAGCACTACACTTACTGTCACCACTCACAGCTCTGCTGAGCTTTGCACTTGTACACACAGTGCCTCAAGGGTGTTTCTGCGTCCCTTGTAGTGAGACTTACCCATCTCCCGGTATCTACTCCATAAAGCTAAACATTACTATTTCTGCTTCTCCTCCCTTCACAGCGAATTCTTCACAAGTCTTTAACTTCGTTTTACTTAAATATCTCTTACATTGCTCCCTTCCTTTCTACATTTACCAATTCCTCTGTTATTTCAAGTACACACTAGAAATCACTAGACTGTAGACCACTACCTATAATCTAATTTCCCTCTTGCATATTCCATAGACATATCATTTCAAAATGGACAGAGAATCTGCTTGAAATCCTTTAATGTTCTTTTCAATATACCCACAGAAGTTCAGAGTTCTTGGTTTAATCTGTAAGATAAAGCCCCTGTCCACACATCTAGCCATATTTCTGTGTTTGCTATATATTTTTTAAAATACTGCATTAAAATTTTATTGGGTTAAGATCATTCTCAACTTTTACTAGCTTGATTTTGGGGGGGGGGGCTTATGTGCTGAACTGTTTATCATAAAGGAGTAATGAATTTTATTGAATGTTTTTCTTTCATTATTGATAAGATTCTGTTGTTTTCTCCTTTAATCCATTAATATAATCAAGTAGATTAATTGGATTAAGAAACTTCAACTAATTTTTCATTCCTGTGTGAAAAACTTTGCCTATGATTTATTAAATTTGTCACATTCTGCATTCCATCCTGGGATCCCTGAGCCTTCTAAATTATTATTTTAAAAAACCTGCATATGGTAAAAATCACTCTTTGTGCTTTAAAATTCTATGGCTTTTGACAAGGGCATAGTGTGATATATCGATAATTATAATATAATACAGAGTAGATTTGCCACAATAGAAAATAAATCTCCCACGCTTTGCTCATGCTACCGTCCTCTGCCCCCGAGCCTCTGGTAAACAGTGATCTTTTCACTACTGCTGTACTTTTGCCTTTTCCAAAATGTCATATAGTTGGAATCGTAAAGTGTGTAGCCTTTTCAGACTGGCTTCTTTCACTTAACAATGCTTATTTAAGATTCATCTGTGCTGGGTGTAGATTAATAGCTTATTCATAGATTGTTTTGATCTCTAAATAGTATTCCATAGTATCAACATACCACCGTTTGTTTATGTATTCACCTACTGAGTACATCTAGGTTGCTGACGGGTTTTGGTGATCATGAATAAAGCTGATATAAACATTTGCTAGCTTGTTTTTGTGTAGAAATGAGTTTTCAAGTCAATTAGATAAATATCTGAAAGCGTGAGTTCTGGATCATATTTCGAGTCTATGATAAATTTTGTAAGAACAGCCCAACTGTCTGCTGAAGTGGCTATACCATTTTGCATTCTCTCCAGCAATGAGTGAGAGTTCCTGTTGCTCCATCTCCTTGCCAGCATTTGAGGTTGGCACTGTTTTGGGTTTTAGCCATTCTAATAGGTATCTAGTGATATTTCACCATTTTAATTTACATTTCCTTGATGAAGAATGATGTTGAGTGTCTTTTCATATACTTATTTGTCATTTGTATATCTTCTTTGGCTAGGTGTGCCTATTCAGATCTTTTGTCCACTTTGGAAGATTCATTCTTATTGTTGAGTTTTAAGAGTTCTTTGCATGTCTGCATCCAAATCTTTTATCAGATGTGTAATTTGCAAATGTTTTCTCTAGTCTGAGGCTTATCTTCTGATACTCTTAGTAGTGTCTTTCATAGAGCAAAAACTTTGAATTTTAATGTAGTCTATTTAATTTTTTTCCTTCATGGATAATGCCTGTGATATGTTGTATCTGAAAACTCATCAACAAACCCAAGGCCATTCAGATTTTCCCGTTTTTGTCTACATGTTTTATAAGTTTGTATTTTTCATTTAAGTCTATGATCCATTTGGAGTTAAGTTTTGTGTAAGGTGTGAGGTCTGTGTTGAGCCTCACTTTTTTTTTTTTGTATATAAATATCCAATTGGAAGCACCATTTGCTGAAAAACACACCCTCTCTCCATTTAATTGCCTGTTGCACCTTTGTCAAAAATCAGCAACTATTTTTGTGTGACTACTTCTGGGCTTTCTGTTCTGTTTCATTGATATGCTCGTTTATGCTTTCACTGACATATGCTATATTGATTAATTTAACTTAAAGCTAAATCTTGAAATTGGGTTATATGAGTCCTCCTCTTTGTTTTTTCTTTTTTTTTTTTTGGATAGAATTGTGTTGGCTACTCTAGTACTTTTGCCTTTCCATGTAAATTTTAGAATCTATTTATTACAATCTACAAAAAGAGCTTGCTGGGATTGTGATTGTAATTATATTGGGTATGTAGATCAAATTGATATTTTAACAACATGAAGTCTTCCAATGCATGAAAATAGACTATCTAGCTCTCCATTTATTTAAATCTTTGATTCTTTTATTTTTGTTTTGTAGTTTCCCCCTTAGAGATTCTGTACATATTTTGTTAGATTTATATCAAAGTACTTTAGTTTTTTAAAGACAAAATTGTCTTAAAATTTTTATAACGTTTAATAACAAAAGTCATTCAAGTTTTTAACAATTATTATTGTTTTTGTTTTAATGATTAAACTTATTTAAAAACTAGCCACAAATCAGATATAAGTAAGGCTTTTATTCTCAAATCTTTTTAATGTCTATCTTCTTTCTTGGGATGACAATAGTATTGCTATAATGGTATTAAATTTTCTTCTTCTTACTAAAATTCAATGTTTTCAGGATTAATGGCTGTAATAAACCTTGCTTTTTGTAACTGTAAAGTTATGATAGAAACATGATATTTTAAAATTAATTTTTAACTTCATATAGACTATTTTATGGTAACACAAAATATTTGTTACCAAATGTTTTTATGCTAAAAGTTCTAAAAGTAATCAGACCTCAAGTGAACTTTGTACTCTGTGACTTTTTATTTTAACAATATTTATACAATAAATATTAATTTGTTTACTAAAGTGTGTATGGGGGTTCCCCAATGACTATGGTCCCCAGATACATCTCACTTTCAAACCAGTTCACATTCAATCTCTAGCAATTTGTTGAAATTATTATTATTTTAATGTTTATTCTAGCTTATGACATTCAGCAGTGTCTACTCCAAGTCAGCATCTCTCAGGAGCTGTATCTCTCTGGATGCACCTGACTCTCCATATTTCATCCTGGTGATATGCACTGCAGCCTCAGTTCTCTAATAATTTCAAGAAAAATCCTTGATTTTCAGTTTGTTCACTATTATATAGGGATAGAAGTAATGTCTTCTAAACACTTTACATGTCAGAGCTGAAGCCAGAAGTCTGCTTTATACTTTTTATTGGCTTTGCATCAACATTTTCCTGGTGAATTTCCATTATCTGTAAAAATGCTGCTAATTTCCCCTCTTTTTTCTGATAACATCTGATTGAATATATTTTTGTCATTACTCCAAGGTGACTGAGTTGGATTTTATCAGATTATTGGCAGGACGTTTCTGTGGGAGGTGGTGGAGGGAGCAGCTGGGTGGTTTTCCAAACCTCTCAGCTCAGAAGCTCTTGTGCTGCTGTAGCTGCAACCTGTTTCCACAGACTGTGGCACTTCTGTGTAGAGGGGCTGCCTCTGAATCTCAGAATTCAGTCTGGCTTGGGAGGACTGATAGTGCACCTCCTGGGGCTGCGAAGTTCCACAAGCTGGCTCAGAGACAACTATCCTCAGGGGACCGTTGCCTGCCAGAATGACGAGTCACTTTTAAAGGCGTATCTTCTGAGAGCCACTCATTGTGGCTCCCCTGGGCACTTTTGTTAACTTCTTTCTCCACGTACTGAAAAGTTAGAACTTTGTTACATCTCAGCCCTTCTCACATCAGTTTTGTCACAGAAGCCTTTTCTTTCAGAAAATAAAATTTGCTTAATATTCTAGGAACTTCTCAGATATCCTGTCCTTGTTGTTGCACCATTAGAATTTCTTTGGCGTTGCTTAGGTTATGGCATCATTTACATGTATTTTAGAGATGGTTGATTTTTCTGAGTCTAGTTTCTCTGAAAATGAGAGGGGGTACGGAGACTATGAATGTATTCTGTTATTACTGTTTGTTTCCTGTAGTAGAAACAGGAAGACTCAAAATTAAGCTACTGCTATAGTCCTATTTATGGTTATTTAAACCCCCAGAGATCAGACATTACTTTAAAATTGAATTAAATTAAGAATTTGTTTACATTAACCCACATATTTACCAATTTTCCAATTTCTGTACTTATCCTTCTTGCATTTTAGACTTTTCTTTTAGACTCCTCTTACTTATTTCTGCAGTATTTTCTTTAAAAATTTCTTTGCTTAGTTTCTATTGAGAGTAAACTTTCAGAAACTGTGAAAGGTCATTTTATTAATATGATAAAGAATAGCTACAAAAAACTAGTAAATGTTATACTTAATGGTGAAATATTGAGCACACTCTCCCTGAGTTCAGGGACATAACAAGGAGGCTCACCTCCTTGTGTTACCTGTTCTGTTCAACATTGTTCTTAGAAGCCTTAGCCAGTGAAATAGGGCAAGAAAAATAAAAATAAGTAGATAGAAGATACAAGCATTGGAAAGAACAAAGTAAAACTGTCCTTTTTCATAGATTATACAATGCTGTACATAGGAAATCCAACATAACCTATAAACAATTAGAACCGGCAAGTAAATTTTGCGAAGCAGCTGGATAAACGTCAATATATAAAAATTAATTTTATTGCTACCTGCTAGCATCAAATTATAGAAAATGAAATCTGTAACATTATGCAAAAATAAATAAGAATGATTCTAACACAGATTGTACAAGGCCTTTATACTGAAGATTATAAAATTTTATAAGAGATATAAGAGATTATATAATAATATAAGAGAAATCAATAAGATCTGAATAGAGAAGTATTCTATGTTAATGGATTGAATTATTAAATATTACTGACATTTTAATTTTACACAAGTTGACCAGTTGAGATCAATGTAATGTTGATATGATTTCCAGCTTTCATTTTGGTGGAAATTGACAACCTGGTACTATAATTTATATGAAAATGCAAAGCACCTCTAAGAGCCAAGAATATCTTGAAAATGAACTAAGTAGGGGGACTTAGACTATGAGATTGCAAGACTTACTATAATAGCATACTATTTGGCAGTGTGATATTGGTGCAAAGACAGACAAATACACAAACGGAAAAATAGTCTAGAAATAGTTATACCTAAGTAACTAACTGATTTACAATGAAGGCATTACTGAAATTCAGTGGGGGACATGATGGTAATTTCAATAAATTGTACTAGATCAACTATATATAATAAACTTTTAACTCTTCATGCTACACATAAGATTTTAATCAAAGTAGCAATGATTCAAAGATCCAATTGTGACTGATGGAACCATGGAGTTTTCAGAATAAAGAATATAAGAAAATGTTATTCACCTTGGTATAGACAAATGTTTAACAGGACACGCAAAAAAGAATAGAAAAGGTTGTTGTATTTGACTCTGTTGAAATTAAGAATTTTTGTACATCAAATTATCATTTCCATTAGGAGAGTGAAAAGGCAACCTAAGCAGTGGGAGAAGATGTGAAAACCTGTGACAAGGACATTAACTTGATCAGCCATTAGGGAGATGATGATCCAAACCAGAATGAGGTATCACTATAAAACTGAGTTTGCTTCAATTAAACAGGCAGGAAATACTAAGTACTGACTCTTATATGGAACAATTGGAGTTCTCCTATACTGTTGGTGGGAGCATAAATCAGTACAATCACTTTGTAAGACTGACAGCGTTTACCAAACTGAAATATGTATTCCTGTGATCCTGAAATTACGCTTTTAAGTATATACCCGACAGAAAAATGTACATATATTCATGTACTTATTTCATGTACTTATTCACATACCTGAATTTTCATAGCAGCACTTTTTGTAAAAAGCCAAAAAGTGGGAACTGCTGAATGTCCTTCAACCATAGAATGGATAACTAAATTGTTGTATGGAATGGATAAATTGTGGAATTCTATACAGCAGTAAGATTGAACCATCTACAACAATGAAAGAAGCTAGAGAGCAAAGATATACTGTGTCATTTATTTATATAGATGCAAAACTAATCTATGCTAGTTTAAATCAGGCAGTGGTTACCCTGGGGTGAAATGGGTTAGGGCAGTAACAGGAAGGGAGAATAAGGCTGGCTTCTGGGATGTGTGTAGTATTCTGCTGCTTGTTCCAGTTGCTGTTTACATGACTTGGTTTAGTTGTTAACAATTCACTGAGTTTATGCTTATGATTTGTATACTTTACTTTATTTATTATTCTTCCATAAAAATTTTAAAATGCAAAAACAAAACTCTTTGTGGCAGTCTACCCAATATATATGTGATTTAAAGCAAGAGGGCTTTTCAGCCTACCGCTTCTGCTATGTTACCAAAAGCTGTAGCACCCCCTGGGGTCTTCTCTTCCTGTTTGCTTATTCTGGCTCTTTGGGATAAAGACCAGAATGAACTGGTGGTTTCTAAACTTGGCTGTATATCAGGAAGAAACTTGAGAAGTTAACAGATACAGATTTACATTCTTCCAGGTAAATTTCATACATAGGTTTGGGGACCTAAGGTTAAACTACTCCAGAGAGTCCCAGAAGGATTCATCAGGCAGAATATTAATTTATAATTACATGTGCACAAGCCAGTTTGACCAAATTCTGACCCTGATCATTTCATGCCTTTTGTCCTGATTGGACTCAATGGGGTCCATATTAAAAAGATAAAACTTTGATAACACCATCTGATGAAAACTCAGACCCTTCTTTTAGGAAAAAAGTTTCAAATTGCAGTCAAATTACAGATGTTCTTACATCTGTAATTGGAGGATAAGAGTTATCTCATATGGTTGTTATAAGGGGTAAATGGAGAACACAGGAAAGCCCTTAGCATAGCAGTATCTGAAACATAATAAATCTATTGAATGAGTTTCAAGGGTCTCTGTAAGAGTCAGAATGGCATTTCTCAATTTGGAATTCTGCTTGTTTAGTATAGTGCTGTATTTTTTGGAATACCAAGATAATACAACTGCCCACTATCCTCTGGCACATTTTTGAGCTGTTTTTTCCAGCCATGGTAATGAATTTACACTCATCAGCTATGATCTCTTCAAGTTCCTAATTTGGATTATCACCATCCTTTTGTAAAATGCCTGGCCAGTGTTGAGGAGGAATCTAGAGTCTGTGATCATGAGCAAAATCAGCCTATTCAAGTGCAAAATTAAATCTCTTCTCTAGTCTTTCTTGGCCTCATGATTTAACCAATGAACCAACCAGCCAGAGGGAATTTGACAGCAAACTTGTAATTGGTATGAAATGCTCCACTAGTTCAGAGGACCAATTTGGTCACGTCTCCGTATTTTTTTCAATTAATCACTTCAGTACCCAACTTATCAGGAAACCTAGAGTCTCCCTCATGGGGTTTCCCCTTACCCTTCATTTGCCTAAGAACTTCAGAATTTCACACAGCCCCAAAGCAGTTCACATTTTCACACCAATAAGAATGAACCCCAGGGTCTTACCAGTCTACTGCCATCAAATAGATTGCCATGTGGTGTGACTTTTGAATTTAATCCTGCTCTGTCCTGGAACTAGCATGGAAGCATTGATGTTATAAAGCCTGGATGACCCAGATTCCTGCAGAGACTATGGCGGCTCTTTGAGAATAGATAATCCCTTAGTGCTAAGCTTGGTTAAGAGTGTCCCAGAGCTTCCCACATCATGTGATCTTTATTGTCCACATATTTCAGCTCTCTTATAAGTTACTTCCATGGTTCCTGACAGTCTCAGAAGTGCTGAGACAGGATCAGTTATGTATTATTGTTACTTCACAGATCCAAAACCATTGCCCTCTATCTGCATAGGAATCAACTACTTAACTCCAGAATGTCGGCTTTTATTTCTCTTTTTATGTCTCTTTTCCCCAGACTCTTGTGCTACTCACTCAGCTTTCTAAAGAAGACTAACTTCCATGACTTTAGGGATTTATCTCTGTAATTCCTATATTCAGACTCCAAGAGCCGTGGTACCCAAGGGAAGAAACATCCCACTGTCACTATATTTTATATTCTAAGGCTTGCCTTCTATATGCCCTTCTTGCTCCCAAACCTCTCTCTTCTTGAAATGATTGACAGTGGAAATAGTCTCTACCTTCTAGGTGAACAATATTATCCACTTAGAGGATCATGTCTTTGTTTCCTGCATGATAGGCACAGAATACAGTTCTCCATTATCAGTACATTTATATCTGGGATTTTGGCTTAAATTGTACTATCTCTGTGAGAACAGTAACATTACAGTTCAGTTGAGCATTGCATAGTCAGACCAATGTATCATATCAAAGGTATTACCTTTGGTATTATATTGGTATTAACTTTTTAGAAATGTAAATTCTTGTACTCCACTCCAGATACACTGAGTTAAAAAACAGAGGTGAATTCCAGCAATTTATTTCAATCAGTCCTCTAGCAGATTGTGATTAAAGCTAGAGTCTGTGAACTATTGGTCTAGACAGAAACATACTTTATAATTGTTTCTCAAGTAGGAGGTAAAGAGCTGACTTCCATGTTCTTGGTGATGTTTTCTGGGTGTCAGCAGTTCTTCAGACATGAATAGACACATATGTCTTCTCCAGAGTAAACAACGGTATCTAGACAATACTGTTGTATAGTCAGATTTTTCTTGGAGCTTTTTAAAAAAAATCTGTGCCTGTTAGTAGCTCTGAGTTGGGGGCTCATTGCCCTGTCTGGGATATTCAGGGAGGCACTAAGAAAACTCAGGGAACTCCCTGCCATGTTGTTCTTTAGGTCCCTAGGCAGTCTGCCTTCTTCTTTCCAGCTTTCAGCATCGTCATTTGCTTGCTTGTTGTGTTTTGTCCATGGTGTTTTCATTGTAAGAGGATAGAATTAGGTGGAATGGAGCTGGCACAACTTGGCAGAACTGGAAGTCCTGTGAAGCTCTTTATAGCCACATCAGCATAAACTTGTGCTGGTGTCTTATGTATTTCCCAATCCTTGGTGTATTTTTGTTAAGGAAAAATGTGGGATTAGAAATGGATATTTCGATCCACGTTGGGATCGTTTGAATTCAGATAAAATGTATAGTAGTATGGAGCAATGGGAACAGTAATTTTTTAAACACTTTGCTACTTCTATCCCATGATCTACTGTGAAAGAATGCTTTGCACCCAAGAAAAGGTATCATGAGAATGGAAGAAAGAGAGCCCCAGAAAGTCATAGTGACAGTAGCAGCATTTGATTTCATCTAGGTGACAGACTCATGGGAAGGCTACACACCTTATGCGTTTAATTTAGAAGTAGGATTTTAATATTTGGAAAATGCTGGGAAGTGCATTCTGCATTGCAGTGTGCTTTTGTCACTTTCATCATTTTCAGGAATGAGAAAGAGTTTAATGAGCACTTTCACGCTTGCAGGTCTTGGTCTCTGCCTTAGTTGTATGGTTGTCATAAATTAATTCGACAAACGTTAGAATGTCTCATTTTGCCCGAGGGGCTAGGAAAGGCTTCCAGAAGGAGGTGATGCTTTTAGCTGATTCTTGAATTAGAGGTAGGAGTTTCTCAGGTTGTGCGTGCCTGGCAAGAAGGCACAAAGGAGCAAGATGTTTCAGGATATTAGTAGAGATGAGGCATAGTTTTGTGTAATTTAATTTTAAATGAAGGACTAAATAGTCTTTGATATAGTAACCACATAACACCAATAATAATAACTATAATATTATGAATGTTTGACTTAAAATCTGAAGCTTTAAAAAATAAACAGTGCCCCCACCCCTTTTGATAACCCATTTTTGGTAAACCATTGAAGAGATCAACCTCTAAGCTTTGGGTTCTGCCACTAACAGTTCACAAACTGAGTGTGTTAATGGCATTCAAAATGTCACTTTTTGCCTCTTGAGAAATCCTACAGGGGAGTCAGGCTCCACTGGAAAGAGCTCAGGGTTAACAAGCCAGCCAGCCAAATGAAATACGTTCTAAGTCAAATACTTTGGGAGAGTCCAAGTAGGTGGGTAGCTGTAAGCTAAAGATTGTAATTCCTACAGTTCCACTTAGATCCTTATATTTGACTCTTTGAGCTGTTTTTGATCTGAAACATTGTGCTAAGTCAGGCTTTATAACCCAAAAGGAAATTCTTTGAAAATGGAAGACCCTAGAGGCAAGGAATTTGACCTTAAACCTCTGGTGGGGTTGGATTTTTTAGAATGCCATTTTTCAAGGACTTTTAATGTCATTTTATCTAGCATTTAATTGTATTTTCTGCAAAGACTTTAAGGTTACTGATTTTTTTTTAGTATGAGTTTAACACAATAGTTATGTTGCATTCTGGCATCCTGACCTTTTAAAAACATGTCATTTCATTATGTTTCAGCTGTGTAAGTGCTGTGCTCTTTTATAGCTTTTGCCCAGAGGAGAACTCATAATGAAGACAAGAGCCAGCTAGAGCTCATACCCTCTGAAGCTCTGACATTCTCATTTTAGGTAGACTCTATCTGTTAACAGAGGGGAGGCTTTCTAGTTCCTGGCACCTGATCACATTATGCATGCTGTCAAACAGAATAGAGAAAAAAAGAAGCCACTTAGTGTACAGGAAAAGATAAATCAGATCTGGCTCAATTTGTGTGCTTTTCCTATGGCTTCCTGAAATGTGTCTTGACAGATGCAGTCCACACTGATCTCCATCTTTGACCCACCTGAGATGTGTGTTATCTGCATGATATAATTTGGCACTTAATCATATACTGTCTTGCAACATAAATGTTTATAATCTCGTGTCCCTAGTTAGGCCATAAGCCTTCAGGGGAAAAGGACTGTCTCTTCTACTTTTTCGTATCCTTTTTGACCCTTAAGATAATTTGTGGCATATAATATATATTCTATAAATTTTTATTTGATAAAGATTGCCTGAGTTGGCTTATCATCTTTAAGAATGTACAGGAGCAGGAAAACCATGGAAATATCATTAACTATGGGATGCTGATAATTTGTCATCTACTGAACCAGTTGGATTTCCCGTCCAACCCTGATTGCTCCTTCCTCCCTCCTTTCGGCATAGCTGCACACTCTGCTTTGTTTCTTTCTTCACTGTACCACGTAACCCAGGGATGTACGCTGAGGTAGAGGGAATGTCTTATTTTCCTTCAGACAAGCTCAAGAATGGTAAAAGTATATCATATAACATTACCAGTTGTTCAGGTTATATGAGGCCAATAAAACATTGCTGGTAATAATGAAAATTATGGCCAAAGGGTCAAAAGTATACAGTGTATCTATAAGTCCTAGGGCAGAAAAAAACAAAACAAAACAAGGGCTTAAATTGGAAGTGGGGGTGAAAAGAATTGGTCTGTGGTTGGACAGGGAAAATGGGGAAGATATTGGGGAGGAAGTCTGGAGGGAGCATTTAGACTTGACAATGGGAAAATCCAGGTTAAATCTGGCGTAAGTTTATCTACTTGCAGAGCTCAGGGGAAAAGTATCTCAAGTGTCTAGGGCTGCTTTAGCTCTTTGAATGTGCCCTCTAAGGAAGCAGACCCAGAGAATACTAAAAGCTGGTGGGCATGACTAGATTTAGATCTCTACTTGTTAGACAGTGGTTTAGTAGCTGAGGCTGACTGTTACAACAGATAGATCCCATTGTGTACAGTGTGTCAAACCAGAAGAGGTTTATTTCTTGTTAAGAGCACTGTGTGTTTGCCCAGATTGGCATGGCGGCCTTCATCCATGTAGCTACCCAAGGGCCTAGTTTAGTGGAAGCTTTGCCATCTTTGATATGTAGCTTCTGAGGTCTCTGCAGGAGTGGGAGGGGCATCTCTAGCCTAAAGGGGGAAAAAGGCAGTGAGGGACATATGTGGATGTTTTTAGGGTCTAGATCTTGAAATGGCACATATTTCCATCGATATTTATTCCAATGTCTAGAACTCAGTGATATGGTCACACCTAACTGGTAGAAATTTAAGGAGTTAGAGAATTCATGACAGGTGATGGGGGAGGGGTACTTCCTTAGGGAAGGAAAAGATGAGAACCCTGGAAGCTTCCCGGTTTTTCTTTGCTTAGTGTACCTGTAACACTGCGTGTGTTGGTATGTGTGTGTAATTATGTCAGGTACAGTTATCTGTAGATGCATCTTACGAGCATCTCTGGGCCTGAGCCACATGAACTATGCCAAGGTGCCTTTGCATGACTTACAAAGATTGTTGATTGTTGTTGGAGTTAAAGTCAATTTTCTTCACTATTAATAATTAAAAAAAAAATCTTTGTGTCCAGAATTTCATTAACTAAGGTATCCATGTATGTGGTGGCATCTTATTATATTAGCACAGCATATACTTGGTGTCTTTGATAATCTTTTTATTTGTTAAAATTAGAAAATGCTGATTGAAATTTATCCAAGGTGAAATTTTTATTTCAGTGAAGTGTTATATAGAACATGAATAATTTAGTGCTGAACTAATCAAATTTTGCATTACATGGTCTATAAAATATAAAAGGCTTCCAGTGCCTTTCTGAAACTTTAATGGATTTGTACATTTCAATAATTTTTTCCTTTGTTGTGTGCTAGCACAATTACCAAAAATTACTCCACTGAAACAGCTGTAGGCAATAGCATTAACATAATCTGCTAATGAATTAGTCTATAATGTTCTGAAGTGTTCTTTCTTTGTTTAAATGCTTTTTTAACCTTACAAGGGAATCACGAAAATGACTATGACCTAGGTCAATTACAAATGTTCATGTAACTTCATTTGGCAACAATTTATAAAATATCAAAAATTTTATAGAAACTGTGTTAACAAGGAGAAATGAAATTATAAGCCACATTGTAGGTGCTGTTAAAAAAATTTGTTGAAAAATGAATGAAGATACAAAGATTCTATCACCTCTCTTTGACTTAATTTATCACTTATTGCCTGATTAATCAAATACTTACTCAGTCACCTGAATATCAAGGCTTTGTCCCTGATTAATACAGGCATAATCATCAAATTTGCTGAGCAGTAAACTATTGTAGGCTGTGTATAGACTGGGTTAATTGTTTGCAGTCAATTTTGAGCCAAGATACAGAGACTGAAAGCAAATGTATTATTTCTGAATTGTATGTTTGTTTATTAGTTTTTTTCCTTAGTTACAGCCTCACCCTTACATGTTCTGTATTACGCAAGTTTATGCTACACCAGGCAGACTAAATGAGAGTGTTGTAAAATGTGGGTGCGGAAGTGGAAACCTCCAAGACTCCATAACGGGTCTCAGAAGAATGTAGAAGAGAGTTTTCTGCTCAGTCCATTTTCTCCTGTGATTGTAGAGCCCTGGCTTCAGTCATTTACTATACTATCAACGCTTGATTATTATTATTCTTTTTACAGGTCATTTCAGATAACCTGACGCCTTTGCTTGTACAAAATCACTTTATTGTGTGTTAGCATGAAGTTGTTCTTGAATCAATACAAAAAATAAATTAGTTGAGCATTTACTTTGTCCAAGCCAATTCAATTAAATAATTCAATTTGATTCAGTCAAGTAAGCATGTATTGATTGCGCTCTATGGAAAGCACTGGTTTGGGGGATATTTATATAGAATTGAATTAAGAAATACGCCTATAATTTAGTAAGATTTTGGCCCTGTAAAATATTATGATTGTGAAAACTCACCAGTCTGATTGATGTGTATTGTCTCTGGAGGGAAGCTCCTTGATTGGCATCTGAAACTGCTAATTTTGATGCTTCTCATGGCCTGGAAATGACCTGTCAAAACATAATGGCTGTGTTTTATGTTTCCTATTCTATTCATCCATGATCTAGGAACAGGATCATATTTAGTTAGAGATGCAAGTTTTGTCAGATACACACATGCACGTACTCCTTTTAGACCCTGTTTAGCATGTACCTTGAACTCCCCCTTCTGAACTGGCTTTGATAGTTGAGAAGTGAAGTTGGAATAGTTGGGATTCAGAAGGACAATGGACACAGAGAGATGATCTTGGGATCCCAAGTTCCAGGGGAAAAGAGTCAGAGTGTCTGCAAACAATTCTAAGTGTATGTGGGAGGGATGACATTAAAGAGGAGTCTCTTGGGGATAACTTCCTTTTTCCCAGCCTTCCAGCCTTTGCAGAGCCATCTTTCCCAGTGCTGTTGGGCTGCCTGCTGACTGTGGAGAAGCCCCACAGTTATGTATGCTCCAGCAAGGGCTTCTGCACTTTAGAACTTACTCCTTCTATCAGGTATTTGAGAAAATGTCTACTTCTGCTCAACCTAGCAGGATACACTAGAGATTTGTTACTTGTAGGCTCACTTCCTCTTAATTCCAAAATCAGTTTTGAGGACAAAATATTACAGAGTATCATGAGCTTTTTTGCCCATCAGACTGTGGTCTTGAATGTCCACAAAATGCCTAGTGCAGGTGGAGGGAGGGAACCCTATGACGAGGTTGGACCTACAGACTCAATTTCCACTCATGTGATGGACACACTGCCAGAGCCATGGCAACTGGTTTCCACTCTAGGTCCTAATGGAACTTGAACCTGTCCTTAAAACTCTGGTATGTAGGGATAGAGCCCCAACTCCTTTCCTTTCTCAGTAAGCCTCTCCCTGAACTGGACGATTTCTGGTCCCCACCTGACTTGACCAGTTCTGTTATTGAGATGTCTGTGTCCTCATACAATGCCCAAAACACGATTTTACCTCTTGTATCAATATTTAGCTCAGTCTTTATTTATAGTATCTGGGGCTTTAGAATTTGCACTAGGGTACTCTGTCCAGTGATTTCATCCTTAGCCTCAATCTTATACTACTCTCTGCTTTTCCCCATCTCTCTAAGAGGATATCCCAGCATGCCATGTGCACACGGCTGCTGCTTTTATGACTATTTACAAGTTCTGCCTTTCTTTCAGCACACAGTCTTACCCAGTTCTAGAGGGTAGATGTAAGGCAAAGGCCTTTAGGGTAAAGCAGTCTTTTCATATGCTGACAGTGTAGGAGAACCAAAGGTAAGTCATCTATTTTCAGAGTCCTGTTGGCGTTTTAAAATATAATTTAGAGGTTTAAGTTACGTAGTTTTGACCATATTAGCAAATCTCAGTCTACTTGAGAAGAGCTTTGTCTTCCTTGTTGACTTTTTGACTCAAGTAGCTTATTTCCTTGGAGGGATAGAATGACTTTCTTTGGGCAAGAAGTCAAAGCAGATTATTCACTTCTTTTTTAATTAATAGACTTTATATTTTAGAGCATTTTTAGATTTATAGAAAAATTGATCAAAAAGTACAAAGAGTTACTACATACCTCTTCTCTCCCCAGTTCCTTCTATTATTAACACCCTGCACTAGTATGGTACATTTGAGGAGTATCTGTTCTCTTTTTCTATGAGTTGTTTGTTTGTTCTTGAAGTATAATTGACCTACAATACTGTTGGCTCCTGGCACATAACATAGTGATTAAATATTTCTATACATTTCATAATAATCACCGTGATAAGTCTAATTACCATATGCCACCATACAAAGATATTACATTATTGTTGACTGCCTTCCCCACACTGAACATTTCATACCCTTGACTCATTTATTTTATAACTGGAAGTTTGTACCTCTTAATCTCCCTTAGCTATTTCTCTTCTCTCCTCACCCTCTCCCCCCTGGCAACTGCCTGTTTGTTCTCTGTATCTAAGACTCTGTTTCAATACTGTTATATTTGTTCATTTGTTTTGTTTTTTAGATTCTACATATAAGTGAAATCATACAATATTTGTCTGTCTCTGTCTTACTTATTTCACTCAGCATAATACCCTCTAGGTCCATTCACATTACCACAAATGGCAGTAATTCTTTTTTGATGGCTGAGTAATACCACATCTTTATCAAAGAATATCTGCTGATGGACACTGAAGTTCTGTTCCCATGCTGCAGTGAACATAGGGGTGCATGTATCTTTTCAAATAAGTGTTTTCATTTTCTTCAAATAAATACCCAAGTGGATTTGATGGATTGAATGGTAGTTCTATGTTTAATTTTTTGAGGCACCTCCATGCTGTTTTCCATAGTGGCTACACTAATTTACATTTGCATCTTTGCCAACACTTGTTATTTGTTGAATTTTTGATACTAGCCGTTCTGACAGGTGTGAGGTGATATCTCACTGTGGTTTTGATTTGCATTTCCCTGGTGATTAGTGATGCTGAGTAACTTGTCTTGTTCCTATTGTCCATCTGTATTCCTTCTTTGGAAAAATGTCTATTCAAATCATCTGACCATTATTAATTGTTTTGTTTCTCTGTTTGATGTTAAGTTGTATGAGTACTTTGGATATTTTGAATATTAACCCTTTATTTGATATATTGTTTGCAAATATCTTCTGTATTCAGTAGGTGGTCTTTTCATCTTGTTGATAATTTCTTTAGCTGTGCAAAGGCTTTTTAGCTTCATGTAGTTCCATTTGTTGTTTTTGTTTCCCTTGTGTGAGGAGACATATTCAAACAAATATTACTAAGAACAGTGTCAGAGAGCATACTGCCTATGTTTTCTTCTAGAACTTCTATGGTTCCAGGTCTTACATTTAAATCTTTAATTTATTTTGAATTTATTTTTGTGCATGGCATGAGAATCTAGTTTGATTCTTTGCATGTAGGTGTCCGGTTTTCTTAATGCCATTTATTTAAGAGGCTGTCTTTCCCCTATTGTATATTCTTGCCTCCTTTGTCATAGTTTAATTTCCCATGTAAGTGTGAGTTTATTTCTGGGATTTCTGTTCTGTTCCATTGATCTGTGTGTCTCTTTTTTTGTGCCAGTACCATATTTTTCTGTTTAATGTAGCAATGTAGTATAGTTTGAAACCAGGGAGTGTGATACCTCCAAGTTTGTTTTTCTTCCTTAAGATTACTCTAAATCTTCAGAGCCTATTGTGTTTCTATGCAAACTTTAGAATTATTTGTTCTAGTTCTGTGAAAAATGCCATTGGTATTTTAATAGGGATTGCATAGAATCTGTAGGTGGCCTTGGATACTATGGTCATTTTAACAACCTTAGTTCATTCTTTTGTTTTTTATTTGTTTTTTGGGGAGGGAGTAACTAGGTTTACTTTTTAATTAATTTCTTTTTATTTAACAGAAGTATGGGGGTCAAATCGATGACCTCATGCATGCCAAGAATGTGCTCTACCACTGAGCTATACCCTCCCCCATTAGTTTATTCTTTGTGTATAGAAACACAACAGATTTCTGTATATTTACTTTGTCTCCTGCAACTTTACAAAATTCTCTGATGGGTTCTAGTAGTTTTTTGGTAGTGTCTTTAGAATTTTCTATGTATAGTATAATGTCATCTGCAAACAATGACAGGTTTACTTCTTCCTTTCCAGTATGCCTTTTATTTATTTTTCATCTCTGATTTCTGCATCTAGGATTCCCAATACTGTGTTGAATAAAAGTGGTGAGAATGGGCATCCTTGTCTTGCTCCTGATCTTAGAGGAAATACTTCCAGCTTTCCACCATTGAGTATGATGTTAGCTGTGAGCTTGTCTTTATTATGTTTAGACATGTTCCCTCTATACTCATTTTGTTGAGGGTTTTTGTTATGAATGGATGTTGAATTTTGTCAAAGGCTTTTTCTGCATCTGTTGAGATGATCATATAGTTTTTATTCTTCAATTTGTTCACGTGGTGTATCACATTTATTGATTGATTTGTGGATATGGAAAAATTCTTGATCCCTGGGATAAATCCCACTTGATCATGGTGTATGATCCTTTTAATGCATTGTTGGATTCAATTTGCTAATATTCTGTTGAGAATGCATCTATGTTTGTCAGCGATATTGGCCTGGAATTTTCTTTTTTGTTCTGGATACTTTTATCTTGTGTTGGTATCAGGGTGATGGTGGCTTCATAGAATGAGTTCAGAAGTGTTCCTCCCTCTATAATTTTTTGAAATAGTTTGAGAAGGATTAGTAACGACTTTATTGTTTTGCTTACTTATTTTTTATAGTTTCATAAATTTTGTTTTATTTAGTGGAAAATGTGTAATGTTGTACAGCTTATATATTGGGGACTTTTGTAAACTCAAGAAACTGATTCTAGAAAGTCAACCCTAAATGTAACATGTTTTATAATAATAAAAAACATCAGAGATTTTAAAAAATCATTTTTGAGCCATTTCTCTTCCATTCATTTCCCAACCACATTTGATTCAACTTTTGATTATTTTATTCTCCAAGTGAAGTGATGATTACAGTTGTAGATAATGTGACCTTAATTTTTTTTCCCATTTTTTAAATTGAAATATAGTTGATTTACAATGTTGTATTAGTTTCTGGTGTACAGCATAGTGATTCAGTTATACATACATATATATGTATATTCTTTTTCATATTCTTTTCATTATAGGTTACTACAAGCCATTGAATATAGTTCCCTGTACTATATACAGTAGGACCTTGTTTATCTGTTCTGTACACAGTAGTTTGTAACAGCTAATCCCAAACTCTGAATTTATGCCTCTTTCCCCCCTACCCCCTGCCCCTGGTAACCATAAGTTTGTTTTCTGTGTCTGTGAATCTCTTTCTATTTTGTAAATATGTTTGTCTCTTTTTTTTTTTTTTAAGATTCCACATATAAGTGAAATCATACGCTATTTGTCTTTCTCTGACTGACTGACTTAGTATGATAATCTCTAGGTCCATCCATGTTGTTGCCAATGACATTATTTCATTCCTTTTTGTGGCTGAATAGTATTCCATCATGTATATGTATACCACATTTTCTTTATCTATTCATCTTTTGATGGACATTTAGGTTGCTTCCGTGTCTTGGCTATTCTAAAAAGTGTTGCTGTGAACATTGGGGTGCATGTACCTTTTCAAATTGTTGACTCTTCTTTAAATGTTTGGTAGAATTCACCTGTGAGGCTGTCCGGCTTTGAACTTTATTAGTTTCCAGTAAATTTTATCACATCTTATTTGTCTGTTCATATTTTCTGTTTCTTCTTTATTTGAACTTGGGAGATTGTATATTTCTGGGATGTGTCCATTTCTTCTATGTTGTTCATTTTATTAGTGTATAATTTTTCATAGTAATCTCTTATCATCTTTTGTGTATCTCTGCTTTTGTCTGTATTTTTCCTTTTTCATTTCTTATTTTATTCATTTAAGCCCTCTCCCTTGATAAGTCTGGCTAAAGTTTTATTAATTTCATTTATCTTTTCAAGGAACCAGCTGTAAATTTCATTGATCATTTCTTTTGGGTTTTTTTTGTCTCTATTTCATTTATTTCTCATCTGATCTTTATTATTTATTTCTTTCTATTAACTTTAGGTTTTGTCTGTTCTTTGTCTACTCCCTTTAGGCATAAGGTTAGTTTGTTTATTTGATATTCTTCTTGTTTCCTGAAGTAGGCCTATATCGCTATAAATTTCCCTCCCAAAGTTGCTTTTGCTATATTTCATAAAATTTGGATCATTGTTTTTTCCTTTTCACTTATCTTCAGGTATTTTTCTTTTATGTCTTATTTAATTTCTTCAGTGACTCATTGTCTGTTTAGCAGCATATAATTTAGCCTCCACTTGTTTATGTTTTTGCAATTGTTTTTCTTGTAGTAGATTTCTATTCTCAGCATTGTCGTAAGAAAAGATTCTTGATATGATTTCAGTCTTCTTGAACTTACTGATACGTGTTTTGTGACCTAGCATGTGATCTATGCCAGAGAATGTTCCATGTGCACTAGAAAAAGTATATATTCTGCTACTTTTGGATGGAATGCTCTCTTTATATATCTATTAAGTGCATCTGGTTTAATATGTCATTTAAGGCCAGCATTTCATTATTGATATTGTGTCTGGATGATCTGTCCATTTATGTAAGTGAGGTGTTCCAGTCCCCTACCATTATTGTGTTATTGTCATTTTCTCCCTTTATGTCTGTTAATATTTGCTTTATGTGTTTAGATGCTTTCAGGTTGGGTATATATATATATATATTTACAATTGTTATATCTTCTTGGATTGACCCCTTGATCAGTATATGATGTCTTTCTTTGTCTCTTGTTACAGTCTTCATTTTAAAGTCTATTTTGTTTGATATAATATTGCTACCCTGCCTTTCTTTTGATTTCTATTTGCATGGAATACCTTTTACCATCCCCTCACTTTCAGTCTGTATGTTTTTAGATCTGAAGTGAGTCTCTTATAGGTGACATACTTACGGGTCTTGTTTTTATGTTCATTCAGCCAATTTTTGATTGGATCATTTGGTTGATTTATGTTTAAAATAATTATTTATAGGTATGTACTTATTTCTACTCTATTGGTTGCTTTTGCAGTTCTTTTTTTCTTCTTACAGTTGTGCCTTATGATTTGATGACAATGTTTAGTGTTATGTTTGGATTCCTTTCTCTTTTTTGTGTGTATCTTGATTTTTGGTTTGTATTACCATTATGATTATTTTAAGTTGCATATCTCTTATATTTGAATGCATTTTAACAGCCCTTCATTTATACTCCCCTTCCCACATATTTGATGTTTTTGACATCATAATTTACATCATTTAAAAAATTTTCCTTAACTACTTATTATGGCTATAGATGATTTTACTATACTTGTCTTTTAAATTTCCTACTAGCTATATAAGTGGTTGATTTTGATTGGGATTCCGTTGTATCTATAGATCAAGTTGAGAAAATATGAAATTCTAAAAAATACTGACCTTTCCTACCCAGGAACAGGAAATATCTCTCCATTTGGGTAGGTTTTTTCCTTAATTTTTTCATCAGTTTTGTAGTTTTCCTCATCTAGATCTTGTACTTTTTTTAGATTTATGCATAAGTATTATTCTTATTTTTTGGTGCTAAGGCTAATGATGTTGGATTTTTAATTTCAAGTTCCTATTGTTTATTGCTAGTATATAGAAAAGCAATAATTTAGATTTTTAACTTTTTATAATAATATGCTTACTTTATTACCTACACATCTGTTTTCCAAAGTAATGTTGATTTCTTCTAGTCAAAACATAGAACATTTGTTATTTGGGGACTCAATAAGAGCTAAAATCCAAAATGACTACCAATGAACTCCTTAAGAATCCTATCTGAGGTAACTGGGGGAGAAGTAACTATCCATTTCTATATTCTCTGCTCTGAGAATAAAAACTTCCTGCACTTCAAACTCAAAAAAGTTCTTGGGCTGTGATCCATCTCAGTCAATCCCTTTAAATGTGCTGGTTTAACCACACTTCTGAAAAACCACTCGTTAGTGACATAATCACTTGGCTGAAAGCCAATCAGCAATAGTCTCACTGTGACTGACTTTTAGAGACATCTCCACAGCTTGAGATACTTCCAGTTTTAGAGACACTTCTATAGCTATTAAAGATCTACTATTTCTGAATCACTCCCGGTTCTCAAATTACAACAATCTCCAAATTCTGTGCTTCTCAAAACCCTGTGTAAGATCAGCAACTTGCTTTGATCAGTAATACCAGGCTCTATTGATACAGATCTTCCTTGCTTACCAAATAACCCATTAACATTTTGTTTGAAACATTGAGGGGTGGCTTCTTTTTGAGAGCTTTTTCTCCTGTTATCAGTTAAGCTACCAGAAACAGAACCTGTGATTTGCATTGTTTTAGAGCCAGGTAGAAACTCTTAATGGAACTATAATTTTACTATTTTCTTGACAATTTTTTGTTGCAAATTTGCATAAAACTCAATTACATGAATATAGTTTCTGTATCTTTTGAAGTTTAATGCTAGGTAAAATTGTGTCTTGTCTCCTGAGCAAATAGTTCCCTTTTTTCTTTGGCTGCCATGAATCTCAGCACTGCAGTTTCTAATCAGTTATAAGACTTATTTCTCGCTTTGAGATTATGTTCTTAACCATAAATGACACATGGTTTTCATTTATTTTCAGATTGTTTTGTTATAATCCTTCTCATAATGCTTTTATTGCATATGACTTTTGTTTAATCTGCCTTAAAAATCCATTTTGGGGACTAGGTTTGGAAAAAATTATAATACATTTCTTTTTGAGGAACATCATGGTGATGCTCTAATATTTTCACACTCCTTGCTCTTTCCAGGCACTTTCACCTTTGATAATGATTATTTTGTTTACATAATGTCTAGAATTTGGTGGCAATGTTGTAATGAAGTCAGTCAACTAAATTTATGTTTTTACAAGTCATTTCTAATGTTGATATTCTTTAGAGCCAAATTATGTGTGAAAATGTTAATTATAAGCATAACTGGTGAAAAATTAAGCCTCCATAGCAGTTAATTCACCAACTATACAAGAAAGTGGTACAATTTTAATAGCAATATTGTACTACAATAAAAGGCAGCATCTTAACCTTGAAGCTTTGGTGCTAACAATGGAAATCAAAATGAACATTTCTAAATGTTTATTTCACTCCTCTATCCAGCAAGGCAACAGATTAGTTAGTCAGAACAACTAACATCCTGCATAGAAGAATACTTGTCACTATCTATCTGTCTGTCTGTCTGTCTGTCTGTCTGTCTATCTATCTATCTATCTATCTATCTATCTCCAAAAACATATCCTAAATATGAGAATGTTTTTGAGACTGATATAAATTTTCCCACTTCCATTGCTGGTTTTTTGGCATTCATACATACAACAACTTGAATTAGGGCGCTTGAAACTAATTTGTTTGGCTGGAATTACAGTCATTGCTGTTATTATGGATAATTTGTGCTTTCATATAAGCAGCA
Source organism: Camelus bactrianus (assembly GCF_048773025.1). Taxonomy (NCBI): domain Eukaryota; kingdom Metazoa; phylum Chordata; class Mammalia; order Artiodactyla; family Camelidae; genus Camelus; species Camelus bactrianus. Next base: position 43,623,584 of record NC_133541.1, read on the forward strand.
CAGATTCTATAAAGAGATAAAATAAATTTTGGTGTTCATAGTATGGCTTAAAGTGTTGATAAGAAAAGATTATTTGAATATATATTTCTTCCCTTCTTCCCTAAATGCCATCCTGCTTAAAGTTCTGTCTTTAGAAGGGTTGTGGGGAAGGTGTAGTGGAAGAGAGATGTGGATTACCTTCTCCAAATTCTAATGACATGTAACAGAAGATTGAGCAAAATTTACATCATTAAGACCAATTATTCTTTTTTCCAGGGAATATTGTAGATTCCGCTGGGGAATAAAACACAATAAACTCCTATTTTCTGATGGTATATAGGTTACTAGATCTTCTCTGAAGGCCCAGAATGAATAACCCTAGGGGCCTGGGGTGGGGAGGGCAATGGTAGGAGATCTTTGAGAAACTCTAAAATTAGGCATATATGCAGAAACAGTAGTCTTAAAAAGAAAAAGCTACTGAACCTCCTCCTGATTAATAGTGGACATAGGTTTGGAGGAGAAAGGTGGGTTAGTTTTAGTTCCAACATCCTGCACCTCAGGAAAGGAAGGCGAGAGGCAATCCCTTCTTTGCCTACTTCCTGATTCTTTCTCACATGACGTTGTCTTCAAGAAATGTAAGGTTTAGCTACTCTAAAGTGCTGACATGGCAACAAATACAGTACTAGAAAGGAAGCCACCTGGTCTTCAACTAAAGAAAGGAAAATTATTACAAAGAAAGTCTTTCTGACTTTCATAGACGTCTCCACCTATTCCTGAAACCACTGGAATGGAAGTTGGAAGGATCTGTTTTTGTCTTGTCCTTTCTGCTGATTTTGTCAGGTACTCAGGATATGCCCAGTATTATTTGCATCTAGTTTTCAGAAATTTTCCTAGGATGAGGCCAAGAGAGGCTCCTTGGGCCTGCTTTGACGACCCTTGCTATGAGTAGTTGGGAGACCACTACTGAAGATGAAGAAATTGAATTTCCCATAATTAGTTTTTTAAATCCAACTTTAAATTTTATTTTAGTATTTTAAAAAGATCCAGCTTATTAGGCTTCCTCATTCAAAGCCAGGACAAAGTACGTAATATGATACTTTTATTCATCAAAGGTGATTTATTTTCCTATTTAAAATGACCACTGATGTGTATTATAGCCTGGATTACACAGGAGCTACTTACAGTGGTACTTATATCCCTAGTCACACTCCAAAGTTAAACGCACACTTATTGAGGATGTTCACTGAGCCCCCTGCTTCATGTCGTCGTATCAGCGGCAGTGGCACCACTGCCAGCTGTATAACATCTGCCATTTATTTACCAATAACTGTGTATTTGACCCAAGGCTAAAGGCTAATTTTATTTCATCCAACTCTTACATAAACTATGGCAGGTAATATTATCCTCGTTTGATAGATGGGGAAACTGAAGCAGAAAGAGTCTCAGTATTCTGCACCAGGTCACATAGGTAGCAAGTGAGAAGATTCAACCCTCACGACACTACCCTTTACAATTAAGGACGCTGGGGCCCAGAAAGGCCACAACCAAGGGTACACAGTGACAAATTGAAAATGAGATCGGTCAGAACCCTCAAAGAACATGTTCTTTCTGTTGTGCCATTTATCTCTCATTCTGCATTTTGTTTCTCTGCCCTCTGTGAAGTGTAGGAAGAGGAAATAAAATCTGTGCATCAAGGGGTTTTGAACTGTTTTGGAAGGTCCCCATTTTGGGCACAGACATAATTCTATGCCCGAGTCCACATTTTTAGAAGGCACATCTCAGATAGGAGCGGCTGGCTTGGCAGTGGTCTCAAGCTTATGTTACCCAGTGACCTCAGTGTTGCCAATTAATCGCTGGTGTATGAGCCAACACAAAGCTACTCTTATGTAGGACAGAGGCAGCTAACAGCAGCTTGCTTCAGAAATTGATGTTATTGATAATGGGAGAAATTGTGAAATAAGTTTCATTGGCAAGGGTTTAAGGGCTCTTTTTAACTAATTCCTGAACTCACATTTGAGCTGAGTCCTGGTGGCTTTGGAAAGGAATTCAAAAAGAAAATGCAGACAATAGGAAGGCGGCTTCACTTTCATTGCCTTCAGCTGGAAACAGGTTAGTGCCCACCCACATCAAGGCTGTGCGGGTGCTGCTGCCTGAAGTACGTCCTACAGAGTGGCTTCGCAGGTTTTCATTCTCCTTCAGTGACTTTCATATCAAAGCTGCTTTGTTTTCAAGTTAACATAATGAGACTCAGCCTAACACTTTGCCAAGCTCTCATTGATCCTTGGTGTGGAATAAATGTGAACGCTGCCTCATTAATTCTCTCCATGGTCCTTGGAGAGATGTGGCAAGCATTCTCCCATCCATTTTGCAGTCGAGGAAAGAAAAGCAAAGTAAATTGCTCACTTTGCATCTGTGCCCAGCCTTCTGGACGTTTCCATCTGGATATCCTGCTGGCTTGTCAAACTCAACTTACCCCAAATTGAACTCATTGTCTCTTCCCTTTTCCAAAACATATCTCTCTTTCTGGGCGTTGTGTCTTGGTTAATGACACTGTTATCTGCACCATTCCCCTGTGGAGGTCTCTGAGTCATCTTCGATTTCTCTCACTTTCTACGTTCAATCAGTTTTGGAGTTCATTTCCTGTTCCTCTGAGATAGCTCTCCAATCATTTGTTCTCTTCATACAACCCTGCCCCAGTCTCTTGCTCTGTTCTGTGTCTTCTCATCCCTCATCCACATTAGTGCCAAAAAAAAATCCTTACTAATATACCTAATTTGGGTTTTCCGGTTTTTCGGGTTTTCTCCAAAAAATTAATCTTCCTTGATGGCCCATATGGCCAACAAACACAGCCCTGACTCTTCACGTCAGTGATATCTTTTAAAATCAGGCACAACCTCACACTGAGAACTTGTCTCCCTCTTCTTGTTACCATGTACCCCCTACTCTGGACACAAGGCCATCTTGTTGTTCCGAAGTGCTTTGCCCATATCCTAGCTTTAATTCATGACGAACTTGCCTTCATCTCAGCTGATTAGCTAGAAAAATTTCTAGCCATTCTTTAAGGCCCAGTTCATATGTAACATCTTATTTGTTATCTTTTTGACTCATCTATCTGTCTACTTTCTTAATCTCTCCCTCTTTTGGATTTTCATAGCAGTCTGTTACCACTAATCATAACTTGTTTTATATTAATTATCAGTATTTCTCAAAATAGTCTATAAGTTCCTTGAGGGCAAAGTTCATATTTTATTCATCTCTGAATTATTAATATTTAGTATGCTGCTGAATACTTACTTGGTGCTAAATAAATTTATATAGCAATTTATATAATAAAGAACATTTTTAGAACAACTTTTATTACATTTAATATTCACAATAACTGTAATAAAGATATTACTACTGATCCTTAACTTACAGATGAACAGACTGAGGCCTGAAGAGGTAAAAGATTTTTCCATGGCCTGTCTAGCATGAGAACCAAGACTTAAACCCAGGGTTCCTATCTGGAAACCCTGATTTTATCTCACTGACTAGACTGCATATGAGCAGAAGTAGAGGTAGAAGTTTGGCTTAATACAGTCCCCACTTTTGATAAAACCAGCATTTCTGGTTACTACAACATGCTAGATGTTTGTATTGACCATCAGTGTCCAAAGGATTGTCCACTATTCCTGGTGTTTTCAGTATTTGAGAGTAGGAATGGAAACATCCAAGGGGCAGGGATTCTATCGTGTTGGAGCTACCATAGCACCTGTATGACTTGAGTATAAATGACGTTTAAGAATTCTTGATTGTACAATGGAATCTAGTCAAAGGACTTTTGCTATCCTTATGCATTTTCTCTTCTCATCCCCAGTTCTCACAATAATGTTGTCAAATGTTCATGGGAAAAAAAATGCACACATCTTGGTTGGTTGCTAGGATTAGTTTATTCTGTTACTAGGGGAAAAGCTTGGAAAGGCTTTTCTTTCAGATTTTCTCCCCATTGGCTGAAAATCCTCCTATTCAAATCGTTAATGTCAGATCACACACATGGGCGTCTCTTCCAGGAGGTTCTGCAGCAGATCTCTTTGCATTGTCTACATTTGCTTTTCAGCATAAGTATCACTTGTCTCATCTACAGCTAGTCTAGGCTGTTACCTCTAATTATTTGCTCTGGATTGGCCTAGATTAGTGAACTGTTTGTAGCCTTGTTGTTTTTTAGATGCTTTGCTTTCTTAGTCCAGCTTGGTAAAAGGACAGAGGACTAGTAGGCAAGTTGGAGCCCTAATTTGGTAGAGATGCTTAAAGGTGATTCAAGCAAATGGATCCTGTTAGATTCTCCTTTTCCTTTCTGATAATTCCTGGCATACTTCCAACATCCACTACTGTCCCCTACTTTGTCTAGTCCTCTCCATCCCTCACTCAGTCTTCATGCTCTGTATTACCCACTTCCCACTCTATCTAACAAAATGTTATTTCTTACTAACTTAAAGAGTATCTAGTTGTGACCTCATATATATGAAGCTTTGTAGATTTTAACCTCTTAGTCTTAGTAACAACTCGCAGTGGCAATGATTGATGTTTACTTAAGCCCCAGGCTCTTTAAGTACTTTAATATAGTAGATCAATTGCAAATACAGACTTGACTCTTTAATCCTCCTCCTCTCCAATCCCCCCAGGTTTTCACACCTATTTATCTACTAAGAGGTGAAGTTTATTCTTCCATCTCTTGAATCTAAGCTGATCTTGCGTTTTGCTTTAAAGTGTAGAATGCAGTTGACGGTGTGCTAGTTCTGAGTGAAGGCCTCCAGGGGCCTTGTGTGCCTTCATTCTCTCTCTTAGAACCCCTCCTCTGCCCCGCCTCCCCCAGCATGTGAACAAGCTTGGTATACCTGCTGGAAGATAGATCCCTGTGGAAGGAGGCCAGTTGTCCTTGCTAAGACTAAGGATCCTAGACCAATTTATTTTCCGTGGCCCCCAAACATGCGAGAGAGCTGCCTGCCTATCAGTCCACAACTAATTGCAGATGCAAGAGCAAGCCCAGGGGACACCAACAGAAACACCCAGCTGTCCCATTGACGTAAACAGCCATACTTGCTTACTGTTTTAAGCCATTGGATTTTGGGTGGTTTGTTTCACAGCAGTGGCTAACTCACACCATGTGTGACCTCATTTAAGCCCCCTTATCCAATGATGTAAATATTATTACTATCCCAAAGTGATGGCTGAGGAAGTGTTGGGTTGGCAAGTTGAAGTTACTTGTTCAAGTTCTCACGCTAAGTGACAGGGCAAGGATTTGAGCCAAGACAGTCTTAACTACAGAGTTTGCATGCTCAAATATTGGGTTATACTGTTCCCCTTCAGGACCATATAATTTATAACTTAATTCATAGAATCATTTAGTCTTTAGGGGAAATAATTTAGCCCAGTCTCCTTGACTTCTGCCTGAGGAGCTAGAGACCCAGAGTTTACTGATTTGTTCAAGGTCACAAAGTCAAACCATAGTTGGAAGTTTTTTTTAAAAATTGCTCCTTAATATCCCTATAATTAATTTATCTTTCTGAATCAAGAGCATTTTTTTTTCTACTGGCTGATTGCAAGTTTCTTGATGTTTAATTCTTTCTCTGTGTCTCCCTTGGTGCCGGGCACTGTGCTGATTACTTTGAGGGTAGCACATATTGATTAATTGACCAATTGCTTGCTTGCTTGAATCTGTTTACTTCTGAAGTCATCACCATCTTGGCAACAGGCAGGGTGGCCCCAGCCAGCAGTATCATGATGGGGGAAGGTTGCCTGCCAGACGTGAGCACCACGTTAGGACTGGGCTGCTCAGGCCTAGACCAGGATGGAAATTCTCACCCTTTGGATTTACTGTATTTTTCTCCCAGGAGGTATAACATCTATTGTTCACTGAATTATCAGGAAAATTTTTTTTTTTTTTGATGTGCCTGCTGGAGAAAAAAAAAAATCCCACATATGGGAGAAATTTATCCTTCTATGAGGGAAGACCTAAGTTCCAGACTTTTGCTTTCATATAAGATTGTCCTGAAACAAACTTAAGCAAAAAATGATTCAGTAAGTACAAGCAGCATCAAATTTAACCTGAATTCTTAAAATGTGGCTATTTCTATCTACATTTTCTATAAGCCAGGGAATTCAGTTATGTGATAGAATCAGTTAAACTGATAATATGAACGATAGACGCACTCTGGGGGAAGGGCCTTACATATGCACTTCCACCCCTGTTCTTGCCTTTACCCTTTGCAGAAAAGCATAGCAAAACAAAAATCATGATTTTCTTTCCATCATACTGCATCTTCATCATGAAATCTCACAGAAGATACTCCAAGGCAACTGAACCTTTTTCATGTGCTTAGGTAACAAATCCTTTTCTTCATACTTGTTTCTTTCCCTTGAATCTGCTCCTATAGAATACACATGGCTTAATGACTAGTTTTCTAGAGATTGAGATTAGAGTCTAGTCATTTGATAAGGTGACAGCAGAGTCTGGTTTAAGTTTATTTAGGCCAATTACATGTTAAATGTAAAACTTACTTGGTTTTTTAATTTGTATTTAGGAAAATTTTACTCTGAAAATGCGATCATCTTTTTGTAACCAGGTTGTGTTTTTATCATTTAATTGTCAAATTTTCCAATTTTAAATTGTTAATATTTAAAGTAGCATAGAAGAAAGTACTGGATTAAAAAATAAGATAAGGAGAGTGATCTAATTCCTCCCATTATCATTTTCTGTGGACTCCAGTGTCTTCAAAGCCTTTTGTTTCCTTTACTGAAATGAACTAACTCTTACTCTGCCTTTTATCCCTGTCTTGCCAACTGGAATCAGACCAAAGCTGTGATTAGAGATCACATACTAGCTGACATCAAGGAATGAAACTGAATCTTGTTAAAATTTTCCTTCTTACTGAAGAACAAAATTGTTCAAGTATGGCTTTGCTGTCACTGTTTTGGGTAAAGAAATGTACAAGTGCCATTCTAATAAGTCAGGGACGTATCTAACATTTTAGAGTCATACCAAGTTCTGCAACGTACTGGTTGGTTAGAACAGTGTGTGTGTGTGTGTGTGTGTGTGTGTGTGTGTGTTGGGGGAGTGGTGCTGGGAAGTCAACAGGGGAAGGGCAGAAGAAGTCTGTTTTTCTTGGATGCCTTTAGTTTTTGACTCATCGTTCCTCGGGTGGTTATAAGTGGATGGACGCCCTGCTGTTGGCACTTCACTACAGCCCTTCTCCTGTGTAGGGATACCTATAACTTTGTTTCACCTTTGGCTTCTCAGCTGTTGAGAAAAAGAATTGTTTTTGCTAAGAGATTACACTAAAAGAAATGATGACAAAACTGTTAGGTATAGGTAGCCATAATTAAAGACTAGTAGACTTAGTCAAACCATATATCTATTGGAATTTTATAAAAAAGTCCCAAACTGTAAAAATGTATAGCTTTATAATTTTGTAATTGGGAAATCAGAACATAGTTCTCTATTTGCTAGAGAAATCTATTTACTGGTCACTGAAAAGCCTGTTGCATCCTCCTAACATGGCCATTAGCAAGCCTCGAGTCCATCTGAATGTTGACCAGAGACATCAGTTCCTCACTCTGTGGGTCTCTCCATAGGGCATTTCATAATGTGGCAGCTTGCTTTTCCCTGAATGGGGAGGGGGAGGGGGAGAGAGAGGTGGGAAGGGATAGGGGAGGAGAGGGAGAGGGAGAAGGTGAGGGGGAGAGAGAGAGAGAATGGGAGAAGGTATCCTAGATGATTGCCAGTCTCTTTTGTGACCTAGTATCAGAAGGAGTATCTCATGACCTTTGCAATGTTCTATTCATTAGGTACAGCCCACACTCGAGGGGAGCAAATTGTACAAGGGGACCATCTTAGAGGCCACCTATCACAAAGTGTATGATTCATAAAATTGGAATTCAGCAGTTATTGGACATTTTGTATAAAGCTTTTCTTTTTGTACACTGATTGTAATAAGATACTGACATCTTAGTTTTTTCACTTATATGGCACTTACATTCTGCCTTTGATTTACTTATTTAAGGTATTTCTTGATATTTAAGTCTTGATTCATCAAGATAGAATAGGTACTTAAAGTTTTTCATTATAGGTATTATGCTCATGTTATTTTAAAAGCTGAGTTATTTCTAGCGTTTAATAACTAAACACTATTGCAGGCCATAAAAAAGATGGAAATCAACCTACTTCATTTTATAAATCAAACATAATTTCAGTGTCAAGTCAATAAAGACAGTAATAAAATAAAACTGTGAACTAATTTCACATACATATGCAGACAAAAATTCTGAATAGTAAATTGAATCCAATAGGGTGTTTAAAGAAAAATACAGGGATAATTCCAGAAACACATTTGTGGTTCAACAATAGGAAATCAATCAACATAATTCATTATGTCAGTTAATTTAAAAAGAAAACTTCAATGTTACATAAAGTTTACATAGAGTATTCTTATACAGAATATCCTTCCCATTTGAATAAAAGATTTCATTAACTTTAGCAAACATTTTTGCTCTAAAGTGAAACTTAAGTAAAAATAAGGAGAAATAAATAAATATGATAAAACTTTTTTCCACATACCAAGAATAAACAGTATATAAAATGGGGAAATGTTAAAGCTATTTCCACTCAAATCAGAAATAAGACAATAGTTCCTACCATCAGTATTTTTTAACCTTGTTTTAAAATCAAAATCAATTCAATGTCTCCAAAATAACACATTATAAATGATGCAAGAGAGAATTAATATACGTTGGAAATACTTCACACTCTACTAAATGAGTGTAATTAATATAATAAGGAAGATGGTTGGATATAAAACAGATACACACTAATCTATTGCTTTTCTCTAAAACTGCAAGAGTTCATATTTGTCATGGAGGACAAACTTTATTAGGGATGAATGAACAAGTTAGGCAAAATTTCTATGGGAAATACATGATAAACCATTGTTCAAGGACATAAAACATGATGTAATCAAATGAAGCAATACAACATACATTTTTAGAAGGAAGCTATACTATAGAAATGTCAGTGTTTCCAAATTTACCCTTTAGCGTTTCTCCAGTAAGAATTAAAATAGTTTAATTTGGAACTGAATAATTTTTTTAAAGTTCAGAAGGAATAATAAATATCTAAGAATAACCAGAAATATTTTATAAACAGAACGGTTAATGTGGATTTGTTTTACCAGAAGTTGAAGTACGTGGTCTTGCCACTGTAATAAAGTAGAATTGAACAAATAGATTCTTGGAGAATAGAAAGTAGAAACAGATTAAAGAATATTTGGAAATTTAATGTAAGATAGTGTTGTTTTTTCATTTCAGTAGAGATGTAGTAATTTATTTAGTAGATGTTGGTAACACAACCTAGATAGTTAACCATTCATCCAAAACAAAAGTAATATGAATCACTACTGTATATATCATCTATAAAACTATATTCTAGACAGATCAAATATCTAAGTGTAAGAAAAATCTGAAAAACTAAAAGATAGTAGAAGAAAATTGAAGAAAATATTTATATAACTTTATGGTAGGAAAGATCCAATATCCATAAAGCAGAGGCAGAAAACTTTCGCAATATAAATACTTTTAAAAGTTTGTATGATGGAAGATACCATAAGAAAGTAAAAATGCAAATGACAGGTAAAGAAAAATACCTGCAATTAGATGAAAAGTATTAGTATCCTTAATACACTGGGGTTCTGCAACTTAAGAAGAAAAGGACAAATAGAATTGAAAAATGGGTAAAAAGACCTTCAATGGGAGAGAAAACTTCCAAATAGACACTGAGAAGATGACCAGCTTATTAGTAATCAGCAAATACAAGCTAAATATAAAAAGGTTTTTTTTTTTGACCCAAAGAGTTGCAAAAATGTAGCACTGTAACTTTGATAACTGGTGATTGTGTTAGGAAATCATCTCAATCATACATTGCTGTGGGAACATGGATTCTCTTGTGAAATACGATTATCTATAATACTATAACTGTCTTTTCTGTATATCCATCCAATATCTATCTATCTATCTATCTACCCACCTACCTACCTACGTACCTACCTACCTACCTATCAATCAATCTCTTTTTCTATCTAATCTACTTATCAGTCATATATGTGTATATATTGTACAGGAGCAGAACATAAATACTAGAGAATAGTAGGCAGCTGTTAAAAACAATGAGTTAGATATACAAACAAATACAATGCTGGTTTCCAGAGGCTGGGTGGAGGAGGAGGCAGGTGTTCAATGGGTGTCGTGTTTCAGTCATGCACTATAGGAGGGTCTGGGGATCCGTTGAACAACAGTGCACATGTGGCTGACAATAATGTACTATACACTTAGAAACTGTTGGTAGGGTGAATTTTATTTTTTATGGGTTTTTTGGCTACAATAAAAATTTGGGAATATCGGACAAACAAAAAAACCCCAAAAGCTAGAAAAAAACAAACAGTGAGTTACATGTGTATCAACCTTGAGTGATAACCGTGGTACAAAGTGAAGGGGAGTTCCGTGAAGGCAGAGACTGTCTGATTTGTACATACACAGCTCTATCTTCATTGTCTGAAACATGTAATTTGCCTAATTAATAATTGTTGAAAGAATTTATTAGTTTATTTAATTATTAATTAAGTAAATAAAATAAATAAATTATTTTTTATAGAAAACATTCTATATATGAGTATCCACATGTTAATGAACATGGAGAAGAATGGAAAAGGGGTGTGTGTGTCTGTCTGTGTATGTGAGTGGATGTGTATGCTGTTGATACACATACACATCAGCCTGCTAATATTGATTAAGTAGGGTGGTATTGAAGTAAATAGGGGTGAATATAGAGAAGATTATTTTTTAATACATATTCACAGTATTTCACTTTTCTTACAAGAGCCTTTTACTTGTGTAACTTAGAAATATAATAGAGGAACAATTTTAAAAGAAAAAAATGCTTAAAAATAGATTTGAATGACATGAGAAAATGCTTAGAATAGATTATGAAACTCTTGGTAGAATGATACCAACTATGTAAGGTAAACTATGGTTAAAAGAGGTAACTAAAATATTGGTGAAAGTTATTAAAAGGGAGCTTATGAATTTATTTATTTTAATTCATTATACTTTCTTTATATTTAAATTTCTTGCCTTTCTTATTTTGTGATATGTTACAGGCACAATTCCACTTCCTTCTTTCCTAGAGAAAAACTGCATTGTTATGTGGAAGAGTATTTTTACCATATACATATATATATATTTTTTTTTTTCAGCTTAAAATATCTTTTATTTTTCCCAGAATCTGGATACAATTAACTCTAGTGGGGCAGCCCTCAATATTATTGAAACCTCACATTTTAGGTTAACTACTAAAATACTGTACCTGTGAATGCAATCCCACAATTTCTAATTTTCTGTGTGTTTCAAAGTTAATATCATATTATGTATGTCCTTTTGAAACTTTCTTTTTAAATCATAAAGTAATACATCATTTAAGCTCTTTTCTATTGTATGACAACTTTTTGTCTCTTGATAATACCCTTAGAAATGCAACGTTTTATTGATAATAATTGCTACCATTTATTTTGGGTTTACTAAGATGTCTAGCACTGTGCTCAATAGAATCTAATACAAATTGAAAAATAATCTGATCAGAATTTTGAAGAAGAGTTGAGATCCAGTAAGAATTTTGGACTGAAGGCCCAAGAATACTCAGTGGAGGAAAGATTGAAAAAATAGGTTGGCCCCCTGATTATAAATGCCATCTATTTTTTTGTTTTTCCCTGAGATGGCCTAGGCTATAACAAAATTCTATATTCATCAGTCAGAGTGCCATGCATCTCAATTTTCTTTATTTAAATTCCCTATGTATCCCCGCCTAAGGAATTTACCATATTATTTCACACATGCTTATGTTGTCCTTAGTTGCTTCTCCAGGTATTACATATACACGTAAATATTTTCCCTGACAGACTCTAAGCAGTTTATTAGAGATAAAGCAAATTAGCAATAAACACTCATTGAAGTGATTTGAGTTGAAACGGATTCTAGCTGTAGACCCCTTCTGGGGAAGAGCAGTCCTGGGGCATGAGAACCCCATGAGACTGTACAGGATGCTTATTCTCCATGTGGGCAAGAAAAGAATTAAAATCACAGATTGAGTTGCCCAAGTGTGAGTTACTAACTCTGAGTGCATGGAATAAGGCTTAGTTACGAACTCTGTGTAAGTGGGTTTATAAGATGAAATGTGCAATCACGCAGGGATTAAATGAACTTCTTTCATTGTTTATTTGTTCAGTATTATGGGCACACTCACTGTATTGTCTGGCTTCCACCTAAGTACCTCTAATAAAAGGGAACTCATTATCCTCGAAGACAGCTTGTTCCATTTTGGGACAGCTCACTTCGTTGTAGGATAAAAGGATCATTGGGCCCATTTCCAAGGGCTATAAGAACAAGATGACTTTTGTGGATGTTTGGAGACTAGAGTTTAGATCAGAGATTAATAATCAAGTTCTAGAAAGAGTGATGCAGAAGCGAATTGTATTATCGCTGAAGCTATATAAAGGTGACTGTGATCCTGTTCGTTCGAGTATCATCCCAGGCCTTGGAAGCCAAAAGTAATCTTCCCTTCAGACCCCACTGCATAATAACGTACAGTGTTCTTGAATCTATTGTTTGCCAGATTATGCAGAAAAAGGACAGCTCTGGGGATAATTAAAGATGGTGACAAACAGACTTTCAAAGAAATATTTAAGAAACTAGAATTATTTAATCTTGGACAAGGGGAGATTAAAGGAAGGAAATGATGATGTTTAGTTATAGGTTCACAATTCCTTAACTACATGCTCCCCCGAAATCACTGAAAAACGAGTATTTCATAACACATTTTATAGAAAAACCTGACTACACTGAGATGGCACTATTTATAGTCTCTCCTACTTTGGTGTGAATATTCATGTTTTGCTGCAGTAATAATTACATCTTTGATCATGGAACACTGCTCCATGCGCTGTTGGGGGCGCTGGGTGACATAGATTATATGCACTGTATTACCTCTCTAATGTTTGAAAAAGTGTGAATTTGAAACACCTCTGTTGTTGGGGCGTGTAGACTGTAGTAGGTTATTTCCATATTTAGCTTTTGTGAGGATGATCTTATCTTCTTCCCATTGTGCCTGCCTTTTTTCTTGACTTTGAGGTACACTGATATTGCAGAATTAAGATCCTTGAAAGCAAACGCCAGTCTGAGAATACTCTGCACAAGGAAAGGATGCTTTACTTCTGCAGTTCATTAAGAACTAGGTGCGTGGAGGGAACAGGAGCTCAGTGGGATGTTTCAAGATCAGTAGTCCTTAACCAGAGTTAGGTTATGGCCCGCTTGGAAAATCTGATGAGAGCGGTCTACTGACTCTCTCCCTAAAACACAAAAGGATACAAGATTACACATCTATTTTCATGATGCTCCAAGATCTTGTGAGCTTATATGTTTAAAGATTTCTGCTCTAGAATGTGAATGAGTGAATATAGATTCAATCAAATGAAAAGTTTGCTGTAGCTAACTCACAGGTAAACCTCTTAGAAGTTTTGAATTTTGGGAGGAATGGGATATAAATATTCTCCTTGTCCCCACCATGGCTTAGAAGTAAATGAGAAATTCATAAGAGCTGAAGGGCATAGCCTTCCCAGTTAGGCATACCACACAACCGTCTTTCCAGGCAGGACCTGAAGGAGCAACTCCAGAGGGTCTAAGCTGAGTTCTTCTGTCGAACTTATCAACCCATCGCATCACCTCCTTCTCCATGGGAAGGGATGGAGAGGGGCAGGGGAGAGTCAGACTGTCCCTTCCTGGTCAGTAGTGTACAGATTGTTTCTGTCTCTGTGGAAAAATGAGGAATGAGGATTAAGTATTAACACTAATAGGCTATGTGGCTGTTTTTGAGTTTCAAACCAATAATAGCCAGCAAAAGGTAAAGAAGCCAAACCTCTCCGAAGAGAATAGTAGGCTGTCCCATCCATGCACAAAGCTAGGTTGCAGGTTTGTCAGGCCGGGTGAACAGAATGGTGGGCAAGAAAAATGTTTCTCAGGAAACTGACTGGGCAAAGCATTATCAGACTAAAAAGTTGAGGAGGTAGTTACTCTAGAGGTTAATGTCTCTTCCCATTTCCCTTCAGTCCTCGCTGGCACCGCCTCAGTGCCTCCCAGCTGCCATCAGTCGTGCCCGCAAAGCCCTCCCAGCTTCTACCTGTGGCCGGTTCCTAAAGCTGTTGCCGCGTGTTTTAGTTTTTTGTTATAGTAGCATTTCTAGGAACCAATTTCTGTTACAATTACTTACTTCTGTATAATGAACCACCCTAAATCTTAGTGGCTTAAGATTTAACAATCATTTAGCTTGTGCTTGAGTCTGGGGGTCAGGAATTAGGGAAGGACTTGGCTGGATTACTCTTTTTCTCCGTGTGGTGATGTCTGGGGTCACTTTATTCAGTTGGAGGCTGGTATTTTCCAGAGGTGCAACATGACCACTGGAGTGCCGAGCTCAGCTGAGCTTCTCTTTCCATATAGTCCTAGGTCCTCTCCGTGTGGTCTCTCCAGCAAGGTAGCTGAACTTCCTACATGGCTTCTGATGCCTCCAAGATTTGAAACTGACATATATTTATTTCTACATTATTCTAATGACCCAAAGTTGTAAGAACCAACTCAGGATGAAAGGACACAGACAACCACTCACCCCCAGTGTAGGAGGAATATAAATGAATTTGTGGCCATCTTTAATCTACTACATACAGATTATTAAAATGTTCTTTTGATAATTCCTTAATGTGGATGCTTAAGTTATTTATTTTCAGGCTTTTTTCCATTATAAGAATAAAAGCTACATAGCCGCTTTACTATATCACAAAAGTTGTATTTTATAATTTTTTTATCCTTTAGGTCTAAATATCTTTTACTTACTCATAGTTTCTTATTTGACTCAGTAGTTGTTTGAAATGTGTTTAAAATTTTCCAGCATATGAAGTATTTGTTGTACATTTTTATTGCCTTCTGGTTAATTGTGATGTGGTAGGGATTGTATAAATGATACTAATTATCTCAAGTTCACTTGATATTTACTTTTTGTCAGGATTTACATTGTCAATTTAAAAAAAATTCAGTGTATGCTCAGAATTATAAGTATATTCCTTTGTTGTAGGGAGCAGAATCTTTCTCTCTCTCTGTGCTCTCTCATTCTCTTTGTAATCTACTTATCATTTGTCTATGAGATAAATTGTCAGTCTTACCCTCTCAGATATTGTGAAGACTTTCAACTGGAAAAGAGCTTTTTGATCTAGTTATCATAACATAAAGTACTACCAATTTTATAAAAAGATCTTTTAAGTCTTAAGTTAGAATACAGAAGGCACAGTATCAGTTACTTAACTTTTCTAAGCCTTTATTGCCTTACTTAAAATAGGAACAATACCTTCCACATAGGGTTCATGGTGAGAAATAAATAAGACAGTGAGAATTAAATAAGACAAGTAGAATGTCTGGTACCTAGAAGGTGCTCAGCAAATTGTATCTTTGACCTGAACAGAAAGTATATTTCATTGTGAAAAACAAGTCCTACAATTACTGAATATTTCTTCAGATATCAGATTGAAGAAATGATACAGTAGCTTCACTTAATGTATTCATAATTTTCACTATGTTTTTCAACCCAAAGTCAAGGCCAGAAGGCATGTGGTTGACCCCTTACCATTCTCTGTGCATGAAGCACCATGTGAACTGGCATCTAGGAGCATCCTTTCATTACAGTGATTTCTCTCTAGGCTGCAAATATAGTTCTAGCTTTCCAGTCTCTATCACAGCTCAGAAAATACTTCCTTGGAATGAAGTCTTTTATATAATACATGTTTTTTTCAGAGTAAATGTCTTAAGAGGATAACAGAAAAAGTTTCTCATAAATACTGCACATACACCAGGAGCAAATTCATACACTTTGTCAAACAATTGTAAAGTTAAATGTCTGTCACCATGAACAGAGCAGTAGTCACTACTCACATACATTGAATATCACTGACGTTGTGTTACATCCAGGAGGATCCTTTGAAAAAACAAGCCTATATATAGCTCTTTCTATTTTCTGTCTGCATACAGTAGTCATTCATTTTGTGCTCAGTTTGACTATCTTCTTGGCAATATGGAGACTTAAATTTGTATTTTCCAGAAAGTGTGCATCTTTGAATGATGCTTCTGTATCTTTAGTCTCTTTGTCATGAAATGAATGAATTTGATACTGGAAAGCATTATTTTGCACTCATTCTGAGATAAGATCAATCTGCTTGCTAGCAAAGTTACTATGTTTTGTCTTAGAATGATATGTGAAGTTCAGTGGCTTCGTAATGCTACTTGATAATGTTTTATACAGTGTCTTGTTGAAAAAGACAAAATGGATTGCTCATCCAAATAAAATCAGACTTTCTCATAGTCATTATTTCACTTTCTATTTGTACTTTCCTTTTGTGCATTTGTGGCTACCTGTGGGCAATTGCCATAATCACAGTTTTACTAATTTCAGTATATTTCACATTTTCCTCTTCGATTATGGTAATCATACTACTGTTTCAATGAATCTCTTTTGAGACTATAACCCAGATTTGCAAATTTGGGGTATAGTATAATATGATGGTGATAAACAAACATTCAAGTTAAAGCACAAAATAATTAATATGCAACTGACATGAAAATAGGTTTTAAGGAAGATGACCTGGACCTCTACAGACCTTATAGTATCTAAAAAAAATTTTACAAATATAAATAAATTAATGGGATTTCTGTAAAAACTAAAATTTAATTTTATGCTTTATACTTATGAACTAAAAGCAAAATTTTTACACTTTCCAGTAATTCTGTTACCAAACCTTTTTATCTTTGTCACTTTGATGGATGAAAGATAGCATCTCATTGCAAAACTAATTTACACTTTTAAATTATGAATAAGATGAGCATCTTCTCAAGTATGAAGATCCATTTATATTTGCGTTTCTATCATCTGCTTGAAAAATTTTTTTTCTATTGGGTATTAGTCTTCATATGTGTTGGAAATGATTTTTCCCAGTTTTCAATTTGCCTTTTGGCTCATTTTCCTTGTATATTTTCAAATGCATAAATTTTAATTTAGATCTCCTCTCCTTTTAGTACTCTTTCTAAACTGATTTCTATTTGTATACAGAAAACACTGTGATTTTGGTTAATTATAATCAAAATGATCTACCTTCTAATGTTTTCACTTTCAAAGGTTTTCGGAGTCACCCTACTTTGGATGTCTCTATAATAACATATTTGGAGATAACACTTTCCAATTTAACTTTTCTTTTTAATTAAATATATTTGCTTATCCCATT
The DNA here is from genome assembly GCF_048773025.1 of Camelus bactrianus. NCBI lineage: Eukaryota > Metazoa > Chordata > Mammalia > Artiodactyla > Camelidae > Camelus > Camelus bactrianus. Next base: position 43,640,953 of record NC_133541.1, read on the forward strand.
ACACTTTTTTTTGAGGCCCAGAGATCTGTGTTATTTTATGTAGTTATTTACTTATTTGTTATTTATTTGTTCATTTACTGAGATAGTTTAAAGTGTGTATCACAATAATTTGAGACACTTATGTATTTTAAATGATTACCACAGTAGGGTTAGTTAACATCTCCGTTCCCTCACAAAATTACCACTGCTTATTTGTTGGTAAGACTCAAGATCTAATCTCCTAGCAACCTGGAATTATTTTTTATATATATTTAATTAATTAATTTAATCAATTTTTATTGAAGTGTAGTTGTTTTACAATGTTGTGTTAGTTTCAGGTGGACAGCAAAATGATCCAGTTATACATATACATATATGTATTCTTTTTCAGATTTTTTCCATTATAGGTTATTATAAGATATTAAATATAGTTCCCTGTGCTACATGGAGATCCTTGTTGTTTATCTATTTTGTGTATAGTAGTGTGTATATGTTAATCCCAAACTCCTAATTCATCCCCCCACCCAAGCCCTTTTCCTGTTTGGTAACCATAGTTTGTTTTCTATGCCTGTGAGTCTATTTCCAGTTTGTTAACAGTATTGTTAACTATAGGCACTGTGTGGTACATTAGCATATCCAGGACTTATTCATCTTATAAATAGCAATTTGTACCTTTTGATCAACATCTCCCCATTTTTCCCACTCTCAGCCTCTGGCAACTATCAATCAACTATCTATTTCTATGAATTTGACTTTTTAAAAAAGGCCTGAGTACCAAAAGCCCCAAAGTGGAAGAATCCAAATATCCTATGATAGGTGAACAAACCAGGAGGTGAAGGCTAACACAGAGCTGTAAATAGCCTGGCTAAGCAATGAAGGAGTGCCCAGCACGGAGCCACTCTGCAAAAACTGGGAGAGGGTTTCATTTATTTCTTCTTCTTCTACTTCTTGTCCATCTCCTCCTCTTCCTCCTCCTCCACCTTCTTCTTTTTTATCTTTCTCTTTCTTTTCTTTCTCTCTTATCTCTCTCAGCTGGCTCCTGAAATTCAAGGAAATCTGTCAAAACACTAGCTGAACCCAGCCTAAATGAACTGCTTCTTTCAGAGACCACATACAACAAAAAAAAAGCACAGTTCAAAATTGTTTAGAAAAGTTATGAAACAAACAAAAAGCTAGTGTCTACATCAAGCTGCATAAACAGACTCCACGGAGGGGGAAGAGTGATTTCCAGGGTTATCACATAATATTACATAATATCACATAATTACATAATATCACATAATATTATCACATAATATTCAAAACATCCAGTTTTCATTGAGGGCATTATGCTGAACAGGAGAAAAAAAAAACCACCTTAAAAAAGTCAGATGCTACAGCTGTATGATTCCATGTATTTAACATTCTTGTCATAACAAAATTACAGAGATGGAGAACAAATCAATTACTGTGAAGGGTTAGGGATGGTGAGGAGAAAAGGGGATAGGTATGGGTTATACCTACACCTCCTCAAGGTAGCATGAGGAACATCTTGTAACTCTGTTTCTTGATTGTAGGGTGGTTACCTGACTCTACACGTGGGATAACATGACATAGGAACACACACACAGTGTACCAATATCAATTTCCTTGCTTTGGTATAATACTCTCAATCTAGAAGGAAACCATTGGGCAACCAAATGAAGAGCGCATGGAACCTGGCTGTACTATTTTTATAACTTTTGGTGAATATATAATTAATTCAAATAAAAAAATTAAAGAAAACTTAAAATATTGAATTTTATAACAAGATATTGATAACTAACAGGACAGTTATTGATATTAATATTAGAGTTAACATCTATATGAAGTCTCCTTAATAAATTCTAACTAGAGTTAATTGCCTTTTTATTTGTCTTTTTTTGTAAGTTATAATTCATTATTTAAAAGTAATGACAATTTTCACCTTTCCTTTCTGATATTAATCTCCTCTTTTCTTTTATTACTGAATTATTAAGACATTAAGCACAATGTTGAAAAGTAAAAGTAGTAGCAGGCATTTTTTTTTTCCTATAAAGAATGAGAATTCTTCACATTTTCTGTTATGAAGTATGATGCTTACTGTAGTTCTGGTAGATTCCTTTTATTGTGTTAAAGAGATTTCCTTCTGTTCTTGATTGTATTTTATTTGTCACATCATGTATTCCATCTTTCAAAATTTAGTATGTCAATATTTCATTGTGATCCACTGAATATACTTTGACTCTTAAATACTTTAATATTATTTTCTCAGGGCTATGAGTTTTCAAAGCCAACAAACCTTGGTGGGGTGATGGGTAGAAAGACAGTGATGGGAGGAGCAGCAGTGATGGAAAGTGAGAGCAAAATTTTAGTTGCGTCTCTGGAAACTGTGATAGTATACCAAGTCTATGACTTAGTAGAACAACAACCTTGATGAAATGTGTTTCCAGATGACTTCTGAACAGGACTGTGACTACCACACTGATTTGGCACCGTGTGATCCCACAGTAGAGATACTGCCATCTCAGTGGGCCAGCATGTCTACTTGTGAGAGGGGAAGAGGCTAAAGTTAGATTTCTCTGTTGGGAAGGTCCTTTCCTGTGGAGATTTCAGAGCATTAGGAAGTGATGAAGGTGACAGCATTTGCAAAATGGGACACTCTCCTTTCAAATACAGAAGCATTTCTGGAGGTGACCCTGAGAGTGGGCTGCTGTTGGCAGCAGGGAATGTTGTCATGCAAGGAACAGGGAACACAAGCCTCAGTTGAAAGTCTTCTGGTGAGACGTTATTTTCTATGTGGTCCCCAGTCTTCAACAGTCGCCATGCAAACCAGTGTTCTGGCCCTCGGTAATGACTCATGTTTGATGCTTTCCCTGGAGTGCAGATTTGTTTACAAGAGTTACAACAGTGAGACATGGCGGTGTGGCACTTCATGCTCCTAATTATTTCTATTCTTTTATTTTTGCCTCTATCTAGTTAGTGTTGAAAGTGAAGAGGAAGTGGAGCAGAAAAACATGTAGAAAAACAACATGGGCCAAGTACTTAGCATCAGAAATGTTTATATCTTTCTCACACAGATTATCATGAAGATTTATTTGGATTCTTTAACCTTTATATAGGAGGGTGGGTGTAGTTCAAGTGGTAGAGTGCATGCTAAGCACTAAGAGTGCATGGGTTCAATCCCCAGTACCTCCATTAAGAAAAAGTAAATAAATAGACCCAATGATCTCCCCCCCAAAATTAAATAAAAAATAAATGTTAAAAAAGAGAGGAGAATGTACCCTTTATTTAGCAGTGTTTTCAAAGGGCAGTGGTATTCAATCCTGCCCATAATTAGGGGTATGTGTGTGTGTGTGCGTGTGCACGTGCGTGCGCTTTCACATGTGGGCACGTGTTGAGCTGCAAGCCTTGCGGTTGCCCAGCTTCAAGACCAAAGAAAGAGCGCGGAGTCAGCAATAGAGACATCAGCGGTTATTAGACGTTATTAGGGATCTTACACGTCCAAAACAAAGGGTCCTGGCGCCACACCCCACCGTGTACAGCAGACGGCAAACAGGACATGGCAGCCACCTTCCTTTCTCCGGGGAGAAGGAGGCTACCATTTATAGGGGAAGCTGAAGTCAGGTTGGCTCATCAGTTACCAGGGAAACCAGCGACCGGGGAAGGGGCAAGCAGTAGGCAGTTACTAATTAAGCCTTATAATTAAGATGATTAGAGAGCCGTGAGTGAGGCAGGGGATGTACAAGGAGCAAGAGAACCACCATCTTGAATGGCCCGACCATACAGCGTGCTGTGGGGGGAGGTTAAAAATACTGACACCAGGACCTTATTTCAGATCTTTTAAATCAGAATTGCTGGCAGTAGGGCTTGGGCATTTGTTGTTTTAATGTCTGCAGAAGGAGAGCAGGGCATCCTGACTTGCTAGGGTATCAGCATTTGGAGGTACTGCCGAGCATGACAGGAGCCTCAGCGGGCTGTGTGCTGTCAGTCTGACAGTTTGCTGGAGGCATGAAAAGTATAACTCAAATCAGGGTGCAAGCTACTCCTTGAAATGACAGGTAAATTCAGGCACACTGTAGAAAACAACACTGTTTGACAATCTGCTTTACAGACATCTTTAGTAGCTGCTTCTTGGAGTCGACCTTCAGGCCAGTGGTTCACAAACTTGAGCGTAAGTCAGAATCACCTGGATGGTTTGTTAAAGCCCAGATTGCTGGGCCCTGCCCCCAGAGTTTCTGATTTAGTAAATCAAGAGGGGAGCCCTGAAACTTCCATTTCTCACAGCTTCCCGGGGGAGCTGATGTTGGTGTTACTGGCCTGGAAACCACACTTTGCTTTAAGGAGTAGCTTAGGAGAGGCCTATTTTTCAATTGTAGTTGACTATCTGTTGCTTTAGTCAGATCCATTTCTTAGGAAATAAATAGGTTCCTTCTTAACAGTTATGGGTTATTAAAATGGCATAGGTATATCAACCTAGGGAACTGGGGGCTGCAGACCTGGGAGCCTTCACTGATCAGAGGACGACTGGGTGTCTTTTCTGAAGTCCATTTGTAAGTCAGCTGTTCAGAGTGCAGGGTGTTTTATCCCCAAAGGAGAAATGCCTTGAGTGGGTGCTGGGTGCTCAGCCAATCCATAAAACCTAGTCAACTGGTGTGCTAGTTTTCATATTGTATATATCAATTAATTGTAACTCAGTTTTATTACATCTTTACCTTTGCAGTGTAAAATTTATTTTTTATGTAGATTGTTGGACATTTATTTCCAAGCTCAAGGAGATTTGCCCCAGTCTGTCCGTAGCTTGTTATGGAAATATTTCTGGTCATAGATAAACTCAACTCCAAATGGAAAATTGTCAATAATATTTTCAGTTAGAAGCAATTACCTGTGACATACATTTGTTACAAAATATGTTTGTATGCTCCCTGCCACCGACTCCACTTTTCTTTTCAGGCTGTATGGTCAGGCCACTCAAGGTGGCTGTGATCTTGCTCCCTGTACATGCCCTGCTTGACCAGTGCCTGCCTCACTCACATGACTATCCAATCCTCCTAATTATGGGGCTTAATCAGTAACTGCCTAGGTGCTTGCCCCCTGCCTCAGCTGCTGGTTTCCCTGGTAACTGATGAGCCAACCGGACGTCAGTTCCTCCTATAAATGGTAGCTTCATTCTCCCTCGAGTCGGGAAGATTGCAGCAGTGCCTTGCCTGTGGGGTGCCGTGCACAGTGGGATGTCACTCCAGGACCTTTTGTTTCAGACAGGTAAGGTTCCCCTGTCCAGTAAACCGTCGATGTCTTGGTGACTGTTTCAGGCTCTTCCGTCTCGAGGCTGGGCAGCTACAAGCCTCGGAGGCCTGTGGGTTTCAGCCCAACAGAGGCTGAGGGAAACAGCAGTAGTTGCTTACCTTAAATTAGAAAACTTGACATTGAATATTTGAGAATATTCACCTGCAAACATTTTTTGGGGAGGGTTTCAATTATTATTTTGATACCTTTAAAACTTAAGTTTTCTATTTCTTTTGCAACAGTGTTGGCTTTTAATAATTTTTGAGTAATTTATCTGTTTAATCTTGGTCGTCATCTTGATTAGAGTCCAGCTGACTATTGTTGGAGGAACTCATGTGAGCTGGACCCTGGCAATTGGTGGTTCCTCACCCCCTCCCCTGTCTAAGAAAACACATTCAGCCCAGTGTTTCCACAGTGGGACCCAGTTTCAAGGACGTAACCTTGAGAGAGTAAAGGTTATTGAGTCCATCTGAACTGAATATGTGATGGAACCTGATTAGGACCTCTGTATACATTCTTAAGATAGCGGTGGGCAGGTGTGGAGGTCTGCTAGTCCTATGGCCGCCCAAGATGAGCGCTGTAGATTAGCTCCCTTGCTTATTAAAGCTGCCCCCTGCCAATTTGGAGCAGTCCGCCTCTTCCTTGCCCTCCAGTTTCAGATTTTACCCGAAACTCCCAAGGGTGTCTTCTAACAACTATATTTTTATTATTTTTTAATTGTTTTACTCGCTAGCCAGTTTCCCTTTTTCATTTTATATTTTGTATTTTGTCTCTTTCCCTAACCAGTCCTCACAGAGGCCTGTTTTATTTCCATTGTAGCTTCTTTGATCTATGAATTTTACAGAAGAATGATTTTTAACATAATCAAATATTTTGGGGGTTCTAATATTTTATGGTATTTATCATTTTGTTTCAATGTGGTCAAAGAATGTTGTCTTAAGATAATGCCCTGTGCTGTTTGTTGACGTTTGCTTTGAGTTGTGCTAGGCAGTTTTTTAAATGTATTTCACAGATGTTTATGGAGAGTGTACTCTTAACTGTTGGATAAAGGAACTTAATATAGGAACATTAGATTGTGCTTTGTAACTAGGATATTTAAATCTTTTAGATCTTAATATTTTCTACATAGTCTTTTACTCAGAAGTGTGTCAGTCTCTTTCATGTGTGACTGTCCATTTGTCAACTACTCCTTGTGAAGTTTTTTTAAAGGCTATGTTTTCTTCTTTGTTACCACAACTTATTAAGGTATTTGTAAATAGAGAATGTCAAGCAATACTATCTTTCACTATCTGCCTGAATTTACTTGTCATTTTAAGGAATATGGAGTCTGCCCCTTCATTTGAATTGACATTTTCATGCCTCCAGCAAACTGTCAGACCGGCAGGATTCAGCCTGTTCCTGTCCTGCTCAGCAATTGTCCTCCAAGTGCTAAACTTGACAGTTGGGGCTGCCCCTGCCTTTTCTCTCCAGCTGTTAACGAGGATCTGTATAAACATATGACTATACTGGCTGTAGTCCTGTCTAAACCTGGAATTTACTTCTACCTCAGTAGTTTTTGTTTTTTCTTCTCAGGAAGTGGACCAAGATGGGTTTGTCAACCAGACATGAAGTCATGGGACTGCACTGTGTGAGAGACAGGTAGGCCCCTGTGTCGTGACTGTAAGTGCCCGCTGTGAAGCATGTCCTTCCAGAGTCAAAGAACGGTCCCCGAACCTTCAGGTACTTCTGCAGCCATTTAATGCTATTAGTGTCTACCTCATAGTCTTATCAGAGCTGCAAACTGCACGGAGAAATTTTTTTTGGCTACTTAATCTCCTGAAGTGGAGCCACTGGGTTTCTAAGCTCTGTTAGATGTTTTGGGTCTTTAAAATGGTTACAGTTAAATTTCTGCTTCAGTGTTTCTGTTTGGGCATTAATGTGGAGTAATCTTTATTGCATGTGTTGACTGGAAAAAAAAATGCACAACCTAAAAGTTGAGAGTTACGTTTTATTAAGCGGACACTTCTGAGGACTTAAGGCCGAGATCCAGCCTCTCAGCTAGCTCTGAGGGACTTCTCTAAAGGGCCAGGGGGAAAGCCAGGATATACAGGAGTTTTTGCAACAAAAACCACGTGTTAAGAACATTAAAATATTGCTGTTAGAGAAAACCAGATATCTCAAGTTAAGGAATTTAATGCTTTTTTTTGTTTGTTTTTGTATGGGAAGGTGCAGAAGTCTGGGCTCATTGAAATCATTCCTTTGTTGTGCACCGGTCTGTCTAGGGCCAGTATCGTGTGCTTTCCCGTCCTGAGTTCCCTCAAGGTGCACCGGTGGGGGTGGTGGCAGAGGCTGGGCTGCCTGCTTGTCTTGTCTCCATCCTGAGTTCTAGCTGGCTCACTGTTGGGTCAGTGGTAGAGGCTGATGTCTTGATGGTGGAAGCATCCTTTCTTTGCTGATATGGCAGGCAATATTTTTAATTCACACATGAATGAATTGTAACACTGAAAACATTGAGAACATATTCAGTTCTTTCGCGTATTTATTTTTACTGCTACTTAATAGGACAGAAGAAACAAACATTTGGAGACTTTATGTACCAGTCTTAGTTTTGAGAGGAAGTGAAAAACATGCTTACTTGATAGGTAATGTAATTTAGATTGTTCCAGGAATGTCTAAAGGACCTGGGAGCCATTTCTTTAAAATGTTATCGTCAAGGAAGATTGCACCCCTATCTCCTTGCCTCTGTCAGAGAGTCAGAGCCTAACTTTAGTGGATCCGTTACTCCAAGTGGTAAAGCTACCTCCCATCACAGAGGCCTAAGAGGTTTATTTTTCCTTTGGCTAAAGCTAATTAGCAAACGCAGTCACCATAGTTACCAGGTGAACTTAGGATGACCTGTGTCTGACAAGTGGTGCTGTCAAGTCATCTTACTTGAGGACTAGTTATGGCTGATCTCGAGAACATGTGTGTGATGGACTGTATCTGCTTGGCACGTAAAAGGGGAAGATTTCTTTCTGTCTCTGCAATCGCTTAGCAGACTATGATGCACATCACATTACAGCTTAATGTTCATTTGACAATAAAACTATTTTACTTTCGTGAGTTTTCTTGATTGGCAGGAGGATTTGTCTTATTTTATATTTCTCCAGTAAATGTTTCCTTTTATTTACAGGTACTATATAATTTAACCCTCTGATATATGCATTTTTATGTTAATGTTTTGGAATCAGAAGGTTACATTCAGAGAAAGTGACTTAGCAAAGTTCATGCAACTTATAAATGAACAATATGACTTGAACTTCATTTTCTCTAGCTCTGCAGTATTTCATTTCACTGTGCCGTATTTCTCACAGACAGACATGTCACTTATTTACATGTTGTCATACTGAATTCAGTAACATTGACTTGTTGACAAAAGAATTACCAAGATTTACTTGTTAAATGTGCTCAGTTGACTGAGGGGCCAAGTTTGCTTCACTACCTGTTAAACTTACACCTTCTCTCATTTAAAAAATTTTCTCTAATGTGCTTTAGCAATGTAAACAAACCAAAACTGACAGCCTTGTGGGTTTTTTTTTTGTTTTTTTTTGTTTTGGTCTCAAGTTCTGCATTCAAATATTGGCATTACATTGGAAGTACTCAAAAAATTAAATAGCATTTCCTGACTAAAGAAATGGTAAGAAATAAACACTAATGTTTATGAAGATATAACACATACCTTATCTTAAATTTTACTAGTACTTACATTCTTATTACTTTTCTGTTTTGCCTTGATGTTTTTTCTTTAGAAAACAATTAAAATTCTTTTTCAAAGGTGTATCTCCTTAGGTTCATAGGAATTCAAAATGAAGTATGTTAGCTGCTTTTTTAGTGAAGTATAGTTGACAACATTAGCTTCAGGCATACAACATAGTGTTCCAGTAGTTTTATAAATCATACTCCATTTAAAGTTGTAAAATAATGGCCATGTTTCCCTGTGCTGCAGTAAGGATATATTGTTAAGTGCTTCTCAAAATTTGCAAAAATGTCTTACAAGAGAGGTAAACTGCATTAGAGCTGGCTGATCTACAGATGGGGATGGAAAATGCTCTGTCTTATGAGGCACCTGTCTGAGGGGAGGTCTTTGCAAGGTGTCCAGGCAAGGGAAGTTTGCTCTCAGTCAAGAAGGCGAGATCTGCTTCTACTGTCCTGAGGGTTCAACTTCCTCAGGTTCTTTGATGCAAATGAATCTTTCCCAGGTATCAGGGTCTCACTCTTTCTCAATTAGGGCCCCGGCTTTTGAGGCAGGAGTCCAGCGGAGGCTGCACGTCAGTCTCCTTACAGGTGTCCTGCCAGTACCATCGGTGCCTGAGCATGTTTTCCCAACAACTTGGACCTGCAGATGGGTTTAAGTGCTGCTGTGAGGCTTTCTGACTTTCAGTCTGCCTTGAATTGAGTCGAATAACCCAAACCTGTTTCATTTTAGAAAAGACTCTAAAAGCAGTTAATCAAACACAGCCAATTCTACAGACCTTATAATTACCATTGACCCCAGACCTTTCAAGTGATATCCCGACCTCATAAGCCAGTGCTTCACTTTAGCCTGTAGCTTGCCCCAGTCTACCGCGGGTTAGAGTGTTAGAGTTGTGTTTTTCTGCAGCCAGCTATGATCACCACCCCACCGGTCCTGATTGCCGGGTGACCTGTGCGTCACTCACAATAACCGAGAATTCTAACCTGAGAACTCTCCCAACTTCAGCATCTCCTGACCAGGGCAATCCCTGGAGCTGTCTGAGTCTGGGTCCCCCCAAAAGCAGAACCCGAGAAAGGCCTGGATCACAGGTTGCTGAGTTTAGAATGTGCTTCCAGAGACCCAGAGATGGGGGATTAGGAAGACTAAATCAAGAAAGGAGGGAAAGCCTGTCCTAAGTTGCATCATTGGACTGGTTACCGCTGTAGAAAACTGGAACTTTGTTCTGTTGGGGACCCTTTGAAAACTGGTGTAGCCGTCACCTCAGAATTAGCCTTTCAAAACATGGGGGGTTAATATTTATCCAAGAGCTCCTCTGTTGGTTTTCGATTGCTGCTGTAACAAGTGATCACAAACTGGCAGCTTAAAACAACTCATTTATTATTTCACTTGGTGTATCAGGACTCAAGGTGTTGGCAGGGCTGTAGCCGCTCTGGAGATACTAGGGGAATCTGTTTTCTTGTTCATTCAGGTTGCTGGCAGAATTCAGCTCTTGGTTTTTATTATTTTCAGAGGATCCAAGTTTCCACTCAATATCACTTTCCCATGACAGGAGTAATTTCCTTCAGCATTTATTATATACTGGCAGTGTCTTCTTAGTTTTCTTTTATTTGAAAGGAAAATACCATGAGTATCTAGGATAAAGACATCCTCGAATCCTAGTTGGACCAAAGAAAATGTTTTCAGCACTAGAGATCTTCTCTCTCGTCATGGTTTCTGATGAGAAGTCAGCCATGAATTGGATCATTGTTCCCCTGTCTTTAAAATGCTGCTTTTTTCAAGAGTTGCTCCTAATCCTTGGCTTTCATCACGTGGACTATGATGAGCCTCATTAGAGGTTTTTTGTGTTTATTTTGCTTGACATTTAATATCTTCATTTTGAAAAAAACTTGTATTTCATCAAATTGGGAAATTTTCAACTGTTATTTAAAATTTTTTTCTGCCTCATTCTTTATCTCTTCTTCTAATTTATCAATTCCATGTATGTTAGACCTTTTAATACCATCTAATTGGTTGATAAGACTGTTTTTTCCCTCAATCTTTTCTATTTCTTTACTGATACTTTGATTCACCAAAAGTTTTGTTTTCGTTAATTGGTGATAATTATAAGAGCCATCTTAAAATCCTTGTATGTTAGGTCCAGCATTTGTTTATCTCTGGGTCAGGTGTGACTTTTCTTCCTTCTCTGCTGACAATGCATCATATTTTCTTGGCTTTTCTTACATTGGATAAGTCTGGATGGTGTTCAAGATACTATAAAGGTTTAGTTGTGAAGATTCTGGATTCTGTTACTTTTCTGTGATGAGGGTCATTTTCTTTTCAGCAGGTAATTGGCTTGGCTGGATTTGAGCTACAGTCTGTGCTACATGGGTACCAAATCTGGTCTCAAATGAGAGCTTTTGTCTTTAATTCCAGTGACAAGAGTCTGGTCTACATTGGACATGCTCAGGGTCAGTTGGAGACACTGATAGGAGAGTTTGGGGATTCTCATTATGGTTTTTATCACTTCAGAACTTCGGTACTTTCTTCAGTGTTCGATATTGTCTGGCTTCACTTCTCCAGTTCCTCAGACTAGAAAGAGTGAGAGATTCTCCCTGTGAGCCCCTCTTCCCACTGTGTGTTCCGTGTGTGCTGCACTTAGTCCCAGGGTAAGGCCATGGACGGTGGAAACGTACTTGTGGGAGCGTGCCATCTCTCCCCTTCCAAGTCAGTGCGCACTTCCCAGCAGGCTCTGTTTCCTTCATTCTCAGGTACCTTCAGGTGGTTGCTTTTCTGTATTATGTCCATGTTTTATAGTTTTCTGCAGAGGGGCCCATCTGGTTGCCTGAGTCAGTCCTACTTGGAAGTAGAAATTCCAGTATAAATCTGGGTCTAGGCTGTTAAAGACACTGTGGTCATTGTTTGCTCCTTTAATTTCCCTCTCAGAACGAGGCAGCATTCTTAGGGGAATGGGCTCTGTGCACACCGTGTGATTCTTCTTTCCTCTATGCAGAGAGGGCATGGACACCACATGCTAATCGGTTCACTATTGAGGTGAAGGCTCAGCTTCTATAAGTACAATTGTATTCTGGTCGGTATTTGTTCAGCTGCCTTAATAGTAAGAACACAGTTTGCATTCATTCATTTATTTATTCCATCATTTAACAAATACTGAGTGTCTACTAAGTGCCTGGAACAATGCTATATTTTGGGTTACAACAGAGAAGTACAGACACACACACACACACACATACACACACAGACACACACACGGCCTTTACTGCTATGGTTTATGTTCTATCAGGAAAGACATCATAATAAAATGTGATATAAAATGGACTAGGGAGACTACAGGTTGTGATATAAAATACAACTAGGAGAACACAGTTGGTTATTGAAGCCCACCTAAAGGACTTAGGGTTTCGCCACAGCGTCTGGTGATGGCTCTGTACCGAAGTGATCAAGTTGATACACAAAAGGTAATTTGAAATTATCCAAGTGAAGGAGAAGAAGAAAGGGAAAAATAGCACATGCAGAGAGAACATTATGTGCAAAGGCCCTCCCTTAGGAAAATAAAAACATGGAACACTTAAAAATGTAAAAGAGATTCAGAGTGGTGTAGCATGGAATATGAGGAGAAAGATGGTGAGGTACGTGGGGGGAAAAGGACTGAGCCGAGGTGCTGGGGGCAGGCCATGATGTGTCATGTAGGGCACGTGTGCTGGACGTTCTCCAGATCCAGTGTGTCCCCTGCTCTCTGCACCAGAGGCCAACGTGTGTAGATTACATCAGTGGTTCCTGTGCCCAGGGTTTCTGGTTGTGTTCTGCCAACGAGAACCCCGGACAGTAGACTGGAAGGAGTGGGGAGGGTGAAATCACGGGATTTATTTCCTTACTGACCTTTCTGTGAAACAGCCTTGAAGTAGTTTTGTTCCAGAGCTCCAAGTCCCTCCTAATCTGAAGGAGGCTTCCTCTATCTGACGGCCTTCTCTCCTTTCAGCCTAGGGATACCAGTACTCCCAGTTTCCTAAATGCTCTGCCGAGTCAGGGAAGCAGAACTGCATAGGTATTATGAAATAAGGCAACTGTTACGGAAATAGGACCTTTTGCAACGGTGGGAGGAGCTGGGGAAATAATGTACCCTAAGGGAGAGTTAGGGGATCAGAGAAAAGTCGTAAGTTGGCCCTTCTGAAGCACTGGTACAGGTGGACAAATGGGAGCTTATCATCCAGTCTGTGATGCCAGTCACTTTGAGTGACTGGGGTCATGGCGGAGAGCTGGGGGACAGGTCTTGCATGTAACAGAGAGCCTGGGTTGCCGTTGGGAGGAAGAGCTGAGCCTGGGGCAAGGGCAAGCTGGGACCCATCTGTACTCTGTTATCTGCCCTTTACCACTCTAAAACACCTACCATCAGGTTGTAATAGCTGCTGCCTCATTCTGCCTTGCAAATCTCAAAATAAATTTTCCTTCTAGTCATCTGAAGTCCAGAACCATACAGTGAAGGAGATTCTGAAAAATGTAGTTCTAGCTTAGCCAAATGTACTTAGCCACAGTACAGTCCCCTTCCACTATTGCTAATGGTTTCCCTCCATCACACCTGAAACTATCTAAATAGGTCACTTATAATGCCTACCTGAGATACTAATTTGTGCCATCTTTCCCACTAGGACCCTGGATGATACACCATTTAAATGTGCTTGGATTTATCCTCAGGAAAACTGAAAGCCATTGGATTTCAATAGGGCAATAATGGAACAGACGTGCACATTGGATTGTTTTACATTCAGTGTATGAAGTATGAAATAGAGGCCTGGGATTATGTTGGCTATGAATGGAATGAAAAAAAAAAATCGAGAGGCAGGGACATCAAGACCGGTCAGGAATCTCTTGTGGTGAGATTCAGTGGTGATGAAGGAAACTGGGCAGATTTAAAGATATTAATGTCAGACAGAATGAGTGGATCTGATGACCTGAGGGAGGTGCTTCTGTGCAGACTGACATAATAGGTCGCACTGAGGGAGACACAGCCATCACATCTCATAGAAACATGCGTAAATACAAGCTGAGATGAAAAATGCTATCCTGGAAAAGTAGGCATAAGTTATATGGTACAGTGTACAAAAATGGAACCTCTCAAATGTCCTTAAGCCCCCGTTTCTGCTGATGGTAGAAGAGAAAGGAAAACTTGCCATTTTGAGGTACTTTGTTCTGGCCTTAAGCAGTCGATTTCAGTTCGACTTAACATCCTTTGGGTAAGCTGTTCTCTAGGTTTGTTGCTGCGTCTTTCCTCCTTTGTGCCTCCCAGCTTGAGAGAGTTGGTGGAAAGCCTCACCGTGGCGGCAAGGGAGGGGCGTTTGAGGGACATGGTAGTCTTCTCTGCAGGCTCTGTCTGACCTTGACTGCAGACCCTGCGGCAAAGCCCGGGCTTGTGTAAGTTCTAGCATGCTCTTCTGTCACAGACAAGGCACGATGGCTTTTCCCACTGTGTTCTTTGAAAGCATGGTTTGACCCCGAAGCCTGGCTGCAGCACCATCTAATGAAGTGTTCGAGTGTTCGTTGTCTCTCTGCTCCGACGCCCCTTTTGTCCTTCTTTATGATGAAGGTGCTTCCACAGCCACTCATGGCCATGTGAGGTAATCTGGATTCCTTCAGCATGACGCAGGAGATCAGAGGGACTTGGGTTCAGTCGTCCAGAACCATCTATCCAGACCCATTTCTATCCCTGCCGGTCTCTCATTCCTGTGCCATAATGTGAGGATATATACCACCAGCTTGAAAATCTGACGGTTCCCCAGGTATTTTTGTAAACACTGTCTCTCCCCAGAAACCTAGGGATCATAATTCCCCTCGTGTTTCCCCTCCATCTCTCTTTCCAATCCAAAACGCACAAGTTGTCTACTTCCTCTTTCTGTAGGGTGGAAACTTCGGCCATATTCTCTATCCTTTCAAAAGTAATAGTTAAAAAACTCAATGTGCCAAATAATTTAGGAGTTTTGATATATAGAGGGGAGACTTTATCTCTGAAATGGCCTGGCTGTCAAGACTATGAAGATCACTGGACTGAAGAAATTAAATTTGCAGCTACAAGCTGAGTAATACTGTCTTTATTTTAAGCTATATTGGTCTTTGCACTGAAGTAAGGAGTGTCCTTGGGTCAACATTCCATGTTTTCCAAAAGGTAAAGGGAATAACAAATAAGTTTGATAAATAAAAAACAATCAGCTGCTCATTCAGGATGATGGTTGTAATCTGTCACAAAGCATAAGTCAAAAAGCATGTGGAAATCTATAGAGAATTTGACAATTGAAATGATGGATAAATTTGGTCCCACCTCTATAAAACCTTTAGAGTTTTGATGCCGTAACACCCAATATTAAATATTTTATTTAAATTTAAACATCTTTCTGTACTGGAAACCAGCAAGTAGGTGGCTTTTAGCTTTGCTCCCTAGCTGCTACAAAATGGAGGCAGAAGGAATTTTTATATTATATTTAGATATTGCCTGACACTGAGCTCTTCCCCTGGACTGGAAGGAAGTCATGAAAAAACAAAAGTTACAGAAGATAAGCAATAAACCTCCCGACTTAATTGAATTAAAACATTTACTGGGGAAAATGTCGCTGCATTAAAAAAAATCCTCATTTATTTAAAAACTTTAATATAAAGTCTGGTATGTTCAGGCAGGAAGCCTGTGTTTGTTCTTAGTGGGCTGCCATTCACGTGGCACAGATACCCAGAGAAGAGGAGACTGGCAGTAAATAAGACCAGGTTCTGAAAACCTTGTTGTTTAGATATTACCCCTCTACTTGGAAGTGTTTTATTTTTTTTGGTGTTGACATTTAATGATTCTGGAGGTTTCCTGTTTCCTTTGTCATTCTAAAATTCAGTTGAGTTACAATATTAAATATGCCAGGAACATAGCTGAATGAACATAGCTGAGGGTAGAGAGAGGGGAGAAGAAGTTCATTCCATCTTGGAGGAATTAAGATACCCTGGCGTGTTAAGTCACTATTATAAAGACTCTGGAAGGCTGTCCGGTTGATTTTGGTGATTCTGACAGAAGCTAGCCAAGACTTCCAATTTCTGAAGGATTACTGAAAAAATTACTTCCTCTAAAGCAGTAGGTCCTTGTGACCTAGAATAGAACATCAGATACCTCAGAAATGAACTAAGAAAGGAATAAAGACATTGGAATCTTCATCTGAGTTACTTGTTGAGCATGGCGCTCCCAAAGGGCTGGGTGAACATTAAAGATGCTTCCCTCTGACATTCCTGCCTAAGGAAGGCATTCCTTACTATCACTGTGCTTCTCATCGGTTTGTCTCAAGCATCATTTTCATCTCCATAATATTTTGTTTGTCCCCCAAATGACTTCTAAAAAAAATAAACGTGGATTTTCAAAATTTGGGAAACTTCAAGAAATCTTAAAGCTAGTGCTTTATAGGAAGGGCATAGGACAGTAAGAGGAAGGTTAAGTTTTAGGAAGTACAGGAGGAGATTGAGCAGTTATAGGGAGCCACTTGGTACAGAAACATACTGAGACACAAGCCACATTTCTAAGATCACCTTGGGATTGCAACATTTTTCTTCAGGTTAGACTACACATTTTTAAATAGGGGACAGCTCGTCCTGCTGAGCTAGAATAAGAGACTGATGGCAACTGTGAAGTAATTGGTTGAAATCACTGTCAAAATTGTTTCGCCCAGGGAGTCCCTTTTTCAGGGCCAGGTGATTTAATAAAAACATCAACAAAATATCAGTTCTACATGGGATACAGCAGGAATGAGCGCGAACTGGCTGGGAGGCTGAGTGTCCCTTTCTCCTTCCTTTCGCCATGTGCAGTTTAGCCACTTCGATGGGCTGTGGTGGCAACAGTCCGGATGAGGAATGAAACCATGATATTCAGAAAGAACACTTCAAGTTTACCCTATTTCACAGATGGGACTGATTCAGTTATTCCTGTCTCTCACTTGAATGGCTTTTTCATATTTATAGGCAGGAATGACACCCCCATTAATTATGTTTGGATGCCGGGAGCAACGCACTATTTTAAACTGGTTGACAGGGAGGAAATATTTTCAAATTCTAAAACATGTCTTTCAGTTACATGAAGCCATTGAGGAACATTGTTGCCTTAAACACAGAGATTTTGTAACACATGCATACCTTCTCAGAATCACGATTCTTCTGACGTTCTACCACTGTTCGACACCATGTTACATCTATTCCTAGAAAGTGAAATTATCTTTTTAAAGTCAAATGAAAAAATTGTCCCAGTGTGAAGAAACGAAATTAATAGATACTGAGGGGCCAGAAGAGCATGAGAGGGGCAGATGCATGGGGTTGAGAGCATGTTTTCTGGGCAGTTTTGATTCATCAGCAACTGAAAAGCCTACAAATTAGAAGTCCTGTGGAGACTGAAAGCACCATCTGACACGCTATTATAGCTAATTTGTTTATGTTAAGGAAATAATAATTATAGACAAATCTAACAGAAACCTCCATTATTGGCTTAATTAAATGCTTCTCTGACACTTTGCAAATTATTTGTCAGTTGGGGCTGTGCTGATGGAAGTGGCTGGTGTGGTCGGTTGACCATTTCATGGTTGGACTTGACTGTTATGGCAGTTCTTGTGTTAACACACAATCCTAAAAAAAGACTTGCTTTGTTCTGAGGGGGAAGACCATGTATTCCCTTCATTATTAACTCTTTTCTTCCTAAATAATCACATGGACATCATATCCTTCCCTGTAGTC
This sequence comes from Camelus bactrianus, assembly GCF_048773025.1. Classification (NCBI taxonomy): domain Eukaryota; kingdom Metazoa; phylum Chordata; class Mammalia; order Artiodactyla; family Camelidae; genus Camelus; species Camelus bactrianus. The sequence continues at coordinate 43,658,660 of NC_133541.1, forward strand.
TTCCTGGGTTGGGAAATGGGCTTCATTGTAGCAGTTAGGCTGTTTATCAGCTGTGCTCACCTGGTCCCCTTGCTTATCATTCTTACACCAAATAGACTGACTTACACGCTTCAAGTTTTAATGATCAGAGGCACTTCAACGTGTGTCATCTAAAAAAGTGCTCTCACAGCCACTGGTTTACTCGTGGCTTCTATTGCTAATGGCTTTTGTGTACTACCCTCTCTGGGTGCCTAAGTATTTGAGATATGCCAGCTGTTACCAACTTCAGATTGTCTCTAAAGTTTGTATGTTCAAAGTCCCCAACACAAGAGATGTTACTGGGTTAGTTAGACACTTCTGACCCTATGGGACAAATCTGTCATACCAGATCAGTTCAGATGCTACTGCCAGAAAGAGATCGGCTCCCTATGGGAGAGACATGGATCTCTGTTCTACTCTGCTGTGGCTGGGATGGATGGGGCACATAGTCAGTCTCCTTTTTAAAGAGCTCTGAAAATGCACATAGAGCATAGTAGACTACTTAACATGCACAGAAATGAAAAACCCAGTATCAGAAAGAACAGCTTCCACGATTATTTGCCACGTTTTAGATCCTGGACTGAGTACATCATACATCCCGAAACACAACAGCCTCATCACATAACAGGGCAAAGTATCATTACAAACAAACAAGTTTAGCCTCAGAAAGGTTAAGTAATATGCCCAGTGGTACATTATCAGTAAGAGAGAGAGCCAGGACTTGAGCTACCTTCAAGGAAATTATAATCCTAATTTCCTTGCCCGCCATCCTCTCCTGTATCTAAGGTTATGGGAAAGACGAGAGCTAAGAGATACTGGCTGCGCTTTTGCTACCAATTTGCTAGACATGTCAGTCAGAGTCCTTTAATGCGTAAGTTCTCTCATCTGGAAGAGCTTACTGAGGTCAGGCAACGATGCTATTCTTCTTTAAAACAGAATCTATTTAAGGATTGAATGAGAGATTTATATAAATCCCTAATACGGTTCTTGGCACAAAATAGACCCTTAGAACATTATTATCATTGGGGTTGTCAATCTACTACTTCAGATGAAATTCCGTAATGCATAAATACATTCCTTTCCAAAGGCGAAGCACAGATGCAACCATACCCATTGAAATTCTCTTGTTTCCAGTACCTTATTTACATTTTATCCTTGATCATTTCTGTTTCTCCCCTGTTTTCCTAGGCTGGGTCTTTATACAGTTAACTTGTGTACCTTTCCCAGCAGTGACATACCACTGGCATGAGGGAGAAGGAACTCTGCAGAGTGCTTGTCGGTACAAAAGGACTTTTATCCTTAAGTATGTCCTCAAATAGGAATAGTAAGATAAGCTGATTGTGTGATGGGGAAATAAAATTAAATCATTAGCTTTTCATTCATCCACCCAGTATTGATTAACATGCCATGTGCTAGATGCTGGGGACACATTAATACATTCATGAGTGATCTGTTGTTTTAACGTGAAATCTTTTCGATTCTGATGCCAAGAGTCTCCAGCTTACCTTAACGATAAGTTCACTGATTAGTTATTATTTCTAGCTTACCATTTTTATGCAGGGTCCTAAGGCAAAGACTCATCATTGGTGACTTACAAATTCGTGCCTGAGGAAATAGTCACCATATTTATCCAAGCATCACAGGGCTTTAAAATATGTTAAGAATTAGCACAGTTCAACTTTGAGATATTATTGCCTTGTTATTTAAAAAATGAACTATTTTTTGAAATACGCTCAGGGAAACTTTTTTTTTAAACATTCTTCTGCTTATTTGTAAAAAGTACATTTTGGGTTTGATATCAAGGTTTCGTTCTACTCATTTAAGTGGAAAACTGCCTCAAATCTTGGTTGGCCTCCAATAATCCAATATATTTCCTGTACCTAGGACTGGGCTTTACATCAGTGAGAGCACGTTTGAGAAGGGTGACGGTTGATTAGGCCTCCAGAGGAAAAGCACGTCAGGATCTGCGTGTGGGCACGTGCTCCCGTGTGCACACCCATTTACACTTACACTTAAATTTGTGTTTGTATTTATATTAAATTTCATAGGCTGCTATGTTCTTCTTACTTAAAATGCAAGGGATTCTGTAATCATGGGAAGTCTGGCTTTATAGGAATTAGAAGTAAACTGAATGGACACAGCAGCATGTTGGGCTTTATATTTGGAATTCTGGACAAGATGGTTCCAGGGGAGAAAGAAAGTTATCACCCTCAGCCACATGCAACATTCTGTGTTCCCTGGCTCCCATGGAAGACGATTAAAAAGGGCAGAGGAGCCTCTAAGTAATGGAGGCCATTTCTCCCTTCCATATCAACTGAAAAGCCTTTTTTATTTGTGCCCAGCAATTATGCTCATCAATGAAAATAGTTTTTTTGATTAAAGCAATCACCTCTGAACTGATATTCTAATGAAATTATACAGAAGATACTATATTGAGAAATGGGCTTTAAAGTTACGAAACTTAAAATTTAACTGAGAAGATAGGTAGGGTTGACATTAATTATACATCGTATACTAATTAGTGAAGAGTTAGCTTTGACCAGTAGGTCCTAAATGTCATCAGAGGCATCAGGAAATGTTTCTCTCTCCTTCCTTCCTCTCTCTATCCCTCCCTCCTTTCATTTTCTCGGGAGACTCCCATTTTATCTATAAAGAACCTTCTTCTCTCCTATCTGGCTACCAGTGTCTCTGGAACTGGGTGAAGGAACGTGGCTGGTAGTGGGTGGGGAGTGAGGAGTAGAGGAGGCCTCATCTTTCATTACAGACTTTGATCTATTCTTTTTGTTGTCTGTTGGGGGGGACCTTAGCCCCACACTCATCTATGTCTGTTATCACTAAATCTGGAGGCTCCATAGTTCACTTCTCCAAATCTATAATCATTTCCTTCAGGAGCTGGAGAGGGATGGTTGCTTCTTGCTTTGGAGTTGAGGAGGGGATCTCATATCTAGCTAGGCTTTCAAATACTATCCAATACCAGTGTCATCTTGACTTCTGTATGCCTGTTGACTCCAAATCCTGAGCTCCTCTGGGATTCTACAGGGTGAATCAGCTTGCTTCTCCTTATGTACAACTGTAGGCAGCACAATTTCACTTAAGTCAGTTATTCTTCTGTTTTCCATCTTACAAAGTTGGGTGACTTCTCTTGTCTGTTATTACCTACTCTCTAGTTGTTTTTCCTTTTGGATTTATACTTCTAGTTCCTTTATTCTAATTTTAGTGAAGTTTGTGAAGTAAGCAAAGATAAGAGTTGGTATCTACTTTACTGTGTTTAACAGAATATCTCTGATACTTTTCACTGGGCTTTTACAGAAGTATCCACTTGGCTTCTAGAGAATTAGACCTGGATTACAGTATTCTTGAGTTAAATTTTTACAGGATGACTTCCTAAATGTTCCCAGGTCACTCCTGGGTAGGTTCCTCCAGTTGGCTGTTGATGAGATTTACTTTCCCATCCTCTACTGTCTTGAATGTCATCCTCACGTCTAAATAGGCCAGTTCCAACCATCCTTGAGGCCAAATGGCAGGGAAGGAGGCTTTGTGTGTTACTCACACACTTAGTTCAGTTAAAGTCAGGAAATGGCATAGACACTTATTCCCTAGCCAGTTAGGATCAGCAGTTGCCCAGATTTTACAAGATGTCAGTGGAACTGCAAAGGCGAAAGTAATTCTATAGTAGCAACCCACTATGTGAAGATAAGGTAATGCAGAGAGTAATGGAGAGAATTCAAGTTGAGCTTCCTCAACTTCTGGAAGTGTGGCCCCATAATAACCCCTCTAAATTCTTTTCTGCTTTGTTACGTATTCATATGTCTCCTTCTCTATTTCCAAGTGAGCATTCCTAAGATCATTTAGTGTCTGATATATATATATATATATATATATATATATATATATATATATATATATATATATATATATATATATATATACATGTTTCTATGTGTGTATACATGTACAAATATATGTATATCTGTATATTGATGTGTGAACTAGCTCAAAGCACACAGGAAGACCTTTTATATACCTTTTTCTGGCTTTCCTCCTGATAGTACTGGGATTCTTGAGTGTGAAGAGATCCTGTGTATATTTCACATCTTTCCCTTCTTCCAAAGACAGACAGTAACCTACATACAATATATTTATAATGAGCTGACATGGAGGTTCACAATTCAAGATAATCATTGGGCCATTGGAAGGCAGGGATCAATGGTTTTAGTGTCAGTGACATGATCAAACCTCAGTTAAAGTGAAAAATACTCTGGAAGGTTATTGTGAGGGAGAGGAGTATGTAGGGTAAGAATATTCTTATCACAAGGGGGCATAGCCCGGGTGCTCCCAGTTCAGACTGTGTCTGATGTGTCCTTGTATCCCTCAAAACCTTGAGCATAAAGAAATAATTGTTAAATAAATGAAAGAAGAATAGAAATATTAGTGAGGTGGACCCTGCCTGTCAGAGACTCTTCCTTAGCCTAGCCTTACAGGAACTCAGACAAGGCTCAGACAAGCATGAGTTTTGGGCTTTGTCCCAGCATAGGTGCAAGATGACGACTCAGGGCTTTCTGGTGGTATTCTCTGATAAATACTAGGACCTTAGTGGTGATCCGTAAGGATAGTTTTTGCTATTGGTCATTTTTTTGCCCCCTTCATGCATAGCTACCCTCCTATATTTCCTCAAATGAGACACTTTCTCATTGTCTGCATTAAGTGCTCTGTTTGGCTAACATTCATATATACTTTAAAACTGCTAAGCATCTCAAATGATAGATGAATTAAGAGAGAACTAAAATATGCTTCAATAAGTTCATATATTTTAATCATGGCAGCTTATTGTTCTTGTATTTTGCTAATGTGGTTTGATGGTTCTTGTACCCTGGGGCTGTTTTAACAAGGAGTAATTTTTAGAAACTCCAGAAAATAAACAAACATATAAATTGTCTTTGCATGGCTCTATGTCAGATTAAATGTTCGTCACTGGAAGTTCAGTTCTTGTGGGAAGTAAATGAAATGCTCTGAACTCTTTTCATAAAAATGAAGAATGAAGATGGTCTCTTCGCTAGAGTCCCAAGGTGCCCTGGGAGGTAGGAGTGAAGGCACCAGCAGCAGCTTTTATTAAAAATATCCCCAATTATCTGCCCATCCACAGCCAGCAGGTTGCCTGTTCAGAGTGTGCAGTCACCTTGTGTGTAAGACACAATTTAGTCCACGTCAGCTCTGGGGAGGGACCTCTCTGTGGAACAAGAAGTTACTACATTTTGCTTTCAGCCCAAACCTTCTACTTTTTACTATTATTGTTGCTACTGTTTTACTATTTAGAAGAAAATGTTCATGATTTTTTATACTAATAGAATTATAACTGCTATAATTCCATTTGGAGCCTGATTCCGAATCTCTACCACATTTCCCCCTCCATTCTCGCATATATAAAGTGAGGGTGGCATAGCATTATCCATTCATAGTCATGTAGGAATATCAAAAATCCAGAAGTTATCTGTCTCCTGTCACTTTTCTATCTAGAATAATTAAGGTAGGGGGTGTGTCTCTTTACAAATACATGAACAAACTTTACTGAGTGGAACTAACTTAGATGAGTAAGGATGAACTAGAGAGAAAAGATGGCCTGGGAAAATTCCTTAAGGAACCTTAACTTGGAAGTCATCTCATGGCAGCGGTTGGTGGATGTACCTAGCACACAAACTTACTTACTTGGTATTATTGCTCCCTCTGTGGTCCTCAAGTTGAATGTCACATTTACAGCCTTTCACAATGTTCTTTCTCTATTTTAAGTTGGACTTAGTCACTCTGTGACATTCAAACACTGCAGAACAAAACTTTATAATGTCTTTGTAGTAGTTAACCAAGAAATGAAATGAAGGTTTAACCAAGACAGAAGAGAATGTGTATTCCTACAGACAGATGGACTATATAAAAGACTATATAAAAGATACATATGTGTGTGTAGAAACCAATTAAGGCTAGTGAGAATTGCGGAGTCTGTTTCAAATTCTTGAAAGCTTTTTCTTAGAGGTCTAATTACTTCCATTGTAGCTCTTTTTGCCTTTCCTCATTTGAATTGTGCATATCAGGCAGGTCTAATTCCTGTAAACATCCCTATACTTCTATTTAATAGTCAAAGGGTAGCATGGATGTGTGGTTCCTCTCTCCTTTGTAATTGCCTAACTTTCCAGATATAGATGAATCCCTAAAATAATTTGTGGGCTTGTAAAAGCATGTGTTTTGTATGTAGACTGCTAATGGGAAGTCCTGGAACACTGGCTAGAGCAGAGGACGTGACACTGCTGACACCAGGATAGAAGGCCAAGGATATTGGAGCACGGGCATTTCAGCAACGTGATTGTCGCTCCCCGGAAATGTTCTCATTATCACCGTGTCCTCTGAGAAGTGTACAGAGACAAGAGGATGGTGAGACTCTACTTTTAAATGCTGAGTAATAGCTAGCCTTTTTTCATCATGATTTTGTGAAAAAATAGGATTCTTATTTGTCTATAAAGCATGGAGCGTCCCCTGCTTCTTGGTTACTAGGTTTCCCGTGTCCCATTGCTTGGAGTGAAAGTGTGTGTTTTATTGGCCATTAGCAGTGCTCCTGCGAAAGAGCTTTAGAGATACAGGTTGGCAAAGTTAACAATTAGAAGTGGATCTCTGACCTTATATGCATCTATTTCAACTAAGGGTTTAAAAAAGGGGGTTGTCAGGTCACTATGCACCTCTTTATTTATTTGCTCCCCTGATTTCTGGGAGAGTCTTTTAGAGTGGGGAAAAATAGCTTAGATTTCTTTCACCATTTTCTCCCTTGTTTATGTAAGGAGAATAAGGGGAAAATATAATAGTATGGGCATTTTCAGAGAGAATTCTTTTATAATTTTACCACTTCTAAATGTTCATGCCTTGTCTGTAGAGCACATACGTTGCACGTTTTACCCTTACAGTGTAACATGGTGTGCTTCACATTCTCAGTATTTGCTGAATGATGAGGCGAGTGATAATGATGATCAGAGATTCTACCTGCTAAGAATCTTACTGTTCTCATCTTTAGATTTTCTTCTTTCTGCAACATTTCAACCAAAACTACTTAGTCTTCTGCAAATATATCTTGGTTTTTTTTGTTGCTGTTTTTTCTTTTACTTTAAATTGTCTTCCTTTCAGGCTCTATAATTTCTACTTTTCCTTCAAGACTCAGCTCAGAAATTGCCTCTTTCCATCAAAGCCTATAGCCATATCACCTTGATCTTCCTCCTTTTAGCTGCTAAGAGAAGCCACAGTCTGAGAGGAGTCAGTTCTGGCTGGGGATTTTTTTTTTTTTTTTTTGGTAAGTTATGCATATCTAATTTAATACATTTCTGGAAGCTTATAGACTCAGTTATATTATTAATTTTTAAATTTTATCAACTCGGCAAAAATATTTTAATCAGTTGGCAATACTAGGCTTGGCCTCTGGCTGCTGTATATACAGTTGCACATTTGTAAATCACTTCTCTCTTTGAGCACTGGTCCTTCACTGTTAAACAGAGAATGAGGTGGTGTGTGGAGTCCGTTATTTCTAAGGTGCCTTCCCATCTTATGTGCATCTGTGCTTCTGCGCTTCTGCTTTTCTTGGGTCCTGGGTTGGGTTTCATATGAACATAAGGCCACTGTCTAGCAGCACTTGATGAGATTGGAGTGGAATTAGGTGTCCTCAATCTTAAAAAATTCAACCAACATTATTTTTGAGAACTCAAAGTTGTCTTCTCCTGCCTTGGGAAGAAAGAATTTGACAGGATGAAAGCTTGGTGGGTCTGACAATTTTAATTTATTTCTAAGAATACAGGAAATTAAAAAGGATGTTCTGGAACTGTTAGGTAGTTAGATAAGTGGGGGCACCAGGCAGAGAGGTGGAGGAGAAGGAGCATGGTCTGGAAGATGGCGGTGTGCCCACCTCCTGGCTGGGGATGTTCTTGATGTCTGGTGAGGGTACTCTGTGGGTTCCATCTGGGGCTGTGTTGCAGGCACACAATGATCAGAGAGTGAAATCAATTCTTTCTAAGGCAGGATGTCCATCAGGGTTAAAAGAAACACTTTATTAAAGTATAATTTGCATACCATAATTTCACCCACTACAGGTGTACAATTCTGAGTTTTAGTAATTTAGAGGTGGTTGACCATCAGTACAGCCCAGTTTAACAACACTTCCATCACCCCAAGGATCCCTCCTGTCCATTTATAGTTAAGCCCCATTCCCACCTTCAGCCCCAGTCAGCCATAGACCTTTCTGTTTCATAAGATTCTCCTTTTATGAATATTTCATATAAAGGGAATCATATAATATGTAGTCTTTGCATGTGTCTGTCACTTAGCTTAATGTTTCTGAGGTTCATTCATGTTGCACTGCTGATCATTTTAATTGGTGAATAGTATTCTAAAGAATTGATAAGTCACATTTTGTTAACCCATTCACCAGTTGATGAATAGTTGAATTATTTCTGGTTTTGGGTTATTACAAATAATATTGCTAAGTACATATGTGTATAAATCTTTGTGTGGACATATGTTTTCATTTCTCCTGGGTATATACCTAGGATTGGAATTGCTAGGTTGGTAAGCTAAGGTTTACCTTTTTAAGAAACTGCCTATACTAGTTACTGTTTGCTGTGGAAAACTGCAAACTTAGTAGCTAAAAACCACATAAACATACTGTCTGGTAGTTTTTGTGTGTCAGGACTCTGAGCTTGGTTTAGTTGGGTCCTCTGGCTCAGGGTCTCTCACAAGGCAGCAGTCAAAGTGCTGCAACTGTGATTTTATCTCAAATATCTTTGGAGAATCTGCATTCAAGCTCATGTGGTTTTTGGAAGAGTTTATTTCCTTACGGGGTTGTTGGACTGATGTGGCCTCAGTTTCTTGTTGTCTGTCTGCCAAAGTCTAACTTCACTTCTTGCTGCGTGGCCTCTCTGTAGGACAGCTCACAACATAGGAGATTACTTCATCAAAGTCAGCAAGGGAGAGAGTCCACTAGCAAGAGAGTGGTTTTAATCTTACAAAATGTAATCATGGAAGCTAACATTCCTTTACCATATTCTGTTGGTTACACGCAAGCCACATGTTGTGCCCAGACTAAAGGAGAGGTGATGACAAAAGGAGTGACCACTGGGAGGTGGGAATTGCTAGGGGCCATTTTAGAGTCTGTCTTACCCAACTGGTGTCTGAAGTGCTGATAGCACTGGCCATTACCACCAGCAGAGCAGGGGGGTCCTACTTTCTCTTCATCCTCACCAGCATGTGTTATGGTCTGTCGTTTTGATCATAGCCAGTCTAGTGGGGGTGAAGTGGTATCTCACTGTGCCCTTAATTGCATTTCCTTAATAACTAACAATCTTGGCTGTATGTTCATGTGCTTATTTGCCATTATATCTTCTCCGATGAAATGTATATTCAACTCTTCTATTTTTTAATTGCACTATTTATCTTCCAATGATTTAGTAGTAAGAGTTTTTTACATATTCTGGATATGAGTTCTTCATTGGATATGTGATTTGCAAATATCATTCTCCCGGACTTGGTTTGTCTTTTCTTAATGTATTTTGAAGTGCAAAATTTTTCAGTTTCAGTGAAATTCACTCATCAGTAGTCCTTTTGTGGATCATGTTTTGGTGTCATATCTAAGAATTCTTTGCGTAATATTTATAGGCTCTCAAGTATTTTTCTGGGATTTTTTCTTGTAATCATTTCATAGTTTTAGCTCTTACATTTAGGTGTATAACATTTTGGTTCAGTGTTTGTGTATGATAAATGTAAAGGTCTAAATTCATTCCTGATATTGCTAATTCATGTCTACTTTTTTTTCTGTGTCAGTCTATCTAAAATTGTGTTAATTATGTTTTTCAAGGAAAATTGGTTTCCTTGATTTATATATATATATATATATGTGTGTGTGTGTGTGTATATATTTATTTATTGAAGTATAGTCAGTTTGTGTCAGTTTCTGGTGTATAGCATAATGCTTCAATCATACATGGACATACATATATTCATTTTCATTTTCTTTCTCAGCACGTTACTACAAGATATTGAACATAGTTCCCTGTGCTATATAGTATTAACTTGTTGTTTATCTATTTTGTATATATTAGTACCTGCAAATCTTGAATTCCCAATTCATCCCTTCCCCTACAAGTAACCATAAGTTTGTTTTCTATGTCTGTGAGTCTGTTTCTGTTTTGTAAATACGTTTGTCTTTTTTTTTTTTTTTTTTTTTTTTTAAGATTCCACATATAAGTGGTGTAAATTCGTATTTTTCTTTTTCTGGCTTACTTCACTTAGAATGACAATCTCCAGATCCATCCATATTGCTGCAAATGGCGTTATTTTTTTGTGGCTGAGTAGTATCCCATTGTATAAATATACCACAACTTCTTTATCCAGTCATCTGTCAATGGACATTTAGGTTGTTTCCATGTCTTGGCTATTGTATATAGTGCTGCTATGAACATAGGGGTGTATGTATCTTTTTGAATTAAGGTTCTCTCTGGATATATGCCCAGGAGTGGGATTGCTGGGTCATATGGTAAGTCTGGTTTTAGTCTTTTGAGTAATCTCCATACTGTTTTCTATGATGGCTGCACCAAACTACATTCCCACCAACAGTGTGAGAAGGTTCTCTTTTCTCCACAGCCTCTCCAGCATTTATTGTTTGTGGACTTTTTGATGATGGCCATTATGACTGGTGTGAGGTGATATCTCATTGTAGTTTTGATTTGCATTTCTCTGATAATTAGCAATATTGAGCATTTTTTCATGTGCGTATTGGCCATTTGTATGTATTCATTGGAGAATTGCTTGTTTAGGTCTTCTGCCCATTTTTGGATTGTGTTATTTTTTATTATTAAGTTGTATGAGCTGTTTATACATTTTGTAAATTAAACCCTTGTCAGTCTCATCTTTTGCAAATACTTTTTCCCATTCTGTAGGTGGTCTTTTTGTTTTGCTTATGGTTTCCTCTGCTGTGCAAATGCTTATAAGTTTAATTAGGTCCCATTTGTTTATTTTAGCTTCTATTTCTATTGCCTGGGTAGACTACCCTAGGAGAACACAGTGCTGAGATTAATGTCAGAGAATGTTTTGCCTATGTTTTCATTTAGGAGGTTTATAGTGTCTTGTCTTATGTTTAAGTCTTGAAGCCATTTTGAGTTTATTTTTTGTGTGTAGTGTGAGGGAGTGTTCTGACTTCATTGATTTACATGCAGCTGTCCAGTTATCCCAACACCATTTGCTGAAGAGACTGTCTTTATACTCCATTGTATGTTCTTGCCTCCTTTGTCAAAGATTAACTGACCAAAAGTTTGTGGGTTCATTTCTGGGCTCTCTGTTCTGTTCTATTGATCCGTACGTCTGTTTTTGCACCAATGCCGTGTTGTGATGGCTGTAGCTCTGCAGTGTTGTCTGACATCTGGGAGGGTTATTTCTCCAGTTTCATTTGGTTTCCCTTGATTTTAAAAATCTGTTTTATGTTTAACCTATTTGGCCTCTAATCTTTATTGCTTCATTTTTCAATCTGCTTTGGGTTCAGTTCTATTGTTCATAGCTTCCTAAGGTAGTGTCTTAGGTCATTAACTTGTGATCATTCTACTTCCCTAAGACAGGCGTTTCTACATACTGCTCTCTAAGCACTGCTTCGGCTGCTTCTTGCAAATTTTTATCAGTTGTGTTTTCATTTTAATGCCAAAATACTTTCTAATTATACTTGTGGCTTCATCTTTGAGCCTTGTATTGTTTAGAATTGTTTAATTTCCAAATATTTAGAGATTTCCCAAAATTGTCTATATTGCTTATTTCTAATTCTCTTGTGACTGAAGAATGTGCTTTGGATTATTTCAGTTACTTTAAATTTACTGAGACTTGTATTATGGACTCTCATATGGTCTGTCACAGAGAAAGTTCCATGTTCACTTGAAAAGAATATGTGTTTTGCTCTTACTGGGTGGAGTGTTCTATGGATTTCAGTTTGTTCAAGTTGGCTGATAGTGTTTCTCAACTCTTCTTTATCCTTATTAATTTTCTGTCTTCCTTTTCTATCAGTTATTTAGACTCAGGTATTAATGTCTCCAACTATTGTTGGATCAACTATTTTTTAATTTCAATTATGTCATTGTTTTCTTTGAAACTCAACCTTAGGATTAAAGAGTCAATTATGTTGATGATAATTTATTTATTTATTTATTATTTCAATTTTATTTATTTTTTTAAACATTTTTTATTGATTTATAATCATTTTACAATGTGTCAAATTCCAGTGTAGAGCACAATTTTTCAGTTATACATGAACATATATATATTCATTGTCACATTTTTTTCTCTGTGAGCTACCGTAAGTGTGTCATTTTTATTTAATGTATTTTTGAGTTCCTTATTAGGCACATAAGTATTCATATTATGTTTCCCTAATGAAATACTACTGTCATTCTGAAATGGCTATCTTTGTCTCTAGTAGTAATTTTTTTTTATCAGGAGTTAATTTTGTCTATTAGCATGGCATTCCAGCTGTTATAGTACATTTTGCATTGTATGTTTTTTGCCATCCCTTTACTTCCAACCTATTTGACAAAATCCACAACCCATTCATGGTAAAAATACTGAAATTAGGAATGGAAGGTAACTTCCTCAACCTGATAAAGGACATCTATGAAAAAAAAAACACACTGAATGTCACCCCTAATTAAACACTAAATGCTTTCCTCTAAGACCAGGAACAAGCCAAGAATGCTTGCACTCAACATTACTGTTCAACATCGTACTAGAGAGTCCAGGTAGGGCAATTAGATTTTAAAAAAAGAAATTAAATGGATCTAGATTGGAAAGGAAGAAATAAAACTATCTCTATATGCAGATGATATAATTGTGTATATAGTTATTCTTTGAGATTTTCTAAAAAATGTTAGAACTAATAAAGTTCAGCAAGTCTGCAGGACACACGATCAATATACAAAATTTACAGTATTTATCTAAGTTGTCAGAACATTGCACAACGATATTAAGAAAACAATACAATTCCATTTACAATAGCGTCAGGAATAAAATAGGAATACATTTAACAGAAGTGTATGTAAAACCTATACTCTTAAAAACTACAAAATATTGCTGGAAGAAATTTCAGAAGATCAAAATAATTGGGAAAATATGTTACTAAAACTTAATTGTGTTAGGAAGAAAAATACCCAAATTGAACTATAGATTCCATATAATTCCTATCAGAATCTCAGCTGACTTTTTTATATATAATAACCAGCTAATTCTAAAAATTCATAGGGAATTACCACAGACTCAAAATAGCCCAAATGATCTTAATGAAGGAAAACAAAGTTGGAATATTCATACTTGGCAATTTCAAAGCTTACTATGAAGCAACACTGTGGTATTGGCCTAAGGATATAGATTGATTAAATAGAATTGAGAGTCCAGAAATAAACCAAACATCTAAAGTCAACTGTTTTTCAATGAGGGTCCTCAAACCATTTAATAGATAATGGAAAATATTTTCAAAAAATGGTGCTGGATAACTGGGTATCCACATGCCAAAAAAAACAAAAAAACAAAAAACAAACAAAACTTAGTTGTAAATTTTCTTGACATTGGATTTGAGCCTGGATTCTTAAATGTGACATCAAAAGCAGTGGAAACAAAATTGATAAATCAGACTTCATCAAAATTTAAACTTTTCTGCTTAAAGACACTATCAAGAACAACCCACAGAGGGGAGAAATTAATTACAAATTACGTATCTGAAAAGCATTTACTCTAGACTATACAAAGACCTCACACAACTCAATAATAATAATAAAAACAATTTAAAAATAGTCCAGGTTTCTGAGTAGGCATTTTACTGAAGAAGGTATTCAAATGGGCAGCATGAACATGAAGACATTTTTGACATCATTAGCCATCAGGGAAATGCAAGTAAAAACTACAGTGAACCGGAAGTTGACACAACATTGTAAACTGACTATAACTCAAAACCCCCCCCAAAACAAAAAACACAATGAGATACCAATTCATAACACACTAAGGTGGCTAGAATCAAAAAGTCAGATGAGAAAAAGTGTTGAAGATGTGAAGAAACTGGAACCCTCATAAAATGCTAGTGGGGAAGCAAAATGGTATAACCACTTTGGAAAGAAGTCTGGGAGTTCCTCAAGCAGTTTAACGTAGAGTTCTAGCAACTACACTCCTAGGTATATACCCCAAAGCAGTGATTTTACACACAAAAACTTGTACGTGAATGTTTATAGTGGTACTACTCATAACAGCGAAAAGGTGGAATTAATTCTAATGTACATCAACTAATAAATAAAGAATGTTATATGTATACAATGGAATATTATTTGATCATAAAGGAATGAAGATTGCTTTGGCAATTCTGGGTCTTTTATGGTTCCACATAAATTTTAGGATTATTCTATTTTTGTGAAAAATGTCATGGGTTATTGGATGCAAAGTTGGAGGCGTAACTCTCCCAGATTTGGGACAACACTACAAAGCTACAGTATCAAAACAGGGTGGTATTGGCACAAAATCAGACATATGGATCAATGGAACAGAATAGAGAGCCCAGAAATAAACCCACACATCTATAGTCAATTAATCTTTGACAAAGTAGGCAAGAATATACAATGGAGAAAAGACAAGTCTCTTCAGCAAAAGGTGCTGGGAAAAATGGACAGCTGCATGCAGACTGATGAATTCAGAACCCACCTTCACACCATACATAAAAATAAACTCAAAATGACTTAAAGACTTAAATATAAGACATGACACCATAACTCCTAGAAGAGAACATAGGCAAAAATTCTGACATAAATGGCAGCAATATTTTCTTAGGTCATTCTCCCAAGGCAATAGAAACAAAAGCAAAAATAAACAAATAGGACCTAATTAAACTTACAAGCTTTTGCACAGCAAAGGAAACCGTAAGCAAAATGAAAACCTACAGACTGGGGAAAAACATTTGCAAATGATGTTACCAATAAGGGCTTAATTTCCAAAATATACAAACAGCTCATACAACTCAATAACAAAACAAATAAACCCAATTTAAAAATGGGCAGAAGACTTACATAGACATTTCTACAAATAAAACATACAGATGGCCAACAGGCACATGAAAAGATGCTCAACATTGCTAATTATTAGAGAAATGTAAATCGAAACTACAATGAGGTATCACCTCACACTGGTCAGAATGATCATTATTAAAATGTCTACAAATGATAAATGATGGAGAGGGTGTGGAGAAAAGGGAACCCTCCTATACTGTTGGTGGGAAAGTAAATCGGTGCAGTCATTATGGAAAACAGTATGGAGGTTCCTTTTAAAATGAAAAATAGACTTACCATATGACCCAGAAATCCCACTCCTGGGCATATATCCAGAGAAAACTAATTCAAAAAGATACATACTCCCCAATTTCATAGCAGCACTATTTACAATAGTCAAGACATGGAAGCAACCTGAATGACATATGACATTTGAATGGATAAAGAAGATGAATGGACATTGACATCTGAATGGATAAAGAAGATGTGGTACACATATACATATATATATATATATATATATACACACACACACACACACACACACAATGGAATATGACTCAGTCATAAAAAAGAATAAAATAATGCTATTTGCCACAACATGGGTGGATCTAGAGATCTTCATACTAAGTTAAATAAGTCAAATATCCATGATATCACTTATATGTGGAATCTCAAATATGATACAAATGAACTTATTTATAAAACAGGAACAGATTCACAGACATGAAAAAAAAAAACAACTTATGGTTACCAAAGAGGAAAGTGGCAAGGGGAGGGGATAAATTAGGAGTTTGAATTAGCAGATACAAACTACTATATATAAAATAGATAAACTAAAAGTTCGCAGTATATAGCATAGGGAACTATATTCAATATCCTGTAGTAACCTATAATAGAACAGAATATGAATAATATGTATACGTATTGCTGAATGAATCACTTTGCTGTACACCAGAAACTAACAACATTGTAAATCAACTATACTTCAATGAAATAAAATTTTTAAAAGGATTAAGAGATAAGTGGAACAACATGGATGCTTTCCCCTAAATTAAATATGAATGAACCTTGAAAAAACTATGCCAAGTGTAAAAGTCAGTTGTTTAAAAAAAAAAATTAGGATTCCATTTAAATGAAATATCCAGAATAGGCAAATCTATAGATAGGGAAAGTAGGTGAGCCATTGCTTGGGACTGGAGAGTGGAATAGGGAGTGAGGGGCGATACCTAAATGATACAACATTTCTTTTTGAGGTAATCAAAATGTTTAAAAAATGACTGTGGTGATGGTCACACAGATTTGTAAATCATCTATTAAAACCCACTGAATTGTACATGTTAAATGAGTGAATTACATTGGATGTACACTATATCTCAGTAAAGCTGTTAAGAAGTTTTTATATATGGTTTCCTTAATTCTTTGAATATAATAATAGTTACCTTAAAGTCTTCATCTGCTAAGCCCAACATTTGTATCCACATTTTCATTTTATCTGCATGTCTCTCATAATTCTGATTGAAAAACTGAATGTTTTTGATAATATAGCACTTTGGGATTCTATTTAAATTTTTTATTTACTTGCTTGGACTCAATCTGTATAGTCTGTTTTACCCTCAGTATGCATCTGTTAATGTCTCTGCTCAAAAAAAGTTTCTTTTTCTGCCATAAAACCTAGCTTCCCAGTGGTCTCTCCTGTGTTACCATAACTCAGCCAATGGTTCAACAGAGGTTGTACTTAAACACCTCGAGACAGTACCACTTCCAACCCTTGCATGGATTCTGCATGTGAGTTGGAGAATGGATTCAAATCCCAGGCTTTTGTTTTCCATTGAGTCCTTCTGTACTTTGTTTGCATGTGCACATGGCATTGGGTTCAGACAGGGTAGGTAGATGGCTAGGGTCCTCTCTTGCTTCTGCTGTGCAGGCACACGGCCTTGTACAAGAGCAAAGCTTTCCAGACCTCCAGGGATGTGTGGATACTTATCAAGGATCCCTGTGTCTATCCCATCCCTGAGACCTCCCTGTTGAATCTGACTAGCCTGTCATTCCGTTGTTTACCTCAACCAGAGCTGCAACCTCGGGTTAGCCGTTCCATCAGCTTTCCCTGTCTATCACTGAAATTGCTGCTGCTTATGACCATGTGCCTCTGTGTAGAGTTTTTCTACTTTCTGCTCCAAACCTAGTGAACCCCTCCTGGCGGTGAAGCTGCTGGTTCTCGTGGCTTGCCCTGCCGTTACTCAACTATTGCAGTCACCAACCTAGGACAGGGTTATCAGAGAAGCTTCAGGCAAGAAGGCTATATATAGACTGGCACTGTTTTTTGCCAGAGGTTTAGTAGTTCTTTCTTTGAATAGAGCTCTTCTATTTTCCCCAAGGCTTTCGTTGATTTCCAGGGTCTTGAAATGGTTGTGACAATTTTGTCCAGCTTTATTGTTGCTTTTGGGAGAAAGGATTTGCCAAGCTCCTTTCTTTGTTCTAATCACACTTGGTTGCCACAGTCTTGTAGAGAATGACTATACAAAAAGTTCTTTACTATTTCAACTTTTCAACTTGTAGCAGCACAGAGAGTAGACAGAAGTTTGGATTTCATTCCCTATTTTTACCCGGCCCCATCAGTCTCTAGAAGAGGAAGGAGGCCAATGCAGAGCTAAGGTATCCTCTACTTAGGCATTATTTACCTCTTCCACTACTGTGAAATTTCCACCCTCTTCACCAGGGTTTTGTAGTTTATTTTGAAGTGAATTCCTGGAATATAATTCCCTTTGGAGACACCCTCTTTTCAGATGGAAGTTACAGACAAATTTCAGAGTTTTATCAATGTGTTTTTGGGATCAACTTAAAAAACATCCCTGAGACAGCAAAGCACATTGTGTCAACAGGCAGCGCAGAGAAGGAACTAAGTCGTCCAGCAGTAAAGAGTTTTCCTGGCTGCATAATTTCCTTGGAAATCTTTCCCTTTCCCTCTCCAGTGGTACTTCAAACATTCTGTCTCATCTGGCTGTTACCTGTACGTCTGACTAAGGTTTGGAGCTTCTTGAGGAGTTGTCTTATTGCCCCTGTGTCCCTAGCACAGCTCCTTGAATAAAGACGATGCTCAGTGAACGTCTCCTTACAAACTCCTTGGAAATAGGAGAAACACCAACGAGGTCGGAACTTCTTTATCTTTATCAGAAGTTAATTTCTGTCACTTCCCTGGTTTCCACCAGCTAGAATAGTATTAACAAACAACTTGGTGCTGTTTATCAGCATTTAGCAAACAATATAATTTCAATTCTCAAGGAAATACACTTGTTTTCTAACTGTAATTCTGTGGCAGCATGGCACACACATTTAGTAAGATGTCCATTTTCCAGGAAAATTGAGCCTATCCAGTTTTTACTTGTCAATCTCTTGTCAAGAAAATGATAATGTTTTATTTTTTTAAATCATGGTAAAATAAGCTAAGTCCAAACAAAACGTAAAGGGCTGATGTTAATCCAATAGCAAAGACTCATAGCTACTGCTCTTCCATTTTTACTTCAGGGTGTGATTTACTTTACAATTTAAGGACTTACTAACTGAATATGAGAGGCAACAAACATATTCTATTTAGAATTATGCAAAATATAAGCCACAGGTTTGAGAGACAGCATGACTCACGCTGGTGGAGCCTGCATATTTACAAGGTCTCAGCTGTACCTTCTGTTACTCATCTCAGAGAAATTAAGGATGATTTGATTTCAATTTTTGGAAAGATCTATGTAACAAGGATGCCAATTACATATATTTTTCAATGCAAAATAGACAGGGAAAAAAAAATCACAACCACATTTTTCCATTCTTTAAGAAGGGACTTTAGATCATACCCAAGGATTATTAGGCTGGCAAAGAAGATACTCTAAACTAATTTTGAAGGTCTGTTTTCTTAGAAACCTTGTTTTGAAGTATGAGATTGTTGTTAGACCGTAGTGCTTGAAATTTATAAGACCTTTTAGAGGGTAGCTTTACTGCTCTGAGCCTTAGTTTCCATGTAAACTGCGAATAATATTATATTTGAACAGTGCCTTATCTTTTAGAAGGCACAAACTCCTGGGGTTGCCAAAGTAACTTGAACTTGGAGCCTTCTCTAAAATTTTTTCCTCTGATCACCAGGTTTATATGATTCTTCCATCTATTGTGAATAACTTCACCTTCAACATCCACTTCTCTGACAAATACTGGTACTGAACATTAAGTGAATTTCTTTGTAAAGGAATTATAGGGGAGGAAAAATTTTCTGGTGGACGGCTAGCTGCCAAACCAGGGAAACCCAGGTGATAGATGCTTACATCGCTCATCGTCTTAGGGGAGTAGCCCTGGTTTTTCACACAGCAGCTGGCCAGAGTTCCACGAGAGGATACAGAAATGTATAGGCGTCTTACGGCCTAGGCTTAGGATGGATATATAACAATTTTGCCACAACTAGTGAGGGCAAGTTACAAGGCAGCTCAAGTGCTAGGAAAATTAACCTTTTGATGAAACGATCTGCAAAATCACATTGCAAGGGGTGTGGATACAAGTTGGGGAGTAATTGCATCCATATTTTGCAAACTGTCACAAATAGTGATGATCTAAGAGCAGGAGAGCATGATACTTTCCCCATTTCCTAATTAAGGAGGTGAAGAATCTGTAATTACCATTGATTTTTTGCTTAGCATTTTTTTTTTTTTTTTTTTTTTTTTGCTGGCCAGATCTTGCCAAGTAAGTAACCATCAAATGCTTTGCCTTCTAATTTTTCACACTTCTGCTAAAAATTTTACTCCTTAACAAATTGAAATGTTGTAGATTTTGGGAAAAAACACTTTATATTCTTTGAAAGAAACTTATTCCCAGGGATAATCTCAGTTAATGATTCCAAAATATATATTTTAGGACATTATTTCCAAAAATCAAATTCATATCCATTAATATGCCTACATTGGTGCTTCAGGAAAAAGAGTTTTTTTTTTCTTTTCCTCCCTGAAATTTCTTCATTGCGTTCAAGTTCTGAAACTAGCATATTAATGTGATTTCAGAAATTGCTAAGACTATTGAACTTTTAGTGAAAAAGAAGATAAAATGATAGAAATTTAACCAGCGGAGTGTATTTTTTCCTCAGCGGAGGCTCCCAGAAGCCTCTGGCCTTTGAATTATTGCCACTTTGCTCTAGCTCTCCTGTATGCCACTTGGGAAATGGATCAAGCTCAGTAACACAACGTTTTTATTATTTCTCCTATAGATAGTTCATTAAAACTCATGTAGGCCCTGAGGGTATCAGTTGATACACCAAGTTACCCTTGCCTGAAAGAACTACAACCACATCCAATAGTTTCTGAATTGCAGCTAAGGTGTCCTGTGGTTTGGGACACTGCATTTTTAAGAGAAATTACAAAAACATTAAAATTCTTGTTCTTGCATTTTTGCTGTTGTCATCACTGTTTGCTATTCTGTGTAAAATTAATCTTTGGATTTGGCTAGTTACTGCTTTTCTCCAGTGGAAATGTTTAAATTTACAAGCACAAGAAATGTGTTTCTACAAATGCCCTAAGGCTTGATCCTTATTTCCCTACTATTGAGTTTTTGGTGCATGTTATTCACTTCCATAGCAATGAACTAAGTACCCCTAAAACATATCCCAAAAAATCCCACAGAAGGTTTTTGTCTGTAGCATCACATTTGCTAACACCCCCTCACTCATTAGCAATTTAGTATTTTCTGTTTGTGCTTCATAAGTAGATTCCATCAGCTTTTTTCACTGTTCAAACAATGGTTTCTAAACCAAAAATATCCTTGAAAGTATAAAAAGCCTATTGCTACTTTTTCACAGCAGAGAGAAAATGGTAATTATCATTGATGCAAGTTAAGACAATTTTTCTCCTAAAAAATAAATATACAATATAAAATTAAGGTTAAACTCTCTCATTTCCAAAAATAAAGGTTTCCAATCATTACATAAAGTATATATAAGGGCCATTTCTTTAAGTTTACAAAAAAATCATTGCAGATTTGAAAAAATATTAAAGAAGGAAAGCAAATTGTGTCTACCAACTCAAATGCTTCCAACTGTCAGAATTAAACAGCCATTTCTATTTTCTTATTCCCATATCAAAAGACAGGATTTTTTCCTTTTAGCTCTTCTAAAGGTTTATTTATGCTTTAGTCTTCTGTTTCTTACATCTCAGTGATCTGTTGGGGTTCACTGCCCAGAAAATAGGAAAACAAATACTGTTAGTGACCCTAGGCTCAATATTACAATAGTAGAAATAAAACATTTCAAAAAGAAAACTTTAAGTAAGCAGTTTAACTATGTTTGATACTAGCCTAGTGCTTGGTTTTTCTCTCAGTTTAGATGACCCCAGTGTACAGGAAGAAATGTACCGAGTAATCTCTATTTCAGGGACAAGCTACCCCAATGAAGGAAGGAAAAATACTATCCAGTGCACCAAGGCCTCAAAATACCCATAAAACACTTAATCTATTTTAAAAAGTAACTTCAGAAGTCTATACCTGTGTTCTTATTAGGGACACCAGATTGATGTGAAATTGTTCATCATCCCTGGTATCAGAGCAAGCTCAGTTCTCATTCGTTAATTTCCCCAGCTACAGAGGGTCAGTTTCTTTTTGTTGTTACTTATTCACTTGTGTATTCATGTATACATTAATTTATTCCAAAAACATGTGAAAATACTATGAGGGTATAAAGATATTTGAGACAAAGATTCAATCTCAAGGAGCTCTCAATTAATAAGAGATGGCATACTATACTGTAAGGATATGGCATAAAATAATAATACACACCATAATTTGGAAAGTTCATCAGAGAAGGATGGTGGGGTTATTGATGAGAAAGAGAATGAGGACTGGGGCTAATAGGCTCTCAGGTGAGCATGTGAAATGGACTGTCTGTTTGTATTTCCCCCCAGTTCATATGTTGACATCTTAATCTCAACATGGTATCAGGAGGTAATTAAGTCATGACAGTGGAGCCCTTGTGGGTGAGATTAGTGCCTTTATAAGAAGAGGTCAGCTAGCTCTCCTTCCACTATATGCACATGGTCAAGAAGGCAGCTACCTGCAGACCAGGAAGGGGCCAGTCACCAAGAACCTGACCACGCTGACACCCCGATCTCAGACTTCCAGCCTCCAGAACTGTGAGAAAAACAAAAAATGTCTGTTGCTTAAGCTACTCAGTTCAGGGTAATGAATACCTAAAAATGTGACTGGGTAATAGAAGCTGGAAGAAGTTGGAGTGCATGCTAGAAAGCTGAGATTGTTGTGAAGGGAATTTCAAAGGTTATTCTGCTGAGAGCTCAGAAAGGATAGAAGAGAGCTGTAGAGAAAGCTTCTGTCTTCTCGGACAGTGCATAATAATCATGTACGCAATGTTAGTAGAAATATGGACAATAAAGGCCATTCTGATGAGGTCTTGGATGGAGATGAAGAGCGTGCAGCTGCACAATGGAGAGAAGACTATCTTTGTTAGAAAGTGGCAAAGAAGTTGGCTGAACTGTGCTCCTGTCCTGGTGCTTCATGGAAGATAGAACTTGAGAGAGATAAAATTGGACATTTAGCTAGATTTCTATGCAAAGTGTTTTAGTGGCTTGGTTCCTTCTGACTGGTTATAGTAAAATGTGAGAAGAGAGAAATATTTGAAAATGGAATTATTAAGCAAAGGAGAACTAAAACTTAAAAGATATGGAAAAATCTCAGCCGATTCATATTAAAAACAAAATGCGGAAGCCTGTTACAAGAGGAGACGTGGGAAGGTGATCCCTCCTCTCCATCATGTTGAGGACATACTTTCCCTTCTGCAAACTAGGAAGAGAGCTCTCACCAGGAACCAAATTGGCCTATACCTTGGTCTTGGACTTCCCAGCCTCCAGAACTGTGAAGAAAAAAAAAGAAAATTGTTGAAGCCAATCACTCTATGGTATTCTGTTACAGCAACCCAAACTCAGATACTGCTCATGTGTGAGGTGAAAGATTGAACTGAGTATTCTCCAAGAGCCCTTAGAAATCTGCATTCTGGATCTGTACTCTGAGAATTTTTGTTTGAGAAAATGCAGTCAAGTAAAAGACTTGTTACCAACTCAAATGTGAGTTATTTACACTGTGCACAGAAGGGATGGAGGTAAAAACATATCAGTAAGGTAGCTGTTCTTCTACCACAGGTATGCACAGAATCTTATGTAGCCCAGAAGACAGTGTCCAACAGGCCTGGTACCCATGGAGAAGTCTCAGGGGATGTGGGCTTTTTACTAGGAGGAAAAGTAATATAAAGGCACTTTAGACAGAACAGTATTAAAAATGAAAATGTCCATCAAAAGATGACTAGATAAAGAAGTTGTGGTATGTTTCTATAATGGAATACTACTCAGCCATGAAAAAGAATAAAATGTCATTTGCAGCAACATGGTTGGACCTGGAGATCATCATTCTAAGTGAAGTAAGCTAGAAAGAGAAAGAAAAATACCATATGATATCACGCATGGGTGGAATCTAAAAAAAGAAGAAGAAAGAAAAAGGACACTAATGAACTCATCTACAAAACAGAAACAGACTTGCAGACATAGTAAACAATCTTATGATTACCAAGGGAAAGAGGGTGGGAAGGGATAAATTTGGGAGTTTGAGATTTGCAAATGTTAACTACTATATGTAAAAATAGATAAAAACAGGTTTCTTCTGTATAGCACAGGGAACTATATTCAATATCTTGTAATAACCTTTAATGAAAAAGAATATGAAAATGAATATATGTATGAATATGCATGACTGAGACATTATGCTGTATACCAGAAATTGACATATTGTAACTGACTATATTGTAATTCAAAAAATGAACAGAGACAGAAAAGTATGGTAGAGGTGGGAAGGAACAGAGTGTATTTACAGATTGGTAAATGTAACAGACACTTCTGGTGTTCTGGCTTGGTGCCCTCAGCATTCTATCCATATTCATGCTGGTGGCTCTTTATTGCGAGCATTTGTTCTGTTTGAAGGCTTCTGGCCCTAGATGTGTGCTCAGCCTGCAGGCTGGAAGTGTCAGAGAGTTAATGCATACTCAAAATATGCCTCAAAATATGACAGGCACAAACACCTCAGGGCCCTTGCCCTTTGGGTGGAATGACTTTTGAGGTATGCTCTACATAGTCACTGAGAGGCTCTGAAGGAATTGTGCACCTCTGAGCCCACACAATAATCACTTATTAGCATGCTCTGACTTTCTTCTCTTGACTCGCTCAGTTTCACCTCTCTACTGGTACTATCTGGAACCACCTTCCAAATTACTTCTCCATCTCATCCAAAGATCCTCTTCTGGGGACACCTAACCAATGGGAGTGAGTAATATGGCATAACAAGAATTTAGTCATTCTGAGAGTATAGCCAGATGTTCAAGGGCTTTGTTTGATATTCTAATGACTTTGAACTTTGTAAGTGATGAAAAGCCATTGGAGGCTTGTAAGGAGGAGAATAGTATAACAAGTTTGGTGTTTTAAAAGATAATTCTGGTAATAGTAGAAATCAAGAGTGATTACTTATATCTCTAACTATTGTGATAATTCTAGAAATGAACAGGGTCTAAAGATGAAAGTGATGACATTAAGAGAAGTCAGACTTACGAGACATTGCAGTAGGAGAAATAGCAAAATGTAAGTAGGCTAGGTTTGGGCAGAGATGCTTGGAGGGTAATACTTGAAGAAAAAATGATACTTTGATAGGTAATACTATGAGTCAAGACAAGGAACAGAGATGGTCTGGATTTACCTTTGCTTCTGTTTGAGACTGGCACACTGATGTTCATAGGGAAAAGTAGACTCTAAGAGGGAACTGACCAGCATCAGAAGAGCTGATCTTCTGACCAATACTCAGGAACTAAAACTGCCAGCCTTACAGTCAGCACAACTCTCTATTTCTGTTATTAGATATTAGAGATGCTGAGTTATGGAAGCCATCCAGAAATATGACAATAAAGGAAACTACAGAAGGAGTATACAAGTCCTTTCTTAAGAGAGCCACTGGAATGACTGCCTGCTTGGACACAGAATCCATTTTCTCACTTATTTCAGTGTTTGCCTGTGAGGCAGAGGAAGATGAGAACAATGGCAAGCTTGAGAAGAGCAGCTGCTACCTTATTCATTGTACAGATGGAGAAACTGGGGCACGGAGGTGACTCACTGGTTATCATTAGGACCCCACTTTTTGAGTGCTGGCTTGGTTTGTTACATATAGTAAGTGAAGTAAATAGGTGCAGATACCTGATTGTTTAAAATAGTAAGAGTAGATGGCTTGAAATTGGTTGCAGCATTAGAACAGCAAGAGAGAATAAGAGGCTCGTTTGGTGGAAACATTTCTACACTCATCTGACTCTGATAGATTTAGTAGACTGTGCCAGGTTGCTGGCAGATGAATTTGATCCAATGGCTTCAGGTTTCCTTTGATAAATAGCCATCCTTTGGCAGTCCGTATAGTCTCAACCCTTTTAAAAGTAAGTGTGTGAACCTTGTTGATTGGGTAAATTGAAATCAATAGTGGCCAGAGAGGCAGATTCACTGCATGACAGATCAATTCACAGTTCTCCATTGCAAATAGATAGGGACCACAGAGGGATGGAAATCTTACTCTATCCTGAGGACAGAAATTGTGTACAAATACTATTGCTTTGTAAAATGTGCTACACTCTTTGGCAAACATTTTTTCAGGGCCTTCTGGACTGTAGTATGTGTACTGTTGGCTAAGGGAGCTACAGAGTTAAAGTACTGTATTTATGCCAGTTGGAGATTGGTGCAAGAATGCTTGCGATAAGGTATGCTGGTAAGTATGGTGAATAGATACTTAGGGAGAAAGGCTTATTTTATGCATTCATCTAGAAATTCTGTTTGAGAAATTGAACGTCAAATTCAAAATTTTCTATGTGAAACCAAGTTCACAAGTATTGGCTCAACTTTACAGCTGTAACCTAAAGCAAAACCTATATATTCAATAAGCATTTATTGAGTGCCTGCTGATTTTAAAGCACCACACATGCTACTTCACTAGATACCAAAAATTCTTCACTAGATACCTGGTTCTTGACTTTGGGGAGTTCCTAACCTAGGTGATTTTTACAACTGCATAGCCAGTGCACTAGAATACAATGACACTGATCAAAGTGCTTTAGACTTACTCAGCTGAATGATCGATGAGAGAATATTCTGCTTCATATTTTTTACCTATAAACCAGTTAAGTGACCAAGTTTTCTTTGATCATATAAACATGTTTTCTTTAATTTGTGTTTTATATCTTTTCCATAAAAGCAATGGCCTTCTTGATTTTCCAAGTTATTAAAATAATGCCCCTAATCACCCAATTATATAAATCCTTTGCTTTGTATACAATTCCTTTATGATACTATGGTATCTCCAATTTTACTCAGCCTTCTGTTGCATTATGTCATCTTTCGTTTACCAGAGATACTGTACATCACCAATTAGGTGAGTTTATTTTGCTTCTTTTTCTGGTACTTGATGGAGGATAATACCTGGCTCAGTGGTCTAGTTTGAAACCCTGGGGTTTAGATTTCCTTAACTGTCCAACCCAAAGGGTTTTTCCTCCACATGGAGGGTCCTCGAAAGCACTAGTTATCCTAACCCCTTCTTTCTGGGTAATGACACTGAAGGATCAGAGCCTGTTCCTTGGACTGTGAAGTCAAATATTTCTCATAGAGCAGAAACAGTCTTTTGTAATTATAATTGATTTTCTTTAGGAAAATCTGTTCCTAACTTCTTGGGAAAATTAGGGATTGTGCACAAGTCAGTGTGTGCTCACATGCAGACCCACCTACAGATATTTTACTAGATGCTGGCTTAAGAATTTTGCTCCAACTTTCAGTGGAGGAATTCCTTGTCTTTCAACTCAGCAGTAAAATCTGAAGTATTTGTTTCTCATTATTGGTCACTGTTATGACCACATAAAACTGTGGTCATTTTATGAAAAAAGCCCTTCTCAATTCATTAATCCAGATCTGTATTTTAAAATTTTGACTCTTAAAACTAAGCCATCCTACTTGATTCAGTTAATAAACATGAGACCCTTGTGTAAAGTCCAGGAGTGCTCACAAAGGGGCAACATAAAGTACTGAATATGTGAAAATGTATAGATAGATTCATACATGAAGAAAAACTTGTGTTCTTATGTCACAAGAACTGATATCTGATATCATGGAAAAATTAGCTGCAGTAAGTTAAGTAACTAACCATATCGTGTTTCTTCAACTGAAAATGAAGAGAATAATTTAAATACCTACTTCATGGGGTTTTATAAGGAGTAAATAAAGTAAATCAAATTAACCACAGTACCAAACACACAACAGTCACTCAGTGATGGTCAGTTATTAATGTCACTATTTTTATTTTTTATATAATATTAGCATGCAAATAAGTTAGTAGTCCCAGAGTCCATTTTTATTTCTATTGCTGCTAACAAATTTCTCTGGAGAGAAGCTGATAGTCATTCAGAACTATTTCTATAGTCTCTTATACAGCCCAGATTTCCAAAACTTTAAATCAGTGTGACATGTAATCCCAGTCAGCTATATATTCTCTGCTTTTTCCTGGAAGATTCAGTTGCAAGTTCCTCACACTTGATTGTATATTTGTGGTGTGTGCTGTGCATCAGATAAAAATCTGTGAGCAATTGTAGCTAAACTTAGGACATTTCAATCTACTGGAAGACTACTACAGAATTAGAAGCAACCATAATACAAAGTGGAGTATGATCCGTGAGGTAAGAGTAGTGCAAAGTGCTTTGGAAGGTGAGGGGAGGGAGCCATCACATCAACTGGGGAAATCAGAAAACACATTAGAAGTGAGGTGGTATGTGAGTGGGTCCTTTAGGAACAGTTTAGATTTCAAATAGGAGCGGTTAGAGCTGGCATGAACATTTCAGGGGGAGAGAGGAGCATGAGAAAAGTAAAGCGTGGGCAGGTGCCAGGAAAGTTACAGAAAGTTTGTGGTCCAGTTTTGGCCTGCAGTCAGGGAGTTGGGAGCATGAGGATAAAAAGGTAGCTGAGAGAGCAGGTAGGAGAAATTGTTAAGTGCTGAGAAACCTGAACTTAATCCAGCAAGTAATGGGGAGCTTCTGAAAGAGTGAGAAAGATCCTTGATCAGAACAGTGAGATGGAGGGACCAAGGAGGCAGCTCAGGAGGCGTGGGAAGCCACGTATGTAAGATGCATAAAAGCGCTGAGGAAAGGTACTGCCAAGAAGGATGTAATGGGCCAGGGGTCAGGAGGGCCAAGTAAACTCATATGAATAAGGCAAAGAAGAGGTAGGGCCAAGGGATTTGAGCCTTCCTTCAGGACTGGGAGAAAAGCAACAACACTATCAGAACTAGGAAACTCTCAAAACATACCACCTTAGGATGTTTGCACTTCCCTCTGCCTAGAATGTTCTTCCTCCAGATATTCATATGGCTCACTCCCTTACCTACACTTAAAAAAAAAAAAAAAAGGAATGTTACTTTCGCAAGGAGGCCTACCTAAGCACACTATCTAAAATGGTAGCTGGCATTATCTCCTCTCTACCCCTCACCTCTGCCCAGCATTCCTTCTTCTTAGTTTCCTGATTAGTTCTTTTTCTTTATCCTACAAAATCTATCACCTTTTAACATCCTAAGTAACTTATTCATTATATTTATGTTTCTTTATCTTTCCCCTCCCGCAGTGTTTTATTTATGGGTGTATCCCAGGCATCTATGTTACTGACTGGGCCCTTGGACTCCTTAAACAATAGAAATTGATAAGAGGCTAGATGAGAATTTCAGGCAAGGGTCTATTGGGGTTCATGCTGTAGCACGAGGGAGTGACAGGAGGAAACATGTGCCCCTGCTCGCTCTCTGATGGGAGCTGCTGGGGTCTTTAAATGGGGTAACAACAGGGGTGGATCTGCGGGTTGGGTAGGGGGTGTAGCTTAGGTCATCAGTCCACCGCCTTGGTGGTACCCTATGCAGGAATCATGGGCAGCTCCCTGCTTCAGCTTGCAGCACCTCAGACATGGCAGTTTGTTGTGGCCTTTTTGTATCCTATTGCTCATAATTGCCCCAGCTTGTGCCCCTATGCAGTTATTTTTAGTCACCTATAGCTTCTTTGTGTCCTGTTGGCCAAGGAGATGTTTGTCCAGGTGCAAGCTCTTTGGTAGAGGATCCCAGGTCCCAGCCTATCTCACCTAGAAGACATAGGTGCTCAATAAATATTTACTGAATGCACAAGTACTGTATAAGAGTCTCTTAGAAGATAGATTTTTAACAAAACAAGCTATTTTTGATTCAAGACTGTTTGAACATATGTTTGTAGATGTTTTGGAGGTTCTTGAAAACCACTTGTTCATTAAAGCATCTTAAATGTTTTCCCTTACAGTCTTTCTTATACCATTTCAAAGATAAAGGTAAAATTTACCCAGGAAATGTAAAATATAACTTATGTTTAAATGTCTATGTTCGTAATTAGCAAAGTACATGCAAATGTATATTGTCATAATCAGAAGAGCATTTGTGAGTAAGGAAAAGCATTCCAGTTTGTGATATTCTAAATGATAGTCTTTCATTCCAGAAAATGAAGTTTTCACTCTGGTGAATGAGCATTATGAAAAATGACTTTGCTATAACTCAACTTCTAGAGACAATAAATTTAGGCCTAAAAGATACTATCTTTAAATTTCCTCACTGAACTGTAGATTCAATCAATTCCTGCAGAATGTCCTTAGTTTAGCCCTTCAGAAAAATGCAGTTCAAGGGCTGCTAGCATGATCTGTAGGAATGACAGAAATTTATGGGAAATTCAGGGAAAATGATATTACTGGGAAGAATTTCCTGGACAATTCTGCCAATAAGTTACCATTTAATTTATAATAAATTCATATAACATAATAGATATTTCTAGCTTGAACCAATTTCAGCTATAGCTGCTTTAGAAGGGAGTAATGTAGCCTCTACTTAGTTAAATAATTAATATCTAAGAACTGATTCTAGAACACTCAGAATTTAAAAAATGTATCCCCTTGAGCCTCATTGTAATCTCAAGGAGAGTGAAAAATTTAGGCATAAAAGTGAATGAAACCATGTTTACATTTTGAAAATGACATTATCACTTTTGGAATTAAGACTCTCTGGGATGCCATGAATCAGAACGGTCTAGGCCTTTTCCTAGAGAACTTAGATTTTCAAATGAGTAAAAACGGAGCAGACTGATGTCTAAACGAGTATCTTTATTTCTCCCTCCTGTTTCTAACTCTTGTTTAACTTATTTCCTTTGGCTCTCTGACATCATTAGTGATCAGTAAATGAAATATATTGAGGAAAGCCTAATGGATTCATAGATAAAACATGGTGTACCTGTACAATGGAAAAGAAATGAGTATTGATCCATGTTACACAAGAATGAACCTTAAAGACATTATGCTAAGAGAAAGAAGTCAGACACAAAAGACCATGAATTGGATGATTCCATTTGTATATTATGTCCGAAATAGACAAATCCATAGAGACAGGAAACAGATGAGTGGTGGCCGGGGTGAAGGGGAGGGAGAGATGACGTGACTGCTAGCGGGTACAGGCACTCTTTCTGGGGGCTGGAGACGTTCTGAGTTAGATGGTGGTCATAGTTGCACAACTTTGTGAATACGGATTGAGCCAAGATGGCAGAGTAGAGAGACTCTCAGCTCGCCCTCTCCCACAAATACAACTTTGTGAATGTACTAAAAGCCACAGAATTGTACATTAAAAAAAAATTCTTCAGATGTTGGGTGACATGTTATGTCAGTTCAGTGAATTTGTTTGATGGTCTTCTACATCTGTGTTAGTTTCTTGTCTTCTGTATGCCTATTAGATTCTTTTCACGTATATACTTAATACATTCTTTTAAAACCCTCGTGGATGGATCTGTGTCTCCTTGGACTCTGTTGGTGTTTGCTTTCTGTATTTTGATGGTCTGCTTCTAGGTGAGTATATGCATATTTAGGATTATTATGTCTTCTTGATGAATTGACCTTCTTTATCTCAGAAAGAAAATGACACCATGGCACATCTTAATCAAATTGTCAAAAACTTGTGACAAAGAAAATCCAAAAATATTAGAAGCAGCCAGTACTGATAAAGAACTTTAACAATGTTCAGACTTTGTGTCAGAAATTGCACAGCCCTTCTTTATCTCTGGCAATACTTCTTATCTCTGTCTACTTTGTCAGATATTAATGTAGCCATTCCTGCTTTTCTATTCACATTTACATGTATCATTTTACATCTCGGTTTTTATATTTAAAATGCACCTCTTGTATATAGCTGGGCCTTGCTTTTTAAATTAGTCTGACAATCTCTGCCTTTTTACATTTTATGTAATTACATTTCATGTAATTTTATGCAATCTACATTTTTTATAATTAAAATGGTACGTGAGTTTCCATATAGTTGGATTTACTGCTATTCTCTTGCTATTTGTTTTCTATTTTTCCTTTTTTGTTGTTTCCTTCGCCTTGTTTTTGGCTTTCTTTTGGATTAGTTGAGTATTTTTAAGGATTTCATTTTATCTCCACAATTGGGCTTATTTTGTGCCTTTGACTTTATTATAAGTTGTTGTAGGGAAGTGGTGCTTCAAGTTTTCGATTTTTAAAGAAATTTTTAATGAGAAAAACAGCTTGTATATTTACTAGTATATTTACCATTGCTAGTGGTCCTCATTCCTTTGCATAGATTAGGGTTGGTGCACCACGGCCTGCCACATGCTTTGTAAGTAAAGTTTTATTGCAATTCAGCTACATTTGCTCATTTACATATTGTACATGGCTGCTTTCATGCCACAGTGTTGAGCACTTGCAACAGAATCTTGCAAAGCCTGAAGTATTACTAGTTGCTGACACTTTGTGGAAAGTATCTGCTGACCCTTGATGTAGGTTCAGGCTTTCATAGATATCATTTACCTTTTGCCTTAAGAACTTCCCTTAAGAATGTTTCCTGGAGTGCAGGCCTGCTGAGATGATTTCTTTCAGCCTAGCCCTCTAATGATGTGGGCCCAGAATGGTTTTGTGCCCTTCCCCCAGGGGTAGAGAATATTGTCTTTCTCCTCCCCCAGCTTCAGTGGATCTTACCCTGGGCCCTGGAGATGACAGCCTTGCTGTCCTTCACCTGGGGAGTCCTAAGGCTTCTGTGCCACAGGGGAGAGGAGTCTAGCAGGGCTGTCTGACTTACCCGCTTTCACTGATGCCCTGTCTCATTCTTTTTCATCATCACCTTGCGGAAGTCTGCGAAGAAGAATCTACAAGGGAGTGTGATCCTGCCCCCTCCGCCCCCAGGCCCGTGTCTGTGGATCTCAAGAATCCGATCCTCTCACTCACACCCACACTGATACTTTGCTAAAATGTTTAGCTTACCTACCTGTATGGTATACACATTCCTCTTGTGTTGTGCTCCAAGTGAGTAAGGGCCAACTTCTTAGAGGTGCCTGCCTTTCTTTAGATTTGAGGCTAGTTGGTTGTCATGCAACTTGGCTCTCTGATAGATTCATGAAACAGTACGATTTTATAGATTGCTTGGCTTTATCTTGTTAGGACTGAAGCAATGCACTTTCCTGACATCTACAGCCTTAGCAGCACATGTGAGAAGCCCCAGTATTTTTTCAAATACATTTTTTATTCTCCTTTCTTTCTCCTTTGCTTCTAGGACTCTAATGACATGCATGGTAGAGAATTCAATATTGTATCCCAGGTCACATTTTTCAGTCTTTTTTTCTCTCTATGCTTCATTTTGGATAGTTTGTATTGTTATGTCTTCTGTTTCCCTGATCTTGTTTTACAATATCTAATCTATCAATCCTGTTCATTGAACTTTTTGTTTGTGATGTTTTCTTTTCTTGATTTTCCATTCATTTATTTGTACTTTCCATTTGTATCTTCTTTTTCAAAAATCCTGGATTTATTAAGATAAAATTTATATATAGCTTTATCCTTTTAACTTGTTCAGTTCAATAAGTTTTAACAAATATACATAGCCATGTAACCATCACTACAATCAAAAAACATTTTTATAAATTAAGAATAGTTCTATTAGCACCACAACCAGAAATATTTTAATCACCTCAAAAGTTTTCTTCTGCCCCTTGGCAGCAAATCCCCTATCTCCATTCCAAGCTCTTGGCAACCTTTGATAGTTTTCTGGCAGTTTCACATTTGTTGGCATTTCATATACAGGGAATGATCAGGGCATAGTCTTACATGTCTGGCTTCTTTCATTTAGCATAATACCCTTCATGATTTTACATGTGTTAGTGGTTCACTTCTTAAAATAGTTATCCTAATGTCTTTGTCTGCTAGTTTCATTACTTCTGAGGTTACAAAGTCTCTTAAGTGATTATTTTTTTTTCTTCTGGGAAATGCATCCCATAATGTCTTACAATTTTTCATTAGATCTCCAACATTATGGAGTTTACCTGATTGATTGCTGGAGTGAGGTGTATTCATTTAGAGACTATTGGCCTTTTTCTGGGAGGAAAATTACAATTCTGGCATAGTGATTTCGTTCTTCCAAGGTCTGTTTTTAGCCTTTTTAAGGTCATGCATATTGTGGCCCTTATACCAAGGCTAACTTAGTCCTGAAATTAAGGTGTTAACATCTAGGATATTTATTTAAAGCTCTGTGTATTCAACAAGGTCTCTCCATTATGGTCTGGGTGACTCCCATCTTTTTTTTTTTTTTTTTTTTTTTTTTAGCTCTGGAAATTGTTTGCCTTAAAGTTCCCCAGAAATGTTTCCTTCCCTGGCCTATTTCACTCTGTAATTGCACAGCCTAGCAAATGGCTGAAGACGACTCAAGGGTCAACAATTTATGGACACTTTATGTGTAGCTCCTTCTCCCTGATACTCTGCTCCTTGAGTTCCCACCACTTTGGATCTGTCTCACTTTGTCCCTGAGAGCAGAGCAGGCTCTGCTTATATCCCACTGCATGAGCCATGGTCTACAAGTTGCTTGGAGACAGAAATATGGGGTGATCATAGGGCTGACTTTTTTTTCCCCTTTCTCTCAGGGACTTCAGTTATGCACACTACCCATTGTTCAGTGTTTGATAAGAATTATTTAATAGGTATTTATCCACTTTTCTAATTGTTTATAGTGCGAGATATCCGTCATGATCTAAAACAGAAGTCCTTTATGATGTTTTTTGATAAACAGAATTTCTTCAAAATTATTTTTTAAATTGTAGTTGATATACAATATTATATAAGTTACGGGTGTACAATATAATGATTCACAATTTTTAAAGGCTATATTCCATTTGTAGTTACTCTAAAATATTTACTATATTCCCCAGTTGTATAATATACCCTTGCAGCTTATTTTATACCCAAGAGAATTCCTTATTTTTGATGTAGTTGATCTTATTTTTTAACGGTCTATACTCCCTATGTTATATATACATATTCTTTTATATTCTAAAGGTTTTAAAGTTTTGTCTCTCACATTTAGGTGCTTATGGCTTTGATTCCTGTGTGATGTGTCAATCTTGTATTTTTTCTATGTATTACCAGTTGTCCTAGCACCATTTTTTTCAGTACTAATCCTTTACTTGCTATTTTCCAATGCCAGCGAGGCAGTCTGTCAGATTTAAAACTATGGTTGTGTCTGTCTCTCAGCTTTTTTTTCTTATGTTACATATGTAGTTTCGATTTCTGTAGGCTTTGCATATCTGAGGCGATTGCTTGTGGCTTCTCTGCATTCTTGCTCAAAATGATTTGTTTTCTCATTTCTTTTTGTGTATTTTTTTGTATTATGAGCTTGTGATTTTAGCAATGTTGTCCATGGCAATTCTTTAAGTTTTATGTTTAAAATAGTTGGCTTTGAAATTATTTAAATATCTCTGCCCTATTCCCACCACAGGACACTTAAAATTTTTCGACTTGGATTTGAATTGTAATTCCAAATTCATATGAGTACGTGTTTAAAGTAAGTTATACTAAGGTGAAATCTTATTTTTTTTCTCCCTTCTCTCCATCCATAGACAAAGCTGAGATAGGAAAGTATCCTTTTTAGCACTTTTTTTTTTCCTAATATGACATCCTTCTGTGGCCCTGCTTTCATGTAGGAGTCTCCAATTTAGCATCTCTTTCAGACCCCAAGTTTGTTACCTGTTTGTCCATCTGGTGAATACTTTAAAACCCACGCATTTGGGTATGCACAGATGCTCCCTGGGAAATTGCAGGCTTGAATCTTCTATTACTCCTATCAAATTATGAACTTGGGTCATTTATACCCCATACTTTTCTTCCCTTACTTGTTTAAAACTACTTTTTATGTTTTATGTATCTTTTTAATGCATTATGATAGATTTCTTTCTATATCAATTCCACAGTATTACCAGAAATGCGCACTTTAGTGCTATCCAATTGATTCTTTTAAGTCTCAGGTATAAATCAAAGATCAACTAGAAATCAGGTATATTTTTGAGCAGGCACTGTAATATAATGTGTGCTCTCTTGGAGAGATAGCTAAAAACAGCAGTCTTTTAATCAGTGTTGGCAGGTGAATTAAGCATGTTAAATAAAATATAGGCAGTGGGTATTTAGATATAGTGTATCATTAAATTTAAGAGGTTGGTGAAAATAATCTCGTTTAGGTTAATGACATAGATCTTGGCAACAAACATGACCTAAAATATACCTAGTTTATCCGTTTAGCAAGTGATATGTATTTATTTGGAATATAGGGAGAGTGAAAGTTATGCCAAGTTCTGTAAGTAATGGCTGTAAATACTTCATTCTTTTGAAATTATGTGAAGACTTCAGGTCAAAGCCACATCCTGCCTGTGATCTGGTACTTGGTGACTACATCAGTTCTTAGAGTCAGTTCTTACAATGGAGTGTGAATGCATAGCCAATAAGTTATGCAGAATACAAAGTGGGGCAAACAGTTTTCTGTGATGGAAAAAAAGTAGTTTGAAATTTTATGACAGTAATTCTCTTCACCTACACAAAATGATAAAGAACAAAGATGACAGTATCTAGCTGAAAAACAATACAGCAACTAAATCAGGCTGTCCTCAGTTTTGTCCAAATTATAGTCAGAGCCATATAGATAGTAAATCAATACCAAGAAAATTCTGAGAGAAACTGTGACCCAGGAATGTTACACCCACCCTGGATTTAACTTCATTACTAGAACAACAGACATACATTACTAACCAGGAAAGAACTCACGGGATAAAACATTCACGTATACTTTTTAGGCATAAAACAAAAAATTTTGCTCATAAAATTCAATGAAATTAAGAAATTTAAGTTTCTTGTTTTCTTTCTATCAACAAATCTAACAAATCTAAACAGAATTCAAGAATTGAGGCTTAAGGGTTAAAGTCCCAGTTGTAAGCACAGGATTCACTGAAATAGGGAAAAATACCAAACAACTGTGCATTTTGTGGTCACAATAGAATGTGAAAGTTATCAACATGAATACTGTAAAAAGCACATATAAGATAACTCACCAATACAAGAGGCTACAGGTGGGAAGATGGAAAAATTATGGGAATATTTTCCTCATTTTTCAATGCAGGAAGTCAATCTATTGTTTTAAATAGAAACATGGTTAAAAAAGAACTTGAGTAAAATGTTCTTAATCTTAGAGATTTGGGGAAAAAATATTTTTATTGAAACTCATAAGTTTTCAGGTTTTTTAATCTTAAATTTGAATAAACTAAACTGAATACTTGTTATTAAAGACAGAATATGTAAGGGGATTCAAGGGGCCCTGAAAGAAAATACTAGGAATTTTATTTGTATTTATTTTGTATTCCATGAATAAGGAAATGAAGCTTTACTTAATATATTATATAGTTGGACATCTCATGTTTTGGTTGGTATATGTGGTAGATAAGGTACACAAGTGGCCCCAGCTCTCCACTCCTTCCTGTTAACATGGCCACTACAATACGTCTTACAGTTCCTCACAGTGAAAAAGTGAAGTCCATTTCCCCACTCTAAATCTGCTGGCCTTATGCCTTGCTTTGGCCAACAGAATACTGGTGGGAGCAACCAGTTCTGAACCACAAGAGGGCTTGCCTCCCCTCACACTCTTCCTTGGGACTTCTGTGACAGCCACGTCAACCCGCATGGGCTATTGAATCTCTCAGTTACCTTTTTCCATTTCCAGTTGCCCTTCTCATGGCCACTTCACCTACCTTTTTTCCTTCCACACATCTAATATTTTAGTTGTCTTTTCCATTTATTCTAGTATTCCTTTGTACGTCTCTCCTTCAAATCAAAGACTTAGTGCTGTGGGTTTTCCTAAACTAAAAAAAATTATGAAAGGAAAGGAGCATGTCTGTACTACATCAAAACTTTCAAATACT
The DNA here is from genome assembly GCF_048773025.1 of Camelus bactrianus. NCBI lineage: Eukaryota > Metazoa > Chordata > Mammalia > Artiodactyla > Camelidae > Camelus > Camelus bactrianus. Next base: position 43,696,115 of record NC_133541.1, read on the forward strand.
ATGTAAAATTTTTGCATATTTAGATGTATTTGAAAGTGAGAAGAATGTTTTCACATGCATTCTTGGAAATAAGTGCTTGTTTTGTCTTGTCTGGAAATGAGCATTCAGAATGTTGACAAATTTATTTTTAATATGTGTTTGCATTATATAGTTACAGCTAGAACTAACCCTGTATGAGGAATGTTTTACTCTTGGCATTATTTGATATTTGAGCTAATCTGCAAATGCTAATGACAGTGCTCCTATTACATATTTCATAATGTCAAATTCTAAACTAAGTCTTCAAGTTTGTCCATGCTCTTTCTCTATATTACTATCAAATGAACCATGCTATTTCATTACTTATAAATTAAATATTCACAGATCATTAGATCCTAACTAAGGGGGTGAAGAAGCCAAAGAAATTAAATTCATTTTGCTCTTACTGAATTTAGGAAAAAATAACATTCCCGTATGACAACTCTCTACTCTTTATTAATCACAGAAAATTAAATTGTAAAACTCTGACTTTGTTGGTTGCAGTATTTTTTCTTCTATGTCTAATCCCTAGAAATTAACATATTCTTCCCAGTTATTTCATGCAAAATCAGGCATTGTGTACAAACAGCTGACATATACCATTCAGACTGCTGATAGGTAAATTTCATTCACTATGACATATAGCTTTTTTCCATGATAATTCTTTTTTCAGTTTCTTTTTTCCATCTGAAAAAACAGCAACTTGTATTTCCTAAAGAGTTGATTTTACAGTGTTTTTTCTTGTTTTCAACTGAAACTTTTGAAAAATTACTTCTTCAGAAGACGTTGGAGAATGAAAAGCAATCTTTATATAGTCCAAATTGTTTTAGCTTTCTATAACCTTGAACAGACTTTCACTTCAGATCTTCACCATATACTTATTTCCATCGAGTTACAAAGGTGGGCACAGGTGCTGTGGGAAGTTTGAATAAGGTCACGTACTGAGTAATTCCAAATGGCCTCCACTTTTTTCTAATTCACTTACAGAGAAACAGGTAATCATTCCTTTCAAGGAAGTCATACACTCTGGTAGGAAAAAAGAGGAGGTTAGGGCAAGTCTTTCACTTTTCTAAAAAGTGAAATTTAATATTGTTTTTAGTTTAGAAATTTAGTACTGTTTTAGGTTATGTCTCATGCTTTGAGTAAAACTCAACCTTTCAGAAACTTTTTTATATGTAACTATACTTAACCCATGAATATAAGTTAGTTGGTAAAGCTCTGGAAATGCTTTGTAGAATGTCAGCAGTAGCATTTGCCACATTACTCTTGTGTGTGTGTGTTGTCATTGATACTGCTTTATGACTGTGATTTTTACTTCTCATAATTTGACTTCTTAGCACTTTGTGTCTCCTGGACCAACATCTTTTGGGAACCTACTTAATTTTACCTTTTCATATTGAAAGTGACAAAACCATTTCTGTATAAAAACAGACATTTAAAAAATTTTTAAGCATTTGTTTTTAAACATACTACTAAAATAAGCAATTTGAGGATATGTGCTTAAAGCATCATTTGAACAAGAAAAGGTACTTTTCCCCAAAGTATAAGAAAGATGCTTTTATTAAAATTATCAGGGAGAGACTTTATTCTTGCTATCAAATGAAGTCCACGTTGCCCCCGTCTCCCCAACTCCTAAATGGTTATTTGACTGACTCATTGTTTTATAAAACTGACATACTTCAAATGGAAGCTGAAGTTATTTGGCTGTAAGGCTATTGTGAGATAGAGGGGAGCCATGTGTGAAAATATTCTGTTTTAGTTGAAAAATGCAGATTCCCAAATGTTGATTTCAAATGCTGTGTTTCACTTCCTTGTCCTGTGAGAGGCTGGCTGTTTGAATGAAGCTCAGCCAGCCAGTGAGTCTTGGGCTCCATCACTATGTGTTAAAAGTACAGGGTGGACCCTGTATGTTTGGTATGATTTTTTTATAGCATGGATTGTAAGTATGTGGGAGAGCATGTGTGTATTTATAAGTGTGCATGTATTCCTCTTTTGTTTCTTGAATTTTTTTCAGTCCTTAATCATAATACCTTCAGACTTGAATTAAATAGCAGATTATGGGCCATATGGATTTGCTCCAGAAATCATGTATGTTAACTGGTGAAGTGCTCAGTGACCCATAAGAATGGTATCAAGTTTGGAGATGGGCATTTCAGACCTTCCAGAATGTTTGAGTTTGTTTCTTTACTGATGACCAGTACTTCAAAGACTAATTTCAAAGCACAAGTTAAGAGTTGGCTTTTCAGACAAAATTTTCAAAGCATAAGCTAAGTATTTCTTCAAGTAACTCATTTATACCTGACACCAATGTAGAGACAGCCACTGGTGCCATTATTTTGTCAACAGTTTAACGTCTGTAAAGAAAAGTGACAGATTACTTACAAAATACAGTATACATTAGAAATACCCCAAACTCAAAGCAAATGATAGAGTGTTAAAGAATGTTGTTATTGGTTGTGGTACACCTTTGTAAGGATGTGACATTTGTGGTGACCATTGTGCTGACAAATGTTTATTCACAGGGAAAAGTAATTTGTAACATAAGATGTTTATGATTAGATAGACACATAAAACTTCATAATGTAGTAAAAAAGTATTATAAATTTTTAATTATGTCCATTCATAAACATTGAGAAAAGTTATATATAAAAATAATTTTTAATGTTTTTATTTCCTGGAGACCATTAGAAAGAAGGCATTTTGAGTTTATTTCATTTGTGAATAAATGCATTTCTGAAAATGAGAGGAAAAATACAAAATAAAAATGTTCAACTTAACTCAAAAGTTGATATTAAGATGTGGAAACATTCAAAATTAAATAATTGGAAAAGTAAGGACTAGAACACTGAAGGACAGTTTAAATGGAATCAGTGATTCCTCTGTTAAAAAATATTTGGGAAGCCAGTAGAAAGTACAGTTGTTGTATGCTAAATTTAGAATATAGCAAATGCTATCCAGAGATACTAAAAAAATAGCTGGGACTATACTGTACTATGTTATACATTTACAGTTGATTTGAATAAAATGCATAGTCAGAGCTTAAAAGGGACCATCTATATGTATGGAAAATTTAAAAATTGCAGCTAATTTAAGGATAAAGTGTTATAAATGCTATAATACACTTGTGTGAATGTCTTGAATTCATGGGGAAGAGGTTTGTAAAAAAGAGGAAAAAACAAATAATCAAAGGACTATCAATTCTTTGAAGGAAAATTTTTATGCATTTGTAAAACTGTTTGGACTTACTCCCCCCAAATTTATAAATGGAGGAAAGTGCAACATGCAGAAAGGTACATATAGTGACTTCTCTGGTCTGTCATTCTTCCCCCAGTATCTCTTGTGAGCACACAGTGATGTTCATGGAGACATTCCTATGATTAGAAGCACGTTTACTCTGTGTTTGTGGCTCGCGGGAGGCCTATATTCTAGTCCACCTTCAGCCTCAGGAATTAGTTTAAAAATTAAGCTTAATTTTTTTTTTCAATCTGCTTATTTGCCATCCAGTGTCTGTCCTGATAAGCATATGCTCTTCTTGCATCTCTTTGGAGGCACCTGTCTTCAGTTGACTGCTTAGTTGTCCTAAGTCTTCAGCTGTCTCATAAGTTCAGGAAATGTTCTGATTTGGCAGATTATCTGGCTTTTGTTGTTTTTGTAAGGCTGGGATGGGAGCAGCACTCCTTCCAGCTTTCTGTGTCCTATACGGGAGTCAGATGACTTAATTACTCTATTTACTCCTTACTAACTTACAGCTTTGTGATATGTTATTGCTTTTTAGTGGTTTATAAATACTTAATTAACCTAAATATATTATATATTACTATTATTTTTATGGTATCTCTGATACTGCTGGAATTTTAGTACCTTTTAACTTTTACTATTCTTTTGGTTTTTGCCTTATCATTTAATCTAAACTTTATTTTACACTCCAAAAATGTGATTGTTTTACATAGTATTGATCCATATTTACCCACATATTTACATTCTACTTTGTTCATTACTTCCTTCTTTACTTCATGTTTCTGAGTTCATTTTCCTTTTGCCCAGCTAAATCCACTAGAATCTCTTTTAGAGAAAGCCTGCTGGCAGTTAATGCCCTCAGTTTTTACTTGTCTGAAAAAAAAATTTATTACACCTATATTTTAGAAGATTTTTGCTTGGTGTAAATTCCTAGTTGGGCAATTATGTTCTTAAACCCTTTAAATAGACTGTTCCATTGTTTCCTATCTTTGATAGTTACTCTTTAAATCATATGACAATCTTATTGTGGTTCCTTTGGAGATAACACTTCTCTTCCTGGTTGCTTGTTTTTTTTTTTTCCCCCGACTTATCCTGATTGGGTCACACTGAACATCTTGAATATGTCAGTAATTGGTATGTTTGGTTGATAATTCTTGGTTATTATCTCTTCAAAAATTTTTTTTTCTGTTGGATTCTTTCTATCCTCTATTTCAAACTCTAATTGCAAGTACATTAGATTTTTTTCCCTTGTGTCTCAAGGAAAATGTTCTAATGTTCTTTCATAATTTTCTTTCCCCTTTAAAAAAAAAAACAACTCTATGCTTCCCTTAGGATATTTTCTATTGGCTTGTTTTGAGTTAATTAATTCATGTTTTCTGATTCATTTCTATTTGTAAGGCTTCATCCTCCAACACTTACAATCACAAGTCTGGTGTCTCTTTATCTGTCTGATACCAAGGAACAGTGGTAATTTCTGCTTTATCATAAGAATTGTCTCTTTAGCCTGTCAACCCATGCGATAGATTTGGCACATGTTTCGAGAGAGCGAGAATATATGTGTACCTAAGCCCTTCAAACCTCTTATTTTTGACAATTCAGTAATCAAAAATGCCCAAAAGCTCTCTGATCTTATACTTCTCGAATAGTGGCTCCTGTAGAGTCTTAACTCCACCTCTAGCTGTACTCAAATTAGCAAAAGAAGTTATTTATAACTGACGCCAATTAACCACATAATTCTGCATTTTCAAACCTCTCACTGAGTTTTTGGTTCTAGTCAGTTGTTCTTAGGTCCTTTTCAAGTGGTAAATTGTTCTCAGGTTCTTTAGGTCCTTTTTCCCGTACGTACTGGAAGACTCAAAAGATTTGACTTGACTCTGTTTTCTTGTCCGATGTAAATTTTGTATTTGGCAAATGAAAAGGAGGGAAATGGCCATGTATTTGAACATTCTACGTTGTGCACTGTTGTTCACTTAAAGCTTCATGTGCAAACTCGGCATTCTTTTGTGTCTGCTAAAGCAGGTGTCTGCTAAAGCAGGTATCTGCTTGGACTTACTTGTACTGTTTACCATAAATCCCCACTTGGCTAATACTCCAAGAAACAGTTTCATAACCTCTGGAATTTTTTCTTTTTATAGAATTTTAATCTGTTTAGTCCTCTGATTTCTCTGGCCCTATTTTTAAATGTATAATTGTTTTTGATTAGACTGCTTGCTTCAAACTATTATATTACACTGGAAAGTGGAACTTGCTTTATTCCAGCTCTGCTTTTATTATACAAATTTATAAAATCATTTATAAATGAATGGACAGAGAAATAATGGAAAGGTGAATAAGCATTTCTTTTCACTTTTTAATGAAAGATTTATAACTGGTGACATTTTGGTGTCACACAACCAGCAATATTATTGAATACGTATAAAAATCTAAGTCCAGAATAATTTTACTTCAATACTTTTAACTTATTTACCTATTTTCCATAATCTAGAGTTGGCTACAGGTAGTTTGATGTCAATGAAATTCCTGTAGCTCTATGTAACTAACCTATATCCTCCTCTGAAAAAGACTAAATTTTCTTTATATTCTCGGTATCTTAAATTTCACCTGTATAGGGTAATTATGCTTTCTCCTTCATCCTGCTCTGCAATGTGGTGAGCCTTTTCAATCTGAATACTAAAGTTTTAATTATCTCTAAAATATTCTAATATTTATTCATTTACTATAATATATTCTGTCTATTCTCTTAACAAATCTCAGAAATAGACTGTCTTTGTTCTTTTAACCTTTATCACATACATTTTAATCTGTATGTCTTTGCATTTTGGGAGAAACCACTGGCTTGAACTTCTAGCTAACAAATTTATTTTCCATGTTTATCATTCTTAGATTCAGCCCAAATATCATATTTTATATAAAAATAATATTAACATGTCTAAGATTTTTCTTAGTACAGATTGTTATGAATATTTTCACAGAGAATATTATCTTTATTTCAAAATCTCTTTCTTTACCACTGCTTTTTCAGGTATTAATTTTTTTGATGTATAATTTAGTTCTTTTAAGGTGCTACTTTTCCTCAAATGTTTGGTGAATCTTGGTTATCGAAACATGCTTTGCTTTTGAGTCTTTCTTTACATTTGGGTTTTTCTTGGCTGACAGCAAGTGGTGATTATCACGTACTGTACATGGTGACTTTGAGGAAGGAAGTATGTGTGCCTAAAAGATGAGTTGATTGGTAGGTTGTCTTTTGATTGTGGAGGCTCTTTTTTTCCCTGGGTCTCTCATAGATTTTAGGGACCTGTATTCCCTCTTAAGTACCAGTGGTTACTTTTGTTGGTATATACTAGTAAAATTCAGCAGCAGGTCTTGATGTTTAGGCATTACTTAGTATTTTTAAGGTTTTTTTTTTTTTTTTTTGGAGGGTATTATATATTATACACACAAAGCAACCCACATTAAAAATTTATATATATATATACATAAATAATATGCATAAAGTTAATTGATTTTAACCAACAATCACCCACATTTCCATCATTTAGCTTAAATAATAAAACATTACCAGTAACTTCGAAGTATCCTATGTGCCCTTTCCCAAACATATTCTATATCCTTCATCCCTAGAGGAAACCAATATCCTGAATTTTGTTTTAACTACAGTGCTTGCTTTTTTGCACACACACGTGTGTCTGTGTGCATGAGTGTATGTGTATTTGCATGTAGTGGTTTAATTTTGCCTGTTTTGTTATAACAGGGACAGTCCTCATCTACTACTTACCAACCTCACTTTTCCACATTATATTTTCGACAGTTGCTGTGGTTTGTTTCACTGTTGGGTGTGTTCAAATATATAAATAATTCTACAACTCACTTATCTATCCATTATTGATGAGCAGTTGCGTTGTTTCCTGTTTTTATGATTACAAGCAATGATTCTATATATAACTTACATCCATTAATGCATATACAATACACCTGAGAACAATTGCTAGCTTGTAAGATACATCTCCATTTTTAGAAAGTAATGCTGTATTATTTTCAAAAGTTGTGTATTAGTTAAACTAATACACAGTTCTGCCAGTAGTTTTGAGTATTCTCATTGCTCCACATTGTTGCTTGATAATTTTTGTATTTTCAAACTTTATTTTGCTATGAATGTGGGTGTGATGAATTTCCTTCAATTTTTACTTTCCCAATCATTAAGAAGATGAAGCATTTTTTCATGTTTATTTGCCATTTATATTTCCTCTTCAGTGAAAATCCATCCATGTATTTGTTCCATCTTCTATTAGATTATCTTATTTATTCACAGGAATTCTTTGTATATGATACGGATTATTATTCTTGGGTATGTATGTTGAACAGAAGTCTATTGAAGTTCCAATGTGCATACCAGTTTAGAGCTATTATATATTCCTGGTAAACTGATTATTTTATCTCTAGTAATGTTTCTGCTTAAATGCCCTTCTGAGCTATTAAAATATTTTAATATTTTAAATCTTTAATTATTTGGGGGTAGTTATTTTGTTTAACATCCTAAGAAATTTTTCTTTTTCTACAACTACTGCTCTTTTCCTAATAGCTTATCCTTATTACTGATCAGTTATCCTTTTAATTTTCATTGAAACTATAAATTTAGAGTTTTCAAAAAATTATCCCTTGCTTTTCAGTCAAATCTTTCTAAATACTCAATATGGTCTTTTAATTCAGGGTGCTGATTCTTCTTTATTGTGGGGTTATTTTCTACTTCTTATGTCTATAAAAAGGACAGCCTAGATTGATCAGTATATTAGACCAGATGGGCTAGTTGATAACATACATGTCAGTAACACACACAGTAAAATAAATTTTTTGCCTATATGAAGGAAGTACTTGGCAGATGGCCAAGCAGTTCTCTGATCTATGACTATACCATGTAAGAAAATATATATGTACATGTATAGAAAGGTAGGTCTCTTCATTGAGGCCTATGGATACATTCAATCAAGAGGTCAGCCCAGATTCAAGAGGAGGAAAACAGAGTACAGGTTTTCATGGGAGGAAAACAGGCACTTGTCTGTGTACAAAAACTGCCACGATCTTCTGCCCATTTTTGGATTGGGTTGTTTATTTTTTTAACAAGCAATTCTCCAAGGAAGACATACAAATGATCAAAAAGCACATGAAAAAATACTCAATATCACTAATTATCAGAGAAATGCAAATCAAAACTACAATGAGGTATCACCTCACACCAGTCAGAATGGCCGTCATTCAAAAATCCACAAATGACAAATGCTGGAGAGGCTGTGGAGAAAGGGGAACCCTCCTACACTGCTGGTGGGAATGCAGTTTGGTGCAGCCACTGTGGAAAACAGTGTGGAGATTCCTCAAAAGACTAGGAATAGACTTACCATATGACCCAGGAATCCCACTCCTGGGCTTGTATCCAGAAGGAAATCTACTTCAGGATGACACCTGCACCCTAATGTTCATAGCAGCACTATTTACAATAGCCAAAACATGGAAACAGCCTAAATGTCCATCAACAGGTGACTGGATAAAGAAGAGGTGGTATATTTATACAATGGAATACTACTCAGCCATAAAAACCAACAACATAATGCCATTTGCAGCAACATGGATGCTCCTGGAGAATGTCATTCTAAGTGAAGTAAGCCAGAAAGAGAAAGAAAAATACCATATGAGAGCGCTCATATGTGGAATCTAAAAAACAAAAACAAAAACAAACAAACAAACAAAAAACAAAGCATAAATACAGGACAGAAATAGACTCACAGAGAATACAGACTTGTGGTTTCCAGGGGGGTGGAGGGTGGGAAGGGATAGACTGGGATTTAAAAACAAAACAAAACAAAACAAAAAAAACCTGCCACGAGTTGCAGGCAACAGATACAGTCACAATAATACAAAACCTAGGTGAGTGGCTCCGGCTCACAGCCTCAGGGAATATACTTAGCCACATGTGTCTCAGGAGAGATGAAAGTCTTTCTGGGCTTCAGGAAATGCATGGGGCCCTGGGAGCCTCAACAAAGCTAATGTGTGTGGGAACTTTAGTTGGACATGAGCAGAGGGGAGCCTCAGGTTTCACCCTGGGGTGCTTGGTGCTTAGCAAAATCACAAGCAGGAGGTCAGACTAGTTTGACCTATTTCCCAGCAGGCTTGGCTAAAGCAAAACTATCAACTCTAGAGAAACTATCTTTGTGTATATAGGTCCTTTACACTTTGGAGGGAGTGTTATTTGCTGCTTTTATTTGCTAAGTTGTCTTAGCTCCAAGTGTAACACAGAGAAGTTAGATGCTTTAACTTTCTGGCTCTAGGCTGGCAGTGCCAGGTGGCTACCCGGAACTGTTACGCACTTGGCCTGGGAAAGAACTGTGGAAGTACTAGCTTGGGATACATGGAGCTTGCCCTACACTCGCAAGAGATGCTGTCTTCCCCCGGAAACATGGTCTCAAGTTGGCTCAAAGCTAGCCAGCTATGTTTGAGTGAGAGAATGTCTCTAGAAAGTAGATTTGTCAGGACTGAACAGTTCATAGCAAGAGACGGTAGAAACAGCCACTGCAGCATAGAACTACTCAAAAGCCTGAGTACCATGTCAACTGAGTAAAGCCCACATTCAGTTTACAGAACCGAAAGGTGAGATAGAAATTAAGAAATTGTGAGTCTATTGTGTATCAAAGAACAGCACCTCAAATAAGATCCAGTATGGGCCCACTAGTTTTGCAAATGCAAAAAGAAGTCTGGAATGTTTCAGATTCCATGCTCTGAAGAAGGCAATATGGTTGACTTTCTTCTTCAAATGTGTTAAATGCATACTGTCAAAATTAACTTGTTGTTAGATTTCTTCTTGTTTGTTTTAAGATCATATCATGGGTTCTGTAAAAGGGGTACCGATTTTTTTTTGGCATGCTGGTGAAGCTAAAACCAGGATTTTCTCTGTTAATCTGCTTCAGTGGTAAATCCATTGGGTGTCTTGTTCTGTAGTCAGGCAACGCTTAGTACTGCCATATTTAAGATGTAATTTGGCCTGAAATAACTGCTTGTGGTAGTGGAATGTGGTTTGTTTTGTTTTCTTTTGTTTTAGTGGTGAATGGGGTCAGGACCATGATAATCTTGTGTGTAGGTACTTGACATATTTCTTTTGCACATGGGCAGATACACATGTATTTTCATATGTCCTTTTTTATGTGAAAGGTAGCATACTCATGTAGGCAATAATTTTTTCACTGAACAATATGTCTAAAAATCACTCCATTTCAGTTCATAGATATATTCCTTCTTATTTTTTTCCCATAAAGCCAAGTATTATTCCATTGTGTGGTTATACATACTTAATTCCAACAGTCTCTTATACATAGGCATGTACGTTGTTTCCAATTTTTTTTCAATTATAAACACTGCTGTAATAAATAACCTTATGCATGTGCATTTTTGTATCATTGGAAGTAATTAGGTTGCTAAGACAAAAAGGTTAATTAATAATTATATTAGATATGGCCAGATTTCTAACCAGCAGGGTTATACCAATTTGCTTTCTCATCAGCAACATATGATAGTGTCTGTTTCCCCATAACCTCACCAACATAATGTATTATATTTTTGAAATTTTTGCCAGTGTAATAGAAAGATACAGTATGTGTTACTTTAATGTGTATTTTTAAAATTCTGAGTGAATTTAAATTTTTTTTATATACTTGAGGGCCACCTTTATCTTTTTTTTTTGTAAATTGTCTGTTCACGGCTTTTCCCCATTTGGGGGAATTTGTCTCTCAATTTATAAGAGTTCTTCAGTTTTCCCAAGACCACGAATTAAAAATCTTACCTTTACCCCATTGATTTTTTGATACTACCTTTGTCATATGTTAAATTTGTATATGAATTTGAGTCTGATTTTGGGCAATGTATTCCATTGACTCATTTGGCTGTTCATATCATTACAATGCCATTTAATTATTAGGCTTTTCTACTAGGGCTAATAAATCTTTGTAGTTTAACTTTTTTTTTTTTAATGTTTTCACGGTTATTTTTGAATGTTTGTTTTTACATAGGAAACCTAGAATCAACTTCTCTAACTCCATAAAATAATTTGCTAATATTTTCATTGGGATTGCACTGCCTTCAAAATTAATTGAGGAACAATTGACATCTTTAATATTGAACTGTGCTATCCAAGAATAAGGAGTATCTTCAGGTTTGTTTAAGTCTACTTTAGTCTTTCAGGATCTTTTTACATTTTCCTTAATTTTGCATATTTCTCCTACAATTTATTGCTAGGTATATAATCTTCTGTGTTGCTCTCATGTATGGGCTTACTCTATCATTATGGCTATTGTTTGTATATATGAAGGCTATTGAACTTGAAATGTGTATTTTTACCCTGCTATTTCACTGAACTCTTTCATTTGAATTGATTTATTACTGACTCTTTTGAGTTTTCTCAGTATACCATCATGTTGTCCTCAGATAGTACTTAACCTCTTTATTTCCTTTGGATCATTCTTACTCTGTTGTCTAAGTTGACCTATTTCAAATATTTATAAAAACTGTGATAGTGCTTGGTGTCAGTAAATGCTTGTAGCAATAAGCATTTTCAATTTTTTTGGTGTAAATGTAAATTAATTACAAATAGTAGAGGATAATTACCACTGATCAAGAGGCTTAAAAGACCATCATGCCATTTATTCATTAATTTCATTTCTTGGAGTTTGTCTGGCTAATCTCATTTAACCTGGTATCTCAGATGCATTTGACTACAGAATTTGTTTTTCAAGTAATACGTATTTCACAAAACACACTTTATGAAAAGTTGCCTTAATGAGAATTTGATGACATGGGAAGTTGTGCGTGCTATTTGTTAAACTGAAAAGGCAGAATACAAAAGAGCAATATTGTCCTACTACTTGAGAACACGTTTATGTATGGACATGCATAAGCAAATTCATAAAAATGTTAGCTGACTACTTACTATACTTGTAACATTTAAATGTTATGTAACATTTAAATTTTTATATTAGTTACTTTGTAATTTATGAATATATTTTTTTCTACCAAAATACATATTTTTTTGGATTGGACACAATTTAAGAATTACATTAAGATATATTTTTCAGAATTTTCCAAAATTTATAAAATAAGCAAGTATTCCTTATTGGAGGATGAGAGAGAGAAGAGATTGGTTAGAGAAAGTCCCGAGACTGTTTGAGGATGAAATTATTTTTCAAACACTGAAAATGACAAAGTGGAAACTTGCTATCTAAATAAGCAGGCAGAGTCTAATTGTAATTAATTAAACTATGTGACTTAAGAAAATTCTGACAACAAATGACATTGTCTTAATGAAAAAGGTAAGCCTTTATCTTTGTATTAACTTACCTTCTGTTAATTAAGTTTTTGGCATTTTTAAAATGGCACCTTGACACACAGAAACTCAGGTTTTCTTTTTGATTGCAGCACTAAGAACATGACATATAAAGCCAATTTAAGTAAGGGTTTGTTGTAAGTTTAATCCTTCATTTATGAAAGCAGCAGTAATGATGCGAAAGTAAGTTGCAAATAGAAAAATTCTCCAGGGCTCCTACGTGAGAAAAATTCAGAGGAGCAGCATTTTTAGCACAGCATTTCAGGTCACAAGAAAGGCCTGTACTTTACTGCTCGGGGACATTTGCATAAATCTCTCAGCTCATAATGTTTGACTTTATAGTGGTAAAAAAGTTACATATCCTAAAAACTCATTTTCCGTAGAAAAACATTTTTGCAATTCTCGTCCATTGTTTTAAATATGGTACCTATTTAAACAGTAACTTTCTGTATATGAACCAGGAGTTTTTGTTAAGTTCTGGTACTTCTATGTTATTTCTTAGAGACATAGAGGAGGAGGAGGAGGAGGATGATGATGAAATATTGTTGATGAAATTTGATTGAGGTCTCCCATGTGCTGTATAGTTTTTTCATGGCTTTACATGTATTAACTTATTGAATCTTCACAAAGTTCTTATGAGGAAGGAGGTATTAACATCTGAGCTTCACTGAGAAGAAAACTGAGGTAAGGAGAGAATAATTTGTCCAGGGTCATACAGCGAGGAAGTGGCAGAGCCCAAGCCTCAGTTCTTAACCTGAGTCTCATGTAAGGAAGAATACATGCCCCCCTGAATATCATGGAACTACAGAACTGCCTTTAATACAAAGGGGATTTTTATTTTTATAAAATGAGAAAAATAGAAATGAAGTGCAAGTAATTTTAGCAGGATGTGTCTACTAAGGCTTTGATCTTTGTCCAGGGTATGCTTTAGTTTATAAACTATTTGAAATGTATCTGAAAAGACATGCACATGATACATAATACATGTAAGTACATATTAACCCATAGTAATTATAGTCACCAGTGAAATAGTAATGTATCATTAATTAAAACACATTATGTGCTATGGATATGTAAAGATTCTTTGCTTGTGATCGTAATTACTAGAACTCATTTTTTGCTTTATAATATCTGTTATTAACAAACATATATATATAATTATATATATATAATTAATTAAGGTCCTAAGGCTTAAAAAGTAGATAGCTCTTCAATTTGTTAGGTGTGTCTGGATTTACAAATAGCAAGAAAAAGAGCAATGCAAAGTAGTACCTTTGAAGCCCCAGACAGATTTGAGATGAATATGAATATCTGATAAAGAGGATGCCTAGAAGCATTTAGAGAAAGTTTTGTAGAACTTACAGATTTTGACTTTGCCTTGAAGCCCTAGAGGCGGGACCATGAAGGAAGAGAACACGTTTATAAAGAATTGTATGGCAAGGTGGTAGCGGTAGGAATGTGCAAGGAATTGTAAAATTTTACACAAATATGGTGATCTGGAGAATGGTTGGGGCCGGTTGTGCAGTAACTTAGTCAAGGAGTTAGTATCTGCTCAGAGGGTTGATGTGTGTACTAGGTATAGAGCAAAATTCAGCTGATGTCTTTTTATCTACCACAGTATAATCAATTAGACAGTGGTACCATGTCCTAACTGATGATCTTGCTTCTCTCTTAGATTTGGAATCTCTGTTCTTCTCCACCCTGTTCTGAAGTTCTGTGAATACTCTATGATGTCTCTCAGAACTTGCTTTCCATTTACACTGTTACTTTGCTAGCATGTTTCGCTAGTGTCTTGAAACTCTGTAGATCATACAAACCTCCTCCTGAGTCCAAGTATATTCTTTAGGACTCTAAGTGAGTTAGCTTAAGTCAAAAAGCAAAGTTGGCTGGCATATGTAACTAACCTAGTAAGAAAGGAGAGGGGTGAAATTTGCCTCAGGGACAACTGAGGATTTGCGGGCTGTCAAATCTCATTTCCAGCTCAAATTCTCTCTCTCTGTGGCTCCATTCTCCCTTTTTACACACAGACTTTCTCTAAGAGAAGTGATCTCAGGCTGCGCCATAGTCACATTCCTCCAGTCTAGTGAGCTAAGAGAAAAGAGACTCTTTCCTGCCAGTTTTAGTGAGAAAATAACCTAAGCGTTGTGACGGACTCTCCTTTCGTCAAGACAACATCTACATGGAAACTTCTGTAACGGGGGAATAGAGTACTGGAATAGGGCTTTCATCAGAGCCTGTCAGTGGGTAAGGAGTAGTAAAAAAAAAAAAAAAATCAAAATACAGAAGTACATTTCTGACAGGGCAAAAAATTAATAAATGCCCACTGCCTTCTCTAACCTCTGAGTAGTAGTCTGTAAATATATTTTCAGCGTGGTGCGTCTGTATTCATACTGAAGTAGTCTTCCCAGCATTGCCATTTGTCTTCAGTGATTGTCCTACAATGTCTTCTCTAATGATAGTCAACTTGTTAGTTAAACCTATTTGTTTTAGGTTCAAAACCTGGCTTTCTGATTTATTAGCTTGGTGATCTTAGGCAATTTATTCTAACAGTACATTTTCTCATCTCTAAACAAGGGATACTAATTGTGCCAACCTCATGAGTTGATTGGGCAGATTAAATTTCATAGGAAATACATTAAAAGCACTTTGCATAGGGACTGTCACACAGTAGATAATAACGATTTGTAGACAGAATGGATGGATAAAGTTATAAAATATCTGAGACAAAATTTCTAATTCTCATTTATTCTGTGCTTTCTCATACAAGTCTCTTCACTTAGAAGTCCGTATTTTCTTGTTTTTTTCCATGTCTATCAGTTTCAATATCTAACATTTATTTTGCCAACTCTGACTTTATTTTTTAATTGCTTCATTTTGTATCCTGGTCTCTAAACCACCTGACAGAAGGCTTTGCATTCATCTAAATAAATAATATATCAAAACTAATTATATTTTTATGTCCTTTTAACACAATGAAAAATATTTACTTTTTTTTTTTCATTCAAGGGTAGGATTTGACACTTGAATCCTGTATTTACCTATATATTCAGATTTCCATCCCTTATGCTTCGGTGTGATTACTTACAGCCCCAAAATTGCATATTAAAAAAAACAAAACAATGATTAGGTAGCAAAACCTAATCTCCTTTTCGAAGGTTATGAATACAATAAGGCTGGCAAAAATCATGACAAGCTCCTTAATAATAATTTTTGAAAGCATTCATTTTGCTGTCTCCACAGTTAGGGGATATAATTTTTCTCAGAAAGTCTGCTTTTTTTTCTTGATATCCATAGTGTAATGGCTATGGGCACTTTAAAAATAACATCAAGGTCTTTGACCAGCAATAGAAAATTCCCGCCTTCAACTGTTTGCTTTAGGAATTGTTAGCAACTTTCTGGCTTGTTCACTGGATGCTGTTGAAAGATTTCATGAAATATGCTTGTTGGAAGATCCTGCTCACTTGAAGTGAAACTAAGGCCACCAAGCCCAATAGCCTTAGGATGCTCTTAGGATAGGCAGCCAGTGACCGTTCCAGGAGCCTCCTGTTGCTTCTGCGTTCCAGTCAAAGACTGGCGGTGATTTCTAGGCACAGCGAGCTCAGTAGCATTGTGTTTGGTACCAGAGGTCAGGAATGGTGGTGGTCATGGAAGGAAAGAATGTGGGGATGAGGACATGGGAGGTTCTCAACTCTTGAAATAGAATTAAATAATGTTAAATGACATACTATATGAAAAAATGGTCCAAAGGCACTAACATACCATATAAATTCCCATTACTGTGTTTCTGGAAAAGCAGGAAAGACTTTGGAGTAGGGGCTAAGCTTGAAAACTCCTAGGATGGAAGGAGTAGTTAAAGGAGGCAGGGGATTTCAGTAAAACTACTGCCAACAAGTATCTGACTTGCTCAGATCCTTGCCATTACGTAAAACCTTCTTTGTGTCTTTTTACCATTTTTAAAGTTTATTTTGTCTGATGTGACTATAGCTACCCCCTGCTTTTTCTTTTCTTTTCTTTTTTTTCTGGTTACCATTTGCTTGAAATTTTTCTTTCTATCCTTTCACTCTCAGCCTATGTATGTCTTTTTAAGATTAAATTGAATCATTTTAGGAAGCATACCATTGGATCTAATTTTTACATCAAGCTATTCTCTCATAACTGGGGAATTTAATCTGTTTATGCTTAAAGTAATTTTTGGTAAGTAAGGATGTACGTTGCCATTTTACTGATTGTTTTCTTGGTTTTTTTGATCTATTGATTTTTGTTTTATCCTGCTGTTTGTGTGTGTGTGTGTTCTGAGGTCTTGTTACCATAAGACAGTGTGCTTTGAATTTTTTTTATCATATTCTTTTGTGTAATTAGTACAGGTTTTACCCTTGTGGTTACCATGAGGCTTACATAAAACATCTTCAGCTATAACACCCTATGTTAACTTCTGTAGAACTCCAAGTCTTACAATTTTACTTCTCTTCCCCCTCACATTTTAGGTTATTGATGTTAAAATTTACATAGTTTTTAATATTGTGTTACTAATAACAGATTTATGTAGTAATGGTTATTTTTTTATTACATTCCTTTTAACTTTTAAACTAGAGATGTATGTGAATCATGCACCATTTACCTACTTTGATTCCATATTTACCATTGCTAGTGAGTTTTACATGGCCTTATGTTTTTATGATATTAACTAGGGTCCTTTTATTTCTACTCAACTCCCATTAGCATCTCTTGTGAGGCAGGTCTATTAGTGATGAACTCCCTCAAACAAATTTTGTTTCTTTGGGAAAGTCTATATCCCTCCTTCATTTCTGAAGGATAGCTTTGCCAGGTATAGTATTCCTGGTGACACACTTTTCATCAATATTTTGAATATGCCATACCATTTTCTTCTGGCTGATAAACTTTCTGATGAGAAAGTGGCTGATAGTCTTATGGGGGCTCCCTTATATAAAACTTTGCTCTTGATGCTTGAAAACTTTTTGTGTTTGAGATTTGACAGTTTAATTATCATGTTTCTAAGTGTAGTTCTATGTGGTTTCAACCTATTTGGGATTCTTTAGACCTCTTGGATCTGGATGTCTAACCTCTCCCCATGTCTGGGAAGTTGTCAGCCATCATTGCTTTAAGTGTTTTTCGTCTCTTTCTCTTCCCCTTGTGAATTTCCTATAATGAGACTTTTCATTGTGTCCCATGAATCCTATAGGCTTTCTTTTTTTAAAAAACCTTTTTTTATTGAGTTATAGTCATCTTACAATATTGTGTCAAATTCCAGTGTAGAGCACAATTTTTCAGTTATACATGAACATACATATATTGATTGTCACTTTTTTTTCGCAGTGAGTTACCACAAGATCTTATATATATTTCCCTGTGCTATACAGTATAATCTTGTTTATCTATTCTGCATATGCCTGTCAGTCTCTACAAATTTTGAAATCCCAGTCTATCCCTTCCCACCCTCCTCTCCCTTGGCAACCACAAGTTTGTATTCTATGTCTATGAGTCTGTTTCTGTTTTGTATTTGTATTCTTTTTTTGTTTTTTAAGATTCCACATATGAGCGATCTCATACGGTATTTTTCTTTCTCTTTCTGGCTTACTTCACTTAGAATGACATTCTCCAGGGACATCCATGTTGCTGCAAATGGCGTTATGTTGTCGTTTTTTTTATTGCTGAATAGTATTCCATTGTATAAATATGCCACCTCTTCTTTATCCAGTCATCTGTTGATGGACATTTAGGCTGTCTCCGTGTCTTGGCTATTGTAAATAGTGCTGCTGTGAACCTTGGGGTGCAGGTGTCATCCTGAAGTAGGGTTCCTTCTGGATATAAGCCCAGGAGCGGGATTCCTGGGTCATATGGTAAGTCTATTCCTAGTCTTTTGAGGAATCTCCACACTGTTTTCCAAAGTGGCTGCACCAAACTGCATTCCCACCAGCAGTGAAGGGGGGTTCCCTTTTCTCCACAGCCAAGAGGGCATTTGTCACATAGGCTTTCTTCACTCTTTCTCATTCCTTTTTCTTTTTGATTCTCTGACTGGATAATTTCAGTCACTGATTCTTTTTTTCCAATGATTGAGTCTGCTTTTGAAACTCTCTACTGAATTTTTAGGTCAGTGATTTCTTCCTGGCCCTTCCTATGAGATGGGGCTGGAGACCATGCTCTATAACTGGTGGGCTCTAACTCTGGCTCCTGCCTAGGTGGGACTGGGAGGGCGCACTTCAGGACTGGCAAGAGTCCTCATTTGGGGGACCTGTACACCCACTGAGTTCCTTGGTCAGACTCTGCCCCTGATGTGGTTCTGCAGATGATCAAAGCTATTGGTTAGGACTACGACTTGAACTCCTCAGATAGGAACTCCATCTGCCATAATTCAAGTGCTGGTTGTTTGAAGCCTCTACCTGATTCTCAGTCTCTCAGATTTGAAGTGGTTGAACACTGAAGATTCCTCTGCTGTCTCTGTGTGGTGAAACCAGAATAGGGGCTCCTGTGACGTGAATCACAAGGCTGAGGTGGGGAGCTGGGTGTCGCCCCTGGGCTCTTTTCCCACTGGAAGAACTGTAGACTCAGGGGAGACCTCTTGGCATGGTGCTGTCCTGGTCTGGGAAAGGGGCAATACAGTCAGGGTTTAGCCATTCCTCTTACCCTGTGAATACAGTCTGTCTGGTCTCTGTGGTATGTGGGGTGCTTCAGCCTCACTGTCATGTGTTCTAGGATACTCTTTAAGTGCTGTATTGTCCATGAATAGTTGTTAGTTGTTCTTATGAGGGGGAGTTAAGTCAGGAAGGACCTGTGTTGCCATTTTGATGACATCACTCTCCAAGTTCTTTAAATCAAACAATATAGGTGCTACTGTGAGTGGAATTTGTGCATGTAATTAAAGACCATAATCATTCTACTAAGTAAATCAAAAGGGAAATTATCCTCAATGTGCCTGATTAGTCGGAAAATCCTTAAAACAGATCTTGAGTCTTTCTTGAGTCTTCCTTTAGTATAGAGAGACTCTCAACTGTGAACAAAAAAGTTTCAGCTTGTGCCCTATAGGTCACAGACTGCTTGTGCCCTTCTCTGCCTGCGGCCTGCTCTCTGGATTTCACTTGCTTAGTCAGGTCCCCAGATATGAGTAAGCACATTATTTTTAATGAATTCCATAACAGATATATCCTATCTATATTTATACATATCTTTCTATATATAGATATATAATATCTCCTACTGGTTTTGCTTGTTTGGTTGAACCCTGAATGATATACTTAGTAAAAATAAATAGAAGGGTTTTTTTTTTCTGTTAAGATAGCAAATTGTCATTTGATCCAGTAATCCAATCATATCTTAGCAATCAACTTAAATCAATTTCCAAATAGTTAATTTGTTTTGTATACACTTAGCCAGAAGTTTTATAAAATTCAAATCAATTAACTCTA
The DNA here is from genome assembly GCF_048773025.1 of Camelus bactrianus. Taxonomy (NCBI): domain Eukaryota; kingdom Metazoa; phylum Chordata; class Mammalia; order Artiodactyla; family Camelidae; genus Camelus; species Camelus bactrianus. The sequence continues at coordinate 43,716,149 of NC_133541.1, forward strand.
GTGAAGTAGAAATTTGTTTCATGATGAATGTTCTAAGAAGGAGAGAGTTTATGAATATATTATCCTTTTTCCTCAAAAAGAATGAGCTTAAAGAAGAGTAGCATATGTCTTTTGAGAAAATGTTTGTGAAGTCAATATTCTTTCATAATCAAGGTCAGACCCAACAAAAGAAGCCAATCAAACTTACTTTCACCTTAGGTATGGCCCTAAAGCCCCTTTTCAGATCTGTCAGAAGGAGTAGTCTACATTTATAGTCTCTGTTTCTTCATTTTTCATTAACTACTCAGCCATTAAGATTTGGCTTTAATTCTTAAAACTGCAAAATTGGTTCTAACTTCTTGACATTAAATTTAATGGTCCCTTTACTCAACCTCTTAACATGATTCCATAATACTTGATCTCTCCTTTCTTCTGGAAGACGTCTCTTTCCATTGGCATCCTTGATGTCAGAACCTTCTGGTTTTCTACTATTTCCAGATTGCTCTTTCTCTGACCATTTTACTGGTTCATCAACTTCTGGCTAGACTTCATGTTCTCAAGGTTCAGTCCCAGTTTTACTTACCTTTTTTATATTCTCTTCTTGGGAATGTTACTCCACATGCAAGGCTTCTGTAACCAACCAGAGCCAATAAATTTTAAATGTATACTACCATTTCAAATCTGACCTTTGTATCCAGCTGCTTCATTACCTCTATATAGGTATCTCAAAAAGCAACTTTAAGGCAAAGAGTCCAAAATTTAACTAATGATCTTTCCTCAAACTTTCCTTCTTCCAGCACTCCCCACTGTAGTCAAGAACATCATTATCCATTTGTACAAGTTAAAAATCTGAGAGTATTCCTCATACATCCTTACACTTCACGTCTTCCTTCCCAGCCCTGCTGTCATACTTATCACAATGTCCTGCTAATTTTGCCATCTGGAATCTGACTTCTCCTCTGTGTGTCCTCCACTCCAATCAAATTCAATCCACCTTCATCTCAAAACTACACTGTAGAAGCCCCCTAATGAGTCGCCCTGCAACCACTCTTGCTCAACATGTTCCATTCATTTTTCATAATGTATGCAAAAAATATGTATTTTTTCAAATCCTGTATCTCATCCTGTTACTTTAATGCTTAAAAACCTTTTAGTGGCTTCTCAGTTATCTGTATCTTCATCATTTCTTGCCATTCTTTCTAAATATATCTGTCCCAACAAGACATCTTTTTTTTTTTTTTTCATTTCCCACGTCGAGGATTACACATGTCTGCCCCACCATCTCTAAACAGCACCTTCACTTAGTTAACTTATGCTTTATTTGGATTGTAGCTCAAATGACATTCCTCAGGGAAGAACTTCCTTATGTCCATGATCAGATTTTCCTGTTAGAAACCCCTCAAGCATCCTACAGTTCTCTTTAATAATGCTTGTATCTGTGTGCTTCATGAGAAACTGAGGCGTTTTTCACCATTGTATTTTCCAAGTGGTCGAACAGGCCCAACATGTGGTAGACACTCAAAAAATACTTAAGGAACAACTAAGTGAACGAATGATGTGTGAAGCATCATTACAGCATCCTAGACAGTTTCTGCTAAAGTTATGTGTTGGAATGTGACGAGAATTTGAGCATAACCTTGTGATTTCCATACTTATTCTCTCTTAATTATATTTACTTGCATTTGCACAGTTTCTAAATCACAAGCTGATTTTTTTTAACTACTAGGATTTAAAATTCAGCCCATGATGTGAAAAATCAAGCTGTGCTCTCTCTACTTAGTGTCATCACCAAACCACAAATTCTGCAATTAGAAGCACAACTTTGTAGGTGAGGCATGAGAATATCCAACTTGTTTATCCATAGCTTTATTGCCTCTATAGATCTTTTGGGAGTAAAAAACATTCTTTGCATTTATAAGTGACACACACACACACACACACACACAAAACACAGCAAATAGAAAGAAGAAAAATGTTCTGTCTTGGCATGACTCATAGTTAGACCTAGAGTTTACAAAACTGTCAGGCAAGATTTTTAATTACCTTTTCCAAGTTTATTTTTATTTTGACTATCTGATGAATGCCAGTCAACAACTGCTAATTAACTTACCTTCTAAAATAAAATCTTGATATATATAAACTCTTCAGTATCCTGGGATTTTAGGGCTGTTGTACCAATAAGCAAAAGATAGAGACTGAAAGTAACTTGCATTATACATAAGAGGAATGATATTTTTGGACAATAAGATCCTAAATACAATTAAAAAAAAAAACCAAACCCTTTATCCTATTCTTCTTCTCCAGGTTCCTGGAATTTCAGTCATCAACTGGTTAGGCCATAAGATATATTTTTTACTGGATAAAGTCAATAGAAGTATTCAAAGAGCTGAATGTGTCCCTGGAAATTCCAGGTGTTGCAGTGATTAAAAAAAAGTCCAGCCCTGTCAAAATACTATGGAGTCCTAGGCCTGAGTTTTGACACCATGTTGATATCACTCTGATGCCAGCACAAAGAGCTTAAGAATTTTCAATTTATCTTCTTCCCTTTGTCTCCTTCATTCTGCCCTCAGTAAGATTCAGGCAACTGGGAAAAAAATGTCTCAAGTAGCCTGACAGCATCCTTCTGACATTTGAGTCTGACTTCTTAGCCTCTTAGAACCATTGTATATACTTCTGTACAGCAGAATTCCAGCAGGAGTATGACGTTTTTTGGTAGGAACAAGTCACGTGCTATTGGAGAGCGCGAGGTGGTTGGAGAGAGAGGTAGACAGAGAAGGGTGTTTGACAGAGCAGTCGGAGAGCTAAGTATTTGGCCTGGAAAGAGGCCAGCTGTGGGTCGTCTTTGTAGGGGGCTTACACAGTGGGAGTCAGGAAGGAAAACTGGGCCCCTGTGGAAATCTTTTAAGTCTGGCATCTAGCGTTTAGGAATACCTCACAGCTGAAGGCATAATCTGGTTTTCTGCTCTACCCAGCCCAGAAACAAGAGTCTTTACATCTCCCTAGGCTACTGAATGGGTTTTATCACCAAGAAGCACATAGCGCTGCTACTGTTCTGCCAAGCTAAGGGCATTCCTTGTAAAACAAGTGTAGACAGGTAATCAGGACACAGACTCCCTTCTGGGATTGAGTTTGGAGGAGGCAAGTAGACAGGAAGGTACTGAAGTCTAAAAAATTAACTGATATATAGATATATATCCTTTATCATCTGGTTTGATTTTTACATAAATTTATGTGTTGATCCTAAAAGAGCTCCATTGGAATTTTTTCAACAGGAAGTGCCTCTTTCAGAGCAAATACTGTCACCATCACCTCAGGGGTAACTGTATAGCAATAACGGGGTGCTGTCTCAGAAATTTCCAGATTAAGTTACTTTTAAAATCAACCTGTAAAATATCCTAGGGATATTCACAAATGACTACATTTATTGACAGTTACCTATAGTCATAATCAGGTATTGGACTTCATTTTTCTTGCCAAGTAAGTATTAAGGCTCCATGTAAGCCTGGGAGAGGCACCAAGAGGGGCTCAGTAACACTTGTTTGGTGGTTGCATTGAACCAGCCTTGTCTGCATACTGCAAAGATTGAACCTCTACTCAAAAAAAAAAAAAAAAAGAAAGAAAAAAGAAAAATGCGCAGAACTAGTCAAACAATTGCTTACTTATATTGACTGATTTTAAATGATCAGTTTGATTAAGCAGTTCATTTGTCACCAGCTGTACTGGTGTTGGGCTCAGACAGTTTAATTGAAATTCAAATTCTGACCACCAGCTATGGGGCAAAATCAAAAGCACAGTACAGTTGAAGTTTACCAGTTAGACATCTGGGATTATGCTCTTCTCTGATGCATAATAATGAAAGTGCATATAATATAACTCATCCCAAAATTCGTAAGATAAAATAGTTTTCATAAAGACCAGAATGTCCTTCTGTGTGTGTACTTCACTTTTATAGAATACAAGTGGCTTATGGCTCATACTTGAGGACAGTGGCTAGTGGTTCGTCACAAAAATAAGAATTCTGACCCACTGACTTAAAGAGAACATCAGGTCAGAGATGACTTCAGTAACCTGGATATGTTTTGATGACAGATTTTGTTTTCTATTTCTCAGTTGATTCACTGTACTTGTTTGTTTTATGCCACACGTTGTCCTTGTGGAGCTGGGCTATTACTAGGATTTCCTTAAGAACTTTGGAATCAGAATCTTTGGGGAGAATGATGGAATTAGGGAAAAGATTGATAAAGATGCATATAGAAGCACCTAGAGAAAGGGAAAAAGCAGTGTCTTGTATAAAACACTGGATGGAATTTCTCAGTGACTCCCTGTTTTGAAAGGTTTCCCAAAGTCCTGAGATGGTTTTATTTTCTTTTCTATTTGGTGAAATGATCTCGACATTATACCTAACTGAGCCATTATATAAGGCTGGGATTAAGCAAGGTCCTAAGTACACAAGGACATGCAAATCCATTTGTTAAGAAATGATCTGACTTACATAAATTACAACCATCTCATGTTCATTTAGGACACAGAAGATATGGTCAGCATTTGCTAGTCTGTCCTCAGATGTTCTAGGCAAAAGAAATGCTACTGTCGCTGAGAGGTTAATTGGTTGGTGACTAATTCTTTTATATTATACCTATTAGATTTGTATCTGTTATCTTCGCAACCCAGTGCTGAGTATGGCAGGGGATTCAATATATACAGGGATAAGATCCCTGACCTCAGAGAAGTCTAGCAGATAAGTCTTGCACACAAATAGCTATAAAGCAATTCAAGGCATGTTAAGTGCTGAAAGAAAAGTAGGATAAAGTGCCAAAGTGATTCCATAGCGGGATTTAAAAAAATCCTGGCTAATTTACTTTGGAATCAAGTCTGTTTGATACTATATATATATAATTGATGCTCTCTAAAGCTATTATTCTGCAGAATACTATTCTAGGATGTTTTGCATGTGTTGTTAACACAAGTATTTCATGTCCGAGAACATTTAGAAAATGCTAAATTGTGTATAAGCAGACCACTTCTCCTTTCTTGCTTTTTTTTTTTTTTTAAACCAGATAGCCTATTGGAAGGGATGCTTGAATAGAATACCACTAATTCCTCAGCCACCCCTCTTTCTCCCCTTCTCTCTGCCTCCCTGGTGCTCATCCTCTTCCATTTGTTCCCCCAACCCTGTGAACCCGGCATTGATTGACCCAAGTTTTTCGGGTGACTGGATGACTATGTCGAAGGGTAAATAGGCACTGCTTGCTTTGTGAAGTCACTTTGAGGTTCTAGATATGTTTTTGAATCCAGAGTGAAGCTGCACATGGTTCTTCAGGAGTTACTGAACATCCTCTAATAAACTGACACTTTGATCCTCATTTGACTCCTGTGCCTCTGCTCGATTAATGAGAACCCAGAGGAGAGCAGGAGTAATAAATTAAAATTTCAAATCATAAACAGGCTAATCAAGTTAAACAGCTTTTGCTGCAGGACTTTTTAGGTGTAGTGTTAGGATAATGCTTATTGAGAATATTGAAGGTATTTTGGTATATAGTACTTCCGAAATCAACTTGGACTAACTAGTAGAATATTCGAGAGCCCCACTGATAGCATGTGCTTAGTAAATGGTAGCTAAGTGCTAGAAACTGTTAAACATTTGTCGATACATTCTCATTTGATTCTTACAATAGACCAGCAAGATAGGCAATACTTCTTACATAATCATTTTGCAGATAATGAGTTAGTCTGAGAAGCTAAGTAACTTGCCCAAAGTTAGAAAGCACATTAAGTGGCAGAGTTGGTAATTCAAACACAGATCTTTTTCATTCCAAGATTCCTCTCCGAACCACTGCAATGTAACATGGAATATACTTGGGAAAAACGTCTGCATAAGGATACAGATCTTCTTTGGGTTACCTTTCAATTACAGGAAATTTTCATAGGGACATGGAAATGGTAGAAAAGGCTGAGAGTCGGGCTGAATTCTTGCCTTACGTTTCTTATGGATTATGACAAAAATAGAGCTCCTGCATGAAAAATAAAAAAATCTGGTGGCTGGAAAAGGATGTTGGTTCCTTTTCACCATTATTGGTACCAGGAAGTATTACCTATTCAACTGCACGGGCAAAAAATAAAATACAGAGGGGAATATTTTCACACAGATTTCCATGCTCTAGTTGAGATTAAACACAGCCACTGAGAAGATACAGCTGAACAGTGTTTTAGATTACTCAGGAGAAGATCAATGGTTATGGAGAGTGAGTAACGTATTCCATGACAACAGCACAAAATACAAAACTAATTCTGCATCCTGGCATTCCAGGTCTGTTTCTGTGATTTACTTTTGTTGTGAAAATCACTTACTGATTTAGTTCCTGTTGCAGTAGTTATGAAACGAGGAGTGATTCTCAACCTTGCAGTACCCCAGATACAGCCGTGTACTATGCTCAGCTAGGAAGCGGAAAATGATGTTCTTTGTTCCACGTGACTGGTTGATCGGGGGCAGCAATATTGTGCCTGGCAAGACAAAGAAAACTATAGTGGTGGGGTTGCCACTTGAACAAGATCTCAGAGAGACTCCTCAATGCACTGGAGACCAGAGGTGAACAGCATACTAAGAGACCATCAGAGAGGAAGGATTACTGTTTAATAGTTAAGACTAAATTGCCAGATAGGCATACCTGCTTCCTCAAACTGCTTTGCAGTTATGACAACGCTGTGAACATAATGTTGGTACATGGGCATAAGCTGAGGGCTTTAGGAAAGGTTTTGACTTTCCTGATGCAGGTGCTGCCCCTTCCGCCTTCTGCCTGTCTTGTACGTGGGAATGCTGTGTGGACGGTATCAGCCGTGTTGCCACTGTGAGGCAGCAAGCTTGTGGATAAAAGCCAAGGGAAGAGAGAAAGGGTCTGGCTTGGTCCTCGATGGTGTCACTGAACCACCAAACCAGCCCTGGAGCACTTGACCCTGGACATTTTGTGTGTGTGTGTGTGCATGAGTAATGAGGCACAAAAATTATCTAGTTTAAATCATTAGGTTTTCTGTTATACATCACCAAGCACAATTGTAACTTCGTATGTTGGAGGACACCTCTGCATAGGTTCCTGTCGTTTCTTCAAGCAGAGACTCTGACAGCTTTGCTCTAGACTCTCTTTTCAAGGATGCTTGTATAGCAAATAGCCTTGAAAGGTACACATAGTAAATCCTCCCATAATAAAGGGAGGTTTGTTTACTGTTCAAGATAACAAAATAATGCTTCCTTCTGGAACAAAGTTCAAATACTGTCTATTATAAAAAGCTCAGGCTTTTTACGCTTGGGGTTCCTGTCTTGTAACAAAACCCACTATGTGTGCAGGTGTTACCTGGTATCGATGGTTCAGGCTGCTGTAACCAGATACCACAGATGGGGTGGCTTAAACAACAGACATGTATTTCTCAGTTTTCAGAGGCTGAGAACTCAACGAGCAGGTGGCTTCAGATTCAATGCCTTCCGAGGGCCCTCTTCCTGGTTTACAGAGCTGCCACCCTGCAGGATCCTCACCTCTCACGTGGCGAAGAGGGAGAGAGCTTTGGTTTTTTTCTCTTCTTATAAGGGCACTGCTCTCATCATGGAGGTTCTACTCTTATGACCCCATCTAAACCTAATTACTGCCTGAAGTCCCCACCTCCGAATCATTATCACTGTGGGGGTTAGGGCTTCAAGATAAGAATGTAGAGGAGATAAAAACATTCAGCCCATAGCCCCTGGCCCTATTCATAAGGTTCTGTGGGAATGGAGGTTAGGACAGCTGGTGAAAATGCTCAGACCTTGACTACTGCTACTGTTTTGAGAAAAAGTACTTCGTCTCAGACCCAGGAGTCTTTTATCTTCTGCCTGCATCCATGAAAGTGTGGCAGTATTATTTGTTAGTTTACAAGTAGGGTTAAACATCAGACCTTGGGCAGTTCTCAACAAGAAGATTTTTTTTCTTCCAGTTTATGGGTACATAACCGACATACAGCCCTGTGTAAAGGTGTACAGCATAATGATTTGACCCACATACATGAAATCATCATGAAATGATTACCACAATAAGTTTAGTGAACATGTCATTTCATATAGATAAACAATTAAAATAAAAAATTTCCTTGTGATGGGAACTCTTAGGATTTATTCTCTGAACAGCTTTCATGTGGATAACATGCAGCAGGGTTAATTATGTTAATCTTGTACATTACATCCTTAGGACTTAGTTATAACTGGAAGTTTGTACCTTTTGAGCACCTTCATCCAGTTCCCCGTCCCCACATCTTTTGCCTCTGGTAACCACAAATCTTATCTTTTTGGAAGTAAAATTGACCTTCAACACTGTTCTAGGTGCACAACATAGTGATTCAGTATTTCTATACATTACAAAATGATCATGATGGATAAGTGTAGTTACCATGTGTCACCATAGAAAGAGATGATGTTTTTATTGACTATATTTCCCACTCTGCTCATATCATCCCCAGGACTCACTTATTTTGCAACTAGCAGTTTGTGCCTTTTAATTTCTCTTACCTATTTCACTCATCTGCCAACCCCCCTACCCCTGGGCAACCGCCTGTTTGTTTCTGTGTCTATGATTCTGTTTCTATTATGTTTGCTCATTTGTTGTGTTTTTCAGATTCTGTCTGACTAATTTTATTTAGGATAATACCTTCTAGGTCCATCCATGTTGTCACAAATCACATTATTTCATTCTTTTTTATCCATTCGTCAATTGATGGGCACTTGGGTTGCTTCCATATCCTGGCTATTGTGAATAATGCTACAATGAACATAGGGGTGCATACGTGTATCTTTTGAAACTAAACTTTTGTTTTCTTCAGGTAAATATTCAGGACTTGAATTGCTGGATTGTATGAGAGATCTTTTAAAAATTTTTTGAAGAATCTTCATACTGTTTTCCTGTTGCTGCACTGATTTATATTCCTGTCAACAGTGCAAAAGGGTTCCCTCTTCCTTACATCCTTGCTAACACTTGTTATTTCTTGTGTTTTTGACAATAGCCATTCTGAAAAGTATTTCATTGTGGTTTTGATTTGCGTTTCCCTGATGATTAGTAATTTTGGGCATCTTTTTATGTACCTGTTGGCCATCTATATGTCTTCTTTGGAAAAAAATGTCTATGCAAGCCTTCTGTCGGTTTTTTTAATTGGGTTGTTTTTGATAGAGCTTTATGAGCTGTTAGTATATTTTGGATGTTAACCCCTTATCAGTCATATCCTTTGTAAATGTTTTCTCCCATTAGGTGGATTGTCTTTGTGTTTTGTTGATGATTTCCTTTGATGCGCAAAAGTTTTTAAGTATAATTAGGTCCCATTTGTTTATTTTTGCTTTTGTTTCTTTCACTTTAGGAGGCAGATCAAAAAAAAATTCCTATGACTTATATCAAAGGGCATTCTGTCTGTATTTTCTTCTAGGCATTTTATAGTATATGGTCTTACATACATATTTTTAACCCATTTTGAGTTTACTTTTGCATGTGGTGTGAGAAAAATTCTACTTTCATTCTTTTACGTGTAGCTGTCCAGTTGTCCCCACACTACTTATTGAAGAGATTATCTTCTCTCCATTCTATATTCTTGCCTCCTTTGTTGTAGATTAATTGACCATAAGTGCATGGGTGCGTTTCTGGGCTCTCTGTTCTGTTCCATTGATCTCTGGGTCTGTTTTTGTGCCAGTACTGTATTGTGTAGCTTCATAGTATAGTCTGAAGTCAGGGGGCTTGATTCCTTCAGCTCTGTTCTTCTTTCTCAGTATTGTTTTGATTATTCAGATTCTTTTGTATTGGCATACAAATTTTAAAATTATTGTAGTTCTGTGAAAAATGACACCAGCAATTTGATAGGGATTCCATTCAATCTTTAGATTGCCTTAGGTAGTAAAATCATTTTCAAAATGTTAATTTTTCCAATTCATGTACACAGTATATCTTTACATTTGTTTGTATCATCTTCTGTTTCTTTCATCAGTATATTATAGTTTTCCAAGTTCAGGTTTTTCACTTCTTCAGGTAGGTTCATTCCTAAGTATTTTATTCTCTTTGATGTGTTTTAAAGTGGGATTGTTTCTTTAATTTCTCTTTCTGATAGTTTGTTGTTAGTGTAAAGAAATGCAACCAATTTTCATATATTAATTTTGTATCTCACAACTTTGCTGAATTCATTGAGCTCTAGTAGTTTTTTGGTGGTGTCTTTAGAATTTTCTATGTATGATATCATGTTATCTGGAAACAGTGACAGTTTTATGGTGCCTTTTATTTCTTCTTCTTGTCTGATTAGAAGTGGCAAGAGTGGCATCCTTGTCTTGTTCCTATTCCTAAAGGAAATGCTTTCACTTTTCACCACTGAGTATAGTGTTGGCTGTAGGCTTGTCATATACAACCTTTATTATGTTATGTTCCGTCTGTGCCCACTTTGTTGAGTTTTTAAAATCAGGAATGGATGTCGACAAATTGATTTTGAATGGAGTAGTCAAAATCAGTATGCACATGAATTCCATAGGTAAATATTATACATACTCCCTACATATAAGCTAAAATGCCAAATAAATGATAGCCTTTATTTATTTATATTGAAGTCAGTCAGTTACAGTGTCAATTTCTGCTGTACAGCACAATGTCCCAGTCATGCATATATTCGTTTTCACATTCTTTTTCATTAAAAGTTACTATAAGATATTGAACACAGTTCCCTGTGCTATATAGAAGAAATGTTTTTTTTAAAAATCTATTTCTATATATAGTGCCTAACATTTGTAAATCTCAAACTCCCAAATGTATCCCTTCCCACCTCCTTTCCCTGGTAACCATAAGATTGTTTACTATGTCTGTGAGTCTTTCTGTTTTGTAGATGATTTCATAGTGTCCTCTTTTTTCTCTCTCCTTTTTTTTTTTTTTTTAAGATTCCACATAAGAGTGATGTCATGGTATTTTTCTTTCTTTTCTGGACTACTTCACTTAGAATGACAATCTTTAGGTCCATGTTGTTGCAAATGGCATTATTTTATGGTTTCTTATGGCTGAGTAGGTATTCCATTGTATATATATACCACAACTTCTTTAACCAGTCATCTGTTGATGGACATTTGGGTTGTTTCCATGTCTTGGCTATTGTAAATAGTGCTGCTATGAACATTAGGGTGCATGTATCTTTTCAAATTAGAGTTCCCTCTGGATATATGCCCAGGAGTGGGATTGCTGGATCATATGGTAAGTCTATTTTCCATAACAGCTACACCAAACTACATTCCTGCCAACACCGTGAGAGGGTTCCTTTTCTCTCCAGACTCTCCAGCATTTGTTTGTGGACTTTTGAATGATGGTGTCAGGTTGATACCTCATTGTAGTTTTGATTTGCATTTCTCTGATAATTAGCAATATTGAGCATTTTTTCATGTGCCTATTGGCCATTTGTATGTCTTCATTGGAGAATTCCTCTTTTAGGTCTTCTGCCCATTTTTGGATTGGGTTGCTTGTTTTTTTTCCTTATTAAGTTGTACGAGCTGTTTATATATCCTGGAAATTAAGCCCTTCTCAGTCTCATCTTTTTGAAAATATCTTCACCCATTCCATAGGTTGTCTGTTTGTTTTACTTATGGTTCCCTTTGCTGTGCAAAAGTTTTAAGTTTAATTAGGTCACATTTGGTTATTATTGCTTTTATTTCTATTGCTTGGGTAGACTGCCCTAGGAGAATATTGCTGAGATGTGAGATAATGCTTTGCCTGTTTTCTTCTAGGAGGTTTATAATGTCTTATGTTTAAATCTTTAAGCCATTTTGAGTTTATTTTTGTGTATGTTTTGAGGGAGTAATCTAACTTCATTGATTTACATGCAGTTGTCCAGTTTTCCCAACACCATTTGCTGAAGAGACTGTCTTTATTCCACTGTATGCTCTTGCTTCCTTTGTCAAAGATTAATTGACCAAAAGTTTGTGGTTTCATTTCTGGGCTCTCTATTCTATTCCATTGATCCATATGTCTGCTTTTGTACCAAGACCATCCTGTTTTGATTACTGTAGCTCTGTAGTATTGTCTGAAGTCTGGAAGAATTATTCCTCCAGTATCATTCTTTTTTCTTCAATATTGCTTTGGCAATTTTGGGTCTTTCGTGAGTCCATGTAAATTTTAGGATTATTTTTTCTAATTCTGTGAAAAATGTCCTGGGTAATTTGATAGGGATCACATTAAGTCTGTAGTCTGCTTTGGGTAGTATGGCCATTTTTAAAAATATTAATTCTTTCAATCCAAGAACATGGAATATCTTTCCTTTTCTTTAAGTCATCTTTAATTTCCTTAGTCAATGTTTTGTAGTTCTCTGCATATAAAAAAATACTGGTTTTTAATCAATGAAGAGACTTGCAGGTCAGCAGTGATCCAATAGAGTTCCCTCCATTGGTCAGAGGTGGAGATGAATCAGGGAAGGGAAATGGAGTATCTGAAGAGGGTAACTGAGGCACCCAAACCACTGTCCTACCAAGAGACCTCTGAAGTAATTTCTTTATTCATGTTGGAGTAGCAAAGGAGAGTCAACACATTACACATTTTTTTATCAGAAAGATTTTCACTTCAGAAAAGAAAGTATTGGTTATTCCTACTATGACTGATCCCAGTCAAAAAGAAATTTTGTTTGAACTCTACAGTATATGGGAGTGATGCTTAGAATCATTAATAAATACTGATTCCAAATGCAAATTTAGAGATCTATTAAATATTAAATCTAGGATAAATTCTGGGGATCATCCAAATCAATTTAGTGACTTTTTAAGTGGGAAACTTAATATCCAGAAATGTTTAGAGATTTGTCTGAAAACAGAAATAACATCACTGAACCTGTAAGAAACTGATATAAGTACATCTGGGAAGTTTTGAAAGTTAAACTCTCTTTCCTAGAAATGATGGATAAATTTATCGGTTTTTTCCAAGTAGAGAAATCATATTTCAAAAATTCTTAAGTCCTTTATAAATGCAGGGGCAAACAGGAGATCAAGCAAAAAAATAAGTCTTTATTTTGAAAATATCTCTGCAGCCTAAAAATAGAAGCTTTTCTCCAGGCAAAGGGAAGAATTCTAACTCCTAGAGAGCTAATAAGAACTTTAGAAGGAAATGATAATAGACACTCCAATTTCCATGGAACATGAAGGCCCCTCTAGCATTTGTGGACACTTGGCTTGTATTAAAAAATGTAATTCAGGGTTTCCTAAACTTTTCTCTTTCCCAGCTTTCCTTTCTTCTATCTCCTTTACCTTAGAGTAGTTATAAACATATGCTAAAGTATGCATTTCCAGTCTCTACTAGGTAAATAAAGGTTTTTTTTTCACATTCTTAATTTAAAACTTGGAGAAAACAACCACCCAACTTTCTCTTTTAAAAATCTTTTAAGTTGCTTTTGTCTTACATATAACACTTGACTAATTTTTTTTCTCTGTGTGTCAGAACACTTGGAGAAAGAAGATCTCCACCCTGTGTTAAAAAGGCTTTTAAAAGAGCTTAAAAATTAAGCTTAATTTCAAGCTGGTTGTGATTTCTGTAAACTCCTTCTTGTTTGTTTCATTTATAAGGAACTTGTGGAAATTTGCTTAAAGATGCAAGTGTCTAAGAGTCAGGACAAGCACTTGGTAGTGATAAAGCAATATTAAACTTCAGAAATGTGGATAGATTTTTTTTCTTTACAATAAGATCTTTGCTTAGAAATTGCTTGTGGTACCATGGACTTTAACATTTTGGATTCCATCTGAAGGACTATTATTGGAGAAATCAGAATGATCTCAATACAAGACTTACTTACTTATATCTTGCTCCTTAAGTTAAGTTAAGTAACAGTTTATTCTCAGTTTTGCACTCCTTTTTCAAGGACTCATTATTCCAACCTCCAGGTGTCTGTCAACATTTGCCGCCCCTTATTCTAATTCTAGTATATATCATGGTGAGATTGCACCACACTGAATCTGTTTTTCACACTTTAGGTTGAAAGATAGTCCTGAGGATGTTCCCTAGTTGAATTTTAACCATCAGTTAAATATTTTTCTAGCCTAAATTATGCAAAACTCAGATGATCTTCAGACCTAAATACAGTTTATTACAGGTTTGTATTCCCTGTTGGTGTTCATTGCTCGTGTCATAATTGCTTTTCCTTCTTGATTTATGGGGTTGAATGATGGTCATAATACCTAGTTATTTACAGAAATGAAGATAAAGTGGGAGAGGCTGATCATCTAAAAAGAAGAATCCATAATTAGGCTATAAAATAACTGGGATTGTTTACAGAGGAACTTTTGCCCAGATAAGAACTCAAAAGTTACCTATCTTTAAGTTTTTATTTATTCTCCTCTTATTAAAAAAAAAAAAAAAAAAAGCAACAACATAGCTCAGGACAGTAACGCTTCCTAGCTGTGCTGTTTTAATGATTTACTTGATCCAGCCCTAATTCCTGTGGAGAACGCAGGACTGCGCAGTTAGCATTGACTGAAGACTTCTTCATAAGGCAGAGGTGAAGGAGTAGGAAACGAACTCACAAACTGCCCTCCCTGACGCTAAAACTGTGCGCTGATTCTTTCTGACTGAGAAGTCCTGCAGCTTAACAACCCTCAAACTTTTCCATTACTTTCTCTCGTTCCTATATATATATATATATATATATATATATATATATATTTTTTTTTTTTTTTTTTTACTGAGAATAGCTTTAATCCAGAGGCTGTACCAGGAAGGAGATAACAGGCTGATAATCTCAGAATGATGCCGGGAAGATTCATTGAGGTTAAGGGGAATGTATCACCCTGTAAAATGCCCTGAGTGTTCTCACCTTTTCTGTTCCATCCAGTTTTTCTATAGAACCTCAAGACCCCAACCCCAAGACGGATTCACAGTTTCTAAGGCATTAGCCTGCTATGACTCCCCTTTGCCTGGGAAGCAGTAAAGCTGGTCTTTTCTGATTCTCCCAAAACTCTGCCTCCAAGTCTCAATCTAGCTATCAGCGTACCGAGGCTAGTTTTGTGGCAATAAAGGGACAAAACATTTTCCTACAAAGTTGACCCTACTGTGATTTATACTGACTCCTCTTTTTCCTTCTCATACAGTTTCCTTTCAGGCTCCCCTACTTAATACAACCTACATGGTCATTGTATCAAATCACACAATTATTTTATTGTAGTTTGAATCAAATTCAGGATAAAAGTTGCATAGATTTTTGATACAAGAAAATATGGACATGAGATACTGTCATTTATATAGTTGTGGCATTTCAGGAACAAAGAAATCAAATACCTGGTCACGGAATCAATCATAGCATCTCACGTTACTCAGTGAGCTTAGCTCAGTTTGGAAGTATAATTCCATTTATATACGTTCTCTTTAAGTCGCTTTCAGGTGTCAGCACTTTCCATGCTATATAATCTGGAGTCATTCTCCTTCCTTATTTAGTCTCCCAACTTTCATACCAAAGTGAGATTCATACATTCTAGAGATAAATATTTGTTATTGTATAAATAAATAATGTTGAACTCCAGCTATGTGCCAGGCATTCTGCCAGGTGCTCAGAATCCAAAGGTGAGCAAAACAGATTTGATCCGACCAAAAGCTGCAGTCTGGGGTGGACAATCAATCAAATAATCCCATAAATAAGTAATTATTCACAACAAAGTATGTTGTGAAACATATCTTGAAGGAAAATACAGATACTCTTCAGGCTAGGGAGTGAGGATATGATGCGTGAGCTGACATCTGAAAGGTGAAGTATCAACAGGCTGGATGGGGGAGAAGGAACGTTAGGCAGATAGAACGTAATATTCTCGTCACAGATGAAGAGAGAGGGTGGCTTATTCAAGGAATGGAGAGAGGCAGGGACCAGAATGTTCAGGTCCCTGAGATTCTTTTTTTTTTTTTTTTAACATTTTTTATTGATTTATAATCATTTTACAATGTTGTGTCCAATTCCAGTGTAGAGCACAATTTTTCAATTATACATCAACATATATATATTCATTGTGACATTCCTTTCTCTGTGAGCTACCATAAGATCTTATATATATTTCCCTGTGCTATACAGTATAATCTTGTCTATCTATTCTACAATTTTGAAATCCCAGACTATCTCTTCCCACCCTCCACCCCCTTGGCAACCACAAGTCTATATTCTATGTCTATGAGTCTATTTCTGTTCTGTATTTATGCTTTGCTTGTTGTTGTTGTTGTTGCTTTTAGATTCCACATATGAGTGATCTCATATGGTATTTTTCTTTCTCTTTCTGGCTTACTTCACTTAGAATGACATTCTCCAGGAGCATCCATGTTGCTGCAAATGGCATTATGTTGTCAGTTTTTATGGCTCAGTAGTATTCCATTGTATAAATATACCACCTCTTCTTTATCCAGGCATCTGTTGATGGACATTTAGGCTGTTTCCATGCCTTGGCTATTGTAAATAATGCTGCTATGAACATTGGGGTGCAGGTGTCATCCTGAAGTAGGGTTCCTTCTGGATATAAGCCCAGGAGCGGGATTCCTGGGTCATATGGTAAGTCTATTCCTAGTCTTTTGAGGAATCTCCATACTGTTTTCCACAGTGGCTGCACCAAACTGCATTCCCACCAGCAGTGTAGGAGGGTTCCCTTTTGTCCAGAGCCTCTCCAGCATTTGTCATTTGTGGACTTTTGAATGATGGCCATTCTGACTGGTGTGAAGTGATACCTCATTGTAGTTTTGATTTGCACTTCTCTGATAATTAGTGATATTGAGCATTTTTTCATGTGCCTTTTGATCATTTGTATGTCTTCCTTAGAGAATTGCTTGTTTAGGTCTTCTGCCCATTTTTGGATTGGGTGGTTTATTTTCTTCTTATTGAGTCATATGAGCTGCTTATATATTCTGGAGATCAAGCCTTTGTCGGTTTCATTTGCAAAAATTTTTTCGCATTCCGTAGGTTGTCTTTTTGTTTTACTTATGGTTTCCTATGCTGTGCAGAAGCTTCTAAGTTTCATTAGGTCCCATTTGTTTATTCTTTCTTTTATTTCTTCTAGGAGAAAACTTTTGAGATGTATGTCAGATAATGTTTTGCCTATATTTTGCTCTAGGAGGTTTATTGTATCTTGTCTTATGTTTAAATCAGGGGTTTTCCTTAGGCTAAGATTATCTTAAGAATAATGAGAACCTTTTGCAGAGGTAAAAATGGGAAAATACTTTCTCTGCTTCTGTTTTGCTCCTCTCTAATTCATCACCTTTTTTAAGCAAATGAAATTCTACTTTGTTAGTTACACATCTATTGAGAAAGTCAAGAGAGTTGATGCGAGTGTGGACCAGGATGGGGGTGGCAGAGAGGACAAGACATTGACATAGGTTAGTGGTATTTGATTATTAAAATGGAATAGATTTTTAGGGCAGTTGAAAAGTTCTCGTACTTGGTTTCTGGAGAAAGCCTTTTTTTTTTTTTTTTTTTTTTTTTGGTTTAGGTGTGAAATGTCTTCCCAGATTTCCTAAACTCTGACTTTATTAAAAAAGGTACTCAGAGCATGTTTAGCCTTTTGAGCTACCAATCTATTCACTCAGATTTTTATCCATGTCTTTACTTTTAAGTAATGACATTATTTCTAAAACCTATACCAGCTTACATGTTTATGCTGAAACAGGCACTGTGAGATGCTTATCTTTAAGTATAAATAGACATAAGCATTTGGGATGGTAACTGGTACTATGTCTCATGAATCTGAAACATGCTTATTCTTTATGCCTAGTAATTTCTCAATTGGGAGACCATACTAAAGAAAAAATTCTAAAGTAATGAAGGCCTCTGTGGACAAAGATGTCCACTAATGCATTATTCCCTAATAGTAAAAAAGAAGCAACTACTTACATATTCACATACAGGGAAAAGATTAATTGAATGTTAATTGTGAAAAATTATTAAAAAGTATAATGGAAATAACATGTCAATAATCAGAAACATAATTTTTAAGGACCAGTATGTCAGCAACTCTATTCATATTATTTCCTAATTAAAATATCATATTTATATTTTAATGCTTCTCCTTCAGTCTGTGGTTTCTCAAGGATTGGATGGTCAAGTCTTAAGTATAAAATAACCTGGTAAGAATATTTTATAAGCCATAAAACAGTAGGCATTGATAAATGTACATCTCAGTTTGATGGCTCAAGCTGTGTCAGTCACAAAGTCTAAGATATGCTGGAGGCAAACAGGTATTCATGCAATGTATGAGTGCCGAATGGATTCTGTGGGAAGGCCAAATAAAAGACACTTCTACCCTGATAACAATCCCTGGTTCTGTAAGGATCCCTGCCTTAACCCTCACCTCACCTGAGGTAGGTACCACATGCAAACTATTCATTCCACAAAGGTAAAGCTGGAGTACACAAACTGGTTGAGGGTCAGCAAGGATGAGTGGGGGCAACAGGAAGAGGATGAGGTATTATGGTATTTTGCACAGAGCATAATGCATCCCATCCATGTGCTAATGGATCCACTGGGATTTTTTTTTTTTTTTAATAGAGCTCTTTGGGGAAGATAAGGTATAAAAAATTGAGAGTTAACTTAATACAGGGAGTTTCTATTGTTTCTGTTAAGACATGCAAATGAGCACTGCTTTAAAACCCCATCACTGTGGACCACAGATTAAAGCACAGAATGGAGATATGTCAAGGCTAATAAAGTAGTAAGTGAGCTAATCAGAGAAATACGGTGGCTATAAGATGGAAGTCAGTAGAACTAGAAAAGATGGTAATAAAGTAAAAGAACTTGAAAAATAGATTTTCTAGACATGTCTAATACACAACTTTATCCCTAAGGACTCAGAGTAGAGAGGATTTTTTCCTCTGCTCTCAGCCTTATGGTATCCGTGGTAGGAGGAACCTGGGGAAATGAATTACACAGTCATTGTATCACCCTAATTCCTTCTTCATTTTACCCTGTCGAGCTGTTATAGACCCTCAGGTCAATAACGAAGGCGTTCAAAAGGGAAGAAACCTACTGTATCTGTTTTTTCTTTGTAACACTTGCTTCAATTTGAAATTACATAGTATTTGTCTGTTTAATGTCTGAATCCTCCATTGGACTGTAAGCTCCATGGGGTCAGATGTCTTGTGTACCATTTTACAGCCTCTGGCCAACAGAGTGGTGCTATCATATTGAATGGGTAGAGTAGTCTTATGTGGTATAAGATAATTTTGGCTGCAGACAGGGGAGGGAGAGCTGGACACTCGAGGCCATGAATGGGAATTTTTTACTCTATATAAATTATACCTCAAAAATTCAGAATATAGAAAATATAGGACTTATAAAATGTTAAAATGTCTGAATAAATGGTAAAATGTATGTACAACCTCTGTTTTTGAAAAGTATGACTAAATATATACATTTTCAAATTAATCAATTCTGCCAGAATGGGAATTTTTTACATAGCACTATCTGTGCTGGCAATGCTCTACTTCCAAATGGAGTGGAAAGGTCTGGGCAGAAGGCAGACAGAAGCCCCCAGCAACGTGAAGGCCGGAGATAGCCATCTCAGAAAAACATCCTTAGCAAACAGCTAAAGCAATGGTTACAGAAAGCTGGTCTGTTTAGAGAGTAAAGATCACTTGGAAACAGGGAAGAGGAGTGAGAAGCAACCACAAACCTATTCTTGGTGGGGTCTGTTGGAACGGAGTTTTAAGTAAAAGCTCTGCTGAGCACATGTATGCCATATCCCGAAGGCTGTAGTAAAAGTCTTATATCCCACAGCAAAAGAGGAAATGTGTCTGTGTTAAAATGACTAAATTTTAAAATTCTGCAATTGAAGGTGTATGAGAACTGGTTGCAAGTTACATCCTAATGGTTAAACAACCTATAAATACAAGGGATTTACAGATTTGTGTATGAATGTGTGTGTGTGCATGTATAGCTAGTGTGGACTGTAAATGAATGACACTGAAAAATAATGATTCTTATTCTTTCCCCTCATTCACACCTGTATTAGAGTTCTCCATAGAAACATAATCCATAGGGTTCCATTGGTGGATCTATAGACCTGTTAATTTATTTACTTATTTTAAGGAATTAGCTCATAGGATTATGGAAGAATGTTAAGATGTACAGTTGGGGAACTGAAGACCCAGGAGAGCCGATGGTTAAGTTCTAGCCTGAAGGCAGAAGGAGACCTGTGGTCCAGCTCCAAGACAGGTAAGTGGAGGGAGCTCATTCTCCTTTACTGGTATTGTTCTAATCAGGTCTTCAACAGATTGGACGAGGCCCACCTCCACTGGGAAAGACAATCTTCCTTCCTCAAACTCCTGATTCAAATGCTAACTCACCCAGAAACACCCTCAGAACATTTAACTAGCTATCCTGGCACCCTGTGGCCCAGTCAAGTTGACACAAAATTAATCACCACAAAACTTTTATCTAGAGGGACATAAGGAAATGACCAAGATACTCTAATCCTGTGATTTTTATACCATCATTTTGCAGTTTTGGAATCAATAGTTGTACTCTTTTATTAGTAGCACACCAAAATATCCGTATCCCACCCCCCCAGCTAAGTAAAACACAACAGCCCAGCCAAATAACATTTTATGGCTGTAATATCCACAAGAGGTGGTATTTAATGATTCAGGCAGCCTGCCAGGAGATGAGAGGTGTTTACATTTATAAAGGGTTGCTAATGATTAGATTCAACGTTTGTCAGACTGTTTCACAAGCTAGGCTACTAGCTTATAATATTCAAATCGGGGATATTTGTATATTAATGAATAACATTCCAAAAAGTAGTGATTCCTTTACTGGAAAGAGTGAAGACTTTTTTAAATTAAGATTTTATAACTTAGTTATGTTCTAGTAGACACATCCCATTCAAAGCAGCAACCTTGATATAAGCAGAACTCTGTTGCTTGTGGTTTGGGGAGCAAATTTTGAAATTTGAGCACAGCTGTAAGTTATTTACAATCTTTTTTGCACTTAACCCATCACAATGTATACCCACAGTTTGCAAAAATAGAATGAAATTTCTTCTTCTGCCAGAATGGGAATTTTTTTTACATAGCACCAGTTCAACAGATGTAGATAGTCAATGGCCAAGACTTTGGTGGCAATCTACAGAAACAAGGTATTTTTGTCATGAGGACGTTAGTTTTTGGTTAGGTCAATCTCTATGCATTTGGTGCTCTTGAGTATATATAATGAGGATACTAAACCATAATTTCTGAGGCCTTTTGATTTTCAAGTATCCAGAGGAGAGAAATACAAGTTCTATCAATGAAATATTAGGAAATATTCATATAGAAATTACAATCTGTGCTCAGCATTGAAGAATGTGTAAGCTTTTAATGCACAGAAAACAGCTGCATAATCCTTCAATGAGTAATAGCTGGATGGAACTAAAACAAGTGGAAATGCTAGTTGGGAAAGGAGCAAGTTATCTGTATTAAAGGCTCTTGATAAGATTATTAATTACTTTAATTTCTCAACATTGTCTTTTAATTACTTCATGCACGTTAAACCATTCAGATCTAGTGATGCTATTTATTTTGGCACTAACTCATATTCCACTGTATATGTGCACTGTGGTTTTGATTCTCTATCTCTTTATTGACAGCTATTTGCATTGTTTTCATTTTCCCCTGTTACAAACAATGCTGAGGTATGTCCCTGTGCATACATCTTACATGCATGTGTGAGAGTATGCTGAGGAATGGAACTGCTGGGTTGTAGGATATGCTTATTTTCAGCTTGAAGAGACATTGCCAAATTGCCCTTCAAAACCAGTATATACTCCCACCAGCTGTGGATGAGATTTTCATTCTCATATCCTCATGTGATTTGGCATTACTATAACTTTTGCCAAAATAATGGGTTTGAAGTGACATCTTGTTTTGTTTTGCAATTTTCCCAACCACTGATGCTGTCTGTTTTCTTCTTTGCCCAGTTTTTTTTTTCCTTTCTTGACTTACGCATACCTACATCCTTTGCCCATTTACTAATGGATTATTTGTCATATTCTTATTGATTGATAGGAATTTGAATTTTTTTCTACTGCCTGTAGTGCATATTGGTTGTATTTTTCAGTTTATTTCTCTTCTTTTAATGTTATGGTCCCTTTTTGCTGTAGAAGTTTTAAATATTATAGGCAGATTATGATTTATGTTTTTTTCACGCAAAATATTCCCTGCCCAAATGTTATAATAATATAGTTTTAAAGTTTTTCTTTCGTGTTTAGGTTTATATCATATACGTAGTAGTTTTGTGCATGTTTTGACTCAAGCATCTAATTTTATAATGGAAACGGATTGCTCTGACACTGTCTACTGAGTAATACCTCTCCCTCTCTGATTTTCAATACCTTCTCCAGTATATATATATATATATATCCCACAAAGACTTTAGTCTCTTCTTGAGTACTGTGTTTTCCTTTTGATCTGTCTTTCCCTGAGCCAATAGCACACATTTTAATTACTACAGCTTTACCATGTCTTGATATCTAATTAAAGGAAGTGACCCCAGCCTGTGCTCCTTCAAAATACCATACTTAATCTAGTCTTTAGCTCTTCCATATAAATGTAAGAAATTGCTTGAGACATTACAAGGAATTTTGATTATAATTGTACTGAATTTTGTGATTAATTTGAAAATGCATACATTTAGACATACTTTTCAAAAACAGAGGTGGTACATATGTTTTACCACTTATTCAGACATTTTAACACTTTATAAGTCCTATGTTTTCTATATTCTAAGTTGGGTTTTTGAGGTATAATTTATATAGAGTAAAATACACCCTTTAGCTGTGTAGTTCTTTGAATTTTTGACAAATGTATAAAGTCATGTAACCATTGTCTCAGAATATAGAACATTTCCATCACTTCCTAAAGTTTGTGGCTAACCTGCTCCTCCACCACTAGCTCCCGTAACCACTGATCTGATGACTGTCCCTATAATTTTACCTTTACCCAAATAACATAAATAATGGAATCATACTATGGGTTTGACTTTCTTCAGGTAACACAATGCTTTTAAGATATATCCATGTTGTTTTATGTATGGGGAAATTTGCTCTTTTTTAGTACTGAGTAGTAGTCCATTGAATGGACATACCCTATTTATCTATTCACCTGCTGATGAATATTTGGGTTGTTTCCAGCTTGAATGATTACGGATAAAGCAGTCAGAAATATTCACTCACAGGTTTTGTGTGGACATAACTCTTCAATTTTCTTGGATAAATACCTAGGTATTGACTCACTGGATTATATGGTAAGAGTATTTTTAACTTCATAAAAAAAATTTATAGTCATCATATGTACTTTCTAGATTTTTACTTCATATTGTAGTGTATTTACTAAGATAATTTTTTCACTGCAGAATATGCCCCTTCAACATATTAGGCATCTGGCAATATGTTAACAAAATGTGTTGGCTTTAATTTTATCTCAGGTCAGCTAAGATAATGATAATGCCAGGAGGTTTGAATCAAAAAGAAATGAAAAGTACTAAGATTATTTTTAGTACATCTGGAGTTAAGTCTTAGCTTTGTACCTCTTGATATGCTTTTGAGTGATCCATTTTAACTTTTAAAGTTTTAGTTTTATAATATTTTAAATGGAAACAGTAATAACTGATTTTTCTGAATTGTTTAAGATAGAACAAAGGAGAGATTGCAATGGTAGTACTGTACAAATAGGAGTCAGTGGTGGTGAATTTCTTCCCTTCTTATTTTAAAACTATATGGAAAATGAGACTCTCTGATCAGATTACATAGGGAAGAGAATTTCCAGGATAAACCATTTCCTCTACTAGTTAAATTTAATTTGGTATAAAACTTAGCTATTAAAAAGCTTAATAATAATTATCATAAGATATACCACATGTATTCAGAACAAGACAGGTAACATTGAAGCCTTTACATTTTCGTATCTTGCTCTGCTTTGTATATATCATTTTGTTAATTGCTTTGCTCATTTATGGGGAAAAACGCATAAGAAATATCCAAGTACAAGACAGTGCACAAGCCACTCTAGAAGACAAGATTTTTTCCTGGATTCTCTGAGCAGCAGACCCCAAGATGGGATAGAGCATTATTAAGGAAATGATTGTGAGTTAGAAAAGGCAAGGGAACCAGAAATTGGAAAAGCTATGAAAAATAATATCACAAAGATGGCGACATCAGTCATTCCTGACTTTGCTCTTCCTCGTAAGAGCAGCTAACAACCATGCCTGGACAAGACGCCATTTAAATCATCCTAGAACTTGGACTTGAAGCAGCTCTCTTCACCATAGGCACTGGGACAGACTGCATTAAGAGGGTAAGGGGAACACCTACACCATGATGACACTGCCCCCTCTCAGGCCTGCACAGCATCACACCAAGAGTTCTCCCCTGAATCCATGGTTCCTCTAGTGAGGAGGAGATCCCATAGGTGACGTCACACTCTTACATCATTGTGGATTGCTTTGTTGTAGCCTCCACTCTGATTTCTCCCCACAGGGATCACAGAGGAATGTGTGGGGCTCAACCACAGGGAACCTGATGGACACTGAGAAGCAGGGAGAGGAGGCTTCCAACAACAAGCTGAGTTCCGACCTGAAGGGCTTAAGTAGTCCCAGTAAGTGGCTTTGCTCATCTGCACGACCAAGTCAAGGAAAGAGTCTGACCAAGGAAATTGGAGGGGTGCAGGTCTGCTTAATTCAGGTCCCTGAGTTTAGGTTTGCCGGTCCTAGAGCTTGGTCTGTCCACAGCCAGGCACGAGGCTGAGTCACAGCCCCACCTGCAGGGGAGCATGGCCCTGAATCGCATCTGACAGGAAGGGCTGGTGAGAACACTTGGAAGATACATAAGAGTTGCTGGGTTAAGAGGCAGGACAGAACAGAGCCAGTACCAGGTGTGGAGGAGATCCCTTTCTATAACCAGGTAGGGGAATTAATTCATAGCTCTATCAGCTACAAATCAGAGCTCCCAGCTCCTCCCAATTAGAAAAACTTGGGGAAAAATTTTAGAGTTGCCTGAAGTAGACCCTCATCACCCTAAGCAGACAGGAGCCAGAGTCAGTCCTGCCCACTGCAGAGTATGGTCCCCATAGCCAAGCCAGTGGCCTTGTTCAACCAGGGAACTTGGAGCATGGATTGGCTTGAGTCAGGATCACAAAGAGAATTAGCCTTGAAGCTGCACTCAGGCAGGGAAACTAATCTGTAACTTATTGCTGAGCATAGCCTTCAGATCACCTAACAGGGGAACCTTACCAGAACACACAAGAAGCTGTGTAGCCCTGATTACAGTGGCACTTAGAGCACAGCCAAGGTTGAACCCGTCTGCAGAGCAAAACCAGTGGCCTCACCTGACACAGCTATACAGGTACATTTTTGCCTGACTCAGGTCCCCAAGCAATCAATGCCAGGCCCTGAGTTGCGTTCTGCTGCCCTGCCAAGCTACTCGTAACCCTACTTATTGCTGAATATCGTAGTACCCGGTCCCCGCAGTTAGTAAGCCTCACCAGAGACCAGACCACTACAAAGCCAAGCCTGCAGTTACATTTGGGCAGGGAACAAAGCCAGCAGTTCTAGCCAGTGGCACACCACCCCCCTCCAAACCTCCAAGCTTAAACAGCTGCTTTGCTCAAAAATAGAACCTAATAGCAGGCTCAGCCTGCCCAAGGATGTTAGCAAAAGACATGTCCAGAAACCCAGACTGGACTTACTGGTGAAGAATGGTCTATGGCAAAAAGAACCTACAAAGTCTGGAAGCAAAAACTACTTATTCAGATGCATAGATATTGATGTAAGGAATCAAGGATCATGAAAAATCAGGTAATTATGACACTACCAAAGGAAACTAATAGAGCTCTAATTACTGATTCTAAAGAAATGAAGATCAATGAACTGTCAGACAGGGAATTGGGAATAATTCTCTTTAAAATGTTAAGTGAACTCCAGGAACACAGACAAATTAGGAAAATGACAAATAGAAACCAAGAAAAAAACCCCCAAAATCCTAGTGCTAAAAAAAATACAATAACTGACCTAAGAATTCAATAGAGAGCTTCAAAAGCAGATTCAATCATCAGAAGGAAGAATCAGCAACCTGAAAGATAGGATATTTGACAATATCCAGTCAGAGGACACACAAAAAAGACTTCTAAAAGCTTACAGGGCTTATAGGACATGATGAAAAGAAAGTCACATTATGAGAATCCTAAAAAGAGGAGAAAGGAACACAAAGTATATTTAGAGCAATAATGGTTGAAAACTTCCTAAACCTAGGAGAGAAATAGCCATCCAGGTCCAAGATGCTGAAAAGACACACTGAGACACACAATTAAATTGTCAAAACTCAAAGACAAAGGCTTTTAAAAGCAGTAAGATATATACAAGGGAACCTTCATAAGACTATCAGTGAATTTCTTAACAGACACTTTTCAGGCAAGAAAAAAAAAATGGGATGATATATTAAGGATACTGAAAGAGAAAACTTGGCAGACAAGGATACTATACATCCAGTGAAGCTGTCTTTCAGAGATGAAGGTGGCATAAAGACTTTTCCTGAACAAACAAATGCTTAGCGAATTTACCACAACTAGACCTACCTTACAGGAAATGCCAAAGAGTTCTTTGGAAATAAAAAAGACACTGACATCATAAAAATATGAAGAGGGAGTGTAAAATTCACTGGTGATGGTAAATAAATACTCAAAGTTGGATTTTTTAATGGGGTAATGGTGGTTTGTAATTCATTTACAACTCTGATTCAAAAGTTGAAAAACAAATGTAACAATGATAATAAGTACAATAACCTTTTATCAGCTGCACAATATAAACGATGTTAATTGTAGCATCAGTAAACCTAAGCTGTGAAGGGAAGAAGTAACAGTGTAAGGCTTAGCAATTCTGTTGAACTTAAATTGTTACTAGTTTAAAACAGGGAGTTATAATTCTAAGATATTTTCGGTAAGCCTCATGGTAACCACAAGGGAAAAACCTATAGTAATTACACGAAATAATATGATATAAAAGTCAAAGCATACTGGTACCACAAGATATCAAATGAAAAAAAAAATCAAGATAAAAGCTTCTGAACAACCAGAAACTAGCAACAGTAAGTTCTTACTTATTAAATTATTAAATTACTTTAAACCTAAATAGATTAAATTCCCCAGTCAAAAGACATAGACTGACTGAATGGATATAAAAGCTAGATCCAACAATATGCCACCTACAAATGACTTTCTTTAGCCTTAAAGACAGACATAAACAGTGAAGGGACAGAAAAACATATTTCTAGTAAAATGGTCACCAAAAAAAGGATAGCTATACTTATATGAGAAAAAGAGTTTAAACTAAACATGGTAAAAAGAGACAAAGAAGGTATTATATAATGATAAAGGGGCCACTACATGAAGATGTAACAATTTTAACTATTTACAAGCCCACCATCAGAGCACCTAAATATATAAAGCAAAAACTAACAGAGAATGAGAGAAATGAAGAGCAATATAATAATGGCAGGGAACTTCAATACAATACTAGATAGATCCTTCAGACTAAGAATCAATAAGGAGAGAGTGGGTATGATCAACACTACAGACCATATACAACTCATTCTATTTGACAACAGCAAAATATACATTCTTAAGTGCACATGAACATATTCTGGGATACACCACAAGTCTTAGCAAATTCAAGACGGCCGAAATCATAATCAAGTATCTTCTCTGCCCACAGTGGTATGAAACTAGAAATAAATAACAAGAGGAAAATTAAAATTTATTAATATCTGGACATTAACCACTCTCCTAAACAACTAATGGACCAAAGAAGAAATTCAAGGGGAAATAATAAAGTAACTAGAGATATGAAAATGGAAGCACTACATACCAAAACTTATGGGATGCAGCAAAAGAAGTTCTAAGACGAACTTCATGGTAATAAACACCTATATTAAAAAGTAAGGAAGATTTCAAATAAACAGCTGTGTCTTAAAGCACTAGAAAAAGGACAAACTGAGCCCCACACTAGCGGAAGGAAACACAAGCACAGCTTGTTTTACTGCACTTCACCTCATTATGCACTGCAGATATTATGTATTTTACAAATTAAAGTTGTGTTGCAACCTTGTATCAATCAAGTCTATCATGCCATTTTCCTAACAGCATTATTTTAAATTAAGGTATGTACATTGGTATTTTAAGACATGATGCTATTGTACACTTAATAGACTATAGTATAAATGTAATGTATGAGCTGGAAAATAAAAAAATTTTTGACTCACTTTTATGGAATATTTGCTATATTGCAGTAGTCTGAAAACAAACCTGCAATGTTTCCATGGTATGCCTTTAATAAAAACTGGAGCAAAAATAGAGTAGAGAACTGGAAAACAATAGTAAAGATTAACCAGAGTTGGATCTTTGAAAAGATAAACAAAAGGGTTAATCTAGCTGTAGATTTGTCCAAGTTAAAAAAAAAGGCCCATATCAAAATTATAAATGCAAAAGGAGGTCTTACAACTGCCACCACTGAAATAAATGAATCATAAGAAGCTACCATGAACAATATACATTAACAAACAGGATAGTCTAGAAGAAATGGAAAAATTCTTAGAAGCATACAGACTACCAAGACTAAAGCAGGAAGAAATACAAAGTCTGAATAGGCCCACTGCTAGTAAGGAGATTGAGAGATTTTTTTTTTTTTTTGATACTGATTCAATGATGAAAAGCCCAGGACCAGATGGCTTCACTAGTCAATTCTGCCAAATATTTAAGGAAGAATTAATGTCAATCCTTCTCAAACCCTTCCAAAAAATTGAAGAGGAGGGAATGCTCCCAAATTCATTTTACGAGGCTAGCATTATTACCCTGACACCAAAGCCAGGAAAGTATGTTCCAGAAAAGAAAACTACAGACTAATATCCTTGATGAATACAGATGTAAATATTCTCAATAAAATACTAGAAATCTGAATTTAACAGTGTATTAAAAGAAGCATTCACCATGATAAAATGGGATTTTTACCTGGGATGCAAGGGTGGTTCAATGTATGCAAATCAATCAATGTGAAACATATTAATAGAATGAAAAAAGATCATATGGTCATCTCAATATATGCAGAAAAAGCATCTGACAAAATTCAATTTTTTCATGATAAAAACTCTTAAATTTGGTATAGAAGGAACATACTACAACATAATAAAGGACACTTATGATAAGCCCACAGCTAATATTATACTCAACAGTGAAAGATTGAAAGCTTTTTGTCTAAAATCAGGAACAAGACAAGGGTGCCCACTGTGACCACTCCTATTCAACATAGTTCTGAAAGGCCCTGCTAGAGCAATCAGGCAAGAAAAAGAGAAGGCATCAGAATGGGAAAGGAAGAAATAAAACTTTTCAGAGGACCTGATTTTATATATAGAAAATCCTAAAGACCATACCAAAAAAACTGTTAGATCTAATGAAAGCTTCAGTAAAGATACAGGATACACAATTAATATACAAAAAATGAATAGTATTTCTATACACTAACAAGGAATCATCTGAAAGAGAAACAAAGTGATCCCATTTATGACAGCATCAAAAACAATAAAATATTTTGGAAAAAACTTAACCAGGGAGGTGAAAGACCTCAACTCTGAAAACTACAAGACATGATGACAGCAATCAAAGATGACACAAATAAATGAAAGGTACCCCATGACCATGGAGTGGAAGAATCAATATTGTTAAAATGACCACAAGGTAATCTACAGATTCAATGTAATCCCTATCAAAATTCCAATTGGGAGTTTCAGATTTGCAGATACTACCTATTATATATAAAATAGATAAATAATAAGTTTATACTGTATAGCACAGGAAACTATATTTGGTATCTTGTAGTAACCTATAATGAAAAAGAATATGAAAAGGAATATATGTATGCCTGAACTATTACTCTGTACACCAGAAATTGACACAGTGTAAACTGACTCTACTTCAATAAAAAGAAAATTCCAATGGATTTTTTTTAACACAACTAGAATAAATAATTCTAAAATTTGTATGGAAACATGAAAGACCCCAAATAGCCAAAACATTCTTGAGAAAGAAGAACAAAGTGAGAGGCGTCACACTTCCTAATTTCATGGCAGATTATAAAGCTACAGTAATCAAAACAGTGTGATATTTGCATAAAACAGACAGACCAATTGAACAGAATTTAGAGCCTAGGAATAAACCCAAGTCAACTAATATTTAACAAGGGAGCCAAGATGCTTAATGGAGAAAAGATAGTCTCTTTAGTAAATGGTGTTGGGGAAATTGGATATTCACATGTAAAAGAATGAAACTAGACCCCCTGTCTTATACCACACACAAAAATTAACTAGAAATGGATTAAACACTTATATATAAGACCTGAAGCCATGAAACTCCTAGAGGAAAATATAGGGAAAAAAATCTCCTGGACGTGGGTCCTGGCAATGATTTTTTTTTTTTTTTGGATATGACACCTAAAGCACAAACAACAAAATAAAAAATAAATGGGATTATATCCAGTCAAGATCTTATGGTAGCTCACAGAGAAAAAAATGTGACAATGAATATATGTTCGTGTATAACTGAAAAATTGTGCTCTACACTGGAATTTGACACAACATTGTAAAATGATTATAAATCAATTAAAATGTTAAAAAAGAAAAAAACCTGCACAGCAGAAGAAACCATCAACAAAGTGAAAAGACAACCTATGGAACATGAAAACATTTGCACATATCTGAAAACGAGTTAATATCCAAAACATATAAAGAATTCATACAACTCAATAGCAAAAAAAAGTCCAGTTAAAAAAATGGGCAAAAAGACTTGAATAGACTTCTCCAAAGAAGATATAGTGAAGTCCAACAGGTACATGAAAAGATGCTCAGTATCACTAGTCATTAGGGAAATGCAAATCAAGACCACAGTGTGATATCATCTCATGCCTCTTAGGATGGCCATCATTAAAAAGACAAGATATGCAAATGCTGGCGAGGATGTGGAGAATATAGAGCGCTTTTACACTGTTGTTGGGATTGTAAACTGGTGCAGCCACTAGGGAAGATAGGCTGGAGGATCCTTAAAAAATTAAAAATAGAACTACCATATGATCTAGCAGTTCTACTTCTGGGAATATATACAAAGTAAACTAAGACACTAACTTTAATAGGTATTGGCACCTGCATGTTTGTAGCAGCTTTATTTACAACAGTCAAGACATGGATACAACCTAAGCATCCACTGATGGATGAATGGATAAAGAGGGGGGGTGTGTGTGTTTGTGTATACACACATGCATACATATACACACAATAGGGTATTATTTGACCATAAAAAAGCAAGGAAATCCTGCCATTTGCAAACATATGATTGGACCTTGAGAGCATTATGCTAAGTCAGACAGTGAAATAAGACAGTGAAAGACAAAGACTCTAGTATCTCACTTATGTATGGTATTTCTTTAAAAAAAAAAAAACTGATCAGATTTATGGCCAGGAATTGGGGAAAGGAGGAAGTGAAGAAAGGTGGTCAAACTACCAATTACAAGATAAATAAGTATTAGGGATACATGCACCCCAACGTTCACAGCAGCACTATTTACAATAGGCAAGACATGGAAACAACCTAAATGTCCATCGAGAGATAAATGGATAAAGAAGCTGTGGTATATTTATACAATGAAATACTACTCAGCCATAAAAAAGAATAAAATAATGCCATTTGCAGCAACATGGATGGACCTGGAGATTGTCATTCTAAGTGAAATAAGCTAGAAAAAGAAAAAAAAACCATATAATATCACTTATACGTGGAATCAAAAAAAAAAAAGACAAACTTATTTGCAAAGCAGAAACAGACTCTCAGACAGAGAGCAAACTTGTGGATACTGGGGTGGTGGGGGAGGGGATAAATTGGGAGTTAGAGATTTGCAGATACTAACTGATATATATAGAATAGAGAAACAACAAGTTCATGCTGTATAGCACAGGGAACTATATTCGATATCTGTAGTAACTTATGGTGAAAAAGAATATGAAAACAAATGTGTATGTTCACATATGACTGAAGCATTATGCTGTACCCTAGACACTGACACAATACTGTAAACTGACTATACCTCTCTCTATATATATATGCACATATATGGATGAAACACAAAAAATAAGTTCTAGGGATGTCACATACAGCATGATGACTACAGTTAACACTGCTGTATGATATGTGTAAAAGTAGTTAAAGGAGAAAATCCTAAGAATCCTCATCACAAGGAATTTTTTTCCTTTTCTCTTTTCTTGTGTCTATATGAGATAATGGATGCTAACTAAGCTTATTGCAGTAATTACTTTAGAGTATATGTAAGTCAAACCATTACACTGTTCACCTTAAACTTTTACAGTGATACATGTAAATTAATCACTATAAAACTGGAAAAAAATGAAATAGAAAGCCCTCATACCATGAAGCACATTTATTCTTATGAGGGAGGGGGGAGGAAGGAAGGTGGGACAGGAAAGGCCTGAAGACTAGAGCAGTTTTAAAATAATTTTGATGAGAAGCCTTCAAGCCAAGGCACCCATTAGCATCGACCTGTATTTCTCAGAAAGGGGCCTGCCTCGATATCCCTGCTAGGCTCAGTTATCAGCTCATCAGACGCATGGCCCTGGCACCAACTTACTGATTGATTTTAGAGAGAATCAGTAGATGTCAATTAATTATACTCCTTGCACTGGGAGAACTGAGAGGCACATTTTCACCTCCACCGTGTTCATCTTTCTAGAAAATGAAGGAGCAGACACTCCCTCACACCATATACAAAAATAAACTCAAAATGGTTTAAATGTAAGACATTAGACCATAAAGCTAGAAGAGAACATAGGCAAAATATTCTCAGACATAAACTGTAGCAATATTTTCTTAGATCATTCTCTGAAGGCAGAAGAAATGAAAGCTAAAATAAACAAATGGGACCTAATCAAACTTACAAGCTTTTGCACAGCAAAGGAAACTATCAACAAAACAAAAAAGAATGGGAGAAAATATTTGTAAACAATGTGACTGACAGAGTGTTAATACCTAAAATATACAAACAGCTCGTAACAACCCAATCAAAAACTGGGCAGAAGACCTAAAGAGACATTTCTCCAAAGACGACATACAGATGACCATCAGGCACATGAAAAGATGCTTAACATCCTTAATGATTAGAGAAATACAAATCAAAACTACAATGAAGTATCATCTCACACTAGTCAGAATGGCCAGCATCAAAAAGTTGAAAAATAATAAATGCTGGAGAGGGTGTGGAGAAAAGGGAACCCTCTTACACTGCTGATGGGAATGTAAATTGGTGCAGCCATTATGGAAAACGGTATGGAGATTCCTTAAAAAGCTAAAAATAGAATTGCCATATGATCCAGTAATCCCACTCCTGGGTATACATCTTAAAAGATGGAAATTCTAATTTGAAAAGATACATGCAAATCAGTGTTCACAGCAGCACTGTTTACAATGGCCAAGACAAGGAAACAACCCAGTGCCCAACAGCAGATGACTGGCTCAAGAAGAGGCGGTATATATATATGTACCATAAAAAATAATGAAATAGTGCCACTTGCAACAACATGGATGGACCTAGAGAATATTATACTTAGTGAAGGAAGTTAGACAGAGAAAGACAAGTACTGTATGATATCACTTATATGTGGAACCTAAAAATAATACAAATCAATCAATATACAAAACAGAAACAGACTCTTAAACGTAGAAAAGAAGCCAAACGGGAGAGGACGGGAGGGACAATTTATAAGTACAGGATTAACAGATACTAACTACTATACATAAAATAGATAAGCAACAAGGATTTACTGTATAGCACGAGGAATTATATTCAATATATTGTAATAAGCTATAATGGAATATAATCTGAAAAAAAAACTGAATCATTTGGCTGTGTACTTGAAGCTAACACAAAACTGTAAATGAACTATACTTCTTCTATAAAAGACAAATCTTTGGAAAGAACACCGTACTGTACTCATGATTTCCTTTCCCTGTGATGACTAACTCTTACCAGGACGAACTTGTGTGCCTGACTGCCTCTTTTCTGAGGATGACTCCTCCCCTGGGAGATTCTCCAATTCTTCCTAAAAAGATTACTGCTGGCCCATCCTCCCCATTTGCTGCTCATGCCCTGGCACAGTGTGATCCCCGTGGTGGACAGGCTCAGGCAGCAACCTCTGTTACTATTCCAGAAAACTGATATCCTTTCCTATCAGGTGTGGCATTTCATTTTTCTGCTAAGTAACCCTGATTTTTTTTTCAACCAGAGTTATCAGAATGTTCCCTAACTGATTATATCCCTGAGCAGAATGATAAAAAATTTATTCTTAACTCAAAAGGAGATAACCCATGTCAAATTGATTCTACTTTAATACATTTGGCTCTGTCTTTTCATCCATGCCCGCCTACAGAAATCCAATTGAATTCTTACATTCATCTTAGAAGCCATAGAACACAGAAAAAGAAAAATAGCACTTGGTCATTCATCAGAGAAAACTGAACAAAATGTATAGTGCATTTTGGCCTCAGTACATTGTATCTTTATGAAATAAATTCCAATAGTAATGATACTGAAAGTATCGACATCTCCTTTCTGCTGGGCACTTTATGTGCACCATTTCTAGTCCTTACAGTGACCCTGCAAGTTAGGTATGATTATCATCCCAATTTATCTATGTGGAAATTGAGGGCCACTTCCCCAGCTTTGCAGTTAGGTATAGTTGCTGGTATTTGGGTTTATTCCAAACTTAAGTCCTTCACACTATTTCACTTAATAAATACTAAGCACCAGGACGTGTGAGGCAAACTTGATGAGCAAACCACAGTGCGATTTCTTTGAAGATCTCTCCTAAGTCTGAGGGTCTGATTGCCAGAGTTTCAATTCATGTTATGCAGAATTCTAGGGTTCTTTTGAGGTATTTCTGAAGGTACAAGGGGCCCAGGGGACAGATATTGGGGCAGTCTGTTTATGTTTGTATTCATTTCTATTTCTATTTGTTTTATACAGTAAGGTTCCATATAAGATACATTTAAAAATTTTGAAAGCCACTGATAGAGGCATTAAGTATTAAAGGAGTTTAGAGAAGATCTCACAATTCCTTCAAATTCCTTTTAAATTTGTCTATGTCTCATTGTGTTTCATGGCCCAATCACAGCAA
Organism: Camelus bactrianus; assembly: GCF_048773025.1. Taxonomy (NCBI): domain Eukaryota; kingdom Metazoa; phylum Chordata; class Mammalia; order Artiodactyla; family Camelidae; genus Camelus; species Camelus bactrianus. The sequence continues at coordinate 43,751,337 of NC_133541.1, forward strand.
AATGAGTCCTCCACATTCAAATTCCCTCTCCCCTGGTTCATGGTCACTTCCTGGATCACAGAATTAATTAAGATCAGAAGCCATGCATCTTAGAAATTTGGCTTTACTATTTACTACTATATGTGTGACTGAGCAGTTTATTCAACCTCTCTGAGCATCCGTTTTCTCATCTGTAAAATGGGGATAATAATAGTACCTTTGTCACAAGGTTGTTGTAATGATTAGATAAGGATTAGATAAATATAAAACAAATGTTTTTCATGTGGTAAGGGATCAGTAACTGTTAGCTGTAATTATTAAATGTCTGCCTGACTCTAGGTAGCACCTTGAATAATGCCTAAAGCCTCTTTAAAACACAACAATAAGGTCATCTTCAGTTGGTTTCCGTATACATCAGTTTCAGTCACTGCATTTGAGTTCTTTACTTTCTGGTCACACGGTCAATGGTGTAATTTATATCCTTCACTGATACGATTTGCTGTTTTATTGCTCACTGTGTAGTTTTCTGGAACTCCTGGCTCTGGCAGCAGCAACTTTTTGAATACTTGCTCAAATGTTATTTCTTTTTCATATTTGTAATAAAAATATAAAATGTATTTTAATCATCTTCTGCATAATTCCCTCTTTGTCACCATAATAAGCACCTTAGAAATGTGAACAACAGTGCCTTCAAGTCACACTCTGCCCCTAAGGTGGTGAGCACACCTTCCTGTGTGACTGCGTTTAATATAGCTGTGGGCTTGATGTAGGCAACTACAGGTCTCTGTCTTGTATTTTCAGATTTCTGTCTTTATAGCCATTTTCTTCAGGAGACTAATGAGAGATCTGCTGGCAAAGGGATGGATTTGCTTCAAATTTATTCATTATTTAATGGGAGGTCTCTCCCAGAACAGCCTGGTGATTATTTAGCAATAATCCAGCATGTATTCAGTTGAGGCTTTTATTCATGAAAAAAAACAACTGTTTCTTATTTTAGTATTTTAGTTTCTGGTTGTGTGCTTGAAATTCCATTTTCTTGGGCCCCAGGTGTACTGCTACTGTCGAGGCCTCCTCGGTTTGGTGCATTGGACTTCTGAATAAAACTGATGAACTTCACAGAAACATTCCTATTTATTTCATGTTTCTGAATATTATATTATAAGGGAACCAAATTACTATACTGTTTATAAAAGAGTAGTATTTTAGAGCCCAGATCATCTACCTTTCCATATGTACTTAATCACCAGAAAGAAGAGATTTTTGTTCAGGTATGAACTAGACTCGTTGGATTTACAGTTTCAAATTATCCAAAATTATTCTGAAAACTGCTGGAATTAATTAAAATAAGCTATTTTACTTATTATCTTATTACATATCCTTTGAAAATCCTTCATGAGTCCCTGCTCTAGTTTCTTACGCCAAATTAATGATATTATTTTTTACTTTGAAGAAGATAGATCACATTGCTTAAGATATCTTCATGTGGTTGCCTTTTTTCATGATCCTGCTATTCACACAAAAATTATTTTTGGTTTGGTGATCTGTCAATCATAGAATAATTGACCTAAAATATCTTCACTTCTAGCTAATATTCACACATTGGAAAATTTTCTAAGCATTAATGGAAGTTTCAAGTGAATAGATCACATTCTTAATCAAGGAGGTCCACCCACCATCCTGTTAAAGCTGGGCAAGAATGGACAAAGAAACAGGTTTAAGAGGAGTATAAGAGAAATTAATAGCAGAATGTATCACAAAAGGCATAATTTCAGGTATACCATGGACATATCAAGGAAACTGCAAAAGCTACAATCCAGGGAATTAACTGAAATTAGAAAACACGATATGGTCAGCTATCAGGAGTCACTTGAGTGGTTGGATTGACAGGCATCTTGTTACACTATGTTTAGCAATTTCCTTTTTGCCTAGAGACATTCCAATTTGGTCATCCCAGTTTTCAGTCGCATATTACTGTCATATATTAAAAGTGTGCCACTGGTATCACAAACATGGTATTATTTTTTTCAGACTCATATCAAAGGAGTTCTATTCTAACTTTTACTTCTCCCTACCATTGAAGTCTTATAAGTCAATCATCTTCAGTAATGAGAATGCTCTTCTTAATTGGTGCTATTCTTCCATCCTGACAATATCCTTGATGATACAACAATGGCAACACATAGGAGGCTTCAGTTCAACCTTTCCTTATATCCAGAGTCCACATTAAAATAATGGTATCTAGAGAGCTCCAATGTCAGTGATAACCAACACAGATCTGAGACATAAGTGCACAAGTTTTGAAAAACAAGCAGGAGCAGCTAAAGTCATTTTGTAAAGGACTCTGCTACAAATCGAAATTCTCAGTAGTGGTCCTGAACATTAATATGGATCCTTGTTCAGTGCTTTTGACCACTTCCCATAGAGAGGTAGGTTGGGTGCCTGTGGTAACTGGAGTGGATTTGCATTGACTACATTAGTTATTTACATGAAAGAATCAAGTGGGTCAAAAAATTTATTTTAGAGCCTGTATTTATGTGAACAGTTCCTAAATTTTGTCCATGTAGGGTAAATGTGATTACAGTAATCTGTCATTTGAAATAACAACTACATTTGCTTATGAAAGGCAATTTTTTAGTCAGATAAGTCAGACCACACTAGTGAATAATATTAAATTCTCAGACAGTTTGTATCACCATATCAAAATATCACATTATGAGTGCATCATTTGGGTACAAAATTAATTGTATGATTTAGTAAACCTGTCAAAATGTAGTATAGTGGGCACAACAAAACCTACCATCTGCTGAGGCAGGTGGCACTGGACATTTGAATCACATGTTGCTTTTTCCTGACGTGAATACATATAGAGTGTTTATATGCATAATCAGAAGTCTTAAGTGTTATATCCAGCTGATACAGTTAACGTGATAGGGTTTTCCTTAGAAAATTTCAGGAGTAACAGAAAGGGGTTATTTGTGACCCTCTTTCTTTCACACAAAAGTATGCTTACTTAAGTAGTATTTATTTATAAGATTGTTTGTTAAATGCCTACGAAGTTTTAGGCATTTTGCTATGTGCTAGCAATACATATAATGATTATTTCTCTCAAGGAGCTTATAGTCTAGAAATAAGATCAAGTACCTCGATGATTACAACATGATGGCATTTTTTTGGATTGGGGTAATGTGTTAGGTGCAATAAGAATTGTATCTAGTCTGCACTGGAATGGGTGAGGAAGGGAAGCTTTTCAGGTGATGAGGTGGTACATGAGCTAACTCATGTAAAACTAATAAGTGTCATCTACAAAATGGGAGGGCTGTGTGGATGGTGGTATTCCAGGAAGAGAGTCACACCGACGTAAGCAGATTTGAGAGAAGGTAGATTGCACTGGAAAAATCTAAAGTTGCTTATTGTGAAAGAAGATGGGTATCCTGAAATCTTCCTTTAAGTGCACAGAAAGTGTTGATCTCGTAAGAAAAACAAAACATAAATGTCTTCCTACTCCTGGAATCACTGGAAAGAAATCTCAAGAATAGTAGAAATTCTGAAGAGAGAGGCTTTACTTAAAATCTAAGGGTTCTTTGGTTCCTTTAGGAGCTTTTTGTATTTTGGGCAAAGTCAGCAGGTCCCCCTACAAGGACAGTAAATATGTAAATGTAAATATAAATAAATATAAATGTAAATAATATATTTTTTTAAATTTTAATAAAGGTGTTTTCTAGTTCCAGCATATGAAATGACTTTACAATCTCACTTAAATATTAGATGTAAGAACTCACAAAGTTCTTTGAGAAAGTATTACCAGTCCAATTATACTTTCAATTCTATTCTACTCAATAAGCATTTATTAAACATCCTTTTTGTGGAAGGTACCAAGGACAGGGATACAATATGGAAATTTCTCCCTGAAGAAGGTTAATAGCAATAAACAGACTAAGAATACTACATAATATGCAGAAATAAAATACATGAGAAAATGAGTAACTGCCAAAAGAAATTTGGGAAACGCTTAATTAAGGAGATAGCATTTGAATGTAACCTTGGTGGATTTTGACAGGTAAAGTTTGGGATCAAAAGCAATTTCAGGAGCATAAACAGAGGTGCCAAGGTTGAGTCATTTTTACTTTCTATGCAGCAACCAGAGTCTTATGAAACATAAATCAGGTCATATTGCCCTTCTTCTATGCAAGGAAAGAAAAAAGAAAGATATAAGAATAGTTTTTTGACTCAGTAGATGGCTAAGATTTTTGGGTTCCTCTGTACCCATTGAGGCTAAATTTTCATTTCAAATTTTAAATGAATAAAAATAAAACCCAGAATCCTATGGAACAAATTAGGCTCTTCCCTAAGTCAACACTTTTGTACAGCCAGTACTTCCTAACAGTATGAAAGCCACTGACATAGATGCCCATGAGAATGTTCCAAATTGGCCTTTGTCACAGCAGAGCTTCCAACAAGACCAATGAAGTCAACACAACTTTATTATAAAACTCTAAAAACTATCATCTTGAGACCAGTGGTCATCTAGTCCCAACAAATGTGGTAAGAGATCATATGAGATAATGTATATAAAGATCTTTTTACTAATGATACTGAATGATAATTACAGTTGACTTCCAAATTTAGGTTTTGATCCTTTCAAATTAAGTTGAAAAAAATGTCACTACTTAGAGATATTTTGCACCAAACACTTGTGAATGCGATTCTCCTTCAAATCCCCATAGTTACGTGAAAAATTAAGACCACCAGATTCTATGTAATGAAAACAGCCTTCACAATGTGTGGACTCTTATTTTGTTGCATTGCAAAATGCAACCTTGCTTCAAGTGGTACCACCTACTGCCAAATTTACATTCTGTGCTCATGAATTTGAAACACATTTATGGACACAAATCTCCATGTCTTAAGCCGAATGACATTTCTAAATGGATCTGTGTATATATTCTATAGTGTTCAATTCTTGTTGCCATAACTTGCCACCAGAACTTTTCAGGAGTTAGTTGCATCAGAAGATATTACTTCATCCAATGACATCTATGAGTATGGCTTATTTTTGAGCTATTATAAATGTTAAATTTCATTTAGACAAACTTAACATAACCAGCCTATCTATTTATGAAATCAACAGTTCAAAATATCTAAGCAATTTCCAAACTTACAGTTGAAAGCTAGAACAATAGTGTGATATAAGCAGAATTCCCTCAATTTTTTTGATTCAACTTTGACTGATAAATCACTAAACACTGACTCTCATATTAGCAAGGAATGTGCTTTTAGTAATATTCCGTGTGTTTAAACATTAATGTCTTAAGTAAAAGATGATGACAATAATAAACTTAGGACTACATACATTAGTATCAGAGAGCACCTTCATTCAAGGATTCTTATTTCACTTGCTTCCTGAAAGAACAAAGGCCTGTCAGTGTATGAACCTCAGGAAAGAGTTTTTCCAAAATGTCTTTTCAATAATAAAAGAGTATCTTTTCAAATAAAAGAATATCTTTCATGGGAATGACACTTTGTATTTTTACAAAGTATTGTACAGTATTTATTATGCTCTTTGATCCAATCAACAGTATTACAAGAATGCAGGGCAGAGGTTACTGTAAACTTTTTAAGTGAAAGATAAAAAGTAAAAAAAAAAAAAAAATTTAAAAAACTGAGTTGAATGAGGTAAAGTGATTTACCTGAGGACTAATTACTAGGAAGCCATATTTACTGGTACTAGAATCTGCAATTTTTTCTTCTTAAGAGCATGTCTATTTTAAAACAGCCTTATATTCCCCCAGCTTCTGTGTTCTCTTGCATCCACCAGATGCACCTGCGACTCTTTGGAGTCTGTCCACAGGCTACTGGAGCCACTTTGCCTTTGCGCACAGACTGTCAGAAATACTGGAATTTTGTGTCATACTCCTTAAGTCACTTGCATAGGAATCCTCATCTCACAGTTGGTTTTTCCAGAACCCAGACTAAGAAATTAACTAGTAAAACTTGAGGTATGGAAACTTTCAATATCCATTCCAAGGGCACACACTTCATAAATGAGGGAGATAGGAATCAAATCTAACTAATCTAACTAAAAACCATCATTTTTTATTCTTCTCATTGGTTCACGACCAGAGACTGAAATATCTGTGTTGGAGCTTTTACTTTTCTATAAATTTACATAACCTCTTTGAGCCTGTTTTTTTCATCTGTAACCTGGATCATAGCAGCTGCTCAGACTGTTGTGAATACTTATTGTGATAAACAAATTAATAAATATTTTTACACTGTAAAATACTCCAACAGCATTTTACAAAATGTAAAAATAAATAAAATGCAGATTTTCAGGCTGCACAGATGCTCCCCTCAACTGCACAGCTTGTCATGAATAGGCACAGTAGAGTTAGAGAACTTACATTTTTAACAAGCACTTTAGTTGATTTAGCTGAAGATTGTTCAAGATACACAGTTTGAGTAACACTGAACTGTGCAAGATGAGTTGATACTAGCATTATCATTATCATCTATATAGAATAGTCAATTTCTTTCTGACTTCTCTGCATAAAATCTAATCTTTTGTTACTCTGTTTTTAATATTATTAATTTATTAATTTCCTCCATTTTTATCTTCTCTTTATTTCTTAGTTGACACTAGCAAAAGTTTTTATAATTTACCCAAAGCAAGCAAAACAAAACAAATCCAACAGAAAGACTAAGCAAGCCCATCACCAAACACTTGAAAATGACCAGGAAGAAATTCTTAAAAATTAGTTTTAAAGCATCTTTCATACAGACGGGTGCTCACTAATTAGCAATTGCTATTTAAAAAGTATAGTGCAAAAAATTCACTGTGGCAGTTTGAAAAATGAATTCAGCTTATGCACTCATCAAGTCATGAACATAATTAGTCACTCAAGAATTATGGAAGAAACATGCAGAGCTTGAAGTAATTATAATCTATGTTTTGTATCTCATGCCACTTTTGTAGTTGAAGCTTATTCAGATAATGTATTATAGATCCAGAGATCACCAATCAGATATAATACTGCATGGCTATCATTGCCAGTTTGTTCTTTTTATCTTTATAAATGCTTAAGAGAAGCAGATTCCTCTTTAGTTGATTTCAATTCTAGGTACCAGAATACAAAAATAGTATCTAAAATGTTTTAAGTGTCTAATTGCAATGATATTTATGTATTTCTTGAAATTTACACGTGATACAAATTGTTCCAGTTAGTAAAGTTTTAAATCATTAAATTGCAAAACAGTAACTCAAGATTCTGTTTAGGCGAATAGAAGCAGTATATATATTTGACAAATTAAGTGATTTCGTGCTTTCTGCATGCTGATGTCTCCCAAATTTACATCTCCAGCACAAAACTCTCCTTCACACCAGACTCATATAACCAACTGCTTAAACAGTGTGTGTGATAGGCATCTCAAAATCAGCACGTCCACAACTGAACCCTTGATTTTTCCCTCAGACCTCTCCTGCCCTCGTCGTCTAACATCATTCTACCAGTTGCTCGAGACCAATCAATCAACCAACCAACAAAAACCAAAGAGCCAAACAAATTTGGACTATTGTATTACTGCACTTTTTCTCTCATATCTGGTACCTAATTTGTCTTGTCATAGTGCTCTGTTAAAATATGTAATACATACCATTTTCTAAAACTCTGCAATGACTCCCCATTTCACTAAAAATAAAAGATAATAATCATGATAGTCTACATATTTCTAAATAATGCAAAACCATGTCCTCTACACCTTTAAGACTTCATCACCTATGACTCTCCATGTTGCTTACTCTGAGCCAACTGAATTCACCACTGGCCCTTTCTTGCTCTTCCTTGAGCATACTTGGAATGCTCTTTTCTTTTGGCTTTTTCATTGGCTATTGTTTTAGTCTGCAGTGATTGCCTTTAGATACTCAATGGCCTTCACTTCTGAATTCTTTTGCTTAAATGTTATTAACATAGCTATCATGATCATCTTAAATTGTCTACACCCTACCCCCAATACACTCTCTCTTATCCTCTTCTAATTGTTCTTTTCTTTCTTTTTTTTTTTTTTTTTTTTTTTTGGCAATGGCTCTGATCATCTTTTCACATCCATGTAATTAATTTACCGATCTTGTTTACCTTCTTCCCACCACTTCAAAATGTAAGTTGAATGAGGGAAGGGATATTTCTTTCTTTGTAATCCCCATTAATGTCTTTTAAGTACCTAGAACAATAATTGGCACATGGTAACTAGTCAATCATTATTTAGTCAATGAATAAATTTATGAAAATGGAGAACTAAGGAATACCATACACTTGAGGAAAGCAGGTAGTAACACAAGAGGCTCTAAGCAAGATAAACATAAGACTTAGTGCTGATGGAAACAGATAATCTGGATAATATGAAAGAACATTAAAATATTCTAATTAGAACCCTCAGCTGTGAGATATTATTTAATCTATTAACATTGGAAGGTTATAAAGAAAATCAGAGAACAAGAAAGAAGTTTTGGAATAATATATAGATGATGAAATTAAAAACAAATTATAAAACAGAAAATTTTTCAAAAGTTATTGAAAAACTTCCCAGAATATAGAGCATCAATATATGAGAAGCAAAATACAAGAAAAGAGGAATGTAGAGGATGAATTTAAGAGGTCCAATTTTCATAACAGGAGTTCCAGAAAGGGGACACAATAGAAAATAAAGGAAAGAATTAAATAAATAATAAGTTTTTACAACTGAAGAAATATAAAAATATTGAGATTAAACAGAGTCAGAGAATTTCGTTCAGGATAAATATAAAAATACATGGCACCTCTCAAGAATTTTCAGATCATCTAAGAAAAAGGAAACCTCTATAATTTTCCATAAAAAGGAGTAAGTGAAAGAAACAAATTACCCATGAAAAAAAAGGAATCAGATTGGTATTGTCCACTTATATTAATAATAAAAGATTCTAGGATAAAATAAAGCAAATCCTTCAAATATTTATGGAAAACTCTATACTTAGTCAAAATTTATTGAACCCTAAAATGTTACCTCCCATTAATCTTTTTTGAAAAAAAAAAATAACTTGAAATGAGGGATGTCAGATACCCAATCAAGCAATTTAGACCTTTAAATAGAATGTTTTTAAAATGAGTACACATAGTACTCATTCTCTTCTCCAAATTAGAATTTTTAGAAAAAATATCTATAAAGAAATGTATGGTCCAAATATGACATTTCCTATAAAATTTAGAATTAACTTGCTAATTCAACAACAAATCCTGCTGGGATTTTGATCTAAGATGTACTAAATCTTTCAATTTGGGATGCACCAACATTCTACAATTTTCAGTCTTCTGATGCATAAAAATAGTCTATTGCTCTATTTCTGGGTTTCTCAATCTGGACACTATTGACACTGGAGCAGATAATTAGTTGTTTTGAAGAGCTATCCTGCACATTATAAATTGTTAAGGCAATGTAACCCACCCTGCCCAATTATGACAATCAATAATGTCTCTGAACATTACTAAATGTACTCTTGGGGGCAAAATTACTTCCTATTGAGGAACAACTGTTCTAAAATTATATACTACCAGTGCTACAACTCAGAGGAAAAGAGTAAAATATAGAATGAAGCACGTGAGAATTGTGGGACAATAGAACAGATATAATTACAATCAAAGACTCAGAAGGAGAGTTATGACAGCAAAAATATCTGGGGATATAATACCCAAAATTTTGTCCCAAATTAATAGAAGACATCAACTCATGGATTCAGAAGTTTGGTGAAACTCAAGCAGGATATATACAAAGATTTCCCAAAGCACAAACCAGGTAAAAGGCTTAAAACCAAAATTAAATAGAAAACCTTAAATGTACCAGAGGAAAAGACAGAATCTTAAATATACTGGAGGAAAAAGTCATATTCAAAAGAATAACAAAAATAACTGCTGACTTTTCATCATAAACTACAAAACCCAGAAGACAATGGAGTAACATCTTTAAAATGCTGAAAGAAGAAAACAGAACTATATAGTACATAGCCAGTGAAAATTTCCTTCAAAAAATTGAAGGTTAAATAAAGACAATTTGGGGAAAAGCTGAAAAATTTATGATCAGTAGCTAGCATTACAAGAAATATTAGTTCTTTTAGCTGAAGAGCAATGATTCCAGATGGAAGCCTAGACCTTCAGAGATAAATGAACATTACTGGAAATGGTAGACATATATGTTTTTTTAAAAGACTAATGATTGCTTAAAACACAAATAATTACAATTGTGTGGTAGATTTTATAAGGTGTAGAAAAAAGACAATAATAAGATAAAAGGTAGGAAGAAAGATAAATGCAGTTTTACGTTATAAGTTTCTTAAATGTAATGTGGTAGAATATTAAGATGTGCTGTGATCGGGTAAAGATGCATTTGCAATTCTTACAGCAAATATAAATATAACACTACCCAAAGAGTAGAAAACAACTAGATTGTAAGCATAAACTTGGCTACATCTGAAATTATGTAAAGAAAAAATTATCTTTATACATGAATAATATAATTTTGCACAGAGAAAATCTATATGTATCTATAAACAAACATATAATAAATACATGAATCAAGGTAAGTGTACAACAAATAAAAATGTATTTCTATATACTTGCAATGAATATTTGGAAACTGAAAAAAAATTCATTTACAATATCATCAAATACATGAACACAAGTTTAATTTTAAGAAATGTAGAACTTCCACACTTAAAACTACCAAAAAAGTCATGACAGAAATTGGAGATCTAAATACATTGAGAAGCATTTTGTGTTCATGGATTTGAAGATTCAATACTGTTAAGATGCTAATTTTCCCCAGATTCATTTGCATATTTAATACAATCACACTCAAAGTCCCAAAAGGATTGTCTTTTGTAAATGTTGTCAAGCTAACTCTAAAATTGATGTTGAAGTGCGAAGAGCTTAGCCAAAATGATGTTGAAAAAGAGAAAAAACATAATTGAAGGTTTTCTATTAAATAATTTCCAGACAGTCTATAAAGCCACAATTAAGATAATGTATTGGCCCAGTGATACTTACATAGATCAATGAATAGAACAGAGTTCAGAAACAGACCACATTGATGGCAAAATAATTCAATACGTGAAATAAAGCATTTTCAATAAGTGGCTCTGGAACATGTGTATCTGTGCTTATGTGTGTAGATGTGTGAAAAGTGCATATGTATGCATACACACTCATATATACATTCATGTGCATATGAATAGAAAATAAACTTTGACCTGTACTTTATACCATATTTAAAAATTAATCTGAAATGGATCATTTAACTGCAGCTGAATGTAAAAAGTACATATATTCTAGAAATAAAACAGATGAATATTTTTATGACCTTTAGGCAGGCAAAGATCCTTAACACAGAACAGAAAAAATACTAACCATAAAATAAAATGACATGATAAATTGTATTTTATCAGAATTTAAAACTTCTGTTATCTAAAGACATCATTTAGGAAAGTGAAAAATCCAAGCCACAGACTGTACGTCGTATGAGATATGAAACAAAGAACTGATACACAGGATATATAGCAAACCACTGCAAATTAATTACACGAAAACAAGCACCCTAACTAAAACACAATGGACAAAAATATTCACATAGATTCCTCACAAAAGGAGATTCCCAAATGGCCAATAAGCATATGAAAGTTCGGTCAACATAATTACTCATCAGGGATAAACAAGTTGAAGCCACAATGAGATAATGTTACACATCTTTTAGAATGTGTAATATTAAAAATTTTGATGAGATATGTATATATATATATATATATATATATGTTGGCACGTATGGAGAACAATGAAAATTTTCATAAATTGCTGGTGGAATTGTAAAATGCTATAGCCATTTTGATAAACTCATCATTTCTTACAAGTTAACACAAACATGCTCTATTACACAGCAAATTCACCACTAGGAATTGGATAAGTAAATCTTATGTCTACAGAAAGACATATACAAGAATATTCACAGCAGCTTGATTCATAATAGTCTATAACTGGAAACAACCCAAATGTCCATCATAAAGAGAAGGAATACATAAGCTGGATATTCATTACAAAGGGACACTACTTAGCAGTACAAAACTGATACACACTAATACATAGGTAGAGTTCAAAAATACCATGTTGACTGAAAGAAGACAAGCACAGAAGAGTACACATGATATGATTTCACTTAAAGATGTTCAGTAATAGGCAAAATTAATTTATGGTGATATAAACTAGGATCTGTTGAACAAAGTCAAGGGTGCTTTGTGGGGTGATAGAAATATTCTTTCTCTTATTTTGGGTAGTGGCTATATCATGTCTACATTTCTTCAAGCTTTGCACTTAAAATTTGTACATTTTATTCATTATAAATCAAAATATGATTAGTAAAAACTAAAAATGAGATCTGGAAGTAATTACTGTATGATATCTAAAGAGAAATCTGGAAATAAGTGTCAGATTTTGAATTTTTCATAAACTTTTAAGGAAAATAAATAAGAATGGTGGCTGTAGACTTTGGAAGTATGCTGAAGCACTCTAGTGCCCAGCTTCTTCACTGATTCTGTTCTGAGCATATCTAGGGTCAAAATAGGGCAGGATTTTCTTTGCAAGTATTTGGAGTTTGGCCCTGAGAAGTAAATGAAGTTCATTCCTTGATTATTACTCTAAAAGTCAATCAATAGAGTCTTATAACTTTAATATTACTGAGAAATTTCTGATAATTTATCTCAACAAAACATCACTTACAGTTAGATAAAAGATACCCAAACTATCTGATTCTTCTGAAGTCTTTCTGATCTGAGACCTGCTGGTTTATATATAAAATTTGTGTTTGAGTAGCATTTAAATGTTTTAAAATATACATAGGTATCTCAGCTTGGAATTTTTCGTCATCTTCTGGCTACTAATTTATAGGGGATAAGATATATTCAGTCTCTGATATTTGTATATCCCTTGAAATTTGTTATTCTTTATGTGTACCAAAAAATACACGTCAATGCAATGGGAAAAAAATTATTATTTACTGTATTTTTCTGGTAGTTGCTGAGAAACTCCATTAGCTAATAATAAAAAGATAGTTTCCTTGCTCAACTCTCTTCCACTAAGAGTGAGAAGAAAATGCTTTAAATCTTCACAATCTGGGGCACTGGTTCTCTAGTTATGCTTGGCGACAATTATTGCAGGCAGCTGTAATGCGTTTCAAATGCCACTGGTCCCCAAAACTGTTTTTGGAAAGATAAGCACTGTTGATTTAGCTCCTTGTCACTGGTTTCTCAGGGATTTTGTCAAGTTTTGTAATCTATCAATCGCATTTTAAGGGCAAACTAGTATTCATGTGTCCTAGATTTCCCCCCACATATATTTCAGAGCCTAGTAGTTTCAATGTAATTTATAAACTAAAATACTTCTCTGTTTCTTGATGACAATATCTAGCTTAATTCTATGAAGAAGGAGTCAAACTTAATGAAAGACATTTCACTCACTGATAGCAAATCCTTTTTTTCTTTCCTTTGGTTTCTGTTGTATCCTGAGATATCTCTGATTATTTTAAGAGTTTCAACAAACTTTCAGGCTAAAGATCTCCGATCTAGAAATGATGAGATCAACGAAGTCTACTCTTCCACATCAAGAAAGAAGGGTGTGGAGAAATACCTGGAAATTCAGAAATAGAGTAAAAAGTATATACAGTCTACACTCTTATTCCCTAGCAACTTCTAACTGTTGACACATAGGCTGCTTTTGCTGACATTCACCAGATTGAGATACTCGATTTATTGTATCCCTAAAGAGAACACTGCTTAACATACAGAGAAACAATGGTATTTGAGAACTGGTCAGTGCCTGCCTACCTTGCAGCTGTCAGGTAACTGAGGGCAAACCTCATTTTTTCTTTCATTTATTAGAAGATGTGGGAATGAGACAGTCACAGAATGGATACTAGTCTAGTACCTCACACTCTATCTTGAATTGCCTTGCAAGTCTGTTCATCAGTATTACAGAGTAAAATTTATATGTAGCAAAACAAAATCATACTATTAGACTTAATCACCTGAGACATATCCTCTCTCAGATGAAAAATCTTAAGCATAGCCAGGGTGATGTTTCTTGGGGATATATTTTGTAATGTTTTCATGATATTTCATGATATCAACTCCTTTAATCCTGTTTCTGTTAAGTATTTATATGCATGACATTAGTGTTTGAAAATATCCCTTTTGTTATAATAAAGTAAATGGTTTCTTCAAAAGAAGTGCTAAAATAATTTACTTACAGAAATTAAATTTGTTTTTTTTTAAATAAATTTAATTCCACATATTTTACCCTTCATAGAAATGCGCACCAGAGTGAAAACAGGGAGAGTGGAAGCCAAGCAAGAGATGATGGTAGCCAGGACTAAGCTACTAACAATAGACATGTATGGAAATGACTGTATATATACAAGATGTATATCGAAGCTGAGGGAAATCGCTCATGAATTTAATGTAGGAGGTGGGGGAAAAGAATGATTCCTGGTTTGGTAGTTGGGAAAACTAAAACAAACAAAGAACTTTGGATGTTACACATGTAGGAGCTCTGAAGACTTTCTTTTCCAGATCACTTTATCCCACCAAAAAGACCCATAAGGTTCTTCAGGAGGATGTAGTCATAGTATAGTGGGAAGTGCATTGACTGGGGACCTGCAATTAGCTATGTGACCTTGGGGACACCATCTAACCACTCACACCCTTTGTCTCCTCACCTGTAACAAAAGTCAATGACAACATCTCCACTATATTTTTGTGAAGGTCAAAAGAGATAATGCTCAAAAAATGCCATTTGATGGAAGTTCAAATTGTAATAACTAAGCCTTTTAACTTTTCTATGTATTGCCTGGATAATGTCATATTTAAATAGGGCCTCTTATAGTGCTGAATTGATTTTTATTGTTCTAAATGTTTTATTGGTAATAAGACATACAATGTATAATATATAATATCATTATTATTTGTAACTATATATTAATTATATATATGTACACAAATATATGTGTGTGTATATAAACTAAACAAAAAACAACAAAAAAAGAGAAAAGGAAATTCAACTAAACCATGAGTTTTAGACCTAATACTGCTGGATAGTTTAGCACAGCTTAGGAATGTGGTAGTGGAGATAATATCTCTTTCTCAAACTTATTCTTTTCAATGATAGACTGGTCAAGGAACGCTTAAGGCTCTGCAGCTGATGTCTAGAGCAGATCAATTTTCTGATTTTTGTCCCCCCCCCCCCCCGGCACCTGTCCAAGGAGAAAGGCAAAGACCTCAGCTGAACAGCATTTTTCACACTGACCTGCTCATTCATTTGAATCAGTCACACTATTTAAATAAGAGCCAAGGGAATGAAAACAGCATGAGGATTCTTGACTATGCTTCCAGTTGAAAGGATTTTTTTCTACTGCGTTTACCACCTATAGCACCATGTTACTGTCTCTCTTTAGGTACTTCCCATTGTCACTGTAATTTACACAAGTGTGTGTATCATATATATTACATACACACACATATCTGTGAATATGTGGATGTATACATATATCCAATGTATTATATAGCATATATATGATAAATATATGTGAAGATGCTTTACCTCCACCATCAATTTGTAACTGTTGACTTACCTTTCTCTAATAACCCAGCACCTGGTTTATACTGGAAAGTCAAGTTTGTTTCAAATGAATGAAAGAATTATATATATTTTATATACAGTAGTGTGTATCTGTTAATCCCATACTCCTAATTTATCCTTGCCCTCCTCTTTCCCTTTTGGTAACCATAAGTTTGTTTTCTGTCTATGAGTCTGTTTCTGTTTTCTAAATAAGTTTATTTGTATTATTTTTTAGATTCTACATATAAGTGAGATCATATAATGTGTGTCTTTCTCTGTCTGACTACTGCACTACATATCATACTCTCTAGGTTGATCTATGTTGCTGCAAATGGCAATATTCCATTCTTTTTTATGGTTAAGTAATATTCCATTGTGTGTTTGTGTATTCATCTATTGATGGAGACACCTTTATCCATTTGTTGATGGACACTTAGGTTGCTTCCATGTCTTGGGTATTGTACATAGTGCTGCTATGAACATTGGGGTGCATGTATCTTTTCAAATTAGAATTTTTGTCTTTTCCAGATATGTGCCCAGGAGTCAGATTCTTAGATCATAAAATAGTTCCATTTTTAGTTTCTTAAGGAACTTCTACACCATTTTCCATAGTGGCTGCACCAGTTTAAATTTCCACCAACAGTGTAGGAGGGTTCCTTTTCCTCCACACCCTCTCCAGAATTATTTGTAGACTTTTTGATCATTCTGACTGGTGTGAAGTGATATATCATGGTAGTTTTGATTTGCATTTCTCTAGGAATTAGTGATGTTGAGCATCTTTTAGTGTGCCTGTTGGCTATGTGTATGTCTTTGGAAAAATGTCTATTTAGGTCTTTTGCCCAATTTTGGATTAGGTTGGTTGTTTTGTTATGGACATGTGTGAGTTGTTTGTATATTTTGGAAAGTAAGCCCTTGTCAGTCACATTGTTTGCAAGTATTTTCTCCTAGTCATTAGGTTATCTTTTCATTTTGTTTATGGTTTCCTTTGCTGTGCATAATCTTATAAGTTTGATTAAGTCCCAAGTGTTTATTTTTGCTTTCATTTCTTTTGCCTTAGAAGACTGAGCTACAAAAATATTTATATGATTTATGTCAGAGAATGTTTTGTCTATGTTCTCTCCTAGGAGATTTATGGTGTCTTGTCTTATGTGAAAGTCTTTAAGCCACTGAATTTATTTTTTGTGTATGGTATGAGGGAGTGTTCTCACTTGACTGATTTACACGAGGCTGTTCAGCTTTCCCAATACCACTTGTTCAAGAGACTATCTTTTTTCCATTGTATATTCTTGCCTCCTCCTCTGTTGTGGATTAGTTGACTGTAGATGTGTGGGTTTATTTCTGGGCTCTCTATTCCCTTTCATTGATCCATATGTCTGTTTTTGTGTCAGTGTGATGCTGTTTTGATTACTGTAGCTTTGTAGTATTGTCTCAAGTCTTATGTCTCCAGCTTTGTTCCTTTTCTTCAGGATTGCTTTGGTAATTCTGGGTCTTTTGTGATTCTGTATAAATTTGGGATTATTTGTTGTAGTTCTTTGAAAAATGTCATGGGTACTTTGATAGGGGTCACAGTAAATTTGTGGATTGCCTTGGGTAGTATGGCCATTTTAATCATGTTAATTTTCCTAAGAAGACTTTTTATAGCATTCACATTCATGTATTCATTCAATAAATATTTTAAAATAAATACATGTCCAAGGTACTCTTCTGAATATTAGGAATACAATAGTAAAATTAAAACAGTTCCTGCCAGCACTGTGTCATCCTCCAAGACATGTCCTTGACACAAGTGTACAATAATACCAGGTTTTCAAAATATTACGATCAGAGATTACTTACTAGGGCTATTGCTTAAAGAAGTCTTTCCTGACCTCCTATCTTCCCAATGTCTACTTCTTAAAGTTTGGGGGCCTAATTTGGTATTTTCATAGTTTACTTACAATTATAATATTTACTCATGAATTTGAAAGTTTTGAAGGGATTACCTTCTCTCCAAAAATACAAAAAAAGAGAATAAAATATCTTTAAAAACATTTTTTACAGACATTACTGATTCCCTGTAAAGTTTTGGAGGTAGCAGATAAACTAAATGAAATCATTACATGATCTCCTATCCCATGTAGATGATCTCTGAATAGTTTTATATTAGGTGAAATATACTTTATTGGATATTTAGAAGAAATACACACCACAGCTTTTTGTAGAAGCAATAAGGTCACAGTGGCTTAGTGTTAATGTGGATTTAAAATGTGTACAGGTAAATAATTTTTTAAATATTTTCTCTAATAGACCATAAAATTAAAAGCTATTTGTCTGAGATGGCTGGGAAGAGTTAGAGAAGTGAGGAGGTTTTGTGCTAAGCAATTTATAATGTGTTGTGCGGGTACTGCAATTTATCATAATCCTTTCTGGCCTAAAAATAAGCTACATGAACTGATGTGAATCTTACATAAGTTTTTTTTTTAAACTTCTATTAACTTTCATTGCTTTTATGACACAGTATTATAGACCAAACATTTTGAAAATATATGTGAACGAAAAATTGAGGCAGAAAAATAATGAAAAGACTGTAAGATCTGAAATCAAGATGTGCATGAATGATAAGGGAGTGGAGGCAGAATAACATACTAGAAATATCTTGGAACCCGGGGGTCATAAAACGTGGGTTTGTGTCCTGGCATAGCCACTTGCCCAGTGGTTTCAGTCTAATCATATCAACTTTAAACTTCACCTATTTACTGAAGATGTGACATCATTCCATTGTTCCCTGTGTACTACACCTCAGAGCACTGCTACACGGATAAAAGGGTAGAGGGGATAACTGCATGTGAGCATGCTTTGGTGAACATCATAGATCTAATAATTATATTTATCTTCAAGAAGTTTGGAACTAATGGGAAATAGAGAACTGGCACAGAAGTTCGAAGAATGATAAGATTTTCTAGGCTGGTGTTATGGGCTGAATTGTACTCCCCCTCCCCAAATTCGTGTTGGAAGTCTTAGCCTCCCATACTTCAGAATGTGACCTTATTTGGAAAGAGAATCATTGCAGATATAATTAGTTAAGATGAGGTCGTACTGGAGTAGAGTGAGCCCCTACTCCAATATGACTGTTCTCCTTATGACAGGGGGACTTTGTGCACAGAGATAGACATGCATAAAAGGAAGAGAAATGAAGAAACATATGGGGAAGATGACATCTACAAGCCAAGGAGAAAGCCTGTAACAGATCCTCCTCTCACAGCCCCCTCAAAGGAACCAAACCTGCGGACACCTTGATTTCTGACTTCTGGCCTCCAGAACTGTGAGACATACACATGCTGTTTAAACTCCCCCGTTTGTGGCACTTTGTTATGGCAGCCTGAACAGACAAACACACTTAGGCCAGTCTACAGGCTGAGGAAAGTAACCAGTGATTAGAAAAGAGTATCACTGGATTTCATTTTATTTTCCTCATCTTTTTCATACAGTGCCTGGACATAGGGGGTGGTAACTAAATAATATTGCCCGACTGCAATATGTCACATCTAGAGCAGTTCCACATCAATTAAAGATGTTTAGCTACTTAAGGGGTTTAACTACTGTGCTATAATACAAAAGTAAAAATGGCATTAATTTAAGAATAACAATGCAGGAGGAGGGGGTCACAAACATGAAAAAAGAGAACTTTAAAATTTTCACACCTATCAGTATATTTTATGGAAAATGAAAAATATCAATATTCAAGAAGTGTCTTAGAGATAAAATTAGTTCCTTTGCCTGACTATTCCTGTTGCATGTTGCATCCCCTGATGCCTCAGCTATGGCATCTGTCCTTCCCTTATTTTTCATTTTGACATAAAAAGTAATCAATATACAGTCGACCCTTGAACAACATGGGTTTAAACTGCACGAGTCCGCTCATACTCAGATTTTTTTTTTCAATAAATACTGCAGAACTACATGATCTGCAGCTGGCTGAACCCACAGATGTGAAACTGCAGATACGTGGAGGTGGACTGTGGACCTGAGTGCCAGTAGATTTCGGTATCTGCCACTGGTCCTCGGACCAATGCCCTGCAGATACCCAGGGACAACTGTACTCCTCTATACCTGTCATTCCACCATCATTATTTTAAAAAGGTGATTACCTCTAGCAGAAGGACAAAGCCTGTTACAGGAGCTAATGATTGCTGGTTCCCTCAAATTACCGTTCCATCTTCTCCCATGAGGACACTCGCTTTACTGATTATAGACCCATCTCAGCACTTCTGACTGTCGTCAGTAATGAAAAGTGGCTGCAGCAGTTATGCATGGTAATTCGATGCTAAGGAGTCTATTGAATGATGCATCTGTTTTCCATCAAGGCACCTAGCACAGCACTGTAGGAAGTTAGAGCTTGTTATTCCCTCATACATCAAAGTCTGCTTGCCAGTGTTACATTTATTGACCTGTCCAACTCCTTTTCCATGATTGATTACTTTTGCCACCCAAAGGTTTTCCCTATTGCCCTGTCACAGCAAAGTTCTCAACAGTGCTTTGACAATGAAAAGTCCCCTTTACTCTTTCCCTGGGAAAGTTCTTAATTTCACAGGGACAAGGGGTACCAGTGCTGTGGCAGACGTTGTTTTGCTGCCCACCATGTGCTCTTCCCTCCTTCATTACCAAAGGAAACCTCTGTTTTGTTTAGGGTGCAAGGGACCCATATTCATATTTAATTTTCCAGGCTCCTTTATATATTGCTAGTAGTTCTGTGATCTAATTCTGACCAAAATAATATAAGAAGTGCTCCAGTTGCTGGAGCTTACAGAAAATAATTGTTTTCCTCAAAAAAAAAAAAGGGCAAATCACTCAACATTCATCTTCGGCTTTCACTGGCCTTCTTTTCTTTTCTTTTCTTTTTTTCCCTTAACATGTTATACTGTAGTGCAACAACAATTTTGTGAACATGAAAATGGAACTATTTGGTAAATTGCTGATGCCTAGGTCCCCCTGGCATTTCTTAGAGCCAAACTACTAGCTCTGAACCTGTGACTGCTGGACTTCTTAACTGCGATAAATTGCTCCCTGTTATATTTAAGTCACTTGCATTTATTTGGGTTTTCTGCTATAGGCAGATAAATGCAATGCTAAAGGAATTCACAGATCTAGACTGTAGTTGCACCCATTCCAGAATAGCTGGGCTTTGTGATGATAATAAGGCAATAGCCTTTTTCTACCAATCATTTTCAAGATTCAAATATTCTAAAAGTTATAACTTGGGCACTCTGGATTACTCAAAATTGTGTATGGAGAGAAACAGGTGTGTTCTCTCCTTTACTTCTGCAATTAAATGTCACAAAAATCTGACATTTTAATATAGATGGCATAAATATCATCAGGCATACCCACCTTCAACATGATACAAACATGGTATGTTGTGTTTTTTCCCTCCAGGGCCCAGGTCACTCTCTGGCTAATAATTTAGTCTTCAGAGAGGTCCATACTGGTGAATTCCAGAGTATGAGAGAGGGAAGAAAGAAGAAACAGGCAATAGACTGTCCACTTCCCCAGTTTCGAGAATTCAAATGAATAAATCTTAGAAACACAGATGGTACATTTCTATAAGCATTAATGTATTTATGTACTTTTTATGTACAGACGACTCCTCTCTATGTCATATTGCTTTATTTTCTGCTCTAACTAGCTCACGTATGTTCAGTGGCACAAACTCAGGGAAGTAAGACATTGGGCCTTTGCTGATAAAAATACACATATCTTGACTTCTCCAGTCATAAATATCCCCAAAGGATATTTTATGATTCTGATTTTTTAAAAAGGTGTATTAGAAGGAGAAGAGCTTTCTTGACTCCATTCTTTTTTTTTTTTTTAACAGAGGTACTGAGGACTGAACCCAGGACCTCGTGCATGCTAAGCATGCACTCTACCACTGAGCTACATCTCTCTGCCCCTTGACTCCATTGTTAATTGAGAAAAACATAATCTGTTTATTTTGTAACCGTGAGTGGAAGCTGTGTAGTTAGTTCTTCAGAAAAGAAACTAGTGATAAATACATTTCCTTAGTTTACAGACACCAGCCTAAATTTTACCTTAGGTTATTTAAACTGTAAGTATTTCATTTCAGCATTAGAATTTTTTTAAAAAAAGGAAATTTCAAAAGGACTGCTTTAGTTCTTGGACTTCTAAGTATATATAATAAATTAGCAAGGAAAGATAATTATATACATTCCATTTTATACTGTTCCTATATCTCTAGTTTCCCAACCCCAAGCATGATATCCATCTATACAATACATCATATAATTACTACATATATAAATATATATTTGATTTTTGGCCAAAGCATCTGACTCAGCTGAGTCCCGATTAGAGAGGTGGGGCAGAATGCCCCAGACGCAATGTAAGAGCACTGAAAAGTTGTACAGCAGTGGCATGGATCCAGGGAGGCTTAAAAAATTAGGACTATTTTGTGTGTGTGTGATCAATCTATCCATCTTCTCTCACCTCCCCCTCTTCCCAACACTATCAAGATTTTCGATACTTTTATTCTTTTCTGTAACCATGATTTTATTTCTTGCTTCACTGGAGTTATTTAAAAAAAAACCCCAGCATTATTGTGGTATAATTGGTATATAAAAACTGCATGTATTTAACGTGTACAGTTCGATGAATTTAGACCTATGCCAACACTTAAGATACTATCATCACAATACTGTCTAACGTCCCAAAGTTTCCTTGGATCCTTTTTTTTTTTTTAAATAAGAACACTTAACGTTAGATCTACCCCATTAACAAAATTTGAAGTACACAATACCGTAAAGTTTGTGCTCTAACACTTTTGTCAAGAAGGGAGAATGGAAATTGTATTCCCTCTGGGAATAAATTTCATAGGGTACACATTTTCCCTTGAAGAATTAATAAGGTATTGATCATTGTTTCCTAGCATTCAGAGTTGCCATGGAAAAAAGACATACTTAACATTTTTAAACTGAACTACTCATAGATATTTTAGGTTGTGATGAAAACTTCAGGTTAGAATCCAAGCTGTTTCTACCTATAGAGTTGGAAGAAAGTCTGGTATAAACTCATTGGCTTTAGCTCTTCCTATTATAAAAACCAGAATGTATAGTTGTTAGATAGCTAAATATAGGGAAAATCGGGGGATACTCATCTGCTTTCTCCCTAGTACCTATATATCTTGGATAAAATTCATGTGTCATCATTTTAATCATAATTTTTATAGGGCATATTTACTACCAAAGACTTACCCTCACATTCTTAAACTCATGTTTTTCCTAAACTGAATTTTCCTGTATTTAGATACTATTTAACTTATCACTTGAAAGAGAAATAAAACTGTCTCCAACACATTAGAAAACTGAAACCAAAACACTGTTTCACCTCTAGCATCCTTTTCCGCTCTTCCCAATTCCCTGTTTAAATGAAAGCTGCCATAGAAATTGCTCTCAGAAATGTCTCTTCTTCCATCTACACTGTCACAGTAAATTTGTTCTCTTTTGAAATCTGAAGGTTTCTAGCATCCTGGGAAGTAAGAGGTAATAGTTGTTCCTTATTTTCAATCCCAATAGTTGCTGATGTATCAGCTGTCTCATCTCATGGTTATTCTTTCCTTTCACAGCCTATTAACTTGCAGTTCCAGGCCCAGCGATCTGTAACTAACTGCAGAGGCCACCACATGTGCAGGGTTGAAGTGTTACCTCCTAAGTTCCATGTGTCCTTCAAAATCTGTAAGTAGAATTTCCTCTTTCAGCTTAATTTGATTTTATCTGATCACCTTGCAGGAGGAGGAGCTGACTGAGATTCATCTTGCATTTTTAATTATTAATTTTTTATTCCCCATCCACATGCTTTTCTTTGTATGTCTATTGACTAGTTTTTAAGGAGAAAGTGTGTCTTTTCCCTTTGATGCTTCCCTGGCTATCAGGATTGTAAACCATTTGCTTTCCCTGATTTCTGCAAGAGAGTAAAGTCAAAATCTGAAAGTTTTACATTGGCAAAGTGCACACAAAAGCTGTCATCTAATAGTCCTATAATCCTCTAAAGGAGCTAAAAGCACAGTGTTACTTAAAGCTGAGCTGGTTCTTGCATTCAGTCAGGATTTTAGAAATATAATACATTTTATCAGCCTTAACAATGAAAAAAACCTTCACTATAACTGCAGGATATATCTGCTTGAAGCAATTACCAATCTAGGTTCAGAGTTTGCTGAAATTTTCCCAACTCTGTGTCTAAAACCTGGTTTGTTCTTATTGTATATGAAGTTAGCTTATCCTACTGAAAAATAGAACACTTAAGGTATCAAGGGTAGAATAATTCATTATTTTTTAGTAAAAAGCAAATGTAATCGAGAAAAACACTTACTTGGCATGAACATGTCTTATTTTTATGAGTCTAGAAAGCTAATCTCTTTTCCTTGCATGGGAGTTCTCTGCAATGTGGTTATTATTAT
Source organism: Camelus bactrianus (assembly GCF_048773025.1). Lineage (NCBI taxonomy): Eukaryota > Metazoa > Chordata > Mammalia > Artiodactyla > Camelidae > Camelus > Camelus bactrianus. The sequence continues at coordinate 43,775,439 of NC_133541.1, forward strand.
TAAAGTCATCTCATGTCAGTTCCTACATTAAATCAGAGTTATATTATTTTTTAACATTTTTTATTGATTTATAATCATTTTACAATGTTGTGTCAAATTCCAGTGTTCAGCACAATTTTTCAGTCATTCATGGACATATACACACTCATTGGCACATTTTTTTCTCTGTGAGTTATCGTAACATTTTGTGTATATTTCCCTGTGCTATACAGTGTAATCTTGTTTATCTATTCTACAATTTTGAAATCCCAGTCTATCCCTTCCCACCCTCCACCCCCCTGGTAACCACAAGTCTGTATTCTCTGTCTGTGAGTCTATTTCTGTCCTTTATTTACGCTTTGTTTTTGTTTGTTTGTTTGTTTTTGTTTTTGTTTTTTAGATTCCACATGTGAGCGATCTCATATGGTATTTTTCTTTCTCTTTCTGGCTTACTTCACTTAGAATGACATTCTCCAGGAGCATCCATGTTGCTGCAAATGGCATTATGTTGTCGGTTTTTATGGCTGAGTAGTATTCCATTGTATAAATATACCACCTCTTCTTTATCCAGTCACCTGTTGATGGACATTTAGGCTGTTTCCATGTTTTGGCTATTGTAAATAGTGCTGCTATGAACATTGGGGTGCAGGTGTCATCCTGAAGTAGATTTCCTTCTGGATACAAGCCCAGGAGTGGGATTCCTGGGTCATATGGTAAGTCTATTCCTAGTCTTTTGAGGAATCTCCACACTGTTTTCCATAGTGGCTGCACCAAACTGCATTCCCACCAGCAGTGTAGGAGGGTTCCCCTTTCTCCACAGCCTCTCCAGCATTTGTCATTTGTGGATTTTTGAATGACGGCCATTCTGACTGGTGTGAGGTGATACCTCATTGTAGTTTTGATTTGCATTTCTCTGATAATTAGTGATATTGAGCATTTTTTCATGTGCTTTTTGATCATTTGTATGTCTTCCTTGGAGAATTGCTTGTTTAGGTCTTCTGCCCATTTTTGGATTGGGTTGTTTATTTTTTTCTTATTGAGTCGTATGAGCTGCTTATATATTCTGGAGATCAAGCCTTTGTCGGTTTCACTTGCAAAAATTTTCTCCCATTCCGTAGGTTTTCTTCTTGTTTTACTTCTGGTTTCCTTTGCTGTGCAGAAGCTTGTAAGTTTCATTAGGTCCCATTTGTTCATTCTTGCTTTTATTTCTTCTAGGAGAAAATTTTTGAAATGTATGTCAGATAATGTTTTGCCTATGTTTTCCTCTAGGAGGTTTATTGTATCTTGTCTTATGTTTAAGTCTTTAATCCATTTTGAGTTGATTTTTGTATATGGTGTAAGGGAGTGTTCTAGCTTCATTGTTTTACATGCTGCTGTCCAGTTTTCCCAACACCATTTGCTGAAGAGACTGTCTTTATTCCATTGTATATTCTTGCCTCCTTTGTCGAAGATGAGTTGACCAAAAGTTTGTGGGTTCATTTCTGGGCTCTCTATTCTGTTCCATTGGTCTGTATGTCTGTTTTGGTACCAATACCATGCTGTCTTGATGACTGTAGCTCTATAGTATTGTCTGAAGTCTGGAAGAGTTATTCCTCCAGCCTCTTTCTTTCTCTTCAGTAATGCTTTGGCAATTCTAGGTCTTTGATGGTTCCATATGAATTTTATTATGATTTGTTCTAGTTCTGTGAAATATGTCCTGGGTAATTGGATAGGGATTGCATTAAATCTGTAGATTGCCTTAGGCAGTGTGACCATTTTAACAATATTGATTCTTCCAATCCAAGAGCATGGAATATCTTTCCATTTTTTAAAGTCTTCTTTAATTTCCTTCATCAATGGTTTATAATTTTCTGTGTATAATTCTTTCACCTCCTTGGTTAGATTTATTCGCAGATATTTTATTACTTTGGGTGCTATTTTAAAGGGGATTGTTTCTTTACTTTCTTTTTCTGTTGATTTATCGTTAGTGTAAAGAAATGCAACTGATTTTTGAACGTTAATTTTGTAACCTGCTACCTTGCTGAATTCTTCGATGAGCTCTAGTAGCTTTTGTGTGGACCTTTTAGGGTTTTCTATATATAGTAACATGTTGTCAGCATATGATGACACTTTTACCTCTTCTTTTCCAATTTGGATCCCTTTTATTTCTTTCTCTTGCCTGACTGCTGTGGCTAGGACTTCCAGGACTATGTTGAATAGGAGTGGTGATAGTGGGCATCCTTGTCTTGTCCCAGATTTTAGTGGGAAGCTTTTGAGTTTTTCACTGTTGAGTACTATGCTGGCTGTAGGTTTGTCATATATAGCTTTTATTATGTGGAGATATGTTCCCTCTATACCCACTTTGGCGAGAGTTTTTATCATAAATGGGTGTTGAATTTTATCAAATGCTTTTTCTGCATCGATTGAGATGATCATGTGGTTTTGTCCTTTCTCTTGTTGATGTGATGTATTACATTGATTGATTTGCGTATGTTGAACCAGCCTTGTGTCCCTGGGATGAACCCCACTTGGTCATGATGTATAATCTTTTTTATGTGTTGTTGGATTCTATTTGCTAAAATCTTGGTGAGGACCTTGGCGTCTATGTTCATCAGTGATATTGGCCTATAATTCTCTTTTTTTGTAGTGTCTTTGCCTGGTTTTGGTATCAGGGTGATGGTGGCTTCATAGAATGAGTTTGGGAGTATTCCCTCCTTTTCAATCGTCTGGAAGAGTTTGAGAAGGACTGGTATGGGTTCTTCTTTGTATGTTTGGTAGAATTCCCCGGTGAAGCCGTCTGGTCCTGGACTTTTATTTGTAGGGAGGTTTTTAATTGCTATTTCTATTTCCTTTCTAGTGATCGGATTGTTCAAGTGTTCAGATTCTTCTTCATTCAGTTTTGGTGGACAGTATGTTTCCAGAAACTTGTCCATCTCCTCTAGGTTATCCAGTTTGGTTCCATATAGTTTTTCATAATATTCTCGTATGATATTCTGTATTTCTATTTTGTTTGTTGTAATTTCTCCATTTTCCTTTCTTATTTTGCTAATTTGTGCTCTCTCTTTTTTCTTCTTTGTGAGTTTGGCCAGAGGTTTATCGATTTTATTTACTTTTTCAAAAAGCCAGCTTTTGGTTTGGTTGATTTTTTCTATGGTCTTGTTAATCTCTATTGTATTTAATTCCTCTCTGATCTTTATTATTTCCTTCCTTCTGCTGCTTTTTGGGGCTTTTTGTTCTTCTTTTTCTAATTCATTCAGGTGGTGGGTTAAATTGTTTATTTGAGATTGTTCTTTTTTGAGGAAGGCCTGTATCGCTATAAACTTCCCTCTTAGCACTGCCTTTGCTGTGTCCCATAGGTTCTGAGTGGTTGTGCTTTCATTATCATTTGTCTCAAGGTATTTTTTAATTTCAGCTTTGATTTCCTCATTGATCCATTGTTTTTTCAATAACATATTGTTTAACCTCCATGCTTTCCTTTTTTCCTCCTTTGTTTCTCTGTTGTTGATTTCCAGTTTCATGGCATTGTGGTCAGTAAAGATGCTTGAGATAATTTGTATCTTCTTAAAATTGTTGAGGTTTCTTTTGTGCCCAAGTACATGATCGATCCTGGAAAATGTTCCATGTGCACTTGAAAAGAATGTATATCCTATTTTTTGGGGGTGGAATGCTCTGAAAATATCCACCAAATCTAGTTTTTCTATTGTAGTATTTAATTTCTCTGTTGCCTTGTTTATTTTCTGTCTGGAAGATCTGTCTAGTGATGTTAATGCAGTGTTAAAATCTCCAACTATGATTGTATTCCCATCAATATCCCCCTTTATCTCTGTTAGTCATTCTTGTATGTACTTAGGTGCTCCTATATTGGGTGCATATATATTAATGAGTGTAATATCCTCATCTTGTATCACTCCTTTAATCATTATAAAATGTCCTTTATTTTTCTTTATGGCCTTTGTTTTAAAGTCTATTTTGTCTGAAATCAGTATTACAACACCTGCTTTTTTGGCTTTTCCATTTGCATGGAATATCCTTTTCCATCCTTTCACTCTCAATCTATATGTGTCCCCTAAAGTGGGTCTCTTGTATGCAGCATATTGAAGGTTCTTGCTTTATTATCCAGTCGGCCACTCTGTGTCTTTTGACTGGAGCATTTAGTCCATTAACATTTACAGTAATTAATGATAGATGTGTGTTTATTGCCATTTTGAACTTATCTTTGCAGTTGAATTGGTATATCCTCTTTGTTCCTTTCTTCTTCCTTTTGTGGTTTGGTAATTTTCCTTTGTATTATCATGGATTTTATTTAATTTTTGTGACTCCCTTGTAAATTTTTGGCTTGTGGTTACCCTTTTTTGTAAATCTATTAACCCATTACTATAACTGTTTTTATTAAACTGATAGTAACATGATCTCAAACCCATCCTACTGTTAAAAAAATTTTAAAAAGAAAGAAAAAAATATTCAATATTTCCCTGCCTCTCTCTCCCACTCTCAGTGATTTGTATGTCTTCTTTTATAATTTTGTGTTTACTTTATGTGTAATTCATGAGTTACCACCTTTCTAGTTGTGAGTTTCTCATTTCTGTAGCATCCTGCTGCTTTTCTATTTAGAATAGCCCTTTCAATATTTCTTCTAGCATGGGTTTAGTGTTGCTAAATTCCTGCAGCTTTTTTTTTTGTCTTTGAAACTCTTTATTTCTCCTTCTATACTAAAGGATAGCCTTGCTGGATAAAGTATCCTAGGCTGCATCTTTTTTTCATTCAGGGCTTTGAATATATTTGCCACTCCCTTCTGGCCTGTAGTGTTTGTGTAGAGAAATCAGCTGAGAGCCTTATGGGGGTTCCCTTGTAACTTACTCTTTGCTTTTCTCTTGCTGCCTTTAGAATCATTTCTTTATCCTTGACTCTGGCCATCTTGACTATGATGTGTCTTGGTGTGGGTCTATTTGGGTTCTTCCTGTTTGGGACCCTCTGAGCTTCCTGTACTTGGATATCTGATTCCTTCTTTAAGTTTGGGAAGTTTTCAGTCCTGACTTCTTCAAAAACCTTTCCAATCCCCTTTGATCTTTCTTCCCCTTCTGGGACCCCTATTATGAGAAGATTGGGACGCTTTATATTATCCCATAGGTCCCTTATGCTATTTTCATTATTTTTTATTTGCTTCTCTTGTAGTTCTTCTGAATGGGTGCTTTCTATTGCCCTGTCTTCTAGATCACTAATTCGTTCCTCTGCATTATCTAGTCGGCTTTGCACAGCTATTAGATCATTCCTCATCTCTTTCAATGAGTTTACCCATTCTACTTGGCTCTTCTTTATAGCTTCAATTTCATTTTTGACATATTTTATATCTCTAAACACAATCTCTTTTAATTCCTTCAGCAATTTGATCACTCCTTTTTTGAAATCTTGATCTAGTAGGCAATCGATATCTATTTCATTGATCTTTCTTTCAGGGGATTTCTCTTGTTCTTTTAATTGGGAAAGGTTTTTCTGCTTCTTCATCTCGCTCATACCTCTCTGGCACTGTGGTTTATGGAGTATCAGTTGTCTATTTTGGTCCTTAAGGATTTTATCTATCTAATGCCTATTTAGGAATAGAACTTAGGAAAAAAAGAAAAAAAAATAAGAGAGAGAGAGAAAGAATTTTAAAAGAAGGGAGAAAGGGTTTGAAAACAGTGTATAATGAATAATAGAAGAGCGAGTTGAAGCAGAGTATTAATCGGGTTGAGACGTCCTTTTAAAACCCTTAAAAAAAGGGGGGGGGGATGAATAGATGTATTTGAAACCTGTGTCTAATCAATAACAGGACATCAAAACCCAAGAGAAATAGAAATGAATTAAGAAGTAAAAATTAAGAGAGTAATAGAAAATAGAACAGGTAAAAACAGATTTTAAAAAAAAAGGGGGGTTGTCGGTGTTCTCCTGGAGTCTGTGTGCTTTTAATGTGAAGTCTTTCTGTCTTCGTCCTGTTTTGGAAGCTCAGCTAGCTGTTTTCAGAGGCCCTCCGTTGGCGCCCTCTTCTGTGCTGCTCCCAGCACCTGTTGGCAAGCAGATTGCGCCTCCTCCTAACACTGGGTCAGGTGCAGCTCTCTGCTGTGGGCGGGCGGGTCGCTGCCCCTTCGGATGCCGCAGTCAGATGTTTCAGACTGGCCAGGTAGGAGGGCGGGTCGTGCCCCCTCCCAGCACCTCAGTCAGGGGCTGTGTTCCTGCCCGAAAGGCGGGGGGCCGCTCTCCCTCTACCTGCACCGCCGGTAGCTCTGCTGCTCTGTGCTGCTGTGAGCTCCGCCCTGGTCGGAGCACCACAGGTGGGCTCGGGGAAGAGGGAGGGACAGCCTTGTCCCTGCTCCGAGCCAGAACCCAGCTCCTTGTTTGTCTTTGTGGAGCAAGTTCTCTGAGGGACCAGGATGGAAGGATCCTATCTGCCCCGGGCTGCAGGCCAGTTTCAGTCTGGCCTTTGAGGCTGCTAAGCCCTTCGGTGCGAATGCAGGTTTCGCCCCTGCCCCCACCTGGGTGCTCAGCGCCAGGGGATATGGCGGCTGTGCCTGAGCCCCGCCTCTCTTCCCCCGAAAACTTTCCGCTGGTTTTCAGAGATGGGGGTATGCACCCTTCCCCCGAGAGCACATCAACCTTGCTGTTTTATGGAGGGCCCAGGTTGTTCTGCTCTGTACACCCACAGCCACGGCGCGCAGCCCCTAGCAGTCCCCCAGGGCTGCCTCCGTGCAGCCACCCCCGTCCTCCGCCTGGCTTGTGCAGCCTGGCCCTGCCCGCTGCTGCGGGCCGTGTCTCAGGCTGGGTATGGGGGGGGGGGGGAACGCTCTGTGCCTGTTTAACTTAGTTCTGTCAGTCAAGGGCTGCTCTGTACAGATCCGAGCCTGGGAAGCTCCCCCTCTGTCCCGCTGGCCTCTCAGTTGGAGAGGGGAGACCCAGCGAGCCAGCGCCAGTCCTCCTTTGCCGCTCCCTCCCCGCGGGATCCGTCCCGCACTGCTTTGCCTTTTGTTCTTTCTTTTTTCCTTTTCTCCTACCAGGTTTTTGGCGTCTTTATCTTTTGAAGAGGGAGATGTTCTGTTGGAGTTCCACAGGTGCTCTGGTAGGCTGAGTGGGTCTGTAGATGTGGGTCTTGGTGTATTTGTGGGAGAGGGTGAGCTATGAGCGTCCTTCTACTCCGCCATCTTCTCCGTCCCAGAGTTATATTATTATAATATAATCTCTGGCTACACTTTTCAAGAGTTCATCTTATGTGAGACTGACGCACTACCTACTGTGCTAAGGAGGCAGATAAGAGTTCGTCTTATAACTGCAAACCAAAATGGAAATGCTTTCAATTACATATGGCAAACATGCAGGAGATGTATACTAGAGCAGAAATACTTGAAAAAAATGACAGAAATCCACTCATTCAGGGCAAACAGAGAAGAGACTTGACAGACATTGTGGCCTATGCCTGGATACCTCTGCCTGGAACTCTAATCACAGACCCTAAAATAATCACCTGTGCTTTGTGACACAGTCAGTATGATTACTTCCTTGAACCACTACCCAAGGAAGAAAAGGTAAGTACCTCACTCCTGTCAACTCAGCTCAACACAGTACAGTGAAGCAAGAAATGTTTTCTGTGATTGCAACAACCAAAATGGTTACCTGTCTATAGAGCTAAAGAATAACAACAATAATATACTAAGGTACAGTGTTGCGTTACTGCTCATTATTCCTAGCATTAGTGAAGGGGACAGGCAAAAATTCAGAGTCCTGCTTTCACTTTTTATAGGCCAAAGGCTTCTGCTTTATATATTTTTTCTCCATCAGTTACTCCCAAAACGAATGACATTAGAGCATCAAATGGCAATTTCAAACATGGAAGAGACGTGGGATCCAGGGAAAGATAATGTGGCTCTTAGATACACATATCTCAGCAGTGCATTTAATTTAGGAAAGAACCAATCTCTATTTATAAATGCAGCTCTGAGATAATGGACTTCATTTTTTCCTCTATGTTACTCACTGGAAGTTGCAATATCTACTCAAACATAGCTTGGTTACAAGAGGCTAGAAACCTGGAACTGGTGATAGAAGCTGATACCTTCTTGTGATTAGTAGCGCTGCCATTAATTCTATATCACTGAACATAAATAGCTTTCAGCACAATGACTCCCCTGTCTTTTAGGGAGAAATGACTCAATTTGGTTATGCATCCTTAATGAGTTCCCGACTACCCCAGCAAGAAGCTGAAATTAAGGGTATAATTCTCCTTGGGTACATACTTGCTTGGGAATATAAGAATCCAAGCAGATTAATGAATAACCAAGAATTCTTTGGTGACAATCCTGACATCTCGACCTTAGTTCAGGCTTCTTATTCAACAGCCAAGAGGGGAGATTGCTTTTGAAATTCTCAGTGTCACTGGTTTTTGTGAAACTAAAACAAAACCCAGCAAACTTCTCATTGTATTTGGAGAAAAATCCTCATTTCACAGATGAAAGAACTGCCCTGTCATACTTCTTTTAGAGAGATTTTATTTCCTGTTTGAAGTCTTTAGCCACAGAGGATTTTAGGCAGGACTGTAACTTCTCTGGTCACTGTTTTCCACATACACTTCGATAAACCTAAGTTCTCACAGTTCAAGCCTGGATTTATGCACAGGTTGAAAAAGGCCATCGCTTACAAGCTGACCCTTGAGAGGTTCTGGAATGACATCCTAACCAAAAACTCTTTGGTCAATAGTTGCAGTCACTTGAAAGTTTGGCCATTTCTGAAGATATGAAACCAGATATAAAATAGACAACTCATTTAAAGATCATAATTATATTTGGGAAAGGAATTATAATCCATGTCTCATTTGAAACAGAAATTTTTGAACCTATTCCCCCTGTGACATTTTCTATAAGCTAGGAGTTTATCAATTTCCCCTGTAAAGCTAAGAGGATTTAAACAAATAATGGCTTATTTGGCTCTTCCTGTTAATCCATTGTATTTAGTACTCCTGAGCAACAAGTGTATGAGTTCCAGGGACACACAGTGAATAAAACAGATAATGAGACAAATAATGGGGGAAAAAAACAAGCAATAAACAGATAACTAGATATCACATATTTAAATTTCACATAGAATTTCAGATAGAGATAAAGTATAAATAAAACAAGGCAATGGGAGGTACAGTGCACGCACATGTGTGTGTGTCTGCATGTGATCTGTCTCTTGGATAAAGTATAATTCAGCCAAAGGCCTGAATGTAGAGAGGAACCAGTCATGCAAGGATAGGAGGGAGTTGTGTTCTAGGCAGAGGGAATAGCAGTGCAAACAACACAACAAAAACCACATTCACTTTGCTTTAAGGTTAAATTAAATATAACCTATTTCTATGACAGCAACATCTATATAAAATGAGCCCAGTAAAACTGCATAAAATTCTGAAAGATTAGTTTGATCTCTGTCTTGCTGGTATTGTCACAAAACTAAGCAGCCAAAGAGGGAAGAAACATGAGATCAGGAGCAATTTGCTTTGAACATCTCACACAGTACAGTTTTTAATAGGTTGATGGAAAAGTCGGGTTGCCCTTTTTTAGCAACTGTTCTTTCATTACTTCAGATTTTGCTCTATTCTTGGTATCTTTCCAAATCTGTCACTTCCCGTCTTTAAAAATGAAAACCCTGGAGGGTTCAACACCATTAATCTCTCGAATTTATTAAATAGATACAGCACTTCCCTTCAGTTGAAATAAAGCATTCATGTTAGTTTGGAGGAACTCTGTGACACTAACCATCACTGTGTAAATAATAGATCTACCACTCAAGGAAGCAGTCTTCCCCTATTGACATTTGCCTCTCATCAGCTTTTGATGAAAGACCAAAGGAAATGGAATTGTGTATACATAATTACATGGTACAGAGCAGTTATGTATTCACTTTTATTCCCCAAGGTCTTCAAGGCCCAAATGTCTATTCTCTCAATTTATTGAAACTAAAATTTATACATTCCTGGAGTCAGAATGATTTGGGAACACAACAGGGATAAACTGGAAGTTCAGAATAACACTTACAGTTTCATAATTAAACTCTGCTGAGAGAATACTCTTTGAAACATGCATATTGGTGTTTGGCCAAGATAAAATTCCCTATAGCATAAGTGGGTGTTTCTAAACTTGATTTCTGAATAGCTTTGAAAAGGTGGCTATCAACATGGGGACTATATTGTTCGAAAGCAATCTAACAACCACTTTAAAGAAACAATGTAAATGTACCAGGCAGACGGGGAGATTTAAGACTGCTGCATATGCTGTATGATAACTTGAAGGAAAACTGATGATTACATTGAGTATATCAAAGTAAAACTCCCATTCCCAGGGAAATATCACAGAGTAATTTCAGTACAAGTCAAAAGTGTTTAAAATAGTCAAGTAGAATGTGTTTTTTATTTTTCCCAAATCAGATAGAAATTTTAAAAAATTCCCTTTAACTATATTTCATTCCTCATAAATTCCAACTCTTTCAGTAAATTTCATGGAGCCAGTTCCTAAAACACTTTCCTAAAGAGCTAAGCCTCAAGCCAGAGAGAGAAAATGAGATACAAATAAAGGATAACTGAGGGGAAAGCCTAACAGGTTCTTTTCTTTTTTCCTCTCTTTCCTTAATGCAGTGAAGTGGGAAGTGGAAGATGAAAGGTAAAATGCTTCCTTCTTAAAAGGGTCACATTAGTTTGTGGCTTCAGTTTACATTTAATTATAAATTATTTCTAGCAAAACTTAATTGTGAAATGCAGATCATAATAGTGGGAACCACTATGAAATTGTGGATGGACTCAAATACATGCTATCAGTGTATTTATGTGAAGGGAGCAAAGTGCTTAGAGGAAATGTAGAGCTAAAGCTGAGCTGCAGGACTGAGCACCAGGATAAAAAATGTACTTATCATACTACCTGGAAGTGTATCAGATAAGGCTGGCTACACAGTGGGAGGATGTCTGCCCTGTCCTGGGGTGGGGGTGGGGGGACGTTGACTGTTGGTAGAGAAATAAAGCTTTCATTTCAATTCCACTCAATATTTGAACAATGACTTCAGGGGAACTTCTTGCAAAGTTCAAAGGAGATAGGGTACTCTGTTAAATATATATAATTTAATATCCTTCTCTTATTTAACATTAAAAAGTGCCTTATAGATACATGTACCCCATCATAGTAGCTCTATATACAATAGCCAAGACATGGAAGCAACCCAAATGTCCATCAACATATGACTGGATAAAGAAGTTGTGGTATATTTATACAATGGAATACCACTTGGCCATAAAAAGGAATAAAATAATGCCATTTATAGCAATATGGATGGACCTGGAGATCATCATTCTAAGTGAAGTAAGCCAGAAAGAGAGAAAAATATCATATGATATCACTCATGTGCAATCTAAAAAAAAAGAAGAAGAAGAAGAAGAAAAAAGGACAGGGAAACAGACATAGGAAACAATCTTATGGTTACCAGGGGAAAGGGATGGGATGGGATAAACCTTGGAGTTCGAGATTCACAAATATTAACTATTGTATATAAAAATAGATTAAAAACCTAAATTTCTTCTGTATAGCACAGGAAGCTGTATTCAATATCTTATAATAACTTATTAAAAAAGAATATGAAAACATATATACACACATATTATGACTGGGACATTACGCTGTACACCACATATTGACACATTGTAACTGACCACACTTCAACAAATCAAAAAAGTGCCTTATAAACAAAGAATGTAAGTCATAACTCTTTAGGTTCTTAAAAATGATCAAACTGGTCAGAGAAAACCTCAGTCCATGGACTTCACTGTAATAATGGAAGATTCCAATAATGCCTCGTGACTTGTGTGCAGAAGTTGAAGCTTACACATGCCCGTGAGTCTCAATCTTCTAATCATCACTCATTTTTGTCCTTGCACATAGCACAGTGCTGACCAAAGAAGCACTCCCTCAGTGGTAAATTATTACCTCACATCTCCAGTAATCTTTAGTACCAAGATGGAAAACATTTTCCTGATGAGAAACTGACATTGCTAGTGATGTCATCTGATAGGAGGCAGCTGAGATGTTACTTGACTCCAGTGTCAGAAATGGATAGAAGGGCTGGTTCCAACCAAACATGAAACATTAACCCAGCCTCCTGCGCTCTAAAGCTGCATCTGAATCTCAATTTATGGTAACTGCTCATCTTTGTTGTTCCTTCAGGAAAGTAGCATACAGTTAAGCCACCTGTGAAGACATTGCTCAGTCAATGAACAGAGCAAAATAAGAACTGTACTTGGAGAGAGAAAACCTGAGTGTGAGTCTTGGTTGCATCACTCACTCTCTTCACATTCTTGGGACACTTGCTAAGATTCAGTACCATGTCCCCTAAAGTGTCCCCTCACTTTACTTCCAGTGTCAAACATCAGTGTTTGTACTACCTGTTGACTTTGCAACCTACTGTCTTTGGAACTTCCTGAATGGTTAACTCCCTTAATCTCAGCTTTTTACACAAATAGCTTATTGTCAATGAAGTCTTCATGGAAACCCATTTAAAATTGAAAGCTGCCTTCCTTTATCTCTAAGACTTTTTTTCCCCCAGGATACTCAACACCTTTTAACAAACTATGTAGTTTTTTTCTAGATTCAATAATTTTGAGACCTATTTTCCACCATATATGCCAATGTGCATATGTACAGCTTTTGAAAAACCAAAATTATGGTTATTTGAACTTTAAACTATTGTTTGTTATATTATCACAATGCGTATTATTATTATTATAACATAATTACATTGTTAATATAATCATTTCAAATCATAATTATACCTTAAACTTGTATATCTCTTCTTCTAGACTGTTGAATCCTTGTGTAAAGGGACTGTTGTTTATCACTGTATCTCAAAGCCAAGCACAATTCTGGATAATAATGTAGAGAATAATTTAAAATATTATTGTTTAAGTGGGAAATTCCAAGATGAATACTGTATATTTTATAGTTAATTTGGTCTTTTAGGTCGTGGAGTGGATATTTCTCTCTTTTCCATTTTCTTCCCCTGTCTTCATCTCTCTCTACCAATGGTCTTAACTGGTATAACCATCTCTGGTTTCATTTGTCAACTGTCCAGACCCAAATTTGCCCTTCAATGTGGAATTCCAATAGCTAGACTTGGGAGAAAGTGTACAGTCTCTCATTTAAGATCAAAACCCTAGTTTAGCCTTAGCAGTAGTTATGCTGAAATTTGGTCTCCACATATCTGTTCCACACGTCTACTTCTCCACTGACCCCCATGTCAAGTTGTGGGGAAGAGAAAGGTGTGATTAATTATCAGCCTCAAACCCCAGTATCTCTGTGTGGTGATGTGCTGCTGAGGATGCAATTTCAAATACAGCTCTCTAGTACAAGAATTTCCACTAGCAAGTCCTGCTGACTCCGAAATTGCTCTTCTTTTTTTCTTGTCTCTTCCATCTCTTATTAATCAACCAGAAGGGCACAATTATTGGATTTAGAAGTGGGGAGAAGTTTGAGCCCTCTGAGCAATGTGTAGCACAGAACTTGTTTAAGGGCAATACGATGAATTCCTTAAATCAGTTAATCAAATACATTCCAAATATTGGACACTTTTTGATATTAATTGTAAAACTTACAATGTGAAAGCTTAAAAAAAATAGCCCATTGTTTTACTGAACTTTATCAAATGTTCTCCAAATTAAGTATAAGGGACAACACCTATTTATGAGTAACATACCATAAAATGAATAAGTGCGTGTGTGTGTGTTTTCTCAGGGTCTGCAGGTCTATTTGTCAGTTGCCTCATCTGTAGATTAGTAATCCAGTAAATCATGTTCTCCCATTGAATTAACAGTCAAATGAATAAAGCATCCAGAAAAGGAGCACATTTGCTCCTTCTAGATTACTTAATTTCCTCTGATAGAAAGCATCATTTCAAGGATTGGCAAGTCAGAACCAGAGAGAAGTACATAATTTCTCAGAATTTGGTGTTACAAACTTTCAGCACCGCCTCCTAACCCCCCTGCAGATTGCCCATTTTTTTGCCTTTTCACCACTCCTCCAGGAAGTGGAGCCAGCATTAGTGCCTGGGGGCAAGGGAGAGGAGCTCCTTCTCTCATCATAGATGTCCCTGAGATTTAGGTTGTTATTCAGACCAGCAAATACTCCATTGCTTTCTACAGTAGGATTTTAGGGGCTACCTTTATAAACTGCACCATTTTATATATCTTTCCTCCTAAAGATAAAAGTTGTAAAGTAGTGGTCCCTGAGCCAAATGACTGATAGAAAAATTAATAATTTTAAAACTAATCTTTTTATTTTAAGTTAATTATAAATTGATATGCAGTTGCAGAGAATAAGAGAGATCCTATGTACCTTTAACTCAGTTTCTCCCAACAGTTACATCTTACAAAACAATAGTAAAGTGTTACAACCTGGATACTGATGTTGCAAAAGTCCACCAGTCCTATCCACAGACATATTTTATAGCATAATTTTAACTGGTGTGGTAAATCTGAATAGTAAACAATATTTACAAATCAGAAAAATTTACATAGAATAGACTTAAATCATTTCTCTCAAAACTGGACCTGCATTCTACATATAGCAGTCGGCTAGAACTAAGTATCATTTTTATTACACAACATGCATTCTCCATTTTGTACCAGGCCCCACCTATGTTTCTACTTAAAACCAGTCCATGTTTCTAGTTAACAGCTCGCCCAAGTCATGTGTTATGTCCCTAGGACTGGCCCTATTACAACAGGTTGGGGAAGTACTTACTCCCTGTTTTAGCTTATGTGTACCCTAATGTGCTTAACCTTGCTGGTTTTCCACCAGAGGGCACCCTATCCCCGCCTGTGTTCAACTGCATCCTGGAAGACTGAAGTACCATTAGACCTTTTAAAAGGTGACTAACTGGAGTCCTTAGAGAATCAAGTCAAACATTTTTCAAATAAAATAATGTCACCAGATGATAGCAAATGAAATTATATAATGCCAAATGTGCAGTTTCTTACTTCCAGTCTTGACTTTTTCCCTGAGGTCCAAATATATATTTGACAACCTACTTGACATTTCCACTTGGGAATTTAACATACCCAAACTTAACACACTGAAAATAGAACATTTGTTACCTTTCTCCTAAACCTGCTTCTCACAGTCCTCATCTCAGTAACAAGTTTCACCATGTACCCAATTATTCAAGCCAAAGACCTAGAAATCTTCCTTGATTCATCTCATTACTTCAAACCACCTCCATCCTCCCTTCGCATCAAATTCATCTACAAGTCTTACTGGCTGTGTCTCCTAAGTATATTCTTAATCTCCTTACCATCAAGGCTAACCCACCGTGATCTCTCACCTGGACTAATACAACACCTTCCTAACTGGTCCATCTGATTCCAGTTTTGCCCCCTGGAAACCATTTTATAAAATGTTAGCTCTTCTGAAAGCATAAATAATAATCTACAAAGCTCTATACAATTTAGCCCTTGGTAACCTGTCCAATACCATTTTTTTTTCTATTCTGAATATTGTATACTTAATTCCAATGTTGTTTTTTTTTTTCTTCCTGTTTTACAAAAACACCAACCTCTTTTCCATCTCAAGGCTTTTCAGCTTGCTCTTCTCTCTTTCTGGAGACTCTTTCCTTACTTATTCACAAAGCTCACCCCTCAGCCTTTAGTTTTCAGTTTAAATATCCCCTTAGTTAACTATCACCTTATCACAGAGGCTTTGCTTGTCATCCCAGCTAAAGTGCTGCCTTTCCTATGCCCCAACCAGTACCACTTCTCATCTCATGAATTCTTTACTTTGTTACATATATCATCATAAGATATTATCATATTTATTTGTTTGCATGTATGTTTATCATCTGTATCTTAACAGCTATAGTATGAGTTCCATGAAGTCAGGCTTCGTATGTCTGTTCACTGCCATACTCCCCAAACCTAGAACATTGTCAAAGTCATATTTCATGTTCATTAAAAATTTGCAAATGTGTAGATTGATGATTATCAAAATTAAAGGGTGAACTATAAGTGATATTTCACTGGGCAAAAAATCATAAAAAATAGTATGACATCTTCCAAGGTTTAATTACTTTTTAAAATTTAAAACATATCAGCATGGTGAATAAATTACTGTCTTCAATAATAACTCACTAGAATATCTACTTTCAGTGATGAGAGTAACACAGCAAAGATTTGCCCTCTCACCTTAAACAACTAATCAGAAAAATGCATGAAAGTAATTCTTTTCATAGAGTAGAGAAGATGCAGTATAGGGCAGTGATATCCACAGAAAGAAAAATAATGAAAAGGGCTCTAAGATTACTCCAGCTTACTCCGTGGAGAGAATCTCCACATCACAGTACAGGGAGGGGAATTCTGTATAGAGCCTGGCTATGTGCCTAAGTTGAGGAGAATTCTGAAAAGTCCAAGTGGCTAGAGTTTTCAGGGCACACTACTGGAGAGCAGAGAGAGATGCACAGAGGAAGATCCAGAAATCTGCAGGTCGTTCCTCTAGAGCCTTCAGCTAGATACCGATCAGCAAATATATGTGAAGAAATCACCTAAGGAAGATACCTGAGGCATTTATTTAACCAAGACAAGGGAAAGCATTTATTCACACAAAGAACTGATAAATGAAAGAAAACAGACAAAAAAATATATTATATGGACATAGTTCAATTCCATAAAATTCTAGAAAATGGAAAGTAGCTGCTAGAGACCAAGGCTGAGTGGTGGCAGGGAGGAATAGTTGTATTACAAAGCAATCTGAGCAAACTTTTTAGAGCGATGGGTATGTTTATTTTCTTGATTGTAATGATGGATTTATAGGTATATAAATCAGTTAAGTTCATGAAATTTTACACTTTAAATATGTGCAATACATTGTATGTCATTATATCACAAAAAGGCTGTTAAAATAGCAAACCGTTACTGAATACTTAGTAAAACAAGTGGCCTCAATCTTCAGTTTAATCTTCTTGAAACAAACTAACTTTAGCAGACCAAATGTAGGAGCACACTGTAAGGGCATCTTACTTACATGTTACTGTTAGCATCTTATGAGCTCTTAGTGCATGTCAGGAACTGTTCCAAATACCTTCGTGGATGAAGTCTTAATTTTTGTAATAACTGATGAGGTGAATTCTATTATTAACCTCTTATATTTTATTATTAAATGCTATCATTAACTTCTTAAAATGGTTAAGTAACCTGTTCAAAATCAGAGTTAGAAGGAAAGAGGTTTGGGATTGAATACAGACATATGAAATGCAGGCCCATACACTTTATAATAACACTTGTTTGCTTCGGTTGGGGCTGGGGGGTATTAGCTACCAAATAATGTGTTTAAGGCAGACTGACTAGTAGCTCCCAAACTGCTGTCAGATAAGATGCCTTTAAAAGCAGTGCTGGTGACATTGCCTCTGTCGCTGAAAGAAAACAAAAGATTTCTTTACAACAATGATGACAGCCCTGAAGCCCAGGAGAGGTGAAGGCCAGACTCTGCACCGTGCCAGTAAGGATGAGCAGGCAAAGCTGATTCTTTTTGTACATTGCTAATAGAGTCACAGCTGTTGACATAAGGTCCCTCCTGCCAATCACTTATGTCAGTGCAGTTCAGGGCAGCAAGTGAAAATGAAAAAGAGGAAAGTCTGCCATTAAAGGAATTGGTGTCAAGAGAAGAGATTGGTAGGAATTAGAATATGTAAACAATAATTGGTTCAAATACTACAGTAGGCTTAGTATACTTCAATTAAGAAGGACTAAGGTGGTAATTAGGAATATATCTACCCTTTAGTTCAATTCATATTTTATACTCTGAGTTTTAATTTTATGTCAATAAAAGTGAAGCTTTTACACATCTGTTGCCATTCTTTTTTTTTTTTTTTTTTTTTTAAGATGGAGCATGCTTACACAGCCTAGAATCTAGTTAAACCAAGTGAAAATATTCACTTACAATTATACTGCCTATGGGGAAGCTGGCCATGGATGTGACCTGACAGGTCAGGCTTTGTGTGTGCACCTCTCCTCTGCTGTTTATCAGCTAAACTGCTCTGGGTAGATTGAGGAGGTTGTTAAACTTCAGTGGTCAGAGTTGCTGACTTGTAGAATGGACACAGGTGTAACTGTCCCTATCTGCTGTAATGTTTATCCCAGAATCTGTATGTAAAGGTTTTCAAATTTTTCCCCACTCCCCTCTAATATACTGAGAGTGGATCATGAGAAAATTTCATCTCACTTTTATCAGCTGCTCACTAAAGCAGTGACTTCAATGGTAAGGACTTCTGGAGAACAAGGAGATAGGGCATACAGTGGGCTGGTGAACGTTCTGGGGAATATATTAGAATCTTGGAAAGAAAAGTTATCTTATTTTTATAAAATCACTATTGAGATATAACTCACATACAATAAAATCCTGTTGTTTTTGGTATATTCACCAGATGTGCAACCACCATCACTCTCTCATTCCAGAGCATTTTCATCAACCAAAAAGAAATCTCATATTCATTAGTAGTCATCCTTCCCTTTTCCTAGCCCCTGACAACCACTGATCTGCTTTCTGCCTCAACAGATTTGCCTATTCTGGAGATTACATATAAATGGGAATATATGATATCTTGCATTTGGTGTCTGATTTTTTTCTCTTAGAATGATGTTCTCATGGTTCAACCATGCTGTAGCGTGTATCCGGACTTAATTCCTACTTACAGCCTAATAACATGCCATTATTTAGATATCCCACATATTTTTATCCATTCATTATTTGATGAACATTTGAGTTGTTTCACTTTTAGGCTATTATAAATAATGCTGCCATAAACATGTGTGCACAAATGTTTTCATTTCTATCGAATATATAAGAAGGAGTAAAACTGCTGGGTCATATTACAACTCTATGCTTAATATTTTGAGGAACTGATAAATTGTTTTCCAAAATAGCATCACCATTTGACAAACTCACTAGCAGTGTATAAGGGTCCTAATCCCTTCATATCCTTACCAACATTTATGTCTTTTTTACGTTAGCTATCTTAGTGGGTATGAAGTGGTATCTCATTATGATTTTGAATTGCATTTGCCTAATGACTAATGAATTTGAACACCTTTTCCTGTCCTTATTAAACATTTGTATATATTCTTTGGAGAAACAGCTCTTAACGTCCTTTGCCCATTTTATTTGACATCTTTTTATTGCTGACTTTAAGACTTCTCTATATGGTAATTGTAACACCTTCCCTTTCATTATAATTGACATATGGTATCTTTCATAGTGACTCTCAAAGTATGGTTCGGGGGTCTCTGGTGGTCCCAGATACTTTTTTATGAGGTCCAGAGGGTCAAAACTAGTTTCATTCCACCAAGTGTACAGTGGAGTTTTCCAGTGACTACATATGTGTGATATCATAACAGATTAAATGCAGAAGCAGATATGAGAATTCAGTTGGATTT
Organism: Camelus bactrianus; assembly: GCF_048773025.1. Lineage (NCBI taxonomy): Eukaryota > Metazoa > Chordata > Mammalia > Artiodactyla > Camelidae > Camelus > Camelus bactrianus. Next base: position 43,794,850 of record NC_133541.1, read on the forward strand.
TGCTAAGCCAGATATTAAAAAGATTTGCAAAAATATAAAACAGTGCCACTTTCTCACTAATAAAAAAATTGTGGAAAATAATAATTACTTTTTATAAAAATATGTTATGGATAATGTAATAGGTTTGTTACTGTTATTTTGAAATGGATTAATAAATTGTTTTAAAATTTTATTTTAAATTATAATACAACAAATGTTGATTGCTCTGTAACCCACATAAACAAAAACTCTTTGTGGTCCTCAATAATTTTTACATGTAAAGTGGTCCTGAGACCAAAAAGTTTGGAACCATGGACATAATGTGATGCTAGGCACATAGCAGACACTCAGTAAAATCCAAAACTTCCTTTTATAAAGTTGCTCCATTCATCATGGGAGGAAGATCTTAGATGAATCCTTTCAACTGTGCTCTGTTCTTAACCACTGCACAGTTAGAGGAAACACACAAACAAGGGAAAGAATTTAAGAGATGGGATGTGAGAACTTGAAGAGCACAGTACTTTTCTATCTTATTTTTGTGTTTTTCTGTCTCTGCAGACATATTGCTTGGTTATAGGTACCGTCTCTCCCTAAACCTGGCAGTCCTAGTGCAACGCCCTTGAGTTTTCCACATTCCACCACCAACTATGTAGAGACTACTGCTTCCAAGCATTGCTAATAGGGTAGTAATTATGAATAGGGGCTCTAAAATAAAATTGAGTATTTCGTTTCAGTGATGACCTCTGACTTGCTACACAAAATTGGGCTAGTTACCAAACATTTCTGAGAAACAGAGTACATGTGATTGCATTGTGTTAGTTAAGAGCATGAATTCTGGAATCAGACTGCCTAGCTTTAAATCCCCTGTCACTTAATTACTATGTAATCTTAATACAAATTACTTAATCTCTCTATTCCTTGGACTCCTCACCTACAAAAAAGGGATAATGATGATAACAGCACATATACACGGTGTTGTGAGGAGATTCAGATATACATGACTTTTAAGGATATAGTCTGTAATACGGTAATGGCTGGTACATAATAAATACTCTGGAGGTGTTTGCCACATTATCATTTCTGTGTTTCTGTTTCTCAAATTAATCATCTCTGTAATGAGGATAATAGTTCCGACTTCATGGGACTGTTATAAGTATTGCGTGAAAATACATATGAAGTGTTTAGCAGAGTCTCAGGTGCAGAATAAGCTCTGGATAAAGCATTAGTTACTTTTATTGTCACTAATAGACAGCCAGCTAAAAATCTGTGATTGTATTTTAATGTCAGAAATCTTGCCAGTTAAAGCTTTGAATCTAGAATTTTCATGCTAGAAGGAGCCTTAAAGTCTCCGTAGTCCTGCAATTCCAAATTGAATCTGAATCACTTGAGTCAGTTCTATTGACTTAAGTTTCTATGGCCAGGGTTTTGGCATCTACATGTCCAAAAACTCTAGTGAGTTTGAAAATCACCTCAATGAACAATTCCATTATTTTATATTCGAGGAAGGAGAGGTTTGGAAGGTCAAGGAACTTGGTAAGTCATCTCAAACCAAGGCAAGGACCCCAATTTCCAGACTTCTAACCAAATATCAGACATTTATACATCAGTGTGAAAGAGTTTCAAATCATTCTTAATGGTGTATTTTTCTACAGAAAGAGCATAAGGATTCTGAAAGCTGGAGCCATAAAGGAGTTAACTCTAACCATATACCTCCAGGAGTCACATTCTAGCTGAATTGAATGCTGGTCTATACACGTTTCTCAGCCTCAATCTGATACTATCAGCAGCAGTGGAAAGTAGCCACATGTCCTTGAACTTGAGAAATGTCCCTCAATACTGTAGAGACCCTTATCATAGATGAGCATAAGGAAGAAAGTCACTTTGTACAAATGTCTCCTCTGACCCTCCTCCACCAACTCAGTTTTTCCTTTATGTTTGGATGACTAAAGCAAAACTTCTCAACAGAGATAGACTACTTCTACATACTAGTATCCCAGTTAGACAGACCTTTAAAGAGAAGAAAACAGTCAATGACCATTTCTCTACAGAGAAGCTGTTAGAGCCTGTGAAGGAAGTCAACACTGTAGTCTCACTAGCATCCTTCCTGTCCACAATGGCTATCGTTGAAGCTAGATGTTAATGTTGGTGTTGGGCAAAACTGTGACTACTTTAGACCTTACCCTCCTCCCCCATCATTAAAAAACACTATTATCACCTTATGTTAAGATTTCATAATTTATATAGTATGTTTAAAATTATTATCTAATTTGATTATGTAATTACCTTGCTTTACAGTTGAAGATACTAAGATGTGGAAACAAAGTGATTTGTCATTAATTCTATGTATGAGTTAGTAGAGTCAACATATTAATTGATTCAATTAAATAGAAAACCTGAATTTCTCCTGTGCTCTTTCCAAACACCAAAGCTGTACTCCCATCTTAATTGTATAGTATTAATTTTGAGAATGTTTTATAGGTTATCAGTTCCAGCAAGTTAGATATATAAAAGAAAAGCCTCAATACAATTTTTAAACTCCTAATTGTGGTGCTTTACACACTGTGGCTAATCTGTGTATGATCTGTGGGGTGATTTCCCTTTCTTAGAATCACCCCAGATGATGTACATACTGTTTCTTCCATCTGTAATCCACTTCCCCCTTGCTTAAAGACCTGCTCTGAGAGGTCTTCCCTAACTTATATTACCCCATTATTTGAGTCTCAGGCCCCTAGTTTATTAACTCCATAGCCTTATCACAATTTGGCATCATTTTTTTTGCATGTTTGTTGACTTAGATATGGCTTCCTTCCTCCACTAGATTCCATGATCTGTGCCTGTCTCATTCACAATTGTGTCCCCAGAACCTGGCCTAGTGTTGCCACTCTGAATGACTCTGTAGGTCTATGAATTCTCAAAGCTGCTTAGCCATTTAGGCAGCACTGCCTGATAGTGCTAACAGGGAAGTAGTCTGGGTGGAGAGGCAGCAGCCATGCCTTTGGAGAAGGGCTAAAACTTGCAAATACACAGTAAAAGTTTTGAAGTTTTTGGTATGGTTTCTAAGTTTAATGTCACCAGTTATACTGATTCCCTCGGGCACCCTGACTCACCAGGGCTTGAAATATAATATTCTGATGTGTCAAATAAGGTGGATTTTTTTTTATTAACTTGCACCCCACCAAAATTGTCGAATTCAGAATTTTGCTGAGCTATGTTAATCTCCTCTCTGTGCAAAATGGGATTCACAACGGATCCCTAGTTGTTAATAATGTTGAGTTTGTGCTGTTGAAAATACTCTCAACACATTTTCAGAAAGTATGCTTCTTTCTGGCATAAAGTTTAATAGCATATGACATATAGCAATGAGCTCTAGATATGAAAGGAGTTTGCTGGTTTTATGAATTTTTATGACTTTGCCTTCACCTTTTCTTTGAATTTCTCCCCTAGAATATCACGTAACAGAGGTAGAAATGTAGAGACGCTAAAGTGAAAAATCATTTTTCACTCTCACTGTATGACTCAGCTCATGTTCTCCATATCATGTAATGGATTAGGGACTTCTGGTATTTTACTTCTCTGAAAGTACCCAGTGCCTGCAACAGAGTAAGAAGCCAACAAAAGTGAATGATTGATGGTGATGATGATATCCACGAGGGATGATAAACGTGCTTGAATATGCTAATCAACTCAATGTGACATTTTTAGAAGCTCAGGTCTCAGAAGCAATAGATAAAAGTACAAATGTATGCTGTCCAAATGGCTGGGGAAGGAGGTCTAGACTGCAAAAAAGAAATTATTTTCTAGTAGCCAAGACCACACAGAGACTTGATATTCAAAGAGCAAAGAAAGGACATAAGCCTCCCATAAGCTAGGAATAAAGACTGAGGACTAAATGAAAATTAAATATTTTATGGAATTCAGGTGAGATCAAGACATGCTTAAGTTAAAAAAGGAATGCTGACCAAGGAGTTATAATTAAAAGGTGAACTTGGGCTACCACCTGGCTAGAATCTTCTGATCAGACAGAAATTCAAAACTAAGGAAACTTTAAATATTCTATTTGATTTATATTTGTGATCAAGTAGATGTTGAGAAGGAAGATATGGTAAATCCCTTGTTTTTTGAGGTCAAAGTCACAAATACATAACCTCAAATTTTGGCTAATTGCAATACACAAAGAGCACTTTATATTTTATCATAATGAGTACTCAAAGGTATGTGCACATCTGATATAGGAAAATTGAACTTGGTCTGTTCCAGGAATCCTAACAGGGCTGAAAAGGATCTAGATAATAGAATGTAAGATGAATGACAACACAAAAGTTGAGTTTTCAAAGGAATGAGAAGCATTAGTGTGACCATCCTCCCCCTCTGCAAAAGTTTGAGATTAGAAAACTACTCTGGATGAAGGAAGGACAGCTCTTACTAACCAAGGTTCAAGCTGAACACAGGATGAGTCCACTCAGGGGCAGAACAAGCCCTCCGCAGGGGATGATACCACAGGAATTTTTAAGATTATTTACTGGAAGGAAGATATCAGGGGCTCAAAATATGAAAATCTGAAATGAAAAAGGAGACATTAATTTTAACCTTAGAGAAACAATAATAATTATAAGCAAAAACTATGGGCAAATGTAATCCAAGAAATAAACTAGATGAAGTAAGCTCATAAACACACAGACCATAAAATTTCCTCAAGAAGAGGTTCAAAACTGAAATAGATCTATAATAATAAAGGGATAGAATTAGTAATCAAACAACTTCCTACAGTGAAAAACCCAGAGCCAATGGCATCACTGTTGAATTATCAGATCTTTAAAGACTTAACATCTATCATTCAAAAAAAAAAAAAAAATCAGAAAAAAATAGAGGAGAGAACACTTTCCAACTTACTCTGTAAAGCCCTGATACCTCCCACAAAGTGTTATAGGAGTGAACTGCAGACCAAAGTCTTATATGAATATAGACACAAAATACTCAAGAAAATACTAGCGAACCAAATACAGAAATATAGAAAAAGGAGTCTACATTCTGATCAGCTGGAACTGATCCCGGTAGTGCAAGGTTGGTTCAATACAGGAAAATAATCAATTTAATACTCCATATGAGTGGATGAAAGGACAAAATCCACGTAATTACTAAATAGACACAGGGGAAGCATTAGGCAAAATCCAACTCCCTTTTCATAATAAAAACACTCAACAAGTAGGAATACAAATCAAGAAAACCTACAGGTAACACCAGCTACCAAACAGACCTGTAGCTTTTTGCCTTAAAAGCCCCCTTTTACCACACTGATTTGAAAAGCGCCTGAGGATGCAGGGGAGAAGAGGTGGAACAAGTAGGGTGAATGTCAGACTGCATTCTTATTTCCTCACTAAGGTTTACAAGCTGCAGGGCAGACCTTCATTGGAGGAATGCAAAAAAGCTTCAAGTTGGGAAGATTTTAAATTCTCAATTAAAGTGGTTTGGACTTTTAAATAGCCAATAAATATTAACTACTATATATAAAATAAGTTAACAACAAGTTTCTTCTGTATAGCACAGGGAACTATATTCAATATCTTGTAGTAACATACAATAAAAAAGAATATTAAAATGAATATATGTATGTAGATGTATGACTAAAACATTATGCTATACACCAGAAATTAACACAACGTAAACTGACTATACCTCAATAAAAAAAATTGGTTTGGTAATTGAAAGTATAATGCCATTTGCAGCAATATGGATAGACCTCAAGATTGTCATTCTAAGTGAAGTAAGCCAGAAAAAGAAAAATACCATATGATATCATTTATATGTGGAATCCAAAAAAAAAAAAAAAAAAAAAGACAAACGAACTCATTTACAAAACAGATATAGACTCACAGACACAGAAAACAAACTTATGGTTACCAAGGGGAAAAGGAGGTGGGAAGGGAATAAATTGGGAATTTGAGATTTGCAGATACTAATTACTACATATAAAATAGATAAATAACAAGTTTCTACTGTATAACACAGGGAACTATATTTAATATTTTATTGTAACCCATAAGGAAAAAGAATATAAAAAGGAATACACGTATGTCTATGTATGACTAAAACATGGTGTACACCAGAAATTTGCACAACATTGTAAACTGACTATACTTCAATTAAAAAAAAATTATGATTGGTCTTGATACAGTCTTCAATATAACACCTGTTAAGTACCTTTTCACTATAGCTTTTGTCAGGAACCTGACACTTTGCTTCTGGAGATTCTGATGTCCAGAATTCAGCTGTCCAGAATGTACCTCAGACTAATTAAATCAGAATTTCTAGAGGTGTGGTTCGGGCATCAGTATTTTTCAAAAATCCCCAGATGAGTCCAACATGGAGCAAAGTTAGAGAAGCTATGGGCTGCATACTTTCGCTTTATAAGTTCTCCTCTCAGAATGAGGGAGAAACCTTTAATAAAAATTCAAAGATGAAGAAAAAGGACTTCTTTTCCCAGACATTGAACAAATCACTAGTTTCTGTGGGTCTCACATTCATTTTACTTAAAATGAAAATAATACCTTACTTCAAAGAGTTATTTTAAAAGTTAAACTATTACTATGCAATAACACACCTTGCACATAATATTCAGTCAACATTTTACCTTCTTGGAAGAAGGCAGGGCATGTAAATCATATATATATATATCTCATTGCCTATTTATGCCTCCTTATTCAGCTGTCAGTAAGTGTCTATATCCACACCTTTTGAATTGTCATTACGCTTCATCAGAACCAGATGGTATAATCTGAACTCTACAATTCTATAGGCTTTAGGACTTCACAGCATCCAACTATATCATAAGTATTTCATTTCATGTAATTGTAAATTCAAAGAAAACAAGAAAAGCAATGCAAGGAATAAAGGCTTTAGACCAACTGAATTTCTGAAATGTTTTATTTCAGTTATATTCAGTGCATTCTATGATTTAAAGTAGAATTTTAAAAGTGTACTCCAAGTTATAGATAAAAAGGAGTAATATTCTCCCTAGAAATTAAAGTTGTTAGACTGTGTTCATTTTTATTGGTTAATCCAATTTGTTAGCTGCATTTGAGAACTGCTTTAAAGAAATTGAAGATCTTTGATTTAGATTTCTCCTTGTCTTGTGTTCCCTAGTTTCAGAAAATGTGCTATTCATGGAGATCTGTGTAACAATCTGAGTGAAACTATCCCAAGTCTTTCAGAAAATACCAATGCCAACATTAATAAACATGCATCTGGGAATTTTTGAATTACGGTTAAACTATCTAAAAAATAAAGATTTTTATATATGAGAATAATATTAAGGCATAACTGAACAAAGCTTAACCAAATTTTGTCAATCAGATCACTCAAATAACATCTTGAGTATTTTAATCATGATTAAAACAATCATACTATTTTATACATATTTTATAATTTTATCCTCTACTTTTCTTCAAAAAGAATAGTTAATGTAAATATGAAATTGAGAGTCTGAGAATTGCTAATATTAGCTACTATACATAAAATAGATAAAAAACAAGTTCTTTCTGTATAGCACAGGGAATTATATTCAATATCTTATAACCGATAATGAAAAAGAATATGAAAACGAATATATGTATGTATATGTATGACTGAAACATTATGCTGTACACCAGAAATTGACACATTGTAACTGACTATAGTCAATAGATAGAAATTTAAAAAGCAAATAAAAAGCCTTAAACTTTGCTATTTCCTTGTCTAATGAATCTTGCATATCAGCATTCAGGGGCTGAAAAATTTCCTCCAAGCTACTCTTAACCCCTATTTATTTATTGTATGGAAATCTCAGATTAGAAGTATCTGTGATCCTACTATTAATTTTTCATCTTCTATGAGCCCACTCTGAAAAAGCTACATAGATCTCAAACCCAGAATGAAAGGATTCAGGCCTAACTTATGGTCATCATAAGTTCTGTCACCTCCCTGATCTTCCACCACAGATACCTCCCCCATGTACCATGGCTTCTTTTCCATTAAGTCAAGTCAGGGTTCAATGTTCCAAACTTTATTGCCAATATGTAAGACTTGGCCCACAGATGAAACCAATGTGTCATCCTGGAACCAGACAAAAGGAACTCTTATCGTTTATACTGCAATTTATAATATAAATTTGCATTTAGATCACAAATTTACATACTGTCTCTTTTAACCTCAGCAGTAAATCCATGTATTTATTTTGTCAACCACTGTGCTAGAGAACAAGATAGTCCCTGCACTTATAGCATTTACAGTTTACTTTTTCCTGGACAGTGTATTAGTTTTCTATTGCTGTGTAACACATTACCACAAACTTAGCAGCTGGAAACAACAGCCGTCTGTTAGCTCACAGTTCTGTAGGTCAGAAATCTGAACAAGGCTTAACAAGGCTTCCTACTTAGGATCTCACAAGGCCAATATCAATGTGTTGACCAAGCTGCTCTCTTATTTGGAAACTTTAGGAAAGAATATACTTAGAAGGCTGTTCAGATCCTTAGCTGAATCCCATTCTTTGAGGCTACAGGACTGAAATCCTTGTTTTTTTTTTTACTGGTTGTCAGCTAGGGACCAGCTCTCCTGAAGTCTTCCCTCATGCCCTGGTATATGGCCCTGTCTACCTTTAAAGCCACCAAGGGCATGCTGAATCCTTCTCATGGTTGGAAATCTCTCTGATTTCCACTGCTGCCATGAAATAGAGAAAATCCTCTGCTTGTAAAGTACATATGTGATAAGGTTAGACTCACTTGGATAATCTACCTTTTGCCATGTAATGAACACAGTCATGGGAGTGATATCTTGTTATGCTCAGTCTACTCACACTGAAAAGGGAAAGTACTATACAAGGCTGAGAGTCATTGAGGGGTTATCTTAGGGTTCTGGTTACCAAAGTGAAGCACAACAATTCAGTAGGCAATTCAGTATCAAATAGTAAAATGCTATGGTAAGGTTAAGTATAGGATCCTATAGAAACATAAGGTAAAGGACCTAATCCAATTTTTGGAGCTTTCAGAATGTATTCATATTACTAAAAACAGTATAGGTACTAAGATTATATGGGGGCATTTATGTGTATACAGAAATATTTCCGGTAATTAATCAAACGATGGAATTTATACGTTTAATTTTTCGATTCATCTGCATTTTCTGGATTGTCCATGTTAAACACATGTACGTAAAACACTAAGTAAGTATGTTTTGTGCAATGTAAACATAAAGCAATTTTTGTCTCCATTGCTCTTTCAGATTTTCTTAGCAGCACATATTTTTTCCACTGGCCAAGTCCTCTGAGTTTTCTGTTTATTCTGATGTCACAAAACACTGTTTTAACTTAGTAACAGGAATGTCAAAATTCTGAGGTTATTCAAAGTTGTATCTTTCCGCTCCCTAGCTAAGTACTGCAGTAGGCTGAGAATCCTATGATGGGAAAGAGAGGTGGTATGTTTAACAACTTTCTTTTTCTCCATAGTGTTTCCACACTCCCATGCCCACCTGGATCACTGAGGTTTCTGACTCTTCAGGATGGAGCACAGGGAGGAAAGAGAGGAAGAAAGGTCATCCTTGAGTGATAACTGTCAGTTAATTAACACTGAACCTGTGGGCTTGGAAGATGCCTAAGCTGCGTCTGTTGGATGGATGTTGTTATGGGTCCTTTAGACAACTTCCTTCATTGGAGTCTCACATCTCTGGTTTTCATTCTCAGCCTGAAGAAATTAGGCAAGTTAATAACCTCTCTCAGCTGAGTTCTGCTTGCCCATTATGGAGGGCAGGACTCAAAAAATACAAACATCTGTCCCCAACTTTACACTTCTTAAATCCTCTTTGAATCTCCAGCAACCTGAACCCTTTAAACCCTTGATGTAAGGGATTTAAAAGTCATTTAACTTGATTTAAATTGTTTTCAAAACATAGTATGTTGCCCAGACACCTTATTTTAGAATGTCTGGCCTGCAGTATCTTCATGTAAAGATAGAATGAACAGTCACTATTTCCACTTTAACATTATGCAGATTGTTTTAGTAGAAATGTTCTCTTTTGGATGAAAAAACAGACAAAGCAATCAGAAATGAGTTGAAGGGCTACAGAAATACCAAGAATGATTAAAAAAAAATAGGGGAAAAAAAGTCACTGGTTATACCTTAGGTTTGGAGGGCATTTGCAGTAGAACAATGGGAATAAAAGGTATGTTGCAGGGGGCCGATTAGGAACAGAGTGTCAGGAAATGAATGTACTGATTTCCTTCCTATGATGGCTTGAGGAGTCCTAATTTCACATACTGTTAAACATAATAGACCCTGCCAGCTGGTCCTAGAGAAGATTCTGGGCTCACTGGTTCCACTCCACCTCTTATCTCTCTGGTTCTACAACCCAGTTTACTGGGGTTTGCAAATGGACATTCTAACTTCAATCAGAAACATGCAGGCTGCTTCTGTGCACAAAGGGAGTCAGTTCAGTGTTTTGCTTCTTCTTAAACCTCCATCACTCCATTAAGCACAACCTGAAAGAAATCAACCACACCAAAAAGCCAGCCATTCCACCCCCTGAGAATTCTTTGTGCAACTCTTTTGAATACTAGCATATCATTAGGTAAGCATTACAAATTGGTATGGAGAGGGGTTTGGGGGCAAGAGTAAAGAAAGCATGAACCTGATAACTCATATAGAGGTGATCTAAAACCTCGATCAACAGAACTTTGAGGACAGCAGAAGCAGGAGGGGATTGGTACACTGAGAAAGAAACTCACTGGACATAGGGTCATGCTCTCTCCTTGGCAGCAGGTATGTAGAGAGCCTTCTTCCTAGAGTCATAGATTCTTCAAGATGTTTTAAACATGAAACACACATGCACACTGTAGAATTAAATGAGTCAGAGAAACAGCTAAAATCCCAGTATTTGCTAATATTAGTTTCAACTTTTCAATGCAGGAACATGTTTCAGCCAATGAATTCTTGTAGATGTGAACTACAAAAGAAGGATCTTGGGGACTTTCAGGTTTCTGATGCTGTCAGATATTTTTCTTCATCTTTTTGACATTAAAGTATATTCTGGGGCCATTAGAGATGAGAGGCTGTCAGAGTGATAATATTAATGGGACTTAAGGGCCAATTACTCACATGGTATTGTATATTTTAGTTGTCTATCTTTTCTTCCTCGTACTCCCCAACCTCCCTGGCAACTCATAAGGAGTGGCAGTGTGTCTAAAAGCCTCCACTCTACCTCACCAAAATTCTTATTAAGGAAGACTTTTTAAACCTAGGCAGGGACTATTATCTTATTTCCAAGTGACAGAAACATAGACCAAAAGAGGCTTTGGGAGAAAGGAGATAGTTTGTATTTGAGCTCAAGTTTTCATATCACATAAGAAGGAACAGAGTTCAACATGGTTTTTCCCAAATGACAAGTTTCACTTTCTTGCTTTGACTTAGGTGACCAGTACTTCCCCAGGCAATTCTTGCCAGAAAAACACCCTCTCAGCTCACTAACATTTGTATTGTGTTTTCCACTACTATGCATTGCCCTTTCAATCAAAACTACTCCCTGTGATGCAAAGTCTGGGAAATAGATGATCCTACTCAGTGAATTCTCCCACAGCACCAGTGTTTGAAGGGCCCCATAAACCTGTTGGTGGAAGGAAACTCCAAATCCATAGGAAGGTGGAAAATGAATTCATTTACACATGACTTTATCCTCTATCCTATTTCAAGCAAACTTGTTTTCAACTCTGCTTTCCAATTCTTGAGAGGGTAGGTTTCATTTCTAATGAGTATCCTAGGCTTGCCAGACTCAGTAGCTTATAATCTTATGGTTTTGAAACCCTGAATGATGTTATTCGAAGCTTTTTTGTGAATACAGAAAACATCAAAAGAAAAAAATCACGCTACATTTGTAAAGCTTAATAACATATGTACGCTTATATATGTATCATATATAGTTATGTATATATAATGCATATGTGTGATATTTATGTACCATATGAAGAGTAGCAGACTATGCCATCCCAGACTATGCTCCTGTGGCATAAAGTCTAGTTTGAGTTGACTATTTTTGAGAAAAAGTAAACACAGGAGAATAGAGTAGAATTTACCTTTTTGTAAGGGAAATCTTCACTTTGAAGGTATTTTCCTCTTTTTACCAGAAGAGAAGAATGACTCTAAATGACAAAAACAAGAACAAAAACAAAAACAAAAAACCCTGAAAAACTATAATAGAGAACATGTCAGACTTAACTTTGCATAATTTCACTGTACTTTTCCTAATAACCTCCCATAACTGGCTTCCCTATCTCCTAACAATTTTTTTTTTTGTCCTTAGCTAAGATAATATTTAAATTGGTGGCCTGGGCCATTTCAGAGAGTTTTACTCAGTTTTCCTGGGTCTCTTCCAGTATACACGAGGCACACATGTTATTAAATTCTGTTTGCTTTTCCTTTGTTAGTCTGTCTTTTATTTCAGGGGAGTCTCAGCCACAGAACCTAGAAAGATAGAGTGCAAATTATCTTTCCTTTCCTACACAGACATTTATAAATATATATACATATATAGAAAAGCACACATATCAATACATACATATCTAGGATATGGATATATGCATAGATACATGTGCTTATGTATGCATGCTATATATATATATATACACATATACATCTATGATATAGCTGTATCTATGATACAGCTACATAGATACATACGCCTATGAATATATGTGTGACATATATACATATATTATGTTTATATGCTTTTGGTCTCAGCTGGTCATCCTTTTCTTCCCTTATAAGAATGACCAAATTTTAGATAGGATCATGTTACCAGGAATAAAGACTACACTTTCAAGCCTCCCAGTTAAATGTGCTTGTGTGACTAGAATAAAATCTGTGAGAATTTTATTTTTATAATGAAGAATGTGGTAGCTTTTTTAATATGACATAAAACTGAAAATTCATAGAAGAAAATTAAGTCATAATACATGGAAAAATCTATGACAAAATAATAACAATCTGAGAACATTATTTCTCAATCACAGTTGAACAAAGAAATCATTTTTCTTAACATGTTAGCAACCTCAGCATGCCAAGGATAAAATGGCCAATAACAATATTTAAGTGGACAAACAGGAAGTTCCCAGGAAAGGAAATGCCAATGACTCAAACTTATGGGAAAAGTTCAATCCACCTCACTCATAATGGAAACACAAATTTCAAAGATTAGCAAAGGTAAAACAACTCAGTTACATTGTGGCAAAGGTATGGGGAATTTCCTCCCCCAAATTACTGGTGGGACATAAATTAGTAGAACTTTTACTCATACAATTTCCAATATCTATTGAGAATATTAATGTTTATCTGTTTTCACCCAACAATTATTCTAAGTTAATTACACAAGGAGGCCATTAGACTGAGGCGGCTCTAATGCTATGGTGGCCTATGTAAGCAAACCAAAATCTAAGTTTGTAAATGCCTCAAGGTACAAAATTGAAACCTAAGGACAACCAATCACAAATAGCCAACTAGGCTTTAAGCTACAGCCAGTCAATAATTGACTTGCTTTGCTTCACCTTTTCTGTATGAAAGTCTTTCCCCAGCTCTTGGTTGGTGGAGGGAGAACTTCTAACTGCTTCTGGTTTGGCACTACCCAATTCCAACTGACTTTTGCTCAAATAAACTCAACGTTTTAAATATATCTCACTTTATCTTTTAACAATACCATTATTATTTTACTGCTACAAGAATTGACTGTTTATTCCAGGAATGCAAGGTTAATTTAATATTTGAACATTATTCATTGTAATTCACCATATTAGCAAATTAAAAAAAGAAAACCCATATGTTATCTCAACATATGTGGAAAAGAAGCATTTGATGCAATTTAACATTCACTCCTGATAAAACCTCTCAACAAACTAGGAACGGAAAGGAACCTCCTCCACCTGAAAAAGGGCATCTATAAAAAGCCCACAGCCTACACCATAATTAGCGGTAAAAATGGATGCTTTTCCCCTAAGATTGAGAACAAGTCAAGGTTGTTTATTCTCAAAAATTATATTCAACAATATTGGACTAAAAGATCTACCTGGTGCAATAAGGCAAGAAAAAGAATGAATAGGAATCTATATTGTAAAAGAAGTAAAACTAAAATTATCTTTATTCATAGATGACATAATTTATTTGTGTAGAAAATCTGATGAAAAAACTTAAAAAGCTATTGGAACTAATAAATGATCTTTAACAAGATCGATGTGAAAAATCAACTGCATTTCTATATACTAGTGGCAAATAACATACATTGAAATAAAAGTGCCATTCACTATCACGTCAAATGATATGAAATTTTATTAGAGAGAAATCTGATAAACATGTAAAACTATAATGTACTGCTTGCTGAGAGAAATTTTAAACACCTAAAAATGAGAGAGAGACAGTGGTCGTAGCTGAAAGAATCGGTATTAGGATGTGCATTCTCACTTAAATCATCTGTACATTCAACACAAGCCCAATTAAATTTCCATTTCAGTTTTTTTCAGAAATCAGCAAAATAATTTTTAAAATTCATAGGTCAAACAACTTAGAATATCCCCCCCAAAACTGAGGAAAGACAGACTTAGAGGCTTAATATTGCCTGATTTTAAGACCTTTTATAAAGCTACAGTGTGGTATTGGTACTGAGATAAAAATAATAGATCAAGGAACTTAATAGAGAGCCCAGAAATAGTATGGAAAACTGATTTTTACAAAATCAGAAAGGTACTTCAGTGGAGAAAGGATAAACTTTTCAACGAATGTGGCTGAAAATTGGATATATTCATAGTTTTAAAAGATCATTATTGATTCCCATTTCACACCATAATCAAACATTAACTCAAAATAGATCATAGATTTAAATTTAAAATCTAAAACTACAAATATTATAGAATAAAACGGGAATATGGGAGATAAAATTGAGGTTTTTGGTTAGGCAAAGAATTCTTAAATCACCAAAAGCATGATCCATCAAAGAACAAATTGATAAACTGGAATCCATCAAAGTAAAAAACCTATACTCTTCTAAATACACTGTTGAGAAAACGTTAAAAAGATACACACTGGGAGAAAATATTTGCAAATAGTATGTCTGATAAAAAGACTTGGATTCAGAATACGTAAAGGATTCTCAAGCCTCAATAATAAGAACATACATAACCCAACTGAAAATGATTTGAACAGAAACTTCACCAGAGAAGACAAAACAGTAAGCACAATAAAACATTCTCAGTATCATTAGTACCCTGGAATGCAAATTAAACCACAATGAGATACAACTACACATTATTTGAGTGGATATAATTTAAAAAGCTCACCATATCAAGTATTAGAATTTGGAGGAAATGACTGCTAGTGGAAATATAAAATAGTACAAACATTCTGAAAACAGTTTGGCATTTAAAAATATTTTAAATGCATCTTATCTTCTAATTCAGTCATTCCATTTAGAGAAATGAAAGCATATGTCCATAAAAAGACATTCTGTGTATGTTCAGAACAGGTTTATTTGTAATAGCCAAAAGCTGGAAATGAATGGAATAGTCATCAACAGGCAAGTGGATGAACAAATTGTGTATCATACTTTGCACTTAAAATGAATGAATTATTAATACATGCTACAATATGGATGCATCTCAAAATAATTTTTTCTAAGTGAAAGAAGAAAGAGAGAAAAAGTATATATGTTTGATTCTATTTATATAAAATTCTGAAAATTGCAGACCAATCTTTAATGACTTGAAGTGCATCAGCAGTTGCCTAGGAATGGTTTAGGAGGTTACAAAGGAGAGAAGTAAAGGGAGTTAGATTACAAAGGAGCATGAGGAAACTTTGTGGAGAAGTGAAATAAATGTTTATTATTTTGATTGTAGTTATGGTTTTATAAATATGCATGTATGTTAAAACATATATTGTGCACTTTAAGTATGTACAATTTATAGCATGTGAATTGTACCTAAATGAAGCTGTTAAGAATAATTTTTATGACAACTGGAGAAACTAAATGGGGTCTGGAGATCAGATGATAGCAACATACCAGTATTAGCTTCCTTTTTCGATGTCTCTGTGGGAATCTGCTCTGAGGAACTGTACATATAACCAGGGGATCTATTATCCTAGGCATGGGGTTTTTAAACTTATTTTAACAGAAAGGTGTTTTATTCTCTTTCCAAATTCTTCTTCAATTCACTTGCAGCAGCAAGGATCAGATGATAGCTTAAGGGCAAGTTGTAAACTATCCACAAAACCAAGAGAAAAGAGAAAAGCAGACTACAGTCTCGGGTCATTAAGTGAAAGGATAAACAGGACTCATACTTCATTAAGCCATGTTTTTTTATAAGAGTCACCCTGGGGTCATCCTGGAAATGTTAACTTATGTTCCAAAAAGAGAATATTTTTTCCCTTTATCTCCTCCTTAGTACCAGGCATGGTGGGACCGGTATGTGTGTGTGCGCGCACGCACGTGTGTGTGTATCCATTGAAAGCCTGTAACAAATTCAAGAAGTAGCTGTTTTTACACTTAATTTGTGGAAGAGAAAAATAGGGTTGAGGGAGGTAAACACTTGGCTCAATGTTATACAGTTACTAAATTAAAAAGTCAAGGGCCTTTCCCAATTTTTAATGCATTACCCAAATCATTGCTTTAGAAATCAGGGTGAAATGCGATATATTTTGAAAAGAATGAAGAATTGAATGACTTTCGATTTCCAGTTAGTTAGATTTTTACTATTCTACACTTAGAACACTAAAATAGTCTTAATTCAGATGTTACGCATTTCCACCTTCATTTTTTTAAGGTCATCTTTATTTATTTATTTATTTATTTTTAAGGAATAAGAAGATTTTATGATTATTCTTGAGTAGTTCAAAACTTCATCTATGATTCTGATACCTGGCCCTCTGGGGTTTGTGAATCCCAGCCTGCTTCCCATTGTTCTGATTCCTCTGCACAAGTGTATAGAGAGAGGTGACTTTGGGGTAATCTATACTTGGCTTTACTTCCTGTTCCTCTGTTCTCTGCTGTATCATCATGGAGACTTTACTTAACCTCTCAGCCTAAAATAGTGATAAAAAATTCTTACTAGTGAGGCTTTGTATGAATTAAATAGGACAGTAATTTAAAATGCCTAGTATAATACCTGGTTTATAGTAATATGCTCAAAGTACTTGTTATTAGTGACACATCATCCTTTGATTAAATTTGGAGGAGATGAAAGGTAGCTGCATCATAAGGATACTAATAATTTGTTTAAAGACTAAAATTTGTAATACTGAACTACTTTGACCATCCAGACCTTCAAGTTTTCTTTGGCCAAATTTTATTGTGGATTATTTATAGGCTCAAGGTCTATGCTATATTGCTAGTCTCTTACCTCCTACCTGTTTTGGTCAGTCTTTTCTATTTTTTGTCTATCTCCAAAAATTTAAAAAATTTCAACTAAAGAGAAGTTTGTTTATCTGTTTGTTTTCTTGTCTCTGGATATTCTGTCTCTTCAAGCTATATGTTCTCCTCCCAAAGAGATTATTAGGTCTTTCCTGAAGCAAAGAGCCATTCTTAAAAGAAACTCAGTACCATCTATTAATAGTGTGTGTGTGTTTACACATGACACACATGCACACACTTTTACCTACCTCCCTATCCTTGTATTATACAGTAAATGTTCACACAATTGTAACTATTTTGTAGGGTCTCTGGTCAAGGGACTAAAACAAAAGACCACTGTTATTTTATCCATGAAATAACCATCAAAATTTCTCATGATGTTTATATAATGAAAACTTTCTTGGGGCAGTGAAGGTGCTGAACAGCTCCTGTTCTAGAACAAACCAAATTTCCATCTATAGATCAAGGCCACCTAACTGTTGTTCTTAGTAAGAATATGCACACAGTTACCCGGGAGAAGCACTGGAAGGCTAACCTCATGGCCTGCATATTTTTAAAGCACAAAAAGGTAAGAATAAAATATTAAAATATTACCTCTTACTGGAAGGCATAAAGTTATTGGTCAGATAAAAGCGTATTGAGCAAAAGGTATTTTACAGTGAATTTAGTTACTCCAAAACACTCGTTCAAAATGAGAATTATTTGTGTTTTAAAGATTTTGTTTTTCCAAAATGAAAATTTCCTTGATATACAACTCTGACATGAAGAAACCAGAGATCTCATGAAACGAAATAAATCAGATATAAAAAGGCTAAACTGATTTTATACTCGGCTCTTTTTGATACTGTACAGAAAGAATGGAAAATGAGAACGTAGGCTGTGCTAATAGTTTTACCTTGGTAGTGTGCAGAGCAGTTAATAACCTTGAGACAAACCTTGAAACAGCCTGATGAAAGGACCACTGACTTTTTCTGACTGTGTGAATCCATGTGAACCTGGTGATGAAATTCTCTGAAAAATTCTACTTATATTTGCACTATTTTTCTCATCATTAAGACATATTTTAGGAGAAAAATATATTACAGTAAACTATAAAATACATAGTATTGTCCTTTTATTCTTCATAATCCAGCTTTAACTATAATTTTAAGAAACCAATGACTTCTTTCTGTGTATGATTAGTAATGCAGGACACTCTACATAAGATCTGAAAACCTTCTTTAAGCTATAAAGAGTTTAAGTTGTTTTAATTCACATTCTAATTTTTAAAATGTATGCATTAACCTTAGAAATAACTGGTGTATATTTTTTCTGCTAATCAGACAGTGAATCTGCAAGTCTAATTTGATGAAAACTGCTGGCTTTTCTATGTTTGATACAGTTACTTTTCCCACGCTCCCAGGTCTGTAACTTTCCTTCACCCTTTGGCTGGTGAATTTGCAATACCACTCTGCTCTGACACCCAAATTGGATACTGATAGTCCAAGTATCCTGCCCTTAATGGATTCCACATTTTTTACTTCTATATGCAATGGTGTCTCGTATTAAGTATCTGGCGGTCTGGGTGCCATCCTCTGCTACTGCTCTTTAGCCCATGCTGTGAATTCAGACCAGACTATGGGAGTGAGTGAGTATGTCTAGCATCCTTATATCCTTTCCAGTAGAGGCAAACTGAACACTAGGCAGAAGAGGAGTTATATACTGTAAGGTTTTCTATCAAGTTTTATTAGGAAAAAGTTCTGCTTGGTGTATATTAAATTAAAAAATTTTAGAACCTTGCTTAGAACCGAAGTGCTATCAGAGTATATTTCTAATAGGGAAAACAGTATTTTGATTATATATTGGATATGATACTTTATATAAATTAGAATAACATAATTAGGATTCATGCCATGAAACACTGAAACATTCAATATTTAATCATTACAATAACTATTGATTGGCAGATAAATTTATAGGATTAAACTTTTGATTAAACTTCTGTTTTTAGTTCCTTCTATGACTGCAATTGGAACCCAGAAAATAGAGGTGCTAGAAATATCTATATTATATTAATCATTACCTATAAAAATGGAACAACTCATAACTGCAATGTCACTTTAAATCTATCAATTATCACACCATCATTTTTGAAAACTACCACATGTAATATATTTACAGATAAGTAAACTGCATAAAATCAGAATTTCTAAGGGAAGAACATTACTATTTAATGTCTACTACATTAGCATTTATCGAGGTCTCTGTGCAATCATGTGGTATGACATCATCATATGTAATTAATTTCAGCCTGAATAAATCACCTATTGGGTTTTCATATTATCTAAACAGGTGTAGGAAAAGATTAAATCAATGCATTTTGTTTTTAAAAAATGGCTTATTTCACAATGTGTCTCTGACCTTTATGCCTTTATACATTACAAAAGACAATGCTTTTTCTTAATGGGTTATATGTGAATTTATAAAGATTTCTGGTTTTGGTTAAGAAGTATTTAATAACTTCATTCCCTGGTGAGAAAAACAAAGACTAAGTATTCAATAGAGATTCATTTCACATAGTTTATAATTAGTCAATACTAATTTTAGTTGGAGGTCAAGATTTATTGATTCAAAAGGTCAATATAGGGAATTATGTCACAGCACTTCCTAAGATTCTGAAAATACACAGTATTTTTAGCAGGTGAATTTGGTCTACGTATACCTTCCTTCCAGCAAATGTATAAGAATTGCTCAGCAAGTACTTGTGGTTTGAAAGGAGATAGTTTTTTTTTTTTCCATTATAAGATCAAAAATTTTAAAGTTAATGCTAATGTTTATACAGGGATAAAATTTAAAAGGGGTATTCAAAAGTAGACTTGGTTCTAAATGATTAGTGAAAAAAATCCTAACCTAGTCACAGACTATGTATTATTGGACAATGTAGGCAACTGATGATCTGGCTATCATGTGTAGAAAGGTGATATTTAGGACATATTTAAAAAAAAAATTGAAAGTATAGTGTCCTATAATTAGAGCTGACACCTGAAAACAACCCTTATGAAGTTTAAATTCACATCAAGTTTGAAATAAATGATCATATATTATCTGTTGTTTTACATATTCTGTAATTAAAATTACAACTTCAAACAAAAGAAAAAGTTGGATATGACGAGATAAATCCTTTATCAGGAGGCTAATTTATACACAATAACAACTTACTGAACATGCAAATAATGGTGCTTCATGATGAAGAACCAAAGTGACAAAATTAGTTTCATTAAAATAAGGAGGATTTTTTAAAATTTTATTTTCGAATAATCTAGCATCCAGGAAAAATACTGAATTTAGACCCATAAGACTGAATTACATTTGTGGATTTTTGAATAATGGCCATTCTGACTGGTGTGAGGTGATACCTCATTATAGTTTTGATTTGCATTTCTCTGATAATTAGTGATATTGAACATTTTTTCATGTGCCTATTGATCATTTGTATTTCTTCCTTGGAGAATTGCTTGTTTAGGTCTTTTGCCCATTTTTGGATTGGGCTGTTTGTTATTTTTTTCTTACTAAGTCATATGAGCTGCTTATATATTCTGGAGTTCAAGCCTTTGTCGGTTTCATTTGCAAAAATTTTCTCCCATTTCATAGGTTGTCTTTTTATTTTACTTATGGTTTCCTTTGCTGTGCAGAAGCTTGTAAGTTTCATTAGGTCCCATTTGTTTATTCTTGCTTTTATTTCTATTGCTTGAGTAGACTGTCCTAGGACAACATTTTTGAGATGTATGTCAGATACTGTTTTGCCTATATTTTCTTCTAGGAGGTTTATTATATCTTGTCTCATGTTTAAGTCTTTGATCCATTTTGAGTTTATTATTGTGTATGCTGTAAGGGAGTGTTCTAGCTTCACTGATTCACCAGTCAGAATGCCCATTATTCAAAAGTCCACAAATGACAAATTCTGGAGAGGGTGTGGAGAAAAGGGAACCCTCCTACACTGCTAGTGGGAATACAGTTTGGTGCAGCCACTGTGGAAAACAGTATGGAGATTCCTCAAAAGACTAGGAATTGACTTACCATATGACCCAGGAATCCCGCTCCTGGCCATATATCCAGAAGGAACCCTACTTCAAAATGACACCTGCACTCCAATGTTCATAGCAGCACTATTTACAATAGCCAAGACATGGAAACAGCCTAAATGTCCATCAACAGATGACTGGATAAAGAAGAAGTAGTATATTTATACAATGGAATACTACTCAGCCATAAAAACTGACAACATAATGCCATTTGCAGCAACATGGATGTTCCTGGAGAATGTCATTCTAAGTGAAGTAAGCCAGAAAGAGAAAGAAAAATACCATATGAGATCGCTCATATGTGGAATCAAAAAAAAAATACAAAACAGAAACAGACTCATAGACACAAAATACAAACTTGTGGTTGCCAAGGGGGTGGAGGGTGGGAAGGGATAGACTGGGATTTCAAAATGTAGAACAGATAAACAAGATTATACTGTATAGCACAGGGAAATACATACAAGATCTTATGGTAGCTCACAGAGGAAAAAAATGTGACAATGAATATATGTATGTTCATGTATAACTGAAAAATTGTGCTCTACACTGGAATTTGACACAACATTGTAAAATGATTATAACTCAATAAAAATGTTTAAAAAAAGACTGAATTATAGTATTAGCTCTGTCATGTATTAAGTGTAGGATTTGGGGGAATTTTAATTAACTTCTATCATCAATCTACCTCAGTTTTCTTATCAGTCAAACAAAGAGTTAAATCATAATTTGAAGATCTTTCCAGGTCTAAAGAACAGATTAAATAATTAAATAACTACCTACCCTGTATAATTACTGTTTCTTCTGGAAATAAAACACACAGCTGAAGGTAAATGGCAAATATATCAAACCTATACTAGTTTTACATCTCTTCAGATTTGCTCAGGCTTTCACTTAAACAAGAGTATAATAAGTAGAAAGAACACAGAGCCCGGAGACAGGCACACTTGGGCTGAAACCCCATTGGGCCACTTACTACATGTGTGTTCTTATGTCCTGAAAATTTTTCTTTAACCTATTGTATGGAAGTAATATCATGTTTTTTAGAACTGTGGTAAGAATTTAAGATAATACATGCAACATGTCTATCATTATCAATTGTTTTGTTTTGTTCTACTTTAAACTATCAATGCTCAAATTCACTGATACTTTGGAGAAAGACATTTCTCATTAACTGGCTGTGTTTTCAGCAAGTTGCTAGCTTTGCTAGGCAGATGTTCCTCATACACAAAATAAAAATATGGGACCAAGTTGCCAATGTCTTATAGCTCAAGGACTCTCATCAAAATTGTAGCAATTTAATTCATTTATTCAAATGTCCAGTTTAGGTTCCTGCTGCAGTTGGATTTAGCAAAGCCTTTTTAGATACTTAGAAAATATTTAATACTATATTCCTCTTAATTTATTTTTTTAATTGAGGTACTAGGGATTGAACCCATGACCTCACGCATGCTAAACATGTGCTTTACCACTGAGCTACACTCACCCTCAATACTACAGTATTAGTAAAGATGTACAAGTTAGCTCTCTACAAACTGTGAGAGCATGTCCTAGTCTATAACCCTCAAAATTAAATCAATCATTTTTCCTAACCCAGCTATCAGCAGTAATAATTGGTATTATACTGAGGAAAATATACCATTAAAGTTAATTACATTAAAATATTTTTACATCAAAAGTCAAGGTTATTTCATTCACCTCAACATTAGTAAGAAGCTTGACAAGCTTCTGAGGGACCTGGATTAATTTAGTGTGTGGGAAAGCCCACAACTATTTTAATACCCCAGGGTTCCATTTAATTCACAGTAGGAAGTCTTAATATAAAGGAATTATTATGATCTTGTGGAAACTGTTTTCATTAGAAAATACTATTTTTTGAAATCCAACTTCTAGTGTGGTATCCAGTCCAATTTAATCATTATAATTTGATGACATATGATTAATAAGAGTGTCATAAAATAAGAGTTAACTTTTAAAATAAGTGGGCTATAAGTATTTTTCTCCATAATTTTAATAAGGTCATGGCATAAAATGTTTGTGCTTCCTAATTATTGAATTTTAAAAGTTCTAACAGCAACTTCCTTATCTTATGTCTGTGGATGTAGATATAACAAAAAGATAAAAATTAAGGCTGTCACATAATGTTAAGTCTGCTCCAAGTAGTAAAATAATTTTTCTATTTATTGAATGAATACCATGTTCAAAGTCTTCACATTTATTATCCTCCACCTTTGTCTTAGTCCTGCAAAGTTGATGATATTGTCATTACTGTAGAAGAAACTGAGATTTAGATGCTTCTTATCCACTGTAACCAGTTAATAAGTAGCAGAGGCACAACAGGAAGCTAGTTCTGTTTAACTGTTTTTATTTAAATTTCACACTGTTTCCATTTTCCCATGTAGCCTCAATAATGAAGTGGTTCGTTAAGAATGCTATATTACAGAGAGCCCTATGGTATCAAAAAGCGGGATGAGAAGTTTGGGTTATAAAATACTCTCTGATTTACTGAGCAGTTACTGGCTTGTGTGGACCTTAATACATCTTAATTAGCACCTAAATATAAATAAGACACGCTAAATAGTGGCATGTATTTAGAAACAAATCAGACTTAAGAACTCCAAATACAAGACACTGAATTACACTGTTTGGTAACAGAGGTCAGCGTTCCCAGTCTAAGGAAGCAAGGCAGAACACCCTTCCCTAGGGAAATGGAGAGAGTCTGAATACCTAAACAGCGCATTTTGCGTCTGGGGCTGAGGCTCAGTATACATTTGCTGAAGGAAGTGAATGAATCTGGGCTGGATGAGCTGGGACTCTGAGGTGGTGTACATGAAATATGATTCATTGGTAAAATTAAATGAATGGATGGATGGAAAGATAGATGGATGAATGGATGATTGGACAGGAAAGACTGGTAACTGTCTCTAGTTCTCATGAATTAAAATTTCCTGACTTTACCAATTGGAGTGGCACCTAGAACTCTTGGCTTCTAATGTCAGAGGGATGGTAGAACTTCAGTTCCTTCTATCATTTCTCTTCCTTTCCCTTCTCTTCTTTTTTCCTCAGTCTTCACTTCTTGCTATATTTTTTCCCCTAAAATTTCTTCATGAAACACAGTTTATGTGGTATATCATCTCTCACTAATCCAAGTGGAGTCTTTTAACCCTGGTTGAAGACACCATGACTAAGAGAGTTCTTACTTAAAGCAAATATGGTTATGCTGTCAAACTTGTATTTTTTCATCGTTTTCTAAATATTCTACTTTTTCTTAAAATAAAAACAAAAACACCTGACCAGGCCAGGGCTTCCCAAGATATTTTTTGTTAAAAAATTTTTTATTTTAAAAACTTTTTGGTTGGGGAAGTAATTAGGTTTACTTATTTATTTATTTATTTTTAGAGGAGGTACTGGGGATTGAACTCAGGACATCATGCATGCTAAGCACGTGCTCCATTTGAGCTATACCCTCCCCCAATCAGGGCTTCCCAAGATTTTTCGTTTCAAGTATCCATTTGTTACTTAACACTTGACCTTGTGTGTTAATGTTTTCATTTAAAAATAAATAAATAAAAGGATTAAAAATCAAATCAATGGTTAAAATTATATTTTTGATTTTGGTATTTTTTTCCAGACAAGTGACATATTTCCCATAATTCCATCCTGAAGTTGAGAATTGCTTGTGAAGAGTATAAACTCCCAATCACCAGTCCACAAGTAACTTCTGAGATCCTACAGTATCATTCTCACTGTGGCATCCATTGTTCTCTCAACCACCTCCCAATGCAAACGTTTTAATTATAAGCAGATTTCATCTCTGCCTAGGGAAGCACTCCAAAGGTTTCTGAAATAGATACCCCTTATGATGAATGTGCAGCAAGTAAGGATTTCCCCTACATCTATCTCCTCTAGGAATAGTTCCCCCCAATATAGAAATCAACAATCAGTAACCGCGTCTGAACTATCTAACACTATGACTGAGGCTGTAGCTGATTGGCTCATGTTTGGACATCTGTCTCGGGAAAATTTTTCCCCTCAACATCTATCTGATCTCTCATTTTATTCTGATCTACACTCAGAAAGACCATCTGTGACATCTTCCTTTAACCAACTTAGAGTTCCCTATTTTCATCTCTCTCTATCCACTTAACCTACTTTGTTTTCATCAATGCATATACAGTTATGAAAATATTTATAATCATAAATATAGATCCATATATTTAGATCACTACCAGAATATAAACTTGATGAAAACAGAGAACTTCTGTTTCTGTCATTGCTATATTCCATTGCCTGGAACCATTCTAGGCACACAGTAAACACACCAATATCTTTGACTAGGTGAATAAATGAACCAATGAATGAACAAATAAATGCTACAGAATAAATCATTGATCGGTAACCAATCCTTCTGGCACAGGGCAGAATTACTAGACAGTGGCTTCCCAGGTTGACCCCATGGAGAGATGGGAAAGCCAACCTAACTGTAAGGTTCTCTTGTACACGCTACTCCTCCATTTGACCGAGACGCTATGGAGAGCCCTACTCCATTCTCTAGATTCTTGTCTTGGTCTTTGTTCCTCACCTTGGGTCTTGCCACCCATATTTTCCTTTTTGACTTTTCCTTGATACAAACTAGGCAGATGTACCAATTTTTCCAACCCTGCCAATTGTTTACCTCTGAACTTACTGCTGTTAAAGGCAGTCAGCCGTTGTATGAGGTTTTTATTATTCCAGTTAAACTTAAAAATTGAGTCTTTAAATCTATTCTTAGGTTTTCCCTATATGCCCTGAAAGAAACTCTTCTGAAACTAATATCCTATCACTATCAGAATGACACATTACACTCAACTAAAATACATTTTTATTCTTCATAGAAGTTAATT
Source organism: Camelus bactrianus (assembly GCF_048773025.1). Lineage (NCBI taxonomy): Eukaryota > Metazoa > Chordata > Mammalia > Artiodactyla > Camelidae > Camelus > Camelus bactrianus. The sequence continues at coordinate 43,821,173 of NC_133541.1, forward strand.
CTGACAATCTGTGTTTATTACAGTCATCAACATAAGGGAAAAAGCAAAAACAGAAACAAACTACTTGAAGGCATGCAGGGAAAAAGAAGGTTAAAATGCCTGCTCCATGGAAAGAAAACCTTAGGTAGATAAGGGTTTCAGAGTATTTAGTTTTATTGCCTTCAGAAACAATTTTAAGGGGGTGGGAAGGGATATATTTGGGAGTTTGAGATTTGCAAATATTAACTACTATATATAAAAATAGATAACAAATTTCTTCTGTGTAGCACAGGGAACTATATTCAATATCTTATAATAATGTTTCATTGAAAAGAATACAAAAATGAATATATTATATATATATATGTGTATCACTGGGACAGTATGCTGTACACCAGAGACTGATACACAGTCACTAACTTTACTTCAATTAAAAAAAAGATTTTAAAACCAAATCATATATAAAGACTTTGCTTCTACAATTCTGTAGGTTTAGTCCACAACACTTGTAAAATGCAAGTCGTGTATTAAATTATATAAAAGAGATAAAATCTGATTGGTCTCTAGTCTCTATTTGTCTATAAATAAAATGTCTCCATTTCTCTTTGTGCTATTTCATGTGCATGACTTTCCAGTTTAAAGCTTCCCCTTTGTTCTCCATCATTTTGCTCTTAATGTCCTATATTTATCACTCCAGTCAAACAACCAGTTAGTAACAAATTATGTTCCTCAGATTGTAATCCCAAGACTACCTTTATCAAAATCACTTTTGGGACTGGTTAAAATTTGACTCTCATATTTCACCTAGATTCAGAATCAGAATCCCTGAACATAAAATTTTATTTCTGATGTTTTAAATAAGATTCTGATGACAATAAAAGTTTGAGAACCACTGACTAGATGGAAACTGCGTTATTAATCAAAATTGGAAAGCAACTTGCCTGCTAAAGCAGTAGTATTTTTCATAATGTTTGCAGCATTTCAGTAGCACTATGAATCCATCATAGGGACAAACATCATTTTCCCCTTCAGACTAGACCCCTTAAGGGAGTGTGTTCTTTACGTCATCATTTTTCATAAAGGAGTGGTATTATGGACAATGGGAAATTAAGCCCATCAACCATAAATGTGCTCAGACTTTTAAGCCCACACCTGTCTCATTCTCTCATCTAACAAATGTATATGTGTAAATGCCAGTCAAGCAAACCAGATGGTCTTCCACAGAAACTTCAAAACGATTATGAGGAGCCATGAACACCTGTGCTCAATACTGCAGTGTCAGAGATTTGAGATCTAAGACTGTGTTTAATGGATTTGAGCATTAAGACTCTTTGAGGTGAATGTTGAAAGATGCCTTCTTTCTCTGCTTTAAGTTCAGCAGCTTGGGAACAGAGGAGACATTAAAAAGATCCAAGTTCAAAAGTAAAAATTTTCTCAACTCAGCCATCTTTAATAAACTACTCCACCTTTAAACCAGTCACAATGTTTGATTTACTTTCCCTAACTCCCCAAAGACTGCTTTGTCTTAATTCTAAGAAATAAATAAATGAGCAAAAAATATTACGATGTGGGTATCCAACAATGAAACAGAAGAGTTTTGGAATGTAGATACAACCCATAAAGCCATAACAATACTGAGATGGGGTTAACAAAATTGGATGGGTTATGGTGAAGCCTGTTGTGCATATGAGGCTTGAACAAATAGATGAGGATTATATAGGTGGTGGGGAGAAAAATAGGCATGTAATATGATGTCAACAGCATTAGACCATGTGTTAATTAAAGATATTTTTGTTAATTATGGACATTTTAACAATGTTAATTCTTCCAAGCCATAAAAATGGAGTATCTTTTCATTTATTTGCACCTTCCTCAGTTTCTTTCATCAGTGTCTTATCATTTTCAGTGTACAGATGTTAGTATACAAAAATACAACTGAGTTTTGTGTATTGATTTTGTATCCTGAAATGCTAGTGAATTCATTTATTAGTTCTAAAAGGTTTTGGAGGAGTCATTAGGATTTTCTATGTATAAGGTCATGCCATCTACAAACAGACACTTCTACTTCTTCCTTTCCAATTTGGATACCTTTTATTTTTGTTCTTGCTTAGTTGCTCTGGCTAGGACTTCCACAATTATGTTGAATAGAAGTGGAGAGAGTGGGGAACACTAATCTCGGAAGAAAAGCTTTCAGTTTTTCACTACTGAGTATGTTAGCTATGGGCTTATCATATATGGCCTTTATTGTGTTGAAGTACATTCCTTCTACATCCAATTTGTTGAGAGTTTGTATCATGAAAGGATGTTAAGTTGTGTCAAATGTTTTTTCTGCATCTATTGAGAAAATCACATGATTTTTACCCTTCATTCTGTTAATGTTGTGTATCATGTTTATCAATCAGTGTATGTTGAACCATTGTCTGCATCTGACTTTATCATGGTATATGATCCTTGTAATGTGCTGTTGAATTCTCTTGCTAGTATCTTGTTGAGGAGAAAGCATAAAGATGAACTGTTGTCAACCATTCTATTGTGTATACCATAAGAACCTTGGACAACTACTTAAATTCTTTTAGACTAGTTTGCTTACTTGTAAATTGGAGTTAAGTTCAGTATTTTGCTCACAGAGTTGCTTTAAGGTTTGACTGAGATAGTGGATATAAAATACTGAGTATATTAGCAAGCATAGAATAAATGTTCCATACATGTTTTTATGTTAATGATTTTTAATGTTATCTCCCATTTACCTAGAATGCCATAATCCATCCACCACCATGACAAAAAGTATTGTTGCACCATGTAAATGTTCCTCTGGATTCCACCTTTATTTCCCTACAGTCCAATTTCTACATAGCAGACACAGTAGTCATCTTTTCAAAGTGGAAAAGTGCTCATGTTATTTCCCTTGTAATGCTTCAATAGCTTACTAATATGTAAGAATAAAATCCAAACCCATTACATTGGCCAACACCCTGAACCTGAATTCTTTTTCATTCTCATCTTTTATCACTCTCTTCTTCACACAATTGGCTTCAGCTACATAGCACTTTGTTTTCTAACTTCTCAGCTAAGGACTCTTACACTTGACACTCCTTGCCCAGATCTTTCTAAGACTGGTCCCATCTCATTACTTAGAGCTCAAGTCAGTGTTGCTCCTGCAAAGACCCCACTCTGATAGAACTATCTCAACAGTTCCTACCCCACTCTGCATGTACCATTGAAATATTCTTGAAAAATTTCCTAGAACTTATCTGTTTAAGTATATTTAATTATTCATTGATATGTCTGTTATCTGTCTTTGCCCAAAGCAAAAATATGTTCTATGAAGGTCAGAACCTCTTTTGTCTTCAGGTCATATCCTGAAACAAAGGTGGTACTGACACATGGTGAGATCTAAATAAATATTTGCTGGATGAATACATGAATAAATGAATGCGTACTCACACGACACATTCTTGCCTCTAAGGAGAATTAAAGACAAACAGACACCTCAAAAGCTCTAGGAAGATTCCTTACCTTCCCAAACATCTCCAGGGTATCTCAGTGCATCCCAGTCCTCCCACCCACTCAATATTACCCAGTGGATTCCTTCAAAGAAGTTTCTTAATATGGATAATTCAGAGTCCTAAATTACATTTTTAAAAACTAACTTCTATTTAAAGAATAGGTAAATAGACATCACTTCTATATTCCAGTCTGCATAATAGCCCGTGTATTAATCTAGCATACAACTACCAAAACCTTGAATCCACTTGTTACTATTTATTCAGAGTACTGAAAGGATTTCACATGCATATTGTCAAGTCTATTTAATAAAAAAAATGCATGTGGAAAAAAAAGTGAGAAATCCAATCAATCTGTCATCTCAAGTGCACTAGAAGGTTGTTTTTTCTTATTCTTACCCACAGGAAGAAATATACTTACAATGATATTTAGTACATGCATAAATGTATTTCTTATGTATGTAGCTGAAACAGAACTTTCACATATCCTTATTCTGCATGATACATTCTGATATTTTTTATTCTATTAGCTATTTCATTTTAAAAAATGGTGACAGTCCACTAACTTCCTTTTGTGACCCACTAATGGGTCATGATTCAGTTTGGGGAAAAAAAGCAATTTGAATCCAAAAGGTAGAAATCTCTATTTGTAAAACTATATACATATTAGGTGGGATATTTTTGGTATTTATGTTGTTCATTCAACTATTACCTTAGATTGGGAGCTCGGAAACAAAACTCAGGGCAAATTTTATCTCCTTTGACTTTAATAGTGTAGACCTTCCCCACCCCACCCCCTACCCCAGAAGCCTGACTAAACATACTGTGTGGTTATAATGTACTTTTGGAAAAAGAGTAGATACAAACTTTGCTAGAACACACACACACACACACACACACACACACAGTTGCATAAGAAAGAGGAGAAAGAAAAGGAACAGGAGTTGAGGTGAACAAGGAAGAGAAGAGAAGAAGAAATTTGCAAACAAAAAATCATGAAATGTCTTTATTCTATAAATATGTATTTGGAAAGATTGATAAGCAAAATTACTAAAAGTCTACTTGGAACATTTTTGGAGCATTTTTGATGCTCGTATTTGAAATGCTCATACGTATAAAATCTGAATTTTGGTAGGACAATATATTGTACTCATGAACAGCTGTAAAAATGTCTTTTCCATACACAGAGCACATACTTGTAATACTTACACCACTTCTCCCAACAAAGTACTATTTCACTATTACCAGGGAGCTTCATACCTGATTCTTTGTGAAAGTTTGTCTTTGAACTTGCTTCCTTCCTATATCCTCTGTATGCCTTGATTCTGGTGAAATTTAAGCTACTCTTCCATATCATTGCAGTCACCTCTTGTTGAACAGAGCATCATTAGTAAGCATGGTGATCACATGTGTTCATATTCTTAGGTTAGCCCCTATTTTTGCCTATTTGCCTTTATAATTTTTAATAACACTCCTTTGTATAACCACAAGGGGTACAGATTTGACAACACATTATATAGGCATCTACTCTATTGGAAAACATACTCCCCTATCATCTCTCTATCCATTTGTAATAAATAAAAAAAAAAGCTATTGTGTAACGAGCAGTTGTTTCATGCTTTAAGCAGCTATCTCATTTGATCCTTCCAACAATGCTGTGAATTAGATATTATTATTTCCACTTCACAAACTAGGAAACAAAGGCTCAGAGATAAAGAAATATAGTCAAAGTAATGTAATCAGCCAGTCAAGGAGCCAGGATAAAACTGGGATATCTTGGACTATAAAGTACATCTTGCAGAGTCTGACACTCTGCCTCCATCTGACTGAGTGCAGGTCATGCTGTTGCTAAAGAGACGTGGTAAGACTACTCAGAGCGCTCTACTGTACGTGACCAAGATTGTGCTTTATGTGTGGCTGACATAAAGTGCACAACTGGAAAATGGAACATACTTCAATGATTTTACCAAATGTTTCCTTTGGTAAAGCTTCTTAAAGCACTATGCATTGTATATAATGGTTAGTTTTTTACAGTATTAACATACTATGGGCAAGTTAAATAATTAATTTTCAGACTAGGCTTGCGGATTTACTTTCCGTCACATGTTTCTATGGGAACACGTTACAAATTTCAGACTTACAAATAAATATTTGGAAAACAAGTCATCAAGTGTTTGGAACAGAATCCATTATCTGTGGTCTACACGATGTTCTCAAAGATATACAGAAATCTCAGGAGTTTTCTTAAACTTGAATATGAAGAAAATCTAAATGTATACCTGATTGTTCCAAACAAGCTGACTAAAACCTCAGTCCATGGGGGATGAATCATTTTTGATCAATATCCTTTTATGGACGAACCACAGAGTATATAAAGTTAATTCAGAATTTAAAAAAATGATTCACACCCTTTCATCAAACCAGTAAAAGTGTATACCGAACAGGGCTGGGGTACCTTAAAGCAGAGCTCAAAAGCCTAAATTTGCATCAAAAATATTAACTTTCCCTTCTTAAATAGCTTAAGTATATATTCCTTACTTTTAATAAAGAAGGCCCAGAACATTTCATTTCACCCTGTATTGAAACCACCATGACTTTTATTTAAGAGAGATAATAAAATAGCTTATAATACATTTATTTTAAAGCTGATATCCAATAATTAAATACTCCTCAGAGGTGGAAAAGAAAGGCTTTGTCATTAGCCCACTGCTAAACATGCAGGGAAGTTTTGGTTGAGGAAAGGAATAACTGAGCTTGTTTGCTTCCTGTAATACCAACTTCAGCAACTAACAGATAGAAAACACTACTGTCAGTTTTAAACTTTATGTCAAGCCTTTGTGGGATTTGAATGGAAATTATTAACCTAATTTGATATGGTGTTAATCCCTTACTTATGACCCCAATTAATGACTGACTTAATCTTTTGTGCGTGAAAGCTGAATTACCATTCCAGTGGTAAGTTATTAGAAATGCAGATCTCTGGTATGGCATTTTCAGAGACACAAGGATTTTAAGAAGCCTATAATGTGTAGCTTATATTTTATTATATTAATCTTTGCAAATCATCTGTCTTTACAGTCTTTGTTAAATATATGATTTAAATTCAGTTTTCATGCCTATATTTACTATCTGCATTTCTATGTTTATTATTTCATGTCTATATTTACTATTAATGCATGATAATTTCTGGCAGACCTAGAGCCAGTAATTCATATAGTAATATATACATAATATCATATGAATAAAAATAACCTGCAAGCCAAACAGTTCTCCACCCCACCCCCACCCCCAAATAAAATAAGAAGAAAAGAAAAGAAAAGGGAATGAGTCACTCCTTTGGTAAAGCTTCTTATACTGAGGAAATCATAGGAGATGTTTTCTGGTGTACTATATCATAAAATAAAATGCTTTTTGGGAATATGAGTCTGAGGTCTGTCACTAACCACTTGGTAAAACTTATAAAATATCTTCTCTGATACTTTTTGTTTTCATTTATAACAGAAATCAGCAAATTACAGGGCCTAAGCCAGCCTGTTTTTGTGTTATCTGAACAACAACCACACTTACTCACTTACACATTGTCTATGTCGGCTTTCTCACTCCAGGGGTAGGGTTGAATAGTTATATCTGAGTTTGTACAGTAACCCAAACTTAAAATATTTACTACCTGGTGCTTTATGGAAGAAAGTTTGTTAACCTTTGATCTATATAAAATAAATTCTTTATTTTATATATGAAATAAGGGAAGAAAGTCTTTCCCTGATTTCAATACTGTCATTTTCATACCATTTGTAAAGCAGACTAATTTTTAAAAGCAGATTCAGTATTTCACTTAAATGTAGTTTAAAAGAAAACTGCATAATAACTGACAAAAATAGTAACAAAAACAAAATAGTGTCATTACATTTTCCACTGGTATTACTGACTGCTAAAAGCTGGGAAGTTTAAGCCCGAATTCTCTTTTTAGAAAAAGATGGTAAAAAGATGGTTAGAAAGATGGTAAAGTTTTATGAGGACAGATGAGAAGTTTCATTTTAAGAAATCAAACGTATAGATGAGCAATTGAAAGGAAAATTTTCCTATGATGTGATTTAATGAAAATGTACGCTCTGTGTACATGCCACCTAAATTCATCTCACTCTGTCCACAAGCATCCCTTGTATGTAGTGCTGAGCAAGACAACATACAAAGAAATTTCAAAGGCATAAAAACTTAAGACATGCTATTTTAGAAAAAAGCTTTCATACAGTCACCATGGGAAAACATATGTGGGCTTCTTTCCATGTATTTTATGGTAAATCTTGTTTTATTTCAAATGTTTTGGAGTGTATCATAGACTGCTCGGTGTTTAGTGCCTACAAATGTTTCTATCTTACTCTGTACCACCCAATGTATTCATCCCACACTGGCAAACACATGATTTGATGATTTCTAATGTTTTTTCTCCAGATCCAAAAATTAAGGGGTCTAAGATAGTAAAATGCCCTCTTCATAGAAGTCCTCTGATTGTACCATTTAAAAAATTTTTTTTCCTTAATTTTTACCCATTGCTTTGAGCATACATTGATAATTCTTGCTTGGACTGTTTATTAATAAGGTAATTGCCAAAGAGGCCATTTTACAACTCAATCTTTACTTCTACATGTATAAGTTTGTATTCAATTGTAAGGAAGAGATTATTTTCCTTGTTATTTATTTTATTTGTATAAGTATAGATTCTTATTTTATTCAATGGGTTACAATTGGTTACTCTCCTTATTTATTTGATACTCAAATGTCCCGATTTTGCCAGAGGGAGCGCCTTCAAACTGACTTGTGTCTTGTGTCCTGTTAGATATTCCCGATTCTTGGAGAATTTTCTTTTGTCTGGCACAACAGAATGCTCCTCTATCGTTTTATACTGTCCTTGCTCCACGCCTAGAATCAGCCATTTCTTCAACAGGACCTGCTATCTTTTACATGAATACAGTAGTTAGAAATGAAGATCAGAATATTAGGTGTGGTCATTGTTACTGGAATGTAATTTCTTCTACTCTTTGTCAAGACACAGATGTCAGGAACGTACGTGTGTGTGTGTGTCCCTCTACTGTCTACTGTCTGTATTTCTTTCTTTTCTTTCTTTTTCTTTCTTTCTTTCCCATTCTATCTATCTATCTATCTATCTATCTATCTATCTATCTATCTATCTATCATCTATGACCTATATAGCAAAAACATCTAATAGATATTTTCTATTCCAATTCAGCACCAACACCACAGCATTAATTCTAATCTTCTTCTTTCCATATTTGGAACTTCTTTCCCCAGTGATGCAAAACCTAGCTCCTATTATCTGTAATATATTTATCTATATGCTTAATTCTAGAATACTCAGAAAGTAACTTCAGAGTTGCTAAACTACATTGCTACAAAAAAACTAACCTGAAAAACTAGACTTAAAAATCTGTTATATTTTGTTTTTTCTTTAGGCTGAGGTTATACAGTCAAACTGCTCTGTATAAAAGATGCTCAGGATAATTAACGTTTTTCCTTCAAAGTGGTTAGGTTATTATTTTGAAATACATTAATTTTGTTTTTTTAAGAATTTCCCCATTCTATTTTATCTAATATGCAAACAGTAATATGATTCAAGAAATCAAACTCTATACACAAAGCTAGAATCAAAGAAGTAACTACCACACCAAAGGACTTCTACCTCATTCCCACCCTCCCTCAAAAAATAATCATTTACATTATTTCTGGTTTATCGGTGTTTCTTTTTTAGAGAGAGAAGCACGCTCAGATACACTGTCTTATTTTTCCTCAATTCTTCTAGAAAAAGTGGCATTTCAAGTGTACTACTTTTTACCGTTCGCTTTTTTCTCTCACTTAAAAACAATTACATATTCATTTATAGAGAACTTCCTCATTCTTTTACAGTTGAAGAGTATTGTGCTGTGTCTATAAAATTTTATTCAGTCACTCTCCTATGTATAGGCATTTAGATTGTTGCCAACGTTTCTACTTTCTGGAACTTATTAATACTTTCAATATAAACAGATATTTGATCAATTTTTGTCAATCTTCCAATGCTTCTGAGGAAAATGTGTGTTTTCTATTGTCAGAGTGTAAATTTTAATATATACGCATGAGATGTGCCTTATTTTTCATGTCTTTCCAAAAACCTAAGTTTTCCTCTCTTGCTTCTTTTTCCCGTCACCAGTCTCCAGAGGGTAATTCCCCTTTTCTTTTTATCCTCTTCTCTCTCAGAACCATTGCCTTTTTACAACTGGCATTTTGAATCCCATTCACTCTTCCCTTCCCTGTAGAATGTTATCTGATGTACAAAGATTCTTAGGGTGAACTTTCTCTTTCTAAGGGTGCCTTCAGTTCTCCTCTTTTACAAACAGATTCTTCTGGGCCCATTTAACTCTTCAAAAGGGCTTCGAGCAAGAAAAAGCTCTACTAGAAACTGGTGTTTACTTTTCTATGAGAGGTAATTTGACGTTTGTTTTGCTTTCTGTCTTCTATTTATAACCCAGGTATGATATTTGGAGGGAATGTGGACAGATTCAGAGCTAGGCAGTTACTATTTCCTTAGCTAACAACCAAATAAATTTAAAGGGCCATTATCAAAAGTATGTCTTCACTTGTGGAAACACTGGTACTTAGAACTTTTTGATCATAATTTAGCTCCAAAACCAACTGAAACAGCATCTGGATCAAGATAGAAATGTATCACCTTTTGTGAAGGAAGGATGATTTTCTAATAGTTAAAGAAGGAAGACATTCATACAGATCATTTGAAATCATATTCAGTTCATTAAAATCAAAGAACAGAAGAACTTGTATGTGGGGAGGCAAGAACACCATCCTATTTTTTATTACTCTGAATATCTCATTGGTAAGTAGGACATTTTTGTTGAACTTGAACTGTGAGATTTGAGGTAAGATTTGAGATTGTGGTAAGATTTGAGGTTAAAGCATTATTTACTCGGACTTTATATTGAGCTCAAGCAGCTTAATTCATAATGTGTTCCTTTCCACAAAGACTGAGGGAAAAGAAAAATCAATAAAAGTTCAGAATAATCTTTTATTTTTCTTGGCAAATTTCTCTTCGAGTTAATAAAGAGTGAAACAGTAAGTAATAATGGGATAGCTTTGCCAAAAGTTTCCTTGAAATTTCTGTGAAATACTTTCCTGAGGAATTCAGACATGTAATTTATCAAGGAAAGAACCTAGTATAAAAATAGAGACAATGCATTATAAAATAATAGGTGCATAGTCATTGTTTTATTGTTTGCTGTGTTATTGAAAGACAAATGATTTGTTTTTATCTGTATGTCATCATGGTTACAGTGTTAGTAAGATTAAATAGGTTTATTCAGATAGTCATGGAGTTATGGCAGACTTTGAATGAATGTATCAGTAAAATGTCTTTATCTGTTGCCTTGAGCAAAGGACACTGCTGTTAGATTACTGACTTCTTTCCATAGCCTCTCCTTAGGAGTGGCTCATGTTATTATTTTTGGCTTTTATAGAATCTAGTGCTTCTTTTCCTTGGTTAGCATAATGACACAGTGAGCCTGCTCCAAACCCACATACCAAGTAGTGGGAAAGCAAAACAGAAAACAAGACTATTTAAATAGGCTAGGTGATTCGAATGAGACTATATAAATGAACACTGATATAATTAAATTAAATGACTGTTTAAACTTAAAAGAGACTGCTTTATCTGGAAAGACTGAAATGTTTTCAATGGACAAGTTCAGCTGTGCCTAAGAAGGATATGAGAAATTTTTAGACTGTGAAAACGATAGTTTTCCATATATATTAGTGTAGTTGTGAATCCTCCATATAATGACATTTTAAGGGTGTCAAGTTTTAATATCACTATTTCTACATTTCATTTCCTATGCAGTATCATTTATATGGACAAGTTCTGTCCCTTCCTGACACCACCACCTCTACCCCTGGTTCTATCATTTAAAGAGAAAATTGGAAAAACAATGTTTCTCTTTGTACAAGTATACCATGAATAAATTGGCCTATCAGTTTGTAGGGGTATTTGTCAAGCTCCCAATAGAAAACAGAGGACACCCTCAAATGGGTGCTTCAGAAGTGTTTAATGAAAGCACTATTTAGAAAGCTGTTGACAATATTCAAGGAAACCAATAAGGGATGCACTAACACCCAGCAACAGTCACTACCATCAGCAGATCTGACAGTGCAAGGGGAGTCCCCAGTTACTGGAATTCAGAAAAGGGCTTTAGCATATGTGAGGGTCCATCAGACAGGAACTGTGGCTTTCTAAAGAGAAATGTGGCTACCGCCAAGTCATAGTCCTGGCTGGGAGGAAGCCAGAGGAATGAATACCCCTGACTCATTATCCCCCTGCCCTCCCTCATCTCATGCTGGTGACTGCCATTGGCCAAAGCCAACCAGAACCCAGAGGCAAGGAAGTTGACTGATACTTTCCACAAGGTCACCTTCTTAAGCACAGATCAGGATGGAGATCAGCCAGAGAACAGATATGGAGATCAGCCAGAGAACAGATATGGAAATGCAAAATGGAGAATGTGCAGCAGGAAATGAGAAGAAAGCTTCTAAGGCTCAATATTGTTCTCAAAAATGTTACAGTATAATTTTTAAAATATGTATTTTAGTATCAAACAGACATGATTTTGAATTCCAACTCTTTCCCCATAAACTGTGTGACCTTGAAAAAGTTACCTCAATGTTGCTAAACTTAAGTTTAACCATCATTAAATGGAGCAATATCCATATAACAGGATGATAAAATGGCACTCTTTCTGTTTCAGCTGAAACACTGAAGGCTAAAAACCAAACAATAAATGTCAGCTGTTCCCACATTCTAAAGCAAGGTGCGTGACCACTTACAAAGGAGACTGGCAACAACTGGTTTTGTGACCCCTGGCTCTTCATTAATCTTGAGAAGTTCATAAGTCACTAGTAGAAGGAGGGCAGAACTTTGCATAGGAAAGTTAGTGTTCTGTGCATTCTTACTGTCGACTTAAAAATGATACACAATGTAAGAGCTGTGAGTTCAGTTTATTCAGTGCCTTACTGAGGACTATAGCCAAAAGAGAGCCTCTCAGTAGCTCTGAGAAACTGTTCTGAGGAGATAAGGGGGAAGGAGAGTATATATATGATTTTGGCAAAGGGGTACATACAATCAAGCACACATCTCAGTAGAAGACTGCTGCTAGTCATGAGGAACAGATATCTTAGTTAACAGTTTTAGTGATTTACTAAGTATGGAGGATGCAAGAATCTGGGTTCATAAAAATTTCTCCTGAAAATATTTAACTATCTGAAGACCTGTTCTGCCAGTTTTCCTAGAGCACAGTGCTTTATTTCTGATCTCTGCCTTTCAAGGTGCATTGAAGATCAGCAGTTGCAGTGGCTGATGACTCAATTCTTATAGAACTGGGTGGGGAACAACACTCTTCATTTTACATTACCCTTCCACTGAAATGAACAGACAGTGACATGCTTCCCTTTCATCACATACCAAGTGAAAGAGGGGTCTGAATGGACATACTCTGATACCCTGACATGAGCCTTGGGAAGTTTAGGTAGCATAGGATCTGACATGATAAATTATTGTGAGATCATTATGCCCTTCCACTCATGTTCTATTATCCTCTATTAATACCTTTACTTATCTATAGATTTTCATCATTTCCCTTTCATGTTTCATTATTTCTGATAATGGCTCCTAACTCTTCTGCTTTCTCCTTAGATGGATATCTTTAATGTCTTTTACTTTTGTTGTTGCTCTTTCCTAGACTGTCTCTAACTCTGCTATGATTGTATTGAGGGAGGAGGACTAAAATTATACATTGGAATTCTGATGTGCTCTTCCTTTATTACCTCCCCACCAAACAAACAAATTTAAAAAAAAATTGGATTGCTTCAGCTGGAATCTAAAATGTATGTGTCCTTAGAATGTCTACATAGGCAAAAAGAACACATCCAGCACCAGAAAGATATGAAAAGTAATGAAGGAATAAGATTTGATGACCAGAAAAATAAACAAAAGAAAACAAATAGTGAGGCTAAAAAAACCAAAAGCCTTTCTGCTTCACTTTTCTGCATTCATTACAACTAGAAATTATCTCCAACTGCTGTTCTCTGTTCTACTCTGCTTTTGACATTCTTAGAGCTTCCCTGTGTTAGAAGTCACTAGTATAAAGACAGGTCGTCTCTCTGACATAAACATAAAAACGTGAAAGGGCAATAAATCTTCAGTGACTGGCATGCTTATAAGGAAGCACTGAACTTCAAGGGTTGTTAAATATCACCTGAATTTGTTACTTAAGCCCAAGGGGTCCAGGTCTCCTAGAGTGACATCTTTAATATCAGTGAACATATCAATATTCTGCTTGTCTACTTTTCTATCTGATGTTTCGCTAAAATATTTTTTGACAAATTTAGGATATGTTTATGTCCAGAATCACTAAATAACTACTATCCCTATATTTTCAGATATTAATTGGTAGTTAAAGAGAAGCACAATGAATTATTTCATTACATGATGTGACACGATAGTCCCAAGAATGGTAATATAAACGCCTCCATTTTAATCACAGCAATTGCATTTTAATTTATATATCTGATGCAGGTGAAAAACTATCACTGATTATCTCTTATATTCTCTGCCTTAGGACTAAGCTCCCTAGAAAATTGGGGTTGTTCCACTATGCAGTTCCACCTCTGCTCACCCTCTGGCATTCTCCATGTCCCTGAGCACAGGGTAATTAAGTAATAATGACATCTCATGAGGGACATTGGTGTACTTACAGGAAGTATTTATTAAGAAAGTATTTGACAAAAGGGAGCTCTCAGCTGCTGAGATTTGTAGAATTCCACTTACCGTATAGATTAAACATCTGATTTAGACCCTTGACACTAGACTTGGGACCCTTGTTAGTAATTCTGTTAAATCAAAGAGACAAGAAAGTAACAGCTAACTTAGTAAGGAAGTGGATTATTCCAGTTTAATGACATCAATAGCTCTTCATTGTAATTAACTGGGAAGTAAATGAGATGAAGAACAAAATTCAAATAGTTAAATCTATAAAAAGCTTAGAACTAGAAATACAGACCTAGACTTAGCCACTAATATATTAGGAGTCAAAGTGTCTGCCACTGATTATATAGGGAGATATTATAAAGCCCGAGATGAGTAATGAGTGAATTAAAAATATGGATGTAACTGATATATAAAATATGTCACACAAAGTTTCATCAGGTGGAGATCAAGATAGTGGAAAAGAAGGATGAGGAGTTCACCTCCTCCTTCAGATACACCAAAAATACATCTACATGTGGAACAATTCTCACATAATACTGACAGAACTCTGACAGAAGATCTTATACAGGCAAAATTACAAGAAAGGTAACCGTGTGACTAGGCAGGATTTAAAAAAAAAAAAAAAGAATCAGGACAAGACCTGTGCCCCTGGGAGGAAACTGTGAAAGAGCTCACCTTGGGAACCCCCTTTGAAGGTGAGAGATCACCCAGGACAGATAGGGAGCTTCAGAGGCTCAGAGGACAGTGCAGCAGTCAAGTTGTGGCAGGTAGAACAGAGAGAGACCATGCTGCTGACAGGCCTGTGACAATCACAGATCGAAGAGTTACCACTCAACATCCAGTGCAGGCTCTGGTCACCACACCACCAATCACATCCCCCATCAAAGGGATAACAGCCAGCATACACAGAGGAAAGACGTAGTAGCCATCTCTACTAAAAACAGCCTTCACAACAAAAATATTACACTCACAAGGCTCCCACATAAACACACCCTTCAAGACCACAGTAGATAACTGTTACTCCTAAATTCATATAAAGCATCCTAATCTGTGCATAATGAGGATCCCATAAGGAGAAGAAAAAGAAAAGGGGATTGTAAATGTATTTGAATAAATTATTGTTGAAAACTTCCTAAATCTGAAGAAGGAAACAGGTATCCAGCTAGAGGAAGCATAGAGGATCCCAAACAAGATAAATCCAAACAGACCCACACCAAGACATATTATAATTCAAATGCCCAAAGTTCAAGATAAAGAGAGGATTCTAAGGCAGCAATACAGAAATAAAGAGTTAATTACAAGGGAATCCCAATAAGGCTATCAGTTGCTTTCTCTACAGAAAGGTTGCAGGACAAAAAGGAGCAGCAAGATATATTCAAAGTCCTCAAGGGAAACATTTGAAAACTAGGATGCTCTACCCAGTAAGATTATCATTTAGAATAGAAGGAGATATAAAGAATTTTTCAGACAAGCAAAAACAATGGCATGGAGACTAAACAAATGCTACTAAAAACCCAATGGTTTGATGATGATATCAAAGAGGAAATTTTAAAATACCTTGAGACAAATGAGAATGTAGCACATTAACCTTAGCAGTGTTCTCCTAGGGCAGTCTACTCAAGCAATAGAAATAGAAGCAAAAATAAACAAATCGGACCTAATTAAATTTCAAAGCTTTTGCAAAGCAAAGGAAACCATAAGCAAAACAAAATGACAACCTACAGAATGGGAGAAAATATTTGCAAATGATGTGATTGACAAAGACTTACTTTCCAGAATATATAAAAAACTCAATAACAACAATAAAAAACCTCCCAAACAACCCAGTCTAAAAATGGGCAGATGACCTAAATAATGAATTCTCCAATGAAGACATACAAATGGCCAACAGGCACATGAAAAAATGCTCAATATCACTAATTATCAGAAAAATGCAAATCAAAACTACAGTGAGGTATCATTTCACACCAGTCAGAATGACCACCAGTAAAAATTCCACAAATGATAAACGCTGGAGAGGGTGTGGAGAAAGGAGAACTTTTCTACGTTGTTGGTGGGAATGTAATTTGGTGCAGCCTTTATGGAAAATAGTATTGAGATTCCTTAAAAAAAAAAAAAACCTAAAAATAGAGTTACCATGTGATCCAGCAATCTCACTCCTGGGCATAAATCTGGAGAAAACTCTAACGATACATGCACTCTAATGTTCATAGGAGCACTATTTACAATATTCAAGACATAGAAACAATCTAAATGTCCATTGACAGATGACTGGATAAAGATGTTATACACACACACACACACACACACACACACACAGTGGAATACTACTCAGCCATAAAAATAAATTAATGCCATTTGCAGCAACATGGATGGACCTAAAGATTTTCATACTAAATGAAGAAAGTCAGTAAGTGAAAGACAAATACCATATGATAACACTTAAAAGTGGAATCTAAAAAATGATACAAATGGACTTATTTATATCACAGAAACAGACTCAAAGACATAAAAAAACAAATTTATGCTTACCAAAGGGGAAAGAGGGTGAGAGATAAATTAGGAGTTTGAGATTAGCAGATACAAACCAGTATACATAAAATAGATTGACAACAAAGTCCTACTGCATAGTACAGAGAACTATATTCAATATCTTATAATAACCTATAATGAAAATATAAAAAAGAATATATACATGTATAACTGAATCACATGCTGTACACCAAAAACTAATATTTTAAATCAACTATACTTCAATTAAAAAATAAATTTTAATCAACTTAAAAAAAAGTTTCATCAGATCACTTTATTTTGAGGAAACAGTTGTGTAGCAGATGTCATTTTACAACAATGGCCATAGCAATACCTCCTGTCCTACACACCATTCTGAATAGTGACCTTTCCATCCACCCATCAAGATGTGGAACCTAATTTACTCCCCTTCACCTAGGTTGTCTTAGTGACTTGCATGAACAACAGATTTATATGGAAGTAATGTTCTCGATTTTTTGAAACATTCCTCCTTAGAGTAACCTATCAGAACTTGACCTTGATATGCAAAGTCCAAATCACATGGAAATGTCATATGCAGGCCTGTTAGTGGCCAGTCATAGCTGAGTTCTGACCTAAAATCCAGCATCAATTGCCTGTCTTGTGAATGCACCATTTTGAACATCCAGCCCATGTGAACCTTCAGATCACTGTGGCCTAAATATCATCTTACTGAAACTATGTGAGAGACCTCAAGCAAGAACCACCTAGCTGATCCTAGTCAATACAAAGAACCATGAAAAATAATAAAGTGTTGTTTTAAGCCACTAAATTTTTGCATGCTTTGTTATATAGAAAAAAGTAACTGAAACCTCTGGTGAGGGAACTGATAGTATACTTTTTATTTCTTCTGGTTTTTTAAATTCAATTTGTACCATGATAATATTGCCTTTATCTTAAGAGCACCTAAACAATTTATTTTCAATATTCTAGTTGAGATTCATATATTCTGCAAGGCATTAATTTTTGTCGACCTTTCTAATACTTTCTATTACATACTCATATCCCACATAATATTTTTTCTTACCTTTCATACATTATACTATTTTAAGCAATAAATGTGAAAGGAATATGCTTCCAGATAGCTCAGTCCAAGATAGGATTTGGAAGGCTCATTTGTATCATCATTTTAAAAAAAAGATTTTTTTGAAACTACTTCTATTTTATGAATTGCTTTTAGCCTATGCTATTGGTGGGTCTCCTTCCTAGATAACACCTAAAGAAAATGCATTTGTAAAGGGAGTTTAATAGTAAGAGAATCATTTTGATATTATATATATAGATAATAACTAATATTTTCAAATGTAACTATTATAATTTTATGGATATGTACATTATTTCTACATGGATAATACTGCACATCCATTCATTATTTCAAAGAATAACACACTGCTCCTCTTCTGAGTGTTGACTCATACACACACACACACACACACACTTCCAAATATAGTTTGTACCCTTTCCAGGATTCTGACAAAAGGAGTAAGTGACCATTTCCTCGTTAATTTTAACAATATTCTTTTCTTAAACTTTACTTTCTTGATAACTAAAACCAGAAATACATTTACAGTTTCATTTGTATGTTTATACTTCTGTGATTAATAGTAAAATTAAATATTATTTTAATTGTCTCTTGGTCATTTGTATGTGTTTTTGTACGGTTTCTCAAATAATATTAACATATAAATTCTAAGGTAGTTTCCAGTTTTTGGAAGTTGTATTATTTATGTATATATTTCAAAAGTTGGATAATATGGAGAACCACAAAGAAAAACTGTATTCTTTCTACTCAAGAGTAATATGATCCTATTATATGTGATGGCTTTTGATGTGTCAACTTCACTAGGTTGAGCTAAAGTCCTCAGAATTTTCTTTCACTGTTTTTCCAGGTAGAGTGGGCTACAGAGGATAGGCTCTTTTGATGGAGTTGGTAAATGAAGGAGAAGTAGAGATTTTTTGGTTGCATATACACATCTTCTCTCACTTACTCAAGCAAACGCTAATCTGGGTGCTAGTGTGAAGGGATTTTGCAGATCTGATTAAAGTCCCAGTAAGTGTAAGTTAATCAACAAAAACAAAACTTTACCCACCAAGGCCAACCAGACAACAGCCACCACTGAGTGCCCAATCTGCCAGTAGCAGGTACCAACCCTGATCCTGTATATGGCACCATTTCTCAAGGTAAAGAGCCAGCTACCTGGTGGTAGGTTGAATACACTGAACTGCTTACATCATGGATGGGGCAGCACCTTATTTTTACTGAAACAGACAGTCACTCCAGATACAGATTTTCTTTCCATTCCGGCGATGCTTCTGCCTAAACTACTATGCCTAGAATAATACAAATGCTTTATACACACTTATTTATTTTGCTTCTCCGGTTGAACTCTGACTTAGGCATTCTGTAAACTTTCCTTCTCTCTTTATATTCACAATGGAAGCTCCTATTTCCTATATGTTTTCATTTAATTATATTAAGAATACAAGCGAAGTCTCATTTCTTAAATTACCTAAATCATATGAATAGGCCTCCCTCTAATACCCTCCTACCAACATTGGCTGAGTCAGGTGTCAGTTTTCTGTATTTCCTAGCTGGCACTGACTCATTCAAGAAATACAGGAAAGCAGGTTCCCCCTACTCCTGTCTTTCATGCAGAAGATGTCATTCTGTTCAACTGTTTTTCTTTGCTCTCTACTGCCACACAGCACTGCTCTTATACCTTGTTATGAGTTGAACACTGCTCCCCCATCCCCATTCTTATGTTAGATCCTAAACCCCAGCACTACAGAACATGACCACTTTAGGATGTAGTCATTGCAGGTAGTGAGTTAAGCAAGACGAGGTCACACTGGAGTAGGATGAGCCCCTAATCCAACATGACTAGTGTTTTATAAAAAGGGGAAATTTGGACACAGGCATGCACATGGCAGTAAGGAACATCATATGAAGATGAATGCAGAGATCAGGGTGACACTTCTACCAACCAAAGAAGCCAAAATTCACTAAACTGCAAGAAGCCAGGTGAGAGGCATGGAACTGATTCTCTCTCACAACCCTCTGGAGGAATCAAGCCTGATGACATCTTGATCAACTTCCAGCCTCCAGAGTTGTGAGATAGTACAATTCTATTGTTTAAACTACCTAGTTTGTGTCACTTCATTCCAGTAACCCAGGAGAACCAAGACAAGGTGAGTAAAGGCAAGGACTTGACCTACACCTGTAAAGGGTCTGCACAACAACCTGAACCTGAATAACTCCTGTTATTCACCATCTGGCACTCAGAGGTAGCAGAACACCCTCTGTATCCCTAAATATCTGCTCCTAAGATTAACATGACTCAGACCTGAGTAAAATAGACCTCCACAAATCTTGCATACATTTTTCAAAGAAAAGGTAACTATGTCCAAATTCTATGAAAGTCTGTGGGTTGGGGACAGACACTGCAAAAAGCATAGAGAGGTAGAATTACTTAGGCAAAAGGTATGAAAGTTAACATTTACTGGTCATGCAAAAGGAAATGATATCAAGTTATACTTTTTAAAATGTGGCAACTACCATACACATCACAAGACACAAGAATAAAAATATACTTTATTACTTAGCTGCCTAATACAGCTCTATAATACTTTTATTTTTGTACTTTTGGTGCTTTATTTCTTCTTAGTTGTTGTTATGGAGGTACTGGGGATTGAACCCAGGACCTCGTGCATGCTAAACATGCATTCTACCATTTGAGCTATACCCTTCCTCTGGCTGTTCATTTCTTCATCAACTCTTCGTCTCACAGCAGTTTTTTTAAATGATAAAAATATTAAAATAATTAAATCTTTTAATGGCAGAACTAAACACTTTTTATCATAAAAATTTAGCATAATTACTTCCAGCTTTACAACTTATAATTGGTAATGTAATATGATGCTAAGATCGTTGTAAAATTTGGGGAAATATCTATCATTTTCTTTCATATACAAGACATGAGGTATTGGACATTTACATTTTTCTTGTTTAATTACTAATCTTAGATATGTTTTCAATCAACAATATTCACTAACTAGTTTTTACCTTAATACCCAATCTAGAGGGTCATATTATGATTTTTGTATTATGAAAACTAAATTGCCTTGCCTCAGTTTTGAATAAAATTATTTCTCTTCCTAATTATTAAAACATTATTAAAGTTTTTAAAACTAAAGGAAATCAAATAATTCATTAGAATGAAACTGCTGCAAATTTTTGCATTGTCCCTTATTTGTAAAAATTGTATTTTTCTTTATTTCTTTTCCTTTATTTTTCTGTGTACTGTTTTGGAGTGTTCTGATTTTTAAAAATCTTTATTCCTTCTGTTGTCATTTTCTCATCTATATTTGATTAACAATTGTAACTCTCTCTCTTAACTTTACAATTTCTACCTCAGAATTCTAGTTTCTCTTGTGCTATAATTAAAGATTTTTGGATATTTCCATTTTCTACCTTTTTGGGTTTCTGCTAGGATACTTCTTTTTCTTCAATACATAAATTTTGTTCCTATCAAAAATTCAGGAAGAACATATAAAGTTTTTTGGATGCTTTTATTGTCAACTCATTTACACCGAGAACAGCGTTCCCCAGAATTTCCTTCTCTGTGTGGTTCAAGAGTAGACATGTCCACAAGTGAAGGTTGGCAAACTATGGGAGGCAAAAATGAAGTATCAGTCATTATCACCCGAGGTTGTCATTGGGTAGAGTCTGTGAAAGACAGACATAGAGGTGCAGGCAGGTTCCAGTTTGTCCTTACTCTTCCCTGTTCCAAAACCAGCTCTCCTTAACATTGTGGGCCCTAATGACCCACCCAAGCCCACTATCTGACACTTCACTGTGAACTTAAAGCAGCAATAGTCACAAAGAGCCAACAGCCTTCCATGGACCTCTACTGGTACTGTTCTCCACCGTCCCACCATAGCAGCTCTCCGTGCTTCATTTTCAGGTTTGTTCACCTGTACCATGACTCATATTTTCTCTCTCTTAATTTTCATTTTTGGACCTGTATATCACCAGCCTCTCCAACAATTATGCAAGTTCTAATTCCTCTCACAAATTTCATATTGTATATATGCTTCGTGCTTCTACTTCACTGATTAAACCATGACTGACATAGAAACAAAGTTAATCAGAAATGATCATGCACTCAAAGGCAGGTCACATGCATTTTGAAGTTGCTGCTCCACAATTTTGGGCTAAACACACTTGTGTAATCAGATTCCTCTAATCCTACATACCTTGACTTATTGATACATGTGTGTAGGGATTTTGTCTCTGAAACACTTCTGACACAGTAAAGGGTCTTGTATTAGTGGAACTTAATTTCAGACTTCATCAGAATGAAATGCATCAAATGTGGTAGGATGCAACCTGTATGCAGGGGTGCATAAAGCATGCTACTCTACCTAAAGATATACTCACTTCTGTATTACTGTTACTAGTTTGTGCTCTATAAACAGCAATATGCTAATAAGTTCTATTTCACAGGATTCTCAACCAAAAAGGAGGAAAATCTCTGGTATGTTTATACACTACGTAACTGAGTACATTCCTGTTAAGAGGGAATGTCTATATTGGTTTAATGGGATCTGAACCTTCTGTTTACAATTTGACACAGGTGATCCCTGGAGGAATTTTACACATACTTATTTCTGGCTTCATCTGTTTCAAACATTGTTTCTCTCTCTCTGCCCATATACTCCTGGGACATGTGACACAGGATGTCCTTGTACCCCTGTGCTCCCTCTGGCCCTGCACCTTTTGCCATGAAGCCACAAGTCAGTATACTGAGTATTAGAAACATTCTTTGAGGCTATTCCAGTGCTAGCAAAATAAGTGATTGTTTAGGTATGGAAATGACCATGAACCACTCTAAATATATGCCAGAAAGCCAAATAAAAAATATTTCCAGCTCAACAATTAGTTGTAGTGCTCATACTGCTTAATAATGGTCTTAAATACTATCATTGACTTACAGTATTTCCTACTGTTTCCAGTTGATTTATGATGTCATGTTTTTAATACCCAGTACTTTACTGCATTTAGTGAGTCCTTTTTTGTTTTACTTTGTTTTTCAATTTAGGACTCCTGCACCAGCACTGAGAGAGAATCAATTCTTTGTTCCTACACTAATGGAATGAAATTTTCCTAGTCCATTGTTTACAAATGTGCCATCTTTTAAAAACCCAAACTTCATGTGGGGCCTCAGGTCTTTCTCCCCACATTCAGTGGATGCTTGGCCTCCTCTCCCATCCTTGGGTGAGCTTCCTACTTGCTAAGAGTCTGGTTACCAAAAACAACTACCACACAGCTATCACCACCCTTGTGGCAACAGATTCAGGGTCATTTTTAAAATCAGCTGCTCTGATGATTATTTCCTTTTAGTTTTTGATACCTGATCATTTTTCTTTCTTGTGAGTCTAACAATATATTGAAAATAATCTAAAAGGATTATTTTCTTTAGCCAACATATTTCTAAAGTTGTAGTAAAGGGTTTTGGGGTACTCAGGCTGCTATATATTCAGAACTGAGAGTCAATGAGCACCAGTTTAAACATGTCCATATGTATGCTAACTGACTGGATACACACAACACTGCTAGATACTGCATCAGGATGGCCTCTGGGGGAATTGTGCTTCCCAGAGTACTGTGCACAAAATAGATCTTCAGTAAATGCATATGGAAAAGTGTTGGTTGAAGATCAATAAGAGAAGCAAATTAAATGTTAGAGGCCAAGGTTAAGTACCTTTTACTGCAGTTTGGCAAACTCATGTTATTAACTGACCGTATACCTGGAAGATTTGCCATGGGAATTCCAGACCCAGAAAGCAAAGAGAATGATGATCTAGGATTGATGCCCCCAATCAGCTAACTAGATTTTCATGCTCTAAGCCGTTTCTTTCAGGCCGCAGAGAACGACTGCCAAGTATCATATCAGACAGGAGCAATGACTCCCCTACCTGACACCTTAGGAAAGTGGCAAAAAAGGGTCCAGGGCTCTAAGATGTCAGCACCAAAAGGTCAACACATAGACACTGTCACTCAGGATTCTACAAGAACGAAGAACCAAGCCTCTCCAGAACTCCTCTCTTTACAAAACAAAGATAACCTGGTTTTAATCTCTCAAGGCTATTTTGTAAAGAGACAAACCAAATTGATCAAATGCAGCCAATACAGTACAAAGGCTTACTGAATAGGATTTTAAAATTGTTTTTCAGTAAGTAGAGATGGGGACCTATAACTTGTTTTGAGGCAGTAAATCATGAGTAAGATTCAAACAGATTTTAACACATCCAATTTTTAGTTAATCACATTATTTGTCCCCTTGTGCCTTGAAAAATATTTATAGGATGTTTTGCTTTAATTTCTTTATGCATGAATTGAGTATAATGTGTATGTTTTCATCACACAAGAATAAATACAGCAAAATCATCATAACAATTTTATAAAATATAAAAATGTCAGGTATTTCTTATGTAATACATCCAAGTCTCTCAAAACTGAGTATTGAGATTTCAGTAAAATGTAAATAAACTTGCAAATCAAAAATGAAAAGACCAAAAGCCCACTTAAAAATTGGCAAAAGATGTTACACACACACATACCAGGGATATATAAAAAAACAGTAAGCATATGAAAAGGTACTAAGTTTTAGGATCATGGAAACTCAAATTTAAACCTCAGTGGTTTCCTAATATAAAAATCCCAATAACACCAAGTGTTGGGGGGCAGCAGATAGAACCATTGTACATTTTTGGTGAGAGTGTAAAATGGTACAACCATTTCGGAAAAATGTTCGCAGGTTCTTATAAAGTTAAACATATGTGACCTGGAAATTCCACTCCTAACTAATTACCCAAAATAAATGAAAACCTATGTCTATGAAAAGACTTTTACAAAACTAGATTAGCAGGATTATTCATAATAATCAGAAAAAGGGGAAAAGCTCAAATGCCCATCAACAAGTGAACAGATGAAGAAATTTTGGTATATTTGTGCAAGGGAATATTTCCAAGAAATAAAAGTAAATGAATTTTGGATATACTCAACAGCATGGCTGAATCTTACAGATATTAAGCTGAGCAACAGGACCTGAATATAAGAGAATACTTTTAAGTTTTATTTATACGACATTCTAGAACCAGAAAACTGACATGAGGTAACAGAAGATATAAACAGGCTGATTCTGAGGGAAAGGGATGGCATAGAAGGTGGTATGAATGACCTTTCTGGGATGATGGATATGTTCTTTATCTTTTGTAGGTGATGGTTATGTGGGTGTATCTGACTGTCAAAATGGAACCAACGGAACACTAAAGCAACGGGCATTTTATTACATACAATGTACACTATCACTGAAAAAAATCTAAATGGACTGTCTTCAGAAATTTGGAGTTCCATACCAGTGGAAGTCTTCAAGCAAAGACCAAGAGACAGAATCACTAAACAACTGGACTAGATGCCTGGCTTTTGAGTTTCAGAATGCACTGGAATCAGAGCTCGTAAATGTACAAAATCAAAGTAGCACAACTCCCAGAGACTCATTTAATAAGAATAAGACGGGACTCAGGTACTTTTATTTTTAATTGGCACCCACCTCATAAAATTCTGAAAAAGATGGATAAATCACTGACTCCAATTCAAGAAGCAACAAAGGAACAGTAAGGAGTAACCACCATTCACCATTCTCAATACTTCCTGTTTCTAAATTTTAAGAGGGAAATCATGATGAGAAATATTGATTGATGTGTTCTATAGATGGACACATTTCAGTATATTACTATAAAACTATATTAAATCAATATGTTTTACTCATTATTTTCAGTGAAGACAATTTAAAGTTTCTTCTCTTTTGTTTCCCATACCCAGTTTTTTTATATATTTGAGAAAGTTACATAATCTTCTCTTAACAAAAAAGAAATCACTACCAGTTTTTCAGGAAACAGCAAACAAAAAGGCGAGTAAACCTGTAAAGACCTATTAAACCTACACACTCTCAGTTTATTTATAAATAAGTGGCTTCTACTACACACATGCCCCCTTGATATCTATCAGGCTGCATATTATCATTTCATGCTAATTACTCTAATTTTAGTAGCATTCTCCTGTAAGCCCAAAGCCAAAAAAAAAAAAGTTTAGGGCCAAAAATGGTTGTTGGGGGTATTATCTTTTCTCTTTGTGAACGTTACTGATACCTGTTTTGTATACATAACCCCAGAACACAGAGGTAGGGAAGGTTAACTACCTGGAAGGTAACCTGAGCTATCTTGAAGAAGTAGTACTTGGTGACAGGTGGACACGGGGGAAGTCATTCCAAGTAGTGGAAAGAGCACACACAAAGGCGTAAGAGGAGGAAATACTGCTACAAGGATTGTAGATTTGGTATAATGAAAGTTGTGTTTTGGGGAGTGAAAACGACAGGGACACTAAACGAGTAGAAGCAATGAAACAATATGATAAAAATTAGATGTGCTATAATTCTCACTCTTGCGGCATTGTGAAAAGTAAATTGGAAGGAGTATGGCAGAGATAAGACGTGAGGCAGACAGCTTTACGGTTCAAGTGACAAATGATAAGGCTCTACGCAAAGGCAGTCCTGTGAGAGGTGACTAGAAGGTGAATAGAACAAAATCGCAAAGATTTTTATGAGATTGAATATAAATAGTGAAGGATATGAAGGAATCCAAAATGAGATGGAATGAACAGTAAGGTTCTGAAATGCAATGCAATAGCAGATGTGGTGTGCACAGATAAGGGGAGAAAATAAAGATTAGTCTTGAACACACTTGTATTTGTTATTGTAGCCATCCAGGTCCAGAAAGCTGTTAGAAACTGAGACAAGAATTTAAGAAATGAGGTCCCTACTATCAACATAGTGTTTCTGGGAAAGGTTTTCTGACGAAAACAAAGGATGACAGTCAATTCACTAGCAGGGACGAGTGCTACGGTCGAAAACAAAGAGAGGAGCATCCTTAGCCCAGGAGAGGAGCCTAATGGATTTCACTGAGTTTATGGTGCTTACTTCTCTCCTAGGTGAATATCCTCATTTAGAAAGCTAATAGGATTTCTACAAGGGCAGACTCAACAAATGACAATGCAGCTCACATTAAAACATTAATCCTGATAAACCATGACAACAGACTGATTCTCAACTGAACAGGAAAAAAAAAAAAAAAAAAAAGGAAGAAAGAAAGAAGAAAGCTTGAAGGATCTAAAGCTAACTTTTTTCAAAGGGTAGTTGAAAGCAATAAAGTTTAAAGTCGTACAGTAGGAAAGATTAAAAGAAACTCAGCAAGCTACGCCTCACAATGAAGGAGAAGCGGCAGTTGTGATTCTTTCACAAACAAAATACGCTCTGTGGCCAGAGACTTTTGAAAGCAAAATCATTGAAGCAAGTAAAATAGATGATAGCTTATTCTTATGTGAGGTTTATGATTTGCAGATTTAAAATAATCTCTAGGTCTCCCCAAAATGTTGTATTAAAAAATTCCCATTGACTTTTCCGTCTAGTCTACATCTTTTTCAATACATATTCTTATCTCTAAATAAAAAAGTTTCAAGAGTATTAAAGTGATATGCTTTTACTGTTTGATTCATGTGAGCATCATATGTGAACAAAAGTTCTTTAAAGCAATGAGTCCAACAATTTATTTTCATTACAAACATAATCAAATTTTAAAAATTGTTGTGATAAGGATTTAATTTGATTGAAACAAAAGTCATATTTTCTTTCTAAAGGCTAGTAAAAGCAAACTTCACACTGCAGTATTTGGGTTAGTTTTTAGATTCTCCAAAACTGTTCACTTATTTCTAAAGAAATATTCAATGACAGAGCAATAGTTAACTTGTATACAAAGTATGCAGTCTAATATAAACATGAGAAGAAGAAAAGGGAAATATTATTGAAATGTCACAGATCCTTGGCTAGATGGTATAATTTTCAGAATTATCCAATAAACTGTAGTTTAGCTGGAATGTTTTTAGATTCAGTTAAGATCTGAAAAGCAGTTAAATAAGCATCACTTTTAAAGCAAAGGATGATAATGTTTAAACCTTAACAGTCAGTAATGACTCCTAGCTGTCTTCAGATTAAGTACACTTTGGTTCAAAAAAAATTGTTTTCTTTACAATAACAATAAGGAAAAGTCATCTCATAGAGGAATTAAAGGAACTACATGCTTTGCAAGTCAGGCAAAGACAAAAAAAAAAAAAAAAACCTTGGAAGAATTATTAACTTTGGAGTTTAGGAGTTAAAAAATGCTGACACATGTTACTGCAGTGGTTCAAACAATGCTAATGGAACGTATCATTACCATACTTATTACAGCTGCACAGTCACTCATCTCACTAATACTGAGTGATGCAACTCTTAAGATTTGCAGTCATTTCAGAAATGTATCTGAAAATAAGCTTTAGAATTTTTAAATAGGACAAAAGTAAGTATTAAAATTAAACTGTTTTATGGAAACTATTTAAATTACTGTTGTATCCTAAAAAAAAAAATACCCACTAAAAAATATCCTGGCCCCTCAACGCCATTCTCCATGAAACAGGTGTGTTTAGCAACAGCACTACATGACGGGTTTTCAGTTGTGTGATTGAGGAGTAAGATCTGTTCATATATGAAACAAAGGAATTGGACCCTGCTCGCTAATCTTGCTTTTCTCAAAGCAGAAGATGAATTTTAAGGATAAAGAGTGAAGACACATTCAGCAGAAACAAAAGATGAGGCAGAGAAGAAACTTAGCTCTCATGGCTAATGTACTCTCTGACTTGCTAAGAAATTGAGAGTCACCTGAACCTCAGTTTTCCCTGGTACCACAAATATTCACTTTACCAAGGCTGGGGACAGATTGCTAGTAAGTGTGGATTATAATGGCCACAGACACCTCTCAGTTCTGCGTGATTTTAAATTGGTGGAATGTTGCTTTGGGGATAAAACACAGCCTAAAGTTTTCAGCTTTCTGAACTTAAAGAGTTGAGAGTTCCGTTTTCACCAAAGTAATGTTCACTAGTTACACTAAAAAATAATCACAAGGTCTTAGTGACTTAGTACAATATATGTGTATTTTTCACTCACATCATAGTCCAACGTGGGTTAGTGGCTCTCCTGAGCATCCCCACTTTAACAAGTGTAGCTGTGCCATCCTGGGGACCTTTGATTCTGACAAGAATGGGGGAAGTAGTGAGAACAAAAGACAGTAGATGGATGGTAGCACAGGGTTTCCGAAGGCTGGATGTGACACATGCAGTTGGCCTGAATCACACCTATTGGCCAGAATATAGGCACATGGCTCCATCTGACTAGAAGGAGGTTGTTAAATACAGTCTTCCAGTACTTCCAGAAGAAAAATGAATATGGCTTGCTGAACATACATTGTTTCACCTACATTTTAAGAAAGTAAAACTAACTCTAAATTCCATTAAAAGTCTAAATGTTATTAATGCTGCATTAGATACTTGAGGCATTTATGAACTTGGTTGTTGATACAGATATTAGATATGTATTGAGACCCTAAATCCTAAATTCTTACTGCATAGCTACCACTATTCCAGACAAAAACAGCCAAAGTAGGGCAGAAATAAGAGCTATAAAACCTGAGTATTTATGATGAGGGTAGAAGTGGTGCTGAAGCAATTACAAAAGGTGAAACATACATACAATGATAATGCCAAAAGAAGAAAGATAAAGAAACAAAAGAGATATCTGAAATAATAATGACTGAGACCTTCCAAAATTAAATACAGACATTGAAGCACAGATCCAGTAAGCTCAGAGAACAGTAAACAAGATTAATACTGAAAGATCTATCTGGCTACATCACATTCAAACTGAAGAAAATCAAAGACAGGGGAACAAGCCAGGTGCAAAAGTTTTTAAGTTTAATCAGGTCTCATTTGTTTACTTTTGCTTTTTTTTTTTTTTTTCACTTTAGAAGGCAAATCCAAAAAAATATTGCTGTGCGCTGTATCAGTGTTTTGCCTATGTTTTCTTCTAGGAGTTACATAGTATCGAGTCTTACATCCTTGTGACATGTAACAATAACTTAAAAAATCAATAAATACTACTGAAGTGTCTCTAAATTGAAGTTAAAAACATAGTTTGTATTAAAAAGTAAAAATTTTAATCATAATCAGCTTTTCCTGAAGCTAAGGAACTTTTAATTTGCAACACTAAATTGTACAATAGCAAAAAATACTTTAACTGGCTTATGATCAGATACTAATGGAAAGTAAAAAAATAATAAACAAGTAGTGACACACTTTATTTTTTCCCAGTAAGTGTAAGAATGAAGCAAACAATAAATAACTTAGAAGATTTTTTAAATAAAAGAAATAGGAGTACCAGGATGCATTCCTCATTAAGAATTTCAAAGAAATTTAGAGTAAGAAAGTAATTTTATCCAGTAAGATTACATTTAACTTAATAAGAGGGCTTCCACTATGGCTCGACAATCAGAAAATATTTTGATGTAAGAGACAAAAGATGTACAAAGAAATTTTATATTTTACATTATTGTGACTCTTTAAATGTCTTCTCTCAACTGTATTTCCAGGTTCTGGAGGAGAAAGAAACTGATATTTGAGACACAGAACACTCTGTAAATACATTTTCTAGAGCTGATTCCAAATATTTATCTGAAATTACTACAGCCATAGTTAACCTGTAATATTTTAATAATTTTTGATTTTTAACAAGAGATTTCTCTACTTTATTGAAGCAACTGCTCTAAGAAGTGCAAATTGAGTAAGCTTTGTGCAGCCACTTAAAAAATAGCAAATGAGGAAAAGCAATGACAATGTAATGTGGATATAACTGAAGCTAAAAAGTAATTTTTAAGAGATTATAGGAAAATACTTCATGCAATAAAAAAAGGGATTTAAAAAATTTTCCCTGAAAAATTAAGCTTATGGAAATAAGGGGCATTTTAGTTTTGAATCTTCTGTGATTCTTTTGGAAATAATACAATGTGATATGAAAATTAAAAAATACTATATGTTGAATAAACTAGGAGACAGAGAAAACCTCCAAACTCTGAATGATGTGTAAGGACTACAAAGGCCAGACAAACAGCAAGTTTACAAATTTTCTTGATCTCTATCAGAGTGCTGAGAACTCAGAGTATTCAACTACACCAAAATCGAAAAGGGACAGGAGTCTGCAGGGAGTGGTAAGACATGATTACTGGCTTACTGGGTGAAGAAACAGCCAGGCACCAAGAGGAAGTGTTTACCTAGTGACTGGCAAATTAATGGAAATGGAGTGTTCTCTCTGAGAGATAGTGAGTTCCCTGGGAAAGCAGAATTAGGTGAAGTTTATACCCTCTTGCAGGCTTTTTCTCCACTAACCCCAACTGATGTCCACAGAAAATCTGGCAGAGTACTAAGAAAGTCTCTTATGGTGCAGAACTGAAGTAGGGCAACAAAAACAATACAAAATAATTTCTCTGGTCATAATGGAATGAAAAAAGAAATCAGTAACAGAAAGAGATGTGGAAAATTTCCAAACATTTGGAAATTAAGCAACATACTCCAAAATAACCTGCTGTTTCAAAAGAAATTATTTTTTTCAAAAAGAAAACATTATTTAAATAAATAAACATTACTTATTTCAAAAAGAAAACTTATTTTGAACTATCTAAGAAGCATTCTGAAGTATATCAAAATGCATGGGATACGGGAAAAAAACAGGGCTTAGCAGGAAATGAACAGCATTACATGCTGATGTTCAAAAGTACAAATACTCCTCACATCAATAATCTAAATTTTCACCTAATAAATTAGGAAAAGAAAATCAAAGTAAATAACAAGTAAACAAAAGAGATGAATGAAGATAGTAACAGAAATCAATGAAATTGAAAACAGTAAAACAATAAAAATATCAATAAAATAATACTGAAACAAAAAACTTGTTCTTTGAAAAGGTCGATTCAGTTGATAAACCTCTATCTAGACGCATGAAGAACAAAACAGACTACATAAAATATATAAATGTGGGTATAGTATATAATATCTATATATAGATAGACATATATACACATATATATACACAGAAATTAAAGTAACCTGATTTTGGCTATATATGTGATTAAACTGTAGAAGTTAAGGACAGAATTTTCTGTTTCTATGACTGTTTCAACTTTTGAATTTCCTCTATTTAAATGGTGACATTTTTCCCCTTTAGACTAACTGGTACAGTAATTACGAGTTGGTATAAATAAATTAATGACAGTTTTGTATATTGACCTTTGTAATGTTTATGCATCAGCATGAGTGGTATTTTATTGAAATAAATAAAAGGTATCTTACAAGCTACAACAAATCATACCCTCATACTGTGATGCTACAACTTTTCCTCTTTGTTTTGACTTTTGCAGAAATAAAGATGAAAGAACAAACTAATCTTGCATACTATAAACCTGTGATTCTCCATCAAAGCAAACCCAGCTCTTCCACTGACCTTTATCCTCCGGAAAGTGTTGACTCCAGTGTAATAGTGGCCATTATCCATCCCCCTCCCAATCATAGCTTTGCTCATGTCTTTCCTACATAACATTCTCATACTTAAATCTATTATATTCATTACTCTACTTAAATTACTTTTTGAGCAACTACTTTTGAACAGAGGCAAGATAATGGAAATAAAACATTATACACAACAGACATGGTTCTTGCCTTCGTAAGTGTTAGGAGTTTGTGTCCTGCAAAAAGATATGTTAAAAATAGGTGGAGGATTAACAGACTAACAATAAACACACTACGTGTGTATATATACACACATACACATACATACATATAATGGGATCATAATAAGCCATAAAAATGGAGGGAATTCTGACACATCATAGATGAACCTTAAAGACATTACACAAGCAAAATAAGCCAGTCATAAAAGGACAATATCGTATAATTCCTATTACTGTGAGGAACCTAGAGTAATCAAATTTATAAAGACAGAAATTAGAATGGTGGTTGTCGTCGGCTGGGGGAATGAGATGTTATTATTTAATAGGTACAGAGCTTTAGTTTTGCAAGATGAATGTCTGAGCAATGCTTGTTAATGAATGAGTTGAATTAATAAAAATTAGTTGGTTGCAATTTTTTTCTTTAATAAATACTAGCATAAGAAAATAGACAACTAGACAAGCACTTGCCTACCAAATATTTAATCACATTTTCAATAATCACTATTATTTAGTATTGGTACAAAAATGAAGAGATCAATGGAATGGACAGCTTTATAACAGATTGTAGTATATATAAAAATCTTAATATGTGATAAAGGAGGCATCATAAATCATTTAAAAAGGATTGACTTATTAAACATATGTTGGGAAAATTACTTAGCTTTTGTTGAGAAGGAATATCAATTAAGTTTGTCCCCTATTCAACAGGCAAAGATACATAGCAGATGAAATCAAATAGTAATGTGGGAAATACAATGGAGAAGGAAATTAATAGAAGAAAAATTGATCTTTTTGAGGGAATAAAGGATTTTATAAGATTAAAAATGGGGGTAAGAGCTCATCTATGAATCAGATACAAATAAGACGGCACATTTTTATAGAACTAACAAAACTGAAAAATCCTGACTGCACTTATCACCTTGGCCTTATCTGCTTAGTTGCCTACCAAGATTCATTGAAAGGTAGAAACTCATGAAATACAGGTTCTCATTTGGACAGATTGAGTGAAAATGGCAAGACAAAATGGAGGTAGAACAAATGGCAGCTGAAAGAGAAAGAATCTGACTAAGCAGTTATTCAGCCCAGTTTTATTTTAAAGTTTTTTAAAATTAAAACAATTATTTTTATTCAAGAAAGCTGAGGATACCTCAAAGTTTTCGCATTACAGAAAATGTGCAAATTATTTTTATGCTGCTGGTGGTCATAAACACTTCAAAGAACTTTCTTTAATATTATACTTGTCATTCCTGAGCAGCATTCCTTTTTAGCCTTTATTTTGAGCTAAAAAATAAACTGTGAACATATAAGGCATTGATTGGAAATGGAGCAAAAAAAAAAAAAAAAAAAAGGGACAAATGTAATGAGTGCAGGAAAGAACTGACCCACTTTCAGCAAGCAGAAACTATCCCTTACTCTTACTTGAATGTGGAACATGCAGAGTTTGGTCAAAACACTGTGTGCTTTTCTAAGGCAGGAGTCCAAGTAACTTTACAGAACATAACAGAAAGCAACATTCTTGATGAAATGTTCACTTGGATACTTGATAACCACTTCCTAAATCAATGTTTTCCAAACTGTAGGTCAAAACCCACTAGTGGATTATGAAGTCCTTAAAATATGGTGAATTTCAACCAGCAAGTTTTTAAAAATTAAGTAGAACACAAACAAGGAAGATAAAAATATAATAGACTATATTTGAATATATCACTGATAGGTAAGATGTACTATTTGTGAAAGTTTAATGTACCCTTATAAAGGGTGATACATTTGGTTATAGTCTATATCCTATACAGGGCGCGCGCGCGTGCGCACGCACACACACACGGATGTGCGTGCACTTGCATACCTCTGCTAGGTTCCCAACGTGAAATGCATTTTCTGTTGTGGATCAGTCAAAATATCCTCAAATCCACTGTCTGAGAATCAACTGCCCTGTATGAATGGATTTTAACTTGATCAAGGGTAGTAGTGTGTTTGTACTTAAGCGTGTACGTATGGCCATGTGAATTTACGTAGGAGCAGAGATGTAGAAATTAAGCTCTAGACCGTGTAACAAGCTAGGCAGGAGTCTGTATATAGAGAGAGACTGTGGGTCAAAACCCATTAGTTATTTATAGACAGAAAGCACAATACTCGACACTGGAGGACCTGTTGTTTCTGCTACTTACTTGGAACAAATGTTTTACCTGTCTAGATGATCACGTTTCAACTGTAAAATGCTGAGAGCAAGTTCTAACAGTTTATACATACTATCATAGACACAACATCTGCTTTAAGATACTTCAGGATTGTGTTCAGTTGCTCAGCCACCCCATGGGTGTAGTGCACTGGACTATAAAGATCCTTCCCCTTTTATATCCTTTTCTCTAAATAGGCCAAAACAAACCCTTACACCAATTTCATAAAGCACTATAATTAATTATTTTTTAAAATTCTGTTAGAAACTTCACAGAATGCTAAGATCCTTGCTACTATTGTAAAGTAAATATATCAATGGAACAGATAGCTTTATAACAGATCACAGTATATATAAAATCTCACTAAGTGATAAAGGAAGCATTGCAAATCATTTAAAAAGGACTGAATTATTAAACACATTATGTTGCGAAAATTATTTAGCTTTTGTTGGGGAAGGAGTATCAATTGAGTTTGTTCCCTATTCAACAGGCAAAGATAACACAGCAGATGAAAAATCAAATAGTAATGTGGGAAATAACAATGGAGAAGGAAATTAATAGAAGAAAAATTGATCTTTTTTGAGGGAATAAAGGATTTTATGAGATTAAAAATGAGGGTAAGAGCTCATCTCTGAATCAGATACAAATAAGATGAAACATTTGAAAAAGTAATTTAAGTAAAGGAATGAGAATAAGTAATGAGTAAAGAATATGTTTTCATCTCTATTTTACAAATGCAAAAACGAAGACACCCCCCCAAGTCATAAATGAAGTCAGATACAACTTGAGACAAGAATACTGTCCCACTGACACTGCATTTAGATTTTGATTCTCCTCCTACTGGTATTATTTCTGAGATATCAAGTTGTAATTTTGTTGTTGTCTGAATTAAGATAAGGTAATTAGCACTTTTTTATACAAAAACATTTCTTTTAGCTGTCAAATATCTCAAAGTTAATCTATTCTTGACACTCAACATGTCCTCATTAAAAGTACATGAGCCATTCAGTAACCCCTGCACATCATACACATGCTCCAGGAAATCCCAGATATTCTGAGCCCAGCCTCAGGAAGCAAGAAGGAAATCCATTATCAGGAAGGGCAGAAAGTGCTGCACACTATTATTTAATGGCCTGTCACTCCAACAGTGACAGGTGAAAATAATTCTAGGATGGATATGAGTCAAATTGTTGTACATGTACTGACTTTCCTTCAATACATACTCAGCTCATAACCTGCACTCATGCTGAAAAAACCCTCTACCCAAATTGATTTCTGAAAAAGTGAGCTTTATGTTAAGAGACCATTCAACTGATCTTTGTTTCCAAATATAGAAGCCAAGATTTTTGGACATGCAGGAAAAAAAAACTGCAATATCAGAAAATCATCAAGCAATGCAGGAAGTACAGAGATATGGTACAGAGCTGTAGGAATTTGGAGACAGAAATATTTACTGACCTAAAAATCTAATTTTTACTCCTATGGTATTCATCCTTCTTGTCCCCTACACATTTTCTTCATGGCTCTTATCAAAGTTTGCAAGCATGTATGTATGTATTAATACCTCCTTTAGGTTATACACAGGCTAAGAAGGTAAGATTCTGGATTTATCATGCCTTTTACTCTGACCTACCTAGAACTAGCGGAGTATCTGGCACACATTAGGCACTCAAATACTTATTCAAAGAACACACATCATTAATTCCTCTGGTAGAGAGCTATATTGTAGAATAACTTTTCCAAAAGAAATTCTCATGTCCTCTAAAAAGGCAGGCTACATTGAGCAGAGACCACCATTCCAAAAAGAATAATCCTGTCCAAAGGGGAGAACACACATAGAACAGCTATGACTACAGGAAAATTGGAAGATGTTAACAATACACTGCAGGGATAAGGAAATTAAAGAGTAGTAGCTGTGAGAAGAAACATTTCATAGCTTAGTTTTAAAAATATTAATCTTCCTGTAATGTGTATCTAAGTGCAAGTGAAATATCAATAAGGATGAGGGATTTGAATTGTAGGTGGAAGCCATGAATAATATCAGAGCTGCAGCCATTAATTTCATGGTTGTTGCAAATGTAAGCAAATGAGCTAGCATCAAGAATAAGAGCCAATAGACAGATCTGAGGCTTGGCAAGTACTAAGTATTAAAGAGCCTTACAAAGAATACAAAGCAGTAAGTAAATTAAAACTAGCAATTTTTTAAATCATTTGCTGGCTTGATAGTGTTAATACTTTAGGTTAAGAAATAAATTCATAATCTCTGGAAATTTCCATTTCAGCTGGCAGTAAAATAAAATGATTTTCCAAAAGCAGGAATATGGAAGGGAAATCTACAAGTCTTACTTTTTCTTATTCTTACTCTTCCTCCCCTCTACATGCCATAATTAGTTTCTGTAGCCTTAAGAGGATGGGTAGAAGAGGTAGGTTTCATAATCCTGAAAGATAAAAGTCCTTTTTAAGATTTAAATTGGACTCCAGTGCAATTTCCCTGCAAAGGAAATATGGTCTACTTTTAACGGGGATTTGTTTATATATGTGCATAAGTTTATACTTTTTTCATTTATGATTTTCACATTTTCCTGTGATCTGCAAGCTTCATATTTTCAAGAGTGTAATACAATTCAAAAGCATGAGAAATGCTTAGCTAAAGATTTGTTGCTCAAATGTGTCATTTATGAGTTTAAACTGAGTAAAGCAGGAAAGGAAACACTTAAGCAAGAGGGATTCATGTGGATAATACCTATTATCAAGTTTCATTTATCAAATTGTCACTAGCTAAAATGCCTAAAAAAAAAGAAGATACTTTAGTAAGTTTAGGAAGTCATTTCACTGTTCTGGGCTGTCAACTCTAAAACTGCATAGTCTTCAGAGTCACTGAGAAATAAGCTTATGGATTTTTTAAAAAAGCTTAAAATATTTCTAATCTGTGACACTGGTGGAACTTCAAGTGTTCAGATAACAAATAATGAAAAGTTTAATCACACTCATTGAGAAAGGTGTTTTTTGGATTCTCTCTAAAAGTCACTTTAATCAAAAATGAATGGGATTGGAAATACAAAAATTAGTTGAAATATAGATTTAATAGCAAAAATTCTGTGGACCAGGACTCATTCAAGCAACACAAGAGAATCTGAAGATTTTAAAATGGGAATAAAGCATTGTTGAATAGCTGTTCTCTATTTAAGCTGCACTCAGAGTTTTTTGTTTGTTTGTGTTTAAGGAAAAATTTATTGACTCTCAAAAAGTAAGATTACAAAGAATAGCTTAGTTTAAGAGCATTACTTTTGCTCCATTTTCCATTGTAACAACTTAATACAAATAATGCACATACTTGAGAAAAACAGAGGTGGCCCTCTATAACTCTGACTTCTGCCTATTTTCCCATCCCTAATGTTATCAGACTCATAATGGCAAGCAATGAAAATGCTGACAAATCAATTTAAAGAAATATACTCCAGTATTATCCTTATAAACATTTACACAGAAACTAGAGAAAATCTGTCACCTGGTAGTTTCAAGGAAGTTTGAAATGAGATTTGTAAAGCAACAAAAACAGATCAGAGCCACTATTACAAAATAATGCAATAAGGAAGAGATTAATTTCTAATTTTGCAAATAGCCATTTGTCTTAACATTTTTCTATATACCGAAATAGTAAGCGGTCATTATAAAATTTTTGGAAACTACAAAACTGTGTAAAGACTATTCTAAAATCACTCATAATTCTATAATTTAGAGATAGTGCTTAACATTTGAAGATTCTTTTCAGACATTTTGTATAGTTGGTGCCATGTTATATATACAATTCTATATTCCTTTTTATAACATGTAATGAATATGTATGTATTCATAAAATCACTGTCTTGTTAGTATGATCCCAATGCCCCAGCCATAATCAATCACAAATGACCTATGTTATATAATAAAAAATAGTCATTTAAGCCAAAGGAAGTATCTCCATAAAATTTCCAGATTCTTACGACTTTTCATTCTGAAAGTGAAAGGCCTTTTTCTTTAGTATAAAGTGGTTAAAAATCAGAATGAAAGAAAATTTAAGTCAGTCAGTTGTGCTCATCTCCAGCTGAAGTGCTGAAACATTTATTAACTATTTAAGCTCAAAATTTTATGAAATGGAATTTGAGCAAATTTTTGACTTTTATTGACTTTCAACAGACTCTATCATCTTTTATTAAGTACTTTCTCTATTCACTCTTAGACATCACTCCTCAAGGAGGGTTTAGGATAGGTGCACATTAACTTCACACTGGCACACTTTCAAATGACTTGAAGGAAATTTACTTAACAGAATTATGATTCAGAATCTGTACAATGAAAATCATACTGCCAGAAAGTACTTTTAAAGCCTAGCTCACAGCATCTGGAAGATCACACACTAGTAACAGAGAACAAAAACACTAACCAAATGTTCATGAAGAGGTGGGGTTACAGAATGATACCCACGATATTCAGATGTACAGAGAAAATATAGCTGAGCTCACAAACCCCTATGTACTTGTGGGAAGGAAGTAAGGAGGAAAACAGATACATTTTACTGTAATTTAGTAACCTCAGTCTAAGACTCATCTAAACAGTCCTTTAATGTTTTGTTCTTTTAACTAGAATTTCCCCAAATTGTCTGTAACTTCTCTAAGATCATCTCTAGGATGACATTTGAATATATTTGGAGATGGTGTGTGATTGAAGGCTTTGATGGTGGGAAGAAGAGACTGAATCACCTAGGTGTCCTTTTCCTGTTCTGTCTTGACATTGATTTCTACAGCATTACTCTGATTGCCAGCCGAAGTCTTGAAAATCAATCAGTCTATCTCTTGCTCTCTCTCCTTCCTTCTCTCTTTCTCTCATTCTCTCATTCTCTCTCTCCCTCCAAAAGTAGCTCTCAGGATTACCGCTGTGATGTAAAATCATGTTTACTTCGCTCTAATCTCAATACCATGCTCTCACGTTCAATAGATATTCACAACTCCTGTTCTTGGATGACTCAAAAATGAATAGAAAAAATAATTTAGAAGATGGATAGCCTGATGTTTCGTGTATAGCCTCTTGTTGGTGCACTTGAATCTCTCCTTTAGAATAGATTGTAAAACAGCTATGGGGACTCTAAATTGTGACATACAATCAGTTCATCGAAACCACTCTCTGAGTAAGGATTTAAGACCAAAAAGCACAGCTAAGAAGTGATTTAAAAAAAAAAACCTCTTACATAAAAATTTCACATATTAAAATTGCCCCAGATGATCATCATCAGAAAACCTATGAAAGACATGGCATTATAAAGCATGGAGACAAGTCTGATAACAAAAACTCTAATCAATTTCATCCAGCCACTTTTTTCATTTTACATGATACCTATCACCTATCCCCTGATGTAGCATTGTTCAGGAATTGAAGAAACAAAGGTGTTTTTTTTTCTAGTTTCAACAAAGGTGTGATATGAAAGCTTTAATCAGAAATTGCACTAAATCTATCTTTGCTATTGTATTCTTCAGCTCTGCTTATTTTTAATTTTTTAAAAAATATTTTCTAGGTCTTTGTTGAAGTTCTCACTGTATTCCTCTAATTTTCCCAGGTTCAGTGAGCACTTTTGTTATTACTGTTTTGAACTCTTTATCAGGTAAATCATTTCCATTTCTTAGGGATTTTTCCCCCTGGGGTTTTACCTTGTTCTTTTGTTTGTTTATTCCTCTATCTTCTCATTCTGTTTCGCTCTCTCTGGATGTATCTATGAAACTATGCATAAGAGTTACCCGTCTCAGTATTGAAGGCATTTCCTTGTGTGGGAGCTTCCCTATTCAGTCTGCATGTCCCAGTGTACTTGGTGGGAGAGCTGGCTCTGACATGAGCACGGGCCACATCTTCTTCCAGGATGCACTGGCAGCCAGAGCTTTGGTAGGAGGTAGGGCTGGAATTGGAGGGTCTGGAACCAGACCCAGGTGCAACCAGGCCTTCTATGCTCATTGGCAGTTGCTGCCCTATCAAGAGATGAGGCTACACCTTGGGGGTCTTAAGTAGGAGCCCTGAGGGAGTTGGGCTTCTCCCCTGTGTGGTGGCCATCTCTCCTTTGCTTGGGTACATGGCCAGGTCCTTAGGGATTGGACTAGCATTTCTGAGCTGGCTCTGTTCCTTCCTTGATATGTACATAATGGTAATAATGTTCTCTGCCTTGGCTAGACGTAGTGTTTTGGTCCAAGGGTTTGGAGCCTTACTTCTAGATCTAGCTCCACATTTTTCCCAGTGCATGCATGCAAAGACAGCCTCTGCCTTAGCTGGGAGCAGTGCCAGAGCAGCAGGGGCTGGAGCAGGAGCCTGGTGCAGGCTGGGGAGTGTGCTGTGACAATCCTGGCAGGCTGGCTAGTGCACTAGGCAGTTTTCAACCTGCTGCCTCTTTACTGAAACTGGGAGCAAGTCTGTGTATGTGCTCTTCAAAAGTGGAGTCTCATTTTCTCATAGCCCTCCAGCAAGCCCCACTGGTGTTCAAACCAGCTAAGGGAGACCACAGTCCCAGTGCTACGCTCCAGGACGGGGTGCCTGATGTGCGGCTCAAACCCCTTGCTCCTGAGGGAGGGCCCCCAAGCCTGTGATTTCCCTCTCCTCTTCTGGCTCAGCAGGGGTGTGGATTCTGACTGGACTGCTTCTCCTCTCATCCCTCCTACCAGACTCTGCACGGTTCTTTCTTTTTAGCCCTGGATATAGAAGTGCCATTCTGTTAGTCTTCGGGTCATTCTCAGTGAGAGTTGCTCCATATATAACTGTAGTTTTGTTGTGTTCATGGGTAGAGGAGAGCTCAGGGTCTTCCTACTCTGCCATCTTTATCCCACTTCTCACAAGGAAATTTTTATAATCCATTTGAAAGTCTGTATCAATCAATATGCTTACTACTCAGAGTGATTTCAACTCCAGGTACAAAGATGCTCCATGCTCAAATTCAAAGACACACAGGTGCAGTGCTATTTACTACAGCATTAGTTCTAATAACAAAAATCTGAAAACAACATAAATTTTCATCAATACTAACATATAGCATAAGGACTATAGTTAACAACAATGCAATGTACACTCAAAAGTTGCTAAGAGAGTAGATCTTAAATGTTTTTAACACCTACACACACACAGTAACTATGTGAGGTGATGGATGCATTAACTAAACTTATTGTGGTAATCATTTCCCAATATATACATGGATCAAATCATCATATTGTACACCCAAACATATACAAGGTTATATATCCATTATATCTCATTAAAGCTGGAAAAAGTTCATTAATAGAGGACCAATTATATAAATTCACTGGAATACTCAGCGTCCAGAATAAAAAAAAAAATGAGGTCATCCATATGTGTTGAGCAAAATGAGATATCAAAGAGTATGTTACAGAACAAGGTATCCAGTACGATCCCATTTGTATAAGCGCATGTGTCTCTCTGTGTAAATACTTTGTGTACTTTTAGAATATATCTGAAAGAATCACAGAAAAAGTGATTATCTCTGGAAAGAGGAAGGGTTAGGTCTTTTTCACTGATTATCTCTATTATATTCCTATTTTCAGTTTCAAAGATTTCTGCTATTATGTTTACTATTGTCTTCCTTCTGTTTACTCTGAGTTTATTTTCATTTTCTTCTTCTAGGGTCTTAAGTTAGGAACTTTCCATATGATTTAAAGTTTTCCTATTGTCTTTCTGTTACTGATTTATAGTTTAATACCACTACAGTCAGAGAACATACCGCATGTAATTTAAATTCTTTTAAACTGGTTAAGGTGTGCTCCATAGCCTAGAGTTTGATGTATCTTGGTGAACGCTCTGCTGTTCCTGGGTGGCATGTTCTATTTATGTTTATTGGATCCTGTTGGTTGGTTGTATTGTTCAGATCTTCTGTATCTTTTCTGATTTTCTGACTAGTCATTCTATTAACGGTTGAGAGGAGACTGTTGAAGTCCTCAGTTACACAATTATGAATTTGTCTATTTTTCTTTTTAGATCTGTAAGCTTTTGCTTCATGTATTTGAAGGCTCTGTTATTTGGTACATAACATATTTAGGATCACTATGTGTTCCTAGTGATTTGATCTTTTTTATCTTTACATAGTATTCCTCTTTGACTATGGTAGTTTACTGATTTTTAAGTGTACTTTATTAAATATTAATATAGTCACTCCTGTTTTTAATTA
The DNA here is from genome assembly GCF_048773025.1 of Camelus bactrianus. Lineage (NCBI taxonomy): Eukaryota > Metazoa > Chordata > Mammalia > Artiodactyla > Camelidae > Camelus > Camelus bactrianus. The sequence goes on from NC_133541.1 coordinate 43,864,094, forward strand.
ATGGTTGCATGGTATACCTTCTCCCATCATTTTACTTTCACTATGCTGATATATTTAAATTCAAATTGAGTTTCTTCTAAGAAGCATATAGTTGAGTAATTTTTAAAATTCACTCTAGAATCTCTTTACACTGGTGTATTTAAATCTTTTACATTTAAAGGAATTATTGATATGTTATCACTTAAACTGACATTTTATTACTTGGTACATATTTTAAATCATAAACATACATTATCTGTCATTACTTTGTATTTGTAGATGGAGATGAATGAGTGGGCAACAGGTATGAACCCAGCACTATAGCCAGAAGTTCAAAGAAAAATGTTTCAAAGAAAGTTTAATAATTCCAGGTGGCTGATGAAAACAGGAGTCTTCATACTGAAATGAAGTAATTACAAAATTTAGTAATTTACAAATGGGATGCCTAAAAGTGATATATCTAAAATGTATTTTCGTATTTTATAATCCCAAGGATTAAGATCCTAGTAATGCCCAGAAAACAAAAACCACACAACCAAAAAGAATGAGAATCAGACAAACATCATATTTTCCACCAATAAAACTAAAGTTAGAAGACAACTGAAAACAACTTCAAATTTTTCAGGGAAAATTATTTTCAATCTGGAATTTTTTTTTCACCAAGCAAAATTATTATTTAAATGTGAGGACAAATATATTTCAGACACAAAAGGACTCCAAGTTTATCTCTCACTCAGTGTTCCTGAGGAAGTTTCTTGAGAAGAAACACAAGCTAAATGAAGAAGGAAACAGAAGACATAGAATAAGGTAAGAATTATTTCTTACTGACAGAAGGAAATTTGACAAGATTACAGCTTGAAAATAATCAAGTTTTAATGTAAACTCAAAGTAAACCAGGAAATAAAAATCACCATCACTGCAAAGCAAGAGAGGTTGTTCAGGCTGTTCAGAAAGAGGGACCACTTTTTCACTTATTACCCTGAGTGGGTAATGTCAAGAACCTAGTTAAATCTTACCACTAATCTTAGTATCATTTCATCTCAAGGAGTTGATGTTTCTGCCCATCAGCAGGAAAATACTTCTTCCTTGGGAAAATACTTCTATGACCATTTAGATGTCGAGTCTAGGAAACACTGTCCTGTCTTCCTATAAATGGAAACCCTGTATTATTCCATCATAGAAGATAAGCTTAGAGATTCAGAAATTTTTTATCCATCTGTTTCAAGAGTGAGATTCTAATTTAATAATTATTTTAGATAAGATAACGTATCAGATATCAAGATGAAAAACATACCCAAAGACTCAGCAGATGCCTGAAAATACTCCCCATAGATTGAAGAGATTATGTTTTAAAATTTCCTGTTTATTTGCCATGCCAGGGAACCTAGTCTTTTCCCCTGAAAATAAGGACAAGTTTGTTAAAAAGGTTTTTCCCAGGAGAATTTCCATACACTCCTCAAACAGCAGACAGAATTTCTTTCAACTTTAGTCCTGAGATGCTCCCCTATGGCCCGTCTGGCAGCTACAACATCCCTTATCCCACCACATGACTTTTGATTTCAGACAGTCTACTCATTTCTCAAAACTCTGTCTAGCATGACTTAAATTAGACAGCAGAGATTGTCTGCTGTTCTTTTTTTTTGCTCCCTTACCAGGTAGTTTTGAGGACATAGGAAAGCTCTATCTGAGCAGAGTGGTTTCTTCAGAAAAACCACTTGTGCCTGGGGATTTCTAGAGGGGCTACCTACCACCAGCTACTGTATAACTTGCAGAAAGTCTAGTTTATTAGTTCTAGAGCCATTTTCCAGAATAGAGCCATAAGTCAGTCCCCTAAGTGAAGAGTTAGCTGTGCTGCACTCGTTAATGCTAATGTAGGTGGCACAGTTACATCACACTGTACTGAAAATGATCGGAGGCACTTAAGGGCCCTTAGTTTATAAACTGGACAACAGGGAGAACACATAACACAAGTGCTCTGGTTCCATGGACATTGTACTTCACGGAGAGTAGGTATTTAGTGTAGGCATAATGTATATAAACAACCTCCCCTGTGGATTACTCTATTGAAAAACAGTAAAATCAGAGCTTGCAAGATAGAAGCTTTATTTGATCTTAAACCAGACATATTTATACCTGACTGGTCATATAATAAAGAACATCAGAGAAATAAATATGATATGAACCAAATTGTTTTTAGTTAGCATGCAAACACACATCATGCATTTACATACATGTACATACACAATATACTTTTTAAACAGTATCATATTCTTAATCAAAATCCAGTTCTTTCCTGAGAAGTAGGAAAGCTGGCATCAGAAATGCAATATTGTCTGTTTACTCTTGGTTTTAAGGCTAAAAGGGGGTAATTTTTTACTCCCCTCAATTAATTCTCAGTAAGATCAGGACCAGTGTCTTAGAAAGGTTAATAAGATCAGGGCAATTTACTTTCTGCTATAGTGAACTGTTCTACTCCAAGGACAACGAACTAAACCTAAAATTTTAAAAGAGATGAGGTCTAAGTGTTTCAAATGTTGGAAAACTAACGCCCACACACACACTTTTTATACCAACACTGAATCTGTAACATTGTCTAATATGATATACTTTTAACAAAGAAATTCAGACCTTTCGTTGTTTCCTTGAACAACTGAAATATAAGCATTTTTTCCAGTCCATTTCTTATCGTAATAGATTACAAGATCATTCAAAAGCTTTTGGTATCTTCTAGAAACTTTTATATTTGGAAAGTCAGTTAAAATGCCTAGGCCTTGGTTGTCTCATGTATATATGAAGATGTTCTAGATTTCTCAAAGTTCCCTTCTACTACTTTTGTGCTATAAGGCTCTATAAAGTATGCCAGAAAAACTGAGCTTTAAATTACATTTTTATGTTACACAGAACTATATTTTAAAATACTGCATAATTTGTTGAACTTCTGGTGCTGAGATACACAGATAAACAAGACAGACCCAGGTCCTGCCCTCAGGAGCTCATAATCTCGTGTCTCTCAGACAATAAACAAGTGATGACCAGAGGTCACTGTGGTGTTACGTAAGCAGTGCACCAGAGACCGGGAAGCCGACACTACTGTTACCTTAAGCTACAACATGGGAGCAGTCTGGCCTTAATCAGAAATTCACACTTCCCCATAAAATACAGAGATGGAAAAATATAAAATCAGATCTGTGATTATTTTGTACACTTCTTTGGTGGAAAAGAATTTTGAATTTATTGTTGTTCTGTTTAGTTATCTCTTTCAGAAGAATTCAGTTAATAAGTCTCTCTGACTGGTGTTATAGTAGACTTAATTTTATCTATACGCTTGAATGATTCCTATTAATAAACACACAGAATTATGTTTTTGCCTTGGCTTCCAGACAGGACAAAGCTAAATTTGCTGTTTCAGTGAGCAATTATCTTTAGCTTACATTTTTCTGATATAATCTACTGATCCATCTCCACCACCAAATCAGATTGCACCATCACTAAAACCATCCATGCCCCTAGCATCTCGCCATTCTAATAGGAATCCACTGGTTCATGTTGCTTAGGTCATGCTTGGCCACATGTCGTAATAAACTGCATAGGTCCCAGGAAGCTGTGTTTGTAGGGCAAGCCTGACTGTATGAGGAGGAGGATGCTCTCTTGTTGGGAATTTGGATAAATGGTGCAGGAAAGAGTTTAGGTATATGACAGAGGGCCTACAGTTTAGGTAATCTGAGTTCACCTGGAGCTGACTGTGTTTCCCTATTGAGCAGAACTGGAATCCAGGACAGAGAGCACTCCTGTCCAGTCCTCTGTGTGTATGACTAGGTTGAGCCTTCTCATTTTCCAGCAGCATACACAATTTAACCCTTTGTCCTACTATTCTGTATTCAGTCCTCTGACAGTGACTACCTCATCACGGCTGAGAGCATGGACTCTAGAGATACCTGAAATCCCAAACCGCCCCTTGGCAGTTTCTTACCTTAGCAGGCAATCTAACTTCTCTGAGCCTCAATTTCCTCTTTTAGAAAATGAATTAATCGAGTGTTGCTGTGGGGTTATTTGAAATGACTCTTGTGGGGTATTTGGAACCTTCCCTCAACACACAGAAAGCATTCAGTATGTGTTAAGTCTATTTCTTGTTCTCATGTCACATATGACGTTATGCTGTATTTATGTGAACAGACAATTCACCATTTTCATTATATACGTATGTGGGAGCCACACCCTTGGGGCATTTATTTGGCCTTATCAGGTATTCATCAGAGGGTGAACTTAGCTATATTCCTGAGGCAGCCTCTATAGACATTTCCATTATCTCATTTTCTAGTCATCATCTAAGAAGCTTGCTCATTAGCATACTATGTTATAACTGTGATTTTGTTGAAGAAATTCTGTGAATTAACAAAGTGGGGATCTCGCAGGTGACTTTCAAGATGTGCAGACTGGCTAAAATATTTTAGAGATAACCCCAGACCTGTCATGAACCGACATTAGAATATAGGAAACCCTGCACCCGCCACGTGTACCTTTGAGTATGACATTCCAGGTTTGACTCAAATATTTTTTCCCACTACTGAGTTAAAGGTTTCTTTGTGGAACTGAGTTAATAGGTTTCTCTATATTTAACAATGGAATGTTGTCATATTTGGCTCAAGTGAATCTTTCATGCAAGTTTTTTTTATGTATATATAAAATGAAACTTGAACAAAATTTTGAAAATAGACAATATGCTTGATTGTTCATACATGTTGGTGTCAGTGGCCCAATTTGACCTGAGACAGGCTTTTCTTATCAACTGGGGATGACCTTTCTTTATTTCAAACTGTTGACCACTATAAATAGCTACCAAAAAGCCCACTGGTTGTGCATACATATAGTGATTTGGGCCAGTTTACAGCTATATGCCTCCCTAATTCAACTAGATTAGAAATTCCCTGAGGATGAAGTCAAAACTTACCTAGCACTCATTTAGTCAATAGATATTTACTGACAATCTGATTATTACAAAGTATTATGGGCAGTGGGAGTCTTCACATGAGTAAGTTAAGGTCTTTATTCTCAATAATTTTACAATCTGGTGAACTCTTTTCTCATCTATACTTTCTTGTAGTAAGTTGTATAGAACACAATCTTGGCACTACTGAGTGAACAATTACTTGAAAGATTTCTCCCAGGAAAAGTACTTCCCAAAACTTATAACCCCTTTCTCCCTCTAACTGAAGGGGAACCCCTTGTAAATTTTCCTAGTAGAAATCAGACATGTTTATCATGACGTAAAACACATGAAAATGAAATTTTTTGTGTGGGGAAAAAAAAACCACTCTGCAATAAGCTAACTAGTTTTCTTGGCCTTGCTTTGATAAAAGATTAACACAGTCGAATGTGCTTAGTTGCATGGGACACAGTTTCCACCAATACAAAATAAAATAGTTTCCTGCATTTTGCCCCTCTAAATTGGATTTTTAAATGTACTTTTCACCTGAGTCCTTTCTGTCAAAAAACCAAAAAACAACAACTTTTCTTGTAAAAGCAAAATGTTTTATGCTTATTCCATAATTCAGGTGTGCTATGAAGAGGAAATGGAGGTTAAATGATGCAAAGATTAGCTCTAGCTTATTATTCTGTTTTCTTACTTACTCAAAAAACTTTTTTCCCATGTAATCTAGTACAAAGGTAGCCCTTCGACAGAGTTGTTCAGTAACTATCACCTTTAACTTGATTTTCATTTCATCATCTTTCTCTGTGTGCAGGACACCCAGACCTCCATGTTCTCCCCAAGGTCCTCCATGATTATACAGTAGTTATCCTGAGTGGCATATAATTCACCAGTCCTCTCCTTCTTTTTCCGTCTCATTGAAATGAAACTTCTACAGGGTCATTTCTATATGACAGGTGACAATGCACAGTAATATTTTAAATGAACACATCCTCAGTGATGCACTGGCTAGCTCAGATTTGTTCTTTCTTGGAAACAAAGTATCGTAATTCTGATACAGTGCCCTGTTACCTTAAGAAACCTTTCTCAGATTTCTTTAAACACTTTAGCAAACAAAGAAGGGAAACATTTTTATGTTGAAAGGGATTTTTTTCTTTAACTCCACAATAAAGTCTACCCATTTTGCCTGCACATATGCATATAAAAAGTCATGTGGTTTGAACTCATGGAAACAGCAGACACTTGACTATGGAGAACTTAAAATTCTATTTTAAGTTAAAGGCATTTAAAAGATAGGGAAATAGTCTTTTAACTGAATTAAAATTAAGTTGTCTTTGGAAGCAGTAGTAGACTCAAGTCAGTAGACTAATCATAGATTGTACTGACAGCAGCGAGGGATAAAACTTGTATAAAGGTATCCATTAGGACTCATGATGGGAACCATCAATATACAGTCAAAGTTGAAATAATGTATCAAAATCAAAAGGAACTGAGTCTTTGAAAAGCTGGAGTCAGAGATGAAACCTCAGATGGCTTCCACAAGACTCTGCACTGCTCTTTGAACCAGGAGAACCTCTTTTATCTGACATTCTCAATTTGCCTTCAAGCTAGGTATTTTAGCTTGGATTCCCTCAGAAACATATTATGAGACAAGAAATCAGGTGTAATTATTCAACTTAGAAGGTACAGAGAAAGGAGACAACCCATAAAGAATCAGTATTAAGCAAATTAATACAGTGAGCAAGCCTGGGAACTGTGTGAAACAACATGCCTCAGAATTTTTCTGCCAAGAGACTGGGAAGTTGGTGTATTTATACAGCAATTTCTGAGAGTCACTAGTTGGGGGGGGGTACTCTTGGAGGCACTGGTTCCTTGGTACTTCCTTCCTGCTCTAGGAGGGGGAAGGAAGCCTTCCGAAATTTCAAGAAAAGTCCTCAAGGAGAGAGATACTAACCCTGGCTGGGTAAGGTTCACTTGGAAGGTAAAGTCTGAGGGACATGAGTTGGGCACTGAGAGCATCTGCTTCATTAGAGAATTTTATTTCCTTTTCTTTTGATACAGCACCATGAGAAAGTCAACAGGTAATTCATTCTTATCAATTAGAAATTATTTTTTTCCAGCACATGACAGGAAACCTAACAATGCCCAAATCCAGTAGTCAGTCCAGATCTTTAGCAGCCTAGTGACATCATCAAGGACTCAGGCTTTTCCCATCCTTCTCTACTATCCCTTTGATCCTCATCCATCTGGTAACCACATTTGCAAGACAGCTGCTATAATATTAAGACACATAACAAAGATCAAAGGGAGAAGGAGGAACAGAAGGAAAGAAAGGAGCAGGACAGCTCAACTACTTCTTTTCATACCCTTATATCTTTCATCTTAAAACAATCTTTACCAGAAGGATCCAACAAACTTCCAATAACTTTGTCAACTACTGTGTCACATGGCTAACCATATCTGCAAAAACAAGTGTATGGCTGTATCAACAGAGCTCAGTCGAGGAAACACAAGCCTTTCTAAGCATTTTAAGCAGAAAAGGATTTAATACTGGAATTAGATGCTTACAAAATCTGGAAAGACTAGAGGAATGAGTTCTAATCTGGATCCTCAATGATTCCTAGAACTACTTAGCTGACTCTACACGCCAGGGCTCTAATGTTGCCACTATCAGCAAACTGGGGATATATGAGTATAATACTGTTACTTATTGAGTTTAGAAAGACTCACCTGAGGTGTGATCCAGTGATTAGGATACCAGGATCAGAGAATCAAGACTGCTGGGAACACTGCAACACAGGAGGAACCACACCACTAGGGAAAAAACAAAAACACAAATCTGTGTGAGTAATTGTTATTCAGAATGCTTGCTGCAAAGGAGATTGGGAAATGTAGAAATTAAAATGAGATTAACTTGAAGCAAGCAGACTAAATTATGACTCTTCTTCTATAGTTAAACACATTTCAGTTCTATAAATATCAAGGTTCTGTAGCAAGGGAAACGTTGGGAGCAATGTCTACTAGAAAACTGATTAATAACATTGCCCCCCCACCGCCAGGACTCCAAGGAAAGGTTCAGTTCTCACTTAAGGTGGTGGGCACGCTACTCCAAGTCCCCAGTTTCCTTCTCCTAACATTCAAAACCTTCTTTGACTTAGTTCAAGGTTTACAGTCATAACTGACAGGCATATGTAGAATAGATAAACAAGATTATACTGTATAGCATAGGGAAATATATACAAGATCTTGGGGTAGCTCACAGCAAAAAAGAATGCAACAATGAATATATGTATGCTCACGTATAACTGAAAAATTATGCTCTACACTGGAAATTGACACAACATTGTAAACTGACTATAACTCAATAAAAAAATATAAAGAAAAAGGTTTATAATCAAAGATCTCTGGGTAAGCCTTGATAGTGAACATGTGGGAAGACTGGCAAAAAGAGAAGGCTATAAAGGAATGGGAGATTCTTCAAATAAAAATATGTTTTTATTGGATGTAAAATAAAAATCAATTAAGTTTTATCTGACTTGAGAATTTTCAAGTATAAAATAGATCAGGACACTGATGATTATTTTTGTTCTTATTCAAAAGAAAAATCATTTTGTAGCTATATTTTATCTTGGAATGGAAATTCATAATCATTCTTAATTGAGTATCTTATTATAAAGCACTGAAATTCTGCCTTTAGACTGAGTGGAAATGATATGATATTTCTGAAGGTGAACATTAACAGGTTATGAAAACCCCACTAGCATTCTGGTTCTAAAAAGAGGAAGAAAGAGTTTGGTTACACACACAAAGAATGCTTTTACAATATAAATTTCTCACTCTCACAACATCATAGTCGGTAAATTGTCAGAGCCATAAGAAGAATATCGAGGATCAAATAGGTGAAATGTAATGAAAGATATGTAAACTTAGGAGAAGTGATATTATACTATATAAGATGGAACTACTACGCATTCTGGAAGACTGCCTTGAGCCATTAGTAAGTTTAGCCAGGGCTCAAATTTGAATTTTCAGGGACATGAAAAATATATCACAAAATAATAATTTGGAATTTAAAAGCAAGTATCAAATAAAGAGTACTGACAGTTTTCTACAAATGGGCCTGTTAATTCCCATGATGCCACCAAAATCCTGAAAAGAACCAAGAAGCTCAACCATAAGTTTCTAATGTGGCAAAGCAACAGAAAGGGATCTATCATAGCCACAGACCCTTCCTCTGAATTTCAAAGAAAGTTTGTATTCAGATATGGTGGAAAAAACATAATGTGTCTGTGTATGTATCTGTGGGTGTCTACGGTGGAGTAGAAGTGACGAAGAAGGTGAAAAAAGGATAATGCAAAGTGATCAGTGAGGGGATTTCTGAAGTTTATAGGTAAGTGTTGGACTAGGGAGTCTGGGATTCATGAGTTAATACAGCCATGCATTAAAGCTCTGTTGTACTAACACAAACCAAATACTGCTATTTTTCATAAGAAAGACATCTTATTTTAAAATAATTAGACTTCAGTGTTCTAAAGGCAAAAGCTACCTTGAAGACTATGTGAACATCTGTGAAAAAGAAAGAAGAAATATTTTAAACTGAGGAGGCATGTCATTCCTTGAGGCTTAGTTTATATTTCTTTGTTCTAGAGTTTCTAAAAGAAATATTTGAGAGAAAAATATATATTTTTTTTCCTAACTTTCTTTCTTTAAAGAGTGTCTCTGTTTCATTCTAGTAGAATTAACCCATCTAATTTATTTTACTTTCTCCAACAGGAATTAATTTCTTCTCAAAATATGTATTTCCTCCTCAGAATTCTAGTTTAAAATGCTGCCCTTCTAATCTTTCTAAAGTATATTTTGAACAATTAAATGTAATGAACTAAGTAATCTCATCAAGAGACTGAGTTTGTAATAGATTAAAAATAAAAACAAAAAATAGCAAGCAACAACAAACTACATGATCTGTAAGACAGGTTAATTACACACATACAAATGAAAAAAAGATACATTACTGCAGAATATACCAACATTAAAAGATTAAAAAAGATAGTGAATAATTTTATGATATATCAAGCTGAATGGACCTTCCAGAAAATCTGACTCTGACATTTCCTTATGATGGCTGTGACTGACAATTTATCACTGCTTGTGTCTTCCTATCTAAACCTCTCTCTCTCTCTACCCGATCTCAGTATTTAACCACTTAGATATTAATACTGATCTGGATGGTTCTGAAGATCACCATGACTAGCTTTGCAATTCAGACTTGAAATTGAGTTGAGAGGAGAAACCCACCTTCTCTTATCAGGTCATCGCCTCTATCAGACTTCACCTTTCCCATTCTGAAGTGCCTAGCCTTTTAAAATACATTTTATTCTTAAGCTCTTTTTTCATCAAAACAAAACTAAAGACTAATTTAACAGGAGGAAAAGGAAAGCAAGCTAAGGCACCAAGACTGGAGAGGATCTTTGACAAATGTAAGACTTAAAAAACGGAGTCCTGAATTGAGCACAGAGAAGGCATCACTGAGATTTATTTCTAAGAAACCCTGATAGGCGATATTGAAAAGTCTTATCTAAACCCCTAATACTGTATTTAGCTCACTATGATACACAAATAATTACCTTTTTAAGCATTCTTCCTATAACTCCCTACAGTGTAGCTCCACAGTTTTAATGTAAGCATCATTACTAGTTGAGATTGTGGTATTCATTGATTTACAATATTTGTATAGTCTATTTATTCCTTTGATCTTGGTTTTCTTTTTCTGTTTGATGTTTTACTTTTTGTTCATTTTGACACCACACATTTAATTTTATTAGTTTTTTTAATTTGTCATCAAGAGTTAACAATTCAAGCATTTAATTACTTTTTGCTTGAACAAGTCAATCATATTTTCCATTTCACTGATTTTTGAAATACATTTATTTAAATAAGCTAAACTTTAACAAGAAAAAAAGTTCCTTAGAAGTCATGAAAATAAATACCTATATTTAAAAGGATTTTAAAAAATTACTGTAGTAGTGAAATAAAATAACTAATTTTGACCGTGCAGAAGAGAACTTCATGTTAATTTTATAAATTAAAGAGTTCACTAATGATCTAACCCAGCAATCAAACAATCCATTGTCTTGAAATGTTTTTCCCTACAAGTTAACTTGATAGATTTATATAAAACAATGGATTAAAAAATAAAATGAAACTAAAGACTTAGCTCATTATCAATATGATGTGAGGATAAAAGTAAAGGAATAAACTGATAAAATGCAGTTGAGGAAGAATCAACTAAACTTCCATTAGATGAGCTGTCTGAGATTATGCTTCCCTAAACTTCCATTAGATGAGCTGTCTGAGATTATGCTTCCCTTTGGATGTCTTTAAATGCTAAGTCAAATGCTCTCTGTACTTAGAGCCTGGTCTAATCTTTACTCTCTAAGTTACATTAATAAAGGATTAGTAATGAATTAAAACATTATTTTAAAGTAAAACTGCACAATGATATTCAACGTATCTAGTAAGACTATTCATAAGACAGAGATTCCTCTGGGTACTTTGTCATATTTATTTCTACCATTTATCCTAAGAATTCTCTTAAAATTTCTACAACTTAAATCCTAGAAACGAGTTCTTAATTCAAATTCAAGAAATAGAGAAAAGGGGATTAACGAGAAATCCTGCAAATAGACTTCAGAATAAAGATGGTGGTTTAAAAACACATCCAGCTCCTCTCCACCAATAAATTCTACTAAAATAATAGTAATTATTAAAAGTAGTATTTTCAAAGAAGTAAGTCCACAAGAATGGAGAAAATGAGAGAAGGAACCACAGCAAAACTTGTAGGTGGAAAGCAGATGGCTGGTAGTAACTGACAGCAGACATAAGAAATCTTCATCTTTAGCTAGCAGTGGGGAACTTCCAAATGCGTCACGTTATACTTGTAAAACTGAGGGTAAAGATTGAGCTAACATCTGGAGGACTGACTAATGATTTCCTGAAGATAGGTAACTAAAGCACTCAATGTCTCACCAAAAAAACAGAGGGGTTCCATAATGGGAAGCCCCATGTGCATTACAGGGGGACTTAGTGAACATATGCTTATTGAATGTTGAAATAACTTCAACACCTTTCTTTTACATGACCCTCGAAATTACAATTGCCAAGCTTATCTTCTGAGATGCCTGGAAAATTTTATTCTTGTGAACTGATCAGCCACAGATGAAAGAACTAAAGATACACCAGGAGGTTGCTAATGTAATGATGCAAACAGATAATACTCTAACACTGAACCCTGCATGTAACAAGTCCTATGCATGTGCACGGTATTTCAGATAAACTCTTTTTTTCTCACTTTTAAACGTGAATAGACAACTAAAGGTCATTAGACAGCAGAAAATGGCTCTAACTTGAATAGTAAATAATAAATAAACAAGCAACTAATTTTTTTAAATGTGGATGCAATTTAAAAGATGGAAAGAATGTTAGTGAAATAGCAGACTAAGTAGTTCCAAGCATTCATAAATCCACAGAAACACTGAAAAATAGAGCAAAAACAGTCAGAGTAAACTTTGTCCAATCTCTGGAAAGCAGTTAAAGGTTTAGAGAAACTGAACAAATGCTGAATCAAGTAAAAGGTAACTTGAAAATACAAGCAAACATTTGCAGCATTTTTACCACCTTTGCCCCTTAGCCTCACTGGCAAGACAGTGGCCTGAGAGATATCAGCCTCCATCACTAGAGAAATGCTGGTCTCAGTTTCCAGAGAGAAACCAGAGCAGACCTTATTCTTCAAGAAACTATTTGTTTTGGCCTTTTGAGGCAGATAATAGGCATGCTGAAAGCCTGGAAGGGAGATCTGGGGAAACTTAGTGAAAACTATCCACGTACATGGGGGGGATTTAGATAGACAAATGAATTTTCAGGCCGAATACGTGCTCAGAAAAGACCTGAGAAGACCTCAAGCTTTTATTCTTTGGCTGATTTCTAGGCTCAGCCAAAGGAGAAAATGAATGCCACATCACAGTTGTAAATAACCTGGCTACATGTTAAAGCAGTGCCCCAACAGAAAGCCAGTCTGCAAAGATCAAATAAGCCAGCCAGGTTCCCTCCCTCCAGCCCTCCCTACATCACTTCCTTCCTTCCTTTCACACAAACTAAAGAAACAGGGACTTCAGAGGGCCCACAGGACAAAAAAATACAGACTTTAGAAAAGTCACTAAATAAACAACTACAACATACAACAAACTACAAAAAAAAAGCCCAAGGAAAAGAAGTCTGATTTCCAAAGTTACCACGATATTCAAAATTTCCAGTTTTCCATAAAAATTGCAAAAGCATGTAGAGAAACAAGAAAGTAGGTCCATTTACAAGATAAAGTAACAGCAACTGTCCCTGAAGTATCACAGACATTTGATTTACCAAAGAAATACTTTAAATCAGCTATGTTAAAATTTTTTCAAAGAGCTAAAGGAAACCAGGAGAAAAATGTCTCAACAAATAGAGACTATCAACAAAGATTATAAAAAAGAACAGAAAAGAAATTCTGGAGTTGAAAAGTGCAATTAGTAAAATAAAAACAAAAAAAATTCACTAGAGGTTTTCAATAGAAGATTGAGCAGGCAGAAGAAAGAATCCAGAAAAGTTTTTAAAAAGGTCATTTTAAATTATCCAGTCAGAGGAGCAGAAAGTAAAATGACTGAAGGAAGATGAACAGAGTCTAAGAAATTGTGAGACAACAGGAAGAATACCAATATATATGCATAATGGGAATCCCAGAAGGCAAGGAGAGAAAGGGTCAGAAAGAATATTTGAATAAATAATGGCTGAAAAATTCCCCGATTTGGTTAGAGAAGTGGATCTACACATCTAAAAGTTCAAAGAACTTCAAGAAGAACAAACACAAAGCAATTCACAATGAGACACATTTTAACTAAACTGTTGAAAGCCAGAGACAGAAAGTCTTGAAAGCAGCAAAAGAGGAGTCTTATCACATACAAGGGTTTCTCAATAAGATAACAGCTAATTTCTCAGCATAAATCCTAGAGGCCAAAGGTAGTGGGGTGACCTTTTTAAAGTGCTGAAGAAAATACTGTCAAACAAGAATTACACATCCAGCAAAACTATCCTTAAAAAAAAAGGAGAAATTAAGATATTCCCAGAAAAATAAAAACTAGGAGAATTCTTTGCTAGTAGGCCTGCCCCACAAGAAATGCTAAGAAAATGTTCTTCAGGCAGAAATGAAATGACACTAGGCACTAACTCAAATCCATATGAAGAAAACAACACTAATAGCAGTAACTACATAAATAAGCAAAAACGCCAACACTATTGTGTTTTGGTTTGTCACTCCTCACTTTTTCTTTTTATGATTTAAAAGACATGCATAAAATATAATTATAAATCTATGTTAATGGGCACACAATATGTAAAGAAATCAAAGGATTTAAATATATATGTTTAGACAAGCAAAATAGAAAAAGACAATACAATAAAAACATGAAAAAATCAGAAGTATAGGAAGATAACACTGATGACTAAGTACAGCATGGTGACTGTAGTTAACAGTGTATTGTTTACTGGAAATATGCTAAAAGAGTAGATCTTAAGTGTTTTCATACACACACATATAAAAGGAACTATCCCTAAAATATCCCTAAAAGCAAATATTTTCTGCAATATTGCAGTTTTCTTTTTCATTTTTTGACAGTGTTTTGTTTGTTTGGGTTTGGTTTTCTTGAAAAGCAGATGTCCTAGAATCTAATGAAGTCCAATTCAGCATTTATTTTTCTTTTATGGATTGTGCTTTTGGCATTATATATAAAAAATCTTTTTCCTAACTCAGATTATGAAGGTTTTCTTCTATGTTTTACTCTGGAAGTTTTACAGTTTTAGGTTTCGAATTTAAGTTCATGATTAATTTTGAGTTAACTTGTGTTCTTACGTGAGATATGGAATAAAGTTTGTTTTTTTTTTTTTGCCTGTCAATATCCATTTGTTTCAAAACCATTTGCTGTAAAAACTGTCCTTTCTCTAATGAATTTTCTTTGCTTTGCATCTTTACAAAACATTATATCTAATGTATCTTGTACCCTTCAAACTTGATGAACTGGTTTTTTAGTTATAATAGCTTATTTATAATTCAGTTGGATTTTCTGCATAAACATTTATGTCATTTTTTAATAAAGATACTTTAATTATTTCTTTTCAATATAGGTGCTTTACATTTCTCTTTTTTCCAGCTTTATAGAAGTATAACTGACAAATAACAATTGTGTATATTTAATGTGTTCAACATGTTTTGGTATAAGTATACATTGCAAAATAAATACCATAATCAAGCTAATTAACATCTCCATCACCTCACAGTTCCTTTTATATGTGTGTGTATGAAAACACTTAAGATCTACTCTTTTAGCATATTTCCAGTAAACAATACACTATTAACTATAGTCACCATGCTGTACTTAGTCATCAGAATTTATTAATGTTATAACTGAAAGTCTGTACCATTTAACCAATATATCTACACTTCCCTTGCCCCCTCAGTCACTGATAACTACCATCCTACTCTATTTTTACGAATTTGACTTTTTTCGATTTTATATGTTAATGAGACAATGCAGTAATTATCTTTCTGTGTCTAATTTATTTCATCTAGTGTAATATCCTCCAGGTTCATCCTTGTTGTTGCCAAATAATATTCTATTATTTACTGAAGGAAACCAGAATATGCCATCATAGAATATGCCTCATTGACACAAAAATAATTTTGGGCTAAAGACTTATTTTTTAAAAGCAGGTATGAGAATGACATAAGAATAATTTTGGGCTAAAGACATATTTTTTAAAAAGCAGGTATGAGAAAGGTACTCTGAACCTCCCCTTTATCTTCCTGAAAGCAGGAGACAAAATTCTCATATGAAGTATGTTCTCCCTATACCAGAAAGAAACATTCTTATTATCAAGGACAGAATGTTGTGGCCAAGAGAATTCTGTACAAACTGAAATAATTTTTATCTTCCTTTAGCCTTCTCACATACTTTACTTTCTCAGAATTGCCTCTTTGTTCAAGCTAGTGTGAAAGCATGTAGGTTTTGCCACTTCCTTGGGTTTTAATTTCTTTGTGAGGCTTTCCATGTCACATAAAACTTACATTAAGTAAATTTGTGTGCTTTTCTGTTGTTAATATGTTCTATGGCAGTTTAATTCCTAGGCCCATCCTAAAAACCTTAAGAGTTGTAGAGGTAGAATTTTGCCTCCCCTACAATATATATGTAACCTTTTCTTTATCCATTTATCCATTAATATTCAACTAGATTGTTTTCATACCTTTTCTATTGTGAATGATGCTACAATGAAATGGTAGTATAGATACCTCTTCAAGGAAGTTATTTTATTTCCTTTGTATATATATTTAGAAGAGCAACTACTGGATGGTATGCTAATTCTGTATTTAATTTGGGGGGAATCTCTATACCATTTTCCACAACGGCTGTACCAATTTACATTTCTACCAACAGTGTACAAGTGTTATTTTTATTCCATATTCTTGCCAACACCTGTTATCCTTTGACTTTTTGATAATAGGCAACCTAACAGTTTTGAGGTAATAACTCACTGTGGTTTGGATTTGCAATTCCCTGATTATTAGTGATGTTGAGCACCTTTTCATAACCTGCTGGGCATTTGTATGTCTTCCTTGAAAAAAAGTCTATTCAGGTCCTTTGCCCATTTTTTATTGGGTTATTAGAGTGCTGCTGTTATTGTGTTTTTGTTTTTGTTTTGTTTTGTTTGCTTTTGACTTTAATTCCTTACATACTTTGGATATCAATATTTTATTATGTTTATTAATATTTTTTCCATTCTGTAGGTTGCCCCTGAATTTTGTGATGGTTTCTTTTGCTGTGCAGAACTTTTCAGTCTGATGTTCTACTTATTTATTTTTGCTTTTGTTGCCTGTGCTTTTAGTGTCATATCCCAAAATACAATTGCTAAGGCCAATGTCGAGCAGATTTCTCTTTGTATTTTCTTAAAGGAGTTTATGTTTTCAAACATTATGTTTAAACCTTTATCCATTTTCAGTTGATTTTTGTGTATACTGTAAGATAAGGATTCATTCCATCCTTTTGCGTGTGAACATCCAGGTTTCTCAACATAATTTTTTAAAAAAACTATCCTTTCCTCATGGTGTATTCTTGGCAACTTCATTGAAGATTAGTTGACTGTATATGCATGGATTTATTTCTGGGCTTTCTATTCTATTCCATGGTTCTATTATGTCTGTTTCCATGCCAATACAATACAGCTTTGATTATTACAGCCTTGTAATGTGTTTTGAAGTCAGGAAGTGTGGTACTTCCAACTTTATTATTTATCCAATAAGAAGCTTTAGCTTTAAGACAAGAAATCAAGCTGGGGTAGAATTCTGTATTTCTCAAAATTTCCTCTGCTTTGCTTTAGCAAAAATAATGCCTGCTGACTTTCTAGGCAATTTCATTTACTTCAGATTAAATTTTGTCCAAATAATTTTGGAAAGCTGATTACTCATGTGGTTGGAAAGACTATAGTATGCTTATTAGGTTATACTTAACTATTTTCTTTATGTCCTATGTGGTTAACATCTTTAATGGGAAACAAAACTTAATTTTAGACTGTGGGGAAACTGTAGGTACCTGGAAGTTTTTTCCTTCTTTGTATTTTGTCTATTTTCTATCAAGATCTGACAAACTCTTGGGAGCTCATGATAAAGTTCATGTTTCCAGACATGAATTCAGGACAAACTCAGGACAGTAAAGGGCAGGTGAATGGAACACTAGTCTTTACTATGAAGGACAGTAGTTATTCTGACTAATTGTTTTTAATATTGTCCTCTTCCACACAACAGACCACATAAAGAACATGTATTTTTTTTTAAAAGAAACAAACAAAAAGGTGCTGGACTTTTTGAATACCATAGGTTATCCTTATGATATCAATGAACAGCAGTAATGAAAATTCTCTGAAGAATACAAACTTTCAAAGTAGGTAATAAAAATGAATTCCAATTCAAGTATGTAACACATCTTCAAACTTGCTAACTCCTAATATGAATTGTGAAAATAGAATATTAGAGAAAGATTGTAGATCAAATGAAGTTATACTCCTTTAATTTTACTCTTCTCTAAGTATTGCAGAAACCTTTCCTATTGCAATTAGTTCAACTCACTTTAAAAAGCCCTTTACAGATTCTCTTTTCTTTATAATTATCACTTCAATTTAAATTTCTCTTTCATTATCAACAATGTTTTCATCAACATTCAGTCCATCTGGAAGAAAATATATCCACATCACCGTATATGAATTTCTCCTTTAGCCATCATTGAACAAAAAGGCACCCATGTGATTAATAACCTCACAATAGCTATCAAGTCTGGTTTCTTTCAGCATCTGAGTTATCTGGAACAGAACGTTCCTCCTAGTGTCTTACATTATTGTCTTATGATTGGTCACTTTCTATTTCTAATAATGTTTCACTCTGATTTGTTGTATATTTTCCATTATTCCTTTTCATTCCTACTGATATTTGTTTAAAGTATGTTAGAAAGACTTGTCAATTTTTGTTCTCACACATCTTTCCATTTTCTCATACTTTTTTTTCTCATTAAAATATTGGTCATTAGACCTGTATTTTAGGCTTATTTTTAGAATGTTTTATAACTATTATAAATACTAAATTTTTAAACATTAAATAGTATTCCTGGTTTAAAAAGTTTAATTTAAAAGTACGATTTTCTATTTACAATCTTAGAAACATTAACATTTAGATATTTGCACAATATCTGAAAATTTCTTCCAATTTTTCACATATCTAAAAGTATGAAAAGACAACTGACTGCTAAACAAACAATGAAAAAAGATTGGAACCTAGCAAAAAAGATCTTCTTCAACTGGAAACACAAAGAGGGAACCACAGCAGGATGGTAGGAGCGGCATACTCACGATATAATTGGGCCCCGTACCCCCGGATGGGCAGCTCACAGGCTGAGGAATAACTGGTCACAGAGACCCTCTTATAGGAGTGAGAATTCTGGGCCTGATGTCAGGTTCCCCAGCCCAGGGTTCCAGCACTGGGAGGAGAAGACCCCAGGATGTCTAGTTTTGAAAGCCAGCAGGGCTTGGCTCCAGGAGCCCCATGGGACTGAGGGAAACAGAGTTCATTCTCTTAAGAAGTGTACACAGAGAATCTCACGTGCACCAGGTCCAAAGGCAGAGGAAGTGATTTCATAGGAACCTGAGCCAGGCCTGCCTGCTGGTTTTGGAAGGTCTCCTGGGGACATAGGAGATGGCTGCAGCTCACCCAGGGGACATAAAAGCTGATGGCGGACATTCTGGGAGTGTTCATCTACATGAGCATTCCCAGAGGCTGATGTCTTGATTGGATCATTAGCACCAAGGCCTACCCTACCCGAAAGCCTGTAGGGAAGCCTCAGGACACACAATACACTGGGTGGGAATACAACTCCACCCATCAGCAGACCTCCTGAGCCACAAATGCCTCTGGACATCAGAGGTCCAGGATCAAGCTTCACCCAGCAGTGGGCAGGCACTGGCTCCTCCTGCCAGGAAACCAGCATAAGCCTCTAGTCCAGCCTCATCCACCAGGGGCAGATACTAGAAATAAGAAAACAGTAATCCCAAAGCCTGTGGAAGGAATTCACAAACACAGTCCAGACTCTACCCTGGGACCAGCTGGACCCTGGCCCTTGGGTAACAAGACAGGAGTGTATTGCTGGGACACATAGGGCATCTCCCACAGAGGGCCACCTCTCCAAAGTCAAAAAACGTAACTAACCTACCTAAAATTACAAATAGAAAGACAACATGAGGCGGCAGAGGAATATCTCCCAGGCCAAGGCACAAGATAAAATCTCAAAAAAAGAAATAAGTGATGAGGAGATAGGCAATTTATCTAAGAAAGAGTTTAAAGTAATGATGGTGAGGATGTTCAGAGAAATCAAGAGGCATATAGATACACAGAGCAAAGTTTTTAGCAAAGAGTTGGTATATAAAGTATAGGTAAACAGAGTTGAATAAAATCACTGAAATGAGTAACACACTACAAGGAACTAACAATAGACTAAATTACACAGAAGAATGGATCAATGCACTAGAAGACAGATTAGTGGAAATCACTACTGCAGAACAGAAAAAAGAAAAAAAGAATGAAAAGATATGAGGATCGTTTAAGAGAACTCTGGGATAACATGAAGCACACTAATATTCACATTACGGGGTTCCCAGAAAGAGGAGAGAGAGAAAGAACCTCAGAAAATTTTTGGAGAGATAATAACTGAAAACCTCCTTAACATGGGAATGGAAACAGTCACCCAAGTTCAAGAAGCACATAGAGTTCCACAAAAGATCAACCCAAAGAGGAACACACCAAGGCACACAGTAAATCAAGTTGACAAAAATTAAGGATAAGGAGAAAATATTAAAACTAGCAAAAAATAACATACAAGGGAACTCCCATAAGGTTATCAGCTAGTTTTTCAGCAGAAACTCTATAAGCCAGAAGGGAATGGCATGATATATTTAAAGTGATCAAAGGGAAAAACTGACAACCAAGAATACTCCATCCAGCAAGGTTCTCATTTAGATTTGATGGAGAAATCAAAAGCTTCACAGATAAACACAAGCTAAATGAATTCAGCACCACCAAACCAGCTTTACAACAAATGTTAAAGGAACTCCTCTAGTCATCAAACCACAAGATAAGATAAAAAAAAAAAAAAAAAAAAAAAAAAAGAAGAAAGAGAAGAAAAAACTATGAAAGATTGATCTGGCAGTTCAGGGTCTTTTATGGTTACATATAAATTTTGGAATTGTTTGTTCTAGTTCTGTGAAGACCATTGTGAATATTTCGACAGGGGTTGCATTGGACCCATAGATTGCTTTGCTTTGGGTAGTATGGCCATCTTGATAATGTTGATTCTTCCAATCCAAGAGCACAAGATATCTTAGTTTCTTTTTATCATCTTCAATTTCCTTCATCAATGTTTTACAGTTTTCAGAGTATAGATAATCTCCTTGGTTAAATTTATTTCTACATATTTTGTTATTTTTGATACAATGGAAATGTTTATGCCAGTTATAAATTTCTGGTCTTTGAAGTGAAAAAAAAGTGAATGAAGGGTCATAAATGGCAAAATGTCTTTCTTTTTTATGGGTGAGTTGTATCCCATTACATATATATGCTGCATCTTCTTTATCCATTCATCTATTGATGTGCACTTAGGATGCTTCCAATCTTGGCAATTATAAATAATGCCGCTGTTAATAGTGGGTGCATTATCTTTTTGAGTTAATTCTTATTTTGTGTTGGCTTTATTCCTTTGCTAACTATGTAAGTTTAAAAAGCTAAACCTCTAAACATTCTTAGAAACAATGAGCAGTACATACATGTAAATTTTAAAAATATGTGCAGTATATTATGTATATCTATTTACATGCAATGTATTGTATATGTGCAGTCAAACTAAAAACAATTCTACCTAATGAAACTGAAAAATGAAAAAAACAAGAATTGTGAAAAGAAAAGGTTAATATCCAGTTCTGTGACTTTTCTCTAAATTCAGGGGATGCTAGAGATTTGAATCTTGGTTGATTCTTCCTTAAAACATTTGCCCAAGGGTGATTACAAAAATATTACTACCAGAATCAAGATAGATGAAAATTTAAACAAGGTCTTTAAACTGGATCAAATGCCTATAACTTATGGTTAAGATTATTTTTTAAGTAAAGTATAAATATTGTGTATGGGATGTAGCTGTACCATAAGGGAGGAGGTAGTTACAAACCTCTGATATAAATATATGGCTAGATGGTCATCATGTTAGAGATTTGTGTACCATTCTAGGGATAAAAGGAAAGAGATCCTAGAGTTAAAGACTTATCTGGGCTGAGAAGGTGTGTCCCTATTCAGCTTCATCACTTCTGACCACTTGAGTCCCAAGTGACTAAGAAATCAGAAGCATTGTTTTGTTGGGTAAAACCATGCCATGTTGCTGCCTATCCTGGATCCTTCCTAAAAACTAAATAATGTGGTGCTTGGTGAAATCTATTGTCTTTAATGAGCTTGATTTTCAATTGAACTCTAAACCACTGATGTTAGTGAAATGTAAAGGATATTTCAAAATGTTATCTTGGAGGGCATGTGTTTATGTGTGTTTAATATTTACAGAAATATATAGAGTTCTAAAGAAATATCCTTAATATTCTTAATTTTGATTTCTATGTCAGAGTTATAAAAGGATCAAGCTTATATCCTCAATTATTCTTCATGTCATTACATTTATTGAACATATTCTTAAAGCAAGCTTTTTTGATCACTTACTATACATGAGGCAATATCTAGGCAATAGAGTACTTAGCAGTAAAAATTCAAAGTCTATCCTGTAGGAAGTCATACTCTGAGGTAAAGAGATAATTAAAAAGTATAATAATAATAATAATAATAATAATAATAATAATAATAATAATAATAATAATAATAGCTAAGAAAGAAAGAAAGCAGATTAGGGCAATAAAAAATGAAAATGGTGGGAAAGATAATTTTAATTAATGTCTCCATATTTTGCTAGATAAAAAAACAAAATCTGTGCTTATTAATGGTATTAAGATAAATTCTGAAATTTGTTTTTCCTGAAGATTTGCCCTCAAAGCTGGACACACTGCATTAGTTGTAGACACTAGATGGTGTCACTCCTCACTTAACTGAATAAAGTTCAAAAGATTTGTTGCTAGTTACTATATATCAAAGTGCATATCATGTTATTGGGTTTTTAGTACAATGACTATGGCTAATATATAAAATGTATAAAATGTTACTCAGTGTTAGAATTTTGTAATTTTTAAAATCAAAGTATCCAGTAAATAAATTAAATGTTTATGACAGAAATGTTAGGGAAAAGAAGTTTTGATGACTGGTTTTCATACCTTATCTTAAGCTTGTAGAGGATAAGAAGGAAAGGCAAATAATTAAGGTTTCTATTTGCATTCTTAACTAAAAAGGTTATTAAGCAGAAGTGAAACATGTGGATTCATCATCATCATTTTAAAGTAAGGAATATTCCTGGAATTTAATATATGTTCATTGAATGGATAAATGGTGTACTGTTTCACTTGAAAGAGAATGAAGTGAAACCTCTGGCTTTAAAGTGTCCACATATCCTTTA
This sequence comes from Camelus bactrianus, assembly GCF_048773025.1. Lineage (NCBI taxonomy): Eukaryota > Metazoa > Chordata > Mammalia > Artiodactyla > Camelidae > Camelus > Camelus bactrianus. The sequence goes on from NC_133541.1 coordinate 43,887,212, forward strand.
TCAACACAGATGCAAAAAACCTAAACAAAATACTAGCAAACTGAATTCAACAGCACAATAAAATGATCATACACAATGACCAAGTAGAATTTATCCCCAGGATGCAAGGGTTATTCAACATATTCAAATCAACTAATGTGATTCAACATAGAGTAAAAATCACATAATCATCTCAATAGATGCAAAAAAAGCACTTGACAAAATTCAACACCATTTCATGGCAAAATCTCTCAACAAACTAGGTATAAAAGGAATTTACCTCAGCATAATAAAGGTTATGTATAAAAGCCCAAAGCTAACATATTCAGCAGTGAAAAACTGAACTTTCCTCTAATAGCAAAAACAAAACAAGGAGACCCACATTCATCACTTCTATTCAACATAGTACTGGAGTTCTAATCAAAGCAATGAGGCACACAAAATAAGAACCATATGAATCAGAAAGGAAGATGTAAAATTGTTTCTTTGCAGAAGATACTATACATAGAAAACACTGAAGAGGCCACAAAAAATTAAGCAAGAGATTAAGTAAAGTTGCAGAATATAATTCAACATGCAAATAATCGATTGCATTTCTATTCACTGACAATGAACAATTCAAAAAGAAACCAAGAAAACAATTCCATTTAAAATGGCATCAAAAACTATAAAATCCTTAGAAATAAACTTAACCAATGAAGTGGAAAGCTTGTATATTGAAAACTACAAAACATTAATGAAAAAACTATGTAAGATACAGATAAATGGAACGACATCTCATGTTCATGGATTAGAAGAGATAATACTGTTAAAATGCCTATAAATCCAAAGTGATCTACAACTTTCAGGTCAATGGAATCTCTATCAAAATTCTAATGACATTTTGCACAAAAAAAAAAAGAAAAGAAAATCCTAAAATTCATATGGAACCAAAAAATACCCAGACTAGCCAAGGCAATCTTGGGAAAGAACAAAGCTAGAGGAATCATACTTTCTGATTTCAAAATGTATTACAAAGCTATAGTAAACAAAAGAGTATGACACTGATATAAGAACAGACATATAGCCCAATGGAACAGAATTGAGAGCCCAGAAATAAATCCATGCACATATAGTCATTTGATTCAACAAGGGTACCAAAAATACATAATGGGGAAATAATAGTCTCTAATAAATAGTGCTGGGAAAACTGGATATCCCCATGCAGAAGAATGATATTAGGTCCTTATCTTTCACCACACACAGAAATCAACTGAAATCTGATTAAAGACTTAAACATAACACCTTGAAACCATAAAATGCCTTTAAGAAAACATAGGGAACAAGTTTGATGACACTGAGCTTGGTAATGATTTCTTGGATATGGCAACAAAAGCACAAGCAACAAAAGCAAAACATAGAAGTGTGACTATCAAACTCCATGTCTTCTTCACAGCAAAGGGAAAAAACAGAGGGAAAAGGCAACCCATGAATGGGAGAAGATATTTGTAAACCATATATGTGATGAGAGGTTAATAACCAAAATACAAGGAAATCATACAACTTAGTATCAAAAAACTAATCATCTGATTTTTAAAATGAGCAAAGAAATTTCTCCAAAGAAGACATGCAAATAGCCAACATGCATACGAAAAGATGCTCAACATCACTATCAGGGAAATACAAATCAAAACCACAATGAGAGACATTACCTGATACCTATTAGGTTGGCTACTGTCAAAAAGTCAAAAGATAACAAGTGTTGGCAAGGATGTGGAGAAAAGGGAACCCTTGTACACTGGTGGTGCAAATGTAAAATGGTTTACCTACTATGGGAAACAGTATGAATGTTCCCCCAAAAATTAAAAATAGAATTAACATATGATCTAGCAATCTCATTTCTGGATATGTATCCAAAAGAACTGATATCAGGTTCTTAAGGAGATATGTGACTTTCTATGTCTGTTGAAGCATTACTCAAAATAGCCCAGATAGGGAAGCAATCTATCCACTGACAGATGAAGGGACAGAGGAATTGCCTCATACACACACACTGAAACACTATTCAGCTTTATAAAAGAAGCAAATTCTGCAATATATAAGAACACAGATGAACTCTGAGGACATTATGCTGTCACATAAGAACACATACCACATGATCACACTTACATGAGGTATCTAAGATAGACTCGTAAAACAGGGAGTACAATGGCAGTGCCCAGGAGCTGAGGGTAAGGGGGTGTGGGGAGCTGCTGTTCTGCAGGTATAAAGTTTCAATTACACAGGATGAGTAAGTCTTGGAGACCTACTGTATGACAGAGTATCTACAGTTAACAATAATATATTGTACAAATGAAATTCCTCGATACCATAAATTTTATTTAATCTGGCATTTTCTACTTTTTAAAATCCCTATTACATCATGGGATTCAATACAGTCCTTGTTTCTCAAGAGAGTATATTGGGAAGGAAATTTCTAATTTTGGAAAGACTTTCTAGCAGTCAATGTGCTTTTCTCTTTCATTCTTTACAAAATAATTTGTTTTGATTTTGTGCAGTGACAGATATTTACATATTTTCCATGATTACAATAAACTTTTTTACAATATCACAGATGCTTAGTTTTTTTTTCAAATTTTGTTTCAAGTGTTCACCTTAATCTCAAAGATTTACAAATCACTAGAAAAAAAATCAAGAGCAATTCACGTAGACCATTTGAATTCCATTTTTCTTTTGAAATTCTAATTTTGCATCTTTTTCCAACTCTGAAGGATCAAAGGAATTAAGCTATATTAGAGTGAAGTTTTCTTTTGAAGTGTTTCAACTTGCAAAGCATTATTCACAGACTGATTGAATTTTATGTAATGAAACTACACTTCTGGATGAAATTACCATTAATTGAGTAAAGTTAAAAATGCACGTTACCTCTCCCAGTCTTAGATTTCTGGGTTTTGAAGGTACATAAGCCACCAGAATTGTTAATATCCTTACATAAACTATAAAATATTCACAGAAATATCATCTAGATTTTTTAACTAATAATTTTATATTAGATCCATAAACTAAAAAATAGTACACGTTGATAACTCCTACATAATAATCAGCAAGAATATTACTAAAGAAAGTAGTTTTGCTCATCTTAGATCAGAGTAATTGTGAAAATTTAGGAAATAAAATGAAATATATGAAAACCTTTGCAGAAAAGAAATTTATGATATTCTTATGTAAACTCCTGTTAAAAGGACATTTTAAAAATTTGTTTGTAATAATATTATCTTAGATGTTGCCAATCAACTTTTGCTTATCATATAAATTAAGCACAAAAAAGTAACTAAACACTCCTGAAATCAGGTCGAATTTAATATATTTCTTTGCATAGGAATTGTCATAGTATTCATGTTTCTGCCTAATTAGAGTTTGCTTTTGGTTAGGACTCCAACAAACAAGTGACTCTGAGTTTTGCCCCCACCAAAATAAAAGAAATACTCCTTTCTAAGACTTGTTTGCCAAGAAGGCAAAGAGAAAAGGTCGTTGTTACTTCGTAGTTGGAAAAATAATAGGTTTATGTTAGTAGAATAGACATATGCTTCTTACTAGGATAAAGTTAATTCGTTCCTTTTTTAATTTTTATTTTTTCACTTTTACTGAGATGCAATTGACATATAAAATTGTGTAAATTTAAGAGGTACAATGTGATGACTTGATGTACAGTTGACTTTTCAACACAAGTGTGAACTGCACAGGTCCACTTATGTGCAAATTTGTTCTATAAATGCATAGCACACTAGTACACAATCTGCAATTGTTTGAATCCAAGGATGCATAACTGCAGATAGAAAAGCCAACAATAAAGTTATATGTGGGTTTTTGACTGGGCGGGGGTTGGCACCTTTAACCCATGCATTGTTCAAGGATCAACTATATTATATACTGAGAAATGACTACCACAATAAGTTAGCAAACACATTCATCATTCATATAGTTATTTTTTTGTGTGTAGTGAGATAAGATCTACCCTGTTAGTAACTTTCAAATATACAATACAGTATTATTAACTATGGTCATCAGCTGTATAATCTCTATAGAAATTATTCATCTTATAATGGGAAGTTTCTACCCACTTTTACTTATTCAATCCACCCACCTGCTGCCTCTGGCAACCACCAAACTACTCTTTGTTTTTATGGGTTTGCTTTTTTTTTTAGATTCCACAAATAAGTGAGATCGTAGATATGTCTTTCTCTATTTGACTTAATTCACTTTGCGTAATGCACTCCGGGTTCATCTATGTTGTCATAAATGGCAAGATTTTCTTTTTGTTTATGACTGAATAATACACCATTATATATATATATATTCTTTATTCATTCATTACTAGACGGACATTTAGGTTGTTTCCAAGTCTTGGCTATTGTAAATAATGCTGCAATGAACATGAGGATATAGACATCTCTTTGAGACAGTGATTTCATCTCCTTCAGGTATATATCCACAAGAGTAATTGCTGGCTCATATGGTAGTCCATTTTTAATTTTTTGAGGAGCCTCCATACTGTTTCCCATAGTGGCTAACCAATTTACGTTCCTACCAACAATGTAAAGATTTCCCATTTTTCAACATCCTCATCAGCAATTCTTATCTATTGTCTTTTTGATAATAGATATTCTAACAAGTTTGAGATGATATCTCATTCTAGTTTTGATGTGCATTTCCCTGATGATTAATGATGTTGAGTACTTTTCATGTACTCATTAGTGCCTTTTTTTTTTTTTTGCCATGGAGTTTTATGTATTCTTGGTATATTTTGGATATTAACACATTAGATACATGGTTTGAAAATATTTTCTCTTATTCTGTAGATTGCCTTTTCATTTTGTTGATGAAAGAATTTGTGAATTACCCTTACCTATTTCCTTGTTCACTGTTCAGAATTTTAGCTCTTGGGAAATGTTCTACAGCAAAGTTTTATTTATTTATTTTTAACATTTTTTTTTATTGAGTTATAGTCAGTTTACAATGTTGTGTCAATTCTATAGCAAAGTTTTGTGTCTATAGCAAAGTTTTATATGCTGCAACAAACTGAATGGGTATGTTTTAAACTCAATAAAAACAGCAGCCTCTGCATGAGCCCCTCTGAGCCTTCTCAGGTACAGATCATTGTATTGATGGTGCTCCTAAGAAATCTGGTTGACTTAACAGACAAATGTAGATTCTAACTTTATAATAGAAGGCAGGACCAAACCCAAAGAGAGGCTGCATTGGGACTGATTTGCTTTCATTTAACCACACAGAGAAGTGAATGCAAATGCCCATATAATGCCTGTGACTTACAGACTGAAAACTTTCTAATTGGCCTTGTCTTGACTTCTCTCCCACCCTCACTCCTCTGCAAACACACCCAAAGTCTAGCTCACAAAATGGTCTGGCCCCAGAATGTTGAGGGGAGGGACTCTGCATAATGCTACAAGCGATTCTGGGATTTACAGAGGTACAGAACAGATAGCATGCTCTATTTTGTCAGGGGTGACTTCAAGGTTCACCCTAGACAGCTGAGAACATCTCTTATTTTTCTCTCTTCTCAAATATGATTCCTGTATTCCCATCTTTCAGTGAATTCTACTCTACTGAATCCAGGTGTGATTCACATTTTGTTATGCTTTGGCAATTCACATTTTGTTATGCTTTGGCAAAATGGGATAAGTGACATGCAAGTCAGGGAAATGGAGAATGTTATTTTCCTTCTTTTTTAAATCCCAAGACTGTGCAGTGCTGATTGCTCTACATAAGAGGAACCTCCTGATTGCTGGATACCAGGTGAGGTGCCGGGGGTAAGAACAGCAGGGAATGCTTTTACAAACCTCAAGGTAAGATTTTTTCCCTTGTTCACTCAGTGCTTCCATCATGCCCACTGGGAAGAGCACATTACTTTCTCCCTCAGTAGAGTATCAGGGTCATTTACAATTTGTTATACTTTTTTTTTCTGATGTATAACTTTCCATTACTTGAAATCACTAAAGGACGGCTTATTTCTCAACATTTTTGCTGTGTACAATACTTACATTGAGTTCTGAAGCACAGTGCTCTGGAAGCTAGTGTGAAAGTATCTGCAACCATCTAAGTACCCGCTTTCATCTAAGGCCACCCAGTATGACCTGTTATAAGGTCCATTTCAGAAAAAAAATAAATGATAACAATACTGCTGCTTTTCTCCCTGCTTTTCCTGAGCCCACCATGATGATAGATTGGACCCATGGTATTGACATGTCATTGCATGATATCTCTCTTTTTGTTTAATTTTTAAGAATGTAAGACACATTTTGTATATTATAATATAAAGGGCAAAGTCATGTTAGGTAAAAGATGAAAGCTTTATGTCAAATATTCTGTAATTGCCAGTAAGGTGATTAACAATAGTTGGTTCTCTCTTATCTTTCAGCCATATGATAGTATAGTAATTAACCGCACCTCTGAACTCAGCTGTGGCCATGTGACTTTCTTTGGCCAATAAAATGCAAGTGGAAATGATGTGTCACTTCTGAACAGAAGCTTTCAGAGCTGTATGCATTTCACCATTTTTTTTTTCCTTTTCAAAGCAACACGCAAACCCTCAGCAAGTGGCTCCTCTGTCACATGGGATCTGAAACGAGGGTGACATAGCACATAACTCTCAGCAATCCTGAACTGCCATGCAGTGTGGGTGAGAATTCAGTCCTTGTTAAGTCTTTGAGATTTTTTTCCCTTGTTTTCATCACTTAACTGCAATGAAGTGAAATTCAAAAGAATTTCTCAATTTACTTCCATATATGAACATTCAATTTCTCCATTAAATCTATCATTACAATCTGTTTATATTCTCTCCAAAATAATGCAAATCCATTTCCCAGGGCTTACTACTGTGTTCCCCAGCTGATGCTCAATTGACATTTCTCAAATTAAAGAGCAAGTCATTCATTTATTTGAAACTGTAAGAAAACAAGGAAGAACAACTAATCCAATAAATATTTGCTCATCTTTAAGTAGAAGCATAATGTTTGTTTGCACTGTGACAGCACCTTCTCTTTTCTATAAAGACTCCTGTATCTTCTGTGTACTGCACATGCTTGTACCTGATTGTGAATGTCTATGCTGCATCTCAGTTACATCTTGCCCACCTTTTAAGGTTGATCAAGTATGTAAACCCAATCAATGATTTAATTCCTGAAGGAATACTGTTAACATCTGCCTGAGTCTGTGAATGGACAAGGCATAAAGATATTTTAATGATCAACAGAATAGCCTTAAGGCCATCACAGTAAGGAGCAAAGATTAGCATTTGCGCCCAATAAGGAAGACCTGGCTAACAGTACAGAGAGTATATTTGAAGATCAGCCATGACTTGTCCCAGGATCACCCCTCAACACACTTGGGAAGGATTGTTTGAGAAGAGCCTGAACATAAAGAGACAGAGCCCCGAATAGTTTCCTGGCGCATGTATTTTATTGCTACATATACATTATTATTTACGTCCTTATCACTTGATATAATAAGCCCCATTTACTCTGACAAGTATGGTGAGGATGCTGTTCTGTTTTCAGCAACAAAAGGTTAGCTGATTCACATGTTCCATAAACAGTAGCTCTAAAATATAACCTTCCTGAACCCCTCTTAACAGAGTAAGAGCAGGGGAGTAAAATCATGGACACACATGGACATTTCATTGGTGAGGAGGCTTCAAGGTAACTGAGGGCATAGGCTGCAGAGCCAATAAGCCCAGTCTCAGCTTTCGGTTCTCGTTAGCATGACGACTTCAGACACAAGAGAAGCCTCAGTGTCCTTAACTGTGCAATAAGGATGTAACAGGGCCATTTTGAATAGTACAGGACAGGATATTTGTAGGGTGCCTGAGTGCTGGCACATATGGAGTATTCAGTAAGGGTTCACCCTGTTCTTGTTAATGCTGGTTTGTTTTCAGTATTATTACAAATAAAATAAAAGCCTGATGCCAGAGCTGGAAGGACTCTTCAGCAGCTAAAAAAAGGAGGGGATCTTTGGCCCTTTTTTAAAAGAACTGAGGACTAGGGCAGAACCATGTAAATAGTGGGTCTTTCACCTCAAACACTGTGCAATACAGTAAACAATCACCCAAAGGACTTGTCACGTGACGCAAGGAATAAAAAGCCCAAGAATGATTACTGTGAGAAGAAGTTAGGTGTAAGGGTGGAGGGAGGCTTTAGCGATGGCAAATTCTCAACTTAAATAAAAGTTACTAGAGGGTAAGGGCTGTGTCTGCGTCACTTGTGAATTCTGCAGAGATGCAAAGCTCAGAGCTTTGTGGGTCTGTGTCTGTGTGTATATGAATGTTTCTGACAAGGAATTGAGGTGTTAATGGTTTATGTTAAAGTTCTCCTAAGTAAGACAACTGGCTATATAAAACTGAAATATTTAGTTCTTAAGAACAGATACACAGTTGTATCCCTTGCTTATGTGATGTACAGTGAGTAGGACAGTTTCATGAATATTCTGAGGTTCTGAATTCTTGTCTCACTGCATATGCTTGTCTCGTTTAAACCATGATATATATCTCATTTCATATAGCACTGCAGTGAGAATACCAAAATTGGCATTTCTTTATACAGATGAAGGCAAAAATAGTATGGTTACAGGGATTAGATGAAACAAACATTCAAAAAACAGATAAAAACTAGGGGAATGCTATGAAGTAGCAGCACAGACTTCTAGTCTCATCACCGACACCCTTTCATGGAGAGACCGCTTTCACATGTGCAGATTCTCCCCCTAGATGGGAAAGAGGCTTATAATTGTTTTTATACTTGAGTCATTTTCCATGAGTGAAGATCAGCAAGAGACAGAGCCTTTAAAACATATGTAATATTCTAGTATTGTGTCTCCACAAATGGCTGCCACAATAGCACCCAATACACGTGAATTTATCCACGTGAACTTTCTACTCAACCATGGAGAAAGGAAGTCTCTTTTTCTCTTCCCCTTGGATCTGGGCTAGAACTATGACCTTTTTTTTTTGAAAAACAGAATGCATCAGAAGTGAAAGTGTTAACTTCTGAGCTGGGCTTTCAGAGAAAAGTAGATTCTGCCTTTAAATCTTAGAACCTACCATCTTGGAATCCAGCCAGCTTACGGTGATGCAGCCCCAACATCCATGTCAAGAGGCCTGCGTGGATAAGAAGCGAAGGTCCTGCCTAAGACCACAGATGAGCTCCTTGCTGGTAGCCAGTATTATCTTTCAGATATAGAAGTAAAGCCAATTTAGATGTGGTATTCATAGCATCTGACTCATGAGAACCCCTAGCTGACACTACAGGGGTCTGAACTCCCCAACTAAACATAGACTGAATTCCTAACTCTTACAATCAAGAGCATATAGAATATTTATTATTTCAAGTCACTAATTTATGTTATTTTAAAATACTTTCATTGTTTTTTTTTAACTATTTCAAGTCTACGAATCAGATATAGACTGAACATCCCACACTCTAGCCATCACCTTCAGCCTAGTTGTTTGCCTAAGAAAACCACTTTTACTCCACTCCAAACTCAGCTCCAACCTCACTACTCCCAGAGGGAGAAGACAGGAAAGGAACTAGCTATGGGAACCCTGGCTGGGTCTGGGCAGGAGTATGTCTCAGTGTGGGAAATCGAGTTTTTGCCAACACTCCCAGGACAGAGAGAGAGAGGGGAAAACAAACTAAGTCAACTAAAGTTATCTAACTTCAGATCTGCTACAGGCAAGATAAAAATAGCACCCCTTCTTGCTACTTTTGAAAACCATCAATAGTTGTTCTTAAACACTTCCCAAGATGCCTAACAGATCCTCAGTGATAGGGGACAATGACGACTGACTCTTCCACTAGAGAATGTAATTGAAACAGCTCTGATATGCTTTCTTCTGTTTGCTTTCCTAACTCTGAGATCTGTGGCTTAAAGGAATAATTCTTCTACCAAAGTGTTGTATTGTGCCTTCTTCTTACACAAGTTGTGGGAAAGGCCTCAAGGTCACAGGAAGCCCTAGGTCAACCCAGAGGCAAGGAGAAAAACAAGAAACTATTGTCCACAAGGATGTAAACCATATAATTCTGATCATCCTAGAAATAATATGTTTTGAGAAAGCTTTCACTGCAGACAAGGGAAGGGGCAGGGAAGAAGTCTGCAATTTCACATTATGGAAAGACAAACTCCCTAGATAGCTGAACAGACAATCACTGAGAACTCTTCCCCTACCTTATCTAAAAATTACACTGAGTTAGCATTTTATCAACTATTTTTAAATAGTCAATATTCACCAGCCTTGCAATTTCTGTTTCCTCCTCTATGCTCCTGTAGAACTCTGCTCTATATCAGAAATGACCACGTCTTAAAGTATAATTATCTATTTAATGTACACCTCCTCCTCCCTTCCTCCTTTGGCTGCAGTCTACATATGGGTGACATTCACATATACACTCGTGTATATGCCAAGCAGTGTTAAGCCAGAACTTATGAAGAGTCTGAGATTTACCCTACTTGGAAGCTAAAAGTTTAGCGTGGTACAGTTTTCATACCTATATTTAGGTACAAGCCTGCTTGGTCAGAGAAACAGGTCATTTATTACTCAGAGCAAAAACCACTACTTATGCAAGGAGGGCTAGATACTTCTCTGCATGAGCAGTGGCACGCACCACAAGAGAGGAATCCCAGATTTCGGAAACTTCAATAGGCTCCTGGCATCTGTGCTTGTTCACCCATCCTGAAGGAGAGATCACTCATCACCCTGGAGTGTATGCAGCAAACTCCTCTAGGAGATAAAGGAAGGCATCTCTGAAGTTTGTTATCCCGAATGTAAGCAAATACCCCTAGGTAGGGAGGGGAAGAAAAGGGCTTTATCATTTCTTCCTCGGGATTTCCTCAGGGGGAATGTGGTTACATCACTTTGGTGGGATACACTAACTCTAGATTCCAAGGCTGTCTGCTATTCAAATATGCCCTTTACTCAGAAGGTTTAGACCATGTAGGAACACAAGTATTCATGGAGAATTTTCTCTCAACAATCAGAATCCATGAGACGTCTGGCATACAATGAGTTAAATTTATGAACTGAGCGAATGGCTCTAAGGAACTCACATTTCCTGAGGAATTAGGAAAACATGTAAGCAGAAATCATATAAGTATTCTACTCAAAGTATGTATAAACTCTATACTAATATAGATAAAGAGTTAATTAAATCTACTGGAGATGGTCCAAATACAGATAGTGTCAGAGAAAGTTCCACTTAGAATACCCCTTGAAAGTGTTACCATATTCAAGCAGAAGTATGGAAAAGGATGCAGAGGATGAAGATTCAGGGGATAGAGGGTATAATTAAAAGAACAATGTTTCTCAGAAACTTTATCTTAATACATATCACAAAGCACTGGTACATAACATTATTTCTGGCCTGTGAGCCAAGATGCATTACCTTTATTATAAATATCACCACCTCTCTTATCTCCTGAGTGTAATAAAAGCTCAGAGCTGGCAGGGATCTTATGAGTCTTTTAGTTAATTCATCTAGTGATGTTTGAGTCACCGTGATGACATCTTTAATAACTGTTGTTCATCCTAGAATTCACTATCTCGAGGAACTGGAAATTCACAACTATCTGAAGCAGCACATTCCATATCTGAGTAGCAGTGACCACCAGAGCACGTGCCCTTAGTATGGACTTAAATCTTTATCTTCGGTTCTATCATGAGGCCATTCAAAGTTACTGTAGGCTACACTATAAATTGCTTAAGAAGTATCCACTCTCCTCTCCATTTTGCCTTCTCTTTTAAAAACTAAACATTCCCCAGGTTCAGTGCCTTCTTCAGACAATATAATTTTTGATTTTCTATATTCCAGGTAGTTCTCCTCTAAACATACCTGCTAAAAAGGCAGGTCCACTGTGGCTACTGTCCAGTATAGGCAGAGCTATTGCTCTGACCGTGATTTATCAAATCAGCACATGGGCACTGACTGAGCTTGGAATCAAATCAAATCAAAATGTTAGTAGACAGTCCAAGATTATTGCAGCATACCAATCTATACTCTTTTAAGTATTACAATCAATAAAGTTCAAAGTAAGACAAAGATTCCCACAGATGTTTCTGCACTTAATGAAGAAAGAATCGTCATCATTCCACCTGATGAAATAGGTGAGCCATTCATAAAAAAAGAAAAATGCAGTCAATCGATCCTTCATATACAGATATATAGCAAGTAAAATTTTATTATAATGAGCCTAAAGCAGGCCCCTATTTATTTCCCTTTTTATTTTTATTTCCCACAAAAACATCTGTATTGCATCACCACCTGCCCTCTGCACATTGCAGAAACTTACTTGGCCACCACTATCATTTTTGTGTATTCAAACTTTCTCTTTCTTCCCCCTAAACTTGTAGTGTTTGTGAAAAGCCAAGATATTGCTCATGTAAAATGCAGAGTTGAATACATATTTAGAGTAATTTAAAATTTTCTCTAGTTTATACATGAATTGTTGAACAATTACTGATACCAATAAATTAGTATGAGACAATACTTAATTTTGCTGTAACATTCACTCATTCATTCAAAAGCTATTTATTCAGCACCCACTCTGTGCCATGCAATGTTCTCATGCTGGGTAGACTCTGGCTGTGGTGGCTGTGTTTCATTCCTTCTAGTCCCATAGGCAGATGGGCATGCCCACAGACTGGTCATCTTTGCCAAGTAGTTATGTGACTGCTCCTGTGTTATACTCAGTCACTATTATATGTCATATTTCATCAATTCCAAGATACTCATTTTACCCCACACTTTAATATCTCTGAAGTTGAGATGTATCTTAAAATTGCTGTGGTTTAAATGCCAGGCAACAGTTAAGTAAGATACCTTTTCAAAGTGCTAAATCTCCAGCGTCCCTGATGGCATGGAGAATGAACCTGTACACAAAAATAGGTCATCATTGACTTTGAGTTGAAAAATGACTCAGAGGATTCAAATTCAAAACATGAAAACGTTTTTAGGAATATCTTAATCAGAGTATGGTATTTTCAGCATACATAAAAGCGGCTTATGATTAAAATCTCTTTCTAAGTATGTTTTAAAAATAAATATAATGTGAAAATTCTACAAGACAAGACAGCAATGTATTATGATTTAACTGGCAGCATTTCTTTTGAATTAATCATATTTAAAACATGTAACAACGAATATCACCTTAGAGTCAATGAAAAAAATATGATGCAAAATGATACTGAAAACATAAAATAAAATTGTACCTGGAATGCAAGTATTAGAGTCAGAATTCAAGTTTGCAAAAGGCAAGTTTAACAAACATATAAAGAAATATCCCTGAGATTTTAAGGCGAAATGTTTTGGGGTCAGTGGTTTGGTAAGCCCTCATCCATGGCTTTGCCAGTCTCAGAGGACCTCACCCAGTACCAGCCGATTGCCAACAGCACCAACAAGCATCTGCCTGGAGAAAACCTAGAAAACTCAAGAAGCTAAGCTCACCTAACCACTCTCAATCTGCTATCTCCTGCTATGTTTTCCTGAAAATGTATTTTGGAGCCTTTTGCAGTAGAAGATCTATCCCTCTTATTGAATAGTATATTCCTGACTAGTAAGAGAACAGACTCAAGCCAGGCTGGCTAAGTTCCCTTCCTAGTCTCACCATTTTCTAGCCAGCTATATGGTCTTGGGCAAGTTACTCAACCTATTTGGCTCTCACTTGCCTCATCTGCGAAATAGGCATGATAATGGGACCTACTCCATTGTGTTGCTATGTGCATTGAATGTGTTAATATCTGTGTTATTGATCTGGCATATAATAAATACTATATAAACAGGAAAAAGGTGATTGAATAGTAACTTTGATGTCGGAGTTACTTTTGACTGTGTAGCCCTCAAGAACAAGGATGCGCGCGTGCACACACACACACGCACACACACACAAGCACACACACACACACAGAGTTCAGTCTTCTACAGGATCCTACTTTATCTCCCCGACATAAAGATTAGTACTCTAAGTAAAATATAACCTTTCATCATTAAAATTTCACAATAGTGCAAAGTCATCAACAGCAACAATAATTAATTTCCCTCTGCAAGCATGTATATAAGCAGCCTTAGCAATTAGACAGTGCAACGCATCATGCATCAACCTTGATCTTTGGAATAAATCTCTAACAGGAGTTTGTTTCATTTTTTTTTCACCTCTTGTTTATGAAAGAATGCAGAATTGACAGTTCATTGAGGGTTCGAGGTGACTGGGTTTCAGATCGTTAACATTTATTAATTTTAAGCTTTGCTTAGAGCATTTTCAATTACCTGGAAATTAGTCACAATAATAGTAATCAGTCAAAATTATTGCACATAGTTTCTTCGTAGGTATTCCCACATGCATATGTTCATCGAAGCCTAATCACAGCCCACTGAATGTAATTTTCTAATAGCTGCATTTAGTTTTAGAACTCCAATAATGATGTAAGCAAAGTCAATCCTTAGAATTTATTTCCTCTCTAAATACTTCTTACCCTGAATAAATAACTCCTTAAATTGTGTTGGCTCCACACACCCTTCCTCTCACCACCCTCCCCTCTGTAGCTATATTCAGTGAAGTTTTTGGTTATGCAACAGGAAAGTGAATCATAACCAGACCACCACAGATGACAATTTTCCCAGTTCCTCCTTAGAGAAAGGGAGGAAGAGCCTTTGGATGAAGGAGTCAAGGGATTTTGAGAGTCTACTTGCCAGTGTGCTGCAGTGCTAAGTGAGGTAGCTGTGCCTCCTTTTTGGCAGGTACCCAGAGCTCCAGAGGGTTTAACAGGAAATGATGTTGTCTGGGCATCTTTAGAGGAGAACAGACAAGGTTCCGAACTGACTTTCTGACTTCATGGGGTGACTGTGTGGCAGCTGGTAGCTGGAAGACAGTCACTTCTGTCCCTTCATTCATACTCTGCAGTACATAAACTACACGTAGTTCACCAAACAGTCCACATTTTTTCCCTTCATGGCTTTGAACATAATCTTTCTTTTGCCTTTTCCATCATCTTTGCCACCTGGCTCCTTCCGGTACACATTTCAAGATTCAGTTCAAATGTGGCCACGCCAAGAGCCGGCCCTGCCTCACTCTCCCAACAGCTTTGGTTTTTGTCCCATTTTGTACTGCCTGTTACTTTGTATTTATATCATTATGCTTATTATAAGCATATTGTAGCATTTTGTCCACTTCTCTGTCTCCTCTTTAGATGCTGTGGCCCTTAACAGTAGAAACTAGCAACTAACCCTAAATGTACTGCATAATATGACCACAACAAATGTTTACTGATTTTTAGCTCCTGGTGAAGTTCACAGGATGGACTTTCAAATTTGGGAAAGCCCAAATAAGATCCACTAAAATTTCTGCTTTCTCTTTCTTCATTATAATGCTGATCATCAAACTCTTACTTTCTGAAATGAGGTCTCATTTCTAATACCTCATTTCCTTTTTCCTGCTCACTCACTGCTTCTGCCACAGAGCTCAGCCTAAGCAGGACTGCCTATCACGGCCGAGTCTGGGACATGTTAGGCTGTATTATTCACACAAGAGCTCCAAAGTGTTCCATTTGACGTGGTAAGCAAAATTCTCTGACAGTCGCAGCAGTCATTTTGTACAAGCCAAAGCTTTCTCATCAGCATGTATTGTACTGATTTTCAAATTACAAGGATGGGTTTTAACACCACCAGCTGAGAAGGGATTTGTTTTTTTTTGTTTGTTTGTTTGTTTGTTTGTTTTTTGTTCTGTGTATGTTTAGCCTCTCTCCTCCTTATCCTCATTTCCCTGTGGGTTTTTCTCTCCCTATTTCATATTTATTTTCTAATTTCCTATTTTTCTTTTAATTTTATGAGCAAGCATTCATAGGCTCATCACCACATTCCAGAAGGACACATAGCGATTATCATAATCAACTTACTAAAAAGGCTAGATAAAGGGTGAGAAACTGCTTTTGAAAAGGAAAAAAAAAAAGAGGATTTATTGATGGATGCTTTAATGCCTCCTTCTATTTGCAAACACTCTGCACTTATTACGACCATCTGAAAGATGAATTACTTGAAGGAAGGAAAAGTATTTGGTTTTTTCCTTATCTCCTTAAACCATGGCAAAATTTTTTAGATTGGCCAATTGGTCCTATGTCTTTCACATTTGCTTTTTGAAGTACTATCATACTATAGTTTATTCAGAATTACAGAAGCACAAACCACACTTGGGGACAAATGAGATGACTTATTTGTGTATTGAATCTTTAATGATGCTTCTTGGAATAAAACTTCAGAGGGGAATTTTGAAAAGTTATCACTGAGCACAGTAATGAGATGTTGCCTTCAATTCAGGTTTGAACTGGGATGCCAGGAACTAACAAGCAGTTGTTTCCACAGAGCAGGATTTTAAAAGCAATCCCAAAGGAGTGAACACTCCCAAGGATTTCAAAGTCAACTGTACATTTTTCCAATATCTATTTTCAAAAATTTCTCCTCACAGTCACCTCCACTTTTTTTTTCTAAAGTACATTCTACAATTGTTGTATTTCAAAGACTATTGGAAGTATTTTTTTCCGAAAGAGTTTAGATTTTAAAGGTGTTAATTAACCCATTCCCTGTTTCAGAATGGTTGGCTTTCTTAAAAGCAGATCTCTGTCAAACACTTAAATAATTTTCATCCAACAGATATTTTCATACCAGACTGAATCATATGAAAGTGCTCCCTTTTCAGGTCAAAATCAGTTGAATATTGGCAGCTTCATATTCATCCTAGTGTGTCTATGACTGTGTGTGTGTATTATTTAGGATTGTATGTTTTAAACCAATGTTGATTAAAATATCAACTTATTCACTAATATTATCAAAGAACTCCTACCACCAAAAAATGGTTCTTCATATTTAAAAACATTACGTGAATAAAGCCTACCTTTAGAAATTAAATAAAAAGTGTACCATGTAAGTTTCTCTGCATGTGTTTAGCTACAATATACATTCATACATCTTTTTTGATTATGCTAATGGAAGCCAAATCTGTAGATAAACTTCAGAAACTTACCCAGAAGTATAGATTTTATAACAAATTTACAATGAAAACCTTTGTAACTGGCAAATTAATTGGATATGCATGCGTACAAGGGCATATTATAGTTTACAGAGATGACTATTTATTGTGACTTTTCTTTAGTTGCAACTCTGTACCCTAGTTTTAATAATGGCATTTGTCATATGAAATTCCTCTCCTCAACCTTCAATTACCAGGAACACAAAAATCGTCATGGAGGACTAGGGCAGAAAAAAAGGACAGCAAAGAACATGGATAAATCTACAAACTGAATGGATACTGAAAGGTCAAAAGTTGATTAAAACAAATTCATGATTATTAGAAGTACCATTAGTAATAATTATGATAAGTAATCAGGTTGGTCATATTCCAAGCTCATACATCTTAAGGAAGGTGGATGCGTTAAATCAGGTTTTAATTATTTCCCAGATCAGCCTGAATGAATGTAAGCCAGGACTCTCAACAGAACAAAACAAAGTACCACTCATTTCTGTGTGTTAATAATGGTGGAGTTGGTGAGGGTCTGCTTATTTGAAATCCTTTCATCAGGTAAAACAATTTAAGCTTTTATAAAGATATCATATGAAAGTCCTAGAAATCATTCCATAATTGTCAAGTAAAATTTACCCTCAAAAGAATTTCTAAAAATGACCTTGTAACAACACTTGTTTTAGACTCTCCACCTCTGTTGTCAATGGTTTCTGAAGAATGATGACTCATAAGGCATCTTGCTCTCTGAGAAGCAATGCAGTCACATTTGACTGTATTGAAGCTGAAAATCCAAACCTCACATTTTCTGTCAGAGGTTTGCAAGATGATTACTTACTACTCTATTATTAGCAACATAAAATTTTAGAAGTCAGAAATGTGTGCACAGTTCTCCCTTATGAGCGAAAGTTAATATGGATTTTTTTTGAGATTGTAAAACCTCTGTTCACTGCAAAAGTATGCACTTTTATGATGCTTCCATTAATCTATATACTGATCAAATGTTTGCCCCAAAGTCATACTATGCATCCAGACCTTGTGGAAAATAGGAATTATTGTTTCACACCCTCATCCTCACTTAAGTGACAGACACAAAATTGTTCAATAAGAATCTATCACCAGACGACAAGAGGTGCAACAAGGTGGGCACCACTGAGTATGAATCCAGATGTCTCTTGGGGTCCTTTTAAAATTTATGACCAAGGTAAGCTGAACTTCAAATTACATTGTGCATACTCTATATAATGTCCACTGCCATCCTTTTTTCTGAAAATCTCTGGAGTCTTCAGGTCTATGCTCATTTTTTTTTTAATTTAAAATTCTGGACCCCATTGAATTCTCATTCTCTGCTCTGTCTTATATAAGTCAAAAACTGAATTTGGCATTCGAACTTTATATATGGTCTATACTCTCCATTTAAATTAGTTGTCAACATTTAAAAATCAGGAAATTTTACCATCATTGTAAGATTTTTTTTTTAAATTAATAAAAGTCTTCATTGAACTCTTAATCCCTAAGGCAAGAATCTGCTTGAGCTGATCAAGCTCTTTTCCAGTGAGGTCTCTTCTGTCCGAGTCAGCACTCGCCTCTCTTACCCTGTCCACTGCAGGCTTCATCCACCCATCTTCATTCCCTCTCTGAGTCATAGAGGAAGGTAGGTTCACAAGCCTACTTCATACCTAATCTAGTGTTGATCCATTGTGCAGCTTAGTCTCCTCCCCACATACACACATTTACAATGTAGCATTCAGATAGCCTACGTATGTGAATACAGCACATTTAGTGGAGGAACCAGTATAAAGGGATAGATAATGTTGCTAATCCTTAACTAATCCTATTCAAACATTGCAGCAAATGACCTAAATTTGGAAATTAACCTTTTTTAAACCTTTAAGTTACAGGCCATGACTTTCCTAGTCACACAGCTCTTCCAACTCTCAAATTCCTATTCACTCCTATTCAAAGCCTTCTTTTTCTTTATACCCTGCTAGTTGCTTCCCACAAGGTTTCACTCTCCAATAAAAGCAGTGTTTGAAATTATTTTCTTAACGAAGGCAGTTTCTTTCCTAAGTGGAATTATCTCTTTAGCTCTAAAGATAATTTATTCTTCATTTCTCTATAGATGAAAGTGTTATTTTCCAACTGACCTTTTTCTTTTTTTTAGCCATAACTGAATCCCATAATGGTAAACCCCAGGAAAATAAAAAGATCATTTCAAGTTGGTGCATGAATTCTAAGTTCTAAGATGTATCCCTATTGCCATCTGACCGAACTTTGAGTCGGCCAACCTAGGTGAAAGGACTAAGACTGTTAACTCCTTTTCCAAACCCTTCAGTTTGCAAGAAAGGCTAATTTAGTATCTCGGAAAAACTCTTACAGTATAAATGATGTTTCTGCAATACATCATTTTAACTATCAAAAAGATCAAGGTGGGAGGGAGGGGGTTGTGTTGCTTTGCTTGGACTGCCTTAACAAAGTACCCCAGACTGGGTGGCTTGAACAAAAGAAATGTGTTTTCTTATGATTCGGGGGTTACATATTCAAGATCAGTGTGTCAGCAGGGTTGGTTTCTTCTGAGGCCTCTCTTCCTAGTCTGCAGAAAGCTATCTTCTTCTGTGTTTCACATGGTCTTTCCTGTGTGCGTGTCCTAATCTTTTTTTCAAAGAGTCATGTTAGATTAAGGTCTGCCCTCATGACTTCACTTTACCTCACTTCAACTTAATTATCTCTTTAAAGACACTACCTCCAAATACAGTTGCATTCTGAGATACTAGGGATTAGGCATCAACATATGGATGTTGGGGGACACAGTTCAGTCCACAACAGGAATTATAAAGTTAACCCCATGTTCTTATTAAAAATTATTCTAAAAAGAGACAGAGTCAATTGTCACTTTCCAGATTTGATCAGAAGACCAACATTTTTATGACTTAGCTAAACAACAAAGCCAAGGTAGGAGAGCAGCAGGCTGGATTGAGGTGGCTGTGGAGGTCACCGGTGCTGCTCCAGTAGGACTGACCTTTCCAGTGCAACACGATCATGTGATTTTCTTTGGACAATGTTTGTGAGCAGATGTGACATCCATTCCATGCTTTAACAGCCATTGTGTGATCTGTCACACTGTCTTCCCTCACTGAAGCTATCATGGGAATTCCTGCCAAGATGGTATGCATTAACCAGAGACCCTAAAAAGCCAGTAAGGAGAAAGATCCCTGCTGATCTGCAATGAACATATAGGGGGAGAAAAAAATAACCCTTTGTATTAAGCATAAAGATTTTGGGGTTGCTTTTTATTGCAACACAACTAGTCCAGCTTGATCAACTCAATGGCAAAAACAAAAACTATGCTATCTTTAATAGGGATGATAACCAGCCTCACCAACTTAACTAATCCTATTTAAATATTGCAACATGAACCGATGACTTAATCTACAATATTCTGTTGTATTTAAAATGCCACAGTGGTAAGATAACTTTCATTTCAAAGATGTGAACATGTAAAAACCATGCATCTTAGAACATATAAACTGTAGAATGTAAAAGTAGAGGCATTTTTACATACATGCTAATCTGGTGTCTCACTGAGGCTAATATACTTTTTATTATTGGCAGAGTTGAGAAAATTTCATGTATATTTAAATTCAAATGAATTTTGCTTTCCCATGATTTTGTCTGCTCACATTATTTACATACGCATCTACTGGGATCTCACTGTTCTTAAACTATATGAGTGTTTTATTGATTAAGGTTCACAACAAGTTAAAATAGATAACAAAAATTATTCAGTACTTGTATTGAGACAGAACAAAGAAGAAAACATCATGGCTATATATGGCTGGGGATGGGCAACAGGTGAAGTTGCTTTTGTATTTTTGTCCTAGGTACCTTTAGCATTACATTTCTCCATCAGTTGGTGAGTTGATATTGAAAAGAACTCAGAAAGTATGTGGTTCTACTTTATGTATTTTTTAAATTAGTGAATCTCTCAGCAATATGGGATGGCCATGATACTTGCAAGATCAATGTAAATGGAAAACCTTTATTTGATTGCTTAACATTCTTAGCACATTTAAACCTGGAATGTTAATTAAAATACTCTCAATAATACAGAATGGATCTAACCATTTTCTCTTTGTTTTCTCTGTCTTGTTCATGTTGTTTTCTCTTTTTATTTTGTTTCACCAATTACTTACAGATACCAAACTCTACCACTCATTTCTTATCTTAATATCCCATCACTTTCTTCCAGTGATTCTTCTTCTCTCATGGGTAGGGAAAGTATTAATTATTCTATTCTATTCATTCCTTTACCTACTTCCTTAACAAATGTTTAATGGGTTAACAAATTTTCCTTCTAAACTCAAGAGTGTTTTATAGTCAGTACCTATGTAATTAAGTGAAGGTCCTACTTGTACTTAATGTAATTAAATGAATGTCTAGCTTCAGAAGACCACATAGTAAAGGGAAAAGAAAGTACTGGCTCTTAAGAGCCTGCGAATGAGTCACATATATTCAGAAAGTTCCTTCTCTTGGCTTTGCTGTTCTAAAAAAATAGATGCAGAATTCAGAGTAGCTGATCTAACACAGCCTTCCTAGGCAGGACACAGACTAAAGCAGGAAACTTACTAATCTTCTGTCAAGATGTAGAACTTAGCTGCCTTGCCTTTGAAAGTCCTGGCATGTAGACATGGCTTCAAAAACAGTGAAAGCAGTAAATATTCTTCTGCTTGTCATCGTCTGCAAAGAAGTGTTCCCTGACTCAGTCTTGGTGCCATCTAAGCCAAACTGACCGGTATATTTTAACGTCAAGCTGTATAAACATGAACATTATTGTCTCTATAGCCAGCAACTGTTAAATACAGGCTACTAAAAATAGTCCTCATCTGTAAACTGCTGCCAAAATCACTTGCTATGATCAACATGACCTTGTTCATGAAAGCCTAAGAATTATGCCACCTGCCCTGAGCAGCAGCAGTTTCCTCTTCCCTACATTCAATCCCCAAATCCCATTCCTTGTCCATTTCTTAACGTTTCTAACCACTACATTAAATGATGGAGTTCTAGGGGGTCAATGAATAATATCCCAGGCTTACTGCACAATTCAGACTTAAGAAAGACCACTGGAATCTCAACAGTGGGGACAACATTTAGCCTCTACTATTACAAAGCTCTTTAGATAACGTAACTTTATTTGTAAATCAAATGGACTCTGTAACATCCATCCAGCTTTGCTGGGGATGCCCCCATATGAAAGAATATTTGCATCTA
Organism: Camelus bactrianus; assembly: GCF_048773025.1. Classification (NCBI taxonomy): domain Eukaryota; kingdom Metazoa; phylum Chordata; class Mammalia; order Artiodactyla; family Camelidae; genus Camelus; species Camelus bactrianus. The sequence goes on from NC_133541.1 coordinate 43,909,505, forward strand.
AAGAACAGATATAATTACCAAGAACTGCTGCCTCATAATCACTTGTTGTAGAGAAAAGGAATAAAGGAGATTAAACACCAAGTACTTACAATCGTTTATCAATTAGCTGCACCAAACTGAGAAACATGAACCAATGGACTTCCCATCAATCAGTCAGCTCAGTCTTCCTCCTTGAGGAAGAGTAAGTAAGAGGTTGGAAGGGTTGGCCTGGCTGATATCCTTTAATATGGAAATGGGAGGAGTGGGAAGAAGCTAACTCCAGCAACATCTACATGGTTGAGGGTTATAGACATAAACTCTAGGAGCTGTGTACCATTTTCAACAATTAAAACTGCAGTTTAGTTTGGGCCTTTGCGTCCATGAATATAAAAATAATTCTTAATTTTACTCCTTGTCATAACTACTCTCTTTTAATAGTAGAAGCATAATACTAAATAGCAGAATATATTATAATTATGCTACAGCTTACTGTAGTAAAATATATTAAACTAACCAAGTTTTCTATCTCTGATCTTAGAAGTCAATGTAATTGCTTTATAAGATGCAGTAGTCTACTTTTCTGAAGCACCTCTTTTTTCCCCACTCCATAACAAGGTTATTCTGGTACCACATCTTTAGCACAAATGGTACAAACAGGTATAAAGTTCTTAATTAGGAGTCTCTGTATATCATAGGATAGTCACAGTAGGAGGTCAAGGTAAAATGAGGACTAAATCCTTTTAGAGATAAAAGAATACCTAAATAATATTTACTTGTCAGCTATCCTTTTTGTATAAGAGCATATCTCCTGTATTGGGAGAGCTGGAGTCTATGCAAGTGAATAAATTAAAGGAATACAGATTAGAAAATAAGAAATACAGCTGCTTCACTTCTCACATAGCATTATCATCTATGTAGAGAACCAAAAATAATCTGCCAAACCTCCTAAAAATAATAAATAAATCTTCAAGGTCACAGGACTAAAGTCAATATACAAAAATTAACTATATTCTAAATACTAATAACAGAGCTTGAATTTAAAAAAAAATTAGAATAGCACTAGAAATAAAACAAATTATATGCAGAAACCTCAAAACAAGCTGGAAACAAAACTAGCCCTAAAATAGAGAATTATAAGGTGCTCATGTATTAAAATTCAATAAAGATAGAAGATGCAATCAAGTTGTAGACTTTCTCAATATGATCTGTAGATTCAACATAATCCCTATGAAAAAGTTAGATGTCCTTTTTGGAGATACTGATAAGGTAAAACAATTTTGAAAAAGAAGACCAAAGTTGGAGGGCTAACTCTACGCACTACAAAGTTATAATCATCAAGATAACGTGGTATTTTTGAAAAGACAGACATTGATCAAGAAACAGTAGAGAGGACCCATAAGTCAACTCTCAAGTCAAATTATTTTAAACTGAGATACAAAGGCAATTCAAAGGGAAAAAATGTAGTCTTTACAACAAATGGTGCTGGATCAATGAGCATCTATATTAAAAAATATATAACTTGACCTATAATTCATACCTTATTTAAAAAAAAAAAAAAAGCTCCTAATAGATTGTAGACCCAAACATATAACCTAAAACTACAGTATTCCTCGAGAACACACAGAAAAAATCTGAACGATCTTGGGTTAGGCAAAGAGCTTTTGATAGACACTAAAGCTGCAAATAAACACACACACACACACACACACACAAACTGGATTTAAGTAAAATTAAGACTATTTGCTCTTTGAAAATGAACATGAAAACAATGACAACTGATGCCAGATTTTACAAATCTCATTTTGACATAACCTCAAAGGTTGTGTAACAAAGTTATATAAAGAACTCTCAAAACAACTCAATTAAAAAATGGACAAAAGATGTGAACAGACACTTCACCAAATAAGACAGCAAATAAGTATATGAAACTATTCTCAATATCATTAATCACTAGTGAGATGCAAATTAAAAGCAAGAGTAATTTCGGTTTCAACCCCATAATCTGAAGAGTGCAGGAGATACCACTCCTGTGCTTACAATAAGAAAAAGCTGAACAAACTCAAAATCAGGACTGTTTCTTAGATGCATGAGAATTGAGGTCACAGGGCAAACTGCCATAGTGAAATTTGGATGCCAGGCAAACAGAATTGCAGCTGAGGTAGCTTACCTAAAAAAAAAAAAAAAAAAAAAAAAAAGCCACTGGAGCCATAAAGTGCCAGGAATACTTAAAAGGTAATTTTGACAAATTGCTGAGGCTGCATGTAGATCAGCATAGAGGGGGAAACCCACCATGGATACCACAGTCTTTAAGGAGCTGCCCACACTTTCACAGGTTTTATCTCTAGAAACCCCACCAGGTTTCATGAAAAAATCTCCATGTGTCTTTTGCAGGGGAAGGGTTAAGAATAACCAGTAAATACAACCAGAGCATTCTCCATAACAAAGACCTACACTCCAGGGGAGATACTTTATCAGAGCCTCATCCCACAAGTGCAGAGGCTGATCACCTAACTCCAGCTCCTCTAGTCTTGCTGTCTCACCTAAGGGGTGGAGGGCAAGGAGCACTTGTGAATTCATAGCCCAGGGACGTAGGCTCATTAAAGCATGAAGAACGAATCATAAGAGTATAGACAACTAGCTTCCCCAGTACTCTATCACCACACCCACAGGGCTCCAGTGAATGAGCTACAAGAGAGAGACTCTGTCTGAGGAAGCCCCAAGTTAAGAAGGGAGACAAAAGCAAGGACACTAAAAGGGGTCTGAAGAATAACTTATGAGGCCATAGCAAAGATTAAACACAGCCCACTCCTAGCTGGATTAACATAAAATCTCACACTAAAGCCCCATTCACCTCAATTCCTGCTAATACATTATGTCCAGCCTCAACAAGGGAGAAAAAGCAAGCCGTGATAAAAAGCAAGAAAAAACAAAGTCTGAATAGATAAAACAATCATAAGAACCATACTCAGATATGATACAGATTTTGGAATTAACAGACAGGGGATTTAAATTAACTGTTTAATACAGTAAAGGCTCTAATTGAAAAATATAAACAACATGCAGGAACAGATAATGTAGAGAGAAGGAAACTCTAAAAAAGACTGAAAAAGAAATTTTATAAATTAAAAATAATGTAACAGAACTGAAGAATGCCTTTTATGGGCTCATTGATAGAATGGATATGGTATAGAAAAGAATTAGTGAGCTTGAAGATATATCACTACAAACTTCCCGAACTGAAATACTGAAAATTTTTTAAAAAGAGAGAGAAAGAAAGAAAAAGCAATCAAGCAAGCAGAATATCAAAGAACCGTAGAACAATTTTAAGAGCTGTGACCTAATGTCTGGTTGGTATACCAAAGGGAAGAGAAGGAGAGAACAGAGCAGAAGAAATACTTGAAGTAATAATGGCTGAGAATTTACTTGAAGTAGTAATGGCTGAGAATTTTTCCACATCAATTACAGACACCAAACCACAGATCCAGAAACTTAGCATCAAGCAGGATAACTACCTACCCAAAATCTACGCCGAAGCATATCATATTCAAAATGCAGAGTAACTAAGACATAGAAGAAAAATTAACACCTTATCTATAGAGGAATAGGCTTAAGTATTTTATTGGTCTTCTTGTCCAAAACTATGCAAGCAAGAAGAGAGCAGTGAAATACTTAAGGTGTTGAAAGAATTCACCTGCCTAGAATTCTCTATCCAGTAAAATCATTCTTTAAAAGTGAAACATGTAAGGACTTTCTTATACAAACTAAAAAGGAAGGACTGCTCTGCATAAAATGTTAAATAAATCACTCAGGTCAGGGAGAAGAAAAGTAAGTCAGCAATTTAGATCTGTGTGAACAAAGGAGGAGTGTCAGAGAAAATAAATAAAGGCAAAAGAAAAAAATTATTTTTCTTACCCTTAATTGGCCTAATAGATAACTAGTTCAAAGTAATACAATAAGAATGTATTGAGTGATCATAGCATATGGATAAGTGAAATGAATGACAACAATGTGATAAAGGATGGGAGGAAGGAACTGGGAATACTCTGCTACAAGGCATCTGTACCACCTGTGAAGCAGTATAATGCTATTAAAGTGGACTCAGTTGTAAACATATATTTCAAACTCAAATCAACATTTAAAAAAAAGCATAATTGATAGGCTGAGAAGTGATAAAATGAACTCATAAAATGCTCAAGTAAAAACAGAGAAGGTAGAAAAACAAGAAAAATAAGTTTTAAAAAGTGCAATGAATAGAAAGCAGTTACCAATATGATAGCTATTCATCCAGTTATATAAACAATCACTTTAAATGTGAGTAGATTACAAACACTAATTAAAATATAGTCAGAATGAATTTAAAAAGTAGAGGCAACTATATGTTGTCTACAAGAAATCTCCTGTAAGTATAAAGACACAAATGCAGTAAAAGTAAAGGATGCAGAAAGGTATACCATGTTAACACTAATCAAAATAGCATTATTAATTTTAGAAAAAGCAGGCTACATAACAAAAAGCAAGGATACAGTGTTTAGTTCTCCAAGAGAACACTTCTTGGAGAACAATTCTTAACGTGTATGTAAGTGACAACAGACCACGAAAATACATGAGGTAAAATCTGATAGAAATACAAGGAAAAATAGACAAAGCCACTGTGCAGCTATTACAATGGCTAAAGTAATGTTCAAAATGGAAATATCATTTGAAGATGCATAGCAATGGGAACTCTCAACATTTGCTAATGTGAAGGCAAAATGGTAATGCCATTTTGGAAAACAATTTCATAGTGTCCTATAAGCAGACAGCTATCACATCACCCAGCCATCCCATTTCTAGGTACTTGCTCAAGAATTAAATCTTATGATCACACAGTGACCTGCACTTGAATACTTGTAGCATTATTCAAAATTACCAAAATTTTAAACACAGACATCCTCCCAATTGTTGAATGAATTCTTTTCCAAAAGCCTGCAGTATAGCCATATGATGGAATGCAACTGAGCAATAAAAAGGAATGAGCTATTAATTTATACAGTCACATGGTTCAATCTTAAATGCATTTTGTAAGCAGCTTGCTGAAGCCAAAGCTAATAGGCTATATATTATATGATTACATTTATGTGACACTCCAGAAAAGGGATAGCTATAGTGATGGAAGTAGACCAATGAATGCCAGGGTTTAGGGGCAAATGGGAAAACAAGCAAATCTGAGGGTTGTGGAATGGTTCTAAATCGAACTGTGGTGGTAGACACACAACTCTGTATTTGTCAATACATGTAAAACCAGACACAGAGTGAATTTTATTGTATAGAAATTAAAAATAAATAGGACAAAGGGGGAAAGATGAAATTCAGACTGTGACAAATGAATCTAACTGTATCAATCTAACTGTACAAGTGAATCATGTAACCACCCTAAAAAGAATGGAAAAGAAAGGTGTGGATCTAAGTGACTGGCAAACTGCATGCTGTAAGATTAATACAAAAGTAACTATACATAAACACTGTACTCTAGATGGTAAAATTGCTCCTTATAGGAGTATACCTCAGCAATTCTGAAATTATTTGTACATTATGTTTGAACAAGTAAATAAATATATTGTAGATAATGAGAGCTAGATCTTCCACTGTTGGAGAAAGAAGTTACAAATAAAGACAAGATGAAGTGCAGAGTGAAATTTGGTGAGCTGAATTGGGACTAGAGGTATCACTATGTATTCATTAAATATGAATATAAATGAATATGTGTAAATAAATGTTGATCCATTGATGAATGCTAAAATTAGTTTCAGCATAAACAAGATATTACATAGTTTTAAATACATCTCTCTTCAAATAGTAACTTTAGACTAGAGAATCCTGGGACACACGACCTTAATCAAATGATGAAAGGCAACATCACCAGTACATTGTATCAACATTATGTACTCCCTGACTGGATGCTTGAAAAAGGCTTATCACCTCTGTGATATCCTTCCAAATAATTTATGACCTCAACCTAACCAAGAGAAAACATCAGACCAACTTGAATTAAGGGACATTCCACAAAATAACTGGACAATACTCCTCAAAAATATCAAGGTCATGAAAAACAAGGAACAATGAGAAAATGGCCACAAACTGAAGGCAATGAAGGATACATGATGACATGATGATGATAAGAACCTTGGGAATCTTAGATTAGATCTTGTATCAAAAAACAAACACTAGTGGAAAAACTAGTAAAAATCCGAGTTCTGTAGTTTAGTTAATAATATTATACTGAAGGTAATTCTCTAGGATAAATACTTACTCAAAGGTTATATATAATCTTAACATGAGGGGACGTTGAGTGAAGGTTAAATGCATACTCTACTAGTTTTCCAACTGCCTATGTCTACAACTTTCTCAAAATTAATAAATAAAATAAAGTCTAATAACACAAAGACTTAAATAGATAGTTACAGATAGGTTTATAGATAGACAGACAAGAAACACTTTTATAAACACTGGAACCATGTCAAGTATAAAATTATATAAACTATAAAAGGATTGACTATCAGAGGGGCAAATTTAAAATAAGTTGTATTGTCAGATTCCTGGCAATAAATAGAGGGCATGCTCAGAAGTGTTTAAATGAATAGAGTATAATGAAGGGAGTATTCACAGAAGTGTGGGCAGGACTAAGAGAATGGATAAGAAATCAACAGAACTATACCTGAAGTGTTAAGAAGGTGGAAAAATGTTCCTGGAGCCCAGTTGAGACTGAGGACATTAGAAGAGGAATTATGCCCAGACTCGAGTGCCAGAACCATGTCAAGGCATGGAGGAAATGAGAGGATAAATACCCTCAACTTTTCCCTCTTGTACTCTCTAAACTCTTTCCAATGCCTCTCACTGGTCAAAGTCAACTGGTGGAAAGGAGGCAAAGAAGTTCAAGGGATACTTTTCATCGAGATCCCCCATCCTGAACACAGATCATGGCAGAGAAGGGCATAAATGTGAATCCGGGAGGCGGGGGGATAAGGCAAACAGAAAATCCAGGACATATGCCATGCTTCTGTTCGTTGCACAGTTAGTAAAAAATTAGAAATGCTTCATCAAGATAGAAAAGCAAAACAGGAAAAAACAAAAAACAAAAAAGATTTTGAAAATATGAAGGTATTATGATGTAATCACACCCTTTCTACCCAGCTGATTCTCTGCTTTCCTTCTTACATACACGTTCTAATTCATGTCAGCACTTGCATCCAGTGGATTTCTCTTTTTCAGTTTCTCAATATCTAAGAAGTGGTTTCTTAGTAAATGAAATTATATTCAACATGTGTTAAAATGTAAGTTTCCATTTTTTTTCTTTCTGGTAATTAATCTTTCTCACTATAGCGTCTTGATTTATCTGAATCAGAATTCCAGGGTGAGGCTGGAGTAAAGGGTTCAAAGAGAAAGAGCATTATTTAGCATACAGATATTGTTTGGGACAATCTGTCTTCCCTGACAGCCAAACATTTTCATATATATAGCTGCAAGTATAAATAAAAGTATAATTTGTCAGATTGCTTAAAGATATCCAGGGAAGAACACCCTCTTAGTGGAACAAATGTAATAAAAGAAAAAAAGAAAAATCATGAACTTGAAGTCATGAGTGATGGCCTAAGCCTCTAAAAACTCCAGTTTCTCAGTGCCTAGAACATTGCCTGAAAAAATCAATCAATTTATTAAACAAATGAATACGTTAAAGTCACCCATGAGGAACTCTAAGCAACCCCAAAGAGAACTCAGTTTCCACTTGGGGAGGAGAACAGGATTAGAAGAGCTCTATTACCTTTATGTGCCTTGGTTACTTTGGAAGGCAGAACTAAGTTTTTACCCTGGAAGGAAGTAGGGTTCCTCTCCTCCTTAAATTCAATGACTATAAGAGGCCCTGGTTTGGGATACAAAAATGGTAAAGCTTAATGTTCACCAAGTACTGACTGACAGGGCCTGCATTTCCCCTCAGCCTGACTAGACTTTAGGCAGGCTTCTTCCTGACACTAGGTCCCTGACCTCCCTTTTCTTAGAGCATTTACTTTAGAAAACTTCATTGCAAATTCTTTCTCTTCCCTTTTGAGATGTAAATTCTTTGCCAGCCTCTTGCCAGTTTTACAACCCAGAAATGTCTTTTTTTAAAAACCTGGGAGGCCCCTTTGGAATGTAATCATCAAGAAAGCTAGGTCCCCTATACCCCAATCTCTGAGGGAGGGTAGGAGTGTAAATTCCATTAGTGATAATTAGCAAACACAGATGACCTAATCACACTGACCAATCTCCCCTCCTTATACCCTCCGAATACTTTTCCATTAGCTAACCAGCATTTCAAAACCCTCCTGCATTTAGTTGCAGCCTTGTTACATTCAGTCTCTCTCCCCGTTGCAGTAGTCTTAAATAGTTTTCCTTGACATTTTTAACAAGTGTCCAGTACAACATCTCCTGACAGTGTTTATCACGTGCCAGGCACTCTACTGAACTTTTTGGAGGCATGACCTTGTTCAATCCTCATGATAATTCTCAAGGTAAATGTTATTATTATACCCAGGCAAGAATTATAATTACAATCACAGGCAAGAAATATTGAAACCATTAAGAACTTAATTAACTTGCCAGGAATCATATGGTTTTTTAAGTGGGAGAGTCTGAAGAGACTTATTTTTAATCGCTATATCATATACTAACAAAATAAGAGGGTGTTCCAACAGGGTGTACACAACACTGGTTTTAAAAATATCACTTCTCTTAGAACCATGATTCTATTCAGGTTTTATAATGATCTTTATAATGTAAGGGAAGGTATGAAGCGTGAAGGAGCCAAATAGTCTAAAAAAGCCTAAAAAGGCCCTTCCAGAAGAGGTAGATGAGCCTGGAAATTAGCATACTCTTCAGGCTGCTCTGAAAACAACACTGAGAGCCTGACAGCACATTTCCATATGTCCTCTCACCAGTTTCAACACCAGTTGGTTCTCAGCAGACACCACACAGGGGGAAAGATCTCATATTTTAAAATTTCCCACCACCACCCTTTCCCTTGACGCAGTTGCCCCCTCCCTGCCCTATAATTTTGTGCATTTTGATATACATATAAGTAAATAACAAATACATGTATACAGAGAGATATATATGTTTATGTGTGTATATGTACTTTCAAAAACTGGAGCCAAATATTCCTTATATGAGAATGTAAGTCATTGTTGCAATGCCATTATTCAAATTAAGCCAGTTGTTTTTCTTTTTCTCATGACTATTTTATAATTTAAATATTTTTCTACTTTGTAGAGTTTTGAGATTAATTTAACATTTCATTCTACTTTAATTTTTAAAGTTTTGTTTTGCTTTACCTGTACACCATTTTTAAAAATGTTTACTCTATTTCCCCCTTTCCTGTTCCTCTTCTCCAGTCAACAAAGGAGACATCCTCCGCCTTCCCCTAAGCTATTGTGCTAGCCATTCTTTTTAAACCATTCCTCAACCTTTAATGAGTCGTTCACTCTTTAGGGAAGATCTATAAAATAATTTTCTCCTCAGAGCCACAATTTACCATGTGCAGATGGTTCACTGTTTAACTGGGAAAAAAATGGTGGTGCTGTGAGAGAAAAAAGTTATGAACCACTAAGTGAGGCCACTAAAAAAGAAACATTAAAACAATTGTGCTAGAAAAAAATCAGACATTTAGAATAAATGAATAGAAAAGAGAACGAATTGTGGCAATAATCAAAATAAGAATTTAGAAAGAATTTATAAAATAAACAGAAATAGTGTGGAAGAAATAAATCTGGAGAGAGGCAATAGACAAGAAATCCAAATCAGGATAAAAGGAAGTTGTTGCTGAAGGCAGTAAGAAGGGGAGGGAAGACAGTAGCAGCCCTCTTTCCTTCTTTCTTTGGTTCAGTACTGATAGAGACAGGCTTCTTTTTGGCACATGTGTTGAAGAGAGTTCATGTCTGTTGGTGAAGGTTCACTCCTTCCAGTCCCACGTGTTTTAACTGCCTTAGGCAAATAATATCTTTGCCTCTACTGGCTTCAGGGATGCTGTATTGGCCTTGTTCAAAATTTCTGAAGTATATCATTTCACCATAAAGAATTCTAGTCCTGTTTTTTTTTTTTTTTTTTTTCAGGGCTAAAGGCATTCTTGTTACTGTACACAACATACCAAATCCTTCCTTTATAGCTGGAGCACCTACCCTAGGAAGATAAGCACAGATTTGACTAACATTATTCCAAAATGAACAAAAAGTATTACAGATATGTTTGGAGGAAAGAGAGGATTTCTTTGGACTCAGAGGTCTAATTAGAAATAGTTCATTTGGTAATAGTTGTCCCAGGATTTCTACGATAGAAATCTCTGGTGAACATTTCAAAAATTTCCCTTGTCTTCCCTTATGTGAATTCTTTAATTGCTTTAGTACCTACTCAAATGTGTCTGCTTTTCTTTTATAATCTAACTATTTTCCTACACATGGAAATAATCGAGTGTCAGAGTCTTCAGTACATAAAGATGTTTCATTCTTTATGTAAAATTTTCAGCATGCAAAATTGAAAATGCCCAAATAAACTAAGATGTCAGGTTGAAAGTCAGGTAAGAGAGAAAGTACAAGATGACTTTTCCAACCAAAGCCAAGATCCAAAACTATCATTTCTATGAGGTATCTTAGAGAATTATATGATGAAAAGATAACAACAAAAGCTTTGGTCAATGTTTCAACAGTTTACTCAATAATGAGTAAGCCCCCTGCCCAAAAACTGACACCAAGATAAACTTAAATAGCCAATGAGGTATATATACTTTAATACATTTTGCGTTTATGAGATATCCTTAAGGAAAACTTGTGGGTTTTTTCAGAGATTTAAATATTATTAACAACAATGAAACAGTTAATGTGACTTTCAATATTCAATAACTATAAAGACCCTTTGTTAATATCAATGGATTATACATTAGAAGATATAAATTTATTCAAATTATATTCCTGAAAAGTCCAGGAGAATGTTGTTTCACATGGGTATATATGGTCAGTGAAGACATTTGGTACTTAGAAGGGAGAACACTATTTCTTAACAAAACATTTCCCACACTTACTCTTAGGGCTGACTTGATTATAAGCAACTCAGACACCTAATGAATTGTTTAAAATATACGAAAGGATCTCAAAACCAATTACAAATCTTTGAAGGTCTCAAGTCAAGGCTCATTCAAATATATAAAACACTTATTAACAGAAAATTTTTCCTTCCTTCTCTCTCCCTGTTTTTCTTTCTCTCTTCCATCCCTCCTTCCCTCTTCCTTTCTACCTTGTTTCTTATAATGTAAAATTAATCTTTACTTTTTTTCAAATATGATACATTCAAATAATAAAGTTATTACCCCCAAATTTAGGATTTCTATCTCGTTTATTGTATCAAGTTTGCTGGTATTTGAATCATGATTGCTGATTTTTGTTTTTCTCCTTTTTTTCTGACTCACCAAAATAGTCCTAGTGTGAAAGAGGGGAGGCTACTAGTTTATTCATTCTGAGCTGAACAAACAAGAATGATCAAATTCATAAAAGACTCACATTCAGGATTCTAGGCTAATGCATCTTTAGGGCCCTAAATAAAAAAGATGAATCTCAAAATCTGGAGGGGAAATCATTTCTTTCATTTTCTTGGTCCAAAATGGAAAAAAAAAAAAAAAAGTGCCCACCTGCAAAAAATTAACATCTTCTTTTACATGCTGTAAATAGGGAATTTTCCCCTGCTTTTCTTTCCTCCTTGTACAGTCTTGTCAGGTACATTTTAGAAGAGAAATTAATTAGTCACTGTTTAGAAAGCCTCTAAATGTAGGCAGAATCCTACATTTGCATACCAATCAGAAGGTATCTTAAACTTTTCTTGCCAAAAACAAGAGTTAAGAAAGAGTTATAACATTTTAGGTTTGTAGTTCATGCTTTTAACAAACATTTATGGGTTATATAATATTTTCAAAGCAGTAATCTAGATGCTGCAGGGGTTTCAGAAAACATAAGACAGATCTCTAGTTTCACAACCCTTAGGTTGAATATGGGAAACAAGAAAGGTAAATAAATGTTATGTGGCATTTCAAGAATTGATAAGTAAAGCACTACAACTGATTTTAAAAAAAGAAATAATTTATCTGGTAGAAGAAAGCATGAAAGGGCCCATAAGGAGCTACCATTTGAGCTGGTCATTGGTGGACAGAATTTGGAACTCTGAGATGGAAGGAAAGGTGATTTCAAGTAGACAATATTAAGAGCTTTCTGTTGAGACTTCTTGACTCAGCCTGATTGACTAATGGTCTGCCATGGGATGGAAGAGGAGTGTTGGCGCACATTATTTGTCAAATTTAGACCGAAAAAACAAATTCTTTCAGAAATTAGATAAGAAAAAAGTATTGGAGAGAAGGATGGGCTAAGTAGTAAATCCTGTCTCTCTGATTTTTCTTTTGCCCAAGACACTTTGGAATTGGATGAAACATTGTTTGGATGATAATTTCTGTAGCTGCATATTAAGACCTTTAATGGACTGATGATAACGTACCCCTACAGCCTCAACGCCTAACAGCTCATTCTCATAACAAAGCCCCAGGTAAACAAGACTATTTCTTCTGGAAGATGTGTCCTGTCATGCACTGACTTATTCATATGCTGTCTAGATCAATAATTTGTTGCTGTATAATAGACCAACCCAAATTATGTAACTTAAAACAGCAACAATATATTGTTGTAGCTCACTCAGCTATGCATTGGCTGGGGATCAGCTGATCTAGATTGGTCTCAGCTGATCTCAGTTTGGTTCAGTTGTGCACCTACTGGTGGGCTGGTGTAGGGCCGAGCCTGGACTTGGCTGGTGAACCTTAGCTGTGGCAGCTCTGCTCCATTCGTCTCTCGTTTTCTTCCTGGAACTAGTGGGCTATCCTGGGCATAGCCTTCTCTCTATGAGAGCAGCGGCTCAGATATGACAAGCAAACAGTAAGGCTTCAAGTGAATGCTCAACTCACCAAGTCACATGGCAATAGACATCAGTACAAAGAGGACTGAGGATCTGGTCCTTTAATAGAATTTCCCAAACTTTTTTGCCCATAGTACCCAAGTATCAGGTAAATTGCTCAAACGTATCATCAGTGTTTTTCTTTCCTGCTGTTTATATGTATAAATACACTTCTGTCTATAGGAGGCCAGGAATATGTTTTGAGTCCTGTGTGCAACAGAGAATAAAGCAAACATCAAAAACAAAGGTAGAACAGGATTCTGCAAAGAAGGAATGGGCAACAATGTGGACAAAGGAATAGGTCAGGGAGAAGGTAAGGCAAAGCGATTAAAGGTCCCAAAAGGGAAGCTGCAATGAAAGAAGTAAAAGCTGTAAAGACATAAGCTGAAAAAATGAGAATAAAAGCTGGTCTCACTTCATGGGGGAAGTAGAGATTAGGGCAGAGCTACTTGTTAAGCTCACACTGAATACGCTATTAATAACTCCACAGAAAAAAATTTGAAAGTAACAATTTCTGGAGAAACAATGAGCACATTAATAGCAACAGCTACATATTTGGTCTCAATATCTGCACACTCTACCATTAGCGAAGCCACTGGTTCTTCCCAAAACGACAACCCACAACAAGTAAGAAAGAGTAAGGAGGAAACTAAGTTCTACAAATCTTATCAGAAAATATCCATGTTACCAGCACATTCATGCCCTGGAAATATATCTATAATCAGAATTTTAACTATTAACAAATTGAAATAGTGAAGTTTATAAAAAAAAAAATACATCACTAATCAGAGATCTACCTTATTGTTTTTCACAAATGTGGATTTTTTGGAAAGGAACCTGCCTGAAAAAAGGCTTGATTTCAACCTCTAGAGACAATAAATGTTGTGCAATTCTGAAAATACTCACTGCTCATTTCATCCAGAAAACTGTCAATTTTTAAAAGTACATGCATCTCAGAGGTGTGGATATATTGCAAATCCAGAAAGAGATTAAAGGCACAGCAACTGAAAAGCTGTGCCAATAAATTTATGGGATGCTTTTGAGAAAGAGCAAGGTATTTATGAGCAAACTTAATATATAAATATTTTACTGGAAAATTCTCTCAGAGCTTAGTACATATGACTTTTTAATGGAAAAATTAAGAGACCACTAAATAAGAAAAAAATAATTAGAGCCCATGCTGTTGATGAATTGAACTTTTGGAACACTTAGGCATGATTATTAATTTCTTACCCGAAATTCCACATGGGAAGAAGCTACAGGACCAGATTTTTCGATAACCTGCTCACAAAGTCTCTATCCCATTGTGACCTATTACCACTCTCAGGATGAGTTCAGCAGTGAGAAGAATTTTAACCAACACACTGCATTTAGGAGGGTAAAGATAGGACATATGAATGATAAACAGGTTTAGTTGTGGACATGTATACAAAGCTAAATTCTCTGAAGTTTACCTCCTTCCTCTTTACAGAACCCCATTATGCCTTTATTTTTTATTCCATCAAAAATTCTTGCTATTTGCTATTCAAACAGGGCTTCAAATATGCCTTATAAAACTTTTTTAAATATCTCTATTAGCAGAACCTCCCTTCACAAACTGACTATTTCCTTCACGAAAGTTTCAAACGTTTCATGTAACATTTGGATGCTCCCCAGTTCAACTTACCATGTATGTAAATACTCAGGCTGTCGTGTTCTTAGATAAGGCCCACAAAGCTACAGAAGTGCATTTAACACCACGCTGGACAGACTTTCTTGATTTCTTCCTGGACAATAAGAGTCTCTCAGTAAACCTCCTTGTCAAAGCTTCTCTACTCCCCATACATCCTGACACCAGAACAATCTTTCAAAACTGGCCTTATTATGCTACCTCCCTGAAAACCTTCAATGGTTTTTCATAGCCTGCTCAATTATTTACAAAACTTTTTCTTACCAGAAGCATCATTTCTTAAAAGTAAAATAAACAGCCTGAGCTACTCTTTTTGAAGTAGAAGTGGAAATGCCTTCATCACCAGTTCCCCCACCTTAACCAAGGCAATTACTTAAGTACCACCATGGAACCCACTGGCTCTACAAAGTTAAACGACCTACAGGATAAGAGAGGCTTACTTTGGCAACGAGGCCACACTTTTCCTTTCAAATGCTGTTTCTCAGTATCCCATTGCATGGATCCTTCACTGTGTGCTAGAACAGACATTATTACCAAAGCTTCCCTGTAGTTTACTTCCCTTACTGCCTTCCCTAACACCAGTAATACACCAGAGTCAGGCCACAGCACACTGTGGTAATCTTCGGATCTGTGCTGTAAAGTGTTGATTAATGCACAGAATTTATTTTTTCTCAGATGAGGATAAATGCTTTTCAGCAAAGTCTGTTAGATGGGACATCTGGTGCTATTCAGTGTAGAAAGTTGGGAGTAAGAAGGAAACAGCATCACCACAAGATGATACACCTACTAGATCATGCCAGAACATTTCCATATGAGCACATATTCAGGGAAACAAAGTTCTACTCAGTAGTGCCAAGTGCTGATCTGAAGGATGATTCATGGGCACAGTATCTTTGGATCAGTGTATAGCACCAAAATCTGAGTATTTGAGAATATGTTATAAATATGAAAATTTGGCTCTAACTGCCTTAAATGGTGCTCCCCGAGTGCATTACACCTTAAGTATATCCATTCTGTCCCCATTCTTTGGAACCCCTCTCAAATGCTACCTTGTATCCATGAAGTCTCCCCTGATTACTTCAGCAAATTGTGAACCCTTTCCTCTCTAGAATTTTCTACTCTTCAAATCACATTGTTTAAAATGATCCCGAATTATATTGTATTACATCTGTGAATAAGACTGATATCCATAAAGCTATAAACATCTTGAAATGTGTTACACTTTGACTAGCGCTGTATCTCCCACAGCACTTAGCACTGGGACCAAGATAGTAGAAGTTCAAAAATATACAGATAATAAATGATCAAACAAGAAAGGATGGACCCTGTGGTGGACAGGTATATGATTAATAACTAAGTCTCAAACAGACAGAAGAGAGAAGCCACTGGTTGGATCCCAAACTAATGATTTACTGAGAATTCTTCATGGCTTTTTGCCCTACTTATTGCTATATTCACACTCCAAATAACGTTTAGGGCCAAAGATGTCTAAGAGAAAGGACCTTCTCAATCTCCAGCATTAACAGCAACAGGAAAGGCACAAAGGCATTGTTAGGACCTCAGACAATCATTAATACGTACAGACTGCTGATCTAGTTGCCAGGACTGGCACTGAATATACTAAGGCCGTTGAGCAGCTAGGGTAGTAGTGTGTAGTCATGTGTTTTGGACTCTATTTTTCAATGTCTCCCTTTATCTCAGTCACTATCTTTGCCAAATGCCGTGGCTTTGAGAAATTGCACCTTATCCACTCATACTAAAACAATTCCATGAACTTTTTTCTTTACCTTGCTGCAGTAACTGCTCTTTATTCTGCTCCTCAGTATTCAAAATTTTGCTGTTTTCTCATCTCCCATTAGTCCTTGTATGGTTTGGTGACATATGATTTTTAAATAATCTATTTACTCTCATTTTGATGAAAGTTCAAAAGGAATAGAGCTAAAACATGTTCAATTTGCCATCTTCAACTAAAAAGTCTGTTTCCATTATATTTTAATTGTGATAAAATATGCCAATTTAAGCATTTTAAATGTATGATTTAGTGCCACTAATTACATTCACAATATTGTACAATCATTACTACCTGTTCCCTGCAATGTTTATCACGCCAGACATTCTATACTCATTAAACAATAACTCCCCATTCCTCCCTCTTCCTAGTCCCAGAAAATTTCCAACTTACTTTCTGTCTCTATTAATTTGCCTATTCTAGGTATTGTAATATCAAAGTTTCCTTTTATGTCCAGCTTGCTTAACTTAGTATAATGCTTTCAAAGTTCATCTATATTATAGCATGCATCAAAACATTATTCCTTTTATGGCTGAATAGTATTCCATTGTAGGTATATACGCTATTTTGTTTATCCATTCATCTTTT
The DNA here is from genome assembly GCF_048773025.1 of Camelus bactrianus. Classification (NCBI taxonomy): domain Eukaryota; kingdom Metazoa; phylum Chordata; class Mammalia; order Artiodactyla; family Camelidae; genus Camelus; species Camelus bactrianus. The sequence continues at coordinate 43,926,520 of NC_133541.1, forward strand.
GAAGGACACATAGGTTGTTTCCACTTTCTGGCTATTGTGAGTAATCCTGCTGTGAATGTTGGTTTATAAACCTACTTTTTATTTCCTGTTTTCAATGATTTGGGGTATATACTTAGAAGTGTAATTGTGGGGTCATACAGTAATTTTATTTTTTTTTCAGGATTCACCCAAATGTTTTTCACAGAGGTTGTATCATTTTCTATGCCCACTAGAAAAGTACAGAATTTCATTTTCTCTACATCCTTGAAAACATTTATTTTCTAATTATTATTATTACCACCACACTAGCAAGTGTGAACTTTTATCTCATAGTGGCTTTGATTTGCATTTCTCTAATGACTAATGATGTTAAGCATATTTTCATGTGTTTATTGACCATTTATATAGCATCTTTGGAGATTACCTATTGAAGATCTTTGCCCATTTTTTCAGTTGGTTTGTTTTGTATTGTTCCTGATACAAGGAGAAAAAAGTTCCAGTCTTTCACCAGTGAATATGCTGTTAACTGTCAGGTTTTTATATATAGACTTTATCATGTTGAGAAAGTTTCCTTATATTCCCAGTTTGTTGAGTGTTTTTATGTATTTTTATTATGAAAGGGTATAGAATTTTGTCAAATGTCTTTTCTGCATCAATTGAGATGGTCACTTTTTTCTTTTTATAATGTGGTATATCAGACTGATTGATTTTCATATTTTGAATCACCTTGGCATTCCTGAGATCACTGAATTTCTAGTACAATAAAAATGTATTACTTTCAGATAATGTAAAAATTAATTAGTTCTTTATAACAAAAATGTAAAGAAATAGGACACAGCACATGAGCTTTTGCTATAAATTGTCAGAAAGACTTAAACAAGTAAACTTTTCCTTTTTTTTCCTCTTTGATGTGCTTTATTCCTCTATACATGCAAAAAATGGCTAATTAAATCAGCGGCTATCCATGAACATTTCCCTATTTGCCATATGTGAGTTTACTACTAACCTTCGATTACTAGTTATTTTAGTGGCATGATCAGTACAGTGTTGTATCCAGGAACTTACGAAAAGATCATTATCTAAAGGTGAAATGTTCAGCTTAATTGGTCAAATACAATCAAGGTAAGAGGAGGTATTCTCCAGGGAAGTGGTTTGCACTAGCGTGGACTGTGCGTGGCAGCAGGAAGGTCAATGGTATGAATGTAGCCTAGAATAATGTATAGCCCAAGGATATAACTTGTCCTATACTTGTCTCCAGCATCACGCAAGAGATTGTCTTAGATCTTAGCTACCCTTGTTTTGACTACGCTTACAAAATAACTTTGTGATTATAATTTGGCCCCCATTTATATAGACATATTTTTGTGTAAGTATAATATATACATACACATACACAGCACACCACACACACACACACACAGACAAGAGGTAAAATCATTGCAAGCTGGAGATAATACCTGACTGGGAGGAGATTTTGTTAAATTTCCAAAAATTTTGCCAGTCATTTGACATGTTGGTAGCTTGAAATCTGTCCTGATCAAAGTAACTTATACATAAAAATCAGTAAAGTCTATAAAAAAAGTTTTCTACCCCAACCCTTTCCAAAAGCTAATTGTTACACATTTATCAGCATACTGTATTAGGAAAGAACAAGTCTGACTCCAGATTAGATCTGTTCTTTTAGCTCTGACCCTGTGCTCTGTTTTCTGTGCTTAGTCATGCTGGTTCTGCACCTTTTGTAAAAGAATACTGCCTATAGCCTGAAATATACAGAAAAGCCCATTCTCAAGGCTCTGATCTTTAATGGTAGAACACTTTTCTATTAATATAGAGATAAAAAGTTGGGGAACAGAGAATAGCATTTGTCTTGTAGGAGGTTTATAGGATCATGATCTGACCTAGGAGACAGCTACAAGAACAAAGGATTTGAACATCAAAAAGTTTGCAAAAAACAACCATACCCCCTCCCCTTTGTAGTATAAAAGCACCTGAATTCTGAGTTGGGTAAGATGGTTCTGCAGGACGTTAATCTGCCATCTTCTCAATCTGCTGGCTTTCCAAATAAAGTCATTATTCCTTGACTCAACACTTCGTCTCCCAATGACTGGCCTCCCACGCAGCGAGCAAAACAAGTTTGGACTAGGTAACAGCACTACTGCTAAGATAAAACATCGTAATTTTTTTTAACTGCTAGATAATTTCTGAGGGAACTAAAATTATTGAGTTTCTGGGATCTGCAAAGCTGAGACCCTGACACGTTATGTATGAAGAGCCTAATAAAGTAGTACAATAACTTCACCCATCGCTTATCGGGTATTATTATGCACCAGGCACTCAAAACATGTTCCCTTTTAATCATCACAACAACCCAGTAGTTAGATGTTATATTGCCCTCATTTTACTTAGCAAAAGCTGGGAAATTTAAGCAATGGGCTAGAGTTCACATATTGTCTCCATATATTGGCCTCCATCTTTGACAATTCTGCCTTTCTTTTATTACAAGAATTAATAATAGTAAGCGATAGTGAATAAAATCTAATCATTTTTCTAGTATTTGGTAGGCATTTTGTTTCTTGAAATGTTCCCAGATTAGTATTAGAAGTATTATTTATCCTTTCTAGTCCTCATTTTCCTTATCTATCAAAAGAATATTTGGGTAAGATGGCACTTTTACCTCTAAGGCAATATGGTTTTATAACAGTATTATGGGTGTTTGGGAATGCCAATTTCAGAAATACTCTATTAATATAAAAGCTTTTATTTTACCTTAATTATATAACTTGTTGGTTAAGAGAATACATTTTAAAGTTAGATAACCCTGGATTTGAAATCTAAATATGCTCATTTTTAGCTATATGGCTAGCAGACAAATTGCTTAGCTCCAAAGATCTTCAGTTACTTTATCTGTTCAGGAATAATAATCATAACACTAACCCCAACCTTATTCCAAGGTTGCTGAAAAGATTTAATGTATTAATGTAGTGAACTGCTCAACAAAGTGCCTGGTACAGAGCAAATGGTTAATTATTTTACTAGTTTGGTGATTTAGGGAAGCACATTAATTTTTTCCAGAAGTATAATGGAAGAATATCATTTATGCATTTCTTCGTTATGTAACTAATTCATATGTTTCGTCCATAACTTAGCATTTGGAAAAAGCAATATATAATTTTTAAATATTGGAACTTATCAGCCAAAGGGCAATTATGTATTGGTATACAAATATATAAATGACTACTGGCATGTTATAAATGTATTTAAATAATACTTCAAAAATAAATATGTTGTCATGGTCTTTTCTGAGTGCTTGACTGCCTCAGTTAAATGGGCTTGAAATGAAATGACTTTATTTCAACAAGAAAATCATTAACTACGTTATCTTAAAATACACTGCATAGCATATACTGGCTGCTCTCCAGTTCTTTCTTCATTACAGTGTAATTGCTATGGAACATATAGCCTTATTTAAACTACAAATGATGCAGAGTAAATAACTATCACAAGAAGAGAGCTAAGAAGTTATATTTAGTATATTTGAGACTGATAGCTCGATGGCCTCAATAGCTTTTCAAACATATTTAGAGATACCTTAAAAGGCCACATTCCACTGAATTATCTCTGGACCTAAGAGAGGGTTTCAAATGTTTTCAGACAAACACCCCGACAGCCTTGTGTATTTAAATACCTACGATACAAACAGAAAATGTTTCAGCATGAGGCTGCAGCCGAGGCAAGAGTATGACTAGAGGAATAATTGGGTGAAGACTCTGGCTCTAAAATACAGTACAAACTAGTCTTCTGGGAAGAGTGACGGGGTCATGAGGTAGTTTTCTTAGACTCATACTACATGAATTTCTCTAAAATTAGGAGATGGTCTAGGTTATCTAAAATATGAGAGCCGACAGAGCCTAATGGTTAAATACACAGATTTAGGAATCAGAGGGATCTGCGTTCCAATTCAAAGTCTGTCATTCACCAGCTTTCTGATCTTGGGAGATGGTTTTAGCCCTCTTGGTTTCCAGGTCTTATCTGTAAAGCAGACATAAATAACAGTCTACCTCAGAGGCCCTTGTAAGGATTACATGAGATAATGAATAGAGTATATTGCAAAATGCTTGGCAGATAAATGGGCTCATAAATAACATCTACCATTACTTTTTAAATATCCTCTCCACCCACAATAAATAAATTTTGACTAACACCATTTTTAAGAAATAACCATCCTTAGGAGGGGTCAACATTAAAGCCCTTAGTAGGCCTTACTTTATCTAGCAACAGCATAGCAGGTGTTGTGACAGCACAGACCGTGTGCCCTGTGCATCTGAGAGCCACCTAGCAAACAGCAGCAGTGAAGACACGTGGGGCACTGCAAAGAATGGTGGGCTCCAGTGACAGTCTTGGCATATTTCACAATTTTGCTTGAGGCAAGCCCTGACAACACCATTAAAAGTGTCCTCACTTATTATCTCTGGCCCACATCTGAAGGTCTTATATCTTAGACTACTTGCAGAATCCAAACACCTGCTGCATCCCTCACCTCCAGCTAGATACAAGAAGATGATGCTCTCATCTCTGTGTATATAAGCCCAGACAAAGAGGGGAGGGAGGTGCATGGAAGACCAGCAGACTCTTCTCCAAGGAGAGAACAGATCTTAATGTGTTATCTGATGCACTGATAGAACAGAACAACAGATGGATTATTCTCTAATGTAATCCTCAAAAAACACTGAAAGAAATGTACCTTTTAAATATAAAACTAAGTAGCAACCCAAACTAATGGCAACTCTAGTTTTAGAAAACCAGATGCCTCTAATTAAATCATGGAAGGTTACTAAATTTCAAAGTACAGTATGTTTCTGTTCCCTTTTCATTAAAAAAATAAATATACCACGTGGAACATCACAAGTAGGTGTTGGGATGTATTGTAAACCAGCTATAACAGCTCTCTATTAGCAACTCTAAAAGAACAGAATATTTGCATCAAAGCATCAATTAAATGCTAGATATAAATCCATCATCAGAATTCATGCTGAATGAAACAAAGACAGACCCATAATCAGAATTCTTCCAGTTGCAAGCAATGGTCTTAAGGAACACTATTGCTCCTTGCCCAGCAGTTTTCAATCCTGGCTGCATATTAGAGTCATTTGAGGTTCTTTTAAGGTTTCCATTCTCAGAGATTCTGACTTAGTATTGTGAGTGGGACATAGACATTATTTCGTACTTTTTATTTTGAAGTAATTTCAAACTTCAAAAACAAAATTGCAAGAAAAGTAAAAAGAAATACCAAACACTCTTCTTCCAAGATCCCATTTAAGTTTTGCCAACTGTCCCACTAAAGTCCTTCATAGTAAAATGATCCAAACCAGGATGCTGTGTTATTCTTGGCTGCTATATCACTTTAGTTTTCTTAAGTCTGGAAGAGTTCCACAGTTCTTCCTTGACCTTACCAACCCTAATATTTTTAAATCTATGACAGTTGTTTGTAGAATATCCTTCAAGTTGGATTTGTCTGTTTCCTCACAACGAGATTCAGGATGGATATACACACACTTTGGCAGAAAAATCACCAAGGCTGTCTATTCGCACTGTATCCTGTCAGGTGACACAGTGTCAGTTAGTCCTATCACTAGTGACAACTTTGATAACTTGCTGGAGGTCTTGGTTAGGGTCTGCTAAATCTCCTTCCCCACTGCTGAGGTTACATAAATATCCTCTTTGTCACTAAATTTTCACCTACTGGTTTGAGCATCTACTAATGTTCTTTGTTAGCCAAATCATTACTATGATAGTTTCCAAATTGTGATTTTCCAATTCCATTACTTCTATATTTACTGTTTGGCATTCTGTAAGTGAAAGCTTTCTCTTCTCCACATTAATATAATCAATTATTTATTTCACTGTAGACTCAAAGGTTCCCTCATATACTCCCCTCTTTTATTCAGTACTACCCATTACTACCAGTACTTATATAAATGCCCAAATTGTCCTAGACTTTGTACCGGAGCCCCTTAAAGCTGGCATCTGTATCTTCCAACATGACCCCATCATTACTTGAAGACTTATTTCTATCATAGCAAGAGGCCAGAGATAGAGGACACACACACTCTTTACTTTTGTATTTAATTTCTGTATCTATCTATATTGAGATATACAGAACCTTGAGTTCACAGACATGTTACTAATTCCAGTCCAATACTACAGTGCTCATTCCAACTTTCTCCCATTTTCTATTTGTAGTTTTCTTCTCTGACAGTGAGAAACTTAGCTCTGGTACCCTCAATATGCTTACTTTGTTTCAATCTCCCTGGAACCAGTCTAGATCCTCTAAGGCTGCTGTCCTCATTTAGGTCTCCCTAAAGGACTGTGGCCTGGAGCAAGGAAGGGAGACACATAGGGAAGGAGCGAGGGAGGAAGGGCGGGAGGAAAGGAAGGTATCAATGCTTTTAAAGCTGCGCAGGTGAGACTAAGAACCAGCTTTGAAATCATTAATATCATTCCTTTTACAGCCAATACTGCTTGCATTTGGCTGACAGTATTATTTCCCCAGCTCTACGTAGGGATATGGGGCCAGATTTTGACAACTTTTACTTGTCACTATCTCCTTGGTGCCTTACTATAGTTTTCAATGCCAATATAATATGAGAGTCAGTATTAAGAAACATTTCTTTTTGCAAGTACGCATGCCCATGTAAAATTAAGCAGATCAATGTTTCACAAATGTAAAGAAAACTTGCTCTGTATATTTGGGCAAATTGATACATAAATGGCTACATCTCAAATGAGTCCTATTCCCATGTACTTAGAAGTAGCACAAATCTCTAAATGCAGATCAGGGACTTATACCCTTCCCAGTATGATTCATAAATACATCATTTCTTTTCTCCTCTCTTCTGATAAATGGGACGTAATTCTTTATTCTCCTATTCTGCAGAACACACAGAACGAATGAATGGTGGCTTGGACTGTAATCAAGATCATTTATTTTCCACATTATTATGCTAAGAAAACCAAACTGAAACATTAGACTTGAATTTTTGACCCAACAAAAAACATACTACTGCTACTGGGTTTAAAAAAAGCCGTATTTTTTTTCCCACTGAAAACATAAATCCTGAAAGACTCTGACATAACATCAAGAAAATATCTCTCCAAAGAAAATCTATGTCTGGGGAGAAAGAAGAACATTTATAGCATATTTCAACTTAACAGAAAATCAGCAGAGTTGAACAGATGCTACACCACATTTTGTTTATCATAATCCACAAGGTGGGGGTGGGGAATACTGATTTTCATTTGCAGCTAAAAACATTTCAAAGGTTATGTCAACATAATATCTATGCTACCATGCTGGGCGTTCTGAGCATTCTGAGGTTCACAGCACCTCACACTGCATAACTCTGTACAGTGTCACCATCCAAGAGAAGTGAATGGCTGATGTTAGGGCATCATTTTCTCCTGCTGCTCCTGCCCAGCTGGGCTACACCTACTATTACATGACTCAGTTTTCTTCCAGGAATGTCATCATTTCACCTACCCTCTAAACCTAATTCTGACCAAATGAATATTCTATCTGTCATTAAAGGATCCAATTAATTGTTAAAGGCTCCATAAAGTCTCCCTTGACTCTCCCCACACTCCCTCCTAGTGTGAAGTGACTTGTCCTTATTCTTAACTCTTTATCCTCTATTATTTTCTTTGCCTCAATTAGTTCACTGAGAGACCCTTTAGATGGTCTTCTGAATGTTAGTGGCCATTTACTCCTACCTCTTAAAATCTAGCACAATGCTGAACATGGTAAACAAAAAAATCAATAACTAATTCAGGTATAAAGGGGGAAAAAATGCTGACAGGAAATTTCATCCCATAGTTTGGTTCATTGTTCCTCATATTTTAGTTAAAGCAAAGGTTCATGGCGTTATGATTAAAAAAATTTTTTTTAATTTTTATTTATTTATTTTTTTACTGTTCTAAACCAGACAACTGAAGATAAGTAAAAAAAGTACAAGAAGAATGCTGACCAAGAGTTTGGTCAAGTAATTTTTAAAAGAGAAGTGTTGGGTAATAGTAAGTCTCATTTTAACTTTTCTATTTAATTACCTAGTGAAACACGAGGTATGTAATAGGAAGTTTTAACTATCTCTGGTAACATGCACCTGCTTAGAGAGAGGAAGTTGAAAAGACACACACTGCCCCAGTAAAGGAATTTGAAAGTCTCACCATATAAAGGCCAAATCATTAGGCCTATAACTGTTCCTGAAATTTACCTGGTGCAGAAAATGTAAGATGTTCCCATAACCCTTCCTTCTCCAAATGATAAGATGACGATTTCCTCTTAGCTCATTCTGATTGAACATGCAGTTCTCTCTTCCTCATTTCTCCCTGAGTCCTCATGTGCCTGTGATATGAATACAGCACTACCTTTGGGTAGCACTTCCAACATCTACCCATACACATTATCTCAGTCTTTGCAACGTGGAATTATGCCTAGGGATATGTCCACTTCATACAGAATGTATGTTTATAACACACTCCCCACCCCCCAAGGCTGCAGTTTCAGGGTACAGAGTTACTTTGACACTATGGACTACAGGGTTTAACTCTTCTGATGAATATAAAATTGAACCTTACATATGTATGAATACTTCCACTGGAAGCCTCTCAACAAAATGAACAAGTATATGTCGATGTGACTAGCCCAGATTCTCTGAGAAGGTACGAGGAACACATTGTGAAGATATAGAAATTACTGTTTTTATTACTCATGGTTTATCTTCAAGGAAAATGAAAATAAATAATTGAAATGGATTCCCTAGATTACAAAGTAATGTAACAGATTACATATTATTAAAACAAAATGATTAAGAATCCAAGGACCCATATGGAATTTACAAATACAATTATATAATTTTATGCATATATATTTATATTCACACACACAAAGGAAAAGGAATCATTATAATATAAACTTTCTATTCCCTTGAATGTTCCCCTTTGCTTTGTTATATGAACGTACATACACAAGCACATATCCATATTTTAATACAAGAAAAAGCTTGTTCACTTGTTCACCATGTTTATATTGCAAAGTTTATTACTCAAATTGCTCTTCATTGTTAATATTCTTTCTCAATAGATGTTCATAAGACCAACAGTTATACAAGTGGGTAAATAATACAAAAATTAAAAGGGTAGAAACCTAGTCACTTCCTACTCAGGTAGAAAGCAGCGGCAGGACGTCTGCAGGTGCAGGAATGGTCCCGTGGTGGAGACAAACAGGTCTGGTGGGGTTTCTTAGGTGGCTGTGATACCCTGGGCACTTGTTATAGGGCATCAAGCATCTTTATTTATAACCAAATCCATGGCTGTTTCACTCCCACTCTATTTCTTATCAGCCCTCTGCATTTAACCTAGGTAAACCCCAAAGCATGCTTGAAAATGCATACTGACCTACACACTCACTTAAACAAAATCAGTCCAGGCTTAATAAACAGCAGAGAGCATATCTGAAACATTTCTCAGCAAAAAGGATCTCATAGAGAAGAGTACTGAAGTCTTAGCAAACCTCACTCCGAGTCTTGACCCCCATTTTTACCTGCTGTGCGGCCTTGGACAAGTCACAGCTTTCTAACAAACACAACCACAATCACTTTGATTATTTTTGACTAGAAATGTGCTAGCCACTGGTATGATCATTTTATCCTACCACATGCTCATTTCATTTTAGCCCCTACCCTACTGAGAGGTAATATTTTAACTTCTAATTTTACGTAAGATGAAAACAAGATGTTGAAAGGTTGAGAGAGGGGAGAAAAAAAAAAACAAACCTTTCCAGAACCATAGTTCTATTAAGTAGTAGAAGTGGGATTCAAACCTGTTTTCCCTGTTAGGTAAGTCAGTGCCCTTAACCATTGTACTATTCAGTTTTCTCAGCTCTAAAGCAGAAGTCCTAAGAGTAACAGATTTGCTGGGTTGTAGGACACAGAAGGAAAACTGCATGAAGGTGACCATAAAATATTAATTGCTCAATAAAGAGCCATTTGATCATTATTCATTCTCCTTCATGTTCCTGGTATTTTAGGTAATGTATTTTGAGTTCCAATTACTGGGTGAAGGTTTGCATACATCCTCTTATTCTAATAACACAGGGTCAGTAGATAAACATAGGGCCAAGGAAGAGTAGATGAGGTGACATGGATAACTGTAAACAGGGTCAAAACATTTTACAGGCTTGTCAAAATTTTTGACAGTCTAATGATTGTTGAAACCTATCTACAAAACTACCCTGAAGCCTGGATTAGTCTGACGACTGTTTTTCTGAAATCTAAATATGAGATCACATATTAGAGTGATTTAGGGGCAAACATAAATGAATATTTTAAGAAGCCGCAAACATGGCATTCTAATTATACATTGATATTTGATCAGAAACAAAAGAACAGGAACTAGACATTGTGAAATGATTTTTTTTCCCTCTCTTAGGATTCACTCATGTTTTTTTATTTCCCCCCAAAAAAATTTCCTCCTTGCCCATCCAATAGTAAAAATCAGTTTGGACACTGCATATTTCTAGAATATGTATCTCTGGTTATTACACTGCAGTTACATGTTAGATGTTAATGAAGTAGTTGAAGTAGTTTGAGGCACTTAAAAGGTACCTTTGAAAAATTCATGTCAAAGTATAAACATTCAATTACATATTGAATCTGTAATTCTCTTTGTGTAAATTATGTGGCTTTAAAGAGAGCTTCATCCTTTGGCTCTCTCTATATAGATGTGTTTCCAACAGATGTACTTTGCCTTTTGTGTAAGAGTTGATAACAGATTCCAATTTCTGTGACACACTCCACTCCCCACAAAGAATAAAAACAAGCCTGCAGAGTCAGAATACAAGGATTTAGGCATCGCTAATGATAATTTGTACCTGGAAGCACTCTGTAGCTTTCTGTAGGAAATACTGCAAAGAAACATAACTTTCTTTTTATACTGACTATATATATATATATACTATATATAGTATATTCATTATATAGCTTATAAGTAAAGGATATACATAGTACATATGCAAAGTGTGTGTGTATATATATATATACACATATATATATATATACAAAATGAGACAAAAATATTCTTGAAGACAGTACTATGTATTACAAGTTTTTATATTTCCAGTTGATTTAAGGTTTATTCCCTTTAGTACCACCACCCTTTGCCTGTGCTAGTCCATGTTATCTATCTGCTTCTCCTACATTCATCAAGGATTTTGATTACTGGCTCTTGGTAACCAAAGCCAGTTACTGCTTTAGCTTTACATTTAGCAGTAAATGGTGTGGCTTCTGCAAGTCAGCTATAGAATGAACTATGTCCTCCCCAAAAGTCACATATTGAAGTCCTAACCCCCAAAGTGACTGTATTTGGAGACTGGGCCTTTAGAAGGCAATTATAGTTAAGTGAGGTCATAAGGGTAGAGGCCTAATCCAAAGGACTGGTGGAAGAGGAAGAAAGTGTTCTCTCTCTCTCTCTCCCTACCCTACCATGTGCATCCACTGAAGAAAGGCCCTGTGAGCACACAGTGAGAGGGTGGCCTTCTGTAAGCCAGGCAAAGAGCTCTTACCAGAACCTAATCATGCTGGCACCCTGATTCTGGACTTCTAGCCTCCACAACTTTGAGAAAATAAATGTCTGTCCACCCTGTCTGTTATTTCCTTAAGTCAGCCAAGAAGATTAATACACCCACTACGTATGAATTATATTCTTAGGTAAAATACTCAACATCTCTGTGCTACAGTTTTTTCACTTTAAAATAAAGAATATTTTCACCTTCCACAGAAGACAGCTGTGATATGGAGCAATACATGTAAAAACACTTAGAGGATTTTTTTCTTGGTCTACACACAAATTGTTACAATGATTTTTGGATCTGTATCTCTAGCCAACAACTCTTCTCTGAGCTATAATTTTGTATTTCTAACTTTCCAAAGAATCTTCCTCCAAGTGAATCCTGAGTATGTCAATCTTGCCCCAAAACAAAATATGTATTTCTTAGGTGCTACAAAAAAAATCCTGCAATTCTTCCTTCACCTACCTTCCCCTTTTCAATTAATTTCAAGTTGTCCATGACAAAAGATAGAGGCAAATATTCAACTTACATCTTCATATTCAATTATTTGGAAAGACCGTTCAGTCCAAACAGGCTTATACCCACACCTCTCTGTCCTGTTAATACTGCTTTAGATCAGACCCTCATCATCTTTTTTCTGCCCTATTGCGGAAAGACTCTAAGTGCTTCTCCCTTGATAGTCCTGAGCTTTCACTTTGTCTCCACCTTACTCCTCTACTTTCAGTTACTTCTGCAAGTTATCAAAATGTCGACCTAGGACTGAAAAACACAAACAGCATCACCAATGTCGTTGATGCACAACGTTCCAAACCTAAGAAGATATTCACAAGAGAGTTACAACTCCTTTATCAAGTTGAAATTTAAGATCGTCAGCCACGTATTTCCAGATCCAGGAGACAGCGGCACAAGTCACTAAGTAGTATAAGGTTAAAGAGGCTAAAGCAACTTCCAGACCTTGGGAAAAAGAATGCTTTAAAGACATATTCGCCCATTATCTGCCCGTGAATCAGAATCCTGTGTTCTGTGCTAAGCAGAAAATTACTCTTAGAGTGGTGCTCAAAAGCACAAGTAACAGAGAGCTTCATCTTATCCGTCCCAGAGATATTTTACTTAATACAGGAACTAAAAGATCAAATTGGATTGACCCCCATGGTTCTTATCACCCAACAAGTCCTGGACTCAGGTCAATAATATTTGGCCCTGTTTCCATGCTAAATTACTTAAGCAGACATTTCTATTGGTGGGGATTTCCACCCTCTCATCTGTGGTATAGTAAATTTGCTGGGGTTGCAAATTGCTAAAGTAAAAGTAAATTCAAATTTGAGAGGCATTCTCTTCAGATGTACATTCTGATAAATGACAAACAATGTAGGTAAAAATAATTTTTGCTTTTCTTCCACTAGTCAAAGAAATAATTACTCACTGGAGGCTGAAATATCATGCAAAGTTTTAATATAAACAGAATGAATCAACCAAACCAAAAGCTGGTTTTTTAAAAAAGTAAATAAAATCGACAAACCTCTGGCCAAACTCACAAAGAAGAAAAAAGAGAGAGCACAAATTAGCAAAATAAGAAAGGAAAATGGAGAAATTACAACAAACAAAATAGAAATACAGAATATCATACGAGAATATTATGAAAAACTATATGGAACCAAACTGGATAACCTAGAGGAGATGGACAAGTTTCTGGAAACATACTGTCCACCAAAACTGAATCAAGAAGAATCTGAACACCTGAACAATCCAATCACTAGAAAGGAAATAGAAATAGCAATTAAAAACCTCCCTACAAATAAAAGTCCAGGACCGGACGGCTTCACCGGGGAATTCTACCAAACATACAAAGAAGAACTCATACCAGTCCTTCTCAAACTCTTCCAGACGATTGAAAAGGAGGGATTACTCCCAAACTCATTCTATGAAGCCACCATCACCCTGATACCAAAACCAGGCAAAGACACTACAAAAAAAGAGAATTATAGGCCAATATCACTGATGAACATAGACACCAAAATCCTCACCAAAATTTTAACAAATAGAATCCAACAACACATAAAAAAGATTATACATCATGGCCAAGTGGGGTTCATCCCGGGGACACAAGGCTGGTTCAACATACGCAAATCAGTGTAATACATCACATCAACAAGAGAAAGGACAAAAACCACATGATCATCTCAATCGATGCAGAAAAAGCATTTGATAAAATTCAACACCCATTTAAGATAAAAACTCTCGCCAAAGTGGGTATAGAGGGAACATATCTCAACATAATAAAAGCTATATATGACAAACCTACAGCCAGCATAGTACTCAACGGTGAAAAACTCAAAAGCTTCCCACTAAAATCTGGGACAAGACAAGGATGCCCACTATCACCACTCCTATTCAACATAGTCCTGGAAGTCCTAGCCACAGCAGTCAGGCAAGAGAAAGAAATAAAAGGGATCTAAATTGGAAAAGAAGAGGTAAAAGTGTCACTATATGCAGACGACATGATACTATATATAGAAAACCCTAAAAGGTCCACACAAAAGCTACTAGAGCTGATTGAAGAATTCAGCAAGGTAGCAGGTTACAAAATTAACATTCAAAAATCAGTTGCATTTCTTTACACTAATGATAAATCAACAGAAGAAGAAAGTAAAGAAACAATCCCCTTTAAAATAGCACCCAAAGTAATAAAATATCTGGGAATAAATCTAACCAAGGAGGTGAAAGAATTATACACAGAAAACTATAAACCATTGATGAAGGAAATTAAAGAAGACTTTAAAAAATGGAAAGATATCCCATGCTCTTGGTTTGGAAGAATCAATATTGTTAAAATGGTCACACTGCCCAAGGCAATCTTCAGATTTAATGCAATCCCTATCCAATTACCCAGGACATATTTCACAGAACTAGAACAAATCATAGTAAAATTCATATGGAACCATCAAAGACCTAGAATTGCCAAAGCATTACTGAAGAGAAAGAAAGAGGCTGGAGGAATAACTCTCCCAGACTTCAGACAATACTATAGAGCTACAGTCATCAAGACAGCATGGTATTGGTACCAAAACAGACATATAGACCAATGGAACAGAATAGAGAGCCCAGAAATGAACCCACAAACTTTTGGTCAACTCATCTTTGACAAAGGAGGCAAGAATATACATTGGAATAAAGACAGTCTCTTCAGCAAATAGTGTTGGGAAAACTGGACAGCAGCATGTAAAACAATGAAGCTAGAACACTCCCTTACACCATATACAAAAATCAACTCAAAATGGATTAAAGACTTAAACATAAGACAAGATACAATAAACCTCCTAGAGGAAAACATAGGCAAAACATTATCTGACATACATTTCAAAAATTTTCTCCTAGAAGAAATAAAAGCAAGAATGAACAAATGGGACCTAATGAAACTTACAAGCTTCTGCACAGCAAAGGAAACCAGAAGTAAAACAAGAAGAAAACCTACGGAATGGGAGAAAATTTTTGCAAGTGAAACCGACAAAGGCTTGATCTCCAGAATATATAAGCAGCTCATACGACTCAATAAGAAAAAAATAAACAACCCAATCCAAAAATGGGCAGAAGACCTAAACAAGCAATTCTCCAAGGAAGACATACAAATGATCAAAAAGCACATGAAAAAATGCTCAATATCACTAATTATCAGAGAAATGCAAATCAAAACTACAATGAGGTATCACCTCACACCAGTCAGAATGGCCGTCATTCAAAAATCCACAAATGACAAATGCTGGAGAGGCTGTGGAGAAAGGGGAACCCTCCTACACTGCTGGTGGGAATGCAGTTTGGTGCAGCCACTGTGGAAAACAGTGTGGAGATTCCTCAAAAGACTAGGAATAGACTTACCATATGACCCAGGAATCCCACTCCTGGGCTTGTATCCAGAAGGAAATCTACTTCAGGATGACACCTGCACCCCAATGTTCATAGCAGCACTATTTACAATAGCCAAAACATGGAAACAGCCTAAATGTCCATCAACAGGTGACTGGATAAAGAAGAGGTGGTATATTTATACAATGAAATACTACTCAGCCATAAAAACCGACAACATAATGCCATTTGCAGCAACATGGATGCTCCTGGAGAATGTCATTCTAAGTGAAGTAAGCCAGAAAGAGAAAGAAAAATACCGTATGAGATTGCTCATATGTGGAATCTAAAAAACAAAAACAAAAACAAACAAACAAAGAAAAACAAAGCATAAATACAGGACAGAAATAGACTCACAGACAGAGAATACAGACTTGTGGTTACCAGGGGGGTGGAGGGTGGGAAGGGATAGACTGGGATTTCAAAATTGTAGAATAGACTACACTGTATAGCACAGGGAAATATACACAAAATGTTACGATAACTCACAGAGAAAAAAATGTGCCAATGAGTGTGTATATGTCCATGAATAACTGAAAAATTGTGCTGAACACTGGAATTTGACACAACATTGTAAAATGATTATAAATCAATAAAAATGTTTAAAAAAAAAGATAAACAGAATGAGTGCAATGACACAGGTATTGGATTAATATCAATTTGAAATGAGAATGTGAAATGAAGAAAACAGGAAGAAACCTAGATTTGTCAAAGAGGTAGAAATTGAACAGATGTAGGCGTGTGAACAAATACTGATTTATTCATTTATCCATTCATGCATTTATTTGTGTATTTGTTTAATATTACCTGATTACTGTATTAGAAGTTGGAGATTAAAAGAATAATCAGAAAGAAAATCTGATCTCAGGAATTTAAAGGGTAATAAGACATATACATAGAAAATTATTAGAGATATTAGATGGTGAGTGCTCTAAGAGAAATAGACCATGTATACAGGAGTTCAAATGGAGAAAAGTTGTGACTCTTTATCATCTCAAATATAGTTATTTAAATCATCTTTGATAATTTTGGTTTAATTTACTTTTCTGAAGGTGACAGAAATATTTTCTAATTTTCCAGGAATAGAAAATAAGCCGAAATCTAAATCAAGTCCCAAACAGTTCCCTGAATTATATTTTCTCCAGTAACATGAGAATATCACATGTAATGCTCTGTTGACCAACATGCTGAATATAGCATTTGCAAAGTTACTACCTGAAATTGTGTATTGATTCAATGTTACATTATTTATCTTACTTTATTTCTCTTTGCAATTCATCTACTCTTTGTACTTTTAATATCCTCTCTGGGAAAAGTTTGCAAAGATTTATCAAGGTGTTGAGAAGCGGTCTACTAGTTTTAGAGTTCTTTGGAGAGCTGTCATTCTGAAAGTTGTTCCTCTTGTAACTGGAAAATTACATTGTTACCAATATCCTCATTTACATCAAATAGGCCAATTAATTTACGTAAGAAAGACACTAGCTTCAGAATTAAGTTTCATACACTGAGTCTTCTGGTTATCTGTTGCAATCTTCTATTTTTATTATCAATTTTATGTTGACTTATGTTCCAACAATATGGAACAGTTAAAACTTTTCTGCATATTTTATTCTTTCAAAGTAAAATTCCAGTTTGATGCTGCTAATATTCAAATGTGTATGCTATATCTTGCAGCTTCAGACTTGAAAGCCAGTGGCATTTTCTAAAATCCACCATATCAAATATTAGCAGCCATAGTCCAAGACACACTATGTGTGTGAAAAAGAGTAAAGCAACTGTCCACTGGTGGGATGACAGAAAGACTCTAACACATCTGCAAGACACTGACTTTAGTTGCCCAAATATTTCCTAGTTAATCAGTGAGTAGTAAGTCTATGATTTGCTGGAGTCTTCATTATTCAACCAGGACAGATCCATGCATAAACAGAAAATTAAGCCAAAAAATACTGAAGAAAATGTAGACTAAGTTGGTTTACAATTAGGATATTCATCTCAGTTATTTTGTCCAATCATACATCATATTCTATTCAACAATACACACTGAACGCCTCATCTCTTTATTGATTCCTCACTTTATTGTACCCATAAAACTAATCTTAACAAAAATGTTAAAATTAAATTCTATTAGTAAGAAGAAGAGCAGATACTGTTTATTGACTATCTGCTTTATACAGGAAGCTGTGCTATGAACTTGGCGTATATAACTCCTTTTTAAAAATAGACTTTCTATTTTAGAACAATATTAGGTTCGTAGCAATACTGAGCAGAAGACACAGAGATTTCCCAAATGTCCTTTGCCCCCACACATGCATAGTTTCTCCCATCAGAGGGGAATATTAGTTTTGATTGATGAATCTACATTGACACAATGTAATCAACAGAAGTTCATAGTTTATATAGGGTTTACTCTTAGTGTTGCACATTCTGTGAGTCTGAACAAATGTACAATGGCATTCACTCACAATTATAGTATCATACAGAGTAGGTTCACTGCCATAAGTACCTTCTGTGCTCTGCCCATTTATCCCTTTCTTCCCACTAACTCCTGGAAACCACTGATCTTTTTCACTGTCTTTATGGTTTTGCCTTTTCCATGATGTTATATAGTTGGAATCACACAGTATGTAGGTTGATTTCTTCTTCCACTTTGTAATATGCACATCTCTTCATGGCTTGATAGCTCATTTCTGTTTAGAGTTTAATGATATTCCATTGACTGGAGGTACCACAGTCTATTTATCCATTCACCTACTGAAGGACATCTTGTTTGTTTGTTTCCAACTTTTAGCAATTATGAATAAAGCTGTTTATGTATCCACATGCAGGTTTTTGTGTGGATATCAGCTTTCAACTCCTTCAGGTAAATACCAAGGAGCATGACTCCTCGATCATGTGGTAAGATTATGTTTTGTTTTGTAAGAAACTGCCAAATTTTCTTCCAAAGAGGCTGTACCATTTTGCATTCCAACCATCAATGAATCAGATATCATGTTGTTCAACATCCGTGCCAGCCTTTGGTATTATCACTGTTTTAGATTATAGCCATTCTAACAAATATGTAGAATTGTTCTTTTAATTTACATTTCTCTCCCAATATATAATTGGGGCCTCTTGGTTTATATCCTTATTTGCCATTTGTATGATTTCTTTGGTGAAGTGTCTGTTAGGATCTTTGGCCTATTTTTAAATTGGATTGCATGTTTTCTTATTGCTGAGTTTTTTCAAGTTTTTGTATATTTTGGATAACAGTTCTCTACCAGATGTCTTTTGCAAATATTTTCTCCCAATCTGTGCTTGTCTTTTCATTCTCTTCACATTGTCTTTCACAGAGCAAAAATCTTTAATTTAAATGAAGTCCAACTTACCACTTCTTTCTTCCATGGATCATGCCTTTAGTGTTGTATCTAAAAAGTTATCACCATATCCCACATCATCTAGGTTTTATCCTATGTTATCTTCTAGGAGTTTTGTAGTTTTGTGTTTTACCCGTTGAGTGATCCATTTTGAATTACTTTTTTTGTGGAGGTTGTAAGGTCTGAGTCTAGAATCTTTTCTTTAAAAACATGTGGATGTCCGGTTGTTCCAGCATCATTTGTTAAAGGTACTACCTTTGTTTCATGCTATTGTCTTTGCTCCTTTGTCAAAGATCATCCAGTTATATTTATGCAGGTCTATTGCTTGGCTCTCTTTTTGTTCCATTGATCTAGTTGTTTACTGTTCTACCAATATTATACCATCTTGATTACTGTAGCTTTATGGTAATTCCTAAAGTAGGGTAATGTCTGTCCTCCAACTTTGTTTTTCTTTTTCAGTATTTCATTGGCTATTCTGGGCCTCTTGCCTCTCCATATAAACTTTATAATCAGTTGGTCAGTGTCCACAAAATAACTGCTGGGATTTTGATTGGGATTGAATTTAATCCATACATCACGTTGGAGAAAACTGATATCTTGACAATATTGAATCTTTCTATCCATAAATGTGGAATATCTTTCCATTTATTTAGTTCTTCTTTTATTTTTTACTTTACAATCTTGTTGCTTTTCTCACAAAGATATTACAAATATTTGTTAGATTTATACCTAAGAATTTCATGTTTGGTTCTAATGTAAATGGTATTGTGTTCTTAATTTCAAATTTCACTTATTCATTGCTAGTATATACAAATTGATAGACTTTTGTAAAATAACATGGTATCCTGCACCTTCACTATTGTTAGTGAATCCTATTCTTCACAGCAATCTTTTGGGATAGTATACATGAGGAAACCAAGGCACAGAAAACTAAAGTTAACTTGGCCAAAGTAATAAAGGATTAAAATCACATTTTTTGATGCTAAAGCCTAAACTTTTTACTATACCATACTACCTATCAGTATTTAAAGAGTTAATTAATATTTCTTCAAAAAGAGTACTAAATTCATCATTTTTGATGAGCTCTAATTCAGTAAGTTGACACTAGGACACTATCAAAACTGTTTTATGGCTAAAATCTATAAACAAAACATAATCACTGCCCTAAAATAACTTGTAGCTTGGTATATGAACAATAAATATAGGAAAACTAAATGGCATTTAATCTATCACATAAATAAGACACATTGCTGCATGTAGAGAAAGATGGATAGATGGACAGATATGTGATAAAGAAAGCTTAGTAAGTTTTAGAAATAGGTAGTTCTAAAGCATTTAGGTATCCACTATAAAATTCTTTCATCTTTTCTCATTGATTGAAAAATTTTATAATAAATTTGAGCAAAAGACTTTAAATATAAGTAACATTCAGAGTCACTGATAAATAATAAAGGTAAAAAAAATTTAAAAAAAGAGATAATTAAGCTGCCTACATTTTATTGATTACAACAAAAATATTTCTCCCTAACCCTTAAATGATTCTCAGTTGTTTTTCTTTTTGCAGTTTCTGATTAGGTATTCCCAGATGACTTATATGTTCCAGACAATTTGTAAGTTCTTCTCTAGCACCTCCTCTGCTCTTAATTCCTTCTAGTGTGTTTTTCATTTCATTCATTAAGTTATTCAGTTCTGACCAGTCCTTTTTAATATTCTGTAGTTCCTTATTAAAGTTCTTACTATGCTCTTCTATTCTTTTCCCAAAGTCAGTTAGCTTTCTTATTACAGGATAGAGAGGCAAGAAATAAACCCATATATTTCTGGTCATAGGAGGCAAGACAAAGGAGGCAAGAATATACAGTGGAAAAGAAAATCTCTTCAATAAGTGGTGCTGGGAAAACTGGGCAGTAACGTGTAAAAGAATAAAATTAAAACATTCTCCATAACCATACACAAAAATAAACTCAAAATAGATTAAAGACCAAAATGTACCACTGGAAACCATAAAACTCCTAGAAGAAAACATAGTCAGAACACTCTTTGACGTAAATTGTAGCAATATTTTTTTTGGATTAGTCATCTAAGGCAAAGGAAATAAAAGCAAAAATAAAGAAATATGACCCAATTAAACTTAAAAGTTTTTCACAGCAAAGGAAATCATCAGCAGAATGAAGAGACAACCTATTTAATGGGAGAAAATATGTGCAAATGATGCAACAAATAGGGTATTCATTTCCAAAATATACAAACAGCTTATACAGCTCAATATTAAAAACAAACAACCCAATAAAAAAGGGCAAAAGACCTAAATAGACATTTTTCCAAAGAAGACACACAGAAGGCCAACCTGGCAAATGAAAAGATGCTCAGTACTACTAATCATCAAAGAAAGGCAAATCCAAAACACAAAGATCCCACCTCACACCTGTCAGAATGATTGTTATCAAAAAGAACACATTAAAAATGTTGGCAAGGATATGGAGAAAAAGGAACCCTCATACTCTGTTGTGGGAATGAAAACTGTTGCAGCCACTGTGGAGAACAATATGGAGGTTTGTCAATGCAATAAAAATAGAACTACCATATGACACAGCAATTATACATCTATGTACATATACAAAAAACCAAAACACTAATTCAAAAATATACACACACTCCGATGTCCACAGCTGCATTATTTACAATTGCCAAGATTTGGAAGCAACCTAAGCGTCCATCAAAAGATGAATGGATAAAGATGATATATATATATATATATATATATATATATATAGACATATGTGTGTATATAGATAGATATGATACACACACACAAAGAAATACTACTCAACCATAAAAAGAAGAAATTTTTGTCATTGGAAGGTATTATGTATGCAAAGTGAAATAAATCAAAGACTGCCAAATACTGTATATCACATATACAGAATTTAAAAAATAAAAAAAATTAATGAATATAACAAAACAGGAACAGACTCTCAGATACAGAGTACAAACTAACCATTACCAGTGAGGAAAGTAAGAGGCGGTATAGGAGTTGGGGATTAAAAGATCCAAACTACTTTGTATAAAATAAGCCACAATGATAATATTGTACAACACAAGGAATATAGCCAATATTTTATAATAACTACAAATGGAGTATAATCTTTAAATTGTCAGTCATTATATTCTACACCTATAATTTATGTAATATTGTACATCAACTACAAGTAAAAGATGCACAGAAAAAAAAAAAAAAGACATAGCATGGCTGATT
Organism: Camelus bactrianus; assembly: GCF_048773025.1. Lineage (NCBI taxonomy): Eukaryota > Metazoa > Chordata > Mammalia > Artiodactyla > Camelidae > Camelus > Camelus bactrianus. The sequence goes on from NC_133541.1 coordinate 43,948,625, forward strand.
GGGTAAAAAACAAGACCCATCTGTATGCTGCTTAGAAGAAACTCACTTCAGAGCTAAAGACACACACAGACTGAAAGTGAGAGGATAGAAAGATATTTCAAGCAAATGGAATGATGATAAAGTGGGGTAGTAATACCCAGACAAAATAGACTTTAATTAAAAAATATGTATGTATGTATATGTATAACTGAATTGGTTTGCTGTACACATGAAGATAACATTGTAAATCAACTACATTTCAATAAAAAAATAAGAATTAAAAAATAATAAAGCAGCAAAAGAAAAATAAAGTTTATAGCTAAAAGTAAACATGGGTATTATATAATGATAAAGGGATAAATATAAGAAGAGGATATAACACTTATCAGCACATATGTACTTAGTGTAGGAGCACCTAAGCACACAAAGTAAATATTAACAAACATAAAGGGAGAAATCAACAATAATACAATTAATAGCAGAAGACTTTAAAACTCCACTTGCATCAATGGATAGATCATCCAGAAAGAAAACCAGTAAGGAAACTATGCTCTTAAATGGCATATTAAACCAAATGGACTTAAAAGATATCTACAAGACACTCTATTCAGAAATAGAATTCATATTCTTTTAAAGTGCACATGGCACATTCTCCATTAGAAATCACATGCTAAGCCACAATACAACTCTAACAAATATAAGAGGGTAGAAATTATATCAAGCATCTTTTCCAATCATATTATTAAATTAGAAATTACAGGAAGAAAAATGGGAAAAACAAAAACAAGTGGACACTAAACAACATGCTATTTAAAAAATGAGTCAATAAAGAAATCAAAGAGGAAATCAACACATTTCTCAGTACAAATGAAAATAAAAATGCAACTAACCAAAATCTATGGGATACAGCAAAAGCAGATCTAAGAGAGAAGTTTATATTAATACAGGCCTATCTCAAGAAACAAGAAAAATCTCAAATAAAAAGCCTAACTAATTATTTAAGATGAAAAAGAAGAACAAAGCCCAAAGTCAGTAGGAGAAAGGGAATAACAAATTATTCTCTATTAGAATAAATAAATCAATTCATTAAAAGTTGCAGGATGTGAGAAAATACAGAAATCTATTATATTTATATACATTAATAATGACCTATCAGAAGGAGAAAATAAGAAAACAATTCCTTTTAAAATGACATCAAAAAGAATAAAACATCTTGGAATAAAATTAACCAAGGAAGGGAAAGACCTATACTCTGAAATTTATAAAACATTGATATAGGAAATTAAAGATAATAAAAAAATTAGAAACATATGTCATGTTCATGAGTTGGAAGAATATTGTTAAAATGTTAAAATACTACCCAAAGCAATCTATGGATTTAATGAAACCCCTATCAAATTACCCATGACATTTTTCACAGAACTAGGACATATAATCCTATAATATATATGGAAACACAGAAGACCCTGAACTGACACAGAAATTTTCAGAAAACAAAGGTGGAGGTATCATGCTCCCTGACTTCAGACTATAATATAAAGCTACAGTAATCAAAACAGTATGGTACTGGCATAAATACTGTCTACATAGATCAATGGAACAGAATACAGAACTCAGAAATATGCCCATGTATTTATGGTCAATTAATCTCCCAAGGGAGGCAAGTATATACAATGGGCAAAAGACAATCCCTTTAATATATGGTGCTGGAAAACTGGACAGCTACATTTGAAAGAATGAAATTAGGACATTATCCCATACAAGGAAAAAAAATCGATTAATGACTTAAATATAAGACCTAAAACCATAAAACACCTAGAAAAGAACATAGAACAGTCTTTGTCATAAATGTTAGCAATATTTTCTTTTGATCTGCCTCCTAAGGAAAAAGAAACAAAAGCAAAACTAAAAGAGTGCGAGAGACCTAATTGAAATTAAAAGCTTTTGCACAACAAAATGAAGAAAAAACCCTAACGAAAGGGAGAAGATATTTGCAAAAGATTTGTCTGATTAGGGGTTAATATCCAATATATATAAACAGCTCATACAACTTAGCATCAAACAAATACAACCCAACTGAAAATTGGACAGAATACCTGAATTGCCATTTTTCCAAAGAAGACATACAGATTGCCAAGAGGCACAAGCAAAGAGGCTCAACATCGCAAATCAGAGAAATGAACACAAAAACCGTAATGAGATATTACATCACACCTGTCACAATGGTTATCATCAAAATGTCCTCAAATAACAAATGTTGGTGAGATGCGGAGAGAAAGGAATCCTCTTGGGAGGAATGTAAATTCATTCAGTCACAATGGAAAACACGCAGTTTCCTCAAAAAACTGAAAACAGAAACCATATGATCCAGCAATTCCACTCCTAGGTATATATCCAAAAAAACTTTTTTTTAAAAATTTGAAAAGATACATGCTCACCAATATTCATAGTAGCATTATTTACAACAACCATAATATGGAAGCAACTTAAGTGTTCATCAATAGATGAATGGATAAAGAAGATATATGTATATATCACATGCACACACACACAACTATAAAAAGAAATGAAATTTTGCCATTTAAAACACTGTGGATGGACCTAGACTATATTATGCTTTTGAAATGAGTCAGATTGAGAAAGACAAGTGCTCTGTTATCACTTATATGTGGACTTTAAAAATAAAACAAACCAATAATATAACAAAACAGAAACGGACTTACATTTACAGAGAACAAACTAGTGGTTACCAGTGAGAAAAGGGAGAGGGGGGACAAGACGGTGGTAGATTAAGAAATACAAACTACTATCTATAAAATAAATAAGCAACAAGGATATACTGTACAGTACAGGAAAATATAGCCATTATTTGTAATAATTTTCAATATTTTTATAGACTAGACTCCATTTAATCACTATGTTGTACAACTGAAACTAACATAATATGTTAAATCATCTATACTTCAATTAAAAAATGAAGAACTACATGAAAGCAATCCCATATTAAAAATATAATGTCTAAGTAAAGTAAGCCAGAAAGAGAAGGAAAAATACCATATGAGATCATTCATATGTGGAATCTAAAAAAAAAAAAAAGAACATAAATACAAAACAGAAGCAGACTCACAGACATAGAATACAAACTTGTGGTTGCCAAGGGGGTAGAGGGTGGGAAGGGAATGACTGGGAGTTCAAAATTTGTAGATACTGACAGGCATATGTAGACTAGATAAACAAGATTATACTGTATAGCACAGGGAAATATATATAAGATCTCATGTGACAATGAATATATGTTATATTCATGTATAACTGAAAAATTGTGCACTACACTGAAATTTGACACAACGTTGTAAAATGACTATAACTCAAAAAGTGTTTGAAAATACATATAATGTATTTGTGTAACAAAAGCTAAACCCAAGTGAAGGACAAAATTTATACATAGTAGAACATCTAAATGTGTATATGTGTGTGTGTATATATACACACACATATATATACACACACACACACTCTCACACACACATATATTATCTATATGTATATACACATGCATACACACACATCCATCCCTCTTTATTTGGGGATTAAATATCCACAAATAGCATTTAGGAATTTGTGTAGGGGGGCTTGAATCAGAAATTCAAAAACTAAGATTAAAAATGGGTCAAAAGAAATGAAGCAAGAAATGAAGCAAAGTTAATTAAACTTATAAAAATAATGCAAGGAAAAAAAATCACTCTAAAAGCAAAGACTAAATTTTAAAAGTGCCCAATGAGTACCTATGAAGTACCTGAGAAACTTGACCAGGAATTCTCAACTCCAAGACATAACCTAGACATATCTGTGCCTTGTGTACATTCTTTAACTTAAACAGAAAGAAAAAACCTCAGTTTCCAGGAGATCTGCAAAAATCTTACAAATGCAGGAGAATTAGGTTGACATCAGATTTCTCAGTGCAATATATAAAGAAAGGCAACAGTGGAACTTTATCTAGAAATACCAAGATATAAATTGTGAACCTAGGACTTATATCCATCCCATCTGTTCTTAAAAATAAACTTTATGAAAAAAAATTTAAGAACTCAAGGATACTGTTCTCATGAGTCCTTCACGAGGTATCCACAAGAGAACAAGTTTTATCTAAACAAGAGATGCCTGGAGCCACTTTGGAAACAAGACTTACAGAGACCAATATACACTTGACCTTTGAACAACATGGGTTTGAACTGAGCAGATACACTTTACACAGACTTTTTTCCCAGTGCTATATGACCCACAATTGGTTGAGAACCACATATATGGACGAATTGTGTATACAGAGGGCTGACTATAAGTCATATATTAATTTTCTGCTGTGGGGAAGGTGGGTGCCCCTAACTCCCATATTGTTCAAGGGTCAACTATATATGTTTAATCGTGAATTTTAGATTAAAATAAAGGTGAGGACAAGAGTTGAAGAATAATTTATTGTTAAAACATGCTCAATTGAGTTCTGGTAAAGTAAAACTGATACATTTTTTAAAAAATATGAGAAGGGAAAATAAAAAAGGAAAGGAGAAAATAGCCCATTCCTGTTACATAGAAATATGGTGAGAATCAAAGGATACTATTTAAGAGGGACAGAGAATTGAAGGCTAAATTATGAAAGAGTAGACTAAAAGTATTAAAAATGCAAACTTCCTAAATAGCAAAGGAATTTTAAAGTGAACTCTATACTTTGATAGAGAATAAACCTCTCAAGTAAACTAGCACATTTATTTTAAAAATGATCACATACTATGTCACAAGGAAAATATCAGGAAATGCCTAAAATAAAAACATACAAGCAATCCAATAAAACTAAAAATTAATGATAAAATTATCAAAACAAAAGATATTCCATTTGGAATTTTTAAAAAATTTGCTATCAAACAATTCATGGGTGAAAAGAGAAATACACCTCTTTTTATATGTCCTTTCCAAATTAAAAAAAAAAAAGCAAAAGCATGCTTTCACCAAACATTACTATTGTCATATAACCATAGACAACTTTCATCTCAAAATCTTTGGGTGATATCCATTCCTCTTCTAACTGAGCCATGTTCTCTCTTTGATATCCTGTAATTTAAATATTAAGTTGAAAGTAATGTACTAGAAATATATCTTATGATAAACAGGAGGGGAATGGGAGGGAAACAGAGAAAAGAATTAAAATATACAAGTTCCCATACATGGAAATTTAGCTGGAAATTTAAAGCCTTGAGTTCATCACTATCATCCCCAAGTCTCCAGAGTACTTCAAAGGAAATTATCAATTCCAATATATTCCTTATTTTTAGTAGAGTTGGCTACCATGGTCATTGCCTCACCTCTCCAATCCAAACATCACACTCACTGTTGCTCAAGGCCAAAGGTTCTCAAACTTGGGTACCCCAACATTCAGTGTCAGTATCATCTGGGAACTTGTTAGAAATGACAACTCTCAGGCTTCAATCTACAAGAACCAGTTCAGACTCTCAGGCAATGGGAACATAGCCATCTTCTCTGACAACATCTCCAATGATCCAATGCACGCTAAGGTTTGAAACACAGCTTTAAGCTTGGAGTAAACTGCTCCTGCTCCTCAGTGCAAGTGGGACTAGTGGAAACATGCAAAAACTCCCATAACTCAAATGCTGCTCTTCTGCAGTCTTCTTCCCACCCTCCATTGCTTATGAGAAGTCTTCTGCAATCAGAAGCTGCTTCCTCCTAGAAGCTAATACTGATGTTTTCAAACACAGAGAGAGGATTTAATCATCACTATTAAGGTTGCCTTTTAATACTAGTGTCTGAGAGAGTTTTTTTTTTTTTTTGAATGAATGAATGATGGTGAAATTAGTCAAATGCGTTTCCTCATCTGTTAATAAGCTAGGATGTTCTCCTTTAATCTATGAATGTGATGAATCAGAATAATTGATTTCCCACTGTGAAACATACAAACCGCTTTCCTGGAAAAAAGCCTAGTTGGTTTTGATATCATTAATGTATTATTAGATTATGTTTGCTTTGTTGAGGAATTTGCCTCTATATTCACACATGGGACTGACTGGTAGTATTTCTTTCTCGCCTTTGTTACCAGGCTACTTTCTTTTCCTATTATCTGGACAAGTTTTGCGTATTGCAATTATTTCTTCACTTAATGATGTTTTAACTCATCAAGTAAAGCCCTCCGGGTCTGATGTTTTCCCTGTGGGACTTTAGAAGGGGAAAGGTAGGGATCACTCCAGTGTCATTCTAGGAATCTTTCTTTTCTTTTACCCAGTGAGCCAGGTAAGGAGAAAGTATAGAAGATAACAATGAAGGATACAAAAACCATGCGTTCTGCAAGATACTTTCTCTACAACACTGAAAAACAGATAGTAAGAGGCAAATCTTGGCCACTTTAAAAATGAAAATTTAGCAAAAAGGTACTTATGTGGCTTGGGGTCACTTTAATTATCACTGCTTTAGAATTTCTTATAATATAGGTACATGAAATACCTGCTTTGATTGGAATAATACTGGTACCTGCAAAAGAATTCATTACATATTTATTTTTTTAATCCAACTACATTGTGGCATTTGTGCAGGTCTGCCATCTGGAAAACAACCTGTCTCTTCTCGCTTGTGAAGATAAAAATCAAAAACAGACTGTGAAACACTTGACTGCCAGTCTGGGTTATTACACTGATTTTCATCAGGGAAGAAAAGAAGTATTACTCATGAGAATCATAACCAAAAGAGGATAGTTTCAGTATTTTTCATGATCAAGAAAGGTATTATGAGACTTATATTTTTATTTATTTTCTCAGCCCCTAAACTCTTCCATAAAAACAATCAAATGTCATTATTTGGAAATTCTGTTACTATCCCATATAGAATTCTTATTAGCTTAAAAATGGCTTGAAACAAAAGTAATATATGTGGTATATTTTTGAGCCTCTCAGTAATAAAATAAAATTTATAAGTAGTAATTTTTAATTTTAATATTTGAAACATTTGGAAGGATTTACTACACTTGCCCTTGTTCCCTTTCAAACAAAACTAGTGTAGGCTGAGATCAACAATTTGTTTTCCAGAAACGTGTGAACATTTTGTGTAGTAGGCAAAGTCATGCACTAGAAAACTGATCAGGTAGTCATTGTCATCATTATCATCCTTCCACTGTGTGGCGCAGTAACAAAATTCACACACACACACACAGAGGAAATATTGAGCAAGATTCCACATTTTGCATTCTTAAAAAGACATTCTTATGAAACCTATACTTGTTACATCAAAAATGATGATCAAGAGATCAATTTTTTATGGACTGATGTCCCTGAAACATGAAATACAGTACCTAAAGACTGTCATTCGCCCACGTGAAACTCTTCTATTTTAAAAGAAGGGTCTCTGCCCTGGAATGAGGTAGATTCTTGAACAGATGTCTGAGTTTCATTTCAAATGGCAACCATGTCCCATTGCAAGAGGTAGGCACTGTTCTTGCTCTCCTTAAAAAAAAGTCTGGATTGTATGGCAACCCCAGTGCTGAGATGCTACTCTAAATGGGAACAGCATTATCCATCTTCTCCCTACCCTGCAATCTCTGAGCACTGGATGTAAGAGGTTATGGTTTCAGCACCTATAATATATATTATATATATATTCTCTTATATTATCAGCACGATAATATAAGAGAAAGAATACATAAAGAAATATGACATGCAAAGTAGCCTAGACTATAGAATTTTATACTAGTATTGTGACCAGAAGTAAATAATAAGCTCTATTTAGATGTCATGTGTTACCAGGAAATAATTCAGGCAACAAGGAAAAGGGAGACCTTATTTTTAAAAAGTCCAAATCTGTACCTTTATTATGTGCTGCTTTCCATATAATCAAAGTATTCTCAGACACTTCCAAAACATCTTTAAGTGCTATTCTTTCTAGCAGGGTGACCTCAATTATGCAAGGGTAGATTTCTTTCTCACTTGTTTATGATGTCTCAAAAACGCTATTAGAAGATAAACACCCAAGATGGAGTGAACCCACCTAGCCTATGCCTACCAATAATTACCACCAGAAGTCCCAGACAAAATGCTAAAAGAAACAACCATGGGACACTGAAACGTAAACAAAAGCAGGCCAATTAAGGATTTTGGCCTGGAAAAGATTCACTAGGACACTAAAAACAAAAACCGTAACAGAATAAAGACTATGATTTTAGAAAAAAAATATTGGTTTTATCAAATTTAAAACAATTTAGTCTTTGAAATAATTGATTAAGGAAACAAATGCAAGTTAGACTTGAAGGTAATATTCACAGTGCATACATCTGATCATGGGCTTATATCCAGACTATTATAAAAAAAAAACTTACCACTTAATAATAAGACAAACAACAATAAAAATGGGCAAAAGATTTGAAGGGATTTTCACAAAGTAAATCTACAGATGGCAAATAAACACATGAAAAGATGCAAAACATCATTAGCATCAGGGAAATGCACATGAAAACTATCATGAGATAATATCACAGAGTCATGAGAATAGCTGCATTTTTAATTCACAGTATGAAGTTCTGGTCAAGATGTGGAGAAACCAGAACTCATACACTGCTGAAGGAAACAGAAAATGGTACAACCCTTTTGGAAAACCATTTGGCAATTTTGTGAAAATTGAAATATTTCATTTAGCATATAACTCAGCCATTCTATTATGCAATGCAAATAAAATATATTATGCAATGGAAATAAAAACATGTACATACACAGAGAGATTCATACATGAATATTTATGAGTTTTATTTATAATAATAAAAAATAGAAACAACTCAAATGTCCATTAGTAGGTGACTGGATAAACAAAACAAAAATACAATGAAATAATTAGCAATAAAAGCCAATGGATGACTGACGCATACAAGCATATAGATGAATCTCAAATTATTTATGCTAGGTAAAAAGAAGCCAGATTAAAAGAGTAAATGCTGTATTATCCCTTTTATATTAAATCCTAGAATATACAAACTAGTATATAGGGACATATAGAGGCAGATGAGGGGTTCCCAGGGGCAAAAGAAAGGATGTACTGCAAAGGGGCACAGAGACTCTATCTGGGGTGACTGAAATGTCTTAATTGGGACTGTGTCTTCAGTAGTTGAACAACTCTCAAAATTCATTAAATTGTATACTTTAAACAGGTACTTTATAAGAATTAATTGAAATTAAAAGATATTACTGTAAATTTAATTCTAGGAAAGAAAAGAAAAGTTGGTTTATTTTAATGTTATTGTATTTGTAAATAAGATTATGGGTATTATAAAAACAAAACACAATTAGAGAATATCGAGGGAGAAAGATGACATAATGAATGTGCATGCGTATATGTAAACTGAGATCAAAACATCTTGACCATAATAATAAACATAAATGGGATTAATTATCTTATAAAAGAATTTTCAAAAGATTTTCAGATTACCTAGAGGAGCAAATTTATTCTTCAACCTTCCTAAAGCTACTTTTATTATAAGTTTTTAATAAACCACCCTACTGCTTTTGTAGTGAATAAATCTGCACTTTTTGTAGTCCAATGACTCCCCAAGCTGCTCTCCTTACTTTTAGTGAAGAATTTTTATAGTTAAAAATGTAATTATAAAAATAGTCTTACTGCACAGTCAACTTTTTCTTCCCTGTGGGTATCTCTGAATTCTATTTGCTTCTGTAACTGACAATCATATATTATTTTATACTCCTTCTGGCATGACAGAGCAAGTGCACCTGGGGAAGAGAAAGCTGGGTTTCCTTCTGCACCATGTTTCAGTGGTAAAACTGTCAGCTAAAATCTGCTGAATTTTTATAACTGGTTCCACTCTAAGTTGCAGAAAGAACATGGAATGTTTAAACAAATACCAGGTTGACTGAATATTGACAGGTGAGAAAACTTGTAAAAGTAAAATGGGATCTGTGATGTTTAGCAAGACTCCTTCAGCCAATATCATGTCAACAAAAAAAAATGACTTGCATGACATAGATGCTGTTTTCTAGCTTTGTTAGAACAGGTCTTTTGCCTTTGGTCATATGTCCTTGACAGGACTGATTGTTCTGTTTACAAAAATGAGTACTATTAAAACTAAAAATGGGCTGTCATTAAAAATTAATGATTGTCAAGCCATGATGTTGTAGAGCCTTGCTTATTTCTACCATCTGATGCATACTGTAAATTTTCAGAGATAACAGTTTGAACCTTTAAAATATTACTCTTATAAAATGTCAGATTTTATAGCCTCAGAGAAGTTCTTCCAGTAGACTATCATTAAAGCTCAAATGTTTCCAGTAAAGTTTTTAGTTCCCACCTTTCAAATGACTGATGTGAGTGGGGAGAAATGAGAAATAATAACAAAAACAAACAACCAAAAAAAAAAAAAAGGAAGATGGCTTTTAAAATTGATTGTGATCAAAATTCTGGTGAGAGTATTATATAGTTTAATTAAAATGCTGAGAATCCAAGACTTTATAATATGAGTGATGTTTCATGCTGTTTATATTTTTGTATTTGAAGTACTTGTACTTGCTTTATGTTGTAGAATTATTTCCTGAATTTTTACAAAGAGTTCCTAAAAATGTGTATAATTCTGTATTAGATATATGAAATAAAGAATAATCAATGTAGTCATAGTATTTGCAGCATCTAATTTTAAATATCTCTAGCTCTCATAATTTTACTTGATAATAAATGAATAGCTGCTATATACAAAGCAGTAAAGTGATGGGGAATGCAAAGTATTTAGGACAAGTTTCCCATTTTTAAGAGGATTAAAATAATGTGTGAAATAGCAGAGATAATAGCTATGAGGCAAAACACTATGTTACAAAATTTATGCATATTACATAGACATGTTAGGCCAAAAAATTATTCAAATTACACAGAATCATAGATTATTTCTTTCTTTCAAAGTGGGTTTAAGTAATACGTAACAGCCATCATAGGGTTATACCATTTAAGCTGATTCTTTTCCAACACACAGCATTTCAATGAGAAATGGCAGAAGTGAAATGTACTCCAAAAAGTAATGGCATAAGCCAAGGCACAGATACAGTATTTCCAATGTACAAAAATACATTTAAAAGTGGTAAACTTTTATCATTTTGTTGAGAGTGAATAATTTATGTAGAAAACCAAGAAAAGTGGGCTAGGACAATAAGAAGAATCTTATATGTGAGTAGTCTTTCCAATTTCAAAGCTATTTAGATCTTTTTGAAAGCAAATATACATTTCTTTGGAAAATAATGATACAATTGAAAAGGAAAACGCATTACATCTGTGCATAAAAATATTATGATAAACTTGTTTTATACTCTGCCTAAGAAAAAATAAATAGACTACACATTCTGTTTAAGATATAGAAAACATACTTATATCTTAAATAGGTCTTAAAAACCACTGGGACTCTAGAACATTATTCCAAAAATGATCTATAATTGATTAAGAAAAATGAGAGTATGAACACAAAAATAATACCTAAAGAAAGATAGCACATTGGAATTGTGTGCAGGGAAAACAAAGGTGTTATGTGATGTCACATGACAAAAAAGTGAGATGTGTTCCAAGATGGTTTCTTCTGATTGAAAACTGAGTATAAGATGCCTACTTATGATTATAATAGATTAGTTTATGTCAGAACAACCTTTCCACAAAAATAACAATAAAACATGACTAAAAGGTGTAAAGCAACTGTTTAAAGGAACTGGACAGCCAGACAGAAGGGAAATGCAGAGAGTTGAAATTAACATTTGATCCAGTTTTAACCAAAGATTGATTCTAAAATGGTCCAAGATGCTTGCAAGTTGAACAGATCATTTAGCAATCACACAAGACTGTGCAAATAAAAACTGAAGATCTAGATGTGCCAAGAAGGAAAGGATCTCTAAATGGCAATCATTCAGTTGGGATTCCCAAAGATCTGTATGTTACGAACAAAAGCATGTTGATATTTGGGTAATTGAAATACTTGGATTAAAATGATTTTCTCCTTTCCTAAATACCCTTCTACAAAAATATAAATCCCCTCTGAGGAATTTAACATTATATATAGCCTCAAATTTTCTCCAAAAATTTTTATATAAAGGCCTTTTATTTAATAAAAAAATCAGAAATGCAAAATGTACAGAAGGGAACAAACATCAACAGAAATTAAAAAGGATGTAGGAAGACTCAGGAGATTTGGGTAGGTATTGGAGGTATCAGACTCGGATTTTCAATGATCTTTCAATAATCTCTTAAGAGATTACATGAATTGGAGAATTTCAATAGAAAACTTGAACCTACAAAAAAATCAAAAGGAAATTTTTGACGGAGATGGAGAAGATAGCGGAGTAGAAGGACGCTCATAGCTCACCCTCTCCCACAAATACACCAAGACCCACACCTACAGACCCACTCAGCCAACCAGAGCACCTGCGGAACTCTGAGAGAACATCGCCCTCCTCAAAAGATAAAGACGCCAAAAACCTGGCAGGAGAAAAGGAAAAAAGAAAGAACAAAAGGCAAAGCAGCGCGGGACGGGTCTCGCGGGGAGGGAGCGGCAAAGGAGGACTGGCGCTCGCTCGCTGGGTCTCCCCTCTCCAACTGAGAGGCCAGCGGGACAGAGGGGGAGCTTCCGAGGCTCGGATCTGTACAGAGCAGCCCTTGACTGACAGAACTAAGTTAAACGGGCACAGAGCGTCCCCACGGCACCCAGCCTGAGACGCGGGCCGGCAGCCGCGGGCAGGGCCAGGCTGCACAAGCCGGGCGGAGGATGGGGGCGGCTGCACAGAGGCAGCCCCGGGGGAACACAAGGGGCTGCGCGCCGTGGCTGTGGGTGCACAGGGCAGAACAACCTGGGCCCTCCATAAAACAGCAAGGATGATGTGCTCTCGGGGGAAGGGTGCATACCCCCATCTCTGAAAACCAGCAGAAAGTTTTCGGGGGAAGAGAGACAGGGCTCAGGCACAGCCGCCATATCCTCCGCGCTGAGCACTCAGGCGGGGGTGGGGATGAAACCTGCATCCATACCAAAGGGCTTAGCAGCCTCAAAGGCCAGACTGAGACTAGCCTGCAGCCCGGCTCAGATAGGATCCTTCCATCCTGGTCCCTCAGAGAACTTGCTCCACAAAGACAAACAAGGAGCTGGGTTTTGGCTCGGAGCAGGGACAAGGCTGTCCCTCCCTCTTCCCCGAGCCCACCCTCGGAGCGCCGACCAGGGCGGAGCACTCAGCCAAACAGAGCAGCGGAGATACCCGGCGGCGCAGGTAGAGGTAGAGGGAGAGCGGCCCCCCGCCTTTCGGGCAGGAACACAGCCCCTGACCGAGGTGCTGGGAGGGGGCACGACCCGCCCTCCTACCTGGCCAGTCTGCAACATCTGACTGCGGCATCCGGAGGGGCAGCGACCCGCCCGCCCACAGCAGAGAGCTGCACCTGACCCAGTGTTAGGAGGAGGCGCGATCTGCTTGCCAACAGTTGCTGGGAGCAGCACAGAAGAGGGCGCCAACGGAGGGCCTCTGAAAACAGCTAGCTGAGCTTCCAAAACAGGACGAAGACAGAAAGACTTCACATTAAAAGCACACAGACTCCAGGAGAACACCGACAACCCCCCCCTTTTTTTTAAATCTGTTTTTACCTGTTCTATTTTCTATTATTCTCTTAATTTTTACTTCTTAATTCATTTCTATTTCTCTTGGGTTTTGATGTCCTGTTATTGATTAGACACAGGTTTCAAATACATCTATTCATCCCCCCCCCTTTTTTTTAAGGGTTTTAAAAGGACGTCTCAACCCGATTAATACTCTGCTTCAACTCCCTCTTCTATTATTCATTATACACTGTTTTCAAACCCTCTTTCTCCCTTCTTTTAAAATTCTTTCTCTCTCTCTTATTTTTTTTCTTTTTTTCCTAAGTTTTATTCCTAAATAGGTATTAGATAGATAAAATCCTTAAGGACCAAAAGAAACAACTGATACTTCATAAGCCACAGTGCCAGAGAGGTATGAGCAAGATGAAGAAGCAGAGAAACCTTTCCCAATTAAAAGAACAAGAGAAATCCCATGAAAGAAAGATCAACGAAATAGACATCGATAGCCTACTAGATCAAGATTTCAAAAAAGAAGTGATCAAATTGCTGAAGGAATTAAAACAGATAGTGTTTAGAGATATAAAATATGTCAAAAGTGAAATTGAAGCTATAAAGAAGAGCCAAGTAGAATGGGTAAACTCATTGACAGAGATGAGGAATGATCTAATAGCTGTGCAAAGCTGACTAGATAATGCAGAGGAACGAATTAGTGATCTAGAAGACAGGGCAATAGAAAGCACCCATTCAGAAGAACTACAAGAGAAGCAAATAAAAAATAATGAAAATAGCATAAGGGACCTATGGGATAATATAAAGCATCCCAATCTTCGCATAATAGGGGTCCCAGAAAAAGAAGAAAGATCAAAGGGGATTGAAAAGGTTTTTGAAGAAATCATGACTGAAAACTTCCCAAACTTAAAGAAGGAATCAGATATCCAAGTACAGGAAGTTCAGAGGGTTCCAAATAGGACAAACCCAAATAGACCCACACCAAGACATATCATAATCAACATGGCCAGAGTCAAGGATAAAGAAATGATTCTAAAGGCAGCAAGAGAAAAGCAAAGAGTAAGTTACAAGGGAACCCCCATAAGGCTCTCAGCTGATTTCTCTACACAAACACTACAGGCCAGAAGGGAGTGGCAAGATATATTCAAAGCCCTGAATGAAAAAAAGATGCAGCCTAGGATCCTTTATCCAGCAAGGCTATCCTTTAGGATAGAAGGAGAAATAAAGAGTTTCAAAGACAAAAAAAAAGCTGCAGGAATTTAGCAACACTAAACCCATGCTAGAAGAAATATTGAAAGGGCTATTCTAAATAGAAAAGCAGCAGGATGCTACAGAAATGAGAAACTCACAACTAGAAAGGTGGTAACTCATGAATTACAAATAAAGTAAACATAAAATTATAAAAGAAGACATACAAATCACTGAGAGTGGGAGAGAGAGGCAGGGAAATATTGAATATTTTTTTCTTTCTTTTTAAAATTTTTTTAACAGTAGGATGGGTTTGAGATCATGTTACTATCAGTTTAATAAAAACAGTTATAGTAATGGGTTAATAGATTTACAAAAAAGGGTAACCACAAGCCAAAAATTTACAAGGGAGTCACAAAAATTAAATAAAATCCATGATAATACAAAGGAAAATTACCAAACCACAAAAGGAAGAAGAAAGGAACAAAGAGGATATACCAATTCAACTGCAAAGATAAGTTCAAAATGGCAATAAACACACATCTATCATTAATTACTGTAAATGTTAATGGACTAAATGCTCCAGTCAAAAGACATAGAGTGGCAGACTGGATAATAAAGCAAGAACCTTCAATATGCTGCATACAAGAGACCCACTTTAGGGAGAAGGACACATATAGATTGAGAGTGAAAGGATGGAAAAGGATATTCCATGCAAATGGAAAAGCCAAAAAAGCAGGTGTTGCAGTACTGATTTCAGACAAAATAGACTTTAAAACAAAGGCCATAAAGAAAGATAAAGAAGGACATTTTATAATGATTAAAGGAGTGATACAAGATGAGGATATTACACTCATTAATATATATGCACCCAATATAGGAGCACCTAAGTACATACAAGAATTACTAACAGTGATAAAGGGGGATATTGATGGGAATACAATCATAGTTGGAGATTTTAACACTGCATTAACATCACTAGACAGATCTTCCAGACAGAAAATAAACAAGGCAACAGAGAAATTAAATACTACAATAGAAAAACTAGATTTGGTGGATATTTTCAGAGCATTCCACCCCCAAAAAATAGGATATACATTCTTTTCAAGTGCACATGGAACATTTTCCAGGATCGATCATGTACTTGAGCACAAAAGAAACCTCAACAATTTTAAGAAGATACAAATTATCTCAAGCATCTTTACTGACCACAATGCCATGAAACTGGAAATCAACAACAGAGAAACAAAGGAGGAAAAAAGGAAAGCATGGAGGTTAAACAATATGTTATTGAAAAAACAATGGGTCAATGAGGAAATCAAAGCTGAAATTAAAAAATACCTTGAGACAAATGATAATGAAAGCACAACCACTCAAAACCTATGGGACACAGCAAAGGCAGTGCTAAGAGGGAAGTTTATAGCGATACAGGCCTTCCTCAAAAAAGAACAATCTCAAATAAACAATTTAACCCACCACCTGAATGAATTAGAAAAAGAAGAACAAAAAGCCCCAAAAAGCAGCAGAAGGAAGGAAATAATAAAGATCAGAGAGGAATTAAATACAATAGAGATTAACAAGACCATAGAAAAAATCAACCAAACCAAAAGCTGGTTTTTTGAAAAAGTAAATAAAATCGACAAACCTCTGGCCAAACTCACAAAGAAGAAAAAAGAGAGAGCACAAATTAGCAAAATAAGAAAGGAAAATGGAGAAATTACAACAAACAAAATAGAAATACAGAATATCATACGAGAATATTATGAAAAACTATATGGAACCAAACTGGATAACCTAGAGGAGATGGACAAGTTTCTGGAAACATACTGTCCACCAAAACTGAATCAAGAAGAATCTGAACACCTGAACAATCCAATCACTAGAAAGGAAATAGAAATAGCAATTAAAAACCTCCCTACAAATAAAAGTCCAGGACCGGACGGCTTCACCGGGGAATTCTACCAAACATACAAAGAAGAACTCATACCAGTCCTTCTCAAACTCTTCCAGACGATTGAAAAGGAGGGATTACTCCCAAACTCATTCTATGAAGCCACCATCACCCTGATACCAAAACCAGGCAAAGACACTACAAAAAAAGAGAATTATAGGCCAATATCACTGAGGAACATAGACGCCAAAATCCTCACCAAAATTTTAGCAAATAGAATCCAACAACACGTAAAAAAGATTATACATCATGGCCAAGTGGGGTTCATCCCGGGGACACAAGGCTGGTTCAACATACGCAAATCAATCAGTGTAATACATCACATCAACAAGAGAAAGGACAAAAACCACATGATCATCTCAATCGATGCAGAAAAAGCATTTGATAAAATTCAACACCCATTTAAGATAAAAACTCTCGCCAAAGTGGGTATAGAGGGAACATATCTCAACATAATAAAAGCTATATATGACAAACCTACAGCCAGCATAGTACTCAACGGTGAAAAACTCAAAAGCTTCCCACTAAAATCTGGGACAAGACAAGGATGCCCACTATCACCACTCCTATTCAACATAGTCCTGGAAGTCCTAGCCACAGCAGTCAAGGCAAGAGAAAGAAATAAAAGGGATCCAAATTGGAAAAGAAGAGGTAAAAGTGTCACTATATGCAGACGACATGATACTATATATAGAAAACCCTAAAAGGTCCACACAAAAGCTACTAGAGCTGATTGAAGAATTCAGCAAGGTAGCAGGTTACAAAATTAACGTTCAAAAATCAGTTGCATTTCTTTACACTAACGATAAATCAACAGAAGAAGAAAGTAAAGAAACAATCCCCTTTAAAATAGCGCCCAAAGTAATAAAATATCTGGGAATAAATCTAACCAAGGAGGTGAAAGAATTATACACAGAAAACTATAAACCACTGATGAAGGAAATTAAAGAAGACTTTAAAAAATGGAAAGATATTCCATGCTCTTGGTTTGGAAGAATCAATATTGTTAAAATGGTCACACTGCCCAAGGCAATCTACAGATTTAATGCAATCCCTATCCAATTACCCAGGACATATTTCACAGAACTAGAACAAATCATAGTAAAATTCATATGGAACCATCAAAGACCTAGAATTGCCAAAGCATTACTGAAGAGAAAGAAAGAGGCTGGAGGAATAACTCTCCCAGACTTCAGACAATACTATAGAGCTACAGTCATCAAGACAGCATGGTATTGGTACCAAAACAGACATATAGACCAATGGAACAGAATAGAGAGCCCAGAAATGAACCCACAAACTTTTGGTCAACTCATCTTCGACAAAGGAGGCAAGAATATACAATGGAATAAAGACAGTCTCTTCAGCAAATGGTGTTGGGAAAACTGGACAGCAGCATGTAAAACAATGAAGCTAGAACACTCCCTTACACCATATACAAAAATCAACTCAAAATGGATTAAAGACTTAAACATAAGACAAGATACAATAAACCTCCCAGAGGAAAACATAGGCAAAACATTATCTGACATACATTTCAAAAATTTTCTCCTAGAAGAAATAAAAGCAAGAATGAACAAATGGGACCTAATGAAACTTACAAGCTTCTGCACAGCAAAGGAAACCAGAAGTAAAACAAGAAGAAAACCTACGGAATGGGAGAAAATTTTTGCAAGTGAAACCGACACAGGCTTGATCTCCAGAATATATAAGCAGCTCATACGACTCAGTAAGAAAAAAATAAACAACCCAATCCAAAAATGGGCAGAAGACCTAAACAAGCAATTCTCCAAGGAAGACATACAAATGATCAAAAAGCACATGAAAAAATGCTCAATATCACTAATTATCAGAGAAATGCAAATCAAAACTACAATGAGGTATCACCTCACACCAGTCAGAATGGCCGTCATTCAAAAATCCACAAATGACAAATGCTGGAGAGGCTGTGGAGAAAGGGGAACCCTCCTACACTGCTGGTGGGAATGCAGTTTGGTGCAGCCACTATGGAAAACAGTGTGGAGATTCCTCAAAAGACTAGGAATAGACTTACCATATGACCCAGGAATCCCACTCCTGGGCTTGTATCCAGAAGGAAATCTACTTCAGGATGACACCTGCACCCCAATGTTCATAGCAGCACTATTTACAATAGCCAAAACATGGAAACAGCCTAAATGTCCATCAACAGGTGACTGGATAAAGAAGAGGTGGTCTATTTATACAATGGAATACTACTCAGCCATAAAAACCGACAACATAATGCCATTTGCAGCAACATGGATGCTCCTGGAGAATGTCATTCTAAGTGAAGTAAGCCAGAAAGAGAAAGAAAAACACCATATGAGATCGCTCATATGTGGAATCTAAAAAACAAAAACAAAAACAAACAAACAAAAACAAAGCGTAAATACAGGACAGAAATAGACTCACAGACAGAGAATACAGACTTGTGGTTACCAGGGGGGTGGAGGGTGGGAAGGGATAGACTGGGATTTCAATATTGTAGAATAGATAAACAAGATTACACTGTATAGCACAGGGAAATATACACAAAATTTTATGATAACTCACAGAGAAAAAAATGTGCCAATGAGTGTGTATATGTCCATGAATGACTGAAAAATTGTGCTGAACACTGGAATTTGACACAACATTGTAAAATGATTATAAATCAATAAAAAATGTTAAAAAAAAGGAAATTTTTATGACTAAATTATTTAACTAAAATTAAGAATCCAATATATTGGTTTAATAGCAGTTAAACAGAAAGCTAGTAACATGGAAGTCAGGTCAGAACAAACTATAAAGTAGCGTAAAGAAAAAAAATCTTCAGCTAAGATCATAAGAGACAAAAAGGAAACAATTAGAGGAGACCTGGGAGGTTTAACTGCAATCCCTGAAGGAGATAAGGGAGAAAGAATGAAAGAATAGTTAAGATACTAGAAGATAAATTTCCAATATACCAAGTCACAGATTCAAGAAGAACCACCAGTGAAGCCCAATCTAAAAGCAAATAAACAAGGCCACATTTAGCTACATCAAAGTAAAGTTATTAAAACTGAAACCAAAGAGAAAATCTTAAAGGTAGGCAGAGGCACCTGATATTTTTTTCCCAAAGTGAACCATAAGAATTACAGCTATCTTCTGAGAAGAAATGATGAAAGCCCAGTTGAGAATAGAATGATTTTTTAAAGTGCTAATAAAAATAACTGGCAACTCAGAATTCTACATGCAGCAAAAGTACCATTCATAAAAGTGTGAGATCTAAAAATATATTATAAAAGATAAAAGAGTATTTAACAACAGAAGAACTAGAAAAACTGAAATACTGAAGTTTAAGGAAGAAAAAGAAATGACGGAAGAAGGGATGTAGGGAAGGAGAGAAGGAGGGCAAGAAAAAGCAAGAAAAAGAGAGAAAAAAAACTTATATACACAAAAAACCACTATGTATACTCCAACCAGGTAGGAACGATGAAGAAAATAACAAAAAAAAAAGTGGGTAAATTTGAATAAATGTTGATGATAAAAAGCCAATAATATCTTGACACAAAAGTTTAAAGGAAAGTAGTTGGAATTAAGTGTTCTAAGGTCCTTGTACTGGCATGGAAATGGTTATTAAACACCATAAATTATGATTCCTGTTATAGGCTAAAAGAAAATGATATAAAAATACATTTAATTAAAAATAAGTAATAAAGTATAGGAATATAGAATAGCAAAACAGATTTAGACAGAAAAATATCAGTAACTATTAAATATAATCAGATCAAATACTGCAATTAAAGGTAAATGTCATATTTGATTAAACAAAATTATACACTCTTTATTAGAAATATTTTAAATATAGGGATGAAGATAGATTGAAAATAAAAGACTAGGAGGGGAGACACTCAAACATTAACCAAAACAAGTATTGAATTTCAAAAGCCTTGAAGTATACACAATGGGAAAAGCATGTTATCTGAACACAATGAAAATAAGTTTGAAAAAATAACAATTAGCTAGAAAGTTTCCAAATATTTAAAATAAACACCTAACACTTCTAAATAGCTCATTAACAGAGAAGAAATCATGAGGAAACTTAGAAAGTATTTTGTACTAAGTGATAAGGAAAATACAATACATCAAAACATGTGGGGCACAACTAAAGCTATGAGAGATACTTAAACCTTCTTAAGCACTTACTAGGTAAAATTTTAACATTCTCTGTGACAGATCACATGTTAAGCCATTAAACAATCCTTAGCAAAATAAAGAAGACTAAAATCATACCAGGTATCTTTTCCAACCACAGTGGTATAAAACTAGAAATCAACAAGAGGAAAGCCAGAAAATGTACAAGCATGTGGAAACTAAACAACACACTTCTGAACAATCAATGGATCAAAGAAGCCATCAAAAGAGAAATAAAAGAAAATACTGAAACAAATGAAAACTGAAACACAACTAATCAAAACCTATGGGATGGCACAAAAGCAATTCTTAGAAGACTGTGTATGGCAATAAATGCATATATTAAGAAAACAGAAAGATTTCAAATAACCAATCTAAATTTATACCTTATGGACCTAGAAAAAGAAAAACAAACTAAGCCCAAAGTTAGCAGAAGGAAGAAAGTAATAAAGATCCAGAGTGGAACTAAATGAAGTACAGAGTAAGGAAACTATAGAAAAGACATAGGAAACAAACTTACGGTTACCACAGTGGGGAAGAGAGTGGGGAGAGAGAAATTGAGAGCTCAGGATTTGTGGATACTAACCACTATATATAAAAAAGATAACCAGCGAGGTTCTACTTTATAACAAAGGGAACTATATTCAATACTTTGTAATAGCCTATAAGAAAAAGAATATGAAAAGGAATATATATGTATATATATATAACAATTAATTATGCTGTACACCAGAAATTAACACAACATTGTAAATTGACTATACTTCAATAAAAACAGAAAAGATCAGTGTAACTAAGAGCTGATTTTTTCAAAAGATAAATGAAATTGACAAAACATTTTAGCTAGACTAAGTAAGAAAAAAGAGAAAAGAGTCAAAATCAGGAATGAAAAAGGGGATGATAAAAGCACTAAAGGAAATAAGAGAGACGATAAATAAACATGCAGACTACTATAAAAAGGAAATAGAAATTATAAAGAGGAGCCAATTAAAAACAGAAACTCAAATGTCTGAGATAAGAGTCGAGCTAAAGGCAGTCAAAAGCAGACTAGATAATGCAGAGGGAGAAATAAGTGACTTACAAGACAGGAGAATAGAAATCACCCAATCAGAACAACAGACAGAAAAGCAAGTGAAACTAGTGAAAGCAATATAAGAGACCTTTGGGATAATACAAAGCATCCCAACCTATGCATAACAGGGGTCCCAGAAGGAGAAGAAAGAGCAAAGGGAACTGAAAAGGTATTTGAAGAAATCATGACTGAAAACTTCCCAAACCTAAAGAAGGAATAAGATATCCAAGTACAGGAAGCACAGAGACTCCCCAATAAGAATACAAATAGACCTACACTATAAGACATATTACAATTAAGATGGCCAAGGTTAAAGATAACAAAATGATTCTAAAGGTAGCAAGAGAAAAACAAAGAGTTAGTTACAAGGGAACTCCCATAAGGCTTTCAGCTCATTTCTCAACACAAACATTGCAGGCCAGAAGGGAATGACAAGATATAGTCAAAGTTCTGAATGAGAAAAACCTGCAACCTAGGATAATCTATCCACAAGACTATCCTTTAGAATAGAAAAAAGAGACAAAGAATTTCACAGACAAGCAAAAACTGAAAGAATTCAGCAATACTAAACCTATCGAAAAAAAAATATTGAAAGGTCTACCTAGCTAAAAAAAAATATTGAAAGGTCTGCTCTGAACAGAAAAGAAGCAGAACACTATAGAAAGTGGAAAAGCTTAATTGGAAATGAGATAATGACAATGAGTTGCAACAGAATAAACATGAAGATGTAAAAGAGGACATCAAAATCATCAAAGTTGGGAGAGGGGAGCAAGAAAATACAGATTTTTTTCCTTTTTCATTCTCTTTAGTGTGTGTTTGAGCTTATATGACTATCAGTCTAAAGCAAACAGATATAGTAATGGGTTAATATACTTGAAAAGGATAACCACAAATCAAAAGCATATAATTGTCACAAAAGCCAAAAAGAAACCAAGATAATACAAAAGAAAATTATCAATCCACAAAGAGACAAATAAAAAGGAAGCAAAGATGAAATACCAGGTCAATTGGAAAACTAAGTTTAAAACGGCAGTAAACACATGTGTATCAATAATTATTATAATTGTCAATGAACTAAATGCTCCAAACAAAAGACACAGAGTGGCAGATTGGATAATAAAACAAAAACATAGAATATGCTGCATGCAAGAGACCCACTTTAGGATGAAGAGCACACAGATTTAAAGTGAGAGGATGGAAAAAGATATTTCGTACAAATGGAAATGACAAGAAAGCAAGAGTAGCAATACTGATTTCAGACAAAACAGACCTTAAAACAAAGGCCATAAACAAAGATAAAAAAAGGACACTATATAATGATTAAAGAGCAATACAAGATGAGGATATTACACTCATTAACATATATGCACTCAATATAGGAGCACCTAAATACATAAAGCAAATACTAACAGACACAAAGGGAGAAACTGATGGGAGTACAATCATAGTAGGAGACTTTATAACACCTCATTAACACCATTGGAAAGATCTTTCAAAAGAAAATCAATAAGGCAATGGAGATACTAAATGACACAATAGAACAGTTGGACTTGGTTGATATTATTAGGACATTACATCCCCCCAAAACAGAATATACATTCTTTTAAAGTGTGCATGGAACATTCTCTCAAACAGATCATATACTTGGGCACAGAAGAAGCCATGACAAATTTAA
Organism: Camelus bactrianus; assembly: GCF_048773025.1. Taxonomy (NCBI): domain Eukaryota; kingdom Metazoa; phylum Chordata; class Mammalia; order Artiodactyla; family Camelidae; genus Camelus; species Camelus bactrianus. Next base: position 43,972,269 of record NC_133541.1, read on the forward strand.
GAGGATAAAAATTATTTCAAGCATCTTTTTGACCACAATGCCATGAAACTTGAAATCAACCACAGAAAAACAAAGGCAAAAAAAATGACAGTATGGAGATTAAACAATATGCTACTAAAAAACCAAATGGGTCAATGATGAAATCAAAGAATAAACTAAAAAATACTTTGAGACAAATGCCAATGAAAACACAAGCATACAATGTCTATGGGATGCAGCAAAAGCAGTCCTAAGAGTGAAATTCATAATACAGGCCTTCCTCAAAAAACAAGAAGAATCTCAAGTAAATAACCTAACCTATCACCTAAAATAATTAGAAAAGGAAGAGCAAACAAAACCTAAAGTCAGTAGCAGGAAGAAAACAATAAAGATCAGGGAAGAAATAAATAAAGATTTAAAAAATAGGAAAAAATCAATCAAACCAAGAACAGTACATAAAAAAGGTCATACATCATGATAAAGTTGGGTTCATCATACACAAAGTTGGTTTAACATACGCAAATCAATCAGTGTGATACACCACATCAACAAGAGGAAGGGCAAAAATCACATGATCATCTCAATTGATGCAGAAAAAGCATTTGATAAAATTCAACACCCATTTATGATTAAAAAGTCTCACCAAAGTGGGTATAGAGGGAATATATCTCAACAAAATAAAAGCTATTTATGACAAACCCACAGCCAGCATAATACTCAGTGGTGAAAAACTGAAAGCCTTTCTACTAAAATCTGTAATAAGACAAGGATGCCCACTTTCACCACTTCTATTCAACATAGTCTTGGAAGTCCTAGCCACAGCAATCAGGCAAGAAAAAGAAATTAAAGGGTCCCAAATTAGAAGAGAAGAAGTAAAAATGTCATTATATGTGGATGACATAATACTATATATGGAAAACCCTAAAAGCTCCAGACAAAAACTACTGGTGTTGATAAAAGAATTTGGCAAGATAGCAGTATACAAGGTTAGCATACAGAAATAAGTTGCATTTCTTTACACTAACAATGAATTAACAGGAAAAGAAAGTAAAGAAACAGTCCCTTTAAAAATCACATCCAAAAAATAATACTTAGGAATAAATCTGAGCAAGGAGATGAAAGAATTATACATGAAGAACTACAATACATTGATTAAGGAAATTAAAGATGATTTAAAGAAATGGAAAGAATTCCTATGCTCTTGGATTGGAAGAATCATTATTGTTAAACTGGCCATACTGCCCAAGGCAATCTACAGATTTAATGCAATCCCTATCAAACTATCCAGGACATTTTCCACAGAACTAGAACAAACAATCCTAAAATTCATATGAAATCACAAAAGACTCAGAACTGCCAAAGCAATATTGAAGAAAAAAGAACGAAGCTGGAGGAATAACCCTCCTAGACTTCAGACAATACTACAGAGCTACAGTAATCAAAATAACATAGTCTTGGCATAAAAAGACATATGAAACAATGGAACAGAATAGAGAGCTCAGAAATAAACCCACAAACTTTCGGTCAATTAATCTTTGACAAAGGAGACAAGACTATACAACAGAGAAAAGACAGTCTCTTCAGTAAGTGATGCTGAGAAAACTGAATAGCAGCATGCACATCAATGAAGTTAGAATGCTCCTTTACACCATACACAAAAATAAACTCAGAATGGCTTAAAGACTTAAATATAAGACAAGTCATGATAAACCTCCTAGGAGAAAACATGGGCAAAACCTTCTGTGACATAAATCTTAGCAATGTTCTCCTAGGGCAGTCTACCCAGGCAATAGAAATAAAAGCAAAATAAACAAGTGGAACTTAATTAAACTTTAAAGCTTTGGCACAGCAAAGGAACCCATAAGCAAAATAAAATGACAACCTATGGAATGGGAGAAAATGTGATTGACAAAGGTTTAATTTCCAGAATATATAAACAGCTCATACAACTTGATAACTACAACAACAACATAAAAACAAACCACCAAATCCAAATATGGGCAGAGGACCTAAACAAGCAATTCTCCAATGAACACATACAAATGGCCAATAGGCACATGAAAAAATGCTCAGTATTGCTAATTGTCAGACAAATTCAAATCAAAACTACAGTGAGGTATCACCTCATACCAGTCAGAATGGCCATGATTCAAAAATCCACAAACAATAAATGCTGGAGAGGCTGTGAAGAAAAAGGAACCCTCCTACACTGTTGGTTGGAATGTAGTTTGAAGCAGCTATTATGGAAAACAGTATGGAGATTCCTCAAAAGACTAAAAGCAGACTTACCTTATGATCCAGGAATCCTACTCCTGGGCACATATTCAGAGAGAACCTTAATTCAAAAAGATACATGCACCCCAACGTTCACAGCAGCACTATATACAATAGCGAAGACATGGAAGCAACCTAAATGTCCATTGACAGATAACTAGATAAAGAAGGGGTGGTATATTTATACAATGGTATATTACTCAGTCATAAAAATAATAAAATAATGCCATTTGCAGCAACATGGATGGATCTAGAGATCATTATTCTAAATGAAGTAAGCCAGAAAGAGAAAGAAAAACACCATATGACTCATATGTGGAATCGAAAAAAAGAAAAAAGAGTAGACTAATGAACTCATCTACAAAACAGAAACATACTTACAGACACAGTAAACAATCTTATGGTTACTGGGGGAAAGGGGGTGGGAAGGGAAAAATTTGGGAGTTTGAGATTTGCAAATGTTTGCCACTTACATAAAAACGGATAAAAATGTTTCTTCTGTATAGCACAGGGAACTAGCTTCAATATCTTGTAATAATCTTTAATGAAAAATATGAAAATGAATATATGTATATATATATACATGACTTGGACATTGCTGTACACCAGAAATTGACACACTGTAACTGATTGTACTTCCATTAAAAAAAAAAAAAGAAAGAGGAGACATTACAACTGACATCCCAGATACATAGGATTATAAGAGATTACTATACAAATTACATGCCAAGAAACTAGAGAACCTATGGTAAATGGATAAATTCTTAGACTCATACAACCTACTGGGACTGAATCATGAAGAATCAAAATCTCAATAGACCAATAACAAGTAAGGTTTTTGAGTCAGTAATGAAAACCTTCCCAGTAGGAAAAACGCAAGGACCAGATGGTTTCACAGGTGAATTCTACCAAACATTTAAAGAATTAATGCCAATCATCTCAATATCTTCCAAAATATTAAAAAGGAGGGAACACTCCCGAACTCATTTTATGCGGTCAGCATTAACCTGATACCAAAACCAGATAGGAAATACATATGAAAACTACAGACCAATATCCCTGATGAATATAGATGCAAAAATTCTCCACAAAATATCAGCAAATCAAATTCAAAAACACATTTAATGTATCATACACCATGAGCAAGTAGGATTTACCCCTGGTTGCAAGGGTGGCTCAACATGCAGATCAATAAATGTGATACATTAAATTAATAGACTGAAAAGTAAAAATCACATAATCATCTCAATAGATGAAGAAAAAGCACTTGACAAAAATAACACTGTTTCCTCATAAAAACCCTCAACAAACTGGGTGTACAAAGAACATGACTCAACATAATAAACACCATATATGAACAATCCCACAGCTAACATTATACTTATTGGTGAAAGGTTGAAGACTTTTCCTCTAAGATCAGGAACAAGACAAGGGTGCCCACTCTCTCCACTGTTATTTAACATAGCACCAGAAGTCTTAGCTACAGCAACAAAGCAAGATAAAAAATAAAAGGCATCCAAATTGCAAATAAGTAAATAAAAGTGCCTTTATTTGCTGGTAATATGATATCATATACAGAAAATCCTACAGATCATCAAAGGTTTGAACTAATCAACAAAATTTAGTAAAGTTGCAAGATACAAAACCAAGATCAATTGTCTTTCTATACACTAACAACAAAATATCTGAAAAAGAAATTTAAAAAACTAATTCACAATAGCATCAAAAACAATAAAATACTTAGCAATAAATTTAACCATGGAAGTGAAAGATTGATATAATGAAGACTGCAAGTCTTAAAAAAAAATTAAAGAATATATAAAAAATTAAAGACACCTAATATTCATGGATTGGAAGAACTGACATTCTTAAAATGTCCATACTATCCAAAGCCATCTATAAATTCAATGCAACTCCAATCAAAATTTTAGTGGCATTTTTCACAGAAAAAGAAAAAACAATTCTAAAATTTGTATGGTACCATCACCAAAACAAAAAAACAAACAAAAAACCAAATAGCCAAATCAATCCTAGGAATGAACAAAGCTAGCAACATCACAAGTCCTGATTTAAAACTATACTACAAAGCTATAGTAATTAAAACAGTATGGTACTGCTATAAAAATAGACACATGGACCAACAGAACAGAATTTTGACCCCAGAAAGAGAGTCCTGTATATATGGTCAATTGATAGTTGAAAAGAAGCCAAGAATTCTCAATAGGGAGCTAACAGTCTCTTCAAAAATTCTGTTGGGAAAACTGGATAACCATATGCAGAAAAATTAATTTGATCCTGATTTTACACCACTCACAAAAATTAACTCAAAATGGACTAAATAGTTAAGCATAAGTCTTGAGATTGTAAAACTCCTAGAAGAAAAGAAAGGGAAGAATCTCCTTGACATTGGTCTTGGCAATGCTTTTTTTGGATATGACACCAAAAGCAAAAAAGGCAAAACACAAGTGAGACTACATTAGCCCATAAAGCTTCTGCACAGCAAAAGAAACAATCAACAAAATGAAAAAGCAATCTACAGAATGGGAGAAAATATTTGGAAATCATGTATTGGATAAGCAGTTAGTATCCAAAGCATATAAGAAACTCATGCAACTCAATGTAAAAACAACAAACAAACAATCCAATTTTAAAATAGGCATAGGAACTAAAGAGACATTTCTCCCAAGAAGACATCTGGATGGCCAACAGGTACATAAAAAGAGGCTCAGCATCACTAATCATCAGGGAAATGCAAATCAAAACCATAATGAGATACCATTTTTCACCTGTTAGAACAGGTATCCTCAAGAAGACAAGAGGTAGCAAGTATTGGCAAAGATGTGGAGAAGAGGGAACCCTGGTACACTGTTAATAGGAATGAAAATCAGTGCAGCCACTATGGAAAACAGTATGGATGTTCCTCAAAAAACTAAAACTAGAACTACCATATGACCCAATAATTCTACTTCTGGATATATATATATAAAGGAAACGAAAACAGGATACTAAAAACATATCTGGACTTCTATGTTTATTGCAGCATTATTCATAGGTGCCAAAATACGGAAACAACCTAAGTGCTCATCGATGGATGAATGGATAAAGATGTGGTATATATACAAAGTGGAATATTATTCAGCCATGTGAAAGGAAACTGTGACATTTCCAACAACATGGATGGATCTTGAGGGCATTATGTTAAGTCAGACACAAGTCAGAAAGAGAAAAGCAAATTCTGTATGGAAACACTTATATGCAGAATCTAAAAGAGCTGATTTCACAAAACAGAGTGGAATGGTAGTTATCAGCAGCTGGCGTAGGGGAACTGGGGGATGCTATTTAAGGGTGTAAACTTGTAACTAGTAAATAAAAAGTCCTGGAGCCCTAAAGTATAGCACAGCAATACTGTATTATAAATGTCAAAGCTGCTAATAAAATACATCTTAATTGTTCTCACCACAAATAAGATTATAATTATGTGACATGATAGAAGTGTTAGCTAGCACTAGGAGATAATCCTGTTGCAATAAATAAGTGTATTAAGTCAATACATTGTACATCTTAAACATACACAATGTTATGTATCAATTATATTTTAACAAAATATAAAGTTAAAGATTATTCACTATTTTCTAATGAATATTGTATGAAATTTAACTCATTTTTATCTTTCTGCCAAAGAGAAATCAAAATGGAATTATTATCTAACTCAAATCTGGTACTGGCAACTCTAGAGGGTAACAGAGTGGTGAACTGCCAAATAGGAAGAATGAAAGGAAGAGATTAAGTCACTGGCTTCAAGTATGAGTTTGTCTTTCAAGTATCCAGCAAAGTTGAAAGAAACCTGTAAGTTTAATGTAACACCTCAAAGTGCTAAATAAATAGCCCCTGAAATAAAAACCTGACTTCTCTGAAAAACAATTTCTCCAATAAGCATAGTATGCCTTCAAATATCTGATTGAAATTTATTTTTAAAATATGAAGACGGTTAGTTCATTAAATCATTTCTCTTCTCTAAGTGCAAATATCCTCCAGCTTCAACAGCCTCCTCTTTATTGTTTCTCTAAACTGTTTTGATATAAATTGTTTAAGACAACTTGTTTTTGTATAGGGTATTATATTAGAACTTTAAGTAAATTAAAAAGAGCTGAAGAATTCAATCAGAATTTGTTATATTCCCCATTTCCCTAGATAATTCTACAACTAAGAATTAGAATTGTGATGGCTGAAGAAAGAACATGCCATGATTTCAGCATCCTTCCATGTTCTCAATAAACTAGGAACAGAAGTTTATATTGCTAATCTGATGAAGACACATCACCAAAAACTTTCATAGCAAATATTCCTAAAGGTGAATTATTTCTGATATACTTGGATATTAATCATGAAAAAACAAGGATGCTTACCACCTCAGCTAGGGTGGCTCAAATGGCTGGAGATTTCTTAAAAAGCTTGTCTAGGGCCATATATATGGGGTCTCGGTTCCTCTCCCCCTGCTGGCTAATGGCGTTGGAATGTCCTAGGTGGCCACTTCACTTTCACGTCCAGAGGCTGGGCTGGGATAGTTGTAGCTGCTTGGAGATGTTCATCATGCTCTCTTTTCATGTGTCCTCTCCACATGGCTGACCTGAGTTCCCTTAAGTCATGAGCATTGTGGGGCAGCTGCACTTACGATGTGGCTACTGGCTTCATCCAGAGTGAGTCTTTAAGGAACCAAGGTAGAAGCTGGAGGACTTGTGATACAGCCTCAAATGTGATGCAGCATCACTTCTGCCAGCCCTGATGCAAATGTAATGAGCTAAAGCTCACTTGTGGGCCATTTTTTGGAGGCAAAATAATTTTATTTTCTCAGAACTTAAAAGAGATAACTTTTTTTTTAATTTTTGAGCCTACAGTGATTTTAATAAGAAATCTGATATTAGTCTGATTTACTCTTTTATTTATAGAAGATTCTTGAAGTCTAAGTATGTTTTCTTTCCAGTTGTATCCACAGAATTTAATACAGACACTGGCTTGTAAAAGGTATCCAAATATTTGTTGTACAATTAAACTTGATTGCAAAAATTCTGCTTTTGATCTTCTTTATTAGCCTGGGCACATATTTATTTTATCCTGGTTCATAAAAAAATTAAATGTTTTAATGTCTCAATGATATTATCATATAACCTTGCTATTTATTATACCAAGAGCCACACTCTCAAATTAACCTGCTTTCTTGCATGTTTATCAGAGTTGTCAGTCTAGTCCCCTGATAGTCTTTGGAGAAATATCATTTCTTCTGGTTCTTCCTTTGAGACAATTTCCTTTCTTAGAGTCAAATTTTTCCCTCCAAAAGAGAAACAAACAAACAAACAAACAAAAAAACCCAAACCAAAACAAAACAGACAGAAAAACAAAGCAGCATACCAACAAAAATAATCCTCTTTTCTCTTGTTGACATTTATACTAAAGTCTGCTGTTATCACTGCATCAGCTGTTTCAGTTAAGTTTTCCAGGCTGTTTCTGGTTAAAAGAGTAAAAACTTTGTTTTTGAAAATGAATTTAAATATTTTAAATATCAATATGATATAAATAATTTAACACAACAATTATAATTGAAGCAGTTTTTTTTTTCCCACTGAACATGCCTATTACCTTAACATCTTGTTTTACCTCATCAAATTCAGGCTCACTAATTACATTTTTAATGTTTGCTGTGTTCATCCTATTTCTGTAATAAATAATATTTTTTGTACAATTTCATATAGTACTCTTCATATTAAGACATTAGTGAATTTGGTAACCAACTTTATTGAATAAAGTCAGAAAAATCCTTGAAACAGATTTCCTATTCATTTTGAAATGTGTTTACTCATTGGGATGCAACATCTCATTTGCAGAAGCAGCCTGTTATAACCCATAGTGGGTGTTCAGGGGCTGATAAATTCATTCCAATAATTCTGTGCTCAAATTGGCATAAAAAGAGCAACTCCAATCATTTAACAGAATACCTTCTTTTGTGCACAGAAGCAACAGGAGTACTTATGTATTTGTACAGTTCAAAAATGCCATTTAAAAATAATGGCCCTAGTCTCTCCTTAAGGTCGAAGAGAATTGCAGGCTGCCAAAACAAATTAAAAAATCCTCCATGGAGGAAATAAAGCTTACAGACTAAAGAGATTTTAAAGGGATTTGAACAGAGTTGATTAAAGACAGAGGCCTTAAGAAGATCAGATTTTTGTCTTTAAATAAAGAGAATTGTAGAATACATAAAAATACTCAAAATGAATTCAAGTATCTCTGAGATAAAGAACTACCCTTGGCCTTCAAGAGAGGGAAGAACCGGCCATTTGATGGATTCAGTGTTATTCCAGTAAGAGACAATAGCAAAACATCCTGAGCAAAGTGCCTCCAAGGTGGGAAAACTTCGCATGACCTGTGACATCTTTTCTGTTTCCATGTGCCAATACTGAAGACTAAAGCCTCTGCCATGGGTTTAAGCACAGTTACACAGTGAGCAAAGGACTCATTTATAGTTTTATCACTGAGTAACAATAATATTTAAACAAGGAATCAAATTGTGGTTGGGTTTTGTTTTTCTCCCCAGATTTGGAAACAATAGCCAAAATAGCATACGTTGCCCCAAATCACAAACTTTGTAAGCAGCAGAATTAGGACGTGAATCCAGATCATCTGACTTAACTAAACTAAGCCTTCTTAGTTCCCAGCAGTTGTATTTTATCCTGAGAAACACATGCCGTCAAAGACCACAATAGGTAATACAATGATTTCACGAAATTGCCTGTGTTTATTCACTGAGGCTGAGCGGTGTGCAGACTATGCCCCTTAGATGCAGAAAGTATATACTTTTTATCAAGAGGATGAATTCTAACCCACATTCACACTAGTCTTATCCACAGATTGTTAGTCATGGAAAGGTTCCTGCAGATTGTCTGCTTTCTACAACAGAAAAACTGAGATCCAGGAAGGATAAGTTATCTGATACTACAAATTAGTGGCAAAGCCTGAACCATAATTTGTCTACCTCCTAATTTCTCCTCATTGCATCACACTGTTGTCTTGCCTTCATTCAGAGAATTTTGGACAGTAAAACTAAAATTATAGTTTAGAAAATAACTGTTAAGTGGAGAATACAAGTTTTATGATATCTTAATCTAGGTGAAAAGATATCAGTCAGGGAAATTTGTTCCAAGTTCTATGTTTCATCCAAACAGGATGAAACTTGAAGTTTCATGACTACAGAGTTATTGACTATATGACATAGATAATTATCTTCAGAGAACTTTCTACCAATCACTCAACAATAATTAAACATTTATTTTAATTGGGTTGATGTAGAAAAGAATCAAGGAAACATTTTAAAGATAAACTATACATTTTAAACCATGGTTTTATAAAATGTTTTCCAATAGCATAAATATGAAGAAGATCTTACTTAAAAAACACTGATGTGGCAGAAAATTAATGATGTGGCATTACTGATGTGTACTGTCTATAGGAAAGAGATGAGAGGATAAAATGGAAGATAAAATGCTTGGGTTTTAAGAGGAAGAAATGGAAACCTGGAGCATAGGCTTGCTGCAATAAATGTATGTTAAAATAATTAGACAAATAATGAAAGTCGCGTTACATGAAGCCAATCAAAAATAAGAACACTGAAACTTGAGTTAGAAGGACCACAAGATACGTTCCAGCTCAGCCTAGTGCCTTTGGATAACCCTATTTTTATAGATGAAGCAACTGAGGTCAAAGGATACTATAAATGCTGGCACAGAGGAGGTAGTTAATATATACTTATGAAAGAGTAAGTACCAACATTTGGTTAAATTTATCAAGGTATATGACAACTTGAAGGACCTCTTGACTATGAAAACAAAAACTCTCCCCAGTGTTTCAGGCACAGCTCAAACTAGATTGTCAGATCTACTTTTGAGCTCAACCTCTATCTGTCAACTTCAGCCTGAGGCAGGATGGCAGGCTCCTGATGGAAGGATACTGCAGTCACCTGAAGCTCCAAATCCTAAGATCATAAGATCCCTAGGTTTAGAGGAAGAAAGTCTCTTCCTTTAGTTCCTTTGGGAGCCAAGGAAGCTTATGTTCACAGAAACCCCAGCAAGTTTCTGCAAATTTCAATGTATCTCATTGCATTGGGTTTTATGCCCAGCCCTTTACAGTGGACAGTAGGATTGAATATGTTGATTAGTTGAATCTAATGAGGATCATTGCTTGGAAATGGAGGTAGGGTCAATTCTAGGGCACCATATGGCCAAAAATGAGAAATAGGTAAATTCATATGGGAGGATGGGAATATTGTTGAAAGCAGAAGGGGGAGAAAGGATGACGGGAAACTGTATTAGGGCAATGCTAGTGACTTCAAGAAACAGGAAAGTGAGAAATGGTTCAAACCCACTCTAGTGTGTAGGTGAGCAGATAGGTGGGCAGCTCTCAGAAGCCAGGCTGGTGAAGACTGCCATCTTCAACAAGTGCTTCTCTAGCTCATTCTAAATACCCTTTATATCACAACCCTCCAAAAGAAGGGAAAACATGGAAAGAGGCTATGAAATAGGTTTTTTTTTTTAATTTTTTTTCACTGACATAAAACAGGTAAATTTGTAAAGCATACATGAATTATCCCCCAAGTAACCACCACTCAGGTCAAAGAAGAGCACAAGAATCCTCATCTCATCCTCTAATCACCACCTCTTCCTTCTGACCCAAAGGCAACCCCACTGGACTTCTACTGCCATAGATTCATTTTTCCTTCCGTGGACTTTAGATTGGGGAGCATGAGAGGGTTTCAGGGCCAGGCCTAAAGTAGTGCTTGGTGCTTTTGTTTGAATTGTTTCAGTCACACAGACATACCTGCCCATAAGGAGGGTATGTGCTCACTTAGGCTGTGGTGAGCAGCCCGCCGTAGGAGACAGCCAACACACATGCACAGTTGTCGCCCCAGCTGTCTTCCAATCAGCCCTCCTCCCAAACTAGAGCACAGTCAGGGTTCAGGAGCTAAACTGTAAGAACACATCACCTCCCTCGCCAAGTCAGGTAAGAGAAAACTGTACGTATTAACATTGTACTACTTCTGTCTCTACTGAAAATGGGTTTCTTTTAAGTAAATCCAAACAGAATCAAGATGGTCTCCAAGAGATCACTCTCCTATGTTTTTAAAATTCTTAGTCTTTATTAAAGTGTAGCAATTTACAATGTTAGTTTCATGTGTACAGCAGAGCAACTGTTATACATATACATGCACACATATATATATTTTTTTTCATTCTTTTTTTTTTTTTTTGAAGACAAAGGTGGAGAGAAAAGGAGAAGGGGTGGAAAGCCAACTAATCTGCCCTGAATCATCCAACACTAAGAGTCCCATGTATGAATAACTTGGTTATGAATGTTCTGTCAGGAAACGCTAGATGGGAAATATTGCCTCAGCAATTTCCCTGACAGTCTTGGCCTAATTCACCTTTCAAGTGTTGTAGTCACCTTTACAGTTGTAATAGACTGAATTTTGTCTCCCCCAACTTCATGTGTTTTAAGTCCTCACTCTCAATGTTATTATATTTAGAGATAGGGCCTTTAAGGAATTAAGATTAAATGAGGTCACAGGGGTGGAGCCCTAATCCACACGTCCTTCTGTCCTTAAAAGAAGAGGAAGAGACACTAGCGTGTGCAGACACAGAGGAGAGGCTGAGTGAGGGTTCAGCAGGAAGGTGGCTATCTGCACGCCGGGAAGACAGGGCTCACCGAAGACTAACCCGGCTGACACCTTCCTCTTGGATTTCCAGCCTCCAGAACTGGCAGAAAACAAATTTCTGTGATTTAAGCCATACTCAGTCCGTGGTTTCCTGTTACTGCAGCCCAAGAGACTAATACAACAGTCCTCTGACAAGATGAGTGAAATTACTATTTCTCTGAAACTTTTCCACTCCTTTTTGCCCCATTGTGCACCCCCATCTGTAATATACCTTCATTTTTCTTTTTGCTCACAGAAATCTTTCCCCATCTAACCTAAGATCTAATTTCCTTGAACATTGCAATTCACCGTGAGCTTACTCGACATCCCTGCTGTCTTATTATCTATGCTAAACTGGCTATCATCCCACGACTCCCCATGTCTGCCTTTGTGCCCTGTCTCTCTAACCAGTGTAGGCTCTTTCAGTTCACGGACTAAGTGTCAGATCACTGAAGAACATTTGTTAATTACTACAGGTAAAAAAGACCCATAGAAATTCCAGTTCAGTAGAGGAAGAAATAGCATTTGACCTTGAAGGAGGTAGAACTTTCATTAACAGAGACTTTTGGTAAGAATAACTGCCAAACCTACTGTACTACTGTCTTATTTAAGGCTTGAACAATGTTATGCATGTACTGCTTCAGCGCGGCAGACTCTCATTTCATATACTACATCACCTCTTTTGAAAGGTTTGCCAGACAAAGAATATGGACCTATCATTTTTTTGTTTTGCCTTTAATGCCCCTAGATTAGCTTCATTAAGATTAATGATGGATTTATATATTTGGGTTATCAGCATTCTAAAAAACTTAGCAAAAGAGAATTTAAGATAGTGGCTTCCTCAGGCACAGAATGAATTTATCCCTTAGTACATGATTTTCCTCATTTGGTTTGAAGTTTCATCGTTTCACTGAAGTGCCTACAAATATGTCTGTAACAATGTATTTTCAAGTTTCAAAAAATCTAGTTCTTAACTAAGGATGTCCTAGGGAGATGGTCACATGGTGGAACAGCTTTGAGTAACACAGCTTAAAGCCTTTATAACTATGTAACAGGAAAACATACACATTGGGTTTTCAGTTAAAAGAACACTTTTAGTTAGGGAAACAAATTCTGTATACAATGAGGAGTTGTAGAAAATGACCTTAAGCTTAACTGAAGTCATATTTTTTGTTTCTGTTCAAGCCAATTGATTTAGCTCACTACAAGCAGAGAACTGTAAACTGCTATGCCCTTCAGCCTAATTTTGGTGGTGTGGACTGTAATTCTGCGGTCAGATTTACTATCAAAGCTAGAAAAAAGAAAAAAAGTTTCAGGAATCCCATATCTCTTACTTCCCAAGCCTTGTACCTGCAAATCTGACTTTAATAGAAAAGACTCAAAAACTCTTCATTACAAATAATAATGAAGAAAATAAATGTAAAGATCTAGTGTAGAAAATTTGTACTAAATAGTTGCTAGACTATATGTTCCTACATCTTCAGGTGGATGGAGAATACAAGGCCAATATTTGTCCTTTTCCTTAAAACAACATGCCAACTTTAACAGTTCTCTTGTTCATTTGAAATTTGCCTGTAAGTTTTCTTGAATCAGAAGACCACTTGGAATCACACAGGGCACAGTTCATAACTGCTGTTTCTATCAGGACTAGTACTTTCGGCTCAAAATGTGGTGACCCCATTTTCTTCCCACACCAACCATTCCAATCCATTCAAGGCTTTCTCTGCATCTTTTTTTCTGCTACCAACACCAGTTAGTGTCAGAGAGCTATCATTCCACTCTCTGAGGCTTCAGACAATAATATTTATTTATAAGAAACCAAATATTTGTAAAAAAGAAAGTGGCTATTCCTTATGCATAAGCCTGAGCTTCACAGTAATTCCAAATAGACCCAAAGCTTCAGTTTTACCTGGATGCAACATTTACAAGTTGCCTCAGAACTTTACTTTTTTTTTTCCTAAATAATGTAATTGCAATTTACTCTGAAATGTTAAATAAATAAATAAATTCCTACCAGTTCTAGTTTAGCACTTTTCAGAGTAGTAATTAAGTCTGCAATAGTCACTTGGAAGGAATTTTTTTCCAGGGCAATTAGTTTAGATATTACTCTAGGAGCTAATGCCTCCTCTGAAACACACCTTGGCATCCTAGCATGGCCCTTGGTTACAACTAAGCAGCCTTATTCCTTCATAACAGATGAGAACCCTGTATGCCTCAGCTATTCCTAATTAGATTTCTTGCTCACTCTCTCTCTCTCCAAGTGACTGACTAAACATGACTCAGATTTTTCCAAACTGATTTTTTTTAAGGAAAGAACTAGATCATTTTGTCAAATCCCTAAAATTATGCTGAACAACTTCAGGAACAGATCTGTTTCGGACTACTAAGTCAATCTAATCAAAATGTATTAATTTGAAGAATCTCAATTTATTGTAATACAAACACAAAACATTTTAATTTTTCCAGGAATTGCTACCCATGATGCTTTGAGAATTTCTTTCTATCTTTCATAGTGAGCTTCATTAACAAAAACTTAGAAACCTTTGATCACTTTTGGGGTACTTTCAGTTATTAAAACAGTTTAGTCCAGATAATATTTTAATTTCTTATTTGACTCGGAGCCTTCCTCATCCTGTCTACCAATACCAGTTTATTGGTCTTGCTAACCTTCTCACTCACACAACTTGGGCTAAGATGGAGGTAAACACAGCAGGATTTTTCTTAGAGCCCCTCTCCTTGTTTCCTGGGCTTGTCTCTCTGGCATTGCAGCAGAGAAGGAAAATAGCTCTTGTTAAGTTGCCGGTCCTTTCTTGTGGCTGTAATTGCCATTTCCTTACACAAGCATCATGTATACATGGTGTAAGGTGGTTGTTCCCTTTCCATTGGTTATTAACTCTTATTCAGCCCACTGTCTGCATGGGTTCTATATCACAAGCAGCTCTCAAATGCATTTCTCATCCCATGTGAGAGTTAACATTCATCTCTGGCAAACATGATGCTTCAATCTCAGATGCAACTCATTTTTGTCCGTATTGTGGCAGTTTCCAGTAGCCTCCAACCTCACCTATTTCCAGAAACCAACTTTGGGTCTAAGAAAAAATAGACGGGATCTCTCAGTAACCCAGAAACTGCAGGAGAAGTTCTTGTCCCCTCACTATCTGACCCTATCATCATACCATCTCCCATTTGAACTTTCTCTACAATCAGAGGTTTTGGAGGAAGTCAGCAAGACTAATGGCTAACATAACATCCTTTGAGATTAGGAAGTACCTGTCACACCTTTATTACAGACTCCTGCAAAACTCGGCTCTTTGTCCATTGCTGCATAATAAACCATCCCAAACTCATCCCAAAACGATAGTCATTATCATTCATATAAAACTTTGGGCTGAACATGCTATTTTCACTATAATTTCTACCTGTTTTGCTAACTTCCAGTAATAATAATAATAAAAAGATCTCAAACAGCATTTCACAATATCCTGTTAGAAGTCACTATGAAGTTTTTTCTAACTAGAACTTTTTCCTCTATTGAAATAATTTCTAATAAAGGAGACCAAGATTACTAGTGATATAGCTGAAACATAATTTATGACGGTGTTTCTCAAAAGAAAATACACATCTCTCATCATGTACCATAAAAGCGCCCTGTAATCAAATGCTTCTGTAATAAAGGTGATAAAAACATTCCTCTTGTGTGAAGATTAATAAACTAAAAATGCACATTTAGGTCTCTGAGAATTCTTCCAGTGAGGATGTAGGGTTACATGTGCTCAGCTGGATTCCTTGCACTTCCACTCAGTGCCTGCAAAGTGGCAAGTTACTTGACCTTCTATGCCTCAGATTCTTCATCTATGAGATAAGGGCAACAATAATTTTTGCTTCACAGGAAAATTGAGAATTAAATGATACAATGTATATATAAAAAGCTCTAAACCTGATTCATACGTACACTTAGTAAATGCTCAGTAAATCTTAAATATTAGTGTTATAAATATTTCTCAAGCTTATTTGACTGTGGAAACCTATTTTGAAAAGTGTTGGATTAGGGATATATTTAATGAGAAAATTCTGTGATCACTTTTCTTTGGCCCATTTGATGCTGGGTCTTAAGTATGCAACTTTCCATCCCTCGCCTTGAACTTGACGGCATTGATATTGCTGAGAAGTCAAACATAGTCTGCTTCACTGAAAAGCAATTTTTTTTTTACATAAATGAAAACAGAAGTTTCTAACTTCACACTCTCAGATGACCAACAGTAATAGTAAGTAAGACTGGCAGAAAAATAAATACTCATGATCTCAGAAAGGAATTAAGGAATAGCCAGGTGAAATTTGCATGAGAGAATCTGGGAATCATATTCATGAAAAGATGGTCCACTAGTAATTAACAGGTGAATTTGGACTTCTTTTCTCCCTTCTCTGTATATTATCCCATGGTAGACGAAAGGGAAATTAGACAAAAGAATGAGATGGTGCTGTCTATTTATTCCAGGGTGAATATAACATAAGCAGTATTGGCATGAACTTTAAAAGTGACAGATCCAAATTCCCTTCCAGATCAAGAGTTCTCCTTCCAACATCCCTGGCAGATTGTCACTCAGACTCTAAAATATTTTCAATAATAGAGACTCACTGCTGGTCCAGGCAGGCTTGTAGGCTACCTCTAATTATTTGGACTTTTTTTTAAGCTGAATTCAGCATCCAATAACCTGTCACAATTGGGCATGGTTCTACCTTCTAAAGCAAAATAAAGTAAACTGAACTCTTCTTTCAGGGGGAAGTCCTTTATTCACTTGAAAACCGATACCATGGCTCTCAAGTCATTGTTTCTTTAGGCTTGATGTACACAGTTTACACAGAGTCCACGTGAGACTGACCTTCTGGATCAACACTAACCTGAATTTCACCCAGTAGCTGCACTGCCATGTTCAAGTAGCTCACTTAAACTTTTACATTGAGGATAAATGTAATGTTGTGAATTTATTCATCTTTCTTGTTTGGCACTCTATAATGAATTCTGAGTTTGTTGTCAGATGCAGGTAACAGAAATTTATACACCAGGATTTTGTCACTCGACTTGAATCAGAAAAGAGTCTGAATACAATCCTAGGAATTCATACAAGGTGATGCAGAGCTGCTGAATTTCAGATATCTATTAGTGGGTCCTACAATGGGAAATTAGATTTTTCTGTCTGGTTACTTAGAGTGCATGATAAACAGGTTAAGGCAGTGTTGAGTGCTTTGCCCATGGCACTGATATCATGGGAATTTTTCTGACTTATATAGTGAAGACTGCTGACCTTGGACTTGATTGGGGAAATGTAATAATCTGAAGGACAAGGCAATTTAAAAATCAAAGCAGAAAAGTATAGTTGATCACTAGGCAAAAACAGAAAACCCCAAAGTTTCAGTTTTGGTGCTAAGCAGTCCTTGATTCAAAGAAATAAAGGACAAGGTAGGTCATGTTGTCTTAACACTTCCTCCACATATTTTGAGGACCTGACTCCTTAGGCTCCAACAAATAAATACCAAAAGAAATGAGAGCAAGAGTCTTTAAAACTACAAAAGCAAATGCTCATCAACTCTGCCATCATCACATACTTGAAATGTTCTGTTTCCACTGGATATGGGAAAAAACACTTCTTAATTCAAGAAATCTACTGATAGCATGACTAGTGATTCAAAGATGAATTGTATGGATTTCAGAACTTCTCAGGAAAATCATTTTTCTTGATTTTTTAAATTGGAGGTTAACAAGGAACAATGACACGTTTACATATAGAATAATACTTTTGTTCTGCAGTTGAAGGTAGGTACACAGAAAAATTCACTGACTATATGACGCTTAAAGTAATAGCAGACATTTTTCTTTATTAAAATAAAATTGTATGCTTTAGCCAGAATGTATCTACCATGATTGTCTTGAATTTTTGTGTTGCAGAAATAAAAATATTAAAATCAGGCTCAGCCCACGGTTCCATCACTCTACAGCACTTGAAAAACCACTGCTGTTCACAGCTACTTTAGTCCTCAGGCTACACTCAAGCTAAGCACATTGCAAAGCCCTGCAAAGTAGCTCACTATAGCTAAAAAACACATAAAATGTACTAATAAAATGACCTTACTTAACTGGGATATCTTAGTTTTATGCTACTGTCAAAAGCAAAGGAAATTAAATTTTAAGAACACATTTGAAAATGACCTGAAGGTTCATTATTGAATCTCAACCAAGGAAATTACAAGGAGAGTTCAGTTCACACAATGTACTAACTTAGCCCCTTATTTTGTTGGCAGGCTAAGGTTTCTCATGTGATTACAAAATTTATAAAAACTAAAGACAATGTGAGAAACTAAAAGCTAAAATTCTAAATAAGCATGAGTTCAAAGTTAATAGCACAAAAGGTTACAGTTTTTTTTTCTTAAAAAGTTAAAGGGAGATACAGAGGAGGCAAGGTAACTGTATTTTACGATAAAACATAAAATGGGGTTCAGAAATAGAGCAGTGATCACAAAATAGGGGTTTGTCTACCTACGAATGGTTTATAGTTATCGATTTTCAAAAAACGTAGCATTTCCAAGAAATTTCACATGTTGTTCGAGAAATGCTGCTGAGTAAAATGCTGTTGAATTTACTCTCGATTTAAACTTGGAAAGAGTTAAGCTTTTCAAGGCACTGAAAACCTGAAAGCAGAGAAACTGTTCAGAGACTCCTGAGCATCAATTTTGGTGCCTCCCTTTGAAGGACCTTATTGTTTTATTAGTGTATATATTCTTTAATACAAGTTTTTCCTGAATGGTGACATAAGTCTGTCTTTCTCTTGCCTTGGGCAAAATTCTTTACTAGCCAACAGCTATGAGCCCTCGTAAGGAAGCCAAAGTCAGGGAGAAGTCCTCCAGGTATGCTCCATTGGCTGCAGCTCAGTGCTGTTACTTTGCTTCTGTTGTGTTCAAGGTCCTTGACTAAATAAATTTGAAACTTACAGCAGATTTCCATATATGCTATAAACCCCATGGAACATTGTTATTTTTTGCTTTAAATTGTCAATTAACTTTTAAAATAATTTAAGAAAAGAAAAGTAGCTTTTTATAGTTACTTACATATTTACTTTTTGTATTCTTCATTCCTTTCTACAGATATTAATTTCCATCTGATATAATTTCCCTCTTTTAAGGATACATGTTATATATCATACAGATATATAATCACTTCTCTTTTTGTTGGATTTTATGGTTGTTTCTCATGTTTTGAGCTTATCATATTACCTTGAATATTATAGGCAAATCTGTAGAATTAGAATGTTTGTACTGAGTTTAATGTACAAAAATTTTTATGCTATTGATAGAATTGCCAGATTGCAATTAACAGCATTTTGCAGTATACTTATATCTTCTCTTTTGTAAGAAAACCATTTTGTGTATCAGTTAGTCCTTATCATTGCTATATAACTATAATTTATATGCTGTGCTCAAATTATTCATTGAGATTGATCCAAAGGAAATGAGAATGGCAATCTTGCACTACAACCTTCATATATATTAGGTATTTCATTTTTTATCTTTGCCAATTGGATAAATAAAATGTCTGTATCTTAACTTGTATTATATAAGTGAAGTGTGATCTTTCCTTGTTATATTTCATTAACTATTTGTATCTTTATTTTCCTTTGATTGGTTTTTCAACACTTACTATGTCCCAGACACTGGCAGATACTGTGGATATAATGGGGAAGAGAGAGCATCTCACGGAGCTATTAGTCTGTTATGAGAAATACATGTTAAAACAAGTGCTTGCATGAAGTGTATAGTTACATACACACTTATATATATAGTGTGAGACAAAGTGCTGTGAAACTGTATACAAGAAAAGCTCCTCCCCGTCAGAAAAAGACCCTGCAATTACCTAGTCATGCCTTCTTCTTACACTTCTATTGGAATGCTGGATTTTTAAAAATCACTTATAGTTTATTGTTTCATCAGCTTTTTACACTACTATGCAATTACTCATTTTTTTAGGGAAAAAAGTGTGAGAGAAAATCAACATGGATAGCAGTATACCAAAAATTATTGAACTGCTTCAAACCACTGTGCCCTTTCCAACAAGTATTGAGAATATTGAGAATAAAGTATAACACTGGCTAGTCCTCATTCCATTGACTCCTAACACGCTCACTGTGCTAGAAACTGTCTTCATGATTAGTCTTAATCATGTTGACAGCTGCCCCGATATTCTGTGTGTAGGATTTAAATATCTCATTAAAGGAATCTGGGGATTTATAATAAGGATCATTAACCAGTTCAGTTGCAGAAAGGGGCAGACAATATTTGGCACTCCAAACAGCAGGCTACACTATCTAATCAATAGATAACTGACAGAGATACAATAACCCAATCTTTGCTGTCTTCTCCATTTGTTCACTCTCTAGAGAAAATACATATCAAGAACTGAAGCATATACGATTGGCGGGTTCTTCCACTTCAGGTCATGTCAAAATCTAGGCAAAGCCTATTACTGTACATGTTTCCTGAGACTAAAATTAGTTCTATGTGCTACTCACTGCCAGAGAAGAAACATAAAAATGAAAAATGAATGATGAGCTAAAACTCAATTAGTATTGTGTGACAGAGGTATCAAGCAAAAACACAGCTATTAAGAATAATTAGAATCATAACAACTTAGAGGGACAACATGGCAAGTTTAGCTCAAGAAAGAGCTGACATTTTACCAAAATGCAAACTTATACTACAAATTCAAGGACACCTAGGATGTCAAACTGTGACAGACACAGTCTGGTCCAATAGGTTACACTCTATTAAAGACATTACTGTGTTAAATTTTACTATGACATTTAATAAGCATTCTATGAAGACTTTTTCAGACACAAAATAGGCCAATTTGGATAAAAAATAGATTATGCAATTCAGGTAGTGTCACGAACACTGCTCTGTCTGTACACTTTCTTTCTAAAGTGATGAGAAATTGTGTCAAGGTGACTGTTGGCCAAAGACTCAAAACTCTTGAGCTAATCTTGGGCACTACCTTCTCATTTCATTCCTATGGTAGGCAGAATTCTAAGATGCCTCCCAAGATCACCCACCCCAGGTGTACACATCTTATAAATCCACAGCACTGTGAATGGAACAGATTCTACTCCTGTGATTATATCATAAACTTGAATTTGGAGAAGAGATCTGAATGGGCCTGATGCAATCACAGCACACAGCAAGGGATGTGGACAGTTTCGTAGAGCCACGAGCAGTCCCTGGCAGACAGCCAGCAAAAACCCCCAAACCCAGGAACCTCAGTCTTACAAACTCAAGGAAATGAATTATGCCAACTATAAATGACCTCGGATGTGGATTTTCCCAAGCCTCCAGAAGAAGCTCAGCCCAGCTGATGTCTTGATTTCAGACTTTGAGGCTCTAAGCAGAGAACCAAGTCAAACAGTGCCCAGACTTTTAACCTACAGAACTGTAAACTAATAAAAAGTTGTTGTTTTAATTAAGCCAGTAAGTTTATAGTCATATATTATACAGCAATAGGAAATGTTCCCAAGGAGATCTATTAGGGTCTGTGGGTCATCCCTGGAGAGAAGGATTAAGGGGTTATAAATGACCTGGAAGAAAAGCAATCTTTTTTTTTTTTTAATAACGTATTTTCTCCTTGAAGTTAAGATGCTAAATCCAGAAGACTACAGGCAGGAGAGAGAAAGGAGATAGAGTGGGTTCTTTCTATTGCTTGTGAAACTAGATGTCTTAAACTAAAGGGACAGAAGATGTTGAGCCTTGCATATGGTCAGCTGATCCAAAGGGGTAGGAAATGAAACAGGCATTGAGATGAAAGTTCAAGTCAGTAGAAGAGAAATGTCCATCTCACTAGAGTGGCCCTTGCTCTAGGTTAATAACTACACATCAGGATTCATAGCTAAAAGTATCTGATAGTGGAACCAGCTGGGAATGCCCCATATTGAATAAGGTACGTCAAGTATGGAGAGGCTGGTCAATTTTTCATGCCTACTGAAGTATTACAAACCCTCCAAAACTTCCTAGAATCAATTTGCTGATGGTCTCTAATCACTCAAATATTACAGTACGAAAATCAAATCCATTTTGTAAAGTATGTTTTCAGAGAATTTTTATTTCTTCAGTTCATATGACTTTCCAAAGCCTTGTCCCTGTTAACCCTTCTGCCTTGTAACTTTTGCTGTTATGAGCTTAGGAAAGCTGAGTTTCAGCCAACACAGCTCAATGGCTGGTGAGCTGACTTGTCCTTAGGGGCCCATCACTGGTGACGTTTCTGAAGACTGGATAGAAAAGCACGTGTAATGGTCAAGTCATCAGGAAGAGAAGCTCTCCGGCTGTTTCCAGGGGACCTCATTACTTAATAACTCACTGCATTCAGGATCTGGCTCCATGACTTCCAGGCTCAGGAAGTCAATGTTTGTGGTGCCCTGAAAGTTGATTCAAGAACAAGTGCAGATTAAATAAGCCCAAGGGGACAGACGTTTGTCTCTAAAGGCAGAAGTACAGCTGCCATCTGGTAAACACTCAGCTTGACTACCTAGTTTATTTTCTCAACATGGGTATGTCTAAAGGTAAATATAATACCAATCAGAAAACTGCCATGTAACAGAAACAAAGGAGTGAAGTCCAGGAGACAATGATAAATAATATCAAACCAAAAGTGTCACAGTGCTTAAAAGCATGGACTTTGGAACCAGAGTGATACTGTTCAAATCCTGACTTTCCCACTAATCAAGTTATATGAGCTTGATTTTATTACTTAAGCTACATGTCTTGGTTTCCTCTTATGTAAAATATGTATGATAATAAAAAATACCCATCTTCAGAGTACAGTCTTAGATATGGAGGGTAGTATATTGTGTCAATGCCTTTTTCTCTTTTCTGTTTCACTTATTAATATATTTAAGCACTTATAATCATGTCTTCTATCTAGTAAGCTCTGTAAATGTACTATCAGACTAGACAGGGTGTGTCAGCTGACATTCTTCCTGGACAATGTTCCAGTTGATATCCTCAACATCCCTCTACTGACTGGTACACGCGTGTGCTTTATTTAAATATGGTAATAGGGTGGAGGAGACCAACAACAATAAAAGTAATAGCTAATGTGCACTGGTGCCCACCATGTGACTTGGTACTGGTCTAAATCTTTATAAATGTTAGACAGTTTACACCTCAAACAACCCTTTGCAGTAGATACTATTATTATCTCCATTTTAAAATAAAGTGACTGTGGCACCGAGAGGTTGAGTCATTTGGATAAAATCCCACAGCAAGCAAGAGGCATGGCCAGGATTCAGTTTACTCTCCCTGCCACTCAAAATGTGGTCTGTGGAGCAGCAGCTTCAACCCCCTAGCCCCCCACCCTGGGGAGCCTGTGTGAAATGTAAAACCACAGGCCCCACCCCAGATCCATTGGGTCAGGATCTTCATCTGAACAAAAGCCACAGGGGATTTGTATACGTACTAACGTGTCAGAAGCACAGATCTAAATCCCTGTAGCATCTCACCTCTCCATGTATTAACTTACTAAAACTTCACAACAAAATAATGAGGTAAGATCCCAATCTGCCATATCATTTACAAGAAAAATTAGGCCGAGGTATACTGCCCAGTATCTCATGACCATTTTTTTTTTTTGGTCTCAAGGTAGTTAAAATATTTTATTCTTTGTAGTACTGAAAACAATAAAATCCAGAAAAAAAAATTACTGTTCATTCAAATGAGATGATTCTAATTTGTTTTTCATCTTTCCCCCTCTTCCAGTCCTCTGATTTTTAAAAGGTATCTTACACATTAAATGTTTTCTCTTGAATTATATTCAGAAACAGTAGAGTTTTCTAAACTGCTGGCAGGGCAGTGATTCGAACCCAGGATGACCCCAGAGCCCTGGCTCTGACTGAAGCAGTCTCTGGACATAACTTTCAAGCTGCTGGTTTATAGCAGAGAACTAACTGCAAAATCCTGCTCACTCTTTTGTCTGCTTTGCTTTGGAAACATGACCAGACCCAAAAGGCAGGTCCTGAGTAATAACTGTCTTAAGATACTTACATTATCTTCACAAACACTTCACTAATTGTATCAAATGGGGGGAAAAGTTGCTTCCCTTACATTAAACTTGCTGTCACTTTGATAAAGAGAAGCAAAAACCATTCCCCTAAAAGCAAACAATAGTACAAAATTCCATTCTGAGAAGTTAGGCGGCTCCTATGCAAACTCATCCCTCACACACAATTCTTAGGTGTTCCCAAATTCAAAACAGAAAGCTCAGGTAAGTGGGAGTGCACTGTGCCAGAGTTCTTTACCCATTCTGGGTTTACCTAAATTAAAAAAAATAAAATGCTGGGATATATGAGCTCAGTTCAGGTTAAGCACGTGTGTCTTCTTTTCAAAGAGTTTACTTCCATAAAGGAAACAATTTACCACACTCTGCACAATAATTTATGCCCATTATCCAATTTAATCCTTAACCACTATGCTAGGATCAGGCCCTCTTGTCTAGTAAGTGGAAAAACCAGAGATGAAGCCCTCCTGCTCTTACTCCAGAAGCCACACTCTCAACCTCAACAACAAATTCCAGCCATGACTTCATCGGCTTCTGTTTTTCTGTTAAGAGCATGAATCCAACCACATTTGTTTTACTCAATTTTTGTTTGATTGCTCTAGAAGAAACAAGCTGATCCCAACAGAGACTGATTTGGCTTCAGTTATTAGCTAGTTCACCCACGTTGA
Source organism: Camelus bactrianus (assembly GCF_048773025.1). Lineage (NCBI taxonomy): Eukaryota > Metazoa > Chordata > Mammalia > Artiodactyla > Camelidae > Camelus > Camelus bactrianus. The sequence continues at coordinate 43,997,014 of NC_133541.1, forward strand.
GTCCTAACTGCCTTGTTCAGCCTCCTCATCGACCATCAGTGCATTTTAACAATTGCTCCCTTCATAGTTCCACCTACAGCTAAAATTGATACACCTAAAAAAGTCTGGGACTATAGATTTGTTCTATTTTTCTCTTTTAACAAGAACAGTACTAACTTCAAAAACAAAGATGTGCTATAAATTGAACACTCAATATAAACATACTGGCTTCCGGGCCTAAGGCCTCTGCTTCACCTCGAATGAACTGTATTTCTCAAGATCATCTGCTATGAATGTTCTTTAGAAATTCTGCCACTCTCAGATTTTTAAAATAAATTCATGCTTTTAGTTCATGCTAGAGTTATTCATTCTATAGTTCACAACACTATATTGGACGTTTGAAAGTTGCAGTGAGTAGATCTTAACTGTTCTCATCACAAGAAAAGAACTGTAACTTTGTGAGGTAATAGATGTTAACTAAACTCATTGTAATCATTTCCCAATATGTATATGTCTGTGTGTATATATATATGTATAATCATTATACTGTACACCTTAAATTTACACAGTGCTGTATGCCAGTTTTACCTCAATAAGACTGGAAGAAAATAAATTCATGCTTTTAAATGAGAACAGTACTGTATATAAGCAGCCCCTCTACTCAGAATCACGAGCCTTCGTAGGCCCTGTGTAGTTCTCTAAATGCCAGTTAGTCCAGCTCTTGACTCACCGTGAATATAATAAAGTAATGAAGAAATACAAATTATAAAGGTTGATCTTAATATTATAGCAAAGTAATATATTATGTGTGTATGTAATATAATGCAATATTTGAAAAATGAAACAGAAGAGTAGTCACCATAACAAAAAGTATCTTTCTTGCCCCACTTCTCCCCAGACCCTGACCTGCTTCCAAGAAAAAAAAAAGCTTATTAAATCTATAAACACTTCCAACTAAAAATAATAGAATAGATAACCATATAAAACCCATATCTTAGGTTTTACCAGATGTTAACACTTTGCTGTATTTTAAAACCCATATTGTCATGAACATTATTGGACATTTCTCCTTGGGCACCTGGCGGCAGGGATAGAAGTGGAATTTCTGGGGTTTTGGGTAGGCACATCTTTAACTTACCAGGTATTGTAACTGTCTCTACAAAATAATTGAGTAAAATTAAACTCCTACTTCGCAAATCTTGACAACATTGGTCAATCCCCTATCCCTGCATCAAGATCACGCTTTGGGGATTAACAGGCTTGGGGATGTCTTGGTACCTAGTACCATCTCTCCCATTTCTCACTTTATTCTTCCTAGTTATCTAGGCTACTTTGACACTTTACTCCTCCAAATGACCACAATCTGGAAAAAAAAAAAAAAAGTCCTACTTCACTTTTGATTTTGATTGTAATGGCATTGCATTTATATATTAATTGGGAAGGACATATATCTTTACAACATTAAGTTTATAAATGAACAAGGAGTGCCTCCCAATTTATTTAGGTCTTCTAAGGTACTTCAAATGGCTTTGTAAAATCTTATGCATCTTTTGTTCAACTTATTTCTGGTTATCTGTATTTGCCAAGGATCTTATTTGCAGAAAACAAAATCCACTCTAGCTAGTTTAATCAGAAAAGAAAACAAAACTTTTTAAAAGCCTATTAGGTAGCTTGTAGCATTTGCATTGGCCTCAAGAGCACAGGAGCCATACAAATTGAGTACTACTGCCAGGAGAAAATTCAGACCCCAGGGCTCCACAAGAGGAATGTTCCTGCTCCTGCTCCAACTACTCTCTACAGGGGAGTGATGACACGAGGGGATGACAACAGAACCTTGCTCACAGCTAGCCCAAAAGAACCATGGGTCACCAGCCTGACCATAGGAACTCTTAGAAAATCTTATCAAGCAAATTTCGGAGGATTTTTTCCTTCCTTTCTAATGTTGGTATCTTAAAAACAACAACAACAACAAAACAACAAAACAACTAGCCTCAATTTTAGCAATAGCCGCCAATTCAACAAGGAATAGAAGTAGTGCTAATCTTGTTCTGCTGCAGAATTTAAAGACAATCAGTCGGTTTCTCTATTACAGAAGAGACCGAAACACTGTCTACTCTTTGCTAACATTTTTAACAAGAGATGACTGCCAAAATTCACCAAATGCTTTTGATACAGTAATTTAGATAATCACATGGTTTTCCTTAGGGTGAACATTTATTCCATGACCAAAACTAAGACAGTTTTGATAGTGGAAGAGGGTACTATTGGTAATTACTTCAGAACATGAGTAAACTTTAATTTTCTCTGGCAAACTGACACTAACATCGACCACAGTTTCTTTCTCTTCGTGGATGTCATGAATTATATTAATGGATTTTTTTTATTATAAAATCATCCTTGGCATAAAATTCATATAGCCACAGAATTTTTTCTTGAACTGTTTTATTTAATTTGTTAATCCTTACCAGGATTTTTGCATCTAGGTTTCTAAGTAGAAACTAATGACTAATTTTTTTTCCCTCTTATCCTACCTAAACTGGCATTGGCCTCAAGAATACAGGATCCATACACATTGAACTGAGGAAGCTTATTTTTCTGTTCCTAGTGTGTATTCTATAGATTGGCTTCCAGGTTTGTGAAAAATTGCTTGTACAAATGGACTTGCAATTTTGTAGGTATATGTATTCAATTTTTAGTTTCTGTGTTAATTTTAAATAAGGATAAGTCTATTAAAGTTTTCTATTTATTGAGCTTTTGCTTTGCCGTGATAACCATTTTCAGCTGTTTTTGTTTTGACGTTCGTGATTGCTACTTTTTTTTTTAATCTTCAAGTATAGATCTGTACCATTCTTTTTGATTTACCTATTTCACACATTATGAATGATTTTTTGATGGGATATAGGACAATTTAACTTGCATCCATCACCCTCATACCTCCCTTTTCCATTCTCTTGCCAAGGAGCTTTAGATTTGGTAAATGTTTTGAAAGGGAAAAAAATCAACATGTCTTTATAGTCCTGGAAGTCTGATTTACGAATCTGGATTCGCAGACTCTTGCCCAGAGTCAGCAAGTGTTTCCAGAGAAAAGGCAGCTACAGAATGTCAGGTCATGTCTCACCAGCTCTTCTCTGGAATTTTGGTTCCTCTAGTTACGATTTCTTCAGTAGCTCTCTGATGTCTTTAAATAGATTAATGTTTAATGCCATCTGTCCCTTCTTCTCATGGGAACACCAATCTGCTACAAGCTAATCTACTTTACCCAGAAAGGAAAAATCCTCATCTCTGTTCTCTGATTTATTTTTGTTTCCTTCAGGATCTCGTTTCCTTTTTCGTTCATGTTTGGTTTTCCTTCATATGTCAACGTTTTATCATATAGCTAGTGATCTCTATTTTCTCCTTAATCCACATTTGAAAGTGCTTAATCACACTGTATATGCCACCAGCTAGTAGCCTTAATTTTCAGATGAGCATGTAGGTGCTGATATCCCGGGGCCCCCACTCACCTACTGCAGAATGTAGAGAATTTACCTCAGGTCATCATCACTGAAACTAGTGATCATGTCTTTTTGTGAATTATTTATTAAATTTCCTAATAAAAAAGTCTTCTTTCCCTCTCCCCCAACATAGCTTAATGCATCTGGATATGCAACAGAGAGAGGAGGAAAAATCTTTTTGGCTGAATCTTTGAGAAGCTTATGGTTCTACTTCTCTCTCTCTTTTTTTTTTTTTTTTTTTTTTTTTTGGTCCTGTTTTTTTTTTAAATAGAGGTACTAGGGATTGAATCCAGGACATCATGCATGCTAAGCACATACTCTACATCTGAGCTGTACCCCAGCCCCTTTGCTTCTCTTTTCTGTCTCCTCCAGAGCTTACCCTGTATGGCTTTGTCAGTCATCTGTCATTCTCTGCTTTCCACCATCCAGATGTTTGCTGGAACTGTCTCATTAACATATGACTTCCCCCCTACTCTTCTAATTACTGTGGGTTTCTATTACTTTAAGTATTTCTCTGAAAAGTTCAGAGTTAAAAAAAAGCAGATTTTAGAAAAAAAGAAAAATGGAGATGTATATATGTAACAGTAGAACGGCACAGTATGAAACAGAACTTGTAGGTACATTTACTTGCCTGTCACAGTGCCGGGCATACAGTAAGTGCAGAATAAATGTTTGCAGCCCTATCCTCATCTACTGGTATGAAATAGGACCAGATTAGGTGGCCCTAGAACCAAAATAAATGCCATTATAAGATGAAGGTTGGTTCCATGAAATAATAAAAATTTGAAGAGATTGGAACAAGGAACCAAGGATCCAAAATCTAACCACTTGTTAAACAGAACATATAGAAACTCAAAATTATGTTTTCTTCCATGTTACAAAAACTAACACAAGAATAAAAAAGCCACAGTTACACAAGTAATTTTCATTTTCTAAGTGGGCTCTTCTTAGAATATCCTTCAGCTTTCTTGTGATCCTACCTGAGTGAGCAGGGACAACTTCTATCATAAGGTTTACTCTGAAGGTACACTGGAGTTGTGAATAAGACCGTGGGATCTGGAGCTAGGTTTTCTGGGTTTGAATCTTGGCTCCATCTCTAATAGGCTATAGCTTGAAAAAAATTCTCTCAACTTCATGTGTCTCAATTCCCTCATCTGAAAAATTAGGACAGTAATTTTAAGTCACTTAGATGGCCTCAGTGAGACAACACATGGAATACCTTAGAACAGTGCTGGGCAAATGGTAAATGTTCCATCTATTTTACTATTGCTATTATCACTAATCTTCTCTAAGTATAAGATTAAAGTAAGGTTATTCTATTAACCTGTCTTTTGCCTACATTGAGCAGTGACAACACCATATCATAGCAGCATTGTAAAAATACAATGTAATAATGGTCCCCAAACCAGCAGTAATAGTGTCTATAAATGTGGCTACCTGAGGACGGCAACATCATTCAAACTGCACTATGGAGTCCTGGCATTGCATCTTCAGAGAACAGTCTGCAAATCAGCGTCCCTCTACTTCTTGATGCACACTATAGTACTCTGGGTAGCTTTTAAATTCTTTCTCTGGGGTAAGGTCTGGTCCGTAAAGCTTCCCAGCTTAATTCTAGTGCACAGTGTTACGAGTCATCACAAGGATTTCCCCAACTTGTACAAATGACCAGGCTACATGTTAAAAGTACACATTTCTAATCCCTTTTGCTGGAGATTCTGATTCACAAACCAAGAAGGGAGGCAGAAACCTGTGTTTCTAAGAACTGAAGTGATTCTTACGATCTCATTATGTTTGGGAAACTGCTAAAACAAACACTTCCTGGCCATCTCCAATTCTCTCTGGCTTTATTGGAAGCCTATAAAACTGTATGAGCTAGGAGTAAAAAGGCAGACTGTCTGATGTCTCAATCATTTATAAGATAGTCATCATTTTTATCAAAACTTTAAAAATTATAAATGACACAAATTTGAAAATTAAATGAAAACATCATATGAAAACAACTTCTGTTAGCATTCTGGATAACAATATTTTCTTCTATACAAATATTTTTATATATAGTTTTAATAATCACCTATATTTTGTGTTCTGCTGCCTTTTATTTTAACCAAACACTGCATCACCCTTTTAACTATCTTTACAACCATCATGTTCTAAGACTGCGTAATGATGGCTTAAGTCATTAACTGATTTGAGGACAGGGCAGCTATGTCTTAGGCAATTCTTTATCCTGAGTACCTAGTGCAACACCTGGCAGATAACAGGCTTTAGTAAACGGCTGATGGTAATGCAGAATTCCCTTCGTCGTTCCCCCTTATCATAAAGTGTTCAGTCTATGTTTGCAGTTATTTTTGCTGTTAATAGTCTCTCAGTACTTACAGGGTTGCAGTAACACTATTATACTAACCAGTTTTCTGAGTTAAATTAATTTAAATTAAATTAACACTAAATTTTAATTTAATTTACGTTATAAATGTACAACCACGTTTAGCGATGTTTCATATATTCATCCTTTGAGGATTTAACATTAACATGTTTCCTAATTCTTTTATATAAGGTAACTTCCCAGAGACAAAGTTACTGAACAAAAAGTCATACATATTCTTATGAATCAAGGGACTTGCCCAATTGTTATCTTAATTTTCATTATTATCAGAATATATCAAGAGATCCATTTTTATAATATACTTAACAGTAGTGGGTATTATCTGATTAAATTACATATTTGGGTAGTATCTTTATGAAAGATTTTAGCTAAGAAATCAAAAATATTTTAAACATCTACCATCTTAACACCAATCAGATCTGTGCTCTGTTTAGGAGCTCTGTCCTTACAAGCAGCATCCAAAAGTGGCATTGTACATCAACCACACTTCAATAAACGAAAAAGAAGAGTAACAGATGACACAGCAAGAAGGGGAAAGGCTTGCAAGGTATTTACTAGCTCACATGCAGTCATGGTTTGTGTTGATTCTCACCAAACCCCAAAGTAGATTAGGTCTCCAGGTATTTTCTTTCCTATTATCCTATGCATTTTCCTAACATTAGGAATTTTCCTAATTCCTAATCTATTTTCCTATATACATTCCTAAAATAAATGTATGATTAATTATTTGATCATCTGCCTCCACAAACTCTATGAAAATTGGAACTTTATTTTCCTTATTTGCTGCTATATCCTTGGTGCCTAGCAGTGATCCCATAACATAGTAGGTATCCAGTCAGTACCTTCATGTTGACAGTAGGAAAGAAGACGCTAGAATAACTCTCACTGTTTCGGCTTGGGACACTTTATGGTTTAAGGTAGCATTTGCCCAGACAGGGAACACCTGAAGGAGGAAATGTTTAAGGGGGACATAAAGTAGGGTCAGTTCAATTTTGGAAATTTTGAATTTGAGATGTCAGGAAACTGAGAAAAACTAACTAGCCAAAATTTTCCATTTTAGCCCGCTCTGTTGTATAATAGCCACCTGTAAAAATCCTAATGGCTCCCAACAACACTTGTTCAGCCATCACTCATCCCACAGGATGGGCTGAGGCTCTTCTCCAGAACCTAGTCTGAAGGAGCAGCCCCCTCTAAGACAGGGCAGAAAGTGGAAGCATGAGCAGTCCAGCCAAGCTACACTAGCAAATCTAAAGTCTCTGCTCATACGTTGTATCTGTCACAGCAACTCACATTTCTTTGGCCAAAACAAGCCATGGAGCCAAGCCCAGGTCAGAGGGACAAAGGTCTATGACCTTACTATGGTTTACCACACTTGGGTTAAAAACAGTACAACTCTGAGAGTCAGCAACATACATGCAGTAGATAAAGCTGTCAGAGGGTATGATATCACACAAGGAGTGTGTGTAGAGTGAGAAAAAGGAGTGAACTGGGACTAAACCTGAGGAATAGATAGAGAAGGAGAAAAGCCAGGAAGGAGGCTCGACAGAGCTGGAAGGACTGCAGGAGAAAAACAAGGATGTACACAGGTTTTTGAAGCCAAGGCAGCCCTTATCTGTTCAAGAATCTATCACATTTTAGTTTGTCTTGAGTGCTAAAAAATAAACTTCACGGCAAGAACAGGAGGCCTGAGGAGAGCTGCTGATGTCTAGAGATGAAAGAGCAGGTGGCAGCATCTTGGTCTTAGAAACTGCTCCTGAAGTCTTCCGCCATGGTTCATCCATTTTCCCAACAGCCTACAGTTTTATCTACCTCCTTTCTGGAAATTTCAACTGTCAGGAGTTGATCTGCGCCCTGCCCTCTCCCTTTTCCCACCGTCTCTCCCATTCTGCCAGCCTTTCTTGTTACTATTCATGCTGTCTCTTGCTTGTTGGTCGGCCTACCTGAGGCTCTCACGATGGGGTCAGCAAACTTTTTTCTGTTAAGGGCCAGGTAGTAAATGTCTTAGACTTGGGAGGTCATGCAACCTCTTTTACAACTACTCAGTTCTGACTTTGTGGCACCAAAGCAGCCATAAGCAATATGTAAATAAATGAGACACCTGGCCAGATGAGGCCTGTAGGCCAAACTGGCCAACTCACGCTCTGAAGAAAGGATTCATTTCCGACCATCTCTTGTGGCTTTCCACGATTCTGCTTTGACATACTCTTGCTACAAAATATAAGGATTGGAGGTAAGCAAAGTATAGGCATGACTTCTACTAAATATCACCACACACACATATATATGCAGTTCACCTAAGGTCTTAAGAAATCTGTATTTTTAAAATTTATCCTCACCACCATCAATAGGGGAAAATTAGTTTTAGTGTCCACTTTGAAACAGATGTAACTAAAAAGTCTTCCTTCATCCATGTCAGGAATAAGGCTTTTTGAGAAAGAAACAAACACCTCACCAAGACCTCTTTTCTATTCCAAAGCAAATCATCTTAAAACAGCATCAAAGTGATTGTACTCCTTAGCCCAGCCCCAAATCAGGTTAACTTCACTATTGAGTGAAACAAGATTAAACCATAGTCATGATTTATTTTTCCCAGACACTAGGATCTTAAATATTTAGGTACTTTTTTAAGAGAAAAAACACATTTTTCCTTATAAGTTTCAATTTAACATCAGAAATATGAAAATTTCTAAAGGACACAGCATATTTCCCAGAACTTGATTGCTCTAGGGGAAAAAAAAAAAAAAACAGCCAAGCCATTGAGCAATTTTAGAAAAAAAAAAATCAATTCCAACCATTCCTATGAAAAGCAAATTACACTGAGGTACAATGTCAATTTCCTAATTACAGAACCTCAGAAAAACTTAACAGACGTCTTCTTGCTAATTTCTAAGCGCTCATCACTCAGTGCAAATCAAAACAGAAATAAATTGTCTCCAAATAATAAACACCATGTTTGGGGGTTTATTTTTTTCTGCTTGTTTATTCCTTCTTCCCTAATTGATTTTGAAGAGAAAAATGTTTTTACCTATGTACTTATCCCTACATATTTCTCTTGCTTCAAAAAGCAACCACAAAAGCCAGAAAATAACTTGGGCAAGAAAATTGCTATGTCCTGTCTAGAGTTACCACTGATTATGAATAAGGACAGTTAAACAAAAAAAAGACCAATATCTGGACCAACATCTGGACATTTGTGCCACAGAAATAATCTTAGTAATTACACTCATACTATCACATGTGATCTCTTCTTCTAAAGAGGGATTAAATGAAAAGTAAGGGAAGTTAAGTAACCGGCCAAGAGCGATATGCCTTCAGAGAACAGTCTCGGGAGAATTTCAGGAACTTCCCAGAATGACCAAGTGAATATCCCCTCCTCCAGACTGTGGAGCTGACTCTCTAAGCCACTCCAGCCTTCTCTCTATCCCACTCTGCATGCAGCCTGTAAAACTACTGTTTGTTTTCTATCTCCTGACAAGTAAATTTGGTCAGGATCGAGTTTTTGGAGTTCTTCTCTCTCCCCTTTCCTTTTGCAAAGCTGTGGGGAAACAACAGGTTCTTATTTGCACCTGCTGCAGCTTCTGGTGTTTCTTCCCCCTAGAGACCAAATCATGTACATCTTAGAAAAGAATCTTGAAAGCAAAGGATATGCAAAGCACAGCTGTCCCCTTGGTAACTATGGGGAATTGGTTCCAGACCTCCCGCAGATACCAAAATCCACAGATGCTCAAGTGCTTTATATTAAATGGCTAGTACAGTTGGCCCTCCGTATCTGCAGATGAGGAACTTGTATACATGGAGGTCAGACTGTATAAATATCAACTTTGTAGCACTTTGCAATGTCTTTATTAAAGTTTTCTTGGAAACATGCAGATGTCCCATATTTAAGAACATTAGAATAGAGTCCCCCTATGTTTTTTAATTATCTGTTTCCTCCATGAGAACAGAGGCCTTGCTTTTTGGTCATTATATCCTTAGTTCCTAGTATGGTCACTTTCATGTGAGAGGCACTTAATATCTGTAGAAGAAACTCAGTGCATGTTTGTCAGCATTCACCTTCAGTGCTTTTTCTATAGCGTGGTCCCCATCCTTCATTAATTTTTGGTTCCCTTTTTCATTTTGTCAGTTATGTCTGTGAGAGTGTTGGCTTCAGAATGTTTCACAGGAGGGAAGCACTAGGTATAGAAATCTAGTAGATGTGGAGGTGGGTGCTTGGGGACTTAAAACCACGGTGGCCAATACAAGCTTTTTTTTAATTTTTGTCTTCATTTGATTGGAGATTATTGGGGTGGTGGGTGGGAGCTAAACTTCTCTAAGCCCTCCCTCAGTGCCACCAATTGCCCTGGTAAGTGACGTGTTTTTCTCCTTCTGTCTCAACACTTGTAGATTATATATATGTATATATACACATATATATATATATACGTGTATGTATGTGTGTATATATATATATATATATAAAAAATACGTATATATGTTCTTCAGGTTCAAAACTTACCAGAATGTACTGAAGTATGGTTAGTTCTTTTGCTTTATTCCGTCATAAGAAAATTACCATCTACTCCACATGACTGTTTACTCTTTCTTTTGTTTTGGGCTCCCTTCACAAGCACACGCCATAAGAAAACTGAGTTTTCATTTTCTCTTTTTCAATTCTGTGAACTTCTCTCTTGTCATCTTCATCTAAATGACCTTTCCCTCTGGAAGAGTGTGGAGATTTTCCGCCCTCACATTAATAATTTGGTTTTCTTCAGAGACATGTCTACTCTTCACTGCCCTTAAAGTGAATTTTAAATTATTTGCAACAGTTCTTACACACATCAGCCATCTCATTTTGCAGTTTATCTTGATAATGCCTGTCCTTCTCAGCTCATTTTTTGTTCCTTTTAAAAAAAATACTGTGTCTTCTTGTGTGCAGGTACAATTGCCAAATTTCTCAGAAGCTCTAGGTGATGATTTTCAGAAGAATGCTTTTTCTTTGGGCTTTAAAATGTTATTCTTTTCCTCTTAATATGAAATAACTTTTTAATAATGTCCCTTTTTTTTCTTATTTATTCTCAGTATATTTGGACTACCTTTGGTCCTGCTATCAGCCTACTTTGTAGCTATGTAATTTCCTTTTCTGATCCTTAAGCAGATTTAATATGTTCAGATCCTGATGCAGTTTTCTGTCTAGAAGGCTCCACTTACATCACCTCTGTTTTATGTGGGCAGCATCTCCCTCCTAGCCTAATAGCTAGTTGTCTGATAACTCCCATGATGCTCCGTTTCCAGGGCTCCACCTGTATTTATACATCTCAGTTACAAATGGAACTATCTCAAAATGCACTATATCACCATTAGTCTCTTCTACCACCTACTTACTGCCTTTCTTTCCCCCTGAGATTAAAATTTTGGCCTCACTTTTTAAAATGGGAGAAAAAAATGGAAACAGTATTATGTCTACCTCATAGACTAGAATTCAAGAGCCATGGAGAAGGAACCCCTACTTTTTAACCTAATACACACTTTGGGTCTTAGTCAGGGTACTGTGTCTATTTGTTACTTGCTTTAAATGTTTTTTTTTCTCATTAAGGTATGGCCCATATGAAAATGTGAAAAATCATAAAAGAATTGATCCTCAGAAACTAAGAATAAAAGGGAGTAGAAAGAATTGAGGTTAAGAAGGCAGGGCTGCGCCCTCTTGGCAGGTTTGAATAATCTGCAAGGTATTATTAAAAGGAAATCTGAACTTGCAATGTTGAGCTATCACTTTGGTAACAACAGAGAAAAGAATTACTGGAGTAGATGAGAGTAGTTTGATTATTAACTAGAATGTGAAGATGGAAGTTTTTCAACTAAAGGAGAGGCAAATATGCTGCAAAGGAGAGACAGATGAAAAACTTTAGAAGGTGCAGTTTTCTCGAATTGGAAACCTATGCACATGGGCAAATAAGGGAGAAAGAGGAGTCAAGGGTGCTCCCAAGTGTCTGCCTTGTCAACATCAAGACAAGAAATTCATAAGAAAGTGAAGCCTCAGGACAGGTAGAAATGCATAAACACAGTTTTTAGAAACAGACAAGTTTATTTTGTTTTTGGAAATTGCAGCTGAAGATGTGTAGTCAACAAATAAAATTTGAAAGCCTGAGAGAAATACGAATTGAAAGTAAAGATTAATATGTGATCAGCCTTTAGGTTGTAGCTAAAGGTATAAATGTAATTGCTCAGGAAGTGTTTTCAGAGTGAAAACAAGCAGGCCACGAAAAACTCCCAGGGGGAAAGGTGGCTCTCAGCCCATTTATTACTTCATATTCCTCAAGACTTTGCTCCTCATATCCTCTTGAACCTACTTAGGCCATGAAATTCAGAATTTAGTTCTCTTCCAAGAAAACTGTTCCAAGGTATCAACTTGTGCTCTGGCACACAAACCCAACTAACCAGGCCTTTAGTAACAGCAAGTCTGCCAGCTTAGGGTTGGCACAGGCAGGGATGGAATCATTTACTTGAGAATAGAGGTTCAGATTTGAAATACTGGCTATATGAAATGGGAAACAGAGTGAATTATAATAAATAAGTAATTAGATGACAAAGCAGAGTGAGTGCCTAAAAAGAAAATGCATACATTTTGATATCACTCATTACCTGTGATCATTAGCAGAGGTATAGGAAAAAGAAAAGAAAACAATGTTATATGAACCCAGCACTGTGGTTTTCCAGTATGTCAGTAAACCAGTAAGATGACCTGTTAAACACACTGATGATACTGCTCGAAATGATGCCAGTGGCCCATGATGCGTAATAAGGTTAAATTAAAAGAGACTGATCAAAAGAAGAATATCAAGCACTTCCTGTTTCAATGTGATTGAAAACTAGATGTCAGGGAGGAGGGCAAAATGGTGGAGAAGGAAGATGCTGGGCTAACCTCCCACTAGGAACACACTGAAGAAACATCGACATGTGGACCAATTCCCACTGAAAACAAACCAGACAAGCAGAAGGACGCATACAATCAAGTAGCTGTAAAGAAAGACTGAGATGGAGCCAGGTAGGAAAAGAAATGAAGCACTCAGGTCAGGACTCACATTCCCTAGGCGGGGACACAGAAGAGGAGGGGGATTACATGGGCTCAGAGATCCTCCCTGGGGAGTGAGCAGCTGGAACCACATTATGCGAAGCCCTGGTGTCTGGGCTCTGACACCAGGAAGATGGGTCCCCTTAGGTGGACTGAAAACCAGCGGGGCTTTCAGGAGGGCTACCAAAAACCTAGACTTCTCTCCTAAAGAGTGTGCACATGCTTGCTTACTCCCTGGAACAAGGCGGAGGAAGCAGAATGAAACTTCCCAGGGCTCTGGCCAGTTTCCTGTGACTGCCTCAGTGCATGCCCTGGATGTGCCAGGCTCCTGCTCCAACCCCTCTAGCTCCGGCACAGATCTCCACTAGGGCAAAAGTTCCTGTTGCTGAGGGGAGTGTGCCATTGTAGGAGCTGGAGCCAGCTTGGACCTGACAACGAATCATAAACAGGTGAGGGTGGCCACTGCAGGCACAAGCAGAGGTAGTGAATCAGAAGCTATTTTGATCTCTGACTGGCATGCCAGGACCACTACAGTGTGCATTCCAGCCCACTACAGGAGAATGCTCAGGCCCCTCTTGTTCCAGTGCTGCTCCCCTCTGGAGCAAAGATGTTCCAGCTGGAAGGGGAGTGACCATATTCTTAGAGGGAAAGGAACTAGCCTGGACCAGACCATCAGGCAAGCTGCTCCAGCACCTTGGGATCCAACCCTGCCCCACCTCCAATAGGGCAGTGACAACCACTGAGCTTAGGAGAGAGGCTCCTGCTCACGCCTGGCTGTGGCTCTAGCCCTTCCATATCCAGCCCTACCTCCTACCAAGGTGACAGCTGCCAGCAAGCCCTGAGGGGCGACATGAACTGTGCTTACTTTGGATCCAGCTCTCCCACTAAAGCCACTAGGTACACTCAGACTGCATAGAATCACCTACACAAGAAAATTCCTTGGGATAGTTAACCCTATAACCTAATTTCATAGAGACAGAAAAAGTTAAAATGAGAAGACAGAGGGATTTGTTTCAAATGAATGAACAAGGAAAAAAACCTGAAAAAAAACAACAAACCAAGATAAATAATTCACCAGATAGAGTTGAAAGCATTAGCAGTAAGAATGGTAACTGAACCAGGGCAAAAATGGATAAACAGTGAGAATTTTAACAAGAAACTAGAGAATATAACAAAGAATCAGTAAGCTCTTTAAGGATACAATAACTGAAATGAAAAATACTCAAGAAGGAATTAATAGCAGACTAGGAGATACAGAGGAATGTCTAAGTGATCTAGAAAATAGTATAAAGGAAATCACCCAGTCAGAATAGCAAAAAGAAAAACAAATAAGAAATAAGGACAGTTTAAGGGACCTGTAGGACAACATCAAGCATACTAACATTTGCATTATATGGGTCCCTAAAAAAGAAGAGTGAGCAAAGTGTTGAAAGTGTATTTAATAAAATTGTATCTGAGAACTCCCTTAACTTGAAGAAGGTAACAGCTTATCCAGGTACAGGAAGCACAGAGTTCCAAACAAGATAAACTGAAAGAGACTCACACCAAGACAAATCATAATTAAAACTGGAAAAAAGTTAAGGAGAGAATTCTGAAGGCAGTAAGAGAAAAATAAAAAAGGCACATACAGGGGATCCCTCATAAGGCTTTCAGCTGATTTATCTGCAGAAACTTTGCAGGCCAGAAGTGAGTGACACAATATATTTAAGGTACTGAATGGGGAAAACATACAACCTAGGATGCCCTACCAAGCAAGATTATCATTCAGAATTGAAGGAGAGATTAGAAACAAAAACAAAACAAAATAAAAACACTTCTCAGACAAGCAAAAACTAAGAGCCGATCAACATTAAACTGACCCTAAAATAACTGTTAAATGGTCTTAAGTGGAAAAGAAAAGGCTACAATAAGAAGTAAGAAGTCATAGGAAAGGAAAAATTCTACTAGTAAAGACAAATATATGGCAAAGGCTTTCGATCACATTAACAACACAAAGGATAAAAATCACACAATCACTTCAATGGATGCAGAAAAAACATCTGGCAAAATTCAGTATCCATTTATGATAAAAATTCTTATCAAAATGAGTATAGAGGGAATATATCTCAACGTAACAAAGGACATTTATGACAAATGCACAGTAAGATTATACTCAATAGTGAAAAGCTGAAAACCTTTCCTCTAAAATCAGAAACAAGACAAAGATGCCCACTGTCACCATTTCTTTTTAACATAGTATTAGAAGGCCTAGTCATAGCAATTAGACAGAAGGGAGGAAGGGAGGGAAGAAGGAAGGAAAGGCATCCAAATTGGAAGAGAAGTAAAAGTTTCACTATTTGTATTTGATACTATGTATAGGAAACCCTAAAGACATCATATAAAAACCATTCTAACTAATAAATTAATTCACTAAAGTTGCAGGATACAAGATTAATAAACAGAAATCTGCTGCTTTTCTATACCGTAATAATAATCAATCAGAAAGAAAGCAAGAAAACAATTCCCTTTAAAATTGCATCAGAAAGAATAAAACACCTAGGAATAAACTTAACTAAGGATGTAAAAGACTTATACTCTGAAGATTATTAAACACTGATGAAGGAAATTGAAGATGATACAAAAAAAGGAAAGACATTCCATGCTCTTGCATTGAAAAAAAATTGCTATGATTAAAATGACCATACTACCCAAAGCTATCTACAAATTTAAAGTAATCCCTATCAAAACAATCATGACATTTTTACAGAACTGTACCAGTTTTAAAATTAATATGGAATCACAAAAGACCCTGAATAGCTGAAGCAATACTGAGAAAAAAACAAAGCTAAAGGTATCACACTCCCTGACTTCAGACTGTACTACTAAGCTACAGTCATCAGACAGTACAGTACTGGCCAAAGTGGGAAACCATGAAACTCACAGAAGAAAAAATGGGTAGAACACTCTTTGATACAAATCACAGCAGTTTTTTGGATCTGTCTCCTCAGGCAAAAAAAAAAAAAAAAAAAAAAGCAAAAATAAACAAGCCTAATTCAAGTTAAAAGTTTTGCAGCAAAGGAAACCATCAACAAAACAAAAAAGCAAACTACTGAATAGGAGAAAATATTTGTGAATAACATGACCAGTAAGGGATTAATATCCAAAACATAAAAATAGCTCATACACTTCAATATATACAAAAAAAAAAAAAAACCCCAAACAACTTGAGTTGAACAAATGAGCAGAATACCTCAATAGACACTTTTCCCAAGATACACAGATGGCCAAAAGGCATGTGAAAAGATGCTCAATATTGCTAATCAGGGAAATGCAAATCAGAGCCACGATGAGACATTACTTTACACCTGTCAGAATGGCTAGCCTCAAAAAGACCACAAATAACAAGCATCAGTGAGGACGTAGAGAAAAGGGAATTCTTGTATCCTGTTGGCAAAAATGTAAATTGGTACAGCCACTGTGGAACACAGTATAGAGGTTCCTCAAAAACTAAAATTAGAATTACCATATTATCCAGCAATTCCACTCCTGGGTGTATATCCAAAGAAAAGGAAAACTTTAGTAAAAAAAGATACATGCACTCTAATGTTCATAGCAGCATTGTTTATACAATAGCCATGATATGGAAGCAACCTAAGAGCCTACCAAGAAATGAAAGGATAAAGATGTGGGGTGTGTGTGTGTGTGTGTGTGTGTGTATACACACACACAATAAAATACTACACAGACATGGAAAAGAATGAAATTTTGCCTTTTTCAACAACATGTATGGACTTGGAGGTGTTATTTTAGTGAAAATTGGCAGATGGAGAAAGACAAATACTGTATGTTATCACTTATATGTGGACTCTAAAAAAAAATGAATGAATGTAAAAAAACCAGGAACAGACTCAGAGATATGGAGAATAAACTACTCATTACTAGTGGGGAGTGGGAAGAAGGGAAGGGCAAGATGGGGTAGAGGATTAAAGGGTGCAAACTACTATGTATAAAATAAATAAGCTACAGGATATATTATACAGTACAGAGAATATAGCCAATATTTTATAATTACTTTAATGAAGTACAACCTATAAAATTATTGTACACTTGAAACTATAAAATATTATATATCAACTATACTCGAATGAAAAAAGGGAATTAAAAGTCATAGCATTAGGAAGATAACACAGTTTATAGTTCAATTCACAAAGTAAGATATCAGAGTTCAAGATATTAAGCTGGTCATTGAGGTAAGTTTAGTAAATATATACATGGAAATATGTTGTTAGAATAGTAGTAAAGGCCACTGGAATTAAAGAAACTACATTACTTAGAACGTTAATAGAATCCTCCATGGCACCTGAAATCACTCAAGGGATGGCAAAGGACTATGAGATATGAAATCAGTGAATTTAACAGATTGACAGTCAGTGGCCAAGTAGGTCAAGACCAAGCTTCAAACATGAAGACGTTTCTCAGGAGAGTTGAAGAAAATACATCAAAAAGTAACAGAGGAGAGTTAAGAGTGTCTGACACAAATAGATAGTTAATGAAATGTCTATGGAATGAATTTATGGGTCCTGCTTCACAGTTCCTTGAGTATGAAATAATAAACTCCAATGGGAAATGTGCCAGGAAAAGAAGTGGTGACTAGAACCTTCATACCAGTTTGCAAGACACAATTACAATTTTTTTAGAAATTTTGAAAGCTGCTTATCAAACATAATTATTAAAAATTAGAGATTTTCTGGTACTGATATATATATATACACAGAACAAACAAGTTCATGCTGTATAGCACAGCAGACTATATTTGATATCTTGTAGTAACATATGGTGAAAAATATGAAAATGAATATATGTATGTTCATGTATGACTGAAGCATTGTGCTGTACACCAGAAATTGACACATTATAAACTGACTATATTTCAATTAAAAAAGAGAAAAACATCAGACTATATGACTTTACAATTAAGTCAGTAATATTAAAACCAAAGGTAATAAATACTCAAATCCCTTATTTCCTAATAAATATACATTTTATTATCCATACTTTTGATTTTATTTCCACCCATTGTGTCTATGTGGTGGACATATTGCACAATGGCATGTTACTGAACATCCCTTCCCAAATCCATGTTCAGTAACAACACACTGGGAGCTTGAAATTGACTGTGATTGAGTTTTTACACCACAGAAACTGGTAAATGCTAACAGATCAAGGTTTGATTTACTGTTTTGTCAATTGTCAAGACAAACTATTGCCCATTTGCTGCCTGTTTTTGTAAAGTCTTACAAGAAGACGGCCAATATTCAGTGGTAATGTCTATAGTTCTACTATTGTAAGAGTTGAGGAATTACCACAAAAACTATGTGACAATAAATCTGAAATATTTACTAACTGGCTCTTCAAGAAAAAGTCTGCCAAATCCTGGTTTAGATTTAAGGAAATAATGGTGAAAATAATGCAGATTAAACATAAAATTTTGTCATATCTGTTGACATTTTATTGCGAGTAGCAATAAAATAAAATCTGATAAAAATATTCTCATGGTATTTGAAACCACTATCTGATTCAGCCAAGAAGTCACCCATGTCATGGGAAAATGAGCATGACTCTGACACGTGCCTTCATTGTTTCACTTTCACCTTACCCCTCAATCCAAATGAAAATATCAACCAGCATTCGTGTTGAAATTACATCCATTTGCAACAACTGGTTGGTTATTGATACAAGAGTTGAGCCAAAAATCAGTGAAAATATTCTGTGCAAATGAACTGGCTATACAGCATTTATAATAAAGAGCATCGTGTATTATTTATAAACAATATGCTACACATTCTTTATATTAGTAAAATATTTTAAAAGCTTATGTGTATATACAACACACGTCTCTTTTCAGAGCACATGTTGCTAAATATTTACCAGCACACCACTGAATAATATAAAGATATTAAAGATGGAGGAAGTTAAACTGTATTTGAACATAGTTCATGATTTTTTTGCTATGGAAGGTGAGCAGTACAGTGATGAAACAGTAAGAATCACTGAACTGCATGAGAAATAAAGAATAGAAACATAGGTGCTCAAAAAACAGAACTTTGGTTTCAGAGGAGATCGCTGCATTGGGAGGCAGAGATTGCTTTGATTTCTCTTGACTTCCTAAAGGCAATTAAGGCATAAATAGTTTTGGTGTCTGAAAAAGCTAAGGTCTTTGCTGGGGGTGGGGACTAGGGGTGGGTATTGAGAGCCTTATAATGCCTGTAGTCTGCCTGAGCTCAGGAATTCAAGCTGAACATTTATGAATGACTGAAATCATCCTCACATAGTTGATAGCCCAAAAGGCCCTCAGTACGTCTAGAACCAAGGAAAGTCTGTGTACCCAGTAAGTAAAAAATATTCCAGCCATTCTTCAGTGTTGTGTAGGAATCCTAGCTTCTATTACCATCTCTCCCAGACTATTTCACATGGCTTCAAATCCTCTATATTCCAAATCTTTATCTACAAAGGACTGTTGTTACTCTCCTCCTATCTCCTAAGGCAGTCTCATGTGTCTAAACGAGAAAATACATAGAGGGCACTAAGACACTCAGATGAAAGGCATATGGTTAGTTCAACGCACTTCAGCCAGAAAAAGTGTTCAGCACCTTTGCCTGACAATAAAATACAGAAAGCTTTTGAACTAAGGCCTAACTTTCTGTACCTAACAGTGGGAAGTTAGTCTACTATTTCTTGACCAGATATTAAGATTTAGGCAAATAAAATTCTAGTGGATATATGAGAAAATTATTACATGTATCAAAGAATACTATAGATTTTTCAGAAATTTAGTACTGTGACAGACTAACTGCAGTTTTTAAACAAAGGCAAGGGTTCGGGGAACACATGCACTCAGGTTTCACGCAGAGATTACAGAGTTTATTATATATCATTGACCTCTACACGATGAAAGCATTACTGTTCCTGGTGCGCTGACTGTGATTATTTTGATTTTTCTATGAACTTTAGGGTATGAGCTTATGCAACAGGGCATGATGTTCTAGTCACGTGTCTGCCACTCCCATGTCCACCACTCTCTCCACAAATGTCTCAACTGCCAATTATTATTTCAGCAGTTGTTGGAGAAGGCTTCCTAATTATGTTGTCTAATTGTAGATGAAATAAAGGTCTTTTCTCAAAGAAGGAAAAAAACTAGCAAAATTATGAAGGACATCAACAGGTATTTGTTAAAATGAAAACTCAACTGATAATCACAGAGACATCTAGAGGGGCTTCAAGAAAGGAAGACACCACAGACAAGACTATAAACCTCACGGGTAGCTGCTCAAATTTGGATAGAAGATAATATGCTACAAGGGAACAAATACAAATTTGGAAAACTTATCAAAATTCTACAGTGCAGGGGCCCTTGCTATTACCACCTTCACATAGCTACATCCCTTGGAAGTGTTTGAAAAAGTAACTGAGGTACTGGACCACCAGATAGAAATCTTTCCAAGAACCAAAGTATTCCCTTCGAAATTTCACATTCAGCCACGTCAGTCTGCAGGTATGAGTATCACAGAAGGATTAAAGTAAATGATGAAACCTTGACCCATGAGAAAAGCCTGGATATTTTTGTACCAAGCTGTCTCTCTCTAGAGGTGGAGTTAACATTTGTTTTCTCTTGTGACAAAGATCGGATTCTCTGATTAGTCTGAGAATGTCAGAATAAATGACTGCACTAAAAAGATGAGGTAGGCAGAGGAATGCATGTCTTCCAGTGTCTCACAGATAACAGATCTGCCAATAAGCAAAATGTTCTTTTGTTTTGTTGCTTTTTTATCCTTCAAGTTTTAAAACAAAGTTAAGACTTTGATGGTCATTATTTATTTATATTTTCAAATTTTATTCCAGGTGCCCCAGAGATTCTTCACATTTTTTCATTTTCATTGTCTTAATACACATTCTTTTAAAAATGTGATAGACAGCAATGCATGTACTTAATGGCAACAAACTAAACTTGTTGATCAGGTTAACCAGCTAGTCTATTGTCCTTGGCTAAACTGCCTCATGGTATTCTTGTGCATGTATTTCAACTACTTGTTTTTTTTAATTTTTTAAAAGTTTATACTATTTTAAAGGTTACTTTTTATTTACAGTCACTAAAAAATATTGGTTATATTCCCTATGTTACACAATACATCTCTGAGTCGATCTTACCCCCAATAGCCTGTCCCTCCCCCACTGGTTACCACTAGTTTGTTCTCTGTATCTCTGAGTCTGTTTGTTATATTCACTAGTTTGTTGTATTTTTTAGATCCTACGTGTAAGTGGTATCGTACAGTATCTGTCTTTCTCTGTCTGACTTACTTCACTTAACATAATGCCCTCCAAGTCCATTCATGCTGCTTCCAGGGGCAAAATTTCGTTCTTTTTTAATATTTTAAAATAGACATTAGGGTTCATATATCTTCTATTTAGCTGAAAGCCACTTTTCCATGGGGGACTTTGTAGACAGCATCACCACATACCTCCCCCATCTGCCTTCTGTGTCATCAGACATCTTTTGTCCCCAAGGCAGCTGAAGCAGCTCTTCTCTCTACATCCCTCAAGACAGAGGACAAACAAGACAAGCAAGCAAGGAGAAAGCCAGCCAAATTCAAGCTGATGGCTGTGCACGAAATACAGTGGGGAATAAAACTTTTATTTCATTTTCAATACCTCTGAACTTGAAACCATCTCCTCAGAGCCTTACCCGCCCCCCTTCAATACGACATGGTAAGGGTATCACAAATGGTGTCAGGAAGTGTTTGCAGAAGCATCTTTCAGGCTACATCCAAAGCCATTGTGATCACAGCACCCTTGTGGAGCCCCTGGGCAGGCAGTGGCCCACCACCCTCTCAAGCCGCAGCAGCACGCTCACAGGCCCAGGACGTTGGCCTCCCTTCAGCAGCTTGTCATCCCTAATGGGTCCTGTCTACACCTCTGTGGAGAGGGGAGGTGCTCTCACTAAGGGTCGTTTGTACGAGTGTCATATTCAGCAGCTAGTCTATGCAACCACTCCACAGTGGCCATCTGTCAGTCCTCAGCAGAATAAAAGGGATGAATTTGGAGATGAAGCACTTCAGTGGGAATTTTCTCCCCAAATAGCAAAGGGACCATTTCCTCATAAAGGTCTTTGCAGACAGAGCGAGTCCACATGGGCAGAACAATGTCCACATACCAGTGTCTGAACTCTATTATCCTGCAGGTGCAGGTTTTTATTTGGGAAAGATTCAAACATATACACACAGGCTTATGGTCTCCTAGATTAATCTGCCTATAGAAAAGTTACTGTAAGAAAATAAAGATGCTATATACTGGCCCCAAATCAACCTCTACCACCACAGATGCCCTCCTTTCTGAGTAGAACACCTAGTCTCAAATATCTGACAATAGTTTTCTACAGGACTTGGGTGGCCAGCAAGTGTTAATTTTCTTTCAAGAATATGTACCTCCAAAGAGATGGCACTGAGCCCGCTGAGCATGTAGGCTGAATACTCAGAACAGGTAACATATGGTACTCCATTAGACTCTCATTTCACAAAGGCAGTATTGTTATTATCTCCTTTGGAGGGATGCCTTCAGTGGTTACATCAGAAATGGAGAGTGGATAACTCCCACACTTCCGTCCAAAGTACCAGCTACATCTCAGATGTGACTCAAATAAGCAACTGATGGTCTGTCACCTGCACCGCAGCCAGCGTTTCCTGGGAAATGAGGCAGTCACAGCAGTTGCTAAGGGGGAAGTAATTCTATCATTCTGGCAAAATAGGGAGTTCAACGTGCTTAACTTGAGGGAAATGCTTTCACCTGACAGTAATAAGGACACTTTTCTGAGAAGAGTGTTCAATCCCAAAGGGAATCTGCTTTGAGCTGTGGCAAAGTTAAGAAGACCCTAGAAGCACCTTTGAAGGAATCAAGGTACACTTTTCCAGGCTTCACTCCCATGTCAGTGTATCTGCCATTCTTGCCCAATTATCAGCTACTGTTAGCACTAGGAATTCCAGCACCAAAGAATGTGCTTTTTCTTATGATTCACTTTCCAATAATAATCTTCCTATCTCAGTTGATTGAGGAATGGGTTTAAGGCAACCTTAATAGCATAACATAGCCAACCAGAACACTTACCAGTGTCGAAGCGACCCTTAACACCAAGCACAGAAAAAGAGTTTCATGGTATGATGGCTAAACTTAATGTGTCTAGACTATGGAACCCACTTGTTTGGGCAAACATTAGTCTAGATGTTGCCGTGAAGGTAATTGGGAATATAATTAACATTTACAATCAGTTGACTTTAAGTAAAGCAAATTGTCATTCATAATGAATGGGCCTCATCCAATCAGTTGAAGGCATTAAGAGGAAACACTGAGGTTTTCTAAAGAAGCAGCAATTCTGCCTCAAACACTGCTTTATTACCTAGACCTGTCTTAATAACAGTAGATTTTGTTGGAACATTATAGAGTGCCTGGCACGGTATTTGTGCTTGACATCAGCTTTCTAAGTGAAGTTAAAGCAATTCTTTCTTTTTTTTTTTTTATGAATAAGGAAACAGATTCAGAGAGTTTAAGTAATTTGCTCAGGAATATTCAGATTAAAATCTAGATCTAAATTTTTCAAAGCTTATACTCTCTAGAACACTAGCCTCCCTTAAATTTTGAAACATCTGCATTCTCAATGAACCAACATTCTTGCTAAAAAGATGATGGAAATATTAAGCTTACAGAGATGTAAGAAAAACAACTGGTCATTGTAAAGCATTTTAACATGCGGCGCACAGTGGAAAGAATCAATACAAATAGATGAATCTTCCCACCTCACTGCAAACCAAATTTATTCCAGGCATCTGTACTATACTGAGACAACATTTTCTTTTGATTCTAATAGAACTCATTTTTAACATTAAAATCATATATCGTCAGTGCTAAACATTCTTTTTCATTCTGTACAGTTACAATGAAATCACTGTTTTTTTTAAAAGGACACCTAGAAGTTACTCTTCTGAAATCATATACTATAGACTGAGGTTATAGCAATAATATCGACCATTTATTGATAATGTTTAAGACAAACCGTTTAAGACAAAGTTTGCAATGTAGAGGTTACTTCTGCCAGCCTAAAAGCCCAGCATGCTCTCTTACTTTCACTTTGTCTATTTCTAAGCTACTTCTAGTAGAAAATAACCATTTTTAGCATAGAAGTTGAGGGCATAATTTTAAGAGATGTGCTATCACTTACTGGCTGTGTGAATTTGGAGATAATTATTTAACTTCTCCATAGTTTTCTTCCTTACAAAGTATTAAAATAGTCCCTACCTCGGAGATAGTAGTCAGAGTTAAATGAGGTAATATATGGCAATCACTGAACTCACGCATGACCTAGGAAACAGCCAATAAATATTAACTCTTATTATTATAATAGTGGAAACCCATGTAATACATGCTGTATACTAGGCAATGACATAAGAACTTCATACATATTAACTCACTCTTTATAATAACTTTCTGGGTTTTTTAACACTCTTATGCCCATTTTACTGATGACAATACTGATGCAGATGGAGGTTAAGTGACTTCCAAGGTGAGACAGCTGGTAAGTAGCAAGTGGAATGTGAATTCCATCAGTTTGGCACCAGAGACTACCCTCCTCTCATTTCAAGGTGTAAGTAATGCCCGATTTGTTCTCTTTATTTCTAAACATCCAACACAAACCTATGATCCTTGTGGAAACACAATTTATTGTCACAAGCATGTTATTTCAGCTTCTGACTGGGCAAACCACTTCTGCAGAGCAAACCACAGGGATAAAGCTCTCCATATCACCACACCCCAGCCCAGCCCCCTGTCGCTGACGAACATAGACGCCAAATGATTTAACCCAAAAAGGGTCACACTGTCATTGGTACTTAGGATAACCCAAATTCTAAGGTTTTCTTCTTTATTTAGAAGCCATAGAAATAAGGGTCAATGGTTTTGTTCAAGGGGAGATTTTTTTAAGGGAAAAATTAGCCTTAGATCCTGCACCCTTTGAACTAAGGTGTCTAGACCATGTCTATCCCACTTCTAAAGATTGTGCACTGCTCTCAATTTATGACCAATGTGAATGGCAATCCTTAGTTTTCTTATCTGTAAAATGGATATAATAAAATATACCCTGACTGTTTAATGAAGTTATCTGAAGAAGCAAATGAAAAAAAAAATGTTTTTCAAATTCTCAAGTGTTGTTCAATTGTGATGTGGTACAGAGTGGGTGCTCATGGGGTACAATATTTAGCTGAAAATGGAAACTTTCCAGATCACAATATTCTAAACTACCTCCCCACTCCCCTCCCCCCCCAGTTTCATAGATACAAATATGAAGCCTTGAACAGGGTAAAATACAAAACCAGATAGTAGCAGAGTTGGCACTAAATGAAGAATTGCACAGAAGCCCATGAATTCCACTAACTCACATGTTTAAGAAAGTTAATTTCCTCCTGAGATATTGAAAGAAAACAACCTAAAATTAAAGTGACTTTTCACCCATCACTCTCCATTCAATAAAAAGTTAACTATTTCTCCTTAATGTGACTACAATTTGGAACATCAGGGCAATGCAGGACCAGACTGTGAAGTCACTTTTTTATCATATGCCCTTTAACACTACCAAAGGGACAGGCACTCATCCCAGCTCATGAAATTCTTCAGAGATCACGGCTATCATTAAATACTTCAACAAGTGGCACTAGATGATAGAAAAAAACTGCCAACATTATGATGCTCAGTTGTAACAATAGATGAAAAAGAAGTACAATCTAAACATTGGTATTTAATCTCCAGTCAGTTATCCAGAGAGCATTAAGTCAGTCAGATGAAATCAACATCTTTTTTTTTTTTCAAATACCTCCTAATTCTGTTCTGCAAACTTATATGAAAGTTTCCAGGAAATGCATAAGTTTAAGCGAACAGATGTAAAATGCAAAAGTTGACTTACTTCTATCTTCTACCTGATCACAGCACCTTTCAGCAACAAGGCAAAGTGTCAGCAGGTTGCAGGACCTGTTCCAAACACCAAGAGTTGATGACTGAAGTGGCTATCACTTCCCCCTTATCATCCCCAATGTACATTTTCATCCTTGTGAATTCTGAAGCTTAGATTAACAGCTGCTCCCAGAAATTCTTATTAGGTACCATTAAAATAGTCACAATTACACACATGAAGCATCTATATCATGGAATGACGCTCTAATGGGAACAATAAAATCACTGGAGACATTCTGTCAACACTCCTGCACTATCCAAACGACAAAAAAACTGCAATAACGTGATATTTCTACTAGATATAATCAATCAGGGTTAATCCAGTGTCTTTTACATGCTCACCTGTGTGTCAAGCACTACATGGGTAAGAAAGGACCTCTGCCTTGGAGAGTTCACCACCATGCTGGAGGAGCATGGCTTACATCATGAAACAAAGAACAGTGCAGGGCACAATGCAGTTAAAGTGTGAAGGTGTATAGGTGTGTATCCACAACCACACTGTGGGTGCTCCAGAGAGATGGAAATCTGCAAAGGCTGGAGAGAGGAGACAAAGGAAGAAAATGATCTAAGTCAGAAAACTTGGATCTACATAAAGGAAGAATGTCATAAAAGGAAAAATGAAGGTCAAATAAAATATATTATTCTCTTATCCTTAACTGATTTAAAAGATAGCTATTTGTTTAAAGTAGTAATAGTCACAATGTATTGGATAATTATACCTTACGGAGAAGTGAAATAAATGACATCAATGTTTTAAGAGAGGATACTGAGGAATTGGGAATACTGTTTCCTGCACTGCGTGTAAGGCAGTATAGTGTTATTTTAAAGTAGACTTAGTTTAAAATGTATATTCGAAACTCTAGATTAACCATCTTTTTAAAAGGTATGATTGATATATTAAGGGAAAGGAAAATTCAATCTCATAAATGCTCAATTAAAGCCAGAGAAGGTTAAAAAAAAAAAGTGTGCATTGATGAGGAATTGGGCTAGTAAAAAAAAAAAAAATGCTGATCATGAGCTGTGTATGTTGGGGCCTTTTCCACTTTCAAATAAGCAGGCAGGGTTTTTGTGACTTCTCTGGGCGACCCCTTTATGCCGTATATGCAGGCTGTTGCTCGGGAGTGCCGACTCCCACCCTGAAGGCCTTACTTCTCTCTTGATCACTTGTTTAGACTCTTAGAGAAGAGCCCTCCTTTTTTTCTCGTGGGGGCAAACCCTTAACTGACAGCAGAACAGCAGGGAAAGGAGAAAGGCCAGCTGACTTCTACAAACAGATGTTTAAGTCCTCTGTTCCATTCCATTTCTTACCCTCTACTCCAGTCCTTGGATTTAATAGATGTAATATTTCTGGTTCCCAAATGAAATGAATAGCATAGAGAACTAGGTTTGAGAATAGATTAAAAGTTGGCCCTTACAAACAAGTCATATTTTGCTGGGATAGGCTTGAAGAGTCTTTTCAGCAAAGGCTACAAGAGGTGATGAGGCTTCTCTCTTCAACCTCTTGTGTCCTCACAGAGGATGCTGTGATAACCATTTTTCCAGAGTAAGGTTATGGGAAGCCTCTTATATCTTCAAACAAACTCATCATCCAGAAATTCCAGCATGGTGATTTATATGGTTGCAAAGTATCTTTAGCAAGTCCTATCACCTAGGTCTCACCGTTGGGTTCCAGGTACAATTTCTTACTATGCCTCCTCCAAAATGATCTTTCTATGTGGTCCTGTCTCGTTGCTTCTATGTAATGATGGCCAGGCAGCCATTTGCCTCCAGCCTTTCAAAACTTGGAGGGAACTGAGCAGGGGTCCTGGCCAGGGCTGTTTCCCAGGCCTGCAGCTCCTCCTTGGCTGTAGCCCTCCCCATGCATATTTTAGGCTGCAGTTTCCTCCACCTGCCCTCACTCAGCACTCCTGCTGCCCTTCGTCTCTTGACTTGTACTGGCACCTCTCATCTGCTGGGGACTAAACTCGCCTCTCCCTTTCCTTCAGTATCGATAACTTACCTTTTTGCTGTTCATCTCATTTAAATTGTTCTTGGGAGATCGCTGTAATATGGATTTCTAAATCTATTAGAATTTAAGTTCCATGTGGGTAGGAATCTTGTCTGTTTTGTACACTGATATATCCCCAGAGTCTAGACACCTAAAATGCCCTCCATATATCTATGCTAAATAAATGAAATTTCCAACATACCAGCAAGAGTACCAATTTTTCTTACCCTCAGAAAGCTTATGGTAATGAAAGCACTTCTTCAAATACTCTCCTTTCCCCTTCTTACTCCACACACCCATGCCCTGTACCTACTTCACTCCTGATAGCTGGGGAGAAAAATATTGGCCTATATTTTCAAATTCACCCCTTAGCATCAATACTTGTGTCATATGCTTTATATACATTTCGCCTATTTCTTACAAAATGTCTCATGGTCCTTACTATTAGACGTAAAGTTGAGGGCACAGGATGAGAGGGATACAAATCATTTGCCCAGGAGCTAGAGCTGGAAAGTTGTGAAGCCTCAGTTCCAAAGTGATCTCTGCCTAGTACTAGTAGTATTAAGTATATATTTACAGAAATTTTTTTTAGAGAGAACAAGGAAGCTGGAGGTAAGGGAGTCTATAAGATTTAGAATAAAGACAGGGTTTGTGTGCAGGTGTTAATAGTCTCAGCTTCTGGGCTGTGAAGTTGAGCTCACAACTTGAATGTCAGCTTATGCAAACCACCGCCAGCACTGGGACAGCTCTAGCAATGACTAAGCCAGGCTGAGGTAACGGGAGGGGAAAGGAGAGTGCTGCTTCATCTGAACCACTATTGATTTACAGGTACGAAAAATGAGATAGGAGAAAAGGAAATCTGAAGACCTGTCAAGTAATAAAATTCATTATTTGCTTGGAAAAAAGGGGTCCATTCTTTCCCTTATCACAAAACAAGCTGTTCACTCCAAGAATGTGTTAAATAGACATCTCTGTCAAGTTTGTAGACAAATAGAGCTTTGTTTAAAATATGTAAACAAAAGCATCTCTCTGACGATTAATGATGTCTTCAAGAGGGAAAGGACTGAGGGTCTCTAGCTTGCAATATTTCTACCATCATTCTCTTGTCCTATTATCTAAATAATGCCAGGAGTCAGGAACAACCCTCAAGATCTCAACACTATAAAATAATACACACACTCTGTGCTGTGACCTCAGACTAAATTTTAATTTGGACCCATATTTTTCATCTGACCTCAAAGTGAGATCAAAATGAGGTAAGAGTTTTGCAAACTGTAAGCTAAGCTGTATTGTAACTATCTAAAAAAATAAGTTCTTTGTTAAAGGAGGAATAAGTTGTCCTTCTAGAATATGGCATTTTCAAAACAGCTTTTTTACTAAGTATTGGAAACAGTAGGACATTTCTGCACAATTAATGTATT
Source organism: Camelus bactrianus (assembly GCF_048773025.1). Classification (NCBI taxonomy): domain Eukaryota; kingdom Metazoa; phylum Chordata; class Mammalia; order Artiodactyla; family Camelidae; genus Camelus; species Camelus bactrianus. The sequence continues at coordinate 44,026,349 of NC_133541.1, forward strand.
TGGACCAAAGTATTTGGAGGAAAAGGTAAAAAAAATTTTTACTCTCATAAACCAAATTCAAAATCTTGCACCAAGTACCAGGAGTTATCAAATGCATTCTATGGGATTATCTTAATCATTCCTTCACAACAGAATGGAGAACTATTGTCTTCCCAGATTTTACTAGGGAAACGCAACTTCAGAAAAGTAAAATTGTTCAGGATTTCATAATAAGTGGTAAATGCAACCATCAAACCCAAGTTTGATCCCAAGTCATATATTCTTCACATTGATCATATTATTGTAGCTAGAAGTGTAGATGACTGTTTTCCACAGGACTAAGGGGAAAGATAACCAAGCCAGCAATCCAGCCATTTATTAAAACTGTTTCCTAACCAGACTTTGAAGGAAATCATTAAGGATTTCACTTTCTATTTCTTCATTTGCATACAAGAAACCAAGGCAAAAACATAAGTAAATGGAAAGTTATGTAACTGATCCAGAATCAGGTGGAAAACTGTATTACAATAGTTTTTACAATCAAGTTTCTTTCTTAAAAATATCTGTATATATAATAGGCTGTGTATCAAAAAGCAAATGAGCTTAAGTGGGAAAAGGAGGTAAAAATATATTGAGACACTGGATGATGGACCCAAAAGAGAAAACATGGTTTCTGCAAACAGAGATTTAAGATTTAGAGGTAAGGGAATTTTTAGGGATGGAAAGTTCCTGTAAGTCATTTGGGATATGTGACTGAGGTGGGAGAGACTGGATGACCACTGCCATTGAAGAAGCTGGGTATTGCTAGGCTCAAGGACTGTGTAGACAGTCTATGTGAGCCGTCAAGTCACCAAAGATGATGATGATACCCAGGCAGAAAGCCTGGGAAGGTCTCAGAGTCCTCTCTATGTAAGTGAATGACTAGGGAGTGGAAGTTGACCCAAAGGAGTTCTTTTATATAATAGTTTATGAGGACCAATGAGGTCTGCTCCTTCTCCCATCTGTCCATCATAGAAGAATATGAGAATGAACAGCTTTCCTTGAAAAGTCCAAATGTAGGTCTGTTCTAGGAAGGAAGCTTCTAGGGATGGCAGATAAAAGAGGGAGTTCAGAGCTCTGATATTGTTTTAACATTACACAGAAATACCTAAGATCTTTTGCATTGCAGCCTAAGAATGCAACCCAGCTGAAGGAGACTACACTTCTCAAAGCTACTTTACATTATTTTAAATTTTGGGAGAGGGGTGTCAAAGCTACAGTTTATTTTTTGGGTGGGGGGAGAAGAAGGTAATTGGGTTTATTTATTTTTAATGGAGGTACTGGGGACTGAACCCAGAACTTTGTGCATGCAAAGCATGCACTCTAACACTGAGCTGTACCCTCCCCTCAAAGCTACTGTTAAGAAAATTAACTTACAAAGTTACATCTTAGGGAGAGAAAAGAAAAGGTACATGAAATTTCTAAGAAACTGTGTTGAGACAGACATTAAAGTCCAAAAAATGACAGTGACTGAAGAATTTTCTTTTAAAAAATATCCAGATAAATAAACATGCAAAGCTGTCTATGGCAACCATTTCCCATTGCTATGGCAAATGAAGAGGGAAGAGTTAATACTGATTTTCTAAGCAACTGCTCTGCATAGGCCCCTGCTTTCAAAAATATTAACAGTGGTGAGTACCCAAACACAATTCACATATGGACATTTCATTTCCATTACTTACCACAATAAGCCATAATTATATTTTCTGTCTTCTTGACAATACTCAAGGTCAAAGATAGTGTTTTCTTTTCTCCCCAGGATAAAAGCAGTATCATGTGGCTGGCATATGGTTGATGATCAGTAATTAAATGATTTGAATCAGATGAGAGAGAGATCATCACAAACAGGAGGAAGCCTCAGCATGCAATCCAAGGGCTTCTGTAATCTGGCTTCATTCTAATTAGCACTATTGTCCTCCACTGGCTTTAAGATAAAGCCAAAGTGCTACAATGCAGGCAATGCAAGGTTATGCCCAAAGAGCAGTAGACAGACTGAGATTCTGATTTCTATCGACTGTCCAGCCTTTTCTCTCTGCATGTTCCTTTTCTGCTGAATTACTTGCAATTTTCCAGGCAGCCCCCATATGGACGTCATTGTGCTCTCTCTCCATCTTTTGTCTGGGACATTTTTCTACCTCCCCATTAATGTGTGCATAATTTTTTTCAGGATCAAGCATCTTTCCTATCTACCCTTTCCTGAAGTCCTCCCAAGTCTCTTCACAATAGAATGGACCATTTCCTCGCTGAGTCCTCTTTTATATTTCCCATTGTAATATTTCCCACTATTTCACTTATTTACGAATCTATAAAACACTAGTGGACTCCAGGCTCCTTTAAGGAAGAGTCTTATTCATCCTGTACCTCCAGTGGTTAATGAAATAAATATAAATGCTTAATATATTCTGGTAAATGAATAAATGAATAAAACTTTGTATCTCAAACATATTCATGGGACACAATGACAATGATCTTTCCCTCCCGTGGAAAGCAGAATACTGCCCCCCAGCTCCAGAGACGTCCATGTCCTAGTCCCAGAACCTGTTAGCATGTTAGGCTTCAAGGCAAATAAGGTTACAGTTTGAACTAAGGATGCTAGTCAGCTGACCTTAAAATCATGAGTTTATCCTGAATTACCTGGATGAAACCAATATAATCACAATGGCAGGGAGAAAAGTAAAGTCAAAGAAAGACATGTGGTGATAAAAAGCAGCATTATGGAGATGCTATGTTGCTGGCTTTGGAGACGAAAAAGAAGACCATTAGCCACAAACAGGGGCAGCTGGACATGGCAAGGAAATGAATTCTTCCTTAGAGTCTTCATCAAGGAACACAGCCCTGTGATACCTTGTTTTTATCCCAATGAGACCTGTAGCAAACTTCTAACCTACCCAACTATAAGATAATAAATATGTGGTGTTTTAACCCACTAAATTTGTGGTAACTTACAACATCAGCAATAGGAAACTAATACACTCTTTAAAGCTCTTTTTGCGTTTGATTTCTCACATGTCCCTAGCTCTCACTATGCCTACTAAGTATATTACAGACCAAGCAACGTACTCAGCATTTTAGAGAATTGTTTCATTAACATCCACAAACAGCCTTTTCAGAGGAAGGTTATTCCATTTTCTCAGATGAGAAAACAGAGGTTTAAAGAAACTGACTTTCCCAAGATAACACAGTTAATAAACATCAGTGTAAGATCCTTAAGTACAGAAGCCTTACTCACTTTTGGGTAATCCAGTGGTCTCCAAACCCTCTAATCTTCTGGAATCACACATTTTCCCACCAAACACACAAGGAAGAGTCCTGTGCTCCTTCAAAAAGTCTTGTAGGCTCCTCTGGAATGCCTGTTCTTCTGTTCTCCTCCCACAACTAATTCCTCAAGAAGCAAAACTTTAAACACTGCTCTTCACGGTTCATGAGAAACCTTTACTTGACCTCTCTCTCCTCCTCAAAACGGCAACAAAACTACAAATCCCTCAGAAAGCAGCAAACTTTGAGCACGTACTTGCGGCCTCTCGTTCCATCCTCTTTCCTTGCTCCCGCTACTAGGAGGAAGAATAACCTTCCTGATGGGTGAAATCGGCTGAATCTGATGTCCACGGGGCCACGTTTTCTAGGGCGGAGAGTAGGGCGGTAGGGACGGGATTACTGCATTGGAAAGGTAACTCAAAAGTCTCTCGCTTGGATGGCTGTCATGCGCGGTGGTTGATCAGCTTTACCCTTCTAGTTTTCACAAAGTAAATCAGCTGTTTTCAGAGTATGGTCACTAGACCAGCTGCATTAGCATCACCTGAGAACTTGTTAGACATGCAAATTCTCCATTCCTGCCCCAGACCTACTGGACCAAAATCCCTGGGGGTAAGGCCCAGCAATGCGGTCTAACAAGCCCTCCAGGTGATTCTGATGCAACTCAAATTTGCAAACCTCTAGAACAAACAGACCTTGAAACCGCTGGAAGACCCAGTTTGACTGCTTTTTTAGCTTTACAGCTAGAAGTCAAGGGAGCAAAGCTGGTAGCACATGCTTTAAATCAAGCAGCAGTTTTCAGTACTGTTGACTCTATAGCTCTGTATTTTGAGGTTTGAGGATGTTCCCCAGCCTTTAATAAAGCCAATATTTTGAGCCCTACCCACTATCATTATGTTTATATTCCACTGGTTAGCACCAGTGTGATAGGAGGGCTAAATGTTTCATGTTCTCTAATCTTTTCATGGGGGCATTGAGCAAAAAACCACAGGAGAAAAACTAAACCAAAAAAACCACCAAGGAATGCTAATAGGATCAAGGATCACAGTGAAATATGGGGACTTTTTGAACTGGTGAGTTTACAGCAGCTTGACCACAGCTGCTGGTCCAAGTACAGCTGATGTAAGTTTTTGATTATTTAAAACAGTGTCATCCCAAGTACCAATTAAAAAAAAATGAAAGCAGAGTTTAAGCACAGAGATGTTTTAAGGTATTAGGAGATGGACTTTTTATTGCGTTTCAGTACAGACTTTAGGTCTCAGGGGTTAGAGGAGATATTCCTAGTCACTAGAGGGTGAAATTTCGGATTACACTTGGATTTGTGCAGTATATCCACAGGTTGATAGATTTTAAAATCCCTTCACTTCCCCCAACACAATCACCATTTATTCTCTAAATTTTCTCTTGACTGTTTTTGATGAGCATTGTAGATTTCAAGACTTTAGACCATGATTAGTGTATTTTAAAAATAAACAGGTAACATGAGGGTAACAGCATCTCCTAAATGAAGGTGGAGAAAACCTCATGGAAACATTTCGGATCCAAAAGTTAAGAAAGTTGAGTAATGTTTGTCTCTTGAAAACCCTCTCTAGGAATCAAGATTTCTCAGACTCAAAAAGGAAAAGAATCACATTAAAAATATACTTTGAGAGATTTGCAAATACTAACTACTATATATAAAATAGATTAAAAAAATTTCTTCCATATAACACAGGGAACTATATTCAATATCTTGTAGTAACCTATAGTGAAAGAGTATGAAAACCAACATATGTATATATGCATGACTGGGATATTATGCTGTACACCAGAAATTGACACACTGTAACTGACTATACTTCAATTTAAAAAAAAAAAAAACTCATGGAGGAAAAAATATATACTTTGGTCTTGCAGTCAAGTCAGGATTAGCAGACAGATAAAAAAGAAAAGAATAGAAAAGAAACCCGGCTAATGAGCTGGAAGAAGAATCTCCTCAAAAGAAAGGTTGATTATTAAATCACAGGCTAGAAGGATATGACATGGAAATAAAGACAATGTTGCTACTAGGGATTATGCATTATGGAGTACGACTGGAGGAAGAAATCTAAGAAGACAAGAAGGTTCTTAGCAAACCACCATAAATGCCCCCAACACAGTCCAGACTCAAAGCCCAGTGCTGCTAGAAAGGGATGCAGAAGATAATGTTGTTGCTGCATTGCACTAGCACAGGTGACTACCTGGACCTGAAAAGTTCCAAAACGGAGAAGAGAGAAGATTTAATGGTGGGGCACACGTGACAGAAAGTGTTTGTCCTGACTCAGCCTCCAGGGGCTCCAACTGTGAAACAGCAAAACAGCTTCATTTACTTTCAGGAGCTTTTGAGGGTGAGATACTGATTGAGATAAATGCAGATATTAAGAAGAAACTTTGTAAGAAGAGGAGGAATCCATAGGTTTTCCAGCAGGAGGTAATAGTCACTTTGGCAAGAGCTTGAAAATACCTTGCAGTCTTGATGGAGATGGAAAACTACAGAGACAGAAAATGAGAAAGTTATTCTCTTTGTCAGAGGAATCCTGATCTCCTTGAATGATGGGCTGAAACTTCAAACAGCTTTTATATTTATTGTTTTTTCTCTTTTAATTTCCTATTGTACTGATAGCATGCTTAACCTCGGTTTCAAGATATGGATAGAGGAAAGTATTCACAGAAGAGACTAATAATTTGGGACACGAATACATTGATTGGAGCTAATTAGAGAAAGGACAAAATGTTACACCGCTGATAGTAGCGAGAAAGGGTAACAAGCCCGAGACTCAATCATTCGCAGCATCTGTCTTACCTGCTATAGAGCAGACGAGGGAAAACACTTGTAACTCTGAGGAGAGAGGTTCATGAAAAGGAAAGATGACAATAACTTTGGAGGAAAATCACAGTGGCTGTCTATGAGGTGAAACAGAAGTTTACCAGGCAGAACAGTCTAATGAATCATCTTCTAAAGCTTTGAGTGGTCAATCCCCAGCCAACATCCTTTAAAGTAACTAAACCTTAGTGTATCTGTGTTTTCATTTTTACAGTGCTCTCAGTTACGTATCGTTTTGATGAGCTGTTTTCAATTTTCAGGTTTAATTTTTAATCTGTTCCTTGTTAGGAGATACCCGATTGTTTACAGTCATGAAGAGTTTACGGCATTGCCGTATCACTTTAGAAAGCCATAGAGGCTTCTTATTCTAATTTTACTACGTTAGCTCATTTATCCCCTTACTGGATGATCATTTCATACACCTGATCTTACACATGCATGGATACATACAGCACAGACTTTGGTAAGATAATTTTAGACAGATTTATGATAGCTAAAAATTATTTGAGACAACTAGAATCCTTAAGACAAATTAGACGAAAAACCATTATCTTCATAAATCAAGAAAAAAATAATTACAAATCTGTCCACTGAAGTCAATAAAAATTATCATGCCAGTCAGAAATGAGTTGCTCTTTTTTCCTACTACTCTGGAGCAAATAAACATTGGATACATCTCTTAAATGTCTTTTTATCCAGTTGTGCTTACCTTTGGCAGAATACTAAAATCGCCAGGGTGCTTTATAAAGTACTGGTGACTGGGCTTTTAAACTATTGAGGCTATTCCTTTTTCCCTAAATGTGATTTTATTGCAGCATCTATTACACTTTATGTCCTTGTCTATTTACTGTCTTTGTCCTCCAACTCCTAAACCCCTTGAGGTCTGGGACTTTTTGTCTTTTTATCTCCTCTATATGTATCTTTTTATTCCTCCTCTATATAGGCTACTTACTAATTTTTACTATATGGATGGATAACACTCATAATGGCTTTAGAGATGCTTTTCAGTTTCTAGTTCAAAATTAGATTGTGTAGCTTCCAGCTTTCAGAATTGTTCTTACTCTGTTTACCTCCCAACAAGTAAAATATCTTTCTCCTTTATCCCCTTAGCAAGCAGAATCAAACTATAGTTTCCTTCTTAACATCATGTTGTCCTCTCTCCTAACAGCTCTTTGGGGTCACAAAGAAATCAATGGGACAAAATTGTTTCTCAAACTTTCTTGGATAGTCTAGAACTTATGATTTTCAGTGACTTCAATGTTAGTATTCACTCTATTCCTCAAATTTAAGATCTGCTTCTCAAATCTGGTTGATTTGCAAAAACTACAAATGCTCATGCTTTTACTAACAAGATCACTAAAAATAAACAAATTTCCCTTTTTTTCCATCAAGAGGAGCAATGTGATTTCCAGAAAAGCTAAACTTTTTACCTAAACAGGAGTTGCACTGTAATATTAAAATAATATTTTCATGTATGTTTGTTTATACATACCCACATACATATAAATAGATAATAGATAGATGAATAGATATTAAGTAATTTCAAAAAATAAAGAAAAGTATGTATATATTTGTAAATTACAAATCCAGTGCCCATTTTATAATCCAAAACTGCACAGGAAAATGCTATTCAAATTTCTAACCAGGCATATAAATTCTAGTTAACAAAACTTGGATCTAGGAGTTAATCTAAGTAGTTTTTCTTCACTTCTGCTGAAAAATTTCTTAAATGCACTTTATCCTGCAATAAGAAGCCTAACACAGAAATTAAGCTTTCTTTCTATTATTTATGAGCTCTGAGAGCTCCAAGACCTCGTTATACAATGAAATCACTCATATAAAAAATGTCCTAAGTGATCACAGACTCCAGGCCCCTCACTTTGCAAGAAAGAACCTAGACAGCTAAGTCCAAAGTTATAGAGAAAGTAGATGACAGAACCTTGATTAAAACCTTTCTTCTAATGTCCATCCACAGATGACTGGGTAAAGAAGTTGTGGTATATTTATACAATGGAATACTACTCAGCCAATAAAAATAATGCCATTTGCAGCAACATGGATGGCCCTGGAGAATATCATTCTAAGTGAAATAAACCAGAAAGAGAAAGAAAAATACCATATGATATCACTCATATGTGGAATCTAAAAGAAAAAAAAAAGACAAATGAACTTAATTTACAAAACAGAAACAGACACACAGACATAGAAAACAAACTTATGGTTACCGGGGGAAGGGGGTGGAAAGGGATAAATTGGGAGTTTGAGATTTGCAGATGCTGACTGGTATATATAAAATAGATAAACAAGTTTATACTGTATAGCACAGGGAACTATATTTGATATCTTGTAGTAGTTTATGGTGAAAAGGAGTATGAAAACGAATATATGTACATTGATGTAAAGAAGCAAGCAAGCAAGCAAGCAAGCATCCAACCAGCAACTATCCATAGACAAGGCACCACTGTGAAAATCCCAGTACAGGGCAGTGAGGCTGAAGCACCCCTCTGGACCACAGATGAGAAGGACTGCATTAGAAGAATAAGAGGAACAGCTACATTCTAACTCAATTGCCCTTCCCCCAGACTGGCATAGTGCTGGAGGAAGTGGGCCCCTTCTCCCAGGGTCCATGATTTCTCCGGTGGGAAAATGAGAGCCCAAGATGAACATTCAGTTCCCCCAGCATTGTGGGTCTCTTTCTGGGAGTCCCATTCGGGTCTTGCCCCATGAGGATTGGGAGGGAATCTGTTAGGCTTGACTACTGGATCAAATTGGGACAGAAAAGGGGGTGGGGCTTATAGCAATCAGGGCTCAGATATGCACAGACTGAGTTCCTCGTCCAGCAGTGTCAAATAGAGATCCCAGCCAGTGGCTCTGCCCATTTGCAGAGCCAATCCAGGGGTCCCATTTGGCCAGGGAACTCTGCACAGTTCTTCTTGATTCAGGTCATATTAGGCCACAAAGCAAGTCTTAGCAAATTTAAGAAGTTAGAAATCATATATGCATTTTTTTAACCATAATTTATTAAAACTAGAAACTGGTAACAAACCAACAACTAGAAAATTCACAAACTGAAGAGGAGGTAATACTCCCAAACTCATTTCAAAAGGCCAGCATTTCTTTTGATACTAAAGCTGAGTAAGGACCTACAGGAAAAGAAAATTACAGGACAACATCCCTGATAGATATAGATGCAACAATTTTCAACAAAATACCAGAAAATCAAATTAAACAGTGTATATGATCATATACTATGAACAAATGGTATTCATTCCTGGGCACAGGATGGTTCCACATATACAAATCAATAAGCATGATATATCATATTAGTAGAATGAACAATAAAATTTATATTGTAAATTGAAATCAAATTTCAATTGATGTAAAAAAAGGCATTTGACAAAATTTCACATCCATTTATGGTAAAAACTCTCAACAAATAGGGTATAGAAAGAATGTACCTCAACACAATGAAGGCCATATATGACAAGCAAGCCCACAATTAACGTCACACTTATTGGTGAAAGACTAAATATTTTTCTTCTAAGGTTAGAAACAACACAAGTGTGCCCACTCTCACCACTCCCACTCAACACAGTACTGGAAGTCCTAGCTAGAGCAATAAGGCAAGGAAAAGAAACAGAAGAGACCAGAATTGGAAAGGAAGAAGTAAAACTGTCTCTATTTGCAGATGACATGATTTTATGTGCAGAAAATCCTACAGATTTCACAAAAAACTTATTAGATCTATCAACAAATTAAGTTGCAGGATACAAAATCAACATGCAAAAAATTGGTAGCGTTTTTATTTGCTAACAATGCATCATCTGCAAAAGTAATAAAGAAATCAATTCCATTTATAATAATGTCAAAAACAATAAAATAATTAGAAATAAATTTACTCAAGGAAGTGAAAGATCCATACACCAAAAACTATCAGACAGTGTTACAAGAAACTGCAACTGGCATCTGAAATGGAGGTAGTCTTGTGGGACTGAACCCTTAACCTGAGGGATCTGGCAGTATCTCTAGATAGACAGTATAGGAATTGAACTACATTTACAGAACACACAAATGATACCACTGAATTGCTTACAGAGGGAAAATACCACCACATGTTTGTTGACCAGAGTACAGGTGCATTAAGAGTATTGGGTGCCGTGTGAAGGAAAATGATAGTGTGTTTCTTCTTTAAACTTCTTTCCAAATCGAAGGTTTCACACTGCCCTAGAGCAAAAGTGTTCATTTTTAATCCATATAGCTTCCTCTTTTTTGCTTCTACTGAGCTGGAGTAAATCAAGGTCTTATTTATATAAAGAAAAATAAGGTAAATCAAATAATTTGAAAACAACAACTTGAAAGGAAATATTAACAATATTCTGTAACATTGATTAAAATATCATTACAATAAGAACTGAGTTCCTCCTTTTTTCCTGGTTACCGTGAATATCTGGTAAATAACATTTTGCAGTCTTGTTCAGACATTTTCTTTTCTTTTTAAAAATTTTTTATTGAAGAATAGTTGATTTACTATGTTGTGTTAGTTTCTGATGTACAGGATAGTGAATTAGTTTCTCACAAATATATATATATAAATATACATATGTATATATTTTAATATCCTTTTCCATTATGGTTTATTACAGGATACTGAATATAGTTCCCTGTCAGAACATTTCTTTAGGATTCATGACTTTATGTTAAATGTTCATTGCCCTTTTAAATTACAAATAAATCTAAACAAAGACAATGTTGGGACTAACTAACATCCATTGTGTTTAATAATTAATTATTTACATGGACTAAGTCTTCTATATATGCCTGGTAGTGATGCAGGAATTTTTTCTCCTGTCAGCCAGTCCATACATCTGTAGGTTGTGTCTAAAGGAAAAAGTAGTACATTGGAAAATAGAAAAAAATTGCATTTGCCATAATGTAAGTTTCTAAGATGTGACAGCATTGGCAGAGAATGGTTAAGCTCCTAAAAGATGTCCAATGTTATCTTCAGTTGTGAGAGGTAATGGAGAATAAGCTGCTCTCAGAGAGAGAGAGAGAGAAAGAGACGGTGAAACAAAGAATTATAATTAAGACTGGTAAGTGAACTGAGGGACAAAACACAGTGCCCCGTGGGAGCTCTGTGGTTATAGAACCCAGTATAGGGGCTGTCTAAAAATTTTCAGGAGGAAATGGCACCTATGAGTAGGATGGAGAAAGATGAGATTGAGGACTAGTGTTCTAGGCCAAGGAGATGAGAGCAAACAGTGGCTCACTGTGGATTGGAAGAACTTCTCTTTGACAAGACTGTGAAAAGTATTTCTAGTTTTTTATGAAAGTCTGGCAAAATAAGCAAAAGCCAGAAGGGCTTTGTAAGACATGTCAAGGAGTCTGACTTTATCTCAGGGCAATGGAACAAGAGAGAAAGAATTTAAGAAGGGAGCAGTGACACAAAGATGTATTTAATGATAATAAATGTAATAAGATCTGCTGTTGAATGCTTCCAGGGGTAAATACTTAATAAATATCAACTCGTTTAATCTTTGCTACGTCCCTAGAATATTATTCCTACTTTCTGGATGAGAAAAGTGAATCTGAAGAGGAAGCTTGCCCAGTGTTCACACAGTGAGAATGTGACTGGGCACAACTCAAACCCAAATCTATCTGACCCTACGGAAAATCAGTGGGGACAGTAAAGTCACTGTCAGGCTGCACTCCATAAAATTGCTGAAAACTACAACTTCACATGGTAGGATCTAGTATGTCTTATAAAAAACCCCACATCTTCTGAAACTAAAATTTAGTTTCAAAAATGGAGCTGCCAGATGCACTTATCTAAAGAATAGAGATGTCATTTGAAATTCTCAGTCCAACTTATTTTGGCAGTCTCATTCCTTGCAGATTTAAACCCAAAGGTCCCTGGCTTAATTCTCTTCTTTTTCTGCTTCTGTCATTCCAAGTCTTTTTTTGGTCTCTTGCTTTCTGTAATTCCCTGTCAGCCAGAAGCCTGCTGACTCTCCCCATGTGTTTCAGGACCTTTGGCTTTCCTGCATTTCACCTGATGTCTCTATTCTCAGTTTGTTCTTTACCGAGTGAAAAAAAGAACTAATTGCATGGTGGATCTTAGAGCCATTACCCTACAATATAAAGGGCCTTACAGAGATTCCCATGGGGTGATGCACTCCCTGCTGCATTCTTTAGAATTCTCACAGGTTAATGTTTTCACCATCTCTGTGTCCACTGCAGATTTCAGCATCCAAACTCAAATGGAGAGAATAAGAAGTATGAGGGTGCTGTAAGTTTGCATTTGAATCCTATTTTCCTTCCCATGCAAGATCGCTGGCTAAACATATAAAGACCAGCAAGTAATATTCCACTTAAACTCCAATCCTTGAGACTCACTTGAAATTCTAAGCAGACTTGGGATATCTGATTGATCTGTAGGTGGATATCAATAGGACGGTTAAGTCTAGCCTTCAGTTTGACATAGGCTCTTGACAATTAGATCAATGATCCTATTCTTTCTTCATTGTTATTCTTTCTCTTCCTTTGGCCTCTGCCTCTGCAAAAAACTTCCACTGAGAATTTTCTCATCCAAAATATTCTGCATCGGTGGTTTGCAAACCTAGCTACCTCAAAGAACAATTTCATTGTTTTGTGAAACTTATACATGGTTGTTACGTTATAATGAAATCAAGAAATTAATGAAACAATTGAAATAACACTGCATAATTTATATTAAATGATTATCATTCTAGGCATCTCTTGATGAAGATGTGCAGATCAAGGAATGGACAGATAGATGGATAAAGAAGTTGGTAGACAGAAATATGGATAAGTAAACATATCAGTAGGTAAGTAGGAAGGTAGATGATGGATTGATAGACTGACAAAATAATCAAAAGACAAAAGTAATTTTATAAAAGTTGATCAATTTATATATGCTACTTTTTAAAAGAAAGTATTAGATTTTTTTTTCATTTAACAGAGAAGAAACCTAAGGGGAGCTAAAGAAACTGCTGAACTTTAAATACATGTTTCTTCATTTCTTATGTATATAATTTCTTAACTTTTTTTATGAGTAAGAAACAGACATGAAGCAACATTAAATATCTAGACTTAACGATTTTTTTTTAAAATAACGTTTCAATTTTAGGCAGAAAAATTGACTCTACTTTTTTAAAATGAGGAAATTAGTACTCTTCACTCTTCACTCCCCATCCCTTAAGTTTGGTTACATAATTTTTTGTATTACAGAGTTTATACTATTTATCTTCTGTTCTATAGCCATAATTCCATCAGTTATTTAGTCTAATTTTCTATCTTAAATGGATACAATGATAACCACTAGGCCTTTTACCACACTTTTCTGTTTTTCAATCATTTACTGGTTGAATGGATTTAATCATTAATTTTTTAAAATAAAGACTCTAAATTCCTGTATTCTATGAATTTGTATGTGCTTGAAAAGACCAGTATGTTGCCTTTTATACTAGATAAAAAAAGATGTTGAAGGGAAAAAGGTTAATTGGCTGAGTCCCTTTATTGCTAAATGCTGTAGGCATTCCTCCATCATCTTCTGGAATTGAGTGTGGGTTTAATCCTTTAGTGTTTTCCCTATTTATTTTTTGATTGGCAGGATTTCACCCTCAGTAGTTTCTTCAAGAATAACTCATGGGTGTTTTGGCCACCAGTACTACACTTTGACCTGGGCAAGAGGTGCTCCTGACCCAAGCCCTGTACTTTCAAGGAGCTTGAAGTAGCTGATCCCAACTCATGTCTTTCCCCAAGGAACAAAAGGTTTAAAGGTCCAGGACTTTATGCTTGTGTCTATTCTAGATCACATCTGGGGTACCTGGGAGTCCAACATTCTCTGTCCAAACACCCTTGAGCCTGTTTCCAAAGATACACACATCTTCCCAGGTCTGTTCTCCTGAAAGAGGGCCAGGCCACTACACCTAGACTAAAGGGTGGCCCAGAGATGGGGGGGGGTTGTGAAAGTATGGAGAGAACTTGTACATGTGCTCTAAGGTATCTGTACATATACAAATGGGGCCCCTCACGGTACCATTTACAAGGGTCGTTGGGCCATTAGGGCTTGCTTTTGCTGTACAACCATGTTGTATTTTGTTACTCTAAGGAGTTAAAAAATTCCTAATTTAAACCTGACAGCTGAGGAGTATATTTATCAAGGTAGGAGGAGAGAATATATTTCATTTTATAGTTCCTAGCTTGTTTTATATAATATTATACCTAAAATATATATAACGTATATTAAATATATAAAATATTAATAATTGTACATTACACTTAATTACATATGTTAAATATATATATATATTTAGGCATGATCCTTTAAATTTTGACATACAGTATATCAGCTCTGTTTATAATTTTCTATTGTTTTCACTAATGTAAGGAGCTGGCAAGATAGTCTCTGAAAGAATTTGCTTGCTTTTTTATTTGAGAATTCTAGCCCATTTACCTAACAAATAAAAATCAACTTGGCCAGCTAAAATATTTTTGGTTCTCTCTTTTCTCCAAACTTTGTTAGCTCATTTGCCTATTGCTGAGGACAATGATATAATAAGCTATTTTTTTCATTACAGAAGGTGACTTTCACTCTCTACTATGATACTTAAAGAATGAAGTATTTTTCTTTAAATCTCAATAATTTAACTAAGGCATGTCTTGTTATTGATTATTCTGTAACATTTTAACTAGTGCTTTTCAATCTTCATATTCAGTTATGAAGGAATTTATTTTCTATTTTATTTAAGAAATTTTATTTTCTATTATATTTTAATATTATTATTATTATTATTATGTTCCATAATTTAGCAAAACAATTTTTTCCCATATCTGTGTTCTTTCTCTGTCATGTATAGTATGTCTGTCCTATTGTTTTGATCTCTTTATTTCTTACGTGTTCATGGTAATTATATTAAGACTTTCTTCCTTGAAATAATTCAGTTCAATTTTAGTAGTTTGTTCTGTTGCATACTATTTCTAATTCATATCTTTAGTTCTGTAATATTGGAATTTGGACCAAAGGATTTCTTTCCCCTCAATTTTATACATTCTCTTTAGATTTTATTTTGGTGTTTTACATCTTAGACTTCAATCTATTGATTTATCAAATTTGTCCTCTTGTTTAATTTCTTTATAATGCAATATGTAAATGAGGAATTTTATTTTGACCTTAGATTGTATTTTATCTTCAACCAGGTACTCTACCTGTGTTCTCTATTCTTCCTTTCCCTGTAAGACAAACGGGTGCTGTTGTATTTGCACAGTCACCCCGCTGTATCATTTCAGTTTCATGCTAAAGTGAGCAACTCTACAACCTGCTTTCATGCTAAAGTGAGCAACTCTACAACCTGCTTATCTGAAATTTGCATATCTTCCCCTGAGACCATTTCATTATTAATTATAATAGTGTTAATTATTCATCCACATTAATATAGTCCATCCACTCCACTATAGCTTGAGGCCATGAGACAAAGAGGAGAAGGGTCCATCTAGACCTTGTATGGGATTTTTGAGGGAAACCACTTTTTCTTCAAAGATTTAATTAAATTTTGCTTATTGGAATTAATTCACAACAGGGCATGTTTGTGTGTCTGTGTGTATGTGTTGAGCACAAAATCAGGATAATCTACTCTAAGATGGTAAACCCTCAGGATTCAGATCACTCCTCTCTTTCAGCTCAGAGTTATAGGTTTCCTTCAAAGACACTCCTCATTTTTCTGCTTCACTCGTCTATCTCCAGTGGTTCATTTTCTTTTTTTTTTTTTAATCAGAGATACAGACCTACCCAATAAATTCTGATTCAGTTCATTTGTGGGAGAAAACAGAATCTGTACTTTTCATCAGATTCGGAAAGTTTTTAGTCATTTCTTTAAATATTTTTATGCCCCATTCCCTTTTGGGGACTCCAATTATACATATTTTAATCCACTGGACACTGTCTCACAATATCTTGGTGCCCAAGACTAAAAGTGGTGGCAACAAAGAGATAAGTCACTGGGACCATCTTTTAGTCCTGGGGTTAGGCAGGATACCTCCCAGAAGGGAGATGTGGCCCCTCCAGCTCCTTCTATCCCGCAGTATGCTACTTCTCCTCTCCACTCAGTTTTTATCTTTCCTCCTAAACCTCAGCATGCAGCCCTTACATGTCTAACACTTATGATGAGATAGATTGCCCATACCTGGTAATGGAAAGTAGAGAGAAAAGGAAAATTTCTTACCCAGCTGCAGAGAAAATGTGTGCTTGACTCCTGACTTTAGAGCTGCATGCAGAGGCTTGGGGGTCCTTTCATTTATACATCATTCAATACATAATAGCTTAGCTTGGGAATTTTTGTCTTTCTCTTTCTGACATTAAACTTTTAGATCACACAACATCCAGCGAAATTTTCATAATTCTGTCATCAGTGTGGACATGCTCTGGGAGCAATTTAAAGGATTAGAGTCACATCAAAGCCTCATTTAAGCATAATTTACTTTCTAAAGCCATATCATGTTGATTAACAAAATCAGTTCCTTAAGAGACCTCATGATTTTAAATGTCACTTTACTTGTAATGTTTTGCAATAGGCTTAATTTACTGTCACCTTCTCTTACAGTTCTGATTTTCTGATGTTTTCCCAAAGCCCAATGGAATGATTGGTTCATGAGAAAATAGCACTGCTTAGAAAATAAACTAGAGCACAACTTGTCTTTTTATGCTCCATCTGCTCAACCATGTCTTATTAAATTAGACTCTAGGAAAGTATCTCCCTGTGCTTTAAAATGCCATGTTGGACTCCTGAAATTAAACATAATATTACTGCCTTCAATATATTTCTTGGCATTTTACTGTCAAAATATAAAAGCCTAAGTTCTAATTAGAGAAATATTGACCATATGTTGTGTAACACTTGATATTTACACTTAAAAACTTAGGTTGAGGGTATCATAAAATTGGGCTTCTGAAGCAAGTTTACATGTGGATGAAATCTGGCTCAGGGTGATGTCAGCTCCACTCCCAAATTTAATCAACCCAGAGAGTAACCACTTAACGAAATCACAGTGCATGATCTCAAAGTATGTTTATAAGACATGGGTCATTAATAATTTCAAACATTGCTTGTTTTAGGTAAGTGACATGATGATTAGCAATGTGAGCATTAGTCCTTTGATGCCTAAATTTGGGTAATATTTAACTTACTTTAGAAGACATACACACATGTCATAAGTGTGTCTTTTCTGAAACGTTTAAGAAAAGAAGCAGTTGGGATTGGGTAGCGGAAAATGAGAGGATGAAAAAATCAGTATTTAGATTTATACTCAACGTTAACTCCTTAAATTAATAACGGCCAGTTTTCGCTTGGTAGGCATTAATCAGTCTACCAGAAGTTATCTGTAAAGTGACAGCATCATAGAGCATTAGGGCTGAAAGAAGTAATTAACGTCATCTAGTCCAATTTTCTCTCTTGACAAGTGATATCCCAAAGCCAGCCCAAAGTCAGCGAGGTAAATTTTAACATGAATAGGGCTAAAAATCTAAGTCTCCTGATTTCCAATCCAGTGTTCTCCCTACACTTGCACTAATCTGTAGGGAAGGTATTTATTTAAGAGCATGACAAATTAATCATATTATTGATGTTTTGGCCATTCTAATAGGTATGCAGTGATATCTCATTGTTATTTTTACCTGCATTTCCCTGATGACATGATGTGGAACATCTTTTCATATGCTTATTTGCCATCACTCTATCTTCTTTGGTGAGGTATCTGTTAAGTTCTTTGGCCCATTTTTCAATCAAGTTGTTTGTTTTCTTATTGTTGAGTTTTAAAAGTTCTTTGTATGTTTTAGATAATAGAACTTTTGTCAGGTATGTCTTTTATAAACATTTTCCCCCAGTCTGTGATTTGTCTTCTCATTCTCATGAGCATTTACTTTTCAGCCTGGTTGACATATACTGAGCTTAAAGTCAACTAAAACCTCTACAGGCAAATGACTTCACAGAATGTGAAGACTTTCTTAGCTAGAAGTCTTCCTGGGATCCAAATTTTAATAAAAGGCTTTCAGTACCATTCCCAGAGACCAATTTTATATAAATCTAAGTAAGAGCATAATGTCAAGATGTAAGACTTGAAAAATATGACAAGATTTTAAATTAGGTTTTCTATACCCTATCATGCTGTAATACCTAATTAATATATCATTGAAAAATAAACTCCAATTCTCCCACATGGAAATCCAGAAAGCTCTTTGCACTTGTTGAATCTTATGTTGATAGTGGGATTTCATGAATTAATCACAAAATTTGAAGGGGGATAAGTTACTTTTTCTTCTTTTTAAAATATTTTTTAATCTCTGTCACAAAAAGGACTTTTAAACAGCACAGCTATCTCTGTCATAAAAAGAAAAGAACATTTTCTGTGATGAAAGAAAGAATATTTTATCACCCCTCCTTAAAATCCAATTTGTGGAGAAGAAGGAGACAGAGATGGATGACACTTACACTAGTCTGTTTGGGTTGCCATAACAACATGCCATACCACAGGCTAGGTGGCTTGAATAACCAAAATTTATTTCTCACTGTTCTGGAGATTGAAGTTTAAGATCAAGTTGCCAGCAGGGCCAGTGAGAGGTCTCTTCTTGGACTGCAGATTACCACCCTCTCACTGCAGATTACCACCCTCTTACCACCTCTCAGAGAGAGAAATTTGGTGTCTCTTCCTCTTTGTATAAAGGCACCAGCCCTGTTGGATTAGGGCTCCACCCTTATAACCTCATTTAACCTTTGTCACCTTCTTACAGGCCCTCTTTCCAAATTCTCCAATTGTACTGGAGGTTAAGGGCTTCAACGTATGAATTTGGGAGAGATATAATTCAACCTATAGAAAACCCTTATAAAACAACAGAGATTATTGATAAGAGTTAAAATATAATATTTGAGGGATTTTTTACAATTCAGTATAAATAAGTGAGAGTGTAATGGCATAAATGGAAAAAAAAAATTAGCCTGTAAAAAAATAGTGGAACAATCCAAGATCAGTCACTACCAAATAAAATTAAAAGTCACACATTTAGAACATAAAACTGTACCACCATGGCTAAGATAACTGTAAACTGCAAAGGGCAGGGTTCTGCATGTGAAGAGGACAGTTGCCTGGCTATTTTCTCTCAGAGTGTTGTAGGTAGTTGAGTTACAGCATATAGCTAATTACCCAAAGGTCAGCTATTGTTACAGAAACCACATGACTACACAGATCTGTGTAAATATACAATCCCTCAGCCCACATATCTACATTTTGTTGAACAGGCTGCAGGGGTATAGGAGGCTGAAAGGGAGAAAGAGACAATGGGGGAATGTAAAGGGAATGGGAAGAAAGGAGAAAAGAGAAATTACATCTTTAACATACTTCTACTCCTAGCAGCCTAAACAAAGTCATTTCCTGGAGAAAACAGAATTATTTAAAATTATTAAATCATGGAAATGTAATCTTATAGGACCAGAACATAGCTGCAGTGACAATTATTAAATAAGGGTAAAAATAATATATATGTATATCTTGACCCAAAACTAAATATCCTTGTAATGATTTTTAAATATGTCAACAAATTCTTTGGTTCTTCTCTGATAGGTGGAGGCTAAATTCTTTTCCCTTTTTAAAAATTTAAAAAAAATTTTTTTAAATTGAAGTCTAGTTGATTTACAATATTGTATTAATTTCAGGTGTACAACATAGTGATTCAATACTTTTATAGATTATACTCCACTTAAAGTTATTACAAAATAATGGCTAAATTTCCCTGTGATGTATAATATATCTTTGTTGCTTATTTACCTTATACATAGTAGTTTGTATCTCTTAATCTCATTCCCCTATCTTGCCTTTCCCTCTTACTCACACCACTGGTAATAACTAGTTTATTCTTTGTGTTTGGTGATTAACTTCTAATAAATAGTTGTGCAGGTAATAGCATGTGACTTCCAAGACTAACTCATGAAACACATTGTGGCTACTTTCTCATACTCTCTCTGAGATCATTCACTCTGGGGGAAGCTGGCTGTCATGATGAGAAGACATACAAGCAGCTCAAGACTCATGAGGCAAGGAACTGAGGATTTCGACTAACAGTCATGTGAGCGTGGCATCTTAGAAGCACATCTTCCAGCCCCAGTCAAACCTTCAGATGATGACACACTAGCTGACAATTTAACTGCACCTTGATGGGAGACTCTAAGCTAGAACCACCCAGCTTAGTTGCTCCTGCATACCTTACCCACAAGAAATGAGGTAATAATTGTTCATCATTTTAAGCTTCTAACTCTAAGTTGCTAAGTTTATTGAAATTATGTTTTTTGTTTTAAGCTGCAGTAATATAAAAATAATACAGCATCTAATATATAGAATATCTAACTAATATATATTATGTAGCTAGTTATATATAATATAAAATTAATATAATATCTAATATTCAAAAGAGGGAAGAGTGATTGATTGTTGAATAGCAAGTGCATTGATTAGGGTTCCATTTGTGTTTCTATTATCAATTCTACTCTGAACTCTTCTGCCTTTATCTCAGCCAGTGGTACCTGTCAGCAGATAAAAAGGTGACTAAATTCAATAATTCATTGGAATTTTTGCCTTTTGCTTTTTTTTAATAATAATAACCTTGGCCCAGTAATTGAGAATCAAGTTAAAAGGCAAAAGAAATTAAAGTCCATAATAGAAAAATAAGTACCTTTTATTCACATTAATTTATTGGCTATAAAATAAGCCTGTCTTCAGTTTTTCAACAACCTAATTCACATAATCCTTAGGTCAAGGAGCTACTACAGCAACTGACTTCGTATTAGGAGTTATCTGGATTTATTTTTAAAAATCTTACAACTTGCTTAATGTGAACTCCAACTACAATATACTAACAGTTTCCAAATATTCTTAGGCCTATAATTTTTTTTTAAGTAAAACAATGTAGAGAAGAATACTAAACTCAAGTAAGAGCCTTCTTCCATCTACAGACCATTCCTTGGGATGCTTTGGTAACATGGGAATCTATAATATAATCTTTTACTGCTCTCTCTGAAAAGCTTGACTGAAGGTCTGGCATCATTAGATCTGTTTGGCTGGTTTAGGGAGTTAAAACCTTGGATGTAGAGATTATTGGGCAGTTAGAAAGATAAGAAAAGTCCTATTCTAAGGACCAGTTACCATATTGAAGGTTACCGTACATGAATCATATTAGATGATTTTTTTAGAAGTACCAAAAGGCTATGCCTCTCCCTTTTGCCTTTTAAGGTACCTCAAATGCTAACTTGAGCTATTACAGACTTCCAGTCATCTTGCTCAAATGTGACTAAGCCTAAGGCTTAGTATCCAAAGGCCAGATCATGTATCAGGACATTTTCTAGCAGGCAGCTAGCAGAAACAAAGAACACTGTGGGTGAATTGTGAAGGAAGCAAGGAAAGAAGGCAAGGAAATTGTGGCTTAAGGTAGTGGTTAAAATCTTGCTCTACCAACCCAAGACCAATTTTTCCCTGCACCAGGACTAAATGAAAGAAAAAGGGCAAGGAAATGAGTTTTTCAAGACAAAACATCAATTCCATTTTTTAATTGAAATGCAGTCAATTTACAATGTTAGTTTCAAGTATACAGCAAAGCAATTCATATATATATATATACACACACACACACACATACATACGTGTGTGTGTGTGTGTGTGTGTATATATATATATTCAGTTTCTTTTCCATTATGGTTCATTACAAGAAATTGAATATACAATAGGTCCTTGTTGTTCATCTATTTTATATATAGTTAATGTGTATCTGTTAATCCCAAACTCCTAATCTATTCCTCTCCCCTCTTTCCCCCTTGGTAACCATAGTTTGTTTTCTATATTCATGAGCCTATTTCTGGCTTGTAAATAAAATATGTACCTTTTTTTTAGATTCCACATATAAGTGACATCATATGATATTTGTCTTTCTCTGTCTGACTTACTTTACTTGATATGATAATCTCTAGGTCCATCCATGTAGCTGCAAATGGCATTATTTCATTCTTTTTATGGCTAAGTAATATTCCATTGTGTGTATGTGTGTGTGTGTGTGTGTGTGTGTGTGTGTATGTATGTATATATATATTATATATATATATATACATACACACACACCACATCTTCTTTATCCATTCATCTGTCAATGGACATTTAGGTTTTTTCCATGTCTTGGCTACTGTAAATAGTGCTGCTGTAAACATTGGGTACATGTGTCTTTTCAATATGACTTTATATCTCTCCTGTTTGTTGGGGGTTTATAATGTCCTTTGGTATATCGTGGTGATTTTAGTTGCATGGTTTTTAATTTTTCTTACTGTGCACAATCAACAAATGATTGACTAGAACTGAAAATTGTGAATGAATTAATGAATAAAGCAATCAACCAGTGAATGAATGAAAGCAAAGTGGTGATAGGGGATTGGTGAAAGTTAAGAACAGGATCAATCTTGTGCATATATAGGAAGCTAGGTGTCAGAACCCCCTCTAGAATGAGATGTAGTAAAGAGGAACTAAAGATAAATTTTATCTCTACATCTTTTACTGAAGATTCCAGTCTTCATTATTTCTAAACTAATTAATCTTATCTGACTTGAAGGCATCTCCCCTTTGACCTGCAACAAGGCATCTAGAAATTAAATCTGGGTTGTGAGTTCCAGATCTCTCAAAACAGAAGCAGTCTTCAGGGTCTTCCAGATTACTTAC
Source organism: Camelus bactrianus (assembly GCF_048773025.1). NCBI lineage: Eukaryota > Metazoa > Chordata > Mammalia > Artiodactyla > Camelidae > Camelus > Camelus bactrianus. The sequence goes on from NC_133541.1 coordinate 44,049,219, forward strand.
TCTCACAGACTTTGACTGAGAGAATCTCCTATAAGCCATGCTGACTAAGCCTTGCTTGCTTTCCAAAATGTGCTCAAATAGATCCCTTCAAGTCATTAAGCTCTAGAAGAACCCCCGTCACTTAGTCCCCTTTGTACTTCTTTCAGAAACTTTGAGTAAAGCAGCATTTCCACGAAGAACTACAGAATAGTCATAGACTGATAATACAATAGTAAGGCAACATTTATTGAATGCCTGCTATGTGTCAGGCACTGTTTTAAGCATTTTCTATATATTTATACACTTAATCATCCCAGCTACTCTCTGAGAGTTTCCTTTACTTACTTAGAATTTTTTGATAGCACAGGACTCAGAATAGAATTTTCTTCCACTTTATGTGGTAATTCATGTAATGATGTTTATCTCTTCTCCCCTCTAAATTTTAAAGCTGGTGACACTTTAGCCCTTCTCATAAATTTACTCATCTTCCTCCCTTGGAACAAATTCTATCCCTGGTCATAGGAAATTTCAGGGCCTTTAAGGCTATAGCTTAGAGAATCAAAATCCAGGCACTGTGACTTCTGCTTTTGCTCTGACCTTGGTTTTGAGCTCCATGAGTTAGACTCTCCCTTATTCCTAGCAGCCAAACCCTGACCATCTTATTCTTCCTACTGTATAAGTCTTCCTTTTGATTTTTTAGATAGTTCCTCAGTCTTTATGAGAATAAAACAGCTATAGTTCTGCTCCTGAAACCCAGCAACTTGTCCCCAGTAAATACTGCTGTCCTCCTTGTATGTCAAATCCTGACCTGCCTGAATTTTTGTCTTCTCTCTGTTCCTCACAACTCTTACTTGTTCTGCTCCAAAAGATTAACCTAACCCTCCAAACCTTTCTCATTCCAATAGGACCAGATCTTGAATATGTGTCATTATCTCTTATTTCCCTCTTTCTTCCTTATTCCTTCCTTATGGTAAAAAGTCCCAAATCAACAACCTTTGATTGATTCCCTTATTGAATATGCACAGATTTATTAATTTGTTGTTCTTTAATTTACATCTGTCAATATCAAGCTTTATTTTAATTTTGTAGCATACAATTCTCATGAGAAAGTTAAATCTCCTCAGGTAACTGTATCTTTGGTGTTGTCTTTGTTTAGATTATAATCCAGTTCAATAATTTTATAGTTGAGAGAACTACTGGAAAAGATAAAATAGTCCATATATTTTCAGATCTGTTGAAAATTCAAAAAAATTATTGTCAATTAGGAAGTTTCATAGTGATAATTTGAACTAATTATTTCAAATTAATATTTATTACATTACACAAAAGCAATAAGACAGGTTCTGTTCGTTGTAGGTATGTAAAGAAAAAAGGTATTGCCTCTTTCACTAATTTAGATTTTCTTCATTTACTCAGAGATAATAGAAATAACTTTTATTTTTATAGGTACATGTGTATAAATATGCATGCTTATAAAGTATGAATAAGCTTTCCAAAGTTCTAAACTCAAGTAAATGCCTAGTCAAGGACGACTGGCAGTCCATGTGAAATGTTTGTGATATCAAAATAGAATATGGTAAGGCTTTGTCTCTGGGCAGCTCGGGATCGATTTCTGGCTCTTCTCCCCATGACTAATTAGTTTCTCAGTTTCACTATCTCTTGATTTAAGATGTTCTCCAGTCATCCAAATCACAGCTGGAAAGGTGATTTTTAAGATAAATACAGAGACAGGGGAGAAAGAAAGGGAAGGATGAATGAACACTACAAGAAAATAAAAGAGGGAGAAAGACAGGAAATTAAAAGGAACAGAACAGTTGCCTAGGAGAAAAGAAGATGAATGAGGGAAAAGAAAGTGAGGATGCTTATAGGGAACACAAGAAACTGAAAGGAAGAAATGCAAAGAATTAAGGTGGACTTTTAAGGAGAGAGGAAAAGAAGCATGGTCAGGCTAACTCATTTATTGAGCATCACTGTGTACTATGTGCCATGTACCACTAAGCACTGCAGTAGACCTTTTTTTAAAAGGTAAAGAAAAACATTATTTCAGCCCTCGAAAAATTTAGAATCTATTGTAAATACTAATTCTAGGAGTAAACCTGAAATATTCTGATTAAATTGGATGCATTACCTTCTGTTCCACTGGCCCTTTTATTGTGTGGAAAAATTAAAGAATTGTGAATGATCAGATTTTTTTAAAAAGGCAAGACAACAGAGACTGCTTGAAAAAATAATCACAAAAACATAACACGTTTCTACATATGAGGCATGATTAAATGGCATCAGGAAAGTCTTTACAATACCACATCTGCCCTTGAAAAGAGCCTCAATTTCCTGTGTTTAATCTCATTCTTATGGCTCAGGAAAGTAAGAGGAAGCATCTGGGTTTCTCCTGGTCCATACAACAGGAACTTCTGGCTTCTGATATGTAATTGGTAGAAGCAACCAAAGGTTCTTCCTTTTCTCACATGCTTTTCCTATGCGAAAAGGAATGGTTTATCAGACTGGTGAGAAGGGAACAGTGTGACTTCTGGTAATTCCTATTTCTCTATCAGGTGGGGTTATATACTGAAGGTCTTTATGTCTACATGGCCTCCAGCTCCCTGTCCTTACCCTTGGCAGGTGAGAGATAAGAGGTATTCTCTATGTAGCCGGCTGGGTCAGACTTCTCTAAATTGGCACTCCCTACACATGGGTCTTAAGTTCTGAACATGGGAGTGTGGTAAGGGGCAGGGGATGGAGGAAGCACTAAGGCATCTCATTTTACCACCAGATTCAGGCCAAATTCCCTAGTTCAACTTTATCTGCAATAAAGTATGTAGGATGGTCCCTATTTGTTCCCTGTGTATATTTTCCAATGGGTCTAGTGTGTCATTAATTCTTTCCACACATCACAATAAGGAGGCTTTAGCTCAAATGAAACTTCCATGTGGGAAGAGTAGCTAATTAAGCTCGAATGAGCCTTTGACCCCTTGGTTTGAATGGGTATACCAGTTTCCTGCTGACAGTGGAGTCTAGTGGTTCTGCAGGCAACCTAGCAGAGGGGCAGAGGTAGGGAAAGGGTAGGAGCTCCTGGTGCTGTGTAGGCCACACTGGGCATGGGGGTGCTCTAGGTTGAGGGCAGAGTTACTGAATAAGAAAACGGAGACATGAGAGGAGTGGAAAGACACTAAAATAACAATTTACAGTCATTATTTTTCGAAGAAGCAATATTTTAAGTGCTAGCCAGCATCTCCATTTAATAGATGCTTGAAAACTTTGTGTCCAAGGAAATTAATAAGAACTGTATGGAGATAACAACAATTACTTATCACAAAGGGAGACGCCCCCTCCTGACAACAAACAAAAACAAAATAACTAAAACTCTGAGGATACTATTTTGTTTCTCCAAACATGAAGTCTTTACCAAACATATTCTTACATTTACACAGAGACTAGGTATCACTTCTTTTTTTTAACAGAATTTACCTTGAGACATGGGAACAACATAAATGTCAATTGACAAATGACTGGATAAAGAAGATGTGGTATAAAAAGACAGTGGAATATTATTCTATCAAAAAAAGAATGAAATAATACCACCTTCAGCAACATGGATGGACCTAAAGATTATCATATCAAGTAAAGTAAATCAGACAGAGAAAGACAAATATCATATGATATCACTTATACACGGTGTCTAAAAAAAACTGATACAAATGAGCTTATGTACAGACTAGAAACAGACTCACAAACATAGAAAACAAACTATGGTTACCAAAGAGGTGAAGGGTGTAGGGATAAATTAGGAGTTTGGGATTAAAATATACACACTACTATATATAAAACAGATAAACAACAAGGATCTACTATATAGTGCAAGGAACTATACTGAATATCTTGTAATAACCTATAATAGAAAAGAATCTGAAAAATAATATATATACATATATTATGTATAATTGAACTTTTCTGTACACTTGAAACTAACACAACATTGTAAATCAACTATACTTCAATTAAAAAAATACATATTACCTTGAAGTTTAGAGAAATTAAGTAGTTTGTCTAAAGTTACAGTTAAGCAATGGTGATCAAACAAAATTACAGTTTGCTCCATTACCAGTTCTGAATAATGGATGCCCCCAGCAGAACTACTATTATTGCCCTGGACATGATGTGGTTGCCACCATTCCAGAATATATTATTATCTGCTTCTCCTTCTTTGCACAATTAGCTTCTATTGCAAACACTTGAGCCTAGGCCATGTGACCATCTTCTAAGTGCAGGGAAAGCTAGAAAAGCAAGTATCTGAGGCTTTTGTAGTGAGAGATGAAATGAGCAGGAACATCTCAGATTATGGGCAACCAAATAATGCAAATATCCTAACTACTGAATAAATTAAAATCTTAGTCCTTCAATTGTACTAATCACACTTTCAGTGCTCAATAGACACATGGGGTTACTGGCTTCCATATTGGATAGTGTAGATATACAACATTTCCATTATCACAGAAACCCTTATTGGACCTTTAAAACCTTTCATTGTATTAATGTGAAAACTGAGTCTCCCGGAGGTTAATGGATTTATCAAGGTCACAGAGCCAGCTAATTAATTAAATTCAATTAAAAACTAGATATCAAACTTTTTGACTCCCTTTTATTGTTCTATCCATTACAACTTAATATCTTTCAACTTACAGTTGTAAATGTTGTGTTTATTTTGGTTCATTTCCCCAGTATGTCAAAAGCTTTATTAATCTGAAGAATTGGAAAGCTTCAATGAAAATTTTAATGGCTATAAAGATAGCTGTTAGCAGAGCCTGGATATGGTAAGTGTTTTCTGACTCTTGGTTTTCATATGATTTGTTGCATAGAACACTGAGAGAATAATCTTGAAGCTTTTCATTTAGCCAGTCATGAAAAGAGGACAAAAATTCCTGCCCGACGCCAAGACTGAAAGGGCAGATGCCTGTGCAGCTTCAGCACTGGCCGCCTGGAGTCTGGATTCCTGTCCGTGTCTGCAGAGGGGCAGAGGCACTTTCAGCTGCAGTCAGCAAGTCGCTCTCTGATGTGGAACGCGGCTCTTCAAACATTTCCAAAGGCTAGCGATAGCGGGAGGAACAGCTCTGAGAGAAATATTTACACCCACATTCACTCAAAGACTCTAGGTCTTCTCCTGCTTGGAGACACGCTTACTGTGCCGCTAACAGCTGTGAGAGCTGTGGCGAGCACACCTGGTCTCTCCTCCGGCGGCACTGTGGATGCTCAAAGAAAGGCACTGACCCCAGGGAGACATACATTGTTCCACCCCTAAACCCAAAGTGAGGGCACACTTGCTGCCACATAGACTGCTTGGTTACCAACATTCCACGGGAGATTCTGAGGGAGTAGCCTTCAAATGTTTTAGTTTTCAGGCATGATATATTCAACAGGATTAAGACTCCACTATTCACATTCCCTGGAATAAATTATGATTATCCCCAAATACTCATTTTTGTCTCTCCAAACAGCACACAGAACAATGCTAAAAGAAGATGAGTGAACAGCACACACAGCTCCTGACAGCTGGAGGTTAGATTCTAAACAGACAATGTGTATAAGTCAATGAATAAGAGCAGATAGCTCAGCTCATCTTTCAAGCCTCAGCCTCCTCTAGTTCCTCCCAAATAGTGAGATGTGCCTTTTCCCGTACTTTAAAAGTGTTTTCTACCTGCTTCTATAATTCCTTATTACCTTATAATTGTTAAACATTTTTGTTCCCTATTATTCTTTAAGTCTCTTGAGAGCAGGGAGTCTCATTCATTTTTTCTGTTATCTGTTCAATACTATGCATGAGCACTACTCTAGGCTAGACACTGTTCTAGTCTCTGGATATGCAACAGGGAGGGAAACAGGAAACAAGGTCTCCTAGTGCTGACATGCTAATAATGACCAAATACAAAGTAAATATATAAATAAAGGGTAAAGAGTGGTGGGAGGCTGCTCTTCTTTCAATAGGATAGATTATCTTTAGATAGGGTAGTCAAAGAAGGTATTTCAGGTGAGATGATGGTTGAGCAGAAACCAGAATGAAATGAGAACATAAATCATGTATATGTCCAGAGGAAGGGCTTTCCCGGCAGAAGGAACAGCAAGTAGCTGCTCCAACAAGTATTCACTACTATAAATGGCTACTTGTTACATAATGTGTAACAAACATCAGGGAAAGGGACAGGAGAAGACACTGATCCTGCAGGAAAGTAGATGAACCAAATATGCAAAGGCTAAAAGACCATGGAAGTAGACAAGGATGGACTAGCTTACCCACAAGCCCCCTTAATCCTGCTACACAGCACCTCCCAGATACATATAGTTCACAAGCCCTATTTCTCATTACTCCACATAAATGCCTTATTCTAAGGTCTATAAGACACTTTGTATACCTTAAACATCCAACCCCATTTATGTTCACTCAACTGTACTTCTTTAAAGTCTAGGAACTGTCAAAAAATTATTCCCACAACCCTTGCTATCACCAGTCCCCTAAATGGAAATTCAGAGGGTAAGATAAAACATGTCTCTACCTAATGTGGTGAATGACCTCAGCAAAATCATGCTGGAAGCCAAAAAGCAATGTGCTGTCTTCAGTTCAACTGGAAAATCAGGGAAATATTATCTCCCAGGATCTGCTCATGTTCAGCTAAAACAAGAATGTCAGAAGGATCTTCAGGGGCTCAGTAGTTTTCCTGTCCTGTACCTTGCAGAATGTTTAGCAGAATCTCTGTACTCTATCCACTAAATGCCATTAATGAACCATGCCCTAAGTTGTGACAATCAAAAATTGTCCTCAGACATCTCCAAATGTCTCCTGGGTGGCAAGTCTTTCCCCCAGCCAATTAAGAACCACTGACTTTGTGTGATATCTTTTGTTCTACCAAATCTCTTTCATTTATGCTCATTTCTTTGCTTCTTTTTATTCTGAGATTTACCAAGAAGTTTTGATGAAAGTGTATTATAGAAATAAGGTGTAAACTTCAGCTTCCATTACAGTGGGACACTACCATATTAAAGCCAGTTAATAGATTGTTTCAACCCAAGAAAGAAATAAAAATCATGTTAATTCAAACCAAATCATGTACCTTTTTTCCCAGATCCTTTGCCATCATCTATCTAACTCCTACTCGTACTTTAGAATTTAATTTGGCACCCCTATGGGAAACTCTCCGTGATAACTCCAATCCCAGTCCACCCTACTCAGGGTGCTTCATCCCTATGTTCTCATTTTGTTTATCTTTATGAGATAACTTATTACAAATTATTATCTTACTCTTTTCCACTATCTTTTGCTCCTCAGTATACTGTCAGCCCCTTGCGGACATTATTATATATTATCAGTGATTGGTCCTTGATTGGTCCTTATTGTAGTTTTAATTTGCATTTCCCTTAGGGATATTAAGCATCTTTCATGTGCCTGTTGAGTTCTTTGGAAAAATGTCTATTCAGACCCTCTGCCCACTTTTAAATAAAATTGTTTAGTTTTTTGTTGTTGAGTTGTATGAGTTCTTTATATATTTTGGATATTAACCCCTTATCAGATATATGATTTACAAATATCTTTTCCTCTTCAATACATTGTCTTTTCATTGTGTTGATGGATTCCTTTGCCACGCAGAAGCTTCTTAGTTTGATGTAGTCCCACTTGTTAGTTTTTTGTTTGTTTGTTTCCCTTGCTGGAGGAGACATAACTAGAAAGATACTGCTAAAATTGATGTCAGAGTGGACTGCCTATGTTTTCTTCTACGAGTTTTATGGTTTCAGGTATTACATTCAAGTCTTTAATTAATTTTGAGTTGATTTTTGAGTATGGTATAAAATAGTGATCTAGTTTTATTCTTTCTGCATGTGGTTGTCCAGTTTTCCCAACACAATTTATTGAGGAGACTATCTTTTCACCATTGTATTTCCTTTGATCCTTTGTCATAAATTAATATATACATGTGGGTTTATTTCTGGGCTCTCAATTCTGTTCCATTGATCTGCATGTCTGTTTTTCTACCAAAACCATGTTATTTTGATTATCATAGCTTTGTAGTACAATTTGAAATCAGTGTGATACCTCCAGCTTTGTCCTTTTTTCTCAGGATTGATTTGGCTATTCAGTGTCTTCTGTGTTTCCACATAAATTTTAGAATTTTTTGTTCTATTTCTGTAAAAAGTGTTACTGAGATTGTGATAAGGGTTGCATTGAATCTGTAGATTGCTTAAGGTAATAAGACATTTTAATAATGTTAATTCTCTCAATCCATGAGCATGAAATATTTTTCCATGTCTTTGTGTGTCTTCTTTAATTTCTTTCAACAATGGCTTGTATTTTTCAGTGTACAGGTTTTTAATCTTGGTTAAATTTATTCCTAGGTATTTTATTATTTTTGTTGTGATTGTAAATAGGATTGTTTTCTTAATTTCTCTCTCTGCTAGTTCATTTTTAGTATATAAAAACACAGCAGGTTTTTATATTGTTTTTGTAGTCTTCAAATGTATTCATTTATTATGTCTAATAGTTTTTTGGTGGAGTCTTTTGAGATTTCTATATATGAAAATGTGTCATGTACAAATGGTAACAGTTTTTCTTCTTTTCAAATTTGTGCATGTGTTTAATTTATTTTTCTTGCTTAATTGCTCTGGCTAGGACTTCCAATACTATGTTAAATAAGAGTGGTGAGGGTGGGTATTCTTTCTTATCCCTGATCATAGAAGGATAGCTTTCAGATTTTCATCATGGCGTATGATGTTAGCTGTGGGTTTATCTTATACAGTTTTATTATGTTGAGGCACATTTCTTCTAAGCCTATTTTAGTGAGAGTTTTCACTATAAACAAATGTTGAATCTTGTCAAACTCTTTTTCTGAATCTATTGAGACAATCATATAATTTCTATCTTCCATTTCGTTAATATGGTGTATCGCATTGATTGATTTGTGGATGTTGTACCATCCTTGCATCCATTTGTGACAATATGGATGGACCTTGAGGGTATTATGCTAAACAACAGAAGATGGAGAAAGATAAAGACTGTATGATTTCACTCATACATGAAATATTTAACAGAGTAAGATAAAATAAATGAAGAAACCAAACTAAACAGAAACAAACACACAGATACAGATAACAGAGTAGTGGTTACCAGGGGATGAGAGGTTGGGGAAAACAAAATGGGTAAAGGGAGTTGCCTGTATGGTGAGAAATGGAAACTAAACTTTTCGTGGTGAGCATACTGCAGAGTATACAGAAGTCAAAATATAATGTTATACACATAAAACTTATACAATGTTATAAATGAATGTTACCTCCAAAAAAAAATAAAAGAGACATATAAAATGGAGGGAAAGAAAGAAATGTAAAGAAGTGATTACTCTAAAAGTCAAGATAGTAGTTACTTAAGAGAGGAGGAAAGGGGTTGTGTCCAGGATATAAAGGGGCTTCTAGAGTGGTTGGTAAAGTTTTATTTCTTTATCTGGTACAAATTGGAAGGTATTTATTTTATAATAACTTATTAAATAATGCATTTGTTTGTATGTCTTTCTGTACCTGTTTTATTTAATATTTTTAATTGAAGTTACCTGCATATGATACAAAATTCAATATGAGTAAAAGGGTATACATTGAAAAAAAAAAAGAAAAAATCCTCATTAAAAAATAGGAGTCCCATACATCTGGAGTTGACTGTATGTGCATGTGTTAAATATTTACTCTGAGACACTAATAGCAATCATAAAATGGAATATAATGAAATACTTACAGTAATGCTACAGTACTTGCCATTGGCAAAGTTGTCAAGCATTTGAAATGTATCTGTTTCTTACTTGCTAATACTCCTGACATCATGCTGTCTAGTGGATATGAGATTCAACTCTGAGTCCAGACACATTGCTGTATAACCACAAACATACATGATGATAGTCAAATATATGTTATATATGATACAAATATATGTACAACATAAATGTATATAATTATATACAATGATATATAAAATGCTATGCAAATATATTTCTATTTTTTCATATTCCAACCAATTGTATGTCACTATCACTGCTGCTTTCTCCTGGTCTAAGTCATTACCTTCTCATCTAAGGTATTGAAATTGCCTCCCTGATCTGATCCCTCACCTCTGCATTTGTCCAGTCATTCCTCTGCTCACTGTTGTCCAGAGGTTTCCATGTTCCCCAGGGTAAAAATCAAAGTCCTGACAATGGAGTACAAGGTGTGCCCCACCCCACTTTGGACCTCATCTCCTTTCACTCTTCTGTTTGCTTTTCTCTCTCTCTCTGCCACATAGCCCTTCTTGCTGATTCTTGAACATGCCAGGCATGTTTCCTCCACTGAGAACATATTTTCTTCTCTTTCATCCTATTCACAATAGCTGAAATATCATTTGTCAGAGGTTTTTACCACTTTGTGTAAATAACACCCTATCTTTCTCCCACGTCACCCCTACTCCCACCTCCTGCCCTCCCAGTCTCCCATGCTCTGTTTTATTTTTCTCCATAACACTTAACACCATCTGACATACTGAATATTTATTTGCTTATTTGTTCATCATCTGTCTTCTCTCATAGGCATGTAAGATCCTTGTGTTCAGATTTAATCTCTTTTGTTCTAGATAAATGTTTGTTGATGAATGAATGAACGTTAAGAAAGATAAGGAAGTGAGCACCAGAGTTTCTAGGCTTTATACTTGAAGCAGAAATAACTCATGTTACAAACAATCAGAGGGGTAAACAGGTTATTATGATGGGGATGATGGGAATGATGATAGTAACAGCAAACTGTTATTTGCTGATCTTTTACTGGGCCCTGTTGCTAAGTGTTTGCAATGATTGATTGATTGATTGACTGACTGATTTTATTTTTTTTAATTGAAGCACAGTCAGTTACAATGTGTCAGTTTCTGGTGTACAGTACAATGTCCCAGTCATGCATATACATATATATATTCGTTCTCATATTTTTTTCATTAAAGGTTATTACAAGATGTTGAATGTAGTTCCCTGTGCTATACAGCAGAACTTTTTCTTAATCTATTTTTATATACAGTGGCTAACATTTGTAAATCTCAAACTCCCAAATTTATCCCTTCCCACTCCTTTTCCCCCAGTAACCATAAGATTGTTTACTAAGTCTGTGAGTCTGTTTCTGTTTTGCAGATGAGTTCATAGTGTCCTTTTTTTCCCTTTGATTTCACATATGAGTGATATATTGTATTTGTCTTTCTCTTTCTGGCTTACTTCACCTAGAATGACAACCTCTAGGTCCATCCATGTTGCTGCAAATGGCATTATATTTATTCTTTGTTATGGCAGAGTAGTATTCCATTTTATAAATATACCACAACTTCTTTATCCAGTCATCTGTGATGGACATTTAGGCTGCTTCCATGTCTTGGCTATTGTAACTAGTGCTGCTATGAACATTGGGGTGCATGTATCTTTTAGAATTAGAGTTCTCTCTGGATATACCCAGAGGTGGGATTGCTGGATCACATGGTAAGTCTATTTTTAGTTTTTTGAGAAATTGCCATAATGTTTTCCATAATGGCTCCACCAAACTCCATTCCTACCAGCAGTGTAGGAGGGTTCCCTTTTCTCCATATCCTCTCCAGCATTTATCATTCATGGACTTGTGAATGATGGCCATTCTGACTGGTGTGAGGTGACACCTCATTGCAGTTTTGATTCATTTAATTCTCCCTCAACAGTAAGATGCAGGTCCTATTATTATCTCAGTTTCCTAGACAGGGAAATAGAAACTTCAGAGTTACATAACTCGCCTATAGACACACCACTGGTAAATGTAGTAACTATGATTTTTAACTTGTATCTGTCTCCAGAGCCTATACTGCTGTTAGTCTAACATCTCCAAGCTAAGTACAGTGCTGTGCTAGGGTCTGCCAAAACACAGCACAACAAAACAGAAAGACTGCCTAAAGCAATCATCTAAGAACAAAACCAGATCCACAGAGTTAACAAACAGACCTCTTTATTATAATGACATCCTATAATCCTGATTCAATAAGTAATAATAATTAAGAGGCAATAAATATAAGCAAACAAAAAGGCAACTAAAATACACATGAAAGAAAATAACTATCTAGACTTGAATTATTTAATTCCCAGTCTATTCTGTTATATTTCAATATCTTACTAAACTGATCATTTTTTTATTTGTCCTCATTAGTAACGCCCAAGTTTGCATTATTTTTCTCCCCTATTCACTTTCTTCATGAAATATGTCAACTTGCCTTCAGGTTCAGCTGAAGTCCGTAAGTAATGCCACTTCTGTGCAGCCATTTTGTGATTGCATCTCAAGTGAGTGAAGTTGTTGTCTATGAAGTAAGTGGGTGAGAATGTCTTTGTTTTGTTTAGTTTCACACTGAGAAGGTTAGTGTGAAAAATCTAAAGGGGCAATTATTTTAATGAAGCATTTTCTGCCTAGTAGAATAGCAGTTTTTAAAATTAAATGCTACTGGTAGGATGTAGGAAGATGACCACACTCGTGCACTGTAGCTGTAAACATAAATTGATATAACCTGTCTGAAAAGCAATGTGGAAAAATGTTTTTACCCATTTAATCTAATAATTCAACTTCTGCAGCTCTAGTCTGAGAATAAATGTGAAATAGAAAAAAAAGTGCATAAAGATATGTACTGTAGCTTATTCACTAGAGGAACATATTAGTAGCAACATTAGTAATTCATGAGATTACTTTCTGGTAATAGGAGCATGGCTAAGTAATTACAGGTATACCTGGCTTTATTTTGCTTCTCTTTTTAATTTTTTTTATTGAAGTACTGTCAGTTATAATGTGTCAATTGTGCTACTGTTTATGTGCTTCAAAGATATTGCATTTTTTTAAAAATTGAAGCTTTGTGGCAACCCTGCATTGAGCAAATCTATTAGTGCCATTTTTCCAATATATTTGCTACTTAGTATCTCGGTGTCACATTTTAGTAATTCACACAACATTTCAAACTTTTTCATTATTATTTTATTTGTTATGGTGATCTGTGATAAATAATCTTTGATGTTACTAGTGCAATTGTCTTGGGGTGCCACAAACTATACCCATACAAAAAGCAAACATAGTTAATAAATGTTATGTGTGTTCTGGCTGCTCCACTGACCACCCATTACCCCCACCGTCTCTCTCCCTCTCTTCAGACCTCCCTATTCCCTCACTATGCCCTTGAAATTAGACCAGTTAATAACTCTACAATGGCCTCTATGTGTTCAAGTAAAAGGAAGAGTCACTCGTCTCTCACTTCAAATCAAAGGCTAGAAATGATTAAACTTAGTGAGGGAGGCATGTCAAAAGCCAAGATAGACTGACATCCAGGCCTCTTGCACCAGTTAGCCAAGTCGTGAATGCAATGAAAACGTTCTTGGAGGAAATTAAAAGTGCTACTCCAATGAACACAAAAATAATAAGAAAGCAAAAAAGCCTTATTGTGGATATGGAGAAAGTGTTAGCTGTCTGGATAGAAGATCAAACCAGCCACTACCTTCCCTTAAGCCAAAGCCTAATCCAGAGCAAGGATCTAACTCTCTTTTATGTCTATGAAGGCTGAGAGAGGTGAGGAAGCTGCAGAGAAAAGTATGAAGTTGGCAGAGTTAGATTCATGAGGTTTAAGGAAAGAAGTGGTCTCTGTAACATAAAAGAGCCAGGTGAAGCAGCACGTGCTCATGTAGAAGCTGCAGCAAGTTGTCCAGAAACTCTAAGATAGTTAATGAAGATGGCTACACTAAACAACAGATTTTCAATGCAGACAAAACAGCCTACTATTGGAAGAAGATGCCATCTAGTATTTTCATAGCGAGAGAGGAAAGCTAATACCTGGCTTCTAAGCTTCAAAGAACAGTCTGACTTTCTTATTAGTAACTAACGCCCCTGGTGGCTTTAAATTGAAGCTGATGCTCATTGGCCATTCCGAAAATTTTGGGATCCTTAAGAATAATGCCAAACCTACTCTGCCTGTACTCTGTAAATGGAACAACAAAGCCTGGATGACAGTACATCAATATGATTTGACAATATGTTTTACTGAATATTTTGAGCTCAAACTGTTGAGATCTCCTGCTAAGAAAGATGATTCTTTTCAAAGTGTTATTGCTCACTGGCAATGTATGTGGTCACCCAAAAGCTCTGATAGAGATTACGGTGAGATTAATGTTGTTTTCATGCCTGCTAACACATCCATTCTGCAGCTCATGGGTCAAGGACTAATTCTCACTTTTAAGTATTATTGTTTAAGAAATACATTTCATAAGGCTATTGCTGCCATAGTGATTCATGTGATGGATTTGGGCAAAGTCAGTTGAAACCTGGAAAGGTGTCACCATTCTAGATGCCATTAAGAACATACATGATTCATGAGAAGAGGTCAAAATATCAATATTAATAGGAGTTTTGAAGAAGTTGATTCCAACCCTCATGGATGACTTTGAGGGGTTCAAGACTTCAGAAAATGAAGTCACTGCAGAGGTGGAAAAAGCAAGAGAACCAGCATTAGAAGCAGAACCTGAAGGTGTGACTGAATTGCTGAAATTTCATGATAAAACTTGAATGCACAAGGAGTTGCTTCTTATGGATGAGCAAAGAAAGTGGTTTCTTCAAATGACATCTACTCTTGGTGAAGATGCTGTGAAGATTGCTGAAATGACAGCAAAGGATTTAGAATATTACACAAATGTAGTTGATAGAATAGCAGCAGGGTTTGAGAAAATTAACTCCAATTTTGAAAGAAGTTCTACTCTGGGTAAATGAACAGCACTGCATGCCTGAGAGGTATCATTTGTGAAAGGAAGAGTGTATCAATGCAGCAAACTTCGCTCTTGTCTTATTTTAAGACGTTGCCTCAGGCACCCCAACCTTCAGCAACCACCACCCTGATCAGTCAGCGGACATCAGCATCAAGGCAGGACCCTCCACCAGCAAAAAGACTACAACCCGCTAAAGGCTCAAGTGATGGTCAGCATTTTTCAGCAATAAAATAAGCTTAAATTAAGAAATGTACATTATTTCTTAAGACATAATGCTCTTGTGCACTTCATAGACTATGGTATAGTAACATAACCTTTATGTGCACTGGGAAATCAAACATTTCATGTGACTTGCTTTATTGTGATATTTGCTTTATTGTGGTTTTGAACCAAACCTGTGAAATCTCCAAGGTACGCCTGTATGCTACTTAAGATAAAATTCTACACTGCCATTGAAAGATATACTTGAATTTCAACCATGTAAAAGTATGCCCATAGAAGAAGGTGGGCAGAAAAGAAACACAGAAAAGATTGTCTCTGGGTGGTAAACATGAGGTGATAATTTCATTCCACATCTTGTATTTCAAAAATTGTTTGTAAAGAAACATGAAATATTTGCATAATTTAAAAGTGTTTATACTTTATTTGAGGGGAAAAGATGGGTTAATAGAAAATGCAACATGGCTAAAATTCCAATAAACTACTTGATCACAGATTTCTAATGAGCTAGGAACACCATTTCAGCGGAAAAGTTTCCCTTTCTCTGACACCAAGATAAAAATGTTAACAGTGCATTACACTTATGCCAAACTGTACTATTTGTTTTTTCAAAAGAAAGAAGAAAGGAAGAAAAAAGAAAGAAGAGAATAAAGAAGGAAGAAAGGGAGGGAGGGTAGGAGGGAAGAAGAGAGGGAGAAAAAGGTATTTCTGAGAAAATGGAGCGGTCTTAGGTTTTCCACTGGCTCTGTGGCTCTGGAAAAGAAACCAAATTCTTGGAACTTTGATTTTGCCAAAATGAGAGTAGTGATAAATTTTATTGTAGCCACTAAAAGCATGCATATTGTAACCTGATTCTAAAGGGGACTCTGAGGCCATAGGGTCTGGGTTCAAATTCTAGCTCCACCACACACCAGCTGTATGACCTTGAACAAGTTAACTAACCTATTTAAGGTTTTCTTTCGCAAAATTAGGTTAAGAAAAAGAAGACTTTAAATTCTTGAGAGTTTTATTTGTAGAAAAATGTCTGGTGCATAATAGACATTTTGAAAATGTTAACTCTTGTTATTAACCTCACTGGATCATATTCACTTAATGTGTCCATTACTTTCTCCCAGTATCCTACTGTTTCAGTTCTGGTGTTCAAAGCTCAACATGGGTATCACTGGGCTTAAGTCAAGGTGCCAGCTGGGCTGTATCACTTTCTAGGGGTTCTAGGGAATAATTTTTCCCTTGCTTTTCCATCTTCTAGAGGCTGCCAACATTTCTTGGTCCATGACCCCTTCCTCCACCTTTAAAGTAACTGCAGGTTGAATCATTCTCATGCTGCTATCTATCTCTTTTCTTTAACGCAGCCAAGAAAGATTCTCTGTGCTTACGGGCTTGTGTGATAACACTGCGACCACCAAAATAACCTAGGATGGTCTCTCCTTCTGTCTTTAATCTTAGCACATCTGCCATGTAACGTGACACAGTCACAGGTTCTGAGGATTAAGGCATGGGCATCTTGGGGGTCATTATTCTGCCCACTACACCTTCCCATCCCATACAAATATAGACATACACTGAATGATCTTACCATAGCTTTCTCTTTCATTTCTACACAATAAAGCAATTTCATAATGCCACCATTTAAGCTAAAATAGAGAAAAAGGAGTTTGTCTTAACCATTATCTGTAAGAGGAGGAGAGACTCCATTTTTTTTTTCCTGCAGCCATGACTTATGGGAACACTAGAGCACAAGCTAGATATTTCACAATCTCATTTTCAAGAGTGGTCATATTAAAAGAAGTGATGATACTTGTAGTATTCTCCAAAAATCAGCGATAAAACCTGTTTTTGCCTCTTAAGGTAGGTAGCTAGGAAGACCTCTAATGATGGACAGGAGAGGCTGCTGCCCATCCCTGAGTGATGCTCACTCCAAACGTCTCTCCTGTTTTTTGATGCAGGAAATTCACATGATATAGTCCTCATTCTTTAAAAAACAAAAAGACTGTTCTAAGAATACAAATATGTTATTTGAGATGATTAAAATAGTCATTAATAATTTGACCCAATTGCCCTTGGAGAATGGGGAACTGGGTGATGAAGGGATAAAAAATGTTCTGGAAAAGAAGAAAGAAGCAGCACTACCAAAGAGTAGTCAAGGTACAAATTGTATCAGACCCACTGAGGGCCACCTAGCAACTCAAGGAACCTGACGGAAGGAGGGGACTTAAGGAAATACTCATTCGAACTCACTACGTAGCCAGAGAAAGAGAAGGATGTGAGACACATTCACCTTGGGCCTCACTAAATTGCCAGAAGTCCGTGCACTGGCTTCTCCTGGGCATGAAATCCTCACTGTGGGGACTCTGAAGCGCATGAGGCTAGATGAGAATCAACAAATGCAACAAATGTACGTACTGGCCAGCAGTCCTGTGCTCGGTACCAGGTTAGACTTAGGCAAGCTGTTCTCCCTCTTTGATACTCGATTTCTATAAGTATAAAACAGGATGAAAAATGTCTGCCTCACAAAGCACTGTGAGGACTATTGGAGGTAACATGTGAGAAAATGCCCTGTAATTTTAGATGCTGGCTGCAACAGGAGATGTTATCCTATTTTTCCACCTCCGTACTATGTCCTCAGACTCACTGTGAATATAATAATTTATATTCTATGATGCAATGGCTCGTATGGGATTGAAAAATTAGTTCCACCAATAGAAAAAAGAAAAGAAGGAAGGAAGGAAGGAAGGGGAACAAAGAAAGCTACATATATAAGGCTAAAAGGCATGCCTATTTTTTCCTTAAAGCAAATCTGTGTTTGTATACAGAAAGGTTTAGTGAAAAATCCATAAGCAGAAAAGTGGGTTCACCAATTTCCTTGCCACTCTTTATCCTTCTTGTATGATTCCAGCTGTTTTAACTTTTCTGTTTTTCCATTCACACTGTTAGAGAAAAACAGCTGTATAATGAATGCACCTAAATATTCAAGGTCTCCAACCTCAACCAAGCCCTTACTACCAGCAAGCAACGCTTTGTGGGTTCTTGGTCTATCTGCTCTCTTAATCACCACAGCAGTTATCTTATACCTTCACTGCTCTCCCCAATGCCCCACCTCACCCTCAGCTATTCCCCATCAGGTGATCATGTTTCATTTTTTAAATGGAAATGGAAGCTGTTAGACATTGGCTCCCACAATAATAATTTAAAAAACAAAAACAGAAACTTAGAACCACCCAGAGAGCAGATGTCTTCTCCCCTGGACAGATCAGGAAGTTGAAATTCTCTAGTAGCAGCTCATCTGAAAATGCAGATCTGACTTTCAAATCCACGTTCTCTTTACTACACCAGGCTGCCTCTCAAAATATCTACTGAGCACCCACTTTGTATAGGTTCGGATGTTGGTATTATCTCAACGGATGAGGAAGCAGGAATTCAGCATGTACCAGAAGCCCACGTTATGTACAGTTACCTATTGAGGAGGGTGGAATAAAGTTCTCTGCTTGGAAAGTAGAAATGCAGGTAAAATGGCTGGTGCACTTCCCAGTTCCCAGAGACAGGGATGGGGACCTGGGACATTATGCTGCTGAGGGGAGGACTCTTCCACATCAACACTGGGGAATATCCCTGCAATAAACTTCCACTGGGAATTTTTTTGCAAATCAAAAACAAAAGTGGTATTCACATTTTCAAGTATGATTTCATGTTAGTTTATAGCCCCAAATACTATTTAGTTTAGCACTTTAAGCAGAAGCTCTCTTGATAGCAGAAAGCCTCTTACAAGTGTCATGGGTCATACACAATATTATGCCAACTTCGTGGCACATCACACACGCGCGTGCACACGCACACACACACACACACACAAATCGTTTTGGTTGTGCGGCAGTGTGAAGCAGTGGAAACAATGCTAGACAGAGTCACAATACCAGTTTGTTACAGCCTCAGCCAATAGACTTGTGTGTCCCTAGACCAGTCACCCAGTCTCTCTGGACCTCAATTTCCTCATTAATAAAACTGAGAGTGTGAATAGATTATTCTTCATTCTAAAATTGCATTAATTTCATGCCAAAACCAATTTTTAAACTGAATTTACTTTTCAAAGCAAACAATGACAAGCTCCCAAGGTAAACATAGTTTAACTGTAACTGAACTTGAGAAATGAGGAAGTAATAGATAATGAGAAAAAAACAGACTTACACTACCCCCTCATATTTCCAATTGTCTCGCTACCTTTAACCTAACCCCAACAGTGTAATAACTAGCAACATTTTTTAAAAAATGGAATGAAGGCACCTGCTAATCCTCACTCTGATAGCCACTGCCCATCTCAGAGAGCTCCACCTTCATCTCTGTTACTTCTTCACAGACTCCATGGACCAAGGGCTTTTGAGAATATCTGACAATTTATCCTGGCTTTGCCAATGCTGAACTCCACCTAAGCCTCCTACTTCTTAGTAATTTATATTTTGACCACTCCACAACACTTCTCCTTCCTCACAATTATTCTTTTTCTTCATGTTCTCGTAGACTCCTTCAATATTGCATGAGAGTCCAAAAAAATAGATTCTTCTTCAACAGAGGCCAGTACCTCCCTTGTTTTGTAGCCTTCCACGGTTCTTTCAATACAGTAAACAAAGACTATTAACGCACAAGTTAAAAAAAGGAAATCGCTGACAAAATTATATTGGTTAAAGCAAAGCATATCCATCAATTCTTCTGACCCTATCAGGTTTGTCTGCAACTGCACACGCTGTTTGTCCAAGTCTGCCTTTGCTGAGTTATAATTCAGATTTCAAAAGGACACAACATTTAACTAGATGCATATTATTTTCACGGCCTTCACATATGCCTTTCAACTGGTACCTTCTGAATCAGCTTCAGCAATCTGAGGGCTGTGAAAAACTGAATATGAATTATAGATCTTTTACATTTGAGTCTCTTCTTTATAATGATAAGGATTGTTGAAAATTCCAAAGTGAATAGGTTCTCTCTTTTAAAAGGTTTCCAATAAGAGTTACCTTCTTATCTAGATGTCTCAAAACATGGAAAGTAATGAAACTCCTTCAGTGTGAAGACTGGCAGACACAGCGAAATGGGATTTTCCCTTACAAATTGTGGGAGGTGAGATTCCAGAAATACCAATGGATACAAAGCGAATACTGGGAGACAGGAACAGTGCCTGTGATACGGAGAAGTGATACTTTCACCATTAGGAGAAAAAATATCCACAAGCCAGAAGCAGGTGCAGTGCTGTCCTGGGAACAGACTGGAGAAACTCCTGGCAAGTCCAGTGAGCTGGAATCTCAGCATGAAGTTTGTGTTTACATCCTGGCTGCTGGTCTAACCGCCTAGATCAGAAGCCCACAGACTTCCCTCACAGTGCTCATCACCCTGTTCTCAAAAACTATTAGGACTATATTGCACCCAAACCACTGGTTCTTCTGAGTTGGAAATCAACACATTTGGTTAAAGCTGAACTCCCAGGGAAATGTTACAGCTCATTCACTTCTGCAATTCATTCCTTAGGAAGAGAACAGCAAAAGCTCAAGATGTATTAATAAACAGATGTGAACTACGTCAGAGGTCACTGTAGAAAAATCTTCCAAATTCTCAGGCTATCCTATCTTAGCTTTAACTCAACCTGGCCAAATCCTCAAACAAGGAAACAGAGAGAAATCTCTGTACCACTTTGTTACAGAAAAGGAACATGTGCCTAGAGTAAACTCTACAGACATACTGCCTTATTCAAGTCACGCATTTCAACCCTGTTTACATCCTTGTTTGGCCAAAAGCCTTTCAAATTCATTGTGAAATGCAAAAGCACTGCAGAGCACTTGCAGAAGCCCTTACAGCGATACTTGCTAAGTGTTGGCTGAGTAGATTGAAGAGCATTAATCACAGAAATTAAAGTAACAGCTTGGATATTTTCATCTTAAAGGGAGAGAGTAAAGAACGAGGAAAACAACACAGACTGAAAGCCTGGGATCTAACCTCCATGTCTGTGGTCCTCTTTACATTCTCTCCAATGCTCCCCATCACAATATTGCACAATCTCTTCCTGCCTTCACAACCAATCCTTTTAAAGCAACATTTCACTCTGGCTGGTTTTTTGTTTTTGTTTTTGTTTTTTTTAATGAGCTGTTCATTGTTCAGTCTGTTTTGACATTTTCTTTTCCCATCCTGACTTCTCCACTAAGACTGCACTTCCCATAGATACCAAAATACTCTTAAATTGTTAAATTCACATCTTACATTATTCCTCACCATCATTTGCCCATTTTCCCTTCCAAAAACTCTCCTATCATGGCTTCCATGATCCAGATCTCTCCTGAATTTGCCTGCCTCCCTAGGTTGTCTTTCTCAGAACTCTTTGGGAGCACATTTTCTTTTGCCCAGTCCTTAAATGTTGGGAGTACCTTAAAAGTTCATCTAGTTGCTTGGCTTCAAATCCCAGAACTTTCCTTCAGCCCAGATCTCTCTCTTCAGCAACTGAATCCAGTTTCCTCTGGAAAACTCTGCTTGTAAGTCCCATGAGTATAATAATTTCACAGCTAAACTTATTTTCTGCTATACAGTCATCCATTGGTATCCATGAGGGATTGGTTCCAGGACCCCTATGGAAACCAAAATCTGCAGATGCTCAAGTCCCTTATATAAAATGTCATAGTATTTGCATATAATCTACTCACATCCTCCTGTATTCTTTACATCATCTCTAGATTACTTGTAATACCTAATATCATGTAAATGCTATGTAAATAGCTGTAAATACATAAAAATGTTATATAAATAGTTTCCAGTGCATGGCAAATTCAAGTTTTACTTTTTGGAACTTTCTGGAATTTTTCTTTGAAATATTTTTGGTCCACAATTGGTTGAATCCATGGGTATGGAACCTGTGGATATAGAGGACCAACTGTATTCCCTATTCTAGTTTACATCATCAGTCACCCAAGTCAGAATTTGGCTTACAGCAATGCCTTGCACAGTTAGGTACTCATCAGATGCTTTATAAGAAATGTGAATGGATCAAATATTATATTGTATATGTGGACCCAAAAATAAAATTCATATTTCAGAGTCATTTAAAAATTATTTTAAAATTAAAAATATGATCTAGAAAGGCTCTTAAATCAAGTCTAGCCTAACATCTACACATAGTTAGTAGCTACTGTTATTAGAACCCAGGTTTTCCACGACTTAAATTTGTGCTGTTTTGTATGTAATAGTTATAGTCAATGTTGACAAAATAATAATCAATCATAAATATTACACATTTTTTTGTCAAGCGTCCTCTCCACTGATTCCCTGGATCCTTCTAATTCTCTTAGTTACTTGACAATCAAGTTGGAGTAAAAATTTATGGCATCTCTACTATCTACTGGGCATTCATATATGTTATGACTTTTGATTCTTACACCAGCCCCAAAATATAGCTACTCTTTAACTCCACTTTACAGATGAGGAAGTGAAGTAAATTGCCCAAGGTCCCAATCTTGAAGTTGCAGAGAAGAACACAAACTACAGATTCTATTCTCTTGCTATTATCCTCTGCAGTACCACTTAGACCTTTCACTATAGTTCATCCTTACTTAGGCCATCCTCTTTGTGGTATCTTAGAAGGTATGTGTGCCTTTCTGGCTTTAAATAGCTGTCCCAACCAAAGTAAAACTAAGAAATGTGTTATTACTCTTTATTGTCCATTGTTGGACCAAGACCAATTAAGAATTGTTGGTTGTTCTTTAAGTTTCAATCAAAATCTCATAAGGAATTTTAACTTTCCACAGTAAGCTGTAAATTCCTTCAAATATTCAGTAAGGTTTCCAATGTGGCAACAATTTATTTACTGAGCACCAGATATAATGTTAAATGAACATCCATCTAACAGACTCTAAGGCATACATCTGCTAAGCAGGAGACGCCTCTCCAAGATCCCTATATCTCACTCTCCCTTCCATTTGTTGGGATGGTCCTTTTTCTTGCCTAGTGTCCACAAAACTCTCAAAAGCCATTCTCTACTAATATATTTATGTATATACATGGCTGGGACATTGTGATATATACAAGAGATGGACACATTGTAACTAATGGTACTTCAATTTAAAAAAAAAAAAAAACCTTTCTCTAACACAGCTACCACGTCAAAGTTTTCATACAGGAGAAAAATTTATTTTTATGAAATCACAACTTTGCATGTGTCAACTCTTATTGTTTAAAATAAGTCTTTTACAGCCTATAGTGAGTGCTAATTGTCTTTTCTCTTTTTTAATTCACATCTTACTGTTTGGGGGAAAGAAAGCCAATTAACCCTTCTAGAGGAATCACATTATAATTAACTCTTCACTATGTTAAAGTAGTTAAAGCTTCTCAATAATGCACTTCCTTTTGAATTGTTATAAAATCTTTGGCTAGAAATTAATGTAGCAAATTCACAAGACTGAAATTCAAAACAAGCTATTTCCCTCCTCCCTTCAATAAAGAGACATAGTTTTGAATTCAGATCCTAATTTTAAATGAGTTCACTTTTTTTTGAATTTTTATTTTGTTTTTCAATAGAGGTACTGGGGATTGAACCCAGGACCTCAAGCATGCTTAGCATGTGCTCTATCATTGAGCTATTCCCATCCCCTAAATGAGTTCACTTTTAAAAGTTCAGAGAAAAAGGGAATACAACCATTACAACTCAATGAAGAGTAGAAGAGATAGAAGGTAATGATTTTGGATACTGAATCCTACAGAAACAATTGCCATTATGGTCCAAAACTATAAAATGTGCTATCAATTTTCCTGTGTCTTTTACTGAATTATATATTCAGTTATGATTTCTACTTTTGCCTTAGTACTTTGCACTTATTAATTTCCCTGTAGTACCATCATCACTCCAGTTGATGAACTACATTTCAGCGTCAACAGAAATAGCAAGTAAATAGGAAACAATGAACTTCTCAGTACTCTCAGGAATTGATAGAAAACAGGTTTGTATTTTTCATCTCTTTTTCAGGCAACATGGTGAGAATGGATTTAGAAGTGAGTAGATCTAGATTTGAATCTAGGCTCTGCCAACTGAAGAGGAGTATGCCTTTGGGCAAGGTCTTACATTTTGTTAAATAACTTTACTCGGATGAACTACAGTAATTTTTTTAAACATTGAGTTTTTCACGTGTTAATGGAGCTAATTGCACTGAGGATTAAATCAGGTAAACTGTAGAAAGCACCTGGCACATAATTGATGCTCAATAATTCTTGGTTCCATTTCATAATTTTCTATTTATATCCCTATGAACAGAAACCTACTTAAAGACTAAAAGCAGTGACTCTTAATCAACTTACCATATCATCTTTGTGAGTTCTTTCCCTTCTGTGTAATAAAAATTACATTGCATTCTCAATAAGCACAGTGTACACACACACACAAAAATTAAAGGCCATATTATAAGACTAGATAGATTAATGTTTTATTTTCCTTTAATGGGAATTTGTAAAAGGAACAAAGATACTGAGAATTTTTCTAAGCTTAAATATCAAGAAACATTATATGAGCATCAATGCTGTCACTGTTTCAATTCTCAATGAAGCATGTCACCTTCCGAGGAAGGCTCTTCCTCCACGGCCTTCTGTGCTTTCACTAAGCAAGCCCCTTGGAAATAACATTTTACACATCTAGCCTCAAAAGAATTTAGTGTATGATCTCTTTATCTCATCCAAACTTGAAGGAAGAAATCTAGTAACCACCTACAGACTAAAACAAAATCTTAAAGATCATTTACTCCAGTCTACCACAGATGGTCACCAAGCCAGAGCGTGAAGACAAACTTACAGGCAGTCCTCTAACTTTTGAGGTGGGCTAGTTCTTGGTACATTCTAAATTGTTGGTTCATCTTGCTGTTAAACTAAAACCTGCCTTACAACTCTTGCTTCTAATTGATTCCAGTTCTGCCTTGTGGAGCCATACAAAATACAGGGGCTTCATTGCCCATGTTACAGCAGCTATCCTTTTTCTTTCTTTTCCTCAGAACACAACACCCAGGTATTTCTCTGGAGACTCATCCATCACCAAGTTTTAGTACATTTGGATCTAGTGGTGTTGACTATCATCTCCAGAAATGGACCTATGAGTTACACATGGATTCACAGTACTCCCATGACCGTAGTTATTAATTCAGGAATGAGCATGAAACCTAATTTAGGGCAGGACTTTTGCTTTGAAAGGATGAGCAAGAGAAACATTCACTGTTTCAGTAGACTTGGAGGTGCAGATCCTCTGCCCATCATCTTCTTCATGGGAAGCAATAGCCTCTATGGAAATGGGGACAACATAGAGAGAGAAGTGCAGAAAGAAGGAGAGACTGGGTCCTGAACTATCCAGCAAGCATGAAGTAGAGCTACTTCTCTACAGTTTCCAATTATAGAAACTGAAAACATTCCTTTTTCTTAAATTTCCTTGTGTTGGATTTACTGTCAGCTGTAGCCAAAACAATCTTGACTGAAACACACACATCAACACTCTGTGTATATCTGAAGATTGATATTCCTTCCTCTCTGTAATCTTCTATTATTTCAAACATTCTCAATTCCTTTAATTTCCACTATATTGAAAATTTTACCAAATCTTTCCATTTTGGTACTGTGTTCCTTAATATTCATTTAAAAATAAGCATAAAAACCAAAAACTTAGCTGACACGAGTATGTTAAAGAAAAATATACAAAGAAATTTTTAATCTATTTTATGAGAACCATTTTCAAACGACTTAGAAATGCTGTTTCATGTCAATTAACCTTCCAACTTCAAATCTGTTTTCTCATTCATAAATCAGTTTTCCAAAGGACCTCTATTTGATAACACATTATCATTTATTTCCATCCAGCTACATTTGTTTGCTAATATTCCATTATTGTAACTTTTTTACCAACTGTTTAAAAAGTCCTGTATTAATTTTATATTATATGGTTTTCAATTTAATTGATGAAATCCACAATTACTGTCTGCAATTTTGATGCCATATCTGAAGCACATAAAAATATCCAAGACATAGTCCCTTAATTTGAGGATTTTATATTTGCTAGGTTAAAACAGTTACGTCATGACTACCATCATCATCATCAAATGTGTTTAAAAATATGACAAGCTTGGTGCAAAGTGCTTTGCAGATATGGTATCATTGAATCCCCTTAACCTCATGGCATGATATTATTATCACCAAAGATAACTAAGGGAGAGATAAGTTAAGGAACATAGCCAAAGTCACACAACTTGTAAATGACGAAGTCAGTAATGAAAACTAAGTCTGATTCTAAAGTTCATGTTCTTACTCATTACGCAAGCCTGTTTCTAATCTCTGTAATACTAATTGGGATACATGCAAACAGTGTTCTGACAATAAAGCAGAAGAAACAAGCACTTCTTCCTGGTGGTAGGACTTTTTCTTAATTAAAGAGGTGGCATTTTTTAATCTTTTCGAACTAGGAAGATACATGAACAAACTTAATAAAATCAACACATCAAATAAATGCTTAGAATTTTTCCTGAAAATATATTACAAACATTTATGACAATCAGAACTCTGGGGAAAGTCCCTTTTTTTTAGGTGACCTAACTTGATGGTTGGGACTGGCTCTGAACAGATTGTGAAAATATTTCTTCATCCCTGGTCTCTTTCTTCTATGCCCTTTCACCTTCCAGATTTGCACTATATTACTTCCTTATTCCTTAAGATATCTGCATCCTTTTGTTTTTCTTCTTTTATTCCCAGAACAGGCTTTTTTCCCCAAATATCTGTACTAAGGAAAGAATCCTAGTCTGGTAATCTACACTTGGGACTGTATTTATGTCATTGTTACTACTCCCAAGAGCTGTTAGCCTTATTTCTGGTTGTGAAATAAAAGTCTTTAAATTTTTTTCAAGTCTCAACCAGTAGATGGATATTTTTTTGGTGTAGAAAGAGATGTTGAGGAATGCCTCTAAGGTCACTGCATAAACAATCAAACCACACACCCAGCAAGTAAGCCCAATGCTGAGACAGACACTACCCACCTGCTTTCCTTCGTTCTATTCACCGTTCTTCTGCATGGGTACCATTTTCAAAGAGAATCTTACTTCATTCCCATGGACAAGATGGTGAACAGAAGTCAGTAACAGGCTTTTCCAAATCTCTTGCCAATGCTACCGACAAAATGAAAAGTGAGAGAATTTTGCTTCGTAACTTTACATTTCCTCACATCCTCCCTGATAGAGGTATTAATGAGCAATAAAATTAACGAAAGGCATAAAATGTGCAGATAATTTACCAAATGAATAAAAAGATGCTGAATAAATGGGATAACACAATTTACAATTATTATTTTGGAAAGGATGCAACCAGGGCCTCATGATATTTATTACTGAATATCAGAGGGAAGAATATTTTAAAATTGGAAAAATTACAATTTTAAATGTACACACAGTATCCCTCAACTAAACATGTTTGAGTTCTCTTTCATTCTGAAGAAATAAACAAATTAGCACACATTTTTGGTCAGATCATTTTAACTGAACTTTCTCCTTGATATCCCCTCTCCACAGGCAATATATACAGATAGAAAATTCACAGGCAAATTCAAATGGAATAAACTAAAAGAGCCATTTTGGGAGCTCATGTAATGAATATCTTATAATACCTGTCTCTGAAACTGAATTTCCATTTGATATTGTACTATTATGAACATAGTGTTCCTTTAAAATGTCCAAAGGATTAATATAGGACCTGAAGTAAAGACTTACTACTTTAAAAAATACTGTGTCATTTCAAAACATTATGTTACACCATGACCTGAAAAAGTTGATAATGTTCTTAACAAGGTTTTGCTATTTGAAGATTTCCCGTCTGCTATGACACTTAGAGAAACCGCAAGCAAAATAACACAGGCATCGAGACTGGGGTGGAAACTCATCCTGTCAAGCAAAGCATGTGTTTCTCACGATTTTGATGTGTCATGAGTGCATATGCTGATTTTCATTTGGCAAGCCTTTTTTTTATGTCACAACAGACGGCTAAGGAATAACAAGTGTTCTTTTGTTTGTCAGATTTCAGGCATCTGGGGGGATATTTTAAAGCTATGTGGATTTGGTTCACTCCATTTCAAACTGAAAATATAACATCTTTAAAAAGATCTGTTCCCTTTGATCTATGAACTAGGAGTAGGAAGGTCATCATCTTTCACTGGAGGGTGGACTACTTGTTAATAGGAGGGAAACTACCCAGTCCTAAGCTTTGTCAGGGAGAATGTCCGCCTAGGAAGTATAATGGCTCCTCAGTCCATCCCGAACAGAGAAATCTGTTCACAAAGTGAACTTAATCTGGAAAGCATTCCTTCTTTCTGATGCAATAGCATTTAAAGTCTAGAACACTATCTGACACATGATAGGTGATCAGAAAATATTTATTGAAGTAGCCCATTTCTGCCTTGAAGTAGCCTGGAGGTAAAAAGCCACTAGACAATGAACAGGGGCAGAAAATAGAGACTAGAACCAGAATAGAGATAATGCTCCTATACTACTCAGGCTTGGGTTTCAAACATTCCTTGTGAAAAGAAATTAAAAAATCATGTGAGCACCATATTGGGTGGCATTTACAAGCCATGTTTGGCATGCTGTAAAGGTGTGTGTTTCTCCCGGAGCCCCTCTGTTTACAGTGCTGATCTATTATTACAATGTTATTTGTCTCAAATATTTCTATATTTAAATATGCAAATCCATTGCAAGATTAGCAGTAAAGCTCATATATATCATATATATATAGTTCTCATGACCACTGAAGCAGTACAGGAGAGCAAACACGAGCAAATGCTCTCTGCCACTGAACATGGATGCATCACATTTTGCTCTTCTCAACTGACCTGACACTTGTTAATGCATTTCTTTACCCTACAGTGACCTCACTTTCTGCCACTATTTTGTTTTCTGATGAACTTTAATCCACAATGGGTGACAAAGAAAGTGCAAATGTGCCTAAGAGACAGCAAAAGTTCCAAAGTACATCATCACACTGGATATTAAAATCCAAGTTTAATAGCAGCTCTAGTCACTTCTAAGGAATGACCAAGGGGAAAAAAAGGTAACAATAAGTAGACAATTGTGGATCGATAGAAGTTATCTGACATGATGGAGGGAAGCATAAACGTTTCAGTCTTGGAAGTTGACGAACACCACTGTATGAACAAAAACTGGGGTAAACTATAACTAGAGACATAGTAATTCAAAATAGTTGAAGAGAATAAGAGAATAGAAGAGTGAGGTATGATAATGGAAATACACCTACAGAAGACCTCAGAATATTTGATAATACAACTCTGAATAGCAATGATTCAGTTGGTGCTTCAATTTCCATGCTATGTCCTATTCTTAACCTCCCAACACACAGTGGCAAGAATGTAGTTCTAATTCACTAGTATGAGGTTCAAAGCATCTCAATATATCCTTCTCCAAGTTAAAAAAAAAAAGTCCTTCTCAGTGTGTACACACACATACACACACATGCACATTACTGTGTGAAATGTGACTAACAAGGAGGGTTCTGGAAATGCTGGTTAATCCTTAGCCATAAATGCTACATCCTAGTCATAAATACTAGTCTACTGAGTAGTCTGGTAATTGTTTCTTTTGTGTTTCCTTTGGTAATTTTGAAATTAAACTTTTACCATGTGCTTTCCAACTTCCAGTGCCTCCACACTCCCAATTTTTCTGCATGATCAGGGCTGGCGGTTTGATTCCTTCTGTGGGTTAGTCCTAGTGCCCTAGGAATATTTGAGCAGATCTGAAGTCTCTCATGGGGACATGATTCTGTGACCCTCTATGTCACCTCCCCTATCCATAGACTGATGAGATTCCAGTCAGTGGTGCTTAGTGATCATGATGCAATTTTTTTGTTATTCTCGGATACCGTGCTATTTCTATCTCCTAAAATATCATACTTCTCTTGATATGATGCCATTATTCCAACCTTTTAAAAATATCTGAGGAAACCATTTACATCTTGAGATATATCCAGAGAGTTATATGCTTCACTAAAATTCATACTGAACAAAGTTACACTTTTAAAAAGTATTTCTCTATAGCCTCCCTCATCTCCAACAGGGTAGAGGGGAGGGTTGGAAGCAAACCACAGAGCAAAGCTGCTATTGCAAGAATAATTCATATCCCAATTCAGAGATTTCAAACAAGTAGAACATGAACGCGTCTGATGGGGTGAGGCTGCAGGAGATTCTCTGTCTACACATGATGAAAATAAAAGAAAAACAAAGTTAAGTACAAACTGGATATGCTTCTTTCGAAACAAAAGTAAAACTCGATTTCCATAAAAAGTTTGCAGTTCCTGAAAAAAGTTGTTTAAAAAAATCTTAAAATCATCAAACAAGAGATATTTGAAGATAAAAATGTCAGAGGAAAATATCTAGCACTAGTTTGTAGCTCTCGTCACCATCACCCTACTAGCGTAGAATCAGAAAGGGCTGCTTCAACATCTGGAAAAACTTACAAGAAAATACACACATGGGTTAATCCTGATACTACTGATGCACTTTGTTGTTTAAAGTCACACTTTTTTGAAGTTCAAATATATTCCTTTATCAAATAATACATCCACCTGTATATAGCAAATAATATATTCCAATACATTGGATTCCTTATTTCATTAATATAGTCAAAACTTTAAATTATTAATTAAGTGTTTTTCACATATGATGTCTGGTCTAATTTTTGGAATAATATTCTCTTTTTCAAAATATCTTCGGCTAATAATGTTTATATTCTATTTCCTAATAAATATTAAATAATTGTATGTTTTTTATCATTTTTATTTTGACTTTTTAAATTTTAATTATATTTATGACATCATAATTTTATTTTTATTCTTTAAATGGAATATGGACATGGTTTATTTAGATTATTTGTAATTTAAATAAATCTTAAACTGCCATATTTTATCCTGTTGTTTATATGGGCCAAACATATATATATATTTTTTAATTCAAGTATAGTCAGTTTACAATGTGTCAATTTCTGGTATACAGCATAATAGTTCAGTCATATATATACATACCTGTATTCATTGTCATAATAGGTTACTATAAGATATTGAATATAGCTCCCTGTGCTATACAGTCTAAACTTGCTGTTTATTTTATACATAGCAGTTAGTATCTGTAAATCTTGAACTCCCAATTTACCACTTCCCACCCCCACTCCTCTTCTGGTAACCATAAGTTTGTTTTCTATGTCTCTGTGTTTGTTTCTGTTTTGTAAATAAGTTCATTTGTCTTTTTTTAGACTCCACATATAAGTGATATCATATGGTATTTTTCTTTCTCCTTCTGGC
Organism: Camelus bactrianus; assembly: GCF_048773025.1. Classification (NCBI taxonomy): domain Eukaryota; kingdom Metazoa; phylum Chordata; class Mammalia; order Artiodactyla; family Camelidae; genus Camelus; species Camelus bactrianus. Next base: position 44,080,529 of record NC_133541.1, read on the forward strand.
TTACTTCACTTTGAATGACAGACTCCAGGTCCATCCGTGTTGCTGCAAATGGCATTATTTTATTATTTTTATGGCTGAGTAGTATTCCATTGTATAAATAAATATAAATTGAACACTAGTTACAGTTCTAGCATCAGAAGAAGACAAAAATCTATTTTTATTATATGATATATTGAATTCCTGCCTTTTGAATTACTTTTTATAATTTCCATGCTCAGTTAGTGAAACATGTGAGAAAAATTTGACTACTATTTTCAAGGTTCTCTTGTCAAATAACCCACTGAAGATATAAAAAGTGTTATTTGCTAAGAAATGAAAGAGTTAGAAAGGGGGGAGGATATAGCTCAAGTAGGAGAGCGCAAGCTTAGCATGCACGAGGTCCTGGGTTCAATCCCCAGTACCTCCTCTAAAAATAAATAAACCTAATTACCTCCTCCCCCCAAAGTAAAGTAATTAAAATAATACAAAAATAAATAAAATATTAAAAAACAAAATGTGAAAATTAAAAAAAAGAAATGAAAGAGTAGATATAAATATAGCTTTTTAACATTGGTTTTCTCTGCACCAAAGATACCCTCAAATGGTACATAGATATTTGAATCAGATAGATTCAATTTATGGATCTGATGAAAAAATTATTACCTCTCTATTAACATGTATTTTGCCATTAGTGTTTCTCTTGTTGCCTTTAAACAATGTCCCATAAGGAATACAAAGTTTAAAATAAATGGATAAAAATCAGAAATAATTATAACTGTACAGGAGCCCAAAGAATAAAATTCAGCTCAATCTGTTTCACCAAATGTGGAAGCCATTAATTCACTTAAAAATTCTTTTCAATGAAATGCCATTTTCAGCTACTTAAATCAAGAAAATCTTGTTTGGAAGCAAAGAAGAAATTCTAGTCTCATTGGAAATTCTGTATTATTTCCTTCTATAGGTTCTACATTTAGTTGTGGAAAAGCCCAAAGTCAAATCCTGCCCTGCCCTAAATATTGGGAGGCAACCATTCATCTCCGATTACAGAATTATTCTTTGTTTCTTAGAATCTAGAAATTTCTGAAATAAAATGCATCACTTGTTTCCACTGAAATTGTCTTTTCTCAGTTTGCAGAGTTCTATGTATCCTATGTGCCCACTCTAAACAGACTATTTTATTTCTAGCTTCCTTTTGTCGGCAATTAGTCTCACTCATCAGTGTATAGAGAAAGCCCATTCACGGTGCAGTTTTTCCAGGAACAGCAGTCACACACAAACACCCCTCCACACTTGCTCAAGGAGCACAATGTAGACAACTGGGATGACTTAAATTAACGATCACACCCATTATCAGAAAATTCACAGCTGCACTGTCTATTTGTGCAGCTGACAGCAGAAGTGAGTCCTCTGTATTTACCAACAGAACTGTGTGTGATTCTCAGATAATTAGTGTATTTTCATCACATAGTCTAGAATCCTTCATGGGGTTTCTTTATTATTCCCTGTCTGACTTTGATGTTGGAACACATGTCAAAATGGCTTTCTAAAAGGACAAGAGGAAAATAATGAAAGCAAATGAAGTATAAAGTTCCCAAGACCATGGGTACAGAAAAGCAGTAACAATTTTTCTTATGTTCAGTCCTACTGCAGCTCACTAATAGTCCCCCTGCTGTGTTAAATGCTTTCTCTCTCCTCCTACTTCTAGTGGGGAAAATGGTTTAGATTGCTCTCTGAGCTAGAAAACTGCAATTTTTTAAAAAAGTTATTAAATCTGCTAACTTCTGATCCCTTTAATGATTCCAGAAAGAAGGCAACAGATATCTGTACTTCTGATGCCAGCATTGCTTAAAAACTCTCCTGCCCGAAGCCACAGGACCAAGGGGCATATTAAATAGTTCCACTGTGACACGCTTCTTACTGTTAGTAAGCCCTACTCAGATCATTTTTAAATGGACATTGAATCTGAAATAGCCCATTGTTAAACATTTACCCACTAACTCCAGTTTGCTTAGTTTCTGTCTTCTCCGCAAAATGCCAGGGTTCAACAGGATAGATAACATGTCTTTTTGTTGTTGTTGTTGCTGCTGTTGCAGTTTTTCACTCCATCTCCTATGTCTCGACAATGCCCACTTCAAAAAAGTCACTAAAGAACATTGATCAGTTCAATTAATATATTAATTCATGGGCAAATCATTATTCAAGACGGTGCTGTCAATAGAACGCTCTGTGATTATGGAAATGGTCACTCAATGCTGATCTGTTAGGGTAACTACTAGCCACAAGTAGTGACTAGTGAGCACTTGAAATGTTCCTAATGTAACTGGGGAACTGGATTTTTAACTTTATCTCATTTTAATTAATTAAATTTCAATTTAATTAATCACATGTGGCCAGTGACTACCGTATTCGATAAGACGGTTTTAGATACAGGGGATATAAACATAACTAGGATATGGCGTCTGCCTTCAAGGAGCTCACTGTCCAGAAAGATAAGCTCAAAAATCATTGCAAGTCTTCACGAAAGAAGAGGCATTTGAGCTGGTTATGCAGAACAAATACAGAATTTTATCCTATGCTGAGGATTCAATATACTTCCTAAGACACACTAAATGATATATCCAAGGGCTGAAGACAGTGTTTTCTATTTAACTTATAATAATTCATGTGTAACGATATAAAAAATAAGCTTGCTTTGAGAATTAAAAGAACATGCAAAAAGCATTTAGAATACCGTAAGAGTTGCTATATATATGCTATTATCATTATTACTTAAAAAATAAGTATTGTTCTACTACTAAAATCCATGTTGCTCATCATTAAAATAAAAAAAATTAACTAGAATTTCTTTACCTCTGCCTTATGCATATTTTCTGATTTTTGTTTTTGCTAGTACATTAGAATGGGTTTCTTTAAGTCTACCACTCCACAAAGCAATGCTTACCACTTTGGTCAGAGAAACACCTTGGATTCTACAGGAAAAATAATGATTTAGGTAAAAATGTTATTATACCTGATCTCCATATTAGAGCAAAGAAAGAATTATTTCCTCATACATAGACCTAGCTAGCTTTGGTGGTAAGGGAAAAAGGAAAAAGACAAAAGAAGTCAGTGCACGTGATCCGGAACCTCCAGCATTAAGCAATCTTCAAGGTGTGGCCTAGAATCCTAGAAACGATGTAAGCATGTCCCTTTAATTTCATTTCTTCTGGTTTTAGTTTATAAGAGAAAAGGTTAAATAGCTCCATCTAGAGATATTTGTGATAGATCGTAGAGATACACAGACCAAGAAATCATTACAGGTGCCAAGTCCTGAACGAGCTTCTGGTCCTTCTTCCAAAGGGGGCCATAAATCAATCATTCCACCAATTCTAGATTATATCGACTGCAAATCTGGGAGAAAGCACTACAAAGTAGTCATTAGAAATTGACAAAATTTTATATTACTAAAATGTGAGGTTGAATGAGTATAACTCTCCTAAAAGCAACACTCAACAGTGACAAGCGAGGTGAATAAATAAACTAAGCTTTATGCTGACTCTCAAATAAGCTTAGTAGCATGCACAGATAGAACCAACAGAACCATGCAAAGTTTGTTATATAAAGCAAAGCAAATTGTAAGACAGAAAGAGCAGCTTCATGCTAATCACACTTTACCGCGTGCTAAGAATAAAACGGTGTGCAAAAATAAGTATTCTCTGACTCTAGGGGGCTTACATTCTAATGGAGGACAGAAGCATCAATCAGATTATATAAAATTTTAAAATCACAATGTTATAAGAGCTTTTAATAATAGTTAAATGATACAAGGAGTAAAACAAGAAGATCAGAAAGACTTCTTGGAGGAAATGACACTTGAGCTTGGATGTAAAGGTTGAATTGGAACTAGCAAGGTGAATAAAAGAAGGATGACGTTTCCTGCAGAGGAAGAGAATGCATGAAGAATGTTGCAGAGGGACATTAAAAATCCAAGAAAGTGAAAGTGGACACAGGTGGATGGGAGTAGAGTGAGTGAGGGGATGGAGCTGTTCTTACTTTCGGGGTGGACTCTAACTGTAGAAAGTGTCATGTTCTCTACAGCATATTTTTGTTTCCCACTTTGCACTGACGTTTACAGATATATAACATTTATGTCTATCTATATCCATATAGCTTTGGTTTCCTCCAGAATACGAGGAAATGCCTGAATCTTTCTCAAAAGAAGCTCTACAGACATGTCATATGGGAAAACTCGAGGAATCTGTAGTAACTAAGTGATGAGTGAAAATTTCAAGAGTTCAGCTGCCTAGAAATGGCGAGCTTTCTTACCAACAAGACCATCAAGGCCAACCCATTAAAAGGGAGGAATTACACAGAACAGAGTAAACTTTTAGGATTATGAATATATTCATTATCTTGATATGTCAAAAAAGGTCTCAAATGAAATTGATTTTTCCACCACAGATTGATTTTAAACACTTATCCCAATATAAAAATGAGAAAATAAACAAGAAGTAGAAAATGCAAATGACAATCAGTATGTGTATAAAGATCATCTCACAAGTAATATGGAACAGTGCATATTAAAATCAGAAGCCATTTTCACATATTATATTGCTGAAATATATAATACAGGTAACCTACATAATCTAAATCAAGTCCATTCTCGAAAAATGTGGGGGATAACAAGTAATCTAACAGCAGGAGCCTATATTTTATTATTCTAAAAAGGAAAAAGCAATGTACTCTGAGTTCATTAAAAATCTTTCAATTTCCCCAAATATTACTAAATCACTCATAATGTTTAACTATGTAAATATCTGCACCAAAATTGTCTACATAATATGAAAAAGTTAAATACAAATTACCATTATTTATTACTTATCTCATTAGCAGGTAAGCTTGTACGCAGTATTCAAAATATATTGGTTATGAGTTACTCTTTCCTTCTCATTGTAACAAATATGTACTATAACGTAACTAAATAATGAATAATATGCAGGAGACACAAGAAATGCAAATGGCACTTTGCAAAATATAATTTTAAATGGCTTTTTATTTTAATGTTAATAACCTACGAGAGAGTTCACTTCTTTTTCTTTTTTTCCATCTGGGTAAATTTAAGATATACAATGTGATGACTTGTTTTATATATATGTGTATATATATATATATATATATACACATTATGTGTGTGTGTATATATATGTATATGTGTATACATATACATATATATACACACACACACTATGAAATAATTACCACATTAATAATTACTACATTACTTCACAAAGTTACCATTTTGGAGTATGTGTGTGATGAGAATATTTAAGTTTTACTCTCAGAAAATTTCAAGTATACAACATAATATTTTTAACTACAGACACTATGCTATACATTAGATCCCCAGAACTTACTAATCTTACAACTGAAATTTTATACCCTTTGACCATTTGAACATTTCCCCATTTCCCTCATCCCTGCACCTCTGGTAACTATCAATCTGCTTTCTGTTTTATGAGTTTGACTTTTTTAGACACTCCGTATAAGTCAAATCATGCAATATTTGTCTTTATCTGATTTATTTCACTTAGCATAATGCCCTCAAGGTTCATCCATATTGTCACAAATGGCAGGATTTCCTCCTTTTTATGGCAGAATCAAATACATATATGTATATATGTATGTCATATTTTCTTTATTCATTTATCCACTAATGGACACTTACTGTTTCCATGTCTTGGCTATGGTTCACGCTTCAAAGAAAGAGCTATTAATACTGCTGCAGCAGACTTCATGCCCTTTTGCCCTGAATTTTGCTACAAACACCTAGCGTTTACACTCTCTACCTGGTAACTATTTCAGATAGCTGAATCTGGGTTAAAAACATGAAGAATCAATGTGGGGAGAATTGAGATAGTGATAGGAAGTAATGTGTATATTGTTAAATGATAGTTTCTTATTTTTTATGAAGGTGTAGTTATGAGCCCAATTATATATTGTTGGTGAGAGTCTTCATTATCTTTTCACAACAAGACATGTTTGTAAAAGATGGAATTACAGCAGTTGAAGGTTGAAATCTCTGGCAAGGATTTGGAAAGCAATTATTTGGAGTTGTCAGTGGGGGTTGAATACATATGCTTTGGAAACAATATAAGGATAAAATTATTGTTCATGGTTAGAAATATAAGAATCTAAACAAAAACTCATTAGGTTGAATTTTAATTGTATCTAAGAATATTTCTATTTCACAAGTTTCTTTTTTAACACAGAGAAAATAAAAAAATAAATTCCTTTAATATAAAGCAAACAATTTTTTCTCATTGTGGGAAATTATTTCCTATATTTTTTAGATTTTCTTAAGCAGAAAACACCCACACAGTAATTTATAAGTATAGTTTAAAATAACTATGTTTGTACTTCAAATAAAAACAAAGAGTGAGGTGAATTTGCCAGGCATTAAATCATTGTAAAGTACTCATCCACCACCTATAAGTCCAGGGACTCTTACGGGAAGAACAATTACCAGCTCAGTTGTTGGTAAAAACACGCATTCACACTCCAGAAATGCATCATACTCAGCACATGCCTAAGTAGAAATTTCTGCAATACAGTTTTCTCAGGATCACCTCAACCCAAGAGATTAACTGAAGTAAACAATAATGTCAGTATTTTACAAAGAAGGTAATTAGCTTTTTTTCCTCTGCTCAGGTAGATTCAGCTAGGCTAGGAGAGTCTAATGTATTTCTACCTAGTAGAACTTAGTAGATGGAAATGTTCTACATTCCTTGGTATAATATGGCAGCAACCAGCCACATCTACTTACTGAGTTCTCGAAATTGGTTAGACAGATTAACTTTTAAATTTTATTTAACATAACAAATACATGTAAATTTAAAGAGCCACATGTGGCCGGTGGCTACCACATTTATCAACCTACGTCAAATGGATGCTACTTACGGTCTAATTAGCTCAAATCTTAAATGATTATAGACATCTTGCTATTTCCAAGCAGTATGTCTTTCTCAGCTTTATATGACATTAGCCATCCTCTGTCTAAGATGGTGTCTAAATGATAAAACCCTATAAACCAGCGTGTTTGGTCCATGGTGGTTGATCTATCTTCTATATAGAGAGAACAAAGACAAAATCTTAATAAATTATTACAGATATTTTATTGGTAAAAGGCATGGGTAATAGCACACTTATAATAATTATTGGAGATGAAATTAAATTTTCATCTTCCATCCAGAATTTGAGTAATGAGGAAGCCCTTTATGGCCCTTATATTGGCTCCCCTTCCTACAGCTGAGATATATTCATTAAAGAGCGCCAACAAAAAAGAAAGCTTATTAAAGGAGATTATTCATTTTCAGGCTCATTATCACTAAAAATAACAGTTATTTTTCTCTGTAACGTCTCAGTGAAATATGTGGACAATTCTAGAAATGAAGAAGAAAAAATACTAAGGGGGAAAAATGTGGGAGCTGCAAGAATCACATGTCAGGACACAGAAGAACTGACAGCCTCTCTGAGGCTAATGACAAATCGAATCAAATGAGGTTGAAGGGCTGCGTAATGATATGCAGAAGGTCAGATGCAAAATGAGAAACTGTGTTTCCAAGAGCAGGGTGATAGGATTGAAATACTATTAGATACTCTTCAGATCTCAGGGCTCAGGAATGCCATCAACGTGAGAAGCACATTGTATAAGACTTCAAAAGAACATGGGTGCAAAATATTTTGGGGAAAGGTCTTTTTAAAACAAGTTTTACAAAATAAAAGAAAAAAACCTGAGTGTTACTCTTAAGTCGCAGGCTGCCTATAAAGCCATAAATTCCCCATTCTTTGTTAATGACGATGACATAAATCAGTGTTTCTCAAAGTGTCAATATGGAGTGCTGGTATCAGAATTATTTGGGGAACATGTTAAAGATACAGAGTCCTGGGACCTGTCCCAGTTCTTCCAGATCAGAATCTCTAGGGATGGATACCAGGAATCTCTACTTTTACCAATATCCCCAGCTGATGCCTATGGAAACCTATTAAAGGAGATTTGAGGGATGACAAAGAGCTTGAAAGCTCACCAGTTCACCCACATATTGGAAGACAAAGCAAAAGGTTTTACAGTTTGTTCGAAAGGTAGATGCCAAAATTTTCAACCATCACCACAGGCTGAAAAATAGTAATTATTCAGTATCTTTAAATTACCATAAATAATACTATATCATCAATAAAACCAGGGTATAAATCATTATTAGGAAATGTGATGGTTAATTTTATGTGTCAATTTAAGGACTTCCCAGATATTTGGTCAAAAATTATTTATAGAAGTGTCTGTGAGGGTGTTTCTGGATGAGATTAACATCTGAACAAATAAACTGTATAAAGCAGACTGCCCTCCCCAGTGTGGGTGAGCCTCATCCAATCTGCTGAAGGCCTGAACAGAATAAAAGGCTGAATAAAAAAGAATTCTTTTTCTTTGCCTTACTGTCCTCAATTTGGGACCTCTGTCTTCTCCTGCCTTCAGAGTTGGACTCAGACTTGGTTCTCAGGACTTCAGATTCAGACCAGAACTGCATCATTAGCTTTCTTGGGTGTCCAACTTGCTAAGTGTAGACCTAGGACTTCTTAAAAAAATTTTTTTTCAAATGTGTTGCGCTTTTTATTTACTTGTTTATTTTAGGGGGGAGGTAATTAGGTTTACTCATTTGTTTATTTTTAGGGGAGGTACTGGGGATTGAAACCAGGACCCCGTGTATGCTAAGCATGCGCTCTACCACTTGAGCTGTACTCTCCCCCAGATCCAGGACTTCTCAGCATCCACAGTTACATCAGTCAATTCTTCATAGTGACTCTCTATACATAGCTATCTAACACATATATATTACATATATTCACATATAATCTCAATCTCTATTTCCTGATTGATAGGTAGATATTTACCATAAGGAATTATATGCCATATGCACTTTTTTATTTGAATATGCTATTGGTTCTTTTTCTCTGAAGAACCCAGACTGATAGAGATTTTGGTACTGGTAGTGGTTCTACAGGGACAAAATGGCACCACTCAACTGCCAAAGGTAAGGTGGATGTGGTTGTCATGGTGGACAGCAGAGTCAAAGCAGCAATGAAAATAGTCTGACTCATGCAGACCTATAGCATTGACTAGTTGATCATGGTGTTTCTAGACGTGAAATAGGTAAGAAAACTACTAAATTCTTACTTTATCTCTCTAAGCAGAGAAGTTCTAGGTCACCTGAACAAAAAGTCTAAGCTGAATCACCAAAACAAAGAATCACAGCCCCTAAATCAACTCCCAAACTTAAGAGCCAATTTACAAACCCAGAACCCTTTGAATGAAGGGGAGGAAGGACTTCTGTACACTACCAAAAATGTATACTGTTAATCTTTCTTTCTGTCTTCCCCAAAGGGACCTGTGGTCTTTTATCAGTAAAACTATAGGTTGGAGAAAAGACAATAACAGACTTTCAGGGACTCCAGGCTCTGAACTGCCTCTGATTCTAGGAGGCCACTTTTTCACTGCAGCTCACTAGTCAGGGATTTCCTTAGGGCTTATGGGAGGTCAGGTCATCACTGGAGTTATAGCTCAAGTTTGTCTCAACAGTAGGCTCCAAACACATTCTGTGATTATTTCCCCAGTTCCAGAATGTATCACTGGAGTAGATAAACTCAGCAGCTGGTGGAATCCTTGCATTGGTTCCCTTATCTGTGAAGTAAGAGCCAAGTAGAAGGTACTAAAACTGCTTCTACCTAGGAAAATAGTAAACCAGAAGTGATAACCCAGAATTCCTGGAGGAGTTTCCAACATTAGTGCTGCCATCAAGGGCTTGAAAGATGCAGGGGTGATGATGCCCACCACACCCCTATTAAACACACCTATTTGGCCTGTGCCAAAGACAGATGGGTCTTGGAAGTTAGCAGTGGATTATTGTAAGTTACTAGGTGGTAACTCCAATTACACTTGCTTTACCAGATGCAGTTTCATTGCTTCAGCAAATTAACACATCCCCTCATACTTGGTATGTAGTTATTGACCTGGCAATGGCCTTTATTTCCATACCTGTCCATAAAGCCCACCAGGAGCAGTTTGCTCTCAGCTGGTAAGGCCAGGAATACATCTTTACTGTCCTATCTCAGGGGTACATCAACTTTCCAGCCCTATGACATAATTTAGTTCACAGAAATCTTGATCTCCTTTCTGTTCTGTAAGATATCACACTAGTCCGTTACATTAATGACATTATGCTGACTGAACCTAGTGACCAAGAAGGAGCAACTAACTATTCTAGACTTACTGATTAGATGTTTGCATGTTAAGGAGTGGGAAATAAATCCAACAAAAAATCAGGGTCTTTCTACCTTGGTAAAATTTCTAGGTGTACAGTGTGGTGTGGACATGTCAAGATACCCCCTTCTAAGGTGAAAGGTTAAGTAATTACATCTCACCTCTCCTCACACCAAAAAAGAGAGGCATTGCCCAGGGGAATTCTTTGGATTTTGGAGGCAACATATTTCTAATCTGGGTATGTTACTCCAGCCTATTGACCAAGTGACCCCAAAAGCTGCTAGATTTAGGTGGGCCCAGAGTAAGAGAAGCCTCTGCAACAGGTCTAGGCTGCTGTGCAGGCTGCCCTGTTACTTGAGCCATATGACCCGGCAGCCATCCTCAATACTGGCTGAAGATGTTAATAGGAGATAGGGACGCAGTTTGGATCTTTTGACAGATTCCTACAGGTCAATCACACACAGCACAGGCCCTCAGGATTTTGAAACAGAATCCTGCCATCCTCCACGGGTAACTACTCTCCTTTTAGAAACAGCTCTTGGCCTGCTACTGGGTCTTAGTAGAGACTGAACCCTTAACCATTAGCTACCAAATACCACGCAACCTGAGCTGCCCATTATGAACTGGGTGTTATCTGACCCATAAAGTTGGGAGTCCACAGAAGTGATCCACCATTAAAAGAAAGTAGCATACACGTGATCGGGCCTGAGCAGGCCCTGAAGGCACAGCTAACTTACATGAAGAATGTCCCAAATGCCCATGGTCCCCACTCTTGTTAAACCACCCTTTCTTTCCCAGCTATACCTATGTCCTCATGGGGAGCTCCCTAACATCAGTTAACAGAGGAAGAAAAGACTCTGGCCTGATTTACAGATGGTTCGCAGGATCTGCAGGCACCACCTAAAAGTGGATGGCTACAGCACGCCAGCCCCTTTCTGGAATATCCCTAAAGGACGGTGATAAATGGAAATTCTCCCAGTGGGCAGAACTTCAAGCAGAGCACCTGGTTTCTCACTGTCAGTCTGTTCAGGCTGTTATAACAAAACACAACAGGCTGGGTGGCTTATAAACAGCAGACACTTATTGCTCACCATTCTGGAAATGAAAAGAAAGATCAAGGTGCTAACGGGGTCAGGTTCTGGTGAAGGGCTTCTTCTGGTTTGAAGATTTCAGACTTCCGCTGCGTTCTCACATGGCAGGAAGGATAGGGAAGTTTCTCAGGACACTTTTATAAAAATACTAATTCCACTCATGAGGGCTCTGTCGTCATGACCTAATCACCTCCCAAAGGCCCCACCTCCTAATACCTGAACCTTGGGGATTAGGTTTCAACATATGAATTTTGGGGACAAATATTTAGCCCTTAGCACTCTTTTTGCTTGGAAGGAGAAATGGCAAGATGTGAAATTATATACTGATTCAAGAACTGTGGCCAATGGTTTGGGTGGGGTCAGAGACTTGGAGGGAACATGATTGGAAAATTATTGACGAGGAAATCTGAGAAAAAGTTATGTGTATAGTTTTCTCTGAATGGGCGAAAAAAATGAAGGTATTTATGTCTCATGTGAATGCTTACCGAAGGGTAACCTCAGGAGAGGAGGATTTTAATACTAAGTGGATAAGATGACCCATTCTGTGGATACATCAGCTTCTTTAACCAGCTACCCCTGTTATCACCCAATGGACTCATGAATAAAATGTCCATGGTGGCAAAGATGGAGGTTTTACATGGACTCAGCAATATAGACTTCCACTCACTAAGGCTGACCTGATTATGACCTCCTCTATTCCAGTTTTACTGGAATAGACACTTACTCTGGATATGGATTTGGCTTCCCTGCATGCAGTGATTCTGCCAAAACTATCCTCCCATGGTTTCCAGAATGCCTAATTCATTGTCATGGTATTCCACACAGCATTGCTTCTGGTAAAGAAACTCACTTCACAGAAAAAGAAGTGTAGCAATAGGCCCATGCTCTAGAATTCACTGGTTTTACCATGTTTCCCACCATCCTGAAGTAGCTGGCTTGATAGAACGGTGGAATGGCCTTTTGAAGACTCAGGTACAGTGCCAGCTATGTGGCAATGTCTTACAGGGTTGAGGCAAGGTGCTCCAGGGGACCTATCCACTCTGAATCTGAATTCGGTATGTAGTGCTGTTTCTCCCATAGCCAGGATTCACGGATTCAGGAATCAAGGAGTATAAATGGAAGTGGTACCACATACTATTACCTGTGATCCACAGTAAAATTTTTGCTTCCTGTTCTGGTGACCCTACACTGTGCTGGTCTTAGTTCCAAAGGGAGAAATGCTTCTACAAGGAGACACAACAATGATTCAATTAAACTGGAAATTAAGATTGCCACCTGGCCACTCTGAACTTCTCATGCCTATGAATCAATAAACAAAGAAAGTAGTTATTGTGATGGCCAGTTTGATTGATTCTGGTCTGCAAGGGAAAGCCAGACTGCTATTCCACAATGGCGATCAGGAATATAGGAGATCCCCTTGGGCATCTCTTAATATTGCCATGCCCTGTGTTCAAATTAGCTGGAAAACTACAACAACCCAATTCAGGCAGGGCTACTAATGGCCCATACCTTTCAGGAATGAAGGTTTAGGTGACTCTACCAAGTAAAGAACCATGACTAGCTGAATTGCTTACTGAAGGCAAGGGGAGTAGGGGAGTAGAAAAGGTACTTATAAATATCAGCTATGACCATATGACCAGTTACAGACATGAAGACTATGTGTCATGAGTATTCGTCATTATTTTGTTATGAATATATTTGTGATGTATAAATAGAATATAAATACATATATTAGGCAAATATTTTTGTTTTCCTTCCTCTCATCCTCTTATCGTGTAACATAAGTTACATGCAGAACATTTAAATCTGAAAAGCATTAAAAATTTAGTTCCTCCGTCACACTAGCTTTATTTCAAGTGTTCAGGAGCCTTATGTGACTAGTGACTGCCATATTAGACAGTGCACAGAGAAAACATTCCCATCATTGTAGAAAGTTCTATGGACAATGCTATCCTTAAGGGCAGGCCTAGGACCAGTGAGAAGTTAGGAGTTACAAGAACTGGACTTTGAAGCAAAAAAGAGAAGCACTTTCTGATGGTTAGATTTATCCTACAGTAGAATGAACTAGATTCAACATCAAGGGAAACTGGTCAAGCTAAGACAAAACACATATAGAAATCAGCATTCAAAGAGAGGTTGGATAGAAGGCTTTCAGGATGATAACCACAATTACAGCTTTAATTACATGGAATTGCTTAATTTTAGAAAATTTTGTCTGATCAAAGGCTGATCTTTCCCACTTTGAGTCAGCCATTTTAAGCATATTTCCTAGGGCAAATTAAGCTTGAGAGCTTTAGTTCTTCTAATCATATCTACTGCTTAAGCCATGGGTTATTTGCTCAGCTTTGAAAATGCATTTCCCTGCTCTTGTTAAAGAAATGATATGTAGAAACTGACTCACTCCAGTTCAAGATATACAGAAACCAACTCATTCTAGTTACCTCTCAAAGAGATACAACAGAGGTAGCACATTTTGCATTCAGGCAAGCTTTGATCAGAGCATGAAGTGCTAACATAGGGCATAGGAGAAAGGCCAAGATATGACTTTGGGTTCAAAGTTGTCATCTTACCAAACTGGCAGGTTTGGTGACCAACACATAAATAATGTTCATGGGAACTAACATCCATGCATAATCAAATGAGGAAAATGGAAATATGGGCATCCAATAAGAGAGTTATTCATCTTCTCCTTTTAAACACAAACAGCAGCTAATGGACACCAATAACTTGAGTAAAAATTTTTCCATTGGGTATCTTCTTGACACCATAGAGATTTATAGGAGGAAAAATGGGAGAAAAATTCTCCATAGCAAACTTCTAGCATCAAAGGTGTTAATAAAAAGAAAGGAAACATAGTATTTTCTCATTTTGACTCATCAGTAAGCCCCAATTCTTCTATCAACTTGTATTCTGTATTCTTGTATTCTGACTGAAATCCCCAGTTTCCTGGTCCAAGAAGGCACATGTCATTATTATGACCCTGGTAATTACCTTTCCTAAATAACTTGGGGGAATACTTCCACTTCCAGATGTAAATCACAGGCCCAGGAGTCTCAGTTTGGACCCAGAACAAGGCACAGAATATGAGTAATATTTCTTGCTTCAACCTAGGGCCTATAAATATAGACCAGAAAATAATCTTTCCAGGGGCATAGCTGATGTCTGGATAGTTTCTGTCTCTGCTGAGTTAGTAAGTAGCGGGGAAAAGTCTTCCCTGAAGACTCAGAAGCAGACTATTACTTTGCATTGGCTCCGTATTCACTCCCACACCATCTTCATGTGTCAGAGAACCCAAAGCTGATGCTTAACATTACAAAGTAGTTCTGAAAACTAGGCCTTTGAAAAAAGTTAGTTCTGGGCTCATAACCAGTGTCTCAGTTTGGGTTCCCCTGAAATAGACCCTGAGATAAGTATTTGAGTGAGTAGGGCAGTGAGTAGGTGAGGCAGGAAAAGGAAGGCAGCCAGTAAGTGTGCCTTATCAAGTGAATTTCCCCTGAGGATGAGTGGACTTTATTCTCACTAGGGAAATCTGGGGGCTAATATAGAACACATCAGAACTATCCTACCCAAGAGGCAAGGGAGCTGCGGTGTTTATATAGAAGCTCCTATCGGTCATTTGTCAAGGTAGGGAGCATTGATCTGTGCACACTTCCGTCTTGCTGTACACATGGTAAGAGTAAGTGGCCAGAGAAAACTCTTATGCAAAGAAATATAGATTCTGGCTGATGAAAGTTGGTCCTGCATGCACAGAACTGGTAAGGCTTGAGAGAATGTTGGCAGGGCACCAAGAGGATCTGCTGTAATCCTGGAGGGACTGGCAGTGTCATCCATGAAATTTCAGTTAGACTGCATGGTATTATCAAGGTCAGGCCACACCAAACATGAGATCTCAGTTCAAAATTAGCAAATACACAGGAAAACAAGTCAGTATGCGTTTCATTAAAAAATAAATAACATAATTTGACTCCTAAGAATGTCAGGTGATAGAATTATATACATCACAAAGTCTATGTGTAAAATGATTACATTAAACATGAATCAGAAGCATGAGAAGACCAAAAAAAAAAAAACAGGATTTGAGGGAAAATGATCATTGAAGTTAAAAATTCAACAGACTGAATGAATAGCAGATTAGATAAAACTGGAGAAATAATACACTAGAATACAGAGCTAAAGAAGTTATTTAAATGGGAAACAAAAGGATAAAGATTTTTAAAATATAATACAGTATTTTTATTTTTATTTAAAAAAATATTTATTTTTAAAGATTCTCTAAAGAGTATGGGAAAAAAATATGGTAGAGCAGTTAAAAAAGTAGAGAATAAAGTGAAATGGTACATTAGATGTCTAAAAGGTGCTCCAGAAGCAACAAATAAAGACAATTCAGGGGAGAGGAAAGTCAGTATTTTGAAAGATAATAGCTTAGAATTATTTAGATTTATTAAAGAATCCAATCCTCAGATTCAGAGAGCCTGGCAAATCCCAAATATAACTTCTCGTGGTGATACTGTCCTTTGAAACAGCCCTTAGTAAAGTCATCAGTAACCTTCACATTGTTATTTTGTTAAACCTTAGTGGGAAGTTTTATTTCTAATCTTTCTTGACCTATAAGCCATATTTGCTCCAGTTGACACTGTCTCATCCTTGATATGTTTTATTTACATAGCACACTGCCCTCATTTGACATTTTTCTATCTCATGGGTCTCTTCTCAGTCTCCTTTGCTGATTTCTCACATGTGTCACAATCCCTTCATGTTAAAATGTCCTTGGCTCTCTTCTCTTTCATATCTACACTCTATCGATTACTAATCTCATCTAAACTCATGGCTTTAAGTATTATGTATATGACAGCAGTTTCCAAATGTGTATCTATAGTCCAGACCATTCTTTCATAAATCCAGACTCATACATATAATGTGCTACCCACTATCTCCAATTGGATGGCTTCCAACACCCAAGACTCAACATGTTCTAAACTGAATTTTTTACATTTCCCCTCCAAAAATCCTCCACCTACAAGTTTCATATCTCAGTTAATAACAACCCTACTCTTCCAGTTGCTTTGGAATCACCCTTAACATCTCTCCCACAGCTCAATAAATCTCACTGGCTCTACATTCAAAATATATTCATACTGATCCTCTTCTTACCACTACCAAAGCTACGTGCCTGGCCTGAACCCCAAATCCCTTGTCTAAACAACTGCAAGATACTTTGTGTTAAACTGCATTATTAACCCCAGTTCTTTACTCCTTTAGCCATGCCCTTTTCCACCATATAATTTTGCAGATCATTAAAAACAAAAGTAGAATTTACTTCCCTGTCCCTTGACTTTGGGTATGGTCATATGACTTGCTCTGCCTAATGGAATTTTAGAAAAAGTGACAAAGGATTCCCACTGTACTTGTACAGTAAGGATAACCCTCTTGCACCTGTGACATTATAATATACCTAGCTGGTTTGCCGATCCCAAGAGGAAGATGACAAACATGTGGAGCTCAGTGACCCCAGTCAAGTCCAGCTTAAACTGGCAAATCCCTTAGGCAAAACCACAAGCAAGTCACAACTGTATGAGATCAGTTAAGATCTACAGAGACACTAAGCCACCCCCAGATGTGTAAGATACAAATGTTCACTATTGTGTGCTATGGAAATTTTGTGATTTTATTATTACAGGAAGCACAGATTGATACAGTCTCCTAACAGGTCTCCTAACTTTTCCCCTTGACTCCTAAAATCTTGCATCAACACACCAGCCAAAAAGGTCTTTTTTTTTTCTTTTTAATTATTCTGTTTTTCCTATGTTTGTGTTATATTGGTTTCCCATAGCATATTGGCAATGTTGAAAACAAAAACTACAGACATAAAAGTGTACTTATTTTAACATTTTATCCATATGTCATACTGTATCTTTGGCTAGTTTTGACCATGGGAACAAACCTAAGCAACTGATAATATGGAAGCCAGGTAATTGGTTCTGTTCCCCACCCCCTAACATAAGAGATGTCGATCAAAGAACCCTTGAACTGGGTGAGAATCAAAGCTGAGTCCCATGTTTCTTTATATAGGCTAATCAGTGTTTTGTGTGTTGCAAAACTGAAAACAAAACAATTTCCTACACAGCCTGCTGATGTCTGAGTTTTACATTTATAAACTCTCTTCAGAAATTCATAAAAAGGCCTCAGTTTTTAAAAAATAACCTTTAAGTTTACATATTAATAATCACGTGGATTTTAAAAGATTTACTTTCAACTATATTTGAAAACAAATTAACTTTCAACTTATTAAAATGACTTCACTCAGTTAATAAAAACTGAAATATCTACGTATCCTTTTGAAAATTCAGATTAGATATCTAACACACACCAAAATGCCTAAGGTTAATATTAATAATCATCAAATTATAATAATGTGTTAAAAAATTAGGAGGTAAAACATTATATAATAAAGAATTTATAAAATTATATCAAGAAGCAATACACTGCTTCCTCTTTTATATTTTACCTTTTTTTTTTTGTAAATAAACTTGTATTTTTTTATATGTGTAATATGCCAACACAGATAGCAGAGACTTCACTCGGTTGCTCAGTTGAGTCAAAAAAAAAAACCAATGGACA
Source organism: Camelus bactrianus (assembly GCF_048773025.1). Lineage (NCBI taxonomy): Eukaryota > Metazoa > Chordata > Mammalia > Artiodactyla > Camelidae > Camelus > Camelus bactrianus. The sequence goes on from NC_133541.1 coordinate 44,098,505, forward strand.
TTTAAAACAACAGACTCATGATTAAGGCCATAATTAAAAAGCTGGAGAATGTGTTCAGTAATTTTTAAATGCTATTAAATACCTTTGTCCTAAATGGCAAAACCCACTGCTTATAATGTTTAGCTATTTGTTTGTCTGTTTATGTTTTCATATTTTCTTGTCTTTCCTTATTTGTCTCCTTTGGGCAAAATTAACCACTGAACACAAAGATAATCACTCCTAGCATCTCTTTCATGGTTTCTGACCATGGTTACAAATTCTTTGTTTCTGCTTGCCAGAAATAGATCTGTTTCACCATGAACCTCTGCCTTGCAAGATTTCACTGCTCATTTATAAGATGGTCTGATGCAGAACCACTCTCTAGGGAAGCTACCCAGATGAAACAGTCACATCCAAGTAACTCCAGTCTGAATTTTCTGGGAAAAGATCAAAAGCAGGTGTGCAAGGTCAAGGTAATCCAAATTTGTACATGCTAAGGAAGGCCACTGCATTTGGTATTGTCTAACTTTTGCAATTATAATTTTAGTTGATTCTCAACTGCCTACATTAGAATGACTTGGGGTTCTTTGCATTCAAAATGGAGATTCCTAGGAGCCATGACAAATTTCCTGAAGCAAAAATGTCAGGGTGGAGATTGTGAATATGTATTTGGGGGGAAAAAAAGGTTACCAGTTGATTGGTGCTCACAATCTCTCATTTGAAAGATGTCAGGGAAAACTGACATGCTATTTAATAAGGAGGCCCAGAGGAGATAGCCAGGGGAAGATCTGTATCTGAACCAAAATAAACCCTCAAGAATTGCTGTAACTTGCAAATCAAGCACAAAGAGGAGATGATGCTCTTTGCTATGGTGTGTAAAAGAAAAATAGAAAGTTTGACCAGAAACCCTCCAGCTGTGGCTATCCCTTAGCAACTGCCTCCAGAATTGCATTTATACTTTTGTTCATGTTCCAGTAAAAATACAATCTATTTGATATGGCTTCCTATTTTCTACATTCTTGGCTGGCTTACTCGGGCTAACATTTTTTTCAATTGCATAATTCAAGCATGTGACATAAAATTATAAACTCGCATTGGCAACCAGCAAAAAGCAGACATTGCATAAAATAAACATAAAACCAATGAAGCAAATACTACAGAGCATGGATTAACTCTCCTATCCCAACTCCAAGCAGCTTAGCCTGTGTTTGCTGATTTTTTCTTTATTTCTCTTTTTGGTACATCAATAAACACTAAAAATTTGACAATACCCTTTATCTTTGAAATCAAATTTCTTTGGCTTTTGTGTACTAATCTGAAGCTTCACCTTTAAAATGAGCAGTGAGAGTCAATAAATAGCTACTGAACTGTGCCCAGTGGGAGAGACAGAGCTGGGGCTGATGGCTCTCATTGTCTGTCACTCACTCCAGGGCTCATTTGAATGCCTATGACACAGAATTTGAGTGTGCAAAATAGTAATGTTGTTTTTCAGACCACAGACTCAATCCTTTTAATCCAGACTTCTGAAAGACAGTCCCTATAAGAAGCCCTACTAAAAAAAAGAGAAAAACAAAAAAAAGAAAGAAAAAAGAGAGAGAGAGAAAATGGAATCCTACCTCATTCTATGTCTAACAGACATAAACAAAAACACAAAGGCACCCATTTCACACCCCACTTCCAAGATGGATTCCAATATTTTATTTTATCTCCAAAATACATAACTAAAGTAAAAGATGAATAAAAACATGTAGATTAAAAATATATTTAAATACATGAAAGTATTTACCAGATAACTAAATATTCAATTTTAAAGTGGCCCAGCCATTGCTCTAGGGGATCAAAGGCAGAGTAACTTTGGCAGAAGATGATAAAAAAAAATATTGTCACCACGTGTGTGACCTATGCCAGCCAATTCTCATGTTTTCTTCTGTAAAATGGGAATAATTGTGAAAATTACTTGATCTGCTGTGTAAGATGATATTAGTGAGACTAAACAGCAATAACATTTTTTAGTGCTTAACAAATTCAAACAAGAAGGAAGCAGCATTGTTGAATATAGTGAAGAGAGACAGAAGTAGGTATAAGGGGGAAAACAGACAAGATTAGCAGAAGCACAGAATGACTTTAGTGATTTTCTTCATTGTCATATGTAAAATTGAATTTTATTATGTGAACCAGTATTTTAACATACTTCTTAAATTTTCAGAAATATCCATTTGATACTTTTTAAATAGGAGTGGGGAATTGTGCAAAAGAAGAAGTAAAAGGAGCAAGAGGATGAGAAAAGAGAGGAAAGAAAAATAACCATTGCATCTAACTAATTTGAGATTCTCTGAAAACAGAGGGATATACATAATTCCTGATTTAAAGACCCTGAAATAATCTTCCACTGTCAGAACTTCAAACATCTCTTCCCACTCAGTAGTCTCCAAAAACTCTAAGAATCATTGCCTTCAAAATAGAATGTACACTTTTTTAGGTAGGGACTGAGTTTTGGACATCGTTGTTTTTCTAGACATAGGACAATGCCTGGCGCATAGTGGACACCAGTAATAGTTAAATAGTAAATTAATTTGTTAATTCAGCCAACATTTATTAAGCATCTGCTATATGGAAGTCATGCTTTAGGATATCAATGTTAAATAAATTTCCAACCATGAGTGGTAACTTGCACTTTCTCTATTGTCCCAAGTGTGTTTGATGGCTATCTCTTGATACCCTATGTAGATGAACCACCTACAGACCTTATTACATCACAGGCTGAACATAAAGTCTTCTTGCTAATTACTTTGTGTTCATGAAATCCTGCTATTATTGCTGTTGTGTAGCCATCTGCTATCTCTCCCATTCCGCCCCCCTCTAATCTAGATGCTGGTTCATGCATCCAGGTGATAATTACATAAAAAACTGAGATGAATCACAGTTTGAAAGGTGGGAACTATTTTCTTTCTGCTTTTCTATACTTCAACTGTAGCTCTTTAAAAAACACTGAACAATTGTTTCTTTCCTCTATAAAGTTCAGCTTAGTGCCTAAATCATTGACCAGTTTTCAATCTATTGCCTCTTAGCTCCAACTCTACTCTTTGTTAGCTCCTTTAATACTAGAATGTTTATCCTGTTGACCTAAAACAAAGGGACTGCCAGATACTTCTCCAGCAAAGATGGGTTTACTTTTACTCAGAATCAGCAGGGAATTGCAAATCAGAGTCTACAACAATGGCAAGCCACGCGCAGGTCCTCACAGGGCATGGGAAAGATAACACTTTTACAGAGGGGGAAAAAGAAGTTGGGAGGACTGTAGTGAACAAAGAGTCCACAGCTTTTCATTGGCTGAGTGCTTGCCAGGAAAGTAGAGGTGTCTTGCTTTTTCCTGTTGGTCTCTTCTGTCATTGCAGGGCAATGACAGAGGTTTGGCTGCTACTGGTCTCTTTAAAAGAAGCATTCTCTGTAGAAATGTCAACAAGACAATTTGCCTTAGCTTCCAGAGAGTCAAGTTTAGAATGCCTCAGAATCTTAATAATAGTTAAAGTGGCAGGGAAAAGTACTGGACCCAATAACACTGAACATAGGGCCATTTTTTATTTTATTTCTACTGGAATTAAGAAAGCCATGTTGCTTCCACAACATTCTAAAATCACGAACTACTCCAAAAGCATATCTGCTACAAGTATAAAAAAATTGCAGTTGTGTTCTTAGCTAAAGTGTAAACCCATGTAACAGTGCCTGATTCAGCCTCTTGGGTTGAAGTACCCATAGGTAAAGATGCTGATTCAATGACATCAAAAGGAGTTGCAATAGTATACCCGGCACAATATGTGCCACTGTCACCTGTTAAATAAGAACTACCAGAAAACCATGAGAAGGCAGTGTTGCCCAGGGGAATTTCCTGTAGAGCATCACGAAGAATCAGGAGGTGATCTGTCAGCATTAAGCAGAGGGACTCTGTCCATGATAGACATAAGAAGAGCAGCAAAGTTAAGGTTATTACAACACAAGCATGTGGCTTTCCATTGGTGTAGGCATTTCTTTCTTGTTCATACATAAAAAAGAAAAAGGGAATCTGATGTTTGGGATACCCAAGGGCAGGTGGGTCCATCACACTTTCCTTTAAGGCTTTAAGAGCTATGTTGTTCCATAAAATTGAGGCGGAATTGTTGTTGTTCAGTAAAACAGACATTTGGCCATAACACAAACATTTGGAATCCAATTTCAGCAATAACCAAACTGAGTAGCCTGAGAAAACCTTACAGTTGGCACTTAGTTTAGGATTTGGGGAGCAATAAACAACACTGTTATCCCCGAACACGCTGCTGCTCCTAATCCTCAAATGTTACTAGCACGCATTTGCACTGGAAGCCATTTCTTTACTGTAACTGATTTATGCAGCACATTCTTTAGTATTTCAGTTGATGAAACTAGACAATACCTTTTTGCCTTCACTTTGTAAGAAAAAAAATTCACCTGGACAGTAATGCCTCAGGGTTTTACCGAGAGGCCTTACTTCTCACAAATCATGAAGGCTGATCTGGGTGATAGAAAGTTCCCAGGGCTTTTAGTTTGTTGCAATATGTGGATGATTTGCTTCTATGCTTTCTTCTCAAGCCTCCTCACAGGAAGACAACATCCACTTGGTCAAGCTTTTATCCTTAAAGGGACATAAGATTGTCAAAGATTGTCAAATTTTTACCAGGTTTGATATTTAGGGCTTTTGATATTAGAACAAAGGCTACACTTAGATCCAGTAAACTTCATGATGTCCTAAATGATTCCCTCTTAGTTATAAGTAGATAGATAGATGGATCATTAATAGATAAATAGGTAGATACAGAGATAGATACATAGATAGATAAAGAGAAAATCCTAATAATTTTCTATACTAAACTTTTCCTGTTCAAATTACAATGTAGTTTCTGTCTCCCGATGGGATCCTGACTGAGACAGCATTAAAAGCACAGTACAAGAAGATTAGTAGCTGAAGGTTTCTATTTCCTAGGGATTAAAAACAAAAGTCATTAATGTACCTCAGAAGTAGAAATATATGAATAATAAAGAAAGTATGACATTGTCATTCTTTGAATGAAAGAATTATTATCTTATTTATGCATAAATAAAACTTAAAATAAGAATGTTTTTCAAAGTTTTAGTTATTTGTTTCCATCCATGATGTCAGTAGTTCTTTCCCAAACACAAATGTTCAAAGAATTTTCCTGAGTCAGCTTTCTGTAAGACAGTTCCTAGAAGACATGCACATTATGCAATGTTTTACGCATCATGCATATTTTATGGATTTTTCTCCTTTTGCACAGTCCCTAAACACATTTAATAAAAATTTTGTTAAATGTATTAAGTAACCACAAAAACCAACCACTGTACCACTTAAAGAGCTACCACCTCATTATTAAATAACTTCAAAATGATCTGTTAATTACACTAAACCAAAGGGAACCACAAGAGGGCTTTAGAGTAAGCTTTGAATTTCTAAATGTAAGCAAAGCCACCCAAGAAAGTTTTTTGCTTGGTTTAGTTTATTGTGATAAAATAATAAATTTTATCACAACAAATATTCTGGTAATATTTACTAATATTAGAGGCTTCCATTATTCAACTCTCTTATATATCAATGAGATTGATAGAGTAGGCTCTTGAATCATTGAGTTACATGGGCTTTGACAGAAAAATATCTATACTGTCAGTCTTGATGCAACAGCCACTAACAATGTTACATAACCATATAGTTTAACATAGGATCCCCCAATATCTTCAGATTTCTGTTCATCTTTCAACAAATGATACTAGTTCCAAAGAAAATGAAATGGACAGTAACACTGCCCTCAAGAAGCCAGGAAAATGAGGAAGGCCATCATATCATTTGAGTTCAGTCTTGAAGATAAGCACAGGCTTGCAGAGAAGGAAAACCATTGGAAATTACTCTGAGAAATGTAATAGGGATGGACTGACAGATAGATTGATAACCAGTTTTGAGGTCCATGGTGAGGTTCTCTACCCAAAATTTGTTACATAATTGTCATGAAAGCAGAAAAAATTAACCTACTAGAGTCATTTGAGATTGGGCGTGGGGGCCAAGGCAGGAATAGTAAAAGCTGAAGTAAATAATGGATTCTAGGACATGAGAGCAATGTGAAAATTACAAACAAAGATGAGATCCTGCCTAAGGAGAGACAGAGACAGTGCCCAGAGAAAATGTCTTGATCAGAAAAACAAGGACTGATGTAGGAGTAAAAGAAAAAAGCAGGTTCACATAGTGAGAGATAGTTGGAATTAAGGAGGTTTTCAACAGGGAGAGAGGACCGTGAGAGTTGGAAATCTGAGAAATCAAGCAATGCTGAGTCATGACAAGGACCAAGATGTTTTTACTTCATGTTTCCACTGCTTCAGTGAGACGGGGAGAAGGACAGGGTTTGCAAGGAGACAACCCGCCAGGCAACTACTCTACTTTACCTGATAGATCCAGCATATGACCCCAATCTATCAATAACCCATGGGTTAGAGACAGTAAAGAGGGTTGAGTTTAGGATTAGGCCACAATAGCATGAATGTGATTTAGAATATTTAATGTCGGTCTGAGAAAAAAAATCCCATAGAAGAATTAAAATAAGAGGTATACCTCTCTCTTCAGAAATTCTTTTCGTTACTTCAAAACAGGACCAGTAGAACAGAGAGCACACCTTCAAGCAAAACCACATGTGACTCTGTGGTACAGGTCCATCTAATAGCTTACTAACTTCGTCTTCAGTTGTTTCACAGAGAAATATATTTTCCTCCCCAACTAGATCATATGCTCTCCAAAGAAAGTGGCCATATTCTCCTTCTCCTTCTGCCCGTGGCACCTACTCAGCATAACACTATGGAAGGCATTATGAAGCAGTGAAAAGAAAAATGCCTCAGAAGGCAGAGAATTCTGAAGTCAAACCTCTGCATGTTTACTTGCCACGTGACCCGAGAAAGGTTACTTCTCCTTCCGAAACTTCAATCTTTTCATCCAACTAAATGCTGATAATAATAATTGTGCAATGGGTCCTGTGAACATTTAGTGAAATAAGCACCACACCCAGTTCCAAGGACACAGTAAAAACTTATAAATGGTTGTTAGTACTGTTTCTACCATGCACATACACTGGGCTTAATAAAGACTTCTTGAATGAATATAGTTCAACGTAAGCACCAGCTTTACAATGTGATGAAATGGATATCTCACAGAGAAACATCCAGAGTACCTGGGAAGGATTTTTTTTTTTTTTGTCTCAAAGTCTTGGAATGTTTCTAAGTGGAATCGTAGAAATAAATGATCACTATGGCCAGTTTCACTGTAGAACAAGGCAGGGAAGATCTCCCAGATCACAAGATCTGGGGATTCTGCAGCAGCATTCCGTCTTACAATGGGGTAGCTCAGTCAATTTTAGAACTAGGCTATGAGTGAGCACTGCCATTTGAATAGACCAGGCAGATGAGTTGTTGGCCACAGCAAGGGGCTCTCTCTCCCCTCATCCCAGAAGTGCTCACACTTCTATCCAGCTTGTCTCACTATGTTTTCCAAACATTACTCATCCTTGCTTCCTGCCATTCTGAAATTATAAATTCTCGTGAACAAGGGGGTCCTTGGACAGACGAAGAAAAGCAGGAAACTCTGAACTGATTAAAAAAAAAATACATTCTGAGTTGACAAGTGTCCTGGAGGCAGACAAAAAACGGTGGGACATAACAGGAATCTCTACCATCCGAATGTAACCTTTTGCTCATTATGACCTCATCCCACTTCTCTGTCAAGACTAAATAAGAACAAAAAATCCATTCTTCACCCTGGGAAGGTGGTGCTGAAACGAAGATTAGGAAAGATGACTCCAAACCCCTCCCTGCCAATGAACATTCTGCCAACTCATTTTTACACCCCATACGGCTTGCCAAAGAAACTCGGGGCAGCCTCCCACCTGAGTGCCTGCCCTTCCCTTGAGCACACTACCTATCACTTAATAAATCATTGCTTTGCTTTCTTGACCTTTGTGTCTTATTTCTGAATTCTTTCTGTGGTGAGACAAGAATCTGCTCTCTGACAACAATTACCATATTCTGAGTAGCTTCAGGGTAAATTATTATAAAATAATCAGTATTGAGGCATTGTACTAAACTGATGACAGCTGGACTTGAAACTTAAAAACACCTAGTAAACAGAATAATTCTACAACTAGTATACCTCTGTGGATGTACGTCTGTGTGTATTATTAAGAAAGAAACAGGTAAAGGAAAGGAAATAAATATTTACTTGCCTACCACTTAACAATTTACTTGCCAGTATTACAAGTACTACTTGGAAGAGGAAGAGCAGATTAACCTGCTTTCTATGGATATTAAAAAAGAAAAACTCATCAGAGTACATCTATTATGGAAAACAAACGTAACTTTACAGAATGTGGAATCTCAAAAACAAAGCAGTGGTCACAGCAAGTATGGAAAGGGAAATGTCCTACTGAGCCACTTAGTGTTTAAAATGGTCCAGACAGCAACAAAATATGGGAATGTGAGTCTAAACTCAGAAATTAAACATTCTATCTAAAACTAAATATTTTTACTTGAGATAGAAATGGCCCACTTTTATTGTAAATGAGGAAATATTTAACTCAACAAAATAGCATCAGAATTTACCCTCCTGGGCAGGTTTTCACTTAGGCACAATCATCTTTCAATTTCTTAACACCATTTATTTATAACTTCTTGGTAATTACAAATGTACCTGACTTTCATGCAATAGATGTGTTCTTTTAAAAAAAACGCTGAATAACTTCAAAATTTATAAATTATATTTTACTTATATAATTTATACATTATATTGCAATGCCCCAAGAGGGTTTTCTACTACTTAAAGAGATCTTTCTAGAATGAAAAATCCTTTTGTAGAATAAAACAACAACAACAAAAAACCCAGATCTATCATTTGTATAAATCTTGTAGTTTGGAAGGTTTTAAAGCAAGTTGCTTCTACAATACTGCCAATTAGTAGAACAATTTAAAATATTCAGATATAATTGTAGTTCTGAAGTATTCTCTCTGAAATAACTCTCTATTAAATATATACAAAATGAAATGTGTAGGAAAGCAGAAATGATAAAAGGAATTTTTTTTAATCTAAAAAGGTAATGTATACGTGCAAACAGAAGTACTCATTGTGAACAGTCTTACAGGAACAGACAGGTTATACTCACTATGGTGCCTGAGATGCCACATACATTCCTTGACAGAAGGGCTCCACGGTGGCGCAAGCCATCCAGAGAAGGATGTCAGGATGTGCCCAGACCAAGAAGTCTAGAAAAAATATAAACATCATGAAAATTATTAAGGGATAAGGATGAATTCACTGTTTAGGTCTGTATCAAATTGGTTTGAATATTTTCAATTGATCATTCAAATCAGAAAAATAATGTAACTTAAAAAAAGTTAGTCAAGTGAGGCACTTGTCAACTTGAATTTTACAACTGAAAATGTTCTTTAAATAGAATGAGCATATACTTTTTTATCCAGATTAGTAGACTTTTCAGTGTGGAAATGATCACTGAAAAAATTAAAATTAAAGCACTTTTTAAATAGTTATTGATTGACTCAAAAAATTGTTTTATTATATTGGTAGACCTATACAACATTTTTATTCAAAAACTATTTTCAAAGAGATGCTTTCCAAAAATTAAAAAGAACACATTTTTATAGATTAAGGCAATATTTTAAAAACTTGTATCAATGATTTGAAAGTGGCTTTGAAATTCTTAGCTCATCACCTACTACAAAGGCAAGAAAAGGTGAGGAGAAAGACCAAGGGGATTGGACAGTGAGAAAGCTGTTGCAGAGTCTTCCATTTCCCTCCCTCTCCTAAGTAATTGGGGCTTCAAGAGAACCATTCAGAAAGCTTGCCTGTAATCCCTGCAGTTTGAGACATTTCAGACTCATACTAGAAAAAGATAGAAGGCTAAAGAGACCATCATTATGTGCGGCAGCAGTAATCTGTAGGTATGCTGTGAAAGGACCATGCTCTCCAAGTTTGGGAGGCCAAAAGGCATTTGTGTTCCACCAACAAAGGGAATCTCCAGGGGAGTTACATAGAAAAGGAGCCCTCGGAAGAGTGGGATCCTATAGTGACAAAACCACAAAAGGGTCCCACAGGAAAGAAGCCTGCATTTGGACTACCATACACACAAAGCAAAAATATCTGATTGTTACCTCTAAACTTCACCCCCAGGACTGTCCCTGAAGAGGACTACAACTAGCACCTAGAAAGAGGATAGGAGACGGAGCAAGGGATAAAGGTCTACTCACTTTTCACTACAGCTTTTGAAACCTGAGTTAAAACAGAACTAAAGAATGCTTTTTAATTAAAAAATATTGAAGTTTTTGCTAATCAACCTGACTGGACTCTTTAATATTTGAAAGTGTCTAGAAAATCAATTAGATCTACCCAAAATTTCATTAGGCAGCTGGAAAGAGCAATTCTGCACAGTGGATTTAAGGATGCAGGAGACAGTACTAAGATAATCAACAACAACAATAATAATAAAGTTCCGTCTATCTTGTTCCATACTGAGTAATAGTCAATCAGCCAGTGACATATCTATGTTTATGGAGATATTTAAAACTTATTAATGAGGTATTTTTTTCCCCTAGATCTCTGTTTAAAATAACTTTCTCAGATTGGGGGACTTGTATCCCTGGCAGGTAGAGTGGTATGAAAGACTACAAGCAGAGCCATAAGATTATGACTTTAGAACAAAGAAACTGTCATCCTTATGCAGGGTAGGATAGATTAGAAAAGACGCTCAGCATATGCCAGAGCCAAGACGGTGACAGAAAAAAGGGTTGTGAACAAGACCGCAGAAATGATTCCGCGAAGCTCACCCAGCTAGAATATTCACCAGTTCTTTGGTAGAAAATGGTTGGAAATTTAGCATCAGAACCATATTATATATTATTACATTTTATGATATCTATAAATATGTCATTTAGGAACCTGTTACCCAGTGCTAATTCCTTAGTGTTTGCTCAGCCATTTTTATTTAATCTGTTTATTATCTATACAAGGTTGCAAACTAAAGAACTTTTTTGAATATTTTGATAAATAAAATGATATTAAAGTCAAGATCTTAGTGTCTACTGTGGGCAAAACAGATACTACACAACTCCTACAAATAGCTTCTAGAAATACACCAGCTAAAAGAGTTAAATAGGGGCATGGAGACCCTGGTCAAGACACTGATGTAAGTTCTGACTTTGTTTCACCCCACTGCTTCAGACCTTTGACAATGAAAGACAAACTATCACAACCTGAATATACAGCCTAGCTCCAAAGTATGATAAACATCTCTAGAAGCCAGAAACAGAACACAAAGTTGAAGGACAACTACTATAGGGCTGTGAGAGATGGGATCTTGAAGCAGCAAGTTAGTGGCCAAGAGTTCACTGCTACAGAACAATAGGTGACTGGAGACAAGAGTCCTAAATGAGATGAAGGCCAGGGCCAGGCTCACTCTTGAAGCCAGCACCTGAGGGACTGCCTTCCTTTTCCCAAAGGAAGTTGGGAAAACTGCCTCCATTAAGATGTAAGAGAGGCTGAGGGCTTAGAGTGGTAGAAGGACAAAGAAATATCTTCTTGACCTTAAACTAAGCTCAGTATCCTTAATATTACCAAAGGATCAGTGCTTTTAGCCACCATTAAAAGACCTGGTTCTGGGCTGAGGGCCAGAAGCCTGGGAGGAGATGACCTCCAAACTACTTGACAGTGAGTTAGTTTGACAAGTTGGGGCATGGATTTGCCAAGAATTTGAATGGAAGATAAGATCAGGATAAAAGACTTGAATTGTGAGTAATAACAACTGCAGTAAGCCTATAAACTTATGGAACTATGCTGACTTTTCAGTTTACATACTGAGCCTAGTTTAATTGCAGTAATTCTTGAAAAGAGTTCAACTATGCTGGCTTTAGGATAATTCTTACATTCAATAAGTTCTTTGTAAAGCAAGGAAAATGGTTCTATTATTAGGCTACCATATAGGAGATTCGTGACTAGGGTTTGAGTTATTTTTATTTATTTAAAGATTCTTACTCAACTAACTCCAAAAGGAGTTCCTAAAATCAGATGACAGGGAAAAAAAAAAGAAGTTAAAAAAAAACTGCTTAAGTAAGACTCTACAGTAAAAGAATCTCTACCACACAAAGGGAGCTGAACACAAATTAAGCAGTATGACCAGGAAACCTTTAGTTACCTGGAATGGCCATTATTCAGTTATTTCAACAAATACTGAATGAATACATGAGTATCATGTACAGGGTGTTATGTTGGGAAGGACGGGAGATAGAGTGCAATCAAAATGGCCTGTGCTCTTACAGAGTTTACAATTAAACTGAAGATACATGAGCCTTTCATTGAATGCCTGTAGCACGAAGTGTCATTACCTTAGAAATGTGACAAACTAACTGCTTTGAGAGCACAGAGGAGAACAGGATCCCTTTAGCTTGGGAAATACAAAGGTATGGTAAAGCAGATGGTATTGGAGTTGCACAGCCCATGATGGATAAAGGGTGGAGGGAAGTCTATAACAAAAACAAAACAAACAAAACAGAGACAGACAGAGAGAGAGAGACAGCTATTTTAAGAAAATGAAATGTCATAGAAAGTCTAGAGATGGTAGAAGCAATACTTATCACAGACAGAAATGGGTCTAATATTTGTGTCAGAGGCAGTGTAAGATTAGGTTGTACTCAAGTGGTAAAGGATATTCATTTATGCATTCAGTAAATACTAATTAGCAATTCTTGGTGATACAGAAGCAAAAAAATTTAGACATGTTTCCACACACAGAGAGCTGATAGGCCAGTAGGAAAAAAAAATACATATTGAACAAGGATTACAGTGGAGAAGGACAAGGTTGTCATCGAAAGATACTCTCAGGAAGTACTATTTTTACTTAGAATTGAAGGATGTGTGCCAAAAGAAGGAAAGGAGAGCAGGATAGAGCATGCCAGGTGTAGAAAATTGCCTGTGAAAGAATCCAGAATCTAAGCATAATTGGGGACCTAAAATAAGATTTAAGAACATAGAGGCACAGTGTTAAAGTAGAATGAAAGAAACTACCAGGTAAGCAGAAACACGTTTGAATCATCATTCTTCATTAACCTATTTATGACAGAATAGACTGAATAACCAGATATCTGCGGGAACACTTTACTTCTGTTGATTATTTTTCTCCTACTCCTACTTAGTTGTTTAACAATGCCCGTATTTTTATGGCTTATAACTTTTTAGGAACACTGGTAGGAAATGCCTGTCATAGAAAAGTTTGGTAACTTGGAATCTGATTTTTTTTTTTAAAGAAGGGGGAGAAGAGCCAAGATGGCAGAGCAGAAGGCTGTCCGTAGCTCACCCTCTCCCACAAATATACCAAGACTGAGATCCACAGGCCCACCCATCCACTCAGAACACCTGCTGAAGTTTGACAGAACATTGCCTTCTTCAAAAGACAAAATCTGCCACAAATCTGGTAGGAGAAAAGGAAAATAATGCACGACCGGTCCCGCGGGGAGGGAGCGGCAAAGGAGGAATAGCACTGCACGCTGTGTCTCCCCCTCTCCAACGGAGAGGTCAGCGGGGCTGAGGGGGAACCTCCGAGGCTCGGATCTGTACAGAATAGCCCTTGACCGACAAAACTAAGATAAACGGGCACAGAGGGTCCCCGCGACCCCCAGTCCTAGAAGCGAACCGGCAGGTGGGGGACAGGACAGGCTGCCCGAGCCGGGCGGGGGACTGGGGCGGCTGCACTGAGGCAGCCCCGGGGGACTGCAGGGGGCTGTGCGCTGTGGCTGGGAGGGGGATACAGAGCAGAACAGCCTGCGTCCCCCATAAAATACAAAAAAAAAAAAAAAAAAAAAAAAAAAAAAGCAAAGCACCACTGCTGGTGTGCCCTGGGGGGAGGGGCGCCGCAGCCTTTGTCTCCTCAGCCCCGCGGCGCCATGGCTGGCGCCTTCTCTGGAGAAGAGAGGCGGGGCGCAGCCACAGCCGCCATATTCTCCCACAGAGGCTCCCAGGCCCACGTGGGGTCGAAACCTGAATACATACCTAGGGGCCCCTCAAACTCACAGGCAGGACCGAGATTTGTTTACAGCTCCAGGCAGAGGGGGCCATTCTGCCCTGGTTCCTCTGTGAACTCGCGCCTCTACAACAAATGAACAAGGAGCGGAGCTCTGGCACAGAGCGGGGAAGGCGGCTGGCGCGGCCGTTTTGTCCGAGCCCGCCTCCTGAGTACGGCCCCTGCGCAGCGTGGGGGAGCAACCCGCCCACTTACTGTGCCCGAGCGCAGCGCTTCAATGCGCCTTAGCGGGTGGGACCTGTCCGCCTACAGGGCACAAGTGTGGCACTAGAACACAGTGTTGGGAGGAGGCGTGATCTGCCTGCCTCCTGGCACTGAGAGCAGCACAGACCTGGGGCGTGACCAGGAGCTCTGGAACCAGCCAGCGGAGTTCGCGCAGCAGGGCAAGGGCAGGAGAACCGGCAACCACAGAACACAAAGGCAGCCCTGCTCAATAGCCATGGCAGGCTCTGGCCACCACAACACTGGCCACACCCCACAACCAAAGGATAACAGACAAAAGGCATGGAAGGAAGACTTGGCAACCCTCCATACTTAAGAAGGACCTCTCCACAAAATTATTAAGTGCACACAGTCTCCACAAGAACGTATCCACCTTTTTTCTTTCCTATTCTTTTTTAATTTTTAAATCCCTTTTAAAATTGTCTTTTAAATTTCTAATTAATTTTTAAAATTTCTCTCAATTTGATTTCTATTTCTCTTTGTTCTTCTGTTATCAATTATAATCTATTTTCACATCCTTTTTTTCTTTTAAATTTTTAAAAAGTTTCTCTCAATTTGATTTTTATAATTTTTATTTCTTTGTTTTGTTCTTCTGTTATTGATTATACTGTTTTCAAAGTTTTTTATCTTCTTTTAAATTTTTAAATTTTTTTTGGTTTTATTTCTGTATCCACTTTAGATAGATAGGTAGACAGACAGACAGACAGACAGACCTCATTCAGGACCACAGTAGATAACTGATACTCCAAAATCCATAGTGCCAGAGAGATATAAGTAAAATGAAGAAGCAGAGGAACCACTCCCTATTAAAAGAACAAGAGAAGTCCCCTGAAGGAAATACAAAATATCATATGAGAACACTATGAAGAACTATAGGGAAACAAAATGGATAACCTAGAAGAAATGGACACGTTTCTGGAAACATACAGTCCACCAAGACTGAATTAAGAAGAAACTGACCACTTGAACAAACCAATCACTAGAAATGAAATCGAATTAGCAATAAAAAACCTCCTACAAACAAAAGTCCAGGGCCAGATGGCTTCACTGGGAATTCTACCAAACATGCAAAGAAGAACACATACTGGTCCTTCTCAAACTATTCCAGAAGATTGAAAAGGAGGGAGTACTCCCCAAACTCATTCTATGAAGCCACCATCACCCTGATAGCAAAACCAGGCAAAGACATGACCAAAAAAGATTACAGACCAGTATCACTGATAAACATAGATGCAAAATCCTCAACAAATTATTAGCAAACAGAATCCAACAGCACATTAAAAAAATCATACACCATGACCTAGTTAGATTCATCCCAGAAACACAAGGATGGTTCAACATATGCAAATCAATTAATGTGATATACCATATCAACAAGAGACAGGACAAAAAACCACATGATCATCTCAACAGATGCAGAAAAGGCATTTGATAAAATTCAACACCCATTTATAAAAAAAAACTCTCACCAAAGTGGGTATAGAGGGAACATATCTCAACATCATAAAAGCTATATATGACAAACCTACAGCCAGCATAGTACTCAACAGTGAAAAACTCAAAAGCTTCCCACTAAAATCTGGGACAAGACAAGGATGCCCACTATCACCACTCCTATTCAACATAGTCTTGGAAGTCCTAGCCACAGCAATCAGGCAAGAGAGAGAAATAAAAGGGATCCAAATTGGAAAAGAAGAGGTAAAAGTGTCACTATATGCAGACGACATGATACTATATATAGAAAACCCTAAAAGGTCCACACAAAAACTACTAGAACTAATAAAAGAATTCAGCAAGGTTATCAGGATACAAGATTAATGTATGAAAATCAGTTGCATTTTTTTACACTAATGATGAATCAACAGGAAAAGAAAGTAAAGAAACAATCCCTTTTAAAATAGCACCCAAAGTAATAAAATACCTAGGAATCAATCTAACCAGTGAGGTGAAAGACTTATACATGGAGAACTACAAAACATTGATTAAGGAAATTAAAGAGGACTTAAAGAAATGGAAAGATATTCTATGCTTCTGGACTGGAAGAATCAATATTGTTAAAATGGCCATAATGCCCAAGGCAATCTACAGATTTAATGCAATCCCTATCAAATTAGCCAGGACGTATTTCACAGAAGTAGAACAAATCATATTAAAATTTATTTGGAATCACAAAAGACCCAGAATTGCCAAATCATTACTGAAGAAGAAGAATGAGGCTGTAGGAATAACCCTCCCAGACTTCAGACAGTACTACATAGCTACAGTAATCAAAGCAATATGGTATTGGTACAAAAAACAGACATATGGATCAATGGAACAGAATAGAGTGCCCAGAAATGAACCCATAAACTTTTGGTCAATTAATTTTTGACAAAGGAGGCAAGAATATACAATGGAATAAAAACAGCCTCTTCAGCAAATGGTATTGGGAAAACTGGACAGTAGCATGTAAATGAAATTAGAACACTCCCTCACACCATACACAAAAATAAACTCAAAATGGCTTAAAGACTTAAACATAAGACAAGACACAATAAATCTCCTAGAAGAAAACATAAGCAAAACATTATCTCACATACATCTCAGCAATGTTCTCCTAGAGCAGTCTACCAAAGCAATAGAAATAAAAGCAAAAATAAACAAACGGGACCTAATTAAAATTACAAGCTTTTGCGCAGCAAAGGAAATAGTTAGCAAAATAAAACAACAACATATGAAATGGGAGAAAATATTTGCAGAAGATAAGACTGACAAGGGCTTGATTTCCAGAATATATAACAGCTCATATGATTTAATAAAATAAAAATAAAAAACACAATCCCAAAATGGGCAGAAGACGTAAACAAGCAATTTTCCAAGGAAGACATATGAAAGGCCAATAGACACATGAAAAAAATGCCCAATATCACTAATTATCACAGAAGTACAAATCAAAACTCTAATGAGGTGTCACCTCACACCAGTCAGAATGGCCATCATTCAAAAGTCCACAAATGATAAATGCTGAAGAGGGTGTGGAGAAAAGGGAACTCTCCTATACTGCAGGTGGTAATGCAGTTTGATGCAGCCACTGTGGAAAACAGTATGGAGATTCATCAACAGACTAAAAATAGACTTACCATATGATCCCACAATCGCACTCCTGAGCTTATGTCCAGAGGGAACCTTAATTCAGAAAGACACCTGCACCCCAATGTTCATAGAAGCACTATTTACAGTAGCCAAGACATGGAAACAACCTAAATGTCCATTGACAGATAACTGGATAAAGAAGTTGTGGTATATTTATACAATGGAACACTATTCAGCCATAAAAAATGATAAAATAATGCCATTTGTAGCAACATGGATGGCCTTGGAGAATGTCATTCTGAGTGAAGTATGCCAGAAAGAGAAAGACAAATACCATAAGATATCACTTATATGTGGAATCTAAAAGAAAAAAAAAAGAAAAGAAAAGACAAATGAACTTATTTACAAAACAGACACAGACTCACAGACATAGCAAACAAACTTATGGTTACCGGGGGGAAAGGGGTGGGAAGGGATAAACTGGGAATTTGATATTTGTAGATACTGACCAGTATATATAAAATACATAAATCAGTTTACACTGTATAGAACAGGGAACTATATTTGATATCTTGTAATAGCTTATGGTTAAAAAGAATATGAAAATGAATATACGTATATTCATGTATGACTGAAACATTGTTCTGCACAGCAGAAACTGACACAACGTTGTAAACTGACTATACCTCAATTAAAAAAAAAAGAGCAATCAAACGTACAAGAAACCTATCTTGTCTCTAGAAAGTCTAAGATAGTAGGACATAAGAGAATTGGACTTAGCTGTAATATTTTCTCAGGAAACAGAAAAAGGTTAATAGTCTAGAGAATTTGAACATTAATAACATTTTATTCTGTTGTCTATTATGGGGGAAAGGAGTTATAAATCTGGATTAAAATTTATTCCTTTGAAATAAGCTTAAGGCATGACTTTGATCTGTCATTCAATATTAACTCCCAAAAATATTTACTGAGCATACCTACTTTTGATCAAGCACTGCACTGGACATCAAAGATAGTGTAATTTTTTTTTAAAGTGGTGGTGGGGGGATACAAAACAGACGTAGTCCTTGTTCTAATGGAGCTCACAGTACCGTGTAGGAGACAGATACTAACCAAACATCAGGAAAAAGAAATGTAAACCGGTTACTGTGAAAAGTGCCTTTGTTGCCACAAAACCAGCCTCTGCACATCAAAGCCAGATTGAAACCCAGAGGCAGAGTTTTGGAAGAAAAAGAACAGTTTTGTTACTTTCCCAGGCATAGGGGAGTCACAGCAGGCTAATGCCTTAGAGACTGTGAATCCCTCTTGGGGTTGAGGTCTTGAGGTTTTATAGAACTAGATGGAACTGAAAGGGTGATAACAACCAGAGTGCTTTACAGGGAGCTGCTACATTCCTCTTAGCCTTGATGATCTTCCTGCCATCTTGGAGGAGGAACTTTGAAGGGTCTGTCCAACCTTCTGAGATTATTAGCCCATTACCTCCTCCCTGGAGTATAGCCACTGGGTTAAAAAATGTAAGGGCAGAGTTTGGGGGTTGTTTAGCACAAAAGCAGTAAGAGAGAGAAAGCAGACTGCAGGATTTCGTAGAAAGAACCAGCAAACAGTTTTTGGCATCAGGGAAGTTAGTTTGTTTCCTCCTCCTTTCACCATGAAGCACATACAGCTAAGAGAGTACTAAGAGGGGCTTTTGGTGTAGTCAGAGAGACTGAGGCAGTCCTTCTTGAGAAAGGCATAGTTGACTTGAAATGTAAGCATTGAGAACAATATAACTGGGCATAAAGGATAAGAAGCAGCATTTGAGACACAGTGATCAACAGAGCAGTGGCTCTTTGGCATGACAAATGCTTAGGGCTGAAAGAAAACCAGGCATAAGCCAGGAGTGGATATGAGTGGGCCAGCTGGAAGATGCGGAGTCAAGATAAGAAACCATGATGAATTGGACTAGGGTGTTGGCAGAGTGGAGATGGAGAGCCAGACTAGGGGTGGTTCCCTCCAGTCAAGCTGAGTGTGAACTGGCTCTGCCTTCTCCATAGTTCCACTAGATCCTAAGTAAGCCATGCCTGCCTGTGGCAAAGCTCCTATCACTACAACACAGTCCAGGGTAGCTCGGATGTAGCGAGAGAACACAGACAGGTGAAGTCAGTGTGGTGGTCGTCACGTCAGGCACAGGTCATCAAGAGCTAGATGAACCATTTTTAATATATTTGTATCTTTCTCTAAGGGCAAGGGAGAACCGACAACACAGGAGGCTGGCACAATCAAATTTTATCTCTTAGAAAGTACGTAAGTTTTTACTTTATTGCTAAACATTGGGAACTACCAAAGGATTTTCACCATGCAAGTCACTTGTTTTGGGGAAAATTAATCTGACAACATTATCATGATGGTTTAGAGTTGCAGACTGAGAAGAATCTAGAAACAAGAGCATCAGTAGAAAAGATATTTTGATCGTCTAGGAGTGAGGCAATAAGTTAATGAAGTTGACCAGTGACAATGAAAGAATTTTTAAAGAATAAGGGATGAATATTCAGACGACAGATCATTAATTTTCCTTCAGAACTGTTTGGCAAACACAACTGTTTGGCACAGTGTCTTAGAATCAACTTGCTAAAATGTGATCTTGATAACTGAGAAAGATTAACATAATGGAACTAAATTATTTATATTTCTTATAACTACATCAATTTGCCATTGCAAACCAAAAAGTATGGAGTACATCTTGTAACTTCATTTTTATTTTAAAGTGAGCACATTGATGTTGTTTGGGTGTGGGGTATGGTTAAGGTGAGTTGTGGGAGAAGATGGACTTCCGTGGATTCAGCATGTATCTTCAATGCCAGAGAAACAGGAGTCTGTAATTCAAGAACAAGACCTAAGGGGGTTGCATTAGAGGTAAGGAGAGTTTCATGAAGGGAGACCTGAGGCCAGTGGCAAGTCCCTCAGAGCCTGCAAAAGGACTGCCTTCTTTTCAATACGAACAGTTTTTAGAATACCTCCACCAGACATTGAGCTGCATCACCCCATCCACTTCCAGTGCCAAGCAGTAATTTGAAATTTGAGGTAAATGAGAAGTCCTTTTGAGTTTCAGTTTTAGAAATGTGGGCTTCCTTGAGTCCTACAGGAGCAGCAGGGAATCCAGGGATCTTAGAAAGGCCTCTTTGTAGCCTCTTAGACATGGGCCAGAGGAAGTCCTAGCCCTACCTCTCGAGCTTCACACTCTTTCTTTCCCATAGCTGGTAACCACCTGAGAGCCATGCCATGACTTTACAGTGGCATCCTGAGAGCCTAAGAACTAGCCCTTGACAAAGGAGCTTTCAGAAGAATTCCAGTGCTGGACAGAACATCCCAGTGGTCCATATGTGACCTGAGGTTCTATTTTTTATCCACTGTTACACTTCAAACAAGGATTTGCCTAAGAAGATTCCCTTGGCAGGACTTCTCTTGTTAGATATTTTTTAAAATCTTCTTTAAAGAAACATAAAATTGTATTTGTGTGGGGAAAACTGCTACTCCACAGGTTCAATAATTGCTATACATTTACAGAGCTTTAATAGCATAGGAATTCACCATCAAAATGATGGTGAATTCACTTCCAGTGGGGAGTTGGATGAATTTCCTTCGCACGCCTTCTTTACTAAATGGTCAAAGAACATTAAAGCAACGTTTTGAGTGTAAGTTGGTATGTTCTCATTCTAAAAAGGGAAAGAGGCTTCAAATGTCTAGAAAAGAGACTAATCTTTCCCAAGGATAACACTAGCAGAGAAATCTATAGTTTTCCATAGTTAAGAACACTAAATAAATTCCCTAAGACATTATACCCCCACAAGGAAAAGACCCCATTTCGTGCCATACCCAAAGGATAAGTTTACAGTTGGGAGAGGGTATGTTGTGTAGTGAAAAATTTTGAAAGATTTATTTAGAAAAGGAAAGTACACCTCCAAGAATGGGGGGGGGGGTGTTGATCCAAGGGGGGAAAAGCGGTGGCTTTTGTCTCCCCCTTTCTCTTATACCCTTGCTTAGAGGTGGTCTCTTGACTGGTTGACAGCTCTTGTCCCTGGAATGCTGAGTCATGTTTGGCCCCCTTACCCGTGTCCTTACCCATGGTGTATACAGAAAAACCTAATGCGGGGGTTGGGGGGGCACCTAAATCACAACGTTAATTATAATACAATGAACATCAGGTTGTGTCTGGTTAAGTCCTTTCTGCTACCACACAGTCATGGCGGTTGGGTTCTAACTGGTTCTTGCTGTCACTCATTTAGAAGAAGTAAAGGCCCTTTATGCTGGAGGTGGGCATAACACCATCTTCCAGCCCATCCTCCCTCTCCTCCACTTTTCTAACTACCTAACAGATTGAGCAAGGTTTTTTTTTTTAATGATATTTTAATCCAATATCTATTTAAAATAGTTTCTCAATTAACATAGCAAATATACAGCCTTGTCATTGTTAAATATACTATATGAAAATATGCTTTCAGAGATAAGTAATTAAAAATTGAGTAAGACATTCATTGCAACTTCTCGAGGCACAGTCTTGTTTTAGCAAGACTTTGATATTTCTGTAGTGAGTACTACTCCCAGAAGGCAGAATCTACTCAGAATCTCTCACAGCCAGACCTTATATTAACCATTTCCTTAGAATAGGCTCTCTGATGATTTTCCTTCGAAAGAAATAAATCTTATTTCCAATTTTACAAGGTAAGCACATGCAAAATAGACTTAAATATATGTAATTCCACATTATTTAAATTCAAACTTCTAAAATGTATTACTGTCAAATAAATTGATAACCATATGAGATGATAGTGATGGAAATATTAGTCTCTGTGAGAAACAGATCTTCAAGTAACTTATTACTACATTTTGTGATGGAAAATGATTAAGAGCTCATTCACAATAGACCTGTCTTTAATATGACTAAATTAAAATCAGCTTTGCCTTTTCCATACAGGGACTTGCTTTGGCTTTTCTTATGCAACAATTCTAATTAGAATAACCACCGTCAGCTACCATTTGTTTAACAGCTTCTCTTTTATTGCAGTCACTAAAATATTTGCTCTTTGATTAAATGGCTATGGCATCTTCTAGCTGTTTCCATCCTAATTTAAAGGAGAAATATATCAAAACTGTTCAAAAACATTGAACATTTTGTATTTATGTTCTTGACAAAGGCAAGATTGGAAAGAAGATTTTACTGTCTTTTATAAAGTGCTAAAAACAGAAGTGTGTAGTCAAAGGAAATTACAATGAGAGAAAACTTGAACATATTATTCTTCCAAAGGGAAGGCAGAAATTATAGTTTTGGATGACTTCAGCTTCTTCCTTTGTCAGGTAATGATTAAAAACTTGACGGGAATAATGAGCTTTTGTTAGGTTTTGTGTTCATTTTAATAGGATAATCAAATAAGAATTATTATTCCCAATATTCAGAGAAAAATAAAGAAGTTCCAAAGCAAAGATTTTGCTCTAATATATAGCTCAGGCATCAAAGAGCATTGATTCAAAGCTCTGTAAGACTCAAACTGCCCCATCAGTGCCAAGTGTTCAGAAAATCCATCCTGAGTCATTTCTACGCCACTTGGTTGGGAATCCCAAGTCATCATGAGTACCCTCAAGGGACCTCTTGTTCATCCATCCATTCAGGAATTCCTTTACTCAGAATGCAGGTCTGTAAGGACCTACATGCAGTAATAGGCACTGGGACATTACAATGGCAATTAGGATACTGTTTCTGCCCTCTAGGTTTATGGGGGAAGCCAGACATGGGGAAATATAATGATAATATATCATGAAAATTGCCTTCATTGAGTATGTACAAAGTGCTGCTGGAGCAGTCCTCTGCTCACTGGGAAGACGAGATTTCACAGAGGAGATAAACTGAGCTGTCTTAAAGATTTCCTCTTGCTTTCTGTCCTCTCAAAAAGAAAACAAAGAAACAAAAACAAAAACAAAAAACCCAAAAAAGGCATATTCTATGCTCCCAGAATTTCCCAGGGGTAGTAAATTCAAGGGGTAGTAAATACAGGAAGTAAGGCAATGATAGTATAAATGCATGAAGCCCATATTCTATTTTGAAGGAGCAATGACATTCCACTCTGTGAACTGTTACCTTGTAGGAATGCCACCCTCACAATATTAGATCGCTCAGTTTTCCAAAAGAAATCTGAAATTCAGATTTTTCAATATTGGTGCCAATTAAATACTGTCTAAAGCCTTGTGCTGGACAAATTAAAAACTCAGAGGCAAGATCAGTCCATTGGCTACTAGTCTTCAACCTCCAGTTTTTCACTTCAGATTAGCAGCACCTGAAGGTGATATATGGGCAAGAACTCTGGCACTGTATTTTGTAGGCTGTTTTTGTCATAAAACTCCTGAGCTATTCAAAAAAGTTCCTTATTTGTTTCCGTATTTGGGAGAACTTCCTGTAGACAGCCAATGTGTTTCTGCAACGTGGCTTTTGGAAATGCATGGCCTGAGGGCAAAGAATTATTATTCGCTTTTCACTCTCTAATGGAGTATTGTTTCACTTAAACACACACTGTTTCCGATGGCCTATATGGACTTGGTAGGCGAAGAGTCACTCCAAAAGCTGAGCAATTTACTTCTTTTAGAGCCACAGAGGAGGTCCCCTGGGAGCTCTTGACGGAAGCAGCAGGTTAGGCCTGTCTCACTCCTACACATCCAACTGATTCTAAGTACACTCTCCTTGGAAACTTAAGCATGACTTTAGCTCAAGAAAAAGCAAGAAACATGCCATTTATGGACAATACAGCTTCATGTGGAAAAAAATTATTTGAATTTTCCCCATTGTAAAGAAAGTCAATGGAGTAAAAATTCATAGTTGAGATGCTCTCAAGTGCTCAGCCACATAAAAGGCCACAGTTTTGCTGTTCTAACTTTATTATTATTATGAAATTTCCAGTCTTTGGGGAGGCAATGTAAGGGAAAAAGAAGAGCAGAGCATTGGCATAGCGTCCAATCAAGCACAACCCTAATGCAGTTTTTATGTAATATACTAACATCCCACTCATACAGATGTCACTAAAAGGAAGCAGTCAACAATGGAAGCAGGTTCTGAAGTCATTCATATGATCAGTCAAGAACAAAATTCTACTAATGCAGAAAACAATGTCAGATCCAGTTCTCACATTCTGGAAAGCTGGGAATGTGTTCAACATTGGTGGTGCTGCAGAATTATTTTGTTTGCTTCTCCCATTACTTCTCAGGTTTTACATAAAGAGCTCCATGCAAAAACAGTAATAATTCTTATCCCACTGTATACTATGATGCTATCCTATTTCTGATTATGATCACTGGAAATTAAACTGAAGTGTGTCCCTTTGTGGATAGCTAAGTACTTGATAGACATAATATGCACTACATTTTTGACAACAGTGTGGGGAAAGAGGCACCCTTTGTACTACTGGTGTGACTCCACAATGATACAGACTTTAAGAAAGACAATGTGGTAATGTATTTCCCCAAATCTTTAAGTCTACTCTTCAACACAAGTACACTTCTGGAATTTATTCTAAAAGATGACTACATGAATTATTTATTATAGCTAACAATGGAAAACAGATCGTCATCAATAGGTCATTGCCTAAGTAAGTCATCTACACAGTGGAATGTCCATCCAGTGAGGTAGAACCTTATTTTTTATAATATGAATAGGCTGTGACATAATTGTAAGATGTTCATAGTATATTGTACAGTGAAGAAAGTAGCTTTTAGAACAGGATGTCTAGTTAGATTATTAGACAGATAGTAGGTAGGTAGGTAAGTAGATAGATAGATAGATAGAGAATAGAAGTATAATACAAACATGTAAAGCATAGCTTTTCACAGGCTGGGGAAGAGGAAAAAAAGAACAGGGGAATTTTAGTTCCACTTTGGCAGTGTTTGAATTTTTTATGCATGTGTAGCTAGCTTACTGAACATGCTGGAATTAATAAATTACAACAATAAAAGTGTCAATTTTTTCTCCCATTACTTCCCTGAAACATGACTTGTGGGATTTTTCCTCTCTATCATTTAGTGATATTTAGGGCAGACCCCACTGTCTTTCTCATCACTTTCAGGTATTTAAATGATTTTGTTTTCAACTTTTAAAAAGTTCTCTCCAATCTAATTCCAAGCTTTCATTTCCCACCTGAACAAAGCTTCTCCCTCCCCTGGCACAATTCTGATCCTTGCCTTAGGTAACAGAAGTGAAAAAGAAGGAGCTCAGTCTGTTCTTTCATTCCCTTTGTCCCACTGCTCTTCCTCTGTTCCTGAAGCTGCCTCTCTGTCCTCCAGGGTCAGTTTAAGAGGAAGAAGGCGGAGACAAGGAGGGACAAAGCACCATCAACAGAAGAATGGATAAGGATGATGTTGTATATATACAACAGAATGCTATTGAGCCATAAAAAAATGAAGTTTTGCCACTTGCAGCAGCATGGATGGACTTGGAGGGCATTATGCTAAGTGAAATAAGTCAGAGAAAGACAGATACTGTATGATGTCACTTATGTGTGGAATCTGAAAAATACAACAAAGCAGTGAATATGATGTAAAAGAAGCAGACCCACAGATGTAGAGAACAAACTAGTGGTTACCAGTGGGGAGAGGGAAGTCGGGGCGCAATATCAGGGTAGGGAGTTAAGAGGTACAAAATATTAGGCATAAAATCAACTACAAGGATATATTGTACAACACGAAGAATATAGCCAATATTTTATATTTATAAATGGAGTACAACTTTTAAAATTGTGAATCACTACATTGTACACCTGTAGCATATATTATTGTACAGCAACTATATTTTAATTAATCTTTTTTCAAAAGAGGGACAAAGTAGTTTTCTTAGCTGGTACTGTGTGAGTCTGCCTCTTGGCTGTTCTGTACTCTGCCTCAGCAGGCATCTGAATGCCACCCCATCACAATGAATGCATTTGTGTATTCTTCCGACCCTTGCAAGGCAGGGACCACTGTCCTGCATCTTTGCACTGAACTCTCTGGCTGACCATTGTGAGGCACCTCCATCTTGAGTTCTGGCTCTCAGGGGACACCTCCAATCCCTCTCTGCTGTTTTCCCCTCCGTCCTGCTGGCAGCAGTGCTCTTGGGGGGAGTTTTTTGACTATTCAAGCCTAGAATGACCACTCATATTGGTTTATCACAGTCCCAGTTTATACCTGTTGTCCTGGCATAATTATGAATAGTACCCCTCTCATTTTCAAAATTGTCCTGGTTTGAATAACAATGTAAATGATCAATAATTAATAAAATATGAATAAAGTCAGTCACAAATCATAATCATTTATCAATGCTGAATTTTCTGATTTTGATAACTGTATTGTGGTAATAGAAGTAAATGTCCTTGTTCATAAAAATAAGTACTGAAGAAACAATAAGGGGTAAGGGGCATGATGCCTGCAACTTACCCTCAAATAGTTTGATTTTTTAAAAAAGTTATATATACAGAAAGTGGGGGAGGGGCAGAGAATGATAAAGCAAAAAAAATGATCAAACAAAAATGATAAAGCAAATGTGGCAAAATGTTAACAATGTGTTAATCTCAGGGAGGGGAACACATGTGTACTTTATGCTATGGTATATTTTCCAGTAAGTTTTAAATTATTTCCAAATAAAAAGCTTCAAAAAGTGCCTCTGTCTGAGGCACTTTGGGGCAGAAAAGCAGAAAGAGAACATAGAGGCAGGGAAGTCCTTGGATTTGCATTCCAGCATCAACTCTGCTACTTACTAACCTTGTCCAAGTCACGCAGTTTCTTTAATTCCATAAACTTTGATTTTCTAATCTATCAAAGGGAGTTAATAACAATGATCCGCTGCCATTCCTGAATTACTGTGGGACTCACATAAATCAACGAGTGTGCTATACTATGAGTGCGCCATGTTGCTGTGAGTATGGTATCACGTGCCCAAATCAGGGTCCCACCAGGTTCCCTGAGCCCAAAAGGGAGGAGGTTGGGATGCTCTCTCCTACAGTAGAGATATATTAGCATCCTAAAGCCTAGAAATCCAGTGCACCATTCTTCACTCTCCACAGTCAGGGATATTCTAGGCTAGAACAAATATGTGAAGCTTTCTCCACATCAGCCCTCACTGGGAATAAAATCCATGAGACTCCTGAGAGCCCAGAGTCTAACAGAAGAATCCAAGTCTGGAAAACAACTGATAGCTCTCTGGGATGAGCACTCCAATTCAGCTGAGACTCTGAGGGGCTACTTCCTAATTTATTGTCAACTTTTAAAATTATAAGTAATAGCCAGGTGATTTCCGGAAAGAGCAGAGACCCTTCTCCGATCCTCAAAACTTTCACGTTCACATTGTTTCAGAGAAGAGGCTATCGGAATGTGAACCTCCTAAGTTGTTTCTTTCATCCGTGTTCAGGGAGAAAATCCTCTTGAATCTCTTCAGTCCCTAGCCTAGCCCTGTCTACCCAGTGGCACCAAAGGAACAAAGAAACACAATCAGTAGCTGCTGTCCTAGCAAAGCCCTGGAGGTGGATCTGCCTTTAATATCCTTTATCCAGGAGCTGATCATATTGCCAGAGGAAAGAGCCACGAGATATTTTCTACAGTAGTTTGTCACTGTCAGCAGGCGTCTGGTTGCCAGCAATAAGGAGTTTTACCTCTGCTTTCTCTATTTCATTCTTAATAGAATTCAACAGTACACCTTCCATCCATGGACTCTGAGGCAAACACAATCATCTTATTGGTAAATCCCAAGATTTCTACCCCCTACTCCATTTCCTAACCTAGATTTTCGAAAAATAATCTCTGCAGTATTAACAATAAGTTTGTTGCCCAGGTTAAGTTACTTAGATTCCATTCAGAAAGTGTAAATTCATAGTTCTTAAACTGAGGAAAATAAAAGTTCCTCCATCTCTTCAGGCTTCTCCTTTTCTTGGCTGCTCCCACTGGTAGTGTTTCTTGATTGAAGATTAGGGGTATGTGCTGGACCAAGGCGCCAGGTTGTTATTACACTGTCATCTGTGGTTATCAGAATAGATTCTCAACAAAGGGAGAATAGATTCTCAAATATTGACCCTTAACGAAAGTCAATGACCTCCATTGTATTTTTCCCATAAGACATATTATCTATTAGAGTCATTACAGCTTATGGTTAAAAGCATGGACACTAGAGTTTGGACTGCCTGAGCTGTGATTCCATCATTACAGTCACCAGCTGTTGATCTTGGGCAAGTAACGTACTGTGGTCTGACACGTTATACATCTGTAGAGTGGATATAATCATAGTTCCTGACAGCAAGAATGCACGTAAAGCACCCTGCACATGGTCTAGCGCCCAGCAAAGTGATCAGAATCAATGGCAATGATCATCATTATCATCATCATCATTATTACTATTATTGATAACTACACAGAGGTAAAATACTAGATTATTTTAATCTATCAGGAAGACCAGGAATGCATTTTAAAAGAATAAATTTTGAGTTTAGAGGCTTAACAAATCCTCTTATAATGTATTTAAGAATGTTCAAAATATAAGATTTTTGAAATGAACACAGGTATATTTGCATCTGTAAGGACAATTGCAGACTAAAAATAGTAGACTTCTCTTTGTTGAAAATAAGGGAAGAGACCTCCTTCCTTTTGCCTAGAACATTTACTTTAGAAAACTTGTAATTATAAATCCTTTCTGTGTCTCTTTGAAATGTATGTAAATCTTTTAAATGCTAACTAAGCTTCTCCCCAGTTTTAAGATGCAGGAATGTCTTTTTCAAGGGCCTGGGGACCATCTCTTTGACATGCAACCATCAAGGAAGATAGAGTCCCCTATTTCCCAGTTTCTGTAGGCAGGTAGGAGACTAACTTCAATGGGGCATCTAGCATGTTCCAAAAATTACCTCATGTTGTAAAGATATGAGAAGTTTATTTTCCTTTGGATTAAGCTAATTGGCAAACATGGATGGCCATACCACTTCTCAGTTAGGATGAACTATGTTTGGCAAACGGTGCTATTAAGTCTTCCAATTTGAGGACTGGTTATTGTTTACCTTGAGAACATGTGTGCAACGGGCCGTATCTGCTTGGCTACGTAAACTGGTGAGATTACTTTCTGTCTTTGCAATCTCTTGGTGGGTTGTCAATGATGCCCATCATAGTCTGTTAATGTTTATTTAATAATACACCTGTTTTTTTCCTCTTCTACCTTTGTGGATGGGTTTTTTGGTTGACAGGAGAGTTTTGTTTTTAATTATAGTTCTCCAACAAATATAAACTATTTAGTAGGTGGTTCCAGATTGGAAAAAAAAAATCCAATACCATCTGACTGTTAAAAAAAAAGCAATGATTAAAGAATCCTCCCCCATTCCTTTTGTGTCTAGAAAATTGCCTGCTACAAAGAATCACCCTTCCCCATTTGACTTAGATAAAACTTAAAGATGCCTCTTATTTACTTATAAGACCAGTCACAGATCCTCTGAATTTCCATTCTTTCCCTCAAAAATGATTAGTGACTTGTTTTGTTCCTGTTGATCGATTGGATTATAATCCAATCATAACTAAATTATGGTTAGGTTTCTCTCTTTCCCCCAAGTTCCTGAACTTCGATCAGCCTTCAACCTCGGCCAGCATAGAACATCCCCTTAACAACTCCCTACTGAGAGGAGGCTGACCTCAGAGTAAAACATTCTCTGATCTACTGTCCCCTCAAGCCTCCTCCACCTTTTCATCACCTTCATTCCACTTCCACCAACAGGTTGTTTCTAGTTCTGTTTACTCCTCCTTGGTAAAGAAAATCACTTTTGCCTGAACTTTGAGACTCTGGCAAATCTCATGATCAGAGTGTTCTTCCTATTGCAAAAGCCTTCTGCCCATATTGTAATTATTCCTTTCTCCCCTCACAATAATCTTTTTTTATGAAGTCTCTCCTTAACCTAAACCTGAATTTGTTTTTTTATTTGACAACTTGTTGCTCAAATATTTCATATTCTACCTAAAACACAAGCAAGCTAACAAAAAAACTATTGTTGATTGAATCTAGGTCAAAATGAAGAAGCCAAGTACGCATATTTGCAAGATAAAATAGAAATAGAAATTGTCTTTCAACTTTTGCAAATTCACTTTGCTTGTTATGGCCATTCCTTTGCTTTTTGGAAACAAGTGTTTCTTTAAGAAAAGATAAATTAGTGAAATGTCTTTCCTGGACTTTTTAAATCGAAACTGAAAGATTCCTAACAGCAGTCATCTTCCCTCGAGTCATCACTGTGTTTGTTCCATGTTTCCATGTATTGAATTTATCAAGTTGGTTGAACACTAAGTAATGGATAAATTCCATCTTATAAATCAAAATGAAATAACTGATTTGCTTTCCAAGAAACTGATTTTTTTTAACACTTAAAAATGCAGGTAAATACCTTGCTACAGAAAAACCATCAACCTCACTTCTTACAGAAAAGAGGCAATGTGTGTTCAATATCAAAGAAAGCATGGATAAGGAAGAATTTTAGAGCAATTGTTCTCAAATTTTAATGTGCATCCTAATCACCTGGAGAGCTTGTTAAAACACAGATTGCTGAGCCCCACCCGAGTTTCTTATTCAGTGTGTGTGTGTGTGTGTGTGTGTGTGTGTGTGTGTGTGTGGGAGGGGTAACAATGTGCACTTCTAACAAGTTCCCAGTGTTGCCAGTGTTGCTAGTGTGGCTACCACACTGCTAATTAGACAGCATTTCTTCTTTTTTTCATTCAAGAAATATTTATTGAGAACCTACTGCGTGCTGGGCATGGTTCTAGGTGCTGGGGACGCTGCACTGAACAAAACAGACACATCTGTACCCTCAGAGATGTAAACTGGGGAAGAAAAACAGTAAACAAAATAAATGAGTAAAATATATAGGATGTTGGTGGTAAGTGCTAAGAAGGAA
Source organism: Camelus bactrianus (assembly GCF_048773025.1). NCBI lineage: Eukaryota > Metazoa > Chordata > Mammalia > Artiodactyla > Camelidae > Camelus > Camelus bactrianus. Next base: position 44,129,808 of record NC_133541.1, read on the forward strand.
AATAATAAATCTAGGGATGGAGCTAATTTTGTTGCGGTGGGTACAGTGTTACATTTTTTTTAGGTCCAGCAGAGAAATTCTCCCTGATGAGATACTTTTGATTAAAACCAAAAAGATTCTTAACAAATGGTTGTGTTCTAACAACTATATATTTAAATGCAAATAAATGAATCAAGACACAAACCTTACAGGCTTCAAAAAATTAACCCTAAATGGATCACAGACCTAAATATAAAATGTAAAACTATAAAATTCCTAAAATATAGGGTACAACCTAGATGACCTTGGGTTTAGTTATACCTTTTTAGATACAATACCAAAGACATGATCCATAAAAGAAAGAACTGATAAACTGGACTTCATTAAAATAAAAAATTTGTGCTCTGTGAAAGTCAGTGTCAAGAGGATGGAAAGACAAGCCATAAACTGGGGGCAAATATTTGCAAAAGACATATCTGATAAAGGACTATTATCCAAAATACACAAAGAACTCTTAAAACTGAATAATAAGAAAACAAACAGCCTGATTTTTAAAATATGGGCCAAAGACCTTAACAGACATTTTACCAAAGAAGATGTACAAATGGCATATTAGCATATGAAAAATGCTCCCTTCATATGTCATCAGATAAACACAAGTTAAAATAACAAAGTGATACCACTATACACCAGTTAGAATGATCAAAATTTAAAATCTGGAACACTGACAATACCAAATGCTGGCGAGAATATGGAGCAAAAGCAACATTGCTTTTGGAAATGCAAAATGGTACAGACACTTTGAAAGATAGTTCGGTGGTTTCTTTAGTTTGATGGTTTCTAACAAAACTAAATGTACTCTTACCCTTTCTATGATCTAGCAATCATGCACCTTGGTATTTACCCAAAAGAGTTGAAAACTTATGTCCACAAAAAAATCTGTACACTTGTGTTTATAGCAGATTTATTCATAATTGCCAAAACTTTCAAGCAACCAAGATGTCCTTTCTATAGGTGAGTGGATAAATACAGATAATGGAATATTACTCAGCACTAAAAAGGGAAAAGTTATCAAGGCATGAAAAGACAAGGAGGAAACTTAAATGCATATTACTAAGTGTAAGAAGCCAATCAGAAAGGGAGGAGGGATGAAAAGGTGGAACATAGAGGGTTTTTAGGACAGTGAAAGCACTGTGTATGATACAACAATGGTGGATATATGTCATTGTACATTTGTTCAAACCCATAGAATGTACAACACCAAAAGTGAAGCCTAATATAAAATATTGAATCTGAGTGATTATGATGTATCAGTTTAGGTTTATCAACTATAACAAATGCACTATTCTGGTGGGGGATGTGCATGTGTGGAGGCAGAGAGTATATGCGAAATTTCTGTACCTTCTACTCAGTTTTGCTGTGAACCTAAAATTGCTCTAAACGATAAAATCTATTTATATAATAAACTAAAAGAAGTGAGATTTTTGTCTATAAAATATCTGGGAAAAAAGGCATTTAAGACAGAGGAAAAGGAAATACCAAAACCTTAAGGCCAGAGAGAATCTAACATGGTCACAAACTCTAGTGTAGTTTTGGCACAGTGATGAAGAGAACAGTGAGAAATGGGGTCCCAGAGAACAGTGAGAAATGGGGTCCCAGAGAAATGGAGAGGTGGCACTGACAGAGATCCTTGCAGGGACCTACAGCACTGTGAGTGAGACGGGAAGCCTTCAGAGCATTCTGAACAAGTCAGATCTAATTTATATTTTAACAGGATGACCTTGACTGCTGTGTTGAAAATACAGAACAGAAGATAGGAAAGAGGAGGGACAGACAGACCAATGAGGAGGCTATTGTAATAATCATCCATTGACTTAATTCACATACATATGCCACAGAGTCCAAATCAGTGGGCTGATCTTTGCAGTACACACATAATGATACAGTTGAAACCCTACATAATGCTCAAAATGGAGACCAAAATACCAATTGCATAAAACACATGCTCTTTTTAACGCAAGCTTAATGAAAAAAAAACTCTTAAAATATTTTTAAAATACTGAAGTTTATGTAAAAGATTGCCTGTATCCAGAATTCAGCAAAGTCTCAAATAGTCATAAGGCAGTAACTTGCTCAGCTTCCTTTAGTCTCCTGCAGAAGATAACAGATTCAGCTCATTCCCCATCCACCCACTCTTTCATTACCTACTAACCCAACTAAGCTAAGCAGAGGACCAAAGCCAAATCACCAATCATATTACAGCCAAATTTCATTTTCATGGGACATTATTGTGGAATATTGTTGCTTTTGTAAATCTTTACCTGAACAACGAATTCAATTTTTTTCTTTTCTGGCATAGCAGGAACCCTCTCAGTGCAAACCGATCTGTGCGTATAGCTTTTTCTTATGCCCCAAAACAAGCCCTCTAACAAATCTGATCACATCAACTGCTTTAGTAATTTTCAACACAGAGTGAGAACTGTTCTACAATTTTTTTTCCTTTACATACAAACCCCTAACTACAACAAAAATTTTACCTACAAAAATATCCACTTTAAGAAAACTATCTTTTGGTATCTTCATTGACCAGCTAAATTATAAAGTGGCTAGCCTCATGAATTGTCAGAATTTAGTAAAGTTTCCATAGAGGATTTGGCCCCAGCGTTATTTTTTTCCACTTCCAATGCACAAGATTTTATTTATATTTTTGCCTACTACATGAGGCTTATTTTCCTAATATTAATAATAATAATAATACCTAGGGAAAGTAAACCTTTAACAAAGTTTCACAAATGTCATATGCTCAAGCTATTCACGTTTCACTACCCAGTCTGCATCATATATGTTTTATTATAGACTTTGATTATTATAGAGTATATCTCCTCATTTTGTTTAAATAGTTACATCAGTTTGTAATTTTCATGGCCTCACCTCTCTCCTTCATTCTCCAGAGTCCTGTAGGATGCCCTGTTAATTTTGAATTTCAGTTAAACAATGAATTTTCTTTCAGTATAAGTATGTTCCAAATATTGTCTGAGACATACTTATACTAAAAATATATTTATTATTTATGTGAAATTCAAATATAACTAGACATTCATGGTTTTAGTGGCTAAACATGGAAGCCCCAGGGGTAGTGACCTTGAGCTTGCTGCCTTCTCGCTGTCTCAGGAAGTGGTGGGAAAGCCCTCTTGGATCCTAGCTCCACAGCTTTTATCTTATGAGCTTTCAGACTTTGACTCTTTTTTTTTCCAGACTGGGTCCAGAAACTGGCCTGAGTCGGACTAGTCTAACTTAGAAATTAGACTCGGTTCTGGTCAAACTGGGTCTGGGGTCAGACTGGGTCCTACTTAAGCTGGACTGGATCCAGGGTGGGACCTTGGGTGAGCAAAATACTGTTTAAAGGCTGGATAAGCAGTTTAAACTTACCAAGGATAATCTTGAATTACAGTGGCCACTGTGGAGAAATTTCAACTTGTCCATTTATGAAGTGCCCTACAGAAAAAGGGGTCTCAGCCAAGCACTCACCATAAGGGTAGAAGGGAAGTTATTTTTCCTCCTCTACAGTTTCTGGGTCCAGGATGAGACCCTTTGGAATACCGCACTCATTCTGTACAGCTTCTGGAATCTCCTATCTGTTAAATTGGATGCTGCCTGATTTGAATCACTTTTTGTTCAAAAAACTCTTCAATTTTTTAATATATCTCAGTTTATGTTTTAAAACTATACGATGTTAATACTATTCAGCAACAAAAAGGAACAAACTATTGAGAATGTGTCACAACATGGATGAATCTCAAAAATCTTAAGATAACCAAGAGAGGCCAAATGCAAGAAACTTTGTATTTTAGTATTTCAATATTTATATGAAACGGTCAGAAAAGGGGACTCTATAAACAAGGAAGACAATGAGGGTCGCTCAGGGTGGTGGAAGAGGATGAGGACTGATTGCCAAGGGTACAAAAGAGCTTTGATGAATCATGGAAATGTTCTAAAATTGGATTATAGTGAAGGCCGCACAACCCTGTAAATTAAGTAAAATTCATTGACTTGTACAGTTAAAATGGTTGAAGTTTATAGTATATAAATTATATTTTAATAAACTATAAAAATACTAATATAATAAACAAATTTCATTAATGCTTTCAAAACTTCTAGATAAACCATAGGAAAGTACAGTCCAGCAGTGATAAAAATGATAATAACTAACATTCAGTATATCAATAGGAACATATTAAAAGATTAATATTGCATAATTATATAAGTAGATGCTGAAAAGCTATTTGATAAAATAGTCATTCCAAACTTAAAATAAAAACCTAAGTAATATTTGAATTTAAAAACTGAAATATAATATATAGACTGTTTACAGAAAAACCAACACGAGTCAGCACTCCAACTGTGGAGATAAAACAAAGCTATCTCCATTAAAATTAAAAACAAAACGGCCATGGCTACAGTTATCACAATAATTCTGCATTTATTAGAGGCTGTAATTCAGTGAGGGGAAATATTAGAATATTAATATTTAAATATTGGAGAATAGTGAAAAAATGTCTTTGAGATAGGACCGTGAATCTAGAGTCTAGGAAAAATTCCAGTGAAAATGGCTTTAAAATTAATAAGAGATTTGGGATAATCTCATTACAAGACAAATATAGAAAAATTTATTACTTCTATCTCTGCTAGCAATAACCAGTAAGAAATGGAAATATGAAAAAATTACTCACAATAATGACAAAAATTATAACACATGAAGGCACAATTTTAACAAAAAGACACACAATCTTTCTAACCCTTTATAACCTAAAAAAGCCATACAATCACATTAAAAAGAAAAAACTTGAGAAATCTACTGATACAACTTCTTCCAAAATTAATTTATAAATGTACTGCAATTTCATTCATATTTCCGATTTTGTTTTATTTTAGGTGGATAAAAGTGATTTTCAAGGCCATAAGAAAAAAGAAAAGTCTGTGAATAGCTAAAAAAGAATTTGGAAAAGCAGAGTGGGAGGACACTTTCTTTCTCAATGTTGAAATTAAACATTAATACTATAATTTAATCAGTAACAAAAGATACTAAAACTTGTAAAGACAAATAGATCAATAAAACATGACAGCATAAAATATTCCAAAAATGTAAAAGAACTTATATATCACAAATACGGTGTTTTACTACAGGGGTACAAAAGTAATCTGCTTAATAAATAATACAGTGGAATCCTACTTCACCCTATACACAAAAATTTCAGGATGATTAAATATTTTCAGGTTAAAAAATTATACAATCAATTTATATTATGAAAACAGCAGAGAATATTCATATATTCTTGGTGTGGCAATTTCCTAAGACAGGAAACTTTGAAACAATATACCATTGGTTGCATTGAAGATTTTTAATTTAAATTTTTTACAAAAATGAAAGACACATAATAGAGTGGGAGGAAAAAAATGTAACACATTAGGCAATCAAAAGATTATAATCTCTAATATACAAAGAGATTCCATAGATTATGATCAAATAAAAATGGAAAAGAGTAAGAAAGCTAATTCCTAAAAAAAAAAAAAAAAGGAAATTTAAATGCCAGTTGAGACCCTGGTTAAATCAATTTCACCTGCCTTCACTGATCAAGGCTGTTTAAAGACTTGCAGTTACTCTAGAAAACAAACCAAAGGGGAAATGGGATAAATTAGGAGTTTGAGATTAGCAGATATAAACTACTATATATAAAATGGATAAACCACAAGTTTCTATTATACAGCACAGGGAACTATATTCAATATCTTACAACAACCTATAATGAAAAAGAATGTGAAAAAGAATATGTATGTATAACTGAATCACTATGCTGTACACCAGAAACTAACACAACATTGTAAATCAACTATACATCAATTTAAAAAAAAAAAGAAAAAAAAAGACTTGCATGCCCTCCAAGAAGCATGTACCCTAAACAATGTTTTTGCCCAAGTTGTTTTCTAGAAACTTGGAAATCAGCTGCATCTAGGTCAAGCTGAGTAAGTTAAGACTGGATAGGACCGCTGTCTCCTTCAACTGAACTTGCACTATTAACATTTCGGTCCAGACAATTCTCTTTCTTTGTGGAGCTGCCATGTGCACTGTAGGGTGTTTATAATCATGCTTAGCCTCAACTCACTAGATGCCAGTAACAACCCCTCAGTTATGACAACTAAAAATGCATCTGGAAATGTCCTCTGGGGGCAATGTTGCCCCAGATTGATAACCACTAAGCTAGAACTTGACTGTAGATTAACTATATGTCTTTTTTTTTTTCTGATACTATGGGAAGCACTTTGGACACTTAATAATGCTGACAGGGGCCAGGTGGCCAGTGAATTTATGGTTGTAGGAAGCTCCTGCTTCATATTGTTAAAATGATGACTGCATTATTAGGAATACATGCAGTAGGGAGTGAGCTGGCCATGCTGTCAGCTTTCTCTCTTCTTTTATGGGCTCTGTAGATTAGCCCATGGGTTATTTCACGGGGAAGCTGTGTAGGTTAGCAGTAATGGCACAGGCCTGGAGTGAGGTGACCTGGTTCCTAGTCACAGCACCACCACTACTCCACAAAGCCTTTCGCTTCCTTGATTCTCAGTTTCATTATTTGCCAAAGAAGGTAATCGGGCCAGATGACCTCCAAGGTCCCTCCTTGCTTTCATAACTAACAATTTTGCACCCAAATGCAGAATTACTCATATGACAAATTCATTCTTCCTGAGAACATTGTATTCAGTTATAACACAGCAATAAATGCCACCCCCTCCCAGTTTATTCCTGGCCTTGGGGATATCCTTTCATATATCAATCTTAACTATGACTAGTCAGAGCCTGGTCGTCAGCCTTGGAGAGGTCTGCCTCAAAGAGATTAGGGACGTCTCCCACTCGGGCTACAGCGGGTCTAATGGAACGAAGGGCTCCTGCCCCAAACCAGGTTTGTGTTTGTGCTTCACAAACTATATCCAGCAAGACCCCAACTGTGTAAAACGCAAGCCCAGTGTACTGGCCCCCCTTGCAGGCTCCAGGGAGGGATGTTCTGGTTTGTCTTACTTCCCCCACCACAAAGATGCAGCAAAGAGGGCAGCGGGAGCAGCAGCTACTACAGGGATTCAGTCACGTGGCCCAGAGTGCCAATGGTTGGAGATGCCATTTAAACAGTTGTTTCTGAGACACAAAGATACACTGTGACAACAGCACTGTTATGTGAAGGATGCCTCCTAGAGTCACCAGTGTGGAGGTGTGATCAGTAGCCAACGTTCCCGTGCAGCACAGGGTTCTGGTGGCCGTGGTGGCTGCTTTACGTTTGGGGATAAGCAACTATGCTTGTGTGTGATTCAGGAAGAGAGACCATCACAGAGAATGCTGCTGGAGAGACTGGTGCCCCCGCTGCCAGAGACCTCGGAGTGACTCTTAAAAGGGAATCTCAAGTTCAAAATGCCCAAAGCCCAACTGACCATGGACTCCATCCCTGCTACCCCCTCTTCTGTGTGCCTTCCCCTAGCAGACGGCACCGTCATTCTCCCACCCGCCCAAGCCAGAAAACTGCAAGCCTTCCTTGATTTTCCTCCCCTTTTCTTTCCCTGCAGAAAACAGAACAAAGTCCTATCAGTTTCCCTGCTTATTTCTCTCGCACTGGCTCGTGTCAGTCCATCCCCGCTATTGGTACTTAGTCAGGGCCACCACTGTTTCTGTCGCCTCCTAGCAGGTGTCCTAACTGACAGTTCTTCCCATCTCCAATCCAGACTCTGCACTTAAATCACAGTGACTGTACCTGAACTCTGAGATGGTCATGAAATTCTCATGCTTAGAATACTGGATGGCTTCCCATTGCCCTCAGGCCTCCTGTAATGGATTTTAAGGCTTATCTCAGCCTGGCCTTGCTTACACCTCATGTCACCTCTGACCATTTCCTACCTTGTAGTCTGTGTTCCAGCCCTAAGGAAACAATTTCAGTTCCTCCAAGATTGTGTTCTCTCTTACCTCCAGGCCACTTTCTATACTGTTCTGCTCAGCAACTCTTAGAATGTGAAGAGGCTTGTAGCTTAATTGCGCTTGCACAGAACGAAGATTACCGCACCTGTCTCCAATTACCTCTCCTCAGGTTCTTCATGCCTTCAGCCATGCTGCTGCTTTATTCGTTACCCTGTAGATACCCCATGCCCCTTGCCTTTGGGGAGGTGGATTTGAGATTTGTTCTCTCATCTCTTTGCTTGGTTGCCTTATGAATAAACCCTCTTTGCTGCAGATCTCCTTGTCTCAGCGTTTTGGCTTGCTGTACGTCCAGTAAAACAAACCTGGTAACACAATGAATGTATGAAAACTTGCTTAGTATCACTAATTGTCAGAGAGCTGTAAATTACCACAAAGATATCACGGCAATGCATCAGACTGGCAAAAACATAAAGAATGATAATACTCACTGCAGGAGAATGATTGAAAATATAGGCACTCACACACTGCTAGTAGGACCAGGAACTACTGTATTGTTTTTAGAAATAATCTGATGATATCTACTGATATCATCAAATTTAAAATATATAGTATTTGACCTGCAAGCTGACTTGGGGCATCTACCCTAGAGATAGTTTTATATGGTTATTTAGACGGTAGACTTGCTTTTTACTCTAGGGTTAGGTTGTTAGTAAGTGAGGTTGAATTTGCATACACAAAAATACCTTCAATTAATACTATAAATTTCTCACAAAAATAATTAACAGAACTTGATACACTGAGATGTTCACAATAAAAGGCTTGTGGGAAACTGAACCCAACTAAGACAGTAACGGATTTCCTGTCTATAGAGATATCTTCACTCTTGTTTTGAGGTATATGTTCATTGAATACAGTGGCAAGTAGGTTATTCCACTTGCCACTGTATTCAATTTTTAAATCTTTTTTTTCCAACCTTAACACGGAGATCAAAGTTAACATCACAAATAATGGGGAAAAAATGATACCATCTCCCTCCTAAGGTAATGCATTGAATAGGACAAAACATTATGTATGTGGTGATCTAGCCAAAAATGCATAACCTGAATCTAATCATGAGAAAAACATAATCATGAAAGAAATCCTTGTGTGACATCCTGCAAAACAGTAAGTCTTTACTCTGCAAAATGCCAGTGTCATAAAAGATAAGAAGAAGAAGATAGAGAATTATTTCAGATTAAAGAAAACTAAAAAAACATGACAAGGAAACTTAAAGGATATGACAGTGCATATATTTCATAATCTTGAATTGGATCTTAGATTTTTTTAATTGCTGTAAACAATAAAATTTGAATAAGGGCTTTATATTACTTATATTACTGTTTAATTTTCTGAATTTGCTCAGAGATGCTAATAAGCATTTATTCTTAGAAGAAAGGATGATGTATTTAGGAGTGGAGGAGATCCATGCTAAAGAGTTTAGGAGTCTGACACTTACTCTCAAATAGTTAAAAAAAAAAACTAAGTATACACACATACACATATACTAAAAAGTAGTAAATCTAAGCGAAAGCTACATAATTCATTGTGCATATTTTGCACCTTCTTCTAGTTTCAAGTGTTATCAAAACAAAAATTTAGAAAAAGAACTAGACAACCTATAAACCCTCATGCGCTAAGTGGTATATTAGGGTTCCCCAAAATGACAGAATCAAATGGAGAGAGAGGAGAGAGATTTTAGCAAATGGCTCATGCAATTGTAGGGTAGGCCAGTGTGAAATTTGCTGAGCAGACTGGAAACTCAAAGGAGAGTTTTTGTTGTCAATTTGAGCCCAAAATCTGCAGGCTGGAAACTCAGGGTTTCTGTGTTTCAGTCTGGAAGCAGAATTCCTTCTTCAGGAAACCTCAGTCTTTGCTCTTAAGGCCTTGAATTGATTGGATGGGACCCACCTACATTATGCAGGGCAATCTGCTTTATTCAAAGCCTACTGATTTAAATGTTAATCATTTCTAAGAAAAAGAAATACCTACACAACAACATCTAGATTAGTGTTTGACCAAACAACAGGACACCATACCCCCTCAGACTGACACATAAAATTAGCCATTACAGAGGGCAAAAGGTACAGGATAGAGTATACTTAAGAAAATGATTAAACTTTTACCATAAACACATCATATCTGTATCGTTAAAGTCCTCTTCCCCCTTCTTCTCTCTATCACACACTCACACACACACACACACACACACACACACACACACAAAGAAGCAGGCAAAGGTGAGTCTACTCAGGCAGCTATGCTGGTTGAAGTTAACTCCGCATTACCAGGGATGGAGTGGTAACAGTAATGTCCACAGCAGTATCCAATCCAGTGTCATCCAGGACAAACTACCCGGATCAGTAGATGGACCAGCAAAGTGGCTGGTCATTTTTCCTGACAAAGTCCTAACCTCCAAGTACATATCTCGAGCTTTTCCAGAGATTCTGTGAACTACCCAATATCCTCCTATTTTTATTTTCAGTTCTTAAAATCAACAAAAGTCATTTTCTGTTGCTTATAACTAAGTACACTGACTGACTCCTAGTGTGATAGCAGGATAAAGTGCTAATATTCACTTCAGCAAAGGGATGGAGATAAGGCTGAGGGCAGTGAGGACTCCATCACTGTAGAACGAGAAGTTTGTAAACTTTGCTCTATGGTCACAAAATGCTTGCAAAGGTGATAAAATCAAGGACAAACATAGGATGACCTTCAGAAGTCTGTGTGAAGTTGGAGACTTCTTACTGTCTACAGTGATGTCTACACTAAAGATAAAGCTTAGGCTGATGATGATCCCATTTGATAGCTGAGGGGGAAAATAGAGGTATAGCAGAATATAAACCCAGGACAAGGAAAAAGCCAAAGCTTCCAAGAAATTTCTGTAGGCATGTGTTGGATTCTCTTCTTCAAAAAAGGGATCAAGTCTGGTGGCAAAAGTCACTCAGCACTAAAGCTATTAAGCCAAGGGACTTGTGGTCAGACATTCCTCGTTCCCAAAATCAAAGGTATATTTTTATTTTTCCCAATCCTTAGCCAATAAAATTATTTAAAAGGAAATACATTAAATTTCAAGGGGTCTATATTTCCAAAGCAAACCCAAAACTGGCTTGTAACAATCTGCAATTATTCAAACCCAAGGCAATCCCCAGGTCCCTGAATTTGCACCAACAGGAAGAGGTTGCTAAAGCTACGCATCTCTCAGAAGAGCATCCCTAATACCCATCTTACACACAGGAAAGGAAGTTTTCCGCAGAGAACAGATCCAAAGGCTTACAGGGCAATCTCTTAGGGAGATCATCTTCACCTTCCTATCCAGTAGGATGTGACATGTGCCACAGACATATGTGTGTTATTTCCCCATCTTCCCTTTTACAAACAGAAATTTTTATTGTAGTTACCTTGTTCATTCATCACTAAGGTATACTGAGTGCATGGAGATAAATAACACTTTTTTCCGTAGTTCTCTGGACCATGAAGAGGACCATAATGACTTGATAGAGAAAGTTGCCCTAACCTGGAGACTCTAGACTTCAAATCCGGTGAAGTGAATAGATGAGACTTGGAATTATTTTTCCTTTTAGCAAAGAAATGACTGACTCCATGGGAGTATAGCTATTTATTAAAGTGTATTTTCAGACTAGGCTTGAAAATAGGCATTGAGTACACAACTAGATACATCTGCTACATGTGAAGAGTATCATGCCAACCTGAGAAAGAGAGAGAGATATATTTTATGTGTAAGTGTATATATATACACATATGTACATATATGCATATTCTTATAAGAGTCTAGAAAAAATATGTGAAGGAAACATGTCAGGCAGTAAATTCTAGTTACCTCAAAAGAACGAGAACAGGAGCTGGGGTGGGTAAGCTACTTTTTAAAATACATAGTTGTATTCTTCCTATTTTTACAATATGCTTATGATACACCTATGATTTGAAATAATAAAGACAATGATTAAATATCTTTAATCAGAAATACATTAACAAGTAAATGACAGATGCACTTCAAATATCCATTTAGCACTATGCAAGAGAAAAATAAGAAGGCATATTGGCATGTATATTCTAAGCCGTCTCTATACAATGGAAGTACATGCTTTAAATAAGGAACAGATGCAACATTACTGGCCAGCACATTGACAATCTTCAACAAATGTAAAATCAGTTATCAATTAAAATAAAAAATCTAAACTGTCACAGGTGACTTCCAAATATTTCTCAAGACTTTTCTCCTTGACTTCAAATTTTGTTCTCAATCTCCTTTTTCATCTTCTTGGTGAAGACCTCTCCTTTTTGGCAAAAGTATTTAACAGCAACAGAAGCCATTATTTTTGGTACTTAAGGCTAGCACAAGAATTTCAAATAAGATCTAATGTTAGTATAAGAGGGCAAAAGCCACTATTCTCTGAAATTACATTACCCAGTTCCAGAAACAGGACTGGCTACTTTACCCTTCAAATGAAAGTAAAATCCCAAAGATGCTCATTTCAGGTGAATCAATTCCAGAAAACAGCAACTTTCTCCTCCCTAAGAACTAGACAGGTCATATTTGCCTTCAGCTTCTGTTTTAATGGCAGAGATTTGTTTGATATTGAATATTATTACAACAGGAGAAAAAAAGTGAAGGAGCGCAGATACTCTGTAGAGCAATCTGTGTATACATGGTGATACCCTCAGCCAAGTGTGTGGCTAATTATTTATTATTAAAAGCTGGTCTCAAAGCGCTTTCTTCTGCTTTCTAAATACTTTCATTAAAAAGCAATTCATTTCCTATTGCAAATGGGAAACATTTCGAGATGCCAGGGAAGTGCCTCTTCTCTGCAAAGGAAAAGCCCTTCTCCAACCCTTGGCAGGAAATGGCCAGGTTATCGGGACCAAAAGGTCAGGGAAGAAATAAAATGCCTCACGTGCAATCAGTCACCAATTATAGTTTATCAGCAGGAGAACAGATGTGAAATGACTTTCTTTGGATTGGTGTTCCCTGTGTCTAAGCCAGTGAGACTGAACTCTTCTTAATGAATAAATAAAACCCCTGCCATGTTATTCTCCCACAACAGTTCAGCTGTTTGGTGATGTGATCATTAGAGGACTCTTTTTCAAAGGTTTGTATTTTTTACCCAAATGAACTCAATTTCTTTCTCTGTGTTGTGGATCAAAGCTGGGGTTTTATTCTATTCTGCTAACATTATTTTAAGATTTGTCAAGCTTATTTCCCTAGATGGGACCTTTTTCATTTTTTAACAGGTGATGAACTCATCCCTGGGGAAAATCTAAATTCATCTTGAGATGGCTGAAGGTAAAAACTAGGACACAACAACGTACTTTCAAATATACACTGTATGGGAAATAGAGTTAGGTATCTTTTTTAGAATAGTTTTGATTTATTGTACTAAGAAAGAATTTTGTCTTCTCTAAATCTTAGATCCAGCCGAGCCAGACAGATACCAACAAGTAAGTTTCTGTTTAATGAGACCATTTTTTGTAAAGCTTCACCTTTGATTAAAAGCAGGCCTTACTAAAAGGGTGGTACAGGATGACCTGGAATATACAAGAAGCTGTTATTCAGCAGTAGAGAGAAATGCAGTCCTCCAACCAAACCTTCTCATCACTCAAGCTGCACAACAGTGGGAAATAGCCTTCTCACCCCTTTGCCCCAATACTACACCTATGTGTGCAGTAATCCTCCATTAGAGCCCTTTAAGGGACCAAAGTCAGGGTCCCAGAATATGGACTATACAGCAAGGTGATTCCAGGCAAGCTTTCGGCTGAAACACAATCAGCAATTGTTTTAATAGTTATAGATTTATTTCAAAATGCATTAAGATATATATAATCTTAAAAATAAATACAATTAGTACATGGTCATATGAATTTTTAAGATAAATATTTAATTAAGTAAAATAAATCAATCCACTTAAAGAAAAATATAAAGTAAAAAATAATCCAAGGCAGGAGGGTATAGCTCAATGGTAGAGCACATGCTTAGCATGCATGAAGTCCTGGGTTCAATCCCCAGTATCTCCATTAAAATAAATAAATAAATACATACATACATACATACATACATACTTACCCCACACACACACAAATAAAATGATCATCTTAATCCCTTTAAAATAAAAAATAAATAAATTGTTTAAGTTTAAAAAACTTTGTTTTTAAGTTTAAAGAGATAATAATAATCCAGGTGTTCTTTAGAGATGGCATAAATACAAAGGTAATACTGAATTAGCTGAGGTTCAGGAAATCATAGCGAAAAGTACATGCACTCTACACTGAGGCCCCCAAACATGTCTGACCTTACACAGCCTCCAAAAATATTAAACCGTCTTCTCTAAGATCTTACGAAACGATCTTTCCTTATCTTGCCACTGTTGTCAGCCTCAGGCGGGTAGACCAGGTTCCCTATGTGATTCTGCAACTTGCTTGCTGTGTGACTTCTATGAGTTATTTCCTCTGAAGTTCAATGACTGGGGAGTGGGAGGAATAGGGAGATGCTGGTAAAAGGGTACAAACTTAAAAAACGAATAATAATAATTTTAATACCTACTTCATGGCCAGTGTGATAAGGTCAAAAAGGCAGCCGTGCAGGCAAAGGGTAAGTACAGTTCCCGTATATAATGGGCAGACTGTCATTCGATGAGCCAGGGGATGAGGGTTTGTTGTGGGAGACTTTATGCCACATGCCAGGGATATCATGTGCTTCCAGTGTAGCCCTTAGCAATGTGTTCACAGAATTAATGCCTGAGATTATCTTTTGATTTTCTACCACAAAACTTCCTAATCAAAAACTTGCATGTGGATTACTTTCATTTCTGGGAAGAGGGGGTAGGTGTACTTTTCCCATATGCCTCCCACTAAGCACAGTGAAAATCCCTGAATGTCTTATATGTTGGAAAATAATAATAATAAGACTCTGAAAGGAGGCAGACTAGCTGAGGACCTCAAGATCTGAGGAACAATTTACAGTCCCCTGGATTTTCTTTGTCTCATGTCCCAGACATATACTTTAAGAAACTGGCAAGTGGCAAACACCAATGGGCACAGACAAAAATAGAAACCACCCCCCATCCACCAAAAAAGGGATCAGGAAAGGGACAGCTTTACAAGACATACAACTTTAGGTAGTGATCACTGTACTCCAGCTTTGAAGAGCAAAGGCTAGGCAGTAACAAGACCCCCTCCCCGTGCTGGATCACTGGAGCTCATTTAGGGGCCCTGGACTCCCACCCTCACCCATCAGGAAGGGTAAGCCTCCTCTCCCCTCCGGGGCTGGTGTCAGAGGAGGTGCAGTGGAGACAAAGAACCTTAATCAACCACTCAGTGGTAGTGACACAATAAAAATCAAAATCCCAGTGGGTTTTTTATAGAAATTTGGCAGCTCTTTCTGAAATACATAAGAAATAAAAGCGCCTAAAATGGGAAAACAACTTTCAGAAAGAAGAACAAAGCTGGTGCAATAATTTACTACCTGGTGCCAAGACTTATGATAAAGTTTCAGTAATCTAGATAGGGTGATATTGAGAAATTATTTGAAAATTATATATCTGATAAAAGATGTTTATCTAGAATATATAAACTCTCAAACTCAATAAAAAGAAAGCAAACAATCCCATAAAAATGTGCAAATGATTTGAACAAATACTTCACCAAAGAAGATATACAGACTGGAGATAAGCCCATAAAAAAGTTTTTCAAAATTGTTAACCACAAGGGAACTGAAAATTTAAACCACAATGAGATCCTACAACACACTTATTAGCGTGGCCAGTAAATAAATAAATAAATAAATGAATAACTGACTGACTAATTCCATGAAGTCTTGGCAAGGATGTAGGGGAAACAGAATGCTCATACCCTGCTGATAGGAATATAAAATGATACAACTACTTTGGAAAGTAGATTGACAGTTTATTTAAAAGTTAAACATATATCATATATATACATATCATATATATATACACACACACATACATATACATATGATATATATATATATATATATCCATTCCACTCTTAGAGAAATTAAGGTATATGTCTATACGAAGACTTGTATATGCATGTTCATAGCATTTTTTAAAAATCTATAATAGCCAAAAACAGGAAACTACTCAAAAGTCTGTCAACAGGTGAATGGAAAAACAATTTGTGGGATATTCAGGCAATGGGATACTAATTCGCAGTAAGAAGAAAAGAACAATTGGTACATGCAACAAACACCATGGATAAATCTAAAAAATAATTATGTTGAGTGAACACAGCCAGACAATAAAGAACACAAATTGTATTATCCCATTTATCTAAAAACCTATAAAATACAGCTGATCTGTAGTGCGAAAGGAGATCAGAGGTGCCTGGGAGGGGAGTGGAGAGGTATGGAGCTGGAGGAAGAGAGAAGAGATGAAAGGGCATGAGCAAACTTTTGGTGATGACGCATATATTTCCTCTCTTGTCTATGGTGATGACTGCATGTGTGATATGTATGTCAAACTTATTAAATTGTGCACTTTAAGTATATACTATTCATCGTATGTCAATTAGACCCCAATAAAGCTGCTTTTAAAAATACTGAACAAAAAAATCCCAATACTAAGGTCACCCTTCAGACCAATTAATTAGCATCTCTGGGGGTGAGACCCATCCATGAATTAAACTATTTTAAAGCTCCCCAGGTGATTCTAATGTGCAGCTATAACTGAAAAGGACTGTTACGCAGAAAATCTCTAGGAAATAATAAAGGAAGAATGTGATCAGTTGTGTATGATATACTACAGAATACAAGAAATGGGAGTTAAGAATAATTCACATGATCTGACCAGGAAGAAATTAATGTGGAGTTTAGAAAGAAGAGACACATGTCAAAAAAAGCTCTGAGTCACCATGTGATCTGTCACGTTAGCTACTCTGGGTTCAACTAACCCTTTATTCTGAGAATTATACACAAAACCGCCGGGCAAGACTCAACAGGGGAGGATTCAATTGACTCTGTGACATGGTGATAGATAACTTAGGTTGTCTAACAAATTTGCTGAGTGGGAAAACATACACATGTATACAATTTGTTTCTATTTTGAGTTTTCAGAAAATTCTTATAAGAGAGGATAATCATGATCTAAGGTTAAAGCAGTTCCTTCACAACACAGTGCAAGCTGCCATAGCTTTATTTTTCAATTAGAAGAAAATCAAGGCAAAGAGCAAACATTTATTTCCCTTCTTTTTGTGCTACAAAGTCAGCCACACATACATAGAAACCAATACAGAAACACAGGCACCTTCTATTTAAAAACCTGAGTTTCAAAGGAGAATGAACACTCTTCAGACATCCTAGGGCTTTTTATCTGCCTGTGGTCTGTGAGCTTCAGAAAATTCTAAACAATTTTATATCACATCAATTTTGGAAAATAGAGTCCAGAGCTTTTACCCACAGACAAAGGGATTGCTGGCCTAAAGGGTAAAAAATAATTACCTCAAAACAAGAATATCTAAGCATATTTTTATTCACCAGACTAGATTATCCAATTGGAAAATGATTTCCCTAGAGTTTGGAGGATAGGGGCTTAGGTTACAGGAAGTTTTTGTAGCAAACTCACTGCTGTGTTTACCAAACCTACTGAACAGCCCTTATTACCTAGTTGTGAGACTCACATTTAATATATTGGCAAATCTTTCTGTCTCAGTGGAAAGGCATATCTGAGGGATGATGACAGATGATCAGCTAGTCCTACTATTTCCTATGTGGAGTCCCCTGGTGGAGCACTTGGATGAAAACCCAGGAGTCACAGAATTGGAACTTTTCTGAGCAATTTCAAGGGAGCAAGCTTTTTAAAAAGTCTCAGGCATTTTCCCCATAAAGCTAACTCCTCTTTTAAGTAACTGGAACATATATTTCAACGAGGATGGTAGAACCAGGTTAGAAAGTGGGTTGTTCTGATTCCACAAAGCTTAAGTGGGTCAGAGGCAAGTACAATTTAAGAAGAATGTGAGTGCTGATAGGGCAGAGGAGATGGACAGCTAGTGATGAAACAAAAACTCAAGAGCTTAGAAAGAGAGTTGAAAACATTAATCCATGTTTGACGGAAAATATAAAAACTTTATATTTTCAGAAAGGCCATACCTTTTATCTATAAAATTCACAAAAGGAGAAATTTACAAAATATTTTTCATCCCCAAGCAACACAGATTTCTGCCATATAAGAAAACTCCTTAGACCCCCAGATCAGGCTTGCCTTCCTTGTTCCAGTCCCCAGAGCCTCCATGACAAACACGTCTCTCTGCATCAATGTTATTACTTCATTTCCTTGTAAATTCCTTCTCTCTCATTCTCAAATTTCTCTAATTGATTAAATAAACACAATAATTATCCACCCTAAGCATATTTATTCTACCTCGGTTCCCCTGTCACAAGCATTAAGGTAGTTTATGCTTTTCGGCTATGAAATCTGCTCCAGCATTAACACTGTCTTTATAAAAAAAAAAATTTATTTTAATTTTTTTAAATTTATATTTATAACACCATGCTTATTTTGGTTCTTCTCTCAACTCCCTACAAGACATCATTTAAAAAAAAAGCTATTGAAGCATTCTACCATGAATATTGAGATTCGTAAGAGGAGTCACATTAAATGAGAATAGTGTATTTCTAGGCTTGTGATTTATGATGGTGGTAAATCTAATAAAAGAAGCTGATATTAGACAAACATTATAGTTCTTACATGGTTACAACGATAAGTGTTCCAGACATAGATTTAAATAATTATTTGGATCTATGGCTTAAAATGTTGGCTGATAAATTACAAGGCAAAGAATAAATGACTTTATTCCTTGAGAATCATAGAGGCAATTTCTTTGGATTTAGATAATAAGAAATTAATAGTGATCTTACAAAAACAGGACCAGAGTATATATACAATTTAAAATAATGCATGATGTAGGACAAGTTAAAATGCATTGGGAAAAAATGCATTGAGCAAATGAAAATAAGAAATTCATCCTTTTCTTTCTTCTTTCCTTTTTTTCCTTTTTTAAAATAAATCCCTCAGTCACAACAGATCATGATAGATCACCTCGGCCAGAAACAGACATACTGAAAACTTTGTTTAAAATAATGATCTGGGACAGTGGTTCTCGACGTGTGGTCCCCAGAAAAGCAGCATCAGCATCATCTTGGCGCTCATTTAAAACACAAATTCTCATGTGCCACTCCACACTCACTGAATCAGAAATTCCAAGGATAGGGCACAACTGATGATTTAAGCCCTACAGGTAATTCTGATGCCCTCTAAAGTTGAGAAATCACAGGTCTACAAAAATCTAAATCAAAGTTATTGAAATCGAGCTAACTTTTACCCACTTTTAGGTCAAAAATTAGCATGCAGGTCAAACCACTTTTAAGCAAATGGGGATAAGATATTTCTAATTTAGACAATCAAAAATGTGTTGCAACTGCAAAATGTGAGGGAATTATTGTGGTGAATGCTGGTTCTCCCTCAGCGGCCTGCACTGGATATTTTCTTACTAAATCTTGATTGTTAAACATTCAATTTATTTTCCTTTCCTGAGATTTTCAAGGCAAGTAATTCTTTTTTTTTTAAATGATCCAATGCTTTAAATTTATAAGCTTTAATAAACATGGAATTGTCTCCAGGCTCTCTAACTGCCCTTCCATAGTGTTTGAGCATTTAAAAGGAGATCTTAACAGAAATTAAAAAAAAAAAAAAAAAAAAAAAAAAAAAACTGCCATCAGGGACCATGTGTTCTTAGAACATCTTTACCATCAGAAATAGAAGATTACCCACCAAACCCATTTGTGACACATCAGCTGGAATTTGATGAGGTACAATCAGAACATGATGTTAGTAAATACATTCCACTGTACTCTGACTCTTCAGAGAATTCATTCACACTGCGACTCCCACTACCCTGCCCAGATGTGCCTACTGCTCTGTCCCCAGCCGAGCGCAAGATGAGTCACTGATTTTCATTTGTCCAACGTGGAATTTTTAATAGATAAAAGGAAAACCTCAAGGCTAAGAAGAGTTCTAATTAAAAAACATGCAATCATAAGGGGATCTACTTCAGTTCTTGAGAAGAAAAGATTCAGCTGTTAACGACCAATGCCAATCAATTTCTTCTTAATGTAGAAGAGAGGTGTTGATACCATATCTTGATGAAGTTTCAAGGGTTCTTTCTTCCCCTTATTTTTTTATAACCTGTTCCATGCCTCACCCCCACCCCTACCTCATGTTGTTATGTCACTTTCGTTGGTTTGAGATCCTGGGAGTTTCCCAGGTGAAATCTGAAACTGACCTCCATACACAGAGAATAAGGAGATACTCAAGAAAGAGGCAGACCACTCCAGATTGGTAGTTGGCAGGTTTAATAAGCAAGGAACCAACATCCAAGGCTTGTCTTGGATGACCACAAGAGGAGTAGATCTCGGCATCCACCTACCAGAATCTTAAAAGTTTATACAGAGTCCTTAACTGGGTTTAGTCATGCATATCATGCAGATGGTCTCAACAACACCTTACTCTCTCAAGGCTGCTCCTTGAAATCAGCTCTCACTGTGGGAATGGGGAATGGTGGGCAGAACATACCTTCCAAGGACAAGGGAGGCAGAGAGGAGCCTCTGATTGTCTGGGTCCAGCTCTCAGATCAACTGGCACTCATGCCCTCTCAATGACGTCCTCCAACAACTGTGTTTCTAAAATAGAATCAGATGAAATATTAATGTCAATTTTTAAATGTATAAAATTGAAACAATGCTTCCCTTTTAAAAAGGAGAGTGGAATGCTATACTGCCTGCCATTCATTCATTCAACAGAAATGTGCTGAATGACTACCCTGTTCCAGGTTCTGTGTTAGGCTCTGACAATGCATGATAAACGAGACAATTATGATTTACAAAATTAACAGCACTTATAATCTAACGGAAGCCCTAGACAAGGAGTTGGCAAACCATGGCCCAGGGATGAAATCTCGCCTGCCACCTCTGTTTGTAAATAGAGTTTTGTAGGAACAAAGCCACACCCATTCTGCTAAGAGCTTAGTTGAGGGGTTTCATGTGTCCCTTAGGAGACGAGATTTCTTAGAACCTCCTCCTTGTAGATGATGGATGGTTTTTAGTCCAGATCAGTGGCTTTTTTTTTACATTAAATACTTGGTCATTTTGTATCAGCTTGATTCAGGTCCATGACCAGTAGACACCCTTACAGATCCTTTATAAACCTACTTTTTTTTTTTTTGGTAACATATTTTATTTTGCCCATTATATCTGAAATATATTATTTTAAAATTAAAAATTTGCTGAGATATTTTACATTCTGTTTTTTGTACTAAATCCTTGAAATCTTGCATGTGTCTTGCATTAACAGCCCATCTCAGTTCCAAACAGATGCATTTCAAGCACGGAGTGGCCACCCACGACCAGTGGCTACAGTACTGGATAGCTAAGGTGTAGAGCACAGTGGGGGCTTGGTAAATATTTGTTGAATGAATGAGTTAGAAGATAGACTGGTTGTTAAGGGGGTGTGTAGAATCCAGGAAGGTACCATGTGCCAGGTACCATTTTAAACATTAAGTCCTTAATTTTCATAGTAGTCTTGAGGATCGAGTACTTTCTTAACCCATTTTGTAGATGGGAAGGGAGGCACAGATACACTTAACCAGTCACTCAGTAGCTAGGTAATAAGTGGCAAGATTGAATCCAGACACCTCAGAGTGTTCATCGCTATAACGAAAACACAGCCAGAGCCATGTCACTCCTGACACACCCTCCCTGGCGCCTTCTTATCTCATTTACAAAATCCAGATGTGAAGGAAAAGCCCAGCTGGGCTAACGGCTAAGTCACAAATCTAAGTGTGATAAGTGTTGGTTTACTGATCTAAGTTCTGCTGGGCTAACTCATAAATCTGAAGTTTAGTGTCAGTTTACTGGGCTAACAAGCTAACTCGTAAATCCAAGCTCAACAAGTGTCAGTAACGTGATCTGTTCCAAATTGATAAGCTCCAGTGTACTGATTCCTTGCTTTTTGTTGTTTGAACCTTATTGGCTAATAGCCCCATACTTGTAATTAACCCTATAAAACCTCATGTGCACGTCTTGGAGGTGCTCAGAGCTTCGGAGCAGAAGCCCCTCTGAGCCCGCCGGCGTAATAAATCTGAGTACTCCAACCCTCCAAGTGGTGCTTGTTTCTTGGCTGGCCTGTCATTTCCATAACATTTCTGGAGGCCCCAGCGAGATACAACCACGCCGGCCCCTTGAGCCGCTGGACTGGTGGCTCCGGCCGACCGGGGGACGGGACTCCGGCAGCGAACGAGGTGGCGCCGCCCAATGGTATTCCGGGTTCTCTTTCGTGATGGCAACTCGGCCCCCGGGTGGCTGGGCTACAACCAGAGCCAGACTCCATGGAGGGACGGACAGACTCACCAGGTGGCCGTCCGGACAAGGTAGGATCCCCCGGGAGGAATCAGGTCCTGTCCCATTGGACAGAAGAGGAGGCTGATCCCCTCCTATAGGCTCTCTGTCTGATGGTATTTCAGATGGGGAAATCAGGTCACGAATCAGGTCCTGTCCCAGTGGACAGAAGAGTAGGCTGATCCCCTCCTACAGGAAACAGGATATTGGTATTGGTGGGAGGACTGTTGTTAACGTGTGTGTGTGTGTGTGTGTGTGTGTGTGTGTGTGTGTGTGTGTGTGTGAATGAGCGGCCTGTGAAGCATGCGATCAGGCTCGAGTTTGTAGCTCCACGGCATTCTGCTACAGAGTTCGAGTGAGTCCCAACCTGCGGTTCCATGGTGACCTCATACGGCTCAGGGCGGTATCGGTCCCTCAGGGTCCTGATCAGAGTCAGCGGCTTATACTGACCCGCCAAAGCTAAGAGGCACCTTTGTCCCCGCAAGGGGAGCGGCCAGGCGGACGCAACGAAAACCCTCCCTTGTCTTGTCTGCGATACCGGCACAGGGTGGCTACACTGGGAGGGAAAAGGACATAGACAGCCAATGAGTCATCACCCCTGTGCCCTCGGAAGCTAAGATGCTATTTCTGTGAGAAAGTCTCCTACCTGATTCTGTCACAGAACACCCGAGACTTATTGTTCCCCTACTGAACTGACCCAAGTAGTGCCCCTTTTCCCTAGCCTCAGACCCCCAGGACTCAAGTTTAGAAGACGAATTCCTTCAGGACCGGGCTCACCCGGCCTCGGAGGTCCCTTTTCTAGTCCATTTGTTTTACCATCTGTCGTCAGTCCCACGCCCCTGATACGTTAGTTCAGGATATAGAGAAAATTTAATAAAGAAAGTCCCTGGAACTGCTTGAGGCCTTGAGCTCCAGAGACATCAGCTGTGACTGGAACCCAGAGTCCCTGACCAAGTTAGCCTTAAAACAACTCATAGACCCAGCAAGAGAGCAGTCTCTCTGGGAACTCCGGTGTTTTGAAGAGTAAAGAAAAAAGATATAAAGGCTACCTTCCTAAACATCTAAAGCAACAGATCTATTATCCTTAAACATCTAAAAAGAGTGGGAGGCTCTAAGTCAAAACCCACCACTCTAGACTGCATGATTAAGAATTTCAAAAAGGGGTTCTCAGGAGACTATGAAATTCAAATGATCCCCGGCAGGCTCCACACTTTATGTGAGCTTAAATGGCTGGCCTTTGGAGTCAGGTGGCCCTCAGGAGAAACTCTGGACCTAGCAACAGTGCGGGCAGTCTATCAAATAATCACTGGAACCCCAGGCCACCCAGATCAATTCTCTTACATTGACTCCTGGCTAAATATCGCCCAGACTCTATCCCCATGGATTCAGTTTTGCTCAAATGGACCTGGACAATACAAGATATTAGCAGCTCAGCCGGTCCAGGCCAAAAAGACAGTCAAATACTTGGAATTTATTATCTCAGAGGGACACTGAGCCCTAGGACCAGAATGAAAACAAGTTATTTACGCCATACCCAGACCAGAAACAAAAAGAAAACTGTGAGAGTTCCTGGGCGCAGCTGGGTTTTCAAAAATAGCCAAGCCCCTCTATGAAGCAACTGCTGGATCAGGAAAAGAAACCCTCAAATGGGAAACTAAACAAGAAAATGCCTTTAGGCAATTAAAGGAACTGCTAACCCAAGCCCCAGCACTAGGCTTACCAGATGTAACATGAGAGATTAATCTGTTTGTACATGAAAGAGACCAAACCGCTCTTGGAGTCCTGACTCAGAATGTGGGGCCATGGCAGCGACCTGTGGCCTATTTGTCTAAAGGACTGGGCCCTGTAACATCAGGATGGCCACCCTGTTTATGGGCCCTCGCTGCCACAGCTCTCCTGGTCAACGAGGCAAACAAACTCACACTGGGACAGACTTTAAATGTAAAAGTGTCCCATTCTGTGGTGGCCCTGATAAACAGCCCCGGTTACAAATGGATAACTAACACAAGGATGACCCACTACCAGGGGCTTCTATGTGAAAATCCAAGAGTCCGTCTAGAGACTGTGTGAACCTTAAACCCAGCCACATATTTGCCTGAGGGGGAAGGGCAGCCTGACCACGATTGCGAAAAAATCATCAAAGAGGTGTATGCAAGCAGGCCTGATCTAACCGACAAGCCCCTGCAAAACACAGACCTGGAACTTTTCACAGACGGCAGCAGTTACATGCAAGATGGACAACGGCGAGCAGGTTATGCTGTAACAACAACCCGAGAGGTAATAAAGACAGAGTCCCTTCCCCCAGGATGGTCTGCTCAGCGAGCAGAGATCTGGGCACTGGTCCAGGCACTAAGGAAAAGGAAAGGAAAACAAGTCAATATATACACCGATTCCAAATATGCATTTGCAACCTTGCATGTACATGGAGCCATCTATAAGGAGAGAGGACTTTTGACTGCTGGGGGAAAAAAAAATCAAAAACAAAGAAAAAATTTTACAGTTACTGGAGACAGTATAGGACCCAAAGAAAGTGGCCGTTATTCACTGTAAGGGACACCAAAGAGGAAATGACCCTGTGAGCCAGGAGAACAGGCTAGCTGATCAAAAGGCAAGAGAAGCAGCCACCTGGGAACACTCAGTAATTAAAGTTATGGCAGCACCAGAGCTACCCACTGCCCCAGAATATAGCCACGATGAAAACAAGTGGGCACAGGCTAAATGAGGAAAAAAAGGAAAGGACGGATGGTGGATCATGACGGATGGAAGGGTTTTCATTCCAAAACGACTAGCTTATCGTCTAGTCCAACAACAACACGAGGCCACACATATGGGAAAAACGGCTTTGGAGGCCCTCTTAAAGCAATATTTCCTAATTTCTCGTCTCCCTACTCTGTGTGCATCAGTTTCCCAACGCTGCTTGCTCTGTGCACAAAACAATCCAAAACAAGGGCTAACTGGGCCAATGGAAATACAACGATGCGGATTGGCTCCCTTTGAAGATTTAGAAGTGGACTTTACTAAACTTGGGCCCAGTAAGGGATATAAGTACCTGCTGGTTTTCGTCTGCACCTTCACAGAGTGGCTAGAGGCCTACCCCACCAGGACAGAGAAAGCAAGGAAAATGACAAAGGCTCTCCTCAGGGACGTTATCCCTTGATTTGGAATGCCTACCTCCATCGGGTCTGACAATGGACCTGCCTTTGTGGCAGAAATTGTACAACAAGTGGCAAAGGCATCCGCTGGAACCTGCACACAGCATACTGGCCTCAAAGCTCAAGGAAGGTAGAACGAATGAACAGAACTGTAAAACAAATGATAGCTAAAATCAGCCAAGAAACCCAGCGGTGGACATTACACTCCTGGCTCTGTTGCAAATTAGATGCACCCCAAGATTTAATATTGGGTACTCTCCCTTTAAAATCCTCTATGGGCGATCACCACCTTTAGTCAGGATGAAAAATCCTACCCCAGAAATAGGAAATTTAGGGCTCCACCAACAACTGTTGGGACTAGAAAAAGTACTACGAGAAGTTTGGGGTTGGGTGATAGACAAAAACCCCATTTCATTAGGGGTCCAAGTGCATCCCCATAAACCAGGTGACCAGGTATGGGTGAAGGATTGGAAAAAGAAACCTCTCAAACCAACATGGAAGGGACCATATTTAGTGGTATTAACTACTCCTACAGCTGTTAAAGTTGCAGAAATCATCCCTTGGATCCACCACTCCAGGGTCAAGAGAGCGACTGCACCTCAGACGGAGGGTCCCTAGAAAATTGAGAGTGTCCCGGGAGACCCGCTCAAGATCAAGATCAAGAGGCACCAGAAAAGGATCGACGAGCCCTGCTCTAGCCACACCCGGAAGCTGGCTAGTCAACGCATGGCTGAAGCTTGAGGAAAGCTCAACGCAGCTGTTAAATGTATTTCTTTTGTGCTCCCTTGCCTCTTTCCTTGTTTGCTATACCAGTCTGCGTACTAGCAGTGGGGCTAGCTAGCGCCACCTCACCTGACTGGAACATAGGCCATAAAATCCTGATAGCTATTTTATATCTTGTTATAATTAATGCCATCACCGCAGCATCATGTCTAAGATAATCATAAGGCTGATGCTACTGACGCTAATGCCCTCACTCCCCTTGGCTTTACAATGCACCTGCATGGAACCGGGTGACAAGTGGTCCATGTACCAACCTGTATTTTCAGCTTACAGGTGAATTCAGCCACGATCTCCAACAAATAACAAAAACCCTGGGAACTCTGTAAAATCAGATTGACTCTCTGGCCGAGGTGGTCTTACAAAACAGAAGGGATCTGGACTTACTCACGGCCAAAGAGGGGGGACTATGCCTCTTCCTAAATGAAGAGCGTTGTTTTTATGCCAATCAATCAGGAATTGTCAGAGAAATGGTTCAAGAGTTACAAGACCGAGTGAAAAAGAAAAAACATATTTTAGATAAGAGCCCATGGACAGGCCCCTGGGGCTAGATCTCCTGGCTGACACCATTCATAGGTCCCTTACTCCTGACTTTTGCAGTTCTGCTAATTGGGCCCTGTGTCCTAAACTTCCTGACCCGCTTTGTCAGTGAGCAAATAGAGGCTATAAAACTTCAGATGTTAGCCTCCAATTATGAGCCCCTGCAACAGGTAAATGATGATGCTTACTCCAACAAGGGTTGTGAAAGCATCAAGAGGGGGGAATGTGAAGGAAAAGCCCAGCTGGGCTAACGAGCTAAGTCACAAATCTAAGTGCGATAAGTGTCGGTTTACTGATCTAAGTTCTGCTGGGCTAACTCATAAATCTGAAGTTTAGTGTCAGTTTACTGGGCTAACAAGCTAACTCGTAAATCCAAGCTCAACAAGTGTCAGTAACGTGATCTGTTCCAAATTGATAAGCTCCAGTGTACTGATCCCTTGCTTTTTGTTGTTTGAACCTTATTGGCTAATAGCCCCATACTTGTAATTAACCCTATAAAACCTCATGTGCACGTCTTGGAGGTGCTCAGAGCTTCGGAGCAGAAGCCCCTCTGAGCCCGCTGGCGTAATAAATCTGAGTACTCCAACTCCTGCTTGTTTCTTGGCTGCCCTGTTATTTCCGTAACACAGACTTCTTACCCTGACAGGATTCTTTGGTCCAGCCTGCCTGTGTATCCTTAACCTGCTCCTTTCTCCAGCCAAACCTGAAGTGACATTTGAACTGCTCTTGGGACAGGAAGTGGGAATCACTCAGGCAAAGCAGCAGAGCCAGGACGTCCAAGGCTGAGCCGGAGGGTGTGCCAGGAGCCTGGTAAACCTACTTTTTAACCTGTGAGTTTTATTTCCTCTCTCCCATGCCTTGTTCCTTCTTTCTCTCTCTAATTCATTGTTGGAAACAAGGATCAATTAGGCTTTCTAGAGGGAGATACACTTTTTGTGTCTTTTGCCAGAACAGTTTTGACTTATTGAAAGAAATGTCTGGGTGCTACAACTTTAACTGAATCTTTGTTCTAGAGCACCTCAGTCCACTCAGGGGTTTAAACAATGGTTGTGGCAGGCATGCCTTTGATTTCATTCTTGCCTAAGGCCATTTCAATGAGTCTTTGTTGTTCAAAGACCTCATCATTTGTATGTTTTATCGGTTAAGAATGTGAAAAAAAATTGCATGATCCATACTTGTAAGTCCCAGAATTGCTTTACTCTATCTCCTAGTGTTCCTAACACGACATGCAGATGCACAAAGAGGTGGAAAATGTAAATAAACCAAGCATATTTATGGCAACCACAATTTTTCAGAACAGCAAAGGGGTGAATTGTTCCAATAAATTTAACTTTTAGTAAAAATTAAATCTTAAACATGAAACCCTTTTACTTTACCTATTATTTTAGCACAACTTTCAATTTTGTTTTAGTCAAACTTCCTTACTATTTCGGTAGTAAATATTATTTAATCTCTCTGTGTCACTGAGTCTTTTTCAGTGATTCATAGTCATTGTTCTATCCAGAAATGTTTGCTGCCTCATACAGAAAATGTAGGAGTTTGGAATGAATGTGTATTGATTTCCTGTAACTTGAAACTTGGGCTTTAAAAAAATCCTTCATTCTTGTAGTGTTTAGTACACAGTAGTAAATAAATATTTGTTTTTAGTATATGAACTTATTTTTCTATGTAAAGGATAAAAGATATTTTGATTGGTTCATTTGGCTATTTAGTATTTTAAAGTATTAATTATTCCTAAACCATGCATGAAATACATGCATTGTAAGTTTTGTATGATATACAGTTTTGTTTAGAGAGCTGCTGAAATGACTGGAATGACCAAAGGCTCATGAATTTTAGGAAATCATCTTCCTTTAATTGTAAGGCTCTTTGCATTTGGAATCTGTATATCATTCACTATTCACTTTGGTTGTTGTTGTTGTTGCAAATAGTGCATATTGCTTTTGTTCTAGTTTTAATCTTTTTTTTAATGGAAACTTTCAAAAATATACAGTGTTAATGTGACATTCACATTATAGTTAATTTGATTCTCCCAGAGCGGTTAATATATAGTCTTGCATATAACAGGTATTTAACAAATGCTTGTTAGGCTTAACCCAAAGAAAGGTTTGGAAAGATGAGGTACAATTTACTGGAGAGAGCAAAGTGTAAGAAGTGAGGTATACTCTGATGACCATAAGTGAGTTTTATATAACTTTTGGCAACCAGAGATGAAGGGGCTCCGGTTTCTCTTAATCCAACCACCCATCTGTTGCTTGAATCTTCTATAGAATCTCTACCCTTTAATGTCCTTGTAATGGGAAACCTTCTGCCTCCTAGGTAATCCTTTCCACATCTAGAAGTGCTCTGTTAGTTGATAAGAAAACAGAAACCAAAGTAAGAGGATTTTGAACCATATGGGAAAAGTGACAGAAAAGAAGTCATTAATTGACATATTTCTAAAACCAGTAGTTAATTTTTATAAGTACAAATTTTTAAAATTTATTTCATCTTTTTTTCCCCTCCTACAAAAGAGAAAGAAATTAAGTGCAACAAAGTTCGTATCAATGTAACTTCTAGGTACACTAAAGAACACAGAAGCATATTCTCATAATATTAACTAAGGATGAAAATGATTTTAAATAATAATAATAATAATTCACCGTATAGTTAAAGAGTTTTTTCATATGTAATAGGATGCCAAACTCTCATTTCCTAACAATTTGGTTCTTATTTTTGTAACTCCTCTAAACTATTATTCATAAACAGAATTTTCAATTTAACTTTCTGAAATAATACACAACCTATTAGAACACTTCCCCTATTAGTACTATCAGATATTTAGAAAAATAAACTACAAAATCACTGGTCTTCACTGTATTTTTCTTCTCCCACTGCACTGACTTACTTGTGTTATAAAGAAAATATGAGTAAACTTGAGTTAATACTGTGCCAGAGTTATTGAAACTTCTCCCAGATACTGTGTGTGCTCATTTTCCTGAGAGTATTAGTAACTTTGGTTAATAATATTCAACCAAGGTGTGGATCAAAGTGTCCTGTCCCATCATGTTCCATGCCTGGCAGGTTTCAGGGATGGAGCCTACTCCAGGGCTCTCCACCCATGCCTCATTCTGGCTTGCCCTTGCCCTTATCTGACAAACCTGTTTTACATGAAACATTCTTGTATGACTACAATGGCACTGTCTTTCCTAAGTGTTTTTCTCCCTTCATGATAACCGCCCACCCTTAGGAGGGAGAGGTGAGAGATCTGAGGACGGAGAAGATTCTCAGGATCTGGTCAATAGCTTGGTTATTTGCTCTTCACTCCAGACAGTGTTTCCAGTTTCTCCCTGACACTACCATCACACTCCTCGTGATACCAAGCTAGTGCTGTTTTTCTGACTTGCAGTAGTAATGGAGCAGGCAAGCCAATCTGGAGGGGAAAAGTTGGCACAACCCAAAGATTTCTCAAATGAATTTTCTGTATCTCAGAACTTATCTGTAATGAGCATATTAACTAATCTCTGGGGAGAAAGCACCCAAAGAGAAAATAAGATTGGGCCTTACTGGACCCGCTTCAACTTAGAGGAGAATTAGAGACCACTTACACTGTGTCTGTTGCCACCCAACCCTCTCCTTCTGAACCACAGCAAACTTGAGATGGAGAACAGTGGTTAGTGGCCTGGCCTCCACCTCCCCAGAACATCCTGGGTCTGGGGTTGAGGCATGGTTGGGGAACAGGTGCCTGGGGTGTCAGCTCCAAGGTCAAGGTCCAGGGAGGCAGGTTTCTCCTCAGGCCCTCACTAGAGGCCTCTAGAGCCAAAGGAAGACACAATGCAGGGCAGGTCTGACTTGAGCCTGGAGTCCATAGCTCAGAATCTAAGGTTTCCTCACCAAGGGATACAAGTAACAAAGTGGGACCAGTAAGAAAAAAATGAATCCATGGTTTCTACAAAAAAAGCCTCACACTTCCTGTGCTCCCTAATCATCTGGGAACCACCTATGCCTTCATCCTCTTTGTCGGAGCTTTTGGGGGTCAGGACCATGTAACCATTCTGTTTTGTGGCTGGTTGTGCTGGGTGAGGACTCAACTGTGGATTCCTGCTCAAGGTTTGCAGGTGATGAGCTGTTGAGCTAAGTGGGTTGGGGATTGGAGGGGACTCCTCCTTGGGCTTGAGCTTGGGGGTAGGGGGCGAGGCAGGGGCAGCAATGCCTTCCCCAACACGTGGGGGCCATCTCAGGTGGGTATCTCCATGCCAGTGCTCCATGCCAGGACATGGGCTCCCCTACAAAGCCATGATAAGCGGGTTGGTTGGTGAGCTAAAAGTTGATGATGACCAGCTGGCCTCCCCAGCACAAAGAGTACACGTGAAGTATCTCTGGAAGGATAGAGCAAGGATCTAGAGGCAGGGATGTGAAGACAAACAGTAAACTCAGATCACTGCTTGTGTTTAGATGACTAAGAACTGGCACAAAATAGAACCAAACTCAGTGAAAAAGGCAGATTAGTGAGAAAGGCATGAGCCAAAAGGCACTTGTCTCCTATACGCCACAGGGTTGGTATAAAAGCCTCATCATTTTGTCCAGGAAAGATTTGGCCACCAGGGCTGTAAGTGCCCTTGGTGTTACTCTCTCTGGAATACCAAGATGGGGAGGGGGGTGGACTGGGTTTGGATATTGTGGGGTTCTTGCAGGATACCCCAAACAAACAATGACAGTAGATGTCATTTACTTGTCAAGAAACCATGTTCTAGAATACGGTTCTAAATCTGCTTGCCAGCTGTGAGTTTGAGGCAATCCAACAATCGTTTTTTCCATCTCCACCACCGGCCTTCTGAATGGGGCCTCAAGCTTATTAAAACATGATTTACCCTTCAATTCCAGTGAAAAACATTGAGTCTTTTATGCCAAAGTCATCTCTGACACTAAAATTATCTCAAGTAAAGAAATTGATGATCATGTTGCATTTACTTCCTCTACTTTTTACCGTGGCTGTGGCTGCCTTAACCATCCATCTCAGAACTGTAATTTCCTTCCACATCCCTACTGACATTAATCACCAAATCAGCCTGACAGGGGGCAAAGTCTCTTCCCAATAAGGCACAGCTGACAGTCCTTCAGCAACAGAAGCTTCTTGGAGCTCAGTCGTGATGCTTCTGTGCTGCTGTCGCTCCCCATGATAAGAAGCTACTGTTTCTAAGTTACATATCCCTAGCACTCTCTGGCATACCATATTAATTTATAGAATACAAATAAATTGTCACTCTACTGCAACCCCCACACCTCCACCAAAAAACCGCCCAAAAAACCAACTTGATGGGGAGGATCTAAAATGTTCAGACAAATCCCTGTTCTGTTCACAACAGTACTCCAACTTCATCACTAACTTGCTGTGTGATGATGACCAAGATATTTAACCTCTCGGAGCTTCAATTTCCTCATCAATGAAAGGAGGATTCCTTCCAATTCTAGGAGCACGTCGCTTAATCCTTCTTTTTAAATCATCACTTTCACAGGATGTTTGTACCCAGACTGTACTCCTCACTCCTTTCATCTTCCACATCCGGAAGCTTTGCTCTTCTTTCTCTGATTTTATCCTGGGCTGTAATTTTCACACACTGCACAACATTATACTCATCCCCAATCAGTAATAAGCACGAACAGTACCGTGATGCACAGATGGTATAAACTTTGAAAACTGAGATCAGATCTCTCTACTGCAGAATCTTTCTTTAACCTAATTATCACCAGAAAAACTAAAATCCTGCCTTTACAAGGGAATCCCTTTATTTTTATGTGCCTGGATTCGAGAGAGAGAAAGGTAAAGGCAAGAAAAGGCCCTGAGGTGCAAGTTTTGGAAATTAAACCACAGGTTTTCTCTGCTCTCAACCAGAAATTTCCAAGTGATATATGGCCTGTTAAGAAATACTTTGCAAATAACAGTTTTTCCAGTGACTAAATATTCCTTCCTTCCTGACCACAAGCTGCTAATGCCCATTTATAGTGTTTGAAGAAGGGAAAGCAGAATGAAAAATGGCCTGGAGGTAAGAGGGAACACAATGTCATGGATTATTTCAGCATGATTGGAGCACAGAGCACAAGGTAAAAAGTGGTCAGAGGTGACATCTGAGGTATAAGCAAGGCCAGGCTGAGATAAGCCTTAAAATCCATTACAGGAGGCCTGAGGGCAATGGGAAGCCATCCAGTATTCTAAGCATGAGAATTTCATGACCATCTCAGAGTTCAGGTACAGTCACTGTGATTTAAGTGCAGAGTCTGGATTGGAGATGGGAAGAACTGTCAGTTAGGACACCTGCTAGGAGGCGACAGAAACAGTGGTGGCCCTGACTAAGTACCAATAGCGGGGATGGACTGACACGAGCCAGTGCGAGAGAAATAAGCAGGGAAACTGATAGGACTTTGTTCTGTTTTCTGCAGGGAAAGAAAAGGGGAGGAAAATCAAGGAAGGCTTGCAGTTTTCTGGCTTGGGCGGGTGGGAGAATGACGGTGCCGTCTGCTAGGGGAAGGCACACAGAAGAGGGGGTAGCAGGGATGGAGTCCATGGTCAGTTGGGCTTTGGGCATTTTGAACTTGAGATTCCCTTTTAAGAGTCACTCCGAGGTCTCTGGCAGCGGGGGCACCAGTCTCTCCAGCAGCATTCTCTGTGATGGTCTCTCTTCCTGAATCACACACAAGCATAGTTGCTCATCCCCAAACGTAAAGCAGCCACCACGGCCACCAGAACCCTGTGCTGCACGGGAACGTTGGCTACTGATCACACCTCCACACTGGTGACTCTAGGAGGCATCCTTCACATAACAGTGCTGTTGTCACAGTGTATCTTTGTGTCTCAGAAACAACTGTTTAAATGGCATCTCCAACCATTGGCACTCTGGGCCACGTGACTGAATCCCTGTAGTAGCTGCTGCTCCCGCTGCCCTCTTTGCTGCATCTTTGTGGTGGGGGAAGTAAGACAAACCAGAACATCCCTCCCTGGAGCCTGCAAGGGGGGCCAGTACACTGGGCTTGCGTTTTACACAGTTGGGGTCTTGCTGGATATAGTTTGTGAAGCACAAACACAAACCTGGTTTTGGGCAGGAGCCCTTCGTTCCATTAGACCCGCTGTAGCCCGAGTGGGAGACGTCCCTAATCTCTTTGAGGCAGACCTCTCCAAGGCTGACGACCAGGCTCTGACTAGTCATAGTTAAGATTGATATATGAAAGGATATCCCCAAGGCCAGGAATAAACTGGGAGGGGGTGGCATTTATTGCTGTGTTATAACTGAATACAATGTTCTCAGGAAGAATGAATTTGTCATATGAGTAATTCTGCATTTGGGTGCAAAATTGTTAGTTATGAAAGCAAGGAGGGACCTTGGAGGTCATCTGGCCCGATTACCTTCTTTGGCAAATAATGAAACTGAGAATCAAGGAAGCGAAAGGCTTTGTGGAGTAGTGGTGGTGCTGTGACTAGGAACCAGGTCACCTCACTCCAGGCCTGTGCCATTACTGCTAACCTACACAGCTTCCCCGTGAAATAACCCATGGGCTAATCTACAGAGCCCATAAAAGAGGAGAGAAAGCTGACAGCATGGCCAGCTCACTCCCTACTGCATGTATTCCTAATAATGCAGTCATCATTTTAACAATATGAAGCAGGAGCTTCCTACAACCATAAATTCACTGGCCACCTGGCCCCTGTCAGCATTATTAAGTGTCCAAAGTGCTTCACATAGTACACACACACACAAACACACACACATATTTAATCCACAGTCAAAGTCTAGTTGAGCAGTTTTCAGCCTAGGGCAACATTGCCCCCAGAGGACATTTGCAGACACATTTTTAGTTGTCATAACTGGTGGATTGCTACTGGCATCTAGTGAGATGAGCCAAGGATGATTTTAAACATCCTATCATGCCCATGGCAGCCCCCACAAAGAGAATTATTCATAGTAAAATGTCAGTGGTGCTGTAGTTGAGAAACGCTAGTCTAGATTAATTACACAGGCAATAACTCAAAAGTCCTCCACCAATGGCTGGTGATAAAGGCGTTGGTTACAAAAATTTTAGAAAATGAAGAGTGACAGACAGCTGTCTGGGAATAGATGAAATGCATTCCATAAGGCAAGTCCAACAACCAGGAGAGGAAAGACTCTCAAGAGGAAGGGAAGGTTAGGGGTTGAGGCCAGAGGCTTAGGTCCATGCTCTCCCAGC
Organism: Camelus bactrianus; assembly: GCF_048773025.1. Taxonomy (NCBI): domain Eukaryota; kingdom Metazoa; phylum Chordata; class Mammalia; order Artiodactyla; family Camelidae; genus Camelus; species Camelus bactrianus. Next base: position 44,164,870 of record NC_133541.1, read on the forward strand.
TGTGTATCTTGGGCAAATTACTTTAACCTTCCTAAGTCCTAGTTTCCCCAGCTCTAAAATGCAGGTTACAAATTAGTACACCTTTCCCGGGTAGTTGGAAGATTAAATGAGATTTAATACACATATATCTCATCTGTATCCAATAAGTGGCTATAATTTTCACCAAATTGAGAGATTAACAGAATTATCTGTCAAATCCAATGCTCCCATTTAACATACGGCAAAACTAAGCCCCAAAAAAGCATAAACATAACATCTTTTATTTTCTCGACCATTATACCTGAGGCTGTATTGCAAGTGCTCAAGGCCTGGCAGGCTCACAGATTCCGGCAGACTGAAGAACACCCGTGGAGCCCTGGGTACCTCTGACGTGCCTTTATCACCGAGCAGAGCACACGGGCTTCAGCGTTGGCGCGGACAGAAAGTCCTATCCGCCTTAAATAGGAGGCAAACAAAGCCGGCATCTAGCCAACTACGTGAGCTACGTGGGCTAGCCATTGTGCTTGCGCAGCACACGTCATCGTTACATAACAATACACGGGTACTGCGCATGCGGGGTAACATTGCTGACTGACGGCACGGGCCTTCCGGTGAGGGCGCCTGACTCCGTTTTCCCTACAGAGGCCTAGACTGTAGACGTTCAGTAAGTATTATGTTGGTTTTATTTGTTACTAAATTCTTGACATCTCTGGAAAGAAAGAAAAAAAATGTGAATATTGTTGTCACTTTCCAGAAATTGGTAACTGAGGCCAAACATTAAGTATCTTATCCAAAGTTACCTTTTGGGAAAGCAAGGACCTGGCTCTCAGTCTAAATGCCAAGTGCCCATTTGCTAATCTCACAGCAGGGCAAGTTTCAAGTAATTTCTATTTCTTTTTTCAAGACTGTGGTCTTAATTTATCATTTAGATCAAATTCATATTCCCCTCAAGAGTAGATATTTTCCAAATGAAAGATGATTGATCAATTACTGACCACATAAATTATCCATAGGTACTAGCTCAGACAGGGCCCAGTTCATCATGCATCTTCTTGATAAAAAAGCAAATTAATCTATCAACTCTAACAAGCCATGTGCCAATCTAAATTAATCAAGAATAATAAAATATTAACAGTTACAATGTTAATGAACAAACCCTTTTCCTCAAAAAGTTCCAGATTAGTGATGTGTTATTTGAAAAGGTATCTAGAAAGCAGTCCAAGACCCTCAATATGTATGACATACCCTTTCTAGTTCTCAAAACTCTGGGTGGGCCAGAGTCTATCTGAAACCCACAGAGAGGAGCAGTGGGAGCCCCGGTCAAGTAATAAACTCTTTAATCCTAAGGGAATATGCTACGTCTCCCCACCTCCCTCCACCTCAGGCATCTAGAGAAGGGATGGAGTCAATGGCGGCAGAGGCTGGGATTTGGGGATTACATTTCTTCCCGTTTGGAAGGGAAAAGCAGAGGTCCAAGAGAGGCCTAGGGACAAGACTTGAAGGCTGCAACTCCTCTGGGATTCTGCTCCCTGGTTTGTTCCATCTTCACAGAAATGCCACGATTTCTTCGACATCCTTGCTAGGCTAGCCATTCCAAAGATTGGCAAGTCACATGCCTTGTTCTAAACAAGCCCATTAATTCACCACAATTAATATACCAAAAGGATACAGCCAGCCCAAGGCCTTCATACCGATGGGAAATCAAGAGAAAAACCATGTCTCTACTGTCCTCTACTCCTTCCCTTTGATTTTCTGCCAGGACGCCCCACTGACAGATCTAGGGGGCAAGGGACCCCAATGATGCAGCTCATACCTGTCAGCTTCTTGGAGACAGAGAGCAGCATGCAAAGGAAGGTGATCACGGCTCTCTGGTCTCGGGCCCTTTTCACAGTGAGCACCACAGTCAGGATTCTTACAGGTCTTTGGACACTTACAACCTGGGTATGAAACCAGATATCTCACTGGACATCTGTATGGCCCTAAACAAATTATGTTCCCTCCCCAAGCCTGTCTCCTCGTCTGAAAAATGAAGAAAATAATAACAGCTAATTTTTATTGTGTGTCTATGATATGCCAGGCCCTGTTCTGGGAGTTTTACATATTTAGATATTAACTCAGTTAATCTTTACAACAACATGGTTATTATTATTCCCTCTTTACAAATGAGAAAATTAGGCATGGAAAGTTTAGGAAGAAGGCCCAACCTCCCATAGCTAGTCTAGTAAATGACGTAGCCAGAATTAAAACTCACGGAGGTCGGCTCTAAAATCCATGCTTCAGGCACCATACCATGTTGCATCTCAGTAATAATAGCATACGTATTGCATGGACGTATTCAAATAATTTTAAGAATTAATGCATGAAAGCAGTTGATGCTTAACAAGTAGGGGGTTTGAAAGAGATACTACCTAAAATTAACCCTATCATTTTGTAATTTCCCACGATTGATTTTTTTTTAATACCTAGGTATTAAAATAGTAGACATAGCAGACAATGTTTAAAAGGTTCCCAAAATAAGATTACTTTACCTTGGGGATATGAGGGAGGGAAGGAAGTCTGGAAAGAAAAACATGAAGGTGTCCTTTCATAGGGAAAAATACCTTGAGACTTAATATTGACCCCTAGGAGCCAGCTGACGACTGTTTTCTCTCCCAAGATGTGTCAGGACCAAGGTCAAGAAAGTTACTGGCTCAAAAATGCTCAGAGTATTTAGTAGAGGAAAACAATTACACTTCTGGGCTTTTGGGAGACATGGCTTCTATTGTTTCTGTAACTTTTGTTTCTGAAAGAGTTCCCACCTTCTTTCTTAATTCATCTTTGGAATCTTCCTCCTATCATGTTACTGATTCATGAGACAAACCCAGGCGTCCTCCTATTCAGAAGGGAGCATCTTCTTTATCCTCCCTCCCCTTCCTCTACGTGCCTTAGAGGAACCAAGGTAGCATTCAGGGAAAAGAGCTGAATTCCCTATTCAGACTTTGCTCTACCGTACATCTCAAGAGAAAAGGAAAAGGAAATTCTTAGGACTTCCAAAGACTTCAGCCCAGTTCCCCAAAGCTGGCAGCAAAGACTGAGCACTTACATCTCTACATCCTCTAGGCTTAATACCATCTTCCTTCTGGACTCATCAGAGATGACTGCTGCTGATTAGGATTTGGGGGTTTGGGGATCCAATCCAGTTGTCTAGTAACATCTCAAAATGATTTACAAGACAGCATGCAGAAGCTAGTCCTAAATATGCGAACAGAATAGTAACACTTAGAGCACTTTGAGTTGTTGTCTTGAAATAAATAGACTATCAGATATTTCTCCGGAAGAGATGGGTTCAGAATTAGCAGAGAATTGCAATGTAGTGGCTGCAACCATGGCCAGACACCTGCAAGTGCCTGCCCAGCAAGAGAAGAAGAAGGCTTTCAGAGAGAGGAAAAGGAAGATGGGAGGGCTGTAGCAAACACAGCCCATGGCTTTTCATTGGCTGAATTCTTGACAGAAAAGGAGACTTCTTGTTGGGCTTGCCTATAGTCACAGGGCATGAGAGCTCCCCCTTTTGGTCCCTCAGCTCTATTGAATTGAGGTTTCTGTTTATTAACTTTTTTTTTTTTTTTTTTACAGTCAATTCACTATAAAATGGAATAATTTTTCTCTAGAAAAAGTTTGGATTTTAGTAATAAGGTCACAGGTGTGTTTCAGATAGCATACATTCCTCAGCTCCTCTGCTTTTACAGGTTGGATCGAAGCAGCACCAGGTAAAAACTCAGTTGATTTGGTTTGCTATCTTCTCTGTATTTCCAGTTTTCTTTTTCTTTTTTTAATTGGTGCCATTGGTTGGTTTGATGTTTTATTTATTTCTTTTAATTATTTTTACCAACAAACACATACATCTTGACTTTCATTATCTCTGTTTTCACATGTTTGCTTTTGAAAAATTCAAGTATTGTTGATTTATACTATTATGTTAGTTTTAAATGTCCAACATAGTGATTCAACATTTTTTATAGATTACACTCCATATAAAGTTATAAAATATTGGCTATAATTCCTGTGCTGCACAATATATACTTGTAGATTATTTAGTTCATAGTTTATACCTCTTAATCTCCTACCCCTACCTTGTCCCTCTCCCCTTTCCCTCTCTCCACTGGTAACCACTAGTTTGTTGTCGATATCTATGAGGCTGTTTCTTTTTTGTTATATTCATTCATTTGTTTTATTTTTTAGATTTTGTATTTAAGTGATATCATACAGTATGTGCTTTCTTCTGTCTGACTTATTTCACTGAGCGTAATACCCTCCAGGTCCATCCATGCTGTTGCAAATACCAAAATTTCATTCTTTTTTATGACTGAGCAATATTCCACTCTATACTACATCTTCTTTTTTTATTAATCTATTGATGGATACTTAGGTTGCTTGCGAGTCTTGGCAATTGCAAAAAATGCTATTAACATTGGGTTGCACATAATTTTTTGAATTAGCATATTTTCTTTTCTTTTTTTAATTTCTTTTTTGGATATACACCCAGGAGTGGAATTGCTGGGACATATGTTAGTTCTGTTTTTAGTTTTCTGAGGAACTCCTCATTGTTTTCCACAGTGGCTACACCAATTTACATTCTCACCAACAATGCATTACAGTTTCCTTTTCTCCACATCCTCACCAACATTTGTTATCTGTGGTCTTTTTGATTACAGACTTTCTGACAGGTGTGATGTAATATCTCATGCATTTCTCTGATTTGTGATGTTGAGCATCTTTTCATGTGCACAGGTTCACTTTTGCAATAATATATTTCACCCAATTTCAGCCAAAAGAAAGCTTCTAGTCAAGAAAGCCCCAAATTTTAATGGCATATTTAGTTCCCATCTTTGCTCTGCTGAACATCTACTCTTCTAATTGTCTCCTACACCTAGAAGAATACTTAGAAGTAATTTTAAACAATCAAGCATAGGAATGACTGGATGCTCTGGAGGGCTCTTAAGAGGCCAAATTTAACCTGGTTGGAATGAGAGGAACTGACAGAGTACTGAGGGAGCTACCAGGTCAGTACAGCATCAAGAGGCACTCACAGGGCTTCAGACCAACATGTATGGGGCGTCTTAGCTTTTCAACACTGAGTATTGGCACCTGTAACTTCTTATCCTCTGTTCAACCAGCAACATACACCGTCATCACCTACGCTGTTATTAGACGTAGCAAGTCAAAGGTTCTGCTGAAATGACATTCAAATTACTGAGACTGTGGAGCCAGGAATCTGTGGCTTTTTATTTCTCTTCTCCTAGTGGTAAACATTACAATTTCAAGTAGTGAATTAAGAGCTGATGTGTTTAAGTCCTGAGCTAAACACTCAGGTTACACATAGGTGAGAATTAAGTCAGAAAGGGAGAAAGTCTTATCACAGACTAAACGCTCATGTCAGTTATAAGTCAAGAGGTTCTCAGTTTCAGATGCATATGATAAATTTTAAGAAACTTCATAAACATACAAATAGACCCCTCTCCAAGCCTACTAAAGCTCAGCCTTCAAGGGTATTACCAGGCAGTCATCAAGCCATTAAAAAAATAATAGAAAAATAAAAGCCAGCTCCACATACAATTCTCAAGTATAGCCATGGCTGAGACCCACTGATGGGGCCAGAGTTTCTAAGTGTTCACATACCTCTCTGCCCCCCACTTCATCAGTATTATTTTCCAGACCTTTTTAGATCTAGTGTGTTGGATGTCGGGGAGACCAAGAATCAGGTGCAGCATCTCCCTGCTAAGCTTTCACTCCTGCTGCAGACCCTGAGCCAAGCCCCATCCCACCCCTACCCCCAAGGCAAAAATAGAAGGTAGTCAAGGCCATAGCAATAATTCAAGTAACAAGTTTCTTTATTTTTTTTTAAGATTCCTGTTTCCTAATACTAGATGCCACTTATATTAACATTTTACCAAATATATATGCTGGAAATTAAAATGTTCCCTGTAGGTTTGGGACTGTAGGCAGTGACTCACGATTGAAGCTTTTTCCAGTTCTAAGCAAAAAAAAAGAAAAAATGAATAAAGATACACAAAATTTTATCATAGCACAGACTACAATGTACTCTATCTCTATGTCATGTGAATTTCACATCGCTGGGGTTTGATACTCTTGTCCAGTTATTGGTCCACCCAACCATTTTGGATCTAGACAGGATGAAAGCGACATTATTTTCGGTACCCGAGTCATGTTTCATAGCCCTGAGTAGAGCAGATGTTTGTGAGAGCAAATAATGAGAATGGTCCACAGAGGGAAAACGAAGTGAGAGAAAGACTGCTAACCTCTCCCTTATGCATGTGAAATGTGAAGGCACCATAAGTATGAAAGCGCTGCTTTATTAAACTCAGGGAATTGAAGTCCTTTTTCTTTTTTCTTTTCTTTCTTTCTTTTTTTTTTTTTTTTTGCCTTGAAGGCTTAACTGTTTCTCTTTAGCCTTGTAAATGTACCTTTTGTAGCACTCTGTTAGAATTCAAAGTCTGAAAACTTGAATATTTCACATGAAAGTGCAAAAGAAATAAATTACACAATAAGACGAATCATTCAGCTGTTTTCATCTCTCATTGGCTTTCTAAACTTAATCTCCATTTGGATGCTTAACGCATAAATTCTGCAAAACTTGATAATAAAACTATTTAGCTACTTGTCAGCTAATCATTCATGGCTTGCCTCATCTTAAACTTTTGAGAATCAAATATTTAAAACCTTAAAAATCTACTTGTTGAAAGTTTGAATTCCAGTTAAGTAACTCTAATGGTTCTGAGTATCTTACCTTCCTGTAATTCAAAATATTCTGTTAGGATTAATAAAGCACATAAAGCCCATGTCTGTGTTGAATGACTGTTTCAATTGTGAAAAAGTCTAATTGTATATGTAAATTAGTTAATATTTTAATAACGCTACTACCATATTAACAAAAATGAAGACTACATAAAAAATTCTGGCCCACCTACATTCTACATTAGCCCCAAGAAATTCTCTCTAAAGCCATTCTTCTTCCAACTAATCCAACACCCATTAATGATGCTTCTCAATTAGAATAGAATGCCAGACACTTAGAAGATTCTGCCTTATATGGTAGAGATCAAATCATATAAACCAGTTTGAATAAACTAAGCAAAGTGGGAGCAATTTTATTCTATCAAACAACCATTATTTTTTTCTTATGTAACCATGAAAAATAATCAATTCTTTTAATAATTTACATTTTGATCAGTGCTATTATTTTTGTTTCCTTAAGACTTATTAGACATAAAAAGTTCTCATAGACAATATATTTTTAAAAAATTCCTTGCTGCCTTGTTTAGTTTGTTTGTTTACACCCTTAGTATGTTCATAAATAATTCTAAGTAGCTGTAAAAAACACATACAATAGAATAAAGAAGAAAAAAAGCTTGAGTTCAATAATCCAGGAAATAGAAAAATAAAGTCAAGAAAGAGAGAAAACCAAGAAGTTAAGTTAGAATAGAAACCCTTGTTTAGAGATAGCTGAGCTTTCTAACAGCCAAAACAAAAAGGAGAAAAAGTATAAGTTATGTGACCCTCAAATATGAGTTATGTGACCCCCAATATGAGTTACATGTCTCCAAAAAATAAAAACAAACTAGTTGTGACACATAACTATGCGACGTAATGGAAGTGTTAGCTAACCACCTGTGGCAATTACATGGCAATACAAATGTATCAACTCAATATGTTGTACCCCTTAAACTTATACAAAATTTTTTTTTAAAAAACTGGTTCTCAAAAAAAACATAAGTATTCCTAAAACTAAGTCCTGAAACATACATTTTTCGCATGAGTCTTTATGTAGAACATTGTGTGAAATGTAAATAACAGGATTCTCAACAACACTCCTGCAGAAAATACAAAAATGAGATGCTCAGGGCTGTTTGTAACAATGTCTCTCAAGGCAGATCAACAAAAACACAATGCAGAAACAACAAAACCCAACTGAGTAAAGGCACTTGGGAAGGGAAGGGTGCTAAAATGATGCAGTATAAGCAAGTCTGACAGCTCATGAATATATTTTGTAGGATCTAGAAAAGCAGTTGGACTGTATATCCTTCCAGCAACACTCCATAAACTTTTAAAAATTAATTAATTGATTAATTGATTTTTGATTAATTAGTTTAAAAAATTGAAGTATAGTCCATTTACAATGTTGTGTTAATTTCTGGTGTACAACAGTGATTCAGATATATATATATACACACACACACATACACATTCCTTTTCATATTCTTTTTCATTTCATACTATTACAAGGTATTGAATATAGTCCCCTGTGCTATACAGTAGGACTCTGTTGTTTATCTGTTTTATATATAATAGTTAGTATCCACAAATCCCAAAATCCCAATTTATCCCTCCATACCCCTTCTTCCCCTCTGGTAACCACAAGTTTGTTTTCTATGTCTGTGGGTCTATTTCTGTTCATTTGTGTCATTTCTTCTTTTTTAGATTCTAAATATAAGTAATATCATATGGTATTTTCCCTTCTTTTTCTCATAAATATCTGATAAATATTGAGTGGTTGTGAATTTAAGATATTTTCTAACAAGTAAAAATATACATAAATAATTCAAAGTTTCTCGGTGGCTCTTTATCTAGATTTCATTTAAAGTCCCTACCTACTATAGGTTCCCTAGAGATAACTGATGTTTTTGTCAAGCGTTACCAGAGCTAAGTCCTCAGATGTGCTCCTTGTCCAAAAGCGGCGTACTCCCCAAGACGTGTGAAACGAAATGACCCTTAATTCTCAACCTATTTCCATTCCCATCCTTCACAGTAAGAGGAAAGACAGATTACTTGAAACATTAATACAAAATGAACAAAAATCTATCAGCCCATTCACTCTCATTTTTTATTTGGAATTCATTTAAAAATCAACATAAAGGCAACACCATAGACTAGAGCACCTACCTCCACTGCTCTTACCTCTCTTGGCCACTTAGTGCCGAACCAGTCACGTATAGCAGTTTATAAAGCTCTGGTACCAGATGGTAACGACACAGCTTGCTTTGCAAAGCACTGAAAAGCACTGGAATCAGTCTGATGTTTAACAGGCTGCCCAACATTTGTCCTGCCTACAAACAAACACAGACACAAGCCCTACCCATCAATGGCTCCTAAAACGGACCCCTGTTACTTGTTGGCTCTCCCTTCAGGCCCCAGTCTAGATCCTAATTGGTCTCAGAACAAATAATTAGGCCTGGACTTATTGGCAAGTACTGCTCTGATAATAAACCAAAGGTAGAGCAGCAAATTGGTTGAGTCAGTCTGGGTAACACACATCCTTTTCACTGAAACTGCCATCTCTTCCAGCCCAAGACAACCAGGCTGAATAACCTAAGCCTTACTCTAAAAGTGGGATGCCGGTCGACCCTAAGAAGTTGTTATAAAATTACCGATTACTGTCCAGGAGCTGTAAACTCCAAGTCATTCCAAAAGTCAGTATTTCCAACTCATCAGCCCAGTGTTTGTAGAAAAAAAGCTCAGCGCTTCAGCACTCAGAGTCTTGGAAGGAAACAGATACACTCAGCAGGAATTTTGAAGGAACTATTTATTCACAGAGGTGAGGCGAGGGTTAAAAGCTCACAAGGGATTCTGAAAGCACTCAGGGACCACAGCAGCGGAGGGGGGGGGGGGGACCTGTTTCTGCCCTCAGGCCACAAAAGAGGCCAGAGGAGAAAACCAGTGTAACCAAAGGCTTGTCAGAACTGCACAACTTGTACTCTCAGAAGGAAAAAAGCCACTGCTGAAATCATGATGTAGAGGTAAAAGGGGGGCAGGGTGGCAGAGAAACACTGTGCCCTCTTACTCCTCTGGCTCTATCCTCTGCAGCGGGGACTTCCCATTGGCGGAACCTAACTACGAGTCAAGGCAAGAGAGCCTCCTAACGCAGCCCAGAGCAGAGTAGAAACAAAAATGGGTGGAGAATGACTCAGCTCAATGACTTTGCAGAACAATGGCACTCAGGTGCATCCTTGGAGGACAAAGGACTATCTGGGAAGCCGTCTGGATGTAATTGGTGTGAAGTCAGAGGCACCCAGATAACCAGCACTGTGTACTTCTGCATGACAGAAACTCATCATCGTTTTCGGTCTCTTTCTCTCTGAGGGGGAAAAACACCTTTACACTGTCAAACAAGCAGAATTTTTCATTTATGGTTCTTAAACTATTTGCTGATATCATAGACTTTTGCCAGGTCTACCTCATTTCCAAAGGCAGCCTTTTTAATTTTCTTCCAGGATGGCAGAGAATCATACTGGAATACTGGAAGGGTGGCGGTAGCCAGCAGTGCATCCCCCAGCCCCGTGCTCGTGGAAGAGAAAGGGAGAGTAAGTATTTAGCCCAGCTGTACCCTGATCCTCATGACAGACTCTGGTTTCAACTCTTTTATAATCCATGGTGCACAGAGAACCACATTTAAGTGGGAGGAAAAAAAGAATAAAGACAAAGGAGAGAAGCTTGAAGGAAGGGTGCTAGCAAAGACTTCCCCAACATACCACCATTTTCACATCTGAAATGTAATTTGCACATATTCAACAAGGAAACATGTTTCAAAAGTAATTTAAATTTAAGCTAAACAGCTGCCCTGAAACAAAAGCTGGCCTTCAAGCATTTTTTTAAAATGTTAAATGTAAAGCTTGGAAGAATACTTCCTAAAACACCACACAGCATATATTGTTAGTGAAAATTATATGCTGCCACGGATATGGTGATACAGTCTAGTGCATATTCACCCAATAGTGCTCCATACAAAGGAGAGGGAAACTAAAGTCAATGATAATAATTTAAAGGCATTAAAGCTTCAGAATGATTCCAGAAACCTATGCATATCCAGATCAAAAGTTAGAGTATTCCTCTGGCCAGCAGATTAGGATACTGTAGGCTCTCTACAGGAAAACCCTAACCCCGGGAGGATATGACTAGAAAAAAAAATTTATAATTATATGACGTATGCATTTCTCTGGGACATGCAAGGTACATGTTATATCACAATCCCTTAATTTTTTCAAATTAATTTGAAGAAGCTCAATCCTCCACCCACTCAAATTGGCAGGAAGACAAGGCAGTCATTTGGGGCTCTCTGCACCCTGGTAGGGTTGCCAAAATGGAGAGATCAACAGATCAATGTATCAATAGGTAGAAAAAACTGACCTTCTAGCCTTTCAGCTTTTGAGCAGAGAAGAGCTGCCACTGTGGCCGTTTGTTCTTTAGGGCCACATGGTGCCAATGTGAACCACTAATCTCTCACCATCTGTCCCGGCTATTGTGCCGTCTGTGGCCCAAGCCAACAAGTTCTATTTGTTGATGGGCAGCTTCCTGGCAGCTTCGCTCCCTTTTGGGCCAAGCCTGGCCACGAGGAGGCTTTGCCTTCCCCTAATGACACAGCTCTCTCCCCACAGACATCCCCTCAGACTCCTGACCACCGGAGTTGCAGCATCCAATGAGTTCAGGACTTTCTACCTCCCCCCATGATCCTCTCCTCTTACTCCAATCTTCCGGTGGACATTTTTTTCTCCCTTCAATACTGTAAGCTCAGATTAGTTTGTTCTCCTTTTTTGGGAAAATTAGATTTAATTGTTTTAATTCCCTTAAACACACACACACACACACACACACACACACACACACACCATATAAGTCTTCTTAATGGCTTTTTTCCAGAAGGGTCCACAGTAGCCTACCTGTCACCATCACCAAACTGGTAGACACTCTGTGGGTAAGAAAAAGTCAGGCATTTGGAATCTAAATTAGATTCCTGGGGAAGAAAAATATCATTTTCCTTCCTTCCTGATGAGATTGCTCCAAGAGAAAATGAAGCACATAATTTTTCAGACAGTCACCCAGCTCTACTAAATTAATAATAAAGTTATTTGTTCATCCACTTATTCAGGAATAATTACTGAGCTCCAACTATGTTTTAAGTTGTGTGAAAGGCAGATGGAATAATGAGAAAATAACGTTTGTTCCTGCTATTATGGAGTTTATAGTCTCAAATTACCATCATAGGAACCAGTAAACTCATCTCTGGAGAAACAGAAACAGTGCAAGACCCCAGCCCTGTGTTTGATGTCAAGGTAGGATATGTACAGAAAATGATCTAGGCTAAAAACCAAAAGTGCGTACAGTAGGTTCCATGCACAGCTCTGTGCGGGACTGAACAATTGCCAGATTTGAGAGAATTAGACATAATTTCAGGAATGATGGGCATTTGAGTCAGAACCTGCGGAAGATGAAGAACCTTAAAAATAATAATAAAAAAAAAAGTAGAGGAAACTGCCAAATCACATAAAAAGTGATCTGAAAATTCAAGATATTCAAAGAACTTTTAATAGGAGCAAAAGAAAATATTTTGTTTTTAAAGGAATGTTTAAAATATACAGACTCTCAAACTTTATCATTCCCTCTTTCGGGAGCTGCCCTCAACTTTGTTTTCAGCTAAGAAGGATCAGATAAACTCATAACCCATAAAATTATCCCTCAATTTTCTTTTATTAAGGAGAAAATATGCTTCTCTCTGTTTCTTCCTCATCTGGAAGAATTAGGTAAAGAAACTCTAAAAACAAACACTTCATATAATTCCAATGGAGGAGTAAATTGTCATGATCTTTCTGAAAGGTAATTTGGCAATTAGCTTCAAGTGTCTAAAACGGGTCAAACCAGCTGGACTGACAAATCTACTTTTAAGAATTTATCTAGAGAAATAATAAAAATATTCACAAAGATTTGGGGGAAGGGTATTCATTCTAATGACATTTGTAAAAGTAAAACAAATTTAAGGCAACAAATATCCAAAGCCAAAGAGAAGACTAAATAATTTGTAGTACAGTCATACGAAAGAATGATCTTGGAAATACTTAAGGATGTAAGAAAATGTTTAACAAAGTGAATAAAATCAGGTGATAGCTATGAACTGTACAATCTCAAGTATATAAAATGTCAAGTGTATACATTATATACAGATGGGAAGAAAACACCAAAAATAATGGCTTATTATCTACTGCTGGTAGCATTGTGAGTGACATGTATTCCTTCATTGTGCTTTCCTGTATTATTTCAATTTTTCTATAAAATATGGTATGTGTTAGGAATAGATGTGTGTTGGGAAAGACAGTCTTTTGACACCCACTCAGCCACATAAGAATGGTCTTGAACTTGAAACACTTCCTTACCAAGACATCAAGTCCTCTCAGGCTATGCTGGACTTAGCACCTTGTGTGAGAATATCTTTCCCTGTCTCAGACTCGATCTATACTCCTTTGTTCAGTGTAAGCATGGGCATCATATGGCACCTGGTCAACTCCACTGCTACATCTGTCCCCTTTGGGGAAGGGACGGGGTCCTTCGTTCTGCTGCACAAGAAGAATGTGAGCAAATCAGTGGCCTTCATCAGCCATACTAATAAACCCATAACTACGAATGGCCTAAACATATCAATTAAAAGAGAAATTTTCAGATTAATGACAAAATAAGATTCTTATAAATTGGCAGGATCACTTATGTTAAGATAGCAATTCTCTTCCAGTTCGATCTATAGTTTTAACGTAATCCAAATTAAAATACCAATACTATTTTTGTAGACATTGACAAAAGTCTAAAATTTATGTAGAAAAGCAAAGGAACTAGGAGAGCCAAAATAATTTTGGAAAAAAAAAGTACAAAGTTAGAGGGCACACTACAAATTTTATGACATACTAATCAAGAGTGTGTGATGTTAGCAAAAGGCTAAACACATAGATCAATGGAAGAGAATAAAGTGTCCAGAAATAATCCTACACTAATATTTGACAACAGTGAAATGACATTTCAAAAAAGAAAGGATCACCTTTTCAACAAATGGTGCTTGAAAAAGTGAATACCCGCAAAAAACATGAACCTCAGCACATACCTCACCTTTTATTCAAAAATTGGCCATAGACCTAAATGTAAAAAGTAAAATTCCAGAATTTTTAGTAAGATTAAAATATATTTTTTTAAGTAAAAGTAAAAATCTGGACTAAAATAGTAGAAAATCTTTTATACCTTGAGTTAGGCAAGGATTTTAATATGACACCAACTGTTCAATTCTTAAGGAAGGAAAAATGATAAATTGTGCTTTATCAAAGCTATGAACCTCTTCTTTGTGAAAGATACTGTGAAGAGAATGGAAAGACAAGCCACAAACTGGGAGAAAATGTCTGCGCATCACAATTTTAACAAAGGACTTGTATATACAATATACAAATAACGCTCAAAACTCAACAACAAGAAAACAAACAACCTGATTTTTTTAAGTGAATAAAAGATCAGATCTGAACAGTTAACTAAGAAAATGTCCACGTGGAACACTAGCATGTTAAAAAATGTTCAGGATCACTAATCATTAGGAAAATGTAAATTAAAACTGCAGTGTTATATTAATACACATTCATTAGAAAGGCAAAACCCCTGATTACATCAGGTTTTGAGAGGATATGGAAAAACTCTTGTATACTACTGGTGGGAATGTGTAATGTATAACACTATGGAACAAAAACAGCTTGGCAGTTTCTTACAAAGTTCAGCATATATTTACCATATGAAGCAGCTATCCCACTCCTAGCATTTACCCAAGAGAAATGAAAACTTATATCACGCAAAAGCCTGTACAGGAATATTTGTATCACTGTGTTCATAATTGTCCAAAACTGGAAACCACCCAGATGTTCTTCCCCCAGGGACTAGATAAACAAAATGTGGTTCATACTTATGATACAATACTACTAAGCAATAAAACGAAACATTTTTGATTCATGTAACAGTATGGATGCATCTTAAATAAATTCTGCTAAGTGAAAGAAGCCAGAAACAAAAGATTATATGATTCCATTTATCTGACTTTCTGGAAAAGGCAAAATGATAGGAATAGAAAATAGATTAGTAGGACTGGGGGCAGAGGCTGAAGTTGACTCTAAATGGACAGAAGGAAGGAATTTTTGAGGTGATAGAAATGTTCTACATCATGACCGTGGTGGGTAGATTCAAAGTTCTCTGAACACGTCCAATCCCATGAAAAGTTACACCGCAGAGAATAAATTCTTCTTTGTGTAAATTTTAAAAGAACCAGGACTGAAGAGAACACAAAGTAGAATGCAAATTATAATAAATGTATTTAAGTGCATTACAAGTAAATAATATATCCACAGTAAAGGGAATGGGGAAAGAAAGAACTAACTTAATTTAACTTTGAAAAAGAATATTCTGACTGGATAGTGTTAAGGTTAAAGACAGAAGAACCATACATGAAACTGTACTGTAATTGGTAAATTTATTTCTTAAAGAGGTGTGTGTTAACAATTTAAAAAAAAATGTGTGTGTATACCAAAGTTGATAAAATAAGTAAACATAGATAATAAGGGCCATGCTTCTCACTTTTGGAGAAATAAGTTACAAATAAGAAAAGGGGGAAGGCTAGAATGAACCCTGTGGTGCTGGACTGGAATCAGAGATACCAGTATAAACTCATGGTTCTACTGTATACAGAGAGATCGATACAGAAATAAATACAAACGTGTGTCGTAAGGTATATCAACTCCTGTTCACCCTGACATGTTGCACTGAGAAGGGCACAACACGATTTCTGTGGTGTTCTTGACAAAGATGGATAGCCTCAATCTAAGCATGAGAAAATATGAGACAAACCTAAATCGAGGGAAATTTGATAAAATAACTGACTGTTCTTCAAAAATGCTATGATCATAAAAGATGAAGAAAGTCTGATAAAATAATGAAGAAGACTAAGAAGAAATAACTACTAAACACTTTATGGGATTCTGGATTGGATCCTGTAACAGAAAAGGACAAGTAGTAGGAATACTAGTAAAATCAGAATAAAGTCTGTAGTTTAATTAACAGCATTGTACCAATGCTAATTTCTTTAATTTGATACTATGGCTACGTGAAATGTTAAAGGTACAAGGGAACTCTGAGTACTATTCTTGCAACTTCATAAATCTAAAATTATTTTGAAATAAGTTATTTTGGTTTTTTTTTTAACTGGGAAGGAAATGACCCCAGGTGGCCTAAGCCGTGTGTCTAGAATGGAGACACAGCATCTTTAGTCACAGCTGCCTGACTGATAGCTAGGGACATAACCTGGACCATGAAAATTGAGAGCCAAGTTAAAGATGGATATCAGAGAATCAATAGCTAATTCTGTGGCCCAGGTAACCAAAGATGGCCTATGGAATAAGGGACAATACACTGAGGGGTCTCATGATTTAGTTCAGAAACACAAAATGTGCCAATGTGTCCTTTCATGTGGTGTCCAGCAAGGGCTTCACAGGCAAGCTGGACTAATGGGCCACATTAGCAACTATTTAACTACTCAAAAACTCCGCTGTGGATTGTATTCCTTCTCACTTCCTACAGGAAGGACCACCCTTTCTCTTCAAGCTTCATCTCCCACTTTCTCTAGGCTGGTTTCCCAATACCTCATCTTTCCAGTTTGGAAACACGGGATTCATTTTGGTCTCCCCTCTTCTGTGTATTAAGTACTGCTGATGTTTCCTTGCATGATCTCACAGGCATCAAGCCTGACAGACCCTGATCTAGAGCTGGCCAGTACATTTGCCACTGCTTTCCTGGTCAACAGCCTCTTCACTTAATCTCTCCTGCACAGAATAACTTTACTAAAATGACACCTTTATCTCCCTTCTCTACTGTTCAAGAGGCCATCATAATTTCCTGACAGCAATGCCACTGCAAATTATGGATTCATAATGAAATTTATGAATTCTTCTTCCTAGCTTACCATACATCTAACCTTATAACTTAATACTTTCGAATATGCAATCAGGGTCTAATTATACCAATTGCTTTACTTCTCCCCTCAAAAGTCATTAATTTCTGCATCCAAGCAACTCCTTTTCTTATCTGCTGAATCCACTCCTGCCAGACTTAAAAGCCACAGTCACCTCACTTCATGCAAAGGACAGAAATGAGCTCACTCCCTGGGTCCCTTTTAATTCTCTCTGTACTGATCTCCTGATGCAAAATGTATCACTTAATGTCACTTACATTAAGTTATTTATTTTCATTTCATTCCATCTAATTGTTTCTTGTGTGTACTCTTGCCTCCACAATCAACATATTATGGAAATAAATTTTAATGGATTATACATATAAAATGCATCCCACATGGCAAAAGATATTTGCTTCAGAGTCTCTAAAGTTATAACAAACACAATACAATTTTCTATGGCTATAAAGTACTTCCTATCACTAATTAATTTTTTCATTTTTTACATCCTACATTATGAAAATTCATGACAGAGAGAAATTTTTAATCATCTTTAGTCCTACCACAAAAAGATAAGCATTGTTAGCATATACATATATATTCAAGACTTTTAAAAATTCATATTCATAAATATTTCTTCACATACAAGTATTTTGTAGCTTGTTTTTCTCATTAACAGTATATTGCTAACACCATCCAAAAACAATGCCTATGTGCCTGTATGTTCATTTTCAATTACTCCTTAGTAATCCATTGTGTGGATTATCATAATGAATTCACTCAAACCCCTATCATTGAACATTTGACCTCTATCCAGTTCTTCTGCAATATTAACAATGCTAGAATAAATCTCTCCATAAATGCATCCTTGATCAGTGGTCTGTTTATTTCCACAGAAGGATTTCCTAAAAGTGGAATTACTAAACTAAAAATAAAGCACATTGAAAGGTTTGTGAACGAAAATACTGCAATGTGAGTAAAAATACTGCAACCATATCAGTAAACAAATAATGCTGAAACCAAGTCATCAGCGGCTGCCACCACCCCCCAGTGGGGTAGGGCCTGCAGTGCACCACGATGGTGCACTCTGAGCGGACTCAGAATAAGAAAGGACTGGATACTGACCCTAGATAGCTAGGTGCTTGTCAAAGGAATGGATTCAGTGAGCCCAAATGTTTGCTTCCTCCCATACATAGAAAAGCACTAAATTCTTTAACTTGAGGTGCCTGGTTTTCTTCAGATAACAAGTAATCTTTTATTGTTCCAACTACTTGGTCTTTGTTGTAAAGCTCCTGTATATCCTAGCTCCTCCCCTACCTCTTCGGAGCAGTCCCTCGGAGCGATCTGAGAGGCTGTCATCCTGGCTTGAGTCCTCCGGCCAAATAAAACATAACTCTTTCAACTTTTAAGCTGCGCATTTATTTCAGTTGACAGGTTTATGATTTTGTGAAGGAAAAGCCGGGCTGGTCTAACAAGGTAACTCACAAATCTAAGTATCGAAATACTGATCTGAGTTCTGCTGGACTAACTTGTAAATGTAAGTTAATTAGTGTTGGTTTGCTGTTCATATTTTTTGCTAGCCAGCTGGGTTTTCAAAGATACATATCTGGCTTCGGATGTTGGTTTGCTGCCTCCCCGCCTCCACTTTTGTGATGATAATGCTGCTAAAGCTGTTCCATGCCTATTGGCCGAATACCCCAAGCTTGTACTTTACCCTATAAAACCTCTTGCGCACGTCTTGGAGGTGCTCAGAGCTTTGGAGCAGAAGCCCCTCTGAGCCCTCCGGCGTAATACATCTGAGTACTCCAACCCTCCGAGTGGTGCTTGTTTCTTGACTGGCCTGTCGTTTCCGTAACATTTCAAGCACCAATTTCTCTTCAAAAAAACTTGTGCCAATTTTCATTTTATCAGCGGTATGTATGAGTGTTCATTGTTATCACATTTTCACTACTAATGAATATTATTCTTAAAAAAAAATCCCATTAGTCTTTTAACTAGTGGTTTTGTCCACTAGTGCATTTCTCAAAGTCATCAGTAGGATTAAGAATTGACTTCTAGTTGCTGCCCACTTCCCACCCAAGCCTTCAGCTGGGACTTAGAAGGATATTTCTTAGAGATGCTATTCGGGTAAGGTCTTCACAGGTCCCCTTCCCGCCATCTCCATTGCTGCCTCACTGTTCCAAGCCACCCTCTCCCAAGCCACTGGGGCAACTCCTAACAAAGACTGCTAAGGGGCCTCACTTTGCATTCCTACCCACCTACATAGTCCATAGACAGTGGCCACAGGAGTCCTTCTGCAATACACGGCACACATCAGGCCATAGGACTGTACTGCCCCAAACCTTCCAAGGCTTACCAGGTTAACAACATAAAACTTCAAAAGCCCTTTCCAGAGCCTGTAAGATCTTGCTGACCCTTAACCTCTGAATCAGGGCAGAATCCAAGCTTTGAGGAACCTAAAGTTTATGCAACTTGAAGAGCCCAATTCAAGAAAAATAATACAACATTAAGTCCAAGGTCTTACAAGAATTGATGCAAATGAGGGACCCTGAGGCATACACTTGGCTGCCTTTGTAGTGAGGTTGCCTCTATTTTGACGTCACATCTTGCAGCTCTCTCCCTCCTTTACTCTTCTTCAGCCACACTGGACCCCTCTGCTTCTTCGTAGCATTTGCATTCATTATTTCATCTGCCCGAAATGCTGTTCCTCCAGATCTTCTTGTGGCTGATTCCTTCCCATTATCCAGATCTCAGCTCTACTGTCATATCTTCAGAGAGGTCTTTCCTGACACGCAACAAAATATTGCTTCATGCCACCACCACTAGTGTCCCTCCCCCAGGAATCCTCTTTATTACCGTATTATGTTTTGCTTTTTGTAGTCCTTTATCAGTATTTTAAATTATCTTGTTTGTTTGCTCATTAATTTCTGGACTATGTCTCCCCACACTAGATCTCATGAGAGCAAAGTTTGTCAGTGCTATTCGCTTTTGTGCTCTTCAGTGCCTCAAATACATGACACATTGTAGGTGCTCAATAAATATTTGTAAACTAAGTTTGTAGAAGAATGAATGGATGGATGGATGGATGAATTCATTATATTCTAGGCATGTAGATATCTCCCTCAGATCTGGTACTATTTCTACTACATCTTTCAGAAATTTCTGAAAATATCTAGCCTGTTGATGGCAGCTTTACCTCTTCCTCCCCACTGATATAATCTATATGGGTATTTTTAAAATCTTTTTCTATTTCTTATTGATTGTATTAGGAATTTAGGAAAGGTGAGAATTAAATGTAGGAACTCAAATGACTGTCAGAAACTGAACAATTATACAATTTTAAAGTTTTCCACTTTTAGCTCTAACAAATTATATACCATAGGCATGATGGGAGCAATCTATCAACAACTTTTAACAGCAAATTGTTTAGGGGGTATAGGAGAGCAAGGACAGTTTCACGTCAACAAAATTAACATCTATTGGGATACAGTACTTGTTCTAATTGTCTAACTCCTTAAAAACTAGTCTTAAACTTCCCTCAGAGGATGTATTTTTGTCAAATAATTTGCATTGCTAAATACATTCCTATTAAAATGATGACAGATTAAATAAATTGTTTCACCTAGGTTAGTGCACATCTCTAAACAATGCTTAAAGTCAAATTTACCAAAGACTTAGGACACAGGAGATCAAAATTGTATTTGCCAAAACAAACACTGACCTATCATCCTGCTCCTTGTTAATGGTGCCTGTTTATTCTTGAGACATTATATGGATCAATCACCTAACTCATTCTACACCTCCAGGAATGTGATTTGTCATTCACAACCTCAGACTTGAAAACGTCTTTATCTTTCTATAAAGGTAATTTGTGCAATAGGCACACATGTATCTCTTTCCTGACACTGAGCAGTAATGTTCTACCAACAACAAGCCCCCATTCTGGTTACCAGAGGACAGTGTTAACCTTTTCATCTCTGGCAGTCATTTTTAACTTCCACAAGATTGAAAATTGACGCATTTGTTTCATGCAGATATCCTAAATATTGATCACTTTGTTTTTAAGTCCATTTGTAGTTAGTTTCTATTTATGCTGAGTTCTAACTTGTTAGCTAAATTGTTGGTTCCCAGAAGGCTTCCGGGCATAAGCAGGAGACCAGGAGTAAAGTTTTACTGGCCTTTTCTCATTTTCTTCCCAAAGGGTAGAAGATAGCCCCCAACGTCATCTATCTCCACGCTAAAGTCTCAGACTCATAAAGTTAATATCCTCATGAAGCACGCGTCACCTCTTCATATATGATGAGTTTTCTGATAAATGCCATCAGATATTTTCTGCCCTCTTTGTATCCATGGTTTTCTGTATTTTAAAATGACCCATGGAGATTTCTTTGTTTGCTGTGTTACTGGTAATTTCCCAGACCTAATTCTAGACTTAATGAATCAGAATCTCCAGGTGGGGGTACAACCATTCATATGTGTAAAACTCCCCTGGTAATTCAAATTAGCTAGAATTAAGACCAACCATTAGCATATAAGTATTTATAGACAACTCCTCCGAATTCAACGAACTAATTCAGTGGCTAATATTGGGAATTTTGATCCCAACTCACTTCATCACCATTCAACTAAATAAATAGCTTGAAAACACTGCTGTGGGGTCACTTTATCCCCTGATTTTCCTTGTCCTCTTACCTTTCATGTTTTGCCTGCCTCCCACTAAGTTGCAAATTTCTAGGAATTTCTCCTTTATATTGGGACACTGACAGCCCTCACCATTGACAGCCCTTCCTCTCTGCTGCTTGGCTACCCTCATCTCCCTATGGGTACTCCAGAATTTACTCCAACCTACAGCCTAAAAAACTGTTTACCTGCAGAAAACATGTACGAACATATATGGCTCTTCAGGGTGTCCACAGTGCGAGATACCTAGTAGAAACTCAGTAAAAATATTGAAAACAAACCCTTACTCCAATCTGTAGACCCTAAATTTGAGAAAACCTTTGGTTGACAAATGAGTAAGTTGATAAGATAAGATGAATGGCTTTGCAATTTTTCCTTATGCACTCACTTTCAAAGGCTTGTGCAAGTTGTTGGAACATGTTTAAATAGAACTTATTCTGAATAATCAATATTTATACAGAGATAGTTTGCACTGTAGCTCTACTTCATTTAAAATTAATTACTTCAACTGTTCAAACAGGAGGTATTATGTCACAATGTTAACTGTTCCCAAGTTAAAGCATAAAGATTTTTGTTCCTGGTCAAAATAACACAGTAGGAGCAACTTAAGGATGAAAATGACAGTGGATTTCTCCTCTAGCTTAAATATTCTGAAAATCACTGACACCATTATCCAAGGTTAACACCACAGTTATTAGGCATCAGTGCCTGTCCCATTTCTCATCTAAATCTGTACACTGACCGATGGCATTCTGTGATAAATGCATTCATTATTCAATAGCTGAAAGAGGAGTCATAGCTTAGAACTTGAACAGGAAAAACTGACCAGGCCATACGCTTGAGCTGTCCCAGTTTCAGCACAGCTAAATTAGCAGAATTCACAGGATGAATCTGAGATTTACTTCCCTTGAACACCATGATTAATGCTAAACGTAAATTTCAAGTTACTGCAAGTGAGTTTAATTCCACATCAATAAAGAGATATGTTTTAGTTAAAAATGATGATCTAATTCAGTGTTTACTAATAGATAGATGGTGACCCTATTCCCCTGGGATTTTTCACTTTCCTGAGGAGATATGAGAAGATAAGAGAAGACAGAGCTGGCCTTTTTGCACATGAGAATTGCTAGCCTGTTTTCCTCCTGGGAACATAAAAAATCTGCCTCGTAATTCCTCTCCTATCATTATATCGGTAGATATACCTCTTTCTCAGAGGCTTCAGTGCTCTGCGATCTCTAAATAGTCAAGTAGCCTTAGGATAATCACTGAAGTTCTCTGTGTCTGTTTTGCATCTGTAAAAAAGGCATATTTATTTGGAAACTCTTCCATTTCTACATCCCAGGGATGATATAAGAATGATATGACATTCTAAGTGTGAAAGCTTCTGGAAAAGCTAACAAGTATTACAAAAACAAGGTGGAGTTTGTGACATTTTCATTCTTGGACTCCTCCTAAATGCATGCTCTACCTCTTTGCTAGCCATCACAGTACTTCCAATGTTTTTCTTTCCAAAACGTGAGATCACATACCCATTCACTTAGATCAGAGTTTCTCAACCTTGGCACTGTTTGTATTTGGGCTCATGTTTAGTGGTGGGAACTGTCCTGTGCATTGTGGGATGTTTAGCAGCATCTCTGATCTCTACCTGCTAGATGCCATGAGCACCCTTCTGGCCATGATGATAAAGAATGTCTCTAGACATTGCCAAGTATCACTCGAGGGTAAGGGGAGCAGGTCACCCCCAGGGAAGAACCATTGACTTATAGCCTACTTTATACGTGTGCACATACAAATCATTTTCTTAAAAGTACATCGTATTTTATAAGATATGCTTAAGTATGCCAAGTAATAAATTATATATGTACATATGTTCATGAAATGTTCATGAAAAAAATCAGTGATGATGCTGTCAAACCCATTACTAGCACACTAGATGCCATTAAAATATGCTTAAAAGGATAAGAGGCATGTTAAGCAACATGAAAAGCTACATAACAAAAAATTGTCAAGGTAAGGACACAATATTAGAAATCCATACCAATTGAGTATTTGAATATGATCAGATACTATTCCATCAAAGCTTAAATGCCAAATAAGAAACAGAAAATTAGGTCAAATTAAGATTAATCATTTTCCTAAATTGCTAATGCAAAAATTAGAATGTCATCAGATGACACCAATCAAGTGTGCGTCTTTGGGATGATCAAGGCTTCATTATGTAACAATGAAGCATGAGAACAGTGGCTCAGACTCTTAACAGTCTTTGAATTTCTCAGCCAGCTCTTGACGTCCCCGTTATTTAATGACACTCTGTCAGGACTAAAATACAAGAAAAGAAAAGTATTTAATTTCCTCACATTTTATGGAATGTGACTGTTGTTTTGGCAGCTGAAGTATACCAGCCACCTGGTTCCCCTGGAGGCTTAGGAGTGGTAGCAGTGTGGTCCACGGTGAAAAGCATCATGAACTGAAAGCAATGATAAGGTCTCCCAGCCACTGGAGCAATAGTGAGAGAGTGAGAGAGAAAGAGGAAGGGGTGGGGAACTTCACTTCAAAGTCAAGCAAAGACAAAGCAATATAAGGAAGAAAGTTGAAGCTATATTTTCTAGTATTTTATCAGTTACCAAGCTCATTCTTAAGTCTTACTTTATTCTCTTATTTCTCACAGCAGCATTCTTTATAATAGCCAAAAAGTGGAAACAACCCACATGTTCTAAATTAATGGATGACTGGGTAAATAAAATATAGTATATCCATAAAATGGAATATTATTTGGCAATAAAAAGAACTATAGTATTGATACATACTACAACATGGATACGTCTTTAAAATGTCATCTTAAGTAAAAGAAGCCAGTTACAAAAAAGATCACATATTGTATGATTCCATTTATATGGAATGTCCAGAAGGGGAAAATTCATAAAGATACAAAGTAGATTAGTCGTTGCCTAGGGTTAAGGGTTTAGGGGGAAATAGGGAGTGACTACTAATGGATACAGAGTTTATTTTGGCAGTTGATGAAAATGTTCTAAAATGAATTGCGGTAATGGTTGCACAACTCTGTGAATGGACTAAAAAACTTTCAAGTTGGAAACTTTAATGAGTTATGTAAAGATGTGAATTTTATCCCAATAGACCTGTTTTCAAAATAAAACTATACAGCATGGCAAGATGACAGTAGTAGCATAGTAGGAAGTTAAACTCAGTTGACTTGGTTTTCCAGGTGGTTTTTATCACCATGTAGGGTACATGCCAGAGCCTGGGGGCTATGGGACTCCATGAGACTCAATAAGACCCCACTCAGGGCTCCCATGACCTGGCTGGATCTCATCCCAAACAGGTGGAATACTAATAATTTCAACCTAAACTAGCCTGCTGTCAGGACCTGAGAAAACCGTAGAATTTGAGCACAGAAATCCCCAAATCCGCAATTTCCTGTTGGAAATATACCCTCTGTAGTTTCCACAGTAAACTGTCCAGGATTTAAGACTTATTTGTTCGACTGCTCATTTTCCTACTGAGGTACAAACTCCTGCCTCTAATAACTCCTCCAAAGTGTCCGTGCAACCTAATCAGTAAGATCTTCCCTGAACACCCTAAAAAAGACAGCAAGACTCTCTCCCTCCACCTTGGCACTCTTTGTATTCATTACTGTAGCTATTATTATTATTATTATTATTATTATTATTATTATTATTATTATTATTATTATTATTATTATTAGCCTTGTAATTCTGATGACCATCTGACATACTACATATATATGTGTGTGTTGTTTTGCTGTTACTTTTCTCCTTCTCTAGAATGTAAACGTCTCAAGGTCTGTGACTGTATTAGTTAGCTTTTCAGTGTGACAAATTACTCCCCAAATGTAGTGCCTTAAAATAACCACCATCTAGTGAATCCACAGGTCTGTGCTTTGACAATGTGGAATGAATGAAGCTGGGAGGTTTCTCTGAGGTCAGCTGCGCTTATCCGTGCATCTGCAGTCAGCTGCTGGGTCAGTTGAGGCCGGTCTGGTCCATGATGGCCTTAGCTGGGATGACTCCTCTCTGCTCTAGGTGACCGCTCAGTCTCCAGCAAAGGAGCCCAGGTTGTTCACGTGGTGGTTGGGCAGGGTTCAGTAGGAGCATGTGGAAGAGGGCAAGGCCTACTGAGTTCTGTGCACAGCCTGTAATCACATCAGTTCTGCCCTGTTTTATTGGTCAAAGCAAGTCACAAGGCCAACTCATATTCAAGTGATGAGAGAGCATATCTTAATGGGAGAAGCTGAAAATCCCACTGCAAAAATGGTGGACACGTGTAGGGGAATAATTGTGGCCATTTTTGTAAACAATCTACCAGAGAGACTTCATCTTATTTGTTCACTGCTGTATCTGAAGTTCCCAGGAAAGTGCCTCGCCCATAGGTGCTCCAGAAATATTAGCTGAACAAACAAAGAATGAGTGAATCGGCCCACCACTCCTGAACTAGAGGCTGTTTCATAAATCACCCCTTCTCTTGCAAATCCTTACAATATAGTTTATGCTTGCAAGACACTATGTTGTTTGTGAATATTTGCAATTAGAGTCTTAGCTCTCCTGTTCTTTTACAGTTAAAACCAATTTTCATAGTTTGCTTCTTCTCTTCTTTAGTTCTTGCAGTCAGACTAATTGCTTCCAGAGACTATGAAGCACACCATGTTTCACAGAATGCTTCTGCCCCAAGGACTCTGGAGAAGTTTCAAAACACTTTCTCATCAATCTCCACAGCTAGCCAAGTAACAAGATAGGTGAGTCCTGTTGTATCCTCCTTTCTTTCTCCATCTCTTCCCCTCCCAGCCAACTCATTTCCTTTTCTCTCTTCAAAGATGAAACCAGCTGAGACACAAGGACCACTTGCCAATGCAAGATAGCTCCTTGAAATTCTGGCCTGGTGAACTTTCTGAAAGTGGGCTTGAGGAGCAAAATGGAATGCTCTGCTCTCCACTTAGTTGCCTGGATAGACACAGTCTTTTGGGCTTCACATGTCATTCTTAACACACTGCCTAACATGATGTGGTTGAGGTACACTTCCTGAAAGGTTACTGTAGTTCCTTGGAATTGTGCTATCTCCAAAAAAACAACAACAAACACATTCTACTTTTTAAAAATGCATCAGTAATCAGGGAATTCATCCAATCATTGCTTTATGAGGAGGCAATCTTCACACACTCACCCGAACGACAGATTGTTCAAATGCTGTGACACGTGTATCAATACCTTTACCAGCAGATCCCTGCCATCTGGGCTGGAAATTCTTTTAGCAGAGAACAAAGCCTTCTCTTATTTCCAGAAAAACTGAAAAAACGAAGAGCCATAGGAGAAGCAACTCCCCACTTTCCCTTTTCAATCATTCGCCCAAATCTACTTGGCTCAAAAGCTCATCAGCGTCTTCACCTCCCTCTCTCTTCACATCCAGACACCAAGTCTTGCCAGCTCTTTCTTTGATGTATTTTTCTGTCTCATCAGCATCCCACATTCAGGCATTTATTGTTTCACACCTGCATCATTGAAATTACCCCCAAACAGAACACTTCTGCTTTCATTATTAGTGGTCCCCACTAACTAAAACTAAATCTAGTTTTTAACCTTGTATTATAATGCTGCCATATATGATTTCCAGGACTTTTTTCTATATTTACCTACTACTGTGTGAATCTTCTGCTTTGGCTAAAATGCCTAATTTGTATTTCCAGAAGGATCTCCTACCTCAAATTTAAATGGTATATTATGGGTAAAAATCACTGCAGAATCACCAACATTACATAAATGTGAATTACTGTGTTGTGTCTACCCCTGGTCACCCTGTTGTCACTCTTTAATGGTTTAATGAATTTCTCCTTCATATGCTCTGCCCTTTATTCTGTTCAGACCAGTCTTCTTGTCTAGTTAATTACCTGCATCCTCACCCAACTCCTTTGGCTTTAGACTCATCTCCTCTCTCTTTTCCCAGACCCTTCAGGTTGACATAACATATGGGAAGTTTTGAGCCTGCATCTTTCTGTAGGATCACCACCTCCATAATCAACCCAAGCTAATGCATCTAGGAATCCAGGTGAAAACTGCATCTCAGACCCTCACTTGACAGAAGGAAGGAACCGGGTTGTCTTTGGCACCTCATAAAGAATCTCTCTCTCTTTATATTACTACTCATGTACTCAGAGTTCAGTCCTGTATATTCTGCACAGCTTTCTCTACCCAATCTTCCCTATTCACTCCCAGACCACAGTGATCTTGTCCTCTGCATTTTTCTAGAGCCAAACTCCTGTGGTTTGTCCTGTTTAGATGATGCTTATATTCTGCCATGAGTTTTTACTTAGCCATAGCAGTTTATTCTTGAATACCCAAGTAGGTTGGAAACTTCTTCAAGGTGTCAACAGCAGCTTATATTAATTCATAGCCCCATATTTCAACATAATCCAATAGAACCTGGCTTGTGATGCTGCTAATTGGTTATCTGGGCTTGTTAGTCACACTGGAAAGGATACATAAAAATTCTCTCTTAATTGGAGTATGATAAAGCTCCGGAAGCCCAGTAGAGAACAGCCATTGTCTCCTTGGAGAAAGAGATGCCAAAGCAGAGAACAAAGGCCAAGAAGGGAGATATTCAGAATGTAAAAGTCAAATATACTAACTGCATCATTTTACTCAAGGTCTGATACGTGTTTATGTAACAGTTTTCAAATGAAAAACTCCAGACAGTTTTTGTTCTCTCAACTTCTGTCTTTACTTGGCATCATTGGGAGGATATGAATGCACATACCTCGCCTAAACTAGGCTTCATGCAGCTTCAGAGAGCTCTCTTCTGTGATCATAATAGCTCTGATTTTTGTTTTCCCCTTAGGACTTACCTGGGTTTACCTTGCCCTGAAGCTGTCATTCTGACATCAGAAAGAAGTGAAATTAACAAACATAACATGGGAAACAAGAGCCATTACTGATGATTCCAGTAGGGAAGAGAGAACAACTGAATTAATTTTAACATAGTAATAGATGTTACATAGAAAACTCCACTGTTAAATGAGACCCAGCCAGAAAGGAAAATGCCTTTCAACTTTTCATTGAGTGAGAAACCCAAAACAATATGTTGCTTTATTTGAAACCAGGGAGGCTGTTTTCTTCCAGCTGGACATTGTGGGGAAGACAGAGGAGGGAACTCAGCACTGTCCACTGCTTTAAAAACGCAGCATTGGCCCCTGGTGCTTTTACCAGAGGCTGCATTTCTCTCTTGCAAATCCCCCATCTTGTCCATATTAGACAGATGCCTAAATCTTAACTTTAGGTGTCAGTCAGGAAAAATGCACAGTTGCAAGGCCAAATGATGAAATGTGACCTTCTCTTATCAGAGACAGGATATTTTTAAAAAAGAATCACTCGTCTAGAATGAGTTTCTATACTAAGAACTAAATTTATTTCTCTGTCAGATCCCTGATCTGTATAGCAGGACCTTCTCCTGATAACTGTATTTTTTTTAACTTCAATTTTACAATTATACAAATAAATACAAATAGACCATGATTCTGATTAAAATAAAGATGCATGTGTTACTGATATCAGTTTATTATAGCATTACCATTGTTAAAGTCCTTTATTGTCACAGAGGGGAGTGAAGGCCAATTTTGATGCATATATACTTTACCTTAATGCAATACTTTAAAAGAAAAAAAAAAAAGCATCAGGGCTCTTTACTGGTATGCAGCTCTTTTGCACTTATTCCTCAAATTTCTCTATTGCTTTGGCATTATACTCCCATGGGATGCTCCTTCCCCATTCCTGTGTACCTCCTCCAAAGCAGGAAGAACAAATATTCAAAAGTCATTGCCATAATTCTGTAAAAGACATAAATCAATGGAAGTCTCAAAATTTTAAATGCTGGCCAAGGTATAATTTGGATGAGCAAAACTAGGGCTTGAATTATTTTATATATATAATTTGTTCTAAAAATTTAGGAAGACATACAGAAAAGTTTTTTTTCCATATAGCTCTACTTAAATTGTGAGCAAAAAGAAATTGAATTTTTGAATAAATAATTGATAGACCGGAGAAGTCTCCCTTATTTTATCTACCATTAGCCCCTTATCAGTATTACATATGCATAGACAAACCATCCACTGAGTTCCCAGAGTTCTTAGAATTTTTCTGTTTTAACGGGATATGATGCTTACTCTCAGTTTAGGTCTGAAAAAAAAAAAAATAGAGGCTTTGTTCCGCTTGACAAAAACAATAAAGTGACTACAAGTGATATAGCTGTCTTTTCACCTTCCTAATTTTAGCACAAGTGAACTTTTCATTGGCAACATTTGCAACATGGTTCTCAAAACAGCAGAAGCAATCATTCTAAATGTACACAGGAAGGGAGAGGGGAGTAAGAATTATAAATTTGTGCAATTACCGGAGAACGAAACCGTTATTCATCAGAAAATTAGAGGCTAGATCTAACTTTAACAAACCTCTTGATCCCGGTCACGGTCACGTGGATAAAATTTACATTCAAATACAGCACCGAAAAACTTCCCTTCGGGGGGCAGTAAAGATTATAACCTGTTTTTCAGCGGGAGTGGCAAGGCTGAAAGGGTAACTTTTGAGAGGAAGAAAGCTTGGAGTGCTCCACGATATTCAAATGGCAAGAGGCCGGTTTCTGGCAAATCTGTGGTGCAGGACAGTCAAGCCAAGCAGCAAATGTACATGATTGATTCTCAGGGACTCCACAGAGAGAGTACACCTAACTAGTCCTTTAGGGCCTCATTATTTAAGTTAAGCGCCTCTGAGGTCACGGATAGTGCTAAACCTATAGGGGCGCATTCTATTGAAAGCCCAGAATTCCCATTTGGAAACAAAGGTCCTGGTAACTACGTGTCCTGGACGTCCAGTAGAACAAATCCTGTGTGGTGCTAGGACGTGCTAAGCAGAACTATCTCCCTATTGGAATTAGAGGGTGAATTAAGAGGAAAGAGTTTGCATCCTTTGGATAATACTGTCATTTCAGGTTCCAAGGGGTGTGCCAGCTAGAGCCACCCGGACAACGCCACGCCTTGCGTCCTGCTGGTCTTTCGGAGCCCAAGAAGGCCGCAGAACCTAACGCCGCCAGCTTCCGCAAACCGGAACTGTTGTTTACCGCCTCTTCAGCGGGTCCTGGGCGTAGGCGGAGGGATCCAGCAGCTCCGCAATAGTTCTCGCTGCGCGCGCACAGCGCACGCCAGAACTCAGAGAGCTGGGTAGACGCGCGGACTCCCGGCAGCTAGGCGCGGACTCCCGGCAGCTTGGCGCCCCCAGCGCGAGCTGTGTGGCCGGCGGGCGCCTCCCACAGTAGGTAAGTGGCCATGCCAACACGTACAGACTTCGCCAGCAACCAGTTAATACAAGTCTGCTCTCCCTTCCCAGTAACTGTCAGTTTCTTTGGTGAGTGCTGACACCAAGGCAAGAACGGATAAATTCGTTCTGCACTCTCTCCTCGCTCTCTCCCACTGGCCCAGCCTTACACTTAGAAGTTCACTTTAAGAGACAACTTCTGGCCACTTGTTTTGAATCCAAGCAAACAAAGCCTGGGTTTGTGCGCGGCGGAGCTACTCTGCGAGGCTGCACCTGAAGGCGGGGATTCCCGGGGACACTGAAGCCGACCCTCCCACCTTTCCCGACTAGCGAATTAGTGCTTAGGGACTGGAGAGGGCAAAAAAGGGAAGATAGAAAAGGAAAGAAGGGATGAGACCGAAAAAAAAAAAAAAAAAAGAAACCCCACAAAAAAACAAACTAAACATTTCTAGGGCAAGAGGGCGTGGCGGGGGTGGGGTTGTTGGGGAATGGAGTTCAGCACTCTGAACAGTAAGTCCAAGTCCTAGCAGTGAAGTGATCAGGTGGGAGCCTTAAGTGGGCGCAGCGCCTGTATATAGTTTCTTTTTCTGTGTGAAAAAAAAATTTTTTTTTTTTTGCCGTGGACCGCTGAGGCTTAAACTTCAGCCGTGAAGATTTAAGGGGCAGAAGAGGGAAGAAGCAATTGCTGGGAACAAAACTGATTCTGAGGCCAAAGTTTGAGCCTCAGTCGCACGTCACAGATCCGGGTAGTTTTCCAGACTCTCTTGCCCCGCCTTTGGAACCTCTTCGCACAGTGCGCCCTCCTTCCGCGCAGGGGATTGAGGGCTGGGGGCGGGGGAACGAGGTCTGGAAGCAGCGGGCCAAGCAGCTGAGAAAGTCAGAGGAAAACTAGCAAAGGTTTTGATTGCAGAGGGCTGAGGGAGGCCGACTGGATGGGGTGGGCCTACTCGCCAGCTACTCCGTCATCATCGGCGGCAGAACTTGCACCTGATGATCTTCTTAAACGCGTTTTGGAAGTCCTTGTTGAAGTAGGCGTAAATGACCGGGTTGAGAAGAGAGTTGGAGTAGCCCAGCCAGTTGATTATGGCGCCCAACAGGGTGGGCATGTGGCACCTGCTCTCGCAGAAGGGCAGAACTAGGGCCACGATGAAGAAGGGCAACCAGCAGAGGATGAAGGTGCCCATAATAATGCCCAGCGTCTTCACCGTCTTCCTCTCGCGGGCCAGGGCCATCTTGCGCTTGGCCTCTGCGTTGCGCTCATTTTTCTTCTCGAAGGAGGCGGGGACGCAGGGGACAGTACCCGCCTCGCTAGGCAGCGGCAGGTGCTCTTTGGAGTTGCCCACCCGGTGCACTTCGATCACCTCCAGGGCGGCGCCGTCTTCGCCCTGCCTCACGGCGCCGTTGGCGCACAGAGGCCCTGCTGCCTTGTTCTCTATGCCCTGCCTCCAGTCTCTGTTCCCCGGCTCGCCATTTACACTCTTCTTGGGCTGCGGGGTCCGTGACGCCCCAAGGCGGGTGTTGGCTCCTTTCTTCTCCACCTTCTTGACTGTCTTGCGGATGCGGAAGCGCGCGGCTCGGAAGATGCGCCCGTAGAGAACCAGCATGAGCAGCAGAGGGATGTAGAAGGCGCCAAAGGTGGAGTAAATAGTATAACCATGGTCCTTGCTGATGGTGCATGCGTCCGGGTCCGAGCGGTCTTCAGGAGTGCGCCAGCCCAGCATGGGCGGAATGGAGATGAGAAAGCCAATGAGCCAAGTGAGCGAGATGAGCGCAGCGGCGCGCCGCGGCGTCCTCTTGTTCACGTAGTCGATGGGGTCCGTGATAGCCCAGTACCTGTCCAGCGCGATGGCGCACAGGTGCAGAATGGACGAGGTGCAACACAGCACGTCGAGGGCGATGAACAGGTCACAGGTGACCTGTCCCAGAGTCCACTTGTTGAGCACCTGGTATAATGCGGCCATGGGCAGCACCAGCACCGACACCATGAGGTCGGTGACTGCCAGTGAGCCTATGAGATAATTCGCCACGTTCTGCAGGGAGCGCTCCAGGGCGATGGCGGCCACCACGCACGCATTGCCCAGCACCGCGCAGAAGATGAGCGTGCCCAGCAGCAGAGAAGTGATCACTTGGTAGCTGAAGGTCACGTCGGAGATGTTAGTAGCGTTGCCGCGTGTCCCGAAGGGACCCTGGGACGACGTGGTGTTGTTGCCCTGTCCAAAGCTGAGCAGATCCATGCCTGCGTGCCGGGCGGGGAAGGGGAGGGGAGAAAGAGCTGCGCCAGGATCCCCCTCTCCCCTCCCCCTGGGGTCTTCCTCCCCTCTGTCCTGGGGAGTTTCAGGAGGGAGCGAATGCAGGGACTCAAGCAGGAAGTTCTTACTGCTCAGGCGAAGGCATCTCCGCGGGGCAGCGAGCTTCTAGTCGCTCCCTGGGCTCTCGTAGTCCAGCGCGCTCATAGACTCCAGCTGAGAAACGAGTTGGCCGAAGAACAGCTCCGGGATCTCTGAGACGCGGAGAGGTGGCCAGAACGTCTGTCTCTCGCTGTACATTTTACTTTGCCGCTGCCAGACCCGGAGTCTCCCCACTACCAAAAGAGTCTCCAATCTTAGAAGTATCTGGAATAGAGAAACACCATCCTCCACAGTCACTCTCCAGTCCTCCTCTCCTTCTCCTCTTCCCTGTCTCTCCTCTCCTCTCTTCTCTTTCTTGTAAGTCTCCTCCGTCTCTCTCTGTCTCCCACTATCCTTCCCTTTCGGTCTCCCTCTCGGTTCTCACTCCCCTTTCTTTATCCCTCCGTGTGCTGCTCCGACAGCCCGTCTCCCTCCCTCCTACGCTAACT
Source organism: Camelus bactrianus (assembly GCF_048773025.1). Taxonomy (NCBI): domain Eukaryota; kingdom Metazoa; phylum Chordata; class Mammalia; order Artiodactyla; family Camelidae; genus Camelus; species Camelus bactrianus. The sequence continues at coordinate 44,198,477 of NC_133541.1, forward strand.
CTCCTCTCCTAACACTTCCCCAACCCCGGGTGTCTCTTTCCCCTGGTTCCCCGCCCTCATCTCCCTCTAGCTCAGCCTCTTTGCGTTCAAGTCCCTTTTTGTCGACAAGAGACTCAGAATTCGCTTACACACAGTGGATCCGCCGGTCAGACCAACATTACAATAAATAACTCCGCCTCCCACCCAGCCAAAATTGAGGGGAGAAAAATCTAGTTACCTGCTGCTTCGTATTTCTGTCCGATTCTTAAGGAGAGTCAGCATCACGGAGTGGCAATAGGAAATGAGAAAAGGAGGCACACGGAGCCCGAATGGGGAGATGGACAGCCCTGGGTCAGTCTGTAAATTATTATTACTAATTGATGGAAAGAAGATGGAATGTGTCTTAGCTTTTTAAAAACCACCCCCGTTTATCATCTCACAATACAGGCCGACTCTTTTGGGGAGGATATTGCCTGTGACTTTTTAACCTTGAGAAACTGGGGGAGAAAGCAATTATAAAGGGTGTGTCAACGGACAGGTAAACAGCTGCATCTCAAAGTGAAAGAAAAAATCAATTCGGTATGTATTCCACATACACACACACACACACACACACACATACACGCGCTCACTTACTCACACACACACACACACACACAAACCTGCCTTTCCCTCACCATTGCCTTTTTAATTTCAGTGAGCATTGCCATCTCCCTCCCATAGCTTTGTGGCAAGTGAATTTAGAGAAGGGAATAGTTTGCCTTTGTGTTGTAAATGAGGTCGGGTTTTTGTTTTGTTTTGTTTTTTTAATGGCCCTTTGCTTTTCTTACCCGAGCTTGCATACCTTTAGGGAGAACTTGTGGTCGCTGACCACAGTTTCTCTAGGGCTTCGAAACTGGGATCAGCACCTGGGACAGGTCTGGGCAATCAGGACTTTTGTCGCCACCTTCTGGCAAATGCTTTAGAGAGCCATCTAGAAACTTGCAGAAAGTAAGCAGAAATTGAGGTAATTCTGTAACTTCAAGAAAGAAAAAGATGATTATTAAAAGAAAAGTAACATTAAATTTTGTATTTTTTCTCCTATTTTCTTGAAAAATTTCTTTTAGTGTCTTCTTTTGCTCTTAATCATGTATATCAAGACTTACATTTTCTAGATATTTTTGAAAGCATCTGTCATTCACAAGTTCTGTCTAGAAATGGGGTCTTAATAGACCTAGGCAAACACCTTCATTTGTGTTGGTTTTGTGCTAACAGAGGCTGCACTTTGGAACTCAGTTTGCACACGTTAACCAATGGGGGCAAAAACAGTATTGGATTTTCCAAATGGGGATGACTTAACATAGAAAATAAAGCGACTGCTATTGGTTGGTTGGTTTTAAGCTGTTTCCTTTACCAAGAAAACTGAATTTAATCCCATTAGAACCTAGATAAAGAATGGGATTTCTAATCCACTAGAATAAGCATATAACACAACAAAGTCCACTTATACATTCTGATTACATGACTGAAGGAAAGGAAGAGTGCAGGATGCAATTCCAAAAATAGATGACTCTAGACTGTATGCACAGATTCACTACAAATAGTAATGGTCTTAATATTGTATTCAAATTTGAGTTCTGAATTCTTCACCAAGCATAAGAGCAATCAACAAAGCATCAAAGAAAATCTAGTTGGGTAGATGTATGCAGCACAGGGCAATGTGTTTGGAGATTGATTATTTTACCATGCAGTGCTGGGCACCATTCCCACTCAATCATTTCAGCATGCCACAACAATGAACCTGGCACTTACAATGATTCATGGCACTGAAAAGAAAGAGATAAGTATACATGGCGATACTGGCTAAAGATTCTGAAGAAGTCTTTTTTAATTCTTTTAATTTGTGAAGGTACTCATTCTCCCTTTTAAAATCTCACATACATGAGATTAAATAGCTTTGTTAAAATATAGTTGCATTCTGAAACATTTTAACAGGAAAATAATTAAAATTTGGATTCTCCAGAGGTAAAAGTTTGGAAACATAGTTGATAACATAAACAAAGAGAAAAATTAAAGAAATTTGATCTTTTAAAATAAGTATGTACATATCAAGTATAAACTTTAATAGGAGTTGTGTCAAATTTAGCACATATTAACATAGTGCTGGTCAGTAAATACGCCAGTCAGCAATTATGCATTCATTACTACTAAACCCAAATTGTTTACTAACTGACAAATTTATTTTTTCTTTTGAAGAAAGCTAAAATGCTATGAACCTGGTGTTGGTAATATTCATGAGATCTGGCATTCACTATTCTGCTTTAATATTCTACAACACAGCTTTTTAATTGAAGTTGAAAAAATCTCAAGTAGTTCATGTTTTTCTTAGAAATAATGTACCTAATATTTTAAACATTTCATTTCTTAAAATTTGCAACAAAAATGTTTAGGCACTCTTATGAACACTAGGAAGAAAACAGAAGTATAAAAGGATATGTTGCAGTGACTATGGTTTCAAAGCCTTCAAGTGACTAACAGATAATTATGTGAAACTTTTTATTGAACCAATAACATGATATATATTAAAAGCACAATGATGTTGCATTTCTTCATATTCACACTGCCAATTCTTGTATGTTTAGCCCTTAACAATACAGAATCCCAGATATGTCAGAAGAAAATGGTGCAAAGCAAAGATCCTGGATAAAGAATCAGGCTCTTGTCTTCATGGCCTCTAAAGTTGGCCTGAAGAAAAGCTAGCCTAAAAGCAGATAGTATTGATGACACCATCTGAAAACAAAACTTCCAGTCATTCTGGTTTTATTTCTTATTTGAATTTACTAGATGCAAGGATAGACTTGTCAGTTATGGATCTGGGATATGACACATCATCATCCATTATGTGAAATTTCTCTAAAATAGTTTATGGGAGATAAAGATTTTTAACATCTTCGCAGGAAATTTGATACAAGCCCAGAATTTCAATGTAGTTCTTTACCAGGGACATAAGATTAAAAAGATGTTAGGCTGAAGTTTTGGTGTAAACCCCGACTGTCCTATCATTACTGAAAGCTCTACAATGCTTGGGTCTTCTCAGTACAATTATGTTCATCCATAATCCCCAGATTATGGGTGATATTTCTATTAATGAGGAAATAACCTATATAAGAAAGGGTTGAAAATTTGCTTAAGAGATTACAAAAGTGATTTTTAAAAATTCTGATTAAAATTTATTTTTTTCAAGTAATTAAAACTAGGATAGATTTTTTTAATTAAAATTACCATTCTGAATTTAATTCTCCCCAACCTCCAAATACCAAAGCAACAAGGAAATTGTAGTTTTTTTTCCAAAACTGAATTTTTTATTGGAATTCATTAAGGGGGAAAAAAAAAGTCAAGGAGAAATTTTCGCTTAGATAATTTAGGAAATGATGTCTTCTGATTATCAGTGAGCACTAACCAGTCCTTTTTAAAGAAATGCAACCAAAAATGCAAGAGAGAAAATTTGCCTTTAAAATTGAGTACAGTTTTCTTATATATCTAATTCTCACCATCCACCTTCCTTGGATGGTATTATTCCTTCAATTCTATTTTTACATGGCAGACACTTCTTGGAGGGCAGAACTGCACTAGGTTTTCAGTGGCAAAACACAAAGAATGGAAGCTCGAGTCTCTGCTCCTGAGGACTGTAAGACTGGTTTGGTTCATTTAATACACATGCTGAGAACACAGCATGGAGAGAGTGAAAAATGAAAAAGTAACGTGTGTTTACTAGGTGTGTGACCTTGGGCAAGTTAACTAACCCTCTTGATTCCTTAGTAATAAAATGGGTATAAAATAGACTTGGGAAGATTAAGTGATTTAATATACTTTTTTGGCCCATAATAAACCACCAATAAAGGTCAAACAATAATAGTAGTAATAGTGATGCAAAGTAATAATATTTTCTCTTTACTGATAATTGCTGAGAAGTGTGGAGAAAGCAAATTAGGTGGGCAAGTACTTGAAAAAAAATCAAGACCCTTTCAGGTAAGGATTTATTTTAAAAACAGTTTGCACGTGGATGTGTTACCGAATTAAACTTGAGTCCCCTCGCTGAACTGGCAACAAAGCCAATCTACAGACAGTGGGTTGTGGTGAAGGAAAGTATAGCATTTATTTCAGGGCACCCAGCACGGGGCCCAGCAAGGAAAATGGGCAGCTCACACTCAAAAGACCTGAATTCCCTGTTGGCTCTTGGAGAAGGCTTTTTAAAGACAGTCAGAGAGAGGGTTGGAGGGTGACTGATCAACTGGTGGACATTTTTCTGATTGACTGGTGGTTAGGTAACCGGGTGGTATCTCTGGAGTCAACATCATCAACCTTTGGGTTCTGACCAGTCTCAGGTCTGTGTGCTGGTGGTCGGCAGTTAACGTCTTCTACCTGGTGGGGGTTTTCGAATCTGTGAGACAACTGAAGGATATGACTGAAGATATTATCTATAGCCCTTAAGGGGGAACTAAAGACCCTTGACTTTATTTTATGACTAAACTGTTTAATTACTATTTTATCTTGCTTGACTGTTTTCCTTGGTTTCTGCATTTTCTCATTTCTCTGATTAAATATGCTCTTTGGAATTCAGGAAGGCTTAGGAGGCCAAAGCTTTTCTATGAACAAGAAGCAGGGGACACGGTGGCGGGGGGGCGGGGTGGGTTGTGGTCTGTCACTGGGAAGGCCCAGCAGAATCCTGCTAGGTTTCAGATCTGACATTCCTCCTAGTCTTTAAAGTATTTGGTAAGATCCAATTCTTTAGGAAGTTCTGAGTACGGAAAAAGTGAAGAAAGATGTGGCCTCCGCATTCTGGAACTTCTTGACTTAAATCAGAAGTTACGGGGAAAAGGGGTGAACGTGCTAACAAAAGTTCAATAATCATGGAAGAAAAGGACTCTGCCCTTCTCTGGGAGCTCAATCATTTGTTCAAAAAGCAAAAAATAAATAATTGAAATTTAGAGGTCCCCCAAATGTTTAAAATACAGTAAAAACCAAAAGGCAGTATTTTTGTTGTAGGAAATTATCAGACGATAGTGACAGGCGTTAATAAGCGTGCTTTCCCGAGCTCACTTCCTCTGCACCACTCTCTTTCCGGCAGTATTTCCACAGCTTACTTCTGAAAGGACAAGAGCATAGTTGAGATGGGAAAAATGTTTGGAATGTTAGCTCAATATTTCCTGTTAATCTAAGTATAGTTAGAAATTAAAGTCAGTCTAAGAATTATTTGAAATGAAATTTAATTACTGCATTTAACCTAACAATAATTGGTGGTACATACCCACATCTTATTTTGCTTTGGCAAGTAACTTTTTTTGTTATAAAACTAAAGCCAATGCCCAATGCATTATTTTAGTCTTTAAAACATGCCATTTACATAAAAGCAATAACTGTGATTACAAAACACGAGTCTGTAACTGTGCCATTTGGTCTAGAGAAGCAAAAGTTTGTTAGTTGAGAGTAGTGGCTCCTGGCCCACGGTTCTGGATTCAGATAGCAATTCTGCCATTTGCTAGCTTTGAATTTTTCCCTAATTTCCCTAAAGAATATTGTGGTATAAAGAATAATATGGTAGGTAACTATATACTGAAGAAAAACTTAGGGAAGAGAACAGTATGATTCCATTGAAGCCATCTTTACACTTAAATTTAATGTCTATGATTCCCCAAAATGACTTTATGCTTTTATACCATACATACGTGACACTAAGCAATGTAGAGCGAGGTACCATTCTCTACGTATTCTCCTGCAACTTCCTTTTTTTGCTCAGCATTATATTGATACAAGCACCTGTAGTTTATTTATTTTCACTAGTGTAGATTTAAATTGTATGCATAAAGCAACAAATTTTTCTCTGGTGAGTGGATGTTTAAGTCATTTCAAAACTTTACTTTTATAAATAATACTACTAGGAGTATTAATATGTGTATCTTTTTAAAAAAAAATCCATGTAATTTAAAGTAAACTAGATTAGTGTTTTTCAAACAAATCACATGGAGATCTTGTTTAAAGTACAAATTTTGGCACAATGTCTCTGGGATGGGGCCCAAGACTCTACATTTCTGCCAAGCTCCCTGGTGACACTGACACTGCTGATTCATAGACCACACTTAGAGCAGCAAGGCTCTAAGCATCTGTAAGTGGCATTACTGGGTTCTTTGATGTGCTCAGATTCAATTTTAGTAGGTAAAGCCTGATTCGTCTCCAAACTGGTTGTGTAAAATTTCATAACTTACTGTTGGAGGCTGAATTGTGTCACCCAAAGCGATAAAGGATTCAGTGTCTGTGACTGTGACCTTGTTGGGAAATAGGATCTTTGCAGATGGAAGTAAATTAAAAAGAGGTCATACAGGATTAGGATGGGCCATAATCATATGACTAATGTTCTTATAAAATGAAGTAAATTTGGACAGACACACAGGGCAGACAGAATACCATGTGAACACAGAGACAGAAAATGGAGCTATGCTGCCACAAGCTAAGTAGTGCCAAGGACTGTTGGCTCACCAGGAGCTTAGACAAACAGGTGGGGTGGCATCTCCCCTAGAGCCCTCAGGGAGTTTGTACGAGGCCAACACTTTCATTTCAGATGTCTAGGTTCCAGAAATCTGAGACAATACATTTCTGTTGATTTAAGCCACCCAGATTGTTATGGCAGCCTGAGGACACTAACACAACCACTAAAAAATGTCTAAGTTCCTATTGCTTCATCAAAGTTGAGTGTTGTTCTATGTTACTTCACTGTGATTCATTTCAGATAAAATATCTGCACCATATCTTTTGCTTGCCTTTAAACTGACTTCTTGGTTGTTTTTCTAAGCTTACTATTTTTGAGGCCCATTATCTATTATGGGTATTAATCTTTTGTCATTTGTATTATGGAAAATATTTTCTCTCAATTTTGGGCTCAACTTTTCACTTTTCAAAAGTGTCTTTTGATGAATTTACATTTTTCAGTTTAATATAAGTGGATATTTCTCTCATTGTTCCATGCATTTTCTGTCTTTAAGAAATCTTTGTCTGCCTTGAGGTTATAAAGATAGCAGCCAACATTTTTTTGAGCTTCATATTTAGTTCATGACTTCACCTAGATTTGGCTTTTCAGTATATTGTGTGAGGTAAGAATCCAGTTTAATTTTTGCTGTAGGAGTGAAAAAATTAGCCAGTACCATTCATCTAAGAGTCCATTCTTTCCCCCCCAGTATGTAGTCTCTTCTGTCATACATCTTGTTTTAACATAACACATAAGTTTGCTTTTGGGTTCTCTATTCTCTTCCATTGGTCTGTTTCTGTTCCAAAAATATGTCTTAACTTTTACAACAAATTTGATATGTGATAGATAATCCTCTTTACTTTATTCTTCCTTGAAATTTCTTTGCTATACCTAGCCCTTTACTGTTACGTATTAACTTTGAATCAACTTTTCCAACCCACCCCTATATGTGTACCCAAAATTGTTGTGGAATTCTATTGGAAATGTATTGAAATTATGTGATGATTTCAAAAGAACAGACATCTTCATGTTATTGAATCTTTTTATCCATGAATATGATGTAACTTTCCATTTATGTAGCTCTCTTTTGCCTTTCAGTAGTTTTTAGTTTTCTCCATTAATGACTTGAATAGCTTGTGGTAGATTTTTTCCTCTAGATATCTTATTTTGTTGTTATTGTATTTGTGATTGTGTAGATGGTAGCTAATGTAAATGGTATATTTTTTAAATTATATTTTCAATTTTTGCAGATATATAAGAATGTGATTAAGTTATCTCATTGGTTTTACTTCTGTGTACTTGGTTAATTTTAATAATCTGTAGATTTTGTTTTTCTGTGTTGACAACCAAATTATCTACACATATTACAACAAAACTTTCTAAGCTTTTTGCACTTAATTGCTTTTTTGTTTCCTAATGAACTGGCTAGAGCTGCAGTTTAAAATTTCAGAGTTGTAGGAATAGACAGTATACTCATCTCATTTGTGATATTAGAGAGGATACATCTAATGCTGTATCACATAGTGTATTTCTGAAAGATATGCTTAATCAGCTTAAAGAAATTTTATTTCCTATTCTGTTCCTTTCTTATACTTTGTTTTAGGTTTAAATTACTAATACTTTGCTACTAATACTGGGTTTTAGATTTTGCATCTAAACCTTTGAGTGAGATTTGTCTATTAAGTTTCCTTTCTTGTACTGTCCTACTCTGACATCAGTACCAAAAGTTATACTGACCTCTTAAAAATGAAATATAGAGTATTCCTTCATTTTACTATTCTCTGGAATAGCTTTTATAAGACCTTAATTATCTGTTCTTTGACTTTTTGGTAAAATTCATCCTTAAAACATTTGGGCTTGGTTTTTCTTGATAGGTATGTGTTTAATTCCTGAGGTAATTTATTTGACTGAGTGACTGTAGAATATAGAACTATAGAATAATTCAGGCTTTATAATACTTCTAGAATCAATGTTAAGTTATAGTTTTCTTTTACAAGATTTCCATCTTCACTAAGTTGTTTAAATTAATTATCTTTCTTGTATCTGCAGTGAATCTCTTGTTTTGACCCTTATTAATTATTTGTTTGAGCCTTTTCCTTTTGATTCTTTCCTTTAGAATCTCTTGTTTTGACCCTTATTAATTATTTGTTTGAGCCTTTCCTTTCGATTCTTAATCAACAAGTTACTTATTCTATTCAATTCTATTTCATACTGTCCATGGTGATTTCCAAACTGTGCAATTTAAGCATACTTTTAAATGCCAATTAAGCAAAGTTTTTCTTAGCAATCTTTTATTATTGATTTGTAATTTAATTTCATCATTATCAGAGAATGTGAAGTAAAATGCACCAATTCTTTTAAAATTTGACATTGATTTTTACTGCCTAGTACATGATCAGTTATCAGACATATTGAATGTGTAACTAAGAGAAATCATCTAATTATGATACATGTAGCTCTATTCATATCTTTCTGATCAAGCTTGCTAATTGTGTTGTTCAGAGTTTCTATATCCTTACTAATTTTTGTCTGCTTGATCACCTTCTGATAAACATCGATGCCAATAGATCAAGTAGACAAAAATTAGTAAGGAGATAGGATAGGATAGAGTAACTTCTCATAAAGACAGGAGATTTGTCAGCTTCTTGTAGTTCTGTCACTATGTGCTTTATATACTTTCAAATAGGTACACATGGAATTACAATTAGTATCTGTTCCTGCTGACTTAAATGTTTACCCTCCATATCCCTAACACTATTCAGTACCTTGAAGTCTGTTTTGTTCATACCAGTTCTTTTCCGTGAGTGTTTGCCTAGTATTTCTCATTCCATTTATTAACTTTCATCTTTTCTCTGTCTTCAAAGTTTTAGGTGAGTCCCTTGTAAAAATATCATAATTCTTTTCTTTCCAATTCTGAAAATATTTTATGTTTTAGCAGGTGAGTTTAGTCTTAATTTTACTATGACTATTCATGTAGTGGAAACTATTTCATTATATCATTATCTGTTTTCATATCCATCCTGTCTCATCTTGTGCCCATTCCTGATGTCTGTAGTGCTGGCTGAGTTTCAAAATTAATTTTCTTCCTCTATTGTATAAAGTTCTATGTTCTAGTCATGACCTTCCTTAATATTTTAACATGACTAAACAACTTAAAGTATAAAGATTATTCATATTCTTTACCTCTCAAATCATATAAGCACCTTTAAATACTTCAATTCAGATTATCTCCATCCAAGGTAAATGTGTGAAGTAAGTAGTTTTGTCAATAACTTCAATTTTTATTTCCTTAATTAGGCATGTTTGTTGTTATACAGTCAATATTTGTTCATGTTTTCCCATGTGGTTACTAATTTATTTGATCACCATTTCTTCTTGCATCTCAGATACTTCTCCTGGGATTATTTTCCTTCAGCCTAAAGATCGTCCTTTAGAAATTCTTTTTATGAAGGTCTGTTAGCAGTAAGCTCTCCTAATATTCTATTGACTGAAATATTTTTATTTCTCCCTCATTTAGCTGCAAACATAATTGGAGGTTGACACCTCTGTGACTCTCAGAACTATGAGATATTACTTTAATATTTTTGCCTTGCATTGCTGCTGTTGATGAGAAAGCTGCTGCCTGTCATTTATGTATGTATAATCTTCCTTTTCTCTAAAGCTACCTTTAAGATCCTGGGGTTTTAGGTTTTTGCATGTGTGTGTTCTGCAATTTTACCTCAGTGAGTCTAGAAGTAAAATTTTTTTTCAGTTTTCCTGGGGTTTATTTTGCTTCCTAAAACTAAAGAGTCATAATTTCCATTAATTCTGGAAAATTCTGTTTCATTTATTTATTAATTTGCCAAATAATTCCTTTCCCTCATTCATTCTATTCTTTCCTTCTGAAATTCTAACTATACTAAAAGAACTTCTCCTCCCATCTTCCATGTGTCTTAATTTCTCTGTCATATTTTCAATTTTTCCTCCAGTGCTATATTCTGGGTAATTTATATCCACCTTCTACACTATCAATTCTCTCTTCAGTTGTATCTAACCTGCCATTTAACCAATCCTTGAAGTTTTCAATTTCAACTATATGTTTTACTTTCGTAACTTTTATATGTCTTATTTTTCTAACGTGTCTAGTTATTTTAGTGGACCTTTTTTCTTGCTCAGTTTGTAACTTTATTTTTTGTGTTAACGTTTTAAGTATCTTTGTTTTTTATTCTTTCTCTGATTATTCCAATATCTGTGTCCCTGATTGTCTAATTCTCTTTCCTACTGAGTCTCACTCATGCTGGCTTGGATACTATTGTGATTGGTGATTTTATCTTATGAGCTTATATTTGACTAATCTTTGTTTTTGGGGATTCTGAGAATCTTGGTTCAATCGACATTATTTTAGGAAGACTTATTTTTCCTTCTGTTACGTACCACAGTAGGCTTACTATCTCAGGTGAGAGCATCATTTATGGCTAGTTACTATCAGAGGAGTCTGTATCCCTGTATAGGATTCAAGCCAGGAAGAGACATTGTTTCTACTGAAGTTCTTTGAAGATTCTAGCTTCTGTAGCTGTCTCATTTCAACTTCCTACCCCAGCTATATTTTCTATGCCTTAGGAGTTGTTCTGTTTCACTGAAACTTCAGAATTTAGGCACCTTTGATCAGCAAATTGTCTGTAAGGTATCTGTAACTTCAGTGCTGGCTTATTACTCTGGCTTTTGTTCCTGTCATTTTTGGGTACTGAAGATTTTCCTTAATTTCTTGAGAGCTCACTTCTGCCTGGTAGTTATAGCTTATCTATCATTATTTAATATTTTGCAGTGGGGAAAAGTTTTGAATATAGAGCCTGCAAAGTTTACCAGAAGATAGAAAAATTTCTACCTTAATAGGTTTCATCAAGCTTAAATAAGAAAATGCAACTAAAGAACTTATTGGAGTTCCTTGTATCTTAAGTGGTCAATAAATGTTAGTAAAATAAAAATTTTCAGTAGTTTTCCAAAATATTTTTTATCTTGGGCTTTCTTCAGCTTTTCTATTAATGTGAAATATACTTGTTCTCCAAAAAGAAAAGAAATGTAAGTTAATATGCATAAATAGCAACTCAAATTTTTATATTTTAAAAAAGATACACATAATTAACTTACTTAATGTAAAATGAATATAGGGAATTTATAGTAAATCACAGTATTTGAGTTTATAGTCAATTACTTAAAAATTCAATGGAAAAGAGCATCTTTAAACTAAACTAAAATTAGTAAGAAATTACTACTGATGTTTTATTAAAGATAATTTCTTATTTAAAATTATCCAAGAACTAACATTTTGAAAAGTTTTGAGACCTCATTATTAGCAGTGTTCATCCATTTTGAAACTGAATATCTTGTCTTCTAAAATTATTATATTCTTAATTCCTAATTCCACCTTGAAAACAAAAAATAAAGAGCTACACCTTTCAATAATTGTTATTGTGCATGAGAAATCACTTATTCCAGGCCCATCACCTAATGAAATAAAAAACAAAAATAAACAAAACGATGGTTCTCTGAAGATTTAAATGTTCAAAATATCTTCTCCTGTTAGAGAGACATAGATGAGGAGTTGAGTGTGCCACAGTAACTAATTGTTACTAAATGCAATGTTGATATATTTTTAATCTCAAACACAATAACAATCTTTTTTTCTGTAAGAAATCTAAAATTGAAATTTGCCTCCAGACTGAGTATCTCTTTGTTTTGCTTTATTTTTGGATTTTGCAGCTTTTCCAAATTGTTTGGGAAACACAGCTGGGCTTATTAATATACGGAGGCATTTTAATTGAAGAAGATGACTGTCATCATACACAGCTCTGGATCTTTTCCTCTGGACTTCATAGCCAACTGCTCTATCTGCAGCAGAAAGAAATGGAATCAAATGCTGGTATTTGGGATTAAATATTTTGGCTTCTAGCTCATGACTTGCATAATGTAATAACAGTGGTAGCCAGCATGATTAAGTGTTTATTATATGCCTAACTCTATACTAGGCCCTTTCCATGCAATGTTTTATTTAATGTTCACAACAGCCTGCGCCTATACAATTTTGCAAATAAATAAATAAATGGAGGCCTAGTAAGGCCTTTTGCTTGTTTGTTTCTAAAATACTTGTGTACAATGAGAAAATAGAATTCTCTACCCTAGAACACTTCCTGCATGCAGCTACCTGACCTGAGCAGCTGTTGTTGCTCATTCACTAAAGATCACCAACTAATGAGAAGGTGCTGCTCAGCAGTACATGGGCAGAGAGAGAGGACAGCATAGTTGTTCTAGGTAGAAAGCCCAACCTCCCTGAAAACATGCCCTTCGGGCTCCCAGGATCTTTCCTAGTCATCATGTTTTTAAATAGCAGCCTCTGGTCCCCCTTCAAGGATCCTGGCTACTATCTGGATTATCTGCTTGATAACTTCCTCAGCATCCCCTTTCTGATTTTCTGTCAATTAAAATAGATATTTCAAAATGGTAAGGGACTGCAGGGCTCACCTAACCCAAACTTAATGTGCAGAAAAGGAAACTGAGGGTCCTCATGATCAAGTTATTTGCCCTAGATCACATGATGGGTACCTCATATTAGCCTGGCTGCATCAGTTAGAAGGCCCCTAACATTATTATCCAGGGTTCAGACTAAACTGCTACTAGCACCAGATGAAAATTTCCAAAACTTGAAAACAGACCAAAGAAGTTGAAGTTTGTCTTCAATTATCCTTGCCTTTCTTCCTTTCATTTTTTCTTCCTTCCTATTTTCATTCCTTCCCTTTCTTTCCTTCCTTCCTCCCTTCATTCATTTACACAACAAGAACTTATTGCATGAGCCAGGCAGCATACCATCCACTAAGACTATAAAGATAGAAAGACAGAGTCGTTGCCTTACTGCAACCACTGAACCATGTTTCCCAGCCACACTAGGTGAAGCCTCATCCGAGAATGGGGAATATCCTGGCCAAGTAACCATTTTCCCATCAGTCTGCCATGTTTATTGAGTATTTACTGTTTTTTCTAGGCTTTTTGTACATAATGATTTATAAGACCTTCAAGTATTCCTACACTCAGTCACTTCATACTGAAACTAGTAGAAACAAACTAGAAACAAGTGAATAATAAAGAAATAACTGAGATAATTGCAGGTGCTGATAATGTTATGGTGAAGATAAAATGGAGCAGTTTGGTGAAGTTGCTGAAGGGCTCTTACTCCTGTGAGGTTGGTGAGGTGAGCTTCTCTGAAGAGGTGACTTTTAGGTTGAGACTTGAATAGTACAAAGGAGACAGGCATTCAAAGATCTCTTTGGTGGTGTACTGTAATAACATACTGATCTTCTCAGCCTTTGAGCCAGCAGGGCAAAGCCTGGGACAGCAAAGCCTCTGACCAGTCACCCCCTTGTGGTCAGTCGCCTCCTCTGTTTACTCCAGTGTGTTGTTCAAATGTTACCATTTTCTGTATGTTGCAGGCTATGAAGAGCATTGGGAAGCACCATTCTAGTTGAAGAGAAAATCCAAGTAAAAGAAGAACGAAGAAGACTGAGCTTGGTATGTTGGGTAACTGAAGGGGTGGAGTGCAAAAAAGGGGGAGTGATAGGGCATGAGGTCAGAGAGTGGGCAGGAGCCAGAAATCCTGTGGATCCTCATAGCCTTGGTATGGATGTAATGATGAAAAGTGGATGGATATAAAGGGTAATATTTGTCTATTTCCAAAAAGGAATTAGATACATTCTGTGTTAAAGTACGCATTAACGTGGTTAATCAAACTACATATTGAAAAGAAATGTTGAAAATAACACAAAGAGTGCTCGGTTCAGCAGCACATATTCTAAAATTGGAACGATACAGAGAAGATTAGCATGGCCCTGCGCAAGGATGACACGCAAATTCGTGAAGCGTTCCATATTTAAAAAAAAAAAAAGAAAGAAAAGAACACAAAGAGTAGAGAGAGAAAATTTTATCTGAAGCCCAATGTGAGCACCAAAACGAACTAAAATTAAAATTACCTAAAATTAACACTGAGATTCCTAATAGTCAAAGTCAAAAAATAAAACATCGTGGACCATGTAATACTCTTTTTCATGTAACAGAAACATGAAATTGTATTATGAGATATAGACTTTTTCTCGATACCCAAATGAAAGAAATCTATTGCAAGGTTCATTACCAAGTAGTTTAATAAATTATATATTCCCTGCCATTTTGAATAAGTTCAGGAATATTTTCAAATGTCATTTCATGAAGGCTAAAAGCTAAAGTTTTATCTCAGTGAAGGCCCTTCATCAGAAACTGACTGATAGATATGAGTGTAGATATCTCCATGTATTTGCTTTCCTGGTGATGAGGCCTAACTGAATTTGAATCGACTTGCCTTCTAGACCTCTCCATAAGCCTGTGCCTCCACATCATGGCTTATATCTCCCTCAACCTGGCACAGTCATTCCCATCTTTTGCACCAAAGAAATTCTTACCTCTGATGCAAAACAACGATCAGTCCCACGCCCTTAGTAACTACACAGCAGGTCTCTACTTTAGCTTGAGGTTCACCTAGGTAGCTTTTAAAATAAACAGGTATCACCTCAACCCAGTCGAATCAGAATATCTAGACAGGAGGGCTTGGACATTGCATTTTTAAGCTCTCCAGGTGATTCTAATCAGTAACAGGATTACAAGTTTTTGAGCTAGGTTAGCCCCCCTCCTACTTAATAACCGACCAGCTACAACACAATGTACCATAAACAAGAGAATCTTCGTGGTCACCTACCATGGAAGGTAAGTGAGCAATTACTTCCTTGACCTTGTATTTAATGAGAAAATCTGCATAGAAAATCTGCTTTGGTTCTGGCTTTGCTTAAAAGCTGTACTGGAATAGATATTTCAGAGTCCTTTGCACCTTCTCATGAGAAAAGAGGAGCAAATGTTATAGAAAAATTACAGACAAGAACAAATTAAAGGGACTCTTGAACCTGAATGTGCATAACAGTCACTTGGAATACTTGATAAAAATGCAGACCCCCAAGCGCAAACACCAGTGATTCTGACGGAGTAGTTCTGGGGTTGGTCCCAGGGATCTGTATATTTAACAAGTGCCCTGAGTGATTCTGGTGCCCGGTGGTCCACCGGCCAAGGGGAAATAGGAGTTTACAAAATGCTGCCTCTTTTTGGTACTCCTGACTCTCAGACAAACTCAAGGGCCCCTTGACCACTTCTGAAAGGAACTAGAATTAAGAAAACTTAAGTTTGGGGACAAATTTTAAAGACCATAGCAGAGTCGTGCCAGCTGAAGTAAAAGGACAGTAGAGAGAAAAGAAGCTCAGGCAGCAAATGGAGGCAGCTGGGGAGTGAGGGCACTGGCATCGGAAAAGTACTCAGGTGGGAGGCCAGCTCTGGGTCGGAGTGAAGAAACACACGTGCTGTCAGCTGGAGTGGAGTCTCTGTGGCGAGTGGGCTGGAGGACAATGTCCCAGCTGCAATCCAGAAAGTCAGATGTAATAATACTGCCCTTCTCAGATGCAAACTCTTCTAATCAAGCTGTGAAAAATATACTAACTTTTGTCTGCTATTGTTGGCCAAAGGCTAATTTGGTCATATCCTGGGGCTTCAGTTCTCACATCCCCATCACAAACAAACTGCCTCAAGTTTAGGAAATGTGAGCCTCAGGAAGTGTGAGCACTCAGAAACACACACTGGCTTCTCTTGGAGGCAGAGGAAGGAAGGAGGAGTGACTGGCAGCCTGGCTTCTCTAGCAAAACCATCTAGCATGGGTTTCCAGCTCTCATTCTCTCGGCTGGAATCAACAAAGAGTAACAGAATACAAAGTATAAGAACCCATAGCATGCTAAATACATAGTAACTATTTATTTCTTCGCTCATTGCCTCATTGATTTTTTCCATTATTTATTCTTTTATTCCAAAAATATTTTTGAATGCTACCTGTGTTCCCTTAAAAAGCCGAATCTGAGACAAAGAATTGGGTACAAGTAATGTCTTTGGGAAGTGATCCTAAGGAACAGAAGTGAGCAAGTAGAAAGAGGAGAGGAAAAGAAGAAAAGCCAATGAATGTAAGAGCATATTATGGAGGACCTCACTGTGGGCAATGGAAACTCAGTTCTGCTGGGGCTGTTTGCTGGGATTGTCTCCTAAAGGATGATAGGGTGAAGCAATTATCCAAGGGCTCCAGTCCCCTGTGGAGGAGGGCCAGCCTACGGTTGTTAACGTCTTCCTTTCCTTTAGGCTCCACATGCCTAAAGGCTGAGGAGGTCCCACCCTTGACCCCTTTCGGTGTCCGGGATCCTGGAGGAATCTGGGGCAGAAAGCAAGGGGAGAGGCTGTCTGCTGCAGTGAGTTGAAGCTTGCACAGACTTCTTCACACTGCCCCAGGGAAGCTAAACTCAGAAGGGAAGCCCATAGGACGTTAGCTGGAGCTTTGTATGTGTGTACTGCAGTGTGTCAGGCTCTGCTCTGCTACAGAGATGAATACATCACGTTCTCTGCCTTCTAAGAGTTCTTGGCCTTGTAAAGGAGAGAAACATAAAGAAAAATCACCATTCAATATGAAAATTTCTGTAGTCGTGATATCCAAAAAGCTTGATCAGAAAAAGAGAAAGAAGTTAGTTGGTAGAGGAGAGATTTAGAGAAAGGAAGGAAGCCATAGAGAAAGGAGAATTGGGAGGACTTCACATAAATGTAAGCTGAACTTTGAAGGATGAATCTCCTACATGAGCAAGGGAACAATAAAAGAAATGTGTTTTCATTGGCAAGAAAGGTACATCCTGGAAATAGTGTTGAGTTTAGTGTGGCTGAACACGGTGCTTCTGTGAAAGAAGCAAGGAGACAAAGCTAAACATCTTGTATCCCCAAGGCAGTGGGAGAGCCGTTGAAGTGTAAGCAGGAGGCTGACTCAAGGGAGTTGTCTCCATTCCTGGTGAGCTTTCAGGAAAGATCACGGAACTGAATTCCCAGAGAGCTGTTCTCTCATCAAACATGCATGAAGCACTTATTAAGTACTAGGGACCATGCCAGGTGCTGAGCACGCCCAGGTGAGTGAGACGTGTTCTTGTCATCAAGGGGTTCGGTGCTTAGTGCTGGGAGCAAGAGGACCTTCGTAATACAGGGCAGTCAGTGCTGTTGTATGCCTCAGCACGGGGGCCTCTGGGAACACGGGAGAAGGCATTCTCCATCCAGGCCTTTGGCATTCCTGAAGACTTCCTAGGTAGTTAGTGATGTTCATTTCTCTAAAGTTAGAGGACTGCAAGCATTCCACCGGAGCCTGACTAAGAAGGCATTGTCTCTGGGGACAGCATAGAAGTGGGATGTTTGTGGTCAAGAACACTTTCCGCTTCCCCCATCTGACATGTCCTGTCTCATCTTCTTCCCTGGCTGGCCTACTCAGCCTTTAGTTTTCAGTGTGAGCATCACTTCTTCCTGGAAGCATTCCTTGAACCCTGGGGTCTAAGGGATACAGACTAAATGTCCAAACACCTTCACAAATTATTTCTTTTCTTAGTTGTCTAAAAAGAAATCTGTGTATAAGCAAACAAAACTCATCAGCCTTCTAATTGTGGTAAGGGTAGTAAGGTGGCTGTCCTGTACGTGCTGTATAATATTCTGGTCTTGCCACAATGAGTCAGTTGCTAAAAGAGGAAAATGCACCAAAATAATATAATATGTTTGGTAGCCACACCCAGAAATGGTGGATTCCTGGAGACTCAGTTTGAATGATCTGAAACATCTGGCTTGGCCTCTGCCTCTGCACAGATAAACATCCAAAACAATCAGGAACTAACATCCTGCTTGTCTCTTATAATGATAACAATAATTAACGTAAATACCACGCACCAAGTGTTTTGTATATATATTAATTATTTTTCTACTTTCAACATTTTCATGAAGTAGGTTATACTTTTGTCCTCATTGTAAAGAGGAGAAAGCTAAAGCGCTAAGTAACTTACCAAGGTCACACATGTAGTAAGCGGTGGAACAAAAACTTGAAACCCAAGAAGTGTGTCTAGAGGCTATGTTCTTAATCACTCTGCCCTGCTGGCCCCTGGGTTTCCATCTAAGGTCAGTCCCCTGACACTAGAAGTTACATCTACCTCATTGCAACTTCCAGATTCGAAATCACCCTTCATCTTCTTTCTGTTCCCAGGGCTCTCCCTGCTTCCCTTGAGACTTTCTCACAGTAAGAAATTTCCATCCATCTGGAAATGTATTTTCAAGAACCAGGTCATAATTATACTCTTAGCAGTCCATGTGGCAATTCCTTGCATCTACTCACCTGTTCAGTATCTCTTGAGCAAGCCACTTGACAGTTTTCAGGTATGGTCTGTGTTTTACCAACCTTCAGTAATGCTTTTCCCCAAAGGTAGCAACCTTCCAGACTTCACTGAGATTTTGAACACAGCATAATCACCAGGTGAGTCTTTCACTGAATTGAAATGACCAGACAACAGGCATCATTTCTTTGCTCTCTCACCATCATTTGGTTGTTAGCTGGCTTGTCATAGCTCGAGATGGTGTTCAATTGCTCTTAAGTTTTCTGTTTACCTTGAAAGATAACCACTCTACAAAGAATTATGTTCCTCTCAATAATAACAGTAATCGCTAACATTTATTACTGCTTATTACACACCAGTCACTTCAAAGTGCTTTTCACACATTATTTTATTTTAGAGATGAGGAAACTGAGGCTTAGAGAAGTTAAGCACCTTGTTCCACATCACAGTTGGTCATTGTTCTAGAGTCTGTGTCTTAACCAAGCTTAGGGAAATAAACTGATCTCCTATCTTCCATTCCATTTACTTCAATATGTACTAAATATGATAAAATACCTGGAAAAAGAAAAGAACCATTTTCAGGAGTCTTTTATATGTGACCTTACCACTGTGGAATGTCACAATCATATTTTATAGATACTCTTGTTTCTTGTCAGCTGGCAGACTTATCTCTGGCTTTTAAATGTTAACAGCAGTGGTATTGAGGTCCACCACCCTTTAGCTTTGGGCACTTGTGAGTGACAGATAACTAGAACTAGGTTGAAAGTTAAGAAGACTTATCAGTTGTCCTAACAAGAAGAATGGAGGTAAGGTGGGCTCCAGGGATAGGACCTTAAAAGACTTTTTTACTTTTGGTCTGTTTTGAGGTCCTCTTTTTATTTGCAATTCCTCAGAATTCCTTCCTGCAGAACCTGAGACAAATACTTCCTTTTTCATATCCTAGATACTAATTTTTGTAATTTTTTTTTAATTTTGAACTAATTTCAGACTTACAGAAAATTGTAACAATTGTGTAAAGAACCCCTGGGCATTTTACTTACACACAGGCACATACTACTATAATTTTTCAGTAAATGGCAGATATGATGTCCTTTTTAACCCTAAATACATCAATGTGCATTTTCTAATAAGGACATTCATTTACATAACCACACAAAAATATCAATATAAGTACCAAATATGCCACACTGATGAGGGATGTTGAGGGTGGGGGAGTATATATGTGTGGGTGGGGAGGGCTATGTGCAGACTGTATTTTCTGTTCGGTTCTTTCGTGAGTCTGAAATTGCTCTAAAAGAAAAAAGTCTATTTAAAAAAAAAAAGAAACTAGCAATGATACAATATTTAATTTAAAAGTTTTGTCAATATTTTGCCAGTTACTACAATAATGACCTGTGGAGCTGTATATATATAGAGAGAGAGACAGAAACATAGAGACAGAGACAGAGACGGAGACGGAGACGGAGACGGAGACGGAGATGGAGACGGAGACAGAGACAGAAACAAACAGTGGAGTCCAATTCAGGATCACACATTCCATTTAGTTGTCCTGTCTCTTTAGTCTCCTTTAATCTGGACAATTCCTGTCTGTCTTTGTTTTCCATTCCCTTGACATTTTTTTTTTTTTTGAAAATTTTGAAGAGTAGAGCAAATATCTCATAAAAATCTTGCTCAATTTTAGTTTATTTGATGTTTCCTTATGCTTAAATTGAGGTCATGCATTTTGGGCCAGGTATCCATGTCTGAACCCTTGCTTTCTCATTGTTTCCTTTCTCCTGCTTTGCTCATCCTTTAATTTTCAGCATTTCTGAATCACTTTTGTGTAGATGTGTCCCTTTTATAAAGTATATAGTTGGATCTTGCTTTGTGAGCCAAACTGTAAATAAATTTTCCTTTAATAATTAAATTAAACTCCATTCATATTTATTGATATGGCTGATATATTTGGTCTCAACTCTGTCGTTTTAATTTTATATTATAAATACTAGGTATATAGTACTTATTGTGTGTTTTCTCAGCATTTGCTCAGGACTTCTTAAGTTCTTGCATGTTAAAAAAAACTTTTTTGTAGGGGTCTTGATAGTTGAAGGATGTCTCAACAGGGTATAAAATCCTTGGATCACACTTTCTTTCCTTGAGTTTCTTGAAAATGCTGCTTCATCATTGCTTTTCTCTTGCCCTTGTAACTCATTGTATCATTTTGGTCGAAAATACTGGGAAGTTTTTGGACTATAAAGTCCAAAAGTCGTACTAGGATATGCCTTAGATTTGATCATGCTAGATCAATTTTTTTAGGTACCCAGTGGGCCCTTTCAATATATAGCTGCAAGTTTTCTTTTATTTCTGGAAAATTGACTGAAGTTACTGTTTTAAATATTAGTTCTGTTCCATTGTTTTGTTTTTCTCCTTTGGGGAATTAAATTATCCATATATTGGATATTCTTTGTCTGTTTTCCATTCTAATTGCTTTCTTTCTGGACATTTTTATTTCTTTATTTCATTTTTATTCTTTCGATTGTTGTCCTGCTTTCTTCATTGACACGTTAATTTTTTTAGTTTATTCATCATTGAACAACTTGTAATTTAGTCTCTTTTTCTTATATTTTTTTATTGAATAGAAGATATGAGTACTCACTTTATATATTCCTTTCTTCTTCTCCATTTCCATTCTTAGAAAAGTGATTGCTTTAATATTGCCAAATATTTATTTGAGAATGTTTAGTTTAGTTTATATAGTTATATGACAGTATTCTCATTTGTGGTTGGCTTTAGAAACAGTTGTTATCAGGTGAAATATTTGATTTTAATTCTCTACTTTCTTCTTAACATAAATGAAGACTGCTTGCATCTCTGCATTTAGTAACCAGTGGTGAAAATTTGGGAGATTTACAAGAGTCCTAGTTCTCCATCACCCTCTTCTGTCAGTGTAGCAAAGCAAATAATTTTTTAGTGCAGGTTCAAAGTGGAGAGAAATGTGTCCTATAATATTTTTTATTTGTATATAAGTTTCAGAATTCTAAATTTTCTCTTCTTGCTTCTGTTTCTGTTTTATTACATGATTTTCAAAGCGCCCTTTTCCCTCTCCCTTTACTCTCATCTTCCTGGTTGTGTTGGCCTGAGGCTCTCTCTATTTTCTCTTCTGCAGAGTTTTTCCACAGTTGGCTCTCTGGAAATCTTGGGGTAGGGAGTTAAGGAATAACTCCACTGAAAATTGTTTTTTTTATTTTTCTACTTATGGGTAACTTGAACTGTTTATTGTACTCTTATAGTCATTCTGAAGAATGGGATTTCTGTGGGTTTAAAGTTTACCTCTGTTGACTTGCACAGCTTTTACAGAATGTGCTGGGACATTCAGATTTAGGTGGCCACCATTTCTTGACCTATCTCTCCGAATTCCTGATTTCTTCCAATCCCCATATCAATAGAAAAAATAAGGTTTTGAGATATTAACCGTGCCAGAGTAGTTCTCAAAATATTAATTTGTGTTTAATTTTATTGTTAATCTTAACTCAAGTATGTATAATCTGATGTTACTAAAACACTCAGCAATCTTCAGTTACCATTCTTTCTAGATAGCTCTCTCTCTCTCTGCTCCCAACCACACCTTTCATGACCCTAACTACCAAGACCTGAGATGTTTCTAAAGCAAGAAGCTCTGCACAAGGTTCTTACCAAATGTTTGCTAAGAATGTTTGAGGACACCCTCAAAAAATTCCATAGAAAATCTACCAAATCTCTTTCTGTAAAATAAACTAGTCTGTTCACTAAAACCCATTAAACACAGACTCATATCCTGAGTGAACTATCATGAAATTCAATATGCATTTGGCTGATCCATTTTAGCTTAAATGCTTCATTCCCCATTCCTACCACTGTTCATTTCCCCTTTATAGCAGACATTTCCATATCCTACCCATATTCTCTCAACGCTCATCCTTTCAGTGCATGCCAGTGGTTTCTTACTGCAACCATTTATAGTTCTTTTATTGAGAGCTTTCTGTAGCCATAGGAATTATAGTGCAGTGATTTGCCAGGGCAGATCCAAAACGTCTACCCCCAGGAGAAATTCTCAGTCAAAGACATAGGGGAATTGTTAGTTGGTGACTAAATACCCTGGCTTCCTTGCCCCCTAACAACTCTGAGGAGTAGTCTACATAGCATCTCAGAGGGCCCCATCAGGCATTAAGCCCTACTTGTCTGTAGTAATAAGATATCCTTTCTTGGCTCACATCCCTGCCCCTCAGCTAGTGCTTCCTGTGATCATCCCTCAAAGAAACTATTTTCACTCAAATCCTTGCCTCGGAATCTGCTTATGGGGGAACCCAACTGAAGACATATTTCATGAATCCATAAAATGTTACATTATATATTCTAGGTTTAACCGTGAAGACCAAGGAACGTTATTTTTGCCTTATAGGATGTCAAGTTCTGCGGAAAGGATCTTAGTCTAGACTGTCTGGATTTTTTGCTGTTTAGCTCCAGGAACTTCAGTTTGCTTAGAAATTCCCAAAATCCTTGAATGCCACGAGAGTGGTACTTAAATGGACCTGATTAAGTTGAAATGAAGTAAACCTCAGGGTAGCTTCAAATGGAAGCATATTTATGATGCAGCCCTTGGTAATTTTTGTAATAATTGCATATTTCACCCAGGAAGCAGCCGTCTCTGCTCTGACACTAAGCAGTTAGGCAGTCTTGGAAAACTCATTTCCCCTTTCTAGACTTCAGATGTCTAATCATCAAAGTAAGGAGTTGAGATAGATGTTCTCTAAGCAGTTTTCTGGTCATAGTGCTCCTTAATTCTGTGATTTCTAAATAGGTCTCTGAGATCCATCACATATCACATGTAATTTTTTTTTTCTTGGAAGTTAACTTATCAACAGTGTCCTTCCTCAGTACCTATTAATGAATTCAAATTTAGTTCTGACTCATCCAGCTACACCTTAATTTTCACTGGTTGGTTTCTAAATTATGGTAGCTCATACAAAACTAAAACACTCTCCCTATCATTAAGCAGAGATTTTAACTATTCTTTCCACCCAGCCACCCAGAGGCATTTTGGTGTTCTGTAATTTCTGAAAACAAGAAGAGATTATATAGATGAGCCATCCATTTTGATCAGTCTAAATTCATGGGCTGAATCTTCTCTAGTTACATAACAGATGTTGCATGGAGGAAAGTTTGTCAATGATAATTAAACTTCTTTTCTGAACTGAGAAACTGAGCTTTGAAACTAGTTTCTCTTGAGTGGAACATATTGATCCAAGGGAAAATCTAACATAGAAGGATGAGAAAGGAATCAAAGTGTGCTAGTGGAAAGAAAAGGAATTAAATTTGTAAACTTGGCTGAGTGCAGGCACACTAGATCTTAAGAAGCAGAGGCAAACAAGAATAGAAAAGGGCAGGGTAGTGGAATGGTTTGCATTCTTTTAACCATAAGAGTGAGAAAAACCTAACAACGTAGTAGAAATAATACCGAAGGAGTTAAGAGCTCCACAGTTGTTCCACTCACAATTACCCTCACAATTGAACCTTCATCTTATGGCAGGAGATTAAAAAGAGGGAAATATATGAAATGTAACAATGAGTAATTCCTAATGAGCTCCTCCTGGAGGAAGATCTGGAGAAGAATTTGGGGAGGAGTTTGCAATGTAGAACAAGATGGGTGTAATGAAGGGGAAGAACATAACATTTGAAACTGCAGATTCAAAAAGAGAGATAGGGACATTCTCTTATTTCTTCTTCTGGTCAAATTGGTTTTGAGTAATAAGCAACATCTTTGCTATCTACACTGTCTTAATTTGGTCTACTTATCTACTTGCTAATTGGAAAAAAAAATCTCAAAAATCGGCAGCCCTGGATAAGAAAATGTGAATGTCACTGTCCACGTGGAAAGGCTCAGGGCAATCTAGGTCTGCTGCCAGGGTTGCTTTTTAAACTTGGCTTCATCTCAGAGGGTGGGCTAGGTGAGTCAATACAGTGAGTCAACAATTGCTATTACAGTTTGAAAAAAATAAGCGAAGTGTAAAATTTCATTATCTTTAGGATTTGACACTAAAAAATTACACGAGGACAAAGAGCAGGTCTAAAAATCAAAAGGTGAATAGATCTCGGTCAGATTGGAATGGCTCTCCCCATTTGCCATGGCAGCTCATAATTCTCGGCGCTACTTGGCCACGGAGAACCACTCCAGCAGTCACGGCTGGCCTGAGTGATGCACTGCAGTCCGCTGAAGGGACTTACTGGTCAATTTGGCTGGTTATATGCAGAGACACTGCCAACATCTGCACAAGCTGAACAGGAAAAATAAAACTAATAAGGGAAAGCAGGATCTGGGTTGAAATCAGCTTTCCAATTTACCAGAAAATTTGTTCCATTTCATTTTACTTGTGTATATAAAGCCTGGCAGATGCAGTCTTTGAACAAGTTGATAGCTGATGAGAGTCATCTTGGTATAGCGGCTAAAACATGGATTTTTAAAATCAGCTAGATGTGCATTCAAATTTTGGCTCAGTCACTTGCTAGCTATGTGATCTTAGACAACTGGGTTAATCTCTCTGAGCCTTGACTTCATTTCCATGTATAACGAAGGTGATAATCCCTCCCTGTCAGGGCTCGATAAGGAAATGAGTTTAAAGTACCTATGGGCAGCAGTTCATTAAGTGCCACCAGTGGTAGTAACAGGAACGACATTTGTTAGTGGATGTGTTAATGTCGGTAACTACTGTTGTTATGCCTACTATTATTAGGATGTCATTTTTACATGTTTCTATTGAACATTCTACCCCTTTCATAGATTTAAAGACCGTTCTGATTTTTTGGTTGCAGACTATTTTTATCGATGGAGAGGGAAAGGGAAGGATGATTCCTAAAATCCAACATTTCCAGGATTCTCAGCAAAGTTACCCAGTTAATTTTATTTTGGATCTGGGTTCTTAAGCATCTGAGATTAGAAGTTTCCCAAGCCAGATTCATTCTCCAGTACAGGTAGAATGAGAGATGAGAGGCTATTGTGGTCTTTTCACTAAGGGTCATGATGTAAATCAAGACCTGAAACAGAGAAACACAGTGTTGTTTTACATTGTGATCTCGTTTCAAAGAGATTGTGCTCCAAATTCTAACTAGTGTTGAGTATCATAAGGAATAAGTTAACTTTTCATTTAATGGCGGTGTTAGCTTCAATAGTTAAGTAAACATACAATGCCAGAGCTGGTGCCTAGTGGCAGCCTACGAGTGAAAGTGAGGCCAGCCCACACGCGTGGGGTGAGGAGCAGGAGTGGAAAGAACACTGGCCTCCATGTTGGCTGACAAATAGGGAATAATCCACAAAAGGATGATGATAATTCAGGTTCCATTCCAGGAGGAGAGAAAAGCTGATGAAGCAGCCCAAAGTGGGAAGAGTGGGGCATGGAGCCCTCTTTGGTAATGAGAACAGTGGGAGCATCACTTGAGGGGCAGGCTGTCCAAGGGAATTGGCCTGAAAATAAGGAAAAATAGAAACCGAGCCTGATCCCTAGGATATATAAGACTGAAAGCAAGGAAACTGACAAGGCCTTGTCCTGCTGGAGAGAATACACTGATGACCTGACAAGCCAGAGCCAGCAATAGGACGTGTTACTCTGTACCAGTGTTATTCAGGGATATGTGGGAGTGTTGTCCAGGGAGTTATGAAAGCATAGGGACTTGCAGTCTCAGTCCAGGAGCAGAAAAACACGATGTACGAAGATGTCCTGTCTCTGATTCCAAAAAATAGATGGCATAGCTCACAGCTAGCTGAACACGTAACACAAACAGCTGAGATGGGACCAGGCCAGGGCGGAGACTCACATTAAGCTAAACATGACTCATTTGTGCACTCAGGTGCGTCTTATACTTTTTCATTTTGATTGTTCTGTAATAGTGAGGAGAAGGAAATATTTTACTCTGTAGTAATATTCTAGAATCTAGAACATTAGGCTGAACAGTTCATGTTGACTTATGAGTCTCTTTAGATGCTGTTTGGCTATTCATGCCGGAAAGCACATTTCAAACCTGCAGTGTATAATGAGGCACAGCTGACTGCCTTCCAGTTAGACTAAAAAGAAAAACCATCATAGCACTGAGGCATGCACTTACTGGTGCCGAACAACTGCAAAGCTATTTGGGAGTTCAAACTGGAAAGGAATTTCTCCCTTGCCGTCATAAAAAGGTACCTCTCCAACTCCACTGCCATTCCAGAGAGATAAAAGGAGATATAAGTTGTAAAACTGAATTTTAACACGCATGTTAGAATTTTTATATCTAAGTGAATATTTCCTTCTCCAAAGCAGTTACTTTGGGAAGCTCTAAGATAATTCCAGAAAACTACCTGGACTGAAGTTGTCAATCGTTTCTTCCCATTCACAGCCCTCCTCTGTGAACTGGTGTCATCTCCAGCCTGGGGAGGTGCAGCCTTATTTACTGTGTAGTTTCACTCAGTTCCTTGAATTTAGGGACCTGAAATGCTAAAGTCTGACTAGGATTGAGACATGGCAAGACAAAGCCATTCCATCTCAGAATCTACTCACTGGGAAATTCAAACTGTGACATGAAAATTTGGAATGAGTGTTATTATAGATGGCTGACACTTAGCCATGTTAATCAAAAAAATTCCTGGGCAGTTTCAAAGTTGGAATTTATCTAGATTTGGACCTAGAACTTATATGACTTTGTTTTTCAAGTTTTTACTACCATAGAGCCCCAATGACAAAGAATAGTTCCACTGTAAGCAAAAAAAAGTCTATATATAAAGTCTTATCTTTAAAAATTGTGTGAATTTTGCACTGTATCAATATATTCTTACTTGTTGTAATAGTACATAGTACCTTCAGTACTATCACTATTTGAATTTAACTTTGCCCCAAAATCTTCAAGTAAAATCAGTCGCATTCCCACTCCAGGAAAGCTTTTCCAGTGGTTTTCCCATGCCTTCTCCCCACTGTGTGTTGCCCAGAAATGCTATTTGAAATTTCTTGGCAATACTGAAACGGGGAGGGGAAGGGAGAATGTAGAAAATTAGAGGAAGATAGTGAACAGGATCACAAAAAGAAATCACAATTTCACCTTGTAAGTCTGGGCCACATCGTCTGCATTTTCTGGTATGTTCTCAAGTTAAGCTGAAACTACCTAAACTCAAAGCACAAGGGGATGGCATGTCCTTGTCTTTTGTCTCTTCCATAGTCTCTGAAAGCTGTAGGTGGAAGGAAGGGAACAGGGTCACTGCTGCCAATTTCAGGAAAATCTCACTCTAACAATCAAAAAGCTCAAAGCTCACTGTCAGCATCAAACCAAATCAATCACCTTGCCTTATTCTTCTATTCATTTTAGGAAGGTTACTCTGAAGGTGAAAGCAATTGAGATAAAACCTATAATGCCAAAAGAAAAAAAGATAATTCTAGTGGGAGGGCTATGTCAAGATCAAAAATCAAAAAGTGGTGACGCTTCTGCTTTCTACATAATCTTAACACTTTATACCAGAGGATGCTGTAGAGAAAGTGACAGCTCCCAGAGCTGTTACTGAAAGTGCATCACTTTAGAAACAATTTGTCAGTCAATTAATTCTTAATTAATGAAACTTGTGAATAATAGTTTCATGTTACTTTTCTGCTGTTCAATGTTGATCTCATTGGCAATGATTTTGAATATTTATTGAGCCCTGAACCAATATTAGGCTTTCCAGAGTGTCTTTCAGAGCCTTTAAAAGAGGCAAGAAGAAAAAAATTTCCCATTATAACCCTTAGTGATGAGAAGATTGGAAACAATGATAATATTCTTTGAAAGACTAAAAAAGGTACTTCAAAATAGATAGAAACAGGGGTACTATAGCCAGCTATTAATAATTCATTTTATATCATATATTAGCATGTATTACTTTATAATTACAAGTTTGCTGATAATTCTAAAGAGTTCTGATTCTGTTCATTGGTCAGGCCATCATCTTTGACTCAAAATACTAATTATTCTTAGACGTATATTTGGAAATGGCATAATCTTGAGCAGGTGCTCAATCCTACATAGTTCTGGTTCCTAGCAAAATAAGCAATTCTCAAGAGAGGACCCTCCCCTCTGATGTCAGAAATCTCTATACCCTTTTCTAACCCAGCCCAGCTGGAATGCCTCTTAGGGACCTATTGATTCAAAAATCTTTTCCCCAAAGGATTCTTGGACTTGAAGTTCTCAAAGTAACCCAACCCTCTAGAAGCATTCCTAATTTTAAGAAAACTTGGTGTTTCTTATTACATATTTATAGAATTTATAAAATAAAATTCCAAGGACCACACTTGTGAATGAGTAGAGTAGGTGTCTACCTCCCTGGCTTTCAACAGGAAAGGAAAAGAAAGGGTTTTCAGAATCACCCTGTGAATTTTTAAAAGCACCCATGTCATGACAGTCAAAGCCAATGAATGATCTTTAATTGCATCAGAATATAAAACAAAACATAACCAAAACAAAAAAAAAACCCTATGATTAATATTTTAGGGACAATTAAGAAGTTTAAATATGGACTATGTATTAGAAAATGTAATTTAACAATGTCAAATTCCTTGAGTGTTATAATGTTATTATAGTAATGTGGGATAATATCCTTCTTAGGTGATACATGGTTCTTTACTTTGGAAGGGAAGGGAAACTGTCATGATGTCTGTAATTTACATTTCAGTGATTTTTGTTTATAATTTCATCGAGATAGAAATGCTCCCCAAAGTGCAGGCATTTTGATTCTTTAAAAGACACTGGAATCTGATACCAAGAGAAACATAGTACAGAAATTTGAGGAAATAGTTAAAATATAAGTTGAAGAAGAAAGTCTCGGCACTAAACATATTGAATTGATGGTGGAGGGAACATGCTAGGGAGGGAGAGGCCACTAGGGAAGGCTGCAATAGAGCCTGCTTATGAGATACTTAAAACTTACCCTTCAGCTTTGATTCTGAAGACTCTAAATGACTCTTGGAAAGATTGGAGAAGAGGCAAAATCAGTGATCCTTACATTCATGCTGAAAGGGGAAGAGAGGGTTCAAAGGGGTCTCTGAGACCCCTTTAAAATGACTAAGAAATTGAGCGTTAAGCTCACTTAAGAAGCATGGAGAAAACTGCAGCATTTTTTTTTTGCCAACTGCAAAATTGTTGCCATCTCCTCAAATGATCTAGTTCTCTTTTTGTTACAGTAAACTAGCTCCAAATAATTGTAGTTCCTTGACTCATTTAATATGAAGAAAGATATACCTACCAAGCTTTATCAACATATACCAGGAAGACAGCGAATCACTTTTGTATGCACAACAGTATGCCATGTTCCACCCCAGATCCCTGTTTTTTTTTTCTGCCTGTTTTTTCATCATTTTGAGTAGTAATAATAACTACCATTTATTATAATCCCATCCCGTCAGTGACAGTGCTAGGCATTTTATATACGTTTTATGAACAACTATCCTGTGAAGTAGAATTATTATCCCACATTTTATTGCTGAGGAAATGAAATTAGAGACGAAGCGGTGTGCCTGAGTCTGCCTTAGTAAGTGCCGGGATTCTAAACTCAGGCTGACTCCTGTACTCGGACTGTTTCCTGTGTGGATACTCAGAGTCCCGGACGCTTCCTGGTCTGCCTGGTCTGCCTGGCAGGCAGCAGACATCCGTCCTGTCTGCCTTTCCTCACTTGCCCTCTGCCGTGGCTGCCCACAGTCTGTCACTGACAGCTCCCAGCTTCTCAGAGATAGGATTCAGGAAATGGAATAGACTAACTCCCCCGCATGCAGTTGTGATCCTGTCCTTGGAGGACATCAGAGGTGGTGAGAATCAGTGTCTTGTTACAGACTGCCCTTCTCCAGATCTGCTTGCTCATATCTAGTTCTATTCATCTTTCCTACATAATCAAGTCCCATATGCTTTTCTGCTCTTTTAATAAAGGAGTATTAATCGATGATAATTATAATTCTCTAATTAGTTTCTTAATGACATTTTAGTAGAAGAGTACAGAACCCCGGGCATACTTTTCAGTAGTTAGAAATATTTTTGCAGAAAAACTCAAAATGCCTTACCGTTATATATCCCTGCAGGTTATTTTTTGTATTAATTTAGTCATCAAATCAAGTTTATCCACATTTTCCACTGTCTTTAAATTTTATTAATGTCTTACCTCCCTGTAGCACATATTTCTTTGCCATCCTCTCACACCTGATTAAGTTCATCACTTCTCTCTGAATATTTTACACCACCTCTGTCAATTTGCAGTACTTACTTTGCTTTTTAAAATATTATTGACCTATTCATGCATGGTCATTGAGTTCACTGATTTTTACCCAAATTCTCAGTTAATTGTATTAGACATGCTTGGGGAACATGCTGAGTCTCTGCCCTTTTCTTTGGAAGTGATCCTCACTTGTGGCCTCTGCTGAAGTGATGGGCGAAGGTGGCTATGTATGACCACCGGAGCCCTCTCCTTGGCCATCTCTGATTGGATCAGGAGTGGACACTTCCTCTGGTGGGAAACAATCCACAGGCAGAGAAAGCTAGTCCAGAAAAAAACAAGAATGTTGCAGATACATGGAGTAAAGCGGAAATGATGGACCATGGGGCCATGGTGAGATACAAATATTGCCTAATCACCTTCCAGTTCTCTGAGGCCTGGCTCTGCTTCTAGTAGATGGTTACTATGCGAGTTTCTCTGGTCCGGTTTTTAGCCCTCCCTCGTTCTTCACTTACAGGTCATCAGTATGATTATCATCTGTACGAGGTGTGTATTACTGTAGGCCTGGGGAACTAAATAGATAGAACAAAAATGGTTTCAAGAATCTAGATGTGGTCACAGCCAGGAGATCAATATAAGAAGAGAAGTGTGTTCAATTTAAGAAGAGAAAGTGAAGCGGAGACTGGGGTTCAAGGAATCAGCATAAATATAAAGTAATAGCCTGTAAAGGCGGTACAGGCTTGCAAACCATACAATGGAATATTGATTAAGAAAGGTCAGGCCTCAAGCCAGAAATTCAGGAAACACAAAAACAGGAGGAAATCTCTAACTATACAGCAGATCGAGAACACTACACAAAAGGGGTAAGCTAACAAAGGTTATAATGGAGGCAGATGGCCCAGGAAGCTAAAATAGCAGTCAGAGTAATCTTAATACCAAGGCCTGGAGGAGAGCACAACTAGAAATAAGGACAGAGACCACAGGTAGGGGTGAGTATCGATGCTTCAGTACACTAGGTGAGACTGGGATGGGGAGCCAGGCAGATCCTAAAACTGGAGAAAACAGTATGACTTTTCTATAAATGTCACACCTTGGATGACTCAGGCTCTGGACATAATAGGTCATTTGGTCACTGGTGATGAAGTTGGAGCCTGGAAAAGACAGCTCAAAACAAAACGAAAACTCCGTCCTTATACTGGAAGTAAGTGTTCCTTTCATGGACAGTCAGTCAGGCAGGTGAGGTACAACAGGAAAATCTGGCAGTGGCTACGGTCAGGAGTCAGATGTGGAGTGGCTAGCTTCTGGCTGTCTGCATTGTGTGGCAAATGTTACTTATTGGTGAGATTTACCTGGCCAAGTCAAGATGGGATTCTAAAATTCTACAGTACCAGCCACCAGTCTGCGCAGGTGGAGCTTCATCCTAGAAGTTAGAAGCAGCACAATCCATCAGCGTTGATGTCGAGGAGACCACTCAGCCAGTGTCGTGAACACGAACCATAAAAAGGGAAGGGGAAGACAAAAGGGAGTGATGGATCTCAGAGATGCAGGAACCAAGTTGGCTCTATTGGAAGGGACACATGCCTCTTATGCTTCCAAACAACAGGTTCCCTACCTCCATCTCCAAAGTTTCCTTCCGACAGAGACAGAGAAATGCAGGTGGGAGATGACACCAAACCTCCCCCACGCCACACCAGGCTAGAGGTGAGGGGTAGGAGTTGAAGTTTGAGAAGAAATGGTAGGAGCTAGAGAGATTTGCTGATGTATATTTTGTAGACTAATAAGCAGAAAGATGCACAGGTTCCCTGTACTGACTCTCTCTGAGCTGAGTGGTAAGATTCAGTGATCTTCATGCTTCAGGATATTCTGTTCCCCAGAGCACAGAACGTATTTCAGGTTTGAGTACTGACATTGTTTTCCCAGAGATGGTCTTGACCTCCTCTCAGAGTTTTAAATACAAGTCAACTCAGCCAGGTAGCAGACATGCAATTATTTATGATACGTTCACTCCTGCACAGATTGCCCTGCTCCTCTCCCAGGCTGTGAAGAAGGTGAGTCTCTCAGGCTTTTCATACTCTGTCATCTTCAATTAGCATTAAGTTCTTGAATTGAGTTAAACTGTAAGACACCTAGCTGATGTTGGAGAAGCACTTGATGTGTGGAGTATCCACATACCTGGTGTCAGAAGTGAAGTGTGGTGGTAAGTGAGAGTGAAGGAGAAACACAGGAGTGTTCCTCCTAGGCAGCTGGGGTGTCTGCTGACATGCACTTGAGACATCACTAGGTGTAACATAAAGCAGCCATAAAAAGAGTAGAATGGCAGGTAGCCTCCGTTTGAACCTTTGCCACTAGCCCCCCAAATGTTAAGAATGTGGTCTCTTCCTTAATGTATCTGCTTTTCCGCTGTGTCTTGCCAAAATGTACATGTTCCCCTGAATTCACCAACTAGAATAGCACATTCTATTTCCATTGACCAGATCTAACCATTTTCTCTCTTCCAGTAAAATAATTTTCTTCTGATTAATACTACCCAATAGCCTAGGATGAAAAAAAAAAACACATAAAGCTGCTTGATCTAGAACCACACAGATCTTAAAAACTACATGCCCTTAGTATTTCATAATCACATTTTTTGAAAGAGGGAATGAACTCAGCTTAACCATTCTCTTTTCTTCTCATCACTGACTTAGGTATGGGGAGCTAACTGGTTACTGTAAGTAACTGGAATCTGTTTAGTCCTTCCTTTCGCCTCTTCTCTCAACCCATGGAAGTGAGTTCTCCATTGTGCCAGGCTAGAGGGCTTAGAGGAATTGGAACAGCAGTGGATAGCACCCCCTTTATTTAAATTTGTCTGGGTTTTCTCCATTTTAGCTCTTATCCACAGATCTACAGAAGAAACTCATCACAAAAGAGGCATCAAATGGCCCCATCCAATGAGTTACCACTGCACATACCGTCAAAATTGCTTGTCATGTGAAGATGCCACCCCCACCTAATAATGAAGCAGAAGGGTCAAATGTGTAGGGTTTGGGGACTTGTGCACATTGCCCATGGGAAGGTGACCAAAAAGGATTGTTAAACCAGTCTGGCTCTTTCTGGCTGTCAGGAAAACAACAGCATTAACACTAGTAGTCAATTCTTACTGATCAACAGGAAAGAAGTGAGGAAGGGAAGACAAGGCAATCTGCGCTTCTTTCTGCTTCTAGTAAAGATGCAAATAGAATTTAAAAGCTCTATAGTCGTACAGAATATATGATAAAATTATAATATATAGACAAAATTATGAAGGAAGTAAAGGTGGACAGGACAACCAACTCAGGGAAAAAGAAACTATGTCACGTGATTCCCCCCCACTAAAATAAAAGAATGCTCTGCCTACGAATCATTTTCTGAGGCAGTCATATCATCTCTCGCAATGGGAGGAAAAACAATCAGAGAAAAAATTGTAAGCGATTCACGAGACTTAAAGCAAGGCAATGTGCTGTTCAACAGCACGGGTATTACTACCATCCACGGGAGGGCGCTATCTGGAGTTGTGTACCAAGCGGCCTGGCGAGAGAGCAAAAGGAAGAGATAGAGTAGGTTTCTCTGTCAACAAGCTTCCTGAATGAGAATGTTAAACAAAAGATAACATCAAGAATTATATTTACCATTAACAGGTAATATGTACCATTAATCTTGAATCTGAGAAGCAAGTTCCTTTATCATTGTGTGACTCCTCAGAAGTTTATTTCCAATAAATGGAGGATGTTGTTATGAGAGAAGGAGTAGAGAGAGTGTAAATACATCCCACCAAGTCACAGGCAGGGCTGCTGACTCCAAGGCCAGAGCCACAGTCACTCCCAGACATTCAGCGGTTTGGACTAAGCCAGTGGGTCAACTTAATGGGGCAGTTTGACTCGGCTGCTTCATTTTAGGTGGGAGTTTTGTGGCACGTAAACTCCCTGGGCAGTTTCAGCCACTTAGATGACACTTCCTCAAGGTTTCAGTGGCACACTTGCTTCATGGGATAGAGGAACTAGGCTGTCACATATCACAAAGCTTATGGTAACTAAATGATCAACTTAATTCAAATTAGCTCCGATGTGAGAGAGATCCTGAACACCAAAGACAGCCTGAAGCCCTGGGGAAACATCCTGAAATGGAAATACATTGAGTTACAAAGAGGATTTTAATGTGTTGCCACTGTAATCTTACTTAACAACTTCATTAGAGAACCATAAGCAAGAATAAAAATTAAGGTTATAAAATGTGTAGAGAATAAGGTACATTTGAAGTCCCTAAATTATAAAGAGAGCATAATAAGAGAAATTCCAGAAAGGAAAAATCCAGAAGAAAGGAATAAAATTAGATTCAACAGGACATGATATAAACATCAGAGTTTAAGAGAAAGTAAATTTTCTATACAAGCCAGATATCTTGAAATAGGAGTCTGAGCAGTTCTAGCAAGAGAACCAGAGATTTATTTGCAACATAATACATGGTACCCTTGTCTGGTGTTATCTGGGTTGCTGAAGGGGAAGTCACCTCTTCTGTCCAGTAAAAGAGCTATTAGTTGATGAGGATGTGACACTTCGATTCTGTCTGTCTGCACTTGGGCCTCGCTCCCTCTTCCTGTTACTGCCAGCCAGCTGGTTCCAGCTACCATTATCTTTGGTCTAGACACAGGGTCCCTTAAGACTGGTCTTTCCACCCTTGAGAGGAGATCAGTGGTACTTGGGACGTATGCAAACACAAGAGGATTTTTTCTCTTGTGCTTTCCTTGAACCTGGTTCTGTGAATATGCTGGTTTTGCTTGTTTGGCTTGCTCTGCTCCATTAGGACTGCAATTAAAAAAACAAAAAAACAATACTTGAAGTAAAGTGCTTTACTCCAAAGGAAGGCAGTTTTAATAGTAGAGTTTCAGATGCTTTGACAGATTTATGGGAGTAATACACTTGGGCAAAGAAGACTAACCTGCACTCCTAGAAACTTCCCCAGAGATAATTATCTTCCTTGCTTATGCAGAATCCTGCTGCTGAGATTCTAACACAGAATGGTAAGCAATTGCCAAGTTGGAAAAGTAAAGCTTTGTTCTGTTTGTCTTACTGTGCTGGCCTGTTCCACTCTTTTGGAACCTGTGCATCATTAGTTATGACTATATACTTTCCATGCAAAATTCAGTGCCTGAAATAATTCTCTACCCACACTTCCTACAAAACTGTCATTTATCTCTCAACAAGACTTGGAAAGGAAACTGTGAGGGAACAAGGGTGAGAGATGAGGGATTTTGGAGCTTGCAACCCTGTCCTCCAGAGGGATCTTCCTGGGGGGCTTTGTCCCCTCAGTGGGTATCACAAAGGCCAGGTCTTCCAAGAAGGCCCCAAGAGAGGGGCAAGGCTATAGTAAAAGGAGCTGAGAAGGCACTGTTGGCAAGGTTGACCTCCCCTATTTTTGTGTGTTTGGAGGACTTCACACCCTTGAGGACTCTGGTTTCCCCAGCTACCTAAGAGCCAACCTCATCTTCCAGTTATTTTCAATCATAAAAGACATATATTTCAAGACTTAACGGTTTATTCCTTGTCATGTTCTATGTGCTCAGGCTGCCAACCCGAGTCAGTCACCTTAGCTGATAAATGCTTCCATTAATCACTACTCCATTCTTTAACTCCCAACCACTTAATTATCATATCTAAAACAATTTCCCCCAAAGTCCACACACTCTCTAAGGCCATATAGTTTCTTGGTTACCTTTGATTCATTTCAGTTTCCAAGTTTCCTCCCCTCCCCTTCAATGGTCACTACTTCCAAGGCCATTCTGATGAAATGAAGGCAACCTTGCAGATCATTTGTGCCGTTTTGGGCAGCAGGGGCCAGCCTATGAGGTCTCCGGAATGGAGGCACTCACAGACTCTCTGTCTTAGATCTGGAATGCTCTGTTTTATCCTCTTATTTATTGTTCCATTTTCCCAGTCATCTGACTCTGACTTTCCTCTGGGTCCGCAGTACCTATCTGTCACCCCTAACCTTCACCCCAGACCTACATTCCTGTGATTGCCCACATCTCTGCCTTCTCACTAAGTCCTCCCACATTCCTCCCAGTGGCACAATCATAGTTTGTTGTAGCCCCAAGACTGCCCTTGTTACCCATGGTACGATGACCTAAAAGCCTCCAGTAGAGCCAGCTGTGCTCCCGGGTGGTGAGGAATTTATTCCCCCGTGCGGAAGGTGACAGTGGGCTCTGCAGGCAGGCGGCCCACAGGCGCACGTGCACACACGCGGAGTCTCAGCTCCGTGCAGGCTCTGTTCCGAATGTGCGCCGTGCCCTCGCCTTGCAGCTGTTGAGTGCTGTGTGCGGTACGTACGTGTGTGTGTTTCTACAAATGGAGCAGGCCAAGAGGAGGAAGGTGAGCTGCTACACCCTGGCTTTGGTTGTCTTTTCCATCTACTTTCACTTTGCTTTCCGGGCTACTAGTGTAATGAGGAACTCAATTTAAGTAACATGTCTAGCCGTTTCCTATTTAGCCTGACACCATATGGTATAGTGGGAGATCTGGGAATATATAAAACATGACACCTAACTTTAGAAGATTATTTTCTATTAGGAAAATAGTAGAAAATGAAAACTTCCTCAGTCTTTTCCCAATTTAGGAAAAAAAATAACTTTTGAGGCAAGCAAATTTCAGACTCTTATTTCAGTGAGCGGGTTAGAGGTATAAGATAAATGTAAAAAGACTGGTAACTTGCAGGCTGTTGGAGGAAGGTCAGTGGAAGGCAGGAGCAGGACTGAAATTGTGGCCTCCAAGTATAGTAAGCAATGCAGTTAGACTGCAGGTGGGACCGGGCTCCCAGGCTTCATTAGCATTGTCAGTTTCCACAGAAGAACCAAATATAATTCTTTAGGGTTTTAGTATTTAATATCCTTTCAAAACGCAAACAACAACATATTAGTAGTACAACAGAGCAAAGGCAGGCAGTAAAACAATTACAGGGAAAACAGACAAGAGCAATTATCGTTCACAGAAGCCCCACAGCATTGTGAAGCAATCGTTGGCTGGGGCAGTATGGACTCAAGCATGAAAAAAGAACAAAATAGAGTGGGCCTGTTTCTTCAGTGATAGCATGACACTTTATCTGGCACCGGTGCACACAATTTCTCATCAAGTAACAGCCCGGCTTGAGATCTTTGTAGATGAAATGGCCATGAAGTCCCTAAGTTCTGTCTTTTCTTTGCGGCCTCGCTGTGAATGAAATACATGCTCACCAGAGCTTTTTGCTTGGTGGAGGGGAAAAACAGGTCAATAGTGTTAGCTCTAGTTTCTGACTGGTTTTGCAAAGTCTCAGAATCCTGAGGCCAGCTCAATTTGCACTGCTAGGGAAACAACTCAGATTTTATAACTGGTCCAAAATGGGCTGACCTCACTGAAGCCAAGGTCGTGTCATCCTTTCTGTGTAGAAGAAGTCAGTGACTTTGTCCATGGTGTGACGTGAAGGACCCTAAAAAGTCAGTTCTGCCTCCCCAACCAACCCTCCACAGTACCCCAAATTCCCACCATGAGAGAGACCCATTTCAGCAATTGCTCTGCCTGTCCAGCCTGCCACCCAGGAGAGGTGACATAGGACACCTCTCAGGTGAGCTTTAATGAGTTTGCCAGATGAGAGAGCCAGTCACCTTGGAGAAAGAACCCTGATGGGAAGGGATGCAGCTCTTTCCAGCTGACCTCATCTGGAGCGGGTTACCTATAATGTCTGTGATTCATTTTCCTTATCTGGAAAGAAGGGGCCCTTTTAGAATAACAGATTTGGCAACATTTAAAACACTTTAAAATCTAGTAGTATTAAAAACTGATAAACTGTTGCTTTTTTGTTTTGTCTTTGGTTTTCTCTTCTTAATCCCAATACTCTGTCAGGGTCTCAAACTTTTGAGTACATCAAAATGCCCTGGAGGACTTCTTAATATCCATATTCCTGGGCCCCAGCTTGAGGGTTTCTGATACAGTAGATCTAAGGTGGAGCCCAAGAACCTGCATTTCTAACAGTTTTCCAGGAGAAGGTGATGCTGCTGGTCCAGGCACCAGACTTTGAGAATCCCTGCTCTAAATGATCCTCAGTGGATACCTGTAAGATAAGTAGTATTCCTGACTTTTTAAATAAAATTAGAAACTAAAGGCTCTTAAACAAAAAGTGATTTCCTCATTGTCACTCACCTGCTAAGGTAGAGCCAAGGCAGAGCCAAGGTGCAGCCCAGGCCTTAAGACCCCAAAGCACATGCCCTTTGCCCAACACTGCACCGCAGTTCTGGTCCTACAGGATGTGTCCCAAGGGTGCCAAAGAACTGAAGATGAGAAGGGCTTCTCCCCAGGACTCTCAGCCTGTGACTGAGTCAGTGATCACAGGAAGTGACGAAGAAAGCTGCCTTGGCTAGAAAAGGTAGAAACACCCCTTTTCAAAGTTCTTTGGACCATTGTTTCTTCATCACATATTACCTAAAGTTGTTTCTTGCAAATTCCCTATGTGTTTTAGCCCATGAAATTCATTCAACTGTCTCACCAACGTTTTTGCCAATTCTATTACTTTCAGCATAATAGGCAGAGAGAAACAGTTTAAATCCACTGTCACTGGGGGATTCTATATAAGAGCTGTACTTCACCGAATAATATAAAGTGTATTTAATAGTACATGCCGCCTCCTTCTCTGGCATTCTAGTTCTTTTCCCATTATATATATATATATATATATATATATATATATATATATATATATATATATATATAGTACCTGTTTTTCCCCTCAGACTGCACTAATTCCCTGAACAAAGAAAACAAATACTGGCCTTAAGTGGCCATGTATCACTCAGCCTTCCACTGGCAGGCAGGGCCTCCCTGGAGTTCCTGAAAATAATGGACCTGATTCTTTCCTATGCACCAAGCAGAACAAAAACGAGCATCCTTCTGCAATGCTGAAGAGAGTGCTAAGGTTAGGGAGAAACCTGAGGGAAAAGGCCCTTCCGCTGGCTTTTGTGGTACTGGGATGACCTCCTGCAACCTCCAGGCAGGAGACCAGCAGTTCTCTTCGAAGGATTACAGTTTTGGAACCCAGGCCTTTTCAAAACTGTCTAGTGGGGTAGCCATCCCCTATCAACTCACAGTCCTTTATTTTAAGTCCAAAAATTATACTATAGGACATTGCAGTATCAGAGAGTTAATGATACAGAGATAGTTACGTAGTGACCCAATAACTAACTAATTAAGCAAATAAAAGTGGTTACTGTTGTCCCCCTTTTATGGATGAGTAAAAAGATTTAGGGAGATTAAGTTACACGTCCAAATGATTGATCTAGGATTTAAACTAGGGAGGTTTCGGTTCAGGAGGCAGAAGAGGAAGAGAAAGAGGAGGTAACCCTACCAGGCTGAAATAGGAGAAAGAATTTGAAACAGCTGCAATTATTTTTTATCTGAACACCTCTAGTAAATTCATTTGAATTAACTTTGCATTGTTTATGCCTTAAAATGAAGTAGGACTTCTCAGATTCAGCTGTCATTGTTTATCTCAGACCCTCAGCCAGCTCACTCCAGGAGGGAGCTGGAGTTGCTCAGAAGATGCAGGCTCCAGGGAGTCAGAAACTGAGCAAATAAAGAGCAAATGCCAGTGGGCTTCAGTTCCCTTTTCTCTTTCATGTCACCCAAAGTAGGGATCTGGACATGTCATCATTCAGTACATTGAGATCTTTACAGCAGTCTTCACAGAACCATAACAGATGGTTTCTCATGCGAATATGTGAAAAGCTTATTAAAAGTGAAAACAAACCAAAGACAAATGTGTGTGCAATAAAGTGGAAATGGATGGGTTCATTGGTTTTATATTTTCTAAAGAATTCTCTTGTATTAAACACTGTTGGTTCCTCAGCTCTGTAAAGCAGGAGCAGCAACTGAACACACCTTTCCTAATGTGCAACCACCCAGAACTCTGGTGCATAAAAGAACAGTATTAATTTATCTCACAGCCTATGTGAATCAGGAATTTGGGAGCAGCTCGACTGAGTGGTTCTGGCTTGGAGATGGTCATGAGATTACTGTCAGATGGTGGCTTGGACTGGGGTCTTCCAGTATTCCTTCATTCGCAAGTCAGGGGCCTAAGCTAGGAAGGGCTGACAGAGTCTGGAAGAAATAGGGCTTCTTAAGTATCTCTCTCTGTCTCTTTGTGGCTCCTTCTCATATCTCTCTAGGATGGTAGCTTCAGGGTAGCCAGGGTTCTTATCTAGCCTCTCAGGGATTCGAAGGTGTGTGTCCTGAGTCAAATCATGCTATATAAGAAAATTTCTTTAGTCACACAGGTAACCTTCTTCCACATTCTGTTGGCCAAGGAGGAAAAGGGAACTGCCTAATCTCTCAATAAAGGAAGAACATTGTATTGGAAGAAGAATCTGTCTTTTTTGTAAAATTCACACTACACAGTGATTTTTTGACTTCTACAGGGACTCAGCTGAAGTTAACCAATCAAATCAGATCTGTATATTTTTATATTGAAGTTTAGTTGCTTTACAATATTGTATTGGTTTCAGGTGTACAGTATAGTGATTCATTGTTTTTGCAGATTGTATTCCATTATAGGTTATTGCAAGCTAATGAGAATAATTCTCTGTGCTATACAGTAAATCCTTGTTTGCTGATTTATTTTATATATATATATGTTAATCCCATACCCTTAATTTTTCCCTCCCCTCTCCCCTCTCCCCTCTGGCAACTGCAAGTTTGTTTTCCGTGTCTATGAACCTGTTTCCGCTTTATATATACATTTATTTGTATTATTTTTTTAGCTTCCATGTATAATTGATATCATATAGTATTTATCTTTATCTGTCTGACTTATTTAACTGAGCATAATAATGTTCTTTACGTCTGTCCACATTGCAACAAATGACAGTATTTCATTTTTTAATTGCTGAGTAATAGTCTATTATTTATATATTCCATTACATATATTTATATGTCACATCTTCTTAATCAACATCACCTATGCATTCTTCTGCATGTGGTGTGAAGTGGATGGGGTCAGAATGTTTGTTTGGCTGTGAGTAGGGATCATGGCACGTTGATCGCCAGGGCTTGAGCAGACTGCATTGCTGCCAGAGGTCTGGGCTGCCTCCTTTTGAGTAAGCACTAACAATGGCCACTGTTGCCCAACCTCGACCACTCCCTGGGCCCCCTGGCCATCTCTGCATTGCTAAATCAAGTCTTTTTCCCAGGACTTGGCTTCCCTAGGTCCTTTATGAAGCTATGGTGTGGAGTGAGCTTGGCTAGGGTGTTCACCCAGCTCAAACTGAGGAGTGTGGCCAGACAGCAGCCACTACTGCAGAGTTCTCTCCACCCTGTGTGTTGGCCATCCAGCACCCTCACATTCCTCATGAGTGGAATCTAGGCTTCTCCAGCCTTTCTATCTATCCCCAGTGTTTCTCGCAACAGCCAAGGGGGCTTGTCTCCTCCATATAGGAACCCAGGACTGGGACATTCAGTCTGTGGCTTTTAAGGGTGAGAGTCTACCTGTGTGGTCTTTCTTTTCCTTTTGGACCCCTGCCAAGAATACAAGTCCCTGTCCAGTACTTTTTTCCAGCCCTACCTGGTTGCATGGGAATCTTTCTTGCAGCTTTGGCTGCCTAGGAGTTCTGACAGTTTCCAGTTAGTTTTCTATGAGAATTGTTCCATACATAGATGTATTTTTGATGAGTTTGTGGGGAGAAGTGAGCTCCACATCCTGTCGCTCCACCATCTTGATCCCCCACATCAGTAGATCTTAGTGGGCTAAGTTGGTCTGTACTTCTCATTACATTGTGGTAGTCCCCAGCATCTGATACAGGGCTTTATTCAGAGTGTTTGCTTGTTAAGTGTCCATAGGCCTCATTGTGATGTATTCCAGTGGGAAAAGAACAAAGTCGCAGTGGATTTCCAATTCTTCTGCAGGTTAAGTTATTGTGTGAACAGATTTGACCTCTCCTTGCTTTTACTAATCTGTATGATGAAGGCACATAATTTATGAGCATAATTCATGTACTCATGGACCACACAAATTTGACACTATAATAGGAAACCCAAAACTATAGCAAACCTATATTCTCTCTGTCTATGATCCCATCCATAGAGTTCAGAAACTCCAGCCACATTCAAATGACAGTTCCTAAATGTAACATATTAGGATGATGTTATTATGCTCAAGTGAGAACACCACTAGCCATTTCCATTAGTGCAGCTTATTATAAAGGAACGTTGCCTTGTGCTCCCTAGGACTCAACCATGGGGCTGTGGCAAAGGGAAGTCTGACTAGCGAATGCCATCCTGCTTTCAAAACTACTTTTCTCCTTTAACAATAACCCCTTGTTCTGCACTCAAACTGTTGTATATTGACCCCTCTTACTTTTGGGATAACTCCTTTCCAATAAGCTCCTCACTCCTCCATGTAAATAGAAGCCCAGCTGGCCTGCCTCATGGGCGCTCCAAGCATGACCAGATTCTCTCAGTCCCCAGATTAGTTTAGACTTTGCTGATTTCATTGTTCATGCCAATTCCAGCTGATCAGGCATAGCTGACTGAAATAATCTAGAGGAGAGGAGAGGATCAGGGGAAAGAGTGCCTCGATCAGTGAATGTCATCTGCCAAAGGCACAGGGGAAAGGAATAATAGAAAGAAATCTCAGTGTTACAAAAGTGAAGCATGATCCAAGGGAAAAGGTGCAGCAGGACTCCTCGCCTGCTGGCTAAGAGGACTGAAGATGACAGGCTGAGAGGATGGACAAGACAGTTTGTATGGCAGCTAGGATCATAGTTTTGGAATAAGAAGACCGAAATAGAAAACACTGTGTGATCCATGAAAATAATAAAATGCTTTTCAAATAAATTATTTTTTCTGATTACAAAATTAGTATTATAAAAAGATAAAAGATTGAAAAAATATAAAGAAAATTATTATTACTTATTACCCCATTATTCCATTCATTGTCAACATTTACATGTACTTCTTTCCAGTCTTTTTCTATACATAAACATCATTTTACCTAAAGTGTATGAGTTAAATTTAAGCCAAAAAACCTAAGGTGTTACAACATTTGAAGTAGTTAGGAGTCCACACTCCAGGACTGGGGCTATGAAAAGACCTTCAGATATCAATATCTTAATCTTCACTAGAAGGTTCATGTAATATCACAAAGAACTTTGGAAGTAAGATTTCACTGGCAGAGCAAGTGCTATTCACGCTAAGTTTTTGGCTAGAAAAAAATTGTACAGGCACCTCTGTCTCTGCATAGATGAAGTCTAAAACTCTAGTGATCCCAGCAAGCCACCACTTTCAAAGTAACACCCATGGTCTCTAACTATATTTAATCCTGTGTTCATCCATTTAATGCTGATTTTGTTTCCTAATCCAACTGGGTTAGCTGATACTGCTGACAGAGTATTGTATTTTCACAAAATGAATGTTATATGTAAGGTCCTTGTTGGAGTTTCTAAAAGGACAAGAAGCAGAGGCTTTAGTGGGTTTATAGGAAAAAGGTGTTTCAATGTTTTGTGCCTGCTGGATAAAAAACAAGTATTTGGTTGGAGAAACTGATTTTCACTCTAACAGTTTGTGTGATAGCAGTCTTGTAGAGGAGGAAACATGTTTCCCAGCTCTCTGTAATTGTCAGAGACTTCCATTTTACCAGAGTAACCTGGCAATTGTTAGTAGTCAATTGGCCAAATCAGTTTACAAGTCAAATATGGTACAAGAATACTGATAAATATAATACAATACAGAATTTATCTATTTCTCTAAAAAAGCTGCTAATCAAGTGACAAGTTTGGCTAAATAGGAATCCCATTTATAATATTTAGAGATACTTAATGGCTTTGCTACAACTTCTTCCAAAGTAATGTTTCAGATGTTCTAGAGAT
Source organism: Camelus bactrianus (assembly GCF_048773025.1). Lineage (NCBI taxonomy): Eukaryota > Metazoa > Chordata > Mammalia > Artiodactyla > Camelidae > Camelus > Camelus bactrianus. Next base: position 44,243,317 of record NC_133541.1, read on the forward strand.
TTACAATTCTCAAGTACCAGTACTTCTAAGATTTCAATTATCATAATTAAAAATGAACAGGAATACTATTCAGCCATAAAAAATGACAACATAACGCCATTTGCAGCAACATGGATGTCCCTGGAGAATGTCATTCTAAGTGAAGTAAGCCAGAAAGAGAAAGAAAAATACCATATGAGATCACTCATGTGGAATCTAAAAAAAAAATAAATAAAAGAACATAAATACAAAACAAAAAGACTCAGACATAGAATACAAACTTGTGGTTGCCAAGGGGGAGGTGCGTGGGAAGAGACACTCTGGGAGTTCGAAATTTGTAGATACTGACAGGCATATGTAGAATAGATAAACAAGATTATACCGTATAGCACAGGGAAATATATATAAGATATTGGGGTAGCTCACAGCAAAAAAGAATGTGACAATGAATCTATATATATTCATGTATGACTGAAAAATTGTGCTCTACGCTGGAAATTGACACAATATTGTAAACTGACTATAACTCAATAAAAAATGTTAAAAAAAATGAACAGCTACACAAGAAAGATCTTTTTTTGCCCCTTTCTTTGCTTGCTGTGTAATCTTAAGCAAGATTGTTCAGCCTTCTAATCCTCAGTCTTTTCATGGTTGAAATGAGGAACCAAACTAAATGATTTCTAAGTTTCATACTAATTCTAGCCATTTATAAATCTATCCATTCTGGAACTATTTGCTGAAGACCCACCCACTTGAGCTACTACACTAGGCAGGAGGGGAGGAAGAGTGAAAGGAATATAAGATTAAAGACAAACAGACAAAATGTCAAAGTTTGTGACCTCCAGTCTATGATGTAGTATATGAAGTGTCATGAAAGCAATGTAACCAACATTGGGAAAACTAAGAGCATAGATTGCATTATCAGTTTTTCCCTTTATGTCTGTTAGTATTCTCTTTATATACTTAGGTGCTCCTGAAATGGGTGCATATGTTAACAAGTGTAATATTCTCTTCTTATATTGATCCCTTTATCATTATATAATGCCCTTCTAGGTCTTTTGTTACAGCCTTTGTTTTAAAGTCTACTTTGTCTGATATGAGTATTACTAAATTTAATGATAAAGCTTCTTATCATTTCTATTTGCATGAAATATCTTTTTCCATCCTCTCACTTACAGTCTCTGTGTGTCTTTAGCCCTGAAGTGAGTCTCTTGTAGGCAGCATATTGAAGGGTCTTGTTTTTTTTTTAAATCCCATCCACCACCTTATGTATTTTAATCGGGGAATTTAGTCTATTGATATTTTAAGTAATAGCATTATTGATAGGGATATAATTATTGCCTTTTATTGCTTGATTTCTGTTTGTTTTTATAGTTCTTCTTTGTTTATTTCTTCTTTTTGTTTCTTCCCTTGTGGTTTGATGATTTTCTTTAGTAGTATACTTGTGTTCATTTCTTTTTGGTTTTTGTGTATCTACTGTAGGTTTTTGATTTCTAGTTACCATGAGTTTTGTATATATTGACCCATAATTATATTTGCTTGTTTTAGTAGATCTACCCATTCTAATGGAGCTTTTCAAAGATTTCATGAAGCAAAGGACAGTTGGGTCAAACAATCTTAAAGGGAATATGGTATTTTGACACACACAAATGGAATCAGGAAAAAAATGTTTAAGTACATGCAGCCCACAGGTGAGGGCATATAACAAAGTAATATATTTCCTTCCCATTGAGTTCTCTGGCCATCTCTTGGTAATTTGAATGCACGTAACTATTCTGATATGTGAATAGTTACAGATTTATTTGTGGAAGTTTTGCAAAACTTGCTAAGGATTTGTAAAAGTCTTAATGTTAAAAAAAAAAAAAGGAGAGGTAATCATGGCCTTAGACATCTTTATATCAGCTAATTATTGTATTCCTTTTTTTTCTTGAGATAGTTGCAGGTGAGACCTGGAACTGCCAGTATTTCTTGGCAATGACTTTAGAAAAAGGGAGGAAGGGAGGAAAGGCGTTGCTAGCAGTTTGTACAAAGTTCAGCATATGCTACTCAGATAGGAGGAAACTAAAAACAAACAAACAAAACCCAAAAAGCTTGTCTTTTTCTGGTTTAAAAGAATGCCCCAGTGGAACATCAAAATTTACTATATTATATTATGGGTAAGAAAGGTAGAGTGCTATGGGCTATCTCTGAATGTATAGTGAAATCAAGCAGATTCATTTTAAATTAACTCCTGTTAGAGTATTCCCTATAGACACACACACACACACACATGCATGCACACAAACACACAGACACACACACACAAATAACTATGTGTATATGCCTTAGTTTAAGCACTTTATATGTGTTAGCTAATTTAATCCTTCTACAACCCTGTAAGATAGTGATTACTATCACTCCCATTTTTTGATGATTATTTAACAATAAAGTTAAATAATCTTCCCAAAGCTACTACTAATAAACAGTAGATCCAGGTTCCAAATCCATGACTGTCTGGTTCTAGAATATGCTGTCAATCCCTCTACAAGTGACTGTCTCTATGAATTTCTCTAATTAACAGAAACAGATGCAAAGTTCAATACCTGTTATGCCACATGTATAAAAACAGTGTCAAGCAAACCAAAGGATGATATGGTCTCATCATACTTTCTTCTCCTGAGAGCCAGAAGCCCTTGTGAAAAGAATCAAAAAATATATTTAACATGCCGTGAGCTTTCAATAAAAAGCTGAATGGCAAGCTGCAGATAAAAAAATCAGATAAAACCTGAATCTTACAGGAGCCATATAGGTATTTCTAAACCTGAAGATATTAATGGTAGCAAAGTGAGACAAATAAGATGGTAATTTTAAACATATCCCAGGGAGACTAAAGTAAGAAAAAGGAAAGCTGGCATCTAGAAAAAATATACATAGTGATAATTTTAAAAGTCTGAGACTGTTAAATACAGTTTTCAGAAACTAAATCTTTACTAGAAAAGGGAAATAACAGGATTTGGCAGTCAGAAAGTAATAAAAATAACAAAAAGTGCCTGAAAAGTGTTACTGGTTGTAAAATCTTCCAAGAATTCAATAGTTGAAGTACAACTGATAAAGAAGACTGGAATATTAGAAAATGTCAGAATGAATAAAATTTTCTGACTAGTATTATAAAATCAGAAGAGTTGGTGAGGATGTTTACTGATTCTTTCAAATCATCCATAAAAGAAAGCTGAAAGATTAGCAATTTGATATTCAAATACTTAGAGGAAAAAAAGATAGAAATTTGTGGAAATATTAGATAATAAAAATATAATTACAGTTCAATGACTTTCTAGTCACGTTTAAATTATTTCCTGTGATAAATAAAAAGTGATGCTAATACAGAAAACATTCTCAGGGGATAGTATTTCTGGTCCTACTTACTAGAAGCATCCTTATAATAGTTGACAGCAATATTACATATATACTTATAACCACAACACTCCCAAAAGAAGTTGTATCAAGACTTCTGGGCATCTGATTGATAATATCATTATCTAATTATCATTTAATCTGAAATTAAAAGATAATTTATAGTAGCAATGAAGGCTAGCATTAAAATAGGAAAACAATCACCCATACTACATACTGAAAAGGGAGGACAGTATCTCTAGATAAACTGGACACTGGGCACACTTTTAGGGTATAGTGAGTCGGCTGCTTAATGCAGTGGTGGCAGATGAGATTGGTGTTTTGTAAGCCTGAAGAAAATCTCTTCATTCTTTGCACAATTCATGTGCTTTTCAGCTAGTTACTTAAACCTCAAAACCTCATTTTAATCATCTATAAATAGGAAGTAATACCACTCAGAAAAAAATTAAAGTAAGATCTCAAGGGCTTCTCACAGTACAAGGCACATAGCAGTGATTAATAAACATTGGTTCCCTTCCTCCCATTCTGTTCAAAGTTCTGTCCTCTGGAAAATAAAACTAATAAAATTGTAGCCTTAAGAAACTTGTAATATTGTTAGAACGATGATTCTTACACTCAGGGACCAGTTAAAGGATGTAAGCAACACATGTGCAAAAATGAGAAATTAAATACTTCGTGTTCGGAAAAGAAAGAAATCAATGAAGGCATAAATTCTGGTTACTGGTAAAGCTTCAAGGAGGAGATGGGGCCTTAGGAGGGTCCTGGTGCACAGGTAGAATTAGGTAAGTGGGTGGGTAGGAGGACTCTCTTCCAAACCAGTTGGAGTAATCAGACCTGGGAATTGGCCCTGCATCTCCATGGGACTGGGGGACTACCAGCCCAGCCAACCCAAAGCTTAACTTGGGGGAGCAGCAATTCCAGACACCATCTCCTTCTCAGTTACTTTCCTTCTGAGAACTATCACCTCGTCTCAGTCAGCTACCAAATTCCCTTTAACGCACCCTCAGCTGAAGTCCTTAGTCTCCAAAACTGTGTCCTGCCCTGATGAAATGTATGAACAGAAGCATCAAAATCAGTTATTCTAAATCAAGAAGTTGAGATGTATCAGAGCCCCTGGGGGACAGTAATGAGCATGTAGGGAGGGCCTGGTATAGATGATTCTGATACCCTGCACTGTGACTGAGAATACTGAGCATAAATTAGCACTAAAGGAATCAGTGAGACAGACTAGCACAGCATCGACAGAAATCAGACATATGAACAGATCTAAACAGTAGGACATGTGGAAGAGCTGCATTCAACAATGTGTGGGTATCATAAAATGCTGAAGAAAACCTCAGGCCAAAGGCAGCCATGTATGATATTAAACAATTGATCCTTGAGCCCAAAATACTGAAAACTTATTGAGAATTCTTCCGCAGAATGTGGCCTATATGTCTGAAATTACCGTATTTCTCTTTCCAAGTGAAAAAGCGAGGCATTCAATCTGTTCACTTTCTAAAACAGGAGTATAAATGGCAACAGATCTCTCAGAATCATGGCTTCAGTTTCACAAAGATTAGTCTTACGTACGATGTGGAATTGTCAGTTGGTACTGTATCAGAGATTCAGCAACAGCCACACAGAGTTATCAGACTACGAGGAATGCCAAAATGCTGATCACGACAGGTGTCTATGAAGTGAGGGTTCTCTCCCCCTGCAGGCAACTGCACAGCCGCATGCAAAGGTAAAGAGCAATGCAATCCATGGCTCCGGCTCGCTGATATGCATACCCAGTGTCATGTTTCAATCCTAAAACAAATCCAAATTGCTCCAAGTACTTTTTAGACTAAAAGTAGGTATAAAAAATACGGTAATGGATGTGCCTTCTTTCATTTCTAAACATACCGCTGCTGACCCAGCATTAGAAGGGCCCACACTGAAGGTTAGTTCGCCTAGTGGAGGCGCCGTAGGCTGTCTGTGATCAATAGCACACATTTTTAATTTGACTGGCCGAGGAACAGGGCAGAGTGAATCAACCTAAATAGATTCGGAGCTTATGCCTTTGGCCTCTTCAGAGCTTGTACTGATACTTAGGGGTCACAGTGAGACTACCAACTCCTTCATCACCCTGACCTCACCCCCATCCCACTGCCACCTCCAAGACTTGGAAAGAAGGGAAATAACATTGCCTTTTGAGCATTCAGCTCTAACATTAACATATCGACGCCCTGAGTAGGGAGGTGCCAAGTTACTTTGAGGTAGAATGACCTCTGAGTCTGCTGGATCTGCCTGTGTGTTGGAATCAAAATATACTGACTTAGGAATGTTTTCAGCATTCCAAACAAAAGCTTTTTAGTTTTCTAGCTCAGCTTCCCTATAGCTTCCTCCTCAACCCCCACTCACTGTCTAAGGAAGTTCTTGACTTCAGGAGATGACTCCTAGGCTTTTAGTTTTATAGAAAAAGGAGAATGGGAAGAGGGAACTGTCCTGGAAGGCCAGGAAGAAAGAGGGAAGGATTTTGCTTGCTGGATGAATGCCCAGGCTCCCAGGCTCCCTTTATTGTGGAAAATCTGGTTAAAGGATTAAAGTGTTGGAAAACATGATTTTTGAGAAATTAATTAAAGATCTGAGAAGCATAGGGCCAAAAGTCAGATGAAGGAAAGCTTGTTTTGTGGATTTTTTTTTTTTTTGGAAGCCTCTGGATGAGTTTGGAAGCAGAGGTTTTGAGAAATATTATCTGAGTTTTGGTTTGAGTCACATTTATTCTGTGAGAGATGAAGAAAAAGAAGGGAATTCATTTTTTAATTACTTCTGGTAACTGAACATTGCTTCTTTAGAGGTGACTGTATGTGTAGGATGAGCCACCTAAAGCCAAAGCCTGTTTCATTCTGAGCACACCGGAAGCTGTGTGCAGCATCGTACACGTTGAGTGGAAGGGAGCATACTTCTGTCCTAGAATTCTGAAGGAACCCAAAGATACATCCAAAATGGACAGCTTAGATAAGAAAATCATATATATATATGTGCTATATTTTGTGTGTGTGTGATATAAGGAATATAAGGATATAAGGAATTGGTTTGTGTGGTTATGGAGGCTGGAAGCTGAGAAGTCCCAAGATCTTCAGTCAGCAAGCTGGAGACCCAAGGGAGCTAATAGGATAGTTTCCATCTGAGTTCAAAGTCCTGCGAACCAGTGGTATAAGTTCCAGTCTAGTGCAAGTTCAGTGACAGGAGAAGATGCTCTCCCAGCTTGAAGATAATCAGACAATGAATTCTCTCTTACTCAGCATTTTTACTCTCTTCAAGCCTTGAGGGCATTGGATAAGGCTCTTTCCCACTGGAGAAAGCAATCTGCTCTACTCAATCTACAAATTTAACAGTTAATCTCATCAAAAAACCTTCTTACAGACATACTCAGAATACTGTTTAACCACAAAGTTGAACATCCCATGGCCCAGTCAAGTTGACATAAAAAAAAATTAATGCTCACAGTTGCTATGTTAGCAATTAAAATTTTTCACTAGTTATGAATGATTACATTTCTGGTGGAAAATTAGAACATTGGACTTTTGTTTTATATATTAATTTCTGTTAACTTGATTAATGTAAAACAATACCTGAAGAATAAATTTGTTTTTAGCATGCTGATAATTTTATAAACTGAGCCTCAAAGACTGGTATTTACCACTAGTGCATTCATGATGATAATGAATGTTGCCTAGAAGGTAGCTGACCTTTCTCTAGAAAGTCTAACTTTGCTGTTGTACATTTTTTCCATTAATACATGTACTAGCTTAAAAAATGCTATTTAAAAGGAAACAAAGAATTAAGCAACTATCCAGTAAATTTCAAACAAAGGAGATATTCACTCTGAATACTTTAAGTGCTATAATCAAAAAGCAATTAATTTTTTGTGTAGGGAAAAAAATGAAATTCAATGTAACAGAAAGAATGCTACAAATACTTTGGTTCTTGTAAACCAAATGGCTCATTGATATTATCCTAAAAGAACAATCCATCCTGTTAAAATTATATGATAATTCTGTCAGAGGGGACAGGTGGATAAATTATGAATTATTTGGAGCCTTGAATACATTTTTTTAATATTCCTTGATGTTGTGCTTTGCCACATACTTTTTTTCATCTATAAGACAAGAGATTTTCAAATTTGATGGTCAGATATAAATTATTACATGTTGGATTCAGAATAATTAGAAAAGGTACTAAACCTGAGTTTTCTCAGGACGAAAATGCGTGGATCCTGCGTCTCTTCATCACCTTTTTGGAATCCCTTAGTTCCATCACTAGGAGTTAGAAAGCTTCCTTTTTATTTCTTAGAGTTATACATTCATCAGCCTAACCTAGAAACAGAACCACACTGACTCTGTAAACCCCCTCTTTCCTATAAACTCATTCTTGGTTTATGAATTCCACCCTTTCCATGTTGTCCTCACTGGTCTGTGACCTGATCTTCATTTTCTGATGGCTTTGTCTATCCATGCAAAACTGCAGAAACCTAGGTTTTTCATTGAAGAGAGTTCTTGGAAGAACTTGAGATTTCTCTGGAGCCCAGGATTGTGCATGAACATAAAGACTGATAACAGCTTATCACGTAGAGAACACAAAAGGGTGGAGGTTGGCCAGTGTGGACTCTCAATGGAAAAACAAAGAGAGAGGACAGCACTAGGATGTCTTGAACTGTGATTATTAGTTGGCGTAGCAAGAATGTATGAGTTTTCTGTGGCCCAAGTAAAGGCCATAGAGAGTAGCTAGGCTCGAGCTATTCTGAAATTATTCTGCCCAAGAGGGCAGCTAACTGGAGCAAGAGAATTGTAGTGTGAGAGGTTATGAAATGTGTCACCAAGGGCAATCAGAGAGGGGTTGTTGTAAGAGTTCCAAATGGCTTATATCAGGGAACTATAGAGCATGAGCATTTTTCAGAATAGCCAAAGGATCCATGCTTGTATCCAATTAAAGAGCCAGACTTTGGATGCCTGCCACACAGGCAGATGATAGCTAGTGACGTAAGACTGCTACTCTTGCCCCTCTAATGCCCATTCCTCTTGCTGTGTCCTAAAGGAGCCAGAAGAAGCAGGGACGGGACATGAGAAAGTGTGAAAAAATAAACCACACTCCCTGGGTGCGAACCTAAAGCTTTCATTTAGAATGTACAGGACCTCTGAATGCCTGAAAATGAATTATAATTATGGAGGCCATGCTCATAACAGAAAATATCAAAAAAGCTAAGATGTCTTTCCAAAATATCACAAAGGGCAGACAAGGGAGATTCAACAGATACAGTTGAAAGAAGAAGTTGTTTAAAAATAAAGCCATTTTCTGTTTGAACTCCATTAATTTCAGATTGTTCCATTAAAAAAATGAATCTGTATACACACACTCACATAAATACACATAACATATGGACTGTTTTTTGTTTTTTTAAATTTTTTAAACTTTTATTTATTGAGTTATAGTCATATGTGAGTTATAGACACAATGTTGTGTCAAATTCCAGTGCAGAGCACAAGTTTTCAGTTATGCATGAACATACGTATATTCATCGTCACATCTCTTTTTCGCTGTGAGCTACCACAAGATCTTGTATATATTTCCCTGTACTATACAATATAATCTTGTTTATCTATTCTACATATTAACATAAGGACTGGTTTTTTTCATTTAATACTATATAATGAATATTTCTCATGATATTAAATACTCTTCTACATCATTTCCTGGCTTTATAATATCCCTTTTTAATAAATGTACTATAATTTATTTAACTGATTCTCTATTATTAGACGCTTAGATTACTTCCTTAATTTTGCCATTAAAACCAATGCTGTAATAAATAGCTTTATATATAAAGTTTTTCCCATAACCATGATTAGTTTTTTGGGATAAATCTCTATTAGTAGAATTACTAGATCAATGATTGTACACATGCTTAAAGCTTTGGCCAAATTTCAAAATTGATAATTTATTAATGAGTACATCTTTAATTAATATTCATATCAATAATGGCTCAAAATCTTCTAGGATTTATACGAATTTTTATTTGCCAAAATTAAAAGTTGAAAATGGAATATTCTAGATGTCAAAATTATGTTGTGTATCACTTAGTTAATGAAGACATTCAATGCTAAATTAAAATTCAAACTTTTAATAAATGGTTAAAAAATTCAAATTAAACTACAGTTTACCATCTCATTTAAAATAAAAACCCACCACATAGTCATTTAATTTCTGGACTGTCAGGTAAAAGTGATTTAATGATACCTACACCAGGCATCTATTTGAAATGTTCTCCCCAAGAAACCTATGGAAAATGGTTTTTCTTCCATGGGCAGGTGCTTTTTGGGTAGTAGTTAGATTCCATGAATACTTGGGTTAAAAATCAGAGCTACATCCAAATAATCAAAATTAGAAAACTTCAGTATAGTCACCCTGTATTTCTTGGAGAAAGGAAAAAACAAAATTAACTGACATATGTCATGGTTAAACTAGCTAACTATTAAACATACAAAATGCTGTCATGTCTTCTGAGCTTAAAACAGGGCAGTTCAACAATCATAATTATTGGTCTGTGATTAATAATAACAAGTCCCTTTAAATTAATATGGTTTTATAAGGAGTATATAAAGCATTTGCACATATGCCGTCTCATTTGAATGTCATAACATCATTGCAACATAGATTTTTCTTATCCTTATTTTATATGTGAGGAAACTAAAGCCCAAAAAATTAGTTGGCTTACCCATACACATGCAGTTCTGGTACAAACATAGCCAGAAGTCAAAACTGTACCTTAATTTCAAATCCAGAGTTTTTCTACCATGCCACTTCTGCCTCTTGGTTTGTTTGTTGGTTTATTTATTTATTTGATACTTACTGAACATCAGTATATGCCAGGGACTGTTCTAAATACAACTACAGAACTGATAAAGATAGGGAAAAGCATCAGATCAAGTAAATTTCATTCACAATGTTGTAAGTACTTGTTAAAGACATTTACTAAGTGATAAGAAGGGAATTTAAAATTTTAGTCTTGTGTTTTATTAACTGTATTAACATGTTAAAAAGGATTTTAAGCATGTTCCACCAGCGCTGTTAAGTCCTCAGCCTCAAGTAATGAGGTATAGTGTTACTCACTTGCATCTTTATTGTAAGATATTAGCGATCTTGATCATCTCATTATTTTGAGAAATCAAATACATTAAGGAAGAGTTCTGATAACTTTGGAAAAGCCTTATAGAAATAACTGTTGCAGATCCTAAGTGAAGGAATGGTCAAGAGGTGCTTTTAATTTTGTTCCATGGATGACCTTATGACACAGAGTCTGTGGAAGTGCTGAAATCCACCCCTCCAATCATCGCCGTCGTTTGTGGAGCTCTTTCCGTGTGGCTGGCCACAGGCTAAGCCCTTCACATGCATCGTGGCAAAACCCTCTGAACATCTCATGCCATAACTACTATAATAATTCTCACTGTACTGATAAGGAGGGGTTAAATTAGCCCACCCAGGGCCACTTAACTGGTAAATGGCACAGACAGGATTTGAACTCACTGCAAGAGCCAAGGCTCTCAGGAACCCGCTACAGTGACCCCTGCCAGATTCCAGATTATATCTCTGGCCTCTCTGGTGGAGTTGTAACAACCTTGGTGTTGATTAAAGCAGCGTGAGATTTAACAGCCATGCACAGTCCATTCCCCTCAGCTCCAGAAACCTCAAAAATCCCAAGACATCTCGAGCTGTTCAGTGCATGAGAATCAGAAAGATTTAGAATCAGCTTCCTTTGGCAACAAATGAGATTTGTTGAGCTCCTCTTAAGTAGGACCTGCAAACCTGGGCAGATTTGTAAAAGGCACGGCCCTGCCCTCCTACCTGACGGTCAGTCGTGTGACAGCAGACCCTGACTGTGTCCTTCACCACAGTGTGACAATGGCTCACTCGACAGTCGGCACTGATCTGCTGACGAGGAAAGGAAGGGAGGGAGGACAGAAGCTCCTGTGGAGAAGACAGCCTGCACAGAGACAGAGACTTCAGATTGCTTGTGAAGGAAGCCATCACCCAGGGCAGACTGGCATAGGGAATCTCAGCCATCCTCAGGAGCTGACATCAAACTCAGGGGCAGGGATCAGCACCAGCAGGCCATCTCTGACAACTGAGAGGCCATCTCTGACAACTGAGAGTCAACCCAGAGCAGGCCTGGAACAGCTTTGCCAACTCCCTGCTCCGCCATCAGTGCCTGACCTGACGGCATCTCCTCCAGGCTCTGGGGAAGTGTTCTGACATGTCTCCCTGAAGAGAAATATTTTTCTGACACGTTAAAAACCTCTCTCTGCAGTAAAATGCCTTCGGGCTTTCTGAGCCGTCCCTGCATTTGAAGAAATACCTTCTGGGAAGATGCTACGGTAGAATCTTCCAGTCATTTGTGAGGCTAGTATCTGTCCGTCAACCCGAAGCCGCAGTTGGTACTTAATGCTCAAAGTGGGATATAAGTGTAACCCTTGGCAACCATGCAGGAGTCTTAGTTTCTCCTGTCCTGGGTTCCTGGGCTGATAACGCACAATTCTAGGAGAGAAATCCCAGAAGAGAGAAGGGTCTCATGTGTATGTCTGTGTGTGTCTGTGTCTTGTTTGTGTCTACACCCCAGAACATTTTCCTCTACTTCACGTATACTGAAGAGAATGACCGCTATGTTATAAAGTGTGTACAGCCGTATTACCACGTACTAGAACAGGCCCAGAGCGATGTGAGTGATAAACACTGATGAAGACGCCCAGGGAGGAACAGAGACGAGAGAAAAGAAAGGCGCAGGACTGGAGGGGCAGAATATGGTCTGTTTTGTGAAGATAATGAACTCCATAGAGGGTCAGTTAAAAATGACTGTCATGAGCAGGGTGGGAAAGGACAGACTGGGAGTTTGAGATTTGTAGATACTGACAGGTAAAACAAACAGGCATAGTGGAAAAAAAAAAAAAAAACAACCAGAAAACAAAGGGTCATACCAACTGAAAACAATGAGTGAAATTTAAGTGGATTCGAATAAAAGAAAAAAATCTTAAAATATATTTTGTGGACTACTGGTGAAATTTGAATTTTTTGAGAGTATCCCATAACAGTGCTAATCCAAAGAAAATGTTAGAGTTAAAATCCAATATAACTATTTATATAGGAAAAAAGTGAAAATGCTTTAGGAATTCCACTCAGCTTTAGTGTCTGTTCTGCTCTTAGAAACGACTTCTCAGAGCAACCCTGGACCTGTATTGCCCACCCCACCACACCTGAATCACAGCTCTTCAGAGAGTAGGCTGTTGAAGTGGGGGAGGGGAGGGGAAGCTGGTGATCAGTCAAATTGAGAGTAGGGCATAAAGACTAGAATGAGGCAGATGTAAATGACTAGACGTACAGTAAAAAATCATCCAGACAAGCCCAGAAGAAACAAAACAATGATTCAGTTCCCATCAGTGCAATACAAGGAGCCGTGGCTCCCTGAACAAGCCGTGGGGTGCATTGTTAGAGCCAGTTGCATCCATAAATAAATGGTGGTTGTAACACATCAAGTTACATGTAAATCCATGATTCATAATGATAACAGAGCAAGGCAAGGGGTGATTTTTTTAAAGGAGAAAATATGTATTGATCTAGAGATACTTTTCCCTCACCCAGCACTGACTCTGGTCAGGCTCGCCCTGGTTGAGGCTGAGTCTGCAGGTGAGAAGGAAATTGGGGGCACATTTGTGAGGAGGGAAGGAAAGTGAGGGCAGGGAACCTGGTAAGACCTGAAACACTGAAGAAGCATCATTCTTCTTCCCTGTCCTTCATCCTTCAACGCTTTTATTCCAGCAGTTACTAAGCAGTGGTGGCAGGCGAAGTGGAAAAAGGATCTTTGCTTTCTTTTCATTTTCAAGTCTGTGCCCACAGAGATGTATAAGGGAAAGTCCCCAGAAAACAAAGCATTGAACACGAATAGATAAAACCCCTACAATAAAGCCTATTGGAGGAGATCCTATTACCTGGGAGCTAGAAAAGCAAAACATTTCCTAAAGACTTCTGTGTATAGCACTAATTATCGTGATGTTAATGCTGCACACAGAAACGTCATTAAATCAGCAGGAGGGAGAGTTCCTCATGAGGCAGTGGGGAGAGATCAGCAGCAAATATTTCATTTTCCACTGAGGTTGGTATTACAGGCAGACTTGGTCTGGGCCAGAAGGAGATTTCTACCAGGAGTAGAAAAGCAACATCTGCGGCATATGTAAGACAAGGCTAAGACCTCACCAGCCAGCAAAGGGCCCAGATGTCTATGTGGTATCATAAGGTACTGTCTCACAGCTCAGAGAGTCTACTCGGTGACCATTAATTGGGCACCTCTCCTATTTGCCAAGCATGTGCTCCTTGCTGGGACACAACCTCTGTCCTCAGAAGCTCATGCAATTTGTCTTAAGTTCCTCATCACAAGGTCTCATTACCATACTGAGTGTCCCCTGGCGGGAAAGTGTCTTGAACAAATGAACAGTTTTGGGGAGCCTGTATTAAGCTTCAGTGGTCTTTACATACAGACACACACACACACACACACACACGCACACACACACACATGCACATGCACATACACATTATTTTTGGTTAACAGAGGCACTCTTTTTTCAAACCAAAATACATGTAACCCAGAAACAATAAGCCCCTCCAAAGTCTTTGCAAGAGACATAAGTTTAGTTTGAGCCCCTGAACCCCCCACCCGGTAGCAGTGCAAAGCCCCAGTGCAGACATCTGACTCCCTGGGAACTAGGTCAAACATGGCCTGCTTTACTTGAAGACTGCTTTCCCATACACGCTGCTCCTATTCTGTGCTCTATTGATGTGAAAACATTCTCATCAAGACTTTCAACACTCACCACATTCACACAAATTGTTTGGGGTTAAATTATTTTTTAATTATTTGGGAAACATAAAACTGTATATTTTTTAATTCCCCTCCTAGAAAGTTTTTTTCCCTGCTGCCCCTCCACAGGGCAATGCCCTGTTGGCCCTTCACCCCAACAGAATTTCCAATCTTGTACCATCTTGCTGATTTCTTTCTTTGCCCTATCCCTTTTCTCTTCTCCCCAACCCCCTTCTTACAACAAAAGAATAATAAACAAATAAAGGTTGTTCACATTTTCTCATGCAAAGCAGTTTTGGGGGGCTCCTGCCATCCTTAACCTTCTGGCTCCATGGAGTGTATCAAAGTGTCTCCCTGACACAGGCAGCTCCTTTATACTTCCCTTCTTGGGAGAACTTCTGCTTTCAGCTGTTGAGAATATAATTTTCATCACAGCTCATATAGAAAGATAAACAGTGAGATACTGAAGAATATATGGAAGGCCCAGAACCTGCCTGGTACCTCCAGCCTCAGTTCTACCCCCGAACCACCCTACCTCCAGCTGCTGAGACAGCTCAAACCTGGGAGTCCTGAGCAGGCCATCACATTAGACCTCTGTCACCCACCAGGCCCCTAAGGGATTGAGCCACAGAAGTAAAGACTGAATAAGGGTCTAAAAGAGATCAAGTTGCTGTAAAGTAAAGCAAGGGTGAGGCTGCTGGGAGAAACTGGGGAAGCAGAAACCCTCAAGTGGACCCCAGGTAGGGTGTGAGAATGGAAAAGGGGCCTCCAGCATTTGCCTGGTTCTGCTCCACATCCAAAGTGCTACATAGAGAAAGTGAAATAAAGTCTGGATCCTTAGCCTGTAGGCAGCCATTCCCATTGTGCAACCCAGTGCGCTGTCAACAGTGGGCGCGTATAGCAAAGTTTGGACTATAATGCAAGATATATCCATGTGTGGTAGGAAAAAAAAACACGGTGAAATATGAACAAAATATTTCTGTAATCTTTACATTTTGGTATTCTATTTTATGATAAAAATGATAAGAATAAGAATGGAATAAGAGAATATATTGAAAGAGGCCAGATGGTCTTAATTTCATTGGAAGTGTTTTGGGAGATTTGTTTGTTTTTGCGTTTACATTTTTCTTCTAACATTTGTCATAACCAAAGATACTGTAAACCCTCTTCCCTGGAATCTCATTTGAATTTAATCTGTAGACTATTACTATACTCACATAGATTACTAAAATCTTAATTTATTCTTCAAACATCTGGAGGCAGCCTAAAATAGTAGAGACAACATAGAGTATGATCTTGGAGCACGGATTCTGGAACCAGATGCCTGGGTTTGATTGCCAGCTCTATCACCTATAAGCTGTGTGACCTTAGACAAGTTACTTAATTTCTTTGTGCCTTAGTTGTCTCATCTTTAAAGATGCTACCTACCTTGGAAGATTATTTTGATAATTAAATGAGTTCATGATTATAAAGTGCTGAGATCAGTGTTTGTTTCATAGTAAATGGTACATTAGTGTTTATGTGCAAGGCATTATGTGGGCTGTTGAGAACATGGTACCTGTTTTCATGGAGCTAACATTCTAATGGCTTTCAAGGGTCTACAGGTAACTAACTACAGGAAAAGCTCATTTTCCCAGGATAATTGGGATCAGGTGAGACCTTTCAATGCCGGGAAGAAAAGTTCATAGTAAGTACTGTTAAAAAAAAAAAATCTGGCCTGAATTTAGTGTTTAAAAAATGAAACTCAAAACTCAAAGTAATAAAAAAAAAAAAAAAGCCCAGTCTATTTTATATTTAATAAAATACAGGTTATAATTGCAGCCAAGAGTAAATAATGTATTAGGTTTTCGTGTGTATTTTTTTTCTACAAAATGTACATTATGACAACCACCACTTCCCATTTGAATTTTTATAACATTATCATAAAGAGGACCTCTTTTATACAGATGTTAACCAGCTTCATCAATTTTCCTGTTGCTTGGGCATTAAAATTATTCCCCTTTGATGCTCTTGTTATCATCCTTGTCAATTTTCTCTCTGTCTTTTATCTTGTCAATAGTCTTGTGAGTGATTTTAGCATTTACCTGGACTTTGTGATTTCTTGAATTTTTTTGTAGTTCTTGAAATCTCACAGCTATTTATTCACATTGTATCTGAAGTGTATTATGAGATGTTTACAGCATTCAAGAATCAGAGGAAAAAATGAAAAGATACTTCAGTGATGGATAGCTATCACTTATGATGAATGAGGAGAAATATTAGAAGAGCTGAGATTAATATTATAAGTTGTCTGCGAGTTAGTGAATATTTCCATATTTTATTTTTGTTTTTTCATGTGGACTTATAACTTCAGAGATTAAGATGATTAATAATCATGCTTTCTATATTAATATAAGGCAGAAAAAAGTAAATATAACAACCACAGCACATGCCAAGTTCTGTATGAGTAAACAGGAAAGTGAGTTAGGAAATGGCAGGAGCCAAAGAAGAAAATAACTCTGGTTGCAGTATGAAGATTGAACTTGAAAGACTAAATATTAGAGGCAAGAAATCATATTAGGAAGCTACTTAAATCATCCTATGACATCTGAACCTAAGAACTCTGTTCTTTCTCTCTCTGTTTTGGACTCTTTGCTTCTCTCTCCCCAAATCTCTTTTCTTTTATTTCCCCCGGATGCCATGCCCCACTTTACTTCGGGATATAACTCGGAACCTTCAGCTCTGACTGCCCAGGAGGTACACAAGGCCCAGGCAATGGTAGGAAACAAGGAACAGAGGCTGCTAATGACCTCTGGCCACTATTTTAAGGGAAAAGAAAGCAATATTTTCAAGGGGCATATACATACAAAATTTGAAGCTGGCACCTAAAAAATCTGATTTCACTTAATCTTAAAATCCTACGAGTTAGGGACCTTAGACCTCACTTTGGTGGGTAAATAAACTGTGGCTTAGTTGGGAATCAGGAACTCACGTCCAGTCCACTTGACACCAACCCATGCTGTTTCTACTGTATCTGTACTAAGCAGTGAAAGTGGAATGGGCAAAAATGGGATCTCTGATGTGAAAATAATAGTTGGAAAGAGAGATACAAGCATTAAAAGATCCATTAATGTTCCAAGTCACAAGGTCCTTGCTAGCTTTTTTTCTATTGTTGTTACTGCTTTTGATTTTTGCCTTTTTGCCTTTTTCCCAAGCCACATGGGAGGGAATCATTCTGGGTCACGTATCTGAATCAAGTCCCTGCTGGAATTTTTCAAGAAACCACACCCAGAGTCTGTAGGTAGAAGGCATTACTGTTTGTTAGTTCCTTATTTATCCCAGGCTTACGTTGTTTTAAGAGCTCCTTCCTTTCCTCAAGGGGTGGAACATCCTGAAGTGTGTACCCAGAGGGAAAATTTTGGAGGGAGGTCAGAAGACTACAAAGGGAATATATTACATTTAAATCCATGAATTAAATCATTCAAGGAATGTTTTGAGTGCTGAAAATGGACCAGGCATGACATTAAGCTTTGGGGAAAGAATGATTATAAAATAGTCATGATTCCTTTGTTTGTGGTGTTTATGTCTTAGTAGAAGAAACACATCTCTAGGAAATATAGTAACTCCTTCCCACTATCATTTCATTGTAGCCAAGGAACTATAGCTGGAGAGGCTCTAAGAAATGTCAGTGGGAAGGAGTCAGGAGGGGCAGGTGGCCATCATAAAAAGAGAGCTTTACCAGACAGAATCTACTTCCCCTATTTCCATATTTTCATTTCAAAAATGTCCTCCCCAAGCATTAACATGTTATAGGAACTCCTTAAAAAGTCACCATCTATTTGATCTTCAGGTTAAATGAAGGATCTGGTCAAGGAGAATTGAGTCATCTCTACTCAGAATGGAATAAATCCCAGTCAATGCTATGTAATGTACGAGGGCTCACTGTGCAAGGGATCTCAGACATGGAACCGAGATTGAATCAGTCAAAACCATAATCTTTGAATCCCGGGCAGTTATTTGACGTTTCAATAGTACATCAAAAAAGATAACATAATGTAGGAATAGTAATAACCACTTCTTGTGTCATCATTCCAAGAAGGTAGAGGGGAAGGCTTTCTGCTCTGTGGACACGAAAGAAGTACCAGAGGAGCAAATAAATTGTAACTACTCAAGAAGTAATCTCTATTAGGAAATTTAGACACAAACCCAGCAAGCATGAGTCTGTTTCCATTAAGAAAAGGAAAGCCAGGTATCTTACAGCGCTAATGGGAAGAAGTATGTCTTAGCTCCTGATACCCAGAAGATGTTCTTAGCATCTTCTGAAAGTACAAATTAAATTCCTTATTTGCCCTAGATGGTGTTTCTCTTAAACTGAAAAAAGAGTCTGAACCGTCACCTATAAGGCCCTACCTAATCTCCACCTGCCTCCACTTCCGTCGTTACTTAGTTTCAGTGCCCTGACCTCATCACCACTGTTACGCAGATACCCCAGTTCATGCTCCTGCCTCGGGTCTTCTTCACTCGCTGCTCCCTCTGTGAAATAATCCTTCCCTGTCTATCCAGATGGCTTATTCCTTACTTTTTTCAGGTCTTTGCAAAATTTACCTTCTCAGTAAGGCCGTCCTGGTCCCATTATATAAATTGCAACCCCTTTCCCAGCACTTCCCAGCTTTATTTTTCTCCTTAGCATCTGATCAATATTTAACATGCTATTTACCTTATTAATAATCTATCTCCCTCTGAAAAAATGGGCTCCAAATAGGCAAGGATTTTGCCTGTTTTGTTCCCTGCTGTATCATCAGGGACCAGAATAGAGTTTGGCCCATAGCAAACACTCAATAACTATTTGTTGAGTGAATGAATAAATGCCACAGCCAGCTACAGCTGGAGAAGCCACAAGGGAAGCCCTTCCAGTTTGGTGCGAAACCATCTGAAAATAATGGCTTTGGGAACTCTGAACACCTCCTTGAAAAAGGACCCCTGGCCTCCTCCCTGCTCTTCAAACATACCAGAAGGTAACATTTTTTTGAAACCAGCCTAGGATGTCAATATACTTAAAATGTCCGATTTGCACCACTAAGCAAAGTCATTATTAGGGAGCATGCCTCTGTGAGAACATGAATATTTGCCCAACCAGTTCAAAATAAAACTATACTACCCAGCCCTCAAATTATGACTGGCATGAAATACAAATCACTCAATGAGTTCTACCCTCATAAGATCCCAGTGAGCTCCAGACACCAGGGTTAGTATTCTTTATGAACAATCTCAGGCAGAAAAGTCCTGTTTACAGTGAAGCAGTAAATAAGCCATAAAGCACAGCCACTCGCAAAGATAGTTAGGGCACCTCTCAGTGAAATAGGACCATGTAGTTATCATGAACACAGCCTTTTGTCAAAAATGACAACCATTCTTATAAACGTTTTATTTACACTGTTGAGAGCAGACACATCAGTGGAAACATAAATATATATGTAGAATTGATTCATATATCTAAAAAAAAAATGGTGGTGTTCAATATTCAATGTCTATAGAGGGCTATGGCCTCCCTCATAGCTATTTTAAGAATCACAGCATAAGGTTACAAGACCTCTACCCTTAAGAAAGTGCAAACACAGTGGTATCTCCAGCCCTTAGTTACCTTTCCTCTGGGTTAGTATAAGTAGGGCAGAATGTAATCAATCCACTAGGTTGTCACCAAAATAACCACTTCATTTATTGTAATCTAAAGCCACTTATTGGGCAGAAATTCCATCTGTAGAGATAAATTCTTTCTTACACAATTAAGTAGAAAGTTTCTCAGCAAATGTCCTGAGAACGGTAACGTTGGCTTTCATTCGCAAAAGTAATGCCTGGTTTCAGATCTTGTCCTTAGAACATGTTTTGGTGATAAAGAGAATACAAGGAGTTCGTGATTCTCTCTTCTTACTCCCACTTCTTGTAATGTCCTGTTGTTGTTTTTGTTATTTTTGTTGTTGTTGTTGTTGTTAGAAAAGTAAGAATACTGGCTATGCTGTTGCTGAAAGAAATTGAAAAATAAAATCAACTCCTGTGAATATTCCAGATGTGTGATTCTGGCTGTTGGTAGGAGACAATTGATGAAAGATAAGACACAGGAGAAAAATCAAACAAAATAATAAATGTAAGATTATGTTATAAAGTATAAATACAAATTTAAGGAAATGTTATTTCAAACGTCAAAGAAGAGACTTGGAAAGCTAACAACATACTTCATCAATTTCACTTATTCTTAACATATGATTGTTTCTTTGTCTAAGTGCCTTAAAACTCTTTAGTTCCTCTGTGGTGAGTAGACTGTATCTGAAGTGATAAATTGGCTTTTCAGACATTCTTTCAGCTATGCTATCTCTTAAGATTTAATTTCTTGAAAAGATGTACAAACAAGCTGATCACATATAAGAAATACTCTATTTTTCAAATCACCCATCAGCAGAGTGAGGGGCTGAGTCATCTGAGAAGCTTACTAACATGGAAGGTAGCTCACATTTTCTCCCACTTCTCTTTCTGTCCCCTCCTCTGCTGTGTCTGTCCCTACATCATTTCACAACTCCAGAGTGGCCGTGTAGGAAGAGTACTGTGTGAGTCTGGTCCCAGCCTTACCCCTGTGTAATGGTGCGAGGATCCAGCAGGTTATTTGTCCCTCCCTGGTCTCGGTGTCTCATCCGTCAAGTAAAAGTTTTCCTTCCCATTGCCTATCAGAAAGAAAAATGATTGATTGTTCTATATTCACTGCTTGTTTGGAATAGGAAACTTTCAGCTTTACAGGAATGGGTATGGGATTTTAAGAAATCATTTTTCAAAAACTTGCCTCATTTTAAAATTTCCTAAGGCAACTCTAAGATGCGAAACAATACAAGAGACCTGAACATGTGAAAATAAAAGTGAGCATGCCTCCATTTATGTAGTTCAGAGACTTGGAGTATAAACTTCTAAGGGTTATCACTTTATTATTCCTTAATAGGACACTGTGACACAAATCAAGAAAGTGACTGAGATAAATTAATGCTTGGCAAATGAAAAAAAAAAAAAAGCTGTTAAGTTTAAATCAGTGCCAACCAAATTCATGAGACATTTAATAGTTTTCAACTAGGGGCTGAAGAATGAGTGTGCAACTTCAAGGCATTTGGGAAAGATGGAGTTTTTGATGCACACCTCTGACTGTCTTCCTCCCACTCACACTAAGGTATAGCACAAGAACCAGAATAGTGAACCTGGTGGAGCCTGGATCTCCTGCGGTCATATTCTCTAGGGGAGAACAGGCATGGGAATTACTGAGAGGAGAGGAGCAGGAGAGAAAAATGATGAAGGATGAAAAAAGGATTTTGTTGTTCCTTTGGGCCATTCGGGTGTAGAAGGCCGTGAGTCCCGACAGATGGGAGCCGTGTGTCTACCTGCGGCTGCTCGTGTGTCTCTCTGGACCTGAAGGACGCCTGCAGTGGGGGTGGGACTGCTCTCTGGCTCAGGGTGGGGAGAGGGCTGGAGGCGCCCCCCCTCCACATATACCCCTCACTCAGATGTCCTTTTCCCAGCTCTGAGACCCCACCGGCCTGAACTACTTTCAGAAAACAATGGATGGGTAACGGAAATTAAGTCACTGAATCAGGAAACAAAATCGAATGGAGGAAGACTCCTGTGGTTTGAATGTTTGTGTCCCCCCAAAATTCATACATTGAAATTAACCCCAAAGGTGATGGTATAAGGAGGTGGGGCCTTTGGGAGGCGCTTAGGTTGTGAGCGTGGAACCTTCCTGAATGGGATTAACGCTCTTACAGAAGAAGACCCACAGGGATCCCTTGCCCCTTCTGCCATGTGAGGACACGCTGAGAAGGGTGTGGTTATGAACCCAGAAGAGGGCCCTCACCACAATGCGACCATGCTGGCACCCTGATCTCGAATTTCCAGCCTCCTAAACTGTGAGAAAGAAGTTTCTGTTGTTACAAGCCACCCAGTCTGTGGTGGTTTGTTATAGCTGCCTGAACAGACTAAAGCAAAGACCACGCTAAACAACTAGGAAAGGTGAATCCCTCTGAAGAATTGGTAGAAAAGACATTTGAGAGCTTTCCTTAAAAAACAAAAAATAAATAAGAACCTCAAAAAAGATCATTTAGAACACAAGAAGATTTTCGAAAAATTAAAATTATGCCTTTTTAAACTTGCAAAGTAAATAGGTAAACGAGAACATTTACTGGAAAGAACCAGATTTGTATTTAGGGGAACAAAATGGGAGGAAAAAACTCCCAATATATAATATGCACAAAAATATATAAATTATGAAGGAAAATTCATGGCACTGCAAGGTCAGTTGAAACAGTAATGGAAGATCCAGAAGGAAAAAAAAAAAAGGAAGAATAGATGGGGAAGTAATGACGAAGCAAATAAGCTGGAAAACCATCCAGAGCCTGAGAGGACTTGGTGATGGAAGATGCATCCCCTCTCCATGGTGAGAAGGCACTTGAATGGGAGATGCCCTTTCCAGGCAGGATGGAGTAAGCAGACTTTACCCTCTGCCTCCCACTGATTTCGCCCAAAAACTCTGAACATACTTGAGGACTCTGAAAAGTAAACAAGAACAATCAGTTTAGGGATGTCGACTGAAATAAATACATAGTGTAAAAGTTGAGAGTCATGTTTAATTTGGCAGACATTTCTGAGGACTCGAACCCCTTTGAGCCCAGGATGACAGCCTCTCAGATGGCTCTGAGGTACTGCTCCAAAGAGGCAGGGGAGGAGCTAGGATGTATAGGAGCTTTACAACAAAGACCAGGTATTTGGAACAAGAAAAAATTACTTGTTACCTAAAGAAAACCAGGCATCTCAAGTTAAAGAATTTAGTGCTTTTCTATGTATGGGAGGAAGCAAACATTTGGGCTCATTGAATCCATTCCTCTGACAAGCTTCTAGCTACCTAGGGTCAGTATCCTGTCCTTTCTTATTCTGAGTGCCCTCAGGGTGCACCATTGTGAGTGGCTGCAGAGGCTGGGCTGCAGGCTTGTCTTCTCTGGGGGGTGGCGGCAGCCGCTGATGACTTGATGATTTCAGCATTCTTTGTTTACTGATATGGTTTGCAGTATTTTTCATTTACAGGGAGAAAAATCAAAATACAAAGAATCCCAATATGGCAGAGATTTGGTGGGAGCTTTTTTCCCCTCTTCTATGCCTCCAGGCATAGACTCTAGAGTACCCAGAATTCTGGAACACAGCGGGCATGAATAGAAAAAAACTCCCAGAGAAACTCTTGCTCTGGCCCAAGGAGCACCTAGTAGGCTGAGCAGGGATCACTGCAGGACAGAGGCTCTGGGGCCTCCCTGGGTCGCCCCCCACATTTTTAACATCCATTCTCTGCCTCAGGCAAGCTACAGTCATGCCACACAGATACCTGAGTATCTGTGGGAAAGTCAGAACTGGGAAAAGGAGTCACTGTAATTCAGCGTGTGGGGAGGAAATCCTCATTATTTTTCTCACCCCCTTTACTCTCGCAGTGTGAAGGAAAAGCTGGGCTGGTCTAACAAGATTACTCACAAGTCTAGGAATGTGAAGGAGAGGCTGGGCTGGGCTGGCAGGATAACTCACAAATCTAGGTATTGGAATACTGATCTGAGTTCTGCTGGACTAACTAGGTTAATTAGTGTTGGTTTGCTGTTCATGTTTTTTTGCCAGCCAGCTGGGTTTTCAAAGATACATATCTGGCTTTGGAATGTTGGTTTGCTGCCTCCCCGCCTCCACTTTTGTGATGATAATGCTGCTAAAGCTGTTCCATGCCTATTGGCTGAATACCCCAAGCTTGTACTTTACCCTATAAAACCTCATGCGCATGTCTTGGAGGTGCTCAGAGCTTTGGAGCAGAAGCCCCTCTGAGCCCGCCGGCGTAATACAGCTGAGTACTCCAACCCTCCGAGTGGTGCTTGTTTCTTGGCTGGCCTGCCGTTTCCGTAACAGCAGCTTCACACTAAAGTGGAGCCAGTCCCAGGAAGTCCCTGTGCCTGGCAACCTGTGAGACTAAACCCCAGCTTTTTAGCCAGAGGACAGGAAAAGGAGCTGTTGAGAGTTGTGGTGTAGGAGAATCACGGTGAGAAGCAGAGAAGGAAAACCCCTAGCATGTTATACAGTCCTGGGCCCCCCCCAGGAGCTCACATTTGAGGAATTGACCCATTTTACCACTAAAAATTATAAAGGCCAGGTAGTTTTGCAGCTGAATTCTAATTTTTAAATAACTGATAAGGAAAAGAAAAAAATGAATTAAGATTGAAAACAGAGAAGATGTGTGAGCTGGCCTTGAGATGAGTTAAGGCTGTGGGACCCAAGGCCACAACTACAGAGCATCTTTATAGTATGCAGTAAATAATTGCTCCACACATGCGTCAATTATACAAGATTTAGAACAAAGAAAATAGAAGCACGCATGTGCTAGAGATATTCTGTAAGCCTAATGAACAAAGAAATTCAGACCGCGCATGTGCTGACAAAAACAGATAAAAGCGGGACGGTGCATCATAGGCGCACCTCCCTGTGGCAACAAAGTGTTGTTAACCCTGTGGTGTCTCCAGCTGAAGTCTGTCCGGTGGTATGGCAACTCTTTGTGCATTTTTTCATTTGGGCCGCTCACCTCCTAGAACCCCACGTCAGCCTCCCTCGGCTGACAAGATGTGAGTGTAAAAGATCAAGAAATTTGACCAATTATTAGAATTAATGAGGTTCAACAAAGACTCTGGATATAAAAATCAGTAAAAAACACAACTTGCAGCCCTTTACACTAACCAAGAGCTGGAAAATGTAGTTTCTAAAACATGTAGCATTTGCAACAAATAGCAACAAATGTTATTCTTATTAATTCATGCATTCATTCATTTATTCAAATAATGGAATTAACAAGAGATCTAAAAGACATTTATGAAGAAATTTTTAAACTTTTTTAAAGAATATAAAAGATCCGTATAATTTGAAGGGCATATAACGTTTGGGAGGATTCACTGTGATAAAGACATCAGTTCCTCCTCGATTAACGTATGTATTCAATTCAGATTAGTTTAATCTAATTCCCACTGGGTTTTTTCATGAAATTTAATGATCTGATTCTAAAATATTTATGGAAGAGCAAAGAGCCAAGAATAGACCACACAGATTTGGAGAAGGATGAGATAGACCACTTGCATACCAGATATCAAAATGTATTATAAGAAATAGTAATTTTCTTATAAGTGTGGTATCAG
Source organism: Camelus bactrianus (assembly GCF_048773025.1). NCBI lineage: Eukaryota > Metazoa > Chordata > Mammalia > Artiodactyla > Camelidae > Camelus > Camelus bactrianus. The sequence goes on from NC_133541.1 coordinate 44,268,763, forward strand.
TGCAGATTTAAACAAATTAATGGAACTAAATAGAATGACCAGAAACAGACCTACACATATATGAAAACTTGATATGTTTATATGTTTCAAAGAATTATAAATCAATGGGGGAAGAATGAACAAGTCAATAATGGTACCAAAACAAAGGGTTATCCAACCAGTGGCAACAACAATATTTTTTATTATTATTTCAACCACACACTAAGTGGATTAATGATTTAATTGTGAAAAGCACAACTTTAACAACTTTTAAAGAATATAGATTACTACCTCAGAGTTTGAAACAAGACAGAAAAATCATAGACAACAAAGTAAAGGAATACTGCGTTGACCATACTAAAACTAAAACTTCTGCAAGGCAAAAGCAATTATAAATAAAATGAAAACACAAGTCAGTCCCCAGCAAAAGATGTCTGCAATCAACAAAAATGATTATCCAGAATAAAAAAATGACTTCTTCAAGTCAATGAGAGAAAGGAAGCAATACAATGGAAAAAGTAGGTATGAACAGAAAACTCCCAGAAGGGAAGATCTAAATGCAATTTCTCCAGTAGTCAGGAAAATGCAAGTTAAAACTGCAATGGGATGTTATTTCTGATTGATAAAAATTAAAGGAGCTGAACACACCAGATATGGAGCAACAAAAACCCTCATATACTGCTGTACTCCTAGTGAGAATATATATTTTTATGCCAACATCTATAGCCATTCCAGTAAAGCAGAAGAGGTACACCCTACAGCCTAGCAATTCTACTCCCAATAATGCACCCTAGAGAAATGCTCACACTTGTGCAAAAAGAAAAAGGCATGAGTGTTACTGAACTTTACAGCACTTTTTGTAACAGTGAAAAATTGGACGCCACATAAACATCCATCAAGCAGACATTGGAAACCCTGGGAATGATGTCATCAACATGGCAAAATAAGAGTTTTCTACCATCCTCCCCCAAAGAACATCAATTTTGACAATCATCTATGGACAGGAGGCACTTTGTGGAAATCTGGAAGTCTAGCAGAAGACCCAGCACACCATTAGAGGAAAAAAAGAAAAAAAAATTTGAGGCTGGATATATTGAGGAGGGTAAGAAGAACAGTCCCCGGTCCCCGTGGACAGCACAGCTTAGTGCTGGGAGCAGCCTTCTCCTGTAATTTCTCCCAAAGAAGAAAGTGTGAGGGAGCACCTGGTTTCTTCGGCTGTGTGGGACCCTGCCCATGAGGCCCATCTCTCTCTGGCCCCATCCAGAGTACTGAGTCAAGAGCTGCCTGACTTGGGGGACAGTAAGTGGCTGGTGTGGGATTTGGCGGGCCAGTGCACGGGCGATGAAAGAATTTTCCAGAGACAAAGGAGGAAGATGGCAAAGAAATTTATTAGATATGCTACTATAGGCAACGGCGGCCACAAGAGGTTTCTATGTGCCCCAAGGGTCGGTTGCTGAAGTTTTTTATAAGGGACAGTAACCTTTAACTCCTTGTGACATTGGGCACAAAGGGCTGCGCAGGGTATGTGATCAGCTCGTGCACAATTCTGATTGGTTGATGTTGAGGTAGCAGGGAAGGGAGGGAGTTGTGAAAGGGTAGGGCTAAAGATTTTGGTAGGGGGTTATAAGCAGTCCTGGTGGTCAGGCTTCCAGGCATTGAGATCATTATCTCAGCTAAGGCAGGTATGTATTAGGAAAGTATTGGTCTTTGTTATCTATAAAGGGCAGCAGCCAGGCACCTGAGGGGTCTTGGAGCAGGAATCTACCAGATGTCTGGAGACCCCACAGCTGGTAGAACAGTGGCTGGAACTCGGAACCGTACATACCAAGGGGATGCAGATCCTACAAACCACTTCATGGACTCCATCAGGAAGTTCATCCATGGGCCCCCGGGGACTCCAGCCTGTGAATCTCCCCACCTGGCCCACAGGCACCCCCAGCACTCTGGGTTCCTTACCTGCACACCCCCCACCCAGTGGCCAGCTCCCTGTGCTCACCCCTCAGGACAGCAAGACTGAGCCTCTGCAGACCGCTAGTGAGACCCGGCAGAAGCCAGACCAAGTCTTCAGGACTGAGAGCACACATCTCTGTGTGTACGGCACCACCTCAGGAGAGCCAGTGGGCGGCTGTCAGCACCCGGCCTGGCCCTGCAGGCATGTAATCCCAAGAATTCCCTCTCGGGGGAAGTAAGAAGTGTGGAACAGGCGTATCCACAGAAATGACCCGAGAAAGCCTCAGAATCCCTAACAAGGCTGAAAAAATGTACATTTGTTTTCCTCTTTCAGATGACTTAACTCAGCTGGAGACAGCTATTCAACGTGTGCCGCATCCACGCCAGGCACTGTACGTAGGCTTAGGATATAACAAGACCCAGTCCCTGCCTGTGAGGAGCTTGCAGTCCAGCGGAGAGCACCATCAGTGCTATGGGAGGGATCAAATAAGCCCCCCTTATCCATGGTTTTGCTTTCCATGCTTTCAGTTATGTGACGTCAACTTCAGTTTGAAAATATTAAATGGGAAATTCTAGAAATAAACAATTCATAAGTTTAAAATTGCATGCCATTCTGAGTAGCATAATGAAATTTGGAGACATTCCACTCCGTCCAGCCCAGGATGTGAACCATCCCTTTGTCCACCACCTCCCGTTTGTTAGTCACTTAGTAGTCATCTTGGTTATCAGATCTGCTGCCTCAGTATTGATTCTTATGATCAGTAAACCGTTATTTTACTTAATAATGGCCCCAAAGCACTGGGGTAGTGATACTGGCAATTCAAATGTACCAAAGGGAGACCATACATTGTTTCCCTTACCTGAAAGAGCGAAAGATCTTGACTAAAGAAGGAAAGAAAAAAATCGTATGCTGGGCTTGGTAAGATCTATGGTTAGAACGAGTCTTTTATTCATGAAACTCTGAAGAAGGAAAAAGAAATGTGTGCAAGTGTTGCTCTTGTACCCCAGACTGCAAAAGTTATGGCCACAGGGCATGACTGCATGGTAAGTGCTTAGTTAAGATGGAAAAGGAATTAAATTTGTGCAGTCAGATACTTTGAGAGAGACCACATTCACACAACTTTGATTATAGTAGATTAGTATAGTTGTTCTATTTTATTATCAATTATTATTGTTAATCTTGTACTGTGCCTAATCTATAAATTGAACTATCATAACTGTATATATGTAGGAAAAAATATGGTATAAATAAGGTTTGGTACTGTCTGTGGTTTCAGGCATCCACTGGAAGTCTTGGGACATATCTTGGGACATAGTAGTCAGAGGTGGGAGAAGAGCCCTGGCAGGGAGTGGAGGTGGGGTTCTTAGGGAAGATCTCCCCTTAAGAAAGTAAAGTCCAATCTGAAACTCAGAAATAAAGAGCTGTTGAGCAAGTGTATTCTGGGGGCAGGGGTCAGAGGTTACAGAGCATACCCACTTCACAGAGCTCCCGTTCACAGTGTGATGGGCACGGAGTGTGCTGGAAGAAATGGCGAGTTTAGGCCAAAGAGTTAGCAGGACTTTGTTAACTGTGTTAAACATTCTAGACTTTATCTCAAAGGCAGCGTAAAACTTAAAATGATCTTAAATGTGGCAGTGACATAGTCATATTTTCCTTTTAGAAAATGACCCTTTTAACCATGTGGAGATAGATCAGCGGGAACAAGACAGTGAACAGTAATCCAGGAAAAAAGAAGATAATGCCGAAACTAAGAAGTAGGAGTGAGGACAGAAAATACTGGGTGAACTGGAGATAGGTTTGGGAAATAGAATTCATTTGATAATTGATTAAATGGGAGAATATGGGGGAAAAAGGCGTAAAGGTTAGGTTTCTGGCTTGGGCATCAGCACGGAGGGTGAAATCATTCACTAAGATGAGGAATACAGATGACAGTTTGGAGAGGAAGTAATCCATTTGGGGTGTGGTAAATTTGATTTGCCTATGAGACATGTAAGTGAAAATGCCTGATACAATAATTTATTAAATGAATGAACGAATGAATGAATGAATGAATTAGTAAAGTCATTTACATTAGAAAGAAAGAAAGAGAAAAAGAAAGAAAGAAAGAAAATGTCTTTGACTCATAAAGAAAACTAGACTACCAGTTCAGTTTAGAAATCATCCATATACAAAGGCCTAAACGATATTTGGTGCATGAGGTCAGAAAGCACAGGAAACATCCCCAAGGAACACCTGGGGAGGAAGGAGAGTTAGGGGACATAAAGAAGAGGTGCCAGGGAGGCCAGAGGAAAAGCAGAAAAGTATTGCACTGTGAAAACCAGAGAGGAAGTAGTCCAAGGAAGGGAAACATAGTCCACAGTACAGAGTGGTTCCAAGAGGTCACAGTAAGTAAGGATTGAATAGTGCTTATTGGGTTTAGCAAGAAGGCACTGGCTAGGTGCCCTGGCAAGAGCAACTTTAGAGGAGCAGTGGGGATAGAAATCAGATTGCTGTGGGATGAGGAGTGAAAGGGAGGGAAACCAAGAAGCAGCAGGTTCAATTTTAACCAGGAGGAAGAGCAGTGAGCTGCTGATTGTAAGAGGCTAGGTAAGTTTGCAGTTTAGCCGGGAGATCCAGTTGGCAGCTGCCTTCATACATGAAGAGACCAAGTCACAGAGATGTGATAGGGAATATTCAGCTCCAAGAAGACACAGCAAGTACTATGTTGCACTGAAATATTAGCGTTCTCTTTATGTTGCTTAACATATTATTTTTGGACCAGTGAGTCAGTCAAGGAGTTGTGTATTAAGCACAAGAAAAAGTGCGTATTTTCCTTCAAGGAGTTTTGACTTTAGGGAAGGAAGGAAGGCAAAATGGTGAGAATTCAAAAGTGGCAGAAATAAGCTGACAAACTTTGTACAGGGAAGATTACAAAATACTAAACAGTGCATAAAATAAAAATAATGGCGATAAAATGAGTGAAGATTATAAGGTTTCAATAACGGCTGGTGTCTGTTACTTGGGATCAAGTAGAAACAGTCTTCAACAATTTAAATTAATAGTTGTGAAAACACAACATAGTGCTTTCTGCCTTCAGAGGCTTTTGGGGGACAATATCCCAAAGTGCCAGCAGGTGGGGATAATAGTACAAAAAAGATGTTCGGACTGGTGGCTTGTCAGCATTGCCAACATACAGGAGTGACGTTATGAGATAAGCTATGTGGTGCTCTGTCGGTGTAAGTGTTCTTCAGAGAAAGGGTGACCCTCCTCATTTTCCATGGAAAAGAGATTTTCTTTTCTTTCTTTTGAAATATGTGATACTTTCATTTTGTTGAACTGTATAATTATGAATGTTTGGTTTTTTTTTTAAATTCATCCCAAATTTTTGAAATGTGGTTGCACTATTTTTATAATTAATAATAAGTATGTACATTTTAAAAGGTGGAAATGCAATGAGGCAATCCTCCTCCAACACACTGTATTTCTAGAGATTGATTAAAAATTAAAATACCCTTAAGGGTGAGTCAACTCACAGAGAAAAAAATGTGACAATGAGTGTATATATGTCCATGAATAACTGAAAAATTGTGCTGAACACTGGAATTTGACACAACATTGTAAAATGATTATAAATCAATAAAAAATGTTAAAAAAAATAAATAAAAAATAAAATACCCTTAAGGTAAATTCTGGGCATGTTGGTGTTTCTGATATGTGGTATTAAGATGTGTTTATACTGAAACTATAAAATTCCCAGAAGAAAACATAAGCAGTGAACTCCTTGACATTGGTCTTGGTGATGGTTTTTTTGGATTTGACTCCAAAAACAAGGACAGAAAAAGTGAAAGCAAACATGTGGGACTACATGAAACTAAAAAGCTTCTGCTCAGCAAAGAAAACCTTTAATAAAGTGAAAAAGCAACCTACTGAATGGGATATATATATCTCCTATAAGGGGTTTATATATAAAGAAGTCATACAGCTCAATAACAAAAAAACAAGCAATTTGATTAAAAAATGGGCAGAGGAGCTGAATAGACATTTTTCCAAAGAAGACACAGAGATGGCCAACAGGCACATGAAAAGATGCTCAACTTTACTATTCACTGGGGAATGCAAATCAAAACCACAATGAGATGTCACCTCACACCTGTCGGAATGGCTATCATCAAAAACAGAAGAAATAGTAAGTGTTGGCAAGGATGTAAGGAAAAGGAAACCCTTGTGCACTGTTGATGGGAATGTAAATTAATACAAAAACTATGGAAAACATAAAATTTCCTCAAAAACTAAAGACAGAACTACCATATGACTCAGCGATTCCATTTCTGGGTATTTATCTGAAGAAAATGAAAATGATAGTTTAAAATGACATAGGCACACCAGGTTCATTGCAGCATTATTCACAATAGCCAAGATATGGAAATAACCTAAGTGTCCATCAGTGGGTGAATGGATAAAGAAGATGTGGTATATGTATACACAGTGGAATACTGCTCAGCCATAAAAAAAGAATGAAATTTTGCCATTTGCAACAACATGGATGGACCTAGAGGGTATTATGCTAAATGAAATGTCAGACAGAGAAAGACAAAAATCGTGTGGTTTCACTTATATGTGCAATCTAGAAAACAAAACAAATGAACAAACAAAATAAAACTCATAGATACAGAGAACAGCATGGTGATTGCCAAACAGGAGGGGTGTTGGGGGGTGGTTTAGCAAAATGGGTGAAGGGGGGTCAAGAGATGCAAACTTCTAACCATAAAGTAAATGTCACAGGGATGTAGTGGACAGCAGAGTGACTAGTCAATGACATGACATTGCCTCTTTTGTAACTTTGTATGGTGACAGAAGGGAACTATACTTATTCTGATGATCATTTTGCAGGACATACAAATATCAAATAAATTATATTGTACACCTGAAACTGATATAATATATGTCAATGATACTCAAATAAAAGGTATAAAAATATAAAAATATATCAAGTGTCAAAAAAAGATGTGTTCACAGATGTATGGCATTTATAAATTTTTTAGATTCTTAACTCATATTTGTCAAACAATGAAAGATTTCTCTATGACGATTACTGGAACAATGAAGACACATACTCAAAGCAGTTTTGTTTTGTTTTGAATTTTTGCATAAAATTTAGTGTACTATTTAAAAACTTTCTTCTTTGATTTGACTTTTGGGGAAAAAAATAGAAACAAACTTCATTAAGGATATTTTTCCTGTCAGTCTCTGCCTTTTGTTTTTTTGGAGAAAACAAGAGACACAAACTTCTATAGGGGTATGTTTCCCATCTGTCTCAGCCAATCGAAAGTGAGGCCGTCATCAGCTAGTAAGGAATGTCTGGGACACTCACCAGCGCCTGTACCACTTGTGGCTGTGGAGAGGCCCCACGGACATGTTGTGGCTGAACCACCCCCCCTGGTTCTTACTATGATTGCAAGATGGACCTCAGCAGCAACCACCAGGAAACTTTGAAAAAAGATTTATTACTCATAGTTATTACTCACAGGCACTAGAAGATACACAGCACAACCGAGGACCACACAATGAGATCAAGGGGAGAGGGAGGGGAGTGTGCAAACCGGGGGCTCTGCCTTTATTGGGGGGTACGAAAGTGGGGTGTCTAGGGTTTTGTGGGTCCACCATTTGGGAACTGAAAACATAAGAGTGGGAATTAAGGCACGGGAAGGGAGACGTAGGGTCACTCAAGCAGTCAGTTCCAGGTTACCCAGGGCTTTCTGCACAGGGGAACTTCCTGGGTGGGGGCAGCCGGGTTGTTTTACTGGTAGCTGTGTCACGTGGCTGGTGGTGTTTATTCCAGACAAATGTCTTTGAAATGGAGGCTTTGACAATAAAAAAAACTTCATGTCAGACCTTTATACTACACAGTATTTGTTCAAGAGGGTGTTTTTTGTCTGTTTAGTTTTGTTACTTGTTTACTGCTTTGTCTAAACAGCTCTTATACAATTTTGTGTTATGTAGGCACAGCTGCAGTTGGCCTTTTAAAAGTTTGAAAGGCTAATGGTTATAAACATACTTTTATTGGTGTGTTGGTTGGTTGGATGGGTGGGTATTTGAGGGCTGGTAGGTTGGTTTTTCCTGAAATCAAGTCTCTGGGGATACTTTAAATGAGCGAATTTTGTGTAGCATTTGAGGGAAGAATTTCAAAAACTATTCTAATTGAATGTTAAAAAAAAAGATCAGGCAGATTACTGCCTGAGTGATGTTATGTGTGGAAAAGCAACTTACCTGCAAAAGCACTCCAAAAGCAAGCAAACAAACAAAAGACCTAGGACTATTTAGTGAATATAAAAATGTATAGATAACAATATTTTTAAGCTAAAATTACTCTTTTGGATTAATTTTCCAGTATCCCCCTTCTATGGGGGGAAGCAATAAATATGTCTTGTTTACTGTTTCTGGACCTGGTCTTCCTGAGAATTGGATCTTTACATTCAGGTCTTCTCGTTAGGAGTTTTCCCGTGAAAAGTAGTTCCAGGGAAGGTTTCAGAAAAGAGACAGATGATTTCATTCAACTCCTGGAATCTATTAGAAAAAAATATATATATACACACACATATATATATATATATATTTTAATATATTTTTCCATTAGGAGCAATTCCAAGGACTGAAAGATACAATTGTGGAGAGTCTTGCTAACCTTGCCTCTTGAAAGTCTTTCATAGTATGATGGCATATCTGATGTGGTGTCTAAATTTAAAAGTTCTTTGACCACAGTGAAAGGAAAATCAAAATGGAGTCGATTTTGCCAAGACAGCTGTCTATTATGGAGGCAAGAGGCCATTGAGGAAGTGTGAATGATGCACATCTCAGCCCAGATGAAATCTGAATTTTGACCACTTATTATCAACCCAGGCCTCCAGAACATCTGCCCAATGCTCCAGAAATTCAAGATACTTATCAGATTCTCACTCTAAAATAACTCATAACAGTACCTACTTACTGGATCCTCACCTAAGTAACTTACGACAGCCTATCCCTTAAGGACAAATATTTCTTTCGTGCATCAGAGCTGATCATAATTTTTGCCAGACAACTTTAACAACATAATGGTTTTTGCCTTTATAAGCCCCTGACTCTTTCTCTTTCTTGGAACACTCTTCCAGTTTACCCGAATCTGTGTCTCTGGAATTGCAATTCCTAAAACTGCCAAAATAAAGCTCTTTGTTCTCTGCAGCTTCCCAAGATTGCAGTAATTGGTTACTGTTCAACACCATAAACAGAGTATGGAGTGCCCATGCTCCAGGCAGTGGAGGGGAAAAAAAGAAAAAAGAATGTCTGTGCATCCTGCTTTTTTATCTTTTTTTTAAATCTAAAATGGGAGTACAGACTAATATCTGGGCCAGGTGTTAGCTCAGCTTTGTTTGATCAAACACAGCAATTATGCGGAATTAGGGTAATGAGGCTACTGCCAGCCAACTGGTGGACATTTTCTTGCATCTAGCTTTTAAAGGAAGTGGGCTTATTATACCAAAGCAAATTCAAATTATAAGGAGGCTTTATTTTTTGCTAATTTAATAAATTATTGTAGTCTCTCCTGATCGTTATTCTGAACTACTGTCTACTTTATAAGAATGTCTCAGGGCATGGGGGATGGAGGGAGGGCATAGCTCAGTGGTAGAGTGCGTAGCTAGCATGCACAGGGATCTGGGTTCAACTCCCAGTACCTCCATTAAAAAAAACTAACTAAATAAATATACCTAACTACTTAACCCCCACCAAAAAGAAAGAATGGGGATAGGATGCTTTCATCTTTGAAATCTCTATGAAAACAGCTAAGACCCAAGAAATGATGTTAAGCTCACTCTCACTATCCGTGATGGGTTGAAAACAGTCATCTTTAATTCTGTAATTTTACCATTTACGTTTCACTTACCAGTATCTGTTAGTGAATCTTTTATTCTGAAGCCATAGGGATAAAAAATAAAATTTCCTTTAAAAATAAATTACCCTGGTGTTCAATATTATCACCACCATAATGTTTGATTTCTGTTTGTCACTTGAATAAGGTAACTCTCTGGTATTTTCATCCTACCATTTAGCTGAAACGTTGGCATCTCTGCGTTCTGTAGATGAAGCAATTCCCTGAAGAATTCAGCAAAAGATCATTTTTGTTTGGTTTCATCAGATAAATGCTTTGGGTTATGGATTTTGAGGGTATTACTCCAAAACCGCTTTATGTTCTGTTTAAATGTGCTTTAAATGTTATATTCTGTGGAAGCTTATGATCTCTTGAGGGAAGGGAACAATCAAAGTAGTCTAATTCTATACTATTTGATCAAGGGATTAATTACTTGTATTTAAAATTCTAGATAATTAGATGGAAAGGAAAACTTGCAGCCATTTAGAAGTCAGCTGGCAGGGAAACCACAGATGGGGAATTTGCGGAGCGTCAAGAGGTTTCATGAGTAGAAACAGCTGCGGTGCCTTTTTAAAGAGCATAACTGAATAATACCAGGGAAGTCTCATCCTGTGCAATGTGAAGTATAACCCCTAACATTCTGAAATGTATTCCGTGGGTTAAATATTAATGCAGAACCACTAAAACTACATCAAATGAGTAGAGCATTGGAATACACCACAATTTGTTTCCCCATTTCCTTATTGATAGACATCTGTGTTATTTCCAGTTTTGAGCTATTATGAATATAGCTGCTGTCAATACTCTTGTACAAGTCTTTTTGTGAACATATGACTTCAGTTCTTTTGGACTAGGATTAGAATTGTCAGACCATAGGTTAGGTGTTTGTTTCAGTTTATAGGAACTGCCAGACGTTTTCCCAAAGTGACTGCATCATTTAACCTTCCCACCGACACTGTATTGTGCAGTTGTCCCACATGCTCACCAATATTTGTTGTTCCTACTCTTTTTAAATTTATCCATGCTTATGAGTATGCAGTGATATCATATTTCACTTTTAATTTGTATTTCCCTGCTAAATAATGATATTGAGCATATTTTCATTAGCTTACTGACCATTTGTATTCTTCCACTGTGAAATGTCTGTTGTTTGCCTATGTTTAATTGAGGCTGTTTTGTATTATTATTAATGAAAGGTAAGAATTATTTTACCATTATCCTCAGAGATATGTGATGTGTATATTTTCTTCCTGTGTGTGGTTTAACTATTCACTATGTTAATGGAGTGTTTTAATGAGTATAAGTTTTGAATTTTGATGAGGCCTAATTTTTTTTTCTTTCAGGGTGAATGCTTATGGTGTTCTATATAAGAAAACTTCCCTTACATCAAGGTAATGAAGATATTCTCCTATGTTTTATTCAAGAACCTTTATAGATTTAAATTTTGTTTTGGTTTATGATTCTCTTGACATTTTTCCTTTTTTAAGTGTCAGGTAGGTGTCAACGTTTTTTTTTTCATATAGCAATTCAGTGGCTCTATCATTATTTAGCAAAAAGGAAAAAAGACTTTCCTTTCCTCTACGGAATTGCTGTAATGCTTTTATTGAAACCTGACAGTTTAGCTGTGGTCTGGGTCTGTTTCAGGATCTTCTCTTCTGTTACATTGATCTGATCTATCTGATTCTATCTGTGTTGATATTTTTCTTTCAGGACTTGACCAGTGTAGTTCCAATGTCTTTTGGCTTGCGTTATTTCTGATGAAAATATGGATCATTTTTGTTGTTCTCTGATGTATGTAAATTGCCTTTTTTTTTCTAGTTTCTTTAAATATTTCACTTTCATTTTTGAATTTCAGCCATTTGACTACAATGTGCCTAAGTGTGGTTTTCCTTATGTTTAACCACTTTGGGATTTATTAAGTGCCTTGAATCTGTGGGTAGATAATTTTTATCAAATTTGGATAATTTTGATCATTAATTTTTTTCAAGTTTTTTTCAGCCTCACTCTCTTTCTCCTCTCTTTCTGGGACTCAAATTCCATGTGTGTAAGACCACCTAATATTGTCCCAAAGGTCTCTGAGTCTTTTTTCATTTTTTTGTGTGTCTTTTTTATTTTCTACTATGCTTCATTTTGAATAGTTTCTATTAACCTGCCTGCAAGTTTCATGAACCTTTCTTCTGTAGTATCTAATGTACCTTTGGAAGTACATTCAGGACATTTTCATTTCAGATTATTATATTCTTTTCTTTCAATAATGTTTCTTTGGTTTATTTTATAGTTTTCATTTCTCTGATGAGATTCCCCCAATATTAACATTATGACCATATTTTCTTTTAAATCCTTGGACATTTTTTAATAGCAGTTTTAAAGTCTTTGTGTACTAATTTCAACACATGTGTCATCTCTAGCTCTATCTCTATTGATAATTTATTCTCCTGGTTATAGATTAAATATTCTTGATTTCTATTGTGTGCCAAGCATTTTGAATGATGCATTTTTGAGAGCTGGAATTTATCTGACTTTACCTAGTGTCATGTGGTTCATATACGGATGGATCAGCTTGGTCCTCCTGAAACACTGCAGTGGGCTTTGGGGGAGCGTCTAGGGCATCCCTCACTCAAAGATGAGATTAGCCCTACTTCTAAGGTCTAGCTTTTCGGTGCTATCAATGGAATTCCAGGGTTTTCAGTGAAGTCTCTACACTAATTTCAATCCCAGTGTCTCCCAGAACAATGTAATATCTAGAATTTATGTTCAGCTCACAGTCCCCCAATAGCTACATTTTTCCAAGTCCCACGGAGTCTTGCTCTGACCTTACACAGCTGAGTATTTAGCCAAATATTCAAGATCCATGTGCAGATTTCTGTACCTTATTGTCTGCATAGCTCCTTCTAATCTTCTGCCCTCCAAATTCCATTCACCTCAGCAGTCCCAAATCCTATCTCTGTTTCTTTTGCACAGCTAAACTCTTAGTTTTTGTTTGGGTTCCACTTAGAAGTACCGCAGTTTGGAAAGTGCCCCCAAGAAGTAAACTGTTTTTCTTCACTCAAGAACCATAGCATTCTACTGTCTGTTACTGGGTCCTGTCCAATACCCAAAAGCAGATGCTTCACACATTTTTCTAGTATTATATTTGTTTACTGTGAGAGAAATTGTCTAATCCCAATTTTAGGTCATGTTTGAAATCAGAAATCTTTTCATTCTGTATTTTAAAGTTGAATAAACTGAGACAAAGAGAGGTTACATAATTTCCCAAAGTTCCCACAGGTTGTCAGAGCTGGAATCTGATGCATTCTATCTGGCTCTGGAGTGTGTGGTCTAATGGGGAGTCTGGCAATAGTGTTTTGAGACTTTTTTTCAGGACCTCAATTTCCTGAAGTTAAAAATGAAAAAAAATATATATATATAATGTGGTAGTCCATGGGTAGGTACACCACATGCCTAGTGACTAAGAAATAGAGCATGCTGTTCTATAACCATGGTGACAGCAGGCAATAACTTATTTTAGTGTTTTCCCCAGCCAAAAAGTAAAAAGCAGCAATACATGGTTTCTCTGCTTTTCTGACCTTGCGGATTGCTCAGTCCATGCACCACTATGAGTACTGAACATCAGAATCACCTCCATGAAACCTCAGGCATGCTGTGCAGAGCTGCATCAATGCAATCATTTGTATCCTAGTGTCATTTATCCAGTTTACTGGTCCAGAAGTAAACCACAGTGAGAGCAACTTCAGGCAAGCTGATGTTGTCAGTTTTGTCAGCCTTTTCTCCTAGACCAGTCATTTATGTTCTTGTCTAATATATTTAGGCTCAAAATTGTGTCATCAAGTCTTTTTGTAATCAATTTCTCCATAAACTTCAGATTAACTAGAATTCTGGAGCTTAAACAGTCTGAGTGATTCTTTTCGCAATATTACCAGGCTCATAAAAATTTCTAGTTGCATTGCTAACAATAACATTTATGTTCCTTTTAATGAAACAGCACAGATAAAATAGGACAAAGTTTCCTTGCAATAGGGACTTGGGTTTCTGCTTCAATGTTAAATTTTTAGACTCTGTGAACTCAGATTTTTATTGCTAAGGTGAGAGTACTTTCTTTAATGTACTAAGTATAAATCAATTTATATTTGAAGGAGATATTATGTGTCCCAGAAACTATCCTCAGAAAGCAGGGGAATAATTTAACATAGTCGTCAAGATAGCCCAAGACAACATGCATTAATTACATCACTCCTTCATCAAGAAAAACCAAATAGACAACCTTGGTAAAATCCCAACTATGAAAAGATATTATTCCTAGTGTTAATGGAAATAACTGTAGAAAGTTTGTGATTATAAACTCACAAAGGACAAAAATTTTGTTACTTTCAACAGTATTTGCAGCATATCTACTGGAGGTAGGATACTGTACTGACTTTATTCATTAGCTCTTATGAAAGGAGGCAATATATAATGCTTTGAAGTCAAATAGGGAGAAACCTTTGTCAAGGGTATCAACCTAACAGGAAATGGACTCATTCTTCAGGTACAAGGAACTAAAGCTTTAAGTGTGAGTAAATGTAAGAGACATGTGTTGTGGTGTCTGCCTTCCCATACCCCTTCTCTCTGGGAGCTACCTGGTAGAAGTTGCGGGCCACCGCAGCCATATGTATACCCCGTGACCTCAGCACCACAGCTCATTGAACTAGGAGTATGCACCAGACTTTAAGCATCCAGTTCTCTGACCATCTAGTAATCAACCATATTCTCTATGCTTAAATTAAACTAAGAAGTGATATGGGAAAATACAGTGCTATGTCAGTTGAACTCAATACCCATAGAGGCTGGCCTGGCATAGTCATTTTTAGCGACATGCATACAGACAACTAAGCAGAGAAAGGAGATCTGCAGTGAGAAGCAAAAAGGAAGGAGCAAGCACTTAGAAACAAGCAGAAGCAAAAGGCCAAAACTGCACAAAAAGTAGATGAAGAAGTCATTGTTTCTGGCTTCCCAGTTCCTTGTTTCACAAACCCCCAAGTATTTCCGTTTTTATACCCTTGAGGTTGCCTGTGCAACACTTAAAATTAATCTCTTTTCACCGAAACTAACTGGAATAGCTTCCTTGCAATAAATATTCCCTGACTATGATGCTCAACCATCTAGGTCTGTCTTTAAAAAAAAAAATCAGAACAAACTGGCCTATATTTTAAAAGTTTCTTTGGAAATAATTATCCCCCAAAGTGAAGAGGCGGCCTGTCCACCTTCCTAAGTAAGCTCTGTGGTCCCTTCCAAAATAAATGAGCCGGCATAATTAACCGTGTGCAAGAAATAAGCAGCTATTTTGCATTACTTTGCTGATTAAGAAATCAGGGCTAAGAGACTGGTAATACCAAGCAGCTCTTGATGCTTGAGGATCAGCATAACCAAATCAGACTCAATAAAGTAAAATGGAGTTGCAGGCAGCTATTTGGTTTTTAGGTATCATATGTTAATTAGCTTTTCATTCTATTAGGCCAAGAGCTTTATTAAAATAGCG
Organism: Camelus bactrianus; assembly: GCF_048773025.1. NCBI lineage: Eukaryota > Metazoa > Chordata > Mammalia > Artiodactyla > Camelidae > Camelus > Camelus bactrianus. Next base: position 44,284,090 of record NC_133541.1, read on the forward strand.
ATGGTTCAGTTCTATCTTCTACTCCTATTGTGACAAGTATATAATCTTTACTAACTGAGCTTTCTATGTTTACTCTCATGACTTCATTAGACTTAGATATTGTCAAATGTTAGGGAAGCAAAACAGACTTTTAAATAATGTATTTCCTTTACCTTATTGCATTTTCAAGCATTAGCAACAATCAGTGTAATTGCCTATTTGCACCAGCAAGACCTCTCCTGAGACTGCCACTTCAACTAGGTCTGTCTTCTAAATCTAATAATACCTATTGTTTGCCCAGCATTTTAAAGTTTTCCAGGCACTATCCCATGTGGCATCTCATTTTGTTCTCCGTAGGAAAGGAAACTCGTGTTGTTCCTAATTAGAAGAGGAGGTGATGAAGACCAGAAAAGTCCACTGTATTTGTTATCTGCAGACTACATTAACAAACAACCACAATCTTCATGGTTTAACAATACAGATTTATTATTTTACATTTCTGTAGGTCACACATCCAACATGGTCTCATCAGGCTAAAATCAAGGTGTTGCCAGAACTGCATTCCTTTCTGGAGGATCAAAGGCACATAGCCTTGTTTTTAAATTCTGGGGCTCTGCCCTATGATTTTCCTGGTGGGACTTTTCTCGTGGCCTCTTCTTCTACCACAGATACCTCTAATACCAACATGCAAATGACTCAGCCCATATCTGCTAGAATCTTTTCTTCTTCTGGACTCTGTTCAAAACTAGCAGACATTCACTTCCCCCTCAAAATGGTCATAGCTGTGATGATGCAAGAACGTGCCATCCTTGCATCCTTGTATTCCCAAGTGCTACCCCAAAACACCAAAAAAGATCACCAGACATTTTGCTTCTCTGTTAATGGTGGGAGGTACAGGGTGCAACATCTTGTCCTTTCCCTACTGAGAGGATATGTCCACATACTTCAGTTCACCAGCCCCCTAACATCTTCATCAGTGTGGCAGACCCCTGAATTTTTGTGGCGTGGATCTCTTCCCTCCTGGTATACCTATGTTTTACCGAGGCATTCTGAGGACTTATAGTTTCTTGACCATCAGGAGTGTTTAACATATTGCCATCAATATGTTGAATGAAGGTAGTGTCCCACAGAGTGTCCAGCCCGCCCTGTTCCCTTCAGATTATGTTGCACAGAGGGTGGAAGAATTAACATTCACCTGGAAATAGACTGTAGTGTACACTGTTGGCTGTTCAGTGTGAAGATAAATCACTTCTTATTCTTTCTGAAGGGTTTGGAAAGAATGCATTCAGAAGATCAACAGCTACAATATACCACAGACTTCTACAATCTACTAGAGACTTCAACCTAGGGCTACTCCTTGGTTAGGTGTGTAGTAATCCACTCACATACATCATGATCCATCCAGTTTTTGCAAATGTCAGACCAGTAATTTAAATGGAGATATGATTGCGATCACCATCCTTGCATCCTTTAAGTCTTTGAGTGCGGCGCTAATCTCTGTAATTTTTCCTGAGGTGAATTATAATTTGACTCACTATATTGGCAGGGGTAGGGTAGGGACAGCCTCGGAGTTTTTACTTGGCCTCTCATGCTAGTATAGCTTGGATTTAATGGGCCAAAGAACAAATGTGAAGGTTCCATTATGAATATATGTTTAGGAACTAAAGACATGACCACCAGGTGGGTCTGTGGGCCGAATGGACCCCCTGCAATATAGATGTGGATGAGAGTTCCGTTTATTACTGGGCCTTGATAGGTCCCTGTTCTAACAGGAGGTCGGTGATAGTTCTTTGAGTTCCCGAGTATCAGTGTTAATTTGGTCCCTGTGTCCAACAGCCTTCAAAAGGTATAGGTATCCTCTTTTCCCTGGTTTATTTTTACCCTGTAAGTGGTTCAAAGTGTTGTTTGGCAGAGGACCAGGAAGATCAAGTGTCTATATTCCTGTACACTTTTGTCATAGTGTCACAGGGTCCTTCCCTGTGGAAAGAGCCTCCCCTTTAGTTGATGGATTCTGGGTGCAGAAATGGGTTCAGGCACTGAAACTGGCTAAGGAGTCATGACTTACCGTTACACAGCTGGCCTCAGCCTTCTGCTCATCCAACACTGATTTCTTCAGGAAATAAATATGGTCTCAAGAAGAGTCTGGCTTCGGCCTGACCATACAACTATGGAGGCTCTAGACCAGTGTGACCCAACTGAAATATAATGTGAGCTATTTGTGTAAAAAGAAACAGATGGAACTATTCTTCATGTAGTTTACTTAACCCAAGATATATGACTAGCCCAAGAAGGGGAGGTGGGTGTGAAACTTCTTAGACATCTCTGAGAGAGGCAGCTGTTACTGGTCAAAGGCAATTCTCCAAAGACGGTCGCAGCTGCAAGCCATCACCCTCAGCACTTGCAGCTATTAGGGAAGAAGTTCACTGGCTGGAAAAGGGAATCTGGCTGGGAGCCCCATAGTATCTACTACACCAAGTTAGCTCAAATCATTTCTGTTACTTGCATCTAAAAACCTTAACTTAGAATACCTGAAGTGTGGCCCTTTTCCCCATGCCTTTATTTTTAAGAAGTCTTCAGAATGTGAGCTACAAGTGCTGAGCCATTCAAAATGAAGAAGGAAACAGGGCAAACCTAACAGATCCAACGGGCTAAGTCGGCCAAGTAAAAACAAAGCCTTAAATTAAAGCAGGGGCACTCAAAATCTGCTCCCAGCATCACCTGAGAGCTCATTAGAAATGCAAAATCAGAATTTCTGGGGTGGTGGTGGGCGTGGGGGTGCAGGAATCTCTGATAGAACCGTTCCTCTCAGTGATTCTGATGGGCACTCAAGATTGAGAACCATAGAGTCAAATGCTTGCTCCCTTTAGGAAGGAACCTCAGTCCTAGAACAGCAAAGGGAGACTCACTTAATACCTATGTTCCTGACCCCTTAAAAAAAAAAGCAGACCAGCTCCTTAGATGAACAACCCTAACACTATGTGCATTTTCCATGAGAGACCTGGATGGGGGAAAAGGCCTCCATATTTTGATGCATTCATAATTAAGATACCACAACTCACTGCTTCTTTGCGGCAGAATGTTTGAGGCTAGTGCTCCATTTTCAGAGTTTATAGAACAGGAAATGATTCTGAATTTTTACCTAATGTATTTCTGTGGAAAAGTGCAGCCCAGTATGACACCTGCTGGTGCAACAGACCTAATACAATGTGACAGAGAAACAAAACGACACCCAGCCATGCCCAACCCTTCTGCCAAGCTGCCCTAGATTTGCTAAAGTTCATGGCCAGGTAAATCTGATTGGTTTCCTCCCTAGAGATGCAAGCCTCCCAGCCAAGTTGCAAAGAAAAAACTAATGATCAGGAGATAAAATAAGTTCAATTAGAGACCAGACACAGAAAAGTCATCAAAACAGAGCCAAGGGACCCAAACACTGAAGATTGGCCCTAACTTCAAATAAAGAACTTTTTTTAAAAATTTGGTTGGTAGTTTTAGTCACTTAAAGATTAATCATCAGAACTGATCTATAACAAATAGGACAGAATCGAGACAATGTCTAGGCATCAAATTAAATGAGTATAATGCAAAGTCCTGTTCTCACGGTTACCATCCACTACTATTTTGCTCTAATTCTAATCCATTGTCAAACTCTGCAAAAATTTTTTCAAAAATATTTCTACTCTAAATGTTTATTAAAGTGTTAATTAGGCAATACAATAATCAATACACTTGTCCATGTGCAATAGCTCTGTTATCCATCATGGTGACCCTTTCAGTACAGTGATTCACTGAGCACTGATACATAAAGCTTGTCCTATGCATCTTGACTTTATGAACAATTTTTAAAGAACTAGAACGTTTTTCTTACTAAAATGCATAACATTTAAAAGCTGTAATGAGTAAGGCAGATGTGTATATATGTGTATATGTGTGTGAGAACTTTGTAGGCACCAGCTGTATTGCTGGATTATGATCATGACCATCTCCTGAGATTGCACTGTTTGTGTGGTGGTGCCTATTAGCAGAGATTACATTAGGGTAGGTTGGAATCCTTTTACCTCCATTTACAAGTTGCATTTGAGCAAGCCATTTAACTTCTTTGTGCCTTAGTTTTCTCCTCTGTGAAAGGGATAATAATAGTACCCACCCAAATAAAACAGTTTGAACAGTATCTGACACAGGATAAACACTGTATAAAAAGGTTAGATACCAGAAATATTTACACAGCATTGTAAATTGAGTATAGTTCAATAAAAGGTTAGATAATATTATTAATAAAATGCCAAGACATATTGTTTATTCTATATTTTTTCATAGAGATGTAGAAGAAAATTTGAAACTGTAAAATTATTTTATAGTCTCTCAAGATACCCTTTTGGATAAGATGAAAGAATTAGGCTAAATAACAGTTCAATAAAGTGAAACCATTTAAGAACCAAATCATAAGCATTTTGTCTAGTGGACTGATGTCAGTGATCAGGGAAATATCTCCTGTGATTTTCAGAATTCTCTATCTGCCTTTGGTCTGTTCAATGTACTATCAATGACCTGAATAAAGATGGAAGAGCATACTTATCAAATTTTCAAGTAAATTTGAAAGAGTTTATAAATACAATGTCTATGTATAGCAGAATGAGTAGTAACAGTAACAATGATAGTAGGAGCTACAGCTACTGAATATACAGTGATGGGCAGTTTCTGTGCATCATCTGTAACCAACAGGATGGTCCTTCGAGTCTGAGATTACAGCTCCCATACCAGGATATCTGTGATTACCTACTTTTCTTTTCTTAATAACAAAGTTCTGAGGGAAAACACCTGCCCAGTATGGGCTCCCAACCTCAACTCCAGGCCCAGGGGTGTATAATATTTGTTTCAGCCAGTGGCTTTTTACCTGTGGTCTCAACCAATGACATCTGGGAATTTGTTAGAAAAGGAAATGGTTGGGCCCCACATCAGACCTCCTGAGTCAGAAACTCTAGGGGGGGAGCCAAATCTGTGTTTTAACAAGCGCTATAGGTTATTCTGACACATACTTGGTTTGAGACCACTGGTCTGAGCCAATCTGATTATCCCATACTCCTTGCCAGGGACTGGTTTAAACATGGTCCTATGATAGACCCATGGACAATGAGACATGAGAGGAAATCTGAAGGACTTCCAGGAAACATTTTCTTCTTTCTTTGGAAGAACTTTCTGGGAAGATGAAGTCCCCCTTCTGCTGGTGGGCATTTTCGACTGTGATGCGTGGAACTGTGGCAGCCATCTTGAAGTCGTGAACGGAATTAGCCTGAGAAGACACTGAATGTAGCAAGATGGGAGGAAGGAGCCTGGGTCTCCATGACACCACTTAGCCACCAAATTTACCAAAACTAAAATTGTCTCACCTCCAGACTTCTTGCTATGGATAATATATCCTCATTAATTAGCCATTTTAATTTGGAGTTTCTAATATCTACTATCAAAAGCACCCTAAGAAATACTGCACAATTTTACAGTAAAGCAAACTGAACCTCTGAGAGACTGAGTTACTTTCTCAAGAGAAAATTCAAAACTGTTTCAATAGACCAGGTAAGTGGATATGTGTCTGTGTAGCTTGGGGAAGTGCTGGAAGTGAAGGTGAAGAGATGGAAAGGCGAGGCATACTCTAATTTAAGCTTGTGTGAAAAAGCCCTAAGAAATTGAGATGTTGTCTAAGCCAACAGGATGGCAAGCTACAAGAAAATGGAAGGAAAGAGGCTGAAGGCAATCGAGGCCTCAGTCAGTGAAAACTGACAAGGGAGGGCATAAACAGGAAGGAAAATGTTAGACTGTATTCCACACTAGTGCATTTTATTCTCATCTAAAGTATTATGCTCCGTTCTAAGTGCCCCATTTTCATGGAAACAATTGAGAGCACATATAGTATAGTATGACTCAGAGATGAAACTGTCTTGACAGTCAAGCCATAGAATTTTATAGAAAAGATAAGACCCACAAAAATATAATTGTATTATTCAAGACTCTTTGGGGGCAGGTAACAGAAACTCACCTCAAACTGTTTAAGCACAATTTTCTGGCTCATGTACCTAGAAGTTCAAGAAGTAGCATAGCTTAAGGTGTGGGCTGGCTCCAGGTGCTCTGACAGTGTGTATGCTCAGGGCTTTGCTTCCTTCCCTGCTTTCTTGGGTCACCCTCAGTCTCAGGAGGGCTCTCTCCACATGCCATGAGCTCATAGTCTAGCTGCAGCGCCAAAAGATGGAGAACTTCTCTTCTCCAGTAGTTTCCATAAAAGTCCCAGTGTAGAATTCTCCTGAACCAGTTTGGATAACCGGCCTAGGACTGAGATAATGACTGTGACCAGGGGAATGGAATATGCTGAGCGAGAGGGTCTCTATTACATGCACATCCTAAAGGGTGTGGAAAAGAAAGCTTTCACTCCATGGTAGACCCCATCAGTGGAGAACAGCATGAAGATGATTTCCCATTTGAAAATTGATTATTATGAGAAGAAAGGGAAATGGATCCTGGGCAGGCAAAAATAGAGATGTTTGCTTCAATAATACTTGTCTTCAAATATTTGAATGAATAACAAATAAATAGACCCAGCTTATTTTGTGAAGTCTCCCTTGATGTAACAAGAACTAATATATAGAAGTTACTGGGAAGTATGTTCCTATTCAACACAAAAGCATTTTATAATTTTTAAAGCTGTCAACAATGATTAGGCTGCACCAAAAAGCGAGGATGTCTATCATGAGAAGTTTTCAGGCCAAGGTCAGATGGCCACCTTCAAATGATATAATACAGGGTTTTCCCTGAATTGGTAGAAAGAGGGAGTAAATGAAATCTAAGGCCTTTTCCAACTCCAAGTCTGTGATGTATTCTATAAACATTCTAGTTGAAAAATCATCTATTGCTCTTGTCGTTCCTTGAAATGACTCCTTTAAAACTGTACTGGTATTTCTGGAAAGCCTCTGCCTGGCTTATAAAGAGACTGGATAATGAATTTTTGACCAGCTCTTCTGTTGTTATGGTAACTAGAGAAAGGGATATAGCAAAAAGGATTGGCTAGTGATTAGAGAATTCTTAAATAGCAATGGCTGCCAATGTAGAGAGAATTCACAGTATGTAGCAATGATAGCAGGGTGGTCGGCCCATCACTTGGAGAGGGAAATCAAGATGGGAGAATCTAACCACAAAGTATGACAGTCATGGCAAGCATGAAATGCTCACCTAAACAAAGGAAGGAAGATGAAAGCCCTATGAGTAGATGCTGGTGCAAGATTAGGGTTCAGGGTTTCAAAAGGAAGTTGCTTTGAATCAGTACGCGTAGTATCTTTTAACCTCTTGATTCATAGACAGCATTTATTTCCAATTAAAGGAATATTTAAAGGAGTGGAGGCTAACTTCAGAAACCATTCAGAAGTACAAGTGTGATGGCTTAGATGATACTGCATGATGTTGACTCCCTCCCATGTGCACAACCTCCCTGTCCAACTGGGGGTGGGGAGGGTGATCAGTCTGCCTCAGTCAAACACATATATTGACCAAGACAAAATACGGCTAGCTCCAATCAATTGTCTAAATGGTTCAAAAGTCATTGGATGAGAGAAAAAAGTACTTTTAATTTAAGGAAAACTGAGATTAAGCTCATTTCAACATAATTGTTAATAAGCTCCCCTTTGAATAAACCTTTTTCCATATGCTTAACTGTTTTCTAAACACAAAATAAGGAATTGGACTAGATTTGAAACTCTTTCACAACTGGGCAGAGGCATCTCTGAACTTTCTAAAATTGTATACAAAATTGATGTCTATTCACTTTTGCTCAGGGAAGATAGATGTTCCATAGTTCCCACCAGATTTTTAAAAGGAATTGTGACCCACCACGAGCCCTAAGTGAATCCCTCTGACATAAGATTAGCTTCAGAAATGTGTACCCTGGACCCTGTGAGAACACCAATGTGCCTATAAAACATGAGAAAAAGGAAAGATAATTAAAGCTCACTGCTGCAATGAACTCCAGGAGTACTGCATGGGTTATAATAGAAAGTTTTCACACATTTCCAGCTGTTGTGGACAAATTAGAGCAGCCTTCCATCTTAGAAGACAGAGAAGGTTTAAATTGTTACTGGACCAGCACTCACTATGGAGTCCACATAAATCTGGCAGATTCCTGCTCCAAGGCCCCGCAGGTGCCTGGCTGCTGCCCTTTAAAGATAACAAAGACCAGTCCTTTCCTAATGTATACTTGCCTTCGCTGAGATAATGATCATCTATACACTGCCCAGAAGCCTGACCACCAAGACTGGCTGTACACCCCTTACCAAAATCCCTAGCCCTACCCTTTCAGGACTCCCTCCCTTCCCTGTTACCTCAACATCAACCAATCAGAATTGTGCACTTGCTGATCACACACCCTGCAACGCCCTTTGTGCCCGATGTCACATAAGCACAAGGAGTTAAAAGTTACCCTGCTTTATAAAAGACCTCAGCAACTGACCCTTGGGACACATTAATTACCTCTCGTCTGTGGCTCGCTGTTGCCTATAGCAGCGTATCTAATAAATTCCTTTACTATCTCCCTCATTTGTCTCTGGTAAATTCTTTTACCACCTGCTTACTGGCCCTCCAAATCCCACACACTCACCATTAGGGGACACTCCAAGTATCTTAAAGTTTGAAAACTCATTTCTGAACTAACTCAAGAAGGCAGAGGAAAGTAAACATGTTTTCATTATGCAACTTAATAGAAATAAGGTAGGGCATATCTCTGAATTGCCATTTTTCTACAGGTTTATTCAGCCCATAGGATTTCAGAAGATCAAGTAGATAACTATAATTAGAGTCAGGATTACCTACAATACTGAAAACCAGAAACCATTAAAAAATGTATAGATTCTGAAAATGTATAGACTTCTTATTAAGTTCTCTGAATCTGAAGTTATCTTTTAAAAAATTACATGAATGCTTCTGGTTAGGAAAATGGCTAGGAATGAAAATAAATCTTTGTGTCACTAAACAAGGGGTTAAAAATATCACAGAAAACAATGTTGTTCCTGATGCATATGAATACTGAGCAAATGTGCTTCTGAAAATAAGGTATCCATTTCTGCATGGCTCAGCCATGCAGATGCCCTTTCAAAAGAGTAACCTGTGAACAGGCTTTCCTGGATGTCATGAGATTGTCTTCACCAAAATGTTTTCCAGTGAATTATAGACTATAGATTGCCCTTGTGCCTTCAGCCACAAGTGAACGTAATCTCATTCTAGATGGGTGTTTACTGCTGAAATCCTAAGCTCTGTTGCTCCATTAACAAGTTCTTTTCCTTTTTCCTGTGGCCATTTTTGTTCTCCTCTTGCTCCCCAGTCCCTGTAGTTCTGACACTCCACAGCTGCCTTGAGCCTCCTGCCCCCCACCCCAAACATGCGCCAGCCCACGGTTGCCACTGCCACCTGGGGGCCTTCAGTCCCAAAGCAGGTGAGGCTGTGCTCTCTCTCCCTTTCTGCTCCAAGACCACTTTACTTCTTCCTAGCCCCGATTTTCTAGGTATAGTGGGAAATCTGTCTGTCCCCACTCCAGACCCCCTGTGTAGTGACTCGATCACCATTTAACATTGTGTTTTCTGGACTAATATTCTCAACTACTTTCATTTTTATTATTCTTTCTTTCTACCTTTACCAAAACATCCATCCTAAAATGCTAATCATGAACACTGACTCCGCCTGATCAATAATCACATCACACTAGGGTGTGTTTTTCATATCCCTAAATCTGTACCATTGCTGATAGACTTGATATAGTAATAAATCACTAAAATGTTTAGAACTATCCAAGGCCATTGGTCTTTTTGTACCAGTATTAGTCCCAACAATTATTTCCCATCTTGTAACTAAGTATTCTATTTGTTTCTTCTTAGATTTAAAACATTTGTTTGTCTTTGAGGAATGTTTACTTAAGCTATTCATTTAGCTAGACATTTGGGGGAAGGACAAGAAGATAATGGATTTTTTTTTTTTTTTTTTTTGCCGTATATCCTGTCTTGTCTCTCTGTATGATCTCTGTGTTTGCTTTTTTTTTTCTATGCCCATTTCATAGTAATTGTATATCTAGGTACCAGGTTAGTAAGAATGCAGTGTGAGAATGTAACACAACTTCTTAAAATGCTTTTCTATACTTTGCCATAGACCAGTTTCAGTGGTGATTCTAGGACCCTCTTGTTCTGTTTGGACAAGACAAATTCTGTTTAGATGTGATGTTTGTCCACAGACTTCTAATGCTCTCATTCTGCCCAGGTGATGTTTCATGCCTCTTCTCAGATTTATGGGTGAAGGGCAGAATGAAGTGCACCCCTCCCAGCTGAGCTCTCAGCTTCCTGCAGGCTTTCCTTAGTTCCCTCTGTGCTCCGAAGGAGCAGCATTGCCTACACTCACTGTCTGGGCCTGGGTCACTCTGAACCTCAACCCCTAAATTAGCCCCACGTGTCTCAACTCTCACCCAAAGTACTTTACTTTTTAGTAACAGGTTGCCCAAGGGATACATGCCACCGCCAGTTTTTGACCACTTCCTCCCTCCCTCCCTCCCATTCCTGACCATTTTCTGTTGGAAATATCCTTGAAGGGAGTAGTAACTTGGTAAGAAGGAATAATATTTGAAGTTTGAGAGTGCAACAAAGTGATAGGCAATTTAGCACCTTTATGATAAAGAGATAGCTGCCTAATTTTCTGGGGCTCTGGGTCCAGGAACACAGTAGCAATGGGAGGAACGATCTTACAACTTATTTTTTAGGTGTACTCTGTCTCATAAATCAGAGCCCAGGTACGTCATGAAAAGAACTCTTAATATCACATCGCTTATTGGTCTCAGTTCTTAGAGGTGATGTGTTTACCTTTTATCTTGTTTCTTTCTTTTAGTGGAAAGTTGGGCAAAATGCAGGGAGGCTATAATTGAGGCTGCTAGACAGATGCTGCATTAAACAAGGAGTCTTTCCTTAGGAGCTTAGCTTCTCAAAGTGCCTTTGAATTTTAATCCCTTTTACTCAGGCACAAATAATTTTTCTGAATTTGATGTTATTCATGAACCTGATTAGTATGCATAGCATATTATACTTTCTAAAGAAGAATTCCATAGAAATATCTCGCATTTCACAGGCTCTTCTGCAATATGACCTTGATATTCCCTCACCAAGAGGTAGAATCAGTATCTCCACACCCTTGAATCTGGGTAAGACTTGCATTTCTTGACTGACAATAAAATATAGCAGAATGACTTTCCTGGCCTGGCACTTCCTCTTCTTGTTTCTGGAAAACTTTCTCTTGGGATGTTCACTCGGGGAACCTGGGTACCATCCTATGAGAAAGCCAAGCTACAAGGAGAGGCTACATGTAGGTGCCCCAGGAAGCAGGCTGGGATCAAAGCTCACCATAAGCGTGAGTCTGTAATATCCAGCCCGATAGGACTTTCAGAGCAGCCCTGTGATCTGAACTGAAATGAGAGACCCAAAGTAAGAACCACTTGGCTGAGCTCAGTCAATCCACGGAACCATGAGAGAAAATAATAATTTTGTTTTAGGTTGCCAAGGTGTGGGGTGATTTGTCAAGCAGTAAGAGATAACCAGAATCCTGTGTTAAATGGAACCAGACCCTGTGAGTCATCTCTGTTATATTCTCCTCAAGCTGATCTGGAGTTATTTCAATGGGAACTTTTTGTAAAACATACAGTAGGCCCAACATAACTTTCAGGGTAAATTAAACTAATAGTGATATCAGTGATCCAAATAGTGTGTAAAAGGGTGTGTGTGTGTTGGGGGGGGTGTATTTAGTGGTATGTAAGTTCCATAGGGCTGCCATAACAAATCAGCACAAACCTGATGGCTTAAAACAACAGAAATTTATTCTCTCATAGTTCTGGAGTCCGTAAGTCTGAAATCAAGGCATCTTTCAACAGGGACATACTTCCTCTAAACCTTTTAGGGGAGTATCCTTCCTTGCCCCTTCCAGCTCCTGCTGGCTCTCGGCATTCCTTGGCTTCCTTAGGCGACATTATCCCAAACTCTGACTCTTGTCTTCACATCTTATCTCTGTGTGTGGGTCTTCTCTGTAAGTCTGTATGTCTCTACTCAGATAATACAGGATTATTTCCTCTTCTCAAGATTTTAACTTACATACATCTGGAAAGACCATTTTTTGAAATAAGGTAGCATTCTCAGTTTCTGGGGATTTGACATGGATCTCTTTCGGGGCCATTTTTTTGGCTTATCACAGTTGGTATGGAAACAGGAGCAGCAGAAGGAATTCCCTATCACCCTAAGGTCACAGGATAGGTAAATAAAGCTGATAATTATCAAGCAAGTGAATCAGTTCATTGTAGAATTTCAAAAACAGATGGTGGTTTATGCTGCAGTGTGAGTTCTTTCCGTAAGATTGATGACCAAATGTGAGTTACTTCCTTATCTGCCTTCTGTTCAGTTGTTGTGATCACTAACTATATATATATATATATATTAGTGTGAAAGAAATGTAGGCAAAATAAGTATTTGTAAATGTCTTCAAATCAAGCTCAATTCAGGATAACATGGATATTAACAAGGTTAACTTTGTCTAACAGTGAAGGACGACTTTTTGTTATACCACTTTGGAATTTCCCTGGCAAACTGCTTACACTGACCACATAGTAATTGGTATTTTGGCATTATCTGACTTTTGATCATCTTCCTCATATAATTACTGTAAATGTATTGTTTATTTCCTTCACTTGAATTCTGATTTTTTTTCTCTGCACTGTTGTAGCAGTATCCTGGTACTCAGAACAATCTAAGCTTTTTATTTACCCTACAAGCCCTAAAGGAGAAGGTGCAGGGGAAAAGTTAATAGCTCATATTCTCATCCCAAGCATGAGAACTACTTAAGTGAGATGCCAACTAAATATGCCAGCAGTATTGGCAGTGGTATGATGTCTGCTCTCAAATGCACTGAAACACCTGAGTAGTGAGTGTTGGCAATTGTGCTGGTATCATGTTTATGACTTGTAAATTCAATCATCATTGATTGAAACTGTGCAATTTCTGAGCTAAGAACAAGCAGATAATTAACATCCTCTGTGGAGTCATCTATATAATTTATTAAATACTTCCATTGGTCAAGAAGTTGATTTTAAACTTCAGAGAATTCTAATGTTTAAACTCTTATCTCTATCTCTAGCACACACATCACTCACTCATACACACACACACACACACACACACACACACACACACACACAGAGTGGAAGAGAATGTCTATGAGTGAGAGACAGACAGACAACAGATATTTGTAACAGCCATAATGATGTCTGCTGGAAAATGCACCAAAACACCCATCAGTTAATGTTGGCAAGTGTGTTGTGATTAGATGCTTATGATGCAACTTGAATCACTGGTGGGGGAGGGGAGACAATAATCATTATTTTAATTTAGAGAATCCTGCCCTTCTCTAGTATTAGAGAAGAAAGGCAAAATGGAAATATAGACAATATTTGTTATACTATGTTCCTCTCCTAATCCACAAATCTGATTCCTGGGGACTCTATTCTGAATAAAATACTAGGCAGCTTTTAAAAAAATACCAATGCCATAAAATAAATCCACCACTTGTGTTAGAGCATATACAATGAGATTAGTGACACAAATGGATATTTGTAGTGTGGAGGGTCTCAGTTTTGCATGTGTAACCAGTTTAGTGAACAATCTGAACAATCCACCAACTACTCCTTTCAAACATGATCTCTGAAATCTACTTTCCATGCTCCCTAATGACATTCTCATTTTAGTGAGGACGGTTCAACTTTAGGTATTAAAAAAGTCAGTCAAACACAACCAACCTCAAATCGTGTCCCTAATTTCACGTACCCTAACAAATCCTGGGGGATGAGATGTCAGTCTTACCTTCTTATTGTCATTCTCTATCCCTACAAGAAGTTTTCCTAGCATTGCTCTTGATTGGAACTCTCCATACTAGTTTTCCAGGACTGTTATAACAAAATACCATAGACTGGGCGACTTAAACATCCGACATTTATTTTCTCATAGTTTCAGAGGCTGGATGTCCAAAATCAAGGTGCTGGCAGAGTTGGTTTCTCCTCTCTCCTTGGCTCTCAGATAACCATTTTTTCACTGTGTTTTTACATGGCATTTCCTCTGTGCCCACACATCCCTGGTAACTATTTTTCTTTTCATAAAGACATTATTGGATTAAAGCCCCACCTTTATTACCTGACTTAACTTTAATTACCTCCTTTATGGTCCTGTCCCCAAATGTAGTCACATTGGGAGTTAAAGCTTCAATATATGAATTTTGGAGGAAGGCAGTTCAGTCCATAACACCATCCTTTCTCTTACTCTCAGTGAGGAAAGGGGAAATCCCACAGCATCCCTCATCACTTGATGGGGGGAGGTGAAGAGTCTCAGCTCCCATTTAGCTAACTTTTAGTCATTCACAGATGAAGCCTAGCAGCTCCTTAGCACTTAGCATTCCATTTAGGTATTTTATGTCTATTTTCTGCTTGAGGGGCCTTAGCTAAAATTCAGAGGGAACAAGGAAGTCCAATCTAACATCCAGTTGTCACGAAAAATTCTATCTTTTCTTCAAGACCTTGATCTTGCAGGTGAGTGCACTCCCTCCCTCCTCCGGATTAGCACAGCCTTTGGCTGGTGCCTTACATCTGACCCTTACCACTCTGTGTCATTTGAGAAAAGACTTGGCTTTTATTGGAAGCAGGAACCATATTTTATGTGGCTATATATATCCCCACAAAGTGTCTGACACAACACCCAAATGTAGTGGCCACTGAAGATGTGTCTCATCAACTGGTGGTTTGAAACTAGAGAAAATAAAATATAATATGGAGCTAGAAGGAGAAGCAGGATCAGGTGGCAGCCTGCAGCTCAAACAGGGAAAGGAGGTCAGGCTTCTTTGCCTTTAAAGTTCGTCTCAGTAATAATCTCTGTTACCCACAGAAGCAGCCACCAAGAAGTGAAACTCACTGTTTTTTGTTTGTTTGTTTGCTTTAATGAAGGAAAGTTCTATTGAGGATGACCTCAAAAAGGAGACCTATATGAGAGGAAAGACTGATTATCTATTTTCTCTGTAGAAAATGATACCACAAAATTGTTGTCATATGATAAAGCCATCACATAGTATGCAAATAGAAAAAAGAATTCTTGTAGTCAGTTAATAACAAATATTATTATTTTTTCTATACTTAGGGCATTTATAGTATTAGTCAGCTTTTAAAAATTTGTACTTTCTTACAGTTTCTTTTATCATTAGAGTAATATTCTCTTTTAAGCCTAAAAAAAATCACTTCCAAATAGCTCATCTATTGAGTGATAAGGATTTTCATATTTCATTTTATGTTTTAAAGAATTAAAACCTTACCCTTAAGGGTCTAAGACAGAAGTACTTACTATGGCTTACTTATCTAATGAAATTATGTCTTCAAATAATAAACAAGGAAAAGTCAAACATCAAAGAGGGAATAAAGGTCAAGTAGTAAGACATAATTTCATCCTTCAAAATGGATGCAATCTGATAAGAAGGAGCCACTCAAATAAACATCTCCCAGATTAATAGCAAGCTTTGCATTTGTGTTTTACATCAGATTCCTTCTTTCATCCAACAAATAATTATTGAGCCTCTTTACAGACAGATATGGGGCTAGAATGATTTTTTTAAATCAACTTTATTCTTTTAGAGCAGTTTCAGGTTCACAACAGAATTGAGCAGAAAATACAGAGTTTGCACATAGCCCTCCCTACCCACATATATACTCCCCTACCCTCAACATCCCTCATCAGTGTGGCATATTTGGTACAATCGATGAACCAACATGGGCACATTATTATCAACCAAAGTCCATAGTTTACTTTAGGGTTCACTCTTGATGTTGTACATTCTATGGGCTTTGACAAATGCATAATGACACATAGCCACAACTATAGGATCATACAGAATAATTTTCATTGCCCTAAAAATCCCTTCTGCTCCATCTGTACATTCCTCCCTCCCTCCCTCTCTCCAAACCCCTGGAAACCATGATCTTTTTATTGTTTCTGTAGTTTTGCCTTTTCCAGAATGTCATTGGGTTGGAATCATACAGTTTGTAGCCTTTCCAGACTGGCTTCTTTCATTTAGTAATAGAATAAATTTTTAAAGATAATGTATTTTATTGCTATTTTAGTCAGGGCTGTTTTGATTGCCACTGACAGAAACCCAATTCAAACTAGTCAATATTAAAAAACCCTTAGTTCACATATCTGAAGAAGCATGCAGCTTCGGTATAGATCTAGCTCCCTGTTATCAGCAATCTTCTCTCTTCAGTTTTTGAACGGGTCTTTATTTCTTTGCATTGACTTTATTCTTAGACAGGCGCTACCATTGCATTAGCTAAATGGCCACCAGAAGCTCCAAACTTACTGTCTGTCAACTTAGGACCTCTGTGGTGCTTTTCTAGTAGTTCCAACTAACGTCTCAGGGCTGGTGGGCCTTGATTTGCTCAGTTTGTGCCATGTGCCTGTCCTTAAACCAATCACTGTGGACAGAGAGAACCAATATACTGATTTATCAAGTTCATGTCTGCCTCTGGAACCTAGAGAGAATTAAAGCCCACCCAAATGACCAAGAATTTAATAGGGGACTAATGGTTCCCTGATTCAAAAGAAAAAATGGATACTAAGGAATAAAAATAACACCTGCCCACTACGTCTAAACTTAAGAAACTCCAGATTAGAATAAGACATAAGTACATAAATAGCTATTGTGTCTGTCTGTCTCCCTTTCTCTCTCTTTCTCTTTCTATCTTTGTCTCTCAATATTTAACTACCTGTCTATCTACAGACACAGGACAGACACACACAATAGTAATGTGATGGCAAATGTTTAACTGTATTTGTAGGGTAATAAAAAAAAAAGCCTTGATTTACAGTGTTTACTGACTTCAATGATGTAACTCCCACAGTAGCTGAGTTCAGACTACCAATACAATGTCACTGTGAGTGTGGAATTGGGAAGAGCTGCATGCTCACATTCAGCACTTATGAACCATATGAACTGCCTCCAGCACACCACTGTAATATAGAAGAGCTGGGAGAAGTCACTTCCACTTGAGGTAATCAGAGGTGGCTTAATTTACAAAGTGGTCTGTGAGTTGACCTTTAAAGAAAGAGTAGAATATTTGCAAGTTTATTGAATATGTGGTAGAATAAAACAGGGAATAATGGCTTACATTGATCTCTAAGAATCAGTTGGAAAATGAGACATTTCCTTAAAGTGAAAATAGTTTGTTTTTCAATGTCTAGGTTAAACCAGCTTGAGCCCCATACCAAGGTAACTTTGACATAACACTCCATGGGGGAGGAGTAGTTGTAGTGGAGAAGAAGATTTCTTTATTCTCAGGATCCCATCAGTAGAATTTAGAATGCATTCTAATGCTCTGCTTTCTAAAGGTATCTTGTTTTAGTATTTCAACTCCTCTAATGTCAGACCTGATTCATGTATAAATGTGAATATAATTACTGTAACTTCAATTGAAAAAAACAGTCATGTTGCCTAAGAGGAATGCACTTGGAGAAATAATATAAAATAAAATTTGCATAAAGAAGACTTCCAGTTTCAGCTCTGATATAAAGAGCTTGAAAGTCATCACTCCCATCTTTACAGTAAGAAACAGTTAAACAGACTGAAAATCAATGACGTTTTTGAACCCTCATCAGAGAACAGAAGGTATAGGGCAAACCGCCACCCCAAAATACAGAGAGAAAATTGAATCCAGAAAGTAACAGTAAGATGTGCTTACCTGGAACAGAAGCTGCTAGATCCATAAACAGGTACAAACACTTAGGTGGTCATTTTGATGACTTGCTGGAGATTGAATGTGGACTAGCATGTGAATGAGAAACTCTCAGAGTGCACAGTTTTGGGGGGACCTACACTTACATGCGTTTACCTCCAGAAACTCCACAGTGTTCTCATGGTAAAGATCTGAGAAAGAGCAATCCATGTGAATTAGGCCCAGTGTTCTCATCAAAGACCTACTTAGTAAGGCCTTTGATCCCAGCTGGGAGAAGGACATTTCTTACCCTCCTGCCCACTCCACTCTGCCTAAGGAGGGAGATAAAAGCTACACTGTGGGAAAATAATGGTGAAGGTTACAGACCTGAGTACAGGACCGCTAATCATATTATAGAATGCTCCACTTTCCTCACATTTTACCACCGCACCAAGAGGGCTCCAGTATAACCGCAGTGGATTATAGCTCAAAGATGTGCAAGACACAGACTGTCTCTGTGGAGGAATACTGAGGGAAGCCCAGAGTCAAGAGGGAAGACAAGCCAAGGGCACTAGAAGAATTTCAAGACACTGGCACCTGCAGCTACAGCAAACATTGAACAGTCTAATTCCTAACCAGATTATCATAAATCCTCATATTAAAGTTCTATTTACCTCTGTTTCCATTACCTATGCAAACACATCTGGCTTTCAACAAAAAAAGTTACATGGCATGCCAAAATGCAAGCAAAAGGCTCAATCTGAAGAGACAAAGCAGTCACAAAAACCTGACTCAGATATGATGCAAAAATTGGAATCATCAGAATGGTAAAGTAACTTTGGTTAATATGTCAAAGGCTCTAATGGAAAAAGTAGACAATATTCAAGAACAGATGGATAATATAAGCAGAGGGATGGAAACTTTAAGACAAAGTCAAAGGGAAATGCTAGAAATTAAAAATACAAATGAAAACTCAAGAACAGAAATGAATATTGCCTTGAATAGTATAACTAGTAGACTGGACAGGGCCAAGGAAAGAATTAGTGAGTTTTAAGATAGGTCAAGAAATAATATACTCAGAGCTAGTTCTAAGTAATGGATAGTTCAGCTCTTACTGAGTATCAGAGAAGGCATCCTTTCACTACCCAGTACCTTCAGGGACCACTACCACTTCTAATCAAAAGTGACAGTGGAAGGGAGTAAGCAAAGTCGAATTCGATGCTTGTCCTAACCCAGTTGTGCTCCACAGGTTCTTCATGCTCCCTTCCCTTCCAGTCATGAACTCTGGGTCTTATACTAGGCATTTATAATTTTTAAAAAATAAAGTAAGTTAAGTTGCTCTATTATCTCTCTTGAAATATATTTGCATTAAAATTTTGTAAAACTGTAGATTTAAGGCCTTGCCTTCTATGAAAGGAAGAGCAGGCTCCAGGGAGTAAAGAGGCAATGGTTAATCTTGAAATCACATCTCTGCTCCTACTCATCAGGTGGCCCTGCTAGGGATTGTTATGCGTGCTCCTCTCCAGACACAGGTGAGACTGGAGCTCTGAGAACAACAGTATGAGGAAGGTGAGCAGTGGGAGGCTGCAGGATAATGGGCAGGTTGACGCCTGGGGGCTAAAAAGCCCGAGGTCCTCTAGTATCAGGACAGCCTCATTAAGTTATTACATCCAAGGGTGGGAAGAATCTGGAGAGAGTTTCGGGGAAGTTGTTATGGTGAGTCCAGGAGTGAGAACATCAGGACCTATGTGAAAAGGTTACATAAATTTGGATTGATCAGCTGAGAAAAGAGATGGAAATAAAGATTTTTAACACCAATAAGTAAAAAGAAAATGATGACCAGCTGGCCCTTTTCCAGAGGACAGAACCCAGAAGAAGGCTTTAGAGCATAATGGGATAGATTCAGAGCTTATACTCTTGCATGTTGAAGTGGGCCACCTGGAGGACTCTGGAAACAGAATCAATTCTTACTAACTGTGAAAGATTTTATCCTTTTCTAAAGGACAGATTCCAGGCCTTGATTAGCTGTGTCCTAGCTTACCTTGTGCTAACAATTTAATTTTATTTCATCAAGAAATTCTGGCAACCAATCTTTTCCTCTGTTAAATGCAAATAGAATGAAATATCTTTCCAAAACCATTCAGTACGGAGTAATTTTCTTAAAGAAGCCAATCTGTCTTATATCCCATCCAAAGAGTGCTTGATTACTGTCAAATCAAAAGTATTGTGTTATAAGAGATTCTTATCTACAAAGCGATCTCCTGGTACACAAATCAAGGACGGTGCTACAATTCTCTTACTGGAAACATCTTACTGATGCAAACAGAATCACAACTAGGAAGTGCTGCCAAGATCTTTGACAGAGAAAGCCGTTCTTACCAGACAACCAGACCCTGTTTCACAGCATTCATCTCACTTTTTTGACAAGTTTCAACTGTAATATCTCCTTAATGCATTCAGAGGACCATCAAGCATTTATCCAGTAACCTTTAAGAATTATTCTGTTTCTTCCATGTATTTTTTAAAAATACTATAGCCATCTTTAGGTTTCAGTCAGTGACTTGATTTCATCAGAAATTGCTCATCTAGTTTTGTCAGTCTTCTAAACTTGTTGAAATTGGAAGGCCCATTTTAGTTAAACACGTGACTATTTCATGCAGAATCTAAGAATTTTTCAAACTTAAGGGTGTTTTTAGAATATCCTACCCAAACAAAAATGTTATTCATCTCAAATGAGTATCTGTTTCATAAATACATCTCTCTCAAGACTTCTAGCCAGATTTTTGAAGAGAAATTCTGATAAAAAAGGAAACTGCAAGTTTTAGAAATCTTCGACTTGGTTCAAAAAACTATTTTCAGCCCTTACCCTTCCATTCTAATGAGAGTAATATATCAAAGGGCCAGTAAAGAAGAAAGAGGCTTGTTAAACCTCAACATGAAGCAAAGGATATAAAGTACAAAATAGTTGTAAGAACAACACGAAGCACTGACTGATGGGGACAAAAGATGGTGAGGAGTGATGTCTGAAACAAATATTGCAGAAATAACCCAAGAAAATTAATTGAATGATTGCTATCTGTTGCCATCAGTGGGTGTAGAGTGGAAGGTGAAGGCAACCATAGATCTGTTTTGGTTTATCATCTTAAAGATACTCTCAAAGAGACACAAAGACATTCATTGTCCATAATAAACTGGTCATGCTTTGGAGCATACATGGGGACTGAGATCCATGTTACATTTGTTCAGAGTATTTAAATAGGAATGTTTCCCTTACTTGGCAGTATAAATCTGGCAGATGTAACCAACATAGCCAGTATCATCAGTTACTAGACACTGACTTAAAACCTACACTTAACCGGTGTAAAAGGAAACAAGCATGTTTATTCTTGTATATTTAAACCCTGTTTTAAATATATATATATCTCTCTATATATTTATTTTAAATATACATTATATATATTCAATATATATTTTTATATATATATATATATATATATATACACACAAAAATAGGTATAATAGAAATAAATAAATTTAAAAAGTTAGTGAGACGTAACAAAAAGTAACCACATAAAGCATTTCTTCCAAAGGCTACACTTGACAAGCAAAACAGTTGGAAGAGCATGATGGATGGGACACTTAGTTCCCATCCTAACCTGCTGCTCTGGGCCTCAGTTCCTTGGTGCCCATTATCAGGGAGTTATTCTTAGACTAGACACCCATAAGGAAACTTTAGGCTCTAAAATCCTGTGACCACGGACACTGCTAAGATTTGTGCAGAGTTGTATTATTTCCACTGACTCTTTACAACAATGCTGTGTAATGAGAGGTATCCTCTCCAATATACTAATGAGGAAATGCAACTGAGTAAAACAAGTCAAGGAAGGTGACCAAGGTCCAGGTGTTCTTCAGGGCAGAGATGAGACTTGAATTCAAGTCAGCTGATGTCAAGTCCTGTGTTCTTCTCACTGCATCATTCTGTGTACCAGCCATCTCTGCTAACCAACAGAACAAGTGTTTGCAAGACCTTCAGAGTCAGCGTATTGATTGAGCCTTTAACTTTACTGGGAGATTTTAAGCTTTTGGGATGGGAACTCTCCCAACTTTTTGCTTACCAAACTTGCACACCTACCTTGGGCCATGTAGCAATAGAGGAGCCCTCTCAACCTTATCTTAAAGTTAATTCCTTCACTGAAGCTTTGGGCTCCATCACTTCCTGTTCTCTGGAGAAGCTTACAATCAATTATCTCTTCTCCTCTTTATATATTCATCCTTTCCCCCTCAGCAGGGTCTTTTTCATTTTCTAGTTTTTTAGATATGATCAGTCTGTGATATATACAAACCCTAATTTGTCTACACTCCCCATTTCAGCAGCCCCCTAGCATTCTCCTTCTTTCACATTCTCACTTCTCAAGACACATAATAAAATTTCCCGATTCTACTTCCTGACTTTCTGCTCATTACTCAATTCATTACCAACCAGCTTCCATCTTCACTAATCCAATAAAACCTGTCTCATAAAGGTCCCCTTTGAGCAGATGATCTCAAGTTTTATATTCATTCCTGACCTCCCTGTGAGTTTGACTACTGACCTTGACATTGCCTCAAATTCCTGATATCCATAAGCTCTCTCCCCAAACCCAGTCTTCTATCAGTATTCCCTAAATAAACGATTGTACACACTCCTTAGGCAAACTAAAAGCCTTGGTGTCATCCTTGACCGCCTTGTCTACTCACCCCTTTTATCTAGCCATCTCCAGGTCCTAGAACTCTCACAAATCCATTCTCCTCTCTCTGTTTCCACTACCAAAAATGTGAGAAACACTGGCACTGCTGCAGTGGTTACCTAAGTGGTGGCCCAACATCTGCTCTTGCTAGCTTCAGTGGCCAAATTGATCCTCTTAAAATGCAAATCTTATTACATTTACTCTTTTCTCAAAATGTAACCAAATTTTCCTAGGTCTTAGGATAAAAACAAATCTCCCTATCGCTTCCTACAGTGCTGTATGATTTGGCCCCTACCCATATCTGCAACCTCACTTTGTACCACTCTGCTCCCTCTCATTGTCTTCACTGAAACCACAAAGGCCCTCTTTCAGTTCCTTGTTTGTACCGTGCTCACAACCAGCACAGGACCTTTGCACAAGCTGTTCTCTTATCCTGGGAAGCTCTCTTGTCCCTCTTCAACCAGTTAAAAACCTATATATTTTCATCTCTCAGAGAAGTAAGAATATTATGATGAAAACAATAGAGGATACATTGGACCTATCTAGGGAGGAAGCCAGGGAAGACTTCCTGGAAGTCGTGGACCTCTAGACCCCAGGACCTCCTTCACCTGATTTCACTTCTTTATGTCAAGTCAGGTGAAGGAGGAAGAAAGAATATTCTTGGCAGAGAAACAACAGGTGCAATGGAGCAGAGATTTTGATAGTGCTGGAGCCGAAGGTTGAGGGAGCAGTGGAAAGGAGCATTGGAAAGTTGTAGAAGTAGAAGGGATCTGTTTACACAGAGATGAAAAGTTTCAGCTGTGTTCTGTAGCTTGTAGGGGAGCATTAGAGGGTTTTAGGAAAGTGAAAAATAATAATAGATTTGCTTTAAGTTAAGTGAGTTGCCAGTAGTGACCAGTTAGTTACAGAATCTTGACTAAGACCTCAGTTTCCTAACACTCACACTAAATGTCATTCCACAACCCTAGCACATCAGAATAACCTGAGGGCTTGTTAAAACACAGGTGGCCAGACCCTACCACCAGAGTCAGACTCTCCAGGTCTTGCGTGGGCCTGTGAATGTGCATTTCTGTTAAGTTGCCAGGTGCTAGGGATGCTGCTGGCCCAGGGACTGCACTTTGAGCATCACTGAACTAGATCATATCACTCTAAATTAAAAAGCCATTCAAAGAGATTTAGTTCTAAAAAGAATAAGAAAGAAAACTTGAGGCACAGAAGCACCAAAAAGATAGATAAACTAAGAATCTATACATTTAGTTTGGAAGCATTTTTTTCCCCTTAGCAGCAACATAACCTTGAGCCGCAAATTAATAAATTCCCTTGTGTCTTACCTGTAAAATAAGGTCACTGAACCAGGTGAGCTCTAACATTTCCTCCAGTTCTAAGCTTTTACAAACCTACGATTTAGTTTCTTAATTATATTTTGCTAAGATTTTTATTAAATCACCTTTTACACCATAAATATATATTTGGGTACCAATAAGGAGAGAACAGTCTAAAAGATTCCTGGAAAGTGGGTAAAAGTTAAGACAGGAATCCTCTTGAGAGCTTAAAAAAAGAGGCTAGACCAACATGTTGAACATACTTACCTATAAAAGAGAGTCATCAATAAAATATCATCAAGACAAAAGTGTGTCATTTGCTGACATTTCTGAACTTTGAAACGTTTAACAGCTCAGTTTTTGAGGCATTGCTTCTAAGTGGTTGTCTATTCAAAATATTATCCAAATGCTATTGTCTCTTACCAAACATCCCAAACCATCCTTCTTTACCAGAAATGCTGTCCTATTAGCTGAGATTCCCATGGTGAGACAAAATTTAAAGCACCATACAAATAGTATGCAGTGTCCAGAGCCTATGTAATATTTATGAATAGGTTATTTTCTTTCCAAAAGCAACATCAAAAAATGTTTTAATAAGATTTCACATAATTCCAATTTTCTTACCTTCTTTTGTTTAAGTTTTACTCTTTTTAAGTTGGTTCTTTAAGACCACCAGGTTATTTCTTTGTTATATATTCAATACCTGATTAGGTATTGCCAATTAAGTAGTCAATGCTTTCACTGTGGGTATTGATTTTCGGTCCTATTAATGCCTTCTACATAATCATCTGTTTTTCACATTAAATATTTCAGCTAGATACTAAACAAATGATATTAACTATGTCACAGCCCTAAAATTATACATAATTAATACGGGGCTGGGGGCATGTTTTGGGGGGTGGCAAAGGACGGGTAGCCATGACTCAGGAAATACAGCATTATATTTGAGACTAAACCCAACTTCAGGAGGAATTTACTTTTCCATCAGTGAGATAGATTTGTTAATTAGGTAATGTCTTCTATCTGTCATGAGCACCTGTCTTTGATGCCTTTATCTAACAAGAATTAATTCTTCAGTATTTTAAATGCTTCCCCTTCATGTCCTCTTGTTATTTTCCCTTTGGCCCAAAATGGCTGCCTTTAAAAAAAAAAAATCACACCCTCTGAAGGGTCTCTGATGCTGAGGGTAAAATTCAGACTCTTTGTGAAGGCTCTTACAGATTACAAGTGACAGAAACCTAGCTCAAACTAGGTTATGCAAAATAATTTATTGAAAGGATATCAGGAGAGCTCTCCAAAATGAAGGAAGAGCTGCAGGACCAGGCAGACTCAGATTAACCTGGTGACGGGACCTAGCCGCCCAGGTGGTATCAGTTCTCTCTCCTCCCCCCTCCTCTCTGGGCTCTTTTCTGTGCAGTGTAATTCTCCCCTACCACAGGGAAGCTTTCTCCATACCATGGGAACATGGCCACAGGCTACTTGCTACTTACAAGCTGATCATATTTTCCTAACCCCAGATTAGGAGACATGATGTATTTCCAGAAGAGTACATTAGAAATTAATGTCATCTTGGAAACTCTTGGATATTTTTAAACATTGTATATTCCTTAATGTGCAAACAGCTTTAATAAAGACTATGGGTAGCAGTGTATGTGCAAATTTGATGCTTTAGTTTATAGCCAAAGTTTTGTCTTTAAATCAAAACTGCAAAAGATATCTGGCTTCTGTTAATAAAAAATAATAACAAAGAAAGACAGAGAGGGGAACACCGAGGGAACGATGACTACCTTAGGAGGCGTTGACAGACTTTGCTGACCCCAAGGACAATGAAGGCCAACTATGCATTCATTTCTTTGACATATTCAGCAATGAGGTCAGATAGTCAGTTATTAATGGTAGTGTTGAGAACAAAGTCTGTAAAACATCTTTATGGTTATACATAGCTTTATTTGATGTTGTTATCTCAGATCACTTTTGTATTAATAGTTTATGATTATTCCCTATTACTATTCTGGGTATGCTAAATATCCACACATTTCTAAAGAAGTATTCATTTCTTTTTTTTATTGAGGTATAGTCAGTTTACAATATTGTGTCAACTTCTGGTGTACAGCACTTCAGTCATACATGAACATACATATATTCATCCTCATATTCTTCTTCACCGTAAGCTACTACAAGACATTGAATGTATTTCCCTGTGCTATACAGTATAAACTTGTTTATCTATTTTATATATACCACTCAGTATCTGCAAATCTCAAAACTCTCAGTTCATCCGTTCTCCTACCTCCCCTCTAAAGAAGTATTTCTTGATTAACAGAATGGAGGAAATTTTATCCAAGTTCCTCAATGAACATAATTTTCTTTCTAGTTTGCATAATTGATTTTAAGTTAGATCATTGTACAAAAATACAAATCATTCCAATCTACCTTTTAATGATTCAATATGAAGAACTACATGTTAGCCTCCCAAAGACTTGCTCTCATTTCACCAGTATTTTATTGATAGCAATCAGATAATGTCATTGATGCTCTATCATATTTAAAATAGTTCACTGTTACGAAGTTACCAGGTTAATTTTGAATGGCTCATCTTCATTCTTAGTATGCATTTAGTGTACTGCATACCTTAATAAAGTCTCAAACAATGCTTGATTTTTACCCTTACTGTCATTGGGTGCTATTTCATTAAGAAGGAACAATATTGGAGCAGTGGAAAGCACACTGGACCATTCCTTATTTCCTTTAGGTTTCAAGGAGACCATCCCTGGCCTTATCTGAAATTTAAATGCCCTCCCTCTCTCCATCTCCCTTCTGAGCTTTATTTTTTGTGTGAGTAATTCCTGATGTATCACACGTTTTGCTTGTTTATATATTTCTTGTTGGTCTCCCCACGACTGTTCCATGAGGGCACAGATTTATGTCTGCTTCATTCACTGCTGTATCTTCAGTGTCCAGTATCTCTAGCACACAGAAGCCAATCAATAAATAGTATTTAAGTTTAAAAATTATGCAGCTTTTTATTACATGCTGCATTTGGCAAGATGTGTAATTAGAACACATTTCCAGAATTTATTAAACAAATATTTAGTGAGCATTTCAACCAGAAGGGGGCAGCAAAGCTTCACTAGCTCAGCAAATAGCACACTGGGTCAGCAATTCAGACCAGACAACTAATGGAAGATTAAGCTGGAATCAGGAGAATAGGCCGAAGAGGATGAGGGCTGGAGAGCTGGTTAGGACTTCACCCAGAAGCAGGGAGAGAGGCAAGAAGAGAGGAGACAAGGCTTGTCCAGGAGAATGAGACCCACACAGGTGCCTCAGGGAATGAACAGATGGGTTGTTAGCAAACCTAATCAAAGAATTAGGCAAATCATCCCAGCCACGTCAGGCAAACCTGTCGGTAGTGGACACAGAGGGGTACCCCTTTTTATCTTTGTAGCCAGAGCTGGGAGTCAAAATGTACCTACCTCTGAGACTGGTGGGGGATTGGGCAGGTCCCAATTGTGGTACCTCTTCCCTGAGGATCACGTGTGTTTTAAATCACTGAAATATTCTACATCTAATACTTGGTTAAGTAAAAACAAGGATGGCAAGTGCTTAGATCCAGGTTGCTGCTGCAAAAAAACCACATATTGTGCCTTCGAATTATCAAAACTGGTTTAATTCTAGCCGCAAATGGTCAAGGACAGGGGCTTTTTCCATTATTCACTCAGACTCTGTCATGTATTCCCCAAGAAATCGTCATTCTTTATATGTTTTTTTTTAAGTATACTCCCTTCAAATTCCAATTTTTAATCTCTTCAAGCCACTTCCCAAGTTCCTCTCTCCTCTCACCCCAGTCAGCATACCTCGCGTCTTTCTTACATCACGTGCAGCTACTCTGTTTAATGTGGTAGTGATTGGCCACACGTGGTTCTTAAGCATTTAAAATGTGACTAGTGCAACTGAGAAACTGATTTTTACATATTCATTCAATTTTAATTAATTTACATTTAAAAGCTCAAAGTTGATTCAGTCATTGGGAAGTTTTAAGTATTTCTAAAATAATTTGAGTTTATGAATCTGCTTTCAACTGTAAATGTTACAAAATACAAATATATATGTTTCTGATGAAAATTAAGCATCTAAATTAAGATATTTACAGTATAAAATATACACTGGGTTTTGAAGACAGTATAAAAAGTATATAAAATAGATTAATAATTTTTTATAGATTATATGTTGAAAGAATAGTATTTTGAATATATTGGGTCAATTGAACTATATTATAAAATTAACTCATTAATGTTATGTAAGTTAGAGCAGAATGAGACAGCCAGACAGCCAAAGTTTTAAACACCAAAACTTTTTGGTGAAAACAATTTTATAATGAATTATATACATATTGGAGCAGCAAAATAACTGAAAAGTTTCCCCTCGCATAAATTCACAGACATGTTAAAGTCATACACATGATCCTCGACATAATTTTTTTTGCATTTAAATATTGCTGCTTGCAGCTTTAAAACAATCATAAAGGTCTACTTAGAAGGGGGTGTTGTGCTACGGGGATTTGGGGAAAGGATAACATTCAAGTACAACCATTTTTGTTCTTATGAAAAGCACAAACCTTAATGTTTTTTGCTTTCTTCTTCTTAAAAGTATCTAAATTAAAGTCTACAAGTTCAGAATATTTTTAAGAAAGCCTGTAAGTTTTAAATTCCCCGCCTTCTCACTAGTGATGTTCTCTATAATACATTTACTGTTATAAGACAGGGAGGCTTTGGTTTTTTTAATTTAAAAATTCTTTAAATAGGTCTTATTCTGTGTCATAGTATTTTTTACTAAAAGACTAATACCTTTTATAAAAATAAAAAAGACTATTAAATTGTCCTTTTAAAATGGCCTTTGGGTGTCAACTTGCTATTTTGGAAGTCACTAGAGGAAGACAGAGAAAAATACAGTTTATTTTTATAGAATGGCTAATTTCACTTGACAATTTGAGCCCTTTAGGATCTTAACATTTCTAGTTTGATATTTGACATCAAAGTAAGAAGTAAAATGGCTGTCTATTTTTAATAGATTGCATGGATTTGGGGCATGGTTGTGGTTTCAAAATGGTGATTTGAGGCCCAGGAACAATGGCTCTAGTTCTGGAATTTGAAATAATAAACTTTACCTATCAAAAAATGCTGTGCACACATACTTACATAGTATAGTTACACGCATATTATACATACATTCTCTACTCTATTTTCTGTTGTTTTTTATACCTCAGCACTCAGTGAAAAGTGCTTGTGTTTCAAGCTTGTGGCTGGCTGAGTTTTCACACTGTGAGTTTACCTGGTACCCCATACAACTCAATTACAAAAAACTAACAACCCAATAAAAAAAATAGGCAGAAGACTAAACAAATATTTAGCCAAGGAAGACATAAAAATGGCCAATAGGCACATGGGAAAAAAGCTCAATATTGCTAATTGTCAGAGAAATGCAAATCAAAACCATGGTGACGTATCACTTCACACCAGTCAGAACGGCCATGATTAAAAAGTCTACAAATGATAAATGTTGGAGAGGGTATGGAGAAAGGGGAACTCTCCTACACTGTTGGTAAGCATGTAGTTCGATGCTGCTATTATGGAAAGCTGTATGGAGATTCCTCAAAAGACTAAAAATAGACTTACCATATGGTCCAGCAATCCCACTCCCAGGCATATATCTGGAGGAAACTCTAATTCAAAAAGAAACACGTACTCCAGTGTTCATAGCAGCACTGTTTACAATGGCCAAGACATGGAATCAACCTAAATGTGCATCAACAGATGACTGAATAAAGAAGATGTGGTGTATACAATGGAGTACTACTCAGCCATAATAGAATAATGCCATTTGCTGCAACATGGATGGACCTGGAGATTATCATACTAAGTGAAGTAAGCCAGAAAGAGAAAGACAAATACTATATATCACTTGTATGTGGAATCTTAAAAAAAAAAATGACACAAATGAACTTATTTACAAAACAGAGACAGACTCAGAGATATAGAAAATGAACTCTCAGTTACCAGAGGGGAGAGAGGATGGGGAGGGACACATTGGAAGTTTGGGATTTGCAGATACTAGCTACTATATATAAAATAGATAAACAACAAAGTCCTACTGTATAGCACAGGGAACTATAGTCAATAACTTACAATAGCATATAGTGAAAAAGAATATGAAAAGAAATATACAAATATGTATAACTGAAACACTATGCTGTACATAAGAAAGTAACACAACGATGTAATTCGACTACACTTAAATAAAAAAAAGATTCTTATATCCAATTCCTGTGTGAGAAGAGGGGGGTCTTCCACACCACCAAGCAATTATCAGACACAGGCTGGCTGTCTTAACAATTCAACTTAATATTGGCACTATCTACCCTGAAATAGTATCAGATTTCATAGGTTAAGGGCTCAATCTCACTGCCCTCTACTTCAGATGCCAACAGCAAGTCAAAATTGTTACCTGTACTTCTTATAAATAGGCTACAAATTGAAGGTCCCATGCACCCTTCCTTGGCTATAATTAATTTGCTAGAGCTGCTCACAGAACTCAGGAAATCAGTTTACTTGCTAAATTACTGGTTAATTATAAACATTATTAAAGAGCACAATTCAACAGCCAGATGAAGGGATATATAGTGCAATCCCCCAAACAAAGGGGCTTCTGCCCTCAAGAAGCTTAGAGCCTGACATAGTGGCACATAGAATCAGTTCTTTCAACAACATGGAAGCTCTCCAAACCTCCTCCTTTTTGGATTTTATGAATATTTTATTACATAGACCCAATAGATTAAATCATTGGCCACTAGAGATTGGGTCAACCTTCAACCCTTAGCTCCTTTAATTTTGCCATTGCAGATGCCCACGTGTGTAATACGGTAGAGGCTCTATTTTTGTTAGTGCATTGTGGAAGTAACCTAAACCACAGGCCTGTCCTGCTGGAGGGAGCTCCTTGGAGACTAACCTTCATACTACCTAGTTTTACAACAAGTACGTAGCAATGTATTTAAGTGGTTTTCCACCAGTTACCTCTACCTGGTGGGCAGACAGGCACAGAACACTAAGAAATAAGGACAAGTGTTCATGCTGGAGGAATCCTTACTCTGCACCAGTGGCAGCATCCACAGGTAAAATCCCTGTGGGAAACTCTGGTATTGTGGGAAGCTGTAGCCTCACCCAGAAGGGCTCTGTGTTGTCTCTCTCTCTCTTTCTATATCCTTTTCCACTTAAGAAAATGTACAGCCTCTAAATGTGCCCATTTCATATTTCCACCATTCATACCACCATCCCACTATGAACCTGCAAGAATAATAACCAAGTTATACTTTCCTAATATCAAGCTGAACAGTGAAGAGTTGAAAAATAAGGTACTATTTGTTGAGAGGACCTAGAGCATGGTAACACTTAATAAATATAAGTTATTTTATCTTCTATCAGGGAAAAGCATTAATTTTTTGATACCAGAAAACAATTAAAATTATTTAATTTACAGCTTCAGAATTATGATTTTATTACACACAGACCCAAGATAAAGACTTTTTTGTAGGCACTAATTTATTTCATCAGTCTGATCTAGATCATTTATTTTGTCTCCATCATGTTTGATTCCTCTGAGCAAAATTTTCTATTTGCTTTCTCTTAATTCAGTTTCTTTGTTCTTAACTCCTCCTTGGGCTCTTTCTCAATTGTAATAAAAATTCAGGAATGAAAGGTTACTGTCCTAGGAACACACACAGCATTTGTAAGTGGATTTCTCCTTTGTATTCCGTGCTTTAAGCTATGAGAACACCTGCAAAAAAATTAATGTGAAACCAAAAAATCTTTGCCAGTCAGATTTCTGCAAGACTGAACCTGAACTTTGACTCCATTTAGAAATCAAAGTTCAAGGTCTAGAGAATTACTTAGAATTACCTCATTTGTTAAAAAACCTTCAAATGAATGACTAAAACCAATAATCAAATAAGTTAATAATTTTTATTGCTAAAATTTTTCCTACTTTAACATAAAACTCCTGTTCACTAAATATGGCTATATTTTTTCTGAGAATTGGTGTATAATCCTGATATTTAATAAGTAAGCACTAAAAGATGTTGATAAAAAGATTATAAACTAAACGTTGAGATGCACCCTAAGCCAATTTTATCATTCCTAATTATTAGGTACTTTTGGTAAGTAATGATAGTCTGATTCAAAGATATGTAAGGAGTAAAGTTCTCTTCCCCCAAAGTCTTGCTACCAGATGGATTACAATGAAAGTAAATCACAGACCAAACTCTGCCACAGCTCCAAATACTAGAAAACAGGTAGGCAAGGAAAAGAAAAAAGAAAAGTGACAATGGAGTATCAGCCTTAAAAAGGAAGGAAATTCTAACACATGACTGAACATGGATGAACCTTGAGAACATTATGCTAAGTGAAATAAGCCAGCCACAAAAAGACAAATATTGTATGATTCCATTTAAATGAGATACTTGGAGTAGTCAAGGTCATAGAGACAGAAAGTAGAATGGTGATTACTAGAGGCTAAGGGGAGGAGATAGTAGAGAGTTACTATTTAATGGATACAGAGTTTCAATTTTATAAAGATGGAAAGAGTTCTGGGAATGTATGTTGATGGTGGTAGCACATAATGAATGTATTTAATACCACTGAATTGTACATTTTAAAATGATTTAAGTGGTAAATTTAATTTTGTGTGTATTTTACCATAATACAAAAAAAAGTGGGGAAAAATATGATTAACTTTTTCTGTCAATTCAGTGACATCCTGACCTTTGTTCCTTCAAGCACTTTGCAAGAGTCACTCAAGGCCAATGCAACAATGTTCTAATTGTAAGGTTTGCCAATGTCCTAGAAAGATCAGATAACAGATGCCTCCAAAAATATCTAGACACTGTGACCCAGTGGAGTCTTTAGGCATAGGGTCAAGCTATTCTCAACAGCATGGCTTCTTAGAATTGCTAGATTCTTATTTCCTATTCATGCAAGTGTGGAGGTAATTGTGAAGTTCTTTTTGACAATCTATATACATTGTACACAACTGACGACATGAATCACTTCTAACATCCATATACTAATTACCAAATCTTTTGGTGTGGATCACTGATAAAGCTAGCCATTCTGGTTAGGCTTTCAAATACTAGCTAAACACTTCTGTCCATATTAATGATTTCAATCATTAACAAATTATCCTAGATTATAGATTAGAACAAATATACATATTTATCACACTATTTCTCTATCTGCAGATTAATAGCCTTTATTAGTAACTGGATTGCCCTTCATTAACTCTTTTCAAATAACATATAGATTATTATGTAAGCACTTTCAGGGCAGAAAATGTCTATCTTCTTTACAATCTCTCCAACTAAATCACCCCCTCTACCCCTCTTATTTTCCCAGCTTTCTTGTTTTCCCCTCCAGCCTGATCTTTGAGTGTTTCAGGGAATAACCTCTATGCTAAATCTAATTTTACGTCCATCCTATTACTGTGTTATTCCCTGAGGTGTCACTGAGACACTGAGAAAATAGGCTGATTTTCCTTTTATGTGGAAAGAATGAGAAAATGTTGTAAATATCCCACAGTAAAATATTTCATTATAAATTTCATTATAAATTCATTACAAATTTACAATCCCCCACTGCCCGAGGAGAATGGACCCTAGCACCTGGAGGGTGCTTTGTTGGTGAGCTCTGTGATGTATGGAAGTTTAGAAGGAGAAACCAGAAAAACACTAAATCACTCTGCCTAAGGAAAAGAGAGAAAGAGAGACAGAGACAGAAAGAGACAGAGAGATTGAAATACCTGAGGGGAAAAAACCTAGGAGGACAGAAATCAGGGGGGTTGAGCTGAGACCTGTGAATTGAAGAGAGCAGAAAGAGGAATCCAGTAATTGTGCAGCCAGGAGCAAAGACTCAGGAAGTGACAGCCAAGTGAGATTTTAAAAGTGGTACACTGTGTGAGGTACAATGTAATCCTTCTGGGATCCACAAAACTGCGAAGATCACAATGAGGTTGGTATGGTTGAATTTCTTGTGGAAAGAGAGAAGAGCTGACTGAGAAGAAGAGGGACAGCTGAACTGCAGGTTCTGTAAAGATGCATAAGATGCCTTAGAATCTGGCTCTGAGTATGAGGGACTGAGATCTGGAACCTTGTGTAAGATAATGGAGGAGATGGAGCCATGTTCTGCATATACCAGGGATATTGCAGCTACCTATTCTTGCTACCTTTCCAACAGGTACCAGAGTGGACACACTATAAATCAATAATACGAGTTGCCTAGATTTGACAAAGAGCAGTAAACACCATTGGTGCACAGCATTCTTCCCTTAGTCATTTTGCAAGTTAACATTGAAAGCATTTGATGCCTTAAAGTTTTGTTATTTATTTTTACCTACTTTTTTCAGCTACCCAATTCCATCTTCTAGGTCTATCACACTAAAAGTACACAGCAGAAATAGGAAAGACATATATGCCAAGAAGAAAGAAAACAGGAAGGCACAACAGGGGCAGTCAGAGATATAAAATATATGCTAGTAGCCAGAGAACAGGCACAGCCCGGGCTGTAGATGTCCTTTAGCAGGTTGAGAGGATTCTCTTTCACTCCTTGTTTGTTGAGTGTTTTTAATCATGAAAATTGCTAGATTTGTCAAGTGGTTTTTCTTCATCTATTGAGACAATCCTGTGGGTTTTATCCTTTATTTTATTGAGAGTATATTACATTAATTTTTAAAATGTTAAACCAACCTTGCATTTCTTAGCTAAATCCCTCTTGGTCATGTTGTAAAATGCTTTTTTATGTTGCTGGATTTGGTCTGCTAGTATTTTGTTGTGGATTTTTGTATTAATTGTCACAAGGTCTGTAGTTTTCCTTTCCTGTGATGTCTTTCTATGGTTGTGTTATTGTGTTATTGTTACTGATTTCATAGAATTTTCGGGTGGGAAATCATTGCATACAGCTTTAAGCTTGGGACAAGACTTCAAGTAAGCCACTTCAGGCAAGTAGAAATTTCTGTATATAACAGAGAAAGCTGTACAGTCTTTTGAGATCTCTCACCCAGCTTCCTTTCCCTTTCTCAAGCCAATTAATAAAACGTGCTTTTTAAATACTCCTGACCTTATTTACAGCATTTTGATCACCTGTTTTCATTGCTGTGAGCCCAGCAGCGTACTGACAAGTCCACATTTACTTGGATCTGCCTCCCAGCTCCCTGAATAAGCACTTTAGATTTACCTCTGGTTTTCAACTCACCTACCAACTATAATTTGTCAACAGTGCGCTCCAGAACCCCTTAGTGGTTAACTCAGTTGCACTTAGATGGAACCTTAGGAACAAGAAGATAAGCAACAAGGACAGTGACATCAAAAGGGAAAAGTAAACTCAGGCACTGGTGCTGCCTTAGAAGAGTCTAGGCTTGGAGGTGGGTCATGGGACGCCAATTGATTTGAGCAGGTAATGAGCCCAGCAGGTGGGTTAGGAGCTCAGAACTACCGGAGGGGCTGGGTGAGGCCACGGGAGGAAGATGAAGGGACTGACATGCTCTGCTTCTCCAGTAAAGGGACGACCAGCGAACAACTTTCCCACGGTCCGGCCGGGCCTGCGCGCCGGGCGCCCCGTGCGGGGCTGCTCGGGGGCGGGGCGGGGCGGGGCGCCGCCCACGCGCGGCTCGGGCCGGAACCGCAGCGGTGGGTGAGCGGAGCGGAGGCGGTGGGGAGCGCCCGGGCGCGGAGACCCAGGCCGCCGGCTCCGGGCTGCCGGCGCGGCTCGAGCGCTTTCCGCGGGGTTTGGCTCCTGTCGCTTCCCGTCTCGCCGAACCGGCATCGCCGCCGCCGCCGCCGCCGCCGCCGCGAGTCCTCAGAGCCGCGGGCTGCGGGCGGCCGGGCGCCCCGGGACGGGGCACGGAGCGGGAGGCTCCCGGACGCGGTCGCAGGTGAGTGCCGGCGGCGGCTCGGGGCCCGGCGGGGCGCGGCCGTCCGAGGGCTCTGGCGTGGGGCCGGCCCTGCCCGGCCGCGGCGGCTCGGCCCCAGGCTTACGCGACGGAGGGCGCGCCGCGGGCTGGCCCGGCCGCTCCCCGCCCCGGCCTCAGGTGCTGCAGCGCCGGTTTAACTTTCGCACCTGAGGCCGGCGGCGGCGGCGGCCGCCGGCCTCGGGGCGCGACCCGGGCGAGGGTGGAATTACACTGGGCGGCGCCGGGGGCCTGGGGGCGTGCGGCGGGCGGCGCCGGCGGGGGCGCCGCGTGGCCGGGGCTGGCGGCCCTCAGTCTGGGAGTTGAGGAGGTGCGTCCGGTCTCTCTCAGAGCTTGTGGGGAGGGCCGCACACACCCCGGTCCGCCGCCGGTTCCCACACTTTCTTTTGTCTGGTCCATTTCGGTATCGGCGTTTCAGCTGCTTTTGTTGCAGCTCTGGGTCCGGAGTTTCGGACTTGCTGGTTGTTATGCAGAAGTCACGGGTAAGGTCTGAAAAGCCGGGTGGGAGTGGGGAGAGGGTCCTTAGGGTCGGAGGAGGGGGGTTATTATTACTGCCGTAATGAGCACTGACACATGTATTACCGTGTGCTTTTCGAGATCGTACTCAGTATATTTGTAGCATTTAATAGTTTTAAGTGCACCTGGGAAAGCATCCATTAGTGAACTTCAAAGGAGCATTGTGTAGGCAGGTTACTATTGAACTACCCATTTTATAGACCAGACAGCCAAGGTACACAC
Organism: Camelus bactrianus; assembly: GCF_048773025.1. Lineage (NCBI taxonomy): Eukaryota > Metazoa > Chordata > Mammalia > Artiodactyla > Camelidae > Camelus > Camelus bactrianus. Next base: position 44,320,644 of record NC_133541.1, read on the forward strand.
GGGGAAGAGTGATTCTGTCACAAGTAGTCAGCCCTTGTAGCAGCTATGATTAGAACTTGTCTAAGAGTTGTCCTCAGTGCAGTCACTCACCTCGAACAAAATCTAGCACCCAGAGTGCCCATGTAATACGCGTGTTTTTATTTACTCAGTTACTGAAACGTGTCTTTGAAAAGAGTCGAGTCCTTTCGTACTCCTGGAATAGAACCCCTAAAAATGATACTTAAAGGAGCAGAATCATTCCATTTGTTGAATGGGATCACTGGAATCATAGTAAGGGCTAATTTTTATTTCGTCTTTCATCTGTCAAATCTTTAATCTCCTATATAAATATGGTGCCACTGGGAGCCCAGATATACTTAGTGATTATCATACCAGGGACCCTAAATGTTTATTTAATGAGTAAGTGGAATGGTGGTGGTATGCCTGAGCAACAAGTTCCATTTTTCTCATACAAAAGAATTAAAAATTTAGCAGAATAATCATTTTAATAATTTCAGTGAAAATTAACTTGTAATCATGTGCATATTATGTTGTGCTTTCTCTCCAGAGCCATCAACAATTTACCAGTTTCCCTAGGATGTGCTCTTAAATGATTTTGCCAATAGCTCTTTTATTGCCTGATTTTTCTTCCTCTGTTTTATTTATGTATTTGGTTTTTCAAAGTGAAGATTTTTTTCTTCCTTCTAAAGTTCAAGGAAAAGAGTCTTTAAAAAATAGGCTTTTTTTTCCTTTGGTAAAATAGACTTTTAAATAGAACTTTTATGAGTGTGTCTGAGAATAGACACCAGCTTCTTTAATAAATTAAGTCCCATACATCAAGCAAGAATTCTTCCAGGCAAGTATGCAGTGAATTAATAATCATTTTAATAGACCTCTGTAGTGTTTTATGACACAGTTGCCTCATATAATGCCTTTTTATCAAGCAGAATAAAGCTAAAAAATTAGGTTAAATTTTGCTGACTATATAGCATGCATTTTAGGGCACAGTATGCCTAAGACTTAATTACTGACTCATGGAATAAACACTTGTAATTCTCTTTCCCTTACACCATCTCCACTCAGCCCACTAGGGGGTGGAAAAAAATGATAATCTGTCCTTTCTTTCTTAAGGGATATTTGGAGAATTAATGAAGTCATGTCTGGAAAATATTTTTGGAAGAAAGCTACTTAGTGACTTCAAAGTGTATAGGAGCATGAAACACTGCCTCTTCCCCCAAACATGTTACTGTTACTTTGTTTTTAGAGTGGTCACTCCAGGTAGTCACTTTAGGAGGCTAAATAATTATTCCAGAAGTGCTCCTGCTATTCATAATTATTTTGAATCTTTAAAAAATTTAGTCAATTTACAAGCAACTTAAAAACATGATTTTAGAATCACTTTTATAAGCATTTGGTTTTTAGTTTGTATTTTTGTAATCAAAAACTGTAACTCAGTTTGAACACTTATTTGCTAAACTTGGCAGAATGATTTCTGCATGGTTGCAAAACTCAGCTCTACCTTCAAGATCTTATTACTATTAACGATATTTAGATGATTATCATGAAGGCTATTTCAAAAGGGTGTTTTAAAAATAGTTTTAAGTAATGATGACATGAGAATAAGTTTGCAACCTTCTCAGAGTGACTACTCTGAAATGGGCACTGCATACTTGTAGGCTTGTAGATATTTGTACACATATTTATATCTATGTGTACATTTGTATCCTGTTAAAATTTTGAAACTAATAATTTGTGTTGTAACCTATCAGGTATTTATTTCGAGTAGAATACATTAAATAAATCACATAATTATACTGGAACAGTATTAAGTTGGGGCTATATTTCATATAAAAATTTGAACTTCGCATAAATGCGAGTATAAATCTTTATAATAATTTAGAATCATAAAATTCGGCTCCACATTGTGTGGTTTGAATGTAATACAGCTGGATCAGGAATGGCTTCATCACAAAATGAAACTGCTATTTAAAAAAAAAAACATTGGCAAGTTGTGTGTGCGATAGGTTTTCTTGATCACACCAATTAACCAGATACATTCATTTTCTTCATTTCTGGGTTGTTTGAAAATGTTACAACTATTATATGTATTATATATCATGTAAGTGTCAGAAGTCTGTTATAACTGTTTTATGAGTTTTATGATAAACATATGAAATCATTTTCTGAGGAAACAGAAGTAGGGAATTTTATGTGCAGAGTCAGTAGCTTCAGAACAGGAATAATATTGTGGTTGCAACTATACTCCATTCCACTGCATAATAAATACATAGTAAGGAGCATATAAAAAGAAGGGATAATATCCTTTTGATATTTAAATGGAAAAAAGTTCCATTATTTAGCAACCGGGTCTCACTTTTTAACTGGGAGTAAATGGTAACTTTGAGAGAAATCACACATTTTCAGATGCAGATTATTGAAGTGACAAGTAAATTATCAGCTGACAAGCAGAAGTTTTCCCCTAGCATGGCCCTTTCTAAGATGTGCAAGTGTGATAGTAAACATTATCTTCTAGTTATATACAGGATTTGTCTCCCAGATAATGGTCCATGCCCATATCATCCCATCCATGAATTGTACCTTGCCTTTGATCCTCACTCTAAATCTCTGACCTTCATTCTTGATTGCCATCTTTGGGCAGAGAGTAGTTGGTTCAGATTGGAAGAAGGGACAGGGAAGGGATGGGTATAACTGTTTCATGTGTAACATTATTTTTTTTCCATTTGGAAGGTTAATAGTTCATTTTTAAGGTCTTGTCAAAATTCCTTGCATCAAAACAGCCCCAGTAAGTAGGCAGTCCCCAATAAAATGGGGATATAAAAATGCTCACATTAAAATATCTTCTTTTGGCCCTAGTATGCAAGAATGTTACAAAAATAATATGTTAACCAGAACTAAGTATCTTTGATACAGTAAACATTAAACACATAATTAACAAGATGTTTTATTGCTTTTCTTGAGTTAAGAAAATATTTGCGGAAATAACTTGAATGGTGAGTCTTTTACAAAAATCTATCTGAGGACATTGGAGCTGTTTTTCTTCCCGATACATTTCTCTGTAGTAAGCAGAAATATTAGAGGTTATTCTGTTAATAATAGAACTGCCTTCACCATCTGTAGTATCTTTACCTGATTAGTTCACTGATGGTTTGACAGTTGGAAAACCTTAGAAATAAGCCAGTAGATCATTTGCACAGATTTTAAAACCAACTTAAAAACATCCTTCATGAAATTGCTGAGATAAACGTGTGGCTTATTCTGATTGACAATCACCTGACCTATTCAGAAACCTATTGAAAAAATTTATCCAAGGGGCCAGAATTGAAGTATAAGCATCAATTTAGGCAGCATGGAATAAGTAGTATAGACATGTGGACCCATGATATAATGAGTAAACTGGTGACTGTCTTCTTAAAGTTTATTTAATAGAGATAAAAGTTAAAACTAAGGTGTATTTTTCTAGCCATATTCTGCTCACATTTTTGGTTTTATTCCTTCTCAGACCATGAGTCTCCTGGAAGATACATAAACTGTGTAATTAACATTTGTATAGCTTCAGCTATCTGACTTAGTAGCTAAGGCTGTAGAGTTCTTAATAAAACTTGCTCTGCTCTAGTCTGGCGTTACACTTTTTGCTCAGCCAACAACCATACCCTTTCACAACTTAGTATGTTGGTTTATATCATTTTCCTTGCTCAAGATGCTCATTACTTTCTGCTTGCTAATGCTATCAGAATTCTCTCTGTCCTTTAAGAACCAGCTGAAATACCACTTTTTTTTTTTTTTCTGGAAAGCCTTCCCTGACTCCTTAGTTCTTGTTTTTAGTTTACTGTATTGTTCTATTAATTACCCTCTGTTTTTGATTATTTCTTTTATTTTGGCCTTGAACTTGTTTTCCATCCAGATTTTTTTTTCCCCTCAAAGGTACAGGTCAGACTTTAAATATATATTTTTCTGAATTATATACGGCACTTGTAACTCTGGATACTACCTGGACATATTCAGCTTGTAAGGTTAGATCTGTAAAAGAAATTCTACTTAGAGACTAGAGTAAAATGTCTTCATGCTTCATAATTATATGTCAGCATTTTAGTAGAAAATAAATAGCAGGCTCAAATGGGGTAATTGAGTGTATTTTTAAAAGTGCCTGGGTTAAAATAAACCACCAGTGGTGAAACATCTCAGAACTGACAATAGTGGGAACCATTATCATACGTAGGCCTGAAGGGTGAGAGAATGCGATCATGACTGAAACCCAGAGAGGGTGGCTGTGGGGAAGGCTGCCTGGCTAGAGCTCTGGCCTTTCTGTGACTGGCAGGAATGGCAGTTTTACCCTCTTCTAGCCCTCTGATTCCCTCCTGGTGTTTCCCATTGGCAAACCCACTGGAATCCAGAAGGTTAGGGGGCCCTCTTGTCTCAGGTCAAAAGTCAGTATCCTGGGAATTAGGGCAAGATAGAGAAGGTGAAAAGTACATCTGGAGAGGGGGCGGGGGAGGACAAAGAATACCCAATGCTGTAATCATATCAGCTAGAGAGTGTTTCAATTACAGTATGTAAGTCTTTTGTAATGTTTTTATTTTCATAAAAGGCAGGCCTATTTCTTTCTAGTTTAATTCAGTTAGTAACATCCAAGGACACTTTATTTTATGATTGACATGTTTCATAAGAACCACTATCCCTCTTTTGTGGTGTTAGCTGTTGTGGTATTGTTAAGCATATCTTCTCAATGATTTCTTTTTTTTTTTTTATTTTATGTGTATATGTAGAACTGTTTGTGTGGCTGTTCAGAAAACTGTCCTTTCACCATTCCAACAACATGATTTATCTGAATCATTCATGCTTCCTCATTTTTCTCTTTGTGCCTTTTTCATAGATCAGTGGTTTTCAGTCTTGGTGTATATGGTTCTCATTGCAGGTATTTTGATTCAAGCAGGTTTAAGATAAATCTTGAGCATCTGTTCTTTTAAAAAGCTTTCAGGTTATTTCAGATGCGCAAATGTGAGAACCACCACCACAGGTAATAATTTTGTTGTAGTCCCTCCTCCATGTATATATAGCACTTTTAGTAATTAAGCTCAAATGGAAATCTAATGCTGCTTTATGTACTCTTTTACTCTCTTAAATATTTTAGATTGTTCACATTGAGAAGTGCTTATGATACAGGATCCAAAGTGTGTGGTTTCCATATTATTAAGGTGAAAACATTTAAAATTTTAAAGTATATATAAAACATTTCAAGTATACAATATAGAAAATAATAAAATGAATACCCATGTTCCCACCATGTAACCTTATAAAATATTAACATTTTACTTTTTTTCTGATTTTTAAAGAAAAAGACACATTACAGATAAAATTTAAGTCTCCTTAGACCCCTTGCTAGAGGTTACCATTATCCTAAATTTGGTGTCTATCATTCCCATTCATGTTTTTGTACTTTTGCTACATATGCATGTATCAGAAAACAAACTATAACATCGTTGCACAGCTGTAAATTTTTTTGTAACTATTACTATGCTGTGTGTTTCATTTCCTTAACATGTATATTTCTGCAGCTTTTTTTCCCTTGTTTAACATACTTTGGGATTTTTTCTATACACATGTAGCTTTAGTTTATGAACTATTATAGCTATATAGTATTCCATTGTATCAATGAGCAAAATTTTATTTGTCAAAAATCTACTGATGAAACTTGGGTTGTTTCCAGCTTTATGCTGCTGCTGCAAAATGTTGCTAAAATGAACATTCCTGTATGACACAATATTTCCTTATGCACATACAAACCTAGAAGTAGAATTGCAGATCCGCAGAGACATGTTCTGTCTCACTAGATCTTGCCAAATTGCTTTCCAAGATAGTTGTGCCTAGTTACACTTCCCAATAGTGGTTTATGAGATTCTTGTTGTTGCTCCATGTTTTATACTTGGTATTGTCAGACTTTAAACTTTTTCCCAATATGATGGGTGCAAAATGGTATCTTATTTTAATTTTAATTTTCCTGATTTCTGGTGAAGTTAAGTACTTTCATATGATTATTGGACATTCAGGTTTTCTCTTCTGGGAATTGTGCTTTTATATTCATTGTTAAGTTTTCTGTTGGAGATTTATCTTTTAAAAATTTGTATTTTAGAATTAATTATAGATATTAACCATTTACTTATATTTATAAATTTATTTTTTCTTGTCTGTGGGCTGTCCCATAATTTTGTTTGTATTTTTAGTACCAAAGTTTTAAAAGATATCAGTATTTTAATCTATCAGTATTTTTCTCTGTATATTGACACAATTTTATGATTCAACATGTCCTCACAACCTTGGTCTTCCTAAGATTTGCAGCTTTCTGTCTTAACTTTCATAAATTCCTTCTAGATAAGGTAGGGTACAAATAAATGAAGAAATAAACATGCCACACAGTTTATGACTGGAATATACATGAAATTATTAATCTTTAATAATTTAGGTAAAAAGGTTTCCCGGTTCAAAAAAGCATCTAAATAGCAGCTTCTTGTGTAACTTTTTCTCATTTTTCTTTAAGTTCCTATGAAAGTGTAGAATAAACCAAAAACTCATCGCAAAACCAAAAACCAGAAAACTCTTAAAATGCCAAAACTGGGAGGAAGTGACTTTAATTAAGAAACACATTGTCCTTGGTTGAAATTTCTCTACATCAGCCCCTGCATATCCCTCCCCAACCCTTGCCTTTTGATACAGACTGCCTGATAAATTCAGGGAACTCACTTTCTGTTTTCCCAGCAAATTCCAAGAAGCCACTAGGCAGAATGTAGGGGTTTTGTGGTGGATGCTGTAGAGCACCTGGAGATGGAGACACAGAGAACCCTGGTGATAATACATAGCCACAATTGCAGGCACAGTTGTTTTCATGGGTCATGTCAGTTCCTCTCCCAGGGAAACAGGACAATAAAGGGTAGCGCCACGTGTCCCCTCTGAAGAACAGAGTATAGAACAGAACCAGGTGGTGAAGCCTTGTTAGAGGTAGGGAAACCGGACTGAGTGCTTTGTGTATCAGCAAGCTCTGCTACCGTAGATCTGAGCAGGTGGGCAGAAAAGTGACCATGAGTAATTTCTTTACCTCATCTATTTAACACCAAGTCAAGGCAGATTCCCCTATGATGGAATGTATAGAAAGAAAAAGAAAGAAAGGAATCTATACTGAAACCTCTGAAATACTGGAACAAAGGAAGACTACTGAAAGGAATTATAATATAACAAATTTCAAAGACTTGATATGTATTAGTCACATGAATATGGTGTTTTACATCCCTTGTGCTCAATTTGTGCCTCCAGAGTTCTGCAAATAGTGAAATATTTAACCCCTTCATTGCTTTTATCAGGTTGATATTTTGCTTTTTCTTGTAAGATGTATGAAGGGCAAAATGCAATGGCTGCTTTCTTAAAATAATGTTATTCTAAAAAAAAATTGAACTTTAAAGAAATTTCACTAATTGAATCAATTTGATTAGGGGATCTTACTAATCACCATTAAGAGTTTTGTTGTGAAAGTATGGATATTGCATTTACTGAGAGTCATGAGTAGCTGTTCAGAATGTAGGAAGGTAACTGTCAGATATCTGGAAAATTTAAAGAAGGCAAGCTAACCCGTGCATATTTCAGGTGCCTCTAAGAACCTCACTCAATGGGAAGACAGAAGAAACAACTAGTACAGCATGGCTGTTTTAGGATCATAAACCAAATCTTCATCTTAGTTCACCATCTAAGCATCACTGAATTCCAGGGAGATCCATGCTGAAGGGCTGTTTAGAACAGCTGCCTGCAGAAACATTTGCTGCCAGACAGTGGTAAACTTATAAGAACAGGAGAATAAATGACAGCAAATTGGGTACATCATGATTTGGATTCCATAATTCCAAAAAAGAGGCAGTAAGCAAAGGTAAAGCAGATGTTAAAAGGAAAACACATTAAAACCCGTATGGTAAGAGAGGAGTGTGTGCAGTTTTTATGGACTCTGTTAACTTACTGGGTTCTGATTTATTTTCTAGGATGGCTAAAGAAGAATATTATTGATGTCACCCAAAAGCTGGTCAAGATAGTGTAGGTCTTGATGCTTAGAGCTAGTTACTGCTTCCATGCCTTACCTTCTGCTTTTCTTAGTCAGCTGAGCTGCCAACAGGTAGAGGAGGGCAGCCTATGATGTTTGTTACCTCCTCTGTTCCAGTAAATGACTTTCCCCCATCCCAACTTTGAAATCTCTGTAAGGACTTCAGTCCACTTCACTCCTCTTGTCCTTAGAAATCTCAAGACTCTAGAAAATAGGAACTTCCTCTTCAGAAAATGATGGGAATAGTTTGAGAAGTTACTTTGTTTCTCTAGGTCACAGTTTCCTCATTTATAAAATGGAGTTAATAATCCCTACTTCACAGGAATGTCCTGATGATTGAAGGCCATTTAAGAAGTATTATATTCAAAAATAGTAGTTAGTGTTTAAAGTAATTACAACCCCTTGAATTCATGTTTTATATGTAGAGGTTTTAGTTTAAAAAATATGGAGCGTATACCACTTTCTGTCACATTGCTAATTTTAAAAAAGTACTGTTTTCTGATGGATAGCTTCATAAAGAGAATTATAATTAATGTGGATACACCCAGTGACATACACTCATCAAACCACGTACAATATCATGAAATTCAGTCATATTCTAAAGTGGATGAAAAGTCAGTCTCTGTAACATCTTACAAAGACCGGCTTCCTTTGGTGGTGGTTGCTGAATTTACCCTGGTGATGCCACGAAGTTGTACCCTAACTTGAGCAGAGTAAGGGAAGAACGACTTATTTTTTTATCTTGCCTGTGCTTGCTTACTTATTCACTCATTGAACTGCTAAGTGCCTAACACTGTGCTAAGACTATGGTAGATTAAACTGTCAGGGAGTTTGCAGCTAGCAAGGAGCACCGACATGGAACACATAATTGAAAGCATGATGAATGTTCTGGAGGAAAACTGGAAATGTCATTGGGGGAAATAATAGGTTAAGGAAGCCGCCCCTCCCCTCCTCCGCATCTAGGAAGGGACATTTAAGCTGAGACTTCAAGGATATGGCTATATTCCCTGGAGGCTAGAGGCGCGCTTCCCAGGGACCCAGGGCGGGGAGTAGGAGGAGTGAGCCAGTGGAGTGGAGGAGATGAAAGAAGCCTGGTCTTCTGGGCTGTGGAGCGGGCTGGGGCTGGGCCTGGGCAGCAGTCTGGTCAGCACCTAAAGGGAGCAGGAGAGTAATGATTTATTTTGCGTTTTTACAAGGACTCTTCTTTTGATGTGGAAGATAAATGCTTCAGATTTTCAAAAAGTAAAACTTTTGTGAGTAGAACCGTAATTTCTGGCCTAGAATTTTTGAGGTCAAACATTTGCTTTTTGTTTATAGAGTATATGGGATGAAATATCTTCCTCTTCCCATATGTTTTCCATGGTCTATCAGAGAGATTCTGTCCCATTCTACCTTTTTTAAAGAGCTTGCAAGGAATCTTTTGTCCTCGATCCACTTTAATACATCCTCCTCCCTTGGCCCTTTCCCTTCAGGATTCTGAAGTTTTCAGAATGAATCCTAAGGATCCTGACTATGACTCTTAGTGACACGGCTAAATAATTGCAATTAGGAGTTTTTCTTGCAGTAGTTAACAGAAGGGGAGGCTTCTTGTTATGATAAAACTATGCTACAAATACTAGAACTTCTCTAGAAGTATTTCATTACCTGACCACATAAGTGCATAGGAGAGCTTGTAATAAATTAAAAGAAAGCCTAGGAGCTACAGAGAAGAAGGGTGGGGAGAGCTTGGCAAGTAGACACATGACATTAAAAACTACCCTTGTTGTTAGGGTGAGGTTGCTAGGCTCATTAATACAGGAGTTTGGGTTTTAATACTCGTAATTATACAGAAGACCAAGGCCTTGGGTACACATGAGGCAGGGAGTTGGAAACTGAGACCCCCCAAGTAAATGTAGGACTTGTGAAGGGCAGCGTTTCCAGTAGAACAGTGGATGAGAAAAAACATGGTCCACTGACAGAGATTAGAAGGAAGTCTGTATTGGCTTAGTCTCTGACTAGAAGGTGGAGAAGAGTCTCATCTGAAAATTATTCAGTTTTTTTTTTTAAACTTTTGAAAAATTTTAAATATACACAAAAATAGAGGAATGGTATAATGTATTCTCATGTATCCTTCAGTCAATTTCAATAGTTATTATTCTTTCACTCTTGTTTCTTTTTTCTGCATTATATATAATTTGCTTCTACATTATATAATTTTGCTTGTAAATACGCAAAATTACAATATCTCTGGCCTAAGGACCTTTAAAAAACATGTTTTTAAAAAACTTTTTTATTGAAGTATAGTCAGTTTGCAATGTACCAATTTCTGGTGTACAGCATAATGTTTCTTATACATATATTCATTTTCATATTCTTTTTCATTATAGATTACTACAAGGTATTGAATATAGTTTCCTGTGCTATACAGTATAAACTTGTTTATCTATTTTATATATAGTAATTAGTATCTGCAAATCTCGAACTCCTGATTTATCCCATTCCATCCTCTTCCCTCCCCAACTTTCCCGTAACCATAAGTTTGTTTTCTTATCTGTGAGTCTGTTTCTGTTTTGTAAATAAGTTCATTTGTCTCATTTTTAAAAATTCCACATATAAGTGATATCATATGGTATTTTTCTTTGTCCTTCTGGCTTACTTCTCTTAGAATGACAATCTCCAGGTCCATTCATGTTGCAGCAAATGGCATTATTTTATTTTATTTTTTATGGCTGAGTAGTAGTCCATTGTGTGTGTGTGTGTATACTTATACATACACACACACACACACACACACATCATATCTTCTTTATCCATTCATCTGTCAGTGGACATTTAGGTTGTTTCCATGTCTTGGCTATTGTATACAGTGCTGCTGTGAACATTGGGGTGCATGTATCTTTTTGAATTAGAGTTCCCTTCAGATACATGCCCAGGAGTGGTATTGCTGGATCATACAGTAAGTCTATCTTTAGTTTTTTAAGGAATCTCCATATTGTTTTCCATGATGACTGCACCAAACTGCATTCCCACCAACAGCGTAGGAGGGTTGTCTTTTCTCCACACCTCCAGCATTTATCCTTTGTGGACTTTTTAATGATGGTCATTCTGACTGGTGTGAGGTGGTACCTCATGATAGTTTTGATTTGCATTTCTCTGATAATTAGTGATATTGAGCATTTTTTCATGTACCTTTTGGCCATTTGTATGTCTTCATTGGAGAATTGCTTGTTTAGGTCCCCTGCCCATTTTTGGATAGGGTTGTTTGTTTTTCTTTTAATATATAGTTGTATGAGCTGTTTATATATTTTGGAAATTAAGCCCATGTCAGTCTCAACTTCTGCAGATACTTTCTCCCATTCTGTAGGTTGTCATTTTGTTTTGCTTAGTTTCCTTTGCTCTGCAAAACCTTAGAAGTTTAATTAGGTCCTGTTTATTTATTTTTGCTTTTATTTCTATTACTTGGGTAGACTGCCCTAGGAGAACATTGCTGAGATTTATGTCAGATAATGTTTTGCCTATGTTTTCTTCTAAGAGGCTTACAGTGTCCTGTCTTATGTTTAAGTCTTTAAGCTATTTTGAGTTTATTTTTGTGTATGGTGTGAGGGAGTGTTCTAACTTCATTAATTTACATGCGGCTGTCCAGTTATCCCAACACCGTTTGCTGAAGAGGCTGTCTTTACTCCATTGTATGATCTTGCCTCCTTTGTCAAAGATTAATTGACCAAAAGTTTGTGGGTTTATTTATGGACTATCTATACTGTTTCATTGACCCATATGGCTGTTTTTGTACTAATACCAGGCTGTTTTGATTACTGTAGCTCTGTAGTATTGTCTGAAGTCTGGGAGGGTTATTCCTCCAGCTTCATTCTTTTTCTTCAATATTGCTTTGGCAGTTCTGGGTCTTTTGTGAGTCCATATAAATTTTAGGATTATTTGTTCTAGTTCTGTGAAAAATGTCCTGGGTAATTTCATAGGGATCATATTAATATGTCCCAAACTGAACCTCTGATCTGCCCTTCTAATTCACCTACATCTGTCCCCCTGTCAGTCAATGGCAGTCCATCCTTACAGTTGCTTGTGCCAAAAAAATTGGAGCTATCCTTGATTCCTGCTTCTCACAGACCCTCATATTCAATCTGTCTGGAAATTCTGTTTATTCTATCTTCAATATATATCCAGAATTTGACTATTATTTACCATTACCACTGCTGTCACCCCAATCTGAGCCTTATCTTTTGGCTGGATTACTGTAGCAGTGTTTTTCCATCATAATAGAGTTTATCTGGTAGAAGAGTTAAATTGATAGCTTCATAACCATATTTCTGCTTTATACTCAAAAGAATCTTATTTAAAATTAAATCTAGTAAGCTGTTTAAAAAGTCTCCTTAATCCAATTTTTCTTTTCTAACTTTAAGTAATTATGTATAAGAGTTTAGTAGCGTAGGGGCAGAATCTTGTGCAAGCACCTTGTATACTAGGACAAGATTTTAATTCAGAATCATATGAGAATGTTAATTATATTTTGGTCTCTGAATCGGGCTTTTTCTCCTTGTAATGCAGTATAAGGTAGTCAGTCATGGCTTTGGTTCTTTAGGTGAATTTAAGTGAAATGAAGAATGTGATTTATACCTTATCTATTAGAGTTTCCTTTTAGTACCCAAGGTGAGAAACAGTTGCCTCTAATTCAAATCAGCAACATACGTAGTCATGTAAAAGCATCATGAGGTATTGTAAAGGACTATGAAGATTTGAGGTACTGCTTATGCCCTTTCTGTGGGAGCTTGCAACTCAGGAAGAAACAGATGTACACGTTAGTGTAATACCTGGTGGTGCAGTGACATGAGTACTAAGCAGAGGCTTAGGGAACAGATGAACTCTTCAGAGGTAAAGGCTATTCAGGAAAGACAGAAGCAAACAGTGCAAGTGCCAAGAGCTATAGACCCTTTGGTGGGGGAAGATGGTGCGATAAATAAGTAAAACAAAGTCTCTGAGCTTCCAGGTCAGTGCTTTATCTGCTAGGAAATAATACCTACTTCTTTTTTGTCTCCATTACCTAGCAGCCTTTTGCAGTAACCTAGTATAGCTGCCTCTGTATTGAACAAAAAGCATCTCTGTGTAACTACTCCTTTTGCCCAAAAGAAAATAGGATTTTGAAGCCAGATCAGTGTGCTTATTTTTGTTACCACTTTCTCATCTGAAACCTTTCTTGATAATTGATATTTGACCCACCAGAAAGAATATAGCCATCCAATAAAAGCATGGCAAGTTAGACAACTACTTATTATCAACTTTGGCTTAAGACCATGCTTCATGTCATATTAATATATTTCACGTAAAGTGAATAGTACGTTTTAGCCCTTAAGATATCAGCGTGAGAAGCACTTGGGGAAGCAAGGCTCCATTTGACCTCAGGATCCATTCTTTAATTAGATGATTCCCTGTGAGAACCCTGGCAGTTTCGCCTGCTCTCTCTCACGCATCTGGCTTAGCATCCCTCTTACCCTCGCGTATGCTTTTGCAGTACATGTTTTCATTATTATTGTTATTATTATTTGTGTTCCCTGACGAAGTAGAAGGTGCTCAGCAAATATTCATTGAATGGGTGAATACTTGTAGCCTCCAAACACGACTTAAAATTAATTTTTAAAAATCTCCTGGTTTTATTTTCTTCTTGCCACTTTCTCTTCTTGGTCCAATCAGAAACATTATTGGCACTTTTATTTAAAATATGTTTAGATGTACCTTAGTTTGCTCAGAAATCTCCCTAAATTACTAGACCTATTCCTTGGAACAAAAATTTATGGACTTACCGTATGGTGATTTCTAAGATTTACATATAAGAACAAAGACACACACCATTTTGAAAATATATTTCACTTTTCCTCACAACTCTGTTAATAATACTCTGTGTGTAATTTCTACCTTTTCTTATATTTTCTCCCTAAGAAAGTAGCCTGAGAGAAATAAGTGAATGTATGGGTCCTGCATATACTACTACCTTCATCCATCTTTCAGTTCATTCCTTATTTTGGCAGTGGTAGCAGTTAAAATGGGCAAAATTAGTCAAAATACAGAAGTTACAAAATATCTGCATTTCTTCAATGATATTTTTACAATTCTTAAAGTTTTCACCTGGATTCAGAGACTGCAGTGAGCATTCAGGACTGAGTGAGGTTGTGTTTGTAAGAGAAAGAAAAGGGAAAAGGAGAAATTTAAAAGAATAAAGGGGTGGTATTCAACTGCAATTGTAGCGTGTGTTTTAAGAAGCTGTGTGAGACTGTAGAAGAACCTGGTAGCTACTACAGTGTCAAATGTATATTACCTTTTCTCCTTAAGGTGGAATATGCATTGTGTCATGTCTAAGAGTTCAGCAAGCCCAGGGGAGGCAGGAGAGAAATAAAGGGAAGGTGAGTGAGAGGTGACTAGTTGCTAATAAGGTAGCTTGAACTATTGCATAATTCTTTATCAACAAAAGTTGGGTGCTTCCCAAGAAAAAGGTTTCTGTCTGTGAATGCCAAAGTGTATGCAGAATCATTTAAACAGTTTAAGTTGTTGAAGTTGACTTCATCATGTTTAAACCCCGAAGTATGTAGTGTTAACAATTATTGAAGAAAATTGAGGCGTCTCTCTGTAATTCCTGATGTAGGCAGTTGTAGAGTTAATAAATCAGAGGCTTTAATTACCATTTTAGTCACTGCAATGACCAAGTCTAGAATTATAGAACTGACAGTTTAGGAGTCACCTGATCCAGTCTCGTATTTGTGCATGTTAAATATCTGATATGCTTTACAAAGATTGAAAGCTAATGTGAGAGGGATCCTGAATTACATGCCAGGTTTCACTAAATAATACATTTAAAAATATCTATTGAGCCACATAAGGCATATAAATTCCACAGGAATCTAGTTACATCTGTAAAACACTGTTTTTATTTCTGCCTATTGTTAAGATTAATTTGGGGGTCCTGCTGTGTTCTTATAGAATTTACAAACAAGTGTAGTGATTGCTGCTTTGAAAACTCAGTCATTAATATTTTTGTAATTTTACACAGACCATTGACTGCAGTGTTATTCATGCTCCTTTTCTGTGACCTGCTTGGAGTTGAGCACATTTTATTCCACTTCTTTTGTGTTCACAACACACTTACATTAAGAAGATTTAGGTGATACTTCGGACGTGGAGTAGATTCTGGAATGGGTTAAGACCTTTGAGACTGTTAGGATAGGATGAATGTATTTTGTATGGGAGAAGGACGTGTGTTTTGGGGCCAGAGGGAGGAATGTTATAGACTGAATTGTGTCCTCCCCAAAATCCATATATTGAAGGCCTTACCCCCAATATGATAATATTTGGATGTAGTGCCTTTAAGGAGGTAAGTAAGGTTAAGTGAGCTTATTGAAGTGAGGCCCTAATCCAACAGGATTGTTATCCTTAGAAGAAGAAGAGACACCAGAAGTGCACATGCACAGAAGAAAGGTCATGTGAGGACACAGCAAGAAGGTAGCTTTCTGCAAGCTAGAAAGAGAGCCCTCACTAGAACCCCACATTTCTGGCACCCTGATCTCAGATTTCCAGCTTTGAGAACTGTGAGAAAATAAGTTTCTGTTGTTTAAGCCATCCAGTCTGTGGTATCCTGTCGTGACATTCCAGGCAAACTAATACAGGTATCACATTGACAAGGTAGAAATTTTCTTACATTTAGAAAACCAATGTTGATGTCAGATTTCAAAGGAGAAACTATTTTTGGATTATTTGAATAACCAAGACAAAGTATACTTTCCATTTTTTGTTAATGAATATTAATAATTTTGAGTAGATAATGCTGTTATATATCAAAATAACGATATTTTAAATTAACACTATTTTAGAGCAGTTTTAGCTTACAGAAATATTGAGCAGAAAGTATGGTAAGCGCTCATATACTCCCTCTCCTACAGTTTCTCCTATTATTAACCTCCTGTGTTCGTGTGATACACTTGTTACAATTAATAGAATGAGTATTGATGTATTGCTTTTAACTCAAGTCCATAGTTTACATTTGAGTTCACTCTATGTATAGTTCTATAGGTTTTAACAAATGTATACTGTCATGTACCCACCATTATAATATTATAAACTATTGTTTCACTGCCCTCAAATTCTCCTGTGTTCTACCTATTCATTCTTCCCTCTCTCCATCCAAGTAATGACATGTTAATATGTAACGATGATGAAACTGCTGGAAAACACTGACTTAAGATTGCCTTCCTTTACTATTATAGGAAAGTTGGAATACTTCACATTCAAAGTTCTATGCGTGAAATACAAAAGTACAAAACTATTGTGAGAGATCTTTACATTGGATTTTTGTATCTTGATGCATTTCAACTGTGTAGGATTTGGATTCCCAAAGCCCTCTTTAGCATTTAACCAACTCTTTGGTCATGAAAGGAGCTGGGACTGTTCATACACATATAAACTGATCTTTGACATATGTCACTTTCATAATGAGAGAACAGCAGGAACGCTTTCCTGCATCTTCCCCATTCTCCAGTTTTTTCTTGATGATGGGTAAGTAATCCTCCTGGCAAAGGTAGGAACATACATCTTTGATTCCTTCTTCCATTGGAATTTCTTGACTCCCACCCATCATAAAACACTGGCAGTGTAACCAGGACCAAATGATGGAAGTCGTTATTATAGACTTTGCTCCATACTGAGAATCCTTTATCCACTCTTCTCAAACAGAGGAAAGCATGGGGTTATATTGATGAAAGAAGATACACGTAGAAAAATAAACAGATTGCAGGTGTACAGCTTGTTGAATTTTCACCAAGTGAGCGACCTATCTAATGAGTACCCAGAATGAGAAACTGTACATTAGAAATCAGTATATTAGTAGTACCACAGAAGCTTACTAAGTACTGCATTGGCCCATTTTTTAAATTTAACATTGGGTCCCCACAAGTTACTTTGAGCAGCACCATATCTCCTTTAGATAAGGATAACATTGTGGGAAAATATTTTTCATAGTTTTATTCTTACCATGTAAACTAGTGAGAAATGTAAATATTGGGGGTACATTTTTGCTCATTAGTAATACTGGAAGTATTGACTGTAAGTCCAAAAGTTGAATTTAAAAATTTAAAACCAAATGCGTGTCACTTAAAACCAAATACCTATACCATTATACAAAAGTTTTATCTGCCAAGTAAATGAAAGTGAGGTACTTGAGGTGAAATCAATAGAATGATTTGTTTTTTTTTGTTTTTTGGTTTTTTTCCATTTTGAATCATCCTTGAATTCCTGAAAATAATCTTGTTTGGCCAAAGTGTATTATTCTTTTAAGTCACTGATGGATTCTGTTGACTAGGATTTTATTTAGAATTTTAGCATATGTGTTCATAATTAGTTTGGTATGTAATTTTATTTTCTTATACTCTCTTTGTCTAGTTTTATATCTCCTTGTCTAGTTAATATGTCAAGGTTATATTATATTTGCAGAATTCATCTTATGTTTGCTGACTCGCACAATTATATAAGTTACAAAGATTATCCATTTCTTAAAGAATTGGTAAAATTTGCCAGTTAGCTCATTTTTGCCTGGGCCCCCCCTCCCTATTGTTTTTTTTTTTTTTTTAAATGAGTTTTGGAGGAGATATTTGAGGTCTATTTCAACTTTTAAGGTTGTTTTTGGTTTATTCTTATTTTCTAATTTTAGATTAATTTTAATAATTTATAACTCTGTCCACTTCATCTCAAGTTTAAATCCATGAATAAAATGAAGAGGGTGAGCAAACCTTGGTGACCCAAGAGTGTAGAATTTGGCCAAATGCTGATATTTACCGTAAAAAGTGGTAAATAGCAAAAGGTAGATGAAGAAATAAAACTTTTTTTATGGAGGTTCTAATTCCAGTAGTTGGTTTATAGAAAATTTTAAGCAAATTTGTTATAAATATATTTCTCCATAGGGACTCATCTGTACTTCTTAAATATTTTAAAAGATATTGGTGGAAAATAAGATTTTCATAGGCAGCATTTTTGGGACAGCTGTTTTGCATAAAGTAGCAGTTCTGAAAATGTGGTCCATAACCTTTGGTGTCTCTAAGACCTTTCAGAGAGTCAAGTCATACTGTTTTCTTGGTAATACTAAGATGTTATTTGGCCTTTTTTTTTTTTTTTAACTTTGTTAACATTTTCATTAATCACGGAAAAGCAATAGTGAGAAAAACTGGTTCCTTAGCAGAATCAAGGCAGTTGTGACAAACAGTACTAGTAGCCATTTTATTCTTCACTGCTATACACATGCAATATTAAGATGCTGTTGATTGAAGCACTAAATAGACTTGATTTTTATTAAATCTTTACTCTTCAATAGATATACTTTTAATATTCCATGTGAAAAAAAATGGGAAGAATGCATAAAGCACTTCTGTAGTATACTGAAGGCTGATTGAAGGCTTATTGAAGCCTTGAAGAAAAGCCTTTGTTCTGTTGTATTAGTTGAGAGCTAAACTATTCACCTTTCCATGGCACACCATTTTTACTTGAATGACAAACTATGGTTATTCAGAAATGGGTATTTGGCAGTATTTGTTGCAAATGACAAAATTTAACTTTTAAGCAAAAATTAGCACTTTAGAAAACTTGTATCCACTGCTGTGAGTTTGACTACTGCCCAATAATTAAAGTTTTTGCTGAGGTTGGTGGTAATATTAACAAATGTGACTTTTTAAATATCCTGTAATATGTCAGTATTTGGGAGATATGCATAACTCGGTGAAACATTACTTTGCAAATGCCCATGCATTGAGGAAATACCAGAAAGTGACAGGAATGTCAGGGTAGGTAGTGAAGTACAGCAAGAGGAAATCCATGAGCAGGCAATGTGGAGAAAATCAAGTAGGTATCAGCAGCTGCCTTGGTCCAAGAGATCAAGCTTGGGCAGGTGACAAGAAAGTTACCTTGACAAAGACTATGATATAGGTGGGAAGAACTATGGTCCAAGGGGAGCACTCCATTTTAGAAAAAAACACATGTATCTTATCTGATAGAACTGGAGTAAGGTGTGAGGAACAGGATTTGAAAGAAAATCAGATTACCTGAATTCCCTAGATCTTATGAGCCATTAAGTTCTACCGCCGTCACGTGAACAATAATACCAGAATTTTATTGTTAACTGTTAACTCAGAACCCAGCACTCTGTAGAGTCCCTCCAAGTATTTCTGAGCATCGTGAGACATTCATATGTATTCAGCAGGAAGTTAGTTCGTTTTCATGTTACGTTTCACTGTTTCCCAAGATCACCTTGTCTCTGCTCCTTCTCTGTTTGCTTCGATAGTTCTCTGATTGCTGCCCCCAAGTCCTCAGAGTGTTAAAGCTATGTGGTGTGTGCTGCTCCAAATTATTTAGACCCCAACAGAAAACAGAATGTTCAGTTGATAACTTATACAGCTTCTTCTTTTATCAGAACTCATACTAGTGTCTAGGGAGCTGGAATTAGGGATGGATTTGAGTTAGCAGCTAACAACCAGGCTGTATTTGAATCAGTTCAAAGAGTATCATTTTGTTAATAGATTCATTTACCATGTTTGACCTCTTAGCATAAATTCTTTGGAAGAAACCACCTCTGCTGTCTTAGAAATACATCCCTTGGATAGCCTCCAGTTCTCCTTTCAAGTTAGGTATGTGTAAACACAGCTTTAGTTACTCCCTTGGGCTCCGTACATCCCTTGCTAAAGGACTTCTAGTTGGTTTGTCCGTAGTTGTGTATCTGGTTGGCCCAATATACTTAATACTTGATACTGGAAAAAGACTTTTTGTAAGCTGAGCTCTCTGCCAGATCTTGTTGATTTGATTTCAGCGAACAATTGTTGACCATCTTTTTTGGTGCCAGGTACAATATTTGATTGTAAAAATACCCGTTTGAATAGAATATGGTGCTTTTTAAGACCTCACCATTAAATTAATATGCATAAAAAATGTAATACAAGATGACTAGTGCTACTGTAGACGTATATGCAAAGTTCCATGGGAACACAAAAGAGGGAGGAATTGTAGTTTTCTGGGGAGCATTTGTAAAAGAAAAATTTGAGCTCAGTCTCAAAGGCTGAAAAATATTTCTTAAATAAAGTCAAAGGAAAAGGAAATGATATTACAGGAAGAGAAAACAGCAAATTTGAAAATGGGAAAGCAGAAAAAGACATTTTTAGAGAACTGCACAAAGATCTGTATAGTATTGGTGTAGAGTGTTCAAGGAAGGGACAACAAGGCTTGAGAGTTAGATTGGAGTCAGATTTTCAAGGGTGTGAAGGGCTTTTTTTTTTTGAGAATAAAGACAAAATGGTCTTTTTATTCTCTTTGTAGAAAATACTGCAAAATTGTTGTCATATGAAGAGACAATCAAAAATGATGCAGTCACAAATATAGGGAAAAGATATAGGTGATTATACAAGTGTATCAGGACAGTTAATTGGTAAACGTGTGACTTTTTAAAAATTTTGAGTTTTTAATGTATAGTAAAATTTTTAAACTTTTTACTTTGAAATAATTGTAGATTCAATTGCCAGTTGTGAATTATAGATTCAGAGAGATGCTGTATAACCTTCAAACAATCTACTTTATTCACATTTTACCAGCTACATGCACTTGTATGTGTGTATGTATATGTAGTTCTGTGCAGTTTTATTACATATGTAGATTCATGTGAGCAACAGCAAAATCAGACACAAAACTGTTCCATCACAAGAATCCCTTGTGCTACCTAAAGGACCTATTTTTGTATCTTAAGGAGTTTAGACTGTATTTTTTTTAATTGAAGTATAATTGATTTACAATATTATTTTAATTTCAGGTGTACAACATAGTGATTCAATATTTTTACAGATTGTATTCCATTTAAAGTTACTATAGAATAATAGCTTTATTTCCCTGTGCTTATCTATTTTATACATAGTATTTTTTAATCTCTTAATCACATACGCTATTTTATCCCTCCCCTTTTCCCTCTCCCTATTGATGACCACTAGTCTGTTCTCTATATCTGAGTCTGTTTCTATTTTGTTGTGTACATTTACTTGTTTTATTTTTTAGATTCCGCATGTAGGTGATAGCATTAAGTATTTGTCTTTCTCTGTCTAACTTATTCCAGTAAGCTTAATACTCTCAAGGTCTATCCATGTTGTTGCAAATAGAGCTTAGACTGTATTCTGTCTCTGAAAGTCTGATCTCCAATCACCTGTAACAGAATCACCTAGTGTGCTTGTTAAATATGCAGAGCCCTACCCTATAAACATTGAATCCCTGGGACTGTGGCCCTGTGACCTACATTTAAATAAACTCCCGAAGTGTTTCTTATAGCATACCTATGAGGTCACGACTGAGCTGAGATCTGAATGATGAGAAAAGAGATAGCCACGCAAAGACCTGGGGTGAGGAGGTCTAGACAAGTGCTTTCCCGGGAGTACAAGTCAGATACGTAGTTAAAAGAATTCTAGTAGCCACATTGAAAAGTGAAAAGAAACACGAAAATTAATTTTACAAGATATTTTACTTGGTATATTAAAAATTTCATTTCAATATGAAATAAATACGAAAACTATTGAAATGTTTAGTATTTTTTCCCCACAAAGTATTCAAAATTCAGTGTGTATTTTACACTTACTTTGCATCTCAGTTCAGATTAGCAACACTTCCAGTGCTTAATAACATGTCTAACGAGTGGCTACCATGTAGGTAGCACAGATCTAGACAGAGCAAACAGCCAGTGCAAAGGTCCTGAAGGAGAGTCGTGTAAAGATAGCATTTGACATTTGGAAGTTGAAAATATTGGCCTAGATCTTTGGGATAAGATCAAAACTGGATATATAGATTTTAAAATCATTGACATGAAAGAGTTGTCACAAAGAGCATAATTCTCAGTGATTTTCTCAGTGAAAACTTAATCGAATCACCCATAGAGCTTTTTCTAACTACATGCTTAGAAGAGCGCATGGGACAGTCTTGAGGGGAGAAAAGGGGAGCTGTGTATGTATCTCAGGGAGGAAGAGAGCATAGGCAGATAGGAATTTTCTCATTGATGATTCTGATATGACCCTTTCCCTACAGTCCCCACTCCGGGTTGGGAACCACTGGTGGTTAAAAGGGAGGTGAGGATAGAAGATGCTAAGAAGACCACTGAGAGGTGAAAGGAGTGGAAGTGAAGCTAAGTAAAGGAGAGGGGCATCAACAAAGACAAAAGCGTGGGAAGGCCGGGGCATTTGCAAATTAAAATACTACTGGTGGTGATTGAGGGCAAAGTTTAAATGGAGTGGTCAACTGAGCTAAGATGGGTTCTGAAGATGTCAGTGAAGACAGAACTGCTGCCTAGGACCTGAAGGTCAAAGCTAGATTTGATGCAAGAGGGGCATGCTGTGTCCTTCCAGGCACAGTTCCTCAAGTCCTTTCTTTAAATTTGCCTAAGGTCCATCTGTGTTCCCTCTCTTAGGGGATTCAGCTATTACATTTTCATTAATTGTCTGAGTATTAACACAGCCTGTCCTTACCCTGATCACACTAGAGAATCACCTTGAGAACTTATCAACAAAAAGTTTCCCTTCCTAACTCTTTCCCCATCTCAGAATAAGTCAAAATTTCTAGGAGTAGGGCCAAGACGTGACTATTTTTTAAAGCTTCAAAGTGAATCTAATGAGCGAGAGTGGAAAACTGTTGATCTATAGTATGTGTAGTGAGCACCTCTGTCACAGAAAATAAGTTTTCCACATCTTTGTGCCCCAAGAGTTTGACTCATTGTGTGGCATGTGGTCAGCTCTCAGTAAATGTCTGTTGAATAAATGAAAGATAAAAGAGCTAACAAATGAGGAAATGTGTGAGCTAGGCTGGCCCTTATGGATAGCTTAATAAATTAACATTTCCTTTCTTATTTTAGTTACTAGGCAGGTTATTAAATACACTGCACCATTTTGGAATCCTGATTAGTGTGAAACTATTTTCCCAAATTGGTCTAAATCACAGTATTGATGTAAATTCTCAGGTATAAAAATAGACTAAAACATTGATAGGTTTACTATCTAAGTCTTTTTGTTTGACAGCAGAAACCCCAAGATGTAACATAGTTAACTCTTCCACTGAGTACAATATACAAGAGAAATTATTGCATTTAGAATACAGGATTTTTGCCATCAGTTTGAAATAATTACTTCCAATTTTCACAGAATTAGTTATAACTCAGTAAATCCTATTATATTTAAGATTTAATGCTGTGGCTATTTGAAACATTGTATTTACAAGAATATAGTTCCTTGTTATGCCTCTGAAGTAATTTATTTAATGAACTGTTCAGAGCAGTTGCCTTTTACCACTTTTAGTGAGAACAAATGGAAATAGACATAAAATGTTCTGCAAAAATAGAATAAGCTGCTAATCACTAATATAATGCATCATTATCATAATTAAATGGACGTTTCAATCCTGTATCTAGTTTCTAGGTCCCTAGCCTAAGACCTGATAACTAGTAGGTACCTCAATAAATAGTTCTCTTCCTTCTGGTCCACATGTAGATAATGCTGTTCAAAAGATTTAGAAAATCAAGTTTAATCTGATACAGTTTAACCTTCTAAAAATGCATTGATTTTCCCACAGATGAAGAGAAGTAAAGAATTGATAACTAAAAATCATAATCAAGAAGGAGTAAGTATCCTTCGTTGTTGGAAATGTAGAAAATGTATAGGAAGTTCTGGTTGTTTCATGAAATATCTTGAGAATCAAGTGATTAAGGTGAATACTGCTAACTCTGATCTTCAAACACAATTTCCTAGTATAGGAATGCTGAGAGCACACCTACCCATGCACACGTATCCCTCTGCACCTGACTTAGCTTTTTCCTTATTTTACCTGATCCACTGAAAACATTTCAAAGTGGTATTCAAAAGGCATCCTACCTTCCACAGTTGTAATTAATTTTACCTTTAGCTGCTAACATTAACATGACCTTAAAATTTCAAGTGCAGCATCATAGGCATAAGTTGAAAATAATAATCCGTCCTTTTATCCGCCCATGAATGAACACAATTCTGGAGCCTGTTAAAAATAGAAAACCTATTTATTTGTTTAGTATTCAATATGGGCATAGAAGAGAGAGTTAGTATAATTTGAAAGTCAATAGGAAAACCTGAATAATATTTAAAAGCACTTAATTGATTGTCCTGGTAAAAATAAATGCTTAAAAAAAATGATATCCCTACGCTTCTATAAGAGCAATATGCAAGAGGTCCAAACTAGATAGTAATTCATGGACTTTACAGGGAATTTTCAATTCAGGGGAGAGAGTGGATATAATTACCTGTCATTGTTTTCTTCCCCTTCTTTTGTTTATTTTATTTTGTCTTTTGCCTCAGCCACATTTGATCATGATTATCTCCTATCCAACTCTAACAGTTTAGCCATCTTGAACTGATAATAGTAGCTAACCTTGGTTGCATACTTACTACATGTCAGATACTTTTAAAAAACTGACAAAACATTTTAATTGCGGGGGAAAAACTTTTCATGCTGAATAGTTTATTGGGTACAATTTACATAGAATAAGAAAAAATTAAGTATACAGATGATAAAATTTTTCAGCTCTTCTACGAATCAGATCGAGATATACAAGATTTTCATCATCCCAGAAAGTTATCTTGCCCTTTTCCAGGCAATACTCCCACTCTCACAATATAACCACTGTATTGATGTCTGTCACTGTAGACTAGTTTTGCCGGTTCTTGATCTTCATTCAGATGGAATCAATCACATAGCATATACTTTTTTGACCTGACTTATTTTGCTTAGTATAATGTTTTCATTTATGTTTTGTATTTATATGTAGTTTGCTCCTTTTTTCCTGAGTAGTATACCATTTGAATATACCACCATTTATCTGTTTTTTCTGCTGATGGGCATTTGAATTTCTAGTTTCGGGTTATGAATAAAACTGCTATCAATATTCTTGTAAAAGACTTTATGTGTTTGTGTGTTATTCCTTTTTTTCTATATACATAGGAATGAATTGGGGAGTTCATAGAGTAGGTGTATTTTTGCAGAGACTACTAATAGTTTTCCAAAGTGAATGTTCACTTGCAATAGCAATGATGAGAATTCCAGTTGCTCTACATCTTTGTCAACACTTGGTATTTTCAGACTTGATATTTTAGCCATTCTGGTAGATGTATAGTGATGTATCGTTACAGTTTTTTTTTAATTGAAGTATAGTCGATTTACAATGTTGTATTAATTTCTGGTGTACAGCATAGTGATTCGGTTATACATATATATTCCTTTTCATATTCTTTTTCATTATAACCTATTTTAAGATATTGAATATAGTTCACTGTACTATACAGTAGGACCTTATTGTTTATTTATTTTATGTACAGTAGTTATTATCTGCAAATCCCAAACTCCCAATTTATCCCTCCACCCTCCCCTTCCCCCACTGGTAACTGTAAGTTTGTTTTCTATGTCTGTGAGTCTGTTTCTGTTTTGTAAATAACTTCATTTATGTCATTTTGTTAGATACCACATGTAAGTGATACCATATTGTACTTTTCTTTCTCCTTCTGATGTACTTCACTTAGTATAACAATCTCCAGGTCCATCTGTAATTGCTGCAAATGGCATTATTTTATTCTTTTTTATGGCTGAGTGGTATTCCATTGTGTGTGCATATGTGTGTGTACACACACACACACCACAACTTCTTTATCCAGTCATTTATCAGTAGATACTTATTTCCCTAGTGGTAATGCTGTGGAGGACCTTTTTTTATGCTTGTTGGTTAGTCACTGCTTTAAATGTTTTATATTATTCATTCCTTATAGTATAAGGAAAGAAAGATACATTATCGTCTCCATTTTATAGATAATGGAACTGAGGCACAGGAGATTAAATTAATTGCCTCAGGGTACACTTTTACTGAGCAGTTTAGCTACAATTGAACCTGACAGTGAAGGTCCTGAGCCTGTGCTCTTAACCTCCACACTGCCTTTGCTCCTCCCCCAGTGTATCATGCAGTTTCACATCTTCTCAATGATCAGGAGAGTTTCAAACACTGCTCTGGTGTGTAATAGGATGGGTTGTGGAAGAGACTGACACAGAATTGAAGAAACATCCTGGTCCTCTAGGAGCTTTAAATTCTAGTTGAAAACAGGCCAAGCTGTGTAGCCTGATTTGATAAGTACTATAGCAGAGGAATGCAAACAAACTGTTGCCTGGGCTAGTCATGGCTGAAGGTTTCCCAGAAGAGATTATAAGAAATATTGTTTATAGAGTTTTAAGTATAATTTTTAAACCATAAAATTTATCCATTGTAAGAATACAATACAATGATACAGTTTTAAAACCTTTCCATTATCCCAGAAAGTTTCCTTACGCCAGTTTGTCCTGCTCCCAAGCCTAGCCTCAGGCAACCACTGATCTGCTTTCTGTCACTGTAACTTTATATATAAAATACAATGTGTATGTATACACATAGTACAAAATATATAAACTAATGAAACTAACTTGTAGAATAAAAATATATTTATTAAAATAATATATCAAATATATTTATATAAATATACATATTAAATATTTATATGTATATAAACTAATACATATTAAAATATATCTTATGTACATATAAAGTAAAACATACATATATAAAATCTATTGACATCTAGTTGAGGAATAATTCAATATCATTGTAAGTCTAGGGGGAAGGAGGAGTGTGTAATTAGAGATCCTAAGGGTCTTCTAAAATAGTAATAATGTACTTATTAAACTGGGTAGTGGGTATATTGGCATTTGCTTCTCTTTAAGTATTTCTTTAAACTATACAAACATATTTTACAAATACATACATTTTATATAAATACTGAAGGTGAAAGTAAAAGGATTTCTTTAAGCTATACAAACATTTTATAAATACATACATTTGGTATAAATACTGAAGACAAATGTAAAAGGATCTGTTGTAATTAAAGGAAACAATAAAACTGGAATCTAAAAGTAATTTATCAGATGCTTTACTGAAAGAATGCTAAATTTATCACCTATCAGATTATGCTAATTTATTACCTATTTAATAATATAATTAAAATGTGTATGTGTATAAAATAAGTGTTTTGATTGTTTCTGGAAGTATTTTATTTGTCTACTTTCTGTAAATGAAATCACACTGTAGATAGGTATTCTGGGAATTGCTGCCTTATAGTGTAGCTCCAGTTTTTCACTTTTGTATAGTATTCTAGTGTATTAATATATTACATTGATAATTTATTCTACCATTGAGTTATATGCAGTTGTTTTGCTGATACAAAGCATGAGTTTTCTTGTCCATTTCTTGGCAAACATGGGCAAGAATTATTACTAGAAGTGGAGTTACATGTCATAGAATATGTGCCTCTTCAACTTCACTGGGCAATGCTGAATTGTTTTCAAATGACAGGTTCCCATGAGCAGTGGTTAAATATTTCTGTGAATTCCACATATTCACCTGCAATTTACATCTTCTCATT
This sequence comes from Camelus bactrianus, assembly GCF_048773025.1. Taxonomy (NCBI): domain Eukaryota; kingdom Metazoa; phylum Chordata; class Mammalia; order Artiodactyla; family Camelidae; genus Camelus; species Camelus bactrianus. The sequence continues at coordinate 44,348,208 of NC_133541.1, forward strand.
GTTTGGGGCTGTTTGTGTTTTCCGTGAAATGTCTTTTTTTTTCTTGCTTGTTTTTTATTACATAGTTTTGTTTTGATTTTTGAAAGCTCTTTATGTATTCTACATACCAATAATCTGTTGACTATTGTATTTCTGATAACTTTTGCCAGTTTATATAACTTGTATTTCAGTCTTTGTGGTATCTTTTGATCAAGAGAGTTCATAATATATCATAGATGAATTTATTAATCATCTCCTTAATGTTTTATACCTTTTGTTTAAAAAATTCTTTAGTACCCTGAGGGGAGGATTTTTTTCCTTTCCTTCTGCTGAATACCAAAGTTGAGACAGGCAACTTTTCTTCTTTGTCCCTCTGAGCAACAAGTTTGTTTCTCATTTACCCTTAGACTGATACTGCACCCCAGCTCTATGTCAGGGACTCCCCTTAAGAGTCTTCCTACCCTGAACAAACTCTGGACTTTGCCTCCTGTCTTCCACATCCTATGCAGGTATAAAGTGGCCCTCAGAGAACATGGAGGGTCAGGAACCTGCGGAAGTGGTGTACACAGCTGTTGGCTCCAGAGCCATATTTATTCAGCCCTGACCACTGCCAGGAAGTGGGAGTCTCACTCTCTGCCTCAACCCCCACAAAACTAAGAAGTGGACACTGGAATCACTGACTTTTGCTACAGAATAACCAAGTACCTTCAAAACCACTCTTGCTAGAGGAAACACGCAGATACACTCATCACTTCTTTCATAATATTGAACAATGTATCAGCTTGGTGGAAACTAGGTTATGTGCAGAACATGAGCTGTAAAGGAATCTGGGACATCTGAGCTTCAGTTTGCCAGCCACTGGCATGTAGAAAGGTGTATGACTGGGAATCTAGAATGGAATTTTGAGACAGTCTACGATGTCCACAGGGTCAAAAGGGGACTCCTGCTCTACTTTTCAGACCTGAGAAACATGAGATGTGGGCAAGTACCAAAACCAAAAGCAAATAATAACAACAATAGAGACCCTAAAAACATAAATAACAGGATTGGTCCCCATTTGTGAAGTATGGTGTGGTGGAGGTTGTGGGCAGTGATAGTGTCCTCAGCTTTAGTTTTTAAGTCAATTTTGATACGATTTTGGACAAGTCAAGTTTATATGACTTACAGGACATTTAAATAGACATTTCAATAGACATTTCTCAGAGGCTGCTGGTTCTATGGATATGGGATTCAGAATAGAGATATGAACTAAGAGTATGGATTTGGTAGTCATCAGCATGTAAGTGGTGAGTGAAGCTATGAAAGTAGGTGAGGTCACCATGCAGAGTGTGAATGGACTGAGAAAGAATACAGCCCAGGAACGTTTAAGGGATGGACTGGAAAAAAAGAGTAGTGTGAAAGGTAGGATTGAAAATCAGGATATAGTGTTATGGAAGTCAAGGGACAAACATCTTCCAGAAGGAGGGATTGGTTAGTGGTAGTGAATGTTGTAGGGAGATGTAGAAAGCCAGATACTGCCATTAATGTGCAGGTTGTGTGCTGCATAATTCTAGAGGGTGCTAGCCTGTGAAAGGGGTCCCGATATTTGTACAGAAATGTCATACAGGCTGTATGGCCATATGGAGAGACTCTGAGAATTAAAAGTGTGTGTTGGTTTTCACAAACAGATCATTGGTAGTGTTCATTGTAGCTGTGAGAGTTGTAGGGGCAGATACCAGATCCCACTGAGTTGAGGAGAATGAGAACTGAGGAATGGTCCAACCCTTACTACAAAGCATCATAATTATTGGGTTATGATTCTTTTCATCATGTGGCTGTGAAGCGTTTCCTCTTTATAACACTATTGCCAATACAGTGGTGGCCATAAGTGTGATTAATGAATGCTGAATTGATGATGATTGGATTATAGGCCTCTTCATTCACCTTTTTTGGTTAGATATTTTGCTCACTTTATCTCTGGCTTTAGTATCCTGATGGTATCCTTTCAATGGCTATAATACTGAAATAATACTGAAATAAATCACATTTTATTGCTTAATACATTTTAAGTATTTTGGTTTTCTTAGTGTCAGTACATATTTAATACATACTTAGTTTTACCACATGTGTATCTGTGTATATCCCAGATTCATGTGTTAAAGTCCTAACCCCCAAAGTTACCCCAAACCCCCAAAGTATTTGGAGATAGGTCTGTAGGGGGTTATTAAGGTTAATTTAAGGTCATAAGGATGAGGCTCAATCCAGTAAGACTGTGGCTTATAAGAAGATAGAGAGATCTCATTCTCCTTCCACCATGTGAGGACACAGGAAAAAGGCAGCTATCTGCAAACTAAGAAGAGAGTTCTCATCAGCACCTGAACATGCTGGCACTTTGATCTTAGGCTTCTAGCCTCCAGGGTTGTGAGGAATAAATGTCTGTGTTCTAAGCCACCCAGCCTGTAGTATTTTGTTATGGCAGCTCAAACCAGCTAAGACATGGCAGGTCCTGTAATAGGCACTGGAGATTCAACGAAGAGCAGAAGAGAAATGTTCTGTCCTCGTGAAGCTTTCAGGATAGTGCTCAAACGTAAATATTAAACTACTAGCTGTGTAAGTGGGAAAAAGGAAACATGCAGGAAGCCATAAGGGTAGAATGTAGACAGAGGTCTGTTGTTCTAAGGAGAAAGCTTTTCTGAGGAGGTCACTTGTGCAGAGATACGGTGGATGAGTAGTGAGGGCAGTATAGGAGGGAGGAGTTCCAAGCTTTGGAACCAGCATATTCAAAGGCCCTGTGTGGAGAGGATGTGATATATTTGTGGAACTAGAAGATTTCTATGATTGGGGTGCAGAGATCAAGAGGGAGTGTGGCAAGATTTGAGGCTAGAAAGATGGTTGTTGGTTAGATCACTTACGGTCTTGTAAGATTAATTAAGGACTTTCATCTTTATCCTGAGAGCTAGGAAGTCAGTGAAAAGGAGCAACATGACTATTGAATTTTTAAACAAATCATTCTGGTGATTGTGAAAGAGTGAAATTAGAAAGATAGCAAGAATGGATGCAGGGGACAGCCTGCTCTTAAGTGAGGCCTTCAATTCCTTTATCATTCTGACCTTTTGAGTAAAAGAAGTTTTCACCTTTGAAGTACCTTCTCAAACTACAAATAGAAGAAACAGACAGTCCAATAGAATTTTGATCTTTTCCCTGTTGTGTCCATAGTTAAATAATACAGTTAGCTCATTTTTAGTGAGTTAGCTAAGGGAATGTAATTACTAACATTGGAAATATGTTAGTGTTAAACATCTTTTAAAATATTATAAATAATATTGTATTTATGTCAACTTTTTACATTTAACCTTAACAATCATTAAATAATAAAAACTTAATTATTAAATAATAAAAAGATAATACATACAATTTATAATTTTAAAATTAAAGAAGTTCTCTGAAAACATTCCCTACTCATAAAGAAAAAACAAAATAACAATGCATTAGCTCCCCCTGCTGCTTGAACAAATGATTTCATTTACAAAATATTTTGTCAACATTTTTCTGACAGCATTAAGTAAAATTGGCTTACTTTCTCTTCCTTCCTGTCCTCCTTCGCTCACATGATAAATCTGAGACATGAAAAATCTGTCTAGTAAGGTTTGAAAAATCCTAATAATACAGTTTTTCTAATTTTCAGTGTATTTTTACCTCAAGGAGATAACCTGACATGCCCCTACTACAGGCTTTAAATTCCTCAAATGGGGTTACTTCCAGTTTAATCATTCATCTTAAAATACATACATTAAAACTTGTTTTATCACATGTATTTTAAAGTTTTTTTTTAATTAATTGACAGTAGACTTTATAAACTTCATAGTTTGATGTCTTATTTTACTTTAAAGTTATATTGGAAGTATCATGAATATCATATATATATATATATATATATATATATATATATATATATATATATATATATATGACAATGTGTATAATTACAGTTGAAGTAGGTGGCAGTCTCATTTATAATTGAAGCTCTGTTTATCCTGGTGGTCTCCATTTGCCATATCTAATTTTCAGAAAAGGAAATACTGTATACTCTTAACCCAACCTTTTATGCTTCTCCCACTGGTATCAATTTCTGTAACTGATTTTCGTCTTTTTTGTTGGTATGCGAGTATGTTTTAACTTTTAAATATATAGAGAAAATATGCTTGCTTTATGTTAATAGTACTCAAGGAGATTGGTTTGGAGGTCACAGATCAGAATCGGCTGTGGAATTTTTTCTAAACTGACTTTTCTTCTGTATAAGTTAGTGTATTTTTTTGGTTAATTTAAAAGTAAGTTATGCTTCCAGTTTTTGATTTGTTTTGCTTTTTGTTGTAAGCCTCAGGAAGAATAGCAGTATCATGCCTTAAAACTTACTCCAGGTAAAGATGTAAGAAAGACGATTGCCCTGTAAAAGACACTGTTTATTTGGTCTAGGAAGTAACAATGGAAGCTTAGTGACTCAGTTTTGAAGGCAGGTTGCCTGAATGGAAGTCCTTGCTGTGCTGCTTGCTTTGTGACCTTGCAAGTTATGTAAAAGTTACTTAATTTCTCTTATCTCAATTTTCTTATCTGTAGATTAATCAAACCCTTAAAACAGTGCTTGGGCATAGAGAGCACAATACAAATGCTTGTTACCTGGTAGAAATAAGAGTAAGTACATTGTATAACTTCCTTTACCTACCTAGAACTATGACTCTGTTCTCAGGAATGTTCATAAAACATCTCTAGAATTTATAATAGACAGTGGTTTCTTAGTATCATGATCAATCTTATGTGATTAAATATTATGATCACTTTATATGATTAAATGAAATAATAGAATATGCACAATAAAATAGTAAAATGAGATAGTAAATGTAAGATAAAACACCGTCCTTGGCATATAAAGAAGTTTCTTTATTCCCTTTATAAGGTCAACACTGTGTTTAGTAATGACCAATAAATATTGATAGGTTGATTGTCACTAACTTACTTTAATATAATATTCTATTCTTTGTTTCAGTGAAGAAATATTTATATAGCTCTTAGTTGAACAGAACCTTGAAAAATCAGAAAAAAAATTGGATCTAATAATGAAGTAGAGGTGACTGTATATGTCAGTCCCAGTTTACATTCTCTTTGAGAGCCTTTAAAAAAATTCATTAGTTACTACAAATCTGCCTAATTATCAGCTCCTAGTAGAAGGGGCTAATGTATATGAGTATGGATGTTTGTAAGATTAATTCTCTCCTTCAAAAATTAAATTAGGTAAAGTATTTAGGTAAAGGTACACTGCTTATTTTTACTGAGTCACTTCCTGTCACTTTCCCAAGGTTCCTTAAAAAACAGTTTTATATGGTCCATTTAAATTTATTATAATGGACTTTGGCTAATACGTCACCATTTGTTAAGAATTCAGATTTTTAAATGAATTTCCTCTAAGAATACAGAAAGTAAAAATGAGAACACTGTTATCAAAGCACATTTTTGGCAGTCTTCAGTCGTTTGAAGATACTGCTTAAAAATAAGGGGCTAGAGAAGGTAAATGATAAATTTTTCTATATAGTGTTTTGTAGTTTTTAGTAAACAGGTCTTGTATATACTGTGTCAAATTTATACCTAAGTAGTTAATGTTTTTTTTTTAGCGCTACTGTTAAGTGGTATTTTGAAAGTGTTTATTTCTCATTGTTTGTTGTTAATGTACAGAAAGGTGGTACACAGAAATTTGTATGTTGACATTGTATACTGAAATTGTGCTGATTTATTAATTTAGCAGCTTTTATGATGAATTCCTTAGTATTTTCTTTATATTATGTTGTCTGTAAATAAAAAAGTTATTTTGTTATTTTTTTAAAATTAGGCTGAAATATACATAACAAAATTTACCACTACTGATATTTAATACATTTATAGTGTGGTGCAGGCATCATCACTGTCTAGTTCCAGAACATATTCATCATTCATTTCCCAAGAGGAAAGCCCATGCTCATCAAGCAGTCACTCCCCATTGATACCTCTTCCAAACCCCTGGCAACTACTAATATGGTTTTTGTTTGTGAATTTACTGACTCTGGATATTTCATACAAATGGAATCATATAATGTGTAGCCTTTTAGTCTGGCTTCTTTCACCTAGCATGTTTTCAAGGTTTATCCATGTTATAATACATATCAGTATTTTATCCCTTTTTATGAATGAACAATGTATCATTGCAGGGATATAGCATATTTGTATATTCATAAGTTGTGGACATTTGGGTTGTTTCCACCTTTTGACTATTGTCAGTAGTGCTGCTATGAACATTTGTATACAAGTTTTGGTTTGAACACTCATTTCTTACTATTTTGGTTATGTACCCAGGAATGGAATTTTAGGCCACTTGGTAATTCAACATTCAACTTATTGAGGAAACACAAAGTTATTTTCCACAGTGGCTGCATCATAAATGTACAGTGGTTCCAATTTCTGTATATCCTCACTGACACTTATTTTCTGTTTATTATTTTAGTTTTTTATTATAGCCATCCTAGTGGGTGTGAAGATGTATCTCATTGATGTTTTGTTTATTTTTCATCTGTACATCTTTTATTTCTTTTTCTTATCATACTGTACTGACCTTGACCATCAATGCAATGTGGAGTGGAAAGGGTGAGAAAGAAGACATTCTATTCTCAATCTTAGGGCAAAAGAATTGTCTTTCACCATTGAGTGTGAGTTTAGCTATAGGTTTTTCATAGATAGCCTTTATCAGGTTGAAAAAGTTGTCTTCCATTTTTAGTTTCTAAGTTTTTATCATGAATGAATGTTGACTTTTATCTAATGATTTTTCCATGTATATCAAAATATTTTTATATCTGTTCTCTATTATATTAATATGTTGAATTATACTGAATGATTTTTGAATGCTCTACTGATCTTTTATTCCTGAGATACACACTACTGTGTATTCCTTAATTGTTTCAAGAATGTTTTCTAGTTTATAATGGACATATCTTGTACATATTGTATTAAATTTATTCCTAAATTTTTCGTGTTTTTTTGCTGCTGTTACAATTGATATTTTACAAGTAGCCCATTACAATTTATTGTGGCTGGTCTAAAGAAATAGAGTTGAATCTGTGTATTGACTTTATATCCTGCAAACGTCACTTTTTAGTTGCTTTTCTTGGATTCCTTTGTATTTTCTACCTATATATAGTAATATATTGTTAAATTTTACTTATTAATACTTTATCAAGGATTTTTGATTCTTTGTTTAAGAGAGGTGTGTGGTTGTCTTTTTTCCTTTTCTTTTTTATTTGAAATATAGTTGACTTACAATATTACATTAATTTCTGATGTCCAACATAGTAATTTGATATTTTTGTAGAGTATACTTTATGTAAAGTTATTATAAAGTATTTGCTATTTTCCATGTTCTGTATATTATATCGTTGTAACTTATGTATCATATACCTGGTTGTTTGTACCTCTTAATTCTTTTCACTGATTTTATCCCTCTCCCCTCTGGCAGCCACCAGTCTTTTCTCTCTATCTGTGAGTCTGTTACTGTTTTATTATGTTTGTTTTATTTTTTAGATTCCACATGTAAGTGAAAACACAGTATTTGTCTTCCTCTGTCTAACTTATTTCACTAAACATGATGCCATCCAGGTCCATCCATGCTGTCAAAAATTGCAAGATTTCATTCTTTTTTTGTGACTGAGTGACATTCCATTGTGTGTGTATGTATGTGTGTGTGTATGTATACACACATGTATGTCACGTCTTTCTTTATCTGTTGATGGGCAACACATTGTTTCCATATTTTGACTATTGTAAGTGATGCTACCATAAACATTAGGATGCGTATACCTTTTTGAAGTAGTATTTTTGTTTTCTTCAGATAAATGCCCAGGAGAGGAATTGCTGGATCATATGGTAGCACTAGTTTTTATTTTTTTGAGAAACCGGCATACTACTTTTAACAGTGGCTGTATCAGTTTACATTCCCACTAACAGTGTGTGAGGGATTCCTTTTTGCCTCAATATTGTCAACATTTATTATTTCTTGTCTTTGTGAAAATAATCATTCTGACAGGTATGAGGTGATATCTCACTGTTTTTATGTGCATTTCCCTGATGACTAGAGATGTTGAGCATTTTTTCATGTGTGTGGTCCATCTGTATGTCTTTTTGGAAAGTGCCTATTCAGGTCCTCTGCTCACTTTTAATTGGGTTGTTTGGGTTTCTTGATATTTAGTTGTATGAGTTCTTCATCTATTTTAGATATAAACCCCTTATCAGATAGATCACTTTCATTCATTAGGTTTCCTTTCCATTTTTCTGATGGCTTTCTTCACTGTGCAAAAACTTTAAGTTTGGTTAGGTCCCATTTGTTTATTTTTGCTTTTATTTCTGTTGCGTTGGGAGACTGACCTAGGGAAACATTGCTACACTTTATGTCAGAGAATGTTTTGCCTATGTTCTCTTCTAGGAGTTTTATGGTGTCCTGTCTTACATTTAAGTCTTTAAGCCATTTTGAGTTTATTTTTCTGTATGGTGTGAGGGAGTGTTCTAATTTCATTGATTTACATGTGGCTGTCCAGTTTTCCCAACACCACTTGCCAAAGAGACTGTCTTTTCTCTTTTGTATATTCTTGCCTGCTTTGCCAAAGATTAATTGACTGTAGGTGTGTGGGTTTATTTTGAGGCTCTGTATTCTGTTCCATTGGTCTATATGGCTGTGTTAATTCCACACTGTTTTGATTACTATAGCTTTGCAGTATTGTCTGAAGTCTGGGAGGGTTATGCCTTCAGCTTTGTTCTTTTTCTTCAGTATTGCTTTTGCAATTCTGGGTCTGTTATGATTCCATGTAAATTTTAAGACTATTTGTTCTAGTTCTGTGAAAAATTTCCTGAGTAATTTGATAGGGATTGTGTTAAATCTGTAGATTGCTTTGGGTAGTATGGCCATTTTAACAATATTAATTCTTCTGTTTCATGTAACAGGATAGACATGATTCAGCTGATGATCAAAATATTTGTCATGTGTGGCACATAAATGTAGAAGCTCTTCCAGAATGGATAAACTGCCTAATACAAAAAGTAAGTTCCTTAGTTGCTGAGTAAAATTAGAAATATGCTATCTTTGAAATATTTTTGTTTTCATTTTAGAGCTATTTTTCTTGGACAGATTGTTTCAAGAGACATGAAAGGGTGTGTAACTCTTGATTATGCTTACTGGCTTCTTCATTGTTACTAAAATACTCTTGAGTATTTTCATAACTCAGACTTTGCACTTGATATTCCCCCTTCCATGAATTCTATTCCCACAGCTACTCACCTGTTTCCTCATTTCCCTCATTTCTTAATGAGGCATAGCCTTGCCGGGCTATCAAGTGCCTCTCCCTACTATTACCACTCCTAACACTTCCTTTCTCCCTTCTCTACTGTATATACCTGTCTGTTTTACACTTATGCTGTAAGTGATTTTTAGGACTTATAAATATGCTTAAGTATATGTGACATATATTAATTGTTGTACACATCCATACACACATCCACATATACACCTACACACACTAATGGCTTACTGATCTTGTTAATTACCTAAGTCCTCTACTAGAATATAAACTCCAGGAAGTCAGAGGTTTTTTATATTTTGTTCATTATGTACTGTATCCCCAGCACCTGGAATAGTACCTACTGAGTGAATGAAATACCCTGTGTGTATCATTCATATTTGCACACACATGTGAAATAAACTGGACAATTAAAGACTCTCATTGGCACAATCAGAATGAAATTATAACACTTTAAAGATCCTTAATGAAATACTGTAAGAGCAAGAACTCACCTGTTCACTATGGCATCATTATTTCTCACAGTTCAAAACACCGAAGTATTAGAAAAGTATAACTACTGTGATTTTGAGAAAAATATAGTTCCATTTCCCCACTGACTAGCTTACTTCTTTTGTTAAAAAATAACATTAGCTAGATATCCCTTGTACCCATTCTCATGTTATAATGATTTCCTGGGAAAATGCCAGTGTGCTGCTTATAAGTGTCCTGAACTTTACAGAATGTTTTAGGACACTGCAGATGTTCCACTATCTCTGTTGAAAATATGATTTTAAGCTAGTTCATTATTAATTTGTAATCTGAGTCTAGAAAATGAACTAGCTGATGTATGCAACCAGTATCTTTTGGTTGTATGTAAAAAGGCAGGAAGAGCTTTATTCTGTTGGTTGGGTAAAGTTCCTTCCCACAGTGCTTGGTATGCAAGAAGTGTATCAAAACAGACACTTTTCTGTGAGATTTTACTTGCAAATTAAGCTCTGTACACTGATTTGCTTCCTGGTTCCATAGTGTATTTTTCTTTTCATTAGTTCACACTGTATCCATATTCAGCCAATTGTCTAAGAGACTCTTTCAGAATTCTCAGGAGTATTGTTTAGATGGGCACGATGTGCAATTCGTTACCATCCTAGACCTTCGGGGATTCTTATCTCTATTTATTGTTTCCATTTACTGCTCTGTCTACTAATCAGAAAACAGAAAGCTGGCCTTTTCTGTGACATAGAAAACTTTCATGTGCTCGGCTTAAAAAAAAAAAAAAAGCTCACACTCTTTTTGGTTACTTTGCAATGAAAGCATTGTTTTTATTTTCCTTTATTACCTGTAGGCCCAGTGGACAGTTGGAAAACTGAATTGCCCTTTCTGTGGGGCCCGTTTAGGGGGCTTTAATTTTGTCAGCACTCCAAAATGTTCCTGTGGCCAGCTTGCAGCTGTACATCTCTCCAAGAGCCGGACCGATTATCAGCCCACGTGGGCAGGCCGACTAATGAGACCATCGCTGAAATACTTGTCACATCCTAGAGTTCAGTCAGGTTGTGACAAGGAAACTCTGCTGACAGGTGGTGCCTCCAAAAACAGAAATCACGGGCTTTTAAACATGGCCCAAAGTAATAATGGTCCTGGAAGATTAACAGAAGCACTCTGCCTAGAGGCACCATCAACGTATTTTGAGATGAAGAACGAAAAACTGCTCTTCAAAGCGTCAGATCCAAAATACCAGCTTTTTGTTCCACAGCTTGTGACTGGCGGATGCACTACGAGAGCTTTTCATAGAAAATCACATAGTTTGGATCTGAACATCAATGAGAAACTGACTTTATTACCCTCCTTATATGGAATACATAGTAAGACTACTGCCTGTTCCAGGCTAAATGAAACACAGCCTACTGACCTTTCGGGCTTGCCTTTAGAATCTAGCAAAAATAACTGTTCCTTTCAAATTTCATCCAGTTTTGATCCTAATATGCTGCTGCAAAGATTTTCAGTGGCTCCCCGTGAGACCCAGACACAAAGAGGAGGAGAATTTCAGTGTGGTCTAGAAGCTTCTGCAGTGTACTCTGACCATGCTAGTTCCAACAACCTGACTTTCCTGATGGACCTGCCCTCAGCTGGCAGGAGCATGCTGGAGGCCCCAGAGCAGGAAGAGCACCTCTCTCCTCTGGACTTCCTGCACTCGGGCAATTTTTCTTTGGGTGCCATTAATCAGAGGCTCAGTAAGAGAGAAAGGAGCAAGCTGAAGAATCTGAGGCGGAAACAACGAAGGCATGAGAGATGGCTGCAGAAGCAGGTAATTTTTTTAAAAGTTTACTAAAAATTCAGTATTATAAATGTTGGGCTTTGGGGAGAGCAGCAAACTTTGAATACCTGTATCATAAAATCATGGTTTGAATGATTTTGAAATGACACTGCTCCCGAGGTGAACCTAATAATCATGTAGCTCTATTATAATTGACATGTATCACCATGTCTCTGTGCTTCCACGTGTTTAGAAACTGCCCTTTTGTGAAGTTTTTCCCAGTTTTGCTAATATTTTATAGGAACATTAATCATATGATATTGAGACTTGATTGTCATACACATTTCCAATTTATTCATGTTAGGATTGTTTTTCAGTGATTTTTTTTTCAGGTTAAATCAAAACAAAATTTCTCTAAGTAAATACAATCTCGTGACAGATTCTTTCATTTCCATTACCTTAAGTTTAAACTGATACTTTCAAGGAGCCTTGTTTAATTATGTGCCCACCATGATGTAGATATGATTAACTGTGCTAAATTGTGAAAATTGTCTAAAAGATAATTGACCCTTAACTGTAATTTTGTAGGAGAGGTTGCTTCTCTGTGGTTTAAACTCCTGTACCCATAATGATATGTTAAGAGTGGGTGAGTGAAGGAAGTGAGAGTAAATGTTAGGCACTGAGGAAACCCATAAAGCCAGTGAAGGTGCTCATGACAGTTTGGAAGTTTGAGGACTGGCATATTTGTATGTAAACTTTTTTTTTGCAAATTGCCTTTATTATTTACTTGTTCATGATAGATAGCAGTCCTTATTAATTAGTATGTTGAATATTAACAATGTCCTCAGAGCTAAAATTTAGAAAACCACAACTTGACATAATACTTTCTTAGTTAAGCAAACTCATTATTGTTTATGATCCTAATCATGGACTGGCTAAAATTAAAAAACAAAAAAACAAAAAAAACCCTACTTTAAGGGCTTCAGTCCGGTTAGGTTTTTTTTTTTTTTAATCTTTTGGTTAGTATTATTACAAGTAAATGTTTATTATATTTTTGACTGGTTGCTGACAGGAGCATTTCAGTTTGGTTTATTTGCAAGTGATGGTGTAATGTGGCATCAAAGCATAATTGTAGGATGTAAAAAAATATATTTTATCACCATTATAATACACCTTACAGTTTATTGAAGCTATAAAGTTCAAAATTTTTATTTAAAATTTGACTTAAATGTAGATAAACTGGAAATGATCTCATATGTTAAGTGAATATTCAGAAAGAATACTTGAAAAACAATGTGGAAGGCTCTAAAATAATTCTCTAACAAATAGACATTTAAAAGAAGTTTGAAAATTATACTTGCTCTGTACTTTAAACATATGCAAATAACATCTTTACAATTTTCAAAATGTGTTTAGTTCTTCGGCTAGGTAATTCTGAAAACCTTAGCTCTATTTTTAATCATTTTCTAGCATAGAAACACTCTTTTTTACACAGTTGAGAGCAAAGTAAGACCAAAATTAATTTTTTTAAATGAAGTTGCTTTTGTTTGGTCACACATAAGTGATTTAACCAATCTGCTTAACTAATTGACTAGAGTAAATGAATCTTAGTCACACCTGTGACAGGTCCGTACGGAATGACACGATGGGATCCTAATAGGTTTGGCTGGTTGCATGGGAGTTAGAGGCAAATGCTCAGTGTCTCCCTAGAGAAGAAAACCTAAAACTATGTAGCAGCACAGAAATAACATGATTTAGCGATATGAGTACACACCATGATTTGAGTCTGATGGAAGAATTCTTAATATTCAGTCTTGCTAATTCAAGGAAAAGGATAAATCCTAGAAAGAGTTGATATTTAAGGTAAATTAATAGCTATTCAGCTCATTTCATGCTTAATAGAGATTAGCCGATTATATAAACATTTATCAAATATCTGTTTTGTATACCATGCCTTTGGGTAACGACTTCAAAATAGATCCTGCACCTTTTTTTAATGAGACAGATAAGCATATAAATATAAAGTTACCCATTATTAATGATAATCTTTTTAAAGTTTAAAATAATTGGTTGAGGTATCTAGATTTCTGACTTACATTGGCATTTTTAATGATTTTGTGTGTGTGTGTGTAAACTAGATGTCTTTCTGTGGCAGATACCATGATAGAAAATGTTAATCATGCTACAAAATTTTGAAACTTAGTGATATAAATGAGATTGCTGTTGAAGCAGAAACTGCAGCCAGTTTTTCAATGTTCTTGTTCAGCAAATGTGAATTGAGCACCTACTTTGGGGAAAGACAGTGCTGAGTAAACCTCATTTTTATTCAACATAGTCTTTTTGATTTTGGTTTTTAATTTTTTAATTACCATGCAATAAAATTGATTTATTCTTGGCATACAGTTCTATGATTTAAACGTGTGTAGAGAACGTGTAACAATCACCACAGTGGGGATTAGAACAGTTCTAACACTCCAAAAATCGCCCTTGTGCCTTTATAATTGTGCCATGATTATATCTTTATGATCACACCCTTGTCTAATCCCTAATCCCTAAAAACCACTGCCCTTTTCTCCATTACTTTAGTTTGTCTTTTTGATAATTTAATAAAATATTAATGTAATATTATAAAATTAGAATCATATAGTATATAACTTTTTTAGACTGGCTTCTTTTACTCTGCATAATTACCTGTGAAATTCATCCAAGTTGTTGTGCATATCTATAGTTTGTTCTTTTTTATTGCTCAATAGTATTCCATTGTATGAGTGAACCAGTTTATCCATTTACCTCTTGAGGACAGTTAAGTTATTCCAGGTTTTGGCAATTATGAATAGAGCTGTTATAAATATTCGTGTATAGGTTTTTGTGTGAACGTAACTTTCATTTCTCTAGGGTAAATACCCAGGAGTGGGATTGCTGGATAATATGGTTAAGTGTATATTTAACTGTATAAGTAACTGTCAAATTGTTTTTCTGAATAACTCTACCATTTTTCATTCCAAACAGCAATGTTTGAGAATTTCTTTTGCTGTGCATTCTCATAAACACCTGGTAGTCTCCATTTTAAAAATATTGTCATTAATAGATGTGTAGTGGTATCACATTGTGGTTTTAATTTGCATTTCTCTAATGGTATTTTCTTAATGATGCTGAGCATTTTTCATGTGCTTATTTCGCCATTTGTATATGTTGTTTAGTGAAGTATCTTTTCAAATCTTAGTCATTTTCTTAATTGGGTTGTGCTCTTCATGTTGAATTGTGAAAGTTCTCTATATACTTTGGATATAAGTCATCCATTGAATATGTGGTTTATGAAGGTTTGTCCTTTTCTTCTCTTCACAATATTTTTTTCCTGTAGAGGAAACATTTAATTTTGATGAAATCCAGTTACTTCGTTTGTTTTTTTTAAATGGATTGTGCTTTTGGTGTCCTAAGAACTCTTTGCCTAACCCTAGGTTATGAAGATTTTTTTCTTACGGTTTCTTCTAAATGCTATATAGTTTTACATTTTGTATTGAGAATTGTGATTCATTTTGAGTTGTTTTTTTTTAAGTATGAGATTTAGTTCGAGGTCCCTTGTTTTGAATAGAGATGCTTGATTGTTCTAACACCATTTATTGAAAACACTGCCCTTTCTCCATTGAAGCTTTTGCAGCTTTGTCAAAAATCAACTGGCTGTATATGTGTGGGTCTATTTCTGGACTCTCTGTTCTTTCTTTTCAGTTTATTTTTGTGTGTGTCTCCCTTTGCCAGTAGCCCTTTTTGTTCTTTATTGTAGCTTTATAGGAAGTCATTAAAGTAGGATATTGTGGTTTCTCCAACTTTATTTTTCTTTTTCAAAATTGTTTTATTCTAATTCCTTTGCCTTTCCATATAAAATCTAGAATCAACCTGTTTATCTTTACAAAAAATAAATCAACTTGGGGAGGACTGAAATATTTACTGTGTTGGTTTTTTCCAGTCCATGAACATGATATATCTCTCCTTTTATTTAGGTCCTTGATTTCCTTTAGCAATATTTTGCAATTTTCAACATTCATAACTTGTGAATGTTTTGTTAGATTTATACCTAAGTATTTACTTTTTGTGTTATTGTTAATTCAAAAATTATTTTGATTTGCAATTGTATATTGCTAGTTTACAGAAACGGAATTGACTTTTGTTTTGACTTTGTATCATGTGATGTTGATAACTACAGATCTTTGACATCTTTTTTCAGATTTATCCCTAGTATTCATATTTTTATACTATTGGTGAATGGTATTAATTTTTATTAAATTTTAATTTCCAATTGTTCACTAATAATATATAGAAATACAATTGAGTTTTGTACGTTAATCTTATGTCTTACTACCTTTCTAATCTCACCTATCAAGTATAGCAGATTTTTGGAGATTCTACTGCATTTTCTCTTTAGATGATTATGTTGTCTGCAAATAAAGACAGCCTTACTTTTTCCTTTCCAATATGATTTTTTTCTTATTTGTGTTATTGAATGAGCTAGAGCATCCAGTACAATGTTGAGTAGGAGTGTAAGAGCAGACAAATTGTCTTTTTCCTGATTTTAGGAAGAAAGCATTGAGTCTTTTACCAATAAGTATGATGTTAGGTGTGGGTTTTTTGTAGATGTCTTTTATCAGGTTGAGGAAGTTGTTTTCTATTGCTAGCTTGCTGAAAGTTTTACCTTGAATGGATGTAAATTTTGTCAGATACTTTATTGGTTAATATGATTATGTATTTTAAATGTGAATATTGAGTGATTATCAAATATTGAGCCAGTCTTTCATACCCGCAGTAAACACTTTGTTATGTTGTATTTTTCTTTCTATATATTACTGGATACTATTTACCAATATTTTTGAGAATTTTTTTATTTGTTTGTTTTCCTCTGTACATGAAGGCTGTTATCCTAAAGTTGACTCTGTTTTTGTACCGTCTTTGTTTTTTATATCGCAGTACTGCTGGCCTTTTAAAATTAGTTAAGAATTGTCCTTTACTCTTCTGTTTTGTGGAAAATATTAAAATATTAATATTGTTTTTTCTTAAATATTTGATAATGAAACTATCTGGGACTGGAGGTGAATTTAACTATGAATTCAGTTTCTTTAATAGGTATAGGACAATTCAGGTTATCTATTAATGTTGGGTAATTTTGGTAGTTGTTTTCAATAAGTTATCTAAATTGTGAAAATATGTAGCATGTTTACAGTATTCCTTTATTATCCTTTTAATATCTGTTGGGTCTGTAATGATATCCCATTTTCAGTCCTGATAGTAACAATTTCTTTCTTCTCTCTCTTTCTTTTAGTTTTGCTAGAGGTTTATTAATTTTATTGATCTTTTCGAAGAAACACCTTTTGGTTTCAATTATCTTTCTCTATTATTTTCTGTTTTCAAAGTCATTGTTTTCTGCTCTTTTATTATTTACTTCCTTCTGCTTAACTTTATTTTCCTTACTCTTATAAAATATTTTTCATAGGAGAAACTTAAGTTATGGATTGGAAATCCTTTTTTTCTGTCATCTAATAGGCATTTACTTCTATACATTTCCCTTTAGTTATGGCATTAGCTACACCCTATGACTTTTACATTATATTTTTAATTCAGTTCAAACTATTTTCTACTTTCCTTTTAGAATTCCTTTGGCCCACCGAGTTTGCCTAAGAGGCTAGTATAATCATGAAAAGGCTGAAATAACAGCATTTTAAGGAAATTTAAAAATTTTATCCTGGGAAAAATATTTATTCCTCTGAATTGAGAAAGTAAAGCTGCCACGATAGCTGTATGAAATTTTTAAACAATACTATTCAAATATTTTATTCTACTGTGTTTGCATTTCTTAACTTTGGGCTTATTTAATATGAATAAAAGAAAATGTCTCTTTAAAGTCTACAGGAACCTATTATGAAAAGAGTTTGCCATATGTTTCTGTGGGACGTTATGCATGAAAATATAAAATAATTGACTAAGTATTATGGTTTGTAATAAATCACTGAAACATCTACAATGATTACATTACATTGTTCTGAGTAAACTAAATGAGTTAAGACTACTTGTATTATTACAAGGGTGTGATTTAGGCACTGGGGAGAATAGATCTTCTTTAAAGATCTACTTACTCAAGCTTACCTACAAAAATTACACATTTTCCACAAAGGTGCTAACTTTCATGTTCATGGATTTGCACATAGGGATCATTTTGAATTTTTCACAGATTTTGAAGGTGTCCACTTAATATTTTATCACTTGATTCATCATGTTCAAATAATACACAGATCATATTCTAAATGTATATTTGGTTATCTTTTTAAAAGAAAAATTTTTATGCTTCTGAATTATAATAGTAACCCACATATTGAACAGTTATTCCCTATTTGTTCCCTTTCTCAAGGAGAAAATCAGTGGTTTATTGAAATGAAAAGTTTCAGTTATGAAAATATCACAGTTTTAATTAGATGACACAGATTTTACTGGTTGTATTACTCACAGAAACATAGTCATAAAATAGTCTTAGGAAAAAAGACTAGAATGAAAGAAGCACATGACCTTCAATCATGTATCAAAATAGATCAGTGTTTTATTTCTCACTCTAGTATGTGTCAAATTACTGTTTCAGTTTCAGTTTGCTGCTGTCTTCATTTTATTAATGCAGATATATTTTAGGCAGCTGAAAAGGTTGATACTTCTAATTTGCTTCTAACTTCTAGAATGTCAGCATTCAGTAGGATAATAGGATATAAATATTCAGTCAACTTATATAAACATAACTAAGTATTGGAACTTTGTGTTCCTGTCATTTCAGGTGATTTCCAAATAGAATAAAATAGAAAAATGAGTAAGTGTGAAGTAAAATTATACAAAATTGACAATGCCTTTACCTTAAGTAATTACACAGATCTAAATGTTCTTTTTTTCTTGTCTGATGGCTATGGCTAGAACTTCCAATACTGTGTTAAACAGAAGTGGTGAAAGTGAGCATCCTTGTCTTGTTCCTGATTTTGGAAGAAAAGCTTTAAGATTTTTACCATTGAGTATAATTTTAACTGTGGGTTTGTAATAAATGACCTTTATTAGGTTGAGGTATGTTACTTCTGTAGCTGTTTTGATGAATGAATGGATATTGAATTTTGTCAAATGCTTTTTCTGCATTTATTGAGATGATCATGTGATTTTCATCCTTCATTTTGGTAATGTGATGTATCACATTAATTGATCTGTGGATATTGAACCACCCTTGCATTCCTGGAATAAATTCCGCTTGGTCATGGTGTATGATCCTTTTTGTGTATTGTTGAATTTGATTTATTAATATTTTTTGAGGATTTTACATCTATATTCATCAGAGGTACTGGCCTTTGATGAATTTTATTTTTAGTAATGTTTTTCTCTGGTTTTGGTATCAGGGTAATTGTGGCCTTGTAGAATGAATTTGAGAGTGTTCCCTCCTCTTCAAAATTTTTGTAATAGTTTGAGAAAGATAAGTATTAGCTCTTACTAATGTGTTTGTTAGAATTTTCCTGTGAAGCTATTCGGTTCTGGAATTTTGTTTTCCGGGAGTTTTTTTTGTTTTGGTTTGGTTTTTTTGCTACAAATTCAAGTTTACTGCTAGTGATTGGTCTGTTCATATTGTCTGTTTCTTCCTGATTCAGTCTTTCGACGGTTGTGTTTCTAGAATTTTGTCCATTTCTTCTAGTTGTCCAATTTGTTAGCATATAATTGTAGTATTCTCTTATGATTTTTTTCTGTTTCTGTGATATTGGATATTATTGATCCTCTTTCATTTTTTATTCTATTTATTTGGGTCCTCTTTTTTTTTTTTTTCTTGATGAGACTAACGGCTTATTAGTTTTGTTTATGTTTAAAAAAATAGCTCTTGGTTTCATTGATTTTTTCCATTTTTTGCCTTTGTTTCGTTTATTTTCTTATTGATCTTTATTATTTCCTTCTTTCTGCTGACTCTGTACTTTACTTATACTTCTTTTTCTAAGTATTTTAGATGGTAGAGTAGGTTGTTTATATAAGAGTTTTCTTATTTCTTGAAGTAGGCCTGTATCGCTGTAAGCTTCCCTCTTAGAACTTATTTTGCTGAATGCTATGGATTTTGTAAAGTTATGTTCTTTTTTTTTTTTCAGTTGTCTTGAGATATTTTCTGATTTCCTCTTTGATTTCATTAATTGACTCATTGATTTTTAATAGCATATTGTTTAGTCTTCATGAGTTGGTGGGTTTTTTTTTTTATCATTTTTCCTTCATGCAGTTAATTTATGGTTTCATATTGTGTGATCATAAAAAAAATTGCTTGATATAATTTCTGTCCTCATGAATTTGTTGAGACTGTTTTGTAGTCTAGCACATGATATATCCAGGAGAATGTTCCATGTGCACTTAAATTAAAAGAATGTGTATTCTGCTGTTTTTGGTTGGAAAGTCCTGTAGATATCTGTTAAGTCCAAATAGTCTAATATGTCTTTAGGACTGCTTTATCCTTACTGATTTTCTGCTTGAATGATATTTCCAGTTATGTAAGTGGAGTCTTAAAGTCCCCTACTAATATTGTATTATTGTCACTTTCTCTATGTCTGTTAATATTTGTTTTATATATTTAGATGCTTCTGTATTAGGTGTATATATGTTAATGAGTTTTATATCCTCTTCTTGTTTTAATATCTTTATCATTATATAAAGCCTTTCTTTGTTTTTTGTTATAGAATTCGTTTTAAAGTCTGCTTTGTCTGACAAGAGTATTGCTACCTCTGCTTCCTTGTTTCCATTTGAATGAAATATCTTTCTCCATCCTCTTAGTTTCAGTCTGTATGTATCTTTAGCTCTGAAGTCTCTTGTAGTCAAAATATAGGTGGCTCTTGTTATTTTTATCCAATCATCCCCTTGATTGGAGCATTTAGTCTGTTGACATTTAAAGTGGTTTTTGTTAAGTATGTACTTATTGCCATTTTGTTACTTGTTTTTTGGTTGTTTTTGTAGTTCTGTGTTATTCTTTTAGTCTCTTCCTTTGTGGTTTAATTTTTTTTTTAGTGGTATGCTTATGTTCCTTTCTGTCTGGCTTTTGTGTTTTTATTGTAGGTTTTTGATTTGTGGTTACCAGAGGGTTCATATATGTTGAGTAAGAACTGTATCTACTTGTTTTAAACTGGTTGTCATTTAAGGTAAAACACATTTTAAAATATCTACATTTATTTTACCTCCCTCCCCTACATTTTGTGTTTTTGATGTCATATTTTACATCTTCATGTTTATCCCTTCACTGTTTATCATATTTGTAGTCAGTTTTACAATTTTTTGTTTTAACTTTTATACTAGTTTATTTAAGTGGTTGCCCTATAGTCTTTACTATACATTTGCCTTTACTTGTCAGATCTTTCTTTTTCTATAGCTTCTTCTCATTTTAGTCCTTTTCTACTTATGTAAGACCCTTTAACATTTCTTTTAGGGTAGGTTTACTGTTGATGAACTCTTAATTTTTGCTTGTCTGGAAAATCTTTTATCTCTTTCAATTCTAAATGATAATCTTGCTGGGTAGTGTATTCTAGATTTCAGTTTTTTCCTTTTCAGCACTTTGAATACATCATGCCTCTCACTTCTGGTCTGTAAAATTTCTTCTGAAAAATCAGCTAATAGCTTTATGTGGGTTCCATTTATATGGCTTTGTTTTTCTGTTTTGTCTTTACAATTCTCTCCTTAATTTAAAATTTTGTCATTTTAATTATGATATGTTTTGCTGTTATTCTGTTTGGATTCATCTTGTTTGGGAGCCTCTGTGCTTCTTGTATCTTAATATATTTTTCCTTCTTCAAGTTTGTGAAGTTTTCAGCCATAATTCATTAAATACTTTTTTTTTTTTTTACCTGCTTCTCTCTCTTCTCCTTCAGGTTCCCACATATTGCAAACATTGGTGTGCTTGATATTGCTGTGGAGGTACCTTAAACTGTTCTCATTTTCTAAATATGTTTTTCTTTTTGCTGTTCTGATTGAGTGAATTCTATTATTCTGCCTTGCAGATTACTTGCATGTTCTTCTTTTTCACCTAGTCTGCTGTTTGTTCATGCTAGTGTGTCTTTCATTTCATTTATTGTATTTTTCAGTTATGATTGGTTCTTTTTCATATTTTCTAGTTCTTTATTAAAATTCTCACTGTGTTCATCTGTTAATTGCCCTAATTCAGGTAGCATTATTCTTACTAATGCTTTGAGCTCTTTATCTGGTAAATTATTTATTTTTGTTTCATTAGTTTTTTCAGGGATTTTCTCTTGTTCTTTCATTTGAAACAGATTCATCTGTCTTCTCATTTTACTTAACTGTCTCTGTCTCAATGAAATTTAGTGGAACAGTTACCTATTTCAGTCTTGAAGGGTGTCCTTGTGTGGGAGTTTGTCTGTATAATCCGTGAGTGCCTATGGCTTTGGTGGTAGAGCTGGATCTCACGTGAACACAGGTCACATCTTCCCTCAGGATGTGCTGGAAGCTATCACTGTGGTAGGAGGTAAGGCTGGAGATGGAAAAGCTAGAGCCAGAACAGGTTGTGAACAGGGGCTTCTCCTCTGCCTAGTGGCCAACACTACCTAGTTGGTCCCACATTGCTGGTGCAGAAGCCCAGAGGATTGGGTCTGAGATGGTTCTGTTTTTTCTAAGTGTGTATTCTCCTCACTTCTAGCTCCAGGACCCTTGCCCCAGGGTTATGGTGCTTCCAGCCCCAATCAGTATTTTGGAGTGCTCCCAAGGCACTGCCTCTATGAATGCCAGCAGTGGCCATTCTCCTTTGGTTCAGATGCCAATCCAGTTTGAGCTGGCTCCATTACTCACAACTGCACATTGCCTTCTGTTGTTGCAACCATTGCCCTAGTGTCCAAGTGTGGCACGGAGCTCACTCCCCATGGCAGATCTCTGATCTCACAAAATCCTGCTCCTCTTTTGTGTTCCCTCTAGGGGCACAGAAACTGACCTGGTCACTTTTCCCTTCCTACCCAATTCTTTGTGGATCTTTTTTACAGTCTTGGTTGTACAAAAGTCTTTCTGCCGTCTTCAGTTTATTTTCAGTGAGAATTTCTATATTTGTAGATGTATTTTTGATGTGTTCATGGGGGGAAGTGAGCTCTGTGTTCTCCTAGTCTACCATATTGATCTCCCTTAGATCTAAATTCTCTAATGCTTTTCTCATCATTAAACTGGGGTCATGAGTTGTGTCGTGGGTCCCCAAGACCTGCACCCATGTTTGATGATTCTCTAAGAGGACTCATAGGACTCAGCCTATAGTTGTACTTACGAATGTGTTTATTTCAGTGTAAGGATACAAACCAAAATCAGCTAAGCAAATACATGCATGAGGCAAAGTCGGAAGAAACCAGGTGCAAGCTTCCAGGAGTCCTCTCCATACTGAGTTACATAGAATGAACTTAATTCTTCTATTAACAAGCTGTGACAACACCTGTGTACCAGGGACTTTCCTTATAGACTCAGTGTCCAAGGTTTTTACTGGGGGCTTGTCAGTGGACATCTTCAGGGTGGCACATACCAAAATTCCAGCCTCCAGAAGGAAAGCATATGTTCAACATAAACCATACTGTTTGTGCAAATATTCTAGGCACAGAGAGCCACTCTTATCAGTTAGGATAATGGGAGCTCTCCAGAAATTCGAGGTCTCAGATGCCAGCCAAGGGCCAGCCCTTAAGGTACAGACAGGACCTCTATATTAACACTTTTCTGTACTTTGGTTTTTGGAGACCACAGAAGTGAAGTGCAATTTTTCATCATGTTAAACATTATATTAAGGATCTGTACTATCAACATGACTTATCACTATTAATGTTAACTCAGAAATGTTTTGAAACATGGAAAAAAATTATCATACTTACATATCCCTTATGTATTAGTTTTCTATTACTGCTATAATAAATTAGCACAAATGTAATAGCTTAAAACAATATTGTTTAACATCTTATATTTCTAGGCTAAAAATGAAGGTGTTGGCAGGGCTGCATTCCTTTAGAAGGCTCAAGGATAGAATCTGTTCTTTACTTTTTCTAGCTTCCAGGGTCTGTCCATATTCCTTGGCTTGTGGCCTCCTTCCTTTGTCACATTTTCTCTTTGACCTATTTAAGGGTCCTTGTGATTATATTAGGCCCACCTAGATAATCCAGAGTAATCTTCCCATTTTAAGATCCTTAATCACAACTGCAAAGTCCCTTTGCCAGGTCCCTTGGATTAGGACATGGACTTCTTTGGGGAGCCATTAATCTGCCTATCACATCTTACATATGCTGGGAATTTTTCTGATTTCTTTTTTTTTTAAATAACATTTTTTATTGATTTATAATCATTTTACAATGTTGTGTCAAATTCCAGTGTAGAGCACAGTTTTTCAGTTATACATAAACATATATATTCATTGTCACATTTTTTCTCTGTGAGCTACCATAAGATCTTGTGTATATTTCCCTGTGCTTTACAGTATAATCTAGTTTATCTATTTTACAATTTTAAAATCCCGTCTATCCCTTCCCACCCCCTACCCCCTTGGCAACCACAAGTTTGTATTTTATGTCTATGAGTCTATTTCTGTTTTGTATTTATGCTTTGGTTTTTTGTTTTTGTTTTTTAGATTCCACATATGAGCAATCTCATATGGTATTTTTCTTTCTCTTTCTGGCTTACTTCACTTAGAATGACTTTCTCCAAGGACATCCATGTTGCTACAAATGGCGTTATGTTGTCATTTTTTATGGCTGAATAGTATTCCATTGTATAAATATACCACATCTTCTTTATCCAGTCATCCGTTGTTGGACATTTAGGCTGTTTCCATGTCTTGGCTATTGTAATTAGTGCTGCTATGAACATTGGGGTGCAGGTGTCATTTTGAAGTAGGGTTCCTTCTGGATATAAGCCCAGGAGCAGGATTCCTGGGTCATACCTGATTTCTTTATTTGATTTAACCCTACACCATTTTATGAGATAAGTTTTATTATTATCACCATTTTATGGATGGAGAAACTGAAGATTCCAGAAGTAAAATGACTATTCTAGGCCCATAAACCTAGTAGGAGGCAGACCTAGATCCCAAAGTTCATGTTCTTAATCATTATACCATGGCCTTTCAAGAAAGGATTCTTTTCTCAATTATTTTATCATTCTTTGATGATTCAGAAGACATTTTGTTATTGTATACCTTTATTCCTCATTCATCCTTTTCTGCATGTAACTAATGCCTATTGGGTAGTTTACTCTTTGCCAGAACCTGTGCTAAGTATTGAAGATACAACAGTAAATGAAATATGATCCCTCCCTTCAAGGACCTTTGAGTGAATGGAGAGGGCATGTGTGAACATCAGTGATCTTTTGCTTACGCATTTGCAGAAATGCCATATCATAGTGAATTTTGGCCAACAATTTACTTAATCCAGGATTGCTTTGGCCAAGACCTTGAGATGCAACTGAGAATCTCAGAGCAGTCACAAAGAAGCTTGATTTGAAGAGAGTAGGAAGATTGGTGACAGAAAAGTGGAGAAATGGTCAGCTGTTGAAGAACTATGATGTATTAGTCAGAAACTTATGTTTGATTCTGAGGTTGCTATGTAGCTGCTGGAGAGTACTGAGTAGATCCAGGCTGAGTCCACAGTAGTAGTTCAGTAAATGGTTGCTGAGTAGATGAATTGGACACATGAATACATGTATCCAGTGCTTCAGGCATGGAAGTGATTTAAGTGTGGAGGCTAGCAGTGGTTCCTAACTCTGGCTGCAGGTTAGAATCCTCTCAGGAGCTTTTAAAAATACCAGTGCCTTTTCTATCAGATTATGTTCCAGTTGGTCTAGACTGGGCATCATTTTGTGTGTTTGTGTGTATTAAATAGATATATATATATTTTTTTACATTTTCAGTAATTCCAGTGTAGCCAGAGTTGAGAACTATTAGAAGAGATATCAACAAAAGTAATTAAAAGTAGTTTAGAAGTGAGTTGATATAGTCCTTGACAAAGCATTTATTAACAAGAGCAAAGAGAATTCGTTCTAACGTATGGTACAGAGGAAGAGAAGCTGGCTAGAGCTAGGCGTAGATGAAAAATCATACTGGAGAAGACAAGATGTTTTGATCTGTGCTTTCTAACATCTCATATAGCTCCTTACATGTAGTAAAAGACAGTATGAATACTTATGTCCAAGTAACACTTTGTATATTTAGATCACTTTTCTTAACCTAGTATTAAAAGTATGAGAATTTTGACTAGGAGCAAGAGGAGGGAAGGAATTATTTGGAGAAGTTGGGGTGATAAGAATAATGCTAGCAGCAGTTAACATTTATTGAGCTTTTCTGTATGTTAGGTACAGTGCAAGATGCTTTATTTGTATCACCTGATTTCCATGAACTATTAGGTTGTGGATCATGGTCAAGCATTGAGGGGGCAGGCTTTGGACATCTAGAGAGGAGCATGAAGGCACTGGCTTCCTCAGGCAC
This sequence comes from Camelus bactrianus, assembly GCF_048773025.1. NCBI lineage: Eukaryota > Metazoa > Chordata > Mammalia > Artiodactyla > Camelidae > Camelus > Camelus bactrianus. The sequence continues at coordinate 44,374,228 of NC_133541.1, forward strand.
TGGGAAGGGAAAGGCAGTTGCAAAATAGGAGAACAGCAAAGATGCATTTTATCCTTTCCCAAATTTTATGTAAGGCCAATTTTGTGTAAGGAAGGGAGGAAACATTATCATCAGTCATGTAGTCCCAGAGTGATACTTTCAGGAAACTGGAGCTTATCACACAGGACTGAGCTTAGTCTAGCTGTGTTGGAAGAGTAGAACTAGGCTCTGCCATCAGCTCTTTTGGCCTAGTGTGCACTGGGAATACTATGCCAGATTTATGTTCTAAACCTCCATTTTTGAGTTCATTTATCACATCAACCAAGGTATTCACTGTCCACATGTTGGTCTCCCTCATCACTCCATTTCTGCCCTTACACATTATAAAAATCATAGTCACTTGCTGGCACTGCCTCCTTGTCCTGTTCAAACCTCCTTAAAACATGTGTGATGCTGAGATGTCTCACCTGCTCTTCTCACAGATGGGAACCTCACAATATCAGCTTCTGTGTGCCCACAAATGGGAGAGGAAGCTGAAGACCTCCCCCGGCTCTGCATGACCAATTGCTACCTCATGGGCTTTCTTTTACAAAGTAGTATTTTTAAAGTTAATGTTTAATTTTAGAAGCAGTATTTTCGGGAAAGTGTAGAAAACTGAAAAATACATTTACCAATCAATCAAGCAGTTACAAATGAGGGGGGGCGGAATGTGACCTGGGGAACTATAAGGCAACCTTTTCTTAGTTATGTCTTACATCTTACGCTGAGTAGTAATTTTACAAGTGTTATCTTATGATTTATTCTGTTTTGTATATCCTCAATATTTCACAATACGTTGAAGAACTTACTACCTTAATAATGCCATCTCCTTTTTATTCATTATTTTTGCTGCAAAATCTTAGATTATTCACTTTTGCTCTCCTTGTTGTAAAGTCAAGGCTCTAACAGATAATATAGGCAAGTATTCTTTTATGTAAGAAGTTCAGTTTTTTATAATGCTTTTCTAATATTCCATTAGAATAAAATTGAACATTTAATAATCCATGAGAAAAACTTTCCACTAAAAAAATAATTACATGTCAGTGCTGTGCGGGGATATGCTATCTCAGCTTTAAAATGCTGTGCTTTTATGACCCTCCCTGGTGTGCTCCTCTGGAAAGGTGACATGGATCATCTTGTTTTCTAACACCAGAGGGCACCAAATTTCCTTTTGCAGCAAACAGATGAAAATTATTTCTTTCCATCAAAGAATTTCATATATTGGGGTATAATATGGAATGGTATATTTTTAGTCTCTTGACAGATTAAAACAGTAAGAGAATTTGTGCTTTATGAGAATTTACAAGTCATGGTAAGGTTCTCTCATGTTGCCATTAGCTAGCAATCTGTCATTGCTTTTACCAAGCGGCTTTTCAGGGGTATTCTATGTTTGTTAGAGGGAATGAAACAGATGCTCTGGGATAATCTTGGGGTAAGTTATTTTGAAGCAGCTATAGATAATCCATCTATTCTGGCTTTAAGTTTCAGGTGGCATGTGCAGTCTTCTGGAAATAAGCGTGTCCCCTAAATTCAGGATAAAATCAATGGCAAGTTTGTGCTACAGTGTGGAATAGGGTGCTGGCAGAGGGGAGTGAAATGATGTCAGCCAGTAAGTCGCAGGGAACCTTTCACACCTTGATGTTTCATAGAGTTTTGTTAATTTGCTTTTGACCATCCTTCTCTCATTTTTGAATTAAAGAATGTTTGGAACTGGGCCACACTAGCCAATGACTTCTTTTGCTGATTGTACTTTTTTTGTCCAGTTGAACATTTAAAGATAGTTTTGCAGGGTATATATGTGTTAAGTTATTTCCAGTTATTGGGCCATTTTTCCCCTTTTATCTCCAGGTACAGCAGTTGATTATCTATTTTGATTTTCTAATCACCAGCAAATACAAGTGAGGCAACTGCTATAAAGTAGTAGCATAATCCTATAGAAAAAAATACAAGCAGGTATTTTAAGGAAATCAAGGTGCTAGCTCTCTATGTACTTGGTGGTATGTTACAAATTACCTTATATTTAGCTGCTTAATACAGCCCAAATATATTATAGTTCTGGATAACAGAAGTCTGAAATGGGTCTCACTGGGCTAAAATCAAGGTAGTATTGTCATTCCTTTCTGGAGACTCTAAGGGAGAATTCATTTTCTTGCCTTTTCTAGCTTCTAGCCTCTGTCTGCTTTTCTTGGCTCATGGCCACCTTCCATCTTCAAAGCCAGCAGTGGCTGATCAGATCTTTTTTATGATGCCATCTTTCTGTAATGACTCTTCTGTCTCCCTTCTCTCCATTCAACAATGCTTGTATTTACATTGGCCCCATTCCATTTAATCCAGAGTGATCTCCTTATGTTAAGGTCAGCTGATTAGCAGCCTCAGTTCCATTTACAGTCTTGCCATTTAATACAATGTATTCACAGGTTCCAGGGATTAGAATGTAGGTATCTTTGGGGGAAGGGGGATTGTTTTACCTACCGCACAGTTTTACTGTAATCTCTGAGTCAGGCCAGCCTTGAGAGAAAAGAGGTAGCTACTTACAGATCTTGAAAGCTTAGGGGAGAATGAGTGTTTTCTCTAACCTTCCCTGGAATTTCTACATTACTCACATCTGTGGTTTTTCTTGGGGTTCTGAAAATGAATGTGTGTTCTAGTAGGCATAATTCATTAATTCTGTGTCAGTCATCAGCATAATTTGACAGAAATGATTGGATTAGTCCATTGGGTCTTCCCTAAGTATAGTAAAGGGAATTTAAGTTCAGAATTAATTTTGATTTAATTTGAGAATTAAGTTTGGGTGGGAGAGCTGGGTGAAAAGATAAGAGGCACAAGGCATTGTTTGAAAAGGTTTAGTGGGCTCAGGACAGAGGAAACAGCTTGAGGGCAAAGGGCTGCTTGGGTAAAAAGTATGGTCCTAAAGGTAATATTGACCTACCTTAAGGTGTTGCCTAGAGCCAGGACTCTAAGTAAAGGAACATTAGACAATAAACCACATCTTCTTGGTGCCTAAATGACTCCCAAGTAGTACAAAGCAATACTAAGATCTTTAGACTGTTAGAATTCATTTCATTCCGTAGGAATAATAGTCACAGACCACAGGTGTATTAATGATAAAAATGACCACTTTCATTTAGAGTGTCTAAGTTAGTTTTTTGTACATAATGAGCTGTGTACCCAAAAAGTCCAGTTTTCCTAATGTTACTTTTATATTATTTTAAAGCAACTCTATGCTATATGAAAGAAAGACACTCCTAATTTTTTTTCTCAGATAGTGTAATTTATATGATAAATGAATACCACAAATTTAATGAGTTTGATAAAGAAGAGTTCTCTTTCAGTGAACTCATTAGTTATCTAGGTCCCTCATCTTAATGCTAACTATCAAAGCTACAGCTCTGAGTTAGAGACTAAACTAATTAGTAATCGTTCGGGTAATAGTGTATGTTGAGATGTGTTAGAGTTCCTGCCTCCTCGTAAGTGAGCCGCTCACTCCTGCTCTTTCAGCAGGCTCTGGAACATTCAGCTCATTTCCTGACTTTCATGCGGTGCCACCATCTAAACTAGATTAGATGAATGTGTTTACTATTAAGGTTAAACCTAAAGAGGAAAGAAAAGAAAACAGTTCTCTAATTCATCTAAGAGAGCAAAAAGCCTTTGTATCCACCATAGTTATGTGTGAGCCAAAAAGAGCACTCATTTCAGCCCACTTGAAACTATAGGAACACATCTCTTTATTTTGAAGCAGCTAGTCTCTGTTTTAGGACATTTTGTCTTCTAATAACATTTAGGAGTTAGCAAAGTTTATGGCTCCATACTTGAGAAGTCAAAAATCATTGTCCATATTGCTTGCCTAGCAATCACCTAGTAGGTGATTGTTACCATACTGAGTGCCACAATTTTCGTTTCCATTGCTCAGTAATAAATACCTAGAATATAATGACTTCCCCTTCACGAGGGTCACAAAGCATGGAGGTTTATATTTCTAGACTTCTGATAGAACTCGATCTCAGAAACACATTTAGGGAAGAAATTTTAATCTCCCTGGATTGGTTTTCCTTACGCCTAAAAGAATTATATAGTGCCTTGGTTCTCAAATGCTCATCTGTGGACCAGCTGCATCAGAATCACCAGGTGATTTCCCCAGAGATTCTTGTGTTATAAGTCTGGAACTGGCCCTAGACAGTTTTCAAAAGCACCCTAGTTAATGCTGATATGCAACCTGACTTGGTAACTCTTAGATGCTTGTTCTAAAGTCAGCTGGAGTTAAAGCTTGGAGATCATTCTCTCCTTGATATTACTATACTACATCTGTCAAAAGTCATAAGATCACTGTCAATGAGAAAAAACTAGTAAATGGTATGTCATGTTTAAAGGATTGACTTCAGATGTAACAGTCTTACTTTGGAGTCAAAAAATGGTAATAATGATACCATTATAAACAACGGCAGCAACAAAAACAGTAAACACTTACATAGCACTCGCTGTGTGACAAGTCCTGCTCTGGTCCCTTTAGGCATTCTGTATTAGTCGCTTAATCTTCATAGCAATTTTATGGGGTAGTTACCTTATTATTGCTATTTTATAAATGAAAGTTACATATCTTGTCCAGGATCACCCAGCTAGTAAGTGCTGGGGCTGGAATTCAAACCCAGGCCTTGAGGCTTAAGAATCTGTGCTCTATCCACTGCTTTTCATTTTATCTCATGATTCTGTTATGCTGTGGAGCCCATATATATGTTGGGAAGCAGTGCAGTCAGTGGTTTAAAACTATGGACTTGTGGGAAGACTCTGTAAATAATCACTTAAGTGAATTACTTACCCTCTCTGGGCCTTGGTTTCCTCACCCAAAAAAAAGAAGTTTAAGATACATTCCTTATAAGGTGTCGGTAAGACTAAATGAGGAAATGTTTGCAAAATGTTGAACACATGCAGTTTACATAGTAAACACCTCAAAATTGGTAAATTTTGTTATTATTAATCATTGTGTTATCATTATGTTATTGTATTATAAGTTTTGAGGCATTAAACAGTCAAGAAGCCTAAAAACTGAAAACTTTTGGCAAACATGCTATCTAGAATACATTGGCAGGTTAGATTTTAGCAATTATAGGGCTATATGGATAATCTAGCAAAGATCCTTAAGGGGGATGATGGAAGTCTGTAGTGGTATGCAGAAATAATTTTGCTGGACGAATTTAAAGCATCAGTATTTTTAAAGTCTTGTGGTTTGGATAATAGTCACAGATGGTATTATGTCATGAAGGCTGGGACCACAGGTCCAAGCACCAGGGTACAAGTAGTCCATTCTAGGGACTATTTGTTGCAGAGGGTCACTGAAAGGCCCTGGGAGAATTCAACAGTGTTGCACTACCCCAGGAAGATTTTAGTGACCAATGGTAAGAACACCCAAGGAGCAAAGATCAGATCTGAGGAATGTATAGCCTTTGGGCAGTTCTTGGTGATAAGCTGAATAAGTCCCTTCTGAGCTGTAAGGAGGAAAAAGAGCCACCAGGGTTTAACATCTTACTTACAAGTAGTTATTTTTCTGAGTGCTGGTACAGCTGAGGAGTTGTGCACAGCGTCTTCAGGTCAGTACCCATGGATAGGCTTACTATCCTTACGATTTTCCTTTGCTTCTACTTATGTCCCTTCTTAGTTCTACTTCTTTCTCTTGTTACTCCCAGGATTGTTTATTACAGCAATAGATAATATTCTTCTCATTTGGAATTTGCAGTAGCCTCCCAGCTGACCTCCCTAATTTTCAGTGTACATCAGCATGTCCACAGCTCCATTTGTTCCTTTTACTGCTATCTTCCCAAACCTCTTTGACTATAATTGCCTACTGAATAATTAATACCTGGGTTGCCATTCTGTGCCTTTGCTGATCTAGTGTTAGTTGTATCCCAAAGTTTCTGTACCTGTATCCTATATTCCAGCCAAGTTGGACAGCTTACTGTACTCTGAACATTTTTCACCTCTTAGCTTTATATTGTGATTTTACTTCCCTGGATTGTCCTCCTGGACCCAGAGCATACTTTTGAAATGATGATCATTCTTAAGGCACAATGAAAAGAACAGCTTCTTCTTGGAAGACTTCCATACTTTTTTAGGCAGAAATTATTATTCCTTTGGCTATAACTCCCCAGATTTGCCTTACTTCCTCTGTTCTGCTGTATGTCCCTAAGAGTCAGTGGAAATGACTAAAGCAGACATCTTTGAGAATGTAGACACTCAATAAACAGTTATTAAATTAATAGATTAATGTAAGAGCCATTTAGTAAAATTTTGTGAAAAAGCAATGTATAATGAAAACTTGATACAATTTTGAGTAATTTCATACATTTATCCAAAAAGTGTATACTTTGTGTTAGAGTGATTTTTTAAAGTTTTGAGACTTCATATAGGAAGTGAGAAATACATTTTTAAATATAAATGAAATGATTATATAGAATTATTTTTACAATAGCTTATTATATGGTATAAAAGATCTTTTCTTGTGTTTTGATCCTGCATTTCAAGGTCTAACCTAAAAATATGTTACTAAATTATTCTCAGAGAAAACAGAAAGACTGTGTTTGCTAAATTATACTTCTGGCTTTTTTCGTTGTCTTTTAAAAATACATGAGCAAATATTTCAAGCACATAAATATTATTTTTGGCAAAGTAAGGAAGATGTATTACTTTGTCTTTAATATTTACCATAGTCATTAAGACTACTATATTAGTTATCTTTTGCTATAATGCTGCCTCAAAATGTACTGGCTTAAAGAAAAACATCTATTTTATTTGTTCCCAGTTCTGTGGTTAGCACTTGGGGCTAGTATCAGCTGGTCAGGTCTTCTGCTGGTTTTGCCCACATCATCTAGCACACGGCTGGGCCTGGAAGGTCCAAGATGGCCTCACTCGTACATCAGGAGGTTGATGCTGGTCTCAGTTTGTCCTGTTTCACCATGTGGTCTTTTATCATGAAGGATCTTCACGTGGCAGCATTGCCTTTCAAGACAGCTGGAGTGGAAGCTGCAGACTGCTTGAAGCGCAGGCTTGAAAGTCACAAAACATCACTTCTACTACATATTGTTGGTCAAAGCGGATTAGGAGGCTAGATCAAATTTATTAGTGGAGAAATGAATTCTTCCTTTTGACAAGAGGAGCAACAAAGTCATATTGAGAAGAAACATGCATACAGACATAGCAGGAATTCTTAGGCCCGTCTTTGCAGACCATTTATATCACAAGTATTGTGAACTTCAGAATATTAAGGGTTAATTCTCAGTTGTCTTTTGTTCTCTGGAAAACTGGTTGTTTCGACAGTATTTTGCTCTCTTACGATTATACTGCCCTTTGGCTTAAAAAGAGTTTGTTGGGGAGATTTTAAAATAATGCCTCTGTTCTCCCTAACCGCTCCCCCCAGCAGAAAGTCCTGTTAGCTCATGGGAGTGGGCCTAGTCACTAGCATTTTTAAAAAGCTTTCTGTATCATTCTAATAATGTGCAGCCAGGATTTTGAACCATTACATTAGACAGTGCTCTCTTTACACTGTGCATTATCTGAATTTTAAAAAGTGGGCAATGCCTATCATATATCAGGAGTTAGACGATTGCCAAAGGGCAGTTTGTTGCCTTTTTCATTTTCAAATTATGTCCCTTACTTCAAGCAAAATGAAGTACTAAAATAATAAATGAAATAGCCAATGCAAATAATTTTTAAAAGAAACCAAAAATAAAAGAAATTCAAAAATTAATGTAATGCAAAATTAATAATAATTACCATTGAAAAGAATAACAGTTATAAGTGACACAGTGGGCTCTTGTGCACACTTTTCACTAATAATTGATATGGGAATTGTGTTCAAGCCTTGGAGAAGAGACTTTAGACCAATATATATTGGGTAACATACACCAAAACTCTGTGAAGGAAAATTGTACTGGGAGCTTAAAGAAAGAAGTTCAGCAACCCTGCTGAAGAGCACAGTCACAGGATGTTAAAACTGTAAAGGCCCACAGAAATTATCTGGTTTATCACTCTACATGGTTCTTCTTCACCACCACTAGGAGTTGAGACTCACTGCCCTAGATAATCACCTTGCATTCCACATGAGTGCCCTGGGCGATTTCAGAACACTTGTTAATTCTGCATGGCCTGTAATTGAGAGGAGGCAGCAGAGCATACTGGAAAGAGAACCGGAAGTCCCAGCAGGTTTGAATCCTGGCTCCACTGACAGTTTAGCTGTGTGATCTTGTGCACATTAGTTAGTTCGCCTGAGCCTTGGTCACTTACACATGTTGAGTGCCTCATCCACAGAAAGTAAGATTTAGATGGTTAAGTGCTACTGACATGTCTTTTCCTTCCATTTGTTATTCAATTAGTAAAGAAATTTTCCTTTTAATTAAAGACTCATAGCATGGTCAGTGCCTTTCTAACTCATGGTCTTATGTGGTTGAGCTTTCTAGATGGCAGTTACCCTTTCTTATTTTACCTTAATCCTAAGAGTATATTTAAGATGCTTCTTTAAAATGCCGTGTCATAATGTTAAATGAAAAACAAAGCAAACGTGTATTTTACAGATAACATGAGAAAAATTGGAAGAAAACATCAAAATTTTACAAAGATTTACAAAGATTTATTTTTCTCATCCAGATATGTAAAATAAGCATACATTGCTTCTATAACAAGAAGTAACAACACGTTTTCCCCCTTAAGTTTAATATATGCATTTATCAAAGGTAGCCACACTTCAAGAAGGTGTATGCACTCATTTTGTGAAAAATAGCTACTTTCATGGTGACATTGAATCCACTTGCAATTCTAAAATTTTCTAAGATAGCCAACTCCTTTTCCTTAATTTTCTGTTCAAATTTATAGTATCATATAACCTAAGTTGCCAAAGTTAGAAGCATGGGAGTCTTTCATGACTCCATTTTCTTCATTACGCACATATTACTGGTTATCACACTCATATAACTGATTATTAAACTGAATTTCTTCTATGTTTAAACTGTCTCTTTTCTTCTACTCCCACTGTTTGAGCCTCTGTTTCAAACTCTTATTATCTTATTCTTGAATTGCATCTAAAATCTGGTCACCACAGTCTCTTACCTAAAAACCTGTGAATCCCCATTTGTGAGGGATATGTCTAAACCTTTGCAGGACATTTGGTCCTGTCCAAAATGTCCATTGAGACATTTGGTTCATGATTTGTTAGTTAAATAATAAAAACACTTAACTTTTTTAAATTGTATTTATATTATTTTTATTGTGATTCATGATGAATTTTGGAGTTCACATTTATTTGTTTTCTTCCTTTTCATCAGGTTTGGTTAGTTGCTCTTAAGTTGAAGAGCAGTTACTCTCAAGTATGTATCAACTTGATTATTGGCTTTATATTCATTAAATCTGTTAATTTCATATATACAAATTTTATTTTGTCAGTATATTGTGAAGTTGGTGGCCATATTTGAGTGTGATCACCAAGAACTTGGGTGATAACTTGTTCGTTGCTTTGCTGTTTGTCTTTTAACACTTCAGGAAATTTCCAATTTGAAGGATGATGCTCTACCATCAGCTTTTGGAATTTTCTATGCTAGCCTTTCACCGCATTATTCATCTTGTGATTGCTGTTCAGTATGAATGTATAAACATTCCAAATGTCTGGTTGAAATCTTAGAGCTTCTGGTCTTCTTTTGCCTTTGCCACACCTTCCATGGACATACACTCTCTCAACATAATTCACTAAGTCTTCTAAATTGTCTTCCGCACTCTTCTTAATGTACTCAGCAGTTTCATTTACATCTTGCAAAGGCACAAATGGAAGTCGAAATGACATGGGTACCTTCTTATGGGTATCACTTTCCATTACCATATACTTATATAGTTAGACACAAGGAAGATTTTTTTTTGCCACAGTGGTTGTGAAAAGTGAAACAAGCATTCTTTGACTTGTGCTTTGGGTAGAAGTAGTTTGAATTACATTCGTATCTGCAATCTCCAAATCCATCATGCACACTAGATGGTTAATATTGAGATTTCTTTTCCATGCAAATGCAAGTACTTTGTCATATAGATAGATAGATAGATCAATCAATCAATCAATCAATCAATCGATATGTAAGTGTCCTCTCACCTTTTCATTGTTAGTACATAAATCACTGGTATAGTATAACTTGATATTATGCGGTGTATAGTAAGTAACTCAGTGAACTGTGTTGTTGGTGTCTTGAAGCTGTTGTCATTGAATAATAGGGTACTGGCACTTAAGTATCAAATTGTCCAAGTTGTGTAAATAAGAAATCTTTTCTCATCTGGGACACCAGAATTATGCACAAGAAATGGTTTTCCACATCTGGTCACCTTATACTCTTCTGGAATTTCAATTCCATGCAGTGAAGTTGGGTTTGGAGGTCAGTCCGTTTTGAATTCTATTTACAGATGACTCTAGAACGACATGGGAATTAGGGGTGCCAACCCTTGCACAATCATTATGCTCTACACCAGAAACTGACACAAAATTGTAAACTGACTATACTTCAATAAAAAAAAAATCCAATTATAACTTTATAGTCGGCCCTCAATATCCACAGTTTGGCATCCATGGATTCAACCAACTGTAGATGGTGTGGTGCTGTAGAATATATTTATTGAAAAATAAATCCATATATAAGTATACTCACACAAATCAAAGCCGTGTTGATCAAGGACCCACTGTACTTGCCTCTTTAATGAGTTTCTTTCTGGTAGTATTAACAGGACCACTTTGTTCAGAAATATCATGGAGAGTTCTTTGGAGGAGCCTGTGATGCTATTGCATTTGGTTCTTCTGCATGTCATTTTAATCCATTCAGAGTTTTCCCTCCTATTCAACATCAATGTTGTGCTGATATTCCACATCCCATCTTGAATGATTGTCATGTTATCCAAATCTTGACTAGTTGTACATTGGGCATTGCTGATTCTCCTCTCATCATGGGGCCAGTACCTTTTACTCTTATCCCTTTAAAGAAGTGAAAATGGTAACAAAAATCATTATAATGTAGCATTGGCTCTTCTTTTTGTGAGTATACTATTTCTGCCATGTTCTGCCGAGAATCTTCAATTAAAGGTGTCATATTGCCAAAAAATAGGAGAAGGGTTATTTATTCCCACTTTACATTTCTTTTTTTATCTTCCTCCATTTCATCCCTGTCAACTCTCCCTATTGCCTCTCTTTGGTCCAAGTTTCAGTTCCTTGAAAGTGGTAACTTACTCTGGTGTATCTGTTCTTGGTTTTGATTCTCTACTCTACATTCTCCATTGAGGAACTTATTCATTCTTTAGACTCATTTTATTTTTTTAACATTTTTTATTGATTTATAATCATTTTACAATGTTGTGTCAAATTCCAGTGTAGAGCACAATTTTTCAATTATACATGAACATATATATATTCATTGTCACATTCCTTTCTCTGTGAGCTACTGTAAGATCTTGTATATATTTCCCTGTGCTATACAGTATAATCTTGTTTATCTATTCTACAATTTTGAAATCCCAGTCTATCCCTTCACTCCCTCCACTCCCCTGGAGTGGAGTTTGTATTCTATGTCTATGAGTCTATTTCTGTTTTGTATTTATGCTTTGTTTTTTTTTGTTTGTTTTTTTAGATTTCACATATGAGCAATCTCATATGGTATTTTTCTTTCTCTTTCTGGCTTACTTCACTTAGAATGACATTCTCCAGGAGCATCCATGTTGCTGCAAATGACATTATGTTGTCGGTTTTTATGGCTGAATAATATTCCACTGTATAAATATACCACATCTTCTTTATCCAGTCACCTATTGATGGACATTTAGGCTGTTTCCATGTCTTGGCTATTGTAAATAATGCTGCTATGAACATTGGGGTGCAGGTGTCATCCTGAAGTAGATTTCCTTCTGGATATAAGCCCAGGAGTGGGATTCCTGGGTCATATGGTAAGTCTATTCCTAGTCTTTTTGAGGAATCTCCATACAATTTTCCACAGTGGCTGCACCAAACTGCATTCCCACCAGCAGTGTAGGAGGGTTCCCTTTTGTCCAGAGCCTCTCCAGCATTTGTCGTTTGTGGACTTTTGAATGATGGCCATTCTGACTGGTGTGAGGTGATACCTCATTGTAGTTTTGATTTGCATTTCTCTGATAATTAGTGATAATGAGCATTTTTTCATGTGCCTATTGGTCATTTGTATGTCTTCCTTGGAGAATTGCTTGTTTAGGTCTTCTGCCCATTTTTGGATTGGGTTTATTTTCTTCTTATTGAGTCGTATGAGCTGCTTATATATTCTGGAGATCAAGCCTTTGTCGGTTTCATTTGCAAAAATTCTTTCCCATTCCGTAGGTTGTCTTTAGACTCATTTTAAATATTAACCTTTGATCAACTCACCCAGCATATTTAGCTGCTTCCCTATCTCCTAAGCTCTTACAAGCTCCTGGATAATAACATGTAACTCATTTTAAGATTTGTGTGCATGCTCTGACTAGACTGTAAGCCTCTAAAGGACAGGGCCTGTGTGTCTTTCATCTTAATACTTCATAAGTCAAAACATTATAGGCAGTTAAAAGTTGTTTGTTGAATATGGTATGAAGTTGTTTCTAATTTCTTCCCCCTTTTCTTTCATGACTGAATTTGGAATAGTTTGTTAAAGATCACTCATGAAGTGCTCAAATAATGAAAAATAAAATAGCAATTGAGAACAAGTATAGCTGAATGTATCTATGTTGGAGTGGGAGGGCAAGCCTCCTCAAATGGAATATTTACTTAGTTTTATTGTAAAATTTTTTACATTATAAAGTTAGTTATTTTAAAGCCAGTGTTAAAACTTAGAATAGTACTTGTAGTACTACTACTAATTTTGTCTTTTATTGCATTCAAACCCTAAATTCTCAAACTACTGCTTATTAGCTGTGTGATTAAAGAAAGAATGCTAAGTGCTTTACATATATTATTTCTAATTTTCATAATAACCTTATCACATAGGTATGCTTATTTTATAGACGAGAAAACTGAGGTTCAGAGAGGTGTTATTTTAATCCAAGTCGTGAAGCAAGTCGTAATGTTGAGATGAAGAAAACTTTTGTGAATGTTTTCAAGTAGGTAATGACAAAAAGGATAATTTAATAACATGTTGCAATCAAATAATACTTTTTAACTATAACATGTAAAAAGGATTGTCATTGACATAATATACAAATGAGTCATCAAAATAATAACCTTTAAAAGAAAATATTTATCTGTAAATTGATTATCAATTTCTTTTTTAGTTGAGCCACCACTCCCCCATAGGCACAGGTTGGCATTTATCAGTGCAGTTCTGTTTAGGTTAGTGCCGGTCTCATTTAGCAGGGATCTGTCTTTCATCTGCTGACTAGTACAGTATGTCTTTCTTTGCGTCAGTCATATTTGGACTCAGAAGAAGATGTTTACGTGTTGTTTTTAGTTTTCCTTTTTAAAGGTACTGTCTTACATCTGCATTTCTTTATCTGTGGATCAGTACATATATATAAGAGTTCCTGACAATCCGCCCACATGTTTCTGATGTGAGGCCTTAAATAGTTACTACTACTGTTGGAAAGAAAAGTAAAAATTGAAATTCAGCAAATCCTTGAGAGTTTAAAGGGGTGTAGAATACTGGGGATTGAGGTTGAAAGACAAGATATCATCAGTTCTCTTTTATTTCTCATCCCACACTTTCCATCTCCAAGTAACACCTAATAGCATAATCCTTTGCGTCTGGACAGATTGACAGAATTTTATCTCCTGTGACTAAGAAGACTATGGAAACATATTGGATCTAAGTTACCAGACCCAAAGGGGAAAATTCACAGATCTTTTTGAGTTGATTTGCTCAAAAATATCACTAAATGTATATGGAAGAATCCCTGAATAAACAAGAACAGTCCTTGTGCAATTGATGTTAGGTGTTTTATGCACCAAAATATTGGTAGTATATTTAATTGGCAGGAATGTTGATGATAACTGGTAACATCTACTGAGCACTTTTGTGCAGGCCGTGTTCTGAGTGTTTTATACATACAAAATCATTTAAATCATACCGAATCATTACCAAGTCATACGTACCAAATCATTTAAATGGATCTGCCGCTGGGTCCCTTAGCTCATACAAGATTGGTAATAGACACTGTGGAAACTGCAGTGGGTAGTGGGCTGCTGGCTCTCTAAAACTCAGTGTTTGGCCCCAGGAAAGGACTTGATGATTCTACTTCATTCGCAGCAGATCGAGGCTGCACTTTGTTCAGTACATTTTAGTTTTCCTAATAATTCATTTATTCAATAACTATTCATTCAACTAAATGTTGTAAGTTTACATTTTTTAGCTCTTTAGGGTTCCATATGCTTGTTATCCTCTAAGTACATTAATCCAGTCAGGCCTCAATTTATGTCTTTCAGATTTTAAAGAATGACCTCTGCTTCTAGTTTTTAGGAGTCAAAATAAAGTAATGGTCATAAGCATAGGGTCTGGCTGCAGATTGTAGGTTTTAATTCTGTCTGTCTTCTGTATTTAAGTAGCTTCAGATACATTTAAAATCTCTGTGCCTCAATAACTTTGCTAAAATCAGGCTAATAGTACTACCTACCTTAGATGGTGGCTTGTGAGGATTTGATGAGCTAATAAATAAAGCACTCAGTAAACATATAACAAAAAAACACTTAATGCAAATAAGCTAAAATAACAACAGATATCCAATATTATAAAATCAGTAATTATAATAATAATAGAAAACCATGATTGATTCTTAACAAAAAGTAGCTTTCAGTATTGTTTCTCTGAGGCATTTTACTTTTCAAGTAAATGTTTGCTTTTGATGGTCTGAGAGAAAGCAGTAAGAAGTCTGCCCTTAACCCCTTTCTTTAACAATATGATAGTACTTCTGAAGGAGTCTAACCAAGAGAGGGACTTTTAAAGGGGGAATATCCCTAAATATATTTCTCCTCTGTATGAAAATAAATCAAGTCAAATATATAATTTAGAGGAATTATATCAAGATAATAAAGCCTACTATTCAAATTTAATGTATTTTAACATATATTTGCTCTGTGTTTTGCTGTTTCAATGCAGGAAGTAAACTTAATTTGTGTCATTGTAGAGTGTACATAAAAAGTTTTGGTTTTGTTTTATAAAAACAAATTGAAATGTCACTTAGCATTTTCTCCTTTGTCCATGAATAAATTCCTGGTCTGAGCCACCAAAGGAAGATGTCATTTATTACTTGGTGGCAGCTTTCACTACAGCTCCTTGAAGGCATTGACTGTCTTTCATTCATATTTTCACCTGGCCCCTTTTAGAAACTCAATAAATATTTATTAAGCAGATCTGGTGAAGAGGAAATACTTGAAAGGTATTCAAATGCCACTTTCCAGAAAAGTAAACTGCATTATTACTTTTAAGGGATAGAAAATAGTACAGCATGCATTATTGTTAAGAAAATTTAACAACTTGATTTGTAGATGTGTTTTTATAGTTGCTGTACATATCTTGAATGAGCTCTCTGAATAAAAACCCAAATAAATAAATTCTATTTTATTTATATTCTTTCAAGGGGTATAAACTATGTCTCCTGAATACCCAGATACAGGAAATATATCTGACAGGTGATTCTCTTTTAAATATTAAATCTTTATTTTTCTTTTAAAATATTGATTTCCTATAAACCCTCCTATGTATCTTATATTCAAAACCTTTAAAAGAAATACTCAATTTCTATTCTATCTCCAGATCTGTATTTAACTTTTAAAAGTTTAACATTCTAGAGCATTTCCTGTCGTTAAATATTCTCCAAAAAAATGTTAATACATAAGTATGTTAGGTATGTTTTCAGCCGTATCGCGCTGTTAAACAGATTGTTTCCAATTTTTGTTTATTATAAACTGATATCCTTAAATCTCAGCTTTTGTGTTCTGAATATCACATACATTTTGCTTAAGCTAAATTTCTAGGAGTAGAATTGTTAGGATCTTGATTTGGTATGTGTTACCAAATTGTATCCTAGAAAGATTGAATCAGTTTATTCTCTTAACAGCAGTTTACAAATAGTCATTTTACTGCATGTTTAAAAATACTGAGTAACTGTGTGGAGTTCTGCCTTGCCTACTGTTTGGTTACTTCAGGGCATTCTTGCTCTAATTTAGATTCTAACATCTGCTAGTTATCTCCAGAGGTCCTAGAGCTAATAGGTAGACTCAGGATTTCAAAGTTGTAGAATAGATAAACAAGATTATACTGTATAGCACAGGGAAATATACACAAGATCTTATGGTAGCTCACAGAGAAAAAAATGTGACAATGAATATATATATGTTCATGTATAACTGAAAAATTGTTTTCTACACTGGAATTTGACACAACATTGTAAAATGATTATTAATCAATAAAAAATGTTAAAAAAAAAAATAGGTAGACTCAGGATCCAAAGCAGAATTATGTGACAACATCATCTCAGACGTGGCATCAGCAGGAGACCAGTTTAATCATTTAAAAAAGAGAAAGAAACACACAGCTCTTCCTTAGCACTTACTATATGCCAGGCTCTTTTTTAAGCACTTTACATTTATTAACACATATTAATTCTTGCAGATGCTCTATAGAGTTTTTTTTGTTATTATGCCCTCTTTTTAGATGAGGAAACTGATTCACATACAAAGAGGTTAAGTAGCTTACTCAAGATCTAAATTGGGGGATATAACTCTAAAAGCAATATATTTGTACTCAGGAAAAATGTATTTATTCATTTGCTTTTGTTAAAGCAGCCTTTGTTTATTTTAGGCAGAATAGAACATTCAGATAGCAAAAAGAAAGAAGAAAAAGAAAAAAAAACCCTCCCAAATTATTCATAATAAAAAAATTATTCATAACCTACTATTCCTATGCTTGTATATATTTAAGTGGAATAATTTTGCACATCTATATCAATGTTTTACTGGTCACCTAGTATTTCATTTTATGGATGAAATAAAATAGATTAATACATTTTATTGATAAACCATTAGATTTATTTAACCAATTCCCTTTGGACACTTTGATTAAAAATATACACTTTTTGGCTGATACAACCTATTCTGTACATATACCTCGCATATACCTCTAAAGTTGTCATTTCCTCTGGATTAATTCCTAGAAGTGACTGTTGGTTCATACATGTTGTTTAACTCCACATCCTTTCTCCTGTCCATTTGTTATGCTGTCATTATCCCCTCAGAGATTCACAGATCTTTTAGGTAGACATTTCAGTTTTCATCCAGGGAGACTGGCATCTCCTCAGTAAGCGATCTCAAAAGTTTTTAGTATTCAAATTAGTCCTTTTTTCCCATTCTCAAATATCAGTTGAAATTTTTATAATTTTCAAGATTATAATGGTGATTGGTGCTTTCTAGGTATTTTATTTGTTTGATTTTGATTTTGGAGCACTTACCACTGCTTCTCATACCAGTTAAGCATAACAATATTTTTTAAAGAAGGGATTTGGGCATTGTTGTAACTCATGTAGTGGAGGTATGTCAACAGCATCCCGGATATAGGGACTTTACAGATAGTATACTTCAGATCTGGCTACTCAGAGTCAGGTCCCTGGACAAGTACCATTAGCATCACCTGAGAATGAGTTAGAAATACACTATCCTAGGCCCCACTCTACCTGCTGGATCAGAATCTGTATTTTAGTAAGTGCCCCCAGGTGATTTATGTGCTTTTTAATGTTTGAGAATCTTTGCTTTAGGCTGTTTTTTCCCAGGTCTCATTTGTCGTTTATAGACAGCTAACTTAGCTCCTGATAGTAATTGCTTTTGCTATATGTTGCATTTTCCTGTCTGCTAGTAAATATTGCTCTTTTTTAGAATAGCTTGCTATTTTTTTATGTGTCTGGTTCAAAACAAAAGAGGAATATATTTTATAAGGTAATTGTCTTCTAAAGTATTGTTCCTCAGAGTTGAGTTAGAAGCTGTTGTATTGATTGTGGCATTTTAGTGCACGTTGAATTATTAATTTGACTTCATTTGGCAGATAAAAACATTTTAAAATCAGAGATTTTATGAAACATAGTGCCCTCTGTCATGGAGCTGTTATCTTTCTCTTAAAGATATGCTAGTGCCAATGAATATTTTATAGTGTATCTGCCTGGATATAAATAAATAACTATCATCTCAAAAATAAGCGCTATATTCATCCGCAAATGCTTACTTTGCAAATTCGTTGTTTCAGTTAGAACAAATGTGCATTTAAAATGAGAAACATGATAAAAGTTCTACTTGAGATTATAGTTGTTTGCTGACTGTAACAAAATATTTTTTTGGATGTTACCTTTCCAAATCTTGGATGAAATTGCTCAAGTACTGCTTTTCAAAATATACAGTGATCCCTTACTCTTTAAATTCAGGAGCCAAATAGATTTGAACATGTTTTTGGAGAGACATGTTTTCTCTATAGGTTCTTATTCCTCACTCTCTGAATTCAGGAACCAAATAGATTTGAATAGCAAGTGATGACTCTGCCCTTCTTCTGCATTAACCATCAGCATAATAAATAACACCTAGGACTATAATATATAGCAGCATTTCAGTTAGCTTTTTGCAAAAATGTTAACATGTTTTCATAGTATACTAAATATAAAAATATTCTGTAAACTATGTCTTCTTTTTGGACAGTCAAAATACAGCTCATTATAATAAAGGCTCTGGGTGAATCCTCTATGAAATAAATCTGAATAATGTTGCTTAATCCAGCATTCTAGCACAACTGTATGACAAGGACCAGCAGGCCATATGCCAAAATGCTGAGGGCATAGTATGTTTATAATAGAGACCATGGGAGCCTTAACCTGTATGAGCCTTGGATATCCCATCTGTAAACTGGGTTTTAGAGTTTCACACACTAACATGTGTCAGAGTACCTGGCACAAAGTTACTGGTTTTACCTTCCCTGTGGAAACTTGATGACAGGCTACTGCAGATCTTTCATCCAGTGATTAACACTAGAAGTGGGATTTACTATAAAACCTGCCCTGATCCTCTGCCCTCTCCCTGATGGCATCACTCATCTCTTGACCACATTCTCTCTGCTGTAGCCACACTGGTTCTTCATTGTCTCTTGCCCACACCACACACTTTTACTGTTCCTTCTATCCAGAAGAATCTGCAGCTCTACAGGAAAAAGTTCTTTTTAGTTTGTGCACATAGGAATTCAGTAAGAATGAATGAAAGATTGGATGATGAACATTTTATTAAGTATATAGAAACTAGACTTCCATTTTGGCCCCCCCCCCCGTTGTATTTTTATCATCAGATACATAATTTTGGAGATAAGCAAATGCAACTGTGGCAGACATTGTTAGTTCACTAATTTAGTACTTGTTTCCAGCCTCCTCCTTCCCTGCCTGCCTTTACTATGGAGGGCTCCTCCCAAAAACATCAAACAAAACAAACAAACTCTAAAAGCAAACTTTTCTATCTCTCTTGTAGCTGACTAAACAGTATAATTCAAATCAGTGAAAAATAGGCAGAAATCTCCGAGGACCTTCCAGAAAAGCTTTTTCTTGTGTGCAAAAGGGACAGAGGTGGCTGGTCCAAACACTTCCCCTTTTTCCTGCCTTAAACAACACAATGCCTCAAGCTGTGGGAGCTGTCTTGCAGCCTGTAATTTTAGACTTTTAGTGCATGAGAAAATAAACCATAATTTGTTTAAGCTATATATAATCAGTTACTCTGTTTATTGTATTTGAAAGCTTTCTTGACACATACAGAGGTCTGTGTGAGGAAGATGAGCTCAGCACCTGGCACCCAGTAGGTGATTCTTACATTGCAGTAACTATTATTACATTAATTTATGCCTTCGAATGTTAAGGAATGAGAAATAGTCACATTTGGAATACTTTTAACAACCCAAGCAACCAAATGAGTTTGCTGTTCTTAGTTTTTAGTGTTATACTACACTCTAAATTAAAGATATAAAAAATTAATTTAACTTTCCTAGACCTGCGGTTGTCAGTGATATAACTGACCTTTGGGAGTCTCAGTGCAGTGGGTAGTCTTCTGAGCTTTTAACTGAGGTCCTTCTTGTGTGTACCCCTTCCTGTTTTCCCTCTGCGATTCAGCTGGCTGCTGGCTACATGTGCCTTGTCTACAAGCAGAGGGCAAACGCAGTTCAGAGAAGACTTCAGTGACGTAGAGCTTTTGGGTTTTCGTTTGCTTGCTTGCTTGCTTGTTTTGTGTTGTTGATGATGATGACGTTTTTAATTCTCTGCAAAAACAATAGTCTTGAAAGCAAATAATTTTGATTTGTAAAAACTGGACTTTTTGACAGAAAAGTTTTGAGAGATCCCAAAGACAAAAAAAGAGTTAAACATGAACTTTATGGCATAAACAATTGACTGAGAAGGAAAGAAGGGTGGATATAGAAGCTCATTTTTCTTGCACTTGGAGAGCATATAAAAACCTCTCTTACACTAGGAGAAGGAGACCTGCCTCCCCACCCACAGCCCCCAGAGTCTGTGTTGACAGAGGATGCCCATGGGCCATTTACCCTCCTCTCTCCCATCTCAGATGCCCTGAGTCAGGTAAGCTCTGTGCTCCCCAAGTCCTCTCAGGGATCAAGGATGGCAGAAGGGAAGGATAGGGTACTAAGGGAAAATCCTATTTACCACAAAGAAACCAAGCTTTGAACTGGAAGCGAATAATTTGCCCTGAAGATTGTTGTCCTAGTTTACACAGAGCAAGTGAGAGCTGAATATACTAGATTCACTTGCTGAGAAACCATTACATTTTTGCACATCTGAGTTTGGTGACTTTGATATTTGTACTTGCTAGACTTTAAACATTTATGAAGCTGTAGACTTCCATTCTACAAGTTGTTTTTTCTTAATACCATGAGTTTAAGGTTTGTCAGTAGAGTTTATGTCTCCTGTAAAATATTTTATGAGAAATTTGTCAGTTGAGTTTTTAATTTCTATGAGTTTTTTTTTTGCATCCTTTTCAACCCTCTTGTCATTTAAGCATCACAACTGAAATAATGTTCTCTGTAAATTAGTGGACTACTAATATTCCTTTTTCTTAAAAGACAGAAAAAGATAAAAACTCAGAAATTTTACAGGAAACTCTTACAGTTTTGAAGAAATAACTAGGTTAAAATTTGATCCTCTGGAGTTTAACAGTTTGTTAAAAATATTAATAATAAAATTAAACTTAATGTTATATTTGTTAAAAAATATTACTCAGGTTACAATTTTTCAGTCTGTAAAAATGATCTCTAACTGGAGACTCCGATGTGTTGTATTTATTCCATGAACCTGGTAGATTCAGTGGAGTGCTGGGAGTTTTATGGACAGGGAAAATTGAAGACCTATGAGAAATTAGAGTAAAAGATATAGTTAGTATTGGAGTAGCTTTCACTTTTCTCCCAAATCTTTATCCTAGAAGTGCTCTTAGTAAGTGAAGTTCACTCATTATAACTCCTGTGTTCACCTTTAAAGGTAGGAAAAACCCTGAATTAAATAAAATAATACAGACGTATTGTGCTTTTAAACAAGCCTAATGTGTCAAAGTCTGAATTTATGTTATGGCTGATTTAAAGATAAATTCTTTCATTTGTAAAAATATTTGCTTTAGGTTTCCTTGAAGTAGCAAACTCCTGTAATCTAATGAAAATAGACATTTTCTGTCAACCAGGTATAGTTGGTTATATCTTCAAAATGTGTTCTGAATCCATTTGTTTTTCTTCATCTTCCACCAGTAGTCAAATCACCATTGTCACGTGCCTAGACCGCTGTACCAGCTCAATTTATCTTCCTGGTACTATTTTTGCCCCGTGGAGTCTACCCCACAACCCCATAGCAGTCACGTAAATCAGAGCATGCTGTTCTGTATCAGGATGTCTTATGGCTTCCCATTGCCATGTAATGAGTATGCCACACAATAAAATATAAACTCCTTACTAGCTCCTCAAGATCCTCATGATCTGCTGCCCCCACAAGAAAAGCCTGTGTTCTTGACTGTTCCTCCACCACTCTCCTTCTCACTCACTGGGACTACACTAGTCTCTTTGCTGTTTCCTAGTTATATTCACATGTTGTCCTGCCTTCAGATCTTTGCCTCTGCCGTTCCCAGTCTCTGCGTGACTAGCTGTTTTTGTTTTTGACCAAACTCTATTCTATTCTCAGAGAGGCCTTTTCTGACCACTCATAGCTTTCAACCTATTGCTATTTTATTTTCTTGGTAGCACTTATCTTTACTTGCAATTATCTTATTTTTTTCAATTGTTTACTTGTATATTATCCTTCACTTCCATTAGAGGGCAAGCTTCATGGGAAAGTTTTGTCTTTTTTTATTCCTGTAACCACAGTATTTAGAACTCTGCCTGGCACATTACAGTGCCTGGCTTAATAAATATTAATTGAATAAGTAAGTTGTACATACATAGCTGAAAAAAGCAAAAATTATGTAAATGTAAATCACTTCTTATAAGTCAAATCATTATAAAAGCATTAAGCAAAATTCCTTTGGTTATTTAAAAAAGCTATTTATCAGCTTTATAAATCTCAGGGGTTTTTTTTTTACATTGCCTAGCACATTACTGAGCATGGAATGATCACATGGGAAACCTCTTATCTGCCAGTCTTTTCTCCATACTGCAGCCAGAGTGATTTTTACATAACATAGACATCAACTCCCTCCTTAGAAACCTGCTATAGATTCCTTGCTCTTAGGATAAATATCTCAATTCTAACTTGGCCTGAGAAAACCAGCCTGGTCAACCCATGTCTGCCTCTCTAGCCTCATGTTGCTGCCCTCTTCCCCTAGCTCTCTGTTCTCTCCAGGGAGGCTTTTCAACCTCCCCCACCATTTTGCTGTTTTAATCCTGCTCATCCTTCATGTGTAACCTAAAGGATTTCTTCCTTGGAAGTCTTCCTGCATCCACAAAATTATATCAGATTCCTTTGTCGTTTGCCTCTGTGAGCTTATTTCTTTCTTTCAGAGCAGTTATCTCAATATTTAATTAATCCTTCATCAGAAGGATTATTTACTTAAGGTCTTCTCTACTAGGCTGTAAGCTACATGAGAGAAGTGGCTGTGTCTGGTTTTGCTCAAAGTCATTATCTCCAGCAACTGTCCCAGTGCTAACATATATTAAGGGTTCAACAAATATCTACTAAATGAATGAATGAATGAACACTTAAATGCCTAAATGTGCCATGCCCTATACTCAATCCTGGGAATGCAAAGATAATTAAGACTGAATCTTTATCCTCAAGGAGTTTATTAATCAGAGGGCAAAGACATAAACAATTATTGTAGGGTAGTTAGTATGGGGATTCATTTTTTAATTGGGATGTAACTGACATATAATATACTAGTTTCAAGTGTACAACATAATTTGATATTTGTATGTATTTTGAAATGATCATCACAAGTCTCGTTAACATCCATCAGCATACATACTTAACAGTTTTTTTTCTTGTGATGAGAACTTTGAAGATCTACTCTCTTAGCAACTTTCAAACATACAGTACTGTAATATTAACTGCAGTCCCATGCTGTACATTACATTCCCAGGACTGACTTATTTTATAACTGGAAATTTGTACCTTTTTACCACATTCAGCCATTGTTCTGTTTTTTTTTTTTTTTTTCAATTAGATATCACATAGGAATCTAAGAGGTTAAGAAGCTTAGCATATAGCCAGCCAAGAACTTGGGATCTGGAATCAGACCAGTTTTGTTTAGTCCTGCCTGTTTCTTCCAGTTTCTAGCTGTCAGTGTCTCTGGGTTTCTGTGTCCCTGTCTGTAAATTGAAGATAATAGTGCCCACCTCCTAAGGTTATTGTCAGGATTAAATGAGGTGATATATTTTAATTTGGGGACAGGACCTTGCATATACTAAGCATTTGATAAATACAAGGTATTATCATTGAAGTTAAAATTATTTTTGTATGAAATTTGCCTTTACCAGTAGTAGATCTTCTTCCTGAACCTTTACATATTCTTAATACTTACACTAATGTTATCTTAAAAAGTAAAAATGAATATTTGAGTGTTCTGAGCCTGAAAACTAGGCCCAGAGTTCACCACTTCACCTTTAATAAATGGAAGATACTTTAAAATTGTATTCAGGTACATGAAAGGTTGAAAAATAAAGATTGTGAAGAGTGGTCACTTTAAAGCTTAGAGATAGCTAACACCATTAGACAGCTAAAACCTTTGGAGAGCTGAAGTTATTCGAAGTCCACCTTTAACTGTTTTCTAGGAAGTTGCTGTTTAAGAAGCAGTGCCAGAGTGGTGATAAATAGGGCCTGGTGACAAGGGGAAGGTGAAAACTGTGGAGGTGGTATTTCATCTAGTGATTCCGTCTCCTTAGAGCCTGACAGAAACATACTAGTGCCTTGCGCCTGGTAATGTATGGATATTCAACAGGAATTATTTACTTTATTTCTTCTTTTACTTAAATAGCAATAAAGTATTTTATGCCTTGGGGACATCAGAAAACCTCTGGCATTTTGCAGCATGCTTTTTGTACTATGTTATGTTACAAAAAAGATTTAGGAGAGTTTGAGCTGGAGGAAAATGAATTTATAAATGGACTCATCAAGTAAAACTAGCTTTTGTAATGATTCGATCACAAAGCAAGCCATAGTGAAAATACAGGCCAGTCTCCTAAGATTATCCATTCTTTTTATATAGTCTTTTTGTTTGGCTGTTGTATACTATAATGGACTTAGCTAATTACAGTTGATGGCAAGCTTTAAGCAAATCGCATAAAACAAAATGCCTAAGAAAATGTACAGAGCAATAGTGTAGAAAACTTTAATTCCCATGTTTTTCTCTAGCCATTAGTGTATGTCCTATCCTGGATTCATGGGTTCTTAAGGGATCTTGGAAAGTCATTGGTAAATAAATCTGAGTTATTTGAAATGATAGCTGGTACCCTGGCCTTCACGGAAGGAGAACCCACTCTCAGAAGTCATCTTCAACAGTTGTTCTGTATTACATTTTTTTCTATGAATAAACCATACTTCCTGTATTTCTAAAGAAAGGTCACATTGCTTTGAACTGAATTTTTTTTAAACATTTCTCAAAAAAATTAATCAGCCATTAGATGAATTTTGGATCCTTATTTCTTAAAAAATTCTTAAATTATTCATCTAAAAAGTAAAAAATGTTGACAATTAGTAAAGCTTCCAAATTCTTTGTGTGTTTCATATATTTAAGCACTCTGTTCAGGGTGAGGGAAATAAAGAAAAAGACACAGTATTTGCCCTTACAAGCTCACAGTCTAATAACTGAAATGGATTGTGACAAGTGCCATAAAAGAAGTATGCACAAGATGTCAGAGGAACAGCCAACTCTATACGGGAAAGGTGAGGGCTCAGAAGAGCTTTCCTCCTGAGAATCCTTAAATGAAGTCTTGTGGGACATTCAGTCAGGAGTTGACTAGGAGGTGAGGCAGAGAAGAGTGGAAGAAGAGCCCATGGCCTATTCAGGGAGTAACCATAAGAAAGTGGTAACATTGGTAGAAGGATGAGTACGGGGACATTTCTGACTGGGAGTCAAGATGGTAAGAAATATAGAGGCCAGAACTAAGAAACAATTTTATGCCTTGCTAGGAAATTTAAAACAAGATTAAGAGTGACCTGATGAGATCGTGTTTTTGAAGTCAGTATAGCCAAAATGTAGAGGATAAATAGGAGAAACAAATCAGTAAGATCTAGAGGAGAGTCAGAAGACTAGTTAGGAAGTTATTTTAGAAATTCTGACGGGAGGTTAAAATGACATTGGAGATAAACAAATTTGAGAAAAACTGAGTCCTGAGAGCACTTGAGAACTAATTCGATGCGATGGTGAAAGACAGAAAGGTAGAATCACTATTTTCTGGTCAGTGAATTGATGTTCTTCCCTTGAATCAAATACAGGTTGAGAAACAGTTTGGGAAGGGAACAAGGTAAGGAGTGGGCGGACACGTTGAGACTGACATAATTGTAGGACATACAGGCAGATACGTTCAACAGTTGATGTTTGGTTATTTATTTGGTTGTATATGTTAAAGTTTAGACAATATCTTGGGCTAAGGTACAGTTACTTTAACACAGACATTATTGTTTTCATAATTAAACTAGCTTTCTATTTTTTTTCCAGGGGGTGGGTAATTTTATTTGGTTTACTTATTTATTTAATGGAGGTACTGGGGATTGAACCCAGGACCTCGTGCATGCTAAGCGTGTGCTTTACCACGGAGCTTATATACCCTCCCCCTGTTTTGTTTTGATTATAAAGATATATGCCCATTGTAAAAATTCAAACAGTATGAAAAGAATCAAAGCCTCTGATAATCCTATTTCTAGCACCAAAAAAGAATTATTGTTAACATTTTGGGATAAATCCTTAACTTTTATAGATTTTACACATGTACAATTTTTTAAACACAAATTTAAGAACATAGTGTGTGTATCTATATGCACATATTATGTAATGCACAAATTTATTCTTGTAGACTTTATAGACATTTTGCCAAATGGCATAATTCTGCATAGTCTTATAAACTGCTTTCTCCCCAACTTAACTTCATGGCAGTTTTTTCCAAGTCTATGACCTACATCATCATTTTTAGTGGCAACGAAATACTCCATTGTACGATTATTCCATAATTTCTTTAATCATTCCCATATTATTGAATTTTTCATTGTTTTCTAATACTTTATTATGACTGATTTCAAAGAGTTATTTATTTTAAAAGTCTTTTTTAATGAATTAATTCATATTTAAGTAAGAAAAAAATTAATTTCTGCAATGTTTGATTAGGTCTTGGGTTCCACTACTGATGTTGTCTGAGTAGGTCACATCACTTCTCTGGCTCCAGTTTCCCCATTTGTAAAGTTATCTATTCATTTAGAATAACCAATCCTCCAGTTCCTTTCAGTGTTGATACTTGACTTATATGGACTCCTGTTTCCCTCTGTTGATGACTTCTTCTAGGGAGATAGTTGAACATACATAGTACAGAGCAAAGGCTTTGGAATGAGATCAATTTAGGAATGAGCCATAGTTCCACAACTACCTAGCTGGATGACTAGGTCAGGTTTATTTAATATCTCATCTCTGAGCCTCAGTTTCTTCATATGTAAAATGGGAATGGTAGCATATATCTTAAAAGGAAAATCATATACAGTTTTCCTAGCACAGTGCCTTCCACGTAGCAAGTGCTATTGTTTGCATTATTGTATGTTCCTTTCTTCCCTAATTATTAAATCATCCAGAGTATTGGCTCAGCCTCCTCTCTTCTTTATCATGGGTCAGATTTAATCCAGCAGTCATACTCATTCTGAATGCATACTGAATACAAACGAGTATTCCAAAGCTCCAAATAGGAGAGAGCATAAAGAAGATATATTTCATTGATGTCATACAGATTTATTTCAGTACATGCAGAAATAGAAGATTTAACAGTTTTAGCTTTCTAGTGGTTCTGTTGTAAGCTCAGAAATAATTTCACTAATCACTTAACATATCATGCTTCTGCCTACAACACAACCTTGGATTGAAGTGACTTCATTTGTCAATTGTGTCCTTTTACATACCTCTAATACCAATATATTTTATTCATTGGTTCTCAGAATATTATAGTTTCTGTGATGTTACAGAATGTTTCTCAATTTTATCTGAAAAAAAGAAAAAGACCTTTAGACACAATAAACTCATTGGCT
Organism: Camelus bactrianus; assembly: GCF_048773025.1. NCBI lineage: Eukaryota > Metazoa > Chordata > Mammalia > Artiodactyla > Camelidae > Camelus > Camelus bactrianus. Next base: position 44,401,951 of record NC_133541.1, read on the forward strand.
CCCCCTTCCCTCAGTTCTGTTTCTTTCTAAGAATGCCATTATCTGATGAAATGTTATAAAATACACTTAAAATAGCCATTTTTTTCTTTAGGGGGGGTCTCTTGTAACCATGTGAAAATAAATGAAGCCCATCCAAATGAGAATATGCAGTAGCTACTTAGTCCAAACTTGCTGTATAGCCAGAGAGCCAGCCACCATCACTTGCATTTGGCAGACTCCAAAGGCAGGTGGATGAGCGGAAAATCTTTACAGTAGCAAAATGGGAAGGCTTCGGGAGTAGCCTGACTGGAGGCTGTTGGCATGGAGACGCTGTAGGTGGACTAACTAGATGCAGGGCATCCTATGTGATTGGTGAGGGGTTCCTTTTTGGCTTTCTTCAGTTGGTCCTAGGTTAAAATGGGGACATATATTAGAGAAGCTGTCCATTATTCATCAAGCCCTAGCCATTTGGGGCTGATTGTTTCAGGGGTTATGTCTTGACTTGCTGGACTAGTTGCTGGAAATAATAGTCTGACTTCTTAGACCGATTAGATAATGAGTGGGTTGGCTTCAGGCTGGTTGCTGCAGATTATGGATCAGAGTTCTGTTTTTTTGTGTGGTCTGATCATTGTCTGTATGTATCATTCCATCTGTCAACCACCTTTTTAGCCAAGATAGCAGTACTTATCTCACAGCAACGTATTTAAGGAAAAGAAGTCTTCTCAAGTCATGCATTATAGTTAATAAGTTTTTGTTATTTTATACTATAAGTAGTACTTTTAGAAATATTTTAATATCATTTAATGTAAAATATAAATCAGCAAAATATGTATTCAATTATTGATAATTATATATTAAAACAACTTTTTCATATTTTGAAAAAGATTGGTGGCTATGTATATATAGTGAATGATAAAAAAATTAAAGGATATTTTGGTCAAACATCATGATTAACATTTATTTATATTCTTGAAAAATTTAAGGTAGTATCCATAAATATGAAAATTCTAATATGCTTAAGAAGTAATAAAAATACATTTAGCTTTTACTGATTTGTATGCATTAATCTAAGCACCATATGAATATTAGTTAATTTGTCCTCTCATGAATCCTATGAAGAAAACTTCTATTTTTCTTCTTTTGTAAATGAGAAAACATGACTTAACGAAGAAGTTAAGTCATTGACCAGGGTTACTTAGCTGGTAGTGATGGAACCAAAATTGGAAGCCTGGAAGCTTGGTTCTTTTTATCTTGGTGTCTTCATACTGTTTGACAACTGGATTACATTACTTAGTTGCTGCAGTTAGAGTCTTATTGGCCAGAAAACAAAACTATGTTGTTACTGACCTCATGGCCAATTTCATTCCTATTCTCAGGAACTCCTTTTGAACTGCTGTTTTATTTTTATACTTACAAAAATTTTTCTACATTTTGGTTGTCTTTAGCAGATTTTATATCTCAGATAGTATTCCCCCTGTGATCTTCCTTTACTTTAAGTGGTAACTTACTAAAGGATACGTACTACTTTAATCAAATAAATAAAAAAAATTGAAAAGAGAAAATGATATATGTATTTTAGAGGTAAGTATAAGGCTATTGAATTAACCATTCTTTAAATTGGCTTCCTTCCCTTTGCTTTACACATAAATAAGTAAAAGCAGCCTGGGAGAATTAGGAGAGTGACAAGACCATCATTTACTGAGTGTTACCTATGTTTTGGGTGCTGTGCTGCATGCTCTGAATGTGCCAACTTACTTGTATATTGCTTTTTCCATGTGTCAAAATTGAACAGCAGAATTAATACCCCCATCCTGCCAAGGGATTTGTAGATATTGAAGACTCATTCCTATTACCATGGCATGGAGTCCAACCAGTGAATGTGAATTTTAGATATGGAGTTTACTAGTAACACTTTGTTTAATCGTGAACAAAGTCTCAGTTAATTGCTTCACATTTCTTAAAAAGGGAAATATTTAGGTAGCATTAATTTTCAGAAACAAAATGACCTTGATGAATGAGAAATGTGCTCATTAAGAGACCTTTCCATGAGTAGCAGAGGATTTTTGTTTATTTCATACTTGTCATGTAAAAAGTTCACTTTAGCCTCCTTGAGTGATTTATTTTGAGCATTAAAGCCCTTAAAATGCATTCTCCAACATTTTTGTGAGCAAACAGTACTTTTTATTTTCTCTCTAACCTTCTCCAGGTTCTCCAAAAGAATGTTTTTGTTATACTGACAGTGATGTCTGCCCAACCAAAAACTCCCACTGCAAGATAAGTGCTTCTGTAGAAGCTGTTAATTCATATAATCTGTGCTATGGGAATCCCAACAAGATATAAAACTGATGACAGTGAAATAAATATGATGACAATGAAAATGGCATTGTATAAGAGCCTTATAGATAAGTCCTGGCTCTGAAACCTACTATCTTTGTGATTTTGAATGAGCCACCTGTCTGCGAATCAGTTTTTTGAGAGGGAGCATGAAAGGGATCTCCAGGCTGTCAGTAAGGTTCTATTTCTTAAGCCGGATAGTGGGGGATAGTGGTTACACAGGTGTTTTCAGTTTGTTAGAGTTCATTGTGCATTTGTGAATTTTTTTCTATGTAAGTTATACTTCAATAAAATCAGTGCTATGCTGATAAATATTTCTCCAGGGGAAAAAGCTCTGACTTGTAGTACTTGCTGATTGCCATGGTATAAACACGTGGTATAAATCACCATGGTTGGTTTCAAGCAACCAATATGAAATCACTGAATGGAGAATTGGGAAGAGATGTGCACATTTGGCTCTTTAAGCTGATTCTAGCACATCACTAGATAAAATGTTCTTAAAAGTTGACTAGGAAAAGAGGCTTTTTACTACTGACATTTCTTAATTTATCCTCCCTCATATTTTGATTAGCAGCTATGAAGTGAAAAATCAGTTGACAAAATGGCTTCATGAAGACCTGTAAACTTTTTTTTTAAGTGTAAAACATTTCTTGTTTCCTCGGCTGCCCAAAATTGAATTTTTCATAATCCATGGTTTATGACAAAATATCATAATTGATTTATGCACTTTTACTTATTTTATTTCATTTTACTTATTTGTTTTGTTTGTTTGCTTTTATTAATGATTTGATGAATCCTCATAAACCCACTGCTCAACCCAGGAACTAGAATATCCTCAGTTAAATATATTTCTTGCCTTGTGTTAGTTTCATGTCTCATACACACTACACATATGTGTGATCAATATATTACTTAGTTTTAGTTTATATTTTATGTGAAGAGCTTATTTTTCTGAGATTACTGTTTTGATTTAACTTTGTGTTACTGAGTAGAGTCATCTATATTGTTTCTTTCAAACACAGTTTGTTCATTTTTGTGGTATGATTGTGCAGACCTTTTACCCAGTGCTTGCCATTGTTTGGTTTATGTCAGTCTTGTTTGCTAGTCTGATTTCCCAGCAGAGCAGGTTTATTGTGCTTTGTTTACTTTATGTGCCTTTTCTTTTTTTTAAACAATTTGATGGTTTATAAAATATATGTCTTCCCTTTTCTCTTCTTGCTTTTTCTTTCCAATATCTATTTTCTTTGGCAAATTAACATGTTTTTCCCCAAATCGGTCATAAGTCAGTGGACTATCTTAATATGTGTCAGTGCCACACAGGAAAAAAAATGTGCTGGAGGATTCTATGATGATTACCAAAGAAGCTCTATTAATAGCTAAACTGAGAATGAGCCAAGAATATTGTAGGTGACTACAGCCAGAAACATCAGAGTCCTCTGTAAAAGGGATCTTTCTCACTCAGAACGATGACCTATTATCAAAATTTCATCACCTGAATTCCGTGATTTGTAAATAAAAGACTTCAGATGACATTCTGCTGCAAATCTAATTGCTTTGACCAAACTTTTAAGAAAACATGCTACTAACAAAATTTAAATAATGCAGAGTAAAAAAAAGTTATTAATTCAGAATTATGGGGGGAAGTAGATATAAATAGGGAAGATGACAGAACTGATGAATATTTATTCATGTATATAAAAGTAAGACCACAGTCTGTATCACAGTTCTAAAATTCAAAAACCCCTGAAAAAGCCAAAGTTTTTTGTTTTCATAATTCATTTGATCACCAAACTTGTCCTGATCTAAATGTGTTTAGCAGTAAACCCTGAATTGAAGTAAAGGGAAACTATGTATTGCTTTTATTTGTTCCATGTAGTGTATATTTTTATATATTTTATTGAGGAAATATTTTATGTTTGATTTCAGAGCACTGCCCAGACTGTGCTAGAGCATTCCATTTTATGCACTTTCTTTACTTACCTGAAATTTTTAAAAATCTGATTTCTGAAACGTATCTTTCCCTACAGGTTCTATTAACAGATTGTGAACTATAGTAAACAAATTGCACTTATTTTATACTTAGACTGTAGGTTCTTAACCTTTTTGTGCCACAGACCTCTTTAGCAAACTTTTAAAAAATATTTTAAATGCATAAGAGAAAATACATGGACAAAAAAGTAATTAAATCAAAAAGTTATCAAACTAATAAAAAAATTGATATAGTCAAAATATGTGCTTCTTTTTAAAGGCAGGATCTGGTAGTGGATCTAATTCTTACTGTAAAGTCATCAAAGTGATGAGTGTAAATGATATATGGGAATATCTACAGTAATTGTAATGTCATTTCTATTGGTCTCAAAGTCACAGACACTGCTAATACTGCTGAGGTTTGTCTCCTACATTCATCATTTGAAGGAAATGATAGATTTCAAATGGAGGTTAGAAAAAATTGATACACAATTTATTTTCCCATCCTGGTTCATAGACACCACTCCCTCCCCATTCTATCCATGGATCACAGATTAAGAAACCTTGGTTACAAATACTGTTCATTGTAAATTTATCTATATTCCTTATTAGTTTCCAGTGTTGATTCATTTAGATTCACAAGGTGATGAAGTTGGTGTTCAAATCTTGCCTTTCCTTTCAGCTAGCATTATTTTAAACAATTCTCTACCTTATTTTGAGTTTAATTACACAATAGACAAAACATCTAAGTGTTTGTTATTTATAGGTTGAATTCTAACTATAGTACTAGTCTTTAGAGTTTATCGTATTCCAGCCACATTCTAAATTAGAAATGAAATGTTTGCATTCAAGTCCATGCACCTTTTTTTAGTATGCATGGCATTCCACTTATTTTTCCCACTTTTATTTTCCTTTTGTGTTACAAATTTCCAGATGTCTTAGGTGGAGAGAATTTGTGTGAAGGGGATGAAAACCTATCTGTATATCCTCTGCTGACACTTGCTGCCAACCCACATTTATTTATTGTTACTTCCTCTACTATTTGTCACACACCTACATCCAGATTGTTAATTCTCATGTTTATAGCCTCGCTTGCACCATTCTTATCTCTCGTGTGCCCTTTCTCTCCTTTCTTTATTGATGCCTTTCACTTCTTTTAAAGGATGATTTCACACAATTCATCTAGTGACACATTGTTAAATTAACTATATCCTACTCTGTTCGCTTTTTGGGCATGCCTTTACTATTTTCATGCTGTCTTCATTTATATATTCTCCCCTGTGAAAATTATCACACCTCTCTGTCATAGTTTTTAAGAGGAAATGCCCGACAGTTTTGTTTTCCTTGAAATTTCCCTTGTGCTGGGTTTCCATTGCCAGCAGCAGCCCATGAGTTGCATATTTGAGGTACCTCTTCTGTGTTCCCTTGTGCCTCGTGCAGCACTGCAATCTCTTTTTAGTTTTCCTGCATGCTCAGGTAAAAGCCTGAAAATTATTTGTTTGCTCCTTCCTTAGCAGAAGTAAAAGTGATTTTCAAAAAAAACCTTACTGAGGGCCCTGATGTGTTCATCTGAGATAAATTGCTCTTCAAATAAGCTGCTGTTCAGCTAAACTGTAGGACATCAGAGTAAATCACATGTGCCTTTGGAAATTGTGGTCAGTGCCACAATTGTCCACCTCTAACTTTATTTTCTAGCTTCAAAGTTTATTTTTGAAATAAAGCTGATTTTTCAATGGAGCATGAATGGTTTGGGCATATATGTGAAGTAATGGCCTACTTTTAAAACTTTAGTTTGGAACTTAGAGGTACCCATCAATTTTTAGTTATTGCAGGCATTCACTGCCTGACTGAAATCCATGGGCCAGAAAAATAAACCATGGCCACCATAATGGCATGCTTCTTCCCAGTACAGCTGCAAAAATAGAAAAACTTCTTTAATGCTCTTTAAAAAAAAGAAGAAGAAGAAGTAGTATATTTCACAGAAAGGCATAAAAGATGTCTTTGGAATAGATGGGTACACACTTATTTGTTTTGTCTGTATTTATCACACTTTAGAGGGGAGTACTGTTATTGATAACCAGCCTTGCCCAACTGAAGAGAAGTTAAATGGTAGGCTTCAGCAGGTTTATACCACTGAAGTAGTGTTGGTATCCTCCTCTGTTCAATTTGACAGTAATAGCTGGGCAAGGAATAGGGAACTTAACTATGTAAATACACTATTCATTTCCTTGTACATCTAACCAGTAACAAATTACAGCAAAATAGTCTTATGTTTCTTTCCTAGGTATCTGAGGTCAGATTCTGAATTATATTAGCAGAATATGCTATGGCCTTAAGGGTTATTTATTTAACGTGCTCTTGCATCAGGGTCTTTATTTATTGTTATGTGTATGATCTCATTTAATTCTTACAACAAACCTATGAGGTAAGTGGTATTAGTCTCATCACATAGACGAGTAAACCAAGACTCAGAGAGGTTAAATAATTTATCTAAGTTCACAAAATACATTAAGTGGCAAAATTGTGAATTCAACTTATGCCTTTCTGAAGCATAAATTTTTAAGGATTTGAAAATCTGCAGTCAGATTTTTAGCTCTTTGTCTATTTTGCTTCTTCTAATTAGATTTGAGTTACTGAGGAAAGGATTGATTTAGAAATGTCACTCATACTGAAAATTTATCTGAAGGTAAATGTATAGATTTTGATGGACATAAGGAGGAGCTTAAGATGTGACCACAAAATCACTGACATATTTTTTGTTCATCTTGTACCACTGAGATGTTTGTTTTTAGCTGACTTCTTTAAATGTAATCCCTACTAGAGTTAAAAGAGACAAAACAATATTGGGCAATAGAACACTTGATTTGAAGGTATCAGATATTTAACATGGTTGGTCTTCTACATCTGTGTATTAATCTGAAATAAAGAGTAAATAGATGAATTAGTGAATATAGAAATCAGACAAACAAAAACTACTACTGGGTGAACCAGATTATTGTTAGTCATTCATGAAAAAAAATCACAAAGCGTAATGTGTATGACTACATGTTGGTAGTTTTTCCTCTGCCATTTTAACTATGATGAACCCTACTTTTAGTGTTGAATGTTTGATATAATGTGTATATTACTTTTCACTATTAATTGAAATTAATATACATCACTTTGATTTTATTTATATTTATGTTTTCTTTGGTTTTTGTGACAAAAGTATAAAAAGTAATTCCTTCATTGCATTAGCTGCTACTGTAACTCATTTAACAAACATTTAAGTACTTAGTATGTGCAAGGCCTTATGCTAGGGAACATTATGGTAAGAAAAAACACATGGTCCTTGCCTCTGTGGTAGTTATAATTTAGTGGAAGAAACACACAAATCGATGTAAAATTACATTGTGATAAATTCTAGGAAAAAGAGTTACAAAGTGCTCTGAAAATTGTATAATGCTGAGTTTAAGAATTGTATTTTCACAACTGGATGTTTAGGGATTGGATGCCAGGATTTTTCTTGGCTTTTCAAAAGCTATCCAAAGAGATTACATCATAAAGAATTTTAGAAGTATTAAAATGGACTTTATGCATCCCTACAGAAAAAATGCAGTAAAGTACTATAACTTTAGAATTTATTGACAATGCAGTATGTAATTTGATTTAATCCTCCATTGATTGCAGCATTTAAAATGTGCTCTGCACTAAAACAGAATTTCTCAACCTTGTCGCTGTTGACATTTTGGACTGGGTCATTTTGTTGGAGGGCTGTCTGTGCCTTATAGGATGGTTAGCAGCATCCCTGGCCCCTACACATGAGATGCACAGGCAATAGTAGCACTCGTACATCCCCAGTCACAACAATGAAAAATGTCCCCAGCCACTGCCCAGTGTCCCCTTTTGACAAAATCATCCCAGTTAAGAACCACTGCTCTAGAATATTTTGCATCCATTATAAAAAGACAGAAAAGAATACAGGTTTGCAAAATGTTCACAGTGGGAAAATATGTATCTACCATGATCTTATTTTTGTGAAAAATCATGCACATACATACCAAGAACAAAGTTTGAATAACAAAATATTAACAATGATTATCTTGGTTGTCACACTGGAGGTTAGGATTTCAGCATATGAACTTTGGAGAGACATAAATATTCAGTCAATAACAATAATTTCCACAGGTAAGGCAACATTTGAAAATTTAATTTAGAACATTATACACAGCATTATGTTTGAAAAGCCAAAGTAAATATTATGTATATGAACTGAATTTTTATGGATGTCTATGAAACTGGAATAAAGCTATGCCTAATATTATCTTTTTTATATATATAACCATCAGTATAAAGAACATAATATCTCCTAAACTTGAAGCACTATTTTAGAGAGCTGGATTGTTCTACTTTCTGCTTGTTATAGTTACTTATCAAAAAAGCTTCTTATTCCCAGAGGGAAGGTTAAAACTAGGACACCACACAGTAGATACAACACAATGAATAAAATGTGACTTTCCTTAGTCACATGTTGCTGACTAGCCTAAAGAGGTATGATGTGTCTCATGATTATTTCTGTTCTTGTTCGAACTTTGTTTTATTTTTTAAAAAATAATAATCTGTTAGTTGGCAATCTAGAGCAGCAATTCTCAGGTGTCTTTTTTTCTTTTTTCCTCATTGTGACACAAATGAAGGAGGATTTCACTCACATTGTCAGGAAAATCTCCAGGTTTACAAAGAGTTTCCAACTCCTCAGCTATAACCATTACCCTTTTCCTCCAATCGAGAAAGAAAATCAGAATGCAAATAGATTTAGAGTATAGGGAGAATAAAATAGAATAAATTAGGAATAAAGAATTTAAAAACTGAAGCATTTACAAACATTAGAAATCTATTAAACACATTATTATAATGTCTCATTCATTCAATAGATATTAACTAAATGGCTGCCACATAGCAGTCAGTGTATTAGGCACAAAGCTTAAAGTCTAGTGGGAATAGCACACATTAATCAAGCTCTCGTACGCAAATATGTAAATTCAAACTCTGATAAATGCTGTAAGGGAGAAGTACATGTTGCTATGAGAGCTTATTAAGTGGGGTCCTCTTTTAGATTAAGGAATCAGAAAAGGCTTCCCTGCAAAAATGTCTTTTAGTCAAGATATAATAAATGAGTAGGAGTTAACTAGATAAAGAGATCTGAAGACCCAACATTCCAGATAAACAACCTGGTGTGTGCCAAGATCTGTATCCTGCAGGAGGATGGTACATTTAAGGAAGTGGAAAGAAAGAGAGAAAGAGAAATGAAGGAAGGAAGGAAAGAGAGGAGAGGAGAGGAGAAGAGAAGAGAAGAAGGACTGACTACAGCTCAGAGGGCAGTGGCATAGCTGGTGAGGGATGAAGGTGGTGAGGTTGGAGTGGAATAGGAGGGACCATATTGTATAGATGCTGGTTCTTTAGCCTGAGAGCAAAAGGAAGGCATTGGAGGTTCTTAAATCCTGGAGTGGCAATGATAGGAATGGCAGTTTGAGAACCTTATTTTGGCAAAATGTGTAAAAATTGTTAGATGCAAGAAAGGATGTAGGGACCAGTTAGTAGTTTAATGAGGTAGTCCAGGCGAAGAGAGTGGTAGTTGTAAAGATAGGAGGGGAGGAATGGATTCAAGAGAAATTTGAGGACTAAGATAAATGGATTTACTAATAAATTGGGAAGAAATGTTAAGAATAACACCTAGAATATTAGCTTGTAGAGCTGGGTTGGATTCAGTAGATTAAAGGAAGTTAGAAGTGATTCGGTTATGTAGAGGAGATTATGAGTTCAGTTTGAGGCATATTGAATTCAGGGCTTTTAAGACATCACAACAGAAGTATCAAATAGACATATAGGTATATAGTTTAAAAGAAAGGCTAGGGCTGGAATTACAAATCTGAAAGTCATCTGCGTACCATTACTAGCAAAAGCTGTAGGTCCATTGCCTAGGGAAATTGTATAGATTGATAAGAAAAAATGTGAGAAGGCAACTTAAGACTAAGGATCAAAGAAGTCCAATTCTGGGGGATGGATAATGAAGATGCACCTGAGAAACAAGCAGGAAAGTAGAAGCAAAAAAGAGTGGTGTATTATAAAAATTAAGGTACATGACAAACATTTCAAGATGTTTAAAATTTTTTAAGAAGAGAATAATCAACACTGTCAAATGCAACCAAGAGATCAAGAAAGATGAAAATGGAAGAATATCTAGTAACAGCTTAGAATGTGTTGAAGAATATTTGCAGAAGTGAAAAAGTTTAGAAAACAAGTAGAGACAGTTCTCTTGAGAAGTTTTGCTGTGACAGGAAGGAGAGGGAAGGTAGTAGCTGGAACAAAATACAAGACTAAGGGAATTTGGTGTTTTTTTGTGTTTTGGGTTTTTTAATGTGAGAAGCCATTAGAAAAAGAGAGGTGGTAGATCCAGGAAGAATTTGAAAGCAATGACAGATGGCAGAGGTTTTAGAATAGTCATATCAGAGAACCAGTCAGTGACTTTAAGTCCAAGAAAAAAATTTAAAAACGTATTAAAATTGTTCCCATTTTAGTGATTTGGCACTAAAGTTAGGAACTGCAAATCTGAAGTGTAAGACAGTTTAATTATTAGAGAAACATGTACAGTATTATTTGAAAGAGATTTTGGGGGGATTCTTTCCTTGATTTTAGTGCTGAATTAGATGACTTTCTAAAACCCCTTATAGCTCTACTCTGTGCTTGGAAGGAGTCAAGGAAGTTTTATCTTTTTTTTTTTTTTTTTTTTTTGGTCATTTTTTTTCCTTCCAGTTTTATTGAGATATAATTGGCATACAGCACTGTGTAAGTCTAAGGTGTACAGCATAATGATTTGACCTACATACATCATCAGATGATTACCCCAAGAGGTTTAGTGAACATCTGTCAACTCATATGGGTACCAAATTAAAGAAATAGAAAAAAATACTTTTTCCTTGTGATGAGAACTCTTAGGATTTATTCTCTTAACACGTTTCATATATAATAAATAGTAGTATTATATTTATCATACTGTACATTACATCCGTAGTACTTAATTTATCTTATAACTGGGGGTTTCTACCTTATGACCACATTCATCCAATTGCACCCCACCACACTGCCTCTGGCAACCACAAAATGATCTCTTTTTTTACGAGTTTGTTTTGTTTTTGGAAGGAAGTCTCTATCTTGCCTCTAAAATAACCTGAGAGTCTTACAGATTAATTGTTCTGTTTGTTACCTTTAGCAGTTTTTTCAATTTGCTAATTCTGTCTTCTTTAACCTTACTTTTTTCATATTTACAATCTCCATTTGGATTCTTATTCAAATTCTCTATTTGTTTTATTAGATAGATATTTTAAATTGAATTATAGTTGACTTACAGTATTACTTGGTTTCACGTGTGCAACATAGTGATTCAGTATTTTTATACATTGTATACCAAAGTTATTACATTATTACATTTTTATTATATCCTGTTCTTATTAACTATATTCCTTTTAAAATCTCTTTTAACACATTTATTTTAAAGTTTCTTACATCCTTTTCAGTTACATGTAGTTCTTTAAAAGTGAATTCTTCCTATCAATGGATCTACTTGTACTTTTTCATTGACAGTTTGTTTTCTGACATACTTTGTAATTTTTGACTCTGAGCTTATCTTCAGCGTGAGTTGTTTCTGTGTTGGTCTCAGGTGACCTGAATTATGAAAGAAACCCGTAGGAGCCAGTTTTGTTTAACTTTGCTGTGGTCTTGTGGCTTTCACTAGTATAGGACTTATTTTATTTTCTCTATCCAAGGTTTCCAAACTCTTGGGAAGTGCTAATTCAGTCCTCACACCTACAAATAGTGCAGGTTTGCTGTGCTGGTATCCTTCTGCCAACTCTTTGTCTAAAGCAGTTGGCTTCTGTACCATATTCTCAGACCAAACAGCCTTTCTACCTTACTGCTATATACAGAGCCTAGAATTTTGACTCCCAAACTATATCCTCAACATATATATTAGCTTTTTGAACATTTTATCTTTTTTATTTAGTTAGCACTGGAGGGGGGCTTACTACATTCACTTGGCTTTCCATATTGACCAAAAATATTTTTTGGTGATATAAAAAACTTTTCCAGTTGTTTTTTAAAATATATTTTTGGTGACTGATATGGAAGCTAGCATATGTTAGAAATCCCAAACTGTCAAATTTGAAATATGTATTTATGCAAATTTGAAGTCATATTCTGAGACTAGAAATACAGATTCTTATGACACAACAATGACATTTATAAAAGCTTACTTTTTTTAAGAATCAGAAATGAAAAGAATTCTGTAACATGTATGTCTGTATATTTAAAGTAACTTCCATATGCTGTTTCTTAATCACTGCTATTTTCTGATAACTTTAATATCTAAGCTTTTTCCACGACATAGCATGGACTTTGTGTCAGGTATGAGAAAAATGCAATAGAATAAGATTTAGAGAAAGATAGGTATACTTCAAATTTATGTAAAGAGGTTAAATGTTATAAGGAAAATATGAGAAAGGGAAGAATATGTTCTAGGAGTGAATCATAAGCCACAAATTCAGATATTCAGGGTATGTAAGTTTATTTTAAATTAAGATTTATTTTTGTATGTACATACACAATAGATACTTGTTGAATGAATGAGTGAATTTAATTTCTGTTTTGAACCCTCTTCCTGTTGGAGGCTGCAAACTAAATTTTAATCAATACAAGGCTTTCTCCTCTTTTTACCTCTAGGTCTTTGTTCTAAGTTTCTAGAGCCTTCCAAATGTCAGCATGTTGAAGACGGGGTGGAATTTGGTCTGACTGATAGCTACTGAGCGTATACTCAGAAATACTTAGAAAGAAAGGTATTTATTTTCTTTCTTGTACTGACTGAAAGATCTTCACAGTCTACTTGGTGCCAGATCAGTGCTGTCCTCTGCTACCCCCCGACCATGCTAAGTATGAGAGAATTCTGAGACCTTGCTTCCTCCTTACACTATATTCTAGAGGTTGGGAGTTACAGGCTTCCTGCTATCCAGACCCCAAACCTGATGGAATTTTTATTCTGTCCATCATACTCCCCCGAGTTTTGAGCTAAAGTGAAAATGGTGCAGATTACTTTCTCTGAGATCCACTAGATTCTTATTCCAATCCCGTAGAATCTTTATCTAGTATGTGTTGAGTGTAAGGGGATAGGGGTGGGAGAATAGGAAAAAGGTCTTCCAAATCTATCATTTATACTCAGGTCCTAGGCTTTTGGAAATCAAATGCCAAATATTTAATTCCTTTTTTATCTACAGACTGCTTGTCATACATTCTTTGAGGCAGTAAAACATTATCTGTTTCTGCCTGAATGGAGAAAAAGGGTTATGGATAATCAAAATTTGGAACAAAAAACACATTAGGTAATATATAAGTTTTTTTGCAACAAAGTAGCAAAATAAAGGAGAAGGGAATAAGGCAAGAAAAGAGGCCCAAGAGGTTTAGTTAAGAAGAGAGAAGACTGAAAAAAACCGCTTTGCTCTTTAAAGTAGTGTGTGATGTGCTGTAGCTTAGAAGTAACTGGATTTAGTGGATCTGGAACTGATTGACAGGTGTAAGAATTGTCACTGGAGGCTTAAAAATGGCTTTTGATATAGAGCTATGCTCTCTCTAGTGGCCCAGTGGGACTTCTCACCTGCCTGGAAGTCAGAAACTAAGATCTTTCACTTCTTTTAAAAATCTTCAAAAGAAATAGAGAAATGCAAATCACAATGAAATTGTGAACTCAAGAGATTTTTAAGATTTATGAGGGAAAAAAATCAAAATTATTCATTATGAAATCAATGTATCCTCCTCCACTCAAATGAGAATTAACTTCTGCTGATTTTGGTTTCAGAATGCCTTAAATTCCCAACACAACCACTCTGGTTCAGGCCCTTGGTACCCCGATGCCTTAATTATTGCCTCTTTCTGCCACTTAGCACTCAAATTCTTGAAACAATCTCTTCATATTTTTTTCTTTTTTAAAGAATTAGTTCATTGGACTTAATTGCTTGATATGTTCACCACAATATCCCTAGTTCTTGTACATCCCTGCTATGGAATGAATTGTATCCTCCCACAATTCATTCCTTAAAGCCCCAATCCCCAGTGTTGACTGTATTTGAAGGTAGGGTTTTTAGGAGGTATTAAGGTTAAATGTGGTCATAAGGGTAGGATCCTAATCTGATAGGACTGGCAACCTTATAAGAAAAGGAAGAAAGATCTCTTTCCACACACACAGAGTAAAGGCCATGTGAGCACACAATGAGAAGACCACCATGTGCAAGGCAGGAAGATAGTTTTCACCAGAACCCAACCGTGCTGGCATCCTTATCTTGGATTCCCAGCCTTTAGAACTGTAAGAAATAAATGACTATTACTGAAGCTACTCAGTCTGGTATTTTGTTATCACAGCCCAAGCAGACTAAGAATGCTTAGCTCACTAGATAAATATTTGCTGACTATGGTGGAAGTTAGCAGTGCTATATTATATTCAGGAATATAATGAGACATCTTGGCCTGGCAAGTAATGGCCTATACTGTAGGCTTTGCTGACTGTCATCTCTGTCACAACTACTTAGTTCTACTGTGGTGACACAAAAGCAGTCTCACGCAGTCCATAGACAAATAAGCACAGCTGTGTTCCATTGAAATTTTATTTCCAAAAAATACAGACAGCAGGTTGTATTTGGCACATAAGTGATGGTTTGCCCATTCCTGACCAATAGCAAATGACCCATGTTAGCTCTCAGGGAATATTTCCTACTTCTTGTTGGAAAAGCTCTTGTCTAGTCAAACTGACAGGTGCCCCATTCACACACTCCATGATTTGCCCGAGTTGTCCCCTTACCTCACATTTCCTCTCCACTTCTCTCCTTAATTCCAATTTCTATTCTTCCCTCCAGGTCCAAGAATTAAGGAAACATAAATAAAACATAGTCCATGCCCACAAGGGTATTCTCAATGTAATAGAGGGGGACATGGGTAGACAGTCAAGATAGATATTGTGGGAGGTTTAAAAAGAAGAGTAGGGGCATAAAGGAAGAGATGGAACATTTACAGAGGGAAGAGTAGTAAAAGGAGCATACTCAGGCCTTGCAGAGGAAATGATAAGGTGTAAGATGGAACACTACAAGAAATAAGGCAGGGCAGCCTGGGAGGAGGAGTCTACAGAGAGCAGGGAAGGGAAGACAAGCAAAAAAGAGAGAAAAACTGAAATATAGAAAGCAGATAAGAGATCATTCTGTTTATGTAAAATATGTGTGTGCATAGGTTAAAGAAAGAATAAAAGATCAATGTCGACTAACTATGGACTTGGTGATTTCCACTCATGTTTCAGCTTGGACTGGAGCTATGATTTACATAATTCCTGCCTTAGTAACTTTGTAGCCACCTTATGTCCCTTTCTTTTGGGTTCTGGACCTTTCACCTTGCCCCTGCCTTGTCTAGAGACTTACATCAAACACACAGAATCCCTGAAATGCCCTGACTGTCATCACTGCCATGGAACTTTTGCTGCCCCATTTTTCATACCTAGCCCTTTGAATATTGATACCAGCTTGGATTAAAGGCATTATGACCCCCAGGTATTGTGATTTTGATAACTAGCATCCGTCCTTTGGGGATGTTCAACAATTAAGATCCTGCCCCACTTGCTGTCTCCAGCTGAGTGAAGCATTATATCCCACCTCCCAGCTAGCTCTCAAGTGAGAAAATAAAATTTAAGCATTGTTTTCATGAATAATATCTGTGATCTTTGTTTCATAATTTTATTTTTCAAATTAATTTTAACAGCATAAAAAGGGAGCCAGTTTATAAAACTGGTGGATAGAGATCTAGCTCACTTCTATTCAGAGCTCATTAAATAAGTTCAGTGTTTTGCAAGTAACTATTATCATCACTGAGTTGACTTTATTGATTACTTTTTTGAGGCAAATTAAATCTTTCAAACACTCAGAGTTCTGAGAACATCCATCTTTTTCATTTAAGCTATATTTTGCTCATTCATTCAGTAAACTCCCAATTCCTACTATTGCAAAGCACTCAGCTTATAATGATATGGAAGTAAGAAAGGCATGGTTGCCTCCCAGTTTATAACCTAGTGAAGGAACTAACTATGTATGTGAGAAGCTGATTATGAACTTCACAAGAGGTACAGCAAAGGGCTGGTACAAGTAAAGAAAGCTACAGAAGCTTGGAAATAGGCGTATGTTGCTTTTTTTCCCTGGAAAGTGAATATATTAGAAAGTTGAAGTATAATATGGCTACTAAAGAATAATCAGTACATCCTTCAAAAAAAACCTGGATATTATGAAAAGTCACTCATTTATGACACATATATTTAAAACATAAGATTGTAGCTATGTATGCATGATATATGCACCTACATACTCCAAAACCACCTGCAGGCAGGTATTAAGTAGTAAGAGTTCCAGAGATTGTAGACCTTTCTTCTAAATACCTGCCAACAGTTTTAGGATTTTTTTCCTTGTTTTTCACAAGTGACATTTTTTAATTCTGTTTCAGACAAAGAAGTAAAAATAGTTTGGGATACAAACTGCCACATACTAATTGAATTTGAATCTATTTACACCTTAATGTAATTTAAAAATATCTATAGCAAGTGTGCATTGCTTTTATTTTTCATGTATTTAAATGATTAATATAAATACTGCATTGATACATTTTTCACTCAAAAGTCAGAATATTATTTTAAAACTTTTAAAATGTTAAAGACCTTTTAACCAATAATTCTGATCTAGATCTTTTCCCACTGCCCACAGAAGGAATCAGCATTAGAAGATTGTTACATGCATCTTCTAGCCTTTTAAGGAAAAAAAGTATTTATTTTATTATATATGTGCATGTAGATATCCATAGAAATGTATTTATCCATAGAAAATATATAGCATTGTTCTGCCTGTGTTGTTTTTGTAAAAATTGTGCCAGCATAGTTCACTCCTGTTGAATCATATTCAATCTCATTAATATGCCATATTTTTGTTTTTCTTTTCTTTTGATATGAATTTTACATACAATGAAATGTACAAATCTTAGATGTTCATTCCTTATTTCCCTTTCCAGCCAAATTCTGTCCCATTCCCCATAAGCAACCACTATTCTGATTGTTTTTACCTATGGATTAATCTCACTTGTTCTAGAATCTTACAGAAATAGAATTATATGCTATGTACTCTTTTATGTAAGGCTTCTTTCATTAAGCATTATGTTTTTGAGGTATGATGTTTGGTATATAAGTAATTCATTTTTATTGCTGAATAGTGTTTCATTGTATGAATATACTAAAATATGATTATTTGTGCCTCCAGAAATCCTATTAGCCTCACTTTTGTCTCTAGGTCTTTGGTCACTTGTTCTGGCCCAGCTACCACCTCAGAGAACAGTTCAGCTTGGGATCTGCCCAGCAACCACTCTAGCAAGCGGATCAATAGTAATTGCCTCTTTGGGCTTCTTTAATGTAACTGAAGCATGAGATGCAGTGAGAACCTCTTGGTTCTCATGTGTGTGTAACCTGAGAGTGAGGAGGTGTTAATAATGCTCTCTTGGGCAAATGTTGGACCAATAGGAGACGGGCAGCGGCAGATAAATTCTTCTCCCTTTATTCTTCAACAGACTATAGCTGATACTACAAGCAGTTGGGCATAATAGTTCATAGAGCCTTTCCAAAGACTGTACTTGATACCAACTAAAGGCCTACTCAGAAGTTCGTCTCCACATATTTGCTCTTCTTTTTCCCCTCTCTGACTCATTTTTTGTTCTCACCCCTGCACTCCCTAATAAAATAGTGGCATAGAAACTTTTGCCTTAGGCTCTGCATCCTAGAGAACCCCAGCTAATGCATCCAAATACAGACTTTTAGGTTAATTTTAGTAGTCTTCCTTATGTTCATCTGAATTGTTTCTCTAGAACCCTACCAGTATGGGAAGTATGTTTTTTTTCTCCTTTACTAAACTTAGTATTCTCCAAATTTAGTCATATTTACTGAGTATCTTCTATGTGCCAAGCACTGTCCTGAGTAATAGGAATATCATGTTTAAACATGATATTCATGATTCCTCCTTGATGGAAAGAAGTTATATAGAAATGGTATGAGGGCTGTGGATTAGCCATTTATAGTCACATCTATTACCTCGCTTCCATTGCTTTATTCTGCCAATAGCAAAAATATGAGTATTTTCAGAAACATGAATATTGGTACATTTGTAATATCTTTAGATTCGAAAACCTTGTCTCCTAATGTGACCATAGGCTATATCAGACTACAGTTACAGGGACTTGAAAGTGGACAGTAAACATCTTACAGAGAAGATCTGGAGAGCACTTAGTTTTACACAAAGTACAGTTTCTCAGACAGGGCTACTGACATGTCAGGATTAGCCTCCTGGTATTCATCCCGTATCATTTCCCTTGAAGTTTTGTTGCTTAATGAAAAAATAGATGACAAGGGGTAGAAAACAGGTTTAGTTCAAAATATGGTGTGGTTGAGTATGGCTGCCAATGGTATATATATTCTTAAAGATTGAACATTAGTAGCTTTAGATAGTTGAATGCTACAAATTTTGTTGACTTACGACTAAAATTCTATCCAGGTGATAAATGAGAAGTTTTTAATTCAGTCATTGGTTTCAGTCATTGGTCAAGCTTTTTAAGATGTCTGTGAATCCCCTGAAACTTTATGCAAAACAGCATACATAGCAAGTGTCAGTTTTTCTGAGAAGAAGAGTCATAGCTTGCTTTCATGAGAATCTCAGGACATACAGATGTTAAAAAAAAAAAAAGAGAGAGCAAGGAAAAGAAGTAAGAATGAATGAGTTAAACAAGCTACTTCATCTGTGTTTTTGCAGCCAGTGCTCTCCTGTCCCAGGCTCTTGGGGAAATGTATAGTTGGAGCTGCTGCCACCCTCCCCCAAGATAGCCACAAGAGATAGCATTTTCTGTACTTCTTTTGAAGTAGAGGTTTGATTATGTATGGGAAAGGTCTATCCATTATTTGTGGAATTCTCACATACCACTTGTTTGGTTTTTCAGTAAGAAAAAGCTAACTTTTCTAACTGTATCTTGTAAACTTATACAAAGATAAGCCAGATGTTATAAAGATAGTAATATTTATATAAAATAAATACATTAGAAGTACATTTCAGTCAACACAACTATTTAGAAATAATAGTTCAAGACTGAAACAACTAAAAATAAAATAATGAATTGTAAGTTATTGTGCTTATTACTTTCATCAGATGGTCCAGGCACGTATATGTTATTATTTTACTACTTTGTACATGGGTTAAGATGGTTTGGTTTCACTGCGTAGTTGTTTTTGGTTTTGTTTCATAAAGAAGTATTCTGGGAAATTTCTCACAAAAGGCCTTGTTATTTTTACTTCTTATGTTTTTCAGTGCATTACAGAAAATACCAAGCTTTATGTGTCCAGTCTGTACTCTCTATAGACTAGGAGTTTTATATTTGACTGTGTTCAATTTGATTTCTGATTTTCTTAAATCCCTCCAAGTTTGGCTAGAGTTTCTATTTCTTAAGAGAGTTTCTTAAAACCGTTCGAGAGTAATGAAAAACAAACAAAAAACAAAGAAAAAATTCTAGTTTTCGCCCATAGCACAGGAAAATAGACTTGACTTCAGAGTTGAGTTTCTTATTTGGTTTCTAAGGGTCTTTGGAAGAAACTTTACCAACTTGATTACTTGAAATGAAAAGAAAATTAAAAATCTGTAAAAATAACTATATCAGTTTATAGTAATGAAATATTTATTTAGGCCATGTCGAAAGTTTTATTATATAGAAGAATATTTTCTTATAACTAAGCCTCAACCCTTTTAAACAGTGAAATTTTTTTTATTGAGGATCATCATTCTAAAAATAGAATATATAATACCTGCATATGCACTAGCATAAATTAATTTTTCCTGGTAACTCAGGGTCATGATTTTTCAAAACTGTCATTATCCTTTGCCTAAACAGCAATGACCTCAGTAGGTACTGGGTTACTATCACATGCATACACACATACAAACACACAAACACATGAATTAAGCATCCATCTAGTTGTCTTTCTTTAATCCTTATTATTTAATTATAGAAAATGTTTTAAAATGCCAAGTGTTTTTGTTTATGGTTTGGCATTCTATTATATTATAAAAATTACTTAATTTAAGTATCTAAAACTAGCCTCCATGCCTGAAGATTCTTAACCAGAGGTGTATATTAAGATCATCTTTTAACAGTATACTTTCCCAACCTTAGCCCAGAATGTTTTGATATAGTAGATCTGTTTTGGAACTTGAGCATCATTTCTCTCAAGCACCAAAGTGAATTTTCAAGAGTAGTCATATTTGAGGAACCACTGATATAAGGAAATGCATTGTTCAGATATCTGTAGATTAACCCTTTAGGGGCTAGATCTTGAACATTTAAATACTACTGAATGTGGCACAAACACTGAATTCTCTCATTAATTCCTATGCTCCCCACCCTTGCATACATAGGGAAGAGATGCTGTAAGTTCTTAGTAGTTGCAGAAAGGTTCAGCCTTTTATAGGCAGTAACAACCAATCAAAGTATGATTTTACATTATAGTAGTAGCTCTATCAAATGCAGGGATTCAGGTATTAAAACTTGACTCTTCTAGGGTGATTTTAATAAAGCCTCTGGCTAATAATGAAATAAGACATTATTAAATATGTATGGCCCAAATCACTCAAGAATAAAGGGACAGAAACAGAATTATAGTAAGAACTATTAATTTACTTTTATTCATGGTAAATTTTACACATAAAAACAAAATTAAAATATATAAACAATATTTTAAACCAACATTTACCAACTTCTATACCCCATACACCTTGTTTCTCATTCTTTTCAAGCATTGCCAGTATTTTTACGAAAATTACTATTGGATGTCCAGGAGCTACTGCTTCATTCTCAGAGACACTACCAAACCCTGAGAGTTCCAGAAAGCTAAATTCCAGGTTGCTTAGGGTCTCTCTGTTTGTTCATGTGTTTCTTACGAAACAATCCTCTCAGGGTGTTGTATGTGCGTTGTAATACAGTAAAGATTCAGTGGTGACTGGAAAAAAACAATGTAATTTTGGAGTGTACTGTTTCTCCTATCCCTCCCTACTGCACAACAGCAACAACAAAAACAAACCCAGTTTATTTAAATACATTTAGTATGT
The DNA here is from genome assembly GCF_048773025.1 of Camelus bactrianus. Taxonomy (NCBI): domain Eukaryota; kingdom Metazoa; phylum Chordata; class Mammalia; order Artiodactyla; family Camelidae; genus Camelus; species Camelus bactrianus. The sequence goes on from NC_133541.1 coordinate 44,423,460, forward strand.
TATGAATACAATTATAACTGCAAGTCTCAGACAATTGTTGAATCCTAGTAGGCATTATGAACCTTAGTCTCAAAGAATTTGACCTGCAACAATCAAAATTTCAGGTTTGAGTTAGATTACTGAGTCTTATTATATTTACTCTCAATGATTTTGTATTTAGTTCTGAAAATTAGCCAAATAACTAAAGAGGTGATTTTTAAATTTTATTTTGTGAAATTGCAGATGGTTAACTTTTATTTTTTATTCCATAATTTATTAAAGAAAGAACAGTTAGATCTGAAAAATACATTTAAGAAATATTTCTGTTTAAGGACTTTCTGGCCATTTCTTCCTTTAGTTTAATGTTCAGACATATGGCTTCATATTCAACAGTGAGTATGATTATTTTTTAAATATCCAAATCAATTGGAAATTAGAACTACTTTTAACCAAATTCTAGTCAGTTATTTGCTGTTTACCTTGTATGCCACATAAAAAAAAGTGTATTATATTTTTCAAATTACCTTTTTCTTGATACTTTAATTGGTTTTGATCAGGTTGTTCTGGGAAATGCAATTTTCATGGCAGAGAAAAAAAGAGCTATGGCAGAACCAAGTGCTGAGTCATAAAGCTTCTGATCAGCAATGACACATATTACTTCCACTTACATTCCATTGGCCAAAACATCAGATGACCAACCCTGAAGTTATTGGAACAGCAAAATATGATTTTATCTTTTTGCAGAGAGTAGGAACAAATAGTCGAGAGCTATAATACAACTTACCACAATGCAGCCTACTGTATTTGTGACCCTCCCTGTCAGTAATATTTGTTTTTCCCTGTTACACTGCAAAATATTTACCCACACCCAAGTGGGCACTCATAAGTCCTACCCCAGACTCAAATGTAGGATTTTATAGCAGTTTTTTTTTTAATATAATAGATTTTATATCAGGTCTGGATCTTGCCCTTCTCGATTCACTGAGCTAGAAACTAAAGTGGCAAGTTATCTGCCCCACACATAACGGTGTACAGTTCTGGAATGGAGACAGGATAATCTCAATAGCTCCAATTCAGAAAGGGATAAATGGGAAGCATGCAAGAATCAGTGGTCAGTTGCAGTTTTGAAACCACACTGGACATATGTGGCAAAGCATTACTACACTGGGGTAGGAGATAATTTTTTATTTAGTTACGATTCATTCTCTAGCATTAGCTCCATATTTCATTGTCTCCATGGTTTTTGACTCTGATTTTTGGGTGGTCCATCCTTTCCCAGTATCTCCCTTGGCCATATCAGAGGAAGGTATTTACAAATATATGTCTTTTTAAGGCTGAGTGACTTCTGTCAGCCTGCTTCTTTCCCAAGAATATTGGGGCCCAAACATCATTTTAATTCCAAAAGTTCTAGTCTCTCTTAGTTCATGCTAGATGCAGTCTTGGCAGTATGACTGTCTGAAATGTAGCATTTTATCTCACTTGTCTAAATGTCATACCCACAGTTATTTTCAAGACATACCTAACTCTCTTTAGACTTAATTGCTAACACCTTAGTCTTACCAGACTTCCGTGAGAAAACACAGTCTGATTTCTCTGATCCACTTTGTAAAAGGATTTATTAGGGCCATATTTAATCTAGAAAGCATTGTTGGGTGCCACTTTTAATTTATTGAGACGTAACAGGTCTATAGGGACCTGACAGCTCCGTACTTGGTTTAATTTTGACCTTAGGCCAGCCTTTGTTTCTTAGAGCGTTTGTTAACTTTATCTTTCACTGGATGGGTATGAGAAACAATTGTATCTTTCAACCTGCTGAGTCATAGAATTTCTGGATTCTCTTGTCCTTCCATTGATGTTTGAAACCAGATCAATTCTTTCTGAGCTCACCTTTCTTGTAGCATGTTAAATGGAGCCATTAGCAACAAAGGTGTTATTTTCTGTAAGCTTACTTTGCTCAACATATGCCTTCCAGTTTACCACAAGTGACAGTTTTACCTGCATCACCACTGCATAACATGGGTTGTCATTTTCCCAGCCCCTAATAACGGTTTTCCTCACTAAGTTTCACCACTCTGTATTACAGAAATATCTCTACTCCTGATTCCAATTTTGGTATTAGTCACCATGTTAGTGAAATAACAAACCACCACTAAATCCCAGTGGCTTACAAGCAACAGATACTTATTTCTTTTTCATATTACATGTTTGCTTTGCTCTACTTTAGTGACTTCTTAATCCTGAGTACGAGAATGATGGAGCAGCCACCATCTGGGACATGACATTATTAAGACCAGATAAAAGTCCATGGCAAACCCTTGCAGTGACTTTAAAAATCTGCTTAGACAAGGTTTTCATCACTTCCATTCATATTCCTTTGGCTAAAACAAGTTATGTCGCTAAGCTTGATGTTGATGGGGTAGGCAAATTTTATCCCCTTATAGGGACTGGAAGTAGATAATTGGGTATAAAGAAATCTGATATAATTGGGTATGGAGAAGTAGCCATACTATATTTCCATAGTTTTTTAATAAAGTAACTTACAGTTATTGGATTTGAAAAGAGCTAACCTAAATCCTCAGATACATTTATTGAGGCCAATTAAATAAGAATCATCATCTGTTTTCTGATAGGTTATTTTGTTTATTCACAAAATAGTAACATGCTTATTATTCAGTTTGAGAATCTAAAAATAATATTTGAAAGAATATTTTACTGATAATATCACAGTGGGAAGGCAGGTTCAGTAGAGAAAATCATGAATGTTGGAAAAGTTTAGGTTCTAATTTTTAAGATAAGATAAAAATACTGTTGAAGTGTAAAAAACAATAGAAATTTTAAAAGTTTATTTATTTATTTAAATATTTTTTATTGAGTTATAGGCATTTTACAGTGTTGTGTCAAATTCCAGTGTAGAGCACAATTTTTCAGTTATACATGAACATACATATTAAAATGTTTATTTTTTTAATGGAAGGAAAATACAGAAAGTCTAGTGAGCATAGTGGTAAAGATATTTTGGAAAGGGAGGTTAATATAAACTAATGAGGATAAAAGAAAAAAGAAAGACCATATGACCTATATGTAGGAAGAAAATATACATTTCCCAGTTTCCTAAAACAGTGAGTGACCATTAACTGGGTAAAGTAATCCAAAATATCCCTAAATCTTTCTTTAAAGAATTACAGTGAGTCAAAGGATAGCAAATGCCTCACATGCTTCCTGTCATTTCTCCTTCTCTACCCTTTGCAGCCATTACACCTTTCCCATCTAGCATAGAACAAGCTCAGAACTTAAACACAGCACTCCAAGTACTTCAGGCAGTCGGTATTCACTTAAGTTGTCTTAAGATTTGCAACTTATCTGGCATTTCTGACACAGTCTCATTTTAATGAGACTTGGTTAATCTGCATTTGAAAATTAGTGTTAATATTTAGACATCTGTTCTTTGATTCCACATGTATCTTTTTCAATTAGTGTTTTTGTTTCCTTTGGGAAAATACCCAAAATTGGAATTGCTAGGTTATAGCTCTATTTTTATTTTTTGAGTCACCTTCATACAGTTTTTCATAGTGTCTGCACCAAGTTACAGTCCTGCCAGTAGTGCACAAGGATTCTGTTTTCTCCACATCCTCACCAACACTTGTTATTTGCTGTCCTTTTGATAATAGCCATTCTGACAGGCATGAGGTGATATCTCATTGAGTTTTGATTTGCATTTCATGGGTGATTAGTGATGATCATTGTCTTTTCATGTATGTGTTGTCCATCTTTATGTCTTCTTTGGAAAAATGTCTATTCAGGCCCTCTTCCCATTTTTAATTGAGTTGCTGTTTTAAATTTTTGATGTTGAGTTGTATGAGTTCTTTGTGTATTTTGGATATTAACCACTTATCCGATATATTGTTTGCAAATATCTTTTCCCATTTGGTAGGCTGCCTTTCTGTTTTCTTGACAGTTTCCATCACTGTGCAAAACCTTTTTAGTTTGATGAGGTCCCATTGTTTATTTTTGCTTTTGTTTTCCTTGTCTGAAGAGATATATCCAAAAAATATATATAATGGTAAGACTGTAAAAGAGCATACTGCCTTTACTTTCCTCTTGGAGTTTTATAGTTTCAGGTTTTACATGCACGTCTTTAATCCATTTTGAGTTTATTTTTGTATATGATGTGAGAAAGTAGTCCAGTTTAATTATTTTTGCATACAGCTGTCTGGTTTTTCCAACACCACTTATTGAAAGAAGCTGTCTTTTTCCCATTATATATTCTTGCCTCTTGTCATGGATTAATTGACCATATAAGTGAGAGTTTACTTCTGGGCTCTCTTTTCTGTTTCATTGATCTATGTGTCTATTTTTGTGCCAGTATCATACTGTTTTGACTACTGTAGCTTTGTAGTGTAGTTTGAAATCAGAAAGCATGATGTCTCCAGCTTTCTTCTTCTCAAGATTCCTTTGGCTTTTCAGGGTCTTTTAAAATCTGATACAAATTTTAGAATTATTTGTTCTAGTTCTGTAAAAAATGCCATTGGTATTTTGATAGAGAATTGCCTTCAACCTGTAGATTTCCTTGGGCACTATGGTCATTTTAACAATATTAGTTCTTCCAACCCATGAACATTATATATCCTTCCTTTGTTTGTGTCAGTTTCTTTCATCAGTATCTTACAGTTTTCTAGGTACAGATCTTTTGCTTCCTTAGTTAGATTTATTCCTAGGTATATGCAGTTGTAAATAGGATTGTTTTATCAGTTTCTTTTTCTGATAGATTATTGTTAGTGTAGAAAAATGCACCAGATTTCTGTATATTAATTTTGTATCCTGTAACTTTACTAAATTCATTTATTTGTTTTAATAGTTTCTGATGACATATTTAGGATTTTCTGTGTATAGTATCATGTCATCTGCAAACAGTGACAGTTTTAATTCTTCGTGTCCAATTTGGATTCCTTTTATTCCTTTTTCTTATCTGATTGCTATGGCTAGAACTTCTGACACTATGTTGAGTAAAAGTAGAGACAGTGGGCATCCTTGTCTTCTTCCTGATATTAGAGGAAATGCTTTCACATTTTCATTGTTGACTGTGATGTTAGCTGAATTTTGTCAAAATAGTTCTCTGCATCTCTTGAGATTGTCATTTTTTTTATTCTTCAATTTGTTAATGTGGTGTATCACATTGATTGATTGGTGAATATTAAACTATCCTTGCATCCCTGGGATGAATCCCACTCAGTCATGGTGTATGATCCTCTTAACGTACTGTTGAATTTGGGTTGCTAATATTTTGTTGAGGACTTTTGCATCTGTGTTCATCAGTGATGTTGGCCTGTAATTTCCTTTTTTTGTGGAATCTTTGTCTGATTTTTATACCAGAATGATGGGTTCATAAGTGTTCCTTCCTTTTCAGTTTTTTTTTGGAATAATTTGAGAAGGACAGGCATTAACTCTTCCTTAAATGTTAGGTAGAACTCAGCTGTGAAGCCATCTGGCCCTGCACTTTTGTTTTGAGGGAGTTTTTTGTTTGTTTGTTTGTTTTGCTGATTAAACTTCATTACTGATAATGGATCTGTTCATATTTTGTATTTTTTATTGATTCAGTTTTATAAATTGTACATTTCTAGGAATTTCTATTTCTTCTAGGTTGTCCATTTTATTGGCATGTAACTTTGTCATAGTAATCTCTTATGAACCTTTGTGTTTCTGTAGTGTTGATTGTAACTTCTTCCTTTTCATTTCTGATTTTATTTGGGTCTTACTGTTTCTTTTTGGCTATGAGTCTGGCTAGACGTTTATCAGTTATTGTTATCTTTTCAAAGAACTAGCTCTTAGTTTCATTGATCTTTCCTATTGTTTGTTCAGTCTCTATGTCATTTATTTCTATTCTAATCTTTATTATTTCTCTCCTTTTTTTTTAACTTTATGTTTTGTTTGTTCATTTTCTAGACCCTTTAGGCATAAGGTTAGGTCAGTTTTTTAACATTTTCTCTTTCCTGGGGTAGGTTTGCATTCCTATAAACTTCCCTCTTAGAACTGATTTGCTGTGTCCCATAGATTGTGGACCATTCTGTATTTTTTTTCATTTGTCTCCAGGTATTTTTTAAATTTCATCTTTGATTTCATTCGTGACTCATTGGCTATTTAGTAACTTTAAGCAATTATTAACATTTTAGAAATAAAATTCAGATGTTTTCAATACAATATGAGCCATTTTTTGTTCTGAGTGGGGAGTCAGTTTAAATGCATTCTAAAGCTTGTTCAGAAGGGGGAGAATATAGATATTAAACTTCAACTGTTTTTGTTCAAAGTTAAGAATAATAGGAAAAAAGGAATAGGATATAATAGCAGCAAACACTTAGATAGCAATTTTTATGAATGCGTTGTATATATTAACTCTTTCAATCTTTTCAACTTTATGAACTAGGTACTTTTAGTATCTCCACCTTAGGAGATACTAAAAAGTGAGACCCCAGGGAGTTAAATATCTTGCGTAACGTAATACAGGCAATAGTGGCAAAGTCCAGCAAGATTGGCTCTAGAAATACCAGTTAAGTCTAACAATTTTGTTGTGTCATTTAGGATCCCTGTTACCTTATTGATTTTCTTTCTGGAAGATCTGTTCAGTGATGTTAGTAGGGTGTTAAAGTCTCCTACTATTATTGTGTCCCCATCAATTTCTCCCTTTATGTCTGTTAGTATTTGTTTTATGTGTTTAGGCACTCCTATATTGGGTGCATGTATGTTAACAACTATAATTTCCTCTTTTTGTATTGATCCTTTTATCATTATATAGTGTCCGTCTTTCTTTATCTTTATCTGGAGAAAACTATAATTCGAAAAGATACATGCACCCCATCGTTTATAGCAGCACTGTTTATAATAGCCAAGACATGAAAGCAACCTAAACATCCATCGATATTTGAATGGATTTTCACCTACAGAGAAATAGATAAAGAAGATTGGTACACACGCACACACACACACACACAGTGGAATACTGCTCAGCCATAAAAGGAATGAAGTAATGCCATTTGCAGCAACATGGATGGACCTAGAGATTATCATACTAAGTGAAGTCAAACAGAGAAAGACAAATTTACAATATTACTTATATATAGAATCTAAAAAGTGATACAAATGAACTTCTTTACAAAACAGAAACAGACTCACAGACATAGAAAACAAACTTTTGCTTACCAAAGGGGAAACAGGGAGGGAGGGATGAATTAGGAGTTTAGTAGCAGATACAAATTACTGTATATAAAATAGATAAACAACGAGGTCCTACTGTATAGCACAGGGAGCTATATTCAATATCTTTTAATAACTTACAATGATAAAGGATTCATTCTGAATCACTGTGCTATACACCAGAACTAACACAACTTTGTAAATCAACTATACTTCAAGAAAAAAATAAACACTTCCAGTGGTGGGAGGGTGGAGATTAGCTCTGGAGTCTTGCTCTTAACCACTGCCCTACTGTCACTTCTTGAAAAAAAAATAAGTAAAGAAATAAGGCCAAATACATCAGCATTCACAATAATTTTAAATAAACTGTCACTGCTGCTTTGTTTTCCTTATTATTAATAAAAATTTTTGACCTATTAATTTCTATACTAATTTTTATTGACTTTTTAAACATTGTTTATATTATTTATCAGCTTATTATCTCCTTTTCTTACACTGAAGCCTCTAGAAAGTAACTTGAGTATGTCTGGTTGACTTTGTAGGATAATTTCCATGGGGCCAAAAACAATTGGACATTTGGGCACTTATTATATTAATTTGCTAGTTATGATGATGATACCTTGATATTTCTAACTTCCCTACAGAGCGTATCTAAATTTTCATTTTTGTTTTTACCTCCATCATTATCATTATCATTATCAGTTAACATTTATTATCTGCTAGGACTATTCAGAGTATATTAACTCACTTAAGAATGTGGTGATGAAGAGTGTTACTTCAGACCCAGATTAGCTGGGTTGAAATTCTGACTTCACCACTAGTTTCAGTAAGTGAGCTGTCTATATTTGTTCCCCTTGCTCTAGAAAATGATGATAATAATAGTACCTACTTCATAGGAATATTGTGTTGAGGAAATTAGTTAATATGTACAGCTTTCATCTTATTTCTAAGTCTGAAAGAATTTGGTAGGAAACATCAGATAAATGTTTACCTCTGTGGTAGATGCACTGTTTAAGAGCGAACATGTTTTGCTTGTGTTCATATTACTTTGGTTGATGAATAGGTATTTCTTTTAGAATCGATTTTAGTCTAGCTTCTCATAACATTCCTTCATTTTTAGTTCTAATCACGGGAATTATACAGAGGAAAATTACAATCTCTCACACAAATCTTGAATATCTTGTCTCCTCTTAATATTTTTCTGAGTGAATATCCTCAGTCTTATAGTACTCCATATGAGGTATGTAATTGGGGTGCTGCCCTGAGCTTCAGTATATTTCTATGGATAACTCTAATTTGTGTCCCTCAGAATATGATATGATCATATACAACATTAGGCACATAACCTCACGCTATACTGCAGTTCACGTTTCACTTGCTTTTTGAGTAACCACATCTAGTCAGTTAAGTCTCTATCTCTTCTTTACATTAATTGTTTTCAGCTAAGTTTCATTCATCTTCTATGTATGCAGTCCATTTTAGAGTTTTATTTCAGTCAGGAACTTACTAAGTTTTTTTTTTTAATCTTGACTCTGCTGTCTAGTTTAGCCTAGTTTACATTTTTATATTATTTGCTAATGGCATACCTCGTTCCAGAGAGGATTTTAATTGTTTTTAACTAGCCAGCCATCTTTCACGTTCCCTCCCCATTTCTGATAAGCATTTTTGAGGTCTCCATCTATGGTAATTGAAATGTTGTGGAGATGAAGATGAGTTCATAAGCATACCTATTAAAAACTTCCTTCAAAAAAAACCAGAAAACCTCCTTCCAGGTTGACATTTTATCTTTTAATGAGCAATTTTTAAAATAGAACCATTCTATCCAACAGTAAATTTATTATTATACAACCATACGTTTCTCCAATTTGGAGAAAAAGCCAGTGGAGTTCTATCCCTGAGGTAGTTGGGGGTTTTTTTGTTTTTGTTTTTGGCTCCTTGCAGAACAGTTTTTATTACCAGATATGTGCGATTCTCTGGATGGTGAAAACTCTTAACCCTCTTCAGTCCCTTTAAATAATCCTAGATGATGATGATCCTAGATGACTTTGTGTTATATCTATTTTGGGGATTAAGTCACTTAGCTCGATTAATAGATGAATAGTTTTTAACCTCATTTTCTATTTTCAAACTTCTGCCTTCAAGTTTATTTCCAGAATAATGTTGTGTTTTAAATAGCAAGTAGTTTGTTTCTTTATGTATATTTTAATGAAATCTAGTCACTTTTGTTATATGTGTAGGGTTAAACTATTTCATAGAAATAAAATTCTGTACAAATATTTGGGCTATAATTTGATCTAAGAGGTTCTTCAAATTATGATTTTTTTATGCCGTGAGTTTCTTTGAGGTTAATTATTTCAAATCTCAAGACATAATACTGAGAGTGTATATAAACAAAATAAGCTTTCACTATGAAATAAAATTTAGGTAAGTAAGCATCTAGGTCCAAAGATGTTTTTATTATCTGGGGTGCCCAAATCAGTACTAATTGTCCATTTACCACTTTCCTTTTTCAAGTTTCTTTTAAGTTCAAGACAGAATAGTCATATGACAATAATTATGAGAAAAATTGGGGATTTTGCTGCCTTTCCAGGAGGTTTTTTTATATTATTGTTCAAATCATAGCTACAAGCTTTCTGTTGGTGAGGGACACTTACTTCATATTCCCTCTGTGTTAACCTTTACGTATGTTATATGGGATTTCACAGAATGCTTGTTTCCTAGCTGGAGATAACCAAAAGGCCTGTAAGAATACCTAAGAACACTCAACAGAAATACCCACAGGAAGATACAAATCAATACAATATTTAACAAGCTGAACCTATGAGCATTTTGAGAATGTGATCACCCATAAGCAGGACCTACTCTTATTTCATTGGGGAAAAAAACTGTGTGCTTGTGTGTGTGTGTACACATACATACATACATATTTTTTCATTCCCCATTATTATCTTAACATTCTTTTGTGAGAAATAGAAAAGAATGGGCAAATAAAATTTATTATGAGGAAACAGTCAAGTAGTAGTGACAGCGAACAACTTTAGATAGAATAGCAGTGAAATCCTTTGGGGAAGTTGATATTTAAACTAAGATTTTAAAAATGAGGTAAAATTAGCCATATTAGACAAGGCCATGCCAACTAATTTTTGTTATGTAACAAATCACCCTAAAATTTAGTTGTTTAGAACAACCACCTATATATTCACTCACAGTTTTCTGAGTTGGCAGTTGGATCTGGGCTCAGCTGTGATGGCTTATTTCTGTTCCACATGGTGTCATCTGGGCTCACTTGTACATTTGCAGTTAGGTGATAATCCTTGGCTCTGCCCACACTTGTCTGGTGGATGGCTTGTTTCCAGCAGTCACAGTGGTGGTAGCTGGACCATATGTCACTTACTATTCAGCAGGCCAGCCTAGGCTTGTTCATATGGTAATAGACTCAGGGTTTCCAAGATCAGCAAGAAAGGATCATTCCAATGCACAAGCTTTTGTTAAGCCTTTATTTGCATCATGTTTGCTAATGATCCATTGGCCAAAGCAAGTCACATGGCAGAGCCCAAATCCAGAGGGTGGAAAAATAATCTCCGCATCTTAATGAAATGCCTGTGGGTGCACATAGAGAGATGGGAAGAATGTTACCTGTTTCATAGTCAACCACATAGAGTAGGGGCCTTTTGGAAGAGGAAAGCATCATGTCTTAAGGCCTTAAGACAGGAAAGTGATGTGTTTGTTAAGCTAGAAGACCAGTGAATTGGAGAGTAGCTCAGTATGGAGGATAAAAATGAAGGCTGGAACTGAACCATGCAGAGTCCAGTGGGGCACTGAAAGGAGTCTTATCTTATTACAAATGTAAGAAGGCACCATTAAGTAGGTGGCAAGAAAGAAAGAGATCCTAGTCTACTTAGGAAATGCTGCTGAAAGACTGATGAAGGTAAGTCAGGAAAGCATCGTAGATTTGGCTGAAAGCATTAAGATGAAAAGACTTCCTTTACCAGATATTGAGGTTTATTATAAGGCTACAGTACGAGATTGTATTATGGCATAGGAATAGACAGTAAAGTATGGAACAAAATAGAAGCTGACTCATGCCTCTTTGGCCTCTTAATAACAACATGGCACTTTAGAACAGTGGAGGAAACCAAGTCTTTGCAATAAATGAGCTGTACCAATTAATAACTACATAAAAAATAAAAATGAAATTTACCCCTAATTTACACTATACATGAAAATCAATTTCAGTTAGATTATAGGATGATGAATATTATTAAATGCAATATACTTCTATCTTAATGACCTTGGGAAAGGGTAAGAGATCTTAAATAAGATACAAAAAATATTAACCATAAAGGAAAAATGTTCTTTAAAATTATGAACTTCATTTCATCAAAAGACACTGTGAAAAGAGTGAAAAAGCAAACCAGAGAAAAGGAAAAATATTTGCAACACATCTAACCAGTGAACACAAATAACTAAATGAAATAAAAATGCTTACAAGTTTATAAGAAAAATTAGACAACCAATAAAGAATCAGCTAAAGACTGAAATGTGTCCTTCATAAAAACAGAAATTACCAACAGGTGGCAGAATGAGCCTGGCAGAAAGAAAGCAAAGCCATCTGGATAAATCAAATAATAGCTTATCCAGTAGAAAGGTTTTTATGTATTCTCAAGGTTCTGTTTGGCTCATTTATATAACTTTTACATCTCATGTAACTTAAAAATATTTATTCAACCCGAGGCCCACTCAAATTCGTCATTGATCTCCATATTTCACAACCATCAAAGCGAGGAGAAAAGCTTCTCCTCCACAGAGATTCCCATTGTGCCTCAGTGGACTGAGGTCAGGCCGGGTGTGAGGAAAATTTCTGTAGGCTCTACAGAGCCTGTGAAAAAGGAAGAGGAGAAGGTTAGCTGTGGTTAATAGTTTTGAGTATTTGTTATGTATCAGGCACTGTGCTAAACACTTTACATGGATTACCTCATTTACTTCTCACAGCATCCTCAGAGATGAGGAAATTGTAATGTTAAGTAACAGGAATTCTGCTACCAGACTTGTGCTGCCAACTTGAATGCCTCTTTTCCTAACTACTTAGTAGTTTCTTTCCATTTGGAAAGGAGGATGGGCTTATCATATTTCCCAGCTGCAAGGCTTATCCCAAAATTACTGCAAGTTTCCTTGGCTTATCTACTTCCTGACATAGCTTTGGCTTTGGCCTTTTCTTGGCTTTGAAGTCCAGGAAGGTGCAAAATAGAATAAAGAATGTTCCGTGCATGATATGAAGATGAAGTTTGATATCCTTGCCCTCACCTCTCTTCATGTGGGTGCCCATGCGAGGCTCTGTAACCTTGGGACAGTCAGCTTAGTTGTTGTGGTGGGAGAGGGATAAATGGGGAATCTGTACTCCTGGGACCTGACGCTTACTTAACAAGTGCTGGTTAAATAGAGATACAGGTATACTTAATGTGTTTAGGTACTGTATTTTAATATTTAGCATTATATAAAAATACTAAAAAGAATAAGAAAGACTTCTGGGTTTTTCATCTATGTTTCCAGTTTCTTCTTACTTTCTAAGGTAGCATTTCTGTCACTTTAATTACACCTCAGAAACAAATATACATGCTTCTCATAAATATTTTTATTCATTTTAACCAAATGTAAAGTCAGTCTCTCTTTCTCAAGGAAACCAATCAAATACTGAACTAAGAAAAATTGTTTTTGCTCATGTTTTGCAGACTTTGAATAATGAGATGAGCACAGATGATGACAATGAATATGCAGAGGAAAAGGAAGGCTACATCTGTGCAGTGTGTCTGGATGTTTATTTCAACCCCTACATGTGTTACCCTTGCCACCACATCTTCTGTGAACCCTGCTTACGGACTCTTGCCAAAGACAATCCTGCAAACACTCCCTGCCCATTGTGTCGGACAATTATTTCCAGAGTCTTTCTCCAGACGGGTAACTCTTATCTTTCATTAACACAATTGCCTGATTATTCTGTCTCTTTGTTCCAGTTCTAAAGGTACTTTATGAATTATTATGAGAAAGTTATTGAAAATCATGCACAGCATAATTTGTTACTCCAGTTTATAGAAAGGTGCTTCCCCAATTCATTAGAACTTTGTAAAAATCATAGAATCATAGATGAGAATAGTTTATCTCGACCACTCTACTGCTGAGATCTTTTCTAAAACATCCTAACTAGTTGTTGTTCAGCCTTTACGTGGACATCTCCAGTGTCATGGACATTCCATTAAAATTTGAAGCAGCGCTTTGGATTATTTATTCCTTATATCTGCCTTCCACTACTCCTCATTCTTGGGCCCTTTTCCCCCTCTGGGATCTCAAAGAGTAAATCTGTAAATACTTGAGGATAACTATTACGCCTTTCCCTCAAACTTTGGAAGTGAACCTTCTTACTGTTCTTAAGGTCTTTCTTCTTAAACTGGAAAGTAAAAAAGGAACAAGAATTTGTTTACCTAATTATCATGTAAAGATGAAATGTAACACAATATTTAAAGTATACTAATGGAGAGAGGAAAAATTTAGGGAGGAAATTTCTATATCTACATTGTCACCTCAACCATAGTGGAGCCAAATGAGGATTAAAGTGTGTACTTTATTAATAGTAAAACTGAAGATAACACATGGTACATTTTTCTTCCCCAAATGAAAATCCAAGGACGCATCTGCAAGGAAAACTCAGTTTATGAAAATAAGCTTTGCAAACCTTAACGTATCCAGCTACATGAAGGCTTGTAAACCTGTCTTACAGGCTCAGTAATCATACAATAAAGAGAAAGTAAAGCTTTGCCTCTCTGATCTGCCTAGTGCTTGTAGACTGGAGCAGAACATCACTACCCTGAACTTAGACCTGGAGACACAAGGACATGCCAAGCACAGTGACTCTACCCAGTAAAGAAATGTGGTGAGGGATGCCAAGCTGTCATCAGTGTCACCAGGCAGATCACTCTTCCTTTCATGAGGGAGAGAGAGGAAGGGGTGGAGAGAGGGAAGGAAGCAATTCCATGGAAGGACAGAAGCTTGCTGGAAGCTTCTCTTTTCTGGTTTACATTGAACTGGGAGAAAAGGGGGTTCTTTTCTTATACCAGATCCCTTGCTAGGTAGGTGCATTGGAGTGAATGAAAGGCTAACAATAACACCCCTTTCTCAGTGATATCTCTGATCATCTTTGCAAGAAAGCATTTACTAAAAGCCTGTTTTGATGGAAAGTATGTACATAGTGATTTAGACAGATGTCCCTGCCTTCCATGATCCATTTTAACATTGATAGGGATTTTAAAATTGCTTTCCTTGAGGTCTTAAAACAACAGTGACTCATGTCACTCTTGGTTCATTTATCAAAACAACAACGTCATACTTCCCTTTATTTCTAAAATTGGTTCTTATATAATAAATCTATTGGGAATATTTATTCCAATGGAGACTAAATTTGCTTGCGTAGTGTCATTTAGAAGCTGATAATAATAATGGGAACAAATCACTTAGTTACTTATACCTACCTCAAAAAGATTTAAGGTGTTTTAAGGTATATATTTAATGAAATAGCGAGACAAGGGAATTTATTAATTGAAATGGAATGTAAAGACCAGGTGAGGGTGGATGGGCCAGATGCATAAGCCATATGGCCCTACATGGTAACTACAATTAAATGAAATATTTGGTTTTAATATTCTGGCTGCCTTAGGAAAAATAAAGTAAGCATACAATTAAATGGTTCTCATGATCCTTGAAAAGAAACACACCAATCCCTAAGGATAAGCAAAGGGTTTTCCAGCACTTTAAACGAAAATTTTTATGTGATTTCTAGGCATATTGACAGACAGAGTAAGCAGTGTCCTCAAAGCAAATGCAATACCAGGTTTTCTAAAATTGTATCTTATGATATTCTTTGATAAGAGCTGAGGGCGTATCAGAGTATAAATGAGGGAAAGCAACATCACTAGTAGCCAAAAAAATACGGTCGGTTTTCCTATAAAAATAATTTTTAAAATTATATAATTAGTGCAATTTCATTATAGAAAAATCAGAACATATAAATAAATTTATAGGCTCACAATCTTCCATAGTCCTACCATTTAAAGACCACATTTAGTGAGTATTCTTCCAGAACAGTTTATGTACATACACTTAATCATTTTTTACCAAAAAAAAAATGAGTTTTGTATGTAAAGCTTTTGCCCTGCTTTTATTTTACTTTAAATTCTTGTGATCATGGTCTACTTAAGCTGTCTACTATTTAGATGTGTATTTATCATTCATTTCTTTGCTGATATATTTGGATAAATATTTGCACACATCTCTGAACACTTCCTTGTAATTGATTTCCAGGAGTAGAAATGGTAGTTAAAGCCTATGTGTGTTTTAAGGCTATGTATATATTACAAAATTATGCTCCAAAATTATTGCAAGCAGTAGAATACAAGGGCTTATTTTCTTGATACTCTGGACTACCCTTCTTAGTCCTTTTAAATCCCTTACCATGCCCTTTGCTGATTTTTCTTTTGATCTGTTCATCTTTTTCTTCTTTATTGCAAGAGGATTTTTTAAAATAGTATCAGCTTTTGCCATGTGCGGCCACTTTCCTGTTTTCTCATATGTCCCTGAATTATGTTTATTGTGTTTTATGAATGTGCAAAACTTCTATATTTCATGTAGTCTTATGTAGCAACTTTTGTCTTTATTATTTCCAATTTCAGCGTTAGGTATTAGAAGGCCTTATCCACTACAGAATTATATAAACAGTCTCTTTACCTATGTTTATTTTTGGTTTTCATTTTGTCCTCATTTCCCCACACTTAACTCCAGTCTATGTGTTATGATGTGTGGTTTGGTTAAGAATAGAGTACTTTTATTCCATATCATTAAGCATTTATTCCAGTAACATTTGTTGAACAATCCATTTTTCCTATGCTGACTGAATTGCACTTTTTAAAGTAATAATAATTACTAAAATGTATGTGTGTTCCTTGGCAGCTGTTCTTTTTCATTCATATTTTATCTTGTCCTATACCATATACTTCAGTCTTAAAATTATTCTAGTTTGTCTACTTTAATAACTCACAAATGAATTAATCTTATAAACTATTTGGGGGATAATTCACATCTTTAATTGACATTATTACAATATTGAGTGATTGTTATGGCATATTGCCTCTCAACACATATCTGTAATTTCCTTCCTAATAAGGCACAGTTCTTATTAGCTTTATGCCTGTATATTTTGTTGCTGCCATTGTAAGTGAGATTTTTTTTTCCTCTTCTGGTTTCAGCTGCTTTTGTTGATATTTTGAAAAAGTCAGTTTCTAATCTTAGACTATTCTGTGAACCTTACTGAACCCTGAGAGTTATTTATTAAGTGAATGAATTATCTCAGCTACCTCATGTCACCATCCAATTGTGTACAAACCAGGGGACAGTTATTGTCAAAGGTTAAAGTGGGAAAGTTGTCATTTTCTAAAGGAACTCAAGACATTTGGCCAATGAATAAGGGGTTATGTTGTAACATAATTTTATTAGAGTAGCTCAATGGATAGAGATACAATTAAATTCCTCTCAGATTTATTCCACAGAATGTGCTTTAGCAAAATAATTTTAAACCTGAATTGTAACATTCACTAGTTATGTGACTTTGCTTAAGTTACTTAACAATGTTAGAAGTGATCTTGGTAAAAAAAGAACTTGACACATTAGGAAAACAAAAAAATTGTAGTATATAACCATTGGTCACTAATTAGTATCCATTACATCCTTCTTCCTTCCTAACATAAGACCCTAATAGTAGATCTGTTCAGGGAGGTGCTACATGCTGCATAACAGGATCTCTGGCCAAGGAACAGAAAAAGCTGTGGCTTACAAGCTTTAAATGGAGTGGGGGTCATCCAAGTGAGGGGGAAGGAATCCTTCCGCTAAGGAGATGATGGTTTTGTTGTGAGGGAAGGCATCATATTTTCCTGAATTGACTTTCTGATTGAAGCCTTCAAACCAAGCATGTCTTTTCCTCTCTTGTGGACTGACCCTGGAGGCAATCCTCATGTAGGCAATCCTACTATAGACTCAGTGTTCCTTGTTCAGGAGTCCCAGTCCATGGTCATATGGAAGATGTAAGTATCCCAGGTGTTGCATAGGGAGCCACAGGGTCAGTGCAGCTTAACACACAACTGTGTAGTCTCAGCCCATTCAGATCACCCAAGACTCAGTGAGGAAGATTTCTACCCTTGTTCCACTCTTTTCCTTCATTCAACCTCTATCTCCCTTTTGACCACCCACCCCAGGCCACTACTCTTGTGCCTTTATGTGGTGGGAACGAGGTGCTGATAAGCAGATGTGCTGGTGACATCCACTGGAAAAAGGAAAAGAAAATGGCTAAGTCTTCACCTTGTGTATTGAAGTCCCTAACTAAGTAAGGAAATGGCATTTAAGCTAATCTAGGATTTTAAGCATGAAGCAGGCCTATGATTTTTCACCAGGGATATTTTGGCCGTCACAGTAATAGGAGGATGCTACTGACATCTGGTCAGCAAGGACAGGAATGAGAGATATCCTGCAGTGTTTGGTCCAAGGAAGAATTATCTTGTATTCTGTCTGACTTTTAGATGTCCTGCTGGGCTTTATCCAGGACATTACAGCTCATCCTAAAGAACATCATATTTCCTCTTTTTATCCACTGTGACACTGTGGTCTTGGTCTATTGTCCCTATTTCCATTAAGAACATTTCATACTTTCTTGTATTCTATACCTTGAAGTCTGTCTTTTAATTCTTACGCTAATAATAGTTTTGTTCTTACATCCATCCATGCCTCAACTCCTTCACTTTTCTGTTCATCTTGTACAGAATAGTCACTGCCTCTAAAATTCGAACTCATTCTTTATCAGGACTATCTACTTCATGATGTCTTTTAGTATCATCAGTCTTAAGCTTTAATATATGAGGATAAATCTTATTTTATTATTAAAAAAAGAAATAGAAAAATAGGCATAATGTTTACAGCAGTGTTTCTCAAATTTCTGTCATTTTCATACCACCTTTACAATTTTTACTGTATCCACATACCACCTGAACTATTTTTTTACTTAAGGGTTTTCTTCATATGAACGCACTTTTAAAAAGATACTTATTTTAGCCTCATCCTTAATAATGTATTTGTGAATTTATGTATTTGATGTATTACTTTATACATCTCTTCTAATATACACTAAAATTAAATTGGTAACTATAAAAAATTTTTAATTTTTCATTCAGTTTCACCTCAAATCATTTCACATATGTCTAATGCTTTGCAAGCCAGGTCTTGAAAAACATTGCCTTTCATGTACGGAGGTTAATATCTAGGGGAAAAAACCTGAAAACAGGAATATTTAAAACAGTCCCTGGGGATCAGGAGTGGAGGTAGAGATAGGAGGGAGTGGAACAGATCATTTCTTGTTTTCGTTTTGGTTTTGGTTTTGAAGCCCTTTTATATCATTGGATTTTTTTTTAAAACATAGACATGTATTACTTTGACAGTTTTTAAAAATAAATAAGCAGACTGAGCTGCAGCATTGAATATGGCATGGGCAGGGAAGATAGAGTCCTTTTTCTTTTCACACAGAAAACAGACAGAATCATGGATTCTTTGAGGCCACGGATGGATGCTGGGATAAGCTTTTCAGGATCCTAGTATATCTCTATCCATAGGCTTTCAAAAGCCTTTTTCCTAAATCGTGAAGTGTAACTTTAAATACAAAATAATAATAGTATACATCATAGCAGCACAAAATGCTTAGCATTTTGTCTTAATCATAGTAAGAGCTCAATAAATGTTATGGTTGAATTAGGCTTAATTTAATAGATCTCTTCTTTGCTTTATTATCCCTCTAACAGAGGGTAAACTATTTATTCTCGGGTAATGAAACAGTTATTTGAAATGATTCTTCATTCTTCAAAGTCATTAAAGGACATCAATAAGCACAAAGTAAACACAGCTACCTGAGGTGAAAGCTTGAACAAATGCTCTAACCTGAGAAGATCTCACTTACAGTACTAGCAAATTTCTCCCTGGCCAGAGGGTTAAAAAATGATTGAAACAACTCTTTCCTTATTCTGGTACAAAAATTATGGGTATAAAATATTGCATTACCAAATATTAAGTAGAATTATTACATTAAAATGGATAAATCTTTAACTATAGCCTATCTAGCGAATAAAATAGGAACTCCCAAATGTTAATATCAGTTAAGCATAAATTATATTCTGTAATGACTCATATATTGTAAAGTCCATAACTCCACTTTGACAAAGCATCAAATACATAATTTTGGCTTGGGTTTGGTTTGGTCCCTGTGCACATGCCTGTCATCAGGCTACATATTTAGTTGGAGAATGGGACTTCCTAAGCTAGATTTTAACTCTGGACAGTTCACTATGGAAGGGTATGAAAATCTGGTTAAAATTTATCTTTAGAGGATACATAGGTAAATATTCATCTGTACTGAATGAGATAATCCTGGTTGGCCTCTTTCTAACACGCTGAGTTCCTACTGATCCCAAATAACATAGGACATGCAGTTACTGGGAGACCTTGCAGCCGCCCCAGGATGAGAAACTGTCAGGTCTGAAGAGTTGGTTCTGAGACTTCCATTACTGGCATCTTTGAGTCAGCCTAGTCATATTCTGTTTAATATAAGCTGTAATAGCAGACTCAAGTTTTCTCTAACTGGTGTTATTCCCCTTACAGGTGAGGATTTTTGGGTGCTCACATGGGAACAAAATGAGCTGCGCAGGAGAGTTAGGGTCCCTTCCAAGTGGGGCTATCTTGCCCTTCTTTCAGAAGTGCAAAATAAGCATTGCCCTTGAAGCCCTGAACACAGTTTTAAGACAGTTTGTAGATTTTCATTGATACACAGTAAAGTGGACTCAAATGTCAATCTATCAGCTCTTTTCCATTCCTGTGTAAGCGGAGGATCTAAGATCCTCTTGAAAGAGCACTCTAACTCCACTTTATCCTTGCTACTGTCCAACAACACAGACAGCTGTCTTAGATTGTATAACCTTGAAAAATAGTGACATCAACATATTAAAGAACAAGAGTGAGATGAGACTAATCTAAAAATTCTAAAGATTATCTCACAAGAGTTTGTTAAACTAAAAGCTCTGTTTAAAAATGAGGGTTAAGCGTCAGCTGGTAAAGATTGTTTTGTTAGAAGTCTTCATTTTGATATAAATGCTCACTGACTGGGACTCTGATTCCCAATCTCGTCTGTTCCTTGCAAATGTTCGGGGGTTGGCTGCCACCATTCCTCCTGGAACCAAATAGTACCTGTGAACAAGCATGCCCAGTGCCTACTGAAATGAAGGGAAGTTAGATTTTCACTCAGAATAAGATCCATCCTATGTGTATAATTCAAAACTCTTAGAGAAGTAGTCTTTTTTTACTTCTATTATAACATACTACAAATTTCCTTTTTGTCGAATCTTTTTTTTTTTTTTGCAACTTGCATCTTTGGAAAAAGTGAAATATTATCTATTAACATACAACTCAGAAGGGAATTGTGGGGGGAAAAAGCTTTTTATAATAATGAGAAGTAATTTTAAGTGAGTAAAGAGGCCTTTAATAATCTAAATGAGGTGGCTGGGCACATATATCCTAGCCTTTTAAATTAGAACATAATATTACTGGGTCCACCTAAATGACTGTGCCCTGTATTTATAATAATACTTGTATCACATTTCCTTCATTCATAAGACCCTAAGACCTGAATTAATCCGGTCATGGTACTCACCTTATAACTTAATGGTTACCTTTTTACTAGATAGGATTTAATGTAGGTACTATGCCTATTTCATGCCTATTTCAGTTTTTAACTCTTGTACTTAGCAGAATGCTTAAAAGTATTATTAACAAATATTTGATTAATCGTAATTAGTTATTTAAATGTAAAATTACCCTATTTAAGCATAAAGCAGAAATCAAAGTTGCACCACCCTGTTGGCACTGCCTGTAGTTCAAAATTATCCTGTCTTTATTTTATTGTTTGCAATATAATACAGTGAAACACATGGTGCGAGACCCTGTAATGATGTGAATTATGTTATGCAGTTGGTGACAGACTCTTAGCCAAATCAAAAAGACTAGAACTCCTTTATCTTAACAGTAATCTGCTATTTTTATGACAGTGTAACACAAAGATGCGGCTGTTTCCACTGGTACTGCCACCACATTTATCTAAATGTGCCATCTGAATAGACTTCAGAATCTTCCCAGGATATTCATGGTTTTGTCTTCTTCTGTCATATTCAATGATATGCAATATTGATTACGTCCAATACATTATAATATATATTGTAACAAGAAGCTTCTTCTCCCTAATAGGTAGGGAGGGATTGGCAAAGGAGGGAATAAAGGCAGTGTCTGTCCTTTTTTACTCCGAGCCCTGCATCTTCATCTGCTTTCAGATTTTATTCAGTGCTTTTTCCAAATAATTCTAATAAATGTAATGCTGAATATTTTATGTGTTGTCAAATCCTGCACTTCCAAGTTCAAATGCCACTAGAATAAGGCAGCACGGTTCTACAGAAAGAACAACATCCTTGGGTAAGGTCTGTACAGTTTATAGCAGAGTAAGATAAGGTTTAACCCATTTAAATAAATTCAAATAATTTAAGAATAGAGGATTTAAGATCATTTAATCCATTGGTTATCAAATCCAACTGTGCATAAGAATCACCCAAGAAGCTTGTAGAAAGCAAAGACTACTTAGGTCACATCCACAGCAGTTCTGCTTCAAGATATCCAGACAAGTTCCTAGAATTTGTCTTTTAACAAGTTCCCTCAGTGATTTTGTTGCATAGCCAGGCTCCAGACAGGCATTTTGGAATCACTGATCTAAGTACAATGCCCTGCAGACAGGAATTATATTTAATTCATTTCTATATTCCTAGCTAGACCAGCAAAGGCACACAGCAGTTGCAAAATGAATGTTTGCAGGAGATAGGGCAGAGAGCGAGTACAAAGGGAAATTCAGCACCTTATGACAGGTGCTGCAGTCACCCGCACGTGGTTGGTTCTGGATCCTCTCTTCTCCAAAGGCCTTTCAGATCAAGTATAGTAAATAAAATCTTCCAACATCTCGTAAGAGTACTTTATGGACACAGGTATTTATGTTCCACAGAATACTGTAGATACAACTCCCATCTCATTTTTCACATTTTAATAAAGTAATTTCTTTGGTCATCATTTTCTTAGGTATTACAGATATATTTATGAACCCTTTCTTGCTTTGGTGCATTAATTATATGGGTTTGTTCTACAGGTAAAAAGTACATTGTGCAACAAGTTCCTTGAAGCTAGGAAACAGAAATATCACAAGCGTCGTTATTACTCTTACTTTTCTCATCTTCCCTCTAAGACAAGTTTGATTTGTGGACAGTTATCAAAACCACAGTTATTGGAAGACTGTTACAAGAATGCCTTTGATCTGGTACACTGAATTCAGTTACACTTCAAAAGAAGTTTTCAGTTTAAGACAGGGCAGTACCAAGGCATCCTCTGGTTATTGCATCAACATTTTAGAACATGACTACAGGCTCTCCAGAAGAAGGAAGAGGTGGAGGGAGAGAAAGGAGAGGAATATGAATTCTTGAGTTGCAGACTCTTCACTTTGGTTTATCTTACCTCCCACACGAAATCTTCATTTACCCACCACACTGATTTTACTTTAAGGGCATTTAGAAAGTTGCCTCCCTTGCCTGGAGAAGTCTATTTTTTTTACATTGTTTCTTTTGTTGTTAAATGTAAATTTTATGAATCTGTTTTCCCTGTGAATTTCTTAGGTAAGAATCAATCCAAGGGAGTAATTAGGAACAATAGAGAAAATTTGATGTAACTGGTTTGAGCAGAAACTCAAAGCCTGAAGTAGAATGGAAACTGAGAAAATAGTATAGGAGTAATTGTGGGATGAAAATTGATGGAAAGACTAGTTTACTTCAGTTAGTAACCAACTCTACACTGGCCTCCCTGAGAACAGCTTCTCCATCAGACAGTTCGGACTCAGATTGTGCCTTGCTTTCCATGGCTCATATATAGAGACTTTCTACTATTTGAAGTGAATGTCATCAGGCATGTCCTTTGATGTGTGATTACTTCAAATGAATGTTTCCCTTTTCTCTGTAACTCATTAACAAGGCTCTAAAAGGTTGAGAATTTATTTCTACATTTTTTAAACTTCCTCACGTCGGCAGCAGTAGACTCTAAATGGTCCGCCCAACACATACAGGATGAAATAAAGAAACTATGAAGTAAAAATTTCTAAGGGTTTTTCCTTTTCAGTGTCACTCCTGAATCATGATTGCACTCTAGCTATTTATTGCTACACCCTTAACACATCCCCCTTTTTTTGGTCTACCTGTTTATTTCCATCTTAGACCACAGTCGTCTTGAGAGCAGGGACCATGTCTCATCCGTCACTGTACCCTCCGTGTCTGGTGTAGTATCTGACATAGGAGATGTGTATGCTGTGTGTGTAGGTGCAGCAGAGTTGCATCAAATTTGGAGGAGTTATGTTTGCTTGGGTTAAAGAAATAGTTGTCTCTACTTTTGTCTTCACTATCTTAAAGAGTTCTGAATTTATTAAAATACTGTAACAATCATTTGACAAGTTCTTGCCATTCTATTCAAATTAATATTTTAAAATGCTATGTTTTTTGCTTTATTCTAGAACTAAACAATGCCACAAAGACATTCTTTACTGAAGAATATTTGAAAATAAAACAAAGCTTTCAGAAATCCAGCTCTGCAAAGTGGCCGCTACCAAGCTGCAGAAAAGCATTCCGTCTTTTTGGAGGTAAGGAAGCTAATGCAAAAAAGGAAAGGAAAGAAAAAAGTCTGGTAACTCTTTTAAAGCTATTTTGTTTCTGCATTAGAAATGTTAGTAGGAGTATATTTCTGCACTGGTCCATTTTAAGTAAGGATTTTGCTAAGTATCTTCTTACTGAAAGCTGCTGGTGTACTCATGAAGAAAATAGAAGCCATACAGTAAGAGCGAAAACTGAGAGAAATTCATGATTAAATTTACTTTGTCTTGCTGCTGGCAACATTTAATATGTAGATAATGAACTTCATCTCAAAAGTAAGAGAGTTAACAAAAGCTATATTTGACAAAAGCACTAGTGTATTCCTTATAAAGATTCTGAACAACTCATTATCATGATTTTAGTTTATTTCATTTTAACATTGTACAGTTGTCCTGCAAGTTTAGGACAAGTGAAAAGTGTCAGAGCCTTGGTGTAGAGTGTCTCAGACGTGTGCAACAGACAAGGAATGTTAATTTCTGAGTTCACATCTGTGACCTCAGGGTCTGTCATAGAAATCTCTTACTTTGTTTCTGTTTCTGATTGTAAGATGGGAATAATTATTATATGCCCCACCTAATTAATATAGTTGTTTTAAGGATGAAATAAGCTGATGTGAAAACATTCTAAATTATAACTAATTGTGCTATACAGATACAAGGAATTATCAAATTAAGGGCAGGGCAATCTCTAATACCTTCTTCACGTTTGAGAATTTGTTACATGTAATGATGATCATACAATATAATTTTGTCTTTTATAAAACCATGGTAGTCAGAGCATGACCTGCTGTGCAGTTTTAGTATTTAGCCGTTACAGTGTTACAGGGTCTGGTTGGAAATGTTCAGACATGGGGAACTCTTGATCTTTGGGGAGCAAGGGGACTTGTACGAAGAAGACCAATAAGATCAGCATAGCAGTGACATAGAACAAAAGGAAACAGGAACAGAACCTGAATTGTTGAAGCAAAAGATAAATTGAATTACAAAATCCCCAAGGTTTGAAGAAAGTAGTTTAAGGGCAGATATAACTTTACACCGTAGTTTGAATAAAGTACCTTAAAAACATTTTATAAGCACATCCCTATTTTATATTTATACCCACTATTTTATAAAGTGGTAAGTAACTGTAGAAACTTACTCTCCATAGATTTGGCATAGACATATTTTAAAATATATCACATTTAGCCCAAAATATAATACGAAATTAAATATAAGAAAATCCATCTTAAAGGATTTCATACCAAAGAAGAGAAAATTTACTATATGAATTATGCATTTTAAAAGTTTCATTTGTATCCTGCCTTCCACCATACACCCAGATTTTAAAAAGAATGAAGCACCTTTCTGATAACTCCACAATTTCCTTCGTCTTTTTGTATTCTAGGATACCGAGGCTGTAAATTAGATATTTGTTTCTTTCTGATTTCATCTTGTCTTCCCCATAGAAGTACCACAGAACTTAACTTTTCATAAATTTTTATGGAGGAGGTTCAAAGTAGCTTTATTACACAACCTAACTTAAGAAATATATTCCTATCAGGACCTCAGCTGAGCTAAGCAAGAGCGGAGCTGTTCGGCTCAGGCAAAACTGAAAGCACAAAGCCTTTAATCACTTGGTGTGGTGGTATAAGCAAGAGTCTAAAACCAGAGGAAATGCCAGCTCCCTCCCACTCCTGCTATTCTGTTTTCCCCATGGAGCAGCACACTGGTCCAGGGACAGGTTGATCAGCACAAACATGGGGGTCATCTCATTGTTGAGGAAACCCTGAAGGCCTTGGCAGTTTTATGGGCCCTGAGGGGTGTATTTTTGTGTATGTTATGTTTTTTGTTTTTTGTTTTTTGTTTTTTTTGAAGGAGGAGGGATGGCAAAAAGGAAGGCTAGTAGTGAAAAGTATGAGGTACTGATTCAGAGTAAGGAAAAAGGTCTTAAATGTTCCCCCTTCTACCTCTCTAAAGAGGCCTCACAGGGGTCCAGAAGAAGCCCTCTCCCCAAGGCCTCAGATAAAGGACCAGGGATGCAGCCGCTGGGACGAGGGATATAAATCTGAGCAAGAGCATCACCAGCTGCAGGCCTGGACCTTGGCTGCAGCTCTTTCAGAGACTGTGATGCACAGGCTGCGCCCCAAGTCTGGGGTGGGGCGGGCAGCGCTCTCCTGTGCGGCCTGCCAGGCAGTGTCTGTGACTGCCCCTGGTCCAGTCTGAAAAGCCCCACAGATTGTAATCACAAACCAGACTCAGTTACCTTCTGCACTTCTTCTTTGTTTTCTTTCTGTTCCCCCTGAATTTTGTATTTATCATTTCTTTATACAAGTATATATACGCATACTTAATCAATGTCGTTTGATTTTGCTTCTTTGAACTTTTGCGGTGCTAATAGTATATGTCTTCTATACTTGCTCTCTCTCTCTCAGCATTATGTTTCTTGGATTTGTCCATTACAGTGACTGCAGCCACACTAATATATTTTTACTGCTATACTATAGTCCATTGTGTGAATATGGCACAATTTATCTGTTCTTCTGTTGATGAACAATTGAGTTATCCAGTTTTTTGTTGTTATAAACAACACTGCTATAAATAATATTTTCATGTCTCCTGGAGCGTAAGAGTTCCTCTAGAATAAATGCCAGCAGAAAATTGCTGGGTTGTAAGAAAAACACATACTTCAACTTGATTACCTAAACCAAACCATCTTCTTAAATGACTATTGATTTATCACCAGCTTTATCTATCACATTTGGTGTTTTCAGTCCTTTAGATTTTGCCAGTCTGATAGGTATAAAATGGTATCTCATTGGGGATTTAATTCCAATTTCTCTAATTACTAATGGGGACTTGTAAAATAACTTTACATGTGTATTGTCATTGAATTTTTTTATCTGTGAAATTCCTTTACGAATTTTGCCCATTTTCCTATTGATTGCATTTTCTTGTTGATTTCTAAGAGTTTTAAAATATTTTCTGATGATTCTTTCTCTGTAATTATATGAATGCCAGGTATCTTCTCCTAGTTGTGGTCTGTCTTTTCACTTTATGGTATCTTTCAGTGAACCGTAGTTCTTCATCTTCCTCATCATCTTTCTGGCATATATTATCTGCCTTAAGGAATTCTACTCTATCCCGTGTCATAAAGATATTTTCCTGTGCATTTTTCAAATAGTTTAGAGGTTTCTGGAATTGATTTCTGACGGTATTTTCAGGGTTTTGTGGGGTTTTGTTGTTGTTGTGTTACGGGGTAGGGATCCATTACTTCGGGTATTTTTTCCTGTTTAATTTTTCTGACCATCATTTACTGAAAATAATTCATTATTTCCCCACCAATCCACAGTGCTGATCTGTCATATTTTAAATTTCCATTTGTGTGAGTCTATTTCTGAGGTCTTTATTTGGTTCCTTTCGTCTACATGTATGATCCTATACCAGTACCATGCTGT
The DNA here is from genome assembly GCF_048773025.1 of Camelus bactrianus. NCBI lineage: Eukaryota > Metazoa > Chordata > Mammalia > Artiodactyla > Camelidae > Camelus > Camelus bactrianus. The sequence goes on from NC_133541.1 coordinate 44,450,907, forward strand.
CTCAGCTTCTAAAGCCTTATAACAAGGCTTGATATCTTCCTTCAAACTTGTTTTGCTGCAAGTGTCTTGACTTTTTGAGGGGGTATGGGGAGAGCTCTTTGAATTTTAGAATCATCTTGTCAAGTTCCAATAACTATGTTGGATTGAGGGAGGGAGGTCCTTTCAGTGCGTGAGTCAATGTGGGGAGAATTGACACCTTAATAACTTTCCCTATCCACTAACTGGTTTTTCTCTTTTTTTATTTAGATCTCCTGAGTCTTTAATGTCTTATAATAAAATGTGATAATATTCTTTGCAGGTGTTTTGTACATCTTTTGGCTAGCTTTATTCCCATGTATTAGCTATGCTGTCGTCTTCTTTTTTCTTCTCTGAGATTTGAGTGCAGAAAGTTGCACCAGTCCTTCTTAATTTACAGCATACCATCATCACTAGTCTACGCATCCATTTATTTCCTTTTATCCCCATAGCCTACTTTCCATAGATGTTGGGTTTATATAATGTGTATCTTTTTGCTTGTATTCTTAAATAATGTTTATTATTGTTTTCTGTGCATATATTTTTAATTTATAGAATGGTGTCATATACTGCATTTTGTTTATCTTTTTCATCTAGCACTAGGCTTTTAGAACCGTCCAGGTGGCTATGTGTACTTATAATCTGTGGGTTCTAATTAATGTTCTACTAAGGTGTGCATCTACCACACTTTATCAACTATTCTCTGACTGGAATACAGAATACCTCCACCTCCCTATCACTACATGTAACACTAATGAATATCCTAGTGTGGACCTTGTGAATATTTATCTGGTGTACAGTCTCAGGAGCAAAATGTCTGGGTCATAGAATGTGAATATACTTGGCTAAATAATGCCAGCAGTTCTCCCTAATAACAAGTATAGAGACCCATTAACAGTTTGAGGACTGGGAAGAATTAGAACTATGGAAAATGACAGGTACTGACAAAGAATGGGAATTAGGAACTCTCATCATTATTATTCTAATTTACATTTATCTAATTTCTAATAGTTTGAGATCCCTTCAAATGCTCATTAGTCTTGTGGATTCACCTTTTGTAACTGCTTTCCTTATTTTTCTAAGGGGGTTTCTGCCCTTGCCACCTTTCCAGAATTTCTTGTATAGTCTAGATACTAATCCTTGGTCTGCTTTAGTAGACATTACAAGTCTCTTATCCCATTTTATTATCTGTATATTAAGTTTGTCCATGATGTATGTCCTTCACTAAAAGAAATTCTTAACTTTGATACAATTAACTCCACCTTAATTTTTTAATTGTCATTGTGTTTCGAAGTTTTGTTGAAGTTCTTCCCCATCCCCAAGTCATGAAGGTTCCTGCTTAGGTGAAAGTATGAAGTTAATATGAAAAATCTTTCTCATTTAGGTCTTCATCCAGAATCCACCTCTTCTCATGTGTTGCAGAAGGTTCACATCTATCTTTCTTCAAATATTAGCCCACTTTTCTGAATTTTACACAGCGATGCTGGGTTTTTTTAAACTATTCCTTAACTTGTTGTGTAGAAATGTACTTGTGGGATATTGATCCCATATTCAGCAAACTTACTAATTTTTATCCTTTTAATTTTTAAAAATTTATTATTTAAGGCTATAAATTTCCCTTTCAGTAATCTTATACATTTATGCAGGATTTTTTTATTCTTCATTTCTGATTATTTATCATAACAATAAGCCACTTAATTTGATACTTATTAAATCATCTTAGTGAAAATAGCAAAATTAGGATCATATCTGAAAATTAGGACCTGTGATATCCATAGTATACCACACAATTCAGCAAACCATGCCATCCGTGGCATATTAATTGTTTCTCTCAGAATAGTTTTTTTTTTCAGCTTAATTTTTTGAAGTTGGTAGAAGGAGGCAAGGTGGGAAGGGGGATCTAACAGGAAAAAATAGACATTCACATAGACACCGTCGGCTCCACACAATTAGTGTTCTTTCCACAAAAACAAAACATTTTAATACAGTTTTAGATTTCCTAATCAATGAAGTTCATTTAAAACTCCTTTTGAATCCATTCAGCCATAAAGCTAACTCATACTTACCTACAATAGACCCATCCCTTTTCTCCCTATCAAGTAGTGTCTTAGAGATACTGATGAGTAAGCAAACATGTTTTAAATTTTTTTCTTCTTACAAATATGTATTTTGTGTATCTATACAGAAAGTGAGTAATGTGAAAAGGAATAGAAATATTCTAGGTAAATGTGAACTAGCACTTTACATCTCTTATCAGGACCAGCTGCACTGCTGGCTCTGCCAGTCTTAGTTCTTTCCCATGAAGTATCTGCTGTTTCCAGACATTGCATCCTCAGTTTGTCAGTATCTAACTGACATGATTTTCAGCCATGCCATCCATGTTAGGTGATTTCTTAAGAAGCCAATTTTACATATATATGTGTAAAATTAATGTATATACATATTTTTATATATCTATATCTATATAAAACATATATATAAAGTTAACCAGCTAAGAAATTTTACTAAGATCTTTTTGCCCAAAAAAGAAAAAATTTCCACACTGTATAAGTTTTTCCTAAACATACTCAAGTCAAAGAAATGGGAAAAAAAAAGTCATGATTTAAAATCCCATGTCCTAATTTTTTCTGGCAGTAACAAAAACGTGCAGCTAAAATGCGGTGTCTGAGATACATTTATGACAAATCCATTCCTTTCTTGTAACAATCTGGGGGGTTGTTTTATTTGGTCTTTGGTTTGTCTGAAGGTGTTAGATTGATTCTGCAAGTTTAAGCATGCTTGGTATAAATGAAGGAATATCCACATGGAAAAGAATGCTTGTCTCTAATAGAGAACAGAACAGTACATGATCAAACAGCAGGAGTTTGAACATAACCCAGAAATCTACCTTCTCAGAAAGTTGGAGATAAATCAGCGAGATTTTAAAATATGTAGATATGTAGATATGGAGCTGTCTTTTAGCAGAAAGTTCATTAACCTTTACATTTCTTCTGAAACGACAGTGATTTTGTTCACAAGATAATATTTTTTGAAAGGGCCTGTGAATTCCAGAGTTTCTTTTTCTTTTGATTTATTTTCCAGTGGCAGAACCGGGCCCTGCTTTTGATACAGGGTTTACTAATGAGTTTAAAGTTTATTTCAGAAGCCAGCCCAGGAACAAGCTTCTGGATTGGCTTCTGAAGTACAATATCAGAAACTGCTTTAAAAACAAGTAATTACAAGCAACCCCACTAAAATGTAAAATCATAGGTTCTAGAGAGTTAGAAAAGATACATCATAATGTGACTTCTCCAACCAGTACAAAAACAGCCTCAACAGTCATCTCAGAGATGGACTTCTAGATTCTTCTTTTCACTTGCAGGGAGCTTACTACCTGAAAAAGTAAGTTTTTTCATTTTAACAACTCTTTCAGGTAAATTTCTATATAAATGAAATCTGCCTTCTAACAATTTCCTTTTATTCGTTCAAGTCTGTTTTAATCTTCCTCCATATGATTGTTCTTCAAATAGACAAAGACACATTTGATATTCTCTGCAAGTCTTTATTCCACACAGAAAATGTCCACATTCCTTCAACTGCTCCTCATAGGTTTCTGGTCCTGGGTGCCTGTTTCAGAGATACTAATGAGACTGGAAACCATGTCAACTGGATACTGATAAAATAAACTGAGGTTGCAATGCCTGGAAATGGTAGATATTTCAGAGGAAAGAACTAAGACTGACAGAGTCATCAGTATAACAAACACCTGATAAAAGATATGAAGTGCTAGCTCACATTTATCTAGAATACTTCCATTCCTTTTCACATACCCAGTGTTACTGTGGTGTTGGGTCATGGAATTCGTGATCTCTGTCTAAGGCTGAATGAGTAGCTCAGTTAGGTAATAGACTCACAATTAAAACACCCTTTTCTTCTGTATTAAGTTTATAATCCAAATGAATTATATATATTTTGTTCAAATAGCACCATTTTCTGTTATTTTTTAAATTATCAGAAGTTTTTTCCCCCCACAAACACACAAATTCCTTCCCCTTCACTGTTTCATATATGTAGAAGCTGCTTTATTAATTCCACATGAAGTAGGATGTTGGTAGGAAGTGCTGTCATTTACAAACACTTGCATATATGACATAAGTGGATACATATGCACGTACATTTAAAACCCACCCACTAACCGCAAGACCTCTGAAATTAGCACTGGAAGCATATTCTTGTGGTGGGAGAGGGTGGCTGCACCTGGCCTTGGCCCTGAGCTCACAGTTTGAGTAGTGTGCTTTCCCATTACTAATGATTTCCCTATCTACCCTGCAGAATAGATGACACAGCATTAAAATGTTGAAACATCTAATAGAGTGACTCTGGTACTTGACATTGAATTTTTTGAACCTTTGATGAAGAAAGGCCAGACAGGAAGTGAAGGAACTCAGCACAGCCAAATTCAAACTGGACTGTCGATGTCTATTAAATGGTGCTATTTAATTTTTTTTAAAGACTTCAGAAATGTTCACGTGTTCTAATGTCTGACCACTGTGTGAGATTGTTAGGGCAATGGGCCATATGTGTATTCACTGTGAATTATTGTGGAAAATTGTGGTCAGTCTTGAAATAAAAATGAGGATGGAGGAGATGGGCCTTAAGAGAGGTAATGGAAAACTTAGTCTGTCTCTTGAGAGACTCTGTGGTCACTTTATCCTATTTTATAATCACAGTGAGTGGTGTGCCCTTATGGGTGATAGTGGATACCCACCCCTGGAGTACAGAGGAGGGCACAGAGTGTAAAGGTACTCTGAGGATGATTCTGGGTTTGTGCAATGGCTACAGGCCAACAACAAATACACAGTAAGAATCCTCCTTAAGACATTTACCATATTTTAAACCTATGTTGATAGGAGGCCAAAGAGTTATTTTTCACAATCTCTGAAAAGTAGAACTTTCAGATTAGAGACAGAGACCTGCTAAACTTAACCAAAAAATCCAGAGGACCATGCTCAAGGAGAGGTCAAGACTTGAAAACAGATTACAAAAATGCAGTCCCATAGTGGATTCACAGTTTTTAGGAGATAAAGTACCATTAAAGGAGTCTTCGACAAACACAGCATAGGTCATGTCCTTAAGCCAGTTGAAATCAGAGACTGACGAGTCTAATGAGAGCTGCAACCTAACTTCAACTTCAATCCAGCTTATTAATTATTGAGTTGAGACAGCCTCTAGCTATCTGTCTGACAAAAGGACCAACCCTCTTTGGAGGGAAATAATAACTACTTCAATCTTCATGGTCATTTATACAATAAAAAGTTGAGACATAATTTAGACAAGGTAAGGTTAGTAAAATGTGACCAGTAATCAAGTTTTGATCTAAAGTAATAAAACAACCAGTTATCTTACCAGAAAGAGCAAAAAAATTACAATTTGGAATATCTAATCTATGGCAAACCACAGGCAAGTCCAGAAAACAAAAGAGAGAAATGTTCTTTTACAGAGGAGAAGGGGGATTTGGAAGAGGCTATTATAAACAAAGAATCCATTGGAGGAAACTGGAAATTCAGAGTGTGTAGTGGCTTTTCATTGGCTGAGTCGTGACAAGTCTTTCATTGGCTGGGCTGTTGCTGGACAATTAGAAATTTTTCCTTCCTCCTGCTGGGTAGTAAAGTAGGAACTTTCTTCTTGTTGGAGATGCAAAGGTACATCTCTTCCTCTTGGGTCTATAATTAACATGGAGTGTAGGGCATAAGAATAGAGCTCTCCCTTCTGACCTCCCAACTCCATTTGAAATGAGGTTCTGTATTACTTTTTACGCAAGAGGAAGCAGAAAATGGAAGCAGATCCCTAGATGATCTAGATGTTGGAATGAACTGACTAGGATTTTTAACTAACTATTAGAAAAAAATGTTAATGAAAAATGAAAAAAGATGGGCAAAATACGTAAAGGAGTAGGCAATGTCAAAAGAAAATGGAAGCTATAAAAAAGACTAAAATGGACACTGAGGCTTGACATTCACTGAGCCATATGTTGTTAGTGGCTTGGGTCACTGTGTTCAGAGTCACTGTCTTGGAGTGACATGCCCTGTTTCATCCCACTGCTGCTTCCTTTATTCAGGCACAGTGGGTGCCCTTGCACTTCCTCTAAACTCAGAACTCAGGCAGTGCCTTTTTTTAGCCAGTCTACTGTTCTCATTCTCTTCTGCCTTTTATAGGTTGAACGATATAAATCTGTCATACTTCTCTAGGTTCTACTTCTTTCGTGCAGCTAGGCTGTTTGAGTAAGTGGACTGAGAGTTCAGCCTGTAAGCTGAGTTCTACCTCTTTCTCTGTACGTGCATCCCAAGATGAAGACTAGAGGTGGGAACAAGAAGCCCCTATTCCTTAAGCCAGTTTACTATAAGCCTTAGATTTTCTAAATTACCAGTGATTGTATTAATTAAGCAATGTTTTACTTCTCATTTGGCTATTGATCCATTTGCCAGAATCTAGATAATATAGTTTGCAAAGTGTAGTTTACTCATCCTCAGCTTACAGCCCTCTAAGGGGCTTCTAGCCTACTTCATCACAGAGGATTATCCACCTGGGTTTAGCAACTAGACTCTTCCAAATTAGAAAAGCAGTGAGAGCTTTAAAGTCAGGGATGCCACACTGCACAACTCTAGGAAGCACCTTTCCATATAGTTGCCTTTGTGAAGGGTGCTCTCTGTAGGTCGGCAGTGCATTGCATAAGTGAGCATATATGACACATGGTCTCTCCACATCTTTTCTCTTTTCCTGATCAACAGGGCTTACACTTATTGGCTGTTTGACCCTTGACCCTAAGACTGACCCTAAGGACAATCTCTCTATTGGGAAAGATAACTATCCACAAGAGTATTTCATGCCTTTTGTTTATGTACACCTCTATGTATAACTTTATCAGAAAGCAATATAATAACCCTGACATTTATGCATGGAAAAAATGAAGTAACAGGGAAGTGCTCATTAAAAGATAAATTTAAAATTTGTTCAAACTTAGAGGTGAATTGAAAAAAATGCAATCTGTAGTCTTAGCAATGTCTTAATGAAATTTTCCTTAATGTTCACATATAAATTATTTGAAAGCTAGAAATTCTCTTTAAAGTCTAGGTCACTTCCAACCAAGAACACTCATAACGTCATGACAGATGCAAAAAGGAACAATCTATAAACAACTTGCTTTTCTGCATGTAAGATTGGCTAATCATCCTGCATTACTCATATTACTAACCAAAAGCCCTCCATTGTTCATAAGCTGTTATTTTAAATGTACAATTTTTAATTTTATAAATTTATTTTTGACTCAAAAAGATCCTGAAGTTATGGAAGGAATTTGGGGTGGGGGGTTTGCAGAGTATGATTATATTTGCAGTTAAAATATTTTTCAAAAATTACTAGCTTCTAGGGAAATTACACTTTCCTCTTTATTTCTTAGGGAAAGTAAAATGTACATTACTCAATCTCATTTCAGTCAGTCAGGAATTTAGGTTGATGATACTAGTAAAGAGATAAAGAACTTCCAAGAGAAATAACCATCAGCATTCATCTAGAATTTCAGAAATTGTATATCCTAAATTGGATTAACTACAACATAAGACCATTCATTATTGTGAAACAGAACTATTCATCTCATCTTGGAAAATTCCAAGGTCCTCAACTAATTTTAACAGATGAAAAAACAAATTTTTTTGCTTGAGAGAAGAGATCAGGTTTTGTTTTTCTGAAGCAAGACATTTCTGGTTTATTAGTTTCTGTTATTTCACACTATAACCTTGAATCAATCTCAGTGCCCTGGTCATATCCCAGACCAACTAAATTATAATCTCTGGAGATGGGTCTCAAACATCAGTAGTATTTAAAGCTCCCCAGGAGAGTCCAGTGTGCGCAACCAAAGTACCAGCATTGAGACACATTGCTCTAGAAGCCGCTAGGACTTGTGACTATATAACAGGACAGAATGGGGACTCAGAATGGAAAGTTACCTTGAAAGGTCCTTTTATTTCTTCTCTGACTTCCAGGTAGTAACGTATCCAAACTATTATGAAGAATGAATTAATTAGACCGAATACAGTATTATAAAGGAGATGATTGGTGTTTGTCTTACACTGAAATGAACTCTGACATAGTACAATGAGTTTAATAGTGCATGGCAGTCATCCATTTATTTTAGATAGTAAATTGAAACTACAGTGCAAATTTAAGAAATCCAAGTAATTGCACAAATTAGAGTTTAGCCAATATGCTGAGAACACCTCCTCTCTGGGGAAAATGCCATGGGATTTGGGAGACAACAAAGTGTTCATTACTTCCATATTGTATCCAAGGCACCAAATCTATTTGCCTATTTCTTCATCTGTTAAAAAAATTTTTTTAACTGTTAAAAAAAAAAAAGGAATGTGGGTTGAAATGGTTATCAAGGTAGTCTCATGACAGGAAAAGAAGTTGCAAAAAAAGATAAGTATGTAGGGAAGAGGAGGAGGCAATTCCAACTTCTTTCCTTTGAGGACATGAGGAGTATGCTAGTGATCTGAAGATATGCTTGAGAATTCCAGGCATTTTTGCCAACTGGTAGAGCTACTGCTATGATTCACATCTTTCATTTATACGGTGCACATGAACTAGAAGTGCTTATTTATTATGGCTTCAAAAAGATGAATATTATTAAATGAGATGTATACCCATAAATTTCAACAGCTATTATAGTATTAGTTCATTAAAATTAATAATACAAAAATGTTTTAAGGTTTCCACGTCTATAATTTGCTGCTGAAAACATGCAAACAACTGAACAGATGTAAAGTTTGAATCTTTAATTTTGCCAGTATCAGGCTTGTGCTATGATTAACCAATGCAGCTTAAAAGATTCAAAACAAGAACTTCATAACTGTACTGACAATGAAATGGCTTTTATTAGCAAAATCCTATTCTACATACATGTTTTAGCTTTTCTAAGAAAGTTGAGACAGTTGAGAAATGTTAGATACTATTGTTTTGTGAACAGTTCTATTATTTTGGTAACACAATAGAGATCTGTATTATATTATCACTTAAAATATATTCTCTACTGCATTTCTGAGAGGCTGAAATATATTGAATATATGCAAGGGTGTATATAAATTATATATTTTATAGTAGAATCTGAAAATATAATCTGTCTGGAAACAGTTTCTATCCCATTAAATTTTTTCAATACTACATTTAAATATTATTTTTCCTAAAATAGCAAGGAGAGAAAATAATATATGGCACAGGAACTGATTTTTCTTTTGTTACTTTTTTATGGTCTGAGAAAAATGAAAGGCCATAAGGCTTGTTTCTCAAAATATTCAAAGATAATTCAAAAAGAGACAATTTAAATGACTAGAAACTTTGAGTTCGCTCTGAAATATGTATTATGCTTTCAAGTTATTCTACATTGCTCATGTGGTATGTCCTAAGAGTTCACACAAAACAAAGAATAAGGTTACTAGTTCATTTTTAAAGAGTTTATACAAATAACTGGTGGCCAAATATGAGACTTTCCAAGCTGATTTGATAATATGACTTCCTGTAAAGTGGATACTGATTTCTCAGCAGTATTAGCAGAGCTTTGAAAAGATAAAATGAAAGAAACTAAAGCAGTGGTGCTTTTTTTTTTTAACTCTCATAAGGGAAAATAATCTCTCAAGCAGATAAAATGCTTTTTTCTTAAATTGAGTTGTCATTAAATTAATGGAGTCTAAGTTTTCTAAATAGTATTTCCCATCAAGGTGATCCTCAAAACATATAACAGCTAGTAACATGTTTCTTTATACATAAATCAAAAATTAGAAAATACATTCCTTTTCATTCACTTAAGTGATATAAATATTTATAAAACTGATAACCACGTGATGTAACTCATAGCATAAATTATTCACCAAATCACTCCAATAATTTATATTTGTAAATTTAGAAATGTTAGGAATACTTTTTTGTTTGATACAGATATTTCTACTTCAATGATACCCTGTCTGAGCAATAATCTGACAAGGTAAGGTTCATCTAATAACAAGTGTTAGTTATGAAATTAACTACCAATGGGTCATTTTCTTACTTTCTTATTTTGTTTCAAATAAGGGACCCCTACTGTGTTTCTCAAAAGGATTCCTATTGGTCTTTTGGTCAGGACAGTTCTTCATTGTATGAGACTAACCCAGCATTGTTGAACATGTAGCACACCTGACCAGAAGTAGACCCTCCATTTACTGTAGCAAACAGCAACTACCCAGATACGTCCAAATATCTCCCAGTATCACCCCAGTATTTATTACTCATTCTTTTCTTTTTTTTCCCCTAGCTTTATTGACAGTATCAGTGACCAAAAAAACTGTAAGGACCTAAAGTATACAGTGTGATAATTTGATACGTGTATACATTGTGAAGGGAACCCCCCATAGCAAGTTAATTAACACACCATCATCTCATGTTTCTTTTTTATTTTTGTTTTTGCTTTTGGTTTTTTGGTGAGAACATTTAAGTTCTACTCTCAGCAAATTTCAATTATACAGTACAGCGTTATCAACTATAATCACATTAGATCCTCAGACTATTCATAACTGAAAGATTGTACCCTTTTACCAACCTCTCCGTCACTTTCCCCCACTCCTCAGCCCCAAGCAACTATTTTTCTACTCTATTTCTATGAGGTTTTTCTGGTTTGGTTTGCTGGTTTTTTTAGATTCCGTGTATAACTGATAGCATACAGTATTTCTTTCTCTGTCCAGCTTATTTTACTTAACATAATGCTCTCCAGGTTTATCCATGTCAAAATGGCACGATGGGATTTCCTTTTTTAAGGCCAAAAAAATTCCACGATATGTATATGCACATAATATATACATATATACACACACACATATATATACACACACACACACACCTTTTCTTTATCTATTTATCCATCAGTGGACACAGGTAGTTTCCATACCTTGGCATATATCTCTTCCAGATAATGATTCTGTTTCCTTTGCATATGTACCCAGAATTAGGATTACTGGATCATATGGTAGTTATATTAATTTTCTGAGGAACCTCTATAGTTTTCCATAGTAGCTGTACCAGTGTATATTCCCACCAACAGTGTGCATGTGTTCCCTTTTCTCCACATCTTCTTCAGTATTCTCTCTTGTATTCTCGATAATAATAATGCTAACAGGTATGAGTTGGTATCTCATTGTGGTTTTGATTTGCATTTCCCTGATAATTGGTGATCTTAATTTAAGCACCTTTCATGAACCTGTTGTCCATTTCAATATCTTCTTTGGAAAAATGTCTCTTCTGGTCCTTTGCCTGTTTTTGAGCTGGGTCATTTGTCTTTTTGCTATTGAGTTGTATGTGTTCTTTGTCTATTTTGATATTAACTTTTTATCAGATATGTGGTGTGCAAGTATTTTATCCCAAGTCATAGGTTGCCTTTTCATTTTTTTGATGATTTCTTTTGATGAGCAGTAGCTTTTTATTTTTTATTTTTTAACACTTTTCTATTGAGTTATAGTCATTTTACAATGTTGTGTCAAATTCCAGTGTAGAGCACAATTTTTCAGTTATACATGAACATACATAGATTCATTGTCACATTTTTTTTCTCTGTGAACTACCACAAAATCTTGTATATATTTCCCTGTGCTATACAGTATAATCCTGTTTATCTATTCTGCATATGCCTATCAGTATCTACAGATTTTGAAATCCCAGTCTATCCCTTCCACCCCTCTCCCCCTTGGCAACCACAAATTTGTATTCTATGTCTATGAGTCTGTTTCTGTTTTGTATTTATGCTTTTTATTTTTTTTTTAGATTCCACATATGAGCAATCTCATATGGTATTTTTCTTTCTCTTTCTGGCTTACTTCACTTACTTCATTCTCCAGGGATATCCATGTTGCTGCAAATGGCATTATGTTGTTGGTTTTTATGGCTGAATAGTATTCCATTGTGTAAATATACCACATCTTCTTTATCCAGTCATCTGTTGATGGACATTTAGGCTGTTTCCATGTCTTGGCTATTTTATACAGTGCTGCTATGAACATTGGGGTGCAGGTGTCATCCTGAAGTAGGGTTCCTTCTGGATATAAGCCCAGGAGTGGGATTCCTGGGTCATATGGTAAGTCTATTCCTAGTCTTTTGAGGAATCTCCAGACTGTTTTCCACAGCGGCTGCACCAAACTGCATTCCCACCAGCAGTGTAGGAGGGTTCCCTTTTCTCCACAGCCTCTCCAGCATTTGTCATTTGTGGACTTTTGAATGATGGCCATTCTGACTGGTGTGAGGTGATACCTCATTGTAGTTTTGATTTGCCTTTCTCTGATAATTAGTGATATTGAGCATTTTTTCATGTGCCTGTTGATCATTTGTATTTCTTCCTTGGAGAATTGCTTGTTTAGGTCTTCTGCCCATTTTTGGATGGGGTTGTTTGTTTTTTCTTATTAAGTTGTATGAGCAGTAGCTTTTAAGTTTGATGTCATCCCACTTGTTTCTTTTGGCTTTTGGTGTCAAATCTGAAAAAAAATCTCTAAGACCAGTGTCAAGGAGTGTACCCACTATGTTTTCCTCTAGCATTTACAGTTTTAGGTCTTACATTCAAATCTTAAATCCATTTTGAGTTGACTTTTTTTGTGTATGGTGAAAGATGAGGGTCCAGTTTCATTTTTTTGCAGGTGGGAATCCCATTTTTCCTAGCACTGTTTATTAAAGAGACTATCCTTTTCCCATTGTATATTCTTGGCCCCTTTATCAAAAGGTAATTGGCCATATATTCATGGGTTTATTACAAGGCTGTCTATTCTGTGCCACTGATCTGTGTCCATTTTTATAACAGAACTGTATGGTTTTGATTGTATCTTTGTACTGTAGTCTGAAATCAGGAATTGTGATGCCTCCAGCTTTGTTGTTCTTTTGCAAGATTGCTTTGGCTTTTGGGGGTCTTTTGTGGTTCCATACAAATTTTAGAATTGCTTTTTCTATTTCTCTGAAAGGTGTCATTGGAATTTTGATAAGGATTGCATTGAACCTGTAGGCCACTTTGGGTAGGATAGACATTTTAACAATATTAACAATATTAATGGTTCCTACCCATGAAAATGGAATATTTTTCCATTTGTGTCTTCTTTAATTTCTTTCTTAACAGTTTTCCATATACAGATCTTTTACCTCCTTAAGTTCAATGTTTCCTTGTTGATTTTTTGCCTAGATCACCTATCCATTCTTGAAAGTGGGTTTTTAAAGTTCCCTGCTATTATTGCATTGCTGACGGTTTTTCCCTTCAGATCTCATGATGTTTGTTTTACTTATTTAGGTATTCCTATGTTGGATGCATAAATGTTTACAAATGTTGTAAAGTCATTCTTTGTATCCATCAGAGATCTGTTCCAGGAGCCCTCACTGTTACTAAAATCAGCACATACTCAAGTCCCTTAATAAAATGGCATAGTTCAGGTGAATCTCTGTGTCTGTAGATATGAAACCCGTGGATACAGAGGGCTGGATGCATCCTTTTTGATGAATTGACTCCTTTATTATTATATAGTGAATTTCTTTGTCTTATTACAGTCTTTGACTTAAAGTCTATTTTGTCCAATACAAGTATAGCTACCTCAGCTTTTTTTTTTTTAATTTGCGTGAAATATCTTTTTCCACCTCTGTATTTTCAGACTGTGTGTGTCATTAAAGCTGAAGTAAGTCTCTTGTAGGCAACATATGGTTGGATCTGTTTTTTGTTTTTTTTTTAATGCATGCTCTCTGTCCATTCACTTTCTTTTTGCCTTTGAAAAATATTTTATTTTTAATTTCTTGCCTTCCAGTTTTATTGAGATATAATTGGCATAAAGCACTGTATACGTTTAAGGCATAAGCATAATGATTTGACTTACATAGAGTAAGTTTAGTGAAATCCATCATCACATATAGATAGAAAATAAGAGAAAAAAATTTTTTTCCTTGTGATGAAAACTCTTAGAATTTACTCTTTTAACAGTTTTCACATACAACATAGAGCAATGTTAAATATATAAACTATATTATACATTATGTCCCTAGTACTTATTTAACTCATAACTGGATGTTTCTACCCTTTGACTGCCTTCAACCAGTTCCTCCTTCCCTCATCCACTCTCTCTGGTATTCACAACTCTGATCTCTTCATGTAAGTTTATTTCTTTCTTTCTTTTTGAATTATAATTGACCTGCAACACTATGTTAGTTCCTGGTGCACAACACAGTGATTAGATATGTCTGTACATTACAAAATGATCACTATGGTAAATCTAGTTAGTATCTATTACCATGCAAAGACATTATATCATTATTGACTGTATTTCTCATGTTGGCCATTTCATCCCCACTACCTGCTTATTTTGTGACTGGAAGTTTGTACCTCTTCATTTCCCTCACCTATTTCACTCCTCACCCCACCCTCCTACCCTCTGGCAAACACCTGTTTGTTCTCTGTATCTATGACTGTTTCTTTTTGGTTATGTTTGTTTGTTTTATTTTTTAGATTCCATGTGTAAGTATAATCACATGGTTTTTTACTTTCTCTGCTGACTATTTCACTTAGCATAATACCCTCCACATTCATCCATGTTGTCAAAAAAGATTCCATTCTTTTTATGGCTGAATAATATTCGTGTGTGTGTGTGTGTGTGTGTGTGTGTGTGTCTGTCTGTCTGTCTGTCTGTCTTTATACATACTACATCTTCTTTTTCCATTCATCTATCCACAGGCACATAGGTTGCCTCCCTATCTTGGGTATTGTGAATTATGCTGCAAAGTAACATAAGGGTGCATATATCCTTTTGATTGTGCTTTTGTTTTCTTTAGAAAAGTACTCAGAACTGGAATTGCTGTATCATGTGGTAGTTCTGTATATAATTTTTGAGGAATGTCCATACTATTTTCCCTTTGCTACTGTTTCCCATAGTGGCGGCACCAATTTACATTTGCAACCAACAGTGCATGAGTGTTCCCTTCATTCATCCTTGCCAACCCATGTTACTTATTATCTTTTTGATAATAGCCATTCTGACAGGTGTGAGGTGATATCTCATTATGTCCTTTATTATTATGAGATATGTTCCCTCTCTGCCCATTTCATTTTTTTTTCAATAAATGAATGTTGAATTTTGTCAAAAGCTTTTTCTATATCTTTTGAAATGATAATATGATTTCATCAGTTTGTTAATGTGGCATATCACAGTGACTAATTTGAGAATAGTAAACCATCCTTGTATTTCTGGGATAATACCTAGTTAATCATGTTCTTTCATCCTTTTAACATATTATTGGATATGGTTTGCTGATATTTTGTTGAGGATTTTTGCATCTTTAATCATCAGTGATACCCATAATTTTATTTTCTTATAGTGTCTTTGTCTCGTTTTCATATCAGGGTAATATTGGCCTGGTAAAATGAATTTGGAAGAGTTTGAGAAGGATAGGCATTAATTCCTCTTTAATGTTTGGTAGAATTCACCTGGGAAACTTTCTGGTCCTAGACTTTTATTCATTGGGAGTTTTAAAATTACTGATTCAATTTCATGACTGGTAATTGAACTATTTATGTTTTGTTTCATCTTGACCTAGTCTTGGGAGATTATATGTTTCTAGAAATGTATCCATTTCTTATAGGTTATTCATTTTTTTGGCATGTGAATGTTGTCATAATCTCTTATGATTCTCTGTATTTCTGTGGTATTGGTTTTAACTTCTCTTTCATTTCTGATTCTACTTATGGGGGACCTTTCTGTCTTTTTCTTAATGAGTCTGGCTAAATATGATTTTTGTTCCTTTTGAGAGAACCAACTTTTAGTTTCATTGATCTTTTCTACTGTTGTTTTAGTCTCTATGTCATTTATTTTTGCTCTGATCTTTCTTTCCTTCCACTAACTTTGTTTTTAGTTTGTTCTTTTTCTAGTTTAAGTGTAAGTTTAGGTTGAGGGTTTTTTTTTTATTATTATTCCTAAGGTAGGCTTGTATTGCTATAAACTACCCTCTTAGAACTGTTTCTGCTGTGTCTCACAGATTGAGAATCATGTTTTTGTTTTCATTTGTGTCCAGATTTTTATTTCCTCTTTGATTTCTTCAGTGACTCATTGGTTGTTAGTGTCATATTGTTTAACCTACAGGTGTTTGTGGGGGTTTTCATAGTTTTTTTTTTTTTTTTTTACAAATAATTGACTTTTAGTTTCATATTATTGTGGTTGGAAAAGATACTTGATATGATTCTTAAATGTATTGAGACTTGTTTTTTGGCCTAGCATGTGATATATTCTAGAGAAAGTTCCATGTGTACTTGTGCTGTTTTGGGATGGAATGTTCTCTTGGTACCTATTAAGTCCCTCTAGTCTAATATGTCATTAAAGGCTAGTGTTTCTTCATTGAGTTTGTATCTGGAGAACCTGTCCATTGATGTAAGCAGGATGGTAAACTTCCCTACAATTAATATTTGCTTTATGTATTTAGGTGCTGCTATGTTGGGTGCATATGTATTTATATTTGTTTTATCTTCCTCTTGGATCGATCCCTTTTTCATTATGCAGTGTCCTTTTCTGCCTCTTGTGACAGTCTTTGTTTTAAAGTCTATTTTGTCTGATATCAAAGCTTTCCTAGCTTTCTTTTCTATTTTCATTAAATAACTTTCTCTCCTTTCAACTTCAACCTGTGTCTTTAGATCTGAAATGTCTCTCTTGTAGGCAGATATGTATATGTGGGCCTCATTTTTTTTTAATCCAATTACCCAATCTGTGTCTTTTGATTGAAGCATTTACTCCATTTACATTTAAAGTATTGCCATTTTGTTAGTTTTCTGGTTGTTTTGTAGTTCTTTTTTTATTTCTATCTTCTTATTTTGCTCCCTTCCTTTGTTATTTGGTTACCATGATTGGATTTCTTTTTCTTTTGTGTGTATCTATCACAGGTTTTTGGTTTGTGTTTACCATGAAGTTCATATATATATATATCATATACTTATTATATATGTAACTATCTATGATTATATTAAGTTGATCTCTTATTTTTGGAATCATTCTAATAACCTTTTTTAGTCTTTCTCTCAGCATTTGCTGTTTTTTCACTCATGTCTAATTGTATATCCCTTAACTACTTATTAGGGAATATAGATGATTTTTGCTATTTTTCTCCTTGTTTTAACTTTCCTATTAGTTTTGTAAGTGGTTAGTTTACTACCATTATTGTATATTTGCCTTTACTGATGACCTTTTTCCCTTCATAATGTTCATATTTTTAGTTGTGGTCTTTTCTGCTTAGAGAGGTCCATTTAGCATTTCTCATTAAGCCAGTTAGTGGTGCTGAACTTTTAGCTTTTGCTTGTCTGCAAAATTTCTCTCTCATACAAATCTGAATAGCCTTTTGGGGTAGACTGTTATTCTTCTAGGTTTTCCCTTGCCTCACTTTGAATATATCACTCTGGCCTGCAAAGTTTCTGCTGAAAGTCAGGGGACAGTCTTATGGGATTTCCATTATACATAACTAATTGATTTCCCTTGCTGCTTTTAATTTCTTCCATTTTAATTACAGTGTTCTTGGCATAGACCTCTTTGGGTTAATCTTGTTTGGGACCTAAATGTCTCTTTCCTTTCCCACCATATGGGAGTTTTTAGCTATTATTGCTTCAAGTAAGTTCTTTGCCTCTCTCTCTCTTCTCCTTATGGGACTCTTCTAATGCATACATTGGTCCATTTGATGGTGTCCCCTAAGTACTTTAAGTTTTTTTTTCCTTTTTGCTCCTCAGATGCATTCCATTGCTCTTGTGGTCTGCTGATCCTTTCTTCCATTTGATAGTCTGAACTCCATCTACTGAATTTTTAGTTCAGTTATTCTGTAAAAAGTATTTTTGCTCTTTGTTGAAATTCTTATTTTTCATACATTGCTCTCCTATGTTGGCGAGCATCTTTATGTCCTATTTTAAACCATGATGTAAAGTCCTTATCTCTATTTCATTAAGATAGGTTTTTGTAAATTTATTTTGTCCTTTTATTTGGAACATATTCCTTGCTTCTTTATTTTCCTAGACTTTCTATGTCAGTTTTTGTGAATTAGATAAACTACCTCTCCCAATCTTGACAGTGTCATCTCATGTAGGAGATGAACCTTTATCAGCCCAGTCCGGGCACCTAGTCGTCTCCTAAATTTTTGTGATTATCCACATCTCTTTCATTCTTAGTGGCACCCAGTAGCTGAGTGTGTATCAAGATGCGCCAGTTTCTCAAAGAGGAGAATCACAGTCAGCATCTAGATACAGGCTGATTAGAAGGTGGTCCCTCAAGCAGCAGGTGGGAAAGTAAGTAGCTAAGCCCCTTCCAGGAAAAAACAGTAAAGTGGGCATTTTTCCTGCTCTATGTTGGGCCCAGGTTTATAGTTATGAGGGGAGGGGAAGTGCTCCTGTGCCCTTAACTGTTTCTTTATTTTCTGCTGTCCTGTGGGACTTGTGAATGAAAGTCCCATTGGCTATTAGAGCCAAGCAATCTGGAGACCCACATTTCAGTGACAGTCACAAAAGCTGGGGCACCAGATTTGTGTACAAGCTCCTTCTAGGGAGATACTGGCAACTTGGTTTCATTATTGGAGCGGGATAGAGGGAGAAGGTAGAAGGGGTAGCCTCTAATTTCCCTGGTCTCTGGAGAGGATCTCAGCTGCCCCTAGATACCTACCAAATTAGAAGCCTGGCCCTCAAATGGCAGCTTTTAAAGCATGCAGATAAACTGCTTTCAGGAAAAGACTGAAGATGGGCTATTTTGCCTGCTCCACCTGCACTGAGCCCTGTTGGAATAGCCAGCTAAGAGTTGCTTTTTTGTTTGCTGCAGTCCTGTGGGACCTGCGAATGGAAGCCCTTTGGCCATTAAAGTCAGGTGATCTGGGGATCCATACCTTGGGTGGCAGTCATAAAATCTGGGGTGCAGATGTGTGTACGTGCTCCTTCCAAGTAATGGTGACTTGGAAAAAGCTGGACAGAGAAGGCAGGAGATGGATCCACTGTCTTCCCCAGTCTCTTGGAAGGATCATAGCCAGCCTCTAGTGCTTTCTAAATTAGAAGCCTGGACCTGAGGCAGCAACTTTTAAAGTATGCAGATAAGTATCTTTCAGGGAAAGCTTGGGATATGGGTGATTTTGCCTGATCCCTCATCTCTGAGCCCTGGGGAGATAGCCATGTCAATGCTAGCGTGCCCATTAATAATTGCTTCATTGTTTGCTATTGTCTTGTGGGTCTGATGGACTCAAGCCCAGATGGATTTCTGAGTTAGATGTTTTGAAATTCCCTCTGTTGGGAGTCTTAAACATTGGAATACTAGATGTAGTGTCCATACCCTTTGCTCCTCAAGGAAAAGGTGGAAGCTGAGGGTTCATTCCCTGTTATACTGCACTGTGTGAGAGGTGCAGTTTATGGCAAGAGTGTGCCTCAGCCTTTCCCACCCATTTCAATGTGGGTATTTTCTCATTCATCTGATGTATAGGAATCACTCAGCTAATTTCTGGATCTCTTTCAGAGGGAATTTCATCCTATTGTAGCTGTACATTCATTGTGTATGTGAGAGGAGGGGAGCTCAGGAACTCCTTATATTGCCATTTTGGTTGATTCCTACCTCAGTGTCTTCTAACTAATCAGGCTGCTCAGTATTCTAGTGTCAAAGAAAAGATTTTAAAATAAGGTGAGATATATTTATAATAGATAAAATGATTTTTAAAATAGCTATCTTCTCAAAAGGCAGTTTGAAATATTTTCAATATAAAATGCCAAGATAATGCAAGAATTTTGCATCATCTTAAAGCTTTGATAGTGCATTAAATTTTGATATTTCAAACAGACACTGGCTTTATGGCCCAGCTCAATCACTTATGATGTGACCCTTAGTAAATCAATCAATAAACTGTCAAGGTTTCAAGTCTTTTCCTGTAGTTTTAATCTGTAAATTAGAGAACGTATCTATCCTCAAGGACTTACTGATAATTACAGTGATCCAATACACTGTTTCACGACCTAAATGAGGCTCTTTGAATTATTTCCTCACAAGAAATACTTTTGTAATCTGTTAGAGATTAGGTTAAGACTTAAGATCTCCAGACTACATTTACTGCAAAAATTTTTACATTAAATCTAAATTTTTAGTATTAGAGTTAGTATTAGAGCTATAACTTACTCTATGATTACAAATAGACTCATTGATTAGTTTATTCTATATTTCATGGTACCAGAAATGAAGAAAAAGAAAGCATTTTATATTTTTTAGGAAAAAACCATTAAACCTTATTTCATGGAAAAAATTCTCAATTTTGAATATAAAATTATTACATTATAACATCTAATTGAACATAAATTTTATATGATACTTTTTATTTTAAATAAATTTGTTTGACTCTTAAACAACCGCTCAGTCAAAACTATCACTAAATGATTGCATAATGGCTGTTTGCTTACCTTTTTTCATAGAAAAATGATATTCTGGTGTTTAGTTATTCTGGAGCCATGAATAAAAATAAATCACATTTAGCCCAATTGTGGCCAATTAGAAATTGGATAATATAAATATAATATCATAAGTTACATAATTTAATGGCAAGTTATTATATATAGTCCCCCAAAATTAAGGGAAAAAACAAGTAAATCATTTTTTTGTACTTAAATTTATAATTAAGTTATAAAAGTTAAAAAGACAGGGTATTGCCACAAGTCTTGATAAACTTTAAAAGACTGAAATCATGCGAAGTATCTTTTCAACCACAATTAAAATAAAGCTAGAAATCAATAAAGGAGGAAAATTGAATAAAATCACAAATATATGGAAATTAAATAACACACTTTAAACAAACAGTGGGTCAAAGAATAAAGCATAAGGGAAATTAGAAGATACCTCCAAGTGGAGTGACATCATCATGGCAGCATGAGTCGTTCCTCTTTTAAAAAAAACTCCCCTTCAATTTAGAACTCTTTGGACATCCAAACTGAGCAAAAATGCGTCTGCACAGCACACCAGGACACCCATGAGATCCATTCAGCAGTGCATCTGAAAGTGGGTGGATTGGACCTTTGAGGATGCTTCGGAGCCAACAGGAGACAGTGACAGCAGAAACACCTAGAAGGAGCAACCTAACAGGAAAATTGTTGCTATTTGCTCGTAAGATAGATGATTTCTAATATATTATATATAGAAATTCCCAAAGAGTCAATCAAAAACTGTAGAAACTAATTTCAGTAAAATAGCAGGACACAAAATCAACATACAGAAATCAGAATTGCATTCCTTTACACTAATGATGAAAGTCCCATTTACAACAGCATCAAAAACAAGAAAATACTTAGGAATAAATTTAACCAAGGAAATGAAAGAGCTGTACAATGAAAACCACAAGACTTATGAAAGAAATTGAAGAAGGCTCAAACAAATGGAAAGACATCCTATTTTCATAGATTGGAAGAATTAATATTGTTAAAATGTCCATACTACCTAATGCCATCTACAGATTCAATGCAATACTCATCAAAATACCAAAGGCATTCTTAACAGAAATAGAAGAAATAATCCTAAAATTTGTGTGGAACCACAAAGCAATCCAGAGGGAAAAAAAGAACAAAAGCTGGAGGTATCACACTTCTGGATTTCAAAATTTATACTATAAAGCCATAGTATTTTAAAAAGTATGGTACCAGTGCAAAAATAGAAGACCAATGGAAAGGAAAACAGAGCCCAGAATTAAATCCTGGCATATAGAGTGAACTAATAATGTTCAACAAGGGAATCAAGAACACCCAATAGGAAAAGGATACTCTCTTCAACAAATGGTGCTGGGAAAACTGGATGAACACATGCAGAATAAGGAAATTGGACCATTGTCTAACTCAAAATGGATCAAAGACTTAAAGATAAATCTGATACCATAAAAACTAGAAGAAAACATAGGGAAGAAGCTCCTCAACATTGCTCTAGGTAATGATTTTTTGATACTATGCCAAAAGCACAAACAGCAAAAGCAAACATCAACATATGGGATTACATCGAACTTAAAAGCTTCTTCACAGCAATAGAAACAACAAAATTAAAAGACAACATACAGAATGGGAGAAAAATATTGCAAACCATATTATAAGAGGTTAATATCCAAAATATATTAAGAATTCATACAACTTAATAAAAGATAAATAAGACAAAAATGGGCAGAGAAACAAAATAGACATTGTTCCAAAGACGTCATCAAAATCGCCCACAGGCACATGGAGAGCTGCTTAACATCACTGATCATGGAAATGCAAATCAAAACAACAAGGTATCAGTTCATACCTTTTAGAATGACTATCATCAAGAGAACGAGAGACAACATATACGGTGAGGCTATGGTGCAAAGGGAACCTTTACACACTGTTGGTGGGAATGTAAATTGATCCAGCCACTATGGAAAATGGTACGGAGGTTCCTCGAAGCATTAAGAATCTACCATACAATCCAGCAATTCCACTTACCGGTATATACTCAAAGGAAGTAAAAACAGGATTTTGAAGATATACATGTACCCCATGTTTACTGCAGCATTATTAATAACAGTGAAGATATGGAAACCTAGCTATCTATTAGTGGATGAATTGATTAAAAATATATATATATATATATATATATATATATATATATATATATATAAAATATATATATTTACATATATATACACAATGGAATAGTATCCAGCCATGAGAAAAGAGAATATCCTGTCACTTGTGACAACATGGATGATCTTGAACAAATTATGCTAAGTGAGCTAAATCAGAGAAAGATAAATACTGTATGTGATATCTAAAAAAGTAAAACTCATAAGCAGAGTAAAACAGTGGTTACCAGGGGATGGAGGTGGTGGGGGGGATGTGGAGGAATAAGATTGTACTGAGGTTATTGGTACAAATTTGCTAAGAGTAGTAAACAAGCCACAGAGAATCTAATGCACAGTATAATGAATATAGACAACAGTATTGTACCACAATCATTAAACTTGCTAAGAGACTAAAAATTATCCCAACCACTAAAAAGAAAGGATAATTATGCAGTGTGATAGAGGCCCTAAGTATTGCTACAGTGGCAATCATATTACATTATTTAAATGAATCAAGTTGACACACTATAACAGCTTAAAATTTATACAATGTTATATGTCAAATATATTCCATTTTTAAAACTAGGGAAAAAAGGAAATATAAGAACAAATACAGCATACCAAAACTTAGAAGATACAGCAAAAGCAATGCTCGGGGAAATTTATAGCTATAAACACCTACGTTAGAAAGACAAAGATGTCAACCAATAACATAATTTTACCCCTTCAGGAACTAGAAAAAGAAGAGCAATCTAAACCCAAAACCAGCAGAAAGAAGAAAATAATAAAGATTAGAATGAAGGTAAAATACAGAACAGAGAAACAATATATAGAATCAACAAAACCTGAAGTTGGTTCTTTTAAAAGATTGAAAGAGTTGGAAAGTCTTTGGCTAGACAACAGAAAAAGAAGATGCAAATAACTAAAATTAGAAATGAAATTAGGCACATCACTACCAACGTTACAGAAATGTTTTTAAAAAGACGAGAATTCTATGCCAACAAATTAGATTACCCAAATGAAATAGACACATTTCTTGAAACACAAATTGTCTAAACTTAAGAATAAACAGAATATCTCAACAGACTTATAACAAGTAAAGAACTTCAATCAGTAATGAAACACCTCCCAACAAAGTCCATGACCAAATGACATCACTGGTGAATTATAACAAAATTTAAAGAAGTAACACCAATCTTTCTCAAACTCTTGCAAAAAAAAAAAATTGAAGAATACATCCCAACTTATTCTATGAGGCCATTACCCCAGTATGAAAGCCAGATAATTACAGACCAGTGTCCCTCATAAATATAGATGCAAAATCCTCCAAAAAATCCCAGCAAACTGATTGGTACAATAGGACCAAATGGTATTTATCCCAGAAAGGTTCAACATAAGAAAATCAATGTAATATATCACAGTAATAAAATGGAGGAGAAAAAATGATCCTCTTGACTGATGCATAAAAGGCATTTGACAAAATCTGGTGCCTTTTTTAAAAAAACATTCAGAATACTAGGAATAAAAGGAACTGCCTTAACATGACAAAGGACATTCATGAAAAACCCACAGCTAACATCAAATTCAGTGTGAAAGACTGAGAGCTTTCCCGCTAAGATTAAGAACAAGACAAGAATGCCTGCTTTCTCCACTGCTTGTTCAATACTGTGCTAGAAGTTCTAGCCAGAACAGTAAGAATTAAAAAGCATCTAAATTGGAAATGTAGAAGTAAACTTATCCACAGATGACATAATCCTATATATAGAAAATCCAAAAGAGGCTAACAGAAAGCTCCTAAAGGTGATTTTTTAAAATCCAGCAAAGTTGCTGGTTACAAGATCAACACACAAAACTCAGTTGTGTTCACCAACAGAGAAGAAAGCAGTTTCATTTACAATAGCATTTAAAAGAAAAAAATAACTAGGAAAAATTTTAACCAAGGACGTGAAAGACTTGCACACTGGAAACTATAAAACATAGCTGAAAAAAATGAAGGAAGTTCTTGTTAAAAAAAAAAAAATGAAAGAAGTTCTAAAAAAACTGGAAAGATATCCTGTGTTCATGGATTAAAAGGCTTCATGTTAAGATACCAGTACCACTATCTACAGGTTTAGTGCAATCCCTAGCAAAATTGCAAAATCTTGTAGAAATGGACAATGTGATCCTTAAAATCATGGGGCCATGAGTAACAACAACAACAAAAATCTTAACGAAAGCACAATGTTGTAGGACTCACATTTTAAATTTCAAAACTTACTTCAAAGCTACAGTAGTCAAAATAGTATGATATTGGCAAAAGGATATGGAATAAAAATGGAATAGAAAGTCTAGAAATAAACCCGTATGTCTATGGCCACTTGACTTTTGACAGGGGTGCTAAGTCCATTCAATGGGAAAAGAATAGTCTCTTCATCAAATGCTAGAACAACTGGATTTCCACATACATAAGAATAAAGTTGGACCCCTTACCTCATACCATGTACAAAAATTAACTCAAAATGGATCAACAGCCTAAATATAAGAGTTAAAACCATAAAACTCATAAAATAGATAAATCTTCATGACCAATGAATTCTTAGGTGTGACACCAAAAAGCATGAGCATATGAATAAATTGAGCTTTAGCGGAATTAAGTATTTTGTGCATCAAAAGGACATTTCAAGAAGTTGACAACCTACATAATGGGAGAAAATATTTGCAAATTATATATCTGACAAGGGCTTAATACCCAGAATATACCAAGAACTCAAGAAGACACACAACCCAGTTAAAAAATGAGCAGTAGACGTCAGTAAATTTTTCTCCAAAGATATACAACTATCCAGTAAGCACATGAAAAGATACACAGCATCATTAGTCATTAGGGGAATTAATGCAAATCAAAACCACAGTGAGATTCATACCTACTATAATGGGTATAGTAATTTAAAAAAACCAGATGATAACAAGTATTGGCAAGGACGTGGAGAAATTGGACCCCTATGCATTGCTGGCAGGGATGCAAAATAATATATCCCACTTTAAAAACAGTTCAGAGTTTCCTCAAAATGCTAAACATAGAATTACAGTATTATATAACAATTCTACTCCTGGGTATATACCCAAAAGAATTGAGAACAGGGACTCAAGCAGATACTTGCCAGTGTTCATTGCAGCATCGTTCATCATAGCCAACAGATGGAAACAACTCAGGTATCCAAGAACGAATTAATCTATAAACAAAATGTGTGTGTGTGTGTATACACACACACACACATACACACACACACACACAATGGAATATTCTTCAGCCATAAAAAGGATTTTTTTTTTGAGAAATGAAGTTTTGATACATTATGCAGTATCAGTGAACTTTGAAAACATTAAGTGAAATAAGCCAGACACAAAAGGATGAATATTGTATGATCCCACTTCTATGAGATACCTAGAATAGGCAAATTCATAGACACAGAAAGTAGATTAGAGGTTACCAAGAGAAGAGGAGAGTGGGGAATTGGAGAATTATTGCTTAATGGCGACAGAGTATCTCTTTGTGGTGATGAAAAAAATTGGCAGAAATAAATAATGGCGATGGTTGCACAACTTTGTGAATATAATGCCACTGAATTATATACTAAAAATGCTTAAAATGCCAAATTTCATGTTATTTGTATTTTACCACAATAAAATAAGACTTTAAAAAAAAATTACTCACTTCTTACCTGGTTACAGAAACAAAACTTTTAAAAATCAAGTAATTTTGCCTGATAGCTTCATAAACTATATTGAAAGTTACTTGGGTGATATAGACTATGTTGCAGTTTGCAACATAATTTATTCAATATAAAACGTTAACTTTGCAGGATTAATAAATATATTTGGCTCTGAGATCCTGAAGATACGAAAGATAAAGATGAAATTTAAAATCCAATTTACATTAACTTTTCATGTCTATTATCAGTAACTCTATACCTGCTTGTGACTAAAAATATCACTCTACTTTAGCTGCTAAGGCCTACTTAAATCAATCAAATTTTGACACAACAAAATTCTTATGTAATATGAAGAATAAAGAGCAATAAAACGCCAAGCCTTTTGTCTGTCCCATCACACATAAAGGATAGGACATACCTCCTTTATAATACTGATTTCAGGGTTTTCTAATTAACCTCTAGAGAAATGTAAGAACTACAAAATATACCTCAAATATATTGATAATATTCAATACATGCTGAAATTACAGTTGAGAAGCTTGATTTGGGACATTCTCAAAAATGTGCTAATTATTCATTCTATTCTCTGAAGTCTGTCCTTATGTACAGGCACTCATCCATCCATTCAACAAACACATTTAGTACCCACTGTAAGCACTGTGCAAGTTGCTAAAATTACAAAATGAATAACAATTTTTGACAGTCTTTCTGCCTCTGAAAGAATCTTCAAAATATAGAAACTACTTTGTGGTCTTTGATGGTGAAAATACATTTGAACCATATTTTGGGAGGAAAAAAATCATAGCCTTATTTTCCAGAACACATGAGAGAAATCCTTCTGAGGTAAAATTGTTTTTACAAAATAGAATTTATGAAGAGGCAGAAGTACCTGTATGAGATTCTGGAATCCTGGTTCTTCTTTCTAAACCAGATAGTGACATGGAGATTTTCTTCACAGTTTTCTCACTGTCTGATTTCACATTATGCATTTCTCTGAGCTTTTTCTTTCTTCCTTTCTTTTTTCTACATTGAAAAACAAGTCAGATACAACTTTTGGGATTATCACCCTTTTCTTCAGTAGTTTTAAAAGTCACTTCATTATTTTCAGTCAGAATTAGTTTTTCCTTTAACTCCTAGGTGCTCTGCTCCACATTATCCTAAGCTTCAGGACCCAGGAAGACAGAGCAGCCTTTGTCTGGTACATTGCTGGCTGTTGTAGAGGAGCAAAAGAGACTTCCACAGCATCTTAAACTGCAAAATGTTCTACTTAGAAGTAACACACAGGCTTTTCATTGGACAGGCATTGTCATTTGTCAAGTGTCATGGCCATACCTAACTTACAAGGGGCAGGGAAGGGCAAATAAACCAAGTTCTCGGGAGACTAGAATATTTGTGAAAAGCCCTAAATGTATCACAACTATTAAAATTTTAGTCTAATTTATTTAAAAACTTGGATAGAATGGATAGTGCTAAATAAAAAGTTACCTAAAGGGACTCAAGAAGACATAAATGTACCAATAAGTATTAAAGAAACTGACTGGTATTTAAAAACCTACCCTACACCTGAAAAGACAACAGGCCAGAATGGTTTTATAGGTTAGCTATGTCAAGCCATCAAGGATTCTAATTTTATGCAAACCATTTCAGAGAGTAAAAAGAGAGCACAAGATTGGCAATGTCAGAACAAAGGCAGTCGGTGCTTCTGCTTGCAAGATATGCAGACACACAGAGATCCATGGAGAATTGTCACTTAACTTTCAATGTGTTTTATGAAGTCAATAAAATCATGATATACAAACTAGGCAAAAATCCCATAAAACAGGAAATTATAGACCAATCTTCCTTACAAATATAGGCATAAAAATGCCACATAAAATATATAAAGCTGAATCCATTAATGTATAAAAACCAGTATCATGAATACATGAAATTTATCCTGGGTATGAAGAAATGATAAACATTGGAAAAATCTATCACTTTAATTCACCACTTTAACAGATTTTTTAAAAATTATTCAAACATTTAAGAAATCTGCTGTTTGAATTCATCACACTAACAGATTAAAAAATACTATATGAACATCTTGATAGATACACAAGAACTATTTTGACTTGACCAAATAATGAGTATGTTTAAGATTGGCACATTTTCTGACTCCTGGTAGAGTATGATTTTCACTGCACTATGCTTTTTTTCATTATAGTTTTTGACAAAAAAAAATGTGTCTTTACTGTATTCTTTAGTTTAAAATAGCATAATTAAAATGTACTAATACTATTGGATATTCTTTAAACCATGTCTTAATACCAAACTAATTATTAGGCTATCTCCAGTAGTAGGTTGTGCTTAAGTCTTTGTAAAAGTGAATTTCTTGTGCAGAAGCTTCTCCACTGACTTCAATACAAATACTTCTTTTTGGAATGAAGTGTTTGTATGTATTAAAATATATATATTTACCCTTACCATAATGGTTTTAATCAGTATACTGTCTCCTAGGACATGCATTTTAAATAGGGGAAAAAATTGGTTCTTCGGGGCCAAAATATCTTAGGTATTACAGTGGTTGGTGGCTCTCAAGAGCTCAACCCCACCTGGTAAAACTTTATTCCTTATTTTAAATTTCTCTTATTAGGGAGAAATTAAGCTTAATTTATTGATTAGAATATTTAATTTAAAATAAATTTAACTTATTTTTTCCTCCTTACATGGATGATAAGGAAAAAAAAAAGATTGAGAAACAAGTTCTAGACTACAAGTTTCTTAAGACAGGAACCATGTCTTAAAATATCTTTAAAATCCTCAGCCACTGAGAGATAGTACATATACTGTCCATAAATGTCTAATAAATTCCATAGTTTCAGTAACTGATACTCTTATCTATGTAAAGTTAGCAACTGCCTTAGAGAAATCAACTCATACTTGAAACAGTTTCTCAGCCATTTGTTTGCCCCAACAATGGTAAGCGTACTGATTTATTCAGAAAAGGTAGACACAGTGTGAAGAACAAGCACTGACAATAAAAGCATCTTCATCCTCATGTTGAAACTAGTGGTGACTATAGTAATAAAAATATAAGAAAAAGAATCTAACATCTATTTACCTGTGGGCCAGGAATGTGCTTTTTCTGTATTAATTCATCTAATCCTCACATTAGCCCAATGAATTAGGTACTTTCATTATCATCATTTTACAGTGGAATTTGCAGTTAATCTCTGTGATTAGTATTCTGGCAATTTTTCTAATGTCATAATCGATCTAAAACTTACCAAGTAACAATGTCTGTAAGGTGATTTCCTTTTAGTCTGATTTTGATTTAGAAATGACGATCATCTCCAATGTACGGTTCTGGAAATGCCAAAATTATTACAAACACCTACTCAATCCTTCCTCACTTAAAAAAAATTAAGAAATTAACATTAACCAAATAATAATCATTATCTACCTTACCTATAAAAACATATTGAATTAGCCGTCCTGGGTCAACACTGCCTTCCGGTGTTCAGAGTTGCAAATGTTACAGTTCACTGTCTTCCTAACAGTGCCTTCTTCCTCATTCCACCAGTAAAGATCTTACCATTAATGAGGACACTTTTAGGGTGAAAGGGGCACTATCAGTAATTATACCAGGACATCAGGAGTAACTGAGACTGTCCTGTGGGAAACAGTACTATGATCTCCATACTCAGAATTCTTCATCTTTTGTGCCTTGTCTAATCTTGGCTCTACTGTTTTCTACAACTATGCCATTAAAATCTTTGACCCAGATAACTGAAACTTTTGAATCTCAAGAACCTAAGACCTCTAAATAATCCTTTTGGACAGAAGAACAACATACTTCAAAATATAATAGTAATGGTAATAATTTCCAATAACAATACTACCTGTTCTGCAGCCTGTATTTGTAAAGAAGTTTTTGAAAAGGTATATAAACTACTTTGGGAATATTTGTGTTTATGTATTAGGATAATCTTTGACTGTGATAAAAAAAAAAAAAAAAGCTTCCCACCTCCACTCTCCTATGCAAACAGGCCCCTTTCCTCTTAAAATACTGACTACACTTTAGAGAATGGTAATTAGTCTTAAAAAGCTGTGAGGATTGAAATCCCCTAAATATGCTCTCCAAAATAGCATGCCTACAGGTTGGCTGCAAGGCAATCCATTGGAATGTAGGAAAATAACATTAAAAGTTCTGTTATATTTATCTAAGAAAGAAAAGCTAAGCTTTGCTAATACTTAGTGAGGCCTGACACTGGCATTCTTACTGATGTGTTATGATGATACGTAATGTTACTGAGGAAAACTGCGGGCTTCCTCAGTATGAAGGAATATGAAGGGCTGTCGTCATTAGTTTGTTAGTTTTGCAGGTGTTGCAATGTATTGAAGTTTGCATATGCCCAGTTAAATGAATTTTGCATTATATTATTTAGTTTTAGCTACACTACCAGCACAAAGTGGACAAAAAAATTAAATAGAATCCTATAAAGGAATCAGATTGAAAATAATACTAATGAGGCAAACAAAAAATTAGAAGAGCAGACACATCATTCTAGTATAAGGTTTTTGTATGCTATAAAAATCAATAATTAAAAACAATATTTGATAGGAAGCCAGCTGAAAACATTAGGAAATATTAAAAACCTATTTGAAATATGACTATATAATTTGTTCTGAAATATCACTTATTTCATCTGTCTCATCCTTTTTAATTTCAAGTTTTTAACTATATAAGTAAATGTAATTTATAAATAAACACTTTAAATGGAATATAATCTATAAAAATACTGCATCACTATGTTATTCACCTGAAACTAATACTGTAAATCAATTGTACTTTAAGTTAAAAAAAAAAAGATAGTCTCTTGACTTCATATTCCATGCTGTTTGCTATTCTTACCATTCCTAACCTTAAAACCCTCAACTAAAAAAGACTTCTTGATGGTTGCTTCTCATTAAAAAAAAAAAAAAAAAAAACTGTCAGGAATACAACATACCACTCAGTGGTCATGGTCCCTCTGTTCATAATGCAGCTTCTGTTCTGAGCACTTATCTGAATTTAATAAGCTTTATATAATATGTTCCTCTATCTTCTAGGTTTCCACAGACATGCAGCTCCAGTTACAAGAAGGCAGTTTCCACATGGCGCACATAGGATGGATTATCTGCACTTTGAGGATGACAGCCGTGGATGGTGGTTTGACATGGATATGGTGATCATCTACATTTATTCTGTGAACTGGGTCATTGGATTCATTGTTTTCTGCTTTCTTTGCTATTTTTTCTTTCCGTTTTAGGAATTTTCATACCTTACTACAACTGAACAATCAAATGATGTAGAGAACAATTACTTAAACATTTTTAAATGTGCTTTGAAGTTTTTATAATGTTGCATTATATAAACTGTTGGTGTTTATAGAAAGTCTGAGAATAATGGACTTATTTATTAATGTTTTTCATGTAACAAACTAAACTTTATTCAAGAGCTAATCTGTCTAGGACTTAGCAACAATGCACTATTAATTTCATAGTTCTTGGTTTGTGATTTTTGGCTAATTTTACAATGTCAGTTTTACATTTATCTTGATTGTAAAGACTGTGATTTTTCCCTCCACTTAAAAATGAAATGATAATCTGAGTAGTTAGTATCCTTAATGATAAAATATTTAGTCAATCATCACATATTCCCAGGCCGATTATATGCTTTAATGATAACCATATTCTCTGGGAACCAGTCTAGCAGGGTATATTCAGTTTTGGTGTCCAATTATTTCTACTTACGTCCCTTTCTAGTACCAATAAACTTGACTATCCTTTTTATTTTCTTTTTTAACAGACCTAATAGTAGCATTAGTGCAAAATTTTAAATTATTACAAGAACAGAAGAGTAGACACAAAAGAACAAAACAGACTAATTCCCACCAAAAGACACTTAGAAAAATATATTAATTTTCAAATCACAAGATTACTCACCTGAATAAATAAAAAGTTTACTTTCAGTGGCCTAAAAGAGCAATGCATGTCATGTCCAAAATTAACTGATTTAGTGATTCTTCTACCTTGGAGGTTGTCAAGTATATTGTAAATGTGCAATAGAGAGGGTGGCTTTTAAATTTTTTCATTGTTATTAACTAATTTAATGTCTAGAATAAAGAATTGTTGGAAACAGGTTTATGGATTTATAGGAAAAACCTGGTATTTATATTTATTATTACAGTAATCTTTAGAATTAGTTTGCCCTAATTTTTTTTTTTTTAGAGATCTGAATTATCCCAGTACAAAAAGGAATTGAGGCAGGCATTCCAGTTTTCAGAGTGAGAAAACTAAAGCACAGAGAAGTGAGCTTATTTGTTTCAGTCACTCAGATGGTCTCTGAGTAATGTAAGATGAAAGTTTTGATTATCAACTACTAACTCAATATTCCTACACTATCATGTCATAAGTCTGATAACGTATTATGCATTTTTTTACATAAGGTAGGTGAACCTCTCATGGTACTAAAAATATAACCACCATCCAAACAAATTGGGATTGATCAGGCCTCAACAGTTCAGTCTATGAAAAATCCAGATTTGTCCTAGTTACTACTGACTATATTTGAATAAAACCTTTTCACTGACAGTATGTGATGTTCTAAGAAGTATGAAAGAATGATACAGATTTTTATTCTAATACTGCTCTTACTGTGTTTAAAATTATATCTGTGCAAGAAAATAGCATGCATTAGACATCATTAAATCCAGAAAGCTAAAAATTAAATATAGTTTAGAAACACAAATCAATTTTTGCTCATATATTAAAAAACATAAATAAATTATGCTTGCAGTCTAGTGACATATAACTAGTATCTTGGTGAAACAGCATTGTCGGCAAAGCTCAGTGTTACTTTACAGACATAAAAGTGGATATTTACAATCACTAAGTTATTGTTCAAAGTAACGATATTATGGTATAAGGGGAAAATATCATCTCCTTAAAATACAAGGGAGGAAAAATTAACAGAACACATATGGGGGAGCAATATTTTAAGAACTTTAAAATAAACTGCAGCTATTTCCCAAGCAACTTGTGACTTATAAGCTCTAGCAAATATGCCCTCATTCATTCCTAAATTATTCAAAAATTGTTAATTATACATGAAGTAAAATAGTATTATAAAAACAGATTTCTCAGAGAAACAAAATTGATTCCCCATATGTACTTATTATGTCAGTTGATACATTATCAGTTACAGGTCTGGATCTATAAGCTAAATATACTTAATGCCCTTAAATATAATACCCTTTAAAAAAGAAAGCACGGGCTACAGGAGCATTCTCAAGTCACACAGCCACCAAGTGATATAGCCAGGAATCAAACTCACATATGCCTAGTTCTTGAGCCTGTATTTCTTCCACAACACCTTCTAAGAAGTCCAGTTCTTAATTCAGGGACTTCTCTAACAGCAATAAAAAATTCAGAGGCATCCCTTCTGTGTGAAATTTCTGGAAGTCCATTGGTCCATACTATGTCAAGATATCCCTTCCAAGATGAAGGATAAGGGGTGACAGCTGACCCCCCATCACTCAAAAAGAGAAACAATGTTCACAGGTCTTCTTTGAATTTTGGCAGTAACACATGCCTTATCTGGGTGTGCTACTCTGACCCATTTACCAAATGACTCAAAAAGCTCCCTGTATTGAGTGGGACCAGAACAAGAGAAGGCCCTGACAGGTCCATGCTGCCATGCAAACTGCTCTCTCATTTGGGCCATATGATCCAGCACATCCACTGGCCTTTGAATAGTCAGAGGTAGATGGTGTTGCTGTTTGACAACTTTGGCGAGCTTCAAGAGGTACACCACAGCACAGACCATTACGATTTTAGAGGAAAGCCACACCATCCTCTGTGGATAACTGTTCTACTTTTGAGAAACAGCTTGCCTGCTACTGGGCCTTAGTAGAGAATGAACATTTGGCCATGGCCCACTAAGTTACCATAATACCTGATTTACCCATCATAAACTGGGTGCCATCTGACCCACCAAGCCATAATGCCGGGTGTGCACAGCAGCACTCCATTATCAAATGAGGCCCTGAAGGCACAGGTAAGTTGCTTGAAGAAGTAGCCCAAATATTCATGGACGCTGTTCTTGCTACATTACCTTCACTCTCTCGGCCC
Organism: Camelus bactrianus; assembly: GCF_048773025.1. Lineage (NCBI taxonomy): Eukaryota > Metazoa > Chordata > Mammalia > Artiodactyla > Camelidae > Camelus > Camelus bactrianus. The sequence goes on from NC_133541.1 coordinate 44,485,376, forward strand.
ATACCTATGCCTTCACACCTAAGACCAGATGACTGAGGAGTATAACAGACCTGATTTACAAAGAGTTCTACAGGATTTGTAGGTACCACTCACAAGTGGACTTCTGACACTCTACTGCTCTCCTCTGGACCTCCCTGAAGGGTGATGATGAAGGAAATCCTCTCGGTGGGCAGAGCTTCAAGCAGTGCCCTAGGTTGTTCATGTTTCCTGTGAGATAAATGTCTGAACTGATTAATGGACTATGATATGAGTATGTCTGTATAAATATTAACCAAATATTTTTCCTTCTGTCTTATCCTCTTATCATCTAATATGTTAGTAACAGCTACCTTTATATCACAAAGTGTGTTGATATAATTAATCTTTAGTACTTAAATTACAAAGGAGATGAGAAACATCACCCAAGGACTTTGTATCCTCTTGCATAGGAAGAGCTGGCATGTTTGCAGTTGTATACGGGATAGCTGTATCATGCTAGACAGTACTGTTTAAGGATATGGTTTAAGATATATGTGGGTACCAAGTTGACAAGGGGTGGACTCTGATGGCTTCGTGGGATGACAGATTGGCTAGGCTAAAGTACATTCCCCAGAATGACCTTTCTCCAGTTCATCATCACCCTGGCAAGGACTATAGGTCCCTTTGAGGGAAGACAAAGGGTAACAGTATATATTTTTGGTGGTGTAGAAACATCTGGGGGTCTGAGTCTGTTAACTGGCTCAAACCTGGAATTTATAGAAAATTGATTCTGTGTTTTGGTTAAGTCAAGTTGACTTCTGTTCAGTAGACTAGAATTCCTCTGCTCCTACAGATCAAGTACGAATTTAAAAGGCTAGCCATCTTTTCCTAGTCTAGGAATCTCATGATAACTAGTCAACCCCCTAAGTCTCTGCAAGTCAGACTAATCTACCTACCATTTTGACTCCATTGTTTATTATGGTAACAATGCACACCTCATCTTTGGCAGTTAAGTGCCACCATTTTGCCCCTGGCATCCCAGGATCCCATTATCTCCACTGCATTTAGCAATCACAGTTCAGTGGCAGCGGTTTCCTCTGTAATTTCTGACCTAAAGAGAAAAGAGAGCACAGAGCTTTTCAAGGGTACTGAGGCTCCCCAACAAATTTATTTTCCACAGCTGTTGTGAAAGGTGTGTCTTTCCAGGGTTGGAGAGCAGGTCTTACAGGATAAATACACTCTAGCACTGCAATCTCCCGAAGCCTTCAGACACCTTCCTGTACAACATAAAATGGCATTTCAACTTCATTTAATGTAGACTACCTTTTGGGTCCAGCCAGTTAACCAACCAACCAACTCATCAGAGCCCTTCCTAACTCCTTCAGTTAAAACACTGAATCCTGGTTAGTGAGCCTGTATCAGTAAATTCAGCATGACTCGACTTTATAATCCTTCCACCTTGATCACACACTCTTAAAATCCATTCTCACATATCCCCTAGATGTCATCTATAAAAAATAAAAAAATCAGTTTTTTGTGTGTATCACACCTCTTCATGAGTCACAACTAGCACATCATCTTTTGAGAACTGCTGCAGCTTATCTAGTTATAGATCTAAAAACAAAAAGGACTGTTGGGAAGTAGGTCCTGAGGAGGAAGGTCAGGAGTGCCTGGCGAGCAGCCACTTCAGGGGAGACCACTCTAGGTTCTTCAGGTAAAAGGGGGCTATCTTCCTATATTAGGCAGAATTCTCCCGAGAAGCAGAACCAATAGGTTATCTACTTAAAGGTTAATTTCAAGGAACTGGTTTCATGAGATATTAGAGGCTGATGAATGCCACATCTGCAGAGCCATTGTCCCAGCTCAAGACCAAATCTCAGAAGCTGCTGTAGAACCAGAAACAGCCAACATCGCAGTTTGAGTCTGAAGGCCAGAAGGATTCTATGGAACCATGAAGAGGTAATGTGTCAGTCTGAAGGCTGTCAGGCAGAAGAATTCTCTACTCAGAGGAGGGTCGGTCTCTCCTTTTATTCAGGCCTGACTGGATGAGGCCCGCCCACATTATGGAGGGCAATCTGCTTTACTCAGCCAACCTATTTAAATGTCAACTTCATCCAAAAACATCCTCACAGAAACACTTAGAATAACATTTGATCAGTATCTAGGAAGATATTGGGAAGTCCAGTCAAGCTGACACAAAATCAACTATCACACTTCCTCAGGCAGAAATGCAAGGGATGCTTCTACTGGCGAAGATGACTCAGTTCTCTTTGGGAGGTCCAGATCCTCCAGCTTTATCAGAGTCTACCCATAGGTCCTCACTCCTGTCTGCAGGCACCCATTCCTTCCCAGTTAGGGACCAAACTTTAACAGAGGTGGTTGGGAATTCAATTTGCATTGTAATTTATCCACTTGCAGGAGGCAACTCTGGTTTTCAGAAACCCTATAGCTACAGCTGTACAGCTACAGAACCATGTTTCTTTGAGGGCAGATAAAGCAGCTTTCAGGTCACTGATGCAGAGACTGAGAGGAATTTACATCCCTGGGCTCATCTTTTTCGTTGCTCACTTTCTCCTGGGCAATTAGAAGTAACTAACCAACAGCATTATAGCCCTTACTTTGACAGAAGTGTTCCGGGACAGCTTAGGCTCCCTGAGCCTCACCTTCTGTAGGGACTCAGTTACAGGTATCCAAAGGTGATCGCTTCAGCAACCCTTTTGCCACGTCATCATGCCATGAACTACCAGTGTCCTTTTCACCACTGGAAACAGGATCACTAGTGCCTTCAAATCTTACCAGATTAGAGACACATTTCCAGAAAATGAGAACCAATTCAGAGAACTCATCCTTGTGATTGTTCCTCTGGTACCACTTCTGGCACCAAAATCTGTCAAGATCCAAACATACAAGCAAAACCAGTAAGAAATATCTATGTATCGATGCATACTTATGTACACCAATAATACATATGTATGTTTGTGTGTATATACACGTACACATAACAAGGAATTGAAATGGCTTACACAGTTTTGGTAGCTGGTTAAGAAAATCCAGAGCCCACAGGGCAAGCAGTTAGAAATGGAAGAACACAAAAGGCCTGGGTTCCAAAAACAATGGCAAAAGCTGTTGTCCACAGGTAGATTCTCTTTCTCTAGGGAAGGTCGAAGCCCTCTTCAAGACCTTTCAACTGATTGTCAGGCCCATCCAGGATGATCTCCTTAATAACTGATTTGGAACTTTATGCCTGAAAAATCCCTTCACAGCAGAAGCTACATCAGTGTTTCATTAAGTAGTTAAGAGAAGATTAGCTACAAACTAGCTAATGCCTTCCTCCCCTCCTCCAACCCCTGTGAAACAATAACTCTTCTGCCCACCTACCCAGAAACGTACTGGAAAGGGAGCTCTGGGGAAGGTAGTTCAGCCGAGCCCAGCTGACATACCACCAAGCCATCACACATGGTGTATATGCTCCCTTAACTGCTCCCTCACTGAAGTTCATCTCTGGGCTATTTATACAAAATGACCAATCAGGATAAACTCAAAAGTTTATAGTATAACTTTTAATAAATCTTCTCTAGTACCGTAAAAGGTTTAAAATGTTCTACATAGGTGGTCTGGTTATCTACTGTTGAATAACAAACTACTCTAAATTTAATGGCTTAAGAAAACAGTCATTTTATTATATCTGTTTTGTGGATCAGGGATTCAGACAGCGCTCAGCTGGATTATTCTTCTGTTCCACACGGTATCAACAGAAGTTACCTGGTGACATTCAACCAGCAGTAGACTGGTCTGGAGGGTCCATGACGGCTCCACTCCTATGACTGGTGTCTTAGGAGGGAGGGCCTGAAAACTAGGCTCAGCTAAACTGGCACAACAGAGCACCTACCTGTGGCCTCGCTAACAGGGCAGTCTCAGGGTGGTCAGACCTCTTCCATGGCAGCTCAGGACTCCCAGAGGGACTGCGCATAAAACCCAGGCAGAAGCTGCAAAGTTGCTTATCACCGGCCTCCGAGGTCCTGGATTTTCTGCTTTCTATTGACCGAGAAGGTCACTAAGGCCAGTCCAGATGCAAGGACAGGGGAATCAGATTCTAATGGAGTAAGTATTTAATTCATTACACTAGGAAATCTCTGTGTGGGGTATAAGAAATATAAAAATAGTCCTTGGTAAAAGGATTATAAAACTGAAAAATGTGTCAACTGTCTAGTCCACCTTGATTACCTGTGTCAGAAAAGTATCAAAGAGCTTAATACTTAATAAATATTATCTTCAACATGATGTGCACCAGTGCTTCTCACACTTTAATGTCCACGGGAAGCCCTAGAGACCTTGTTAAAATGCAGGTCTGGGATAGGGCCTGAAATTCCACATTTCTAACAAGCTCTCATGCAGTACCAATGCTACTGATGAGAAACAGTGATCTGTGTCAGAGGCCAACACACTTTTTCTGTAAAGAGCTAAATAGTAACTATTTTAGGTTTTGTGGGCCTCACAGAGTATTTTTCACACATTAAAAAAAAAAAAAAAAAAACCCAACCCCAGATATATGTCCCTGCTCTTCAAACTTGTCTGCATAATAGAAACACTTGGGGAATTCCTAAAAATACTAATGCCTAGGTCAGACTCCAGACACTGATTTAATTGGTATAGGAATAAGGATTCTTAAAAGTTCCCTAAGTTAAATCTAGTATGTGGTAAGTTTGAAAACTAATGATCTTTACCACTTCCTATTTCTACCCGCTTGCACTTTTTGGGTCATTAAATCTTTTTTAATACATCTGAATGAGTGAATTAATACAGATCTCTCTTCTTCAACACAAGACTGACAATCTAATTAAAAAATAAAAACCAAAATTAGATGCTTTCCAGCACATCCCTGTTCCCAACAGGAAGCCTGTCCCCAATGTATATCATATGTCAGGAAAATAAAATGAAGTTGGATGCTGAATTGAGGCCTGATAGAAAGTGATGAGTAAGTAGGTTGCTGGAGGGAAGAAAGTGAAATGCAGAAAACTTCAAATAAGTAGAGTGGTAAATTGCAAGGCTATGAAAAGTAGAAATTACCATTAACCTCATCAATCCAAGAATAATTAGGAAAAACCTTTATGAAGCCTCAACTAAAGCCTTCTGCTTTAAAGATTTATAAGCATGTCGATATATAAATGACTCGAGAAGCTTGCTTAAAATGTTCTCTTGAATATTTTTAACTTTCTTATTTTATACTGTATATCTGCATTATAAAGCATTCCCCAAGAAAGTTATAAATTCTTATTTAGCTCTGAATTAATATGCATTTAACGTAACACACTTGTTAAAGCATCATACCTGCTACCTTTCTAAGCAAATAACTCTAACTGTGGGATTCCTATTTTATTGATACAATTTGAAAGTCTTTCCCAAGTAAAATATTCCATCCTTCACACTTCATAACTGCCATCTTTCCCAAGTAAAAAATTTTTATCTATAACATATTGGGTATTTGTTCAGAGGTAATATCAATAAATTGTTAAAGAAAACAGTTATAGTGTAGCCAAGTGATACTCCGTTTTTCATTACATCCTATCTTTTCTCTTTACTTTATCTGATGCTCTTGTTTCAGTTTTTCTCTCTGAACTGGCTCCCTTTGGTTTTAACCTCCTGGATTGCATTTCCCTCTACTCCTGAAACTTTCATACACAATAGTACAGCCTCACATAGTAAAACCCAACAATACCACGTGGTTAAAAGTTCTCCTCAGTCATTCCTGCATTCAACAAATAAAAATAGTCCATGCTGACTATTCACTGCAGAATGAATGCACACTTACCCTACAAGTTGTGCCCAATTCAAGTTTTGACCATGACCGAAATTCCTCTTAAATGCCAATCACATATCCTGAGGAATACAAAATAATTCTTTTTATTACCTCACAATCTATATACTCCTTCTATTTTAAAAAGAGAATTCAAAAATCTACTTGGTATCTGATTATTCAAATGAAAGCTACAGCTGTTGCACGAAAAATTTTCTATACCTGTCTGCTTCCTGTTGTGGACTCAGAGATAATCAGTACATATGTGTATCCATACATCCATTTCTGCTTATGACTAAAGCTAAAAGTAGAGGGAAATTAAGTGGAAATTGCACCACCTCAGTTCTTTCTACCAGACAAACCTCCACCCATAGTTACAAGTTATTTTACAGTTCATGGTTACTTTGGGCGTGTCTTTTTCCTTCTACAAAGTAGGGAAAGAAAGGCACACATGACCTCCCTAGGAAACAATGTCTCTTTGCCCTAATTATGGCAGGGACAGCTTGTGGCTGAGAAGAGGCAGAAGGTATATTTTATTTTCAAAAATTATAAACTTAAAACTTTCAGAGATGAGATACATTTAGAAAGATGATTATTTTATCAACTAATTTTAAACCCATTATAATTTGGCCCAATCTGGCTTTAAACTATTTCAAAATAATTTGTCATTGTTTATTGGTCATTTCTGCAATATTCCATCTCATTTCTTTCCAGTAAGAAAAAAACTTAATTGAAGTGATAGTAGGTAAGCAAAATGCATAAAAGTCTACATTGTCTATTTCATTAGGGTGAAAAACTCAGAACTTCTAAAAATATTTAATATCCCATTGCTATACCTTACAACTTCATCAGATTTGCTAGACTAGACAGTAATGATCAGTGTTGTATATTATCTATTTTTTCTTCAGTCTGAATCAAGTCAGAGTCATGATAGACAGTAAAAATAAAGTGGTCTTAAAGCAACAATGAAAGGAAAACGATATATGTATTTCATTCAGAAATGATTCCAGACTAAATGCAGTCATTTTATCTGGAAACATTGTGTAATGTATACACTTAAATCACAAACAATACCATCACAAACATACTTACATCTTTTTCTGCATAATACACTGAAGCATCAAAAGGTACGTGACTCGATAAGAATCAAATGAAAAGAAATTTTAGCACAGTATCCCCAGAATTCAAATCAATTCTGGAGCAATACAGATCAAAACTAAACTACGATGCTTAAAAATGCTAAAACTGTATGTTAATGTTTCAGATTCAGTTTGGCACTAACAGAACATACTACCTATACAATGTTTCAATCAGAATCAGAATTCTCACATGCATATCACTAACAGTGGGAAAAGTTCTTAAGCCTTGTTTTCCTGCAGTTCTGAGTTGGTGCAAATTTTCTTTTGTGTCCTGAGAAATACGGCAAATTCCTCCTTTTATGCCAAGTACTGCAATTACTGCTGATGGTTTAGCTGATTCTTCTTCAGAGGCTATCAGGACAGTAAAACCTGTTAAAATTAATATGATAGCCCCAAATTTGATCCAATCTTCTTTTGAATTATTGATGACATTTTTAATGGATAAAACTTCCAAACCAAAATAAAATACAAGAAGCCCTATCTGCCAATGTACAGTGCTTATTAAGTAGGAAAAGATGAGGAGTTTTCAGGACATTATTGAGCCCATTTGACCAACTGGTACGGTTCATACAGAATAGAAATAAGAGGAGGGGAAACGTATAAAGGTAGTTGAGGTAAGTCTGTAAAGTAGAAGAATTTGAAAAATATATACATACTTAGAATTTACTTTGTGCTTTTTATCTTTGAGTTTTTGCTTATGCCTTTCTTCTAATTATTTTTATTTCCCTCAGGCCTAGCCTTACGCCTTGGCAAAGAGCACCCAGTCTTTATTGTTCTGTTCATGTTTTATTTCCCCAAGCATAAGAAATGAGAGTGCCAAATATCATTTATTTAATGTCCAGAATTTACCCAAAAACTTTTTATAATAAAGCTTCTAATAAAATAAAACTACTATCACTTGTGAGTGATGGTGACTTCAAAGTACTAATGAAACTCATTTGATGGCCTGAAAGGCACTGTTTCCCTCCCTGTAAAATTCTTAATAATTCAAAGTGGTCGTGAAGGGGGTAGGATATAGCTCAGTGGTAGAGCACATGCTTTGCATGCACGAGGTCCTGGGTTCAAACCCCAGTACCTCTATTTAAAAAATAAATTAAAAAAAAAAAAAAAACGCTAATTACCGCCCCCTAAAAAGAAAAAAAAAGTGATCATGACTACTATAAAAAGTGCTTGTGTGGGTCTGTGTCAGACATTCGAGGACAGCTTTTAAGCATAATATAACCATCCTTCCCCTAAAATATCAAAACATGTTTCAGTTTTATAATCCAGAAATACGAAATTTCTAATCCTTAAATGCAATTTCATACAAAAAGAGATATTTCCACATATGTAAACTAATGCAGTTTAAATCCCTGTTGTCCACCCCCACCCCCAGATTACATGGTATCCTTGATCTTGTCCTGGGCTCTGTTGCCTACTAGCTTTAGGAAGGGGCTACCAAACACTCCTTAACTGCGGCTGTGCAGCAGAATTGCTGGGTGGTCTGTTTAGAATGGACATTACTGAACCTCATCTGAAACCTCCTCATTGGCTCTCAGTGTTGGAACTGTGTCATCTGTACCTTTAACAAGCTTCCTGCCACCATCCTGACACCACCTCCTGAAATTCTGCTTTCTGTAACAAGGGAGGAAACTGAGGCTAACAGATATTCATCACTGCATAAATTATTTCTTTATATGGATTACTATCACAAGACTTTAAATTACTTAGCACAGAAAAAAGTAATATGCAAAATTTGATGAACAGATATCCAAACATATAAACATAGACAAAATGACTTAAAAAGATGAAAAAAGAGTACAAACATTGAAAAAAAGCAAAAAATCAACATCTGCATCTTCATGAAACTGTTAATAAAAAAGTCATTACAGAAAAAGGTGCAAAATTAAACTATTTTTAGAATATTGTGAGGCAGGAGAAACTGGTTTGGCTTTTTTTTTTTTTTCCAGAAAAAAAAGTTTGAAGGAAGTAAGAAATTGGATTTTTAAAACTCTTTAAGAAAAAGACTTCACCACAAGAGGATGTGAAGCACAGAATGTATCATAAGAAAGGCAGGAACCAAGAGCATCTGAAAAAAGATACTAAAAATCAGAGTCAGAATATACATCACAATATTTAAGGAAATGAGAATTTGAGGTTGGAAATAATTCAGGGATAAAGTAAACAATTCTTATTGCAACAAATCTTTCACATGCAAAAGATAGATCCTGAATTCTCATCAATCCCCAAATTAATAAACATGAAAATGTCTGCAGAGGCCCCTCCCTTTTCTGTTGAGCAGTACAGAACAGTGCCTACGTACACTGGCTTTGGAGACAGGCTTGAGTAGAAATCCACACTGACACAAAGAGTGAGTGCTGTCTTAGACAAGTTCCCCGACTCTCAGTTTTCTCATCTGTGGAATGAAGATAATGTCACCTACCTTATATGATTATCATAAGGACTAACCAAAATAATGTATGTCATGTAGGCAAAAACACTTCGCACAATCCTGGCTTAAAAAATCAATGAAGTGTAGCTATTATTAGCTATCAATATTCTTAAAAAGCAGATTAGTACCATAACAGACCAAACTGATTGGTGAATATCAATAAAAGCCCAAACCCCAGAGAATGCACAGCTTCCCCACTCACTCAACTAACGGCCGAGAAGGAGATTTATAGTCACCCCACAATAAGCAAAGACAAAGTCCTGCTTAGGCAAGCTGGAAAACTCGCAGCTTCTAGTTCCGCATTTCTAATGGGAGGTAGGAAGAAGAAGGAAGACAGGTAATGGACAAAAGAAAATAAAATGAGTGTATTCCACGTTGTGTCGCCAACTCTGGCAGTGCCCCACACTCAAGACAGCGTCAGAGAGGGTTGTGTTCACGCACATTCACATTCTCTTTTCCCATCCAGTCTATCTCCAGCGCCACCATAAAGCCAAAGGACTATCGTGGCGCCTTTGTACTGGGTCCTCTTGTGTTTTCAACAGGAGCCCAAAATGAAAGCCCTCTGCTCATATCTACCCTTGTTTCAAAGAACATTTCTCATTTCAGGTCTTCCCAACTCCCAAGGCCTGAGTTTTGAACAGGTGATTTATACTGGTGTTTGAATTATATTTAGTAACATAAAATTGATCAAAGGCTCACGTACTCATTTGTCACCCCTATCCAGTCTCTCTAGTACCAGGACATCTCCCACCTGCATTAAAGAAAAGAACAAAAGAAAAAACAAATCCCACCCTTTTCCTCTTCACTTCCTGACCTCTTTGTTCTTATTTATATTTTATTATATATCTGCTTCCAAAAATTCAGATTCTTCCTGGTTACTATCTTAAGTAATGGCCCTGATGTTCGACTTACCACTAAACACTCCATATGTTTTTGCGTATTTACTTGAAGAGATTTTATTCCTTTTCCTTTGTTTCCTTTCCTTCTAGACCCTGCCTTGGTAGTTAGACCCCACAGATAGACAGAACATAGGCAGACAGACAGATACATTTTTCTGACTTCGTTTTTTCAGGAGACAAAGCTCTACAATGAGGACAATATAAGAATTAAATTACTCTTTACTTTCTTGGTGTGCTATTTGTTTCCATCTGCCCACTTTACATTAAAACACAATCATCACAGCATCTTTTAAAAAATGAGCCACTCCATCGAAAATCTTTTCACTATTTGTTAGTTAACTGCTCTGATTGCCTTAGCTACCATTCATTCCCCATTAATTAGAAAATGATCAACTTGTTTTTAGTTCACTTAAAATCTTCCAAAACCATGTATGCTTGATGCTTAAGGGAACTTAGACTACAGCAAAACTTAGTCATGACTTTTTTCCAAGCCAGCTTTGGGTGAAGCTTGCGGGCTTTACACAGCTGGGAAGAACTTGCCAAATGATCTATGTTTTCAAGAAATTAAAAAATATATATATTCTTGCTTTCCTCTATCCAAAGGGAACTTCAAGAATTTCTATTTCTCTTAAAACTTCAAACTACTGTGGGACTTCTCTCAGTTTCCCTTCTCAGTTTTTAAAAGAATACAATGGTAGTGTAGACTATATATATGTGTGTGTTTAGAAGTGTGTGTATAAGTGCGTAAGATATTTGTTAAATTTTTCTGTTAAAAATTTTGGCTATCTAAGCAATTCCTAGTCAGTGTAAGTAATATCTAGCTTCTGGCTGGCTATTGTATCAACATGAACAAATAATCTGATGGTCTGACTTAAAATGCATGCTACATAGCAAACGTGAATTTCACTTTGGAGTTTTCCAGGGGAGTATCTTAAAAGAGGCAGGTAGAAATCTCCAGAATACTGAAACCAAGGTGTAAGAAGCTTACTGTAAATTAACAAAGGGACAGGAAGCTCAAATTGTAAGATATACCATACATATTAAGACACCTTGGACAGAGGAAAAAATTGGCTGCAAACAAGACTGCTAACTGAATGTCAAACCAAACTAAATTTCAATCAAAGCATAGTAAGCATAGGCAAGACACAGCTTTTTGACTGTATCCTTAACATGAATTTCCTGTCTTATTCAACCTCTCACAATAAGAAAACATGAAACTTTCCTCATGAGTTTTCCTTTGCTCACAATGAATTTATTGCTGTTGGTTACTACTTTTTTCCATATTCCTCTAACACATAATTAATAAAATAATCACTGAGTGCTTCCCACGTGTCAGCAACTGTGTTCGTACTAGCAGTATCTAGTAAAAATAATTAAAATTCTGCCATGAAGAATACTGTCATCTAGTTTGAGCACAGTTAAGTAAGGAGGGAATCACCACACAGTGATCAGAGTTAAGACAAACATGAGCCCGTGCTGCTGTGAGAGCACAGAAGAGTGGTACCCAGTTCAGGCCTGGAGGAAGCAGAGTCCCTTTCTCATTCTAAGGTTAAAGCCTAACCTTTCATTTTTCTCCAATAATCACTTCTGATTACAGATATTTCCTGTATTCCCTTCAGTCTTTTAGTAATTGTGAGACGAAGCTGAAAAGACAGGGAAAGAAAAAAAGAATGAGTTTTATTCCCTTGCAGACTCCACCTTCTAAATTCATAACCTCATTCTCGCACGACCTTTTTCAAGAACTCATTCTTAATTTGGTTCCATTGCTTGCCGGCTGTTTTCTTCTCCTACTGCACCTGCTCACTCCCATTGAGGTTTCAGAGTAAAAGGAACTGGCCTGTTTGGTAACGAGATTTGCAGATGATAGTAGTCAATCATTATGACTTCATTCCTAAATAAAGCATAACCAATAGGTAAAATTAATATTCAATTTTACCTAACTAGTACTAGAACTATAATTAGATATAGGTCTCTTAACTAACAAAATTTTCTTCTTCTAAGTGTGATGCAGTGAAAAGTGCTAAACCCAGCAACAAGATTAAGATAAAGTTATTCTTATGGCTAGCTAACATTCAGAAAGATAAAGCAGCACTGCTTGTTTTAATTAAAAAACAACAAAAATCAAATTATACAAAGCCTCAGGTTTCCAGTATGTCTCCAGATCACTAACATAGTACCCATTTCCTGCCACGCGTAACACACACACACACACACACACCAGATTCTGATCAAAGAGAAACAAATCAACACAATGAGAAAAAAATTATACTTGATTTTCACTATAACTGGTATATTCATATAAAATAAAAAGTGGTGTGCATGTAGTAATCTACATAAAAGCAGGAAAGTACTATAAAAGGAAAATTAGTCAGAAGGTACAAAGAAGAGGAAAAATTAAATGAGAAGCAAATAGGATTAACCATGAGCAAATCTGCTGGCAGTGACGACCTGGCAATCAGCAATGGTGACGGAGATGGCAAAGAGCAGAACCAGCCAATGGAAAATGCCAGTGATAAAAAGAAAACAGGAGTTCTGCAATAGGGTAGAGGAAAGAAACAAAGCCATGCATACCTTTCCATTTCCCCTCTTCCAGTTTATATAAGGAAAGATGAAAAGCAACCAGTGACTCAAGTAAGGAAGAAAGGGAGCAAGTGGGGGAAAGAATAAAGAAGTGAAGGAAAGAAAAGAAAAAAAAGACCATGAGAGCATAAAATGACTTAGGTTGACCAAAGATGGTCACACAATCATAATCTTCAGTGTACCAATGACATACCAACTAATACATTTCTGTAATCTAAGGGAGAAGGTTCCAGTTCTGGGTTAAATATAAGCACACTCCACTCAAGTCTATCCCACTGAACACAGCAACAAAACCTGGATGGATTGGATGTAACAGATATTTGAAAACTCTGAGAAGTTAACTGTAGCAGGTCGATTCTGGGAAAAAGACAGCATCTGGAATGCTGACACACTGGTAGTGAGTTTTTTGCGAGTAGCTATCAGCCTAAACTCAGTATACCAGAAGTAGACACCAAGGTGCAGGCAGGCAGAGCTCTAGTTTTTCTCAAGAAGTGGAAAGGGTGCCACTAATGCTCAGAAAGAGTGCTTCGTTCCCCCACCCCCAGCCCCCAAGTAATCCAGTGGTGGTGGCAGCAGGCAGAAGCAATGGGACAATGTAAAAATCACAACTCAGAGACAGAAGACTTATGCTCTGTTTATAGGAGCTGTGAGTCAAAGAATGTGGGGCAAATGCCTCGTGCTTTTTCCCTTCCCACTGCCTTTTGGACCTAGATGAGCTCACAGAAATGCACAGCAATGTGTGGTAACGAAAGTCCTAGGTCTCCGGGTAGATAACTTTTAAAGGAGTGACACCAAGATTGTGGAATGTAAAAGCTCAGGAAAACAAACCCATAAAGTCATTTATGAACTCTTAAGTTCACCCCTGACCTGCTCAGATCTGAACTGATCCTATTCAGTAACTTTGAAAACAACCTCTAGACCTCAGCTCTGGTCCAAGACTGACCACTGGATGGCGCACACACAGGAAAGCAACATAGTGCTACAAAGACTGTGAAAATGGAACTGACATTGGAACCACAGTCTACAGAGTAGAGTTGGCACCAGTGGCCTGAACCCAAACAGGTTGACTGCCTGCTAGAACAAAACTATTGACATTACCCTTAGAACTGAAATGATATCATAGTCTTATAATATTCAAAATGTCCAGAATACAATCCAAAATCACTCAGCATACAAGTAACTAGCAAAATCACAAAATGCATGGAAGAGAGAATCAAAGGATGCCAATGCTGAGATAGCAAAGATATTGGAATTATCAAAGATTCTGAAGTATTTATTATAAAAATACTCCAGAAAACAATCAAAAACACTCCTGAAACCAATGGAAAAACAGAAAGTCTTATCACTGAAACAGATCATATAACAAAGAAACAAATGAAATTTAAAGAAATGAGTGAAATCTTCCCAAATTTCATGAAATACATTAACATAGATTCAAAGAGCTCAGCAAAACCCAAATAGAAGAAGTCCAAAGAAATTAGGCCCAGGCACGTCATAATTAAATGGCTAAAAATCAAATACAAAGAAAACAACCAGAGAAAAATAATGTTTTACATATAAAGGAAAAATAATTTGAAAGACTCAAATTTTTCATCAGAAACCTAGAGCCCAAAAGAGAGTGGAGCAACAAGTTTAAAGATCTGAAAGAAAAGAACCATCCACCAAGAATCTTGTATCAGACAAAACTTTCAGGAATGAAGGTAAAATAAAGGCATTCTCAGATGAAGGAAAACTAAGAGAACTCACTGCCAGAAGGTGTACTCTCAGAGAAAAGCTGAAGGAACTCCAGACAAAAAGAAAATAAATTTACCAAAAAATAAATTTGGAGTATCAAAAATGAATAGAAAGTAATAGAAATGAAAAATAACTCGGTAAAAAGGAAAACGATTCCTTTCCCCCTTGGTCCTTGAAAATATGTTTTAACAGTTGAAAACTAAAAATATAAAACTGTGTCATGGGATTTACGATGTCATGTAACTAGATGTAATGTGTAAGACGACTGTAACGTAAAGAAGAGCAAGTACACAGTAATACATGGTGGTAAAGTTTCTACATTTCTCTTTAAGTGGCAAAATACTGATTCTAAGTGGGCTGTGAAAAACTGAATATGCATATAGTACACCCCAGAGCAACTACTAAAATATATAAAGGCATACAACAAAAGCACTATACATTAAAATACAACACTCAAAAAAACTCACCTAACACAAAACAAGGCAGGAAAAGAAAAACAAAGGGACAAAAAACAGAACAAACATAAAATAAATACTAAAATACAAAAATTTTAGATATAGTCTGAACATAAAAATAACTACATTATACCTAAATACTCAAAATAAATACCAAGAGACGGAGATTGTGAAAACAGATTTTTAAAATACTCTTTTCCTTCAAGAGTGAGGGAGAGATTAAGACATTCCTAGATAAAACAAAAAGTGAGAGAGTTCTTTACTACTAGACCTGCCTATCCTGCAAAAAATGCTCAAGGTCGTCCTGCAGGGTGAAATGAAAGAACACTAAACGGTACCTAGAAGCTGTTTGAAGAAATAAACATCTCAGTAAAGATATGGGCAATTATAAAGCTAGTATTATTATAATAATGGTTCGTTTTTATAAGTGCTTTAAGAGATTAATATCTATTTTTCAATTAGTGTAAGAGCTAGTAATATTGTAACTTCAGTTTGTAATTCCACATGTCTACATTATTTAGGGGACTAAAGTAGTTAAAATAATTATTAGTTTATGTTTGGGGGGCACACAATGTATAAAGATGTAATTTTGTATCATCTACAGCAAAAAAGGTAGAGATGGACTTGTAAAAGAGCAGAGTTTTGTATGTTATTGAAGTTAAGTTGGTATAAATTCAAATTAGAGTGTTATAAATTTAGGATGTTAAATGTAATCCCCATGGTAACCACAAAGAAAATAGCTACAGAGTGTACACAAGAGAAAATGAGAAAGAAATTTTAAAAAATCAACACTAAAGGAAACAGTAATGCAGGAAATAAGAGACCAAAGAGCTCTTAGGCATATAGAAAAAAAAAAATAGAATGATGACAGAAGCCCCTTCTTATCAGTAATTACTTGAAATACAACGGATTAAACCTGCCAATCAAAAGACAGATTGGCAGAATGGATAAAAACACATGATCCAACTATATGGTGTTTACAAGAGACTCACCGTGGATTCAAAGATACAAATAGACTGAAAGTGAAAACACAGAAAAAGATATTCCTCACAAATAATATCCAAAATGAGCAGGAGTGGCTATACTAATATCAATCAAAATAGATTCTAAATTTAAAAAGTTTACAAGAAAAAACAGACTCACAGACATAGAAAATAAACTTATGGTTACCAGGGGAGTAAAGGGGATAGGAAGGGATAAATTGGGAATTCAAAAATTGTACCTCTTGGGGAGTGATGGAAATGTTAGCTATCTTGATTGTGGTGGTGGTTCCATTGGTGCACACATCTATCAAGACTCCTCAAATTGTACATCTCAAATATGTGTAGTCTACTGTACAGGAACCATACCACAATAAAGGTGTTTTTAAAAGTTTATAAGAGATAAACAAGAACATTATATATTAATAAAAGACTCAATATATCAAGAATATATAATAAACATTTATGCACCCAATAATAGACCAGCAAAATATATGAAACAAAAGCTGACAGTATTGAAGAAAGATACGGTTCTACGTAGTATTTGAAGATGTCAATACTCAATAATGAATAGAAAAACCAGACAGAAGTTAATTAAGGAAATGAAAGACTTAAACAACACAACAAACCAACTACATCTAATGACATAAATGTAACACCACTCAACAGCAGCAGAGCAGACATATTCTTTTCAAGTGCACATGGGAAATTTTCCAGGATAGAATATGGGTTGGGCCACAAATTAAGTCTCAATAGATTTTTAAAAGATATCATACAAAATATCTTCACCAAACATAATGGAATGAGCTTAGAAATCAGCAACAGAAATAAAATTGGAAAATTCAATAAATTTGTGGAACTTAAACAACATACTTTTAAGTGATCAATGAGTCAAAGAAAAAAATCACAAGGAAAATTAGATACTACTTAAACATGAATGAAAGCGAAACACAACATACCAAAACATATCAAAATACTGGGACACAATGGAAGTGCTATGAAGGGGAAATCTATAGCTACAGATGCTTACATTAAAAAATAAGATAGATCTCAAAACAACCTAACTTTATAACTTAAAGAACTAAAGAAAAACAAACAAACTAAACCTAAAGCTAGCAGAAGGAGCAGAGTAGAGATAAACAAAATAGAGAATAGAAAAGCAATGGAGAAAATCAATGAATCAAAAAGGTTCTTTGCAAAAGCCAACAAAATTTAAGCTAGACGGACTAAGAAAAAAAGACTCAAAACTCAAATTGCTAAAGTCAGAAATGAAAGTGGGGGCTTGGCCAAGGTGGCAGAACAGGAAGACCCTGAGCTCACCTCTTCTCATAGGCACACCAACTATTGATGAGAAAGGCTAGGACCTTCCAGAAAAAATCTTCCACAACTAAAGATAATAAAAAAAAATATCACAATGAGACACGTAGGAGGTAGAATCATGGTATAGTCAAGGCCTATAGCCCTTGTGGGTGACCTACAAATCACAACTCCAGAAGTTCTCACCAAGGAGTAATGAGTCTGAGCCCCACAAACGAAAATGGAAACACAACATATTAAAACTTATGGGATGCAGCAAAAACTGTTCTAAGAGGGAGGTTCAGAGATAAATACACACAGCAAGAGAAAAGAAAGATCTCTAATAAACAACTTAACTTTAAACCTCAAGGTACTAGAAAAGGAGGAACAAACTAAGCCCAAAGTCAGCAGAAGGAAGGAAATAATAAACATTAAGGCAAAAATAAATGAAATAGAGAAAGGAAAACAATAGAAAAGATTAACAAAACTAAGAACTGGTCTTCGAAAAGAAACAAAATTAACAAACCTTTAGCTAGATTCACCAAGAAAAAGACAACCCTAATCAATAAAATTATGTGTGAATGAAGAGACATTACAACTAATGCCACAGAAATACAAAGAATCCTAAGAAATTACTATGAACAACTATATACCAACAAACTGGACGACCCAGAAGAAACAGATAAATTCCTATAAACCTGCAACCTACCAAGACCAAATAAGGAATAAAAAAAAAAAAATCTGCAGAGATAACAAGTAAGGAGACTGAATCAGTCATCCAAAACCTCCCAAGAAAGAAAAGTCTAGGCACAGACAGCTTCACTGGTTAATTTTACCAAATATTTAAAGAACAATTAATGCTAATCCTCTCAAATTCTTTCAAACAATTCAAGGAGGGAACACTATCAAACTCATTATACGAGCCCACTGTTACCCAGATATCAAAGGCAGATAAGAATTTTACAAGAAAACTACAAGCCAATCTCCCTTATAAGCATAGATACAAAAATAATCAACACAATACTAGCAAACTGAAATCGGCAGTACATTAAAAGGATTACACACTAGGATCAAGTGGGATTTATCCCTGGGCTGCAAGGATGATTCAACATATGCAAATCAGTAAGTGTAGTACATTACATCAATAAAAGAAAAGATAAAAATCACATGATCATCTTAATAGATGCAGAAAAAGCAGTTGACAAAATTCAATAACCATTCATGATTTCTAAAATCTCAACAAATTAGTTACAGAGGGAACATACTGCAAGATAATAAAGGCCATCTATGACAAGCCCACAAAAGACGTAACACTCAGTGATGAAAGGTTGAAAGCTTTTCTTCTAAGATCAGTAAAAGACAAAGGTGCCCACTCGCACCACTCCTATTCAACATAGTACTGGAAGTCCTAGACAGAGTGATCATGCAAGAAAAAAATAAATAAAAGGCATCAAAATTGGAAAGGAAGAAGTAGAATTGTCTCTATTTGCAGATGACATGATCTTATATATAGAAAAATCCTAAAGATTCCACCAAAAAAATTGTTGGATCTAATCAAAAAATTCAATAAAGCTGCAGGATACGAAACTCAATGTACAAAAATCAGTAGTTTCTATACACTAACAACAAATTATCTGAGAAAAGAAATTTTTAAAATCCCATCTACAATAACAAAAACAACAAAATACTTAGGAATAAATTTAACTAAGAAGGTTAAGATCGCTACACTGAAACCTGTTAAGACATTGATGAAAGAAACTGAAGAATACACAAATAAATGGAGAGATAACCTATGTTTTGAATTAAAAGAATTAATAATATTAAAATGCCCATACTACTAAAAGCAATCTGCAGATTCAATGCAATTGCTATCAAAATTCCCAGTAGCATTTTTCACAGATTAGAAGACAATCCTAAAATTTATATGGAGCCACAGAAGACCCAAATATCCAAACCAATACTGAGAATGAAGGAAAAAATGGAGGCATCACACTTGCTAATTTTGAACTATATTGCAAAGTAATCATAATCAAAAAAGTATGGTACTGGCATAAAAACAGACACAAAGACCAACTGTACAGACACAAGAACCCAGAAATAACACAGGTATATACAGCTGACTAATCTTTGACAAGGGCACCAAGAACACACCACGGAGAGATGACAGAATCTTTAATAAAGTGTTCTATAAAAACTGATTGTTCATATGCAAAAAAATTAAACTGGACCCCCAACTTATACCACTCACAAAAATTAACCCCAAATGGATGAAATACTTACATGTAAGACCTAAAACCATAAAAATCTTAGAAAAAGTTCTCTTTGACATTGGCCTTGGTAATGATTTTATGAATATGATGCAAAAACTCAGGTAACGAAGCAAAAATAAACAATTGAGACTACATCAAACTAAAAAGCTTCTGGACAGCAAAGACGTAATCAACAAATCCTACAAACTGGGAGAAAATATTTGCAAGCCATATATCACCCTAAAGGGTTACTATCTACAAATATACAAGGAACTCACAATAGCAAAAATACAAATAATCCAATTAAAAACAGGCAAAGGACCTAAACAGACATTTTTTCAAAGAAGACATACAAATGGCCAAAAGGTACATGAGAATATGCTTAACATCATTAACATCAGGGAAATGCAAATCAAAACCACAATGCGTTATTACATCACACTGTTAGGACGGCTATCATCAAAAAGACAAGCAATGACAAGTGTGGTAAGGATGTGGAGGAAATGGAACCTTCGTACACTGTTGGCAGGAATGTAAACTGGTACAGCAACTTTGGAAAAGTCTGGAGGTGTCTCCAAAAATTAAAAATAGGACTATCATATGATCTAGTAATCCCACTTCTGTGTATATATCGAAAGGAAATGAAAGAATTATCTCAAAGAGATGTCTGTACTCCCATGTTCACCGCAGCATTATTCACAATAGCCAAGGTACAGAAACAAGCCAAGTATCTGTTGATGGATGAATAGAAATGAAGACATTCAAGTAGTAGATAAACACTTAAAAAGATTTTCAACATCACTATCCATTAGAAGACTTAAGTTAAATCCACAGTATCACTCTACACCTATAAGAACAAATAAAATTTAAAATAGCTGTAATACCAAATGTTGGTGGACATGAAGAGAGACTGGGGTCTCTCACACACTTCTGATGGAAAGTGTGCTGCAACTCAAACAGTTTGGCAGTTTTTTAAGAAAGTAAACATACATTTACCATATGCTCCAACAATTGCATTCCTCAGCATTTACAGCAGAGGACTGAAAATTCACATTCACACAACACATGTACATACATACGCATAAGTTTTATCTGTAATAGCCCAAAACTGGAAATACCCAACACGCCCTCCATTGGTGAGTGAGTAAACAAACTGATACACCCTCACCGTGGAATACCACTCAGTAATGAAAAGAAACGAACTACTGATAGATGTAGTAACCTGGATAGATCACAATGGCATCGGGTGAAAACAGCCAATCTCAGAAAGTCATATTACTTACTCCATTTTTAGAATATCCTCAAAATGAAAAAACAGAGATGGAGAACAGAGCAATGGCTGTTGGGTTTAGGGACAGAGAGGGGAAAGGGATGGGCGTAATTTTCAAGGGTAGGCAACATGGGGGAGACCTTGGTGGTCAGAGACTAGTTCTATACTGTGAACATGGTGGTGATGACGTGAATTTACATATGCAATAAAACGGCACAGAACTATATACATACATCATAGCAATAGCAATTTTCTGGCCTTGACCACGTACTATAATCATGTAAGATGTAACCTTGGGGGAAAACTGAGGAAAAGGTACAAGCGACCCCTCTGTACTATTTTTGCAATCTCCTGTCAATCTATAATTACTTGTAAATAAAATGTTTAAACAAGAAAATCTGGGAAAAAAAGATGATTTTTCATTTGAGATGTTAGAGTTCCTTATTTTACCTTTTAATATTTTCCTGTAGTTTTAATACATTTTCAAAGACACAATTTTTAAAAACTACCATATGAAATACATGTTCAAACTCAAATGCATCATTTATTGTTCTTTTTAAATTTTTCTCAGTGAGGGAACCTGAGAGCTCCTGTACTCGTTGGTTGGGGCTGCCGTAACAAAACACCACGAACTGAGTGGCTTAAGCAACAGTACAGGCATATCTCGCTTTATTGTGCTTCACCTAACTGCATTTTTTTTTTTTAACAAAGTGAAGGATTGCGGCAACCCTGTGTCCAGCAAGTCTACTGGCACCATTTTTCCAGCAACAATTGCTCACTTCATGTCTGAGTCACATTATGGTAATTCTCACAGTATTTCAAACTTTTTCATCATTATTATATTTGTTACAGTGATCTGTAATCAGTGGTCTTTGACGTTATTACTACAATCCACTGAAGGCTCAGATGATGGTTAGCATTTTTTAGCAATGAAGCATTTGTAAGTTAGGCATGTACCTTGTTTTCTAAGACAATGCTATTGCATACTTAATAGACTACCGTGTAGTGTAAATACGACTTTTATATGCACTGGGAAGCCGAAAAATTTGTGACTTGCTTAATTGTGATATTTGCTTTGCTGTGGTGGACTGAACTGAACCCACAGTAGCTTCAGGGTATGTCTGTGATTTATTGTCTCACTTCTGGAGGCTAAAAGTCCAGGGCTGTCAGCAGTGTTGATTCCGTCTGAAGGCAGTGATGGAGAATCTGTTCACGCTGCTCTCTCGGCTTCTGGAGGTTTGCTGGCCAACAATGGCATTCCTTGGCCTGTAGATCTCTGTCACCATCTTCACACGACATTCTCCTCTGCGTGTATCTGTGTTCTGTTCTGGTTTCCCCTTTTCATAAGGACATCAGTCAAACCGGATGACTGGCCTACCCTAATCCAGTCTTTCATCAACAATCCTTTTTCTAAAAGAACTCACATTCTGAGGTACTGGCATTGAGACTTTAACACAGGAATTTGTTGGAGATGGGGGCGCAATTCATCCTATAGCAGTGCCTTACCTTTGGTCCACAGACAGTTAAAAAGTCAGGAAAAAATATATATAAGCAAATGCAGTTATTTGGGTCATGTTTTACTTTCTAGGATTTTTGGCTTTGACATTTTAAAGGAGATGGACTATTAAAAGTAGAGACCTTTATAGCTGATGAAAATTATGTCAGTAAATTTAATGGCATTATGGAAGAATTCATGCCCTTTTTTCTCCTTTCTTTCCTCCCTCCCTCCTTCCTTCTTTCTTGTCACGAATATTTTAGAGTACCTAATGTGTATCTAGGGAACTGGGAATATAAGAGAAAAATCTTTGCCCTCACAGAGTTTCCATAACAGTGGAGGAGACAGATAATAAAATAAATACATAAAAATTTATGTTGTGGGGGTGGGTATAACTCAGTGATAGAGTATATGCTTAGCATACACAAGGTCCTGGGTTCAATCCCCAGTTCCTCCGTTATTAAAAAATTATGTTGAATAGTGATAAATGCTGGGGAGGAGGAAGGGGGTATGTAATGTTACAGCTGCATTTTTTGAAGGGTGCCCAGATAAGGCATCACTGAAAAGGTAACTTTTGAGTAAACACTTGAGTACAGTGAGAGAGCGCCATGTGGATATTGGAAGAAGACCATGCTAAGCAGAAATACAGAAAAGTGCAAGTGCCCTGAAGCAAAAGAATTCCTTTGTCAAGGAACCATACTGACAAAGAGGCCAGCGTGACTGGAGCAGAAGAATCAAGAGATTAGTAAATGATGACATCAGAAAAGCAACAGATTTGCAGATACTAACTACTATATATAAAATAAACAAGTTCATACTGTATAGCACAGGGAACTATATTCAGTATCTTGTAGTAACTTATGGTGAAAAAGAATGTGAAAATGAATGTACATGTTCATGTACGAATGAAGCATCACGCTGTACACCAGAAACTGACACAATGTTGTAAACTGACTATATGTCAATAGAAATATATATACTAAAGAAAGAAAAGCAACGGGCAAACAGCGTGCAGGGCTTTGTACATAAAGATTTGCTTTTACTTCGAACAAGGTGGGAAAACACTGGAGAGTTTAGGGCAGAGAAGTGATATAACCTAACATGTTGTAAGAACTCAACACAGACTATACCCTCAACAGCTTTAAAATTCTAATGAAAAATATATCTACTGTCTTGATGTTTTACAGCTTTAAGTCTGGCGAGTCCGCTAAATCAAGTCCCTGCAAGCTTAAAACAGCTTGACTGTTTTCCTTGGGTAGTCTATATAGTCCTATAAAGTAAAACAAAGTTAAGAACATTTCACCATATAGAATTCAAGAGAGACACACTGTCTGCTATTTTGTGTTCTCTTAACCCTGTTCTTCCAATGTTTCCTGTGTCAGCTGTAGGCAATATGATTCACCCCAACATAAAGACACTTGTCTTCACCTTAACCATCCCTCTTGCAGTTGGCATGACACAGACTTGTCTGGGCATGCGCAAATTCAGTCATCGGATAATAATTTTTAGTCTACTTATAAAAAAAAAAAAAACGGAGATGAGAAAATGATTTCCTGAGGGAATAAGTAGATGTGTAAAGAAACAGCAGAGTATCAGATCCAGGAAATGCAACGTATGTTAAAAGACAGGAGTGTAGAATGAGTTCAAGACCAGTAACAAATTCTGCTGAACAGCTGAACCCAGGACTAGGAGACTGATTTAACCGGCCCTAAACATCTGTATTTCTTGTCTCAAAGCAATTTAATGAAATCTGACAATATCTCTGCATCCAAATCTAACCAAATTTCTGATCACACCTCTACATCCAAGTCTAATCAAGTCTCAACTGGTGCTGATTCTACCTTAGAAACATCCTTGGAAATCCATCCATCCCCCATGGTCCCTTTATTCTCTACCCTGTCACTAATACCAGCTATTTCTCTAAACTACAAATGAGATCACTGCTTAAAATCAAGTGACAATTCCCCGTGACCCACAGTAAAGATCTCCAATATTTAGGTAACATATTCCCAAGGTGGCCCTACCTTGCCTTTTCAAACTCATACCAGTTTCTCACATGCACTACATACTCCTGCTATTCTGTTTCTTAAGAACCCCTTCATTCCAACTCCTACCAGATAAATACATATATTTATAGTCTACTATGCTATAAAACTTCTCATGGGCAAAAACCATGCCCTATTTATTTTTTAATTCCAATGATGGTGCCTAGTACACAGCCAGCACTCAATAAATACCTGATAACTAAAATACACGATAGCCTAGTAAGTGATATTTTTATCATTGATTTATTATCTTCTTTTATAATTACTACATGATCTTTTCAGAATCATAGGCTTACCAAAGAATATCAAAGTTATTAGTTTAGAATGCAATCCCAGAATTTAACCCAAAGTATTGTTAGTGACTAGTGACTGCTCCTCCACGTTACCACACTAAATCAGTCTGTGGAAAATGGTGTTATTCAAAATATGAAGTTATGTGATGAGAACTGATCCTTCATGCAGGTATCACCCAGGACCTTCAACTTCATTATAATATTTAGATGACGTTCCGAAATGGTGCTCACAAGTGGAAAAAAAACCACAACAGTTTAAAAAAGGATGGTAAAATTCTGAAGGAAAAGCCACTTACAAAAAGCTTTAGCATTTGATCTATTAATCTCATAGAAAAGCAGCCATGCTATACCATCTATGATGCCTTATGATTATAGGTGCCTCATTTCACCTTTGTGAGGAAAAACAATCAAGTAACCAAAAAAGTATTTACTTGCAGGACAAATATACACCTAAGAGATACATACTCAAGAAAAATTAAAACATAGGTCTGCAGAAAAGCCTGTATATGAACGATTATTATACATTACTTAAAACAGACAAAAAGCAGAAACAATCAACTATCCATCAACTGATGGATAAATAAAATGTGTGCGTGGGGGTGCGTGCACACGCGCGCACACACACACGACTATTCATCATCAATAAAAAGGAATGAAATACCGACACAAGCCACAACATGGATGAATCTTGAAAATACTTGCTGAAAGAAGCCAATCGTAAATGCCACAAATGATTCCATTTACATGAGATGTTCAGATTATACAAGTCCATAAAGAAAGAACATAGACTGGTGGCTGCCTAGGACTGGGACTTTTGGGGGGAACATGGAGTGACTGCTAATGGGTACAGCCTTTCTTCTTGGGATGATGAAAATGTTCTAAAATTGACTATATTATGGCTACACAACTCTGAAATACTGAAAAACATTCAATTATGCACTTTAAAGGGTAAATTGTATGTTACATGAATTGTATCTCAACAAAGCTATTAAATTTTTTTTAAAAAAATGAGATTTTTCAAGAAAACTAAATCCTAGTGGGAATGTTTTTTTCAACTCAAGTGAATTCTTTCTGTGAGGGCTCACATAACTGGTATTTGCATTTGTACATAATATCTTCAGCACATTACTCAAGGTTAATGATGATGACCTTGAGTCAGTAACCAGGGTGAACTTTAGTGATACATTTGAAAGCAGAACAGTACACAGTCCATTTTAGTAAGTTTTCATCCAAAATGATAAAATTTAAGCTCTGATATTAAAGAGTTAACTCTGAGCTAGAAAAATCTGGCTTTTCCTAATGACATATTAAGGGTCTGAATAACTGAGAATTTTCCTTAAAACATATTAATAACTAACACTGAAGAATACAAGAATTTATGTGCATAAGTTTTATAATTATTCCTGATTATAGGACAAGTGCAAATGTTTGTCCAATAACTGTTCACTGAGAACGCTGATAAAGTACTGCCATCTGCCAGAAGCTGGGTTGATTTTTGGCATTTGACTCGGTCTGCCCTTCCCAGCCCAATCACTGCCCACAGACAGGATGCCTGTTTGAGTGGGCCCACCCCGAGGCAGACAACAGCACCTGTCAGCTATTTCAGATTAGTTTTTCTCTTAGAACATCTATTTGCCATACTGCTAAGATGGAAATGGGAAGTATTTCCAGGTATTTGTCATCTCTTTTTTACTGCTGCATAATTCCTTGTATCACCTTAACCCTACCAAGCTAGCATCTTAGTATGTGCCTAAAACTCAGTCAACCAATGCAAAGTCTGAAACACTATAAAATAACTTTTAAAATAATTTTACTTTTGACTCCAAAGCTTCATCCTGCTCCTGCTATGCCTCCCACCCCTTCACCCTAAACTGTACACATAGAAGGCCAATGATGCTATTGTAAGTTTCTCTCTCAGTTAGTTCATCCTCCATTAGCATCATTAGCATCAGGTTGGTTTGATGTTAAACCATCATTTACTTAACATACAAAAAACCAACTGTATTTCTAAACACTATTAATGAACAGTGCAAAAATGAAATTAACAATTTCATTTCCAAAGGCATCCAAAAGAATATTTAGGAATAAATGTAATAAAAGAAGTGCAAAATTTATAATCTGAAACTAAAAAACATTGTTTGAAGAACTAAGTAAATGGTAAGACATCCTGCGTTGATGGATTAGACTTAGTATTAAAACGTCAATACCCAAATTGGTCCACAGATTTAACACAATCCACCTCAAAAATCTCAGCTGCCTTGTTTTTCCTGGAAATTGAAAAGTTGATTCTAAAATTCTTATGCAAATACAAGGGACCCAGAATAGCCAAGAGAAACTTGAAAGAAAAGAACAAAGTTGCAAGACTCATTTCCTGATTTCAAAACTTACTACAAAGCTACAGTAATCAAGACAGTGTGGTTTTGCCAATCAGGATAGACATTTAGAGCAATGAAATACAATTGAGTCCAGAAATTGATCCTTACATTTATGGTAAATTGATTTTAGACAGGGTGCCAAGACATTTTAATGGGGGAAAAATAGTCTTTTCAATAAATGGTTCTGGAACAACTGGACATCTACACATAAAAGACTAAGGTTGAACCACTTCACTATACCATACACAAAAATTAACGTGGATTAAAGGCTCAAGGTCAGAAGTACAGGCTTAACTGTTTGATCACTGAATGACACAATCATTTTTGTTGTTGTTGCTTTGGGGTTTTTATTTATTTATTTATTTTTACAACTCAGTGGTTTGAATACATTCACAGAGTTGTGCAACCATCATCATAATCAATTTTAAAACACTTCCTTCATCCCAAAAGGAAAGCCAATACTCATTAGCAGTCAATTCCCACTTTCTATCAAGGCGACGGGTTTTTACGTATGACAAAAGCACAAGCAACAACAACAAAAAAGGAAAATTGGACTTCATAAAAATTAAAAACTTTTGTTCTTCAAAGAATGCCATAGAGTAAAAAGATCAACTACAAAATGTGAGAAAGTGTTTACGAATTGTCTGATATAAGACTTGTATCTAAAAGAACTCCTGTAACTCAAAAAGACAATTCAATTTTTAAAAGAGCAAAGGATATGAGTAGAAAGAAGATATGCAAATGGCTAATAAGTACATGAAAAGATGCTCAACATGACCAGCCGCCATCAAGGAAATACAAACCAAAACCACATGAGATACCACTTCACACCCACTAGGATGGCTAGTTTCAGAAAAATTGAAACCCTCATACACTGCAGGTGGGAACGTAAAATGACACAGCTACTTTGGAAAACAGTCTGGCAATTTCTCAAAAAGGTAAAGTAGAATTACGATATGACCCAGTACTACTGTTTCTAGATAGATACCCAAGAAAAATGAAAACATGCCCACACAAACACTTGTACATATATTTTCATAGCAATATTATTTGTAACAGCCCCAAACTAGAATCAACCCAAATGTCCATCAATGATGCATGAATAATAAAATGTATTATTATCCATACAATGGAATATTACTTAGCAATAAAAAGAAATGAAGTACCAATACACGCTATGCATGGATGAAACTTGAAAACACTCGAAGTGAAATAATCCAGGAAAGAAGTCACACACTATATGATTTCATTTATATAAAATGTACAGAATAGGAAAATCCAGAGAGAGAGAAAGGAAATTAGTGGTTGCATAGGGCTGGGAGGTTTCAAAGAAAATGGAGAGTGGTTTCTAATGATTACAGGGTTTCTGAGGGTGATAAAAAATATTCTAAAATTGTGGTAATAGTAGCACAACTCTGTGAACAGACTGAAAAACACAGAATTATACACTTTAACTGGATGAGCTGTATGGTATGTGAATATCTCAAAGCTTTTAAGACAAAGCTTAACTGATGTAACACTTCATAAAAGCGAAAGATTTTTCTAAACACTTTCTCTCAAGATGGTTGGTCTCACTTTTTTCAGTCTCTTATTAACGCCAGCCACTATGACACCCTATAGCTTACAGGGTGTAGCTATACCATAGAGTACAATATTGAGCTACTTCCTCGTCACGTATTTTGGTTTAGGGGTTAGAGGACGGAAGAGAAACACCCCAATCCCTTAAGTCTACTATTTCATCCTCATTTAAGAATTCTACACTGAGATTTGGTATAAACCTGGTCAAAAAGGGTGGCATTTCTAAATAAGAAAGGAAAGAAAGGAATTTTAGGTACTTAGATATTGAAATTAAAGACCCACTCAAATATATCCATTACAACTAAAAATAATCTTAATTTTAGTAGGAAGTATTTTTACAGACCAATACTTTGCCAATCTCAGACTACTTTTTAAAAAAAAATAATTTCAGGTATTTCTAAATACCATCCTTATACACAAACATTTCAAAGTTTTATATATTTAAATTTTTTAAAGGATAAAGTATATTTAATTTCAGAATTTTCTTTCAGTTTCATTATGCAAAAAAAAAGTAGTGAATTATTATTAGAAGCACAGATAGTAGAAACATGTATTTGTACACACCTCCCATCTAGAGCTGGGTATTCATAAACTCCATTTCCAAGTCCTTCAAGCATTTATGCACCTGTTACTCTGACAACTTAAACCAGCTCTACTACGGGAAGGATAGACAGAAGATCAGACCATGAATAGTGAAATTCCTGCCCCCGGCCCCCGATGTGTTCCATCAGATCAGAGTGCCTATTAGAGGGAATTTAGTAATTTAGAGGGAAAATACACATATTGATTCAACTTTTTCCATAAAATGCCACCATTATGACTCAATATTATTATGTTCAATACTTCAGAAATAGGCATCACATTGCCAAAAGTTCCATACCCCATGTTTTCCCATTCCCTAACCCAGGTTTTCAGTCCCTTCTTTGAATTTACTTCCATCCTAGTTACGTTCTATCTAGCATTTTTGTTTTTGGAAGATTTATGTTCACGTTAGCACCAATTTCTCTTTAATTACAGATATTAGAACAGAAAAGTCACTAGCACGCCCCCTGCTTTCTGGCAGGATCATGCCTAAGGTGTCCCAAAGTAAAGACCATGTAAAGATCTCCACAGGTAGCAACCCCAAAGACTTCCTAAGGAAACCATTCTGAGGTTTAACAAATCTCAGTCTTAGAAAATGTTCCACAAACTACCCTAAATTATTCATGTGGAAGATTAAGATCACTTGTATTTTCAGCGAAAATGTCTTAAGAGGTTTTTGGTTAGGATATTAAATGATGCCACACTTTAAACTTTTGAAATAATTAACAGGAAGGTTAGTAAGTGTGACTAAACACAGTCACAGTGTCTCAAGTTCTGGTTAGTGGCATACAAATTAAGGCTGGTTTCAAAGAATGGTTCGTTCCTGTTCCCTATGGAGACCCTTAGTATCTTATAACCCGTAATAGCGATGGCTAGGTTATGCAACAGACTCCCATTCGCCCTATATGATTCTTCTACCAACTCCTCTCACTGCACAGGTAAGAATGGAAAATTAGTACAAGAGCAAGAAGTTTGGTGATTTCAACCCACTGCTTCTCATATAATCAAGGCTTGAATGTACACCACGTTTAAAATAGATAAATCACAAGGCTGCATCTTCATTCAAAAATGTCACTGAATACAAAGTCAAACTCTTTAAAACTTGATGACTTAACTTTCAACTCAACTAAACTAATTCAGAATGCTATATCTGAGCCTAACAAAAAATCAAAATCTGATCCCATAAAGTTAATGGAAAGAATTGTTAAAAAGGACTCTGCATGTAATGAAAACAGTTCACTGCTACTATGAATTTTGAAGAACTAATTGTGTCATTTTTAAAGCATAATTGTTTATTCTTTAACAAACTAAATAATGAAATCTCCTGAAGTATGGTAGTTTCCAACACTGCATTAGTGAACCATATTCCCAAAACTGCACTCAAACCTTACAGTAATGTCACAACCATCTAATTTCACGTCAATTGGGCAGAGAACTTCTTCTAACATATATTATAAGAAAAACATAAGCTATCTAAAAATCAACATTTCTCCTTTTTTCAATTTTTCTCCTCTTGACTATTCTTTACCTCCAGCTCAGAAATCAGATAATTTATTGACACTCTTCTTCTCCAAATATCAAAGTACTAAAAATACATCAAAATACTTATTTCAACAATCATTTACTTTTCAGAGCTTTTTAGGAGGCTAAGTTATCACAAATTTTAGGACTCTCCTATACTTTCTACAGCCAGAAAACTATCATAAAAATAGTTAGTATTCCTAGCAGGTAGGGTATAGCTTAGTGGTAGAGCGAGTGCCTAGCATGCACATGCCTGGGTTCAATCCCCAGTACCTCCATTTAAATAAACAAATAAATAAACCTAATCACCTCCCTCCTCCCCACTAAAAATATTTACTATTCCTGACACCAAGGTGATCCAAACATAGCCCACTACAACACTGTCGTGTGTATGGGGACCTGGAAGAAAAGACAAGCCTCAAGGCTCCAACGCATATAGAGGTTAAAGTGGCCTGATTACAAACCACTTGCAGTTTGAGGTGCTCCAGCAGGAGGAAAGAGAGGAGAGAGCTCGTTTCCATTAAGAGCTGATATAAAATTCACCTATTCTTTCATTAATACACTGCTGCTTAAATTTGGGTAGCAATCCCTTTTTTAAAAAGTTAATTCTTTCAAAATTTGGAGTGTTGAAAAATATTTTGATAATGACAGTGAAAATAAGTTCAAATATTAAATTAGGTATAAATTCTTACTACTTATAAAACCAAAATAAATTTATGAACTGGATATGAAAATTAAAGTCCAATAAAGTGAAAACTAGCATTAATTTACTGTGATGGAAGATGACATCTGCTGTGTTGTCTCTCACGTATTACATGCTATTATGTTGCAATACTGTCCAATAAATGTGCATGTGGTCAATCTGTACTTTCCTGAAAATCTAAGCAATATTCACCTACTGTATGTTTTAAGTAAAATCTCTGACTATTGCTTTAAAAAACGAATCGTTTTCCAGGTAATTCAAAATGCCCACTTTCTCAAATACATATTGGAAAGATACACCAAAGAATTTTATATTTATTTTTGTCAAGTTTTAAAAATCAGATCCATTTTTGACAATCCAAGTTTCATTCACCTTCCTGATTCCATCATCATGGGATCATGGGCCCCTGGAATCAACTGATCCCTTGCACTTTGCGTACAAGTCGTGTATCATTTCCCCACTTGATATTAGTTATTGCTCCTTCTTCAAGATGACAAGAACTGCCCCTTCTTTTTCAACCTCAATATAATCTTTATACTTATTTGGTAGCAACTTCAACATCATCTTTACAGTTTATACTTGACCTCACTGTCGCCAAAGTATCTAGCCACTCTTCTTCCACTAATCCCATTAAGCCAATTTGTATATTGTTCCAATTAACCACGTTTTTTTCTTTTAACTGCACGGTGTCCAAGGTATTGAGAAGTAAATCTGTCAGAAACATTACTGAGAAACCAAGTAAAGTGCATTGTTTTGTGCATTCTTCCAACAAGATCAAACTCATGGTTTCCTAAAAATTAAAATAATAGTTTTAAAATTAATTCACAAGAATAATATCCACTTGAAATCACTTAAATACTGTGCTTCTTCAAATAGCGGAGTTCCTTACACTTGCAAAACTGTATGTTATGAGCATGCATTTTATCCTACACTGCATTTAATTATCCCAGATTTAACTCAATGATAAAACTTGTAGAAGCTTTTATTCTACAAAAGCTCTCTCTGTAATTCAGGCAGTATTGCATTCTCAAAGACATTCTTCAGGAGAGTAGAAAAGATGCCTTACAAAATGGGCAAAATGAAATTATGTGACTAATCCCGGATTAGTAATGTGGTAATTTAAAGATTATTTTTGGTCAGTGTAGGCACACTGGCCTACTTCATTAAAAATTTGTTGTCTTTTTTCCTAAATAAATTTTAAAAATTTGTTGATGTTGTTAAGTACTAAGAAATTCCAATGTAATTCTGTATTTTCTGAAATAATTGTATTCCCTACTAAGTTATGTAAGTAGTTCTTCTGAAAATAAAAATCAGTGACTTTTTGAAACCACAAATATAAATAACTACTAAAAGTAATCCTGTGGTAGGACCCTTGTAAATGAAAAAATTCTCTAGTAATATTTTGTTTTACTGATTTAACTTATTTAATATCTTAGCATCAAATTTACATCAAGCAGGATGATTAAACAATGTAGTAATAAAATTTATATGTATTAAAAAATCATTCAGCAAGACATCTGAAACCAACCATATAGGGAAAAATAAGGCATAAGCTAGTTTCATTTCTTCTGATAATGTGTTGGCAAATGATGTCAATACTTCTGTACTTTTTTTTTTTTTAGAATCATAGATCTTTATGAATTATATTTGCCTTTTAATTTTCAGGGAATTCTGTCATTGTTAATTTAGTTGCATCACAGGATTACATTAGTTTCAGGTGTACAACATACTGATTCATCATTTTTACAGACTATACTCCATTGAAAGTGATTACAAGATGATGGCCATAATCCCCTGTGCTGCATATCCTTGGTGCTTATTTTATATATATAGTAATTTTTAATCTCTTAATCTCCTTCCCCTGTCATACCCCTCCCCACGTCCCTTTCCCAACTGGTAACCACTAGTTTGTTTTCTATATCTGTGAGTCTATTTCTGATTTGCTATATACATTCATTTTATTTTTTAGATTCCCCATATAAGTAATATTATACAAAATTTTTGTCTCCTGTCTTACTTATTTCACTAAGCATAATATTCTCTAGGTCTATCCATCTTGTTACAAATGGCAGAATTCCATTCTTTTTTATGACAGTAATATTCCATTATGTATACACACACACACATATACATGCCACTTCTTTACCCACGTCTTCTTTATGCAACCATCTGTTCATAGACACTTGAGTTGTTCCATATCTTGGCTATTGTGAATAGTTCTGTTGTGAACATTGGAGTGCGTGTATCTTTTTGAATTAGTGTTTTCATTTTTTTCAGGATATATACCCAGAAGTGGAATTGCAAATCTTATGAAGCTATAATAGTAGAACTAATGAGCAATTACAGTAAGGTTGTAGGATATGAAGTTAACATACAAAAGTCAATTGCTTTTTTATATTGTCAATGAACAACTGGAATTTAAAATTAAAAACAGTACTATTTACATTAACATTCCCCCAAATGAAATAGGCATAAATATAACAACATTTACTTAAGATCTGTATGAGGCAAACTACAAAACTCTAATAAAACCAAAGAAGAACTAAATAAATGAAGGAAAAGTCCATGTTTATGAAAAGAACTCTTAATATTGTCAAGCTGTCAATTCCTCCCAACTTTATCTATAGCTCCAAGGCAATCCCAATCAAAATCCCAGCAAAGTGTTTTCATATATCAACAAATTTTTTCTAAAGTTTATATGGAAATGCAGAAGATCCAGAAAACCCAACATAATATTGAAGAAGGACAAAGTTGGAAGAATGACACTACCCAACTTACTGTAAATCTCTATAAATCTACAACAATCAAAACAGGGTCGTTTTGGTGAAACAGCAAAACTAAGAGTCTAGAAATAGACCCACATAAATAGAGTAAACTTATGTTTGACAAAGGAGCCAAGGCAATGCAATGTAGAAGAGATAGCCTTTTCAACAACTGGTGCTGGAACAAATGAACTTCCACATGCAAAAAAAAAAAGAATCTTGGCACAGACCTTACACTTCACAAAAATTAATTCAAAATGGATTACATACCTAAATGTGAAATGCAAAACTATAAAACTCCTAGAAGATAACACAGAAGAAAATCTAAAGGACCTTAGGTTTGGTGATGACTTTTTTAAGGTATGACAGCAAAGACATGATCCATGAAAGAAAGAACTAAGCTGGACTTGATTAAAATTAAAATTTTCTGCTCTGCAAAAGACACTGTCAAGACAAGCCACAGACTGGGAGGAAATACTGGCAAAAGACACAGCTAATAAAAGACTGTTTTCCAAAATATATATAAAGAACTCTTCAGACAATAACTAAACAACCTTATTTTCAAATGGGCCAAAGGTTTTAATAGATACCTCATCAGAGAAGATACACAGATGGCAAACAAGCAGATGATGCCATCATCTGCCATGTGATGCCACATCACGCCATCAGGGAAATCCAAATTAAACAGCGAGATATTTACACATCTATTACAATGGCCAAAATCTAGAATATTGACCGTGGCAAACACCAGCAAGGATGTGGAGCAACAGGACTTCTCATTCATTGCTTTGTTGGTAGGACAGTAAAACGGTATAGCCACTCTGAAGGACAGTTGGGTGGTTTCTTACAAAACTACACACACTCTTACTTTGGATCTAGCAACTGTGCCTTGGCATTTACCTAAATGATTTGAAATCTCATGTCCACACAAAAATCTGCACATGGATATTTATAGCAGCTTTATTTATACTTGCCAAAACTTGGAAGCCACCAAGATGTTCTTCAGTATATGAATCGAAAAAAAAACCTGTGGTACACCCCGACAATGGACTATTGTGCAATGCTGAAAAATAAAAGAGCTGCCAAGCCATGGAAAGACATGGAGGAGACTTAAATTCATATTATTAAATGAAAAAAAGACAATCAAAAAGTCTACATACCTTATTATTCCAAATACGGTAAAAGTTAAACTATGGAGACAGTAAAAATGCCAGTGGTTGCCAAGGGCTGGGAGGAGGGAGGGATGAGTAGGTGGAATACAGAGGAATTTTAGGGCAGTGAAAGTACTCTCTCTGAGACTATAATAGTGTACATATGTCATTATACATTTGTCCAAATTCTTAGAATGTACAGCACCAAGGGTGAATCCCAGTGTAAACCATGGACTTTGGGTGATAACGGTGTGTCCATGCAGGTCCTTACATTTTAACCAATATACCACTCTGGTGGGAGATGTGCATGTGAGAGGGTAGGGGGTGCATGAGAAATCTCTGTACCTTCCTCTCAATTTTGCTGTGAACCTAAAACTACTCTAAAAAATAAAGTCTATTAAAAACAACAAAAAAGATATGACGATAAAGAAACTTAAGAGCCTGGTAGCGAGCCATAAACACCACAATTGCATTCATTATAAATGTAACCTCACTTAGAAAACAATGACACACCATTTCGCCCTCTATTACTATGGCATAATTATTGAAACTGCAATAATTTAACACTGCATGACTTATTAAACAACTGAGGGGAACCTGACGACCTTAAAAACAATGAAGACCAGGTAAATGAATACCTTCTTCTGCTCAATAAATCTTGTTGAGAAACTCCTAAGTGCTGGGCACTATTCTTAGTGTTAGATACACAGCAGGTAGAACACAGACAAAAATCTCTATTCTCAAGGAATGACGGGAGACAGACAATAAACAAAATAGGTAAAACCTATTCTCCATTATAAGCTAATAAGTGCTATAGAAAAAGTAAAACAAGAAAGGCAGCTAGAGTGCCAAGGTAGAGGGTGTAATTTGAAATAGGGTCCTCAAAGGAGGCCACTCTGAGCAAGGAGAGCGATCCACGTGAATGTCTGGGAGAAGAACCTTCCAGGCAAAGGAAATATCAAAAGCACAGACCTCAAGTGGAGAACATGCCTGGTGTTACTGAAGAATAGAAAAAAAGCTACTGAACAGCTGCAGAGTGAGTGACGAGGCAGTAGTGGATGAAACCAAAGATGTGATGGGGAACTAGATCAGAGAAGGTCTGGTTGGCCACAGAAGACTTTGATTTTTACTCTAAAGAAGTTCAGGAGATACTGTACATATTGCATAGAAAAATGGTCTCTGACATTTTGAAGGATTTCCCTGGTGAGAACAGACTGGAGGAGGGCAAGACCAGAAGGAGGGCAACCATTTAAGAGGGTATTGTAATAATCCAGAAAAGACATAAAGGTGCTTAGAGCAGGGTCGCAGAGGGGAGGTGGCAGAGAGTGGGATAGGTTCTGGATATTTTGGAAGGCACAACCAATACAGATCTGCTGTCACACTGGTTTGAGGGTTTAAGAGAAAGCAATCAAGAATGAGTCTTAGGGTTTTTGACCTGAGCAACTGGATGGATGAAGATGAAACTGTATTAAACTAAGAAGGGCACAAGCAAAGGGAAGAATGTTTTGCTGGGGTATCAGGAGTTAATTTTGGACATGTTCAACATTGAAGACCAGATGTCAAGTAAGCATTTAATCAGATCTGGATTCAGGACACAAGTCTAGGTTGAATATATGATTTTTGAGTCAGCAAACAAATAGGATTTGAAGCCAGAAGTTAGGGTGAGATCAGTACGGGAATAAATAGAAGAACAAGAACTGATTCTTGGAATGATCCAGCAAGGAGAGGTTGGATGAGGAGTAACCAGCAAAATAGGTAAAGAACATTCCACATTCCTGTTTCAGCCAGTGTGACTGGAAGGAAACCAGGAGAATGCGGCCTTCTGAAAACTAAGTGAGGAAAGGGTTTTAGGGAGAAAGGAGTGATCATCTCTGTCACATGCTGATGAACCAAAAAGATGACGTGAAAAGTGACCACGCGCTTTAGCACCACGGAGGTCACTCACGACCCAGGAAAGAGCACACCAAGACTTCACCTCTGTTTAAATGTTAGTTTTTCCTTGATCTTGTAACTCAGGATCCATGTAGCAAAAAGTATCCACAGCTGAATTTTTTAAAAAGTTCCAGGTAGGTAAAAGCAAAATAGAAGGACATCTGACTGTCTTCTGGGCCAGTAATCTGTGAAATACCAGTTTTTCAGTTGAGTTTGGAAACAATGAGTTAAGACAAAGTTAAAGAGCCTGCTTTACTCATCAACTTCTCTGCTCTTTAATATACCATAATATTCAGTTTGAATCTCCAAATGAGGGATATACTAATAGTGTTTTGCAAAATCACTTGAAAATGGAAGCTTTTTAGCCAGAATATCTTGTGGTAGCAATGTTCCATAAATAGATAGATAGATAGATAGATAGATAGATAGAGAGAGAGATAGAGAGATAGAGATATATATAGGGAAATTTTAATTCTGTTCTTTGCACAAAAGTAAAAAGAAAATAAAAATTCTATTAATGTTGAAGCCACTCTCTATAAATTACATTTTGAAGTTTTTCAATACTAAAATTTACCCTACCCCAACAATGTGTTCCTTTAAATATAATCCTCATGCTCCTAAGAAAATGCCTTTTAACAGGACTTGTCTTATTTGGACCTTAGACTTTTTTCTCAAAGTGGCTAAAGACTATAGTTTACTTCAGATATGAAGTTAACTATCACAAATTTTGAATTGAGATATTAATGCTATGTTTGAAATTTAAGAGTCTGACATGTGGCTATTTTGTTTTTAATTGAAGTACAGTCAGTTTACAATGTTGCACTATATATTTGTAAAAGATGGGTGGTTTACTGTCACCTGGTTAGCCAGGCTCCTGCATACCTGAGCACTTCTAATATAACCAAGCAGCTCATCCCTGAATGCCTTGTCACTTTCATTAAAACTCAGAATTACACCCAGCTGGACTGAAAAAAACAGGAGAGACCAATGATCAACCCTCTGGAACTACCAGATACAAAAGCAGGCAGAATGCACCATGACATTTCACCCACTGATACTTGCTAAATAAGGTCAAAGGTTTATACCTCCCCAAATAGAGAAATTCAGTTCCCTGGGAACCCACAGGCCATAGGTCAACCCCAACTGCAACTTCCCATCATCTGCTTGCCCTGGATCCTACCTGGCACAACAGTGGTAAAAGAGAAAAGAAAAGCAACAAAATTTACCAGAGAACAATAGTCAGAAGAATCATCCCACAGCAGAGAGTAAAATGTTGACAAAATATTCCTCCAAGAATTGACGAATAAATAAAAGGAAGTAAGGCAGGCCATAAAGCAAGAATATTAAAAATGTAGGAAACAGATGGCGAGAAAACAAGAGGAAATGGAAACAGTATGTGTAATATGTCCCCTTTGAGAAAAAAAAGGGGGAAAACAAGCATTTATATTCATATTGGTTTATATGTAAAGAAACTCTGGAAAGAACTCCAAGAAACTAAAAAGAAAGGTTACCTGAGGAGAGCTGGAAGTGAGCAGAAGAGGCCATAGAAGATATTTTAATTCTATAATTAGTATTTTTTGTTGTTGAACATATGAATATATTACCTATATGAAACAGTTAAGTAAAAACATTAATAAAATTAGTAACACCTATGAAAACACTAATCAAAATTTCCAAGGGAACAGTTTGTTTCAGAGAACATGGGTTATCATTATTTAGTCTCAGAACATTTTCAGAACTACACAGTCATTACTAAATCCAAGAGGAACTGTAGTGGAGTTTTCTCTCTCTACACATATCAGTGATTGGAATAATCAGCCACTGAAACCTGTACAAGTTGAATTCTGAAATACTACGAAAGTTGACTCAGTAACTTTGAATGTGTGTTAGATTTTGTAACTGAATAGATGTTTCTATTTTAGTGTCTATGATAAAAATACAAAGTAAACAATATATCGTAGGGGCATAGCTCAAACTACTTCAGAACAAAGGATTTTGTCATGCTAGTGTTGTCTGAGGTCAGAAATCATAACGTAGTTCATACTATATCAAACAGTCAATTCTTGTTTAGATAAGTGAAAGAAAAGGTCACAGACTGTTAAGTCTTCCACTTGATCAAAACTTTACCAACAAGTATTTATGTGTGCTTTTAATAAATTGTACTACATTTTTTAATGCTCTGTCATTTCAAACTGAAATAAACTACCAAATTTCATCATCTTGGGAACATTAAGTTCATTAAAATGAATGAACTATCAATTGCTATCTCAGAATTAAAGCAATAAATGGAAACAACTTAAAGAACGACCCAACAAAACCAAGACTGTGTGCCCCACTGTAAGTTTAGAGACAGGAAAAACATTACTCAAGAGAATTTTCTTTTAAGTATGGGGATAGAATTTTGACATTGCCTATTTTATCAGCTTTCAAATTCTGAAGTACACTTTAGAAACCCCTTATCAGTAAACTGCTTGATTGCTGTTCAAGCAAAAAACTCAATTTGATTTATCTTTCATACATTTTAAATGAAATCATATACCCTAATTAGTTCCCATAATCAGATTATGTTATAACCTGCCCAACACTTTCCCAGGACAATATATGAAGTGGAATTCCACATGAAGTGGAGTACACAGTCCTTGAAAACTCTATTTGCAAAGTATTTTAAGTGAGTTGGTATACTGGATATCCTCAATAGACTCTTCCAGAGTCACTTTTTTCTACCCCGCCGTGGGCGCAGCGAGGCCAGCCTCTACAGACCTCAGCTTACCTACTGGCTTCCTGTTGGGTTAAACCAACGACAGACAGGAATTTGAGAGGAAAGCGTAGGGGACGAGAGCAGGGTCAAAGT
Source organism: Camelus bactrianus (assembly GCF_048773025.1). Classification (NCBI taxonomy): domain Eukaryota; kingdom Metazoa; phylum Chordata; class Mammalia; order Artiodactyla; family Camelidae; genus Camelus; species Camelus bactrianus. The sequence goes on from NC_133541.1 coordinate 44,525,449, forward strand.
ATTTATTTCCCCCCGACCCTTGTTCTCCCTGGGTCACTGTAAATTGGCTGCAACCCTCTCCTGAAAGCTATGGTTTCTATCAGCTGATCTTTGCACAGAATCCTCCTTTTCAGGCCTAGAGATGTCTCTTTATACTGCACCCCATGCTAGTGCTGTCTAAGAGAAATAAGGCAATTGATGTATGTAATTTTAATTTTTCTAATACCCACATTTTTTAAAAAACATAGAATTAATTTAATACATGTCATTTATCTAACACAATATGTCCAAAATATTATCAACACATAACCAGTAAAAAAAAAAAAAAGATTAATAAGGAGTTTTTCACATTCTATTTTCATAGTCTTAGAAATCCAGTATGCCAATTACACCTATAGCACATCTGAATTTCAACTAGCCACATTTTTAGTGCTCAATACTATATTATCCCACCTTACAGTTACCTTCCCTCTTCCTATACCTTTTTAAATAGCCCTTTTTTAAAACTCTTCTCAAATTACCCATGTGGGTGTGTCATCTATTTTCTGCCAGGAAGAAACTGATGTGCATGAGAAAATGCTTGATATAATGTGCAAGAAAACGCAGTGTGTGAAATTACCCAATTACAGTATAATCTCAACTACCAGAAAAATGCACATGAAAGAAACTGCAGGGAAGCATCACAAAATGTGAACCTAAAATGATAGAATTCTGAGTATTTTCTATTTCTTGGTACTTTTCTATCCTCAAACTGCATCAAATTCATTAAAAATAATTTAAAATGTCAAAAACAAAAATCCAATATAGTACTTAACAAAATTGGTAAACTGAATATATCCAATAGGGATTGACTATTTTTTCTTGCCTTCTCACAAAAGAATCCACCATGAAAGGGTCTATAAGAAAATTGAAATCAATCAAATATAGATTTATGTATGAACAGAATGTCAAACAAACTGAAAACATCACTTACCACAAATCAACGCATTCCTCAGAAAGTCAAACACCGCAGAGTTCAAACTATGCTGCTAGTACACCAAGTTTTCAACATGAACAATTCCCTTCTTTTACAATAGAAGTAGAACAAAGTCAGCACATATGGTCCAATTCAACGTTTGGTCTAAAATTAGTAACCAAATATATGCTAAATTTAAATGTAGGACATTTCTAGAGCCTAACTTCTACATCAGCTGGTAACGAGTTCAGACATATCCCTTAGTCTGTGGCAGACAAAACAAACAGCAGGAGGGTACAAGTAAAACAAGGGCAATTAAATCTTAGGACTGATTTCTGCCTCTTTTCCTCCATTCATTATCTTCTGTCACCCAAAGGAAAAAAAAAAAATCCATCCGGAGTTGGGAAGGATGGAACAAATGATAGGATTATATGTAATCATTTCCTTCTGAAACTATTTGGCCTGGCCACCCTATGGTCCTACAAGAGACATCCCCAAATACCTGTCTAAAATATTTAATATCCTTTTCATCCCCCAGATAAGCCTCCCCAAAACCCTTTTAATGTCCAGTTTTACTGTAATAACAAATAATCAGAAACAACTTAAATATCTAATAGATTAAATTTTTAAAAATCATCCATTAAATGGAATACTATGCAACCATTAAAAGTGTTGCAAAAGATTATTTCACACACTGCAATGTGAATGTACTTAATGCCACTGAAACTTAAAATTTATCATTTTAATCATTTTAATACAATGTATACTTCACCATAATAAAAAAGATGTTTTTATAACATAAGGAAATGTTCACAATGTATTGTGGGTTTTTTTTAAGTGAAAATATAGTATGATGAACCAATAGGAACTAGTCATTACATAATAGAAATCAATAATCCCATTGGCTTATTGCATAAAATTTAGAAAGTTTCACAGAAAAAAAAAGAACTAAATCTCCGATGGCATCAGCTATAACCACTGTTAATCATTAAATATCCCTAAAATGTGATGGATAGACATTGATCCTTATTAATGTCATCCTCTATCTAAATTCCTAAATAATCTCTTCAATATAGAGAAATAATACAAAGACCATTATCTTCTCATCAAAATCCAACATATTTTACCAATAGTTCAAATATCCTTTTTCTTAACCTGTTATCTGTTCATCAATAAAAACATCTAAAATGTAACTGAGTGCATACTATTTGACTTTTCACTTTATATCTGTTATCTTGTTTAACCCACACAAATATCTTGTGAAGTAGGCACCATTATTTTCCTTATTTTACATCTGATAAAACTGAAGCATTGACAAATTAGTCACTTTTTTCAAGATCACTTAACTAGGAAATGGTGGAACCAGGATTTGGATTCGGGTCTAGCTAACTCCAAAGCCTGTGCCTTTAACCACTCCAGTAATACTTCTCACTTTTGTATAGGCACAAAGAAAAATCTTGCCACATAAAATCAAACCTAGGTTTGACTACAAATTTTCAGATCCACTGAACAATCCTATTAATTAGCTTCCAAATGCTCCGTCTCGGTGCCTATATATAAACTGGTGAGCAAGACTATTCAATTACTTTTACATCCAATAATCTAAAAGTCATTTATAAATTTCAGGTAGAAGTAAAAAAGGATAGCTTACAAATACCCAAAATGGCAAAATATACTCCTAATTTATTTAAAATAGGAATCATACACTTTCCTTTTGTTATTGTACTTAAAACTGAAGGATTTAAGCAGTTGCCACTAAAAATCAGAAGCGGATCAGGACACTTAACTTTTTCACAGCTATTAGGAATCTAAAAAAATTGGATGTGCTGTAATTTTACGCCTTCCTCAAAAACAAAGAAAATATTTTAGCAGCATGAAGATTTTTTTCTTAAACTCAGAATAAAAATTAAAGTATGATAACATACAGAAAAGTTTTAAATGAGATCACTTCCTATAATGAACATACTTCACCTTATTAGCATATTTGCATTCTAAAAGGTTAGCTAGAAAGTGATTTCTTAAATTAATCATATCCACCACTTAAGAAATGTTTACCACAGAAGATGTCCCTACATTATCATCTGAGAGAATGGGGAGAATTTCATAGTTTTGAAAGAGATTTTAAGACATAGAGTAGACTTGATTTGGTGACAAATTTAATGTGGGGGATGAGAGAGAAGTTAGTGACATTTTCCAGGGCAATTTAATTGGAATTGTAAGGGTGGATTCCAGATTGCACTGGATATATTTGAAGGTAGACTACTTAAAAAAAAAAAAAATCCAACAACACTCATTTGTAAAGATAATGAGAAAGAGCAGTAGCTGAGGCAGGGGTATGGGTGGGCGGGTAGTTAATTCGGGTGTCAGAATGCCTTAAATATGTTTCCATACCAAAATCAAGGAAACAGAAAGAGGAGTGAGGGAGAGTTAATGGATGGAGCAAGACCTCAGGTGACAGAAGGAAATGGGAACAAAATCGTGGCTGAAGGAATTAACTGTAGATAAATGTTTGATGTATTCAAGAAAGTCTGATGATAAGAAATGTAAGGCGAGGAGTGGATACAAAATGGGGAGATTATACTTCATTTGCAAGTTTTTTTTCCGCAGGGAAGATAATCTGAGAATGAAAAAAGATAGAGATCATGGAGTTTAGAGAAAATAGTACATTTATTCCTTTGTAAAACATTTATCAATAGCCAGATACTGTACTATAAAAGCTGTGACACAAAAATGAGTAAGAAAATCACTTCAAGGGGATCACAGTAGGGGGTGGGGGAGAAGTTATTTAATCCAAACAGATAATTATAATATGGAGAGTGCTGTGAGGTTCTCACACTGTTCATCAAGTAACAGAAGTATTAGTTTGAAGTAGATTATAACAAATAAAGGATATATGCATTACATACAAGCAAAATAAACATGCTATTAAGAGATCTGCCAGGTCAATTAAAATGAAACAAAAAACCCTATTATAATCTGCTTACAAGAAATACATTTTAAATACAAGAGTATCAAAAGTTGAAAAGAATGGTAAAACCCTATTATAATCTGATTATAAGAACTACATTTTAAATACAAGGGTAACAAAAGTTGAAAAGAATGGTAAAGAAAATACCCTGCAAACACTAACCAAAGGAAAGCTGATATAGCTACATTAATATTAAAAAAAAAAACAGACTTAAAGGCAAGAAGTATGACTAGAAGTATATTGTTATGAAGTACACGTTGATTCAAAAGAAAGATATAAAATCCTACATTTGTCTGTACACTGCCTCAAGAAGAATAAAGAAAAACTGATAGAGACTAAAGGAGAAATCTGTGATCATAGTTGTCAAATTAAAAAAATGCTTTCAGGATGAAAGATCTGTAGGTACATTGAAAAATATAAGACACTGATGAAAGAAATTAAAGAAGACACAAATAAATGGAAACACTGTCTGTGTTTGTGGATTGGAGTAATTATTATTGTAATGTCCATATTACCCAAAGCAATCTACAGATTCAATGCAATCCTTATCAAAACACTAACAGCATTTATCTTTCACAGAAATAGAAATAAAAGGAAAAAATTCTGAAGTTTTTATGGATCCATAAAAGACCCCAAATACAAAGCAATCTTGAGAAAGAGAACCAAAAGCTGAAGAATTCACACTCCCTAACTGCAAACTACATTACAAAGCTATAGTAATCACAACTATGGTATTGGCATAAAAACAGATCATCAACAGAATAAAGAGCTCAGAAATAAACCCATGCATAAACGTGGTCTATAAATGTACAACAAAACAGCCAAGAATATACAATGGGGAAAGAACAATAAATAGTGTTGGGAAAACTGGATTGCCACATGCAAAAGAATGGAACTGAAGTATTATCTTACAACATACTGAAAAATTAACTCAGAATTGATCAAAGATTTGAATATGAGACCTGAAACCATAAAACTCCTAGAGAAAAAAATTGGCAGCAAGAAACAAGTGCCTTCACATCAGTCTTGGCAATGATATTTTGGATTTGACAACCAAATTAAAGGCAACAAAAGCAAAAATAAGTAAAATCAGATGACATCAAACTTAAAAGCTTCCATACGGCAAAGGACACTATCAACAAAATGAAAAGGCAACCCACTCAACAGAAGAAAATATTTGCAAGTCATATATCTGGTAAGGGGTTAATATCCAAAATATGTAAAGAACCCATCCAACTCAAAAGCAAAAAAAAAAAAAAAAAAAATTCAATTTTTTAAAATGGGCAGAGGACCTGAATAGGCATTTTTCCAAAGAACACATACAGATGGCCAATGAGTACAGAAGAGGGATGGTCAACTTCACTAACCATTAAGGAACGCAAATCAAAACCACGATGAGATGTCACTTCACACTCATTAGAATGGCAATTATCAAAAGGACAAATAAGTGTTGGCAAGGACATGGAGAAAAAAGAACCCTTGGGCACTGTTGGTGGAAATGTAAACTGCTACAGCCAATATGGAGAACAGAATAAAGATTCCTCAAATTAGAAATAGAACCGTCACATGAGCCAGCAGTTTCACTTCTGAATATCTATCAGAAGAAAACAAAAACACCACTTAGAAAAGATGTATGTACCCACCATGGTCACTTAAGCATTATTTAAAATAGTCAAGATATGGAAAGAACCAAATATACCACATGTTCATCAATGCATAAAGAAAAGTGCAACGTAAGATAGAGAGATATATATACACATATATATATTTTATACACACACACACACACACTCATATATATTATATTTTGGCGATAAAAAAGGGAAACCTTGTCATTTGCCACAACTTGGATAGAACTTGGGAACATTATGTTAAGTGAACTAAGTCTGACAGAGACAAATACCAAATGATCTCACTTATGTATAGATTCTAAAAACAAAAATGAGCTCAGGGATACACACAAATTGCTAGCTGCCAAAGGTAGGGTTTGGGGTGGGCTAAGTTAATGAAGAGAGTTAAAAAGTATAAACTCCCAGCTATACAATAAATAAGGCATTGGGATGTAATGTACACATGGGGACTATAGTGACGAATACTGTATTGCATATTTGAAAGTTGCTAAGACAATGTATCTTAAAAGTTTTCAGGACAAGAAAAAAAAACTGTTAACTATGTATAATGATGGATGTTAGCTAGTCTTATTGTGGTAATTATTTTATAATATAATATACATAAATGTCAAATCATTATGTTGACACCTCAAACTAATATAATGTTATATGTTAATTACATCTAAATTAAAAAAAATTTAGACCTCTCTCAGTGTCTGATAAAATGAGCAAACAAATTAAAAAATCAGTAAAAAAAAAAAAAATACTTGAAGAACATTATTAACCAGCTTGACAAAACTGACATACAGAACACTATACCCAACGACAGAATATATTTCTGCTTGAGAGGATATGAATCATCTAACAAAGCAGACTATATGCTGAGTTATAAAACAAGTCTGAAAATTTTCACAGTACTGTAACATACAGAGTATGCTCTCTGACCATAATGAAATTCTTGTGGAAAAATGTGTTACAGCTCGGTGTTACAGCACAGTTGTGACAGCAATCTGGATCCGGGCGAGAGACCAAGCAGCAATCGGAGAGTTGAAAACTTGAGGTTTATTACCCCAGCGGGCCCAGAGGAGTTAACACTCCAAGCTCTGGACCCTGTCTGTAGCTTTACACAGGCCTTTATAGGCTACCAGTTTTACACTTTGCAACATCATATGCAAATAAAGTATAACAGAAGTTGACCAACCAGGAACAAGCTTTGTAGAAATAGACCAATCAGGAGTGAGAGAAATAACCAATCAGGAGTGAGCTCCATGCAAATGAAATACTACAAATGGACCAATCAGAAGTGAGAGTAATAACCAATCAGGAGTGAAGGAAATAACCAATCAGAAGTGAGCGTAATAACCAATCAGGAGTGAAGGAAATAACCAATCAGAAGTGAGAGTAACAACCAATCAGGAGTGAAGGAAATAACCAATCAGAAGTGAGCTCAGGGAACCAATAGAATTTTAGGGGTAAGTAAGCCCTTTCAGAGGCAAAAGTGAGAGAGAGCCTCTGGGCCAGGGAACCAGATGGTGCTGGCAGAAGAGTAGTGGCCCTGCTTGGGGGTCCTGCTGGTCTTTTTATAGGGCTTCCTACCTCAAAATTACACAAGCACTCAATAATAAAAACAAGAAACGTTCTAAATGTTTTACAAATTAGGTAACACAAGTCTATAAGAGCTGTGGGTCAAAGAAAAAAATCACAATGAAATTTTTAAGGGAATAATAATGAAAAAGCAATATATTAGGACTTATAAAATGTAGCTAAATAAGTACTTTGATTGCTCTTTATAGCTGCAAGTGAATAGGACAGAAAAATAGAAATATTAAAAAACACACAATCAAGCTACCACAAGAGCAGCTAGAAAAAAAATGGCAAAGTAAAAGGGAAGAAAGAAAAAAATAAGAGCAAAATAAAGTAAAAAGCAAACATGCAACTAATTTTAAAAACCTAGAACTTCACTCATTAAAAAATAATATTGATAAGCCCTAGTAAACAAAGTCCTAGAAAACTGACTGAGGATAAAAACCCCACAAATTATCAGTAACAGGAGAACATCCTTACAGATCCTACAGATTTTAAAGAGACAAAAGGAAGATACTGTAAACACATTTCTATCAATAAATTTGAAAATTTAGATAAAAACCAAATTCCTTGAAAAATACAATTTACAAATCTGACACAAAAAGATAAAATCTGAATACTCCTCTACCTACTGAGTAAACTGAAACCATAATTTAAAACTCCTCAACAATAAAAACTATTGTCCCAGATTTTCACTGGTAAATTCTTCCAAACATTTTTAAGGAAAACACTACTACTCTTACACAAACTCTTCCAGAGAAGAAAAGTAACTTTCCAAATTATTTTATAAGGTCAGCATTATCTTCATACGAAAACCTGAAAGACACTAACCTCCCTCCCCCCCCAAAAAATATAGGCCAAAATCCCTCATAAATATAGTCACAAAATTCTTAGACCAAATTTTAGCAAATTCTATCCAAATTGAATATAAAAAGAACAGGATATCATAACCAAGTAGAATTTACTCCAGGAATGAATGACTTAACATTCAAAAATAAATCAATATAACTTTACCACATTAACAGAATAAGGGATATAATTCAAGACATCCTACACTTGCCTAAAAAGATGCCTTTAAAAAATGTTATAAATTTCAATACTTATTCATGATTAAAAAAAAATAAAAGCAAACTAGGAATAAAAGGGTTTTGGAGTAGAAACACTTTGGGGTAGAAACTGCCCATAAAATTTCTATATAAAATTTATATGGAAATACCAAAGTCCTAGAATAGCCAAGGAAATACTGAAGAACAAGAAAACTGGAGGACATATACTACTGGGCATGAACATTTACTAGAAAGCTATGTTAATTAAGACAGTATGGCATTGCCTGAGATTAATAGAATAGAAAGAGTAAAGAAATAGACACACAGTCACTTGATTTATTATCCAGACACTACTGCAACTCAGTGTGGGAAAAGGCCTTTTAAACAAAGGTGCTGGAGCAACAAAAAACAGATAAATATGAATACAACTATAAGTATGGATGAATGATAAGAGGATAAAAAGTTAACCAGTACCTCAACCATATACAAAAGTTAGTTCAAGGAGGAACACAGATCTAATGTATAAACCAAAATAATAACATATGAACATACTGGTCTGCTTAAGGAGATTTTGCTCCAAGTTTATGAACATAGTCTTCTACAATTTCGAAACCAGAAATAGTGCTAATCATAAAAAAAAGATAAATTAGACTTCATTTAAATTAAGAACTTTTTTTGATCAAAGCACAACATTAAAAGAGTGAAAAGGCCATCAACTGACTAGATAATCCAACTACAAAGCCTATATTTAAGAGTGAATCATATCCAAAATGAAGAACCACTCTTAGAAATCAAGAAAAAAGACAACCTTCCTTTTTTAATGGTTAAAAAGTTAAAAAACAAAACAAAAAACTTTAAAGAACAAGTGCAACTGACCAATAAACATAAGAAAAAAATGCTCAATATCATTATTCAATGGGAAATGCAAATTAAACCCACAACGATAAAATTAGACAATACCAAATGGCAAGAATGGGGAGCAACTAAAACTCTCATTTATTACTGATGGAAACAGGCTGGTAAACTATTTTGGGAAAACGTTTGGCAGCATTTCTTAAAGCTATACATATGCCTATACGTGACACAAAAATTCCATTCCTGGGAATACACCCAGCAGAAATGAGTACTTCTGTCCACTAAAAAAATGTATACAAGAGTGTTGATGACAGAAATTTCATAATAGCAAGTACTGGAAACAATCCAAATGTCCTTCAACAGTAGAACAACTAAATTAATTATGTCATATTTACACATTAGAATACAACTCTCAGCAATTAGGAAAAAAGAACAAATTACTAACATATGCAACAATGTGGATGCATCTCAAACAATGTTGAACAAAAGAGGCCAAACAGAAAAGAGTACATGATGTATGATCTAGAATAATAAATAAAGACTATGAAGGGTCTGAGGGAGTCACGTAGAACATTTTTGAAATATTTCATATTTTTATTTAGGTAATTACATGTAAAAAATCATTGAGCTCCACATTTAAGATTTGTGTACTTCAATATATTTAATATCTCATTTTTTTGAAAACCAGGAGAACACAATTGAAAACAACACATACGTACTACACGAGGCAGTAAAAAAATTTATAAATACAAAAACTATTACAGGAATTCAGGGAACTCTCAGAACAGTTACATCTAAAATGTCAAGTAAAAGCTAAAAAATTTGGATTGAGTCTTGAATGGATAGGAACAAGCTAAGCACAAAGTAAACATGAGCAAACTGTAGAGTAAGGATACACAAGGTCTACGTGACGACTGGTGAGTATTCCAGCTAAAATGATACACATCGCAGTTCCTAAAGTATGTCCTCAGAGCAGCAGCATCACATCACCTGGCAACTGGTTAGAAATTCAAATTCTCAGGTCCTATCCAGACCTACAGAATCAGAGAACTGTGGGATGAGGCCCAGAGATCTGTTTCAACCAACCCTCCAGGTGATTCTGACACATGAAAAATTTGAGAACTACTGTTATAAAAGAAGCTGGAAAAAGAAAAACCTATAAATGTAGGCCATAACTACAGTTTTACTCTTTGGAAAAGCCACGAAAATTATTTGGGATAAAACCAATATATTAAATGAGAGTGAAAAGGTATGAGGAAGAGTTGCTCTGGGAGGAAGATGATGAGTTTGATTTTATGCACAAAACATACTATTCACAGGGGGCATCAAAGTGGAATGGCTTAACAGGTCAAAATACAGGACTGAAAAAGAGGTGAGGGCTAGGTTTTAGATACAGGAGAGGAATATATAAAGTAAGTAATCCCAAAAGAATTTATGTATTGCTACACATTGCTGGTTCCTTGGGATACAAAGATGAATAGAAATAGACCCCGCCATTTCTGTCGACACTATATAATCTAGAGCAGAGGGTCTCAAACTTTTTATTATCAAGACTCCTTTACACTGAAAAAATTAAGGACTCCAAAAAGCTTTTGTTTGTATGAGTTATAACTATATTTACCACATTAGAAATTGAAACAGAAATTAATACATATACACACTAGTTCACTTAAATAACAATAAAGCCATTCATGTATTTTTATATTTTCAAAAACAAATCAGCAAGAGTGGATTTCTGCATATCTCTAACGTCTGACTTAGCAGGGACATCTGGAGTCTCATATCTGCTGCTGCATTCAATGTATTGGAATAGATCACTTCTGTTTTAATTATGGGAAGAAAATCTGGCCTCACACAGACAGGTAACTGGAAAAGCATTTCAAAAAATTTTCTGAATAATTGTGGATAATTTTCTTTGATAGAGTACCAAAACCTAACCACAGTTTCTCAACAATCAGAAGGAAGTGTGATATCTGAAGCTCTATCAAACTTTTCAAACTCTATACACTTGAGAAAATTAACATGAGCGAGGCAAATAACTTCTATTAAGGCTGTTATAAAAATAGTTACGGCTTTTAAGATCCCCAAAACAATCTCATAGAGCCCGCCAAAGATATGTGAACTGTGTTTTAAGAACTGCCAATTTAGATTTACAATCCAGGTGATCGTTCAAACCTCAGAACTAAACAAGTACGTATCTACATGGAGCACCTTTTGCCTGACTCCTACTCACCCTTCAACTAGCTGCTGCTCATCTTTAAACCCTCAACTCAAAAATTCCCCAGAACGTTAAACCTTCCAGGAGCTTCCAGCTCATACAAATTAAAAGCTGAAATTGTCAACATGGGTTACACAGCTTTGTATAATGCGACCCCTGTTACCTCTCTGATCCTAGCTTCTGCCAACCTTCCCATTACTGACTCTGCTCTAGCCACTGTCGTCTCCTAATGGTCACACCACCCTCTAAGAATATTCCTACTTCAGAACTTTTGCTCTTGTGATTTCCTCGACCTGAAACTTTTTTTTTCATAGACAAGCCACATGTCTTACATTACTTCACTTCACTCGGATCTGAGAGGGTGCGCTTACCTGGAAATAGTGTTACCAAACCAGGTTTCACCCGCAAGGCACAGCAAGCCAGAACGCCGAGACACCCAGGTTCGCAGCAGAGCTGGCTTTCTTGCAAAGCAGCCAAGAGCTGAAAAACAAACCTCACATCGACCTCCCGGAAGGCAAGGAACAGGGGTATTTAAAGGAAAACGAATAAAGCAGCAGGGCAGTCTGAGGCCTGGGGAGGGATGGGGAAAGGTAATTGGAAAAAGACGCGGTAATCTTCCTCGGGCGCTGGTGTAACTGGGCTACGTGCCTCTACACGTTCTGAGGGTGGAGTTTTCCGCCCTCTGACGACGCTCAAGAGACACTCATGCGCAGTTGAAGGGTGGGCCGTCCTATAGTCAACTAGCTCAGCCCTGACTAGGCACAGCTGATGCTCAGCGCAGCTGAACTAGATGCGCTTGACTCCAAGTCCTGGAAAACACCTCGGGCAAGCGTTTTATTGTTTAGGCTACATGCAGCTTGGAGGACATGCAAGTGTTAAAACAACCTTGATTATTGAAGGCAGATGAAATGGATTTAACCCATGGTTTCCCTAGTGTCTTTGCAGATCTCATCTAGTTCAGATGAGGTCATTAGAGTAGGCCTTAATTCAATGACTGGTGTCCTTCAAAGGCAAGGGAAATTTGGGCATAGAGACACAGAGGGACAGTGTCATGTGAAGACAGAGCTAGAGATTGGGATGATACATGTACAAACCCAAGAACACCAGGGATTGACAGCCAACGCCAGAAGCTAGATGTGAGGCATGGAAGAGATTCTTCCCCGGAGTCCACAGAAGGAACCAACCCTGCCAATATCTTGATTTCAGATTTCTAGTCTCCACAACTGTGAGAATAAATTTCTATGATTTTTAAGCCACCCAGTTTGTGCTGCTTTGTTGTAGCAGTTCTATGACGCTAATACATTATGCTAAATGTTTGAATAAATATATAAATACAGAAGAAGACACAAAATTCCTATGCAGAAGTACTCCAAATAATTTATGTAGATACTTCACCCTCAAAGTGGAGTATAACCCCCAACTCCTTAAGTGTGGGCTGCATGTAGCTGCTTCTTTCCCAGGAGTATAGATTGAGGGACCGTGGAGTAACTTTACAGTGGAAATTTGACAAAGGTCACATCAGCTGAGGGAGGCTGAAGAGGAATTTGAAGAGGAGAGTTGTCCAACTGGAAGAAGTCTCGAGGAGCGGACATAATACGTGAGAAGAAGCCAACATGGAGCAAAACAGCACTTCATTTCAGTACAAGTGGGTGGCAGGCGCCTCAGGTGTAGGCACTTGTCCTTTTATAATGCTAGTGGCGCATGCGTATTGTTCATAATGCTGACTCATGCTACTAGCGCATGCGCACATTTACTTCTTAACACGTGCAAGTTATGAACTTTGACCTGGGTCCCACAACCTACTCACTTAAGATTGCCGACAGGGGTCAGTATCAACAGTGATAAGTCATGATGATAATCTGTACCCATGATATGATGTGATGAAAATGGCACTTGACCTGTATGGTCTTCCTTGGAAAAACTCGTAACCTCAGTCTAATCATGAGAAAAACATCAGACAAATTCCAAGGACTTTCTATAAAACACTTGACTAGTACTCCTGAAAACTGTCAAGGTCATCAGAAACAAGGAAATTCTAGAGAAATAAATTTTAAAATAAAGTTTACTTTTAAAAAATAAAGCAATGGATGAGAATCAATAGAAAATATTTATTCAGTACTCACTTCCTATCAGGTACTGTTATGGGTGCTAAAAACAAAATGATGGCTGAAACAAAATCTCTGCTGAGTAGTTTACATTCTGATGTGAACACACTGTTTTTCTTAGAGACAGTGAAAGGCATGTGTAAGTTCTTACCTGATTCTCAGCATACCAATTCGAGTACAGTTCTACACAACCCAGAGTGTCCAGGACTAGGCTGTCTTCACTGAAAATATGCGAGCAATAAGTAGCCCACTCCTACAAAGGGATAGGTAGTGGCCCCCAAAATGGCCAATACCACAACAAATGGATGTTTCCATACGTAAGCCACAGAATTTAATCAATAGGATTTTCTTCTCAACTTACAAGAGGGCCTGTCTTTTTTTTTTTCAACATTTTTAAGTGATTTATAATCATTTTACAATGTTGTGTCAAATTCCAGTGTAAAGCACTATTTTTCAGTTATACATGAACATATATATATATATTCATTGTCACATTTTTTCTCTGTGAGCTACCATAAGATCTTGTGTATATTGCCCTGTGCTATACAATATAATCTTGTTTATCTATTCTACAGTTTTGAAATCCCGTCTATCCCTTTCCACCATCCGCCCCCTTGGCAACCACAAGTTTGTATTATGAGTCTATTTCTGTTTTATATTTATGCGGGGTTTTTTTGTTTTTTGTTTTTTTTTTAGATTCCACACATGAGCGATCTCATATGGTATTTTTCTTTCTCTTTCTGGCTTACTTCACTTAGAATGACATTCTTCAGGAGCATCCATGTTGCTGCAAATGGCGTTATGTTGTCAGTGTTTATGGCTGAGTAGTATTCCATTGTATAAATATACCACATCTTCTTTATCCAGTCACCTATTGATGGACATTTAGGCTTCTTCCATGTCTTGGCTATTTAAATAGTGCTGCTATGAACATTGGGGTGCACGTGTCATCCTGAAGTAGGGTTCTTTCTGGATATATGCCCAGGAGCGGGATTCCTGGGTCATACAGTAAGTCTATTCCTAGTCTTTTGAGGAATCTCCATGCTGTTTTCCACAGTGGCTGCACCAAACTGCATTCCCACCAGCAGTGTAGGAGGGTTCCCTTTTCTCCACAGCCTCTCCAGCATTTGTCATTTGTGGATTTTTGAATGATGGCCATTCTGACTGGTGTGAGGTGATACCTCATTGTAGTTTTGATTTTCATTTCTCTGATAATTAGTGATATTGAGCATTTTTTCATGTGTCTATTGTCTTCCTTGGAGAATTGCTTGTTTAGGTCTTTTGCCCATTTTTGGATTGGGTTGTTTGTTTGTTTCTTATTAAGTCATATGAGCTGCTTATATATTCTGGAGATCAAGCCTTTGTCGGTTTCATTTGCAAAAATTTTCTCCCATTCCGTAGGTTGTCTTTTTGTTTTACTTATGGTTTCCTTTGCTGTGCAGAAGCTTAAGAGGGCCTGTTTTGATCATTCTGGGGTTACTAGTGTTAACAGTCTTGGCAAAGGAGGAAGAAAAGATGTGCTACAAAATTTAGTTTCTGACTATTAGTAGTTGTAGATGTCTCACTGACCCCTGGCAATTGTATACTACAGAAAAGGGAAATTTTTTAAACTGGCAATTATTAAGTGCTTACACAAACTAGGCACAGGGATAAATACTTTCCACAAAATTACCTCTTTCAATTTTGGTGAAGAAAAAAGCAATTCTCTTTTTACAAATGAAGAAATAGGCACAAGAAGTGTAAGTCTTTGTCTAAGATCACAGAAATGGTTGGTGTGAAAAAGCACTCTCTCTCATCCTTCCATTTACCCATTAACAGGATAATTAAACACCCTTATTCCAGGCACCTGTGAGTGGAGCAGGGTATGAAATGAACAGAATCAACCAATGCCCGCAGGGACACTACCCCAGATGCCTTCACCTCCTCCTGGTCCTGTTCTTTCCAGTCTTTGCCATAATCCTGCAGGCCTTTCTCTGCCTCAACCCTAATCCTAATGTGCCTTTCCTTCCTTCATATTTACTTAGAATCTAGGCACTTTGCAATCTCTGACATACCGCATGATTCTTCAGTTGTAGTTTTCTATCATATCTAATATTATGAGACTGAAATGCTGTATTCTGTTGTGGTGTGGGCTCTGACATTTCTTGTGAGGAGAGAGTAAGGGAGAAACTAGGGCTTATATTGAATTGTATTTTACAGCAGTTATTATGAATGATGGAATCCCAGTTAATCAATAAAGTACCCCTCCCCCTGTACTGCAGCCTCTTGGAATATTGCCAGTTGGTCATTTGCTCAATTGAACCTGGATTAAATGGATACATTTAGAAGAATACAGTGACAAATCTGATGAAATAAAAATAAAACTTGAACAAGTAAGTGAACATTAAAGAAATTGAAATGGTGGACAAGCATATTTCCTTCCAAAAAGCTATGGGCCAAGAATGTTTAGCAGATGAGTTATCCAAAGCTGCCCAGCTTTTACATGAGGCTAGTATAATCATGATTCCTAAACCAGACAACAATAGAAAAAGGAAAAATTGTATACTACTCGTATGATTTATGAATGTGGGTATAAAATCACTTAAAAATAACTAAATCCAATAGTACCTTTCAAAATTACATCAGTTTAGATTTTTATCCCAAGAATGTAAGCATGGTTTAGCACCAGCAAAATCTAATTTTATAATTCACCATGTTAATATATTGAAATATAAAACTGAAATGAATATGGCAAGTGATGCAAAAAAACAGTATTTGATAAAGTTCAGTAGTATGTATTATTAAATGCTTATAATAATCTAAGGAATAAAGGGACCTATCTCTGCTTGGTGAACCAACAGCAAAGGTTTACATAGTAAACCAAATTTAAATGTGTTTTCTATAAGATCATAAATAAGAGAAGGCTGACCCCTGTCACCACCACTGATTCAGATTATTGGAGGTCCTGGAAAACACTATAAGAAAAATAAAAGGAGAAAAAGAGCAAGGGAAGAAAGGGTGCAAGGGAGAAAATAATCAATGTCATATGGCAGATTATGAGAATAAATGACAAAACACAGAGGATCACCTCAGTAGACACAGAAAAAGCATTTGAAAATCCAGTGCCTAGTCTCAACAAATGAGAAGTAGAAATGAACTTACTCAACTTGATAAAGGCAATCTCTGTAAAGCTTACAGTTAACATTGTACTTCTTGTTAAGAGTCTGAATGCTTTCCCCATAAGATAAGGAACAAGGCAAGGATATCCACTCTCACCATTTCTATCCAGCATTAAACTGGGTGTTCTAACCAGTACAATCAAGCAGGAAAAAGAAATAAAAGACATCCAGATTGAAAGGAAAGAAGTAAGATGCTCTTTATCGGCATACAATACGATCCTGTTTGTAGAAAAGTCTAAGAAATCCACATACAAAAACAATTATTTGAACTAATAAAGGAGTTCAGCAAAATCATAGGATACAAGAACAGTTTTCAAAAATCAGTCTTATATAGAAAAAACAATCACTCTGAAAATGAATTTAAGAATACAATTCCATTCATAATAGCATCAAAAGAACAAAATAGTTAGGAATAAATGTAACAAAAGAAGTAGAAGACATACACTAAAAATTACAAAACATTGTTGAGAAAAATTAATAATCTAAATATAGTCATCTCCCAGTATCTTCAGGCAATTAATTCCAGAGTCTGGTTCACATACCAAAATTGGTGGGCACTCAAATTCCTTATATAAAATGGTGTAGTATTTGCATATAACCTACACATGGCCTCCCATATTCTTTGAATCATCTCTAGATTATTTATAATTCCTAAAGCAATGTAAATGCTATGTAAATAGTTGTAAATACAATATAAAGACTATGTAAATAGTTGCCAGTGCACGGTAAACTCGAGTTTTGCTTTTTAGAAGTGCCTGAAATTTTTTTCACGTATTTTCAAACCACATTTGGTTGAATTCATGGACGCAGACCTTGAGCATTCGGAGGACCACCTGTGAATGAAGAGGGACATTCTATGTCCGTAGATTTAAAGGCTCAGTTTTATTAAGAGATCAAAATGATCTACAGTTTCAGTCTAACCCCTAGCACTGTCCCTGCAGGCGCTTCTGCAGAAATTGACTAACCAATCCTAAAATTCACTGGGAAGAAGAAAGTACCAAAACTGCCCAAAAAATCTGACCAAGAAGAACATTTATTTTTAGTTGATTGAATAATTTTTTCTTTAATTTTATGACTATAGTAGTTGCTTTGAAGTCCTGATCTTCTAAGTCAACATCTGGACCCATTCTCCGTTGACTCCCATTTCTCCTGAGTGTGAGCCACGCTTTCCTATTTCTTTGCATGTCTAGTAATGTTTGGTTGGAAACTAGACACTATATGATAACATGGTGTAGTGACTTAGAATTCTGTTGTGTTCATCTGTAGATTGTTGTCTTTTTGGTCTCTTGGGTAATTAACTTGCCTAAATTCAAATTGAAACTTAGTCTCCTCTGCATTATGCCATTGCTGATACATCTGTTCTAATCTTATGGTTTGTGGTTACGCCTGTATTAGCCTGGGGCACACCCTGTACCTCTGTAAGTTTAGTCATCCAAGGATTTGGACAGACATTATATGCATATTTGCGGGTGTACCCTAAAGTTGTCTTGCTTCTAGGGAACTCACTCCCCTCTCTAAGATAATCTACAATCTTCAAGCTCTGTTCTCTATTTCTTCAAGCCCTAAATTTTCTTGTCCTGCACAAACTACACACAATTGGGAAATGCACTTGGTTTTATTACAAAAAAAAAAAAAAAAAAAAAAGACAGCAAATTCACAGCTCTTACCTGGTAAGCTCTATTTTTCTCAAGTCTCTATTTTTTGCTGTGTTCCCTAGAGTCTACTCCATACATGAGTTGAGCTGTCACCAGGAATTTAGATTTTGGGTCTTACTCTTTATTACTGTCCCACTCAAAATTTCTCCTGATACTTCTAGCTGCTTTTTCAACTCTGAAGTCTGATCTGGCACCCTGAGCTGGTAAGACAGGTTTACATCTGTGGTTTCCCTGCTCTGCAGTCTTGGGGATTAGGAAGAACCTTCAGGCCAAGCCCTTCCCTGTCCAAGTCAGAATCTTGCAATTCTCATCCCTTCTGGAGAAAACTTTTTTCTGGCTTCTATTTCAGATGCTTCCCAGTACCTTTAATTCATTGCATTTTAAAATATTTTATCCAGTTATTACAATTATTGTCTGCTATGAGGTTCACATAATAATGTCACTCCACAGCCATTTACTAGAAGTCTCCCCTCTTCCCCTTTACTTTAAATTTTCCAGTGTTTTGGAAGTTTTTTTTAAATTCTATTACTGGTCATCCTTAAAGGCATTATTTGACTTATATTGCTTTCTATTAAAGTTGATACTAAACAATATATTTAAATTTCCCCTGTTTAAGACCATTGGCATATTAAGAGAAGGTGGTCTGAGGGAGCAGTTTGAATGGGTTTAGGAAATTTAAATGATTTAGAGAATTGTAGGGGAATATTTAGAGAATCCCCAAAATGTGCCACTTAGGCATGAGAATTATTTTGAGCTAAAGGCAATTGAGACTCTACAGATTCAAGAGAAACTATCGCCCCTCCCTTAACTAACTGGGGGGATTTTAATTGGAGATTTTCACAAAGGGTTATTACCGACACAACATTGTAAACTGACTATACTTCAATTTAATTAAAAAAGGGTTATTTCCAGAGATAAATTTTATCTAAGTGGTCCCCACTCTAAGGCAGGGTAAACGTCTAATTACTCAACATCTGCTCTTCTTTTTATCTTCCTGTGAATTACTCTCCTGTCCTTGAGAAACCCCAGGACCCTACCTCATTCCTTAGCTCAGGCTGGCACACTTACCTCATTTTACCTTTCTATCTCTGAACTTCTCTTGTGCATAGGGTGCCTGTACACACAAAATTAAATTTGATTTTTCTCCTGTTAATCTATCTCATTAATTCTTAGACCGGCCAGAAGAACCCAGAAGGGTGGGTGAAAGTTTTCTTCCTCCCCAACAAAATTTAAAAACAAGAATAAAATCAACTTAAAGTTGGTCCACTTTTTATTATTACCATGCACTGGCAATTCTAAACAATATCACTGATTATATGAGACTCCTCTCTCTCTCTCTCAGTATGCCATTGTTGTTATAACACATTGTAACACCACGTCCTCCTCCCTACTAGTTCTCAGCTTTTCATAACAGTATCTGAGATTTGAGGTCTAGACTATGATTGCATTATTTTACCACGTGGTATATTTATACCATAAAACTTCTTTTTCAAGATAAGTTAATAACAAGATGTATCACGATCGCTTACATCTAGCTCCGTTTGGGCTGGTTTCATGCTCATCCACATTCTTCTCACATTCATAGTTCTCAGCTTTGGTTAACAGAGTCAGAGGCGTGAAGTCTAGATTGTGTTATATTTTTGCTATCGTGTTATATTTATACCACATACTGCCTCTTTCAAGATTAGTTATATAATCAGATCAACTGACATTAATCAAATTTAACTTTGTTTTTTATACTTTCCACTCGAACTCTTGATTCTGCTTCATCTATCAATAATTTTATTGAGAAAAGTATATGTCATTATAGATAATAATATCTCTTCTACCCTCATACATAAAAATATTTGAGTATAAAATTTGGAAAATTACTGTAGAACATAATTGTCCTCTGGTATTTAAAATTGCAAAAAGAAATCTTAGATCAGCCTGATTTTTGTCATTTTATAATTAATCCATTTTCTTACCTTTGTGCTTATAATATGTTTATCCTAATAGGTGAAATATATTGTAAGCAGGTGCGTGAGTGTAGGTCTCTTTTCACTTATTTTTGTCTGGAATACAATGAACTTTTTAAATCTGTATGCATAGATGAGAGATTTGAGGTTGGATTAAGGGATGATAAAGAAGCTACTAAAATTTCAGTGGCAGAGTAAGAACTAGAAGAGGAAATTTACCAAGGAGAGGTGGAGAGGGTTAAGTTTCTCCAAAGGAATCTTACAATAGAAGAAGAACTCAGATTTTTACATTTTAAATTTCAGAAAATTAATGTTGCTAATTTTATATTGTTTGTACTGTTTTGTTATCTGGTTATATCTTTGTTCTATGAGTTGGAGGTGAATTCTCAGCCTAGCGTTTAAGGAAGACTCAAATTGATTACTGTATGAGTTTTGACCATTTTAGAAGTATCAGACATCCCTGATTAGAAGGAACAGTGGCAAAAACTGAGGAAGCAACCACACAAAGTTATGGACAGGAATTCTCTGATAGTCCTTCGATCTCTTTCTCTCCAAAGAAAATAAAATTATACCCTTGATAAAACAGTGGGCAAATTTTAAGCCCATTAGTTAAGAGGAAAAATTTTTTTTTAAAAAGCGGAGAAATGTTGGGTTCTAGAGGGAAGAAACTGAATGCTCTCTCCAGTCCTCCCCATGAAGTGCACGTGCTCACAAACACACATTCATGCCACCCTCAGAAAAATGACTGTTACTATTGACCAGGCATGGGGACATCTGACTGGCCACTTCCAGATGGCAGTAATCACTACACCTGGTTAAACGGTGTAGCAGAGATGAGGACACTTCCGTCTCCTCTCATGTTGCCATGTGACTAGAACGTTAAAAAGAGCTGTGCCAGCCCAGCCAGCCTTCACTTTTTCTTCTTCTCTGCATTTTTTAGACTCTCTACCTCCTAAGACTGTGGAGACTTAAGAGTTGGCCAGAGCTTAATCCCTTTGCCCTCTCTCACTTTCATTTGTCATGATCTTGAAAAGGTTAGATGGGAGCAACTAGAGTGGTTTTGCTCTCAAAAGAATCACTCTTCTTCTGAGGGTTTACCATGTGCACAAGGCTAGATGTGTGGTGGGCACTTTCTGATATCTTTTCAAATAAATGAATGAATGAAAAAATAAACCTGTCATCACCTTGATTTATATTTGAAACTCTTGAATCCCTGTGGCTTTTCCTGGCTTTAAAACTGCCTTCTTTTCTTTCTTCTATGTCCTGTTTTTGGGTCTCTGTATATATGATATTCTAATGGTTCTCAATTCCTCTGAAACAAAATAATGATTTTCACTAAAAACAGAAATGTAGGTAAAATAAAATAGTAATCCATTTTTGCTATACATCTTTTGAAAGAAAATAAAAAATATTTGTGAGTAGAAAGCAAAAAATCAAAACTAGAAAACAACTTACAACAAATATAGAGAAATGATAATATTCTTACTGTAATCTGAACTTGACCAATTTTTAAATCATACACATACTTGAAAAATCATACATAAGTGGGGAAAGGAGATAAAAAATACACAGAAAAGTATGAGTGGGTCAGAAATATGAAAGATATTCAACCTCACTAGTAACCAAGGAAATTCCAACTAAAATAGCATGTAAATTCCTATTGTCTATGTTCATTAATTGTAAAGAAAGTACCACTCTGGTGGAGAATGCTGACAATGGGGGATGAGGCTATGCATGTGGGGACAGAGAGCATATGGGTACTCTCTGTAACTTCCTCTCAATTTTACTCTGAATCTAACTGCTCCAAAAATAAAGTTTATTTTAAAAACTCTACTGTTAAAATAGTAAAGATAAATGATACTCAAATTCAATTCAAATGATAATATTAAATTGTTGGGTTTCATAAGTTGAAAGCATATTATCTGATGGTTTCAGTTTAATTAATGTGACACAGTTTGGAGAGCAATTTGGTAAATACTTAAAAGGGTTTTTAGAACCTTTATGGACCTTAAAAGACCTCACATCAGTCAGAATGGCCATCATTAAAGTCTACAAATAATAAATGCTGGAGAGCGTGTGGAGAAAAAGGACCCTTCTACACTGTTGGTGGGAATATAAATTAGTGCAGCCACTATGGAAAACAGTATGGAGATTACTCAAAAAACTAAAAATAGAGTTACCATATGATCCAGCAATCCCACTCCTGGGCATATATGCAAAGAAAACTCTAATTTGAAAAGATACATGCACCCCAGTGTTCATAGCAGCACTATTTACAATAGCTAAGACATGGAAGCAACCTAAATGTTCATCAACAGATGAATGGATAATGAAGTTGTGGTATTTATATACAATGGAATAACTCAGCCATAAAAAAGAATGAAATAATGCCATTTGCAGCAACATGAATGGACCTAGAAATGATCATATTAAGTGAAGTAAGTCAGATAGAGAAAAATAAATATCATATGATATCACTTATATGTGGACCCTTAAAAATGATACAGATGAATTTATTTACAAAATGGAAATAGACTCACAGACATAGAAAACAAACTTATAGTTATCAAAGGGGAAAGCAGCAGGGAGGAGAGGTATAAATTAATTTTGGGTTTGGGATTAACATATACACAATACTATATATATAATTGATAAACAACAGGATCTACTGTATAGCACAGGAACTATGTTTAATATCTTGCAATAACCTATAATGGAAAAGAATCTGAAAAATCTGAAAAAAATACTTTGCTGTACACCTGAAATTATCACAACATTGTAAATTAACTATAGTTCAATTAAAATAAGGTTAAAAAAAAAGGATATCATAAGGACATACTCTGCCATGAAGACAAAGCCCTTTATCAGAAGGCTGTTTACAGTGGAAACATTTGGAAACTCCCTAAACATTTGGAAAATTAATAAGTAATTATTATCATCCACACAAGAAAATATTATGTCCACAAACTAATTTTTAAAATAATTTTTTAAAACAAGGAAAAATGCAAGGCTAAAATGAAAAGCAAGGGTACAAGTCTGCATAGGTATAATACAATGTTAGGTATGTAAAAACATTTTTTTAAATACACAGAAGAAAAAAATTACAGGAAAATATACCAACATGTTACATCAGGTCTATTCTGGATATTAAGAACATAGGTAAGTTTTTTTCCCTTTTATGTCATCTAGTTTTTTAACTATGTACATGTTTTACTTCTTTTAATGATAACAATTTATTTGTGGAATACTTTAGGTTCTTCATAGATAGAACAATTTCTTTCCAACCCTTATTTATTTTATTTCTTTTTACATTAGCATCCTGGCTGGGGTCTCTAATTCAGTGTTGAATGCAATGATGTAGGCACTTTATAGCTTTTCTAATCTTAAAGGGAATGTTTTCAGGGTTTCAGTAATTTTCCTTCTATTTCCTATATCGCTTGTCAACAGTTTATGTTGAATGGCTGTCAAATTTTATCAAATAGTTTTATCTGTTAAAATCATTATGTAATTTTTCTCCTTTGAGCTAATAATATGAAATATTACATTTATTGCTTCTCTTATATTAAATCACCCTTTCGTAGAAGGAGTAAACTCAACTTGGTAATGACATACTCACATTTACGTACATAGACTTTGATAGCTACTGTTTTGTTTAGGGTTTTGCATATATGTTAATGAGTGAGATTGACCTGTAATTTTCCTTTCTTGTACTCTCCTTGTCAAAACTAGGTAGCATTATAAGTTAAGTCATGAATATTCCCTCCTTTTCTATATTCCAGAATGATTTTCTTAAGATTGAGGTTATTTTTTGCTTAAATATTTGAGAAAACTTGCCTGTAAAGCCATCTGGGGTTGTATTTCTCCTTTGTGAAGAAAATTTTATCTTAATTTCTTAACATAGGTTTTTCTAAGAATTTTTCTATGTTATTTAATTTTGGAGTGTGTTAGCATAAAATTGTTTCTAATAGCCTCTTACTGTCTTCTTTATGCCTGAAATATCCGTAGTAATGACCTCTTTTTAAAATCACTGATATTGTTTATATATGCCTTGTCTTTTATTTGTTTGCTGGAGGTTTGTGAAATGCATTAATCTTTCAAAAAACCAACTTTTGACTTGTTGATTCTTTCTACTGTCAGTTTGTTTACCATTTCATTAATTACTATTCTTATTTTTATTATTTTCTTCCTAATATATTCTTTGAGGTTTTTTCTCTGCTTTTCTTTTTCTAACATCTTGACTTGGGTATTTAGCTCACTAATTTAGTTCTTCTTCTGCTCATATAGAAATAATTAAGGCCCTAAATCATCCTCTAGATACTAATTTAGATGGATCAAACAAGTTTTGACATATAGTATTTTCATCATCTAATATAAATATTTTCTTACATTTTCATTATGAGTTATTTAACACATTAACTATTATAAATATGTTTTTTATCAATTTACAAACATAGGGAATTTTCCAGTTATCTATGATTTCTGATTTCAAACTTAACTGCATTGTAGTCAAAGGAAAAAGTCAAATGCTTTCAATCTTTGAAAACTGTTGAAACTTCCCTTATGACCAAGTAAGGAGTTTATTTTCCTAAATGTATACGTTCTGTAGTTGTAGAATCCTGGGCACATGTCAGTTTGTTGTCCTAAGGATCTAGATTACTATTGAATTTTTTAGCAGTTT
Source organism: Camelus bactrianus (assembly GCF_048773025.1). Taxonomy (NCBI): domain Eukaryota; kingdom Metazoa; phylum Chordata; class Mammalia; order Artiodactyla; family Camelidae; genus Camelus; species Camelus bactrianus. The sequence goes on from NC_133541.1 coordinate 44,550,218, forward strand.
AATCTATTGATAAATGAGAAAAGTATGTTAAAGTCTTCCATTATGAGTGTAGGTTTATCTAGTTCTCCTTTTGATTATGTCAGTTTTACTTTATATATTTTGAGTTTATGTTATCAGATAGCTTCCTAAAAAAGTTTTGCCACCATGGAGTGACTCTCATTATCTCACCCTAACACTTTTATGTTAAAGTCTTTTTTTGACATTAACATATCTGTTTAACTTAACTTTTATTATTAGTTGCATGGGATATGTTTCTCATCCTTTAACTTTTCCCCTTTCTGTATCTTCATATTTAAATGTGAATCTTATAAACAGCAATTTAAAAACATTTTTATTTTGAAATAATTATAGATTTACAGGAAGTTGAAAAGATACTACCTTCACCCTATTTTCCCCAGTTTATTTTACCTGTTAAATAACTATAGCACAATATCAAAACCAGGAAACTGACATGATACAATGAGTATGTGTAGATCTGTCATTTTATCACATGCGTAGTTTTGTGTAACTACCACTAGAATCAAGATACCAAACTATTCCATCATCACAAAGACCTAAACAGGTAAATAAAAAAGATGTCCTTGCCAATTAATGTCAAGAAGCCTTTGCCAGTCCTCCCCTCCCCCTCTCCCCAATGTGGTATGATGGCATAGAAATGAAGTGGCCATGTTAGCTGACATGTGATAGGACTATATTCAGGAAAATCTGGTCCTAGGGATTAAAAAGACATTTAGGACCCTGTCTCTGCTTCCCTGTGAGGTGGCTTCATAGTCAGACAGACTTTCTTTATGTGGTGGAAAAGAGAGCTATAGGAAGCTTCTGGTTCCAATCAGACACACAGTTAGTGACTAGAGAAAAGAGTTAGCCTCTCTTTACCTTGGTCTACAGGCTGAACACTAAAAGGACACTGAGTCATGTCCCTACCTTTGGACCAGTCACTGTATCTAGGAGACAGATGCTCTGATTGTCCATACTGGATTGCAGGCCCTCCTTTATGATGAAAAAGTGGGACCTCATAACTGTAGCCTCCTCCCACCCACCACCAGAATCATAGGGAGAGGAAGAGAGGCAGCTTCTAAAATGAAAAGAGGTCTTCTGTTACTAGAAGAGGGGGCAGGCAGAGACTCCAGCTCCACTGCTCCCGTGATGACGAGACATGGCCTCGGTGGAGAATCAGTGTCCTACACATTCTCCCTGAGAATCATTTATTCTTAGGGCTTAAACTTTCACTTCTACCAGGAGGATTCTCAGACCACATTTTAAGCCCTAATGTCTTTACTGAATTCCAGACCTGGCATGTATAACTACCTGTAGGACTTCTTCTGTAGAAGTCTTATTATCACCTCAGTGTAACACATCTAAATCTAAGCCAATTATTTTCCCACCAAACCAGCTTCTCCTCTGGATTTTGATAATTCAACACCATCCCATCCTTATTCAGTCTCCTAAATGTAAAACTCTGGAGACAGTCTTAACACCTCCTATCAAGTCTTCCTTTGTTACGTGTTTCACAACTTCTTTCCTTTCTCACTACTGCTTTTGAATTCCAGGCTCCATTACCTTAATGAGAATCGTCTCTCATTCTAACCTCTACTTCACTTCTCCTCTCCTCTTCTCTCCGACTTTAACTCCTACGTCCTAACAGTTCCATACGCTGACACCAGGTTAACCTTCTCAAAATATTGCTAGACTTCCACTTTAAAATGAAAAATAAAATCAATTTTCTCTATTGTTCATAGGATACAGTCCAAAATACTTAGCCTGGTATTTCAAGACCTATTATAGTCTGGCTCCAACCCACTTTTCCAATCTACTTGATTAGTATTTGCTTATATGAATCCTCTGATCCAGCCAAACTGATGTGCTTATTCCCCATACATACTATGTGCATTTAAACCCTCCTCTTAATATGAAAACAAATATTTGTATATTCACATATGACTGAAGCACTGTGCTGCACACCAGCAATTGACACAATGTAATCTGACTATACTTCAATTAAAAAAAAAGTAAACCCTCCTCTTGTGCTTTTGTTCATACCGCTTCCTCTGCATTGAATATTTCCCCCATGTTTTCTCCTTATCTGAATCCCACACCTTTTCTTCAAAATCCGCCTTAAATTTCATTTCTCCCCGAAAGCTTTCTTTACAACTTCAGCGGTGTACTTGCTCCTTCCTCTATGGGCAGTCTAGCCTTTCACTCTTTTAGTAATAAAACATGAACCTTCCCACTTCCTCAGCTGTAGTCAGGCAAGTCCCTGTGTGTGTCACAAGCCAGCTCAGCTCTACTCCCAGGTCCCACGACACTCCTCTAAGGCAGGTAGTGCACTAGAAATCTCCAGATGCAAAAATCAGTCTTGTTGGCAAAGTCCAGATAACTGGCGTGGATGAGTCTGTATACCCATATGGTCATCGGATTACAGCCTTTCTCTGCTCAAGAGTGTTGACGTGGTCCATATCACTGATCTTCTGCTTCATATTTTTCTTCAGCTCTCCAGTTCCTTCTGGAAATGGAACTCCAGCGCTGTATCTCAACCCACTTCTCTGTGTCACCAACCCCCAATTTTTTGGGCTCTCGTCAGCTTGCCGCCAGGTTCCTTGTCTGCGGGGAGACTCACTAGCAGCAGACTTCTTTCACAGATGGTTCTACCGCCCTGCATATTACTTGTCATTTTTACTTCTGTTACTGTAAGTTTCTCTTTGGCAGGGATTTGCCTTGTTTATCTTTGCATCCCCAGCAACTGGCCCATAGTAGGTACACAGTCATGTTTGTGAACCCCACAAAAATCTCCACTAAGGTAGACCTCGATGAACACTGTGAAGGGAACAATTTCGCCCCATCTCTTTGGACACTATGTAATAGATAGTTAGTTCGCCACTGAGGATCAGTTCTCCCGTTTCCAGACTCTCTTCTTCCCCTTTTCTACCTGTACTACCAACTTCCCAGAATGCCTCACAGTCAGGCATGAGTTTTAACATTTAGCATTTGCTATCTTAGATCGATATGTATCTGGATGGCTCTGAAAGTGGAAAGGGTGTCATCTAACTTCTCAGACTCCCTATTCCATAGCCTAGTGCCCTAAAAACACCAGGCATTCAAGAAGGTTTTGTTGATGATGATCTGAACTTATTGTATAGAACTGAAATGCTCTGTTGTCTTTTAGTTTTGTAATGAAGGATCATCTATTAATCATTCAATATTAGTTTCTTACTCCTCACCGTATCCTTGACTGTGCCAGATTTGAGACATTTCCTCCAAGTGTGGAGTCCTGCCCAGTCTACTCATCTAAGAACTTTCTGGCAATTTTCATTACAGTTACATTAACTACGGCGTAACAAGAAAGATGTGATTTACAAAAAGAAAGGAGTCATTAGCTCCTTTTAATCCACAAAAAAATATAGTCAAGCAAGAAAACAAGGCCTTTCTTTTTGAAATTCCTAAATAAATCAACCTTTATTTCTTGTCTTATCTATTTTATGTCTCTTTTCAGTCTTGATCTAAATGTCTATGTTATATATTTTCTCTTACTAATATTGTCATATAAGGTGAGAATTATTTCATATCTGTCATTTGGATCACAAAGTCAACATATATTATTAATGTAGTCATTTCTATTTAAAAGTAATAGTTAACACCTTAATGAATTAGGTATAATATGAAGGTATAAGAAAATTGCTTTTACTTTAATCGAGTTATTATTGGAGACCTTATTATAGAAGTTAATTTCAATTATTTTGAAATTTTAAACATGTTTGTGTACATCTTTGAGGGGAGGATACAGGAACTAAATTATTTTTGCCTGGAAGGAAAAAACCTGACAGGTGACTTGATAGGACTCTTTAAGGATGTAAGGGTCACCATTAAGAGGCTAGTGGCCTCATTTTACCCATGATCGTGCAGCAGATCAGTAGAGCTGGTGATGGACTGTGCACTGGCAGTTTTGAACAAGCCAGAGGTACTGCGGCTGCATTTGCTGCCAAACTGGAAGTCACACACCCTCTCCTCCTGCCAGACTATCAGAACAGAGACATTGGATACGTCCTTCCAACTTGCACAGAAATGGACGGCGGGCAGAATGAGCCAGACAGTAGGGGCTGGAATCCATCCTAGTCTGATGTGAAACTTCCGCCTCAACCCCCCTGGAAGCACCCTCTTATTCCCCAGTTCCCCCAGGGAAAGACCCTAGACCTTCCATGCCTTAGAGTTAAGATGCACTCTCCCAACCTAATTCTCTCCCCATTTCTGTCAGAGCTTAACAGACATAGCTACATCATCACTTTGAAAAGCCAGTTTTTATTTTAACTCATCCATCGTACTTCAAGTCTGGCACCAAATGCTGTGTATTTCTTATATTCACTAAAGAAATGGAATTAAATTGCTCCAGGAAGAAATTTAGAATATACATAAAGACCAATGTCCTGACTGCAAAGTTTGTTGGTTGCTAGAACAGGTAATTGAGAGGAATTGAAGAATCTTCTTCCAGAACCAACCTTGGAGGAAAAACACAGGCCAGGTTCTGAGCTGGCTCCCTAGTGGGAGACTCTGACTACCCCTTCGCACCCTCTGATGCATCAGAATTTCAGTAATTAGATTGAGAACTCAAGAGTTCAAATGCCTTGATCCTCAAAGCCGCCACCAATATTATTTTACAGCCCTTTATTTATTCAACAAATCATTTTATTAACCTGTTCTAAGGACCTAGATACTTTAAATGTAGATTTCATTTTCAGTATTAAACTGAGCTCAGCAACACTGGAATTCCTGTTGAGGACTCCTGGAAAGATTGTCCAGACTCCTCATTTGCAAAAAATCAGTAGAGTTCCATTCATTTGCGTGGTAGGATACCTTCTTTCTTCTCTCCTCCGATGCCTTTTTCTATAATTATGCTTTTTTATAAAGGCAACATCTATCTTGGCTTATCCACTGGTTCTTCCTTTTCTTTTCAAATACATCTTTTAAAAGGTAAACACACACTCATCAGAACCTACCATTCTGTAACAACTGTCCTATCTCTGTCCTTCCCCTCTGACTTAGGGTCCCCGCCTGCTTCTCCCACTTCTCGTCCTCATTGCTCACTTACAATTTGGGTTTTGCTCCTTCCATTCATTCGATATACACAACTTTCCACAATGACCTCCTCTTGCTAAAACGTAGTTTTCTAAATCCCTTCCCAGCTTGATACCTTTGGGACAACAGACAGTTCACTCCTTGAAAGTGACTCTGCCCTTTGCTCGACGACGCTGCATTCAGTGGTTTCTCCCTCTGTCTTCCTGGCAATCCCTTCTCCATTGCTCTGCTGACACCTCCCTGTATCCCACCTCTCACCTGCCAACATGTCTTGAGACTTAACCTTCCCTCTGCCTTTTTCCCTTTCTGCCCTTGCTGCTTCCTGAAAACACATCCACTCTCGACGCTCCCTTGACCACATTTTCCTTCTAACTTCTCAGTATACATCATCAGCCCTAATATTTTTCAGTTGTCCAATTCTATCAGGAAAAGCTCCATTTTATAACTTCTCAGAGGAGGAAATTTGAATTCATCTGGTACTGTTTTCTTTCATCCCTGCCCTGCTTATTCTCCCTATCAGTAAGCAACTTGGAAGCCCACTCTTTCAGAGATAGGCTGCACCCACCCAGGGCTACTGATGTGAGCAGGAGTCCTGGGACCATGTTGGGCAGGAGGGTAGTACATGAGTGTGGGGAGGGGATCATTACCAGTCTGGAGAGTATCAGTCTACAGAGATTCTTCGCTAAGAGAGACTAAATCAGTGAAATCCTGAGAGGAGAGAGGAGAAGCCTGAGAGGTAAGAATATAGCATCAAGATAGGAAGTCAAATTGGCACAAGTTGAAAAGTTTAATGATATCAAACTGGGAAACAGGTACTTTTATAAATAGCCCACATGCGTGTAATTTGATGCAACCAGTTTGGTAAGAAATGTCAGTGTCTCTTACAAATGTAATTGCACATACTCTATGACCCAGCAATTTCACATCTTCATATATACTTATGAAAAATATACTTGCATATGAAGAAGAGGGCATGCTTAAGAATTTCATGGCAGCATTATTGATAATGTTAAAATATTAGAAATAATCTAAATGTCCCAACTAAGAAATGGTTTCATAAACTGTGATATAGCTGTTATCCAGAATACCACACAGAATTACAAGATTGAAGTAGATGTGCACTAATACAGAAGCCTTTACAAAGACATAATGTGGAATAGAAAGAAGAGAGGTATGTCCGAAAAAGACACATGCAACATATAATTTCTATAAAAACATACACACACATAAACAAGACTAAAACACTGCTTGTTTTTTCAGGGAGATGTAAGTATACAATTGCATAACAGAAGATTTGCACAGCAACTGATTAGAAGGATTATTTCTGGGAGACAGAAGAGGACTGAGGCTGGTGGACGAAGAGGACTTTATCCTTATCCGCAATGTAGTTTTTTAGAATAAGGAAAAGTTATGTTTGTATTAGTTGTGTGATTATTAGCGAGACAGGGAGAGAGGGAGAAAGAGCATGAAACACAGAGTGAGAGAGCAAAGAGGAACCAGAGAATGAGGCAAAGTAGGAAATGGAATGGCCAGCAATGAGTTGGGTCAAAGGACAGTTAAGGAACTGGTCCTGCAGACACAGCCTGTCCACTGCAGTGTTCCTCCAGTGTGTGTTTCAGCATTCTTGGCTGGTCCAGAGTGTCCTTAAAAGAACCAAATTGTGTTGGAAAGAGTGGCCTTTGCAGACAGGGTTGGTGGGGCCAGCAAAAGGAAATAGGGCCAGCAAAGCAGTGGCCAATCAGTGACTAGGTTTGGTACGATGCAGATTAGATTTAGACCAGGGCCCTGGTTGGCTGTAAAGAGGTCTAGTCAATGAGCAAGAGGTACCAGTAGAGTCCATGGACACAGCAGGCTTGAGTTTGCCCAATGGGTACATGTCCTGTGTACATACAAGGCAGGAATGACTCTATAGAGTCACAGTTAGGTGCAAATTTCAGGGATAATTGCCAATGGGCTTTGTTATTTCCATGAGATATTAAAATATACCTGTTGCTTTTTACGTTGGATAGTTCATGTTATTTTCTAGTCAATCCTTTTGTGAGGTAATGCTCTTACCTTGAAACAGTCCTAAATTCCTGCCTGATTCTTACTGGCACTCAGGCTTCTTGTCCACTTGGATTATGTTAATAGCCTAAAAAAATGGCTTCACTGTCTCTTCATTCCAATGCATCCTATCACTGCCAAATTAATTTTACTGAAGCATCACTTGCCTCTTATTAGCTCACATAATCAAGAAATGGCAGTGGTCCTCTTTTGCCCAAGGTCTTTCCTAACCCAGCCTCAAGACTGAACTCCTCTGTTTGGCTCTAAAAGGTCTAAGTAATGTGAACTATCCCATGCTTAGCCAACATTAGTTCCAACCCTATCCATAATTTGCATCATTGATTCCTCAGAACAGTGGAGCTCAGCTCCCAAGTCCACTCCTTTGAAAGTATAGGAGGTCACTGGTAGACATCAGGTTAGTCCTTCCATGTAATCTGCTTCCCAGTGTGGCCTCCAATCATGTACATTATTGCCATCCAAAGAAAACCATCAAGTTTTCTCTGCTTTTCACCTACTGTCCTCCTTCTTTTCCTAAACCAAAGGAACTGAGTCTTTTATACTGCTTTTGTGACCTTACCCATACCACTGGCACAGTAGCCTCCCTTCCTTCTCTTCAGTTCAGGGCAGGCTCTTCATTCACGCTACTCTTGAGCCTTTGCCCCTGCTATTAGTAATCTCCTGAGGAGCTCTCCCCACTCCTTCATCTCTCCAGGTTCTACCCAGTCCTACTTCAGGTTGCATCTCTATTATGTCATCTTTTCTAAAACTTCAGCCTACAGAGACGTTTATCTCATCTCTAAATTCTTAAAATATTTATATACACCAGAAAATAATGCTAATACATATTTTATTGTTCTTTAAGTCCTTTAGAAGGAATTATGTCTTTTATTGCATTCTATCTAGTCTTTAACACAGTGTTCATAGTGCACACTAAATCAGTACTAGATGATGAATTGATTTGATGTATCTTATGCTTTTGCACAACCATTCTTTATGTATTATATTAATCAGGACTCTTTTGGTTTGCAAATGGTAGTAGCGCAAATCAAAGTGACTTAATTTAAAAGGAATTTGGTTCACTGAACTGAAATTACAGGTCTATTTTGACTTCAGGGAAAACTGAATCCATGTGCTGAAATAATATCATTAACTTAAGTAAAGTCAGACAGAGAAAGACAAATATACGAAGTAGCTTATATGTGGAATCTTAAAAAAAAAAAATATATATATATATATATATATATATATATATATATATATATATATATATATATACACTTTATTTACAAACCAGAAACAGACTCCCGAACATAGAAAACAAACTGTGGTTACCAGGGGGAATGGGGTGGGGGGAGGGATAGATTAAAAGTTTGAGATTAACAGACACACACTACCATATATAAAATAGATAAACAACAAGGACCTACTGTATAGCATAGGAAACTATATTCAATTTCTTGTAATGAGCTGTAATGGAAAAGAATCTGAAAATGTATATGTATAGCTGAATTGTACACATGAAACTAACATTGCAAATCAACTACACTTCAAGAAAAAAAATTAAATTCATAAAAAAGAAGTAAATAATATTTACATAATTTAAAATATGTATCATTAAGATTCAATCTTTCTACAGCTGCATCAAAAAAATAAAAATAAAATATCTAGGAATAAATTCAACCAGGGACATGAAAGACCTAAATACTGAAAACTATAAAATACTGATGAAAGAAATTGAAGAAGACACAAATAAATGCAAAGGTTTTCCATGACCATGGACTGGAAGAATTAGTATTAGTATTGTGAAAATGTCCATACTACCCAAAGCAGTCTACAGATTCAATGCAATCTCTGTCAATATTTCAATGACATTTTTCACAGAAATAGAACAAATAATCCTAAAATTTTATGAAACTATAAAAGACTTTGAATGGCCAAAGCAATCTTGAGAAAGAAAACCAAAGCTGAAGACTTCACACTCCCTGATTTCAAAATCTCTGAAAAGGTATAGGAATCAAAACAGTGTGGTACTGGCATAAAAACAGACATATAGATCAATGGAACAGAAATAGAGATCCCAGAAATGAACCCACACATATACAGTAAGTTAATTTACAACAAAACAGCCAAGAATACACAGTGGGACCACGACAGTCTCTCTTCATTAAATGTTGTTGAGAAAACTGGGCAGTAACAGGCAAAAGAATGAAACTAGACCTCTATCTTACAACATATTCAAAAATTAACTCAAAGTTGATCAAAGATTTGAACATAAGACCTGAAACCACAAAACTCCTAGAAGAAAACATAGGCAGCAAGCTCCTCGTTATTGGTCTTGGCAATGATTTTTTGTGGACTTGACACCAAAAGCAAAGGCAACAAAGCCAAAAAGAAACAGGTGGGATGACATCAGACTGAAACCTTCTGCATGGCAAAGGAAACCATCAACAAAAATAAAAAGGCAACCTACTGAATAGGAGAAAGTATTTGTAAGTTACATATCTGATAAGAGGTTGATGTCCAAAATATATAAAAAACTCACAAAACTTAATAGTAAAAAATAAATTAATTTTTAAAATCTGATTAAAAATGGGTAGAAAACTTGAATAGAAATTTTTTCAAGAAGAATTCCATATGGCCAATAGTACACGAAAAAGTGCCCAACATCACTAATCATCAGGGAAATGCAAACCAAAACCACAATAAGATATTACCTCACACCCTGTCAGAATGGCTGTTATAGAAAGGCCAACAAATAACTAGTATTGGTGAAGATGTGAAGAAAAAGGAATCTTTGTAAACTATTGGTGGGAAAATAAATTGGTGCAGCCACTATGGAAAACAGCATGGAGGTTCCTCAAAAAGGTAAAAATAGAACTTTTACCACATGATCCAGCAATTCCACTTCTGGGTATTTATCAGAAGAAAACAAAAACAGCAAGTAGAAAAGATATATGTAACTCTATGTACATTGCAGCATTGTTTACAGTAGCAGAGACATGGAAACAACATGTGTTCATCAAGAGATGAATGGTTAAAGAAATTGTGGTGCATATACAAAGAACTATTTTTCAGCTGTAAAAAAAGTATGAAAATTACCATTTGTGACAACATGGATGGACCTTGAGGGCATTAAGCTAAGTAAAATAAGTCCAACAAAAAAAGACAAATACCATATAACCTTATTTACATACAAAATATTTAAAAAAAAAAAGACCAGCTCATAGATACAGAGAACAGATGGGGTGTTGCCAGAAGCAGGGGATGGAGTAGGGAGTGAAATGGATGAAGGGAGCCACAAAGTACAAACTTCCAGTAATAAAATTAATAAGCCAAGAGGATGTAACATACAGAATGGAGACTATAGTTAATAATACTGTATTGCATATTTGAAAGTCATTAAGAGAATAAATCTTACAAGTTCTCATCACAAGAAAAGAAATCTGTAATTATGTATGTTTTTTCCCCATTTTTTTTAATTCAATTTGATTTACAATGTTGTATTAGTTTACAATGTTGTATTAGTTTACAATGTTGTATTAGTTTCCAGTGAACAGCATAGTGATTCAGTTATACATATATATGTACATATATTCTTTTTCATTACAGGTTACTACAAGCCATTGAATATAGTTCCCTGTGCTATACAGTAAGACCTTACTGTTTATCTACTCTGTATACAAACATAGAAAACAAACTTATGACTACCAGAGGGTGAAGGGGGAAAGGAAGGATTAATTGGGAGTTTGGGATTGGCAGATACAAGCTACTGTGTAACTCTGTCTATTGATGGATGTTAACTACAGATGGTCCCCAACTTAAGGATGGTTTGAGATACAATTTCTTAACTTCAGGATGGTGTAAAAGCGATCAGCATTCAATAGGAACCATACTTCGAATTTTACATTTTGCCCTTTCCCCAGGCTAGCAGATACACAGTATGGTACCCTCTCGTGGTGCTGGGCAGCCGCAGCTCCAGTCAGCCACTCCACCACAAGGATAAACAACCAATACACTTACAACCATTCTGCGCCCACACAACCATTCTGTGTTTCACTTTCAGGACAGTATTTGGTAAATTACATATGATATTCAACAGTTTATTATAAAACAGGCTTTATGTTAGATGATTTTGCCTAACTGTAGGCTAATCTAAGTGTTCTCAATATGTGTAAGGTAGGCTAAGCTAAGCCATGATGTTTGTATTAAATGCATTTTCCCAAGATATTTTCAACTCACAGCAGGTTTATTGGGAAGTTACCTCATTGTCATTAAGTTGAGGAAGATCTGCAGACACAGTCTTATTTTGGCAATCTTTTTTATGTGGGAGAAGGCATAGAAACTAAGCCAGCATGCTGCTATTCTGATTACAGTGTATACAAATATTGAATCAGTAGGCTGTACACCCGAAACTGATATACTGTTGAACGTCAATTATCCTCCCCACCCAGAAAATCAGTCGTTCTCCATCTCTCCATTCTGATTTTCTCTGGGTTGGCTCTCAGGCTGTCTGTTGGTCATGAGTGGCCAAGGTAACTACCAGAAACTCCAGGCTTTCATCATCTTATTACCCTAGCAACCCAAGGGAAAGAAATGCTTACTATCGGGTTGAAATATATAAAATTGTCATTTATGTAGGTCAAAATGGTTCAGAAATGACAATTTTGTATGTTTCAACATAATAGTTCCAGAAAAGTTCCTAAGACCTAAAGTTCCTTAGTTCATCTTACATCTCATACCCATCATGAAACCAATCACCGTGGCCTCTAGAATGGAATACTTTATTGACCAGGTCTGAGTCATATGCTCACCCCTGAGCCATGTGACCAAAAGTGAGAAAAGACTGGTTTCTCAAAGGAAATTTAAGGTGCTATTATCAGAAAAAGGAAAATAAAATCAGAGGTGGCAAAGCACCAGATGCCCACTGTGTGTGTGCATATATGTGGGGATTTACCATGAAGGTAATGAAGCCTGACTTCAGGGAACCTCATTGCATAGGCTCCTTCCAAGACCATATACTTAATTTTGTATTTAAATTTTGGATTTTTTTTCTTAAAGAAGGGCCCTCAATTTTACAAGCTTTAGGACTGACAAAACCTGGAACTGTTCCTAATAAGAAACACTCAAAAACATTTGTGAAATTAACAAATAAGTGTTCCCAATATATTGTACTTTTTCCTGATTTTAGTGGAAAGAAACCATTTATTAAGTAGTTTATTCACTAAATTCTTCACAGTAACTTAATGTCTTTCAACACTAATAGAATATAACTTGATCATTCCTTTCAGATCTTTCCAACTTCTCAGAATTCAGCAACTTAATGTGTTTTTCTGTGCCTCTGTCACTGACCCACACAGGTGAGGTCCTTGTTGATTTTGTCCAGCCCCGTTTGAGATATGCATCTCTGGGTCCCACTGTGGTTCTGATAGCGCTAATTAGAAGAAATTTACCAGTTTTTCATATGCGCTCTAAACTAATATTCATTTTTTAAAATCCTAAATCAAAACAAATCCTCTAAAATTACCATAATGAGGACATGAAACAGAAGGTGGAGCGTATATTGGAGTGAATCTAGGATGTGAGTTGGGTCCAAGCTGTATAACTGTACAGGACCCATTACAGAATTGTGCCAAAATTGGGTCTGGATAACCGGAAAATGTATCCTTGCGGCTGGGGTTTCCAACTGCACTTCACCCTTCTATCTGGCAGTCAGACAGCCCCGGGGATGTAAATTCACACTGTTTCAAATGTGGGGGAAGGTGAGGGAACTGCGCCTGCCTGCTGCTATTCTGATTACAGCATTTGTCCCTGGGAGAGACAGCTCTGGGATCCATGCTATTTTTCATCCTTCTCAGGAAAATGACTTGGGCTGTGTATTGGGGAAGGCCAAGGGGCACCGGCAAATGACAATTTCTGCCTAATCCTTCAGCAGTTTCCCAGATCTGTAGTCCTTCCGATGTGCCATTCAGTTTGACCCTCACCCTACCTCCTGCAAGAAATGTGGCATAGAAACAGAGCTGTGCAATTGTGTTGCCTTTTTTTTTCCTTTTAATTTGTTGAAATTGTCTCTAGGCAGAAGGGGGGAGTAGAAACCAGATGGTTGTAGCTGGAGTAGAAGCCCACTCCTGAGGAGTTTGGAGATGCTCAAATCGGGTGGCAGCCAGTATTTCCCTGCAGGGAAATGGGATGAAATAGCAGAGTGGTGGCAAAAGATTACCAGTGTCCTGTTTTCTCTGTCCTAGGTCCACATATATGTAAAATGCAGTCCCCTTTCCTTTAATTCTCCAAAGCACCTCCACCCTTGGGTTGGAGCAGACTTTTCTTTAAGTCTGATAGTAGTTAGTGTTAACAAAAAGGGTCTATATCATAGGACCTAATTTACAAATGAGTATTATCCATCCTTCCTTAAAGCCCCTCCCCTTAGTCTCCCTGTATTTTCCCTCAGCATCCCAAACACTCACCAAATCCCAGAAAATTTCACCAAATCACCTGATGTGTGCCTCAACCTCTCCTCCCTACACACATCAAGTAGGGAGAAAATTAGGCCTGAGGGAAAGAGAAATAGTCAGAGAGCTGGCTTTATTGTCCTACATTTGGGGAGACTCAGCCAACAGAAGAGCCCTTGACCCTGGTCTCTGGACCACCTGAACACCTGGAGGGCAGGAGCACACCCTGAGGAATGGGGTGGGGGCTGATGCCTCCCTCCCCCACCCTTCCTTAGGGAAAACTGACTCTCAATCTTGAGTGAAGTACTATGCAAATACAGCTGATTCTCCAGATATTCACCTGTTAAGGTTTTTTCCCTCCCCGACCAAATACAAGATATCTTTTTCAACACTGCTTCAACTCTCCAACACCAACTGAGTGTCCTACAATTCAATACCCTGGGTTAGAGGCAGACCCCACCGGTTTAAGGGCTCAGTCTCATAGTTCTGCCCTCCCTACAGAGACCAACACAAGGATCAGGTCCCAGGGTTACCCACACTTCTGTCCAACTTGGCTACAAATGCAGTTTCCCACAAACTCCCCTCAGGTTCAATAATTTGGGAGAATGACTCACAGAACTTAGTTTACTTACCAGTTTTTTTACAAAGAATACAACGCAGGAAGAGATGCATAGGGTAAGGTGGGGGCGGGGAGAGGCAGAGCTGCCACGCCCTCTCTGAGCAGGCCCACCCTCCCAGTAACTCCCTGTCTTCCCGAACCCAGATCCCCAAACCCCATCACTGAGGGGTTTTAGTGGAGGTTTCATTATGTAGGCATGATTGATTAAACTATTGGCTATTTAAATCAGGTATCAGATTGATTGAGTAAATCAATCTCCAGCCCCTCTCCCCTCTGGGGAAGTCGGGGGGGTGGGGATGAAAGTTCCAAATGTCCAATCAAGGCTTGGTCTTTCTGGAGACAGGGAGTTCCTATCCCCCTTGTCACTAAGAAAATTACAAAGGTTTTAGGAGATCTCTGCCAGGAGCTGGGGACAAAGACCGAATACCTTTCTTATTGTACCACCCCATCATGTTTACCTGCCTTGTAAAAATTTTCTAGCGATATCTCCTTAGGCTGTTAGCCTTCCTGGCTATTTCTGGCTCTCCCTCTCTGTGGACCCTCCAGATCCCTTTAAGAAATTGGCCAGAAACCTCCCTTTTGCTCTCCCTTAGGCTTCTCTGCACATAATTAGTTCCCCTGGGCAGACCTCTTTGGCCCCTCCAAACAAACCATTCATGGGAACAAGCATCTCAGCACACTAGAGTTGAATGCTCCCTCTGTCTCTCTTCCTCCCAGAAGAGCGTTGGGATGTCAGTGGTGAGGGTGAATTTAAACGGCCCAGGAACTCACCTCCGGGCCCACTTCCATGCAGTCATGCTCCCCAATTTCCTGGGCCACCTCCATTGGCCTCTGGGTCACTGATGTCCCATAAAGGAGAACAGTCACTTTGAGTGCCCAGGGAGGCCTGTGGCTCTTACTTTTTCAAATCTCTGCTGGGAAACTCTCAGAGCTGGGGTCCTGAGACTCTGGCCTGGAAAACCAGGAGCTTTGCTAGTGAAGACGGGATGAGGTGAGGACCGGTTTGACTGAAGGCCTCGTGCGTGCATTCTGCCCCACTGTCTGCCGTTTCCCTCCCCGCACACGCTGAACCAAGACAAAAAACCAAAACAACCACCACAACAAAACCCAGGGAAAGAAAGCTATTTTTTAAAACTGTTACTAAGAGATCTTCCTTCTACGGCCAAAACGTCACTCCCTCCTCCTTCGGTTTTGCTAATCTGTGGCCCCAGGTGAGAGCCTCAAGTCCACACGGGTTGATCTGCAATTCGTGTTTAGGTCCTAGCATGTGGCAATGTGCTCCACTCTGATGACACTTTTCATTTCTAATAATAGAGCCGATGAAGTAAGATTGCAATTGATGTTCCTGGGGATGTGATTGGATAAGTGCATAAACTGTGGAGGGGGAAGGGGGTTGTATGGATGGATCACATTAGTATTCCTGTCCTATCAATGTGCGGGGCCGCGAACCACGTCAGCCGGACCGACTCCCTGCGTCTGCCAGTCCCGCCACGGATTCATTTGGGATCCTCAAACAGACAAGCCCGTGGAGACGAGGGATCAAGACAGCCGATTAGAACCAATTGCCTGCTTCGGGGACCGCCAGCGCTTCGAGACCTGGTGACGGGGGAGGGAGGGGACAGACGAACCTAGCGCCGCTGCGGGAAGACACCGAAGCTAGAGCGACACTCTCCGCCCGGCTCCCCCATCTGGCAGCGCAGGCTGTGAAAGCTGCTCTCCCATCTGAATGGGAACTCGGAACCGCCGGGCGGCGCGTTCCTTCTCCCCCAGCCTTGCAGTCCATGCCGAGGGGAAGGCGGTGCGAGCCCGCGCCAGCGCCCAGCTCCCGGGACAGGGCCGGCAGTGCTGCTGATCGGAACTTGACCGAGCCCCTTCCTCGCTGCTAGTGGAAGCGATGCTGCACGGCACAGCCAGCGCTTCCCCAGCTCTCCTTCAAGCTGAAGGTTACCCACCCGCGCAGCCAGCCCCAACCCTGTGAGCGCCGCGCCTCGGGTCCCGGGTCCGGCTGCTCGGCGGCGGCGCGCAGGGCAACGACCGGGCCGCCCGCGCCGGGGCGCACTGCACCAGCGGCTTCGGCTTGGTGGATGTGTATGCATGAGTTCTGCACCGAATGGGCGCAAAAAGCGCCCCAGCAGGTCCACCCGCTCCTCGATCTTCCAGATCAGCAAGCCCCCGCTGCAGAGCGGGGACTGGGAGCGCAGGGGCAGCGGCTCCGAGAGCGCCCACAAAACCCAACGAGCCCTGGACGACTGCAAGATGGTAGGTGAAAAATGCGTTTCTTTCTTTCTTTCTTTTTTTCTCTCTCTCTCTTTTTTTTTTTTTTTGGTGAGGTGGGGGAATCGTGTATGTTAATCGTTTGCTTGAGTGCCGCTACTCCGCCACCCTCAGCTCCTCCATGCCGATCACGTGCACATGCACTATTTTTAAATCTGCAGTCCCCCAGATTCGGGGTGACACCCGGCTCGCAATGGCCCTGCAAAGAAGTGTCGTGGCAAGTGTCTTGGGGTCAGCGGCTGTAGGTCGTGCCTCTACCTCCTTGGAGAATGGCAGATACGAAAGGCTACGGTGGACCGGCTCGCTCACCAGGGAGGGAGGGGTTGGGTAGGTGAGGGTGCTGCTTTGTGGGGAGACAGTAGCAAACAAATCCAAATAGAGCGCACCGGGCGCTGCGGAGGGGACGAAGGTTCCAGCGCTGAGGCTGTGGCAGGTCTTCCCATCAGGCTCCCGGAGCTGTTCAGGGGCCGGCGGGAGGTGAACGGTTTGCCTAACACAACCTACCTTTGGCCTTTATCCCCAGGCAACTTTAAATCCACATCTAGCTGTAGTAGAGGGGAGCGTTCTATGCATGAGTTCCCAGCATTACTCTAGTGACCTGGGAGTGGCCTGGTAGCCCTCCAAATATGTTCTTGCTCTTCAGAAACTGAGCCTGAACGGTCGGGGCTAGTAGTTCTGGAAATAGAGCTTCAATGACCAGACTTACCCAATAAAAATAAACACTTGCCTTGGACAAACACTTGTCTTTGTGACTTAATCTTTAAACAATCTGCAGGCACCTTAGCGTGAGATTTGGGGAGGTGACACAGGGGTCAATGAAAACCCCTGTTTAGGTACACCAAAACAGGAAACTTTCTGATGATGTGTCTCATGAAAGAAACTCACTTCTTTTCCAGCTTGTCCAAGAGTTCAACACACAAGTGGCCCTGTACCGAGAATTGGTCATTTCTATCGGGGACATCTCAGTCAGCTGCCCATCACTCCGGGCGGAAATGCACAAGACAAGAACCAAAGGCTGTGAAATGGCCCGCCAGGCACACCAAAAACTTGCTGCCATCTCAGGGTAGGAGACTCTTAGCATTATTTGGTAACTCATCTGCATGATGCATGGATGCTGACAGATATTTATGGTGACCAAGACCTCAGAGATGATCTCTGCAAATGTGGGGTTTTAGCCAATCACCCTGAGATCAGGATTCCCTAGAGAGCTATGAGCAAACTATAGGCCAAATGATAATATGAAGGTTGTGTGATTCTTGTATATATATTGAAGATTTTGGTCATTGAGTGATTTTTTAAAAAATTAACTTTCTGTATGCTGGCCACACATTGGAATTTGGGGCTTAAGATGTTTTTGCAGAATGTTTGAGCATCAAACTGAAGTTATCATGCCTCAAGATTGGCACAGGAGGTCAGTGAAAACTGCTCATCTGCTGCTAAACATCTACTGTACAAAAGGCCTTTGCAGTAGGGAAAAAATCTTTGCTAAATCCCAGATTTAATAAACTGTTTATACCATGAGATAAATTCCTATGATATCATTTAAAATAAAATTCCCAAAATAAAGTCTTGGATATAAATTACTCTCTTCACTGTAGTCTATGAAAGGGAAGTTTTAACATAAGAAAAGCTTTGTAAAGATTGGGTAAATTTACAAAACTAACTCCATTTAAGCTGTTTGTGTCCCCCCTCATTATTTTTTTTTATCACATTTATGGATTCTCACGCCTATTTTAGGTGATAAGACAGTGAGTGAAAACTTGTCTCGAGACCCCATTCACTTCTGACCTCTCAGTGTTGGGAGGGGTTAGTCATGCATTTTGTTAACAGTGCCTATTGTCAGACAAGCACAAAGAGCAAGGGAGCGTGGGAATCCTTACACAAATACAGTGATTTACGTGTTTGATTCGGCCCGGGTATAGATTTTATCTATTTGTCTTTGTGAGTATGGTTTTATCAGAATAGAAGTTCTAGTTAGTCAGACTGACCTGAAAATGTTCCAGATTGATCACTTGTTGGGATTATATCCAATTTACTTATTTAAAAGAATCACTCTTCGTTATCTTCAAAGCCATTAGCATGTACAGTGATAACTATTGGTATATAAAGATCAGAAAGCTGTATGTTGCCTTTCTTAATAACTAGCTTACTTTTGACAACGGGCATTTTATATCATGAAAAATGATATGTTGCGCTAGTCTCCTAGAAATGAGAGATAAGTAAAGTATGTTGCAAACCTGTTTTATTTGGTAGAGATGTTAAAAAGTATTATCCTTTTCTGTTTTGTTATACTGTACTTACCAGGAAGTGAATCTGGGAGTGAGTCTAGGAGGTGGAACTGGGGAAGAAATGCAGCTGTGATAAATCTTAGAGGAGAAGGGAAGAAAAGCAATCAGAAACACAAAGGGAAATCATGGTGGATTAAAAACTGTAGAGAAATAATGATTCAGAAGGAAAAATGGGTTTAGAACAGAGAATTTTATGCTCAGGGCTAAGGAATCGCATCTTTGTAAACTTTGAGTCTAAGAGTGTATGGTGGGTTTAGATCCGGATTCCTTTAAGTTGGAACTCAAATTGATGACGTGTTCTAACCAGAGAAGATGAAGTAGAGAAATGAACAAGGAGTTCAATTTAGTCTATTTTGTGACATACATGAAATTCAGATTCTTGTAAAAGTTTGGGAAAGAGTCTGAAACTATTCGCTAAAAGTTGAGTTTTGAGGACTTGAGGAGAATTTTATTAATTCAGAGGGTTATAGATAGCCCTTCACTACTGGCTTCCATGTTATCCAGAAGTTGATGTTATTGGGGGCAGTTTTATAAGAATTAGTGGGAAAATATATTCTTAGATCCCTGCAAAGGTAAGGCCAAATCTGTAAAATGTTCTAGGGTAGAATTTGAAACATTTTCTTCCATTGGATAACAATTAAATACAGTTTAACCTTCTTTCTAAAAAAAAAAAAAAAATGACAGCAATATAATTGAAGGAAATCCCTTTAGCTCCTCACCATCTGGGCCTCCATTAATGAAGGATGTGATTCCCTTGGCGGGATTCCGTTTCGGATATTGCTAGCTACGAGGGCTTCCAATTCAAGGTTGATGTGAAGGCTGGCAAGGAGGCTGTAGGAATCATTTTACAACTTGATGCAGGGTAACAAAGGCAAAGATTCCTGGGGATGTAGAGAGAAAGACTGGATGTCTTGAGTGCCCATGGTTTGCCGGCACAATCCAGCTAATTGATAGCCAAGTCCTCTGAGGGAGGGATTATCATCCTCATCCTAAAATGGGTCTCAGAGAGGTTAAAGAACTTCCCAAGAAGTGCTACAACTTTGATTTGGCCTCCCATCTGCATGCTTCTGAAACCCATAATCTTTTTTTTTTTTTTTTTGTATAATGCTGCCATTCAAAAAGGTGTCACATAGAAAGGAACAAAGTACAGAAATGTACTAACATATGGGCAAACCCCCAAAAGAGTATGTAACATGACAGAAGCTGGTCACAAAACACCACATAGTATATGATTCCATTACGTGAAGTGCTCAGAGAAAGCCAATCCTCAGAAACATACAGTGGACTAGTGGTTGCCTAGGAACAGGGAGTGACGGCAGATGAGCTTAAGGTATCTTTCTGGGGTGATGGAAATGTTCCAAATTTGAATTGTGGTGATAGTTGTACAACTGTATATTCGGTAAAATTCAGTGAATTGCACGCTTAAAATGAGTGAATTTTATGGTGTGTAAAGGATACCTCAATAAGTGTTTTTAAAAAGGTCTGATCACTGTCACCATGATGAACACTTGCCTTTTGTTGGCTTTATTCTTTTGCACATATGTAGCTTTTCCTGAAAGGGATACAAGCTGTGGGGATGGGAGAAAGTAAACCTTGGCTCTCCATGCATTCGTCAAGATGCCTGCCTGGCAGCAATCATCTGAGCATCTAAGCACCGATGTGTTGCTTTATGAAGACAGGTGGGGGAAGGCAGGAATTGAGGGAGTAAATGAATTCATTCATTTCGTACCCACACCGACTACTCCTTTCCTGTCTCCTACCTGGTTTTGGGGCCAGAGGAGGGAGACAGGATTGAAATCGGACAGGGTAAAAAGAGAATGCAGCAAGATAAATAGAAAGGAAGAGAAAAAACAATGAGTTCAAATTAAGCCACAAATAGTACATCCCTTTTCATCCCTGCCCATTTAAAATTGTCCAGGAATGGGGACAGCAAGAGAAGGAAACTCAGACTGTGTTTCTCACTAGCTGGCCTGGGTCAGAAAGCCATCTTCACAGATACACTTTCTCGAATTGTGTTTAGATTAACAGAAATTTGGGGACAGCCTTTTCTTTGAAAGTCGTTGGACAGCACCAGCCAGGTGAATCCGACTGGTTTGATTTACCACAGTTACTGTACTGTGATCCTCTCCGAGGTGTTAAAGCTAAGAGGGGCACTGCTCGGGGGGGTGTGTGTGTGTGTGTGTGTGTGTGTGTGTCTGCGCGTGTGTGTGTGTGTGTCTGCGCGTGTGTGTGTGTGTGTGTCTGCGCGTGTGCACGCGCAAGTGCACATGGGGTCCGCAGCAATCTGGGCCCTCCTTGGACTTCCTTCCAAAGCTGACTTCGGAGACACCGTGAAAGAATCCCTAGGTCTCTGTCATACAGGGAGTGCTGACTTAGCAAAATGTCCTTGTTTTATATTTGAGGAATCTGGGATTTCGAGGATTTAAATGACTTTAGAGGCAACTTGGCGGCATATATGGGAAGATTTTACAGTCAGGCAGACCTGGACTGAATAGCACTTTGGGGACCTTTATGGAATTACTTAACCCTCTGAATCCCACATCCTTCACCGTAAACTGCTGTCATGCACACTCCTGGGGGTACCAGGGGGGACTGAGGGAGGAGCCAGGTGGTGATGCCAACCCCGTCAGGGGCACTCTGCCAGTCCGAGGCTGCTCCCAGGCTGGAAGCCTGGTCTCTCGCTCCCTGGTCTAGTGTCTGTTCCATCATCCACACACTCCCCTGAGACTGAAGAGACGAGCACAGCACACAAGCCAGGAGTGACCAGGGGAGCCAACAGCCTCCAACACACCTGCGAGTTTATGCCATGGCTGGTGGGCTCGTGCTCAGGGGTCCTTTTCCTGGACTGCTTCTGTGGTGTTTGTGTCGCACTCAATCTTCACACCACTACCTTTAGTTGGTGGCCACTGATTACAGTGAAAGTGAGGTTTAAATACACTAATGTGAGAGGCATTTAGCTGGGATGGGAAAGTGCATTGACTCTAAATCAGATTAGACCTGGATAAAATCCTGGCTTTACCACTTATGAGGGATATGTGTGGACTGATACGCAAATTTCTTCATAGGGTGGTAAGTGACAGTCTGGTACAATAGTGAAGTACACAGACTTTAGAGTTAGACTGCCAGTGTTCAAATCTCAGCCTTACCACTCACAAACAGTGTGACATGGGCAAAGATATCTCCCTCTGCCTCAATTTCTTCATTGACAAAATAAGGTTAATACATCATGGGACCAAATCATATAGTAATCTGAGGATTAAGTAAGGTGACATACATCAAGCACTTAGAAGACTGCCTCGCATATAGCAAATGTTATTAAGTTCAATTAGTATTGCTATTGTAATTATTAAGAAATTTAGAATTCAAGTGGTCAGGATACATTTATATTAAAAATACATTTATCCATCACATATTTTTCAAATAAATATTTTAGCTGGAATAGAATTTTGTTTACCTTAGTTTCTTCCATTATGTTCTGAGGAATTTTCTAAGTTGAAGTTTTCCTGACGGCTTTCTCAAAAGGCCTCTTCTTTAATATCTGAAAAACAATATGGAGATGTGAGGAGTCAAAAGTAGTTAAGTTCAGAAATATTTTCTTTGTGTAAATCAGCCTAGATTCTTCACGAATCATAATATTTACAAAATCTTTTGGCCTAGCTCTGGGATAGGCTGCATGACATTGGACAAGTCTCAAATTCTCTTACACCTCAATAATTGAATTGAATGATTTCAGAGTCATCTGGCTCCATCATTCTAGCGTTCTCTATTAATTCACATAGCATCACATAGATTTTGTTTACAGAACTCAGCTATTAAAAAAAAAAAAAAAAACACCATGTAGGAAGTTTGACGACTGAATTCCAGAAATAATTTCTCAAGATGTGCATATAACTACGATCTCAAGGAGAATCTTAATTTCCTAGTGGCTTCCTGGAACAATCTAATGACTATTCTAGGAATCCATCCCCACAGATTTTAAGGTTTTTCCTTCAGCAACGATTTTTCTGGGCAACCATGCCTATGGTTTTTTCTTTCTCTTTTCTCCTTGTATCTCTCCTGTTTTTTCTTTTATTTATTTATTTAATTTTTGGTCTATTTTAGTTTTGTTTGACTCTCATTTGACTTTTCTGCCCTGTTTTTTCCAGTCCCCCTTCTAGTTCGTTCTTGCCCATTCCCTGTGCTGTTTGCTGGGACGCGGGGAGGTGGGAGAATGAGGACACAGAGCTGCGGCTGAGTCAGGGGTGCCGCCTTCCAGCACTTTGGCTGAGACAGCAGCGATTACCTGGGGTGGTAGGGAAGGGAAGAAGGGCTTGGTGACCATGGAGCCAACTCACTCAGCTTTCTTTAGTCCACATGATGGAGTAGACCTGGGGTGGAGTAAAAGAGGCCTGCTTGGCAGGCATGCCAGGCCACCCACCTGTCCTGTATGGTCCCTTCCTATTACAGGTGCTTTGGTTTTAAATTTTTAACTCTCACGGGTCAAAGGATGAAAGGTGAGCTATATATGCACCAAAAGAATTTGCTATCCGTCAGGGACAGTGGTGGGAGAACAGTTCTGTGGTAGTTTTCTAGACCTACGGTATTCAAGCCCCACAGACTGAGTAGCTTTAACAGCAGAAAGTTCTTGTCTCACAGTTCTGGAGGCTGGAAGTCCAAGATCAAGGTTAGGCAGGGTTGGCTCCTTCTGAGGGCTGGGAGGATGTGTCTGTTTCTCTCCTCTAGCTTCTGGTGGTTTGCTGGCAATCTTTGTTGTTTCTTGGCTCGTGGAAGCATCTCTGCCTTCATCTCCACATGTTCTCTTCCGTGTGTGTTGGGGGGGGTACAAATTTGCCCTTTTTCCAAGGACACCAGTCATGTTGGATTAGGGGCCCACCCTGCTGTACCAGTATGACATCCTGCTAACTTAACTAATTACACCTGCACCAACCTATTTCCAAATAAGGTCGTATTCTGAGGCACTGGGTGTTAGGACTCCAACATATGAATTTGGGGAGTGGAAACAAGACAATTCAACCCATAGCAAATTCCCTTCGCCCATCTGCAGTATGCAGCTCACTTTGGGTTGTTTTGCCCATTAGGGCAGAATTTTGCCCAACACTGTCTACATACTTTCTCAACACTTTTGCACGGACCTCCCAGTGCCTGGTATTTTATCATTTGTAAGATTGTAGCTCATATTAGGGGTGGGGTCTGTGACCATGAAATTCTATCATGAAATAGAATTCTTTTTGTATGAAACGAATCACAAAGAATCCCCAGCATGGTCAGCACTTTGCTGTAACCAATTTAATTACTGGTGTCTGAAAGTGAAACAAAATCCAACTGCCGAAGGGAATATTGCAGGGAGTAGCAGGGGCACCTGACTGCCACATATAGTGCATTCACCTCCTCTCCGCGTGACTAGGACTGGGTGGGTGGTGGTCCCTTGGTGAGGCTAGCATTGTCGCTTAAGGGCCATAAGTATCCTCAGGAGCAAGTGACAAAGGACTGATATCAAATTAAAGGAGGGAGCTATTCTTAGCAACAAAGGGAAATGTGATATGGAATCTAGACACACGGTCTCCCGTGGCCTGTTGAAGGTTAGCCCTTTTGTGTTTTGAATAGATCTAATGACTTTCACCTTGTTAGAGCCTTCTAATAGATGTTCCAATTAGAGAGAAAATTGATTCTTAAATGAACTTTAGGAAAACTCATCGTCACTTCATTATTTACACTGTTGAGGTCCAAGAGAGCAAGGCTGTTTCATTCATGTTTGTGTGGAGTGGTGAACTCAGTGAGGGGATGTGCACCTTGTTTGTTCATTAAGTTTACTTGGGATTTTAAAATCTGTTCCTAAAAGAAACTGTGTCATATGCTTCAATTAAAAAATCAACTATACTTCAATAAAAGAAATAAAAAGAACAACTAGTAAAAATTGAGCAAATACATTAGCTGATATTTTATGATATTTCTATTACATTTGACTGTTATTTTTTCTGGTTTGTAACTATAAAACCATTATGTTGGTTTGTAAATAAGAGGGGACTGGAAGAGCACACCTAAGATATTTCTGAGGCATATGTGCTCATTATGACAGTACATCAGTGAGCAGTGTGTGTTTTAGAATTACTCCTAAAGTAATTATGTTTTAGGTTCTTTGATAAAATATCACCCTAACATCTGTGTGCTTGGTGGCTTTACATTGAATAGTTAAATAACGATTCCCCTGAGATCATTTTTAAAATCCATTCTTTAAACTTTTAGCCCTTGAAAGTTTTGTTGTGGAGGGTGGGAAGCGATAGACTGGGATTTCAAAATTGTAGAACAGATAAACAAGATTACACTGTATAGCACAGTGAAATATACACAAAATGTTATGATAACTCACAGAGAAAAAAAAAAAGTTTTGTTGTGGGTCATCTGAAAAAAAATCTACATAAAGCAGAGCTCAGAGCAGTAACTAAACCACCCGCTTATTTCCTCTGCTCTACAAAATATGACTTTAGAAAAAGTAAAAACCTCATAAAAAATATTTAATTGCTTTCCTACATATGTATATACACATGTATATTGCTTGTCCATATACATGTATTTCTATATATTTCTAAACAGACACTAAAATCTGTGAAATAGACTCTTGTTAGGACAAAATGTCTGAGCCTTTAAATAGAAGAGCTGATTTAGCAAATAATGTTTCCAATCTACCAAGAGATTCTAGATACAATCAGGTGAACAAAAAGCAACTTAACATGTGCAGGTGTGGATACATAGTAAACTAATAACCCACAGCAATGTAACTGAGTTTAGCAAAAGGGGGAAATACATACTATCCCAGAAGTCATCATCCCCCAGTGTACTCTTCAGTCACTAAAAATAAGTATCTTGAAGTCCCCCTCAGTCCTGTTCTGTCAGTTACCAAGTCCTGTAGCGTTTTATCTTTTTCAGTGTCTACCATGTGTCTCTTTTTTCCCCATTTCTGTGGCCACCCACTTAGTTCAGAATCACATCCCCTCAGGCCATCAGCTATTATAGTCCCTCCCAATTGGTCTCCTCACCATCAATCTCCCACTTCTTTTCAGTTTATTCACTGGATCCAGACTAATCCTCTTAAAACTCTCCTCTAATCTTGTGACTTCTTTGCTTTAAAACTTCCAAAGATGCCCTGTTGCTAAAAGCAGTGTTTCTTCAAATGTGATCCCTGGGTTGCCTGTCTCTGAATCACCTGGGATGCCTTCAGAGGGAAAGAACCAAAATTTGGGGGAATAAGGCCTGGAAATCCAATTTTTTAACACTGCCCTATCACCCAGGAGATTCTTGAACATGCTAACTATGAGGCCTGTCAGCCTGAAGCAGTGATTCTCAACCTGGGCTGTACACTGCAATCACCCAGGAAGCTTTAAAAAATTGTTGATGCTTGAACTCCATCCCTAGAGTTTCTGATATAAATGATCTGGGATGCAGGCCGGGCACCGGGATATTTTTTTAAAGCTTCCCCTGTGAGCATTAGTATCAAAATGGATTATACTTGGTTATATTTAACAAAAAATTCAAAGTAGCAGTTGCTTGAAGACACCAAGGTTTATTCTCTCACAGAAAAGAAGCCCCAGAATGGGGAATTCGGAACTGGTGCACTGGGGCCATGGAATCAGTGTTTCTGCTTGTGACCTCCATCCTCAACCCCACTTTGTGATGCAGGATTGCTACAGGAGTTCCAGCCATCAGTCCAAGTTCCAGACTGGAAGAAAGGATGAAGGGGAAAGGGCCACACTTCCCAGCTGGGTCCCCTCTTTTTAAGCAAACCCAAACAAAACTTCATCCAGTACCGCGTAACATGGGCACACCTAACCACAGAGGAGACTGGGAGATGTATTCATTTATCATTGTCACCTTAAATAAAAGGAGGACCTCATCACTAAGAAAAAGGGAGAGCGTGACTATTTCCAAACAACTAACGATCTCTGTCCCCAATCTGTGTTCCTAGACTTACCTTTTACCATTTAATCTGTAAACCCTTTACTTACTCAAACTAGTCTGCTTTTTATTCCTTAAGAGTATGTAGCAGGCGTGTGTGTAACAAGATGGCCCATTCTGTTAGTCTCTATCTGTGGTTTCTATATGGAAAAGCATATTCTAGATATTAAAAGGAATAACTGATTCTTCTAAACGTCGAGGTCTTACCTGCAGTCTCACTGTCTGCCAGTGCGCCTCACACTGAAATCCAGAGCAGATGGAAGGGTCCCAATGGGATTAAGAAGATTTTGCTGCTTTTAAATAGGCCTATGGAAAAGATGAGAGTTTCAGGAGCCACTGGGAGGACAGGAAGTCAGGCAAGGTGCCTTTGAAAGGGCTTGAGTATAAATTTCCTGAGACAGGATGTGAAATAGGATAGGGCCAGCAAGGGGGCTAAGGAATGGCACTCAAGAAATCAATTTCAAAAAACCTACCAGAGATTGAGTGGGACTCTTTAAAAAAATTTTTTTTAAACTTTCTTTTAAATCAAAGAAAAAAATTCCATCAAGGAGTTGAAATCCGATGAGCTATTAGGAATAAAATGAGGGAGGCAGGGTTTTCTAGGTATGAAGATAAGCTGCAAGATGATCTATGATCAAGATTATAATGAATTCATTAAGAGAAATTGTTATCTCATATAAACAATGTTATATACAGTAGTCAGGTCCTAAATGGTATTTAACCCATAATTTCCTCAATTATAAACCCATTCAACACATGGTAGTACATTCTACGGGGAAATGTATTTCTTTCCAACTCTGGAAGTCGTCTCTGTTTCTGGGACCTACTCATAGAGCACCCACCATATACCACGTGCTTTTCTAGGTGCTGGAGACTTAGCAGTTCTGAAAAAAAATAGAGATGCTTCCTGCATTCATGGTGGGGAAGATGAAGAAGTACTGTGGTCTGCAGGCTTGTATCCCCACAGAATTTATATGTTGAAATCTTAATGCCTGATTGATGATATTGGCAGGTAGGGCCTTTGGGAGGTGCTTAGGCCATGAGGGTGGAGACCCCCTAAATGAGATTAGTCCCTAAATAAAAGAGGCCTCAGAAATCTCTCCCACTCCTTCCACCTGTGAGGACAGAGAGAGAAGGCACTGGCTATGAGCCAGGAAGAAGGTTCTTACTGAACACGACCACACTCATGCCTTGATTTTGGACTTCCCAGTCTCCAAAACCATGAGAAATAAATTTCTGTTGTTTATAGGCCACCCAGTCTGTGGCATTTTGTTATAGCCACCTGAATGGACTAAGAAAATAAGAAACAAGCAAAGAGAGGGCATTTCAGATAGTGTGATAAATGCAATGGAGAAAATAAAATAGGACAATATTAAAGAATGATGGATGCAATTTGGTGACATCTGAGAAGGTGATATTCTAACTTGGTATCTGACTTTGAGAAGGGACAAGTCATGTGATGATCTGAGAGAAAAACATTTCAGGCCGAAGGAATAAAGTGTAAAGGCCGTAAATGAACCGACCTTGGTGTGTCTGAGGAAAAGAAAGAAGACTAGATTATCAGTTTGCAGTTATCTTCAGCAGCAAGTAACACAGACCAGATTTCAGTGACTTACCTACATAAAGGCCTATTTTCTCACATAATTATAAGCCCAGGGATAGGAGCTAGCATGCACTGGTTCATGATTCAAAGATATTGGAACTGAGATTTATGTAATAACCCAGGCCTCTTTCTCAAGGTCCCAAGATTGCTGCTTTAGCTCCAGAAATTGTGTCCACATTGCCAGCAAGTAGGAAGGTCAGAGAGCAAAAGGCAAAGACATAAAACAATTGAGTGTGTCTCTTTTCAAAGGGCTTTCTCCAAAGCCTGACACAGCAACTTCTGAACATCTCATTGGCCAGGACTGTGCATGTGGCTTTCCTGGTTACAAGTTTCATGATCCAAATGACAGGCATCTCTCTCCATATTAGCTACCTAGAGAGGACAAAAGTTTCCCAATATGTAGGTCAAAGGGATGCTTCCTGAGGCCGAGGACAGGATCTTTAGCCCGACTGGGGAGACAGGAAGGGTAGGGTGCCTGGATGAAGGAAAGGGTGCTGAAGTGGGGAAAAGAAGTGGGAGGAGATGCCTTTCCCTTCCCTTCCTGCCCTTTCCCTTCTTGATGTATTGGCCTATCCATTTATTCATTAAATATTGAACACCTACTGTGGGCCAGACACTGTGCTAGGCTTGGAAGTATAAAGAGAAATAAAACAGAGCCCCTGCCCTTTGAGAAGCTTATCGCCTAGCACCTGTGTAGAGACAGACATGTAAACAAATCTCTGCCAAACAGTGCAGTCGATGCTGTAATAGAAAATGGGTGAGGGGTGGGGTGCGGGTATAGCTCAGTGGTAGAGCACACGCTTAGCATGCATGAGGTCTTGGGTTCAATCCTCAGTACCTCCATTAATATTTAAACAGAGGAAATTTTAGAAAAATACCATATGACATCACTTACATGTGGAATCTAAAAAAAAAGGACACAAATGAATTTATTTACAAAACAGTGACGGACTCATAGACATAGAAAACAAACTTGTGGTTACCAGGCTGGGAAGGAGAGGGTGAGAGATAAATTGGGAGTTGGGGATTTTCAGATACTAACTACTATATATAAAATAGATAAACAGCAAGGTCCTACTGTATATAGCACAGGGAACTATATCTAATAGCTTGTAATGGCCTATAATGAAAAAGAACATGAAAAGGAATATATATATATATATATATATATATATATATATATATATATATATATAACTGAAACTAATACAACATTGTAAATCAACTATATATTTCAAGAAAAAGAAAGAAAGAAATACATAGATGGTCCAGTAGAGGCACAAAGGAGGCAGCCATCAGCCCTGCCTGAGCGGGTGTAGGCAGGAAAGACCACTTCATAAAGGGAAGGATGCCGCTGCTGGACTGAGATTTGAGAGCAAGTAGCAATGTCCTTTCTCTTTTGTTTGCTTGGCCTTGAATTTCCTGCCATGAGTAAACTTTAAGGGACACTATTTGTCTGTCATGAACCAAGAGGAAGCAGAAATAGGAGTTTAGATGTGCTAAGAGCCAATGGTGGGCTGTGCCCTTGCGTAGATTTCTCCATGATTAAATGAGTCCCTCTGAAATAATATTTACTTAGAACCCAGTGTGATAACGTTTTAAAGTAAGATACGGTGGCTAAGAAATGCATTTACTGACAAGGAACAGTGACCAGACTGCAGAGGCCCACTCACAGGCCACCGTGTAGGGAGCTGGGAGCTGGGGTTCTCTCTTAAGTTGGAGCATGTCAGCACAGTGGTCCGAGTGACCTGCCCTGATGGCTCCATGACAGCAGTCACATCCAGAGCCCATACGACTCCAGGGCTGAGCCCTGGATCTAGATGAGGCATGCATCATCTGGAAGCTTTCCAGAGCACCCAACATGCCAAGTATTTTTTAAGGCAAAACGTCGAGATATTTCGTCAGGATATTTGGTGAGGCTGGGGTTGGAACACTGGTCTCTCCGGGGCCAGAGTCCTTATTCCTGACGCCACGCTGGGCTGTCCTTTTCCCCCGCAGTCCCTTCCTTTCTCGGAGCGGCCTCGGGGTTGGCTGGCCTGCCTCCCTCCCGGCCCCTGCCACAAGCTAGTATTCCCACTCCGAGTCTCCCTCCTCCCCTGGACACACTTCAGCACAAGGGCCTCTTCAGACGGCACACAGCTGATTTGAGGGTTTTTCAGGTTTCCTTGGCTAGTAAGAAGGGAAAAACAGGCAGGCAGGAAAAAAATAACAAAATTATGGCCTTGCTAAAGCTGCCAATTGAATGTGAATGGATCTGGCTCTGCATTCCTGAGGCCTCAGCACTTCTCTCTGGGCCCCGAATTTATCAGACTTCCTTCCTCCATACTATGTCTGCCGCAATTCACTCCATCCTCAGGCACCTTCTTTCTTCTCTGTTTGCCTATGAAAGTTCTAGAAATGTCCCAGACTTTGACCTAGGTCTAGGGAGGCTGAATTCTGGGTTTCAAGAATCAACCTGCTTCTTCCCAGCAGAGGACATCTGGGGAGGAGCAGGACACCCCACTACCACAGTGACACCGGCCACCAGCTCAACTCCAAGACATCGGCGAGTACAGGGGTGAAAGAGAAATAGAGCTGAGGGTGAGGAATCAAGGGCTGGAGGGGCTCAGCTGATGGGAACACCCCGGAAAGTAGCACTGAGGCTGGGTGAAGAGCTGGGAAGGGCTCACCAGTAACAAGAACAGGAAGAGACTACCAGGCCAATCTCTACATACCAATCCGTAAGATACCCAAAACTGGGGGGAGGGTATAGCTCAGTGGTAGAGCACATGCTTAGCATGCACAAGGTCCTGGGTTCAATTCCCAGTGCCTCCACCAAAAAAAAGAGAAGAAGAAAAAAAACCTTGTCAATAAACCCACAAGAGCTCCTGTTCTCCTCACAAATGGAGTTTAAAATTGTAATATGTAGTAATTATCTAAATTTCTCCCTTCATGGGATTTCCAGGTTTTGGCCAGAACGGCGGCTTGTTAGAGCTTCAGGCTCCGAGTTTTAGACTCTTATTCCCTTAGTGGGTCTAATGCTGCAGCACTCCAACTTGGCTTGGAATTCTCACTTCCATTCTTGCTGTCTACTCCCTGAGCTGAGGGATTGTATGATGCTGGGTGTTGTTTTTCTCCCTCAGATATTCTTGATTGGTAAACAGATAATTTCTGATTTACTATTTTCGATATCATATTTCCATTGTGCCATTACTATAAAAATTCCTACTGTCTTAGAAGTAAAGAATAAACCATTCCCCCTCACCAAAACATTTCGGACGTGGGAGAAAATTTAGGTAGAAAACAGAAATTCTTGAATTATACACTTGAAACATTTTTGGTTTTGTGTCATTGTTTCTATTCCAAGGGGAATTATTTGGGAAAAGAAATTCACTCCTGTCTGTCCTGTTCTGCTGTAACAAGAAGCAGATGGGGTAAGAAATGAGTATTAGGGGAGTGAGTCAAGGATAAATCACCTTAAGACTCTTGTTCTTGTTCTTACTAGCACTTTATTAACTTTTATAAAAATCTACTTGTTTTGGTTTTGTGATCATCTCCATCTGGGTCCTGCTCAAAAATAGCGTTTGATGTAGAAAGACCTTCCCTTTGAGCCCACAACAGAGTTTTCACTGCCAAGGGAGCTAGATGAGGCAGGTATGAATGGTCAGAATCTTTCTGTGGCTATGATTTGGGGATGTATACCTTGCATGGGGACAGCTGTACTGTGAAGAGGGAAACACTCACCCGGCTGACAGGTGAGTGGAAGATGTCTCCCACACTGGGCGTGCTGGGATTCTCCGGAGAGACAGAACCAATAGGGTGTGTATGTGTGGGGGGAGGTTGTATAAAATGAGAAATTGGCTCACACAACTACAGAGGCTGAGCAGTCCCAGGATTTGCCCTCTGCAAACCGGGTCCCAGGAAAGCCACTTAGTTATATGTAAATTAAAAGTCCAAAGAACCAAGAACCAGGGGAACTAATGCTGTCAGTCCCAGTTCAGGGGCAGGAGGAGAAGGATGTCCTAGCTCAACATTCAGGCAGAGAGAGAGAATTCAGCTTTCTTTCACCATTTTGCTCTATCAGCAGATTGAGTGGTGCCGCCTCCCCCCCACATTGGGGCGGGCCATCTGCTTTACTCAGTCCACCAATTCAAAGGCCAATCTCCTCCAGAAACAGTGTTTAACCACACGTCTGGGAATCCTGTGGTCAAGCTGACACGTAAAATTAATCATTACCCTGGGTCAGTTCCCCTGACCATAGCCGAGGCCTGAAAGCCCCAGAATTCATGATTCTGAGAGCGTGGCTGTGGGGAGACCAGCGGTGGACCCCTGGGAAGACGTCTCTCTGTGCACAGTGAGGGGACAGTTGAGGTGGATCCTGTCTGTCAGCACGTGGTCCGGGATCAGGGCTCCTCCACGCCTCCCCTGAGGGTCAGGACGTGGATGTGATACAGGATCGCTGTATCTTCCAAAACGGGTGACTTGCGTGGAGCTTTTTTTTTTTTTTTTTTTTTGCCATAAATCCTGTTTTCTTACTCCCTGAAGTTTGAGCTCAAATGGCTGCGTCTGTTTGAATACTGTACCATCACTGAATAATGAGAAACTGCTCAGATCCTTTTAGGCCACAGCAGGCACCGTAATGCAGAATCACTCCGCAAATGTTCCCTCCACGGAAGGAGCCTTACCAACTGGTTTTATATTCATAGATTCAGTCTTTTGTTTTCTGAGGATGAAATATGTTTTCAGTTACCAAGTCTGTTCAGACTCAGAGTGGCTCTAAATTATTCTCTAAATGTTAGTATTAGGTGATCGCGCAGATACCACTGCAGATCTGATGTGAAAATGTGAAGCGAGTGCAGATTATCTGTTGAGGCGTAATCTCTCTGAAAGACATGTCACCACAGTTCGTCCAGGGAAAGTCTTGCTTCACGCTTCACCATTTTAAAGGCATTCTCTGACTGCTGAGAAGGAAACTGTGGGATGTGAAGGGGAAAGAGGTAGGGAAGGAGAATGACTGGGCCGGAAAAGAGGAAAGAAAACAGCAAAGGAGGAAGTAATTAGTTCTTTGGGAACTGTGCTGCTTAAGGAGTTAGCACTGCCATGAGATAAAGGGATGAAGCTGAAGGGAACACACAGGCGCAGGGGTGGAGGCAGCATATAATTCAGGGTCTCCAAACTCAGATCCACGAAGGGACAGATGGCAGATGTGCGAAAGTGAAGCGGGCCAGGTGGGGAAGTGATGGGCTGGAGGGTGTGTGCCTGTGGATCTGAGCAGGCTGCCGCCAGGCTCCACTGATTACTGCTTCCCATGTGGAAAGGTGAGCCAAATGTGCCGTATTCGTGGCTTTTTTTTCCTTAAGAGAATCTATAAATTCATGTCTGTGCGTGAAATAGCATGATTTTTTTTAAGCTGGCCAACACCAAAAGTCTGCCGACTAAAAGAGGCCCTTAGCCATCGGTGTCTACCTCTGTTAATTATCACCTGATCGCTTGCTCAGAATATCTGCAGACTGTTGGATATGAACAATTAGAGAGATGTCAGGATGTCTTCCGTTTTGGGTTTGTGTTAGTAACTGCATCACCTTCTCAATTTCTTTGTCGCTTTCAGAATGGCACATTGTGGAGTATTAAAACTTGCCAATACTTGTCACCTCATTAAACAAAAACCCCTACCAAAAATAGAAAAAAAAAAACAGAGAAATATATTTTGGCCTAAAATTGTTAGTTAGTGAAGGCCAGACATATTTAATTAGCCTTAGAAACATGTTAAACATTTCTGGAATTAAACCTAAGGAAAGAAAGGACAATATTTATACCTGTCTCCTGAAGTCAAATTGCTTGAAAGGGCCTCTTTTTTTTTTTACTGAGACAATTATTTAAATTATCATATACCTCACACATTACTTTTTTGTATCAAATAGGAGCCATTGATCTTATTATGATCAGAATCAAGACAAATAGCCTGTCAGATAAATAACAGAGTCTGAGTTCCACATGAAAGCTAAATGTAGGACATACATATATTAATTTATCGAAATGAGATCCTAGGAGGAGAAAATACTCTCTTAACCTGATTTCTTAATATTTATATGATTGAGTAGCTAGTAGGACTTCACTGAAAGAGGATGCTGTATACAAAACACTGACAAATTTGCAAGAAAGAGTCATGGCCATTTCTAGGTGGCTATTTCTAAATTCCCAGCAAAGAGGGTTCATTCTATGATCAGATTTCTCTGCCTGCAAGTGTGGAACCTACACCAAACCTTCCTTTTACTCACTGTGTCCCTTCCAGACTCAAGACTGAATGTAGCCCAGGGGATCATCCATTCTTCTCTTGCTCTTCCCCCTAGTGACCTCCCCACGCCCCTTCAAGCAGTTGGATGAATAAGTCGTGGGGCTCAGTGCCCCCCAGGTAGTCCTGTGAAGACTCCTCCTGCTCCCTACCATCGCGGGCCTTCTTTGGTCCTACA
Source organism: Camelus bactrianus (assembly GCF_048773025.1). Classification (NCBI taxonomy): domain Eukaryota; kingdom Metazoa; phylum Chordata; class Mammalia; order Artiodactyla; family Camelidae; genus Camelus; species Camelus bactrianus. Next base: position 44,584,957 of record NC_133541.1, read on the forward strand.
CCTTTAGAGCTCAGGTGAGTGCCGTCTAATGTCCCTTGATTTCTTGGAGACTTAAAGGCCCCTGAGAGGTGCACTTATCCTTCACAGAATAAATAAAACCCACTGTCACTCTAGGTGTCTCTTGCTTTACAGGATGCCAAGTGCTTCTGCAACTATTAAATCATTTAATCTCTTTTATACCTCTCTGAGCTGGGAATTATTATCCTGATTCTATATATGAGGAAACTGATGCTCTGAGAGGTGACGTGACTTGCCTTTTGCCACACAGCCTGTGAGTGACACAGTCAGAATGAGAAGCCAGGTCTCCTGCCTTCCAGTCCATGATCCTGTCCACAGCCCCATAGGTCCTACTCTCCATCATCCTACTATTTGTCTTCAAGGAATCTTTCTCTTGTAAACAGACATGCATCTCCTCCATTTGCGGCCCCTTGGTTACCTTCAGGTGGTATACTGATGCATGATATACACCTGAAGGGTCCGGATCCTAGACAGGACCTCAGGGGGTCCCCAGGAGCAAATCCACCGTGAAGGAAGAAGGCATCTGGCACTTCGCTATAATTTCTAAGAGAGTGGTATTCTAGGTAGAGCACAGCCCTGAAACTCTTTCCAACCCAGGCCCTGGAATGGAACTTGTGGCTTTGAACTGACAGCTAAATCATTAAATGCTAGAGTTTTGCAATTCAGTTAACTTTGCTTCCAGAGGCTTCTCCAAATACACAGAAGACATAGCAAAGCAGTCTTTTTCTAATTTTTGGTCTCTGACTTGAAGGAGGGGTGGGTGAACTTCACTTTCCCCAGCCTCAGGGTACAATCAATTTCTGACTCCACCGCAGCCAGGAAGAGGCAGTGGCAGTGATGGCCAGTTCTAGTTCATCTGGCACTTTTGTGGGACAGTTGGGGCCTGGGGCTGAAGACTCAGGCTGGCTTACTGCTCTGGTGAGCAACTAATGGGACTGTTTAGATATGTACCAGTATTTCACAGAAATACAACCCCAGGGTTCCTGGAGATGCCTGGGGAGGCTGGCTGCAACCAAGCAGGTGCGGGATCAGAGCCTTGGCGAGCTCAGGGCTCCTGCTAAGGGAGTCTGTAGCTGTGAGTACACGTGAAAAGCCCAAGACACTCAGTTTTCCCTCAAGCTGCAGCTCCTCATTGGCCCTCCCGCCCTTCCCCTGCACTAGCTCTAAAACAAACATCCAAAGCTCTCGAAAACTTGAGCAGTTCTAAGAATATGCACTTGTCTTTCAACTTTCGGGACCAAATACTCCGTGAAAAGTGACTGAGAAGTCACCAGAGTAACATATTTGGGTACTGTTAACTCAAGAAAGAATACTTACTTGGATATTTCGAGATTCCCCCTTTAACTTGCAGAAGGAGAAATGTGGAGAGGCTCCCAGGACACCTCCCTGTGGGCTTCTCATTCCAGAAGCCCCACAGTGTTGAGCAGTGGTGCTAACTCTGCTGCACATTAGAGCTCCTGGAGGAGTTTTTGAAAATACTGATAGCTGGATTCCATACCCCAGATCCCCTCTATGAGAGAGGCCTGGACATAACATTTTTTTAAATCTCTGCAGGATGGGAACCACTGGTATAAAGGAAGGAAGCCCAGACTGGTAATCCGGTTAGAATTTCAGCCAAGATTTCAACGAGTAATTTTTCTTAATCCCTTGACTGCTCTGGGCTCTAGTTTTCTTACCATTTTTCTAAATTTCCTTTAAGCTGAAAAATGTGGATAGTACATTACAGAATCACTTGTAATAGTGAAAAATGAGGAAGGATCTAAATATCCAACAGAGAATTAAATAAGTAACAATACACTCAGGTGCTAGAATACTGTGCAAACATTTAAAATGACAGTAAGTGGAAAAAGCAGATTATAAAACAGTTTTACAGTATGATTCCATTTAGGGGGGAAAGTGAAAATTATATAGCTCAACATAATAGCAAGGATATGCACCAAAATCATCAGTTTTTCCTTTCTGGATAAGTGATTTAAGTGATTTTCATTTTCTTTTTTTACATATTGGTGTTTTCTAAATATTCTATATTAAATATTAAGGGGAAAAATCTACTGATACATGCCAAACCTTGAAAATCAGGCTTGAATACAGTTGTAGAAAATTTCAAAAATAATTACATTTGTCTGTGTGGAATTGCAGCTCTTCTATTTATGGGGCAGCTACATGCAAAACCCTGATGCCTCGCTTGTCCTCTAGGTCACCTTCAAAATTAGACTAGCTTTAGACTCATTCATTTTCCTGATTTGGAACTACTGATCTAGAGGGAAAAAATGAGAGAAAGCATTTTTCCTGCAGTATTTGTTCTGGGTCCTGGTGGGGCTGCTCCCATTTCACTGGAGAGAATAATTAGAGAGGAAACAGGAGCAAGCAAGTTGGGAGGACAGAGAGCCAGGAGAGAAGGCTTTTGATCTGTTTTTCATCCCTAGAGCTTCCTGTCATATTTTTTGCCTGTGTTGGTGGTTATGAAGATAAAATGAGAGACATCCATGCGAGGACTTAGCACACCTTTTGTCACACAGTTGATCAGTAAATTTTCACTCATTCACACATTCCTCTGTGAAGGAAATAACTTAGCTACTTAACCAAGTGTGTGACCTCACAGCATCCTCCTCCCCTGAAGCCTCAGTTTATCCCCCCAAAAAGTGAGAGTAATAATAGCACCGACCTCCCTGGATCGCTGTGAGAATTGAAAGAGGTGATGTAGGTAAATCCCCAAGCAAAACATGGAACACGTTGCAAGTGTGCAATTGATGCCAGCTCTTATTATTATTACACCTTATTCCAGTATCCTAAACCAGGAACACCTTGCGGTATCGATAAGATTTTCATCATAAGCCACAAAAAGAGAATCGTACAAGCTTCGAGCTTTAACAGTTTGGGAGGGAAAGGACAAAAATAGTTTGGAAGATTATATTTTGATTAGAAAAATGTATTTTTTCCCACCATTTCCATACTAAAATAAGAGTATTATTTCAAGTGCTCAAGAATAATCCCTCTGTGGTTTGACACCAAGAATAGAATATTTTATTTCAGAAAAAGTGCCTTAGAGGAATGAGGAGCCACAGAGAAAGGCAGTTACCCTAGAAAATGACTTTGGCTTTAAAGCAAGTATTTTGCTGTTAGAAAAGTGATTAGGCCTTAAGAAATGTTTTCAAAACAACACAGTGTAATGACTGTATCTTGACTTTGTTGTCAGATTCAAGGTTCAAGAGAACTAAGACTAGGTAGAGAAATGGGAAAAAAGAAACTTTGACGTTGATGGTTGCAATTCACAAGCTTCCTTGACATAAATAGGATCTGAGAACAGCGTAGACCAAGGGTTCCCAAACTTGTGTTGCCCACTGGAATTCCCTGGGGAGCTTCAAAAAAATATCAGGGCTTGGGTCTCACCCTCAGAGGTTCTGATTTACGGGTAGGGGGTATGGCCTGGGCTCCAGAATTTATTAAATATCCCCAGGTGATTCTGATACACAGACAATTTTGAGAACCCTTGGCATAGACAAAGGAACCACTGAACAAACATGGCACAAGGCATCTCCCTTCCTCTTTCCCCAAGGAGGTCCTCCCAGGCCATGGCAATGGAGAGCAGCCCCCCCATGGAACCCTCTTTCCTTTCCCCTCTTTTTCCTGCCTTCTGCTGGAAGAGTTACACCAACTGCCCAGAAACAATTGATGTGACATCATCCAAGACCAATGACCAGATGGCAGACTGTAATCCTTGCTGGGCCAGCATCATGCCAGCTCCCTTCCTCTGCATCTCTGCATCTCTGCCTCAGTTTTCACAATCTTCCTTTAGTTGTGCCTGTATCACATGACCAGAAAACTTCCGTTAGGGCCCACTTACGAGCTTCTATGGCAGGTCTTTAATTCTATACCAAATGACATCAATAAACTGGGAAAACATGTTTCAACCATGAATTTGGGATGGAAGCCAAAGTTCAAATGGTAACTTTGAAGAATCTGGTGATTAACAGGCAAGTGAGCTGTGGTTTGAGATCTGCTCTGTAAATCTGCCTGTACGGGGATGCGAGAAGTTGGGTCAGATATAATTTAGCTTTTGAAACTGAGAAACAAGAAAGTTATCTATTCATATTTTCAACATAGTTTAAGCTTTATGGCTTACACTGGAAGTCATAATAAGGTATTTTGTTAAAACAAGAATTTGAAGCCACAAGTATTTCACCTCCTAGGCTATATGCAAAGAAGAAACTAGGAAATACATAACAAATGTGGATTATGGACAAAATGAGATTATATAGAAGAGATTTTGTTGGCCTGGAGTGATAAAAATAGCTTTAAGATTTAAAAGAGCTTCTCCTGGGCATCTATCTGGAGGGAACTCTAATTCAAAAAGATACATGCACCCCAATGTTCACAGCAGCACTACTGACAACAGACAAGACATGGAAGCAACCTAAATGTCCATAGACAGATGACTGGATAAAGAAGTTGTGGAGATATAGATGTAGATGTAGATATAGATATAGATATAGATATAGATCACGATGGAATACTACTCAGCCATAAAAAGAACAAAATAATGCCATTTGTAGCAACATGGATGGACCTGGAGATCATCATACAAAGTGAAGTAAGCCAGAAAGAGAAAGAAAAATACCATATGATATCACTTATATGTGGGATCTAAAAACATGGCACAATGAACTTATTACAAAGCAGAAACAGACTCACAGACATGGAAAACAAACTTATGATTACCAGGAGGGAAAGGGGGGAGGAAGATATAAATTGGGAGTTTGGGATTTACAGAGACTAACTACTATTAATAGATAAAAAAAACCAGGGTCCTACTGTATAGCACAGGGAACTATATTCAATATTTTATGATAGCCTATAATGAAAAAATATGAAAAGGAATATATACATAACTGGATCACTGTTTTACACCAGAAACTAACATAACATTGTAAACCAACTATACTTCAATATTAAAACAAAGATTCAAAAGTGCTTAATGATAAAAATAACCTCATATTATCCTTAGATCATACCTGTGTGATATTTTTATTTTTGCACCATAGGTGAGGAAATGGAGACACACAGAGTTTGTTTTGCCTAAGGTCACATAGCCAATAAATGGCAAGGTCAGTACTTGAACTCATGACCTCTTGATTCAAAGACCACTGGACTTTCCCCTGTGCCACAGCTGGAAGAACACAAATAATACCTGAATGTGGTTCGAATTTATTTGATAATTTATAACTTTTTGCTTTCCCCTTTATTTTTTTTTATAACTGCTCTGTTATTGATCAGTAATCGAGGAGATGTATTAAGGTTTTGTTTTGTTTTGTTTTTGCAAACAAGAGCAGCTTGCTCTAGATAGCTTATGCAAATAGGAGGATATTTTGAAAGGTTAGGTGAGGATCATACAATCAAACGGTGGAGCGTAAGGGAGGGCTTAGAAAAGGGACATGAATCAAGGCTACACAGCAGAAACGGGCTGGCCAGGATAATGCCCTTGCCAATGCCACTGATGGATGCTGCTGCCCCAGATGAGTCCTAACCAACCCTTCCTCTTGGCTCACACATGCTGCTTCAAACCCTGGTAGGACTGTGCACCTGGTCCTGGGCAGCATCCTGGCTGCAGGGAGGAAAGGAAGAGTGGCTCCTTTCAGCTTCCGTAATGGGAAGCGGGACATTGTGACCCCTCAGCACCACTGATAATGGGGAATCTCCCAACAAGAAGGGCTGAATGTTGGAGGGCCAAAGAAAATTACAAATGTCTCTTGCAGAACAACAATGGTTTAAAGATATATAACTGTATTTTTCTGTTTTCCTGCAGTGTTAGGAAAAACCTCATGAGAGGTGTCTAAGGAAAATTACAAGCTATTCTAAAAAGAAAAATGTCTTTATTTATTCTGTTAATTTTAAAAAAATCTATGGTTAATGACTCAAACCCATGGGCAACATCAATTTGCAAAAAAAGAAGGAACCAAAACTCAGCACCCACAAAGTGTGTTATTTGCCATCTTCCAAGTTCAGAGGTCTGCGGACTTAGGGATGCTCTCCTTAGCTTTCCAATCCAGCTCCAGTACGTGAAGTCACCCCATGCAATAGGGTCACAGCTGCTCTAAGCCAGAGTCTGCAAACGCCCTCTCTGTTCCTTCATTCATTCCACCTGCACTCATCATTCAATCTTCTGTGTGCAACACAGTGAAGGTTCCAGTACCCGGTTCTGGGATCACAAAGATAAAAATTCATAGATCCTGAAAAAAATATCTGGTTTGTTCATGTGTGTGGTGGGCCTGTCCTTGCATGTATAAAGTTGAGTCCCCTGGTCTTAAGTATGATGCAAAGCAAGAATTAGAGGTAATCTCATTTTTCAAACCACACAGCGGATTTAGGTGATTTAGAGGACCCCTGTAGTGATAACATGGGAGTAACAGAGACTAATATGTTTAGACAGTGTTAAAAATGTTCATCGTCTTGGAAATTCACCTCCTGCTCTGCCCTCTAGTTTCCTACCTGCTAGGTTTTGCCCCTTTTTTTGCAACATGCATACATGCACAACTAAAGACTAAAAATTCCTAACCCGTAAGTACTATTTTTAGAGATAATCTTAGGTATTGAAAGATTTTGCTTCATAAATCTTTTTGCCCTGCTTACTGCCTTTCAGAAAAGTTAAAAGGTGAGCACTCATCAAAGACAAGTCTATAATTAAAGTCGAGCTAATTTCAATAATAAACTGCAAGCTGGAGCCATCAATGGGAAGAGCTGTACAGTGACTTACTGTTATCATTGTTTAAATCTTTTTCTAAACAGTGCAAGCACCACCACAATTTGTTATAATATCCTTTTTCCCCCTGAAGCTGAACCTGGGTTGTATCAGCTCAGGGTCTGTTCTCATAAACTCAAACAGAAAGCGCTCCCTAGAATGATGAGGCTTCTTCTGTAAAGCAGAGGGGCCGAATGGGCTTTGTCAAGAGCGGTTACTCTTACGAGAAATTGTGGAAACACCTTTTCAAGTGTCGAAATAATAACCTTTTGTTTCCAGAAGCTGAATGTTAAAGCATCGATGTTTGCTTTTCTAAGTATTTGGAAGACCATTTTCATTTGAAAACAATGAGGGAAAAAGAATGATGATCTAGTCTCCAGCTTCACAGAGAAAGTAAAAACACCAGCTGCTCGAATACGTCTATAAATTTCACTGTAAATAGTGAAACGAAGTCTCTCAGTCCCCCAGGGACTGCTCTTACCTATAGTCCACATCCGACATTCTTCGGGGAGGCTGGTGCTCCCCGTGACTCGCACGCTCCCTTGCCAGGCCATTCTGCTCTGGTCCATTTGGGTAGCGGGGGGCTTGTCTACACTGGCTGCTGAGACAGCCCACGCTGCAGCCTGAGTCACCGGTGTTACCAGACTCCCCCCAGCTACAGTGCTGCTCTTGGGTCGCTGAATCTCTTTCCTCACAGCTTCATCCTGTACACATACTGACTGGAATCTGGACTGCTGCTCTTGTGCCTTCATGTTCAAGATGCCGCTAACACAAAGCTGCTGTTACCGCTTAATCTCTCCTCCTGCCCAAGCATCCCCTTGGATGTCATCCCCGAGCACTCTTCCGTCAACTGATATGGTTCAGGAGATGATCACACCAGTTTCTCTGTTGAACCACACACGTAGCCCCGTCAATCCTTGCCTCTTGAGTGGCATGTCATTTCTCACCTGCATTCAATTCTCTTCTTACTGCTTCTGAAATGTCATCAGCTTTCTTGTTGCCTTCCCAGCTATAGAGAGACTGATGTGGTTGGTGATCCTGAAACTCAGCCAGGATAAAGTAGACATGTCCCACCCTGTTTGTATTCATGAATAAGAAGCTGTGGAAACCTCTACAACTCAGTTCTAAGGCAAATTCCAGATTTCATGGGCTTTGGAAACCATATTTCATGAGGTCCAAAAGTAGCCTCTCAAACAAGGATTCTCAACTTTGGTTGCATATTAGAGTCACCCGGGAAGCTTTAAGAACTACTGCCACTCAGGCTGCAGCCCCCATCAGTTACATCAGCATCTCTCAGAGTGAGTGAGGCCAAGCCCACCAGATGATCCCAGTGACAACCAAAGATGAGAACCACTGTCCTTGAAAGTGGCAGGGTAAGGAACTAAATATAAAGATCATCATCTGATATTTTTTCTTTCCTAAATGAACTTCTATGCCTTCAGGAGACCTGGATTTTAAGAGCAATTTCACAGCCATTCAAAGCCTTATGCCTCTTTGTGATTAGACACATTGAAATAAAACTGGGTTCCAAGTAAACATCAGAGACTACTCCACTCTTTTCTTCTCATGCCTATTTCTGAGTTACAGTTACTCTTTCAACAAAGATTTCTTGAACACCTACTATGTGCCAGGCACTGGCGATACCCCAGAAAATAAAGCAGATGTGATACACCCTCATAGAATCTGCTAGAAGAGACACAGGATAACTAAGAAGACAAACAAGATATGACAAATGTGGTATGTGTGCAAAGACTACAATAATAATACTTATTTTTTAATGTGACAACAAATATGTTACATCCAGGGCCAGGCAAAGGTTTGGGCGGCCAGGGAAGTCCTCTCTGAAGGGGTGACATCTGAGGTGAGACCTGTGTGGTCTCACTAGCCCTGTGAAGATCTGGGGCAGGACATTCAAGACAGAAGGAGGAACAAGTGGCAAGACCCTGAGGCGGGAACAGACTTGGCAAGTTCCAGAACCTGACAGACCAGAGAGGGGAGAGAGGGTGGACAAGACAAGGTCAAGGAGAGAGTTAACAGCTAGCTCAGCAGGGCCTTGCTCGGTCACAGGGAAGAGTGGATTTGATTCATATTGCAGTGAAAAGCCATTGGAGGATGAGAATTATGTTTTTTTTAATATGTGGGGAAAGTCTGGAGAGGGCAAGAGAGGAATCGGTCGCTCAGGTGGTTGTGGCTTACTTGAGAAGTATGGTTTTAGAGGTGAGGCCAGGACCTCCAGGCGGAGTGAGGGTTTGGAGGGGGTGAGGAGGGGGTGGTGGATGAGGGAAAGGGAAGAATCAAAAATGAGTCCTGTCTTTTTTTTTTTGGTTCCACATATACGTGATATCATATGGTATATAGCACAGGAAACTATATTCAATATCTCGTAGTAACCTATAATGAAAAAGAATATGAAAACGAATATATGCATGTATGTGTATGGCTGAACTATTATTCCTGTACACCAGAAGTTGACTACACTTCAGTAAAAATCCCCAAAATGAGTCCTTTGTTTTTGGCCTGAGCAGCTGGCCGGATGGTAGCACCGCGCCGTGAAACAGGGAGGTCTCAGTGCGGCGCACTGTGGGGGAGGGGACAGCAAAATACAAAGCTCTGTTTGAACATAATAACTTTGAGATTCCTTTAGGCATCCATTAATATCCATTAGACGCTAATGTCCATTAGGACGAGTCTGGAGCTCAGAGGAAAGGTCAGGGCTGTAAATTTAAATTTGGAAGTCACTGGCATGGAGGTGGTATTTAAAACTTAGGGACTGGATGAGTTCATTCAGGGAGATAATGTAGATAGACAACAGGAAGGAGCTAAGGGCTGAGCAAGTTTAGGAAGAAAGGAGAGCTCCAGCAAAGGCTGAGGAGGAGCCAGGAAGGGAGGGTTGTAGGGCCCTAGATGGGAGGATGGAGTGTGTGGTGGTTGTGCCAAATGCTGCTGAAATGTTGGGCAAGAGGAGGACGGAGGGAGGGACCAGAGGGTTTTGCGGGGCATCAGATGCCCGATCCCAGTTTGAATGTCACATGTACAGTGCATCCCCTCGTTGGTGTAATGGCTGCAAGAAACTTGAACGAATGCTTGGGGGAGGACTGGTTCTGCTCTCACCCCAAGCATGAATAACTTCTGGAAGGATGCTTCCTACCAGGCTCACCTCTCCAGCTAATAATCATCATAATCAAAGAGCAAAATACATGGTCAGCTTAAAAAGCTGTAAATAAAATTTGATTATTAAATGATGAAAAGGCTACCTAACACAGCTTTGCTATTAAACTGCATACAGTAAGACTTCCTCAAATCCCTATTCATTCCCCTTTAGAATTTTGAACTGAACTAGACTTTTTTATCCTCCTTCTCTAGCAGACAGGATGATGCAGATCTTCCTTTACGGAGATTAAATGGTCCTGCCAGCATCTTTTAGGTGGTGGCTACAAGCAGCAGCTGGATGTGCATGGCCAGTAACTGTCAGTGGAACAGTTTAATATCAGTTTTTTAAAAGGCAAAAATCTAGTCTTTTGGAAGAGAGTCTTGGGAATCAAAATGGATAACACACACAAAAAGACTCAGAGACTTAGTTGTCTTGAGTGTTCATATAGACAAGCTTTTGGGGTGCAGTCATGACTGAAAAATTACTATGGAGGTGCCAATTTAAGCCTCTATTTTGCAGAAAGAGATTATTTTTAACTCTCAAAGTCAAAACAGTCTTGCCCTGCATAGCAGGGATTTCAGAACTGGAGTCCAGAAGTCTCTTTGGGTTGGTAATATCCTCATTAAATAGCAAGGAACAGCCCAAAAACGGCTCATAACCTTGGAACAGGGCCGCGTTTGAAGACAGAAGCCTGTAGTCGCAGCAGTAAAAGCAAGATATTTCTGATTTCTGTGGGCCAGCCTCCACTGGGAGCGAGAAGTGATGATCATGGTGAGAAAGTGGAGAAATAAGAAAATTCTGAGAGGGACCTTGTGAGCATCAGCTATGCTGGGTGGGAGGGGAGGGGGCGGGGGCAGGACACGGAGAAAAAGAAATTGTGTAACCAGGGTGATTATGTTTCTTCTGGTGTTCATTGCCACGTACATTCAAAATTTTTAAAAATCCAACTACGTGTTGTAGTAGTGGTAATAGTAGTAGTGTGAAAATCCTAGTGCTATTTGCACCTATTCCTACAACTTTTCTTTGTTTGAGGGTTGGGGGTGGGGGGCATGGGTCTGGTGTGGATGGTGATTTCTCATCAAGGCAAGGAATACATATCACATACTTTACTTTTCAAAACAAAATGTATATGAAGCATACGTGTCGTCTGTCAGTCAACAACACAGAATATCTACATTTCAGCTACTATAGGTATTCTTTTAACTGACCTTCACTTCCTTGAGTCCCTGGATTAAGGGAAGCTCTCACTTCCTCCATAAAACCTACAACTGCCCAGGTTAGCAAGCATCTTCTAATTCGTGCCATGGACTTCTGCCCTACCGCTTGCGTTCTATGCTTATCTTCTATGCTTGAGTTATGCTGTTTTCCCAACATGTCTATGTTTATGCTGTAATTTTGACTAGGTAATCTGATGAGATAGGAGGAGCAAAAAGAGAGCCGTTAGTATAAAAATGAAGTGGCTGAATACTTTAGAAAGTGACCATAAAAGTGAGCTGCTAAGAGAAAAATTACTATCAAATTAGGTGTGGACAAGATAACTATAAAAGGCTACAAACCATAATCATAAAATTTTAGGAGGATTCTGCACTTGGTGTGTATCACAAGTGTCTTTAAGTTCTTGCTGCACTTTATAGAAATTGAAACTGGAAATTGGACATGATGTATTATGGGTGTGGGTTTTTTTTTGGCAGATGAGGGAACCCCAGTCAATGGATCCACATTCAAAGAGAAGATTTAGCCTTTCATCAGAAAACTGGTGGATGAGTGTAAAATTACGTCTCAGCTTAAAATAACAGTGTAAGATACAGATACAGTTACAGCTGACTTACTAACCACCCAGTTACCAGCGTCAGTGACACTGGGTAGGAGAGGGTCTACTGTACCTGCTACAGGTGTTCATTTTGGAGTCTCCGAGCTTTACTTCTCCCTAGAAACTTGGCTACATCATTTATATTCAAGAAAGATATTCTAGGAATATTTCAGCCGTGAGTTTCTCTCATTTCTATCCCTGGATCAAGTCAGAGCCCCAGAAAGCTACATCACAGACCACTTTGCTCTAAATTATGATGGAAATTCTTTCACAGAAATATTTCAGTGTTAGGCTCTTGACTTGTATCAAGAATCCATAAGAGAGATGATCATATGAAGACTGTCTCTCCCTGGTGGGTCAAACTGCTCTCTAAGCTTTCTGATACACTGTTTAAAACCTGGAACGTGAAGACCCACATGAAAACTTGATTCAGTGTTAAATGCCTGAAGGCAGCCACATGGGAAGAGTGGGAAAGAGAGGAAAGAAAGAGGAGAGAAATCAGTCTCGGGTGTAACTGTCTCAAGCAATTAATTATTAAAGCTCCTCTTCCCCTCACTTTAACATGTTTTCTTGTGGATTTATGAATTTTAAAAGTTTATGCATGAGATATGCATTATTTTATCCACTTAACCTAAACCATAGAGAGAGGTAATTTTAATTAATATTGTATCAAAGTTCTGATTGAAAATCATTTTTTCAGCTTCAACCATCAACATTTTCCAACCTTTTTCCTTTTAGTGCTCCTACTTTATTTTTACCTTTTAAACATTTCTTTGACTTACATAGAATAAATTTTACTTTTTTGTTGTACATTTCTGTAAGTTTTGACAAATGCATGGCATTGTGTAAGCACCAACATCAAGACACAGAAGAGTTCCATCCCCGCAAAGCATTCTCTCACACTGCCCTTTGTGGTCAGTCCCTCTGGGAATCCCCATCCCCAGGAACACGTTGATCTGGTCTTTATGCCTCTGATTTTGCCTTTGTCAAATGTCATACAAATGGAATCATATAGCAGGTAGCCTTTTAACTCTGGCTTCCTTCACTTATCTGTTCTCCTTAAAATTCTACTTGATTCTACTCAAGCTTCGTTCATGTTGTTCAACGTTCATTCCTTTTTGTTGCTCAGTAGCATTCCATCATACAGATATGCCACTGTTTGTTTATTCATTCACCAAACGAAGGACTTTTGGGTTATTTCCAGTTTGGGAGATTATGAATAAAACTTCTGCAAGAATTCATATATAGGTTCTTGTGTGAATATAATTTTCTTTTACTTATTTCATTTATTTCCATACATTTCATTTATACCAAAGGAGTGGAATGCCTGGGTCATTTGGCAATTATGTATTAAGTATTTAATTTTATAAGAAACTGCCAAACTGTTTTCCTAAGTGACGTACCATTTTGCATTCCACCCAGCATGTGTAAGACTTAAAGTTTCTCTGCATCCTTGTCTTAGTATTGTTAGTTTTTGTTTGTTTTAGCCATTCTTAAAGTATACAGAGGTATCTAGTGCTTGTAATTTGAATTTCCCTAATGACTAATGATATTGAGCATCTTTTTTTTATGCTTTATTTGCTATCCACATATCTTCAGTGAAGTGTCTGGTTAAGTGTTTTGCTTATTTTTTGTTGGGTTATTTGTGTCCCAACTGTCAAGTTTTTAGAGTTCTTTGTATTTTCTGAATATGAGTCCTTTGTCAGATGTGTAATTTGCAAAATATTTTTCTCAGTCTGAGGTTTGTATTTTCAATTTCTTAACAGTGTCTTTCACAGACCAATTTAAAAATTTTTTTGATGAACTTCCGTTTATCAATTTTTCTTTTATGAAGTGTGCTTTTGGTGTCTTGCTTAAGACCTCATTGTTTAACTCACGACAATAAAGGACTCAAAAGGACTTTCTTTTGTTTTCTTTAAAAATTTTTTTTGTTTTATATATGGGTCTGTGATCTATTTTGAGCTAATCTTTGTACAAAATATAAGTAGGCTGAGTTTATATTTTTAAATGCAGATGTCCAATTGTTCAAGCACCATTTTAAATTGGTATGCATTGCTTTAAAAAATCAGTGAAATCTAATTTTAATTAAGATTATTTTTAATTTCAGAAAATTTGAAGAATTCAGGAGAGTAAGAAGACATAAAATTACTTATAACATCATCACCCAAAGAATAACCACTAATTACATTTAGATATATTTTCCCACCTGTTTTTTAAATGCCTGTATTGGTACAAGTTAAATAAGATGTATTTTTTACCATAAGATAATGTGTTCATTGTAGAAAATTTAGAAATTATAGGAAAAAGCACAAAGAAGAAAATTAAAATTACATCCTTGGATATATACTTTGTTCTTCTGTCTTCATATATATTAATAAGATTTTATGTACCACTTGTAAACATTTTTTCACTAATAAGTACAATAACATTCCACATCTTTAAAACTGAAGCCATCTATATTGTTTTACTTTATAGGATATAACAATGTATCCAATCCTTTATGATTAGTTTATTTTTACTTTTTTCGATTATAAACAATACTGTTAGATAATCCTACATAAAATTTATAAGCATATCTGTTGATTTCCTTAGTGTTAATTTCTAGAAGTGAAATGAAGGTCAAAGAGTATCCTTGTGTTGACTTCCAGAAAGATTATACTTATTGATTTTCTTCAGTTCAGGTAGTCTGGGAAGCAGACACTAAGATGAAGTTAGAAATGCAAGATATTTATTGGGAGAAACATTTGTGAAGGATTACGGGTGAGGGAACAGGAGTACGAAGGGAAAGCTTTCAGCAGGACTGACTTCTGTGAAAGAAGAGTGAGAGGGAAGGAGGAATGGGTCAGCAGAGCCTCCAATTGCAGTGCAGTGCTGAAAAAGTCTCAGCCAGGGCAATGAGCAGCCTCTGAGCAAAGACGACCTGCTAGAGGAGTCCTACATTGGGCAGAAGTGGCTGGGGTCTAGTGGCCCACCCTGCTTAGTCACTGGCTGGGAGCTCTGCAGAATGTGGCATTGGCGTGAACGCCTGGGTGGATCCCAAAGTTGGAGCAGCGAGAGGCCGTGAGCTCACTGCACTCCGCACAGCACATTCTGTCCTCCACAGCTGCCACCTTCCCTCCCCACCAGCAGTGCATGCGAGAGCATCCGTGCTCTGGGATCCTGGTCATCATCATCAGATAGTAACATTCTTAAGCGTGGTCAGCATAATGGAGAATAGCATCTCATTTTTTCATTTGAGTTTTCTTGATAAGTAATGTGTTGCACTCACGTTCATTGACACTCTATCTTTTTGCATTTGGCAATTACTCGTTCATCACCTTTGCCCTTTTCCTATGGTGGTATTAATTTTTTTCAGTGATTTTTAATTCTTAATATACTAAATCTACCTTTGTCAGATGCAGTGCAAATACATTTCCTCAGCCTGCTCTTTGTTTATCATTTCTGCTAGTTCATCTTTTATTTATTTGTTGGTTTATTTTTGCTTAGAAAGAGCTTCCCTAAAACAAAATCAGAAGTACTTCATACATTTTCTATTTCATTCTTTTTTTTTATGGGTTTTCCTTTTTATTTTTGTTCTAGTATGTAATCCAAGGAAGGAATCCCTTTATTTCTAAATATTAAAACATTTTCACAGCACTATTTTTATAAGTAATCTGTACTCTTCCTCTTTTCTGATAGCCCACACTCATCAGCTTCTTATTTCTTATGTTACATGGTTTGTTAGATAAGAGCTGAAAGGTCAGAGCAGACTCACGAGTACCACACATCTTACTCAGTACCAACCTTTGCAAATGACACAAAGGATACTAACAAGAACCCATCACAGATGATGCCTATTCCTTTCTGGAGAAGCCTGAGTCCATCAGACACAGCTTCCCAAAACTGTCCCTTTTTCCTGCATTACAACGTGTTTTGGTTTCACATTAACCACTGAGTTCTGAACAATTTACATGAACATGTTGTTCTCACACAGATCATTTTGATATGGGGGTTCCCAATTTTTTACTCCTTTAGTTAGACAGATAGAAAATGTTTACGTGACTACCTTCCAGTCTCCAACCAGCCATGCCCCATAAAGCCATAAACTGCCAGTTTATTTATAATACACAGTCTAGACAGACCAGGTCTATGATGCCAAAAAGCATTAGTATTTTAGACAGGGACTCTCGGGTATCTTTCCACTAAAAAATACCATTAGCATGTTTATAAGGAGCTCTGCTTGAGGCCATTCATTTTCCCCTAGTGAGGAGGGCGGGCGTCTTAGGCCTGCTGTTTACTCTACTTCCCATGTGAGCATCGCTTATTTACCAATAAAAGGAAACATACACAATTTCTTTTGTATCCAATTTACATGTCCCTTCCAGCACCATGATTTGAACAATCTGAATTCTGTGTCTAGAATTTGTCAGCATTTGATGGCACTACATTTTCATCACAACAATGAATGAATAAATAAATACAAAGTTACTAAGCGTATATGACACTTGTCAGTTACACACGCGTCACCCCCTTTTGGCCTCATCCAAGTGTGAAGCAAATGTTGGGAGAGAACTCCTCTACCTCATTCCAGACATTTTCTTCCATGCGGAAGAACGCCTATTAATGCAGTATTTCTGGCCTTTTGAACCATAGCAGGAGGCATGTCCCCATTTTACAAATGGTACTACGTGGAAATTTCATAAGAGTTAAGTGGAAAATGTTTAGAAGACATACGATACACATAGGAAAATACATAACTCTTTCAATAGAGCATGTCTTAAATGTAGAGAGCCCACTTAAGTATGGTCAAACACTCAAAAACTGCTAGAACTCTAAGCGAAGGATGCTCCATCCTCTTTACTTTGCACAAGACACATTAATGTGAAAGTACAAGACTGCTGAGGAGAGTCAACACCCGTCAGAAAAACACATTGAAAACAGTCATCATGTTAGAGCCATAAGTAGGGTAATGACAAGAATTTTTCACAAAGGGTCATCCTCTGAACAAGTAAAATGGAGGAGGAGACAATCTGTGGACACACGTAGTTTATGTGGGGAAAGACATCTCCTGATGGAACATGACCACATCATCTAGAGTTTGTGTATTGACTATTTAGCCAGATGGAGAGATGTTTGGGGAGCTTTCTTGCAGTAGTAACAGCAAAGACAGAAATATCTTACTCTGTATTAGACAAGATTCTTTTAGTTACAGGTGACAGAAATCAATGCTGAAGTAGCTCAGGCCAAAAAGAGAATTAATCGCACTCTCTGAGGATAAGAACTCCATGAAAGTGTTGCAATCAGACATAGGAAGGATAGGGAGGTTCCAGTCCTTTCAGGAATAACTTGCATAATAGCAGAATCCAGAACTTAAACACCATGAGGAGCCTCTATTTGTCATCTCTGTGACTGTTCATCCCCTCATTCAAGACCAGCTCCTTCCACTTGGAGAGAAAGTGAAGGGAAAAAAAAAAAAGTCCCAGAGAAGGAACAGATTTGCTCCCATCTCTAGGCTTATCACTTGGGGGCAAGAGGTGGGTACTGTGATGAATCTGATGAAGTTTGGTGTCCACCTCAAGCAATGACTATGTCTAGGGAAGCAGGGTCATGAAAGAAAATGACAGATCTGTTAGAGTTGCCAGAGTGGCGCAGGCAGAGGGCTGTTCCCAGGGGATCTGTGCTCAGACAAATGTGGAGGGTGTGGAGGGCAGAGAAAAGGGTACCCTCTCTACCCTTCTGGTAAAGAACAGAGAAAAGGGAAGGACAGATGCCTTTAAGCCATAGTCTTCAATCACTAATTTTAAGTCCCGAGTTTTAGTTTCTGTGGCAAAAACTAAGTCTTTGGTATTTCTATACAACAGGTAGACTTTGAGGACTTAAAAAAAGAAACCTTTTCAATAATGCTCCCTTTCTAGAAATGCCAAAAAGGTGATGCTTTAGACACCCCTGATTCACTACTTCCTGCCAGAGACCATGCCACATTTTAGAACTGATAGTAGTTTTAATATTAGGCTGTAGTGCAGTAATCAGTGACCAGAAGAGAGAGATTAGGCTGGAGAGGTAATCAAGAGCATGTTGTAAACCATATTAAATAGTTGAATTTTATCCTAAGGACAACAGGAAGACACTGAAGAGCTTTAAGCAAAGGAATAATATGATCAAATTTGCACTTTAGAAAGTACTCTAGCCTTACCATGGAGAATGAGTTGGAAGGGGTCAGAACTTAGGAGGATGTTGGTGTAATTTATGTAGTGATGTTAATCTGAACGTGGTTAATGTAGAAAAAAATGGAAAGAAGCAGAGGAAATTGAGCATAATTCAGAAGGTAGAATTGAAGTGGTTAATTGTATCTGAGGAAAGAAACAGGAGACTACATTAAGGATAACAAAATTCTGGCTTGGTCATCTGAGTGAATGGGGAGGTGTCATTGAGGTTGTGAAGACAAGAGGAAAAGATTTGGGGGCAGGGTAGTAACATCGAATTTGGGGTACCTGTGGGAAATCAAAATGGAAATGCCTAATAGGCTGTTGGATCAATGGGCCTGGACTTCAGTTAAGAGGTCTGGGCTGGAAGTAAACATTACAAGTGTTAATCGAAGTAACGGGAACAGATAAGGTGGGTCAGGGAGAGTGTGTAGTGTGAGATGAAGATCCCAGGGCAGAACCCTGAGGGACATCAAAATTAAGAACAGACAGGTAAGACAACAGCACCCTGAGAGGCAGGAGTAAAACCATGTAAGGCAGTGTAACAGGAACAAGGGAGAGAATTTCAAGGAGGAGGAAGCAGTCAAGAGTGTGGTAGGCTCCTGAGAGGTCATAAAATAACGAAAAATTATTCTTTGGATTTGATAGCAAGGATAATAGGGACCCTGGGAAGGGCTTCAGGGAAGGGGAGAGGACAGCGGTTGAAGAAAGTGGTTGGGAGATTAGAAATAAAAGCAGTGACTACAGATATTTCTGAAAGAACTTTGATTGTAAAGGGAAGGACCGGGATAGGCAGGTCCTGGGAGAGGACACTTGGTTAAGGACTTCTTTTAAGGTGGCAGAAACTTGAATGTATTTATTCTAACCTTCATACAGTTAAAAGCATCAACAACAGAATTTTTTTCATATGAGGCAGCACAGTTAGTTAATGCACTAATCTTAAGTATACAGTTTCCTTAATTCCTACATATATGTACACTCCATGAACCACAGAACCTAGATCAAGATGCAGATCATTTCCCATCACTTGGAAAAGTTCCCTCATACGTCTTCTCACCCAACCTCACCCCCAAGATGTAAATAACTGCTATTCTGATTTCCATCATCATGGATTCGTTTTCGCAGTTTTTTTTAAGTTCATGTGAATAAAATCATACAGTATCTGTGAGATGCATTCATGTGATGCATGTAGCAGTAGTTTTTGAATTGCTGTACAATATTGCATTGTATGAATGGACTACAATTTGTCCATATTCCTATTGAATGACTTTGCAATGTTTCCAGTTTGGGGCTATTATGAATAAAGTTGCTGTGAATATTCCTGTCTATGATGTTTTGGTGGACATAGATTTTCCTTTCTCTTGGGGAACTGCCTAGGAGTGAAATGCTGGATCATAGGATAGATGTATAGTTAGCTTGAGTTAATAAAGCCATGGGGTTTTTTTTTCTTTGAAAGAGGTAATGCTAATTACACTCCCAGAATCCACATCTAAAAATTCTTCTCACCAAAGCTTGGAACGGTCTGTCTTTTTACTTTTAGCTTTCTAGTGAGCAGACATTTTGCAAGTCAGGTTTTCTGAGATTATAAACCACAGCTTCTCAGCTGGTACTTATAAAAATTTCAAAGCCTTTTACCTTAAGTATTTCCCATCATTGGCTATTGCCCTTCAGTAAACCAAATCTAATATTAAAAACATGTAAACATAAGTCAGGATGTTTCATAAGAAAGAGGTAATTTAATTTTCCTTTAAAGTTAGCTAAATTATATAACATAATGGTCAGGAAAATCTTGTCAGAAAGAATCTCAGTCCTAATTAAGAGTATGTTAGAAATATTACCAGCCAGTGTACTAGTAACATTGGAGTGGTTTATCTGATGATAGAAATTCTTCATTCATACATCTATTCTAATTTACATTCTGTGTAAGTCATGAGTTTGTCTATGCTTCCTCTAATTTTCATTTAAATGACCTATATTTGAAATCATCACTCACTATGACCAGAATTATAGACTCTATTATTTTGAAGAATGTGAGTGAGTCTTTTAGGGGAAAATAATAAAATAGAATAAACTATGGACATAAAATTGAATACTGATTATTCTGTAATTTGACTCAGAATCTTTCCCTCCCTTTGATGCAGTTTCTGTTTGATGCAATATCTGAAACCTGACAAAGAAAATAAATGTATGACACTTAAATAACATTACCTGCATGATTTAGTGTTGCACTAAATAGATGTTTATTCATGTTAACATTGCATACAAAATTGGTTGTCAGTATCATCACCTAATAACGTATTTAATTCTCACAAGTGTCATGGTAAATCTTTTAAGAAATCTGTTCACAATTTTACCAAAATAAGATGGGTTCCAGATTTAAGTACAAAACCTGAAGTGATAAAATTACTGGAAAATAATAGAGATACACATTAATATAACCAAAATGGGAAAAGCTTTTCTAAAAATGACACCAAAGCCAGGATTATAAATAAAATGTTTGACACATTTAACTAAATAAAATTTTTAAATTTCTGTATGCAAGTAAAATAATGCTAATTAGAAACAGCTAAATTCAGAATGTGAAACATTTTACTAGGTAACTGACCTAGTCTCTTCAAAGGAGTCAATGTCATGGGGGAAAACAGGCAAGGGACTGCTTCAGACTAAAAAGAGATGAAAGAGCCTTAACCTTACATGAGCCTTGATGGAGTCCTGGTTTCAAAAAATTTTTAAATAAAAAAAAAATTTAGGGACCATTGAGAAAATCTGGAAACAGATAGTATTAAGAGTGTTTTCTGAATTAATTATATAATTAATGCATTTATCAATTAATCTCTGTAGCTATTTATTTATCAATTAAAGGACAAACATACTAGGAAAAATATTTTCAACAAATGTTTCAGAAATAAGTTAATAACGTACCTGTAAAACTTTGACAAATTAGTAAAAATAAACAAATTAATTAATCTTCATGAATGAAATAAGCAAGGGATATGAAATCCCAAATCATGAAAGAAGAAATAAAATGATCAGAAAACATCTGGAAAAATTTCCTGGCTTCTTGGTAATCAAAGAAATGCGAATTAGATTGCCAAAAATTTCTTTAAGTTATGAAATATATTATTAGAAATGTCTAGTAGAGGATGTAAGTTAGTCTAAACCTAATGAATGTCTATTTAGCAACGTTTATTAAAAATATTCCTACTTTTCATATAGTACCAGTTGGCACTTGTGTGTCTTTTTTTGAGAAATGCCTCAATATTTCTCACTAGGGAAATGCAAATCAAAACCACAATGAGATATCACCTGACATCTCTCAGTGTGGCTATTATCCAAAGACGAAAGATAACAAATGTTGATGAAGATGTGCCAAAAGGTAACCCCTACACACTATTGATGAGAATGTAAATTGGTGCAGTAATTATGGAAAACAATATGGATGTTTCTCAAAAAATTAAAAATAGGACTACCCTATGATCCAGCAATACCACTTCTGGGTGTATGTATATCCAAGAGAAAAGAGATCATATCTCAAAGAGATATCTGCCTCCCATGTCCGTTGCAGCATTATTCACAATAGCCAAGACATGGAAGTAACCTAATTGTCCATGGATGAATGAACAGATAAAGAAAGTGTGACATATAACATTTATTTATCACACATGTACATATATAATTGAATATTATTCAGCATTTGAAAGAAGGAAATTCTGCCATTGGAAACAACATTGATGAACCTAGAGGACACCATGCTAAGTAAAATAAGCCAGACACAGAAAGACAAATACTGCATGATCTCACTTATATGTGGAACCTAAAAGAGTTGGACCTATAAAAGGAGAGAGTGAATGGTAGGTGCCAGGGGCCATGGAGTGAGGGAACTGGAAAGATGTTGGCCAAAGGGTACAAAGTCTGAGTTGTGCAGAATGAGTAAGTTCTGAAGATCCAAGCCTGATGTCTGCAGTCAACGATACTGTATTTCTGACCTTAAAATTTGCTCAGAGAGTAGATCTTAAATGTTCCCACCACACAGGCACACAAATGCTATAAGTATGTAAGGTGATGGATATATTAATTAGCTTGTACCCATTTCATAAATGTATACGTGTGTCAAAACATCACATTGTACACCTTAAATATATATAATTTTGGTCAATTATGCCTCAAAAAAGCTGTAAAAAAATTCTCACCTTTCAATCAGAAATTCTGGTGAGAACCCTCTTCCTGGCTTGCACATGACTCCCTTTTCATTCTGTCCTTATGTGGCAGAGAGAGAGAGGGAGACAGAACAAACTCTCTGGTGACTCTTGTAAGGGCATTAATCCCATCAGATCTGGGCCCTACCCTGCCTCATGACCTCATCTAACCCTAAGTATCTATCATCCAATGGCCTCATCTCCAAACACCACCATCTTG
Source organism: Camelus bactrianus (assembly GCF_048773025.1). NCBI lineage: Eukaryota > Metazoa > Chordata > Mammalia > Artiodactyla > Camelidae > Camelus > Camelus bactrianus. The sequence goes on from NC_133541.1 coordinate 44,607,270, forward strand.
TGGTGTGGTTTAGGGCTCAACACATGAATTTTGAGGGGACATAAACTTTCAGACCATAGAGAGAGCACTCCTCATTTTGTGAAACAAACACGCTTGTAAGTATATTTAAACATGCAGCAGTCTAAACCCATAAAAATAGTACTTTCTAAAGCAATTAAACCCGAATAAAATCATATCAGCAGTTTCTCAAACTGAATGCTAGCTGAACTGATATTTTATTGTGTGGAAACCCCAGTCATTTCCACCTCATTTCTGTATTGAGCTTTCCCTTGATTTGTCACCCTTATTCTAGAATGTGCCCCCTTTGCCAGCACAGTATTAAAACAGACAAAGATTGCTCTCCACAGAAGCATACTTTGTCTTAAGGATGTTTATGGGCGTCAGCCTATATCAGAACCGTAGAGTGTGCTTCAATTTATTTTTCGACATCAAGAGTTCAGAAAAAGTGTTTCAGATCAGCACTTGGCTACTAAAACTAAAGGGATTTTTCCATGCAGCTTCTTTTTTCAGTCAGCACAACAATATGTTTTTGCTACATTAAAAAAATATATTGCATCTTTCTTTTCTTTTAGTATGTGTTAAGCAGTTGTTAATTTTGAATTAATTAGTCCATTACATATTAGCATTCTATTCTTTGTAGTTAACCTAAAATCTTTCATTTTTTAAAATTTTCAGAAAATTTTTCAGTTCTTCCAGTTAAGTATCATTTGATTCACAAATAGTTTCTTTTTAAACGGTATTTGTTAACCTGAGTTCCCCACATTAAGTTTACCAGGGCACCCAAAATGGTATCAGGTTAGCTTATCATCTCCATGTCTGGTATCTTACAAACTTGAACTTTCCTCATTAGTCAGAATCTGGATAAGCACCTTCGTGAAATATTTTTGAAAAACCAAAGCATCTCTTATCTACAGAATTCATTTTCCTTGTTTTTAAGGTACATCTTGAAGCAGATTACCTCCACACTCAATAAATGTGCTTTTGATGATCACAAAATTTTGACAGTGTGTTAGTCTAAGGGGATAAAGGGTACCTCCTAATGACAGTCCCTAAGTGATATTTTTAAATGTCCATACTAAGGAACTTTTCTTTTCTTAATTCCCTCTTCTATCAATTCTGATTCTTTTTTCCTAAATACATTTTCTAAATAGCCTTCCAAAATTCATTCACTACGTTAGCAAATTCTGGCATTTTTGTATTATTTGGCCTTTCAAGTAGAATGTATGTTACTGCATTCCACAGTTTTCTTCTTTTTCTTTTCTTTCTTCCTCCCCTCCCTGCTTTTCTCTTTGCCCTGTTTGTCAACAAAGCAGAATTTTTCTTTGCTTTTGCAAAACGGAAGTTTTAGAATATAATTGACCCACTATAACTAACACAGCTTCATTGTTAATTTCTTCTGCATGTGAAGCAGTTATTTGACCTGATTCAATATAATCAGGAATCAGAATTTCTTCTCTGCTCTATGTCAGCTTCTTACACCTGGGTCTCAATTTAAATTGGAGATTTTTCTGTACTTAAAATGGTGGGTTTTTTTTTTTTCTTTCTAAGATATCTGTTCACTGTTTTATCTATTTGGAAGCTTCTGATTCTGTTTTGAAGTAACATGGTCATGGTATGGTTGAAAATGCTCAGATCATCTGAAATCAGGATATTTTTGTTTCAAGTTGCGTATTGTCCAAATTAAAATAAATGATCAGGATTCACCTTTTTTCCTCCCTTAATGAAGGCTTCCATGGAAGAATCAATGTCAAATTCAAACCTGCAACCATAACACTTTAATGCTAGTTCTTAATTAATGAATCTCTGGTGTTCTTGGTTTTTAGCCTATTTATCTTCTATTTTGGGAGCTTCACAGTTAATCTTACAGATGACCTAGTATTACTTGAATTTGTAGGCCTTCCTTCCGTTCTTCCTTCCTTCCTACCTTCTTTACTTTCTTTTTTTCAAAATGGCAGCCACACAGCATCCCTGCATCCAATGTTTAATGTGGTAGAAACAGCCTGGATTTTGGAGGCAGCATTCTAGTTTTAGGCTTCATAGTTCTGTGACCCCTGAGAAAGTGACCCAGCCTTGGTTTCTTCATCTTAAAATATTAATTACAACAGAGAATATGTGTAAGATTGGGTGAGATAACTCATGTCTTCTATTTCTAGCCATACACTGAGTTAGACAACTCTAAAACTTAACGAGACAGATACAATGATAAAATATGACAAATACCTTTTTAAGTGTATAAGTAAGCTCACAAGAAAGTAAAAGAAATCTCCAAGGTCAAAGATGAAGAAAGAATAAAAAGTGCATTGGGAGGCAGTGTGGACTGATCTGATGGCTTCCCTGAGGGAGTTTGCTGGCCCCATTACCAAGAAGCTTGCAGTTGGAAGGTTATATGGGGACAGGAATTAGCAATGAGATACCCTACGTAAAGGCATGTGCTGGAAGTCTGCTCTTTGGCTCTCCAGATCCACTCTGCCCTTCTCTTCCCTGTATCACCGAGTGGCCTGTGACCTCCCTTGTTCTTGGCCTTCAATTGGGCTTAGTCAATGGAGAACCCTGGCAAAAGTTTGAAGGAAAGGAGAGGAGTGAGGTCAAGATATCTGTTCTCCTGTTTCCCTCTTTATGAGGTCCCTTTGAGCTGTCTGCACTCCATAACCCCAAGTCACTGTTCTATCCAAGGAGGCTGCACCATACAACTCTCTTTTTTCAGGTCCTAAGAACTTCTCTCTCTTCTCATTACTTAGTGCCTAGGAGTGGTGACAGTGCCACATGGTCAGTCTTAATTTCCTGATGGTTCCCATTTACCACTCACACTTTTTAATCAATCCCTATGTAAATAAATGCTTCCCACACCATCCATTTGTTTCCTGTTGTGATTCCGACACAAACCAAAACACTCAAATGCTACATGTTCAATGAAAAGGTAGTCCAGGGAAAATGTCCCTCTAGCACAAGAAGATAACTAGGATGCTTACTTCACTTGGCCTCCTAAGAAATTACAACCATGTTTGACACTGCTATTGTAGTCCAAAAATCAGTAATTCTCAGAAATCTACAGATAAAGTCCTGCTTAAAATGAGATCACAAGCTTAAATTGTAAAACACAAAGAACCCAGCAAAGATGAGAATGAACATGCAAAATTAACAGGAGGATTTTGTCTCCAAGAACTTTAGCTAATAGCACAACTTGATAATGACTTAGAGTAATCACATCTTAAACTACTAAAGACACAAAAGAATTAAAAACACGGGACAAAAGACGGTATGTAAAATGACCAAGCATACCTAGAAGAGAACTCAAATTCCAGAAATGAAAAAATATGATCATTAAAGTGAAAACCTAATGGATAGATAATACACAGCTATAAAGAGTTAACTGGAAGATGGGTCCAAGGAAAACGTCCAGAATGCAGCAGAGAAAACTACAGAGAATATAAGAAGAGACGTTAAGAAGCCATGAAGAGTAGAAGGAGACAGTCCAACATACTTCTAATGAGAGTTTCAGAAAGGGGAAAGAGAATGGAATGATATCACAGGATACCAAAGGGAAAGGAAGACCTTAAGAGCAGCCAGCGAAAAAAGACATTACCTACAGAGGAACTACAATTAAACTGAAAGCAGATTTCTCCACAACAAAAATCGAGGCCAGATGCCAATGGAATAAAATGTGTAGCAGATAATAAGCACTCTGCAAATGAACAAGAGAACTTGCTCCCCCTCTCAGTGGATTGCTTCCTTATGAACTGAATGAGCTTCATATTTTACACAAACATTTTTGTCTGTTTTACTCAATGCAGTTCAGTGTTTGCATCAGTATTTGTATCTTTCTTTTGTTTCAATACTAGTTTAGTTTTTATATGGTTGAACCTGTTCATCTTAACTACAGCTGTTTCAACCCTCAAACAAGAAACTGTAAGTTAAAATGCAGAAATATTTTAATGCTTATTAAAAAATACAATGGAAAAAATTGTACTGAAGTTCTAAGGGATACAAATTACGGGAAAAAAAAGAATATATAAAAGTAGGAAGAACTGCCAGGAAAACAAAAAGAAATATATTGCCTGGGATTTATAGCAAAGACTTCAGCCAAAAATGAACAAAAGATATGAGCACACAGTTGGAATAAGCAAACGTGAAGGCAAATATTCAACTCTGCTAATAGCTAAAAAACCACACGGTAAAACAGTATATAGGATTTTACACATTGTAAATGAGCAAAAAGTCAAAAAATGGTTACATCCAGTTTGGGCAATTCTGTGGTGAAACTGGTATACTTATATGCTGCTAGAGGCATAGAAATTGAAATCTATGCAATTAAAGTTAAAAATTCAGGGGGAGGATATAGCTCAAGTGGTAGAGTGCATGCCTGGCATACACAAGGTCCTGGGTTCAATCCCCAGTATCTCCTCTAAAAATAAATAAATAAATGAGCCTAATTATCTTCTCCCCCCAAAATAAATAAATAATAAATAAATACATAAAATTAAAAATTCAGTTTCCCAGCCTATTTCAAGTGCTCAATAGCCACATGAAGCTCGTGGCTACCATACTGCTCAGCACGGAAGACTGTTTTCATCATCACAGGAAGTTCTACTGAACGATGCTACTCTGGAGGACAGACATGGGAGTAGAAATGATGCATGGTTGAATGTGCACAACTTCCCTTGTACTTGATGCTTCAAACTGTTCTCCAGTGATTGCGCTAAGTGACTCTCCCATTGGTACATTGCTCCAGCTCCTCTTAAGCACTTGGTATTTCCAGACTTTTATTTTTCTAATCTAGTGGGTATGAAATGATATCTCTCATTGACTTAAATGAGCATTTTCCTGATGACTAATGAGGTTGAGTATTTTTAAAGGATTTATTATCTTTTCATATTTCTTCCATGAGCTTCCTGTTTGGGTTTTTTTTTTTTCTGCATTACCGTATAAGTATTTAAAATAAGAAAATGTTAAAATAATTAATTAATTAATTAATTAAAATAAGAAAATGTTTATGATAGTGTGATAAGTTAAAAAAAAGAAACAACACCACAGTATCGGCCTACAATTATTTTAACTGTGTAAAAGCGAATATCCAAATAGTGAAAATTTGTCACAAGAGTTCACTTAGATACATTAAGACATGGGATTTGGGGGATAATTTGCTTTTCATCTAAAAATGATTTTAATGTTGTCGTCATGCTATTTTCTCATTTTCAAAGAACAAACAAATATAATATTGCTTACTGCTTGGGAAAATTGCCCTACAACATCTTACTCTTGGTTTTCTAAGTCTTCCTCTTGGCTCCATGTAGACTGAGTGATTATTTTTCTTTCTTCTTGCCATTATTTTTGACAGTGTTCCTTTCTTGTAGAACACTGCATGCTTGACCTAAAAAAATCTGTGTGTGTGTGTGTGTGTGTGTGTGTGTGTGTGTGTGTATGTAAGCAAGGATAGTATGGTGAAAGAAGATAAACATTTCAAGATTTGTATCTTTAATTAGAAGACATGTTTAAATTGCAACGGAAATTGCCTTTCATAATTCATAGTAGCAGGAAATGAATGTGTGTAGATCACTTGGAAAATTCACACATTCATGTTTGGAAATGTAGCTTAAGCACACACTAGTCGAAGTAATCAACTTGGGAAAGGAATGGCATTCTTTAAAAAATGGAGCTACACTGTTTATGAAAACAGAAACAAGACAGAGAGAAATGGGAGTGTAACAATTAAACAGAAATGAACTCCTGGCCACCCAAATCCCTGGGAAAGAATGACTGTATTTCATGTTTCACTGCAGTTTTAGAAGCCAGTGTGTGTAACCTTCCACCAGTGGAATGCAACGAAATCCCCACTCATATCCAAACAGATATGTCCTCATTGGGCCTCTCCTTCTGTCTTAGTGTCAGCCAGGCTTCTATTATTCTCTCATTGTCTGGCCTGAATCAACTTTTCTAGTTTCCCTGTTAGACTCCACTGAAGGATGCTTCCCACCTGGTACACGTGCTCTTTGCAGCAGGTCCAAAAGCACAACCAGGATTTCTGCTCTTCACAGAGACAGACAGGAGCTGTCTTTCTACCTTTGCACTGAGACTGCAGGCTCCAGTCCAGGCTACAGCTTCAGATCCTTCAAGCGGTTCTCATCAGCTATAGACATACTGAGTATCTGTGATGGATTTTGGGAATATTGGTAGTGTGAGCCGATATGTGCCTTTGTGCATTTCCTGTCTCTCCCTGTCATTGCTTCCAAATGAGCACCCATGTAAGTGATTTGTTCAGAGCAGGAGGCAGAGTTTATCAACCTTTCCCTTGCCCTTGCTGGTAACATGAGACTTTGCAGCCATCTCACCATTTGGGGCTCTTTATTAACTCATATGCTAATTTGTAAAGTCGATGTTGCTACATTTCCTTTGATTTGCAGTAAGATGTCAGTTAGTATTGTGTGTTGGGATGTGAGTTCAGGGACAATCAATGAAAGAAAAATGAAGCAAAACTTTTTAAACAAGATGTTTTTAAAATTGGGATAAAACCTTGCCCAGTAAAACCTGGAGCACAAACCAAATAGGATTTGCAGTGCGAATGTACACCCTCCAGGAAGCCTCTCAGAAGAATCTGCCAAGCAATGCTTGGCTTCTCAGGGGTGCCTGCCACGTGGGATGCTGTATCACTGTAGTCCTGAGCCTCCCATGATCTTCCATCTGCTTAAGTTTGAGCTAAAGTGTGGGTTTGGATCTACTTACTAAGATTCTCTTAATGTGTATCCTGAATGTTATCTGAAAACATTTTTGTCTCCATGTGCCTGGAATGTACTTGGATGTTCACTGAAGCTACTCTTTTGCTTAATGGAATCAGTTCTGTGGCTGTGTGTTATGATTTGGGGGTACCCCCTAGGGTCGACTGCTTTAAATATCAGCCTTATCACTGGCCACCATCATTATTGCTTCTTTCCTTTGGATGCTGTATACCTTCCCTAAGGATCTGACTGTATTAGGCTAACCCGTTGCTTCTCAAAGTGTATTTCCTTTATCAGCCGGGAACTTACTAGGAATCAAATGATCAGGCCTCAGCCCAGACTCTAGGGACAAAGCCCCGCATTCTGTAGTTTAAAAAGCCTTTCAAGTGATTCTAATGCACATTAAAGTTTGAGAACCTCTGATCTAAGCCTGTGGGCTTCAAAGTGTGAACAAGACGACCTGAAAGAGAATATTATAACTTTATATTTTACAGTCTCCTTTTCTGATTTTTTACATTTTTAAAATGCCCACTATGTTAATATCATTATCTATGTATGATTAATTGACAAATACATATATCGTTGGAGAGCATGCTTAATCTTTTTATTTATAGGGATGCATGAAATACAAAGTGTGACGACTGCTTGTCTAAGTATAACATTTTTAAATGCTTCTGGTCTAAATCAACTGAGCCATTAGCTACCAACGATGTCAGTATACTTGCATTTATACATTTATCTCACTGCTCACTTCTGAAATGCTTTGCAAATAATTTACAGTGTTCATTTCTCCTTTTGTGCAGAGAACTCTCACATTCCCAGGAAAATGGTAAAAAGAGACCTCTGCACTGCAGGCTGGATCCTTTTACCTCTCCTTGAGCAAAAGAGAGAATAATGATGATCCATGAACAGCACCAATGGCACCTCCCCATCCCCTGCTCAGTGTATGCATTTTTGAAGGTGCAGAAAAGTGCACAAAGAGCCAGAAAGAGAATCCCGTGCCCAGTCTGTAACATGCCCTTTCCCCACTCTCATTGCCCTGCTCAGATGGTGGGATCCCTGCGGGGCCAGGGAGCACCCTGTTCTCATTGGCAGTTTTCCACCCTCCCACACATATACCAGCTTGCACCAGCCTGGCGCGCCTCCTGTGTTCTACATGTTTGCTCCCTTTGTGTTATGCATTTCCCTGAGACGGGCAGAAAATATTATCGCACACTAGAAATGGGAAAATGAAGGAACTATGAGTAGGGTCGACTTAAACTACAATAATTTAGTGGCTCAACAAAGAAAAGGGAGAAAAAAGAGTTCATTCCTAGCACAGTATTTTGCATAGAGCATGCTCTCAATAACTATGCATGAGGTGAGTGACAAACATATAAATATAGTTCGGTTCCTAGGCACTCAGCTCCAGTAATAAGACAAAGCAGTTCAAAGCGTAAATGCAGGTTTGAGTCTTAGCACTGTGTTTACTACTTGCGTGACCTTGAGCAAGTTTCTGAACCTCTTCTATGCCTCATTTCCTTCAATCTCTAAAGTAAGGGTAAGGATAGGAACTACTTCATAGACTCACTGGGAGAATTAACTGAGATGTAAGTGCTTGGCATGGCAGCTGACACCCAGCAAACATCCAGTAAACATCCTATGGTACTGCACTTTGCTAATGCTGAATCAAACGCCAAGAAATAATAGAGTGTCTTCTTACCTTGAGTCCTTAGATAGTGTAGCCCACAACCATGTTTTTTTTTCTTCCTAGCTAAAGGCTAATGATCTTACATAATTTATACTATTTGAAAATCAGAAGTAATGTCTCTATTGGAAAGACTGACCTAAACATTTGTTCATCACTATCTCCTCCTGCCCATATGTCTGTCTCCTTGAAGAGCTATTTCTGGTCTCCAGCTAACTGTTGGCAGGGGTGCAGGGTTCTTTTACTCTGCTTCACCTAATGGTACATTATACTTCATCATTAAGAAAGAAAAAAGAATTATGTGTAGAGCTCCACGTCAGAGCCATTTAGTTGAAAATCTGATGGCAGTAAAATGAAACCACATCGAAAAAACAATAAAAGACAGCAAGTTTTCCGTCAGTGTTCAGAAAAATTAATGTGGCTTAGAGGAGACTTTACAATATATCATTTTCAAATAAAAACACCATAGGATAATAACGGGAGTTTCCATAAACTCTTAAAAAAGGACTCTGGAAAAAGTAATGCTTTCCTTTTTTTTTTTCCCTCCAGATTCACTCTTTTTAAATAGCAGGAAATCAATAAATATTACTTGAATTAACTATTAAGTAGGAGGAAAAAGCCCATAAGTTGTAAAGATGTCTGGGCATCATGTGCAGAATTGCCTCCCTGAACACTTCCCCCACTCATTTGTGCTTGTTATGACCATATAATTCCCATATATTATTTCACTTAAATCTTTTTAATAAAGCTGTAAATTAAGTATTATTTTCCTAATTCAGTTTTTGAGGCACTGTGAGGTTAAGGAAGTTTCCCAAGGTCACACAGTTAAAAATAATGAAATCAAGAGCTAAACCCCGAACTGTTGGACGCAGGACCACTTATGCTTCATATGGAGGTGGGAAGGTGGTCTTTATGTTAATATTTCTTCCTTCCTTGAGAGGACGTGAGCCACTGCAGCAAAGCGGACCCTCCTCCTCCAGTAGTCAGATTACTGTTGCTTCCTTCCCTGACTTGACCACTCTGATGTTCCCAGCCTTGCTCCTTTGAGAACAAACACTACATGTAGCACGTGGACTCATATCCGGTCCGCCTTGAGCGTTCAGTCTGATTCATTTCAGCAAACATGGACTGAGAGTCTCCATGATCCAGGCATTCTGCTAGGTGCTCGGGAAACAGAAATAATGAATAAAACTTCTTGCTCTTGGGGATATTAATCCAGAAGGAAATATACCAAAATGTTAATAAAGGCCACCTCTAGGGGGAAGGGTATAACTCAATGGTAGACTGCCATGCTTAGCATGCATGAGGTCCTGGGTTCAATCCCCAGTACCTCCATTGAAATAAATACATAATTACCACCCCGTCCAAAAAAAAAAAACTGATTAATTTTTTTTAAGTTTAAAAAATTAAAAATTAAAAAAATTTTAAAAAATGGCTACCTCTGTTATTCGTATAAATCATCTTTTCCTTTTTTTACTTATCTGTGTAAAATGTCTGTTAATATGTATTACTGTTATAAAACAGTTTAAAGGAAAAACAAAGGCTGCAAGAGAAGAAATTCTTAAGAAATTGATCTCTAATTGTGAAATGGAGCTGGTTGCTCAACTTTTTAAATTTTAGAAGGTAATTAGGTTTTAATTTATTTATCTTTGATGGAGGTGCTTGCATTGAACACAGGACCTTGTGCATGCTAGGCACGCCCTCTGCTGCTGAGCTATACCCTCCCTCCCCCATAAAATGGAGCTGGTGATGGCAGGACCAGCACTGTCATCCCAGTCTTCCATCTCTTATAGCATCTAGGTGCTCCTTTTAAAGCTGCCCTGGGAAACGGTTTAACCGAGAACCTACTAGGTACCAGACAATCTGTTAAGAGGTGGAGCTTACAGAGGTAAATAAGATCAACTTTCTGGCCTCAAGGAATTTATAGTCCAGTGAAAAAACTCATGGTAGAATGCGGCATTTTCTATGTGTATAGATACTGATCTCTTCTGTTTGCATAAAGCTTTTGCTTTTTTGTAGAAAATAGCTGTTACATCTGTCTCAGAAATGCACATTTCCATATTGGCATGAAATGTCATCTTTTGAGAGTTATGCAAAAAATACAAATGATCATTGCACGCCAATAGGAAGACAGAACAACATCACAGAATCCTATTAGGCAGAGTATTTAAAGAACCTCCAGCATTGGGTAGGAGTCTGAAGTTGGAAAAGTAGACTGCAGAATGCTAAAAAAGTTCTAACTCTTCTCAAAATCTTTGACGTAAATTGAACAATGAGCCAGAGGGCTAAACTGGCAGCCCTGAAGCTCCTGCGCCTGGAAGAAGCTCTACGTATTTGCCGCTGTTATTTATATGATAAACACATGCCATCTTTCTACCCTATTCCTAAACCCTCCCCAAAGAGCCTTCCTGGTTCCATCTTTTTGTGAGCCTGAAACAAAGAATTTCAGGCCATGCCTTGGACTTTCATGACCTTTTGTCACCCCTTGGACCATCACTCTTGATCAACAGTCTCTCACATGTAAGGGGAAGGCACAAACACAATGAGTTTGACAATGAGTTAGTCTATAGCGAGACATATTAGTATATATAACTACTCTGAAATGTTATCATTAGATATTAAAGTATTGATCAACATTTTGTGCTGTGACAATTTAATGAAATGAGGAAATTCCTTTTTTTTAAGTCAAAAATTCTCTTTTGGATTAATTGAATGAGTTAAATTTGGTCAGCCCAATTATCTCAGGTTGTTTTAAAGTCATGTCATTGATTTGGCAATACTGATGAGGCCTAGAGCTTTAGCCAAAGAGAGATACAACATCGTCTCACTTAATGACATAACTAAGAATGCAGGGCTTAATGCGATTTAGAAAAACCAACAGTTTAATATGTTGAGCCCTAAAATTTTGGTGGATAAAAGCAGGAATTAACTGCTTGCTGTAATTAATAACCCAGACTTTGAATATAATGAAAATTAATGAGTTGAATTCTTTCCAGTATAACACATGATGAATGAATGATTGATCTTTGAAGATCATTGCTGTCAGGTGAAAACTGAGCCTTAGAGGTTGAAAATCTTGCTTTTTGAGGCAAAAAATATTTTCCAGTTAAAATGTGGAAACACATATATGTTTCTTTCATTTAAACATCAATGTGTACATGCTGTATATACAATAAGCTGATCTCAGCTATAGTCAGTGGGGTTGGGCTGCATGGTAGCCATGTGACCCACCGTGCTTGACTGTCATCTCAGCAGAGATGCAAGAATCCTAGACTCTGACATCAGCCACGGGTTGCTAACTGTCGGAATCACCAGACCTGGTAAAGCAGGACCTAACTGCCATTTCCAAACCCCATATGACTCCCAACCAGAGACCATAAAGAGAAAAACACTGAGGAAATCAGAGGGGAAAAGGGAAAGACCAAAAGGCTCTCGAGCCAAAAGGGATAGAACGGTGGGAGAAGAGGCCAAGAAAAAATAAGATATGTTATTTTGGAAAGTGAAGAAATACTGCTTTGCAAATGCTAGTTTTGTCTTGATCGATAAGCATGAGTTTCAAGTATCAAGGAAGAAAGTTATGATGTGCAGGTCACTAACGCCATCAACCTCTAACCCGCTGGGAAATGCCCAGAAAGGCCCTTAAGAATCGCCACAAAGGTCACCACCTATTCCCAGCTCTCCCCAGGAATGCCTTAACCAGTAACGCTGAAGATAAATAAAAGATGATTTACAATTCCGTAGTAATATTTTTAGTCTTATTTCATTATAAGTATCATAATGTCAGGAAATAGAAGGCTATTGATTTTTTTAAGTGTTTAAATGTGTTTCAATATAGTTTTTACTTGTTAAATGGGAAAAAAATGACTTGGTAATGCTACCCAGTATTTATCAACTCTCCCAACTGGGTCACGGGGACACGTCGAAGGTCCGGCCAGAGGGCAAACGAAAACCAACAGGAAGATGAAAACCAGAATATGGCCCTAAATCATGAAAGGGCTGCCCCTCTGAGGCCCATTACTTTGCATAAGGGACACAAAGTTGCCACCAAAAGACAACCCCATTGCACTACATGTTTCATTTTGCCCTTTATAAAAGTCAAGATTCATTTCTGACTGAACCCGAATAGCTCCAGGGCAGAGTTTGATCCCGATACGTGTTCAGGGTCGACCAAGGCACTAAGCCATGTGTTCCCATGAGCGATGTGCTGTGCAGTGAGGGGAATCACTGCAATTACTTCTTCAAAGGCTCCGGGGGTGGGGGACAAACTTGCTGCAACACGCTGTGACGAAAATGCAGGAGGCTACTACCTAAAACACAAGTTTTATAAAAATTTGCTAGCGAAAGGTTATGAGAAAAACGGAGACAATGAGGAAAGTCAACTATTATATATACGGACACCCTGAAAAATGTCTTGTTTCTGTTCTTCTGATTAACTGGGTTCCTCTTTCTCTTGCAGGGCTTATTTTAGTATAAAAGATTATAGTGGTTTGGTAGACACCTGCCATTTGCTCTGTGTTATGAACTTGGATAGACCCTATAATGACATTTAAGAATTTGAAACCTAGACTAATCACTGGGTCACACACACTCACACACACACACACGCTCTCTGCCCTCTGACTGTGCACTGATCGTGTAAACTCACAGAGCTGCCTTGAGAAGTCTCCTTCATGAAACCACATGAAGGCTGGGCTCTGAAGCTGTCACTGAATTTGGCACAAAAACGAGGGCATGCTTGTAAGTGGAACTCCTCCGACAGGAAACTCCGGAGGTATTTAAAGAGAAACCCTGGAGCTCAGGATCCTTGCGTAAGTCAAGTAATCCCTTTCCTCCCTAGCAATTTGCTCTGAAAAATCAAGCAAAGGGTATCATTCCCTTTGGCTTCATGGGTCTTTCCTCATCATTTGACTTAATCAGCAACAACAGAATTGATTCTGCAAAGAGAGTCTTGGAGAGATTTGCTGCAACAGGAGCTCTGGTTTCCATCTCCGCCAGCTGACACACCTCAAGTGTTTATCTGTCATCGCCGAAGTCTGTGAAATGCCAAGTGGTTGTCAATGGGGTCACACCTTTCTTTCTCAGCCTAGTGGCACGTTTATTTAACCAAAGTCGCCTTCAGCTCCATACTTGGGAGCTGTAAACAAATAATGTTACAGAATAGCAGAGAATTTTTAATACTAAGACTATATACAAGCGTAAGGCTAAGTAAACACTTTACCGTGCTTAGATGGATTGCAGTCAACTTCAACAATCCTTCCCAGTTTTTACTTGTTTTCCTGGACATGATCTCATTGGATCCTTGCGACAACCTTGGGATACTTCAGTTGTGAATAGTTTTATGCATGTTTCACAGTGGAGGAAACTGAGTCTCAGATAAGTTATAGTGGGTTTTTTTTTTTTTTTTTTTGACCACTCACAAATCTAAGCAGCAAAGTCTGTATTTAGAAGAAAGTTTTCTGACTCCGGAACCCATTTTCCTTTCATTATGTCTGGCTGCCTTCAACTAAATATATAAACCATTACATTAAGGACAGACATTGAAAATAACTAATATTTTGCTGGTTTTTAAGAAGCTATTAGCAGCTGCACGGAATGCCAAAATCTGGCAACCTTGGCAAAAGAGCAGACAGATGCAGAGCAAAGGCACTTAATAGCCAAAATCCCCAGTGTGCTGACTCCTGAACTCGACCTTACTTGTCATAAAGCTTCCAGTTGTTCTGTTCAATGTTTGCCATGTAACTTCTCGGGGAATTGTAAATTCTGGGACATCAGGTAAATGCCTGCCACCTAGAGTCTACAGCTAAGTTATATTTTCTTTACTACATATCTACCCGTATGTTCGCCCCTCTATCAAACCAGCAATCCAAATTATTTTCCTGAAGTTGCAGACATCAGCAAACTTTATACCTAAACTGTTCAGCATGCCGATCATTAAGTGCGGTTCAGTATTTGCTTATGGGTTTCTTTCTAAGTGAAATTTGCATCTAATCAAATGCACAAATCGAGTGTACCATTCAATAAGTTTTGCCAAATGTGCACACCCATGTAACTCAAACTTCTATCCAGATATGGACTATTACCCTCACCCTAGAAAGTCTCCTCTCCCCATGCCCCTCCCCTCCAAAGTTCTAGTATTTATCATCATGGATGAGTTTTACCCGCCCTAGAACTTCGTATAAGTGGAGTCACACAGTATAAGGGTTTTCTCACCCCAGATTATGTGTTTAAGAGGCTTTCGTGTTGTTTTGTGTATCTGGAGCTTACCCCTTTTAATTATCAAGTATTATTCCATTATAGGAATGTTCTAGTTTCTTTTTTTTAACTGAAGTATAGGTGATTTGCAGTATTCTAGTTTCTTTATTCACTTTCCTCTTGACAGATACCCAGGCTATTTCCAGTTTTTAGTTATTCTAAATAAGACTACTATGAATACTCTTAAAAAGACCTTTTTGTGAATAGGCTTTTATTTCTCTTGCGTAAATACCTAGAAATAGAATTTTCAGGTCTTAGAGAGGTATATGTTTTGTTTTAAAAGGAACATCCAGAACTTTTTTCAAAGGAGTATTACCATTTTAACTCCCACCAACAATGTAGGAGAGCTTCTGTTTTTCACATCATTAGCAACATTTGACATTGTCAGTCTACTTAATTTTAGCCATTCTGGTGGGTGTTCCTCGTATTACTTTTGAATTACAAAATAAGAGTATCCACAATAGAGAGCATTTCCAGTACTAAAGGGCGACTTAGGCAACGTCTGTGTTCATGTCCCCCTTACTACACCAGGTCAGGTCTCTTAAGTCATATGATTAAGACACTGAATCCTGATTCTCATCTTTAAGGTGCTGATGGAAAGATTCATAATCTGGCAGTGATTTTAAATGTTTTTGGACTCAATTTGAGCTCTAAATCACTGAAATATTATTGAAGTTAATCTTTAGGATATATTTTCTATTAATACTTAGGCTTTTAAATTAATCAAAATGATCAGGTGAGCTTGACTTATGCTCAGTGGAAAAATAAATAATCACACCTAGTCACAACTTACAAAATTTCTTTCACTGAATTAAATGAGCATCACCTCAGGGTTAACTCTCACAGACCTAAATCTGATTAATAAGAGTCAATCGCCTTAGACTAAGCGTCAGTAACGTGTGGTGAAGTTACCTCCAAGCTAAGTTGCTTCAGTTCCTGGAGGAAGACTACAGCCCTAATTTTGTTTTCATGTAAAATCCTCCTCAGGTTTTACCATTTATCCCCAGGAAGTTTCCAGCTTCTACATCGCTGTTTTCTTGACTTTTTCTCCGTTCTCCAGGCTCTAACTCTTGCTCCCTTGTCATGAAAATAACCTAGATGCCCTAATGCTTCTCAAAAATATATTTCAGTCCACTGCTCATGACATTAGACGTATTATAACCCATTTGACAATTTGTCTTTTAATAAGCTTTTGGTAATTTGTAGCAGTAATACAGCTTAGAGTGCTAACGTGGGGGAAATGAATTGTACAAGTCCTGAGGCTAGTGTAACCCAGTCAAGGCATTTGAAACACTAACATAAGAGGTATCGTAACTTCTCCACTGCTCTTTAACTAGCCCCTTTCTTTCTCTACACTTCAATTTTCCAAGATATTAAAGGATAATCTACGAGCATATGTATGAATTTTCTCACCAGAAAATTTATGACAACTTTAGCATCAATTAATTTTTGTTAGACTGATTGTATTTCTGGTGGCCCCTGTTCAGTTTCTTTCCCTAACAGGAAGAGCAAAACGGTTCCAAGTTTCTAGAATCTCCATAGGTTCCAGAGGCATTAGGAAGACAGCACCCAAGGAAATGGTATGAATTAGGCATTTTAATCTCTGTTCTGACTTGCCTTTTGTCAGAAGCACTTAATACACTGCTTTATCTCTCACTGTACAACTGTAAAAAAAAAAAAAAGTATATATTGGCTTTTAAGATATGTTACTACAGTAATCATTTGTTTAAATTATATAAAATGTCATCTATATCTGTAATTTAATCATTTGTTTAAATTACATAAAATGTCATATATATATATGCAAAGAAGTTTGCATATTTTTGGAACCAAGCCACTAGACACATATTTTGTACTTCTGAAAATAAGAAGACTGCATGGCTTGGAATGATCCTGCACTGGCTAATTGTCCCATTCATCAGCTGTACACTACACACCAGACTCATTATAGCTTTTTTTTTTTCATCTGCATATGAGCCACCAGGGCCAATGTTATGCGCAGGTGAAAGCAAGCAGCTATGACGGGGATGATGAAGCAGCACGGGAAAGACCAGCCTGCCTTAAAATATTTTCCCACTAGCCTGCCTTTGCGATAAGACATTATCTTCAGATTTTTCTATTAAAATCAATGTATTAGCAGATAGTATACCAGGAACACTTTTTATTAGATGAACCACTGATGCCCACGATTCCTTCAGAGTTTAGCAGAGCCATGAGAGGCGGGGAGGAGACAGGCAGAGGCGTTTTGAAAGGCTGAAGATGATATGAAATAATGAGACGCTGTGTGTGTGTGTGTGTGTGGCGCAGGGTTGGTGGGGAGGACTCTAGGGCGCAGGAGGACAGCTTGAGGGTGGAAGGCACCTGTGGGAAGAAGCTCTGAAAGAAAATCTGGGACCTTCGCCAAAGATACACTTGCTTCCAATGTTGGCCTAGGGCTGGACTCATGAGACACAAATGAGAAAGTAACGTAGTCTCTCATTTTTCAGACAAAGCTGAATTTTGCATGTGAAGCTCTTGTGAGGCACTTTGTTCTGACACAGGAAAGACGTGGAATAACTTTGTAGGCATCACACTCAGGCAAAGAATTTAGCATTGTCTTGTGTTATATAAGCCATGTTGTTAGATAAACTCTGGTTTATCTACAAAGTAAGTATTGAAAATGAAAACTGATTATCATGGTACAGTGTGGTGTAAAGGCAAACTCTTTTGAAGGTGATTCCAGAACTTACATAAAAATGAAGGCACCATTTTTTTTCCCAATAATTGCCCTGAACATTTTTGTCACTGACCACTTTACAAAGGACTCAAGTCCAAAGGCTGTGTTGTTTAGTCATATTTCATTGCATTTTAAGTGAATGGAGATGGAAGTAAAGATACTACATCAGGACATTAGACAGAGTTCACTTTTAGGCTTCTTCCATGTCTAATCTCTCTCTCAGTTTTTCCCTTTTATTTAGTTTGCTTTATTCAATACACACTATTTTAGTTGCACAGAAAGAGTTCTATCAATAACTAATTTCTCCCCTCTTAAAAAGTAAAAGTGATTATTCCATGTTTTATCATCATATTTGTACATTTTATCATAGTTAATAGATAAAGGATCAAGGACTTTAAAATAAATTTTAGAGCATAAATTTAGTCTTTACTTAGCTTTAGATTGTTAAGCAGAATTATTAGAATTTTATTACTTTTCTTTTTTCATAGATTTTTCATTAAAAACATTTAGCCTTTCATAAATTAACCATAGCAAACAATAAAGGAAATTCCTTTAGACTGAGACAAAAGACCTTGATAAAAATAATTTGTTATCTGGGCTCTCTAACCATATTATGCTAGGCCTTTAATATTAAAGAGCTATCTTATAAATGGTAATTGAATAGTTCTTCATTAGTTTCTCTAAAAATAAGGGTTTTTAATCTCTTTTTGCAGGCAAGAATAGTCTTATGGTTTAAATATATTTTGGAAATTTGTTCCAAGTTAAATTGAAATGTTTGATATTTTCAATTACTTAAAACATTTATAATCTTAAGCTCCCAGCAGAAATCTGCTGCTGAAGGGGAAAAATATTAAGAGCTGTTAGACAGAAAGACACTTATGTAAGAACTGTGACATTGATCATTGCTTTGAAAGCAAGAAATCCTCTATTTTAGACCCAAGGCTTTAAGGAATCTTCAGTGAGCATTTTCCCCTCTCAGAGCCGAGACAAATGGCTGATGAGTGAAATCTTGAGACTGTTCACAGCTCTTCTTTTTCATTCTGTTGCAGCCCGGAAGATGGTGAGATCCATCCAGAAATCTGTCGGCTCTACATTCAGCTGCAATGCTGCTTGGAAATGTACACAACGGAGATGCTAAAATCCATATGTCTGCTGGGGTCTCTTCAATTTCATCGAAAAGGTATCTACGTTTAATATCTTGCCATAAACACTGAGAAAAACAAAAGCTCATCTTTTGCAAAGGCCTATGTGTACCATATGTCTACTGACACACAATTAGAATGGATATAAATGTCCAGGAAATGTGTGATATAAATGAATAAAAGAAGTCTATCTCAGGACTTTCAAAGTGCTTAAGAACACTGATCCTCTTGAACAGAAACTGTGGTAGAAACAGTTCTCAAATGTACCATTTTATCCCTTGTGAACATGACTTTGGTTAGAATCAGCATGAGCAACAAAAATACATAATGATCTTACTAGGGTAGTAAATAATCTCCAAGATTGCTGCTATTTCCCTAAATATATTAGGTTGCAAGAAGACAAATATTGTAAGACATGTATTGTGTCCCAAAGATATAAAAACAGGGGGAACTCAACAAACAATAGGGAGGCATATGAGTAATAGAAAAATCTCATTCCTTGGCTTAAACTATAAAGGGATTATATTGCCTCAAACGACCGAAACCTCCAGAGGTGGCAGTGGCTTCTGCATGGTTTGATCAGACTTCTGACTCCCTTCATGAGTGATGCTCTGCCTTCTCCTGAGTGTCGACTTTACCCTCAAACTGCCTTTCCCTACGTTAGCAAACTGATTCCGACAGTTTCAGCCATCACATACGCATGCACAGAGAGAATTTCTCCCATAAGAGACTAGCAAATGTCTTGCGCCTCATTCTGACTGGAACAGGTCAGACCATGGGTCTACACTTGAGCCAATCACTATAGCCAGAGGTATGGAATTATACTGATTGGTTTAGGCCCATTTGTGGAGCTAGAAGAGGAGTCACCTCCACCCAACCAGTGGCTATTACATGATGGGAGAGGGTGGAATGGAATGGATGCTGGGGAGGAAGCCAAAAGTTTCTGTCACTGGGATTCATTCAATCTGTATTTTCTTTATTAGTTCATCAAATAACTTATTTTGGGGGGGAACTCATGAATGCAAACATTTTGTGCTTGAGCTCAAGAAACAGGGGGATGCACAGAGGTAATCTTTGTCTATGATTTAAATTCAGAGACAGAAAGGGTCAGTAAACTCTGTAATATTCAGGAAAAACCTTGTAGAAAAGGTTGTGAAGATAGGGTTCAGGTAAGGAAGGAAAAAGAAAGGCCTTTCAGGTGAAGAAGCAACTAACGTAGAGATTTGAAATCAAATGAGTGTGCAATCGAGGAGGAACTAAGTGACATGACAAAGTACCTGCAAAATTCAGAGCTTGTGTACGCACATATGTGTGCACCAGACAAAACTAAAACTAAGATTATGCAGCATCGCTCCAAGAGAGAACATTTTCTCCACAGAGAAAGATTACTTCTTTTTCCTTTTTCCTTCTGAAGCCTGAACTTCCACAGTTTCCATCTTTACTTCATGTTTGGAGAGATTATCCCCTTGACACTCCGGATGCCTGAACACTAAATTGAATACTCAGAGGCACTGATGACACCCAAACAACTGTCACAGCCTGATGTCTTTACTTGTCCTCTCCGTTCTCATGCACGGCCCCCCACCCACACACGTGCATTCACACGTGAACACGCATAGAGAGTAGAATTTTCATTCTTTTTAATCATGGTTGAATCGACTGGGTATGCGTCGTTTTCCCCCAGTTCTGCACTGGCTACACTTGCAGTATTTCATTCCCATGTTGCCCCTGGAATCTCCCTTGATGATTGTCCTCAACACCCAGTGACCTCCACCCCTCCTCTCTCTCTAACCCCTCGGTTTTTCACCTGGTCTCCTGCCACCCACTCCTATTTTTTGTCTTTTCACAAATGACATTTGAAAGGAAGATTCTTCTCTGCTAGCTCTCTGTTTAAAAGTAAAAGGGATTCCCTCATCCAGCTTTTTTCTTTATCGTATTTGGTCTTGACCACACAAACAAAAAGCACATCAACTCTTAACTGTGATCAGCTCATTTGGTCTGCGCAGCCTCCTGTCTTCATTGTCAGTCTCTGATCTGTGTCCTCACCTGCCTATTCTCTTAAAAATGATAAACCCCTGTTCCTCACTCAGCACCTAACCCTCTCTGTACAATTCTGAAAAGAATATACCTGGCAATATCTTTGATTTCTCCCCTTTGTGGGATTAAGTCTCCTTGTATTTCTATTTTACTCTAAAATCATTACTACTTAAAGTGTAAATCCTTAGACAATCTGCTTCAAAATTATCCAGGATACTGAGTAAACATGCAGACTCATGGATCCTGCAGAGGACCAAATCCAAATGAATCAGAATCTGAGGGCACTCATGGTGATTCTGAAACACAGTGAGGATGGAGAACTATTGTGCTACCCTTTGAAACAAAAGGAAATCATTCCATCATAGGAATAAAAATGGAAATTTCCAAGCCCTTATCTGGCTATCCTTTACGCACCTAAGTACATGCTTTCAACTTTGTTGTATGCTTTCTTGTTTTATCACCACTAGAAAGAAGTCTGTCTATCAAGATTTAAGATGCTGAGTAATCCTCTCTTTATCCAAACAGTGGTATCTCTGGTGTGGCCTTGGGCTAGGGAAGAACTCACTAAGTCCCTTCAAGAAATCAAATACAGTTGGCCCTTCCAGATTCAACCAACCACAGATCACGTACTCTGCTTACAATCTATGGTGGTTTGAATCCATGGATGCGGAACTACAGATACAGAGAGCCGACTAAGACTTGAGCATCTCAGATTTTGGTGTCTGTGGCAGGTCCTGGAACCAACCTTTTAGAGACCCTGAGGGACAACTGTATACATGTCCTCAGAGTCTTAGGGAAATAGTGATTTCCATTCTAGTCTGTAACACTCGAAATCTCTTTCTGCTTCAAATCTCTTTCCAGTGTGTTTATTTTAACGCTATGATAAAAACTGGTCTTTTGATAACTTTTAGGTTGGCTAATTGCTTCTTCCTCAGTGTGAGGGTTACACATTGGCCATTTCTCTCTTCTTTACTCATTCTGTTTCATTGAGGGGAAAAGAAGGAATTGTAATTGAGTCATTAAGTTTGGCACTAATATGAGAGTCCATTTTTCATTGCGATTGGATCCTGAAGCCAAGTTGTTTTGCAGTTATCTGTACTTTTAATTTATTTTTATTTCAAATTAGCCACCAGAAGCCCAGAAAGTATTGTATATCACATTTAGTTTTACTATTGTATTGAGTAGTTATTCGTTTGCTTTTTGGAGAAAAATGGCACACAAGGTTACTTCAGGGGTGAAGAGTATGGTTTGTTTCTGGGAAAAAATAAGCCTTGAATAATTTTAAAGCTCCTGGAGTGAGCTTGAATTTAATAATGAAAATTATCCTGCTCTCTCAGTTAAGCAAATTTTAAATATCCTTAGTCCTTAACAATATCTTCAGTGAATCTTCATGCTTCTTCCATGCACCATGCTTCTGAATTGTTGTTGTCCCATAAGTCTGACTGGTACAGTCTACTTGGAAATCTTTTATACTTTATAAGGTCATGCTATTGCCAAAAAAGTATGAAGACAAACAGTACTAAGATGATTTTCTTATTTCATGGCCAACAAAATTAAATTACAGTAATATGAGGGAAAAATCCACATTTAAGAAAGGCTATTGGATTATACTGTGTAGAATGTGATTCTGAAAAACTGTTTCATTTGTTTCAAGAAAATGACAGATGGGAATAATTTCAGGCATTTTGTAATTTCATATTCTAACGCTTTAAGTTGTACATTGGACCATTACTTGACAGAGTCTAATTTCTATGTTTATAGTGAAAAATAGTTGCTCTCACTTCTTCACAGTTAGTTTAGGTAGGAAATCGTTTCACATAACTGAATCCATATATCACACTGACCATTAGTGCCTGTTTCCTGACACTAGATGAAATAAGATTGCAGGTTTTGTTCACTCCATTGGCAGAAAGTGGAGCCAGGTTTCTAAGGCGGTTGAATGATCCTGCTATTTTGACCATGGCTTTCCCCTCTCCCACAGTCTCCCAGCAGTCAATCAGTTTTGACAATATTCCTGTTCTGAAAGGAGCAGAGATGATGGAACACTCCAGGGCAGCCCCTCTTCACGTGTGAACTTGCTCTTTCCAGCTTGATTCTCATCTCTCTGAGCCCTGTCAAGGGTCTTCCCTGACTCTGCCCCACCATCTGCTATCATTTACAGCCAGATTGTCCCCACGTCCTTTGAGGTATACCATCCTCCCTTGCTTCCCCCTAAGATAAGATGGGTTCTTCCCCTGCAATGTGCCACCAGGAGAGAGAGAGAGAGAGAACAGTGGAAATGTAATCACAAAATGGAGAGAAGAGAGAAATGCTGAGTTGAAAAATCTTAATTTAAAATCTAGTGAGAGCTGAGAGCTCAAGATGCTCTAATAATAAATTAATGAACCACCATCCAGCAAAATACAGGATAAACTCAAGACAACAAAGAGAATGTGAGAGAAGTCTTTACTTCACTGTATTTAGCTTCCTATTAAGAAATGTAAAGGAAATGACCCACACCAATAAAAGAAACAAGCAATATAAAGACAGAAATAGAATAGAGCCCCAAGTAAAGACCTTATTTGTCAATGTAATGAGGCAATTAATACTAAAATAGAACAGAAGGTTAGAAGAAATGAAGCAGAATAAATCTTAAAATAGACTATGAGTAGAAACATGCATTTGTTCTTTGAACAAATATTTATTGAGCAACTATTAAATATAAGGCACTGTCCTAGGTGCTGGGAGACTGCAACGATCAGAGCTGACAAGATCCCTGTTCTTGTGGAGTATATTGTCTAGTGCAGAGAAATAGTGGGTGGGTGGGGGGAAATTCTAAAAATCCCAAACACTAGCAATTACAATGTCGATAGTTAAAATGGAATAGGTAATGTAACAGAAAGTGACCAAGACTGGGTGGCTACTTTAGAAGGGTTGGTCAATGCTCTCTGAGGAGACAGAATGTAATCTAAGATTTGAATGACAAGAAGGAAACAACTTCATAAACACTGATATCTAATGCTAAGAACCCAAGACACAGAAAATGCTTGTACTATTTGCAGAATATAAACATAACCAACTTCTGGAATCTGAGGGCAATCTAACACCACCTTTTACTGTGTCTCCATGTCTTCACATCCCAACCAGTGAGCCAGACACCATATCCATCACCTTTTGCCAAAGTAGTTGTCAGCTGAGGGTAATAGCAATGAGAATAGCTTCCACTTACTGTGTACTTTCTACTTGCGGGGTGCTTTATACATGTTATCTCTTTTTATCCTCAAGTATTATTTCCCCCATTTTACAGATGAAGAACCTGAGGCTCAAAGAGGTAACTTGTCCAAGGTCATATAGCACATTAATCCAACTGCAAAGTTGGTGATTATTCCACTACACCAGACCATTTCCCACTGAGCTACACTGGAGGAAGTCAAGAGAACATATCAAATGGAAAAATAAAAGATGCTAGCACAATGGGCCAAATTTTATCTGCAGATTCAACATACTTAATGATTAGTGTGCATATTTCAAAACACCATGTTTCATGGCTAAAATTCATTGTGTATTTAATTTCTTACCAAAATAACACTAAGTTCAGAGTGTTATCTAAGAAGGGAGGGAAACTTCACTCCATAGATCATTTAATGATTTATTTATTTAAACATTTTAAACATTTTTTTATTTTTTATTTTGGGGGATGAGGGAAGGTAATTAGATTTATTTATTTATTTGTTTCTTACTGGAGGTACTGAGGACTGAACCCAGGACCTTGTGTTTTACCCCTAAGCTATACCCTCCCCTCCCATTTAATTATTTATAAAATATTTCACTTTGGGTAAAGAAATTTAATTCTAACTAGGAAATAATTATATGCAGTAAAAATGCAGCATTCATGTGATCCAAAGAGAGCATTTTTTAGCCATGGTACCCATTCAGGAAAAGTTGAAATTAGTTAACTGCTAAGTAAACTGTACATTGTTCTGCACTACCTTAGGGGCCGGAAATGGATCAGTAAAAGCCTCAGTGGGACCTCCCCTAAATGTGTTTGCGTTGTCTGCTCTCCTCCTGTGCTGCACGGGGCCCCTGTGCACCTGCTTCCTCACACAGCTAACGGAACCCCCAGGGCGGCTCCTGCTCTGGTGCAGTGATAGGACGACAGCGTCACAAGGAGCACAGAGAAGGAGGCAGGGCAGTAGGGGGAGGGAGACAGCTCTGTTTCCCTTCTGAACTGGAAAGTGTTTCTTTCCCAGTGTTTGGGCAAGAATGGAGCTCTGTTTATGGTATAAATATCATTTTCCACTACGTGTTTTAGGGCACTGTGAATATCTTCTTACTCTAACATACAAGAGCCTTTGAAACTATTTTTAAATATAGGTAAACAACTAACTGAATTAATATGACTTGTTTCTATTTAAATTACATGCTTTTTGGAAACGTGAGAGTAAAAGTGGACTGCTTAGCAAGCAGCCTACATTTCCCGTGTCCTTTCCACAGTGCATGGAGTTACAAGCTCCCACCAGTTACGAAAATGGGTGAGAGTGAGTGATTGTGTGGACGAACTTCCACGTGTCTCGTGTAAGCTGTGTCCCTTTTGCTGTTCACAGTCGGCCTGAAAGCTGTCCTGGGGGGCCGTCCCTGCCCATAGTATCAGAGCAGGTCATGTGTCAGGAGTACAGAGGACATAGGAAATGTGCCCCTGTCATCAAGGAAGTGACAGTTTAGTGCTGTAATATTAGCTCCAAGAAGATTCGTTTGTTTTGTTTTGATTCCTAGGGATATTGAAGTAAATGGAGAAAATTGACTCTTCTGGACACTAGAGGCCAAATTCAGGGCCCCCAAAGAGACACTGTCTGTGGCAACACTTCCCAGAGTTACTGTAGCCTCAAGACAGGCAGGAAAGCAAGAGGAGGGGGAAAGGGAAGGGGAGAGAGGAAAGTGCGAACAGAGAAGAAAGAGGGTGGGAGAGAGGAGATCGGGAGGAGGAAAGAGGTCTCCAGAGCGAAGTGTGATAAAGGATGCCCCACTCTAAATAAAGGACCCCAGCCCAATCTTCTGGGCCAGTGCCTAGGACTTCTGAGGCGGGGGGAGCTCTGTGGAGCTTGAGGCTGCCCAGCAAGCAGATGTGTTTTCGTTCCTCTTGAACAACTGACCATTTCTCACGAATATAAGAATAACCAGCCTTCCAAACTGGTATGTGCTTCATGGGTGGTTTCCCTTAACTTTTCCTCAAACATGCCTATTATATTATCCACAAACAGGCTAAAAATACTTGGAAATCCCAAAGGAGCTGAAGGCAAAAAAGCTTTGCGAGGCCCTGAGGAAAGAGGCCAGATTTTTGATGTCCTGGTTCCCAACAGCGATGAGCCAGCGTGGTGTGATTTCAAGGTGCTCTACAGGCTCTCCCCTAGCCCCCGTCCCCTCCCCGAGAAAATATTTGTTCACTGAGACCTGAAATTGATTTTGCAGGAGACAGAGTTTTTTATTTCATAATAAAAAATGACTTTAAGTGCATATTCACTTTTGGGCAAAGTAAAACTGTGACTTGAAGTTACCATCTGGAAGCAGCTCCACCGCTTTCCCGAGGTCAGGGCAGAGAGCCCACCTGATGTTAGAAACAGGTGCTGCGTTCTAAGGACAACGGGCACCCTGGGGAGGCAGAACTTAAATCGGCCACCATCCGGGTTAGCAGGGCGCCCCCTGCTGACTTTTTAATGTGGCTCAGAGGAACATCTGTGAACGGACCCTGCAAACCTCTCCAGCCTCACCTCTCACCAGCCACCGCCGCCTCACCTGCCCCCCAGGCCCTGCCTGCCACAATCAAGGCATCTTGAACCACTTTGAGGAACCGGAATTCGAAAGTTCTTTCCAGTTGTTCTCTCTGCCTGAACCATGTTGCCCACCCTCCCCACCCCAAAACCGTCCTTTTTTTCCCTGGTCCATCCCTATGCTTTCTTTGAATTATACCTGTGAGACTTCCTACAAAAAGCTTCCCTGGCCTTCCAAGGCTGGGTCTCTGCCCACCCGGTGTGTCCACCAGGCACCTCCATGACACTGACGATGGCCTGCATTACACGGAGGGGTAGCTGCCCAATTGGTTGTCTGTTGTCCCCTCGAAAGTTGATCACCTGGAGTGTGTTCACCATTGTACCTCCAGCATTTAGTACAGTGCCTGGAGCAGAGTCCAGGTTAAATTAATAACTAGTGACTAAGCAAAGGAACTGCTTTCACTCTGCATCTGTTGTTAAAACAGAGGACGTGTAACTGGAGAAAAAAAGCTTGTCCAGAGATGTCGGACTGAACCCATTCATATATTTCCCCTCCTACTAAAAATCCTTTGGAATAACAGCAAAAGATATCATGAAAAGAATAAGTCCATATTAGTTCTTCTGTTTGTCAGAGTGGGGTGACAGCTGTGTGAAGCACCACCAAGTCTCAATGGAAGAGGACAAGAAGAGTTCATTATTCACGCACATCACAGCCCCGTGCCAGGGCTGCGGCGGGCTGGGCTGCTCTGCTTTCTCCATTTCCTACATCCATCCATCTGTCAGGGGAGAAAGAAAGCATGAGGGTTCATACGGGAGGATTTTTAGAAGTCAGTCGAGAAGAAGCATACACTAGTCTTATTCAGAATCCATTTGCTGTAACTCTGTCATGCGGCCCCTGCTGATTGTGAGAGGAAAAGGAAACAAGATGGCAGACACAAGAGTCTTCCATGCCTCTGAGAAACAAGGAAGGGTGACTTTAACAAACCAGAAACTGAGGGATTTCTCAAAGCTACAGAACAATTGGGATTGGATTGGTGGACATAAGACAAGAAGCCACCTGTCGATAAGAAACTCATGAAGAAATAAAAGAAATTCATGCAGGAGAAAATTTACTACAAAAGTGAAACTAATTGCAGAGGATGGGTGTGCCTCAGTGGTAGAGCGCATGCTTAGCATGCACAAGGTCCTGGGTTCAATCCCCAGTCCCTCCATGTAATAAAATAAATAGATCGATAAACCTAATTACTTCACCCTAAAAAAATTTTTTTTAATAAATTTGAAAAAAATTTAAAGTGAAATCAATTCCACAGATACTTCAAATAGGAATCAACAAATTCAAATCATGGGAAAGGTTTCTGGAACTGCTGCCAGGGAAATGAATGTTTGAAAGTGCATCAGGAAAATCTGGGCTGCCCCACGCTAACAGAGACCATCACTGCTGCCCCAGGAGGAAACCTGGTGTGGGTGTCAGGACTGGGCAGCAAAGCAGGACAGAGGGTGAAAAACTCCATAAGGACAGCTGCAGAAGGACAAGAAAGTGAGCACGTGACTCCAGGGTTTTTCCCAGGCTGAATTGCTCTGTATATCTCATCGGAGTTGGAGCTGTAAACAGGAAACTGAAAGCAAACACGAGACCCAAAGAGTAGGCCGTGTGCCTGGGTAAACTTACCAGTCAGGACAAGAAGTACCCAGCAGACAAGCTTTAGACACACATGGTCCAGCCACGCATCCTGCCCCTTCTCCCATCACCAGAAGGATACTTATGAGGATGACAGGCAGAGATCCTCAAAGACAAAGCTGAACAGATATCCAAGGATGAGTAGAAAAACCAACACCCCGAAAGGGAGATACCAAATGGCAACACTCAAACAACTCACACTTGATGAGCAAACGTTAAAGTAGAAACAGATGAAGAATTTAAAATATTAATGTAATCAGTATTCTCCGAGAGACTTATTTTCAGTCTATCATACCCATAAAACAGTCACTGCAACAGAAAAGAAGCAAACAGATTTGTTGGGAATGAAAGTGTTACCCATCAGATAAAAAAATCAATAGATGAGTTAATTAGTGTTAGAAGACAATGCTCCCTCAGTCTCTTGCATTTCTGCACATCTTGCAAAGTGAGGCACTGACCACCCTTTTATATGACTCCTTTTTTTTGGCATTTGATTGGCATTTGCCATATATTTTCTCCATTTTTTATTTTGAGAAATTTCAAACACCTATGGCAAACTTGTAAGAATAATGCAATGAATAACCAAATATTCTAGTTTCACTAATTGTTAATATTTAGCCATAATTTTTTCCCTCTCTCCCTGTGTGTATCTCTCTTTATATATATACACACACATATACAATACAGGTTTTATACATATAGATTATATATAATTTCTATATATAAATATATACTATATATATAATTTTTGATGAACAATTTAAGAGTAAGTTACAGATGTTAATGACACTTTATCCTAAATATTTCAACATATATCTCCTAAAGAACAAGAGTGTTTTCCTACATAACCTCAAAACAATTATTATACCAAAAAACTTCATTTAACTTTGATTAAATATGATTCAACTCAATTTGATATAACACTGCTATTTAATATGTATATTCCATATTCAAATTTTCCTAATTGTTCCAATACGTCCTTTATAGCATTTTTGGGTTGTTTATTTTACATTGAAGGCTTTATAAGGATTATAAAACAACTGGCCTGAACTCTTTATTCAAAAATATCAGTGTCATGAAAGATGAAAAAAGGGTGCTGTTCTAGATCAAGAGAGAAGAAAGAAACCTGACAGTTAAATGTGGTGCGTAATCCTTAGAGTAATTTAGAAAGAACGCATACCTAGAAATATTTAGGAACCATTTCATAACTCAAATATTTAAAGCTTAAAAACAAAAAGTTTTCAAAGAGCCACAAACAGGCTACATACAAAGCATCGCTGGATGCAGATAGAAAACACGGGAACAGCATCACCCAAGTTCAGAGAGAAACTTAGTTTGAACACACATTTTTACACCCAGTCAATTAGACTTTAAATGTGAGCAGAGAGAGCCAGAGAGAGAGAAGGAAAAGTATTTTCAGTAATAAAAAGACTAAGAAGTTTTATGTTCACAGATGTCCTCTGAAACAATTAGTCAAGGATATGTTCCAGCAAAATTAATTCAAGAAACGGGAAGATATGGAACCCAAGAAACAATGGTGTACAAAGAAATCACCATAGATACACAGCATTAGAGACATGAAACAGTTACAATAGAAAACCATATTCAACTTTATGCTACTAAAAAGGTAGTGAATGATTTTCTAGGACAAATGAATAACCAATTTAATTCAAGAAGAACAAAATATTTTAATAAACCATTAAACCTAGACAGTCTGGAAAAAGTAATCAACGATCCATCCTTCATTAGCGTTCCAGGTCTCAGGTGCTAGTCGTTCACGGTTTCACGTGCAGTGGGAAAGAGCAGTGCCTACTATACGGAGCGAACCCTTACAAATCAAACAGACAGCCCTATTGTTCAAATGGGTAAATGATACAAATAAAAAATGAAGAGAAGAATTACAAGTAGCCAGTTAACATATGAAAATAAATTTAATCTCAGTAGCAATAAAAGAAATGAATAATAAAACTTCAATGAGAGATTCTGCTTTTCTCCAACAAATGAGCGAAAATTAAATATTGATAATATGAAGTACTGGTAAAGGCGTAGGGGAAATGGATTCTCCCACTCACAGTTGGTGGAAATGAAATGTAAATTGGCGTGGCCTTTTCAGAGGTCCACTTGGCAATATATATTCAAGTACAAAATGTGAATACATAAACTTTGTCCCAGTTTTCTACTTCAAAGGATCTGTCCCATACAAATACTGGCATATCGTAGAGGAAGGGGAAGAATCACAATGTCAGTTCCTTCCTCTGAAATACTACCCATCCACTAAAGAGCATAAAATAAATCAAGATGTGCTAACATGAAAGTATCTCTAGCCATGCTAAGGTGGTGAAGAAAGTCAGATAACATACGTAGTACAGTTACTATTTTTTTTTAATGCTGTGTATCTATTGAAATCCTATGATGTGTAAGGCTGCGTCCTTGATTCTGGGTTTATAGAATTGAATAAAGCAGATAAAGTTCCTGGCCTCACAGACTTTACATATCCAGTTTGGAGACGGAAGATGAGAGTGGGGTTGGGGCAGGTAAAAAATAAACTCGTTAGCAAGTGCATAAGCAAGATAATTTCTGATTGGGATAAGTTCTACAAAGGCAATAAGCAGTGACTGGAGTGCGAAGGGGTGCCCAGCGTTAAGCCAGTGCCATCAGTAAAGGAGGGCAACTATGAGGTCCGCACATATGTTCTGGAATTGAAAACCCTTG
Organism: Camelus bactrianus; assembly: GCF_048773025.1. Taxonomy (NCBI): domain Eukaryota; kingdom Metazoa; phylum Chordata; class Mammalia; order Artiodactyla; family Camelidae; genus Camelus; species Camelus bactrianus. The sequence goes on from NC_133541.1 coordinate 44,637,948, forward strand.
AAATTGATATCGATCTCTCCTGTCTTAAGAGCTTTCAGCCAGAGAGGATACAACATGATCAAAATTCTGCAGAGATTTTGTGAGCTGACAGAAAGCACGGAACTGCAGGTCCAGCATCCAAGGTTTTTGTTTTGTCCATCCACATTAGCAGAGTTAGGTCTAGTCACTGAACATGAGGGACAGGGGAGTATTACTTGGCCTTACAAGTTCATAGGTGTGTTTCAGGAATACATGAATAGTTATGTTATTTTGGAAATGTATAGAATGGTATCTGTCTTGTGTGAGTGGTAGAATGAACACGAGCTAAGATGTAAACAGTTGTGGATTGGACTCTGTATGCCTTCGTGTGTACAAGGTGTACATGTGAGGGAGATAGAGAGAGGACTCCATGAAGGAATATCATACTACCTGCCGTGGGTCCTCCCCTGTTCCCATGAATGAAAGCTTTGGACGGGACAGGGGCTACTGTGGCCCCACGCCAAGCAAAGTCCATAAAGCAGAGAATTTCTTTGTGTGAATCTTCTTCCTCTTCCCTTTGCTGCCCAAATCAAACTCCATTCTCCTAGGAAGTTCAACCCCGAAGGAGTAGAAATGTAGCCATATGTGCTTTCAAATGGCCCTATCCTTCAGAGCCTTGAAAAGCAGAGGGCTGTTTTTCAGAGATATCCCTTCCCTTTTGTCCCTCTCTCAAGTCTTCACCACACTCGCTCAGTCTGAACTGTTCAGAAATGGGTGCCCAACAGGCTGCATTTGTACATCTGCCAGGAGGTGCAAAGCAAATGCTTTTCAGAGGTCAATCCCCCCACCTAGGAAATGGTAATATGCTAAATTATGTACTTAACTAATTTCTACCCAAGGGCAATAGCATAAAATTGAAAAAGCGATTCCATCACCCAGGATCAGTGTGCACAAAGTCCACACAAAAGGTTCAAGTTGTCATCAGTCCACTTGTGTTTGTGCTTTGGCCAAGTATTCTGAGGTCCATTTCTACTACAAGCTGATGAACGGTGCACAGTTAATTACCACTTAATTGCTTTCCCCTTGTGTTACCACCACGTGGGTTATAAATGATAGGGGCAAGATTTTTGCTAGTCCCATTCAGATCAGGGGAATCCAAGGGCAAAGCTTCCCGTTAGATTTTACCGTGAACAGCCATCTTCTTCACAAGTGCTTTTGTTTTATTTTTGGTTTGTTTTTTCAAACATGCAAAAACAGTCATATCATGATTAGGGAACCCAGGCTAAGAGGTGATGTGGGGTATCTGCTATCATAAATATTCCGTGATATGGGCTGTAACAATTTCTTAACAATTAGTCTAGAGTTTAGCTACACAATACAAGTAAAGCTGGCTGAAAGAATAGAAGAAACAATATAGCTGCCCTTTTCACCAGACTACATAACATTATACAACAGCTTTGTAATTATTTGTATAATTTTTTTACATTTTCCAGCTCCAGGACTTTAAGCTCCATGAGACAAAGACTGTGTCTTTCCTTCACCTCTTTCTCTCTAGCATCAAGCCCAGTACCTGGTATTTAGCTGACACCCAGGAATCTGTGTAAGTGAATGAATGAGTGAGTGAGTGAGTGAGTGAGTGAGTGAACAATTGACAAAGGCAGGTTTCAAACCCAGTTCTTGGGCCTCATAGGCCATTCCCATGATACCAAGGTACCTCTACCCCCAGGCAGATACGCACACGTTCAAGGCAGAATAAAAGACATTAACAGGACACTTGGGCCATGGGCTGTAACTCCAATTTAATTTCAAATGAATTTCTGAAATTTCTCACTTAATCAATTGGATAATTCATTTCCAGAAAGTACTGATTTATTCCTTTGAAATCAGTCATGGTCAACACAGTCTTAGTGGGTCGTCAGTACGCTGGTCTGAAGCTACCCAGGCCATGGTGCTTTAGTTGATGGCACTTGATGGCCTCCGCAGAGTAAGGCTGGATCCTGAAGCCAGGCTCTTTCCTCATAAAAAGACACCCTGAAGGAGGCTGGAGAGCCCAAGAAGCGGAAGGCAGGTCTACCGCCTCCACTGCTTCCCACAGGCCCAGAGGACTGGCGCCAGAATCAGGGAGAACGGCTGGAGCTCCCATCCTTCCCGCTGGGTGTCACCTGCTCCCAGCCCTTTTCCCTGCCCCTGCCTGCATCTGAGGACCAGAAACCAGCACGATTTCACAGGCTGAATCCCCTCACTCAAGCTCACCTGATCCAGCTCAAGAAGAATGGGTTACAAAGCACTGATACTCCATTAAAGGCAGGGCCCTTACTCTTATCTTGATCTTCAGGTCATGTGGACCTCAAAATATCTTTCCCAGAATGTTGTGAACACATACCCCCTACCCCCACACACACAGAGACTTTTTCTTTTTTTTTAATATTCGGAAAGTTTTCAGGGTTAATGGAGCATTTGACTCAAAGCATAGCCAACCTTTGCAATGATGTCTTGGGTGTAGTACTTGCATTTATGATTTCTCAATCTCTTCTCTCTTCCAACACCAACCCCCTTAGGAAAGGAGCCTGGTGGGGGAACCAAGAGTCTGGATTGCAAAATTGAGGAGTGCACTGACACACCGGCTCTAGAGGACTCCTCATCATCCCCTATGGAGATTCAGCAACATTCCTGGCAGGTTTCCACAGACATCGAGAACACTGAAAGGTAAGTGGGCAGTTACCCCACATAGACTGCCAGTCCTCCTCCAGTTAAACTCAGGGGCTATGAAGTCCAGATTTTCTTTCAGATTCTAAAACAGAGCTCTCAGTGAACTGAGACGAGGGGTCCAAATCCTGCCGTGGAATGAAAGCAGAACCCCCAGTGGACATGGACTCCGGGCCTCTGCTTATCTCACTCCACCAGCCTTGCTTCTCCAGGGAAATGAAAACAGCGTGCTTCCCTGGGAAGGAAGGAAGTGGATCTACACACCCATCACAGCTCACCCACTGGCCTGGGTCCCACAATTTCCATCTGTTTAAGGGAGAATTTAAAGTCATGCAAAGATGCCTCCAGTAGATTCTCAGATTTTAGGTGTATGGAATGGCCTGTTTAGCTGCCAGTCAGGGGCTGAGTGCTCTGTCCAGTTCGCAGACAGCTTTTCCAAGAGCTCCCTTCTCTTACTCTCCCAGGATGCAGCTGATGGCCCCTTAGTGGCCAAAGCCCGTTAATGCATTTGTTTGAACAAGCAGCAGCTCACTCCTAGAGGGACTTTCTTGGGAAAAAGAGATGCTACACTGATTCTATTTCATTTGGGAAAAGGGAGCAATAATAATAGTATAATAATAAATGCATCAGGATGCTAAAAATTCCATTCTGTGAGGCAGAGGGATGAGCCCCTTGTTTACTGGCCTTCACGCTGATATCTTGTCCTTTGCCACTCATGTCCCCAGAGCTGGCACACAGCAGCTGAATAAATACTGGGCGGTTTCACTGAGTGCTCTTGTGTATGTGCGGGGTTGAGTCACTGACAAGATGATGACGATTTGATTTTTTTTTTTAATTTTAGAAAAGTAACACACAGTGGCATTTATAGCCATTGTGGGTCTACTTTCAAGTTGTAATATAATTCTATAGCTAATTACCAAATTTCTGTGTTTATAGAAAAATTGAAGCATGTGATAATTATGAGCTATTAATAAAACTTGGATTTTGTATAAGCTTGGAAATCCAACAATTCAAAACAATAAAGCTGTTTGGCACAGTTTGATAGAACTAGAGACAAATGATGAGGGAGTGGTTTATCTTAATTTATAAAGTAGAAAATGCTCTGTCCTATTTCCAGGAAGAAATATCTACTAGAGTCCACAGTCAGGGCATAATCCATCAGAAAGCCATTTTCCTTTCCAGAAACCTTGTACAGAAGCGTGATCCAAGCCTTGTAAGCTGGTCAGAAAGCAAGCTACGGCTGATAATGATAATAGGAGAAAAAAGCCCTCGGTGTTGGCGGGATTTCAGTTCAGTCTTTAAGTCCAGATTCTGGTCAAAGGAGGTGGGAGTGACTGGAAGAAGTTAGCCACATTAGACTTGGTCTGGGAAGGGCAGCTTCCTCGCTTTCCCCATCTCTCTGCCCCAAGAGATCTGTGGGTCTTACTCTGGGCTGCACATTAAAATTACAGGAAGCAGGGAGGTCACTGGTAGAGCTCATGCTTAGCATGCGTGAGGTCCTGGGTTCAAGTTCCAATATCTCCATTAAATAAAAATTTAAAAAAATCAAGGACCCCACCCCCATTAATTCATTAATTAAAATGATTTTGGTTTAAAAAAATAGAATAAAATTACTAGGAAGACTTTTCAAAAACAGTCCAAGTCAGTTTAATAACTGTCGACCCTTGGGAATGCTTAACGCCTGCGTTACTCTGAATTCCATTCACAGTAACGAGAGACGACGGAGAGTGAACTGATGGAACCAGGACAGCCCTCTGACCAGCGGGCCTGGGACATGCTGTCCCCCGGCCTCACTTTTGCTCAGAGTCCGCCTGCTGTTCTAGCTGTGGGTCCTTCCCCAACCTTGGCAATCGGAAGGACTGTCCTCAGCACCAGAGGCTCTCCTCTGACCTCAGCCGGGTCCAGCTGAAGGCAGAGACCAGGGCTGGGACAGCAGAACGCCGGTGCAAATGTTTGTCAGAGGAGTGCTTCTTCCTTCCAGAGCCAACCTGTCTCAGATTTTTTTTTTTTCTTATAAAAGCAAAATGAATTCAATATATGCCTCCTGGAAGGTAGAGCTGGTACAATTAGGCAAAAACTCTTGGCCTTCAGGTGACACAGAGAACAGTATGAGATTGCACTTCAGAAACTTACAGCTGATTAATTTTTTTCTTTTTATCAACTTTACAGAGACATGCGAGAAATGAAAAACCTTTTAAGCAAACTCAGGGAAACTATGCCTTTACCACTGAAAAATCAAGGTGAGTCTTGTCATTTATCCTTGAGGAAGAGGATGCTTTTAACATGATAACCTTGGGTCTTGTTTCTTAAGAAATTAAAGCAAGTTTGTTTACACAAATAATAGTAGGCATTGCGCATACATTTGTCTGTCCTCAAGAAGACAAAAGACTGAGAATAGTTTATCAGGTGAACACAGTTCTATTCTGAGGGGAGCCGAGAAACACTATGATCCCAGAACAGACATTTCTTTCACTGGCCCCTTCAATCGAGAGCATTAATTCCTTGTCCATGCTGTGAAAACTCTACACCAGGTGTAGCAAACACAAAAGGATTGAAGACTTGGCCCTTGCCTTTAAGGTGGAAGAGACTTAACACTTCCAAAGGAAAATCCCTGTCATCGAGATGTTCAGTTATCTAAAAAAAGTAATAGTAATAATTAACATATATTGAGAACTTACAGTGTGCCACTGTGATTCTGCATCCAGTTCCAATGTGAGGGGGTTGGTTTCCACAACACCAAGCAATGCTGGGACACCAACTGGGCGTCCTCCAAGTCAACTGAATTCTGATACTAACCGAGATAACATCAGATTCCAAAAGTTAAGAGTTCAGTCCTACAGGCGGCCCGCCCTGCCACGTCAGACGCCAATCACAATTCCAGGTTGTCCCCTGTGCTTCTGACCATCTGGCTGGCTATAGATTGGAGGGTCCAATGAACCCTTCCTTAGGTTCAATTAACTGGCTAGAACAGCTCACAGAACTCGGAGAAACATTTTACTTGCCAGATCACCATTTATTATTACACAGGAGGAGCAGCCAGATGGATGAGATGCATAAGGCAAGGTGTGGGGAGAGAGTACCTGCCACTCTCCCCAGCTTCCCTGTACTTGCCAACTCAGAAACTCTCCAAACCCTGTCCTTTTGGGGTTTTATGGAGGCTTCCTTACATAGGCATGATTGCTTAAATCATTGGCCACTGGCAATTGATTCAACTTCCAGGGCCTCTCCTGGAGGTCAGAGGGTGGGATTCAAAGTTCCAGCCCTCTAACCACACGGTTGGTTTTCCTACCAACTAGCCCCCACCCTCAGATGTTTCCCAAAAGTCACACCATTAACATAACAAAAGACACCTTGATTTCTCTCTTAGGAAGTTCCTAGAGAGCTTTAGTAGCTCTGTACCAGGAATGAGGTCAAAGACCATATCTATATCTACATCTGTATCTGTATCCCCATCTATTTAGGTGGATATATTTCTCATTATAAATCACAATATCCCAGCCACTATCCTAAATACCTTAGAGGTGTTAACCAAATTAACATATTTAATTCTAATAACCCCTTTGAGGGAAATGCTAGTCATGGTTCCCAATTTACAGGAAACTGAGGCACAGAGAGGTTAACTAACTTGGCCAAGGTCACACAAACTGTAAGTAGAAAGGCTGGGATAGTCTGTCTCCAGAACCACCCTATGAGGTATACACCCTAACACAGAAAGGCAACAGGGAGATTCACGAGAATGTAAGTTCTGTGAGGGCCTCTGTATGCTTTTGTTAACTATTGTATCTTCAGTACCTAGAGAAATGCCTGGAACGTAGAGTAACACCCAGCATAGATAAATATTTGTTAAAACTGCACCCAACTTTGCAACCCCAGAGTCTGAAGACAGGTACAAAGGACCAGTAATCATCACTTTGACTAAGCAAACGCAGCCAGAGCAGCCTTAGGTGAAGCATGAGCTTCAGAGAGTGGTCCATGGAGGGTGGGGAAAGGATTTTTAGAGAGGAGAAACTCCTCTTGTTTCCATGGAGCAGAGCCTAGGCGGGAGGGAGGACAGAGGGCTGCTTGCCTGAGTGCGGAGGGAAAGGACTTGGCAGCAGAGCTGGAGCGCCGCTTGGCTCAGGGAGCAGAGAGGCAGAAGGTGGAGAGGTGGACGTGAGAACAGCAGACAGAAGAGGCTGGGTACTAGTGTGACCCGAGCCACAAGGGATGGAGGCGGGCGTCAGAAAATGCGGCAGGCGGAGTGGTGCTGCAGGTTAACGGCAAGCACCCCCTGGAGGGCCCGGTGAGCGAGGCTTGATGACTTGAGCCCTGGGTATAGTGCTTGGGAAACCTCGTAGGGTTTGTAAGAAGCCAGTGTTTTACTACCGCACGCTGTAGTGACGAGAGCCCTCTGAACCACAGCATGCGAGCTGGCTGCTAGAAATCAGCATGGGTAAGGCTAGCTTTGGGTTCCAATGCCGGCCCTGCCGTGGACCGGCTTTGTACCCTGGGACAAGTCATTTAACTTTGGGAAATTAACATGTCAGAAAACTCCAAATCATCATCAAACAGAACAAGCCTGGCAGCCGTTCACTCTGAAGCAGGCTGTGTATCAGGTCCGTGAAAGGTTGACCTTGAACCTACTCTTCAGAACCTTGATCCCTGAGACTTTGGATATGGGGCTCATGTCGGAAGCCAGCCTCAGCTCCTTAATGTGTGTGACAAGTCTCCCCCGATCAGCAGCACATGGGCCTCTGCTTTTACCCCAGGAGGATGACTACCCGGGGCCCCCCAGGCCAGATTTCATGGGTGCTATGGAGCCTATATGTTGAAACCATCTGAAACATTCCCTCTTCATGTAGTGAGTTCATCCACTAGCTTCTGAACCAGGCATTAGTGGAAAAGCAGAAACTGTATTTTCTTTACTTAGGACATATCTGCAATCATAAAAAGTATAAGAGAACTATTTTGTGTAACTTTGTATTACTTTTTAAACAGAAAAAGTCATTTGAATTTTAAACAGTTTAAAAATATAATAATAGTAATGAATGATCGGTACTCTAGGTAAAAACACAAGTCATAGGGAAAAATCCAAAAAAGGGATGCCCAGGACTCAAACCTTAAATGCATTTGGGGCATGAAAAGGAAAACGCTAGGAGATAGAAGGACTTCCTCAGGAGGGAGTAATGCAGTGTGATTTTAAAACAATAAATTGAGGTGAAATCTGATGGGAAATTCAGGTTTATTCCTTTGAGGGAGAGACAGGAATCCTTAGCAGGTGAAGATACATCCCTGTCCCCAGTGTTAAATGGGTGCTCACAGCAGGATGTCACTGGGAGCTGACCAGCGGAGAAGGGGGATGTGAATCTCCACTGGAGGGGTCTGAGATGGCCTGAGGGAAGGAGAGTTGGTCTCTTGGAGTCACTCTGGGAGGACTTTTTAGCAGATACATAGAGCACCATTTTATGAACTAATCAGCCAGTTTCCTCTCTCTGACTGTGTCTGCCAACATAGAGCACAGGGGCTAACCCAGAACCTTCCTGGAATTCTTTTCAGGCAATTTATTTATTATACAGGTCTATCTATGCAGAAAATGGTGTGGGGTGTAATGAGGAAAGATGTATTCCAGCTTTTTCTGCAGGACCGTATTGTCAAAACATAATTCCGACTGGATGAAAAGCATTATAGAAAGCCATCTGTTTTCCTTCTGGCTGCTTCTTTCCTTTCTCTTTTTATCCTACTTACATGTGTGCTTTAAGCAGAGAGAAAAAAGGAAAAGATACTGCTCCTTCCTGGTCCCTCTTTTTCCTACTCAAACCCTGACCATAGGAAAATCTTGCCAGGCAAGCAGGGGCGGGGAGCCAGCAGTGGAAATACTCAGATCTCCCTGTTCCCCAGGTTGCATCCCAGTCCTCAACTCAGAAACCGTTCCATGTTGATTGTAGCATTTAAAGATTTAATTGTATCTCCACCCCTCTCCCTGTCCCACTACAATCAAAACTTGACTCAGCAACAATCTGCTTTAAACTGATTTTCAGTGGCAAACAGAGGAAGGTGGCCAAGAGCACAAATTGTAATGGTTAGTGACTCTGCCTGCATTTGAGATAGGGCCTTTTCCTTCCCTTGCTTCCAGTTTAAGACAAAGAGGTGCACAAAAGAGAGGTTAGCCTCTCTCATTCTGCGGCGGCTCCACAGCAGCCTCCCGACAGCGCCCAGGTCTCCTGGCTCTCGGCCCGCTGTCCTTCCCTCTGCATCAGCGCCTCTCCTGTCCTACATTCTGGGTCACTGGCAGTGCTGTAGGGAGCTTCATTAATTATGATAGTCTTGCTGTGTCAAATGGATTACAAATGGAACCACCTGTGGAGAGCCCGCAAGGTTACTGACAAAGGCTAACAGGAGACTAGGAAGTGAAGGACGAGCATCTTCTAAATCCAGGCTGTAATCAAACAAAACATTGCAGGAATAAATTAAGCCTGAAAGACAGTTTCACCTTTTCCAAAATTCTGACTTAATGAACACTGTGTGGTGTGTCAGTACATTTACTCTTGCCTGGAACTCGGTTGTTGATACAATAAGTTAAAGTCCATCTGAAGTGGATCAGTCAGGAACTGGGGCTGTTCTAGCATGGGGACAGCCCTGCCCCAGGCTAAACTGGGTCTAGGAACAGTTCCCCACTCCCCACACCCCTGATCCACTCCAGTCAGGACATCTAACTGGAAACAACCTAGCCATGGCAGGCGGAAGAGCTCTCTGATGTCAGAGTGAAGAACACTGGGCAGTTATGCCACCTGCTAGCCTGGAGATGACCTTTTAGGTCCTTCCCCAGGGCCTCATAGAAAGACTTGCTGTGCTTCAAGCTGGTGTCCAGCTGTCACTCAGGGTGGTTTTATGGGTTGCCCTGTATCCTTTGCAATCTCTACAACCTTCCCAGGATTCAGCATGACATATGTAATCCCTCTCTCTCCTCCCATCTAACACACTCATCACTGATAACACATCTCTTTCCTAATACATTACTCTGATTATGTTGAGCCTCTCCTCACAAATATTAAGTGCCTGCATATTGTCTTTCGAAGAAAGAACAGAATTCTCCCCTCAGCATCTATTGCCCCTGCCATTATCCAACATGTGATGGTCACCTATGATGGGCCATGTTCTGTCTCAGGTGCTGGGGATGTCTCTCCTCCTAGAGATTCTCCATCGCAACAGGAAGAATGGAGTGAGAATCACCTGGAAAGCTTTTTTTAAGTGAAACAAACTTGCCTCGCCTTGCAGAGATTGTGATGGCGCCTTCAGGATATGGCATGTGAATTCTGGAAACACCTCACACACACACACACACACACACACACACACACACACACACACACTCTATTGGAAAGACCAAAAAAAAAAAAAATAGTGCTTAAAATACAACAATGCCATAATGCCATAGACACCAATTACCACAAGGGCATACTGGATTCTCACCTAGCCAGATTTTAGTTGTAAATGTGGTGGGAGGGCATGGGAGTAATTGAGAATTGCTTTTTGAAAAGTGTCTGAGCTGAGATTATTTTTTAGGTGCATCAAAATTAGCCAGAGAAAAAGTTTGGAAAAAGGCAGTCTAGACAGAAGATTCTGAATGTGAAGGTGTGGGAAGGTGAAGGAGTGGGGCATTCTGATGAACTACAAGCACTTATTTCATCAGAAAAATGGTTAGAAAAGAGGCTTAAGAGAGAGACTAGAAAGGTAAGGTGGCTGTATCATTAAGGTCCCTGTAGCTCATGGCAAGAAGTTTGGATTTTACCCTGAGGCCATTGGAGGGATTCAGTTAGTAGGCAAGTGCAGTCAGCCAGGTGAGAAATGCTTACAATTGGAAGTAAAGCCAGGGGCTTGGGGAAGAAGATATGACCGGTTGGATGAAGTATGTAAGGGAGAAGGCAGAATCAAGAAGAAACCTGGGTTCAGACTTGGAAAACAGAGTGAATGATGGTGTCAATACTCAGAGAGAACAGAGTAGTAGCAGCAGAGGTAGGAAGCGGAATGCTGAAGTTCTGGATGTGGGGGGACCCCGAGAGCAATGCTCAGTGGTTGTAGTGAAGGTACTAGGCTTATGCTGAGGGACACATGCAAGCTGGAAGCGCTGGAAATACAGATTTAAAGATCATAAGCACAGTGGTAATTGAAGCCCTAAAAATGATTGAAACCACCCAAAGCGAGTGTGCACGGAGAATAGCCCTGAAATACCAAAATGTAAAGTTGGAGGGGAAGGAAGAGGAGTTTACAAAGGGGACTGAGGAAAAGAGTCAGCATAATGAAATAAGAAAGTTGAAAGGAAGGATGGCTGAGTGTGGGGTAGTTAAGCTGGACAGGAACTGAGGGTGTTCATAGGATTCAGCAATCGGGGTCACTGGTGATGTTGGCAAAAGCAGCTTCCTTGGAATCTGGGGCGTGGAAGCCTCATTAAGGAGGGTTGAGGAGTGAGTGGGAAATAAAGAGCTGGGCAGCACAGGGAAATTTATTAAGATTTTCGTAAAGGGCTGCTTATAGAATGGTGGACAGACAGGGTTGGAGGCAGACAGTGTACCAAGGGCTGTAGCCATTGTCTACAGATGAATGAAAGCGTGGAGGGAGGCAGACGCCTGGAGCAGTCAGAAAAGACTTTTCCAGGGAAGGAGGGTACAGCTCAGTGTTAGAGTGCCTGTTTATCATGTACAAGGTCCTGGGTTCAATCCCCAGTACCTCCATTAGCAATAAATAAATAAATAAACCTAATTACCCCCCTAAAAATAAAATTTAAAAATAATGAAACCATTTTTTAAAAAAGAAAGAAAAATTTTTAAAAAGGACTTTTCTGGAAAAAGAAATGGCATGCATAAAGGCAAGGGAAGGTACGGCCCTATTTAGGGAACGCTAAGTAGTTCTGTTTTGTACTATCCCTGCCTTCATATGCCCTTCATTACAGCCAGATGGACTGTTTACTTGGACCCAAATTCAAGCTGCCTTTGACCTCCATGTCTTGTTCACACTGCTTCCTCCAGCCAGAATGCCTGCCCCCCTACTTCACCAAATGTTCAAGTTCTCAGCATCTCTTGTAGCCCAGCATGAACACTGAGGCCCCAGGCATCTTCCATGAAGGTCTTTCTTCTCCTCCAGATGGGAGTAATTTCCCCGCTCCGGGAATTCTCATAGCATTGTATTCATGTCTCTCTAATTGCATTTCTAAAGAAGCCTCCTAGTTACTCAAAGATCCTGGGAGCCAAGGATCATGTTTCTATTAGGACCCATCTGGTGTTACCCCTCCAGCACCTGACATGGAGCCTTGCACTTAGCAGGACTTTGATTAATTCAGTGGTTTTCAAATTGTGGTCTCAAGACCAGAAGTATCAGCAGGTCTGGGAACTTGTAAGAAGTGCGCATTGTCTGGCCCCCCTCAGACCCACTGATTCAGAAACTCTGGAGTTGGGGCCAGCAATATGTGCTTTAATAAGCCCCTCAGAAGAAGCTGACACAGCTAAGGTTTGGCAACCCAGGGAATTAACTGAAGATCTCTTTTTGTCTGGAATAGAAATTTGCAACTGCAGGTCCATTATAAGCACTTCTCTTGACTTTGAGAACATAGCTTTAAATCCAAACACTCAGTTTATTATTTGAATTGTCATGTCCTTCTGTTTCTTAACATAGCATCTATGTAAGGAAAACTTTTATTAGCAAAAGAAAATTGAGCTATGGAGAAATGGTATTATTGTACCCTGGGGAACGCCAGCGTCATTGGCTTTAGTAGTATCTGAGAATTAAACGTTGAATGACTGGGGTTTGAACTTACTGATGGCTGAATTTCCTAACCTCCTTTTCTTTCACTTTTTCCTGTGCTTTCCTGCTTCACTTTTTATTTTCACATTTAAAACTGTCCTAGGTTACAGTTCTCTGAGAGTATGCACTTTGGAGAAAAGATACTATAAAAGTCTCAAACATTTGCAATAAAAATCAAATATTTCCCAACAAGTTCAGATGGGCTAGCCCAGAAAGTTTAGGATGAGTAGGGAAACATTGCGTTTTGCTCACATTCTGTTGACAGCCCCTCACTTCAGAAACAGGATTTCAGTCAATGTGGAAGGACACCTTTCCCTGGAGTTGAGTGCACTTCAAACCATTCCAGGCATCCTTACTGCTCGGTGAAATTTCAGCATTTACAGCAGGTGTCAGCTTCCTAGGGTGTAGAAAGCCGCTCTGAATTTCTGCCAAGAATTTTTTGAGCTTTTGTGTCACTCAGCCCTAGGTGATGATCAGACAAGCTCTGGGCTAGGCAAAGGTGTCACAAATGCTCAACAAAATGCCCCAACCCAGCAGTCGTCCTTAATAGGCAGCCTGTCTTTTGCTTAACATCTGAGCAATTTCTCATCAATTATAACACTTCTTACTCACTTGTGAATGCTATACGTGTATGTGTGTGCTCATGTGTACATATAGCGCTCACAGGTGAATGTTTTTATATATATATATATATATATGAAAAGAAGGCTGAATGAGGAGAATTTCAATAGCACAAAAGGTTTTTTGATTCACCGTGATGAATGCACAGATGCAAGGGTCAGTCTTGATAGAAATCTCATAATTCCTGTATGATACCTGTGTGCTTTTAACACATAAAAAAGAGAGAGTGGGAGCAAATACACCAGCCTAGCACACACGCACACTTTTTTGTAAATACAACATGCAAGTGAACGTAGACATTTCCTCAAATAATGGGAACAATACGTATCAGAATTGCATTTTATAATGTATAAATACCTGTGAGGTCACCCCCAAATCTCTTAAATGTTTGGAGAAAGGGGAAGTATACGGGGAATTCAGGAAATAGGTCTCCAAGTCTCAAAGAAATAGAAACAAGACCTTTCTTTCCTATTAGTATCTTCATTGTTTTGGTGAATCTGTCCCAAGGAGCATGGAATTCCAGTTGAACTTGAGTTTCAGGAAGTGTAGTCAGTATTCAAAGAGACACCAAAAGATAAAAAATTCTTTACCCTTCAGAGTCTGCTATATCTTTGCCACATCCAATTAGGTTAAGTTCACTGATCACTTGGTGGTTAAAGAAGTAAAAGTCCCCAAAATGATGAGAAAGTATGGTGATCATTTCTTTCTGCTCCAAATATATCATGATTCATCTCTGAGAGATTCTTCTGAGAAATCAGGCTTATGGATAGGATTTGACATTGCTTTCAGTGTCTTAACTATTTGGGGCAAGTTTAACTGTTAAAAAAAAGAGCTGTCCTATTTTTAGTCTCCAAATGTTGACATCCAGATTGTAGTGAATTATTTTTCACTATGAAAAGGACAAAGAGGGTCCTGTTTTTCTCCACGTAAACAGAGCATGAGCCTTAAGAGAGGATCTTAATCTGCAGAGACTGGGTGAGTGGGCTGTGTTTGATTAATCTGATGTGCCCAGCTGGGGCGCCTGTTTTCTCCCCTGGCTCTGACTTGCTACTCCAGTTGCACCGAAGTGTACAACACAGTGAGCATTCCGAGGAACACTGTCAACTCGGTGGGTGACACTCATTTGCAAATAAGTATGACACATGAGAGCCTTTGGGGACAGGGAGGGAAAGCCCAGGACCTTGGATGACAATTTATGTAAGAAAACCAGAAAGCCAAGACTCATTTTTGTTCTTGACAGTTTCCTGAGCATCTAAGGCTCAATAATCAAGAACACCAACCTCTTCTAGAAGGCAGTTTTATTGAAGACGGGCACGTTCTTCACTATACCCATCTCTTCATCTAACTCCTGATTCTGAGCTCTTTCCCAAGGCTTTGTATCTTCAAGATTAGGATGGGGAAAGGAGGGAACATCTTAGCTCTGCTCTGGGAGGGCAGTGCAACTAGTCCTGGCAAATCTTATGTATGTAAGAGTTGCCAGAGCCAACCAGCCGTTTTGTTGCCCCTGGTTCCATTCTGACCATATCCTAGTGCTGTACCCGTTGGCAATGTCTAGGTTATTTCCTTGGGGTCCTTCTCCAGCCTCTTGGACCCACACTGGCCAGTTCTGTTCCAACAGCCTGTATTTACCACCCTCTCTGTTGAACTACACTATTTCATAAACCCCAGCTGCTCAAACCAGATTACTTATCTTTTTTTTGATTGAAGTATAGTTGGTTTACAATACTGTGTTAGTTTCAAGAGTACAGCAAAGCGATTAATTTATATATTTATATATATGTGTGTGTGTGTTTATGTGTTGTATATGTGTGTGTATACACATACATATATATACATTCTTTTTCATATTATTTTCCATTATAGGTTATTACAAGATACTGAGTATAATTCCCTGTGCTATACAGTAGGTCCTTGTTGTTTATCTGTTTTATATTTAGCAGAGTATATATGTAAGCCCAAACTCCTAATTTATGCCCCCCACCTGTTTCTCTATTTGTCATTGTACTAAAAATTTCAAAACAAAACAGGACCTCAACAGCTGACAATCTTCTCTAAATGCCCTTGTGTGCAGATATCTATAGAAAAGACTCAACAAGGAATAGTTGAAACTTCTTCCTGAGGCATAAAGTAGGTGAATGGAGATAAGACAATGGTCCTTTGTAAAGGGAAATAGTTAATAATAACTGTATTTATCGAATGCTTCCTCCATGTTAGGCACCAAGGTCCCCCACCCAAGCTAAATGTTTCTCACATATTATTTCATTTAATCCTCACCTAAGATAAGTTTTTTTTTAACATCTGGGAAAAATGAAACTTAATGAGCTTAAGTAATATGTTCAAAGTCACAGAGCTGGTAAATAGAGTCGAGTTTAGAGAAGAAGCCAACTTTACTCCAAAGCATGGACTCTTTCTAAGAAGCTGTACATCTCCCAACTGAAAGATTGCCTCTAAGCAGTTCAAATTTAATTCTGAGCAATGATTCTCAACTGTGGGCTATTTGCTCCACCCTCACCCCACCCCAGGAACATTTGGCCACATCTGGGGACATTTTTGGTGGTCACAACTGGTAGGGGAGTGCTACTGGCAACTAGTGAGTAGAGGCCAGGGACACTGCTAAACACCCTGCTAGGTTCAGAACAGCCCCCAGCAATAAAGAATTGTCCAAATTTTCTGGTCCAAAATGTCAACAGTGCTGACATTTGCTGAGGTCAAGAAACTCTGATTCAAAGCTGGTGGATTTTTAAGGCCAGTTTATAAAACACAGGTTGTTTCGTCTGAACCTACGTATGTTGTGTCCCCACAGATGACAGCAGCCTTCTGAACCTAACTCCCTACCCTCTGGTTAGAAGACGGAAGAGAAGGTTCTTTGGGCTGTGTTGTCTTGTCTCAAGCTAGGCGATGCCTCCTGGAAACCCACCACTGGGAAGACCTGAAAATCTCAAGGACCCGAGGACCTCCGGACAGCTGAACCACAGTTATTGGTTTCTGACTATGTTTTCTATGCTTCCTTATTACTTTTATCTGCCTCCCCCTGCCCTTTTAAATGATTTTACATTTGAAAGCAGCTGCTGTCAAGGGATTAAAAAAAAAAAACAGATTCAAAAAGCAGGCTGTTTTTAAAAGGATTTTTAAAGCTGACATTGCATATGTCTGCTCCAAACCACACCATGACAGATGCAGGAATTATGATTTTTAAATTATTTAAAGGTTTTTTTAAGTGTATTATACAGAGAAAAACTATTTCATGTATAATAGTATATCTATAGCTCTTGCTGATCTCATGTTAACAATTTGTCATATATGAGAGTCTTTCAACATAGAAATCTATTGAAAACTGCAAAACTGTTCAAAAATCCAGTGAATATTAGAAATAGTATTATAATCGAACATACACCACCTCACCTATTGCTTTCTCTGCACTTAATTACGTTTAGTCTTCCATTCTGTCAGAATCTAAGAGCTTCAACATAAAAATACCTTAATTTATAATGCAACAAACACCATATATGAAAAGTATTTAAATTTTGTAAATACACAATAACCCTAATACCTTCATCCAATGCATTTGGGCAACTAATTTCCTTTTGATCCAATGGTGTCTTTTTCAGCTTCTTGGAGAATGAAGTAATCCCGTTAGAAAATGGTGTAGTAACATATACAATTATCCTCAAATGTAAAATTGAATATTATCACATTTTGTTCTAATTGAAATCTGAAGCATGATGTCTGCACATCAGCCTAGTGTTAAATCTTATAGGGCATGCTGAAATTAGCTCAGACCGTAAAAATACTTAACATTTTACATTGTTAATAAAACTCTTTTTAGTTAAGCTAAGCTTGTCTCATTTTAGATGACTATGCAGATATGACTTTTCCAATGTGTACTTGGTGTCTTGTCTTATGCTTAGAATCTTGAAAGCAGGACACATTAAGCAATAGTCTATTTTAGACAGGAGGAGGCCACACGCTTTGTTTTTCTGCTCACGGCTTTGTTGTTCTCTTCCTCCACTAAATGTGTAACCTGGTACATACAGATCTGGTGGTATTTTCCCTTGTTCTTCCTTTGGCCCATTTCCCAGACAGAATTGCCCATGGGTTGAAAGATCAGGCTTTTGGACTTCTTTTCTTGTTTTCCATCGCCTGAAAATCCCTGAAGTCAGACAAGAGGCACCAGTGTCCAGCACAATAAAAAGATGAGTTGTACATGGTTTATCCAAAACACATCTTGAATCCCAGCCCTATAATTTTGAAGTGCTTATGCAGACAGGCATTTACATGTCCACCAGTATTTTGACCTAAAAGCTAAATATATTCAAGTTTCTTGCTTTACTGAAGAGGAAAAGAGGTACAGATGAACTCCTGGAATAATTATTGTATTAGGTTGAATTATATCAAATTGCTGATATTTGACTGTTGTGACCTAAAAAAATGGCAATTTCATATAGTTAAACCTAATATCAGAAGTTGTGGAAATTATCGTTGGACTTGTCTTCTTGTTTTTTTTGATTGAAAATGAAAGATTCAGAGTTAGAAGAGATCTCAGAAGGCTACACAGCTCTCTATTTAGAGCACACCAGCTGGCTCTTGGCCTTATTCTTGGAGCCCAGAGGTGTGTTCCAATGAATTGGCAATCGAGGCACGGTTACAGGTGTGACTGGCTTTATATGAAGACATGACCCCGGAAGTTATATGAGAAAAATCACAGTTTTCTAAATCAAATACTTACAAAACAGTTGTAGGAATATGCTTTAAAGACTCCTAGGGTGACTGCTCCTTTGCAAAGCAGGTAACCACTCCTAGATTTACCTGCTCTGCAAACCGATTTTCTTAGATCAGGTTTGATTAAAGCTTAATGTCCTTTCCTAAATGTGCGGGGTTCATTTTCATCCCCTGAAGTTTAATTCACTTCAGGTCCATTATTTTAGAAATTACGAAGTAGCCCACTTTGGCGTGCTCTGAGCTCCATCTCTGCCCTGTCCCACCCTCCCACTATATGGAATCCTTGGCTTCAAGTAGTTCCTACTAATCCATCCAAGTTATTAACGGATATAAGCCCGGCCTTGGTGTTCAGCACATTCTTGTAAATGCCTGACCTAAATTACTTCTGCCTGGTTAATTTGTGCTCACTCTCGCCTTAGTCTCAGTGTGAAGGTAACACCTTCCGTGCAATTGTCCTTTGTACAACTGAAGACTGTTAATAAATTCAGGTCTCACCTCCATGTCTGGGGAGGGCTCGAGGAGCTACTCATGGGGATGAGGATTTGTCTAATTCCCTAGCTAGGCTTTCCATACCTAAGGTAAAGAAATTCAGCCACCTTCTCTTTTATTCATAGTGCCTGTTTCCCAGCCTTTGATCAATTTTGTAGTTCCCGTGGACACACTCCAAGATTTATAGATCTTCTTTCACTATAGCAGGTCCTAAAATTAAAGTTAGTGCTCAAAGTCCTAAAAACCTAAACTGGCTCAGAGTTGCAATAGGTAACCCACCATTTCCCATTAGATAGACCAGTGCATCTTGTTAGGAGCTGACCCCACTCTCCTCTCACCTACCAAAGGACTTTCTCAGGTGTACTTCCATGAGATATAGTTCCACCGTCTCAGCTTCCTGCTGGTCATTGGTCAGATTAGCAATAACACTGAGCTGATCTCTAGGGATAAGGAGAGCCTACTGAACTCATTTTGTTGCATGTACTTACATGCTTGGAACAAAAAAGGATGGAAAGTGTTTCTGGCACACAATCACCCATGTTACCACCATATTTTTAATATTCTGTGTTGCTCTTTATTCTTTTTTTCAGTTGACAGAGACAATACATGTTCTTGGTGGGAAATCTAAAAAATACCACCAAGTATAAAGGAGAAAAAAAAAAACCTGAATCCCACCACAATCATGTTGTTTCAAGCCCCATTTCCAGGCTTTAAATCAGTCAGCGTCTGGGCCCAAAGGCACTTTTGAATAAGGTATGCGAAGAAATGCCCACAAGGCCAAGGTGCCACTTTAAAAGATCTGTCCACTAATGTTTTGCATACATCTCGGAATGGATTTTCTGCACACTTCTGATTGTACCATTGTTCAAGGGTACAAAGAAGACTTTAGCCGTAGCACAGCTCTGATGCCTCCTCTCGTGAAAGCTCTTGGGGAGATTCTAAAATCCTGCCAGATCATTTTGTTTTTCGGTGCTCCTGTAACAGTTTGGATACTTACTGTTTGGCAATACTGCCACCTACTGAAAGCTAATAAGCTTTGGAGCAAAAGGGGAAAACCAATACACAGAGCATAAGAGCTTCTAATTGATTTTAGACAGCAAACAAGTGAGCCAGATTAACAATGATCCCATATGGAACTGCAGACTCTGGAAGTCTCAGAATTGAGGGGATGAAGGGTATCACCCAAACTAACGTCCCACCCACTACATGCTTACCTTAGCAATGTCTACCATTTCTTTGTGTTCTAGAACATCACAAAATACAAAATATTCAACTTTCAGGTGATTATAGAAAGGATGAGAAAAGGCAGTGATGCTATTGGTCCAGAATAAACCACTAAAATTAAATATGAAGTTGAGAAATAAACCCAGGAACATAGAAGAATTGAGAATATTATAAAGATGACATTTCAAATCTGTGAGAAAAGGTTGGATTATTAATTGTTATATTGGGATAAATAGCCTTCTGTTGGAGGAAGTATTAGATCTATACCTCATAACTGTCATCAAAATAAATTGTAGGTGAAGTAAATATTTAAATGTTAAAGCACATAAATAAACCAGTAATACTGATGAATATTTATGTTAAAGGACCAGCCAGCAATATTGGTTAATGCTTATGTAATTTTAGTGTAGGAAAGTAAAACCTTTTTAAGACAGCAGAGAAAGAAACCCTAAAGGGAAAGATGGATGGATGTGACCAGTTAAAAATGCAAACTCCTATACAGTAAAAAATAACAAACCAGATCAAGAGAAAGCAAAATTTGAAACATATGCAACAAAGAACGTAGACCTCTAATATAGATCAAGAGCTTAAACTCCACTACCTTTGGGAAGTTTCCACGATCTACAGCCCCCTTCCCATCCAAGTGTTCCCATTTCATTTGTCCTTTTTCTTATTGTACTTTTTTCATTATTACTTGCTTAATTGTTTATCTACACTGAATTGGAAGTTCCATAAAGCAGCAACTATATCACTTTTGCTTACAGTTACATCCTCAGTACAGTGCTAAACACAAAGCAAATACTGAAAACACACTTACTGAATGAGTGAATAATGAATGCATGAATAAATGACATTTTATGACTCAAAAAGAATCAAACTTTCCAGTAGAAAATTAGCCAAGCACACAAACTGGCAATGTACCATAAATCAAAACAATGCACTGATAATAAATATGAAATTATTTACTGCATTTATCATAGTATTATTATATTAGTAAGCAAAAATGTAAATTATTATGATATACTTTTTCATGTATCAGAAAGGGAACCGTATAAAGAATTAATGTTCCCAGAGACAACAAGGAAGTATGGAAATGAACAACCTCTTATAGAGCCAACAAGTATGTAAAGTGAGTCCACTTTTCTGGAAAATATTTTGGCAATATATTTTTCACCTACACCAAGTAATTCCACTGTAGAGAAATTCTCCTTAAAAAGATCAGGGGAAAAAAATGAGCTAAGATATATTTATTCATTATTCAAAAAAATGCAGAAAAGGATGCTTATTTGGAAGAATGGGAAAAAAATGTAAATAAGCCCACAGTATAGGGTTGGTTAAATATAGTATATCCTTTCAATGGAATACTGTGCACCAATTAATAACAAGCACCAGATATATATATTTATTGAAATGAACCATATTGTTAAATGAAAAAAAGTTATTGAAGAATATCTACAGTATCATCCCATTTTTAAAATACGCATATATGT
The DNA here is from genome assembly GCF_048773025.1 of Camelus bactrianus. Classification (NCBI taxonomy): domain Eukaryota; kingdom Metazoa; phylum Chordata; class Mammalia; order Artiodactyla; family Camelidae; genus Camelus; species Camelus bactrianus. The sequence goes on from NC_133541.1 coordinate 44,658,929, forward strand.
GTGTGCATTAAAGAATCTGAAAAGGTATCTGCTAAAATGTTAACAGCATTTATCTCTGGGAGGTGAGATTTGGAGCAATTATATTATTTTCTTTTTGCATATCTGTAATTTCTGATTTTTCCACAATGAGCATGTAGTGTCTGTATAATTTTTTCAGGGAATAAATAACAATGTTCACATTATATATTAAAGTGAAAAACACATGTTATAAAACAGTATGTATAGTAATGACACAATATTTGTAAAAAAAAAAGAAAAATATATATAAATATATCTATGTATGTATATATATATGCATAAGAAAGCTAGAAGGACATACACGAAAATGTTAATAGTAGTTATTTATGGGTAGTGGGATTATGGGTGATTATTTTTTCTTTTTGCTTTTCTGTGTTTTCTAATTTTTCTACAATGAATATGTATTACTTGTGTAATAAAAACTAATAATAAAAGTTATAAAAAAAAATGAAAAAGTGAAAGAGACATTGTGACTCACCACTCACCCAGACCCTACCTACCCCCTCCGCCCCACCCCACTGACATATTACCTGTCACAATGGGGGCAGTGGTGATATGGAGAGAAAACACCAGGGCATCATAACTTTTGAAGATAGAAGAGAGAGACAGACAGGCAAAGGAGGGTGGGGAGGAAAGAGAGGAAGAAAAGAAGGAAAGAGGGGACAAAGGGAGGGAGGGAGGAAAGAAAGAATTAAGTGAAAGTGAAGTCAGTGGAAGAAGTATCAGAACAGGCTTTGGAAACTCCTTCACTAACCACAGCAATGTCTCTAAATTTCGCTCGTTTTCCTGATAGGGCAAAAAAAAAAAAAATACACTGAGTTGAATAATTTTATTTTCTATTAACATATGATACACACGTCTGGAGAAACATCTAGGAATTAAATTCTGACAGGAATGTATCCCTGAAGTGTTAAAAAAAAAAAGGCAAACTCTCGAGTCCAGCTCGTTGTCAGGATTGTGCAGTAGAGCCTGGCGTTACACACTGCTGTCTGACTCTCAAAGCGCTGCAGCAAAGCACACAACTACGGCGCCCAGTTCCAGCATCCGTTCTCTCCTTTCTTGCCTTAGCCACACAGATCCCAAATTTCAGGGACACACTGGTCACCAAAAGTAAATACTCCATTTCCTAAGCTCCCTTGCTTGTGGGTGTGGCAATAGAACTGAATTTTGGCCAATAGGATATGAGTGGAATTGTGCAATTTCCAGGTAACATCCCTAAAATAAGGGACCTGCATTTCCCTGTTCTTCCTCCCCTCATCACTGGGCTGAAACAACTGTCTTGGACCAGAAATTGACACCACATGAAGATGACAGAAGCGCCCTAACAGAGATGACCTATCTCATCCTGTTATCTGCTTAAACGATTAATTAATAACTTCTATCTCATGTAAGGCATTAATAACGTGAATCTGTGTATAGAAGAACTCATTAACTAAATGAATTAACTTCTGTAAGCCTCAGTTTCCTCAGGGTAAAACAGAAGTAATTCATCAGTATCACAAAAGGTTCAACCAAATGACTGTCCAATTACTTGCTTAGAATCAAAGCTCTTTTATGAGAAAAATCAAACACATCAAACATTGCAAGATAATGTGTTGCAGAATATCAGAAAAGGGGAAATCTTTGAAGCAAATAGTGCTTTTAAGTCAAATGGTCAATAGATTTCCATCTGGAAAAAAATTAAACTTCACCCTTGCCTCATTTCAAATTGATTACTGATCTAAAAGTGAAAGGTAAAACAATAAAGCTTCCATAAGATAATATAGGAGAATATCTTCACAGACAAGAGTTGTGGGACAGTTCCTAAAAGGACACAAGCCACATTGGAAAACTGTTCAACATTATCTGCTATCGTAGAACATATGTGTACCTATAACCCAACACTTTCACTCTTAAGTAGAGACTCAACAGAAATACCTGTGTGTGGATTCAAACGTGGGTAAAAGAATATCCATAAGGGCATTATCTGTAATAGCTTTAACCCATAAACAATTCAACAAAGAACCCATCAACAAAAGAATGGGAAAGTAAATTGTATTATACAGACACAGCTAAGTACTATACAGCAATAAAAAGAAATGACAATCTCCAGGTCCATCCATGTTGCAGCAAATGGCATTATTCTTTCTTGTGGCTGAGTAGTATTCCATTCTAAGTATATACTACATCTTCTTTATCCATTCACCTGTCAGTGGGCATCTAGGTTGCTTCCATGTCTTGGCTAGTGTAAATACTGCTGCTATGAATATTGTGGTGCATGGATGGACCTGGATATTGTCATTCTAAGTGAAGTAAGCCAGAAAGAGACAAATACCATATGATATCACTTACATGTGGAATCTAAAAAAAAGACACAAATGAACTTATATACAAAACAGAAACAGACTCACAGACATAGAAAACAAACTTATGGTTACCAGTGGGGGAATGGGGTGGGAAGGGATAAATTGGGAATTTGAGATTTGCAGATACTAACTACTACATATAAAATAGATAAACAACAAGTTTCTACTGTATAGCACAGGGAACTATATTCAATATCTTGTAGTAACCTATAATGAAAAAGAATATGAAAAGGAATATATGTATGTATTTATATGACTGAAACATTATGCTGTGCACCAGAAATTGACAAAGCATTGTAAACTGACTATATTTTAATAATAGAAAAAAAGAAATGAACTCTATTATAGCTATCTACAACTAGACAAAAGAATAAAACCGTTATAGTGCTGAGTGGACAGACCTAGGTGTAAAAGTGCAAACTGCCTTTGGTAGCCAACTTCACATAGCCGAAATGGATGCTGTGGTTGAGTAAAACAAACATAGGCAGGGATCACAGTAGCTACTACAGTTCACCCCTAGCACAGCTCAGATCCACTGGCTTCTCACGTTGATCTACTCCATCCAGGTAGAGCTGCTTCTGGATTCTTTGTGATTTGTTACCGCAATTCACAAACACAAGAAGAAGGATAGTGGACAGAGCACAGCAGTTGGTCCCAAGACCACAGATGGCTGATACTCATCACTTCTCTCTTCTACCACCCATCCCAAATTCCCTTCATCCTAGACTGGCACTTCCGAGTTTCCTGGTATGATGACCCAGATCCTCCCTCCTAATGGTCTGAGACCCGGTTACCAGACCACTGGATGGTTGCTGTACTTGCCCACTTACAGTTAAACCTGAAAAACCCATGAGCACACCAAGAGGTGACCCAGTCACCTGAGTGCCAAAAATCTTCCTCTGGGACCTCATTATGCTGCAGCAGCCCTCCTTCCTCAAGGTGATCAGGGCCAGTAACTTGTCAGTGGGGTAACTCTCTCCTTCACCTACTAGTTTTCTGGCAGGAGGGACCTAAGCAACCAGGTAGCTGAGGTAGCTTAAAGTTCAGTGGGGCTCTTATTTTCTCTGCTCTGTGACCCAGGCCCTCTAGACACACAGATTCTATACCCCTTAATAGGAAGGACAAATTCTCAGTAGATCATTGTGGCCACTCCTACTTTCACCCCTTGTTTTTTGGACCCATATATTCTATGTACTGGTGACTCAGAGCCAAACAGTGACCACTAAGTTAAGAAATACAGTGCATCCTGTGTATAGTGCACCAAGTGTTGCAAGGTATCCTCTCCTTTAAGGGGCCATGCCGCCACTCTGTTGGGATGATGGCTTCTGTTTGGTGGAGTATGTGTGTGAACAGTGCATCCTAGTCATATGGATGCACCTCCTTTGCTATGAAGTGGGGCCTTTGGTCTGAGGCAATGTTATATGGGGTCTCATATGGGTAGGTGAGACACTGAGTCCACGGATAATGGTGCTGGCTAAAGGCCTGCAGATGGTCATGGCAAACCCATATCCAGAAACCACGCCAGTCCCAGTTAGGTTGGTGTCATCAACTTGTCACTGAGTGGCAGGTTGTTCACCCCCAAGAAACGGTATTTTTTCAAGGGTGCAGTGTCAGTCTCTGTTGGAAACAGGCTGGACACTCAGCAGTGGCTGTAAATAGTCTTGGTGAGAAAAGCCTGTCTTAGCTTCTTATTCCACTGCTGTAACAAATTACCACAAACTGAGTGGCTTAAAACATGAAATTAATCACTTACAATGCTGGAGGTCCGAAATCAGTTTCAACGGTCTAAAATCATTCCTTCTGGAGACTTGAGGGGAGAATCTATCTCCTTTCCTTTTCCAGATTCTAGAGGCCCCTTTGTCCATGTTCAAGCCGGCAATTCTCTCTGACTATGGCTGTGACTATGACTCCTACTTACATCATCACACATCCTCCCTCAACTCCTGTTCTTCTGGTTCCCTCTTATAGGGAACCTTGTTGTTACCTTAGACTCACTGAGACAACCTAGGATAGATCATTTTCCCATCTCCAGAGTCTTAACATGATAAGATCTGCAAATTTCCTTTTGCCAAGTAAACTAACATATTTCTAGATTCTAGGGATTAAGATGTGAACATCTTTGGAGGGGGCCATTATTCTGTCTCCCACAAAACACATGCTGTTGGACCCATTCACAGCCTCCATCTCTTCCAGGAGCTGCTTTTTGAACAGTGTATCATTCTCTGCTGCAGACAGTGTGACGTTGCTCTAGAACCCTAAGCATCTATGTCAAGACTCTTACTGGAGTTTGCCAGCATCTTCCCACCATCCTTCTGTACCCAGATACCTGATGTAGCAGTCTGCCAGATGGTATGGCCTAAGTGACCGGGTTGCTTATGCTGAAGCCTAACCCTGCTGCAGAGCCACTTCCCCTTCTTGCTCTGGGACTGATTTAAAACTAGAACTCTCAGCATCACCCAATAGCTGGGTCAGAGGCCTACTACCAAGTGTGAAATACACTGTCTCCAAAGCCTGAAAGGACCAACCAGGCCTCACATTTCTTTCTCAGTGGTAAGAGATGCAAGGGACAATACCTTTCCTTCACTTTGGATGGGATATCCCAGCAACCCCAGACCAATGGACTCCTAAAAAGTCACTGAGGTGAGGGGGGGGGAGGGAAAAAGCTCAGTGTAGAGTGCATGCTTAGCACGTACAAGGTCCTGGGTTCAATCCCCAGTACCTCCATTTAAAAAAAAAAAAGTCACTGATGTGCAGGTCTTTCAATCTTTGTAAAGTTCCTCTCCCATCCTCTGGAGTTCACATGTCTTACCAGGGTAATTACCACTTCATGCTCCCCAAGTCCAAGGAACATGATGTCATCAACTTAGTGATGGACAAATGTGATGGTCTTTGAAGGACTGGACTATGCTGTTGTGAGAAATGGTGAGGCCTGATAGGAACAGAGAAGTCTGGTTTCAAAAAACCATCTGAGGACATGGCTTTATGCTAATCCCCAGGTATCCAGCCACTTAATGATTAAAGTGAACATTATAAAATGAGAACATACGGAGCTATAGACCTGGGAGGTCTGCGAGAGATAGAGAAGGCTGATTCTAAAAGGTCATGGGAGGACATGGAGTTGGGCTGTACCCCAGGTACACAGCTGCTAAGTAGTAACATTATACAATGAGTAACAGAGAGTTCTATCGTCTATGTTCTGATTGTTAGATAAAGGCCCATAACAATATGGCATAATTTGTAACAGTGCATAGGTACTTAATGGCTGACTAAACTCAGCCTGGGCTTTTAGGAATTTCCTCTTCACCTGCCTCAAGGAAAACCTCTGCTGGGGACACTTAAGGACAGTTAATTTGTTGTAGGGAAGATTAAAGTAGTAATTCTTATTGGGGACTCAGAGTATGTCTAAAATCCTGATCCTCTCCACACTTCTTGCACCTTTGCCTCAGCCTCCTAATTGCTGCTTCTTCCAGGCCAGGGATACTTCATGAGCCCGTGCAGCCCCTCCTACCTGTATTCTGTCCAAATTCACGAGAGGTGAAGGTCTCAGCAATTGCACTGCTGCAACATCCCGGGGCCCACTGCACCCACCATCAAGGCTAGGGACCTCACTGCCATCTGCCTGGTGAGTAATTCCATCCTTAGAGTTAGCTTCCTAGGACCACTTCTGGTACCCAGTGTCTTAGGGTAGGCTTCATAGGAGCAGATTCTAAAAGAAGGACTTGTGTGCATGTGATTTTTTTTTTTTTTTGAAGGATGCTCTTTTGGAAAATCCCAGGAGGGAGAGATGGAAGCAGGGTAGTAAAGAGGAAAGATTTTGAGCAAGAATGTTGTCTCGGGTAAAATCTAGGCTGCCACGGGTGGGAGAGAGTGGGTCTGGAGCTTAAACTGCATCACTTAATTGTGCCCCCGGAGGCAAGGAATCCAGCTTCTTATCCTAGCATTCATCAGTCACTGATGTGGGCCACCTGGCAAGGGGACTGTGCAGAGTAGCCTCTTGAGAAAGATGGCCCATCAGCCGAGGGCAGTTCTCTGTGACTCATAGACCCAAGTGGAGGAAGTTGCGATGGCCCAGGAAAGGAGATCTGAGCAGGGTACCAACAGCATCTTCTATGGTTGCCTTCCACTGGGGTCTCACATGATCATCCTATTTACAATAGGAGGCCCAGCACTCCCCAGCTCCCTTCCTTGATTTATTTTCTTCCAAGGAGCTTATCAACTTTAATATTGACTCATTTTATTCATATCCCCCTTGACTAGAATGCCAGCTCCATAAGGGCAGAATTTATTGTCTGGATTGGATCACTGTCCAAAGAGTGCCTGGCACACAGCCATCCCTGAATAACTATTCTGAATGAATAGCTTGTTAATATAACTGTCTGGTCAGCTGGCATGTCAAACAGATGGATATCTTTTCAATCAACAAAACAATCATTTCTCTATCCTGGGCTTTCCTCAGAGAATTTTCTTCTTTAATTGGCAACTACTATTTTTCCCATCTGCAGTAAGGCTGAGACTGTCCAAGAGATTTAACTATGTATTCTCCTAAGTTCTTTAAGCTCTGTCCTCATCAATATGTGTTAGGAGAAAATAACCCAAAGCAATAAGTTAATATAGATGTCAAAAGTAGCATCATTAAGTTACAAGTTCACAGTGCTTGGGCCTCAGCTATTACCTTTTGACTCTGCAAAAGAGGAAACTTTATATTTTTTTATTTTTATTTTTTAAAGTCATAGTTTATTTTTATTTGGAGGGATGATTAGATTTATTTATTTGTTTGTTTGTTTGTTTGTTTTTAAGGGAGGTACCAGGACCTCCTGCATGCTAAGCACACACTCTACCACTGAGCCATACTCTCCACCCAAGAGAAACTTTCATACGAAAAAAAATTTTTCACAGAACTGCACTGGGTGAAGGTCACCATCCTATTACTCAATGTAGGAAACTTGACTTGATGGACAGTGCTCCAAGTTTGGCCTCACAGTATAAGGGTTTTCATTCTAGCTCTTGCATGATGGCAGAAGTTGATTCCCATCTCATGCTGTGTGATCCTGGGTCACTATGTTTCAGTCACCACATCTGTAAGGCGGAGTGATGTGTCTAAGGAAAAGCCCTCCCAAATCTACCTACTGCACTAGATGTCTGACAGGAAAGAGGAAAAAAAAAATTAAGTACATCGTGCAGAAAAGCTTTCTTATGGAGAATTTTTTCCAATCTAGTTCCATTTCTAAAAATCCCCTCGACTCTCCTACTAAAACTCCATCTCTTAACACAGTGCATTGTCTGTCTCTGAGGGTTCCAGCTTGTCTCCCACCTATATCAGAATGTAATCTCCATAAGATTAATGAGAGGTGTCTTCACCCCAAGTTAGCGTTCATGTTGCCCTACATGTTCTGAACTCCAACTGCAGCACGTGATCCAGGCTCACCTCCCCCCATCTCCTCCAGCAGCCCACTGTCCTTTGAGCTTCCCCCTCCACTCAGAAATCACTTCTGTTTCATTTTCTCACAGATTTTAAAAGGGATTTCTACATACCCATGAGCTTCTAGAACACTGGTGCCACTGCATACTTCTCCAAATTTTGACCCATACGAAAGTTTGTTTTTGCTAAATTTTGCTAGGGTGAGTCTGTCACTGAGCTGGGAAGACTGTGTGACTTGCTATAGAGCAGGAGCCATCTTCAAATTAAAGGTAAGAGGCTTAGAAAATATCAAACTGGAAGATCATGTGCTTACTGAACATACACTAGTTTTGTTTCACTAACATGTAACAGAGTATCATTACGGCAGTGAACAGCTCTGCTAAAAATTGGCACAATGACAAAGGGAAATGAGGTAAGTAGTTCAAAAACTATTATGCCACAAAATTCTAACGTTAGAACCTGTGCTGCACTCCTGATACATTAACCTGGAAATGAAGCCATTAGTCAACCACCACCACTCACCGCCAGCTTTAACTACTCGTTGTTAGCCATGAACCAACTAGGCTCACCGGACATGGAGACTAGTCTACAACTTAAAAGAGAAAGACTATCATCAGACAAACAAATTAAAAACACTGACACTGGAGAAAAAAGTAATCGTTCTAAATATACTCAAATAAGTTTGAAAAGATTGCATCCCCATCAAACAAATACAGGATATTCTGAAAGAGGAAAAATTAGGGAGTAAAAAGGAGCTAATGAAAATTCAAATCAATTGCTGAAATAAAAATTCATAATAATTATTGAACAAACCACTACTAAATCAAATACAGCAATACAGAAAAAAGATAATATAGCCAGACCAAGGGGAGACTATCCCAGGAACCTATGACTGGTTCAGTTTTCAAGAATCAATCACTGTTATTCCCCGTATCAAGAAACTAAAGGAGAAAATTGTATGCTAATCTCAGTAGATGGGGAGGTGGGGGAGCATATGATAAAATTCACCATCCATTCATGATTTTTAAAAAAATAACTCTAGCAAACTAGGAATTAAGGGAAATTTCCACAGAAGGATAAGGGGCATCAAAAAAAAAAAAAAAAAAACCTACAGCTAACATTATACTTTATGGTAAAAGACTGAATGCTTCCTCTCTAAGAAGTCAGAGGTGAGAATGTTTACTCTTACCAAAATTGTACTGAAGCTATAATATCATAAATGTGGGCTAAGATATGAGAAATTGGAATACTAGCCCATTGCTGGCGGGAATGTAAAATGGTTCAGCTGGTTTAGAAAATCATATGGCTGTTTCTCAAAATGTTAAACATAGAGTTACCATATGACCCAGAAATTTCACTCCTAGGTATATACCCAACAGAAATGAAAATCATACGTCCACACAAAAATCTGTAAACAAACATTCTTAGCACCATTATTCATAATAGCCAAAATGTTATCTAAAAAATCAATCAGCAAATGAATGGATAGATAAAATGTGGTTTATAGCCACACAATGAAATATTATTTAGCAGTAAGACAAAACGAAGTACTGATACATACGACAAGATACACAAACCTTGAAAACATTATGCTAAGCGAAAGAACCTAGTCACAAGAGACCACATGTTGTATTATTTCATTTATGTGAAATGTCCAGAACAGGTAAATCTATAAAGACAGAGACTAGATTGCTGGTTGCCTAGAGCTGGCAGGTGGAGGGGAAATGGAGAGTGACTGTGCTGATGGGTATGGGTTTCTTTTAACAGTGAGGAGAAGGTTCTAAAATTGGCTGTGGTGATGATAACTGCACAACTTTGTGAATATGCTAAACACCACTGAACTCTATACTTTAAATAGATAAATAGTATGGTATGTGAATTATAAAGGTTTTATTTGTTCAAATGTACCAGTGGTCCTAGTCAGTGAAACAAAGCCAGAAAAGGAACTCCAGGCAAACAGACTGAAAAGGAAGAAATGAAACTTCTCTATTTGCAAACGACATGGTTGTCTATGTCACAAACTCCACAGAATCTACAAAAAGGTACTAGATCTAAAAAGTGATCTTATTAGCAAGGTCACAGGATATAAGGTCAATAGTTGAAATTTTAAAAAGTATCATTTGAAATAACATCAAAAACTATGAAATACTTAGGTATAAGTCTTACAAAATATGTGTAGTATATCTATATTAAAAACTAAAAAAAAAAACTGATTAAAGAAATCAAATTTGATCTAAATAAGTGAAGCAATATGTCATGTTTATAGATTGAGAGATTTAATATTATTAAAAGGTTAATTCTCCCCAAACTGATTTATAGATTAAATGCAATTCAAATCAAAATCCCACCAGAATTTTTTGTATAAATCGTTACCTTGATTCTAACTTATATGGGAAAGCAAAAGAACTAGAATTGCCAAAATAATTTTGAAAAGGAAAACCAAACTGGAGAACCACAATAACTGATTAGGCTTAATATACAGCTACAGTAATAAAGACAGGGTAGTACTGGTAAAAGGACAGACACATGAAACAACGGGACAGAACAGAGTTCAGGAATGCATACACACACACACTCACAAGTCAACTCATTTTCAGCAAAGAAGCCAAGCCATTTTAATGGAGAAGAAACTGTCCTTTCAACAACTGGTGCTGGAACAACTGGCCATTCATATGCAAAAAAATGACCCATACCTTGCATTATACTCAAAAATTAACTTAAAATTTTAAACTCAAATGTAAAAATCTAAAACCATAAAAACTTCTAGAAAAAAATACAGAAGAAAATATTTCTGACGCGAGTCTAAGGTAAAGATTTCTTAGATAGGACACAAAAAACACAAATCGTGGAAGAAACATTGATACGTTGGAATTCACCAAAATTAAAAATGTCTGCTCTTTGGAAGACTGTTAAAAATAAAAATAAAAATCTAGCCCCAGATTAGGAGAAAGTGTTTTGTAAAATACACATCTGATGAAAGGTCGATATCCAGAATATATAGAGAACTCTTGAATTCAATAAGAAAACAAACAACCCAAATAAAAAAATAAGCAAAAGATTGATAAAACATTTCATCCAAGAAGATATACAGATGGCTAATAAACATACAAAAAGAAATGCTCAGCATCATCAGTCATTGAGAAAATGTAAAATAAAGCCACAGTGAGATCACACTCTATACCTATTAGGGGCAGGGGAGTGGTGAAAAATGACAATACAAAGTGCTCCCAAGGATATGGAGCACCTGGAACTCCAAGCATTGCTGATGGGAATGCAAAATGGTACCTCCACTTTGGAGAATAGTATGGCACCTTCTTGTCAAGAAAAACCATACACTTACCATCCCATTAACCCTATTCTGAAGCATTTACCCAAGTGAAAACATGTCCACTCAAAAACTTGTACGTAGAAATTGACACAACACTGTAAACTGACTATACTTCAATAAAAAAATAAATAAAAATTAAAAAATAAAAAACACTTGTATGTGAATGCTTATAATGGCTCTGTTCTATAATAGTCCAAAACTGGAAGCAACTCAAATGCCCATTGTACACCTTACATTAAAACGTTATATGTCACAAAAAATGAAAAATAAAAATGACCAGGATATGCAACAATATGAACAAGTCTCAAATGCATTATGTTAAGTGAAAGAAGCCAGACTCAAGTGCCTACTCAGTGATTCTATTTATACGATATTCTGGAGAAGCAGAACTAAAGGGACAAATAAGAAATGAGTGGTTGCTGGGGACTAGGGAAAAGGGAAGCAACTGACTTATGCAACAGCATGAGAGGACTTTTGTGGGTGAATGCAGCGTTCTACGCCTTGTTTGTGGTGGTTACCTGATTGTGTATGGTTTGTCAAAATTCAGAAATATTTACCAAAAAAGGGTGCATTTAACCGTATGTAAATTATACCCAATACACATAACTTTAGAAAATCTGCTAAAGTGTCACTCATTTCCTTACTGAATTTACCTCAATCTGGAATTCTAGTTCTCAGTCTTACAGCTTGGAAACCCAATTGTCAGCAGAGTCTCAAGAGAATTACATTAACACATTAAGAATCACATTAAGTTTACAAGAATTGATACATAAACCAAAATGCCAATTGATTTGTTTGTAATGAGACATAGAATTGCCAATGTTAATAGATAACCTATATTTTCTGGTCAAATTGTTCTCTCCCTGTGATCATACTTCATGGGAAATAAAATTATAATCAGATAGTTGGGTTTTGGTTTCTGTGACTCTCATTTTCTTAATGATAGAAGGATGACCAACCTCAACTCTGACTGATAACTTGTCCTTCTTAAATGGTAATACCTTCAATTGACTCATAATTGAGTCTGGCAGACCTGGGAACAACTCTGCCCCTTTAAGGCGACACTGCTCTCTGTGTTGTAATTTATTATAAGCTAACGTCACAGTTTAATTCTTACAGGGCAACTTCACTTTCAGGTTCTTAGGGGAATTTTCCCTGTCATTTCCTTGTACGAGCTACAAAGTGGTAATTGCTTAATATGCAGTCATTCCCTAAATTATTTTACAAAGTAGAATCTTGAAAATAACTTGTCATAACCCACAAAAATGACCCCCTAAAGGAAGCAGCTTGTTACAGTAGAGGCATGGACTAGAAGTCAAAAGTTCTAGGGTTCAACTCCAGCTCCCAACAAGTCCATTTCTTTATCAGCCATGTAAAGACCATAATATCTGTCCTGCTGATCTCCAAAACTACCCGTAGATTCTATACAAATGCAGCAGACCTCTGACAGAACTTCACCAAGCAGTTGGGGAAATCACTAACATCCTAAAGAGTATCTTAAAATCTCTTCCACATAGTGAGTGCACACCACCACTAACTGAGCAGTGCCTGATTTCAAGCAGCTCCCCGTGCCAGGGGCAGCCCTGAGAAGAATACTATGTTGTTAACGTAAGCAAACATTTAAATAACTAGGGTCAACTTGCTTAAGGTGAGAAAAGAGCTACTTTGTAACCCCCGATGTGAGTGTCAGATATTGTCCTTTTGCCCCTTCAGATCCACCTCCATCCTTCTCCAACCTGCCCTACGCCCCAGGAGGATGACCCCTGGGAGTTCCATCAATGGGCTGTCTTGGCCTTTGGCTTCCAAATGTGTTCTGTCAAAGGGGAGCCCTGGCAGGAATGAGCAAGGAGGGGAAAAAGATAATGAAGTCAGGGTATGTATCACCCTGACTCTGTCCCCACAGGACCACAGTGGGCTGGCTATCTCTCCGACCTGAACATCTCAACTCCTAACAGATGGCCCTCCCCATGCGGGGCTCTCTCCAGGTTCTGCTCCATCGGGGTGGTAACGCGAACTCACTGTTAGTAGCCCTGGCATGCCACATTCTCTCTTGTGGCTCCCCTATACCCTGTCTACACTTTATAAGTCCTTTTATTAAACTTTCTTCAAATCAGCCATCTGTTCCCTACAGGTAGAGTCACTTTGTATTGTTTTTTTTTTTATTGAAGTATACTCAGTTTACCATGTTGTGTCAATTTCTGGTGACAGCATAACAGTTCAGCCATACATATACCTACATGTATTCGTTTTCATATTCTTCTTTATTATAGGTTACTATAAGATATTGAATATAGTTCCCTGTGCTATACAGTAGAAACTTGTTGTTTATCTATTTTATATATAGTAGTTAATATCTGCAAATCCTGAACTCCCAATTTATCCCTTCCCACCCCCTTCCCCCTCCCCGGTAAACCTTGTATCTTATATCCTATAGTTGATATACACACATTGATGCTTTTATGCTAAAGGCAGCACAAAACATTCATTTCTTCAACAAATATTCATTGAGAGCCCCCTTCATGCCAGGCCTTTGGGAATACAGCAGTGAAAACCATAAATAAACTCTCTCCCTCTGTCCTCAGATGGGTGACTAAGGAGGGCTTTCTCAAGGAGATGACACGGAGGCAGATTTCAGGACAAGGTGAAAAAAAAAACAGACATACAAAGATCTTTAGAAAGAACTTTCCAAGCAAAGGACAAACAAGAGTAATGACTGAGGCAGAAAGAAGGCTGTCCTTTCCAGGGACATACAAATCCATGTGGATTCAATCCAGAGTGAATGAAAGGGGAAATGGTGGGAATGGTAGGAAATGGGAGCCCTTGTAGGCGGTGTTAAGGGATGTGGATTTGATTCCAAGTGTAATGGGCAGCCCGTGGGAGTGGGGCTGGGGGAAGGATTGAGTCTGGGAGTAACATGACCTGATTTGCATTTTCAGGTTCACTGGCAGCTGTGTGTGAATAGACTGTAAAGCAAGAGTGGCAGCAGAGACAAGTCACGAGATAGCTGTGGGGAGAGATCATGGTGGCATGGATCAGGCTGGTGACAATGGGAGATAGGGAGAAGTGACAGGACTTAGGAAGTATCTAAATTTACTAACAAGTTGGAAATGGAGTGAGGGGAAAAGGAAGAGGATGTTGCTAAAAATTCTGATCTCAGTAACTCAGATGCCATTTCCTGAGATGTAGAATACCAGGTTTTTGCGTATTGGGACAGCTATGGAGAAGGAAGAATCTGTGCATTTATTTGATATCCAAATTGAGATGCTGAGGAGGCACTTATGAGCCTGGCTCATAGAAAAGAGATGAGAGTTCAAGACACATGTGGGACCGGATGAGGTTACCCCAGGAAACAGTGTGTCTGGAGAAGATTAGGGACAGGGACTGAGCCAGGAAGAGCAGCTGGGATTAAAGCTTGGGAGAAAGAGGAGGAGCCAGCAGTGAAGCCTGAGAAAAAGCACCAGAAAGGAAGAAGGAAGAGGCTAGTGATGGGTGACAAGGACCCATGTAAGACTGAGAACTCCATCACCTAGGGAAAGGGTGTTCGAGAAAAATCAATTGTGCTCAATGTGGCTGGAAAGTGAAATAAGACAAAGCTGAAAATTAAATCACTGAACTTGCCAACATGTAGGATGGTGATGATTTCAACACTGAATGATAGAAAAAAGTAGATGAATGAGAACATGGGAGGTTATAGAATGAAGAGCACAAGTAGATACAACAATTTGCAGGAGTTTTGCTGTAAGTGGAGCAGCGAGAGGGAAAGGTGGCATCAAGGAGGAGCTGCTGTCAAGACAGGAGATGTGAGAGTGTGTTTATATGCTGATGGGATTTATCTAGCCCAGAGAAAAACTGGTCATGTAAGAAAGAGGGGAGGTAAGTTAAAGAACAAGATTTTGAGGAGATGAGAGAAGGAGCCACAGGATAAGCAGAGGAGTCAGACATCCTAAATTCTTGATTCTAAATTTCATCTGTATATTAGACTCCCTTAAGAATTAAAAAAAAAAAAAAAAAAGATGAGATGGGAGGGTATAGCTCAAGCGGTAGAGCACATGCTTAGCTTGCACGAGGTCCTGGGTTCAATCCCTAGTACCTCCTCTAAATAAATAAATAAATAAATAAATAAATAAACCTAATTATCTCCCCCCTGAAAAAATAATTAAATCATACAATAATAAATAAATAAAAATATTTTTTTTAAATGTCCCACACCAGATTAATTAATTCAGAATCTCTGGAAGTGGCATTCGGACATCAGCACTTTAAGAATTCAATCTCGATGCAAGTTTGATACAAGTCTGGAATTATTTGTTTCTTAAATATTTGTTAAATTTACCAGTGAAGCTATCTGGGCAAAGATTTTTATTGTGGGAAAAACTCATATTACAAATTATATTTCTTTATAAATTACAAAAATAAAATTCAGTCTCAAGCCCCCATTGATAACCACGGATGCATTGAAACAGGAGCAAAGACATACTGGATATAAATACAGGTAGTCTGGTGGTGGGAAGATGAGGCATTTCTCCCCTGACGCCTTCTGTTTTCTCAGTGAAATCTGAAACAAGGTCTGAGCTGAGAGGATGTGGTTGGTTTGAAGAGCAAGAGGGCTGAGGTATGAATAACTCTAGGAAGTAAGAAAGCAAATTTATTTACAAAATACAATAGGATTGCAAGGATTTGCAGAGGGGCCCACTTAAGATTTGTGGTGATAAAGGTAATGTAAGACTAAATTAGCACAGCTGTGTTTCTTCTCCAGCCTGGACCATCCGCGACAGGCGAGGAGTAGGTGGAGACATTCCTTTTGTGATATTTGAAGTAGTTGCCATTGCATGACTCCTGAATAAAGTTACAAAGTGGGGACGAGCAGTCTTTAGACATTTCATACCCACCTTCCTGCTTCCTAAAACTTAAGACACTCCAGGCTGACTTAACTCCTCCCGCCATCCCACTAGGACATTCTAAAAGAGAAGCCAATAAATCCGAACAGAATTGTAACTGGTGGAAAGGCTGATGGAGGGGAAAGGAGATTTTTAGCAGTATCTTACTGAGCCACAATTTAAAGTAAATAAAAGTAAAGTAAAAAAATGTACAAACCTTTGTGTACTGCTTGATAACTTTGCATATTTATATATACCAATACCAGATGGAGATATAAAACCATTCTCACCACCCCACAAAGTTCCCCCACAGGGCCAGTCCTCACATGCCCAGGATGAGACTCTAAGGCTGATTTTTCTGATTTCCACCCTCATTCCAGACAAAGCTGAGGGTCAGAAAGGAATAAGCCCTAACCAAAGAGTTTCTTTCATTCATTCATTCATTCACATATAATAGATACATGGATGATACATGCATGTAGAACCTGGATTTCAATGTCATCTCTCCTTTGTGCCAGAGATTGCCTATCCCCTCCTCCTGGGCACCTCCCAGAGCTGCAATCTTCCTGTTGCTAAATTCTCAAGTTGAGTTTGGGGCAGTGAACAGGAAGCCATCTGCAAAGGCTGCCTTCTAATGTCCCTTCCAGCTTTACCAGCTAATCATTCCAGGAGACCAGCCTCATCCATATTCGTAATGACAGGTGCTTATCATTGACTTAATTCCTTATCATTGATCCAGCAGCTAAAAAGCCTTCAGGCTCTGCAGTGGTGACCATACTCATTGTTGCTGATACATTGCTTTTGAAAAACAATTTACTTGAACTACATGAGAGTGTAGTTCAAAATGTGTCCCAAAGATGGCAGTATAATAATACTTTGTGCTCCACTGTGTCTTCCACTATTTTTAACTCTGCTAAATTAGAAAACATGTTAGGGGAAAACTTCATCATGAGAGACTCAGAAAAAATAGAATTTTGTTTTCTATTATTCTATTATTGCTACAGGAGCCTGTCTGCAAATAAATAACATCACACATCTGCATAGTATTTTAAAATAAGCAAAACACCATTACATGAGTTCTCTTAATCCTCATAACAAACCTGTATGATGTTTTTTTTTCATTTTATACCATAAAGTTCAGAGATCAATTATGATTAATTTAGGGCCACTCAGCTAGTAAAGCAGCAGAACCAGTTGTCCAAAGACAGAACTCTTTCCTACACACCTCTGCTTTGCAAAAAGCAAACATCTATAGGGTCATAATATACTTTAAATATCACAGGTTATTATGATCCAGAAGAAGTTTAAGGTTAGAATCACAGAATTTGGAGCTGAAGTTGTATTGTAAGTAGGGTGACCAACTCCTCCTGGTTTGCCTGAGACTTCATCAATGTTAACACTGAAACCTCCATGTTCTGGGAACCCTCTCAGTCCCAAGCAAACCAGGACCTTTGGTGACAAATTGCCCTGAATCACCCTGCCCACTGGTTACCTGGCAGTTGGCCAACAGTTCTGTAAGCTCTGCTAAGTGGGACCCAGAACATCGTTTTACATTTCATATTATTCTATAAATATTTATGAAATTGTAATTCAGCTTTGTGTTTCATTTGGGGGAAAAAATCTTTTCCACTGTTTCCTAGATAAGATATAATCTTTGGAGCCTCACTTGTTGATTCCAGACTCATTGGCTCAGCCCATTTTGGCATCATTTTCCACTCTGCTCGCTCCTAGTCTCAGCTTGGATCAAACTCCCTTAAAGTTTGAATATTCTATTCAGAGGCTGCTTTTTGAGAGGGGGCAGCAAAGTGCAGGAGCTGACAGATACTTTGTGTGGAAGAAAAGGACCTTCCTCTACTTGCCTCTGCTCTAACACAACGTAAGGCAAAACTAAGTTCTTTCCTATTTCAGATACTTCGGCACTTCAGTGTTGAATGTATGATACACAAATGGTCAGTCTTTCATTACCCTTTCAACTATCTTGGACATGTGAGGATTAACACAGCCATGGGAAAATAAAAGCGAAGTTGAGTCTACCCAGAGGTGAAGTAGGAAGGGCATATGGGTGCGTGTTATGTGAACCAGCTCACACAGGAGGCAGAGGACACACACACGTGTAGGAAAACATCCCCAAACACAACTCCCTGTACACCCCTGTGCCTCTGCCCTATTCTGTTCCACTCTAGAAAGCAAAGTCGATTAACTGGATTTGGAAAGCCAAGAGACTGGATGGACATTACTTGAACCAAAGAAATCAACCCTATCATATTAAAAAAAAAAAAACAAACTTTATATTTGTGACCTGATATTAAAATATCCAACAAAATGCTATTCAAAAAAAAAAAACCCTGAACATTAGGTAGCTTCTGTGAAAAGTGAATTGCTATAAACATTTAAAGTAGGGCCACACATTTACTCAAACTAAAATTCAAATATGAAAAGTAAATGTAGCTTTCAAAAAATTTTTCTAATCTTCACCAACCCAGAGATGTCTTAATCTCTTCAGTCTCAACAGTTTCTTTTCAGTATCAACAGCCCTTTTAGGGAGATGCTGTTTCTCCAAACCCCCCCCCCCCCAGCCTCATCGCAGAGATGGCATTTGGATTTATGTCCTTGTGGGGACCTATGACTCTCTCAGCTGTGCACCTCCCCTCCCAACCCGCTGGTGGCAGGAGGCCCGTGAAGTCGGGGGCTGGTGAACTTGTGAGGGGTCCTCCTTAGCCTGGCTTGGGCCTCACGTTCCTCCCTCCTGGCTTGATCCCACGTTGGCCACCACCCTCGCCATACATCCTCTTGAAGTCTAATGGTAATTCAAGTTTGCTCCCCACGAAGGGCAATCAGCCCTACAAATCCAACCGTGGTGAGGAGGAGGAAGATTAGGGAGGAAATGTAATGAAAATGAAGTTTTAAAAACATCAGCTGAAAATGTATTTTTTTCTCTGTCTCTCCTCTCCAGTAAATTAAGTTGTTGGGTAGGGAGCCATTCTGTCATTATAGCCCCTAAGAAGGGAGGAGAATGAGAAGGCCCTGGCAGGAAGAAGCGTATGAGGGGAGGGAAGTTCCAACAAGTCAAGAAGAAGTGGTGATCTGGCCCCTATTGGCCTCCGGGAGATGATGGAGAAGGGAAGAGAACAGCAGTAGAAAAAGCACGACTTGGGATGTCCACTGTCTGATTTCTGGGCTGAATCACAGAGAAGACAGGCCAGGAAGAAAGACGCAGACTTCAGAGTCTAAGGACCCTTGTATGGCACAACGTGCTCCACCCTCTTAGCAACCCGAGGTAGCTCTTCAGGGCGCATGTGGGAGGGTTATGGGACGACACGCTGTTGGCGGGCTGCCGAGCCTCTCTTAGCTCCCGTTGTATAAAAAGTTGCTAGGAGTTCCCTAGTGGCTTGTGACGGAGCAAAAGGGAGTTGATGTTCCTGGCTGGTGAGCTTCTCCGGGTCACCCTACTGAGAGCCATGTCTCCAGGACCGTGACCCAGGGCAAGAGTCAAATGGCAGTTCACAGCCAGATCTCGGGTGACCCACGAGGCATCAGCCACAGCGGAGGGAGGTCTGAGCCAACAGCCTAGACCACTCCAAGAGAAACCAGACCACAAGTTCTCCAGGAACTTCAGCAACGGGAGCCAGTGGAGAGAGCAGGGATAAGATGGACAAGGAACATTCTTTCCACAGAAGGACAAGGATCCACTCACGGATAAGAGCCCTGCCCCCTCCCCCAGCTACAGTCACAATCACACAGAAAGGCAGTGATCCCAGAAGCCATCTTCGTCCAGGACAAGGTGGAGGGTGAAGAACCATGAAAAAATAAACATTTACTGGAAGGGCATAAACTAAAAGGAAACAGTTGAAATCAGAATATAATGATAAACCTTCATTTGCATTCCCCTGGCCTACACCACTCAGTAGGGTAAAAATTGTGGGGGTAGGGGCACGATAAGGAAGATCGGATCTTTGCTGAAAAATAAAATCACATTTTCTTTGCACTTTTTTGCTGTAGTAGTTAATAGAATGGTGTTTTTAGTGTATTGCTAATTCAGCAAATAGATCTTTTGATGAATTACTCAATCAGCTAATTACTAGTCCCATAAATCAGGGTTTGGCGAACTGGCACTCAGCAAATTGGTTTTTCAGCAAACCGATCTTTTGATAAATTGCTGTCTGGTGGATGGATCTGTTGCAGCCTACTGGTAAGAAAATAAGAGAGAATGCCCTCTCCCATGATGTTTATTTTGGCTCTGTGTTGTCTTAACACACATTTTGCACTAGTCAAAAACACTTGAGGACACATTTATATTGCTTTCATATCAGCACCTGCAGCTTCACCATCTTGGCATAAACATGAAGTCTAATGAACCGTGTATGACTAGTCACAAATTTAGTGTGAGTGGCTCTCCAAATACAGTGCTAGTCTTTCCAGTGCCCTTCCAGGCATGATCAGAATTTGGAAGAGGAAAGGAGGAAAATGGGGTGGGGAAGATGAAGGGGAGATTGAGTTATTAAAAAGTAACTGTGAAGCAACACACACCGATTCCATGAAAATCCACAGATTTTCCAGCCCTCGTGCCTTGGGCTCACTTTGAGATAATTGTCCTTACTTCAAGCCAATTTGTAGTTCTGCACCAAACAGAAGTCTTTCTCGTTGCTAAATTTTGTTGGTACCTGGTATGCAACATTTTTTACTAAGGTTTACTTTGCATAAGTTGAGATTTTCATGTCTCTGGGAGTAGACATACATCCTTAAAATTAAACTCATCCTATTGTCATGGATTCCACAACGTGGAAGCTCTCCCTGCCTGATCCTTTTGATTCTAGCTCTCTGCTCCAATACAACACAGCAGGTAAGTGCCATCAATGTCTCCCAAATACCACTCGTCACTTCTGCCACCAACAGTCTCTTGTTCTCCACCGTCCCGCCATACCTACTCTCTGCTCAATTCCTCTTTTTCCCAGGCTCTCTGATCCCAACCACTGCATGAAACCTTGCATCAACAACCTCAACCCGCACTCATCTCTCCATTTTTTGGATGCTTGCCTGCATCGCTCATTTCGGCTCTCAAACTCCATCCATATTTTGCTTATTTCATGTCTATGTCACTGTAAACACCACACATTTCTTGAACTGAGGTGACGTGTTTGATATTTCAGCACCTCGTTCACATACGCTCTAATAAAGGCAGACGGAATTGAATAGGATTTTCGACTCTAACTTAAACACTGTGCTCTGACTTAGAAACAACTGTGCTTGTTCATATGCTCAAAATAGACAGCACACCACATCATTTAGCAGAAAGAGTGCTTTCAGGAGGGTTTTCGTAACGATGGGGAAAGGTGGTGTTCAGCAATGGGACTGAATTGGTTCTCTGAAAAAACAACTTTGGAATATAATATTCTTCTTATAAATTTGTTGAACAAAGCATACAGGTCTAGCATATATGGCTATTTCTGAGGGGAAAATAAATTTAGGATCCAAATTAGATAATAGAGGCAGAGACTGAGTAATACACTTAAGAGAGGAAAACCTTACAAAACACAAGACAGGAAAATAAAGAGATTATCTTCATGTCACAATAGGTCATAAATTGAATATGAGGGTATTTTTAGACTGAATATGATATTGGGGTAGAATGAATAAGGCATACGTACTAGTGAACAGGGATCTGAAAACAAAATAATTCTTGACAAAGAGCTCATACACAGGCTTATTTTAAAATGCAATCTGCCCTCCACTCTTATCCCCAGATGCAGAACCCACAGATATGGAGGGCCAGCTCTATTGTGCCGTTTTATATAAGGGACTTGAGCATCCGTGGAATTTGGTATTCTGGTTTTTGTCCATGGGGGACCTGGAACCAACCTCCTTCGAATACCAATGAGAAAGTGTAGTAAGCTTCTTAAAGTTTCCTTAAATGAACTTAAAATCAATTTTTAAGGTAGTTTATGTGTATCTCAAGAATATATCTATTAAATACTTTGTGGACATTGAGATACATTCTTTATGTCCTATTGCAATTGGTTAATCTTTAAGGTACTAAAATTTCACTTGGGAACCTCATCCAGAGATGTGGAAAGACTGGAACTAAAAAGCAGATGAAATAAAGACTAAAAACAAAAGCAAAGCTTAAAGATTTTATAAACATGATTTTACCTATTTTTGATGTATATGTAAGTGTATTTTGATGTATATATAAGTCAAACTGTTAACATTACATATTTAGAAATACAGAGATAAATACCAGAAGAAACAGCTAAAAGATTTGGGAATAGTCCCTCTGTGGAGAGGAAAATGAAGATGGAATAGCAAAGGGAGGGACCATTTTTATTTTTTCATTATAAATCTTCGTAATACCAATTGGTTTTTAAAGTAATGCATGTATTACTTTGAAAAAAATTAAAATTAAATTCTAACGAAGCTGCTGAGGAACTGATTGGAGTTTCTGCAGACCTGGATGGAGCTTCTCGGCTGGTGACCTCCACTCTGGGTGACTGGGTAGAGAGCCAGCCAGAGAGGCCAGGTTTGCGACCGTTACTAAGTGGAAGTCTTTTCTCCAGGACTGTTTTCCTGAAGTCAGTCAATAGTGTCTACAGTGGATCAATCAAAATTTTGGTATAATCATGTTTTCAGAGATACGTAGATTATCACAAAATTAAGCAGACTTTTCTTCTAAGAAGGAGTGATGTGAGGAAGACAGAAGAGTGAATTGTCACTTTCCATTACAAGCCCATTTTCACCATGTGTATATACTAGTGGGAACACTTTAAAAAGTAACAGCTTTTTTTTTTGGTTACAATCCATTACAAATCATTTCCAAAATGTAAACCATCACTTTCCATAGGAACTGTGCCATTTTCACATTTGTTTTTTTGTTAAAAATCAGAAAATATCAAGAGCTCCAGGATTTATAGAGTTCGAGATTTCCCAGGACAGAGGGAGAGAGTACACATTTTTCTAATGCTGTTCCTATTTGTCTACCGGCCTCTGCTTTGTAATATGAGAGATTATGGTGTTTTGTTGGGAGAAGAATGGCATTTGTAGACCAGGATTTGTAAACATCTTACATCAGGCAGCATGGCTTACCAGCTCAGGGCAGACTGCTTTCCTTCCATCTGGGTTCGGCTCCTCCTTAGACAAGCTATTCAGCATCTCTGCTCTTCAGTTGTCTGTAAAATGAGGACAAGGGCGATACTCATCTCGCAGGACCATAATGAGAATGAAACAAATTAACACGAGCAAAGAACTTGTACATGGCACACACTATTCAAGTAGTAACTGTTGTTCCTGGATTCTTGGAATTTATAAAGTCGTTTTGTTACCGAAGCAAACTTGGGTCCGCTTGCCGGCGAAGCCAGTCCACTGACACCGGGTTGTGGTGAAGGACAGCGTGGCGTTTATTGCAGGGCACCAAGCAAGGAGTCTAGAAAAGCTGGTGCTTAAAAGGCCCGAACTCTCCAAAGGTTCTCAGGGAAAGATCTTTAAAGACAGTGTGAGGGAGCAGGGTTGTGGGGGAGTGTGCTCAGCTCGTGGACATTCTCCTGATTGGCTGGTGGTGAGGCGATCAGGAGTCAACATCGTCAGCCTTCTGGTTCCAGCCGGTCTGGGGTCTGCGTGCATGTGGGCAGCATTACAGTCAACTTCTCCCACCTGGTGGGGGTTTCAGTCTCTGCAAAACAGCTCAAAGGCCATGGCTCAGAATATTATCCATAGCCCTTGAGGAGTGAATAAAGGTCCTGACTTTAACGGCTAAACTGTTACTATTTTGTCTTGCTTCACTGTTTTCCTTTCTTTCTGCATTTCCCACTTCTCTGATGAAACGTACTGTTTGGAACTCAGGGAAGCCTAGGAAACTAAATTTTCCTACAGACAAGAGGCAGGTGAAGGACATTGCAGGGAGGGGGTGGTCTGTCCTGGGAAGGCCCCATAGGGTCCTGCTGGGTTACAGTTATGAAATCCTGTCTCTGAATTAGGCTTGGCCTGGCACACAGATTGACTTTCTTGAGGTGAAGTAAGTGGTCAGTAAAACTCTTGGAATTCTGCCGGTTATATGTCTCTGTCTTAGTTTATATTTCCTGAGATGAGTCCTGATTGGATAGAACACTGTGAAGCATACACTATAGTTCACAGTGTGCCCAAGGGAGGGAGAAATCTTTGCTGATTGGGAACAGGTCTGGAAGGTGGGTATTTGAGATGTGACATGAAAAAATCAGTAGGACTCAGAGGAGGAGGGAAGGAAAGGTACATGTCTTTCCTTTTAGGAAATCGTTTTTAGTTACCAGATTGTGCTTTTGTTTATTGCAGAGTACATTTTCTAAAAGCACTTAATCTTCCCAAGGACAGCACTAATAGGCTCTGATGTTGTCTATTCTGGGCAAAAAAAAAAAGAGAAAGAAAGCCAAATAAAGGTTATGTAACCATGCTACAAATTTAAATGCTTTGTGTTCCACTTTGCCAGAATTCCATTAAAGACTGTGTGTTCACAATAGTTAGGTACCCATTGAGGTTGTGTGTGTGTGTAATCCAGATTCCAGTCTTTTTCTCCCTGCTTCTAAGTCATTGTTTTCTTCTAGGTTATTTGGGGGGAAGGAGGGTTTGTCTCCTACCTGCCCTGAGTCAGTTTTGTGCCGCAGCTGCTACTCCCTGCCTCTGTTAGTGTCCCCTGGGCCACCATTCGCTGCTTGTTGCTGCCAGGACATGCACCTCTTGCCCCCTTGAAAGGACGCTGCTACTCACAGTAGGTGTCAGCAGAGGGGTGGCTCTGGGACTGGCATATTTACTACCCTGACTTTTTATTTCCCACATCACCAGCCCACAAGGCTGTCCTGGCAAATTAAATTTACACTGAAGATTTAGCATTATGGGGAGTTTACTTCATAGCAACACACCTCATTATTGATCACTCGATGCCCTTGGTCTTATCAGTCAGACAGGTACTGTGGGCCACCCCCGAGGGGAGGGTGTAGCCTCCCAGGCATTTCCAGGTAAAGTGGTTCTTGCTGGCAGAAGGCAGTTCTCAGGAGAAGGATGCACCTGTGAGCCATTACCAACCAACACGTGAAGCGGCTGGGGGATGGGGAATGGAGATGAAGAGGCTGGGAGTGGGGGCAACGACAGCATCCGCTGTGGTGTCCAACACCTCGCAGCAGAACTTACATCCTAGCGCCAGGTCTGGAGCTGACGGGGGCAGCTCTGCAGCTAGCGAGAACAGGGGAAGATCAAACATACACTGAACTGCATTCTGCCAGCTGCTCTCTTTTCCATTTTTTTCCCTTCCCTAACTTAATTCAAAATTTCTACCCCTCCCACATTTTTTTTTATCATAGTTTATATTTTTATTTTATTATGACTGACTAACCATAAATGTTGATCTTGTGAGGATTGCTCAGTTCCACAATAGGTACTACTACTACAATTGAGCCACCAAATTCTGATAAATAACATAGCTAGACAGATGTGTGAGGCTTACATAAGCTCACGGCATTACTGGGTTCTGATTGGTTGAATTGCTTGTAAATTGATGGGTTCAAATCTTAGCTATAGAGGCACAGATTCATGGAAATTTGATAGCTCTTGCAAAAGAAGTAGGTGTAGTATTCATTTACTACTTGATAATGCAGTTTTTTTCTATGCAAATATTTGGCAATGTCCTATTTGCTTGATAACTGCAGACAAAATAACCCAAAGTACAACTGTTCCCTCTAACAAAAACAATGTGCACAGTTATATCGTATAGTGTTAGAGCCAAGATCATCAGTTGCAGAGAGAATTAATTCTACTAAAGAAAGAAGTTGATTTCAAGGATACAGAAACTTCACAGACTCCAAGGACAAGGCATGGCACGGAGAGCTCGAATGTCAGGCAGAAGCTCTCTATTTCATAGCAGTAGTGTGGTCTCCTTCATCCCCGGTTCCTTCTCCAGACTAGTCCAAATGGTCTCTCAGTCTCTCAGTCATCTTTCTTTACTTCCTCACTTTTTATTATTTTTTTGTGAGGGGGAAGGTAATTAGGTTTGTTTGTTTGTTTGTTTATTTATTTAATGGAGGTACTGCGGATTGAACCCAGGACCTCGTGCACGTTAAGCACACATTCTACCACTGAGCTATACCGTTCCCCCACCTTCCTCACTTTATATGTGGCTGTTGGCCCAACTCCACAGTAGACCACTGATGACTGACCCTCTAGGTATTCTTTGTTCAAATCATTAAGAGAAGGAATCTGATTGGGTGAGGTAAATATCTCTAGTCCAGTGAACTCTGGAAAGGATCAGAAGAGTCCTGTCTCCTGTTGTCCAGTCAGCATGGCTGGAGCAAGAAATCTGAAGGTGGAAAATGGAATTGGGTGTGATAGCTACATTGATATTGATGGTACCTAGAGTTTATACGAAGCACACAGGTTCACGCTCAGTAACCAGGTATTCCACGTTCTCCTCTTAAGGCCAGAGATGAGTTTATGCTGGTGTAGTCTGAGGCCTGAAGACTAATAAGGCCTTTAAACAAATAAGCCTGTTCTGTAATTCACCTTAGAATAGAGTGAATTCTGCAGGTGGAGTCAATCAGGAAATAAAGAAAACATCGAGAAGTTTTAGCTTTGGACTACATCTATTCAATAACCCAGACAAGGCAGAAAAGTCAGGAGGGAGATTTCTTAATTTTTTCCCTAAAGTTGTTTTTGTTTTAGGGCACTGAGGCTGAGACTACGATGGTAGATTCTCCTCTCATCACCCCATCTCAATCCCATCCAGCCCGGTGAAGTTCCAGGAAGGTGTGTGGCTCCCAGTTCCCCTTATGCCTTTGAGGAACAATATTCCATGCAGTGCTATACACAGTGTGATCAGAGAAGCTTTCAGAAGGGCATGACTATTCCAAAAAGACCCTTGCAAAAGACTGTTGGCAATGCCTGAAATTTCATCACTAAAGACTTATCTATGCCCAGTTGTGTTTCTAAATACCATTCCCCACTAAGAGAAATAGCATATCTTGGAAAATTGCTGATTCCGGGTCAGGGGTAGTCAAGTTGAACCTGGGAAATCTTGTCTCACAAGTCAAAGAAGTGCTCAAAAACTGTGTCATGTCAAAGGGACGTAGGACTTAACTTACAGGAACTTTCACTGGACAAATATGGAACAATTTGAGCATTAAAAATAATAACGATGACAATTGATTATAACACCCAAAGTCCACAGTTACACTTAAAAGAAAGAAGGAATGCTGTTCTTTATAAAAAAAAAAAAAGCAGCTAATAAATATGGATAAAACGATAGAAGGAGGAAATCAACCTTTTGCAACTCTCACTGTAATAATTGAGGCAAGGATTCTCAGTGGAAGTTCTCTCCAATATGTTTATTAAGTCCATGGATTGCATGTCATGAGAATTTGGCTGTTTGTGGCATTTGTTCATTGACGTTTTTAAGGGTTAGTGTTCTCCTCTCATTTATTTAGTCGTCTGTGATTTATTTTGATTCATAATTTGTTATGATTTATCCATACATTTTGACTGACATTGAGGATATTTTAAAGTATTTTATAAAAGGTCTTGATAGTATAAGAGTGATAATAGAAAATCTGATGATACCACAGAAATGGGTTTTCCTCCAAGAGCTCTCTATGAAGTAGACTGTAAATCTGTTTTTATGTGCAAATATGACTATTTGTATGCATACAAATCTGTCAATATTTTCTTTATTATTTTATCTGCTGTTTCTAAGCTTATAATTTAAAAAAAAAACTCTTCACAATCTTCAAAGCTGTTAAATTGCATTTTATTCTGATTTCTAACCTTTAGTATTTTATTAGGCATCTTTTAACCCATCTGAAATGGATTTGGGGGTGAGGAAAAATAGTTTAAAATGCAAAAACTACAAACTGACTTTCAAAATGGACTGTATACCTTTTATCCAGCTAAATTATCACCACAGTGGATGGCATAAGACCATAAATCCAGGCATCGCAAAGAAGATAAATACTCTGTTGTCAAAAAAAGATTGTTCAGCCAAAAGAGAATAATGATAGAGGGGAAACTCATAAAGTGTTCTTATTGAGATGCTGTGTGGTCTTATTTTGTTGTTCTGAAGGCTGGATTGTTGGGGGAAGGGCTGCAAAGGAAAATGAAAAAGGCTGGCTCATTTTAACTCTGTTTTTATTGCAAAATTGCCTGAATAATACAAGAGCAAACTTGAATTGCAACAGTTGGTGCAGCCTAGCCTGGACCACATGGAATTCCAGGGATAAACTGAACAATTACTATTATACTTTGCTGAGCTAACAATCCTTTTATTTCCTGAATAAGGTCAGTACTTGTGATGCGCGTCTTCATTTTTTTGTTTTCCTTTGATTCAAATATTAATGAATCTAATGTGTATACACCTATATTCTTTGATGACCATGGTGTTTTCAGATTACACTCAGCTCCTTTCACCTTACTGAGACATGTCGTCCACCCTCAGTACTGATCTTTGACCTCCAGGCAGTCTTTGCAAACCAAGGAAAGATCACGTGGTCACTTTGTGCTAATTATCTGGAGAAAACCCCACACCCAGATGACGGAGACGTTCTCAGTACACTTCCTGTGTGCTTTCTCTGTGTGGAAATAATTTGCTTTATTAAATTTGTACAGTTCTTGCTATCAGCCTGGTGGAAGGTGTTTATCAGACTGCTTTCAGACTCCACGCCTGGGTAATTCTGTTGCTTAAGCTCTTCTGCACGTTGGTTGTCAAATGACTTGAACTAAGTCAGCTTCCCGCTTTGTTCCCTAATGTTTTCATTTGCACTAGCATATAGCGCCTATCTATTGAGGATTCAATTATTCAGAATGTATTTGTATAAATGTTTGAGGACACAGGTGAATAGTATTCATAATTGCAAAGGAGAGTTTAGAAAAGGAACAAGAGGAAACTTCTGTTTCGTTTTAGCCTGTCTACCCTGACAGGTGACAGTGGCTGCTAATTCTTAAAGCGATGGTAACTGGCCTTTGCTTTAAAGGTACTTTTTACCGTTGTTCTTTCCTTGTTGTTGTTGTTGATACCGCAGTGTCCAACATACAGGTTTCCTTTAAATAACTGAATGAATGAAATCCAGCAATCCAGATTCTACAGTCCAAAATTAACTAAACAGCTACACGACAGCCTAAAATCAGCACATTCCAGTGACTAATTTGAAGAAATTACATTAGCTCATTAGACAGGTAGGTCCACGCCTCATTTGAAAAGAATCTAATACTATTTTACAACCAATAAAATAAAAGCTAATATCAGGAGAAGGCAATTAAGAACAGCTCTCTGGGGCTTTGATTGATTTTGGTTTCTCATTCTACTAGAAATAGCTGATCACTATTCCTGTTAGATGTGTGTAATTCAGATTAAATGAAGAAAAGGAAACACTTGCATATTTCAAGTTCTTTTTACTGTATTGAGATCTGACTCCTACTTGTCTTTACTGCCTAGTATTAGAATACCATAACTTTAGTGGATTTTATCCAAAAGAAGCCCCATGAAACGGTAGATTCCCAAGCTGGAGTTCTCTTATTAGATTAGCTGTCCTGTTCCTATCCCTGTGGCCTTCTTGAGGGATAGACTCCATGTGGGTAATTGTCAAGCATGTAGAGGGTGAAGGGAAGACAAACAAAAGCTGGGGCAGTTAGAAGGTAGCAGGAAGACACTGAGTATCTGCCTAGGTGCAGGGGGAGGGAGGGAAGGAAGGATTATGAAGGAAATGGAGGAACACCAGAAGGATGAGGAAGAAACTTAATTTCACCCTTAATGTTCATTCAACCAATTAGTCAGTCAACCAACATTTATTGGGTGCCTGCTGTGTGCTGGCATTGTGCCAGGTTCCACAGGCATGTAGTTGTGGTCACAGACACAGCTTCCTCCTGTCTTCAAGGAGAGACAAGATGAAGACACAATGACGATAACAGAAGGTAGAATGAGATAAAAGTTATCCGTTTGTTCATCCTCAAACTCTCCCCCCATTTTCTCTTAAATCCACTTTTAAAAGGGCTCTTTCCCACACCACTCTTCCAAAACTGCTTTCGTAAATGTCACCAACAACCAACTGCCAAGTGGAACGGCCTCATCTGACTTACTCGCAGCATTTCTCACAATTCATCATTCCCCCTGAAATACTGCCTTTCCTTGGTTTCTAGGACAACACACTCTCTTGGATTTTATCCTCTCTCTCTGGCCTCTCTCAGTCGGTCCATCATCTCCTCTTAGGTTTCTCTGTGGCTGGAGTGCCCTAGAGCTCGGCTGCTGGTCCTCTGCTCTTCTCACTCACACTTACCCCGAGGATGGTCTCCTCTGGGCTTATGACTCCAAATACCACCTTCTTGCTGGTGACTCAAATTTGTATCTCCCTCCCAACCTGAGGTTCATATACCCAACTGGATTCATAACACCCTTGCCTGAATGTCTAATTAAACATCTTATATTTGACACATTTATGTACTGAAACTGAAGTCCTGATCTTTTCTCCTACCCTACCCCCCCAAAAAACTACTTAACCCACAACCTTTCCCTTTCTTAGATTCTGGCAACTCTATCCTTCCATTTTTCAAGCTAAAAACCTTGGAGTCATCTGTGATTTCTCTCGTATCCCATATGGAATCTGTTAGGAAACCTTGGCTCTATCATGAAAAAAAAAATTTGTTTTTCAAAATTTCATCATTTTTCACCCTTTCTGCTTCTACTACTGTGGTCCAGGCAACTAGGTCCTCTTCCCTTTTAACTGGTCTCTCTATTTCTACTTTTACCCTCTTTCTTTGTAGTCTATCATTAACCTATCTGCCAGAAGAATTATTTTAAAACAAGTCAGATCATGTCAGAAGATGTTCAAAACCCTTCAGGGACTTCCCTTTTCATGCAGCATAAAAGCCAAAGTCCTTACAAATGGCCCAAAGGGCCTCAGATGATAACTCCTCCCCTACTGTTCTCTCTTGCCCACTCTGCTCTAGACACACCGCCGCCAGCTACTTCCCCAACACACCAGGATTCTCAGGACTTTTGCACTGGCCACCGCTCTGCCTGGAACATCCTTCCCCCTCGATGTCTGCATGGCTGATTCCCTCAGCTCCTTCAGGTCTGTGATCACACGCCACCATTGCAATGGGACCTACCCTGACCACACAATTTACTACTGCACATTCTGCACCCCCGTGTTTCTTCATACTTTACTTTTTCATTCTTACTTTATTTTTCAATTTCATTTTCCTTTACCTTTTCATTTTCCCAGAGCACTTAGCACTTTCTAACATGCTCTATAACTTACTTATTTACATGTTTATTGTCTATCTTTCCCTGCTAGAATCTGAGCTCCATGAGGGAAGGGACCTTTGTTATTCACTGACCTACCTCAAGCACTGTCTGGCATGCTGCAGATGCTTAATAAAATTTGCTCAATTGAAATTAAATTTGTTCAGTATCCATTTGGCAAGTACCTATTTAGCATCTACCATGGACCAGGTACTGTGCTGGAGGCTGGATATTCAGCAGTGTTCATGGAATTCAACAACTAGCAGGGATCATAGACTCTGAGCAAATCATTGCAATGTAAGGATTGTTCCAACAGAGGAGCAGGGAGCCTTATGGGAACATGTCCTGGGAATCTCCCTGAGGCTTGGGAGTCAGCAAAAGCCTCCCTAAAGGAAAAGATTTAAATTTGGACCTGAATAAAATATGAGTGGGAACTAGCTAGCTAGTGGAAATGGCAAGAAGAGAGGTCTAGAATGAGAAAACAAGTTGGGATGGTATCAATAAAGGCATGTCCGGAAGGAATATTTCATTCTTGATGAGAGGTTGGAAGAATGGGTGATGGGAGAAGGTGACGTGATTGAGATCACATTTAAAAATAAATTAGCTATTAAAAATTGATTAACCAGGTAAGATGTTAAGGATTGATAAAAGGGTGGAAATGAGAGTGTCTCAGATAAAGGGATCAATTCAAGTTTAACATTCAGAGACAGGAAAGTGTGGAGCTGATATGATTCAGTTTGCTTGGAGCAGAGGGTTGGAAAACACTGGGAGAAAAAAGGTAGACTAGGACCAGAAGACAGTAGGGAAGTCCCGGAAACAAGCAGAATTGTAACATGACCAAAACTGCACTTTAGAGAGATTTAATTTGGCTGCAGGATGCAGACACAGGGAGCAGGTCTAAGTGCTGCAGGGAAAGCCTGTTAAATCTCCTCTCCTGTTTTGAAAGCCCCAGACAAGGACTCTGTTTGCACTAAGAGGTGAAAGACAAAAATCATGATAATTAAAATTTACATGGCACCAGAAGGAACACAGGGGTCCTTATTTATTTATTTATTATGAGAACTATAATTGTCACTAGGACTGGAAATTCTCATGTTGGTAAACTTAGCTCATTGTTTCCATGAATGCAATGGAAAAATCACAACAGGACACTCTTAGAAAGTGCGAGAGAACCATCCCCAGGACTCCAAGTTTAGTTTGCCTGATGACTGTGAACTCTTCCAACAGCCAGACTCTAGGCAGCCGGGGGATTGCTCAGTGAACACGGAACCAGGGTGGACTGTCAGCTGGCTTGGGGCTCGTGGCAGACATGAACCTAAGGGCAGCCTGAGGAGCCTGTCTTAGAACTGGAATTTACAGTTTATTGAAAGTTCTCAACCCTGATTAGAGACTCCTGGAGAGCATTTAAAAGATGCCAAGGCTCCACACAAAACCATGCCCACACGCACACTCACATAACACACAGCAGTAATGGTAGAGGTGGCGGATATGTTAATCAGCTCGATTGTGGCGATCTTTTCACAATGTATACATATATCAAAACATCAAGTTGTACATCTTAAATATATACAATTATTATACATCAAAGATAGCTCAATAAAGCTGTTAAAACAAAATACCAAGGCTGGGCGGGTGAATTGAATCAGAATCTCTGCGGTGGGGCCCAGCCTTAGTATGACAGCGATAGTTTCTAAGAGGTCCCAAAAGAACTATTTTGGATTGGTCCACCTCAGACTTCAAAGGGCACTTGGTCAGCGGCCTCAGGAACATCCTTTCTGAAGTCTCCAGAATAACCAGCCATGGTCAGTTTGACACAATTTGGTACCAGACACTTTCTTTGGATATATTAATCCATTCTAAGTGCTTCAGAGGAGAGGTTTCCCACAGGCTTTGAAGAAATCCTTTTAATTCACGATGTCTCTGCTCTTACTCACGCAGGGTTCACATGACTTTTCCTAGTGAGCAAAGCTTCCCTCATTTTCAAGTTCTTGGGGTGAGGGGGCACCTCACCAGGGGATTAGATAAACTGGAATAGAAGGCTGGCTAGGAACCCATGGTATGGTCCAGGCAGTAGGTTGTAACTAGGCTGATAACAGTGAGACAGAAAGGGGATGGAAAGGGCAGGGGTGGGGCAGGGAAAGGAAGGGAAGATTAAATTAATTGTATCTAATCCAAATTATTATTTTTGTACTAAAATTTTTTATGACGTTTACAGAGGAATAATTGGAGTTAAGGGGGAGATGATTCATAAGTCATCTCAGCATAGAGAATTATGTGGAAATTGGTCTCTATTCCACTCATTCACTGACAGTCTTTAATTTACCATCTGAATAATTTTTCCTAATGTAACTGTGGATATTTTAATTTTCTGTCCCTGAATTACACACTACATAGCAATTAGTCTATTGGGTCACAGAATAGAAAGCTGATCTATCAATAAATGAATTCTGGAAGCACTAGCTATCCCTCCAGATACGCAGGTTTGGAATACACACACACACACACACACACACACACACACACACACACACACACACACACTAGATATACCCGAATAACCCAAATGCTCTATGCAGGATGATTTCTCATCCTGATAGCATCAAATAATTTTGCAACTCTTGACTTTTCTTTGAAGATGCAGGCAAGCAGTTACAAAACAAAGAAGTAAAAAAAAATTTTTTTAAATTAACCTCTATAGTGAGTGTCTTCCACACTGTTCAACACCTCTTTTTCAGATGAGGGAAGTAATTGCTGGATTTACGTCAGTGTTCCCTGAGCTGTTTAGAGGCAACGTGTTGTTTACGGAATCTTTTTCATGCTTTTCCCTCAGTGTTCAGGGATACAGAACGATCAGATAACTGTCTAAACAGCTATCCTACTGAGTTAATAATAGCACACTTATTATTTCATTTTAGAAGTTTCCTCTTTCACTATTTGGATTCAATGGCAATTATCTCAATTACAAAGTAAACCCAATTGAAAAGTTTTGACAGAGATGAAATATAATATCTGAAATTTTAGAAAATTGAGCATTTGCCAAGTTTTAAACACAACAGCTTGAAATCATTGATTTAACTATACGTATATGTTTTTATATATCTTTTGTATTCAAAACTTTACCAAGAGTCCTAACAATTTCCCCAAAGTCTTACAGCCAGCCTTGGGGACTGAATGCTCTCAAAACCAGCATCCTCCAATACAGTTACCTGTGGGGACTGGGCTTCAGTCAGTCTCAACAGGATTTGGCAACAGATAGACATGGACGGAAGCAGACAGCCTCTGGGATGTTTGCTGTAGCCCCGCTGACCCACTTGTACCAGTCAGATTTTGCTGCAGCAGTAACACACCCCCAAACTCTCGAGGCTTACCACTGCAGACATAGACTTCTCATTAGCAGGTCTGCAGGCTGCCTGGCTCAGCTGGCTCGGGCCTGGCTCTAGCTGAGGTCTGTATCTCGTGTCTCTCATCCTGGGGTTTTCCTTCCGACAGGCTGGAGTACGAGAGCGAGAGTGGGAACGCGCAACCCCCTACGGCTTCTGCTCAGCACAGTGTTCCTTCCCCTCGTGTCCCATTGGCCAGAGCTAGTCACGTGGCCAAGACTAAAGTTAGTGAGGAGTCAACATGTCACTGTCCCACAATGGAGCGTGACAAGGGTACGGACAGGGGGACAAACTGTGAAACCTAGTGCGAGCCACCACTCCATCTCCCTAAAAGGTAACGGCCCATCTCCCCGGGGCTGGGGCTCTCACAGAAATATTTATCACAGAACATAAAATCCAATTAAAAATAATTATCATAATACGATATGGTGCAGCTTACCATTTGAAAACATGAATAGTAAAGCGGACTCACTTTACCGTGTGGTAGGTAATCTCTAAAATAGCCCCCTGTGATCCCTGCCTCCAGGTGTTCACACCCTGTGCGGTTCCCTCTCCTTGAGCATGGACTGGACCTAGTAACTCCGCCTAGGGAAAATACTCCTGTGTTTTCCTTTATTCATATGCTCACAGTTCTTCAGACACCAGATGCGTGGGGCTTCTACACAACAGACAATTCTCTGCAACACGAACTGGTGTCCTATAAGTCATTCTGACACTAACTATCTATCTGGAGTTAGCCTAGATCCATAAATTTAGAGCTGTCTCAACTACCCCCGCTGCAGATGCTGACCCCAAGTCCCAGGTTGTCACCTGCACTCCGAACAATCAGCTATAAGTTGGGGTTCCTACAACCTCTTCTTGAATTCAATCATTTTCCAGAATGGCTTGTAGAACCTCAGAAAACATATTTACTAATTTATTTTAAAGAACAGAACAAAGGAGATAGATGAACTGTCAAATGAAAGAAAGCACATAGTGAGAGTGAGATCTGGGAGGGTCCCAAGGAGTTCTGGCCCCAAGGAGTTCAGAGTGCACCACCCTCCCAGCACATGGATGCTTTCAACAAACCAGGAGCTCTCCAAACCCCCTCCCCAGAGGATGGAGGATAGAGCTGAAAGCTCCAAGCTTCTAGTTATGGCTTGGTCTGCCTGGTGACCAGCCCCTGTCCTGACTACCCAGTTGGCCCACCAAGAGTCACTTCATTATAACAAAAGACACTCTAATCACCCATGAAATTCCAAGAGATTTGGAAGCTCTGTATCATGAACCAAAGACAGAGATCCAATAAATAGTTTTTCTATTATTTCAGACTATTTTCTAACAAGTAAAAGATGGCAAAAATAATGGGATGTCACTTTCGAGATTAGGTGATAGACAAGTGATATCTGACAAAAAGACCCTTATTTTGTCTTTCTTTCTCAGCTTTCATTCTGGGGAAGGCAGGTTGCCATGTTGTGAGAGGCTGATGTGGCAAACCAAAAATGGGTCCATCTTACAGCCAGTGAAACCTGCCAACAGTCACATGAGTAAGCCTAGAAGCCCAGGAGAGCCCAGATGACTGTGGCCCTGACCAAGACTTTGACTGAAGCCTTTCAAAAGACCTCAAAGCAGGGTCACCCAGCTAAACTGCACTCAGATTATGACCTATTGTAAGATAATAAATGTTTGTTGTCCTAAGCTGCTGAGTTTGGGGATAATTTGTTACACAGTAACAAATAACCAATACACCATATGAAAATATGAATGGTTAAATTGGCTAGCTCGTTGGTAATTTTCTGTCTTACAAAGATAAATGCTATTATTAAAAAGTGATCCTTGAATCTAAGGAAAAAAGAAAACCAGTTACCTATGTCAACACACCTAAGTTAAATTACTGAGAATGACAACTTTTTACCCCATAGTGGGACATACCTAAAATAAATGTTGTTTTGTAATAAGCTAATGAGATAACAGTAGCTATTTCATAAGGGATAAGAGAATGATGATTATTAAAGATAAGGTGATTACAATGCCACGTCAGCATTAAGAAAATCGCACAGTTGAGCTAGAAAGTATCACATATAAACTTTTGTTTAAATTTTATTTCTGTTTATGTAAAGTTCATTAAATTCTCCTGAAACTCGATACACAAGGACTCCAAATCTGTAAGAATCATTTTTTAGTTTACCAACTTGTAGATACTACTATTCAGTTGAATTCATTTTAGGATTGCAGATATCACTTGTCTAACTATCAAATTCTTCATCAGAAGTTGTTAGGGGCACTTTGCTTTTAGAAGTCACAGGGCAATTCTGTCTTGGAAAACATTGTTTCAAGGCCAAATCTATACAATACCGATTGCCCACAATACTGACAATGTTAATAGAATATTGCATGAAATTTGGCTTTTTTTGTCTCAGCAAAACATTTAGGTACAGTTGACTTGTTTAAAAAAAATAGTGTACACAGGTTCAGATAAGAGTGTTTTCAAGGGTAGATGACTCCAAATGTAGGAAAACAGGCTGCATGAGAGATTCTACCAATGTTGCTCTAGTCAATGCGAACTCATACCAGAAACTTCTACAGCTTTAACGACACAGTTCAAGCGCTGGCCCTGAAAAAAAGATCAGGCTCAGCGTAAAGGAAAACCATGCAAAGCAGACATGGGCCAACCGGACCAAAGGGCAGGTTTTCTCTGGGTCTATGTGTTACTTCAGGCTCAGTCACTTGCGTGATGCAAAGACATCCCTCCTCCTCGAGTTCCCTCACCCCCTCCTTTATCTCTCCTCTCTGGCTCAGGCTGCAGGCTGTTAGTGCGTCTGCTGAATGAATGAATGAAAGAATGAACGAAGGAGCTGAAGTTCAGAGACTGGCAGTATAAACTGATGTGATCATTTCTTCTTAGAAACCTACTCCTCAGGTTCCCCGAATCATGTAGATGATAAATTTGATCTATTAATACAAGACTTTTTTTCTAAGTAACACTGAACGTTTTACTATGTACCTGAATTCTTCGCATGTTCACTTTCTGTCCTAAAGATCATGTGTACACCGTGAAGTTATGTCATTAACCTCCTCTGATAATTCTCTCCCTGGTTCACATTACTCTCATTTCTTTACCTATTGACAATTTCATGTTGGAGTCGCCTTGGGTGAAAGTCATTCTTATAAGAAAGTTAATTTTCTTAAAAAAAAAATAAAGTGAATATTCTCAACAATCAAAAGACCAGTAAAAGCAATGGAGGATGTAATTCCTAAATAAAGTCTGTAAGTTAAATATGCAAACAATAGACCATTGAGTTCTATATACCCCAAAAGAAGAGGGAAGCCTTCCTACTGACTGCCTTTGGACTTGAAACTTTGTTATGCATGAAATAATAGGAAATGTATATATTTGTCCCTGCCCCCAGTTTCTGGCACAGAAAGATTCTTACAAATTCCTAAGCTCCTAAGATTCTTATAAGTAAAATTCTAAGTAATAAGAACAGCAGAAACATCTTCTGTTCTAATATTTGGTCTGCAGATACCTTGAATCTGGACTTTTAGCCTCCTATGAGAAAATTAATTTCTGTGTGTTAAGATGTACAATTTGTGGAAATTTGTTACAGCAGCCACAAGAAACTGATACAACTCTCCATCATTTCCCCAAAACGAAAAGAGCAGTGAGCACTGTGGTTGGGAACCTGATCTTCCTGCATCAAAATGATATGCTGAAGGTATTGTGGAAGGAAACAGCGACATTATCTCTTAAAGAGCAAAGATAAGAAAGCCAGAAGTTTCCACCTGCCTATTAAAATTGTAAGATTAGCCATTTCTATCTTTAGTTTTCAATGGTATATAAAAGTCCTTAATGTATAATATATGCTTGGAGGTTATCATTTCACATATGAAACCTTGTGGTTTGTCCTTTAAGATGTATATTCCTCTTATTTTAGTATTCTTTTACTATTTCTCTTGATTCTTCTATTCTCCTAATGTTTTTCAGAATAAAAGTGAAAGACTGTTATTAATGTTCTGGTTTTATCTGTAGATGGAGATAGACTTTCTAAACTTTATTTTAACCATATGTTTATGAAAGATGGACTTTTTTCAAACCATGTTTCTCAGTTGGCAAGTTTTATCATGCTGCATCCAAGATCTCATTTTGTATTACATCTTTATATGCATGGCTTCTTATTATAATGTGTCTTCTATAGTTATTTGAAGCCAGGGTTTATTAACTCAGGAATTTAAACATGGCAGTGCCTTTTATTTCCAGGCTATATGTATGCCACCAACACCCTTCATTACAGAAGTTGCCTCTATCTGTTGGGTGTTTTTTGTGTTGTTGTTTTGATCCTTAATTTCTTTGGGAATTATTCCTATGAGAGTAACTTCTATAGAATATGGAACTTTCACAGAAAATGATTTTTGTTGCTGTATATGTCCATGTTATTTCTCAGGCTTTCCAACATTTTCCATGTCAATTATGAAGTACATTCCGATTGGACAGTTTCTGATTCACATTATTTTATTGCTACTAAGTGATTGTTCTCTGTAGCCTTTTTACTCTTCCATTTTTCATTTCCAATATGAAAAGGAAATTAAAATTATTTAAATGCACATATAGACCTTCCCAATTTATTTCGTTAGAAAAGTAGTACTCAGTTGTTTTCCACCATTTTTTTCCACCATTTTTTTGATGTAAGGATCATTTATTTTCCTAAAGCTTTATTGAGATATAATTTACCCATTTAAATTTAATGGCTTTGGATTGTGTTTTTCATTCATGATGGATTCCTTACATAGGACTCCCCGTGAAACAGGGTCATTTCAATGGGAAGTGCCTAGAAGACTGGAGAAGCTGAGGAAGCTACACCCCAGGGCCTGTAATGGGGCTACCAACCAGACATGTGGGAGACACTCTCCCCTCAGACCACACAGCCGTCGCTTACTGGAGGCACGTTACCTGGGAGCCTGGCACAGGCTGGCTCAGGACTCAGAGACCCCCCGCAACTGGAGGAGTGGCATGGGTCTTAAAAACAGGGTAAGTAAGTGATGTTCTTCACAGTGAATGGCGGGATATGTAGCCTCCTTCACCCAATTCACTGCCCCGACAAAAAGCAGGGAAGATCACACACACAGAACCATCCTCACCCACAGAAAATTCACAGATTTTTTTTTTCTCAAAAACTGAATACCCCAGAAAAAAAAAGAGACTTCCATAGATGACATTTAGTGGTTTCCCAAATCTGGCAAGTCCACACAACTCACAGAAATCAGTTCAGATTTTTAGTCACCTCACATTTCAATCTGAATACAGTCAAAGATCTCCAGACATTCAGGAGTGTTCTAGCATGAAAGACACACAAACACACACACATGCAAGCACACACCTGGCACTTGGAGAAAAATGAAAGAGACATGTACAATGAGGGACAAAAGAACTTCAAGGAGAACAAAACATGGTA
Organism: Camelus bactrianus; assembly: GCF_048773025.1. Classification (NCBI taxonomy): domain Eukaryota; kingdom Metazoa; phylum Chordata; class Mammalia; order Artiodactyla; family Camelidae; genus Camelus; species Camelus bactrianus. The sequence continues at coordinate 44,698,963 of NC_133541.1, forward strand.
CAAGAAAGAAAGCATAATGATATTAGATGATTCGACTCAGTAGTGAACAATTATAATAATTATTTTTAATCATATTATATATAAAATTATTAATACAATGTAAAGGCAGACTAAATAAGGTATTATAACTATATTGAGAGGGAAAGGAGGAGAGGAATATATTTTAAAAACACTAAGTCATCTATACCATAAAGTAAATTTATAATGTCTCAAATGGATGAATTGATAAATAGCCAATATATTATTTTAAAATGTGGAGAAAACTATCAAAAGGTATCAAAATTAACAGCTAAGCACGTTGTAAGTGACCACCTCCAGGAAATGGGATGAGGATGGGAAGTAGGGGCAGATAGAAGGCAAACCAAATAGAAGACTACTGTTTTCCATTTTAAGCCTTTTAGCACTATTTGAATTTTGAATTACTCATAAGTATCACTATCATAAAGAATAAAAATTAATTTCACAGAAAAAACCCCCCAGATACAGTATTTTAGTTGGCAATGCTCAGTCTTCTGAATTACAGAAAAAGAGCAAGGACTTTTGTGCTGATAGCTATTTAAATTGGTCACCACTTCCAATATTTTCCAGTAAACTGGTTACATCCTTAGATGAAGCTTCAGGGAGGAAATATCTTAGTAATTCCTTGAGAAAGTAAATTGAAGTTTAAAAAAGAAACCAGGCAACGATTTCTACTGCAAGAAAGAAATAAAAAGCTTCAAGGGGTGGTTATGACAAGAATTTTCTCAGACTTATATCTGTGGCTTTGATTGCCTGGGGCACGTGAGAGCCAGGTCACTACTGAGCCTCTCACCCCCAGGTCCTCACCCTCTTCCATGCTTTTTGTGCCTTCCTCCTCCCACCCCCTTCTCCTTTCCTGTCCCCTTTTCCCCACTTCAACCTTTATCAGCACTAGCCATACCAGAAAAATTTCTCTTTTTAGATATACCTCGTTAACTACATAAGTGATGAATGAAATGGTAAAAATTTCTCTGTGTAAGCCAAACAATGATTTAAAAAAAAAAAAACCCACAAAGACTGAAAGAACTATGTACATTTCTTACTTGCATGAGAATGTTGATTTGGTGGGAGGGTCAGCAATAGCTAATAAAAATAGATGATTCGATATCCCTGATTTGAAAGAAGAATAATGTGCAGGCGTATTTTCCAACAGGCTATGATCGATGAACACATGGTTTAATGGCTTTAATCACAGACATGCGGACTCTTTCAACTCAATGCTCTTCTAAGCATAGTGCCTCCCAACTTAAACTTGATCGCTGAAAGTAAAGTGTTTTCCATCTGATGATCTTTCAGGTGGGAAGAGAACCTGCAGCTCTCCACCCTTGACTTTCCCAAATTGTCTGAGGCATTACCTCATACGACTGAGGATTTCTTGCATCTTTTTTAAAACCTTCTTACCCAACAGTTTTAAATGTTGGCATTTAATGATTCTGACGATTGAGAAACAACTATGACCACTTTAATCTGGGAAGTTTTGGCTTTTTGAATTACAAGCTACATGCTTTTCTTTGTGTTTGACAGAATTAAATAATTTCTGTACTAGAAAGAGAATGATTGATGAAGATAGATATTTCAATATACATTTAGAACATCTTCTAAAATTTAAAATAACTTTATCTGACATTTTATTTTATTTTTTTTCTCTTTCTCACCTCCTCTGTCTCTGATAATTCTTGGATTTACAGAATTCTTAGACTTTCCTTCTTCCCATCTCTCTCTCCTGCTCCATTTTGGAGAGCACCGTATCCGAACCACTAGACCACCAGCAATCCTGCTCCATTTTTGGATTCAGCATGAAATCAGTCCTTCGGATCCCCCTACTCTGAGATAGATGCAGAAAAACTATGACAACTCTGGTAATCAAGGAGGTGGCTGTTGCTAGGCAACAGAAAGGCAAGCAGGATGCCTTGTACTTGGGTCTTGCCAGTGTACTAGGGAAAAGAAGACCTGCCAGTCATTCCTTGTCCTCAGGGGACTGGTTTAACGTGCAGGAGCAGGGTGGGCCCAAAATGGGGAGCGCCAGCACTAGCATCTAGGCTCCTCTCTGGGTCCCTAGGTTGCAGCTCATCACCACTCCCTGCCCTGATGCCTCATTCTGATAACAGGGCTCTTGTGCCTCCGTAAGCATCTTTTCTCCCCAGTACATTTTCTTCTTTTCTCTCCTGATTTGTTTTAGTTCTGAGGACCAAGCTTCTCATTGTTCCCAGTTGGAGATCCTGTTTCACTCCTGAGATCCTGCTTAGAGTCCCCAGTCTTCACCCCAGCCTGAGACTGATGCCTTGCTAATGACAACTGTACTTTCTAGCTGTCATCCCGCCCTGGCTTGACCACCCCACTTGGTGGGGACATCCTATATCCTCCCTGCTCTGTGACTGACAGTAATCATGTTCTAGCCCTTTCCTGGGCCCCACCCTAGTTTTTTCTCTGCCTGACCAGAAGGGTCCAATACCCCAGCCCTCACTCCTCCTCCCCATTGCAATCCTTTCCACATACACGCCAGCGTCCATGCCTCTTAGATAAATCCTGAGGTAGGATGTTAGTGTCTGTTTATGCCTTGCTCTGATGTCCTGGTTTTGAACCTTTGTTTTGAATGTAGAGGCCCACACTGGTGCTTTAGCCTAGAGAGCATGGTCCAGACTGTATATGAAGTATCAGAGGGTTTCTAATTTACAAATGGATTTTGTTCCCCAGAAAAGTCTACTTCTATGACAATAATTGAGTCCACAGGAACAATAATTTCAGAGCTGACGTTATAAATTGTAGTGGGCTCTCAGGCCAGCCTATAAAAAGCCTATTGGATGCAAAATGCACCAGATGCATGTGCTCGAGCATTCCTTCAACTCTGACAAAACCCATTTCTGTGTAGAAGTGGGGTTTGGGGTTCCAACTAGCAGTTTCAGGATCAAGCCCCTGAGTTCCAGCAGTTGAAAAGGAAATTTGATTAGTTTCTAACAAGAGACGGTGGAATCAGAAAGGCACAGCTGAGATACAGAGAGCTAATGACAGGTGCGGTAGGAATGGAAGGGTTACAAGCAATTTGACCTCAGTTATGGCTATAAACTGAGTTGGGGGAGCCCACCTGGTGGAGGAGGGGAGTAGAGAAGGCACTAGCTACTGGGAACCCTCCAGCCTGAGCAGCCAGTGTCATTGGCCGAGTGGAGAGACGCGCAAATTAACATGACCCAGGATGGTCAGAGGGGGACTTGATGTATCAAATCCAGGACAGGAAAAACCTGAGACAGGACCAAAGTGATGAACAAGAGAGATGTAAGGAGCTGCGTAAAGTATGGGGATTTCTGCCCAGAACCTCCTTTGGAGAAATTGTTCCCTACTCCCCACCCCAGCCACAGCCATGTCATTACATCCTGGGGCCCCTAGGGTAATTCAATGACTCTCCCTGAACAAAATAGGTTAGACAAAGGATAACCTTTCCCCTTTCCGGGAATCTGATTTTAAGATCAGCAGAATTGAGGTACTCTCAGTATACCTGAATGCAAAATACAAAAATTCAGGACTCTGCCTAGGTGTATTCTGCCATGTGGTCATGGAACAGAGAAAACTGGCTGGCAGCAGAGAAGAATTAATTCATTTGTTCATTCATTCATTCAGCGAAGGGGGAAAGGAAAGGCAGAGGAAGGGAACTAATGTTTCGTTAGGGCTGGTTATGCACTAAACAGGAAATGATACAGAGGCTGCAGAGAAAACCAGAAGACGGTTCAGGAATGGGTCGTAAAATCGGTAGATAGAATAATTTGGCTGTGATGATTAATTCGGCGGAAACTGGAGTCAGGGATGAAGGACGCACCTTACCTGTTTGGAGTATACTCCCAGGGTCCCACTCCTTCCATTAAAGAAAGTTTTCCTTCCCTTGCTGAGAGCAGCAGACTTAAGAGAATCACCATGGATAACTTCCGAGCATTAGTAACTTCTTGTTCTCTACATGCAGATGGAAAAAAAAAAAAAAACTAACCGTCTAGTTTGAACAGCCACAGTGCTCTGAAGGAAAACAGAGGGCAGTGCTGAGCAGAAGAAAGGATCCTGAGACAAATCCCCAACACTCTGTAGGGTGAGTTAAGCACCTTGCATAACTGCACAACTGGATGTTCAGCTAATACCGCAGGACTTAATCAATGAATTCTACCTACAAAAATGTGATTTTTTTTTTTGTCATCTTCAAAGAAACACCATCAACCCACATTATACACAATAACATGTTCTACTGACAGGACAATGACATAATCAACGATGAATGCTGCCATAGCTCACAAAAATGAAGCCAAAATGTAATTAACAAACTCAGCGACTCGAGTGGACTATAATATTTCAAAGCTTGTGTGATTTAAGAGTACTACAAATGCAATCGTTTTATCTCTCAGAATTGACAATACTCACAAGAATTGCTGCCTAAATACAATTCCATGACAATCCTCTTGACTAGGGTAGCAAGACAACCTAAGAGGAAAATTAAGTGTTTCATGTTTCCATGGTCTCAGGACAAAACAATGAGATATAGTCCTCTAAATTCTCTGTTTCCATCCTGACCCATCTCCTTCTAATGACACACACTCAAAGAAAAGAAAGTTGAGCTTTCCCTGCCCCAGAATGGTGCTATGGGAATTTTGTTTTCAAAAACCTATGCAGAAAGCCAAATTATTCAGGAAGGGTGCAGTGCTACGGGTGAAGGCGAAGGGGCATGACCCGACCTAACACTAGAATAAGGAGGGGATGGCAGTTACCAACATTCCCCACATGGCCTAAAGCAAGTCAGAAAGTGGCTGTTTTACTGATGGGCCACAGAAACTGTCCCAGGGAAGGTGATGGGCAGACTGTCACCTTGAAACAGCTCCTGTTGCCAAGAGCAGTGGTATCTATAATGGATCCAACACCAGAGCAGAAGCATATTAGTACACTTGACGCCAGGAGCTGAGCATTTTTACCTCCATAAGCCAAATTTTTAAAGAATTAATCACATAATAATAACTATTTTCTTGACTCCTTCCTTAGTTTTAAAAGAGGGAACCATTTATAATATAAAATTTCAAGGTAAGAGTTATGCAGAGTCAGTAGGATCTTGCATGTAGGAGATGAAAAGGCACTAACCAAACAAAAATACCATGCATCACCACTTGAACTCTGACTGTTTTAAACGTTTAAACACAAATGAAATTTCCAAGCTCTCACATAGAATGGGAGAATTGAAGTATCTGAAGTTTTCTGTCTTCATCTGTATAATCAGTGTGCTACCTTTGTTTCTTCTGAATTGAATCCACCGTTTAAATGCAGGAATCTGTCGTGCCGCACGGATTCACTCAGGTGATCCTAATGTTTAGGAATTTATCACTAAGCAAACCTGTCTGCTGTATCCAAGGCAGCAGTGGGGCTGGGGGGAGGGGGAGAACTAACTAAAGGTCCTTCTAACTGAAGTCCATGTAGAATGAACTATTTATTAAAAAGAAAGTAATCAAAGCACTAATTTGTAGTTTAATATGTATTAGTAAAACGCAACAATGTTCACAGCAATTGTTTATAATTTAGGCACACAAAGATTTTTTTCTCATAATGGAATATCTGTCACTGAGTGATTAAACTTGTTACTGCCTGGTGATAATTAAAATCAGAGTAACTTTTAAATCAGTATTTATTATTCTTAATTACCTACAAAAAGGCACACTCTTATTGCCTGCACCTGGAGCAGACTGTTCCCACGAGCCCACTCTCAGTACCCACTGATTGTTTGAAATTGCGTAATCTCTCCAGGACACTTGCACCACCAGGAGAAGAGAAAAAGGACTCCCAAAATATAACTGAGATTAAATTTCCTACCAGACTGATGTTTGCATCAGATTTCATTTGATTTCAAAAAATGATTCTTTACTTGAATGTTGTAAATTTGTATCAGTTATGATAATACGGCACAATATTGCCATAACATAACTAACATGAGTGACATATTCCATGTTTAAATATTTGTTTTTTCTACATAAACAACAACAAAAAAACCGCTAAGCATTCTTAGATTTTTTTTTTTCTGGTAAAATGTAGAAGGAGGTGGTCAAATTTTCAAATTTTTATAAAGCGAATCAATCATAGAACTTATGATTCTAGATAATTTTTCTAGATAATTCTCCTACCAGAAAACCTTATAGAGCTATGGTAAAAACTGTGTCTTTTCCATCTCCAACATGGTAGTCACTAAAAGCATTTCAGGCTTGAAATTCACTCAGCCTGCTTCCCCAGATCAAACCATTCATAGGAGTAAAATGATTTCCTATAAACAGTAATTAACACCATGTCTTTGCTTCAGCTCCACCCACTGTTTCAGTACTTCCCGGCACTTTCTGCTCTCCAAATTACCTACACTTATTTAGTGGTGCATTCAGAGGGGCAGCTAATTTTTGCAAACAAATAAGCCCTCTTAGCCTTTATCAATTCAGAAATCTTTACTGCCCCTGACAGCCTTGGAGCCATGGAAGGTCACCTATGCTGCCACAGTGGCCCTCTGCTTCCCCTGAGAACACTTGCGCCACCTCTCAGAGCTGTTGCTATCACTGGTGTGGTGACCGGGCTTGGGCTTGCCCTGTGAGATTCCCACAGACATGTGAACATGGGTAGCAGCACTTGAAATTACAACCAAAGTTTCCTCTTTAATACCAGGAGGAAACAAGGGCAGAATGTTCCCTAGGAAGCATGAAGGATCTGAAATGGCCAAGAGGAAGTCTCAGGTCCCAATCTGTAGAAAACATGATCATTTCTCCTGGTAGGAGCATCCCTTGCCTAGGTCCCCAAACTTTCAGACCAGAGGAGCCCATCCCCAGTCCTTGATTTTCACTTACATAATCTAGCAGAGAGAGAGAGAAAGAATCTTGGAGTAAATACTAGTTGAGACTAGTTTCTCCCACTGTACATATCAAACAGAGCCTTGGTAGACTGACTTCCAATTTTGTCCTTGGGAACTACGTGATGGTTCCAAGAACCAAAGCTAAAAGTGCAGATGTATGAGGCTACCCAACTTGTGCCACTCTCTGGGACCTACCTGCCCCTGAACCACCCATTCTCACCAGTCTGGCCTGTGCCTCTCTCATCTTAGATCAGACCCTAACAACACAAATCACTAGCTCCACTCTAATGTGGGAGAAGGGGGAGGATGAGTTACTCTTTTTGACGACTTCTGAGTCATAGTCAATGCTAAATGAATGAGAGCCTTTTGGTTTTTCTTGGACGGGAGGGCGGTTTAAACAGTGACTATTAAGTAGGTTAGTAATTGTTAAGTTTAGGTTACTGCAGTAAGAGAAAACCCTTAAAAATTAGAAAGTAACATATTGACAAATGAAACTCTAATGAAACTGCCCCCTCAAATGAGGAAGAGACTCTCTTCCTTCTCTCCACATCCTGAGAGTTCCAGGAAAACGAGGAGGGCTAGAAAACAGCCACTAGGCTGGTATGATGCAGTAACTTGGTCTCCTTCCTGCCCCACCCCAGGGACCAAAGAAAGATGGAGGCCCCTAGGCGTTGGGAAAGAGTCATCTCTCAGCTCGAGTCCTGAGTGTTTTGTGGTGAGGTGGATAAAATATTTGTATCGTTTGTTGGTGACAGCCACCAGTTCCTGCTGAAGTGCTATTTGCCTTCACAGTGACTCAGCACTGGTTCAGTCATATTCTTCATGCGAGGGGCACAGACTCTTTGGACATCTTGACATGGTAATGCTCATCCCAAAGGAGGAGGGTGTCGATGAGCCGCATCCACTGGACCATCAGCCGTGAGCCCTTTCATCTTATTCATGGGCCAGAATGTTCACCAGGTGTGTTCAGGTTTGGGATGAAATCTGACACTTATTTCTACATCAGATGGTGAATTCTAACTTTGGCTACTGCTTCTACCTCGCTGGGCTTTTAGGAGAGGAGCCAGGGAGGAGCCTCCCTAAATAAGGAGGGAAGGCAGAGTGAAGGCACAGGAACAGATCCTTCCCTCACAACCCTCAGAAGAGCACAACCCTGCCGACACCTTGATCTCAGACTTCAAGCCTCCACAACTGTGAGAAAATGATTTCTCTGTTGTTTAAACCTCCTAGTCTGTGGTAGTTAGTTATGGTGGACCTAATAAATGAATACACTGATTGTATATAATGCCTTGATTGTCATATCAAGAAGAAATAAATGGAATGTAATTTACAGTACATTATGTATTTTCATTTGTAAATGCTCAAGCACAACTATACCAAAAGACGTAATGTTTACACTAATACTGGGCATGTAGTGGCTATAAACACAATGGTACAAACTCAGGCTGACACAGACATCACACGGTATTGGCAACTCTAATACAAAATTTCGAGCAACATTAACATTGGTACATGATTTTCTCGAAGAGTGGAAAACCCTTGGTAGAGTTCCAAACAAAACAACCATCTTCCTTCAATTTACAGGATAGTTAGATTCCTGGAAAATTCAAGAAATACGTGGTATTTATTTGTAACCCAGGAACAGGTGCGAGGTGCAGATAATTATAATAGAATTTTCATCTCTATGAATGTCCTATGGAATATCTGAAAGTCACAGCCAGTTCTTCATTTTTTGGTACATGTTGCAAGTTGCATCAGGATGTCTAGCATCTCTGGTCCACATCCCTTCTCTCCAGTCGAGTAAGTAAGCAGTCATCATGACAAACAAAAATGTCTCCTTATTTCTAGAATGTTTCCTAAAGACTACCTAAAGGGGAGTACCACCTTGGTTGGGAACCAGTGAGATGCAAGAAAATAAAAGATGTACTTGTGTGGCTCTCTTTTAGTGTTGGGCCAGCCCCACCCCCACTCCCTGCCGGAGCTCCCTCTGCCTGGAGGCAGAGCTGAGAATTGGTTCTCTTGGGACCACACACTAGGCAAGTCAAGCAAGGGATATGAACTTACTGAACTGGCGCTGTTGAAAGTGCCCTTGGGCCTCCTGTGTTAAAAGGCTCCTTTGTTTGCTTCAACTTCAAAGGCCTCAAGGTACTCCAGTCTTGGCAGGATCTATCAGCTGCAGGCACGCCTTCCTCTGTGAGTGTTTGGGGGCCAGAAAGGGCTAAGGTGCTGCCGTGACTGCAGAGGCAGTGATGGGCCAGTGTACAGGCGAGGGAACCCTCCTGACAAATCCTGCCATCCATTTCTCTTCTCTTGTTCCTGGACTATGGAACAGTTACCACTGGAGAAAATCACATGAGCAATATGTTAGTTCCACCAGAAAGTTCTGATTTCTAAACATTAACTGGGCCCTCAATGACGCACCCGATCCTTTTCAACCAGGATGCTTCCCAGTGTTTATTCTCAGTCTTTTCCCTTCTATTCAAGTACCCAAATTCCACCTTCTTGTCTCATGCTCCAAGAAGACTTGTATGTTTTATTGAGACAATTTAATTGTCCAGAAGATCTTTCCTCCTTTTCATCTCGAAATTTCTCTTCCTCTCACACAAGAAGAAAAGCGCACTTGTGCTATCAGCCACTTCCTTTTCCAAGGGAATGTGCGCCATTGATTAAACAGCTTTGGTTTTACCCTTTCAACTGCCTTCTCCCCTCACCTTTGCCTGAAGATCTAAGTGCTTTTTGAGTTAGAGCCCTTTGGTGTAGGCAGTAGAATCCAACTTGAATGCACTTTAGCCCAAAAATGGGATTTCATTCTAAGGAATCAAAAAACTCAATAGTAGGAATGTCATGGGTCTCAGGAAAGGACCTGAACAAGAACTGCAAAGCCATCAGCCCGCCTTTCACCCTTCTTGGTCACTCCTCGTTGCTTCATTCTTCTCATTCCTATGCATTAGCTGCTGTGGCTTCCTGTCCACATGGCAGAATCCCAGTTCCAGACAGAGAACCCAACCGGCTAGCTTGGATCTGGCCAAGTCCAGCTAAAAAGGCTTAACAGGGACCAAATTTACCCTCCTGCCTGAAAAAGATTAAACACACAAAATACAGAAGCAATGATTTTGAACACAGATATCCAGTAGTGCAGGACAGTGATCCTTGAGAGAGGGGAAACAGACAAGGTAAGCCTTAAGATTGCCTCAGCTTGCCGCCTGCAGAGAGTTTCCAGACTGCAGTACTGGGAGGGGGAGCCCAGGTGGAACCCAGTGGTCTCGCTGCATTGAGAAGACAGAGCTAGGAGTCCAGGGAAGCCATGGTGGCTAGAGGTAGCAGGACAGACTACCAGAGAGAAGAGAGCTGCAGAGAGAGAGAGAGAGAGAGACAGTTTAAGATCTGGATCATAGGAGGATATCTGTGAGTCTTCAGCTAAGCGGTGATCAGTATATGCCTATAAGGAAACTACTGGAATCTAGGATAAGAGCCACCTAAAAGGGCCAGAGGGAATATTCTTGGAGCCCTTACAAGGCCTAGAATAGTTTGTTTCCACCAGTCAGAATGGTAAACCTTGTAATTCACAAGATACCTGGTAGAATATTCAGAAGAGAATCATTAGTTTAGTTCTCAAGTCCTCTGGTCCCGCCTAACGAAGCTCGAAATCAAACCTGAAAGAGTGTTCAAGTAACTTAACTGCACCTCAGAACAAAGCTCAAGAATAGTTATGGGAATACTAAATTACCCAGCACCCAACAGGGTAAAAATTCATGATTCTGGCATCTGATCAACCCTCACCTGAGGGAAAGCAGCAGAGAATGAAGAGGAGGGAACAACGCTCAAACTCAGAAATTCTATGAATGTTACAGTTGCCTCCTCTCCCATCACAAGGCCATTAACATTTTTTTCTTTACACACCATAGTATTGTTTGATTTGTTACAATGAGCATCCATTACTATTGTTATTTTAAAAACTTGGTGAACAAATGAATCACTATAATGAGAATATCAAATAAAAAGGGGACAAGATAAATTTCTACAACGCTTCAGAAAGGATGAAATTCTCTCTCTCTACCTCCTTTGCCTCCTCCTCTTTCCCCCTGCCCCTGCAGAAAGTCTTCACCTTCTTTACCTGTCTTGCCTTTCCTTCCTTTTGCAGGTTGTTTAACTGAATACAGAACGTACGGCTAGTTTTTGGAGAAAAATTTGTTCTTGTTTTTGATATTTAAATTGGCAGATTTTATTGTATCACACATGCTTTTCAAGAGAGAAGGGGTACGTCTCAACAGCCCGTTAACGGTAGTTCAGCGCGTTTTGTTCGGCCCACCACCCGGCTCCGAGGGTCGACGGTCCGTGGCGGGTAAAGCTTCCCGCCACGCGCCTTCCCCGCCCCCCTCCTCCCCGCCAGCCCTGCTCTGTTTGCCTGGAACCCACCTGCCCTGTCCCTCGGTAGACAGAATTATAACTTCGGATGCATGGGTCCAAATGGCAAATGTGTCCTATACCTCCCGTTTTCCTTCATGTGAAATCTTTCTGGCATGGAGTGGTGACCGCTCCAGGAATAGAGGGAAAGTGTAGGGGAGTCAAGAGGAACGTGCAGAGAGGGCAGCGAGGGTGAGGGACAAGAGCTACAGGGCCGGAGATCGGCAGATAAAAGGACCACTCACTAGCGAGAGGGAGAAGCGCGAGTAAAGTGACCAGACCCCACGCGGACTGCGGAGGAGAGCGGGCAGAACAGGCGCGTGGAGGCTGAGCGCCCAAGCAGTCAGCCCCCGGATCGCAAGAGGGGAGCCCGGGAGGAGGGGTCCGCGGGCGCGCGCGGGGTGGGAGGCGTGCAGCAGGGGCAGGTCGGGGGCCTCGCGCTCCCCTGCCCTCAGCGGCGCGCGATGAGCCAGGCCAGCCGGGTGTGCTCCGGCTACTACAGCCTCAACCAAAGCTTCGTGGAGCCCTTCCAGTGCCCCCGGCGCGGCGACGCGGCCGCCCTCCTCTACTGCTGCGGCTTCGCCGACCTCAAATACTGCTGCAGCGAGCCGGGCAGCTACTTCCCCTACAAGCACAGCTACATGTGGAGCCTCAGGTGGGCAGGGCTGGGGGCTGGCGGCCCGGGGCTGGGGAGGCGACGAGCCGGGCCACGCCGGGAGGAGGGAGGTAGCCCGCGTCCCCACGACCCTCCCAGGTCGGGTCCCTCCGGGAGTAAAGGAACCTCCGAGGGCAGGCGAGGGCCTGCAGAGAAACCTCCCCCGGCCCGAAGCTCCCTCGGGAGCCAGGACCCGCTCGGTGCCACCCTCGTCCGGCGAGGGTCGGGCGGTGACCCCAGAGGTGTGAACCCGCCCCAGGACCCCAGGCGAAGAGCGCGCGGGAGGAGTGCCGGCTCTGCGCCCAGGGCGCACGCAGGGCCGCCTGGCGGGAGCGCACGGCTCTTCACTCTCCTCAGGGATCCGTCCCAGGCGGCGGGCTCTGCGGGCGGAGACTGAAGACACGCAGGTAACTTAAGGAGACGGTTTGATTTCTCTTTTTGATTTGTTTGGGCAGTTGATACATTTGAATAGAAGGGGGCTCCTTTGAGACTCATTTTAGGGCGTTAATCAAGGATCAGAGTATTTTAAGCCTCTTTGCCAGTAAGAAGGATTTGGCTGTATTCTTTAAAATATCAACAAACAAACAAACAAACAAAAGATGTTGGAGGAGGGGGCCGCACATAGGACTGGGCTTAACAATTTGCCCTTCTCAGCCGATCTCACGCTGATCCTGGACCGAACTGGAGACTCACAGAGAGGGAGAGTTTTAGTTGCTCTAATTACAACACACGTAGAACCTTTCCAGGACACTCCCTTTCTCAACACCTCAGCTCTTTGAGCATTGTTGGAAAGTGAAGAGACTTTGTAAGGTGGTGTCTTTCTTGCTTCTCTTCCCTATGATGGGAATTTTACTTATTCCAATTTGTGTTTATGCAGATGTTTTCATTGTGAAGTGCTTCCAGTTCCCCCAAATGCAAAAGGTGGCAAACTTAGAACTTGATTCTTTCATTTTGCCTGGAGAACGCATGGGGTGGGACGATTGTAGGAAAGAACTGCCACCCCATATGAAACTATTTTTTGTAAACAAGTTAGCTTATATCTGGGGGAGAGAGAGAGAGAGGATTGACTCTGCTAAGAAGAAGACTTTAATTCCTCCCAATCTCCTAGCATGGTCCAGAATTTGGCACACATGTCAAGTCTACAGCAAATTACTTTAAATGTTATTTCTTAGAGCAGTAAAGTAATTTTTTTTAATGCATTGCAAGCTTCAAAAAAAAAATCTCGAAAGGAGTGCCTACTTACCAACAAGTTCAACTGACAAAGTTGTATTGTGCCAAAACAGGGCAAAATCTCAGAAAAGAATGACAGCTTATCCTTATCATTTGGGGAAGCAGTCTGAATTGCACTGGCATATTATCTAACGTTTTGGAAAATAACATAGTAATCCAGTTCTAAGTCTTAGGAAGTGTTGATAATGGTAGCAGTGCCTCCAAATGAGACTGGCTACTCTTAAGTCAAACTCAATTGGAAAGGTGCCTAGGATTCTCAGAATTCTGAATTGTTCCCAAGTGACAAGCAGCAGAGTATAGAAACCCTCCCTTGGGTTTGTGAGGGCACAAAGGAATGAACAGCTGGCTGGGGTCTTCATTCAACTCAGGTGGTGCACTCAGTTCCTGGGAAATAGAAAAATCATTTCAACTGATGGCATCACTTGGCACTGTTAGACCTGGGTCTCTTCTTAGTTATTGAGCTCTGAGAACACAATGGGGAGGTAAAAATTCAGAGCTTCAATTCCCTTGCATTCTTTACTCTCTCCCCTAATTTAAAATAGTCCTACTGTGAAACATCTCCCCAAAGTCACTAGCGTATTTGTTCTGGGATTCTGTAGCTGCTGCAGAAAGGCACAGGTATAAAACCTCCAGGTAAATGAAGTTGCTAAATAGGAGAGATCTGGTGTTAATGTGACGGCAGCTTCAGACCCTTTCTCAGGGATTGAAAAGCAGACCGCCCCATGGTGCTGTGAGGAAAGGATAATTCTCCCTTTTCTGTGTCTGGTCCACTCCCATCTCTTCTCTTTTTCTAAATCCCTAACCTCTAAGGGTTTCCTTTGTTACCCTTCTTCAGGACCTAGGAAAAGAATGCCTATTGCGCAGGGCTATGCATTCATTCAGTAAGTATTTGTTGAAATGAATATTTTAAGAGACTCCCAGAGCTCCATCTTCATCTGGAGTTTTGCATGCATAAAGCAACATTTCTATAAAGTAGAACTGTGACATTGAAACAGTTCATCAGGATTATGAAGAACCTATTTTTATAACAGAAAGAAATAGCATGCCTTTTCCTTCAGCTCACGTGGTGTGTTTTTTAAATTGTGTACATTTAAAGCCCATAATATATACATTGAATTTAATTAAGTTGACAATTTTACTTTTAAATTGAATAAATTACTTTTTCACTTTGAAGAATTTTTTCATAGCAGAGCAGAGGTAATTAAGTTTGTTTGTTTATTTATTTTATTTACAATGGAGGTACTGGGGATTGAACCCAGGACCTTGTGCATGCTAAGCATGCACTCTACCACTGAGCTATACCTTCCCCTCAAGGATTTTTTAATTACTAGGTTCTCATTTCAGGACTCTTTCCAAATGTCTGGCCTCCTAGCTGCATTGTGAAGCAGATAATATTAATTAAGAGGATTACGTTCCCATGTGTCGGTGTGTAGTTGTAACCTTCCCTGACACATAATGATCTACAAAAGTCAGCTTTGGTGCAAGCAAGCATGAAAGGGGTTGCCGGAGCCAAGGAGTATACCCCTTGGAAGAGAGAGCACAAAGTGAGGGTAAACGCCGGTTTAAATGTATAACAACATACCGACTCTGGACACAAAACTGCCCAGTCTTCACGTGTGTGGGGGGCTAGAAGAATTGGGCTGATAGTAATAAACCAAGCACAAGAATCTTTTGAAGTCTGACTCCATGTCTGTGTCTCAAGAGGCAATCTCTGAAACTGCCAGGGGGCTCTGTCTCCTAAAACCAAGGAAAAGTGGGATGAGCTTAGCCCCTCACGTTTAATTCTGTTCTTCCTCCCAAAGCATTGACACACTGAGCATCCCTGGTCAAGTTCCCCTTCCTAACCTTTTGGTACATGTAAAATTTGTTAGGACCCTAATCTCTGGGAAATAGCAGAAAGTCGAAAGGCAAGTCAGGAAGAGAATGAAAAAAAAGATCATTACTTTTCAATGATCATTTCAATGGTCATTACTTTTCAATTACTACAAATGGATCAATCACCAGTCAATTATCATTTACTGTCATTTATGAAACATTTAGTACAAGCTAAGTACTCTATTAAACACTTTTATTAAGTGTGCACATCACTATGGGAAAGTCAACAGAAGTATCTGCTCTTGAGCGGCTTAAAATCTGATTATATGTCCTTACACTCCTTACACATTCACACGTACATAGGACTCATGAAAGTAAAGTACGTATGTTTGCATATTAGTCTTTCAAGATCATTTTCTTTTTTCCAAGCTTCTTTTCCCATTAAAAATATTAAGTTTACAGGTTTATGAAAGCTATGTTATTTCTCAAATGCCTTATAGATAACTGTGTCAGAATTATTACAAATTTAATGCAAAGCAAATAATATCAGATATACATTGCATTTTTAGAGAAAAGTACAAGGACGTCTTCTTTAATGCTAGAAGCCATTGGTGCTATGCTCTTTTAGAAAGGAAAAATTCAGATTGAACATGAACTTTATGTACGTTTCATAAACATTGCTTTCCTTTCATTAAACTGTCTTCTCTCTTGTAATAGTTGTGGTTTTGGGTATTAATACGTGATAACTCCCATACATGTCTCCAAAAGAAAAGTTCTACATTTCTGGTAAACATCTCCCTACTTTTACAGAAGTAGTTATCTTTCTATTCATCTTTTATTGGTGAACCCAGTCTTTCCTCCTAAAATTTGTTAATAATAGAGGTTTCTTTGAGATATTTTTTAACCATCCCTAGAGAATCATGTGACCTTCTACCCGTAATATGAATTTACATGGGGGTGGGTGGCTCAGTGGTAGAGTGCGTGCCTAGCGTGCACAAGGTCCTGGGTTCAATCCCCAGTACCTCCATTAAAAAAAAAAAAAAGAATTTGCATGGTATTCTATACTAACATTAACATATAAATGTAGAGAGAAAAAGTAAGAATTTGATGGTAGAGAGTGAGCTGTAGATTTCAATCGTATGTTATTTATAAAAAAAAGTATGGTTATGAATGACTAAAGCAAGAATTAATAATATTTAAACCTTTTCTTTAGTTCGTGTGCAAGCCAGTCTGTGTGACAGTCACAGTGGGTTTTTTGTTTGCTTCTTTTCCTCAGCGTCGGAGCCCTGATTGGACTGGGAGTTGCTGCCCTGGTTTTACTTGCCTTTGTTATCAGCGTCTGTGTCCTTTGCTACTTATTTCTGTACACAAAGCCTCAAAGATTAGACACTGGCCTTAAACTTCAACATCTAGAGGCTGCTTCCCCTCAGGAAGGTAATTAGTATCCATTATTTGTAACCAATTACCTGTACTCTATTCGAAGTAATCACCTGTGCCTAGGAAACAGATTGTACTGTTAACAATGAATGCTTCTTAAAAATTCAGTTTATTATGTGTCTTTATAAAAATTCACTTTAAATAAGGCCTTAATGATGAAATACTTCAGAGAAATTGTGCCCAAGTCAAAATAGCGGTGGGATGTAAATTTTCTCATGAAAAATAATACATTGATCCAACAAATCTACTTTATTTATATGTCTCTCAGTTATAAAGGTTGTAGCTTCTTGGAATTTTGAAATTTTGTTTTTGATGGAGCGGGAGAAGTCAAATAAATAGAGGAACAAAATATCTGATAGTTAATTCTCAGTGTTGCATTGCTCTAGATCAGTTAGTTGATGGTCAGTTAAGCATTTATCTGTGTGCCTGTGGTGTGCAGAATTCAGAGGAAGTATATAAAGCAATTTGGAGGCATAAGAAAAGAAATTTAAAAATAAATAGAAGACAGTCTTTATTCTTGATTAGATCACAAACTAGTTCAGATAGATGGGCCTGTGTGTGCCTGAGTTTGTGTGTGTAGCACATCTATAAAGTAGAAATGTTTATGTGTGTTTTTGGAACTGAATCTCACTGTTATCTGACTTATGAGTGTTATATGTGCTAAGTGTTATCATTATGAAACACGCAGAACTGTTAAAATATTTTGTGAATGTAAATTTCTATTAGTATATTTTAAAAGTAGTCATCATGAATTTTATTTTGATATATATTAATATATTTGAATAAAAATTTAGAATATATATTATATATTTATAATAAGACACAGATGCTCACTAACTTCCATTTAAAAAGAAAATGAAGAACTTTATTTTTTTAAAAATTGAGAAAATTCCCTTTCCATAGGCTTTATCTATTTTTGCTGAATCCGGAAACATATTTATGGAGTACATGCTCTGGAGCCTTCTCAAATGCACCGCCACCACATGATTGCATTAGCTCTAGTTTGCTTCTTGGTGGAGGTCTCTCTCAGAGGGTACCTTGTGTCACCTCACAGGAGTCCAGCTCCCTTTGGAGTTTGCTTTCTGAAGCACTGTTTGGAGAGGGCATGGCTGAACTGACAGGTTATTCGCTGAGTTTAATCCAAAGACTCAAACTGTTTCTCCCAGGCAAAATGAAGTAGTGGACTAGTGATTATCAGATAATCAGAGAGTAAAATCAATTTTTGTCTCAATTGCTCAGATAATCTGAAATCTCAGTTCTTAAATTTTATTGTGCATAAGAATCACTTA
This sequence comes from Camelus bactrianus, assembly GCF_048773025.1. Classification (NCBI taxonomy): domain Eukaryota; kingdom Metazoa; phylum Chordata; class Mammalia; order Artiodactyla; family Camelidae; genus Camelus; species Camelus bactrianus. The sequence continues at coordinate 44,716,652 of NC_133541.1, forward strand.
GGGAGCTTGTTAAAACCGCAAACTCCAGACTGCGTTTTTAAAACAAATAGCTCCTCTTCCAGCTCTGTCCTTGCTCCCCTGCTGTCTTCTCTCCACAGAGAAGCCAGAGGGAGCCTATTAAAACCTAAATCAGGTCATGTCTCTACTCTACTCAAAACCCTAATTGCTCCCCATTTCTTTCAATAGATATGGCAGAGTTTTTGTGGTCTGCCCTCTTCACCTTTATTTCTTGCATCTGATGCCCTTGAAATTATTGGCTCAGGGCCTTTGCTCATGCCATCATCATTGTCTGGAATGCTTTCCTCTCGCTTTCACTTGCTCTAGACCTTTACTAAAAGTCACCTTCTCAGGGAGTTCTTCCCTGGTCACCCTACCTGCATTTTTAACTTCAACATTTAAATACCTCCTTCCTGCTTTATTTTTCTCCAAAGCACTTACCACTAATATATGAATATATTTCACTTATCTATTGTCCAACTTTTCTCCACTCCAACTAGAAAAGTAAGTTCCAGGAAAGTAGGAATTTTTGTCTTGCTTGCTCACTATGTGTCCCTAGTGCCTAGCACACCTAACAAATGTTTACTCACTGAATGGAGTGAAGTAGCAGTGTGCCTCTATTATAGGTGATCAAAGGAGCATGTTCATTGTCATTATTACAGTCATCAAACATTCATTGATTTCCTCTTCTATAACAATGCATTGTGCTAAATAAAAGTTGATTATTTTTTCCTGAGTTAGCTCAGGGACTACTCCAAAATTTTATTTCAAGTGGGCTCCGAAAACCCAGCAACAGAAGTAGTTGGCTCAAATCTTATAGTCTTATGGCCATTTAGCTAAGGAGATCCATTAATGCATCACCTATGTAGTTAGATGAGGCTACTTTCTTACAATGAAATGTCCCTGCTCTACCCTTCTCAAAAACATTATGTTTACCAAGTCAGCAAATTAATTCAATACATCTTTGCTGAGTGCTTACTCTTGGTAAGGCAGGATTTTATCTGATCGTTGCCTTCTGCTGCTTTCAAATTAGGTGATTTTGGACCCTTGGTTTCATATTAACCAAATCAGATATAGCAGAGAGCTGAAAACAAAATAGATCATCCAAATGTCACTGGAATAGGAAGAGGAAACGATTTATATTTGAAAGCGACCCTTTGAAGTGGTAATTAAAAACCACTGTTGTACCTCTTGTTAAATATGCATTCTCCATTCCAGTGATTCTTCCACCTAGGGATAGATGCCAGTGTTCCAGCTACTGAGAAAACATGTCTTTATTCCATTTAAGGAATGCCTTAAAGGTTAGGAACATAATATTATGTTTGCATAATAATTAAGCAAGTAAAATTACATCAGAGGAAAATTGGTTTCAGTTTCCACTCCTTTCTTTCAAAACTATCTGTTCTTAATTATTTCAGATTATTTTAGATTAATTTTTAGAATTGAGACATTTTTCATTACAGGCAATCTGAATGGCCTGAAGGGAACGAGTTTTGGGGCACATTACTAAAACTGACCTAAGGCACTGGACTTTTTACAAATTTCTATAAATGACAGCAGTGTTAAAGAAACAACAGGCCCCAAATGGAGTCAGTTGTGCTAAGCCCCATGTCAGCAAACCAAAACTTAATTCCTAACCTAACTGCAGTTTCAGCCTCTCCCAGGAGTGGAATTTTAAACCTATTAGTCTGGAATTTCCTGATGAACACTAGCACCAAGGCGATCTGCAGCATAGTCTCACCCACTCTTCCCCTAATGGAAGGTGACTGCCTGAAAATATCCTTTCTTTTGTTTATGACTTCCTTGTTCTAGCCCCTCTGCCTATAAAAACCTTCCATTTCATACATCTTCTCAGGGCCCCTTTCTACTTGCTATGTTGGATGCTGTCCAATTCATGAATTGTTGGATAAGGAGAGAATATAGCTCAAATGATAGAGCCCATGCTTAGCATGTACAAGGGCCTGTGTTCAATCCCCAGTACCTCCCCAAATAAATAAATAAATAAATAAATAAATAAATAAACAAACAAACCTAACCTCCCCAACACCAAAAATTTTAAAAATTAAAAAAAAAAAAAGAGAGAGATACTGAACTGTTGGATAAAGCCAACTACATCTTCAAATTCACTCAGCTGAATTTTGTTTTTTTAACAATAGTTTAAGTCTAAAATAGTCTAACCTTAGACTATTTTGCCAAGATTTTCCCTTTGTGTATCTTTATTCTATTAGGGTTCATTATTTCTAATATATACAATTTAAGGTTTTGTATGTTTTAAGTTGATCCCAAGAACACCAGGTCTCTGGTAGCGGCTGGGCTACTTCCAAGGGCTCACTTTGTAGAGGTCCCTATTGCTAAGCAATTGATTGGTCCTTAAACTGTGTCCCATAATCATTTTTTTTTCCTTTTAACTTCTGTGTTTTGAGTTATGCATGTATCTCAAAACAGTTCTGAGAAGAAGATAGCTATGTGAAGGGCATCTTTCTGAGTCGACACTCTTGGGGTGAGTGCTCATTTCGTCAGATGTGGAAGCATTTATGATAAATAGGGGAACAATTGAAGGGATGCAAGTCTTAGGTCCCTGCTTCTCAAACTTTTCCATTGGAGAATCCTTGAAGGTAGATAAGAAAGGAATTTGTACCTCTAGAATTTCAAGGGTTATAGTGGAAAGGCCTGCCTTGTGAGCTTTAAATTATTTAAGTTTGCCCATTGTATTTTTTAAATTATGAGAATTTTAAATTTGATTGCTAATATAATGACTTGTTTAACTCTAATGGTAACATCATCTCCTTTCCATTTCTGAGTAAAACTGATGCTCCAGGAAGAGAAACGATATTCATTCTGTGGTTTTGAGTATCCATTGACCCGCTAGGGTTGTGAGAGGGGTGAGACATTGAGGAGAGGGTTCTTAGAAGTAGAATTATTGATGAAATAGAAGGGCAGAGGGTAGAGCTGCTTGACACAAGTGAAATAATGGTGTTGTATAGGAATAATAGCTCCAATTGTCTATTATTTGGTGGTCTCTTTTGCAAAGGCAGGCAATCTAAATGAAAAGGCTAAGCAAGTCAGCAGTAAGGCACTGTTGTCTAAGAGGAAAATGTAAGTTATATATGGAATACTGAGGAAGCAAGCAGATTCAAGACAAGCTCAGAGTGTCTGCTATATTTCTTCTTAGAAGACATCCTCACACCCCCAGAAAGAAAACTTTTTTAAAAATTCACTTTTGGTTTAGGAAAATTAGAAAATATGGAAAAACAAACAAATAACTTCACCCATCATCCCATCACATGGAGATAACAGATATTAACACCATGGTGAATATCCTTCCTTGATTGTTTTTCTATGCCTCTATAGATACATGTATATGACAAAATGGGGAAAAAATGAATCCTATAACATGCTTTTTTTTAAACTGACCAATACTGACATTGTTGTTTGCCAGTAAATAAACTCCTTTGCCATCACTTTTTTCTTTTTTTTTAATTGAAGTATAGTTGATTTACAATGTTGTGTTAGTTTCAGGTGTACAGTGAAGTGATTAGGTTGTACATACATATATATTATTATTTTTTAGATTCCTTTCCATTATGTCATCACTTTTTATGATTTCATTATTTATTACCTTGATGGCGTGCTATGACTTTTTATTCTTTTATTTTGACAAAGTTCACACTTTCAGAAAAGTTGCAAGAAAAGTATAAGGTTGTATACCTTTTCTCAGATTTACTAATTATTAATATTTTGCCTCATTTTCTTCATCTTGACTTTCTTTTGATGTATATTTTCTGAACCATTTCAAAAATAATTTGCAGATAACATGCCATAACATTTCAGCATATATTTCGTAAGAACAATGATTTTTTTCCTCACATAATTAAAGTACATTTATCAAAGTCAGGAAGTACAACATTGATACAGTAATATTATATCATCTGTAGTTTATATTCAAGTTTTGCCAATATCCTTAATAGCTATTTTTTTCTTATCTAGACTCTTGTCCAGAATTACATCTTGTAATGAGTTGTCATATTTCTTTAGTTTTCTTTAATCCTCAGCCTCACTTTGTCTTTGGTGATCTTGACAGTTTGGGAAAGTAAAAGCCAGTTATATTGTACAGTGTCCCTCAATTTAAGTTTGTCTGATGTTTTTTCTCATGATTGGAGAGAAATACATTTTGACAGGACTACCACATTAGTTATATTCTCAGGACATCATATCAAGAAGCACATAATATTGGGTTGTCCAGGTACGATGTTAACTTGGATTCTTTGGTTAAGGTTGTATTTGTTGGATTAATCCATCGTAAAGTCACTATTTTTCCTTTTGTCATCACTAAGTAATATGTTGGGAGGTATGAAAATATCCTGTTCCTCCTCAGACTTTCACCCAACCATTGATGGTTCTGGCTGACTATTTTCATTCAAAATTCAAAATAATTTCAGAATTATTATTATGATAGTTGTAAAAATGGCAATTTTCTAACCTTCTCTGTATATTAGTTGTTACTCTACTACAAGGAAGACTTTTCCTTTTCCTCTATTTACCTATTCATTTATTTACTAATATCAGTATGGAATCATTCTTTATTCTACTACTGTCATTATTTGGGCCCTTAAATTATCTCAGATTTGGCCTCTGGGAGCCGCTTCAAATTGGGTCCTGTGTCCTTTTGAAATGTGTCCATCCTTTTCTGAGCATTTTTTTGCTTTCAGTCACAAAATGTTCTAGGGCATCTTGTACTTTTCCTGTTCCAGCCCTGAAATCTGCCATTTCTCCAAAAAGTTTAATTCATTTTAGTTGGGATTGGTGTTTAGAAACCAAGTCTGGGTATATTCTATTTTATTGAGTGATTGACTTTGAACTAGCTTCCATTTTTTCCATTACACATGTGCATTGAACATCTAAGTTTTTTTTTTTTAGCATAAATCCCTAGGAGTGGAATTGCTGACCGAAGGATTGGCACATATTAAAGGCTTTGGCTACAAGTTGCTCATGTCCTCCAGAAAATAATTATGTCATGGGTATTTTTATTTCAAAAGATACATATTTCACTAATTTCATTGAGAGAAACAACATGGTGTTTTATTTTTAATTTATCTTAATTAGGAGCGAGAGTGGACATTTTAAGTGTTTTTGTCATTGTTTCTTTTGTGGCATATTGGTGCTTGTATCTTATATACATTTTTTCTATAGGGGTGTTCATTTTTCATTACTTCATGAGAACTTCCCATACAGTAACTCAAGTTTTTCCCGCATATATTGCAAATGTTTTTTCATAGTTGTTTCCTTTTTAATTTTATGTGTAATGTTTTTTCAACTGACATTTCTCTTTGTGTAATTTCTCCCTTTAGTTTCATGCTTAGAAAGTTCTTACCTCCCTCTAAGCTATAATGATATTCACCTATATTTTCTTCTAATACAGTAATTCTTATTTTAATTTAAATCATTAATAGTCCTAGAATTTTTATTTTTGTGTTGAGGTAGGGATCTGCCTTTATTTTTATTTTACAAATAATGAGACAATTGTTCAAGTATTTTTTTGGACAATTTATGTTTTTTCTTTTGCCAATTTAAAATGTCACCTTTGTCATAAACTAAATTCTTATATATCCTAGGATCTGTTTTTAGACTTTCTGTTCTGTTAAATTTATCAGTATGTTTATTCTTCAGGTAGTAAAATACTTTAAAAATTATTGTAGCTATAGAGTTTATTTTAATATCTGATTAGGCAAGACTTTCTCTCCCTTCCCATTATGCTTTTTTCCCCAAAGTTTCTTGGCTACCTTTGTAACATTTGGTATTCCAAATAAACTTTTGAATCATATTGTCCAATTTTTCAAAATCAAGGGGTATTTTGATGGATTTTGTACTAAATTTACAAATAACTTTAGGAGCTATTTTTCTTAGTGGCGTTAACACCAATTCAACCAAACTCTGCTCAAAACACTTACTAATTATGCTGCCAAATTAATTGTTAATGCTATTCTTTGTTTCAGAATAGCTTTAAGAACTCACTGAGATCTTAGCTGAGATGGAATAATTTGAACTCAATGGCAGAAAAAGCCACTTGTGTCTCCTAAAGGGACCTTTCTACATTAGGCCTTTCTCTAATGAGTCTGGAATTTCCTGTGACTTTTTTTGTTCCTAGAATGTAGGAAGTCAACTTGCTCAGCAGAGCCACTGCTCCTTTTAGCATCTGTGAGTCTCCTCCTCGGGGTGCAGGGTTAGGCGATGCTAGCCAGTGTTGGAGCCAATAAGCAAAACAGTAGCCAGTCTCTCATTATGAAAATTCATTTAAAGGATTTAAAATATCAGCTAAATTCTTTTGTGAGATATGTTAGTCATCTATGGTTGAAAGAATTTAACAACGCAGAAAAGAAAAAAGGTCCAACTGTGGACAAAAATAGATTTTTTTTTTATAAAATTTCTGGATAGAACTGTCTTCATTCATTGATTGATGGGCAAAGCAAAAGGGCAAGTCTAAGATTCTAACTTTCACAATGAATTTTTAGCTGTATTTACATAAGATACTTATATATTCTCAAGGGGGAGGCAGGGCATGGAAGAAGGGGAGGTCACTTGATCAGTAGGTCACTGGGCAAGTTTTGCTCACGTCACCATTTACCTCAGATCCTGTCCTGTGCATCGTATTGAATTTGATGGGAGAATGTCCCCTTGTAAATAAAAAACACTTTTTTAGGGTGCAAATGGAAGATTTTGTGCCTCCACTAGAAGGAAATGCAGGATGAGTGGGGTGTGTAGCTTTTCTACTAAATAATAAATCGAGCTAGCTTACTAGTCCTTGGAACGGCTGTAGGACTGCAAAATGGTGATGCAGAGGCTGGGAAGACCCAGGCAGATAATAGCAGAAAAGCTTGATTATCGTCGTTGCCTGCCAGCCAGGAGACGAAGTCCTGCAGCGAGCGTCCCCAGCGTTCTGTTGATATTTTGAAATGTCAGGCAAGAGCAGAGTTCAAAGATGAGTTATAGGATAAATGGATCCCTGAGGAATGGTTCTGAAAATGAATGCAAAATTTAACTATTATTAGAAAAAATATATTGGCCTAGTTTGTGATGAGGGTAGGTGGAAAGAGTTTGATGAATTTGCTTTAAAGGGTGAATTTGATTGGTTTAGTGAATTGGATTTCAATTTTGGAGAGGCCAAAGCTTTAATTTAAATGCCAGTCTGAAAGGTATAGGATTAAAAGAAGGTTGAGATTTACGTAGCATGACTAGACCAAAAAAAAAAAAAAAAGAATAAAATGGGAAAAATGGAACGCAAGCAGCAGAAAGAGCTACTAATGTCCACCCAGGAAAGCACAGTGTTGTTGGCTCTTTGCAGTCTGTTCCCGGGTAAAGGAAAGGAGAAATTAAATAAGAAAAACCCTCTATGTGTAACAAACCCCTTGAGAGCTCAGTAGTATTACACATTTCTTACTTAAAATTGGATCCATGGTTTAACCTTGTGACAGAAGAGGCAGCTGGTTTTATCTCTACGTTGCTGGTTAAGAAGTTAGTTTCTGTTTATTAAAGGAAAATTAGGAGAGGCTGAGGTTGCTGAGATTTTTCCTCTTTTCTCTTTTAAAATCATTCCAAAGGGATGCAGTTAGTGGGACTCTGATGCCACGGCAGTGCAGACCCACTTGCTGCACTTGGTTTTTCCATAACGTGTCCAACTATTCTAACTTACCAGAGACATATATATTGAAAGCATCTTTGGATTTTCATCAGCTGCAGGGAGAGAGAGAGTGAACACCAGGATGTTAACTTGCTAATCAGAGCTCCTGCTTCAAGTGACGGCAGTGTACTGTTTATATCAAATCTTTTCTCAGTCGTGTGGCTGGGGAGTAGGGGAGTTTGTAAGTCTTAGATGAAGGAAAATCTGTAATACTGGAATGTGTTTTGTGAGCCTGTACATCTCAAAAGGCAGCAGACAGGTTAGATAAACTCTTTCAGTTGTTGACAGAAAAATACACGGTAGAAATTGGAGCTATCAGAATGGAGAGAACCCCAGGCCAAGGGGTTCTTTGAGAGAACCCCAAACTAAGTTAGGAAGTAACCTCTTGAGTTTAATTTCCATTAAAAAAAGACAAAACAAAAAACTCTGTATGTGATGAGGTAGAAACACTACCTTGAAACTCTCATTAGAATATTATAAATTTAAATATGTACAAAGCTTAGTAAACATGACAGATTTGAATCAGCCAACATGATGTCTTCAGACTTCGAGGAATTTGAATAAAATGTTAAAATTTTAGATGTTTAAGGAAATGTTGGAGGGGCAAGATAGGGGTAGGGGATTAAGAGGCATAAACTATTATGTATAAAATAAATAAGATACAAAGATGCATTGTACAGTACAGGGTATATAGCTAATATTTTATAGTAAGTTTAAACGGAGTATAATCTATAAAAATATTGAATCACTATGTTGTATGGCCTGGAACTAATATATTATAAATCAACTATACTTCAATTAAAAAAAAAAAAGAAGTGCTTATATAAGATACAAATTGCATCCAGATAATATGAAATTAATTTGTATCTTAAATTCTTGATCTTTTACCTTTACCTGCTATGAGACTGAAGAGTAAAAACAATGCTAAACAAGTAAAAATAAACCTACATTTTTTTCAAATGCTATATAAGGAAGATGGTTTCAAGGCCCCCATGTATATATTCCACTCCTTATTTAGCAGTTGAATTTGAATCTACTGTATTTCTTAAAGTTTGCTTTGCAAATAACAGTCAAGAATTTATCAGATCATCAAATTTTCATGCCATCTTTTCCTACTGCATTTATCTTAAACAGTTTTGCTTGCTGATTGGGCAAAGGGCTACTTGTCAGGCTAGAAAATGTTGTGCTTACAGCAAATTAACTTTTCAAACTCAAACTATATGGTTGAAACATTATGAGTGAATGTTTAGAAGTAGAACATTATTTTACCAAAAGCTTAGAAGACAAGTAATGAAATAAAGCCATGTATTGTACTGATCTAGGCCCTACATTTAAAACATATTTTTAACATTAGCCCAGAGAACAAACAACACATATTTCAGTCCTATGGGTAAGATCTGGGAGCAGTAGTGAGACATTGCCCTTCCCAACTTGTAAATAATAATTGCCCTTTGAGTGTTGATCTATGAAATCAACCTGTAGTGGGGGATGTCCTGACTGGCCTGGAAAGCAGCCTATATGATTACTTACAAATGGGCAAAGCCAGGCAGTATGAACACACTTAAAGGTGAGGCTTAGACTTACCTAATAAAAAGAAGTGGAAAAATTATAATGAAGATAGACTAGATGTTAAAAAGTAGAGGAAAGCTACTTCTAATAGTGGAACCTTTTGGCCAGTGCGTCCCCCTTCCCCTTTGGTAGGTTTGGAGATTTTCTAAAACCTAAAGGACAGGTAAGCATTATTCAAACAAAGAAGATTAGAGAGTTAGGCAGCTGGAAGTGTGCAAAGGTTTAGGGCAGAGAGAGAAAGCCAGCGAGAGAGAGCAGGGCACGTGTGGGGAGCCTGTCAGGGTTTCAGTATGACGGGGGGATGGCGGTGAGCTGAGCCGGGAGAGGGAAGTAGGGCTGATCCTCAGCCTAACCAAGAAATTCAGATTTGCTCCTAAAGGATTTTAAGCAGAGAGAAGCTGACAGTAAGTGCTGTGAGGAAGTGCTGTATCAGTATCAGCTATGATTGTACTGCTGATAGTTTTGCATCCTTTCCCACTTAACATTGTATTCTGAGCACTTTGAACATAATTAAAAATTTCTTGGAAACTGCTTTTTCAAATTAAATGGCTGCATGATACTTGATGCATGATAATTTAGCAGTTTCCTTATTAAAAATATGAAAGGTACTCACATTTTTTGATATTGAAATAACCAGCAAGTATTTTTATATATACATTTTAGATCTCACCTTGTATGGTTTCCTTGGTACTTCATGTTAAAATCACAAGGTAGGAACACTTCAGACTTAAAATAAGTGTACTAGTTTACACTCCCATCATCAGCACTCAACAGGCAATATTATTTATCCGTTGTGAAGGATGTCTCACTACAGCTCCGAGATCTTGCCTATAGGACTGAAAAATGCATGGTATTGTTCTCTGGGCTAATATTAAAAATATCTTGTTTAAAATGTGGGGCCTAGAGTGGTATGAGTAGGCTTTTTTTTTTTTTTTTCTGGGAATGATCCAAATATCAGTATTGGACAAAGTTGGAGATGTCTATTAGATATCACAGTGGAGATGGCAACTAGGAAGTTGAACCTGGAGTTTAGGAGAATGTGGGTCAGAGATATGCATCTGGGAGTCATCAGCACAGAGATGGTATTAAAAACTGTAGGACAAATGAGATAATTAGGGAGAGAGCCAGCGACAAGAACTAATGACTGAGCCCTCAGGCACTCCTAAGCCTAAAATGCCCAGGAGAGGAAAAGGGACCAACAAGAGAGAGACCAAGAAAGAGAGATGGTGAATCGAGGAAGGGTGGCATCCCGGAAGCCAAGGGAAGACAGGCCTCTGACAGGCCAAGTAAGGTGTGGATTGTGAGCTGGACTGTGGACTTAGCAACAGGAGTTTATTAGTAACATTTATGATTTCTTGCACTATATTTACATATTTATATATTATTCAAATATATTTAAATATGTATATATTGGTGAAATATATTATTTTCACACCTAATTTTTCTAACACCATTCAGTAATAGTCTGTTTCTTTGCTATGAGCTTGTTAGTCTACCTTCTGATGAGCAAGGATTCACATTCCTTTTCCCCTGTGCATTTTGGACTCATTAATATAGAATGAGTGAATGGGGTGGTGGAACAAATATGCTCTTTTGAAGTTACATCTAAATTGATTATAATGGCAAAGCCTTAAGATTGTTGCAAATTATTACGATTGACTTTAGTTTCATTCACTTTGTGCATAGGGACAGTCACATTTTTATTAAGCAACACAGAAACTGTAACCTTCTTATCAAATGTATAGTTTCTTCCATGGAAGTGTGAAAAAAGGTAAGCATGAAATGATATCCTGACTTCTGTTTGACTTTCAGGAGGAAATGCTCAAAAGCAACTTTGAAATGATTCAATTCTCACTCATCCACAGTGTTTTCAGGACATCATATTTTATCTTTTAGGAACAAATTTTAACATAAAATTTGATGTCATAATTTCAAATAATTAATTTCATTTTGTTTTGTGTATCTGCAGGCAACTCAAACAGAAAAACCAAAGTCTTCAATTCAAATGCAGCATCAAATTCAATAAATGAAACATTCTATGTAGCTGATGATATCGTTCAAGAAAAAACAATGGATACGACACAAAGCGATATTGCTTATTATTAAAAATCCCGTGTTGTAAAAGCTTGCTGGAGAGATGAAGCAATAAAGAGTGCATTTCAAATACAGTTCGTAATAATACTTGTCAAAAACTCGCCACTCACAAAGCAAGATACAGCTGCAGTTTTGATCAATTCATTTATTAAACACCCACTAACGTTTCTGATAGATTTCCACGTGCGTAAGTTTACTTTTATTTGCTAAGAAACTATACTAATACTTCAAGAGAAACCATAGAATTTATCAATAACACAGATAAGCAAACCTATGTCAGTGAGGAACAACAAAATTATATCACATTACCAGAATTTCACAAGTTTTTCATACTAAGAGGCAGCTATTTTTTAGAAGAGATGGGATGGTACTGGATAGGTAAATCTCAGGGTTGGTGGCCTTATAAACCAGAAGTTTCTTAAGGCACGTTCTAAAGTCTCTTAGAAGTCAACCCATGCCTTTTTTAGAGGGCTTGCTTAGCACACAAATTATATTATTGCCTTTATGAAAGCTAACATTCAATCACAAAACATATAATGTATAATCTGCATGATAGATACTTTCTGCATACCGAAGGATAACCATAACAAAAATCGTTCACTGATAAAGTTCCTAAAGAATCTCTATGATGAAATTTATAAACCAAGTAAGTTCTCCAGGCCCATCTAAGCTACTGCAGTAATATCTTAGAGCTCTAGAAGTAAACTACAGTGTTTGCAAATTATAATTGTTTTAAAAGATTTTTATTCACAAATGTGATTTCTGTTATAACAACACAGACCTGATCTTATAATGGAATTCAGCAGGAAAAAAGGATTAATTTTAAGCTGGCTCTCCTTAACACATCTACCGTGTACAGTTTCTGTAGCTGGAAGACTAGCCTTTCAAAATGTGCCAAATACAGCTTTTCTGGTCGGCTGAGGGGAGAAAAAAAAGCTATGTCTTATTGCTCTCAGGCATGCAAAGCTCAGGGTTAGAAACTTTTGATCATCGGGCTGTCAAAATTTTTACCAAGAACTGAAGATTCCAGTACTGTCCAGTAGAAGTTTCTGTGATGATGGAAATGTTCTTTCTGTATCTGTGCTGTGACACAGTAGCCACTAGCCACCTGTGGCTACTGGACACTTGAAATGTGGCTAGTGCAACTGAAGAAATACATTTTCATTTAAACAATCTAAGTTTAATTAGCCACATGTGACTAAATTGACAACATAGTTCCAGATCATTATTGCAACATCCTTCTGCCTGTGTTGGATTTCACGTTCAAAAAGACCACAGTTTTGCCAATGTTTAAATATTAAAATTACTCGGTGTGTGAAGTCTGAAGGTTAAAACATTTCCATTACAAAAATGACATTTTATGTGATCATAAAAGCAAAGAATTTTTATTTATTTTTGTGAAAAATCACATAAAGCATTTGTGGGTGCTTGATCTTTTATCCAGCTTTGATGAAAAACAAATCAATTCCAGAAAATTGGCTACCTTGATACACATACTAATAATTCTTACTAATGAGATGTTGCCTCTGGTGAAAATCTAGGCTGGCAGAATTTAGTTAAGGCACTGGCACAGTCTACTCTTGTTGCTCAAGGGCAAGAGCAGATGCCATAAATGACACAAGAAGCAGGAAACTTAGAGACTCGGGGCCAGCAAAATGCTCCTAGTCCCCCAGACTCTTCCCAACTGGTGGGACAGGCGAAGTAGGGCTGGGCAGGGCTGGATGCACCATGCGTTGTGCTTCTGGGAGAGGCAACCCAATTCTCTGGCACTCTGCAAAGTTTTGGAGGAATTGGGAGGATACAAATGTAGTCTGAAGACCCTGGGCTTTGCAAGTGAAATTATTGTCAAGCTGACATAAAAAAACCCTACCGTTCTTGGATGCCATCTGCCCAGGAAAACTGAATCTCAGTACAAACATCAGCTGGGGTCCTTGGAGCACTCCCTGCTGAGCCAGGTTACCTGAGGGAGAGCGACAGGGCTCATCTGGTGGACCAGCTGGTATGTGTCCCTGTGACTGTGAAGCAGTTGTGCTTCGTAATATTCCTAATATAGAGACAAAATATTGAAGCCTTATCAAATTATGACAGTCTGTGCATTGAAAAATATATTTTAAATGATTTATTTGGACTGAAAATACTAATATAGCACAATATATTTTAAGTCAGTCAAAAATAACCTAGAATAAAATTAAAAGCAACCACATTTCAAATTGCGTACATACGCATATAATTCTGGGAACGGGTCTGATAAAGACTACAGGAGCTTTTTAGAAGACTTCAGTCGCTGTAATTTTTAGAAATGATCAGATCTTAGAAAGAAAAGAGGGTCTAGATGAAGAGACCAAATAATAGAATATAAAAGGTTCAAATTACTTTCTATGTGGCCTTCTAATGAGAGCAATTTCATCCTTTAAAAACTGCGGAATTGGATTATGAAGTGGATGAAACCAACCCTAACAAATCATCTCTTTCCTTAAAACTCTCTTAATGGTGTCTCTTCCTTACAGATAAAGTCCAAGCTCCCAAACATGGAACATAAACCTTCCTTCTCTGGGACCTAAGAACCTAGAATGGTGGTCTCAATTCTTACCACTTCCTGCCTCACATATGCTTATAATTCTCGACATCCCCTCCTGACCCCACTCGTTTTTCTATGGTGGGCTTTGTTCACAGCCCTCATTCTGTCCGGAATTCCTGTAACTCTCACTCTCATCCTCTATCAAAATGCACTTCAGGTATTACTTTTTCTAGGTAGCCTTTTCTAACTTCTCTGGACTAGGTTAGGGACCCCTCAGTGTTTCTATAAACACATGTACTGTGCTTAACATGTAATGATGAGTTCTGCTGTTTCTCCTACCAACGAAACTGTGAATTATTTTCAGGGAAGCAAATGTGTCTTATTATCTTTGTATCCCTGGTACTTAACACACTGTTTGCCATGCCAGCCACTCCATAAATGTTTGCTCAGGAAAGGACTCGGTGGCATTTAACAAGACTATTACTGATAACTCTTTAATCTAGTTTAATTGAAGGCAACCTAGGGCTATATAATTTTTGGCAGAGTGAGTTGTAAATACAGGGCTAGAAGGGATCTCAGAGGTAATTTGGTACGATATTTTATGGATGAAAGACATCAAGGCCCAGAGAAGGTCAATGACTTTGCTGAAGGTCACACAGGTAGTTAGAACGACCAGGACTTTTGGATTTTTACTGTTCAGTTCAGTTTTCCTTCTGCTATAAACTGCCTGAGAGGAAATGCCACTGATTTTCTCCTATAATATTGAGATCTGCATCCAATCCCAATAATAATAACAAGATCACTTTAGAAGACAATTACTTTAGTAAAAATAAATGATTTTTATTCAGACGAGATCTTTCATAAACTATTATCATGCTATAGGAAATTTACTTAATAATTCCAAGATGCTTTCCAGTGGGGAAAAATTACTGAGCATTAAAATCTTCTAATTTGCATACTATATTGGTTAATGAGGGCTGAATTTTACGTAACTCTGAGTCACTGATTGTGTCACCATTCAGAAAACAAATCGGATGAACAAATTTATTACCTCTATAATTAACAGAAGTAAAACTTACGTATAACTGGATTAACTGTGTCACTACAATGATCATTTTTAATCACGTTACACACTCAATAGGATAAGACCATCTTTTTGCATGTATTAGCATTTTCTAATCATTTTTTAAAGTTTTTTTAAAAACTTATTTTTACTTATTTCATCCTGATAACCAAAGAATTATATTGTCATAAAATCCAGTTTCCCAAAATGCATCAACTACAGCAGAGGCAAAAATTACCCTTAAGAACCTAGAGCTCTGTGTTTCTCTCCAAACAGCTGACTGAGCTATTTAAACAAGAGGACTTCTAAGGAGGCCACAGGACTGAGTTACGTTATGGAAAAGCTAGAAGCGTGAGAGCTTCCATGGCTGTAATACTAAGATACAGACGTGGATGTAGCTTCCCTAGAATCTGAGCACGGAAAGCATATGTTAAGAGGAGTTATGAGGCTCTCCCAGTCTCGCTGAGGTCACGCCAGGTAGGGGTGCTGGGTGAAGGAAGTAATCAGTACACCCTTCCAGCCTGTGAGGTTGTGTGTACTCACCTGATTTCATCATAATGATGTCACCTACAGCCACGTCTGTAGGTCACCAATTAGAAATTTTATAACTGCACCAGAGTGAGGTACTTACAATCTTTGGTGCTGTGCCGTGATAACCAGTTGACTTTTGATGCTGCTACAACAGTAAGTATTTAACTATTGGACATAAGGGATATCCAAGTAGTAAGCAAAGTAAGTAACATTGATCATTGTGAAATTAAAAATGTAGAAACATTTATATCTGCTAATACGTGTTTGAAAATGCTTACTCATACAAAATTTCCATTGCTATACAAAGGCTTTCATGATGTAACTCCCTGGCTCTTAAAATTTTAAAAAGTACAGAATAAAAATCTTAATCCTAAATTTTTGTCACTACTCCTGAGATTTATGATTGAAGTAAAAGAGAGAAACACCCCAAACTGGTCATTTACGAAATCATAAATTCAGTGGAAACCTGCTTCAAAACTACAAACTATTTCAGACAAATAAATATATATATGTTTACATTTATAAAAATGTTTCACATTACTCATAGAAACAAGCTTCATAAAATTTACATACTGAATAAAATAAAAAATCAATTCTAATGAAGATTTAGCTGTCACCCTTCTAAATAAAAAGTTCTGTGTTTGAGGTATCTCTTTAAGACGTGCCAATATGGCACATTTGTAAAACCACCCAGGAGTCTATCCTAAAAATCTTGCCCAACACAGTATCATCTCTGTGAGACTTACAAATAGGCTGTACTAGGCTTGTCATTTTAAACAAGGAAGAAATATTTTGTTACAAAAACAAAGGAGGCAGGTATTAGAAACTCTGCATTTCAGGAAACAGCGAAATTTTGTTATAAATATTTTCATTATCATCTCCCGACACCATTCATTTAAAAAGTTCTGGTCAAGACCAATAAAGCAGCTTCATCTCCTATGACTTTCCAAAAAAGCCTGGTTTAAAAACAGCAGTGAAGAATTTCACTATCTTTGTACATTATCACAGGATTTAAAGCTGCTACATTTTTCAGTGTCAAGAGCAAAGCATAATCCGCTACCTCACTTCATCACTGGAAGGTGGGTACTTAATTCAGCAATACTCGTAACTGTTAGGCAGATTACCTGTGTTGATCGTAGGAAAGCTGTTTACAATCAACTGACGAAGTAGTAACACTAGACACAGACACAAACACCAAAACTGCTGGGTTTTGTTGCACGGCTATCCATACTTTGGGCATGGCTATCAAATAGTAAGACTGATTCAGCACTTTATAATCATAACATATCAAAATATTGGCAGACAAAAATGGTCCCATATATGAAAAAATGTCTACATGGAAAAGGCTGTGATTTATTGCAAAGCATAATTATATAGCAAATTTCAAGGAAGGTAAAATAATTTTTGAAACCAAATTTTTAAATGTAATGGCTTAGGCCAAAATCTCAGTTACTTTTTGGAGATTTCAGAACTATTAGGGGCAGAAGAATGCTTTTCCTTTTTTCTCTTCTTTTTGTCCTTTTTGTGATGTTTCCCCTTTTTTGACTTATTCTTCTTCTCTTTTTTCTTTTCTTTCTTCTGATATTTTTGTTTCTTTTGTTTTGAAGTGTCCTCTTCAGTGGAACTGGACGAATAAGACCTACAGGCAATAATACATACTGACTGATAACTGTATTTATGGCTGATGGGGAAATTTAAATGGGATTTGAACTGCCTTAAATCCTTCTTGGAGCAAGGGAGAGGGTATAAACATAAAGAAATGCAAATAAAATGTGCTTTATATATTTGTATTCTCTTAAAATACTGTATTCAGAATTTTAGCCACTTAGCCAGAGAAACTAATAAAACAATTGTCTCTATTCTGCTCATTTCTAGTTATCGGTTTTTAATTCAGTAAGGATGAAGTAATTTTTGTGTGATTTTTTTTTTTGTTTTTCATCCTGTGTACCCTTCAAAATCTTTCTTATAAGGCAAAGAAAGTGGCATTTACCAACCCTTTTTATATACACAATTCACTTGTGTATGTAATGACTTCTTAGCATATTCTTTTAGACACAAAGAATGCAATTATATAAAAAGGGCTGTAATTGTACCTCCATAGAAATGGATGAAAGCTGAAAATCAACAAAATAAGAGCACTTTTGTTCTTTTTTTTTTTTTTGTATTTTTCAAGTTAAAGCACTTGATTCTTTTAGATGGAGAGTGATACAGATGAACATCTGCATTCTAAAATAATTTCCACTAGTTCGAGAAAGGATGTTTTTAAATGTATCCTCTATATAAATAAGGATGATTTATCATTATACTTTATTTTTCTTATGTTACTCTAATATTAAATTAGGGAAAAAAAAATCTGTAGAATTCTTTCCTCCAATGAAAAAGAACAAAGAACACCAACTCTTAAGATCTTTTATAAAAAGGTGTCCAACATTCACCAATACCCAAACCCCAAACATGTGTGACAAAACAGAAACTGAGTTAATTTAAAACAAAGAAAAGGCTTCCCAAGAGATAGTTCAGTGATTTAAACATTAGAAGTTAAAATCCAAACTAAGGAAACCTGGCAGAGATCTACAGGAGAAGAAAAAGGAACCACATGAGACTGAGAGTTTGTGTCTGCAGAGTGACTCACTGTGTGAATTTCCTGGCTGCCTTTCTTGGTTGGGGACTCTGAGTTTGCCCTGTTTCTGTAACATTGTACTCCTTCCTCTTCCTTGTCTACTTACTTAGACTCCCCCATTTCCTAAGCTTATTTTCTCTTGCATTCTTTTGCACCTTCTTCAACTCTGTTGTTCTCAATTCTTGTGTGTTTTCCTGTTTTAAAGACCTGCTTGAACTCTGCATTCTGACCAGAGCTGCTTCTCTGCCTGCACTTTTTTCTTTGGCTTTTTGGACCTGGATTCTCTTTTTTAAGGCAGAATGTTACACTTTGGCATAGCAACCACATTTGGTTGCATTATCTTTGCTAAGTGCACTTACAAAAAAAAAGTTCTTTTAATTTCGGGCCCTACCCGGGGTCTGTGAGGCCCAAGGTAGAGAGGTTTGAATAACCAATACGTTACTATACAACAAGTATATTAGAATTTGGAAGAAAATAGAAAATCTCACTTTTCCTGTAAGCAATCCATCTTGCTGGGCTAATACAAATGATTCAACAACACACCAGTCAGATTGCACTGAGCTCTACCTTCCTATGTTAGTTTTTACATTAAACATTATTATTTAACTCCCAACATCTGAAAGTGAGCTAACTTTTCCAATTTATAAAGTAGCTGGGGTGTTTGCATATATCACATGCTCTATAAAAACTACAAAGTGACAACCCCTGATTTGCACAACACACTCTGTCAGAGAATCAAGGTCTAAGCTAGACATCCCTACCTGCTAAGCACCTTAAAAAGTGTCTATATGTACATGTTTATTTTAGTATGAATCAAAGTGCACTCACTAACTATGGAAGAAGTTGCGCTTTAAGTTTTTTAATCAATTTCTTTAACCAGCTGTTAAAAGAATTGATAGTAAAAATTCACAGGTGGCTGGTGAAAATTCTGAAAGATCTGAAGGAATTCTTAGCATGACAAATGAGTACATAAATCCTACTAATAAATCAATGTCTTAGCCATGGCAATGATATTTTGAGAATACAAATATTTAAGCTCCAACTTCATATATATGAGAACAAAATACGTATGTGAAGAATTTAGAGTTACGTTCAATTAAAAACTGATGTTTTAAAACTTAAAAATTCTAGAATACAATAAGAATCCATAAAAAACGGGGTGGGCCTGTTATTTATTTTTACCTTGATTTGCTCCAAAAAAGATAATTTAAGGTGGCTGAGGGCTGACTTTATTTTTGAATCCTAACATGAAGGATTTTGTTCTTTTACTGAAACAATTAAACATCTAACTTTTTATTAAAATCAATACAAACTAACTGTACTATAACATGAAAAATAAAATTTTATAATCCATCCTGGACTCACAGTCCTGGTTTTCAAAAAACAATTTTTTTAAATACCTTTTCCTTTTTTTTTTCAACTTGATTTTCTCTTTGCTTTTTGCTTTTTTCTTCTCCTCTTCTTCATTTACTCCTGTGTGTTGAGGGGAAAGAATCAGGTCATCGTGAGTTTATATACTAATATGGTATGTACACATTTTTTGATTTGGCTTGTTGGCTGGTGAATTCACTGTCAGGCTACTGCACTTTTCTTGTAACAATGTCCCCTTTCTTGATTATCGTTGTACTCATCAGAAACCTTATACAAGTATTACATGCTTTGAATAAAAATTTCAAACACTACTAAGTACATTAAGTAAAAAATTCAAGTATTCCACTTCTAATTCCTAAAGCAAATCAATGTCAACAATTTGGTGTGCACTATTCCAGATCTTAAAAAACAAAACAATATAACCATGCATAATTTTAAAAATTTTCTTTTTCAAGCAAAATTAGGATCATGAAATCCTAGGATCATGGGACAATAACAACAAATCTAATATTCATGTTGTCAGTATCTTAGAAGGAGAGAATACATACTATAACTTGTTTTTTAAATACACAATTTGATGTGTATTCTTCTGGGCTTTCTCGGTATATAACTAAAACATTCACTTATATCAACATCGTTACACATAAGTCTCAAGTTTTCTTCTCATTTGAAAAATGGACTGTGGCATATATAATATTTTCCAACTTATTTCTTTCACTTAACATCTTCTGAGAAGATGAAGTAGATGTACTTTTCCTATTCCTCCTGTTAAGTATAACTAAAAACCCAGACATTAGAAAAACAAACAGAAGATGACTCTGAAAGGTGGAAAGACAAACACTAGCTAGGGATCTTGAACTCCAGAAAATGACGCAGTGCTGAGTTCCCTGGAATTTCTTTTTTGCTTTATGCAGCCCAGACTTAGAGCTGAAAAAGCTGGTAACCTGGTGCAAACAAAAATGCCCCAACAAAAGTCTGCTCTCTTTAGCCAAAGGACCAGGAAAGGGAAAACCTAGTAACAGGAAACTTTTAGATAATAACTGCCATTCTCCAGCCAAACACCACAGACAAGAACATGGCACCACCCCCACACACGTCATCAAAGGCTGAGTGGAGAACATATACTTCTCCCCTTGTGGGGCTGTGATAAGACGTTCCACTCCCCCTGCCTGAGAAGTCTAAGTAGTGCGGCAAACTTTCATCCTCACTGGCCAGTTATGAGACTTCCACTAACAGTGTCAGTGGAGACCACACAGGGAGTCTGGATTTTCACCCCTACCCAGCAGTAATGAGGCACACCTCTCATCCATGCTTAAGTACTGTCAGACGAGATCTAATGAATGTCAGGGCTTTCGCCATCACCCAATGGCAGCAAGACCACTCCCACCGTGGTGTCAGGGGATACCACACCAGGAGCTGAAACTGCTACCCTCACCCAGCAGTAATAAGAAGGCATGTCCATCCTGGGTGTTGGTAGAGGTTGAGTGGTGAAACTGGACTTCTATTTCCACCTGGAAGTAACAAGGTGGCATTCTCAATTTCCCTTCTGGAATGGTACCAGAGAAAATCAGATTAAACAGAAGGCTTGAAGAAAAGCCAGAGTTTTGTGATATAATATAAAAATGCCCAAATTTCAACTGAAAAGAAATCATCAAACCAAGAACTATGAAGATTTCAAATTGAGTGAAAAATTAACTAATAGGTGACACCACCACAGTAAGAGAAATATTAGAATTATGTGAAAAAGATTTTAAAGCAGCCATCATAAAAATGCTTCAATGAGCAATTATGAACATGCATGAAACAAATGAAAAAATAGAAAACCTTAAAGAAATAAAAAATCCAAAGAAGAATCAAACAGAAATTTTAGACTAAAAATACAATAAACCAAAATAAAAAGCTCAGTGGAAGGTTTCACAATGGCAGGAAATAATCACTGAATGAGAATGTGCCTAACACACATGAGGTCCTGGGTTTAATCCCTAGTACCTCCATTAACAAACAAACAAACAAACCAACCCAGCTACCACCTCCAAAACAAGCAAAATGAAAAATTAAAAAAAAAAAAAGAATATGAAACAGAGTATGTATGACTGAATCATGATGGTGTACACCAGAAACTAACATAACATTGCAAATCAACTACACTTCAATTAAAAAAATCAGTTAATGTAATCCACTATTAATACTCTTAATCCACTGTTAACAGACTAAACAAAAAAATCATAGAATCTTATCAATTGATGCAGAAAACACATTTGGCAAAATAAAAACTCTTAAAAAATAGGAATACAGGGAAACTTTCTCAACTTGATAAAGAGAGTTTCTACAAGAAAACCTTGCAGTTAATAGTTAAACTCTGCATGTTTTTGCCCCCTAGGATTGGAATCCAGGTAAGTACGTCACTTCTCACTGCTCTTTTCAACATAATGCTGTAAGTTCCAGCCACCGCAACCACTCAAGGGGAACAAAAGGCTTACAGAGAAAAAGGGAAGAAATAAAACTGTTCCTATTTGCAGATGACATGATGGTTTATATAGAAAACCCCAAAGAATCTATAAAAAAAAAAACTGGAACTATCGGTGAGTTCAGTAAGGATAAAAGATAAACATACACAACTCAATTGTATCTCTACACACTAGTAGTGAACATGCAGACAGCAAAATAAAAATAAAAAAAATGAAACACCATTTACAATTTTTCAAAAAAAGAGAAAATTTATAGGTGTAAATCTACTAAAACATGCTGGAAACTACACAATGCTGAGGAAAGAAATCAAAGATAAATGGAGAGAGATATCACGTTCATTGACTGGAAGACTCAATACAGTAAAGATGTCAATTGTCCCCCAGATTGATAAACATGTTTAATGCAATTCCTACCAAAATCTAGGCAAGATTTTT
Source organism: Camelus bactrianus (assembly GCF_048773025.1). Classification (NCBI taxonomy): domain Eukaryota; kingdom Metazoa; phylum Chordata; class Mammalia; order Artiodactyla; family Camelidae; genus Camelus; species Camelus bactrianus. The sequence continues at coordinate 44,738,993 of NC_133541.1, forward strand.
TGCATATATAAACATTACTCTAAAATTTCTATGAAAAGGAAAAGAAACTAGAATAGTTGAAACAACTTTGAAAAAGAATAAAGTGGAAAAAATCAGTCTATCCAACTTCAAGACTTAACGTAGCTGCATTAGTTACGTTGGTGGAGGGATAGACACAGATCAATGGAGCATTATAGACAACCTAGAAGCAAACCCACATAAATATGACAAAATGATTTTTGGCAAAAGCATAAAAGCATTTCAATGGAGGGAAGACAGCCTTTCAACAAACAGTGCTGGAACAATTGGTCATTCTTAAGCAAAATAGTAGGTGCTCTAAATTTCACATCTTATACAAAAGTCAACTCAAAATGGGTCATAAACTTAATGTAAAATATGAAACTATAAAACCTTTAGAAAAGAGTAAAGGAGACCATTTTTTGTGACCCAGAGATGAGCAATGAGTTACACTTGAAATCAAAGCACATAAAAGGAAAAATTAATAAATTGAACTTTTTCAAAATTAAAAACTATTGCTCTGTGAATGACTTATTAAGAGGATAAAAAGACAAGCTACATATTGGGCATATTGGGAGAAAATATTAGCAAACCAGGTATCTAACAAAGGACTAGTATCCAGAATATATAAAGGACTCAACATTCAATGTTTAACATCACCAGTCAGAAGGGAATGTAAATTAAATCACATGGAGATATAACTATACATCATCAGAAAGCTAAGATTTTTAAAAATACTGACAACATTAAATGCTGGTGAGGATAGATCACTCATGCATTTCTGGTAGGGATGTAAAACAGTGTAGCCAATCTGGAAAACAGTTTGGCAGTTTATTAAGAAACTAAACACGCAATTAGCATAAAACCCAGCCAATTGCACTCTTGGATATTTAACTCACAGAAATAAAAGATTTATAGTTATCCAAATCCTACTGATAGCAATTTTATCTGTAATAGCCCCAAACTGGAAACAACTCAGATGTCCTTAAATGGGTGAATGCTTAAAAAAACTGGTATCCATACCACAGACTACTATTCAACAATAAAAAGGAACAAACTATTGATAAATATAGCAACCTGACTGAATCTCTAGAGAATTAGAGCTAGTGAGAAAAATCCAATCTGGAAAAGTTAAATACCAAATGGTTTACTTATAAAACACTTTTGAAATTACGACATGATAGAAATTGCAAAATGTTGGTTGCCAGAGATTAAGAAGGTGATAAGGACAAGAAGGAAAACGGTATGGCTATAAAAGGGCAATATGAATGATCCTTGTAGTGTTAGAAATAATCTATATCTAGACTGTATCAATGTCAATGTCCATATTGTGATACTGTAATACATTTCGGAAGATGTTACAACTGAGGGAAACTGGGTAAAGGGTACAAGAACTCTCTGTGTTATTTCCTACAGCTGCATATGAATCCACAATTATCTCAAAATAAAGTTTAACTAACAAATGAATTGGCCATGTATATATGGGGCTGTTCTGTTACACTAATCTGTCTTTACATCAATACCACATGGTCCAGACTACTTGTAGCTTTGCAGAAAGTTCTGAAAGTAGGTTGTGTTAATCTCCCAACTTTGGTTCTTTTTCAAAATATTTTGGCTACTCTAAATTCTTTACATTTCTACAAGAACTTTAGAATTGACTTGTCATTTTCTAAAACGGCTTGCTTGAATTTTGACTGTGATTGGATTGAATCTATAAATCACGTTGGTATATCTTTTGATTGATTGATTGATCTAATTTCCCTCAGCAATGTTTTGTATGTTTCAGTCTTATACATCTTTTGTCTTTTTTATCCCTAAGTATTTCATATATGCTATTATAATAGGTAGTTTAAAAGTTTTAATTTGATTGTTCACTACTGGCATACAGAAATACATTGATTTTTTTTTTGCCCATTGATTGATATTCATCCTACAATTTTGCTAAACTCAGTTATTAGTTCTAGAAGCTTTCTGAGTAGACCCCTTAGGATTACTACAGAGATGACCAAGTCATCTGCAAAGACAGTTTTTAACTCTTTCCTTTCTACTCTGGATGCCTTTAATTGATTTTTCTTGCCTTATTACATGGCTTGAATCTCCACTATAATGTTGAATAAAAGTGGAAGGAGTGGACATCTTTGGTTTTTTTCCTTATATTATGGAAACATTCAGGATTTAACCATTAAGTACAGTGTAATCTTTGTTTTTTATGGATGTCCCTTAGCAGGCTGATGAAGCTTCCTTCTTTTTCTAGTATGCTGAAAATTTTTATCAGAAAGGGAAGATGGACTTCCCAAATAATTTTTCTTAAAATATTAGTTTTCTTAAAATACTCTAGATTTTCTTTTTAAATCTGATTAAAATGGTAAATTACATTGACTGACTTTTGAATGTAAAACAAATCTTGTAATTCCTGTGATAAACTTCACTTGGTCAAAATATCCTTTTTATATGTTGTTGGATTTGATTTACTAAAACTCTTTTAATTGCTTAAAATTCTCATTTGTGTCTGTGTTTACAGGAGTCTCTATTTTCCTTGTAGTGTCTTTATCTGGTTTTGTTATGGGGTAATGCTGGTCTTATAAACTGAGTTGGAAAGTATCCCCTCTTTAATTTTTAGAAGATTTTATGTTGAAATGGTATTATTTCTCCTTTAAATGTTTAGCAGAATTCATGAGAAGCCATTAACTGGGGGTTTTCTTTGTTCAAAGTTTTATAACATTTAACTTTTGTAACAGATGCAGGCCACTCAGTTTATCTATTTCTTCTTGAAAGAGTTTTGATAGTTTTTATCTTTCAAGTAATTTGTCCATTGTATCTAAGTTGTCCAATTTATTGGAATAAGTTGTTCATACTATTCTCTTATTCTATTTTAGCATCTGTATAATCTGTAGTGTTGTCACTTCTTTCATTTCTGATATTGGTAATTTATAACTTTTCTTTCTTTCTTTCTTTTTTAACCTGATCAGCTTGGATACTGAATTTTTAACTTTAAAGATCTTCTCAAAGATCAAACTTCGTTTCACTGATTTTTCTCTATTGTTTTTTTTTTTTTTCTGTTTCACTGATTTCACTTCTGATTTTTATTATTTCCTTTCTCCTGCTTTCTTTGGGTTTCATTTACTCTTCTTTTTCTAATGTGCTAAGGTAGGAGCTGAAGTCATAAATTTGAGACATTTCTTCTCCTCTAATACAGGCATGGAGTGCCAAATATTTGCCTCTAAGTACTGCTTTAGGGACATTTCATAAATGTTATGTTGTGTTTTATTTTCATAGTCAAAAATACTTTCTAATTTCCTTTGGTTTTTTTTCTTTGAGCCAATGGAATATTTAGAAATGTGCTAGATTAGTTATTTGGGAATTAACAGGAAGCTGTTATTCATTTCCTTGTGGCTAGAGAAGATACTTTGCATTACTTGAATCCTATAAAATTTACTGAGACTTGTTTCATAGCACCTTATAATAAGGCCTATTTCGGTAGATGTTCTGTATGTACTTAAAAAAAGTGTGTTCTGCTGTTGTTGGGTGAGGTGTTCTATAAATGTTAAATAGGTCAAGTTGGTTGACAGTGTTATTCAAATATTCTCTATCCTTTCTGATTTACTGTCTACTTGTTCAATCAATTACTGAGTTGTGTTGAAGTCTGACTATAAATATAAATTTTTTTTAATCCACAAGGACTTTCCCTGGTAGTTTCATCCAGGTTTGCTTCACATATTTTAAATTTTGTTATTAGGTGCATAAACAGTATTCTTATGTCCTCGTGGCTAACTAACCCTTTTATCACTATTAAAAAACTCTTCCTTATTCCTTGTCTTAGTTTTGAAATCTACATGATTTGATCTTAAAATAGTCACTTTAGCTTTCTCTTGAATAGCTGTCTTTTTTTCATAGCTATAATAAGTTCAGAATAACTATTGTAAATATGTCATAAAAAGTTATGAGAAACTAAGCGAAATAAAAGTAGCTCTGGGAATACTTTCCTCTTCCATTATGGAAAGATGGATAAGGAATCCATTGATCAGATTATATACAAAATTAGTTCTAGAATTCAGGAATTTTTTTTTCCTGACTATTTATCCTTAGAAACTAGCAGTAATGATAGTAAAGGCTCTGAGGATTCAAGCACTGAGGACAAAAGTTTATTTTAGATAGTTCAGTGTTTCTGTACTACCACTATTAAAACTATTCACCTCTATTTATTGAGGTTCCTTCTGAGACAGGATACTGAAATATACACCGGCATAGCAGGGAAAAGAGTTTAAGTTTTTGCAAAATAATAATTTCTTGGGAAATGATACAACCAACCTTTGTAGTACAAAATAGAAGGCAAGAAGGTCCTTATGTACTTACATTTTGGAATGATCAGCAAGAGTGGTTGTCTCTTGTGTAGCACACAGGTGTCAGAGGTTATGATCCAGTGTTTAGAGACAGCTTTAGGATAGTATGGAAGACTCGACATCCTAGCAGTGCCAGCAGGCTCGGCTAGATGTTCGTTTGCCGATCTGCCACCAGGTTGCAGCAATCCCCGCTGCTTTTAAATACTTAACCATGCAGTTCCAACCCTAGACTCATTAATCTAAATTTCCCATTCTCTCTTATGTCTTCCAATCAACCACTTAGCAAGTATCTTCTGCAGCTCTCTTATAAAAAGTACATTTTGAGCCAAATATAGGCTTTACTCCAATTATCCTGTGGATTAATTTAAGCCCTATGTTTATGAAGCTTGAAACCACCATTTTAAGTCATTCATTTGAATCTGATTCTAGCAGTAACTCTCCTAGGCATTTTTTAGTGTCAATCATTCTTAAATAAAATCACGTATGAATTTAACATAAATACTCCTAAACAAACAAAACAAAAACCAAACTAAGCCAAAATCCTCCAAATCTGTCAAAATACAACATTTCTGTACTGAACTAAAAGAATATTGTTAAATATTAAGGGATGAGATATGAGGGAAGGACCACCTTCTAATTATATGCAAATTGCTGATTAATGTTAACATTAGGTAAATTGAATGAGGAAAAAATTTTCATACTCTTGAATTTCTTTGGTCCTTTGTAAACAGTAAAATCATTTTACTTGACTTTATGCATACTGTAACATAAAAACAGCTTTTGAGATATTTGCTACTACCACTTACAATTCAAAAGCAAGTTTCTTCAGGAAGTTCAAAGCACAATGTAAAACCTTAATAATCGTGAAATTGTAGTACCACCGGACAGTAAGCATGTTCATACATACACATACATACAGTGAGTCAGTAAAAGCTTATAATCCTTGCTTGCGCTGTTCTATCTTTCTCTGCTCCTAGTACTGGTGATATATTTTCTAAGGCTGCACAGGTCTCAGTCTTTTCTAATTTGTGTCAATAATTGATTATGCTGCAATAATTTGCACCAAAAATTGATTTATTTCTCATTTAGATTTCTTTTGTTTTCAATGAAAGATATTAAACCAACATTTAAAAATATGCAGAATAGAAGCAAATATGTACAGAGACAAAATAGAAAACAGAACTTAGACAAAAATAGGTTTTGAGCCTTGTTTTTTTATAACATTTCTCTTTCTTCCTTTTCATGTCTCTATTTCATAACATCGAAACAACTAATTATATAAGTACACTAAAAATTATTTACTTTCTCCTTGTTCATTATTTTTATTTTATCATTAAAAAAAATAAACTCACCATTCTGTATCTAACTTTTAACTTAACTATTTTCATTTTTGATTGGTGTGTCCCAGTTTAAAGACACACCCTTTTGTCTTACCCTGTCTAGAAAACAGACCTGTGGCGGTCTGCTGAGGGAACAGGGCTTCACACAGTAGGGGAAGGGAACAGAGCATCTAATTACTTTAGGTTTTTAACCACTCCCTCTGTTTTTAGCCTTAAAATCATTCTCACTTTCAGAGATACTAAGGATACTCATTATCAAGTCTTTAGGAGGTTTTAAAGTGTATAATCATGTTATTTCTCAGCTTTCCACACTGTTAAAGGGTTAAAGCTTTCTAAGTGAGCAGTCCATGATCACTAAGTCATCTGCTTTTCAGCAAAATTTTCTTACTCTTATTTTCTTTGTCATTGTGGATATATGTTTTTAAAAAATTCTTCTACTATCATTTTTGTCTTGTTTCAGCAGGGAGCAAAACTAAGTGTGTATATCCAAGCAGCTACATTTACCTTGAAGTTGTATATACTTGTATTTACTGTTACTCTTGTTTGCCTGCTTTGAGACTCTACCCTCTTCTGCCTTCTCGGCCTGTACCTGGCATTTCACTTTTTCACTTACCTTCACTGGACATAACATGGAAAGTTTAAAAAATTGTAAAGTGTTTATTGTTCTCTAATAACCTAAAATAAGGTAAGTTTAAACTTTCTGTATTTCTCTCACCCCATGCCTAAACCTGTATTTAAAAAAATTGCATGTTGCTTCTGTGTGAAAGTTACCATAATGGCATTTTGTAGTTTACAAAATATTTTCACATATATCATCACATTTTGTCCCTAAAAACCCCATTGCGAGGATAGACCACTTTATACACAAGATGAGAGAGAAACGGTTAAACAGTTGGTTTGAAATCTGTTCTCTTTTTGAAGGGAGAGGAGGAGGCCCCAGGAAAGAAAGAAGGTAACTTAATCAAATTTCTTTGTAATAGACCTCCTGAAAACAAATTAATAGTATTTGCTAGCCAGGGAATCATTTTTTGTGGTTTTTTTGAGGGGAGGGTGTGTTAAAAACAGAAATTTACTTCTTCACAGTCCTGAAAGCTCTAAGTCCATGACCAAGCTGTTGGGAAGAGAATATCTGCTTATGGCACAACATATCTGGTTTGTCTAAGGCTGTTAATGATTAAGTAATCCTGGAATCTATGGATTTATGGGGCATGGCTCCCTGGAAGATGTAACTATCTGGATACAAAACTGAGATGTTTCATGACCAAAATGACTTTCTTTTGCATAAGTAATGTAGAAATCTTTTGTGTTAACCTTGGCCAGAGTGAGTACCTGGGGGTGGTGCTGGTAGTCCCAGAACTCTTGCTGCTTTGCCCATGCCTCACGACCACGTCTCACGACCACTTGTATACTTGAACTTACAGGTGACCCTTGAACAACTCAGTGGCTAGGGAAAGTGCCCCTCCATGCAGTCCAAAATTCAAGAGTAACTTATAGTTGGTCCTCCATATATGCAGTTCCTCTGCATCCATGGTTCTGCCTGCATCAGGGGATTCAACCAACTGCAGCTTGTATAGTATTGTAATATATATTATTGAAAAAAATCAGCATAAAATTAATCTGTGCAGTTCAAACCCCTGTCGTTCAAGGGCCAACTGTACTAGTAAAGCTTGATACTGCTAACATCTCTGATTTGAATGAGTGTGATTTGACCATCTGATCCTTTGTGTTATCTCACAAGGAAAATAAGGTTCGGAGTGAGTAAGTGACTTGCTAAAAGTCATTTGCTAAAAAGTGGCCAACAGAACTCGAAACCAAATCTTAAATCAGACTCTTTGTCCCATGTGTCACATTCAAGTGAGATGAGAAAACAAAACAAAATAAAACAATAAAACCTGGGTCGTGGAATCAGAAATAGACTTGCCTCCTGGTTCTATCACTGATCAACTGTTTGATTTGAGGCAAATTACTTGCAAAGTTTGAAGACTGTTCCCTTACCTATGCAGTACTTCCTACAGAAGATGAAAAAGATACTTTAATGATAAATTCAAGAGAACAACAGATAAGCATGACATTACATAGCAGAACATTTAAAGACACTTTTAAAGGATGGAGGGAGAAAGGAGTATTGCTTACTTTTTTCTTGCAGTGCCTGTAATTTATTCAGTTCTTCGTTTTCCTCATCACTCTCTTCACTGCTGGTGCTGCTGACATCCAAGACTATATCCCTTTTGGGGTCCACTCGGAGAAAATTGCGGCATTCAAAAGTCAGGTGACCAGCTGAGTAAAACACATAAAAAATGTAAACGCAGCACTGTGGATGCATTGTGTAATTTTTGTTTTGTTGTGTCATAACAAGCAACAAGTTATAATTTTAATAATATAATGTTGAGTTTTAACTTTTGTTCAGTGAGTGGTGGTTTGCTTTCCCTGAATGTTAGTACTCAGAGAACTTTTTCTTTTTTTATCATGGCTTCTAATTCAATAAGCATTTTTTTTGGCTACTTCTTATGGATTTCATGGTATTGAATTACTGTATGTTCCCTTTCTATATACTAGAGAAAATATCCTCTACCTAGGATCCTATATTTTATTCCTTTCTCATACCTTTTCCCTTCTCAGCTTGACTACTATACTCATGGAGTTACACAGCTTTCATCTAATTTCATTGTATAAAAATATTATTTATCCTTTCTACTATTGATAGACTGCTAAATTACTTCTAGTATTTTGCTATTATAAATACTGCTGAAAAGAGTAGCTGCATATGCCTCTTTGTGCATGTATGCCACGACTTCTCTAACACAATAGCTTTCAAATTTTTTTGACAAGGCCTGAATGATGGTAAAAATAACACTGCAACTAAGTATACTCATGTATATGTTCTTATACAAATATACACTAGCCCACAAAATTTAAAACAATACATGAAGCATTACTACATTTGGTATTAAAAAAAAAAAAAACAACGCTGGACAGTAACCACATAATTGATTTCACAACCCACTCATGGTTCACCACAACCCTGTGTTAGGATTTATCTCTAGTTGTCTCTTACTTGAGGGTGAAGTCCTTTGAAAGTTCTAGATTTATACAAGAGCACCTTCTATCAGAGTACCAATCTTGGCAGGGCCCTGCACCTTGCCTTTATTCCCTGCACCCTGCCAATCCAAATAAATAGAATTTTAAGAACCCTGGGTTCAGCAAATACCTCAAGACTTACCTCCTAGAGTTTCTGTTTCCTTTGGTTGTTGGCCTCCAAGTATTCTTTAATTCTTTATTTTCTTCCCAGCACACCAATATATAACTAATATGTATTGCATATTTTGTACAAGTTTCTCAGTTGTTTACAGGAGGGTCCAGTCTGCAATACTGCTGGAAACAAGTCTCTGTTGAAATTTCCTTCCAAATGAATCATTCAGAAGTGTTCTTTTTAGTTTCTCAACACTGGGTTTTCAGATCATGCTCTTGCTGATTTCTAAATTTTTTACACTGTTATCAGAGAATGGGGTCTGTATTGATATCAGTTCTCTGGTATTTGCTGAGATTTCTTTTATGGCTTATTATGTAGCAAATTTAGAGAAAGATTTGGTACGTCTTTCAAAAGAATATATATCACTGTTGAATGGGGTCCTGTACATATTTTGCTGTTCAAATTTCCATCTTCTTTTTGTCTAATAACTTCTGACCTTTATCACTATAGATCTGTCAATTTCTCCTTATAATACAGTTTTTGCTATACATGTTTTGAGATTATATTAATAAGCACAATCAAAACCATTATTATTTTCTCTTCTAGGCTGATTGTTCTTTAATCTCTATCCTTAAGTACTGTTCTAGCCTTGAAAGTCTGATATTAAAACTGCTCTACTCGTGCTCTTTTGATTATTATTAGTTGAATCATATGAAGTTGCAATTTTTGGGCATAAAACAGCTGAATATCCACAATATTCAACATACTAAGTGTTCTTTTTTCCCCATCCCATTATTTTGAAATTTTCTACGTAATTTTTACTTTTCTAAGTAGTTTCACTAGTAATGACATGTAGTTGGACTTACTTTTTAAATTTAATTTGATACAGACCAATTTTTCATGTTTTCTCAGCTTGGAAAAATAGTTCCTGCCTCACTGAAGGAAGTGTATAGTCACTCCTCATACCTATACATGGTGTAAGAAGCTTGGGTTGCCAATTTTTTATTACTCTTTTCTTTCTAATTATTATTTTGTGGGAATTTAAACACACAGTAAACTTTCTCACCACTTCCCCTAGACAGTAAATGGAGTTCTTCGAATCCCTGCCTCATAGCATTTTTTGAGCATTCTGGCTTCAACCAGGAGCCTACACTCCAGCCACGCTGCCACCCGACAGGTGTCTAAGACTTCATTCTGTACCCCATAAAGGTCTCTCCAGTAGGCCTGTGGACTTCACTGTTCTCAGCTATCATTCCTTGCTCTGGCTTCGTTCTCCTTTCCCGTGCAACACCTGGGAATTTCCTTTTTATTCTTTTCAGCTGGGCTATTTTTGTTGTTACTCTATTTTTCTCCAGCATCTTTGTGTTTGGTGCAGAAAGGAGGACTTTATACGTTGGCTCAGCTTGCCATTTTGATCAGAACCCCTGATGATACAATTTTTTCTTTACTTAAGCTTGCTTTTCATCCAAATACCTTATACCGTAATGAATATTTAATATAAATAAAATATTTAATTAATAACCACACGGGTAGCAGGCTGTCTTACACTCACTTTAAAATGCTTTACTTCAATGAAACGGACCCTAAATTGATAATAAGACAAGTTGCTTGTGAAGCTACACATAAAGTTTCCTTTTAATTCTTTTTTTAATTGGGGAATAAGTGAACGAATTTAGGAAATAATTGTATTCCAAATGATAGTTCTTTTGACTTTTCTAAAAGACCCCCAAAAGACAATGAGCAGAAAATTCTTAGGTGACCAAAACTTAAATTTTAACCTCAAATATGTAGAGGCATTTCAAGTTATAACATTTCAGTAGCTGACTGTAAAAAGTAACATGGCTTTTTCAGAAATGGAAAAGTTGATCCTTAAATTCATACAGAAACCCAAGGCACTTGAATAGTCAAAATAATCTTGAAAAGAATAAAGGTGGAAGACTCACACTTTCTGATTTCAAAACTTACCACAAAGCTATAGTAATCAAAACAGGGTGATACTGTAACAAGGATAGACATACAGACCAGTAGAATAGAATTTAGAGTCCAGAAATAAACCCATACATATATAGCCAACTGATTTTGGACAAGAGTGTCAAGTCTATTCAGTGGGGAAAGAATAGTCTCTTCAACAGATGGTGCTGGGACAACAGGATTTCCACATACAAAAGAATGATGTTGAACTCCTCATCTCACGTCATACACAAAAACTGACTCAGAATGGATCAAAGACCATGACAATGTAAGAGCTAAAGCCACAAAACTCTTAGAAGGAAGTATGGGGTAACTCTTCTTTACCTTGGAGTTGGTGATGGATTCTTAGATATAAAACACCAACAGCATAAGCAACAAAAGAAGAACTGATAAGGTGGACTTCATCAAAATTTAAAACTTTTGTGCAAAGAAATTATTATGAAAGTGAAAAGATAGCCTACAGAATGTAAGAAAATATGTGTAAGTTATATATCTGCTGGGGTTTAATAGTTAATACATATATAACTTCCACAACTCAAGAACAAAAAGACGAATCAATTAAAAAAAAAACTTGAATGGACATTTCTCCAGATGAAACACACAAATGGCCATTAAGACCATGAAAAGATGCTCAGCATCATCAGTCATCAGAGAAATGTAAAACAAAATCATGACATCATCTCACATTGACTAAGATGACTACAAATAAAAAGAAAAAAAGAGAAAGGGAAATTAGCATTGGCAAGGATGTGGAGAAATCGGAACTTTTGTACACTTCAGGTAGGAACATAAAATGATGGAGCTGTTGTGGAAAACAGTTTGGTGACTCCTCAAAAAGCTGAACAGAGATGGTTCAGTATTCCACTCCTAGGTATATACCCAGAAGAACTGAAAACAAAGACTCAAATAGACACTTGTATATCAATGTTTGTTGCCCATTATTCACAATAGCTAAAAGGTAAAAACTACCCAAGTGTCTATCAACAGATGAATGGATAAAGAAAATATGCTATATTCATACAATGAAATATCATTCAGCCATAAAAAGGAACAAAGCTACATGCTACAACATGAATGAATGGACTCTGAAAACATTATATTAAGGGAAATAAGCCAGAGACAAAAGGACAAATACTGCATGATTCCACTTACACTAAATGTCTAGCATGGCCAAATTCATAGAGACAGAAAGTAGATTAGACATTACTAGGGCTTGGGGGAAGGGAGGAGTGGGGGAGTTAGTGCTTAATGTTTACAGAGTCTCTGTTTGGAGTGATGAAAAATTTTGTAATAGATTGTGGTGATGGTTGTATAGCTGTGGTTGTATAACTGTGAATGGAATTAATGCCACTGAATTGTATACTTAAAATTGTTTAAAAATGATTAAAATGGCAATTTATGATACATGTATTTTACCATAATTTTTTTAATGGGGAAATAAAGGACCCCAGCATAGCGTAAAATCTTAAAAATAACAAGATTTCAATCTCCAGTTTTCCAATTTAATAACAGAATAATCCTCTTGAGTCTGTTTTCTGATTTGTAACAATAACAATAATAATCAATATCAACAACTTTTGAGGAATTACTATGGCAAACCATTGATCTAAAGCTTGCATTAACTAATCTTCACAACAACTTTATGGAACTAAGTACTATAATCATCTCATTTTCCAGACAGGAAACTGAAGCACAGAGTGGTTAAGTAACTTGCGTAAAGTCACACAGCTGGAGACTACGAAACCTACTTCACAGGGTTGTTTTTGAAATGAAATACCATTAATCATATCTTTAAACTGCTTAGTGCAGACCCTCGCACCAAGTAGATGAGCCAACCTGACATTATTTTCCTGTAACCCTCCCTTCCTCAGCAAAGACTGCTGCCATTTCCCGCCTGCCATCTGCCTCACACATAGGGTGTCACTCTAGGATCTTGCTTTATACGTGTAAGATTCCTCTATCTACTAAACCACTGATGTCTCTTGCTGACTTCAGCTCTTTCTTTGGTCTTGAGCTGGGCAAGTCCAGGTCTTCTGTGCCGGTGGGGTGCAGCTCAACATTAGGGGAAAAAAATCTAAAACAATGAGAAAAGCTACCTTTTTTCTCAAGGTGGGTGCCACTGGCAAAGGGGCCAGACAATTCTTCATTGTCTAGGACGGGCCTACACATTGTAGGATGTTTATAATCCCTGGACCCTACATACTAAACGTCATACTGCTCTTTTCCACCCTGTAATGAGCAACTAAAAAAACAAAAACAAAAACCTCCACAGATACCCATGGAAGCAATATCACGTTGAGAACTAATGATAGAAGGATTTTGCAATCAGATTTCTTTGAGTATTTTAACTGCTTGTTCATCTTCCACTTCAGAAGTTGCCAACTTCAAAAAAATTCAAATAAAAATTCATTATAGAAATATCCATTCTTCTAATTTTGCTGAGGAAATTCTGCCATGAAAAAGTGAGATCCATGTTACCTAGCAATACATTCATGCTTAACTTGAAACTTTTAAAAACCAATATAACCACTATTCAAACATACGGACAATAAAATGTTTTTCAATCAAGTATTAAAATTTTAAAAAATTGTACAATCTAAACTACTTTTTTTACAACAATAGTGGGACAACACTCTTTTGTAACTGACTGATGAACATTCAAATTTTTAGGTGCTGAAAACATTTAAAAGGGTTTTGTTGATCTTTCTCTTACCTCTAAAAGCAATACAGATTCTGGCCTTCAAATAACAGATACATTTTTAAATGTAGTTTCTATTAAAAAGACATGTAAATTGCAAAACCTTTCATCTCTAGCAGCCATAAGATGTAAATTTAACCCAGAATATTACAAAATTTTCTCATAGGAGACAAATTACAAATTGTTTATAATTTAATCACCAAAATCGAAAGATCTGAATAATATAGCAAAAGGCACTAAAGTTGGAAAGACTGTCAAAACTATTTGGTTACCTGGCTTTCCTAAAAAAAATTATACTTACTACAGATGCTTCAATTACTGTCTAAAATAAAATAGCAAAGAGGAAACTAGATCAACAAATATTCTACTTCCAAAAGATGACTTTAATTGCTTTCCTACAAGTCTTAAGTTAAAAGAAGTCCAAGTAGATAAACTAACAATAGTAGACAAACTAGGAAATCCATTCCAGATTTTGAAGTAAATACAGCATTTATATATACTGTATTTTCTTAAGTCTTTTCTTTTTAATGTAAAAATTCAAACAAACAATCTTGTACATCATATAAAGAGAAGAGTATATAAAATAAAGTGAATAGCTGCATACCCATCTCAGGTTAGGAAACAGACTGTTAACAGAACCCTAACTAACCTTCTATGTGTCCCTCCTCCACAACCACTTCACGTCCCTACCTCCCCCACATAACCTCTCCCACCAGCCTCACTTATGCATGTCTTTTCTTTGTGGTTTTACTCCGTATGTAGGTTAAATCTTGAACAAGAAACAAAATTAGCAAGGATTAAAAGAATGTAACCAAATCTGAAAAAAATGTAAACAAATTTAAAAAAAAAAAAGAAAAGATTTCTTGGGTGTAGCATATCCTTCAGGAGTTTTTATTCATCTGAAGGATCTGTGTACCTACACACCCACTGTTGCTAGTTGAGCAAGCTTCAACTGAGCCAGGTTTCAGCCTTTGCTTGGAGGCATGTGACTTGGTTCTCCCAGCTTGCTTTTGTTCTTAGCCCTTCTAATGGAGACTTATGCCTCAAGTGCTCTCTTACTACCTGTTTTCGTACGGAAAATTTTTTTTTCAAATCACCTTTATTTCGTTACGAAACAACTCTGCTATGAATTGGAGTATTAATGACAATCCAGGCTCATGCGCATGTTCTCCAAACAGCTTAGAAAACAGTGTAATGTTACTGTTAGAGCTGTAAGCAAGGCTTTAGGAATTATATTTATTTAGAGAAATTATATTTGGTTATATAGGACCTAAGTACAAATTTAGACTGCCTAATTATACACGGTGAAGTTTACTTTTCCACTCCATTCGATTAATCATAATGGAGATTAATGATTGTTTAAATCAAGTTGTTGCCAGTGAACAGAAATTCTGGGAGCAATTTCAATTTCACCCTTATAAAGAATTAAGTCACCAACAATTCATAGTTCAGGAAAACCTTTCATTGCCTTCCCCTCTTCACCTAGTATCTAGAAGGATAAGGAATAAAAGAGTAAGTATCTATGTACTTTTTCTGGAATATACTTTCTCCAGACTCTTAAATCTACTACCCTACCTGCACTTCATGACATCCTCGCTAGTCACCAGATATACAGCCCCCTGTCACTGAGTCTACAGCAGGGAAGAAAAATGAGTATTTAGTGCTGACAGAGGAATTTCTGAATTATCTGCAAACCTAAGCTAAATAACAGGACTAAAGGAGTATGCCCAGGGCCCGGAAATCAGGATACTAAATCATACTGCCCAAAGAGGCAACAATTCACTGCACAAAACACTACTTTTTAAAATGTACTTACGGTAGCCACATTTTTTACAGCCTGCCCGGACACTGTCCTTGTTGCAACCTGAAATACAATTGGAGGACATGTTAGGAGACATACAAACAAGTAAAAACATAAGCATTTCATCACATGGCAAAGCTAAGAAAACCACCTGCTGCAGAATTTATTTAAAAAATCATCCCCGACGTAGCTTAGGGACACTACTCAATTGTTATGACTATTAGAAATCATTAGAAAAGCCAATTTACTCAAACTATCCCCTTGACAAATAGTTCAAGGACACATTATTCTCTAATTCATTCAACAGAAATGCAATACTATAGTCGAGAGCTTAAAGATTCTAGGAATTCTGTAACGCTGCGGAAGAAATTCCAGGGTACCTTGGCCCGTCCCTCAAATGTAAGATAATTAATTGGCTAGATATATATGTAAACATTCAGGTTAACACATGTTCTTCTGCTTTTCCTTAGAAGAAAAAAAGTCTAAATTTCTTAGAGGAATTGGTCAAATTCCAGAATACTTTAATTGCTAGGTATTATTAGAAACATCTCAACTCAGGACTCCAATTTTGACAAGAGAAAACAAACTAGTCACATATTCAGTCTGATCAATGTTCAGAAATATTTACAGTATCTCTGTACAATTACTGGTGCATGCAGGTAATGTTAAAGATACAAATAACAGATGAAATAAATTAAAACTGATGTTTGTGATAACATACACAGAACATAAACATTTACCATATTTACCATTTCTAAGTGTACAACTCAGTGACATTAAGTACATTCATAATGTTATACAACCATCACCAATGCACTTCCAAAACCTCATCATTATCATCCCACACAGTAACTACACCCATTAAACAATAACTGTTCATTCCTCCTTCCCTCTAGCTCCTCCTAGTAACCTCTATTCTCCTTTCTGTATTTATGCATTTACTTATTCTAGGTGTCTCATGTAAGTGCAATCACATAATACTTATCCTTTTGTGCCTGGCTTATTTAACTTAGCATAATGTTTTCAAGATTCATCCATATTGTAGCATACACCAGAATGACATTCCTTTTTATGACTGACTAATATTCCACTGTATGTATATATAGCCTGATTTTAGCCTCCAGGAAGGGCTTCCATCAACCAATCAAAGGGCCAGTACAGTATTACTCTATTTCCTTAATGAAGGGCATCTAACTTCTAAATCCTTCAAATTGCAAAATCTCAATTTAATAATAAAGTACATAAAGTATAAATATAATACAGCTAATTTTAAAAGATCACTTCCAATCATTTCTTTAATGTTATGAAGGTCAAATATTAGTCATTTTCCCCAACTCCAATCTTGCTTTAAAATATACATTATTTAGTTGTTTTAGTAAAAATATAGTCAGTTCTGCTACAATGCTTGTTTTAAAAACATAAATTTGTTCCAATGCAACTGCTATAAGAGGGAACAATTTGAGCTTAGCATGTCCACAAAATACACTAGGTGAATAAAGAAAACCACATCCAGTTGCTCTGAGCCTCACACACACACACCTCAAAACATTTCCAGCGACCTCAGTTCACCACGTGTGCTCTGAGCAGCACCACCAGCACCACCCATATTTGGTGTTATGATCTCCCATCTGATTTGGCATCATCACCTTCTCACCATTATTTCAAAACAACTCACAAGCTGCAATTCTCCTGGTCTCCACTTCCACAACAAACTTCAGGTCTTTTAAAAGGTACAGCGCCCTACTTGTTGCAGTATTCACATATCTTTTAACCAACTGACATATGCAAATAAGCTCCTATGATTTTGATGTATCACTGATGAAGTTTGAGTGTTGTGACCCAAACTCATTTTATTTTTTCATAAACCTTGTGGTTTTTATTGCAGAGTGTAGGAACACATATGCTGCATGGTAGCAGAACTATGGAATAAAATTGGATTAATAATGAAATCTGAGGCTCTTTCATTATGAAATAACTGCACATTGGAAAAAGAAAAGCTCAGAGTATTCGGGTCAATGTTAAATCTGTTCCCATAGAAACCACAGACACTGAATAATACTGAACAAAGCTGTGCTAAATGCACCATTACCATTCCTACAACAAACCAAAAATGATGTAATGGACAGATTCAAAATGATCTCATCTAAGCATGTATTAGAAAGTAACTCATTTATGACTAAAGACACTGATAAAACTCATCATTCAAGTGTCTCATATTTTTAGAATGAACGAAATATAAAATGTTTTCAGAGCAGTTCATCTTCTTCAACAAGGGTGTAATTTTTACATGAAAGGGAACTATAACAAGAACTCCAAATAATTTCCTGTCAGCTACTTCCCCACCGGCCTCTGGTTACATTAAGATCTCAAGCTTCATTTGCCTGTAATTTTCGGGACTATCTGGCCAACTAAAGGCGTCTACTTGAAACTTGAATCTGATGCAACAGACACAATAAATGCAATGGGGACAGTTCATTCTGCTGTAAGGATCCAGCTTCTGGAGGCAGTGATGCCACTGGCAGCAGCAGCTTTAACAAGGTCTGGGCCTGTGCAGATCTTGGCTATGGGTTCCCTCAGTCTTGCCTGTTTTCAGAGCCTTTACCATCCAGCCTTTTCTTAGATTCTGTGAGTTACCTGATATCTTTCCTATTCTGCTTAAATCAACTAGTCAGTTTCTGTTGCCTGGAACAAGAACTCTGCTAATATAAAGGTACTTGAGATCCATGTCAAACTTAATAGCAAGGTTGTATCAGGAGGCCCTTAGTCTGACAAGTTATCCATTTTCCCATCTTAGTTCCCATGCTGTTCTTGTTCCACTCAGCTTTAAAGTTTGCTAAGGCTATTTGGGGTAACAGACCCTGCTTCCCTCAAAATGTTCCAACAATCCAAAATCCATTAACTAATCATGGCCCACAATTCAAAAGCCATTAAATAAAAACTTATAAATTTGACTACATAAAAAAAAAATCTAAATGTCAAAGACACCAAAAGCAAACTCAAAAGATGCATGAAAACATGGGAAAAATATTTGCAACTCACAGCACCAACAAAAGGTGTTATCCCTACTCTATAAAACCCACCAAGCCATGAAGAAGACCAATAACCAAGAGGGGGAAAAAATGGGCAAAGTTGCTGATCAGAGAGTTAACAGAAAAGGAAACGGAAACAACTCTGCAACATGGGAAGATGCTCAGCATTTTTCATAATAAATGAAATGTACATTAAAATCTATACTGGGATTCCATTTTCACTTAGCAGAAAAGCAAAAATTAAAAAGCTTGATGAGGGTGTAGGGGGACACACTCCCATCTATTGCTGGTAGGAGTATAAATTAGTACCATCTCTATGGAAAGTAAGCTGACAAAATCTATCAGAACTAGCAATGTACATACTCTTCTGATACGGCACTTCCACATCTGGGAGTTAATACTTTCACTTTACTTGCACAAATGCATACAGACTTATGTGCAAAGTTATTCACTGCAGCGTTGTTTATAAGCAGTAAAATTTAGTCATCAATTATTGTATGAAAGAATAAGGATGGTCTTTACTTAATGGTATGCACTGATCTCTAAGATTTAAAGA
Source organism: Camelus bactrianus (assembly GCF_048773025.1). NCBI lineage: Eukaryota > Metazoa > Chordata > Mammalia > Artiodactyla > Camelidae > Camelus > Camelus bactrianus. The sequence goes on from NC_133541.1 coordinate 44,757,915, forward strand.
GAAAAAAGCAAAGTGTAGAACTATGCTTATGAAACATTGCCATTTGTATAAAAGAAAGGAAATTTCATAGATATACAAACACACGTATAATACAGATTATATTAATAGATAGATGGAGATACGTAAAAAGTGTCTCTGCAAGGATATACACTGGTTACCTGAAGAAAGGAGTCCTGGGTCCAGAGGGAAAAAGGGTGAGAGACACGTCATTATACACCTTCTGGTATTTTTAAAATTTGAAATGTGATGAGTTGTCTTCTCAAAAACCAAATCAAAAAACCTCCTTCAAACAATCCAAACCCCAACACTAAGAAGAGCTGCTGTCATGCACACATTCTTTGACAAAAGGCAATGATTGCACTTGTAAATTCTTCAGAGAAGCTACACTGCAGATTTTCAATAACATTTTATTAACTGATGGTTTTAGGAATGAATTTTAGAGGTCTTTACTTCTTGTATTTGTTACAAGTTAACATAGGCTTACTCTGAACCTAGAATTCTGTTGAACAACTTGAGTGGCAGGGGTCCTTCCCTTCTCAGTTACTTAAAGGAGAAGAGAATGTCAGTTACTCTAGATTTGGGACCATGCCACATGTCAGTGCTTAGCATGGTGTAGTGCTGTTAGGAGGTCCTCAACAATTATGTGTTGCTTTGAGGTTATAAACTTAAGAAAAGAGTTCAGCAGTTGGAAATCAGTAACTTCTATAGCTCCAAATTGCCAGCTATGAAACTAGACAGTGTCTGCAGTGTCACTGGCCACCTGAGGCATGATAGGAACCAGAAGAAAAGGAATAAAAGGACAATTGAAATCAGAATAATGATTGCTGGGAAAGGCGAATTGATAAGAGGCACAAGGGGACTTTCTGGGGTGATGGAAATAATGAAAATCTGTATATGATTCTCCAAGCTGTAAAATGAAAAAAAAAAAAAAGTAATAGTAGGGCAAAGAAGTGAGAGAAAAGAGAAAGGTTAGAAAAGTTGAAACAGTAGCAACAAAATGAAATGAGAAAATGAGAGAAAGGGATGGAGTGGCCTCAGGTTGTTCAGTGGCCCCCAAAGGTATGGTAAGCCATCATACTGACCTCAATCTATTCTCTTGAAATTTCACATCACCTTTTTCCAAAGTCAACAATTTAGTCACTGAGAACTTTAACAGTGATGCCTGAAACTTAATATTTTATTTCTCTTGTGCTGTATATTTTAGATTTTAGGGAAGCCTGTCAAAATTTTCTTTCTATTAAAACATTTTCTATAATCATTTAAACTTAAAAGTAAATAGCTTAGGTAAGTTTTCCCTGTATTAATTAATTAGCAACTGAAATTACCTTTGTCCATTCTTTTCATTTTTAACTTGGTTAGGCTTAAATTAGATTCCTTTTCTGTTTTGAAAAACTTTGTTTTACATTTGGTTGCTTCATTATAATTTTAGTCATCATAATGTGGTAACCCTTAAAGATAACTTCAATTTTCTCTGCTTTTAAAATTCAAATAGGGGCCACATTTTTAAACCATATAGGTGCTAGTATCTACATAATATATATATACTCTGCTAAAGTTGAATGCGAAGTAAAACTCCAAGTATTTAAACTTTCCTACTGATTTATACTAAGAATTCATAGATATAACCCTTTCTTTGGGATCCCCAAATATTGTACTTAGAGCAAAATAGAAAGAACAGCAGAAATTTAAGTCTCTGTGCATTAAAAAAAAATTGGTTAAGTGAAATTCCTTGATATAAACATTTTAAAAGAGCAGATGTCCTCACCTTCAGTTAATAATGCCTTCATAATCATTTGACCCTCAAAAGGAGAGAAAAAAATAAATCAAAGAATGGCTTAAACTACTGACATGAAAGAACTAACATTCAAGTAAATGTATAAAGTGCTTTCAACCACTTGTCTCAAAAAACACAAATAACCTGTGAAGAAAAAGGCTACAGGCATTACCAGTTTAAGATAAGAAGAGACATGGAGAAGTTTAAATTCACTATCTAATGAAACAGAAACCAGACTGCTCTCTAGTTTAGTCTATTTACTTTGGTACTAGATTCTGCTCAGCAGCAATTCTAGAGATCAACCCTCTAAATATTACTTACCTATTATGGGCATAACTCTGAAATAGATGTGAGAGAAGCCAGGGAGATAAATAAAGAAAAGTTCCTAAAGGAAACTTACAATATACTAGGTTACCTAGGCTAATCACCCACAGCTGGAACACATGCTAGACTGGGACAGCTCTGGTAGTAAGGAGGATGAACGGGCAGGTATAACTTGCAGTTGAGAGCTCAGGAAAGCTCCCCACGGTAGATATGGCCAGTGGAACAGGACAGTGGTAACAAAAGCATGTAGGCAGAAAGGCACATGAGAAGTTCTGGGAACAGTTGGCCAAATCAGAAGATTGTAGGAAGCATGAGAGTAGTGGTGGGAGGAAAGGGCAGCCAGAGTGATTTGGCCGTGCCTCGGAGTGGGCACTTCATCCCTGCAGGTGGGGAGCTTTGGCATTATAATTTAGACATGAAAGGAAGCTCAGTCACCAACTCCTTCATTTACAGAAACAAGGAAACAGAGCCTCTGAAAGGTTAAGCTGCTTGAAAAGAAATAAAAAATTGACAGATAGGGGTCAAGAACTAAGTTCCTGCTTCCAGGAAGGACAGGATCAGACATATGACTTAGGAAAATTATTTCACCAGTGATGTGCAGCATAGACTAGAGAGAAAAGAAACTGTGTGGAGTATAGCTGAGGAGTGAAAACAAACTGGATGTGGTACAATTTAGAATTCTTCTATTACTAAGATGCTATAGTAGTGTGTTAAGAATTTGACTCAAATGTAATGTTAATTTGGCTGTAAGAAATTCACTATCTTGCTATATAGATTTTACTGAAGGAGAGAGAGAGAAAAAGAAAAACGAGTTTTCCTGCCAATGACATCAGTAACATATATTGCCACCTGGGCCAGGTAACTGTTCGTGGGGAATGGTGAATCATTAACATGAATGTCACAACTAATTTCAACAACTATGACCGGGAAAAGCAGTTTTAAAAGAAAGTAAACTTCACTGAGTTTCGAGGTGTTTAAATGTCATTTCTCTCACAACAACGAAGAGTCTATGATTTCTCTAAGAGAGCACACATTCCGTTCTGTTACCTAAGCTTATACACACTGCTGTGGAAAAACAGCTGAAGTAGGTGACCATAAAATGGATGAGGCTGATTTTTGCGGAAAGCAACCTCGATACTTTATGGTCATATCTTGTAATAATCACTAGCAGGACCACTCAAGAAATGCCATACTGCATCCATATGAGCATTATACCTAAAAATAAAAGAGCACTCTTGTCCTTTCTGATGATTACCTCTAAAGGTTTCTGCCAGAGCCCTATTTTCCTGTAATACACTGTCTGGATCGATCATCCAAGAAATTGCCTTAACATTTTCTGTATCTGTATTTTCTAATGGCACTTGCATTGTACCTTTATACACTGCTATTATTTTACATGCCTATTATTTCAATTTTTGCTGAGTTTAAACAGTTTATCTATGTCTTACCATCTAGCTTAATGGCACAATTTAAAATTATTACACTTCGAAGCATTATTTTCAATTGAAAGAAAGTTAACATATCTATAATACTGGTCTAAGTTTAAGGGAATTTCAATAATGACTTTAAAAACAGTCACTTTTGTCCTCTTTGTTAAGCAGCACATTTTCATTACTAAAGTTTTATGAGGACACAGACTGTGACAATGTACCCCCCCACAATCCCTTTACCACATAAGTGCTCAAAATGCCTGCTCAAATAATGAAACAGCAGGTCAATTCTGGATGCAGCTGTGCAAAGATCACCTGGGTTGACCCTGGCCAATCAGGTGCTTAGGCAACCTACTGTGCAGACTGGCCCTTCTCTGCTGGCCCCTTACGAGTTAATATTCTCCAGGCTCCAACCACAGACATTCTCTTCACACTCCAAGCCCTGCACCTGAGCAGACTTCCATTTCTGTGGACTCATGTCTTATTACATGTGTGGATGACACCAAGTAGTTAGTTGTCTTTGACTTTGGCTTCCCTCCTAAGCTATGAATTTTATCCCTTCCTGCCTGTTAGATATTTCCATTCTTATCTCTTACTATTAGATATTTCCATTCCCTGATTACACCTCAACACAAGCTTCAAACTGAAGCCACCATGATCCCCTGAAAACTACTCCTTCTCAGGTGCTGCCTATTTTAGTAAACAGCTCCACCCAACTGCCTAACAGTGAAACCCAGGCATACTTCATTTCCAACCTTAATCAAATCCAAACTGATTCCCAGTGAGGCTGCTACCAACAATGTATCTATTCCCAGTGAGGCTACCACCAACAATGTATCTCCAATCTATCTGCTTCTCTCCTCACCGACTTGAGACCACATGTGAGGCACCATCATAACTTAACAGGAATACTCCTAACTGGTGACTTTGCCTCCAAACTAGCTCTCCTCCTATCTACTGTGCAGCCATAATGCGCTTTTCAAAATGTGAATATGTTTAAAAATCCTTAAATATCTTCCTATGGTACTTAGGAAAACATGTAAACTCCTTGTCATGGCTTAAAACATCCTTTAAGAATTGCAAACTACCTTGTAAATTACACCAAAACATGGCAACAAGGATAAGCTCAGGGGGTCTGTGGGGGCCTGACCGACCTGTCACTTACTAGCTCCCTCAGTCAAGTTACTTGATCCCTCTGTCCCTCAGCATCCTCATCTGTAAAATGGAAATAATATGTGGGTGTGAATGTTAAATGAGAGAAAGTACAACCCTTGACACAGTATCTGAAACATCGACACATAGTAAATGTTAGTACTGTACATAGTAAATACTACCTACTGTTATTATCTCTCTAGTTAATTTCTCCCTTCTCTCCCATTTGTATTCTGAGTTCCATCCATAAGGCACATCTTTCATTTCCTCTTTTCACACACTTCTTCCTTTACATATTCAGTCCCTCTGGCTGCAACACCTTTCACAATTCTTCAGATCTATCCTAAATGCCATTATCTTCTGGGAAGTCCTTCTGGCCCCTCCAGTCTCCTGTTAGGTGCCCTCACTACTTGCTCCTCAAGGCTTTGTACTTTCCCTGCCATACACTTGTCCACTTTCTAGTACTTTCCTTTCACGGCTAAACTAAGTTCTGTGTGAAGAGCAACTGTTCCCGATGCCTAGCACATAGCCTAGCAGGCGGTACGCTTTTAATAAAAATTGTTCTGTGTATGAATGAATGTATGTTTTCTTTCTAACAATCCCCCTGTGCTCCCCCCAAAACCGCAGTTGGTAGAATAGCACACCCCTCCCATAACAGCTATCTGTGTAATACGGTTCGGTAAAGGCTGCCGCAGAACAAACATGGTCAGCTCATTCTGGGAAGGGCAAGTTAAAACAAAGTTAGGGCTTCTGAACTATGGCAATTCTGTCTTTTTGATACGAAAGTGCACTGTGAATCTCCAAGTTGTGTGTGTGTGTGTTGGCGGGGGAACACGCCGTGTTCAGCAGAACACGTCGTGGCAAAAGTAGGCTGAAGGAGGTACCTCCTCTACTAGAACTTTCAAATAAGCTGGTAGTTGTGGACTGGAAGTCTCTGAAGCACTTACTGCACAAGGTTCACCGTTTTTAGGTCGGCACCCACTGGACACACAATCTGCGAGCTGGAAGGAACCGTACGCATAAATCAACAAATCTTCTTTTGCACATGCAGAAACTGAGGCCCAGAAGGGCATAGCGACCGGTCCAGGGCCACACAGCACACACATACAACAGGAAGAGAGAGAACCCAAGACGTCCATTTCAGCCTTGCGGCTTCCACTACAAACAATGCCTCTGCCTGCTTGGGTTCGCCAAGTGTTGCCACTTCAAATTTTATTTCAAGCCATACCAAAGTTAAGGTCAGGTTTGTTCAGCCAACCGCCTCCTAGGCCTACAGTTACTAGTCCGTCTCCACCCAACCCCCCCACCCCCGTACTTACCCTGTAATCCATCCAGCGCAGTGGGAGCGGATGGGGCGGGGGAGCAGATTCTTTCTTTCTAAGCTTATTTTTGAACTGTAAACGTTTGCATGTAAACCAAACGAACCTGTTAATTTTAACGCCTGCACCTAAATCCCTTCGGCTCTACTCCTTACCCCAGAGCACCCCAACCTCCCCTACCCACCTCCCTCGCCCAGACCCAGGGGCCCTGCAGTTGTTCTTTACCTGGGACTGCCATGGTCCTGGTAAGTCGGACTCCTAGGCTTCCGAGAACGCGCTGGCTTCCCGCTGGCCGCGACGACCAAGCACAGCGAGCGCGGCCTCTTTCTCCAACCCGTGCTGGGGAACCTTCGTGACAGTGGCGGGAGGCCCTGAAAGCCTATCGCATGGCGGAACCAAGTAGCTGCTGCTGCAGTTTCCAGGGGAATCCTATTGTAGACCATACGCGGTCCAAACCATTGCTGCCAGCTTCGGGGGGGGGGGTAATGAAACCTGCACACGCGTGTAGTAAAGTAAACAACACCAAGACTTACGAACTGTTACTTTTCAAATTGTAATGCAAATTAAATTAATCTATAGGGGCTTCATAATCTTTTCTCGATTCCCTGGAGGCCACTGGAGTCCCCCCTTGTCAGGGATAGCGGTGCTCGGGGCCGGGAGCAACATGGCGGCGTCCGTGAGGGGCGAGCTTTGAAAGGATGGTGTTTGGTGTCGCTGTCTTGCGGGGTGTTGACAGGCTGGAGCTTTCAAAACGCGACCTCCCGATTTTAGGAAGCGTGTACCGATAGGTGGACAACTTTAGTGATCGGCCGTCCGCTCTCATCCCCAGTTAGGAGCAGAGACCTGAGCACGGACCAGTATGAGCAACATTTACATCCAGGAGCCTCCCACGAACGGGAAGGTGAGAGCCTCATTCAGGGTACCTGGGTTCTCCAAAGTGATAACTCACAGATTAAGGGAGTTCTGGGGTTTGGAAGAGATGACAAGAAGTCTTGTCTTTACCCTTGCCTCTAAACAGCCTGCGTCGAAAACCACCTATTGGCGCTTCTCAGCATATAATTGAAAAAGCCCTCAAATGGAGATTTCTCCACCTACCAAACTTCTGGCCCTATTTCTTGCTTCAGCCTAACTCTGCATGTGTTTTCTAGGGTTGTAGGTAAAAAGCCAAGTACATTTTAAAAATTGATATTTGTTTGTTTGTTTGTTTAACTTGGAGATGGCTCTTTTTCCTTCCATTCGTTCTACAATCCTTTAATTAGTGCTTATTAGGCCCCAGGTGCGTAGATGCTGGGGCTACAAAGATGGACGGATGAGGTCTAGTTGTTGCTCTAGAAGAGCTTACAGTTTAGCTTGGGAGGCAGGCAGGTAAAGAAAAACCTTATGATATGCTTGATAGGAGTGCATATGGAGAGAGGAGCATAATGCTATGGTAGCACTAAGAGGTTAGCAATTGGGAAAGTAGGGGAAAGCTTCATGGAGGAAGTGTCTTTTGAGCTGATCTTAAAACATGAGATGATTGTGAGAGAAAGTGGAGATTGAGAAGTGTTCCCACATTAGAATGAAGGAATGATTTTTTGATTGATTTTGATGGTCAAAGTATCTTTATTCCCAAAGTGTTTATATGCAGTATGAGGCAGAGTCAATAATGGAATAAGTATCACCTGAATTCTTAAACTGAGACCTAGTCTATATCACATACAGAATGTGATGAACCAGTATAATGGAGAAAATAGTGGTACTGAAATTATATAGGTGAATTAGGATAAACTAAATTTGCATCAGGTACAATTCTGTTGCATGACTATGTCATAAATTGTGCAATCTTGATGATTTACATTTGGTAATATAGCTCAAGTGGTAGCGCGCATGCTTAGCATACACTAGGTCCTGGGTTCAATCCCCAGTACCTCCTCTAAAAATAAATGAGTAAACCTAACTACCTGCCCCCACCCCAAACAAAAACAAAAATGTTGTAATTGATGTGCCCAGCAAAATGTTAGTAGGTATTTTGGGCAAAGCAATTCTTTCCATTTTTTGTTGTTTGAACTACCCCCACTTCTCACCCCTACTCACCCATCGTAAAAACCCAGAATATCTATGTCTTCATATATCCAAATACTTTTTGAGAGTGATATCACCCCAAGTTGATAAACACTGGTAGAGACTGAATACATTGCCCATCTTGCTAGGAAGGGCCTACACACTTGCTATTCCTTTCTCTAGCCTGCTCGTTACTCTGCTCAGATGTTGTTTTAACAAAGAAGCCTTTCCTATCAACTTTCTATAAAAAAGAAAACCTCATTCATGTCCTACATCCCAGCATTCCCTGGCCCCCTTGACCTCTTTAGTTTTTTCTACAGTACTTAGTATTTATTGTTGTAGTCTCCTCCACCCTTTCTCCCTTCACAGAATGCAGGCAGAGACAGACGTGTACAACGGTGCTCGACACATAGGAGGAGGAGTTTAAGTATGTATTGAATGGATGGATGGATGGATAAATTAATAGTGTATTTCTCTTAACTTCTGAGAAGTATTAAGCATCAGTGAGCTTGAGGTTATATTGCTACTGGTCGAGGGCAGACTTAGTTGTTTTACTCTGTGGAAGATTCGACATAGTCATAAAGATGAGAAGCTTTGACAGGGATTCATGCCTAAATAGGAGACCTTTCATTCAACAAGTATTTATTGAGCACCTAGCACATGCCAGGCTCTATGCTAGGTTTTAGGGATACAGTGGAAAGAAAAACCAGCATTGTCTCTATTATCACAGAGTCACTTAAGAGAAATATATATTGATGAAATAATCATGCAAATAAGTTTATGCAAACTGTGGTAAGTATTGTCCTCCTGAACAGAATTGGGCTGAGGGAGAATATTAGGCATGGCCCAAGTTCTCCTTCAGAAACAGTTTGGGACTTTTTCCAGCATAAGGCTGAATGAAGACATTGAAGCTTCAGCGTTTTGTACTGTGGAGAGCTTGGCAAGAATTTTGGCCTGGAAGGAATTTAAAGCAGATGTAATAACAAGTTTGCTTAATGAATGTTCATTTAGTGCCTATATTGCCTAATGCTGCATTAGGTACTGAAAGGATTCAAGCTATTCAGAATAAAGGGGACAAAATTTCTCTCATCAAAGAGCATAGTATCAACTGGGGAAGTAATTGACACATTATAGCAGTGGTTGATCCCTGGCAACTGTCCATAAATGTGCAGTGTTTTGCTGTGTTGTGCTATAACTCTGGCCTCTGCAGACAAGTCACAGAAATATACCACTTGATAGAAATTTCCTTATTACTGAAGATGAAATTTCCACATTTTATGATGATTTAATCTAAATTGTATATTAACTCAAATATTTGTTCTTAAGAAACATTTTATTATCAAAATGTCGCCTTATTTAAGCTTTAAGAAGAGAAATCTCTGATGCCTGGCAAAGTGGTTATGGCCACTAGGAATGTATGGCCAATGGAGGAGCCACGTGCCTTCTGTTAAATTCAGGATCTTATTAGTGAAAAGATTAAGAAGCCCTGGTGATCAAGGTGGCCCTACCATATATGTGTTCTTTTTACCGAGTGTAAGTTTCCTGTGGACTAAAAATTGTATAAGAACATTAATTACAACAATAATAGCTACCATATTTTGAGTATTTACTATTTGTCAGGTACTATTCTAAGTAATCTATGTATAATAACTCATTTTGTCCTCACAACAAGCCTATGAGAATATTATTATCCTGGTTTTTAAAACAATTTATTGAAGTATATGTGACATACAATATTATATTAGTTTCATGTGTACAACATAGTGATTTGACATTTGTATACCTTGTGAAATGGTCACCACAGTAAATTTAGTTACCATCTGTCAGCGTACAAAGTTAATACAATATTAATGATTGTATTTCCCAAGCTGTGCATTTCATCTCCATGACTTATTTATTTTATAAATGCAAGTTGGTATTTCTTGATCCCCTTTACCCATTCCACCCTCCAGCCCCACCCCAACCCCTTCTTGCCTCTGGCAACCACAAGTCTGTTCTCTGTATCTAAGAGTCTGGATTTTGCTTTGTTTTGTTTGTTTTGTTTTTTAGAGTCCACATGTAAGTGAATCGTTCTGTATTTGACTTTCTCTGTTTGACTTACTTCACTTTCGCATAACACCCTCAAGCTCCATAAATATTGTGGCATGTATTGGCACATTGTGGCAATATTCCTTTCTTTTTTTTTTTATAACTGAGTAGTATTCTAGTGTGTGTGTGTGTGTGTGTATGTATGTATGTATGTATGTATGTATACATAGTATGTCTTCTTTATATACATCTGTTATTGGACATTTAGATTGTTTCCATATGTTGGCTATTGTAAATAACACTACATGAACATAGGGTATATATATCTTTTCCAGTTAGTGTTTTCATTTCCTTCAGATAAATACCTTAAAGTGGAATTGCTGGGTATTATGGTGGTTCTGTTTTTAATTTTTTGAAGAACCTCCACACTATTTTCCATACTGGCTGCACCAATCTATATTTCCACCAGCGGTACACAGGGGTTCCCTTTTCTCCATATCCTTACCAACACTTGTTTCTTGTCTTTTTAATAATGGCCATTCTGATGGGTGTGAGGTGGTATCTCATTGTGGTTTTGTTTTGTTTTGCCTTTTCCTGATGATTAGTGATGTTGAACATTTTTTCATGTGCCTATTGGTCATCTGTATATCTTTGGAAGAATGTCTTAAGGTTCATGTCCATTTTTTAATCAGATTGTTTTTATGTTATTGAGTTGTATAAGTTCTTTATGTATTTTGGATATGAACTTTTTTTTAAGTAACTTCTCTTTTTTTATTGAGTTATAGTCAGTTTACAGTGTTGTGTTGGATATTAACTCTTGATTCAATATATAATTGGTAAATGTCTTCTCCCATTCAATGCATTCCCTTTTCATTTTGTTCATGGTTTCCTTTGCCATACAGAAGCCTTTTATTTTGATGTAGTCCCATTTGTTTATTTTTCCTTTTGTTAACTTTGGCTTTGGAGTCAGATTAAAAAATAAATTGCTAAGACCAGTGTCAAGGAGATTACTGCCTATGTATTCTTCTAGAACTTTTATGGTTTCAGGTCTTACATTCAAGTCTGTAATCCATTTTGAGTTTATTTTTATGAGTGTAAGATAGTGGTCCAGTTTCATTCTTTTACATGCAGCTGTTCAGTTTTCTCAGCACTGTTTATCAAAAAGTCTGTTGTATCCTCACTGTGTATTGTTGCCCCCTTTGTTGTAAATTAGTCGACAATGTATGTGTAGGTTTATTTCTGGACTCTCTATTCTGTTTCTCTTGATCTGTGTGTGTGTTTTTATACCGTGCTGTTTTGATTACTCTAGCTTTGCAGTTTAATTTGAGATGAGGGCATGTGATACCTTTAGCTTTGTTCTTCTTTCTCAAGATTGCTTTGGCCATTTGGGATCTTTTGTGGTTTTATACAAATTTTGGAATTGTTCTAGTTCTGTGAAAGATACCATTGGAATTTTGATAGGGAGTACATTGAATCTATAGATTGTTTTGGATAGTATGGACATTTTAACAATATTAATTCTTTCCAGCCATGAGCACAGAATATCTTTCCACTTATTTTGTACCTTTCTTCAGTGTTTTCATCAATGTCTTGTAGTTTCCAGGATACAGATCTTTTGCCTCCTGGGTTAAATTTATTCCTAGGTGTTTTTTGTTTTTTGTTTTTTTGGGTGTTTTTGGTGTACTTGTAAATGGGATTGCTTTCTTGATATCTATTTCTGATAGTTTGTTATTAATGTATAGAAATGCTATAGATTTTTGTGTATTAATTTTGTATGCTGAAACTTTACTGAATTCATTTATTAGTTCTAACAATTTTTTTGCTGAAGTCTTTAGGGTTTTCTGTATAGTATTATGTCAACTGCAGATAGTGACAGTTTTACTTCTTCCTATCCAATTTGGATGCTTTTTATTTCTTGGTCTTACCTAATTGCTGTGGCTAGGACTTCCGGTACTGTGTTGAAAGAAAATGGGGAGAGTGGGTATCCTTGTCTTATTCCTGATCTCAGAGGAAACATTTTTCAGCTTTTCACTATTGAGTATGATAGCTGTGAGTTTGTCATACTTGGCTTCAATCACATTGAAGTAAATTCCTTCTATACCCGCTTTGTTGAGAGTTTTTGTCATAACAATAGGTGTTGAATTTTGCCAGATGCCCTTTCTGCGTCCACTGAGATGACCGCAGGGTTTTCATCTTTCATCTGCTCGTGTGGTGTGTCATGATGGTTTTGCAAGTGCCGAGCCACCCTTGCATCCGTGGAGTAGATCCCACTTGATTATGGTGTATGTTCCTTTTCATGTATTGAATTTGGTTTGCTAATATTTTGTTGAGACTTTTTGAATATATGTTCAAAATGTTCCCGTCTCTTTAATTTTTTTTTTTAAAGAGGTTAAGAAGGGAAGTATTAAGTCTTCTTTGTATGTTTGGTAGAATTCACTACTGAAGCCATCTGGTCCTGGACTTATGTCTGTTGGGAGTTTTTGATTACTAATCCAGTCTCCTTACAGGTAATTGGTCTCTGCAGATTTTCTGTTCTGTCATAATTCAGTCTTGGAAGATTGTATGTTTCCAGGAATTTATCCATTTTTTTCTAGGTTGTCCAGTTTGTTGGCATATAATTGTTCAGGGTGTCTCTCATGCTCCTTTATATTTGTGTGGTATCAGTTGTAACTTGTCTTTCATTTCTGATTTTATTTGTTTGAGCCCTCTCCATTTTTCCTTCATGAGTCTGGCTAAAGGTTTGTCATTTCTGTTTATCCTTTGAGAGAACCAGTTCTTCATTTCACTGATCTTTTGTGTTGTGTTTTAGTCTCTCTTTTATTTCTTCCCATTCTGTTCTTCATTGTATTCGTCCTTCTAACTTTGTACTTCATTTGTTTTTCTGGTTCCTTTAGGTGTAAAGTTAGATTGTTTGAGATTTTCTTGTTTCTTGCGGTAGGCCTGTATTGCTGTGACCTCTCTTAGAAATACTTTTGCTGCATCGTGTAAATTTGGTATGTTACATATCTGTTTTCATTTGTCTCTAGGCATTTTTTGAGTTTTCCTTTGATTTCTTCAGTGATCCATTGCTTGTTCAGTTATTACCCTGTTTTTAGATAAGGAAATTGAGTCATAGTAGTGTCTGATATGTCCAAGGTAAGGAAGCTCCCTTTCCCTTCATACGTGGGTCAGTATTTGAATTCAGACAGCCTGACTCCAGAGCCTGGAGAGGGAGGGATGATGTGCATTAGTTTGTTCTTTAGTGGTTTCTAAACTAGTGAGTGCACACTTCAGGGAACGTGCCAAACCACCCATGGGATGCAGGGTGAAAATGTGCATACTTCTGTTTATAAATTTATTTTTGCCTTTGTTTAAATGCAATACTGTTTATACATATAAAGGAACATATAAATTCAGTTATTCAGTCAGTTAGTTTTTATATATCATAATGTAATTTTTCCTAATGCCTTGCTAGATGAATTTCCATTCCATCTAAATGCTATCTAGATTAACTAAACCAGCTCTCAGAATAATACTAATAATGTAAATATAAGCAAATCATTAAAAAAGGTGGAGCATGGGAAGTCTGTCAAAAATTGGAAATTATTATGAAGATCATTTGAACTTTGGGTTTCTATTATTGTTAATGGTGAACTTTTGTCATCAATGTATTCTCTACCTTGACATATTTATCAGTAAGAACATAATGCTATTGTGATTTTCAAGACATTTAAAAACGAAGTATATAGAGTAGAAAGATGAACCTCTCCAATCTGTAAGCAACATTCTACTAAATGAAAGAAGCAAGACAAAGCGCACGCATTATATGACTCCATTTACAGGCACACCTTGTTTTATTGCACTTCACAGGTGTTGTATTTTTTAGAAATTGAAGGCTTGTGGCAATCCTGCCTTGAGCAAGTCTTTTGGCACCATTTTCCCAGCATTTGCTTACTTCGTGTCTCTGTCATATTTTGGTAATTATTATTAATTTTTTATTTATTTAAAAATATACATAACAAAATTTGCTATCTTAACCTTTTTTTCCATTCCTTTTTTTAAACTTTTTTTTATTGAGTTATAGTCATTTTACGATGTAGTGTCAAATTCCATTGTAGAGCACAATTTTTCTTTTATACATGAACATACATATATTCATTGTCACATTTTTTTTTCGCTATGAGCTACCACAAGATCTTGTACACACTTCCCTGTGCTATGCAGTGTAATCTTGTTTATCTATTCTGCATATGCCTGTCAGTATCTACAGATTTTGAAATCTCAGTCTGTCCCTTCCCACCCCCTGCCCCCTTGGCAACCACAAATTTGTATTCTATGTCTATGAGTCTGTTTCTGTTTTGTTCTTTTTGTTTGTTTGTTTGTTTTTAGATTCCACATGTGAGTGATCTCATATGGTATTTTTCTTCCTCTTTCTGGCTTACTTCACTTAGAATGACATTCTCCAGGGACATCCATGTTCCTGCAAATGGTGTTATGTCGTTTTTATGGCTGAATAGTATTCCATTGTATAAATATACCACCTCTTCTTTATCCAGTCATCTGTTGATGGACATTTAGGCTGTTTCCATGTCTTGGCTATTGTAAATAGTGCTGCTATGAACATTGGGGTGCAGGTGTCATCCTGAAGTAGGATTCCTTCTGGATATAAGCCCAGGAGCGGGATTCCTGGGTCCTATAGTAAGTCTATTCCTAGTCTTTGGAGGAATCTCCATACTGTTTTCCACAGTGGCTGCACCAAACTGCATTCCCACCAGCAGTGTAGGAGGGTTCCCTTTTCTCCACAGCCTCTCCAGCTTTGTCATTTGTCGACTTTTGAATAATGGCCATTCTGACTGGTGTGAGGTGATACCTCATTGTAGTCTTGATTTGCATTTCTCTGATAATTAGTGATATTGAGCACTTTTTCATGTGCCTTTTGATCATTTGTATGTCTTCCTTGGAGAATTACTTGTTTAGGTCTTCTGTCCATTTTTGGATTGCGTTGTCTGTTTTTTCTTATTATGTCATATGAGCTGCTTATATATTCTGGAGATCAAGCCTTTGTCAGTTTTATCTTTTGCAAAAATTTTCTCCCATTCTGTAGGTTGTCTTTTTGTTTTACTTCTGGTTTCCTTTGCTGTGCAGAAGTTTGTAAGTTTAATTAGGTCCCATTTGTTTATTCTTGCTTTTATTTCTATTGCTTGGGTAGACTGCCCTAGGAGAACATTTTTGAGATGTATGTGAGATCATGTTTTGCCTATATTTTCTTCTAGGAGCTTTATTGTATCTTGTCTTATGTTTAAGTCTTTGATCCAACATTTTGGTAATTCTTGCAGTATTTCAAACCTTCTGCCAGCAGAAAGATTATGACCGGCTGAGATGACTAGCAAATGTTTAGCAATATTTAGTAATAAAGTATTCTTTAATTAAGGCATGTATGTTGTTTTTTTTATACATAATGCTATTGCATACTTAGTAGACTATATTATACATATATATAACCATTATATGCACTGAGAAGCCAAAAAAATTCATGTAACTTACTTTATTGCAATATTCACTTCATTGTGGTGGTTTGAAACTGAACCTACTGTATCTCTGAGGTATGCCTATTTATGAAATGTTCAATAGACAAATCCATAGAGATAGAAAGTAGATTAGTGGTTGCCAGTAGGAGGAAATAGGGTGTGACCCTTAATGAGTACAGTGTTTCTTTTTGGGGTAATGAAATGTTCTGGAATTAGATAGTGGTGGTGGTTGTATAACAATGTGGGTTATGCTAAAAACCACTTTAAAAGAGTAAATCTTTGATATGTGAATTTTATCTCAATAAAGCTGTTTTTTTTTTAAAGTTTCATTGTATCATTAGTAAATAAAATCAAATTAACAATTATTTTAAAATAGTATTTTTATGTAATGGCTTGAAATTTTTGTTTTGTGTGACTCTTTTGTAATACTAGAGTAATATAGTAGTACATGTGGGATTTAAATATGTACTTTTTGGGTATGTATGTTCCAAGTCCTTACCTCCCTTCCCACCCCCCTTTTCTCCTTTGCTAATAGAGATGCACAGTTAACCAAGAGTTTGGAGATCACTGCTTTAAAGTTGCAAAGATGAGGGGACATGTCTAGGTTCCCTTTAACAATAGCAGTTTATTTCTAGTATACAAAGGATGAAGAGGTAGACAGGGCATTGTCTGTTTTAGGTATACTGTGCTTTTAAGATTGGGAGGTACATCAGGCCTCATGGAAAATCAGAAGGTGTTACACAGGATTGTTCTAGATACAGTCTAAGGGAGAGGGAGTTACTCAGCCTCTCAGTTTGCATCCCAAATGTATACTTCCCTGGAGATTGGGAATCCAGTTGGATTGGTTTGTCACCATCCAATATGGAGTATCTCGTTTGGGCATTGTTTCATCCCAAACCAAGTTAGAAGGCCTTGCTCATGTCCAACCAATGTATGATTGCTTTTGACTTTGGCACTGTTCTCTATTCAAATAAGTTGTGACCAGGGTAACTTGAGGATTTCTTGTGAGACATGTGGCAGGCCCTAGAGATTGATAGACCTTTTTTCCAGTGTAGCGTGGAATTTATGGAGAACTTTGTGGAGGCACTATGGTGGTATAGAAAAAGCATGGGCTTTGCAGCCAGACGGCCTTTGGCTTAGTTTGTTTACTGTGAGACCTTGGATAAAGTTACTTTATCTGAGTCTCTGTTTCTTCATAAATCAAATAGGAGCAATAATACCTACCTTGTAGGTTAGAATTAAGTGAGATAGGATACGTAGTGTCTGGCAGAGAAGCTGACACATGGAAGGTGCTCAATAAATGTTCCCTTCTTTTCATAGAGAAAGTGTAATGGATTGAGAAAATCATGTACATTTGCATTTCTAGTTCTTTCATATTTCTTTAAGGGTTAAGGAAACTATTTGAAAAGCCTCCACAATATAGATATTTTCAGATCCTCCACCCCACCCCCATGGTCATTGAAGCATAATGGTAAAAGAAATATGTAGCTAGTAAAAGCCCCAAAAGATACAATAAACTCATCAATGTGATAAAACTTGTGACAGTATAATTTGGGATTCTGAAACAGAAATTGAAAGACAATTGTAGCAAAAGTGATTGTGATGGTCACAAATCATTGATCATGGATTGGCATAGATCTCCTTTGGTACACTGAGTAGGGATGGGGGTAGGGTATGTAATACTAGAGAAGTTGAATTCCAGCTAACATTCTTTTTGGTTTTTTGTTGTTATTAATAAGACAGTTGTAAGCTTTTTCTTCCTGTGGGCTCAGTAGGGATTTTGGTTGTTGCCAGATGGCTGGTTCCACCAAAGAGTAACCGCCTTCATGAGCTGTAGGAAGGAGGCTACCAAAAGATGCTATTTACTGTAGATGGTAATTTAAAGACATAGCATTTTAGTAATATACAACCCAGAATTAGATCAAGAATGTTCCTTTGTAAATAAGGAATGGCATGATTTTGAATGAAAAAGTAGAGTGTTTATGTTAAAAGGTAATTGTAAAATTGTCTTATAGTATTGTGATTTCCTGTGATAGATTTTGAATTTCTTAATTTGCTACAATTTTATTGGAAGAAGTTGCCGTGGGAAACTTTCTTAATTAAAACAAATTTATGGGGGTAGGGGGTGGGAAGGGACAGAGTGGGATTTCAAAATGTAAAATAGACAAACAAGGTTATACTGTATAGCACAGGGAAATATATACAAGATCTTATGGTAGCTCACAGCAAAAAAAAAAAAAAGTGACATTGAATATATGTATGTTCATGTCTAACTGAAAAATTGTGCTCTACGCTGAAATTTGACACAACATTGTAAAATGACTATAACTCAATAAAAAAAGTTAAAAAAACCCAAAAAACCAAATTTATGTTATTGATTTTGAGATGAATGAGGGTTTTTTCCTGTGATTAAAAAACATATATGCTATTTTTTCTTAAAGCCTAAATTATTTCCAAAAATAGTGTTTGAAAGATAAAAATATATAATGACTTGCACTGAATATTTGAAATTTGTTGAAGATAGCAAAAGCCAAGCAAAGTTTCTAATTTTTATTTTTAAGTTGAAAACTCAGTACTGAATGCTTCAAGGTGAGCAGCCAATCAACTGATTATCAAGCAAAATGATAATTTAATTTAACAATGTTATATGCTTTCTACAGGTTTTATTGAAAACTACAGCTGGAGAGATTGATATAGAATTGTGGCCAAAAGAGACTCCTAAAGCTTGCAGAAATTTCATTCAGCTTTGTTTGGAAGGTAATTATAATTCTTGAGTTTTATTCTATAGAAGAACTTTTGTTAATTTAAAGATAAACTGCAGCATATTTTTCCACGATGGTGCAAACTAGTGTTAAATGATGGTAATGAATGATGGGAGTTGATATGACTGATAAGGTCTGGGGCTATGTGCCAGGAAATGGAGAGAGGAGATGAAAAGTCCCGCCCAATAAATCTTTATCTCTTTAATAGAGAAATTTATCTCAGCAAATAATACTTTGATCCTTTTTGGTTTCTTTGGTCATTTGCACTTCATTCTTTCATTGTCTAAGTGTGAGCATCCCTAAGATTGCCTCTAGTCGTCTGTTGTCTTTATGTTTCAGTTGTTACTTCCATCCAAATGGCTAGCAAATTTAGAATTCCAGCCATTTTGTCTCACCTGAGGTCTAATTTACAGATCTAATTGCCTAGTGGACTTTTTTACTCAAGTCTTCCACTATCAGCTAAAACTAAACTAGTGTAAAACCAAATTTGCCAGTTTCTTTGCCAGACTGCTTTGAATTTCAGCTGTGTGATTATAATTGCCTTTTACCTCATCTTCCTTCCTCTCATTTTTAATCACTTTACCCTCACACTTATTCACCTGGTAGTTGAATCCTCAGGCAGCTTAGCTTCCTAGCTTTCCAACTTTATTTTTTATTGTACTAAATATCTATGTGCCTTCAGTTGGTTATAATCTTTACTGCCTAAGCAGTTCCTTCCTGTTTCTACTCATACCTCCTTCATATCCTGAATCTTCTCATATCCTCACTTGCCTTTTTGGACTACTTTCTCTTCCTTTCTGTACTGTTCAAGTCAACTCACTTTTTAATGTCGTTTGAAATTCTACTTTCTCCATTAAGCCTTCCATGCACCATTCAGTGATGTTATTATCAATGTCAATAATGATTCTTATATTTGAGATGTAAAATAATTGTTTTTCTTTCTAACAAACTTTACAGAATTACATCTACTTGAGTGTTTTTCCCTTCAAAATATTCTTTTATTCTGTAGAATGTTTTTATTTATTTTATATTCCTATATAGATAACTTATTCTATATTCCTACATTCTGTAGAATTAAATGTTCTAAACATTTGTAGCTTGTTGACTTTCAGAATATACTGCATATTGTTTCAAATATCTCCAGTGTTGGCAAATCATCGTCCTTCTAAATTATATCTGATTTTTAGAGATAGGCAGGGTTAATCAAGATATCAGAAAATAGCATTTTGAGTCAAAAGCAAAATGTGAAGGAGAGCACAAAATAACCTGTATTAGGGTACAGTGAGAGCTCCCCAAATAGATAGACAAATAGGTAAATTACCAGGTGAAGACTTAAGAAATAAAAATACCTATACCAAAAAACAAAAACAAACCCTCCAAAACAAAACAAAAAACCCCCAAACTGACTAGAAAGAAAAAGAGAAAAGAAGGCATCTGTAAAGACCATTATTAGTAATTGCTATGGCAGGCAGGAAGGAAGTTGAGTCAGACAGGTAGTTCAGGCAGAGAAGCCTCAAGTAACTGTCAACAGAGCCATGAAACACAGTAGACACAGAAAAGCCAGACTGTTTCTGGAAAGAAGTTTTGAAGAATCAATAGCTCAAATTTTACAGAAGAATGAAAGTATAAAAACATAGAAAGAATAAATGGTGAATTATAATCCATGACCAGGTGAATGGAAGAAACAGAAAACATCTGGATATAATATGACAGTGAAGAAGAAATAAGGTTCTTAAGTTAGGTGATGATGAAGCTTAATTACAACATCAAAAAAACATTTCCCTATTTCTGAGAATATAAGGAGAAAGGAAAAAGAATAGGAAAATAATAAAAAAATAACCGAGCAAGTCTCTTAATTGAACAGGTAAGAAATAGAATTATTGTGAAGGCTAACAAGATGCTTGAGAAGACTCTGAGTTAAATTAAGATGCTCCTAAATGAATAAAGTCAAGGTTTTAAAAATTTAATTCAGAGAACCTCATTCTAATTCACTGATTATATGATTTAAACAAGTCATAATATTTTTAGATCTTTTAATATTCATATTTTTTTAAAGGTACAGTTTCCAAAATTAAAAAGCAAATGAATAAAAATGAGCCATGGGAGCACAGCCTCAGATACAGCTCTCACTTAAAATGGTGTTCACAGTTAAAGGGAGGTTCTTAGTCGTTTTTTTCCAGCTTTATTGGGGTATGACTGACAAAAATTGTATATAGACAATGTCATTTTTAAAAGGTTTTTAAAAGGTGTACAATGTGATGATTAAATATACATTGTAAAATGATTACCACAATCACCGTTCAGTAACAAATCCATCCCATCACACAGCTACCTTTTTGTGTGTGTGTATGTGGTGAGAACATGATCTACAAATGTCTAGTATACAGTACAGTATTATTACTATAATCTCCATGCTGTATGTTCAGTCTTCAGAATTCATTCATCTTATAAGTGATAATTTGTATCGTTTTGACCATTTTCCCAATTTGAACGCACAGTAGTAAAGACCTCTTTCATGATCCCTTCCCTCACATATAATAGATCTCTGAGTCTTAAAGATCCTGCTTCCTAGAGAATTCTTGAATCTGTGCATCTCAAGATAAGCCATGCTCCTGTCTTGGGACAGCAGTTGCTCCCTCTTTTATTCAATCTTGTCACTTCTAGTCATTTCTTCATACTGGAATTTGAAGTGATCCCATTTGAAAAAGTGAATCTGATCATGTGCTCAAAAAAATGTTGATTGGCTGCACATTTGAGCCTCAAGGATTATTTTCATTTTTTGATATAGACTGGTATGTGTTTTATATTCAGATTTGAATATGAATTTGTAGAGCTTAAGTGAAAATAATTAAGTTTATTATTTATGTTGAACTGGAAAATTTATAGGTTACCTCCACGTTACCTTACTTAATCTTCAGAACACCACCAAGTTAATTTATATTATTAGTTTTATAATGAGAAATTGCCTATACAGCATGATGTCCATAGTTGATAACACTGTGTTGCATGTTTGGAAGTTACTAACAGAGTAGATCTTTAAAGTTCCCATTACAAGTAAAATAAAATTTGTAACTATATATGGTAGTGGATGTTTACTAGATTTATTGTCCATGATCATTTTGCAATATGTACAAATATTGAATCATGTTGTACACCTGAAACTAATGTTATATGTCAATTATATCACAATTGAAGGAAAAAAACAGAAGGAAAAAAAAAAAAGAAAGAAAATTGAGTTTAAAGTTGCATAGCTAACAAGAGGCAAGGCTCAGAACTCCTGACTGCTATGTACAATGTTAATCTGAGTAAATGGTTACTTAGAGATGCAGGAGAGATACTTTTCGACTTCTTGGTTTTTATAGTTTCTATTTGCAACCACAAGGAGAACTGTACTGGGGAGCTTTTGTGAATATAGCCCAACAGTTCTTCAAGGGAGAAGGGATTGAAAAAATCAGTTACTCTTTCTATCAACTTCTTCCAATCCATCCTATATACTGGATACAGTTGTTAGATTACAGATCACATGTTTTAAAATGTGGATTTTATATACAATTATGGCTTGCAAATCTAAGTAATATGAGGGTGTCTGCAAGTTCCAGTATTATAGTACTTTATTAATTATGATAAACCACAATCATGTTTTGACTAATAAAGTATCACAAAGTAACCATGTCATCGGTTCTTTATGAGTGATGTCAGTAGTTGTAGCAGCAAAATGCCTGGCCCACAGTAGGCACTTAGTATTTGTTATTGAATGAGTTAGGTTGTATTCAGTTAGGTTGTATATAAATAATAAAGACGTTTATAATCCTGTTGGATCAGAAATCTGGTGTCAGGCAGTTCTGTAGCTCTGTGAAGCCTTTAGGGAACTGTGTATGCTCTTTGCATCTCTCTGCTTTGCAGTCCTCAGCATAGATTGAGTTATGACTACACTCAATAATTGACTTCACCTCAACCTATTAGGAGATCATATATGATCTCTCTTGTATGTTTATAGCTTCCAAATAATATATGATATATAAATATAAATCATTTAGCAAACTTACTAAGAGTCTAGTTGGGCTCAATTATATATTGTGTTGAGTATTTGTTTCATTTATTGAAAGTTTCTTGATGAGGGTGCATTGATGATGCTAGACCTATAATCAGTGAGTAATTTTGATGTATTTTGGATTTGTATATTGTTTGTGTAAATTAATTTTCTATGGGGAGACTAGGAAGACTTAGGAAATAAGTTGTTTATCTCTGCAAGGATTTCTCAACCTCTAGTGCTGTTGACATTTTGGGCCAGTAATTCTTTGTTGTAGGGGTTTCCTGTGTTTTGTAGTATGTTTACCAGTATCCCTGACCCCTACCCACTAGAATCCAGTAACATCTCCCATGTGTGGCAACCAGATATTTCCAGACATTGACAAGTGTCCCCCAGGGAACATAATTGCTACTCCTCCTTCCTCTAGTTGAGAACCACAGAGCTTTACCAGAAGTCTAATTTTTATTTTGAAAACTGTTTATCCAGAGTTTGAGAGAATCCAGGAAATAGATACAAAACAACAACTACCTTGGTTCTATAGAAATTGTGCTGTTTTGAGTAGATATTTTATAAGTAGGAAAGAAAAGATTTTGGTTTAGGAGCCTATTTAACATTCTGGGGGAAAAAGATCTTGTGACTAGTTGTATTAACTGTAGATACACTTAGTTTTAGACATTGATAAATTACTTTTATTTTTTTCCCCCAGGATATTATGACAACACCATATTTCATAGGGTTGTACCTGGTTTTATAGTCCAAGGGGGAGATCCTACTGGCACAGGGACTGGTGGAGAGTCTGTCTATGGAGCCCCGTTCAAGGTGAGACTGAATTTTTATTATTATTAATTTTCAAGTCAGCTTGGATTGCTTAATTGAAAATGATTGCTTCCTACAAGAAGAAAATGCATTTTACATCAGTGCACAAAATCAGGGTTATTACACATTTAGGACTAAACAGAATAAGAGCAGCACTTAGACCTTGTCAAGCTTTCTCTCTCATTTGTCTTATCACAAACTTTCATGCTAGATTGAATTCAGGTAGAGTTAAAAGTGGTAGTAAGGAAAATATGAGTCAGAAAAGAGGCTATAAAACGTATATCCGACTGTGTCTGATCTCTGCAACTCTTAGAACATTGCGTATGCCATCCTATTTTCAAACATTTTTTTTAACACTATATAGAATTTATATTGAACTGCTATAACAAAACACGTCTGACCAGGTAGCTTAAACAACAGGAATTTACTTCTTGCAGTTCTGGAGTCTAGGAAGTCCAAGATCAAGGTGCTGACATTCAGTACCTGGTGAAGGTTCTCCTCCTGGCTTGCAAATGGCTGCCTTCTTGTTGTGTCCTCACATGGTGGAGAGAGATCGCTCCGGTGTCTTCCTCCTCTTATAAGGGCACCAGCCCTATTGGATTAAGACTTCACCCTTACAAAGTCATTTAGTCTTTTTCATCTCCTTATAG
The DNA here is from genome assembly GCF_048773025.1 of Camelus bactrianus. Classification (NCBI taxonomy): domain Eukaryota; kingdom Metazoa; phylum Chordata; class Mammalia; order Artiodactyla; family Camelidae; genus Camelus; species Camelus bactrianus. Next base: position 44,781,747 of record NC_133541.1, read on the forward strand.
GCCCTATCTCCAGTACAGTCACATTGGGCTTGAGCGCTTCAACATATGAACTTTGTGGAGACACAATTCAGTCCATAGCAGAATTCATTGTAAATCATACACATAAACCTTTGTAGCACAGAATGGATACCATAACAAGAAATCACAAGGGGAACCAGAAGATAGAAGCAACATAAAAAATGTTAGAAAAGGGTGTGAGTTTTAATCAAGAGAGGTCAATGCTTTGTTAGCTGCCGACATAGATCTAAAAACAAAAAAAGAGTTAATGTCATAGTTAAGATATTAAAAAATAACAGTGGGTTCAAGTAAAAGCTAAAGGACACGTTACTTATTAATCTGTTGGTACCAGTATTATGTTTTTTGAATGAATAAACATCAGTAACTCTTAAAATATGGGAATTTTGGCAAACTTCACATTTATACTAATGGGATAGAGTGTCTGGAGTGTCCTTTAATTTTATGGTAGGTTACTGTATGATTCTTGAGAAAAATGCTTGAACTGTTTGCTTTAATTTTCAGATGATAATGGCCTTAGAGCATGTGAAATGATTATTTTAAAAAGTCTCAAATGTCATTATTAGACTATTTTATATTTAAAAAATTGAGATATCTCATTATTTTAGATTCTTCATCTAGTAGGATGCACTCCTTTATTATTTGGTGTAACAGAATAGATCTTTGTGATAATTTCTTTCTAAATTGAGATTTTTGCTTATTATGTTTAGGTAATACAATCATCTCGGTAAGTTTTTCAATTAAGTTATTTTTATACAATATACAAAGTTATGATCCTTTGAATTCAAATATCTTGAGAATTTATTAAGGAAAAAGAACTTCCTTTCTGAAAAGCATTGATTACATAACATGGCTATATTATAAATGAGTCTAGTCATTTCAGGTCTTGATAGAAATTCGATTAACTAAGACTAATGTACATGTTATGTAGCCCCACCACAGCAAGAAAACTACCTTAGAAGGGCTTACTCCTGCTCTTTTGAAAACTGGCAAATGGGACCAGTGCTAGTTCAGAGAAGATTTAACTTAAAGACTTTAAAAAACACAGTAAAGCACATAACACAATCATACTAGAGTCCTTGAATTAAAAAATAAGAAAACAGTTGTTTCATGACATTTAGAATGGGGTTGGGAAGGAAATAGTTGAAGACTCTGCAGTGATTCAAAACTAATTATCCTAGAGGAAAAGTAGAAGGTCCTAGAAGCTTAGATGGCTTTGGCAGATGGGAAGAATAGGAGAATTAATTTTAGAAATCCATTACCGTCGAGTACCCTTCCTCTGTGTAAATAGGCAGATTTCCACAAAATAGGCTAAATTTGAGATGAGTATATTTAGAGGATTCTTACAGGTTAGTCAAGTCAAATTTAATAGCATTGAAGGAACAACAGCTCCTGGATTTGATTATATGTGAAAAATCAGTTAAGTAAAACTGAAGCGTTTTGGCTTAGAAGTTGTATGGGATCTTGCTTGTTAGATGAATATGAAGGGCCTTATAACTGCGGTCATTCACTAAATCTTCTTTTCTTTTTTTTTTCAATGCTTCAGGATGAATTCCACTCACGGTTACGTTTTAATCGGAGAGGACTGGTTGCCATGGCAAATGCTGGCCCTCATGATAATGGCAGCCAGTTTTTCTTTACACTGGGTCGAGCAGATGAACTTAACAATAAGCACACCATCTTTGGAAAGGTTTGTGTTCCGTTATCTTAGGCTTCAGTGATATATATGATCAAGTTATCCAAGAGCTGCCTTCATAAAGATATTCCCTAGGGTATTTATTTATTTCTAAAAATGATGGAATACTATATATTCCTGTTATAATGAACTCTGAGGGACCACTGGAATTTGTATATGTGTGTTTCAAATAAGTCATTGGTTGTAATTTTAACTTTTCTTTTTTCTAAAATCACATCAACAATATTATTAGCTACCGTGTCACTCAGCTGATATTGTTTTCACATTTTTAGAAAGACAGTTAGGTAATAACATTTAGTAGTTTAAAGTTTATTTTGTTAATAACAGATTTCCTTAAATTAAAATGGAAGTTGTGTTAACATTAAAACTTTTTACCCGAAATATAACTGAATAGTACCTATTTAATCCTGCTCACATTTAACATCATATCAGGGAACGTCATTTTCATAGAATTTTCAGTAGTTTTCTTTAAAAGGGATTCTGAAGTTTTTTTTGTTTGTTTTTGGTTTGGGGTTTTTTTTGTCACATTTCTCCCTTTTCTTAAATACATTCCCGTTTGAAGACCTATGCATGTTAGACATCACTAGTGTATTGGCTCCCTCTGCTGGTTCAGTAAGAATGGTTTCCCCAGATCCTAGTCAAAACTGGATCTTATGAATATGAAAGGGAAAAAACAAACTTAGCACAACTGGAAAACTGGTATCATTTTAGAACTTTTGAGAAATGTTGAATGAAAGGAGTCATGCCAAAAGCAAGCAATACAATATCGTTGCTTAATATGTAAGCACATGGATTAAGAAATGCATGGGCATATTTGAGCCACTCCAACACAGGTTGTCTGTTCATAGATTTTCCTTTCTATTATTAAAAAAGAATAAAAATAAAATGAGATATAGGTTGCCATTCTGCACCATTGTTTACAATTGATGTATAACTCACACATTAGAGACAAAGTATCGCATGGTGGTTAGAAGTCAGAAAGGCCATGACTGTTGGCTCTATAACTTCTAGAAACCTCGATTTTCTTACCTGGAGAAGGAAGATAATGATAGTGTCTACTTTTAGGATATTTGTGAAGATTAAATGGGATAATGTCTGCAAAGCACTTACCACATTGTAATTGTTATTTCCTTGTTATACCGTATTCTGAAGTCTAAATTTATAATGTTTGAACAAAAAGTAGTCATTCAGAAGGAGGTTATTTGGCATTATATTTTTTGTTTTACTTTATGTTTTTTTTAAGATTGTTTGTGGGGTGGGTAATTAGGTTCATTTATTTATTTATTTTAATGGAGGTACTGGGATTGAACCCAGGACCTTGTGCATGCTAGGCATGTGCTCTACCACTGAGCTCTACCTTCCCCCTCCACTGTATTTTTATTTTAATAAAATTGATACTAAGTATATATTGGAAATTTCCCAAAAATCTTACTGAGGGATTAAACTTCATCAATGCTTTTTCCTCTTAAGATGACATTGCTCTATTTACACTATTTAATGCATGTACTCTTATATAATAATATGAAATCCTCTTTATAATTATTTAAAAATACTTTCAGAAAGCCTTCCTTATTTCAAAGAATGAATTTAATAATTTGCAATTAAATCTTCCTTTTTATTTGATAGGTTACGGGGGATACAATATATAACATGCTGCGACTGACAGAAGTAGACATTGATGATGAAGACAGACCACATAATCCACACAAAATAAAAAGCTGTGAGGTAGAAACATGATTATTATGAGATATATTACTTAAATTATCACTTAAGAGAAATTGGTTATTTGCATTATTAAATTATCAGATATAGGCTTAATAATAAATTCACATCACGGCTCAGGTTTTATCTATGTAATTTAGGCACAATTGATGGCTAAGAATTTTGTTTAATTGAAGGTTTTGAATTCAAGGATGAAACTTTAGCTGATAACTCAATGAATGGGAAGCTCAACTCATAATAGAAAGTTGGATGAATTAGGTTTATTTAGCCCAATGAAGTGATTTCTTAGGTAATTTAAGTGATCCTTCATTGAGGAAGCAAGAACCATAGAGCATCTGATTTGTAGTCAAAATACCTGAGTCTGTCTCTCTTATTATGTATTATGCCTTCTTGACTGTTTTCCCCTTTTTTAAGATAGGGATAAAACATCTTTTAGTAGCACATTGGATTACTGGGAAAATACAATGAGGCCATGGAAATGGAGGCACTTTTTCTAGTATATATATCACTACAGTTACAATGGTTATGTGAGGAAAAATTATAGACACTAATAGCAACATAATTAAATATTGGTTTTAATTTTTTGTGAAATTAAAAAAAAATTGAATAATGTTTTCAAAATATTTCTTTTCATAGGTTTTGTTTAATCCTTTTGATGACATCACTCCAAGAGAAACAAAAAGGCCAAAAAGAGACAAACCAGACGAGGAAGTAAAGAGATTGAGACCCAAAGGCACAAAGTAATCATAGTAGAAACATTTTGACTCAGCTTGAAAAGAAACACTGATTCATTTAGTTCACTTTATTTCCTTTTGTCACAATTGCTTATTAGTGAAGGGGAGGCAAATTTGGACTGAGGGATAATATCTATATGAATGTCTGTTGTGTGTGTGTATTTTTTTCCCCTAAATGTGCATTTCTTGTATTCAGATACCATATATAACTTTAAAAACTTAAGCTAAAAAATTATTACATTATTTTACTCCCCTTTTTTTGGTGCTATTAAAAATAATCTTATTGTAAATATTTAAAAAAATAAAGCCATTTCTGTATTCTGGATTATTTCCTGAGGATAGTTTTCTCAAAAAAATAGAAATTTCTTTTCTTTAATATATTTCAGTATTTTGTGAACAAAATTCTTTACATTATTAATTTTGTCCATTTTGTTGAAATAGACATCAGAGATTTCAACCTACTCTTTTACTGAATTATAACATCTGTATTAGGGATTTTTTTTGTGTTTGTAAGTGTTAGATTCAGACAGCTTTAAGTATAATCCTGCCTACCCCAGTTATAAGAAGCAAAGTTTATTAATCTTTCTGAGCTTCAGTTTCCCCATCTTATAAAATGGAAGAATTATAGTGCAACACCTGGTTCTTATGAAGATTAAATGAGGAGAATTTGAAAAAACCCAATAGTGTAGGTATTCAATATGTATTCGTTTCTTTCCTTGATGTCCTACAATGTAAATAAGTTAAGTTGCTTTTATAAACTGTCAAATGTGAGTCAGACATTTTGATAAGCAGTTGATATCTTGTGGCAAAATAACATATAACTTTATATTTGATTTCCTTTTGTTTTTTATTCATTTATTTTAACTAATTTATCTCTGAGAGAAAGGTCACTGTCACTATATTCAGATACAATATTTCATTATTATGATTTGTCTTGACAAGTGCAAAAATTGGGTGTTTTTATTTTTGTTTTTAATGTGTAGCAAATATATTAGGGATGATGTGGCAGTCATTGATTGCATCTAGGTTATGAAATGAAAATTCCTCTTCTGTTGCCAAGTCTTTTATTTTTCCAGTATTTGAGAAGAGAGTTTTAATAACTTATTATTTATCTTCCTTGTGATGCTTTAGTTTGAAGACTCAAAAAAGATAAAACTTAGCTTTTTCTTACCATGGGATTTTTTTTTTTTTTTTTAGCTAAGTGTATTGCTTGTTTTTATATTTGATAACTTTTTATGACTTACTAATTTTAAAATATTAAGATTATTTTGGCAGACACGAGATTAATTGCTTCCCATTTCTAGTGCTCTCAGTGCTATATGTTTATTAGTTATTCAGAAATCCCCATTTTGCTAACCAGTTTTAATAAAAATTAAAAGCTTTCATTATTTCTGTCATGCTTGACTCAGTGTATTTAATGGTAGTACTAAGGATGGATTTTTGATCATTAGTCTATGAAGCATCTGTGATCTGGGCCAAATACTTTATATTATGCTAAAAATATAGATCCTTAGTATATTTTATTTCCCCTGAATACTAAGTAATATTGTCTATTGATAGATTGTGTTTCTTCTTATAAATTCCATTCTATTGCTTTGAAAATAGGATATGTATAAGTTCTGTTTAACTTTTTCTTCCTAATTTTTTCTTTCTTTCTTTCTTTCTTTCTTTTTTTTTTTTTTTTTTTTTTGATTAGGAATTTTAGTTTACTTTCATTTGGAGAGGAAGCCGAGGAAGAAGAGGAGGAAGTAAATCGAGTTAGTCAGGTAAAACTCTTAATTTGCCCTTTGTTCTGAATGTTGAAGGAGATTCAGATCTGTGTCTCACTTATTTTTGTATCTCCTGCTATAAATAGCACAGCATGTTTTACATAGTACATATTCTGTAAATGTTCATTGAACTGATTAGTAAAATGATTTGTTGTCTCTAATATTTACAACTTCTGAGATGATTTGTCCTCCTAAAATTATAGTTTAAAAAAAAAATCTGGCATTTTTTAATCAGTTAGAACCAGAGTTAAAGAATGATTCAGTTTTATGATTCAGATTTTAATTGTTATTGGTTTAATTGATTTGCTGGATAATAATAATTATTATCATTACTATAATAAACAGTGACAAGCAAAAGTTCTTATATTCATTTTAATATCATTTATATATATTTACTCATTTTATTCTCAGTGCAGTCCTTTAAGATAGGTATTATCATTCCCATTTTACCTATGAATAAATGAAGGTGTTGATAGGTTATAATTTGCTCAAAGTCACACTGCTGGTAAGTTGCTAGAGCTGGGATTTGAACTTATAAACTTAGGTCGGTCTCATTATGAAGTCCATGTCTTTGGAGTATACATTGCCTCCTTGCCTTTTACCCCACCATGCTTCCCGCAGGCCTTTAAGTATGGTTTTCCTCAGTATTACTTTTATCACAAAGCTAATTTTTGAAACACATACAGTGCTCTACAGTTGTTTAGAGCAGTGATTCTGATAAATATGTCCAAAGAAAATCATCTTCAAGGGTTTTTACTCCCCCAAATTTTGATATGTCTTTCTTTCTGAGACCTAAAGGATGAGGTTCAAAGGCTTTATTATAGTCTATAATTACAAGTTCATAACCTAGTACTGCTTTACTTGCTTAACATAGTCACCTGTTTCTCACTGACGCTAACAATAGCATTGACCAAGAAGCACATTGTTGTCACCCTTGTATTTACTTCTTTATCCGTTTGCCTCGCTCATCACTGAGCCTGGTTTTGGTAGTCTAATATTGGGCATAATAGTGAGCGCTCTTCCTTGCATTAAAACTGAATTAAAATGGGCATGTGTAAGAAATATTTTGGTCACAATTTTATTTTACTCTGTCTTCAGTATCCTTTATTGATCTATTTGATACCATGGATTCAATTACCACCTGTATACTAACATTCTGAGCTCTAGCAGACAAGGCCAGATATTTTTTCTAGGCTCCTATCCCTCATTCTGAGTTGCCTTTAGGAAACATCTCTTATTTTATTTTATTTAAAAAAAATGTTTTTAATTGAAGTATAGTTGATGTATAGTATTATATAAGTTGCAGGAATACAGTATAGTGATTCACAATTTTCAAAGTTTATACTTTATTTATAGTTATCATATAATACTGGCTATATTCCTGTGTTGTATATTATATCTTTATAGCTTATTATATGTAATACTTTCTCCCTCTTAATCCTCTACCTCTATATTGCCCCTCCCCCACCCTCTCCCCATTGGTAACCATTAACTTGTTCTCTATATCTGAGAGTCTGTTTATTTTTTGTTATATTCACTAGTTTCTTACATTTTTAGATTCCACATATAAGTGATATCATACAGTATTTGTATTTGTCTTATTTCACTTAGCATAATACCCTCTAAGTCCACCCATGTTGTTGCAAATGGCTAATGTTCCTTCTTTTTTATGGCTGAGTAATATTCCTGTGTGTGTGTGTGTGTGTGTGTGTGTGTGTGTGTGTGTGTGTGTGTATTACGTCTTCTTTCTCCATTCATCTGTTGAGGGACATCTAAATTGCCTTTGTATCTTGGCAATTGTAAAAATGCTGCTATGAACATTGAGGTTCATGTATTTTTTGAATTAGTGTTTTGAAACATCTCTATTTTGTATGTCAAAATTAAATTAATCTTTCTGTGAAAACCTCCTTTTACTATTCCTTCTCAGCATCATCACTGTGTCACCCCTGATATCCCAGAAGTCATCTTCTTTAGATGTCAGTGTACTAGTCTTGCATTATTTATGATTCAAATTTGTCCCTTATGAAAATGAAAGATTTACTATGTATCATGATCCTGTGGGTATATTTGTAAATGGAAAAAACCACGGATGTTAGATCTGGGAATTGTCAAGTTTCCCTTTGATGTTTTCTAAAGATGTCAAGTTCCCTTGCATATCCACACCTTCCCCTAAGTCCATCACCCCTGTTTTTTCTTTTGCTTGAAAAAGCAAATTTGGCTAATTCTTGTGTTTCCTTTTAAGATTTAGCTCCATTATTAACTCCTCACTACCTCTACCTCCCTCCCCTACCCCCAACTTCCACTCAGGCTGAGCTTAACTTCTTTCCATAATAATCTGTCTGTGGCCATCAAAGCACTTATACTACATTATCATGATTTCTTTTTTTTTACCTCCTCCCTGTGATAAGTATTTATTTTGTATTATCTCTATCACAACCATGTGGTATAGATATTATTATTCCTATTTTGTAAGTGAAGGTATCAGTGCTGAGATGTCAAGTTCCTTGACCAAGACCATGTAATTAGGAGGTCATGGAATCAGAATTTTGAACTTAAGTTTCTATAGCTATTAAAGTCTCTATCTAATGTGCTTTTGAATACTGCAGAAGCTGCCTCCTTCAAGCCCAACCTATCTAAAAGGCTGGCAAGAAATTCCGCTGGCAGCACAGCATTCTGGGGTGGAGGGCAGCTCAGTGCAGTGGGCCCACTGCTCTTCCCTACCTCCCAGAGGGCCCTGCATAGTATGAGGTTGAGCAGCCTTGGAGAACAAGGGTGGGCGAAAGGAATTTTTCTGTCAGTCTTTTTGTTGAATTAAATTTCTGGTCTAAAATAAGTTTTGTTCACAATTGCTCTGAGATGGACTTTTCTCAGAAATTTAGTTTGAATTTTTTCTGTTTGCAACAACAGCATGTGTTAAATTTTTAAGGCTTATCTTCCTCCTGTGACTTAATTTTGCCCAAAGAAAAAAAATGGTTAACTTACACTGAATACAGTGAACTTGATACTCCAAAAGCAATTTGTGTTTGCTACAAGGTTGAAATGTGGAAGATACCACCATAGATAGTTCTAGCATGCTCTTTATGTTTGCTCTGAAACCTGGAAAACACTTTAAACAGTAGAAAGACCAAGTAAATTCTTTCCTCTTTGCCAAGAACATTGCAACTGAAAGTCCATTATCAAATAGGTGGTCTAAGCCTACTGTGTGTCATCACATTTCTCTCATCTGAGTTTTTAATTGATGGTGCCGTGTGATAAAATTATCATGTTTGTTTGTGACTCTTAAATCTGTATCTCTAGGCTGACTTACTCTTCTTTTATCTAGCTGCCTACTGGACATCTCTCTGTTTGATGTCTCACTAGTTACCTAAGCCTTAGCCAAAGCTTAATTTATTATCTTTTCTTCCTAAACTTCTCCCTGTTCTGTGACTTCTCTTTCTAATTCCCTGATACCAGTGTCCCTTGAAGAATTTAGATTAAGTTCGAACTTTTTTCTTATCTTTTCCTTGCACAACCAGTTAGTTGCATTGTTCTTACCAATTTTTCATCCATGGTGTGTCTCAAATCTTTTTTCCTTTTAATTTATTTCGCTACTACCCTTGTTCAGGCCTTCATTATCTCTAGCCTGGGCTGCTGCCATGGACTACAGACTGGTCTCCCATCTCCCTTCTCTTTTTCCCCCTTCCACTTATTATTATCAGAATAGTATTCCTGAAGTCTCATTAAGATGTTAAAGTTGCTTTCTGTTGTCTGTAGAAATAAGGCCAGATTCCTTGGCCTATTATTTCAAGCTTCTGCCTTCATGATTAACTCTGTCCTTTAGTCTAATATTTCTTAAACCTCCCTACTGATAAAAATCACTTGTAGTAATTTTTAAAAACTTATATTCCCAGTTCCCATCTCAGACCTACTGAATCAAAATCTGTAAGGAAGAGACCAGGGAATCTATACATGTAGTGAATTCCCTGGAAACCTTATCTGGGGACTGTAGGAAGCACTGTCAGCAGATCTGAACTACTTGCTGTTCTACAAATACGCCTTGTGTTTTCCTTTTTGTATGTCTTTGTTCATGTCCTTTTCCCTGCGAAGTGTGCTGTCCCACTTCCGAATATCAATGTCATATTTGTTTTCAACACCTAGAATACTATCTTTTCTAAATGTCTTTTCCAGTTTTCCCTAATCTTTTCTTTTTCTGATCTAACTTCTGCCTTTCTTGTGATACTTGTATTTTCCTTTTGAAAGCATTCTTTTAACTTTATTACATGGAAACATATGCCTATGTTCTCATTGTATACTATTCAAGCTTTATACCTTTTTCTAACTCATTAATTATATAGGGTCCTAGGCTGTGAGCTCCTTGATGGTAAGCTTTGTGTCATCTTTGAGTGGCGGTGTGTTGAAGTAAAAATAGCATGGATTTGGGATCATACAAACTCATATTGACACTTCACTTTCTACAGACACTCTGACCTTGGATAACTTAGGCTCTCTGAGCCTCCATTTTCCTCTTTGTGACATGGGAATAATATGTACCATTTAGAGTTGTGAAAATAAATGGTTAGTCCTTACTTTGCTACATCATGCAATCCTAAAAAATGGTTTTGAAAGTCAAATGTCTTAAAATAAACAATATACTCTATGTTATAATTTGTACTTTATTCTCAGAAAGCTAAAGAATATTGGTTGCTAATATGATCATGATTATCGTGCAGCAGCTGCTGCCCTCATGCTCAGGTAGTCTAGAGGGCTGGTGAGAAACTTCCACAGTAGTCCAGCTTTCTGAGGTAGGAAGCCATAAGCTCAGCACAGCTGGCCTAGTGCCCTTCCTGAGCACTCCCACAGGGTCCTGAGAAGTAGCTTGAGCAGTCTTGGAGAGGATGGGTGTACACCTGTACATCATGACCCACCAGCAACCCACTCTTCATGTGCGAGTGGGTCTTGGAACACCATGCAGATGGCCTGCAGAATTTAGCTGTTCTGTGTGTTTATATAATGGAGTCATAGGTGAGTTTAGCTTGAGAAAAGAGAGCAAAATTGTCAAAATTTACTGGTTTAGAGAAAAGGAAATTTCTCTGAAGCACATGAGATAAATTCTAGAGAGAACAGAAATGGAAGTGTATTTTCTTTATTCTGCTTTTGTCCTGACTATGATTACCCTTCAAATACTCTTACCTTTTGGGTAAAATGAGACTTTGATAAGAAAAGGGAAGGCGAGCCTGAATACTAGAAAAGTATGACCAATATTTTTTTAAAATTTAGCCTTACTGTTTTCAAATGTAAATAACTAGAGCCAAGTCAACTCAGTGTCTTTTACAATGACTAAGAACAATTTGCAGTTTCAGTGGTTGCATGGAATTAAATATTTCTAGAGGGCTTGAAAATAATTGTTTCATTATTTATTTGCTTATCACATTTCTTTTTTCAGTGACTCCACAGTGTTAAGCTTTATTCCAGAACCTAACACCACAAGTTAATAATTGGTAAAGTCTGTATTGAGGCTTTACTTTCTGTGAAAGGAGAAATAAGGTCGAGTCGTCTCTGGTTTATGGATTATCAGTGTGGGATTACAGACACTGCTTCACCCCACTCAGTATTCATGACAAGGTGCCTCTCCCACGTGGGTTAGCTTTCCTTCACTATTTATTTCAGTATCTCTTACTACCTGATAAAATCTCTTTTAGAATAATAGAATTTTATAGCTCAAAGGGATCTAGTCCAACTTCCTTTCTTTATAGATGAGGAAACTGAGACTCTGGTTAAGTGACTTGCCAGACTGACTTCATTTCCTTTTTGATAGGATTGCATGATAGGAGGATGCTGTAATAACATATCTTGAGTTCAGGAAAGCACATTGTCAGAGTCTCTCATGCTATTCTTGTGGACAACACAAGGAAATGTGATCTGGGAGATAGTACAGTCAGATGGATTTATAGCTGGGCTGAACACTTCTGCCCAAAGAGAGCTTTGTTGTCAACCTCTGCCTGATTTTTTGAACTAGTAAGTTCAAATGTAATAGGAGTATGTGTATATTCTGTCCTTTGGTTTAATGAAATCAGCTGAATAGGCATCAGATTTAATAGCCTGTAAGCTCTAGTTGAGTTATTAAGAGTAAGGTCTCTGGAATGAGGAATTTAACATTCTTTGCATTTTGGGGGATCACATTTTCAGCATTTTGTTCAGTTCTGAACACATTTAAGAAGGATACTGACAAACTAGATGCATCCAGAGGAAGGAAGGGTCATGAGGAGGATGGGGGTGATGCCAAAAAGGATCTTCCTTGGGGACTGCTTGAGGAACTTGATATACTTTGGAGAAGAAAAAACTAAGTGAAAATGTGATCCTCGGCTTCAAACATTTGAAAGGTTTTTATCTGGAAGATCCCTCCCTTTGTATTGCTTTCTTAAATAATAGTTTCATTCAAATATCTGTATTGGTTTTAAGTTTACTCCTGAGCCTTTGTGTATAACTTAATTACAAATGTCAGAAAATATTTTTCAAGTGAAAGCTTACAATCAGACAAGTAGTTTTCTTGAGGCAAGGTAAATGGTAGGTCCAGTATAAAAGTATCTCTCAGTAGCTAAATTTGAAAATAGTGATTAAATTGTATCACAGTCACATTGATACACAGTGTTTCTCTCACTATAAGATATATTAACATTTTAACCTCAACTCCAGAGTTGGCTATAAAGCGGCTTTTTTCCCACCCAGAAAAACTTATCCTGAAAGACACATATACCACTTTCGAGAATAAAATAAGAATATTTTTGTCCTATTCTCATTTATCCTATGAAATTAAAGTGTCTGCCAAATTTGGGAGGTGGGTTGGGCATGGCCTGGAGAGTGCTGCTAGACCACTTGTACAGAGGTTGTCAGGAGTATTAAACAGTCTTAATTTTATAAAATATTTTTTGCCCCATTAAATTGTATTAAACTTCTCTTATTTTTCTAATTGTTTATATTTAACTAATTTAAAAAAGATGTTAACATATTTGTATTATTTTGTATTCTTGCTCTAGCAAATTACCATAAATTTAGTGGCTTGAAGCAAAACAAATTTCGTATCATAGTGTTCTGGAGGGCAGAAGTCCAAAGTAGGCTTCACTGGGTTAGGTACCAAGGTGTTGGTAGGCCCGCCTGCCTTCTGGAGGCTCTGGGGAGGATCCATTCCTTCACCTTTTCCAGTTTCTAGAGACCGCCTGTGTTCCTTGGCTGGTGGTTCCTTCCTCCATCTTCAAAGCCAACAATAGCGGGTCAAGTCTTTCTCATCCTTTATCACTCTGCACCTGACTCCCCTGCCTCCCTCTTTCTTGTAAGGACCTTTGTGATTACATTGGACCTACCCTGATAATCCAGGGCAATCTCTTCATCTTAAAATTCTTAATTTATCCACAAAGTCCCTTTTGCCGAGTAAAGTAACACAATCACATGTTTTGTGGATTAGGGTGTGGGCATCTTTAGGGGCTGTTACCCTGCCTGCCAATCTATTTGTACCTAAACTCTACAGAGTATACCTAATAACAGACATTGTTTGTGGGTTAGGCGATTGAAAATTACACATGGATAGATTTTTTTTTTCCTCCAATTAGAGAAATGTCCAGTTGTGGGAGCCATCTAAAAAGAGGTGATTTTTATGTGGGTGTGTGTGAGAGTATTAAACTCCTTTCAAGTGTTGAGATACTGGTTGACTAATAGTGATGTCAAGGAGATTCCTGCATTGGGTTGGAGACTAGATTAAGTGGCCTGTACAATTTTTTTCCAACTGTTAAGTTTTCTGGTTCTCTGCTAAAGGTCACAGAATATAATAGGTATGGTTCATCAAAGAAACAATATATTTATATATATGTGTATGTATGTGTGTGTCATGGGGAGGGTAATGAGAGGGGAAGAGGTAGAGTTTGAGATTGATAGATTTGGTTGATTTTTAGGAATTGGTTCATGTGCTTTTGGGGTCTGGCAAGTCTAAAATCTGTAGAGTAGGCCAGCCAGCAAGCTGGAGACTCAAGGAAGAGTTAATGTTACAGTTCTGAGTCCAAAATTTGCAGGCCAGAAAGTCAGGCAGAGTTTCTATGTTACTGTCTTAAGGCCAAATTGCTTCTTGTTTGGAAAACAGTCTTTGCTATTAAGACCTTCAACTGACTAGATGAGACCCACTTACATTTTGGTGGATAAACTATCTGCTTTACTTGAAGTCTACTGATTTAAATTATTAATCACATCTAAACAATAGTTTCATAGCAACATCTAAACTGGTATTTGACCGAACAACTGGGTACTGTAGCATAAAATTAACACACAGGTAGTTAGAGGTTGAGGCCCAGACCTTCCAACTTCTCGACCAGTGTTGTTCCCCGGTACTACTGTACCTCTTGCTTTTTTTCTTTCTACTTGTACTCTATTTAGTTCCCACTGTTTCACTGCCTCTGTATTCTTAGGTATCAAGTGCCAAGTAATAATGTGATTTTCCCACATCCTCTTTGATGTTCATTTTCAGATTTGCTTACAGATAGTTTTGAATTTACTACAGAGCTCATTACACTGTATTCACTAAGTATATTTAGTATTTTGTTCGGCCCCTGAACCTTTTAATTAGCCAGTGACTTTTATGTAATTTTTTCAAAAATTATTTTTAAATATATTAGGTTTTTGTTTCCTCTAAATTTATTGTTACCTGATGGCATAAATAAGAACCTTAAAATAGGTCTTTCAGAAAGAACAGACATAAAAGAGAAATATCTGAATTCATTTTTACACCCTTTGAGACTATCTCCAAATTTCTTCAGTTCTTCCATAATTTGTTTTCTCTGCCAGCAGGATTCAAAGTCTACTATAGTGGGAAGGGCCATCTGAAAAATTGCTTTTGATCATACATTTCTATGCTAATTTAATTTAAAAAGTTAATTAAAATTTTAAATAGTAATGATTTTTCAGATTAATTCAGTTTCCTCCTATTGTTAAGTCTTATTTTAAGTTGACGTAAGGCAAGTTTCTTCTTTTCCCTTCAAGCTGATTTAAGTGTTGGGAGATAAATAAGAACCCATTTTAAAAATGTTAATTAAACTAACAACTGTAAACCAACAAGTAAATGAAATAGTGTAGCTTATTAATGGGCTAACTTAAAGACCTGAATTCTAATCTTACTCCTGCTCTTTATTAGTGTAATTCTCATTTTCTGATCTGTTAACTAAGAGGCTTAACCAGAGGGTCTGAGGCCAACTATGGCTATAATGTCTGTGATTATGACTCCATGAGGGAGCCACATGGGGAGAATTAATAAGAAAATATTTCTTAGAGTAGATGAAAATAAACAGTCATGGCTAGAGATGCAGGAGGAAGAAATTTTAGGGAAGGAAAGCATGAAAAAAAGATGTTCAAGTTGTATTTTAGTTGAGGTCATTTTATATTCGCTTGTACGCTTTTGCACATATCTGCACTTACTCTCTTGCATGAAGTAGGCAAGGCTGCTAGTATTATTTCTATTTTGTAGGAAGAGGTTCTGAAGTCTCTTTCCCCAAATGGTACAAGTTCTGGACTAAAACCCATAGAATTATTGAATATTAGATTTTGAAACTCATTTGGCCCAATTATCACCTTTCTTCTTACCCTGTGTTCTTTCTACTACACCATCTTCTGATTTTGAACATTTTTTTTTCAGTATTCATTGTTGGACAAATGTATTACCAAGTAATTACTTGATGTTTTATCTTTTTTTTTTAATTGCTCCTTGGTGTGTGTAAGGTAGAAATACAGATTAATTGCATAATTCAGATTCTTTGACTTTTTAAAACTGTAGAAAAATAGCATCTTTAGATTAACTGAGAAAAGTTTCTGTTTTGCCTTGTGAAAATAGACTATAAGCATGTTTAAACTGATTAGGTCTTTAAAATGTGAACTCCATGTTCATACAGAAATTTAAAAATCTATTATTTTCATCATGGAAATAAATTTCAGAATTGATACATTTGCCTCAAAGTAAAGCCTATCAAATTTAGAAACCTGTTCTCAAAATTGTTAAACAGTGAAGAATGGGACTAAAATTAATTAGTTTAGTAGTAAATCATAATAAGGATTTAGTATTTGGAAATAGTAATCAGTAAACTTATTTTAAAGGATATATAGCCTTTTGAAATAAAAGGTATTTCTAAAAATATTTTCAGTCAATGGAAGAATAAGATTCTTACTTATAAAGCTTCAGTTGATACTGAAATTTTTAGGAGCCATATACCTTTTGCTAACCACAGTATGTCAGTACTAGATGTTATGCAAATTTGTTAACTTGTCCTTTTGGAAGACTGTTTTTTCCCCACTCATGATTATATCACACATTCCTTTCTAGAGCATGAAGGGAAAAAGCAAGAGTAGTCATGACTTGCTTAAGGATGATCCACATCTCAGCTCTGTCCCAGCTGTTGAAAGGTTAGTATGGTTCTCGTATGATCCTAAGTTATTTTCTGGCTCAGATAATTTTCTTGCTTCCTCTGTAAGTAAAGGTCAGTTCTCATAAGTCAAATTTTTGTCAACCTAACCAAAGAACTAAAGCATTTTGGTGACAGTAGCAGCAGAGCTTCCAGCATATTGGGGAGAACCACTCTAGTCACTTTCACTCTTCTTGCTCGCTACCTCTGTTGAACTAATTAAAATCAATTGTTAAACTTTTAAATCTTTGGGATTGTTTGAATACTAGGAAACTGTCTACTTTAACAGTTTAATGGTTAATTCAGATTTGCGTTGCTGACTTTTTCCTTGAATCATTTTTGTCTCAGAATCATGGGTAAGCAAATCAGATTTGAAGGGTTTTGTGAAGAAGTTGCCACATTTTGGGCCAGTTCACTGAGTATTATTTCTTACATATTTTAGGAGTTATCAGAAAATTTTCTTACTATTTTTGTTTCTTCTCTTTGTGAAAGGAAGGTGTCTTACTGTTGAATATAACTGCACATGATATACTGGGCCAATGTCTCAAAGGGGGACTAAAATACTACTGTACTGAGTTTAGGTCATTTTCAAGAACTCTATTTCAGAACAGTCTTTTCTTAATGTCCTTGTATTTGAAGGATTTGGCTTCTTCAGCCAGAATACATCAAGCCAATAGAAGAAATTGTTTTCTGCAGCCCTTTGTTCATAAAAATAGCACTGTTGGTTGTTGTTTCCTTTTTTTAAAGAATTCTAGTGAATTCATATATGTCCTAATGGAGCATACCTTTTATTCTATTTATAAAAACAACTTCCTTTTAGAATGTTTCCATTTGCTCTACAATGCTATTCTGAAAATTTCTATGTTGAAGTGTTTTTGAACTATTAGTCCCAGCAAAATATTCTAAATTTTTGGATAATTTTGTTAGTCTCATTTAAAAGCTAAAACTTGCTTATTTTTCTTGTTTTTGTAGTGAAAAGGGGGATGCAGCAGGAGATTTAAATGATGTGAGTATTAATTTTAGTATAAATATAGTTGAACAATTTATAGACAATTCAAGGTTTTTATGAAAGATTAAATTATTTTTTCCTTAAACATAATGTTTTTTACAAAAGGTAATTAGTTTTTTCCTTAAAAGATAAAAAGGTAAACTTTTCTAATTGTATGTGTATAATTTTGAAAAAAATTGAAAGATTTGAAAACTAAATTATTTTGGTATTGAAATTTTCCTTCCAAGTATACATATGTGTGTGTGTTACCCTACAAAATTGGAATCTTATATATGAATTTCTAGCCTATTTTTTTCTCCTCACTTGACATTACTTGAATACTCAAAATTTAGATGTCATTGATTTTATTTTATTATGTTTTGATCTAGTTAAAACATAGATGCCCCATCTTACATGATGCATGGGAAATGCTTGGATCAGTCATTTATAGTAGCATTCCTTCTTTATACACACATTTCAGAAGATTCTCTCTCGAGACTAGTGATTTTTCTTCATTAGTTGTACTGGCTGTTAAAGCTGATAAAACAGAAGGCAGGGTTTCCTTTATATATGAGAGATCAAGTTTTTCATGTCATACATTTGTCACTTTATGTAAGAACCCATTGATCTGTGCATTGTATAATTCAGAAGGAAGTACGTAAGTGTCCATGCATGAATGCAGCTTCATCTATTACCACGGTCAAAAGAGAGGGTTCCTTCTGACCATGTATAATAGAGAAAGGATGGCTATTTAACCTGGTCAAGAAAACCTTCCTGGAAGAAATGATGCTGTGTTGTGTCTTATGGGAGAATTAGGAGTTAACTAAGTCAAAAAAGAAACTGGTGAAGGTGGGATTCCTCTATCACAGAGAACAGCACATGTTAAAACATGGTGACAAGTAGAAATTATACCTTATTTAGGAAGTACAAGCTAACATTAAAGTTTGAGGAGGAGCCTGCCTTGTGAAGAGCAGGGAGGAAGAGTGTTAAAGGTAGAGGGAACTGCATGCAAAAAGGCTCTGAAGAAGGAGTGAGTTTGATGCGTTCCAGGAGCTGAAAGCAGACCAGTGTGACCAGAGCGTAGTGACAGGAGGGAGAGTGAATTGAGGTTGGAGAGGTAGGGAGAAGCCAAATATTAGAGAGCTTCACAGGCTATGGGGAGGAGTTTAAATCTCACCCTAAAAGTAATGAGGAACAGTTGAAGGGGATTAGTTAAAAAGAAGAGTGCAGTAGTCAACTGTGCATTTTAGGAAGATCACGGTTGGCAACATGATAGAGGAGAAATTGGATGAAACACACTGGAGTCAAGGAGCCCTATCGGGAAGCTATGGCAAGAGGAGAACTTGATAGAAGACCACAGCTGTGAGATGGGAGAGAGAGAGACTTAAAAGAGGTCTAAGAGGTGATGGATTCCATTCTCTGAGGTGAGGGAGAAGTAGGAGTCTAGGACAATCACAGAGTTTCTGATTTGGGCAACTTGTTACGTGGGTACAAAAGAAAGGTTAGGCTTGAGGTGGGGTGAGACATGAAAAATAATGTGCTTAATTTTGTGCATTTTGAGATTCAGTTAACTTGAAAAAATCTGTATAACATTAATATGGGTCTGGAAGATAGGATCGAGGCCTGATGTAAACTGATTGATATGTTCTTATGGTCTTGGTGGGGGTGAGGTCACCTAAGAATAGTGTATGGTCTCTAATCTGTTTTGTGTCCTAGATCCTTTGCAGTGACTAAAACTGGGCACCTTCTTCTGGGAAATATATGATATCCACAAACAAAATTTTATGAATTTACAGGGGATTTTTTTAGATCTCCTGAGGACCAGGCATGGAAGACGTAGGTCCGTGGTTATTAACTTTTAAGGCTAAAGAATTTCTTAAACATCTCGCTGAAAATTCTCACAATTTCTATCCCTAGAGATTTAGTTCAGTAAGACTGAGATGAGAGCTAAGATTCTATATTTTTAAACAAACAATCCATGTTTTATAGTTTGAGGACTAGACTTTGAGGACCACTGCTCTAGGGTCCACATACCTCAAGTTAAGAATCCTGTCTCACCATGGCTCACCTGATCAGAGAATTACACGAGAAGAAGTTCCACTTGGGGTAGTTTCTTTCTTCTTCTGTCCTCTCTTCCCTCTCTCTCTCTCCTCCTTTCTCCTTCCTTTCCTCTCTCTACTAATGTTGGGAGCTGTTCTGGAAGCTGAAGATACAGCAGTGAGCAAAAAGTCCAGAATTTTAGCTCTCACGGAGTACTTCCTCTAGTTATGGGAGAGAGACAATCATTACATAAATAATTAAAATATATAGTAAATCAGATGAGTGGTAAATGTTTTGGAGGAGAAAAAAAACAAGAAAGGGGAATAGAAAGTCCTGGAGGTAAGTAGGTGGTTCTGCCATAATAGGGGGATCAAGAGAAGTATCACTGAGAGAGTAATATTTGAGCAGAGACCTGCAGGAGGTGAAAGCGAGCACTGCAGATGCAGGGAGTAGGAGTGTTTCAGGCTGGAGAGAACAGCAGCTCCAGGGTTGGCTAGTGTTGCTGTCCTGGAGTCTAGGAGATCATGTCACGGAGGTACAGATTGTATACAGTCTTGAGTGAATTGGGCATCCACTGGAGGGTTTTGAGAAGAGAAGTAATTGCTATGACTTAAATTACAGGAAGAAATCTCAGCTTCTCTACCTCCACCTCTTTTACCTGAATTAGTCCCTGGGTGAGGTCAGTATGCTGGCCAACTGCCTCCAGAAGCCACGTTTCCCACTGGGAAAGAGTAGGGATGTAGATGGCCACAGTATCCTGGGGGACTCAGAGTGAGCAGTCTGTGCCGCGCAGAGGGGCTGGGTGTGGACTGAGCAACAAGCCTTCCTGGGCTCTGCTGTACTTACCTCGCTGGCCTACAGCAAACCCCAAGGGGTATTCCCACCTGCAGCCAATTCTTCAAGCCCTTACTCATTCAAAACAAAACAAAACAAGCAATAAACCTGGCTGAGAATGCAGTGAGGAGAGTCTGAGATGGACCTCTGGAAGTGAAGGGAGAGAATGGATTGTCCAGCAAATCCTCCATTTCAATTTTTGCAGGATGCAGACTGTGAAGGTGCGGAGCATGAGGAATATGCTGATGGTGATGAGAAGAACCTGATGAGAGAGAGAATTGCAAAGAAGTTGAAAAAGGACACAAGTGCAAATGTTAAGTCAGCTGGAGAGGGTGAAGTGGGGAAGAAATCAGTTAGCCGCAGGTAAGGCAGGCATGGCGCTTCCCGGTATCAGAGTTTTTGTCTCCTTGTTCTTTACTTTAAATTAAGATTAAGTCCTCTTTCCAATTTATTTTCTAAAATACTATTTTATTAACATTTGATATATGTATTAGTTATGTTAAATTAGCCCACTTGGAGGCCTAAAAGCAAATAGACCAGTTTTAATCACAGCAGTACTCTATGAGTCAAATTCCACTTCACTTGTTTCTGATCTCTTCATTAAAAGCCTCTAACATGTCTTATATTTGGGGAAAGAGATGTATTAGCTAGATGTGGAAGATTCTATTTGTTTAAAACCAACAAGAGCAGTAAAGTAATGGTGGGGGAAGGGGATAGCTCAAGTGGTAGAGCGCACGCTCAGCACCCAAGAGGTCCCGGGTTCAGTCCTTGGTACCTCCTCCCAGCGGAAATCAATAAAGATACCTAATTACCTCCCCCTCAGAAAGCAGTAAAGTAATGGTATAGAAGAGAAAGAGATGTCCTCTGATTTAGGTGAGTAAAGTCTGTCAAAACTGGTAAGAAATGTGTGGGCCTGAAAATACTCATGTCTTTTCAAGTCTGATTTATACTATCTGTCTCTCCTAATCTTAGTGGTATCATAAAAGAAATTTCAGCAAATGTCTGATGGTAAAGAGTGGTTGAATTTTTTGACTCAACATTTTATTCTCCTGAAATTCAGCTTAATTGAAAGACTCTCCTTTGTAACTCTATTATTACAACTTTTATGGTATATATTTTAAATAATACTGCTTTAAAAATAGTAGTGTTTGTTTTCTTTGGATGGCCTACATTTGGGGATAAAATAGAACTAGCTATATATAAACAACATTCTTTTTTTCATTGTTTCCCATCCTCATACAGAAGAACTTAAAAATGAAAAGCATTTCCATGTTGTCATCGCTTAGCTCCCTCAATTTTTTTTTTTTTTTTGTTTATGTAACTAGAAAAGTAATTCTCGGAAATTTCTGTTAATGATATAACCTTCGCATGGTACTTAGAAGTTACCTTAAATATCTTTCTCCCAGCAACATTCACCTGATACTCAAGTAATCACCATTGAATAATTTAATATAGTAGATTAACTTCGGGCCACTACTGCCTGAAGATTTTGTTGATCATGTATATGCTTATACATACATGGAGCTGAGGGCCTCTTATCAGCTTTATTAGTCAAATCATTAATATAATCAAAGATATTTTTTCTCTCTCTCATTTAAGACATGCATTTGCTGATTTTTAAGAACAATGAATTTTTAAAGATTTCATTTATAATGTGACAAAAATACATTTTGAATTTTTAATAGATGAACCAAATATTTGTCATGTTTAAGTGCTTTTTAAATTCTCAACTCTACTCTGTTCTTTTGGTGTTAATACAGTTCCAAATACTTGTATACCCTATAATTAATATAACTTAAAATTTAGCAATTTTCTATAAACTAAATAAAGCTTATTTGGATAAATTTGCCTTAGTAAACTGTGGGAACACCAAACACCCATTTATAACTCTTCCCCTCTTTGCCCAGGTTTTCAATATTCACATCTTCCTCTCTCCCTCTTTCATCCTGTCTCTCCTACCTACAAAGAGAAATAAAAGAAAAATAAGGTCAGGATAGAGGAGAAAGTACAGAATCTTAAAAGGAAAATACAATTTTTTGTCTCTTGTCTAGAAACTTCTATGATTGTCTCACGACCACTTATTTAGAGTACAAAAATTACCAAAATCATTAGTGCTTTTGGTCAGTTTATACCAGCTTCACTGTAGTTGAAGTCTCAAGTTAATTTTATGTTAAAAAAAAAACAAACCAAACAAAAAAACCTCTAAGAGTCTTAAAAAACTGTAATGTGGTAAGAAAGGATAATTATATTTAAAGGAAAATTACTGCTCAGTCTAAGTTGAATTATAATGGGTATAGCTGCCAGCCAAATAGGATGTCAGTATGAAATCATTACGTATTCAAAAAGCAGTGCTCTTGGTGTATACAAAGTTTTCTTCTGGATGTGCTTGAATATTCTTGTTATCCTCGGGTCATTTTCTGATTCAAGTAGTAGGATCAGGGACTAGACTAGCCTACCAGCCTTTTAGGCAAGGAGCCATTTTCAAAGTATAATTTTACTGAAAATTGGTGGTATTGCTTCTACTGGTAAAGCAACATCTGGAATCAGTTATGTTGAAGTTGTTTATCACTTGGGATGTTAAACCTATGAGCAGATCTATCGAGTACTTAATATTTAAGTTGGGAAATGATATTTAACAATATATTTCCAACAAATTTTCATGGAGTAGAATATTTCCCTAATTGTTCTGTTGAAAAATACTTAGAGGTTCAATAAGGAAAAATCCAAAGCTCTTCCCCCTTCTCCCCTTTCTTTCCTCTCACTGTACTTAAGGCTTCTTAAGGATTTCTGTCCCTTGCCTCCTTCCTTTTCAAAATGTTATCAGTCTCACTCTGTTTCTTATCCAGTCCCCTCCTCTAAGCCTATACGGACCACTGGATGCTGCTGAGCAGAATCACACAGACAAGTGCAAGTCCCACCTCAGCTCTGCCTCCAATGCTTCTTCATTACCTGTTCCTGGGTGCTTCCTCTAAACCTAAATTCACTCTCTCATCAGATCACCTGGCTGCTTGTGCCATGAAACAGGAGAAATTCTTATCCTTTTCTCTTTCCCCTCTACCCTTTCAGACTAATTTTTATCCCCTTTTCTTCTTTCTCTTTAAAGCTGAAAATCTTTCTACCCATTCAAAATTATTCCATCCTCTTTCCTTTGTCTTCAGTTTTCCCTCTTCACTCATTCCTCTCCTTCAGCTTGTGCATAGACTTGAGCCTCTTGGAGCATTTAAGAGTAAAAACAAAACCTCTTATTTTATTTCCTGTCCCCACCACCTTAGTTCCCATTTATTTCTACATATACATCTTCTAGTTTTTCCCTCATCACCCCCTAAAACTCCTCTTACTAAGGCTACCTCCTTGACAAATCTAATGGCTGCTTTCCAATTTTTGTTTTTCTTAGTCTCTGCTATGGAATTTGGCTTTTTTTTTTTTTTTTTTTTTTTTTTTTTTGGTCTTTTCCTTCTTGAAAACCATCTTCCTCAAAAACCTTCTACTTAAATTGTGACCTGTGGACCAATTGCATTAATATCACTTGGAATCTTTTCAGAAATACTGAGTCTCAGGCCCCACCTCACACTTTCTGAATCAGCCTCTGCATTTTAATAGGATTTCCGGTGATTTGTACGTTAGGAGAGTTTGAGAAGCACTCCTTTAGAATACTAATATTTACCACCAGTGCTCCTGGACTAGTTCAAGTTTATGTCCTCTTACCTCCAGGGTCAGCAACTTGGTAGTACCTTCTCTGACTCCCCAGGGTATTCCTGTTGCACCTTTCTCACACTTCTGTGATGGTCAGTATGACAGCAGGTTATATCTTTTTTTTTCTTCTTTGTGTACCCTTGTACTGTAATTTTCTTGAAGGCAGAGATTGGGTCCATTTATCCATGGTCAAACATCACAGGTTCCCAAATATGTATTGTCGCAGTCTTAAGTGAGTAGGTCGTGGGACCCAGGTTAAAGTTCACAATAACTTGCATGTGTGGGGGGTAAGAAGTACATGTACGCATGCGCTGGTAGCATGAGTACGCATTTTGAACAATACGCATGCGCGGGCATAATAAAAGGGCCAGTGAGTGCAGACGCCTGAGCGCGCGAGCCACCCGCTTGTACTGCGGTAGAGTGCTGTTCTGCTGCATGTCGGCTTCTCGCGCCTTTTTCCAGCTGGGCAGCACACCTTCTCGAATCCCTCTCCAGCTTCCCGCGGCTGACATGTATATAAATGAATGAACAAAAAAAGTGAGTGAATCCTTTGACCAATCACTTTGTCCTCGAGACCTTTTAAGTACCTTGCTTGTATTCATCACATGAGGTTTACGGGTTTGCCCACTTCCTGTGCTTAGAGTGAGCTCCTTCAGAGACTGTCTTACATTTAAGTCTTTTGAGTCTAGTAAAATAAGCATATGGCATATGGCAGTTGTTCATTAAGATTTGTGTAGTGAGTGGGTGAGTAGATGAATGAAAACTCTTGTGATTCATTAGAGGCGTGGTTTTCACTGCTGACTCCATGTTAGATTAACTGGAGGAATGTTAAAAAAGAAATACTGACACCCAGGCCACTCCCAAAGATCCTGAATCACTTGGTCTGCAGTGAAGCCTGGGCGTGTCCTTTTTAACTTGTTAACTTTCTATTGAAGTGTAATGTACATTCAGGATATATTTGTATGAGCTGTATTTCATAGTGCACATATCATAAATATATAGGTTGGTGTATTTTTACAAACTTAATACACCCATATACCCATCACGCAGATCACGAAACAGAAAATTACCATTACCCAGAAGTCTCCCTCTTGTGCTGTTCTGGTTACTTCTCCCCTCATTCCCTAATAGTACCACTTTTCTAACTTCTAAGAACATAATGTAACTTTGGGGCAATAATACTTTGTAAAATCTCTCCAGATATTCTAATGTGTGTATCTAGGGTTAAGAACCCTAATCCCCACCAAACACTCTATTACTTCTGAGGCATAGAATCATGTAAAAGTAATTTAGAAAAAGTGTAGTGTCACTTCAGGTCTTTTGCAGTCTACCAGGGATAAGACATATCAACTGAACTTAATTTAATCTCTGAAAAAGATAAAGGGTTGGTATAGTGGGAATCAAGTAATTTTAGAAGAAGGAAAATATGATATTTGAGTACTCTAAATGTTTTTCAAGATTTGTGCTGGTAAAAGTTCAAATCAGTCTCTCAAGCTTTTCCATAATTTGCATCACCTGAGAACAAGCCCCACCCTGATCAATTCAGTCAGAACTTTTGGTATGGGACCATAAGTTTTAAAAAGCACAGGTGATTCTAATGTGCACTCAACATAAACTGCAGTGTGGTGGTAGTTGCAGCCTCTTTCGGAAAGTCCTATTTTAAAACATTCTAGAGAAACTTATTTTGCCTGTAGGTGGAGCTCAGCTGCTGCAAGTTAATCATATAAACCAAACAGTTGTCTACCCTACTTGTTTTTAGCATCTGTGTATTGATTTATAATAAATGGCTAAACAGTAAAATCAGATGTAGCAAGCAAGTTGGCTAGTCAAAAATCAGTGGTTTGTTATGGTGATTACAATCATTATGGAAATTCTGTCTTTTATCGTTTAATTTCTATCATCTTTAGTTTTGTTGTGATTACTCTAACTTCTAAATTATTTTCATCAAATTGAAATATAAATCAAAGAAATCCTGACACATATATCCTCAAATTACGGTCTTTTGGTAGTTATCTTTAAGGTTAACTAGAGTGGCATTAGTTTTGATATTTGAACATGTTCTGGTTTGATCAGCTATGTTCTGTTGACCTGTCATATTTAGTTGACTGTGGCACTATTCCTTTTTCATATAACGAGTATCTTTTTTGGTAAAGTTAAGTAGAATTTGTGTTTTATTCATGAGCTGTGGTTTGGTTGATGGGATATGAAATATCTTACTATATGATAGCTTCAGAAATTTAGATAAAAATATTGAAGTTGAGTTTGAAACCTAGTGAGTAGGATTGAACTTTAAATTATGAAGCCAGGGGTAATACAGTCTTAATATACCTCCTGAGGCCTGGGTGAACAGCCAGATGAACGGTTGCTCATTTTAGTCTTTCAAGTCTCCTTTTGTTGGCTTTGAAATCTGTGACCAGGATTTCTTATGGAACTTTGAATACTTTTTCCTTAATATTTTTAGCCTTCTCAAAAATATTAATAAGCTTTCTTTCAGCCTCAGTGAATTCTTTGAGTCTTAATATACTTTGTATTCTGGTTTCTCTTTTATGATCAAACTATAGGAAGTACATAGTTGTCTTTAGTACATTAACTAGGTTTGTTTTAGCCAATTCAAAAAGATAATAAAATATTTAAATTTCAAACATTTAAAAGATTTACACATTAAAAAATGATAGTACTAACTTTAAAAGGTAGTACAACAAAGATTGAAATCCACAGATGTTTTAACAACCCTATTTAAACCATTAGAATCATCTCTAAGAAGTACCCCCTTTATGTCCTCAGAACATGTCTAAGCAAGGAATGAAATTAACCTGTTAGAGCATTTCTGCTTCCTTTCACCTTTTGCCCCAAGGTGTTGTACTGAAGCAGACAGTTTAAAAAAAAAAAAAAAAAAGAAAAGAAAGAACGAAAAAGGAAGAGAAAGAAACGTGAGATCTTTATACTGGGTAATTGCTCTCTGAAAATTCGCAAGTATTATTTCTTTGGTATGGAGTAGTAGTCTAAATGCTGTATTTTCAGGAAATACTTGGGTTTAACAGCAGATATTAAGCTTTGAAGCCATTGACTTTAATGAAGTTTGTATACTTTTACTAGAACTTGCCTTTTTTTTTTTATATATTCTTTCCTAACCAATCATTCTGTTCTCAAATGTATGTTACTTTTGGTTGTCAGTTACTGTGTAAGAACTGCTATGTGCCGAGCACTGCCAGGGGCCAGGAACATGAAGACAATGGAGAAAATGTTTCTGTCTGCAAATGTTCACAATTTAGCCTAAAAGTAAGAATTATAAACAATTAATTAGGGGTGGGTATAGCTTAGTGGTAGAGTGCATGTTTAGCATGCATGAGATCCTGAGTTCAGTCCTCAGTACCTCCATTAAAAACAACATCAATGCACACACACCACAATTAATTACAGTTCAGTATGGCAAATGCTCTAAAAGAAGTCCATGCAGAACATTATAGATGTTAAGTAGACAATGTGTATTTCAGGAAAAGATTAAAATACCAGGTTAAAAAAGGGTTGAGTATAAAATTGCCATTTTATTATAGGACAAGAATAGTCAAATACAGCAATTTCTTAAGTTTCACCCTAATGGTAGTAAGATAAGCAATTTTGGGGAACCACTATTTAAGAGAAATAACATTTTATCATTGTCAAATCCTTTAAATTAATGTTGGATAATCTCTCAGTGTAGACTAGATGGTTTATCCTATTGCCTTTACCTGTTATGTTTAAAATTTTGGAATAGTAACAATTATAGTGTAAACCATACCATCATTTGGCATTTCTGGCAAGCTTCCATTTTTCTTCTTTTTGGATCTTTATAGCAAGAATTTTTGGATGTTCTGGGCAAAACTGTTTCTTGGGCTGTTTGAAATAAAATACATCTTTAAAAATGTCCATTTAGTTCACTGAAAACCTTAATCCATATCCAAGGAATCACCTTCAAAATAAAACAAAAAAGCTCTTGAATTTCAGTTATATATTTCAGAAATACAACAACCCTACTGTTTTTACAATTATATTTTGTATGGCAGACAGGAAGCAATGAAATGCACATGTAGGGGAGATTCTGCTGTCAAAATGGGAAAAAGATATTTGCATCTCTTTAGAATGTATTGATTTGTATTACCCTTGAGAGTGACATTCTGTTGATCTTGCAGTGTCAGTTGTTTATAGGGAATGGAATTGTACATTTGAAATGTAGTATTGAGATTATGTGCAAACATTCTTTAAGTTATTCAGGATTTGAGGAAATGTTCTCTACTCTGAAACAAATATAGCCACATTTAAGAGTTTTGAAATATTCTTTACTTTCCTACCTTCGTTGTCTGTACATTGTGAATTCACCTGTAATTAAATTGGCAAGTGTGAGTTTGGGTAAAATACAGAAGAGCCACCCAAGAGGCCAAGTTCTTGTTTAGCACACAGTTAAAGGCACATGAAGTTACACAAGGGCCTGAGGGAGAGTTACAGTTAGTGGTTTTATTTTGTCTGACTAGCCTTTCTCTCTCCTCTATTTAGGGATTTTACCTTTCAAAGATTTCTTAGCTTTTACCCATTAATTGAGTTGCTCCTTTATACTGGGCACTGTGCTATGTCCCGGGATGCCCAGATTAGTAAGTCTCAGCCTCTTCTCAAGTTGCTTAGTTTCTAGTGAAGGGAAACAGTTGTATAAGCAAATAAGGGCTGTGAAGTGTTCATGGGTGAGCTAGCCAGAGAATTTGTTCTCTTATTCCACAAGTGTTTATTGTTCTTCGACAGTGTGACCAGGCACTTTGCCGAGTCTATTTTATTTCTCTAATTTAATGCCCAGAAGAAAGGTACAAGGTACAATTTGCATCATGATTCTCATTTTATAAAAAACAAACAACCAAAAAACTGGACTTAAAGAGGTTAAGTGACTTGTGGCCAAAAAGTGGCATAGCTGGTACCTGAATCTACAATATTGTGACACCTCTAGGGAGCCTGGAGAGGGGTTGTTCAGGGCCAATGCCTACGTGTCCAGCTGAAGTGTGACTCTCATGTGGAATGTTTCCAGCAAAGGTGTAACATCATTTTAGGAATATGCATTACTCTATAGAAGTGTAGGGGATGGGTTAGAGGAAGGAGATTGAAGCAGATAGACAAAATAGTAGATTACTACATTAGCCCAAGGGAGAGGTAGTCAGGGTCTAACTAAGGTAGTGTCTGTTGGGGGATTTGAGATAATAAAGAGGTGGTAGATTGGATGTAGGAGGTATATTTCTGGCTATATTCTAGATGACTCTTGTGGCTTAGATAATTGGCTAAGTGGTGGTGATAAGCACTGAGATAGAAACTCTGGTTGTTCCTAGTGCTTCCCTCACACATTTTTGTCCTGTTTGTCCTTTCTGTTATACCTCGATGTCCCAACATATAAACATACATCCTGATTTGTTTCTTATTGATTGATTGGTTGATTGAAGGAGAGTCAATTACAATGTGTCAATCTCTGAGGTACAGCACAATGTCCCGGTCATGCATTTATATACATATATTCGTTTATATATTTTTTTTCCATTAAAGGTTATTGTAAGATATTGAACATAGTTACCTGTACCATACAAAAGAAACTTTAAAAATCCATTTTTATGTATGGTGGCTAACATTTGTAAATCTCAAACTCTCAAATTTATCCCCTCCAACCCTCTTTCTCTGGTAACCATATGATTGTTTATTATGTCTGCAAGTCTGTTTCTGTTTTGTAGATGAGTTCATAGTGTCCTCTTTTCTTTTTTTTTTTTGGATTCCACATATGAGTGATATCACATGGTATTTTTCTTTCTCTTTCTGGCTTACTTCACTTAGAATGACAATCTCTAGGTCCCTCCAAGTTGCTGTAAATGGCCTTATTTTATTCTTTTTTATGGCCAAGTAGTATTCCATTATATAAATAATACCACAACTTCTTTATCCAGTCATCTGTCGATGGACAGTTAGATTGCTTCTGTGTCTTGGCTATTGTATATAATGCTGCTATGAGCATTGGGGTGGATGTATCTTTTTGCATTAGAATTCCGTCCAGATATATACCCAGAAGTGGGATTGCTAGATCATGTGGTAAGTCTATTTTTAGTCTTTTGAGGAATCTCCATACTGTTTTCCATAATGACTGCACCAAACTACATTCCCATAAGCAGTGTAGGAGGGTTCCCTTTTCTCTACAGCCTCTCCAGCATTTGTCATTTGTGGGCTTTTGAATGATGACCATTCTGACTGGTGTGAGGTGATACCTCATTGTAGTTTTGATTTGCATTTGTTTGATAATTAGTGATACTGAGCATTTTTCATATGTCTATTGGCCATTCATATATCTTCACTGGAGAAATGGTTGTTTAGGTCAACATCCTGGTGGGATCTGTTCCATATCATCTTTTTCAAGGGTTGAGGATGAAGGAACAGCCTCTTTCTGAGAGGAGGCATGGCAGAGGGAAAAGAGTGATGATGAGTCATACACCAGCACTTACAGCTTCTGCTTAGAAGTGGCATATATACACAATTTCATTGGCCAGAGCAAATGATCTGGCCAAGCCTGATGTCCATGGTGAAGTATAAACTTTTCACTGAGTGCTTAGAAGCAGTAATATAATCTACTAAAGTCTCTGTGCTTTAGCCAGAAATTGCCATGTGACTGTGTAATAAATTTAATCATCTTCCTGGCAGGCAAGACAAAAAGAGGCATTATAAAGCTTACCTGCCATTATCTGAATTTTTAAAAGAAAGGTATCAATTCCTAATTATCTCAAACACTTAAAAAGTATAAAATTCTAAAGGAAATTCTATTTTATCAGTCTTTACACAAAAGGTAGAGAAGAACATAATGAATATTTCCTCAAGTTTTATAGGAGATGCAGAAACACTTCATATGTACATCACATTAAATCATAACTTTCTTAGTAAGTATCTTACGGATCCTTTCGTTGTAAGTGGGAATAGAGACCCACGTAAATTAGCTCAAGTAAAGGGATTTCTGTATAAAGGAACAGGGAAGTTATACAGAATTCAGATAAAAGAATTGCATACAGGCGTCATGGGAAAGGAAGTTGTCAGACACTTAGATTTTTCTCTCTCCCTCTGCAGCCTCATCTCTCTACTTTCCTTTATTCATTTGTTCCATTATCTTCTACAATCTTGCATTTTCTCTGTAAGGCTCTAGTCTGCTCTGTCTTGTACTTCAGCTCTTCTGAAGTAAATTGACTCGATTTCTGTGTCCCAAATCCAAATTCTTGGGACACAGAATCTTATTGGCTCAGCTTCAGTTAGGTGTCTATTCAGTTGTATTATTGAAGAGGATAATGATAGTGGAGGGGAGTTAAAAGCCATGAGATGTGTAGGTGACAGAAATGACTAGTCCCTCCATCATCTGTCCTTCCCTTCTTACTTAATAATGAGAACCCCAATTTTTAAAATTGAAGTATAGTCAGTTTACAATGTTGTGTCAGTTTCTAGTGTACAGCACAATGCTTCAGTCATACGTGAACATACATATATTCCTTTTCATGTTCTTTTTCATTATAGGTTACTACAAGATATTGAATATTGTTTCCTATGCTATACAGTAGAAACTTGTTTTTTTTTGTATGTGTATTTTTATTGAAGTATAGTCAGTTTACAATGTTGTGTCAATTTCTTTCTATTTATATACAGTAGTTAGTATTTGCAAATCTCAAACTCCCAATTTATCCCTTCCCGTTCTCTTTCCCCCTGGTACCCGTAAGTTTGTTTTCTATGTCTGTGAGTCTGTTTCTAGATAACCCAAATTTTTAGCTGGATTCATGACTGCCTAGCTAAAAGACATTCACCAATCTCCTAAGTATGGCCTTGTGACCAAGTTCTGGCTAATGAGATGCAACAGAGATGTGTGAGACTTTCAGGCAGTCTTT
Organism: Camelus bactrianus; assembly: GCF_048773025.1. Lineage (NCBI taxonomy): Eukaryota > Metazoa > Chordata > Mammalia > Artiodactyla > Camelidae > Camelus > Camelus bactrianus. The sequence continues at coordinate 44,813,557 of NC_133541.1, forward strand.
TTTTTTTTTTTTTTTTTTTTTTTTTTAAGAAAAGGAGGAGGCTAGCCCTTCTTCATCCTTTGCTCCTGCTACCAACCTGACACACAGGTTGGATCTTTGAATGGCAGAATGGAGCAACCAAAGGAGCCTGGATCCTTGGAGACTTGATGGAATCACAGTTTCATCTTGGATCGCCTATCTCAAACTTTTTCTGTGTGAGATAAAATAATCTTAAAGTTGTTAAAGCCATATTATGTGGAGTTTCTGTTAAGTGCGATAGAACCTAAACCTAACTGATAGCGTAAGGCTTTTTCTTCCAGGGCTGTGAGGAGGGTAGGTTCTCTAAGGTGGGAATGTGGGCAGGCAGGAATTAAGTAGCTGCTTCACTATTTCACATAGCTTTCTTAGTTGGCTTTCTTGTTGTTCCTGGAAAAGAATCATCCTAAAAACACCCAACATCTCCACCGCCTTCTCACTTGTGGCTGATCATCTTGCTGCTTATTTCATTACAGAAACAGAAATAGCAAGAGAACTTCCTCATTTTCCACCACCAAATCTACCCATCTGCACCTGAATCCATATTCTTCTAGCAAAGGCAACCCCTCCACTCTGTGCTCTGGTCCTCACTTTCATACACGCTGTGGCCAAACTGTTCTCCACATTGCTCTTGTTGCTCACGTCACACCAGGCATGTGTCCTTCTTGCTGTTCCACCGGCACGCGAAGCTCATTGGTCTTTCAGGCCTCTGTACCTGGGGTTACCTCAGCTTGAAACCACCTTCTCCGAGATATTCTTAGTAACCATTCTTTCTCTTCATTCAATTCCCTGTTCAAATAGAGTCTCATCAGAGAGGCCTTTTCAGACCACATGATTTAAAATAACTCCCTCCATCCCTACCAAGGGTACATATCCTAATGACCTGGGACGAATTTTTTAAATTTGTCTGATTTTTACAAAATGTGTATGCTAGGACCTACTCCCTTCAAAAAACAAACAAACAAAAATCTCATTCAGTAGGTCTAGAATGTGATTTGCTCATATTTTTATAGTCAGTTAATTAATGAAAATACACATAACTTTTTCCTATATGTTGGGAGTATAGGTGAATGAAGATAAGTTTAAAAAGCAAGTTTGGAATTAGATTATCTGTCCTTTTCAGTGCTAGGCTCAAATGTTTGTAGAAGACAATGGTCACTCTATTCCAGGGAGGTGAAGTTAGAGGATCACTTTTCCTAGCCAAAATAAGTTTTTTTTTTTTTTTTCAAGAAGTTCTACATCTTTTAAGAACAGCTGCTGTAGTGTTTCATCAACATTAATCTTCAAACGAATGGATTTTGTTAGCGTTATTGAATCTTCTCCTTTAAGCTTGTCTTTTTAAAAGTAGACACAATATAAACTATTCAGTAATGACCTACTTTCAAGAGGAATCTCATAGAATTCATTACAGTTCTTTCCTACCTTTTTGCCAGTTTTAATATGTTAGTAATATTTGATCTCTCCCCCCTCCTTAGTCTTTATTATTTAGACGTTGCTAAACCGTGTGTATCAGTTTATTTAATGTAAGTGCACATTTATATTGATTTCAATGAATGTACTATTTAAAAGCACCTATGGAGTGTTAAATCTTAGAGAGTTTTTCCATTGTTACTCTAAGGTATGCTTTCAGTGGCTTACTAGATTTTTAATGTAATTTTATATTTGGTTTATTTTTCAGTAAGCCGATAAGTACATTAAGACTGTTTCTTCCAGGGCTGTGAATAGAGTGGGATCTTTAAGGTGGGAATGCGGGCAGGGAGGAAATGAATATAAGTCTTACTTATATTATCTTCTACTCAATTTTTTTTTGTTAAAGATCCTTAATACATTTTCCTGGTATTCCTAATTGCTAATTTTGTGATGTCAACGTAGTCTGCTTTACATTTTAAAATTTATAGTGTTGATTTAGCTGCTTTTTAAAAGAATTATCTTGTTTAAACAGTCTCAAATTTATTATATGATAATGGGTAGGATTCTATTCCTACTGAAAAGTACTTTTCTTGTGGTCAAAGACAGTTATTAATTGGTATGTGAGCCTAAGTACTGAATCATTTCTTTTTAATTTGTATTTTTAATTTGTTCTAGAAATTCATCAGATCAAAGGTGTATATGTACTTAGCAGATAGGAAGTTAGATTTGTTCTTTGCTGTATATTTGATTTTCTTGATTCTAAGAAAAAGAATGTTTTCTTAACTTCAAAAGTTATGTAACGACTTCCTGCCAGTTTCTTTCTCCTTTTAGATAACCATTTACTTTTTTGGTTATATTAATCATTACAAATTAATTGAAAATTTCCGGATATGCTTATTTGCTCACAATATTGACAATAACTTGAAATATCTTAAAGACAGGCTTTGTGTAAGGGAGTTAAAAAGAAAAACCCTTGGCTTGGCTTCAAAGAGTTTAGAATGATATCATGTAGGCCTGAGACAAAGACTTGAGTGTTACCGTTCTTGTATTTTATATCCTTGCTGCTGTTTGGTAGGATTCAGTTTTAGGTATAGTTTATGCAAACGTGCCTAGTCACGTAGGAAAAAAGATATATAGCTTACCTGTGAAAGCATATTTAGTGTGATAGAAGGTGAGAATGTCTAATCCTGATGCTACTGGAGAGTAGCCCAGAAACTGAAGGCTAGGATAACCTTGCAGAGTTATTCCCCAGTCCTAATTATTTTGCTTTATGTTCATCATTATACTCTTAGGTAGGATTTATCAGTATCCTAGAGAAGTTCTAAAAATTACGATGTGTACCTTTCATTGTTTTAGCCTATACTGTGTAGTATGGAATGAATTTTGGGACAAAGTGTGTTTACATTTTAGTAGATATTTAAAGGTCTTTGCTCATAGTTTTTGTAGTAAGCCAATTAGTGATAAAAATACACATGTTACTTGACATTTCCTATATACTGAAAGCATAGGTGAATTAAGGTAAAAAGGTTAAAGAGCCAGTTTGAATCTAGATTATCTGTCTTTTTCAGTGGCTCAGATGTTTGCAGAAGACACTGGTTACTCTAGTCTGGGGAGACAAAGTGAGAGGGTCCCTTCTCTGAGCCAAACTGGCCTTGTTTCTAAGCTGTGCCAGTGAATAGCAAACAATTTTCACTAGGAAGAAAGGGACATACTCCTGTTATAATACACACAACTGTCAACAAGAATTAAGCACCTAGAACCCTGGCCTCCAGTGGCGGTTTAGAACCTAAAGATGGTTCAATTGCAGCATCACTGCTTTGGGTCTTTGGTGCTAGGGCCATAATATGGAGAAATGTTTGAATTACCTTAATTCATGGAGTTTAAGGTAATAGCTTTTTATGATGTATAGAAACTCCTAATTCAAGGTCCTTTTCATAAAACACTGATAAGATACTGCTATTCCATCAAAAAAGCATATAAGGCATGTTTGCATAAGAGAAAATTAATTTCAGTTCTTTTAAAAAGTTTCTAAAGTACTGTTTTAAGAATATTTGTAAGTTCATACTGTATATGTCTTTGAACTGTTATTTTTTAAAACAATGTTACTGTTGAAATTTAGAATAGATGAATACCTGGCACCTAAACCAGGTTAAAACAAAATGCAAGCAATCAAAACCCCTACAGAGCTATAAATCTGACGCGGAAATAGATTATGCCAAAGGGATTCACCTCAATTGGGCTATTTAAGGTTGAAAAAACTCCGAGTTTTCAGGCAGAGCAATTGCCTAGTCTTAGTATATTACTGCATGCTACAGTATTCTTTTTCTGCTTCACCGTTAAGTTCTGCTTATGTTAACATTTTTTTACTGTTAGATTTCCGTTTCTGATTCTTAGGACAGAAGGAAATCTATATACAGAGTTATGATACCTTGAACTAGAAGGAAGTACTTAAGTATATGCTGTTTAACAAATCTAGTGCATTATATACCTATTAAACCTTAAAGAAGGAAAAGAAATAGATGGCTAAACGATAGAGAGATCAACCAATGGAACAGAATACAGAGCCCAGAAATAGATTCACACAAACATAGTCAACTGATTTTTGACAAAATTGCAAAGACAATTTGATTGAGAAATGATAGTCTTTTCAACAGATTGTGCTAGAATAGAGTTCTTTGTACCCCACCAAAAGAGAGCCTTGACACATACCTCGCATTTTGAATAATGATTAACTCAAAAATGGATCAGAAACCTATACGTAAAACTTCTAAGCTTCTGAAAGAAAACGTAGGTTGGGTATAGCTCAGTGGTAGAGTGTGGCTTAGTAGCACAAGGTCCTGGATTCAATCCTCAGTACCTCCATTTAAAAAAAAAAAAACACAGGAGAAAAATCCATATGAACTTTGGTTTGATAGTGAGGTTTTAGATATAAAAGTCATGAAGTGCAGTGATAAAATACTTCAGCTTTGCAAAAGACGCTGTTAAGGAGAATGGACAGACAAGCCACAGACTAGGAAGCAATATTTGCAGATCACACATCTGATAAAAAGGCTTGTATCCAGAATATATAAAGAACTCTTAAAAATTAAACCAAAACTCTTAAACAAGCCAATTAGGAAGTGGACAAAAGATCTGAACAGATATTTCACCAAAGATAAGTGAGGCAAACAATATATGAAAATATGCTATATGTACATCTTTGCTGAGATGGACCACTATTATAAGCAAAAAAAGATTTAAATTTTTCTGTATATTGTTACCTCATATTTTAGTTTTAGTGAATAAGCAGGTAGAAGGAAACAAAGATTACAGCTTATTAATTTTTAAATCTGGAACTAGCTCCTAGTTTTATATTTTACACAGAATGTTAAAGTTGCCCACCTAAGCATAGGAGCAGAGTGGTATAGTAAAGAAAGTAGAGAAAGAATGGTGAAGTTGGAGAGCTTTCCCATCTTTCTGCAATTGTATTTGCAAAGTTTAACTTAGGATTACTCTCCAAGTAATGGACAATCTAGGTTTAAACACAGATATGTTTGACTTACCTGCCATATTATCCCTCCCCTGAGATAGGGCATAAAAAATGAGATAGTTGAATGGTGGACCAAGGATGCAAATAGTACATTCAAGGGGATGGGTAGGAGTTTGATATCCTGATAACCTGGGAACTTGTGTACTCATGGATGCACATCTGCATGAATTAATGTACAAAGTTATTAGAGTAGTAGACTGAGGCCAAATCAAGATGGGCCATGGATGGCATGTTTAGAAACTGGACTTTCTAAATGGTAGAGAACAATATAAAGTAAAATTGGAAACTGCCATGATCAGGTTTTTGCCTCAGAGGATCACTGTGGTAGTAATATGGAAAATAAACTGGAGACAGCCAACACTAGAGGTTGGGGAGACCAGCCAGGAGACTGCTTTAGTAGTCCAGATCCAGATAAGATACGATGAAAACTTGAACTAAGACAGTGTTCTCTTTGCTAGATAATTTGCATTCAGTAAACATTTTCTCAAACATCTTCAATATGTATGTGGTAGATATAAAGAAAGATACTCCCCCGCCTCAAAGCTCACAGCTAAGCCAGATGGATAGCTGTGAACTCTAGAACACAATGAACTCTATATAAAGCAGACGTTTAGAGAAAGTACAGTAGCTTCCTGGAGGAGGGAGAGATTAATTTTGACTTTAGGGATCAGGAAGCCTGCATGTATTCAAAGAAGATAGCATTAATACCAGTCCTTGAAGAAGAGGTAGAGTTTGAATAAGAGGAAATGGGTGCGGAGGGAATTTCCAGTAAAGGAAACTGAGAAAAGTGCAGTGTATTTGAGGAACAATCTGTTGTGACTAGAGGAGAGGATATAGTTGGAAATAGAACTGGAAAGATAGGTTGGGACCAGCTCATGAGGTACCTTCCAGGATAGTAAAGTGCAAATATAACTCATTTTGCTTGATTTATGTGTTAATTCAAGTGAACAGATAAACATAGATCAACTTCTTTTTTCACTTAGAGTAAGTCAACTTGAAAGATTCAAGGATGGATGAATGTTGGATTTCTACATTTTTCTGGAGGAGCAATATGAGTAGGGGGTTTGGTGAGATTACTGTGACAGGTAGTTATGTTTATTTTACCTTTTATAATTTGAAGATGAATACCAAATCCCTGTAGTAACTGAGGTTGTAGTTTAAGGAGAAGAATGAATCTACCAAGTGGCAAGGTGAAAACAAATTTTATTTCTGGCACTGTGCTAAAAATTTTATTTGTATGATGAATGTTACTCAAATTTAATGACAATTGCGATCTATAAAGATTAGATTCTGATCCCAGCATCAGTTTATCCTGAGTAAATTTTGAACAAGTCAACATTTTTGAATCTGTAAAATGCGATTAATATCTGCCCTTCCTATCCCAATAGGATTGTGATTAGGTCAAATGAAATTATGTGTATGAGACTACTGTTAAAACATGATGCCATTGGTGACCTATGATTACATAGTTTAAAGTGCTTTTGCTACCCACCACACAATCCAACCCCCTTTAACAACCATAGGACAGCCTACCTTTTGGCACTCCTTCCAACCATGGCATATTTCAAAATAAAATGAAAAAATTAATTTGTTAGGTAATTGACAATAATTATTAAGCATATATGGCAACCAGAGCAGTATTTAAGGGGATGTCTGTGTTAAAGCAGTGTGATACCAATGAAGTAGAAGAGATGAACCCACTCCATGGGGAAAATGTAGAGACAAGCCAAGCCTACCTAGAAAGAAAATTAGTAACTGCTGTTCTTCATAAACATCCTGGTTCTCTCACCTCCTACATCCCTCTCTTGGCTACAGAAAATGTACTCTGTCTATATCAGATGCAGTTATTGCCTAAATCATGTGCTGTAAGCCATGAGCACATGAAATTATTTCAGAAGGGAATACATTAAAAAGTACCAAGTGGCATAGACAGACTGAGTACTCTAAATACATAGGAAATCCCAAGTAAAATATTAAGTCGGATGAGGTTAATTAGTTTTCCTGAAGGTGTGTTTTAAGGCAGCTTTATACTGCCAACAGCCAGAATCTAAACTGGAGCAAGTACACTGTAGGAGTAATTTTGCTAATAAAAGAAATCTTCTAAGATAATGCATTTTACTGAAATTGTTAATTACTATTTTTATTTCATTTGTTTCATTTTGAATGTTTATAAAAAATGGAAGTATTTTTGAGAACATCCTGTTTATAATAAAAACTTAATGACAACTTCATAAAACAAAAATAGCGTGTTCTACAAATGTGATTATGGACATGTTCACTTAAGGAAACAAAATTAAAAGATAAAATTCTAACTTTAGCTAGTGTATGCAACTGTTTTATTTTAGAAAGATAAATGTCCTTGCTGAAAACTCAATGATGACATTTATTGCTTAGGAAAACATTGGTTTATTTTTTCCTTCTATGTGATTTTTAATATAGCACTTACAGAAACACTTCAAATCTTACTAAACAAAACAAACATAAAATATCATTTTTAAAATGAAGTATTAGTAATAAAGTTTTTCTTCCTACTCTTAACATTGTGATTCTCCTTGAATATTTACAATATTAGAACTTCTCTATGCCAAGTGTTTTAAGATACAGCTTAAGAGTTTTAAGATGTGGTTTTCAAAGTTTGTTTTTATATATATTTGACTTCTGAAGGGAGTATTTTTATGAAGTGACATTACTGGATTTTCTGCATTTGATAGGATAGCAGATGATCAATAAGCAGGGCTACTGAAGACAGTTGTGTCCATTGTGACCTGAAAAACAGGACTTAGCTGTGGAGTATGAGCATGGGCTGAAATCTAGCTGGAGTTCCACACCAAGCCTTGTGCACTGCTCAGGGACCACATCAGCCCAAAGCACTGGGTGCCTTTTTCTAATCTTTCAGCACAGAAAAGGTGTTTATTTCCTAGGAGGTTCCCCAGAGGGGAAGGTGCTTTATGTGCTAATGTGGATAAATTTAAGAAATAAAAGAAAACCAGCACATAGGTATGGTGGTGTTTTTCCATGGTTTCTGCAGAACAGTGACCTTGGTGTGGCATATTTTTAGTGACATGTAAGGCAACTTGGAGACAGTATATAATGGGAAGAGCTTTGGGAAGAGGTTTTGGAAATCAGGATGCTAGTCCTTGCACAACGTTTCCCCAGCTGTTTGACCTTGCATGTTCTTTTCTTAAAAACGAAAGGATTAAACTACCTTCTAGCTTCAAGGGTGCATCCAGCTTTCAACTTCAGTGAAAGTTTTATCTGGAGCATGGTCAGCAGGGAAAAGTTGAAACTGAGAATTTTCCAAATTGGCGCGTCTCATATGTTATTAAAAGTCTTTGAGAGAACGATTTACACGGTCTGTAATATGTAACAGTTTTGAAATCAAGTAGTCCTCTAACTTCCTTCTTTCTACTTTGTTTAATTTGCTCCTCCTTTTTCTCTTCTCCTTTTTCTCCTTGTCTGTTCTTTGTTGCTGTGTTTTCCTTTTTTAGTTTCTTATGCTGGAAGTTTAGATAGTTGATTTTGGACTTTCTTTTTTAGTATAAGCACTTAAAGCTCCAAATTTCCCTCTAAGCACTGCATTCTGTCGTTTCACCAATTATTATATGTTGCTGTGGTAGTCAGTTTCATCAACTGTCAACTTGGCTAGGCTGTGGACCCTAGCTGTTTAATCAAACATTAATATTGCTGTTGCTGTGAAGGTATTCCATATAGATACGGTTAAAGTCCATAATCAGTGACTTAAAGTAAAGCAGATTATCCAAACTAATCTGGGGGCCTGATTCAGTCGATTGAAAGGCTGAGGAGCAAAGCTGAGTCTTCGCTGAAGAAGAAATTCAATTGGTTCTGCTTCTCTGGTTAAACCTGGATTGATACAATTGCGCTTTCAATTTCATTCAGTTCACAGTACTGCCTAATTTATTTCCCTTGGGGCTGCTTCTTTGCCCTGTGGGTCATTTAGAAGTGGACTGTTTATTTTCCAAATATTTGGGAAATTTCCAGATATTTTTCTATTACTTATGTCTAAATTAATTTTATTGTAGTCAGAGGACATACTCTGTAAGATTTCAGTTATTTTACGTTTATTGAGACTTGTCTTTTGGTCCAGGATATGGCTTATCTTTGTGCATGTTCCAGGTGTACTTGAAAAGAATATGTATTCTGCTGTGATTGTTTGGAATGCTCTATAAGGACTTTTGACGGCACCTTAGACTTGCATTTTAATGTTTAAATTATACCTAGTAGCTTTAAATTTACTATTAGATCAGATTTTTTTAAATGACCCTATTTCTAAAAAAACTAAGACTAAGTAGTAAGTTCTGACTTTGTACTTCATTAGCTATTTCAATTAATAAGTTAACAGTTATTTTTAGCTTTGTTTCTTGCTACTTGATTATTTGCAGTAGGTCATAATATAAGGCAGCTGTTAGTTTTATGTCATTTTCTTTGTTTTATCTTGCATAAAACTTAGAAATCTTTCTCAGTTTCCTCTTGATTATCCAAGAATAAATTTTTAGTTGGTAAATTTTCTTGGACTTGTCTTACTTAATTTTCTTTAGAACATTTTGTGTGTGTGTGTGGCAGTTTTGTTGTCTCACCCTAAAAACAGAAAAAGTACATGGAAATGAAAAATCAAATCTGTATATTCTTCTTTGGAGCAAGTTTTTCCCAACTTATGAAAGTATTATTAGCCAGGGTTAAAATAGCCTTTTGAGTTTTCAATGTGTTTCGTTTAAACAAACTCAATGAAAGAAAATAGAAAGTTTAAAAAAAGAAAGTCTTTGGATCCTTTCCTTAGAAGAGTCCCAGTATTATTCCTTTAAATTATATGCTTACAATTTGTGATTAACTTATAGTTCATATAATAAAATTATAAATTTATGTAATAAGTGCGGAAATGGTTTAGAGAACCTGTTTAAACTAAATGAATTGAGAATATTGCTTGAATTTGAGACTTAGAAGGGACCTCAGAAGCCATCTGATCTAGAATCTCATCCAGCCCCAGAATTCATTTTACTGGAATTTATTCCATGTCATAAACTATTATACCACGCTTGTGTGGGATTTATTTTTTCATGTTGTTTCTTTTCCCATTACCACTAGTAATTAAAGCTTATCTATAAAGAAGGGACTCATTTGTGGGAATCTAAATGCACTATGTTGTTATAGTGGAAAGGGTATTGTTTTGTAGTCAGACAGACTCTGGTCAGAATACCAGCAGTGCCTTATTTAAATTAATGTCTTTGGATGAATTATTTAATCTACCTGAGTCTCAATTTCTTCATTTTAAAATAGGAATAGAAGTACCTATTTTAGCAGATTGTTGTATGATGAGATGAGTGGGTAGGCATTCAATAAATCATAGTTAATAAAATTCTATCAGTTATAATATTTTCTTTTTCTATTTTCAAGATACAATGTACTTATGATATTTTCTAATATATTTTTGGAATCTTCCAAGTAATTCTTTCTGAATACTGTTTATTTTACTATTTCTTAATTTAAGAAAAAACAGTTAATGTATAATACATTTATTAAATAGCTAGGATGAGTCATTTCTACTACTTTTTTTTTTTTTTTCCATTAAGTAGCATGAAATCTCCTGTCTCACTTACTCTTTCTACACCACATGTTCAAAGTGCCTAAAGAGAATTACGGAAGTTTAAAGCTGGAAGATCTATATCAACTGTCTTTCTGTTTCTTCATTTAACAGATAAACTTTTAGAGGATATGTGGCTTGATCAAGTTCGTTTTGTTACTGTCAACCTAAGTAGTCTCAATATCCGAATGAGAATCTGGCATACTTTTTGTTTCAGCGCTTCATTCCTTTTTATTGCTGAATAATAGTCTATAGTACAGATATACAGCATTTAGTTTATTCATTCATCAGTTGATGGACATATGGGTTGTTTCCTTTGTGTGTGTGTGTGTGTACTTCCCTCTGAAAGCTTCCAAACCACTCACCAGTCTACAACAATGCATTATATTGTGAAAGCAACTATTATTTTTCCTCCCCTCACTAGTTAATAAAAAGGGTATATGCAAGCAAAAGGCCAGTAAGCCACCTAGAGAAGTAGTCATAGCTTCTACCAATGGTCATTTGGTATGTGGTAAATATTCAACCATTGTTAAAGGAATGAGTGAATGTTGAATCTACAATTATGCAAACGATAATCTCAGTGACTGTACAAAATGAAAGTGTGATTTTTAGGTTTTTATGTTTAAGATAAATTTGATTACAAAAGAATAATTAAGCTGTTAATGTCATTTCTTATGAAATGATCTTTCTTGATTTGGGTTGTCTAAAAACTTGCCTCACCTATACCTTTTATGACTCATGCGTTTCATTCTTGTTTTGTTAGATTATTTGTTGGGTCCAGGAAATTCAGTCAACTTCCAATTTTAGAATTATTTGCTCAATGTCAGGGTATTTACTGACTCATAAATGGATCATGTTTGCAATTTTATTTGTGTGTTATGTAGAAGTTAAGAAAATTTTCCTATAGAAACAGGCTGTAACTTATAATTGGTTTTCCTCAATTTGGGAAATTTATTCTGGGGTGTATTGGTATGCCACTAAGGGGGAAGAAAAGTGTCAGGAGATAAATATGTAACTTTATTTGTATACATATACAAAAGTGTGTATGTGCGCGTGTGTGTTTAAAAGCTATGAAATGCCATTAGAAGTGCACACATAAGGCCACACATCCATGATTGCTGACCATATCCTGACAATAATTTCAATGGCAGGTCTGAGAAAGGAGAATCATTTTAATCAGTGTATTTATTTGATTTTTTTTTCAGTTTATATTTAATGAATATCTGCTATGTGATTAGGGCATATTTTAAGAATCTTAAATCTTAGCTGGATCTTCAAGGAGGGTGAGATTTGAATAGGTGGTGTATTATATTATGTTGTATTTGTATAAATATTTGCCTTACCTTATAAATATGGTCTATTTGTGAATCACACATTTGATTTTGTGTTCTTCAAATATTCAGGAGTACTCAAATAGGTTTACTGGTCATTAGACCTTCATAGCTGTCTAATTTACTACTACTACTACTACTTTCTGCTTAGTCAGAGTACTACTTTTTTTTAATGCTAAATAACAATTTCTTGAGTTATAGAATTATAATTGCCAAGGTAATTTTCATGTCTACGGTCAGTACATTCCCTTCCTAGTAGGGAAGCAGGGAATTCTACTTCAGAAGCAAAACAAAGCCGCAGAAGTTGAGTAGTAAATATGGAAGCAGCCAAAGGCTGTTGGTCTTCCTCCATCCCCCGATGTGTACATAGATGGACACACACACACACTCACATGTGCAGGAGAGTGACCAGTATAGCTTTGGGCAGCAGTTCTCAACTTTTTGGTCTCAGAACCCATTATACTCTTAAAAATTATTGAGGACTCCAAGGAGTTTTTGGTTTTGGGGGGTTATATGTCTTAATATTGATCTTACTAGAAATTAATGTGGAGAAATTCTATAAAATATCTATTAATTTAAATTTAAAATAAGAATAATAAACTTCATTATATTTTAACATAAATAACACATATGTTAGAAAAAGTAACCTTTTCCCAAAATAAAGAACATTTAGTGAGAAGAGTAGAATTGTTTCACATTTTTGCAAATCTGTTTAATGACTGGCTCAGTGAAAGGCAGCTGGATGCCCATATCTGCTTCTTCATTCAGTCTGTCACATGTACTGTGTTGTTTTGGTTAAATTATAGGAGGAAAATATGGCCTCACACAGATATGTATTTTGAGTATTTAATAGCCTTTTCGGATAATTATAGTTATTTTTCTCTGATATTATGCCAAAACTCAACAAGTACAAATTTCTTGAAGATTAACTGCAGTATGAAATCAATGAACTCTTCATAATCTGTTATACATTAAAATCCATTGGTTTATTTTGCACTTTGAATGGATCGTTCACCCATGCATAATATTGTAACATTATGCGTTGGCCATTTGGAAGGTATTAATCCATTGAGTTATGCAGATCTTCCAAATGTAGATACATTTTGCCATATGATTTTTAAAAAATCACTTTTGTTAAAAATCATCACTGATCTCCAGCTTCTTCCAAGGTAGTGGTAGTATAGTTCTGAGTTTTCCAAAATTCTGTTTTTTCCTTGAAAGCTCAGATTTTATTATTGTCAACAAATTTATGATTTTCAGTCTTTTTCCTTAAAGTGAGAGGATTACTTTGTTCCCAAATTAGAGTAACCAGTCTGTCTTTCAAATAAAGTGATGTATTAAAAAAAAAAAACCAGCAAAAAAAAAACCTGTTTTAGCTCACAATTCAAATGATTGCACCTGTTTTTCCTCAAAAGAACTATCATACTTGTATGTGCAGTAGAAGTGCTTTATGCATGCTTCAGTTTCATCACACAGTGTGGTGCTCAAAGGTTGAAGTTTCATAAAATTAATAATTTTTACTGTTTCATCAAGTAGATTCTTCAGTGAAACTGGTTTAATTTTTTTTTCCCCTTTACTGTGAGTGCCTGGCAGTGACAAATACAATGACTTCCAGCACAGTGTGCTGCCACTTGATTCATGCTGTTCCAGCAGTTTTACCCACAGTTGCTTTTATACCATCAGTGCAAATGTCAAAACATAGAAAAGGGAAGATCACATCTTTATATTATTATTAAAATAGTTTTGAGGTTGTGTACTCTCTATGAAATGATTTTTGGGTTTTCCAGGGTCTATGAACCATCCTTTGAGAACTGCTTATGTAGTGATTTAAAAGCTTAGAGCAGAGACTAGAACCAAATGAATCTGGCTCTGCCTAGCTGTGGGATCTAGAGCAAGTAATTACCTCAGTTTTATTTGTCAGGTGAGCTTATAATAGTACTATGTCATAGGATTTGTGTGAGGGTGAGTTAATGTATATGTATAGATAAAGCTCTTAGAACACTACCTGGCATAGAATCAGCCTGTGTGTTTGCAAATTATTATTTTGCATTCTATAGATTGTTATATGTACTCCATTAATTCTGGATGTTTGGAAACTCCCAAGTTCTCTCACTGCTTTCAAATCAGCTCATACTTAAACCAAATCAAATCGATGACACATTTTATTTCTGAAGACCTTCAGAATCAGTTCTTTGTATATCTTGTTTACACTACTTTAGTTTGAAAAGTACACTATGAACTGCTTTGATAGCAGAGACAAAGGAGTAAATGCTTTCGTCCATGTGCTATAACTGGATTGTCTTTATCCATTGACCAATTTGTGCTTTTGAAATGATTCCTTCAGCAGGTTCAATGGCCTCAGGAGGTATTTTCAGTGGTTATAAAGGGTTGGGGAATTGTTTTGGTCTTCAGTGTTAAATGATAACACAACTTGGCTAGTCTTGAAGTTAAACAACCATTTGTACTGCTTTCTGTAGGCTTTTGCTTTCAGCTCGTATTTTCTTTGCAATCTGCATTTCTTTGAAAGTTGTTGTTAGCTCTGTGACATAACTCAAAGTTGTGATTCTTTTCCTATGGCCTTACCCCAAAGCTTTGTACTAAAAGGCTAGTTATCATCATTGCCACACAGTGTAGGGGGGAAGTGTTGAGTCTCTGAATATAGTCAAAATTAGTCTTTGCTTCAGCTAAATCCATCATTAATCCAGAACACAGTAGCTGTTGATTGCTTCTATCTTTTTTTGAACATATTTGCCAGAACTTCTGATTGAATACAAAAGTAGCTTAACCATATTTTTGAGACCAACAGGAGACTTCATGCCATTGATCAATCATATCGAATGAAATTATTCTGTTAGGATAGTAAATAACCATGATCCAAATTTGAATATTATCACTAAACATCAGATGGGGGATAATCAACTGTGAATTTTTTTCTTGGAAGCAACCTCAAAATTTACCCATCACCTTTTTTTAAAGGAAATCATGTTGTATCATTAATATTCAAATTCTAAAGAAAGTAAAAACAAATTAATTCTTTGAAATTTTTCAACATTTATCGAATTACATCTCTTTGCATAAAAGGGTAATAAGTAGAATTTTTTCTGCCATCCTTGTAACCAGAAACAAAACTCTGTTCTTTTCTGATTTGAACTTTAAATGAACCCTTTTATGAATCTCTGATACTACATCTCCTCATACTATCTCAGTATTCTTCTACATATCACAAATACAAAAGGAACTTTTTTTTTTTTAACCAAAGGAACCTTGATGTAATTTGCTAGGACAGTACAAAAGATCTGGAATAATTTTATATTTTGTTTTAACCTCATGTTTATAATTTGGTTTTTGGAGTTCTATGAAATGCCTTTCACTCTAAGTTAGACTAGATGATAATCACTCTTCTCAGCCTGGCCAAAAGGTAATGCTCAGTGCAGTGACACATTCAAAAGGCAAGTGGAGAGATTTCCAAGCATTTATCTTAACTTTATTTTTACTGATGTATGTCCTTTCTTGTATTTTCTGCTGTTTGTTTTGATTGAAACTAAAGTTTCTTTGTAAATTCCAAGGACACATGTATTCTATACCTAGGGTCCAAAAGTTTCCCATTCATGTGCTTATACAACACTGTTACTTCAGACTTGTGTACACCTAAGCTCTTAATCCTTTCCCCTGAGCCATCTCCAAAAGCAAGCTTCATATTTGGTGAAGCAAGAATTGTTTCTAAAGATTGTCCTTGGATTCAGTCGTAGAACAGGAAAAGAGTTTTCAATTCTGGGAGTTCCCCTGGCTCTCACCGCTAAAACAACTGAAGGTTTCTGGAGCCTGCATATGTCCCCCTCTTAACAGTACAGAGAAACATCTTTTAAAATCTGAATTAACAAAACTGAAAGGGAGAACATTATGATAAGTTTATATTTTCTTACGGTTTTCAGATTTATAAATTTTATTTTGATAAAAAGATAGTCTCTCAGGCACATGAATAGTAGACTGAAGAACTTTCCTAACAATAGACTATTTCCACTCAACTTCTCCAGGATGTATTTAACATCGTGTCTTTAAATAGTGAACATCTTCCAATATTATAATTGGAAAATTTACTTTTCAAAAAGTTGCTAAATAAATGAATGATAAATTTCTATGTAAAGTAAATGTCTAAATCACATTTATAGAGGATTATTGGCTAAATCTGTGTTCCTCCTTCCCATTACAGGCATGTCCATAAAACAGATGTAATACTGGCTATGGATATCTAACGCATTCAGACTCTGTAGATTGCTGAATGTTTGGCAAAGATAATTATATGCTTTGGCTTGGGATTTGGAAACAGCAAAGTTTTCCACTTTCCATTATGTAAATTAGCAGTGGAAATAGCTGTATATTTATGTATGATGTTATCTTGCTTGATATAGGTAATATGGATTCATTTCTGTTAGAAGGAGTAGTTTGCCATGAATTGATGGTTAAATTTTTGATAAAACTAAAATTTTATGTTAATATTCTTTCATTGTATGGAAGATCCAGTGTCTTTAAATAATTTATTTTTCCTCTAAACCATCTCTGGAATTACAGCCTCTAGCAAACAATTAGTCAGACTTCTCTGGTGAATTGTTTTATAGGATAGCTTCATATTATTTATTTATTGAAGTGTAGTTGACATAACATTCTGTTAGTTTCAGGTGTACAGCATAGAGATTCAGTATTTTTGCAGATTATGCTCCATTAATTACAAGATAATGGCTGTGATTCCCTGTGCTATACAGTATATCCTTGTTGTTATTTATTTAGTTAGTTATTTTTATTTTAATGAGAGAGGCCACTGTGTTCTTGCCTAGGGAAAAAAGACTCAAGCTTTGTCCTGATACATGTTGCTTCCATATCTCTTGTCTCTTTATGAGCCTATCTTAATTCTTGGAACTGTTGAACTGTGTCAAACCCAAACAAAGATTTAAAACTTGCTAGCTTAATTTTGATGATACACTAGATGGACAATAAATTGCTTAACTCAAGAAGAAAATATTTAATGAAGAATTAAACTAGTTTATGAATTATATTCTACATCCAGTTTAACAAATATTTAAGTACTCTATTCAAATAATTATTTAATGATCACATTTAAGGCATTCGACTGAGAGTATATTATTTTTACCCATTTATAATAACAGAACCTAGTGAACATACAGAAGAGGCTTACAATTAAGTTTGAATACTGCTGAGGTACCACATTATTTCAAAGTGTTTATAAGTCCTGTACTTTTGAGGTAATCTAATGGTCATTGGTGGTTCTAGAAGACAAAGAGAAAAGAGGTGAATCCCAAGCATTCAGGCACAAATAGCACTGACTGCTGGGGCTTTGCAGTGTATTACATGCTATGTTCTATTTTTAGATTTCACTTAACTTTTGTATTTTTACTTTCATTCAATTGCTAATCAAGAGTTTCCTCTGTGAAGATGTTTTTGCCATTCTTGGAACCACATGGAGTTTTCCCTTTAATAATAATGCTTTTTGCTGTAGTCCCAGACATATGACCTTTAAAAAAAAAAAAAGGCAAATCATTTTCTTACTTTTAGTATGTGGTTAGGAGTTAGTTGGCCCATTCACATCAATCCTAATTTGATGTGAGTTAGTACTAACCTTTGACAAAATCCATGGTTTAAAATTTAGACTAGAAAGAGACAATAAATCTTACTGTTTAAATCACCCAAAAGGGTAACAGTACTGTTCGTAACATTTTCTCCAGTGTTCGTTCCTAAATCTGTTATTCTGTGATGTAAAGCCTTGGTTGCTTTTCAGTACTTTTAAATTTGTTTGCAGAAGGTGGAGCTCAGAAAATGTGCCCATCATTGAATGCTCTAAGTTTAGCCGAGGAAAAGCAAGGCTGCTGTAATGTTCCTTTTCTAAAAAAGTTGTATTTATCTGAGTTACAGAACTGGTTTACATAAATGAGAAACTAAGATTTTCCATCCACCAGGGAAAGTTTCAGAAGGATGGCTTTTGTACTTGCCACTTCATACGCACCAAATTTTACAAACAAATACTCATGTCTACATTAGGCCATTTGTGGGTGTACATAATTGCAGTTCTCAAGTCATTCAAGCTCAAGACTTTTCCAGGTACAAATGAGAAACCCTCAGAAAATTTGCCCTCCTTCTGCATTTCTGAAATGAGGCTTAACTTTTAACGTTTATAATTTTGGGGGGAAGGGAGGGAGTATATCAGAGGCTTTTAGATATATCAGAGGCTTACTTTTTTTCAGGAAGGAATTGTAATGCCTTTGGAGCAAAGTGGCACTATTATAATCTTTATCATATGTAACTACATTTTTGGTTGTTGAGACTGGGGTTTAAAGATGTTAAAATCTTCAGTAGCTTACTTTATTTTAGTTAACTTTTAAAAAGAACTTTGTACACTGATAAGTTTTTAATGTGACTCCATTGCTTACTTTGGCTACTAAACTGCCAAATTTGGTTTCAAACCTCAGGAGAAGATTTTAATCAGTCTCTTTTTCGTGGGGAAACCAGAAAAGATGTCAGTGAAGTCGTGTTTAATATCTAGCATTAGTCTTATCTTTTGCTGTATAGCAAAATGACTTGTTCTTAGGCCAACAAGAGAGAAGTCCAGGCTTAACAAAATCCATTTTACTACTCTTTTCTGCATGTTGGACATTAAAAACATAGACTAAGATCCTATGAACTCTTTTTTTTTTTTTTCTTATTTAGTTTTACAACTTTGCAACTTACTTCAATGTGTAATTTTGCTGAGCATTTTTCAAAATGTAAAATCTGAAGTAGTTGTTGCTGGTTCTAGAAAACCCTTTTCTTTCAAAGTATTTCTGAAGTTGCAAACTTTTAATAGTATTCCTTTGGAAGACATTTTTAACACCTTCTATCTTTTGAGGTATCATTTTGAAAAAGTTGAAGTATAAAACACCTTACTACACTACATTTTCCCTAGAGATTCCTAAATTATCTACGTTTTGTTTTGTGACCAGAAGTTCTCCCTACTGAAGAGTAACTCTCTTCAATTAATCAAATGAACAATCTCCACAATTAGTATTGATCACATAATTGATTTATTCCTGAATAATTAATGTTACTGTTCAGTCAAAGCAATTAGATTACCTTTGCTATTTTAGTTTTTCTCTAAATGCAATGTTTTGGGTGGGTTACAGATTGACAAGAGGATAACATATATACATACACTCGTGTGTGCTTTTTACCTTCAGTTCCCAATTTAATTAACCAAAGGTCCAGTATTTTATCAGAGATAAAATCAGGCGGAAGCAGGTGCAACATATCTCAGCATAGCTTCTCTTAGCCCCTAATAGGGATCAGCAGTTGCCAATAACAATATACATGTGAGATAGGGTCCCTGAATCAAGAAAGGTCATTTCTTGGTATGTCACTACCCTTTTAGAGGCACTATTCTAAAAGAACTAAGAATCTGTGAGCTATTCCATTTTCATCACTATTCCAGAAGAACTTGAACTAACACTCTGTGGGCTTCCTTTTAAGGGAATGTTTATAATTACCAGACTTTCCTGGTTCTTGAACCAAACTCAGCGTCAGCAAGGACCTTTTCTCATCCAGAGGGAGAAAGCAGAGTTAATACACAGGTGTCCTCTGCCTCTTAACTTACAAGTGTTCTGGAAAGCCCATTTCCCCATAAGTATTAAAGCTGAAATTTATAACTTTGAGTCTTAGAATAACCTAGTAAGCTCTTAATTTTTTTGTGTCAAAGAAAAGGAACAGAAGTATGGTAACCTAAACTGACCAAATTTATAAAATCATTTATTTAGATTTAGAATGATTTTTATACTCAGATTTGGATGTGGTCATATGTGCATAGGGTATTTATGAGAAATAATGAATCGTATTATAAAAACTTGCCTCAAGAGGAACTGAGAATCTGTCTGGTCTAGTTCTTCTTTGATAAGAAAAGACTCTTTCAAAACAATGTAAGGTTGCACCATAAAAGAAAAAACTGTTTCTCTACTCACAACATGTCTGACACCAAAGGTGTGGTTTTTCTATACCAAGCAATTCTCTGCCAACACTAACTAGGTGTCCTACAGTTTAATTCAGTTCTAGTACTTACTACACAGAGTTAGCAAACACTCCACAGGTTTCATACATACTTACCCCCCAACTTCCATCCCCTGCCTAGTTGCATATTTCCTTATTCTATAGCTTTTTCAGCCTAAAGTCCCACAGAATTGCCCCCTGCTTCAGACACCAGTTGCAGGTAGTGGGTTGCCAGATTACCCACACTTCTGTTCAACTTGACTGTAAATCTGGGGCTTCCACAAACCCTTTCTTGGGTTCAGTAATTTACCTGAATGACTCACAGAACTCAGGGAAACACTTTTGTTTACTAGTTTATTATAAAGGATACAGGTGAACAGATACATAGCATGAGATCTGAAAGGGTCCCAAGCACAAGAGATTCTGTCCCTGTGGAATTTAGAGTGGACCACTCTCCCAGCACATGGATGCTTATACCAACCTGGAAGCTCTCTGAACCCCATAGTTTAGTGATTTTCATCAAGGCTTTATTACATAGGCATGATTGATTTATTAATTAGTCTCCAGCCCTTATCCCCTCCCCAGAGGATGGGGGATGGGGCTAAAAGTTCCAAGGTTCTTATCATGGTTTGGCCTTTCTGTTGACAGCCTGCATCCTGAAGCTGTCTAGTTAGCCCACCTGGAGTCATCTCATTAGAACAAAAGATAGACTCCTAACACCCAGGAAATTCCACGGAATTTAGGAGTACTGTATAAGATGCTTCTATCAGCCCCATCATTCAGGAAATTACAAGGGTTTTAGGAAATCTTTGTCAGGGGCAGAGACCAAATACGTATTTTTCTTCTTATGTCACAGACCATTTTCATAATTTTAATTCTGTCCTCTTTGTGAATTCCTAACCTGTGTGCCTGACATGTACTAGGTGCTCAGGAAATGTTTATTGAATGAGTGAATAAGTGAAGTACCTTTATCTGTTAAGTACTTTCATTAGGTTCTTAAATAAGTGTACAGAGGTTAGAGGTGTGAAGACAAAGTCTTGGTCCTTAAAAAGCTTGTTGAGAAGAAGCATTCATTCAGTGTTCATCTAACGTACATTGAATTATGATGGCCTCTGTGAAGATTCCAGGAATGAAGAAGGTGAGGGTAAAATAGGCAGTGCTGAAAGAATTCAAGCTGATAGATATACAGGTGGAGGGAGGTCATTCCTCTCTGGAGGGGATTTGAGAAAGTTCCAGGAAGCGGGGAAGCATGAGGCCTGGTGTGGGAACTGGGAGAGGCCCAGCTGTCTCCATAGGCAAATGTTGGGAAACGAAGTGCTGGGCTGGAGTCTGGAGATCTTGAGGCAGACTATTTAAGCTTTCTTTAGATATCTATTTAAGGTTTCTGAACACTATGGTAATAAGATGGATTACAGCAGTAGAAGACTAAAGTCAGAAAAATCCATTAGGCATCTGGGCAGTTATACATGGGAGTGATTAAAGCAGTTGAAAAGAACATACAAAGGAAGAGATGGGGGGAAAGTTGGTTGTGAAAGAAATGGCAACTAGACCTGGCAACTGATTGAGTGCCCAAAGATGACAGAATCAAGGAGGATTCCTGGCACTTATTGTAGGGGATGTGGTAACTGTCTGAGCAAGGCCATCTGTGGCCAGAAGACTGCATATTATAAACTTTCTTAGACCTAATGTCTAAAGGCTAAGCTCTAAGGGCTAAGCTCTAATCTCTTGGGGAGGAAACTACTGCAGATGAGCTCCCTGCAGGGACATAGCCCTTCAGGCTTGCCCTCTTCAGAACTAAGTCTCCAAGTCTGGGTCTGGGAGTCAGCGTGGTGGGACCCAGAAGCCAAGTGTGCCAAGCAGAGATCTGAGCTCTGCAGGGTGTCCAGAAGGACCAGCAGTGGTAGCCAGACAGGAGGAATGACTCCACAGCCCCAGACCAGTGTCCTTAAGGGATATTAGTTTTGAAGATGCAGTGTTCCCAAGGATGGAGCAGGATTTGGCAGAAAAGGAAATTTGTTGCTGTTCTTATGTGTGTATTTTAACTTTCTCTGCCTTTTCGTTAAGAGAATTAAAAAAGTTATGTGTACTAATTTAAGACATTTTAGAAAACAGACAAGTTTAAAAAAGAAGAAAGTTTTTACTGTTTACATAGAGCTGTTCATATTTTTGGCATAATTTCTACATTTTTCTATGCAGCAGGTTTTTTTCAGCTGAAGGTAACAGTATGTACTCTACAAAGACAAAGGAGAACTGCTACAATTGTTTGTTATTGTTTGTCAACAACAAGTAAATAGAAGTCAGATCATAAAGGGCTTATACATTGTTGGGAAGCTGTTGAAGAGTTTTAAGCAGGGGAGCACCATGATCAGATTTATATTTGGGAATGGTTCCTTTGGCCATAGTGTAGACAGTGTATTAGAGTGCCCGAGGCTTGATGCCTGGAAGCCAGTTCTGAGACCACTCCAATTGCCCAGGTCATAAAGAGCTAACCAAAGCACTGGGAGTGGGGAGTGGCAAAGGAATTTGAGAGTTCTGTAAGGAACAATCGACAAAATGTAGTGACTGATCAGATGTGGGAAAGTCTGCTATACTTTACTGTTACTACTTCATTACATCCCCTCAACTTGGAAACTGTCTCAGTTAGATGTCCCACAGGAACTTAGAATTCAGCATGTCCAAAACAGAAATTATCACTATTCTTACCAAACTTACTCCCTATCCTAGATTCCCTGTCTCAGTGACTATGTCCTCTCCCACCTAGCTGCTCAATCTAGAAATTTGGAAGTCATTCTAGACTCATTTTTCTAATGTCTACCTCTACATCTAGTCAGTCACCAAAACCTACCAGATCTTCCACTTCAGTCTTTAAGATCAGTTTCCTTACATCTTCATTGTCACTTTATTTGCCAAGTTCTAGCTTTAATTGATGACTTAGAACAAGGATTGGCAAACTACAGCCTACAGACCGAATCTGCCCTGCCACTTATTTTTGAATCACCTGTTTTTGAGAGTGTTGACTAAAATAAAAATGCACATGAGAGCTGTGAGTTTCACTTTTATTTGGGGACATACTGAGGACTGTAGCCCAGGAGACAGCCTCTCAGATAGCTCTGAAAAAACTGCTTCGAAGAGGTAACGAGCTTGTCAGTGTACATGTGATTTTGGCAAAGGGGTACATGTAATCAGGCACAAACATCTGGGTAGAAGGTTGCTGCTAGTCACAAGGCACAGATTCTTGATTAATGATTGTAGTGCTTTTCTAAATATGGGAAGATGCAAGAAATTGGGCTCATAAAATTTCCCCCTGAAAATACCGAAGTATCTGAAGGCTTGTTCTGCCAGTCTCCTCAGAGCACGGAATACCTCATTCCTGATCCCCACCCTGTGCTCCTTTCAGGGTGTGTTGATGGTCAGCGACTGCAGTGGCTAGTGACTCAGTCCTTGCAGAGCAGATGTCTAGTGACATTCTTTAGTTGGCAAGAGTTTTAATAGAACACAGCCGCACTCATTTGTTTACATTTTGTCTGTTGCTGCGTTTACACCACAAGGGCAGAGTTGAGTAGTTGTGATCAGGCCATGTGGCCTGTTAAGCCTATAATATTTACTGTCTGGTACTCTGCAGAAATTTTGCTGGTCCCTGGCTTATAATGTTGTAATATAGCTGGTTTCCCTGCTTTCAGTCTTCAGTGTGGCCTTTACGTGTTTATGGAGTGATTTTCTTAAAACCCGGTTCTATTCATATCAGCCGTCCTTGCTCATATTCCTTATTGACTCCCTGCAGCCAACAGAATTAAATCTACAACTCCTTAGTTTAGCAGGTGATGAGTTCTAGTATAGTTTTTCACATCCCAGTTCTTCCTCAAAATGCCTTTGCCAATAAACCCTAGGTCTCAGTTGGCAAGTCCTTTGTAATGGTTCACTCTAAAGGGATCATTTACATGAGAACAATCTCCCTTAATGTTAATGTTATGAAGTTTAATCTTTCAAGGTCTTGTATAGAGATTCTTTGATGAATCTGTTTTTATGTGATGTTATTTCTTGGAAAACCCCCGCCCATTGGTTGTCAGTCACATATGTCAGTAAAGAGGAAAAGAGTAAATATTATTGCCAGACATTAGCTTTACTTATTGCTCAAGAACTCTGAAGCTTGCTAAGATTTTAACACCTCTGCTGTTTTCATTAATTTTGTGATTCTGAAAAGAACACTACTACGTATTATCAGGAAACTCAGAGAGCCTTTTATGGGCTTCAGATTCACTACAATGGAAAAGTTAGAGATAGCTTTCTACACAAGAAAGAATAGAATCAAAGTTTGCTGCATATATGAGAGAATATTCTTTTTAACATCTCAATTCTAATTAAATCATATTGAGGGTTTTTTTTTTTTTGCCATATTAAGGCATTTCATTTGCAAGTTTAGTCTCAAATAGACTCCATTAATGACATATTCCCAGGAGAGACTGGCAGTGTCCAGAAATCAGTCTTCTTTTTCCTCTCCATCCCATAAAACTTAATACTATGTAAATGTTTTGGTATGTCTGCATAAAGTAGAAAAAAACTAATAGAAGAGAACTTTGTTTTCTAGGTTGAAAATGAAAGTAAACTAATAGATTTTGATTTTGAGGAAGGTCATAGATGCTTCAAAAAGGAAATAATTTGCTTGTCTCTTTCTGAACATTTTATAGTACTGGAAAATCAAAATGGAAATATAGTTGTAGCCATTCAAATACCTATATAGATTTTTCTTCTTTTAAATAAAATTTAAAAGTTTCTGAGAAATATCAAACTTAATCATACAACTTAAATGCTAAACATAAGGTATAGCAAAAATCTTTGCTCACTTCAATTTAAGATTTATTGAACACTTAGTAAATGCAAGGCAGTTGGATGCTCATTTACTCAATACTTTGTTGGAAATTTAGTCACATTTAATTTTTCTTACTCATTTTCATTTCCCTTTTCAGGCAAATTCCAACCCCTTTAGAAGCTAATTCAAATTTCAGTGAGGTACTTGAAGCTAGACTTTTCAGAAAAATTTATAAACAATTGTTTCAGTGGATAACATAGCCTATCAATATAGTTTAGAAGGCGTAGCCTATCAGAATAATTAAGAGAACATGGTAGTTACTTAAATTACTTTTCTTAATTTCTGAAATAAACTTTCACTGGTACTGAAACACAGATTTCCTTAGAGATGAAAACATAAGTAATTGGTAGGAGTGCTTCAGTAATTCAGATCTGCTGCTAACTAGTGCCTCGTGTTAGTTCACGTTTACATGTGCACAGGTGAACCCAGTGAACATTTTAGTCACTTTAGATGGTGTAAGTGCTGAACAATGAAAATCTCCAACACAAATGGAAATGAAATAAATGGTTACTAATTAGGTACTATGCTTCTGTCATAACCTTCAGCCTAAAGCACTTTGCCAACAGCATTTATGGATGTCTGGGAGCTACTTGGAGGAAGGACACAAGAACCAAATGGAGTTTCCAGATCTGCCTGCTGGTGATACCAGAAGAAAACTGCTTTTAGTAATTAAATTAAAGGCTTTCATTTTCAAATAGAAAGAAAATCTAAAATTACAAATTATTTCAAATGAATTAGCATCTCTTTGAAACTTCTGATCGGAAAATTTTGAATTCTATTTTAAGAGAAAATGGCTTAGAATTACATGGGTTTTGTTACCCATCCTTCAGGGCCGAGGGCTAATGAACTTGCTGGGGAAGAAACTAGAGACTGTGGTATTATGGCCTCGCCCCCTAACCCCTTTATATTGAAGGGTGTTCATATGAAAGGAGGGCGAGGTTATTTCTGTTCTCTCTGGAACTCCTAAGGACAGGGCCAGGATTAATGAGTGAAAATTAGGAGGCAGCTTTGGGTTCAACCATAAATAAAAACTTACTAACAAGTAGACCAGGACCAAAATGTAGTGGGGTTGCCATATCACAAAACAGTACAGTTGTTCAAATGGGAGTTAATGGTCCTTTGCCAGTGGTGCTGGGAGTGAGGTGTGGGCAGACAGGGAGTGGACTTTTTATTTGTGGGTATAAGAAATGAACTTTAAGGCTCCTTTTGACTCAAATGATGAACCCCTGCTTTCCTCTGAGGGAGTAGTGCAAAACTTCTGGACCTTATTTCAGCGTATTATAAAGAAGTTAATTGACAAATGGGACCTAACTAAACTTAGAAGCTTTTGTACATCAAAGGAAACCAAAACCAAATGAAAAAACAACCTACAGAATGGGAGAAATATTTGCAAATGATGTGACTTACAAGGGCCTAACTTCCAGAATATACAAACAGCTCATACAACTCAATAACAAAAAAACAAACAACCCAATTAAACTGGGCAGAAGACCTAAATAGACATTTCTCCAATGAAGACATACAGGTGGCCAATAGGCACATGAAAATGTGCTCAGTATCACTAATTATCAGAGAAATGCAAATCAAAACTACAATGAGGTATCACCTCATACCGGTCAGACTGGCCATCATTAAAAAATCCATAAACAGTAAAAGCTGAAGAGGGTGTGGAGAAAAGGGAACCCTCCTACACTGTTGGTGGGAATGTAATTTGCTGAGACCATTATGAGAACTAGTATGGAGATTCCTTAAAAAACTAAAAATAGAGTTACCCTATGATCCAGCAGCCCCACTCCTGGGCATATATCCAGAGAAAACTCTTTAATTCAAAAAGATAGTCATGCCAGTGTTCATAGCAGCACTATTTACAATAGCCAAGACATGGAAGCAACCTAAATGTCCATTGACCAATGACTGGATAAAGAAGTTGTATCTTTATACAATGGAATAGTACTCAGCGATAAAAGAAAAAATAATAAAATAATGCCATTTGCAGCAACATGGTTGGACCTGGAGATTGTCAGTCTATGTGAAGTAAGCCAGAAAGAGAAAGAAAAATACTGAATATATTAAAAAAAAAAAAAAAGACACAAATGAACTTAGTTACAAAACAGACTCACAGACATAGAAAACAAACTTATGGTTACCAAAGGGGAAAGGTGGGGAGGGATAAATTAGGCATTTGGGACTAGCAGATACAAACTACTATATATAAAGTAGATAAACACATTCCTACTGTATAGGGCAGGGAACTATATTCAGTAGCTTGTAATAACATATAATGAAAAAAATATGAAAAAGTGTATATGTATAACTGAATCACTATGCTGTACAGCAGAAACTAACACAACATTATAAATCAACTATACTTCATTAAAAAAGTTAATTGACTTAATATTTATTGAACACTGTCTTATGCAAAATATTAACATATCTGCCCCCTTCCTTTGGAATTCACTTTTTAATTTTTTAAATTTTTAAATGTGGTAAAACATAGATGACATAAAATTTACCATCCTAACCATTTAAAATGTACAATTCAGTAGTGTCAAGTATATTCATATTGTAGAACTAATCTCCAGAACTTTTCTATTCTGCAAAACTGAAAGTATATGCCCATTAAACAGTTCCCCACTTTCCCTTCCGCTAAGCTCCTGGCAGCCATAATTCTACTTTCTGTTTCTGTGAATTTGACTACTCTAGATACCTCATGAAAGTAGAATCATAGAATAGTTTTCTTTTTGTGACTCGCTTATTTCACTTAGCATAGTGTCCTCAGGGTTCATTTATGTTGAATGTGTCAGACTTCCTTTCTTTTTAAAGACTGAATAACATCCCATTGTATTTATGTACCACATTTTGTTTATCCATTCATCCATCAGTGGACACCTGAGTTGCTTCCACATTTTAGCTGTTGTGAATAATGCTGCTATGAGCATGAGTGTGCAAATATCTCCTTGAGATCTTGCTGTCAGTTCTTTTGGGTATATACCCACAAAGGGGATTGCTGGGTCATAAAGTAATTCTACTTTTAATTTTTTGAAGTGCTGCCATACTGTTCTCCATAATGCTAAATCATTTTACATTCCCACCAGCAGTGCACAAGCGTTTTGATTTCTCTACATCCTTGCCAACACTTGTTATTTTCTGTTTGTTTGGCTTTTTTGATGGTAGCCATCCTAATGGGTGTGAAGAGAACTGACATAATTTTGACTCAGTAGACAGTGTGTTGTGTGGTGCCCTACATAGAGCAGCTGCTTTCTAAAAGCTCATACTGGAGAGGTACTAAAACTTTATATTTTCATAAACTGTTTGCTTTATAAAGTTGATTTTGGATAAAGATTATTAATAGAGTCAGTGTTCTGTGCTTTAGGATAAAATAAAGAAGACACATCTTAAAAATAGATCTTCTTACAGCTATTACTCTATTAATATTCCAATTTCCAGCACTGATGCTGACTTTTATGTGTTATTCTCATATATACCCATCCACATTCTAGCTTAGGGTCATAAACTATCCGTGGCTTCAATATTCTGCTTCTCTCTTCGATTTCAGCAGTTTTTAAATAACACTTGTGAAAGGCAAACATACTGATTCCTCTGCAAGAAAATGATTCAGTGTACCTAGGAATTAAGGTTTTGGGTTTTTTTTTTTTTTTTTTTTTTGATTAAAAAAGAGTCTCGTCAAGAAAAGAAGAATTGAATTTACTACATCTAGAGTTGTGGTGTTTAGTTTTTCCCTTCTTTCCTCCCCTGCAGTGCGTACAGGCTGACATGAGATCACTGGTACCCCGAGCCAAGTTTATAGTTAGTGTGGTCGTGTTTAAACTTTTGCTATCTTGAATAAATGCTTGGTAACCTCAATATTAATGGTGTAACAATTAGCAATTGTTGGCCTTCTGAAAAAGAGATTTATTGTTGTTGTCATATTTGAAAAAAAATGATTTGGAAATAAGTAAGTAAGTAAAAAAGCAGAAAGTTTTCACTCCTAAGTAATTATTGCAGAAGAATGTTTTAAGTAGTACTTTGTTGGTAATGAGTGAAATCAGCATTCTCAGAGACTTTTGTGTTTGCAGCTAGAAAATACATATCTTTCTCTGAACATGTTGGCGTAATAAACAGGTTCTTTTACAGCTGTTTCACCTTGTGTAGGTAATGTTGACAGAGCAGGGCTCTGTTAGCTCTGTGTTTAAAATGAGGACTTTCCAACTAATTTATTGCTTCTTTGAGAGCCTATGAGAAATGTGTAAGGTATAGTTGTACTCTATTTATGAATCAAAACCAAGTAGTATGGGGCTCAAACAAGTAGAACATCTTTTAGCCTCATAGGGATAAATGCTTATTGAGTAATAACTAAAGCAAGCCTACACAATGAGCTGTTGGGGATAATGTGGTAATAATGTGCCTACTTAAGTAACGTTCCAGCATGACCGTTTCACAAATAATACTTGGTTGAATATAAAGAGATTCTTCAGTGAGCTTCTTCAGGTTCTCCTCTTTACTTAATAGGACAAGACAGAGGAGGGTTTGGAAATATGAATAACTCTCAGGTTGATCACATGGGAGGAACCTTTTTTATTCAGACATTTTCCCTCACACTTGCTTTTATAGAAGAAAATTCTTTCCTGATTTAATGCAGTCTTGTTTTAGGCCCTCAAGGGGTAAGCAAAGAAAGAAAATGGCTATTTGTAAGAAATCCATAAAATGAACAGGTCAAACATAAAATCAGCTATCAGGAGGAAGCTTGGCTTAGGGAAAATTATTATTAACATCACCATCCCCTTTAGTCCAAAAGCTTCCTGATTATTCTTTTTGGATGCAGATTTTGTAGTTTTTTTAAGATGACTGCAGTCTCCAATGTTAATAATTTTTTAGCAGATTATTTCTCATTCTCTTAAAAAAGCAGAAAATGGTCCTTTGATGGGCAATTATATTACTTGCACACACCACCTAAAATCAGTATTTACAGACACAATTGATTTGTTCTAATTATTTTAGCTTTTTTCATGCTAACATATTTATGCTTTAATTAAAGCTTTTTTTGGAGTGTATCTTCAAAAGCAAATGAAAACAGTTTTCATAATTGGAAGAAATACTATAAAGCATTACTGTAGAATTTACAGAGTTAGCTTTTTACTTTCTCTCAAAACTGTCTCCTACGTTTGTTTTAAGAGCTGTTATTGCCACTTTCATACTTACCTTAAAGAAATTTAGGGTATATATGCATGAGAGTTTCCTAGATTTTAATCTGAACATTTAATAGTTTAGCTTTTTAGCAAGCTTTTGTTTTTGCTGAAACAAAACAAACATTTGGGGTGAGAAATTTGTGAGGTTCTGTTATTACTCTAGTTACAAAAAGTAATTCTGGGAGGAGTTAGGGACTTGGATTATTCAGGGATATGCTCATTAGAAGAAAAGAAGATTATATTAAGTCACTGGTAGTTTTAAGGGGTAGACATTGAGTTAAAGATAAGCATTTGAAGGAGTATTTGGATGCAATAGAAATTGGCTTATTCTTAGTTATCTTGTCACAGACTTTCTCTATAATAAACCTCATTTTTTATAATTCTGAAAATCAAATCTGCACTGAGTTTTATTATTTCTGTAAATGATCTCCATACAGTAGCACTTTGTGATGTACCAGATGCTGCTAACTAATGTAACTGGTCCAGGTTGAAAATATAAGTATGTTGATAAAAATCTATAAATGTGTAAAAGCCTATTAAAATAGTCATATTTTAGTAGCAAAGAGAAAAGTGTCGGTTGACCATGCATTTTCCAGTCCGATCTGTCTGAGAAGATAACAGTTTAGAGACATTGTAAGTTCTCACTTGATTTAAGTTTTGAGTAAGTTAACAGCTGGGTTTGCTGTTTTAAAGAAGTAAGTCTAGGCAGCACCGTTTATTAGCAGTCCAAATTTCAGGATTTAGTTCATTCATCCCTGCCTAGTAAAGACTGTGCTGCTTTTTGCACCCCATTTACTCACTGACTGATACTCTACCACTGTCCAAAAAAAGACAAAGACAGATGCCTGTGTGTGGGCAGGATATGATCAGTCAGGATTTCACCTGATGGCTACCAGATTCAAGAAATTCAACAATACAATGCCTACAAAAGTGGAACCCTTTACAGGGACCTACTGTTAGATAATTTAAGGATCACACCAACAGAGGACCTGTTGGCAGCTTTTGGCAATCTGGAGGGTATATTAAGTGCCTGTTCCATGTGAATACCCAGTTTGTTAACTTTGAAAGAAGGAGTCAAGGTAATTTTCAATATATTTGCATAAATAAGGTAGCATTGCTAAAATAATAGAAGTCAGGGAATCATTCAAAATGGCCTTAATAAGTCAAAAAAAAAAGAGACTTAAAAATGGAAAGCTACTTAGATCAGATATATCAAAGCAGAGGAAGAAATCCTGAATAAGTCAATGACAGATCTAGGTCTCCTATTAAAAACTCATCTTATGCCTCATTATGTTTTCTTCTGGATTTAATAAATGATTATTAGAATTGTGATTGCACTTTTCATCATGTCAGTATCAGCTGCACTTTAAAGGGATAGCAAAGACTTTCACAAAACTAAAAATTTCTACATATCAAAAGACATTGTTATAAAAAAATGAATAGGTGACCACAGATTTGAAGAAATTTTTGCAACATGTTAAAGACTTGTATTTAGAATCTTACCATAAGAAGACAGTTTTTTAAATGAGGAAAGGACTTGAGGAGAGATTCCACTCGAAGACAAATAGGTGGCCAGTAAATACACGAAAAAAATGTTAATTATTTTCATTTGGATTACTTCTAGTTTCTTGGCTTCTCTGAATAGAGCTGTTATGAAAATACATGTATAAGTCTTTTGGGGGATAAATGCTTTCTTTTCTCTTTGATAAACACCATAGGCATGATGGGACACAGGGTACATGTATGCCTAACTTGATAGAAAACTGTCAAATTGCTTGTCACTCCTGCCAGTGATTGGTGTTTGAGATCCAGGTTTGCTGCATCCTTGCTAAAATTAGGTTTTCTCAGCCTTTTTTTTTTTTTTTTATATTAGTCAGTCGGGTGGGTGTTATTTCATAGTAGTTTAATTTTGTTTCCCTGAAAATTGTGGATTTTATCTTTCTTAGTGAGATCTTTTCCAGTGAAGGTTTGAAATGTGATTGTTCATTTAATTTTCACTTTTAAAACTAGTGTCTGCATTTGACTGTTGGAAAAATTGAAATGTAATGATAACAAGTGTTTATTTGGCACATCTTATGTATGCATTCTTCTATATTAATTCATTAAACCCTCTCAACAGCCCTACAAAGTAGTTACTATGATTAGACCTATTCTTTTTTTTAATTGAAGTATAGTCAGTTTACAATGTTGTGTCAATTTCTGGTATATAGCATAGTGTTTCAGTCATACATATACATATATATGTTACTTTTCATATTCTTTTTCATTATTACTGCAAGATACTGAATATAGTTGTCTGTGCTAGACCCATTTTTGAGTTGAGCCATGATCAAAAGCTAAAAAGTACCGGAGCAATATTCCAACCCAGATAGTCTCACTTAAAATAACCGTGCATTTAACTGCTGTGCATACTTCCCCTACCATTACACTCTTAACCCTAACAAGTAGTCCCATTTTAACAGTTTTATTCATTTGTTGATATTTAAATAAATTAAAATATTATGTATAGAAGAATCACAAATTAATATGATAATACCAGATTTTAGAATATATTTAATTCCTCAATGTGAAGAAAATACAGAAGTCATTA
Organism: Camelus bactrianus; assembly: GCF_048773025.1. Classification (NCBI taxonomy): domain Eukaryota; kingdom Metazoa; phylum Chordata; class Mammalia; order Artiodactyla; family Camelidae; genus Camelus; species Camelus bactrianus. Next base: position 44,846,103 of record NC_133541.1, read on the forward strand.
ACATTTATGGTAAATAAAGCATCAAAAATCTGTCTAAAATAGAGCTTTTGCCTGCCCTGGCTGTTGGGGCTGAGTGCCTCCACACCCCACACATGGTCCTGCATGTGATTTTAAAGCGCACTACCACTGTGTGATAGATGTCTTTAGATAAGGCTGAAGTGCTAGTCCAGACTCCTGATTTTCAGGCTAGATTTTCATCCTTTATCTTTGGTCATTTTGACTGTTTTATGATGAGTATGTTCAACACAGGAATCTCAATGGGGTCTTTTGGGTTTTAATGTTAATATTAACAGCATCAATCCCATCAAATTTTTCAGTGAGTATTTTACATATATTACAGTGTGTTTTAAACTGTTGTAACGTAATCATTTGTATTTCCTCTTGACTTCAAATACTTTGATCCAGCTTTTTGTAGGCATCATTTGGAATGATTTAACAATGGTAAATTTTTTCAAAAGATAACATTAGTTGCTAACTTACAAGAACTCTTGGTATGTTACCAGTATGTAAATGACTATGCATCATGGTGTAGTCCTGTTTCAGTTATCTATTGCTAAGAAAAACCACCCTAAAACTTAGTGACCAAAATAAGAAACTGTAATTCTATGGGTCAGGCATTTGTACAAAGGGGATGGTTCATTCTGTTCTACTAGATCTGGGGCCCTTGTTAGAGTTGCTCAGTTGGCTAGAGACTGCTTCGGATGGCTCAGTTTGGAGCCATATGTCTGAGGCCTTGATTCTGCCTTTCAGACCAGTTCCTCAGTTCTCCTCCATGTTTGACCTCTCCACATGCTAGCTTGGGTTATCTCACAACATGGTGGTCTCAGGTTTCAAGAGGGCATATTCCAGAATACAACCATAATGTTCTAGTAATTATCAAGCCTCTCATATCACATTTTCTAGTGTCTTATTGGCCAGAGTAAGTCTCATGGCCAGTTCCAGAATCAGTGTGGAAGGGGACTACACAGGGTGTGAATACCAGGACTCAAGATTTACTGGAAGTCACCAGTGTAACAGTTTAACTAAAAGTGCTTAGCACACTTCTGAGTTCGTATCAGGCACTTGGTACTTAAGATTTAAAAGTCAAGGACATTTTAGGGATATGCTTTTTCTATTATTATTTGTATGAATTATTGTATTTTGCCATATTGACCTTTAATATGTGAATATGGTTATAAAAATGGAGGCACTTGAATAGGTGACTGTTTTACATGGCTCTCCTTGAATGGAGGTGCTTCTATGTGCATAATGTAGCAGCAGAGATGATACCAGATTCCAGTTGCCATTGTGCTGCCTTGTATTACACCTCGGTGCAGTATTTGCGTCTCTATAAGAATTTAGGTAATTAAAGTATCACTCTCATTACTTTCCAGAAGAATGTTCAGTGTCATGCTATTTGAAGTCTAAAATCATAATGATTTTAATACAGTGTCTTCCAATATTATTAGATAATGTCTTGTAATATCCTATGCCTCTTGGTAGGAAGGTTTAAAAATCTATCTTAGGGGAATGTTTTATGTGTAGCGCACAGAGTACAAGACGTCAAGTAGGTTTGGGGTATTATTTCAAGTTCTTGGAGGCATATAACAGAAACTCTTTTGGTTAATTTAAGTCACAAATGAACATATCAGAAAGGTATCATCAGCAAACTGATAGAATTGATAGGAAGGCTGGAGAGCCAGGCTGAGGCAGGATGCAAGGCACAGCCTCAGTTCCTCCAGCAGACTGCTCCTTCTGGCAACATCACTGCTATGTATTTGCCACTGTGGGTACTGGCACAACCCCATAGGATATTTACCACTGTGTTTCTGGACTCCATGCCACTATGGCCAGCTCAGCTCACATAATCTTTTTAAAACTTTTTATTATAAAAAAAAATTTAGGCACACTAGAAAGTAAGAGGCAGTAGTACCAAAAAAAAAAAAAAAAAAAAGTATGTACCTGTCACCTAGATTTAACAATTATTAATAGTTTGCCCTATTTGCTTTTAAAAACTTCAGGAAAGAAAGAAATTACAGAAGTCATGTTTTACCACTAAAATTTCAACATGAATCCCTTTAAAAAAGGACTTATATAACTGTAATAGTAATACCATTTTCATATCTAATAAAATTAATAATAATTCCCTAATAATCATCTAATACCCAGTCCACACTCAGATTTTCCCAGTTGTTCCCAAAGTATCTTTCACAGCTGTTCTGTACATGTTAGGAATCAGTCATTGTTCATGTGTTGAACTGTACTGTTCGTCTCTTTAGTCTCTGACATGCTGTTTTTTTCATAATATGCACTTGCTGAAGAGCCCAGGCCACTTGTCTTATAGATTAACCTAGATTTGCCAGATTTTTTTTCCTACATGGTATCTTTTAACTTTGTTCCTATATCCTTTGTATTTTCTAGTAACTAAAAGTTAGATCTGAAAGTATGGTTCCAATTAAATACTCCTGGGATGAGTGATACCATGAACTACCTACAGTGTCACGTCAGGGGGCATATGATACCTGGTTATCTCTCACTTACTCAAGATTGATGAATCAAGTTCAGATATTTATAGCCATTCTTCTCTATTGTATAGTTAGGTTTTTCCTAGCAGGTATCCTATGAGGTGGTACTTTGGTTGGTATCATCTGAATATCTAGTGTCCCATAAAGCATTTATGTAAAGATTTTTGCATCCATTGGTGATTCTTGTCCTGAATTAGTTACTTCTGTAGGAGTTGTAAAAGAATGGTTTTCTTTGTCTATCATTCCTTCTATATTTATTAGCTTACATTATTTTATAAAGAAGAGCTTTTACTCTTTAGCTGAGGCTTTTGGTTACTTTGAGTTACTATTGGAAAAACAGGATAAATCCTTCTTTCCTTTCATTACCAATTTTTATAATAACAGATATAGTCATCTCTAAAGATGGCAAATGAGTTTTTTGTTTGTCTTGGCTTTTGTTTTAATGAGCATTATTAATGACTCATGGGCTTTTATATATTAGTGAATCTTTCTAGTTATTACCTTCTTGAAATAGTAATCTTAAGATAATAGTACATCTAGAATCATTTTTTTAAGCTCCACTTATTTTGAAATCTTCTAGACACATCTGTCATGTATGTGACTATAAGAAAATTGATCTAGATTTAAAATGCTTGGAACACAAAACAAGTTATTATGGCCAAAGCACATTAGAAAGTCTTAGTTAAAATAATCACAAACATACATAACATAGATTTCAAACATTATTGGAAGTTGAGAACACTGTCAAGAAGCTTTTTTAGTTAGCCTGTTGTTTCATCTGTGGAACAGATGATAAGCCCATACCCTGCCCACTCTCTGAGCCTTCCGTGAGATTATGTGTGTACACAAACTTGGCTGATAGAATTTGAACATGAGATTCAGAGACCAAGGCCAGTGATTTTTATTTCCAAGTTGTCACATTAACTTTTAGGAACCCCCCCCCAGAAATATAATTCCCAATTAGCAACTGACAAAAGGAAGTAAATCATTGGCTGATTTTTAATATATTAGATGGTCTAACGTAAGAAAAAATTACCAGAAAAAATTACTAAGCTATGAGTATCACACTGATCATTGTGCTTACTTAAGGCTTACAGTGTGCCAGAGTAGTAAAAGCACTTCATAATTATTATCTCATTTATTCTTCACAACATCCTTATGGGATAGGTACTGTAATTGCTCGCATTTCCCGATGAGGAAATTGAGGTTTAGAAAAGTTATTACCCCAGGCCACACAGCTAGCAGGTGACTGGCCTGGAATTTAAATCCCAGCAGACTGACTCTAGAGCCTACGCTTCTGATAGGGATGGAGTTCAATCAATAGATCAATATGAAGAGTATTGCTATCTTGATATGAAGTATTCTGGTACATAAACATGGGACGTTTTCCCACTTATTTACATCTTCTTTATGTCTTTGAACAACGTTTTATAGTTTTCAGTATACAAGCCTTGTACTTCATTTGTTAAATTTATTGCTAAGTAGTAATCTCTTTCTGATTCTATTATAAATGAATTTTTTCCCTTATTTTCATTTTTCAATTATTCATTGTTAATATATAGAAATATAATTGATTTTTGCTTATGATTGTATCCTGCATCCCTGCAGAACTTGTTTATTAATTCTAATAGTATTTTTACGGATTCCTTATGATTTTTTAATAAAATCATGTCATCTCCAATTTGGATGTGTTTTATTTCTTTTTCTTTCTTAATTCCAATGGCCAAGTCTCCAGTATAATTATTGAATAGAAGTGGTGAGAACTGATCTTAGTCTTGTTCTTGACCTTTGGGAAAGGCATTCAGTCTTTTGCCTTTAAGTATGATGTTAGCTGTGGGTTTTATGTAGACACTATCAAGTTGAAGATGTTCCCTTCTATTTTGAGATTGTCATGTGGTTTTATCATGAAAGGGGTTGAGATTTTTCAAATGCTTTTTCTGCATTTATTAAGATAAAAATATGGGTTTTGTCCTTTATCTCATTGATATGACATATTACATTAATTGGGTTTTAGATGTTAAACTAACTTTGCATTCCTGGGATAAATCTTACTTGATCATGGTTGTAATTCTTTCTATCTGTTCCCGGGTTCAGTTTGCTAGTATTTTGTTGAGGATTTTTGAATCTATAGCCACAAAAGATTTTGGTCTGTAGTTTTCTTGTGTTATCTTTGTCTGGTGTTGGTGTCAAGGTAATACTGGCCTCACAGAATGAGTTGGAAAAGATTCCTACCTCTTCTATTTTGAGGAAGTGTTTATAAAGAATTAGTATTAATTCTGCTTTAAGTATTTGTAAGAATTCACCAATGAAACATCTAGACCTGGATTTCTCTTTGTGGGAAATTTTAAAATTACGAATTCAGTCTCTTTGCTTGTTATAGGTCTATTCAGGTTTTCTGTTTCTTCTTGTTTTAGTTTCAGTAGATTTTTATCTTTCTAGAAATTTGTCCATTTCATCAAGGTTATTTAATTTGGTGGCATATAATTGCTTATAGCATTCCCTTATAATCTTTTTTTAATTTTGTAGAGTCAGTGATATCCCATTTTGTGTTTCTGATTTTAATGATTTGAGTCTTTTCTGTTTTTTTTCTCTTGGTGAGTCTAGCTAATGGTTTGTCAATTTTGTTGATCTTTTCAAGAACCAACTTTTGGGTTAGATTATTTTTCTCTATCTTTATATTCTCTGTTTCATTAACTTCTGCTCTAGCCTTTATCATTTCCTTCCTTCTGCTCAATTTAGTTTTAGCTTGCTTTTCTTTTTCCAGTTCTATATTATCAAGTAGAGATCTTTCTTTTTTAATATGGTCATTTATGGCTGTAAATTTCCCTCTAAGCATTGTTTTAGCTACATTCCATAAGTTTTGAGCATGTTGTGGTTTCATTTCCATTAATTTTGAAGTAGTTTGATTTCCCTGGGACAACTTTGATCCAGTGATTGCTTAGGAATGTGCTGTTTAATTTCCATTTATTTGTGAATTCTCCAAATTTCTCTCTGTTATTGATTTCTAATTTCATTCCATGTGGTCAGAAAGCATGCTTTATATGATTTCAGTTCTTTTCTCTTAACTACATTGAGTCTTGTTTTATGGCCCAGCATATGGTCTAGCCTAAGAATGTTTTATATACACTTGAGGAAAATGTATATTCTGCCCTGGTTGGGTGAAGTGCTCTCTAGATTAGAGTCCTCACTTTTGATCACTCACCATAAGGTATAAGGAGGAATGTAGGAAAAAAGTATGACACTTTGCTTTGACGTTTCTACTAAAGTACTTTATAAACATTTAACAAACCTAAGGATTATGGATAAATACAGTTAAGCAGCTTCTAGCAAAAAAGAGGAAACAGTTCAATTTAGTTCAAATGTTGAAAATCCCCAGCAATACTGTGGGCATTACTCCTTATATATGAGGAAGCAGCTTCAGGGAATTTTATATAAACTTTCTCATTGTCACACACCTTGGGAATGTTTGAGTCAGGATTTGAACTATCATTCTCATTGCAAAGCTTTGGATCTATCCTTATAAAACTTACAAGTGGGAACACATGTGGTATTTCCTTTTGGTATTATTGCTATTGTTGTTACAAATAAATATGTTATAAAGTTTTATGACATAAGAGAGATTTAGAAAATACATAAACAGCAAGGACCTACTGTATAGCACAGGGAACTATATTCAGTATCTTCTGTAATAACCTATAATGGAAAAGATTCTGGAAAAGAATATACATATGTGTGTTCCTCTGGTGCCTAAAAAATACCTAAGTTTGTTTATTGAGGACCTTACTTGAGAGCAAAATTTCATGTATGTACTTATCTACCATTTCCCACTTGCCTCTTAGGTTTTTTGTGTTCTCAACTATAAATAATGAAGTTTTATCAAATATAAAGTAACATTCTGTTCAGTTGACTTAGGTTTATTTTCAGAGCTAAGCAAATATTAATAATATTTAGGGCTTGCATATGTGACATTTCTTTGAACTATTGGTTCATGAAGTGTGGTTGTCAGACCAGCAGCATCGGCTTCCCCAAGGAACTTACTGTAAACAGAAATCTCAGGCCCTACCTCAAAACTGCAGAAGCAGAAACCCTGGGAGTAGAGACTGGCAGTCTGGTATAACGAAGCCCTCAGGTGATTCTGATATGTGCTAAAGTTTTAGAACCACTGTTTAAACTGTAGTCCATTTAAAACACTATGAAAACACTTTCCACCCTTCCCCATTGTTATCGTAAGTGGTATTTAAGCTCATATGTCCAATCAGACTTTTGGTGCTGAGAGTGCAGTATGTGTGAAATGTCATTTTTATCCCCCCAGGTTTATACTTGTGGTTATGGTTATTGTATGCTATCTTTCAGCTAAGCTGAAGTGCTGTCTCATTTGCTTTGCTATTTCTTGCCTCATTATCTTTGCATATACCATTTCCTCTGTCTAATTCCCCACAGCATTCCCTCTGTCCAGTCTTCACCTATGAAAGTAAAAACTTTTGATGTGAGATCTAAATGAGAGAATATATGTGGATATACTTATTAGCACAACACTTGGAACATTTTTGGAATAGATAAAAGTAACTGTCTGAAACTGATCATATTACTTTATTGATTATAATTTTCTAATGAATTTACTCCATAAGAGACTATTTTAGTTTATTGACAAAATTAAGGACAAATATTGAATCTTTCCACACGTCTCATACTGGTTTAATGAAAAGCAGTAGGGGTACATGAAGGCCAAATGTGCACCTTATTCTATGAAATGGTAGCTTTTATTCATGAATCATGAATCAAGCCTAAATTAAGAATGCACATAAATATAAATAAAACATCTTTTCCATTTGGACTGAGCTAGCTTGGATTTCACATTAACCAAATTAAAACTATGTTTTTATTAGGTGTAAGTAGTTTCCAAAGTGCTTTTCCTGGCTCACATCTCGTCCTTTTTTCTTGAAGGGTTGGTCTAGCACAGTTTAAGAGATTTTTTTGGTCCTGTTTGTCTGCCAGGTGGTAACAGAGTAGGAAACCCGGAGAGGTTAATTCTACACAGACTTAGAAATAACTGGCCTTTTCTGTAGCACTAGCCTGGGTATGAGTCAGCTCTTGCATCCAACCACTCATGCTCTGAGGATGCAACTTGTTTTCAGCTAAATATTAGCCAGCCGGCGTTCTAGAAGTAGAGAATCCACAAGTTAATTTAGAGCAAATCTTTAAGCCACAATGTAGTTGAGAGTTTTACAAAAGTCAGGAAGCACAAATTGATGGCCCCTGCTGTGGTTCACTGCCTGTTGTATCCATAATACTTCTGTACTGTACTGTGTGTTATGGAGACAGAGAGGAAAGAAGACTTTCTTTTTCTAAATTTAGAGCTTTACTGTTTACTGTTGAAAAATTACAAAAATATTTTCTCTTCTCTTATTGTCTGGTCTCTTTGCGTTTTTCCCCATCCCCTGCCCCTATGGCTCTTAGGATATGAAAGAAGCTTTTTAAAAAACGTAAAGGTCTGTATTCATTCTCCAAAACACCCTCTTAGTACAATAGTGTCTGTGGGACAGAAGCGTAACTCAGTGTAGGTCCCAAAATACTTTTGAGATGTGAGATCAAATTTGAACAAAATGTTTTTGTGATTTGGGCTTGTAATTTTCTTGAATTCATACATCAAGTTTATTTATCCATAATGATGGATAATAAAATTGCAATGGAAAATTTAAGAAACCTCTTCTTAAAATGTCTCAATCCTGCCATTGTGATAGTCAACTTATTACTTAGTACAATTGGAATATGCCCTATTGATAGAAGCCTTTTGTCTTGCAGATAGAAAAATCTAAATGTTGTGTAAACATTCAAATAAACCAGACAATCTCCTCTTGACTATTACACTCTATTAATAAGCTCTAAAATATTTGAGATTATGCAACGAGACCATTGTGGAAATCAAAAAATATTGACAACTGGATTATTAAATTGGTAAAAATGATGTTCCTGGACATCAGAGAAGTTTTAGTTGATTAAATTTAACTTCTTAATTGTAATTTTTTTTAATTTTAGAGAAGGGCACGGAAGGAACGTTGAATCATAATACTTATCAAGGATATTCAGGGAGAATTATTTGAAATATTTCACAGAATTATTTGAAATATTTCACAAAATTATTTGAAAAGAAGCTTTTCTTGGGGGAGGGTATAGCTTGGTGGTAGAGTGCATGCCTAGCATGCAGGAGGTCCTGGGTTCAATCCCCAATACCTCCAATAAAAAATAAACAAATAAATCTAACTGTCCCCTCCCCACAAAAAAAAGTTTAAAAATAAAAAGAAATTTTTCTTTTTTTAAGCAGAAACAGATTTATCTTTATAATCAGAATTGAGAGTTTATAAAATCAAGTCAAATGGTACTCTACAGAGCTAATCATTATTTTCATTTCAAATCTTTCTCTATTTATGTTTTTGTGTGTTGGCATGCTTGATTTTATATAAATGGAATAGTAATTTGTGTTTTTTATGTAATCTGTATTATGCAGTCTACTTATTTTATATAGACATTTCCCATAATTAACAGTGCTATAATGAACAGCCAGAACATTCTTTTTTTTTGCTCTTGTCTCAGTGCTTGAACACATTTGGGTCCTTAGGATGAATGGCTGGAATTACTGAGTTCAAGGGGGTATGCACATTTAGTATTGATACATATTGTCAGTGCTTAAGGGAAAGGAATTATTTTTTAGTTTTAAATCTACTGTTTTTACCTACCAGGATGAAGATAAATTGCCACACTAGGCAATCTAGAAGAAAAATTAGTGCTACCAGCAATTTAGTTCAATTTGACATATTTACTGAGGGCTGAATACTGGTTATGTGTTAGAATCTATGAGAGTTATTAGGGCTGCAAAAGTGAAATGACTCAGTTTTGTTGGATTCATAGAGATTACAAAGAAGTAACAGGCAGTTAAAATATGATGTGGTAAGTATGACAGGAAGGATAAATATCGGGAGTTTGTATACCAGTATACCAGGAGTTCAGAAGTCTTTGTAGGGAAAGTGCATGGAAACGAGATCTGAAGATAAATGTGAGTTATATGGAGAAGGGAAGTGGAAGGAAGGAGTATTTTAGGCCTTGAGGAGCAGGTGCCAAAGATGATGATTCGTTCTAAGAACTAATAGGATTTCAGAATGTGTGGAATGCATGCAGGAAGTGAAGCACCTGTGACAGAGCCTGAGCGTGAAACAGAGCTGACACCATGAAGAACCTTGCAATGGAGCTAATGAGTATGGACTTTGAGAATTAAGGGGTGCTGTGTAGCAAGAAAGCAATGAGATCAGATTTGAGCTTTGAAAAATTATCCTGCCTCTGGTTTGGATAGTGATTTGAAGACTGGCAAATCACAGCCCCAAGACCAAAAGGATGTGATGAACTTGATTTGGAAAGGCATCTGCACCAAAAGAGTTCAAGCTTGCCAATAGACAAGGCAGTGAGGAAAGGCAATTTTCAAAGCCAGATAAGCAAATCATTATTTATCTATTCTTCTGTCATGAAAAAGCTCACAAAAGTACTTCCTGGAGGGCTTGGGAACTTCCACCTTCCAGTGAGGAGAGTCTGAAATTAGAATTAGAAAAATAAGATGCATTAATAATATCATCGTTGTCATCATCACCACCACCATCATCTTGCCGTTATTACCAGAACGGCTACACTTAGGTATACTTGATTATAGACCTAAAACACAGTGATACTCTCCAGTGGGATAGAAGCTCATAATATATTCTTTGTCTAAATGGTTCAGGAGCCATGTGGAATGGGCTTGTAGGTGAAGGAGGGACCTCAGCATCTCTATATGCGTTGGATTAGAAAGGCAGGGCCAATAGTCCTGAAACTTAAAATATGAAAAGTTTCAGTGATCTAAGAGGAAAATGTACGTGCAGCTCCATTTGTGAAATACTTCGTAAAACCTTATGATTTTCTAGAGGCCAATTTGTATAATTCTAATTCATACTGATAAAAAGTCTAGCTGGATGCCAGAAAAACTTCTGCCTCAATTTTTTTTTCCTTATTTAATCTATGTTCCCTTATTTAATACCATGTTTTTTACTTAAAGTCAGTTTCTCACGCTTTCATTCTTTCACATAATGTTGAAATTGTTTTGATGTCAGAAAAGCACATTTAACAAGGCAAGAATAATGTGGAAAATGGGAAATCTTTAATAAATACTTTACATAATGCTTTTCTGTCACTAAATATAACCTTCACAAAAATGACCTCATCCTTTTTAGATAGGCATTATTTTCTGAAGTAGTTTTCTTAGGATTTTTATCCCATGTGCTATATTTGAGATGTCTTTCTTGTCACAGAATACCTCCTCTTTCTGATTCTCACACCTCCCTCTGGTGGTTTCTAGGATTAGTATTCTGATACCATTTCTCCCTTAATTTATGTCTGTATTTATTTAGTATTTACTACATAGCACACTCACAGTGTTAGATACTGTGGTAAACGTAGCTCATTATTTTTTTTTCTAAATGACTTTAGTTTTTGGTAAAAATGATGCCTGCTCATAAAAAATTAAGGCAATATATCAGAGACAGAAGAATGTAGGAAACCCAAAACAACAACTCATCTTAAAACATCCAGAAATAATTATCATTAACAGTAAGTTAACAATATTCCAATCTCTTGAACTCAGGACCAGAGATACTGGGATAAAAAAGATAGCGGTGACCAATTAATTTATTTAAATATAAAACTAAGACTATACAACTGATAACTTTGTGCATAGATGCTATGAACATTGATAATTTAATAGCACTAATATAACCCAAACTGGAAAATGGAGGAAAGAAAAAGTGGAAAAAATGTTAAGTATAGTCATTTTGTCAACCTTTAGGGCAGGAAGTTAATCAGTATAGCCTAAAATTAAATCATGTAGTTAAAAGAAAAAAGACTCCAATCTTTTAATATTTTCATAACGTTTTTCATAAAATGGAGAAATTTCTTAGGAAATCACTTGAGACAAAGAAACATTTATATAATAATAGGAAAAGTTTTGGTCTACTTTCCTTTAGTATTTTTATGTTAAATTCAAGTAAAATATAATACTCTCTTTTAATAAAATTAACTATTTAACCTTGCTTTGCCCTTTTCCTGGGTCGCTCAGAAAGGTGAGAACACAGAGCAGACCACTTGCCCAAGGACTAGAGACAGGTGAATACAGGGAGTTGCAGTTTGTCTGAGCACAAGCAGAAATTGCCATGGGAGCCAGTGCTGGGATAGGAAACCTGAACTATAATTGATGAATTGCTGGAGGCTCAGTGTGGAAAAGTCTGAGTTAAAAACTCTGGGGGGCACCCAGTCATGGGGGGTGTCCCACAATATTGTGAGATTTACCTCTGAGAGCTCAACTAGGTTCATATAGTAAACATCACAGAAAACATCCCCTACTGCCTCCCACAGGAAGAAGGAAAAAGGAACCTGACTAATGCCAAAGCACTCTGTTCTTGTTTTCCTTTAGGGAAAACTAATTAACCAGAGCGCAAACTGCTGGGGTATTATCAGAGCTTAATGGACCCAGGAGAAAGGAAATAGCCTACTTCAGCTGGCTCTAACCCTCCCTGTGGGAGAAGTGAAACACCCAGCCTGAGCCCCTTGTAACCATCCTGCCCCACCTAAAGGAGGAGGGAGAAAACAAACCTGAGAAACGCTTGTGAAGTTCACAGTCTACAGGCATAGGATCACTAAAAGACTTGAGATCTAATCATAGGACCATAGGACACATCCTCTTTCCCATATCTCACCATCACAGTACTAAAGTCCTATTTACAGAAGTTTCTTTTACCTGGTTCATGATATCTGGCTATCAAGAAAAAAATTACAAGGCATGCCAAGTGGCAGAAACACAATTTGAAGATATAAAGCAAGCATTAGAACTGGACATGGCAGGGATATGGGAATTATCACACTGAGAATTTGAAACAATTGTGATTAATATGCTAAGGGCTCTATGCAGATAGCATGAAAGAACGGATAGGCAATGTAAGCAGAGAGATGGAAATCTTAAGAAACAAAAAGAAAAGCTACAGATTAAAAACACTGTAAGAGAAATGAAGATTTCCTTTGATGGGCTTATTAGCAGACTGGACTCAGAGGAAAGAATCTCTGAGATAGAAAATATATCAATAGAATCCTCAAAAAAAGAAAAGCCAAGAGAACAAAGAACAAAACAGAAGAGAACATCCAAGAACTGTAGAACAACTAGAAAAAGTATGACATATGCATATTGGGAATACTGTGCTTCTCTTAATGAGACCTGTGATCATACATTCTCTTTGGCAGTCATATCACAGTGCTGTCAACTAAATGCTTTACAGTCCTTTCCACTCTTGCTGCTGCTATTACTCCTCCTAGCTCCTGGACCCATTCATATACCCTCCACCTGTAATTGGTCTGTCTTCTGCTTTATACTCAGTGCAGCATCATATTCCAGACTATGGCAAGGACCTAGTTTACAGTATCTTAGTAGAAATATATCTGAGGCTTGACTTTGATTTCTTATTTAGCATTCTTGGAATAATTGCACTAGTTAGGACTAAACCGTAATTATTTTTGCTTAAGCATCCAGATGTTATTTGTTCTTTGCTTTAATGGCTGTAATGAAAGATGTCATTTATGTCTTATGTTGCTTAAGTCCATGACTACTTTATTCTCACAATGTGTCAGTCTGCTTTCTCTGTCAAAGAAAAATACGAATTTAATTTTAAGTGATTTCTCCTTACTAATTTTTGCTGGTCGTTTTAAGATCACTTTGTCTGTGGTACTCTGCATTTGGACTGTGATATGTCTGCATTTGGATTTTCCTTTTACTTATCCTGTTTGAATTCATTGAGCTTCCTGAATCTGAAGACTAAAGTTTTTCATCAATTTGGAAAATTCTCAGACATTATTGTCTCAATCTCATTCTCTCTGTGTTCTCTTTATGCAATTCTACTTATACATGTGGTGGACCTTCTCATTCTGTCTTCCATGTCTTTTAACCTCTCATAGTTGTTGTTTTTCTCCATGTGTTTTGCATCCTGTGTTATGTGTGTTTTCAGATCTGTCTCCTAATTCACTCATTCTCATTTTCAGCTATTCAAATTTTCATTAAGTTTAAGTTTAGCTATTCTGTTTATCCCTTCTAAAAGGTTTTGAATGGTTTTTCCAGTTACTTTTGCAGATCTCATATTCCATTCTTTATTTTCTTTCATTCTCTCCATACAATAAACATAGTTGTTTTATTTTTGCAGTATCTGAAGTTTTTAGGCTCAGGTTCTATTATTTGTTGTTCCTCTGATTCTCACAAACAGTGCCTTGTTTCCTTGTGTCTTATGAACTCGTTGTATTAGGAGCTAATTGTGTTTAAAAAACAACAACTCTTTTTCATAGTTCTGTGAAATCTAAATCAAGGTTCTTTCCTTCAGAGAGGATTTCTCTTTGGTTCAAATATGTGCATAGATCACTGGTGATTTTAATAAAAAGTACTCCTGAGATGCCCTGAGACTGTTCATTAGCTTGAGAGCCTACTTACCTACGTAGACCTCAGACAGAGAAGCTTCTTTGTGGTCTTCCTGCATTTTTTAGTGTTTATTCCCACCCTTCCAGTAAATCTTTACCTTTATGTGTAGGAGTTCCATCTTCATGATTAAGATCCACATTCCTAGGATACTGAGACCCATAACCCAGGGTGTTCCAATAATAGTTCCAATGCTACTTGCTCTGGTTTTCCATCTTCTTGTTTTCAACCTCTTGGGTTTTAGTGAGCTAAGCTAAGCATTTAAAGGTATTTTTAAAATGTACTTTATTCAGCACTTATAGGTGTTTTATTTTAAAAGAGTTTTTGAGTTACCTGGTATGCTGCCTTATTGGAATTGGAGATCTCATTTGTTTTTCATATTGAGTTAATATCATTTGTAAAGTTGGATTGTGGAATAGACATATGGCTAAGGACAGAATTTCTGCCACAACAAATTTACTCCACTTCTGTGAAATACTGGCTAAGCCAAGTTCTTGCTGTGAAATAACATGTTTGATTCAGAACTTTTTACTTGGTGTTTAGACAGAATAGCAGTATCACTTATGGTTATCATGGACATTTTATGATATTGTGCAGGGGTCACTCTTGTTTAGTCTCTTTTGGAAAATTTTCTAAGATTTGAAGGAGGATTTGTAAAGAGGAATGACAATCTATATCAGATTTCTAAACTTTTTATTTAAAAATAAATGTGATCTTTTATATGAAAGGAGTAAGATTGTAAGTCTAAAGGCTAGATGCAGGTGCATTTAAGTTTCTCCTTCTTTTCAAATTGCAGTGACTTATGGATAGGGATATAGTCTTTATTCCTACATATTGGTGTGACAGATTGTAGAGGGCATACAGAACATTATCTATCTCTCAGACTAAATTTTATCTTCTGGTAGATGCTTTTAGGTTCACTTAGACTAAAATAATGTAGGTTCTCTGTTAGCCTCCCTCATAGAATTTGTAAGTGTGTATATATGTATATATATACATACATACACACACACATTTCTTTGTTGACTTGTTTATTCCTTACCTTCTCAACTAGATTATAATGAATGAAAATAAGCAATTCAGCTCCAAGTGTCTAGTGCCCAGAATTAGGATATGGGAATTTAGTAATTTTTAGTCTTTTTTCTACTATTACATTTCTTATTTTCATAGCACATGGTATTTAATCCAAGCATTACATCAAACACTAAACTTTTCAGTAAGCATTTGAAATCTATACATTCATGAGAAAAACAGATTCACCTTTTTTCTCCCTATAGTTAGCCTGAGGTCTCATTTTGTCACTAATCGATTCTGTAAATAGTAAGAATAGAAGTGGTGTTGGTGCTGGAGGCAAGAACAATAATGATAATAATAGAAGAAGCCAACTAATGTGAGACATATTCTGAGCCAAGCACCATGTTAAATATACTAATGTTAAATATACTAATGGAATCATATTTCTTTCTTACAACCTTACTGTTACTCTCATTTCAAGATGAGGAAACAGCCTTAGATTGGTTAACTTAGTTGTCTAAGACCATAGTGCTAGAAATAGGTGGAACAGAGCTTTGAACACACAAATCAGGGGTTCCCTGATTTAATTTGTTTTTTTAATTTCCTGTATGTATTTTCAAAGTTAATGTATAAACTACAGCATATTATAATACTTTCAGATAATGTTGAATCTGCATCTCTGCTCCTGCTGATGATTCCATAAGCCTAAAAATCATGCCACAGATTTATAGTTTTAACACTTAAGATGGGTTTTTATTATGGCTATTTTATGATTTCATCAACAGCCAAGCTGTTGTTTCATTACAAACAGATTCAGTATCTTTGTGATTAAAGCAGCAGACTAAAAACCATGCAGGCTGTACTGTTGGGTTTGCAATCATTTCCATGTGTTATGAATTCTTATCAGATGTTGGGAAATAGTAGGCTTAAGTTGACTACAAGTACTTTGTCCATGGTCCAAGAAACAATGATCTGTAATGGACATGTGTTTAGCCATCAGCTGGTTTCACAGGTCTGTAAGGAAATTCATTCGCTATCTTATGCAAGAAATTTATACATATTCCATCTCACTTTTGTAGATTAAAGTTCCCTTCAAAAGCATGTCAAGCGCTCAAGTCTTGATAACGTTACCTTTTTTTTTTTTTTCTGAAAGTGAATGTTAGAAGAGGTCAGTGTTTACCACCCTTATAGTAAGATAATATTTCTCATGCCATAAGAAAAAAGAACAGATAGAACTAAAATTTTCTTCTGGTACATTCCTGGAAATTGGAGAAAGTGAGAAAAGCATCTGGGAAGAAATAAAAACTGACTGAAAATTATGCAAGATACTTGCCATTGCCATTTTAAATACTCAATCTCAAGTTGAAAAGCTGTACAATTTTTTTAATCGCAAGATTTTTAAACTATTTTTATAGAGTAATGTAGACAGTCTGATAAAAATGTAAACATACTGTAGTTATAAAAACTTTCCTGTGTAGTTACTTATTCAGTGTCTTGCTACATAAAGAGTTCAACTTAAAAATAAGATATTCAGTTCTAAATGTACTGTTCATTTAGTGCATAGTAAGCATATTAAGTGAAAAACTGCATAAAGAATTTGGATGTCTGTATCATGTTTACAGTATCATTAACTTAAGCAATATTGAAAAAAATCCCTTAGTGTCTCTACACTTCAGTTTCTTTGTGTCTAAGATGAAGACTATATTCAGCATCTCATCATTTCCTTAGATAATGGACTTTAAGATCCAAAATCCAAAAGAATTGACATAGAATGGTCTGCAGAGTATAACACTTTTTTTCACTTATAATTGTGATTATGCATTTCAGAAATACTGAAATAGACTTTCCTTAGGCTATTCTTAGGTGATGATAAAACTGAAGCAAAGAAGGATTAATTGCTTTCTTGTGGCCATATAATGATTTTGGGTCTGGGTCTTGTGATAAACATGTCTTTTGTTTTTTAATTTAAGGTTTTGTTTAATCTTTTGGAATGGACATGAGGTTTAAAAAGAGAAAACAACCCATCAATGACATTAGAGTAGATATCTTTAATAGTGTAATTAGCATTATTTTATCATCAGTTCTTACTTAAAATCATTGATTTTTATTTAAAATTTTAATTATTTAAGTTGCTTATATAAGGTTGTATATTATTGTTAAAAAAAAAAAATCCTGCTTTCTAAGCACCTGATAGTGCTCTTACTCATTTTTATCCTTAATCTTTGCATCAGCCTTGTTGCAGTACATATGCTGAATATACTCATAATTTGTAGATGAAAAAACTAGGTTCAGTGAGCTTGACAACTATGCCCCAAGACTGTGCTCAAGTGCCACTTTCTCCACGAAGCCTTGAAAGATGAGGAAGATTTTCATCAGCAGAAATAGGAAGGAAAGACTATTTTGGGTAATGGAATGGCATGAACAAAGGGGTATGTGTGCTGAAGCTCAAAGTTAGCCAAAGCAATTATGACTCGTATATTTTGGCTGAAATTTAGTGTTACCATAGAGGATCCCTGAGAGATAAAGTTGAAAAAGTAATTGGAAGGTAACTTGTGAGAGGGACTTAAATGCTTGGGAAGAAATTGGGGCACTATTCAGTAGGACTTGGGAGTTACGAAGATTGGGGAGTAGAATTGTAGGATTTGGCCCAAGTGTGCAAAATGAATAGAAGAAAAGTCAGACCAGAGGCCCGTAGACCAAGTAGGAGACTGATAAGAGTGAGGTCATGAAAGCCGAAAAAGTGGTCACCAACCACAGAAAGGAAGAGACTTTATAAAGAGAAAGGATGGGGCAACTAAACAGGCGCAGAAAGTGAGAGATTCATCTAGAAGGTGAACCTGACAATCGGCATTCTGGTGGATTTATCAAAAAAAAAAAAAAAGGGAAAAATAGAAAAAAAAGTGATTTTTTTGAGGAGCCAAAATGATCGATATGACTTTTAAAATGGCAAATTTGATGCATTTGTGGAATATTAATGGAAGTATCCATCTGGCAGCTAAAAAATGTGAATTTAGCTTTAAAGTGGAACTGTACGAAGAGCATCAGGCTAATGATCTTGATTTTGTACGTTGACTGAATTGAGATAGATGGAACTGAAGTCCTGAATGTGCGTGAAATTTCTAAAGAGAGGAGGATTGAAACTAGGCTACTAAGAAGCACCTACATTTAAGGAGCAGGAGGTGGAATAATAAAAGCCAGTGGAAACAGAAAGAATTATCAAAAAGTTAGGAAGCAATCAGGCATGGCACTAGGTCTGAGATCGCAAAAGGTCAGAGGTAAGGTGGTCAACAAAGTTGGATTCTTCTGAAAATCTAAGTTACAGTCTTAGGGAAGCCATTGAAGTTTGTGATTAGGAGGTGGTAAGTTACTTCTTCTAAGACAGCAATTTAAGGAATGTGTGGGTTATTGGTAAGGTACTAAATAGGTAGATAGTGGATACAATGAAGATCATAGAGCCTTTGAGAAACTGGTTGTTTAAAAAAAAAAAAAAGGAAGCTCAAAAATACGGGAAAATGACAGGAAAATATTCTCACCTGGGCCATTCACAAATGTGTAGCATTTAGACCTGCTGTAGGTTCTCTTCATAACTCTAGCTTTTGTTACTAGTCCTGGGCACCCCTTTAAATCACTTATGCTGTAGCATGATGTTTTAACATGCACCCTATGTTTTCCCACTTCCCTGTCTTGGATAAGACACACTGCTTGGATGTTTCTTCATTGACTCTCTTCTTAGCCAACTCCTACTCATCTTTCAGAGCCCAGTTCAAATGCCTCCTCTATGAAGCCATCCCTTATTGAGCAAACAGTACTCGATACTTCTCTGAACTTCAGAATGCTTCAGTCATTCTTTGTCACGGCAGTTACTGCTTTTTATTAGGTGCCATTGTTATTATTTGTGTACATGAGTTCTATCTCTCCTTGGATTTTTGACTCCGTGGAGACTTTCTCAAGGTATTGGTATTCCATAACGGAAAGAGCATAGACTTAGAATTCAGACAATCTTATTTTCAGTTTCTAGCTTTATCACTTTTTGATAGGCTATGTGACTTCAGGCTTAGTATTTAATCTCCTTAAGCCTCAGCCTTCTTACCTGTAAAATGTATATATCACAGGTTATTGAGAAGTTAAGTGGTGAGGGAGGTAACTGATTTAAAGAATATAGCAAAATTAGGCTTCTTCCCCTCCTTATTCATCTTGATTTTTGTGTCATCACTCAGAATGGTACAGTACAAATATTAGATGCATCAGAAGTTGCTGAATGAATTAGTAGTATCTTTGCAATACTAAGTATATAAAGACTACTATAATTTCTAGTCTCCTGACATTTTATTGGATGATTTTTTTAAGGAATTCTTTTTGTCCATTGGAGCAAATACTGCACTGTGTGTATATTTTTTATCTGGTAAATCTGCAGGACCAAAATCAAGGTAAAACATCTAGATTTGGAAATAACCTATGATAAAAGTGATAGCTTAAGTTATGAGATTAGATAAAAATGCCAGCGTGCAGGGTACAGAAATGAGGAAAATGCCAGTCGTTACAGGATGAGAGGAGAAAGAGTAACTAGGAGGACTGAAGAATCAGGACTCTAAAGTGGTACATAGTCTGCTTAGCATAGAATTTCAGAAGGAAGTAGTTAACATCATTGAATGGTAGAGAGGCCAAAGAGGAAGAGGAGAACTGAGAAGAGGCCATTGAATTTGGTTGACACAGAAACAGTTTCAATAGAAGATAAGAAGGATAGATTGCAAGAGATTAAGTTAGAGGTTGGTGAATTAGACTCTGTATATAAGCTGTTCTTTCGGACAAGGAGTCTACTTGTAAAGATAATCACTTGATTGGAGCAGAGTACAGGGAAATGTGAGCAGGCTGTTTGCTGAAGGAAAGGATCAGTGAAGTAGGAGTGCTTGAAGTTGGAAGAAAGAGAAGATAATTTCTATAGTGAAGTCCTAATGCATTGGGTCCCAAACCTGCGTGCATATTAGAATCACCTGGGTAACTTGTCACAAGAGCAGATTCCCAGGCAACATCCCACATGTAAAGAAATCATATTTTCTGGAGGTGTATCTCCCCAAGCATGTTTCAACAAGTTCTTCTAGGTAATTGTGATGTATCCATGACAAACAAGTCAAGAAAATTAAGGTGAGGACATCGGTGAAATGGCTGATCATAGTATCCAGAATGGATAAAGAGCCAGTTGGGGTTAGAATAAGTCTGGTAGACCATTAAGGAGTTGTTTTCATCATAAAAATAGTGAGCACAGGTTCAGTAGGAATGAAAGGCTGAGAAAGCTAAAAATAGCAGATTTTGATCAGAGAGGGAAGTTACAGAATTCAGGATCTTGGAGGCCAAGCAGATATGAAATATGGTTGTGTGTGTTTGATATGGAAAAAAGGTAGAAAGAACTGTCACGCACATTGTAAGATCTATGAGTTTGGTGACTCTTTTACAGGACAGAGTTTTTTTTTTTAAGTATAAGATTTAGGGTTCAGAAGGAAGCCCTAAAGGCTGAATCAGTATTGAACTGTTTTGACTTAAGATTTTGGCAAACCTTGGTTAGGTGTCTTTAGAGGTCATTCCAGAATGCAGTGGTGCCTACTTGGTCTACAGAGTTCACAGTCTCTGTGATCCACTCTAGCTGTTATCAAGAACAGAGTGGATTCCTGACATTCACAGACATGGAAAACACAGTCTTGACTACTTACAAGTGACCCTAAGGTTCATAACATGAGTAGTTAGTAATTTTTTCCAAGGCATGAGTTTGAACCCCCTGCCTTAAAAGTGGCTTGTAGAAACTAGTCACTTAACTGGTGACTTGTAGTGAACTCAACACTTATATCTTAGTTTGCCTTTAATATATGATTGCATTAATTATCAAAATACCTCAGCCTAGTAGGTTTTACAGAAGAGGAAATTATTTGGCAAACTGTGGTATCAAATGAGTTAAAAAATTAATTGTGAAAAAATTGAGTATAAAAAATTTTAGCATGGCTCTTAGCACATAATGATTACTTAATAAATGGTAGTTATTGGTGCCAGTTCAGGAATTCAATAAGGTTTGAAGCCAAATCTTTTTGTGTATGCCCAGGTTTAGTGAATAGTTTTTATATTTTGATTTGAGATCTCCATGAGTTATTAAACTGAAACTAGAATGTTAAATTTCAAGTAAATTAGAGGAAGAACAGTGGTTCATTTATCACTTGTCTATTTCTGTTTGATATACTTGAAAGGGGCTATATTTTATAGTAATTCGTATTATATTGCTATTATGAAAACTTCATCTTTTAAAATATCCTTTCAGTATGTTTCCATACCACAAATACACATACACAGCAACAAAATGAGTTATATTATTCACTTTGTTTTTCCTGGAGATTTAGTATACCTGATAATCAGACTTAATTGTTTTTGCTAAGCAACTTTCCCTCTCAGTCTATTATATAATTATGTAACTATTTTTGCTTTATAGTGAAGAGCTCAGAAAAGAAGCAAGACAGCTAAAGAGGGCACTCTTAGCAGCGAAACAAAAAAAAGTAGAAAATGCAGCAAAACAAGCAGAAAAAGGAAGTGAAGGTAAGTGTACTTATCAAGCTTGTATTTTCACTTGATACTTCTTCTCTCCCTCCTTCCTGAGTTGAGTTTTGTTGTTATTTTTAAATACTTTCTTTGAGCAGTTAGCCAATACAATAAAGTTTCCCTTAGAACTTTTGTCTGAGAAGTAAATTCAGTCAAACATGATCGTAGCTAGTGTTCCTTAGTGAACAGAGAACTTGACAGGCAAAACTTAAATGCTGCTACAGCACATATCTAGGAGAAGTACATAGGAAGAGAATGTTCATTTTTTATATTGCAAATCCTTTAAAACATTTAAGAAAAGTGTTTAGGCCCTATATTTGAGCCTTGTATAAACATTATGTGTACATTGCTTTGAATAGTATTAAATACACTTTTTTGTTTGTTTTTGATTGTGCTCTTGTGTTTAGGTACAGAAAATCTGAAATATTGATAAAATTGATCAAAAGCCAATCAAAATAATGCCCCACTTTTTATACAGGTTAAATATGTTCTTTATTTCACTGTGATTTTTATAAAGCTAGAATAACTTCAAAAAAGCTATTTCACTGATGATCCTTGGTTTAATTGTAATATTTGAATTGTAATATTAAATTTCCAAAATAGCAATTGAAACCCTCAAACCTGTCTTCTTTTTACAATAATAAATTACGTTGTAGATTCAGTGATGTATACTAAATTTGGCTTAACGAATTTGCTTTGTGCATATGTCTTATATAGTCTCATGCTTTTAGAAAGTATGAAGTGTTTTTACCTACTAGGTCTGTAACAGTCACTGGACATATATGAAAGAATAAGGTATGACAATGGTACAGCATTTACCCGTAGACATTATTATTTATTTTAAGTAGTACACGTAATACCACGTAACTATCTAAAGCACACAGTTCTTAGATGATTTATGTTTTGTCCCCAGTGACTATTACAGTAAAGCAGCTACTTGATGAAGAACTTGAAATCACCGAAATATATTTGAATGAAACGAATTATTAAAAAGTTAACTCACCGTAATGACGCAAATTATAAACTGAATTTAAAAGGAAGGATAAACTTATATGTAACTAGATCACATAAGTGAACTATAACCCAGAAGAGAAATAAGCTATATTGGTACTGTTGCAATTTGGAAAGAGTACAGTGAGGATTATTTAATTTCAAGTTTATTTATAATTTTCCCAGGGGATTTTTTTCATATAATTAAAAAATTTTTAAATGTATGAAAGTAATTTTTTTAACTAGAAAGATCTTTTAAGTTTTTAAATTTATTTTTGAGCAAATAATTATTATTCCCCATCCCCAGCCCCCAGCAATGTCTCAAGAGCCGTGATGGATTAGGGGTTTGAAGTTGGCAATAGATGGATGGTTCTTGCCTCTGTAGCTCATGGTCTAGTAGGAGTGAGAGAATTACAAATAGATAATTAGTGAAATGGAACTTTATGGTTAAGGCCTATATTAGGCATAAGCAATGCTGTGTTTATTTGTTTATCTGCCTTTGAAATACTTGATGTGATTAGGCAAAGAAAGATTTGACTCTTAAAGGAGTGATTTCTTAACACAAAAGAGAAGATTCTTCGGGGAGCTTATTTCAGTCTATTTATGTGAAAGTTAGTCAGCTTAAAAATCTTTTTATGCCATAACTACAAAGCGAATTATATTAGTAATTACTTCCTGAATATAATTTTCTTTATATCATTTAGGAATCCCTGGATTTTCTCTAAATCTGAGTGACAGTTAAAATTAGCTTCCAAAAAAATTTGAACATTTTGTTGCTGTCATTTTTCTTCTAGTCTCATAATGGATCATCTTACTTTATTTTATTTTTTATTGTTTTATTTTGAAATAATTTTATACTTACAAAGAAGTTACAAAAATTGAGAGTTTCTATGTACCTTTAATTTTAAAGTCTCGTATAACCATAGTATGATGATCAAAACCAAGCAATCAGTGTTGATACAATACTACTAACTAACTGCAGACCTTATTAGAATTTCACCAGTTTTCCCACTAATGTCCTTTGTCTGTTCTGTGATTCCATCCAGAATTCCATATTGCATTTAGTAATCGTGTCTCTTAGTCTCCTCTGATTTGTGATATGTTTCCTCAACTTTTCTTTTCTTTCATGACCTTAACGCTTTGAAAAATCCTGGTTAGATATGTGGTAGAATGTCTCAGTTTGAGTTTGTCTCATGTTTTCTCATGATTAGATTGAGGTTTTAGAAAGATTGCCACACAAGTGATGTGTCCTTCCTACTGCATTGTATCAGAGATAGTAAGGTATCTGTCATCTTTTTACTGGTGATGTTATCATGGTCACTTGGTTAGAGTGGTTTCTGCTGAGTTGCTACACTGTGAAGTTGCTCTCTTTCCCTTTGAGATAATAAGTATTTGGAAGAAGATACCTTGAGACTATACAAATATCCTGTCTCTTTTCAATTGTCCTCCTCCTAATTTTAGCATCCATTGATGAATATTACCTGTAGGCAACAGTTATTTACTGCGGTGTTCTAATGGTGACTATTTCCCTGATGACTACTATTTTTATTACTTGGAATTCTTCTATAAGAAGAATTTGCTATTTTTAATATTAATTTTGATAGGAATACTAGGAGCTCATTATATGAAAGAGTAATGATTATAAGAATGCTTTGGAATATTATATTTTCTTAAAAAAACAGAAAAGTATTAAGACTCACTTTCAGTTACTAGTGGTAAGGTTATTTAAGCTTTTGTGACTCCGTTTTCTTAATAAATCCGTGGATAAAATGCCTTGTGCATCCGTCAGGTTGCTTGTAAGATATAAATTACATAATGAGGAGACCTTTAATAAATTTACAGTGCTATATAAAAATAATAATTTTACATTTATAAAAGAAAAATATAGCTATTCATGGCTCTATTTTGTTTCCTATCCAAATCCTACAGATTGAAATTATGAACTTTAATACCATGTTAAAGTTAAAGCCTATATAATCAGTATGGCCACATATAAACATGACATAGATGAAAATCTCAAAGTAAGCTTTCCTTTTATGTGCTTTCACAGTTGCATTTTTATAATCATATTCTTTCTTAAAAGGTGTATGTGTGTTTGTGAACTTGGATATATTCTTAAGTAAAACTTCTAGTAGTATTACTTCCTGATTTTATGAATTAAACTGGCAAGTCTAACACTTGCTGACTATTGCCACTTTACTTTAGAATTTAATGTATTATGCTCAGATTAAAAGCACTTGGAAAGAAACCCATAAGAACGAGAAAACTGTGTTCAAATGGCCGTGAGTTAATTTACCTAGTTTAGTCCTTGCATGAATGGAGGTCTCCCATTTACCCAGGTGCTCTAATAGGTGTTATACTTTCTGCAGGACTTCTGTCATCGTAGGAAGTCACCTCTGATCAGGGAGTAATCCTGCTTTGGTTTTATAATCTTTATCTAATTTCCTGAGCTAGATCCTTAGCCAGATTTGTATAGGTAATTAGGAATTTATATTCTCCTGTAGTTCTGCTTCTAAATCTATTCTATCACCTGAGGCAAATTACTTTAAAATCAGGACTCATCTATTTCTCCATATAGAAATTCTAAGATAAATAGGATCTACTGTCTTAATTATTAATTATTAATTCCTTCAGTTCCACTATGACAGAAAATAAAATGATTAAAAGTCACTTGAAAGAGAAATTGTTGGTTTTACATCAACATGTACTTTGGGCCCCTTATAACTGAACAATGCTAAATACATTGCTGTTTGATATTACCTGATTGTAGTGATAGTGCTGTGAGTATATGCACATGTTCAAACCCATGAAACTATACACATTCAACATGTACTACTCTTTTGTATGCCAGTTATGTCTCAACAAAGCTGCCCCCCAAATAATATTAATTTACAGTCCAGAAACCTCTTAACATCTCTGCCCTGCTATGAAAGCATACACTTATAACTGAGTCAATGTATTCATCTTTTTAACAGAAATGTAGAAAAAAGATTCCCTATGTAGTAAAAATGTATGTAGGACCATCCATTTTTTTCTTCAGTCTTTCCAGTAAAGCTCAAGGTCTGCTGTTTCTTATATCACATTGTCAAATAATAGATATGATTACGCTTCTGTGTATGAAGAAAAGCATTACATAAATATAACCTCATAATTTTTGCCATTGTTTGTCACCTGTTTATTTTTTAAAGGCTTCAGATAATGTTTAAAAGAAGGCTTTGGTAAATGAAAGAAATAGAAGGTCGAGGAATAAAACCATTACTATAGTCATATAATGGGAATTTTTAAAGCAGCATGAAATTTGACTCTAAAATTCAAAACAGTTACCTTTCTTAGCTGAATACAGAATCTGCAGTAGGCGCTGACACTGCAGTTTAGGTAAACAAGGAAAGTGATGTTTTACTTTAGATACCAGCAATGTCAAAAGAGATATACTGCAGGACAGTCTTGTGTGCAGCTTGGGAGTCTTTAGTCCCACTGTAAATCATCCAGGCCTGTGCACAGGATTTTTGTAGGGGGTAATAAATTTCGAATAAGATTGATAGTTAATTGGAGGTAGAGTTGGTTTCCTGTGTTGGCTCTGTCAAGTTCTTTAATAAACCGTATAATCCTTTTCGTTAAATTATGTCTCTAAGTCCTTTCCAGATTTCTTCAAGTTTCATCATATTAAAACTAGCACCAAATTGTACATAGTCACACAGAGATACAGGTTTGGACATATTCTCCAATCAGCTTTGGGGAGATAAGGTGTCAGATCCTCTTTTCAGAGTTCTGAGCGCACAATACCTGCTCTATGACTAGTGCCAGAAATTAGAGGAGTAAAAGCAATCTGAGCTTGTAAATCAAGAAAGAATATTAAAGCCTCTTCATGAAACACATCCCTGAGGTGCTTAGTACCTCTCAAATTGCAGTGGGCCATTTCAAGTTTCTTCAAACTATCTTTTTAATGCTGGATTAAGTCAGACCAGGGCCCCTCAGGCTTGATAGGTTGTGAAAGTATATAGTTTTTGACTACTTTTTGTCTGTCTAACATTTAATGTTAAACTAGCTTAATCTTGGTTTTTATAAGAAACAGAAACCCTTTTGGAATGTTAGCTCTATGTTGTGCCTGATATCGTATAGAATTAATTCCTCTTTTTGAGCAAACTGGTCCTTTTTTCCAAAGCAGTTAACTCTCTTCAGATACTCTCAATCATCATTTTTTTTTCTTGGAGTCTAGAAGTATCAGACTTATTTTTCCCATAATCTACTCCTAATGTATTGCTAATATGTAATAGCATGTAATGTTACTTACATGGAAAAGTCAAAGTAAATTTGCCCTTGATGCATAGAGAGGCTCTCAGTCCAGCCATCAGTACTGTTCTATTTATTCTTACTTTGGGCATGGTGCTAACAAATTGATTATCTAGTTTCAAGCTCAAAACAGATGAAAGAATAATAAAAGTATGGGAGAGTACTCTTTAAAAGGGCAAATTTGATGGTATATAAAGTATACCTCAGGAATTAAAAAATAAATAAACAAGCAGAAGAAAAGCTAGGTCAGGGACTGGCCTTTATATCTTTCTCATCTACTTTATTGGACTAAAAAAAAATTTTTTTTAATTTTAAAAGCGAGAGAAAAAGTCAGAGCTAGGGACCATCCATTCAAGTAGCAGCAAGAGATGGTACCTATCCCCTTGACACTAGATAAGGAAACATAAGAACACCACAGTGGAATAATATGGATACGTTTGCTGTACATACTTGATTATAGTCTGAGAGCGTGTCAGTGTTAAAATTATTGATGCTTATTATAACGATCTTGTTTCATTAAGAAAAGTTTAGATGGTATTTATTATTGTTTTATAAGGCAGAGAATAGACGGTGATTCTAACTTAATTAGTTTTTAAATGTTTTAAATTATTTTAATCAATTAAAGATAAGATTCTCTTATCTGAAATATTCAATTACATGAACACCTCATTTCCTGGAAATTCTGTAAAAAAATAAAGCTTCCCTTTGTAGCTAGGACAGTCTCTCAAGTGAAATTTTACTGAATACATCTTACTTCCTTTATGTGCCAGAAAACATGCTATATTTTTAATAATGTTTTTCAAAAATGTAGTTATTTAAATAATAAAGACTTTTAAAGGTGTATAGCAAGTATAAAAATATACATACCCTCACAATTAGACCAAAAATTTAACCTTTTGGTAAAGTGAATAAGAGATGATCATCTTTAATTCGAGAGTTCGTAAAGTACTCTGTTCTTTTTTGGACAATCCATCTCAAACTTTCCACTAGCCCCCATGAGCAAATCTTGTTGAGCTTTACTTTGAGAACTGTACATCATGAGCATATTTAATTTTTATGTGCAATGGAAAATAAACTCTAACCAATCCATATACTTTTATATCTCTTGAATTTTGTCCCATCTTGCAGATCTCCTAGTTTACGTAGGACTCATCTATTGCTACTTTTAAGAACCAGTGTGTTAGATGTATCTGTTTGCTGCCCTAAACTGTCTTAATATAGTCTTTTTTTTAATAAACATTCTTTCTGCCTGGTGATTGATGTAATTCCAATGTGGGAGATTTGACAAGAGCCTTAAGCTATATTTTTAGTAACTGTAATTTTCCTTTCTTTTATTAATTATCAATGCCATTTCTAACCCTTTAAAAATGGATTTGTTAATTGATACAGGTAAGTATTAACGTTTGACCATAACTGTTTCTTTATAAAGAAAAAAAGCAGTAGTATTTCTTCCAATTATAAAAAATAACATATGTCCTTTGCAAAAATATCAGAAATGTAGAAAAGTATAAAGGATAAAAAAAAAAATCACCCCATAATACTTCTTTCAAAGGCAGAACCATGGTTAACTTTGTGGTGTTTATTTTTCTGAACTTTTTAATCTTCATACCAGAAACACACATGTGTATTATTTTCTATAATGTTATTTTATTATAGTCTTTTTTTGTAATGTGCTTTTTTTTCAAACTTTCCAAGTGAAATTGACCAGTAACTCTTAAATAGACAACTTGTTCTTGGGGGTATTTCTTCCTCTTAATTCTGTCATATCAGACAGTAAGATTTAGAAGATGATGGATGTAAAGACTGAATAAATGAGATGTGAGATGAAAAATCCCCACCATTTTCAGCTCTAGGGTTTAGAAAATGTGAGGGCACACTCAGGGATGCCTATACCTCTCATAAGTTAAAACAAAACAAGAAAATACTGACTGACATTGCCTGGTAGCCTACCATCTCATTTCTCAAGTGGCCACTGATAAATCTGCAGGGAAACATTATAATCAGATTAGATATTTGGAGCTTGAATTGAAATAATTGTAAATTTTTCCACTTTAGAAAACAAAAGAGGTGAGGGCTGTGTATGTGTGCATGCTCATGTTGTTTTTTATTTGGTTTTGTTTTGGTATTGAAATTGTCTCAAAGGGGGAACTAATATCATCATTAAAAGTTTGATTATAACCAGAAATCCCATTTGGAAATGGAGCTGTTAACTATTCCAGACTGCTGTCAAGACCTTATTTTAAGTAAGATATTTTTCTTTTATGTGACATTTTCTGAGCTTGGCCAAAAATGACATCAAACATATAATTCATTTGAGTGCTGAGTTTCTTCAACATCTTGCAGCACTTAATCAAATTTGAAAAAGATACTTTTTTCACAACTTTATAGTGTAAACCTGTGAATATGTTACATTAAAACTTACTTTAGACAGTTTAATCTGTGTAATATTAGGTTGATTTTTTTTAATGATTAATGCAATAATCAGTTATAAATGGTTATATTTTCAAAATTCTTCACATAAACTCCTGGCAGAACATACAGATGCAGTTTTTGAGTATTGGTAATTTTTCATGCAAAAACCAGATAATTCATAAATTGTATTAATAGCTACATTAAAAATTTAGAAATGCCAGAATGGGCAAACAGAATAATGAAGTTCTTTGAACTAAGAAGATGTCAAAATATTCAGAATATGTCATTAAGAATCTATTTTGAACTACAGAAGTAATTTATATTGATTTTTTAAATGACCACACCAGAGTGTAAGCTTATTTAAAACATTATGCTGCAGTATGTTTAAAATGTGGAAGTAGGCTAGACTTAAGCAATGCTCTAAACCATCAGAAACTTCTACGTTGAGTATAGTCTACATCATATACTTCTGTGCAATCATCACAGAGTTTTGGTCCTAAAAGGAGCATCCAGCCCTACATGTCCATTATATATAGGAAACCAAAGGCCAGTCAATTAATGGGCTTACCCAAAATCACACAACAAAGTAGTAGTACTAGAACTGAGGCCCCCTTGCTTCCAGTCCAATATTCCTTCCACAAATCTGTTCTTCAATTTGATCCAACCTCGAGTAGATACAGTCTGTACATTTTTAATTGGTATTTATTAAAATCTACTTTGGTTTTAGTGAGAATAATTGTTTCTAAAACCTTCTTAACAAACCTTATGTCCTCTAAAGAGCACATTATTATTATACTTGTGCCTTTTCAAAGACTAAACATGTAATTTTGGAATGAATGATAAAAATTGTAATGTTATAGAAAATGTCAGTTTCTAGTAACATAGTGGACTGAGAGTCCAAACTGATCCTGCCACTAAAAACAACTAAAAATGTTGGCTATACCATAAAAATTCTTATATGCTCTTATGAACTTGAAAACACACACACACACACACACACACACACACACACACACACACACACACACACACACACACACACACACACACACACACACACACACACACACACACACACACACACACACACACACACACACACACACACCAACCAGGCACTCTGACAAAACGCTGACAGAAACAACAGGCAACAGAATCAGTCATAAATTCTTGGAATTTTATTCAGACACTAAATGTTAAGTATATATAAAGTATTTCAAGAAATGGTATTTAAAATATAAAGAATAAACAGTTTAAAACAAACTAAGGAAATTTCCTAGAAATAAAAAAAATAGTTGACATTAAAAATTCAAGAGGTTTTATATAGCAAATTAGACACAGCTAAAAAGAACATTAGTGAACTGAAAGATAGAATTGATAAAGTTATGTACAATTCAGCCCAAAAATAGATAGGGGACCTGGAAGAAGAAAAAGAAAACCTAATAAACGTCTAATCATATTCCAGGAGGTCAAAGGGCAAGTAGAGGCAGTATTTGAAGAGATGATAGCTGAAAATTTTCTTTAACTAACTGAAAGAGATCAGTGCACAGAGTAAAAAAGTTTTTAAAAAAATGAAAAGAGGATAAATAAAAATAAATCCAGATGTTGACACATCATGATAATACTTCATAACATTCAACACAAAGAGATCTTAGAAGCAGCTAGAGAGGAAAAAATATTATCCTTAAAAAAAGCAAGAGGTAATTTCTCAACAGCAGCAAGTGAGGACATGAGGACATATTATCTTCAAGGTACTGAGGGAAAGTGTTCTTCAGAGAAACAAAAATTGAGAGACTTAGCTACCTGCATACCTTCACTTAAGGAGATTCTAAAAGACCTAATTCAGACACAAGATAGGAGAACCTAGATGGAAAAACTGCCCTGTAAAGAGAAAGGAATGTAGAAAGTGATAAATATATGAGTAAATCTAGATAAACATTGAGTGAACAAAATAATAATGTTTTGTGTTAAAGATAAAATTAAAATACATATAACTAGAGCATATAAGTTTGAAGAGCAGGTGAAAGGAGTTTGGAAAAGCATTCCATGTTCCTTGTATGGACCCTTATTTGGGAAGAGCATAAAGATACAAATTAAATTTAGACTTTAACACACTAAATATGCATGTTAATATTTTAAAGAAAACTACTAAGAGGATATGAAAAGGTCATAACTTCCAAACTGGTAGAGAAAAAGATAGATTAAGGAAAAATTGAACTCAAAAGAAGACAAGAAAAGAGGGGAAAAGAAATGTAGACTGGACAGGATATTAAAAATAATGGTACAGAATAAGATAGGAAAATAAGATGTAGATATATCATTAATTTTATTGAAATAATATGAAAGGCCAAATACTTTACTTAAAACACCAAGAGTGTCAAGCTGGGCTGAAAAGAAAGTCATTCATATACTACTTACATGAGAAACATCTTAAATATATTGGACCATCAAATCTTTAAGGCAAAATGTATTCTTAGGGATAAAGAGGGTCTCTACGTAATAGCAAAAATTTTAATTTACCAGGAAGATTTAACATTCCTAAACCTGAATGTACCCAATAACACAGACTCAAAATGTATGAAGCAAAAATTGATAGACCTATAAGAAGTAAATAAGCTTATAATAGTGGGATATTTTAATATACTATTCCCAGTAACTGATTTTAAAAGCATATGGAAAAATTAATGAGAATATAGACAATTTGGACTACACAGTTAACATGCTTGATATAATGCATCTAAATAGAATATTGCACTCAACAGCTTTAGAATGCACACTATTTTCCAGCCCCCCTGAGACATTAATGAAAGTGGCCACATAGTGGACTATAAAGAAAGATTTCAGATGATTGTTTTCACAGACTACCTCTCTGACAAAATGCAGATGTGAATAATTAGTAACAATTGATTTTGAATGGTTACTGGTTTCCAAACATGTTGATATGTCTATAGTTGTACTTAGAAGGGAAGTTATAGCTTTAGATACATATATTTAAGAAATTAAAGTTTCCCATGTAAAGAAGCTAAAAAAAAAAAAAAGCAGGCAAAATTAATCCAAAGAAGTAGAAGGATGGAAATAAAGAGCAGGAATCAGTAAAATAGAAAACAGTTTTTAGAATGGGGATACCATAATAAGTTACCAGTAGCATAAGTTCTTAATCCCTCACACATAGTAGATAACCAGAAAATTGATTTGATTTTGTTGCATTAGACATTTGTCACGTACTCTTTATTGAACGTCCTTCCAATTCAGAGAAAATAAGATCTACTTGCTGTGTGCAAGGAGTTCCATAGGGGAAGGTTCTATTAAGAGCTGATTTTATTAGCTACAGAAAAATTTGCTGTTAAAAAGAGGGAAGAGAGAAGCAGACAGAGACTCAAAAATATAATCTGTGGATAAGATTGGGGATTATTTCTCTGGTGTACACCATCAAGGGGTGAACACTTAAGAGCTAACAGGTGATTCAAAGACCAGAGTTTCTTTCATTTTGTTATTCACCATGTCCTAGGGGTGAGCATGTCCCATGTTGCTCACCTTTATGTCAGTGTTCCAGCAAGAGGGAAGGGCAAAGATTCCTGAGTACCAGACAAATGGTTTCATCTTTAAGATGACCCAAAAGTTACACACAGCACTTTCACTCAAATCATACTATCTTGACGTCACATGGCCATATCAAGCTCTAGGAAAGGCTAGACCACATTTGGGTAGCCAAGTGTCTAGCTAGAACTTGGTGTCAGGAGTGAGGAGATGAGGGATGGTTCTATCACTAAAAGGTAAAAGGAGAGAATGAATTCATGGAAAAAATTAGCAGATTCTGTTACATAATATAAACAAAGGCCTAGGAAGAACCAAAGAGGTAGCAGTCCATTTGGTCAGAAGAAGTTTGACCGAGTATCTGAGCGAGGTTTTGAGAGATGAATAAGATTTTACTGTAAGATGAAGGGCAATAAGTACAGCAGTATTTGGAAGGGTGCCCTGCAGGGTAGGCGTCTTAGCGGATTCATCTCCCGGTGCTTGGTCCTTGACTCAGTGACTGGCAACATAATAGACATCCAAGAAACACTTGCTGAAGGAATTAATGAAATTAACTTTTTCTTAAATGGATAATATAATTTATAAGCTAAGAGGAAAGAGAAAAATTAGAATGAAAGAAATTAAAGACAATTTTTTAAGCATAAATCCATGTTAAAATGAAGAGCACAGATGAACAAATAATGAACAAAGTGACTTCAGATAATAAGGGCTAAGAAAATAATATATAACAGGACAGTGTAATATAGTGACTGGAGGACTGCTTTAAATTGGGTAGGTATCAGAAGAACCCTGTCACAGACAGAATCCACACAGTAATTTGAACACAGAAAAAAATTTTTAACAGCTTTATTGAGGAATAATTTAAAGTGAACAATCTGACATGTTTTGATGTTTATAAACACCTGTGAAACCTTCACCACAGTCCAGATAGTGAACACATTCCTCAATTCCAGTACATTTTCATGCCCCATAGTAATCCTATCCAATCCCCAGCCAACCACTAAAATTCTTCCTATCACTATAAAACAGTTTGTATTTTCTAGAATTTTACTTAAACAGAATCATATACTGTATGTATCTCTTTTTTGATCTGGCTTCTTTCACTTGGCCAAAGTATTCTGAGATTTATCCATGTTATTGTGTATATCAGTAGTTTGCTCCTTTTATGCTAAGTAGTAGTCCATGATACAGATACACCACATGTTTTTATATAGCCATATGCTTTTATTTCTCTTGGGTAACTATCTAGAAGAGGAATGGCTAGGCCATGTGATAGATAGGTGTATTTTTGGTATGTTTAACTTTCGAACGTTTGGGTCTTTCCATTGTATTAACCTGCAGTACATTCCATGCTATTTTCAACTCTTCACCTGCTTCTCTGGGAGGTTTTTGAAAATTTTACTCTCATTTCTTCTCACTAACCGAGAAATACCACAACTCAAGTACCACTTTCTTATACCTTGGCTGTCCCTTTTATACAATATTCAAATAACTTAACTCAGATATGCCCACTAAAGATTTTTCCCTTTCAACAGTGAAATTATATTTTATAGAGTAATTTTTAAAAGATTTTTCATGTTAGCTTAACTATTTTCAGAAACTTTGCTCAATAAGCCAAGATATATGATCAGGAGCATGCTATAATTTCTTTTGGTGGCAGATAACATTACAGGATCTCAATTTTCAAAAACCAGTGAGGTGTCATGGTTTAAAGCATGGCCTTTAAAGTCAGAAAAATCCAGGTTTGAGTCTTAGCTCTTCCACTGATACCTGTCTGCTCTTGGATAAATTATATAATACACCTGTGTATTTCTTAAGGTTCCCAGCCAACTACAATTTAAGCCACAGGTTAAGATCCTGAGATGGCACACACAATGGAGCAAAGCACTGAATAGCCAAGCTTCAGGAAGGGCAGGAAGACCAAAGTCCGTGGATACAGGACATCTTGGACTTTTACCGGGATCTATCATCAGACATTTCACCCTAGCTTCTTTGTAGCTTTCTTGAGTACCACCTCCTAGAAAACAGACACTGATTGATTGGTCACATACCACTCAGTCACCAGGGACAGGATCTGTTATCAGAGGAAGGGGTCAAAAATACACTAAGCAAACAAAAATATACCTCCAACACTTGTCCTCTCTTAGTTTCCTCATCTGTGAAATGGGTATATTTATTTGTTTGTTGTAAGGATTAAGTATGTAAAGTATATAGTACCTTAGGTGGTAGCTTTAGTGGCAGTAGTGATAGTGGCAGTAATGATTTAGAGGATTTGCTCTGTGTTGGAATGTGATCTACAGGTTCAGGACATTAAGTGGCATTTTTGGAGACTTATCAGGGGTGTTCTCCCCCTTTCTCCTATGAGTTAGCTAGAGATAGTCAAAGTCTCAGTGTACCTCTAAGGCTTATGTTCTCATTCCTCCAGAAAATTGGCTCTATTCCCTCCATAAGCATATGAGATGGTGCTAGGAGAGTAGTTCGGCAGTATTTTGCGATATCCAGCTCTTCCCCTGAATTTCCTCTACCCATATGTCCAACAAAGACACCACCCATCTTCTGTAGTCCACCTCGTGTATATTGTGAGTAGAGGAAACAACACTGAGGTACTACAGCCTTTTGGCATCAGTTGGCATATTTCTTTGCTCCAAGCAAGGAATCTGGCACTGTCTTCTTTATATGCATTATTACATTGACCTGAAGTGCTTCAGAAAAGTGAGTTCTCTTAGTTTTGTCATGGAAAGGACAAAGGCTTTTAATTGGATGAGATGTTTAATTTTATGTATCAACTTGATGGAGCCACAGGATGCCCTGATACTTAGTCAAATATTATTATGGGTATGCCTGTGAGGGCGTTTTTGGATGAGATTAGCAGTTGAATCAGTAGACTGAGTAAAGCAGATTGCCCTCTCTAGTGTAGATGGATCTCATCCATCAGTCCAAGGCTTGAATAGGACAAAAAGGCTGGTCTTCCTGAGAATGAGAGGGAACTCAAACTCCTCCTTCCTGACCACCTTGAGCTGGAATATTAGTCTTTTCCTGTTTTCAGAATCAAACTGAAATGTCAGCTCATCTTGGGTTTCAAACCTATGGCTTTTATTTATTTACTTTTTAACTTTTTTTTTTAATTGAGTTATAGTCATTTTACAATGTTGTGTCAAATTTCAGCGTAGAGCACAATTTTTCAGTTATACGTGAACATACATGTATTCATTGTCACATTTTTTTCACTGTGAGCTACCATAAGATCTTGTATATATTTCCCTGTTCTATACAGTATAATCTTGTTTATCTATTCTGCATATTCCTGTCAGTATCTACAAATTTTGAAATCCCAGTCTGTCCCTTTCCACCCCCCTCCCCCTTGGCAACCACAAGTTTGTATTCTATGTCTATGAGTCTGTTTCTGTTTTGTATTTATGTTGTTTTGGGGGTTTGTTTTGTTTTGTTTTGTTTTGTTTTGTTTTTTTAGATTCCACATATGATCTCATATGGTATTTCTATTTCTCTTTCTGGCTTACTTCACTTAGAATGACATTCTCCAGGGACATCCATGTTGCTGCAAGTGGCGTTATGTTGTCATTTTTGTGGCTGAATAGTATT
Organism: Camelus bactrianus; assembly: GCF_048773025.1. NCBI lineage: Eukaryota > Metazoa > Chordata > Mammalia > Artiodactyla > Camelidae > Camelus > Camelus bactrianus. Next base: position 44,882,547 of record NC_133541.1, read on the forward strand.
CCATTGCATAAATATACTGCATCTTCTTTATCCAGTCATCTGTTGATGGACATTTAGGCTGTTTCCATGTCTTGGCTATTGTAAATAGTGCTGCTATGAACATTGGGGTGCAGGTGTCTTTTTGAAGTAGGATTCCTTCTGGATATATGGCCAGGAGTGGGATTACTGGGTCATATGGTAAGTCTATTCCTAGTCTTTTGAGGAATCTGCATACTGTTTTCCACAGTGGCTGCACCAAACTGCATTCCCACCAGCAGTGTAGGAGGGTTCCCTTTTCTCCACAGCCTATCCAGCATTTGTCATTTGTGGATTTTTGAATGATGGCCATGGCTGTGGCTTTTAAATGGAACTTAAACCATCAGCTCCTCTGTTTCTTAGAACTTCAGACTCTGACTGGATCTCTAGTTTGCCAGCTGCAGATCTGGGACTTCTTAACCTTCATAATTTTGTGAATCAATTCCTTGTAGTAAGTCTTTCCATATGTCATCCTATTGGTTCTGTTTCTCTGGAGAATCCTGGCTAATACACCTGATAGATTCAGAACAAAACAAAAACCCCTTTTAAATTTTTCCAGCCGAGTGTTTGTTTTTCAGCATCTAGTCTCAGTCCAAAAAAGGGAAGGAAGGAGGAGAGAAGTCTTTAGAAAATATAGTTCCCTCCCAAAATATATTAAATTAATAATGCTTTAGCATCCTGATTCCCAGTTGGAAAATAGGTCATTACCCATGCAAAAAGCACTGTAGAAAATGAAGTTCCCAATTTAGCAGATGATACCCATTTTTTTAAACTTGGTGGTATCTATATTTTATTCTAACAAGATATAAATGATAAAAGTAAAACCAGTTAGTGTTAATATTTTTCTCAAATTTAACAAGTGTAATGCTATCTTATCCTGGATCTTTTCTGCTTGTTTCTTCATGGTTTCAGTTTAATAATGTCTTTCACTTCCTTTCTTGAATGGTGGTATAATGTTACTGCTGTGTTTCACAGAATATCTATCACAGTCCTGTCCACTTTTCTTCCCACCCACCCTAGCTCCATCCCTCAGTGGTTGCATATTGAACATGAGCAAAGTCATTCTTCCAGGGTTTGTAAAGCCCTTTGGGATTATTGAAAATGAATGGTGTTATATAAATGTCAGATTGTTTCATAACAGGTCTTAAAACAATGAGATAATGTCTGTTAAAGTTCCATGGAGAAATGTAGGGCATAAAACCAAGTCGTTTTTATTATTTATATCCATATATTTTGCTATACAATTTAAAGCATTATTATATCCTTTAAAGATATAAATGTTTTGTTTGGGGTGTGTGTGTGTGTGTGTGTGTACATATAGACTAAATAAGTATATTTTATTTTGTTGCTTCATTTTTTTCATTTGAGTACAGTAAATTTGTCACCATAAATGCTGACTGGCTGGAGTAAAATTAGAAATCTAAAGTAATTTATTTTTGAAGTTAAATATAGTGTTTATCTCTTAATTTAAAGCTTTGTTCTTGTGCAATACTGATTTTTTTTCTGTATATATAATGACTTACTGAGTTTTACAAAAACTTTAGTGAAGTTACTTATTTAAAATAATTCTCAAATCCCTTTTTCTGTCTGAGCTTCAGACCCGCATTTCCAACTCTCATTTTAAACACATTTGCTTAAAACTAATAGTGACCATAATTAAGTGTATTTTATTCCTACAAAAACAAGCCCCAGGCCTAATTTCTCTGCTGTTATTAATGGTACCACTGTTCTTCCAATCAGCCAAGTTAAAAAAATCTTAGTATCATCTTTTGCTTTTTCATCTTCTTTTACTCACCCCTCATCCCAGCTCACCCCTCATCCCTACCCCCATAGACATCCCTGTACATCCCTGTACATTTACCTGTCCTTTCACTTCTATTCCTCATCCATTGCTCTAGGTGTGTCTCTCACTACCTCTTCCTAAAGTATTGTCATTAATTCCTAATTGATTTCCTTATGTCTGGTGTTTCCTTATTTTAATTAGTCCTATACTTGTGGAGTAAAGACACATAGACCTGAGGTTTAATCCTAGCTTCATCGCAAATAATTGTCTCCTTTAGGAAATTTAAGCTCTCTGAACCTCAGTTATTTATCTTGAAGACAGATACCTCATGGGTTAAGTTACTGATAATTGACTAGAATGATACATTATGCTAGTCTGTACTTTGTTGGTTTCATGGTTCAAGAGCCATTCAAACTAGCTTAAGTAAAAGGGAGATTCTTACAACCATACAGTGGAATCTCATGAATATCCAAAGACAGAAACCAAAGAGTAGGGATATAGAATGTGACCAGAAACTGAAGCTGTTCTCCTTCCAAAGATATGTAATCTCCTTTTCTCTTTGTATCTCTGCTTTTCTTTCTACATCTGCCCTGTACTCTTCCTTCTATAGACAGTCTTCTCTTTTTATTCTCCTTTAGAATTTTTTTTTGCACACGGTCTCCTAATGACTACCCCAAGTCTGAACGTGCCTTTTGCCTACAGCCAGCTGGCTCAGTCTCACCGTATTTTCAAGAAAGGAATCTGATTGGCCTATCTCATATTTTGACTAGCTACACAAGTCATAGTCCCTTGTGACCATGAATGGCTCACATGCCATCCCTGACCCCAGCTTCTGAGGCTAATAGAGGGAGCAGCAGTTGTGGACAAGACAGATTTCATTACAAGTCAATATGGACAAGCTGGTAATGATGGGCATCTATAGAAATTTTAAGTAAAGTACTTAGCAAAGTGTAATCAATGAATAGTCATTATTTTTATATACCAAAATAAAGTTAAGCCCTGATTTTCTCTCTCCCGCCCTCTCTTTCTTAGACACACATATACACATACATATGAAACACAAAATAAAAAATCTTTAGTTAGCAACATGGGCCTGGAGCCATCAAATAGGAGTTAGAGCTGTAAATTGTTATTTAAGACCTGTGTGATCTTGGGAAAATTACTTACTTTCTCTATCCTTCAGCTTCTTCATTTGTAAAATGGGAGTAACATTCTATCAATTGGGAATTTTATGATTTCAAATAGTTAATCAGGCTTAGTCTTATAAGCTTCTATTGCAGCTCTACGTAGAACTGATTTCAGGCGAAGCTTAATCAGAGGCTAAAATGATGTCAAGTGGACCTAGATTTTCTCTGTGTCTCTGTCTCTTGATTCTCCTTTCGCATCCCCACCACAGCCCCCACGTACACACCCTTATTTGTGCCATTTACGCTTTCCACACAAGGGTTTGAGTAGTCATATCAACTCACAGCTTCTTAGGTTCTAATCCAGTGGACAGAAGGTGCATGCCTTTGTCCCAGAGGTCTCCACAAAAACCTCATACCATCTCATTTTTCTGATACTGTCGTGTGCCCATCCTGAAATGATTACTGTAGCTGTAGAATTAAAGGCTCTAACTGACCAGTTCTGAGTCATGTGCCATTGCTTAAGCCAGAGATAGAGGCAATACCACTAGAGTCATGTGGACTCAGGGAGGGGTGTGTTGACCACAATGGTAACACCAACCTCACATGATTGTCTAGAGGATTAAATCAGATGAAGTAAGCAAAAACCCTTGATCTGTCCTCATTCTGTTCTCTAGAAAACTGTATGCAGAGTCCCCAGGATCTGCTCTAATACAGATTTAAAGTCTTTTCTTCATTATTTCCCCAGACAGATTCCATATTCTCCCCCAACTGCCCTTCATGGATCCTTGGCTATACTCCACCCTTTCTTGTCTGTGTCATATTGCTTATGCGATTCTGTTGTACCATTCTTCTGCCATTTTGGTCTCTGGAATTTTTGTCCTTCTTGTCCCATCTCAAACACTCCACCTCCTATGAACCTTTCCCAAACTCCCTTAGACTCCATTCAGAATCCTACAAAAGATGTGTTTGCGGATTCTTTTGCCAGATGATTCAACAATCTTCATTTCTAACTCCATACCTCAGAAACATTTCAAAACACATTTCCCTGGACATCTCAGTGATTTTCACATAATACTTAGCATATTCTGCCTTGTATTAATCTTATGTATCAATCTATATCATGTATTCTAAAAGCTCACAGTAATTGTCTTTCATTGGATTAAACATAATTTCAAATAATTATACATAATTTATGAAACTTTAAACTGTTTTACTCAAAACAAAATTTTAGTCTTACATTAATATGGAATTTTATAAACTCTTGACTCTAGTATATCTTAGATATTTAGCAATGATCTAGTAAACCAAATATATAGTCAATTCTTAGTAATCCACAATGCTGGTATTATTTATATCATAAAACCCTTTTCTTCCCTAGGTTTGTTGTTCCTTATATGCCTTGGGACTCTATATTTGATTTTCTGTTTATTAATCTATTTATTGAGTACCTACTATATTCTAAGCATTATTCAAGGCACTGAGGATAAAACAGAACAAAATGATGAAGTATCTGTTCTCATGGGATTTACATTCCAGTTGGGCATGGGGTGGGTAGGGACAGGCAATAAAGAAGTAAATACTTGATATAATGTAAAGTAATGACAATTCTGCTAGTTTTAAACTGCCAGAAAGTTTGTTTGCTTGCTTGTTGGTTTGTTTTTAAAATCTCTACGTTTTAAGAGTAGTGTTGGAGAGGAAATTGTCAGAGAGCAGACTTCAAATAAAGGAAGGAGAAGAGCATACTACACTACTTCCTTCACAGAGGTTTCCCAGAGAATACCTTTTCACCTTCTTTAACTTTCTCACTTTTTAATCTCTCTGTGAGCTGGGATTTGCCACCATTTTATATTATAAGCAGTCAGCTTCCTTTGTTTGCTCTAAAAATCAAGAGGCATTCCTAAAAACTGTTTTTAAAGAATGGTGTTTTACTATATGATAGCAATGTTTATTGAACATTAACCTTTAAGTCAGTTCATTCATTTAAGTACTTATAATGGGGAATAGGATTCCTTAGATATTTAATAGTATTACTAGCTTAAAATAACATGTAAATATAATGTGTGCATATAATCACAAAAATGCGTATTTCTAATTCAGATTTAGCAAGTGCTATATTTTTAAAAAATTCCGCTCTTAGCTGAGTTGATGTATTGTTTGTGATTTTATGGGTTAGCTTAAAATTTTTAGTTGAATAATAAAAAGATGACAGCAGTTTCAGAACAGTCACATCATTCAGTATCTGGCAAGTGTTCCACTAAAAGAGGGAAAAATCAAGAATTTACTTGTTATTGACATCACCAGTTTTAATGTAGGTGAGTGTACTTTACATTATTAAACTCAAAGCTGAATAGATTCCAGTACAGAGATTGTCATGTTTATATTGTTCATTCTGTACTGGGTTCTCCACATGGTCTCTCTCTGCCAAGAATTTTCCACAGTCCTCACATCGCCAGTGTCAACTCTGCCGCCCTGCCTCAACTTTTCACAGATTACCTCATCTTTACTCTTTTCAAAAGATCATCTAATATGAGCTTTCTCAACTTTACTCTTCCCCACCACAGAATTCCTGTTTCCGCACGAATTTTTCTAGTCAATCTTTTGTCTTAGTAGGATAAGGTGACCCTAATTCTTTTCAAGGCTAACTATTCCTCTACCCTTTCCCACTGTCTTCAGGAACTTTCTCTTCTCCTTCCTTGTTCTTTTGCTAAAGTCTCTCCATATTCACAAACAGTTTTCTCTCTGTCTCACATCTGCTTATTTTTCCCCAACCTTAAAGATAAAGTTTTAAATTTGTTTCTTCTGTGTGCTCTTCCAAATTCTGCCTTCCACTATTGACCTGCTTCTGAAAAGAGTAATCTTAAATCCCTACCTCTCCTTTTTACAACTTCTATTTCTTGGAATCCAGGTTCTTAACTTCATAGCTGTCCCAAAATTGTCCTTTTTTTATAAATTGAAGTACAGTTGATTTACAATATTATATTAGTTTCAGGTGTACAGCAATGTGATTCAGATATATATATATTCAGGTTATTTTTCCATTGTAGGTTATTACAAGATATTGAATATAGTTGCCTGTGCTTTAATAGCAAATCCTTGTTGCTGGTCTGCTTTATGTATAGTAGTATGTACTGTTAATCCCAAACTCCTAATTTATCCCTTCTCTTCTTGCTTTCTCCTTTGGTAACCATAAGATTGTTTTCTGTGTCTGTTAGTCTGTTTCTGTTCTGTGTGTAGATTTATTTGTATTATTTTTTAGTTTCCACATATAAGTGATATCATATAACATTTGTCTTTCTCTGACTTACTTCACTTAGTATAATATTCTCTAGGTCCATCCGTGTTGCTGCAAATGGCAATATTTCATTCTTTTTTATGGCTGAAAATATTCCGTTGTGTGTATATATATACATACTACATCTTCTTAAGCCAGTCTTCTGTTGATGGGCACTTAGTTTATTTCCATGTCTTGACTATTGTAAACAATGCTGCTGTGAACATTGGGGTGCATATGACTTTTTCAAATTAGAGTTTTCATTTTTCCAGATATATGCCCAGGAGTGGGATTGCTGGATCATACAGTAGCTCTATGTTTAGTTTTTTAAGGAACCCCCATACTGTTTTCCATAGTGGCTGCAAAAATTGTCCTTTTGAAAGACAAAGTCACCCATACTCACTGCCTCTTAGTTCTCATAGACCCCTGAGGAACTTGAGTCTTTTTCTTAGCACCATTGCCTCTTCAGACTTATAACTTAGGGATCTCTGTTACTTCTCTGAAATACATTTTTTACTATTCCATAGCAAAAATAAACATTTAAAAGTCTAAATGTACAATATAATATTAGGTAATGACAATACTGCTTGTTTTCAATTGTCAAAAAGTTGTTTTGTTTTTCTTTTATCAATCTCTATGTTGCAAGGCTCATATTGGAAAAGGCATTATCAGGAGACTGCTTCAAATAAAGGCAGAGAAGAACTCACAATTTACTACCTCCTTCCTGGGACCATCTATATGTAGTCTTTTATGTAAGGGAAAATGAATAAGTAAGAATACACACACATAGATCCTTACTTTTGCAAAAAGAAACATCAGAAAGATCAGAAAATAGTGAAGTTGGTTATTTGTAAGAAGTAGGAGAGAGAGATTGGGTAGAAGAGATGGGGAGGCAGTAACACCACTCTGAGTTTATCTTTTGGTGTGATTTTGACTTTGGGAAATGTATTCATGTTCTATATATTTTTTTAATTAAATTAAGTCCAACAAGCATGGGAAGAAAAAAGAAACTAAAACCAATGTAAACAAACAAACCCAACTATATGTCAAATGAATAACATTACACTGATGAGAAGTAAAAGAAAGAGAAAATTAATTCAAACTTTAAACTTAGTATTTTGATCATATTATCTTTGGTCTAGGCGGGAAACAAGAATAGTAAACAAATTTTGAACTCTTCTTAGTAGGTTTTATTTTTGTTGTACTATAGACATACTAATTATAAAACTTTCATATTTATGAATGACATTTAGTAAGTGAATACATACGTTGATGTTGTTGAGAGCCAGAATTCTCATTATAGAAGACAGGAATAAAAATATGGAATGAGGGAAGACAAAGAAAAACTTTTGGGGAGGGATTGGATTTGCATGAACTCATAATTATATATATATGGAATTTAATATATATATTAATATATTACATATGTGTGTGTATATATATATGTATGTATGTATGTATAGGTAGGTAGGTAGGTAGATAGGTAGACAGATAGATAGATATTTCCTACCTCTGCTAAAAAGGCCTAAAAGCAAAGAATTAATAGCAATGAGTACACCTGGCACCCAGATACTGGTTTTTGGTTTTTTGGTGAGGGGTGTGGGGTTTGTCATTTGATAATTTTTTTTCAATTTCATTGAAATATAGTCAGTTACAATGTGTCAGTTTCTGATATGCAGCATAATGTCCCAGTCGTGTGTGTGTGTGTATTCATTTTATATCCTTTTTCATTAAAGGTTATTACAATATATTGAATATAGTTCCCTGTGGTATACAGAAGAAATTTATTTTTTATCTGCTTTTATATATAGTGGTTGACATTTGCAAATCTCAAACTCCCAGATTTATCCCTTTCCACCCCCTTTTCCCTTGTGACCATAAGATAGTTTACTATGTCTGCGAGTCTGTTTCTGTTTTGTAGATGAATTCATTAGTGTCCTCTTTTTTCTTTCTTTTTTTTAAGAGTCCACGTGTAAGTGATATCATATGGTATTTTTCTTTCTCTTTCTGGCTTACCTCACTTAGAATGTTGATCTCCAGGTCCATCCATGTTGCTGCAAATGGTGTTATTTTATTCTTTTTATGGCTGAGTAGTATTCCATTGTATAAATATACCACAACTTTTTTATCTGTTCATCTGTCAATGGACATTTAGGTTGCTTCCCTGTCTTGACTATTGTATATAGTTCTGCTATCTTATTTCCCACTGAAAGGAACCAGGGTTCTTCAGAGAAATGGAGTATTTCCAAGACTGGAACACCTGTTATGCAAACAAGTATCAAGAGGTCATAGAAGGCATCTTGAAAGGCTCCTCCCACACTCCCATTTCAAATCTGGGATAACTTGAACTTCAAATAATTGATGATGTACAGGTCAAGAACACAAAGGTAAACAACCCAATTTAAAAATAGGCAAAATATTTGAATAGACATCCAAAGAAGATGTACAAACAGCCAATATGATGAAGGATGCTCAACATCACTAGCTATTAGGGAAATGCAAATCAAAACCACAAAGAGATACTACTTCACACCTATTAGGATGGCTATAATTTTTTAAAGGAAGGAAGGGATGAAGGGAAGAAGAAAAAGAAATGTTGGCAGTATGTGGAGAAATGGAAACCCTCATACATTGCTGGTGGGATTATAAAATGGTACAGCCACTTTGGAAAAAGTTTAACAGTTCCTCGAAAAGTTAAATATTGAATTACCAGATGACCCAGCAATTTCATTCCTAAGTATATATCTAAGAGAATTAAGAACAAGTGTTCACACAAAAACTGTACACAGTTGTTTACAACATCATTATTCATAATAGCTGAAAAGTGGGAACAACTCAGACAAAACAACCTAACAAAAATGTGATGTATCCATATAAAGAAATGTGATTCAGTCATTAAAAGGAATGAAGTACTGATTTATGCTACAACATCGATTAATCTTGAAAACATTGTGATAAATGAAAGAAGCCAGACACAAAGGTCACATAGTATGTAATTCCATTGTTAGGGAATGTGCAGAATAGGCAAATCCATAGAGACAGAGAGATGAGTGGTTGCCAGGAGCTGCAGGGGCTGTGAAAATTGTGGCTTAGTGCTGAGGGTGTTTCTGCTAACAGGTACCATTTCTTTTTGGGGTGATAGAAATGTTGTGGGATAATATAGTGCTGATGGTAGTACAATATTGTGATTGTACTAAAAATCACTGACTTATATACTTAAAAGTGGTGAATTTTATGTGAATTTAATCTCAATAAAAATTGCAAAAAATAGTAATTTACAACTGTAATGAAATTTAAACCATTAGGAAAAATAATGTTCATAATGCTACAAGTGAATAAATGAATACTTAGGAGAGAAGGGAAGTCTCCTCCTTATAGTAAGATACCAACCACTAAATGTAGAAGGAGTGATAGAATTGGAAAACTACTATTTGCACAGTAAAGGTTGGTTTGGTGAAAAATTTTCAGTGGATACTAAATTTAGGGGGAATATTTGATGAAGAGCAGTATATTTGCATGATCTTAAAGTGTCTGCCCACTGATTGCGTATTAGTTGCAGTTTGAAACTATATACATTATCTCTCTCTCCGGAGTAGAGAAACTAGGTTAACACCTTGACATACTGATCAGAATTAATATCAGCAATGAGGGGCACCACATGGCTCCTAATACGCTGATAAGGACACAAAATCATGTGTATGGTGTTCTAGTCAGGCATGCATAACCTGAATTCTAATCATAAGGGAGCATCAGACAACCCCAAACAACTTCCTTGTTCTTTCAAAAAAAAAAAAAAAAAAAAAAGTCCATGTTTTGAAATACAAAGAAAGGCTGAGATTAAAGATACAGTACAACAAAATGCAATACATGATCTTGAACTGGCCCTTGGAACAAAGGGAAAAAAATGCTGAAAAGGAACTCAACGGGGCACTTGACAAAATTGGAATATGGATGGTATATTAAAGTATTGCATCAATATTATATTTTTTGAATTTGATAACTATTCTAGAGTTACAATGTAAGACATTATCCTTGTTCTTAAGTACAAACTGAAGTATTAAGGACTAACGGACCATGATGTATGGCAAACTACTTTCCAGTGGTTGAGAAAAAATATATATGTATATGTGCAAAGGGAGAGAAAATAATAAAACTTGTGGCATAATGTTAAAAATTGATTTTTGCATTGAAAACATTTTCATATTCTTCAACTTTTCTAATTCTACATTTCATTAAAATGTAGTAAGTTTTAAAAAATTATTCAAATTGATGGACTGTCGTTTTTTTCTTTGTTTTTTTCCCTTTTTTACTTTTTGAAATATCTTAAACATACAGAAAAGTACAGGGATTTAACCTTTTTTATCTGGAGAATAGTATTTTTTTCATATTTGTTGTAGTTTTTTTTAATGTGAACTTTACAGATACCATTTAAGTCTTGTGTATACTCTCCAGTTTCATTTCTGTCACTCCCCAAAAGTATCCACTGCCCAGAAGTAAATTTGTTTCCTTCTTGTGTATGTTTTTATTCTTTTACAATGTGTATGTAGCCATTAAAAATAATATTGTTAGTGTGCGACTTAAAATAAGTGTTATCAAATGGTTTATTGACACTTAACATTATGCTTTCCACACTTGTCTATTTTCTTAAAAAATACTACATCTTTATTCATTTAAAATGATATACTCACTCAATGCTTATACCTGTTCATGGACTTTGAGGTTCTTTCCATATATTTTCTATTTTAAACATTTTGCGGAAAATATCCTTGTACCTTTCCTGTGCACATAAACAGGAGTTTCTCTAGATTATGTCTTGAAATGGAATTGCTGGGTCTCGGTTCTCATCATCATGATGATCATAATGACAGGTAATATTTACCACAGCTAGGTACCAGAAACTGTTCTAAGTGCCTTATATGTATTAATTTATTTAATCATCAAAACAATAAGTAGACACTATTATCCACATTTTACAGTTGAAGAAGCTGAAGTATAGAATGATTGGGTAAAATTGTCAAAAATCCAGCAGGTAGGAAGTGTCAGAGCCCTTATTCAAATGATGTATGTTCTTAGCAGACACACAATACATAAGCCATGTTCTGTGGAGTATGAACACTTTCAGCTTCTCTAGATACTGACATCTTTCTCTGAAGTGGTTTTACCAATTTATATTCTCAACAGCTAATAGAAGTGTTTTTTAAAGTTCTTAATTTATAAAATTAAAAAAGCAACTCATCCATTTAAGTTTGTTTGGAATGTTTACAGATCTCTAAAATCTGCAAGTCTGAAAACCACTTCCTTACGTGACACTGTTTAGAGGAACATGCTTTATAGAATCATAAGGCTGGAATCACTGCTCCTTTACTTGACACTGTTTAGAAGAGTATGCTTTTATAGGATTATAAGGCTGGGATCCTTGGGCTTTTAAAAGGCCTAGCTATAGCAAGTTTTCTTGAATTCATCTGGACCCAAACTCTTCTATCAACCATATAGGCGTGAAATCTCAGTAACCTTTGATCGTTCTTGTCTCCTTCTCACCTCTTCCCCGTCCTCACCCCAATTCTTTACCCCATGCCCGAATGCCACATTCAGCTAATCAACAGATCTTATATACTCACGCATTGTGGAATCTCTCATCTCCCCTGTTCTAGTCCCATAGGCTAGTTCGGGTTTTTAATACAACTTTCTGGGCACTATTGTAAAAAACTTAAAGTGGTCTTTTCCTCTAAAATCTCCCAGAAGTGATCCATTCTATACACTTATACTAGAGTGATCTTCTTCATATAATTATTATATTATTTCTCTGCTCAAAAACCTTCTATAGATCTTTTGCATACTAATTTAAGTTTAAAATCATCTACCTCTATTCTCCATAATCTTGCTTTCCAGTGGTTTACCATCTTATTCCCTATAACTGCCCTATATTCTATAAGTAGAACATAGATGATCTGGGGTAGAGCTGAAGAATCTATATTTCTATCAAGTTTTCAGGTGAAGCTGATCATGCAGGTCCAATCTGGGTACCACACTCGGACCCACTGCTCTAGTTGATCTGCAGGACCTGGCATGGAGAGGTGAGCTGCTCACTGGATATATATTGAATAGAACTAAATCTCTTTTTTAAAGACTAGAAAAACTCATTTTCCAAAGATCCCAGGTACTAAGCATTCAAATCATAAGAGATGGTTACTTCTTTTGAAAATTTTAAACTTACAGAAAAGTTAATGAGAACAGTACATCAAACCCTTTATACATCTTTTACCTTGATTTTCCAGTGGTTTACATTTGGTTACATTTGCATGTGCTGTATTTATGAATGTATATATGAATGAATGAATGTGTGTATGTGTGTGTATATATCTACACATAATATCTTTTTATTGAACTACTTGATTGTACCTTAGTGATGTCAGATCTTTCCTGTAAATATTTAAGTATGTATTTCCTAAAAACAAGGATTTTTCTCTTTTATAATAGGTGCAACTACCAATGCCAGGAAATTTAACATTGATATAATACTATTAGCTGATTCACAGTCAAAATCCTTATTTTGTCTTTCATCCAAATAATGTTCTTTAGACCCATTTTTTCTTGCCCCTAGTCGAAGACAATGCATTGAATTTAGTTGTAGGGAGACATTTTTAAGATAATGTAAATATTCTCATTCCTCATCAGATTTTCAACCATTAGTTTTAGTATCTACTGATTATTTTCTAACTATCATTCCTTTTATATTTATAGTTTATATTTCATTATTTTAAAAAGAGCTTTCCTTTCTGTCCCATTTATTTACGCATATCAATATAGTCTGTTTTTATCATTATTTATTTTGATGCTCAAAATGAATATTTTTATTTGGTCAATGGGAGTCCCTTCAAGCTGGCTCCTGTATTCTTTTGATACTTTCCCATTAATACTTGAGCATTTCCTTATCTTCTTATTTAATAAAATGTTCTAGACTCATAGTATGCAGTTGGCCCCCCATATCTGTGAATTCAACCAACTGTGGATCAAAAATAGTCAGAGAAGAAGATTTTCAGGAAGTTCCAAAGAGCAAAACTTGAATTTGCTGTGTTCTGGAAACTATTTACATAGCATTTACTTTGTACTTACGTAGCATTTATATTGTATTAGGTATTATAAGTAATCTAGAGATGATTTAAAGTTAAGAATGTGCATAGGTTATACACAAATACTGTGGCATTTTATATAAGAGACTTGAACATTTAGAGATTTGGTTGGTGGGGGGAGGGGTGGTCTTGGGTCCTAGAACCAATCCCCTGAAGATAATCAAGGGATGACTGTATTTTCCTTACCCCATCCTGAAATCATTCTTTTCTCTAAGGAGCTTTGCTTTCTTGAAGTAGAGAATAGTGTTTAGAAATCAAGATCTGAGTGCTAGGTGTGCTCATTCTTATTGCTTCTAGGCTCTCTTAGCCGACAGAGCTGGGAGATATGCTGACAGTCTTGTTACAGCCCCATACCGCAGGGTACATTTTAGTCTCCCCATTCTGTATCTGTAACTGTGTTCTCCAATAGTGAGAATCCTTGTTCCTCTGTTATTTCTTTTCTTCAGGCAAATATATTATTTGAAAATTAACATATTTATTAAAGAAAATTTTTGTCACAAAACACATTTATTCTTACTCCAAACTAACCACTGCAGTATATACTTATATTCTTTTTTACTCTGTACGAATATGTATATAAATATAGAAATAATGTATATTTGTATTTCAATTTTTAAAGTAGTATTGGGAATTACATTGCTAAATGCAAAATCTTATATTTGTGAGACATTTTAGCCCCTCTGCTGTACTATCAGGAGTATGAGTTTACATAATTCTCAGATATGTGGGCTTCATTACTCACTCTGATTTGGGGGATGGGCAAGTCATTTCTAAGACTCATTGTCCTTATCTATAAGATCTAGGTATAAGTAAATAAATTTGATATTACATATTAAATAATATAAAAATCACCAATTACAGACTTCTTAGCATAGCAGGCACTCAGTTATAACCATTTTGCAGATTATCAAAGCAATTATTTACATGTGTAGACAATTCATTAACAAATTTGTTAGTATGTTAAATATATTGTACTAGATAAAAGCACTTTTAAGGGCAGGAAGTTTTGTATCTTCTATTAGTAAAGAAAAAATTGGCAATAGAGCTTTTTAAAATAAATGGATAATATGAATATATATGTATATGCATAATAGCATATAATATATTTAAGGCAAAGTCAGTTACACCTTCAGTACATATAAATCTATAATTAGGAATCATCACAGTTTTATAGACACCCAGAAATTGATGAAAGCATGTGTTATTTGCTGTCAGAATGTGCTTGGTCAGCCTGTTTTTAGCTTTTATGCTTATAACAAGTAATGAAAACATTGGCTTTCCACAGTCAACCAAATATTTGTTTTGCTGCTACTTACTCGTTACTGTAGACTAAATAATTTTTCTTGCCTTCAGCAGCATAAATATGGTTTTATTCCAAGCATTGGACACTTCAGCTTTAATTTTATTTCTGTGCATATAATGCCACATGTGTGCTCCTATAATAAAATTGGAAATACTTTATCTTCTGTTATATAGTAAAGGAACTCATTGTACTCAGGTATACAAAAATTATTCCCAAAGAAAAAGATAATGGTTTATCTGCTAAAATGAAATGAGGAAAAAGCATGCTGGCATGGAACATAGAAATATAACTCTTCTAAAGAAAAAAGCAGACATTGAAACTCTGAAATGTTTAAAACAGGGCATCCTGTATGCTTTTCAATAAAAACTGGTGATGGCTGTGGTAAAATGTTTCATCAGTATGATTGTACTCCTAGGTCAAAAAAAAAAAAAAAAAAGGATGGAGACAAGGGGAAAAATGAAGTTAATGAATAAAACAAATGGCACTCATTGTGTCTTACTAAGGAAAAATATAAGGATTATTTGAGATGTATTTATTTTTTGCTTATTTTTATAAAGAAATTGAGGAAATTATCAAAATATTGATACAGGACAAAACATTTTATAATTAACATTCAAACAGTGGCAAGCTTATTTTCACAGTCTGCAAAGTTCATTGTGTTTAAGAGTCAAGGTTATAACTAAATCTGCCGGGGCTTGTTAGCGTCCTGTACTTACCCCATCTTACCACTTAGAGCATGGGAGTGTGACTCTCTCTTTATTTGCTGGTGTATGTCACTATACTGTGAGTTTCTGAAAAACATGGCCCATCTTGATCATAGTTTATTTACTCAACAAATACCTTTGGGGCATGTACTGTGTGCCACTCTTTGGACATTTTGGATACACCAGGTGACAAAATAAAGACTTCTGGAATCTTTTCACAATGTGTATGTATATCAAATCATAACTATATACACTTTAAATATCTTACAGTTTTGTCAATAAACCTGAGGGGGCAGAAAAAAGACTTCTGCCCTAATAGATCTTATCTTCTACCCATATGGGCAGAGTTACTGGCACATGCATAGTAGACTTCCCCTCAGTCATAAGATGTCCACACCATTTTCTTTCCCAGAATCCCTTATCAGACCTCCCTTTGCATATTATTGGCCAAATCTGGGTCTTCAGGATTAATCACTGGCAAAAAGGAGCGGGGCTTCTTAAGGGTAAGCAACCAGAAGAAGACTATTACCACAGCTACCAGCTCACCTGCCCCTGTGCCGTCAGCTTTCCTGTCCTCCTAGAACTCTGAATGAGCTTGTTCCTGGCAACTCCTCCACTTGTGCACCAGATCCTTGCTGATGTCACTCCAACAGTTCTCTTTTTTCTCTCCTGTGCCCTCTTTATGGGATCATTTACTATCAGCATGAACATATGTAGTATTTTGTCCATTAAAAAAAAATTCTTTTGTCCCCACATTCCTCTTTAGCTCTTGTTTGTTAGCTCTGTTTCTCTTTCCAGAAAAACTCCAGGAAAGAATGTATGTGCTCACCATCTCCAACCTCTCCTCTCCCGATCCCTCTTAAATGTGCTCATTAGATTTTCATCCTCACAAGTCAGCTGCGTGGTCCTCCTCTTAAGTGAGCGGTCATCAGCATTTTGCCCTGTTAATCACTTCCCCTTCTTTCAGTCACCTTCTTTACTTAGCCTCTTTTTTCTTTTCTCTTTTACTGCACTTACTTCTTTCGTGGTGTCTTTTAGTCTCATGGATGTCATTATCAATCTAGGTGCTAAAAATCTGCAACACGTTTAGTAGACATCTTAAATTTAACATGTCCCAAATTGAACTACTGATCTTATCTCCCAAACCTGCTCCTCTTGAAATCTTACTTTCTCGGTTAGTTTTAGAGTCATCCTTGACTTCTCTTGTTTTTTAATACCTCTCATTCAGGAAATCCAGGGTATATAATCTGACCACTTCGAATGTTACTACTCTGGTGGGAGCCATAATCATCTCCCACCTAGATTAGGGCAGTTACCTCCTAACTGATCTCTGTTTCTGCCTGTGGCCTGGGAAAGTCTACTATCAATATAGTAGCTAGAATGGTCCTTTAAAAAAATAAGTCAGATCTTGTCACTCCTCTCTCTTCAACCTACCAGTGGGTCTCCTAAAATCCAGAGTCCCAGTGTTTGTCTACGAGGGTCTATATAATCTGTGCCCCCACCACATGCTTGTAGCTCCCTTTCATTCACCCTATTCTAGGCACAGCAGCCTCTTTGTTGATCTGAGTACATGCTTGGCGTGCTCCCTGCCTCAGGGCCAGTGTATGTGCTCACCCCCTGTCTGGACTGCAGCTCCTCTGGAGATCATGTGACTCGTTCCCTTATGGATCAGGTCTTATTCTCATTGAGACCTTCTTTGACCACCTCTGCTTGGCACTCCCTAATTGTCCCTTCCTTACTTCATTCTTCTCTGTATTATCTATTTATTGATTTCTGTCTTCCCTACCAGAATTTTTGTCTGTTTTCTTTATTATTGTTTCCCTAACACTTTAAACAATGTTTAGTATGTGGTAGGTATTCAAAAAAAGATATTTGGAAACTGAGTGAGTGAAATGAAAGATGAAAGATGAACTAACTGGTGTAAAACAGTCATGATTTGTCCTCTAATTTGTCTGGGCATCCTGTGGCCCAAAGCAAGTCTGGATTTTGTTTGTGAAAAAGAAGGTAGAAGAATTAATTATTACTTGGGCAATCAACTGTGTAACACAAGCCCATACTTGTGAATAACCTAATGCCTCTTTCGCTTTCTCCTCTCCCTCATTTCTTTCTTACAAGGACCTATGAGGAGGGTAGGATGGTATTTAGATGGTATTTTGCACAAGGAAATTGTGGCTGAGATAAGGTCATTGATTTTTACCCAAGAACAACATGCTGGTAGGACCTAAATTGCCTGAGAGCAGCTGCAGTCCTCTTTCCATAGAGGTGACAGTATCTAGGACAGTATTTTGTGAAAAACTGTGTAGTCCTTCATGTGAACCAAGAGAGCCTTCACCTCCAGAAAAGTGATTATGAATCTGCCTTTTTCTTTGCCTGTTGTCTCAAAATGAAAAAAAAAAAAACAACACTGAATATTTAATATAAATCTATTCTTTTCTGTATTTTTGGATTAAAGTACCTTTGTAATAATTCATACATTAGGTACTGATATCTTATTTACTGCCAGTGTGTACTTTTTACACAGTGGGATGTAGAGTATGCTTTGCCATCAGATTCCTTCATATTTTGCACACATCATTCCTTTCTCTTCCCCACCCATAATCATCTCTTCCAGCAACTATTCAAGCCAGAGCAACAGCCAAAATATCCCAAATACTAAATAAAATTGTTATTTTTAATCAGTCACGTAGGATGAGCAGGCATAATTGTCACCTTTTTTTTGTTACATAGCAGAGAAGAAATTTGTAAACTCTTCCACCAAGAAGGAATTATTTAAAGTATTCAAGTATGCTGAGCTACTCATATCCTAGCTATGTATAGATACATAGACACGTACCATAAGTGTGTACACATTATATAATGCATGAGATACAGTAACTGCATATAATAAAATATCTAACACTAAAGCTATTCCAAATGGGATTTATTCCCTCTTTGACATTTCAAGATGCATTTAGGAATTTTGTAGCTCCTTTTGGTGGACATTAGGGACATTATTTGTCATTGCATCTTGGTTAAACAGATGTTCAGATTCACAAAACTTGTGAAGAATAGAGTCCATTCGTGTTTACTATTAAGTGAAGAAGACACAGTAACTTTTGTTCTCACATGAGATGAAAGGAGCAGATGAAAGCAGTTGGGTTCTATTGGTCTCAGACTTGAGAATGAATACATCTTTGCTGAGTTTAAGAAAGATGCTTATTAATGAAACTACTGTTTCCATTTGCCCTTTTTAGCTTTTACAGTTATAAAAGTTACCTGTTTCAGGTTTTACTTCTTTCCTGAAATTAGACAAGCAGTTTCTTTTCCATCTGGTTTTTATGTTGGCATCACAGGTCTGTGTGTTTTGACTGACGTGGTGATAGTCAAGCCTCCCACCTGACTAGGACTTTAGCATTCTTGTCTTTACTATTCTTTTCATGCTTAACCTGCTGATGTAAAAGGACCAAACGTAATCTTGCATCCAGTAGAACTCAGTTCAATTGCTAGTACTGGTATCTATGTGGCCTATTATTATTTCCTTCAAGATTTATATTTTCCATGTCAATGTTTGGGTGCCTTTTTGTATATGTTGGCCATTTATTTGACTTTCTTTGATCCTTTGTTGTCTAAAAACTAAGAACATTTCTTCTATCAGCAATCTGTGATAGTCCGTTTCAACCATATTTTCATATATCATCTTACTGCTACTTCCAAAAAAGGAAACATTCCCTCCAGCCAGCAGCTGTTCCACCTTGTTCCTCATCAGGAGGGCTGGCACCAGCTCAAGCTCTGTCAACACTGTTCCATCAGATAAAGCTGTTGGTAACATGAAGGATGAGAGGGTGTATCCACATGTTTCGGGCACTGAAGAGGGGTTAGCAGCATTCTTGTTGCTCCCATGTTAGCCTGTGCTCTTGCCTGAAGTCTAGTCTAATTTAGCTGTGCCTTAGTGCTGGGAGTGACTCTTGCCCAAGCATGTATCAGCATCTGTCCGATAATACTTGAGTCATTTGGATAAGAACTCATGTTTTCTGGTTTTCATTGACAAAATAGTTAATAATTAAGTGCTTGTACAAGATCTTTATATAAACATCATTTTTAATAAGCTAAAAGCCTAATCAGAATATAAGCAGTATGTCTGCAATCTGTTATCATCTGTACTGTTTCACCAGTTATTAACAGAACTGGATAAGCTTCACTTTAAGAAAATGTTATGCAGCATGGAAAGTTTCATTTCACCTATCATAATGATGGTCGTCTAGAAAGCAAGAAAAGAAGTATCAGACAGAAATATTCCCTACGGGCTTCCTCTCTTTGTGGAAAGAAATCTGGCATTACACGTGAAGTTTTTTTGGATTCAGAAAAGGACTTTGGAGAGAGCCTCACAAAACATATCACTGTGTCCCGAGGGATAACTATCATTCTGAACATTACCAGTTGACCATCCTGAATCACATTCTGTATTCCATGATCAATTGTGTCAAATCAGAAAAGATTTAGTCAAAAATCTCCAATCTGAATTCTCTCCATCTTGCTAGTTCTGCTAAGTGCTCAGGGATCATGGGGTTTCCAGGCAGCTTCACTACCTTTGTTACTTCATCTTTACCCTGCTGCTCTGGACCACTTGTGAGTCTCTCAAAACCTTTTTATCCTGTTAGCTTAAGTCTTAAGCTAGAGGCAAGCCTAGACAGTAGGTCAGAGGTTAGAACAGGGGTTTTCAAACTGTAGCCAGTAACTCACTGGTGGAACATGAAATCAATAGTGTATCTTAATCAACATTTTTTAACATTTTTTGTTGATTTATAATCATTTTACAATGTTGTGTCAAATTCCAGTGTAGAGCACAATTTTTCAGTTATACATGAACATATATATATTCATTGTCACATTTTTTCTCTGTGATCTACCATAAGATCTTGTATATTTTTCCCTGTGCTATACAGTATAATCTTGTTTATCTATTCTACAATTTTGAAATCCCGTCTATCCCTTCCCACCCTCCACCCCCTTGGCAACCACAAGTTTGTATTCTGTGTCTATGAGTCTATTTCTGTTCTGTATTTATGCTTTGTTTTTTTTGTTTTTGTTTTTTAGATTCCACATATGAGCGATCTCATATGGTATTTTTCTTTCTCTTTCTGGCTTACTTCACTTAGAATGACATTCTCCAGGAGCATCCATGTTGCTGCAAATGACGTTATGTTGTCAGTTTTTATGGCTGAATAGTATTCCATTGTATAAATATACCACCTCTTCTTTATCCAGTCATCCGTTGATGGACATTTAGGCTGTTTCCATGTCTTGGCTATTGTAAATAGTGCTGCTATGAACATTGGGGTGCAGGTGTCATCCTGAAGTAGGGCTCCTTCTGGATATAAGCCCAGGAGCGGGATTCCTGGGTCATACAGTAAGTTTATTCCTAGTCTTTTGAGGAATCTCCTTACAGTTTTCCACAGTGGCTGCACCAAACTGCATTCCCACCAGCAGTGTAGGAGGGTTCCCCTTTCTCCACAGCCTCTCCAGCATTTGTCATTTGTGGATTTTTGAATGATGGCCATTATGACTGGTGTGAGGTGATACCTCATTGTATTTTTGATTTGCATTTCTCTGATAATTAGTGATATTGATCATTTTTTCATGTGCTTATTGATAATTTGTATGTCTTCCTTGGAGAATTGCTTAGTCAGGTCTTTTGCCCACCTTTGGATTGGGTTGTTTGGTTGTATCTTATTAAGTCGTATGAGCTGCTTATATATTCTGGAGATCAAGCCTTTGTCGGTTTCATTTGCAAAATTTCTCCCATTCCATAGGTTGTCTTTTTTGTTTTACTCATGGTTTCCTTTGCTGTGCAGAAGCTTGTAAGTTTCATTAGGTCCCATTTGTTTATTCTTGCTTTTATTTCTTCTAGGAGAAAATTTTTGGGATGTATGTCAGATAATGTTTTGCCTATATTTTCCTCTAGGAGGTTTATTGTATCTTGCCTTATGTTTAAGTCTTTGATCCATTTTGAGTTTATTTTTGTGTATGGTGTAAGGGAGTGTTCTAGTTTCGTTGTTTTACATGCTGCTGTCCAGTTTTCCCAACACCATTTGCTGGAGAGACTGTCTTTATTCCATTGTATACTTTTGCCTCCTTTGTCGAAGATTAGTTGACCAAAAGTTTGTGGGTTCATTTCTGGGCTCTCTATTTTGTTCCATTGGTCTATATGTCTGTTTTTGTACCAATACCATGCTGTCTTGATGACTGTAGCTGTATAGTATTGTCTGAAGTCTGGGAGAGTTGTTTCTCCAGCCTCTTTCTTTCTCTTCAGTAATGCTTTGGCAATTCTAGGTCTTTGATGGTTCCAGATAAATTTTATTATGATTTGTTCTAGTTCTGTGAAATATGTCCTGGGTAATTGGATAGGGATTGCATTAAATCTGTAGATTGCCTTGGGCAGTGTGACCATTTTAACAATACTGATTCTTCCAATCCAAGAGCATGGGATATCTTTCCATTTTTTAAAGTCTTCTTTAATTTCCTTCATCAATGGCTTATAGTTTTCTGTGTATATTAATCAAAATTTTTTATTTAATGGAATGGCATAGACCAGAAAACATCAAAGTACACCACATATAGTAAGGGTAAATATTGTTCTGTGAAATTTTTTCATTATATTTAGTAACAATATGAAATTCCCACTTTTGTAAGTAAACAATAGTGTCAGTAATTTCATATGGTTCAATCTTACATACAGTTTTATATATTAGCTATATATACCAAACATACATGCATGTAGAGCTCAGATGAAAAACTTATTTCCATGATAAGTCACAGTCCAGAGAGTTGAAAATCACTGGGTTAGAATAAATGTCTAATAGCACTGTGCTAAGCCAGAAAAAAACTCCACCGAACTCTTCCTCTTCGTTCTAAAATAGCTAGCCTCTGCTGGGTAGAGGAAGACCAATTCATGAGAAACTTATAATTAATAGACAGTATTAATAACTAATAATTAGTAATAAACAGTATTCATAATTAATAGATACTTCAAATGCTAAGTCTAGTATGCAGATGAACTATAAGATTTAGAGACATTCAGAACAGTGAGAAATACCACTATAGTCAAAAAAAGCTTCCTTCTTGAAGTGAAATGAAGAAATGGGTCTGACTAGACTAGAGGGCTCATTTCTGTGACATTTTTATGTCTGTAATATGAGTTCACTAGTTCAATAATTTGTTGAAGCTTGAAGCAACATAGAAGAAATAACCAGTATAAGGGAGAAATCATGAGTAGTACATAATTTTGATGAAATAGAATCAGAAAACAGTGTCACTTTGAAAACCACTAGCTTTAATGTGGTCAAGGACCTACTGTTTGGATAGACTTGAAATCTTGCTTCAGAGCTTATGGTACCTTAGAAGATAGCTTTAATTTTACTTAGTTGATTTTTTTGTTTGTTTCTTTTTTTTTTTTTTTGAGGTTTGAATTTTCTTTTAAGAAATTTGGAAAATGTAGAAATTATAACCTCAGGGAAATATATTATTTTACTTACCAATTTAAAAATTTCAGATTTCTTAAAATGAATGTGAAATCCAAGACCTCAGGGATATTTATTTTGGAAACTGTTTTATTGTCTAGATACCTGGAAGTATTTTTAGAAAAAAAAGCATCATTTATCATGTGTCAGTGAAGGATTAGTGTTTGCATATTTTTCTGAATGGATAGAATTAGATTTAGATCTCAGAATACTGCAATATCCTCAAAAAAAAAAATCTGTTCCTCATACATTTCTCTTGCAAAATCCACCTCTTTTACTACTGGTTTCTAGTCCATACCTTATGTCCTACTGTGACCATTTTAGCCACAATTTTTTTTTTTTTCTGTTGGGCTATTTTAACAACCTGCTAACAGGCTGCCAACAGATCTCTGTTGCTAATCTCAGATCCTGCCAGTGCATTCTGTGTGTGGCTTTTCTTAAACACAAACTTGATCATGTGTCAATCCCCTTCATAAAATTCTTTAACGGCGTCTCGTTTTCGACAGGATAAAATCCTCTGCATGCCATACAAGGCCCCACATGGACTAAACGTTGCTGCCACACTAGTTCCATCTCTCACTGTGGATCCCTTGCTCCATACAGGCTAAATGTTTCTACATACCAACCTATCACCCTCCCTAGCCTTTGTGTCACAGCTCCCTCTTTCTGAAAGTCTTCTCTACGTAACAAACATTGCCTTCATATTTAAGTTGCTGTTTAAGATCGTTTCTCTAAGATGTCTTCCCTGATCTCTCCTTCATCAGTAGACCGATGGTTCTCGAGTGGTTTTCTGCACATTAGAATCACCTGGAAATTCCAAGGCTCAGGAAGTGAGACCCAGGTGTCAGTATGTTTTGAAGCTCCCCAGGTATCTGGTCAATATGGTTTTAAATATTCATCCATATCTTCCTATGGTTATTCTGTTACTTTATTTTTACTTTTAATTGCTTAAGCCACCTGAAAATTATTTGAGTCTGTGATGTGGGGTGACAATTTAAGGTGTGTAATTGAGCAGATTAAAGAGACAAATGACCAGTTGTTAGTACGGCATGGTATGCATTCTCACAAAGGTTTGAGGGAGTAAAGAAAAGGCAGTTAATCTAGGTGGCAACATATCTTTCTAGATATCCTAAACCTGGTAGGGTCATCGGTTACTGAGACCAGTAGTCTCCAAAAAATGTTTTATTACACCTGTAGAATAAAGTTTTTTGTTTGTTTATTTTTAACAATTTTAT
Organism: Camelus bactrianus; assembly: GCF_048773025.1. Classification (NCBI taxonomy): domain Eukaryota; kingdom Metazoa; phylum Chordata; class Mammalia; order Artiodactyla; family Camelidae; genus Camelus; species Camelus bactrianus. Next base: position 44,906,611 of record NC_133541.1, read on the forward strand.
TGAGATAAAGTTCACATACCATGCAATTCACCCATTTACAGTGTGCAGTTCATTGGTTTTTAGTATATTCAAAGATCTCATCAAACATCACCAAAACTTTAGAACATTTTCATCATCTTAAAAAGAAATTATGGTTCCAGAGGGATGGATAGTACCTCTACTATCTCCTACTACAGCCTCAGCCTCCCCTTCCCCAGACACAGGCAACCACTAATCTACCTTCTGTCCGCATAGATTTCTCTGTTCTAAATAGTTCACATAAATGGAATCATTTAATGTGTGGCTTTTTGTGATTGGCTTCTTTGACTTAGCATGTTTTCAAGGTTCATCTTTGTTGTAGGATGTATCAAGTACTTCACTTGCCTTTTGGTTAAATAACATTCCATTTTATGGCTAATACCACATTTTGTTTATTTGTCAATTGATGGACATTTTGATTGTAAAATAAATTGTGAACACTTCCAACATATGTATTTTTTAATAGACTTTATTTTTTTAGAGCAGTTTAAGGTGTACAGCAGAAATGAGCAGAAAATACAAAGTTCCCATATAGCCCTCTCCACCCACACATATATACTCCCCTACCCTCAACATATGTATTTTTAAAATGTTTTTAAGACTCCTGTAAGTACCACTGAATGAATATATTGTGTACTATACATAACATATGCCCAAAAATAAGTTTAAAAGATACAACATAGCACTAGTAGCATTCTAACATTTTTTTTCACCTCTCAGTGAGTCATTTGTATACTATAAACCTTTCACTTTTGTGAATTTTTGAGGCTTCTGGTTCAGGTGAGTAGGTCAGCTGAATAAGGGTGTTCCAGACAGAGGATGCAGTGCATACAAATGCATGGGAATGAGAGAAGGTACGACAACTTTTCTTGTCTTGCAAGTTGTGTGTCTGGAACATAGAGTGGAAAGGAATTTTCATGTAGTCATTTTTACCCTCTCCTTCACTGTAATAATTTAAGGCGAGAATATCTATATTCTTTCTCTCTCTCTTTCTCTCTCTCTCTCTCTAAATATATATGTATATATATATCTGTTTATGTATTTCAATATATATACATATATATGAATACCTAAGAAAAAATATTTAATAAAAGTTTTATTATAATATTTAAGTTTTGTTATTACAATTGACCCTTCAAAACCAAGGGTTTGAACTGCACAGGTCCACTTATGTGGATTTTTCAATAAATGCATATTACATTACTACACAATCTGCGACTGGTTGAATCTGTGGATGTGGAAGCATGGATACCAAGGACCCGCTATAAAGTTATACTCGGATTTTTAACTCCTGGGAGTGTTGGCGCCCCTAACTCTCCACATTGTTCAAAGGTCAATTGTATTATTTGGCAGGGTATATTAGGCACTATATTATGATACTTTCTCTCTGGAAACAACCTTACAGTTTGGGCTCCTTTCAAATAATCCCAACCCAAAATTAGCATTCATCTTCTATTTACCACACCTTTCTGGCTTATTTATTCCTGAATACCTTAGTTGCAGAATTTTCTATGACTTAAGGAGACTGGCTGAGTCTGCTATAGCAAAACAACATCAAAAATAAGTCCTTTGGTCTTTCCCTTCTACAAAACCCATGAAGAAGTCCCTTACACTTTATTCCATATTGTACTGAGTTGCATATGAGGCATATATAGAAGAATAATTATGTTTATTCTTACCAGTTTGGCTGTAGTTGAAGAGAACATGGTTGTAATATTTACTCTACTACAGCCAAAGACTCTGCTAGCCTGTGGTATCTTGTGATGATTCCGGGAAGACTGTTGGGATAGAATCCAATCAACTTAGTTTCTCAGAAATTATTTCTCAAGGTTGGCTTGCTTATTTTTCTGTTATTCACACTCTTATTATTCTAGGTATTTTAACAGTGTATCACACTAATTAATTTACTACATTGCATACTCTTAAGGTGATAATAATTAATACTGAGCTTACCATCTAAGAAAATAGAGACAAAGCATTTGTGATGTTGACTTAAGCCTTTACTCCAGTGAGTAATAAAGTTGGGAATAGAATGCAAAGTTGCTAATTCAAAATATTGAACCAGTCCATCCAATGCGTTGACTTTTTTTTGTGACTAAGCCAAAGATTTTTTAAAAATTAATCAGTGAGAATGTGTCTGTAATTATGTTCTAATCCAAAATAAGAGGGTGAGAAATTTTCCACTTCACCCAGAAAAAAGTGTTAAGATTGCTTTGGTAACGACTTTAGTTTATGAAATGAATCAGACAAACAAACTGAAATAATCCTTCTTCATTAAAGGATTAATTAATGCCTTTTGAAAACAGGCATATTTAAAATAATTTTTTTCTTCAGCAAATGAGTTTTCATACTATAGAATTCAGAGACTTTAAGCTGATAAGCCACCTCAATGAGTATTATATTTTTGTTTCCTGATCATTTTTTGACTGTAGGTACCACATAAGTAGTAAGGTACCACATAAGAGACGTTAAGCCTAAGACGGCACCTGATGACTGCAGCTTCTCGTAGTTGGGGACATCACGTTTATCAGCCCACTCTGCTTTGTCATACCAGCATTTCCCACTCCCTTCCGATTACTTTCTTTAAGAAGCCACTTTCCTCTGAAATAACACTTTCCCTTTTTAAACTTTATTCACTCAAATAGTATTTATCAAGTGCTTGAAACCATATAGGCGCTGCTCTAGGCTCTCAACATAAAATGGCAAATAAAGCAGAGAAGTCCTTGCCCTCAAGGAACTCACATTCTCGGGTCCAGTTTTGGTGCACTTCCTAGTCAGAGCTCACTGACATTCACTCATTACATACTTTTTTTAGTTTTCAGCTTTTTCCGAAAGGATAGGTTTCCAAGTGCGATGCCCTGGTCTTTCTAGTGGCTGCTACTCCCCTATTGGATTTAAATGAGTTATGATGCATGAAGCACTTCGAACATTGACTGGCACATGGAAAGCACTGTTTGTGTAAGGGTAGCTACAGGTACAGATAGGATCAAAGCATTTTCCATCCTATCAGAATACCGGCACATACTGGTTATTCTTAAGCAAATTTAGAATTATAGGTAAGCCTCATAATTAAGAATGCTCAAGTGGTAGAGGGCATGCTTAGCATGCATGAGGTCCTGGGTTCAATCCCCAGTACCTCCTCTATAAACAAACAAACAAACAAACCTGATTACCTCCCCCCAAAAAAGAATGCTACATTGAACATTCAAATTTAGAGAAATATAAATTGTCTTGATAATTCACTTCACAAAAGGATTTTCCACATTTCTTCCAATTGTAAGTTTTATTAGTCCTTTGAAAATCTGATTTAATATATGGATATATTTTTTATTCAAACAAGAATGTTAATAAAATGAAAAATATTGTGTCTACTCCTTGCTTCTTCAAATGAGATTTAATCATTTGAAGGGAACCATAACTATAAAGTAGCTTATAGACATAAAATATGTTACCCTGTATTCTCTGCCAAGTAATAATACCTCATATTTATATAACATGAATAGTTTACAAAGTCCTGTCACATGCCTCATTACATTTAGTTCTATAACAGTCCTGAGAAGTAGATTAAACAAGTATTATCGTGTCCATTTTGCAAATAAAGAAACCAAGTATTAAAGATATTTAGTACTCACCCTAAGTTAAACAGTAGATTTGAGGAGGCAGATCTTCTGTCCAATGGTCTTTCCACTATAAAACTGCAAAACATTGTTTCCTTTAAAAATAAAACAAAAGAAGCCACAAGCAATATGACCTGTTAGCTTGAAGCCAGAATCAGCAGACTGAAGGCTGGCCTACAGTTCACAACATTACCACTAGAATTGAGCAAGGTGACCCCCATCCAACTCACCCACTAACCCCAGGTTTCAGAAAACATATTTGGACACAGTCAACTTCAGATGAAGAATAGTTTGATGACCTTTTTTCTGCTCTCATTTTATCTCAAAATTCAGTTTGTTAGAGAGAGAGATCATTAAAGATGGAGATTGGGGAAGCGGGAGTGAAATCTGAACCAGAATTCGTAGAACATGGTCTAGGCAGGTAAAAAAAAAAAAAAATTCTGAGACACTGAACAGAGCCAGAAACACTGAGTATGGTCCTTTCAAATAACTGCACATATTTTCACACTTAAATCAGAATATTCTGATAGATGTGGGAAAATTATTTTACCAGGATATTTTTCAAAGTTCTTTCCTAGAATAATTAGGGAGAAATCCCAACAAGATTTTGGAGTCAATTTCTCTCTGTCTCTCTTTCTTGCCTGTGCTCTCTTGTTCATTGAACCACTGAGAAGTGCATTGTTTGTACTGATTAAAAGAAATGTGGATATTAGAACTGTAACTTGGAACTGTAATTTTATCAACTAACTCAAGCTAGTCCCATAATAAGAAAATACCCTGTAAAAAAAGTCTTAGAAATGAGTAAATCTAGCATGGCTCAACACACTTCATTTCAGTTTGTAAAAGGCTCATGAACACTAGTGAACAATTTCCTTGCAGTAGAGACCTGCAAGGTACAGTTCTGCTGTTGCTTGCTTACCATAATGAAGTTCGGATTCCTTAATCTGGCACTCAGAGACTTTCATGATCAAATTTTTATCTCATTTTCCTTATACCCCCATCTTATTCAACTGTTCCTCGTTTTCACAAAACAATTTTCCTCTTCCTCGTGTGTCTCCTGTGCTATGTTGTTTTCATGCTTTGGTTATGATGTCTCTTCTCCCTGCTCAGAATGGCTGAATCTTGTTTCTCCTTCAAGACCTGGTTTTACTGCCACTTCCTCCACCCACTTTCCCTCCCCCTCCTCTGCATAAATTTCATAAGTACTTTATCAGGACTTCTCAGATGTCATTTGTACCACAGCACAGTTAAAGAGTGTGGCTTATCCCTTTTCCAGCCTAAAAGCTCCTTAACATCAGAACTGTCTTTGTTTCCCTTACTCTCATACAAAATAGTGTCCCCCTCCCCGTAACTGTTTGCAGTGTAATAGAAGAGAAAGAGCGCGGTCTTTGAAGTCTGACAGCTCTGATTTCAAATCCTTGCTGTGTCATTTATTAGCCATATAACCTTGGGCAAGATACTGAACCTCTCTGAACTTCTGCTTCCTCACGCATAAAATAGAGCTGATAATATCCCTTCTGTTGTTACAGCATTCAGTTAAGCGAGAAAGCAGGCACAGAGTTCTTAGTGTTGTGTCTCAGACATGCTAGGTCCTAAAAAATGGTGCTGGTGCTGGTGCTGGTGCTGGTAGGAGTCATCTTCTTGTATTTTAGAAGCCACTTTATTGCCTCAGTTTCCTCCATCACGTAGAAGTTGTGAAGAATACTCTGTCATACCACACATGCAAGTATTTAAGGACTATTTTGAGCCAGTTTGTAAATGCTCATAATTACTTGAAGAAAAGTACCTAAGGAGTTTTCTACAAAACAATAGAACCCTCCTTTAAGTACTGTTAGCAAGCATGATATACCGCAGGGTTGAATTTGCTAAGGCAATCATAGTCTTAGGTGATTTTTAGATGGCAGTTCTTCCTTTAGCATCCTCTTTGAGTGTCTTCATGAAATCTATTTATTTTGAAACATTTGGGGGTTTTCCTTATTGCTACAACATGGAGTGTATAATTTGTAGTTTCCACATCCAGAATGACAGGGCAACATAGAGATGTTGTCAAGATGGCCATCAAACTATAAGAATTGTGGGCCACACCATCCAGAAGTACAAAGTGTGCTCTCTTGAGGGGCCTGGGGGCAACGTCAATCAGCCTTTGTGCCAGTGCTGAGGTCCGGGTGAGGGATCGTGAGGTAACATACAGCCAGCAGGTGGGAAGCTGGAGCCCCCGGAAAAAAGGCCATTCATGTCCCTCAGTAATTCCTGATAACCACTTATATACTGTAATTGTTTCTTGTGATCATCATTAAAAAGAATGGAGAACCATCTGATTAAAAAGTTATTAGGTAAAGTCTATATCATTAAAAACTTCATTAGTAAAAATAAGGCAATTAAGCCTAATTTAAATCAATTTAATGTATTATTATGTATTATTCAATACCTATCTTTACTAGTCTAAGTTTTCTTATTTCTTAATTTATTAGATAAATTCACTTACCTTTTTTAAAATTGATTTTTAGTATAGTGTATACCTTGTGGTAATGAATTTATGTGCTGTTATGACTCCAAGTTATTACCAACATGACTGCTGTTTGAGTTACAAACTAAACAAAGCAAAATACTCTGGAAAAAAAGATAAAATTTTGTATATGTATAATAAAAGTAAAAATGAAGAAGGCTTCTAATTAGAGAATTAAATCTAACTACTATATATAAAACAGATAAACAACAAGATCTTACTGTATAGCACAGGGAACTATATTCAATATCTTCTAATAACCTATAATGAAAAAAATACGAAGAGGAATATGTATGTATATATGTGGATAACTGAATCACTATGCTGTACACCAGAAACTAACACAACACTGTAAATCAACTATACTTCAATTTTTAAAAAAAAGTTTCTTTAATCTATTTTGGGTATTCATGCTATTTTATAGATGGTCACACTGCACTATAAATGTACAGTCAGCCCTCTGTATCCATGGGTTTCCCATAGATAGATTCAACCAAGCTTAAACGGAAAGTATTTGGAAAAAGAAAATTTCCAGAAGGTCCCAAAAAGCAAAATTTGAATTTGCCACACACCAGCAACTTTTACATATTATTTACACTGTATTTACAGCTATCTACATAGCTTTTACATTGTATTAGCTACTATAAGTAATCTAGAGATGATTGAAAGTATATGTGAGGACGTGCAGGGAAGAAATGCACATGTTACTTAAAGTATGTGTGTAGCCTTTTATATAAGGGACTTGAACATCCATGGATTTTAGTATGAGCATCCAGGATTGTGAAACCACAGATACTGAGGAACAACTGTATATAATTCCAAAGTGATTATTAGATTATAATGAAACATATTTGCAGTGATCTCCACTACAAAGAGAAACTACACATAGTAGTGCATATAGAGAGGAAAAAACTTTGGGTTGTGAGAAAATCGGTTTTCTGATATTCCCAGCTTAGCACAATCATTTAACCTCTCTGAACCTCAGGTTTTTCAGTCTGTAAAGTGAGCAAGTTACTACTGTCTAAGAACTTATTAGTACTAATATTTTGTGTTGCTATTCTGGACATACTCCTTTGATAACTAAATTTTAAAACTAAGCTGCCAGTAGAATACAAATATATAGAACCCCTAGATATAAACTCCCGTATATTCACTAGCCACCCCGTCTGGAAGTTCTAATAGAAAATACAACTGAAAATCAGTAAGTATTTTTATAGTTTATATTCCAAAATGGGATACAGTCTGAAAATGTGGATAGATTTAACTTTATTATAACTTACTGCCTTCACATTTCTTAACTCAATAGAAAAACACAGAGGAAAATATTCTTTATTATTTTATTTTGAGAATTGTTTTAAGCCCCAAAATAACATGAAGAAAATATGCTAGGATAAACAACAAGGAAAGGAAAATTAAAAACTTGTGTAAATGTAGACAATTCCACTTAACCAACGTTCAGTGTTGAAGCATACCTCGATGTTCAGTGTTCAACGTTCAAGCACATTTCAGGTAGCCTCTAAATTACTTAACCAATTTTTAAAGCTTATAGAGGCTTATTTTGACCACCAGATGGAGCCAACATTGTTTGATTTGTAGAACGAAAAATATGCTGAAAATAAAAATTGGTTAAGTGAAATTAATAAATTATAGATTTCTTACTTTATAGTACAGAAAAAATTAAACTCTTAGCCTAATCTTGCCTAGACTTCTGCCTAGTCTTCATAAATGTGCATATAGATATCTCCATTAAATAATTTCTTTATTGTAAGTAGGTTTTTATTTAGCAGTTTCATTGGATAGAGAAACCAGTTTTCTTTTAATATTCACCTTTTAAAGCATTATCTAAGCACTTTCAATTATCTTTAAAACAAAATTAATACAGATTCAACCTCTGGTCACTCATAAATAGTATGGATCATAATTATGAATATATTACATATAGACTCTTAACTTAATGTCACAAAATAGTCCCGCTGTTATTTCTATAGTGGATTTTCTTAATAAAACAAACCAAAAGCAGGCATTTTGACTGGGATGGAAGATATGTCATTTATCCCCAGTAGCCCCTGAAGGAAATGGTCAAGCCTTGCAGCTCTTACAGGGATTGTACACAGAAAGCTCAGGTGACAAACAGGGTGTTGTCCCTGCCATGTGAATTTATAGCAATACAAAGAGGTGGTTATGATATAACAGGGTTAGCAGCTATTGCTGGCTGTTTGCTATAGCTAGGAAAGTGTTCAAAATTCAAATGAGGGAAATATATGATTATCTAAGGAGAATCAAGAATAAGCCTTAAAAGACCCTTCCTAGGTGGAAATTATTTACATTAATCCACTGTTTGGCAGATTGTACTTCCCACTTATTATGGTCTGGGAGGAATTTCGAACCTTTTGTTTTTTTTGCTAGGACTTTATTTTATCAGGACACATCCACTGTGGTGACCTGATGCCTTTTTATGTCAGATTGGAATATTTTCTTCTAAATTTTCTTGTGTTTCAGACATGAAGAAGAAATAACCAAGCTGGTTAAGAGCTTGTACTTTAGAGCCAGACTGTATGGGGTTTTATTCCTGTATTTATAATCCCGAAGAAAAATTATTTAACCTTTTACTGCCCATATTTTTTTATTGGCAAAATGGTGTTCATAATATGCCTTTCTCATAGGGTTCTTGGTTATGAGGATTAAACAAGTAATTCAAGGTGCCTAGTATCCGGCAGATAGTAAGTACTTGAAATGTTAGCTATCATATTAGCTATTTTCAAGTCTGATACTTTTCCTAGAATTAATCTAAGATCTGATACATATAAAACTTGATAAAAACATACTTGGTAGCTTCCAGAAAGTATGATGAGATACAACTAGATGTCAGTGGCTTTGATTTTCTTCTGTGTTCATTAAAGTCTATCCCTTTTGTTTTCAAATGTTGTTTACTATTAACACTAACACATAACCTTCATTTATATAAAAGTTTTTGTTTATTATGGAAGTTTTTTGAAAAATTTCCTTGAAATAATGGATCTAGATCTATTTAAAATCATTTATAAGCAGCTTTATTAACAGTTCTGACACATAATAATCACTTAATGAGCTTTTTTTAAAAAGTGACAAATATGCACGACTTGGAGCTCTGGTACTGAGGCAGTAGAGAGTATAAGCCTTTTTATCTATAAAATGAGTATAGATGGATACCATTAGTTCATTAGCTAAGTAACTAATAACTGAGTAGTCATCGCCTTTTTTATGCTCGGAACAAAAAGGTTTTGTAATGAAGATATTCAAGTGGAGTAAGGATTATGTTCCCAGCTAGCTCTTAGGGGACATTCTTTATGACACACAGGGACAAAACTTCAGTTTTACTACAGATTGTCTGCTAAAACACAAGTTTTAGCCCAGGTTCTGCTGCTGTTCCAAATGGGACACTAGTTAAGTAACTTCACTTACCTGGACCTTGGTTACCTCACCTATAAACTAAGAAGTTAGATTTGAAGATCATCAAGGTAGCTTCTAGCTCTGGTCCTTTGGTAAACTAGTGCTCTAGTAGTAAATTGATGGTTATAGTGGTGTCAAACATTCTCATCATCAAACCTTTTCATATATATTACCTAATCTTAGAGATTGCTAAGACATTTAAAAAGTTTTATTCTAATACTATAACATAGGTAAGCTCGAAGCCCTTTAGGTGGCTAGTATTCTACCCAAGAATCAGCAATGTAATACTTATAGTCAATGGCTTAATTTCTTAACTTTTTACATATATAATGTTTATTTTACCCTTTACATTACTTTCTAGAGTGAAAAGCCTATATCATGTATGTTTTAGATATCATTCATTACATTTTTTAGAGTGTCAGGCATACAGGGAACACTTATTAAATTTTATTTTCTGAGCTGAAGTTTTAATTGAAGACAGTAGGGCACAGTGTAAGACTTTAGTATCATGGCTACCTGGGTTCAAATTCCAGCTTTAGTATATTCTAACTGTGGTCCTATCCTGTTTCCTCATTTGTAAAATGGTTTATTGATACTTTTTTCATGGACCGTCAAAGCACTTTAGCATGGTACCTAATATATAGTAGGTCTTTAGTAAATGTTCTTTTTTCCCCCATTCCTATTTATTTAACAAACATTTTATAGAAATCTTAGTGACAAATAGTTCTCATAGTGCATCATTATTTATGAATTATCACTTAGCATAGATTGAGTTTTAAGAAAAGGTGTAGCGCCCTCTGTACTTAAAGAAACTGATTTTTTTCAAACTCATTTTGTATGTTATAAGCCAGTTTTATGTCACTAAAATGATCCCATCACATATTCAATTTTTCTTTATTCAGGGGGATTCAAGAACATGAGAAATGAATGTACTATTCTGGCAAAATGGACTGAGTTAACACAGAACTTCCTTCTTCTACAAATATATAGAAATGCTGGATAAAATATGATGCAGCCCAATTTAAATACTTAGCTAAGCTTGAAAAAGACAGAGAAAGAGGGGGACCTGGGGGGCTGGGGAAGAGAGAGAGAATGAGAAGGCAGAGAAAGAAAAGAAAACTCCTAGGTACAAGAAACAAAGAAGAGGCATTAAGGGGGCAAGTTGATGCTATCGTTGACCAGGGGAATTTTGGAACCAAATGTAGGCTCTAATAGCTAGAAACTGAGGTTTTAATCTCAAACTTAGACAGAGATATGGCCTTGGATTAAGAGACATAGGAACTAGAAAAACTGTCGCCTGGTCAGGAAGGTCACAGGAAGCTTGTCATTTTTCAGAGGTATGTGTGGGAGGGAAAAATAAAAGTATTGCAAAAAATCAAAACTCTTAATCTCTACCAGGCACAGCTATAAAGTCTGAATGTTCACTACCTGTATGGTACAGGAATCCTAAGCCAGGAAACTAACTATGGAAAAAATAACTGTGTGCTAATGGAACCACTTAATTTCCTAGTAGAAGCAAATATAAAAGCTCTCTGTAGGAACCATTACACAATCCTGGGTGCCAGGGATTCCTATGGAGTGTGATGGAGATGCAGCTCTAGCTGTAGGTACACTCAGAGTAAAAAATTAGATAACACATAGAGAAGTGACCACTCTAGGGATAGAGTTAGAAGGCATAACCAAAGGAGCCTCAAGAACAACCTGAAATATAAAATGTAATGTGTGTGTTTTAAATAATTAGAGTTTTTAAAGGTATAAAATCATTATAAAAGACTGAGGCTATCAAAAAAGTGGGTGAATTTGAAAAAGGACCAAATAGAATATCTAGAATTTTAAAATATAATTATTAAAGTCAAGTGACTCAGTTTATGTCTTAAAAACTGTTGAGATACAACTAAACAGAGAATTAGTGAATTGAAATATAAAGCTAAGGAAATTCTTCATAGTATGCTGTTGAGAAATAAAGCCACACACACACACACAAAAAGAATGTTCTGTGAACATTCATAGCTGATCACACTATAAACAGAAGTAGTTTACACTGATATGATATACCCAGTTAGGAAATAGAAGAGTTGACCATATTATTTCACACAGTTGGGTTGGTGCAGCAGATGTCATTGTTTGGTCATATGTACCATGTACAAGTGTTTGGGTTACAGTTTCCACGCACTCCAAATGGAACCTTAGCAGCCGTAATCCTGCTGTTACGGGTGTGTGTAATGAAAGACCAGCTGACCTCACAGCTGTTCTCAAGCTGTTTGCATGTTCATTTGGGCTAGAAATAAAAACGGGAGAGGAAAGGCATCCTAGGCAGACAGTTAAAACTCTCAGAACACCAAGAACTAGAGAAACCACTGTGAAGTGATTACCACAATCTAGCTAATTAACATAGCCATCACCTCACATAGTTACACTTTGTGTGTATGTGTATGAACGGTGGTAAACTTTCTCAGCAAATTTTATATATACAATACAGTATTATAAACTATACTCACCATGCTGTACATTAGATCTCCAGAACTTATCTGTCCCACGCAGTTGAATCTTTGCACCCTTTGACCAACATCAAAATCATGGTATTAAGTAACCATAAGAAGACTACTTGTTTCTTAGTTCACATATTTTTTTAAAATAGACAGTCTCTTGAACAAAATGGCTGCACTGCACATTGACTCACGGCACACTGATTACATTCCTCAGACTAGGTAACAAAGAGGCAAACAACAAGCCAAGGCTTAAATAGAAAGATTACTGATATACTCAGTTACAACTGGCTCACCTTGGTTTGCCAGACAAAGATGAGAAGAGACAGGTTGTGGGTTTAAGTCACAAATTTTCTCTAATATATATAAATATAAAGTATTATAAAATGTTAGTACTTTATTTTGAGGCAAAACTATTCTGTGAACCCAGATGTTAACTAACCTTCATATGGGATTACTGTAGGATCAAATCTATAGATAATTTTTCTAACTTCTAATTTAGTAAAAATTATTTTTGCCTGCTTCTATGTGACTGTCCTGATTTTTTGTTAGATATATTTTATGATGCCATAAAATTGAAGGCGGTGGTTGTTGTTGTTGTTATTTTAACTGAGGAGCAAAGGTGGCAGAAAATCAACCAATATTGAAAGGTTATATCTTACAAGGCAAGGGAATAATGTAAAATGGAATTGCTGAATTTTAGGAAAATCTTACTTATTTTAAGAGTGAGACAGACAGTTGATTTTATAGTCAAATAAGTACAGGTGAGAACAGCTATAATAGTACAGTATATAACAAAGATGTTTATAAAATGTTGATTAAATTAACACCAGTCACTTTCTAGTCTAAGAAATAGTTAGAGCTTGTGGAGTTTATTGGTTTTTGTTTTTTTTTAATGGAGGAAAACCAGTCCCAGGTTCTGACCTCCTCTTCAATGATGGACATTCGTAGACATTAACATGAATCTATCGAGCCTTTTTACTATGTATCCTAAGAGTACTCTATTCTTCAGAGGAAGTGGCCGCTCCAGATGGTGCTGTTGCAGAATACAGAAGAGAAAAGCAAAAGTATGCAGCTTTGAAGAAGCAGCAGGCAAAGAAGGGAACTTCCCGGGAAGACCAGGTAACTTCACAAACCAAAATGCATATGCAATTCATTGCCTTTTAATTGTCTTCAAGTGTTGTTAATGGAGCCTAATTAGATTATACATGAGGGGAAACATTACCTCTTAAAATGAAAAAGGATACATATATATAAGGTGAGCTGACAAGGACCTTGGCCACTTATGCAAAGACCCAGCTGATAGACACACCATAGATGTAAAGCCTAAAACTTTCAGATTTCAACCTTGTACTCCCCTGTCAAGCACAGGAACCTGGTAAAGCCGCATATTATCAGGTAGAACCTTTGACTATGTGACTGTTATGGGGTGGAGAGGAAGGAGGTGATTATGAATGATGAGAGGATCGCTTCTGGATCAGCATCTCACATGCTGCCTGGACACCTCCACTTGCACTTTACATTGCCTGTGAAGAAGGCACTTTGGTCCACTAGTTGACTTCTACCATAAATAATGCAAAAGTCTGCTTACTGAAAGTAATACCTGAATCTTTAGTAACTTAAGAAGATTGTCAGAAATCAAGAATAAAAAAAGATAGAAAGCTAGCTCCTCAATTTGGGAGTCAATCGTACACGCCATGCAGCACTTGGCACTTGATAAAAATGAATCTCTTCAGCAGCCCTTTATGTTGAAAAGCTAGGGGGCAGACCAAAAACTACTTATTTTTGCTGCTCCCATGTGTGTATGTGAGAACACACCATTTTTGGTGAATAAATAAAACAGGCAAAATAAAACTAAATTTCAAAGCCCAAGCCTGTTTGAATAAATTAATCTAATCAGGAACTGTATTATAAATGACACCTAATTACTGGTAAGGAAGATCATGCATCAGTGCTTCGCATGAAAATAATCACAGGGAAAATTCAACAAAAATTCAGGTATAGGAAATTGTAATTACAGAGAACTAACTTATGTGTAATTTTAAAAAGAAATGGCACATCAGATGAAATTAAGAAAAAGTGCTTTATTAAGTTGTTTTCATGGAGTCACAAAGGCCTCTGATTAGCAACTGTAGTGGTAAATATACTACCAAAGATGTTAAGGATCACTCTTACTCTTGCATTCCCCTTTCTTCCCTTCAAGGAAATAATAAACAAGGAAGAGACATCCTGTCTTCTCTGAGCTATCAGGAAAAGGAGGCAGTTAAACAAGTAATACTAGTGAAAGAGGGTGAGCATTATTTCAGGTTAGGTACAGGAAACTATGTATAGAGCATAAGAATCTGGGTAGGCCTCCCTGAGAAAATGATTTCAGCTGAGCTTTGAGGGTGGCGTAGGAGATACATGGCTAGACAAAAGGGGCAGTATATGAAAAGTCTCTGTCCTCTTTGCAAAGAACTATAAGATAATAAATATGACTAGAACTTAAACTAAGAGACAGAAAGAGATGAGGCTGGAGAGGTAAGCAGGAGCCAATTCACATAAGATATGTCTGAGCCATATTAAGGAGTTTAGATTTACCCTAAGAGCAATGGGGGGGCTATTGAAGGAAGGAGGCAATATGATCTCCTTTACAGTGTGGGAAGATCCCTCCAACCTGGCTCCAGCTTGAAGAGTAGACTGGACCTGGGGCAGGGCTGGAGGCACCTAGGCCATCTGAGAGACTCTTATATGTAGGTCTGCATGCACAAAGTCTGCCAGGGCAGGCCCCCTCAATACAGCTTCTTCACGCTGGGAAAGCTCACTCTGTGCTGGAGACCATGCTGTTAGTGGTTGGCCCTTCATTCCTTCAGCAGACGCCAGAAGACTGATTCCCCTGGAAATGCCAAACAGAAAAGCCTCCATGCATATCCTATTTTCTTCAACCAATATTGTGCCATTATTTTCATGATGTTTGCTTTTCTCTCTTGCCTTTAGACTGAAGCTACAGAAAGTCCAATCTTGAGTATTGAAGATGTTAAGAAAGGCCAAGAGGATGTTTTCTTTTTGTCATAGTCTTAGTCCCTCTTCTTTGAGCAAATACCAGTAGCACATAAATTGGCTCTAAAAACAGACTGCCTTGCCACTTTCAGCTCAAAAAAGTAAGAGCCAAGTCTAGCATAATTTTCTAGGAAGTTTTAAAATTTCATTCTACTAAGAAGTCGCCCCCCCCCCTTTTTTTTTCATTTCTCTTTATACCCTCAGAACAGACATTTCCAAGTGTGTGAAAGTCCACCATCAAAAATTGATGGAGTTTGCTTTTAAGTGATAGCTAACTACACAGATAGATAGACAGACAGACAGACAGACAGACAGACAGAGACATAGAGACATAGACATAGACATAGATATAGACATAGATATAGATATAATATACAGACACATAAACACATACACATTTACACACACAGAAGCATGTATTGAAAGCCTTGAAGGATATATACCACATGTCCACAAGAGTAATTATCAGTGGTAGAATAATATATTTTTGTTTTGCTTCTCTTTACTTTCTGATATTTCTACAGTAACTTTTTTTCTTATTATAAAACAAATACAATAAAATACAACAAATACAATAAAAGTTTGTAAGCAAGAGTTTTTTTTAATGAATAAGGTTTTAAAGGATGTTTTCTTTACCTGTTAACATTGTTTGAAGAGCTTAGTGCTATAATTACTACCCTAGAAACAGATAAAATATCTAAACCCTAACACATTAGGAACCCTCAGAATGCCTGAGGATATTCTATAGGAATTTATAGTTTCTCCTCAAAACTTACCTCATTCAGCAACTTAGTAATGTGTATATTTTGAGCTGTTGTCTGTGTGGGCGTTGAATTTTGCAGAAAGACATAAGGCACTTTTCACTATCAGTTTTTAGCCATAACTGCCTTGTTTCTTGCAGTTATTTTGTCACCCCCTGTCTGTATTGAGTTAGGTTCTAGACCACCAAACCTACTTAATTTTTTCGTGAACTATGATGTTAATGATATTTCCTGGATAAATTCTGGAGAATTCAAGTTATTATGACTGTTTTCTCTGTTATTCACATTGAAGTATCACACATCTTTTTCTTTATGAAATGTCAGTACAGTTGACCCTTGAACAACACAGCTCTGAATGTCGTAAGTCCACTTATGCGCAAATTTCTTTTAATAAATACATACTGCAGTTGTAGACTGACCACAGCTGGTTGCATAACAGCAGGTACAGAATGGAGGGCCAGCTTACAGATGGATTTTCAACAGCTCAGAGGGTTGGCACTTCTAACGCTCACATTTTTTAAGGGTCAACTGTATTTTTAATAGTGAAGTCAATGTACCAGTGTCTTAATTAGACTCTTGATTTTTTAGACAGGTAGTACTTTATCCCATTTCACAATTATGAACTACTTAAAACTATAGAATAAAAGAACATTTTCTAATTTCTGACTCTCTGCTCAAATTCTGAGCAAACTGAGCAAACTACAAAGGGCATAGGAGTGAAAAAAAAACTCGGAGGAATGGTCCCCTTTTTTAAAAAACGTACTCAGCATGATATTTACATCCTGCTTCTTTCACGTAACAATAGATTATATTTCATGTATACAATTTTTAATAATAGTATAAATAGCATATTCATTACTTTTTACTAAATTTATGTAGTTCCTTACTGATAGATATTTAACATGTTTCTGTCTTTGCACTTGCGTGAATATTGCTGCAGTGCGTCTTTTGCATAAGCATTTTCAGTGTTTCAAGTTATTTTTCTGCATGTATTCCCAAGATTGGAATTATTGAATCAAAGGGAAAGATCATTTTAAAGTTTCTGATAAGTAAAAGCAGCATTCCAAAGATACCACTCCAATTTACCCCTCTTCCAACAATTAATGTGTTCATTCATTTCATCTTCACCAACATTGACATTTTTACACTTTTGGAAATCTATTCAGTGAAAAATATTCTTTGTTGTTTTGTTTTGATTTCAGATATTTTAGTGAAGTACCTCCCTATCTTGTGGTCATTAAAAACTTAGCTATTAGTAAGCATGCATTTTAAATATCTTCTATGTAAACAAACTTACGTTTCCCCAAATCAGAAAAGAGCCACATATCCTTGAGGGAGAATGTCAGTGCAGATGCAGACAAGGCAATGTCAAAGTTTGTGAATATTGACCACTGTTGCAACTTGAAGGCAGTTTTGTTACTTTGCTTCAAAATTAAAAATTTAAGTGTTTTCTATCCTGGTAGGATATTTTCTTTTCTACAAAATTTAGGTGTCTCTTCTGAAATTATATTTGTCCCTATCAGAAAACTTAGCAGTCTAATTTTTATTTCAGACACTTGCACTGCTGAACCAGTTTAAATCTAAACTCACTCAAGCAATTGCAGAAACTCCTGAAAATGACATTTCTGAAACAGAGGTAGAAGATGATGAAGGATGGTAAGGGCTTTGATTTCTTTATTTTAACCATGAACAAGTAGGCTCAGCACAGAAGCACTACTAGGACATCTCTACGGTATCTTCCCCCCTTTTTTCTCAGACTTTATCTTCAGTTATAGCCTCATCATTACAGGGCCTCAGCACCCTCTTCATTTCAGTTCAGTAAGCATTTATTGAGTACTTGGTGTATTCCCAGTATTGGGCTAGCCAGTGGAAAATACACAGGAAATACTTGACACTACCCCTGCCTTAAATAACTTTCTAAATTGTGGAAAAGATAAGACTCACATTAAACAGCTAGAAAACAGCCTTAAAAGATTCTAAATCATGAATTTTTTACACTTTCCTATGAACATTTGAGAACTCATTAATCCATTTCATAATCTTACTAAGTTCCTCTTCCAATTTACAATGTACAGGATCATAGCAATACATAAAATGGTTAACTTATTTTTATCTTTGGGTACTTTTCAGCTTTTTAAGACACTGATAAGAAATAAAGGGATTAATGACTTCTCTGTGTCCTGTGCTTAGCACTTTATCCTATACTAGCAAAAAGAAAAAAAAAAGAGTAAGAATTGTATTTTCTCTTATCACACTCCTCTGTCCTCCAGTTGACTTCACATGTAGTATATTAGGCCTCCCCACACCTAACTGCCTCCACCTCCCTCGACACCCTGGCTCAGTCACATCACTGCAGGCAAGCCAGCGGGTCACCCCCCACACATGACTCACCCTCTGGAGCCTCTGAACTGTCACATGTGCCATTACCCCAACCCAGAATCATAGCCTCACTCCTCTCTGCCAAACAGCACCTCTCCCCTATTTCAAAACTCTGTTCAACACTCCCATCCTCCAGGAAACCAGTCAGCAAGATTTGTTGAGCACTCACAAATCTAGAGGGTGGAGGAAAGAGGACTGGAACACACATTAAAAAAGACATAAAAACACTTATTAAGAAAACATTCAAGCAAGAAAGACCCTGCAACTATATATAACTTTAATCAAAAGGGACTAGGGGATGATGATTTGAATGGAATGACTCCTACCTACCATAGGACCCTGAAAGTACTTATGTATTTCTCAGTATATAATTTCTGTATGTTATAGGTTATGATGCCAATTTTTGTAAAACCCTACCTCTCTTTTAATAGGTTTCTGTTACTTATACGTATTTGTTTATATCTAAATTCAAAGCTGCTTAAAGCAGAAGCTGGCTCCTCCCATAGTTCTTTGCCAAAGGTGAAGGCTCAGTGAGTGTTGAATGACCCATAGAGATAAGTGCACATTGCACAGAAGAACCTTCTGTTTTTTATATGACTGGACAGGTTTAGTTTTATTTTGGATTCCTTGAATGTCTCAAAATATCTTTCAAATGTTTTGGGTTCAGCCACCACACAAAAAAATGCTTTGCCAAGTCCTCTTCCCCTTATTTTTGAATCCATATGCATTTTTTAAGGAAATATGATCCATGTGTTTCTGATTCATTTACACTTAACTCATCAAGATGGTGTTTTGTAAGAGCAGTTTGATGCCCAATGAGTTTTTTTAACCTTTTTATAAGCCATTTAAGTCCTTTTTTATTGAACAGGAAAGTCACCAACAAATTTAAACCCAGAAGTTTCATTTGAAACTCATAACCCACAGGATTCAAATTTACTTTCAACTTGGCAAAGAACATTTAACTTCCCAAGGTTCTTCCTAGCCCCTTGGTTCGATATTCTCTCATTTTGAATTCCTCATTAGCATCAGATATCAATTCGTATTGTTTTAAGTGTCATTCTTGTTTTTGATGTGATTTCACAATACAATCAATGTTCTAACATCCTCATTAGAAAGTTAAACAAATGGGAAAACTTCACCAGATGGGAGGGAAAAAATCATTGGTCAGTGATGTTGGCTAGTTCTCCATCTGGGGGACAAAGGTAAGTAGTAAAGGAAGGGGAAATAAGGTGAAGAAACCATTACCAGGTCTTCAAGGGGTTCCTTTTTGCCTTTAATTGCAGTCATCTAGCCAGAAAGCCAGAACTCTACACCATGTATCTACACATTTTTTATATTTGTTCTATCTAACATCTAATTAAAATACCTTTAGTATTCATATAGAAAACATGAGGCCCTTATATATAGCCTTTTTGCTGCAGTATAGACTGCTGGAATTTTGTAGGCTGAAAATCAACATCATTTCTGTTCATAAATAAACCAGTTCAGCTTTATCAAGTCTCTGATGATTTAGATCATCTCTCATAAAGTATATTCCACTCAGAAAAGAAGTCTTGTATTCAGAATGATTTATAGCAAATATTATGAGTGCATGGCATGTGCATGTGTGTTATGCATAAATTACATGGTTCCCGGACTATTTTGTAGGTCACACTTGCCACTTTTCTAAGAAGTGAAAGTCAGCCAGTGCTGTACTGCACCGTCAGGGTCTGTTATCTGAGGCAAAATGATTGCTTCTAAGACATTTTTATGTGTCCGCATGAGTGACCACACATTGAGGGATCATTTTCATTTTCTGTCAAGATAGAAACCATTACCAATTTGTTATGTTTTCTTTTACTTGGCAAACTGTTCTATTCGCATTTTTGGCTGAGCTGCTGTATTGGCATGGTATACAACAGACATTTGGGTACCATTCAGCAGCATTCTACTTTCTATGCAGGAAAAAAAAAAAAAGAGAGAGAGTGGGAGGGGGAGAGAAAGAAAAGAAATATGATTCTATTACAAACATGGTATATGGTGTTTGATAATGATTCCCAGATTTCACTGTCTAACAAGGCATTTAAAGAAGTGTTATTAGTAGATCTAAGCTGAAATGCATGATAGAAATTTTTCACTCAAAATTATTAGCATTCTTCCTTTGTTGGGATGAATACTGCCAGTATTTGATAGTGGTGCTGACGGGCACCAGATTCTAGTGTAGCAGCTAAAGTAGCCTCTTTCCCACCACATTCCTTCATCCCACAGCATCACACACTCGTATAGCTATAGAAACCTCCTTCAGACGTGGATTTTGTAAAGCTGATTAGATACATAGCAAGAGTGATCAGCCAGAGGATTCACATGACCACGTGGATGAAGTCCATATGCCATTTTGGGTTTGGTTAGATAGAGCTTGGTTAGCTCCCAAAAACGTTTTAAGAGAGCTGTGTCTGACAAGGCAGTAGAGAGACTTATTAAAAAAAATGGAAAGCCACCTGCTCCTAATACAACAAAACTGGCATTCCAAGGGGAGGAAAAAATTAGATCTATGAGGGTAGACTTCAAGCTTGTGAACATGATCTCTTCACCACTATGTCCACTGAAATTTCTTTGCAGATTGCTAAATCTAAGGTTAACTTAAAACTTCACAACAAACATACCTGATAAAGTAATAATCAATATAAATGTCAATCTTCTCTCCTCTCTCCTCCTCTTCCTCTCTCTCCCCTCTGCCACTTCTCCATAGTACATTCAGTATTCAGTAATATAAGAATAGAAAAACACTTGACAACTGAATGTCTGCCTCAAGTAAATATTTTAATAATTTTTATTATATAAGGAAAAGATACTGTAGAAAAACTAGGGTATAGAACCCTCAAAAGAAGTAAATAAAATCACCTGTGATCCCAAACTCAACAATAAATACTATTAATTTATACATATATATGTACTTCCAGATCCTTTTCTGCATTTATATTTTTTAAGCAGAAATGAGATCATATAATACTATAACTTTATAACTTGCTTCTTTTCCCTCAGCAAAATACAGTGAATGCTTTTCCTTGCCATACATAATTTTAGAATATAATGTTTATATTCTGTATTATGGCCATGTAGTATCCCATTATATGCTGAACCACAGTTTACCTATCAGCCCATGTTGGATATTTAGACTTTTTCCAGTTTTTATTATTATACACAACACTGTAATGAACATCCTTTTATCTATGTCATTGCCAATTTTCTCAGGATAAGTTTCTAAAACTGGAATTGCTTAGTCAGTGGGTATGCATGTTAGGCTCTGCTAAATATTTTCAAATGGCCCTCCCAAAATGTCATTCCAATTTATACTCCCAAGTAAATACCATTTTTATGACTTGCTCTTAGGGCTGTTAGAATCATAAGAATTAATTAAGGTACTTTACAGTGCTTAGTGAAAAAGAATAACATTTTAGAAGAAATGCTTTGCCCTTGTAAACTTTTTAAAAATACAAACACAGTCTGATTTGCTTCTGTTTTTAATGTAACTGGTACAAATTTCAGTGTAACTCCTCAAGATCATCACCTCTAAGTATTCTTGTTCTCGATTCTGGAAAAGTCTTCTTCTAAGATAATGGGTTAGAACTTTTGGATCTGGAATTTGTTTTCAGTTTTATTACTGCACCTTGGCATGCATTAAAAATCAGTTTTGTCTATCAGCCAGACAGTTTGTTTCTGCTAACGACTAGAGTTCTGAGAACCAAGATTTAGCATGAAGATGTTTTCAAGTGTTCCTCTGGAGTTAGCATAGCACAGAAGCAACAAGTACCAGTTGTCTTCAGTATTAAAAACAGTGAAAATTTAATAACGCACATGTAAAAACAAAAAAGATTATTAACTGTTAGACCAATTTAGACCTCATTATAAGATACCATTAAAAAACATAGCTTCATCTCATTGCTTATATTGGCAAAGCTTAAATCACCTTTTATACGTAATACTGTAATTACAAGTGTAATACATTCTGCCTATGATTTGGTCATGTATTGAGTGAAGGGTGCTATGACAACACGTGGAGACTTTGATTATAGTCCCCACTTCATTCAAGCAGGGCATTGCCAGGCATGGATAACAACTTGGTGTAGACAAACACAGATATACCTATAAGGATGAAGGCCATGAGACCCGTGAAAGCCAGGCTACCCTTTAGTGATAACTGGGACAACAGGTCTCAAGCTGTAGATCTCTGGACTCCTTTATACTCTTAAACATTATTGAGGACTCAAAAAGCTTTTGTTTATGGGAAATATATTTATCAATATTTTCCTTATTAGAAATTAAAACTATGAAATTTTAAATTACTTCAAAATAACAATAATGAACCTGTTACATGTTAACATAAATATTTTTATGAAGAATAATTATATTTTCAAAGCAGCAAATTTAGTGAGAAGAGTGGCATGGATTTACTTTTTTTTTTTTTCCATATCTCTAATGTCTAGCATTACAGGAGCAGCTGGATTCTCAAATCTGCTTCTGCATTCACTCTGTTTTGACCTCATGCATCATGTATTCTCTGAAAATTTTCACTGTACATTCATGAGAGGATGAGAATAAAAGGGCAAATAATGTCTTGGTATTCATACAGAAATAATTTTGACATTGCAGACACACTGATCCCCAACACTTTGGGAACTGCTAAGCTACAGCATCTCTAGTTATTGTGTGTGTCATGATGATTCTTATTTATCAGAGGTCATGACCCAGTCTATAGGTCCTGGGAAGCTTTATTAGAATCCCAATTTGTGATCCTTGTTCTCAAGTGGTACCAAAGTAGTGCTTTCTGAATTAAATGTGCCCAGCACCATTGGCTTAGACTTGTTACACCACAATTCTTACCACTCCCACAGCAACCCCTTTCTGGCCCTTAACTGCTTTGAAATGGTCTGTGGCATGCCATTTGATTTTATTATTCTTGTTTTCTTTTTTAGTCCTCGGCTCAATTATATTGATATAGTAACACATACCACTGTGTAAGCTTAAGGAGTACAGTGTAATGATTTGATACACATATACCCTTTGAAATGTTTACCACAGTACAGTTTGTTAATACAGCCTTCATCTCACATAAAGAGCAGTTTGTTGCTGTACCCTCCAGAATTTATTCATCTTATAACAGAAAATTTATATACCCTCTTTCTATGGGTTCACTGTTTTTAGGTTCCACATATAAGTGAGATCTGAAAATACTTGTCTTTCTCTGGCTTATCTAACTTAGCATAATGCCCTAAAGGTCCATTCATATTGTCCTAAGTGGCAAGTTTTTCTTCTTTTTTATGCCTAAATAATAGTTCATTGTGTATATACGTGTATGTGTGTGTATGTATATATATATATGTGTGTGTGTATGTGTGTATATACGTGTGTGTGTATATGTATGTGTGTATATATGTGTGTGTGTGTGATATATATGATATGTGATATGATGTATATCACATTTTCTTTCTCCATTCATTCGTCGATGGATACTTAGGTTGTTTCTATGTCTTGGCTATTGTGAATAATGCTACAATTTGGAACATGGTAGTTCAGCTGTCTCTTTAAGACAGTGATTTTGTTTCCTTCAGATATATACCCAGGAGTGGGATTGATGGATCATATGGTAGTTCTGTTTTTAATTTGAGGAACCTCCATACTGTTTCCACAGTGGCTGCACTAATTTATGTTCCCACCAAAAACGCATAATGGTTCCCTTTTCTCCACATCCTCACCAGCATTTGTTACCTCTTCTCTTTCTGACGATAGCCATTCTAACAGGTATAAGGTGATATATTGTCATGGTTTTGGTTTGCATCCCCTGATGATTAGTGATGCTGAGCATCTTTTCATAACTTGTTGGCCATTTATATGTCTTTTTTGGAGAAATGTTTATTCAGATCCTCTGCCCATTTTTCAATCAGATTGGAGTATTTTGTTTTTGATTTGTGTAAGTTCCTTATATGTTTTGGATATTAACCCCTTTTCAGTATATGGCTTGCTAATACATTCTCCCATTCTGTAATTTGCCTTCTTTTCATTTTGTTGTTTCTTTTGCTGTGCAGAAGCTTTTTAGTTTTAAATATAGTTCTTCTTATTGATTTTTGCTTTTGATGCCATAACCAAAAAAATCATTGCCATGACCAATGCCAAGGAGACTTTTCTGTGTTTTCTTCTAGAAGTTCTACAGTTTCAGGTCTTATGTTTAAGTCCTTAATCATTTTGAGTTAATTTTTGTGGATGATGTACGATAAGGGTCCAATTTCATTCTTTTGCGTGTGATTTTTTCAGTTTTCCCAGAACCACTTATTGAAGAGACTGTCCTTACCCCCATTGAGTATTTTTGGCTCCCTTAACAAATATTAGTTAACAGTATATGCACAGGTTTATTTCTGGGTTCTTGATTCTGTTCCACTGGTCTTGTGTCTGTTTTTATGCCAGTACTGTACTATTTTGATTACTATTGCTTTATATTAGAGTTTGAAATCAGGAAGTGTGAGGCCTTCAGCTTTATTCTTGTTTCTCAGAATTGTTTTGAATATTCTGGGTCTTTTGTAGTTCCATATGAATTTTGGGATTTTTTTTTTCTTTTTCTGCCAAAAAATACCATGGGAATTTTGATAGAAACTGTATTGAATCTATAGAAGTCATTCAATCATATGGACATTTTAAATACATTAACTCTTCTGATCCATGAGATATCTTTCCATTTATTTGTGTCTTCTTCAGTTTCCTTCATCAGTGTCTCACAGCTTTTGATGTATACATCTTTCACTTCCTTGGTTGAATTTATCCCTAAGTATCTTTTTTTGAGGCTACTGTAAATGGGATGGTTTTCTTCATTTCTTTTTCAGATAGTTGTTAGTTTACAGAAATGTTTTAACTCTGTATGTGGTTGTATCATATCCTGACACTTCATGAAATTCATTTATTAGTTCTAACAGTTTTTTAGTGGCATCTTTAGAATTTTCTGTATACAAGATAATGTCATCAGCAAGCAGAGACAATTTTACTTTTTCCTTTTCAATTTGGATACCTTTTATTTCTTTTTCTTGCCTAATTGTTTAGGCTAGGACTTTCAGTATGTTGAGTAGTTGTGTTAACAGTGGGCACTCTTGTCTTTTTCTTGATTTTAGAAGGGAAGCTTTCAAACTTTCACCATTGAGTATGATGTTAGCTGTGGGTTTGTCATATGTGGCTTTTATCATGTTGAGTATTGCTTCTTCTATAACCAATTTGTTGAGAGTTTTTATCATGAAAGGATGTTGAATTTTATCAAATGCTTTTTATACATCTATTGAGATGACCCTCTGATTTTTTTCTCTCATTTATTAATGTGATATATCACATTTATTGATTTGCATATGTTGAACCATTCATGCATCCCACTTGATCATAGTGTATGATGATTTTAATGTGCTATTAAATTCAGTTTGTTAGTATTTTGTTGAGAATTTTTGCACTCATATTTATCAGGGATACTGGCCTATAGTTTTAAGTTCTTGTAGTGTCCTTATCTGATTTTGGTATCTGCTTAGTATATCTAGGTGCCCTCATGTTGGGTACACATATACTTAAAATTGTCAAAGCAGGGTATAACTCAATGGTTTATGTGTGCTTAGCATGCATGAGGTGCTGGGTTCAATTCCTAGTATCTCCATTAAAAAAAAAATAGATAAATCTAATGACTCCTCCTTCAAAAGAAAATCCAAACATATATATTTACAATTCTTATATCCTCTTCATGAATTGATCCCTTTATCATTATATAATAAGGTTTTTTGTCTCTTGTTAACATTTTTTATTTAAAGTCTATTTTTTCTGATATAAGTATAGCTACCCTTGTTCTTTTTGTTTCCATTTGTGTGGAATATCTTTTTCCACCCCTTCATTTTGAACTTATGTGTGTCTATGAAACTGAAGTGAGTCTTTTGTAGGAAGCATATAGTTGAGTGTCTGTTTTTCCATTCAGCCATTCTATGCCTTTTGATTAGAGAATTTTATCCATTTACATTTAAAATAATTATTTTTAATTATTGATAGGTAAGAATTTACTATGCTTAATCTTATTAGTTGTTTTCTGGCTGTTTTGTATTGCTTTTGTTGCTTTCTTCCTTTTTTAATGTCTTTGTGAATTGATGATTTTCCGTAGTGCTATACCTTGATTCCCTTCTTGTTACCTTGTATCTACTATAGGTTTTTATTTTGTGGTTATCCTAAGGTTTACTTGAAACATCTTAAAGATACAACAGTGTTGTAAGTTGATAACAGCTTAACTTTGGTCACATAAAAAAACTCTACCTTTTTACTCCCCACAAACATTTTATGTTTTAGATGTCACAATTTATATCACTTTATATTGTGTATTCAGTAACAACTTATTGTAGCTATAGTTGTTTTTAATACTTTTGTTCTTTAACCTTTAGAGAATTAAGTGGCTAACACAACACCATATTACAGTATTAGAGTATTCTGAATCAAACTGTATACTTACTTTCACTAGTGTATTGTATATTTTCATGTTTTGATGTTGCTAATTAGCATCCTTTTTTTTTAGGTGAAGAACTCCTTTCAGCATTTCTTGTAAGGCAGGTTTTGTAGTGATAAACTCCCTCCACTTTTGTTTATTTGGGAATTTTTTTATATCACCTTCACTTCTGAAGGACAACTTTGTTGGGTAAAGTGTTCTTGGTTGGCAATTCTTTCTTTCACCACATCGAATGTATCATCTCTCTGTTCCCTGGCCTGCAAGGTTTCTGCTAACAAACCTACTGATAGCCTTATGGGGGTTCCCTTTTATGAATGAATTATTTTTCTCTTACTGCTTTTAAAATTCTCTCATTGTATTTGATTTTAGACAGTTTAATTATAATGTGTCTTGGAGAAGATCATTTTGGATTGAAATTATAGGGTGACCTATTAGCTTCATGAACTTAAGATGTCTTAATCTCTTCAGGTTTGGAAAGTTCAAAGCCATTATTTCTTCAAATAAGCTTTCTGCTCATGTCTCCTTCTCTTCCCTTCTGGGCCTCCAGTGATACATAGAGTGTATTTTTTTTTTTTTAATGGTAAAATTCTCATAGGCGTTCTTCATTCCTTTTCAGACTTTTTGCTTTTGTTCCTCTGACTGGATAATTTCAAATGCTCTGTCTTTGAGCTAATTCCTTCCTCTTGGTCCAGTCTGCTTTCAGAGCTCTCTATTGAATAATTCAGTTTAGTCATTGTATTATTTAGCTCTAAAACTTCTGTTCGATTCTTTTTTGTTTTGTATTTATTTGCTGAATTTCTTATTTTGTTCTTATATTATTTTCCTGATTTCTCTAAATTGTTCATCTGATTTCTCTTGTAGCTATCTAAGCATCTTTAGAATAATTATTTTTAATTCTTTATCAGGTAATTCCTGTATCTCCATTTCTTTGGGGTCAGTTACTGGACATTTACTATGTTCCTTTGATAGTGTCATGTGTCCCTGATTCTTTGTAATTTCTGTAGTCTGGGTGGGTATCTGCACATTTGAGGAAGCTGTCACCTCTTCCAGACTTCATGGACTGACTTCAATAAGGAAAGACCTTTACTTGTCTGGGGGGCATACCATGACACCAGATCTAGTGGTACAGCACATCAAGTGCAGGGGCATGTGGCAGCTCCAGGTTCAGGGGGGTGAGGGAGGGCGTGATGTCTCATCACCTCAGGCCACAGGCGTTCACAGCATTGACAACTGTTTGGTCTATGATGAGCAGTGTAGGACATCCACAGTGGCTACAAGGGCTGTTCAGATTCTCAGCAGCACTTCCAGATCCAGCTGCTAGGGACCTAGGTAGGCAGCAGTGGTGGCCAGGGCCAGTGGTATGCACACACACAGCTGTAGGGGTGAGCTGCAGGTGCCTCCTTAGTGCTAGAAGCCAATAGCAGACACACAAAGAGTGGTAGGGACCAGGGCCAGCTACAAGGGCCTGGACACACCGCAGGCACATGGCAGTGGAAACTAGTGTCAGGAGTTGCGTCAGGGGTAAGCAGGGACACAGGGAAGCTGCAAGTGAGCCCAGGGGTGCAGGCCAGTGGCAGGAGACGAGGCTGAATCTCGACCCATAAGCAGCTGCAAGGGCCCTGCCTGTTGACACACACTCCTGTGGTCATGGGGTCTCACCACAGGCACACAGCAGTGGATGTGAGTGATGGGTTGGGGCTTGCAAGTGCACAGCCGGAGGGGCCGGTTGCAGGTGCACACAGTGGTCAGACCAGGGACAAGATAGCTGTGAGGGCCTTGGCTGTTGGCATGCACTTCTGTGGCTAAATTTTTATTTAGTTGGATTTATCAACTTTTTTCTTTATTGGGCTTTTTAATGTCTCATTTAAGAAGGCCTTTACTATCTCCAAGGTTAGAAGGATATCATAAAACCTTCAGAGTCATAAGAGTATCAACTCTATTTTTTCTAATAGTTTTAAAGAAAAGTTGTATACTTTTTTCATTAAAGTCCTACACGTTTTCATTGTTTATTCCTAGGCATTCTATATATTTTGGTGCTATTGTGAACTGTTTTTTGCAATACATTTTGTAGTTGGTGATTTCTGGGATCGAGGGAAGCTACTGAATTTTTTTATCTTGTATATGGGCATTTTTAAATTGCCTTATTAATTCTAATATTTTCTGAGGTAATCATCTGCACTTACGCTTTTCTCCTTACCTCCTGTTCCAGTGAATATTAATATCTTCCCTATACTGTTGATCCCTTACCTTTTCTCTCCTCAGGGATCCCAGCTCATAAGTTATCCCCCCTTTCTCCTATATCTTTCTCCCTTCCCTTGACCTTTCCCCATTATTATTTAGACATGCTAAACTCTCTCGCCGATTAAAAAAAAAAAAAAAAAAAGGCCAAACCTCTTCCTCTTATCTTTCTCCCTGGTCTTCTGGGCAGAATTGTATAGTAGTGTCTCCCCTCACCGTCTCCACTGACTTACATGCACAGCCCCTTGGCTGCACCAGTACTGTTCTGACAGTGTTCTTACCAGTGTTTGAACACCATTTTCATTTAAATCCAGAAGATGCTTCTCAGGCCAGAGACATAGTTCAGTTTAGACATCATATTAATACATCACCTCTTCCTCCTTAGGATGCTCTCTTCCTTTGTTTTCTGACACCAACCTGACCTGATTTCCCCCCGTCTCTCTAGCCACATCTTCCCAGTACCCATCACTGAATACTTTCCTTCTCCCACCCCTTTAATGTTCGAGTTCCTCTCCTCTTTTCAAACCTCTTCACTTCTTCCATAGGTCACCTCATCCACTCCAACCCGCTGGGTGACCTTACCCACTTTTGTTTACCTATACAGTTATCTATACACTGAAGCAGTTCTCCGCCAAATCTGGATCTCCAACACAGATTTTGTTGCTAAATCATACAGCCAGATACAGGCATACCTCAGAGGTATTATGGGTTGGTTCCAGACCACTGCAATAAAGAGAATATCACAATAAAGTGAGTCATGTTAATTTTTTGGTTTTTCAGTATATATAAAAGTCATGTTTATACCATACTGTAGTCTGTTGAGTGTGCAAGAGCATTGTGTCTAAGAAAACAATGTACATACCTTAGTTTTAAAATAATACTTTTGGAAAAATGGTGCCAGCAGGCTTGCTTGACACAGAATTGCTATAAACCTTCAATTAAAAAACAACAACAAAACAAAACGCAGTGTCTGTGAAGCGCAATAAAGCAAAGCATAATAAAAGAAGATTTGCCTGTATTCAGCTTCCTACTGTGCACCTCTATTTGGATTCCTTCTAAGCATTTTTTAAAATTTAATTTTATTGAGTTATATAGTCAGTTTACAATGTTGTGTCAATTTCCAGTGTAGAGCACAATTTTTCGGTCATAAACTTACATATATTCACTGTCACATTCTTTTTCACCGTGAGCTACCACAAGATCTTGTATATATTTCCTTGTGCTATACAGTATAATCTTGTTTGTCTATTCTACATAAGCATGTCAGTATCTACAAATTTCGAACTCCCAGTCTGTCCGTTTCCACCCCTTCTCCCTTGGCAACCACAAGTTTGTATTCTGTCTATGAGTCTGTTTCTGTTTTATATTTATGTTTTTGTTTTTGTTTTTGTTTTAGATTCCACATATGAATGATTTCATGTGGTATTTTTGTTTCTCTTCTGGCTTACTTCACTTAGAATGACATTCTCCAGGAACATCCATGTCGCTGCAAATGGTGTTATGTTGTCAGTTTTTATGGCTGAATAGTATTCCATTATGTATTTTTTATCCAGTCATCTGTTGATGGACATTTAGGCTGTTTCCATGTCTTGGCTACTGTAAATAGTGCTGCTATGAACATTGGGGTGCAGGTGTCTTTTTGAAGTAGGGTTCCTTCTGGATATATGCCCAGGAGCGGGATTCCTGGGTCATATGGTAAGTCTATTCCCAGTCTTTGGACGAATCTCCATACTGTTTCCCACAGTGGCTGCACCAAACTGCATTCCCACCAGCAGTTAGGAGGGTTCCCTTTTCTCCACAGCCTCTCCAGCATTTGACATTTGTGGACTTTTGAATGATGGCCATTATGACTGGTGTGAGGTGATACCTCATTGTAGCTTTGATTTGCCTTTCTCTGATAATTAGTGATATTGAGCATTTTTTCATGTGCCTATTGATCATGTATGTCTTCACTGGAGAATTGCTTGTTTAGGTCTTCTGCCTATTTTTGGATTGAGTTCTTTGTTTTTTTCTTATTAAGTCATATGAGCTTCAGCTTGTATATACTGGAGATAAAGCCTTTGTCACTTTCATCTTTTACAAAAATGTTCTCCCATTCCGTAGGTTGTCATTTTGTCTTGCTTATGGTTTCCTTTGCTGTGCAGAAGCTTGTAAGTTTCATTAGGTCCCATTTGTTTATTCTTGCTTTTATTTCTATTGCTTGGGTAAACTGCCCTAGGAGAACATTGCTGAGATGTATGTGAGATAATGTTTTGCCTATGTTTTCTTCTAGAAGGTTTATTGTATCTTGTCTTATATTTAAGCCTTTGATCCATTTTGAGTTTATTTTTGTGTATGATGTGAGGGAGTGTTCTAGCTTCACTGATTTACATGCTGTTGTCCACTTTTCCCAACACCATTTGCTGAAGACACTGTCTTTATTCCATTGTATATCTTGCCTCCTTTGTCGAAGATTAGCTGACCAAAAGTTTGTGGGTTCACTTCTGGGCTCTCTATTCTGTTCCATTGGTCCATATGTCTGTTTTTGTACCAATACCATGCTGTCTTGATTACTGTAGCTCTATAGTATTGTCTGAAATCTGGGAGGGTTATTTCTCCAGCCTCTTTCTTTTTCTTCAGTAATACTTTGGCAATTCTGGGTCTTTTGTGATTCCATATAAATTTGATTATGATTTGTTCTAGTTCTGTGAAGTATGTCCTGGGTAATTTGATAGGGATTGTATTCAATCTGTAGATTGCCTTGGGCATTGTGACCATTTTAACAATATTGATTCTTCCAATCCAGGAGCATGGGATATCTTTCCATTTTTTAAAGTCTTCTTTAATTTCCTTAATCAATGTTTTGTAGTTCTTAATGTATAAAGTCTTTCACCTCCTTGGTTAGATTTATTCCTAGGTATTTTATTACTTTGGGTGCTATTTTAAAAGGGACTGTTTCTTTACTTTCTTTTCGTGTTGATTCATTGTTAGTGTAAAAAAAATGCAACTGATTTTGGTACGTTAATCTTGTATCCTGCTAACCTTGCTGAATTCTTCAATTAGTTCTAGTAGTTTTTTGTGTAGACCTTTTAGGGTTTTCTATATATAGTATCATGTGATCTGCATATAGTGACACTTTTACCTTTTCTTTTCCAGTTTGGATCCCTTTTATTTCTTTCTCTTGCCTGATTGCTGTGGCTCAGACTTCCAAGACTATGTTGAATAGGAGTGGTGAGAGTGGACAGCCTTGTCTTGTCCCAGCTTTTAGTGGGAAGCTTTTGAGTTTTTCACCATTGAGTACTATGCTGGCTGTAGGTTTGTCATATATAGCTTTTATTATGTTGAGATATGTTCCCTCTGTACCCACTTTGGTGAAAGTTTTATCATAAATGGGTGTTGAATTTTACCAAATGCTTTTTCTGCCTCTGTTGAGATGATCATGTGGGTTTTGTCCTTTCTCTTGTTGATGTGATGTATTACACTGATTGATTTGTGTATGTTGAACCACCCTTGTGTCCCTGGGATGAACCCCACTTGATCATGGTGTATAACCTTTTTTATGTGCTGTTGGATTCTATTTACTAATATTTTGGTAAGGATTTTTGCATCTAAGTTCATCGTGATACTGGTCTGTAATTGTATTTTTTGGTCATGTCTTTGCCTGGTTTTGGTATCAGGGTGATGGTGGCTTCATAGAACGAGTTTGGGAGTATTCTCTCCTTTTCAATCTTCTGAAAGAGTTTGAGAAGGACCGGTATGAGTTCTTCTTTGTGTGTTTGGTAGAATTCCCCAGTGAAGCCATCCGGTCCTGGACTTTTATTTGTAGGGAAGTTTTTTATTGCTAATTAGATTTCATTTCTAGTCATCAGTTTGTTCAAGTGTTCAGTTTCTTCTTGATTCAGTCTTGGTGGACTGTATGTTTCCAGAAACTTTTCCATTTCTTCTAGGTTGTCCATTTTGTTTCCTATAGTTGCTCATAGTATTCTCGTATGATATTTTGTATTTCTGTGGTATTGGCTGTAATTTCTGCACTTTCCTTTCTTATTTTGCTTATTTGTGCTTTCTCTTTTCTCTTCTTCATGAGCTTGGCCAGAGGTTTGTCAGTTTTGTTTACTCTTTCAAAATCCAGCTTTGGTTGATTGATTTCTTTAATCTTTATTTTATTTATTTCCTCCCTGATCTTTATTATTTCCTTCCTTCTGCTGACTTTTGGGAGGTTTTGCTCTTTTTTCTAATTCTTTTAGCTGGTGGGTTAGATTGTTTATTTGAGATTGTTCTTTTCTGGGGAAGGCCTGTATCACTATAAACTTCCCTCTTAGTACTGCCTTTGCTGTGTCCCATAAATTTTGTGTGGTTGTGTTTTCATTTTCATTTGTCTCAAGGTATTTTTTAATTTCAACTTTGATTTCATCATTGACCCCCCTGTTTTTTAGTAGCATGTTGTTTAATCTCCATGTTTCCCTTTTTTTCCCCTTTGTTTCTCTGTAGTTGATTTCTAGTTTCATAGCATTGTGGTCAGTAAAGATGCTTGAGATAATTTCTATCTTCTTAAAACTCTTGAGGCTTCCTTTGTGCCCAAGTACATGATCAATCCTAGAAACTGTTCCATGTGCACTTGAAAAGAATGTATATCCTATTTTGGGGAGGTGTAATGCTCTGAAAATATCCACCAAATCTAATTTTTCTATTGTATCATTTAATTTCTCTGTTGTC
The DNA here is from genome assembly GCF_048773025.1 of Camelus bactrianus. Taxonomy (NCBI): domain Eukaryota; kingdom Metazoa; phylum Chordata; class Mammalia; order Artiodactyla; family Camelidae; genus Camelus; species Camelus bactrianus. The sequence continues at coordinate 44,940,261 of NC_133541.1, forward strand.
TTACTTATTTTCTGTCTGGAAGATCTGTCTAGTGATGTTAATGCGGTGTTAAAGTCTCCAACAAGGATTGTATTCCCATCAATTTCTCCCTTTATCTCTGTTAGTAACTGTTTAATACACTTAGGTGCTCCTATATTGGGTGCATATATATTAATGAGTGTAATATCTTCATCTTGTATTACTCCTTTAATCATTATAAAATGTCCTTCTTTATCTTTCTTTATGGCCTTTGTTTTAAAGTGTGTTTTGTCTGAAATCAGTACTGCTACACCTGTTTTTTTGGCTTTTCCATTTGCATGGAATATCCTTTTCCATCCTTTCACTCTCAATCTATGTGTGTCTTTCTCCCTAAAGTGGGTCTCTTGTATGCAGCAAATTGAAGGTTCTTGCTTTATTATCCAGCCTGCCACTCTGTCTTTTGACTGGAGCATTTAGTCCATTAACATTTACAGTAATTAATGATAGATGTGTGTTTATTGCCATTTTGAGCTTATTTTTGTAGTTAATTTGGTATTTCCTCTTTGCTACTTTCTCTCTCCTTCTATTTTAAAAGATAGTATTACCAGATAGACTATCCTAGGTTGTAGCTTTTTCTCATTCAGGACTTTGAATATATCTTTTTTATTATTACTATTGAAGTATAGTCAGTTACAATGTATCAGTTTCTGGTGTATAGCATAATGTCCCAGTCTTGTATGTATGTGTATATGTGTGTGTATACACACACATATTCTTTTTTATTAAAGGTTACTGCAAGATATTGAATTTAGTTCCATGTGCTATACATAAGAAATTTATTTTTTATCTGTTTGTATATATAGTGGTTAACTTTTGCAAATCTCAAACTCCCAAATTTATTCCTTCCCATCCCCTTTCCCCTGAAAACCGTAAGATTGTTTACAATGTCTGCAAGTCTGTCTGTTTTGTAGATGAGTTCATTAGTGTCCTCTTTTTTCCTTTTCTTAGATTCCACGTATGAGTGATATCATATGGTATTTTTCTTTCTCTTTCTGGCTTCACTTAAAATGATTATCTCCATATCCATCCACATTGCTGCAAATGGCATTATTTTATTATTTTTTATGGCACAGTAGTATTCCATTGCATAAATGTACCACAACTTCTTTATCCAGTCATCTGTCGATGGACATTTAGGTTGCTACCATATCTTAGCTATTGTATATAATGCTGCTGTGAACATTGGGGTGCATGTATCTTTTTGAATTAGAGTTCCCTCCAGATATATGTCCAGGAGTGGGATTGCTGGATCATATGGTAAGTCTATTTTTAGTTTTTTGAGGAATCTCCATACTGTTTTCCATATGGCTGCACCAAACTACATTCCCACCAGCAAGGTAGGAGGGTTCCCTTTTCTCCACACCCTCTCCAGCATTTATTGTTTGTAGACTTTTTAATGATGGCCAAGGACTTTGAATATATCTTGCAACTCCCTTCTGGCCAGCAGTGTCTGTGTAGAGAAATCAGCTGAAAGCCTTATTGGGGTTCCCTTATAACTAACCCTTTGTTTTTCTCTTGCTGCCTTTAGAATCATTTCTTTATCTTTAACTTTGGCCATCTTAATTATATGTCCTGGTGTTTGGTTTCTTCTTGTTTGGGACCCTCTGTGTTCCCCTGTACTTGTATATCTGTTTCCTTCTTTACGTTTGGGAAGTTTTCAGACATAATTTCTTGAAATTCCTTTTCAATCTGCTAAATTTTCTCTTCTTCTATGAACCCCTATTATGCATAGGTTGGCATGCTTTTTATTATTCCATGGGTCTCTTATATTGCTTTCACTGGTTTTTACTTGCTTTTCTGTCTGATGTTCTGATTGGGTGACTTCTGTTATCCTGTCTTCTAAGTCGATTATTCATTCCTCTGCATTGTCTAGTCTGCTTTTGACTGCCTTTAGCTTGGCTCTTATCTCTGCCATTGAGTTTTCTGTTTTTATTTGGTTCCTTTTTAAAGTATTCTGCATCTCTATTCATAGTCTCTCTTATTTCCTTCAGTGCTTTTATCACCCCCTTTTTCATATCATGGACCATGATTGTTGTATTATATGGTATTTTAGTTTTGTAAGAAAGTGGCAAACTCTTCCAGAGTAGCTGTACCATTTTGTATTCCCACTAGCAATGAATGAGAGTTCCTGATGCTCTGCATCCTCACCAGCATTTGGTGTTGTCATGTTTTGGATCTGGGGCATTCTAATAGGTGTGGAGTGGTATCTCATTGTTGCTTTAATTTGCAATGCCCTAATTACCTGTGATGTTGATCATCTCTTCACATTCTATTTGCTATCTGTATATCTACTTTGATGAGTAGTGATGAGTGGGGTTTTGCCCACTTTTTAATTAGGCTGTTCCTTTTCTTATTGTTGTTTTTAGAGTTCTCTGTGTATTTTGAATAAAAGTCCTCTATCAGACATGTCTTCTGCAAATACTTTCTCCCAATTGGTAGCTTGTCTTCTGATTCTCTTGACATTCATTGTTTTACACAGGGCAGAAGTTTTTGTTTTGTTTTGTTTTGGGTTTTGGTTTTGTTTTTTTTTTTTTTTAATGAAGTCCAGCTTATTCATTATTTTGTTTGTAGATCACACCTTTTAAGTTGTATATAAAAAGTCACCACCACATCCAAGGTCATGGAGGTTTTCTCCTAGGAGTTTTATACTTTTGCATTTTACATGTAGGTCCATGATCAATTTTGATTTAATTTTTATGAAGGGTATGTGTGTGTGGATTCATGTTTTTTGCTTAAGGAATATTTATATTTTCACAGACTTTTTGTTTTGGCATGTCTTCAGAGTTACTTTAAAGTGAAATCTCTTCATTCCTTTTAAAACCACTTATTAAGTATATTTTTACCCAATTATCAGTTTTTCAGGTTAATTAGTAAAATTATACAAAATAACTGACAATCAAAATCACTTATACTTGACTTTAAAGAAATTACACATTCTTTATATGCTTTTTTACTTTTGCTGTTCTACCAGTAGTAGGAGATTAAGGTGGTTCTCGATCCCACTAATTCATTCTTGAAACGGATATTTGCATGTGCTATATTTCAGGCACCCTGTCATCTTTTATGCCAGCTTCTCTTATTCAGCTCTCATCAGAGCTTCAAGACTCATAGGTTAGGGACCAACTGTGGTGGATTTATTTCTTGCAATTCCATTAGATAATTAGCATTATTTTCATTCTATAAATGAGGAAACTGAGGGTCAAAAAATTATTTGTTCAATATCACACAGTAATATATGGTGAAGCTGTCAATCACACTTCAGGGCCCATGCTACTTCTAGAACATGAGCTTCTAAGAACACGAGCTTCTACCAACAGTGGCTTCAACATGAAGTAATAATTAGTAGGATAAGAAAAAAAAATCAACTTGACTTTCAGAGACTTTTGATTTCTAAATAATACTTTCTGTCTTCTGGTGCTGGTTACAGTGTGTATCACCCATTCTCATGTTTGGAATACATTCCACATTCCTTTAAAGAAATGTACCATCATGGAGGCTCTCTGTAATCCCACATATTGAATTATCTCCTAATTGCACAATGGGCTGTTAAATCACACTGCCTGATTCAAATCCCTTCTCTGACAATGACTGCTGAATGACCTGAGCAACCAGCCTCTCTTGAAGCCTCCATTTCTTCACCTGTAAAATGGAGATAACAACATCTACCTCAGAGTTATTATTAGAATTAAATGAGATAATTCATGTAAAGTAGTCAACACAGTGCCTCACTCTTAGGAGATGCTCAGGAATTATTAGGTGAGAGAGAGGGAGGAGGGTACATGGTACTGGGGTAGTACTGGTAAAGTCTAACAAATTACTTAAGCAGCACAAGCAAAATGTTAGTTATATAGTTCTCTCATAATAACATCAAAGAAAATATAGTATATAAAGAAAAGGCAAATGTTTACTTTAGTTATGTTATCTGTGACCTAGAAGGAATGAAGATACATTCATTAAATTTGCTAATAGTTGCTTGATGGTTCTATTTTAAATTCTGTTGAGAAAAGTATAGTAAAGCAGATTCTTTAGCTGAATCCAGATTATAAAATGCTGAGGCTGGCAGAGTTTAGCTAATGTAAATTTAGCATTTTAGAGAAAGAGAAGGGGAGTAGAGAAGATTAACTTTTTATGCTGGGAATATACAGTCATAGATTGTGCACCTTCTTCAGAAATTTTTTTTTTTTTTTTTTTAGCTGACAGCATTTTGAAACAGAGAAAATTGTGTAGGCATAAGCAGTTTATTTCTCTTGAAAAGAAAGTTTAAGGAGCAAGCAAAGGTCCTTGGGATTAGCACAATGTAGTCAAAAAAAAACCAAAAAGTCATTTCACAATGGTAGTTACAGATATCTACCAAGCCAGTACAAAATGAAAGAATGAAAGTTGCCATCATATGCCAGTAATCAAGAAATTCTCAACAAGCATTCTGATACTTTAACCATACCTTAAGTTTAATAATGCATAAACCAGGATAGAAGAACCCTAGTAATAAGATTCCAGGCAAAACTGAATGAAAGAAGATGCATAAATTGTACATAGTTTTGTTTGTATTTCTTTAAACACAGTTTATACATTTTTTATAGAGTTATTAGATGTAATTAATGTTAGTTGTCATACTGATTTTTTTTCAAATAACCTAATTTGTGTTTATAATACATGTTATATATATATATATAAAACATTGAACAGGGAAAGAAAAGATCACTTTATTCTCATATCCCACAGATAATCATTGATGCTTTTGTCTGTCCTCATATACACTTTTCCCAAGAATGGAAAAATTCATACAGCTTTTCATTATCAGCCTTCATCAGTGAATAATCCAGGAGTTAAATATTTTATAAACTCACTATTATTTCCTTAGGCTAATGGATTTAAAACTGCTGAGCCAGGTATGCTTTTTTTTTTTTTCAAATTGAGGTATAATTTATAGATCAGAAAATGCAGTTCTTTTCTGTTCACCTTGATAAGTTTTGATAATTGTATATACACCCATGTAAACACCACCAAAACAAGATACAGAATACTTATATCACCCCGGGAAGTTCCCTCATGCCTCTTTCCAGCCTATCCCCTCCCCAAACCACTCTGATTTGTCAACTCAGGTATGCCTCTTATGACATTTTTGCCAAAGTGCATGCCAGAAAGTTGAATCATTTATACCTGTACCAGCAATGTATGAAGTTGCTGGATTCTCCTTATTCTAAGAATTATGTATGTATGTGTTACAGTATATCCCAAATAACACATATTAATCTTTGTCAGCTTCTACTTTGCATTATTTGTTATTTCTTTGTTTACTAGTAAAGTTAAACTTTCTAAATATATTAATTTTTGGCTATTTACATTTATTGTTTTAGTGATGGTGGTTAATTGTATAGTCTAATATGATTATATATTCCTTATTGCTATACAAAAGCTATTAAATATTAAGGATACTATTTGTTTTAAATATTTTTACAATTCATTTATGGAAGTTTTTGGTTTTTTTATTTCAACGTAGAGTTTTGTTTTTTTAACTGAAGTACAGTCAATTACAATCTCTGGTGTACAGCACAATGTCCCAGTCATATACATATGCATATACCTACATATATTCATTTTCATATTTTTTTTCCATTAAAGGCTATTACAAGATAATGACATAGTTCCCTGTGCTATACAAAAGAAACTTTTTAAAAATCTGTTTCTATATATAGTGGCTAACATCTGTAAATCTCAAACTCCCAAATTTATCCCCTCCCACCCCCTCTCCCCAGTAACCATAAGTGTTTACTAAGCCTGTGAGTCTGTTTCTGTTTGTAGAGTTCACAGTGTCTTTTTTTTTTTTTTTTTTTTTAGATTCCACATATGAGTGATAGCATATGGTATTTTTCTTTCTCTTTCTGGCTTACTTCACTCAGAGTGATGATCTCTAGGTCCATCCATGTTGCAGCAAATGGCATTATTTTATTCTTTTTTATGGCAGAATAGTATTCCATTTTATAAATATATGACAACTTCTTTATCCAGTCATCTGTTGATGAACATTTAGGTTGGTTCCATGTCTTGGCTATTGTATATTATAGTGCTGCTATGGACATTGGGGTGCATGTATCTTTTTGCTTTAGAGTTCCTTCCAGAAATATACCCAGAAGTGGGATTGTTGGATCATATGGTAAGTCTATTTTTAGTTTTTTGAGGAATCTCCATACTGTTTTCCATAATGGCTGCACCAAACTACATTCCACCAACAGTGTAGGAGGGTTTCCTTTCCTCCACATCCTCTCTAGCATTTATCATTCATGGACTTTTGAATGATGGTCATGCTAACTGGTATGAGGTAATACGTCATTGTAGTTTTGATTTGCATTTCTCTGATAATTAGTGATATTGAGCATTTTGTCATATGTCTATTGGCTTTCCATATGTCTTCATTAGAGAAATGCTTCTTTAGGTCTTCTAACCATTTTTGGCTTGGGTTGTTTGTTTTTTTATCATTAAGTTGTATAAGCTGTTTATATATTCTGGAAATTATGCCTTTGTCAGTCACATCATTTGCAAATATTTTCTCCCTTCCATAGGTTGTAGTTTTGTTTTGCTTATGGTTTCCTTTGCTGTGCAAAAGCTTATGAGTTTAATTGGGTCTTATTTTATTTTTGCTCTTATTTTCATTTACTGGGTAGACTGCTCTAGAAGAACATTGCTAAGATTTATGTCAGAGAATGTTTTGCCTATGTTTTCTTCTAGATTTATTGTGTCTTGTCTTATATTTAAGTCTTTAAGCCATTTCGAGATAATTTTTTTTGTATGGAGTGAGGGAATGTTCTAACTTCATTGATTTACATGTGGCTGTCCAGTTTTCCCAACAACACTTGCTGAAGAGACTGTCTTTTCTCCATTGTATATTCTTGCCTCCTTTGTCAAAGATTAATTGACCATAGGTCTGTGGGTTTATTTCTGGGCTCTCTATTCTTTTCCATTGATCCATATGTCTGTTTTTATGTTAATATCACAATGTTTTGATTACTGTAGCTCTGTAGTATAGTCTGAAGTCTAGGAGGGTTATTCCTCCAGCTTCGCTCTTTTTCTTCAATATTGCTTTGGCAATTCTGGGTCTTTTGTGATTCCATATAAATCTCAGGATCATTTGTTCCAGTTCTGTGAAAAATGTCCTGGGTGATTTGATAGGGGTCACATGGGCTATCTTTCCATTTCTTGAAGTCTTCCTTAATGTTTTATAGTTCTCCATGTTTAAGTCTTTACCTCCTTGGTCAGTTTTATTCCTAAGTATTTTATTGTTTTGGATGCAATTTTAAAAGGGATTGTTTCTTTATTTTCCTGTTGATTCACTGTTAGTGTAAAGAAATGCAACTGATTTTTGTATGTTAATCTCGTATCCTGCTACCTTGCTGAATTCTTTTATTAGCTCTAGTAAGTTTTTGTGGAGCTTTTAGGGTTTTCTATATATAGTATCATCAACATAGAGTTTTAAATTTGCATTGCCACCTCTGCCAGTCTTTTCTTCATATTTTCTGTCCATTGTCATTCTTTAGGTCTTTGTAATCCTGGGATTATATAAATACCAAGTTATACCTTTCTCTAATTATTTTTATGGTTTTATTTTTATTTTACATCTTTAATCATCTGGAACTGATTTGGTATATTAGGTTAATGTTATAACTTTTTGAAAATTACTAATCACTACAATTGAATAATCCTGTGTTTCCCTCACTGATACTAAAAATATCCTTTAAATAGAGTCTTATGTATATTTAGAGGTCAATTTCATTATTTTGAATGGATTTTTCTATCTATTCCTGTGTCAATACCTCACTGCTAAATTACTGTAGCAATATAATCCTATTTAATATCTGGTAAGCAAGTTGGACCTTTACTGTTCAACGTTTAAATTTTTACTTTAAAAGCTTAAGCAACTGGATAATGTGCTACATTCTTATTTTCTTTTACTTAACCACACCTGGAAAAAGCTTAGACAATTGACCATGGAATCAATAAAAAGCCCTCATTGTTTAGCAGGTGGCCACTACCGGAATTGTGGCCCTAGTGCCAAAAAGGAAGTAATCAATTCTAGATGAACCTCCTACCTTCAAAGTAATGGAAAAGATTGCATGTGCAAAGTAAGTAGCATGAGGAATTTAAGTAGCATGAAATTTGGGTATTTGATTGCCATTTTCTGGCTTGGGTTTCTTTATGAGATGTTTGATCAGAATTTTTCCATCACCATGGTACTGAACAAAAGGTTCAACAAAGTCAGAGTAGACAGCATCTTACTGTTTTCATGATGCGAATTCCCAAGACATCTATGATGGCTATGTATAAATGCAAGTCACAAAATCCTCTCCCAAAGACATTCATTAATAATCTTTCTACCACCTGCCATTCTGGGTTATTAACATCCTTTATATTCTCTGGCATTAATGGAGATAATCAAGTTAAATGTAATAATGTTTTGTTCTTTGTGTGCAAATAGTTCAGTTGACTATGATAAGTAAAGTGTTGGGTTTGAGACATTTTTCTGAGTAGAAATAAAAGTCAGAGAAAGAAGCTAACTTTTACTGAACATTTACAAAGCATTAATCATTTTTAAACCTAAAAGCTAGATATTGTTCTTATGCCCAAATTATATGGGAAGAATCTGAGGCACAGAAAGGTGACGTAACTTTGGTTAAGATCTTATAGCTGGAAAGTAGATCTCAGAAATAACCAATCATGCTTGACTCAATAATTTGATTCCGTTTGTTTTCAAAGACATTCTCTCTTATTTGTGAGTTTTGTATTGCAACAATTACTCTAACTGAGCTAGCTTGCATGTTTTTAGTATTTTCTAATAAAGCACTATTGCTGTTTCAAACTGTAATAACATGGCCAAACAAGTGACTTCAGGACTTTGCTAATTCTTGATCAAAAATTATCTGGCTGCTTTATATCATGGAAGATGTTAAGTTCATGGTCCTAATATTATTATGTCTGTATTATTTGAAGAATTAAAATTCAGAAAGTTATTACAGTTTCTGTAACTTGAACAAGAAGTGCCTGCCACATTCACCTATAATTTTTCATAGGAATATAAACAGTAGAGTGGTTGAGTATGGAATTTGGAGTCAGACCTGAATTTAAATGCCAGCTTGGAAGTTTACTAGCTGTGCGATCTTGGATAAATTATATAACCTTTCTTACCCTGTTCCTTAAAGTACCTTCCTGATGGTATTTTATTTATTCCACAAACAAACTTATTTTTTAAAGTATTTAGCAGGGTATCTGGAACAATCTGTGCTCCAGAAAATAAATGTTTTGTTCTCATCTTCCATCTTGTTAGTGATATTTAAGAATTAATCTCTCTATATTTGACTACTGTCAGTAAATCAAGATGATTAGAATCTATACCATTTCTATAATGTTTGATAGTTTTTATGACCCTTTCCTAATTAACTCATAAGTTACAGTAGTTTACTTTCTATCATAATTACTAATATTGAGATAAAACAAATTTGAGATCTGGTATTTATTGTGAACAGTAATGTCTCATTAATGAATTACTGCTTTTTTCCTTGAGGCTAGTATGAAGAAGAAAAAAGAGGGGTAGATAAAAAACAATTTAAATGTAAAGCAGAGGAGTATTATCACTTTGGAGAGCACTGAATTATAAGGTCGGTGTAATATTAATGTTTTTCTTCCATTCCTCCCTCTTAGCCCAGTTCTAAAGCAGTAGTAAAATGCAGCAAGAGGGCCTACAATTATAGACCAGGTTCCCTACTAGTGTTCGCCTTATACGACTATAAATAATGCTGCAGAAGACCAACATGGTTCTTTATAAATAGGACCTTGTCAGAGTTGCTGAGCCTGGAAAGGTGATTATGAGTATTTTAATTCTAAGCCTTCTGTCCAACCCTTGAAGTCACTTTTTTCTGCCCTTTTCTTCTGGATGAAGAAAATTCTTCAGTGTTGACTCTGTGCTTTCATACTGTTTACCCTGAAATAAGTTTCTATCAATCACATTAGGGAAGTTTGCTTTGTTCATGGATTTATTTTAAGAGAGACGGGCAGATAGCCATGGATCCCAGCTGCTTACCAGGCCTTTTTGACTGGGAACTCCATCTTCCCTATGTTGTTTTATTAGTTCATTGGCCATAGATTAAATGTTACTGGCTGAGCCATCGGTTAGATCTCAGGGCAGGTGTAAGAATGCGTATTACAGATATATTCTGGAAAGCCTCTTAAATCTTTCCACCCGTGTCCTGCTGAGTGTGATGCTAATGATAGGCAAGAAAGCTGAGAAACTATTATGCTGTTGAAGTTACTCTGAAAATTACATCTTTCACATTTGCTTCAACGATACTCAATATTTAAAGACACTGTAATATTTGGAATTTTTCTCTTTAACTAAAGGAAACAAAAGACACTCTTGCTTTTCAAAATCCCAAACTAAAGGAACAATATTAACACTCATTCACAGCTCAAAACAAAGAAGATTTTCCCTTGTGAACAACAAACTGGAAAAGAAAATCGAGGGGTTTTCATCTTTGTTTTCTTATTCCAAAGGCCTGTATCTATTTTCCTCTTTGCTTGGTTTACATAATGCTGTTTTCCTATATTTATTTTTGTTTGTTCAGACATTTATTTTTGTTCCTTTTTTGTTCCTATTTTCTTCCTAAGTCAACTTGTAAATTTCTGAGTTTTGGCCATTTCTGTCTCCATTTTTGTAGGCTTCCTTTTGAGTCATGTTCATTTGCTGTTTTGAGTCTTCTTCCATCTTTTCGTCCTTGATTTCTTCCTCTTCCTTAGTCTCTTCTGTTTCTCAGTCATCTCTGTCCCAGGCTGCCCTGCTTTGCTGGACATGAAGAAAGCTAGTGACCTCATGTTCCTGGACTTTTTTTTTTTTTTTAACATATATACTTTGATTTCTGCACTCATTCACATTTTGTCTGTCTCTTCAGATGAATTAATTACTATGATCGCTACTATCTTGTTCCGTGTTGAAAAAAGATTCACATTTCTTTTTATATGTGCTGGTACTTTAACCCTTTAACGTCTCAATTCCTAGAGAAACTTTGAACATTTGTGCAAGGAGAACCCTAAGTTTCTTGTGTAATCAGTCAGTGATGGAGACAAGTCTCAAAATCAGAAGTTTGTAACGTTTTAACCTAAATATTACATCTTGATAGTTGAAATACAGAAATGAATGAATCTTCCAATAGATGTTTTTAATTGACATTTTCTTATGATTTCTAGAATACAATTTGTAGACAAAATTGCCTTTTCTACTTTCAATAGCATTAAAAGTGAGAATCATAGAAGAAAAAATAATTGTGATGTTTGTGGTTGATGTCATTCTCTATATGGCTAGTTTTGATTAGTTTGTAATTTTTAATTAACTTAATTAATCTTGAAACTGTATTAAATACCAAATGTTTTTTTAACATAGTTACCCAAGTTCTCCAGAAATTGTTTTGGTCTTGTATTTTTCATTAGAAACAAAAGTACCTGTGAAAGTATTAGTCCTATTTAGGCTTCCAAACTTCTAGGCATTAACTGGGAATCAGGCTTCAGCTTGGTAACTAACTTCAATAGCTTTTCTTCAGCTGCTTATCTAGAAAACGGAGTGAAAGAAACCAAGTTACCTGAAGATCTAAAAAATCCAAAACTATCTACCAGTAGTTCTAAGAAGTCAGTATTATGGCCAGATATAAAATCAATACACAAAAGTCAGTTGTCTGAAATAACCACTTAGAAAACATAATTTTTTAATTAAGGGAAATATAACCGATGATAGGCATAAGTAGATATGTGCATATATACTGTGTTTCTAGAATGCTTAATTTTAACCAAAACCAAATTATCTCAAAATTATTTCACAAACCTAATATAATCCAAATAAAAATACCAGTAGGAGGGAGAGAAACATGTAAGCAAAAACAGCCAAGAAAACTTTTAATAAGAAGAGTAAGGAAGCATAACTCCTCACTCCTTGGGTGTGGACTGCACCTAGTGACTTCCCTCCAAAGAATTCAAAATGGAAAGGGGAAAAAAAAAAATAACTTTACAATGGAGAAACTAGACAAGCACCATGTCAGCAAGGTGATCAAGGTCAACATCAACATTATAAATCATATTGATAGTATGCACCCTTCATATGATGTAATGAAAACTGCTCTTTACATTATGATCTTTATCCCAATAACCCTAAGCCCAGTTGTATCATGAGAGTAAGGTCAAAGAAATTCCAATAATGAGGCATCCTACAGAATACCCAACCAGCAACCATCAAGACTGTCCAAGTGGTCAAAAACAAGAAAATTGAGAAATTGTCATAGACAAGAATAGCGTAAGGAGACATGACAAATAAGTATGTTAAGTGGTATCCTGAATGGGATCCTGGAACAGAAAAAAGGATGTCAGGTAAAAACTAAATGTGTTAGTCTCCTAGGGCTGCCATAACAAAATACCACAGCCTGCGTGGCTTAAACAACAAATATATTTTCTCACAGTTCTGGAAGTCCAAGATCAAAGTGCCAGCAGGTTTGATTTCTGGTCAGACTTCTCTCCAGGGCTTGCAGACAGCCACCTTCTTGCTGTTTCTTCACATGGCCTTTTCCTGTTTGCTTGTGCTCCTATTGTCTCTTCTTTTAAAGACATCAGTTCTCCTGGGTTAAGGCCCCACCCTTCTGACATCATTTAGTCTTAACTATCTCCTTTAAAGGTCCTCCAAATATAGTCACATGGGGAAGTTAGGGCTTCAACCTATGAATTTTGGGAGAACATAATTTAGTACATAACACTAAGGAAATCTAAATGAACTATGGACTTTGTAAGGTAGCAGTATTGGTTCATTAAGTGTAAGAAATGTAGCATACTAATTTTAGAGGGTAATAATTTAATAGGGAAAATTGGTTTGGAGGTTTAAGGGGTTTAACTCTATACTATCTGGTCAATGGTTTCTATAAATCTAAGAATCTTCTGAAAATAAAATTTTTATAAAATAAAATCTAAGAAATACTTTTTTTCAAGAGTGACAGGGTAATGGTCTCTCCCAGGAAGATAAGAAAATTATGGTAATTAAAGCAGTGGGATACTGTACAGGGTGGATTAGTCAAGAAATAAAATTGGGACAAGTAAATAGCTATTTGGGGAAAATACAGAACTTTCTGACCCAGATACAGAAAGAAATTTCTAAATTGATAATAAAAAGTTAACAAGGGAAAAAAGAACTGTAAAGGTGCTAGAAGAAAATGTAACTGGATATTTACATAGACTTAATGTGAGGAAAGACTTCCTAAGTTTGACTTAAAAAGGAAGACACTGCTCACTAGGAATATATACAAAATTGTAAACTTCTATATGGAAGGAAGGAAGGAAAAGAGGGAGGAACAGATGGAGGGAAGAAAAGGATATAATGAAACTCAAAACAAAATTAAATTGCAAACATATTTTCTAGTTTGTCATTTGTTCTTTATGTGATAAGGCTTTATATTCTTAATATATTAATTCTCACAAGCCCATGAGGAAAGATGAATTTTTTTTAAGGGCAAAGGAGAAAATGTACATATCACCAAAGAAGTAATACAAACAGCCAAAAACATGGGGGGGGAAGGGGAGTGAAAACAAAACTCAATCTGTTAAAACAAAATAAGGCACTCTGCCGATGAGTATGACCTGTATCATTTCTGGAGGGAAGTTAGATCATACACATGAAATACCTTAAAAATTACATGTTCGTCCTAAAAATTCTACTTGTAGGAACTTATCCTAATCACTAATATTTTCTGTTACAAATGATAGAAGTATCTTCCACTAAAACCGGATGTATCAGCATTGGAAGCCTAAGAACTGGAACTGGGACATGGCCGGTTCATAGAGTTCAGTCAATGTCAGGAATCTCTCTTTTTGTCTCCTGACTCTGTTTTCTCTCAGTTGGCCTCATTTCACAGGCAAGCTTCCTGCCAGGGGCAGGGGTGTTGGCTTACATTGCCATGATGGCCAACCCAGAAAAAGTCCTGAGCCAGTCTGGTTTGACCTTGCTGGATTCAAATGCCCATGTCTTGATCCAGTCATTGGTTAGTCTGTGCAGGCCTATACTATGTGTTCCCTTCTTCAGACAAAAACAAAGGGGTCCCAACCACATGGACTGACAGAGGGAAGGGTCACTTCTGAAAGAACAATCTACCAAAAGAAAGAATGCTGAACCAGCCCCCCACCCTGCAGAGAGAGACTTACTATGTATAAGAAAATCCAAATATGTACTATTCACATGGATAGAAGTATTTACAGATGAAAATTTGAACAAGAGTAAGAATCCTATAAAAAGGGGTTGATTGTAAATTATCCATAGGACCAAGTATTAGACTATGAATACAATGATGTAAAAGTGTAAGTTACTAAAAAGATGTTTGTGGTATAGTCAGGTATGAAAAGCAAATTGTAAAATACATGCCTTACGATCCATGCAAGTCTATATACATGTACATATTTAGACACGCACAGAAAGGGCAGGAAGCAGTGTGCCTATACGTTTACAGTAGTTACTGAGAAGCTGTGGAGCTACAAGTAATTTTTTTGTTTTTTCTTTCTGCCTCTTAGGATTGCTTTACACACACACACACAAATACAACAGTGAGTATATGTTAATCATGCTATTAAAGTAAGATTTGTATAATTCTTTGACTCTATAAACAGTTTCTGCCCTTTGAATGGCTTACAGTCTAGTAAGAGACAGGACATGTTTAAAAATATACATATAAACCTACAAAGTTAAGTAGAATCAAGTATGTTATATATATATATATATATGTTATATATATATATAATATACATGAAAACATTTTGAAAAAGGCTATGCAGTGTAATAGAGTATTAAAAAGTGATAAATATATACAAGCACAGTTTATATTAACACCCATACACACAAAGTGCAAAATAAGTTAAAATGAGATTAAGTGTTTGGACCACACATTTTTAGGCATGATGTTTGAACCTTATTCTAACTATGTGAGGTAAATCAGGTGCATATTACCATCCCCTCTTCACAGATGAGGAAACAGAGACCTGAAAAGCAATGTGACTTTCCTAAAGAAACATTTAGCCACTCAGTTTTAACTTAAACCCAGGACTTCTGACTTCAGTCCACAAAAATTTTCCAACAGAAGTGTTAGAGAAATCCAAAGGCAAAAGTAGGTCCTGGGGCCCAGGGCAGTCAGATTTTTAGGAGAAAATGGGAGTTAAACTGGGCTTTGGAAGTTCAGGGTACATAGACCAGTTGGAAGGAGGTGGTAGGACATTCCAGAGAAGTGACATGGACAGAGAAATATGCTGTGGCCCATCTCTGATACAGAGCAGGGTGTGGTCCTTTCAGAGGATCAAATGTGGGTAAACTTGAAAATTGTTTTGTCTTGCTCACAGTTTTCTTTAAAAACAGTCTGGTTTTGCTTTTCAAATACAAGTCTCCTTTCAGGCCCTTTCCTAACAAAAACAAAAACAAACAAAAACACACACAAAAAAACTTTAAACCAGATTATTTACGTTTCTGATCCATAGCCCTGGAAGAATGAGAAACTTAATAACCAGTTTTAGTTGGGTTGCTTAAGAATTTTAACTGAACAGAGAAATGAGAGGCTGTCGACACAGTATACTAAAGACAATGCAGAGGAAGGCTGTCTGAGGACAATATATGCATCTTTCCTCTACTTTTGCTTCAAAGTCTGAGTACGGAAGACAAAATGTCAATCATTAGGCAGTTTAACTGGCCCATTTGAGAAAGATGTGCTAGAGTTTCACTGCATAAACTTAATGGTGGTAGAAATATTTTGTTTTATCTCCTAGAGTATTAGCCTTTTTTCTAGTATTGTGGAGTTTGAAAGAAGTTGCTTATGTGGAAAACTGAAGGGTTTATAAATATCTAGTTGACACTTGAACATCGTGGAGGTTTGGAGCACCCACCCTCCATGCAGTCAAAAGTCCGTTTGTAACTTACCATCAGCCCTCCACTTATTTGTTTCCTCCATACCTGTGGTTCCACATCTGCACCATCAACCACAGACCATGTAGTGCTGTAATAGTTCCTGTTGAAAAAAAATCCACCTATAAATGGACCTTCACAGTTCAAATCTGTGTTGTCCAAGGGTTAACTATAACTGCTATATAATTTGGAATTATATATTAATACTCGCAAGTAGAAAGGTGAACAGAACAAGAATTCTAGCCAAAGGTTTTTAGAGGTGACTGGCTATGCAGGAACATTTATTTATTCAGCATTTATTGAGGGCATTCTTCTTGCCAAGCATTGGTGACCAGTGTTGGCACAAAGGCCAACAAAATAGAGCCATCTGCAGTCTAGTGAGGGAGACTAGAGAGAGATACAGAAGAGGACCTTAACCCTAGTGGAAAAAGTACAAGACAGCCCAGGAGAGGAGCCAGGGACTGGTTCTCAGAGGGAATGACACCTCACTAGTAGTGGGGAGAGAAGTGTACTACCACAGAGAGGCAGCAAGGAAGCAGGAGAAAGAAAGTTCTAACCAGGAAACTGCAAGTGATTCAGGGTGTCTAGTGCATAAGATGTGAAGACCTCATAGGAGCTTAGAGAGAGGAACAAAAGCCAAATCTTAGAGGCTACCTAAGAAATTTGGGTTTCATTTTTTAGACAGCGGGGAACCACTAAAGGATTCAATTCATGGCTAAATTTGCATTTTTGAAAACTGTAACAGAAAAGACCTGAGTATCATCAATCACAAGGCACACCTTAGTAATGTGGTGCCTGCGAAGAGACTGCCAGACATCCACCCTTACGGGGTCAGGCCGTGGGCCCTTGGCTCTGCCCTTCTTGGACTTCCAACTGAATGGGGTGACCCTACATAATGTTCCCATTTTAGGAAATCTAGTGAGAAACTGGGACTAATTCCAGAGAGCAATGATTAAAGGCAATAAAGGGATAGAAATTTACATTGAAAATTAATTGCCTTTTTTTTAAGCAAGTGTTCACCTAATAGGTGCCTTTTCCCAAAGAGCCTCCCACATGCCTCGAGACATTTTTGGCTCTTCTCTTTTGTAACTGCTTTAAAGGCTAGTCTTGGAGCCACAAAAAAAATCATTATTCTCATCTCTTTATAGTTGCATTTTCAAAATGTTCTATTCCAAAATAAGCACTACCCAATCTGACTTTTTAAACTTACTCACTAGACTTAACACTGAATTAACTTTTGATTTTATTCCTAAAGTTAAATACATCTTCACAAGATGAAAGTTTGTCACCTCTAAAGACTTTCAACAAAATACCTAGTCAACTACTTACCAGCTACAAGTGTCTTGACCATAAATCTCTCAGGTTGCCTGTGAAATGGGTGGTAACACCCTTCCTGCCTATACCCTGTAGTTATTGTGAAGGTAATATCAGACATGTGAAAGCTTTTTATAGGCTGCTGTGTCAGAGGGTGTTGTTCTTATTGTTGCCTCACACCTGGCAGTTCCAAAATGTACCTTTGCTCTGGTGTCTGTGTGTTCATCTCCCTAATAGACTGTTCACTTTAGGAGACCAGGGCCTGGGTCATATTTGGCTTTGTGTCCCCCAGTGTATGATATTGGGTCTTACATGTTAAAAGGCTCTGATGTTTATTGAATAATTAAATCTAGCTCCTTGCCTTATCCTTAAACCATATATAAGAAATGGATAATACACTTGAGATTATTTAGTTAAAATATTAGGCTCAGAAGCCACTTAAGCTTCTTTAAGTACGTGAGTAGTTTGTCAGTAGGAACCAGCTGTTCTTCATCTCTGAAGGGGCCAGAACAAATGGCTGATGAAATCAATCAATCTGAAAGTGTAAAGGTTCTTAAACTTTAGTGCTGTGGCCTTAGCTTCAGCGGCAGTTTTAAATCACCAGGAAAAACTTTTAAATCACTGATGCCGGGGACCCGTCCTAGGACAATCAAATCAGTACCTCTTGAGGTGGAAGCCTGGCATTCATGGCTTTTGAAACTACCCAGATGATTCTGCTGTGCAGCCCATGTTTGATACAGGGCTCTAGGATCAGACTTTGAGAAACGTTGCTTTGAAAGAAATCCTGTCTAGTTCTACATTAGGTATCAGAGGAAATGGGAAAGCACATAAGGCCTGCTCCCACCACAGTCTACGGGGAATCAAAACTAGCCGTCACTGACCTGAGAGCAGCAGAAACACAGCCATCAGGGTGTGCCGAGCTGTGAGAGGTCATGAAAGGTGGACCTGTGCTGAGCTCGCCACTTTCTGCACAGCCTGTTAGACATTTTAGAAGTTTATCGTAGAAATAAAAGACAGTCCCTGCCCACGAAAGGAGGTTGAGTGTCAGTGGAGCAAACCAGCTAGTGCCAGCCAGATGGCCTGGCTGGTACAGAAGGTCTGAAGGCTTTGATTCCCAGCACAGATCACCATTCTCAGCACGGGGAATTCAGCTGTGAACAAGACTCAAACTGCCTCCAACAACTGACGGTCTGCTCACAATTAAGTAAACAGGCAATTACAAAATGGTGAGAGCTGATGAAAGAAACAAGGTTGGTGAGATAGATAGGAGGATCCAGCATTGGAGGGTTTTCGGATCAGGCTGAGGGATTTTAGTCAAATACAGCCGACAGTTCCTGCTCAAAGGAATGCTATAAAAGAAACGTGTAAGAAAGATTTTTTTTTAAGAACCTTTGGAAGTTAGAAGGAGAAATAGTACACAGAACAGTTAGGACACCTACGACAACTTAAGGGTAGGGTGTAAATCCCTACATTAGGGAGACTCGGAAATGAGGAGTGATTTATAGAAATCCCAGTGAAAAAGCTGTTTACATTAATATAAGGACATATACATACGTATACACAAATATAAGTAAGTTAAATGCATTTCAGTCAGAAATGAGTTGTTAAAGTTGAATTCTACATTGTACTACTTTATGTTGGAGAATGAGTACCTCTCTTGCTTTCCCCATTAATATTAATTGCTGTCATATCTTTATTTCACAATTACATGAGAACTTTAAAAACTGGATGTCAAATTAGTGAGGTTAGTCAAAGTGTGGGTCCCTATCAAAGACTCACGTATTTACTTTTGTTTATAATTCCACAGTCTCATACAAAAACATAACTTACCTGTTGGTGGGCTGCACCCCACAGGCCTGTGAACCTTGCAATTGCCCAGCCGCAAGTCCGAAGAAAGAGTCCAGAGACAGCGACGTCCAAGATTTGTTGGATAGGGAATCTTACAAGTCAGACGCAAAAGGTCCTAGAGCGACAGCCCACCGTGTTGAGCAGGCAGGGTGCAGCTCTTGGGGTGGAGAAGGAGATCGCCATTCATAGGAGGAACTGGCATCAGGCTGACTCACCGGTTACCAGGGAAACCAGCAGAGGGGCACGTGCCTCACAGCCCCTCGAGCTAGCAGTCACCGGAGGGCAGATGGTTCCCTGTGACGGCCTGGCAGTGTGGAGCCCTTCTGGTCTAAGCATTAGAACAGTCAGCAGCTGAGGCGGGGGCAAACATGTAGGCAGTCACTGTTAGGCTTCTGATTAAAGAGGGAAGGTCAGTCATGTGAGCAGGATACAGGTAAAGCAGGGCCTTGGCTGAGCAGGGGATGTACAGAGCGGAGAACTGCCACCACACACCTCTGAGGATGGTAAGCCTCCGTATTTCTATAACCACTAAAGTCAGTGTTCTTATTTGAGAATTTGATGTTACGTAAAATTTTTTATTAATCACAACTAAATTTTTGTCTTTGCCATCAACAGAACGAGTTCTAAAATTTTCATATGTAAAGGATAAGTGTGTAATTCAAAACAATTCACTGCTGTTGCTCTTGCTGGGCCAATTCTATGACCAGCCACAGAATGGATAGTATTGAGTTATTGGTACATTTGAATTAAGTCTCTATTCTGAGTCTGCATGTCTGTTCCCACAGGAGGCTATAAAGTGTGGGCATGCTTTCAATTCATGCAGTCTGTGATTTATGGAGGCACACAGGTCAGGAGTTTATTATGCTGAAAATCATAATAACTGTTTTGTTTTTCTTTTTAAAATGAAGTGACCAAAGCATGTTGAAAGATAAAAGGGTGAAGCATTTTGATTATGTTTTTATTTCTATTAAAGATTAAATATTATTGCTGAGAAACCAGCCATACTAAGTATTATGATATTAAAGCTGAAGTAGTTTGTAAGCCGATAGCCCCTTCTTTCCCCTGGGTTTAGGTTTGTTATTAATCAAAATGTTGGACTTTTTAGTGCAGTGGTGTATGAAACAAACAGTTGAAAAAGACAGCTACTTTACCTTACAGTTTTCTGTTTTTTCAGATTTGTAGGAATGTCTGTTTCTTTCTGTAGACTTTGTGCTATTGTTCACATGTCTAGATTTCACTTCCTATACCAGAAGAACTAAATCCAACAGTTGCAAGATTCTCTCATGGCATAGAAAGGAGGAAGGTGCCTTTTTATGGTTTTATTTGACAAATTCTGGTAGTCATTTTTGAAACATGGATAGTCCCTACTAGAAACAAATATTACAAAAAAGTCCATCTGTATTTTGGGGCAGAGACAGGAACGATTTTTAAAATAGTAGTGTTTTTAATGGAAAAGTATTAAGTTAACTAAGATAGTAGTTTCTGGTTTTTTATAACATCATAGGAATATTGAATAAAATTGTTTTAAAGGGCATGTAATTCCAGCTATTTCCGAGTTGGGCTTAGGCATCAGCACGAGTCATTTGGAAAGCTGCTGAACACTTACCGAAGTACAGCGTAGGGTCTGGGCGCCCCATGACGTGTGATACGTACAGTACAGTCTTGCCACACTTCTAAACTTGATCCTCATCAGTGGCAATACGCTTAGAATTTCTAAGGCGTGCACGCTGTGGGGAATGCTGCACAGATTATAAGAGTATCAAAGAAAAAGACCACCTCTCAATATCTGGGGAAAAAAAGCTTAATTTATTACTTAAGTAAGGAGAAGAGCGTGCTTTTAGGCACAGTCTCTCTGAGCAAAGCAGGTTGCAAATCTCACGTAGAATTTTGGGATTAGGGATTGTTTAGGGATTGACATCAGCCCCAGAAGTACCATTATTCAGGGGAGACTGTCGGCGATTGGCTGGCTTTCAGAAGTATGTTCACTGGAGTGAATCTGCCACTGACTGGCCAACTTTCACAACTATGAGGCTGTCACTGATTAGTTGGCTTTCAGAGGTGTATTTACTGAAGTGAGTTATCATTGATCATTTTGGCCTAGGCAAGCCATCATTAATTGATTAAGTCCTATTTGATAGATTCAATCTGGCTCTAGTGGTCACTTGCTACCATAGCTGGAGAACAATCACCTTTTTCTAGGAGTTAGAGATTGCTTTATTCTCAGAAGCTAATACTTATACAGTGTAGGAAATTGAAAGCACAAGAAAATCAGACTCTGAGGACTCCATCTAAATAAGCAATAATCCTATAATGCATTTTCTAAATAAGGTTGTTTCCAAAGTTAAAGTCATGGAAGTATAAAAAGTCAGCAGTTCTCATGTGTGATGTGTCATGTTAGGAAATCTGATGCAAATAATGTATTGTTAATAAAGTATAGAAATGCAAATGCACTTTACCTCAGTAAACTGAAGTAGACTTACATCATCCATATAATAATGTCACTCATGCTCACTGCATTCCAATAAGCTTTTCTGGAATGGAAAGGGGTGGGAATGGTTTTAAGACTCAACTTACCAACACTGGTGAACAGTCAACCCTACTGAGCCTTTAGGAATTGCAGTATCACTAATATTGTAACATTTCATTTCCCTCCCAAAATCTTTTTAGGATTCTTCAAAATCTAAGTATATCCATGGGAGTTTTTAACATACGTAAACTTCACTCAGTATTTTCAATACTGCAAGAAAAAAGGGTGGGGGATCTCTGCTAGTGCCTATTGCCCAATCTCTGCTTTTACAGGGAAAAAGAAATCACTGCAATATTTGGGTTTCATCTGAAAGTTACAACTGGCATGTGGGGAGTGCTAATCCTTTAGGCAATTTAGCCCTATCTGCTGTGATAAAGAAAAGTGCTGGGTACATCTGTTTTAAAAACTGCTTAATAACTAGTGGGAAAAGCCTTAGCAGTTTTGTTTATATATAAAAACTGAACTTTTCTCTTTTCAGATTCATTCAGCTGCCCCGGAATCTGGTTTTTGGACTTCCCTATTTATTCCTGACACCTCCTAATGGGGGCAGAACTAATCACTTACATATTTCCCTGCTGCTAAGCATAGCCAGCTTATGACCACTTAGGATTCAAGCACATGCTGATACCTTAAGACCAGTAAGCATTTGATAAAGTAGGAAAGCAGGGTGGTTAGACTTGTTGTAATCAACAGTAAGAGGAGGATGTTAGTCCATGGAGCTGTGCCCAAAAGCTTAGTTTCTTTTTGCACACACACACAAAAATTAAAGCCATCAACTCCCCCAGAAAAGGGAGTCATAATACCATTTGAACAGGAATTTTCTGAACACATTCCCTACACTTGACCCATTTAACTACTGAAGAAAAAAAAATCAGATAGGGCTGGTTTATTGTCAGTTTTGCTCTGCATCCTGGCTCCCTCTGGCTAAGTGAACGTGCTCTTTAAAGTAAGCTGGCAGAATTTTCTGAGTTTACTTAAAGGAAGACTTGAGGGTAGAACTCTTTTAACCTCCCATCAAGGAAGGAACCTTAAGTGAAGACTGAGGGAAAGAGACTCACTACTAGAAATACAAACCAACAAAACAAACTCCAGACATGTTTTTCAAATTTAAGTGTTTTCTGAGAAGTTGGTTTCCATGTGGCACAAGCACCAGTAAACAGTAAGCCCGTCTTGGTGTTCGGTGCCCGTTGGTTCATCATGCCAAGCATAGTGCCGTGGAGGGTATTTCTGCTTTGAGTTCTCATGCCAAGTCAGTGAACCGTCTCTCTCCCTCCTTAGGATGTCACATGTACTTCAGTTTGAGGATAAAACGAGAAAAGTGAAAGACGCAAGCATGCAAGACTCAGACACGTTTGAAATCTACGATCCTCGGAATCCAGTGAATAAAAGAAGACGGGAAGAAAGCAAAAAGCTGATGAGAGAGAAAAAAGAAAGACGATAAAATGGAGTAATGATAACCAGAACTAGCTGGAAATGCGCCTGCAATAAATGGCCTCCGAACAGCCATTGTTCCCGACAGCATCGCTTACGGGTGTGAAAAGGAGTATTTTTGAACCTGTTGTCTGGTTTTGAAAAACAGTTATCTTGTTATGTAAACTGTGAAATAAGTAAGCAAATGCTTTTTGTTACTGGTACCTTTTCCCCCCTAATTGACGTTTTACATTGCTAAATAGCAAATAAAATCACTTTCCTTCCAGTTTACATGTTAACTATTTGCAGACGTGCAAACCTATCTGTGTCTTTTTACCCTTAAATGTGTGACGGCTTCGTTTTCAGGATTTTTTTGTAAGAAGTTCTTACAGAAAGAATGTTTGAAAGAAACCTTCTTGCCATTCTGTTACCACAGTACTAACTCTGAAATATAATTTCAGAATTATATAATATAAAGATTGATGTTCTCTTTTGCATGTAGATATCTAAAAATAGCCCCATCAGTAAGACTCAATAGTCTCATGGGTTAAATCTTAAGGAACCCCTAAGTAAATATTCACACCCGAATCTAGGCCCATGCCTGGGTTTTACTGTTGCAGTCAAGACACTCAACACACGACAAGTAGTGTCAGCCAAGCTTATTGCTCACCCTGGCCCGACACCAGGCCACCTGCCCACTCCCCTCCCCCTCTCAGCACAGCAACAGCAGGAGGGCATGCAGGGGTCCCAGTCTGGCAAGAGAACTTACTAAGAATGTAACTTTAGCCTTTTATGTCAATCAGTCATGCTGGTTATTTACTGTATATTATCTACACTGAATGCCAAAATTATACCACAGGCTAACTTTCAGTTACCTAATTCCCACCAGCCACGTTTTTTCAGATAATGTCTCATCGGCTCTCTCTTTTGAAATGGAATCCAACAGGCATTCTCTAGAGCACTTGCTCTCAAATCGTAGTCCCAGATACTATACTACAGCAGTGGCGGCAGCACTGAAGGACATGTTAGAAATGCAAATTTTTTCCACACTACCCACCACCACCACCACCCCAATCCAGATTACTCGATCTGAAACTTGGATCAGAGAGGGCTTGTTAAACAGGCTGCTGGATTCACTGCTGGTGATTCAATCTTTGGAGACTGGCACTATCTAGTGAAGTTAAAGATGTTCATATCCAGTGATCCAAAATTTCTAATCCTAGGTCTGTCCCCTAAAGAAATTCTCACACACTGCTCAAGGAGACCTGTACTAAATATCCATTAAAGCATCAACCAAAAAAATGGATAAATAAGCTACTGTATATCCATACTATGGAATACACTGTAGTGGTGAAGATCAGTAAGCCAGAGCTGTGGGTATTAGCTTTAAAAATAATGTGAAAAAAGGAAACCACCTCTATAAGAATTCTAAACACTCAGCTCAGCATTATATATTGTTTATGGATGAACACATATAGTAAAAGTATAAAAATGCCTATAAAAATAGTGGCTACCTCTGAGGAGGCAGAAGGAATACACAGGGCACTTCACTTGTGTTTGTAATGTTTTATGTCTTAATATAGATGTTGGGTAATCAATCTTTATATTGTTCTCTATATACTGTGGTATAACTGAAATATTTCATAATTTGTTCTTTATCATCATAGCTAGAATCTGATGTGAGAAGACAGAAGGACTCTCAATACTAACACCTTTCTTTTTGGCTTCAGAAGTAGGAGACAGTTTCAGAGAGGAGGAGAGGGATATGATAAAGGTGTCCTGGGGAACAGACGCAAAACCACCAAAAAATAAGCCAGTGTTTGGAAATGTGCTCTGTCTTTCCCTCACCACGATAATATCAATTGTATTTCAGATGTTCACAAAGCAAAATGTTTTCTAAACTCACAAAGTCTCTGTTGGTTTCAAGACAAACACTGGATCTGTTTGTGCTGAAGTACCCCATATGTTTCTCTACCATTCCTCCTAGAATGTGTCCCCTTAACCAGTGTGGTCTCATCCCAAGGACAGAGAGAGCCCCAGGCCTCTGGGACACAACTAGAAGAGTAATGTTTGTAAGTTTAGAAAGATAACTGAACAACAAAATTAAAACCTCAGGTTGGCTGAATGTTCCTTCTCCTGCTTTAATTGCAAGGAGCAGAAAAATCTGAAATTCTACCAAGATTAGAATCTTACTAGAAGAATTCCACCATGATAATAAAACCCACTTTGAATTTAACTGAATTATAGCAATAATAATTTTTCAAAAGCTTAAGAATACGGTTTAATTATCTGTTATATATGGTATTAAATGTGCTTATAGTCAAGTCTTTGGAAATTTCACAAGAGCATGTTTGTGCCACGTGAACTGCAAAAGAAAGTTCAAAGACAAAAAAAACGAAAACAGATAAGAAAATTATCCTTTACAGTTCACTCTAATTTTATATTTATATTGAGCTTATGTTCCTCTATGTGCTAACCCTAGGGATGTTATCCTGAGACAGCGAAGTCTGTCAGCCTTCCTGTTCACTGTCTACGGCTGTGCCGGGCATTCTGGAGAGCAGACAGAAAAACAACTCCTGGCAGTTCTTTTTCTCATTTTCTGACAAGCCATTTTTTCACTTTGGTTGAAACTTTTGGCAAGGTGAAAGTCAAAACTAACTCTAGACCTCTCCTTTCTCAATAGGTAATTGAAGGAAATACAGATCTCTTGAGAATGTTTGAGTGGTATAATATCAAAGCCCACGTTATCCCAGGCCCGCAGCTCCGAGGCCACACAGCCAGCAGTGCATCTGCTGTATCTAAAAATGGGGACACCCTAGAACAAGGTCATTAAAACGTGTGAGGAGATGAGTGGTTCACTGCTGTTGTTTTTAGAACAAGTTCAATAAGCTATGGTGTCCTTATCAAACTGTCACTACCAAGTTTCTTGATAGGATCTGACGTGTGAGGTACATAAACCTGTTCTGTGGTATCACTGGGGCCTGAATGGAAAAGGTTAGATAAATGCAAATATTGCCCCAACATGCTGTTTAATCTTAGTGATAACAAGAAAGAAAATGAATGTGTGAAGTGAGTTACCATTGAGGGTTCTATCAGTATAAGCAATTTGTATGTACGGGGTGTAGAGAAGTTAAGAGGGGTTACATTCTTTAACGCTGTCATTCACAAAAAAAAAAAAAAAGTCTGGTTTCTCCATGACTTTAACTCCATTCCAGTGACTCTACAGTTTATCAGGTGGTACCACTTCTAATTACTAAAAACCAGGAGGTTTTCCTGTCCCATATATGTTATCTCCTTTCTCCTGTTAGCTTTTAATGCAGAGAACTGAAACAGGAGCCATACTTTAGAGAAACTCTTTCTAATAGGGGTTTGATGAAATTTGAGTTCCTAGAGAAACAATACAACACCAAATATTACTAAGATGGATGTTAGAAGTCCCTTGCTGGTAGAAAGAACACTCATTTATTCCCCAAAATCTTCCTTGACAAAGCCATGCATGAATATCTTTGTCACAGGTGCTAAGGGTTTTGCTCATCCCTGTGCACAGTTGTTTTCAGTGGTGCGCTGATTAACTGGCTTCCTAAAAAAAACAGAAAGGAAAGCCCTGATTTGTAGGATTTCTGTGGTATAAATACTCTCACCATAACTGATTTCAAGCCACCAAAAGTAGGTCCAGGATACAACTGGTCGTTTTCCCCATTCTGTTTCATTGTTGCTAAAAGCTTCCATAGTAACTCTCGCACTGGCACTATAAGAACTCACAAAGGGTTTTAACCTTTTTTCAAGGTCACAATCTTCAAGAGTATTTCTGTTTTATGTGATTACTTCACATGATTGGGTGAAGCTGTAGCAACATCTGTTGTAGCATCCTCAGCACCCTATGCTTTTTATCACTAGTTTGTATCTTTAGATTCTCTGTTGATGGAGTTTTCCAGTCACTTGGCTCACATTTCTTCCTTTTGCTTTTGCCTCAATTTATTCCAAATCTCACAGGAAAAAAAAAAAAAAAAAAAAAAAAGGAAGGCATGAGAAAGGAAGAAGGAAGGAGATCTAATTATAGTTTTTCTTTGAATTGTTCCCTATCACTGATAATGTATAAATTCATCAGTTTTTTTTGGAAGGCATTTGGGGTTAGGAATAGAGAATCCTACCTGAAGAGAAGACTGGCTTCTAAATGAAATGCAGACAGGAATCTGGTCTCTCTCTTCCACATCTGCTGGGAATTATCCCTTTAAGGTTAGCTCATGATATGAATTCATGCTATTTGATCAGCAAAAACATCTTCTGGAGGCTTTCTTCACAGCACCAGTCAAAAAGAAGGTGTTCTTATTCTTTTAGAAAATTGTTATTTTCTCATTCTCACAACACCAAAAACAATAATCACTGCAAAAGTTCCAGCACTTTGTTAATAATCAGGATAACTTTGAGAGCAGAAAACTCCCAAGTGACTTTCCCATTTATCTTCTGAACCTTTATTATAATATTCAAATGCTTTAATAACAATATATTTTAAATGAAGGGCATGTACTGAAAGTAAATGACTAAGTATATATTCTGTGGTGAATTCTCAACGGTTATGAGTAAACTTAAAATTTGTGAGTTTCCTCTTTTTTGTGTGATGTGCATAAATTGTTCTTTAATTTGCAATTTTTGAGGTAACATTTTATTTAGGGTAAAAGGAATGTGATCATTTTATCTCTGTTCTTAAGTTATATTACTTTATTGATATAAATGAATAGACTGATTAAGAATGGGCACTATCTCCCAAGCAACCAAAGAATTCCACAAGTGATTTTTGAATTAATTTAGAAAAGTTGCTCATGATACTGTGTGAGGCCTGGGTGTATTTCTGACTGAAGTATCCTAACGTCCATCACGTGGGTTTTATGTCCCATCAAACCTGGCATGTCCAACACTGAACTCATCTACACTCGCCAGCCCTGCCTCCACCAGACCGCCTTCACCTGCGCTTTCCACCCATCTTTGCTATTGGCAGTGCGGTTTTCCAGTTGCTCAGGCCAAATAGTTTGGATTCCTGTATTTGTCTCACACCCTGCATCAGTCCTTTATGATAATCTGTTGGCTCTACCTTCAGAATGTGTCCAGAATTTCACCGTTATTGGCCACTCTGCACTACTAGTCTTCCATGCAGACTACTCTAGAAGTGCCCTAACCAACCTCCCTGCTTTCGCCCTTGTTTCCCCAAATTTATTAGCAACATAACAGCCAAGTGAAATCTTTTAAAACATAAATCACATTGTTACACTTCTCTGCTCAGAATCCTTCAATGGCTCCCCATTTCATTCACAGTAAAAGCCCACATCCTTAGAATGATCTAGAGGCTCTAGATAACCAGCACGCCCTCCCCTCAACCTCTGACCTCCTCCCTTACCAGGCTCCCCATCGCTCTCCGCACCCATCTTTTCTGCACTTCATCAAATGCCCTAGGAGTGGTCCATCTCGGGTGCTCTGCACTGGCCAATTTCTCTACGCAGAACACTCGTCCCCCAGGTGTCCAAGTGGCCAGCTCCCTCAGCTCCTTCAGGTCTCCTCAAGTGGCACCTCCTCAGTGAGTTCTACAGTAACCACTCTACTTTAATATTGCAACCCATCCCCACCCGCACATGTTTGGACTCTCTTCATCTCCCTATCCAGTTATATTCAGTGGCACTATGAACTCCTAAGCACTCTGTCTTATTAACTTACTTCACTCTCACAAACAACTCTCTGGTTAGTACAGACTCTAATGACCACTTTACAGATAAGAAAACTGAGCCTTACGTAGGTTTAATTACTTAATTATTTATCATCTATCTCCTAGCCTAGAATGCCCTCCACAAGGACCAGGATTTTTGTAAGTTTTGTTTACTACGGATCCAGTGCCTAGAACCTGCCTAACAAGAAGGAGACACATAATGAACATTTGCTGAATGAGTAAATAAACCAGCACCTTCCCCCAACAAGGTCCAATACAGGGCCATTCCATGCTTTATCATTTAATATCACCATCACTTCATAAAGTCAGGACATTTTTACAGTTAAAATGAAGGAAGGATACAACCTCAGTTTCACAGACAGCTGTAACGCTTAAATAAAGTTAGCTTTAGGAAAACCTTACTACATTATCTTTTTCTCAATTTAACACAAGACACTTGTCACAGGTGGAAGAGCTCCAAAGACCATTCTTGGGAAAACCCTGGTCTGTAGGAAAACACACTTCTACCAAAAGCCTTTATAGACAGCAACATTCCAATTCCTGAAACTAGAAGGAACCTAGGGCCAACATGTACTGTGTGGAAAGCAAGGCTTATTAAGGCTTCAGACCTGCAACAGATTTAACAGGAAAATGATTTAACCTCTTAATATCAGTCTTCTCTCTCGTGGGAACAGCAACAGCCACCTCACCTATCTAGCTGTCACAGGCAAAAGAAAGAATACACAAGAAAACCAGGCATTCACAGAGCTTATAACAATAAGAGCTAATATTTAATGGATACTTCTCTTAAACCAGACACTCTTCTAAGCACTTAATCTGTATTAACTCTTTAAATTCTTATAAACAACTCTATGAGGCAAGCTCTATTATTATCTCTATTGAAATGAGGAGGAGGCTTAGCAAAGCTAAATAATTTATCCAGGTCACACAGGAAGCAGAGCAGCTGGATTTTAAAACAAGACGGAATCCAGAGTTTCAGTTGACCACTGGACTACCATGCCTCTCGGTACATAAGCCAGACCTTATATTTCCCTATAGAGTTTATAATCCGGTGGGTAGAGACAGAGACTAACACCCCAGAATAAAAACACAAAACCCAGTGATTTCAGTTGTAAGGAATTCTATGCGTAAAAACTAAGTGAGTGATAGAATGAATCAAGATTGTGGTTTAGTGGGATTAATCTAGAACTGCTTTGTGGTAGAGGGAATTCTGACCATAATATGAAAAGAAGAAAGAGCATGGCATCGAGGACAGAGGTCAGGTTCCAGGTGGAGAGAACGTTATGCAGACAAGCCACTAAGACAAATGTAGGAGACAGTGATATGTCTACATAATGCCAAAACATCTGGTTAATTCAGTTTTTTTTTTTAAAGCCTCCATCAATGTAGTGGATTTCTTCAGTCAATCCAGATGTTTGGCATCTTGTAGACAAAACATCCAGATGATTAACTGGAGATTTGACAGAGCTGACTGTATTAACCAGATGTTGTAGCAGTGTATAGACACAGTGTCAGGACGTTTGCTTGGCTGGAGTGAAGTCCAGCTGTAAAGAAGATAATGGTCTAGGCAGTGAGAGGGGGCTTTGAAGCAGAGACCTGGAGCTTGGATTTGATGCAACTGGGAGCTGCTAGAGGAGGAGTGTGATGGAAATGATGCTTAAGGAAGAGGATTCTAACAACTATGTGAAGGAAAGGGAAAAAAAAAAAAATAACGGTGAGAGGAAAAGTTGTAGACAGGAAAGAGGATGTTAGGAGAGTGCAGGTGTGTGTGAGGTAATTAGAGCCTGGACCAGAATTGGGCTTGGGAATGCAACAGGAAGGAGTGGATCTGAAAAACATTACAGAAAAAGAACAGGAAGTCATGATGGGCTAGACAAGGGAGTGAATGCACATCACCCCAAGGTTGGAAGTCTGGAGGCCTGGGAAAGCAGCTGCCGTCAGCCTCACCACACTAGTAAACCAAGAAGGAATCCCCAAGAGACCCCTCCCCTCAACCTCCATCCAGAGGCCACAGCCAGGCCCAGGCAGAGGGAACTTGGAGACCACAAACACAACTCTCGTATAAGGTTCCCTAATCATTTGCGAGCCGCCTGAATTAAATGGATTTCTGTTCAAGTCCAACTTCATGAAAGGGTTGAGAATGCTAGATTCAAGTTGTCAGGTAGACACAACTTCAGTGAAAAGTCTAAGACAATACTTCAATGTTACTTACTTTAATAAAAATTCTATTTTGTGGGGGGATAGGTAATTAGTTTATTTATTTTTAATGGAGGTGCTGGGGATTGAACCCAGAACCTTATGCATGCTAGGCTTGCACTCTACCACTGAGCTACACTCTCCACCACCACTCTACTTGCCCCACATTTACTTTTATACAGCATATAATGTAAACTAAGATGTATTGGGATATGAATAAGTTAGATGAGATTAAAAGAAATCATACAGTACCTGTATTACCTGACAGATTAGTATCATAAAAGCCTGTTAAAAGGCACAATTAATGGCTGAATTCAAGAATTTCTATTTTTTTAAAAATCCTTCATTTATGAAACCTTGGATTGTTCACTTCTTGGTTTAGATATTTTGCAGACTTTTTTTTTTTAATTTCAAATATCTTACTTGATAAGAATCAAGTTTCTATTTATAAATAGTCACAAATTCCAATTCACTAGGCTTCAAACTATGATAGTCGTATGATAGTGTGTGCCCACTCATTAAAAAAAAAAATATTCTAAATAACCTTGCAATTCAGGGTTTTGCAAATCTGCAGTTTCAAATATTTTCAGCCCCAGGCTTATCAGCCCACACAACCGGTTTTGTGCCCTTTACAAACATACACCCCAGGTTTCTTGAACTGCCTTCTGTTCATTTCAACAAAGAAAGAACCTCCAACAGCGGTTACTCTCTTTGTTCATGGTGTGGTACAAAACTGAGAATCAATCAATTTCTCTCCCCCCCACCAACCCTCCCAATCCTTCCCCCTCCCCCCACCAGAGAAACAACATGGAACATGAAACCATAAATATATTAATGTGTTTCCAAACCACCCTGGAGGAGGTGGAAGGTCAGGAAACTTGTTAAAATCAGTTTCCCAGGCCTCAGAAATGACAAGCCTGTTGATCTGGGGTGGGAGCCCAAGAATTTGCTGGGGTTTTTTTGTTTGTTTGATTTTTAACAAGCTCTCCCAACTAATTCCAATGTCTGTTTTCTGAAAATCAGACTTAGATGCTGCCCTAAAGCAGAAAGCTAGAGAATGAAAAGCGTCTACTAGACATGCAAATCTAAAACGGTAAAATGAGATTAAAATTTTTTTTCTTACCCATCACTTAATTATTCCTTTAGGTAATAAGCTCCTAAATAAATTCACTGTGTTCTTGGATATGCAGATTTTCATAGAAACTGCATAAAGTCAAGTAACCCTACGCAATAAACTTAGAAGCCCAGAAGGTAAGCAGAACAGCTTGTCTGTTCTCATTTCACAGCACTGCCCACCACAGCCCTTTCCGAACACAATATTTACATAATGGGAAAATGTAATTAATGATCTTGGTAAGTCATTCTAGTGCTCCAAGGCTAAGTGAGTCACCTATTTATCAGATGGAAAAAAACAGTTGAGTTCACTGAAACAATGGGCGATTTATCCAGGTGTGTTTGAATACAACCTTCCCACAGCCATCTTTGTAGAAGAAATACCTCAAAGTTGGTAGATAGCAAACTAGTTACTCAAAAGGTTAATCAGTGAAATGTCCCCACCATAACATCAAAGATTAGAGTGTTTGTTCCCTGCATATAATCTCTTAGGCACCCCCTTTGGAGGTAGTATTCATTCTACTACAAGAAAGATTAGTGGATTTTCTTTTTCTCTGATACCATGGTTCCATCTGCCTTAAACTCAACTTATTCTCCTAAATCTTTTCCCAAGGATATAGGGGAGAGAGTAAATCGGAAGGATTCTGTTAGAGGCTTTTCATTACCTAAGGTGTCACAACTGAAGATCAAACTTACTTTTATTGTGCTTTGAATGATGGTCTTGAAACAATCAAGGGTTTCATATGTAAGTCAAGTGGTTCTGACTTAAGTAATGATTCTTTCCCATTTACCATTCTCCTGCCACTTTCAAATCTCATCTAGCAACCACGGGAAGCGGTCTTGCGCTCTAGTGGGAGGGACAAGACAGGACTGCAAAAGAAAACCCTTAAGAATTTTCAGAACAGATAAAGTCCTTTTGTTCTGATACATGTTAAAACAGAAAGCTTCAATTCCAGTGATCCTCTTTTCTTCCTCCACATAAAAACATTAACCTTCAATGCCTCCATCTTAACCACAGTATTGATAAGGGTAAGAAATAGACAGATTCTCCTTAGAGTCTTCCATGGATTTTACCGCATTAGTATCATCCATGGCATGGAATGGTTTCCAGTATTGTGCTTTCCTCCTCAGGGCCATTGCTAGCCCACGGGTGCCTCTGTGTGAATCAGAAAAAGGCACCCATGCCCCAAAACACTTTGCTTCCGTATGTCAGAAACTGTGCTAACATACTGGTTTTCTTTGAACAAGACACTTTACCACATCTGCAAGAAAGGTCACCATATCAAACGTCAAACCTGTGTCGCTCATGATGTGAATCACATCCCCGGAGACCTTGTGGTGCCCTTGTGCAAAGCTCAACAGCAAGGCTCCCTCTTCACTGTCAGCCACCTCCACGTGCAAGCCCAGCCCAAATGCTCCCTGGAGCCCTACGGAAACTGTAACTGCTCTCTCAAAGTCCATGCATGAAATTCTTCCTGCCAAATTCATACCTACTGTCACCGGCAAAGCCCCTTAAGGTCCCCAGAAAAAATGAGATGAAATCCAGGTGATGAGGTCTAAGCTCCTCCTTTGCGCTTAGTCTAGTTTCACTTGCCTGTATGGGGTCACGTGCAGAGGCCTTGCATCTAACACGTGGGATGAGAGTTCCCAGCACAGAATCACTGAGCTGACACCCCTACTCAGCAGCCCCGGGGAGAAGCACTGTGTGGACCACCGCAATTCAAGACGGTGGGGGGCAGGGAAGGTATAGCTCAAGCGGTAGAGTGCATGCTTAGCATACACAGGGTCCTGGGTTCAATCTCCAGTACCTCCTCTGAAAATAAACCTAATTAACTCCCCCCAAAAAAAATTGAAAAGAAAAATAAATATAATTAAAAAAAAAAAAGACTGCGGTGGTGGGCCACGTGCAGAGAGGCTGTGCCTGCATTGCGATCTGGAACATGAGCAGGCCTCCTGAGCTCACCTCGTGAGAACTCCACCCCCTCCCCGCTGACCAGATCCCTACAAGGCACCCCGCCCACAGCAAGTGGGGAGACAGTGTGCTTCAGAGCAAAAGCTCCCACCTCTCCACTCTCTGATCGAAGAATAAAGCTGTCCTTTGCTTCTGAACCAAACGCGGTCTCCTTCTGTTGGCCAGAGCAACACCGGGCAGGACGGCCCTTGTCCGTGCCCAACAGGAAAGCACCATGAGCACTACCTTCCTGGCATTCTCTCCTCCCTCTTTTAATCCTAACTCTCTCCCTTTCCTACCAGCAATTTTTGTTCTGCTCCTGCTTTCTGTGGTCTCTGTTCTTAGACTCTAGTTCTGAAGAATCTGGTCGCTAATAACATAGAATGGCCTTTGGAGCCAAAGCATTTAACAGGTAGAGGCGAAAAGTGCTGCCTGTTCTTGACGACTTAGCCAGTACCACCTCACCGTTTCCCACAGCAGATACTCCAGTCAAATATTTGGCTTCCTGTACAACTTCTGGCACAGGCTAGCAGATTTAGCGACAAGACAATAATCTGTGACTTGGGCCATATGACGTTCCATCTCACCGGCAGAGGCCCATGGCTTGTTCAGGAAATAGACCTAGAAGTTCAGACTCTAAAAAAACTAGAGACTTCTGAGCCTCATTGTCCAGGGCCACAGCCCTCTGGCTCTGGCCCTCAACCTTCTGCAGCACTCAGAGGAAGATGATTCAGACCTACACTACAATGGCCACCCAGCAAGTTCTGGAAAAAAGACACTTTTCCCAGGCCTATGAGCTATATGAATAGCTAAAGTGTCTCTCCACAGGCTGGCGACAGTCCCAGGTTTCAGAATGAGGTTCTCATGACCTTTGGAGCTGGGATGGATCAAGCTCCTGGATGACATTCAGATGTGGTCCATAACCTGTCTCTGGCCTCTGGGTGAACTCTTTCTGTATGCATAACATGGGGAATGTGTTTAGTACCTCTCTTCAAAGAAAGTCCTCTCTGCTAACAAGGCTTAGTAGTATGCTAGAACGGCATGGTTACCTCTTTCACTTGCATTCCTTCAAATATCCAAGACATTCAGTGTCTCCTGAGCTTTACTGGTTAATAATGGGAATTTTTTTTTCTAACAATCCCATCAAGTACCACCTAAAGAAGAGGCAGCTGTCTCAAAATCCACAGTGGCCAAAAAAGTCTTCCAGCCTCTGCTTGTACCTGAAGGCTAGCTCCCTCGGCCTTCTAGCCCATGTCATCCTCACAGTCTCTAAGTAAAACGTATCCCACCAACAGGGGAAAATAGCTTTGTTTCATTTCGTTCTTCGGCAAGTGCACTTTATGTGCTGGAAGTAAACATTGAACCAAAAATGTTACAGCACCTTCAAGAAACAAGAAGTTTTTTCTTCCCTTCTCATCCAATATGATGGGGCAAAGTTTGACATTTCTATAGCATTTAAAACATAAGGCTAAAAAATAATCTTGGTGGTCACTGGTCTGCCATGAGTCTGGTTAAGCCTTAAGGAAACTGCTTCCAAGACAGGACCTAGATTCTTCAGAATTTGTTGGAATGTGATCAACAGAAAAATAAAATTTCAAATCCTGGGTTACTTGCCTGAAGGACCTCCATGAGGTAGACTCCATACAGGAAACAATTCCATCTTCCAGATTGAATATTCACTTGTTTTCTTTTCCAGCCAGGAGTTTAGAAGAAGCCAGCAGGCGATGTAGTTGTTTGGTAATGTCCTTCCCACTGCCAAGATGGATTAATGTTGGGAGATCTTACAACTGGTGAGTAATCAGTAGTGCTTGCAGACCCTCCAAGATCCCTAAGGTGTGATTATTTTCCTACGTGGATTTCTGTCATCATCCTCCAAAGGGTGCTTGGTCATTTCCTTCACTCTTCCCTCACTGGACTCCCAAGCCCATGTCACAAGGACGACATGGTTTACAAGTCATTGCCAATCTCCTCAAACCAAGTCGGTCAGCACTTCAGAGACACTGCTAAAATGTGAAGGCTGGCTGTATTAACAAAACTATACCAGTTTCCTTTTAAATGATTCTGAAAAAGTACAAATCATTTATTAAAATAAAATTTAGAACCTAATTATCCTCTAGATCCACTAATTCGGTTTATTATGCCCTCTACCTAATTCTCAGGTTGATTTTAAGATACCATGGCCATACTAAGATCTCAGACTATGAATAACCAAACTGAAACAACTCCAAATATGTAAGATGTGACTTTTCAAAATAAATACTCTTTGCATCTTTTAGCATTGGCTACCATTCATTCCCTAACTTTTTCTCACCACCACTACCCCAACTCTTCAACTTGGATTCAGCTCCTTTCTGGGACTAAACAGAACTCTGAAATGGGAAATCTGATATCAAAAAGCTCACACTCGAGAATCAAACAGCGGTAAGCTCAAGTTCTGTCTCTGCCACCAACTAGACGGGAATCCTTAGATGGATGATTCACTTAAACTCTCTAAGCTTTGGTTTCCTCATCTGTAATCTGGACATAGAGTTTACCCCCAGAAGACTGTTGTGAGGGATTCAGTTGGCTAATACTTGTAAAGTGTTTCATATGGTGCTCAATAAATGCTAACCACAGTAGCATTTGTTTTAGTGATGGCTATTATTAATATTATTATTACCTCCTTCAGTCACAGCTTACTAGTTAAGGATCCTTGTCTAACAAAGTTCCTGTAAGCTTAACCTTACAGCCCCTCCTGCTGGCTGTGCTGGGAACCAGGTGGGTGGATGCTCTGCAGAGATATGAGGCCACCTTGGATTCTCCTGTTACTATTCCCCTCCACTGTTAGTTCTTTGACCTGAGCCTGACCCCCTTCCCAGGCTTAGGGACTTGCAAACCTTAGTGACTAGGGATCTAGTCACTCAGGAGGTAGGTACTCTGTCTTCCCAGATCCTTTCAGCTCTGAGTCCCAAGTCTTAAAGTCATCCCCAACAGGAAGGCTCTAATCCTGGAAAATTGGCCAAATGTCTAAAACCTCGTAATTTCTGATCGTCAACCGCACCCCTAGACACACTGTGTTGCCCAAGCCAAGCTCTGCCCCTGATTCACAGCAGCCAAAGCCATAAACCAGTGGGCCCTGCCTTGACTGATGTCAGAATCACCCAAGAGTTTCGAAAAACACAGATGTCTACCCGACTCCCAGCCCTGGAAGTCTCTATTTTTAAGTTTCCTGGGTGATTATGATGATTACCCCAGTTAGAGAAACTCTGATTTCAGCAGCCACCAAATATCCCTATCTGTTCCTCCCATGCCTTGGAGCTGGATTATCTTTCCCAAGCTACATAACCCTGCTGCTATTTCTCCTAAACCCAGTTAGTTGTTGACTCCAGTTACTATGAGCTCTGAACAGGTCACAGGGACTCAAGCTACTAATTATGGCTGAGGAACCAAACTCCACATTCCCAGCCCCTTAGGCCCAAGAGATAGAAAAGACATACTTGAGCCAAAAAAATATAATCAAGAGAGCATCGGGGTTGTAGAATCAGTAGCAGCTGGTGTGGAACAATGGATCCAAGTTCAAAAGATTTAAAGGCCTGAGACTCCAACAGTGATCAAAAGCAGATAAGCACCCTTCTCCCTGCCAAGGCAGTCTAATACCATGCGGCACTCACTGACTGCACTGGGGAAGTTCATAAAGCAACCCTAGCAAGACCTTTGTTTTGTAAGAGAAGAAAGAAAAGAAAAAGAAAGAAAAAGAAGGAAGGAAGGAAGGAAGGAAGGAAGGAAGGAAGGAAGGAGGGAGGGAGGGAGGTAGGGAGGGAGGGAGGGAAGGAAGGAAGGAGGGAGGGAGGGAGGGAGGGAAGGAAGGAAGGAAGGAAGGAGGGAGGGAGGGAAGGAAGGAAGGAAGGAGGGAGGGAGGGAAGGAAGGAAGAAAAGAAAGTGTGTGACAAGTGATGTAATGAAAACAAATCAGTAGGGCAATTTGTGTTTGCAGCACCTGTTCTGCTCACCTGCACCCCAACTTCAGCTCTATCTCCACTCATCTTCAGTTTCCAGGTACTTTCCTAATCCCTGCCCACTGGGCCAGAGGCCTCTGTGGCTCACTGTTTAACATTTGCCTGATAAACCAGACACCAAACACAGGATGGCGGGCTGGAGTACCTAGCTTCAGGACTGCTTGGGAGCTCATTCAAGACTGACCATAAGACCAAGTTAGTGCAAGAATCTGCTTAAAGGCAAGATGGAGGCTTCCCTCACACCACCTGCTCCTGGGCACTCTTCCCAGCATTTCCTTCTCAGCAGAGCCGGGCAGCTCCCCACTTAAAATGCTTCAAGTCCTTTGCTTGCCCAGCCTAAAAAGAGTGTGTCACATCACCCAGTATTTTAGAAGATTCTACAAAGCCATTCTTAAGAACGACACATTTCACTGCCAGGTGTTTTATCTGACATCTCAGACCCCCCAGAAGCCTTTGGTCACTTTTTCTCCTCAAGGGCACAGACAGCTTTCAGGCAAGACCAGTGTGAGGACCTTCTCTAAGGGAAACTGATGGCATCCAAGGTTCATTAAACCTCAGAGGGCCTCTTCAGGGATCAGCAACTCTGATCCACAGTGCTGCCAGGTGCCCGTTCTTTTCTCCCTGCCGTGACTCCTGCAAGGGCCCGTGGGGAGCGTGGGCCTGCACCCTGGCTCTGAATCCCGGGGCCCTGCCATCCTCCAGCAACGGGCTGACAAAGTGTGCAAACAACGGAATGAAATCGTTCAAACAATCTTAATAAAATTCAGTCATGAACAATATGTATCTATACTACAGATCTCATTAAAACAGACGGCTGTAAAACCCTAAACTTTAAAAATAAGAAGAATGGCCTCTCTCTCCAAACGTCTTCCAGTTACGGTCCAGGATCTAATTTACCCTTTTGGGTTCTGATACTACAACAGACCTCAGCCAAACAATTGTCTCATGACCGTGGTGATAGTCATCTTTAAGAGCTCTGCTCGTCGTGGGTCCACGACCATGAACAGTCGTGGTACACAGCTAACCTGCAGGCTTGGGAGCGAGCCTGCAGACAGAGCAGGTGGCCGGCTGGCGGGAGGATGGGGGGGGGGGTCCTGCGGCTGCTGCGCATGCGCCCCCTGAGCAGTCCGCCGGCAGCGGGCAGCGTGGCCTGGCGACGCAGACTGCAGCCCCACGGCGGTGTCTGAGCTCGCCCTCCGTCTGGGGCACCCTCTCGTCTCACCCCAACCAGAGTTCTTTTCAGGGATTAGCCCTGACTTCGTGATTAATCGGCACTCTCTGGTTTTCCTGGGGTGACGTCACCCCTGCGCAGAGATAAAACAGGCTCCTCTCTGAAGGCTCCTGCCGCAGCAGAGTCCTGTGCCCCGCGGGCTGGGGATGGGCGGGGCCGCAGGAGTGCTGGGTGCCCGCCACAGAACCTCTGCTGTTCATTGCTTTTGCTCACTGGTTAAATGCGAAAGTCAAAGGGTCCTATCCCCACCACCTTTCTTCATTGTTATAAATGCAGGACATGCTCACTTCAAAAGGTGGAAAATTATAAACAGACAAGTAATCCACCAAAATCTCACTCACCCTACAGGCTCAATCTGTTAATTTTCATGCATTTCTTTCCGGTCTGTCTTCTCTTTCTTTGCAAGTGTCAAACACTGCTCAGCTGCAGTCCAGTTACTGATAGATAATTTTGTATCCTACCTTTTAAACTTAACGTTGTAGCAGAAGCATTGAATGTGCTTCTAACAAGCATTTCTGTAAAGCTCCTGGAGAATCTCCCTAGTGGATGTACTATCAGATACTTAAAATTATTTCTATTTATGTGTATCTAGGATATTTCCAATTTTTACTGGTATATTGGAAGCAGGTAGACCAGCCCTGCTCCCTGTCCTGTGCTTGCCTGGGATTGTTGGTTAGTGGAGCATACAAGCGCAAACTGAGAATTTTACCCAATATATGGTAAAGAGGGCAGAAACTTGAAAACGTCTGCCCTTTTCCATATTGCTGATGGTGGAGAACTAGGGTGGGGGCTGATTGCAGGATGAGCTTTTGTGTCTGTGAAGTGGGAGATCGCAGGCTTTGCAATGGAGATGGAGGCTGGTAGTGGAAGAGGATGCACCTTCCAGTCAGGTGAGAAAGAGAAGCCAGGAAGGCAGTAATCTGGCACCTGAGGGGGAAATTCCCCATAAAGATAAGTGGCTGATTATTTTTAAAATATCGTTGTCAAAGATTCTATTTTAATTCTCTTGGTCACAAGCTCTAATGTAGTATTTGGGAAAACTCTTGTCTCTTTCTCTTACTTAAAAAAAAAAAAAAAAAGAGAGAGAAATGTAAGAGAAAGAACTCAGCTTACGTTAAAGGAAGAGTTAACACCACTTGCATTTTCTGTCTTGTTGTGATCTGCCCTTCTGGAAAGTTCCTTTCCCACTTAATGAGAGACTGGTGTCATGTCTTTGTAAGATTCCAGATAGCTAGGATAAGGAGAGCCCATAAGCCATCCAGAACTTCCCTGGGCGCTCCTGCATAAGCCGACTTCTGTTTATCTCCCGCAAGTCACCTGGACTGAAAGTTGTGATAGAATGGGATGGTGGGAGAAAGGCTGGTGGTTGGAGAGTAGATTCAGACTCCCAGGCCCTTTTTTCGAGAAGCTCTTGTGCATTCTGTCGTCTGCAGTCTGGGCATGTCGTCCTGCTAGTTGTGTGAATACCAAAACACTGCAGAGGTCCCGGCTGTGCTTGGAGCTATGACTGACTGTGACCCAAGTGCAAAACAGGAGCAGCCAGCTCTTGGCATCCCGCTCTTTGCACCTCCCTCTTTGCTGGGTCTGGGGAGGCTTCCCCTTTATCAGAGAAAGTGTGGCACAAACTCTGTCTCTGGTGGAGCCAGTTTTCTTAGTGCTATCTCTGTGAGGAAAGCTAGACAGACCAACTGGCAACATTCTGTCTTGATTTAAATACACACCACAAAGCGGGCAATTTGTGTAATTGGCATGCACTTTGCAAAGTAGCTGTGGATTCCTGACCCCTCTGAGAACTAGCCGTGAAGCACAGATGGAACTTCAGAAGGGCAGAGACAGGCCGTGGTGGCTTTCTCTTCCCTCTGAACCCAGAGGAGGCGCCTACCCTTCTCCCCGTCTGCCTCTGGGGCAGCTCCTTCCATGGTCAGTACAGCCTTCCCCTGCCTCCTTGCCCACTGTGCGGCCTCTGTGGGCTCCACCTAGAAGACACAGGGCGGTATGTGCTCTAAGAGGAGAGGAGAACCAGCCTGCTGAGGGCAACACTCCAGACCTGGCTGCCAGCGGCAAACCCACCAGTTCCCAGATCTCCACATCTGCTCCTTTTTTAGTACCCAGGGATTCTTGAACCTCCCATTTCTAGAGAATGGTTTCCTTTTTGCTCTCTGGCTCTCGGAGGATTGGGGAAAAGCCAGCTCGTTCATGGCTAGCTCTCATCATGTCCAGTGAGGTCAGTGCCTCTCAGCCTCGGCTCTCCATGTCTTTTTCTCCAAGTCACATTCTCTAGGCACTTGCTGACCCTGCTGTGTTCTGCCTGTTATAAGGTCACCTGCTTTTTGAATTCTTTCCACTTTCCTCCCAGTTATTTGCGATAGCCTCTTAGAAGCTTAAAAATAACATTTATTTCCCTGGTGGTTTTGTATATTTCCATTTGGCAAACTCTATTTTGTTCCATGTGCTTCTAAGGGAACAGAAACCCAAATGGTTTACGTCCCACTTCCTACACTGGCCTGACTGATGTTGTCAGAATGGAATTGTCCTTCGGCCCAGAGTGGGTACACCCAACCATAAGCTGGGCCTTGATGCTGAAACTATATAAACTACAAAGACAATGGACATTGTTTGGCTGTTGGAAAATCTACTTCATTATACTTCCTTTAATCAAGCAGTTATTTTAATAGATAGATTCAAGCCACTATGCATGGATATGATAACAATATAAAAGTGGGTTATACCATGGTACTTTAATACTGTGAACCCATTATTAAAATAAAACTAAGGGCAATACAAAATGTCAGAATGGATGGCAGTAGTGATTAGAAGGGGTACATGAGGGACTTCTGAGGAAAGCAAAGATGCAGAAAATGTTTTATTCAAAAATCTGGGTGATGATTATATGAATGTGTTCACTTGTGAAAATTCATTAAGCTCTTAATTTACGGTGAGATTTTTCTGCATGTTATGTTCCACTTTAATAGAAAGTTGACATAAACTAAGGGTTTTTGTTGAGGTACGCAGTAAGGCAATGAAGGCAGTTATTTTTTCATTCAACAAATACTGTTTTATGGCCCACTCAGTGCTCAGTGGTAAGCACGGACTTTGCACATATTACAGAAATGAGTAAGTTGGTAGCCACATGGCCTGGCGTCAAGGAGTTTACAATTAAGAGAAAGCTACAGTGTAAGTTAAAGGGCTTAATATATGTAGCAATGCTCAATTCTTAGTTGTGGCAAATGTACCATAGTAATGTAGGGTGTAAATGTTAGGGGAAACAAAAGGGTATATGGAAATTCTTTGTACAATATTTACAACTTTTCTGTAAATCTAATCCTGTTCTAAATTTTAATTTTAATTTTAAATATATGCAATGTCATAAGAATGACAGTAAGGGAGAGATTACTCTTGTACCAAGGGAATCAGAGACGATTTTGTAGAAGAAAAGGTGTGTGAACTTTAAAGGAAGAACGAGATTATAATACAGGGAACTGGGAAAAAGTTTTCTACTCAGGTGAAAAATGACATAAGAAACTGTGGAGTCAATAGCCAAGATATGGAAACAATCTAAGTGCTCATCAACAAGTGAATGGATAAGAAGATATATACCTATAAATAGATGATTATATTATCTATATATCTGTCTATCTATCTAATCCAGCCACAAGAAGACATCCTGCCTTTCTGACAAAATGGATGGCTCTTGAAAGCATTATGCTACATGAAATTAAGTCATAATCAGCCAGATAAAGACAAATACAGTATAATATCAGTTACATGTGAAATCTAAAAAAGCTAACTAAACTCATAGAAACAGAGTAGAATGGTGGTTTCCAGGGGGTTGGGGATGGCAGGAAATAGGGAGATGATGGTCAAAGGGTACAAACTTCCAGTTGTAAAATGAGTAAGTTTCAAGGAGCATGGTGATTATAGTTAGTAATACTGTACTACAGCCTTGAACGTTCATAAGAGAGTCAATCTTAAATGTTCTCACCACCAAAAAGAAATGGTAATTGTGTGATGTGACAAGGTGTCATGTCACATCCAACGCTATGGTGGTCATCCTTCTGAACATGTAAGTGTATCAAATCAACAAGTTATATACCTCGAACTTTCACAGTGTTACATGTCAGTTATATCTTAATAAAGCCAGAAGAGAAACTGTGGTATGTGTAACAGGACTAGTACATGATTCTGTCAGACCGGTGAGCTGGGAACAGGAAAGAAGTGGTGTGGAATGGGTCTGGAAAAGCAGAGGGCCCTAAAAGCGGATCAGGAAAAGCCTTAAATTTTAAAACTTAACTAATGCACAAAAAAAGTAGCTCTGAATTTGCTATCAAAATCTGTTATTTTACAGTGAAAAATAAATACATTAATTTGAAAACTGAGGGAAATGAACACAGGTATCCTCCGCTTTTCGCAAGTCCACTTTATGCCACTTCACTTTTACAAAAGGCCTAAATTAGTACCTGTTTTCGCCAACCAAAAGAAATCCCTTTTATGAAAAAAAGGGAAAAAGCAAAAACACCGTTCTTGTTTGTTCTGCAGCTATCTGACATACAGAGGCAGCGCTCACCCCGAGCAGTGAGAGGGGGCACCACCGAGCTCCTTCCCCAGGAACGACACTCAGCATCTCAGCAACAAGATGCCATAGCTTTTGTATTATTTTTTAGACTACACATATAAGTGATAG
Organism: Camelus bactrianus; assembly: GCF_048773025.1. Taxonomy (NCBI): domain Eukaryota; kingdom Metazoa; phylum Chordata; class Mammalia; order Artiodactyla; family Camelidae; genus Camelus; species Camelus bactrianus. The sequence continues at coordinate 44,984,210 of NC_133541.1, forward strand.
CAATATACTACTTGTCTACATACAGAACAGAAACAGACTCACAGACATAGAAAACAAACTTATAGTTACCAAAGGGGAAAGGGAGTTGGGGTAGGGATAAATTAGGAGTGTGAGATTAACAGATACACACCACTATACATGAGATAGATAAGCAACAAGGATTTACTGTAGAGCACGGGAAACTATATTCAATATCTTGTAATAACCTCTAATAGAAAATAATCTGCCACATAGATAACTGAATCACGTTGCTGTACACCTGAAACTAACACAGGTGTACAGCACCTGTGTGTAGCACAGGTGTTAACACAATATTGTAAATCAACTATATAATGCAATCAAAAAAGAAAAAAGATGCCATAGCTTTGAACTGTGTCTGTGAGCATCTGTGCTCTATCCTGACTTATTTTGTGCATCCTTAGCAAGAGACTCATCCTAAGGTAATTGCTTCTTTGCTTTTCACCATTTCAGTTTGTGTAATGTTTTGTAGGAACACTCTACTTTCAGATGGTGAGAGAAACCTATAGGTTAAATCACTTCCCAAGTCTTTGTCCATCTACCATGAACCAAAGGATTAAGTTACAACATTAATTAAGCACTCATTATGTACTTTGTACTATGACGATCACTTTATGTCCACTATCTTATTTAATCATCCTAAGATCCTTATGAAACAGCTGTTATTATTTTACAGATAAAAAATTGAGAACTTTGTTCATTTCCAGAAAATACAAAAGAGTCATAAATGTAAAAAAAAAAAAAATACAGGCACCTGAGATCTTGTTTGTTTCCAACAAGCACAAAAGTCATAAATGTCAGAAACAGATACAGTGCTTAGCGCCAGAATGTGCTTCAGTGTTTTGAAGTAGAACTGTGAGTTTAAAATATATTTACATTCACATTTTATTTAAATTTATTATTTAACTGAAAAGAGAGTCATCTGGGATTAATATAAGTTTTTCAAGACCTAATGGTCTTGATAAGTCCATTTATCAAGTTGTTTTATGGAATAATTCAGACAAGTGTGTTTGGCAAGCGGGAATTATCACATGGAGTACCAAAAACTGATAAAGCCTGGCCTGCACGGACTAGACATAGCATAGGAGAACTGTTTTCCAGTTCGGCTGTAAACTTGTTCTGTGTAGTCAGAGACAGCACAGCTATTTTGCACTACCATAGGATGGAGATCCCGGCTCTGAACTGGGAATGTTTCCAAACAGTTCCAGAGAAAATAAAAAGCATTTAACCTTCCTATCTTGGGGTTCTAGAGGCATTGTAACTTGCCTGCAAAGCCAAGTAAGTCACTATGTATCTGAGAGTCATATTGCTCAATAGTTACTCATGTCCTTTCCCCACTTCCTGATGAGACATAGTGAGAAACTCAGTTTTAGTTTGGTTCCTGATAAATCTCAAATCATGCAGAAGAAAAATTCATCAAAGATCCATAGGTTCTACTGAGGATTTCTTTTTTCCATTTTTTTTTAAATAAGATTTCCCATGCCCACAAAACCACAAGACAATTTTTCCCTTCCTTATATTTGCTTAAAGGGAATTAAATTCTTGAATTTTGTTTTCCTCTAATTCCTGACACACTATGTCCCACACCTGACAGCCACAAGGTAGGAAGGCTGCTGAGTCATTCAAAAAAGCATTTTGTTCTTGATCTTGCCATTCAGTATCACAGGGTGTGATGAAAACTGGAACAAATATGGAAATCACAGAGGTGCCAGAACATTACATTTAAAAAATGGAATTATTTGAGTCAATCTGGAATGTCTGGTTCTTTTAGTTTAGGCCTCATGGGTAGCATTGTGCTTCAAAAACAACTGGAATTGGCTACCAGGATTCCAGAAGGGTAACATAATCTGGTACCTTTATGTAGCGATGTTTATCTTTGTCTCCTGCTAGCAGGAGGCTGGATTCTTCTACCTTTTTTTAAGTTTCAAAAAGAAAATTATTCAAATAACTCCCAAACCTGAATGGAATTTGCAAACGAGTGGGAGGAGGTAACTTCTCAGTTTTTTGGTTTGTGCTAGTCTTTATTTGAAACAAACACCCAGCATGAATCAAATCTTCTACAGCTGCGGAAATGTGGGGCTTGGGGGAGGTTCGTCCTCATGACTCCCCTTATGTGTTTGGCGAGTAGGGAAAAGGTCTCAAAGTTAGTAAGCCTGAATTCAAGACTCTGACCTGCCGAGGAGACAGACACTCAACTGAGGCCCAGGAGCTGGCAGCAGCTCAACTCCCCTTCTGGGAAATACAGTCTGGAGCCCTGGGGCCTCTGCCCCTGGAGGGGTGCTGCTCCCTCTGCAAAGGCCAGTCTCGTCTCTCCTGTCACGAAGGCACAAAGCTGCAGGGGTGTTGTCAGACCTCAGAAAAGTGTTGGGGAAAAACCAAAGGGAATTACAACATACGAAGGAAGGAATTTTAATCTGTGTCATCCAACAAAGGGAAAAAAATCCCCACTGAGCTAAGGGGACACACCCGAACTTTGTTGACTGGCTGTCACATAGTGGAAATGAATCCCCAGACACCACTGGGACTCTGGAGTTTCCTCCTGGGGGGGAGGGTTGGTCTACCTCCATCATTCTTCCTCTTCTCTGTGTGGTACCCATCTCCATGCCTGGCCTATCTTGCCGAAAGAAGAACTAATGGTTCAGCAACAATCCACAGTGACTCGCAAGAGTCTAGGGTCCAGTTCCCTTGGAGGCTTCACCTTTGGCCTAGGTTGTAGACATGCCTCTGAATTCTTCCACTGGGAAGGCCCACCTACCCCAGCACGCACAGACACTCTCCTGACATGCCATTATCATAAGCAAGAAATCTAACACTGATACAATAATATTGCCTAACACAGTGCTCCTTGACCTTTAATGTGCACGTAAACCACCCGGTTGATGTTAAAACTGCATTTCTAACAAGCCTCCAGGTGCTGTTGCTGCTGCTGGTCAGTGGCCCACACTCTAAACAGCAAGGATCTAATTAATATGCAATCCATATTCAACATTCTTCAACTGTTGCAAAATATCAGGGTTTTGGGGTTGGTGTTTTTTTGTTTATTTTTTTCTGATTCAGGATCCAGTCAGTAATCATGCATCACATTTGTTTGTCGTGCCCCTTTAGACACAGGATGTGAGCTTTTCATTGGCTGCCCATTTAATTATACAAAGACCCAGGGAAAGTGTTGACATTTCCCCTTGTGAGATCCTCCATTAAATACTTGGACAAGGACCACCCTCCTCACAGTCTCAGTGAGGGAGAGCCAGAGGAGAGAGTGATGTCTTGTCCAGTTACATCTGGAAGGAATCACCTGGAGATGACACCATAATGGTTAGGTAATATTATGTGTTTTGTTTTTTTATGCAAACCACATACAATGGCTGGATTTTTCTGAGGCAAGTGCAGGGATATGGTCACTACCTCAGAATAGCAGCACAACATTCAAACATAGCTGCAAAGGAGTTTTACTGTCCTTGTTTCTAGCCTTAAAGATCTTATCCATTCTCTCCAGAGAAATCAGAGTCCAGCACTACATACAAGCATGGTGACACTGAGTGGGTGTAAAAACTTCATTTCCTATTTTCCAGAGCTTAGTTTAGATAATTTTAATCTCTTCTAGAACTCTCCCAAGGGCTCCAGCAGGGTGGGCCACAGGGACCTGTCAAATCCCACTACACTGTCCAGGGTGGGCTCTGCAATCCCCTCCCTCGCTTGACGTGCTCATCGCCACTCACCTCTGCAACCTCGTCCTAGTGGCCTCTTGCTAACATGCAAATACTGCCTAGAAGGAAGGATGAAAGAGTCATCCTATGGTCAGCTGGCTGGCAAAGACTCTCACCTGAAGAATCAAGAATGGAGATGGGTAATTTTTCAAGCTGATGAGGAGGGGGGTCATGTGGCAAAGGGACTTCATCACATGGGAGGCATGGAAAGGCAAGGAACCCAAATACGCACGAAATACAGCTAATCATCTGGCACCCGGGATAAGAGTGAGCATCCCAAGAACGGAAGAGGCATTGAAAGGGGCCTGAGAAGTTCCCTGCTCCCAACCTCATTCTTTGTCCTCAGGTTAGCACTTGTGCTCCCAGGCAACACAGGAGTCATTTCACAGAACAAAAAATAATCTGAGGTGGTATTAGATCTAGACACACCTGCCCCCTCCCTTCCCAATACGGTATTCTACATTTTAGCAGGAGTATTTTAGCCTCTGCCTGAGCATTTCCTATGAGGAGTTCAGTTTGCCTGCGTTCCTACAGAATACATAATACTAATAGCCAGTGGCTACTGAGTGCATTCAGGTCGGGTGCCATTCCAAGGGCTTTACACATTCAGTCATTTAAACTCCGCAACAGTCCCCAAATGGTAGTTCTAGTACAGCCCCTACGTTACAGATGAGGAGAATGAAAGATTTACCAACTAGACCAAGATGATGCATTTCTAAGCTGGATCCAAGAAGTGAGGTTCCAAGGCCAGTGATCTTAACCACTTCTCCAAACTGCTTCCCAAGACACAAAACAGAACAGCTGCTCCCTTGCAGAGGTTTAAACCCTACAACATGTAGCACACATGTGTTAATTTTTAAATTCATAAGGCAGTGCAATATATTTTTCTTTAAAATGTCTTGCCTTGGTTTTCTGCAGTCCTCTTGTGGTAGGCTCAGCACAGACCCCCCGGGAGAGACTTGCGCCAGAGGAAAGGTGAAGGTTCCCTCCGTAAGTCGCCCATGGCAGGGGGCTTCCCCAGGGCTGCAGGGGGTTTGCGAAGGGATGGGGTGGGGAGATGGCTAAACACTGTCTCTGAGATGAGTTCCAAGTTGATAAATCTTGCCCCAAACTTTCCATTTTAGTATCTAATAGACATTTCCAATTTAAGTCCAAAACAAAATACTTGATTTCCACCACCATTCCCCAGACCTGCTCTCACACCTCATTCAGTCATACCACTGCTCACCTCATTCCTTAGGCCAAAACCATGCAAGTCATTCTAGATTTCTCTCTCGCTAACATCCACACCAATTCCATTGGCAAGTCCTATTGGTTGTACTTCCTAACGATATCCAGCATCCAACTGTTTCTCACCACCCTGTCATCCCCATCACCTCTCTAAGTTACCATCATCTCCCACCTAGATTACTGCACTAGCCTTATATCTGGTCTACCTTCTCTTACTCTTGCTCCCCCAAAGACTCTACTCCACATGGTAACAGTGATCTTTAAAACCATAAGTCGCATCATTTCTCTCTCCCTGTTCAGAAACCTCTAATGGCTTCTCACCAAACTTAGAATAAAATACAAATTCCCCATCACGGTCAACAATGCAGACTCTCACGTGTTTGCATATCTTCCTCTTGCATTTGCTGTTCCCTTTGCTCAGATTGCTTTTCCTTGTCCCCAAACTTGTTCCAACCCCACCTCCAACTGCTATTTTTATGTCTTTATTCTGCTCTATTTTTCTTTCAGAGCACTTATGCCCAAAATCATATTTTATATCTAATTATTTACTTATTTCTCATTTATCCTATTAGATTATAAACTTTATGACAACAGGGATCTTATCTTATTCACAGTTGTTTCCCCAGTGCCTGGCACCGTGTAAGCGTTCAACTGACATTAATTTAATGAATGAATAAATTCTACCTAGTCCAAGATCTGTTTTTAGACTTCCTTGCTGCTATTCAGATTCATATGTCTCCCTGTCTATGACTACACATCCCAAAGGAAACTCAAACTCAGCATGTTGGAAACTGAGCTCACTATTCCTTGCTACAGCCTTCCCTGAGCTGCCCATCCCCACCATTCACCTGAGCCCCCAGGGCAGAAACCTGGGCATCATTCTAGACTTCACCCTCCCTCTCACCCCCAATCTATCACTAAATTCTTTCATTTCTACTTGTATCAGATTGTATTCTTGGTTACAAACAACAGAAGCCACTCTAGCTAGTTTTAAAAAATTTAAAAGCATTTATTAAATTATTAAGTAGCACACAGAATCTTCAGCAGGGCCCAAGGGCCCAACTCAGAGTATGTGCAGACAGGAACAATGCCCAAGTCACCCTGTGAGCCTGTCCAGTGGAAATCCTGCCGCGGCCACGGCCAGCACAGACCCCATGGATCACAACAAAGCCCAGGGCGGATAATGACTGCCAGGAGCACTGTCTCTCACAAGTCAATGTCCCACCACTCTCCTTTCCAGAATGGGTTCCATGTGCCATCTCCTTCTTTGCACGCCTCTTTTCTAAAACCAAGTCCTGATGGGCAGAGCCCAGATCACATGCCTGTTCCCCATCAGACAGGAAGGCTGGGAAAGCGAGTTTCTGGCTTCTTAGGAAATTCCCCAAGCATAGGAAGAGTGCTTAAGAAATGCTGGGCAGCCACAAGGCATCACAGATGTCAGCTCACACTATCTCCTATTTCCCAAGCCCACCCACCACCACTGACTCAGCCCTGGGCTTCATAGTTTGTGGTCTTAACTAATGTGATCACCTCCTAACTGGTTTCCCCTGCCTCTTTCCTCACCTCTATACTCATGCTAGAACAATACGTCTAAAAGCAAATCTCACCCTTACCTACCACCTATTACTGAGAAACAAAAAGTCCCTCAAAAGCTCTCATTGCCTGTGGATGAAGCCCACACTCCTCAGACTGGCACAAAGAGCTTTTTGCCCATGGCCCTTGTCCATCTTGCCCAGATCCCCTCCTCACTCCAGATCCTGTGCTTCAGCTGCACCAAACTCTTTGTCCTTCTGCAAACATTGCCTGTCTTTTCCTGCTGCCACTTCTTTGTACATACTCCTTCCTGCTCCTTGGAATGGCCTTCTTCCCAATAAACTCTCACACATCCTTCAAAACTCATCTCAAGCATCACCTCTTCTCTGCCTCTACCCTGATCCCTCCTTCAGAAGGAGACACTCCCAATGTGGCTCTCCCATGACACCCACCTCTAGCACTACTCATTCTATTGTTTTGTAATTGTTTCCCTTCCACATCTGTCTCCTCGACAGGAAGGAGCCTGACCGTGAGCTCCCTGAAGGCAGGAACCACTGCCTTATTTCTACATCCAACTTGTCTGACTCCTAGCAGACACAATAAACTTGCACTGGATGGATAGTAAAGCGGCTGCCACTGCTGCAAGTGGTCACTTCTGTTTATGGAACACTTCCTGTGTGTCAGCACAGAACTGAGGTATTTACATGTATGATACACACATCAAATATATATTCCCGTATGTTATGTTATTTAATACAGGCAATGACTCCATGAGGTAGGTAAAATTATCCTCACTTTATATACATGGGGGAAATGAGCCTTTATGAAGATCTATAAACTTTCCTAGAATCACACCAGTAAAAATGAACTGAGCTGAAATTTGAACTTGGATTTACTTGATTCCAAAGCCTATAATTTTAATCAATATACTTGCCAGTCACCTGTGAGTAAATATGTGCCTCTGTGGAAGAAAGAATAAATAAATGGAAGTGTGAAGTTCTGCATTGTATTCTGCACTTGGAATTACTCTCTAGAGCTTGCACAGCCAGAACAGGTTCCTTGCTTTTTTTATTATTATTATTATTCTACCTGTTTCATTCTGCTTGAAATACCACTGTTTCTTTCCTTGCCCTTAGAGGGTGGCTCCTTGAGGGCAGGGAGTCCTATCTTTTTCATTTCTATGTTTGCCTACTTGTATTTAGTTTCCTAGGGTTGCCAAAATATTGTACCATAAATTGGGCAGCTTAAGCAAGAGAAATTTATTGTCTCACAGTTCTGGAGGCTAGAAGTCTGAGATCAAGGTGTGGGCAGGGCCTTGCTCCCTCTGAAGACACTAAGGGAGGATCTGTTCCAGGCCTCTCTCCTAGCTTCTGGTAGTTTCTTGGCTTGTGCCAGCAGAACACTAATCTTCACATGGCCTTCTCCCTGTGTGCCTGGTCTCTGTGTCCAAATTTCCTTTTTATAAGGAGCCAGTCACTTTGGACTTGGGCCCTCCCTAATGACCTCATCTTAACTTGATCACATGCAAAGACCCTATTTTCAAATAAGGTCACATTCACAGGGACTGGGGTTAGGACTGCAACATATTCGAGGGGACATAATTCAACCCTTGAAACCAGGCATCCAGCAAGCGTCTTGAGGTCATCCAACATACTCAGTGAAGGTTTGTTAAAAGACCTTGAGCCCCGAGTGAGACCTGGCCTGCAGCCAGTATGTCCGAGACCCTCCACCCACAGGCAGGGGTGAGGCGGGTAAGCACTGTCTGCTGGTCACATCATTCCCTGAAAATCTCAGCTGGCTGGTGGGGGGTGAGGAGCCGTGGCGAGTGCGGGTCGTCTTCTCTTAGAAAACAGTCAGTATTTTCTCCCAGGAAGGGTATAATGTCCTGGGGCTCATCTGCAGATAAGAAGAAAGGGATTTGGGCTGACTGCTTTTATGGCAGTGGTGTCGGGCCAAGAGGTTGTAAACATGCCATCCTCTGGAATGTGTCTGCCTGCTTCGCTTGGCAGATTCCTCACAGGCTGGACCAGCTCCAGCCAATGTCCGAGACTCTGCATCCTTACTTGGGGCCCATGAGAATCTGTCCTGCTGTCCACAGCCCACTCCGCTGTGCCTCTGGTCCCACCCTTGTCAGGCCTCAGGGAAGAATGATTTTATTTTATTTTTTAAATTTACACACATATATTGAGCACTTCTTAGATGCCCAGCACTTTATATGTCTTGTGTCATTCTATCTTTGCCATAATACCATGGAGCAGAGTTTTCATTTAATTCCAGAATGTATTGTCTATAAAAATAAATAAATTTTATCTGTAGAATTTGAAAAATAATCATGAAATGTGTAGCTAATGCCCAGGATAAGAAACAGAACATTACCAGGATCTCAGAGGTTTCTGTAGACCTCTCTGCAGTTAAATTGCTTTCTCTCCCTGCAGAGAAAAGCGTCTGAATTTTGTATTAATTACAGCCTGGCTTTTCTTTATAACTTACCAACTATGCATATGTCTCAAAGTATAATACTTAGTCTCACCAATTTTTGTTCTTCATGGAAATAGAATCATGCTTTTGTAGTCTTAGTAGCTTATTTTGTTATGTTTTTCTTTGTGTTTTCAATTTCTTTATGTTATTATCATTATTTTCTGAGATTCATCCATGTTGATACAAGTCAGAATATTCAATCATTTTTCTCTGCTGTGTAATTTTTCATTGTATAAATAAACAACAATCTATCTATTCCACTCTTTATGGGCATTTGGAGTGTTATACAGTCAAAGCTACCATGAGCAGTGCTGCTAGGACATTCTTCTACACGGCTTTTAGTGCACACAGGCAGGGCTTCTCCAGGCTACATACTCAGAAGTATGCTGGAGAGTGTAGGATACGCACAGTTTAACTTTACTAGGTAATGCCAAAGTGTTTTTGAAATGCATATACCAGTTACATTCTGCTAACAGTGGATTAGAGGTCTCATTCCTCCACAGACTTGCCATCTGGATTTATCAGAATTAAAATTTTTGCCCATCCAGGGAGTAGGAAACTGTAATTTTAATAAGTATTTCCTTGATTACTGAAAAGGATGAGCACTAATGAAGTTGATGTCCTCTCTCATGAAGCGCCTATTTTCATCCATTTCATCTATTGGATCATGTAGTCTTTTTCTTATTGATGTATAGGAATTTTTAATATACTCTGGATACTTTTTGATTATTGATTTTATGTGTGGAAATATCTTCTTCATCTTTACGACCTCTTTTTATGCTCTACATGGTGTCTTTTGACAGACATTTAAAAGAGCTGAAGTTTTCCATTTTTCTTTATGGCTTATGTTTTTGGATTTTGCTTAAAGAAATCCTTCTTTACCCTTAGAACATCATAAAAATACCCTCCTAATTTGTCTTCTGAAAGATTTATACCTAGCCCAGAAATGAACCCACAAACTTTTGGTCAATTAATCTTTGACAAAGGAGGCAAGAACATACAATGGAATAAAGGCAGTCTCTTCAGCAAATGGTGTTGGGAAAACTGAACAGCAGCATGTAAATCAATGAAGCTAGAACACTCCCTCACACCACACACAAAAATAAACTCAAAATGGATTAAAGACTTAAACATCAGACACAATAAACCTATAAGATAACATAGGCAAAACATTATCTCACATACATCTCAGCAATGTTCTCCTAGGGCAGTCTACCCAACCAATAGAAATAAAAGCAAAGATAAACAAATGGGACCTAATTAAACTTACAAGCTTTGCACAGCAAAGGAAACCATAAACAAAACAAAACAACAACCTATGGAATGGGAGAAAATTTTTGTAAAAGATGAAACTGACAGAGGCTTCATCTTCAGGATATATAAACAGCTCATACAACTTAGTAACAAAAAAACAAACTCAATCCAAAAATGGGCAGAAGACTTAAACAAGCAATTCTCCAATGAAGACATACAAATGATCAAAAAGCACATGAAAAAAATGCCCAATATCACTAATTATCAGAGAAATGAAAATCAAAACTACAATGAGTTATCACCTCACACCAATCAGAATGGCCATCATTCAAAAGTCCACAAATGATAAATGCTAGAGAGGGTGTGGTGGGAATGCAGTTTGGTGCAGCCATTGTGGAAAAGAGTATGGAGATTCCTCAAAAGACTAAAATTAGACTTACCAGCAATCCCACTCCTGGGTATATATCCAGAAGGAACCCTACTTCAAAAAGACCCCAATGTTCATAGCAGCACTATTCACAATAGCCAAGACATGGAAACAACCTAAATGTCCATCGACAGATGACTGGATAAAGAAGTTGTGGTATAGTTATACAACAGAATACTATTCAGCCATAAAAAATGACAACATAACGCCATTTGCAGCAACATGGATATTCCTGGAGAATGTCATTCTAAGTGAAGTAAACCAGAAAGAGAAAGAAAAATACCGTATGATAGCACTCATATGTGGAATCTTAAAAAACAAAAAGAAGAAGAGGATAAATGAACTTGAATATAAAACAGAAACAGACCCATAGACATAGAATACAAACTTGTGGTTACAAGAGGGGAGGGGAGTGGGAAAAGACAGACTGGGAGTTCGAGATTTATAGATACTGACAGGTATTTATAGAATAGATAAACAAGTGTATACTGTATAGCACAGGGAAATATATTCAAGATCTTGTAGCAGCTCATGGTGAAAAAGAATATGAAAACAAATATATGTATATTCATGTATGACTGAAAAATTGTGCTGTACACCAGAAATGAACACAACATTGTCAACTGACTATAACTCAATTAAAAAGTTTTATACATTTACCTTTCATATTTAAGTCTTTATTCCACTTGAACTTGATTTTTGTGTATGGTTCAAGCTGGGATACAGATAACCAGTTGTCCCAACAGAATTTATTTCCTTCCATGCTATAAGGGCTACCTTGTCTTATTTCAAGTTTCTATATGTACATGTTTGTTTGGGGCTTTCTATTCTGTTCCACCAGTCTGTTCCTGCACAAATATCACATTGATTCAATTCCTGTAACTTTCTTAGGTCTTGCAATCTATCTGGTAGGGCAAGTTCCCCAGCATTTCTTCTTCCAGAGAATATTGGCTATTCTAGGCATAAAAATTCTTTCATAAAAATTCTAGTATCAAATTGTCAGGTTCTAGGAAAAGCTCTGAGAGAAAAGTGACTGGAATTCCTCTGAATTTCTGTATTTATCAATACATAAGCTATTGAAGCTTTCTGTTGAAAAATCTGCTCTATGGCTCCATTTATTTTGATCTTCTTCAATCTCTTTGAATAAAGCTCTATAATTTTCTCCACAAAACACCTTCACATTTTCTTCTTTGACTTGTTCTTACATATATTCGGGTGTTTCCATAAATTATTATTTTTTAAATGCTTATTTTCAACTGAGCAAGGATGATACACTGAATGTGGTTGGCTGTTCCTATGTTGCTCTTATACCCAGTCTTTCTGCAAACTCACTTATTCATCCTCAAACTATAGATCTTGACAAGTTTAAAGCCTTTCTTTTAATTTAAATTTTCAGGTACTGGGTATGCAAATGATGTTGTCTATCTTCTTTTCTAATTCTGTCTCACCACATTGACTAGGGTTTCCAGTAAAACATCGGATATCTAATGGGCCTCCTATTTTTGGATCTTAAATAGAACGTTTTCAATTTTTTTTTAATAAATTATATATTTTTTTGCTTTTTTTTTTAAATAACTATATTTTCTACAGAAATTTTTTACAGACACCATTTTCCAGGTTAGGCAAACCTCCTTTTTACTTATTTTTTTAAACATGAATAGATGTTAAATTTTATCAAACGCTTTTTCTGAGTCATACGAGCCTGGCAACTTTTTTTTGTTTTGTTTTGTATATGGAAAGACTTTAAATTACTAATTCATTTTTTCAAACTGTTGCAGAACTATCTGGATTTTCTACTTTTTGAGTCAGTTTTTCTGTTATGTTTTGCTATTTCATCTAAGTTTTCAATTTTACTGGTATAGAGTTATTCATAATTTTTTATCTAGGAAATTTTTTCATAACTGAAGTTGTTTCTGCTGTCTCTCTCTCTCTTTTCTTTCTCACTCATAGTGTCCTGTTTTCCCAGTGTGTTTTGGGGGTTTTATTTTATTGTGAATTTTTCATTTTCCTTGTAACTTTATCTGAAAAATAATTATTTAAGGCTTGGATTGAAGGTAAGTTCCTCTCAAGAGGATTCAAATTGCTTCAGCCAGTCTCCTGGGGGCACGAGTCTGGTACTATTTAAGGTTGAATTCTCCAAAGCTGTTTTTGACCCAAGGTGTATGGATTCGGGCTGATAAGTCCTTAGGAGGGCTCAGTTGTGGTCATACGATCTGGGGGGAGGAGTTATGTAGTCCCTCCACTCAGAACCAGCTCAGTGCAGGCAAGTCTCTTTGCTCTCTTTCTGTGGGGCAGTGTTTTCACGCCTTGGGGATCCGAGCTTGTGCCAGGGTGTCTTATTCAGTCTCCCCACTGGGCATCCAACAAAGTAGAAGTTCAAGTTCCGTGGCCCAGGCAGAAGACCTCAGGGTGAAAATCACCTTGTTCCTCAGTGACTTCTGGATTCCTGCTGTTACCTCCCTTTGGGGATTCACTTGGTTTACTTTCAAGACACTTTAAACAATGTGTGCTTTAAAAAAGAGACTTTTTTTTGTTCTTTCATTTTAGTTGCTTCAGTTGGAAGTGTCATTCTGTGTATCTAATCTGTTACAGGGCCAGAAACCGAAACCCAGGTGGTTTTTTCCAGATAACTAAAATGAAGTTTACTAAAGCTATATCCAAGTCCAAAAGCCAGTAAGTGCGCGGTGCTGACACCTGGAAGGAGCCACAGGTAGCCCAACCGCTCACACAGCACTCTGGCTGGTGGACAGGTGCAGGGTATTTGATTTAAAGCCAGAGACTCTCAAGCAAAAGTCCTGGCAGGGCTTCTGTATCCCTTGGGAAGTAGAAGTAGATATTGTGTCAAGAGGAGAGTGTATGCTTCCCTCTGTGGTCAGCTCTTCCATGTCATCTGCCCTTAATACCATCGTCACTCATGAATCTGGCAATTTTGTGTTAATAAGGTAGGAAGAGACAGGGATAAAGGCCTTCACAGAATCAGCCAAGGTCAGAACTTTGACTTAGGGATGGGCCAGACTTTCTAAAGGTAGGATAAAGGGGTAAGCACTGTATGCTGTGGCAGCACTGAGTCAGGAGGTCAAGGAGTGCTTCCTGGAAGAAGGGACATCTAAGCTGAGATCTGAGAGCAAGTGGGGATTAGCCGGGCAGAGAGAGGAGGACGCCACAGAGTTCCACACACACAAAGTCCTGGGCCCAGGAACTGAGGTGAGGAGTGGCAAGAAACAAGTCTGGAAGGTGGGCAGGGGCAGCTGGAGGAAGGGTCTTGTCTGTTGCCTAAGAAATTTGGACTTTGTCTGGAGGGAAATAGGGAGTTAGGGAAGGTTTTAAAGAGAGTTCATTTAGAACAATTGCTCTGGCCGCACTATAGGGGATGTACTGCAAGGGGAAGTGACATCATGGTTGCCTTTGAGAACTGAGGCATATTTAGGACTTAGGGCTTTGAAGCCAGACTACCTGGGGGCCCAGTCCTCGTTCCATCCCTTTTAGCTGTGTGATTTCAGGCAAGTTACTTAATCTTTTTGCCTCAATTCGTCCTCTGTAAAGCAATAGTATGGTAACACCCACCTTATAAAGTTGTTGTGAGGCATAACGACGACACGTGTATAGAACTGCTCACAATATCTAACATATACTAAGGGCTTAACCTTACTGCCATTTGAATGGATAGGACTTAGTGGGTGACTGAACAAAAGAAGTTGGGGAGAGAAGGGTCAAAGATGGTTGATGGGGATTGAAGTGACAAGGAACCCAGTGGAGGAGCCAGTGGGACATTCATGGATTGTCTACAGCTGGACATCCTTACTTTCTTGTTCTTGAGTATCCCTGAAGCCCAACCATGAAGGGCCAGGAACAATGACTCAGTTCCTGCTTTGGAGGAGCTAACAAAATCAAGTGGTGTGTATTTTGCTAGAAGAATCCACAGGAGGCATAGGGATGGCTCCCACCTAAACGCAGGAGGGCAGGGAAGACATCTGGGAAGATGCCGAGCCGAGGTGGAAGGACAAGAGGGGGTACCCAGGTGATGGGGGCAGCAAGAGGAGTAAGACAGGCGCTGTCTCGGAGGGAGAGAGAAAGTGTGCAAAAGCAGAGCAGCAAGAGAGCAAAATGACGGAACGGTGGCTGCAGAGGGGACAGTGGGAGATAAAACAAGGACAAGGTGGGGTCTGACCTAATAAGGAGTGCATGGGAGTCCTTCTCAGCTCCCTCTTCTCAGCACCTACCACAAGAATTGACTTTTCTCTTCCCTCACCTTTTCTGGGAAAAGCCAACTTCTTAAAATGTCTCCAACATGCAAAACACTCTTGCCCCACTGCTTGCACTTATGAAAATAGTTCAGAGCAGATCTACTTAGTCACTGTGTTAGGTGGTTACACAAGGTCTTTTGTGTGCCTGGACTCCTCTGTAATTCTGCCCCAAAGGGGTTCGCTCCAGGGAGTGGGGTTGAGGCCTGGCCACCTTTCTGCTGTGGGATGCCCAGAGCAGACGACAGACTCTGATGGTAACAAGAAAGCTTCTCTGCTCCTCTTCACATGTCAAGTCCATGGCAAAGCGCCAGCTAGCACCCGGGACCTCTTTCACTGTCCGACTCTTAATACGATGTGTTCTTTCCATTTTGGAGGCTTGGTAAAGCCACCCAAAATTTAAGCCAGAAATGAGCTGCAGGCCAACACAGACAGAATGACCCCATGGTTTTCCAACACCAGGGGCCCAGGTGTGCGGGTCAGGACTCCTGATGCCCCCCAGCTTCACTCTTCACAGGCCTCAGTCACTGTAAACTGGCGCCAGCAGCACCATCGGCCCACCGCCCTCAGATTCACCCGATGAGTCACGGGCTGCTGATGCCACATCCCCAGTGAAATTTCCCCAAGTCCGGCGCATCAGTGTGTGTCTCTGAAGTTGGGGGAGTGCTGGTCAGTGCCAGTCACAGCCCTTCCCGGAGGATTCCTCACTCCTGGCACCACGCACTCATGCAATTCTGGGAAGCCAGATCTGGGTTCAAATCGTGATTCAGCCCCTCACTGTTGTGTGACCTCAGACGACCTAAGCCTCTATTTCCTCACTGGGAAAATCCCCTGTAAAATGGGGATGATGATAACTGCTTTGAAGCATTGTTGAAAAGATTAGAAGCCATTATATAAAGAGCCTAGCATGCAGTAAGTATTCAAAAGTCGACAGCAATGGTTAATAATCACATTTGTAGTATTTGAGCCTCACAATATTGGACTGCATGAGAGTTTCTGAGAGCAGGGCTAGCCATCGAGGTGGACGGGCAGTTTCCTGCCAGGCCAGGTGATGAGGGTGGTTTGGTGGTGGGAGGGCGGGGAGTGGTCATACCCTAGACTCCATGGCTTCTCCTGATTCTTAGCCCATTCTGCATAGGACAGCTGGGAAGTTAAAGGGCACAAGGTTCCTTTCCCAAGGTTCACCTCCTCTTTGCGCAGAGGCACAGACTCCCCAGCTTCAGCGAACCAACCCTCTGTCTTCTATATGAACCCCTTTTACATTGTTCCCTAGGCTAACATTTAATATATAATTTTATAATTAGCAGGTCCCAGTCACCATCTCCCACTGCTCTACAACCCGCTTGGGACCTCTGATGTGATGAAACCCTGAACACGCCCCGCCCCACCCCACCTTGCCACAACCCCTCCCCCAGCAGACTTGGCCGAGAAGGCACAGGAGGAGTCTGCCCTCTCCTTTCTAGTGGGTCATTTCCTTACTCACTGCAGGTTGGCATCGCAAGCCAGCTGCAGTCTCTGTTCTGGAATCATTCCGGACAGGGAGGGTCAGATGTGATGAACACACAATTCACCTTTCAGGCCCACAAGCTTCAAACCCCCTCCACAGTCACGCCTGAACTGTAGGAGTGCCAGGAGAAAACAGGACACTGCGAGGCCCCTCAAGGATAATCCTCTGGGATTTGAGCAATCTTCCCAGCCAGACGTTACAATGTGCTAACACCCCTGTGAGTCATGAACTAACTCATGGTCAATTCTGTTTGGAGAACAGGATGAATAATTGAGAGTAACTGGGTGTTTGCCTGAATCTGGGCCTAACCCAGTATTTATTCTGTTTTCTTGTCTCTTTTTGCCTAAAACAAACATGTCTAGTTTCTCATCTTCCTCCACATTCCCTGCCTAATCCTTCACTGGCTCTTAGAGGAAAGTCCGAAGTCTTTAGCACAGCCTAAAGGCCTGAAGGATGGCCCTGCCTGCTGCCCCGGTATCTCTGGGCCGGGCTCGAGGGCAGCCACGTCCTCGACGCATAAGCATTTCTTTTGGAATAACTTTAGACTAACAGACAAGTTGCAGAAATAAAACAAAGTTCCTCTGTTTCTTTAAACCAGCTCCTCTTAATGTTAACATCTTATATAAGCGTAGTACAACCATCAAAAACCAGGAAAACAACACTGGTGCAACACGACTGACTAAACTGCAGTCTATATTTGAATTTCACCAGTTTTCCCACTAACACCCCTTTTCTGGTACAGGATCCGATCCGGGATCCCACATTATATTTAGTTTTCGTGCCTTGTTAGTTAGTTATTTAATCCGTGACAGTTTCTCAGTCATTCATTCTTTCGTTTTTGAAGAGGGCTGGTCACTTATCTTGTTGAACGTCTCTCAGCGTGGATTTGTCAGATGTTTTCTCGTGCTTCGATTGAGAGTATGGGTTTTTGGCAAAAACCACAGAAGTGATGTCACACTCTTCTCAGGGCTTCGCATCATGGGGTGTGTGATGTCAGTATGCCTTGCTACTGCTGCTGTCAACCCTGATTGCTGACTAGAACTGTCTTCTCTGTGCTTAGCTTCTGAACTTTATCGTTCCTCTTCTCGACCCTAATTCCTTTGGTAAGCTCATCCTTTCTCATGGTTTGAGTGTTATCTATTTCTACCCTAAACATAATGAAAAGTATTTTATTTTGGATCACCCTTTAAACTTTAACTCATATGTCCAACAGCTTACTTACTCTTTTAAGTTAAATATACAACAAGGATCTCAAACCTAATTTTCAAAACCAAACTCCTTAATCTCCAGTAGTCTAATACATCTCAGTGAATGGCAAAAAGCTCAAGCCAAAAATCCTGGTATCATCCTTCACTCCTCTCTTTCCTTCCCACTATATCCAATCTGTTGGGAAATGCTGCTGGTTCTGTATTAAACATCTGTCCAGGTCCTAACCACATCTCACCACCTTCTCGGCTACTGCCCTGAAGTCAGTCACCACCACCATCTTCCACTGGGATTACTGTAACTGTCACCCAACTGGCCTTCCTGATGTTGGTCTTGCCTTCCTAGTCTTTTCTCCATACAGAAGCCACGGTAATCTTTCACAAATGAAAGTCAGATCATGTAATTCCTCTGCTCAAAACCCTCCGATAGCTTCCCCTACCACTCAAGTGAAAGCTGGCATCCTTTTCTGGTGGCCTATATCTGCTGCCTTCCCCAGTCACACCTCTGTGGCTTTATCTGCCGCTCTCCCCCTTGCTATTCCTTGAACATCATCAAGTGTTCTCCCCAGTTCAAGGCCTCCTTTGCTCATGATTTTAGGCCTCTTTTTCAGTGATCCCTCACTCAGTAAATCGCACCTCAGCCAATCCAGTTGCACAAATTGGAGTCTCGGGGTCACCCTTGATGATTCCCTTTGCCTCATGTCCAGTGCATTGTCAAACCCTGTGGGTTTCTTCCCCCACATAAGCAAAGCTCAAGCCTGTCTGTTTCTCATCTCCACTGCTAAAACCTGTCTTCACTATGGCCTCTTGCTCCAGAGCTCTTTGTCCATCACCAATTAATTCTCCCCACTGCAGCCCACGTCGTCTTTCCCAAACACAAGTCTGATCAAGTCACAGCCGGCTCAAAGGCTCGTTAATGGCCCCTCACTGCTCTAGATAGAGACCACAATTCTCTACAGAGCTTACACATCCCTCCCTGTGTGGCCCTCACTCTCCATCTTCCAGCCACAGCGACCTTCTCTCCATTCCTCCCCTGGCCCCGTGCTTCCCCTGCCCTGCACACTACTCTGTTTGGAAAACACTCCACACTCCATTCTGCCCCCACTCCCCAGGCCTCTCCTTTGCCGAGTGGAGACTGACAACTATGCAAGCTCACACTACAACCTAATCACTTCCTCAGAGGAGCTGCCCTGACTCCTCAGTCCTGATGAGGTTCCTTTGTTTTCTACGTACCATCAAAGAACCCTCCTTCTTTCCTACAGAATGCTCACACTAATTTATACTGACGTATATCCAGTACTGGAATTCTTTGTCAACTATCTCTCTCCCTCACTAGACCAGAAATCTTATTATAGCAGGGAACAAAGTGCTTGACACACGGTTGGCACCCAATAAATATTTGTTGAGTGAATGGATACATTGATGGACTGATGAAAACAAAATCATGCTTTTGAAAGACATCTCTGGCCAATCAACTAACAGAAGGAAGAGAAAGTGAAGAGAAGTTCTGTATAATTAGGAGGCAATTAGAGCAACACAGGCCAGGAAAGAAGAACGAAATCCTCAAGTGGGATGTAGAGAGGGGAATGGAAAGTAACTGTCTTGTGCTGATATGCCAGGTCACCCGCAAGCAGCCAGCAACCCTGCGTTCAGTGCCAGTCGCTCCCCTCAAGCGCGGGTGGCGAGTCAGCAAACGTCTGGCATGCTCGGGAGTCTCCACACTGAGGGAAGTCCCACAGCAAGGACAAAGGCACTTTCTAGGACATCTTGTCCCTTAAAAAAGCAAAGCCATTTGAATAACAAAGAAATTCAGCACCCTTTTGCCATCCTCTGGACCCTGGGGGTTCACAAATAGGCTGTTTCCTGTGTGTGTGTGTGTTTTTTTAATAGCCTCTGATGTATTTGATTACATTTTCAATTCAAATGATTCCATTCCTACAAGAAGCAACTTCATCACCAGGAGGGCCCAGAGCCCAGAGTATACTAGCTCCCTGTCATATAATTTAGCCTCAGTCATACCTCAGACAATATTTATACAAGGTCACTTCTTCAAACCACGTCTAGCCTTCCCAAATGACAATATTATTTATGCCAAACGCTTCTCCTAAGAGATGGAAAACTGCCAACTCCGGTTTAATAGGCTATACGGACAGGCTAGAAAAACATCATTCGTAGCACACACAGTTTATGCATTTCGTATATAGCTAGGAGGACAGACTGATCATTGGAATCACGGCTGAAAGCTGGCCCCGAGGGGAAAAAAAAAAAAGCCACAAAAGCACTAAGATTTGGATCTTTCCTCCCTGATATTAGTTTTGGAAGCCCTAGGTTTAGCCAGAATTATGAATGCACAAGAGAGGGCTGCCTCAGACTTCAGTGGCTACCTGAATATCCAAAATAGGGGGAAAGCCTGCAAAAGGAAATTTAACTTGGGCGTGTGTGCCCAGCAGCCATCCTCATGTGGTTGCAAATTAATGTGACCATCCAGTGGAACAGGCAGCCCAGGGGCATTTGGTAACAAAGAACAGTCTAACCCATTGATGTTAATTTACCAAATTATTCACATCCCACAATCTGGAATAGAAATCAGCGGCCAAAAAAATGCCTCCTCTACACCTCAGTCAAAACACCTATAAAAATCTAGATACCAGGAGGCAAAGTCTGGAACATAAACTACTTCATCCTGTTGCCAGTGAGTTATTAAAGCACAGAAGGATGGAGCTGCCAGGGGTGTCTGGCTGCCCGTGCTTCCAAGCGCCGTTCTTGGTGGTGTCTTTTATAAGACATTTGGTCAAATCATATTGGTGACAACTCTTTTCTCTTAAGATCTAGTTAAGGATACAAATCATACATTCCACTTAATTCCTTATGGACCACTGGAACTTTAAATCTCTCTAGCAAAGAAGTAACAAACTTCCGGATGCTGAGCTTTTTTTGAAAATATTTGTCCAGATTTGCCCGATTTATTGATGATAAATATCGCAAATCAACAATTTATACATTATTCATTTTAAATGGATGTATACCACTCCTACCTAAAAATACTGTATCTAAATTAAATTTTAGGAAACAAAAATGTCAGATTACAAAGGGGGGTCTCAAAAATTCAAAACTGTTCCTTTGTATTGATCAATTTGGAATGGTTCTTGTTTCTTAAAATGCATTTTTTAAGAGACTGTAAGTGTTGTATTTTTGGTTTTCAAGAGTTCTCTCCAGAGGAATTGCCTCCCATTGGCCCAATGTTTAGTAGTACTTAATATCATTATCATGATTTATTAATAATAGAATTAACACTTTATGATGAGCACAGCCTTGGCCAAGCAATTCTATGCCCAGAAATTATTTCAGGACAATTAGAGGCATGTGCAAAGACAATCACCAAAGAATTACTTATTATTGGTAGTAAATGTACAATAATAGAGGACTGATTAAACAAATTAGCCATGTGATGGAATACCATATAGTCATAAAAAATCATGCTACAGAAAAAATATCTACCCATAGGAGAAAGTTCACAGTACACTAAGTGAAAAAGGAGATGACAAAACAATATATACCAAATGTATGTCCAGATAGAATAACATCAATATTAACCCATGTAGGACAGTCCTGGAGACTCCCCTAAATGATGGAGGGGAGTCTCCTTAGAAGGAGGCTAAGGAAGTGACACTGATCTGACTTCATTTATACCTGCAGGCAGGTGAGACTTGGGGACATTTGCACAATAAGAATTTTTACTTACACTTTTATTATGGAAGTAATTTGCTTTCTACGTGTCATCATCGAAGGGGTAACGTGGGCATTTCTCACTATTCCTAGCCCAGTGGTGGTTTGGACAGGGTCTGTGTAAGACTCCATCTGGTCCTCTGTCTGAATCGCTTTCCTTAAGTCCAGAGCAAGAAGCCTGACTTCAGTCTCACACAGTGAGATCCCCGTGTCCTTGACAGTAAAGCATTGCCATATGGTTCATAACATTACAACACTCATGGGTAACCCCTGAAACTGTCTTCATGTCCACATGATCCTAGAGCACAGAGATTTATTAGGATATTGTAAATAAAACTTGGATAAACAGAAGCATGAAATGGGAGACCCCACAGGCTAGGGAAAAAAAGAAGTTAGAAAAATAGACCTGCTTCATCAGTCTCTCTGGCAAACCGATATGGTTCATGATTTATTCAAACAGGAGCTTTTTCAAGGCATGATTATAGACGAGAGAAAGTTGAATAAAGCTTTTGCTTAAGAGTGTCTCTGCATGCATCTGCTGGACTTTTCTATTTGAACATCCCGGAGGCTTGATACATGTGGAGCAGTGCTCATTCTGTTTTTTCTTCTAATGTCACTATTTGGATGGTACCTGAATAGAGGTGACAGGTAAACCAACAGAGGTAACTAAGATGCCTGCAGTCAGGAGCACAACAAGATGAGGGGAGAAGACCAAGGACAGACCCATGGGATTGGTCCACATTTCAGGGAAAGAAGGAAAAAAGTAAATCTCAAGGGGTTATCCAAGAAGTAAGAGCATGCATGAGTCTCCTCTGTATCAAACTATATAAACATCATTTGTTTTAAGGTGGAAATTTTTAGTCAAAAATATGGTTTGAAGGCAACAGTTTTGTTTGATGCTAATGGATCTTTGTCTGGGGCTAAATAAATCCAGATGTATTGGATAAAACAAAGCAAAATTATACTTAAATATTTCCAAGAGCTCAACTATTTTACTCTTCTGAAAAAAAAGTTAAAAAAAAATCTATAAAAGTTCTCAAGGAGTAGGTGAATAATTACAGGCATACAATCCTGATCCAAAATGTTGACTGTATCATGAAAAGTTTGTAAATGGGTAGACCTTGAAAG
This sequence comes from Camelus bactrianus, assembly GCF_048773025.1. Taxonomy (NCBI): domain Eukaryota; kingdom Metazoa; phylum Chordata; class Mammalia; order Artiodactyla; family Camelidae; genus Camelus; species Camelus bactrianus. The sequence continues at coordinate 45,006,661 of NC_133541.1, forward strand.
GGTCCTGCTGGCTTTATAGACCAAAGATTCTCATCCTTAAAGGTTAAATTGACATTTTTGCTTGAACATATTACTAAACACTGGGGGCTAGTGAGGGTTCACTTTTGTTTCCTAGCCTAAGTGCTGCCTGGCTCCCTCTGCTCAGAAATAAGCACAGGGCTTGCTCACTCAGTAGCAATGCTGAGAGTGTCCTCCAGGACTGGAAGGTAGGCCCTGTGGTTCCCGAGGCTGGGATCAGATGAGAGCAACTGTGCAGTGTACTTGGCCCCCCTGGGGACTTTGGCTCTCAACTGGCAGGGCTGTGTAGACTAAACTAGAGGTTATTTTCCAAGGACCATCGAAATTCTCATTTGCATGTGTGAAATTCCTGTGGAGAGACTGATTTTGAATCAAGCTGGCTGGACCAGATTACAAACTGAGTCTGCTAGTGTGAATGTCAACAGCATCACTGGGTCTCAGTCCCTCCTCATCAGCCTTTCCTTCTCTGGCCCAAATCACTAGCCAATCGAGTTTAAATGCAAGTGACCCCAACACCTGCCATTCTCCTTCCAGCTGACAGGAAGACATCAAGTTTTCTTGGAACAAATGGTCACCAGCCGCCACCTCCACAATAACGATGTTCAGGGGGTATTACAAGTGCTAACTGCTCTACATGCATCATCTCCTACAGCATGGTTTTTTATGACTATATGGCATTCTGTCACATGGCTCATTTGTTTAATCAGTCCTCTATTGTTGTACATTTACTACCAATAATAATCTTCACAGCCACCCTATGAAGCTTGGTATTAGTCATGTTACCAATTTTCATGGAAGAAAACTGAAGCTTAGAGAGACTGAGGTTAACTCATCCTAGGTCACACAGGTAGAAAACAATAGATTTGAATGCAGATAGCTTAACTTCCAAATCTATGTTTTTTAATCCTTTTTTGCTTGATGCCCTATTGCTTCTTTAATGAGTAGGCTGGCTTCAACTGACAAGCAGCAATGAACACAGAGGTCAAAACCAAAAGGCTGTGTGATATAGAACAAATCATAAAGTTTGATTAGAACTCAGTTGCCTGTGTCATTTTTGTCCTACAACACAGCTGTGTGAGTCACAGGGAGCCCTCCCACTTGCAGATGGTGATTCCAGTTCTTAAAAATTCTGGACCTCATGGCAGAAGCACTGCCCCATGCCCTCTCTCTCAGCAGCAGTAACTCTCTAACTCCACAGTGTTTCTCTCTGGGGAAGCTCTGGGACTCAGAGCTTTCTCTGCAGAAGATCGAGGGGAAAGAAAGCAACCCATAAACAAAGTCCTGAATTTGAGGTGTAGGGTGCAGGTGCCCACAGCATTGTAACTGTGTAGATTACTTCCCACCCCTCTTTCAGGGTAAGGTGTTAGGGATCGTGAGAAAAAGGGGGCCATTTATTCTTTAGCTCAGAGATTTTTCTGAGTCATCAGGTCACCCTTGGTCTTGGGGACACAAGTCACTGTCATCCCTTCCAGGGAAGAACACAGCCTAGTAGTTAAAAACTTCCCAGCTCTCAGTCCCTCCAGAACATCTTCCACATATGGAGGGGGGTCCTATACTCATCACCTGGACAGCAGTCTGGCAACTGCTGGCTAAAGTAGTTTATAACATCTGGACAACTGTTTCCAGATGTGGCCTTCCCCTGAAATACTTGATTAAAAGTTTCACACTCAGCATCCTGAAATAACTGACATATGCACAGAGAGTTTCTATTGTCTGGACTGAGGGGAAGCAGTAGAGCCATCCCAAAGATGAGAGCAAGGATGGTTTACAGAATCTCAACAGCCTAAGAAAACTGTGAGGCTGTTTCTATTGGGTCCTCATAAAAGTCAAGCAAATGCAGCTGAACCGGGTGGCAATGAAGTGGGCTGGACAGAGCAAGAGCTTTGGAATCAGACAGATCTGCATCCAAACCCCAACGCCACCAATTGCCCACAGGGATTTCAGCAAGGACTGAAGCTCTCAGAGCCTCAGATCTCTCCTACGTAACATGGGACTGCGACAGTCCTCAAAGGAGGATTGTGACATGCCTGGCACATAGCAGGCACTCACTAAACGGTTGTTTTTCTTTTTTATCATTAGTTCAGGCTATAAACACAATTCACTGCTATACTTATTACAAAACTGTTAGCAAAATACGTAGGACTAGAAGTTCCTTTTGCACTCTTTATACAGAACATTAACATTTTAGAAGCATCAACAATAGTAGTAAACGTTTATAATGCATCCTTTTGAGGAGGAGCTCAAACAATTTCCTGTCAAAAAAAAAAAATCCCTGAATTTGTCTCATAAACAAATTCAGACCAATCCTGAGCCCCAGGTTAAAATCCTGTGGTCCCTCACATCTTCTGGAGTTAGACCTCTTGACGTTGCAGAGAAAAGAAAGTCCAGGTCGACCTAAGATTAAGATTCACCAAATCTGTGAATGGGTCAAACAAAATGATCCTTATTAAGTAGGGCCAGGGAGGTTAAGAGATGTTTTAGGTGTAAGGTTGAAGATTGAGCCTAACTGAATAAGCTAATTTTATTCACTTTACAGCATTTCCCTGCTTTTATTTTGAAAATCATTATCTACATACTAATGGCTATACTTCATGAAGCATCTGCAATATTCCAGGGCAGTGATAGGCACTTTCCTTCCACTATTTTCACATAATCTTCTTTACAACCTGCCTATAAAGCAGGCATTCTTATCACCCCCACTTTTCGGGGTGAGGAAATTGCAGCTCAAAGAAGTCAAATAGCTTGCCGCAAATCATAAAGCCAACCAGCAGCAGACCTGGAAACTGAACCCATCAGTCTAACTCCAAAGGCGTCTGCCAACAGCTTTGAAACAACTTCACCGTACCACGCGGTGAGCAGAAAACTAGTGAGAATCATTTTTCCTGCGCATCACTTGAATCGCCCTGATAGCCTGTGGCATCCTTGGTGACTGTGTCCACAACCTGGGCTCTGTCCCTCGCGGCTGCTAGAACCCCTCTTTCCTGGTCCCAGCAGCCAGACAGGTGTTGGTACAAAAGCTCCCTTTTCTCCCCATCTGCTTCTCTTTGTGCAGTGAGGCCCCGCTCCGTCACGGGCGGCTGCTCCCCACATGTGCGCACAGCCCCATTGATGAGAAATGGCAGAAGCAGGTATTAAAAGGTGGAGGTTCTGGCTTATTGCTCTGAATGTATTCAAAACCATTCCCAGACTCCACTTGAAGAGTTTTACACACACAGCACATATGATACAAGGGAGACAGAGAGGCAGACGTGGGGATAACCACAGTGAGACAAGTAACCACAACACAAGTCTGGAGAGATGGGCCCAAGGAAAGCTCCTTTCATAGACCGGGTGATGGATCGCCTCCTCAGCAGACAGACAGCTAGAGGTCCTTCTTTTTATAAAAAGTTGACAGAAAAAACTCCAGACCCCCAGCCCGCTCCCTTCTCGTTCCCGTGACCAGAGCTGACTCAGCCCCGTTTCCCTTTGCAGGATGGTGAGTTGTTCCATGCGCTCATGCTAATTATACACATCCCCACTCTTTTCTTTTCTCACAGGTCATTTAAATGTCTGCTTGTCTGGGTTAGAACTTGGGCTGATACTCAATGCCCTTCAGCAGCCCTCCCCAGTGGTGAATTTCTCACACCTAGGGTACCCTTTGTGAGGGAAATTCTTTCAATTTAAAGGCCCTTGAGATGGTTATCCAAAGAATTTGTCTTACCAGGCTCTGGAAGACAATATTTACCAGTTATGAAGTACACAGTGCCAGTTAATTTCCACAAGCTGTGTCTTTAACCCTTATAATAATCATATAAGGTCAGTATTTTAGCATCATCATATAGATCAATAGCACAAAGGACATACACAATAAATGGAAGGGACGATAAAGCCACACGACATGCTCATTTCCTCGGTGTTTCTTCAGCATCCAAGAGGCAGAGGGATATGGTGAAAGGAGCTCATCTCAGGCCAGAAGACTCGAATTCTAGTCTCAACATTGATACCAACCAGCTCTGTGATCTGGGCAAGACACTTCACCTCTGTGCCTTTCTGTTTACCTCATCTAAAAAAAATAGGTGACTGGACTAGGTGACTTCTATATATATGGCTCCTTCTTCCTCTAACTTTCTATGACTATCACCTATTTTCATACTGTAGTTAACATTAGTAACATCAGACGCGCCAAGAGTGAAGTTCTAGAACACTGCTAGTCCATCAGCGCTGAACTGAAGTCTTCCATCAGCCAGCACATCTAAGCCACAACCGAGTAGCAAACTAAAGTAGCCACAAACAAGTTCACACTGCATAGCACAGGGGACTAGACTCAGTATCTTGTAGTAACTTATGAATATGAAAATCAATATACGTATGTTCCCATATGACTGAAGTATTGTGCTGTACACCAGAAATTGACACAACACTGTAAACTGACTATACTTCAACAAAAATACATTTAAAAAAAGAAAAAAATTAATAAAAAAGTAAAGCAGCTGTAACACTTGACCCTTCTGGAGTAATTTAGCCTGCTGTAGCTTTTAAAGACAAGTTGAAACCGAACTTCAAACCCTATGTCATAATTACAGACACAACTGTTTTACTACTTTGGATCTGAGACAGCGATCTATCTTCCCTTATAAAGAATAGACACTCGGTATTCCAGTTACCCACTGCTGCCTAACCAACCGCCCCCAAATCAGGGCTGATACAGCTATTCATGGCTCTGAGGCTCTCAGGGCTCGGCTGGGTACTTCTCATCAGGGCTCCCTCATAATTTCAGCTGGCTGGAGACGGAGACTGGAGTTTTCTAAAGGTTTCTTCACTCACATGCCTCGCATATGGGCTGAAATGGCTGTGGGCTTACCGGTCGTACCTCTGTCCACGTAGCTTTCCCACTCGGCTACCTTGGGGTTGCTCACAGCATGGCAGCCTTCGGGTAGTCAGATTTCTTACATCATGGCCAAATTCCCCCACCCAGCGTGAGCACTGCAAGAAGCTATCAGCCTTCTTATGCTTTAGTCTCACTTAATTCTGTATTCAACTGGTCACAGCACTCACAGATCAGCTTGGATTCAATGCGGTGGAGGCATAGATTCTACTGCTCAACGGGAGAATGGTTTGTGCATACAGGAAGGAATGGGTGGAAATCATCTTGGGGACAAGTTACTGCACTTGGCCTATTTCAGAGCAAAATGAACTCCAGGTAACGCTCAGACTCTCAATCTCTCACTCTCATACAAAAAGTTCCAAATGATGCTTGTTACAGCATCATGCTTGAACACCAAAGATGATTACATAAACGTCATGTGAGACTGAACAGGTTGAATCCCATAAAGAAGTGCAGGTCACAGAAAGCACTCTTCCATTTCTCTCTGAGATAATGCTAAGCTCTGTCATTGATGGAAAAGGGAAAACGTCTTCAGAAGAAATAGCGGAGGCATGGTAGTGACCTGCTCAAGTCTGTCAGGATGGACACTGATATCATAGTTATCTTAAGACAAATCCAGATGTTCATTTGAGATCATCCTTAAATGAAGGTGAAGCAGCAGGATGAAGCTGCCAGACTCTACCCCAGACATCTTCACAGATAAGCCGGCCTGATGGGTGGCAGTTTTGATGGGCAGGCTTAAGACCACTAAGAAACAAACTGAGCATCTGGACAATATCACTATCAGGAGAGCGTATCATAAAGCTCACATGTGACATTGTCCCAAGAAAAACAGCAACCCACAGGCCAGATGAAAAACTGGAGATGCCAGAGCAGAAAACCAGGTCAGACATGAAAGCAGTGATGAGCAAAGTCCAGATAATATGCTGGAACCCAGCAGGATGGCACAAGCACTGGAATCACAGACCCCCCCTAAAGGGCTGAGATTGTCTGTTAAGGAAAGTATCTGCAGCTCCTGGGGAGGAAGAGAGACTTAGGAGCCATCAGGGAGGCAGCACAGTGATCCTCTGGGGTACAGATGCCAGAGCCAAGCTAAAATTACTGTGGCTTGGAAGGTGAATCTAAAGGCCCCCCAAAGAAGCAATTCTCTTCATGACTCCGAGAAAGTAAGGAATGAATTCCCTGCACATGAAATTTAAGGAGGTTTCTGGCCTGTGTCTAGGAGATGTAGGAGTTGTCAGCCTTGCAATCTGATAGGCACTGCAGCAAGCTCTGTGAGTCTACGGGGCAGGGAGATGGAACAGAAAGTTTCTCTCTGGCTCTGCCTCCAGATGGGAGTATGAGGCTTGTTCTTTAAACGGTAGAGCTTTTAGCACCAGAGGGCCCCAACAGGTCAGTCATAATCCACCAGCCAACAGACGGTACTAACTGGACCAGTCCTCAGGTTACAGCACTCAGTCACACCTGCCCTTCTGGCCCTCTAAGTACTCCCCTGCAATTCTGGCCATCATAAAAATCTGCAAGTCCTTTCAACTCATAATCTCTCTTCTCGGGATTGGATACAACTAAACTATCCACAATACATGTGCATGAAGATGTTCACAGCAGCATTATTTATAGGTAGATGAATTCAGTGCTCTGATGTACACCTCTTGGAGGTTTTCTGGAAGGGCAGATTTGGTAGATTTGCTTGGGGCTTTCGCAATGGGACTGTGTGTTTCTAACAAGCTCTCAGGCGATACCCATGATACTGGTCTACAGGCCACACTATGAGTAACAAGAGCTTTCTTTATGTGCATCTAAAATAAATCAAACACATGACTAAATAAATGGTAGGTACACTTCCTGGAATACTAAAATTGACATTAAAATGATTTTGAAAACTAGAAATATGAAAAAGTATACATAAAATTTAAAAAAATACAGGACACCAAATCACATACATAGTAGGACTGCCATTGTAAAAAAAAAAAAAAAAATATGGTAAACATTGGAAGTGAATGTTCCAAAATTATTAACTGAGTGGTTGTTTTAGGATGGTGAGATTATGTTTTTCCTCCTAGTTTTCAAACTTTCCATTATGTTGCTACATTATTTTCATAGTCTAAAAATGCTGGTAAACAGTAGGATCATACATCCTGTTTTGCTGGAATAGTCCCAGGTGCCTGTTGTCTCTACACAATTATTAATAGTGGTCCCTCCTCTCCCCCAAAATGCCTTATGTAGTTGACAAATTCTATGGTCCTATAGATATAGGACATGTCTGGAGGCTACTTACGTGCTATCTCTTTTACTACAAAGCATTTGAAATGCTGAACTGAAAAGAAGGTGCAGGGGAGGTGGGAAGGTGTCTGCTATGTACATTTTTAAAAACTTATTTTTTAGAGCAGTTTAGATTCACAGCATAATTGAGAGGAAGGTACAGAGATTGCCCTTACACCTCTGTCCCCACACGTGCAGAGCGTCCCAGCAACATCCTCCAGCAGAGTGGTATGTTTGTCACAACTGAGCCTACGCTGACACATGATCACTGAAAGACCACTCCTGGTGATGTACATCCTGTGGGTTTGGACAAATGTATACTGAGTGATGTGTATCCAGCATTATAGCTTCATACAGAATCGTTTAGTTTCACTGCCCTAAAAATCCTCTTGCACATTTTTTTACGTATCTTTAGACCGTGATGTAAGGCCTCGATGGCATACACATAAAAAACACCTGACACAATCATGAAAGCTGGTGATTCTGAAGTGGGATGGAGGAAGTCAGATAAACCTTTGCTGTGCTTCTGAAAACTCTTGCTTTTTAGTTAGCCCTTTCTGGCCTTTTCTCCTTACTGCATACCAAGAATTATCTCATAAGATGCTGTCCTATACAGCTCAGGGCAATGATTTTTCTCCTGCTGATTCTCTAAGATGGTAGAGTTAATTAATGTTTGAAAATGCTGATGGTAACTTTTTGCTGCTTTTGCTAACATGAGAAATGTTTAGAGCGACTTTTTCATTGCTGCCTTAAAACTTAACCTTTCATTGCTGCCTTAAATACAACTTATTGTGTCTTTTACTTTATACCTTGTGATAAACCTGAATCAAACTATGCTACCACTTATCAGTTAAATTTTTTTAAAGTATTATTTAACAGAAAAACTTCAAAACCATTGAGTTAACTAAATACAAAGCAAATTTGCCTACAGCAAATTCTAGGCACCTTCCAGTTTCATTGACTGGGAATTTTATTATACAGAATATTTTCTTTAAAAAAATGTAAGCCATTAACTGCAGCTTCGAAAGCATCTTACAAATACAACTTCTGTCGTAATTATTTTATACAAACTGAATTTAACTTGCAATCTTATTTCTTTTGTCTTCTATGAAACTCATCACATGTTTTCATTCTTACAAAAATTAATATCTATTCCACACACACACTCTGGTGTGAAACACTGTACGTCCCAGGCCTAAAGTGTTTGCTGTGCTGAGTTTTGCTCGGCTAGTGATTAGGGAGGTGGGAGCCCAGAGAATGACAGTCTTTGTACTTTTGTTCCCTCTGGTGCATATTCCATTTAACCTGTGGAGCTAAGCTTACATCCCAAGGACCAGTGACACTAGGTGGATGACAGTAGGTGATTCTAATTTGAGAACAGCTATTCAGTACAGGTTTAAGTTCTGACTGGTGGAACTTTTCGAAACAAAAAAATAGTAGCCTGTGGGGTGGACGCTGCACTTCCCCTTTTAGATCACGTTAAATAACAGTGAAGGAAGACAGGGGACGGAGAGACAAGAGTCTGCCCTTGGGAGGGGAAGGGGGTGGGGAAGGAAAAGACAACAGATAGAGCTGAAAAGCCATGCCTTCTTAAAGTAGACTCGAGAAAAGAGACAAAGTAAGAGTGAAACTGAGTGTGAACAAACTCAAGAAAAAAACCTTAAAATATGCTTAGGGGACAAAGTGTTACTAAAGAAAGGAAATCCTATCTTGTGAGACTTTACTTGAAACAAGAAGATAAAAATCCTTTATACAATCAGCAAACAAAAGCAAGGAAATATAAATTCTCAAATCCCATGGAGAGGCTGGAAGGGAAGTCAGCGAGACAAGGCGGAGCATGCAGTTGAGAGGATAAATCATTTCTTTACCTCACTCTACACAAAAGGAAGATAACAGACCAGGGTGAGACACACTTTCCAGCAGAAGGGCAGAGTGCTTTTCCCCTACTACAAAAAGCCAACAGAACACCCAATTCAGATGACCTGGATTCTCACAGAAAGAAAAAATCCATTTCTACAGCGCACATGGGTGAGGTAGTTGAGGATGGATGGAAAGAGGCCGTCCCCTTTGGCACATGAACTATTTGTCGACTCGCTGACAAAGGAAGATCAATCAGGACATTAGAGTTTGTTGGCGTAGCCTCTCTTGAGGGAAGACATTGGGGTTTTCTGGAGGTGCAGTCTGAGTAATCAGAAAGTTGGATCATTGGAACACTGAGGCCATGAGTTTCTCACCCATAACCACGACTGTAACAGGGAGATTAAGGTTGTTTAAAATAAAGAATCAAATTTACTTAAAAACGTTTACTTAAATGTCTCAGCATTTACTTAAAAACAATACACAAACACACATGACCCTGGCTTCCAAGGACAAGTTCACTAAGGTCTTACAAACTTAAAAAAAAAAATGTCTGGCATGATATTGAAGCCAAACATTTTCTCTTGGCCAAAAAGCAATTAAAATTCATTCCTCATAATAAAACACAAGACTAAGGAGGAGTTTAGCACACATATGGAATTTTTTTTCAAGTGGGTGGAAAAGTAGATAACCAAAGCATACAATGTCAATGAACCATGTCCATTAATTTATCCTGGATGCAGATAGAGATACAGACTACATCAAATGCAATCACATGAGTGACCTGAGTATTAGAAGCGTTCCTGTAGTCAGGTCATAGGACCACGAGTAATTCTTGTCTCTAACAGACTGTCCTTGTTGTCCACCTGCAAAACGGACTCTGTGATAACACTGCTTTTCTCTATATGGCTTTTTTAAAATTAGAACTTCTGTTTAAAGCTATTTTTAAATGCTCTGAAAAAGGTCTATGCTTCTCTGAGAAGCAATTTTGAAAACAAGGGGCATGGTAATTCAATGCAAATTAATTTGTATACAAACTTTAATTTCAATGATACAGAGAGAAGAGGAAGCTTTTATATGTGTATGTGTATGTGTGTGTGTGTGTGTGTGTGTGTGTGTGTGTGTGTGTGTGTGTGTGTGTGTGTGTGTGTGTGTATAAAATGAATGCCTTTTCTTGCAAAATCTTTTCTAGTTAGTAAGAAACTATCATGGAGTTTTCATAGGCTATGGGGAGTCTCGCTGACATCTTGTTCTTCCTTTTTCCTCCCTGGGTTTCTGATGACTTAGCAATTTTCAGCTTATAAAGGAAAGATACAAGAGTTGTAGGCGTAGGCAAATACAATTTACATGTTCCCTAGTAGAATGCAGATTCCTCTCCCACAGTTGGGGAGGAGTCTAGATCCTTTTGGAGCAGGAAAAGGCCATCTCTCTGATGGGGGACAAGTAAATAGATGGTTAAGCCCTTTTGATGTGGATGAGCAGCAAGCTTAGAGGAGATTATTGATGGAGTTTCCTGCTCTTTGAAGCACTCTGTGCAAACAGCTTTTTCCTTCAATCAGAATAAAAAAAAACAAGGTCAGTAAAATAGTGGTTAAAAACAACTGAAGTTGAAGAGACTATTTAATTTGCACCTAAGTGGCTGCATTTCTTTAAGAGCCTGTTTAGATTGTGTGGACATACATCTTATAAAAGTGTCCTTTCTATATTATTTTTCCTTTCTTTCTTTTTTGGATAGTACTATTATTGCCAAAGTAATGGCCCTTAACTTTTTTTTATGATCAACAGAAACTAAAGTTAACTATTTATATTCATAATTATTTTATGAAGACTTCTTGCCCAACAGATGTGGTTCTGGCTAGCAAGCTGTAAATTTCCTTAAGCTGCATGTTTGCCCAGTGTTTTGTTCTAAACTCCAACGTATTAGCCTATTTAATTCATCATAAAAACTTCTTGAAACAAGAAAAAAAAAACTGTGCTATTATTTCAAAAGAATAAAAGGTAAGAAAAGAGACATTTAAAGTATGGTTTCCTTGTTTTGCTAGACTACAATTATTTTGTTATGGAAAGCTTCAATTAAACCAGGAAATCCTGTTAGAACTCAACCTTGTTGCATTATCTGAGATGAATGTACTCTTAGCCTGTAGTGGATCTCTTTATTCAAAAGCTATTTGGAATGAAAACGCAGCCTAGAAAATAACCCTTACAGTTTGTTTGTATTTTTAAAAGAACTAATTTACTACTACAGATTTCTTTTTAGATAAACCACACTGACTTTCCAAAAGCTATTTTTTTGGAAGAAACTAAGGGTCATTTGTCTGTAACAATAAGGACTTGGCTGCCTCCCGGGGCTGCGCCTTCCATCCATTCTTGCCCAAACATTCCAGTCAATCAAAGCAGGGCCGTCCTCTGGCCCCCAGCCTGCCTTACATATATCACATCTAATTTTGGCCAGTTTCCCCTCTTCATCTTTGCTTGTTCTTCCTTGGTTCTCTTCTCATTTTTCTAAATGAGAAGCTATAGCATGTAACTTGATAAGTAGGTATAAATAAAATTAACTTTCAGCTTTAAAACTGTTTCCCAAAGGTACAGGAAAACATTTAATTGTGAAATGTCAAAAGGTTACTGAGGTGACTCTTTAGCAGTTAAAAAAATATATAGGTAGATATATACACACATACATATATCTAGTAAAGCTAGACCCTATCGTTAGGGATTTACAGTAATTCAACCTGGTTGAGACTAGAGTTCATCTTTTTACTCTTTAGATTTTACATGGAAGTAAAAACGTAAAAGATAATAGCATTAAATTACTTAAGACAATAAAGTGTGTGGACATACTGTTTAAAGCTAGATGAATATTGTCTATTCAACAGAAAGCATCCAACAAGAAGTCTCGGTAACCTTTTCTCAGCAGCAAATATGAGTCATTTTTTGATTTTGAAAGCGAGACATACATTTTGAAAAATACATTACATCAAGTTTTAAAAGTTTAATTCAGGATGTCTTCCCCTTTAGTGTTGTCCCAAGTTAGTGAGGTTTTACTGTCATTAGCTTTGGTATAGGCAACAGGGAATCTAAAGCCACTATACTGAATAGCACCATTGCATATGTATAGATCTTATTTTTCAGATGACCTTAACCTGAAAATATAATGTTCAGAACCAAGAAATGAACAGAAACCTCTAGGGAATCAAAAGCAACTCTTTAAAGGTGCTGAATCTCACGTGCTAACTCGGAAGGAAACCTCTTAGATGCTCACTTCATATCCTACTCACTCTTACTTCGCCTATATTTCTAACAAGCTTGCATATCAGTGTTTCTCATCCTTGAGAAACAAATTAACAAATTAGAAACAAGACCATGTTAGAAGCAGATTCATCCACAGCAGCAGAAAGGAACAACTGATAGTCTTTAGATTGAGGGAGGGACAGAAAAAAAAAGCTATGAGAGGAGAACTATTGTCTCAAAAAAGATTAAATCTGAGACCACTTAATGTTTGGCAAACAGTTCACTATATTACAGTAACATCTGTATGAACAATATGAATGAATTTCAGCATAGTGCTGGGATTGACAATCCTTAACAATGGCCCTGAAGCATTAAGAAAAGATTTATCTTACTTAAAAAGACAAAGCAAATGTACTCTATGTCAGAATTATTCTGTCCAAAATTGTTAAAATATTTTTTTTTAATTTAAAGGAAGGAATCATCTAAAGGAAGAAATATCATGTTTTTGAAGATACCGGAAAAATGAGGCATCTCTCTGACTATCAGAATTGGAATACTCTGGAAAGCAACTGAGTAACTGCCTCTGAGCTACGGAGCAGTACCTACTGCTTTCAGCTTCCCACTGGGAGGAGGGAATGTAGCGTAGATATCCCAACAGTGTGGCCGGTCAGACCATTAGATTTCTTTTTTGCAGTGTGAAAAAAACACAGGCTTTGTTAAATCCGTTTGTCCCCTGGTTCTGTCACTCTTTAGTTTGTTAGTTTGGGACAAACTACTTCAAGCCTCCACTTTCTATCCATAAACAGAGATACCTAACCCAGGGAACCGTTTTAAGTGTACAAGGCCAGGTTCCTATGCTACTGTGAATCTAGTCATCTATATTCCTTGCCTGCCCTCTGCTCTCAGTGACCAGGTTCTGGGCAGTTACCCAAAGGGCAGATGTGGAGGAAGGATGGTGGAAGGGGTGGCTTTTGCCAACTGGTGTTAAAAGGTTGACTCAAATCCAGCTGAAAGATCAGTGATACACCTCCCCACCATCTGTGTGGCATTCCAGAATGTTTTTCCTCAAGTGTACGATTAGAGCTTCTTTCCCTCGCCAAGATGAGTTTTACATGAATAAAAATGTTGAAGGGCAGGAAAGTTAGGGGACATTTGGCAGTCTAATTATTATATGCCCAACATACCTTGGGAATGACCGTCAACCCTTCCATACCAAGGCATGATTCTAATAATACAGATAGATTCATTCATTCATTCATTCATTCATTCATTCATCAACCATTCAACCAACATTTAGTATGTGCCTGTCACGTTTCCAGCACTGCAGTAAGCACTGGGTATTCAAAGACATAGTCCCTGCCCTCAGGCACATTACAGCACCATGGACAGACCCATAAACAAGCACCCTAACATCTTGGCACTCAGCGTGTGCACTGTGGACCAGCAGCATCGGCATCACTGGGGAGCTTGCTGGAAATTCAGCGTCTCAGGCCCGACCCAGGCTTCATGAATCGGAATCTGCATTTAAACCGGCTACCAGGTGATTCCTATGCACATTATAATTTGAAAAGTACTGCTTTATTGTGTTATGACTGCTGGGGTTGTGGGATACATCAGGAACAAGCTGGGGCACACGAGAGGCTAGTCATGTTAACTATATGTGGACCGAGAAAGGCTCTACACTAAAAATGACCTGAATTAGTTTTCTCAGGCTGCCCTGACAAGAGACTACAAATTGGATGGCTTAAACAACTTATTTTCTCACAGTTCTGGAGGTTAAAATCTAGTATCATGGTGTCAGCAGCCTTGGGTCCTTCTGAGGGCTGTGAAAAAGAATCAGCTCCATGCCTCTCTCCTTACTTGTGACAGCCTCCGTCATTCCTTGGCTCGCAGATGGTCTTCACAGTGTCTTTCCTCTAAGTCAATCTGTGTCCAAATACACTCTTTTCATAAGGACACCAGTCATTTTGGATTAGGACCCACTCTAATGACACCATCTTCACTTAATCATCTGCAAAAACCCTATTTTCAAATAAGGTCATATTCACAGGGACTGGTGGTTAGGACTTCAGGGGACACAATTCAGTCCTTAACATGACCCTTGACCCCTCAGCTTGAACATGACTAGGGATTAGTGAAGCAAACTGGGGAAAGAGCAGGGAAGGGCATTTTGGGTGGTGGAACCAGTGTGAGTAAAGGTATGTGCATATGACGCGATCTGCTTTAGCAACCTCTCAGTAACCACCACTGGAGGGTAAGTGCAAACAGAAGGGAAGGGAAGGGAGTGGGCAACTTATCAGAAAAGTAGACAGATCTCACAAGGTTGCAGCAGAGCTGCACTTCTACTCTGTAGGCAGTGGGGAACCAGAAGAAAGGTTCCAACCTCCAGGGACATGACCAGGTTTTCAGCTCCCCGGGAGCAGTGTGGAGAATAGCCTGAGTTGGACTCTAGGTTCAAGCCGCCAGTGCAGGGACCACTCCCTTGGTCTCGGTGACAGATGACGAGGGCCTAAGCTCAGGCAACGTCAAAGAGGATGAAGAAGAGTAGGGGAGTCGAGAGTCTCAAGGAAATGGTGACCGATGCCAGCCCCGGAGCTTGTTTAAACCCTAGGTTTGCTGTTCAGTCTGCTTATGTGGGAAATACCTATCTCGGGGAGCACGTTAGCCCTGGGAGTATGCTCCTTCAAGAAGAGAAAGTCTGGCCCAAAAAGAAAACAAGACAAGGGGTGTTCCTCTTCTCCAACCCCAGCCCCCAGTCATCAACCTGTGGGCACATAAGCAGAGCTTACTGGCGATATTCAGACAGAGCTGCAGCAGGAGAAACGCTCATGGCTCTCCTGGGAGTCAGATCAAAGAACAAAGAGGAGCAGCCTGGAGTGAAAGGCAGTCTCTCTCCAACCAGAAACTTCAGGAATTAGTTTAGAATCTTATCTTCCCCAAAGCTTGGAGGTGAGCCAGCTCTTAAAGAAGGGTATTGGAAGAAAAACACCCAGGTATCAAATGGCTCAGGAGATCTGATAAACACGTGCGCTTGCGGAGAGGCTGGGCTGCTCTGGAAGCCCTGAGGTGCCTGGGAAGTTAGAGCAGATTGTTCTAATCCATGTTCCATCTCACTTTCTGCAAGCCCTTGGGTCTCCCTTCACTTACCTACCGGATACAAGGTAGAGAAGACTCGGATTGCGGTGAGGCCTGCCTGAAAGGGGGGCCAGAAACCCCCGGACTCCATGTGGGTCTCACAGGGAGTCAAAGCGTAAGTCCTCTCCTGTGCTGACAGACAGATGGACTCAAGGGACAAAGAGAAGTGAAATGGGTGGCAGCTAAAAGTGAAAAATTTCTCATTATTGCACCCTCCTAGCTCAAACTTTTTCTGTAAAAGGCCATATAGTCAATATTTTAGGTTTCTCGGGCCACGTAGTCTCTATCCCGTATTTTTTGCTTTTAGTGTTTCTTTTTAAACAAATCTTTAAAAATGTAAGAAATCATTTTTACTTTGTGGGCTGCACAAAATCAGGCTGAAGGCTGTATTTTGCCGACCCCTGGCTTAGAGCAGACCCACGATGGCATAGACGGCAACAGATAAGCAATCTGTTTTGCTTAATCATTTGAACACATTTGAGTTTTTCTTCTCACCTCTTCCCACCATAGAGCCTGATTAATTGGACTCTTGGAGTTGGCTGACATATCTGAGGGCTTTCTGAGAATTCAGGAGCAAGGCTTGTGTGGCCTGCTTTCTGATGTACAGACTCTGAGGTCTCAGGTCCATAGTGATTGATGTGCAGGAAGCAAATGGCCTCTTGTCTTCCACTCACTGCAATAAACCTGTGAGCACTATTAAGGAAAGAGGAGCCCCACTGAGAAACAGAAGGGAAGGCCTGCCTCTAAGATGGCATGACTTCACCTTACCCAAACAGTCATGGGTTATATTCCGATTAGCTCCAGCCTTCCCTGCATCCTGCACAGCAACTCGTGGGGAAGCAACGCTCGGCCAGTTCACACACACACGTCAGGTGCTACGTTAGGAACACACATCATAGTATCAATACAACAGGCCTGCTGTTTGCCTTCTGACTCACGAACATGGTTTCCAAAGAACTGCAGCATGGATACCCAACAATGCCCAGTCTGTTCAAAGTGCAGACTATTTTAGGAGAGTCTGGCTTAAAGCAGAAGAGAATACAAGGGACTAATCTCAGAAGGAAGAATTTTTAAAAAATACGTGAAGTGACCTCAGTTCCAAACCCAAATCTCAATTCCAGCTCCATAAGACGCAGACACTACTACGTACTTACACAGATGCCGCGGAATCAATTGGAGTCAGCAGACACTAGCATCTACACCAAGACAATAGTACAATAATACATGATGTACATTCATGGCCCTGGCTGCTTGCAGCATTTTATTCCAGAAGCACTGACCCCCAAAACACTTGATTTGAGTGTATATTAAAACGGTTAGACATTTGCCTGGTGATTTATAGAGGAAACAAACACACATTGTGCACTTGTCCTGCTGGGGCACTTGGTCATCTTCTCCTTTCCTTCTCACCCCCCGCCTCGGCTTAGTACTCAGTCTGCTTCAGTCTACCGTGAGCATCCTGCCAACAACCAAAAGGAAAAGATGTGTCTGTCATCAGAGTGTGCGTGAGTTTTTCTGCCACATGAGCCCAGGCAAAGCCATGCTGGTCACAGCAGGTCAGCCTGCTCCGGGGGGTACACACGGTTATTTCCCCCTTTTGCCTTGGAATCCCCTTAGAATGAGTTTGCGATTGTGTTGTCCAGAAATGTATTGGGCGAAAAACTAAAGGCCCAATTCTCCACCAATGCATTGCTGGCTTGCTTTATGTCCAGAATATTCCATTTCAATAGAGTATTTGTAGAACTTAATAAACTTGGAAAGTGCTCACATTATATAATTGCTAAAATATCAACATAAACCTCTTGGCTTAAGATTTAAATATACCCATGAATTACTATTGACCTGCACAAGTTGAAAATTGTCTACAAAGAAATAAAACTGACCAACATGGTAGGAATATACAATAGGACAAATGTTGAAAAGTAAATTGCCCTTTAAATTATGCTCATTTAATAACTGAAAACATTATACTGCACAAAAGGGATTTTACAAGTTACAGAATTTTAACTGCTTCTCAACACAGCCTTCTGTCTGTTCCATCTCCCTCTAAAACGCCATAACCCAATGTCTTGCAAGTGTTAAGAAAGGACAAACTGAGTTATAATGCTGGGCTCTGCCACACACAGCTGCCATCTTACAACAGTACAACCCACTGCCAAAATAAATGAGCAGCATCTTTTTGTGGGACTTATTGTCAGAAATGCTCTAGTCTCATGTCTGCAAGTTTGATTGGTAACAGAAGCAACCCAAGGAAAAAATATGTCATGCCTACACTCTGCTTCATGGTGCCGCCTGTACATTTGTTATTCAGACCCATTTTTTCATAGCAACCATGAAATATACGAAATGAATCTAGGGAAGCCAGAGTTAATTAACACCAGCTCCGTTTGATGGAGAAGCTTTGTAAACAATCCACGATTCTAACTTCTCTAGACTTGAATCTGGGAGCCTGACAACTTTTAAGCCCTTGGAATGAGGAATTCTGTATAAAGTATAAATAGACAGATGAATTCAGGTTGTGTTTACTTGCCAAAAGATGGAACACAGATTGGTAAGGATGCCTGCACACCCACAGGCTACTGGATGTAGGAGTTTTATTTTTAACGGCTGGCAGTAATACCTCATTAAAATTCAGAGAGACACCCAGGCTTCCTCTCTTTGGAAAGGCGATAATGTATCTTAGATCTTGGGCAAGGTCGTAACTTCCTTTTGCTAATTTTTCTTCTACACACTTCAGGAGTAACTACCACTTTGTTGTTCTCAAAGCGACCGTGCAGTCACTTGGATGCAACAGAAGAGAGTGTCATTTTTTCCATGTTGTACGCAGTGCCCTGAAGATACTTCAGCCACTCAGCATCTTGCCAAAGACAGATTCTCTCCACATTCTCCCCAATCTACTTACTTCACAGCTCCATACAAATCATCCCCCACACAAATTCATCCACGTCACCACATAAATACCCGTCTCCTGTTTGATACCTGGCATTTGACGCTCAATACGCAGAAGTAGAAACCAGGCAGCTTCTTCTCTCTGAAATGAATGGACTCCAGAGAATTTTCATTTTTCCAGAGGCTGAATGTCCAGGTTGCTGCTCTTCCTCTGGCCCCTTGCCTTTGGCATTTTGCTGCCCATTCACACTTCCACCAGGGCCTGGGCAAGAGAAGTAAATGCAGTTAGAATTCAAATCGGCCAATTTCATTCCTCCTCAGGACACTGCTGGGTAAAGAACTTGGCCAAGAAGAAGGCTGACATGTCTAAATCATTTTAAAACATAAATTATCTGTGGGTTGCAGGCATTCAAGTGAAGGCCTCAAACAAATTTTACACCTTCTGTAAATGAGCAACTTGCTCTAACAAACGAGGAGGAATGTAGAAAAGTCAGGAGCCGAAGAAAATGAGTCAAGACCTGAACACGGAGAAAGCTGAAAAGCGTGTTGCTGAACACGGAAAAGCAAGGGCTCGGTGCTGCTCCCTGACGTGCAACATGAGGGAGCCGTGCTGAATGGGAGCTGCAGGCCCTCCCAGCTCTAGCCTTCTGCACTCTGTGGCCAAGTGCGGGCGTGATTATCACTTGTTCCTGTGGAGCGGGCTAATTCCAAGGGAGAGACCTGGGCACGGGGGCAGGGAGATTTTACTTTTCTTCTTCTGCCAGGAAACTGCTCTTTCTGAGGTTGTGAAAGAAAGGTATTCTGACAGTCACCGTGACTCCGCCTCCACCACGGGAGCTCCTCTTGTGTAACAGACACATTTCTAGGAGCCCCAGATTCACAGATGAATTGGACCCAGGCTCTGCACCTAGGAGCCCAGAATCTGGTGAGGGAGACAAACGTAAAAACCACCCCAGGACAACGTAATAAATGCTTCACTGGAGATGGTGCATGAAATGTTGTGAGCTGCATGAAAAAAAAGGAAAAAATTCTGTGGGATCAGATGAGGCAAAGAAAAGGAAGGAAGGACATTCCTGGGAAGAGCAATGAGTGAGAAGAGGGAGGAATGGGAGCTGCGTGTGGGGCTGACGTGGAGAAAAGCAGGGCGAGGAGAGCAGCATGACTGGAGATGAGACTGGAAACATTAGCTTCAAGAGTTTAAAGCAGCTTCTCTGGGTGACTGATTAATCTGGATGTCCTCTTGAAGGCCGGGGCTCCTGACTAATGCTAAGTATGTACTGCGAGGAGCCAAGAATCTACCACTCGCTGTCTACAGACCGAACACATCTTATGTTTCTGTATATATTATTATTCTTGGTCCCATGTATACTAATGACTTATTAGAAACAAAATAAATTGTAAATGGTTGCTTTTGGTTTATGGAATTGCTCCACGAGCAGGGAAGAGGAGTGCAGCTACCATGTGGGCAGCCACAACGTTTTCTGACAGAAAAAGGCCCCATGCAAAAAGGATTAGGAACTACTGTTGTAGGTCATAGAAAACAGTTACACACTTTAAATCAGGACTGTAGCATGATTTAAATCATCCACCGTAGGAACGAGAGGATTTTAGAATGATCGCTCTAAAAGATATTCAAAGACAGATCTGAGTGGAGTGAAAGGGAAGGCAAGACTTTAGTTCGAAAGCTGGTCAAGGTGAACAATGACTAAGACCTCTAACAGTGACAGGGAGAGAATAAACTCAGGAGGTACACAGAAAGTAGGAGGATGTGTTGACAGATTGGATGTGGAGGAGAGAGGAGGACGGGGGAAGGGACCACTCCCAGGTTTGGACTATGAAAAGGGAATGGAGATAGGATACTTAGGAGCTAGGACTGCTGGAGAAGATGGGAAGTTCGGTTTGGAATATGTTCACTTGGAGGTGCATAAGGGTCAAAGAAGTGGAGTCCTCAGGAGGAGATGGGACATGAGAGTTGGAACCCCAGGAAAGAGACAGAGGCCACAGATCAAGGTTTGGTAATCACTGGAGTAATTAGGAGAAGTAACTGAAACCTCAAGAGTGAATGACATTACGCAGAGAGAGTAGTTGATTGTAAGAAAGGAGCCCAGAAAAAATGCCATGAAACATCAACCTTTAGGATTGGGCAGCAGAGAAGAACTGTCAAAGGTGACAGAAGACTCAGGAGACCTGAGAGGACAGTGAGACAGAAAACTCAGGAAGTGGTGGAAAAGGGCTAAATAAGAAGGGACTACAATACATGGTAAAGGACTCTGGCCACCAAGGGCCACTGGTGACCTACAGGACCACTTCAGGACAGGAATGGACAGAGAACCCAGAACACAGGGCGCTGAGAAATGAGAAGGGAGGAAAAGGAGGCTAAGAGTGAAAAGAAATGAAAGAGACAAAGGACAGCAGCCTGAGAAACGATCAAGCAAGGAAAAGTATTTCAGATCTGAGTTTATAGGTTTTGGCCAAAGAGAAGCAGCCAATGGAGAGGAATTATGAAGATATTGGAAAGGGAGGAGTCAACTGACAGAGCCAGTCCCAGGAGCAAGAGAAGGGATGGATCATGGCTACCTCTCCTCCCGGGGACCTTGACACACTACCAGCCCTTCCCCCAAGGCGGGCCAAGAATGTTCACATCTCTAGGCCATTGTTCACGCTGTTCTATCAGCTAGAAATGACTGGACCTGCTTTCTCTGTCTCACACTTATATTCACCCTTCTGATCCCGTGCAGATCCACCCTCCTCTAAGAATCCTCTGATTTCCACTGCAATTACCCAGCCCCACCCAAGCAGAGATGCACCTCGTGTGCGCCTTCTTCACAGACTTTATTTGTGCCGTAGTTATTGTTTGCTTGTCTGTTTCCCCCAGTAGAATGTGAGCTCCTCAGGGTAGGGATTTGTCATAATAATCTTTGTATCTTGACTGCCCAGCCCATTACCTGATTCACAGGGGCAGTGAACTGCTATTGAATATTCACTTTGGAGGGTGCTTTAATCCTGGCAAAAACTCGTTACATATGTAAGATGATCTTCATTTTACATGAGGAAGACTAAATTCAGAGACTCTAAGCAACTTGCTGAAAGTAATAATAAAGCCTTAGCAAATACAGATCACACTACCCTGCCAGGCACTGCTTTGGCTCCCAAAGAAAAAAGATATAAAATTGAATTGTTACGGCCCTTACAATTCATGCCCTTGAGCCTCAACCAGCCACACAACTGCAGCTAATCAGTCCTTTTATGCTTTGCAAAGCATCTCCTCGACACAGTCCCCACACTTTCTACCAACACATATTTCTTCTTCTGAGTAGCGCATCTCCTTCCATGCCATTACTCTCAGCACAGAACTACCGGGTTAAGCTCCAACGTTACCTCTTCCACAAGCCTGTGTGATCAATTCCGAAATTAAACCTCACAAGGCGCAATTAATGGTGGGATCTAGGTCACATGCTTACAGCCTATCTGTTGAGGAGATTGAGAGAAAACAGGTGTGTTTGGTTAGCTCTCTAGTCCCTGTGATAGAGGACAAGCTGGAAGGGAAAGTGAATGGATGTTAAATGAGCTAATCTTCAGTTTCTTCCTCAAGTGGTTTGCTTTCTCTCCAACTTGGTATATCCCAAATTAAAATAACATTTTCCCATAAGTCAGATTTACAGTCCTCCCCCCACCTTTTTTTTTTTTTTTTTGGTGAGGCAATACCGCACAGAAGTTCTATCCACCAAATAAGAGAAATTTAAGTCAAGTCTTTCATTGGCTATGTCCAACTTTTTACGAAGACCCAGTGTTTCCTTTGAGAGGAATTGTTTGTGGGCACACGCTTTGTGCTCCATTCCTAGTGTCCCTATCCTGTCAAGAGTCTTACTGCCTCGGTCTAAGATTGTTGCAATTGCCTCCTAACTTGTGTCCACGCCTCCAAGCTTAAGCTCTTCCAAAACGTCTTCTGTATAGTTCTGCCTCCTTCTAAAACGTAGTTCTCATGATCTCAACTTCTGGTCAAAAATTAATTATTAACACAGAGGAAAACATGTAGTATTTGATTAACAATTCCTAATGCTTGTATATCTATGAACAGAGAAAAATCAAAGGCAAGACTGACAGTCAATCTATTCCTAAAATATGGGAGGACACTGTCCTAACTACAAAACCTTTGGAACTGAATTGAGAAATTCTATAAAAGGTGACTTATTTTTGCCACTTCAAACTGAACAAACCAAAGCCTGAAAGAAGGCAAAGACGTCGTTTCTTTCCCACTTCCTGCTCCCTGTCTGACATTCTGGTGTGTACTTTAGAAAGTCAGGCAGCTGTCACTGCACTGTGTGGGTACTGCTTTTCGGAATAGCACATTACAGTCCCTCTGTGTCCTCTTAAGTGTGCCCCCTTCTACACCCTTTAGGACTGTCGCTCCCAGACTACAACGGGATGGGAATACAAGGAAGTGAGTGTGAGACCACCCCTTCCAAGATGCTGTGTTCTATGGGCCAAATGGAGGCAGGGACTTCTGGTTGGCCTCCCCAATATTTATTCTGACCTTCTCTGGAAAGAGTGCATAGTTAAAAAATGGCTTCCAAGAATGGAGACTCCATACCCCAGCTCCCCCTTCACCTAGGTGTCCCCGTGAACCAGTAGCATTTAAGTCAAAGATGCTTAAGTCTCTTTAAGAGTGCATTCTCTTTGCCCCCTTTTCTTCATTCCTTTTTCCATTCTACTGCCCAGCATTCTAATGGCTGCTTTGGACCCCGAGAATGAGTACCACACCCAAGGTATGGTGAGGCAGAAAGCTGGAAAGAACCTGGGTTGTCTAAGACTTGGTGGAACAGTACTCTCACGTGAGCCTTGGGCTGCACGTCTTCGGTCTCCTGTGTGAGAAGGAAATACAGTTCTATCTCTTGTAAGCGGCTGTAATTTTTCTATTTCATACCCTGAACCAAATCCTATGATTTTGGATTTGTATGTGCTGGAACTTATGTTTTTCATGCACCATAGGTTCAGAGTATTAAGGAATCAGAGAGATGGGAGAGAAGAGTGTAACAATTCCACCTTCTAGGAAACTTGGGCGTATACTTTGCTGACTGCACGAGTGCTGGGACTTTGAGAACGAGAATCTATCTACTCAAGAATATAGTGGAAGAGACAAGGGAATCACCACTTGGGCTAACACCAGATCTGGATCTATCTCTAATTTCAGGATAACTAAAAAAGTGAAACAAAATAACCTCCGGGATCTGTTTATATATAGTTTAAAACCAGGCAAAATTAATAGATGGTGACAGGAGTCAGAAGAGTAGTTACCTTTGGGGGTGGTAACTGGAAAGTGGCAACTGGAATCAAGAGACCTAAAAACACTTACACTCTTTGACCTAGTGTCTCTATTTCTAGGAACTCAGCCTAAAGAAATAATTTTTAATGCAATTAAAGTTTTCATGTATAAAGATATTCATCACAGTGCTATTTCTAATAGAGAAAGACTGGAAACAATATAAATAGCCAACAGAAACTTTTAAGTATATTATGGTTCTTCTACTTTATTAATATTCTATAGCCTTAAAAACTCTTTAAAAAATATTATCGAGTGATGAGAAAAATGTTCACAACAAAGTGAAAAAAGCAGGTGTTTCTTCTACAGTATAATCATAAAGAATATTTTAAGTATTTATACACTATTATGCCTATAAACACTTTATTTCATAAAGTTAATACCATAATTTCATATTTTGTAACACAATTCATAAAGTTAGGATCAAAGTTAAGTATACAAAAAAGTTCTAAGTGGGTATCTCCGGGTGGTAAAACTATTTTATTTTTATCTTTATACTTTCTACTTTTTTTCCCCAAAAATATTCATGAGTAGATACTACTTTTAAAACAAAAAAAAGAACAATCACTTTTGTTAAAGGATCTAATGCCACATCAATCCCCACCCTCCCTTTCAGGTTTCAAAGTCCTCTATGAACCAGACTGCTTTTCCTTTCCACGTTTACCTCCCACTGCTCCATTAGCCACGTCAAAGTCGCCTCTGTGCCTTGTCGGTCCTCGCCCCCCTTTTCCTAATGCGGTTTGACTTCCCACTGAGCACCAGGCAGCTCAGGAGGTTCACAAACACTCTCATTTATCCCGCCTACCAATCCTGAAAGGTCGAAATTATTATCTGCACTGTAAAGAGAAGGGGGAGAGGAAACGGTGTTTTTCGCTCTAAGCCACAATTTCCCCCCACCTTTCTTACCTTCAGCACACGTGTTTTCTCCTCCACGCCCCACGTGGGGCCAGTTACTTTCACATAGCTCAGTTTTCTCACGTAGAAAACGGGGCAACAGCAGCACAGGTACCACAGAGCTCTTATGAGGACTGTGGAAACCGTCTGCTCCGTCCTTTTAGCACAGGGCCTGGCCGGTGATTATTATCCTATTGTTATCGCCCCTATCAGTGGGACCCCAGTAAGGGCTTTCCTGCCCAGTGTTGTTCAAGCAGACCGACTTGGGTTCAAAAGCAAAGAAAACCACGTCACTTCGGTCAGAGAATGGCGACGCCAGAGCGCGGGCCACGCAGCGCTGCGTTATATAGGGTTCTCCTCGTGGGGGCGGGAAAGGGGCGGAGCTCTCGCGGGTCACGCAAAGGCGTGCCCCACCCCCCGCTGCCGCCACCTTGAATTGCCAGTGTCATGCGCACTCGGCTAGAGAGGTGGTGTCCGCGCAGCTGTTTGCACTAAGGACGCTGGTCCGAAGGGCCAGGTGTGAGGCCTCTGAACGTGGTGCCCTGCGAGCAAGTGAAACTAGGCTCAGCACAAAAGATTTTTTTTTTTTAAGTTTAGACTTTATTTTATTACCCAAGTTCTATTTTTATTTCCCAGAAATTATTAATGGGCATTGCCAGTGACACTGTCAGCTCAGGTCCCTCCTTGTCTTCCAAATCTCTCCAACTTCTAAGACCCATGCCTTTCTCTGCCTTCTCTACTCTTCCCCAAAATGGTACTTGGTTGTTTTGTGGGTTTTTGCTGTGAATCCTCAACTACACTACAAGCTCCCCACAGGTAGAGACAGAGCCTTTTCCTCTGTCTCCCTCTCCCACCACACTGGTCACTGTGGAATGTACTCACGTTCTAGACTTAAACATCTGATTGTTTGCAAAATAGTATTTAATTGTTTGAAAAGTCAGTAGCATTGTTTCACATGTTAGCTCTTGGGCAAACTTTTTCTTAAAATTTCATGCAAGGTGCAGCCAGCCACGTGATTTGATAGGTGTCTCCCAGATATGTTCTCAAGAGCCAGCCAAAGACTGAAGAGAGGCCAGCCCACTTTACTCAAGCAAACCTAAACCACCTGCGTGTTGCCATGGGCTAGACAGCGTTAATTAGCAGGGCTCCCAGGGAGTAACAGCTCTCTACCCACTACTTTACTCTCCTTCCCATCCTGACCCCAAACCTCACATGCTGGATTCAGTGAGATACAGCATCTCGACCAAGAAAGGGATTCCTTCAGAAGAGCCATACCTGTCCCTGGGTCAGTGCACACTCACCCAGCCTTCTACAAGGCTTCTGGCGGGGAAGGTATGGCTCAGTGTTAGAGTGCTTAGCAAGCATGAGGTCCTGGATTCAATCCCCAGTACTGCCATTAAAATAAATAAACCTAATTACCTCCCCCACAAAAAATCTTAAAAAAAAAAATAATAAAATACAACACCTCTGACTAAGGACTCCCTCACTACCAGGCAGACACTATCCAAGATTAGAACGAGTCTGACATGCTGCCAGGTTTTTAACCACCTAAAAAAAAAAAAGAATGAGACAGGAAGGAAGGGGGCAGGACACAGCCATTAAAGTAATGACACAGCAATTAGCACCAAGATGGAAAAGTCAACTCCCAACAGACCTGGAGGCCCAAGATGGCAGGAGATTTGACCTCCAGTGGACCTTAAACTTCATTATACACATTATAATGTACTAGCATGGTGAATGACACACCCACAAGTGCCATGACAATTTCCAAGCTAAGCATGAAAGGTCAAAGAGAGAGCAGTGGCCCAATTCCTGGGAATCCCTGCCCCTTCCCTAAAGTAGTTAGAATAATCCTCTCACTTGTTAGCATATAAAAGTAGCAACACTACACGAAGACAGCCCGCACTCTGTCTATGGAGTGTATACCCACCCCAGCGTGTACACCTCTCTAAATAAATCTACTTTTACTCAAAAGAAAAAAAGAAAAAAAAGAAAATTCGCTTTGTTTAGTACATAATATTACTAAGATAGTATTAATAAAGAGTTATTTAATGAGATGAAAAAGAGTTAGTTTAGGGATAACAAAAAACCACCCAGAATATTTCATCCTCAGATATATTTAACAGATATTTTTCTGAGCCTCCGCTTAGTGCCAAGCGCAGTGCAAGGCTCTGGGCATACAGCAGCTTTACTGTTGCTGAAGTCCCACATTCCCAAGCTTCCTCCTTGCCACCCCCAACCCCTCACCACTCCCCACCATGACTCAGAACCCTACATTTATCCACAAGCCTGCCTCCCTTGACAGCGTGGTGAAGAGTGATGTGGACTCAGTAGGAAATCAACAAATATTTGCTGAAGGAATGAATTGGAAAGGAATCCAAGTCTTTGGTTTCCCCCACAAGCCTTAGGCACAGGACACAAAGAGTGGGAAACATTCCCCGGGCCCCTGGGAGGCAGGATCCTCCAAAGCTGCTCACAGCATCACCTGGAAGTGGGGAGGAAGGAATTCCTTAGTGGACCAGCTGAGCCGCACACACATGCACCAGGGGGCAGAGCAAGCAGCAGTTGTGGAGCTGACTGAGAGCCTAAGCCCTTTCAAGAGAGTCCTCCTGGAGCCGTTTGAGACCTCCCAGTAGAACAACAACATATTTTCTGTGCTTCTCGGCACATTCATGTTTCTAGTCAAAGTGCAGTGTCTCTGAAATCCAGTGTGTGATGTCCAGGTCAGGATGGGAAGGAGAGGAAGGCAGCTAGTTAGCTGGAAAGTTGGTATCCCTTGGGAAATATTGATAATTCATTCTACCCCTTTGGTGGGGAGGCTGAAGGAACAATGGCTGCTGGGGGACTACGTAACAGAATTCCACAGTCTGAGAGGCCTTCCACTCCATGTCTGAACAGCCAGCCCCATGAAGCCAGTACGTGGGAGGCAGTCTTAGTTTTACGTCCCAAGAAGAATGTGTAGCATTCAGAGGACAGTAAACCCCAGACCCACACTGTTCCATGAGGCTCTTCCTTACTAGGCAGTGCGCACCGCTCGGGCACTATAAGCTGAGTATTATCAGGAAATAATTGAGAAATGCAAACTGAAGGAATTCTGCTCCAAGTGGTATTTATTACTTCAAAAGAGAGAACTGTTTTCCCTTTTATGGTATCTAAGATAGCCATTTTTAAAAAATATTTTCCCAGCACATTACAGATTACTTCAGTTGGGAAACGCTCCTTCCTAGGAAGAGGCTGCGTGCTCTGAGCATTGGTCCTGAGTCCTGATCGAAAACATTGTTTATTCGGGCAACCACATTCTTCGGTCAGCAAGGCCTGGGGAGTTTACTATTAATCCCAAATGTAAACCCCAGTTAGAGTCGCCGCTTACAAAAGGCGATTACTATTTAACTCTTATGTTCACAGCACATCTTGTAAATGTCTCCAATAAACCAGAATACAGCACTTACCAGCAATGTTATCTCACGCTGGAAATTCCAATTGCTGGTTTAGGTGACCCAAATTACTGCCCCCTAAATCTCTACTCCCACCTCAATTCTCTCCACTCGACTGCCCCAGAAGACACCTGAGGGTTTAGAGTAAAGGTGAACTTGCGCCAGTTTTAGAGGGGACAAAGGAGAAGACAGGAGATTGCGCCTGGTGGTTGGCATGAGAGCATGCCCCTTTCCTGCTTTAAAGAGTTGCTATCTGGACAGGAACTGAACTAGAAGAATTATAAACACAAACTGAACTAGGGTTGCCAGGTTTGGCAAAACAAACAAACGACAAATATTGTATGGGACATACTTATACTAAAACGTCGTCCCTGTTTCTCTGATGTTCAAATGGCGCCGGGCGTCCTCACAACCCGTCTATGGAACCCTTCTATGGAATGGATCACCCACATTTGGAAGAAACAGGGGCTGTAGAAGAATGAGGCCTCAAAACTCCAAAGAAAAAGGTTCTCAAGATTTCTTTTCAAGGGCATCCTTAAGTACCCGCAGTAAAAGCGGAGAGTCCCAGAGGGCCTGGAGGGCAAGGGTTAGTCCATCCCAGAAGCCTGGTCCACCTGGCCCACGGTGGGCAAGGAATCCAAGAAAGGGGGGAAGCGAGCAGATGGACGCCCCTTCCTCTTCCTAAGGGTTCCTCTCTCTTGCTCCCCTTCTCCTCCGTCTGCCCCGGCTCCGTCTTCTCTTCCTCCCCGCTCCAGGACCCCCAAAAGCCAAACAAACAAACAAACAAATGTTCACTGTGGTTCCCATGTGCCTACGTGTAGCCATGGCTGAATTAACCCTAAGGTATGCGTGAAGCCTGATCAGGATGTGCAACCCCCTCCCCCCTTGTCCCCACCCCCGTCGGTGAGGCGGGCGGGGCGGCCCCGGACTCTGAGGGAGGACGGTGCCCCCGGCGGGAGCCATCCCTGGGGCGGCGGTGGCTGCTGTTTGTTAAACTGCTCCCAGAAAAGGCTTTGAATAAAAAACATCAGCTTCCCAGCGGCCGCCCTGGCGAGTCCCGGGCCGGCCGTCTCTGCCCCGGCTGCGGCACACGCGCGACGTGTGCCCTCTCTGCCTTTACGTTTCCTGTCCCCCGACTTCCGTCGCCGCGCCGCCGGGGCGGGCCTCCCTCACCCAGGGCGGGCCGTACCTGCAGCCCCACCGAGCCGCCCTTGCTCTTGCTGCAGGAACGTCCATCTCGGGTTTTATTTCCTCCCGAGACGCCTCAGGAAGCCTCAGGTGGGTTTCCATGTCAACCTTCACTGAAATCCAAACATTTGACTTTCTCAAAGGCAGTTTAACCTCTGCCACCACATCCTTGGAGTGGCGGAGGATTTTTTACCCCTAAGACTTAAAAAAAAAAAAAAGGCTAGAGCTTTCAAAAGACTCGGGCTTCTGGGGGTTTCTATTCACAGCGTGATAACACATCTTGAAACAGGATATTTATAATTTGTTTGGTTTCACGTTTATTCCCCCAAAGCTAAACAGTAATGGCTGAGAGCTATGAAAACACTTAGGTAAGGAGAGGGGCCAGAGCAGAGATAAAAAGGATAATTGGAAACAGAGAAGCAGCCTCCAAGTTGCACCTTCTCATAGGCTCACAGCTCATAGCAGGCCGCAGCATCCTTCAATCCTGGGCACTCCTCAGCCTCCCCTCTTCCAAGGTTAATTTATGCAAGCTTAGCTGCAATTTTCCACAGATACTCCGCCTGGTTCCGGGCCACCTTCCCCAGGAAGAAACCTCCGGGGATGGGAGTTTGGGGGAGAACATGCGGTGAACACAGGTTCCCAGCTATGGAACAGGCCACCTGGAAATGGAAAGACAGCCTGTTGGGATAAGGGATTTACCAAGGCCCAGGGTGCACACTGGGGTGGGGCAGAGCAGGAGAGGTGCAGCCCCACAGGTCCAGCCATCAGATGATGAAACTGGGAGGTAACAGATGGGTCTCGTGAGACCACACGTGGAATACTATGTTCCTCCCGAGGAAGATGCACACACTGAGTTGGCTGCGGTTCAGAGAAGAGCAATTAGGATGATTAAGAGGCCAGAGGGAGTGACTTTGGGGGAGAGATGAAAGGAATTAAACATGTATACCTTGGCTAAGTGCAAAGCAGAGGGAATGTGGAAATTCTATAAGCATCCCCAGAACATAAACACGAGGAGAGCACAGAATTGTTTCACACGGTCCCTCAGGGATGTAACTGGAAGTAATAGGATGGAAGAAAAGAAAACTTAACTACCTGATGGAGAAAGCTTCTGAGCAGTCCCAGATCAACTTGGACACTCAAGGAGTGTCAGAGTCACACCTCATGTTCTTTAATGCAAAGTCAACAGAGGGAGGTAGGAGAGAAATACATTTACATAACAGGGACTGGGCTGACAGAGATGCTTTGAAAGAAAAAATAATGGTAACAGAAGACAATTTCTTTTAGGGCATATCCAAAATCTTTGAAGGCTCCTTACTAACTAGAATTGATTATCAGATGTCTCAGCTTCGTGTTCAAGGCTCTTTCCTTCTGGCCTGAGCTTGCCCTCCCCAAATTCTCCCTCATCACTCCTCAATATAAATATGTCTCCTGAATGTTCCTGGTGCGGTTCCTCCCTTGTTTATGAAATCCTCCAACTTGGAATTCCTTCCCCCACTCCAACCGTTCAGTTATTCAAATCTTACTCAGTACTTTGGACCTACTCATGTCCTGCATCCTCTGGCTCCCCCAGTCACAGAGCTCCTTCTCTCTCCCTCCCTCCTGGAACTCATTTTGGCACCTATGACACACTACTTGTTGATGGTTTCTGTCTTGTTAGGGACATGGTGAGCTTCCTAGAGACTGGGGAGTGTGTCTTCTCTCTTCCACTTTGCCACTAGCTTTTTGATCCTTCTTTGCCAGATCTTTCAACCATCGTGAACCAGAATTCATGTAACAGTAGGGTTCTCTCCTGGTTTCCCCCTCCCTACTGCTCCTTAGTTTTTTGTCTTCCCTTTGGATGTTGCATCTTCCTAGAATAACTCCTCAAGCAGTCCTCACTCCACATTCTCCCTGAAAGGTCACTTCCAATCCTGGGGCTGCCAGCACCCTCTCACCACTGACAAATCCCAAATCTCTGTCCAGCTTAGCTGTTTCTCCTGAGCACCAGGCTTATTATTAGGCATCTCACATTGGAGATTCTGTGTGCTCCTTAGCAGTCCCCAGGTACAAATCTGAACTCCGGTCTTCCCCTTCAAACCTGCTTCTGCTCTGTCTCCTAAGAGAATGGCTCCAGCCTCCTCCCAGGCACCCCAGCTTGAAATCTAAGTGTCATCCTTGGCTCACTCCTGCCCCTCCTCCACAGTCAATCAATCAATCAATTTCAATCAACCACCAAGTTCAGTTAATTCTGAGGTGCCTTTTTGTCTGCCCGGGACTGCCAGAATTTCTCCTCCATTTATCTCGTAAAGCACTTACCTCCTTGACCACTGCACTGATGAGAGCATGTCCTTAGACAAAGAACCCTTGGATCCAGAGATGAGCCCACATGTAAGCACATGATCCAAGCCCAGCCAATAACAGGGGGGACCCTATATTCTGAATCTATTCTGAATCATAGTGAGCAGGACTCCTCCTTTCATCAGAGTCTGTGAAGACATGATTTCAGAGCCACCAACAAGTCATGTACTGAGGCCTGAAAGAGTGAACAGCTGACTTCCAGAGATAAGCAGAGATGAGAACAGAAATAGAAAGAAAGGGCAGGATTCCATTCCCCTTTCCAGCCCTGCAGGGCCAGCAGCTCCCTTGCCTTCCTGTGATTTGCTTGCAGGAGCCAAAATGTTTCCTATCTTTAGCAGAACTTCTTGGAGGTCGTTTCTGTTTCTTTGAGGGTCCTGATTAATATAATAAATCAAATCTGTCCTGTTCTCTGCTAATTCTGTGTGTACCTCCTGCCATCAGTCTCATCAGGCCACTGAAAGCCTTCTGGTTGATTTCTGCAAAGAGTCTCCCTCCCTTCTGCGTCGTTCTCCCAGTGCAGCTGCCATGACTTTCCTAGAACTCAAGCCTTATCAAGACCCTCCTGATTTAAAAGTCCAAGTTCCTGCCCAAGGCTGACCAGGCCCTGCCCACCCTCGCTGCTGCTTGCTTCTCCTGTCTGGTCTCTTGCGTTCCTGCTGTCATGTGTGGTGCACCCCACTGTGCTGTGCACTCTCTCTTACTTCTGGGCCTTTGTACATGGCATGTATTCTGCTGCATCACTCTTCTTCAGCTAGTCGCAACTTGTCCTTAAAGTCAAAGTGTAAAATATCACTTTGTCAGAGAGACTCTGAACCCTAAACGAGGTTAGGTGTCCCATATTTCCTTGATCCCAGCACTACTCATCACAATTCTTATGAAAATGATTTCTTAAACGTGTTACCTTTCCCTACTTGTCTATAAGATCCTGAGAGCAAGTCCGTGTCATAGCATCTCCAGAACCTAGTTCAGTGCTGGACTTGGTGAATTAATTATACCAGCTACCACCTAGTCATTGATGGCTCTCAAATGTCTATTTGTAGAATCTCTCCCTTGGGTTCCAGATGCATATTTCCAACTACATCCCAATCTAGTCCACTCCTTGTGGTCCGTAATCCCCTAGAAGCACAATCTAGAGGACAGGGAGTCACTTTCTGACTCTTCCTTCTCTCTCCTCCAATATCCATTCAGTCAACATAGCTTATCTATTATCCTTCCTACTCTCTGTCTCTGCCAACCCTGCCCAGTAGAGGTGGTAGCCTCCTAACTGGTCTCATTGATTAACTGGCTCATTTACTCAATCTATTCTCTCCATTGTAGCCAGAGTTATCTTTATAAAAACGCAAAGCCAATTGTGTTCCTCCTTTTCTTAAAGTTCTTATGTGATGTACCCAAGATAGCGTAGTGTCCCTCTCTTTTATGATCTGGCTGAAGCGGACATTTCCCACTTCATTTTGTGCCCCTTCTGGACGTGCATCACCCTGATTATCTCAGTGTTGTTCCTGATACTTGTCATTATCTTTTGGGCTTCTGCGCCTTTGCATGTGTAGTTCCCTCTGCTTAGAATGTGCTTTTTCCTGTGTCAACTTGGCCAGCTCAAGACAACTGAGATCTGGCACGCTTGCCATAACTTTCTTAAGCAGATTTAGAGTAATCTTCCTTTGTCTTCCTTTGGTGGCCAATCGATGTGAATAATAATGATAATGATAATAATGTATCACATATATGTTATATGCTAGTTTCTCTGCCACTAACCATTAGTCTATATGGATTGTTATGTCCAAAAAAGAAATTGGGAATTGAGGTTTAGATAAATTAAGTGACTTGCCCAAGTCTTCATGGTTAGTTTCCAGGGTCAGGATTCAAACCCAGGTCTCACAGCTCCAGGGTCTGGGCTCAAGTTCATTATGCCATGTTTCTTTCTGTACCTCTGTACATATATTGCACAGACATGTTTTATTTGATCACTAAATACATTACTTGGTTATATTTCTGTCTGTCCATGAGGGAGTAACTTAAGAGCAGGGCCTGTGGCTTTTTACATTTGATTCCCGGTGCGTGGCATATAGCAAACGGTCGTAAATACTTGTTGAATGACTGAGTAGATCAGTGAATGTATGGTGAGCAGTGAGAATACTTTGTGGCTTATTTACCTCTGAATGTGGACACAATTGTGATGTGGGCAGGTTTCCCCTCAGTCCTGTGTCAGTGCACTCATGTTTGCTTTCCACCCTCGGGAATGACGTGAGACTAGAGAGAACAGGTGAAGGCAAGTGAGCCAAAGGTCCCAGGGAAACAGTGGAGGGCAGTGGCACAGGCTCACATGGGGGTTCCTTTCCTCGGCACAATATGAGGTTCATATGAAGTCAAATCCCCCTTGACATTTCCTCAAGAAGATGCTATCTCAGGACCAAAAGTCGTCGTCTGTTAGGAAGTTTAACACAGCCAGATCTCCCTCCAGAGTTCCAATACATTACTATTTCTTGATTGAACCTTGATAACACAGCTGACTTGCATTTGGGGGTCATATTCAGGGGCTTATGGTAAGAGTACTCCCTCATAAACATCCTGCATGATGTGTTCTGTCTCAGTCTGCTTCCTGGAGAAGTTGGTACCAGGAGGGGTCTGGGAGCACAGATGATAAGATTGGGTTTTGGAGCTGGATCATTTATAGCCTGTCTGGTGGTGGGTCGAGCACAAAATAACACCCAGCACAGGTGGAAGTCTGATTGTTAAAAACTCCACTGGGATGTTATACTAGTAGAAGGGAATACACAGGTTGGGGCAAAGTATCAGGCTTCTGAGGTCTATGAGGCAAATAGTAACTGTAAAGCCAGTGAAATTGAATGGCTATTGCTCAGCTCCATGGACCTTAGGAAAAGGCAATAAAAGGCTGAAAGCAAATAAAGGCAATAGAAAATGAAGTGTGAAAGCAAAGGGCCTTCCAGGTATCATACAGAAAGGCTCCCAGCTCCTGCAGGATGGCAGAGAAAACTGAGGACCAGGACTTAATCAGAAAATTAGGCAAACTCCAGAAAAGGTTGAGCTCCCAGCCACAGCCAGTACACTGTGCCAAAGCACAGGTCGTGGTTGGGAAAGAATGCGACCCTGAGTTAGTTATTCTAAACAAACTTGTTTCCTCTTACATGGGCTGCCACGTCAACAGATTAGGGAAGGTAATGCAGACAGTTTATCTTCCACTTAGCAAGATTTATGTAAAGTGTCTACTCTTGTGCACTGAGTGGAGAAATACAGCGGATGGCATTCATTCAGTAAACGGTGAAGTTACACGGTGCCCGGCCCTGGGCTAAGTATGGGACATAGAAGGACAAATTGAATGGTAGAAAGTGAGTAAGAGCAGAATCCGAAATGCCATTCAGTGGATCAGTTTCTATCTGGAGGGAGGGCCAGCAGCATGCCACACATCTCAAGCATTGTCCATATCCTGTGCAACATTGTTACCCAGGATTTTGATAAATGTTAATAAGAGAAAGTCAGCAAGTACACAAAAATGTCAGAACTGAGACACAACCAAGACCAGAAGCATCAAGCGGATTTTTAAAAATATGGATAAATATAAATTTTACATTAAAAATAAGTACAGGATGGGGTAACATGGCGTGATACCAGTTCATGAGGAAGAAAGTTGGCTTTCAGGTCAACAAGTGAGCCAGCTCTGGGAAGAGAATTGTACTGTGTGAAGCAGAGAATGTGATCCACAGAGCACCCAGCATACCGCGTTCAGTTCGAGGCATCGCAGTTTAGAAACACTGATCTCTGAAGTAGGTTCAGTGGATGAGGTAGGACATGAGGGATCTGGAAACCATACCATATGAAGAGAGATCAGAGGGACAGAAACCGAGAGAACAGAAGACGGAGTGGGAACACTGGTTATCCTCAAATATTCGAAGGCCCTTAGGTAGAAAAGAGAATGTCTTGTATTTTGCTCCAAACAACAGAATTAGGACCAGTATCACCTGGTGATAGAATTCCAAAGAACAACTCTCCCACACACCTGTCCCATAGGCTGGCTGGCATTACCAGAGCCTTTCAGAAAGTAGAAGGCAGGACTGAGAGGTGGAATCTGATCTCCTCTAGAGATTCTTCAGACCCTAACATTCTATCGTTCCCTTCTGTCAAAATCCACTCTGAAATCTTTCATTCAGATGCAGGCATACGTGATGGATGATAAATTTGTGGCCTCCCCATTCCTCTGCTATCTAGACTTTAAGAGAGTTAAAGACACATTAAAGGGTTAATTTGCTAGCTCCCTCCTGCTGTGGGCGTTTTAGTGGATAGCTGGAGGGAACATCAGAGGTTCTGCTTTGAATTCACAGGGACAGGGTGGCGTTACCCCCGTGAAGCTCACATCACTTTGCTTTCCTGGCACAAGGAAAAATTCTGCAAGAATAATGTATTTGTTGTTAAATCCGCTCTTCCAGCAGGGCTGTCATTGCTTCCCAGGGAACATCTTTACATCACAAAAGCATCAGTCTCCTTTTAAAATGAATGAATGAATGAACAAAAATGTCAATGCTTTCATTTCCTTTCATCAAAAGCCATGCTTACAGTAATAAAAGACAAACCGGGGGAACTGAGTAGACATGAAAGCGGAAGTACCTAGTAAAGCTTACATTATAAAAGCTCCTTTGGCTGAAAGATTTGCCTGTCTGGATGCAAAATTGGCATTTTGGAGCCATATAATTTATGTGAACAGTAGCCACGAAGATATTTTATCTTGGTCTTGTGCATAATCTGAAAAGAGAAAACTGGAGAGCCTCCTGGAAGAGAACTTCCCGCTGGAGCTCTGGGGGATGATTTATCAAGAGTCTGCGCATGAGGTCACCTCTCGAGGTGGCGGGCACTTTAGATATAATTATTATTACCACTATCTGAGCACCTCCCGAGTCTGGGCTCAGGTCCCCTCCCTCGGCTCTCTGGGCCGACAGCTGTCTACACACCATCCTGCGGCACCCAGCTCGCCTGGGAGTGATTAGCCCGTCTTGACGGAGCCCTTCCC
Source organism: Camelus bactrianus (assembly GCF_048773025.1). Classification (NCBI taxonomy): domain Eukaryota; kingdom Metazoa; phylum Chordata; class Mammalia; order Artiodactyla; family Camelidae; genus Camelus; species Camelus bactrianus. Next base: position 45,043,104 of record NC_133541.1, read on the forward strand.
CAACAGAGACTCGCTGGCAGAGCTTCCCTTCGGAGACAGGCCCTGTGTGCGCTCCTGGCGCGATGCGTTTGCTGTCCCCGGAGATGTCTGGGAGCCAGGCCGGGGCTGAGAGCGGCGCTTCGGGCGGTGTGGGGGCTGGAGGGTGTTTGTCTACACTTAGTATAACTCCACGCGGGAGTGAGGAAACAGGAGAGGAAGGGAAGGGGTTGGTAAAGGAGAATAAATAAAAATGAACCCCAAACTGCGAGAGGACCCTGGGTCAGCCGGGTCCCATTTCTTTGGTCTTGAGTCACTTCAGGGAGGTTCAGGCTCCCAGAGGGCTTCAGAGGACCTGCTTAGGGCTGGTTTCATTTTAGTTTCCTGACACCTCCGGAACAAGCCGGAAAGCAAGGACCGCCACCAAGCAAAGGCCCAGGGCAGCAGGCGGGGCATGTCACCCACCTAGCGCTAGATCGGAGGGAAAGGCTTGACCTTCGCCGGGTCCAGACCACGGGCACTGTCACGCCTGCAGATAGACAGGAGAGGGGAGCTGCTGCTTAGGCCTGAAAAGGACTAGCGAAACGATCCTGGTCATTTCTAGTTGACAAGTTATTGGCTTTTTCTTAAAGGAAGCCTGGAAGTTTTGAAACTCTTCTTGGCCATCCTGTACTTCTAGCAACCGAGTTACCCAAGCCACTGATCTGCTGGAAATCAAGAAGTTGTGTTCACCGATTCCTTACTTAGGTCCAGCGGCTCTGTTTCACACTAAGGGAGGGCTTGCACAGTGCGGTTTCCAGATAGTATCTGAAAGCAGAAAAACACAGGAGAGGGAAAAATAATTTGGGAGTAACTCGAGCCTGTCAGAAACTGATAAGATCCAAGAAACCTAAATCCCTAATGACAGTCACGGCAACTTGTAAATTCATTTACTGCCTTCAGAATGACCTCTTTCTTACTGAATAAATGTTTGGGGTTTTTTTTTTTGGCTTTTTGGTTACTTTTGTTGTTTTATGAAGGCATCTTGACTGTTAGCCGCTTGTTTTTAAATGACGTTAGAGAGCCCTCTCTTCATTGGTAAAAAACAATCTCTTGCATCATGAAGGATGAGTCATTACAAGACCCAGACGTCCCCTCTGTATCCAATTTCCTCCACAAACACTTAGGTAAGAAAGTGGGTCAGAAGAGCCCGTCATCCCAGCCATATTCTTTCTTGTATGTTTAATTCAACATTGTTTTGTACTTATAAGGAATTGTTGCACTAATCATCTTTTTGCCAAATTGGCCATAATATAATCCACCTACCACTGACCAACTACAGAAGAAAAATTAAACAAACGTTTTGCTGTTGTTATCCTTTTTTCCCTAGGGGTTGAGCTTCTGAAGCCAGGAGGTCACTTGGATTATGTATACAATTTTGGTAATTGCATTCCTAGATTCTACAAAATACCACGGCACTCGCTGGAGTCCAAAATAGCTGTTGCAAACAATGACAATTACTGCCCAGACATTTTCAAACACAGCAGGTTACTGGCTAAGGCTGTGATGGAAACCCTAAAAAATATATAAATATTTTGAAATGCTCTGTAAATCAAATTGATGCTCCAGACACGGAGTGGATTGTCTCGGAGCAGCTGAAGTCATTTGGAGGCTGAGAAGCTTTGTGGAAGGGTGTTGGAAAACTTTTGAGCTTGTTAATATTAAGCCCACATGTCATAATTAAGTGATTTTTAAGTTTTCTCTCTCTCCAGGAACGGAGATCACAGTTATGTCTGGTCACCCTCACCCTGTAAAGGCCTGTACTCTATTAAAAAAAAAAAAAAAAAAAAAAGAAGAAGAAGAAGAAAGAAAAAGAAAAGAAAGAAAAAGATTACGACCCCTCATGCTCCCCCAGTGCTTCCATATACTCCGTAATTCCAGGGTCCAGTGGGCGCTGTTGGATGGTGATTGACAGCTTTTTGTGGAAAGGTCATCTGAGGCCTTTTCCCTGTGGTGATCTGTGAGGCCTCGTGGATAGCCAGTTGGGGTCAGAGGGGAGCAAAGATGGCTTCCAAAAGGGCCAAATCCTCAAGAAATCTTGCTTCTGCGTTCTCACAGCTTCTGCCGCCCTGGGTCGGCCTGTGAGGTTCAGCCCACGGTTGTGTGGTGCTTTCTGTTGGGGGTTTGGTGGGGCTCACTTTATAATGATTGATTTCTGGAAGGAAGCTCCATGTCCTGTCATGTCTAGGGCTAAGGTAAGAAATCTGACTCTGATGTCATCTCACAGCAGTGGGACAACCTGCCATGAGGGCCAGCCCCACCCTGGGGTAGGAAGGAGTCTGCTCCTAACACCCCCAGGTGGCAGGCTGCCCTCGGGGAGGTGGGAAGTCAGAACTCAGCCTGGTGCACAGTTTTAATGAGCATTTTCTTCTTCCTCCATGAGGAAGTCTGGTTCTTGGGTGAGACTGGGGAGAGTTTCTTTTCTTAATAAGTGCCTGTTATGGACAGAATGCCCCCCAGATGTGTATGCTGAAGCCCTAAGCCCAGTGTGATGGTATTTGGTGGTGGGGACCTTGAGGGGAAATAGGGTTACATGAGGTCATGAGGGTGGGGCCCCCATGATGGGATTAGTGTCATCGTAAGAAGAAGAAGAGACACTAGAGTACTCTCTCTCTCCCCACCCCCTCTCTGCCACGTGAGTACCCAGAGAGAAGGTGGCCATCTACAAGCCAAGAGGAGGGTCCTCAGCAGGAACTGAATCTGTCAGCACCTTGTTCTTGGACTTTCCAGCCTCCAGAACTGTGACAGATACCTGGTATTCAAGCCTCCCGTCTATGATACCTTGCTATAGTAGCCCATGCCAACCAGGATAGTATACTTACCAGTTAAATTCCTGAATCCAAGTAAGTCATTTCCTTTAAAAGCTGAAAACTGTTAAAAACAAAGATCCACCTATATCCAATTCTATACAAAATGTTTAAGCCAGGTGCTGGATAGAGAAAAACAAAAAACCCCAAACCCAAATAACCACAGAAAGACACTGACCCTGTCCTCAAGGAATTTAGAGGTTAGGAAGAGAGGTAATTAATCAAGGTGAGCTGAGTCATAAATTTAAATTGTAATTGAGTATAATATTAACCTATTTACAGCATTTTGCTGACTTGTGCGTGTGTGTGTGTGTGTGGCATGTGACATGTATTATTTCCTAGTTGCCAGTGGCTAATTTGTGAAAGAAGACTTTTCCTATTACTGAGTGCTCAAGAAGCAGGAAGGACCACGGTTCATGCAGAGGGCATCTTGATTTTTCCCTTCCCCCAACGCCCCCTTTAAGCTGCCTCTAGCCCTTCTGTGGACATGCCCCATCGTGGGAACTGACTGCTGAGGGACAGCCTGCTTCTTGTTAGGCAGCTCTTTTAGTTAGTTCCTGTGCAGTACTCTCTCAGTTGCTTGTAACAAGAACCCATTTGCTATAGTCTGGATGTTGGTGTCCCCCCCAGATTCATATGTTGAGCTTCTTACCTCAAAGATGATGGTATTGAGGTGGTGCAGCCTTTGGGAGGCGCTTTGGTCCTAAGGGTGGAGCCTCGTGAATGGGATTAGTGCCCTTATAAAAAAGGGTCCCACAGAGCGCTCCCTTGCCCCTTCCACCACGTGACACAGGGAGAGGCACTGGCCCTACACCCAGAAGACTGTGCTCACCAGAATGTGAATGTGTTGACACCTTGCTCTCACACCTCTCAGCCTCCAGAACTGTGAGAAACAAATCTCTGTGGTTTATAGGCCACCAGTCTGTGGTATTTTATTACAGCAGCCTGAACAGGCAGAGACACCGATGGAAAGGGAAATTCCTGAGTCCTGTACCAAACAGTGGGAAAGGCCAAGGCAGGGGGTCCATGACTGGCCCGCCGTGAGGCCAAGCATGGCAGCTGCTGTCTGAAGGATTAGAAACACCATACTAAATATGTAATATTGGGACAATATTGCCTTTTTTTTGGATGAAAAATGTGCCCCTGCAGTTTCCTCCTCTGGATCAGCCTATGGCAAAGTCTAATTCCTCTCCAAATTGAAAATTTTTTAAATATTTAAAGACAGGAGTAAAGACTAAGAATTAATCTCCATGCCAAGCATTCTTTGGTCCAAGACCTCACGCCTTAATGTAAAGTCCCCGCATATGGTGATTTATGTGGTCAATCTCTAGTTTGTCCATGTCTCTTTGGTCCCTAGCACGGTCTCGAGCATAGCGTAATGGGAGGAGGGTTGAGAAGTCCTGTGTCACTGGGGAGGAAATGTCTAGGTTTCCCCTGTCTAGCATCTGTCTAATATTTATATCTATTGGGGAAACATCTTTCCTTGGAAGTATTTTGAAGTGTACATCCATCTGTTTGTAATTACCATATGTAAAAGAAGATTCCATAAATACTGCCATTCTTGTACCATCTGAACACCACTAGGTGCCAGAATATATGGACATACTCTACAAATATACTACCTAGAGGAGATGGAGGTCCCCAGGTATTGTGCCATAAGTAACAGATCATTCAATTATCATGATGATTAGTAAGACCTACCAGCAGTATTTTCTCATCATCTTCCTTTCTTATACTAAATATAGTGTCCTACACATGACTTAAGTCCTATCCTGACTTTGTAATTCAGGAACCATTCACTGAGTGGCTGTTATGTGAAGATGTTGTGTCAGATACATTTCAACACTTTCTCTAAGTAGTGGTTTGAGGAGCTACCACTTTACTGGCGGTGCACTGTCCCTATCGCTTGTAGAATGAAGTCTAAACCTTATTTGATCAGCAAGGTTCTTGAGTTCCTTTGGATTATTATATTGCCTAATTATATTATAGAATTGCATAGAAGAGAAATGAACTCAGTCTAGTGTGAGTGATGAAAGGAGGATGTGGTGTAAGGACTGAGAAGTGTCTCATGGAATAGCAGGGAAGGAGCTGCTTTCCCAAGGGACTGGAATCAGCCCCTGGGTGGCTGCCAGGAACTAAGGCAGCCACTCTCTCCTTGAGGCTGTGGGGGCTCTCCCCTCTGGCTGTCTTTGTGTGTCTGTTTTTTCTCTTCTCTATTTAGGTCAGCATTCCTGCACCACCATGCACATGGCAGTAGATGTCGGCTCCGCAGAGAACAAGTTTATATGACCTGCAGGTCCGGCCATGCCCAGAGACTGGCTGCATTCTTAAATCCCAGCTCCACATTCCCAGGGAAATTCCATCAGCCCATCCACACTGAGGTCCCACCTGATCAGCTGAAGCCACGGAAGCTGAGCCACGCTACACAAATATGGCTGCGAGGCCCCCACCTGACGGGTGAGGGGGGCCTCTTCTCAGAGAAGAGGGGCTGGGCAGGCACCCCAAAGTGCATCGAGTCTAGTCTATCCCAATCTGATTTCAACTCATGGTTTCCATGTGTTGATTTGTTTTCATGCATTCCCTGTGATCACCTCAAACTTTTCCTCTCATGAAGTGCTGCATCTCTGTTTTCAGTCCTGCCTTCTCAGTTTCCCTCTCTACCACGGAGATAATCATGCTGATTCTGAGGACTTGTCAAATGCTCTTTTGTGGGATTGATTCTTGGGGGTAGGTTTAGGAGACACCCTAAGCCTTGCCAGAATCTTCAGTATCTTGGCCTGGAGTAGAGTGAACACTAGATTCTAGCAAACACTTCCAGGAACAGGGCATAGACTGGGGTATCGCTTCCGTCTCTAGTTGGCAATCATCCAACAGGAGCAATAATTCACAGGAACATCTAAAGATATACTCACACTCCAAGAATTGGTGGGGGGAGGTGGCAGGCGAAGCCCCTCTCTGTGACTGACATGGTGACACTGGACCATCTCAAGATCTACTGCAAGCCAAGGTGATGGTGGAATTGCCCTGGGACACCGACAGCCTCGGGACCTGGCAATTTACGTGTGAGATGTCACTGGAGCTTCACATCCACACAGAGGGTAGGGAAGTATGAGCCCCACCTTGCCCAGAGGAAACTGAAGCAGTGAAGTCAGACGGCTGACAGAGGCAGAGGTGGAAAACAGCCTTTCTGACCCCTCATCTAATGCTTCTTCTGCCACAGTGTCCCCTTGTGCCCTCTAGCTGACCTGTGTCTGGAGGAATCTTCTCAAGACAGGGCTGTCTGCGCTTCCACGGGGGCTTGAGGCTTGGAGGACAAAGCTGTTTTAGTATTCCAAGGAACAGATGTAAACAACTGTGATTGGGCCATGGCAACATCATCCAAAGCCCATCTCCCTGGAGGCCAGTACCCGTCAACAACAATCCTGTCATCTTGGACAGCTGGTCCACCACGTTCAACATGCCAAGTCTCTACTGACTGGCAACTCCTGATTTTATATTTTAGCCTTTTTGGTGGTGTCTAGTGATTTTTTTTTTTAAGAGCTATGGATCTTGCCTATTTGGTTAATCTAGTTGGCTTCCATTTCATTTTTTCAGGGTAATTCAGCATATTGATTTTTTCCCTTTGCTGATGATCAAGTTGGCAGCCATGTCTGTAGGGAAGCCATTTAGTTTTCTTGTTGTTTTAGGCAGGTTCTAGACATTTCAAACTGTCCCAGGCTACCTGAATGGAGGTTTTGGAGTCACATGCTATTTTCAGAGAGAAGTCTGAGCTGGGCCAGCCAGGTGTGGAGCCTGTTCTTGGCCAGCTGTCATCCAGTGTCTCAGAAGATGATCTGAGCACTAGGGAGTGAGTCTGTCATGTCTGTCACTTGTGGGGGCCACACTTCAGGGAAGCAGAGGTGTCTGGTGTCGCCTGCTTCTCTCCCACAGGGGACACTCCTCCAGGGCCACACTTACTCTTGCCTCTTGGGGAAAGGTCTCCGTTTCACACCGCCAACTGTTGCCAAATTGAATTCAAAGCCAAACCGGGTTGGGCCATAGAGCTTTTTGAATGTTTGACAGGTGGCATTGTATCAGAAAAGTCCCGAGAAGGAGACGTGAGGTCTGAAAACTGTATCCCTTGGCTGGGAGGCACGAAACCTACCTTGAGGGCAATTTGTAACGATCCAACCATGGGAAACCTGGCTCAGGTCTCCATAATGCTCAACTTCTTCTCAAAAGTTGGGAAGATTCTGTTCTCCAATGCTTCCTGAGGCTGCTGGGCAGGGGCAGGAGTTCAGAAGTACCTGAGTCCTGTGGCCTAAAATCTCCTTGCTCATAAACAGGAATGATTATTTATCATTTTGTTACTCCTTCTCAACCAGGCCAGACTTTGACTGCTGGCAGAATCCCCATTTCTCTCCTCTTGTACTGAGTGCTTGAACTCTTCAGGGAGCCAGTTTGTCCCCCCTCCACCCCCGTCACCCCCCCCCCACGCCCCCGCCAGACCCCCGGCTCATCAAGTGATATTTATTGACTAGCCTCGTGCACGGGGCATGCCACTGGCAGCCTAGACTGCAAACCCTCCAAGCACAGACTGTTTCTAACTCTGTGTTCAGTACAGCAACTAGAAATTAGCAGTAATCAGGAATAAGCTGAGATCATCATCTTGGGCTATTTTCTGTCTGGCAAGTGTGTGCCTCCAGGCCTCTGCCACAGGCCTTCTTAGCAAGAACCCTCTCTCATTCCCTCTGTCTGATCCACAGCCCAGGGGACGGCAGCCTGCACTTTGTGGGCGGCAGCTGCTCTCATAATTGTACCTATTTTGGGCAGACACTGAGGGAATAGGCGAGAATTCCTGTTGAGTTAGGTCGGGAAAGATCTTGGACCTGCCCTGGATTTAGCAACTTACACATCTCAAGTAGGAGTAGGCAAATTCTGAATATTAGAATAAAGCAGCAAACCAAGCACAATGGAAGGTATATTTATACGAGCTGAGGAGGAAAGTTGAGATGTGGGGCTCTGGTGAAGAGAGTTCGCTCCACTCCAGGTTCCAACGCCCCTGTCTGTCTGAAGCAATGGCCTTTCCCTTACGATGCTCTGGCAAGAGTGCCAGGATTTTCCCATGAGCTCATAAGGATGGGCTGTTTTCATTTCTCTAGATAAATTTGGAGGAAGACAGATTTCACAACGGAATCTCGGAATAGTCACCCTCAGCTAGGACCTGGCTCACAAGATGGGGAAGCCAGGCATGTGACAGAAAAGAACCTTCTATCTAGGGCAATGCTTTCAGTAAGTGTCCCCTCTACTGGGGGAAGAGAGGGAGAGGGTTACAGAGAGAAGAGAAGGTAGGGAAAGAGGGTCCCTTGTGCTAACACGTCAACATTTTCTTCTTGCTCATTGTGTGGATGTGTGCTTCCAACACACTCAAATGAACATCCAAAATAGAAACCATCCAAGCGATGCCTGTTTTGGACAAGCCAATCTCATGGCAGAAGGGAAAAAGGACAGAGCCAACCACCAAAGGCCAGGATACAGAGAATATCACATTTGCTCACATCCCATTGGCTAAACACAGAGAGTCATATGGCCAAGCTCAAAGTCAACAGGCAGGGACACAGTCTCTGTTCTGTAGCAGGGGCCACTTCAAGTCCCATGGCAAAGGGCAAGGATGGGGAGGAGGGGGAGCAGCTGGGAAGGACAATACAGTCCACCACTTATGTAGCTAGTATATCCCTACCCTGCGGGCTTGGGATCTTCTCCCAAAATCTCCAGTGTTTGAGGAGATGGCTAGTCCTCGTAGACTTTCTTTCCTTAAAATTGTTGTACAATATGCCTAACACAGAATTTACAACCACCATTTTAATACACACAGTTCCGTAGCATAAGTACGTTCACACTGGTGTACAACCACCACCACCATCTGACTCCCGAACTTTTCCATTCTCTTCAACTCAAGCTCCCACCAAACCCTAACTCCTCACTCCCCCTCCCCACAGCCCCTGACAACCACCATTCCACTTTCTGTCTCTATGAATTTGACTCTAGGTACCTCATTCACGTCGAATCATAGAGTTTTGTCTTTTTGTGACTAGTTTTTCACTTAGTATAATGTCCTCCAGTCTCATCTGTGTCGTAGCAGGTGTCAGGATTTCCTTCCTTTTTAAGGCTGATAATATTCTGCTGTATGTATGTATCATATTTTGTTTACCTACTCATCTGTCGATGGACACTTAGGTCGTTTCCACCTTTGACTGCTGTGAACAATGCCACCACGAGCATGGAGGCACAAACGTCTCAAGTCTCTGCTTTCAATTCTTTGGGGTATATACCCAGACGTGAAACTGCTGGAAAACGTGGTAATTCTCTGTTTAATTTTTTGAGCAACGGCCATACTGTTTTTCATAGATTGTGGCCTTCCTTATCTCTGAGGTCGCGGTAGGCACGGACTTCAGCTCTCGATGATTTTCCTCTGCTTTTCCCAGAGCCACTTAATCAGCCCCCTAGTCTGCTTCTTCCTATGTTTGAGGATATCTGTGAGAGTTTTCAAGATCTTGTTGACTCATTTTCTTTTCTAAGCATGAGTTATGATGGGTGGGGGCAGTGTTAGAAGCTATGTTAACTGTGGGCCGCACCAGACTTTCCTTCAGCTTCCATTTTTCAATACTGACAGCAGAATATGATTCTGCCTCTCTGTTTGTTGCTGGTGATTTTTCATGTGTGTGTCCTTTTAAAAATTCCCTTGTTTATTTTATTAAACTAGGGGATGAGAGATTCTATATTATTGCTTCATTCTGTCATTTTACCCTAGAAATCTGTTTCCTCAGTTTTTGCTTACAGTTGTAATTTCTCTTTTATACAATTTCAGTGATGGTACGCATCTCGAAAGAGAGTGCAGCTCCAGGCTAAAATGTTGTTTTAAAATTATCTGTAGGTTATCACTTTTTCCACAGCTTGTCAAGAGAGTAAAAGGTTCATTTTAATAACACTAACAACTCTCACTAGGAGCTGTTACAATTTCCTTTATGTAGCAAGGGAAGGCCAGTTCCGAGGGTCTGAATACCTTTGCTTTCATGAATAATTCAGTAAGGCAGTTAACAAAGATGAGGAATTATTCACGTGCAGTTGGGGGTGAAATGATGGGAGATTATTCAAGCTTTTCTCAGCAGAGCTATGATATCATTTGGCCAGGCTGCTTCGGGCTCCCTTGCAATGCAGGAAGACTTTGAGAGGTATTGACATAAATCTCTGCTCTCAACTTGGATGAAACCAAATAAAGCATTTCTTAGACCGTGGATATACGCTCAGCAGGCGCTGCAGGCCTCAGCATGGGAAGCTCTAAGTGAATAGCTCCCAAGTATCAGGCTTCAGACTCATGTGAGCCCCAGCTGGGGCTTTCAGAAATTTGATTTTGTCCCTTGGTCCCTAGAAACAGCTGATCCCTGCTCCGGGTTAGCAGAGGCAGCTTCAGTAGAGAGGCAAAGATACTGCAGATCGTCCCAGCCTCCCTGGCACTGGGGCATGGAGTGTGGCTCAGTCCTGGCCGCTGGGTTCTGAGGGTGCCTTTGCTGGGGGCTTCTGAGAATATTCTTTCTCCGTGATAGTGACACAGCAGCAGGGGCTGCCTCTCTGTGCTAACTGCTGTTTCTTCTGCACGCACCCTCGGAGCTGCCGCCATCGTCTTGCAGATGAGGGAAGCCATGGGCACACGGAGATAAGCAGAGGGGAGAAGGTGTCCCCGGGTCCTCCAGGATCGTGTGGACAGTGGACTTGCATCTGGAACTGGAACCGCCCTGCCGTTAGTGGTCAGGTCACTTTTGTAGTTGTGTATACTTGCAGCTAAAAGCCTTCTTATTTGAAAAAGACATTAAATGGAAAAATAAGAACAACGTAGTAACTTCTAAAGAGTAACTTTATTTGCGTTTTTGGTGTTAAAATGTCCTTTCTTTTAGGAAGGTACCTTTTATGGCAATAGTAAATAATAGATTTTTTAAAAAATGTCTTTGCTTGGCAAAATAAAAAGGTAGCCACTCTACATCTGTCTGCAAAGTAGTTTGAAATTTTACTGGTCCATGAAATCTGAAAGTCTGGGAACCACTGCTCCAACTTGAGAAAAACTCATTCTTGGACTAGGACTCAGAACTGGGTCTTAGCCCAGCTGCTCTCCTTTCTGGCCAGTCTTCCCATGAAAGACTTGTGACTTCAAGTCCTGCCCTTCACTTGGTTTCCTGCTTAGAAAGATGAAAAAGGATAGGAAACAGTATTTCACTAAGCTTTAACTTTTTTGACTGAGATATCAATACACCATTGCTCATTTCCTCCCGTCCTCTCTCCATACACACACACATGCACACGCATGTGCACAAGCACGTGCATACACGCGGGGCCCATGAGCACACATGCATACATATGCATGCATGTGAATACACACATACACCCATGCACATGCACACACACGCACACTCTATGGGCGGTTTTCTTCCTATTTGCTTATCTCTATTTCCCAACTACGAACATTTGCAATATTTGTTTTTCTGCTCTCTCTCTACACCTCCCCTCATTGAAAAAAAAAATCAGTTCTTTGAAAGCTGTTTGCAGACATCATGACACTTCTCTACAGACAACTTTTATTTACACATTTTATTCCACAGTTGAGCTTGTTACAGTTAGTTATTAATTATGGTCACAGTTGGAAATTTCACAATGGAGTTGGAGATTGAAGGGGAAACTTGAGAGAAGTTTTAACTAGGGCAGCTTTTTATAGCTGGTTATAAAGGAAAATATGGCTGAAATCATTTGTAGCAACAAGGTAGTTACGCGAAGGCAGCAATATCTTATGCAACTAAGGTTGGAAGCAGCAATGGTCCAGAAGGGCCAGAGAAGGAGGATTGTTTTCTCCACGAGTTACTTGTTTTTGGAACACTCTTCTGGGACCAGCAAGCAGAGAGGGGTGCTGGATGTTCCTCTTCCTAAATGTGATTCGCAACAGAGAAACAGGATAGGTACTGGCGGTGGAAGAGCTGTTTTCTCATAAATCCTGGTTTTCCAGAGTCTTGCTGAGCTCAACTTGCCAGTGGGTGAGTCTCTCAACCTCTCTAAGCCTCAGTTTCCTCTTTTATAAAATCAATAATAATGATGATAAGATAATGGACAGAAAGCACCTACTATACTGCCTGGAATAGAGTGCACAATAGATGCCCATTAAGTGGTACACACAATTTTTATTACTTTCTTTGAGTGTGGGGACAGTAGTTCTAAAATGAGCAAATGCAAATTTTACATTGTAAATGCAAATATTTTTTAATGGTAACGTAGTCTTTTTTAAGAGTCTTTATCTTTTAGGGACACATTCCAATATATTTAATGATGAAGTGATATAATGTTTCTTAAATAAATCATAGTAGAGGAGTAGAGATGGAAAGAAGGCTGGTCACGTGTTCATAGTTGCCAGAACCTGGGTGAGAAGAGAGTCGTCAAACAAGTTACTCTGCTTTTGCTTATGTTTCGAAATTTCCAAAATAAATAAAAACAAAGTAAAGAAACAAAGGTAATGATTTCTTACCAAAAGCAAAAAATTTTGAATTAAACAACTTCAGCGATGCAGGAAACACCTCTAATTTCTCAGCACCTCTCACTCTTATAAAGGACATTGCATTAAGTAAATACATATTCATTCATCATTTTCTTCATTAGAACTCTTTGAAGGGACCCCATCTGTCTGCCTCATCAGGGCTTTTCTCCTAGGCAATAACCAGCAATTAGATTATTATGAAGTTGATGGAAAAGATTGATCTGGTTAGCCTCTTTGAAGGGGAAACTGTAAATACATTTAAAGTTAAGTTTTCTTCTTAATTTGGATTGACAATGGACTCCAAAAGTGTCCCTGACTATGGCTGTTATTGCTAATTTTGAGGAATAAGAATTCCAGGCCACCCAAGGAGACTTTTTGAGGCTCTTGAGAAAGAGAGGGTGTGAATTTAAAATCATTCGGTTCTTTCAGGGGGAAAAAAGACATAAAAATTGTGGATTTTAAGGCAGTTTCAGCAAAAATGTTGGGGGGGGAACTTTGGTTTCTGTCTTGATAGATACATGGGTATCTGTTTCATTAAAAAAAAAAAAAGCATGGTGAAAATTCACTCTGAAATTAAACGAATAAGGGAGTAACTGTCCTCTTCAAAAGACCACTCTTGGAATTCCTTACGACAGTAGTCTCCCCCACATGTTTGAGTATCTGTATCTGTTTACACATCATTAACAACTTCAGACTAAGGGAGAGGACACTCAGTGCTGGGTTATCAGCCCCACACACAGCCAGTTAAGGATCCAAGCACAGGCTCATCTTGGAATGATCATTTAAGCAAATGGGAAATGAATCGCGCTTCAGAAATGGAACAACATCTACAATTGTGTCAGTTGCTGCACATCCGTGTGGTCACCCTGCCCCAGTGGGGAGGAAGCAGAGCACTGAGTCTTGCTCACTTGGCGGTGGCTGCTTCCCTAATGTTGCTGGCAGACCTTGCTTAATTAGCCCACTGGAAGGAGAATCCTGGAAGGACAGCTGTTTGCTAACCTCCAGGGTCTGAGAAGTGGTTTGGCTTCCTGGACTGAAGGGTTTACTCAACCCTGAGAGGTCAGAGATCTTTCTTTTCCCTAACAGATAACACAGCAGTTTAGGTGGTCCAGATTCTAGCTAATTTTAGAATTGGAAAGAGTGAAATGTGTTATAGTAATCTTAAATTGGATTATAGAGCAATGTCAATAATTTTTAGACAAAACACTAGCACCCTTGTATCCAAATGAGTGAAATTCTTCAAAGAAGTCACTTAAAGCATATTTGGAGTCGCTTTGTAGTATCACCTGGGGTCAATCTGTAAGAAGATATTTGTAGCCAGAATGATTATATGCAAATTACTCACCACATTTGGTTTTGGACTTTTGTGAAAATCAAATCCATCTTACCCTGGGAGATAGTCTAAACAAGCAATTTGAAAACAGTTTTGAGTGATTATTTTGCTCTAAGAATGAGTACAGAGTGATCTCGGGTGATTACATGGAAGGGAACAGTGCTCATTTGGAGAGTTAAGTTCTAATGCATTGATTTAAAAAGCCAGACATAAAAGAGAGTTGTTACATGTAGTTTCTGTAATTGAGATTAAATGTGGGATGAAATGAAACAGTGAGCCCCTCTTCCCTCCCTTCAGCAGGAGCTCTCCACCTTGGTGGGGGCTTGGCCCCTGAGCTCAGTGGAGAATGACATCTTCCTAGCCCAGCCTACACTCGGAAGATCCTCAAAGCTAAAAGTGGCTCCAGGTTATTATCTTGTTTCATAATTCCAACTTACATTTTCTCTTTTTAATCTCAAATTAAAATATATCTCATTTCTCAATTTTACTTTTTTTCTGTTTGAAAGTTTAAAACCCTGAATTAAATTATTTTTTATTGCAATTCATTCAGCTGTGATAATTTTTTTTTTTTTTTTTTTGCTATTCACTTTAATTCAAACTCATATTATATTTTAGCCACTTCTCTGGTTGTTTTTTCAGGATATCAAGTAATGCTTATTATTATCCCGATAATAACTACATACTATGTTTTTGAACTTGGGATGTCATCTTCCTTTGCCTTTCTATTTATACAGATACATAGCACCAGGATATTTTTATTCTAAGAATAATACACCCAACACACAGGAACTAAATGAGTATTCATTTGTATCAGATTAATTTGAATGATTAAAAATAAAATAACAAAATTGATGCTACCGAAGGAAGGGGAAGAGAACAGTATGCTTTTTGCTTGCCCTTGGATCACAAAAGCAATTCCTTAGTGTCTGTGAGCTTTGCCTTTCCTTCTCCCCAGCCCCTTGAGTGACCTGGCTCGGGGAGGCGCTGGGGCGGAGGGCAAAGGCACACGAGGTCCATCTTGCCAGGCTGAGTCAGGCCAATGCAGCTGCTGGCCTGGGCACAAGTGTGGGCGGCCACCTGTGGCTCCCAGCACAGCTGTTTGGTAGAGGGCCAGCCAAAGCCTTGTCGGTGGGGTGGAGGCAGGTGGCCAGTTGGGCGGTCAGTCCATTCTGGCATGGGCTGAAAGAGCACCTGGGTCCGCTCTGTGGACCCACCGCAGAAGGTCCAAGAATGTGCTTATTGGCAGCAACCCCATGGCCTGAGCTTTCAAGCCCCGATGGTCCTGCTCTGACTAAAACAGAGAAGAACCCACCTTTCTTCTTCAAAACTTACCCCAAAGCCAACACGGGAATTACTCTGCTCCAGTTGTGTGGAAACAGGTCAGCAAGGCCATCTGGCAAGTCTGGAAACGGTGTGGGGGCTGTCAGGCAGGAATAGGCTCCGTGATTCAAAACAGGACGTTTCAGGGGCAGGAAGAGCCTTCACATTGTCTGGCTGCTGCCATCACAGACACTGTCCACCCTCCAGTGTCTCTGACCTTCCTTTTCCTCCTCTTCCCACGTACCCTAACTACATGCTCAGAAACCACTTTTGGTCCCCACTTGTAATTTTGTCACCACACACTGGAATTTTCATAGTGAACACTACCACCTACCAGACAGGAGCCCAAAGTTCACCGTTCCCTGACCCCCGAGGCCCCTCCCAAGGCCTCAGGCCCACTGCCTCCCAGGAAGGAGGACCCCACTTCCTCTGGCCTGATGAGTCATTTTCTCTCTGGTACAGAAGCATCCTTCCCCTGTCCCAGAGGCAGACCAGGCAGCTCCCTGACATGTGCCAAAGAGGTGACACTCCATCACTGGCCTGTGACCATTTGCAACTTACTTAACCTCTCTGAGCCTCAGTTTTGGCACCTGTAAATGGGGACTGACAGTACTGTCCTGGTTTTGTTGAGAGGACATTCCACGAGAGCACATGTGTTAAGTGCCTAGCACAGCACCTGGGCACAACAGGGACACAGGAGGCTGTGTAAGTAACTGACCCTGGCTGATGCCACGCTCTAGAAACAGAGGCCGCACCTCTAGCCCTGGACTGGAGCTTCCTGCTGCTACCTTTGCTTGGGATTTCAGGGTCCTCATCTCACCATTACTGCTCTATGGGCCCATAAGGTCGCTTGCTATCCACAACTGCCCTTGCTGAAGGCACCGACCAGCCCCCGCCCCCCCAAAATACATCAGCCTTGGGCTGGCTGATGCCACTCACTCTTGAGCCACTGGCCTGAAGAAGCACCCTGACTTCTGGGAAGCCTGGAGCTGGTGGGACAACTTGCCTTCTCCTGTGTGAAACCTCTCTGTAAGGAAAGGTATCCAAGCCAAGATCCAAGAAGAGGCCTCGTGATTGCATGTCACAAGCCTTAAGGTCTGGGACAATGGAACCTGACTAGTCAGGAATGGTGTTCCATGTCTTCAGGTAAACGAGAATATTCAGGCTCCATAATCCCTGGACCTGGGGACATCAGGTGCTAGTAGGTCCTCTTGTAATCACAGGGTGCTGTTTAGGAGAAGACAGGACATTATCATGGAAATTAGCTTTCATCACCTAATGCAGCTAAAGGCTTTCAGTGGCCTAAGGAAAGCCATCACCAAGAGACAGTATGGGCATAACCTTGGGTTCCCCCCAGAGTGGAGCCAGCCCTCAAACCACTGTTTCATTTCTGGCCTCAGACATTGTCTGTGGATGAAATGAGGGACAAGGAATGCTAGAAATAACACTCTGAGAAGGAGATGGGAGAAGATCATTTCCTTTTAAGTTCCAGCCTGAGGTTTTGAAGTCTGAAGCACAAAACCATCGTGAACAGCTGTTCTTTTTAAAAACATATGTTAGCTTATCCCAAACATTCTGATGATATGAATGAGACAGAATTGCAAATCAGTTTATCTGTCACTTTTTTATTCAGTGACTGATCTTTTTTCTGTCATCATTTGTTTAGAATTTTCCAGTCCTCCTGGGTTATGCCTTTTTTTTTTCTTCCTGAAATACATTTCTTTTCCCTTCTTTTAAAAGTAATGACTCTTACCCTACCACACAAATTCACACATTTTTGTTACAAGGATCAATACCCAACGTTCTTCCTAATTTACTCGAAAAAACATTGCCTGGCCTTAAGGATGACCCTAGAGCTCCTTGGAGAGCGGCACACTCTCTATGCAGGCAGACTGTCCTCGCTGTCAGTGAAGCAGGCAAGTGCCCTTTAGACATTTCACAGGGAGAGAAACATTTAACTGGAAGCTTGAAAACAAATGTAGTTGAGAAGATAGGCTTGAATCTGAGGAATCCAAGCTAAGGCGAGCCTTGTTTCTTGCTATTCCCTTCTCCCTGACTCCTAGTAGAACCACTCTTTGCAAATGCAGTAGGTTAAAATAGCTGGTCCCAGGACTTTTGGCTCCTAGGATGACTTGGGGACTATCTAACCACCTTACCTGATTTCTTCTAATGTATAAGATCGAATGTGTAGAGGAAGGGCATGGGGTAGGCGGATTAAAGCACAACCATGCTTGGACATTGCACATCTTATGTAACTGATGATGCTGTCACTATGAAAGTACTTAAAGAGCTAAGCATGCAGGAGGGCCACCTTCATATTAGCTGCTGAGCTTCATTCTAACCACATACTGAGTTGCCTTTGCATATGATAGTATCCCCCAGTTCAGCCAAGTGATTCAGCCTAAGAGGAAGGTGGAAGGCCTGAAGGTGGAAAGGTATGCCCATCATGATTCTATGCTACCCACTGAGTCTGAGTAGAAAAATCCCTCAAGCACGAACTCTTTGTTCAACACCCTTTCCACAGTGAAGTATTTTGCATCTTCTTCTAGTCTAAAGAATTCACATGGGAGGCAAAAGGAGGAGAGGGCAAGAAAATTGTGGGCCATGTGATTGAAGGTATCTGGCAGTGGCCAATCTGGACTTCCTTTCTAGCCTCAGAATAGTTGGCTAGTGGCATCTGGGGATAGAATCCCCCCCAGAAATAACTGAGGCCTTGCATTTACATGTTACTGAAATACCACAAATAGATGCATCCTCTGAGGAGGGTAACAATGATGCAACAAAGTATCTCAATCCTGGATGCTACCTGGAAAATCTGGATAATGTACTGTGGTGTTCCAAGGGATACATTCCTCCTACTGTGAGTTAACACCAGCTTTTCAGGGAATAGACAACTTCCATCTGAATCATTCTTACAAGCTGAATTTTTATTTTCACTAAATTATCTATGTTAAAAAAATCTGTGCCTGGTGTGGAATTTCACTCCATCAAGTGTTACAATGACTTTTTTCATTTTCATTACAAGCAGGAGATTGAATGTAGGACAAGTGTTAGGAAACATGGCAATAAATTAGAATATAATTTACAAAAGCAAAAAAAAAAAAAGCAACAGTGTACCACATTAATACTGAGTATAAAATAATAAGCAACAACTAATCACAATAATACAAAGGTAATTTCATTCTGTATTATTAAGGATACCTATGTGACATTCACTCAGATGATAAAATTCCTAATGAAATGGACTGTTTGGGGAGTCATATGTATGTCAAGGGGTTTAATCTGCTGGGTGTGTTTGCCTTGCCTTTTTTGGTGGGCCTTCGTGCCAGTGGCAGCTACTGCTCTTGGCCACGGGCACCGGTTTCCTTAGGGCTCCTTAAGTAGCCTACATAGCTCACCGCTCCTGGAGGGGCCTGCCGGGCGGCTCAGTGTCCTCTGACTGTCCTACTGTGATTGTTTAGGGCCAGAGCACCATGTGCCGCGTCGTGACTACAGGGTAGCAGCAGTGCCGTGGTGCACTGTGGGGTATGATTTCTCCCCACTCAGGTTTAAATTCAAGGCCTACTGAAAGTGTTTGGTCCTGTTCCATCCTGTGCCTGGCGCTTTCTAAGAAGGTGATCTGACGCTGCCCCCAGGAGCCCTCTGCCTCCTGGCCTTGGTGCGCCTGCACACCCCAGAGGGACACTGGCTGTCCTCCTCTTCTAGCACCAGTCGGGGTGCTGCACAGGGCACAGGGGGTGGCCCTCACAGCGTTAGCTCCCAGGTGAGGTGAAAAGTTGCCTTTGGTTAGTAATGTAAGAAATCTTTTGGAAATAAAAACATGAGCTGATATTTATGTCGGAGAAAAGCAGATTCTGATAGCAAACGTAAGCCTAAAATGCCACAGAAACCACCCATCCTTTGTTCGTGTATTGTACGTCACCAGGGCACATTAGCACCAAGTTAACTGCTCTTCGCAAGGGGCCAAGGGAAGCCAGTGCTGGGGCCGCGCTGCCCAAGTGTGGGCTGCCTGCCCTTCCCTGAATGGCTGAGGAGGCACTTGGGCTGCCTTCCAGGGCAGCACTGATGGGGGCCCTGGCCACTCGTCTATCATCAGGAGCTCTCTCTGGACACTCAGGGCCATGAGCTGTGGTGCTGAGAAAGCAGGCGAGGACACCGGGTGACTGACTGAGCATGCAGAGGAACGTTCCGTGCCGACTGTCCACAGCATACCTGATGTTTAGGTTGGTTTCTGAAGTTTGTGAGTCTCTCTTTCTTTCTGAAAAACCTAATCAACCACTTTAGGTCATGGCATATGTGACACACCTGACATGCCGTTTCAGAGCACAGTGATGGCTTTAAGTCAGACATACTCTTTTACTGCAAGTAGTATCTTTAAAAGTAGCCGTTTGGTTTGAGTCTGAGGTGTTGTCGTCACATGGCGCACACACGTGTAGGACACAAAACACATTCATCAAGAACCTGCTGCAAGTGTTCAAGTACAAAATATTCATATAAGCAAGTACCCTCTTCTTTTTCTCTCTCTTCTTAAATTCTCTATGTCAGATATTTTGATGAGCATGGTGTGATACTGGTGGACAGGGAGAATATACGCCAGTCAATTTAATTTAGGTGGATTTGATTCTAGAATTTGACTCGCCCAAGAAACTGGGTTTCACATTTAGTTGCCATTCAGAGTATCCATAAAAAATACAAAATACTTGGTTGAGTGACTGTTAAAATTATGCTTTATGATCTCTAGTCTTCATGAGCATTTCTTCTTTGGTTGTTATCCCTTGCCTACTTTAAAACTCACAGAAATAGCACATTCATGTGCAAGCACACTCATCTACCCACACACCCAAAAGTGCCCGCACACACACACACACACACACACACACACACACACTTGCTCTCATATAAATAAGTGCCCCTCTGCCATATCAAAGAAGGGACATCTGGAACCCATCGTAATTGTCAGCAAAAGGGTCTGCCTGGTTGTCACTGAGCCAGTCTATCTTTTGCATGGTATCATCTCGGTAAGCTCAACATGCATATGCAACAATCCAACAGGGCAGAAGCCGTTCTGTGGCTGGAGAGGATGTAAACACAAGTGAGTTGGGGTGACTCAAGTAAGAACTGAGGCATCCTGTGTGATGGCACCAGAGGGCTGGCACTTCAGTCTCTACCATACCCCAGGTCTGGCTTCTGCATGAAATTGAAATGTTTTTCTCTTAAAGTTTTAATGGAAATCTCAGCTTCACTTGCACAATGGCAAGTTGGCCAGTCCTTTAGCAGTGAGTTTACAGACTTGCGCAGCTGCAGTAACTGATGCACTGCTTTCAACTAAGTCCTTCATTGTTGTTCGGCTTAATGTAGTTTCTACATGGCTCACAGCAGTGTTCAGAACAGGGGGATTACTCCCAAGGAAATTAAGTGGAATGAAGAAGAATAATACAAACTTGCATTACTTTTGATTTATAATTGCTCCTTAAATTACAGTTCAAAGCCCATTTTAGAATTTAAATTGTGGTGCTGTTGTAGTGAGATAAAGTATAGTAAATATTTTCAAGCTATGACTTAAGATTTCTGAATCTTCTTTACTTCCATAGTTGACCAAGTCATAACAGCTACATTTTAAACAGTTTTAAATACAAATGGATTCAGTGTCATTGCTAAGTCCATAATAAAAATTATCTTAATGGTCCAAGGAGGTAAACAGGCTATTGGATTTACTCGAAAGAACACAAACGTTCCACAGTAAGCAAGTCTCCCTGTGTTGTTTGGATCTCTCCAATCTGGCATTCCCTCCTAATTCTGTGTCCAGCACTTTGGATCAATAAATCCCACTTCACAGAAGTTAAAATAATATTGAAATCCTGTCAGCTCGGGCTGACCAGTGGTTACGTTTTCCACAGGGTAATGCATTTGCAAGGACATCAATCCTCTTCCTCTGGGTGGCTCTCTGTGACGGATGCACTTCCATGATGAATGACAAGGCGCTCTCTCTGGCTTTCTGTGGGTCAGTGTCCTTGGCAGGTCTTACAACACATCTGTCTGAAGTATGCTCGACTGCAGAACTTGAACTTCAGCACCAGTGGGCAATAAGCCACTTTGTTCACATCTTTGCACTCTAACGAGTGAGGGCAGAAATGGGAAAATGATTAGAGGCATACAAACAAGTACATAAACAAGACGATGAGCCCGGATGTTCGGCGAGGACCAGTCCCCCCGGCCCACACACACCCTTGCCCCTTGCGCCAGTTCCACCTTGGCTTTCACATCCATATGGTTTTTGTTTTTGTTTTTAAGCATATCCTGTCTGGTACAGCCTACCAGAAACAGTCTTTTGATATATTTTAACACAAATTAAAAAAAAATGATTGCAAGGCTTTTCTCCCAGACTTTTATAAGTATGGTGCATGCCCACTGTGTCTTGAAAGAATTACCATTTGTTGGGATAAGTGATCACTTTAGACAGCTTGGAAACATGAGTCATTTTTCTTACAGAGCTTTTATTGCTTCTTTCTCAAGGGTTATTTTATTCAGCAGTGCAAGGTTATCCAAAATCAAACATGAGTTGCATTGTTTGATACCAAAGTACACGTCTCAGGAGAATCTCTGCATCTGTGGGGTGTGGGGACGGGCCTGGGTGAACGAAAAGGACTGCTGACGGTGGCCTAGATTCAGCAACTGCACTAGACAAAGAGGAAAACTCTGAGGGGTTGGCCTCAAATGGCAGCAGTCTGTGGGTTATGGAAACATGTAGAAATGTCTTTTTTTAATTTGGAAGTGAGACATGGCCTTCTTTTTTCCTATGTGTGTTTTCTCCTCAGTGCTAGAACTGCCCCAGTTGAAGTCTGCAGTTCTTGCAGCCAGAAGGTGAATAAATGATTCTTTCTCTGCCTCCCCTCAAGGCTGGTTGCTGAAGACAAGGCTGAGGAGCCAGTGTGGAGAAAGAGACGTCGGCCTCCGACTCTCAGAAAGCCCCGCCACCCTGCCTAGGCTCATGCTGCTAACGATGATACTCTCCTCCAGTCTTCTGGTCACTTTTATCTGGGGATTTTAAAATACTTTGTAAATCTAGTAATTAAATTTCCATGTGCCTCCCAGAACCAAAGTTCTACGCTCACTTTTCCAGGTGGTTACACTGAAGCATTCTGGGTAAATTGTTTAAGGTAATTAGAATCAGGCAGAACACTGGGGAACATTTAGTGTAACAGAGCAGCATTGTTGTTGTTTCCTTGTCTATTTGCCTTGTTTTTCCCCTGGCTTCAGAAATCCACTAAAGTTCTAAGAAATCATGTACGTGGTACATGAGCCATACGATAAACTTAGAAAATTAAATGCAAAGGAATGGGAAAGTTTCTAGTTCTCATTATTGAAAAGTAACAGTTTTATTGATCTCACTTTCATGGCTTTTTCAATGAAAGATGTAAAATTTTACGCTGTAACCCTCAATCCTCTGAAAGCATGAGCTCTGCCACTACGAAGCTCCCTTAACAGAGATGTGAGCTACAGAGAGAGTAGGAGTTAGAAATTTGAACAGAAACTTTCCACACTAGGATTCTCAGTAAATTTAAGTTTTGGCTGAAAGAAGGTAGGAGAGACGAAAAATTTCTCGAAACTTTGCACTAAAAAAAAAAAAAAAAAAAGAAAAAAAAGAAAAAAAATCAATGATACCTAGTGAATCAAGTTTGAACTTGAGACGAAAATATTTCCATATATTTTAACTTGGAATTCACTTATTATTTCCCCTCTGCGTCATGACCAGTAAAAGGTAACCAAGAAAACATTTAGACTAAGAATATTTTTGTGGTAAAAAAAAGTTGTTTTAGTGTTACCAAGAGGGATATATCATCCAGTTAATGCAATTATTAAAAGGATGAGAAAAGCTAAGTATAAATGATAAGAAAAGCTGACCCAATATCTCTCATCTTTAATTTCAAATCGTCATCCTAATGGGTTAGCCCGCCGGCAAAGACTACCACTCTCAAAGCTCTGTGACCGGGCTTGGTGGGACGGCTTAAAGTACCAAATAAACGTTGGGCTTTGGTCTTCTTTGCAAAAATATAAAAATGATTTAGTTGATAAACGAATAGAGGAGGATTGGTTGTTTTAATAGTACAAGGAAATAAAATTAGAAGCCAGACTGCCTGGGTTTAAGCCCAGCTTTACTATTTAGTAACTTTATGACTCTGAACAAGTTGCTTAACCTTTCTGTGCATAAGAGGTTAGGCATCCCTGTTTGTGAATAGGGATGATGAGCTTCCCCGCTCCCACATGTAGCCTGTGTGTCCTGTGTCATCACTTAGCGCATCACTGGCATTCAGTAAGTATAGGACATTGACTTACTATTATTATTATTATTATCACTACTAGTTATTATTATCTCTTACCACCTGATGACAGTAAGTTGTGCTCTGAATTTCTCAGTGAGGATGTAATATTTAGATCACTGCTGAGAAAATGCTGTTCTATAGGTATGTCAGTTTGAAGACAAAAATAAGAATATTTTCTGAAGTACTAGTTTATTGGGAGATTCTTTACTTCATTTTTGGAAGAATTTCTGGACCAGGGAAATTCTGAGATGAGCAAAATACAAGAAAATTCACAGATTTTTCTTTTAGATTTAGACTTTGGAATCTGATTAAATAATAGATAACAAATAAATAAAATAAAATATTCATAAATTATTTTTTCCTCCAACTACCCCTCCCATCCACGCATTCAGGCTGTTACCAGTATAAATAAATACTCAGGGATTCGGCTCCTGAGATGGCTGCTGGAAATGAGAAGATTCATTTGCAGGCAGGGGCTCCAGCACAGCCCTTTGGCCAGGAACAGTGTCCAGGAACAGTCTAGGGAAAGGCTAAAGGCAGCTGCCAAGGTAGCCACCTCTGAACTTCCCAGTACCTGTTAAGTTAGTTCTCAGCTAATTGGATTCCAAGTAACTTGATTGAAAGCAGGGAATCATTTGTGTCCTGGGAGCAAGATCAAGCTTAGGGAGGCAAAGACTGCTTATGAGTGTCCCAGGACCTGCCTGCACCAGGGGTTGAGGGGAGCAGATCTGGAGATGAATTCTGGTGCTGCTTCCTGCCAGGATTTGTTTGTCCTTGGCCAAATGACTTCACCTCTCCAAACCTCAGTTTCTTCATCTATGAAATGGGGACAGTGATAAGACCACCTCATCATAGGATGTTGTGAGGCTTACATGAGGTAACGCCTACAGAGTGAGCACTTAGTTTATTACCTCTTGTTACTGTTACCACCAACACATGTGCCTCTGAGAACAACTATTCTGTATTATTTCTCTGGGATCCCTGTCAAGCGGTATATAGGCTCTGAGTAAGGGCTACACATTGGCACACATAAGCAAATTAATGAATAGATTTTAACAAAGAGCAGGTGAATTATGATAAGGTGGGAGTGAGGAGAGATCTGGGGGAAGATCCAGGGTTGGGGACTGCCAAGCCTTGGATAACGGGCCCATTAAATGGTGACTCCTGGGCACTCAAGAAGGACACCTAGTCTTGATGGAATGTAGGGGGTTCCTATGAAGGAGTGGCCCTGAGGAAGATCTCATTCCTACTTCTTGGGTTTTCCTTCTAGGGACTGCCTGGACTGGAAGAATTGGTCTTCAGGGTGATGAAAACCTATTCACCAAAGAAAGTCAACCATGACTGGTCTTTCATTTTATAAGTTTTTAAACTCCATGAGATATTAGTCTAGTAATGATTACTAAAAATAATTTATCCCAGGGACACAAGGATGATTCAACACATGCAAATCAACGTGACACACCACACACCAACAAAAGAAAGGACAAAAAACACATGCTAATCTCAATAGATGCAGAAAAAGCATTTGATAAAATTCAACAGCCTGATAAAAACTCTTACTAAAGTGAGTATAGAGGGGACATATCTCAATATAATACAAGCTATTTATGACAAATCCACAGCCAGCTTAATACTCAGTGGTGAAAAACTGAAAGCCTTGCCACTAAAATCTGAAACAAGACAAGGATGTCCACTCTCACCACTTCTATTCAACATAGTTTGGAAGTCCTAGCCACAGCAATCAGGCAAGAAAAAGAAATAAAAGGGATCCAAATTGGAAGAGAAGAGGTAAAATTGTCACTATATGTGGATGACGTGATACTATATACAGGAAACCCTAAAAACTCCACACAAAAACTAATAGAGCTGATAAAAAAATACAGCAAGGTAGCAGGATATAAGATTAACGTACAGAAATCAGTTGCATTTTTTTGCAGTAACAATGAAATAGCAGGAAAAGAAAGTAAAGAAACAATCACTTTTAAAATCACATCCAAAACAATAAAATACTTAGAAATAGAACTGACCAAGGAAGTGAATGACTTATACATGAAGAACTACAAAACACTGAGTAAGGAAATTAAAGAGGACTTAAAGAAATGGAAAGATAATCCATGCTCTTGGATTGGAAGAATCAATATTGTTAAGATGGCTATACTGCCCAAGGCAATCCACAGATTTAATGTGATCCCTATCAAATTACCAAGGACATTTTTCACAGAACTAGAACAAATAATCCTAAACTTCATATAGAATCACAAAAGACTCAGAATTGCCAGAGCAATACTGAAGAAAAAGAACAAAGCTGGAGGAATAACCCTCCTAGACTTCAGACTATACTATAGAGCTACAGTAATCAAAACATTGTGGTATTAACATAAAAACAGACATATGGATCAATGAAACAGAATAGAGAGCCCGGAAATAAACTCACAGACCTATGGTCAATTACTCTTTGACAAAGGAGACAAGAATATACAATGGAGAAAAGTTTCTTCAGCAAGTGGTGTTGGGAAAACTGGACAGCAGCATGTAAATCAATGAAGTTAGAACACTCCCTCACAGCATACACAAAAATAAACTCAAAATGGCCTAAAGACTTAAATATAAGACAAAACACGATAAATCTCCTAGAAGAAAACATAGGCAAAACATTCTTTGATATAAATCTTAGCAGTGTTCTCCTAGGGCAGTATACCCAGGCAACAGAAATAAAAGCAAAGATAAACAAATGGGACCTAATTAAACTTACAAGCTTTTGCACAGCAAAAGAAACCATAAGTAAAACAAAACGACAACCTATGGAACGGGAGAAAATATTTGCAAATGATGCAACTGACAAAGACAATTTCTAGAATATATAAACAGCTCATACAAATTAATAATAAAACAAACAAAAAACCCAAGCCAAAAATTGGCAGAAGACCTAAACAAGCAATTCTTCAATGAAGACACAGAAATGGCCAATAGGCACATGAAAAAAATGCTCAATATCACTAATTACCAGAGAAATGCAAGTCAAAACTACAATGAGGTATCAACTCACACCAGACAGAATGGCCATCATTCAAAAGTCCATGAACAATAAATGCTGGAGAGGGTGTGGAGAAAAGGGAACCCTTCTACACTGCTGGTGGGAATGTAGTTTGGTGCAGCCATTATGGAAAATGGTATGGAGATTCCTCAAAAAACTAAAAATACACTTACCATATGATCTAGCAATCCCACTGCTGGGCATATATCTGAAGGGAATTCTAATGAGAAAAGACACATGTACCTCTATATTCATAGCAGCACTATTTACAATAGCCAAGATATGGAAGCAACCTAAATGTCCACCAACAGATGACTGGATAGAGAAGTTGTGGTATATTTATACAATGGAATACTACGCAGCCTTAAGAGAGAATAAAATAATGCCACTTGCAGTAAACTGGATGGACCTGGAGACTGTCATTCTAAGTGAAGTAAGCCAGGAAGAGAAAGAAAAATGCCATATGATATCACTTATATGTGGAGACTAAAAAAAGAAAAGAAAAAAAGGAAAAAGGGGGCACTAATGAACTCATCTACAAAACAGAAACAGACTTGCAGACATAGTAAACAATTTTATGGTTACTGGGGGAAAGGATTTGGGAAGGGATAAATTTGGGAGTTTGAGATTTGCAAAGGTTAATCAGTATACATAAAAATAGATAAAAAGAAAATTTCTTCTGTGTAGCACAGGGAATTATATTCAATACCTTGTAACAACCTTTAATGAAAAAGAATATGAAAACGACTATATGTATATATATGTATGACTGGGACATTATGTTGTACTCTAGAAATTGACACATTGTAACTGACTATACTTCAATTAAAAAATAAAATAAAATAAATAAAATAAAGAGAAAAAATTTATATGCCAGGCATTGCTTTAGGCAGTTTTACGTATTTATTTATGTTTAACCTTTCTAAATTTAATCCTGTCAGCCTTACATAGATGGCAAAATTGAAGCTCAAAAAGGTTACAAAACTCATTTTGGGTCACACAGCTAGTTGGTCTGAGAACTGGAACCACAGATCAGGTTTGTCTGACTCCAAAACCACTCGGTTTTGGGAGTATTCTTGACATCTTAATGCAAAAAGGTTTCTGCCTGTCAATGCTTCTGCGTTTTTGGCTGATACTAGGGATAAGCCAACCTGTGGGGACATCAATATCGGGAGGTTTGCTCTGCCACCTTAGAGAAAGTGAAAATATATATTTTTTAAAGGTGGTTTCTAGGTCGCAGGCATTCAGAATAGCCTGATTACATTTCTTCAGCTACCCCTCTCTTCCCAAATTTTGTAAAATTACATGAGTGAAAGGTAATTTTAACACACCAAGAAGTTTTAAAGCCCCATCATTACAGGAAGCTGAATGTAATCTCAAAAATATTAGCACAAGGTTTAAATTATATTGATGCATTCAGCCTACGTGTCACTTTTTGAGCTTAGCTAGAGAGGTTTTACTTGATTAGCCTTTGGATTGACTCACTGACATTTTGTGGATGTACATCATTGAGAGGTCTTAATTATAAAACTTATTATTCACTAGTCTGTCTGCCTCATCCTCAAAGCCCATTGAAAATATTAAATAGCCTTGTCATTCCCATCCTTCAGCCAATACATAATACAGTTTACATTTGTGATAAAACCATTCTGGAAAAGTTGTGCATAAAATAGGTCACATCTTCCCACTGATACCAAAATAATAACCATGTTCTGGTTTAATTTCTGAATGATCTTGAGTTAGTACAGATTTCTAGCTGATATCTAAAATATCTAACGATTGGTTTTTCTCTATCCAAGTAATACATAATCTGCAAATAAACAATTATCCTAGGAGAGTTACTAAAAGGAATTCTTTAGGTTGAATCTTTCTGTAATACAATCACTCTGAAATTGAACTGTCTTGAAGGTTTGGTCTTTACTATGATATTTTTTTCATGTAGCTACACTTACATCTACTGCTTTTTGAGTAGTAGAATCTGATCCAGCAGGGTCAAAGATTTTCAGATGAAGGAGCCTGATTTTCTCCTCGACTATCATCATGTACCAGCTAAATACTCTTTAGGGAGGGGAATGACAAGACATTATAGCTTTTTTCTTCTGAGGCTATTGGAAGGGTGGAGGTCCTTATTGTATGGTTTCTAGGACATATTCTGTGGACCTAACTAGTTTCTCTTTTTTTTACATCTCTTCTCACCCACCTGACCGAAAATAGTTTCACTTTACCCAAGGCCAGAGATTTCTGGTGGCAATGACAATTTATGGAATATACCTAAATTCTTCTCAGAGAGATTTGGGAATATATCAAGGGCTGAAAGCCAGCCCCTAGGCCCTACAATGTGAACTAGACCCATGATTAGAATCTTAAGTAACTTGCCACATATGCTGAAGTGGGTCTCATTGGTAATCTGGGTTTTGGTAGAGTTGAATGACAAAATTAGGCAAACAGTTTCAAAGGCAAAACATGAATCTACTTATTACTGATCTGCCAATGGGTTTTTTCCCCAGGTGCTTTACATTAATCTTTCAGAACTCTCACCTAAGAGACATGCTTTCAAAAATAGCTGAACAGAGGCTTATGAATTTAGGAAGCAATTGGATTCAGATTCATTGTGACTCTGATGTCTTGACTTAATCCATGGAGTATAAGAGCAACTCCTGAAATGCAGCGCTCTTGTATTTATTTTCATAAAATGTTGCCAAGCCTGCCTAAATTGTATCATTGGAGGAGCTGGGATACACAGGGATGTATCCTTCCATGACCAGGTTGGACCAGTCAGCATCTTTCTTTGGAGAATGCATGTTCCCTGTGCCTGTAAACTCTTTATGAGATTCAGAGGAAGAACCAGTAAGCAGAGAGTTATGACTCTCACCTAAGGGTCTATCTTTTGGATTACAAAAGTGCAAACAGCTGTACCTCTGTCAAACTGCCCTCAGAGATGCAGAGCCTGGTGAGAAGTGAGATGGTAAAGGCTGTGCATGTGCATGTGCATGTGCATGTGCGGTGCAGGAGGGAGCTGTGGCTGGGGGATGTGAACTCAGCATACTTTTCCTGATGAAACTGTACTTGAGATCTTGACAGTTTATATATTCAGACTGGTTTTGCTTGGGAACTCAGTATTATTCATTGCAGTGGAAATAGTACATCAAATTTTTTATCCTTGAAGCAAGGTGATATCAACTGTGGAACTTTATTCTAATTGCATCTTAGCATGGACTAAGCCATTCCTTTCTTTCTTGCTTTCTCAGTTTCTTCTTATCCAGTCTTATGCTTTGGGTACCATAGTCAGCTTTGAGGTGCTATGAGCCCAACACAAATCCAGGGTTCTTTTCAAACCAGATAGCCAGCAATGTGAACTTGAGTGCTAAGGTAGATTATGAGTTCTTTAAAATGGCCACAAAAATGACTGGTCTTCCTTATCTCCTTAAAATCAAAGTTCAAGTGACCTTCACTATCCATGTCTTTCACTGATTTTAATATATTAGATGTGACTTTAAAACCCAAATTCAGTAGCTGTTTTGTTCCAGGGATCTTAGGAGACTTCTGGAGCTGCTCAGAGTCCTTACTTGAGGCAGACTGAGACCCACCAAAGCCACTGTTAGACAGCCAGGGCTGGTAAACCAATGTACACTAACCACATCTTTCCTGCTCACCTTTCCACACCATGAATCATTACCTGGCAGCAATAAATGCTAGATGACAGAATGCCTTGTGCTCTTGAGAGGCTTTTCTGAAAAGACTTACCATATAAACTACAAGGGAACTTGAAACTGCATAAAAATGAATAAAATGGCATTTGGGATAGAATTTCAGGTGAGCTTGAGTAGGCTAGTCCTAACTGCCAGATGTATTTTTTTAAAAAATTACTCTGAGTAGTATTTCAAATGCAGTGATACTCAGTATGTCTATAATTCACTCTTAGCAGATGTAGTATTACCCTCATCAGTGGCAGTGGCAGTCTGTCAAGATCGAGCCTATATCGCCTTAGTTCTTAGCTGAAGGTTTTCAGGAATAAAAAACTAAAGCAGATGTTGAACATGGCAAATTGTATCGCCTTTCTTCCTCCTCCTCCGATTTCCCTCTCACTACTTACTTTTGATTTCTTGATGTTCCACTTCTGATTTTCTTTCTTATTATCCTTTGTTGCCTTAACTTCCCTCCATTTCTTCAACCTCTCTCCAGTGTTTATTTTTAAAAATCTTATTTAAACTCCATTATATTTATACAGCTTTTGGGGACTAATGTGCTTAATTTCCAAATAGAAGCTTAAATTTCTTACCATGATTAATAGTATCCAGTGACGTAAATCTGAAACTTGGGAGTCATAGTGGACACTGGCATATCGTATTCTCATCCCTGTCTAATTGTTCATCAGGATCTTTTCACTCTCCTTTCTGTGTTG
The DNA here is from genome assembly GCF_048773025.1 of Camelus bactrianus. Taxonomy (NCBI): domain Eukaryota; kingdom Metazoa; phylum Chordata; class Mammalia; order Artiodactyla; family Camelidae; genus Camelus; species Camelus bactrianus. The sequence continues at coordinate 45,073,886 of NC_133541.1, forward strand.
GTCTTTTCCCCCAGTTCATGATCCTTACTATATCTGCCTGAGTTCTAGTCTTCATCATCTCTAGCCTGGACTCTTATAACAACTTTTTAACTCTCCTTTTTAACTCTCTCCACACAAAGCTGCCCCTTTATACACCTGCCAGCCTAAGCATGTCATTCCCCAATTTCCTTCACTTGTTCCCTAGAACTCATAGATAAAATCCTAACTTCCTTCCACTGCATATAGGACCCTCCAAAACCAAGTCCCTGTCTCTCTCTTTATAGCCTCATCTCCACTGCCTGCTCATCTGCCACCCACTGTAACCATAGTGAATCATGTTTGACTCCACAGCCCCGTGACTGCACACAGTCATCCTCTGCCAGGAATGCCTAGCATCTTAATGTCTTTGTGGCCAGTCCTCCTGTGCCCTGCTCAAGCCTTCCTTCTGCATGCTGCTGCTGCTGATTACCCCTTCCTCTGTGTATTCATGGTAGCTTCTTTCTACCCCTGTTACGGTACTGTCCACATTGTGAAAATTGTTTGTTTGCAAGTTACCACCGCTACTAAACTGCACTTCCTTTGAGGACAGGGACCTTTCATAGTCTCAATGGCTGGCACATAGTAGGTATGTTGACTAATTAAATGAATTAATGGTTGGATGACTAGAGCATATAATTTGAACATCATCACCTTGAGGGAAGGGCAGATAGATATCTACATGATAAAGCAAGTTCAGTAACACGTTAACGCTAGAATACAGGAGGTGAGTGTTCACTGTAAAATTCTTTCAACTCTGCTATATGTTTGAAACTTTTTATTATTTTCATAACAAGATGTTAGGAGAGGAACCATCTCCTAAATTATGGTAGTTGAAACAATGCTTAAGGTTCTATCGGTGGCCTATGTTAGCCACAGAGACCCCACTGAAAGACTGTACTTTAGATCCCAAGAAATTTCCCTTAGTCCTACCCTATCTTGTTGGGGGTAGAGATGAACTAGATTCTCAGCAGCCTCCTCTTTAAGAGTCAAGAGAACCTGATTCTGTTGGAAAAAGAAGGGTACTCTTCTACCTCCTGCATTAACCAGAACCTGCTCCTTTCCCAACGACTGCACTTTCCTCCAAACTTTACTTTCATAAGAGGCACTTCTTATGAAATCTGACTTCCAGAAGCCCTCTCAGGTCACTCTCACATTACTTTCATGCAAGAGCCCCTTCTCTTTTGAAATTCATGTTATCTGCCCATTTCATATTCCTATGGATGACAAGTTATGATTCAAATCAATTGTTTCATCCTCTTTCTCAGGGTACATGCTGGGTTTTTCCAACTACGCACTACGGCTGGCTCACAGACCATTTAGTCTATGAAGCTTGCCTTAATCCAAAAGGTTGTCATTAGTCCTTTATTTGAACACTCTTAGCACTTCATAAACTGCTGAACTTAATACATCCCACTGTGCTTTTTTAAAACAGAAGTATCTTCCCTGTAAGATTATGAACTTGTAATATATTTGGATTTTTCATAATAAGTGGCAGAAGCTGGCCATAGCAAACATTAAATAATTAGGTTCTGATGAAATGAACAGAGTTTCAGACATTTAAATATATTCAATATATGCTATTGGGAAGCTAAAGAGAGCACAAAACAAGTTACAACAGATATGCTGTTTGTACTTTAATTCTAATTTTGTAAAAGAAAGTGATCCTGCTTTAAATGAGTCAACAGCTTTAGAGAATAACAATTCTAAGATTAGTCATACCTTGCAGGATTAATAATTTCCTAAAAATTTCCTCCTTTACTGAGAAGGCTAAAAATATTCTAACTGCTTACTTCAGATTATTATTAATAAAAGGTGATTTGGCCAGGCAGAAATGAGTATGAGGTATTTCTCCAAATAATACAAGAAACATCAGATTAACACCTATCCATTTTAAGAAATTTCTTTAAGGCAGAAATAAGTGCAGGTGCAAATGATATTCTGCCCACTCTAAAAACAGCATTACATCTTAAGCTGCAAAGCTTATGTATGACAATTACCCACTATAGAGAAGCTTTTGGAGAAATTATTAAAATGGCCTAAAATGAAGTAACAAACATAACTTCAACAGACATTATTGTGGGCATGTCAAAAAGCCAATTCTTTCAGCAATGGTTAATCTTTTGACTCAGGCTGACAGTCATGCCAGAAGTTTCTGTATTTCATAATCAGAAGCTCTGTTTTCATGTTAAAATACCTGATTTTAAAGAGTGAATTACGAATAGAGTATAAATGTAGTTGAAAATAACATGCCCTAGGGCTCTTCCAAATCTAGGTTCAAATCCTGACTCCATGACTCCCTAGGCTCGTCACACGGGCAAGTGACTACCCTGTGCCTCGGTCTCCGCATTGCTTATACCAACTCTCACAAAGTTGTGATCATGATTATACAACACACACAGATATTTATGTACATAAGGTATGTAAAACGGATAATGACTATAAAGGGCCCACCATAATACTCAACTTAGTTTAATGTGATAGTGGTATCCTCTCTTCCCCTTGAACTTTTAATCTTTCAACCCTGAAAAACAGACTCCCAAACCCATGTGACTGATTGCCAATAATTTACAATAGGTGAAAATTGTTTGCTGCAAGTCTTATAGAAAAGAGATTTTAAAATTTAGATTATTTATAGGAAATAGTTTTGCTATGAAAAATACTTCTGCTTGTCATAGATTTCGAGCCCTTCTCAAGAGAAGGAGAGCTAGATTTTTAGAATGTCCCTTACCAAACTGGCACTAGGGCCAGAGATTTCGCAAATTAAAATTGTGATTTTGAATTAAAGCAGGGTAAGGCTATACTTCTTTGAAAGAGTAAATTTCACAGTAAGTATACTGTGTTGAGGCTCAGATATCAAAACCAGACCACTAGGAAAGATGCAAAGATGCAAGTGGTCTGCCTCCTGTCATAGAAGATGATTGCTCTTCCTAAAATAAAATTTAAAAATAGGATTTTAAATATTAAAAAACAGGATTTAAAAAAATTCCTCAAACTGGATAAATCTGGTCAAAAGGAACAGTCTTTTTTAATAGATTTGTGAGCATATCACTTTCATTTGAAAAATACTAACAAATTATATTCAGCATAGCTTTTTTTTTTTTTTTCAGCATAGCTTTTTATTTTTGGTTTTGTTGTTTTTTTAAGCAGAGCCTTATGGCTGGATTTCTTACATAATTAAAATTTGTGACTTCAGATGTTCGTGTATTTGATCATGGCTCTATCGTCAAATGAGAAAGCAGTCTGAACTTCCTGGCTATGCCATATTTGTCTCTACACTCCCCGTAGGTTCTGTTACACAGTGCCTTGCATATAGTGGCATTCAGGAAATTTCAAATGAATGCTTAACTGAATAAACAAAGTACGTCTGTTTAAATAAGATATAAGAAAATTCAGGGTTTGGGCATGCATCTGCTAATAAAAGGATTTCCTCATATATAAAAGAGAAAAATTTCAAAGTCTGAAGACCTTTGTCTGCCTATATGAACAACTGTATAATCATATTTTTCTACTTTTCTACAATGAGAAAATTAACATTTGAAACATAAGTAGTTTCAAACATATGCTTTCATTATATGTATAACAAGCATGAATTTTAATCTTCACAATGGTAGAGATCCATTGTTACAGCCAAAAAGAAACAAGTTTTTACTTTTAAGCTTGGTTCATTAGAAATCATCTCTGTATTTCTAGCACAAGTTAAACATAGAATGTTAGGTTGGATGGAAGCTTTGAGATTATCCACTGCAATCTCTCATTACAGAGATAGGTAAACTTAGCTCTGGAAAGCTTAAGTGACTTAACAAGGTCATATAGTCAGTGGAAGAGTCAGGAAAAACACTTCGGTTTCCTGATTACATATCCATACATATGTGGCTTTCACAAATGCCCCGTATAAGCACACTACAAAGGTGGTTTGATGGGGCTCTTCGAACTCTGAGAATCAGCATAGGTGAGTCACCAGAGACCACGGGCCCCTTCTCTACGGGAAACTCACCTTCAGCATTGGAAATGGGGGTGCTGTCACATTTGCTTTCACACTGCTGCATTGATGGAGGCCGAGTAGTTTCCGGACAGTCACTCGATGCTTGTCCAGTGTAGGAGAGACATTGCACAGTCCGCATTTGCTGTCCAAGGCCACAGTGAGCAGAACACTACACCGAAAGACAGGGAGAAACAAAATACTGATTTCAACAATTTTCAGGAGGTAAAAAAGATACTATGTTATTTCAAATACCATATATGTTAATTTTTAAAGCCTGTATGTAGCTCATCTTGGAGAGGTATATGATTAGGTCATTCTACTAAATTCAAGGATCATGTTATTGCTCTAGAAAATGGAAGCAGTAGAATTTCCAGAAGACAACAGATGGAGACTTCCTGGGCTATTATTCCAACAGTTCCAAGCAGTGCTGGTGAACTTTAACAGGAGTATAATGAGGAAATCTTTATGACAAAGTAGAAATAATCAGAGATTCTGGGGCTGGGACTCCACTATTGCTCCCTATTTATCACAGGTTTGTGGGAAAACCACCTGAAGGTCTACTGGAGTGCTCTGAAAATGAAGAAAATCCTAGTTCAGTATAACAGCAGTGACTGCTGTGGGGCCTGGTGATGGGGTCAGTTAAGAAAAAAAAAGAGTTTAAGTAAGTATCTTGAGTTTTGTAAGGCAGTGAAAGTCACACAAATCTGAGAAGAGGTCCGGTGTCAGCCAGTTAGCATGTCTCCCTCTCCTTTTTCATCTACGTGTGGATTCAGATACTTTAGAATTGAAGTTACTGTGTGAGGGGCTTAGTTTCAGCTGGGACTGATCCGCTGTCCAGGCTGAAGAATGAAGTTGCATCTATTCTTTGGGCCCGGTGCCCAGAATACCAGAAAGCCTGTGAGATTTGGGATTAAAGGGATGAGGAGCTAATGGTGGGAAGACAGGTGATGGTGATGTTTACAAGGTAAACAGACCGAGGCTCTGTTGAATTTATTTGCAACAACTTTCAAAGCACTTAGGACTTGCAAGGATATTCACAGACACTTTTATTTTTAAGTTTCTAAGTACAGAATGACAAATAAGTGCACCTTAGAGATGTATTAAAGCATCTTTGAAAATGTATTTTCACTGATTAATTTCAATTTTAGAAAACTGAATTGAAAATATAGATGAGAAGAAAAGGACTTGACAACATTAGGAACAATCTCAAATTCATAACTGTAAATTTGGTGAAATTATGAATATGCAAAAACTTTTAAATGATCTTTATATAAGAGTGCATTGCAACAAAGAATATATAAAAAAGGAAATTCCTATCTGGTTTAAATAAAAATTATGAGAGCATGTCTGTACTGATTCCTTAATAGCATAATAATTATAAATTATGAAATGGTCACACTTCTACAGGGAGGTAATTACATTCAGTGTTTATTTAAGCTTATGATGTATATATATTCCACTTAAGCACTTTGTAAATTAAACTAAATACTGTTAAACAAAAGCAAATTATTACCTATTTGTTATACAAATGCAAATGTTCATTGTTTTATGATCACACTTCTTTTGTTTCCCCCACAGGGCTGAGCACAGAGCAAGTATATTTATTTACCTTCGTGGAGATTCAAAATCTTTGCCTGCTCCCCTAAAAGCTCTGTGGATACTGCTAACTCTAGCAATACTGAATTTTGGCCATAGTTTTGGTAACTAGTTCTATGAAATGCCATTTTTAATAAGTAATGGCAGGCTCAGAGCACAAACAAAATCATGCTGGTGTAGTTATATACCACTATGATTTATTTGAGTCTCATATTTAAAAATGGCCATCTACAAGTTTAATTATAAATCCACAGGGAAAGAGTATTGATTGCCTAGAAATTTACTTTCTGGAGCATTATTTTTTAATATAACCTAATAGATTTGATTTTTGACATTCAAAAGAACAATACTTAATTTTCCTTCTATCCAAATACATCAGTTTGCTTTGAAAGGAATTTAAGGTGACCTTCAGAAAGATAACACAATTTAAATGTGAGAAAGAAGAAAGAAAAAATAGGAATTGGAACATAAAATAGAAATGATTACAATCAATACAAAAATACATACCAAAAGCTCTATATACTGTTTCCCCATTCATAGTCTCCATCAGATAAATCCACTAAAGAATAAATACTAATACTATTTCAAAGATTGTCAGTCATTATCAAGCTAATTAAAACCTCACATATTTTCTATGAGGTTAAGAGGAGTTATTTTGCAAGTGGGAAAATTAAGACAACAGTATTAACTGATTCGTTCTTAAATTAGTGGAGAGAGTTGGCACTAGAATCCAAAGTTTTGGTAGCTTGTTCAAATCTCTGGGCATCTAAACTATTTCTCTTTTAATTTTAAGTTAAAATGTTAGGATCCAAGGAGAAGGTGACAGTGGGAAGTGTGTAGGTGTGGGAGAAACGTGGCTAGGTGTCTGTGTGTGACTGGGGCTGCCTGTACACTGCCTCACACTCACATCACACACCTGGATTTCTGTGCGTTGTTACTCATCTCCTGAGCCCCTGCAACGACCCAATCAGGAACCTCAAGTGTCTCAAGGTGCTGCTTCAGCAGGAGCCCACCGTCCAGCTGCCTTACCTGGCCCCAGTCTCCTGTCACCCAGCGAGGGGGAGGGCAGCGGCCCAAGCTACAGCGGATGCGGACTGGGGGTTTGCTCTCCTCCGAACACTGTGCTGCTGGGAATGTTTTAGAAAGGTCACTGCTCTTGCACAGAACAATCCGATGCTTGAATCCTGGGCCACATTTGGGAGTGCACTGTAAATAAAAGAAATACTAATGAATAACAACAGTCTAAGGAGGAAAATTTGAGGAAAGTCTTTCTTCAAGTAAATATGTGTTTGGATATACAACATACACACACACTAAATTCTAGGCAAAGTCGTTCAGATATGAAGATTCCTTAAGTTCTTAAGCAGAAGAACTTTTACTTTTTCCCTTAAGTCTTTAAGAGCTAAATCCAAAGTTTGCTTTTCTTGGCAGCATATTTTCTTTGATTGTGGGTAGGTTTATTCCTCAATTCCTCCTTATCCTTGGCCATATTCAGCGGTGAAAAGATTCTGCTAATTTTTGGAACATGGAATTCTTGGTTTATTACTTGCTAGGTACAGTCTTCTGAAAAGAATACTTATGTTACTAGTAGACCATGAGGAGTTGTTTTTGTGAAGCAAGCTAGTGTCTGACTATTCTTCAGTTGGACCAGTCTGTTCTTCATACCGAGGGAAAGACGCTTCTCCCTATATCATGAAGTCAATGATTGACCTCTTTTTCAAGTTAATTGGAGTGCTCTGTTCCAGAGGCACCTGTTTAACATGGTAGCTGGCTGAAGCCCTCCAGTTTTGTCTGCTGCTGCTGCTAATAAGGATGATGACAGCAGCGGCCATCCAAGAAATACTGTAGACACCGAGTGTTGTGCTGTGGGCCATAGTTCACATAGGCCTCACAAAAGTTCTGTGAGATGACAATTATTATTCTGTTTTTAAAATGAAGAAACAACCTGAGAGTAAAGTGACTGGTAGAAAGTCATGCAGTGATTAAATGGCAGACCTCATGCTAACTCCTGAGTGTTTCCTGGCTGTTGGGCACTACACTTTGTACTTTGCATATATTATCTCATTTAATCCTCACAACCACACTGTCATTTTATGGTTCAAGAAGTCAAGACGTGCAATCTTATTTTGCAATCATGCATTCCGTAGAATGAATAAAACCCTGATTCGAGTCTTTTGAGTTTGCTCCACTTGTGTCTGGTCCTCTTAAATTCACACTAAATCTCTTCCACTGTCCACCAATGTTAGAAGACACAGCCTTAAAGGATTTCTGTCACTTTCTTAATGCTTAATATTATTATTGATTATAATAACAACACTACTACCTTATATTCCATTAGAGCTTGATAGTTCACAGAACGCTTTCAATAAATTATTTTGACACAAGCTTTTAGTGTTGTTACCGATGAGGAAAGTTTAAGCAACTTAATCTAAGGTTAAACAGATAGCAAGTGGTAGAGCTGGAACTAAATCCTAAGCCTTCCCATCCACACTTTAGCTCTTAGCATTGACAAAAACAGTCTTGAGAATACATAAGAAGTATTATTATGAAAAACAAATGAGGTAAAGTACAAGAGGATAGAAGAGTACCTCAGACTTTAGGGATATGGGCAGAAACACACAGGATATATAGGGAATTCAGTTTTAGTATTTTGAGGCTAATTTTTCTACATTGGGAACATTTATTGAAAATGCACTTGTGCCACTTTCTTACCCCCTTCACATTTTAAAAGCACATGTATGTATAGTAAAGCCTGGGACATATGTCTCTTGCTTATTTTAACACCTTTTTCCAGTAGCAAGTAGCTTCTGCTGTTATTTGAAGACTGTGTTAATATCTAGCGGTCTTTCCTAAGAGCCTATATCAAAGTCCTGAAAACTTTTACAATTAGGGGAGGCAGACAATGCAAAGATAGACAATTCATTCGTGTCTGAGAAGTCCCCAGGGGGCCAAAGACAAGACAAAACAAAAAAAGACTGATAATAATGCGGAGAAGAATAAAAAGAGAAAGCAACAGTAATGTTTACTAAGTGTCAGACGGTGTTCTAAGTCCTTGCATGTCATAATCTACCTAATCTTCATGGAAACTTCACTGGTGCTGTTTTCACACCAATTTTACTAGTGGGAAACTGAAGCACTAAGAAGTACAGAGAAACTCAGATGGCAGCTCTGTAAAAGGTAATGCTCTGAAAGACAAATCTAAAAAGACACAAATCCTCTGTGGGACAATGTGAAGTTACATGCAAAGCCGAACATATAGTGACATCTTCTACTAGCAAGAAATAATTTTAGAAAATTAAAGGCCAAGCTCCACTAAATAAGCCAGGAATATTCTATCCTACGGCACTGGAAGTAGAGAGATAATCAACTGGATTCTCAAAATAGTAAATGACTGAAAATGACATTTCTGCCACATTCAGATTCAATGAATACACCAGCCATGAGCCCTGCAGATTTAGCCACAAGTATTACATGTCAATAGTTGGAATCTCAGCTCTGGTCTCTGCAAATATTGCACTTCTTAAGGGTGACTGTAAAATTAAATGCTTAGAAATTTCTTGCAAAAAATAGTAAAGGCACAAGGATGCCCCTCAGACCAGCCTAGTTCTGAGTAGAACTCTACCCTGCAAATTCTGACCTTATGTCAGAGGTGTTCAAGCAGGGACAGCCCTCAGCTTGTTTTTATTTTTACTTCTTCCCTCTGCTTTATTTAGCCTACCTTTCATCTTTCCCTCTCTTTAGCCTTCTGATAAATAAATGTTTACCTATCTGATAGCCACAGTTTTATTTAGTTATCTTAAAAAAAATTCCAGAAAAGCAAGGCATAACTATGATTATTTATATGACTAATAGGCATTAAATTAATCATGAAGGCTTCAGAGCATTCTTCAGAGATAATCATTAGTCTATACCCATGTAAAGGATATATTTTTGCAGAATTTTTGAGTTTGCAGTAAAATTCTTAGAAATAATTAGAAATTGAATACTTAGTTCAGTAATAAAAAGTCATTCTTTAGATTAAAATACAGTTATAAACACAAAAATCCACTCAATTCATACTCATAGTAAACCATTAGGTAGGTGGGTGGAAGATATTATTTCAGGAAATAGTCATTCTTTAGTAAAATTATTTTTCACTATTGCTCCTTATTGCAGATAAATATTTATTTTTCTTTTATTTGTATAATCAGAATCTTAAAATTCTTTAAAGCCTGACCAAACCATTCATTTGTTGTTCTCATTTCAGTGGGATATAGGAGGTAATTTTTATTAGAGATACACGTGTACTTTAATGCTCTATGATTAAGAAGCAAAAACATATTTTGCAGAAAAAAAATATTTGAAACCACACCAGGGAAAACAATTTGGCTCTCATTTGTAAAGGATAGGAATATTAACATTTTGGGGTTAGACTGAATTCTTTCTGGAGAGAGGGGTTTAATTCACCTAGTTATGGTACCAGAGTAGAACCCAGGAGTAAACAAGGTGGTAGCACAATTGCCTACTAAAACAAAGCTCAGTCCCCGGTAGGTACATTTCTGCCCCCATCCTTCTTCAGGAATGCTACCTAAATGTTAAGTACAAACTCAACTGAGTATGATGCCAGTTATCCACTTGTCCAAGGGTAAGTACAAGAAACAGATCTTTTCCAATGGGTACTCTGTGGGAGTCAAAAGAAGCCATTCCGGTACATCAAAAGAATTGCTAAGGATTGCTGGAGCTCATCCATAGTGCGCGGCAATGCTTTAAGAGTCACATGCCAAGAGAGGGCAAAAACAGAAAGCCATAGCAAGGGTGATCCCAAGAGTGAGACTAGATTGTAGGAAATGGGAAAGCTGTGGCTTCGCTGGTTTCACAAAAGACAGCAAAAGACCCATTTTCCACCAAGTTAATTTGGCTCTCTCTCTCTTTTTTTTTTTTTTTTTTGCCATAAGCACAGGGTGAGTTTCACTGATGGGGAAAATGAAAACAGTTCCTGGCTTTGCAACAATAGAAATTTTATGTTAGAGCAGCCGGCAAAGAAAAGAAAAAGGTCAGAGGGTACATTCCTCTTGCTGCAACATGTTTTCGCCAGTTGAACCTCACCTTTTGATTAACAGAGCTCAGACAGCAGATAGTTGGAAGTGTGAATGGGGCAGAAAGAGGAGGCAAGTTTTCATGGGTGTGTCAAAAAGATATTGTGTGAAATATCTTTGTAAAAGTTAACTGAAAGAGGCTGCACACTGTCTGCTCTTCTGCTGGGACCTCCTCTTTTCATTAGAAGGAGAGCTTCTATCCCTCTGGGAAGAACAGGGTCCTTGTTCTCACTTTGCTCTCCATAGCTACTCAGACATTTATTTCAATTAATGCTATTTACTTTTACTGATTTTTAACTCATCTAGAGAAGCGGTGGACTTTGTGGTGAAGTAAGTAACCGGAAGTGTGAGAGCACACCCTCTCCTTTGGAAAATAAACAGGAGAGACTGTATGGGACAATAATCATCTCTTTCCTCCTGAACAAAGGATGAAGACGATGGTACAGATGCTATCTAACTAGAATGTCTGAGACAGTGACGGCAGCATTTCTTGACTCATGCTTACCCCAGAAGAGTCTTCCTGCATTGTTTGTGGAGAGACAACAACATCCACTAATTTTTTTTTTTGAGGTGATAGTCCTAACATGTTTACTCCATGCCCTCATCTCCACTTCCTTCCCCTAAGCTTTGACTCAGCTCTCTCAATGAAGATAGCAGAAATGTGATTAAAAGTCCCCTTAGTTTGTACATATCTCCTGAGGCAGCTTCCAGGAGAGCCTAAGAGCCTCAGAGAGCCATTTGAGCAAGTCACTTCTAAGCCTGGATAGATAAGAATCAAAATGCTATCTGTAGCAACATGAATGGGCCTCGAGACTATCATACTAAGTGAAGTAAGTCAGACAGAGAAAGACAAATTCCATATGATATCACTTATATGTGGAATCTAAAAAAATGATACAAATGAACTTATTTACAAAACAGAAACAGACTCACATCAAAAACAAACTGATGGTTACCAAAAGGGAAAGGCAGAAGAGGGATAAATTAGGAGTTTGGGGTTAACAGTTACAAACTACTTTATATAAAATAGATAAATCAGGTCCTACTGTATAGCACAGGGAACTATATTCAATTATGCTGTAATGACCTATAATGGAAAAGAATCCAAAAAAGAATATGTATCTGAATCACTTGGCTGTACACCAGAAACTAACAATTATAAATCAATTACACATCAATAAAAAAGTTTTTTAAAAAGAATCCAAATGCTAAAAGTAGGGTAACAACAACCTGTATGAGATTGAATTAGGAAGAAAATCTGAAAATGATATATGGAACGGAAACATATAATAATATACATCATCTATTTCTCAAGGCAATATATATTTGGTGTTTTATGTTAAAATAAAAATACAATGATACAGAAAAATGTAGGTCAAGAGACCAATGTGAAATGAGTCTGCACATGAAGTTTTAGTGTTTTAGTGGTTGGCACAAATTTTTTCTAGTTTCTCTTTTTGAACTTGTCTATTTTTCTCCACTTTTTGTAGAAAGATGATGTGTTATAGGGTTTTATGTTCAAGCCTCCTTGTTAACTATCACTACTTTATTCAATCTTATCTTCAATTTATTCTTTAAAACAAACCCTTTTCTCCCACCCTATTTTCACAAGAACTTTGTTTCTGTTCCGTTGTTTCTCTTATGGGGAACACTTCTCTAGCTTCCCTATTCTCTTCCCTACTTCAAATCTTATATTCCTACAACATTCAGTTCAAATCCATCAACTAAAAAGCCTTCTGATCTTACTCCAGTCTATTGTGACCTTCTCAGCTCTGAATTTCTATATTACTTACACATTTATACCTCACAATCCACCATTTTATTAAACGCTGTCTTACGTTATGCTTTAGCTGTTTCCTGGATAGTTCTTATGTTCCCAAACTTATAAGGTTCTTTTGTATTTTCCATAGTGCCTATCCCAGTGTGTTTAGTAAGCACCCAATTATACTTACTGACTTGGGCTGAAATCCTAAAAATGCTGCAGTCAATCATCAGGTCTCCCATTATGATTTTCCAGTAACAACATTGTCATCATTATCAAAGACTACTTATAGACTTCTGTAAGGGTCATGGGCACTGAACTGCAAGTAAAATAACTACTAACGTGTACAATTATGTAAAATGTCTATTCTTTATCAATGGATTTTATCTTCCAAGTGAATTTAGGAGCTAATACACCCACTGTTAGGGAACAGAAGAGTTCATATTGTTTTTCATAACCACTGAGTGATAATACCAAGAATATCTCTACATTTGATTGAAACACAAATAAAAGTGAGGTAGGCAGAATGTAATTACTGAAGCTGGACTATGGCCAGGAAACTTGGGAGAACACTCCCAATTCCTGCCAAAGATTCCATGGATAACCACAACTGGGCAGAAGCTCCATTTCCATGCACCATCTTAAACACACTCCCTCTTTTAGCCCCATGCCTCTAGCAAAATAAGGCTATTCAGGCAGAAAGATTCACAAGGGAGAAAAGTTACATCCAGAGTTTCCTAAAGAACAATGTTTAATTTGGTTTTTGTTTAGTTTTTGACAAACTTATGAGGTCTACAGGAAATACCTAAAGCAAGTACCACAATGTTTCCAGCAGGAAATGCATCCTGTTTTGCTACTTGGAAGAATGACCTGTAGTTATATATCCAGGTACTCATTCTTTCTAACAGTAACCAACACTACAGAAGGTTTCAGGTCTTCTTCGGGAAATGTGAAGAACGATATAGTGTGTGTTTGTGTATGTCTCATGCAGAATGAGGAGTCAAGAATTTACTCTACCTCCTACCTCATTTTTTTCATAAGGCCATTTTTCTGAGGCCTTGGGATTATATTAGGCTTTTTAATATATATGTATGCCAGAAAAACATTATCTGAGTCAGATCTTCCTCACTGATCATGTAAGTGAGGTAATGATAAAATCTGATTTTGACTCTTTGATATGTTATAACCCACAACTCCAAGTTTCTTCCCCAGACACAAGAGGTAATTAAAACATATATAGATAAATAACACGTGATAATACATTAACAAACTCATATCCAAAAGTTCTATAGTTAAGCTGGAACATTACTTGGGAAAAAAGATACAATATATCACTAATTCTGAGCCTATAATGCTGTTCAAGAAAAGCAAAGGAGAAAAACCTCTTATAGGAGTACTCACTATAATATTCTCTCAAATTCACTTTATGCTTGTTTTCAATCAAATTGGTGACTAGTTTCTAATTGATTTCCCTGACCCAAAAAAACCTTACTCACTGACAATTAGCAATAAAATATAACATGGCCAAATTCACTGTTATGCAGTCCTTACTTGTTGAGTTCTAAGATGCTCACATGCTCAGGTGTCCTTAATATTAAATGCTTTGGTATTGATAGTTAAGACATCTCAAAACATACAGCCTCAGATTTCCTTACTTCTGACCAGTCCAGAGCCACCCACTGAGGTGGACATGACTGGTTGTTGCAGGGCTCTTTTTCAATAGGCCGATGTGTTAAACAACCACTGTAGTCCAGTGTCTCCTCCTCGGAGGGTCCAATCTTCCTGATGCAGAGCACTGCCCTTGTGCGCATGCCACCATCACAAGTCTTGCTACATTCCAACCAGTCCCCAATGAACCACCTGCAGCAAGAAGTGGAAGAAACACAGAAAAGCATTTCCTCAGTGCAGCCAGAGATTGCAGCTGAGTGAAGGCAGATATCAGTGGACTATCTCCTCTTCCCAGAAGAGCCAACATTTCAGTGTCTGTTGATGTGACAAATGACAAATGGAAGATCTTTTAAGGAAGAGGTAACTCACTGCCAGCTGCCTTCTAGAGTGTAGCGTATGGACTTTGGAGCAGGCAGAACCCAGGTTCAAGTAAGCAATGCACTATGTTTTTAAGCTTCTTTTTCTCCTTTTTTAAATTAATGTCTAAAATGATAACAATATCAATCATGAGATTGTCATGAGGATAAGCAAGGTAACATATATGAAGTTCATAGTCATGTGCTGGTAAATGTTTAACAACTGGCTCCTCATGGGAGTGAGGGAATTCTGATCTGTTGCATTTGCCAATTTTTATGGTATAAATACTTCACTATGGCCAATTTCAAGCTAACACCTTGACATATTGAACATGAAGAAGAGAAGATACACTAGTTAAAGTGGTCTGAGGAGCCGGTCCTAGACAGCTTCAGCACACTGCTGGTAAGCTTGCAACAGTGTCTGACACATAACAAACAAGAAACAGTAGCTATTTTTATTACTACATTGAGACAGGCTCTCCTACAATTGAGAATTTTGTGACAAAGCCACACTACAGGAGCTATGGATTTGTTTTCTGATTCCCAGAAATAAACATCAGGCTCTGTATAAGATGGATGACTTTACTGTCCTTGTAGGGATAGAGATAGCCCAGGTATCCATCCTAAAGACAGGAGTCTTAAAAACCCTGCAGCAAGAGCAGGGCCCTGAGCCAGCTCCCTGAAAATGGAAATTCCTTGCTTTGGCCCCTTTAGTCTTGTAAACAGCTTCTACACAGCTAATGTGGAAGAAACTGAAATGTCTTAATAAATGAACATGTCTCACGTTTGTAGGTATACCACTCCTTTTGCCTAAATTCATCAATAAACTTTCATATATATAATTTCAGGGTTGTGTATGTGTGTGCACAAGTACGTCTGTGTGTGTAATACTTCTGCAGGACTCACTCTATTGGGTACATTAATTGGTCCAATGATGTGAATCATGATCCAAATCAGACCAACAAGAGTTTGGCCTTAGAATTTTTATATCTCAGTGAGAGCAAAAGGAACCCTTTCCTCTCTGGTCACAAAGGTATATAAAGTGGCCATGTCCTTGTCAAGTGGAATTAGCTGATCTGAAAGAATGCAAAGGAGCTACAGAGTCCTGAAGGTATTTGAGTCCTTGATTCTAGCCATTCCTGAAGGGTCCACTCTTATACTTCCCTCAGCTTTGGTATATAAACCAATAAATCCTCTTAAGTGCAGAAGCTAGCTAAAGTTGAAGTAGTGTTGTTTCCAACCAGAGTCCTGACTGATGTATTACTGTATTTAATGTAATGAATACATGCTGCATGCCTACTGTACCCAAGGCACTGTGTTTTATAGAAGAAAGTAAGACCCCGTTCTCCAAAATCATGAAAAGTGCCATGATGGAGCTAGGACTAGATCCCCATCAATTACCATCTACTGAATTTCATTTTTAACTTTGCCAAATAGAAGAACCTAGATCACAAGCATGAAGTCAGAAGATTTCTTCAATCTATGATTATAAGTCATGCACCTACCCTAAATGGATATGCTTATGCTCTTGGGGAAGAGACTATCCAGACAGGAGAGTAGAAAGTTTAGGAACAAATTTCTAACTCTTTTCACGAGCTTAGCTCATTGTGCCAGTTTTGTATGTGGAAGATGGTACCTTAGTAAAGTCAGAGTACTAGTATCCTAAATTTGAGCATATAGTTAGCCAAATAAATCACAATGGCCTTTGTTCATTATTATTTGTATTATCTTTACTTACAGCGGGAAACCTACAGGTAGAAACATTATAATTAATTACAATTAATTAATCAATCAATTTCTCAGACTTAAAATATATTTTGTCAAAATCTAAAAAATTCAGTCTAAAATTTATTTAAAGAATGACAACTTAATCCTGAATTTTGAAAATCTGACATTATATGTTCTTTTTTCTAGGTCATTTTCTAGGGGAGACTTAAAGTGATTTTCATAATTCTTTCTGTTTTATTTTCCACAGATGAACATGGATTCCCAAGCTGTTAGTACCATTTTTGGTAAAGAGGAAAACCTGTACTGAGAATAATACTTGCATGCCAGCCATAGTGAAACTCTGATTCAATGCACAACAGTGATTTCATCACCAACATAATGGGATAAAACAGAAATATGTATAACTCATCCACAAAAAGTTCACTCATACCACCTCCAGCCATGATCTCATTAGGTCTCATAATGTAAGAGGGATGGAGGCCTTCAAATTAAACACAGGTGCCCAGAGTAACAGCAGTGATTCAGGAGGTGTTGCTGTTCTTTGCTGCATGAGGTCAGGGCTATCTCCGCCTTCTCATTTGTTCTCCTCTCTTTTATTGCCAACCACCTCTTAGACTAGATGTATCACTATAGCATTAACTCAGAATGTATAAAAGTATTAACTACCCTCCCAGTTACCCTTCTGTCTTTAACTCTGATTTCAGGCTTCACATTTAGTCCCTGTTGCATCTTTATTGCTCACCAAATCATCCCTTTCCATATCTCTCTGAAGGATTAAGTCACCATCTAGTTATGTAAATAGTTTCGCAATTTTACCACTGCCTCTGCTTTCCCCAGTTTCACCACTCTTCTGTCCAGTTTAAGATAGACTGTTTCCTTTACCTTCATTCTCCATGCATTTGACCCTCTGAAGACATTCTCATTTTTTTTTCCTCCTCTAGATTCAGTGGTAAAAATATGAACACAAAAATCTTCTCTGAAAACATCAAGTGCTGAATCATTACAGTCATATGTAGAAATATTCTTGCTATTAAAAGACAGCATGGTCAAAACTGAACTCTTGGATTCTCCTTTCTTATGGTGGGGCGTTACTTCCTTTTCTTAAGGTGGGGCACTAGCTTCCTATCAGCTTCCTCCCGCCTATCGCATTAATCTCACCATTTTCATTCAATGCCTCTAGAATTCTCATTTTTTTCCCTATCCTTAGTCACCTCGCCATCTTGACAACCATTCCCTTTCTCATGAAAGTGCTACCACTCTGAGCACACTGCTTTCTCCCAGCGAGGCTTTCACTGGCTCTCCAAGGTCTTCCAAATAAATAATAATGACAATAACACACAAGGATAAATCTTACTGTCCTCTATTTTCCCATACTCTACTTATGAAGTCTCCAGTATGACTAAAAGATATTTAAAATATTTCATTGTTTGAAAAGACAATTTCTGATAAAAAAAAAAAATACCAGTTAGGATTTTAAATGAATGGTATTGGGAAAACAATAATATTTGAAAATAAATACAGATCCTTTCCTCAAAGCAGGCAAACATATTTCAGATAGATTAAAGTTTACATTAGAAATTTTTTTGAAAATATAATCATAGAGTGAGTTAGATCTTCCTAAACATTACATGAATGAAGAGCATAAAAGTTTGAGTTTTCCTATATAATATTTAAAAATAGATCATAACACCATAAATAACATGGAAAAAATATTTGCAACATATGCAAAAGAGTTGATATTCTTAATACATTAAGAGTTCATACAAATCAATAACAAAATGTAAATACTTCAGAAAAATGAGACAGGTCATGAAGAGGAAAACAAAAAAAAAGTAATACAAATGGCCACTGAACATGATTTTTAAATGTTCAGCTTCACCAGCAATTCCAGAAATACAAAATAAAACAACAATCAGAAACATTTCTATAAAATGTAAACCCTGTGTTTATAGAAATATAAAATAGTTAAAAATTGTTTTTAAAATAGTAATACCCAGCATTGTTCAGTTCAGAGAAATGACAGTCTTATATATATAATGTCAGTGGGAAAATACATTCATATATTCTTTCTGGAGAACAATTCGACAATATGTCTCAAAGACTAAAATATAACTCCATTTGAAACAGAAATTTTATTCCTATTCATTTAGCATAAGGGCATAATTACAGACAGCAAAGTTTTAGTAGCAAAAATGGTTAACACTGTGGAATAGAAAGGGATCAAAAGCTAGGACCCAGCCAAAATTGTTCAACAGTGGAAAACTAATTTAAATAAACAGTGACATATCCACTAAATGTTGTAGACAGTGTTTAATGTTCAATGTGTTGACAACTGACTACAAAGCATCATAAACAATATAATACCATTTTGTTATATACACGTGTCTATGTAGACAGAAAAAAGATGAAATATATAGATCAAAATATTAACAGTGGTTTTACAAGTATTTTAAGTGTTTTTTGTGTTTCTTCTTTCTACTTACCTGCATTTAAAAACCTTTATGCTTTAATATGTATTACAAAAAACAAGTACAATTATCACACTGTCATCTGAAAAAACTTATTTCCTTTTCTTCCTTCCACACTCAGAGCTTAATTGAATTCAGTAGTCTTTCAGTGAATTTTATCTCTATAATACCACTGTCTGCCGGGAATCTTATTACAAAAGAAAACCATTCTGAAGAATTTAGATTTCCTTTTTCATAGTCTGAATTTGAAGGAATAAAGGATAAATTACAAAGGAACTAAGAAAAAATGGACTAATAAAGAGTAATATTTTAAATATGTATCATTAGCATTTTCCAAAAAAAAACCTGTCAGCCTAAATTTTCTCTTTTTCAAATTCCATTCTCTCCAAAGTTAAAAAGAAAGGTAATAAGTAACTTTTTATTTCAGAACTACAAAAGGAAGGGAAATAGAAAACTTAATTTTAATCACATAGGTTAATTCAAATATGTCAATTATCCTTAAAGTGTTAAAAAAAAATCCCATAATATCCAAACACACAATATATGGGATGAAATGACCAACCATTGAAATTTCAAAGGACATTTGAATAGCATTTAAATTCAAACAAATAAAAAAGCTGGCCAAAATAGAACAGGTGTGACCAGGCCCACTCAGATGGCTTAAATGGCTGATCATGCCAAACATAATACCTTCAATACAGAGTTAGAGAATTAACTTGATAGGTTGAGACTCACAATTATATGAAAATATACTGAAGTTGTTGGAAATGTCAAAAATTAGTCCACAGTTTTTGAGCTTCATTTTGTTTTATATAGTTTTTCAGCTTCTCTTGAGATAAATTTATAAAAATAATTAAATGAAAGGAAAATCAAAAAACAACTAAATATCTTATCTTTGTTAATACATATCATAGGTTGTATTTCTGTACTTTCCTCTGCTTGCATTTTAAGGAGTTAGTTATATGGTGATCACATTTCAAAAAGAAGAGTTACAAAATTTTAAGTCTTAGAATAAAATTTCTATCAATCTAGATTCCATGTGTTCTTTACTTGCTTTAAATCTTTTCAAGAGACTAGGAGTGAATATCTCCCTTTAAGATTCATTCAGGCAGACAGTGATTTTGAATAATAAAAGTTCATAAGGCATTATTACTTTTTTGAAACAAATATCAGGAAATGCATTTTGCTTCAGCCATATTAGGAATCTAAATTCTTTATCCACTATAAGTCTCAAGTTTTTGTGACTCCACTTTTGGAAACAGGGATCACTTTTATTATAGAGCATTCCCTGCCAGCTCTAGAAAGCTTGGGATATATACATACATTGGCTTACTCTCTTTGTCTATATTAATTTCTTTTTGGGATAATTAGCTAACATGGGGGATAATGGTTACCCTGACTTCTCAACCAAGAATGAAATGCCATTCACAATCAGGCAAAATCCCTACAAAGATCAGTATGTTCATGATCAACTCAGCATCTTTGTCTTTTTTCACATAATCATTGCCTTTTGCTCAATCAAGAAAACTCTCTGTTCTTACAGATTATAAAATGTGGCCCACTGACAGCAGGTCTCATATTTTTAAATTTTACTTTTTCAAAAGTCACCATTAAGATGGATGGGCTCTCTTCTTGTGCTTCCCTTTACAGTGGATTGTAATTGCTACATTAATCAACAGAAAGGGACTGAAGTGTACCTCTACGCCTGTGCTCAACACTCAGAAGATAGGATGCCTTAGGGTGACAGAACTCGAAACTGGGTCAGCAAATTAAAGCAAAGATATTCCATTACAAAACATTTCTAAACTATTTAAAAAGTCTTTAGGCCTTTAGGATAAATATCTGGAAAAGACATGATTACACGCCAATTGACTGTATTTTATTGAATCTAAGATACCATTATCTTAGGTACCATGAAGATAGAAAAAATAATGCCAATTATAAGACATCATCAATTACAAAATGAATCCAATTTCATAGATGTTAAAATGTGAAAAGAAATATGCCTTGGAATTGATGAAATATGATCATTTCCAGCACTGTGCCAGGATCAATCTACTGAAGTTCCCGCTTTAAAGGAATTAATTACTAAAACTTATGGATAAACAGGAATCAAAACTTCACCCTCTGTGATGTTTTCATCCCCTTTTCTCAGCCTAATGTATTCATATTGTATGAATGTATGTTTGTAAATATGAATATCTAATGTTTTTTCTCTTTGTACTTGAAGAAAGTAATTCTCACTTCTTTCTCTTACTTACTCAGGTGGGCAGGGCTCAGTGTTGCAGGTTCTTTGATTTTCAGGTGGCTTACTATCAGGGTCACAGTAATTGTTCTGGACAATGGAGTTGTCATCCAACCTTTTACAGACCACCTCCTGTCTTTGGACACCTTGAGAAAAGGAGGACATCATTAATTGAAGAGTAGTTTACCTTCCAGTACGTTAGGTATGCATAGCTTTCCTCTGTGGGGCATCAACCTCACTGGATCGCTGCTGTCTTATCTGTTCCAGAAACACTTGACTGCTTCTCTAAAAAGGAGAGAAGTCCTGGTCATTATACTGCAAATTTAGGCAAAATTATTGTTCTCATATTTAGAAACATAACTGTTTTCAAGTTCAGAAAAGAAACTATTGGTCATTTTAAATAATTAGCATTCCCATTTGTATATTCTTCTTCGTGCTTTCCTTAAAAAAAACAAAAACAAAAACTTTATTTTCCCAAAATATAATCAGATAAAATGTATGAAACAAAACATTAGGGACAAATTTACTTTTTAATATTTTGTAGAACAAATCCCATCAATTTAGTTTTTGTTAGGAACACATAACATTCACACATGACATTTTTTTCCCTCCATTTAGAGATTTATTTTTCTGAAAGCCCACACAAAGTCTAGAATTTAAAGATTGCAGTGAGCCTCTTTGGACTGCAACCCATTAGTAGTCTGTTTGCTTTAACAGAGTCGGCCTCTGTTGATGACACCATTGTCAGATATACACAGATTCCATCAAATATTGACTCACAAAATACTTATCTCATTCTTAAAAATTAGTCTGTGTGAACTGTTTGCCATAACTAAACATATTCTTGTAAAATTTGTAAAATTCTAAACGTTTGTTTATTATTTATTGGCAAATATATCCACCACAACTTGCTCACATTTCACAAAATACAAAGACACACACAAACACACTCTTATTTGTAAACATGCCCAGTGATTAGACTTTATACATTTTCTCTTCAGTGTCAAGGAATCAAAACAAGCAAAGATAGGTATATCAAGGTCTCAGAGAAAAAGTCAAACTACAAGACAATGCTAAAAGTTTCAGATCCGGCAGAAGTAGAAGCTTTCTCCTGGAATTGAAAATAAAAGCACAAACTAAGCTATCCCCCTACTCACCCACCCCATCTCTGCAACCAGGATGGCTAAATTACCCAGAACCAGTTGTAAACCCAGCATTAGCAGTATTCAGGAAAGTCCAACTTCACACTCAGCTAAGCCCCACGGAAACCTTCAGCTTTCCTTTCTTTTTTTTTTTTTTTTTATCAGTTTTACTAGTATCCTAAAGAAAAGAGTTTGATCCCAAATTAGGGAAATTAATGTGAAACAGGATCATTCAGTGAAGGAAACTATCATCTGAAGAAGCACCAAATGCTTCATCCCTTCATCCCAAGGTCCCTTAAGAATCATGGGAATTCTGCAGGTGGGAGGGCCTCAGTCATCACGTTACATGCATTTTAAACTAAGTGCTCTGAATTTAAAAGACAGAGAAATCTACTTCCCTGATGGGGAAAACCATTAAGTCCCATAACCTCCATGATGGTGGCAAACAGTTGAAGAAGGTATATTTTATTCATTGCAGTGACCCAAGGCTCTTACCGCTCATCTTCAACAATTTTTAGGTTTTCCTAAATTTAGGGGTTTAAAACACAGCCAAACAACTTACTGGCAAAATGTCTCAGAGTATGCATTGTATTCATTCCTTCTCAACCCTCTGAATAGGCCAAACATTTCAGTTTATGTGACAACAATTTGGAATTTTTTAACTACTAAACTTAAGATTTTTGAGGAAGAATGATTCATAGCAGGCATAGCTGTGAGCCATTCACAGATGTTCCATAATATTCACCAGATATCACCCCATTGTGTCATTCCAGTGAGCAGATAACTAAGCCCATGTGATTCACCTAGACAAACATCTCTACCATTAGTCACAGGATTCAACTACCAACTGCCACAGTGGCTCAAAATATCCATCCACCCAAGGTTCAATGTTTTGTTCCTATCAGGAAGAGCTGGGGATTGTTTTTACAGGTTAGCATGGTTATTTTTTCTAAGTCTCTCAAATAGAATAATACTTGGCAGGGAGACTCAGACCATCCACATATACAAAGAACTTACAACTTCAGCCAACTTTTATAAATATGTTTTAATATTTAAAAAAATATGATTACACTTGCAAGGGTAAAGTTGGCATTCAGTCTAGTATCTTGATTGTTTTTCAGAAAAAGATAAACCTTTTCTTTTTCTTTTATTTTGTTTTTATTGAAGGAGGATAAACATTACAAAATGGAATTGATGCTGCTTTATATCAGTGGCAGAAACATTAATTCAATTTCTACAGGTTAACATAACATTGTACTTCCTTTAAATTAATCTTAGAAATGTTGTTTGGTCATAATGACATTAGTTTTAAAAAACAGCCTTTAATGTAAAAGCAAAGGCTCTAAAATTTGAATCACAGATGAGATATCAGTTATTAAAGGTAAGACTGATATTTGATTTGAAGACAAATGCAAGCCATGTATGATCCTGAAAAAATTTAGCTACATAACATTTATTGTTAAAAATTTGGAAGATACACAAAACCAGAAAGAACAAAATAAAAATTATCCACAATCTCTTTTCTTTGCTCTGGACCTTCATTTTAAGGCTATTTTGTTTCGGTGGGATCCAGTAATTAATTTACAATTACATAATACACCAACTTAAAATGCCATCTAAATGTGGTTAGCAGGTCATTCATTCATTCACTCATCAATTCATTCATTCAACAGAGAATAATTACAAAATACAAGGCACTATAGTTCTCAAGAGATACAAAGCTAACTGCTAAGAATTATAAGTTGATTTAATTTGGTCATTCTCCTTAAAAACTAGGAATTACGGTATTTGGGGATGTATTTCAGTGTTATAATTTCAGAATGCTTTAAAAAATTTTTTTTGTGGGGGAGGTAATTAGGTTTTTTTATTTTTAGAGGAGGTACTGGGGATTGAACCTGGGACCTCACGCATGCTAAGCATGCGCTCTACCACTCGAGCTACACCCTCCCCTAGAATGCAATTTTTTAATGAAGAAGAAATCAAGTCCTTGAATAAACAGCTGAAATAATTTTATGGAGATGCATTTTGCTTGCATTCATCTTTTATTAATTTTCCTCTAAAATGTTACATTATACAGTGTGGTATTTCACACTCAAGAACTGACCATGCTGGTAATCTATTCCAAATCTTCCTAAACGCTGAATTATCTTCCTTCAACAGCATACAAATCTCCTTCCAACTTTTACTCCCACTCTTGGCAGGTTTACAGATTTTTTTTTTTCTTTAAAAGTCAGTAGCAAGAGAATAACTGTCTAAACCAGTGCACCTAATTGGATGGATTTTTCAACACATACTTTTGGATTAAGGAAAATACAGCTTTTAGCTTTAGAAATTAGAAAATACAGGTCAACTGGAAATAATCTAAACTAAATCAACAAGAGAAATGATTTAGTTTAGAATCTTCTTATATGACCAAGCCTCTTGTACATAGCTTCTTTTAAAGTAATCTGTAAAACACTGCTAAGAAGTTGATTTAAACCCCGTTGGGAATAATTACATCCAGTTACACAAAGCCACTATGCTTTCAAATCTGAAGACTTATAGCTTATAACCCAAAATATAAAACGTCCACATGAACTTTCAGTACACAGCTAATAAAAAACAAAATTCTGGTGGTTCAGTGTCCATATCCCGTGGAGATATAGAAATGTTCAGGAGAATTTAACTGGTCAAATTTAAAATTATATTTTATTCTTAAACACCTGAAGTTACTGGAATGTAAATTCTATACGTATTCTGTTTTTAAATACAAACTCACTTCCATGTTTAAAAAAATGAATGGTTTTATATTATAAAACTAAAGAAAAAAATGCTATCACCAATATATATTTACTTTAAACTCTCTAAAATGGGTATACCCTGTTTAGAAGCTTTTATTGCTTATTCATCAAATCTGATGATTCTTAACATGGAAACATAACCCTTATTTTTAGCCTGGAAGTTTAAATTTGTGAGGTCTTATGTTTAATTTTTGCCAATAGTTAAAAGTTACAGATGATCAATTTGCCCACCAAAGGTTCTGCTGTCCACTGGGAAGAATCTCTAACTTGAAACACTTGCTCTAGCCACATCTGAAGCAATGGCTTTTAGTATTTTGAAATAGCATATTCCATAAGAAAATGAGCAAGAAGTCCACCAAGCTGCAAGTGAGCCCTGTGTGGGATCCCTCATATGCTGTGCTTACTCTAGGAAAGGGTGATGATGGTTCAAGAATAGAGCGTCTTTCGTGTGTTAGCTGCAGTCCTAGGTTCAGTCATGAGTGAAGACTTCAGAGATCATAACTCCTCTTCATTTCTTGCCTCCTTTTCAGTTCCTCCTCTATGTCTCATTTCTTTTCTTTCATATAACAGCATCATTTTATAAATCCATGTGTCATAATATTTAGTAATTTATCACTTTTCTTAGGGAAGTTCACCATTTTAAAAGTAGAGAAAGGGCACCAGATGCACAGAAATTACCACCTGAATTTCACTTGAAAGAGTAATATGTATAAACCAAGAGGGATGTGGGAGAGGTTAGGTGCATGAGGAAGTCCATCTAAGTCTTTCCAAATCTACTCATAAGATCCAGCATTTCAGCCCTAGACCATTCAGTTGGTAAGTGAGCAGTTATAACCACATATGAGTGAGTCAGTAAGGGAAAGAAAGAGAGGAAAATGTAACTTTGGGATTGGTGGGCTATTAACATCTAGATAATTTAACCTAGGAGCAAAGCACATCATATCTACTCAAGAAATAGTCTTCTGAAGAAGAGGGGAGAAAAAGTTAGTAAGTCAGAGCTGATAGTAAAAATATGGTTGGTGGCTAGGGCAACAATTTGCTTAACCACAGCATCCAAAGTAGTTAGCAACCAAGACAACATTCTATAACCACAGTATACAGAGCATATGGCCAACAATATTAATTTAATCTAAATCTTCAGTACAGATAGCATCCAGAGAACAACAAATGCCAGGAAAAAAAATGTCTCTCTGCTCTGCCTTTCATGGCTGGAATCTGGCTGCTGTGCTGTGTGATTATTGGCCAGACATAAGCACTTGTAGGGCAGAGCAAAGCGCATCTGCCTTGGATCTAACAGCTGGCATCAGGGTACCAGTCAGCTCCACCCATATGCTTCCTTTTTCTGAAGAGACTCCTGCTAGTTTTTTATCTTCTAATGGCTTTCTTTCTCTGTCTTTCCAGTGTCTTCCCTTCTGTCTGAAGTAAAATTAAGTGTCCCAAGGAAGCAGGATTAAGAAAAGGAAAGAAGCTTTAAAAATATTTATTTTTCTAGAGCAACTGTGTTTAGTGATGGTAAAGTAGGGTGGAGTATACATATACTGCGTTTATTCGAAATCACACTATTCCTGGAGGGAATTCGTACTACTCATTTTACATTAACAGTAATCTCTTCCATGGAAAGTGTCTAACTTAATTTGACTCATTGAATTCCTACTATGTCTAAGCCATGGGTTTTTGTTATCATAAGGGTGAAAATGAGTGAGACAGACTTGACCTCAATGAGATTACATTAAAATGGGGGGAAGGGATAAGGCAATTACCATTATAGTTATATTATAGAAGCTACCTTACCTAATAAAATAATGCATTTTCAGATCTAATATTTTTAATTTTATAGTTCCTCCATTTTGTTATGTTTCTATCTGATTTCTCTTTCCTTGATCTTCATGGATCTTAAGAACTCTTTTCATAGCCAAAAGTCTATGATGTCATTCCCTTTCACTTTATCTTGTTACTATGTTCTTTTCTCACTCCAACTTCTGCCATGTTTCGTTACCTCTTTTTGAATTCTAGGCAGTTAGGTAAAGGCAAGCTTTCATTCTCTTTTGTAAAATGAGACAATCAAATTAGATGATTTCTAATTGTTTCTTCCAGATTCAAAATTCTGTGAAAGCTGTCTTTTCTTTTCTTCCTTCACAATTCAAGTGTTCATTTTTTCCCTCCTCTGTCGGCTTTGCCTTTGTACTCTACAAAATATTAAGTCTGGAAAACAGGCATTTGTTAGATTTCATTTGGTTTTGTAGTCTTATTTCAGTGCCTCGGTTCTTACCAGTGTGAGGCACTTATCAAAAGAATCAGACATGTCAAAAGGCAAAACACTAAGTGGAAATAGGAATTTGTGAGAGGCAAGTTTCCTAATACAAAGAATTAACTCATATTATACTAAAAAAGAATTTCCATGAACTTAGGAAGTAGGAGCTTACTTGTTTTGGATTATTTCATTAAAAATTTTAGAGGAATGATGTTGGCGTACAAGGAGTTCTTGATCTTCTTCCACATATCACGATGGACTTATTACTAATAAAGAAGCTTTTCTTTAATTATATATAAAATCCTTTTTCTTGGAACCAAAGAGTAAATATTTCAGATTTAAGTTATAACAAGGACACAATCATAAACAAGGTCTATAGTTCTTAAGCTAAAACATTCATTTTGTTTAGGTAAAAACAGGGAATAGTAATATCAAAAGGTCCTATAAAATTGGGATGATATTGCTTATCATTATAAGATTTTATTTTTTCCAAAAGTATGTTATGCATAATATCTTGTAAAGGTGCATAATGCTATGACTGCCAAAAACGAGATTTAGGACAAAAGTTTCAGGAAGTAGAACATGACCTGTGACACACAGATCATTACTACAATTGGAATGCATCAAAATTCTACCCAGGCTTTTCAGTGAGTGAAAATGAACCTAGGCCCTATTTATGTTAGGGAAGAATATAATCTCTAAAGCAATAGAAATAAAATGAGAGAGAAAGAATAGCATTAGGAGGAATGTTTTGGGTTAGCAGAGATTTTTTGCCTTCAGTTACATACCTTAACATTAGAGAAAACTTAAACCACAATATGCAGGGGGTAACCATAAAAAATGTCAGGATATCAAACTAAACTTTTATATGTTAGATTTTTTTACAAGAAATTAGAAAGCTTAAAGTATATTGAAAATATACAGGACAATTCAAAGAATTTTTTTAAAGTATATTCTATACAGGAAGCCATATACTTAAGGAAAAAATAAACAAAAATAATTATTAGAGACAAATAAAAGAATAACTTCCAGAAGTGTGAACCAGCCAAGAGCATGAGTTTACCTAGAGGAGTTATTCCTCTCAAGGGCATATTATCTGAGAACTGAGTCAGGTGCAACTGATGGGTACACAGTGCATGCTTTTGGGAGCTGTGATGTTCACAGGTGCCCTGCTGTGACGCCTGGTACAACTAATCCCTTATGTTAAAGGTGCTCTTCTTTCTCAACACTGAAAATGAGCTGAAGAAGGGGACAGTGGGAGAGAGTGAATAAGGGAATGCCATGGTCAATGCAATGACAGACTATTGCTAGTCTTACAGATATTTTATTTTTCAAAGGCCAAAGAAAAATTAGGGAATAACAAACAAAGCTGAATATGAATCTTTATTCCTTGTAAACTCAAGTCACTTTTTACAAAGGACTTGTATCAGTAAAAATATCACAGTGATCAGTAATATCACAGTGATCAGTGATATCACAGTGATAAGTTTGGTATATAACAGGAATCAAAGTAAAAGGATGCCTACAGCTTTAAACAATAGTACATCGTGCAACCTCAGACAGAAAATATCTGTTATAGGGAATTTTTCTTAAAAACTGTATTTCTTCAAAGGGAAAGAATTGGCAATGGCTAAAGGGCTTTTAATTATTCAAACTAAAATTTCCAGTTGTTATCAACTGGCACTTACTTAACTCTGAGAGTAACATTTGGATGGTAATTCCTAAATCAAAGAAAAGCAAAGAGTTATAAAATTTGATTTATTAACATCTTTCACACTTAATTTTAATCAAGTCTATTTTTAATCTCAAAAAACAACCAGATTTTGTTTTCCTCGGCTCAATTTTGAGACTCCTTCACTTCGAGTTTCGGTCCAAGTTACAGTGTATATGTCCTTTATAAGCTACAATACAAGTGCGAGTCATTACTATTGTTATTATACCTATAACAGTCAAGTCTCAAAATCCTTATTTAACATTCTGTTAGGCCACTAATAATGTGAAATGACCATTATTAGTAATGTTTAATATGTTAAACATGTTAGAATTAGCATAGAAATTAAAGAGAGACCTGGGAAAAGTGTAAAGCATTTGCCTCTGTTTTATCTAGTACCTTGAGAACTGTTCTCTTTCAGCCAGATTTTAGTACTGGCCTAAAGATCCCATTATATTTTTCTAATAATTATTTTTTAATTGTTATTTTAGAATGCACTTACTGTACATTTAAGTACACATTATGCTGTGTTGTATCATTCCTGAAAACTATGAAATATATGACATTATCATATAATATTTCCATAGAAATCATGTAAAAATATCCTACTTTTTAAAGGGACTAGGTAATTTACATGATAGATTCATTAAAATGATTTTAAACTCTATTATTAGTAAATGGAATAGTATGGGTTATTACATAAACTTGCTAGGCGGTAAACTTTAAGGAACTATTTGCTATCAGGGGCTCTTTTAAATATATAGCTTCTTTTTCTTTTTCCTTTCTTCTTCTTTTTCTTTCTTTTTTCTTTTTTTGCTTTAATCACCCACTAACCTGAAACTGAACTGAGACAGGAACTCACGAGAGCATGTCTAGAAGAAATGCTTAATACAGATATGAATGAGAAATGTACATATTCCTCAAAATCTCTAGCTTCTTAATAGAAGTGCAGAAGAGTCTCCATTTTTAAACTCTGAACAACACCAGGACTCTGAGTAAGAAATTTACATGCATTTTCCCCCTCTTAAGAAATAGAATTCACCATCTACTGTAAGAAAGTGAGGTTACTAGTTTTTATCCAACTTTATTGATACTTATTTTACCCTAAATCAAGAGTTCTCAAGCTTTCTGGCTTCATAGCACCCTTAGTATCTCAGTAATTTTTTCAGAGCCCTCCCAGGCAGAAAAAAAAAAATCTAAGAGTTTCATTTATTAAGTAGTTAGGTTCAAACAAATCAATAGCAATACTATGTGTGGTGCATGACCTGTGTCATTGTGTTTCCACTGGAAACACACAGTAGTCTGGAGCACCTCTGTGCATCTGCTGCAGTGTCCTGGGGCACCGCGGTGCAGTGTGAAATATATGGCCGTAAATCAGGAAAATACAAAATACTAGTCGGAAACTATACAAAGTATCTTAAAAATCTTCAAGAGTAGAAATCAGTTCCAATTTGTATAAGAATCCAGGTGAACTAAGTGAAATCACAAAAAGTAAAATAAAAAGAATATGTCCTAGTTAGAAAAAAAGCATAGAATATCTTTCAAGTTTATATACTATTCACACACACACACACATTCACACATACATTAGGCTTAAGGTGACATCCAGGGAAGAAAATGAAAAACAAATAAAATAAGCATCCATATAAATGTTTAAGCATCAAACATACAACAAAAATTAATTAAGATATGTAAACGTAAGAGAAAAGGTAATGATAACATTTTAAATTGTCAGACAATTGATCAGAAACATTCCTGAAACACTCCATAGTATATGTACGAAAAATCTATCCTTTCTGATCTTCAAACAAAATAAAAATTGCCTCTAAAAATAAACATGTCTCCCCTTTCTAGTCCTCCGTCTTATCATAGCTTTAGCTTATCTTTCTTTTTCTGAGTTGCCAAGCAATGAATGTTTAGCAAAAAGATGCCTCAGTCAGTAGAAACCTGACCAAATTGGTATGCAATTTGTGTACTTCTACACAAAGAGGAAGAAAGAAAAACCTAGAAAGAACAATGTGAAGAAAGTAATCAGAAGTGTCAATAGACTCGACTGCAGGACAAAGACTGTATGTTTAGAGAATGAATATATGCAACATCCGTATGTATTTCTGACCTTCCTTTGCACAACTAAAGCATCCTTAAAGTTTCTTTTGTTAACAGAACAGATGTAACAGTACAGTGTCAACTCCCAGTTAATTGACTTCAGAAGCTTTTGCTTTAGGTCTAAGGGTTGTATTAAATAAGAGGAGGAGTTAGGGGGATGGTGAAGGTGGAAAGGGAATGGTTTGAATAGTGGGAAATGAGAGCACATCCAGAAAGATAGGGTAGGAAATTATCATGAATGTGCACTTTGCAAAGATTCATTCTCTAACAAAAACAACCATTTCCTAAAACAATAAAAGGCCTTCTCTGATTAGAACTATATGCCACAAAGACAAAAAAAGTTTGTTATCAGTTTTTTATAAATGTTGAGTTAAAAACAGGGGCCATATGCCTCTTACATTCTGACTTGTGGGTCTAAATTAAAGTTGGTTGAGTATATAACCACTTATTCATTTTAGCTTCGTAATTACCACAGAAACTTGAAATTAGAAGAAAGTTTGGAAAATCTGTTAACACAATTTCACTTGATCTTAGCCAAAAGGCCAAGAACTGTTACTTAGCACAATTTCAGCCAGTTTTAAAAGTATTAATTAGATGCTTATAAATGATCCATTAGGTAAAGAAAAAAACATGTAAATAAACTAAACTACAATAAAAGTTTTCTAAAGGCATGTCCAAGGTCAATGGCCACACTAAACAAAATTATGAAATTAATAGGTATTCTACCACGTTTTTCATTCCCTTCTCTGATGTCCCTAGCTACTTCCCCACGCCAGATACATATATCTAAATCTCAGTGACCTTTGCATTCAACTAGTAGCCGGTTAATAACAGAGATGTGAGTTCTCAGAGATATTTGCATCTGAATGTAAATTTACTTGAAGACTAAATAAACTTTTCAATCAGCCTCAAAGACAATACTTCTCAACCTTGCCTGTACATTAGAATTACCTAGGGAGCTTTTAAAAATCTGATGCTCAGGCCATACTATTAAGCAATTAAATCAGAATCTCTGGGGGGGCGGGCCCAAGCATCAAAACTGCTTAAAATTTCCCAGGTGATTCCAATATGCAGCCAAAGCTGAGAACCACTGCTTTAGGGAAAGCATTTGAAAAAGTGAAATTTCAAGGTAGTAAAGAAGAAATTCTTGAGTGTGGATATATCATGTTGCTCTATTGAGGATAACAACTGATGAAAAAGCTCTGTCCAAGGTAAAGGACAACTTTTAATATAAGAGAAAATGCTACATTAGAAAAATCACTAGATTTTTAAGTCTTGATTTCAGCAAGTTAACTTCATTTGAGTTTTACCTGTAAAATAGGAATAACAATAGCAATGCCTATCTCATAGTGCTTCTGAGAATGAGCAAATGAAATAGGGTACCAAAAAATGTTTCATAAGCTGTAAAATTTTATTTGTTATAACATAGCTGAGCAATAGAACCATTTATCATTAAAAAGACTAGCTGTAATGTGGATTACACCTGTAATATGGATTATCACCTAAAAGATTTGCCACTTTGTTTTAAAAGACATTTGCTTTATAAAATCCAAGTGTCCAGCCCAATGTTTCTAGAAGTATGGTTTCTGAACCAGTATCACCAGCACCACTTAGAAACTTGTTAGAAATGCAAATTCTTGGAATCTACCTCAGATCTACCAAATCAGAAACTAGCAGCAGAACCTATCAATCTTGCTTGAACAAACCCTCCAGGTGATTCCTATGCATGCTAAAACTTGAAAACCACACATCTAGCCAAACATCAGCAAAAAGAGATGTATGACTAAAATCAAAGGATGAATATACATTACTTACTATTTAAATCTTTAAAAGCCATAGTGCAAAGGCACACCAGCATAAATTACCACTTAAAAAGAAAGCTTCTAAAGCTTTGTATTTTAAAATAATACAATTCCCACTACCCAACCAAGATTTATCAGTTGACACATTAATCATGAATACAATGGTAGTATATAAATTTGGGAGTCAGATAAATTATAGAGACTACAGCACTCTGAATAAGCAATAAAGAAACAGTAGTTCAGAAAATGGTCAAGTTTTAATTCACTGGGCTTGGGTTTCTTTCAGAGGAAAAGTCACAACCGTATCTTAAAAATCGCATTTATCCTGAAGACAACACCCCACAGCATCTCAATGTTCTTATTCAGGCTAAGGAAGTGTTTCATCACTGACTCAGAGAAAAGACCGTTACTTGGACTGAATCACCAGCAATGTTTCCTACAGCCTTGCAGTTGTCATTGGGTCTGCTAAGCAACAGAAAAACAGTCTCAAAACTTCTTATGTTAAAAGATCTCATAAGAGAAAACTATCAACATTGCTCCCAAACTCCAAGTCCAAAGGTCTTGCCATTAATAAGACACACGCAGGATAGTACAGGCGAGAACACTGAGGAGTCTTGAGACTACAATAGAAAGTTCTTTGAGATTTCTTGTTTTCTCTTTTTTCATTTTAAAAGTTTTGGCAGCCTCGAGATACCTAGCACTACCCTACAAAGAAGAGAGTATAGAACTCATGTTAGTATTCATCCTTAGTTCCTGAGTGAAAACTAAGAAGTGACTTTTTCCTAAAAGATTCCTTAACTATAGATGAAATTTCATTACCATTACCTGCAGATGACCCTGGTTCTCTCTTTGATCAAGATTCCTGAGTCCTAAGGGATTTCACTTCCCTCAATCATAAGCTTTCTATATTTAAAGAACTTGGGATTAAAAAGTGGGGGTACATATAGGAAGAATAACTCTAATAACTGATATCTAATCACTATACCCTAGGAAATACTTTCAACCTATTCAAGGTAAAGAGAACAAAAGAGAGGAACTTGGTTTTACTTATGCATGCTAATCAGAATTATACTGTCTTTCCCCGGCAATCACTTTGCCTCACCTCATAAGAAAAATAGCAATTCTAAACTCTAATTTTCCACACTGGAAAGAATAACACAGATTATATAATTGCCAAAATAATTAGTTCCTTTTGCTCATTCACTTATCTATAAACATTTACTGAGTGCCTGGTATGTTCCAGACATTGCTCTAGGTGCAAAATGGGTCTAGAGAGATGCACAGACTTCAGTGATGAGGATATGAACTCTATGTGTCTAGGGTGCTAGGTTTCAATTTCTCTGTTAACCAAGGCCAGTGCTACATCAATTTGAGTGAGCTTCAGAAGCACTTGGAGAGCTCGTTAAAACATAGGTTGCTGGGCCCCACCTAGAGAGTATCCATTCAGTACGTCTGAGATAGGGCCCCAAAATTAGCATTTCTAATAAATACTCAGGTGACACTGATGCTGCTGATCCGGGGACCACACTTGGAGACCCACTCACCGAGAAATGGTAGCTCATCACCTGTACCTACCGCCTTTCAAACACTGTACATCTCTCTTCCAAAAGAGGCAATAGCCTTACAAAGGCTTGTCATAATCACTCACAATTGAGCAGAATTCTGGTTCCTAGAACCACTTCACATATCTAGGATCAGTAGCTCCAGTAGAGAAGAAAGAAGTACAAATAACAAAGAAGAGAAAAATTTCCTTCCAGGGGCTTTGCTACCTCCTTGTTTTTCTTGCGTTTTACCCCCATCACAAGAAATCACTTTTCTATTATGATTTCTCAGTACAAGTGTTATGGAAAAGAATAACACACATTCAGATTTTTTTTCATATTTCTTTACTTTAATAAAATCAGAGTTTTTCTTCTAAATTCAGCTCTCACGGCCTTTCCCTCCCAAGCTCTTTTTTGAACTATCTCCTTTCTGAACAAAAGAACCATAGAGTTAGAAGGAATATAGAGAATTCACTTAATCCTTCCTTGGCTTCAGATAAGACTGTATCTAAACCACCCCCAAATATAAAACATTTCAGTACAAAGATGAACAGGCACTAAGAATTTCCTATTCAGTTTCCTATTCCTTAACCTTCTCTTCTCCAAGCTAATCAACCTCAACATTTAGACTTTCCTCATTAGATTTTCTAAGATAAATTTTAAATTAATTTTAAATTATTTTGACTCTTCTTTAATAAGTTTATCCCACCTTACCTCAGGGCCCAAATTATGTATTTACTATTATCATAAAAACTTCTTTTTGGTATGTGAAAAGGGGAAAGTTAATTTATAGATTAAATAAAAAGGAATTTAATTGGAACAAAGAAATATATATATGTATAAATGCCACTAAAATATAATGGCATTCACTTGAACAATTAATTTCAAATATCCTCTATTTAATTAAAAGAAATACTAATTCCCTATAGTTTTAAAAACTTTACATTATAAATCACCAGCCATTTCACACAAAAAACGGATGGGAATTCGAGATCTTTTTAAATATGCCACAAATTACGCATAAACATGTTTCATGACATTTCACCAAGAGGAAACATTACTATTATTATTCATTTGCTTTTTTTGTTTTTGCTTTTGTACAATGTTCACTACTGAAGTTGGAGTTGCAGTTTATTCATGATTTAATTCTATATGAGTCTAAAGTAACTGAATCTATTATCTGATAATCATTTCCATGAAAATAATTTCTCTGATTCAAGCCTTGAGAATCAGAAATGTTTAGAGACTTAGTGAGTACAGGACAAGATAGGATAAAGTCCATGTTAAATCACGTCTCTGAGTAGTTTAGAAAAGAAAAGTAGGCAAAGCGTGGCAATATGAAGTAAAATGGGATGATTCACTTTAGTTCCATTTCTTCCATTCTAAATATCACTACTCAAAATTTAATCTTTGCTTTTGGAATGGTGAGGTGCTCTAGTCCAGCCTAGGCCTGAGGGACAGAGTTGTTTCCTTGCCTATTGGGATCAAGGTGTACGGTGGAGGCGATGCATTTAGTCTCCAGAGAGAAGGAAGATGCTGCTTGCACAGCACTTCTACTCACCAGTCCATGCAGCAGCAAGGGTGTTGGCTTTGAAGGAAGCCAACTGTCCTGCTCTCCCAGCCAGAGGTAAAGAATTGCATTGGTGGCCACTAGAGGGAGGAGGATTAGGAATAGAGTAAATTGTGGGGAAAAGGCACCCATGAAAAACGCACATGGGACAACCAACACATCACCAACCACCGCCTACAGCTACCTCTCTGAGGGACTATCATGGGGTCTGCATACACCATTAACTCAGAGACCCAGACACCAGTAATTATTGTAGTATCCCAGTATATAGCCCCTTAACTTTGATGGCTGGAGAAGGGAGTTTGAATAGGATTGCGGGAAACACACAAGCACACAAACACAAACACACAAGCACACAGACATACATTCTCATCCCCCATTACAAGACGTTGCATCTGTGCCGCCTGATTCTTGCTCATTTTCTTATTTAAAACTCTTGATGTTCTTTACCAAGAATGTGTTCACGAAAAGCAAACAGCCCACCTTCAAGATAGTCTTGGGAGAAGCACCAGCAGAGACACTCATTGTGCCAAGATGTATTTTACCAACAAATCTGTACAAATTACATGAGATTAAAAACAAACGGAATATAATATAATTAAAGCAAAGTTTCTTTTGCTAAATTACAGCTTGAAGCAAACCTGCAAGAAATGTTTCCAATTAGCTTCTTTAGCAAACACAAAGCATAGCTCAGAATGTTTTGCTTTCCATCCTGCCCTCTGGGTGGGCTGCCTAGTGGGTGTCTTACCTCCAGCACAGGTAGCTGAGCATTCTGACCAAGGCTGATGATTCCATGTAAAGCCAACTTCATTGTCTCCGCTGCCCGTCCGAGTGATGGGAACATTGAATTTATACCTAATTCCCAAATTCTGTTCCTGGAGCAGAACCTGCCATTGAAAACAACTGGTGAAGATAATTAAAATACAATGAGCCTTTATTCAGATATTAGGGGCTTTTTTGAAGAAGAAATTGTAAGTTTTATAAGAAATTTACAACTTTTAGAACACATGCACTTATATTGAACTTTCTCTTTCCATTTTCATGGGTACTTTGGAGCCATTTCTCTCACATGCGTTGTTTGGTTCCAAAACTATTATTCAAGCAGGCACTGAAAAGACCAAACAGTCTTATGGAAAGAGCCCTATGGCCTTAACACTACCTAGATTTTATATCCTTGGGCATAATATTTTACCTTATTTATCTTAATTTCACCACCTGTCAAACAGAGATAATAAAACCTGCCCCTCCCTACTTCACAGGGCAGATTTAAAAAGTACAAATGACATGGCAAAGACATATTTACCATGACGATGAGATTTTCTGAGGTGGGACCTAGAGCTTCCAAGGATTCTGGATCATCAGTTGGTCTCTTATAGTGAAAAGCTGTCCCAGCAACATCGAACTTCCTAGGCCAGTCAATAGTCCACGCACCATTAATATAGTAATCATCCCCTTCAGACTTTAAAGCTAAAAAATAAAATTTTTTTAAATCACTATCTACCTAAAAATGTAAAACTTCATTTAACACAATGTCACAGATTAATTAACTGCACTCAAGTATACAACAAATATCCACTTCCATTTAGAGATGGGATTCTTGACCATTTTCTCAAATACAAATTAAAATAGTAATTTTCCATGTGACTGTCAAGAAGATATTATGTATTCATAATGCTATTGATAGAAGGGAATGAAAGGCCTATCTGGAAGAATAAAAATGTGTAACTAGCAAGGAAAATTATGACAAAGGAATAACTGGGGATGGGGGTGGGTGTAGGGAGCAGATTTTCCTATGCAAATATTAAAACAGTAATTATATAAATATGGGGTGGGAACAATCTGTGGTATGCACACAGACTGATAGAAAAATGGAACCAAACAGCCAAGTACATCTGAGAATTAGTTATGCGACAAAGAAAGCATCTTAAATTAGTAAAGGAAAGATAACAAGAAATGGAACTAAGACAAAAGACTAGCTTTTTGGCAAAAAAAAATTTTTTTGCTGAATTTATGTCTCATTCTTTATATAAGAATAAATACTACAACTCTACTCCTAGTTATATATGCAGAAGAAATGAAAATAGGTACTCAAATATTTGTACATGCACAGTCATAGTAGCATTATTTCCAAAAGCCAAAGGTACAAATAACCCAAATGTCCATCAGTGGATGAAAGGATAAACAAATTGTGGTACATACAACACAATGGAATATTATTCAGCCATAAGAAGGAATAAAGTACTGATAACATGCTTCAGTGAGGATGAAACTAAAAACATTACACTAAGTGGAAGAGGCTAGACAGGAAAGGTCACATACTATATGTTCCTGTTTATATGAAATATCAGAATAGGTAAATCTATAGGGACAAAAAGCATATTGGTGGTTGCCAGGGGCTGGGGAATAGAAAGTATCTGCTTAATGGACAGAGCTCCTTTTAGGGTCATTAAAATATTTTGGAATGTACTAAATGCCACTAATTGTTCACTTTAAAATGTTTGAAGTGACTGAAGCATTTCAATCTTACCTCAAAAAAACCCAAAGTTTTAAAAAAAGAGAGAAAGGAATAAATGCTAGATGAGTAAATATTTAAATGTAAATATAGTTAAATAATAAAATGCTAGGAGAAAATGTGGAAGCACTTTAAAAAAAATTGGGGTATGAAAAGCTTTTCTAAGCATGACAAAACCCTCAAAAACTATAAAGAAAAAGATTAATAGATATGTATGCATAATTTTAAAACTTTTATAGGAAAAATGCATTAAAAAGTTTTAAAATATGTGATAGAAAAAGGGCTATTAGCACTACTACACAAAAACTTCTATAAATAAACAGGAGTGATCATTTTGATAATGATTACCATACTTTGCCAGTAACAAAAATGTCAGTTTAATTTTTTTGTTAGTATGCTAGCTTCTTCAAAAACTTCACCAGGTGAGATGAACAAACAGTCCCAAAGTGTCATACGGGAGAGAGTGTCTGACTCTCCGGACTTCTACCACTTGTCCTTAAGAATATAGAGCATTTTCATTCCCCAACCCCCATCTGCATGGCAAATATACCTGCACTTTCTTTACTTCAGATATGTTGTGAAATCCATTTAATTGTCAAAAATAAATTTAATTAACTTTTTGCAATAGGAACACGTCAACCAATTTTAAGAATTACTTAGTCTTAAATTTGTCTTGTATTTCAAAATTTTTATTTTCAACTCTTACAGTGGTTCTCTGTCTCATTTGAAACATCAGAATTACTTAGGTTATATAAGGACATTTGAGCATGTATAATACAGAATAGTAAAAACAAAAATAAAAACAAGATCTCTAGCATCTTTGAATTCTCCTTCAATTTAAGCTCCCACTTTCCATTTTTTTAACTACTCAGTGAAGGAATCCTAACTCACCCTTGCTGGTACCATAACATAGTTTAGAAAAACACTAAGCATTTAAGAGGGGCTGAATAAAAATTTGATAAGGGAGGAGGATGTGGCATTATGAACAGAGAATTATCAAAGGGAAAAATCTGACATTAGAAACCTTATTTTTGTTTTGCTGATGCAGAAAAGAGTCTAAAATTATGGTGTAAAAATAATGGAGTCTTCTTAAATAAAAATAAAGGAGTCTTCTTGGTATTCTATCTAAAGATGCATTCTTAATTTTAAAACATATAAGGAAAAAGGAATGACGTTTTAAGGGGAATAAGAATTCATCCAGATTTCATAAGAGTCTCTAGAATCTAAACCTCAATGGATCAAAAATCAAATAAACAGAATTTCCACTTCTTCACATGGTAACATAACTGGGATTAGCTTCTCCTCTAATTGTAAACAACTAGAAAACTCACAAAATATATGAATCAGCAGTTTTTAGACATTGGCTATAAGACTATGCAGGACTGTTGACACGCAGAAAAGGAAACAAGGTGCGTCATATAATCTCTCCAGCTTTCTGCCTGGAGGCACTTTCTGTCAGTGTAGACCAGAAGAACCCAAGCAGAGCATGGTGGTCTCAATGAGTTAGAAGACAGAGATCAGAAATTGGGAAGGCTAAGATAGCCAGAATTTGTAGAACCAGAGAATTACAGGAGGGAATTTGTTGCTGAATAGTAATCTGTATGCATAGGATACAACTCCATGAAGCCAGGCCAAAAAACTGCTATGGAGCCATAAGCAGAAAAATTTCGAGAGTGAGAATTCAGAGAGATTCAACCAGAAGGGCATTCAGTAGAGAATCATGCCTTTTTAGTAGAGCTGAGCAAACTCTAAACTCAAGACCACTTGAGATTCACCCAAACGAAGCTCAAAAACACACCTCAAAAGGATCAAGCTCATCTACAAGTTACTTAACAATCTTTAAAGGAAAAAAACAGAATCCATACACTCAATAAAAAAATGTTCTCAATGTACATCTAATGAAAAACCACTACAAATGGAAAGAAGGGGGAAAATATGGTCCAAACCAAGAAGAAAGCCAAGTAAAAGAAACAGACTCAGAGATAACAGAAACTATAGAATTAGCAGAAAATAATTTTCAAGCAGCTATTTTAACTGTTAAATAGTTAAAATAGGATTTTAAAGAAAAATGAATATAGTGAGGAGAAACTAGAAGATATATATAGATGGATGCTCAGATCTATACGAAGAAAGAATATATGCCAGATACAGTAAACATGTAGGAAAATAGAAAGTAATTTTTCTTATTTTTAAATTTCTTAAAAAGATAAATGACTCTTTAAAACAAAAAATAGTGTACTGAGTTTTATAACATATTAAGAAGTAAAATGTATTTTTAAAAAATAGCACAAACAATGAAAGTAAACTGTTTTAAGGGTCTCACATTATACATAACATGGTGTAATATTATTTGAAGGTGTGTGTTGTGATAAATTAAAGATGCACTTTGTAAACTCTAGAGCCAACCACTAATTAAACAGAACAAAGAAGAATAGCTAATAAGCCATTACTAGAGATCAAATAGAATACTATAAAACATTTGACAAATCTAAAAGAAGACATAAAAGGAGGATAAAGGACAAAACACATGGAACAAACAGAAAAATAGCAAAATGGTAGACTTAAACCCAACGATTTTAATAATTATATCAAATATAAATGATCCAAACAAGGAGATGGCAAACTATGGCCCACTACCTGTTTTATAAATAAAGTTATTTACAAACTTTTATTTTTGTATTATGTATGTCTGCTTTCACACTATAATAACAGAACTGAATAGCTGAGATAGAGATATCTTGTCTTGTAAAGCTGAAAATATTTACTCTCTGGCCCATTAAAGAAAAAGTGTGTCAACTCCCTCTGCTACTAGAGATTGAAATTTAAAAAGCAAAGATGGTTAGACAAAATAAGAAATAAGAATCAAACTATATGTTGTCTAAAATAAATATGCTTTAGGTTCGGGAACACTTATATGTGAAAAGTGGATGAATGGAAAAGAATTTACCATGCAAAGACTAATTAAAAGTTATCTGAATAACTAGATTAGTATCAGACAGAATAGACACAGATCAAACAATATTATAAGAGATAAAGAGGAACATTTGATAATTATAAAATGCTCAATATATCAAGAAAATCTAACAATCTTAAATGTCTATACACCTAACAACAAAGTTCTAAATAAATGAAGCAAAATCTTACAAATTAATGGAAGAAATAAACAAACCCACAGCTCTAGTTGGAGATTTGAATATGGCTTTTCAATTTTTGCTAAAGCAAGGAGGCAGAAAATAAATAAGAATATAGAAGACTTGAATAAAGCTATCAACCTGTTTAATTGACATTTATGGAATATTAAACCCAATAACATCAGAATATACATTCTTCTCAAGTGCACATGGAACATGCACTAAGATAGACAATACTCTGAGTCATAAAACAAACCTCAACCAAAGAACTAAAATCATACAGAGAAGGTTCTCTACCCATAAAAGAATTAAACTAAAAATCAGTAACAGCATCTGGAAACCCCTCAAATATTTGGAAATTGAATAATACCTTCTAAGCCATGAGCCACATGGTAAACAAGAAAATATTTTAATTCAAGTGTTAATGAAAAAATAACACATCAAAATACATAGGATGAAATTAAAGTGGTGCTGAGAGATAAATTTATGGTGCAAAATGCTTATTTTAGAGTAGAAATGATTTTAAAAATCAATAATCTAAGTTTCTTTCTTGAGAAGCTAGAAAAATAACACAAAGTGAAGAGCAAAAAAGGAAATAATAAAGAGAAGAGAGGAAATCAATGTAATGAAAAACAGAAAAATTACAGAAAAAAGTCTTTTGAACCAAAAGCTTGTTCTTTGAAATGATCAACAAAATTAACAAACCCCTCACTAGAATAATCAAGAAAAAGAAGACACAAATAGCCAATGTGAGGAATGAAAGAAGAGCCTTCACTACAGAGCCTACAGACATTAAAAGGATAGTAAAGGAATATTATGCACATTATGCCAATAAATCCTACAAGTTTATAGCTATTAC
Source organism: Camelus bactrianus (assembly GCF_048773025.1). Taxonomy (NCBI): domain Eukaryota; kingdom Metazoa; phylum Chordata; class Mammalia; order Artiodactyla; family Camelidae; genus Camelus; species Camelus bactrianus. The sequence goes on from NC_133541.1 coordinate 45,116,189, forward strand.
AGAAATTTAATTTTTCATTAAGAACTTCTCATAAAGAAAACTCCAGCACCAATGGCTTCACAGTAGAATTCTATCAAACATTAAGAAATAATACCAATTTTACCCAGACTCTTTCAGAAAACAGAGGAGAAAGGAATACTTCCCAATGCATTTTATGAGGCCAGGTTTATCCTGATATAAAAACTAACAAAGATATTACAAGAAAACTCTATAGAGCAATGTCCCTCATGAACATAGATGCAAATATTCTTAATAGAATATTAGTAAACCAATTGCAGCAATATATAAGAAGGATAATACATTTATGACAAAGTGATTTTTAATCCCAAGAATGCTAGATTGATTTAACATCTGAAAACCAATCAATGCATTTACTATATTAACAGGGAAAAGAAGAGAAAAATAACACATGATCACACAATAAACCTCAAAACCCATTCATGAAAACTCCCAGAACTAGAAAAAGAAGGGAACTTCCTGAACCTGATAAAGGGCATCTATACAAATCTTCTAGCTAACATTATATTTAATGATAAAAAAACTGAGTATTTTCCCATTAAGATTGGTAACAATGAAAGGATGTCCAGTCTCCTCATTTCTATTCAACATTGTACTGAAAATCCTGACTACTATTTTAAGACAAGAAAAAGAAATAAAAGACATAAATATTGGAAAGATGGAAGTAAAACTGCCTTTGTTCAAGTATGACATGATAATCTATGTTGAAAATCCAAAGAAATCTACAAAACAAGTATTAGAACTAATAAGTGACATAACCAGGTCATAGGACATGAGGCTAATACAAAAATAAATTGTATTGCTATACAACAACTGATAATTTGAAAATGAAATTAAAATATCAATATTATTTACAATAATATCAAAGAGAATGAGATATTTAGTGATAGATTTTTTAAAATATGTATGTGCAAGAACTGTACATGGAAAAATAAGCATTAGTGAACAAATGTAAAGACTTACATAAATCTATAGGTAAGTCTTTTTACATACTAGAAGATAATATGTTTAAGATGTCAATTCTCCCCAAATTGATCTATAGATTCCATATAATCTTTTTGTAGAAATTGACAAGTTGATTCTAAAATGTAAATAGAAATGTAAGGGACCTAGAAAAGCAAAAAATAATTTTGAGAAAGAAGAACAAATTTGAGGACCTAAGGCTTCCTGTTTTCAAGACCTAGTGGAAATCTCTATAATACAGTGTGGTTTGGTTTAAGAATAGCCATAAGGATCAATGGGAGGGAAGAGAAATAGATCCATGTGTTCATGTGCAATTGATCTCTAACAAAAATGTCAAGGTAATTTAATGGGAGAAATAATAGTCTTTTGAACAAACGGTGCTGTAGTTATTGAATATCCACATGAAAATAATTAAAAATAATCATCTTTTAATGTATATCTGACAGAAAAGTTCAAAATGGGTCACATATCTAAATGTAAAAGCTAAACCCACAATTTTTCTAAGGAACACTGATGACAATCTTTGCAACATTGGGGTAGGTAAAATTTCTAAGGTAGGACATGAAAACACAAACCATAAAAAGTTAATAAATTAGATCTCATCAAAATTAAAAGAAATCATTAAGAACAGGAATAAACAAATCACAGACTAGAAGAAAATATTCATAAAACATATATTTGAACAAAGACATATCTAGAATATATAAAGAACCCTTAAAACTTGATAGAAAGAAAAAAATAAAAAGGCAAAAATATTTGTTTAGATACTTGATAAAAAAAATATATATATGGGTAAAATCAAGAAGACTGACAATACTAAATATTGACAAGGATGTAGAGTAACTGAACCCACATAACTGGTGGGAATATAAATGATAAAATCACTTTGCAAAACAGTTAATTAATTTCTTATACAGTTAAATATGTACTTATCATATGACCCACTGATTTCACTCCTAGGCTTTTTATCTAGGAGAAATAAAAATACATGTCCACACAAAGCTTGTCTATGAACGTTCAAAGAAGATTTATTCATAATAGTTGAAGACTGGAAATGATCCAAATATCTATCAATAAGTGAATGGATAAACTACAGTATATCCACACAATGGAATACAATTCAGCAGTCAAAAGCAATGAATTTCAGATATACTCAACAGTATAAATGAATATCAAAAACATTATGCTGAACCAAAAAAAAAAAAAAGCCAGATGTAAGAGTATGTACTGTATGATTCCAGTTATGTGAAATTCCAGAATAATTAGAAGTAAAATAACAATGTCAGAAAATAATAATATAATGTCAGAAGAAAGAGCAATGTTTTCCAAGGCTAAAGCTCAGGGTATTTGATGGCAAAGGGTATTTAGAGTATGTTTTAGACTCACAGAAATGTTCTACATCTTGGTTGTGGTATTTATATGGATATATAGAGATAAAGAACTGTAAATACAGTTTGAACTGTACACTCATAATGGATGTATTTTATTATATATAAATTATACATCAATAAAATTCATTTTAAAAAATCAAATAACCAACCCAGTGAAGAGTAAGCTATAAACTACTAATATTTTTGTTTAGTTCTTTCAAGTAGAACTTCCTTCTTTTTAGCCTGAAAAGTGTTTTACCTCAGAGTAGTATATGTCTTCCTTCATGATACTATGCTCCTTTCCTCATTAGTTTTTAAAATCTAGCAAAATATGCTGCTTACCAATATAGTTCTTTGACATGGCAACTTCCCTGACTTCAATGTGAACAGAGCCTCTTGGTATCTGCACCACTTCCATGTAGCCTGGAACACAAAAGAGAGCCAGTGATAAGCAGCCTCTGGAGCTTTTGTCAGAAAATGAGCACTTAGTAAACTATTCAGTTGTTAATAAGTTTCCTTATTTTTCCACACTATCCTTGACTTTACACTTTATAAATTATGACAATAAGCAAGTTTGCCTCTGGTTCAAGAATACTTCTACAATATTTGTCTTTTTCTCTAAAATTATCTCAAGAGATCATTAAAGTCTCAACATGTATAATATTGGCTTCCACATCAATGCTCTGTGGGAATTCTCATCTTAAAGAAATGTGGCTAAATGAAATCAAGTAGAAAGGGAATAGGACTTCCTTAAAATATCTTACAGGAAGCCACGTTTAATATTTAAAGGACTGAACGAAATTTGGGGAAAAAACATTGTCTGCCAAGAGAAAGAAATTTTTTAAATAAGAGGAGAAATCATGTGTTTTGGCTATTCCAAGTATACCAGCAGTTTGAGGAAGAGTTCTTTCTATACACTCACCTCCTCTGGGCAACGAATCATTGAAGAATCCTTCAATGGCATCACATGTGCTTCCATCCCCTCCACAGACTCGACATCTATCTTCCCTAGCATCGGATCCCAAAATATTATCACAACCTACATGCTGAAAAGAGAGAATAATATTCAGTGTGACAAAAAGAGGAACTCTTGAACCCATAATTAACCAAATACATAATTTGTTTATTTGTTTTTCCAGTACAGGAAATCAAAACAGGAAATACTTTCTTCTTTCCACTTTTACATTCACACTTTCATTTAGTTAACATTTCTCAACTCATAAGTTTAAAGAAAAAAAAAATTCTGATTCCCCAGGAACTTATGCATGCCTATATTTCTAACCTATATTTCTTCTTCATTTATAGATACTGTAAGTGGGCTCTTACTTATGCCCTCAATCAAGAAATGCAAGAACTAAGGAAAATGGCGTATGATCCTACTGAGGGTTGTAAGAACAAGAGTCTTGACTGGGCATTATGGTTTGTCCTTTCTAGACCACTGGCTCTACTGGATATCCAACTGTTAGTGTTAGTGTCAAGGATTAGTTGCGAAATTCATACTTGGATGTATCTCTAAAACTGAATACCTATTTCCATTAGCTGAAGAAAATTACCATAAACAAAAAGGAGATGTAAACACGCAACATTAGAGGCTGAAATTCTACCTTTCAATTTTAAATTTAACCATAGAAATGTGGATTTTTATATACTTTATGTACATACTTTGGCACTTAAATATGTAATTTGACCTTTAACCATTGATACTAGGCAAGTAATGGCTGAATTCAACATGTACTTCGATCTTTGTTATCTGAAAAAAATTTAATACTGTCCCAGAAATAACACAAACACACACAGGATTATTGGATATATTTGGAAGCAAGTTAACCAGAAGGATAGAAACTTTCAAGAAATTATGAGACCAAGTAAAATAGTGTTTTTATCTCATCTTTCTCAGTTTCTGGCACTTAATATTGTGCTTCTTTTTAAGGTAAGACAAAAACAAACAAGGCAAAAAGTTAAGGGAACCTTCATTTGTGGCTTTTCTTATGAAAAGATTCATACACAGGTCTAGAAAAACAGCATGGATTTGCTCCTGCAATTCCCAACCGGTCTGGCTAATTCTCTGAAGTAAACACTTTAGTAAGGTAAAGACTAACTCTATAATGAAAAGCATTATAAATGCTTCAAAAGAAGACAAAGTGGGAGAAGCATAGTTGTTTCACACTTCAAGGAAAAATTTTGCTATGAAATATATCAAATAATCTTTCATTAAGAACATATGGCAGCCATATGAAGTAAGAGTTGAATCTCTGTCTTCTTCTAGCATGTTGTTTGTAAACAGAACAGAAGAATAATGGAAATTAAAGTCCAAAATATTTTCATAGCTCTAGCAATCACTATAAACATAACTAAAACACCACAATAAATCACATTTACATGGTGCTTGAATATGAATGGATAATTCTATCTTTAACTATGTATATTTCTTTATTAAAAATTAAATTACTCTAAAATGTAGCTCTCTTTATTAAAAATAAGCATAGTATTAATTAGGAGCTACCATCTGAGAAGAAAGACAAAAGTCTCAAAAACCCCAACATAAAGAAGTGAAATTCATAATCTGAGAAACCTTGCATTCTCCATTGATACAGATATCCAGTGAATCCGCATTGCACTGAGTCCCATCAATCACCGCAGGGGCACGTTCAGTGTAGAAATTGTAACCTTCAGCCAAGCAGTTTAGTGCACAAGGTTTTACCCCACCTGGACAAATATAGTAATAGAGGAATAAATGGAGTGGTTCTAAGGAACAGTGATTCAGTATTATCCATGGCAAATTTACAATTGATGCGGACATCATTCCCTGATTGTAAACCTAGTTGTGTAGGTTTCTCTCCTCCTTTGCTTAAGTTTCATGCTTATTTTCATTGCTTGTGCAAATGGAAGGAGGACCCAATGAGTAATCTTAAGGTTTGAAATTTTCAGGTATTTCCCATATGTATTTTCAATATATTTTAGACAAAAGGCATCACAGTGGAGGTAAATAAATGTTGAAAAAATGAATGAAATAAAAGCTATTTTAAAAAAAAAAAACTAAGGAAATACAGTTTAAGAAGGCCTTGAGAATGGCCTTGTATGACAAATAGGAATTTCTGCAAATTGTCACTTGTTACTGAAGATGATACAAAAACTGCTACTTCAAAGCAGATATGCTAGTTGTAAAACAAAACTAAACTTGTACTTGCTTTAAACATGTCATATTCCATGAACATGGCTTTATCATGGAGATAAATTCTTGTAAGATTAGCAAATCAAAGTCAAAATTAATTATAGCTTTAAATTTGAATAATTCTTATGAGATTAATAAAGATAAATATTACATAGTGTTAATGTTTTTTAGCTGAAATAATTTAATAAAAACTTAAAAAATAAACTCAAATAACTAAAACATCTAATTTTATTTTGTGAATAAATGCATATAATAACTTGAGCATTTTCATTTTGTCATTGAAATTTGTATTTTTAAGGCTGATGTGAAAAATAGGCATAAATGGTAGCAATTTAAAAAAATCAAGCAGAGTTTGTATCATAACTTCTTAGTATATTGGAAAAGTAGCAATAAATATAGATTTATTTTATTCAAAACAGCACATAAAAAGCTATTTATAAATATATAATTACTGATTGAAATTATGACTTAAAAATACTTTCTGTGAAACTTCATTTCATGAAGTTTCATGAAGAACACTTTGTCCTTACTCTAATGATGCTGATAAAACTTCTCTGAAATAAAGACCACCTCTAATGAGGAAAATTATGCAGCAAGATGAAATGACATGTCTAGGTCTTAGTAAAGGTGGAAACTAGGTTTCTGTAGGGTGAAGTAAAAGGGAAATCAACTGAGTGGTGGAGACAATGATAAATTAGAGAAAGAACAGTCCATTAAAGGAGATTCCTGTTACAGTTGACTGTTGTCAGCCTGTTTTTTTCAGGAGAAGATTAAAAACCTAGATTTTAAAAATATAAACTCTTCTTGGCAACTCATTTAAAGTTTTCAAATGTGGAGGCTAAAACATGTATATAAGTAAAAATGGTTCCTAAACTGCCAGTTTACAATCTCTGGCTGAAGTCCATGTTTTCTTCCATTTTCAATGTCTACAGGCTATAGAACATCTATATAACTTATAATGTTACTATTATGCTTAAATTAATGATAAATTTTGCTCTACTGAGCACAGAAATAACAAATAATAAATAAAATAATTTCTTCCTGAACTGATAATCAACGTATTATATTTATTTTTATAAGATTCTCATGAATAAAATTGCTCTAAATCTCCACAGACTTTACTGGGATTTTTTTTTTTCATTGCTACCCAGTATAGTTCTTTCCCCATTTTTTATTGTAATGCTTTGAAATTTAATGTAACTTTTTATGTATCAAGCTTTAAAAAGAGAACATGAGTCTTTTATTTATTCAATTTTAGCATTAATTTTGTAAGACGGTATTTGATAGGCAGGACATATAAATGCTATGGTTGTATTCCTTAGCCCACTCTATGTGATAATAATAGAAATAAATCTATTCTCTCTGTTTTTTTTTTTACATCTGAAGATATGTTCAGCTTCCTCTGCTACAATAAGTTTTCAGAAGAGGTACCACTATTATTTCCAGAAGGGATTTAAGATGCCTCTCTAAAAGGAAAGTCACATTACTGATTACCTTCAGTTAATGCTTATTATAAACTCAGGGTTAATTTACTAAGTATACAATTATCTAGATGCTAATTATTAAATATGTTAATTATTTCAGAGATTTACTTCTCCTCCTACAGTAAGACAAAACAATCCCAAATGTATATGCACCCTCTAAAAGTAATTCAAAATACATGAGGCAAAAACTTACACACATAAAAAAAGTAAAGTCATATAATAGTTGACGATTTTAACATTTCTCTATGGAATTGATAGAAAAATCAGAGCAGAAAAAAATCTGAAAGAATTTAAAACAGCTGAATGATACTATCAGTCAAGTTGACCTCATTATCATACAGAACACTATATCCAACAATTGGAGAAAACACATCCTTTTCAAGTATACAACATGGACAATTAGCTATACCATAAACCAAATCTCAATTAATTTAAACAATTTAAATCATACAGAGTATGCTGTGATCATAAAAGAATTAAATTATACATTAATAACAGAAAAATCTAGAAAATGTCAACTACTGGGAAATAAAAATAACATAGTTCTAAATAACCTATGAGTCAAAGAAGTAATTGTAACAGAAGTAAGTAAATGTTTTGAATTGAAGGAAATAAGAATACATAAAATTTTAGGAATGCAGAAGAGCAAAACAAACCCCCAATAATAAGAACAAAAATTAGAGAAAAGTACTAAAGCCAAACATTGATTCTTTGAAAAGAATAATAAAATTGATAAACTTCAAGCAAGATTGATCAAGAAAAAGAGAAAATACATGTTATCAATATCAGAATTTAAAGAGTATACATCACTACAGATCCTACAGTTATTAAATAGAATAATAAGAGAATGTTATAATCAGTTTTCATGCCAATAATTTGTACAACATAGAAGTAACAAATTTCTTGAAGACGCAGATTTAGAAACTGATGTAAGTATAAAAAAATTCTGAATAGCCCTCTATCTATTAAAGGAGTTGAATTTATAATAAAAAGTTATTTTCACAAAGAAAACACCAAGCCTAGGTGGTTTTACTAGTAAAATATATCCTAAGGAAGAAATAGTATCAATCCTACAAACTCTTTCAAAATAAATAAAAATTCTATTTCTGGAAACCAAAATAACCCTGATTCCACAATTTGTCAAAAATATAACAAGAAAAAAATTTACAAATCAGTATTCCTTATGAAGATTGATGCAAACATCCTTAATCAAATATTAGCAACTAAATCCAATAACACATAAAAAGATAATAAATCATCACCACATGGGGTTTATCCCAGGTATAAAATGTTGGTTTCACATTATAAAACTATCAACTATGTCACTATAGTAATAGAATAAAGAAGAAAAACACATACAGTCAACACATGCACAAACTGTATTGAAAGGCCAAGGCAGTGAATTAAGGCAAGATAATAAAATAAAAGGCATAAAGATTGAAATAAATAATCTGTTTCCAGATAACATGACTATTTAGCAAGAAAATTCTTAACGATCTACAAAACAACTATTAGAACTCATAGGGAATTTAGAAAGGTTACAGAATACAAAGTTAATACGCAAAAATCAATTTTATTTTTATATGTTAGAGCAAATAATTGAAAATGAAAAATTTTAAACGTGTATTATAATAGTGTCAAAGCCATAAATTGCTCAGAAATAGATGGAACAAAAGATTTTCAATACCACAATAAAAGTGTTTAAAAAATTTTTTCAAGAGCTTCACCTAAAACTACAAAGCACAGCTGAGAGAAATTAAGAAAAATATGGAGAGATATACCACGTTCATAAATTGGAAAATTCAATATTATTAGTATATTAGTTCTCTCTGAATTGAAGTATAGATTCAACATGACAGCAGTCATAAGCCCAGGATGTTTTTCTGTAAAAATTAACACTTGATTCTAAAATTTATGTGGAAATGCAAAACACTTAGAATATTCAAATAAATCTCAAAAAAAAAAAAAAAAAGAGATCAAAGTGTAGGGGGAGCTTACATTACCTATGTCCAAAACTATATAGTTAAAATCAACCTAAAAATTAGCATAGGATTGATAAATAGATCAATGAAAAAAATAGAGTCCACAAATACACTACAAATATATACCATACCCTAAAATTAGTTTTAGATTGTAGATCTAAATATAAAGACCAAAACCATAAGGCTTTTAGAAGAAAACATAAAATACCTTCTTGAATTAAGGTAGGCAAAAGATTTTTTTTAACATTTTTTATTGATTTATAATTGGCAAAAGATTTTTAAGAGAGGAGACAGAACACAATGATCACAAAATATTAAAAAATTTAAAAATTAGAATTCATCAAAATTGCAAGTTTATACTCATTCAAACACCACTAAAAAAGTTATAAGAAAGCCACAGATTGTGAGAAAATATTTGTGAAAACTATCTGATAAATGAACAAATTGAGAATAAAAAGATAATTAGCCAATTTAAAAATAGGCAAAGGATTTGAACAAACACTTTATATGAGAAGATATATAAATGCTCAATATGCACATGAAAATGTGCTCAACATAATCAATATCAGAAAATGCAAATTGAGACTGCATAGAGACAACGTTATACACCCACCAGAAGACTGAAAACATTGAATGTTGGCAAGGATGTGGAGCAAGCAGAATTCTCGTACATTGTTGGTGGGAGTGTGACTGGTAAAATCACTTTTTTTTTTTAACATTTTTTATTGATTTATAATCATTTTACAATGTTGTGTCAAATTCCAGTGTTCAGCACAATTCTTCAGTCATTCATGGACATATACACACTCATTGTCACATTTTTTTTCTCTGTGAGTTATCTTAACATTTTGTGTATATTTCCGGTAAAATCACTTTGGAAAAACATCTGGCAGATTCTTTTAAAACTAAACTCACAGCTACCCTATTGCCCAGCAATTCCACTCCTAAGTATTTACCCAAGAGAAATGAAAACATATGCCCACAAAAAGATTTACACACAAATGTTCAAAGCAGCTGATTCATAACAGATGAAAACTAGGAACAATCCAGGTTTCCATCAATAGCAGAATGGAAAAACAAACTGATTAGTACAATGGAATACTGCTCAGCAATAAAAAGGAATGAACTAATTACACGTGCAATGACCTGGAAGGATCTCAAAAACATTACGCTTAAAGAAATTTTGCACAAAAGAGTAAATATGGCATAATTTCATTTACATGAAATTCTGGAACACATGTCAAGAAAAAAAAATCAGAGCTGATTGCCTCTTGGAAGAAGTAGGTAGAGGCAGCCACTGACTGGGAAGAACTATGAGGACTATGAAAATTTTGGAGGTAATGATAATAATGATCTGTATTTCAATAAGGTTTTACAGGTGGATGTATTTATCAAAAGTCAGGGAAAGTACAGTTAAGATTTGTGCATTTCATTGTACATAAACTTCCCTCAAAACAAAAAGGTAAATAAATATCAAACTGTGGTTAATGTTATACACACTGAAGTATTTAGAGGAAAGTATACTGATGACTACAGTTTATACACTTAAAAAACAGAATGAATTAATGAATGGATAGAGAGATGGACAAACATATAATGAAGAAAGTATGTTAAAATATTAATGATAGAATCTTAGCGGTGGGTATACAGTTATTACTGAAAAATTGTTTCAATATTGGCTGTGTTGGAAAAACAAACAGCAAGTTTTTAAACAGTACATTCTATTTTTGCAAGAGAAAATTTTAACAAGATTTAGTTTGTATTTTGGGAGCATAAGAAAACTACTTGTGCTTACTGAGCAGTTAGTGTTTGATACTTGCCCAAATTAAAGAGCAAAAAATGTTTCCCTAAAAAAAACAATAATCATCTATGGAAAGATTCTTGGCCTTTGACCAAGAAATAACAGATTTTCCTGGCCTCTTTTGAATTGATTTATATCGTTATATTTTGTTTTTTGGATGATAATTCCAAATAGTCAATGATTATAAATTATTATTATAGTATAATGTCCATATGACCCCAAGGAAGTCTCAAGAACTCAGAAATATTATTTGAATTTGTATCTTTTCTAAGACGTATGTTCCTTGTAAAATAGAATTAGGTTTTAATAAATGATTTCTGATCACTTGCACTAATTACAGGGAAACTAAAACATGAGACCTTTATAGTACTATAAGTCCTTTCCTACTTTGATTTGCAAACGCTAATTGTTACAAGTATATATATGAATGTATGTGTGTGTTTGTATGTATTTACATATTCTTTTATATTTGCAAAGCTCTCAAGTATGATGAATGCTCTGCCAGATTATACATTACCTCCAGTATAGGGTTTCCAGTTATAATACTTTCCACGGAAAGGCATATTGTCAAAGTCTGCACACTGTTTCTCTCGAAAATCTCGGGCCCCCAAAGGACATGGCTAAAATAAAATAAAATCATAAATGGTGTGATTGTTGAAAAATACCAAAACCAAGGAACAATGTCCCTAAAACTAAAAGTGCCTGAACTCCATCACATTAGCTCACTCCCTTCCTTACTCTCTGGCTATCTTTCTGGCATTTGCTTTACTGTTTTATAACCAGTATTCAGACTGACATGTCTGAGTTGTAATCTTAGCCACAGAAGAAATAACTGAAGTAATTTAAACAAAGTTCAATGTTAGACAGTTTCCATATAAATTTACACTCAGATGCATGTCATAGTCCACTATGCAATCAATCCATCAGGTATCTCCTTATAAACACACATAAAAACTAGGTGAAGAAACCAAAACACAAAATCCTTTTCGGTAACAGTATTTGAGGTCCAGCTGCCACAGCTACTCCCAATTCTTTATTTTAAGAAATCAAGAGGCAGGTTTGTTACATGACATTCAGCACTGTTAATTGTGGTTTGGATCCAAACTACCATAGCTGTTTACTGTCTAGCCCTGACAAAAAACATATTTTAAGATGTGGAATGAACTGGGAAAAATGCTAGTCCTCAAGTCTAAACACCTTAAAATTCAAGAAATTTGGACTTACTAAGATTTACATTTAATCTTGACATCACAGGAAATAAAATACCAAAATTTCAAAATATGTACATGAATCAAGTGGCAGAGGAGAGAAGGATGTGGAGAGGGTGAAGAGAGGATTATTTGTTTTTAAAAGTTTGGAATGCTTCTTCTACCTAAATTTTTTAAAGAAGAAAATTCTGCCAATCTAGTTAGGCCTAGATTCCAAATACCACAGGGTCATCCAAAATTCAATCTTTAAGTTTACAAAGAATTAAAAGTGTAACTTCTCATAGTGTTTGAGCAATATGACCTAATTTGACTTATCTTTTAGTGCTTTTGAAACACTCATGGGGAAACAGTCCTCTTAAACATGACAGAATGGAACAAGTCTTTAGATAAAATTTTCAATTGTGAATAAATGACAAGTATGTTACAGACATTGTCAGAGATCATTCTGAAGACATTTTACTGCCCTCCCTTGGATCTCTACATTTACTTTGTACAGTTTCCTGAGGTCAGAACATTGCAAACGGTCCCTTGAAGCATGTGCAAAATAATAGACCACAATGTGCAAATATCTGTATAGTCATCACTACTTCTTATATACTATGGTTCAAATTTCTATCATATCAAGTCCAAAGTCTTAGATTCTTAAAATAGTGGCAGCAGGTCAGCATTTTGTTATGAACCCTGCATTTAAGAATATTTTCTGCACATTAAAATATGACATTGCAATGCTAAACCTAAAGATTCTGCTTGCCAAATTATACTTCTTTCTTGCCTTTAAAAAAAATGAAAACAACTATTTATCGTAGGCTACATAGTACATCTCGATGGAAGTATATGCTTTCCTTTACAAGTCATTTTCAGGGAATCTCACACAAGGACCAAGGTGGTCAGTGGCTTTGCCATGTAGCAAGACTAGTTTTTAAGCAAATATTATCAATTTTAAAAAATGCAAGTAATCTGAACTCTAGCTACAAGTTTTCACATAATACCTAAGTATTTGTAAAGCACCAACCACCTAAAAGTTCACCCAAGCATGGCTTTCAATCTATTTGGCGAAACAAGATAAAAATAGAAAAATTATAGCTCTATTTCAGGCAATAAAGTTTATGACAGCATGTTACAGGTTGTCTCTAGGTGCTGTATATAGGTAAATGATCAATGTGTCATGTGATTAGTTAGGGGAGTATTTGTTGAGGAAAAAAATCTTGAGAGTATTATAAGAATTATAATAAAAGTATCATAATATTCTTTATACTATTATAAAGCATTACAGGAATTGAGCTGATTAAGAAATAAAAATGACTTTAAAGGGGAAAAACTATTAAGAATGAAGCTAAGTAAAGCCATGGAGACAGGAAGGAAAAGGTCATATTTTGGGGGTAGCTGGATAAAGGCCATCCTGGCTAAAAGAAAGAAACTGTATGGAAGTATAAGAGAATACACTTCATAGATAAGATAATAACTGGTAAATAAAAAAAGCCCTGAATTAATAAACTAAGGCATCTTGAGAACCACTCACTTAAAAACAAACGAAAGTCCTATTCTTGACTGTCTTCAAAATGCAAGGGATGTAAAAGGTCCAACAGGAAGATATTACCATTTAATGGAATACTTAGATGACACTTCATAAAATTTCTGATCTATTCTTTTCCTGTGATAACCACTCCCAGGGTTAGCATAGTAAAAATATTAACAATAACAAAACCTACTTACCATTTTCTAAGCATTTAGTAAGTACCTATTCCACGGCACACTGTTCAGAGGTCTCTAGATCTATTAACTCTCAACACTCTTATGAGGTAATTATATTTAAGCTCTCAACACTCTTATGAGGTAATTATAATTAATAATCCCATTTTACAGCTGAGCAAACTGGATACAGAAAGGCTGCTTAGTAGTAGTTTCGGGGTGCAAGACACTTCTTTCATCTGAGGGGGAGCTGCCTCTGGACTCTTTAAATGCTACAATAACAGCATAGGTTTTTAGCTTTGTTAAAATGTACAAAAACCTAGTAAGAGGAACTTGCGTTCTAGACCTAGCCCTGCCATTACCAGCTGCAAGTTTCTTATCTGCTCCAAGCTACTATTTCCTGATTTACAAAATAAGAGGGGCTAAAAGTAAGAATTTTGGAGTAAGACAGACCTTGATTCAATTCTAATTTAGTTATTTATTTAATTCACAGCCTTGACCAATGTACTTTATTTTCCAAGTTTCATCTATGAACTAGGGATAACACTAGTTTTACCCTGTAGGTGAGGATTTGTATAAACTGTTTTGCTCTGTACCTGGTACATGGCAGCACTTAATAACTATTAGCAGCTGTGTGGTCTTTGGTCTAGACATCCTTAGACTAAATCCTCACCCCTCTCTTGTTCTGATTTTTACTTCAGGGAAACCACACTGCTGGGACCATTTCCTAGGTTTCTACGTCAGTTGACTTCAGGTTGAGTTCAGGCATTAAAAGGCACTAGTGGGAGAAGCCAGGGTATTTCTCTCATTTCCTCTCTATCGCAGGCAGCATCTTAGGTAGAAGCAGAATATTTTTGTGTCTCCAACTTCAGACAACAGCCACTTCTACCCACTTTCAATCCTATGCTTCCAGATTCTCTAGGCTTAAATAAAAGTACTCCCTTCCTACATTTTTCTTGTAGGAGTGGTGGCATCTCTCTGCTGATGCTAATCTACGGACTTGTCAGCCTCTTCCATTATCCATGTAATCAATTCTTTGCTTTAAATCCCCTCTATTTAAATGTTCAGAATGGTTTATATTATCATGGCTGGATCTTTTCAGGTAACAACAGTTGATGATGATGATGGAGAAGGAGGAGGAGGATTGACAAAATGGTAGTACAAGTAATAGTAGTAGTACTTGGGAGACTAGAGAATGGAGATACGTTTCCTTGTTATGTTTTACAATTTACTGGTTAAGAGCAGAGGTTGGCAAACTTATTCTGTAAAGAGCCTCATAGTAAATATTTCAGACTGGATACCATACAGTCTCCGTTACAACTACTCAACTGTCCGTTATATTGTGAAAGAAGCCACAGACAATATGCAAATGAACATTCAGGGCTGTGTTCCACTAAAGTCTTATTTACAAAAAGAGACAATGGGCCAAATTTGACACAGGAGGTGCGATTTGCCACCCCTTGATTTTAGGGTGTTACAGATACAACTGTCTGGCAGCATTTTGTAGAAGAATCAAGCTCGATTGCTAATTTTTGAGTCAATACAGAATCATATACTTCTACGAACTGATGTCAGAATATAATTTGCACAAGATGCTTATATTTTTTCTTTAATTATCTCCAAAGTGGTCACACAATCTGTATAAACATCTAGAGAAAGACAGGTCACTTTTCAGACAGCTGAAATTATTATCAGGTTCTTTCTCACTTTTGTTAGAGCAGGCAGATAGCTAGATGTGAGCAGAGAAAGGGGGACACAGGCCAAATCGCAGTAATTGGGCAAAAAGGAGGGGCACAGGCCAAATCCAGGAAACCATATACTATATAAACAACAGGAGTCCCTCAGCAGAGAGAGAAAAGCAGGAACCTCTGGGATAATAAGTGGTCATACGTTTTGGACTGACAAGTGGCCTGGAAGCCAACAAAGAAAGGTGGGAAAAGGGAATTTCCAAATGTAACCTTTTGCTCATTATGCCCTTATTACAATAAAATTAGCCTTGTAGATTAGAAGTACCCATCATGCACTGATGCCATGACACTTCTGATTCAGACTAAATAAGGACAAAAATCCCTCCTCCCTCTGGAAAGATGGAGTTGGGGTGAAAATCAGGGAATATAACCTCATACCTTTCCCTTCCCAATGAATATTCGGCCCATTCATTTTCACACTGTAGGTAACCAACTTGCCAAAGAGACTCAGGGCAGCTGCTAACCTGAGCCTGCCCACTCTCCCCTCGAGAGTATACGATCCATCCCTTAATAAATAATAAATCCCCACTTTACTTTCTTAACCTCCATGTCCCATCTCTGAATTCTTTCTGTGACAAGAAAAGAACTTAGTCACCACCAGCAACACTTTCAGCGCAAATCATAACCCAGTGGTCTTGCCCCTTCTGGACCCACACCAAACAAATCTAATCCCTAACTGAAAGTTATGTAGGCCTTGATGGCTTTCCTATGGGAACATAATACCTTGTCATTAGTCCCCTTAAAACCAGGCACCAAGAACTGGCTTTAAATGTCTTTCTTATATTCAGCAAATAAATATAAAATGTTTATTATATCACATATGATCTAGGCTCTGGAGGTAATGCAATAAACAAAACAGATTAGGTCCCTACTTCCACGGAGATCACTCTAGTCGAAAATGAGAAGGAAGAAAAATAGAGCAGGTATGGGAATTGACAGTAAGGTGGCGGGGGTCAGGAGAGTTGTCTTAAACGGTAGGGTAAGGGAAATTCTCTCTGATAAAGTGGTACTTGGGCAAAGAGTTAAAAGAAACTGAGGGAGTGACTTCTGTACATAACTTTGAAAAGAGTGTTCCAGGAAATATTAAATGTAAAAGCCCTGAGGCAGGAGTGAGTGGCATGGAGGATGGAAGGTCTTCTAAAGTGTAAATTATAGTAGACTTGGGGACTCGATCCCATGCCTGTTTCTAGAATATGTCAGTGAGGGTTTTATTCTTCTGATTTCAATATTTCCTTCAGTGAATGCTCTGAATCTGTTGATTAGAAATAAATTCAGTAGGAGTTGTATATTCTAGTTCCAAAGAATGAGAGAGATCAAAGAAAAGAGGAATTTCTTAAGGAAAAATTACATGAAATATATTTCTGTTTTGTTTAAGAGTAGTGGAGAATTTAAGGAGTAATGCTTTTTAAATTACTTAAGTAAAATAAATGCTGACACTATGCAGAAACCCTAACATAAAGCAGTAGGCATAAGCAACAAAATTTTTATGTAAAGCCTGACAGGTTTTCAGCCTCCTAGTGTTAAACTAATCAAACATCCTCTCCTTCTAAAAAGCAACCAGCAGGGCCCCACATAAATCCAGAGAGCAATACTACATGTCTCAGCATCTTTTGATCTTAGTATTTTCAAAGATAGAAAAAAAATTAATATTGGCACCTTTATCACCACTTTTTTTTCAGAGATTTGTGTAAGTTAGCACATTCTATAAACTACCTTATGCTTTCAATTATACTGATAGCTTTAAAGAATCTCCTCTTGACTAAACTCAATGCTTGTTATTGGTGGATAAATCTAAAATAAAAAAGAATAATTTATTGGGGCATAAAAACTGCTGTAGAAAGAAATCCCAGTTTCCGCTGATAAACTGTGCAGTGGCATTTCTATTACCAGAGCTGTAATCCTGGTTTTGTCTGAAAGAATAGGGTGACCTTGGAAAGTGCTGGAATCGCTTTGTGCCTTCTTTCTTTCATTTGCAAAATATGCCCTTATCATTAAGAGAAACATATCTCAAAATGTTTTGCAAATGAGGAAAATTCTCCAAATACTGTACTATGTCTTATGGGTAATAAAGAATGAGAAGCAGGCGGAGAATGAAAACTCTTTTCCCCTTTTCCTTTCCTCTCTTTCTCCTAGAAAAGATGGGCAGGCTGGGAAGATACCAGGATTTCTCTGGGCTTGGGGGAAACAGCAAAATGAGCAAAACTGGCATTTTATTTTTCTACTCCTTTTCTTTCTTTTTCCAACCTTCTGCTTCTTCTTTTTTTACTTCCATGCCCAATGGACTTTTCCTTCTTCACTGTTACACTAGACCAACCTTCTACACTCCCCAAATTTAATGTTCTTCCTTTCCAGGATAGCAACATATTCTTAGCCAGATATACCCTGTTAGTTGAGGGAACACAAGTGGAGGTTGGACTCCAAACCCTGCTATGCTTAGCAAGTCATGCACTTGACATGGGGCTGTGAAGAAGGGACATGTTTCTTTTTGTTCACCCAGACAGGTGTCTTTTTAAAAATTGCATAAAGATACCACGCAGGCTAACAGAGGCCATGCTTCTAGACTCTCTCTTACAAGTTGCAAACAAAATTCCTGATTTCCTAATTATCAGGTACTTTCTTATCATCCCTTTGAAGTAATTCACAAGGGCATTTCCAAGGTTCAGTGCATGTTGTGAATCATATCACAGTTTTGATGCAAATCTTTCATCTTTTCTCCCTCAAATAGTTTCTGCTTTGGGGAGGGGGGTAGTTTCACTGTACATTTACTTTTAAAGAAAAAGAAAACAAAAGCTTGATAAACCTACATTGTCTAAACAAACTTGAATCTAGCTATCATGTCTGATACCATAATCTTCTATGCAAGTTTTCAAAATTAAAGCTATTTCTATATGCCTTGTTAGTCTAAATTTAATGAAAATGCCATCTATCCATAGGAGGACCCTTTCCCCTAAGCCTATAAAAGTGTTAAGAAACAAACTTTTACTTTGTGATTTTTTAAATGTCTCTTTAAAAAACAAAATAAATAAGCAAGCTCTATCAGGTGCTTAAAAGTTAGTCTTTTTTCCTCAAAACAAGATGTACACTATAAAATTCATACTAATCTAAAGATAATGGCACTGCTCCTGTTATCTTTTGCCATTATATATGTACATATCTACATTTATAATGTATATGAAAATATATTTTATAAATTAATATTAAAGTATATTTACAAGAATAACACAGTTGATACATATTTGTTTTCTAATTATAACTTGGGGCACAGCTGTAACATTGTTAGCTAATGGATCCCCTTTGTACCTTGTCATCACTTATCCCACACCTTACCCTGGGGGCAAGGTCTGTAGTTTCATAATTTTTTCAGTTATCTGTTTCTGCTGCAGGGTAAGGTTAGACCACAAGTAAGACAATGTCCCAGGTGACCAATCTCTTTCAGAGAACGTTACTGTGCAACACCCACCTCCCAAAGGCTCCATCTGTTATATGAGGACTAGAGCGCTACTCAGAAATTCCATGCCTTACTGAGTGCCCTCCATGGTACTGGCCTATTGCTGAACTTCAGTTTCTTGCTTTAAAATACTTAAAAAAAAACTTGCCCTTCCCTTTTATAAAAGTGATTTGAAGATTTAATGAGGTTATATAGAGGTACTTTGTAATCTATAAAACATCAATGGATACAATGATAGCTACACTGTACTGAGTATAGATTCAGTACTAGGAGGGGCAGTGGATGTTTTAATGTGTTATTTCTTTTAATTCCTAAATAAACCTCCAAGTTTGATATAATTATACTCTACTTATATAGGAGTTAGCTGAAGTTTAGTGCAGCTAGGTGTCTTGCCAAAGTCAGCTAACACCAATCCTATTATATTCAGGATTAAATTTAAGTCAATGTAAATCCAAAGTCTATACTTTTTTCAGTACAATCCTACCCCAAATATAGACTATACTTTTCCTGTGTACCACAATCAAGGCAATAACACTGTTTAATGACCTTAAGCAATGGACTGAAGAAGAAAAAGACTGCAGAATAGCATGCCCCTCTAGCAAAGCTGACTGAAAAAATACCCAGGTACTACCCAGTCTATGCTTAAATTTTAGAATAGACTATCGATGACCTGGAAAACCCTTTGTCTCCACAATTTTTTATAGTCTTGATGAATAAAATAAAGGAGGAAACGAGATGTTTAAGATGTAAGAATAATATTTCATCCCAGCCAAAGTGGATCTTAGGCTTTTCACCAGAAGTTCTATCCTAGTCACATTATCAAGCAGACACACAAATCGCAAATAATGTGGAATAGGAAAAACACAAGGATTTTCTTGGTTTTGGAAAACAGCTAAGCAACACCCAGACAGTCTTTTTAGAAATGTAGAAAATTCCTTTTCATGGTAGTTAATACTTCCTTAGCTTTAGATATAAAATTTGGTTTATAACCTTAATATGGCCATATTTTTACTCTTTACAAAAATCAAGTTTTCATTTGTTTCAGCCACTTTGCTCAATATTTATTAAAGAATAAAATATTTTTTCATGAAAACTTACCGTACATTGTCTAAAAGAAAAAAAAAGTCACCTATTTTCCTCCTTTTATCAATGTGATCTCCAATTATCCCGTTAATGTGCATGTTTTTTCCTACCCGAAGACATATAGATGGTTCAGTAATTAGAGGGTTTAAAATCAACCTTCTCAGTCTATATTAAACCTCTTTTTTTTTTTTTTTGAGAATAGAAAAGGAGTTTATCAGGGTACACTGCCATAGACAGCAGCAGCCACACAGACGAGAGGTGCCTGTGTGAGCCTATGTTAAACTTATTGATGCTTTTTATCTTTCCAGGAAAAACTGTGCACACAGATATATTTATTTTCATAATTCTTTTTTACTATAGGTTACTACAAGATATTGAATATAGTTCCCTGTGCTATTAAAAAAAATCAAGTTTCAAGTAAAGTACTCACAACACTGACCTACATATTCAGCTACTTAAAATACTTACACTATGTACAACAATTTATACCCTCTTAGAACATTTTGCATGATAATTTTAAGTCACTGCAGTGAAAAATTGCTCAGGAAAGCCAAAATGCTTGTTAATAGTCAAAATTCTTTTATGCCAGTTAAAAGGAGATTCCATATACATAATAAAGTATTTTTGAGCAGCTCTTGAGCAAACACATTTTAGAAGATTTGAGCACAGATCTGGGGTTTTTATGTCTCATAATGACACTACCTGATAATCATGTTAGCTCCTACCTTTGCACATTTATAAAAACTGTCAGGACCATATCAATTATTTATTTTTATGTCCAGAATGGGGAATTGTGTCCTCAGCCAACAAACCACAGGCCTCATGACTTGCATGAAATTCTGCTCTCCAAACCCAAGTTCCACAAGACGGTATCTATTAGATTAGTTTATGATCCCAAATATTCTATTGAAGTTCCTGGTTTAATGGTGAGACCAAACTTCATCCAATTATCCTGTCTTTAATAGATGCTCCCAATTTCTCAGCAACTTCAAAGTGAAAAGCATATTCATTTGTTCCTGCCACAGCTATTATCTTTACTTGCTATTCTGTCCTGGAGACCATCATATGGATGTCAAAGAAGGAGTCCTTGTTTAGATGCTTTTGAAGGCTTCTAAGGGTGACCAATGGTGATGTATTGAACAAACTGCACATCCAATACATCCTGATACAGATAATCAGCCTCAGAGTCTAGTGTGTGAATATCTGGCCTTGAGGTGATTATGTTGCTGCTGAGAGTGGTCAGGCCAATTTTACAGCTGGCTATTTTCTGATTTATTTGAAAATCTTAAAGATTTGAGATTCTCTCTTTATAAGTTGTCTCTTCTATTCTTGTAGATCTCTTTCTCTGAAACTGGGGAAAGTGGGACAAGGAGTTAACGGAGCACCACTCCTATACCCTTCAAATGTCCGTGGTGGGAATTACACCAGCATTAGGGAGACAGTGTGGCTATCTTGTTTTAGTGCTTGCCACTTTTTAAGATTGGTCTGCATTGGTTCTAGGTCCAATTCCTCCTCAAACCTCAGCAAGAAGAATACTGTCAACCTTATATGTTTCAATCTGATTCACAAGTGTAGAGATCCACAAAGGAGGAGTATCAAAGCTTCAGAATAATGAAGTGTTACATTGTGGAAATATCTCCTTTTCTCATGGCTACCAGACATTATGAATCTTAGAACTGATAGTGTTTGCCTCTTTACTTAGGTTACTAGGAAACTCAAAGCAAAATTTGTGGCCCACTTTAGTAAGTGAAAGGAACTTGAGGTACATTTTTTAGGTACTAATCCCAGCTTTATATCATTTTCCTTTTCCTCTGATTTTCTGATTTATTCTATTTTTCTGTTGTTATTTTAATGATGCTAATTCAACTCTAATAAGAGAGTTATAACTAATAATGAGTATTATTGTATGTAAAAGCAAAAGAACTATGCAATAATCCATAGTACCAGCTGGTTAATCACAGAAAAGAGAGGGTCAAGGCTGCTATAGTATATGGCAAACTGATAGGATGGGTGAAATGAGTCATAAGATTTTAAAAGGGATGCAAGTAGGACCTATTAAATATATGTGAATCTGCCTGATATCTCCTAGGTTTTCTATTTTCTATTTGTTACTGTAATGTGCATTTTGAGCTTAAGTTAGAAAGCAGAGAGCAAGCCTCAGAGATTCATGACATTAAAAGTTCTTCCAGGATCATTTGAATTTATCCTTTGTATTACCCCTATTTAAGTGTTAAGAAAAGCTCTTGAATCATAAATGACCAAGCCAAAAATGCTTATGACTTTTTTTCTAGTTCTCGACTGCCAAAGTGATTCTAACTAATTGGAAAGGTTTCTCTAAGTTCTTATTTAAAGGGTCACTAAATATGATGTGCATAGGATTAAATTAAGTAAAACATGCACTATGGCAGGAGGCTGATATGATAAAAGACAAATACACTCTTTTGAATCCCTTAAATTAGCTTGTACATAATAGACATGTAGTCATTATAGTGAAAAAGAACATTTAAACCATTATACATTTAGAAAACAGGACCAAGGTTAACTTAAAGGATACAAACACAATAACCTTATAATGCTCCTATAGTAACACCCATTATATGCTAACTGGAAAATACTAAAATGCTGCTTGCATTTGGATTACTCAGTCTTAACTCTAATCAATTCACCCTTCGTGATTTATAATTAAATTATCTGTCCCATAATGTAGTCTATGTAATGGAAACTTTTAGAACAGATTTTAAAACTACAGTATAGGCATTTCTGCTCTAATATGATACATACATTGCTGAAAAACCTCTTTCTGCAAAAATTGCACACTGAAAATAATTGGCACACAGGAAAAACAGTGTTAGAGGCAGACAACTCAAAGACAGAAAACTAACACAAACAGTGATAATTCTAATAAAATAACAGCACAATTTAAAAAATACATGGCAAATTCCTAATGAAGAAATATTGAAGTAAACATAACACTTTATCTTTAAAGAAAAAAAGTGAAATAAGTTAATAAGAAAGGGCTGAGGCTGCTGACTTACAGAGACAAAAGGCCAATGTGCAAAGAGCAGGCAGAAACACACAATAACACATACATAGAAATGACAGAGCATGAGGCTAAACTGAACCAAAAGAAGAATGTGGGGTGAATGGTCATCATGTACAATTTTTGTCTCCTGTTCAACTGTATAAAGTCAAAATTCAGTTTGACTTCAGCTGCTATATTACTTAGTGGCACAAAATGTGGCACAAAATAGCTCAATCACTTATTAACTAATCTGTGATGCAGAAACAAGGTTGTTATAGAACAGATTATACCAAAACCTTAAATTAGCATTGTTTTTTCTAGATTTATATTGAACATACAGAGATTGAAAATATCTTAGCAAGCCAACTCAACACTGAGGAGAACTCTCAGTATGGAAAGAAAATATGGTTAAAACAGTAGGTCTGGTATGTAGTAAGTGCTCAATAAATGTTAGCAGCAGCTACTACTCCTTCTGTTGCTGCTTCCATTAGCAAAGATGGAAAGTAAAAGAGCGCTGATGCAGACATCTGTAGCTTACTCAATATCTATTACTCCCTACGTTCTTGCCAACAGAATTCTGATTTTTGCTCAGGAATCTACCTCTCAGGGAAGGTGACTCTAACCCCATTTTAGGGGGCATATCTGGATTAGTCTAAACCAATTATGGTAACACCATTCCTTTTGCCTATGACTGAGTTAATGTGGTTATGTGGTTTTCTGGCCAACAAAACATGAATGAAGTCTGCTGAGGTAGCAGGGGAGGACCTCTGGAAAAACAAAAACAAAAAAACACCTTTCCTTATACTTAAAAAGAGACACTAGATTTTTATCTCTGTCTTTAAGGAGATATCTTTATCTCTTTATCTCTTCTCTTCCTCTGAATATTGTCAGGGTAAAAGTGCATTACTTGCTCTGATGCTCCACTTGTATTTTGAGTTTACCGACAAAGAGTACGACCTTAGGGCATTTCCCACACTACCTGTCAGCTCTTGGCTGATTTTAAAGTGTGAAATCTTATTCAGCAATTTAAAATTTTTTTTCTGTCAGAATAATGTCATTACCAAAAATAGAAGTCTCACATTTGTTTCTAAAATTAGAATTAATATTGACTTGTTTCAAGGATTTTATATATAATATTTACAATCTTCTTTATAATTATTTTTCTACTGCATCGCTAGACTAGCTTTGTGCTGCCCAATAAGGTTGTCAATAGTCACACGTGGCTGTTCAAATTTAAATGAACTAAACTTAAAAATTCTGTTCTTCAGTTGCACTAGACACATTTCAAGTGGTTAATAGTTAATTTGGCTGTTGGTCATCAGGCTGGACAGTGCACATGTAGAATATCTCCATCAGTGAGGAAAGTTCTCTTGGACAGCATTGGGCTAGATTATGTGTTTTGAAAGTTTAAATTCTCATGTATTACATTACATTTTAAAAGGCTCCAGGTTACACAGCTAATGCTTAGACAGCTTTCTTAACTTGGATAGCATGAAAAGAAATTTCAGTGTGGTAACTGAATTGCCTCAAATTCTAAACTAGTAGAGTCAAGATTAATGAAAAAACGTAATTATTTGTATATCCATGATATAGATATGTTAAATATACCCCCTTTACATTTGCTAAAAGCTGAAACAGAAGACAAAGATAGTGACAGAAATGCAACCCACCAATAGCAAGCTCTACAACCTGAGCATCTAAAGCACAATTCATGGGTAAAACGCGACTAGCCTGAAATGGCTGGCATGGTTTTTTCTTTTTCTGTTACCTGTCACATATTATTCATATTACATACTACCTGTGTTATTAGGGCCAAAATGTGTGCCCGTCCCTACAATTATGTAACAATGGAAATGGATGGGAACTGAGAGGTGGGTTTGGCTTTCTCATTCCTACCTAACACAGTCTAACATACAGTAGGTATTCAATTCTTCTACCCTTGCACAAACTTCTATTTTTCTGAGATTCACATTATCTATCCAAATCACTATCTGGCTTCATCACTGCTTCCTACTAACCTCATGATGGTCACTTCCCCTCATTTGTTAAAGAGCTTGATACCTGCTTCTTAACAGTCTCATTATACACTTCAAGTCCTAATAACATGCTGAATGAATTCAGCCTCCACATGGAAGACTCCCCAAACTCCCTAGCCTCGACGTTCCCGGAACTCCCTCACCTCCACTCGAGGTTAGGCAAGCACTGCCATGGCCACACTTCAGATTTGTCCTCATTGAGAACGGCCTCACTTCTCATATCTCAAATTCAAATCCATTCCATTCTCTGATCCCCTCAACTGCTGGCTCTCATACCCTGTTTTTCCTACAACACTGGTTCTTTAATTTTTGTGGACTTTTCAAAATCAGATCTTAATTTTCTCCCTGTTAGCCCTCTTTAGACTCTACTATCATTCCCTAGTGCATAGCACGTGGCTCAGCACTTCAATCATTCTCACCAGTATCCTCAAATTCTTCTTAATTTGTTTACTGTTCTGTTGTAATCTCACTTTCTCTAATCCACTTTCATCTAAAGCATAAATGTGAGGCTGAATCTTTCAACCACCACATTTTGCACTTAATTTTCTTCCTGCCTAGAATGCTCTCATTGTCACTTTCTTCTCTGTTCAGCTCCAATTTGCCCTTCAGATCTTTAGCTTCCAATGGGAAGAATTCCTTAAATCTCTAATCAGGCTGTGCCAATTCCACGTGTTTCATAGCATCCCATACTTATCCTATCATATCATACTATATCATATCACTTAGCATATTTTGCTATATTGTGATTTTCTGAGATTTCCCAAGAAATTATAAAATCCTTGAGAGCAGAGATTGTCTTTTTCACTCTAGCACAGTCTGATACCAAGTAGGCACTCAATTATTTGTTGAGTGAATGAATAATACCGATAACTTAAAATAATCATTGTAATTGAAGCTATCTGCAATTACTTCAACATGAAAATTCAATAGAAGTAAAAATGATAAATAAGCTATAGAGTGTGTTAGAGGTAGTATGAGGGGAAATAGAGAAGGGGAAGGAAGATTAGGAGTTCCAGGGTTGTAAGGAGTAGAGAGGTTTGCAATTTTAAATGCGGCATTTGGGCTAGGCCTCATTGAGAAGATGGCAGTTGAGTAAAGGTGAGGTGAGGGAGCTAGTGATGTAGATATTTTCAGTGGAAAAGTATACAGGGCAAAGGGAATAGCCAACGCAAAAGCCTTTAAGGTGAGAGCACACCTGGCACATACAAGGAAGGCAGCCTGTGTGGAGCAGTGTGAATAAGGAGGAAAACAGTAAAAGATAAGCTCGGAGAAGTAATGGAAGGCCAGATTGTGTAGTCCTTGCAAGCCTTTGTAAGAAATTTGGATTTAAGTAAAACGGGGAGCCATTGAAAGGTCTTGAGTAAAGGTTATACTCCAGCTGAATCACTCTGCCTCTTATACTGAGGACCGCAGGGAGCAAGAGTAGTATTGGGAAATCCACTGAAAAAGTTCTTAAAAGTAATCCAGTGAAAGATAGAGTGGTTTTAGCTTGAGCCAGATGGTGTTGACATCTGAGATGGGAAAACTGCTGGAAGAATAGGTTTGTGGAAATGTTTTGGAGATAACATTTGGACATGTTAAATATTACATGTCCATTAAAAGTCTAACAAATGGTAAGATATGAGCCTGAAACCCATGGAAGAAGTCTTGGCTGAAAATATAAATTTGGGGGTCGATAATAGATGAATGGTATCAAAAGCAAAGAAACTGGATGGGACACTAAGAAAACGGTATTGATAAGGCAGAGAAAAAGGCCAAAGGGTAAGTCCTGGGTACTCAAACATTAAGAGGTCAGAGAAAACAGTAGGAACCAGCAAAGAAGAATGAGAGAGAATAAGCAGCAATATAGAGCGACAACCAAAAAGTTACAGTGTCATGGAAACCTAGTGAAGATCAAGTAAGATAAATACTCAGAATTGACTATTGGGTTTCGCAACATGGAAGACATCAGTGACTTGATAAAAACATTTTCAATAGAATGATGGAGGTGAAATCCTGAGAGGAACAATTTCAGGGTAAAATGAGAAGAGGAATTAGATATACTAAGTATAGATAGTCTTTTGAGGAATTTTCTTTCAAAAGGAGCAAAGAAGTGGAAAACTAAATGGCAGGTTTTTTCAAGATAGAAATAACAGCATGTTTGTACGCTTACAGAAAAACCTAGAAGAGAAGATGTTGGAAAAATCATCTACATATTTATGAATAATCAAGAATTAAGATAAGTATAGGGTTGGAGAGCATAAGAGTGAGAAATAGTATGGAGTGTGGGTATTACTCTGATGACATGAAATTAAAAGCTGTAATTTTTAGATAGAAGGAAGGAAAAACTATCTAGAAAGAGTAATGAGATATAGAGAAGACAGTCAATTCACTTCCAGGCCCAGTCTTTCGAGAGCTAAGGGAGAAAATACATGTCCTCAACTTTTGAGGGCTGCAGAGGAAGCAGTATCACAGAGCTAGTTTCCATGAGAACAAGAAGATGAAGGGAAGGAAAATTCAGAGATGTCAGGATATGAGGAATTTTGCTGATGATGGGTTGTGAGTTTCTGAGGGCACAAAAGAGTTTCAGTGGTTCGGCAGGGTTAGGAAACAGAAGTGGGGATATGCAGATTTATGGGCTTGGATGGCAAGAGATGAGGAGTGATGAGGGAGTCTGGGACTTCTTGCCATAGCAAACATAAAATGGAATAAAGGGCATAATAAGATTAATCCTTGTTTCTTGAACTCAAGAAAGATAATGGGGGCAAAGTTGCGAGTGCTGGGGGGTCAGGGAAGTTCAGGGTGTGTGTGTCTCTCTCTTGACTCTGTTGCAGGAGAGTGTATTTGCTTCCAGTAATGAAGCTTCCTCTTGACTCTTGTTGATGGAATTGATGAATTTGAGGCTGGTTCCATTCAATTTCAAAAATTCATGTGACCCTCACACACATGGATTTCTGATCAAATAGCTTACAATTTAAAATATTTCCCTGCTCTAGGGGAAATGTAAGCTAATTTTTCATAGCAGAGTTTGGTTTTACTTACATCTGTGTTGCAGGAGCGATACCGTTTCCTTTCCCCAAGGCAATATTTTCCACCTCCTGAAGGTCTGAAAACACATTTTGTTTAACATGTGAATATAATATATCTAACCACATGAAGAGTACATAAATTGCTTGATGAAAACATATTAACATTTACTTTAAGAAAATACAAAATTTGACACTTTATTAGTTATTAAAGTAATAATCATGCTGGTGATAGTAATAATGATTATGGTTGTTGAGCACAAAAATTAAGGTAATTTATTGTAACTTTATAAGGCTTTTAATTGTGATGATTTACATTCTTAAGACAATACAATTAAATCAATGTATTTTCTAATCATAGTAAATAGGTGCTCAGTTCAATGCAACGAGTTTAAAAATCATTTATAACAAAAAGCCATTTGAATCATATACAACAAAACACATAATCTGATGCTATATATTCACCAAGTAGGAAATGGAAAGTGCTTTTTTTCCAGGTTGGGAATAGCTTCACTTTAAAGTATAAAATGCAGAAATAAATTTATATCTCATTTCAAATATTATATGAAGTTTTAAAAAATTAAATCTAAACATGAGACGGGCCTGCATTATAATACTTTATATTATACTTAAATTAGGATGTCAAATATTTGCTTTACATAAATTAATTTATAAGTATTTAACATTAGGAAAAGCCATATGTTATTCCTTGGGCATGCTATTCTTGAATGGAAAAAAAATAACTTGTTCTCTTAGAGAGGTCTAGGTCATTCTCTTAAGTATCTGGGTATATAATCTATTATCATAGGGTTTTATGCTTTTATGCCTGCAGTTGAACTTAGGTTAATTATTCTGTAACTGTTTAAAAAAGATTGTCTAAACTATAATTTTGGCTCACTGGTATCAGTGGGAAAATCAAAGTTACACTTGTAATATATTTTGAATTCCAGTGAATGCTGACTCTATGGAAGGGGAAAAAATGGCCCAGCTTGAACCAGCATGGGAGAAATGGGTTGGTCAGATAAAAACAAGGTAGGGGGGTGGTGGTGGCAAGGCTGGTTCATGAGTCAGTGACAGAGAGCTCTATATAGCAGGTGGGTAATAATCGAATAGAAAGTGGGAGAATGGAAACAAAGAACTAATATAAAGGGAAGCAATTTCAAGCTAAAAAGAGTAAAAATGAAGAAAAGAGACATTAGAGAGAGGAACCAAAGGGAGGGATCATGAGTTAAAATGAGAAAAAGCGAAAAATTAAAATAGATCATCTTTTACCCCAGAAAGGGGAAAAAAAGAAGTGATATTGTAACATTATTCTGTACCAAATATTTGTCAGGAAGGAAGGCCCTCGACCTGAGCTCTAGACAAAAATGAGAGCACTTGACCTGTAGCAGCTAAGGAGCAGTTCAGGCCCGGGGAGGACAGGAAAGACCAACCAGAGGAATCGTCCACCTGCAATGGGCACTGGTGGGAGAGAGAAGTAATACAGCTAGCAAGGAATACTGATGGGGCTGGCTTTACGCCAGGGGGACTCTGGCTGGCGAAAAGGAGTGGTGGGAGAGGAGCAGTCTGACCTACATAAAACAGTCACGGGGAGAAAAGTGGCGGCAGCCCTGGAAGATGATTAATGGGGGCATGTGAATGGAAACTATTTTAACACATGGTTAGTATTCTTCTCATTGTGATTTGTGATGTGAATCAAGGCGTTTCAAACCTTGAAGTGCTCTCATTGGTCCTTTTGATACTAATGTAGCAGTAATAATTTTATGTGACATGTGAAAAGAACTTAGGTTTCCTGGGAATAATGGTAATGTAGCTAAGACCAGACCTGGATCCATCCATAATTCAGTAGTCTTTGCAGGAGGAAATCTATCTGATTATTACTAGATTAAAATTCTGGCTATACCTGGGATAGATACACTATGCTTTTCTTTTCTCTTTTTCTTTTATTTTTGGTTACATAGTAAGGTGAAAGGGAAAAAAAAGAAAGTCTGTCTAACAAGGCTCCTCCACTTTCCTATGCCTAGTGCTTGTTCTGAAGACAAGCACTTGGCTCACTAGTGAAACGTTTTTACAGATAACATGCGAAACCACAGCTTTGAATCATTTCCAACTGTGTCTTTTTGTTGGCTCCGGCTTACTTTAGCTACTTACGCTGGACTGTCACAGTGTCTTAGGGATGAGGAGACGCCTCCCCCGCAGGTCCTGCTGCACTCTCCCCATAGTGACCAGGGACCCCAGCCCCCATCTATGCTCTGGGGCCAAGTGCCAAAAGGAACACAATCTCCCTGATAACACCACTGCAAGATTTCACAGAAAACACAGAATTAGCTTTTAGGCAGATAGAGCTATCAGGATAGAAATACATAAAGGTCAGGCAATGACCAATTACAGGCATTAGCAATCTCCCAACAGATGACAGACTGAGAGTTCTTTAACTGTGTTTAGACATTGGTAAAGGTGCATGTGATTTGTAAATTATCTTTAGCTAGGCAATGCTTTATAAATCTGTAACAAGTACCAGGAGTCTAAAAAACTTTACTTCTTTTTTTCTTATTTCTCCTCCTCCAGACTTTTAGTGTTTCTCATTATAGAGACCTCAAAAGTCTTTTTTAGATATTTCAGTATTAAAAAAATTTTTTTTCTTTATATTCCACTATTATTAGACTCATGGAATGATAACGCAATATGGAAAGTTCCCCAGTAAGGAATTTTTATGATGGTAATTGCTTTTTCTTAAAAAAAAAAAAAAAAGCCTGGTTGAGGCTACAATAGTAAAAGAATGTGTTGTGGCATTTCATCTACATGAGTACTGCAGACATAATAAAAGTAATGCCAAGACACTAGGGACAGGGTACAAAAAAACCCTTATATACAATGACTAGCCATGTGTATAGCCCCTGCACAAACATGTGTACTGGAATTCTTCTCAGTTTTACTCTCTGCAATAAACCACACATACTGCACATAAGTAGAAAGCCAGGAATAATTTATTGAGACGCAGACATCGCATAATCAGCTCATAACTCTAACATGATAAATCTTATTTGCAGAATATGGTAAAAATGAAACTTTTTTTTTAAAAAACAAGCATTTCTAGGCTTTTATTGGTGCATTTTTCTGAGCTATAAAAATTTGATGAACCATACTGATGCTATGAAAGTCATTGCTTTATATGAATAACAATAGGGAACATTATTAGAGCTGAGTAACTGTCAGCAATGTCAGATTGTTAAATAAAATTTCAACCCTTATATTAAAATGTGAAGGGAGTATGCCACGTGATTTTAGAAAGTTTATTACTCTATACTATGTTATATATCAGTTTATTATACTAACTGTATATATCTACAATTCTGTCACTTTCACCATCTGTACTGCTACCGCTCTAGACTAAACTGGCAAATGGAATAGCTTCTTACCTGGTCCTCCCGCCTCACTTTCTTCTGCCTGTAATCAGTCTATTCTCCAGGAAGCTCTCAGAGAACTCTTTTAAAAACATATTATTGCTTCATGTCACTGTTTTGCTTAAAAGACTGTGGTGGTTACCTCCTTCCCTCAACTCTGTTCAACTGTGGCCTTTGTGATCTAGCGCCTACCTCCTTCCCTGAACTTATTCTCTCTTGTATGGAATGCTCCAGACACAGTGACCTTCCTTCTCTTCCTCAGTACACTAAACTTGTTCTGTCCTTAGGATATCTGCATTTGCTAGTCCTCCTGGGAAGACTCCTCTCCTGATTCCTCATATTGTTGTCTTCCCATCATTTGGTTTCAGGTCAAGTGTCACTTCATCAGAGAGGTCTTTCCTTGACCATCCTTATTCTGAAACAGTGGCACTGCACTACCCTTCCTGCCCATTCCAGGATATACAGAGATTCGTCTTCCTGTTTCGGTCCCCTCTTACTACTTACTACTACTTTACTCTGTTTATTTTTCAAATTACTTCTTTATTACTTTTATTGTCTCCTCTACTTAGTATGCAAAAGCCTTGAGAGGCACACATGGCTATTCAAATTTAAATTAATTAAAATTAAAAGTTCAGTTCCTCAGACCCACGAGCCACATTTCTGTGGCTCCATGGCCACATGTGGTTGGTGGCCACAACATTGGACAGAGTGGATAGAACATTTCTATCAATGTCTAGAACAGTGTCTAAAATATAATAAATACGCAACAAAACTTTATTGAATGAATGAATAATTAGTTAAATTATAGAATTCTGTGTCTTATTTTGGTTACTATATGTCAGGAAGGAACTGGAGATACTAGAGGGTAAAGAAAGTCAAATTTATCTTTGTTTTCCTGGTGGTTGGCATTCAGTGACTATTTCAGTAATTGTAACAGTATAAAGGACTTTTTTACAGAAGTGCTGAGCAATTAACATTTGTCCATAAAAAAATCAGGCAAGAGGAAGTCAAAATGTGGCTGGCTATAAAGCCAAACATTTTGATCCTAAATAAAATAAATATTAAAGTAGGACTTTTAAAAAGTTTATGAATTTTGGACAATGAAAATTACCACTAAGAAAAAAATCAGCTGTCCAAGATGATAAAGCTGAGGTAGTTAGCTGAACCGATAATACAGTATCAGCTCTGAGAGTAGGGTTGCTAATAGTGCACGTGTGAGAGGAAGAGAACATTCCAGTTGCCAGCTTATGATTTACCTTGAATTGATCTTGAAGACCAACCATCTGTATAATGATATGCTAATTGTGTCAGACCTTCACTTATATAAACTCACAGTGGTGGATCAAATAATCTCCTGATTTTCATTTTTATTATTACAAATAGCTGTGCGTAAGAATATTTATGCCTGCACCTATTTTCCTATAAGAGTAACTGAGCAATGTAGTATTAACCAGCAATTACTGATTTTTTTCTTTGGTTTCAATTAGTGACAATTAACACTAAAAATTCCAAATCTTAAAATCTGCCTGTTTTTTCTTAAGTTAGAATTTTAGCATTGATTTCAAATAACAATAAATTTAACTTAACATTTATTTTATATCATCGCAGAGCAGCACTTCAAGCTCAAAGGGACTCTGGTATTTATGGGATCTAAGCATTTCATTTTTTCAAATAAGGAAACCAGAACCTGAAGGAGGTTGACTTGCCCAGGGTCACTCACTGGCAGAAAAGGATTATCTGTCCAAACATACACAAAAATCAGTGGAAAAACATCAACTGGAGGTGTAGGATTATATATTTGAAGACATTAAAAAATACTCTAATATACTTTACTGAACTGTATTTACTACATAAAGTACAAAATAACACTAGAGGGTTTTTTTTAAACCCATTTAGCTGCAAATATACACCCACGGGCTATTTCATACTTCCTTAAGTATTCTTATAATTGGTAGAGAAAAAATTTCACTTTCTGCATTTTTCAGGGGACGAAATTGTGAAAGCCACAAAAATATTGAAAGATATAGATTCTAAAGTATTTAATAATATTGTTATACGTTTCCTGCATGCTCACAACATGTAGAACAGGGAAAGAAATTACACAAATTTTCTTGTTTTCCTTTTAAAACTTATTCTTAAGGTAAAAGATAAATACAAATATTCAGTCTGTTAAATGTTGCTCATTTCTTACAATTAATTAACATCTACAAGACAATAATATTTCATGAGTGGTTGGCTAAAACCTTTTACTGCATAAATTCATGATACTGATTATATCTATTCCATGGAGTTGTAACATAATAGACAATTACATCAGAAAGCTAAATAACACAGATTAATGGGTAAAGAATGAAGAATTCACAACGATAATATAAGTTCAGCCATCTAGCAGCTGACAAGAGATTAGCGTCTAGTTTAACAACTAATTAACAACTTAGTCTGTGTAGGGACAACTTCAGTCTGTGTGTAGCCTGTGTTACAAACTTGAGTTCTCATTATAGCAATATCTTTTTTTGGTCCAAAGAAAGTCATTTGTTCCTTTTCTTTAGTTTCTCTAACTATAAAATGGGGACTACCTTTACTTTTCAATTATAATATAGTTGGATTAGGATGACTTAAGAAATGAGCTCTATGCAAACATACCTTCAAAGAAGTTAAAAATCTATCAAAGGACTTGTTTAACTTCTCTCTGGCACAATGTTCTTCTGTGCTTATTTAGTTTCCCCTTACCTTGTATTTATAGAAAAGAATCTCTCTGGGATTTTTCTACTTCTCTCCTGCAGTAGTAGTAGTAGTAGTAAGTATCTTGATGTAGTACATGGTTTTAAGAAAAGAAACTTATTTATAAGATAAATAAAGTTAAGTAAGTTAAAGAAACTTCATAATATGTGCTTTAAGAAGTCTATAGAGAACTTCATGTGGATCAAGTTATTTGAGCTAATTTCTAGAGGATTATATTAGTCAATATATACTAAGATATTAATGTGCAAAAGTCATCATAGAATTAGATTATACCAAATAAAGCAACTTGAAGTATATAAATCCAGTAAGCACAATAAAGGTGAGAGTTTTTAGTGTTGTATTTTCTTTTTTTCTTTCTTTCTCTTTTTTTATTTTTTGCCATTTGTGGCCCTTCATTCACTTTTTCTTTTTCACTTCAAAAACCAGAATTTTATAACTGGCATAGACATTTCCATTGCATCAAAAAGAGCAAAATGCCTAGAAATAAACTTAATCAAGGAGGTTACCTATACTCTGAAAACTGTAAAACACTGATGAAGGAAATTAAAGATGATAAAAAGAAATGGAAAGATTTCTTGTGCTCTTGGATTGGAAGAATCAACAGTATCAAAATGGCCATACTACCCAAAGCAATCTACAGAGCCAACACAAACCCTGTCAAAATACCCATGACATTTTTCACAGGACTAGAACAAACAATTCCAAAATTTATATGGAACCATAAAAGATCCCAAATTTTCAAAGCAATCTTTTGTAGGTTTTTTTTTTCTCTTCTTCTTTTTGTTCTCTTTTCTAATGATTTGATGACTAAAGAAGTTCCTTTAACATTTGTTGTAAAGCTAGTTTGGTGGTGCTGAATTCTTTTAGATTTTATTTATCTGTGAAGCTTTTTATTTCTCCATCAAATATGAATGAGAGCCTTGCTGGAAAGAGTATTCTTGGTTGTAAGTTTTTCCCTTTCATCACTTTAAATATATCATGCCACTCCCTTCTAGCCTGTAGAGTATCTGCTGAAAAATCAGCTGATAACCTTATGGGAGTTTCCTTGTATGTTATGTGTTGCTTTTCTCTTGCTAATGTTAATATTTTCTCCTTATCCTTAATTTTTATCAATTTGATTATTATGTGCCTTGGTATGTTCCTCTTTGGGTTGATCCTATATGGAACTCTCTGCACTTCTTGGACTTGGGTGACTGTTTCCTTTCCCAAGTTGGGGAAGTTTTCAGTTATTACCTCTCCAAAAATTTGCTCAGGTTCTTCTCTCTCTCTTCTCTTTCTGGGACCCCTATAATGCGAATGTTAGTGTGTTTCATGTTGTCCCAGAGTTCTCTTAAACTATCTTCATTTCTTTTCATACTTTTTTCTTTTTTCTGTTCTGCAGTAGTGGTTTCCACTAATCTGTCTTCTAGCTCACTGATCTGTTTAGAGTTGTATTTTCTATTTTTATCTTTTTAAACCTGAAGTTGCCAAAATTGTAAAAGCTCTATTTCCACAGGTGTAGAATCTTACTTCACTTCTTAAACTAGAAAAGTTAAATATTCAGATGAAAACCGGGTTTAAATCTTTATTCCCAAGGGTAATAGCCAATCTAGTGATTTTGAACTATTCTAAATATCAGTCATGTTACTTCAACCTAAATTATCCAGATAATTTGGATAAATTTGTTCATCTTTTTGCTAATTCAGGTGTATTTAACCAGATTCAGAAAGGTGAATGAAATGAAACTATCACATTCCAAAAATAAAATCCCAAGTTGTTCATTCTTGCTTTTCGCATTCCTTCTAAATAAAAGAAATATGTTTTAAAAACTATCTAGAAAGATGATATATTCCAGTCAGGCTTTAAAATATTTCTTAAGAAACACTTACTCATCATTAAACAACACCTCTTGCTATTAGACCACTGAATTTCATGATCTCCATCTGGGAATTGGCTTAAGCAAGATATATTATAAATCAAACAATCCAACTTTGAAAATTTGTCAAAATTCTACAAAGAAAAATTTTGAAATGCATATACACAGAGTATTTCAACATTTTTTTTTAATCTAGAGATATTTTCAGATGTGTATGGTAGATCTTGCACCATAGCCAGCAACTGGGTCTAGCCAGCATCTGGAATGAGATACCTCTAAGGAAAGCTAAGACTTTAAAGGAAGTCATTTTGGTGATTCAATATAAAACATCCTTCCCAAATCAGAAAAGCTGAGAGTTCGAGCACAGTGTTATTAAAAGCCGTATCTTTCTGCTGTCCAGGTGTGGGAACGCTAAAACTTCTTTCAGCCCAAATTCTAAATCAGAAATTGTCATCTTGTACAATTTAAATTTCTAGAGCAATTGGAAGAGCTATTCCTTCTCCACTTCCTGTGTTTATAGTTTGGGACCAAGTCAAAACATATTACATTCTACTCTAAATGAATTAAGATCTAAGGCTGCAAATGTCCAATTATACATGCAGGGCTTTCAGAAGGGCATGTAATAATCTTATTCTAATCCTGTCCTATGTTTCTCATGCAAAAATATTAGGAATCAATGTCATGTATATGTAAGCCCAAATGCTGGGCTATGTCTCTGATTTGGCCTTGTAGAATTATTAAATCAATCTTCTGGCAATAAACCAAGTATCTGTAACCTTCTTTGTGGTAACCATCAGGCTTGCGAGGATTGGGTTTTGATTACCCTTACTATCTTGTGCAGTAAAAATGCCAATGCTACTATCAGAGTTTTTTAGTCTAAATCTTTGTTTACTATGTTGTCAAATATGGTATACCTCTGATTTCTGTCCCAAGGGCTATTGCTGATGCCACGACTAAGGAAAGTTCTTTTGGCCGAAAGTTATATTGATTGATTTGTAGGAGTTTGACCCATGGACACACAGTACCAGAGCACTGTCTGGGCTCATCAAATTTCCTCCTTTGGTTAATGCTACTGTCCCTGAGCACATCCATTCAGACCATATGGTTCTTATTCAGTCCTTGAATGGCTTATTCAGGCAAACATCCAATGGCTGTAATAGCGATGTCAGACCCCCCAGGACTCATGCAAATATCAATTTTTAATTTTTTGGCCATATTTCTTACTCCATCTGCTAAATGTGCATGGAACAGTTCCCATACTTACATGGAACATTTGTGGAACTGTGCCCCCGGGCAAAGATCCCATATCTTTTGCAGCCAGAGTTTGACGAGATCATTGTGGATCCAGTCCTCTGGATATGTCTAAGCTATCATTTGAGCCACATTTTCTCCCCTCCTCCAACCTTTTAAAAAAAGATTTATTAAAAAAAACTAAGAGCAGCTTTGGTTTTATCCTGCTGGCTAGACAGGATGTAGGTTCTTTCTTGTTCCTTCGGATGTGAGTAGTTTTGAAATTCAGAGTTAAGATCAGAGGTTGTGGATATTCCATTCATACTTCTGAGACACATAAATTCATGTTTATAGTCTGTGATGCTCGTTACTGCCAGTTAAGACTGTCTGCCAAAGAATTTTCTGCCCACCATCATCTAAGATTGGCAAATAATAATAAAAAGTAATGATGATGCTCTAGTAATATATACTAGCACCTCTGAGGAAGCCCACAGAAAGTCACTGAGATATTCTCTCATTCCATCCTCACAATACCTGTATGAAAGATATAGATAGATTTTCTCTCATTTTAAAGTAGAGATTCATTATTTTTGCCAGTTGTAACACTATCATATAGTCTTAGGCTCAATGTTCTGTCTAGATGCCTTTTTACTGTGATTCTTGAGATAAGAAACTGTTACAGGTAAATAAATGAAAAATCAACTTAGTATTAAAGGGGTAAAATATATTGTTACCACCCATCTCAGGCTCAGTGTAACAATGAAAATTTTCTTTTTTCTCTGCAAAATTTCCCATCTGAAAGTAAAGTATGATCAGAAGCAGCAAAGAGATTTCACTCTGAAATCAGGAAGATTTGGGCTGGAATCTCAGCTCTCTATTAAACTGCTGTGTAATCTTAGGCTTTCAAGTCTTTCTTCATCTGTAAAACAGAGTTAAAATAGTCCCCATTTCCCAGGATTTTTCTCAATAGCAAACAGAACAAATATGTTCCTGGCACAGTGTAAATACTTTGAAACAATTCATTATTATCATCATCATTGTTACTGATAATGCCAACTATTTTTATATGGCAAGAATACAGTCTGGCCACACAAATTTGCCTACACCAATTGAAAATTTCACTTTAATTTTGTGACTAGGTGTTTGCATGGCTGTTTTGATTTGAGTCAAACTTCTGAACTCTAACTCTGGTTTAATATCCAAATAGGTATAGCCATAGGAGGAAAATCTGCATTTGGCAACTGTAAACATGCTTCTCCCTAAAGGAAAAAATAACTGAAATGATCAACAACAACAATTCATAAATAGATAACATGGCAAATGCAGTTAGTAAAAAAAATAAATTAAAAATAAATTAAGAAGTGCTCAGCTCACTGAGTAGTTTTTGGTACTTTTCTCCTTTAAAAAATGTAGAGTGATCTAGTTCTTTGAAACTCTCTTCATAAATTAATAGTGATAGAGGTATTAATGATAGGGATATTTTGAGGCTTTTTGCCTAGCACTCTGTCTTTTTCTTTCTAGGAATCTGCATGTGTATGTTTTTTCATTCATTCATTCATTTAAAAACTTCCTAGTGCTATGCCTAAAGCTGTCTATTGGCCTTCATGTCTCTGGAAGAATGGCTAAGGTTTTTTTTGTAGGTTAATTTTAGATAATGAAATCCAACATACTGACTTTATGAAACTACACTCTAATGTGAATATCAATGACTTCTTGGTAGACAAACTTTGCTACATGTACAAGTTCTTTAAATAGATTTTCATGGAGCCCAAGATGTTCTGCTGAGATATGCTGGAAGCTGACAAGACTCTAAGGACAGGGTAAGGAGGCAGGCAAGGGGTTCTTTTAACTCGACCATACCCATTTTTTTTTTCAAGCGTAATTTATCAGAGTTACATAGACCCATTTAAAGAAGAGTTTAAGGATCAAAAAGTTGACATCCATTAACCTAGATTAAGAATGCAAATCTTTAGAAACCAAATATATTTTTGCCCCATTTTATTCACTGTCTCCTGTCTGTGGTTATTCTTATTTATGCTTGGATGTAATTATATTTCCCTCTATTTGCTTATCTAAATTTAAATTCAATACTCTTAGCTTTGATATTATTTAGAGTATTTTCTAAGTAACCTTCAAACTGTAATTTGAAAGAAAATTTGATCTTTATCAAATATATGCACATAAGCTATAAGATACGACATTTGAGAGTTTTGCTATTAAGCACAAATGATAAGGTATTAAATATATTTATCAGACAGATGACTGAGTTGAATTACATGTTCTCAGATAGCCACTACTTGTGGTTAACTTAGAGTGATTATATAATTTACAGAATGCTTTTAGGAGAGCTCTGAGGTGTTTAAAAGAATGAGTTCTTTATGCTTTGGGTTAAAAAATAAAGTAAAATAAAAAAAGCCATCAGGCCTAATGATAGTATTATTATAGACAAATAGAAACAGTAGACCATTGGTGTAGATCACAAGAATAATAATCAATCAATGGTAAATAAAGAGAGAGATTCACACTGTGACTTTCCCCTTACAGTTGTGTATTTCTTCTAAGTACAGATTGATGTAAATTGCTACTTGTCATTGACAAGAGTTGTTGGTTCCAAAATAAACCTAGACTGTTGTTTCAAGAATGTGGTTCCTAATATTTTCTATTACTTTTGTGAAAAAAAGAAGGAATTTTTGGTAGTGTGTAAAGGTCTCTGTATTTTTATTGGCTACTTATAAAGTCTCAAAAAAAGATCCTTAATCCTTTAAAAATGACCCTATCAATTCATACATTTAGCATAATTTACCAACATTTCCAAACTCAGAATGGAAAAGCCATCAACACGGCACTAGGTCATGGATCCTGAATGAAGCCATCAGCAAGGATTAATAAATTGTGACAGCTGCCCAAAAGCTTTCATTCTTTTTATTTAAACATCAGATTGCAAGCTGAAAT
Organism: Camelus bactrianus; assembly: GCF_048773025.1. Taxonomy (NCBI): domain Eukaryota; kingdom Metazoa; phylum Chordata; class Mammalia; order Artiodactyla; family Camelidae; genus Camelus; species Camelus bactrianus. The sequence goes on from NC_133541.1 coordinate 45,156,401, forward strand.
TCAGTGTAATCTCTGTTGAAACCAGCCCAACTAACATGGAAGAAGTCAGAACTGAGAACAGATGATAGTAGTAGTTATTGTTGTAAATTTAGTCCATGGCAATAAATACTAGAATCCACATATATAGCAATTCCTAAAGAATTTCAGGAATAGCATAAATTATTCTTATCTACTTGAACAATTCTTAATAATTATAGTTGTTGAAAACTAGGCTGATGAAACTAAAATTATTTGGCAACAATTTCTATGCTCAATATATTGTTTAATTTTTTTCTTCTACTATTAATTCTTTCTCTCATACTGCAATTTAAAAACGACTCATTAGATTATAGCTGTAAAATCTATTGAGGATCACATAACTTTCCTGGAAATTATTTGTCAGAAAAAAACAGACATATGACTAAACAGATTCTATTATGTAAGTTTGTTGTTGGATATTTTTGTTCAATACAATTCAAACATACATGTATAGAAGGAGAAATTGACCCAGAAAACATTCAATATAATTTCCTAAACAATATATATTTGCAGATATCAAGAAAATTCACTAGCCTAGGAATTTACTGTTTCAAGTACATTTTAATTAGTACGCTTGATTTCCTAGTAGCTGAATATCAAAACCAGAAATTTATCAGGTTAGTCTACACATCAAATAGCTAATAAATCATTTGAGCTTACCCCCTTTTCAATATTCCCAGTCTGACAGAGTGTTCCCTCAGCTGCGGGAATACTGTTGGTGACACAGCGGTTGCTTTTGCTGAGACACCAGAGCTCTCTACACACTTCCTAGGAAAGAAGGCAAAAGCAAGTTGATCAGAAGTAGAAACTAAAATCATGTCTACTAGTCCATAAAATATACCCACAATAGATAAGCAATACTCAGCATTAATTCTCTCTTGCTGGTGATTGATTAGAATCTTTAAAATAACGTGCAGAAATTTCATTAATAGAAAAAAATAGTGAGAATGAATGAATATGTAGAAAGGAAATACATGTTTACTACTCCTCAAAGTACACAATAGCACAAACTTTCCAATTACTAATAGCATGTTGACAGGTGGATGACTTCCTAGACCTATTGTAATATTCAAATAAAGATTTTTTTTATAAAAAAAGAGAGACTATGGGAATGTGCATGGAGTAATTTCTAAAATTCATATATGCTTAAAGAAAAATCTAGCAATGTTATTTGCAGTTTATTAATATAGTACACTTTCATGAAAGGGAAATTTGGTTTTCAAAAAATGTTGCTACTTATGTGCCATTTTCATAACTGACATATTTCAGATGTTGTTTGGAGTGCCCTGTCTTCTTTATTATAATTTCTCATTATTCCACCTCAGCATGGGAGAATTACTACACTTATTGTGATGTTGGCAATACAAAATACCTCATTTTGTTCACACATATTAATCTATCAAATTTTAAAATAAGCTGTCCAACATTTCCCTAAGTAAAGTGTTTGAATAGCAAAAAAACAAGCTTACTTTGAAGGAAATACCCGAATTTTTTCATTTCTTTTCATATATATGATCACCAACTAACATCATTATTAATAGTAAAAGTTTTTAAACTATTTAGTACAAAATACATATTTGCAATAAAAATATACTATTCTGGAATGCAAAGATAACGTTTGTATGTAACATTATATATGACATTCAATTCTATTGTTACTATTCCCCAACTGCCCTTTCACTCTCAAAATAATTGTTAAGAACTTATGCCACATATCACTACAAACTATGAATAGTGATGAATATTAAACAGATTTACTGCGGTGATCATTTTGCAATATATATAAATATTGAACCATTATGTTGTACGCCTGAAACTAATATAAAATATCAAGTATATCTTAATAAAGATTTTAAAAAATAATTTATGTCACATAAACACAATTCAGAAATATAGTGATAACATTTAATTCACTGGTTATCCGTTGCTACAAATGGAGATGCCCCACAGAATACAGCAAAAAGAAGGTATCTCTTTGGCCCCTCTTTAGGGTGTCCCCCTCCACCAGACAGAGAAAAAGACATAAAATTAATGTTTTAAACTACTTAAAAATTTGTATATTATATCTAATTTATTTGTCTACTTTAAACTCCATGTGGAGAAATACTGAGCTAGAAGAAAGCTAAAAGACATCAGAAAAGAAAAACATGTGCTGTGGATTTTAATACAAAGATAAAACTTTCTACTTTCTTTCAAAGCTTCAGTTTCTGCTTAAAGAGAAGGATATTTATACTACTTTATTCTTCCTTTTCTATAGGAGATGGTTTCTTACTATATGTTCCTAAATATATTATTTCAGTTTATTTTAAAACCAGTAGGACTAATATTTTAGGTTCTTAAAATATTATCCCATGTATCAAAAATACCCATAGTCAAAGAGAAATGTGTTCACAAAAATAGAGAAGCATTGCTAGAACAACGTATAAGAAATTACCAAAAAAAAAAAAAATCCATAATCCTGGATCATACTCCTGATCTTCTATGATTTTTATTAGGTCTAAATCTTACTTTAGACAGAAGTGAAAAATAAGAGCCTAAGGTTTATTTTAGACAGAACTACACAATGAAAATTCTATCACTGAAAAGGACAATATTCATAGCATCTATTAGGAAAAAGAGTTATTTAGTCAAGTCATAGAAACTATTTTCCAAAAGTGCCTTGAAAATCTCTAACCAAAATGGCAAGTGCTCAAGATCCTCTTTCTGAAACTTTAATCTCAAGATTCACAATTAGAGTCCTCTGACAGAGCCCTCTTTTCCTTTAGGGAATGACATATTTTGAAAGGTTGATTCCCACTTTTAAGAAGATCTTATCCAGGCTCCTTGGAATTTGAATTGCTAGGGCATTAACTTCTGTTTAAAGTATAAGCCTGGAAATCTATGTAATGGGAAATACTCTCAAGTATTGTCAAGTGTAGCCTTCTTGGAGAAGGCTCTAAAGAGTTCTCAGATAGACTTCTCATCTAGAATATCAACTGAATAGGAAAGATCTTGATATCCCAATTAAGATCTCCCAAGATAAAAAAAATACTCTCTTGGAAGATAAAAACCAAGAAAATTTTATTTTATGCCAAGAAAGCAAGAGATACACTTGCTGCAAGATTTAAGAACAATTTCACACTTTCAGAATTACCCCTTTTTCTCTAAACTGCTGGGTCCTAGAACATGGCTGATATATTTGCAAAGGAATATTAGTTCTAATTGCACATGTATATCAGTTGCTGAATAAGCACCCTAAGGTAGGTCCCAATCTCTAAGTAAGTTAAATGCATGCTGAAATTTTTTGCCTCTTGGGCAAATTTGTATAACAACCATCATAGTAGGTGGATTAATTTGCCTAAATAAAATATACAAAGGGATGAAGTATAATTAGTGAGAGGGACTGATGATTTTTTTTTGACTGCCCACCATCTTAGCTCTAGTAGACCACAGTTCCCTTTCACATACTCACGATTCTTTACAGGAGAAGTTAAGATTGGTTAAGATTAGTCTCATGACCTCTATGGACTAATAAATCATGGCCTGTTTGTTAGGGCAATCAATTACATTCTTAAGCCTACAATTCATTTTGGAGAGACTCTCTAGGAGAAATCTGGGTCTTGATGTTTGCCTTTAAACTTAAGGAGGAAAAGAGAAATCAACAACAATCCATTAAGGAAAATTTCTGTTACATGACACAAAACCATTGGAAATAGAATCTCCTATTTCATGGGGTCAACTTCTAACCAATTAGGAGGATTGCATAGTAAAACAAAAGTAATAGCATTATTTCCCATTGATCCAAGAATATCTGTTGAGCATCTACTATACATCAGGCAACATGTTAGTGTTATGAAAAAATAACACTATCACTTAGAATTTATGAGAACCAGAAAGAAGGCAGTGTATAATTTGACACATATTTCCAAATGCCGTGGATTGGTAATGCTCTGTGATAAAGTTTTTAATATTCTGTGATGAAATTAGAAGAATGATGTCTATGTGATTAATTTTTTTCATGAAACAAAATTTTAAAATTTTAGTGAATTGTCTTTGTTCATTACATTTTATTATTTTTAATTTTCAGGTTTTACAAAAGACTAAGACTCCTGAAGTCAAGATGTGTGTGCTTACCACAGTCTTTACAAAATATTTCTACTTGGCAGAAGTAAAACTTGGCATTCCTATGTTGGTGCATTAATTTTTGGAGAGAAATTTTCCTAGCTTACAAAAATCTAAAAGTTTATGAACCACTCATTGACCAAAACTTGATAATCACTGTCTATTTAGATGTAGTTATGTGTTAATCAATGCCTTTAATAACTAATTGCTTCTTATATCTTACCACTATCTTCTGAATTCAATTTCTTTCTTCCTGACACACATTATTTAGCAGTTAATTTAGCAAGGGACTCTTGTTCTTATTTGTCTGAAAATATATTTATTTTACTTTCACTCTAAAAATACTATTTTAGTTGAATGTAGAATTCTAATCTATTTATCTTACTTCAGTACTTGAAGGTATTAAGTCCCTTGACATTTGGACTTTAGAGAGCAGATGAAAAGTAACCTGCCAGTCTAATTGTTGTTTCTTTGTGATAAAGTCTTTCAAGTTGCTTTCAAGAGTTCTTTTTGTGTTTCTTTTAGTTCAGTCTGACCACTGCACCTGGGTGTTCTTTTTATTTCTCTATTTGGGATCCATACCTTGAGGATTCATATCTTTCTTTGATTCTGAAAAATTATTAGTCATTATTTCTTTTAACACACTTCTTCCCCATTCTTTCTTCTGAACTCCTACTCAACTTGTATTGAACCTTCTAATTCTAACCACCATGTCTCTTAACCTCTTTTCATATTTTCTGTATCTTATTCTCACGGGGTGCTAATCTTTCTGCTTGTTGACTTCATGGTGTATTGTTCCCTCATACTATTTGTTATTTTGTATTTGAGCTTATCCTCAGTGAATATTGTTTTTTCTTTGAGCATCCTGTATCTCCTGAGTTGGAGAGGTATATCCTCATGCATTTGTTTCTATCATACATTCCAATGTTTCACAGTTTTTTTTCCCGTTTTATTCCCTTTTTTAAACAACTGAAGTGTAGTTAATTTACAATGTTGTGTTAGTTTCAGGTGTAGAGCAAAGTGATTCAGCTATATATAGATGTTTGTATACTTTGGAAATTAGTCCCTTGCAAATATTTTCTCCCATTCCACAGGTTGTCTTTTTGTTTTGTTTATGGTTTCTTTTGCTGTGCAAAGCTTTTAAGTTTAATTAGGTCTCCTCTTTTGATTTTTGCTTTTATTTCCATTACTTTAGGAGATGAATCCAAAAATTGCTGTGATTTATCTTAAGAGTGTTCTGCCTATGTTTTCTTCTAGGAATTTTATAGTATCCAGTCTTAAATTTAGGTCTTTAATCCACTTTAAGTTTATTTTTGTATACGATGTTAGAGAATGTTCTAATTTCATTCATTTACATGTAGCTGTCCAGTTTTCCCAGCACCACTTATTAAAGAGACTGTCTTTTCTCCATTATATATTCTTGACTGCTTTGTCATAGATTAATTGACCATAAGTGTCGGGGTTTACTTCTGTGCTTCTATACTGTTCCTTTGATCTGTATGTCTGTTTGTGTGCCAGTATCATACTGTTTTGATTACTGTAGCTTTGTAGTACAGCCTGAAGTCAGGGAGCATAATTCCCCCAGTTCTGTTCATCTTCTCAGGACTGTTTTATTCAAGGTCTTTTGTGTTTCCATATAAAGTTAAAATTCTTTGGTTCTAGTTCTGTGAAAAATACCATTGGTAATTTGATAGGGATTGAATCTGTAGATTGTCTTGGCTAGTATGGTCATTTTAACACAATATTGATTCTTCTAATTCAAGAAATGGTATATCTTTCCACCTTTTTGTGTCATCTTCAATTTCAAGGTTTCACGGTTTTCATGTTGATTTATTTGGTCACACCATGTATGTAGACTGTATAAAGTCTTACCATGTTCTTATGTGAGCCACAAGCCTAGGGCCTCAATTTCTCATGAGAACTATTATTCCCTATCCAGAGCAAAGGGCAGACAAGCTTACTTATCATTTTCGTTTAGCTCTTTCTTCACAGAAAGTTGACTCTTCTCAAGTTCTGGCTGTATGAAAGGGTCTCCTTTCGAATTCCTTAGTTCATGCCCAAGGTGATATCTCCTATCCCAACACGAACAGTATCAGCTCACTAGTTTACCACCTGAACTAAAACTCCCCTTCATTTCTGGCACATCCCTACCTCTCCATCTTTTGGTTTTGATATATACAAGCTTTCTACTGAAAAATGATACATGAATCAATCAATATTATATCACTTATGAAAAAACTAGGGTTTATGAAAAAAAAAAAGACCACTCAAAACCTATGTAACCTTGTAGCCAGAAAACAAAGAAAAACACCAACAGTACTAAACATTTATACTGTTAAATCTTGACTGGCATTTGTTCCCATCATGCCAATCAGTCAATCCTTTGTAGGCTTAAACTCTGTGGCTTGTGATGCTTCCTTTTTAGAGATGTAGGTCTTTGAGAGTATCTGCCTCTAACAGAGATCACTTTCATAAAAATTAAGAAGTGGCTTCAGGGTATAGCTTCTTTATCAATCAACTTTTAAAAAATAACACAAACTGATGCATCATCACAGATTCTTAACCTGCCCTCATGACTTCAAAAGCTTAGTGTTTTGGAGATGAAAGCACTAAGCTATCCATTATGTCCAGCAAAGAAACACCATTCTATAGGTCTTTATATACTGCTATAGTTTTTCTCTTTGGGAGAACTTGCTGATAGTTTCACATCATTAATGCACTAGGGAACAATCATAAATGAACAAATAAGACTTATGTATTACACTGGAATCATTCCACAATTTGTTAATTTTACCTATGTATCTTCTCATCACAGAAATACATGTTGTAGCTAAATAAATTATATTCAATTGTATATTGTTAGTTTTATTTATCTAGCATATTCTGTTTTCATACCTAAAGGAGTGATTGTGTTTACTCTATCATGTTTTTTAAACTGAAACTTTTCCCCCATTCTTTAAAAAGCCAATTATATAAAGGATTGGAGACAAAATATGCATGTCAATTTAGAATTCAGTTCAACCAATGGGTAAAAGCTAAGAGAAACACAGAAAAGTTGTAAAAAGAGTACATCTTAAGAGTTCTCATCTCAAGGAGAAATTTTTTTTCTTTTCTTTTTATTGTGTTTATACAATATGATAGATGTTAACTAAACCTATTACCTGTGGTAATCATTTCACAATATGTGTAAATTGAACCATCATGCTGCACACCTTAAACTTATACAGTTGATGTATGTTAACTATTTCTCAATAAAACTGAAAAAAAATTTTTAAATGCTGAGGAGTCTGCAGATTTCTGTTCAATGTATAGAAAAATCTTCCAGAAGTCAGAGCTGAATAATGATAAAATAAAACTGAATCTCCCATCACTGGAGATACTCCAGCATACACTTAAATGACTTCTTAGCAGCAATGTTTTAGGCAGAAAAAAAAAAGAAAGGAACTAACATTTTTTCAGGGTATACTGTCAACTACTGTGTCAGGCATATTCACCTTTGTTTTTCATTTAATCATCATGACAATCTTCTTAGAAAGTGTGAGAAAATTTAGGTTCAGAAAGACTTAGCAATTTGCTTTAATCCTAACTAAATCTAGATTTGAATCAGCTGTCTGATAGCAATGTCCAAAATATCTCCACACAGTTAAGCTACTTTTCCATTTTTCTTAAATGTGTCAGAATTAAATAAAGTCACTGGCCAATTAAGGCTGATTAGTAAAGGTTTACTTGCATTCTAATATAATACAAAATCCCACTAAATGTTCTTAATACCTTCTTACCCTTTACCTGTATTTTAAAGGATGATATCTCAAAATTAAGACTACTATGTACTAATCATAACATATTCATTCAACGTATGAGCTTAGGCATCAACTTATACATTATTGGAACTTCTGAATGTAACAACACCACATAAAAATAGTGTTAATATACTCCTCAAAAGTATTACATGGTTTTCCAAAATACAAGACTTTTAAACTATTCCTACTTATTTAAAATTAATATCAACTCCCAGATTTCTAGTCTATTTAACTTTCAAACATTAACAGCAATAAAAAATATAAGCAAGTATGAATCATAATAAAAATATACAGAGAGAATGGAGTTTTAAATTAATTATCTAGTATAAAATAAAAGTAATTAGTATAAAACTTATATTAAGAAAATAACATTGTAAAGAATTGAACTAGGGCTCCTTTGATCAGAATAAAATAATAAATTACAGTAAAAGACACTTTCAACAAAATAAAAGAAATTGGAACTATTTTTTCTAATGTTTCCATCCTTTTTAAACTAACTGTAGCTGTTAAATGATACTGAAAACTGGGAAGAAAAGCTCTTAGATTTACCTGAAAAAATCAAAATTAGCAGTTTACATAAGGGGGAAAGTGATATCATAAAAGTACAAAACCACTTTATAATTGCTATATTAAGGAAATAAAACAGTATATGAAGGGAAAATGGCATCTTTATTGCTAGATGGTTTTTGTTTTTTAATTTTTTTAAACAATTGTAAAGATCAATAAAGAGATTCACACAGATTTTCTGCCCTTGGGAAACCCTAAACCCTATGCCATCTTGGGTCCTTGGTTGTGGATATGAAACATTCTCTTCATCCTCATTATCCTATCAGTAACATCTTTCAACAGCTGTTTGCAATAAAGGATCGTGACAGCCAAGGGGGAGAGCGGAGAACTGAAGAGGTCAAGAAGGAGCATCAGTGATTAGAAAGGTTACTTATCATTGTATCACACAAAGGAAAACTGAAAACCAACATATGGTGACCCTGTGGCCTGGCTCCAGGTGTTTGGTAGCCATCTGAAGAAAGAGAATAATGTACCCTTATTTCAGCTTTAAATAGGTTAATCCTGTTATGTGGGTAATTTAAGTATAAGAGATCCTAGAAAGGCAAAAAAAAAAAAGTTTTATACATGTTTTTGTTATATATGTATTATACATACACAGATATAATACATATATAAATAAAAAACTAATCTAGAAATTCAGATTAAATAACTAATCATCAATTTGAAGGGGTTAAAAATTATTAAAAGGTTTTTAAAAAATACTTCTAAGAAGCAAACCCAGAGTAAAAACTACTGATATTTAAGAATATAAATGATTATGAACTTAAGATTTTGGCTTGAAATTTAAGGAAAAAAAGTCAAATCAACTTCTTGTCGAGTATATGCCTGATAAATATATATGTTTGGACTCCGAACGTATACTGACGTGTTAAAATAATCCCATGCCTTTTATTCCCTAAACTCATATTAAACCATACTGTAGAATATTTACACCACCTTAAAATCTTCAAGGAAAATGATTCTACAACCTCCCTGAGTACAAACTTCCAATATTTAACAACTTGAAATTCTTCCTACTACCTAATCTACAGCCTGCCTTCCAGCTGTAAAAATTAAGGCAACTGTGTTTTTTTATGCTTTTGGTGGGTAAGAAGAACAATTTGTTACCAGCAGTCAAACTATAATAAATGTTCCAAAGTCTGAAAGTGATTTTGAAGCCAACATTTAGCTTTCTTTTTCACAGGCTACTCATACTCAATTTCTTTAAACTTCCCTTATATGTACTTCTAAGTATTTCATTATTATCCTCTCCCAAGTTATCTGCATCTCTTAAAAAAAAATAGATAGCCAACAGTACCCTAAGAAGACTAATAAAATATTTTTACTGGAATGATGACTTGAATCTTATCTAATTGGTAATGATAAAATAATAAACAAAACTGAGTGAGCACAAAAAACATTAAAAACTAAAGTCTAAGAGACAAAAATAGGTCAGTCTTTATTAAGTACTCTCTAGGGGGATAATACCCTGATTAGAGAACTCAAATATATTATCTCAAGTCAGTTACCCTGAATGCAAAGAGCTGTACTTCAGGCAGACATAGCTTGATGGCATACTTATTATAGTCATTAATTAACATGTGAATAAAAATAATTTATGCTGTCCTGTATTTTAATTCTATGTTTACCAAATTAACTTTTGATAATAAACTGATCTACTGAGTAGATTTCCTTAGGTAATAAAATGTTCAAATTTTAGTATAGTTGACTGAATATAAACTGAGAGGCTATATTTCTTACTATAAATTAATAAATCTAATTTTATATAGAAATATATATTCCCTTTGACCTTTCATATCTAATATTAGATTCTAAAAGTCTCTCATAACAAAGTGTCTTGCAAATATGGTACACTTAGCCATTTATAGATTATTCTATCATTAATCACTTAATTGAGGTATGCAGAAGAGAAACATTAAAAAGTTTAATGATCTGTAAGTAAAATACAGACCTTGCCACAAATACATTTCTCCTGGAAAGATTAAGAATGAATGAGAAGTCTTAAAGTCTCCAAAGTTATGTCATATTTTCTTTTTGTAAGTTCTATTTCCACCATAATATACTGGGATTCTGCAATCTTAAAGTCAAAATTATGAAGCCCACACACTTCTACACATAAACACCTCCATTCATTTCATCTCAGAATTATGAAGCTGTACCCTCCAGTATAAAAAGTACATTTGAATTTATACAGGAAAGCAAGGGCATCACACAAGGAAGTATCATCAGTGGCAGAGCAGAGATGCTTTAGTACTCTGTGTAGGGTGTGTTTGGAGAGGAAGGGAACAGGGGAGGTAAGAGGACACAGATCCCTTTACAAAAGTCTCCAATTTTCCAATATGATTTCCCTAGATTACAAAATTATATTTGTTTCTTAAGATAATGTGTCTTCAAAATTCTGTGATCACACATCAATAAATTCTCTTGGTCTCATTCATTAAAAATCCTTCCATAGTTTCCCACTGCTCTTAAAATAAAAACCTAGAATTCTTCACACGGCCTATAAAGTGCAGTCTGATTTGGCTCGTAATGTTTTCTTGCATCATGTATATGATGCTTGCTTTCAGAGTCTCAGCTCTTCAAATACACAGCCTCAGGGTCTTCACAAAGGTCCTTGCTTCACTATCTTTTTTTCTTTTCTTTTCTTTCAATATTTTCTTGTCAGGGTTCTTTTTATTTGGTGGGGGAAGGTAATCAGGTTTGTTGTTTGTTTATGGTGGTACTGGGGATTGAACCCAGGACCTTGTGCACTAGGCACCCACTCTACCACTGAGCTACACCCTAACCCCTCCACTATCTCTTTACCAGATAATTCTTCTCACTCATTTATTCACCAAATATTTTCTGAGCTCCTATTATGAGGTAGGTATTATGCTACTTACTTTATAAATAACCATGAACAAATAGGTAGAATTCCTGCTCTCATGGAACTTACATTCTCATAATTATCAGTTCATTCACTCAACAAATATTTACTGAGCACCTATTATGAGCCAGGCACTGTTCTAAGTGTTAAGGATAGAGCAGTGAATGAAATAGGCAAAAATCTCTGCCCCTAAGGAAAACTGATTCTAGTCGTGAAAGCAGGCAGTAAGCAAGATGAACAAGTAAAATATATAGTATATTACAAAGTAATAATGGTAACAAAAAAATAAAGCAAGGAAAAATGACAGAAAGTGAGCGTGTGTGTGTGTGCCTATGTGCACACAAGCATGCACAATTTTAGGTAAGGTTGTTAGGGAAGGCCTTAACTAGACGATTACATTTAAATAATTAACAAGTAATCAAACAAGTGAAATGATATGGATTGCAATAAGTGTTACGAAGAAATATAAAGCATAATTCCCTTTATGTTTTAACTGAAAGCATAAAGGTAAGTAACCGAGACAAGCCTTTGCAGATGGATCAGACAGAAAGTCTGTCTGAAGAGAAATGCATTTGAGCTGAAATTAAAGGATGAGAATGAGTCAAAATGTGACCATTAGAGTATCTTAATATGCTCCCCGAAGTGCAGATGGCTCAGCTGCTTCTAAAGCACCACTAGCATATCAGCTATGTAGGAATGCTATCATGGATGACATAGATATTCATAGAGGAAAAGGAAACATTTATTGAATATCTGCCATGTGCCAGGTACTTTGCATGCTTGTCATACTCTTTAGCTATCTGAAGTTTACAAGAACAAGTTAGCTGCTATCCACTGAAAAAAAGTGGCTGAGTAAAATCTATTGGTGGTAAATTTGAGGTCATAGGTAATAATTAGTGGCAAGCAGACTGTTATTCAAAGTATTCTGTTAAGAGACATTCCATTCTACCATGGAACCACATCTTAGATCATGTGTCCCCCTTTATGGTTCAGAATATAAGGTCCATGGATAAAACATTGCTCAATTCTACACTGGATTAAGTAATAACTATTGTACAAAATACTAGCAATAATGTGCTAACTCAAGTCTATGTAAACAGAAAAGTGACAAATTTCATAGATAATAAAAATTCCCCATAAACCAAACAAAGCCATACCTGAAAAATTTCTCTGGTTTTGTCCTGGGCCTTAAATCTACCTGTGGATGAACAATCATCTCTCTCTCTCTTTTAAAAATAACTTTCTTGAGGTATGATTGACATATTAAAAGCTGCACATATTTAATGTATACAACTTGATGAGTCTGGAGATACGTATATGAAACCATTACCACAAACTATGCAATAAACATATCCATCGCCTCCAAAAAGTTTCCTCTCAACCTCTTTATTGATTATTATTATTTCTGAGTGTGTGATGAGAACATTTAACTTAAGATCTACTCTCTTAGCAAATTTTTACATATACAGTATGGTTTTGTCTACTATAGGCACTGTGCTGTACAATAGATGTCCAGGATTTAACCACCTTGCATAGCTGAACTTTGTACATTTTGACTAATACCTCTCCATTCCCCCATTTGCCCAGACCCTGGCAACCACCACTCTACTTCTCTAATCTCTTCTTTTAACATCCTCATATAAATGGTATCATGTAGTATTTGTTCTTCTGTGTCTACCTTATTTTACTTAGCATAATGTCCTTCAGGTTCATCCATGTTGTAATAAATGGCAGGATTTCCTTTTTTAAGGTTGCATAATATCCCATTGTAAGTATATACCACACTTCCCTTATCCATTTGTCTGCCATTGAACATTTAGGTTGCTTCCATGTCTTAACTATCGTGAATAATGTTGCAATGAATATGAGAGTACACATGACTCTTGGAGATCCTGATTTCAATTCCTTTGAACATATACACAGAAGTAGGATTCCTGGATCACATGGTAGTTCTGTTTTTAATTTCTGGAGAAAGCTCCATATTATTTTCCACCGTGGCTGCACAAATTTACATTCCTACCAACAGTGTACAAGGGTTCTCTTTTCTCCACATTCTTGTCAACACTGGCTATCTTTTGTTTCCATTAGTGATATTTAGCACCTTTACATATACTTGTTGGTCATCTGTATGCCTTTTTTTGAGAAATGTCTATTAAGTTCCTTTGTCCATTTTTAAATTGGGTTTTCTAGGGTTTTGTTACTAAGTTCCTTATATATTTTGGACATTAACCTTTTATCAGGTATATTGTTTGCAAATACTTCTTCCAAATTCCATAAATTGACCTTTCATTTTGTTGACTACTTCTTTGTTGTGTAGAGCTTTTTAGTTTGATGTAGTCCCACTTGTCTATAATTGCTTTTGTTGCCTGTGCTCTTAGAGTCATATTTGAAAAATCACTGCCATGACTAAAATCAAGAAGCCTTTCCCCTACATTTTCTTCTAGGAGTATTTTAGTTTGGAGTCTTACATTTATGTCTTTAATCCACTTTGAGTTAATTTTTGCATATGATATAAGATAAGGGTCTAGTTTTTCCAACACCATTTACTAAAGAGACTATCCTTTCTCCATTCTGTATTCCTGGCACCCTGGTTGAAAATCAGATCATTTATGCATGGGTTCATTTCTGGGTCTCTATTCTGTTCCATGGGTAAATTAAATTCCCAAATGTGTCTAAAATGTATATTAATGAACCTACTAACAAAGAATTCAGGCAAGATTTTTCATAACTACAGATGTAATCACTGTTAATCTCCACAATGACCACATGGGGACCAAAGTAGAAGAGATGGAAAGCTGATCACTGCTGCAGTTATGGGTCATCCTGTAGATCACTGTTTAAAATCTTCCCTGATAGTTGATAGTCGAAAGAGGATCATTTCATGATGCTTTAGCATCAGAAGTATCTCCTGCATAAAAGGCTATGTGCTCTTTTAAAACTCCACCACTTATATTTTAGTGTTCATCTCAGGATGCTACACTCAGGTAGCTATCTAAATCAGTACTGGTTTGTTTTTCCCTTCAGCTATGATCTGAAGCATGATTTGTTTACCTGACTGAACTTTCACCTCCAAAGCCACTATTGTTTTCTCAAGTACCATTTAGAATAATTTATAACCTTAGGGATAATCCAGATAAAGACTGGGAGTTTTGGTGTGTGCTATCAATTGTGTAAACTCAACTCTTCAGGCACAAGCATAAGAGGTGGGAGTGGTTATAAAGAATCTGTTATGACCCAAGAAACTTTGTTAGTAATGTATAGCACTTTATAAAAAAGTAGCAAAAGCATTTTCATATAGTACATAAGTTTAAGGAAACCATTTTGTTACAAATCAAAGTGAAAAATATTCACCAGAAAGAATATGAAATTATATAGGATTGTAGACACAAAAAATTCATAATAAAATATATGAAATTGTATAGGGTTGTAAGATGCTAAAATCTTTCCCCAAGTTTTCTAATTTCATTTTACATCTATTATAAAAATCTTTATAAACATAACACAAAAATAGAATCTAAAAACTGCACATAAGGATCATAGAATGAAATGTACAGTTTATCAATTCTTTATTGCACTTCAAATCAACTAGTTTGAAATGAATGAGATATACAGATATTGAGACAGAATAATCAGGTCAAATTTTTAATTAATTTACTGAAGGAAAAAAAACACATCCAGAGATCCTGTAAAACTGATAATATAAACTATCTAATAGGGAAATGTACCGGTGGAGTTAAACCCAATTCCCAATAGAAAACTGAAATGTAGATGAACTTTTTTACTTGCTAACAAAGAAATGAGAGACCATAGGTAAGAATAAATCTAACAGAAAATCTGTAAACTCAGTTGATCATGAATTTCAACTCAGTAAGCTGTAAGTATATCAAAGACTGTGGTTAAAAGCAACCCAACGTAAAAAAGACTTTTTCTGAGGCAAAAAGCAACCCAAGGTAAAAAAGAAACTAAAACTATACAGAAACAAGAATAGAAGTAAAGACTCTTTACAGAGAGACAAGAAATGCCAACGTTTTACTCAAAGCTCTAGATTTTCAGATGGTTGCACACAATCTTTAAATCTAGTGCACAAAATGTGCTGCCAAACCCTACCAGGAATAATAATATACTTGTCACTAAGGGCTATTTAAAAAATCACTTTCCTTTGTACTGCACCCAAGAGGAATAACTGGTACAGTACAATGTATATATTGTTTGGTCTTAACTACCTTAAAACTTTATTCTTTTTATTGTTATTATTTTTTAAAAGGGATCTTAAACACACTATTTACATAAAAATAGAAACTAAGCCTTAAATTTACTTTTTAAAATCTGAATTATTTTGACAAACAACTTGTCATTTTAAAACGTGACTCTTTCATTCAACATGCTTATACTGTGTACCTACTATGAACATCTCTCTATACTAGACTCTGAAATCTTTCTCTATGGAACTGTTTTTTTCTTTTTTTACATTTTCTGAGATAGACACTGAGACTTTTTTAGGCAGATGAGAAGAGTCAATTATAATACCTTCATTTTTTTCCATAGCACTTTTCCTTGTTTCTGTATTTGGGTTAATGTCACCTTATCCCCACTCAGTTATTACGTTAGAATGTGGTCAGTGGATAAAGTAACTTGAAATTACTCAATACTAAAAGTATAAATTAAAGGCTCCTAGCCAACATAAAAATGCCCTTAATCCAATTATTAGAGTACCAGAAAAGGCGGGGAATGGGGGGAGGTTTCAAAATTATAACATTTCAAAGACAAACAAAAAGTTGGCATCAGAAAATCAGAACTTAAAAAAGAAATAATTAGAAACTTCAAAAATTCTACCTGCATCCTTCACAAGACACTTGAAACTTGTTTAACTTGATTACTCAAACATTTAGAAATAAATACTTGTATAATAAATATTATATAAATGATACCAGAAAAAGAGCAGTGTCAAAGGCCATATTTGTGTTAATGATGTTACCAGAGTACATTCATCAAAATTGCATCTTGAAAGCTGTGTCATGACCACACATATAAATAATTAAACATAAGGAATAGGACTTCTTACCCCATATTTACATTGGCGGGATGTTGCTCCATACTGGAAACGGCATTGTTCATCAGCATCATACACCTGACCTGGGGCCACAGCTGGATAAAGAAAGTCACGCTTGGGAGGCTCATTATCAAGGCAAGTACCACGGCCTGAACTGTTCAACATAAAGCATCAAAGGAAATTAGGTACACTATGCACTGTTTCAATCACAATTATTAAACCATGTGTTAAGCTCTTTGTTTTAATAATTGATGCATGAAAAACAATACTTTCTACAAAAAAAAAAAAACAAAAACAAACACATGGCAAAACAGAATTGCTTTACTAAAATTTAAATAAGAGCTCCTATAGTTTTTTCCAGCACCAAGACACAATAAAAGAATCTCACAAAACAACCTAAAAATGTCATGTTGGCCTTTAAACACTGATTTAAACTAATTTCTTAAAGAATCAAAACATTTTCATGTTGCTCTAAGCTTCTTGTTTGTTTTCAGTGAAAATATAACCACATCTGGTAGTAGAATCAAAAACACAAAATGTGAAAAAAAAATTTGTGGTTGTAATCCTTAAAGACCTAATCTATATACTTCCATCTTGGGCAGAACAATAGATACTGTGGTAAGACATGTCCAAAGGTTCTTGAAGTATTTCAATAACAAATGGGCTGAATGATAGATGAGGCCAAGATCCAAAGTTCTCCTCTCCAGTATATTAGAATTGTTTAGTCTCTCAAATATTT
Organism: Camelus bactrianus; assembly: GCF_048773025.1. Lineage (NCBI taxonomy): Eukaryota > Metazoa > Chordata > Mammalia > Artiodactyla > Camelidae > Camelus > Camelus bactrianus. The sequence continues at coordinate 45,173,542 of NC_133541.1, forward strand.
CATATTTCATCTAGGGTCATCAGAGTTGGAAAAGAGAATGTTCTCTTCTCTTTATAATTTCTGCTTTTCAAAGTATGCTTGCACTCAAACATAATATTTTAATTCAGTGGAACAAATAACATAAAGATCGCCAAAAGCCAGACAGAATACCTTAGTTTAAAGAGCTTTATACTTTGCTAAATATAATTGTTCATTTTTATTTAGCCAGTGTGCATAAAATAGGACAGATGCTTTTTTACTTTCATTTCACATGTGAGTAAGTTAGAATTTTTAAAGAATTCCTATGCCAACATTTAAAAATTTTTTCCAACATTCCTGTCAATTGTGCCAGCACTTGTGTTTTTTTTTCCAAATCTTTTCCATCCACTTTGCCAAAGCAAAATAATTTCACAAGTAGAAGTTCCTCAACTATTATTTAGGACAGTACAAATTTTCATTTATAGATAAGTAAGAAAGAACCATGCATAATAATGAGTTTCATATGCAGTTAAAATTTAATCATATCCTTAAAATGCAAAAGTTAATTTGTTACATGAAAATATATATTTACACAGTAGCAAATTCATACCTTTTAAAAATTGAACCATACTATTAATAAGGTGATAGATTCAAAGACCCAAGGGGCAAAATATTTATGCCCTTTTTCTTTCATTTATGTCCCTCTTGATTAATTTTTTAATCAATAAAAATAATCAGATGGAATATTAAATGTACTGAATAGATGTTATTATTGAATATTATCATTTCACTTGTCACTGCTCAAGGTGTCTAACTAATAGAGAACAACTTTATTTTACCCAGCTATCTAGATTTTATGACAGAATGCTTTTAATTTTGCTTATTGTACTTTTAGAAGTTGATGTGTAACTCAGTAAGAAAAATTATTTTAGTTGAATTTTTAAATTAGAAAGTTCTATTTTATTATGTAAAATATCTTCATATGGGTACACAAATTTTAGGCAAGTGCAATTCTACTAGTAAATTCAAAATTCTATATTAAGGTTAATGATAAAGAGGTCAATGTGAAAAGTATAATGAAAAAAGAATTTATGAGATCATTGCATTAGTAGTTTTGAAATATTAGTTTTACCTCTATCTACAAAAAAATGATAAAAGTTTCTACGAAGGGAGCTAAGTATATAACAAAAATAAAATATAAAGCTAAGCACTACTATAAATCAATGGGAGAATTTTAAATTTCCTGAATTACTTAAGCACAGAATCCTATAGGCAAAATATCTGTCAAAAGAGTAACAAAAGAAAGTATAAGATATATTCAACTAAGTGGCACCAACTCAAAGTCGATTAAAAATTATTAGACACAATTACTTTTAGGAATACAGAAAATTAACCTAAAAATTTAGAAATATGTGGACCTCAAAAAAGAGTTTAAGAACAGATACACTGAGGCAAAAGTTCTTTCTTGTAGCAAACTGAAAATTGGCTTAACTTAGGAGGAAGCAACAATAATTACTTCATTTAAAGTTCTTGTTTCCAGGCATTAGTGGTCTTCAAGTCATGGTTCATGTTCCTTAAAAAATATCAAATCAGATGACCATTGCAGGAAACTTCAGACAACAAAGAATGCCATGCACTGTGGTCACCTGTGGACAAATTTTTCTAAGAAAGTTTATCTCAAAAGTGATTTGTGTCTCAATTCTTTGGAAGTACCTATTGCTTTGTATTAATGTGGTCTAATTAAATATCTAGAAACGTCTCATTCTCTTTTCCAGTATATTTTTACAGAATAAAACACTACATGAAATACAATGTAAGTGAAAAATCATATAGATCTTTAAATAATGAATACATATTTAGGAATATGGCATCAACAAAGACCTTTTAAAATGGATTTGGCTGTATTTGTACAAATTACCAATGTTTGCAAGTGACTTACCTACTAGTATTGGCTCTGGGAAAGCAAGTATGGGATATTCGCAAGGCTGATGTAAATTGGTTCTACATTTTGGGTAGAAAATGTACTACATATTTCCCCCCAGTAACCATATACATTATGTACAGTAAAAACTTTGATTAAAGTGTTTGGGGTGGAGGAGTGAGGCAATTTTCATACTTTAATTCTTAACTGAGGGTTAAGCTACAAAAATACTTTCCCCATAATGTTATTAAATTTGCTACTTTCCTGCTACTTTCCTGTAAGTTAGATCTATAGATCACAACTATTAATTAACTCTTAGAAGATAATTCCAGATATTCTCATGCCTCTGCATCATTATTTACCATTATGAAATATCACAGATATACGTATAGAAGGTTGAGGACATGAATCCAAGAAATGTATATTTAACCCTCGAAGTGCTTTTCTTTGTTTTTTTCCCTTAGAAAATTTCTAAGTGCATACCCCAATCACATCCCTTTCTATCTCTTCAAGAAGTAACTAATATTATGATTTTTTAAATAATAATTTCCTTGGTCTTCTTAGTAATTATCTGCTTGTTTTTGGACTCTATATAAAGGAGACATACTGAAAGGTTTTTTTTTTGATATTATTTTGCTCACTATTATGAGTGTGAGATATATCCATGTTAATGAGAATAACTGTCAGCTGTTTATTTATACTGTCCTTTGATATTCCATTTAAGACGGTGCCACAGTTATTTATTCATTCTTCTATTAATGAACATGTAAATTATTTCTAATTTCTGGAAATTGCAAATTATGTTGATATAAACATTTTTGTATAGTCTTCTGGTACAAATGCTTTTCTTTTCTTAAAAATATTAGATATAAGGTATTGTCTTTTATTTTACAATTGTTTTCTTTTAACAAAATGGAATCTATGGGTAATTTTTATTTAATCTAGGTTTCTAGTCAATCAATATAAGTATACAATTCTTATGATGCTGAGCCTAGTGCTATTTATGCTACTATTTTAAAAATAATAGTGGTAATATTATATATAGGTCTTCTTGAATTTTCTCATTAAATGCCATTTTTAAGCATAGCTGGTTTGTATAATATGTGAATTTTTTCACTCAGAAATCATAAACCTCACTCATTAATAAATGAAATGAGAAACACTGTAGTTTCCATCTATGAGATGCTATTACAACTTACTATTGTTAGGCATAGATATACTTGTCCTGTGGAAAACTGTATATACAAAAAGTGGAAGTATGATTATTTCCTTGGCAGCATATGTTTCACAACTAAAAGCCCAATCCTAGTTAATACATACAGCAATATAGATAATTACTGAATTAATACACTCTACTTTTGTTTACACTTCTAAGACAAGGCAAAAAGATGTATATTAGTTTAAGAATATGTGTTTCCCTCGATTATATTCTTAGTAAATCAAAGTATATTTACATTTCCAGAAATCCTTGCAGCATGATAGCAAAGTCATATTTTATGTATTCTACTTCTAATTTAGAAAATTCTTATTTACATAGCTCAAAAATTAGTCTTGAAAATAGGAACATGCGCCAGAATTGAGTCTTCAACTAAAATTTACAGATCTCTATGTAAAATATGCTCTCTTGGCTTTGTTTCCAGAACACATGAGGATGTACTCCTAATTGTAATTTAAGATTTATTTTTCACTTAAACAATTATACTATAAAGTACAGACCTTTAGTCTACAACACAGTAGGTCAATTTAAGAAATAAATCTTTCTATATAACCTTGTACATATCTTAACAGTCTCTTAACAACAACAACAAAAAGTTAATAGATAATACTATCTCCTACTTTTTACCACAAAATTGTGCTAATATATCTAAACTAAGTAAAAATGAACTAGTTGTATTATCTATGGCAAATCAAGTGTCTACATTCTCATAAACTGCTCTATCAATCTTTACAAAACTAATAATATATTACCTTCTAAAATGAGTCATTCTAATCAGACCTTTCTCTCTTGCCCTCTGTGTACCTGAATACAATTCAACTTGAGGCTTTCAATACACAAACACTATACTGATAATGTTTACTAAGTTATGCTCTTTTTCTCCGTATGTAATTACAACCTACCAAAAATATTTATGGGTTAGAGTGAAGTCCCCAAAACATATCACATAATAGAAGGAGGAGAAATCTGTTCTGATAAGCTGTTTCTTGGGTTCCCCATAAAAAAGGCAATCTCATCTATAAAATGTTTTCTAATAGATTATCGATATTGATCTTCAAAGGTAATTGCTACAGAGGATCTGTTAGTGTCTTGGTAATCCTGTTCATCTTTTATCACTTCTTTTGAATTCTACGCTCACCTTTCTTCCTAGTTCATCATCAACTATAATTATTGCCTCTTTTTAGCATCCATTCTATCTGTGAAAATAGCTAATCTGTATTTAATTTGGAACTGCAGGCAATTTTGCTATAGATCTCTGACAGTTCAAACAATTTAACAGACTTTAATTTAAATAGAACAAGAGTTGATTCACAGAGGCCCCAGAATTTTTGAAGACTATATGAAGTTACTCTGTACTACCACTAAGTGGTGGAAAATGTATGAAAAACTGGCCTACATTGCTTCTGGCTGCCTTCCACTGCCTGGTAAATTAGCCCATAGACATCAGTGAGTGTGAGCCATGATACCAGGTTCATCTTTCTATAATTTCTAAATAAATAAATAATAAATAAGTAAGTCCCGCAGGCAGATAGGAAGGACACTACCTGCAAAGCCGTCGTCGAAAACATCAGAAGCTGGCATAACACGTCCATTTAAACGGAAATGGGTTCTTTATTATTTAATCAGGACGGCTTCGGGGCGATTCATGAACCACTTATTGAATCACCGAGTTTAAGAAATCTGAAAAAAAATATTGGGAGTTGGTAAACACCATCTCCTGACTGATCAATAGCACCTAGTGTTTCAGAATGACATGAGAGACTTTTTACTCTATTGGCATTTAAAGGCCATGGAATTGTTTTCAGTTGAACATAGTGAATAGTGAATCTCTATAAATCATAGGAAACTCATTGTTAAAATCCACCATCATCTTTGGCCTATACAGTCACTAAGTAGAGAAAAGTATGCATTTTGTTGGCTGGGCTGCAGTTCCTAAACAATTCATCTTTCAAGATTTCTTTTTTCTTGAGAAGAGAAACTAAAATAAAATGTTATGAGTCTTTTTGAGCCAACTATAAAACATAAATGTAACCTCAATCCCTGATCAAAATATCACAGGGTTTTTAAAAATATCACACATAGCTGTTAAAGCAATTAAGTCCACTGCATTAAGAAAAAGGAACAAAGAAATACAAGAAAATTACTATTATGTCTTTGTGCTCCAGTGAACTGACCTTTTTAAAGGGCCTTGTGTTTAAAAAACTTTTATTGCTTGGTCAGATTATAATCAAAGTTGTTTAGTTTTCTATTAGAGAGGGGGGAAAAATACCCAATCTTCTCCCAAATCTCTACCCATTGTCTTTCACATCTATCTTTTACTAATTGTTTTAACTTTATGAGCATTCCCATGAGGACACACAAGAGAAACATTTTGATAAAATACCGGATAAATAAGCCCATTAGAACCCTGTCAACACTAATCATGCTTACACGTAGAAAATGCAAAGAGGCAATAAGGCTTACATAATGCTTTTTGGATTAATTCTTTCAGTTAATTCAACGGAACAGTTTATTGCAACTAGTAATAATTTTACATCTCTCACCAAACCAGTGGTGATTTCTTAACTGTATTTTATCAGCAATTTAGGGATTCCCCTTTGGAGTGTTTTAATGGTCTTAATAATACTGTTTCAACTAGGCAGGGTCTGGCAAGAGATCACAGTTTGTCCTAGTATACAGTATACAGAGACAGTCCTAACAAATAGGACAGAGGAGAGAGAAATGGTACTTGGAAAAAAAAAAAAAAAAAAAAAGGAGGAAAGCCTTTGAAAATGCACAGAAATACTGAGCATGCAATTGATGGACACTAAGATTCCATTATAAAAACATGAGCCAAGTCAAGGGAGAAATTCCAGATCTGGCTTGACTTCTGGGGAGAGCAGATCTTCAACAGTGTTTAAAATTTAAGTAATATGATCATGTTAAAAACATTTTAGAAAATGATATTGCTAGTGCTTTGTGTTAAAAACTACCAAAAGATGTCAAACAAATTCTCTGCGGTCTATCTTAACAGCCCTTCACTCAGTTTTGGCACTAATCAAGTACAGTGTTATAATTTATCTATTACTAATATCAAAAGTTGTTGGTTATAGTATGGTTATTCAGAAGAGTTACATCCTAAAATAAATTTCAAATTCCTTCAATTTCACTAATACAGTAATTAATTCAAAAGAGCCTATTTTAAACATTTATCTTTTGATATTTGAGCAAAGCATTTGTGCTAGGTAATTTAAAATCTCTTGCTTGGGGCTTTTAAAAATATGTAATTATAAGTTTTCAGAATATGATCTGGCTATTAGCAGATATAAACCAGAATTTTAGTGAATAATGTTATCCTATATAACCTATCTGAATTTTTAAAATTTTACATTACAATCATGTTAAGGTGAACTTGAACAAAGACAATTTTTAAAGAGAACTTCTGTTGCTCACCTGTTTATGTATAACTCACTTTTTCACAGAGTATTTAATCTCTTCTCCCCAAGAAAAAAATGGCACAAAACAGCTGAAGGTAATGATAGAGTAATAAAGCTTGAAACCTTGATATTATTTAAAATAATAATATTTACCACTTAATGAAATGTCTATTAAGTGTTTTTATAAATTATAGCATTACACATAATTAGTTATATAATAACCAGATAATGTGTGTATTATTACCTAAACTCATTTAACAAATGGAGTCACTGACGATTAGAAAGGTAAAGTTATATGCCCAAGGTCACACAGTTAGAAAGTGTGACCTAAGTCAATCAGTTTCTAAAGTTCAATCCTGAAGCCCTATGCTATACAGGTGATAGTTACATCTGAGCTAATTTATATTCTTCATATTTAAACAACCAGATGTTTGGAATATAGATTATGGGACCAGCAAAGAAGTTCCCAAACTGTAGAAAAGATTAGTCACTTAATAAACTTTCAAAGACAAATTTTCATTTTCTCATGTTCATTTCCTGGGTGTTTGATTTTTTTGTTGTTGTTGTTTGTTACTATTAGATACTTTGGCCTTCCTATAGAACTCAGTTTTTTAATAACAAAATGAAATATGCAATCACTGAATTAAAGTTTGGCTTATGCTCTATTTATTAAATTATGTAAATCTAAATTCTTATGACATTGCTTCCCATTTATTGAACATTTCTAACACTCACATCATCAACCCCTCTTATAACCTAGCTCCAGTTCCTCTAATCTGTTCAGTTTGTGTTCTGTTTGAGTATGAAGGAAAACATTTGTCACAATGATACATTAAAGTATTTTGGGAACAGCCTGAAATATCACTGGGCCCTATAAAACTTACTCATTATGCAAAGTTTAAAGCACTACATACTAGGCTTCTATCAGTGGCTTGCTTCTGGAGCAATTCATCATCACTCTCCAGAGATTACTTACTCTAGAAAGCTGGTGATATAGTCTCGACTGCAGGCAGACCAGGAAAAAGGATTGGTATTTGCAGTAATGTGAGCTGCCATAAGTTTTGCTGCTTCATGACCTTTCGTCCCACAAGAATTTCCAATTCCATCATGGTTCATACCAAAACTGTTTTAACAAGGAAGAAACATAAGAAACATAAAAGAAAAAAATTAGAAAAAAGTAAAACAAATAAACCCTCAATACATCCTTTATTTCCTTATTTGATCATTTATTAGCCTTATCAACATATGGCTTCCATCAGGATGGACCAGATCCTCTAAGGAAATAAAGGATTAAAGTTAAAGAGACTAAGGAATAATATAATGATGCAATATATTTCTAACTCTCTTTAAATGTATCATATACTCTCAAATGTTATCTCATATGATACAATCTCTCCTTGAACAGACAGGGGATTCACATTAATTCTCAACTTACAGATGAGAAAAACTAGATTTAGTAAAGACAATTGACCTGTCAAAGATCACATAGCTAGTAAATGCTGAAATTGTTAGTAGAATCTACCTTTAACATGCTAGAGTTCAAGCTACCTCCGTATGCTGACTCCAAAAGGGAATAATGAAAAGATAGTTACGATCTACAGAGTTCTAAGTTACAGGGCAAACACAGTTCTTTTATTAATATGGGTAAAGAAGAATTAAATAGATATGTAATTTATGTTTGTGTGTATATATGTTTACAAAACACCTTTTGAAAAAAATCTTGATACATTTAAGGATTATGTATCTCACAATCCCTTTGTTTACCACAGTCTCCCTTGGTTTTTCAAAGCTTTTCTTTGTAATTTTTTTCCTGTGTCCTGTAGCTGTGCTTAGTACTATCAATGTGATCTGAAAACATATCTCAATGACAAATTACAAAATTTTTCTGTAAAGGATACACCTACTGCATATGAATAAATTTTAGCTTTTCTTCACAAGAAGCCAAAGTTTAGGTTGAAAATCACTTTAAAAACATCACTATTGTCTCCACTGCATCATTCTAATAAATGCACCATGATAGGTGCTCAGAGAAATAAGTAATTTATGTGACATGAGGATAAAATAGATAAGGATAGTTGCTGGAGGAAAATTTGGAAGGGTAGTTGAGAACAGATAAGTACAAGATAATAAATGCAAATAAATACTAATACTTTTGGCAGTGTACAGACTTTGAAGATTTTTCAGCAAGAGTAAGAGTAACTGACTTACATGGAACTGATCTGTATTTTAGACAGGTCATTATAGTAATTCTGTGTTGCAGACACTGGAGTGGAAAGAGAATGGAGCTAGGGAGCACAGATAGAAGATGATAACCAATTGTGAAATGATGTAAGTCTGAACTAGGGCACTAGATAGAGAAGTGGGATTAGATTTGAGACATGTTCAGGAAACTGAATGAACTGGCCTTCATAAATATAATATTAAAGAGCTATAAAAAAGCTACATGATATATCCATATATGGGGAGCAGGGAGAAGGAACTAGTAATTCAGGTGTGGGAACTAATATAAGCAAAGGAAGAGAAGTATATGAGACCTCCTAGATTAAAATACCAAATAACTTCCCAAGAACATCAATACTTAGTCTTCTCCTGTTTGACATAAATATGCTAAAATCAACATCTCTGAAGGGTCTTCTAGGAACACAGTGGTGGAGTTCACTGTTTGCTGAATTAGACCCATATTCTGTCAAAACAATCAGCTATATATTTACAGAAAAAGCTCCTTACTGAAAATTTATAATTCAATGAACAATATTCTATATTTCTCTCAAAGGTTAATGTTACTGTATGAATACTGCTATGATTCTTTTCAAATGATGATAGTTTTAAGAATATTATTTCCTTTTATCAGCAGTCTCATACATATCCCTGAGGCATGTTAAGATAGGTGTATGCAGGCACAGATGGCTTTAAGAAAATCATTTTTGAGATCCTCAACTTCCTTATGTATTCTTTTCTAAAAAAAGAAAAGCTTTTCTTTTTGAAATCATATTTCTCCCATCTTACAAAAGAAAAACTTATTTTCCCCCCATCCATAATTTTATAATAGTTCATTGCCTTGGGATATAAGAATATGGGTGTTAAGGAAAAAAGCAATTGGAAACATTTGGAGTCAGGATGAGAAAAAGAATGGCTTTAATGATTGAATAACAAATGTAGTTTCTTGCTTTCACCAAGTTTACAAGAGGGCATAGTCAAATTAATAACCAATAGGTTGTTAAAAATTCTGATGGAAGAACATAATGGTTATATTTTGACAAATAATTCAAAAGGAGTTCAAAGAACTGAGCGATATTTCTATAATAAATTTCTTCCATCTATCTATTTATTTATGTGAATAAATTTTCTTAGCATTCACATCTATAGGAACAAAATAAATCAAATTGGTGCTAAAATTCTGCCTCATTCTAGCAATACAGAGATAACTGCAATAATTGAAAACATACATCTAAATATACATGTTCTAATAAAAACTTTAATTGTGTATTAAAATTTGTAGTATTACATGCTCTTCTGATCATTCATTAACTAACTAATGATTATAATGTAATGAACATATGATCCAGAAAAAAAAATTTTTTATGATCACAGGAAATTTTAAAAATGCAACTGCAATTTAAATATTTTTGTTATAGCAATATTTGATATAATTAAAATAATTTTAAGCATAAAACATTTAAAATATATTAAGAAATATTAAAATATACATTAAGATTAATATTCTTGGAGGGAAGGAGGTACATACATACTGAGTTAAAGAAGGGGGAAAAAGATGTAAATTTTAACTATAAAAGAAGAACCTGTTTGTGTAATTTTTAAATGCATGATGACAGTTACCAAATTGCTATGGCAATTAGATTTGCTCAGGCATACTTAAAGGAGGTTTTTATTTACATACTAACTTTTGCAAAGTTCCAGCCTTTGAAATTACTTAGGCATAAGATAAAAAATTTTGGACCTCAATTGAAAAATAAATAATAGGGTATATAGTTTTTAAAAATTCTTTCAGAAGTACATGAGAGAAAAGATTTGAAAACTAATGAACTCAAGTATTTGAAGGAGGAAATCTTAAATTCTATTTATACTTGTAATCTTTATAGTTTAGGTGTCAGATGCAGATAGCTGTCATAAGGATTTAGGTTTCAGCTGTCTGAAAGAATGTATACATTTGCAGCTTATATATAAAACATAAGAAATCCAAGAAATAACCTAACCAATGTCAATTAGTTCACTGACAGTAACACAAAGTGAAATGGGAGTTTACAACTACCATTTACGACATCAGCTTCAAAAGACCCCTATAGTAGGCTGACTAGGCTGGAGTATATATATACATATATTTTAAAGATAAGTTCCTTCCTCAGATAACTCAATCAGTGAAGAGTTTGGCAAAAAAAGTGAAACTTACTAGTGGTCAGAGAAAATAAACAAGAGTCCACTTTAAAACCATCATACTGAAAAATTACAATGCTACCTAAGACTAGGTGTTGGCAGTGGTGCAGAGAAACTGTAATCTTAGTACACAACAGTTCTAGTGTGGTCAGGCAGCTGTTTCAGAGCACAATTCAGCAGTATTTGGTTAAATTAAATGGGAGATACACCATGACCCAGCAATCCTATTCTTGGAGAGATATCCCAGTAACATTCCCAGAGGGAACATGTATGGGGATGTTCATGACAGGATTGTTTATGATAGCAAGGAGCTGAAGACAATCTAGGTGTTTGACACTGGGGAATGGGTAAGAAAACTTTGGCAGATGTGTTATTATGAAATAGTAAGCAGAAGTTGGAAGCAGCAGACAAGATGTATGTCCACATATAAATACAGTTAGATCTTAAAAACTGTGAACAAAAAATTAAGAAAAGGAACAAGATTTATAGCAGTAGATCACACATGTAAACAAAAATTACATACACATTAACAACAAAGAAAGCCAAGGAATTGTTCCAGATTAAAGACTGAAGAGCTATAACCAAATACAATGGGAACTCGAATTGAGGGGGAGAGAGGTTAAAAAGAACATTGCTAGGACAACTTAGGAAATGTAAAGACGGCCTGTATATTGGATAATAGTAATATATCAATGTTAAACTTTCTAATTTGATAATTGTACCGAGGTTATGTAAGAGATTATCTTTTCTTCTTAGGAAACAGATGCTGAAAATAAGGGATAAGAGGTATGTCTACAACTTTCAAATAGTTCAGAAAAAAAAATACAGGTACACATACAAAAAGAGACAAAGAAATGTTGCAAAATAGTAACAATTTTTTAATCTGAGTCAAGTGCACATAGGAAATCTGTCTACTATGCCAAATTTTCTGTAAGTCTCAAACTTAAAAAGTGAACAAATAAACACATATATATACAAACAACCTGCAATTTTTTGCAAGGATACATATGAATTCAAATATACATATCATATTTATTAAATGAGCTATCTGGGAGGGAAGACATGGAAGTAGGGAATGGGAATATAGAAATTAAATAAATGAACAAACAAATAAAATATATACACACAAACATAACACACACACATGTTAAACAAGAAGGTTCCTTGCTGGGACTGATAGTGATGTTGTACCAAGAACAAAGGATAGATAGATAGATGAAGATAAAGATGTCTGATAGATAGATACATAAATAGATAGATGCTAAATATAATATAAACTCCTAAGTCTATGCTCTTGAGTTTCAAAAATAATAATTAAAAAAAAAAAAGAATAAAAGAGAGTTTGGTAAACCTGGGGTCCACCCTGATAAGTGAACAGTGGTAACAAGAGAATACTTCCATGGTTCGTTTTATGTATTTAAGAAAACATTTCAGATCAGGTAACGATTCTCACTTGTCGAGGACTTAAGAGAGAGAGGGAGATTGGGAGAGACAGTCTTCCTTAGGCCTCTTGTGATTTTCCCACGTTTTGCTGAGCATGCCAAGTCCTGCAAGCTCTGCTGTTAACCCAGGCCATTCCTCCAGATAACTCTGAGAAATGAGGTAACATCTCCTCCTGGACAAGAGCAGATTTACTTACTGCTTGCTATGAAAGTAGTAGATTGCCCAAGCTCAGTGTTTCTCAGCTTTGATGCAAACCCACTAAATGTGTGGCATTTATCCAAACCGTATTGTATTGCCTACATGAGATTTGGGGCCAAAAGGAACCAAAATAAATATGCTGATGCTCATGCTGCTTGCTGTGCTGAATTAATGAAGTCCTTTGTCTCTGACCCAGGAATCTCATGTCTTTTGTTAGCATCCATGCAAAAGTAACAGGCTAACTTGTTAGCTTAAAAGTAGTGTAAAATCAAATCTCAAATCCAGTGAGAGGTTTGTAGTTGATTAGGATTTCATACCGAATTATGGAAAGCTAAGTAATCCTAAAAGCTTCAAAATTAGTCTTAATTTTTCAGGAAATGAAGCCCAAAATTTCAAAAATAAATAACTATTAAAACAAAGTAAGCTTTTTGTTTTGTTTCTTTCCTGGAAAATAAATTGTAAGTTGAAGATTTTCAACTGAACCTCACAGTGGATACAAGTAAAAGACCAGAGATTCCTTTCTCATATCTTAGTATTTCTGATTCTATCTCAAAAGTTTAAAGGACATTCTTATTTCTATATTATTCAGTAAAAAGTTCTCCCCCTTTTTGCTCTAAGACATCACCAAAAAGCAATAAGAAAAATAAGAAACAGAAACTCAAAATCTATATTTACTGAAAAGTAGGAAACTTCTAAAACTATAAACCACAATATCATAATATATGTGGGAGGATGGCTGAATACAGAAAACTCAGAGAGGAATGCAGAAAGACACAGAGGGGACAACAGTAACTGATCTAAAGCTAAAACAAGCCAAGCATGTTCTCCAAAGCTAAGTGCAACAATCTGAGGAACAAAACCAACAGTAGTTTCCTACAGAGTAAGGGTGCAAACTGTTGGAATATACACTCTCATTATAATTGTCAGAAGAGTAGAGTGGCCTAACTGGGGAGCCATACAAACCATATTTGTAGGAATCAGTCTGTCAGTGAGGAAAGGTGAAAGAGAGATTGTACGTTATCAGTACTTTTTAAAGAGATACAGTAGTGTTAAAGAATTTGAATTTGAATCATATACAATACTGTATATCACTAACAAGTATCTGCTGAGAAAGTAGTTCTGGCCCCTACACAACATAAACCTTCTAACAAGCAGTTCACCTAGAAAAATCAAACTCATTCAAAGACCTGTAATTCAAAAGGAATAAGAGGTGCATCTATAAATGTATTAAATGATTTTTTTTTAAAGAATAGGAAAATACAACTAGAATGAGGGGCACTCAGTGGAAAAAATGTTGCTACAGGAAAGATAATAATTGGACAAAAATGAAGTTGAACAAACTTGATGAAACCATCACTTTATAAAAATGAGAATTCAGTGCAGAGATACAAGTAATCAGGGAAGAGATGAAAACATGAACTGTGAGGAAATCCCTTGGAGGGTGGAGGCAAGGGGGAATAAAACCATCACAGGAGAAAGGCCATGCTCAGGTAGCAAAAGAAAGAAAAAAAAGGGCAACTGCTAAAAACATTCCTCACAAATGAAAAGAGCAAGCAAAATGAAATTGGACAAAGAGTTTAAAAGGATCAAAGGAATCCAATATATGGATCACTGTTGTCCCCAAAGAGAAGAATCAAAATAATAAACAGAAAGTAAAGTGGTTTAAAAGATAAAAGAAAACTAGTAGGAAATAAAAACTGCTAAAATCTTATGAAATGTGAACTATTCTATGTCCTAGGAAAAACTGACACAGATGAATCCACCCTGAGCCAAATCCTAGTAAACTTACTGGACATCAAAAATAAAATATATCCTGGGGAATCAGGGCAAAAGAACAAATTACCTGTAATAGTAAGACAATTGGATTAACCTCAGATTTCTCTATGGTGATATTTAATACCAACATACCATGAAGTAGTGCCTAGGAAGATTTGTGCATCCAGCCAAAACTGAGTATAAAATCATTTGAACAAGAACTCAAGAAATAGAGGCCATATGAATCATTCTTACAAAAACTGCTATAAGAAAACTTGAAGGAAATAAAAACTGTTATCTCTACCAATTTAAGAAATAGAACATTTTCAGAATAAATCCTTGACTCTTATATTTGCCTTAACAATTATATTCTTCCTCTTCTGAGAACCACTATCCTGATTTCTGTGGTAATCATTCCCTATGCACCTCCAAACCTCTATATTACCTGATGTTGAAATCTATAAAAGTGGAATCACATTGTATACAGTCTTTGATAACTTGCTTCCTTTATTCAACAACTTGTTAGAAACTGTTATCTGTGCTGAGCTGTCTAGCTATATACATAACCCATCTTCACTGCTATATAGGTTTCCTCATATACATACCATTTAATTATCTATTCTATGATGAAAGATTTGGGGGTGGCTCCTAGTAGGGGGCAACTATGGACAATGCTGCTATGAGCATTCTTAAACATAACTCATAGTCATATATATAAGAGTACTTCTAGAACAGCTTCTAAAACTTTTGGTTTCAGGATCCTTTTCACTCTTAAAAATATTGATGACCCCAAAGAACTTTTGTTTACGAGGCTGTATGTAGTGATATTTATCATACTAAAAATTAAAATTGAGAAAATTTAAAAAGTTATTAATTCTTTTAAAGTGTTAATAAACCCATAAATAACCATTTAAATTTTCAAAATCTTCAAAAATAAAATAATGTCAGTGAGAAGAGTAATATTGTTTAATTATATTTTTGCTAATCTCTTTAGTTTCTGGCTTACTAGAAGACAGCTGGATTCTCATACCTGCTTTTTCATTCAATCTAGGGTGGTTTTTGTTTTGATTAAAGTATATGATGAAAATACGGAGTCACACTTATATACAGTTGGAAAGGGAAGAGTATTTTCACAGCCCTTTCAGATAATTGTGAATTTTTTAATACTACAATAAAACTTGACAACTAGTAGTTTATTTTTAAAAGGTTAGCTGCAGTGTGGGTTCTGAAACCATTATCAATGATCTTTTGTTGTCCCATTTCATTAATATCACCAATCTCATTGGAAAAGTCTTTAAGTATTAGGAAACTGTCAAGCTCATACTGACAGAACTTTTCCTAAATTTGAACTTTTGCTCACAAGTTCCAGTTTAATCACTGGCAATATACAGTGTCAGTTGTTTTCCTTGAATAATAAGCTCATCTGTTCACTTTTCAAGTGTATTTCTGTCAACTACCCATAGATTCTCATTTGTTCTTTTAAATAAAAAGTGTGTTCCAGGAAAAAAGCAGCTAGTTCATTTCAAACAATTGTACAAGTGTTTTTCATTATGACAACCATTAGACTAAGATATGGAGCAAAAAGTGCTTTACATACTTTCCATTTTGTAATATAGATGATTTGATAAAAGATGTACTTAAGGATCATGATTCAATAAAGTCAATAATCTTTCTGCTTCATCATTCTTAAGTGAAACTGGCAAGATGGGGAAAAAATACGACTATTAATATGGTTGCCTTGACTTATGCTAAAGTGCCAGTACATACCCACCATTGCTTTTGCACAATCAGTATAAACATCAATAGTTTTCTTTTTAAGGCAAGTTAAGTCTTAGTATTATTATGAAAATAGTTTTAATCTGAAAGTTCTTTGAGAATCCCAGGGTCTATGGACCACAATTTGAGAATCACTGCTCTAGGATATATGTAGAAAATAAATTATTGGGTCATGAGTTATATAAAATTTCAACTTTACTAGATAATATCTAACAGATTTTCAAAGTGGTTGCACCAATCTCACCTGTAGTATAAGAATTCCAGTTGTATCACATTTTCACCAATATCTGGTATTGTCAGACTGAGCATGATGGATATAATTTACATTTTCCTGATTGTTAATCAGGTTGAATATCTTTATATATATACATATATCGACCATTTGGATTTCTTCCTTTGTAAAATGTTCAAGTACCTTGTACATTTATGTGGTAAGAAGAATTCCTTATATCAACTATATCAGCTGCAAACATCTTTTCCTATGCTGTGTCCTATCTTCTCATTTTACGGTATCTTTTGATTAAGTTTACAATTTTAATGTAGTTAAACTTGCTAACCATATACTTCATGATTAGTGATCTTTATGTCTTATTTTAAAAAAAATCCTTCTTTACCCCAAGGTCATGGGGATTTACCTCTACAATGTGTTCTAAAACCTTTAATAGTTTGATTTTCACATTTAGGTATTGTTGGGTCCTATGGTAAGAGTATATTTAGTTTTATAAGAAAATGTCAAACTGTCTTCCAAAGTGACTGTTAATAATAAATCCTGAGGTTATGTATGGCTTGACACAGGGATCCATTTTCACATGTTACTTCACCAAGCAGAAAGTATTTTTTAATATTTTTTTTGATTCACAATCCGAAGCATATGATCAGAGTTTAATAATTGGGGATGATGACTTAGAGGCTTAGTGAACGAAAAATCTACAGCTGACATTTAACTCGCATAAACTGAGGGGACTCACAAGGTTAAAATGCAGATCCAATAAACATTCTCTGATTAAGCATGGACTACATAGAATCTGACACTCCATATTCACCACAATGAACTTCACTTTTTTTCTGCACTTCTTGCAATGACTGTAACTAGAGTTATGTAACTCATAAGTACAGGAATGCTCAACTCTGCTTATGGGTTCTGGGACCCATTTTATTCACTGTTAGGGAGAATTTAAAGAGACTGAAGCCAATAGACTTGTGGAACAGCATCAAATATGGCATGTTGTCCAGTTCAGTTCCAGTTTTTGAGGTAACTGTAGTTGTTGGGCTCTGGTCCTATTCCTTGTGGAAAAAAACACTATCTTACACCTGATATCCTTGTTTATTTCACTTGCTCCTGAAATTCTGAGACCCTGACCAGTATTCCACTTCTTTTTGAGGAGGGATTTAATTTGGCTTCGGGGTATAAAAGCCCTAGGTATGTAACTCAGGTTGCCTTATGCTTCACCCTCTATGATACACACTTATAGAAATCCACAGGACTTCCCTGATATTGACAATTTCCTGACTGAATTTTTATCTAAACACTGCTGGCAGACTAAACTAGTAAAGTTCTCACAACATGAGTTGGATATAATGTGCTTAATTAGTTACCATAATTTAAATAGACTCCTGTTGGTTATACA
Organism: Camelus bactrianus; assembly: GCF_048773025.1. Taxonomy (NCBI): domain Eukaryota; kingdom Metazoa; phylum Chordata; class Mammalia; order Artiodactyla; family Camelidae; genus Camelus; species Camelus bactrianus. Next base: position 45,191,245 of record NC_133541.1, read on the forward strand.
GCAGGGTGTATTGGGAACTAGTCCAATTTAGAAAACAAAAGCTTATGACTGTAGCATAGGAACACATAGTTGATTTATTCGAGTTGCTTTATTCAAGTGTTATTTTACCCATGGTTTTGTGTGCTTTTGTTAAGAACTACTGATGCTTAAGCATTGTGCTCTCAGCAGAAATATAAGGTCAAGGCCAATGAGACAGAAAAGACAATAGCTATGGTGTGTTGTTAAAAGGAAAAAGTTGATGTGATTAGGTTTGTTTGTCAGGCTTGATCAAAAACTTCAGTAGTTTAATTTCTGTAGGAAAAATGATTTTGAAATAATGAGTTGACAATCTGGTTTCTAATCAATTTTTTCATATGCAAATAATATTTTTAAACATAATTTTAAATAACATAGAATCTTAAGAACTGCAACTATGTCATTAGAGGGGGAAAAAAAAGGCACTCTATTCATTTGGCCTGATTTCATCACCTACCCTATCCAGCAAAGTTTCTCTTCTGTGGGGCATAGTACTCCCTGGATGGTCCTTCTCTCCAAAGCTCAACCAAGGTTCTTGACTTCACCTCATGTGAGTACAGATGTTCATTCAGTGCATGGAGAAACAATCAGGAATCATAAAAATTGCCTGTTAACTTATCAATGCTATTTTAATAAAAAGGCTAATTAAAACTCTATCAGATATTTTTTATGGAAACTGACATTCAGATTCCAAAATTAACATAGGAAAGTAAAGGCTCAGGAAAAAACCAAGAGGGTGTTGAAGAAGGAGGGGATAACCTCAGTATCTGTCTTAAAACTAAAGTAATTAAAGCAACATGTCCTCACACAGGGAATCTTTGAAAATAACAATAATAAAAGGTATGAAATAAAAATGGAACAATATTAACATTTGTTAAATCTGAATAGTGTGCACATGGATGTCTGTTACAATACACACACACATAGACACACACACAGAATATTTCAAAGTAAAACATTTTAAAAGAAAATCTCTATATAGTTAATTACATGTATCTGAATATATAAAGAATACTTTGTTCTAAAACTCAGCAATTAAATTTTCCTTTCAGACCAATTATATAAGATAGCTAACTCGGCTTTGTAAAATGACAGTTTTATAGTTCTGAAGCTAATTTTTGGGACCTTTAAACATTTTAATTCACAAATAATGGTATAAATTATTACTATATGTCCAGGATAACTTACATAAGCCTATTTAACCTATTTTACAGACTAAATCTGTGCCTCTGAAATAGAAAATAGTATATGACAACACTGTTGGAATTAACAAGCAAAATGGAATATATTAATTTTTTTCTGTAGAATTAATAATACTTGAAGAAGAGCAGATTTATCAAAGAAAAAGATAAGTAAAAGTTACTGAACTTCTAAAAGGCACTTGTACCTATTATCAAAAAGTCCTGTAGGTAAATGGTTTTGATTCTTTTATATCTAAATCTAAAAATTTGTGTTTTTCTTACTTTCCCTCATAAAGATATACCATGAACACTACATAACCTCAGCCTAGTAGTTTTGCTTTTTTTTTTTTTTTTTGGCTTACAGGTAGACTTCCAGCTGCAAAATAAATGAGTTTGAAATGGGTATGAAATGTACAGTATGGAGAACATAGTCAATAATTATGTAATATCTTTGTATGGTGACATATCATAACTAGACTTATTGTGGTGATCATTTTGGGATATATAGAAATACCAAATAACTATGTTGTATAACAGGAACTAACATAGTATTGGAGGTCAATCACACTTCAAAAACAAAATTATAGAAGAAGAGATCAGATTTGTGGTTACCAAAGGTAGAGGGAAGGGCAGGGAAAAATGGATGAAGGTGGTCAAAAGATACAAATTTCCAGTTATAAGATAAATAAGTACTAGGGGATGTAGCAACATGATAAATATAATTAACACTGCTATATGTTATATATGGAAGCTGCTAAGAGAGTAAATCCTAAGAGTTCTCATCACACACAAAGATTTTTCTATTTCTTTAATTTTGTACCGATATGAAATGATGGAAATTTACTAAACCTATTGTGATGATTGTTTCATGATGTATATGTCATACCATTATGCTGTATAACTTAATCTTATACAATGCTATGTGTCAATTATATCTCAATAAAACGAAGAAAAGAAGAATACAAAAAAAAAAACAAAAAACAAAAAACGAACTGTGTGATTCAGAAGATGTTCTTGAAGCAACTGACCAAGAGATGGAAAATTGGGGGGGAGCAGACAAGATGGTGGAGTAGAAAGACCCTGAGTTCACTTCCTCTCATGAGCACACCAATATCACAGTCATCTGCAGAACAACCAGTGATATAAAAGACAGGAACATACCAGAAAAGATCTTCTACAACTAAAGGCATAAAGAAGGAACAACGAGACAGGTAGGAGGGGCAGACTTGGGATATAATCAAATCCTATACCCTCTGAGTGAGAAAATCACAAACTGGAGAATAATTATATTGCAGAGATTCTCCCAGAAAAGTCAGAGTTCTGAGTCTTACATCAGGCTCCCCAGCCTGGGTATCCTATACCAAGAAGAAAATCCAACAGAGTGCTTGACTTTGAAGACAAGCCAGTATTTAATTTGGGAAGTCCCACAGGACTGAGGGAAATAGAGACATCACCCTAAAAGTGTGCACACAAAATCTCACATGCACCAAGACTCAGGGAAAAAGAAGTAATTTGATAGGAGCCTGGGCTAGACCCATCCACTAGTCATGGAGAGTCTCCTGGAGAGGTCGGGGGTGGCTGTGGCACAACCTGGGGACACAGACATGGTGGCAGCCATATTTGAGAACATTCTACCATGTGAACACTGCTGTCGGCAGCTGCCATCTTGAGTCATTAGCATCATGACCTGGTCCCACCCAACAACCTGTTGGTGCCAGTGCTAGGACGTCTCAGGCCAAACAACTAAATGAGCAGGGACACAGCCCCACACATCAGCAGAGAGACTACTTAAAGACTTCCTGAGCCACCAACTGCTGCTAAACACAACCCTACCCACCAGACGGTTAAGACCCAGCTCTATTCACCAGCTGGCAGGTATAAGCCTTGCTTTCCAGGAAGCCTGCACTAGCCTCTAGTCCAGCCTCACCCACCAGAAGGCAGACAACAGATGCAAGAAAATTATGATACAACAGCCTGTAAATCCAGCCCACTCACAGCTCACAAGACCCTACCCTGGACCAGCTGGGCCCCAAACACAGCTATGTCAAGAACACCTCTACCCTAGTAATCTGAAACAAGCTCTGGGATCCCTGGGCCCTGCAGCCAGACTCTAGGAACCAGCTCTTCTTGCCAGCAGTCCAACACTAACCCTAGGATTTGGCTTTACCTGCTGGTGGGCAGGCAACAGCCCCAGAGTCTTTGGGACCCTGATTCCACACACCAGTGAGCCAGCACTAGCTCTGGGTCTCATAGGGTTCTGCAGCCAGTTGCTTCACGACCAGGCCCCACTAGACAGTAGCCAGCAGCATCCACACAAGGCATGGCCTATCAACTAACTAACTGGGCTAGGGGCCACTGAAACCTACCAGACCACCAACATAGTCAGCCTGCTGCAACAGAAGGACCAAAGCTGCTCTCTTAGCGGGAAGCCCAAGAGCTTACAGCTTGGTTGATTGGAGGGGAGTACACTGTTGGGACACAATAATAGTAGGGGACTTTAACACTCCACTTACATCAATGGACAGATCACCTAGACAGAAAATCAATAAGGAAGCACAGGCCTTAAGTAACACATTAGACTAAATGGATTTAATTGATATATATAGAGAATTCTAACTGAAAGCAATATAACGCACATTCTTTTCAAGCGCACATGAAACACCCTCCAGGATAGATCACATGCCAGGCCAGAAAACAAGCCTCAGTAAATTTAAGAAAATTGAAATCATATCAAACATCTTTTCTGACAACAATACTATGAGACTAGAAATTAACTACAAGAAAAAAAAAACTGCAAAAAAATAAACATGCAAATACATGGAGTTTAAACAATGTGCTACCAAACAACCAATAGAACACTGAAGAAATTAAAGAGGAAATTAAAAAATATGAGACAAATGAAAATGAAAACACAATGATCCAAAACCTATGGGATACAGGAAAAGCAGTTTTACGAGGAAAGTTTATAGTGATACAAGCTTACACAGGAAACAAGAAACATCTCAAATAAACGACCTAACCTTACACCCAACTCAACTGGAGAAAGAGAAAAAACAAAACCCAAAGTTAGTAGAAAGAAGTCATAAATACCAGAGGAGAAATAAATGAAATAGAGACCAAAAAAAAAAAAAAATTAGAAAAGATCAATGAAATTAAAAGCTGGTTCTTTGAAAAAATAAAATTGGTAAATCTTTAGCTCAACTCATCAAGAAAAAAAGGGAGAGGGACCAAATCAATAAAATCAGAAATGAAAAAGGAGAAGTTACAACTGACACCACAGAAATACAAAGTATCATAAGTTACTACTGCAAACAGGATACAGCAATAAAATGAACAACCTAAAAGAAATGGACAAATTCTTAGAAAAGTACAATCTCCCAAGACTGAACCAGGAAGAAATAGAAAATGAACAGACCAATTACCAGTAATGAAACTGAATCAGTAATTTAAAGACTCCCCAAAAAACAAAGGTCCAGGGCCAGATGGCTTCATGGGTGAAATCTACCAAACATTTAGGAAATGGTTAACACCTATCTTTCTGAAACTATCTCAAAAAATTGCAGAGAAAGGAACACTTCTGAATTCATCCTATGAAGCCAGCATTACTCTGATACCAAAACTAGACAAAGATATCATAAAAATAGAAAATTACAGGCCAGGATCATGGATGAACATAGATGCAAAAATCCTCAACAAAATACTAGCAAACCAAATCCAGCAACACATTAAAAAGATCAAACACCATTATCAAGTGGGATTTATCCCAGGGATGCAAGGATTTTGCAATATCTGTAAATCAATCAATGTTATATGCCATATTAATAAATTGAAGAATAAAAACCAAATGATCATCTTAATAGATGCAGAAAAAGTTTTTTTTTTTTTATAAAATTCAGCATCCATTTATGATAAAAACTCTCCTGAAAGTGGGCATAGAGGGAACATAGCTTGACATAATAAAAGCCATTTATAACAAACCCACAGCTAACATACTCAATGGTAAAAAGCTGAACACATTTCCTCTAAGATCAGGAACAAGACAAGGATGTCCACTCTCACCAATTTTACTCAACATTATTTTGGATGTCCTAGACATAGCAATTAGAGAATGAAAAGAAATAAAGGAAACTAAAATTGGAAAGGAAGAAATAAAATTCTCACTGTTTGCATATACATAGAAATTCCTAAAGACACCACCAGAAAACTTACTAGAGCTCATCAATGAATTGGTAAATTTACAGGATACAAAATTAATATACAGAAATCTGTTGCATTTCTATACACTAACAATGAAGCAACATAAAGAGAAATTAAAGAAACAATCCCATTTACCACTGCATCAAAAAGAATAAAATACCGAGGAATATGCCTACCGAAGGAGGCATAAGACCTGTACTCCAAAAACTATAAGACACTGATGAAAGAAACTGAAGATAACACAAACAGATGGAAAGACATACTGTATTCTTGGATTGGAAGAATTAATATTGTTAAAATGACCATACTACCCTAGGCTATACTACAAATTCAATGCAATCCCTATCAAAATATCAATGGCATTTCTCACAGAACTAGAACAAATAATTTTAAAAATTTGTAAAGAAACATAGAAGACTCTGAACAGCCAAAACAATCTTGAGGAAGAAGGACAGTGCTGGAGGAATTATGCTGCCTGACTATACAACAAAGCTACAGTAATCAAAACAGTGAGGTAATGGCACAAAAATAGACATATTGACCAATGGAACAAGATAGAAAGCCCAGAAGCAAAACCACACACCTGTGGTCAATTAATCTATGACAAAGGAGGCAAGAATATACAATGGAGAAAAGACAGTCTCTTCAACAAGTAGTGCCGGGAAAACTGGAAAGCTACATGTAAAAGAATGAAAACAGAACATTCTGTAACACCATATACAAAAATAAACTTGCAGGGAGGGTATAGCTGAAGTGGTAGAATGCATGTTTAGCATACACAAGGTTCTGAGTTCAATCCCCAGTGCCTCCTCTAAAAATAAATAAATAAGTAAACCTAATAACCCCTCACCCCAAAAAAGTTTAAAAAATAAATAAACTCAAATGGATTAAAAGTTTAAGTGTAAGATTTTCTGTTAGATTTGAAATAAACACATAGATATATAGATAGGTAGATAGATAAGGAGATATATATATATATCTAAGGAGAGAATTTCTTATATCTTTTTATTTTTTAGGATATATAAGAGACAGCTCATTTGTAATTATATTTGACGCCATTTCACCATATATTATATGACCACTTAACACTGAAAAAGTAACATACTGTATGTTGTACCACAAAATAATAGCTTACTCCCTTGATTTTGGTACACAGTTCTTACTAGTTCTTTTGGAAGACTTGTAAAACTAAAATAGAGTAAATGTAAACTACTGAGTATAACATATGCATTTACTTTGTAAATTTTTTTAAATATGCATTTAGTCTGTATTTCTTTTTACAATATAACAAATGTTTTCAAATCTAACAGAAAATCTGTATAGGTAAGGAAAGTCTTAAAATGCTTAATTCAATTTTTATGTCTAAGCAATCTTAATTTTACCATATGGCTAATGTATCAACATCATTGTTTTTGTTAGATAACTATGGTACTTTAAGCCCTGTATTGCATTTTGTTCAATGATAACTAGTACATTAAGCATGTACTTTTAAACTTTGCCACTAAAAGAAAAAAATAAATAAAAGATCACTCACTTCTTCAAAAAGATAACAGATATACAATTGCAAAATTAAAGAATAGTTTCCTAATGTTTTTAAAATATGATTAAATTTCTCTTCAAGAAGTGATGAGATACAGTTTTAAGTTGTGACAGCCATAAAATCTGAAAACTAAAGTTTTCTCATTGTAGTAGAAAAATACAAAAGAACAAAGGGACATGTTTCTTTACAATTATTTTCCATTTATAATCTCTTTGATATGTTCTTATTCATAACTGATCTTGGTAATGAATCACTTGTTATAAAAAAGCAAAGATGAAATTTAAAGGATGTATTCAGGAACTTCTACACCCACATCTGGCAAACATTTTAGATTTAATAGTTACCCACTAGGATAGTTATTACAATTTGTTCATGTGTTTTCTGAAACAGAGTTTGGAACTCAATTCTACTTTTGGGCTTCATATACAATTTACTAAACTAAGTGAACTCAAGATTCTGAACTTATTTAGAAAGATATTTAATGAGGGGGGATGCCTAGCAAAATCTAGGACCTAGACTCTTTCCACATGTGTAAAAAGCGGTGTCAGTATAAATATTTCTGACTTGAAAGTTAGGTTTCCAAAGCCAATGAATTCTCTGTAATCCATTTACAACTTTTCTACTACTACTTTACACTTTTTTCCATTCATCTAACTGCAAAGATGCCAGGGACCAGAGGAAACAAGCTATTTGAGATATGCTAATATTTTGGATGTGGTATATGCACGTACGTGCATTTCTGTGTGTGTGTGTATAGGAAAGAGACAGGGAAGATAAGGAAACCATAGCAAAAGTATGTAAGATAGTTTGAACAGGGAAACTTCTGCTATTATAATCTTTTTTGTACTATGGGTAAAATGAAACTGAATTAGTTTCTGGTAGCTGAAATTCATATCACCAAATACAATGGTGTCTGCCTACGAATTCATTTCTATTTTTTCCAGCAAAATGAAAGGAATGCCTTATCAAAGTTCCTAAAGATGATAGTAATTAAATTCTACTTTAGTAGGTTTATTATTTCTACAACACATACATCCATCTGTACACTTACTTCATTCTGTAATTCAGATACTTAATTCAGTAATTACCTCATTTTGATTATTTTTTTGGTCATTACTGCATATCATGGGAAATAGTTAATGACTGAAATAATTTAATTGTCAGACTTTATTGTAATAACTTTTGTAAAAAACAGTTGTTTTTTAAAAAACACTTGCTTTATCTACTATAGGAACATGGCTGCATATGTGACTGCCTATATATGAAAATGCATATTGTATATGTAACATACACATGTATGTGTATGTATGTGCATATATGTGTGTGTACAGATAGGTAACATAATTTTGGCATTGTCCTTGACCTGACCAAAAGGCAATATTTATTAAAAGATAGTAATGAAGTAGTATTTTAATAATAAAAACAATCTGTTCTAATATGAAATATATAAAATTTTGTAGTGGATTAATAAATCTAATATTAATGGAAAGAAATAAGAAATAATATTATGTATGGTACCACTAGTGTGGGTAAATATCAATGTCACACTATACAGCTCTAAACCTTAATCAACTGTCAATGTAAAATTGACTAAAAATATTTCCATAGCAGAAAAGAAAAAGTTCGTTTGCTTCTTCCAAAGGGCATAAAACCTTAAAAGAACCACAACTTTCATTTTAGAGTTAGACCTTACAATACAAACATTCATCATTCATTCATTCATTCATTCATTAACAGTTACTGACAGAATGCCTATTAGCTTATATTAAAGGTCTATTTACCTCTGTTCCTAATACCCAATACGTCATGTCTGGCTTTAAATAAAAAATGGCAAGACATGCTGAAACACAGTTAAAAGAGACAAAACAAGCATCAAAACTAGGTTCAGATATCAAACAAGAGACTGTGTTCACTAAGGAAAGAATCAGTGAGCTTGATGACAGGACAATAGAACCTTCCCAAATTGACAGGCAAAGAGAAAAAAGAAAGAAAAAGAAAAGAACCCCCTCAAAATAGAATAAAACATTCATGAACTCTGAGACAATATCTGAGAGTATAATATATATGTAATTTGAATACTACAAATAGAAAACAGAAAGAATGGAGCAGAACAAATATTTGAAGTAATAATAGCCAAGCATTTCCCAAAATTAACAACAGACCAAATCACAGACCTAGGAAGCTCAGAGAATACCAGGAAAAATGCCCAAAAAACCCCTACACCTATGTATATCAGTTCAAACTATGGAAGCCACAAAGAAAATCTTAAAAGAAGAAAATGTTAAAATCTTAAAACAAACAAGGGGAGGAATAACAGCAATTTTTGATCAGACACCATGCAAATTCTATACCCAGTAAAATTATTCTTCAAAAATGAAGGATAAATAAATACTTTCCCAAACAAACAAAAACTGAGGAAAGTTATTATCAGCAGACATGTACTGAAAGAAACGTTAAAAGAAGTTCTTCAGGGAAAAGTAAAATTATATTGGTGAGAAACTTGGACCTACATAAAGAAAAGCAAGGCATCAGAAAAGGAATAAATAAAGCAAAAATAAAATATATTTTTCTTATTCTTCTTAATATAAAAGATAACTGTTAAAAATAATAACAATATATTGGTAATTATAATAAATGGTTAAGTGAAATGAAGTACAGCAATGTCACAGAGACATGAATAAGAAATTGAGAAAGTATGCTGCCATAAGGCACCTATAATAAACATGAGGGAGGATACTGCTATTAGAAGGTGGACATAGATCATATATAAATTTTATATATTATTATATATAAATTTTATAAATATATAATCATTTATATATGTATCTACACTATTAAATATATTTAAGGTAAAAATGTTATAGTAAAACTCAAGAGCAACCACTAAAATTTTTAAAAGAAGTATAACTAACTGATGAGCTATGAGAAGAGATAAAATGGAATCATATAAAATGTTCAATTAAAAATAGAGAAGGGAGAAAAAGCGAAGGAAAAGAAACAAAATGCAACAAAAACAGTTATAAACATGGTAGATACTAGTTCAACTATATCAATAATCACTTTAAATACGAATAGTCTACATACATCAATTAAAAGACATCAATTATCAGAAGAATAAAAATACAAAAGCCAACTATATGTTGAATATAAGAAATCCACTATAAATATAAAGACTCAGCTAGGCTGAAAGTAAGACATGGATTGGAAAAGGTATGCCATGCTAACATGAATCAAAAAAAAGCTGGAGTAGCTGTATCAATTTCAGACAAAGCCTTTAGAAAGGGAAATTTTTCTGGATAAAGAATTAGTTTTATAACAATAAAGAAGCTAATTTTCTAAGGAGACAAAAAACTTAGAGTGTATGCATTTAACAACGATGTCAAAATATATGAGTGAAAACCTGATAGAAATGCTTGGGGAAATACACAAATCCACAATTATAATTGGGGACTTCTATACCCCTTCTTCAGTAATACATAAATCAAGCAGGAAAAAAAATCAGTAAGGATTATAGTTGACCTGAACAGCACTATCAATCAACTTGATCCAAATGACATTTATAGAATACTCCATATAACAAGTATACAATACATATCCTTCTCAAGCTTGCAGGGAATATTCACCAAGATAGACCATACTCTAGGCCACCTTAATAAAAGATTTAAAAGAATAGGAATCATACAAAATATGTGCTTAGATCACAGTGGAATTCAACTAGAAATCAATAACATAAAGATGGTTGAAAATCTCAAAATATTTGGAGGTTAAAGAACACACTTCTAAACAACACATGTCAAAGAAGAAGTTTCAAGAGAAATTTAAAAAATAATTTGAACTAAATGAAAAGGAAAATACAACTTATCAAAACTTGTGGGATGCTTTTGCAAAAGCAGTTCTCAGAAAGAAATGTATAGCAATGAATGCATATGTTTAAAAAGAAGAAAGATAAAATCAATCTTCTAAATTTCCACTTAGGAAATAAAGAAAGAAGACCAATTTAAACCTAAGACAAGCAGGAAAAAAAAGATAATCTAAATGAGAATAGAAATCAAAGAAATTGCAAACAGGAAAACAATTCAGAAACCAAAGTTGATTCTTTGAATATCTCAATAAAATTGATAAATCTCTAGCCAAGATAAGCAACTAAAACAGAGAGAGGACACATATTACTAACATCCGAAATGTGGGTTATCACTGCTGATCCCTTAGACATAGAAAAACAATAATAAAAGAATATTATGCTAACAAATTGGATGACTTAGCTGAAATGGACTAATTCCTTGAAAGACACAAACGACCAACAGACGGCTGGATAAAGAAGCTGTGTGATATATTTATACAATGGAATACTTCTCAGCCATAAGAAAAGAATAAAATAATGTCATTTGAGCAACATGGATGGACCAGGAGATTGTCATTCTAAGTGAAATAAGCCAGAAAGAGAAAGAAAAATATCATATGACATCAACTTATATGTGGAATCTGAAAAAAAAAAAGACAAATGAACTTAATTGCAAAACAGAAACAGACGCTCAGACATAGAGAACAAACTTATGGTTACAGGGGGAGTGGGGTAGGAGGGTTAAATTGGGAGTTAAAGATTTGCAAATAATAACTGATATATATAGAATAGATAAACAACAAGTTCATACTGTATAGTGCAGGGAACTATATTCGATAACTTATAGTAATTTATGGTGAAAAAGAATATGAAAATGGATATATGTATGTTCATGTATGACTAAAGGATTGTGCTGTACATCAGAAATTGACACAACATTGTAAACTGAATATACTTCAACAAATATATATATATATATACACAAAAAAAGACACAAACTACCAAAATTCACACAGCATATAGAGAAATTAAATAATTTATAACCTGCCAAAATAGAAAACACCAGAGCCAGATGATTTCACTGATGAACTATATCAAACATTTAAGGAAGATACTATTCCAATTTTCCACAATGTTTTCCATAAAATAAAAGCAGAGAGAGTACTTCATAACTCATTCTAGGAAGACAGATATTAAACAAGAAAGGAAAATAAAGACAAATATCTCTCATGCAACAATCTTTAACAAAATATTAGCAAGTCAAATCCAACAATGTATAAAAAGAATTATATACTAAGAGCATGTGGGATTTATTTCAGGTATTTAAAGCTAGTTTAACGTTCAAAAATCAACCAATGTATTCTATCACATCAGCAGGGTAAAGAAGAAAAATCAAATAATCCAAAAATTAATGCAGAAAAACCATTTGACAAAATCCAACTCCTATTCATACTAAAACTCTCGGTATGCAAGGCAATTTCCTTAACTTCATTAATAATATCTAGGAAGAAACACTATAGTTACATTTAATGGTGAGAAACTAGATACTTTCATTCTAAGACTGAGAACTTTCAAGGAAGTCCTATCTTCTCACTATTTCTATTCAACATCATACTGAAAATCTTAGCTTGTGCAGCAAGACAAAAATAAATGAGTGAATGAATGAATGAACTTTTTTTAAAGTTATAGAGATTGGGAAGAAAGAAATAAAACTGTCTTCATTCACAGATGACAACTGCCTCATCAGAAAATTCCAAACAGACCAAAAAACTTCTGGAATGAATCAGAAAGGTCTCAGAAAGTAAGGTCATGTATAAAAGTCAATTGCTTCTCAATATACTAGCAAAGAATAATTGGAATTACAAGTTTAAAGCATAGTTTACAATAGCACCAAAAAAGATATTAGCTACATATCTCACAAAATATGTGGAAGATTCATATACAAAAAACAACACAATTCTGAAGAAAAAGAAACAAAGATCTAAATATATGGAGAGATATTCTGTGTTCATGAATTGGAACACTCAATATTGTTGATACTGAGTATTGATACTGAATACTGAAGATGTCAATTTTTCCACCTTGATCTCCAGGTTAAATTAAACCCTAATTAAAATTCCAGCAAGCTATTTTGCAGTTATTGAAAAACTGATTCTAAAGTTTATATGTAAAGGCAGAAGGTCTAGAAAAGCCAACACACTATTGAAGAAAATGAAGTTGGAAAACTCACACTAGCAATTTCAATACTTACTATAAAGCTACAGTAATTAGGACAGTGTAGTATTGGCAAAAGAAGAGACACTTAGACCAAGGGAACACAGTAGAGAACCCAGAAATAGATCCACACAAATATAGTGAACTGATCTTTGATAAAAAGAATAGACAATTTTGTACTTACTCAAATAATGAAACAAATAAGATTTACTATAAAAGTTCTCTTCAGAACATGAAACCAAAATGAACAAAACTTGCATGTTGTTTCTCTCTTCTGTTAACCTCCACACATGCAAATCTTTTATGCTTTTAATAAGATGCACTAAAACTGTATTGTTTCATTGAACACAGATTTTTTTAATATAAGACTACTGACTTAAGAATCATGTAATGCTAAACTTAGAAATAACTTTTATAAAGGGTTAAAAATAAATTACATCACAATGACTAGATTCATGATATATCAAACTTCAAAACTGAAATATTTTAGCCTGTGTTGATAATACATCCTTTTTATCAAAGTCATAAAGTATTTTCTTATTTACATAAGCTATATGTTTTACAACTGTAATAAAATAAGAGATAGGATACATTAAGGAAATCACTATTCCTTGATTCTTAGAGTAGAGGAACAATTTTCTCAACTTACAGCAATTCTTAAACTTTAAAATATAACAAGGTTTTATGTATGCAGTTCTGAGCCCTCTGCCTTTTTGATTTATGCCAGTTCTCTAGAGCCTTACCTTTATGGATGATTCCCAAATTTTTATATGCAGCCTACACCTATCTTATTAATTTTAACCTTGTAATTTCTTTCTGTATATTTCCACTTAGATATCCTACAGTCATCTCAATTTAAACATATAAAAAACTGAACTTATTACTTCTTCAATTAAATGGGTTCCATCTTTATTTCAACTGGGTGGTACTGATGTGACCAGCGTCCCTCTAAGGTAGAAAGATGAGACTAACCCTCAGCTTTCCCTCTGTCATCAAATCCTGCTAATTTTATCTCTTCAACATGTCTTTAATCCATCTAAATGCCACCATCCTAGTTCCAATCATCATTATCCCTAATTTATACAGCAGAAAGGTTTAGGAGCCATCCTAGAGCCAGAGGGCTTAACCATTTAATGTTGCTGTGTCTCAATTAATTCACCTGTATAGTGGGGAAAATATTTATTATTGTGTGCAGCCATTGTGTTTAACAGATGCTGGAACATGGCAACCCCCCCCAACACCAAATAATGAGTAGTATTAATTTGGACAACTGCAGCTACATGGTTTCCTATGTGAAAGTCATACCCATATTCTTCTAGAGTGATCCATCTGAAATGAAAATCTTATCATGCCGTCTCTGTTCAGAATTACTCAGTGGCTTTCCATTGTCCAGAGATAACATGTAAGCTCCTTACTATGTATACACAGCAATCTGCCATCTACTTCTTGTCTACCTCACCAGTTTCATTTTACAAGTTCTTGTTTAGGTATTTCACCATTCACCATCATTAAATTCCATATGGTCATCATGAAGCACCATGTTCTTTGATATTTCAAGTGCCATTGCTCAAAAAAGAAAAAAAAAACTGCCAATGGAGAATTTTAAGTCAATGTAAATATCTTTCAAAAGTATAGGTAAATTTTTAAAATTTCAGACAAAGAAAAGGTAAAAGAATAAGTTGTCAGGACAACTGCATTATAAGAAATACTAATGGAAGTTTTTCAGGCAGAATGAACATAATAGATGGATCTACAGCAAGGAATTAAAAAAGAACCTGAAATGGTAAATGCATGTGTACACATAAAATACATTGTTTCTTACTTTTTTCAATTTCTATTAAATGTAATTGACTATCTAAAGCAAAAAAACAAGGACTTGTAGGATTTGCAACATATAAAGAAGTAAAAATCTATGACAACAATAAAGGATTTTTGAGATTCAAATTTTATGCATTTTGTTTTAAAAATCTCTTATTGAAGACAATTAAAATGTCCCAGGCCAGCACAGCACTGCACCAAGTGGATAATCTTAGGCCTATAGATTCCTTGGTGGAAAAAGGAGATCTAAGGTTGGCCATCCAGTTTTCCCAGCATTCCAGGACATATACCAGGAGAACCACTTACTTATTGCCTCATAGGGATCACTTTGGGAATCAGATAAAGATGGGAGAAGGGAGACTGAGGCTCACAGCAATGAACACTTTGCATTCTTGGTGGAGGTGATACCTGAGCAGAGATTCCCAAACAGTGGCTCAGCTTATCTGCAGAATCGACCTAGTGTTTCCTTCTGGCTGGGTAACATGATTGGCAGTTTTTCCAGGTATGAGTCCCCAGCTATTAACCTATCCTAGCCATGGATCCATTTTAGAGCCTCACTCACAGAGGAAAGCAAGGTCCTATTCAACTGCTGACCACCATGTCCAGCCCCACCCAACCAGGAAAACTGCCAGGTGATGCCAGGTAGCTGTGTAGCACATCTGATACTAAGTCATGACAGGGAAGCACATCAGTAGCCCCAAACAACTGCTGTGTAAGGCTAGAGACAGCTTCATCAAATGCACAGATACCAGCTCAAAGATAAAAAGATCACAAAGAATTGGGCAAACTTTCAGGATCAGAGGACACTAATAAGCTCCAACAACTGACCACAGAGAAACAGAAATCTATGAATTGTCTGAAAAAGAATCAGAATAATTCTCTTAAAGAAATCGGTGACCGACAAAAAAACACAGATGGATAACTAAATGAGATTAGGAGAAAAATGCATGAAAAAAAAAAGAGAAATTCAATGAAAAAATAGAGACCATTTAAAAAAAAAAAACCAGAAATCCTGAATGGAGAAATTTAATAGAGAGCTTCAACAACAGACTTGACAAAGCAGAAGAATCAGTGAACTTGAAGAAAAGTCAATTGAAGTTATCCCATCAGAGGAGCAAAAAGAAAAAAAAATTTTTCAGGTGAAGACAGCCTATGTGAATTATGCAATATCATTTAAAAGAAGCTATCTATGCACTATTAGAGAAAGAGGAGGGAGGAGAATGTGGCAGAAAACTTATTTATAGAAAGTAGTAAGAGAGAAAAATTACTCACATACAAGGGCTATACTCACATACTATAGGCTACAAGGAGACTTCTCAACAGAAAACTTGCAACCAGGAGAGAATGGGTATATTTAAACTGTGGAAAGAAATGAACTATGAACAAAAAACACTTAACAAAGGACAACTGGGAAAGATCTCCTTCAGAGATGAAGGAGACATAAAGACTTTCTCAGACCAAAAAAGCTGAGGGAGTTCATTACCACTACACCTGCCAAACAAGAAATGCTGAAACATATTCTTTAAGCTGAAAAGAAAGGATGCTAATAAGTAATATGAAAACATAAGAACATATAAAACATACTGTAAAGGCAAATATATTGTCAAATTCAGAATATTCCAATATTATAATATGGTAGTGCTAATCACTTAACTAGAGCATAAAAGTTAAAGAACACATAAAACACAATTATACAAAATTATACCTACAATAATTTATTAAGTGATCACAATATAAATAAAAATGACCTCTAAATATGAAATACAGGAAGCAGTAAAAAAGAGTAGTTTTTTGTATGCAATCAAAGTTAAGTTGTCATCAGCTTGCAATAGGATGTTATATCCATAATATGCTTTATGCAAGGCTCATGGTTACCACAAAGCAAACACCTACAGTAGATACACAAAAGATAAAGAGAAAGGAGTCAAAGCATACCACCACAGAAAACCATCAGTTCACAAAGACAGCAAGAAAGTAATGAAGAAATCAAAAAAACACACACAAAAAAATTTAAGATGGCATTACTAAGTTCTTATCAATAATTACTTAAATGTAAATGGATTAAATTCTCCAATCAAAAGATATAGAGTAGCTGAGTGGATAAAAAATAAGACTCAACTATATGTTGCCTGCAAGAGACTCATCTCAGCTTTAAAGAAACTAATAGGTTCAAAGTGCAGACACTCACAAAGACATTTCATGAAAAAGTTAACCAAAATAGAACAAGGGTAGCTAAACTTATAACAGACAAAATAGACTTTAACATCAAAACTGCAACATAAGACTAAGTAGATTATATATAATAATAAAAGGGCCAATTCATCAAGAGAATATAACAAATGTAAATATTTATGTACCCAACCATGGAATACCTAAATATATAAAGCAAATTTTTAAAAAAGAGATAAATTACAAAACAATAATTGACGGGGACTATGATACCCACACTTTCAACAACAGTAAATCACTCAGACAGAAAATCAAGAAACAAACATTAGACTTGAACTACACTTTATATCAAATCATTTTAAAAGACATATACAGATCACTCCATTGAACAGTAATAGAATACATATTTTTCTCAAGTGTACATAGAACAGTCTCCAACGTAGATCACATAATAGGTCACAACACAAGTCTCAACAAATTTAAGAAGACTGAAATCATTTTCAGTCTCTTTTCTGACTACAATAGTATGGAACTAGAAATCAACAACAGGATAAAGCAAGAAAATTCACAAATATATGGAAATTAAACAATATACTGCTAGTCAAAGAGGAAATCAAAAGGATAATCAAAACTATCTTGAAACTAATACAAATGGAACCACAATATACCAAAACTTAAGGTAGAGCAATAAATGCCTACATTAAAAAAAAAAAAAAAACCTCAAATGGACGATCTAACTTTATGCTTCAAACAACTAGAAAAAAATTAGGTCAAATTTTGGAGAAGGAAGAAAATAACAAAGATCAGAGCAAAAGTAAACCAAAGACTAGAAAAATAATAGAAAAGATCAATGAAATCAAGAGCTGGTGTTTTGAAAAGATAAGCCAAACTGACAAACCTAAGTCTACAATACTAGAAGAAAAAAAAAAAAAAAAAGACTTAAATAAAATCAGAAGTCAAAGAGGAGACATTACAACTGATACCACAGAAATAAAAAGATAAGAGATTACTACAAACAATAATACGCCAACAAATTGGATAACCTAGAAGAAAAGAAAAAATTTCCAGAAACATACTATCTACTAAGACTTAATCATGAAGAAGTAGAAATCTGAACAGACCAATAATAAGTAAGGAGACTAATCAGGGATTGAAATTCTTCCAAAAAAGAAAGGCCCAGGGCCAGATATATTCACTGGTGAATTCTACCAAACATTTAGGAAAAAATAATTAATGCCAATACTTCTCTAACTCTTCCAAAAAATTGTAGGAACACTCCTGAATTCATTTTGCAAGGTTAGCAGTACTTTGGTACCAAACACT
This sequence comes from Camelus bactrianus, assembly GCF_048773025.1. NCBI lineage: Eukaryota > Metazoa > Chordata > Mammalia > Artiodactyla > Camelidae > Camelus > Camelus bactrianus. Next base: position 45,209,543 of record NC_133541.1, read on the forward strand.
ACAAGAAAAGAAAACTCCAGGCCAATATCCCTGACACAAAATTCTCAACAAAATACTAGCAAAACAAATTCAACAATACATTAAAAGGATCATACACCATGATCAACTAGGATTCATCTCTGATGCAAGAACAGTTCAACACACATAAACCAATAAATGTGATACATCACATTAATAGAATGAAAGATTTAAAAATCATATGATCATCTCAGTAAATGCAGAAGCATTTGATAAAATTCAACATCTTTTCATTATAAAAGCTCTCAACAAAGTGAGTACAGAAGGAACCTACTTCAACATAATAATGGTCTTTTATGACAAGCCACATTATACTCAGTGATGAAAACTTGAAAGCTTTTCCCCTAAAGTCAGGAAAAAGAAAATGGTGCCCACTCTATTCCCACCACTATTATTCAACATAGGACTGAAAGTCCTAACCAGACTAATTAGGTACAAAAAAGAAATAAAAGGCATCTAAAACAGAAAGGAAGAAGTAAAAGTATCTTTAATTGCAGATGTCATGATCTTGTACATAGAAAAACCTAAAGATGCCACCAAAAATGATTAGAATTAATAAAGTCAGTAAAGTGCAGGATACAAAATAAACATACAAAAATCCTTTGCGTTTTTAAACACTAATAATGAACTACCTGAAAAATGAATAAAGAAAACAATCTCATTTACAGTAGCACAAAAAATAAAATATTTAGGGATAAATTTAGCCAAGAGGTAAAAGATCTATACACTGAAAACTGTAAGATGTTTATGAAAGAAATTGAAGAAGAAAAAAACAAATGAAAAGATATCCTATATTAATGGATAGGAAGAGTTAATAGTTAAAATGTCCATACTACTTAAACCATCTACTATAGATTCACTGCAATTCATATCAAAATTTCAATGATATTTTTCATAGAAATAGAAAAATAACCCTAAAATGTGTATGGAACTACAAAACACCCCAAATAACCAAAGCAATCTTGAGAAAGAATGAAGCTGGAGGTATCACTCTTCCTGATTTCAAACTATATTGCAAGTAGGTATATTAATCAAAACAGTATGGTACTGGCTTAAAAATAGACACATAAACCAAACAGAACAGAATGAGGAATCCAGAAAAAAATCCACACATATATCATCAACTAATATTTGAAAAGGAAGACAAGAATAATCGAGTTTCTTTAATAAATGATGTTGGGAAAACAGGACATTCCCATGGTAAAAAAAAAGAAATTGGACCCCTATCTTATACAATGCACAAGAATTAACTCAAAATAGATAACAGACTTAAAGGTAAAACCAGAAGCTATAAAATTTCTAGAAGAAAACATAGGGGAAATGCTCCTTGACACTGATTTTGGGAATGATTTTTTGGATATGACATCCAAAGCACAAGCAACAAAAGCAAAAGTAAACATGTGGGATTCTTTAAAGTAAAAAGCTTCTGCACAGCAAAAGAAACAATCAACACAATGAAAAGGCAACCTATGGAATGGGAGAAGATATCTGCAAACCACACATATAATAAAGGGTAAATATTCAAAATATAAAGGAACTCATACTACTCAATAGCCAAAACAAACAAACAAAAATCTGATTTAAAAATGAGCAAAGGACTTGAATAGATGATTTTCTAAAGAAGACATACAGATGACCAATGAATACATAAAAAGGTGCTCAATATCACTAATCATCTGGGAAATGCAAAACAGATCACAATAAGATTATCATCTTACATGTGTTACAAAGGCTAACAAGATTACAAGTGCTGACTAGGATGTGGAGAAAAGGGAACCCTTGTGCACTGTTGGTAGGAATGTAAATTGGTGTAGTCACTATGGAAAAAAGTATTAAGGTTCCTCAAAAAAATTAAAAATAGAACTACCATGTGATCCAGCAATCCCACTTCAGGGTATATAGTCAAAGGATATAAAATCATTATTTCACATAGATATCTACACCTCCTTGTTCAATGCAGCACTATTCATAACAGCCAAGATATGAAAAGAACCTAGCTGGCATCAATGGGTGAATGGATAAGTGGAATGTCACACAGACACTCACATGGACAGACGGACGGACACATACACACACAAACACACACACACACACACACACACACACACACACACACACACACACACAGTGGAATATTATTCAGTCATAAAAAAGAAGGAAATCCTGCCATTTGGAACAACATGACTTTGAGGGCATTATGAAAAGTGAAAGAAGTCAGATAAATAAAGATAAATACTGTATGATCTCACTTATATGTGGAATGTAAAAAAGCTGAATTCATAGAAACAGAATAAGCTAATAGTTGTCAGGGGTTTGGGAACTGGGGGGAAATCGGGAGATGTTGTTCAAAGTATACAAACTTCCAATTATAAGATGAATAAATTCTAGGGGTCTTATGTAAAGCCTAGTGACTATAGTTAATAATACTGTACTGTATATTTAAAAGTTGCCAAGAGAATTAACCTTAAATACTCTCACCATACACACACAAGAAGTTAATTATATGGTGTTGGATCTTTTAACTAACCTTATCATTTCACAATATATACGTGTATCAAATCACCACGTTGTACACCTTAAACTTATACAATGTTATATGTCAATTATATCTCAATAAAGCTGGAAAAAAAAAAGAAAAAAGGTGAAAACACAAATTACAAATATCAGGAATGAATGATGGAACATCATTATATTGCAAACATTAAAAAAGACAGTAAGAGACTATTAAGAACAACTATATAACAAATTTGACAATTTAGCTGAAATAGTCTAATACTTTGAAAGATATAATTAACCAAAAAGACTCAAAGGATTTAGATAATATCTTATCCTTTATCTAATTTAAAAATTAAACTAATAATAATATTCCCACAAAGAAAATTCCAGGCTCAGATGGCTTCACTCATGAACTCTATGAAACATTTAAGGAAGAAATATCAAACTTATGTATTCAAACTCTTACAGAAAATAGAACAGTTCCTAATTCAATTTATAAAACTAACTTAATTCTGATACCAAAACTAGACAAAGACATTAAAAGAAAACTACAAACCAACCAATTTTTTAAACAAATTGTGTTGAAATAAAACTGGATATTCATATGAGAAAAAGGGAACTTAAACCCTTACCTCATAGCATACCAAAAAACCCTCAAAATGGATTATAGATCTTAATGTAAAAGCTAAAAGTACAAAACATCTAGATTAAAAATATAGAAGAAAATCTTCACAGTCTTGAAGTAGGCAAAGATTTCTTAAAACACAAAAAACACAAATGACAAAAGAAAAATTATGAATTAGATTTCATCAGAATTTTAAAATTCTGCTTTTCATGAGACACCATTGAAAAATGAATGGTGTGGTTGCCAAAGGGGAGGAGGGGGTGGGATGAGAAGGGTCAGACTGGGAGTTTGAAATTTGTAGATACTGACAGGCATATGTAGAATAGATACACAAGATTATACTGTATAGCACAGGGAAATATATACAAGATCTTAAGGTAGCTCACAGCAAAAAAGAATGCGACAATGGCTATATGTATGTTCATGTATAACTGAAAAATTGTGCTCTACACTGGAAATTGACACAACATTGTAAAATGACTATAACTCAATTAAAAAAAACTTAAAAAAAAAGCGAATGGCAAACCACAGCCTTGGAGAAAATATTCATATTATGTGTGCATGATAAAGACTTTTTATCCAGAATATACTGAGAACTCTTACAACTCAATAAGAAGAAAATACCTCAGTTTCTTTAAATGGGAAAGGATTTGAATAGACATTCAAGAAGATAATGAATGACAAATAAGCACATGAAAAGATGTTCATCATCATTAACATTATTATTTATCAGAAAACAGATAATCAACTAATTAAAGCCACAATGAGATACCACTAAAATGCATAATAATAGTCATATCAAAAAGACATAATAAATGTTGGCAAGGATCTGAAATAATTGGAACTCTCATAGATTGCTAGTAGGAATGCAAAAAAAAAGTGGCAAAAAAAAGACACTTTAAAAAAGCTGGTTTATTATAAAGTGAAACTAACACATATCACAGTACCAGTTGTACTACCTAAGAGAAAAGAAAGCATAAGTCCATACAAATTCTTGTACATGGATGTGCACATCAATTCTACTCATAACAGCCCCACACTAGAAACAACCTAAAATCTGATGCGTATTATTATGATATGGAATACCCTAAAAAAAAAAAAAAGAACTATTGATACACAAGAACAACATGAATGAATCTCAAAACAACTGTGCTGAGGGAAAGAACCCAGACACAAGAGTAACCACTCTATGAGTCCACGTAAATGAACCTACAGAAAAGACAAGCTTAATTTATAAAGATAGAAAGCAGATCTGTGGTTGTCTGGGGCCAAGGAATGGGAGAGGAGTGTGAAGACTGACTATAAAAGGGAACAAGAGGACTCTTTCAGATAATATAAATGTTGATATCTTGATTATAGTGGTGGTTACATGGTTCCATATATTTGTCAGAATTCATCAAATGGTACACAAAATGTATGCATATTTATTGTATGGAAATTATATCCAAATGTTTTGAAACATACTCATAGAAAAGCAAACTCTTCCAGAAAATAGAATACTTAACTCACTTTATAAGACTCACATTATTTTGATACCAAAACGAAACAAAGGCATGTATGTTCCAACTACCTTGGTATATGTTTATTACTAGCCTTCTATTAAGAAAGCACAGCACTGATCAAGCAGTTAAAGACACTTAGGTAGTTACAGCAGGAGAAGGAAAGTTTAGATAAAGGAAAGAGTAATAAGAGCTTGTAACACAGGTAACCTAATTTACAATTTTATCCTGAAGTCTTGCTGTATTTCTCCTTTTTGAAAAAAATGAATCTCCTACCCAATCTTCTATAGAAAGTATATCCCTGTTTGTAAGACCAAACACTGATACTGGTTTTCTAAAAGCAAGAATGATATACCCAATACAACTGTTGACACTTCTTTTAATTCTTTCAAAATTAGAGTTATAGTTCACTCAATCACTATTAACTAATAAATGAGTTAAGTCCAATCTAAAAGATTTATGATCATAGGACCTATTTTTTTGTGAGAAAAATATCAGGATGCAATAGTAGTGAGAGTAGTGTAATGAACTCTCATTTACATACCATCAACATTATAAAGTTAAAGATGTTATTATTTTTGTTTTATCTTTCTCTTTTTTCTTTCTTTTAAAAGCAAATCTCAGAAGTCGTGTCACTTCAATAAAACGTCTGTTTTATACTCTATGGAGTACAGAGTTCATTATACTCTACCTAGAGAATACTTGATACATCTACCATGATTATTGTTTTGTTTCAGGAAAAATAGAGAGCTCTGTATTTTAATGGTGACATGAGTTTACCAGAGTTGGCTTCCTAAGTTTCCTAAAGCTAAACCCTAAGATCATAAAAACAAGAAAAGGATTTTCATCCATGAATTAGATTTTCCTTAACTGACTAATAATAATTTGACATATTGGAAAAGATGGTGTGTTAAACACATCCTACCTAGTCATCTGAGGACAAGGAGATAGGAGGATAGTGATATAGTAATCAACACAGAAAGAAAGCTGATTTTTAGTGTGCTAAATAACATTTTTGAATGGAAGCACTTCTTCTGGCTTTCAATATAAAGTGTTTTGTGGATTTTCCCCTCATTTTTAACCCTCACATCATCAAACACGAATTAGCTGTGAAATAACGTTACTCTAAGGCACATCAATCTTAAGAGGTATATTCTACTTCTCTTTTACATTTCTTCTACATAAGGTACAAACCATTCATCTTAGAAGGAATTAAAAAGGATTATCCACAAGGTCAACAAGAAAATATAGGAAGCCTGAGAGTAGCTCAGTTAGAATCCTAATAAAAGATACAAAAAGATAAACTCTTACCGTGGCTATGTAAGTATATACAAGGATGCGACTTATCATGCATATGTTGACATGGACTAACTTGTGGCTGCATGAGGTAATGGTGCTCTTATCCACACATTATTCATCCACTGCATGTTACTTGTCCTAAACTTTTAACTTAATTGAATCTAACAGAACCAATTAAATCCAGTCTGGTTGCATAAGATTATGACAGTCATTAATGAGTCAGGTTTATAAGTGAGTTGAAGATAAACTGCGTGGTTAAGAGGCCTTTTCCCTTTCGTTCCTCTGCTATTTATTGCAATGGAAACTAGGTTACCAATACTGTTAGGACTTCATTAAAAGTATAATACTGATTTTCCCATGTCTGAATTAAGTCAGATTTGAAACATGTTGGTTACTTGAATTCACACATAAATCAATACCAGTTTGGTAAAACTTAAATCGCAAGTTTTATGATAATGCAACAGACGGATCCAGTTTTACTCTCCACTTTGTAAAAAAAAAAAAAAGCTAAACTGTAGACTTATCTCAGGAATGACCTCTGAGGCAGGTATATAATAAACATTCATTTTTACTTGTCCTGTTTTTACTCCCATCCATTTCTCTACCAAAAAAGCAAATTGTAAAACTTAAATCATACAAACGGCAGAAGTTCTTACAAATAGGCTGCTTGTTTTAGTTAAAAATGTTTAACTATGTTTTTAAAGTTTTCAAACTTCTCTCCCTCCATATAAGGTAGCTTTTACATTTAGTATTGCCTGTTGTTTGAAAGAAAGAAGGGGTTTTATTGCTATTGGGAGGGATGTATTGGGGGAAGGGGAAATCATAGGATAGTTTGGGGCACAGATTTACTTAAAAGAAATATTAAAAACTCAAGATCCTCCTAAAAATTAGTGAGGATGATAGCTCATTACTCTTGTAACATTAGTTTTTGTTTGTTTGTTTTTTCACTGACACACAAGTACACCTGAAAATACAAGTTGCAAAGCAATGATTACACAAACTTGGAAAAGGAATGTTCACAGCTGTATGAAGAGTGAAAATTCAAAGTACATTTTATGGTAATGGTGTCAATGATGATTTTAAAATATGTATGTACTGTCACTTGAGGAAAAGAAAGATCATTTAAACACTTTGACTTTGAAAAACTGGGTGTTGAGTGGACCACAGTAAAGCTAAGTTATTTCAAATGTCTATAACAAAATTTAAGTGTGGTGCATTCACCACTCCAAGGACACTAGTCATTGAATCAAAAAGATTATTTAACAAGTCTCCAATTCTTAAGATGATTTATCCCAGTATCTTAAATGATAACATTCTCTATTGAAATCAGGCAAAAAGCCTGTAAAATATGGTTGAGCACAGGCGTTCCACACAGTAGTTATGAGTTGCTCAAAAGAGTGGAGTTCTAAAATTTATTTTGATTTTCTTAAACTCACTCACTTGTGACCAATCTCATGTGCAATGGTAAAAGCTGAACCCAGGCCAATGTCTTCATTAATGCTGCAGCTCCTTTCAGGCTCACACATTCCTGCCACAGAGGCCAAGCCTGAATAAACAGAAGGAGACACAAAGGGTCAAGCCAAGGTGTTTCTGTCTTAAAAAGCCCATACTTATAAATGCCTGGATTCTTTTTAATAACCTCCATGCACAGAAGGAGCAGTTGGCAAAAGGTTAACTTTCTAGTCATTTGCAAAATCACTGGGGGGAGTTTCCCTTTGCCGGCTAGACATTAATATTTTTTGAACTGCAGTCAGTGCTGGAAAATGTCTAGACTAGGGGTTAGATTTATAAATTTTACTTCTGGTAACTTGGGACCACCTAGTAACTTGAGCCAGAAGAGGGAATTCAAGAAAGCATTTCTATTTTAACATTCTTCAGCCTGTAGAAAGCAAAATATATCCACATTATTTTTCTAAAGAGATCTGTTTAAGTTTAGTGGGTTCATAAAAATATACAAGCAACTTTTGAGTTACCAAAAAAAGGGAATCCCAAATGGTTTTTTTAAATGACATTTTTATAAAAAGAAGAATGAATGATTCAAAAGAGAAAAAGGAAAACTGTTAAAGATGGGAGGTTTTCACATTTTTTTAATCTTCTGAAATTAGTCCTGCTAGTGATGCAGCAATTTCTTTAAGTATTTTAATGGGTGGAAAGTCATTCACACATTCAGTGTGAGTCTCCTCTCTCCCATCCCCCTTAAATGCATTTGAGTTTTAGTAATAAAGCAAAAACTATGGTGTTAATTCACTGATTCTAGTGAAATGTTATGTTATTCAAGGTATTCTTCCCTTGGGAATTTTAGTACGTAAAAGCTTTAATATATACTTCCAAATGAATATCATGCTCTGTGAATTAGTACACAGCTTTAAAATAGTGCTGAGAAAAAAGAATTTTTGTGAGAAATATAAAAAGTCATGTGTTATAAGGAAGCAGATGCCAAATCATACTTAACACACATATGTACTAAAATTATTTAAAAGAAATTGAAAGAAATGTAAGGAAAATATTTTACATGTTAGTAGTCTACTTTCATCACCTGAATATTAATAGTTATTTACCCACCAAAAGTGATTTCAATCCAACTAAATGAATATTTATTGAATGCAATAAACAATGTTCTGTGCTAGATACAATGTCCCAGTTGCACTAATTTGGAACAGTAAAAGCTATTGAATTCATATTTTTACTGACAAGCTCTAAAAATTGTGTTTCTCTGTTTCCTCTAATATGAAATATCAACATAATAACCACATTGGAACAGAGTTGAGGTTAGTGTTGGATTTGCTAATAGATTGCTTGCTTTTCCTACTGTTTTATGTGGGAGGGGCAGGAGTTGAGGAAAGGGTTGATTTCTGCCTCACAGAGATACCGTAAATATTGATACCCTTGTTCTGCCCTTCCATTCACTTAGAACTCTTGAGACCTGAAGAAGAGGAGGTAAAAAAAGAAGGACTAGTTGGGGCAAGATGACTTAAGTTTTTTGTTGTTAACCAAATATATTTAATGAATATTACTTCCAAACTGCACTAAGACACAAAAAGAGGGAGAACACAAGAAAGTCTGCAGTACATTATCTGCATTTAAGCTATTGGATTCAATATGTTCCATGATATGGAAAGAACAAAGTCACTCTTTGAACACTGTTTCTGTTTTGAGCTTTAAGAAATTTGGTTTTAAAAAATCGTTACTAAGAATAATTACTGTTAAATTAACATTTCTTATATTTCCTGAAATATATTACTCCATGGATTAACTTTTTCTTGTTGTTTGGTGTGTGTGTTGTCATGCGGCCGTACTTTTAATTGAGAATTCTCAATGACTCCCCAAGGTGTATCTGCAAACACAGATTTACCTCTGCATCTGATATAAAACTGTTAGCTCCACTAACAGGGCAACTTAAGAAAAAATATATTTGGAAAATAACTACTACTTGTTGAGAATACAAAGGTAAATCGTAACTAAAAGTAAAAAGAATAATTTAGATGTTAATGTATTTTTCACAACTCCCCACCATTTTTTATATTCCTGTAAAATTGAAGCTGTCAAAATTCTTATGTGTGATTGTGTTAATAGGGGTTTGATTACTATTCGGGTCATTTAGATTTCCTCAGTTTGATGGTCACAGTTTGCACCTTTAAATCTATTTAGCCATGTTACAATTGGTCACCAGAAGTACTAAGCAAGAGAATATGCAAGAATCAACATGAAAACCAATATGAAAGTTACTAGAAAGACCACTCAAAAAGAAAACAACCTGATCAATTCTGTGCTGATAATATATTTTCCACATACAAAAATTAATACAAGTATATTTAATACAGTTCATACAGCTTTCCCAATAAGAGAGAGTACAAAAATAATTTATGATTTTTTTTTAATTTGAAAAGTATATTAGGCTTGAAAATGCATTGACAGGTACCCAAGTATTAACGTATTGATTCTAGAAATTAATAATCAAAATTGGAACACATTATTTAGAAAAAAATAAAAGGAGAGGTAGGATAAGAAAATACTATTTTGACAAAAATGACAATAAAAGTACTAGGCAGTATTATGAAGAACATACCTCAGTGCAAATAATCTACTTTCAAAAGGCAGAATAGAACATGCATAGATGTATACATGTGTATATCTTTACATACATATTTCCTCAAATATATATACACTAGAAAATACAAGCTCTAGCTTGTACCTTCTTTGAGGCTTAGTGAATACTGTATCTAAAACTGAGTACTTAGTAAATGCTTATAGAAGTAGAACAAAAGTAGAGTGAGGGAGGAAGTTAAACAGTATAGATAATTTCTACATTAAATAATAATACCAGTTTATTTTTACAATATTCTTTACTAAACACCTTTATATTTTCTTAAATGATTTTAGCAATATCCCTGCAGCATAAGGGCAGATATTACTCCTACTTCACAGGGGGGAGGGTATAGCTTAAGTGGTAGAATGCATGCTTAGCATGCATGAGGTCCTGGGTTCAAGCCCCAGTACCTCCTCTAAAAAAATCAATAAACCTAGTTATCTCCCCCCCCCAAAAAATAGAAAATTAAAAAAAAAATTAACTCCTACTTCACAGATAAGGAAACTGAGGAAGAAAGAGCTAAATAAACTGTAAAAGGTAATGCACTGAAACTGTCAAAGCCAGTTGTTGGTTTACAGTTCAGGTTCCCACCTTTGGATTATTGTTGGTCTTTTTAACCTAAAACACCCCAAAGAAATCTCTTTGAAGTGAGCTCTCTCAGCAAAGAGCTCGTTCTCTGTTATGCTTTTTAAATAGCAAACTTCTCCACCGTAATACTTGTCACTGGCAAATTGGGGTTTCTTCTTTAGCCATAAATCCTGAGGGGAAATGGGGTAGGAGAAGCCTGGGAAGGCAGGTAAATCATTAAAAGAAATTTTAATTTCTGAAGAGATGTTTCACTGAACTCCCCCAGGAAGTTGGGTAACACCTTTTCTCCCACCTCTACTTTAAACTTGATCTTCCAAAATTCTCATGAGGTACATAGGAACAGATTTCATAACTATTTCTTTACAGATATCAAAAGTGAGGCTTGTCAGAAAATCTAAGGAATTCACCTTCAGTTGCTTAACTTCTGATTCTGTAAAAAGTCTCTATGACATTAAAAATATTATCATAGAAAAAAAGCACCTGTTTCTTAAAATAACTCTAGTTGCTCAAAATTTAGTCTACTTGAAAGCTACAATTTTCCCCCATTTGTATTTGCAGTTAACTTTTAACCAGTATGAGGTTATGCTCTACAACAAATATGATTTTTTAAATTCTAGAATACTACAAAATTGCTTTTTAAAAAACATGATATTTGGGGAGCACAAGAACGATAATTCTGTCCTCTCTCCACCTCTGGCTTCAATGTTCTACAAAATTGCTTTTTTCGATTCAGGTAATAAAATTTTCCAATAATATCTTTATTTATGGGGATATTCTCTTTCCACAAAATTGGCCCAAAATTACTGTTCTTAATGCCTCTCCAATAAATATCCTCCAAGTTTTTTTTTTTTTTCCTTCTCTTTCCTAGACTGAGATTTGAAGTTGCTGGTTGCTTTAATTTGCTCTCAAACTCCTTATTTGAGAAAAACATTGCAGAGATAGATTATATGAAAATAAGTGGTAACTTCTGATTTATCATTACTGTTTGATGATTTTGAATCATCTTCTAAGGTGTTTTAAATCATCATTCTACTTGTTTCCCAGTAAGTGACATATCCACAAAGGTCAGGATTAACAGTTTATAGGAATAATTTCAACTGTGCCAGAGAGGAAAATTACCAAATTATTAATAATAAAGAGTAAAGCCATTGAACCAAAAGACAATCTGAACTATCCTCCCTTTACAAAAAACTTACCCAGTGTTCCACAGGGCTTATTTTTATAAGTGCAGATATCATATCTATAGAGAAGAAAAAAGAGAAATGAAATTTGTAATCTGATCAAATTTGTAAAATATTTTCGTATATTCATCACATTTCTTTCATGGAGCTCTGGTTGTCAGACCACAATCAGTGCAATTATGAGCAGCCAGCTGGAGTGTCGGCATTTTCAGCACTCTGGGGGACACGCCTGCTGTACTACACTCACAGCCTCTGGCTGCAAGCCAGTGGGACACCTGCCAGTAAGAAAGAAAGGTTAAAGTGGATTTTTGTAATTGTGAGTTCCATAAAACCATCTACCATGCTGTTTTGAAGCTAGAATAGCTTGTCTGCAGATTGCTACTGCTTTTACAAAAAGAAAATGGGTGGCTTTTTATTCCCAGTATCTTTTGGACCTGTTGGAATAGTTTCTTATTATAGCCACAGACTGTATTTTATAATTCTGAGCTATAAGCAATATGTGGAGTCCTTTCAACTCTAACACAGGTTGTTATTAAAGAAAAAAAAAAAACTAGGGCAATACAGCAATGGGAATAAAATTGATATCATACAGTTTTCCTAATTGTACACCAGCAATTTAAGGTATGGTTAAAACACAAATATTTTACAAACAGCCAAATAAACAGCTCAATAGAAAGCTTTCCTAACGTTGGTCAAATACTTATTCTAATGCTGTACTGCATTATAACTTAATACAAAAGTTAGAATTCATAAAGTAATGTTGCATTTTTAAAAATATATTACATTTAGAATGCTAAATAAGTATTGATATGGACATTTAAGTATTTTAATAATATCCTTGTAAACTAATCTTTAAAATAAAAAGTAATCAGAGTTTTAAAGTGAGAAAAATATTTTTAACAACTGAACACAAAACTTCCCCTACACTTGTCCCATAGGACAGAGAGCAAAGTGGGCAGTGCCCTACTCTCCAAAACCCACACAGTGTATCTGCTCAAGTCTCTGGACTGTTCCTTCAGTAAAGTCTGTTACCCACCACACACTGTGAGGTTGTGAAGCTGTTCCTGGTGAATTCTTGTTGGTGATATCAAAGGCACTAACCTTACAGTGACAGGTGGGTCTGGGTGATTTTTAAAAAAAGGAAAAATAAAGACTGGACATTTTTATTTATGTTTTATGCTAGGAATGAAAAGCTTTTTGGGTAAAAAATAAAATTTCACAATCTACAGGAAAATTCAAGTTGTAAAAGTTCTCTTTCATTGTGTATACATAATGATTAGTCATATTACAGGAGGAAGGGGTTAATAACTAATCCCATTCTTGTTCATCAGATCAAAATGTATTTTCAAGAAACAAATATTACAACCACTGGTTATGCTCATTAAAATACCTGGAGATTTCCTTTCCCTATTTTTGAATTTCAAAATCTTCATCTTGCTCACTTTACATTTGAGGAAAAGGATTTCTTCTCCTACTGCATAACTTTCTCTTTTGACTATTCACACATTCATCCTCTCTATTCTCTTGTAATTGGTAAACCACAGGATTGCAGTATCTGGTATACTCTCGAATATAAGATAGAGAGAGTGTATTTGGTGTATTTCTCAAAGCAACAGAAAGTATATTCTGGGTGTCACAATCAATTTATCTTGTGATCATAGTGTGTCATGCCTATGATGTTACATAGAAACAACCCATACCAGCAGTCCTCAAGAAAATGTAAATAAAGTCTTCTCATGGGTAATGCAGATATAAATGTTTAAACAGAATCCATTTCTAAATCCTTAATTTTCATATGTACGGTTTCCTAAAACTGATCTGCCTGAGGACGCACTTTCAAGTCACCAGTATTTTGTCTCTCTTTCGCCTTTCACAATTGTCCTCTTTCTCCTTTATAAAAAAGAAAACATACTTCTCACCCACCCCAAACCTTATTATGGTGCATTGTCTTCCCAGGTGTAAGTCACCAGAGCATAACACAAAGGGGAAACTCAAGAATTCATTGATCCTGAAGGATAATCCCTTAAACAAAGCAGCAAAAATTGAAGGGGATGATGCTTGTTTCATCCTGACAAGACCCTGTGTCTATCAGTCTATCTGACTGTTTACAAATCAATCAAAATATCCATCTAATTCTATCTCACAATTAGAATTCAGAAGTGAGAATGGTTGTCATGGAGTGTATTACCAGGTTGATTTGATCTAAAAGGTGAAGTCAGGCTTGTTACTGACAGACATTAAGTCTGACTTAGCTAAGTAGTTTGGCAAAAAGGACTGATTTAGCCAATTAGATTTTATGGTGAACATTTTTCAAGACTGAATGAAACAAGCACCTCCAAAGTTTTGAAAAAATTTATACAGTACAAAATGTTTTAAAATATTGTCTCTGTAGCCTGAAACTTATGATAAAAAGTATTTTAGATATCAGCTTTAAAATATGCAAAGAGGTACATCATTTTAAAAAATTATTTTAGGAGGCAAATTAAGCAAAAAAAAATTGAAGAGCACAAATAAATACAACTTATATTTCCACCTGATAGCAGTCCTTTCTCATCTCCTCTCCTTGTTCTCATTTTGCCTGCGTCCTTTATGTTATGCTCATGATGAATATTATTTCATTCTGTCATGACTGCCCAAAATACCTGCACAAAGGCTAAAGCCATCAACAAATAATAAAAGCTAAAGTATCTTAGACTAAGATAATTCTACCTGCCTTTTCTTTAGCTTTACCCAATCCTCTGACATACTTACAGAATTCTCTACAAGCCATTCTATAGGGAAAAGACATACCATTTATCAGTGGCTTCTGCATTGAGTTCACACTGTATCCTCCTCTATTCTATATTCATAGAGAACAATTTTGATCTATGCCTCACCTTTAAAACCAAGTACTGAAGAGCAACATTTTTACATTCATTCTCTCAAACAGGGATTTACTGAGCACCTATCATGCCCAGGTATAGTGCCATATACTAGAATCTAAAGATGGATAAGTAAGTTGTGGTCTATTTGGGAAAAGACAGATAAGCAGATAAATTACAAAATAATGTGAAAAAATTATTATATAAAATAAATGTATAAAAGTTATTTTATATCAAAATCAAAATATCATAAAAACCAACAGCCCAATCCAAAAATGGGCAGAAGACCTAAATAGACATTTCTACAAAGAAGACATCCAGATGGCCAACAGGCACATGAAAAGATGCTCAATAGTACTAATTATTAGAGAAATGCAAATCAAAACTACAATGAGGTATCATCTCACACCAGCCAGAATGGCCATCTATAAAAAGTCTACAAATAATAAATGCTAAAGAAGGTGTGGAGAAAAAGGAACCCTCCTACACTATTTGTAGGAATGTAAATTGGTGCAGTCACTATGGAGGACAGTACGGAAGTTCCTTTAAAAACTAAAAATAGACTTACCATATGATCCAGCAATCCCACTCCTGGGCATATATCTGGAGAAAATTGTAATTTGAAAAGACATATACACCTCAATGTTTATAGCAGCACTATTTACAATAGCCAAAGCATGAAAGCAACCTAAGTGTCCATCAACAGATGACTGGATAAAGAAGATGTGGTTTACTCAGCCATAATAATGACTGAAATAAAAAATGCTATATTGTTAAAAATAAATAAATAAATAAAAATAATGAATGAAATATAAACATCCACAGCAACATGGATGGACCTAGAGATTACCATATTGAGTGAAGTAAGTCAGACAAATGAGAAAGACAAACATCATATGATATCACTTACATGTGGAATCTTCAAAAAAAAAATACAAATTCTACTTATAAACCAAAAACAGACTTACGGACATGGGAAATAAACTATGGTTACCAAAGCGGAAAGGGCGGAAAGGGATTAAATTAGCTGTTGTGGATTAACAGACACACATCACTAAAAGTAAAGTAGATAAACAACAAGGACCTACTGTATAGTACAGGGATGTACATTCAATTTCTTATAATAACATATAATGGAAAAGAATCTGAAAAGATATATATGTATATGTGTGTATAACTGAATCACTTTGCTGTACATCTGAAACTAACATTGTAAATCAACTAAACATTTCAATAAAAAAATTTTTAACAGTTAAACTTACTTACACACAATAGATTCAACACTTGTTAGCTATTATAATTATGATTATTGCCATAGTCAAGTTATATATCAAATACTATGGAAATACAGAGGAATGACTCCACAATAGAAAACGAGGAAACAGATTCATATAGTATATAACATCTGAAACAGATTTTAAAGACTTAGCCAGAGAAAACACAAAAGTAAAGGCATTCTAGGCAGAACAGAAAAATCAAAGAAATAGATTCTAGAAAGAGTATGGCAAATACAGGGAACCATGAAAAGTTCAAAGAGGCTGAAACACTGAATGTATAGGACAAAATATCAAAATATGAATTTAGAATTTGGTATCTTAAATACCAAACCAGATTTGTTTTTTTTCTATAGGCAAAAGAAAGTAGAAAATATGTTTGCATAGTAGGAAATTTTTTTAAGTATGTTTACATGAATGTGTATACAGATTTAGTTTATATACAGATAAAAACCTGGGAGGATAACTGGGTATCTGAGGAAGAGGTGGGAGAATAGGAAGAATATAATGATTTCTGTATAGCCAACAATTAATCAGAAAGCGTTTCATCTATGCCAGTCTCTGATGATCAACAGAAAACATAATTGATAATTAGCCTAATTAATGTTTGATGAATGTTGAAAATGTGTTTTTCAGTAAAGAAAAAAGTTAGTGATGTTCCAGATCTGTAGACTGGCCAAAAGATTTCAGAACACTCCACTACTCTGTATGAATACTTAAAAGAATCCAGCAAACTTTGTAGGCTATACACTTAGGTAAAGCATCAGAGATATGTCTTCTTTGTCCACTCATTGGTTTGAAGGATCATGGTGCAAGATGACAACTATAAGGACAGAAGTCTGTCCCTAAAATATGTTCACATACATACGGAGTGCATTTTTCATGCAAAGTATTGTCAGAGCACCAAAATAGCAGTTGGAATGTCATCAAGCTTATAAAATAAGGAGCATAAACTATTTTGTGCCTCCCATTTTTTTTTTAAATAAACATTTGTATGCTTAATGAAATTTGATATAAAACTTCCCTTCATTATAACTGATAACAATGCTGGGAGGGTATAGCTTAGTGGTAGAGTGCATGCTTAGCATGCACAAGGTCCTGGGTTCAATCCTCAGTATCTCCATTTAATAAACAGACAAACAAACAAACAAACAAACAAACAAACCTAATTAAAGAGTATGTCTCATCATATTAGCTTAGATCTATTTGAAACAATAAAATTTCCTGATTGATGGAAGGAAGAGGTGATACAGTAATAAGAAAAAATAATTTACATGTAGCTATATACACTATGATACATACTTCTAAAGATCTCTCTTCTTTCGGATATTATTGTAATTGTGAGGAGAAGGAAGACTTCAGCCATGGATTAAAAACTTTACACAGTCTTATCCATGAATTACATAATATAGAATCACGTTTGTATCAAAATTGGGAATGATAAATTTGAAAAGCCTAAGTTTCTATTCAAGGTAAACTTCTTCAACTATACTGAATTTCCACTTCAACACGGAATTGGTAAATACAAGTGTTTTCCCACACCTTGATTGTGTGTGCTTGCTCAACACTGTGTAACCTGTACATAAGCAAATGCTCAGTATGAGTGCAAGGTAATCATTTGAGATATTTTTAAAAATTAAAAATTGTTTACCTTTTTTTTTGTTCCGTTACCTCCATATTTTTGTAAACTTCGTCCTTCACATTTTACCTTTTAAATGTCTTTTTTGTGTTATTTCATAACTATTTTTCCTTCCTTTTCATGCATGAATTCCTGATTCTTTCCTTTCTGACAATCTCTTTGCTGTCAGCCCCGTGAAACAGACAAAGGGTCTTGAGGAGTTATCTAATTCAAGCTATGCTACACTTAAACCATGACTTCTCAAACTAGGCCAAGTATGAACCAGCTCATTTCAGCTTCTCAATATATATCCCTCAGTCTTTCCACATGTTACCTTTAAACATCATTTTTCAACATTACGCCGTAAGAATCTTCACATTGCTCCCCTTTCTCCTTTCTCATTTTTACCTCACATCAAATTCACTCTATACTCTGTCAACTCTTCTCTAACATACTATGGTTTTGCCTTATTTTCCTCCAAACCTGAGCCATTTCAGGGAAAACTGCAAAGGAAAAAACTGCAGGAATCTTGCTTTAACCCAGAGGTATAATCAGCGTACTTTTAGGACTTATCTTGCTGCCACACAAATTGAAGAAAGAAGAGACCAAGGAAAAGGAGTTCTCCTTTACCCACTTTCAGCACCCTTCAGACAAATCAATCTCTACTAACTCTTGACCAAACCAATTGTGGCAGGAGCCCCTAAACTTCAGCCTTTGGTCTAAGCCACAGGCAAGGCTAAGGAGTACAAGCAGTGAGAGAAAAGCTGAAATATGATTAGAAAAAGTTCTCTGGATTCTGAATTTGGATAGATAAACATCACCTTATCATTGTGGTGCTTTTTTCTTTGTTTTCTTTTCATGAAAGAATAATAAAGGGCTTAGGACAGAAGGAAAAGAGCTAAGAAATGTGATCATAGGAAATTGACATAAAGTTAGATACCTAAGGGAAGTCAGGGTTCCTTTTGGATGAGTAGATGAATGCATACATGTCATTTCCTTACCCTAAATTTGTAAGTTGAATTGATTGAGCAAGATCGAAACCAGAGTTGGTTAAATATCTGTTACTATAACTCTGGTATACTTTTCTGTGGTGGGTACTTTCAACTCTTTAATCTCCTAATCATTTTTGGCTAGGTGTGGCTATCAGGAGAAACTGACCAAACCACATAATTAAATTCCATTTTAAGGCCTGCAACATACAGCACCACCTTACAATGATGAAATACCTACATGGGTTCTTAAAATCTTTTCATTCCATTCTTCATTCATTCCATTCTTATGTAAGAGAAACAATCACTGCAAAGAAGCATTCCTTTCAATGATTTAGTTTTGAAAATGGAATGAATCAAAATCTAAACTTTGAGTTTCATTTGTTTAACACTAAGTCATAGACTAACTTCCAAACAGAACGTCCTATGTACTATGCTGTCCCATTTTGATCTCTTAGATGTGGTGGCAAAAGCCAAATGATAGTGACCCAGCACTTTCCTGCTTTCTTTACATGTCCTGAGGTAGCAGCATTTTAAAACTGACTTCACCTCTAAAGACGACTGTAATAAAATAATGAAGAGAAAAATTATTTTAACCCAATATATGTGAGAGTATATACTGCTCTTTATGATAAATGAAAAAGATTATGAAACGACCTGTCTTAGCTGGGGCTGCTATAACAGAAAACTACAGACTAGATGGCTTAAATGACAGATATTTACTTCTCATAAGTCTGGAGGCTGGGAATTCCAAGATCAAGGTGGTCACATGTTCAGTGTCTAGTGAGTGCTCACTTCCTGGCATATGGAGAGCTGCCTTCTCCTTGTGTGCACACACACGGTCTTTCATTGGTGCTTGATCATGAAAAGAGAGAAAGCTCTGGTGTCTCTTCCTCTTCTTATAAGGGCACTAATTCCAACATGAGGACTCTACACTCATGACTTCATCTAAACCTAATTACTTCCCGAAGACCCCACCTCCAGATACCACCACATTGGGGATGTTCAACATTGGAATTGGAGGTGGGGGAGACAAACATTAAGTCCATGACATTTCACTCCTACTCCCCAAATTCATGTCGTTCTCATGTACAAAATACATTTGTTCCATCCCAATAGCCTCAATAGTCTTACTTCATTCCAGTATCAACTCTAAAGTCCAGAGTCTTACCTGAATATCATCTAAATCAGATATGACTGAGACTCTAGGTTTTCACTGATAGAAACTTAATCACAATGAACATCACTATATTTTTACACGTTTGTCTGACCATTTTCTCATAAATTCCTAGAAATGAAACACATTTAAGGATTATTATTCAGATAGTCATGATCTCGGCCCTGCCCACTCCTCTAGCCTTATTTCCACCTCTTTGCAATCTCAAGTCATATTAGCCTTCTTTTGGTTTCCTCTCATTTCATGAACTTTGACCTTGCTCTTCCGTCTTCTAAAATACTTTTTTACTGACTCTACTCTTTTTGCTAGGTTACTCTTACTAATCTTACATATTCCTAGTCAATGTACTTCCTCAAGGAAGCCTCCCCTGAGTAGATGAGGTTCCCCTAATAAATACTTGTCAAACTCCCTAAAATTTTCCTTCATAGCTCTTACCAGACTGGTACTTTCATGTAAGTGTCTTTCCCACTAGACTGCAAATTCTTTGAGATTAGGGACTGGCCTGTTTTGCTCACTGCTGTATCCCAGAACTCAGCACAATGCTTGGAGCACAGTAAGTATTTAGTGTTTATACAATTAATGCCCTCTAGAAAAGTCATATCAGTTTATGCTTCCACAAGCCCATTTCCCAATACCCTTGTCACCAGTTATGAAGAAAGTTATTTTAAGGGGTCAAAACAAAGTTAAATAATGAAGTTCTTGTGTGTTTGTGTCAGGGAAGCAGAAAAAACTTCTTTTGTCAGTTACAGTGTGTCAGTTTCTGGTGTACAGCATAATGTTTCAGTCATATATAAACCATACATATATTCATTTCCATATTCTTTTTGATTAGAGGTTACTACAAGATATTGAATATAGTTCCCTGTGCTATACAGAAAAAATTTATTGTTCATCTATTTTATATATAGTAGTTAGTATTTGCAAATCTCAAACTCCCAATTTATCCCTTCCCACTCTTTTTCCCCTTGGCAACCGGAAATTTGCTTACTATGTCAGTGAATCTGTTTCTGTTTTGTAGATAAGTTCATTAATATCTTCTTTTTTCTTTTTTTCTTTCTTCCTTTTTTTTTAGATTCCACATATGAGTGATAGCATATGCTATTTTTCTTTCTCTTTCTGGCTTACTTCACTTAGAATGACTATCTCCAGGTCCAACCATATTCCTGCAAATGACATTAGTTTATTCTTTTTTATGGCTGAGTAGTATTCCATTGTATAAATATACCACATCTTCTTTATCCAGCCATCAGTCAGTGAACATTTAGGTTGTTTCCATGCCTTGGCTATTGTATATAGTGCTGCTATGAACACTGGGGTGCAAATATCTTTTCCAATTAAGAGTTCCTTCTGGATATATGCAGTGGGATTGCTGGATCATATGGTAAGTCTAATTTTAGTTTTTTGAGGAATCTCCATACTGTTTTTCATAATGGCTGCTCAAAACTGCACTCCCACCAACAGTGTAAGAGGGTTCCCCCTCTCCAGCATTTATGATTTGTGGACCTTTAAATGATAGCCATTCTGACTGGTGTGAGGTGAAACTTCATTGTAATTTTGATTTGCATTTCTCTGATAATTAGCAATATTGAGCATTTTTTTCAATTGGCCATTTGTATGTCTTCATTGGAGAATTGCTTGTTTTGGTATTCTGCCCATTTCCTGTATTGTGTTGTTTGTTATTAAGTTGTATGAGCTGTTTATATATTCTGGAAGTTAAACCTTTGTCAGTCACATCATTTGCAAATATTTTCTCCCATTCTGTAGGTTGTTGTTTTGTTTTGCTTATGGTTTCCTATGCTGTGCAAAAGTTTATAAGTTTAATTAAGTCCCATTTGTTTATTTTTGCTTTTATTTCTGTCATCTGGGAAACAGAAATTTTTTAAAGGTACATTTAACATAGTGTTGCCTTGGTAAGTAGATAATGGAATAAGTTTGATTCCTTAAAAATCTATCTGCTGAAGGATTCTCTCGTATTAACAAATTAGAAAATTAAAATTTTTTTTCAACAAATATTTACTGAGAGCTTACCATGTGATAGGGTAAGGAAAAACAAGGACAAGACTAACATACCCCTTATCTGAAGAAGCTTAGGACTTTTCTAAGATCATAAAGGTTTAGTCAGGCATCACCAGAAAGAGAAAGTGTTTTTCACTCTTTTACACCACTGGAGTACAATTTATTGGACTCAACTTTGGTCACTTTAGAATTATTTTTGTGCCCTCCTTTTTTTTGTTCTTTCACATGAACTGGATAACATTTTCCCAGTGTAGCTGCATTCATCCTGTCAGTTCTAATTCTACTTATAACTCCTAGCTTACATCCTTAAGTATCTCTTGTTGGGATGAATGCAAATATCCTTTATCCAAGTCTCATATATTATTCCCAAAGCATAGATGTGTTCATGCTATTCACCCACTCAGAAATACAACTGTCTCCAAAAATCTAAACACATTAACTTGGAGTTCAAGACCCCTCAAAAATCTCAATTTACCTTACTGGAATTATCTTTTACTTCTCCCCACATACGTGTTTTACTCTAGCCAAATCTGACTAGATACTCATTACTCTCTAAAAATGCCCTGAACTTTCTTACATCCCACACTTTGATCATGAAATATCCTCCCCATTTCTACTGTGAAATTGGAGACAAACTTTAGCCCCAGTTCAAATACCTCATCCTTCATTATGCCTGAAGTGACCTATCCCTTTTGTAATTATTACAGCATTCTTGGGTTTCACACTTTGTTTTGTACTACTGTTACTAATATAAATAATGTCATTTTCCTCCCAAATACTAACATAAGTATTTAGAGATATAATATAGTCTGTCCATCACCCCCCAAACATTCAAACAAACAGAGAGAGATAGAGAATACAGAACAGAAGACAGTGACTATGAGAGTTTTATGATCTTCTTACCTTTAGAATACTTATATTTCTCATTGTAAAATCCTAAATGGTCTTCAGAATATGATTAAGCTTTTCATGTGGTTTAGTCACAAGGAAGAAAAGTAATGATTATGTCAACTTAATGGACTTTAGTCTATTGTCAGTCATATTTCTCCCTGTAAGTTACAATGAATGGGGCATTTTGATTTCATATAGATCAGTTTTAAGAGTTTGGGTAATTGTGAGTATATCTTTAAAAGTGGATTTCCATGCTGACAAAAATCAGATTTTTTAATCTGTAAGGTTAGGGCCAGGTTCTAGAGTGTGCTAAATTCACCCAACTAATAAATGCCACCCTGAGATATATAGTTTCTTCTTTAGGGAGTAAATAAGAATCGCAATATTCCTTCACAGCTACATAAAGAAACATATTACATACTTTTAATATTAAAATACTTACAACCATTACAACTAGAACAAAAATGGATAAAATTGTTAAATAAATAAAAGGTTGGTTTTCTAAAAATAAAATAATTAACAGGTTGCTCTTTGCTTAGAAAACAAATTACCTACGTATTAAAAAAAGTACAACTTCCTTCAATACTAAGAAAAAATGATATCTGACATCAACATAAAATGGAAATGCTTCAGAAACAACAAAAACTGATGAGTTCATTTTATATTATTTATATAGAAGGATGGTTAATACAAATAACTTTACACTTTACTACATTTAAAAATTTTTTCTTTCTAAATTGCTACTATGACATCTTTTCAGCCTTGCAGAACATGGTAGACCACAACAGCTCTTTGCCTTAAAGTGAAGTACACAGCTTATTTTGTCTTCTTCCTCAAAAACCTCAAAACCAAAGAAGCTATTTAAAGCAAAAAAAGGAAAAGCATAATATACATGCAAAGCATTGCTCAATAGGGAGAAGAATTTTTCTATTGTTAGTATATGGATCTTAAAATCTAGCCACAAGCGACCAATAGTCTAGTTCTGCTTGTCAGTACTTTAGTAGTTGATTTGTAAAGGTAAATAATTTTTTATTTAGGGTCAATCAGCAAACTGTTTAACAACATTAACTTTAAAAGCCTGACTGTGTTTTAAAAATGCATAAAAAAGGACGACTCTGAGAAAAGCACCATCAAGCACTTTATCATTTGTGAGTATATATATAAAAGTTAAATATAAAATAGAAATATAATTAAACTTCAACCCAATCATTTCTCTCTTATTGATATTTACCATCAAACCAATGAATAATGAACAACTGCCATGTATCTTCTAAAGCATGGTCTAGTTAAAGAAAGTGGGGAAAAAGGTCATATTGATTACCCTTCTGATTTATAGGAACATCATATTACACTGTCTTATTAATAGAACTGACTACAATTTTAATTACATTACCTCTATCAAGTCAACTAGACAAATTTTCCTTAAGAACTGATAATAAGTCAGAATTTCTCCATTAACTGTTAGTTTTTCTCAGTCAGAAAAAAAAGAATGAAAAATACGTAGGTTTACCTAATGAGCTACTAGGGTAATAAATGCCTCAAATGCCCTTTGAGCAGTCTGATGTAATCAGCAAGGATCTACAGTGTTGCAAAAGATTTCGTATGTCCCAAAGTCACTTATTCTAACACTCTATGTGTAAAATTTTCCTCATATCTAATCTAAATTATTCATGCCACAGGGTAAATTGATTTCTTTTTGCTTAACCTTCAGTGAAGATTGAGAACATCTGTTCTCCATCCTTTACACATAAATTAAATACCTCTAATTCTTCTCTGGAATAATAATAATCCCTGCTACTTTAACATTTTTCTTTTAGGTTTCTTTTTCAACCCTTTAATCATCTCTGTGGTACTCTTCTGAACTTTCTCCAAGTTCTCCATGTCCTTCTTTAGTGGTAGAGCCCAGAACTAGAAACAATGCTCTCATAAGGGTCTGACCAGTAGCAAGTACAATGGGAAAATAATCTCAAGTTTCCTACATTTTTGATTATTACTTATGTGACCTTGTATTGTGCTTGCTTTAACCACGGCACTACAATGTTAACCCATAATAATACTATATGCCTTTACTACTAAGGGGCTTTTCAACTTAAATATAGTCAGTTACTCATCCTCTGGAGCTTATGCTATTTTTCCTCTTTATCCATATTGCTTTATATTTGTTCCCTACAATATTTCATTATCCTAGTTTCTAACCAATATTCCAATTAGCGAAATTATTTTAGTCTAACACCACTTTATACTGTGATATAAGATACTGATGTCTCTTACCATATTTGCTCTAATTTTAATTGTCAATAATTTATTAAAAATATTAGAACACCTAACCATCACAAGTCTATAATTGGAATTTAAGTGTTCTTAAAAAAACCAACATGCCAAAATTCATCATCCTTTGAAGAAATATGATTATGGAGGCCTTGTCAAATTTGCTCCATCACCTTCAGCCCCAACACTCACTGTCTCAGAGGCTAGTGGGTAGAAGATCGGAAAAACCAAAATGCTTCCATAATTTCAAAAAGCTAGATTAAAAATTTCCCAATATATTGACCAGTTTCTTTTACAGAAAACAATGAAAAGCTTGCAGGATCACAATACATTATAACTATTGGGTTACCTCGCTCCACTAGGCCTTCTATTCTGACATTAACTGAAAAAGATTTGTTTGAACAAGTTTATCAAAAAAGGTATTTTCATAATGACCTTATCATCTGTGGAGCTACATCAGATAAAATACCAAGAAAATTAAATTGACCTGGTTTCCACTGATGAGCAACTTATTAACATGGAAGTATATATAAAGTCCAGCAAGTCACTTATTGCTATCACAAAGACATGAATTATGTATTAAATACTATTCAAGAGTAAGTGTACTTAAGAGATGAAAGATTAAGATCAGTGCTTAACTGCCATGGAGAAGAAAAGTAATCATGATGCTCTGTACTCCATCTGAACAAAGCTTCTAGTCAACTTTAAAAAATATTAAGTGAACACAAATATTGTCCTCTACAAAGTGCAGAAGCAAAAGATGTTTATAACTGATAAAATAAGAAATAAAGGTTAATTCATTGTTTAAAGTGAAAATGGTAACCAAAAGAGGAATTAAAAATGATTAACTGTATTAAGAAGATGGGCATACAGTCAGTGGTTTGAATCAGTGAAATTATTATCTGTAAAAGAAGCAAAAAGTATATAAAATTGACAAATCAAAAAATTGTCATAGAAATCATATTATTTATAGATAGAGTACTAACTCCCAGAAATAATAGCTGACAAAGAATGGGGCAAGACATTATTGTTTATTACCATAATAATACATTATTTTGATGTTAAAAAAACTTAATGAAAAAAATCCTATTCTACACAAGTTTGATTAAAACACATTCCATGATTAAAAGAAATTTAGAACAGATTAGATGACAATGATATAAATACATTTCAATATAAAACAGAATATTCAATAATCACAGGGAATCATTAATGGTTTTTCTTAGCAAAAAAAAATTTGCAGGGTATCTCCAGGCATATATATAATCTCTATTTTCTCATTATTTTCTTGGGTATATATGAAATTTAAGATCTCTTATCTTGATTCCTCTTTCAGTTAAAAGAAAAAAAAGGGTAACTTTGCCATTCCCAGATGACAAGTACCGTATTTCAAATAAGCATAATGGTAATATTACACTCACAAAAAACCCCCATGTCATATAACTGCCTATGTGGCTCTAAATGATCTGACCTTGCTATCTTGACAGTACTATGTTCCTATCTAAGATTCATCTCATCCAGGAAGAATTACCTTCTGATTCTTCTGGTGGTCTCTCTTTTAAGCTCCAGCTGCACTTAAATTATTGGTTAATTATACCCTGTAGGGGGAGAGTATAGCTCAAATGGTAGAGTACATGTTCAGCCTGCACAGGGTCCTGGGTTCAATCCCCAGTACTGCCTCTAAAAATAAATAAATAAATAAATTTAATTACCTCTCCCCCCTCCAAACAAAAAAAACAAAAACTATATCTTGCCTCATATTTTTCATTGTTCTTTTTTCCATTTAGTTTTATCTCTCCAATTAGTTTGCAAGCCTATGAGAGAAAAGGCAATGATTTCTACTGCTTCTGTATCCTCTTTATTTTTAAAAAATATTTTATTTATTTATTATATTACTTAATTATTTTATTTTAGCAGGGGAACAGGTAATGGGTTTATTTATTTTTAGAGGAGGTACTGGTGATTGAACCTAGGACCTTGTGCATGCTAAGCATGCGCTCTACCACTTGAGCTATACCCTCCCCTAGTATCTTCTTTAACAGAGTTCCAGCACAGATTCTAGAATAACCCCATCCCTCATCTATTTGTATAACTTGTCTTCTCATCTATAAAATGTGAAAAATAGTAACTACAGTTTCTAGAATTGCTTTGTGGATAAACTTAGGTATTGTATTTGTACTGTCCATATTAGGACACTAAAAGCTTAAAATAAATGTTACTGATATTTTAATTATTATTGCTTTAGTTAATATTAATAAGATTTGTGAACTAATTGATTAGGTTAGTCTCATTCAGTACTTACTGGGAATTGGTCTTTTGCAGTTATGTTTACAATGCTAGTAACTCACTTTTCTTTCATCTCTTTATTAAAACTTAACTGCAAATTCCAAATTTCACATCAGTAAACTGCATAATTTAGAAATAACAATAACTTTTTTATTAAACATAATGAGGCAATTAACAATATCCTA
Organism: Camelus bactrianus; assembly: GCF_048773025.1. NCBI lineage: Eukaryota > Metazoa > Chordata > Mammalia > Artiodactyla > Camelidae > Camelus > Camelus bactrianus. Next base: position 45,236,901 of record NC_133541.1, read on the forward strand.
CTTTCTGTAGAGTCACAATTAAATTCACAAAATGGACACTAAAAGATGATATTTGTAGAATTATAATGAAACTAAGAACAAGCTAGGAACTGCCTCACAATTTATTTTGAATCTTCAATAAAGTTTTCTTGGAGGTTGCCAAACTAAAAAATTACTAGCCTTAATGTAGTTAAGATAAATGAATTGTCAGGAAAGGTTTTGCGGCAAGTATGAAGGCCTATTTGGCTGGTGAATGTTTTCGATCTGCCAATTAAAAGAATCCTTAACCTTTCTTCCAAAACAACTATTCTTCTAGTCTCATGAGCACTGTAAAAGTAGTCAGCTTTTTTTTTTTTTTGGAATAGTTATAAATCAAATTTTAAATCCCCAAAGTGCTCTTGCTGTTTTTTGGCCAAATCTAGTATATCTTTTAGTTTATTCCTCTTGTTTCTTGCCCCTTACACTGCTTCCAAGACTAAAAATTTTTCTGAGCAAAAGTCCTAATGTCCATTCATGGATTCATCATAACACAAAGGTGTGTTGCAATGTTCTATCACAAAACCATCATATTGATGGGAACATCAACATGAATATAACATGAAAATGAGCCTATATAGATAGTTTAAAAATATAATGACAATGATATGTTAAAACTGTATAAAGGCAAGGCAATAATAACCCCAGGTGGAAATATTTGAGACACAAAGAACAACATTCCAGAATTCAAAGTGACCCTCAAAATACCAAAATAGTTGGAAAATTTATCTTCATCCAAGGTTTCAAGTTCCATTATGAACTTACTCAATTCCTATGCTACATAGGACATGATTCTACTCTCATAAAGGAATTATAATAGCAAAAGGGAAATTAAACTGTGACACCCATATTCAACATTACTGAACCAAAAAAAAAAAAGTTCAGCCAAAGTAAAGATAGTATTTTACCCACTCAAATCAAATGAATTCTCTAAATTCATCTTTAGCCTGTCATGGCACTTAGCCACTAAGGTTTCAAAATAGTGACCACTTGAGAGATAAAACACAAAACCACCTTGGATAAACAGAATTGGGTTTACCCTACCCATGGGAAATGAGTAAAAAGGAAATGAAATACTCTCTCTAAAGCATGGTAAACATGCTATTTTAATAACATTAACATTATCAGCTTCATTTAAATTAATTTTTTAGAATTTGCATTAGTATTAAAATAGGTCTAGGAACACGTTTAATAAAACTAAAAATACATACTCTTCAGGAATGAAGTTATTTCAGAAAATATGCCTGGAATTGATCATCACTGTCATAACATTAAATTATACATATTTAATTCTATTTCTTTATTTTTTAAATTGCTTCCTTCCATCCCCTAATTTCATTATTGCATTACTGACTTCTAGCTCAAACACAAACACATACGTTCATACAATAAAGTGATGCTAGGAAACCATTCATATTTGAATGAGATTTTTTTAGTACCAGGGTTCCTACTTTTAATAGACATATTTTTAGCTTACATTTAAATAGTTAAAAAATGTATGTAATTTTAGGTTTTGTCAATGTATTTCATACATCCAATTCATCAATATGATATTTATTTTGCGAGCATGACAGTCAGAAAAATACAAGGAATCACAAAAATAAAATAGAGCAAGGCAGACATTTCTAATAATAATTCACTGAAATAATGTCAGCTATAAACGTTTTATCTTGAAAAGTAAAACATTTTTGTAGGTCTCATGCTAATTAGCTCTCCTCAAAAAAAAAAAAAAAAAAAAAAAAAAAAAAAAAGAGAGAGAGAGAGAGAGCGCGTGCGCCCTGATCTCTGCAAAAGGAGAACTGCATCCTGTTCTTGGTTGTGGTGTGTCGGTGAACCTCTCTACAATTATGTCAAATGAAGATTGCTATTCTTTCCCTGCATAAGAATGGAAAGCATGCAATATGAAGGAAGCACTGAACAACAGGACCCCATCCCCCAGGATCCAGAGAGCAGTTGGCTAGCTCCAAAGAGCCATGCTTTCCAGTTCTTGTCTTAGGGAAAACATCTTACACCTTTTCTCGTTTAGCATTTTATGTCTTTTGTTTACATGCATTTTTATCCCTTCCAGGGATCCCCTCTGTGAATGTCTCTTCAAATTAACTCAAGCGAATAACACTATATTAACATTTATCACTTTGCTCAAACTCTATTTTGCTGGGAAGCTGGAATTTATTAGGGATTTTAAGTTTCAACCAAATATTGATGCAGCTGCTCCCTAAAGTCTTAGGAGAATGTTCAAATCGTGTATTTTGGAGAATGAACATTGAAGGTGTTTAGCTCTCCATCTTTGCTTTCCTTCCATATTTCAACTCACTTTTGTTGAGCTTTTAATTTTAAATGATGATGTCACATTTTTTTAGGAGTGATAAGATTAATAGTGATATAGCCGCTACTTCAGACAGGGAGCCACTAACTGCGTTTGGTATGGAGTTTGCTTGTAGGTGTGGGTAGGGATGAAGGTAAAAAAGAAGAGTGTCAAGCAAATAGTAAAAGCATAATTAATAGAATTTACTGCACTCAAAACTAGGTATAAAGCTACTCCATGATCCACACACTTATGGTCAGTTAATCTATGACAAAGGAGGCAAGAATATACCATGGAGAAAAGACAGTCTCTTCCATAAGTGGTGCTGGGAAAACTGGACAGCTACATGTAAAAGAATGAAATTAGAGCATTCTCTAATACCATACATAAAAATAAAATAAAAATGGATTAAAGACCTAAATGTAAGACCAGAAACCATAAAAATCCTACATGAAAGCATATGCAGAACACTCTTTGACATGAGTCATAACAATATTTGGGGGGAATCTATCTCCTAAATAAAGGAAGTTATAGCAAAAGTAAACAAATGAGACCTAACTAAACACAAAGCTTTTGCACAGTGAAGGAAATCATAGACAAAATGAAAAGAAAATCTACTGAATGGGAGAAAATACTTGCAAATGATATGACCAATAAGGGTTTAATATCCAACATACATAGCTCACACAACTGAACATCAAAAAAAAAAAAAAAAAAAAAACCAATTTAAAAATGGGCAGAAGACCTAAACAGACATTTTTCCAAAGAGGACATGCAGATGGCCAACAGGCACGTTTGAAAAGATGCTCAACATCGTTAATCATCAGGGAAATGCAAATCAAAACCATAATGCCATCACCTCACACCCATCAGAATGGCTATCATCAAAAAGAACACAAACTGCAAATGCTGGCAAGGATGTGGAGAAAAGGGAACCCTTATACACTGTTCGGTGGGAATATAAATTGGTGCAGTCGCTTTGGAAAACAGTATAGAAGTTTCTCAAAAAACTAAAAATAGACCTATCATATGGCCTAGGAATTCTACTCCTAGGCATATATTTGAAAAAACCAAAAATACTAATTTAAAAAGATACATACCCAGTGTTCATAGCAGTATTATTTACAATTGCCAAGATATGGAAGCAACCTAAGTGTCCATTCATAGATGAATGGACAAAGAAGTAGTATGTATACACAATGGAATACTACTCAGTCATTAAAAAGAATGAAATTTTTATCACTTGCAGCAACATGGATGGACTTGGAGGGTATTATCCTAAGAGGAATAAGCCAGACAGAGAAAGACAAATACTGTAGGATATCACTTATAAGTAGAATCTAAAAAATACAACACACTAGTGAATATAACAAAAAAGAAGCAGACTCACAGATAGAACAAACTAGTGGTTACCAGTAGAGAGACGTACAAACTATTATGTATAAAATAAGCTACAAGGATATGTTGTACAACACAAAGAATATAGCTAATATTTTATAATAATGATAAATAGAGTATAACCTTTAAAAATTATGAATCACTATATTGTACACCTGTAACATATAATATTGTACTATACTTCAATAAAATCAAAAGACTTAAAACAAAAACTACTGCATGTGTTATAACTACCTCAGCAGCAATTAGATAAGATGACCTTGTAAAAAAATTAATGGAATTGTAGATTTTAAGACAGTATCATATTTGTAATTCAAAACCGTTTCCCTTATTTCATTCATACATTGAAAGTCTACCATTACAAAGCACTGTGAATGGTCCTTTGATCCAAGATCTAAGATAGTGAATGTTAAGAGACTTCAGAGGAGAAAGAGACTACGTCCTTGAAAGATCTCCAAATTTATCTATTTCATGTAAAGAAGTTGCTAAAAATACAACCTTAATGCTGAATCTCTTTTATAAAATGTATCACAATTTAAAATAGTTTACTATGTTAGTCTAACACCCCTTTAAAATGAGCTTTTGGAAGGTATTGATCATATCCTATCTCTACCATGTAAACTCTTCCAAGAACTTGGTGAAATCTGTAAATCCATGAAAATGATTTGCGAATAAAGATTTGCAAATTGAGCAGCATCAATCTCTTTGGGGACCATCTAGAAGTGACTCAGCAGGCTCATGAATATAAAATCCCATAGTGAAAAAGGCCTTAAAAACAAAAACTACAGATTAGAGAAAAAAAAACTTTTAGTAAGAACAAGATGGCTTAAAATAGATTATACAAACATGAAATGAATTTTGTTTGGATTCTAAATTTGCAGTGAATTTACAAGCCATCCTGTGCCAAAATTCTTCTTTATAAGATATACAATTATGTTGACTGTCACAGTATTCCAAAGACATTCAAATAGTCACCACTAGCATCCATCTTAAAAAAAAATTGTTTTAAGTATATACATAAATTTGGTATTCAAAGTTCAGTACCAATACCACTTCATAGAACCAGGCACCTCAGTTTCAACCTACAACTCCCAAATTGTTTCCGTTTCTACACCACTGTAACTAACAATCCTGCCAGACTGCACAAAACCATCCAGTGGTTTTTGTCTGATGTGGAAAAAAGTCCATGAGGGACTAGGAGGTGCCACCAAATTCATGCCAGGATAAAGATCTAAGTCGGTTGGGCTAGAAATTGATGCCTCAACTCAATGCATCACCTTATTTCCATTCTCTATCTTCATGAGTAAAAAATTATTTTATTTAATCATGGTAATTTTGTATTTATCACTCAAAAAACATGCCTTGTATGAAGTAATGGTAGTGTACTCAAAAGAATCATTCCGGTAGATTTTTTTTAAAGAGCTCATTTTTATGGTGTTAAAATCGGCATATAGTGATCAACAGGCTATAAAACAAGACAGTGGTTGGCTAAAGAGAACATGAAGTTAGCCTGTCAGGTCGGGGTTCTAGTCCTGGAACTACTAGTAACTAGTATATACCCTTTGGCAAGTCATCTCACTGTGCCATAATTTTCTCATAGTGACCCTCTCAATTTCATGGTATTGCCAGGAGAGCCAGATGAAAATATTCCACATGAATAGAAAAGTACTTAATGAGCTTAGTAAACTAACCAATTAAAATGAATAAAAATAATCTCATTTTATTTTTTTTTAACCCAGAGAGAATTCTGTCAATGAACATTATTTTTTCTCCAAAACAAATTATCCAAGTGTAAGTACTTTTATGAGACTGTTTCGTAAAAAAATCAAATTATAAATCTAGAAAAGTAAACATTGCCCCAATCATATTCTACAGACATTTAGTATATTAACTTAACAATGGGAAATAGAGCTTGAAGAGTATTCCACATGTTTCAGTTGAAAGTTACCATAATAGCAGGAACCACTGGACTCAATTCTTCCAATCATTTACTTTATTTCTATCTTGCTAACCTTTGATTGACTCCAGAAGAGATTTCTGCCTTCAGTTGGGGTAGAGACAAATAGAGCCCAGTCTACAATTTTCACTCCAGGAGAGAAGTCATTCATAAATGTGATTTTAAAACTAAAGAGTACTATCCTATTTCAGTAAAGAACTTCTTTAAAAAGGAAAATTTTAAATATCATTGAAAAAATAATTTGTTTCTAAATATCTGACATCAGAGAATGTAGAAGGAATATATAACAAACCCCAGTTTACCCAAAATTCAAAAGATCAAATTAAAACAACTAGCATTTTCCCATGGTCTTATATAGTATCTAGAATGCATAAAGATGTACCCAACACAATGCAGGAGTCTATCAGTATTTCTGATCTATCATGTATTAAAATATAGTTAAAGTAATTTTCATATTAAGTATTTATTGTAGCCTAGTTCTATGTTCTAATCCATAGATAAAATATTATAATTCTCATATAGATACAATACTTAATACTCTCCTTTCTGAAGGAAAAAACCAGAGAATATAGATAGTATGTTACTGATGTAATTTCAGCTTAAGCTGCTTCAAATGCTGGTTTCTCTATTTTTCTACTTTTAAGTCAATATGATAAGATTCCAAGACAGTAATCTATGGCCAACAAGGATGTAACAAGAGCTTCAACCTCTTTTATGCTAGGAAAATTACATAACCTTTATGTTTAGACTGCAAATAATGCCACTTTGGCAAATTTAAAAATTAGCATTAGCAAAGTGAAAGAAAATTTTAGCATTAACATGAATTTTTAAAATCCTTATTTTTCCCTCCCTCCAAAGTGATACTTTCTGGTATAAGATACAGAGTTTATTGCTAATTCATTTGAGACCAATACTCATTCTTCTCTTTGGCAACGAGTGTTTCTACATCTTGAAAATGTATTTAAATTCATTTTACTATTATTGACTCCTTTCATCAAATTTGAAAGGGGGTTATACATAATCCACTAAAACCAAATAACTTTTGGAAGCATTGCTTAGTGAATTTTTATGCTGTGTTACATATTCAATTAAAGGTAAGAGACTTAAAAAATCTTTAGGGAGAGCCACTGGCCAAACAATACAATGTTCATGGTAAGAAAATTATCTTTGGGATTTATAATTTCAAATCAAAATAAATCATCAACTATTCAAAAAAAGAATGATTTTCTGTGACAAATAGAAATGTTAACATCGTGAAAAGCTTGTACCTAAATATGAATCATTTAAAAATCATTCCAGGATATTTCAAGTTTGTCTAAACCATAACTTAAAGTTCTCAGAGCCAAATGAGAGCTATCTTCACAATCCAGTTTGACTTTAGAAAAGATTAAAGTGCAAAAATCACATGAAGATGTGACAAGGACTCTGGTGTTCTGAACTCCTGTCATCTTGCCAAACAGCTTACCATCTTAAAACCCATCCTCTCTGTGTTTGGAAGGGATATAAATATCCTCAATTTGACTGCAGGACATGGTTCTCTCTCTTCAAATATTGATGTGAAAGTCCTGTGGTGAAGTACAAGGACTATTTTTCCCTGGAGAAACTGCAGCTGTGAGAGTTGACCTCAGCCTTTTAAGACCAAAAGATTCTGTCTGGGAAAATGACTTACTGATAATCAGAGTTAGCCAGAATAAAAGACCTCTCAGTCTTCAGAGCTTCTTCACTGAATAACTACTCTCTTTTAGTATGCTTAATATATCATGGAGTACTGTCGTGTCACACAACTCCTGAGGATAACATTCATAGAGAATACAATATGAGTATGCCCCCTGGAGTTTTGAAACTCAGCCCTTGTTACACTATCATCATGAAAGATTTCTTGCCTCCTTGCATATTAATTCGGCCTCCTGGGGAACCAACCTGCAATTGTTGTAGATAAATCAAATAGAATTATATATAAATCAAACAAGACTACACATATAACCAATCACATAAAATTCTACTTAAGATCATACTATTATATCATACCCTACTGCACAAAATTCTTTTCTTACTTCAGGCTTTATTTCTATTTTTTAAAAAAACTATCAGAAGGTGGCAGAGTAAGGAGATCCTGAGCTTACCTCCTCCCGCAGACACACCAAAATTACAGCTACCTATAAAATAACTATCTCTGAGAAGGACCTGAAGATGAACAGAACAGATTTTCTACAACTAAGGATATAAAGAAATGGCCACATCAAGACAAGTAGGAAGGGGAGAGACACGGTTTAATTAGAACTCACACCTCCAGTGTGGCAACTTATAAACAGGAGGGATATCACAACTACAGAGGTCATCCTGAGGAGTGAGGTGTCTGAGCCCACGTCAGGCTCCCCAGAATGGAGGATCTGCATAAGGAAGAGGAGTCCCCATATATCTGGCTTTGAAACCAGTGGGGCTTAGGTCCAAGAGAGCCAGAGTGCTGTGGGTACTGGAGACTCAACCCTTGAAGGGCTCATGCACAAGCTCACTTGCTCCGAGTCCCAGTGCAGAGCTTGATAAGCACCTGGGTCATACAAGAAGGATATTCATTGACTAATTTTAGGACATATGCCAGAGGTAGAGATCTGGTGGAACTTTCTCCAGGGAGAAAATCAGATAAAGGGTTCAATGAAATAGTTATAAAGATGTTCTACAAACTTGAAGGAAGAATGTATGAATTCAGTGAGAACTTCAAAAAGGGACAGAAAATATAAAAAAGAAACAATCAGAACTAAAGAATAGAATAACTGAAATGAAAAATAAACCAGAGGGAATCCAACAGTAGATTAGAGAATGCAGAAAAGTGGATTGGTGATCTGAAAAACTGAGTAGTGAATATCACCCAATGGAAACAGCAAAAAAAAAAAAAAAATTAATGAAGATAATTTAAGGGACCTCTTGGACAACATCAAGCATACTAACATTCACACTGTCGAGGTCCCAGAAGTAGAAGGGAGAGAGAAAAGGACAGAAATCCCAGTTGAAAACATAATGCCTGAAAACTTCTCTAACCTAGTAAAGGAAACAGACATCCACGTCTGGGAAGCACAGAGAGCCCAAACACGGTGAACCCAAAAGACTCACACCAAGACACATTATAATTAAAATATCAAACATTAAAGGCAGAGAATATTTAAAACAGCAGACAAAAACAACTAGGTACATACAAGGAAACCCCCGAAGACTATCAGCTGATTTTTCAGCAGATACTTTACAAGCCAGAAAGGTCTGACAATGTGTACCCAAAGACTAAAACAAAAACAAAAAAAAAAACTTAGAACCAACAATACTCTACCCAGCAAGGTTATCATTCAAAATTGGAGAAATAGAGTTTCCAAACAAAAGCTAAAGGAGTTCATCACCACTAAACCAGCAACAGAAGAAATGTTAAAGGGACTTCTTTAAATGGAAAAGAAAAGGCCATAACTAAAAACAAGAAAATTATGAAAGAAAAAAATCTCACTGGTAAAGGCAAACATATAGTAAAGGTAGGGGATCAACTACTTATAAAGCTAGTATGAAGCTTAAAAGACAAAAGCATCATAAGTATCTATATCTAAAATAATCACTTAAGTGATACACAAAATAAAAGATGTAAAACATGATGTCCAAAACATAAAATGTTGGGGGGATTAAAAATGTAGTGCTTTTAGAATACACATGAACTTAAGCAGCTATCAATTATTACATGAACAGGTTGTTATACATGAACATCATGGTAACCACAAACCAAAAACCTATGCAGACATACAAAAAACTGAAGAGAAAGTAATATAAACTTAACACTAAAGAAAGACGTCAAGTCACAAGAAAAAAGAACAAAAGAAGGAACAGAGAACAACAAAAACAACTAGAAAACAATTAACAAAATAGCAATAAGTATACACCTATCAAAAATATTTTAAATGTAAATGGACTAAAGGTACCAATCAAAAGACATAGGGTGGCTGAATGGAGGAAAAAAACAAGACCCATACATATGATACCTATAAGAGATTTACTTCAGATCTAAAGACACACAGACTGAAGGTGAAGGGATTGCAAAAGATACTCCACGTAAACAGGAACGAAAAGAAAGCTGGGGTAGCAATATAAATATCAAACAAAATAGATTTTAAAACAAAGACTGTAAAGGGAGACACAGAGCACTGCACAATGATAAAGGGAACAATACAACAAGAAAATATTACACTTTAAAATATGTACGCACCCAACATAGGAGCATATAAATATATACAGCAAATATTAACAGACATAAAGGGAGATAGTTACATAATACAATAGTAATAGGGGACTTCAACACCTCACTTACATAGATCATCCAGACAGAAAATCAACAAGGAAACATAGGTCTTTAAATGACATGTTATACCAGATTGACTTAATAGATTTAGAATATTCCACTCCAAAACATCAGGGTACACATTCTTTTCAAGAACATGGAACATTCTCCAGGATAAATCACATGTTAGTCCACAAAATGAATCTCAGTAAATTTAAGAAGGTCCTTCCCCACTAGTGGGGCAACACCAACTCTAGAACTCCCAGGGCCCTGCAGCCAGAGTCCCCAGAACCTGACTCATCCCACCAGTAGGCTAGGGATTAGCCCAGGACCAGCTTTGCCCACCAGTGGGCAGGCCCCCCTAGAATGCTCCTGGCCATGGTTCCACTCACCAGCAGGCTGATACAACTCCTGGGCCCCCAGGGCTTGCAGTCAGAGAACCTAGGACCCTGCTGAGCTCACCAGGAAGCCAGAACCAGCCCCAGGACCCCCAGTGCCCTGGCCTTGCCCACTAGCAGGCTAACACAAGCTAAAAGACACATTCAGAGGGTATTATGCTAAATGAAATAAACCAGATGGAGAAAGACAAATACCATATGATCTCACTTACATATTTAATCTAAAAAACAAAACAAATAAAACAAAATGAAAACAGACTCACATATACAAAGCATAAATGGGTAGTTGCCACAGGTGGGGGGTGTGAAATAGGTGAGAAGGATTAAGAAATACAAACTTCTAGTTATAAAATAAGTAATTCATGGAAGTGTAATGTACAGCATTGGGAAGACCATCAAAAATATTGCAATAACTTTGTATGGTGACAGATGGTTACCAGACTTATGGTTATTAATTCATAATGTGTATAAACGTCTAATCTCTATGTTGTATACATAAAACTAATATAATAGTGTATGCCAACTTTATTGATAGATAGATAGACACATTGATAGGCAGACAGACAGATGTAAAAAAAAATCACAGGATGAAAATCTACCTTCATTAAAGTCATGAAATTCAGAAGCTTTAGAGGGCTATATTTTGAAATGAAAGATTCCATAAAGATAAGATTTAAGGTCAATTAACTTTGTGGAGTTGATCATAGTGTGTCTGTTTTGCCTCCCCATTCTAATTTTACATTTTCCTTTAGCAAATATGATCATCAGAAATCAATTTGTCTTTCTATGTTTAAGAGGAGAAACTCCTTTTGTTTATTTAAGCTATCATTTCACCTATAACAAGATTTCTTTTGGATCCTGATGTTATTCAAAGCACATCTGCTTTAAGAATGCAAAGATCAACTCATTTGGGCTGGAATTTATTAGTCTGGAATGGTTTATCATTTGTTGCTTCATGGTGTCACTCAATACCCATTTCAATGCCACTTTCCCTTGCCTTCCTCTACTATAGAGATTAGAAAACAAAAATACTCTTAGGAATGTAACACAATCCTAGACAATGAGATGCAGGTAGAATTCCCTGGTGAGAACTCCCCTTCTTTGTAGAGAGTGGGAGGAAGCCTCATGAAAAAGACCATTTTTATTTTTCTTCCTGCCTGGAAAGTAAATGTAATGCCTGGAAATGCAGCAGCCATGTTGAGTTTGAAGAAAGAAAATAAAAGCCACATGCGAAGTATAGCAGAATGGAAATCTAGAGGGAGCCACTGTATCTGCCCTTGGACTGGCTACCTCCACACTTCTTTTTACACACAAAAAAATAATTTAAACCAGTAAATAATTTACTTTTAATTTTCCATTATACTCATTATTTAATTACAGGATGCATATTTGTGCGCTAACAGAAACAAACTTCTTCTAACATTAAGTTATATAAAGAATTTCACCAAGTTTTTACACAGGGACACTGAATAACATTTTCTTTTCAAGTTTCCCTGAATTAGACGATGTGTTAAGAGCTGTCTGGGACTGAACAATACTTACCAACTCTTGGCACAATAATGAATGAAAGGAAGGAAGAAGAGGCTGGAGGGAGAGAAGGAACCTGAACAAGGGATAAACTGAAAGGAGACACAAAGCTATAATCTGAGTCTTTGTAAGGTGTATCACTTAGTTTAGTAATCTAATTTGATTAAAATAAGGGCTATCCTAGAAGAATGAATGGGTAACATGTCCTTTTGGATAACCCCTTCTAACACTGCAAGAGTAGGGTTACTAAGAAATGTCATTTGTGCAGGTGTTCTGTGTTGGTGACAAAACAAAACTCTTTATCATACGTATGCAGTGATAAAGGAAAAAACAGAATTTCCCCTTAGGAAGCAGCTTTGTATCTGTTCAAATAAAGTTAATTTAATATTACATTTCCAGAACGTTGTTTTATTTGAATAATCTAATTCCATAATGAAGCCAGTGGTAATAGTTTGATTTTCTGTCTTTGTTTCATTTGTTGTAACTAAACAATCAAATATCCATTTAAGCAGTAAGAGGGGACTTTTACTTTTATACAGAGTACTGGTTTCATCAGCTGTAGAACCGTAATTTCAAAATATGAATTGATCTTAAACTGTAAAATAATTAAAGTACTGGATTAAAAAATTGACTATCTTTCAAATATGAACATCTATCCTAATTGTACCAAAAGATGCCTAAGTGGGATAAACTGTTGCTTTATAGTTTATGTGTTACAATCTTGCAAAGAAGCATCAAAAGCAGGACAGACCACAGTCTTTATTATTCTAAGCTAAGTAACAAGTTGAATCATATTAAGTTCTCTATTGGACCTACAACATGGTGGTTTCATATGGTTCAAACTATGAAATATACAAATTCAGACAGACAAACTATCTTTTTGATGGAGGCTAAACATTCAAATCTTCTTATGTTCCTAGCCAGCTAAGCCATTAATCACTATTATGATTCATTTTTTAAAAAATAAAACAAACACTAGAATCTGAATAAAGCAAAAATGAACTATGATTACAGCCAAATCATATTTTATAGAAAACTAATACCTCAAAAAAATTTTAAGTATCCACTTAAACAGCCCTGTGGCATCTTATTAAGAGTGAATATTAAAGTTTTTTTGCATTTTATTTAATCAAATTAGTAACTGAATAAAGATATTAAGTACTATAAATTAGGTATATTAACAAGTATACAAATATGAGTTACCTGGCTTCTTTTCAGCCTACAGTTTTCCACATTGGCATAATTTCTCTTGCTATGATTAATTCTGCAGCAAGATAACAATTCTAGAAATCATCTAAACCAACAAAACTATAGTCACTCAGGTTTCATAGTCGATAATAGAACTTAGGGAAATAAAGACTGTTCTTTACTAAAATGATCAAAGGGAGAATTTTGCACGGAAACCAAATGGATAGTGTATACCCTCTGGGAAAAGGAAATTATGTAGCAAGGTCAATGAGAGTCACAGTCTATATTTTCACTTAAAAAAGAATAAAAACTTGTGGCCTAGGCACGGTGAGTTCCAAAACATCAAATGTCTCCATGCACTTAAAAGAGTTATTCTTCCCAAATTATGTCAGATATTTGGTAGCCTAACTGACCAATCTTCAAAACTTAAAAAGCAAAATAAAAAGAGGAATATTCCTGCATGAAAGATAGATAGATAGATAGATACAGACAGACAGACAGACAGACTGACACCAGAAACCAAGCCAGAAAAGCCTATTAAGGGGAAAAGGAAGTGTCTAAAATTAGACACAACCTGGATATCCTTTCAATCATTAAAAAAGTCGAATTTGACAGTTAAGACACCAGCATTAATACACGCACTTACATGGGACCTCTTTAAAGATAAGAGATAAAGATAAGCATTTAAAGATAAAGATAAGACAAAGATAAGCATTTACTATTCTCTCCCTGTTTAATTTATTTTTTATTATAGCAAGTCCTCAAAGCGTAATTTTTTTTTTTATTATAGCAAGTCCTCAAAGCGTTTGAGCATATGTCATTACCACATGCCCTGTGACCATGCTTCCTTTGATTACTTTGTTATCTCCATATTCTTCCCATCTCATATGGCTAAATTTCCACTTCATTCTGACATCTGATATTCTTGAAAATGTAGGTTATGGGATTTTAAACTGCCAAACAAGCTGGAAAGACTCATTATTATCTTTATTTCCTGAAAGCATATGCAGAACACTCTAATGAGCTATCCCTGCATAATTTAACAAGATGATTTGGCCCACACTAAAATTCCATTTAAGAATAATGATAAGAAAATAAAACACTAATAAATGCAAAGATATTTTTAAAAATTTAACAAACTCTCCTCTCTACTTTTGACTCCATTTACTTATTTATGTTTTGTTTTTTTAAGTTCTTCCCAGGGAGGAAGCTGGGGAAAGAGAATGGTTAAAAAGAATAATCAAACAATAGCATTAGCATTTGTATTAGTTTCCTGTGGCTGTATATCAAAGTACAACAAAATGGGTGGTTTAAGACAACAGAAATTCATTGCCTCACAATTTGGAGGGTAGAAATTCCGAATTAAGTGGTCAGCAGGGCCATACTCCCTCTGGAACCTATAGGGGAGAATCATTCCTTGCCTCTTCCAGCTTCCCTTATTCGCTGGTAATCCCTGGGACTCCTTGGCTTATACATGCATCACTTCAATATCTGACTTTGTAGTCACATGGCTGTTTTCTCCCTGTGTGTCTCTGTCTCTGTCTCTGTGTCTCTTCTCTTCTTCTTATAAGGACACCAGTCATACTGAATTAAGGGCCATGCTATTCCAGCATGACATAACTTTAATTTAAATAATTAGATCTGCCACAACTCCATTTCCAAGTAAGGTCACTTGGGGTACCGGGTGTTAGGACTCCAAAGTGTCTTTTTTTAGGGAGATACAATCCAACCATACAGCATCTGACAAATGGGCATTTCAAATTAGATGTATGATTATCCCATTAAATACAAAATGCATTATTTTCTCCAACAAATTTTTCTATGCTATCATTATGCTCCTAGACCTCTTGAATAATCTTTAGCTTATTCGTCTCATCTTCTGATATCCAATTAACCATCAATTCTATCAATCTTTCTTTCAACATAGTGCTAATTCAGTTTAATCTTTCAAGTCTGATTTGTCCCAACAGTCTCTGAATTGGCCTCCCTATTTTTAATGTCTCCCCATTCAAGCAATCCACTCTGTATATACCACTTTCTTCACTTCTCTTCAACATGTGAATCCCCTTAAAAAAAAACAAAACTCCACTAATATGTATAAAGTGCTTAGCAGAGGACTGGCTCATGGTGTTACTTAGTTTAAAAAAAAACTATTATCATTTTCTTATTATGTTTATTGTTTACATTTTTAGTATTTCATATACTATTATTTATATTTTGAGTCATCCTTTCCATATTAAGATAAACAATTTCTCAAAACAAATCTGATTCTCAATGAATTTTAAAAGCATCAGGATAGAAGGATGCTTGTCCTTCCTATTTGCTACAGCACAATATTGTATCCAATTACTGAGTATTTTATAAAGAAAGGAGCAAACACAGCCAATTTTATAATACCCGAGAAGAAGTGGTTGCAGGAATTTAAAAATTATCAAAAGGAATAGTGCAGTATGTGAAATATCTCAGAGTATAAGCACTGCCCAAACGTAAGGTTCAACACGATGATTACAATTTACCACTACTCATTTTGGCTGAGCATAGAGGAAGGACTAAGACCTGTGGAGCAGTGATGACTTCTATGGTCAGAGAAAAGAAAAAGTGTTCATGGTAACCAGATTTTAGTTTATTTAATCAGAACCCCTCTAGCCTGATATTTGAATATTTTAACAACAAAGATTGTAACTTACTAATTAAGTTATATTCTACCAGGTTTGTGAGTGCTCAACAAAGAATTACAACAATGGTTTCTCAGCTACACCTTTAGATGTTTTTCTTCTAACTGAACTTAAACCCATATATTATTACATCATGCCTGACACTGAAAATATCCCACATTTTTCTTTTTTTAAAAAAGTTCCTTTATTAACATTGGTTAATGAGTACATCTATTCTATTTTTGTATATATTTGAAATTTTATATTTAAACATCCTCCTTTATTGGTTACTTATATTGCATCCAGTTTTCTCCTATTATAAAAAAAAAAAGGCAATGAATATCCTTATAAATAAATCTTTGATGATGTATCTATCTATGCCCTTAAAAGGGATTCCTAAAAATGCACTTGATGGATCCAAGGTATATAAATATTAAGACTGTTGATTCGTATTGACAAAATGCCTTTCAGTAATGATATATCAATTTATACTACCCAAACACAGGGGATATGAGGGCCTGTGACCTTAACAAGCACTGCTATTAGCTTCTTTAATCAACATCTTAACAACCATTAACTTGCACTAACTTTTTGCTCCTGATGAATACAAAATAATTATTGAGAAACAAAGATGATTTCATTTGATTTGTTAAAGAAGGAAGAACAACAATGCAAGCCGGTTTCTATTTTAATTATTTGGATAACATACAATTTCAAAATTACCTCATATTGGCCTTCCATGGTACTTGAAATTTCTTCAGTAGAGTCATTCTTTGGTTCAAAATATGGGGAAATATGCACGATAATTGACATTTATTGATCCCAGCACAGGTAATCTATTTATTTTAATAAAAATATTCAGAAGAAATAAAGCCTACACTACTAGTCTGAATTTTAGTGTAAATGCTAGAAAACTAGTTACACACATACACACACACATATATATGTAATTACCTTTAAACACACAAAAAAATTCATAGTCATTTCATTTAAAGCACATTCAGAATAAGAAAGAAAAGGTAGCTCACAGATTAGTTAATTCCATCATCCCTATTTCCATCATTAAACTATTATAACTAGCTGTTCAAATTTTATACATTTTTTAACACTTTTCAAATTTTATAATTCTACCTCCAGCACAGGACTAGAATTTTATACTTTATACATGGTGACAATGTAACTTTTAAATTGAAGGCTTTAAAATGTCTGCCAGGTTAACAGTAAGGTCACTGTTACTTTAGATTCATGGTTAAGTCAAGTCAACCTGATATCTGAGTGATGGAACAGGGCACTTGACTTCAGGAATAAGTTTCTTACTCTACAAATAGGTAATCATCAACAGTTTTATAGTAGTGACGTTTATGTATAGTCTCAGAGGTGATGAAGGAGATCATCAGTAAGTTGTTTGATGTGCATCTCATTGGATTAAACTCATGGGTTACCCTGAAAATTTCCACAGTGAGGTTTGTTGGTTAATCTTTTGGCCCCAAAATTTGTAGATTACCATATGCAACCATGTACAAAAGACTACTCAGTGAATTGAAACAATAGTGAACTTAACATCTGCCTTAGCGTATCTATATGAGGTGTGAGACCAAAGAAAAAAAATAAATGATAAAACTTGTACAATAAATGTTATAAGACTGGTACACTAAGTATAACATGCAACCTAACCCTTATCACTCCTCCATTACTACCCTGCTCTAGTCCAATGCACCTAAGTGTTCTCCTAGATCTGCTTTCTACTATGTGATCTGAAGCATTTAATTTTTCTGAACCTCAGTCTTCTCATCTGTAAAATGGAGAAAAATATCAATCTATTAAGGTTGTTACAAGGATTAAATTTGATAATGCAGTGTCTCTCATCCAGGGGGTGCACAAACTCCCCCTGGTCAGGGATGATCTATTATTTTTAATTTTAGATCTTCATTTTGATGACAATCTTTCATAAAATAATGAACATATGTATGATAAAAATAAGCATATAGAGTGAATGAACTTTCAGCTCACAAAGTACTGTTTTCACATTTGTGTTTTGGGTTACATTGTCCTCCATAAGGACTACTTTAATTGTCATAGTTTAATGAGAATCCAGCAGAGGAACTTGCATAAAAAGTTTATTTGTGCCAAGTGAAAGCCAAGTGAGGTCATAATTCTCTATAAATGAAGGTTTCTAACAGTTTGAATAAAGAAAAAAAGCAGGAGAATCATCATCACACAATGGTAGAGGCATGCTGAACTCACAGGAACATGTGTCATAATCACTTTGAGAGGCAATTTAGTTTCAATAATACTTTTTTTTAAAGTTTTGTCTTCGTGGGGGGAGGTCATTAGGTTTGTTTGTTTGTTTGTTTTTAGAGGAGGTACTGGGGATTGAACCCAGATCCTTGTGCATGCTAAGCATGCATTCTACCACTTGAGGTATACCCTTTTCCCCAATAATACTTTTTGCCTTGAAGGTGATGTAACTTTTATTGGTTTTGTACTTGTTATTATATTTATAATTCATTTTGGTTTTATGATTCTATAAGACCTATGAGCATAAGAAAATCATACTTTGTTTTATATTTGCACATTTATATATAAATAACAATGATAATAAAAATATTTTAATTTCATATTGAGTATCTGAGACAATATTTTTTTCTTTAAAAGGAATTAGTGCTTTTCTTTATTTTTGAAACTGGGATAATGTATAAATAGTGCTTAGTCCAAGATAGATCTCAGTAAAATGTAGTACCCACCCCTTTCCTTGTACATATCTATTATTACATAGTTATCTGGCATTTCACTAGGTGTGCTTGTTTTTTCCAGTCCATGGTAATAGTTGGAGGGTGGAGAAGGGTGGTCTGATGGGCATGATTTGATTTCCATTTTCAGCCTTGATATAGCAGAAATTAACAAATGGGTAGAGATTGGCAGATTTAATACTCATTTTTGTGGCATCATTCGAGTGAAAAAAAGTCACCTTTAATGACCATTGTTGGGAGTTTATCATTAGAAATGTATTCCTTTGATTTAATGAAAAGAATAGGAGGTTCTAACAAAGAGAACCTGTTCTATTGAACAGGTAGTCAAGAGAACTCTCAAAGCTTGAAATCATGAAGTTGAAGCTGAAGTAGCTAGGGCTCAACAGGTTATAAAATAATTCTAGCCTTCTCCAACAATCCTGAAAGAAGTAGAAAGTCACTGAAAACAAGGTAGTTTTTTCATTTAATTAATAACCTCTTTCCATAAATAGTTTGATACAAGCATATTAAGAATAACAAAGACACAAATACAACAAAATTCATCAGAGACCAGGTCTACTACACAGAGAGAGAGATCACCTGGTGTTGTGACTTGCTTAGTTAAGCATTTTAAAACTGTTTGTATTGGTCAGGATTCCTCCTGACTAATTCATAAGAGCAACTCTGGGTCAAAGACTAGAAGAGAAAATACGTAAGGAAGTGATTGAGAACAGGCTGCCAGAGATTTCAGTAAGCTGGTGAAAATTAGGGTAGATTAGAAGATTAGCTACAGGGCTGCAGGACAGAAGCAAAGGGAACTTTCAAAGTAAGGTATAAACAAAAGAATGGTTAATACACAAGCACAGATTGGCAAATACTTTCCCAAGTAACGGTAAAATTCATAGTCACTCAGGTCATTGAAAGTATGTATGCTGTTTGTTCTCTAACTGTACATATGCTAAAAGAACAGGTAATAGTTTGGGTCCCTTCTTACTTACATACCTGAATACACCAAAATAATAGAGATGAGGACATTAACAATAAGCTCATTGCTATTTTTCTTTTATCTTTACTACAACAACTTTTCTCACAGCTTTGATTATACCAGCTGCCAAAATCATAGGGACTAGCCCAGACTCAGCTACTGTTAACAATTTCTCCTATTTGCATTATTATTTACACCCTGCTCTCTGTATACACACATAAATCTTTTTCTGAACCATTTGATGGTAAGTTACACACATCATGAAACTTTACCCTTAAAATTTCAGTGTATATTTCCTAAGAAATTCGCTTGGGCATATTTTCTTGTATAACCACAAAGAATATCAACTACATAAATTTACATTTATAAAATACTTTTATCTAATATTCTAACTTTGTCAGTTGACCTAATAATGCCCTTAATAGTATTTATTTTTTTCTCCTCCAGCAGGAAAAACAGTCTAGGGTCATGTGTTACGTTTAGTTGTCATGTCTCTTCAATATCTTTTTACGTAAACATTTTCACAGTCTTTGTCTTTTATAACACTGACATTTTTAAAGGACATGTTCCTTCTTCCTTTCTTTGAATAAAACATTCCTCATTTTGCATTTGTCTAATGTGATTAGGATGAAATCAGGCATTCTTGACCAGAATATCACACCTGGAGATATACTAGGTCTATTTGTCCTTCATTCATTCTGTACACTTTTATTACCTAATCAAGCTGTTGCCTGATTTCTCCGCTGCATAATTTCTGGGACTTTTTTTTCCACTTTTGAAACCTAATAAGTAACTTGTTACTTGAAGTCACTCGAATGCCCTGCTCCTCATCAAAATTTCTCTCTAGATTTAACATTCATACATTATCTTTGCCTGATCTAACTTTTACCATGATGATTTTCCAACTCAGACGTCCTCTATATTTACAGTCAACCCTCAGCATTCTATTAGAAGACCCTCTCTTTCTATTTATGGACACATCAATTACTAGTTTTTCAATGGTTTATAATTTATTACTGTAATTAATTCTTTTGATGCCCAGTTGGTCCCAGGTTGGCAAATGTGAACCCCTTCAATCGGGCTCTTGTGTTCTTGTTACATAATGCTATCATTTTTTGAGCACTGATCCTAACCTACTCCTGAAATCAGCCATTTCTCTGAGGAGCCTCTAAGTCCTCCTTTTCTTTGCAAAGTTAGAATATTTTTATTGTTGGAATCTAAAGATCAATCTACTTTAGTAGGTTCTAAAACACTGGAGAAGCCAACATTATAAAACTGCCCAGTGATTTAAAAATTTAAAACTCTCTGATTGTTTAAAGGCTTAAATGTCTCAACTATCAAGTAACTTTAGAGCCATCTAAAACATGATAATCATGCAATTTTAAAAACATTACATTTTTATATTTCTTTCTAACTTACTTAGAATCTCAGGATGTGAGAAGTATACTCCAACCATTTCCTGCCAACTCTACCAAATTTTATCAACATTTCAAATTGGCAATGCTTTATTTTTCTTGTTAAAAACTGATTTTCAAAAAGTGCTGACATATGTATTACTTTATAGTTGTTCATTTAAAGGCAATCTTGAAAATTAATTCAAATATTGAAGTCAAAGAGTACTTAACAAATTATCCTTTCTCCAGAAGACAAATAGGTAGTAAGATAAAAAGAATGCTTTTTTTTATTACTCTCTTGGCTTACAATGTTACATTTACTGAACCTACAGATAGCTGATAATTTGTAAAACTGCTTAAAGAAGTTTACAGGGAAAATGCCATTACAAATTCCTTTTAGTATCCTTGATGAATACAGATGCAAAAGTTCTCAGCAAAATACCAGCAAACAAAAATACTGAGCACATTAAAAGGTATACACCAGATAAAGTAGAATTCATCCTTCAAATTCAAAGATGGTTCAACATACACAAATCAATAAATGTGGTACATCACATTAATAAAAAAGATACAAATCATATAATCACTTCAGTAGATGCAGAAAAAGCATATGACAAAATTCAACATCCTTTCATTATAAAAACTCTCAACAAAGTAGGTATAGAAGGAACATACCTCAATATGGTAATGGCCCATGTAACAAATATGACAATCCCACAGTTACATTATAGTCAACAGTGAAAGGTTGACAACAGTCTCTCAAAGATGAGAAACAACTCAAAGGTGATCTATCCACTCTGATCACTCCTATTTGACTTAGTACTAGAAGTCCTAGCCAGACCAATATGGCAAGAAAAAGAAATTAAAAGTATCCAAATCAGAAAGGAAAAAATAAAACTGTCCCTGTATGCAGATGACATAATCATGTATATAGAAAATCTGAAGGCTCCACCAACAAATGGTTAGAACTAATAAATGGATTCAACAAAGTACAGGATACCAAAAAAATCACCATACAAAAATCAGTTGCATTTATATACACTAATAATGAACTATCTAAAAAAGAAATAAAGAAAACAATCTCATTTACAAAAGCATCAAAAAAATTAGGAATAAATTTAGCCAAGGAGATAAAGATTCATACACTAAAATCTGTAAGACATGTATGCAAGAAATTGAATAAGACACAAATAAGTGAAAAGATATCCCATGTTCATGGATCAGAAGAGTTAAATTTGTTAAAATAACCCACAAATATGTAGTCAACTAATATCTGACAAGGGAGCCAAGAAATTCATGTGGAAAGAATAGTTCTTCAATAAATGGTGTTAGGAAAACTTGATATTCCCATAAAAAGAATGAAATTAGACCCCTATTTTACACCATTCACAAAAAATAACTTAAAATAGAATAAAGGTATAATAGAATAAAAATAGAAAAAAAAATAAACAGAATAAAAATGTAAATGTTAAAAACCTTAAACTGAAAAACAAAGGGGAAAAGCTCCTTGACATTGGTCTTAGCAATGATCTTTTGGATATGACACCAAAAGCCAGAAAATCAAGCAGGATTACATCAAACTAAATACCTTCAGTAGAGCAAAAGAACAATCAACAAAATGAAAAGACAACCAACAGAATGGGAAAAGTTTTTGTAAACTATATATCTGATAAGGGATAGTAGCCGAAATATATAAGGAACTCATAACCTCAATAGCAGAGAACAAATAATTCAATTAAAATTTGGGCAAAGGACTTGGATAGACATTTTTACAAAAAAAGACATAAAAATGGCCAATAGGCACATGAAAAGATCCTCAACATCACAAATCACTGGGGAAATACAAATCAAAACCACAATGAGTTATCACCTCGTATCTGTTAGAATAGCTATTATCAAAAAGAGGTAACAAGTGATGGCAAAGGGAACCCTTGTACACTTTGGATAGCAATGTAAATTGGTGCAACCACTATGGAAAACAGTATAGAGGCTCCTCAACAAAATAAAAACAGAACTACCATATGATCCAGGACACCCACTTCTGGGTACATACCCAAAGGGAATAAAATCGCTGTCTCAGAGATAGCTGCACCCCCATGTTTGTTGCAGCATTATTTACAATAGCCAACACATAGGTGAGTGATGATTGGATAAAGAAAATGTTGTGGGTATTTGTGTAATATTATTTAGCTATAAAAAAGAAGGCAATCCTACCATTTGTGACAATCTGCATGGGTCTTAAGGACATTGTGATTAGTGAAATAAGTGTAATAAGTGAAATAAAAAACACAGAGAAAGACAAATGCCAAATGACCTCACTTACATGTGGTGTCCAAAAAAAAAACCTAATTCATAGAAACAGGGATTAGATCAGTGATTGTCAGGGAGTGGCAGATATTGAAGTAGAAAAATAGGAGGGAAATGAAGGTGGTCAAAGAGTACAAATCCCCAGTTATAAGATGAAGAAGTTCTAGGATTTAATGTACAATATGATGACTATAGTTAACACTGTACTGTAAATTTGAAAGGTGCTTAGAAAGTAAATCTTCAGTTTTCTCCACAAAAAGTAAAAAAAAAAAAAAAGGTAGCTATGTGAGGTGATGGATGAGTTAAATAACTTTTTTCTAGTAATTATTTTATAATATATACATACTATATCAAACTGTTATATTGTACACCCTAACCTTACACAATGTTATATGTCAATTACATCACAGTAAATCTGGGGGGGAAAAAAGAAACAGAATGAGTATCACTTAGTATGGGTAAATTACCGAATTACTTAATCCCTGATTTAATAGGTTGGGGTTTCAACACCAGAAATGTGCTAATAACTAATGTTCTTTAATACTGAATAACTGTAACTACCTAAGGCTACCAACCGCTGGCTGGAGAGGAATGTTAACGTAACAGGGTGATCATCTCCATCCCAGAAGCCATTCCTGTCAACTCCCTGAACATATAGATTATTTTTCTCAAATTCAGCAAATGTTTATCAAGCACTCTACAGTAGTAATAAATCAGCAACAAATTTTACCCCTAAAGAGATGACAACATACAAGGAAGATGGATATGCACATAACTATAATGCAGTGTGAAGTGATAAATTTGATAAGAAAAGTGTATAAAAGTGCCATATAAAATAAGGATAAACATCCTCACTATCTGTCATAGCACAAACTGTTCTTCCAACAAGAGTTTCTGGAGTTTTAATGCAAATCAGTGATAATGCATGCTTTTAATGCACTTTCTAAACTAATGATAATTTAGTAGCACATCTTTTGTTAAGTATGACTCCAGAGATAATTGGGTTTTTTTTTTTTCATTTGGTATGGTAAACAATCTTTCTAAAATGAGGCTGATTTAAGATTCAAGAAGAGTATAAAAAGATTAGATCTATTATTTTTAGTTAGCTTTTATTGCTTCCTTGTTCATGTATAGCAGGAAAATTGTGTAGTTACAAAAGAAAAGGGAAAGTAAATCATTCCATATTGTGGTCCTAGAGAGGTCATTAACAGGGAGCAAGTGCTATATATGAAGTGACAGAATCAATCATCATTCATGTGGCAGATTGTTTTTTCCAAAGAAGGTCATAATAACATCTCCCATGCACCTGTGACTTTGACACTTCTCTCAAGAGGTAAAATCTATGTTTCTCCCTTTAGAGTCTAAGCAGGTTTGTGACTTCAAAAGCAAGGTCATAAAAAACATTACACTTCCTCTTGTTTTTCTCAGGACACTGTCTTTTGGAGCCTCCTGTGAGCAGGCTGGCTGCCCTAAGGCCAGCATGCTGTTAGAAAGTCCAAACTAGACAACATGGAGAAACCACACGAAGAGAAAAAGCTGCATCAGCCCCCTTAATCAATGCTGGTCATAGTCTAACTGCAACTGCATTACAGAAAGAGCTAGCACTGCTGGCTGAGTCCTTCTCAAATTCTGACCTACAGCATATGTGAGTAATAATAATAATGATGATGATGATTGTTGTTTTAAGCCCTTGAGTTTTGGGGTGATTTGTTATGCAGCCATAGGCAACTAGAACATGTTGGCATTCCAGACAGTGAACAGTCAATAATACCATGGACTGGTTTGAAAAGGAATGTCAGGTAAAGAATTAAAGGTATGAAAGTGGGGCTGAATGTTCATTGTAATTGTCACTGAAGTGTCCACAGGGCCCTCAGTTTTTTCAAAGTTCATTCAATAACACTGATTAAATATAAAATCCAAAGGAAAAAAAAACCATGAAGCCTAAGTGGTAAAGCTAACCTTGGTCTGCTGAAAAGAGTTAGCAGCAGCATTAAGTAGAGTTATGATTTCAATAATTGGATCTATCTCCAAAGTTCCAGAGTCTTAGCTTCCGATTTACCTACTCTAATCTACCAACATTATATATACTTAGTAAATAATAATTTACAAAGTGCTTTCATATATATGATTTCACTAGATCTTATAAATAATCCTGTAAAGTAGCAGAGCCTCAGAGAGAGAAAACTGAGACGCAGAGAAGTTACATAAATTACTCAGGATTAAAGAGCTGTGGGAAAAAATGTATTTAATTCAAGCAAGTAGACTAGACCTGCTACCTTGACCTAGGACCCAAGACCTAAGTATGTGCATGGGAAACAAATGATACATTAGACTCTAATTGTCACATGTACTCTAGAAGTGTACCACTCTCCAAGGAACAAAGACTCAGGTTTATGTTAAATATTATGCTCTTAAGTGTTATACTCTTTTGCTTTAAAAATATCCTTTTCTGAAAAACTTGCATTTTTATTATTCTCTTGATAATCACTAAAGTCTATTCCAAGGACTAGTCTCAGGAGACTTGTAATTTTTAAAATGTTAAACAAAGTAGGTGCTATTTCAAAGTCCAAATGTTTGATTTAATGAATGCCAAGCATCTCAAATCCACAGGAAATTTTTTTAATACAACATTGCTGGATATCCTCTGAACAGGAAAGTTAACAAACAAACCAAGTGGACTTTCTCAGTGAGCTCCTAGTACTGCTTATCAGGATCAAAAGAGGCTTGCTGTGTTGCTGTTGTTGTTCATCTACAAACATTGATTATTTATAGGAAAAGCAAGCTTTTTTATTCTTTGCCTTGTTCTTTGCCACTAACCACCCTCCCCAACCACTGGAATAGTTCCATCTCCTTTTAACAACTTCCCATTAAACCTCATGAACCATATCCTGCACTTAATGGGCTGTTAATATTTTAAAGCTTCGGTAGTTCTACTGTAAATCCCTGGTCCCTTTTGCAACATTGAAAAGATATACCAAAAAAATCTTCTAACTGATGGTACAAAATCACACAACTTATATTTTGACAGCTAAAGAGAAGTTGTACTATTACAATAGACACAATCATAATAGTATAGCACAGTAATCATGACAGCTATATATCTGAAAACAACTAAATATGGTTGGAAAGATTCAGACAGTTCACTGGCTTCAAGCCACATACTCATCACATTAGCCCACCACAGGCCACAATGCACTTGCTTAATTACCAGAATGGCACTTCGGTGTCTAAAAAATAAACAAACACAATCGAAGTAATATACCAAGAGAGTTCAACAGGATTATTTCCCTTTAGAAAACTTACAGCAACAAAAAATAATAAGGTACACTAACTATCTCAAGAAAGCAAACTTGAATTCTAAACACACTTTGCTCCTCCCTCCGTTTTTGGAAGGTGATTAAATAGCCCAGTTGATGTCACTTTTAATTACTACCACCCTGTTTCTATGCGTGTACATAGCCATTTTAAGAATTCTTGCCAAGTATTAGAAAGCGGTAATAGTCTTTAACTAAGTAAAACATTTAAATTCAGAAAAAGAAACATTACGATAAAACTTACAGGGCTTAAAATGTCTTGATCATGAGATAAGAAAGAAATTTACACTACTATTTGATTAAAACAGACATTTCCTATCTATAGCCACCCAGTTTCTCCTCTGGTCACTCTTCACCTAACCCATCTCACTCATACTGTTAATGAATTGTACATATATGAATTTTATATATTAAATATAAATACATATGAATTATGCTAGTCATATTCCACAATTTTCAAGAGGGTTCAGTCTTTTCCTGTATACTTGATGACTATTTTGAGTGGTCAGAAGACCACTTTGATTCCATAAGGTCATGCATACTTTTTTATTTCATGTCTAAATATTTCAATTAGATTTCACTCCCTTGAATTAGCATCTGAATAAAATTCCTCTTTTTCCTTTAGTTTCTTGGCAATACTAGCAAAAATTGGGCAAGGCAATTTTTAAGAGCCTTCTAATACTAAGAGATATCTTAAATAATAAATGTAGTACTTCCAAAGGGGGAAAAAAAACTATTAACAACTGAGGCAGATGAAAGTCCTGTACCTTCGAAGTCCCATCTTCATCGTGGGCCATCATGTTCCTACAAGCTCAAGTTCTTAAATGCTTTTCAGTGATGTTGCCAGCACTTTGCCTGTGTGGTGAATTGGAAGATGAAGAAGGATTTCTAGAAGTATAAAACTGTGAGACTATGGATAACTCAGGAGAACCACATACTTAATAATTAATTAATTAATTTACTGGCATAATTTATAAGAACTTGTGAGATCTTCATTAAAAATGTTCTCCATTCATTAAAATCTTCCAAGTTAATTATGAAGGTGTTTCAGACACATAAAATTTTTAACTTCTCTCCACCACAGTCCCCAGTCTTAACCAATTAATTTGTTAGATAACTTCTAATATGCTTATACAAAAAGAAAAGAATAATATCTTTTCTCAATAGGATAATTTCAATCTCTTTCAGATACTCTCATAGGAACTTTCTTTTCTCCCTATGGAAGTAACATTTTACAGCAATTTGCTAAAAATCTCCTATATTCATAAAAAGCAAAAGAATAAAAATATACGCTATTTTGCAGATTTCTTAGTATCATGTCTGTGTATTAAAGCAGAGTTAAATCAGGAAACATAAACCATAAACACATGTTCCATCCTATATGAAAATAGAAAGTAACTGTTTAGCACCCCACACTCAAATATCATTTGGGTATTTAAAATAATTAACTAAATCAATCTTTATTCTATTCTCCTGTCAGACAATCTCACTACTTCATCTTACCTCTTCTTTTAGAACGAGTATTTTTTACATAAAAATTCATTGCCCAGTTGTAACTGACTGTACTTCAATTAAAATAAATAAATAAATAATAGAAAAAAATTCACTGCCCAGATCCTTACATCTTACATTTCTCTGTAATTATTATAATACCTAACAAAATAATCTTCACAGAGAAGACAGCACTTTTCTAGATCACTCTCTGTCTTTCCACCCACCCTTCTTCCTTTTCTACTTTTCCCTCCCTCTCTTCCTTTCACTGTCTTCACTGTCACTTGCCATAACTCTTAATAATTTCAGTATCAACTAAAATCTTCCTTATATCCTGGCCTCTTATTTATTCAACATTCTAATTTTGTCTAATAGTTTTAATTCTAATAGTCTTGTCCCCCCTCTGCTTCAGCCACCTAATCCCATGGTCATATTCAAGACTTTGTCACTGCTAATTTCAAGCATTCTACTCTCTGACCATCATCTTCTGTCTTCCCAGCTTCTTCCCACTTTCCACTGTTCCTCACCACCTGTGTGCAATTACTCCCCTCATAGGCTTAGACACCATGGTCACACTTTATCATCACCCTCTTGCTTATAACCTTCATGTTCCTTTCCTCTTTCTCTCTCCAAGGTACCCACCTGCAAAACCTCCAATCCTAAGGAAATTCAAATTTCTACCTATGCTATGCCTACACCCAACCAGAAGAATTTGAATGAAGAAAAGAAACATGATCACGGTGACTGATTTCACTTTAAATTCAAGAAGTAACCTCAAGTAAGGCCTTAGCAATTCTCAGCAATGCTACTACATTCCACTCTTCTCATCAATGATTATTTCACACGCCTCTCTCTTCAAATCTTCAATACCTCTTCTTCCTCTTATGTGCTCTCAGTTGACTGTTTCCTATTTCACTGAGATAGTAGAAGGAACCAGAAAAAAATGTCCAGATATTCACACACCAAATCTCACCAACAATATTCTGATGTACATGCTCTGCCTTCTTTCCTGTTACAAGGAATAAAATCAACAGATTCCCACCCAAGGACTCTTATCTCATATTGAATACTGGAGCCCATGCTTTTAAGCCTTCTCAGGGGCATTGTTATTGGAGATTTCCCTTCTTTCTTCAATACTATCAATTTTTTTACCCGTCTTTGGTTATTCTCACTAACATACATGTAATATTTACCCATCCTAAAAAGCAAAAATAAACACAAAAATTTCCATGTACTCCATGATCCCTTCTGCTGTCTGACTTCTCTTGTCTGATTATATCAAAATTCATTGAAAAAAAACCTCTTGTACATTCACCATCTTCACTTCTTTTCCTTTTATTTTATTTTATTTTTTTTGTGAACCCATTCCAATCAGGTTTTCAATTCACTCTTCCATTGAAACTGCTCTTTTTAAGATTACCAATGGCCTCCATCTTTCCTAATCTAATGGTGATTTCTAGAATCTCATTTTATTCAGTCAAGAGCATTTGATATAGCTGACCATGGTCTCCTCCTTGAAACTTTCTTAATGTGTCTTCCAGAACACCATACTCTCTTGGTTCTCCTTCTACCCCACTGTCTGCTTTTTCTTGGTTTCCTTTCTTGATTTTTCCTCTTCTCTTTGATTTCTAAACATTAAAGTAATTTAGACTCAACCTTTGGATGACTTCTTTTCTCTACATGCACTTACTTTCGGAGTGTTTTAATCTAGTTCAAGGGCTTTAAATACAACCTGTAAACTGATGTCTCTCAAATGTTTAACTACAGTGCTATACTGCCTACTAAAATCCAGACTCATGTATCTTGACATTTCGCCTGGGCTATCTCATAACCAAGAACTCTTGATTTTCCTCTACAAACCTGCTCCTCAAGCATGCTTCCCCATTTCTTGTAAAAAGCAACTCCATTCAACCAGTTAGTCAGTCTAAAACTATAGAGCTTTCATTTACTCCTTTCTCTCATGCCCCTATCCAATATAATGGCAAAAATCTATTTACTCTGCCTTCTAAGCATATATTTAGAATGTGACTGCCTTTCCACCACACTGGTCCAAGCTCCTATTATGTCTGACAGGAAATGCTGAATAACTTTTAACTGGTAACTTGGCTTTCACACTTGCTCTTATACAGCATGTTATCTACCTGGAAGTCAAAATAACTTTGCATTGCCTTTCTCTCTCACTAAGAGTTAAAAACTATCTTTATCATGATCTCCAAGGTCATACCTGATTTAGTCCATGCACCTCTCCGATTTTACCTTTTACTTCACTCACCATCATTTACTCTGCTCCTGCCACACTAGTCCCTTGGATTTTCCTTGAATATGTTTAGCTTGCTCCTACCTCAAGGCCTTTATTATTCCTGTATCATTTGACCAGATGCCTTTCTCATAAATATCTCCCCAAATCCACCTGGCTTACTCTGTCATTTCAACTGAGTCTCTAAAATATCACCTTAAGAGAAGCCTCCTGATCACACTATGTAAAACAGCAATTCCTATACATATACCTAAACACACACTGTGACTCTACAGTCTCTAATGTCTTCATGAACTTATCACTAGTTTACTCTATATTCATTTGTCTTGCTTTTTATCTGCATTCCCACTTAAATGTAAGCTATTCCAAAGAGAGCAGGAATTTTGTTCACTGCTGTACTTCAGCTCTTAGAATGCACAGTGTACAAGGGCTCAATAAAAATAAATTCATGAGTATTACACATTATCCCAATTTAAAATCACTGCTTAAGAATCTTTATCCAAGTTGCTCATTATATCCAGATGTAATGTATCAAATCCTGGAAAAATTCTAATAAAATTTCACATTTTAGTATTGATACTAATTCATCAATGAATTAAGAAACCATATTTGACTGAGTCTTTTGACATAAGCAGCGTAGTTACTCAAAGGCTTTGGTCTCTATGAAAGTCACATAATCTAGAAGAGAAAACATAGTATTTGTAATTTCAGAAAATTATTTACAACTTCATTTGACTGAATTTATCATATTCTTTCCAAAATACATACTTAGGCTCCCAAGCAATACTGGGAGCTAGGAAAGAATGAGAAACGGCATCAAAAAGAGAAGCTGGGAATCCCAATTACAAACTTGGTCATGTCACAGGGGCTTAAGTTCCAGGTAGTACAGGTAACCAACTAAGCATTATGTCTGTGTATTATGAAAAATAGCATTTATTTGTCTATAAATTATTATATACAAATTCAATCATGTTATTCTTAACAGTTTATATATAACTATGCACAATTTATTAAATTGAATAAATCATGGATACAAGTTAACAGCTAATAATAGTTATAAGCTTTCTTTTTCTTATGTTATGGACTGAATGTTGGTGTCCTCCCTGAAATTCATATGTTGAAGTCCTAACCCCCAATGTGATGGTATTTGGAAGTTGGGCCTTAGAAAGGTAATCAGGTTTAGATGATGTCATGAGGATGGGTCTCCATAATAGGATTAGTGTCCTTAAAAGAAAAGAAAGAGGTCGTCTCTCTCTCTCTCCCTCCTTCTCTTTCCCCTGTTAGGGCACAGTGAAAAAGTAGCTGTCTGCAACCCAGGACAAGAGTCAGGAGCCAGAATTGGCTAACACCTTGACCTTGAACTTCTCAGCCTCCTGTGAGAAATAAGTTCCTGCTGTTTAAGCCTCCCAGTCTGTGGTATTTTGTCATTCCAGCCTGAGCTGAGACAACTTAAAATGAAAATAAAAATGTGTAAAAGCCAAATATGTAAATAACTCTAATACAATCCTATGATTTCTTTCATCAGCATTTTCTTCCTATTCTAGCTGTGTCCATCTTTTGCTGCCAGTTCTTCCCCATAGTCTATCTGGTCCCTGTACTTTTCAAATTGGAGTATGAGTAACTAGAGGTGCTTGGCAGGTTGCCATAAGATAGGTAGAACCATAAGATAAATATGGTGCATCTTCTTGTTGATTCAATTTTGTTAAAAGTTAGAGGTACATTGAGGAGGAGGAAAAGAGAAAAACAATTTAAAAGGTAACTGAAAATTTTTATTATTAAAATAAACATAGGTATATTTTATGGAGTAACAGGTGCACAGAATTCTTGAAAGAAATTATGCTTTTGTTGAAGGTTGTCACAAGCTAAAAGTTCTAGATTCTCCTGTAGGTCACTTTCCTATGCCATAAAAGGTGGTGAAGTAGGAAATTAGAGCTTTCTTACTATGTATTCCACTTGTAAATCTCCTATCAAGTCAATTAATCCCACAAGGGGACTACATATTAATAACAGCTATCATTTATTGAGTGTTAATTTGTACCAGGCACTGTTTTAAGATATTTACAAGAATTATTTAATCTTCATAATCACTCCATGAGGTAGGTCATTATGATAATCCCCATTTTATAGGTAAGAAAAGTTAATTACAAAGAAGTAAAATAACTTGCCCAAGGATACAGTTAGGAAAGTAATAAGACAGATAATAAATAAAGCCTTAAAAAAATGAACAGTACATATATGTAAATTTTAAAACGGTTTTAGCTCTCAATGAGTTGTTCCTCCTAGAATAAACTTTGTTTACTCAAAAATTAAATTAATAATTAAAAAATAATAACAATAATAAAGATCTTTAATGCAGCAAATGGTTAAGATGTGTTATAGTCTACAAGAACATATATTTGAATAAGTAAAAACGGAAACAGCAAATGCTAAAAGCCTTGAAGAACCAAAATGATAAATTGTAATAGTAGAATGGCAAACATGAATGTAGAATTTCACCCATTAACAAAGTTAGTCCTTGAAAGAGTAAATTAGGATTGTAGAGTCATGTAGAAGCATTTTTTGTGGAAGCAAACATACATACACATACACATATCACTTGACCATATATACATGATTTTATATCATAAAACAATGTCAAATATTTTTAAGGCAATAATCTTATTCTCATACCTTGACAATAATATGTTGTAAGCTATTTAAATGTTACACACTCATATCATACATCACCAATAATATATGCCTATACAAATATATTTGGAGAAGAGGATAATGTATGTACATATGCTTTAGCAGTGAAGCTATGGATGATTCATACTGAGAATATGATAGTTAAGTTATTCAAATATTATACATCAAAAACAAACAGTAAAGATGCTTATGCAAAATATATATTTGAAAAATATATATATATATTTGATACCAAATAACAAACCTAATTAAATAAACATAAATTATTAGTATGATTGAAAAGCAACAATGAAATTATTGGAGACCATGACTAATTCAAAACAACATTGATAAAGTGTTTTTCTGAAAATCCAACTATTTCCAGCTGAAACTGTTTAGTACTAGTTTACAAGTCCCTAATCATATGTATCTCAGTACTTTCTAATATGTTGATTAATTTTATGAATATCAAGTTTTAGCAAACGTTGCTTAGTAGTTTGTTAATAAACTGCTCTAACCTACACATCAAAAATCAAAGTTCATGGAACTGCATTTATTTCTCCAAAGCACTGAAGGAAGAACTTGCAGTTTCGATCAATTTATATCCTCTCAAAATGACCCTATAAAAAACATAGAAAGAGGCTCCATATCTTCTTAAAGAATCACTGATTACAACTAGAGTCAGGCTCAGTGGGACATCCTTTCAGATGACAATGGTTTCTCTAAAGGAACTCTGCAGTAAGCCTACATTTTCCTGTCTCCTTCCACTTTCAAGAAAATGAATAAATGAAAACTTGGCATGATACCTATGCAAGATTGCAAACCTTAGTATAAGCTGTCAGTCACAGTTTTCCCAGGCAATTTTCTTCAGTAGGGCAATGTATAACTCAGATTTTCCAGAAACATTTCCAATAAGCACTGCAGGGATATTTTTTAAGTAAACTTTTCACTATTATCTATAAGTGACCATTTGTAAAAGAAGATTAATATTTAAAAGAAGACAAAATATAAGCAATATTATTAACTATTCCTAATTGGCCAGTTAAACTAAATAATGAAAGATTCCTCTCCATTCCCAAGGAACATTTTCATAGAATGACTTTCATTTTTAATCCCACAAAAAATTGCGTTTGTAACTTGATGCCACAAGTAAAAGTCATTTTACGATTAGAGTATATCCTTTTCTTACACATTAAAATAACAAAATTAATAAAGGACCAATACACATTCTACAAATTCAATGGTCATTGAAGATTATTAGTCTACTGGTGTTTGAGATTAATTTTATTCTTTCTCTAAACAATTGTAATTTCCTTTTGCCTCCTCTATATTCACTATGTAATTCAATCAACAGATATATATACTAAATGCTAAACTATGGAAAACAAATCAAACTATGAACCTGCCCTAAGGGGAGGAATGCTAATACATTTTCATAAATAACTATAGTACTAGATGGAAAGTGACAAAGGTGCTGTAAGAAAAATACAGATAAAGCCATATGAGAGATATGATTATTCCTGTTTTCTTGTGGATAAAAGGGAAAAATTTTTAAAGGATTTCTGGGCAAGTGAAATAGGCCATAAAGGAAAGATAGAATTTAGAGATGATTCAGAATAGAAGAAAACTAACCCAAGTGCATGAACACTTTCAAATAAAGGCAAAAATTGGGAAAATGTGTTCTGTAGGAATGAAGGACAAGAAGAGCCCCTTGCTCCTACCTCTAATCATACAAAAATGAATTCAAAATGGATCATAGATCTAAATGTAAGACCTAAAAATTTTAGAAAAAAATTTTAGAAATTTTAGAAGAAAACACAGAATTAAATCTGTGACCTTATTTTAAGCAATGGTTTCTTAGCTATGATATCAAAAGCACAAGAACCAAAGGGGAAAGACAGAATTATTAAAATTTGAAAACTTGCGCTTCCAAAAAACACCATCAAGAAAATAATAAGATAATCCAGAGAATGGGAAAAAATCTGCAAATCATATATTTGATAAGAGTCTAGTATACAGAATATATAAAGAAATATTATAAATCAACAATAAAAACTTTACCATCTGACTCTAGCCTACTTTTCTATCTTCCTCCACTTTTTAATTCTTTTTTTTTAAACTAAGATAGAATTCACATAAAACTCACCTTTTAAAAGTGTACAATTCAGTTGTTTTATATATTCACCACATACAACCATCACCACTATCTAATTCTAGAACATTTTCATCTTCATATCAAAAAGAAAGCTTCTACCCACAAGAAATCACTCTCTATTTCTCCCCAGTCTAAGCAACCCCTAATCTATACTCTGTTTCTATAGTTTTGCTCATTCTGGATATTTCATATAAATGGAACCATATAATATATAGCCTTTTGTATTCGACATTTTTCCACACAGTATAATGTTTTCAATGTTCATCCATATGATACCGTGAATCACTTCTTCATTCCTTTTTATGACTGAATAATATAAGAATAGATACTGCATTTTAGTTTTCATTCATCTGTTGATGGACTCTGGGGTTGTATCCTCTTTTTGGCTATTATGAATAATGCTATTATTAGTGTAGAAGTTTTTGTGTGGACACATGTTTTCAGTTCTCTTGGGTTTATGCCTAGAAATGGAACTGGTGAATAATAAGGTAATTGTACATTTAACCCCTAAAGTATTGCCAATTTGTTTTGTTTTCTATCAAATTCAAATTGTTTTCCAAAATGGTTATACCATTTTACATTTATATCAGCAATATATGAGGGTTCCAATTTCTCCACATCTTCACCAACACCTGTTATTTTCTGTCATTTTTGATTACCACCCTCCTTGTGGGTACAAAGTGGTATATCACTGTAGTTCGATTTGCTTTTCCCTAATGACTAATGATGCTGACCATCTTTAAATGTGCTTATTGGTCATTTGTATATCTTCTCTAGAGAACTGTCTATTAAATCTTTTATTCAATTCTTAATTAAATTCTAATGTAAAGTTTGAATACTGTTTAAAGAGCAAAATAGTACCACTGAAATTAATAGTAAGGAAGAATAATTATAGGAAGAAAAAATCAATAGGCTATTTAAAAAGCTCCGTCTAAGTAAGCATCAAATAAGTTGGGTGACTTATTGAAGTAAAGATAAAATTCTGTTTAGGTTCCCCAACTTTCATTAATAGTAATAAAGCAAAATTTGGATAAAATCCAACTATAATGTAGTTCTTGGTAACTTTTTAACATTAAAAACAATACCTGTAATTTGGTATTTTAGATTTAAATCTTTGATAACTTCACTTGGCTTTTATTTTCTCTTAAACCAATCTCCAAAGAATGTTTTAACCAAAGTTAAAATCAACAACTCAAAAAGATATTTGTCTCTGCTGATGATAATAATGATTAAAGAATATCTAGTGTCAAATCTAGGGAACTCTTTATTTTGTACTTTAATATCAGACAGTAATCACCAATTCATTCTACATTCAAATTAAAGTGTTTTAGAAATTCATTACTAATCTTTTTTTCCAAAGTAGCACTTTGTTTCTGGTCCCCCTACCCTAATATCACCTCTCAAATTCCATCCATCCAAATGAGTCAGCCCAATCATGCTCATAAAATTCTTCCACACACACTTCTCAGGGTCTCTGACTTGTCTCCCTCAATGTCTCCCTCATTCTCCCACAAAGGTGATGCTACAAAAACCTCATGGGTATAAATTTATCCTAGAATCCCCTTTCCCCTCCTTTCTATCTCAGGTCTCCTGTGTCTTTCTTAGCCCCTAAAATCTAATCTTCACTCTTTATGGATCTTGTTCTCTCAGCCCCTTTTCTTAATTTTTGAAGCTCCAGTAGAGCCCTTACTAGGATTCAATACATTCACAAAGCCAAATTATAAATCAATTTTTAAAAAATAATTTAAAAGGCAAAGTGCAACATTACATGAAATCTTAAAGCATCTTCTTCGTATCAGTTTCCACTGTTCAGCATTCCTGTCATAAAATCATTTTAAGTAATTCAGAAGTTAGAAATAAAAGTCAAAATTTTCCTTGGAAATCTGTTAAAGTTAAAATTCTTAGACAAATTTATATTCTCACTTTAGAGCCACAAGTTAAATATGAACTGAGATAGCATTTCCTTTTACATGTAGGAAGCATTTATTACTTAGCAATAAAATCAGGCCATATTATCTTTAATCATAATTGAAATAAATATTCCAACAGTAATCATTCTCTTTTTACTCTCTTAACATTTCTCGATATTTTCGGACAATAATTCTGATATTGGAGGGGAAAACTACTTAGGTCACTTCTACTGAATTTCAAGGCCAATTTTGTAAAGGCAATTCTTTAGTCAGATATAAATTAATATTACACACTTATGAGCATGAATGATAATAATTGATACTACAATTGTGAAGAGAATGAGACTTCGAACTCTTTCTCATTCCAAGCTGTCAATATGAATGTCACAAGATACAAATTTTTATATTTCACTCCTCAATACTGGTTTGGATACCTGTCTCTAAATTTATTAGATACTTTAAAGAAACGTCTATATCCCATAAGTGTGATTATCATAGGAGAGTAATTAATCATTCATTTATTATCTTTCCAAAAATGAACAGTGGCAGCTTACAATTACGTGAGCATGTTATCAGAAAGAAAAATAGAAAATTTAAGCTCTGAAAAAGGTGGTAATAATTATAAGTTGCTTTTATGGGCTGGTCAATTATATAGAAACAATAAAAGCATTTAACAATGATTTCTAAGAAATCAGAGCAAATAGCAAGAAATATACAGTAGCTTGCAAGAGAGCAACACAGAAAACATAATGAGTCTTAAACTATTAAGTCTGTATTTGTGCATCATATTTTTCTTAAATGAATAGAAAAATCTACCTTAAGAAGCTACTATAAAAGTGAAAAAAAAGCACATTTGTAGTAAGACCCATAAAAATTACTATCTTAAAAATGTCTTTTTATTGTTTTTCTTTCTTCTCAAGTAATATCCTCCTGGCACACACACAAAATAATACAGAAATATATGTTAACTGACACCTCAACCCCACTTTTGGATTAGTCTGAAATACAAATTTCTTTAAAACTGTGTGTGTTGTGTTTGCATGCAAAATCAAAAGGTTCTGTGCATTTCTACTGTAAAATAACTAATTCAAAATATTAACAAACTACATAATAATATGATCTCTACATACATACTCCAAATTCAAATTAAATTATCAACTAATTAGATAAAGGTAAACACATATCAGACTATTTTCTGAAAAAGGAAAAGCATTCTAAACCCAACTTGCAGTGTCTCTAACTTAAAAAGAGGGAGAGAGTCTTATAAATTCTATCTTATAATTTATACTTCCAGAAGCTGATAATGTAATATTTTTATTTCCAGGGCAAGACTTTAACATTGCTGGTTTAAAATAAAACAAAAGTTAAGAAGGCCCTCTTCCTAAAGTTAAAGTTACACAGTCCAGCTGATAAGCAATAGCAGTTAACAGCAAAAGTCTATATAAAATTTATTGTTTAAGATAAAATATTTTTATTTGGATTTTTTCTGTTATTATTGTTCCAGCAAAACTAAACTCAAATTCATATTAGGATAAAAATCGTCAAAGAATAAACAAAAATATGACATTAATGTATTTGAAGTTATACATCTTTTCAGATTCCTGACCAATTTTAATCATAATATACACAACATGAAACTATGAATACCATTTTACTAAGTATTTATTTTACACTTTAACAGCTGCTACTTAAAAAAGGGAATCTCAAAGCCCAGTATTCACAACCATTCTACATTTCACATCTAAGAACAATGAATAAATCTAACTCATCAGATATGTATTGACTGTTCATCCTAATTTGCTCTTGCCTAAATATGAAGATAGCAAGACAACAGCAGTATTTGTAAAGTAGTTCACCAGGAATTACCTCATCACAGGGTTTTGCTGAAACAATATAAAACTAAAGAGGCAAATTCATTTTCCAGGTTGTCATTGCTTTTTTTCTTTTCTTTTCTTTTCTTTTCTTTTCTTTTCTTTTCTTTTTTCTTTTTTTTTCTTTTCTTTTTTTTTCTTTTCTTTTCTTTTTAAAGTATAGCTTACTTTGATTTTCCTCCTTCTGCCCACCCCCCTTCCCCTAAGTGTAATCAAGCAAGAAAAATTCTACTTTGAAGTACAGATCATGAAAAAAGAATAAATCAAAGCTTTTCTGAAACGGTCTTTTCCCCAAAGGATCTACTACAGAACTCGAAGTAGGCAATTAAGTGGGCAATTTTAGTTGGAAAATCAAATTTATATGTAACAACTAAATGTACTCAGTGTCATTCACTTATGGACCAAATTTATTGTTTTTAAATTAGGAATTTACATACTTAGTTTATCATGTTGTCGATGGATGCTTTAGAGAATAGGTGCATGAAATTAACAAAGTCTCTTGATCTTCCTATATCAAAACTCCTGGAATAATATGTAAATGGTTATACATTTAATGGTGCTAAATAAGCATTGTTGGGAAAGCAGACGTTTCCATTATAGTTGCATTTCCGATTAAAGCTCTGAGAATACATTTCCACAAATGATTCTATGACAGTGCATTTGGAAAACAGTAAAGGATCAAATAAGCATTAAGATTGCCTCTATAAATCACAAAATGGCCTTTTAAAAATTTTAAAAGTATATTATATTCAATTCATTATATCCAAAATATTATCATTATATCATGTAAATCAATGTAAAATTAGTAATGAGATGCTATACATTCCTTTATTTGCACTGTATCTTTGAAATCAAGCATTTATTTTATGCTTAAATGACATCTCTATTCAGATGTGCCACATTTCAAGTGCTCATTAACCAAATGCGGCTATTGGCTACCATATGGACAGCATCGGTTATATACATTCCTAGAAGCTGAACTACTTAAAATAGCATGTCCTTAAATTTTTATGACTGTTACCAAATTGCCTTTTTCTTAAAGGCACTTGAAAATTTTTTTTATTTTAACAATTACCAAACAGTAAAATTAACTTTTTATATAAAGCTCTATGAATTTTAACACATATATAAATGTATAACCACTACCACAAACAATTCTATTACTGTTTTTTAAAAAACCCTCCCTCTTGCTATCCCTTTAAATTCACACCATCTCCCTAACCCTAACCCTTGGTGACTACAAAACGGTACTTTTGTCTTTTTAAGAGTGTCATATCAATGTAATTGTAGTAGTACCTAATCTTTGAGACTAGCTTCAGCATAATGTCTCTGAGATTCATCCAAATTGCTGTATGTGTCAATAGCTCTCTCCTTTGAATTGCTGGGTAGCATTCACATGTGGAAGAACTGGGTTGTTTCCACTTTTAAATGACTGTGACTAGAGCTCCTGTAAACATTCGCATACAGGTTTTTGTGTGAACACAAATTTCATTTAACAATGATAAATACCCAGAAGCATAACTCCTGGGTCACTTGTAAGTGTCCATTTATAAGAAACCACCAAACTGTTTTCCAGAGTGGCTGTACCATTTGAACTCCCACCAGCAATGTATGAGAGTTCCAGTTGCCCCTGACAGGTATATGTCAGTACTTGGTGCTATTAGCTGTTTATTTGTTAATTTTAGCCATTTTAATAGATGTGTAGTGGCATCTCATTGTGGTTCTGATTTGTGTTTCCCTAAAGGTAGTGATGTTGAGTATCTTTTCTTGGGCTTTCTTGAAATTGACCTATTTAGAAAAAAAAACAAAAGTACATGCACACCCCCAAAATCTCGTCAACTCCATAGAAAAATACAGTAAAATTTATGGTATCAATTGTTTCATTGATTTTATTTAACCTGATTTCTTAATTACACAAATTGTCTTGTCCAATGGACTCCACATCTATTTCTAGGACCTGATTCCGGTTACACAGAAGTCTCAGGCTCTTCCAAATTTAATTCCTTTGGAGGCACTTATACTCTTTGTTTCAGCTCTCTTTTTCCTCATGATACACAATCTTTTACTTTTTAAATGCTAGATCTGTACTTTCTTCAAATAGATCTTTCTATCCTAATGTCCCATCATCATTCTTACATTCTAAAGCCAATAATTTTCTCAATTTTTCCATACCTGTAAATGCAAAAATCATTCTCGTCCCAGAAGGTGAAACTTGGTGTTATTTTTGCCTAATTTTTCTTAGTTCTCACATAGAATTGTCTTTACAATGTTTCTGCTTAACATATACTTCCCATTCTCTAAGTCAACAATACAATATATATGTCACGTAGATGCCTCCTAACTGGTCACTCTGTCCCTAGTGTAATTTAGCCATTATTATATCTTCCTAAAATATCATTTCTTTATTATTAAGCAATAAATAAATAAATAAACTTAAAAGAGGAAAGGCAAATTTACTACATGGGTTCAGTTAGATCCAAGATTAATCCACTTTTTATTTTATATAGGGAACTGGCCACATGAACAAAATGAAAGTGAATGTAAAATATTAAAAACAAAAAAAATGAAATTAAATAAAAACATGGAAAAAGAGCTGTCAAAATGGCTAGGCAGACTTGAGAAAAAAACAAAACTTCTAAAAAAGAAAAAAATGTATAATTTTGAAACAAAAAATCTATTAATGACTTAAATAGCAGATTAATCACAGCTGAAGAGAGAATTAGCCTAAAAGAATTAGAAAAAGAAGAAGAAACAAAACCTAAAATCAGCAGGAGAGAAATAATTAAGATCAGGGAGGAAATAAATAAAATAGAGATTTAAAAAAATAGAAAAAAATCAATCAGACCAAGAGCTGGTTTTTTAAAAGAGTAAACAAAATTGACAAACCCGGGCCAGGCTCACCAAGAAGAAAAGAGAGAGCACACAAACAAACAAAATAAGAAATGAAAATGAGAGAGACTACAACCGACACCACAGAAATACAAAAACTCCTAAGAGAACACTACAAACAACTATATGGCAATAAACTGGACAACTTAAAAGAAATAGACAAGTTGCTATAAACATACAGTCCACCAAAACTGAATCAAGGAGAGAATTAAGAAACTTGTCGATATGAAAAAATCACCGAGGCTGCAGCACAAAGTCACAAGTAGATGAAAATTATGGGGAAAAAAGATTAAGAGAACAGAAGGCTAAATAAGGTTAAACGTACACCTAAAAAGACCCAGGAGGAAATACAAAAAGCTGAAGAAAACCTATGTTTGCAAATCTAATACCTTATAAACCTCCAGCATTGATGAAATATATGAATCCAAAGACACAAAAGGCACATTCTATATTAAGTAACATAAATACCTAGAAATATATTCCTCAAGAGAAATTCAGAATGGCAAAGATATAGAGAAGAATTTGATAGTAGCTAGAAAGATAGATTACACATACAATGACTGACAATCACGCTAACCTCACACATTACCAATGAGACCGAAAAGAGAATAAAATGTTATTTTCAAAATGTTGAAAGTAATCATAAATCTACTATTGAGAACCCAGCAAAATTATCTTTCAAGAACTCTGCCAAAATAGATATTTCCAGATCAACAACAGAGAAAGTTTACTACAAACAGACTCTCTAAAGAAACTCCTAAAAAATGCACTTCAGAAAGAAGGA
Source organism: Camelus bactrianus (assembly GCF_048773025.1). NCBI lineage: Eukaryota > Metazoa > Chordata > Mammalia > Artiodactyla > Camelidae > Camelus > Camelus bactrianus. The sequence goes on from NC_133541.1 coordinate 45,279,402, forward strand.
AAATGATCCCTAATATGCAAGAAAATACAGTCAAGAAAGGAATTGACGCATATGGAAATGAATGAAAACACCTGTTGTCTATACAAAAATTGCAAAGATAATGAAGGGGTAGTGGTGATGGTGGCATGGTGGTGGTGGTGTCTAGTTTGTGGAATTAGAAAAAAAATCTGAAATAAAATACAGAACAACAATACCACAGAAGTCAACAGGAGTGGTCATATTTAAACATTTCAATATATTTGATTTGTCCAGGAAAAAATAATACTAATTAACTTTACTTTGTTACATATGCTTGATAAAATTTCAAGAGTAACCATTAAAAAAATACAATTGAAATAACTTCAATCAATACACTGTGGTGATGATTGCACAATTCTGTGAATATACTAAAAACCACTGAATTGTATACTTTAAAGGGGTGAACTATATGGTCTGTGGATTGCATCTATATAAAATTATTACCAAAAAAGCTCAATCCCAGAGAAACAATACAACTATGTTTTGGTTTTTTTCCATAAATGCACTGATTCCTAAAATTGGGACTGATTATAGTAAGTGGCAAACGTAACTGGCTTAAAAAAAAGCACAAAACCAATACTGGTACGAAAGAGAGCTTACTGAGAGTGCAAATACATATTTGGAATAAAAAAACCCCAAAGTTTAGAATAAGAGTAGATAGATAACCAAACACAGCTAAATGCAGGTATAAGTCAAATGCTAGTATGACTCAGAATATTTGAAAAGATTTTTTTCTTTAATTTGCAGCTATACTTCTAGCAAAAAGGGTAAGTTTTAAAAGCAAGAAAACATAATTAACCAAAACTCTAGTCACAATTAAGTTAATACAAGAATTTTTACTACAAACTTCTCTTCCTTTAAGAAATTATTTATGGAAAAGGGGATGTAATGTAACAGGTTTACTTCAAAAGCTCAAAAACCATGATTTGAAAGTTACTTGTATCATTACCTCTATTCCCACTAGAAAGTTTCACTAAGCACACACTGAGAAAGTATTACTATTTTTAGTCACCCTTCACTTAGCAAACATTATCATTATTCTTCTACAAACTCCATGGAAAAGTAAAAATACTTACATGGCAATGGAGGAAAGCCAGAGCAGAGTTAAAGGGCTTCAAGGAGTACATGCCTACTAAGCACCGAAATGACTCAGTAATTTATATTCTACACTCAAGTTGGGTAGAAAACTACTTGCTTTTTTCTGAAAACTATTAAACAACTTATTTTACATGTCTGAATTTTCCTGAGGATCCTACTATGCAATACAGTACCACGGTATCTATCAATTCTGATGGCTTCTTAAAGAGTTTAGTGGGGAGAAGTCCAAAGGGATGCTCAGTCTATATTGATATGACACTTGTACAAAAAGTAGGAAATCAAAGCTTTCTTCTAACCAGACTAAGGATCACAAACAAAATACTTAAGAAAAAACTGAGGAAGCGAAGAACTGCCTTTGGGAGGTACAGGGTCAATGGGAAAAGAGAAAGACAAAGTGAACATGAGAAAGTGAAATTTATAGAAAACAAATTTGCTATAGATATAATATTATTTACAAATATAATACTGAGTGATTAATCAGAATTAACCAACCCTAGGTAATATCAAAATTAAATCACTAATTTGGAGATGTTTTAAAAGAAAGTCAATAAAATGAAAGGCTAGTAATTAATACATTCTATATAGAAAAAATACACAATAATTCTATTTTAATAATGAAGAGTTTAAATACAAAATTAGAAACTATTACATTCTATGTACTCCAATCATGTCTGATTTTACAAGCAGATTTTAAGAAAGTAGATATTCTAATAACTGTTACTCAGCAACTAACATGTTACTATGGTTACATGAAGTCACAAAACTACACTCACTAATCTGTCTTAAATTTAACAAAATTTTGTCTATTCCACATACTTCATTATCAATATTAGTTGATAATTTCAACTATCACTATAATAGTTAACTTCGGCTATCACTATCAACATTAGTTCTATATTTCTGAATGATTTAAATTTATCTTTGCTAAAAGGAAATGGAAAATAAAGAATTAACCACCTTTGAAAGGACAGAGACGAGAGGCTAAAAACAGGGATTGGTTCAAAAATCTGTATACAACAGATTGGATATTTCTCTGCAAATTTAGAAAACAGCTCCCCTCCATACCGCTGACCTCCAGTTTTGTTTTCTGAAGAAATGAAACTAGAGAGGCTTAGTTTCAAGGACATCTTAACCAGTGGAAGGCAATAGCAAAGCCCAAAATTGAAAAAAAGTGACAATGTCCTCACAGGAAACCTTTCCACCTCTCCCCCATCTTTCAGAACACATGTAATTAGATAGGAAACTGTTAGGTTATTTTCTGGATAAATTAAAAGGTCTCACAGAAAAGACCCATAGACACTGACACTTTTGCTCCCATGAAAAAAGTCATCCAATATGCAATCGCCTTAAGGGAAAAAGTCAACAACTCCTAACTAATGTAAATAATGTTCCCAATTAGCATTTCTTCAAAATGAACAGCGAAGAGTACTCAAAGAAAGAGAAAGTAAAAACAAACAGGGGGGGAAAGAGTGCATTTGTATGCATTTGTAGCAAATACTCTCATACAAGCCAAACTCTTTCCCATCTCTTTTACCTACTAGTGTTTATTATTTGCATGTGCTATTTCTTTTGCCTAAAACACATGCCCTTGTCATGTCCTCCTCCACCTTCAGAACTTTTAAATCAAACCACCTTATTAAAGACACTTTTCTACCATCTACTATATGTAGTTTGTCTCTGTACATACATATCACACATTAAAATTATATATTTCTTTGTTTACTTCTTCATAATCTATTTCTCTCTCTAGAGTGAAAGCTAAGAGCTCAGACTTTTGGTCACTGTGATCTCAACAATTTACACATAGTAAGCACTCAATAAATAAATGTTTGCTGAATATCTCAATGAATGAATGAATGCAGCTTTACAATATTTCTTAGAGGAGATGACAATTTCTGTACATCTCAAGATTATTTTTAATCATTTATCTATTTATTTTTCCAGTATTTCCACTGCAGCACTATAGAGCCCTACATAAGTCTCTTAGTCTTTGCTTTCTCAATTAGCCTTTATCATAGGTGAAAAGGAGGAACAATTTATTTTTTAAAGGAACTTTTACAAAGTTACTGTATTATTTTAAGTGTATCTTTCAGGCCCCTAAACCCAATGGGAATGTTAAACCTAGAACTCCAGAAAAATGGACTGGTTGGCAGGATCTTCTAAATACTTCATATACCTTTGCAAACACTATAATTCCTCTTCTTCCCTCTTAATAGTGTTCTTAAGTATGTATGTTTTGCTAAAATAGCTCATGACATACGTAAGCTAACTATTAGGAGATAAGACCAAAGATATGGGAGATTAACAACAACAAAAAATCAATGTAAAGGAAGGAAACAGAGAAAAGGCTTGAGAATTCTATGACAGCTGAATCTAATATATATTAATTTCCAAGTATCAACTTATTAATTTCTTGATAATTAGTTTCCTAATTGGAGCCTCTTTTGCTTTTTATGACAGAAAAATATATTGTAATTGCCATTCAGGGAGAACCTGAAATGAGAAAAGCTGCAGAAAGAACAGGTTTAAAGGAAAGACTGGGAATTTGGTTTTGGACATGCTAAGTTTGGGAGGCATGGAGATGTCAATTAGACAACTCGATATACAAATAAAAAGTTTAGGGGAGGGGTCCAGGCTAAAGATGTATATTTAGATATAAACGGTGCTTAAGGATAAATGTACCTAACCATATAAATGGTATTTAAAATCATGAAAATGAATGAGGTCACTAATCGTAAATGTAAGTCGAGAAAAGACTGTGAAAGAAGTGGGTAAGTTACTCAAATGCTGCTTTTGCTTCTTCTAGAAAGACTTTTTAGAATTATCTCTATCAATATTCCTTTAACAATGGCATATTATCAGGTCTGAGAATTTATGAAATGAGAAAGATATCATTTGTAGGAATGCTGGTTTTTGATAAATTTGGGGGAGTGAGGGAGGAAAGGTAAAGCTAATTTAGTAAATATTGTCCCAAAAGAACCCAGTGTAAAAACTTAACCAGAAAAGAACTTCTAATACCTGTTTCTAAATGGAGTTTCCCCCCTTCTTTAAGCCCCAAATCTCCCTTTTCTCTTTTATCTCACTCATCAAGTCCTCATCTTCCAGCATCAGAACTCAAAGATTTTTTCCTAGCATCCAATTCTTTGGGATAAGAAGAAAAAAAGGAAAGTGAAATGCTAATTCAAAGGGTTCTAAAAAGCCTTTCTGAACTAGAAAGAAAAGAGGCATTGATTTTTTTCTACTCATTTTTCACTGCTTTGCATATATTAGCACTTAATCACACACACACAATCTCTCCTCCACACCCCTGCCTGGGATATTTTAAAATTTTGATCATGTCACTTTTCCGCTTAAATTTCTCCAATGTCACCCATTATGTAAAGAAAATAAAAGCTAAATTTCTTTTTTTATTAGTTGATTCTTTAAAAAATAAAGAAATAATGATTTTTTGTATTATTCTGTGGCTTTGTTTGTTTGCTTTATTTTATGTCTTGAAGAATTTTCCATTTCCATATACTCCTAATTAGCACTTCATATAATACAGACATACTTGTACCTGCGCACAAAAAGAATTACACTGTTTTTAATAACTGAAAAATAAACAAAAGAAATCAGTTTAAATATTCATGAATAGGGGAAGTGGCTATCTATCTACATATCTAAATCTATATCTATGGTGTTAAACCTATAAGCATGGCATACAAAACCTTTCATGCTAGGGCCCCTGCAACATCTCTAACATTACCTCATATCACTCTCCACTTTATTCACTACATTTCACTTCTTTTCTTCATACCCATCAAGCTCAGTCTTTGACTCATTCACCACTGAATACCTGGCAGCTAACAGCACATGACATATTTTCAATTCAATAAATAAAGATCAAATGAATAAATCAATGAATGAAATTCTACCTGTCTAACCTCAGCTCCTGTAATTCCTTACTCACTTTCCACCCTAAAAATACTGAGATTTTGGTTATCTAAATTTTCTCTTTCATATTTTCGACATCCTTCATATGCACTGTCTCCTTCCTGAATAAGCACCTATAGTTTATCCAAATATGTATGAAATTTTGAGGTCTCTGATCAAATATACCTCCATGTAAAATCAGGTGCTACTTCTATGATCCCACTATACTTTCTCTTCTCAAATCCTGGTTGCTCTCAAAACATAAAGTTAATAATAGCTCCAAATTATTATCATGCCTCCCTACCAGGTACCTGGATCTCCTAAACAATTTGAATAGCAGTTAAAAATCACTCCACAAAGAAAATTTTAGGTCTAGGTGGCTTCACTTATTCTCTTAAACATTTATGAAAAAAAATAAAATTTTAAATAAATAAACAAGTAAACAAACAAATAAATAAATACATTTATGGAAGAAGTAATACCAATTCTACAAAAGTTTTTTCAGAAAATTGAAAAGCAGACAATATTCTCTAATTCATTCTGTGAGGTCAATATTACCCACCTAATACCAAAAATCAATTACATTTTTATATAATAGTAATGCATAATTTATAAATGAATTTAAAAAACCAATACAATTTACAATAACATCAAAAAAGGACAAGTGTGAAAATACTGAAAACCACAAAACATTGCTGAGATAAATTAAAGACCTAAGTAAGTGGAGAGATACACCTTCGTTGTAGGTAGGAAGAATTCTAACAGTTAAGATGTCAACTAACTCGGTCTAGCCCAAATCCAAAAGGAAGGAATGACACAAAGTCACGAACACCAGGAGGCAGAGCTCACTGGGAGCCATCTTAGAAGACTGTCTACCACAGGCACTAATATTAGTAACGTATTTCCACATTAATTTTTGTTGAACATTTTTATAATTCCTCCAAAAGGACTCTGGAGCCAGATTATCTGGTTTAAGTCCTGAGTCTTCTAATTAATGTGTGATCATTTAACTTCCCTATGTCTCAGTTTCCTCCTCTATAAAATGGAGATAATAACAGAACCAATTTCATGCAGTTAATGTGAGGTTTAAATGAGTAAATATCTGGTTTTGGCACGTAATAAACAACATAAATACATCCATAAAACCAACATAAATATTTAACTTACTATTCCTTAAAGTTAAGTGTTGATTACAACATACCCTTCTTTGATTTAACTATTTAATAATGCCCATCACAAATAAAGTACAGTTTTAGTCCAGATGTGTACAAAGATTATTTACTAAATTACATGTTATTTAGTCAACATTAGGCACTGAGGGAAAGGTATCTTCTTATTCCTATTTTTAATTAAAATTTAACAAGTAAACATAGGCAATGCCTGGGATTACTATAATCCTGTTTTGCCTGGTCCTAGTTTGTGCCTTTTGTCTAGGTTTAACTGTCAATGGTACCCTCTTTCACTCTTAAAGTGACCCAGATTGCACAAGAAGTTAAGGTCACTCAAGTGTGTCACAATCCTAGATTGGAATGGAAATTGAATCTAGATAAACATATTTGAGTAAGGAACCAACAAACAAGGGATGAAGTGGGAAAAAAAACTGAAAAAGGAAGGAGAAAGGTATAGGCAGTGGAGATAAGTAAGAATGGTAGAGTCAGAGTGGTAAGAGAATAATAAATGTTACAAAATGTCCAAATACCAAAATCAATTCACCCAAAATCTGAATTCAAAGTTCCTCTGCTGCCTGTGAACTGAGCATATTCTTAAAAGCTTACTAATACTTCATAAAAAAATTTAACTGGCATTTCCTTAAGGATTAAGAAAAATCTGTAAATGCATACCAAATAAATGTACCATATTTAATTTTACTTTCCTGTGTTTTAATATATAATCATGAAGTCAACATATAATTCTGATATATTCTTCAAAATATTTTTTAAAAACTTGTTTAAATCTACATACTACAGGCCAAGTTTTAGCAAGAAACCATTTTTATAGCTATTTTTAATCTCCCACCTGAAAACACTGTTTGACTTTGGAAATTCTAATCCCTTTAAAATCCAGCAGCATCAAAGCAAATAGTCATGATCCCTTAAGAGGATAAATATGCTCATTTTAATTAAAGACTAAATTATGTGACTTTGTGTGCATTTTTGCATCGGTATTTTGAGTTGTATTTATAGGTCCTATACATTTTATGAATGAAAAACTGAAAAGAAAGTATAATTACTGAACAATAGCCTATTAACAGAGACACTCTTAAAAGATCTATTCCTTGAATTTTCAAGAATTTAGGCTAATAAGAGGAAAGAAGCCCTGGTATGTGCCACAACATGGATGAACCTTGAAAGCACTATGCAAAGTAAAAGAAGCCAGTAACAAAAGACTGCATGTTGTATGACTGCATTCATATGAAAAGTCCATACACAATAAGCAAAGCTATAGAGACAAAAGCAGATTAGCCTTACCCCTAAGGCTGGGGCTGGGGTGGGGAGGATGAAAGAAATGGGGGATAATTTCTTTTGGGAATGATGGAAATGTTCTAAAATTATATGTGGCTGCACAACCCTTTGAATATACTAAAAACCATTTAATTTTACATTTTAAATGGGTACATTGTATGGTCTACGAATTCTATCTCAATAAAGCTGTAACCAAAAGGAAGAACTTAGGTTATAATTCTTATTCAAAACATATATGTTAAATAATAATATCTTACAGATGGAAAATATGATTCCAATGTTTGATAGGATGGAAAGCCAGGAAGGAAATGCACACATTAGTCTATTCATGTTAATTGCTCAACACTGATGCATGTACACTCTGTGACTGAATTCCTACTTATTTTCAGACATAAAAGGATTTCTTGAATGTTTTTGCAACAAAATAAATTTAGAAATTGGCTTAGACTTTAAATTTGTGGTGGATGTTTCCTGATTTCATGTGAAAATATAAACAATTTCAACATAATCTGAAAAATTTTAGACTTATGTCCCTAAGTAACTATTAACTAATACAATTCATTAATTTCTCAGTATAAAGTTTAACAAGGGTAATCTAAAACTTTTGTAGCAAGTGTAACATTTTAAGTGTATACATACAGTCCTATTTTATCTTCTTAAATTCTGTTTCTAAAGTATCAAGTACAAAATATTAATCATTTTTTGACTTAATTATATAGTGTCATATTCCATTATTTTAAAGAGTTAATAGATGTCGAGTCAAGCTGATTTAGATGAGTACTAATATTTGTCAGATAACTGTAACAGAGCTAGCCTATAGAAGCAATCAATGTAAGTTACAACTACTGATATTTTAACTAAAAACAAATCATAAAAATGAAAGATCAGTTTCAATATACCACCATTAATGTTGACTTATTTCATATCACCATATTTCCACAAATTTATACATTATAGCACTAACTCAGGTATTCAGAACGAAAATGTCAGGTAGGTAGTATACTACAAGAAGTAACCATTGTTTCTAAAGTATATCACTTTAGAAAGTGACATGAAACTGCTCTTTGGTATGGCATAATGTTAAGATTTGATAAAGGTAGGGAAGTGACATCAGCAACCTGGTGAAGTAGGAGATACCAACCTTCATTACCCAACAGAAAACAACAATTTAGATAGCAATCCACAAAGGAAAATAGCTCTGGGAGGGCTCAAGGGTCCAATAAGGAACCTAGAGCAACATAGAGCAGCAAAAAATGGAGAATAACTGCACAGAAAGGATCACTGCGGAGACTGGCTTAGAGATGTCTGGAGACAACCAGGAACAAAGAGGAAGGGTGAGAACAAGCCTCAACAGTCCTCACAACTGCCACGGACTCCCCACAGCTTTCACAGTGGAGGATACTGTAGTGCTGGTTGGCACAGGGCCCAGCAGCCTGCTCCAGAGAAGACGGGCAGCTTCCACCACCAAAGTAACCAAAAGCTATTGCTGCCACACACCCTGGGGAAGGAGATGCTGCTGTGCCCACTCCAAGAAGAAGCGGCTATTGTGCTGCTTTAGAAATGGAACTGCCAGCATTCCCAAACCCTGAACACATCCCAGACTCCAGAGCCACAGCTGTTACACTTGTTCCCAAACTCCAGCCTCTGGATGTAGGGCCACTCTGTGACACCCATTCTCCAGATCTATGGCTACTCCACACATGCCTACATCTCAAGAACCAGGGCCACTATCACTTCAAGCTAGCCAGCACCAAGACCCAACTGCTACTGTTGCCCTCTAGGTGCCCATGCTTCAGACTTCATCTTCATGGCCACTTCACCTATACCTGCAACTCATACATCATTACTGCTGTGGGACAGCCAGCACACCAACACCAAAGCTGCTGTCACTCTGCAAGCACTAGCACTCCAGCCACCAGCTCTCTGACTAAGAAGAAAAGAGAGGAAGACTCCAATAAATGAGTAATGAAAGAGGAGACATTAAAACTGAATCATGTAAATGCAAAGGATCATAAAAGACTACACGAACAATTACATGCCAATAAATTGAATAATCTAGAAGAAATGGATAAATCACTAAAAATATAGAACCTATCAACTGAATCATGAAGAAATAGAAAATATCAATAGACCTGTAATGAGTAAGGAGATTGAATCAGTAATTTTAAATCTCCCAACAAAGAAAAGCCCAGAACCAAATGGCTTCGCTGGTGACATCTACAAAACATTTAAAGATGATTAATACCAATCCTTCTTAAACTTTTCCCAAATACTGAAGAGAAATGAACAATTCCAAACTCATTTTAAGAGGTCAGCATTACTCTGATACCAAAGCCAAATAAGGATACTACAAGAAACAAAAGTATAGGCCAATATCCATGGTGAACATAGATGCAAAAATCTTCAACAAAAACTACCAAACTGAATGCAACAGAGTTTTGAAAGGATCATACGCCATGAAGTAGGATTCATCACTAGGATGCAAGGATTGTTTGACATTCATGAATCAAAAAATATTATATACCACATGAAGAGAATTAAGAATAAAAATCATAGGATCAGCTCAATAGCTGCAGGAAAAGTACCTGACAAAACTCAACAGACTTTCATGATAAAAACTCCCTCAAAATTAAAAATAGAATGTATCTCAACAAAACAAAGGCAATATATGACAAGCCCACAGCTAACATTATATATATATTCAATGCTGAAAATCTAACAGCTTTTCTTCTAAGATCAGGAACAAGATAAGAATGCCCACTCTTTCCACTTCTATTCAACATAGTACTGGAAGTCCTACACAGAGTCATTAGGCAAGGAAAAAAAAAATTAAATTTATCCAAATTAGAAAGGAAGAAGTAAAACTGTCTGTTTGCAGATGACATAATCTTATACACAAAAAAAACTAAAGACCCTTCCAAAAACCTGTTAGAACTAATGAACAAATTTACTAACATTGTAATATACAAAATAAACCTGCAAAAATCAGTCACATCTCTATATACTAACAATAAACTATCTAAAAAAGAATTCAGAAATTAATCCCACTAACAATAGCATCAAAAATAATAAAATACTTAGGAATAAATTTAACCAAGGAGGTAAAAGGTCTATACTGGAACTATAAAACATTAATGAAAGGAATGGAAGACAAAATACCTAAATGGAAAAGTACCACTTGTTTTTGGATTGGAAGAATTAATGTTAAAATATCCATACCACCCAAAGTGATATACAGATTCAACATAATTCCTACTAAAATTCCAATGGTATTTTTCACAGAAATAGAAAAAAGTCTTAAAATTCATTTGGAATCACAAAATATCTTGAAAAAACAAAGCAATTTTAAGAAGAACAAAGCTCGGGTCATCACAAATCTTGATGTCAAACTATATTACAAAGTTAAAGTAATCAAAATAGCACAGTACTGGCATAAAAATAGACACAGAGAAACCAATGGAACAGAATCAAGAACTCAGAAATAAACCCATGCATGTATGCCCAACTAATCTTTGATGAGGACATCAAGAACATACAATGGAGAAAGGAGAGTCTCTGGAATAGTGTTGGGAAAACTGGATATCCATATACAAAAAAATGAAATTAGACCACTATCTTAAACCACTCACAAAAATAAACTCAAAATGAATTTTAAAACTTATATGTAAGACCTGAAACTGTAAACTCCTAGAACAAAGCATAGGAAAAGCCCCTTGACATTGGTCTTAGAAATGATTTTTTTTTTAATATGACACCAGAACACACAGGCAACAAAATAAAAACAAGTGGGACATCAAACTGAAAAGCTCTGCACGGTACAGGAAACAATCAACAAAATGAAAAGGCAATCTAAGGAATGGGAGAAAATATTTGTAAACCATACATTTGATAAAAGATTAATACTTAAAATATATAAAGAACTTAGCAGGGAGGATATAGCTCAGTGGTACAATGCATGCCTAGCATGCACAAGGTCCTGGGTTCAATTCCCAGAGCTGCCATTAAAAAAACAAAAATTTAAAAAATAAATAAATAAATAAACCTGACTACCTCCTCCCACCAAAACAAAACAAAACAAAACAAAACAAAACCTCTACAATCCAAGAATAAAAAAACAAATAATCCAATTTAAAAATGGGCAAAGAACTCAAATAGACATTTTTCCAAAGGAGATACATAAATGGCCAACAGGTACATGAAAAGGTGCTCAACATTACCAATCATCAGGGAAATGCAAATCAAAACCACAATGAGATATCACCTCAGATCTATTAGGATAGCTATTATCAAAAAGATAAGAGAAGACAAATTTGTTGAGGACATGGAGAAAAGGAAACCCTTGTACATTGTTGGTAGGAATGTAAATTGGTACAGCCATTATGGAAAAAAAGTATAGAGGTTCCTCAAAAATTTAAAATAGAACTATCATATGGCCCAGCAATCCTACTTCTCAGTATATATCCAAAGGAAGTGAAATTATCTATACCCTTAAATGCATTGCAGCATTATTCACAACTGGCAAGATATGGAAACAATTCAGGTGTCCATCAATGAATGAAGAGATAAAGAAAAGGCAAAATACGCATACACGCGTGCACGCGCGCGCGCACACACACACACAGGAATATTATTCAGTCATAAAAAAGAAGGAAATTTTGTCATCTGTGACAACATGTATGAACCTGGAGGGCACTTAGCTATGTGAAATAAGCCAGATAGAGAAAGACATCTCAGTTATATATGGTATTTTAAAAAAAAAAAGCAAAAAAAGTTGAACTCATAGATACCAAGGGTAGAATGGTAGTTACCTAGGGATGGAGGGTAGGCTAAATGGGGAGATATTAGTCAAAGGGCACAAACTTAGTTACAAAACGAATAAATTCTGAGGATCTAATATACAGCATGGTGACTAATCATAATGCTATGCGTATACTTGAAATTTGTCAAGAGAATAGATCTGAAGCATTCTCACCAAAAAAAAAAAAAGAAAAAAAAAAAAACAAGATAACTATGAGATGATGGATGTGTTACTTAACTTGATTAGATCAATCAGCTTACAATGTATATGCACATTAAATCATCACATTGTACACTTTAAACACACAATTTTGTCAGTTATACCTCAGTTTTTTCAAAAAAAGGTTAGTTAAACTAGCTGATGTATAACAGATGTTCACTATATATTATATATTAAAATAAACATAAATATATATAAAAATTAAAATATACACATATATTAATTGTTTTTAAATGCTCTTTGGTGTTAATCCAATAGTTTTGATACCAGATAAAACAACAAAAATTTAATTTTTTTACAGAGAACTATATTCAATATCTTGTAATACCTTATATAGAAACTAATCTGAAAATACATATATACATAACTGTACTTTGCTGTACACTCGAAATCAACACAATGTTGTAAATCAAGCATACTTCAATGAAATTTTTTTAAAAAAATAAAGTAGAGAAGGGAAGTGGGACATGTCCACCTATCCCTGTAGGTCTGGACTAGAACCAGGGAGTCTGCACTTTAAGATAGCCTGGGTGAACCTGATGCAGGCTGTCCCTGAACCACCCATTTAAAACATTTTCTTGTAGGTCTAAATGAAAAAAGAAAAAGAGGCATAGAAAGGAGCCTTATTACACTGTGCTTCTCCAAGAAACTTTGGACTGTTTAGTTCAGGAACAAGAATGAGAAGAAAGCTATGAGGCAACATTCCATGACTTAGTGAAACACAGAGAAGAAAAATCATAATTAAAAATTACTGGAAATGTTGGACTAATAGGTAATAGAAAACCCAGCAGGGGTAAAAAGAAGTTCCTCTGAAGGAAAAGGTAACACACACACACACATGATCCCAGACTGAGAAGAAGTATAAGGATCCAGCAGAAGTCCTGGGCTCCAGAGCAGTAATCCACAGCAGAGGAAGGAGTACACTTCAGAATCACCATGGGACAGACAATAAGGAAGGAGGTTACGGCATCTACAATAAGGGGCACTGCTATGACTGCAAAATGTTCCCAGAGTGTGTTGGAACAGACAAAAGTCTGAGAACCACTATTTAAGAGTCACTCCTCGGGTCTTGTTCACCATCCCCAAAGCCAGGCCAAAAAACTGGGAGAAATACAATTTCTCCTGCAGTAAGAGATATAATTATGATAGCTCAGATTGGAATTGGGATTGAATTTTCCTTTAACAAATTATTAGGCCTTGTGGGGAGGGTATAGCTCAATGGTAGAGAGCATACTTAGCATGCATGAGGTCCTGGGTTCAATCCCCAGTACCTCCCTTTAAAAAAAAAGAAAAGAAAAAGAAATTACTAGGCCTTGTTCGTGGTATATTACAAAATTACACTAAGAGTTAAATAGATACACAAATAGATATACTTGCATTGCTTTCATGGTGAAATTCAGTCCAAGTTCAAAGCAAAAACTTAACAACAAACTTATGAGGGCCCAATCTGTTAGTGCAATCTGTTGACACAGTGCATGTTCACTAGAACACCATGGCAAAGACCTACCCTGCCTGAGGTCACAGCTTTGAGCTGAACAACTGATGACAATAAGCTAAAATACCAGAGAGAATACCCAGGAAAGGAATCAGGTGCCAAAGCCTCAAGGAACCACTGGCAAAAGTGAAAAGAGAACAGAAAACTCCCAGCCCTTCCCTAGCTAGTGCCACTGCCACTGCCATCCTTGTCAACAAAAAAGGAATCAAATGAACTGAAGTGACAGAAAGAGGCTATGCATACCTGTATTATGTCCCAGTTCATTTCCACCTCTTGCTTAATATTGTTGGCATTTCCTGAAAACCTGACAGGCTGCCCCTGAGGACACATTTCTGTCTTCATTTTCTTCGAAGGGGGACTTAATTTTCTTTATTTTCTTTCTGTCTATAGTCATGGTGATCTGATAGTTTTGTAGAGTATAGTTTGTTTAAAATTAAATCAGTAAAATAAAACAAAATATCATTTGCTAAGAGAAGATAATATTTTGAGTTTTTATGCCTTTTTTCAAAAGTAACTATTATTACCTAAGTAACTACAGTTCCAAATGGTTTTCTGCTTAAAACATTTAAATCCCTAGGACAAAATTTGGCCTAGTAGAGATAAACATATCCATCAGTTTTCCTCTGAAATTCTCAATAAACACATTATACATTCTCCCTGGTGAGCTGACATTTCCAGCAAACATAAATCATTATCTTACCTCTAAAAGGTGGAGTCACAACTCTGAACATGTTAATAAGTGAGTTATATGAAACAATTTTCAACATTGATATAAAATCATTTATGGAATTCTCATAATTACTTTTACTAAAAGTAGCAGTATGATTTAAACATATGTTCAATTTCACAAATCAAAAATATGTAAAGGAGAGCCGAGCCCTGGTAAAACCTCAAACAAAAAAACAAACAAACAAACAAAAAAAAACAACCTAATTATTAGAGATAATACTCAGATAGTCATCTCATTTAGTTAAGTCCTCTTTGGCCCTAATATTTCAAAGATAACTGTAGACTTTTAAATAAGTTAAGAGTTACTTTGAGACTTTAACAACAATTCAAAAAGGCATTCTATGCTGTCCCAAAGAGGCATGTTTCTAACCACCATTACATAACCAATCTAAAATGATCTGAGGTAAGAACTCTCTGTAGTACTGTCCTTTAAATCCTGAGATCATTTCTAGTGTTATCTAACCACTAGGAGATAAGTTTAAAAAGAAGATTTTATGTTCAAATCTCAGACATCAAAAAGGCACTCAAAATAGTTTACAGAAGCAAAGAAGAGCTCTGCAGAGGATCAAAAAAATATCTGGACCAAGTCAGAGAAACAAGTCAGTCAGCTGAATACAAAGAAAGGATAGCTAACTGCCCAGATGTATTTCACTAATCGAATATTTACAAATGTGTAGTCTTAGTACAACTCCTGTCATTTGATGCAAAAGTTAAAAATCCAGTGAAGATACAATAACAAAAATGTGAAGCATCAGGGGCATTACTTTTTAGGGAGAGGTAGGGTTTTATAAATATAAACACAGAAGCCAATGTAAATACCTGGGACCATTCTGTTAACAATATATAAGAGATATTTTCCTTTAGTAATTTCATTGACACTAATCATATCATATATATTTTAACACAAAAGTTTCTATATTTGCAAATTCTAGTATATTTTTAACTCCTCAAATATATCTGGAAATCATTCCAGACCACAAGACTCTGAGGAATTGCAGAATTTATCAAACTGATGTGTCAACACATTTGAATATAGAAACTTACAATGTTAGTTTTATTCAGCAAGCATATCATAAACAAAATTTTCTGGCTTATGATGCCAGGTAGATGCAGTCAATTAAAACAAGTATAATTGTGAAAAAAAAATAGTCAGCTCAGAAACTTTAACTCAATGTTTCCCTGAATGTTTAACAGGAACATTCTAAGTTAACAGGAACATTCTTCAAAAAGCTAAATTTACATGATCTTACTGGATCTCAAGATTCTGATTCCAAATACTTTATACTCCCCCTCTATAGAGTCTAGTGTGGAGCCACTGGGTTCAACAGAGATGAAACATATGTTAAATACTGCCTTGCAAATAAAAGAAATACCTGAGATAACAAAGGCCATTTCACTTAGCCAAGATAGAATAATGTTCCATTTTGCTTACTGTTAATTTATTATTATTAATTTTGTTCTCATTTTTAAATACTGTTAAGAAGTCAAAAGACAAAGATTTTTAAACGATTTAGGCATGCCTTTAATCAACCATAATTAGAGTATTAAAAAAACTAAGACAGACAGCATAGTAAAATCAAAGAAGACAGGATCACCAGGGCTTGAGCCCTGTTCTTTCACTTAAATATTTTGAATTGATTTCCTCATTTTCTATATGGAAAAAATAATAACACTATCTACTTCACAGAATTGTTGGAGAGTAAGGGAAAAAAATAAATCTGAATACAATTTTGTAAAACTGGAAAGAAATATAAATATTCATCGGGTAATCATCAAGTAATAATTTTGCCTGAGAGACAAGATGTTTAACATAAATCCGCTTTTTTATACTTACATCTCTTAAGTAAAATATTTTTAATTAAATAAACTTTCATCTAAGTAAATTCTGTAGCTACAGATGTTCTCACTTTTAACAATTTGGAGGTGAGAATAATATAGTTTATAACTAAGAGTGATGACTCATTTTTATTTTTAAAATTTATTTTTCTCAGACTTTAAAATCTTGCTTTTAATATGTATTTTGTTCAATTAATAAAACATACATGTGCTTCCAATTAAAACTTATGAATAGATCTTAGTAGAAGAAAAGATACTTATTAAATTTCTAGGTCAATTCTAAATCTTTTCTATTATTTTGTTCACTTGACGCAAATACAATAATAGTGTAAGGTATTCTTTCTTAATGGTGAATAATAAATTACCATTTTGCTTTCTCTATACTCATTACCTGAATGAGGCTTTAGCTAGAACCAAATATAGTTACAATATCAAACACAACAATCAAAGGTAAAATACTTGCAACAAACCATACCTAGTAATAAGAACCGCATTATCGTGGTGGGCAATCCCATTTTCTGGAATGGTGTTTCCATCACTGTGGTGGGAGAGAATGGATTTCTGCCATTTACAGAAGCTATCGAGGGACTTGTCTGCATGGTGGTTTATCTCCAAGTTTGGCTGCAATACAACATGCATACCAGAAATGTTCCAAACAAATTACTAAGGTCAGTTGTTAAAACTTTTGAAGGCTTAAGTGGGACTATAATTAGAAGTAGTGGTTTCTAGGAATAATCTCTTGCCAATTTTTATCTCTGTAATATCTGACCTAGAGTTAATTTAGTGTATTATTGAACAGATATTCCTCCGAGTTCCAGCTTTAATGATAACATGAATATATGTGATTATCAGCATACAAAACCAACCAAAACCACTGTTATAAGGTCTGTCATGCAAATGCTCATCTTTATATTGAAACGGGTAGCTGATATACATATATAGCTTTAACATGACATAAGGTATATTCTTGTAAACTATTTAAAATTTGCTTAAAATATTAAATGCTTAGAGCTGAAAATCATATTCAACTAGAACTTCGTAAGAGAAGCAATAATAAAGTATATTATTTGTAATATATAATTCTATAGCCTGTCTGTTAAGAGTTTTAGATTTATAAACTAATTCACTCTTACCTGATCTTCTGTGAGAACAATTAAACGGGCCACTATAATATTCACAACGTTTCCTAGGCTGGAATCACGGTAAAGTTTGGCAACCTGACCTCCAGAAAATAAGAAAAGACACAAAGTCAGACAAAAATCATAGGGTGATTGATATTTTTTTAGAGTGGTAAAACAATTTTTCATCAATTTAACCACTGTGTATACTAAAAGGTATTTTATCCCATATCACTTAGAACTCTACCTCCAAGATGCTTCAGTAAAAGGTTTGCTATACAAGTCTATCTCAAGAAATATTTTCTCATAAAGATGAACTACAACATAGTAATTAAGAGGGTGAGCTGATATTTCAAGTCAAAGGAAACCTCTTAAATAAGATCTATAATCCATTAAGAAAGTCGTAATATCTGAAAATGAACAATAAGGTCACTTTTAAATTTATGTTCTATGGAACTGAAACACTAATAGTCAAAAACCACAATAAACTATTAAGTTAAAAAGTTACATAGAGGGATCAAACTTACAATATTCATCACACTCAGGATGTAATGTTCAATGTCTTTGCGGCCATGGTAGCCCACCATCATTTTGTCCGCCACTACTAATGTCTCCACAAACCGCTCAATGCTTACTGATCTCTTCTGTCTCTTGCGGATATGTGTGCCATTAATCGGTAGCGAAGAAGGAAAAGCAGAAGTGTCATTCAACCACCAAGGTTTGCCACTTCTTATGAGGTCTACAATAAAAACAGTTAACTCGTTCAGATAGTTTCACTAATTAAACTTCTTTATAGAGCTTTCATGTAGATATACTTCTCATAAATTCTCTAATATACTAAGATTTTTCAAAGTGAGGGAAGGAGATGAGGAAATGCAGTAATAAAAAAACTAAATTCAAATTTCTCAAAATAATCATATTATCTTAAAAAGTTAAACATTAATAATTTCCAACTGCTCATGAAAACAAAACAAAATAAATCTAATAAATTATCTTTAAAAAAGAATCTTCAAATAATCGTTTCATATTATTCTAGTAAGTGATTACATCACAATACTTTTAAATTTAGAATTGGTATTTTAAAAAATCATTTAAAGTTGTTTAAAAAGCAACTAGAGCATTAACTTTCTAAACAGCCTAAGACAGTTCTGATGAAATATATTAATGTTGCAAAAATCTATTCTTAAAATGCTTTTGCACATTTATTGCAAAGTATGATGCTTTTATTAAACTATCTTAATTAGGGCAATTCTACTGCTCTAGAAATCTCAATTCTAAAAGGCTGTGAATTATCTTTTTCACTTATTTTTGCAATCTACAACTATTCATGCTGACAAAGTACCCAAAGTATTCCTTTTCCAAAACTTAGAGGTAAATGGCATTAGCATGAGGGTTGAAAGACAATTCAAGCATGACTAAGTTTGTTTGTTTGTTTGTTTATTGGCATATGAAAATTTGTTTACTATCATGCTTTCACCATCAAAACTTATGATCTTGATCTTTCCTTCATGCCTTTATATAAAGCCAAAAGAGAGTCACTGGCTACTTTGACCACCTTAGAGCAGACTCCAAGAATGAGCATGGCTAAGTTTAAATCACATTTTCAGGTGGATTGTAGATCTATCCTTTGATTTCTAGACATTTGGTCTTTTACTACAGAGGAAACATTTTAGTACTGTGGTATTTGTAAACATTTGCCTCATTGATATTCATCTTCATTTAATAAACTTGAACAGGTACAGGTCCTCTGTATACCCTACTTTCATATCCTTATAATGAACAGGAAATCTTTCTAACCTCTTCTTACTGAAAAACTTAGTGAGGGAAAAATTAGACTAATTTATAGAATTGATTTGACAGAAAGTGGCACTATTCTGTTTTCCTATAGCCTCTCCCTTTTAAAAATTACTTTGACAGAAGTTATAAATTTTAAGAAATAAGACAGAAATGACCATAAGAAGCATCAAACACTTTTGAAACACATATAAATTAAATGAGTGTCTTTTTTCCTAATGGTCAAGAGAGGCAGAAACATACTGCTTGTTATTTTAACAGCATATCCCGAAGACAGCCAGTATTCCCCTAAGTCCACTGTGGCAGACAGACTCTCAAGGTGACTCCCATAACCTCCTGCCTCCTGATCTCCTCCTCTTGAGTATGAGCAGGCCCTGTGACTTGCTTCTAACAACAGAAGACAGCAAAGATGATGGAATGTACATGATCACATGTATATGACTACATAACTATGTTACATAATATTGTAGCATCTCTCTTACTAGAGTTTTTCCCTTGCTGATGTAGAGGAAGCAACCAACCAAGCTGGTGAACCATAATTGGCTAGGAACTACAGGTGGCCTCTGGAAGACAAACAGCCCAAAACTAAAGCATTCAGTCCTATCACAACAAAGAACTGAATGATGCCAACTGCTATGGGGATGAGGAAGTGGATTCTTCCCCAATAAAGACTGGATAAGAACCCAGTCCTGGCTGAGGCTAAATCAATAACCCATCCAGGTACAGACTCATGGTCCACAGAAACCATGAGATAATAAAAGTGCATTGCTTAATGCACTTTTTTTGTGGTAATATTGTTATGAGACGACCAAAATCTTTTCAGAATAAACATTACTTCAATTTCTCTTGCTCAGTCTTCTGTGATGATGAAACTACTCATGTATTCAAATCATGCCTAGTCTTCTCGTCCTCTGACTGGACAGCTTAAATGTCTAAATATAAGTTTTAATTTCCATTATTTTGATCATTTTCACTTCTCTGAATCATTCAATTTCTCCTTATTTTTACTTAAAGTATTGTAAAAGGAATTAGACACATTTGGGCAAAATAAACACTTAGCAATAATGCTTCTCATCTGATAGCATTTAGTATAAGGTAGCTGCTGTTATTAACACCCTTTTCATAATTTTCAACTTTTTATGTTTTCAATTGTTAGTTTGCTTTGGCTATTGCTCTATCAGATATAAAATACAGGGTCTTTGATGGACATTCATAAACGAAAAGGTATAATCCCTATACACAAAAAGTTGTAGTCTAATAAATATATATAATATAAACACATGCATAATGAACGAATAAGATCTAAAGAGAGAGTATCTTCAGTTTCAATTTAAAGATTAAATTAAACATCTTTAATGCATGATTTGATCATTATAAAATATCTACATTTTATATTTGTCAATTGACTGCTTAACATTAAGCTTAATGATATATAATTAATATTTTTAGTTTAAAATAGAATACACAACTGACTTGTTTTAGAGATTAGTAGTTCTTCAAATGATACTCATTACGTGTGCTTTTGCTCAGTTTAATTCTGGATAGAATGTTAAAGAAAACATTCCTCCACAAACACATACAAAAAAGAACTTTTCCCCAAAACCAAATATATGGCTCTTTGTCAACGGAAATATTATTTTGAGTTTTTGATCAATCTCAATCTCAAAATATTCTTAATATATATATGGCCATGCAACATTATCTCACTGATCTGCTTTATTTTTCATTATTCACTTATTACTTCTTGATAGTTGGCCATGTGTTTGTTTAAATGCTTATTTAGTAAGGGTCTCCCCTCACTACAATGTAAGACTTCTGGAAGTAAGGACTTTTCTTGCTTTACTTTTTGCTGCATCCCAGCACCTGGAATAGTCTTGCATATATATGCTAAATGAATACTTATTTAATAAATACATAAGTAGATAATGCAGATATAGAGACATAATAATACCTATAAGAATGGAATACAAGAACACTCAGTTATCTCTGGGTGGTGATATAAGAGCAACTTTCATTTCCTTTTTTCTTTTTATCCTGTATTTTCTAAAATTTCTACAGAGAACAGATATTGCTTTCATAAAAAAATTTTATCAGTAGCTTAAATCTAATTAGAATGGGAAAATTCAGGCGGTAGGAGTATAGCTCAGAGGTAGAGCACATGCTTAGCATGCACTAGGTTCTGGGTTCAATCCTCAGTTCCTCCATTAAAGAAAAATCAAAATGGGAACATTCATATCAGAATATGAGAAAAATACACCCACTGTCAAAAGAGTTTTTATATCTTATATTCTGATATAAATTTGAGTTCCTGAGAATAAGTTAACTGACAATGTATGCCTGTAAATGCACATATCACTTGAACTACACTGTTGAAACAGTATCACAATTAAGATAAGTAGTTCTTTTAATCAGACATTTCCCAAACATATAAAACATAAAGTGCTTTTTTCCCCAATAACATCTAGTGACATTCCCATGGAACTTAGAGAACTATTACTACATTCCCACTAATGGGAAGCCAGTGAAGATATATAAGACAGAATTAGGAGACAGACTTGACAAAAGACAAAAGGACAAACGTGGAAACAGGAGGACTAGGTAGAAAGTCATTACAGTGTTCTAGGCAAGAGATAATGAGGGTCTGAACCAAATGGACTGGTGTTAGGGTTAGCAGAAATGGCTAGTATGATTTGGAGAACTGCCTGACTCATGCCTAAACCACTGAAAAATAAGAATCTGCCTGGGAACTACCAGTTAATAATACCAGTTAATAACAAGATAGTCACTTCAAAAAGAGGATAATTTGAACATCAAATGGTTAAGAGATACCTTTCAGAATATGATGAAATCTTTAAATACTTTTGCAAAAAGTGATCTTTGCAATCATGACATGAAGGATGTTATGTTATGGAAAAAATTATGGGGAAATCATATCACATAAACAACTAAATATTTGAATCCTAGTTTTCAAAGAATTTATATATAGTGTACTTATAGCCTAAATTTTGCTAAATACAAGATAAACTATTTCCATAATGTTTAGTTTCATTACTCAAGCCAAAGACAAATCAAACCTTTTTTTTTTATTACTTACTATGAAATTTTATTTAGTGTCTCAAGTAGATTCACTTTAAGTGGTCTTTTTCTAGAATCAATTATTCTTGCCAAACAAGGACCTCCCATGATTAAAAGCCTCAGAGGTTACCCAAGAAGAGAGTATGTAGAATAAGAACAGTCAGCTGAGGAAAGAACTCCAAAGAACACTTGATAGAGAAGAAAAAGAGGCCATGAAGGATATGGAGAAGAAACAAGAGAGTTCACTAATCCACATTCCATTTTTACAAATGTACCTGTTAAAGTCCATTCCATTTTTAGCAAATTTACTTGTTAGTGAACTCTTTGTATTAAGCTGAAATCTGCCTCTGAAATATTCTGCTCCTAGTTCCAGCTACTAGAACTACATAGAATAAATCTAATCTTTTTATTTTAATATAGTGGTTTTTTAAATGCTAGAAACAATCATCCCAATAATAATGACAGCTACAATTGGACTGAGGAACTAACGTGTACTGACAGGAGTACTCAGAGGGGTTGGGTAATTTGTCCACAGCATTGCCAAAGTCCATGTTTTCTACTGTGCTATGCTATATACCCTCTGTTTCACCAAGCCTTCTAATCTTTAGACTAAACAGCCACCTAACCCCCTACATCTAGTCTTCCTCTTCTCTAATTCAGTCTCCAAATGGCTGCCAGAGTTCTCTTTCTAAAACCCAAATATGATCATGTGATTTCTACTGCTTAAAACCTTCCAGTGGGATTCCAGTACACTAAAGATATACTCCTCAACATGGTTTACAAGTCCTTTGTGATTTAGTCCCTTCTTACCGCTCCAGTTTCACCCCACAGCCCCCAAACACTACGAATCTCACCCTTATCTCTCCAATCCATATTCTAATATCCAGTTACATAAACTGTCAGGCACTAGAATGTGACATTCTCTCTTTTGGTTCGGAAATGTTTAAAATGCTATTTCTTTCATATGGAACACTCTACCCATTGCTCTCTCAGCTCAGAAGTCATCTCCATGAAGCCTTCTTTGGCCACCGAAGTCTGGCTTTGCTGTCCCTATTATGAATTTCTATAGTACCCTAACCAATAATGTCTTTGAATACCACCTTAAGACTCTTCAAGTCTTATTCAAGGGTTTAGATTCCTACCACTAACATAAAAATCAGGCGAACTAAACAGCACAGAGTACTATGGGACACCTGTGCACAAAAGTTGTAACTATTACTTGGATAAAATAGAGTTTCCCCTTCAAAGGAAAAAAAAGAAAATCAAATTTTACACAGACTTGTATTTTAAGGACTTCTTAAAGACCTTCCAGAATTGACTTAAAACTATTGATAGGTCACATCTTTTAAGAGGACTCTGGACATTATCGTTCTAATTACTCAAATTTCTATTTACTTTTACTATTAATCTTATACATGCCAGAAAAAAGAGAATGGCAATACAATACTACACTTTCTAAAACCACACACTCACCCGAAACCCCACAATGAGAATGATGATACAAATGCCGTTGTTGAAGGGTAGACTTTTTGTAAATAACATGAGGATGGCCATTTTCATAACTAAAATGTTTGGAATCCTCTGTGGTATTCTTTAATGGTTCAATAAAATATTCTTCATCTTCTGTAGCAATAACACCATGCTAAAAGAAAACAAAGCAAAGAATTTACCAAGAAGAATCCTTTTAAATATTAATTACCTTATTATCAGGAGTCAAAAATAAATTGATACTCCTTCAAAAAGGAGGTTAAAACACATGATAATAAAAATTTAGTGACTTATTTTTACTCAGAAAAATATTATATAAATTTTCCTATTCTTTAAAAAGAATGTTTAAATATCTCTACATGCTATAAGCCTTGTTTAGATATAGCTTTATAATTGAGTTTTGGCCAACAGAAAATGGGCAAAGCATATACCGCTTTCAGGCCCAGCCTCTGAGAATCTCCCCAGTGGAATTCTCCACTCTCTCTGAGAAAAGACGTAGGGGAGGTGGAAGCCAAAAGAGAAGGAACGTGGGTCCCTGAGTGACCTCATGGAAAGCTGTCCAATCTAGACACTGATATAAGAGAGAAGTAAACTTCTATTTTGATAAAATACTTACATTTTAAGGTCTGTGTTACATTAATTAATATGTCCTGAATTAATACACATCCCACACATCCCCATTTGCAGATGAGGAAATAGGCTCAGAGGTTAAGAACTTGTCTAATACTGTGTAGAAGTAAGTGAAGGAGCAGGTATTCACACAAAGCTCTGCTCTTATTCACAGTATTATACTGCCTCACACCTATTTACTTAGCCAAGTCCTACGTCGCTCAGCCATAGCTCCTCTTTAAAATTTTCTCTAGCCCAACTGGAGCAAATTTACCCTCTTCTCAGATCCAGCAGAGCATATCATTGGTATTCTTTCTTTTTAATTAATTCTACACTGCTTTGCTGCATTTCAAGTATTGCATCTATATTTAAGTTTGTTATATGAAAAGGAATATATATATAAATATGTATAACTGAATCACTATTCTGTACACCAGAAATTAACACAACATTGTAAACCAATTATACTTCCATTAAAAAATTATAATAATAAAGTACAGGAAAAAAGCCATAAATTTGGTATAACTTCAACTGCATGTTTCATCTTCCCAACCATACTATTTGCTCTCTTAAGGCAAAGAATTATGTCTCATATTTCTTTGTATCAGTTACAGCCATAGACAGTGTCTCATATGCAGTATATATACCAAGTAAAATTGGCTGATTAAAAGAAATGAGATAGTAAAAGTTATATGCACCAGAAGTAAGAACTTCCTCTCTTCTCTAATAGTGTTATCCCAAGAATAGCACATGTGAGGACTGCTCTTAATCCAACTAATTTACCCTATAACACTGGACAAAACACAAACTCTCTGGGTGTATTTCCTCAGCTGGAAAAATGAAAGAGTTGGTGTAAATTAGTGGTTTCAAAACAGCACTCTAGGGAGCCCTAAGGGTTCCATGAAAGTGCCTGCAGGGGTTGCTCCAGACAACAAAGGGAGACCTACACAGCTTGGATTCCTGGGCTTAGGAATCAGCTGTGCTTTTATTAATTTATATATTAAGTTTCCACATAATATTTTCATTTGAGAATAGAGTTTTGCTGAAAACCTCTGGTTCAGATAGCCTCTAAGATCCCTTTGAATCTAAACTCCTATGATTGTGTTTAGGAAAACTCATGTTAAGTACCACATGCTTAGAAAGAAAAATAAGACATAATCAGAGCTCCCCTAACTTACAGATGAAGTTGGCAACCACCTACACGAAATGAGCATTCCTGAGAATGCAAAAAACAAAAAAAGCAGTCCTAGTCACTTCACATTATTTTCACCATTGTTTGCTTTACTTTAAGGATATCAGTCTTGAAATCATATGCAAATATTGTCAGGAGTAATATAATATGCCACTAACAAACTCTAATACCTGATCATGAATTACTTTACCAGAAAGATTAACAGTGTGAGAGTAAACTGAGCAAGGTTTCTGAAGAAAGGAGGGCACGTGCAGAAGAGACCTTGTATATGAAATTTTGTTAAGAGGGAAGTGTAGGAAGCAGGGTCTAGAGTGCTGCCAAGAAAGGGCAGAGCACTAAAGTCATGTGATGCTGGACTGTGGGCAGAAGGATGCTGAAAAGTCCCCAACAGCAACCTGAGTAGGTTGTTGGAGAAAACCAGAGTCAGACACCTGGTTTTTGTAAGTAAACAAAATCTCTAATTTCAAGAATGGAAAGACCCTGGAAGAAAACCCAGAGATTTGACGTGTTAGGTACTCTGTAAGATGTTTACACACATTACCTCATTAATCATAATAGCTCTTTGAAGTAAGTTACTACTATCAGGTCCACTTTGCAGATGAGAAACCTATACTGAGCAAAGTTAAGTAACAAATTCATTCAACTGAATTCGGAGCCTGGACTCTTAGCCACTATATTATAATTCCCTCATCCTCTGAGTGTTGCTTCTCTAACTTTATTTAGTCATTCACCAAGTATGTTTTGAGTGCCTATCACAGAGCAGGTACTGTTCCAGGAGGTGGGAATACAATAGTGAACAAAACAAAGTTCTGGCTCTATCACAGAGCTTACATTCTGGTGGGAGGAGCCAGGAAAAAAAGAACTCATTAGATAAATAAATGATCAATTAGGTAATAAGAAATGTTAAGAAGAAAAACAAAGCCATAAGAGGACAGAGAATAATCAGAGCACAGAGGGAATTATACAAACTATTTAGGATGGTCAGGAACATCCTGTCTAGTAAGGTGATATTTGAACAGAACCGTGAATAAGGTGAAGGAGCAAGCCAAACAAATATCTTGGGAAAGAGCAGATCAGACAGTAGGAGGCAAGTGCAGAGGCAATCAGGAAGGAACATGTGTGCAGTATTTGAGGAAAGCAAGGAGCTACTGCGGCTAAAGGGAGAGAAGGGGAAAATGATGTTAAGATTAGAAAGGTACTGGAGTCCAGATGATGAAGAACCTGAGTTAAGGGGGAGTCCCAGAAATCCGTGCATGCCTAGCAAGTGTCCTACTCTCACTTCCCTCAGTGTCCCCACTCATCTCTATACTGTTGGCCTCAGGATCATCAGGATTAATCTCATCATGCCCCCTTTCCCTACCACATCAGTCCCTCCAAAAAGCCCAAGACATATCCCCTGGATTCTATTCCCTGTATGGTTATGCACATCGTGTTTTCTGATCCCATCTCCTACTTCCCCCTTCACTATTTAAAATGCTTCTATGCCCTCTCAAACTCAAGGTCAGTTACCTACAAAATCTCCTATACCCTCAGCCTCATCCGTGAATGTTCACTTCATCTTGCTCAAACAAAAACCTGAATCTCCCTAAATAACATTCATTCTTTCCTGAAAACCTCTGGAATGGTGGCTGCTTTCTCTTCTACATGCCTCCTATTGGACCTGGAGGTAAGGTAAGTGTCCCTGTGGCTCACTACCATTTCTAAACAACTCTTCCTCTCTCTCAAAAAAAAAAAAAAAAAAAAGAGAGAGAGAGAGAGAAAATAAACAGAAAAGAAGAAACCTCACCACCTCTGAATCTCATAGCATCACTTTCTCCCTCTGCTAGCTGCTGTTACCTACTGACCCAGAGTCACTTTCTTCATTACTCAGAGATCTTAGCTTCTGGATCACAGTCACTCTCTGCAAAACCATTCCTGAATAATTGCTGATTTCATTTATCTTCTTATACCATTGGCTCTTAAAATTTGTGTGTATGTACATGTGCCCTGAACCCCTCTGGAAGTCTAGACGTGAAACCTTGGGACCACTTCTCAGAATAATATCTTAAATGCAAAATATACAGGATTATTAAAAAAATAATTGTAATGAAATATAGTTATCAAAATATTTTTAAATGTAACATAGTAACACATATGACATTATATAACACTTTAATAAGAAGTTTTGCAGTAGACCTAGTGACTACCATAACTTCACAACAGTGATTAACAGTAATATTTTAAAGGACCTGCAAAAACTGCAACATAATATGAAAATATCTATAATTTCTATTAGAGACAAAGTCACAGGTACTGCTATTACTTTATTGGCTTGTTATGAAATGAAAGAAATGTTAAATTTCAGATATGAATTAGGAAAGATAAAGATGAAATTTTCCCCACTCCAGTTAACAAAGCCCCTGAATTCCATCCATAGACCCCAGGTTAGGAACTACTAACATCATACATGGTCTCTTCAATCCCTGTCCTCTCAATTCCTTGGCTTCCTCTTCTTCAAATATCTTGTCCCTCACCTGACCTTACTCATACCCACAGTTATGAACCCGAGATTATAACATTATCCATATTTGTAACTCTGCCATAATGTCAATTTCAAATATCTCATTCTTTTGTCTTTCTAGTACTGTTCCTCTAGTATCCTAACTCCAAGAGACAGTCCTTTCACACACACTAGGCCCCAATGGTCCCATCACCTTTTCATTGTCCTCCATCCACTTCATGTTCTTACTTCCCTCCTAACTGTCCATTCTCAAGATAAGAACAATTATTCCATTTATATGGATAATTTCATCCCTTCTCACCTATCAAAAAACTCACTCAAGAAACTTCCCTTCTCTTTACATCATGATTCTCATCTTTATCAAACAAAATGATGAAGACCTTACTTCTGCCTGCAGCAACTGATCATTCCTTGCTTTTCCAAAAGTCCTCAAAATAATTGTCTATATACTCTTTTCTCTCATTCCTTCTTAAATCTACTCCAATCAGGCCTCTTTTCCAAATCCCACTATGAATTCACCAAAACCACTTTTGTTGAGGTCATCAGTAACACCTCATTAATAAATTCAGTAGTCATTTTTCAGTCCTACTCTTATTTTGTTCTACGCAGCAGCAGTTTTCCCTTGAAATAATTCCTTCTCTTAACTTCTAGGATATTTGTCTAGTTTTCCTTCAACTTTCTTACCCTGCTCATCTTTGCTGTCTCCCCTACGTCTTTTTGACCTCCCTAAGCTCTTGGAAAGCCCAAAGGCTCAGTCCTTAGGCCTCTTCATTATTCTATATATAATCCTCTCAAAGCAATTTCATATAATCTCCTGGATTTAAATGTCATCTATACATTGATGACTCCCAAAGTTACAACTTCATAATTTACATCTCTCTCCTGAACTCCAGACTTGCATATCCAGCATCCTACACACATTTCAAGTTTGACATGTCTAACTGAAGTTATGATATACACCACTCCCCAACCTACTCCCCCTACAGCATTTGCATCTCAGTTAATGCCTGAGTCTTTGTCATCAAAACTGAGGGCTGCTATACTCTTCTAGTTGCTCAGGCCCCAAGCCTGGAGTCCTCACTGATTTTATCCTGTGTCCTCTAAAACCTAACATTTGGCCCCCAGCTCTCTTTCTAACTTCACCTACCATTACTCTTCCTCTCTCACTCAGCTCTAGTCATGAGAGTAGTCTCCTCACTGTTCCTCAAACACTCTCAGATCAGAATTTTGTACTTGAAGATTTCTACCTGAAAATCTTATCAGATGTCAGCATTCCTTTCTTCATTTTTTAAGGTCTTTACTCAACATTTTTTCTACATTATAACTTATCATTATCCAGCATATTATGGTTTTTACTTATTTCTCTTATTGTGTATCTCCTCCACTAGAATACAAGCTATATATGATAACAAGGATTCTTGTTTTGTTCATTATTGTTCTCCTACTACCTAGAACAGTGCCTATTATATGATAGGTACTTAGAAGTATTTGGTGAATGAATGAATGAATGAATAATGGAAAACATAGAGAGGCAAGTGTGGACATAACTAAGTGACCAGAAAGTCTAATAGGGTCATTAGTCTTTTCTAACTAGAGATATAGTCTTTAGTATCTACAGAGATATTTTAAAAATCACTTTTCATGAAATAAGAACAAAATATAAAGAAAGAAACAATCAAGAAAAGAAAAATCTCTTGAAAATTAGAAATATGAATGTCACAATTTTAAAATCAATTAAAGAAAAAGAAGGCAAAATTGGGAACATCCCATGGAACTTAGAACAAAAAAGAGAAAGGTTTGGAAAAAGAGAGAGATAAGAGAAGCAGAGAACCAGTTAAAAAACAGGGTAGTCGTGGGAAAGGAGAGAAAATTAAGGAAATTTTTTTTTAAACTTCTCTAAGTTGAAGGAGGGTCTTTAAATTGAAAGTCCCCATCAAATACAAAGTAGGGATCAGGATAGAAGACCCACAGCTCACCACATTATTATGTTTTAAATGGAAGGGTAAAGAAAAACTCATACCATTTTGAAAAAAAATTTTTTTAAAGAAGAAAAGAACAAGAAGCAATCTTCTATCTGTCACCCCAAATGAATCAATGCTATTACTTTAAGATCTTGAAATCTTTTCCTAAGATATAAAACCATATAGATAAATTGGATGTCTCCTATTTTCCTTTCCCAATTCCATCATCCATGGTTCTGAAGCAAAATTATTTTTAAACCTAGAATTCCATATCTAGCTAAATTACTAACCAAACATGAGGGTAGCATAAAGTCACTTTCAAATAGGCAAGGACTTAGAAATTTTACTTCTCAGGCACCTTTTCTGAGGTAATTACTTGAAGATGTTCTCCAACAAAACCAGGGTGTAAACTCAGAAAGAAGAAGATGTGGAACTAACCTAGGAGAAAAGAAATCCCAAGATGAAAGATGTGCAGTGGCTCAAGAAATTAATTAACCAGTAGACTCCAAGAAAAATGCCTCCAAAGAAGAACAGAATATATTACAAGCACAAAGGAACTAGATAATATTGACAAGTTGGTAAAGAAATCTTTTTTTTTTCTCAATAAGACAAAATAAAAGTAACTAGAAACTCCAGAAAAACAAAACCTGAATAAGAAGCCATGGTCCAAATATAAAGTAAACTAAAATGTGACATTATTTTGAACAACTGATAAACTATAACACAAGGAATTTTTTTTCTTTGAATGGTGCAAGTGTTGTAACACAAACTAAGGGAAAGGAAATAGGATTAGAAAACACTATGATCTCAATATCAAAAACTATTTTATATAAAACAATTAAAAACAGAATTGGTCAAAAGGGGCCTAAGAAAAGTGGGGTTTAAAAAAACTTGTTTACATATTCCACTTGATTAAAAATGTAACATGATATAAAATAAGAACGAAGGTGAGGATTACTAAGATTGATAGGTAAAAGTGTGATGATGAATAGGATATTCACATAATCTCAAAGTATCTGCTCACAAATTCCTTATTAGTTGCCAAGGGGAAAATAGTAACTTTAGTGGACAAACCTGGCAGACCACACACCTTAATCAAGTAATCAAAGTTAGTAAACATGGACCATGCAGTTTCAATAGGAAGCAAAGCAAAACAGGTGTTAACAAACAGAAGGAACAAGAACAAGAGACACAGAAAGTCTCAGTGAGGATGAAGAATAGTTGGGTGACACTCTACTATCCCCTTAAGTAAAGAAAACTTTCCAGCTTCAACTTTATTCTCACTTTTGACTCATCAACAACATCTTTCACAATTTCATCAGTAGTCACTTATATTAATGACTCTCAAATTACTTGTTTCCAGAATTGAATTCTTTTCTAAATTCTGATCAGAGCTATAGTTCCCAAATGTCAACTAGACACCTTTAACCTTGATTTCTTCAGATTCCTCACATTTACAGTATCAAAATCAGTCTCCGTATCTTCCTTTCCAATCCAACATTCCACTAGGATTCCCTTTCTCAACTAGCAAAATTCATATACAGCCTCATCCAAAAGAGAAACCTCAGCTATCTTCAATTTCTTTCTCTCACACACTGAGTTCATTAATATGTCAATTTTTTAGAATATTTTCAAATATCTACTATATACTATATGCCAGGGAAGAGAAGATTAATAAGACACAAATCCTATAAATTTTCTCACCAAAATATGGTTCAAATTCATCCTATCTTCTCCATTCCCAGTGCCAGAGTCTTTGTAAAGGCCTTCATTATCTCCTACGTGATCTAACTCATCTTCATATCTCCAATCACTCCTCTTCCCTCAAATCTCACAATGGAATTAGTTTTTTTTTTCTCCCTAAATCTCAAATCTGTTCATTTCACCACCCTGTTAAAATTATCAATGGCATAATTAATGTTAATGCCAAATTTAAAGAGCTTGGTCAATCACAAGGAGCAGTATTTTTCTATGATATTTAACAACAAATGTCATTTTAACATATAAGAAGTTTTAAAACAAATTTATTCTGAATAATTTATCTTTATTCAAAAAGATAAGTCTCTGTTGTATATAAAGCTTAACAATTGCTTACAGAGAAACAAGCTAGTGATAAATTTACTCAATGTACCTATTTTAAATCTAAATATTAAAATCTAAGTAATCATTTTGACTCAACAGTTATAGATGTAAATCAACTACACTTTAATAAAAAAAACTTTTAAGTTATAGAAAACAGACAATCTGAGCAAATTCTTATATACATTATCTACAGCAAAATTTTTTTCTCCACTCTATGGTTCTTTTACTCCTTTCAAATTTAGAACTTACTTAAACCCAAATCCAATTAAGTGTTTTTTATACTGAAGTAGAAATGAGGATACGGATGTGACAGAGTAAAGAAGAAAAATAGTTTCTGAAAAATATGAGCTGAGCATCAAAATGTCTGTACTCTTTTATACAAAGATTCAGTGGAGCATCTACATTAGCCTGAATAGGGTAAAGCAGTAGCAGAAGTGTAGAGTAGAAAAAGTAGAGGAAATAGAAGATTATGCTTTGTTCTACAAGCATTACTATGTGCAACCTTGAACTGTGTATTTACCATTAAATGAACTCAAATGCTCAGCATAGATCTTATACTCTTGAAATCTAATTTCTAAGTAAAATAAGATTTATTATCAATCTTCAGATAAATGTAAGGAAAATTATTTCATAAAAGAACCATTGGTATAAAAGGTTTTTCTTCAAGAATTTATGAACATAAGTAGGTCATAAGTAGTTTTAAGCTATGTTAATTATCAGAGAAAGATACTATAGAAAGAGACCTAAGGAGGCAATCGGTGCCATGGTCTCCTGCCATAATACACATACATACACATATGCTTTTAAGCTCTTCATCAATGATTGAGTTTTGTTTATGCATTAAGGCTATCGTATTTGAATAGAAAAATGTAAACCTAAGCGGAAACATGAAGTTTCGCTCATTCTTCTACTCAGTAATACAAAGTTTTAAAAAGAGTTCTTACTTTGAAAAGTCAATGCAAACATTATTAAAAAGCTTAAGAGCAAAGGAGCAGAAATAATTTTAATAATTTTACCATCCCTAGGTAAACCATTTATATTTTTTTTAATCTGGAGAAAGACATTTACATTGTGAATTTATTTCCCCATCAGAAATTTAAAATTATAACATCTACTTACCAACCCAACACAGTTGCTTAAAGCCACTTTAGTTGTACTACGTTGATCTTGCAAGTATCCTGTGTAATGACAGTTGTCTAAAAAATCATGTTTCCACTGGGGTCCATCTTTCCCCCAATATTCTACTGTAAAATGTTTGGATACAAAATCTGTGTTGAGAGTCAAGTTTAGGTGAAAGTGCTTGCCATAGGCTGAAAGTTTAAAAAATAACTTAGATACTGCCTGCTGTGGATCGATAGGGTCCATACTCCGTCTTCTCCTGGAGTGTTTATCATTTTTCACAGTAAAGCTGAGAAAAGCTCCATTTTGATCAACCCTTATTGGAATAGTTAGCTGGTAGTGTTCTAGATAAGTCAGGAATTCCTCTTTGTAGTCACAAGGCAGAGAATCCAGAAAAAACACATGGAAGAAAAGAAAATTTAACAGAACAAAGAAGTAGCAGTATAAATAACAAATATATCAGTTAAAACTATGCATCATTACATGAGAGGTATGAACAAAACATGTTGCATAAAATAAAAATGAAATAGTAAAAGTTTAAAATCTAAAGATGAATGGAGCTCCAATCATTTCATTCTTTAAAATAATATTATTTTAAAAGGCTTTTTTCTTTTATAAATTTATTTTAAAAACATTAATTCTAAGAGCTAAATTCTACAGTAAATATGAATATTTTATATTGAAGTAAAAAACAGTGAAAAGTACACATATAAAAGAACAGAATTTCATTCAGATAAAATATAT
This sequence comes from Camelus bactrianus, assembly GCF_048773025.1. Taxonomy (NCBI): domain Eukaryota; kingdom Metazoa; phylum Chordata; class Mammalia; order Artiodactyla; family Camelidae; genus Camelus; species Camelus bactrianus. The sequence goes on from NC_133541.1 coordinate 45,313,651, forward strand.
TTATAAAAGCTATCCAAAGGAGTTTATATAGAATCTCTATAGCCTTGGTGAATTTTTTTTCAGATTATCAGTCACAGTGTAAAATACAGCAGCCACTTTGGCAGTTCCTCAAAAAGCTAAACATGGAACTACCTGCCATCTGACCTAGCAATTCCACCTTTAGGTATCTTTACAAGAGAAATGAAGACATATAGCCACACAAAAACTTGTATATGAGTGTTCACAGCAGCATTATTCATAATAGCCAAAAGGAGGAAATAACCCAAATGCTCATTAACTGATGAAGGAATAAATAAAATGAGGTATATTCACACAATGGAATATTATTCTGGAATAAAAAGGAAAGCAGTAGTGATACATGCTATGGCATGAATGAACCTCCATAATAACTGCCTTCAAAACCAAAACTCATTATCTAATATTATAAAAACACTATGCTAAGTAAAAAGAACCAGTCACATGATTCTATTTATATAAAATATACAGAATAGGCAAATCTTTATGGACAGAAATACATTAGAGGTAGCCTGGGGCTGGCAGGGAAGGTGGTTTAGAAGGAAATTGGGAGTGACTGTTAATGAGCACACAGTTTCTTTTGGGGGTGATGAAAATATTCTAATATTGATTGTGATGATGGTTGTATAACTCTACAAATTTACTGTAAACCTTTGAATTGTATACTTTAAATGGTTGATTATATGGTATGTATATTATACCTCAATAAAGTTGTTTAAAAATCATCACATTGACAAAAAATTCAAAGTACTATTAAATATATTTTCCTCACTTAGGCGTACTAAATATTACCAGTCTACTTCCTTAATCACATCTCCCTTTACCTAAGTTTACCATTAAAAAAGAACCAAATGTCTTCAAATTACTTCACTGTCTATACATGGAGTTCATCCACAAATATAAACTCCCATGAAACCATGATCAAATGGGAAAAAAATGAAAGACAATATTTATTTCACTTCTTATAAATAAAAGTTCATACTAAATGCTTTGACTTTGTTGATCTACCTTGAGAGCCACATTTTGTACACATGGACTTCTGGATTTCTACATCAATTTGTAACAGCCTTGAAAATCTGGCTCATCAGCACCAAAAAATGATCTGTTACTATACATTCATGAGAGGAGAATCCAAAAGGTATGGTTTCAATAATTCTATAAGAATTAGACTGACCTAGGAAAACAAAATGACCTTCCCTTCCTGGGACCTCTGTTAAGATCTTTTCTATGATGTAAAGTTCAATTCTATGTATTAAAATTATAGGGATTTATGGATTCAAATTTGAAAAGTTAAACTTCTTATAACTCTTACTCTTTTATCCAGCTCTTACTCCTTAGATGAGAGTTCTTAAGTTTGGAGACTTTTTTTTTTTTCACTAAAGGTCCATATCAGAAGGATACTACATCAGAATTTGTCTGGCTTCTTGCTTTTATAGGACAAACCTTTGGATTCCTTTTGAACATACCTTGCCTATAAACCCTAGGAATGAGTGAGCCTATTAAAGTTTAGGATTCAAAAGAAGAGTCCTGAGTCTATCTTCTGAGAAAGACCAGTCAACCCTAAAAATGCAGTGGATGTGAAACACTAGTAGACAGACTCTTAAAGCCTTTAACACTTATGAAATTAGCACTGAAACACTTATGAAATTAGCACTGAATTGACACAGTAGGACTCTACTCCTACCACTGCATATCCCAAAGAAGACATTCACCCAACCTAAATATTTAGTCTTTTCTCGTCAGATTAATAGCAATATTTTTGTCAGTTTCAAAAGCAGGAATCCTACCTTGAGAACTGTATGAAAGTCTGTGGTCACTATGAAATTCCGATGAAGCCATGATGAGGCTCAAAATCCAGGTCAACGACTTCCACAAAATTTCCATAATTTAGAAAACTGGATGATTTTTTAGAGGGCTACCTATGTGCTAGAGAGTCAATACCATACCAAAATCGAAGCATAACAACTTTATTTCTTTAAAACTTCTTGAGAGTGAGTTATTAGATGTTCCACTACTTAACGGGTACTTTTTTCCAACATCCCATACTTTCTTCTATATCTGGATTCATTTTCTCAATCCAAAATGAAAAAAAAAAAAAAGATGGTGAAATTTTCATAAGCAGAGCATTAAGCTGATTAGCTATGAAAGTACGGCCATTTTCTAACCTAGAAAAACAAACAAAAAAAGTTTAAGGTAAATGAAAAATATACTGAATGGACAGATCTATATTGCTGAATGCTTGCCAAAGGACATATACTACACAATAATATAATTAAATCAGACCAATGTTGTGCTTTGTAATTTAAATAAACATTCACAAGACTAAACACAGAATTAGAAAACTAAATGGTTAGCAGGATAATGCCAGAGCTACTTAATAATCAAAGATGGAATTTGAAAGGGAATCATAAAAAGTCTCTTTTTAAAACTTTGAAGATATTGTACAAGTATCTAAATAAATAGATAAAATAAAAAACAAGCTGACTTCACAGAGTTCATTTTATGAAAGTGATAAACAGTATGTGATCTCATTTCTTAACATGCTTTTCAGTACTCTCCTATCCAGAGACTGACTTGTTGCTTTATGAGGCACTTATCATTTTTTCCTTAAGAGAGTGCATCTAGAAATACACAGTGGCACTGAGCAACTGTCTGTGAAAGCTCACACAGTAGCATAAACTAAACTTCTAAAAAGTTGAAGCATATTTACAGTAACCCTGGACTCTATCTGGAAGTCTTATATGAGTCATAAGCAACACATATGAAACAATTTAATCTAGAATGTAACTGTAAAAAAAGAAATTAATTTTATGAAAAGAATTTTTAAAAATTCATCTCAGGTATCACAACAGATTTTATGTACTCTCCTTTCGACTTACAACTTCACTCAGAGTCCATGAATTCACATTTTATATAAAACAGTAGCATAGTTGGCTACCTGACGTCCCAGCATACAGCACTTTAAAAGAAAAAAATAATGGGATTAGAAACTAGCTCTCTGAAAGCATTAAAGTGACAAAAGAAGAGGAAAAACTAGAAAATAGTTTTAGAACCCCAAAGCAATACAGTTTGGGATAGAGGCAAATGGCCCTTATATAGCTTAACAGTTCATATTGTGTATATGACTGTGTTACAGTTCAATATCTGATATTCAAAACACTATGCCTGAGTCAGGAATAAAAGGTTAAATTACTACTAATAAGATAACTTACTGCTATGATAGAGAAGTACACAAAAGATATTATAGAAAGATTTTCATCCCAAATCCTTAGTATATAGTATTATCATATAATAATTCCATATTTGTTGGTTGAAAAAAATGAATGAGTAAATGAATAAATAAATAGTGATTAAAATAGTCACTTTAGGTATATTAAAGGATATTTAAGGTTGATTGTAAAATTAACAAATGTCGAATACTTCATTCCCTATAATGCTATAAATATTGGTAATTACAACCACAATCATTTAGTCTCTTATGTCTGTCTCTACAAGTTATTAAACTGCTCAACCTGGAAAAACTAATCCATTAATCAACAAATACTGTCTTACTATGTTTTTTAAATGATGTTATGCCAACATGGGGATAAGAAAAGATTAAGATACAGTCGTTGTCTTAGGGAGCTCATAATCTAAGGAACAAAGGAAAAATTAGGACAGACCGACATATGCCATAATAAAGTTATGAAAGGTGTTAGAGGAGATCAGATGAGGGGGATGAGTTGTAAGTCAAAAAAGAATGAGTGAAGAAAGTTCATGAAAAAAAAGTAGCATTTGAGATAGGCTCTGGAAGATGGAAGTAATTTCACAAGTCCAGTTGCTGGGGGCAATCCTAACAAATTAAAGAAACAGATTCCACAAAGTCTAGATAGCAAGAAAAAAAGGAAAATAGTATCAGTAAAAGTAGTAATAGTAAGTTTGGTCCTTGTGCAGAAGACTAACAGGTAATAGAAAGGTAGTTTAAGGTCAGACCAAAAGTAAAGAGAACTTTAAATATACATTACTTCTTTTAACATTGACAAAAATCTTGTAAAGTAGGTATTATTGCCCCTGAATCAGGCAGAATCTACAATGGTCCAATGATCCTACCTCCTGATATCCTTGCCCTTGTATCCATCCTCTTTCTTTGAGTAATTTGATTCTAACCAATAGAATACCTCCACACTGATGGAATGTCACTTCCATGATAAGATTACAAAAGATTCCGACTTCCACCTTTCTAGTAGTCTCTCCTTATTGGCTTTGATGAAGCAAGTCGCCATATGGAGAGGCTCACATGGCAAGGAACTGAGAGCAGCCTTCAGATAACCACTAGCAAGTAACTGAGGCCTTCAGGGCAATAGCTTACAAGATACTGAATCCTGCCCGCTAATATGTGAACTTAGAAGGATACCCTCCCGACTCAAGCCTTCTGTGGTGACCCCAGTCCTTGTCAATGCTTTGACTGTGGCCTCGCAACAGTTCCTGAAACACAACACAGAGCTAAGCCATCAACCACAGAACTCCTGAAATCACAGAAACTGTGAGTTAATAAATGTGTGTTGTTTTCAGCTGCTAAGTCTACAGTTTTGTTTTTGTTTTTTGTTTTTTTTGCAGCAATTGATAACTAATACAGCTGCCAGTTTACAAATAAGGAAGTTGAAGCCCATAGTGGCCACACAGCTCAAAAACAGCAGAGCCCAAATTCATACATAAGATTACCTGGCTCCAAAGTCAAAATTCTTTGTATGACATCACACTTCCATTTCTAGCTACTCGAATTTAAATATTTAATAGCAATTGCATACAACCAGATATTCATAAATGACACAGGTTAATTAACATGAACAGTTTTAAGTAACTTGATACAAAAAATTGCTTCATCTCAAAATTACTTCTGTGATGATTTAGAAGTGACAACAGACACTATAAATCCTTTCTCAGGAAAAAAAAACCTCTAAAGAGATTAAATCACACCATTATTTAATAACAGTAGAATTGACTCTTGAACAAATGTGGGTTAGGGGCACCGACCTTTTGCAAAAATCTGAATATAACTTATCATAGGCCCTCCACATGCATAGTTCCTTCAGAGGGGATTCAACTAATTGAGGATTATGTAGTAGTTCAGAATTGCTATTGAAAAAAAAAATCCTTGTAAAAGTAGACCTGCACAGCTCAACCCTGTGTTGTTCAAGTGTCAGTTGTAAAGAAAAAAATCCAGTTATCTTGCTTTCCAACCTACTTACCTACAGTCTGCAACTCCATAATTGTTGCTTCATAAACACTTACTCTTCATTGTTTTAATATTTATCAGATTACTTGAGTGTTTTGCAGAAAACTGTCTGACATTGAGTGAGTCCCTCATATACTTTAATCTTCCGTTTAAAGAGGAATATATAATTAACACATTTGAGTTAATTTTCTAGTAGTGATGATAGATTTGTAGTGAATCATTCATTCTTTTTTCCAATTTTCCTGGGCTCTGAAACTGACAAACTTACAATATAGTTAGCTGGGTTTAGGGAACAATTTTTTTTTCCCCTTGAGAAATTTTCTGCTCTTCACAGTTTTTTAACTCCCACTCTCACCATTACTAGAACTGTCCTATAAATGCTCAAGATAAGTAAGCCAGTGGCATTGAGAGGAAAAGTAGTATGTAACTACTTGGCCAGAAGTAAACTAACAGTTCTTTTAAGGACCTGTAGTAAGAAGGGCATTGATGTATAATAGAAAGAGCAGGAGCTTTGAAGTTAAGCAAACCAGAGCTACAGTCTTGGTTCCACCACTACATATGGTACCTGGCACATGGGCACTCAAGAAATTTGAATTTCTTTCTCCTTTCTCACTACCCTCTTCCCACTCCACATTTTTCAGGGCCCCAGTGCCAGTGAAGAAACTTACAATAAGAAAATGAGTTGGCTTAAGCTCAATTACAATCCATAATGATTAACATATCTAACCACTGCTAGTCATGTACACAATAAAAATAAGTGGGAGAACCTACTTTCTGGCACCTACTGGTGAGGTTAATCTGGACATCATTAATAAATATACATAGGCACTAGCTTTTCGAGATATGGTTTCCAAAATTCAGATGAACATTAAAATACTACACAATTGTCCCAAAATCATAATGCATTAATTCTTTAAATTGTATGGTAGATTATGCTGTGGAAAGCACAAAGGCTTTGAGTCCTGGCTTGACTCCAACTTAACCTCTCTGAATCTGCTTCCTCATCTCTAAAACCATGATAATGTTATCTACCTTACAAAGACTTGTTGAGAGATTAAATTAGATTACACATGATGTAAAGTGTCCACACACTTCATTTTAATGGTTACATAAATATGAGCCCCCTTCTTCTGCTTATCTGAGTCATCACTTTTCAAAGGCCTTCCTTCAAAAAATAGCTTCATGTTCCTCCTTCCCTTAAAAATGTGGAATTGCTGAATATGATGATGTAATCAATCGACCAATAGGTTATACTCTCTTTCAGAGCAAACAGTAAAGAAGAAGTCATGATAATTGGGCTTACAACTATTAAAAATTTGAAAAGAGAATCAAAACTTGCATTTTACTTTGATTTCACATATGCTTTTTTTCCCTAATACAAATGCACCAACTGGTAAAGTTAAGGGATCATTTACCTGCTTCCATGGATCAAAGCTAAACTAGCTAAGTAGAAATAAGATCAGACAACTTGTGCTTCAGTGACTCCCTCAGTAGTCTGCCCTGGTTGAAGAGTACTTACTTGTCTTTTTCCTCTATCATCTTTACTTCCCACTCAAATGATCTAGGAGTAGCCAAGGTAATGATTTCCTCCCATGAACTATTATTATGGAGCTAAAGAACACGTCTAACATCCTTTTCAACTTCTCTCATCCATCTTAAGTCTGGTTATTTCTTTTAAAGCTGATTCGGTTTTTTCACATAGGAAGCAACAATACTGTGCTTCCTTCAGGTTATTCAATTTTTATATGTGAAAATTAACTTCTCATCTCATTTTCCATTTATTCTCCCAACAAATATTTATTGTCACCCACTATATGCCAAGGCTTGAAGTACAAAGGATTCCAGGTCATTCATCAATTTTGTGAGATTGGTTACCAAGGAAGGATGTAGTTAAAGACACTCAAAAGTTACCTAACAAGAAAAGGTAATAAGCCAAAAGCAAAATTACAAAATATTATTCTATAAAAATCAAGCCCTAAATTAAATATAGTCCCAAACTTTTTTTCCAGATGGAAAGTTAAATATATGTTATCTGTATTAAAACTTCTCTCTTGAAAAATAGAAACACATTTTTCTCTTGAGGTTAACTCAAAATGTTGATAATCAACTATGTCTTTTGGTAGAACCAAAAGAGCTATCCATCTCTTCCACCTTTTACTCTTCCCCCGAAAAAATGCTCCAAAGAATGTGCTATTAACTCTCTTAATATGTTACCTCTCTTTATTCTCTCACAAAAAGCATACACAGGGTAAGATCTGGCATAGAGGCCTGTGCTAAACCACTAGTAGCTACTAATGGTTGCTAAGGAAATGAAGAGGAAGTGGTAAGAGTAGACAAGAGTAGCAATTAATCTTACATGTATTGGCCCAGACATGAAAAGTATTAAAATATTTAAGGTCTTGAGGTTAGAGGTTTTCCCCTTGAGAATCACAAAAATATTTAATACCACAACATATATTTCATTTGCTGCCATTTGTGAGAAATGAATGAACCTGGACTTGTTTGAAATCAATGTATTTGCCTCTACAGCTATTTTTCAAAAATCCAAAACACCAGTGATCACATATAAACACTAAATTAATATAAACCAGAACTACAGCTACCACTTTGGTGAAACACAGGAAAACAATTATCTCCAAAAATAATTTTCTCAATTTCCTTTCAACTATACCAGTTTTATGTTACACTTCTTTTCCTGTCATGAATTTTGAGAACTGTCATTCACACATTTAAATTTCAGCCTAATCAATATAAGCTTAAAAAGGAAAGAAAAAGGAAGAAAATTTGTATGAGAAATTTGAACATAAAAGAATATGTTGAAAATCACACTCCAGAATGTTTTTAAAAGTTCCAAGCAATGGTTCAGTTTCCCCTTTCCTGCCCCCGTTTTGCACACCCTCACCCCCCACCGCCCCCCCATCCCACTTCACCCAGACAGAGGGTAACAGTCTGAGCTGCCCTGGTTGAGTTGATCCTAAAGTTAACATTCAGCAGCCCATTTCCAGACAGCAGCGCTAAATCTATTTGGATAAAACGCGTGTGACCCAGACAGTTGGCATTTGGCCCAAACGCGTTGCACCGGCAGCTCAAATAAAAACAAGAGTAAGAAACTCACTCTCTTGTTCCCTCTCAGTGCGCTTTCTCACTCTCTCGCTCTCTTTGCCTCCAGTACAACAAGGAAAGAAATTACCAAAGACAGGAATTGTAGTATACATTATCACAAGGCAGCTTTCCAATGACCCCTCCAGCACAACCCCCTCCCCCACCAATCTCTGAACTTTGATCTCATATACCATATATACAGACATACCCCCATATTCAAGGCTCCGGAGGGTTATGAGTCTAGCACGTCCCAAGTGACCAAAAGTAAATCAAAAACACACATTTCCATCTCTTTGATTAGCCTATTAAGAGCTTAACATATCCCTGAGCATCGAGGCTATAGCTAGCACATTAATTCTGCCCTCTAGCCCAGGCATAAAATATGCACTTGTCTGACTACTTAAGACACTGACTTGAAACTATAAAATGCAGAAGGTTTTTCTTTAAGAAAACTGGAAATCAGTTTCAAATACACATCATTATTACTTTCCCGATTACTTTTTGGTGATTAAAGACCACAAAAATCATAATCAAGTCACACTTCACAAAACACGTCTATTTGTATAATAAACGTATCTTTTTTGCATCATAAAATATTTGCAAGACCCAGAATTCTCCATCCCCCGACTAGTCTGGAGTTAAAAGATTTCTATCTGTAAAATGAGTTCAGTCAAGCTCACTCATTGCCATTAAAAAAAAAAAAAAAACAGACACAGAAAAAAGTTTTCTACGCGTTATTCGGAAGACAAGCAAAGCACAAGTTTTAATTAAAAAAAAAAACGGTTTCATTGAATATTGTGAAGTCTTCCTTACCGTTTTCATCTTCAAATTCTGATAAAAAGTAAGTTTCAAACAATAGAGATTGCACTGGACGACTCACGTACTCCCTCTCCTCTTTAACTTTTTTTTCTGCCCCCCTTTGCAAAGCCACAGCAGTCAGTTAGTTATTCTGCAGCCAGAATAAAACCCTATAGTCTGACTAACCCGGGCTTTAGAGAACGGACTTTCCGATTTGGCAGAAAAAGAGATGCCTTCAATACATCCAGGCTATCATCCTGAGATGTTGCCTTTGCAAAACCCCCTTTCTCTCTCGCACCCCCCTCCAAAAAAAAAAGGAAAGAAAAAAAAAAAAAAAAAAAAAAAGAAAGGAAGGAAGGGGAAAAAAAAGGCTTAATGGGGGTGGAAGTGGTGCCCTCTCTTCCTGGACAGCTTTAGTGCCTTTGCTATGCAAATAACATGTGAAGAGCATCAAAAGGTATCAGGAGAAAAGAAGACAAGAGGAGCAGGAAGGGCAGCAAAGTTTTGTTGAAGTAGCCCTAGATCTCACTACCGGCCCCCAGCCAACTTGAATTGCAGCAAAATTTTGGCAGCTTTTCCTCGGAGGCAGAGCACACTGACGTCAGTCTGCAGATGTGCTGGGCTGCGTCGGGTGCGCATGTGTCCTGGGCCGTCACGTGGAGGGGGAGGGGAGGTAGAGGTACAATCGGGGTAACCAACTACCAGCCATTCAGAAGGGCTTAGACAATGTCAACTTTTCCACCCTGTGAATGAGAGAAATTCTGGCCCTTCTAACCTCAGTCCCCTTCCCCACTCCGCCTCTTTTCCTCCTCCTCCTCCTCTAACCTCTTTTTAGAAATTCTAGCCTGGATTGTGATTAGTTTCTTAGTAAAGGGAAGGGGGAGGGAGGATGAATGGCTTTAGATGAACTAATGTCACTGCTAAAATCTCTGGTGCCCTTCTCCATGTATTTTTCAAAAAATCAACGCAACAGAAATGTTAAGAGTTGCACATAAACAGTGTCTCTGGGGAAACTACAACAAACTTCGATCACTGGCAGATTTCAAGACTCGGTAGCTACATGTGCACAAAATGCCTGTGTTTTCTTTATATATCTCAACAAATAAAATTGTCACCAAAAGGGAGAGTAGACTAAAATAAACTAAGACCAGCACATTTTCCATCTGATTACCGACTTCAGGTTATGTGGAGCTTTAAAAGAAAAGAGAGAGAGAGAGAGAGAGAGAATAAGTGGGGGAGGAGAGGGAGCGGGGGGAAGAGAGAGAAGCTTGCATTATTTCCAGATGAGGGTGAGACTGGATGGTGTTTTAAAGTGCAACCGGGGAAAGCTACAAGAGGATTGTATTTTTTTTTAAGTCAGTACATTGAATGAAACTTCAGTGACTGCCCAAATGAAAATAAAACCGAAGTCAGACCCCAAAAGGGGAAGGGGGGTGGTCAGAAATCCTGCTGCGATCTCAAGATAAACAAACAAAACCTCAAAACTGGTTCTTCAAGCTTCCTAAATCCACCCTCCCCGCCCCCTCCCCACCACTCCATACACACCAGCTGCCAGTCCATACTTTAAGAATAAAACACAGCTACAACGTAGCACTTTCACTTTCATTTGCTGGGAGAAAGCCACTGGCATTAAACGGTGGGGAACATACCCAAATATGTTATCCATGTCCTAAGCAAGCAAACAAAAGTTTGGCACACAAATCGGAAACAGGAAAAAATGTGAAAATAGCTCAGGACAAATGCTGCCTTTCAGCGGTGTAATCTGCTGCATCATTTATCTGTCTCTACAGTAGAGAATAGGGCAGGGAGAGGTTTAAGAGTTTCCGAGGGCGGGGGGGGGGGCGGGGGGTGGGCCCAAGGGGGGCGGGAATTGACGCCTTGAAATTCCAGTCCGCAGTTAACGCCAAGTCAATTTCCGATGGCCAGAACCAGAAAGGGGAATTGGACCGGAGGGAAGGGGGTGGGGAGAAGGACCTTTCTGAATACCAGCTCTTAAGTTTCAAGCTTCTGTTAACATTATTGCTCATTTGATTTTTTTTTTTCCTTCCTACACCGGAGGTAGTAGGTGTAATTCTTCTGGTGAATACATGAATAGTTGGCTAAAAGAAGGCATGAATCAGACTGAGGACATCCAAGAATAGAGTTATTTCCATTCTTCTTTGAGGACTGAAAGGGGAAAGCATCTGTCCACAGTCAATAGTCCTCATCTTGACCTTAATCAGTAGTATTTGGCTCAGTGCCATTTAAAACGTAGAAATATGTCCTATGGTTGGAATTGACAGTTTTAAATAAAGATGATTCATATGGGGCTATTTAGATATAGATATATAGATAGATATTTGCATTAAAATACACAAGATGGTTAATTTCTTAGCAATAATTGTAAACAGCAAAAATACAGTGGGCACAGAGCTGGTTTTGCATCAAACCACCTTTTAAATAGTTGTTGAACTTTACCCTTAATTTTTTAAAAACTAGCAGTAGATAGACACAGCCAGAAGAGAAAACTAAAGTAAAGATATGAGTAGTAATCATCTGTATAAACCATCTGAAAAGTTTTTACTCTCAACTAAGACAAACTGCCCTAGGAAATAGCAGTACTGTAAAGGAAAGGAGCTTGCTTACTCAATGAGAAGTGGACTTTGGCTAATTACTTATTCAAAGAGTGCCATCCTGCGTCTAAACAGAGAAATGAAAAATTTCCAACAGATTCCTTTCCTTCAAATGATTGAGGTAAGAAAAACAGTATGAGTAAGGGTGAAAAATTGTTAGCATGAGAACTGATGAAGGGCTAATAACTTTTTGTGTGTATGTGTACATTTTAATTGTGTTACATAAAATGCAAACACTTTCAAAAGTAGAAAAATAGTACAATGAACCCCAATGTATCCACCATCCAGTTTCAACAAGTGTCAAACCCTGTTGCTTGTTCCACCCCACTGGATTACCTTGAAACCAATCCCAGGTAGCATTTCATTGAGTCCACTAAATATTTACCTGTATTTATAAAATATAAAGACTAAAAAATAACCACTACTATACCACTATTATTACTCTTAAAACATTAATAATTCCTTAATTTCATCAAATATCAGACTTCCTCAATTGCAAATACAGATTTTAAAAAACTTTCTATTGGAACCAGGATCTATATACTGAATTAGGTTGATCTATCTTGTATGTTCCTTTTAAAAAAACTTTTTATTAATGTAAAATATTCATATAGAGAAGTACATAAATATATAATTTGATGAAAAGTATTTAGTCGAATAAATTTTCACAAAGAAACCTACCCATGTAACCATGTAATTCTTTTAATCTATTGGTTCCTCCTCACTTCTTATCTTGTAATATAAATACTATATTAATATCTTGCCATCTTAATACTATGTGTAGCACTTCTGTTAGCATGTACATGCTTTAGGGTAATATCCAGGCATTATTACTTTTTCTTTTTCTTTCTTTCTTTTTTTTTTTTTTTTTTTTGGTGGGGGGAGATAATTGGGTTTGTTTGTTTGTTTAGAGGCGGTACCAGGGATTGAAATTGAATTAAATGAAACAAATTTAAATCAAACCCTGAGAGAACTTAAGTTGATATAGAAATTCTTTAAAATTTTTATAATGACCAGTCCTTTACTCTTTGAAAACTTTTCCCTCCAGCTTTCCTTCTCTTTCTGTTTAATTAAGAGATGAAGATTTATGTGCAAAGTAGAGTTAATAGCAAACCCACTACTTACATCTAAAAAAGAGCTTTGCTATCAGTCTTTAGAAGCCTAATTAAATCTAAGTGGACAGGCCCTTTCAGAAAATCAAAGAAGGAATAAATGGAAATTTGGGAGAAGAGTGAGTTTGTATGTATGCATGTATATGTGTATGTATTTCAGAAACTGAAAAACAGAAAGGCAGGAGAGTTTCAGAGCCAAAGAATAGGGACTAAGGAACTTTCAGAGATAAGAATAAACTTCTACCTTATAATTTTTAATATATTAGCAAGTGAATGAAATTTAATGTTTTTAAGTTAAAAATTAAGGCGTTTCTTAAAATTAGATTGTTGGCTTGTATTTTCAGAAAAAATTAGATGAAGAATTCTGATTTTACGCTTGCTTGACATTATTAAATTGGAGCAGGTGACTATCTCTAAAGATGATAAATTTTGAATTCTACCTCCCAGACATTAAAACCAGATTTAACACATTAAAACCAAATTCAATACGTTTTCTACACAAAACATTTTATTCTTTCAATGAGACTGGATGTGAATTTGATATGGTGAAATATTTACTAATCTTTTAAAGGACTATTGTAGGATATCTTAAGGTGCAAAGGCTCAAAGCATAAAGGAAAAGACTGGTAAGTTAAAATTTATTAAATGGAAATTTTAAAACTATTAAAAAGTAAAAACAAAAGCCAGAAAGTGGGAGAAGAATTTGCAACACATATAACTGAGACATAATGAATATCTAGAATATTGAAAGATCTCTCACAAATCTATAAGGGACAGGCCAAAAAAAAAAAAAAAAAGGAAAATGGCATAAATAGGAAAGTCACAAGAGGAAAAAAGCTAATGACCAATAAATGAAAAATGATATGTTCAGTCTTGCTAGGAATCATGGAAATGTAAATGTTTCTCTTTCATCAGAGTGGCAAAAATGTTAAAATTTGAAAATATCAAGTGTTTGGGAGGATTGGGGAAACTGGACATCTGATATACCACTGATGGGAGTGTAAATTAAGGGCAAACATCACAAAGAAGAATTTGGCAATATCTAATAAAGAGGAATATGCGCATAGCAGTCTTTGACTTGGCCATTTTACTTTTAAGTATATAATCTTAAGAAATTCTTGCACTTGAGAATCCACATTAATAATCACGGCAACACTATTTGTAGCAGTGAATAATGGAAACAACCTAAATGATTATCAATTGGGAAAAAAGTAAGTTGTAATCTATTCCCACAATGGAATAATATATGGCAGTTAAATGACAGACTACATCTACACATGTCAATGTGGATAAATTACATATTAAGTTGAAATGCTCTAATAGGATATATTATGATTCAAACTGGGTACGATGTATAAAATTTAACATGATACTGGGATAGGAAATGTATAATTTATAAAATTTTAAAATTATGATTATTTTTAACATCAAATATATATATCAAACTTACCAAAGTATGCAGAGGAAGAACGTACAGTACCTTGAAGGTCAGTTACCTAGGGGAGAAAGAGGAGAGGATGGGATTAAGGAAGAGCACAAAGTGGTCATCAACAAAATCTGTAAAATTTTCTTTGAAAAACAAAACAACATAAATTATTATCATAAAATGTTAACATCTACCAATTCAGGGTATTGAGTGTACATAGGTAACTATTATTTTAATCTCTGTATAGTTGGTATAATTTACAGTTTTACAAAAAGGCGAAAAAAGAAAGATTACTGTGATTTGTTATTACAATTCATCTGGCAATTTCAAAAAGAGTTAAAATTTGCAATTACCAATACACTGGTACACTACAGGTGAGCAAAGCAAATTAAAATTCATGTATTAAATTTTACCTTACAATTTTAGTCTTTATACCCAAAATTTTTACCTTAGATAGTGGCAAAAAATAATTTCATTTTAACCTCTTTCCTTATTTACTTTCTTATTAAGACTATGAGATCAAAAGCAGGAATTTTTTTAAAACTTGAGAAGGAAAGTGTGGGTATAATCAATGGTTTATAACTTTACTATACAAATATCTAATATTCAAAAAGGAGGAGAAGATGCAAAGAGTATCACTGAGCTAACAGCAAAGACCCTGATATGCCAATAACAAATGCCTACTCTTCAGCATTGTGCAAAAGGCAAAGAAGTATAAAAATATAAGGCAATGTTCCTTTCCTCAATAAGGTTACAGAAAAATTGCAATAAGTTACATAACTTAGTGACATATTTTGTAAGTGCTATGGGCTTCAAATAAGGGAACTCAGTGAAGTCTAAATAATGATTTTTCAGACATCCATGTTGCCAAATCTTGTCAATTTTGTAGTTCTTTCTTGAACTCCCAACAACATCCACCTCAGTTGATCACTCTCAAATTCTGGAAATGCTGAATGTTCCTCCCTCAGGATCTTGACACTATACTTTTCTAGCTTTCCTCCTCCCCTAATGGTCCTTCCTCCTCTATTCAGTCACTAAATATTTAAATGCCCATTCCTGATACCCATTCTATTCTCTGTCAACTAATTTTTCCTTTGATTAATGCACCCTTTTTCCACAGCTTTAAAAATCATCTATATGTCAACGGCTCCTCCATCTAAATATCTATTCCATTGTATCTGATGGGCAATACAAACTTCATGTGACATAAACAGAATTCAGCTTATTTCTCTGTCTTTTCTATCTACTAAATAGAACTACAATTCACTAACTCCTTAGCCAGTGTGCCCTCTTCAGTCTACTTTTCAGTTTTCTTAATATTTTCATAACGTGTCAAGTTTTCAGCTGTACTTAGCAGGAGGAATAGAGAGAAGTGTGTCTATTCCATCTTAATCAGAAACTAGAATTCTTCTCTGCTATGGTCTAAATATTTGTGTCCTCCTAAAATTCATATGTTGAAATACTAATGCCCAGTGTGATAGTATTAGGAGATGGGGCTTTCAGGAGGTGCTTAGGTCATGAGGGTGGAACCCTTGTAAATAGGATTAGTGTTCTTATAAAAGAGAGCACACAGAGATCCCTCATCCCTTCCACCATGTGAGGACATATGGAGAAGTCACTGTGAACCAGGAAGAAGGCCCTCACTTGATCATGCTGGCATCTTGATCTCAAGACTTCCAGCCTTTAGGACTGAGAATAAATGTCTATCATTTGCAAGTTACCTAGTTTGTGATATTTTCTTATAGCAGTCCAAACAAACTAAGACACTCTTTCTCCTTTATTTTAAAAATATTTTCAAGATACTTCTTCTCTATTATGAAGTGTCTCTTAAGTTTTTTTCACCAGTATAATTTTTAATTGGAATGAATGTCTTCTATTTACTGATTTGGGGACAGTCTTTATATATCTCAGATTTGACTTCTTTGTTGGATACAGATACTGTAAATAATTTCTCCCATTCTTTGGGCTGCCTTCTAACGCTCTCTAAAGGTGTTTTCCTTTGCTATAGACAGAAATTCCTAATTTTAACATAGTCAATTTTAACTCTTTGTTCTTTTATGTTTTAGACTCTTTGTATTCTCTTAAAGAAATTTTTTGCCTACTTCCTATAATTTTTTCTTACAAAAAAAGCAAAAAACATTGGCTTCTTTATTTTTTTTAATATATATTTTTATTGAAGTATAGTCAGTTTACAATGTTGTCAATTTCTGGTGTACAGCACAATGCTTCAGTCATACATGAACCTACATATATTCATTTTCATATTCTTTTTCACCATAGGTTACTACAAGATATTGAATATAGTTCCCTGTGCTATATACAGTATGAACTTGATGTTTATCTATTTTATATATATTAATATCTGCAAATCTCAAACTCCCAATTTATCCCTTCCTATCCCCTTCCCCACCCCCAGTAACCATAAGTTTGTTTTCTATGTCCATGAGTCTGTTTCTGTTTTGTAAATAAGTTATTTTGTCCTTTTTTTTTTTTTTAAGATTCCACATTTAAGTGGTATCATATGCTATTTTTCTGGTTCAATAATTTTCTTTTGTATTAGCTTAATTTTTTTTTAGTTTTTGTGACTATTATATGCTTTTGATTTGTGGTTACCTTGTTTTTCAAGTGTGTTAACCCCTTACTATATCTGTTTGCTTTAGACTGGTAGTCATGTAGGCTCCAATACATCCTAAAAAAATGGGGGGAAAAAAGGGGAAAAAAAGAAAAAAAAAGGAAAAAAGAAAAGGGAAAAAAAATCTATTTTCTTGCTCCCCTCTCCCACCTTTAATGATTTTGATGTCTTTTTTTTTTTTTCACATCTTCATGTTTATTCTATTGCAATTCCCTGTAGTTATCACATTTCTAATGATGGTTTTCTCATTTCTATAGTTTCCTGCTTTTTTCTATTTAGAGTAGACTTTTCAATATTTCTTTTAGCATAGGTTTAGTATTGCTGAACTCTTAGTTTCTGCTTGTCTGTGAAATTCTTTATCTCTCCTTCTACTCTAAAGGATAGTCTTGCTGGATAGATTATCCTAGGTTGCAGCCTTTTCTCATTTAGGACTTTGAATATATCTTGCCACTCCCTTCTGGCCAGCAGTGTTTGTGTAGAAAAATCAGCTGAAAGCCTTACAGGGGTTCCCTTGCAATTAACTGTTTTTCTCTTGCTGCCTTTAGAATCCCTTCTTTATCTTTAACCATGGTCATCTTAATTATAATATGTCTTGGTGTAGGTCTGCTGGGTTCTTCTTGTTTGGGACCCTCTGTGCCTCCTGTACTTGGATAACTGCTTTCTTCTTTAGGTTTGGAAAGTTTTTAGTCATGATTTCTTCAAATACCTTTTCAATCTCCTTTTCTCTTTCTTCTCCTCTGGGACCCCTATTATGTGTAGGTTGGCATGCTTTATATTATCCCATAGGTCCCTTATATTGCTCTCATTGGTTTTTACTTGCTTTTCTGTCAGCAGTTTTGATTGGGTGACTTCTGTTATCCTGTCTTTTAAGTCACTTAATCATTCCTCTACATTATCTCCTCTGCTTCTGACTGCCTTTAGCTCGGCTCTTATCTCAGTCACTGAGTTTTGTTTTTAACTGGCTTTTCTTTATACTTTCAATTTCTTTTTTAAAGTATTCTCTATCTCTATTGATAGTCTCTTGTAGTTCCTTCAGTGCATTGATCATTCCCTTCTTGAAGTCATGATCTAGTAGATTATTGAGGTCTATTTCAATAACTGCTCTTTCAGGGGATTTCTTTTATTTTTTTAATTGGGAGTGGTTCCTCTGCTTCTTCACTTACTTATATTTTCTCACTGTATGGATTTAGGAGTGTCAGTTTTCTACTGTTGTCTTGAAAGTCTGTTTTATCTGTGTTTATTTAAAATGGGAGCATTCCTGTGTAGACTGTGTGCATCTGATAGTTTTGTTGTGATGACTGTTCTTAGTATGGATGGTTGTCTTCCTTCCGTGTGTGCTGGCTGTTATCCCTTTGACTGGGGAATGTGGTTGGCGTTGTCTCATTCAGAGCATGCTCTGATTGTTGTTATTGAGCAGGGCTTCCTTTTTTGTTCTGTGGTTGTCACAGCCTTGAAAGGGGCCTGGTCTGCTCCCCTGTTGCTGGAACAGAGGCTTCTAGACCCGTTTCTGAGCTACGATGTATAGTAGGCAGGGCTGGAGTGCTTCAGCTGGGAAGAAGAGTAGGCAGGAGTTGTCCACTGGGAAGTGCCCTATGTGGTGTTGTCTGTCACTTGTTATGTGGCTTACAGAATACTCTTTGTTGATGCTGCCTTTGTCCCAGCCTTAGCTGTGGGAATGTTGGCCACCCACTCTGGTGTCCCCCAGGTTCTGGGCCCCAGGAACCACCTGGGCAGATCTACCAAAGTCAGGCACTAGGGCCCGCCATAGTGAGTGTGCAGTTACAAGCCTCAGTCCGTGGTGCGCCACTGGGTTAGTGCAGACCTCAGCCCCACCTCCATGTACTGTAAGTTTCACCTGCCTGTTGTAAATACCCGTACTGGCCCAACTGTGCACCAGAACTCCACTCCCTGCCTGTGAGCAGAGGCGTGGGTCCACAAAGGGTCCAGAGAGAGCAAATCCACCCTCTCTGCCTAGGCTGTAAACATATCTCAGTCCTGCCTGTGAAGTTGCAGGGCTGCTGGATATAGATTCAGCTTTCAACTCTGCCTCAGCGATGGCTATGACCAAGCCCCACCTCTCTTCTCACAAGAACACACCAACGATGGAGCCAAGCAGAGAAAGCAGCTATGGCGTGACTGCATTGCACCCCTTCCCCACACATACAACGACAGTGGTGCTTTTTTATGGGGGTCCCAGGCTGTTCTGCTCCGCACACACCCCCTGCCAGAGCTCACACTGTCCTCCAGTCCCCTGTGCAGTGGGCTCCAGCCCTCTGCCTGGGCTCCTCACCAATCTCCAGCAGTCAGTCCTGGCTCATCCCTGCTAGCTCATGTCTGGGACTGGGGATCGCAGGGTCCCTCCATGCCAGTTTGTTTTAGTTCTGTCTATCAAGCAGCTGCCACTTTCTCCTCCAAGCTTCAGAAGCTCCGCTGCTGTCCCTGCTGACCTCCTGGCTTGAGAGGGGACATCCTAGCACGAGGATGCCTTTCTTCCTATGCCGCTCCCTCCCTGCGGGACCAGTTCTGCACTGATTTTTTCTTTTTTCTTCTTTTCTTCTTTCTCCATGATGTTCTCTAGTTCTACTAAACTGTTTCATGGTGTAATTTCAGCTTTATCTATCCTGCACAGTATTCAGTGCACATGTTTTTATGAGGCTTTCTATTGTACTGCAGAAAAATTTTCAGCTATTACCTATTCAAATACTACTTATCCATCATTCCCTCTGTTCTTTTCATCAGGAACTTCTATGTTGGTGAAGTTCCTCAATTTGTCCTCTGCATCTTTTATCTGCTCTTATAATTTTTATCTCTTTATATTTCTGGGTGAATTCTTCAAATTATCTTTTAATTCTTTAACTGAGTCTTTTACTATCCAGTCAAGAGTTTATCCTACTTGTAAAATTTGTATTTAAATTATTATATTTAAGCAGATATGGGATTTGTAATTAATTCCTTTTCATAACCAAATGTTACTTCACTTGTTCCTATTTTTGTGTTACAGTGCCTACCCCTTTTTAAAAGGAAATTAATTTTTCCAACAACCCCAAAATATGCATTTTAAAGTCTTTGTCAGACTATTTCATAAAATAATTTCATCCTAAGTGAGAGTTTCACTTGATGATTTTATTGACTATTGCTACCAGCTTGAATGTCTTCAGTTTCAAGTAACATAAAAAACCTGTCACAACTGACTTAAACCAGAAGGAAAATTTATTATCTTGTATATCATGTTCCCCAGTACAGTAGCTCTAGGGCCAATTAATTCCCTGGCTCAATAGCATTATCAGAATTTGTTCTCTTTTTTGAGACTCTGCCATACTAAATATGCCAGATTTGTCCATAGCAATCTCTTTATGGTTAAAGAGTTCCAGATGTTCCATGCAGTCCCAATTACATCCACTAGAATAAGAGAAGCCATCTCTTCCTATATATTATTTTAATCAGTAAGAAAAGTCTTCCCCTAAAGTTCCTCAGTAGACACATATATATTAAGTCAATATTGCAGCAAATGTATTCCTAAATAAATCACTAAGAAGGGAATTCACACAAACCACGTTTGGTTTAGTTAAATGCGTGGTTGTGTAGAGAAGAGTGGATTACCCAAACAAAATTTAGTTCTGTTAGAAATCAGGAAAAGCAGAGGCAAAAACAAAATCTGCTGCACCTTGGCTATCTTTGATTAATTTTCTTTACTTATTTAACATTTCTATTTGTGTGATCATTTTCCTAGGAAAAGTATTTTGTGCTTTATGTTATGGTTTGTCATTTTTATTCTCCTTCTCCCCCTATGTTTTGACTCCTTTTCCTTGCTTTAGTCTATCCCATCCTCAAACCCATAACCAGTTAGGATGTTTTAACATTCGCATGATAAAATTATATGTGACTATATAATAAGATAATCTAAAAGTAAATGGCTTAAAACAACAAATAGTTATTTTCTCACAGTTTCAGTGCGTCATTTACCGAGAAACAGCTTAGCTGGGCAGTTCTGGCTCAGTCTCCCATGTGGTTGCAGTCAAGATTCTGGTCCGGGCCACAGTTATCTGAAGGCTGAAGGTGACTCGCTCACACAGCTGACCAAGTGCTGCTGGCTGTTGGTAGATCTCAGTTCCTCCTGATGTGGCCATCAACTCAAGCTGTTCGAGTGTTCTCATGACATGGTGTCAGGCTTCTCCCAGAGCCAAAAGTCCTAGTGAGATCAAGATGGAAGAGGCCATGTCTTCTATGATCTTACTTTCAAAGCTTCACACTGTCACTTTCACCAATGCTATTGGTCACAGAGATTAATGCAGACATAATCTGTGTACGTGGGGCTACTCAAGGATGTGAGTACCACAGCACGTTATAAGCCATAGTAGTAGTTGTTTTTGTTTTAAACCTCCTTTCACAAGGTTTTGGGTGTGAAAAGACTCACTCAAGCCCTTAGCTTCAGTGACCTTGATTCTACTTCTCTTTCTCATCTGGAAAAGTTTTAATATTCATTACCAGGAAAGAACCAAATTCTCACAGTAAGTACTTCTAAATCCAGAGGCATATATGACTGTGGCATCACTTCCACTCACAACTTTCTCTTTCTGATTTCTGATCCACTAATATACCTAGTTCTTAAGTCTTTCTATATATTTCTCCTCATCTTTGCTCTTTGAAATTTTACCTGTACATGTCAAATCTTAAAAGAGTACACTAATGTGAGAACTCATCGTATCACTTTGAAGTCTTTTTTTTTAGCTTTTTATTTTAACGTAATTTTAAAGCTGCAAAAGTAGTGTTTCCATTTGTCCATCATGTGGCTTCCCGAATATAAACATCTTACATAACTGCATTAAAACTATTAAATCCAGTAAACCAACATTGGTACAATACTATTAACTAAATTGTAGACCCTATTCAAATTTCAGTAGTTTTTCCAATATTGGTTTTTCTTATCCAATATTTGTAAATCCTACCTAATATTTGTAAATTCTATATCTGATAAAGGACTTGTATTCAGAATGCACAAAAGCTTTCAAAACTCAATGACAGGCAATCCAATTTTTAAGTGGGCAAAAAAATTTCCATTTGCGTTATAGGCTTTTTCTATCCTTTTATGTTTAACCTTTCTGAATAATTTTGTTTTGGGTATATCTCCTGCATAAGGTAATTGGGTTTTGGTATGCGAGTTAAGAGGATTCTCATTGATATAATTAAAATGTTTGGTCTCATCTGTTGGTATATATATTAGGAGAGGCAGTCCTCCTTGGGCCAAGAGCATACTTGCATGCTTTTGCTAAGTGCAAAACTACAGGGTTTACCCATATTCTAATATTGAGCACTTTCTGGAACTAGTCACATAGACAACTAAATATGTCAAGGTAACCACAGCATGACTAACCTAAGTATTTGCTCCCGCTAAGGAGGACTGGCTTGTTTGCTGCTTGCTACAGAGGTTGCTAAGTACTCTTTGGTCCTGGCTTCCTTAGCTATGGCAAAACCCATTGCATGTGTAGCACCCACCTCATTGCTCAGTGTGACTTGGTACAGAGAAACCCAGCACAATGTTGATACTCCTGTTATTTGCAGTGCTATAATAAAGTGTTTCACATTAAAACATTAACTCACATACACTTTCAGTACTAGGATCTCTCCCCCTGCACACAGTTTCCACTATCATTAACATCTTATATTTGTGTTTTACACTTGCTACAACTGATGAACTAATACTGATACATTACTATTAACTAAAGTCCATAGTTTACATTAGGATTCATTCTTTGTACTGTAGAGTTCTATGGGTTTTGACAAATGCATAGTGTTATGTATTCACCATTACAGGATTATAAAGAATAGTTTCACTGCCCTAAATATTCACAATACTCTTATCTATTTACTCAATCTCTCCCTGCCCTCCCTGCTGCCAACCCCCTGAAGCCACCTTTGGCAACCATTGATCTTTAAAATGTCTCCATAGTTTTGCCTTTTCCAGAATGTCATACAGCTGGAATCACACAGTATGTGTAGCCTTTTCAGATTGGCTTCTTTCACTCAGGAATATGCATTTAAGTTTCCTCCATGCCTTTTTGTGGCTTAATAGCTCATTTCTTTTCATGATTGAATAATATTCCATTTTATGGATGTATATTTATCCATTCACTTATTAAAGAACATTTGGGTTGCTTCCAGCCTTTGGCAATTAGGAAAAAAGCTTGCTACACACATTTGTGTGCAGGATTTTGTATGGACATAAGTTTTCAACTCATTTGGGTAAATATCAAGGAGCATAATTGGTGGGCTGTATAGAAAAAGTATGCTTAGTACTGGAAGAAACTGCGAAATTGTTTTCCAAAGTGCTGTATCATTTTGCATTCCCACCAGCAATACATGAGCATTCCTGTTGCTCCACATCCTTGTCAGCATTTGATGTTGTCAATGTTTCGGATTTTGGCCATTATAATAGGTGTGTAGTGGTATCTCACTGTTGTTTAATTTACATTTCTATGAATGTGGAGATCATTGCATCTGCTTATTTGCCATCTGTACATTTTGTTTGGTGAGTTGTCTGTTTAGACATTTTGTGCATGTTAATTGGGATTTCTGTTATCTTACTGTTGAGTTTTAAGAGTTCTTTGTATATTTTGATGTGTTCTATGTTATCTTTTTCAGATACATGTTTTACAAATATTTTCTCCCAACCTGTGGCTTAGTTTTTCCATTGTAACAGTGCCTTTAACAGATCATTAGTTTTTAATTTTAATAAAGTCCAATTTATCAATTTTTTTCTTTCATGGATTGTGCTTTTGGGGTTTTATCTAAAAAAGTCTTCACCAAACACAAGGTCAAACTATATTTTCTCTTATGTTATTTTCTAGAAGTTTTATAGTTGTGCATTTTACATTTATGTCTCTGATCCATTTTGAGTTAATTTTTGTTAAAGATGTAATGTCAGAAAGGGAGAGTATGCTCAGTGGTAGAGTACCTGCTTAGCATGCACAAGGTCCTGGGTTCAATCCCCAGTACCTACATTAAGATAAATAAATTAATTCCCTTCCCCACCAAAAAAATGAAAATAAAATAAACTTTTAAAGATGTAATGTCAGTATGTTAGTGTCTATTTTTTTCTTTCTTTTTTTCATTTTTGCATGTCAAGGTATTGTTGTTCTAGCACCATCTGTTGAAAAAGTGTAAGCTTTCTCCACTGGATTGCCTTTGCTTCTTTATCAGAGATCAGCTGACCATATGTGTATGGTATAATTCTGAGCTCTATATTCTGTTCCAGTGATCTGCTTTTTCACCAATATCACAGTCTTGGTTACTGTAGCTTTATACTGAGTCTTAAGGTTGCTGTCAATCCTTCCACTTTGTTCTTCTTCTTTAATATTGTGGCAGCTATTGAGTCTTTTGCCTTTCCATATAGTTAAAATTAATTTGTTGATTTCCACAAAGTAGCTTGCTGGTATTTTGATTGGGGTTGCATTAAACCTATAAATCAATTTGGAAAGAAATAAGACTTAACAATATGGAGTTTTACTATCCATAAACATGGAATATCTTTCCATTTATTTAGATCTTCTTTGATTTCTTTTATAACTTTGGTAGGTTTCCTCATGTAAATCTTGTACATATTTTTTACTCTAATGTAATAATGTTTTGAGTTTCAGGTATATAGATAACAACTGACTTTCTTATGTTAACTTTGTATCCTGCAATCTTGCTATTGGTCTTTAGTTCTAAGAGATTTTTTTGTTGATTCTTGGGATGTTTTGTGCCTTATTGCATTAGGTAGAAATTCCAGTACAATGTTGATTAGCTGTAGTGAGAAGAGACATTCTTGTCTTGTTCCTAATCTTAGAGAGAAAGAATCTAGTTTCCATTAAGTATGTTAGCTCTTAGTTTTCTGTAGAATTTTTTAATAACAACATAAGGTTGTAGATGTTCTTTATCAAGCTAAGGAAGTTCCTTTCTATTCTTAGCTTGCTAAGAGTTTTCATCATGGATGGGTATCATATTTTGTCAAATAGCCTTTCTGTAATCCATGGGTATGATTTTTCTATTTTAGTTTGATGACGTGATAGATTAAATTCATTGATTTTTGAATGCTGAACCAGTCTTGCATAACTGGAATAAATACCATTTGGCCATGGTGCATAATTTTATTTGTTGAATTAAATTTGATTTTTTTGTTGAATTTGATTATTTTGTTGAGGATTTTTTAATCTATGTTCATGAAAGATATTTGTCTGTAGCTTTCCTTTTTTAAAATGTCTTTGTCTGATTTTGGTATTAGGGTAATGCTGGTTTCACAGAATGAGTTTTCTTCTATTTTTTGGAAGAGGTTATACAGAATTGGCATTATTTTCTTCTTGAATGTTTGGTAAAATTCACCAGGGAAACCATCTGGGCCTGATGTTATCTGTTGTGGCAGCTTATTATTCATTCAATTTCTTCAACAGATAAAAGTTTTTGGAGAGTAGTTATCTTTCCTTGTGTGAGTTTTGGTAGATTCTGTCTTTCAAAGAATTAGCCCATTTCATCCAAGTTATAAAATTTGTGGGCACAGAGTTACTTGTAATACTCCTTTATTACACTCTTAATGTTTCTGCCATCAGTATTGATGGCTCCTACATATAGGTCCTCAGAACTTGAAACATTTTCTCCAACAAACTCAAAGCCACAAAAGCTTCAAGGGCTCTAAGCTTAGATGGAATACAAGTTAAGACTAATTCTACTACAATTTAATTTGTTTATGATTGAGATCAAAAATGGACAAAAAATCTTGTTACATAAGAAGCCTGGGTTAACAAATTAAGAAGTAGGATGCAATCATCGTAGTTTTCTTTAAACTTTTATAGAAATTCTGTAGTAAAAAGATCCTAACCAATAAATTTATTTGAAATAAAGACTTGCTGAGTAAGTCATCAAGTTGTTTTTTGCCTTTACCTATTTATTTCTGTAATCTGCAACACAGAGAAGTTCATGGACAACAGTACTACCTGCTCTGTAGAATTCACGTCAGACTTCTCCCTTCTGCGGCAGCTTCAAGGAATAAAGTTGCTCATTCCTTTGACTCCCAACTGGAGTATTCCAGGAAGCTGATTTTATGTGTCATCTTCCCATAAAAAAACTTACATTTTCTAAAATATTGAACAGTATTTGTATTTTCTAAAAAAGGGACATGGTATACTTGGAATAGTATTTGTTTACTTTGGAAAAGATGAAGTATTGAAGGTAAGCAAGAAATGTGGATAATATACTACAGTAGAAAGCATTTCAAATACAAAAGTATGTACTAAATCCTCTTAGAAAATTATTAGTACAAAAAGGGTTTGGAATTCTCTAGTTTAGCTTGTATGTAGTTCTAGAATATCTTCATTCATCAACCTATGAAAAAGTCTGTTTAATCTACTAAAATATCAAGCCACATCACCAAAAAAGATAGAGATTTTAAAATGAGAATTTTATTTCCAGAACAGTCACAGAGGATTAACAAAATTTTATGAACACAATTTTGTTAGAAACAATTAACAGAATCAAGAATGGTTTAATACATAGTATCACCTGTAATATAATACACATTAAAATATAGTTTTCATGCTACCTTTATCCATTAGTTCTTTTATATTCCAATTTTTAACAAGTCAAGAAATATGGCAGGATACATGGAACAGATTTACTAAATAATTCTAAATTATACTCCCTTCTATGTGAGACACTAAGTCAATTTTTGAACATCTTGCAAGTTAAGTGGACTTTCCATTATAATTCTAAATTTAAAGGACGTAAGCACCAAATGGAAATCAAAATGTGTAAAAGAAATTCATGAATTTCAAAAGAGTAATGTTACATTAACAATATTATAAATTAACAAAGAATTTTCCATAGAAGTACACTTAAAGTTTTATAATGATTAATTCTAGAGTATTTTTTACTTGCATTCTTGTCCATCCAGTTGAAAACACCAAAGCACTGACTGAATGTGAAAGGACCATTTTTAAATGAATAGTAGACGGCAGCATGTGTTATTTTAAGCATAAAAGGAAGATGGCCTATGTGCTTTGATTTGCAAATAATGGTTTTTATTTTTTTGGTTCATGTTTCAGTTTATTTTGAATTTCATAATTTGCTCTTCACTTTTTGATTTTTTAAAAAATATGTAATGACATTTACATGGTTAAAATTTCAAAACCATATCATTTGATTTGCAAATAATGTTCTTTCTCCAAGTAGCCCTCAGTGTTTCCATTATCCTTGAATGACAAGATTCTTTAAGTACTGTGAAAAAAGACCATCCTTTTACTGATGGAAGGCTTCTAATCTTATTCGGGTTGGATCTTCTGGGTGTCTCAAGGCAATTCCATTACGCAGGAGCAGCTCAATATAAGGTGGCCAAAAAGAACCACTAATTTTGACATACGGGTCATGTGGAACATCAAATAATCTATTTAAAAGAATCTAGGAAAAAATATCATTCAAAATATACCTTACTTGGGAAAAAATTGATATAGCCATAATAAAACATTAAGTTTTTTACCAAAGAATGTTGGTCTCTTTTCTCTTTGAATTTTTTATCATTTCTATATACTCAATTATTGATTTTTTAATTGCAAATATTAGTAAATAGAAAAAGCTTTAAAATGAACCTCTGCATCTTAACTTTTAAAAACATTTCCTAAAAACTGGTTAAAAGGCATTTACAATTTTCCCACTTCTCTTTATGTTATGTTTATGTTTATGTTAGAATTTTGGTTATAACAATTTCTTAAAAATAAATATTAAAAATTAAATACTCAACAAAATACACATAGAGTTCAAAAACACAGCATGCATGTCTTAATGTTTGGGGGAAAGAAATCACCAACCCTTCCCCCCACCTCTCACATCAAAAAAAACCACTGATTCATCCCATAAATCCTCAAAACAATAATTCTATCATCATCATTTCCTTCAAATTCATCTTAAATATTTGATTTTTTCACTGAGGATACTGAGGGGTTATAACCACAAACTGAGAAGTTTTGAGTATTTGTATAAATTATATAAGACTAACACTTCCCAAAGGGCATTCCATGGAATTGGTCTCCATGAGAATTCTCTTAGTCTTGAGAAACAGGGTTCTGTGGTTAAACAAGCTGAGGAAAGATTGCTAATGTGCACTGAGAATCACCCGTCTTTCTCAGATCCACTGGCATTATAGAAGTTTTTCCAAGAGGACATATTTAAATTCTCTGGACACTGACGTTCTATGAAACATACTTAAAAATACTAAATGTATATCAATTATTACTCTACCTCTTCAGTTCCCACACAGTGCCTTCATAATTTACAAAGCCAGAATTCAAAAGAGTTAAAAGATTCCTCCAAGGGCACATAATTAATAGCAGATTATGGATTAGACTCTGTATCTCTGTATTGCCAGGCCAAAGCTTTAACTTAAAGATATTATTTTAAGAAACACAGAAAAGGAAAAGTACAATTTATACAAATATAAAATGCCACAGAAAATTAAATGGTAAACCAACTATAAAGCTCTCATCTCAATGACATTTCATAATAATATCAATATCTCAATTCTTGAAATAAAATTTCATCTGTCATTAACTTTAGCTATTTCAACTACCACATCCTGGATAAAAAAAGCTTTTGGTCTCATTTCTATTAGGTATGGCAATAAGAGAATTAAATATTAGTCCTATTTTAGAGCAATTGATTATTTTAACACAATTTAAAATCTTTCTTACTTTTCATGTCTATCTTCAATTATTTTAATCAAAATTCTAGTAGATGCCAGAAACAATAAAATGCTAAAAATTCTACTTTAAGATGAACATGTATATTGTTTCATTCTTCACTGACTGCAGTTTAAATTTTTCCTTCTATCATTGATAATATAATCCTTAGAGACAAAAGTGGTTTCTAAGTTTTATATAGTATCCCATAGTACACTACTGAAAAATCACACATGTACTTTCCAGTTAATAACTGTCAATATTTGCCACATATATGACAATCTTTATTAAAAAGTTAAGTCATCCATGAGAAATAGTAGTATTTTTAGTTTCAGTATAAAATGGAGCAAATAGAAATATGTTAAAAGATTCTAACCACAAATCTAATAAATATTTGCATTCTGCTTTCAAAGCAATAATATTTTATATTAAGATATCCTGAAGCATCAAAACCACTTAGCTGGAAAAACTAGAAACTTTGGCATCCAATTTAGTTATAATAAAACAAGTTTTCTAAAACTACTTTCTTCTAAACTTACCAGTGATTTTTAAAAGCTACAATAGTCATTAAATAGCTCTTCACAGACTATTTACCTTCCTGTCTGTCTAATTTGCAATAGATTGTCATATCAAGATATTCTAAAATATTTAATATATTTAATAATTTGGCTGAAGTTCAAAACTTTTTTTTAAAAAGGTCCAAGATATTGGTAAAAAAAGTAAATGTGAAGTAGAAATTGGAATTACTCAGTCCTAACATTATGAAAAAAAGGAGGTGGTGTTAATTTATGGAAAACTTGTGCACAAATGTCTGCAACTTTGTGGAAAGAATCCTTAAATTAACTTATGTATTTTAGATAGAATACAGAGTTGCCAACTAAAGATTACATCAATGTAAAACCATAGGGCTTCACTGTGTAGATAATAAATAACATTATTAAAATGTTCTTAAAGTAATAATCTTGATAATATGATTAAGGGCAAGAGTCAATTTCATCTTCTTTTAAAAAATAATATTCTTTCTAGTATTTTATAGAAAATAGAAACTAATTTTACTCTAAAGACAAATAAATATACACATATTTAATAAAAATTGGTGTATACCTTAAGAACTAAAGCCACATTTTTTCATTTTCAAGCCTACATATAACTGCTCACAAATCACTAATTAAGAGACATCTTAAAGACAAAACAACCACACAAAACGCTTACCTCCAAAATTTCATGCAGTGTTATCAGCTGTGCAGTTGACTCTTGAATGTTTTTCTTTGAGAGAAGTATGAATAACAAAGAATTAACATTTTGATTCAGCCAATGGCAGAATACTAGACTGTATTCATTTAAAAAATTTTAAATTAATATTTCTCAATCACAATGATACAAGTTATATTAAAACCAGACATTTATAATTATATGATTTAAGAATTCTGAAAAAAGCAACCTGCTTATACTAAATAGTAAGGTTCATAAAAATATAGTTGAAACAACCTCTAAGACAAGGAAATCTTTTGCAATTACCAGAAGACACAATTCAGGCTGTCTATCTATAAACATATAATGGATAAATTATATTATAAGTATTATAACACACCTGAAAGAAACTGTTTGAACCCTCTGAATCAAAATATCTCAATCAAATGACATTCCAGGCTAAATTTACATAGCTTCAGGACAGGAAACTTGCTTCCCAGGGAGGCTTGTTCATCTTTCTATAGTTTTTGACAGTTCCTAATGTTAACTCAACTCAGTAGTTATTTTTTCCTTGGAATGACAGAGAATAAATCTCATTCCAGTTCTATCCAAGAGTTCCTCAAATATTTGAGGACAGCTATTATGAACTCCATGTCTTCTCCATATTAGTCTTCAGGAGTTTCTTCAATTATTTTTCATAGACTTGCAGCTCCTCAATATCATGGTTGTTCTCTGAATGTGCTCTCATTTGCCTTTTTAAAAACATCCAGTCTCCACAATGGTATAGGTATGATTTGAAAATCAAAGATGAAAAGAAAAGACTCATTTCCATACCTGTAGATGTTGGAATTCTATTCATTAAGTTTGAGATTGCATTAGCTTCTGGACATCTATTTCACCCTGCCGACCTTTATCTAAGAACACCATCAGCTAAAATGCTGAAGTCTCTTTCATTATATTTAGCTAAGATATGTCTCCTTCATTACTGAACATTTTAAACCCAAGAAAGATATTCTATTCTCCACTAAGTATCATCCAATTTTATTTGGGCCATCCTCTTTTATTTTGGCCAGTTGAAAAACAGTCTTTAATTCTGTCATCCAATAACTTTACTATCTAGTCCTCTTAGTTTCACATCATTTGTAAACTTTAATGACCATGTCTTCTACCTCTTTATCCAAATTACTGTTGAAAATGTTCACTAGGACAAGTTTCTAAGGGAAACTGCTAGAAATCTCCCAGGATAATAATAAACCTAATCATTAACTTTTAAGTTCAGACAATTATTCAATTAACTGCAAAGTCTCCAAGTATGGGGACATCTAGTACTTTCCTGACAAAAGTCAAAGACTGCCATGGAGTCCTTATCAGGTCTTATGGAAATACAAACACATTAAAGAAATAGTTAAAAAAACAAAACAAAAGAAAAAAAAAAACAAAACTGCGATTCCTGAGTAAAGACAGTAAAGCTGGATCTCAAAATCTGTCCCCTAATACCATACTAAATGAAAAAATGGCAAAAAGCAGCATATCATTCACTAGTAATGAAAGTAAACACAATTATAGAACTGATAAAGAAATAAGAAGCAGCTAGGCACAAATGAAAATATAAAGCTTTGAGACAATCCAAGAAAATCCAGAGGAAAAATATAATGAAAGCAGACAAAGAAAAAATGTTTCAACATAAGAATATGATATAATAAAATATAATTTCCATGAAATGATTTCTAAATCTGCCCCTGGAAACAGTGTCATCTTCAAAGCAAAACTGATATTGAATGATCAACACTGTGACATATCCCTGTTAAGTTACTGAAGTTCAAAGATAAAGAACTCTTCAGGCATATAGTCAGAAGCAACAAGACATCTACAGGCTGCCCTCAGACGTCTACAGAGAACATTCCATCCCAGAAGAATGGAGAAATCCCCCACCAAGTCTTGAGATTTTTAAAAAATATGCCAAAGATATCCTTTGTGTCTATTCCATTTCTACAAGTTCCATTTATTTATACCATATACTGGTTTTATTTTTTAATTAATTACTTATTTTAATTGAAGTATAAGCAGTTTACAATGTTGTGCATTTACTGTTTTTAAAAAAGGAATTAAAGTGTTGTTCCCAATCTTCTGAAACTCAATGAAATATCTATTTGCTTTTGTGGAAAAGGTTTATTCCATCATAACTACTATTAAAATAGCTAGTAACTTACCCTAATTAACAGATACCTTCTGATTTTAAAAGTTACATGTTTTTTATGGAAAATTTGGAACATAAGTAAAAATGAAAACAAAAACAAATCTCACCTACAATTCTAGCCCCAGACACAAGCATTATTACATTTTTTGGTACAAATTAGACTCATACAATTCAATCATCTGAGTTTTTCCCATCTAACAATAATCTGTGAGCATTTTATAAACTCCTTTGATAGTGCTCAATACCTTATTTTTAAAAGCTGCATTTTTCCCATCATATGGATACAATGTAAAAAAAGTATTTAGTCCTATTTTATTGAGTAACTAGGTTGCTTCTAATTTTTCAACAAATACAATAATGCGATTGATGATTGAATATTTCTGTACATTGAATATTTCTGTACATGTATCCATGTGTATATATCTTTGAAATGTATAATGTACAAAAATATATCAGAAAATTTATACTTGAACCTATCTGAAACAATTTCATATAAGAATATCTACATTAATGTCTTCTTTGAAACTTACCTTTTTCTTTTTAACATTTCTATCAGGCAGAGGAAAATGGTCTTCTAGAAACTCGCCCAAGGTAACTAAGATTTTTTCCTTATATTCCTTTATGTCACGCATTTTAGTTTTCAGCTGATTAAAGATTCTAACAGATTTCAAAATAAATTAAGAGAAATATTTCACTGATAAAATACAAAAGTATATGCAACTGGTTACTCATAAAGTTGATCAAAAAATTTTTTTAAAACTTCAAAATATTTTTTCAAACTTCAGTTTTTTCCCCAAAACTTTCAAATCAAATAACTGGCTTTTTTTTAATTGCAGTATAGTTGACTTACAATGTTATGTTAATTTCAGGTGTACAGCAAGGTGATTCAGTTACACGTATATATATATTTTTTCAGATTCTTTTCCATTATAGGTTATTACAAGATATTGAATATACAGTTCCCTGTGCTATACAGTGGGTCCTATTGTTTACCTATTTGATATATAGTACTGTGTATATGTTAATCCCAAACTCCTAATTTATCCCTCCTTTCCTTCCCTTTCCCTTCTGGTAATAATCATAGTTTGTTTTCTATGTCTATGAGTCTATTTCCAGTTTGTAAATAAGTTCATTTACATCATTTTTTTGAGAGAAATATTCTCTACTTCATGTGTAGGAAAACTAAAATTCAAATTACTCAAAGAATTATTAAAAGATTACATAATCTAACAATTAGCAAAAGTTAGAGTAAGACTCACAATTTCTGGTAAAATTTACCTTTTTTTTCATCTACATATTTCATGTAACTTTAAAAAGGAAATAATTTCTCCTAATTTAAAAACCTAGAACACAAAATCAATACCTTGATTCAGAAAATGTCACAACCGGATGTTTCAATTCATTGTGTAGTACACTAAGAGATTCCAGTATCTGTTGCTGTTCATCCAACCATTTTTGCTCCCTTTAAAACATGGAAAAACAAAATAAACAATAGTCAAATAAAATATTAATACCAAGTCAATATGTATCAATGATTAACGGTACTTTTAAATATACCTTTCCAAATCTTCCTTTAACTTTTCATTCCTTGACTGAATAGTAGATAGTACCAATTCAAGGTCACCTCTCAATTTTTGGAACTAGAATGAAATAATTAAAATTAATTGCTTAGTCTTTAATCCTATAAAAAATTATATTTCTGAACGATGGTGAAATTTACATATTGGTCTAGAATATATATTCAGAAATCAATAGCAAAAAAGCCCAGGAGAAAGTCTTTGAAAGGGAAATACACAGCAGGTACTAAGTTCTTTGTAATATTTCACTGTTAAATTAAAAAATATAAGGAGTTTGAGCAATAAATTTTAATTTCATACTGAAAGGCAATTTAGTGGTGAATTTTGAGTAAAAAGGAAGATGAGGTCTTTTTTCTAAGGAGACTATACAAAAGAGACACAAATTAATATCACTTAGTCAACATTTATTGATCAGTTTTTGACCACCAGGCATCGTTGAAGGAGTCAGGGATGTAATGGTGAACAGAACAAAGAGAGGAATCCAGACAAACAAATTTGTAAGTCCAGGGAGGGATAAGTACCATGAAGTAAAAATAAGTCAAAACAAGAGTATAGAAATGAGGAGCAGGGATGGCTTTTTTAGGTAGGATGATATGAAAAGACCTCTCTAATCAGTTAACAGTTTAGTAGCAGAGAGAGAAGGCAAATGTAACCTATGTCACTATCTAGCAAAAGAATGTCCTAGGCAAAGGGAACTGTAAGTATAAAGGCCCTGAGGCAGGAGTATGCTGAAGGTATCTGAGGAACACAAAAGAAGGCTGTGTGGCTATAGGGGGTTAACAATAAGCTCTAGATTTTAAGAATCCTTTAGTTTCTAGAATACATTAGCTAGTTCCATTCTCCTGATGTTTAAGGGTTTCCATTAGCTTTTTATAAATCTAAATCAGTGGTAATATAAGGCTGTATATTATAAACCTTAGAGTCACTATGAAAAAAGAGATATAACTAATAAGCTAATAATGTAAATAATGTGCTTATTTTTAAAAATACACAATCCAAGAAAGTAAGAAGACAGGCAAACAGGAACAGAGAAAAGGTAGGACAAATAGGAAAGAAAAATCATGTAATTTTAATGCAGCCATGTTGATATTACATTAAATATGATCCAATAATGTAATTTTAAAAAATCAATAATAGAAAGATACCTGGAAAAATCTGCAAATATTTGGATAATGAAAACACACTTCTAAATAATCCATGGATGAAAGAAGTAATCAGTAGGAAAATAAAAAATTATTATGCACTTCTGAAAATAAAAATAAAATTAAAATTTCTGGGATGAAGCAAAAGAGGTACTCAGATGAGAATTTACACTACTAAAAGCTCATACTAGAAAAAAGCTGTCATTTAATGACCTCAGCTTCCACCATAAGAAACTAGAAAAAGAGCAAATAAAATAAAAAATAAGCTGAAGAAAAAAATGATAAAAAGTTGAATCAATGAAATAGAAAACAAAAATAGGAAAAAAGCAATGAAACCCAAAGCTGATTCGCTGAGGTCAATAAAATTACCCAAACTAATTAAAGGAGAAAAAAGGACATAAATTACCAACATCAGGAGTGGGAAAACTGGCATTACTACAAACATTAAAATGGTAATGGAGTGACGCTATGAATAATTTTATGTCAATAAATTTGATACATAGATGAGCAAACTCTTTGAAAGTCACAAACTACCAAAGCTCAGGGAAAAATAGAAAACCTGACTAGCCATAAAGAAACTGAAATTATAGTTTAACATTTTCACACACATAAAATTCCAGACTCAGACAGCTTCACCTATAAATTCTGACAAACATTTAAGGAGTAAGTAATACTAATTTTATACAAATTCTTTTGAAGAGAGATTAGTTCTGAAATCATTCTATTAGCCTTGTATTACCCTGATACAAAGATGTTACAAGAAAAGAAAACCACAGACCAGTATCTCTCAAAAAATAGATACAAAAATCTTTAAAAAATTTTAGCAAATTAAGTTCAACCATAAATTTAAAAGATTAATACATTACAGCAAAGTGGAGTCTATCCTTAGGAATAAACTTAAACAGCTGAAGTCAGTTTTTAAATATTTATCAATGAAATTTACTATATTAACAAACTGAAAAAGAAAAAACATCTTCTCAATAAATTCAGAAAAAATAAAGACAAAATTCAATATTAATGCATGATTTTTAAAAGACTTCATAAATTATAACAGGAGGTAATTTTCTCAATTTTATTAATGGTATCTATGAAAAATTTACTGCTAACATACACTTAATGGTGAAAGAGCAAATGCTATCTACTAAGATTAGGAATAAGGCAAAAATGTCCATTCTGCCCACTTGAATTCAGTATATTACTAAATATTCTAGGACAGTACAAAAAGCCAAAAAAAAAAAAAAGGCATAAAAAGCATCCAGATGGAAAAGAATAAATAAAACTGCCTTGACTGCAAATGATATGACTAGCTAATATAGAAAATCCTACAGAATCTACAAAAAAGCTATTAGAAAAAGGGCTTTATCATGAACACTAGAGACAAGATTAATATATAAATATTAATTGTATTTGTACATACTAGCAATAAATAATTGGAAATTGAAATTTTAAAAAGGAATACAATTTTAATAACATAAAAATATGAAATACTAAATGGATGAATTTGTTAAAACATGTACAAGACCTGCACACTTCCATTATAATTTATAGTCTTTTTTAAAATCATGAATATTGAGTTTTGTCATTTTTTTTTTAATTCATTGAAATCATCAAATGCTTTTTTCTTTTTTAGTCTGTTGATACAGTGAATTACAAAACATTGGTGAGATAAACTTTCAAAATACCAAATAAATGTAGACCTTAATAAATACAGAGACCATACTCATGGATTTGAACTGAACTCAGTATGTAGCAGATGTCACTTCTCCTCGATTAGAACTACAGATTCAAGGCAATCGCAGTCAAAATTTCAGTTAGCTTACTTATGGGATAGACAAGCCAACTCTAATTTATATGAAAATACTAAACAATTTTGGTAAAGAACAACAAAGTTAGAACTCATACTATTTAATTTCAAGACATTACAAATCTTCAGTAAACAAAACAATATGGTATTTGACCTAAAGACAGAAGCACAGAACAAAGGAAGATAAACATCCACAGCACAGAATGGAAGAAAAATGGAGAGTCTAGAAATAGATCCACATGTATATGGTCAATTAATTTTCAATGCATGTGCAAAGAAAATTCAAAAGAAAGAAAACAATTTTTCAACAGTTTGTGCGGGAACAATTAGTATGCATATGAAAAAAAAGAACTTTTATCAATAACTCATTCCACATATAAACGTTATTTCAAAATTGGTCACAGATCCAAATACTAAATGTAAAACTTTAAAATTTCTTAAAAAAAGAAAAAAAATGCAGGAAAATCTCTGACTGCAAGTTGAGCAAATATTTTTATATTTGAGTATAAATCTTTAAAAAAAAACTTAATTAAGTTGGGTTAATCAAATTAGGAATTTAAACCCTTCAAAAGACACCATTAAGAGAATAAAAAGAAGTGTGCAAGAAAGATCTAAGGCATCAGCTGCACTAAGGTCAGTTACTGCAGGAAGAAATTATCACTGAAAGTTAAAAATAATAGAAACAATTCTCTGAAAGTTGGCTCACTGGATGCACAAGAAAATGCAAAATAATGAGAGACAAGCTAAATATCTGACTCCTTTGTTATTTTTATCTGTAATAGTTAAAATGAAAACGGGGAAGGGAAGTAGCTCAGTGGTACAGCACATGCTTAGTAGCACAAGGTCCTGGGTTCAATCCCTAGTACCTCCATTAAAAAAAAGAAAACAGAAGGGCTCTTACTTCACCTCTGATTGACAGTAACAGCTTTATTGAGATATAAATCACATACCATACTATTCACCCATTTAAAGTGTGTAATTTTAGTATATTCATAGAGTTGTGCAAACATCAGCATAACCAATTTTAGAACATTTTTATCATCTCACAGGGACACTTGTTAGCAGTAGCCATTAATATCTAGCAGACACTCCCTGTTTCCTCTCCAAATATCCAGCCTTAATCAACAAGTAACATCTATTTTCTGTCTCTATAGAATTTTCATATAAATGGAATCATACGTGATCCTTCCTGAATGGCTTCTTTAATTAAGCATAATGTTTTCAAAGTACATCCATATCAGTATATATGCCCTTATATCAATACTTTATTTCTTTTTATTGACAAATATGCCATTGTACAGATATATCACATTTTATTTATCCTTCCACCAGCTGATCAACATTGGGTTGTTTCCTCTTTTTGGCCATTAAGAAAAATTCTGCTATAAACATTCATGGGTAAGTTTTTGTGCGGACACACATATTTTCATTTCTCTTCGGTATATACCTAGGAGAGAAACTGCTGGTTCAAAGAATATTTCTATCACCTTTTGAGGAACTAGCAGACTGTCATCAAAAGTGGCTGCACCATTTCACAATCTCACCAGCAGTGTGTAAGTGCTCTAATTTCTCTGGAACTTCACCAACACTTATTATTATCTGTCTTTTGATGATAGTCATCCTAGGGGGTGTAAAATTGTCCCTTTTTAAAATTTACATTCTGTTATTTAGTGGACTAAACAAATTTTTTTATCTCTCTGAAGATGTTATTTTACTAAGTTCTCTTTGTTCCCTGAATTGTCTCTATTTCCTTATGATTCATCTTTGTCAGTTATTCTGGATTTCTGCCTTTGTATTTGGAGGTATTTCACAAATGTCAATAATCACTGGCTGGCCTTTCTTTTTAACTGAAGTATAGTTGATGTACAATATTATATAAGTTACAGGTATATAGTGATTTACAATTTTTCTTTGCAGGGAGAGATAATTAGGTTTATTTATTTATTCTTAGAGGAGGTACTGGGGATTGAACACAAGACCTCATGCATGCTAAGCATGCACTCTAGCACTTGAGCTATACCCTCCCCACTGTGATTCACAATTTTTAAAGGATATATTCCATTTATAGTTATTATAAAATATTGGCTATCTCTCCTATGCTGTACAATATATCCTTACTTTATACATAATAGTTTGTACCTCTTAAACCCCTATTCCTATACCCTGCCTTCACTCTTCCCTCTCCCTACTAGTAACTACTAGTTTGTTCTCTATATCTGTGAGTCTGCTTCTTTTTTGTCATATTCACTAGTTTGTCATATTTTTTTAGATTCCACATATGATATGTGGTATTTGTCTTTCCCCATCTGACTAATTTCACTAGCATAATACCCTCTAAGTCCATCCATGTCACTACAAATGGCAAAATTTTCATTCTTTTTTATGGCTGAGTAGTATTCCATTGTGTGTGTGTGTGCGCGCACGCGTGCGCGCACACACACACACGTGACCTCTTCTTTATCCATATCTGTTGATTGACACTTAGGATACTTCCCTATCTTGCCAGTTGTAAATAATGCTGCTATGAACATTGGTGTGCAAATATCTTTTCAAATTAGTGTTTTCCTTTTTTCAGATAAATACCCAGGAGTGGAATTGCTGGGTCATATGGTAGTTCTATTTTTAGTTTTTTGAGAAACCTCCATACCATTTTCCATAGTGGCTGCACCAATTTACATTCCCATCAATGGTATACAAGGGTTCCCTTTTCTCCACATCCTCTCTTGTTATTTGTATTCTTTTCAATGACAGCCATTCTGATAGATGTGAGGTGATACCTCATTGTGGTTTTTGATTTGCATTTCCCTGATGATTAGTGATGTTGAGCATCTTTTCACGTGCCTGTTGATAATCTGAATGTCTTCCTTGGAAAAATGTTTATTCAGATCTTCCACTCTTTTTTTAATTGGTTTGTTTATTTTTTTGATGTTGAGTTGTATGAGTTCTTTGTATATTTTGGATATTAACACCTTATCAGATATATCCTTTGCAAACATCCTCTTCCATTCAATAGGTGGTCTTATTGTTTGTTGATAGTCTTCTTCACTGTGCAAACACTTTTTAGTTTGGTATTGTCCCATTTGTTTATTATTGCTTTTATTTCATTTACTCTAGGAGACAGATACAAAACAATATTGCTATGATTTAAGTCAAAGAGTGTTCTGCTTATGCTTTCCCCTAGGAATTTTATGGTTTCAAATCTTATATTTAGGTCTTTAATCTATTCTGAGTTTATTTATATACATAGTATTAGTGAATGTGCCAATTTCATTATTTCACATGTAGCTGTCCAGTTTTCCTAGCACCACTTATTGAAGAGACTCTTTCCTCCATTGTATATTCTTGTCTCCTTTGTTGTAGATTAATTGACCATAAGTCTGTAGTTTTATTTCTGGACTGTCTATTCTGTTCCATTGATCTATGTGTCTGTTTTTGTGCCAGCACCATAGTGTTTTGGTTGTTGTAGCTTTGCAGTATAATCTGAAGTCAGTGAGTGTAATATCTCAAGCACTGTTCTTCTTTTTCAATATTATTTTGGCTATTCAGGGTCTTTTGTGTTTCCCTACAAATTTAAAAATTATTTGTTCTAGTTCTGTGAAAAAAATGCCATTAGTATTTCGATAGGGATTACACTGAATCTGCAGAGTGCCATGGACAGTATGGTCATTTTAACAATATTAATTCTTTCAATCCAAGAACATAGTATACCTTTCCATCTGCTTGTGTCTTCAATTTCTTTCATCACTGTCACAGTTTTCCAAGTATAGGTCTTCTACTTCCTTAGGTAGGTTTATTCCTAGGTATTTTCTTTTTGATGTGATGATAAATGATAAATGGGATTGTTCCCATAATATCTCTTTCTGATAGTTAATTGTTAATGTATAGAAATGCAACAGATTTCTGTATATTAATTTTGTAACCCATAAATTCACTAAATTCACTGATGAGCTCCAGTAGTTTTCCGGTAATGACTTTCAGATTTTCTATGTATGCTATCACGTCATCTGAAAACACTTTTACTTCCTCCTTTCCAGTTTGGATTCCTTTTATTTCTTTTTCTTGTCTGATTGCTATGGCTAGGAAGTCCAATACTAAGTTGAATAAAAGTTGGCCATTCACATTTAAAACTCAAAAAACATACTCTGTTTATGAGTGAGGCTTCTGATGTATAGCCGCCTTGCTTTTCACTGGGAACCCCCATATATTAATACTTATAGACTTTTTTCCCTGAGCCATTTAGATTTTTCAGAGAAGATTATTTTACCTCCAGTCTGAGGCTTCTTTTATACCGGACTGCAGGGCCTCAAGAGACAGATCAAGAGTTGGTACTTCCACAATACAAGTATAAAAATGTTGACTTGAACCTTCTGATTTTTGACCTCACACCACATCTACTAAACACCCAACCTGGTATCACTGAGTCCAGATTCTCAATACTTTAATGTCTCCATACCATACACTTCCAGTTTTCAGGCTTGTGGGTAAAAGTTAGCTGCTTGATCACAAAAGAGACAGGGAAAGAGAAAGGGAGACAGGGTCTAATAGTCTGTTCTTACTTTAAAGAAATCTCCTTGTTTTTAGTTTCACACTTAAACACTGAATTTTGAAGTACCAAGTTCTTTCAAATCCAAAGACTTTCTTCAGTTCTGTAGGGTAGATAATCTCTCTTATCATCCCCATTTCTTTTTCAGGCACACAGATACTATTTCCATGCTCTATAACCTTCTTTAAAATTCTTCTGTTTCTATCTTCCCTCCTACACTTTGGTCTAAAAACCTTACACTTTAAAAACATGTCTTTATCAACATTTATGTTAACTTTTGAGAAGGACAGATATATGTATGAACATTAGCTATGTTTAACCTTTTTGCTTTTATTATGAAGAGTTTAATCAGCTGAAAATTGAACACAAGAGTAAAATTTACATATTAAATTCAAAATCCAAATTTTTAAAAATATTCTGTTCAATAAAAAATACGATTTTAAAATGGTTTTATCTTACTTGTCACAGCATGAACTTATCCAAAACATTTCTACTTACAAATTATTTGGGATTACTATAAATTCATTAAGTGACTTACCTCTTCTTTTCCTAATGCCACCAGAACTTCTTCCTTCAGTGGAATCACTACAGGAACAAAATGAAATAAAATTATACATATGCTTAGTTAACTCTCAAAAACCAAGAATTTGATTCTGTAGTTTCAAAGATACCCCCTTTTCTTTCCATTTATATATTATAGAACATTTAATAAAATGTGTACAGTTTCTATGAAATTAGTTTTATTTAACATCTTTACACATATAGCCAACTTAAATATAATTTTAATGTGACATTTATGCATTTTGTTTTTAGTGCCTTTTTATTTTCTCATTTTGTTTTCCCTATCCCTCAAAAAAAATTAATAATCTATAGCATGTTGCTTAAATAGTTTTCTGTGGTCATATGATTCTATGCATACATATATATTTGTATATATATATTTGTACATATACATATGAGGGTTATTGCTGGTTTTAAGAATAGGATCATATCATACACATTATTTGTATTGTCATTCAACAAAACTCCCCATGGGAATCCTTTCTGTTCATTTGGTATAAGTCTAATTCATAAATTAAAACAAAAAAATTTTTAAGGGGAGGTAATTAGGTTTATTTATTTATTTATTTAAATGGAGGTACTGGGGATTGAACCCAGGACCTCACACATGCTAAGCAGGCACTCTACCACTTAGCTATACACTCCACCTAATTCATACTTTTTTATGCTGCATTATATTCCACAGAGTGAATATACCATAATGTATTAAGTAATTCTGCTGTTGACTGAGCTATGACTTTGTGTCTAATTTTTAGCAACAAAAAACAATAATGCAGGAAGCATTCTCTTATTTGTGTCTTTAATACTGGTGCTTTCATTTCTGTGGGACAGATTCCCAGAAATGAAATTTCATAGATTAAAATGTGTATTTTGAATTTTAAAACAGGATGCTGGATTCTTGTTTTAAAATTTCCTAGGAGCAATAAATAAGATACTATAAAGACTTCTAAAATTTTTGCCAGTCTTACGAGCATAAACTAAGAGTTCATTGTAATTCTGGTAGCAAAATCAAACCCTTACACTTGGAAAAGTTCAACCCTTAAACTTAAAAAAGTTTACCTTTCCTAATAAAGTGCTATTGAAAATTTCACAAATGATATGTTACTAAAAACTTTCTAAGCTATCTGCTATTCTAGAGGATCTTTTAACAGGAAAAAGCTATGTGCTTCATAGGCCCTATATTTGAATTAATTATAGGCAGCCCCAGGAAGGCTATACAATGAAAAGGATACTAAGAACATAAAGCTTAAAAATCTCCCTCTTGGCCAGTGTGGCCAAAAGTAGCATTTCAATATTCATTCAATCATTTCAACCAGTACAATATGGCAGGCTCTAAGAATATAAAGATTTTAGAAGTCTTTCCAGTATGGTAGCCTATGGGACTCGCAACCCTAAGCACAGTAGGTATTTGACCAACAGATCAATGTGTTCAGTGTTACCAGTACAATGTGTGTATGTAAGGGGTGATGATAGTTAGAAAAATAAAAATTTAAAATTTTCTGACATACAGCATTCAAAAGAATAAAGTACTTAAGAACAAATTTAACTCAGGAGGCAAAAAACTTGTGTACTGAAAACTACACAATGCTGACAAAACAAATTAAAGACACACCAACAAATAGAAAAAAAAATCATGTGTTCAAGGATTATAAGACTTAATATTTAATATTAGGATGTCAACACCAAAGCAATATACAGAGTCAGTAAAATTCCTATCAAAATCCCAATTATTTTTTTTGTAGAAATAGAGAAATCCTTCCTAAAAGAACAAAGTTGAAGGTCTCATATTTCCTATTTCAAAACTTACTGAAAAGACATAGTAATGAAAGCAATGTGCTACTGGCATAGAGACATACATATACAGACCAATGGAAAAGAATAGAGAGCCCAGAAATAATAATTCTTACTGTGTGATCAATTGATTTTTGACAAGAGTGCTAAGACAATTCAATGCGGGAAAGAACAGTTTTCTCAACAAAACTACTGGGAAAACTAGGTAATACATACGCGAAAGAATGAAGTTGGACCTTCAACTTTTAAGTTTAAACATTTCTAGAACTAAAAAAAAACCTGATCAAGAGATAAAAAGTTTATTATAATAAAGTAGTGGATTGGTGATAAAGGCCTAAAGTAAATCTGTGGCAGTAGGGCTCAGTATTTACAGACTATATGTGAAATACGAAAAATCTAGAAGTATCTAGAAGGACTTTTAAAATCATGGCTGATCAAATAGATCCCATTCAGTGGGTCAAGGAATGGAGATCAATTCATGAATCTGAGGCATCTGTAGAATAATTCGGAAAGGATATCTAGAAGGTAGAGGGATATGTAAAGTGTGATGTTACAAAGAAGTTTGATTTGGATATATAGACTTGAGAGTTGTTACAATTCTACGTCCTTTCCCCATTCCTCCACCCTTTCCCACCCTGTCTAAATGCATAATTTGAAATCCTAATCCCCAATACCTCAAAATGTGAATGTATTTGGAGCTAGATCTTTAAAGAGGTAATTAAGTTAAAATGAGGTCATCATGGTAAGCCCTACTCAGTTATGACTGGTGTTCTTATACAAAGAGATTAGAACACAGACAGGTGACCCTGTTAAGACACAGGGAGAAGCCTCAGAAGAAATCATCCCTGCAAGCACCTTAATCCTGGACTTCTAGCCTCCACAATAATGGGAAAATAAATTTCTGTTGTTTAAGCAACCCAGTCCATGCTACTTTGTTATGGCAGCCCTAGCAAGCTAATATAGAAGTCTAATACAAATATAACACATAAAAATAGAAGCAGAAAATATAATCCTGAAAGAGCATAAAAAGAAAGAAGTGAAAAAAGCTGAATGTAGTCATTTGGAAAACACCAACATTTTAACAACAGAGTATGAGTAGTCACTGAGATGGTCAATATAATGCTAGAGGAGGCAATATGATACACAGTTGAATGTAAATTAAAATCACAATTGTATATAGGTACCTAGCAGAAGTGCTAAAATTAAAAAGATTACTAGATGGTAGTGAAGACATAGAACAGTGGTGGACATTGGCATGAATATAGTAATTGAAGAAAAGAATGCAGATAAAATTGTCTAGGAAGAGAATGAGGAGAAAAGA
Organism: Camelus bactrianus; assembly: GCF_048773025.1. Classification (NCBI taxonomy): domain Eukaryota; kingdom Metazoa; phylum Chordata; class Mammalia; order Artiodactyla; family Camelidae; genus Camelus; species Camelus bactrianus. The sequence goes on from NC_133541.1 coordinate 45,358,389, forward strand.
ATTCCAATAACTGGAATAGAGAAAGATAAGCCTACAAAAGAAACTAAGAAAGGAAGTAGGGGGAACTAAAGGAAAGGAGACAGGGGACAGGAGAAAGAAGGGAGACATACAAAAAAATAAAAAGGGTGCAATCTATACAGAAGATCAAATACAGATGTAAAAATGCAACAGAGAAATGTAGGCTTTCATAAGACAAAAATATCTTCTATTATTATAACTACAAATTTTTAAGTCATCTTTTTTTTCTCCACTAAAAGCAAAAATATAGTTGGCCTCAGTTGGACAAGTCAAAAGGCAACATAAAATCTATGTGGCCCTTATGTAAATAAGCATCTAAAAGAATTTCTCTCTTCCACTAGGTAAGTTTCATTCATTAAGAAACAATTTACAGTTTCTACTGGAGCATATAAAACAATGATGGCTATTAGTAAAGTCTCCATAATCAAGATTACTATACTCTAATGTGAGACAGATACATTCATCTATAATAATAAAATAAGCATAAAATAATATATGTAAGAAAAGAAAATTAAGGTGACATCCTAATATCAATGGAATTTAGGTAATTTCAAGAAAGCTAAATGGATCTTGAATTCTTGTGACCATTAAATTAATTCACCATTAATTTGTTCACAAAAATATAAACCTAAAAATAAGAATCTTACTTTCAGGAGTTTCTTTCCGCCATTGACTGAGTTCAGAAGTCAAACATTTCACTTGCATAATTAATAATGACAGCTATGAAACAAAACAAACAAGGGAATAAAACAGTCACTTCTTGTATGTATTCATAGATGAAAGTGTAGAGTCTTAATTCTTTAATACAAGTTCCTAACACATATGGCTAATATAACAGCCATCTAAACTATTAAAAAGTATCACTCCAAACAGAATTTTTGCTTTAAACTACACTAATTATAGCTCATCAACTGCCATTATGCTAGTGATACAGTATTAAAAACGATCAATTCTAACTTCACCATTCAACCTTAAAGAACCTGAGTACATTAAGTTTATTCCCTATGTTAATATTCTTTAAAAATATGTTATTTCTTGCCAATGTTTTTTAGACAAATTTGGTTTGAAGATGCTCTTTTTCCTCTCTATGCATTTTCAGAAAACTTGCAAATATATTAATCTGAGTAGCTAAAAATAAATTTAAACACATACATAGAGACAATTATAAAATGAGACTGGTTCCACAAGTCACATATAAAAACCAGTTTTACAGCACAATAATTTGTTAATTGGTGTACCCCTTTAGTCAAAGATAAATTATGATAAATTTTTTGATATTAGGTAGTTCTAATCACTATAATTTTGATCATTACAAACCTATGTGATATATCTGTTGTCCGATTAGACCATGAAATTAAAATCTATGTATGCTTAAAGTTAAATTTCAGAACATTTATCTCTTCTATATAATTCTTATAGGTAGCAAAACAGATCAAAAATTCACATTTCAGAAATGCAGTAAATATTCCTGTAAAAGGACACTAAAAGGACACCAAGTCCTGTCTTTCTTTAACCAATTTTTATGATACAGAGTTCTAAGACCCTGCTCCCGATCATAATACTGTCTGTTGAACAGTCAGAGGAAAAAAACCTAGTCTCTTTGAAAGGTTTAATTATATAAAAATGCATTTCCATGCATTAAAATTTTTACAAAACAGAGTTTAATATTATTTTCTTATAGATAATTAAATAAGAATGTAAAAAAGTTTTTTGTGAACTATAAAGTGATTTATAAATGTTTATTATTACTAGAAAAAATTCTTAAAAAGCAGTATTTAAACTAGGCAAAACTATCACAACGAAAAGGAATCTACATCACTTTTCCTGAATATATTAGAATGAAATATATAAAATTACTGGTACTTATTTTTTAACCTATTAAAAAACTGTAATTTCAGTTTAATCTCATACTATACCGATGAAACACAGCTCTTACCTTGCTAAAGCCCAGCTAAAGCAAACACCCAAATTATTTCTGACCCTGCTATAAAATTCAACCCTTTCTAAAAAAGAAAATAACAGTAGTATTTCTAAAATGATTTAAACACAATTTTTTTTAATCTTGCCATTTTCCCACTTAAATATCTAACTTCTTGCTTTAGAAAATGGATTGAGTTTTAATATGGAAGCTTTGGAGTTAATAGGTATGCAGAAAAGAGTTAAAAAGTAAGCCTGAGATTATCTGTAAAGGCTTGCTTGCAACGGTGGGCCCTGGCTTGCATCTGGGAACCTAGATCTTGAGATGGTTCCCACCAACCTAACTGATAAGAGTAGTTCACTGTACAAAAATTTAATTTATGCTGAACACCTGCTTTCCTTCCAAGAGTCAGGTATTTTGACAACTGCTAGGCAAAGAGTACCTATATGACTACCCCCCGACAAAAACCACTGGGCTCTGAGTGTCTAATGAGGTTCCCTGCTAGACAACATTTCACACTTGTCACAACTCCTGGGGTAATTAAGCATATCTTATGTGACTCCACTGGGAGAGGGCTCCTGAAAGCTTGTTCCTGGTTTCCTCTGAATTTCACCCCATGCTTCTTTTCCCTTTACTGATTTTACTCTGCATCATTTCAATGTAATAAATCTCAGCCATTAGTATGACTATAAACTGAGTCCCATGAGTACTCCTAGAGAATCATTAAACCTGGAAATAATCTTGGGGACACTGAAGACAGTAGGAAAAGACAATCTGTGGATTCTTTAGATAATGTTATTATTGACTATCTCAGGATACTGATTAGTCACAACTACATAAGGAGATAGAGTCAAAACCAGTGTTTGGCTTACTGCCTGAAAATTATTGAGGAAACTTACAGGCTTCATCCCCGTAATTCTGATTCAGTAGGTCTCAATTTCTACAAGAATGACATTTCCAAAGGAAACCAGATGATAATTTATATGTTGTATGTTTTTCCAAATACAATATTTAGTTTTACGTTGTATAACAGAACACTTTATTTATCGATATACAATTTTTTCTTTTTACAAAAGCTAGCTTAATTTTTTATCACAAATTTTTGAAGATCTGGTGTAATAGGCTCTTCCAAAAGTGACAAAGTAGGTTTTTCCCCCATTTCTTTCTCTATCTCTCTCATTCTCATTTATTACTGAGTATTATTACACTCATATATTTTTATGTTTTCGTATCATTATAATCAATTGAAGCCATTATTTCTTTTGATGCTCAAAGGATACCAAATTTGGACTGCAAGAGTCCCTTTAATTGGTTCCTTTGTCTTCTGACATGCTCCTACCAGTTTTGGAGAACTTTTATGGGAATTATTTGTACTCTGTTCTTAGACGTTTAGTCACGAAAACATTTTAATCTATTTGGTCAAATACATCTAAGTTTACTTTTACAATATCTAGTTTTCTATTATTAGCCAAGACGTTTTCTCCTGTACCTACCTAGATTGCATAAATAGTCTCAAGCTTTTGTTATAAGATTTTTACAGCAATCTATCTAGAACTTATGTTTATATAATGAAAGAGAGAAGTCTAATTTTATTTTCTCCCAGAAGGATATCTAGGTGTACCACCATCATTTATCAACTAATTCATCCCTTTCGCAAAGATTGAACTATCACCTTTGTCATATTCTAAATTCTTAATCTGTTGCACTGATCCACTAGTATATTCCTAAACTAATTCCATAGGTCTTTGATTATTAAAGTGAATATCTTAATCCTTTTTTTAAGCTTAGGGTAAAACTAGTTAAGATTCCACTTGGACAGTAAAATAACTGGCTACTGCATCTAACATAAAGTAGGATGGTCTTCATTCTAATTTTTAACAAGGTACCATAATAGCAGCCAATGAGCAATTCACTCAAAGTTAAATGTATACGGTTGTTAGATAAACAATAAAGAAAATATTATCTTATTTATTTATAACATCTTATTCAAAAAATTTTAGAATACTTCTCTTAAATCAGAAAGAGTAGAAATCTTCCAAATCATTAGGCATACAGGTATTAACAAAGCTATTATACTTGGCATAAATATAGATGGACACACTTCTTATCTAAACACAATGAATTCCACTTACCTATTTTTTAGGAAGAACAAAAGGATTCATACCTGAGCATTTGAATCAGTGAGTGTCTCAGTTCCAACAAGTGATAATTTATTCTGACACTTGATTTAAAAAGTAAAGAAAAACAAGTCACACACTATATAACCCACAGACAATTTCCTTTCCCTGTCCTTTTATATCAGTCAGTGTAATATTCCACTAAAACAATACACAAATATCTGATGTAAGAGAAAAGTTTGTTTAAATTCCTCACTTCCTAAGCAAGAAGATCAGGAAGGCAGCCAAACAAGGTGAATACATCAAAAGTAAAAGTAGATAACAGACTCAATACAGAATGAAAAAATGAGCATTGAAAAAAAAAAACAAACTAACAACTTGAGTGAATTAGAAACTATACAATGGAAAAATGGGAAATATAAAAAAAAAGAGAGAAAGCACTATAGAAAAATTAGAAAAGAGGTAAGAAGATAGTTAAGATCACAAGAAAATAAAGCCTTCAGGAGACATTGCTTCTTTTCCATTAAAAAAAAAACCCCACAATTGTTAAGTGATTTATATCTGTGTAAAAATATGGACAATTTAAATTTTGTGTTTATTTTTAGTTGCAGTAAAATTTGTTACTTTTAAATTTAAATTTCTGTATTAAAAAAATTTTCAAAAGTAAAAAAACAAGATTATATAAAGTATCTTCAAAATACAGTCATGATCCAGTGTACCAAGGTTATATGTTAAAAAATAATTTTAAAAAAAGGAAAAAAACCCACTAACCTGCCTTAACTTTACTGGGAAGAATATGATCCAAAAAATGTCTATGGCCTATATCATACATTACACTACTTTAAGTACAACAAATTTTTACAAGCATACAGTGTACCAGAAGTGACTCTATCTCATTAACTTAGAAAATGTACACACCTTTCAAACACAACATTTTCTAAATTAAATCATACTTCCACTTAAACTCCCTAAGTATGTGTTCTCCCCTTTCTATATATATATTTTAATTTGTTTTAATTTTTGTTGGTAGAGGTAATTAAATTTATTTTATGTATTTTAATGGGAACCCAGGACCTTGTGCATGCTAAGCAGGCACTCTACCGCTGAGCTATACCGTCCCCACCTCTATGTTCTCTATCTTAGGAAATAACCCTACTGACCACTCAATGGCCCAAACCAGGAACCTAAAACTATCTGTAATTCCCCCTCCTCAGTCCACAACAATTAACCTTCAAGTCCTTTTGGTCCAACTTCCTTAATATCTCTTGAATCTATTCTTCTATTTGCAATGACAGGATTGAGCCTTTCAGTACTTCTTACCAGGACTACTACTAGAGCCTCCTGAAGGCTCTACCTGTAGTCTCACTCTTCCATATTCCATCTTTTCCAAAATCACCAGAGTAATTTTCCCAAACCTCAACATATATCTTCATGTTTATAATTCTTTACTAATTTACCATAATATCCACTCAACAAAATGAGTCCTAATTTACATAAGTCAAACTATTCTACTTAGAGTTCTCTAACCTCTTCCAACCATTATATATTTTGTCCTTTCTGCTTTGTATTCCCCCATTTTCACAGGCTAATTCCTATTTATCCTTTAGAAATGAATTGAGTCATTTAGATAGCTTTTAGAAAGCTATCTTTGACTCCTTCAGTCTAGGCTTGGTACTTCTCCTAAGTACACACATATTCTTTGCACTTTAACACAATACTTCTAATATAATTGCTATTGCCTCCTTAGATGATAATCTCCTTGAGGGCAAGGATTGCCATAATTTTTTCTCTTTCTACAGCTTACCTAGTATAATGTTTCTTGAATGAAAGCATATAGGTCTAAAAACTATATAAATATATATCATAATCTAATGGCTTTCAAGAACCAGCACTATTATTTCTTTCCTAAGTCTACTGTTGAAATGGAATTAATTTTTATAGTAATTAATATATCACTTTCATCTCTTGATACTTACTTCTTCCATATCTTTCCACATTTCTTCACATTTTTTAATAAGTTCCTCTTCAGCATCTGTAACATCTTCCATATCTGTAGTACTATCTGGATCTAGATCTTGCTGACTCAATGACATGTGCTTGTGACTTTCTCAACCTTATAAGAAAACCTAAAGTAAAAATTGTTCATTTAACAGTATTTGTTGAATACCCATGACCTGCCAGATACTCACCTGGGAGCTAAAAATGTAACAGTGAACAAAGTGGACAAAAACCCCTCCTACCACTGAGTTTACAGTCTAGTTGAGAAAAACAATAAATTTAAAAGATTAAAATATATATACTATTGTAAATCAAATAATTTATAAGTACTGTGAAGAAAAGAAAGGCAGGGAAGAAAAACATAGGGAGTGCTGAGACAAGGGCAATGTAATTTTACATAAGGTGGTCATGTAAGGTCAATGAGAAGTTGACAACTAAGCAAAAACATGAAGGAGAGAGAAAAGTAAGACATGGATATTTAGGGGAAGAGATACTGGTGAGGGAACTGCAAGTACAAAGGCCTCGAGGTAGGAATATGACTGCTGTGTTCCTGAAGCAGTAAAGTTGCCAATGTGATCAGAGCAGACTAAGTAAGTCAGAGAATACAAGATGAGGTCAGAGAGACAATAGGATGAGATCATGTGGGCTTCACGGGCCATTTTAAGAACTGAGGCTGAGATGTTAAGTGATTAGACGGTTTTGAACAGAGAAATGACATGATTTGAATTACACTTTAACATAATTCTGGTTAACTATAGCCAGTAAAGAGAGAGGCAAGAAAACCAGTTAGAAAGCTACTGCAATGATCCAGGTAAGATGGGAACCAGAATAACACTGAGGTGGTACAAAATGTCCAAGTCTAAATATATTAAGATACAGTCACCATGATTTCCTAACAGTCTGTATACAAAGTGTCAAAGAAAAAGATGAATCAATTATTATTTTAAAAGCTTGGGCCTAAGCAATTAGAAAAATGAAGATGCCAATTACTGAGATGAAGAAGATGGCAGAAGAAAATAGATTCAGCAAGACATGAGGGAGTGCTGATGAAGAATTCAGTTTAGGACATGCTAAATTTAAGGTGTCTATTAGTGGAGCTGCTAATTAGTCAACTGTGTGTGTGTGTGTGTGTGTGTGCACGCGCACACGCATGTATGTGTGTGTGTGTATATATATATATATATATATATATGTTTGAAGTTCATGGGAAAGTTTCGAGCTAGAATTTGAGAGTTATTCCCATCCAGATACTTAAAGCCATGAGGCTGGGTGAGATCAGAAAAGAAAGAGTGTACAGATAGAAATGAAAAGAGTTCCAGACCTGGACAGATTAAGGAGATGAGGAAGAACTACCTAAATAATGTGAGGAATGACCAGTAAGGTAAGAGGAAAAACAAAACTGTGATAGCCTGAAGTCCAAGACAAGTGTCCAAGGAAGGAATAATGAACTATCAAATACTAGTGATAAGTAGGTCAATAAGATAAATACAGAGAATTGACAATTTACTTGACAATATGGATAGGGGACTGTATTTTCCAAAAATAGTCACAACAATAGTTCAGGTTGTCATTCCTTATTCAGAGGCAGAGCCTGTTAGCCCTGAATCTGAGAATGAGTTTCTGACTACTTTTATGAATAGAATACAATGGAAGTGTTGTCACATGACTTCCAAGACTAAATAATAAAAGGCTTACATCTGTCTGTCTCTCTCAGAATACTCACCCTTGCAACCCACCCACCATGCTGTGAGGAAGCCCAAATTAGCACAGATGTTAGGGCTAACTAACATTTAGCCCCTCTCCAAGTGGAGAAGCCCACACAGAAAGGATAGGTTCCCAGACAAAAGATAGCATCAACCACCAGACATGCACGTGAACAAGTTTTCTAATGATTCAGCCCACAGGCTTTGAGTCTTCTAGACAAGGACCCAGACATTGTGGAGCAGAGACACAATGTGTGTCCTGCTGTGTCCTGCCTGAATTCTTGATGCAAAGAATCACTGAGCATAATAAATGGTTGTTTTATACCTCAACGTTTTATAGAAATTTGTCACACAATTTCATTAAAGTAAATACACAAAAGTGAAGGCTATTCTTAACCTTTATAAAGTAGTTTCAGTAGAATGGTGGAAGCCTGACTGGAGTTGATTCAAGAGAGACTAGAAGGCAAGGAACTATGGCAATCCAGTATATAACATTTTCAAAATTTTTTCTATAAAGGAGAAATTAGTCACCAGCTGGAGGGAGATATTGGGACAAGAGAGTTTTTTTTTTTTTAAGATGGAGGAAAATACAGCATTTTATATGATACACTAAGAGAAGGAAATAATGCTGATGCAGGAGATAAAGAAGAGGAAGGAGAAGAATTGGATCTAGTACACAAGTAGAGGGCTTGGTTTAAGATAGATGTATATACAGTTAACGGAAGGTAGACAGAATATTAGGGGCACAGATACAGGTAGGTGAGTACATGTGTTGGTAGCAGCTTGTGGAAGTTCTGCTTGGATTGCTTCTTTTTTTTTTAAATGAAATGGTAACTAAGGCCATCAGCTATGAATGAGGGTGGGGAAAAAGCACTGGAGGTTTAAGAACGAAAAAAAAAAGTGGATAAAATAGATGTATGAGAGTGGGAGAGAGTGAAACAGTAGGATTACTGCATAGCATTAAAGGCCCAATTGAGATTAGTTGCCATGAATTTAAAGTGAAACTAGAACATGGATGTGTGTTTCCTCTACAGTGTAGGAGCATAGGTGCAGACAGAGACAAAGTGAAAGAATGACAAAGTCTCTCAGGTATGATCATAGGACCAACTAGCTAAGATAAGATGGAGAATATAATCACTGGAGGAAAGGAGGTCAAGAAAAAGAGAGGCCACATTACTGGAAAGACATGGATATTAAAATCAAGATTTACAATAATAGTGTGACAGAGGGTGACAGTGAGTCAGGAGCTAAAAATCTTCAAGGAATGAAGAAGCACGACAGTCTTGTTAGATAGATAACTGCTGCAAGGAGGAATGACAGCTGGTAGAGTTTGATGGCGTAAGATTCAAAGTTGGGTAATTTTAAGGAGATGAACAGAGCAAATAAAAAACAATGAGGACATCTATCCCACAACACGAAATGCAAACCAGAATAACCTACTCCCTGAAATTTTTTTTATATGGAACTTAAGTTTTATATTGCTTAATAATCAACTATTTATCAACAGAGAGGTTTTAAAGAAGACATAAAAAGAGAGCTATGTCATAGATTAGAGGACTCAATATTGTAAAGATGTTAATTCACTCCAAGTTAATCTATTGAATCTATTTTAAAATTCTAAAAGTTTGTGTTTGTTTTTGTGGTACTTGACAAGCTAATTCTAAAATTTATACGGAAGTGCAAAGGGCAAAAAACAGCCAAGATCCTCACGAAGAATAAGATGGGAAGACTTGCCCCACCAGTTGTTAAACTTATTATACAAAATGTTAACACTAAACATCTTACTTGCTGTACACAAAAGATATAGTGAAGTTCACAAAGCCATAAACAGTCATGAATAATTTCAAAATATTTTTAAGCAAAAAAGTTAATCATAAATATTTGTTTTAAATATATCTCAGTTTAGAATTTAAGTGCAAATTGATCTTTCCCCACTTTGTAGAATACTAACCAATAAAATACATTATCAGTACACAAAAGTAACTTGAAACTTTGTGTGTGCATGTAGAAATATATTCAACAAGTTAGCTGAAATGCAGCTCAGTGGAGTATGAGAACATAAATAAACAAAAACATTTAAGGATTTAAATTTACCCCTTCCCTTTAAACTATTTTTCCGGAAAGAGAACAAGTCAATCTTTTGAGGCCCTCAGTTAGTATTTCAATTTTCAACCACTTACTGAAGAACAATATTGTTGCTATATTTAGGGATACTATGCCATACAAACTTAAAAGATCTAACACTAATTAAAGAACCTCATACTATTACTGGAAAAAGACTAATATATATGAAATAAAGTAACAGAAAGTACCCATGTAATTCTAAGCTGTATTCATTCTTAATGTGTGCCATTTGTCAGACACTATGGCTATAGCAGTGTAGGTGAAAAAGTCTCTGTCCTCATGGAGCTTACATTCTCACTGAGAAGAGACAATATAAACAAATGCACAACTAAATAGCCGACAGGATTTCAGGTAGTTGGAAGTGCTATCATGTGGTAAATTTTACAACATAGACTACAAGTGCTTTCAGAATTGAGGATAGAGAAGATGAGAGAATGCTACCTGGAAGAACAAATGGCTTAGTACAGTGCTTGGTACACAGTACCAGCTCCCTAGAAATGATAATGATCATTATTATCATTGTTTGATAACAATGCTATCCCTCATGATGTTTGCCATAGGCTCTAACAGATGAGAAGCTGTAAAAGTGAAACCTGCATTTGCTGTGAAGATGCTCTCAAGGCATTAAAAACAAGCCTGGAGGCAAGTATGAGCATGGAAAATTTGTGAGACACAAAAGAAACTGAGTAGGTAGGGTGGGTCAAAAATGGGAGTCTTTAAAATTTAGGAAAAAATAAAAACCTTTAACAAGTGCTTCCTATGGGCAGTTCTTTCCTTGTATCTGGTGTCTACCTCAAAACTAAAGTAGAGATTTACTGGTTTGAAATACGGAACCAGAAGGCTTTTGAAAGCATCATTTTAGGAAGGGCATTTTACAAGTTACATGTAATGAATAAAAAGAAGAAATTAAAATGGTAAATTTTATACATAGATCAACAGAACAGAATAGGGAGCCCAGAAATAAACTCACACTTATATGGTCAGTTAATTTACAACACAGGAGCCAAGAATATACGGTATGATGGGGAAAGGAGAGTCTCTTCAAAAAACGGTGTTGGGAAAACTGGAGAGCACATGCAAAACAAAAATTAACTCAAATTGGTTTAAAGACTTGAATGTAGGATCTAAAACCATAGGACTCCTAGAAGAAAACATAACTGATAAGCTCCCTGACATCAGTCTTGGTGATGATTTTTGGGGGTTTGGCAACAAAAGCAAAAATAAACAACTGGGACTGTATCAAACTATAAAGCTTCTTCACAGCAAAGGGCACCATCAACAAAATGAAAAGGCAACATACTGAATGGGAGAAAATACTTGAAAATCATGTATTTTCAACAAATCTGAAATGAGGCTAATATTCAAATCTGAAATGAGGCTAATATTCAAAATACATTAAGAACTCATGCAACTCAATACCAAAAACATTATGATTTAAAGATGAAAAATAATCTAAATAGACATTGTTCCAAAGAAGACATACAGATGGCCAACAGTTACAAGCAAAGGTGCACAACATCATCAGGTAAATACAAATCAAAACCACAAAGAGGTATCACCTCACACCTGTTAGAATGGCTATTATCCAAAAGATAAGAAACAAGTGTTGGCAGGGGGTAGAAAAAAGGGAACCCTTGTGCACTATTGGTGGGAATGTAAACTGATAAAGCCACTACGGAAAATAATATGGAGGTTCTGCAAAAAGTTTAAAATAGGACTACCAAATGATTCAGCAATTTCACTTCTGGGTTATTTAGCCAAAGAAAATGAAAACATTAATTCAAAAAGATATATGCAGCCCCATGTTCATTGCAGCATTATTTATAATAGCCAAGATACGGAAACAACTTAAGTGACCATCCTCTGATGAAAAAAGAAAATGTAAAATACATAGATGGATAAATATTATTCAGCAGTAAAAAAGAATGAAATCTTGCCAGTTGCAACAACAGGGATAGACCTTGAGGGCATTGTGCTAGGTGAAATGTCAGAGAGAGAAAGATATACCGCATAATTTCACTTCCATGTGCAATCTAAAAATAAAAACAAAGAAAAAAAAAAAAACTAAGCTTATAGAACAGTTTGATAGTTGCCAGAAAAGGGGGCAGGAGGCGGGGTGGGAATGGATGAAGAGAGCTGAAAAGTACAAACTTATAGTTATCAAATAAATAAATCATGGGGATATAATGTTCAACAAGGTAACTATAGTTAATAATACTGTATTGCATATTTCAAAGCTGCTAAGAGAGTAGGTCTTAAAAGTTCTCACACAGAGAAAAAAAATTCTGTAGCTATGTAAAGTAATGGATGTCAGACTTACTGTGGTGATCATTTCCCAATACTAATACTAAATCATTATGCTGTACACCTGAAACTAATATAACGTCAATTAAATCTGTTTTTTTTAAGCTGGTAAATTTTGGTGTGTGTGTGTGTGTGTGTTTGTGTGTGTGCGCGCGCGCGCACCACAATTTTAAAAAATGTTTTTAAAGAAGAGAGCTTAAGTCCAAATGGACATTAAGAGATGGAAATCTAGACCAGGGTGAAGGCAAAAGGGAGAATGGTCCTGCCCCGGCCACTTAGGTTACCGGGCGTTTTCTGCCTCGCCCCTCCCCCCGCCAAACAGTAACAAGCGGGCACACTTTCTTTAGAGCGTGAAACAACCAAGAAGCTCAGGAAAAAAGACATGTTTGGAGCACCTGAAAGGAGGACCGCCAAGTTAAACAGTTCTTTCAATTCCCCACCCTTCTTTCTCCCCGAACAGGCTGGGGTTCTACAGCAGGAGAAGAGAGGGACTCAAGGCCTGGCTGGACGTCTGGCATCCATCCTCCGAGGTCAGCCCCCTCCATAACGCGGGAACTGCCAACCCTGACCGCAAATTTCAACCGTTAGGCCTCTCCCCTGCCCGCCGCTTACCACCACAGCCGTGCGGACTTCAGGTCGCCTCAGCCTACGCGAGACGCGGCTCCACCGCCCAGGAACGCGCGCGCTGCTTGCTGATTGGATCTGCTCCCACCCACCCCAGCCAATCCCGGAACTCGCTCGGCCGCTGACGAACAGGCTGCGCCACTGCTTCAGCATTGGTAGCCCAGCTGTAAGGGTCGCGCTTTTTCTGACGATGCGGACAACATGGCCGCCGAGGGTGGTAGTGATTCTCAGCAGAGAAGGAGAAGGCGCCGGGATGCGGAGGAACCGGAAAAAACGGAACTCGGCGAAAGAGAGCTGGCAGTGGCGGTGGCCCAAGAGAACGACGAGGAAAATGAAGAGCGCTGGGTTGGGCCTTTACCTGTAGAGGCAACGTTGGCTAAGAAGAGGAAAGGTAGCTACAGAGATAGGCACAGGGGAGAGTTGGAATGCTGCGTCCCCCTAGTACTGATAGAGTTCAAGCCGGACCCCAGGGCGGAGGGTGTGTGATTGTGAGGATTTGTGCCCTCGGAACAGAGGGTCCTCTTGTCACTTCTGGCCGTTCGGTACTTGTACGTCCTCCCGAAATAGTGATTTGGTCGGAGTAAAGCGTCTCTTAGATGGTATCTAACACTATTAATCTCTGATTTCTTGTAACAGACGCTAAAGGTAACTTACGCCGATACTTAACGCGTTTGGCGCCTCGCACTTAATCCGTACAGCAGCTATAGAGGTTGGAATTTATAACTCCGTTCAGTAGATGTGGAAAAGAGTACTGCTTCTGTTTAAGGCTTTTAGTTCAAGAGTGGTGTTAGTGTGTTGGGCCGCCGGGGAAGGCGGTGCCTATTTAGAATCGTAAAGAATAGGTAAAAATCATTTCAATCCTGACTGTTACACTAATGAGTTTTCTGACCTAGGGAAAGTTACGTAAGTTTCCTGAATCACAAGTTTCTCATCTAAAAACCGAGGTCTGTGGTATTCAAACCATACTTATGGGATACCATGGCCCGCAGCACTTTGCCACTAGCGTGAAATAGTGACAGAATTTTATCGAATAGAAAGAGTGATGAAAGGGATAGATTAGATTTTATCTTTCAAGTTCTTTGAAATGTTTTCCTTAAACGTTTAAGACCATTAACATGTGACTTTTCTGAAAGCTCAAATCTTTATTACTTTCCCTGCTTATAATTCTAAAGTGGTTTCTTACTATTTTCAAAACAACTCCAAACTCCCAAACATAGCATACAAGGCCCTTCTTGATAGGATCTCTCCTTACATCTCTCAGCACTGTTCCATTACTTCTCTCTCCCAAACCCTTACTCCTTACTCTGTACTCCTGTCATACTAAAACACTTGAGAATGGGTTATGCTCTTTTTTCTCCTGTGGATGCCGAGGTGAGTATCATGGTGTCTCTGCCTGGAGTAATTTCCCTCATCATTTCACTTGGCTAACTATTGTTCAACCTTCAGCACTGCTCAGCTATCACCCCTCATCTGGGAAGCCTGTGATTTCTCCAGTCTAGATGGGTTTCTAAAGCACACTGATCATAATTCTGAGGTATGTTTATCACACTGAATTTATAGGTAGCCTTCAAATTTTATGTATCCGAGTTTGAAGAAGATACTTTTTTGAACATTGTACATTAACACCTTTGAAGTGCCTTACCTTTTTTACGTCTAGGTCTTCCTTTTAAATCTTCCATAGCAACTGTTTCCTCAATACATTTGCTACATTCTGTAATTGTATATTTGTTCATGAGATTATCTGATTAATTTTTCTCTCCATTGTTAAAACTGAGCATGTAAAAGCAAGGACTGCATATTTTGCTCCATTGCTTTGTACAGTGCTTTGCATATAGTAGGTGCTAAGTAAGTATTGAATGAATGAATGAATATTACGATTTTGATGCTCTTAATTATTTTATTGTATTACAGTATTTTTCCATGTCCTTTTTTATGGAAAAGAGTGGAGGAAATGGAAAAAAATCCCAAAATGTTTAAGTGCTGATATTAGCATTAGGAGACAAAGAGCTTATAAACGCAATTACAGTTGAGACAATTAGATGCTTATTGTAGTTAAGCCAGTCAGTAGTGTATTCAGCTTGAAGAAAAGAATTGTAATTTAAAAACACATATGAAATGTTAGAAAAATGCCATAGAAGATTTTGTCTAAAAGGACAGGGGTTTAGTAATATATTTAAATTTCTAGAAATGGAAACATCCCCTTTAATATGTCCTTTGGACATTGGGCTTCTGTAGACATTTCCAGAAAGACATTTTTCTTAATTATGTGGCACCAACTTTAATTAAACTGATGGTTTCTCAGGGACAGAAACTATGTGCTACTCTTCTTTTTGTCCCTGTGCTTTGTAACCTATTTTGTTTTCAATAAATATCTGTTCAACAAGTGAACTAACAAACAGCAAAAAAAGAATGTGTATCAGATAGAATTAAATTTAGCTACATATTATAGAAAAATCCAAAATGACAGTAACATTAAAAAGATAGAGGTATACTTCTCTCATGAGTAAAAGTCCTAAAATAGACAATCTAAGGTTTGTGTGGAGGCTCCAAAGGGACGTAGGCTCTCTCCAGCTTTCTGCCCTAACATCACTAGTGTATGGACTTCATCTTTGTCCTTAGCAGTTATTAGAAATACAGCGCTCATCTCCCGGTTCCAAGCTGTAGGTTGAGGAAAGGAAGAAGGGCACACCTCTTCAAGGAGACTTCTTGACTGTCATACAATACTTCCACTTTTATCTCTTTGGCACATGGTCACATGTAACTGTAGAGAAGGTCTTCTTATAGCTGGATGTCAGTATTCCCATACAAAAATGGGAATTCTTTTACTAAAAAGGTAAAAGTAGCTTGTTGGACACAACTTTGAGTCTGCTATTTAGTAATTAGAAAAAACTATGAAACAGCTTGTGTTTCATTTAGCAACTTATTGTAGCAACTTTGGCCATCATTGGACTGTTTTATTAGGTACGCATAAAATGTCATTTCTTACTGGAAAAATTTTTCATAGCTCATATAATGAAATATTTACTCAGATTGCCGCTTTAAAAATATTTTGTTCTTGTAAAAAGCTTGAGACGCACTCAACTAGATATCCTCCAGGACTTTCTCAGCTCTAAAAATCTAAGTTTTTATTGTGTCTATTTGTTTCAAACCTGGTATCAGTGACTTCAAAGAGGGTCAGTGCCTTCAAGATAAATTGAGAAATATAGATGACCACTGACCTCATTATTTATTTAAATTAGCACAAAAATTGAATCTACGTGATTAGAAAGATGGTTGTGATATTTTCATGAAACTTTAAGGTTTTTGTTTTTAATGAAAGCTTTACATTAAGCCAGAACCACTCAATTCTTAAGTCTGGTAACAGTTAAACATCTATATAATGCCTGAGAACCTGTCCTGACTGATTAAATAATGATGTTGCTCAGTTCTGTGAAATAATGAAAGTTACAACTGACATAACAGACATTATATTTTTTTCATTACACATGAATTGAGAGAAATTAAAATCTAGAAGAAAATACAAAATAGTGTTTAGTTCCAGTTGTTAAAAAATAAAATTTTTTCTTTACTTTTTTCCCTTAGTTCTAGAGTTTGAAAGAGTCTATCTTGATAATCTCCCCAGTGCATCCATGTATGAACGGAGTTACATGCATAGAGATGTTATCACCCATGTGGTGTGCACCAAGTAAGTCTATCGCATCTTCATTTTTTTATGAAAAGTATAATTTTGTTTTAAACACTTCAATTTTGAGGTGGATTTGTAGAAGTAATTTTAGCATATTAATGGATTTCTATTTAATTCCATAGATTTTGTATTAGTTTAAGTTAAATAAAGACCTACATGCTCTTTTCTGTATCATACAGGGAGTGCCTTCTCTAAGACAAAATTCCCTAGTTTGTGTATATGTCTTCTGGAGATAAATGCCAAAAGAGGATGATCCAGGTAGTACCTGAGCTTCCCAGAAGAAGGGTGTATTAGTTAAGATGGGAGTAGTTGGTAGCTGACATCCTCAGTACTCAAGGGGGAAATGATGAGAACTAAGACATTGTGGAAATGTCACAGGACCTTCAAAATAGATGAATGGGGATTTGTAGAAGGATAATAATAATAGTACACATTATCTCAGTTACATACCACGTTTCAATAAATGGTTTCTATTTTTATGTAGCTGACAGAGAAAGCTATACTGTACAAAATCTTTTTCATACAAACAATCAAAATACTTGGGAGAAGATACAAAACACACTTACATTGAATCTTGCTGTATATGAAAGTAGTATATTGCAATTTAATTATTTATCAGCTTTGGAAAAATGGTACATTTTTCCTGTGAAAAAACTGCCTATAGGGTAATTTTAGCAATAAAGAACTCCCAAAATCTAGTGATTCCCAGTGAGGTTTTTTTGTTTTGGTTTGTTTTTTTAATGTCAAGTCCTAGGTCAATTCTGAGCCTAGCTCTTAGGGTTAAAATTAGTGCAGCAGCAGTTGTTGTGATAGACAGAAAAAAGCTTCAGATTTTGCTGTGTTCTTTCTACCCTAATCTAGTGGTTTGCATAAAGAAAGTTTTTTGGGGTTTTTTGGGTTTTTTTACAAATCTGTTACAAAAGAGTCCAAGATTCTCAGTGAATGATTGCTTTGCGGTTGCTAAGTGATTCTTATATCTGCATTAGAAATTAATTTCCACATTTTATATATGCAGGACAGACTTTATTATTACTGCCAGTCATGATGGACATGTTAAATTCTGGAAAAAAATAGAAGAGGGGATTGAATTTGTTAAACATTTTCGTAGTCACCTCGGTAAGAATTTGACTTTTTTTCTCTCTTTTTAAATTATATTCATTAAAGTTTCTTTAAAAAAATTTTTTTTGAATCATGTCCATTTATTTCATTGGTATTTACTAGACTGTTTTGATTTATTTAAATAGGAGTTATCGAGAGTATTGCAGTTAGCTCTGAGGGAGCATTGTTCTGTTCTGTGGGTGATGATAAAGCAATGAAGGTGTTTGATGTAGTGAACTTTGACATGATCAATATGCTAAAGCTTGGGTAAGTCTTTTTTAAAGTATAGTTTTTTAC
Source organism: Camelus bactrianus (assembly GCF_048773025.1). NCBI lineage: Eukaryota > Metazoa > Chordata > Mammalia > Artiodactyla > Camelidae > Camelus > Camelus bactrianus. Next base: position 45,376,275 of record NC_133541.1, read on the forward strand.
TTAGTGAAATAATTTTTAAACTGAACTTAACCATTACATAACAGAATATATTGCTATTCCATTAAAAAATGCGCCTTTAGGTTTTACTCAGAAAAATTAGATATTATGAATCCTTGTTATGATGCTGTTTGAAAACTGCTGTGGTTTTTGTTGTTAATCACAGCAGAAATTTCCAAACAGCATCAAGGAGTCGTTATATGCATTTAATACAACTTAGTAAATTAATGAGGATCCTTCATGTCTAATTTATTAGCACTTGGAATCAACTTCCTTGCTGTGCTTAGTTCAGTAATAGGAGATTGTGTTCTTATAAGGCTTATGCACATTTTTGGAGTTGTTAGTAATTTTGAACTTTGAAGTACATTGACACCCAGACTCTGTGGTTAGACTGTATGGGAATGAGACTAAACAAAAGACCATAGACTGGGTAGCTTAAGCAACAGAAATTTATTTTCTCACAGTTCTGGAGATTGGAAAGTCCAAAACTGAGGTTCCAGCAGGGTGTAGTTTCTTGTGAGCTCTTCTGGGTTTCACACTTTATCATCATTGGGGACAAGGCAGGGATGGTGTCTTGCTTTTCACTTCTTAGAAGGCCACAGGCCTGTGGGATTAGGGCCCTATGGTTATGACCTCGTTTAACCTTAATTAGCTCTTAAAGACCTTTTCTCCAGAGAAAGGGATTAGGGATTAGGGCTTCAGGGTGTGAAGGGAGCAGTGAGGGGTAGGGGTGGGAATGTAACTACACTATTCAGTATGTAGCAGAACTTCTTTTGGAATTTCCTCCAAAACCAATTTATGAGCCACTAAAGGAAATCAGTCTCATTATGTATGATCAGAACTTATTTTTTGACTACAAGTAGAAATACCTATTGATAATCTCCTTTTCCCCAGATTTGTTTCCCCCATGGTTTACCTATTTAAAAAAAATTAAATCTATTCATAAATGTTGAACATTTGCTACCTCTGAGGATGTTGAAAGAGTACAGGCATACCTCGTTTTGTTGCACTTTGTAGATATTGTACTTTTTACAAATTGAAGTGTGTGGCAACCCTGTGTCGAGCAAGTCACCATTTTTCCAAAAGCATTTGCTCACTTTGTGTCATTATTGCACATTTCAGTAATTCCAAAAACATTTCACACTTTTTCACTATTACGATATTTGTTATGGCAATCAGTGATCTTTGATGTTACTATTGCAAAAAGATTATGATGTGCTAAAGGCTCAGATGATTTTTTAATTAAGATATGTACATTGGTTTTTTTAGACATAATGCAGTTGCACACTTAATAGACCACAGATAATATAAACATAACTTTTATATGCTCTGGGAAACCAAAAAAATCTGTGTGGCTCTCTTTATTGCGATTTTCACTTTATTGCAGTGGTCTGAAACTGAACCTGCAATATCTTCAAGGTATGCCTGTAATTTTTTAACCTTTGGTAGAAATTCTGAGAGTCCCCAAAAAAGTTATGAGCTTTAGCTCAATCATTGGAATAACTGTAACTTCTCAGGCTGACTACTTCGAAGGAGACAACAAACATTTGAGTTTGAGTTTGGTGTGTTGATTAAATCTGTCCCAGTTCTTGTATAGTTTATCAGGTAGTATGTTCAAAGCTCATGGTTTTAAGATCAAGTTACCAATAATGAGAATGTGATATCAGAATGTTTTTCTTTGGAGCATAGTCATGACTAAAATATTTTGATCTTAAATATTTCGAGAATGGATTTATAAAGTATACTGTTACACACTAACCTATTTAAAAGTAAGTTATACATAGACAGAGATCTGAAAAACTATACCACAGAATATTTTAGGGCCCAGGTCTGGTTAGGTTTCCCTATAAATGATCTGTTGTATACAGTTCCCTTCTTGTGGTTTGATAGATCTTCAGAAGTTATCATTGCATTGATGTGATCAGAAAGAGAAAAAATAGTGGCTATTCTTCATTGTTTTTCTGTGTCTCTCTGCTACTTTTGAGCAAGGAATCCAAAACAAGCTAAATCATTGGCCAGGACATTTTTTGCTGATGAGAATGGGGAGGGTTGCTTACTTGTATTGACCTCTTTTTTCCCCCTCAATTCTTTACTATTTTAGCTATTTTCCGGGACAATGTGAGTGGATCTATTGCCCAGGGGATGCCATATCTTCAGTTGCTGCTTCTGAGAAGAGTACAGGAAAAATTTTCATTTACGATGGTCGAGGAGATAACCAGCCATTACATATTTTTGACAAACTCCATGCATCACCTCTTACTCAGATACGGCTAAACCCAGTTTACAAAGCAATAGTGTCTTCTGACAAATCTGGAATGATTGAATACTGGACTGGTCCTCCTCATGAATATAAATTCCCCAAAAATGTGAACTGGGAATATAAAACTGACACAGATTTATATGAATTTGCCAAGTGCAAGGCTTATCCGACCAGCATATGTTTTTCACCTGATGGGAAGAAAATAGCTACTATTGGTTCTGATAGAAAAGTTAGAATTTTCAGATTTTTAACTGGAAAACTCATGAGAGTCTTTGATGAATCATTAAGTGTAAGTGCAATATAAATTTAATCTAATTTTACTTTCTGAAAATGTCTTTATTTTTTGCCATTTCTTTAAAGGTATTTTTCTGGATACAGACACTTAGATTGATAGTTATTTTCTCTTAAGATATTAAAGATATTATTCAGCTGTCTGCTGTCTTGCATTGTTGCTCTTTAAAACTTTCTTCCCTACGTTTAGGATGTATTATCTTCTGAGCCACTTACACTTAATGTGGCTGTTTTTTCAGTTGTTTTGTTTGCAAACTCATTCTTTTGAGATCCTCAAAATTCATGCTAGGCCTCCTTTTCTTCTTAAGCTGTTCATTCTTGTCTGTCTGTGTGACTGCTTCCAAATTTATTTCTCCAGCTTTCTATTATAAACAGACTGAGTCTCCTGTTCTTTTATTCTTTTTCTTTTTGCTGTCTTCATGAATGACACCGATATCTGTCTGCTTGCACAAGCCAGAAACCTGAGTCATCTTTAACTCTTTTTCTCACCCTTCTATTTAATTCATCATGAATCCTGTTGATTTTATTTTCTACATATACTTTAAATCCATCCATTTCCTTCTAGCACAGCTGTCATTATCCTAGTTCATAATCTTTTCCCTGGCCTATTGCATTTCCTGCTCCCTTTATCTATTCTGCTTTCCTCCTACTGTTGTTCTTAGGATTAAGATCTGCCGTGTTGTGTCCCTGCCTACCACTCCAACCTACTGTAAATCACCTTTCTCCCTGCCTCTTACTATAGCCAGTTAGGCCTTTCAATTTCTTGAATATGCCTCCCACCACAGGGTCTTTGCATATGCTGTTCCTGGTGGCGGGAGTGATTCCTCCCATTACATATTGAACTCATCCTTCAAATCTCAAAGAGTCACTTCCTCTGGGAATCTTTCACTATTCATCCAATAGTGAAAGGAGAACTTTTTTTATGTGGCTGTGTATCACTCTGTTTATTTTCTCTTATAGTATTTTGTATGATCTTATTGTTTGATTACTGTATATCCATCCCCAATAGACTCAACTGAGTGTGATCTCTGGCCCTGTATCTGTTTTGCTCATCATTGTATTTCAAGCACTAAGAACAGTACCTAATACATAATTACTGCTAATGAGAATTTGTTAGAGCATGTAGTTGTGGAATAAGAGTTTTTATCCACACAAAGGTAACTAGGTTTTGTGGAAATTTGAGTCTCATCACCTGTTTCCATCAAGTGGTTCTCTAACTGCTAATGGTATGTCAAATCCTCTGAAAGTCGGTGGATTGAATCTTTGTAGCAATAGTGTTTTTTATATAATAGTGTCAATTCTACAGTCTTGGTAGTCACCAGTTTACATTAGGTTCCTGCATTAAGCTCTTCAAAAATTCTACCACTCAGGTGATACTCTTATTAGGTGGCAAGTGATTGTAAGTTGGGTGGATTATCTACCTGAAGTAATATGAATCCAGACAAAAGGAAAAATTATTTGCTAGTCAAGTCATCCTCATAACTCATTTTCTTGATGGAACAAGATAGCTTTCCATTATGCTTTAAAGGAAAATCTTCTCTTATGATGTATTCTTCTTTATGGTAGTGGGTAACTACATATTAGTTTCAACTTAAATGTAATTTTTAAAACTCTTTATAACTTACAAGTCTAACAAGATTCCTTATGAAAAATACTTAAAATCTATTCTCTGAGCTGTTTAATCCACTCTTTCTTCATTGTTGTCTTCAACAAGTTGAAGTTACAGGACTAGGGTAATAAGAGGAAGTCAGTAGCAAAGCATATGAGAGAAGTTGAGATTGAGAATGAGAGAGTTTGCAGGAAAAAAGGCCAAATGCCAATCAAATAAGTAACAATGCTAGTGACTAGTTAATGACTAGAATCCCATAGTTCCATGTTAAGGGAGGGAGCTTCTAGCTGGTTAGAGTCCTAGTTAAAATAGACAAATTTAATTGGATGATGTAAAGTTTTATCCTCTAGTTTTTATTAACTAGGATCACTGCTTGTGACCGTGCAGTGATAGAAGTCATAGAAGCCCTGCTATTAAAGCTTGAATACTGTAAAAAGATAACTGATTGCTTAAAAGGCTGAATTAACATTTATAAAATATTTATATGTGGGCAGATGGCCATCTGCAAACTTTTAAGTCTTGAAACTGAATCTTCTCTCTAGCAAAAATAATCGGAGTCCCACACTACAAAAATGTAGTCCAGCATCTAGGCTGTTTCCAGCAAAAGAGTAAAGCAGCATATCAGTGTCAGAGACTGGAGACAATAAACCCTAATGGCCAGGCTTTTTAGCTCTCCTAGAAGACCTTTGCCTCATGTTGTTCCCTAATACACGTGGCACGTTTTCATTTTTAAAGTTGTTTATATTGTTGTTCTTTCCATACCTAGAAAAACTGGAGATTTTATTAATGCAGGCATGAAAATAGGAAGTAGATGGGACATAAGCCTGGCTTCTTTTCATCTGCAGTGGAGAGCTATTTTTGATTTCTGCAGTTTGTTGCTCTAAATGGCTGGCAAACTAAATGTAAAGATTACATATTTTGAGAGACTTAGAGTGTGGTAGTACATAGTAATTAAGATGTGACCCCTATCTTGGAAGTGGTGTATTAAATATCTCAATAAAGTAAACCAAATGTCCAAACTAAAGGACACTCATAAAAATATTCATCTATCCCAAATCACATTTACCTAATGATATAACTGTAGTGATACACCAAAACAACTTGAAACATTTTCTGAGATATCATGAAATTTTTATAAATTAGTGAAATCATTAAAGAGTTCATTCATTCAGCAAAATGAATTGAATCATTCATTCAACAAAAATATGGCAGGCCCATGATCCTTTTACAAGGACCTCACAATCTATAGCTTCATTGTCCAATTTAATAGCCATTAGGCACATATGGCTGTTGAGCACTTGGTAGGTGACTGGTACAAAGTGAGATGGGCTAAAAGTATAAAATACACACAGGATTTCAAAGACTTAAGGAAAAAAAGAATATAACTTACTTCATTTTTTATATTGCTTAATGTTTTAATATTTTTCATATTGCTTAAGGTCTTTTGATAATATTTTGTATATATTGGACTGAATAAAACATTAAGATTAATTTTACGTGATAATTTTTACTTTGTTTAAAGGAGCTACTAAAAAATTTTAAGTTACATATGTGGTTTGCATTATGTTTCATTTGGAAAGTGCTAGTCTGTGGCTTATAAAAGCACCAGGTATGTTTCTGTAAAGAAGCAATAGTTATGTATCTTTTTCATTAGAAGAACTAGTTAGTGTAAATACTGGGTTTTTTTAATAATTGAACTTATTAATGCCTTTTTATTTCCTGCTTATAGTGTTTAGAATCCTCCCTAAGAAAACATATAAGTACACCAACTGTCAGTGCCTCTTAATGTATACTCTGCTTCTGTTTAAATTCTCATTCCCTTTATCATGTAGCTTTTTTGTTAATAAATGGTTTGTTTCTTAGATGTTTACTGAACTGCAGCAGATGAGGCAACAGCTACCAGACATGGAATTTGGCCGACGAATGGCTGTAGAACGTGAACTGGAGAAGGTGGATGCAGTAAGATTAATTAATATAGTTTTTGATGAAACTGGACACTTCGTGCTATATGGAACAATGCTGGGCATTAAAGTTATAAATGTAGAAACAAACCGGTAAGCTTTAATATGATGTATGCTTTTTAAAAATGCATTTTTGGAGGACCATTTCCTCCTTCTGAGAAACAATGGGAGTTTTGTTTGTTCCAAGACAAGTGGAATGGTCCCAAACGTCTAAACTTAACCAAATGTTTTGACTGGATTTTTCTGTGGTCTTTTGGTTGTTTATAATCTTATGTAAAAAGTTTCCACTCATGTTTGTAAAAGAAATGGAAGGAAGATATGCATAGTTGCAATTTTTTTTTTAACAAGTTTCAGTCTGTCTCTTGCTTATTGATTTAAATTAGCCTGGTTCATGTTAAATGTTGCCAAATATTTTAACCACAGAATTCAGCATTACATCCTGCTAGACAAAAAATCAGAAGCTAAAATGCATGAAACCACAATAAGCCTTTTGTGCAAACAGTCCATTTGGTCTTAGAACAAAATTGCTATAATCAGATACTATCACTGAATGTAAATGAAAAGAACTTACAGTATATTTAAAGGAGGAAAAATCTTGTGCTGTACATTCTCACATATAAACAAATTTATTCTGTAGTTCTTGGCAATACAAAATCTTTGAAGGCTTGCAGAAAGATTAAGATAATAGGGACAGGTTAAAACTGTATGAATGACTGTATTTTTTTAACCTGAAAATTATAGATACCTACCAATTTAAAATAACTTCTTGTGGGTGGTGGGAAGGGTAAAGAAACACTTTTTAAAAACCTTTTACTAGTTATTTTGTACAAAGATAAAGGATAGTTGATTCCGAACTTTCATCTGTAAAGTTGTTATAATTGGAGTGAATCCTGATAATTTTATCGTATAAAACATATTTTCCAGGTGTGTGCGGATCTTAGGCAAGCAAGAGAATATTAGAGTGATGCAATTGGCTTTGTTTCAGGGAATAGCCAAAAAACATCGTGCTGCAACTACTATAGAAATGAAAGCTTCTGAAAATCCAGTTCTTCAGAATATTCAAGCTGACCCAACAATAGTGTGTACCTCTTTCAAAAAGAACAGATTTTATATGGTATGTGGAAGTACTAGGAGATACACCTTAATGTTTCTTCCAGTTTGGTTGGAGTTTTATTTTCTTAGCTTGTGCTTTCAACTGAAGAGAATGTTGGCAATAATTGTAGACATTCTAAACAACCATAGTACCATTTTACAAAATTAATACTGTAGAATTTTTAACTAGGTCTTGATTTTAACTATTTCTGTACTGTTTTCCATCCTGTAGTGAAAAACTTTCAGCCCAGCTTCTATAACTATTTGTGTTGTCTAAGATGATAGGAAGTAAGTGGTTGTAGTAATAATTGGATCCAAAATAGTTCTTGCTGTGGAGATTTTAAAATTCTTCAGTTTTAGTATTTTTCACCTTTTTCTCTTGAACGTAACTTCTTTCCCCAGAACTTGCATACTTCCTTCTCTAACTACATCTCTTTTTACCTTTTGACTCCACTGTAATGATGCTACCCTGGAATTGTAAGTTCCTGAAGAATTTTTTTCTGGAGAATGAGAAGTACTTTGCACATTAACTATGATGGAGGTCAGAATCAAACTCCTAAGCTGTCTAGGAATAGCGCCATTCTAATTGTTCAGCCAAGCAGAAAAATCTAAAGTATAGAGACCTCTGTGCTTGTATTCTGTCCTTCACTACCCAGGAAGAGACTTTCTAAGACCCATGTGTGATTATTCTTCTGCCTAAAATCCTTTAATGACTCCTCAGCTATCTACAATAGCTGCGCTCTGAGTTTATCTTTCTTCATTTTTAGTTCATTTGCTATACTGACCATACTGAACTTGATCCCATTTGCAATAGTTGCGTGTTCTTTTTTGCCTGTAGGCCTTTGCACAGGCTATTTCTTCTTCCAGACACACACGTCTCCCCAGTTCTGAACTCATACTTGATGTCTCAGCTTGGAAGCCTTCTCTTGACATCAAATTTGGATTAGGTGTGCCTCCTTGTATTATGTGTTACACTTGTTGGAATAATTTGCTGTTTTGGTTTTTTATGTTTTGAGTTTTTTTTGTTTGGGTTTTTTTTTGTTTGTTTTTGGTCTCTGACACTGTTCTCCCCTCCTCAAGATAATATGAAATCCATAAAGGGCGGTGTGTTTTCTTCACTGTTGAATCCATGGAATTTGGTAAAGTGGCCTATTGTAGTATAATCATTCATTTAGCTATATATTACAAGCAGCTATGATGCTTTAAAGGTTACCAGCATTTGGTAAATGTAGGAAATAGTTTACCTACCCCAACCAAGCTTTTAACCTAAAATGGGTACATTCCTTTAAGATGAGGATTTTGTTATTAACTTTCAAACTCATTACTAAAAATTTATTAATACATGTTAAAGGAAAATAATTTTGTTTTTACCTGTAATTTAACTATTTTGAAGGTAAAAATAAATCATAAATGATAATTTTTGATATACACTAAAAACACATATACTAATTTTCCATCCACTCTATTAAAAAATATTAGGAAGTTTGCTTTTTCTTTCCCCAGAGGGTTAGTTTTTGTTTTTTTAAAGTATAGTTGGTTTACAATGTTGTGTTAGTTTCTGGTATACAACAAAGTGTAAAAATATAATTTTATATATAACACACACATACATATTCTTTTTCAGATTCTTTGCCATTATAGTTTATTACAAGATAATGAATATAGTTCCCTGTGCTATACAGTAGGACCTTGTTTATTTCATATATAGTAGTGTATCTGCTAATCCCAAACTCCTAATTTATCCCTCTCCCACCTTTCCCCTTTGGTAACTATGTTTGTTTTCTATGTCTGTGAGTCTGTTTTTTAAATAAGTTCCTTTGTATCATTTTTTTTTAAATCCCACATATAAGTGGTATCATATATTTGTCTTTCTCTGTCTGACTTCACTTAGTATGTAAACTCTAGGTCCATCCATGTTGCTACAAATGGCATTATTTCATTCTTTTTTATGACTAATATTCCATTGTGTGTATATATGACATCTTCTTTATCCAGTCATCTGTTAGTGGACATTTAGTTTCCTTCCATGTCTTGATCATTGAAAATAGTGCTCTATGAACACTGGAGTGCGTGCATCTTATCCAATTTGAATTTTCTCCGATATATGCCCAGGAGTGGGATTGCTGGATCATATGATAACTCTATTTTTAGTTTTTAAAGGAACCTCCATACTGTTATCCATAGTGGCTCTACCAATTTATGAAGATTCCCTTTCCTCCACACCCTCTCCAGCATTTGCTATTTGTGGACTTTTTGATGATGGCCATTCTTACCAGTGTGAGGTGATACCTCACTGTAGTTTTGATTTGCATTTATCTACTAATTAGCTATGTTGAGCATCTTTTCATGTGCCTATTGGCCATCTCGATGCCTTCTTTGGAGAAATGTCTATTAAAGTCTTCTGCCCATTTTTTGATTGGGTTGGTTGTTCTTTTGTTACTGAGTTGTATGAGCTGTTACATATTTTGGAAATTAAGCCGTTGTCAGTTGTGTCATTTCCAAATATTTTCTCCCAGTGTGTAGGTTATCTTTTCATTTTGTTCATGGTTTCCTTTGCTGTGCAAAAAGCTTATGTTTGATTAGGTCCCATTGTTTATTTTTGCTTTTATTTCTATTGCCTTGGGAGACTGATGTAAGAAAACATTGCTGCCATTTATGTCAGAGAATGTTTTGCCTGTGTTCTCTTCAAGGAATTTTATGGTATCATGTCTTCTTTAAGTCTTTAAGCCAATTTGAGTTTATTTTTGTGTATGGTGTGAGGGACCCCAGAGTTTATTTTTATGTTGACTAAACCATGTCTGTTCCTATAAACTTCAAAGAAATAGAAAAACAAAAATTGTCACTCACTGTGTATTTATACAGCTAACATTTTCATAAATTTTCATTGTTTTATTAGGCATATATATTCTTTAGCAAAACTAAAATTTTCAAATGAAGTATCATGAAATAAAATTTTATAAAATTTGAACTTTAATAGTTCCATATATGAACTAAATTAAGATAACTATTTAAAAATTCATATAATTAAATAGTACAACAGACATGCCATTCCTCTGACAACTGGAGAATAAGATGTTAAGGCAGTAACATCCTAGCTTGATTGTTCCATTATTTGGAATCTATCCAGGTGGATCGAGGAATGACATTGGGCAAGACAGGGCCTGGGCACTAGTTGATACCCAGTTAGAGCTGTCTTAGAGAAAAAGATTTCTGCTTACTAAGAGTCAAATAAAAGAAACAGGACTTGAGAAGTCAGAGTTTTAACAACTAAAAAATTTTTTCTCAATTCACCCTAAAACATGAAGATCTTGAGATTTCTACAACTTCACTCAGAATGTACATTTTAGGATTTAGATAGATCGTTAGGGTGCTGAAAAAAAAAAAGAAGAAGAAAAAAGTGGAAGGTCAAGATCCATTACTGATTCATTTTTGAATCCTCATCCTACCAGCAGCCAGTCCTGCTCATCGTAATAACAATTATTAATGTGTATATAGCACCTTCTATATGTTAGGCACTGTTCTCTAAGCACTTTCCACTCCTTCATTTAATCTTCACAGCAGGCACCATTTGGAGTAATTATTATCCCCATTATGAATGAGGAAATGGAATTAATTTACTTCACCAAAGTCACATAACTAGTAAGAGGCAGAGCCAGAATCCAAGCCCAGACTATCTAAATAGTGAAGAATAAGCAACAGGCGGCAGGTTAGGTAGGATGTACTATATGGCAGAAGCAGAGAACTACTCCATTAAAACTGCATCTTGTTAAATGTATACTCAAAAAAATTTCCACACCAAAAAATTAAATTCCATTTGAAATTATACATCTTCAATATATGAATTTTCATATTAGGTAAGTATAGAAATAATTTAACTGCCTTACACAGCTTGTGATAGGAAGTGATTACTAAAATAAGGATTTATTCTGATGGGAATTCTTACTTTCCTCAAATACTTCATTAGAAGTGAAATTTTATTGTCCTAAATTTTAACCAGATGAAAAGTTTAATTCACTTTTTATTTTCCTCCTTGAGTTTACTAAACGAGAACCAGAAGATACAAAAAGTGCAGATTCTGACCGAGACGTTTTTAATGAGAAACCTTCTAAAGAAGAAGTCATGGCAGCTACCCAAGCTGAGGGACCTAAACGAGTGTCAGATAGTGCCATTATCCACACAAGCATGGGAGACATTCACATCAAACTTTTTCCTGTTGAGTATGTACTATTTTCATTGTTGTAAATACACACAAGCGTAAATATGTATATTCAAAGAAACGTATTATACAACTTAAAAGTTCTTGTTATTTTGACTGAAGGAATTTTGAAGAATTTAAATGTTTGAGCATCTAGCCTGAGCTTTCTGTTAAATGTTAAGCTAGAAAATGGGAAAGTTTTATAGATATATACACATACTTCACAGGTTTATTATTATGAGATCAAAATATATTGGCTGTGAAAGCACTGAATGTAAACTATAAAGTGCTATACAAGTGTATATCACCATTATCATTAATTTACACTTTGTAAGTTTTGTGGCTTGTTTGTTGTAAGTAGCTTTCCTCTCAAAGCACATCTTTAAAAGGGATGATAATTATTTTTCCTTACTGACATTTGCTAGACATATATTACCTATTCTTTAGTCCCAGTAGCGATGTTTTAAAAATAAATTTCAACAACAACAACAAAAAAAAAATAAGGGCTTCCATTTGAAAAAGCAGAAAAGTATTCTGGACAGTTTAAAAGTTTGCAAAGTGAACATGCAATACCAAATACAGTACAATATCACTGGTTGTTCTTGATCTGAAAGAGGACATCTTTTACAACACCTTGACTTGAAAGCATTTATTTATTTTGGACATGAATGTTTTATATCCAAACCGTACCTTGGTACTGAACCAAAAACTAGGCAGTTCTAGACTCCTGGACCATCTCATTTTTAAGTGTTCAGAACCCATGCATCCATTAAGCCTATTCCCTACTGTGTTTGGTGCAAGATTCTTTTGAATCTGTCTGCCATTCCTAGCTTTAGGAGTTACGACATGATAATGTACTATATTAAATCATCTTATGAGATTAGTTAATATTATTTAGAAACTTCATACTCTGAGTGTGTGTGAGTGTGACTGTCATTTAAAGTTTGTTAAATTTAGAAGCTGTCATTTCAGTGAATAAGTCCTTGGTCAGGAATATGTCACCATACTATGACGTTGTTAAGAAAATTACCTTTCCCAGGAACTTAACCCCACTATGTGCAGTTAACTATATACATATAGTGCTATGATTATGTTTTTTTAACTGCAGAATGACTTTGGAATCTAAATACTGTAAAACTCAACTGTAAAAAGCAATCATATCTAAAGATAAAATGTTAAACTATAAGAATATGCTACTGCCTGTATGCCCTTTCAACTCTTGGTTGTCCTGAAATCAGCAGTTACGAAAAACAGCCTGTCCTTCTGAAGCATTCAAAAGATATTGCAAACACCCATTAGGAAGCCAAACTACAAAGGAAACTGTCCTAAGATGCTGCCAATAGATTTCACATTTTTAATATATTTCTTACTAGGTGCCCTAAGACAGTGGAAAACTTCTGTGTTCACAGCAGAAATGGTTATTATAATGGGCATACATTTCACCGTATAATTAAGGTAAGTTATACAAATTTTATATGATTTAAGGAATAGTATGTTATTACATAACAAGAGGTTTAAATGTAAAGAATCTTATTCTCTCCCACTTAGGAGTTTATTAGAAAGGAATAGAAGAAACGGACTATCGAAGCCCAAAGAAAAATGGATGGTCATGAATATCAGATCTAGAATCAAGGATATAGGGATAGTAGCATGGTTACCTTTTTAGAAACAATGCAGCAATATTTTTGTCAGCAGCTAAATCAAAGGGTCAGATAATGAGTAAAGTGTCTTGCTAAGATAAAACCTATAGCCAAGGTAACATGTTCCTAGTGGTTAGATAAGGTCTAGATCTAGAAGATAAGATTAAATAATAGAAGAGCCATGTTGCCATTTTATCTGTGAAAACTACCGTTAATACCTGAAGAGCAGAATGAACTCAGCCTAGGATTTTGCTGAGCAGCATTCCGTAAAATGGATGGGGCAGTGATGTAGTTCTTGGTTACTTGCAGGTCAGAAATGGCAGGAAAAATATCGGAAGTAAAAATCAGCTTTCAGGGTTCTGAAGGAAGTGGTGAAATTACTCACTAGGAAATCCAGAGTAGGGAAAGGGAGGATAGAAGAGTGGGGTAGTTATGTAAGACCTAACATGGTATACAGTATCCTAAAACTCATTTACACTAATAATTGGCTTTAACTAGATGAGCAAGATACTACATGTTTATAAATGGAAAGACCTCTGCATTTTTGTTTCAGTCACTGAAGTAATGTACTAGTTAAGCAATGGAAATACATTACCCAAATTAAAATGTAACTATGGGTTTAATCACTTTATAGGATGACTGTTAATAAAGTTAAGATTTCACTGACTGCAAAACACTTTTGACAAACAGACTCCAAAGCATACATATATGTAATATGTATAATACAGTTTTGTCTACTTTCTGTTAGGGCTTCATGATTCAGACAGGAGATCCAACAGGTACTGGTATGGGAGGAGAAAGCATATGGGGAGGAGAATTTGAAGATGAATTTCATTCAACATTGCGACATGACAGACCATATACACTCAGCATGGCCAATGCTGGATCAAACACTAATGGATCCCAGTTTTTCATAACAGTAGTACCAACGGTAAGTAGAACAGCATTGCTATAAGCTGAAGATTTATAGGTTATGATCTGAGAGAGTGAATTCAGTGAAGAGAGAGCTGCTTTATTCTCTACCATTATTTGTATCTGCCAAAATATAAAAATGGAAACAATTTAGAAAAAAATTAAAATTACCTAACAAATCAGATTTAACTTTGTAAAACAATCATTTTGTAATTCAGGACATGTGAGTTTAAGCGAACTTTGCCACTACTAATTATTTTACCTCTGGGCTTGTTTCCTCATCTTTAGAATGGGAGGATTAGAGTACAAGAATTCGTGATACTAAGACTTTTTTTCCACATTTTTCTATCTATGAAATCAGAGTGGAACCCATAATCAATGACATTGTAGATTTGATGAAATACAATGTAAGAATATCTAGCTCTCTATCACTATGCAGTTCCACCAAATTATAAAAATTATATTTTATTTTTGGAATTAAGCACCAAGCAATGAAGGGAAAATATTTGTAACTACTATCTGCCAGGCACATGGTCTCATGTAATATTCACAGTAGTTCTAGTATCAGTATACCCAGTTTTAAAAAAATTACATGAAGAAACAATGAGACATGATTAACTTGCCAAAGGTCAAGTAAGTAGCAGAGCCAGTGTTTGAGCTCCCATCTGTCTGATGCCAAAGAACATGCTGCATAAACTATTCCTTACTGCCTCTTAACTGTGCAGGTAGGATTCCTGCAGAGAACTTTTAAAGCCTTACCCATAATTCTTACCCATGTTTCTTTAAATAATTACCCATAATTCTTTAAACCATGTGAAGAAACTTTAGCAAACATCTTCCAACTCCCTTTGATCTGAAAGATGCAGATATTTAGTTAAACATTATACTTTGCTTTTATATTTTGTCATATAAACATGGAAATCACTCTTAAAAGATGCTAAGTGGAAGTATATCTTTTAAGTTATATTTAAAAAGCAAAGCCAAAGTATAAATTCTCTTTAATTTGCTCAGAGGGTGTGTTTAAAGAAATCTGGGCTTACCAACATTTTCCATTTGTCCTCCAACACAGCCTTGGCTTGATAATAAGCACACAGTATTTGGACGAGTGACTAAAGGAATGGAAGTTGTACAAAGGATCTCCAACGTCAAAGTCAATCCCAAAACAGATAAGCCCTATGAGGATGTCAGCATCATAAATATTACTGTAAAGTAAGATAAGATTTGTCTCATTGTATGTGTAAATAAAAATACACATATATTAAATATAGGATTATTTTACACGAGGAAGCCCTTAAGATTTGCTGAATATACAAATCATGTTTCAAGGATTCAGTATTGTATTTTTCATTAAAGGCTATTTAAAAAAAAAAAAAAAAAACTCTGCCTTTGAGTTTTCTTGCAGTAGTTCTCATCCTACGAGGTGATTAATTGAAATGGACTAAAACTGAGACACAGCACTCTTTACATGTATTTCTCATGAGACTTAAAACCATATTAAGTGATAAGAATGGTTATGTATTTGTTCCTTAGCTTTTTAGAAATATGCCCTTATATGTTTCTTTAGATCCACTAAGAAAGCATACCAGGATCTGATAGTAATATACTATATCCTTTCTTTTACAAGGTTTGTGTGTCATGCCAAATAATTTTGGTTTTTGATTAGTTAAGTAGTAAGTAGTGGGAGTAAAACTTCAATAAATAAATAGGAAGTACCTTTAGTCAGAAGTGTTAAATTCCTTAATAATTGTGAAATATTCTTTCAAATGTAAGAATCAGAATAAATGAATACCTGAGTCCTTGGTTTTATATACTGATTCATTTACTGTTTTCACATCATTTTTCTAATGTAGCTAAACAATTTTTGTCTCCAAGTTATAGTATATCTTTTCTTACCTTACTAAATGTAGTCAAGAAAGTATATATTGAGTAAAAATATTATCTAATAATAGATTAGTAGAAATTGGAGCAATAAAACAATGAGTCCAATCTTACATTGATATCATTTCTTCTTTACTTACCCTTATAAATTACTTCGTAGCTATTCAGAACCACTGCTTCTCCTTTCCAGACTCTTAAGAACATTTAGGAGGAACATGTTCAACAGACTTCGCATCCTTATGCTTTAAATGTAAACTTAGACTTCTCTATTGATCAGTAATATTATTTCCTTTACCCACTTTGTACCACAAACTGTGTGATATAGAAGAATATGCAAAATTGTTCTACTTTAAATTAATATTGTGTCCTCCTTTTAAAAAGTAGAACTAAAATTTGGACACAAGATGACTTTCACTATGACATTTGCCTTTTCTCCCTAATTTTAGGTGTTTTGACCTAACTACCTAGCAACTTAATCATTCCTAAACGCTAAATCCTAAATTTTGGTAATACTGCCACCAAGTGGTGGTGGTAATGCCTCATTCTTCCCAAAATACTTTGATTAATGAATTTTTCTATTCTACATCACAGATTTAATCAGTAGACCTAAAAACATACGCTGCCAGATGTCTTTTTTTAATTATGTTTTAAATTATTAGCAAATAACATCTGATACTTATACTCATTAATCCTTTTCATTCATTATTCTTTTAGGGAAAAGCACAGCTGTCTTCCTTATTACCACTTTGAAAATTGAGAAGTATATCAATGTTAACACAAAAAGTTTGTTTGTTTTTTTTTTAGCAATATTAGCCTATAGGAGATAGCTAAGTTTTCCAAGCCATTTTCTCAAAACAGTTACTTAAAATGCACCATGAAACAAGGTTAAATTTAAAAAGCAAGTTTTACTTTGTTGAGTGCAAAATTTTAGCTCTCCTTTCAAAACACTACATTTATAAAACATGTAATGGGACCTAAATTGCAAATAGTAAGTTATTTCTAAATTTTTAATAAACTGCATCTCAAATTGGACATGCAAGTCAATCCCTTCCCCTTTTTGTCTTACTGGTTTTCTTAACTGCAGCAGAAATATGACTAACTGGTTGCTAGCAATAGTACTAGATAGACAGTTCAAAAAACAGAATTTTTAGAATAATGATAGGACTTTAAAACAATTTCAATATTTTATTGCTGTCTATACTGATCATATATGTAATGCAAATAATGGCTTCTGGTGATTATAAAGCATTCCAGAATTACAGACCAGGGCTATACACTTTAAAAAGCCTGCTTTCATAAACCATACACAATACTATTAAGGCTTAATACAGAAATTCAGAGCTAGGAGACAAATCCTAATAGACTGTATTTAAAACCTTTCTCTTATTCTTAAATTTGACATTTCCCAGAGGGAACTAACACAATCTTAACTAATAATTAGTGAAAAAATACAACCACAAATAGTAATAAGAACCTGAGAAAAATATTTCTTAAAAAAAAAAAATCACACACAAACACTACTGTTATGTACATTATAATCACTTCTAAGCAGTTTTTAAATTGTGTTTTAACAATATGCTAGGAACGTGAATTTAAATGTTTAGCTAAATTGGTGAAATAATTTACAAGGAAAGCAAGTTTACATGTTAGTGTCAGACTTTTTTTTCAGTTACCTAGTAGAGAAAACAGTTCAAGGGCTCAAGGTAAATGTAACATGTTCTAAATTTTTCACAGTTATTGCAATCAGTCAAATACTAATTCAGAAGAATTACTTATATGCACAAGCTACATTTGTAATGGCATGACCTTTTACTTGAAAAATAAAGGATGAAATATTATATTTACATATTTACACACTGCCCATAACACTGATGGACTTTTTTTAATGCATTGTTTTCTCAAAGTTTTGTTTTAAACAAAAATACATTTGAAGAGACTGAACTAGAACAGTGCCACCGAAAAGTCACATCTTGTCATCAGACATCAATGTCCTTACAGGAATTCAAATAATAAGATTTAGGATTCAACTTCATCCTAAAATATAAAGAACATTTTTTAAAAACCCATAAAATCCAATCTGGCTATGTTTAAATATAAATTGTACTGCCATAATAAGGGAGTTTCCTTAAAAAATGAAAAACAGTAAAGAGCACAAGTTTTAAACTTTTACTTCGAACACTGCATAATAAATGTGGTGTAAACTTTTTGTACATTTCTTTTCCTTTCTCTACATGTTCTCTCTCTCAACTTTCCAAGGCCTTGTCATGAAAAGCCTTGATCATGTTTTATTGTCAAGATAAATGCACTTATTTTGGGAAAACATTTTAAAGTAAGGTAATAAGCAGTCTCCACTGCTTAAATGACTTCTCTTGAGGTAAAGGCAGTTTGCTACTTAGATCTCTACCTTTTATGCAAAACCAACCCAGGTTTCTATGTGTAACTTACTACATTTTACCTGTAGCCACTCTCACTAAAGATGCAATATTATGTTAAAAAGAAACACACTAAGTACTTTAACTATGTTGGAAAAATACAAGGGCCAATTTAGAGGTCTGACCTAGGAAATTATTACATCCAGGCTCAGCCCTACAAATGAGTCTTTCATAAGTGAAGATCAACTAGTATATAACTGACGTTCACAGTTCTATTATGAATTGTTCTTCAGTGTAGTACTAATCTGACAAGCCTAGTTAGGTAACATTTCATTCTGACTCACTGGGTTTTATACAAAAGGTTTTACAAGAAACTTTTAGTGAAACACTGTATAAAATACTAATTTTCAATAGCTTATAGTTCTTAGCATTAAAGGTGTTCTGTTATACTGAACATTAAATTAATCCCATTACCCAAAGATGCAGTTTGGATTTTATTTCATTAAGTCACTGTCGCTAAATTAATACTGCCAAATCCAGTGAAAAGGCAAGTTAAAGATGAAGCCATGCTTCACTTGCTTCATACAGAGGTTCCATTAGGCACTCAGTTAGATATTCCTTTTTCATTGAAAGAATAAACCTTCACCTACCCTTTCTCTGTGATTACTTCTTTCCCAATATATGGGTCACATATAATCTGAAAACTTTAAATAACAAATGTCTCAAAAAAGTATACTCAGTAAGTCCCTATTTAATCCAATTTAATCTACTCAATCAGATACAGTTCACTACAGAATATTTTAAAAGCAATATTGTACTGAATTTCCAATCCAAGAGTCCTTTTATATACACATCCTAAGTTAACTAATTATCTTTGAGATACAGAATTTATTACAACATACTGTGTGCAAAATAACTCTTAATCACAAAACTGTAAACAGCTGCTGCGTTTAAAATCAGGCAACATCCAATACTCCAGCAGCCACAAGTTGCCGTGAGAGCCAGTCCAACCCTTCATACAGTCCCATACCACTTCGAGCATCACAGCCCTGAATGTACCAGCTTCGTCCACAGCACAACTTATGCAGACTAAGAAGTTCCGTGATTTCTTCTACTGACAGAGCTCCAGCAACATCCTGAGAGATATATACACATCAGAATTTTATTTTTAATCAGCCCATCAAAATTATCATTTTTGTAATTATTGCCATCTAGAATTCTGTTGGTACCATTCTAACAAAAGCCTAAAGTTAAAACCTAAATTCACCGTTCAGTAATTATCCTGAGATTAATGAGAATAGAAAAAAATTAAGAGTTTTGGTTATAATATAGTTTGCAAGAAGAGCCTCACAATGAAATCAGTAAAGGCCATGCCCCCTAAATGAATGATACTGCCTAGGTAATTATAAGGCATCAACTTAAAAAGAAGTTAACACATGTATATCATTAAAAAAATGACTTTTATATAGGGTTTATATAAGAAGAGTTTATTAAATTCTCACTCCTACCACTACTGAATACCTACTTCTTCCCAGAAGCAAGCATCAGTAACAATTTATTTCATATTTTTCCAGAAAACTTTCATGCATATTCATGCAAAATAAGTAGGAACATACTCTAGTTTTCTTTTTATTTTTTACTTAATACACATCTCGAAGATATAGGTTCTTTCCATTATCAGGACAAGCAGATTTTCCACATTATTTTTAACATCTGAGTTGCATTCCACTGTGTAGGTGGAACATAGTTTTCTTTTTTTTTTTTTTTCTGCAATATATATATTTTAATTCAAAGTGAATTGACAGTGATACACCATAAATTCTTATTTTGACACTCACCAAAATAGACACCTGGAAAACCCGCTTTTTGTGACAAAGTACAGAAGGCTTGGTCACATTTAAATCACTGAGAACTAGACAGAAATACTATCCCAAACCGTAATAGACTTTACATCCATTAAAATTTTCCCAGTCCTTATTGTAATATTGCACAGTGCAACTGCTATATGGCCAACTAGTTGGAACACAGTTTTCTTAACCAGTCCTATACTGTATATGTAGGTTGAAGTCATGTGCTTCTGTGCTATTACAAATACATACAAATAGATGCAAACATATATATTTTTTACATACATACATTTGCAAAATTGTCCCTAGAATAACCTTAGGATATTTGTCTGCAGGATACATTACTAGAGATAGAAATACAGGGTAAAGTGCATGCACATCTAAAACTTTGACAAGTATTATATTGTCCTCCAAGAAAATGTTTCAGTTTAATACACCAACAGTATATGCAAGTCTGAGGATTATCAAACATTTTGTCTTTAACAATACGGTAAGTGGAAAATGGTATTTCACTTTGCCTTATTTGCATGTCTTTAATCATAAATAAAACAAAGTATATCAGCTCTTAACAGTTTGCCTCTTTTTTTTTTTAATTAAGGGGAAAATCCTTTACTGTTCATCCTGTTCTTCCTTCTTATGATATCTAAGCCCCCCTTACTACACTAAAGAAAAGCATTCTCCTCGTCCCAGAAGTTTAGGCTCAAGATCTAGTACTCCCTGTTCATCCTCCCCATTCAGGCACCAAATTCTAACAATTCTATCTCAATGAAAAAGTCTCTTCAATCTGCTTCTACCCTTCTATTCCTCTAATTCAACTACTTGTTAACTCTCACTTGAATTACTGCAGCAATTTACTCCATCTGCCTGTCTCCACTCCCTTGACCCTCATGAATTCTACATCATACCCCCAGGATTACAATCTTAAAACACTGATATGATCTTATCACCAACTAGCCCAAAAACCTTTTGATGGTTCTTTGCTCACAGAGTAAAACCTAAATTTCTCAGTCAGACCCTGTCAGGCCTTTTCGACATGGCGTCATCTGTTACTCTTAGATTTTTTCATCCTCTGCCTACTCCCCTACATACAGATCTGCTTGATGCTCCCTAAAAATACTCATGCTTTTATTTTTTCTGCCTGCAGTGTTCCTTCCTTCACATATTGACTCAAAGTCTTACCCCTAATTTCAACTCTTATCATAATTTCAATTCAAATTTTTTATAAATCTTATTAGAATTCCACCTTTAGAACTACTCTCTAATTTCCCACCATACTTTGTTAATATTACTGAAGTTACCAGTTTTCTTTGTATTAGAAATATACACTTAACAGGCTTACCTATGTACATAAAAGTTTCTGATGGACATCAACTACCTTATTTTTTTTTGTTTAAACTCCAAGGTACCAAGTATAGCATCTTCCATATAGATTGTACTCAAAATAAAGAGCAGAAAATTTATAAATATCTACTGAATTATTTCTCTTGAAATAGTAACAGCTACCTTATGTGGAATGCTAAAATAAGTATTCTGAAATGTGTTACCTGTTTGTTAGCAAAAATCAGGAGCAAAGCATCTCGGAGTTCTTTTTCCGTTAACAACTTTGCAAGTTCACTGTGTGCTTCACTAACTCTGTCTCTGTGACTGCTGTCAACAACAAATACAACAGCTACCAAAAAAAAGACAACAAAAATATTCAGTCACTTATTAAGTTTCAGTAAATGGACTAAATATTTTAATGTTCTAATTACTATATTATGGTTAGTCTACCATCATTATTTTCACAGGAAGTCTGCCTATTATCATAGGATCACCTAGAAATAATATGATCTCAAAGAGTTCACGTAACTTTCAAATTTTGTTTCCCCATCAATAACAATATTTACAACACTTGCTCTACCAAACACATATTGCTGTGCATATCACTGAATATTTTTCTCTTAATAAATGAAAATGTAGTTCTCATGATCTACCTGTGGATACTACTTCTTCAATTACTACTGCCTTTACCAAAAAATAGTCTTTTAAAAACAAATAGATCACCATCTGTATCTCTCCAGAGTGTTCTCTCTAGGTGTCTAGTACAGCATTTTCCATAGACTGTACTCAAAATACCAGCAGAGACTTCATAAATATCTACTGAATTAATTTTGTTTTGAAATCTTTCCAGCTACCTTATTGTAGCTAAACATCCCAGACTTTTCAAGCATTCCTTATGTTCAAAATTTCATTTTCCCCCCTTAATCACTGGCTCATACTAAACTTAGTATAAAAAATCCCGAAGTAAAAATTATCTAGTCTTTCTTCTAGGTGGAAAATAGGATGACATATGGAACAGGCAGCATGAACATAACATTTGTGTTGGCATACAGGAAGCAAGGTGTAGAATGGAGCCCAAATGTGAATAAATGCTAGGTGGAATATATGTGATATAACAAAGTTTGGTCAAAAGCAAACTACTATAGGTTCTTCTGCAGGTAGCAAGTAATTGTGAATGAAAATGAAGAAGTGGAGCTATTGAGAGATTATAATCAGATAAATGTTGCACTGTACTTAATTAAACAGAATTATACACCACAAATTCTACCCTACACCACAATATTGCCAGCGATCAATCATATGAACGGTAATAACATACTTTAGGTGTTGAGAGCAACAAGAGGTAAATACTGTTAACTGCCTACATATATAGTTTAAATACCTTAATGCTATAATTTTTCATGAAATAAACCAGAGTACATATCCAGGATTTCCACCTTAATTTTCCTAATAATGTGGGGCTCGCTACCAATATTTAAAAGTATAGTCATATATTTAGTCAATGCTAGAATATCAGCTTTATAAGCCAAACCACTGAAAACTGGCATCCTAAAAATGTGAAAAATTAAGATGTCATTTTTACACTCTTACCTTGAGTATTCAGGTAATAATGTTTCCACAATGGTCTTAATTTGTGTTTTCCACCTACATCCCAAATGGTAAACTTTAGATTCTTATATTCTACAGTTTCCACATTAAAACCTGTTTCAAAAAAAAGTTACTTTAATACTGAATGTATATTTATAATAAGTGACACATCAAACACAGGCAACCCCATTTATAAATGTGACTTACAAATCATTTTCATACAGCAATATCTACTGCTGCCCAACTGATTCCACTCCTAATAAACATACATAGGGAAACATATACCTGTAACCAGGGTTAGCCCTCTAAACCATCAAGAGTCCTTAGGACCTTGAGCACCCAAATGTCATCTCTGTACCACTACCACCTCCTCACCCCTAAACCTCACCCCTAAACCTCAGCAACCAATGTTTTGCTCCTTCTAACTATCCCACCAGCCACATTTCATCCCATAGCCACGAATCTTGCATTTTTTTCTCTGAAATGCTGCTGTCTTAAGAGCCAATCTCCCCACCACACTGGCACGAAATAAGACTCCCAAGAACTTAGCTGTAAGCTAGGGTTTGTCTGTAAAATGTCCATTAAGGTAAAAAGCAATATTCATACTTACCAATTGTTGGAATAGGCTGCATGAACTCATCCTGTTTTAATTTAAACAAAATAGTAGTTTTTCCAGCACCATCTAATCCTAACGTAACAACTCGAATTTCCATTTTTGGTCCAATGTGAACTCTATTGTCCTATAATTTTAAAAAAATTTTAATCTTTTTATTTTGACAGGGAGTTAGAAAGTATCAGCACTAATACTTTTGTTTACAAAATATCTTAAATTATTTGTCTCCTATTCATTCCTTAACCCATTAAAACCTGAGTTGAATTTCCCTATTAAAATACCTTTAGAAATAAAATAAAATGCCCTTGATCTTCTTAGAAAGATGAATCATTCCTCATTGCTTTGCTAAATCTCAGCTTAGGAAAACTGACTATGTACTTCGTTTTTATGTAAGTTAAAAAAATACACTCACCCACTTAATTTTCCCAGATTTTATAGCTAAACTGAATCTTCTTTAAGATTTTTTATGCTGTGCTAAATATATTAATTAAAAATGAAAAGAGATACTCACTTCCCATAAATATCCACTGTTAACAATTTCATGACACTTCCCTGTGCACACACTGGTTGACATACAAAAATATACTTAAAAAAAAAAAAACCCTCATTACACTGAGACTAACTTTTTACACTCAATAGTACATTATGGAGTCCTTTCATTTCAAAACATACAGACCTACCTTTTTCTTTCAACTGCTTCATTATATTCCTTGAACCACAATTTAACCAGTCTCCAACTGATACATATTAGGTCATGTCTGATTTTTTGATATTATAAACAATGCTGCAATGAACATACTTGTATATATTGCTAGCTGCATGACCTCTCCGTCTCACTTTTCTCATCTATAAAATGAGGATAAAAATAGTACCTAACTTACATAGGATTTCTGCAAGGATTAATTTTTTATAAGATTTCTAAAAATCCTCACAACAGTCCCTGGGATATGGTAACTGCTATTTAAGTGTCAGAAATTATTTTCCTTCCTCATTTGACCACTCTTTTCTTGACTTTGGTGATACAAATTTTTCTGGTTTTCATCTCACCTTTATGGATGCTCCCTGTCATTTTCCTTTGATCCACCTCTTTAATGTTGGCATTCTGCAGAGTCTATATGAGGCCTCCTTCTCATTCTACATGTTTTCCTTTGCTCCGTGCACTTGAATTACCATCTATATGATGCCGATTCCCAAATCTACAATTCAGTCCAGTCCTAAGCTTCAGAAATACATATTGTTCAGAAACAATATGTGGATCAGAATACCTTTGTGAGAACTCTAGAGACCAGCTGAGAAGCTGCAGCACCCAGGCCATAAAACCAAGGAGGGATTCCACCAAAAGGGTTAGGAAAATTCACCGAATTCTACACACCCATCTGTGGCCCTCCCCCTACCTGGCATAGCATGGTGTGACAGGGAGGAAAACTCTCATACCAGGCTCCTTCCTCCGGACAGAAACAGAGAGAGCGGCCTGAGCGCCCAGTGTTCTGGCTTATCTGGGGGCGGCCTTAGACACTAGTTTCGGTTTCACCAGACTTGGACCTCTTAGTATTGGTGACATAGTTTGGAAGCCACTGGAAACAGAGGCAAAGACATGGCATGTTAGAGCTGCAGTTCCCTGGGGAAACACCAGAGGAAGCAAGAAATTACTGGCTTCTGAGAAGACAGGGGCAAGTTGAGCAGGGAACCTGAGGTAAAAGCAGCACGCACAAGCTCAAAGGCATCTCCCCAGAAGAGTTTTGGGAAGTCTTAGAATCTCTAGCTGGGCTTATAGATGAAAGGTTTCCCAGGCACGAAGACAGCCCATAGAGACTGGGGGAGGCAGTGGTTTTTTCAAAAGCCCAAATCTCAACAAAAGATCAAAAGGCATACCAAGAAACAGGGAAAAAGAGCCCAATCAAAGGAACAAAATAAACTTCAAGTAACTGACACTCAACAAATTCATATCTATGAACTGCTGGACAAAGAATTTGAAAACCTGTCACAGAGATGTTCAGTGAGCTAAAAGAAACACAAATAAATAAACAAAATAGGAAAACTTTGAATAGACAAAATGAGAATGTCAACTAAGAGATGGAAACTTTAAAAAAAAACAAAATCTGTGTGTGAAAATAAAATAATTGCACTGAAAAGTTCACTAAAGAGTTTCAACAGTAGACTTCATCAGGTAGAAGAAAAGAATAAGCAACTCAAAGACAAGTCATTTGAACTCATCGAGTTAGAGGAAGAAAAAGAAAAGAGTGAAGAAAAGTGAAGCTCCCTAAGAGACTTCCAGGAATGGGAGTCCCAGAAGGAGAATACAGAAATAAAGGGGCAGAGAGAAATTACTTGAAGATATAACGGCTGAGAGCTTACCAATCTGTGGAAAGAAACTGGACACAAAAATTCTAGAAGCTCAATGTATTCCAACTAGGATAAACCCAAAGGGACTCCTACTGAGACATTATCATCAAACTGTCAAGACAGAACCTTGAAAGCAGAAAGAGAAAAGTGACTCATCACATATAAGGGGGCTTCCATAAGATTATCAGCAGATTTCTCAGGGGTGGGAATGATATATTCAAAGTGTTAAAAGAAAGAAGGTGTCAACCAAGAATGCTATATATGGCATAAGTCCTTCAAAAGTGAAGGAAAATCAAGACTCTCCCAGAAAAACAAAAGCTGAAGGAGCCATTACCCCTAGATGTGCTCTATAAGAAATGCTAAAGGGGTCCTTCAAGTTGAAATGAAGACACTAGACAGCAACATGAAGAAAATTTAAAATGGTAATGAAAACTACATGGACAAATAGCAACCTGTATTATTATAATTTGGGTGCATAAATTTAATTCTTCATAGAATTGAAATAAAAACATTTTTAAAAAAACTAGAAGCCTGTGTTAATAGGTATACAATATATAAAGACCTAATTTGTGACATCAATAACAAAATACAGGGGTAGAACTGTAAAGGAGTAGACTTTCTGAATGCAACTGAAGTTAAATTGTTATTTAAAATACAATGTTATAACTAAGATGTTTTATGTAATAGCAATAGTAAACACACAAGCAAAAAAAAATCCATAGAATATACACAAAAGGAAATGAGAAGGGAATCAAACCATGACACTATAAAAAGGTAAATAAAACACAAAAGAAGGCAATGACAGAGGAAAGGAGAAACAAACAAACAAAACTACCAAGTTATATAGAAAACAATGAATAAAATGGCAATAGTAAGTCTTTACCTGTCAATATTTACTTTAAATATAATTAGACTTAACTCACAACTCAAAAGACCTAGTCTGAATAAATGGATTAAAAAAACAAGATCCAACAATACGCTGTCTACAAAAGATTCAAATTATATCTAAGGACACATTGTCTGAAAGTGAAAGGATGGAAAAAGATGCAAACCTTTTGGGATACAAATCACACCCAAAAGAGTGTAAGGGTAGCTACTGTAATATCAGACAAAATAGGTTTTAAGTCAGAAACTGTTATAAGAGACAAAGATGGTCATTATATAATGATAAAAGGGTAAATTTAGAAAGAATATATAAAAATTACAAATATTTGGATTATAAATAAATGGATTAAAGCCCTAAATGTAAGAGCCAAACCTATACAACTCCTAGAAGAAAACAGCAGAAAAGCTTCATGACATTGGATTTGGAAATGAGTTCCTAGATATCATATCAAAAGCACAGTCAACAAAAGCAAAAATAGACAAATGGAATTATATCAATCTTAAAAACTTCTGTGACTCAAAAGACACAATCAACAGAGTGAAGAAACAACCTAAAGAATGGGAGAAAATATATGCAAATCATATGTCTGATAATGGATTCATATCCAAAATACACAAAGAACTCCTACAACTCAATAACAAAAAATAAAATAACTCAATTAAAAAACAAGCAAAGGACATGTACAAAGTTCTCTGAAGAACTTACCAAGAAGTACATGAAAAGACGCTCAACATCACTAATCATCAGAGAAATGCAAATCAAAACCACCTTACACCCATTAGGATGGCTACTATCAAAAACAAAGCAAACAGAATATAACAAGTATTGATGAAAATGTGGAAAAAGTGGAACCCTTGTGCACTGTTGGTGGGATTTATATGATATGGTGCAACCACTATGGAAAACAGTATGGCAATTCCTCAGAAAATTAAAAATAGAACCACCATATGAGCCAATAATCCCACTTCTGGGTATTTATCCAAAAGAATTACAAGTGAAGTTTCAAAGAGATATGTGTACACCCATGTTCACAGGAGCACTATTCACAATAGCCAAGAGGTAGCTGTAAGCCAAATAACCACCAATAGATGAATGGAAAAACAGAATGTGCATAAACGAGCAATGGCATATTATTTAAACTGAAAATGGAAGGAAATTCTGTCACATACTACGACATGCATGAACTTTTAGGACATTATGCTAAATGAAATAAGCCAGTCACAAAAAGAAAAAAACTATACGATTCCACTTATATGAGAAATTTAGAGAAGTCAAATTCAAAGAAACAGAAAGTATAATGATAATTATAGGCACTGATGAGAAGGGGGAGAATAGGAGAGTTATTGTTTATAAGGTATAGTTTCAGTTTTTCAAGATGAAAAATTTCTGGAGATGTTTCACATGATGTGAATATACTTAACGATACTAAACTATATACTTAAAAATGGTTGAGATAGTAAATTTTATATTATGTGTTTTTTCCACAATAAAAACAAATGTGGTACATCCTCACTATAAAGCAGCTTGCAGCTGTAAAAAGGAACAGACAATGTCACTGTATACTGCTATAGAGTGAGCTCTAGGATGAACACCCAAGTGAAAAGTGCAAGGTGTGTAAGGTATTCTACCTTTAAATGTGGGGAGTGTGCATACAAATAGATTTCTCTATTTTTTTTTAATGATGAATAAAACTAAGAAAAATTCTTAATGCTTTTCTTTGGAGAAGGAAGGAAAAGGTTGGAGGCAGCAGGAAGAGAAGTTAGACTTCTCTGAATGAAACTTGCTTTGTAGATTTGACTCTGGATCATGTAAGTGTTTCACATAATTATAAAACAAGATTAAAATCTAAAAAAATCAGTCCCTAAAAATAGAAAGCAAAATGGAAAACATATGCCTTTTTAAATTAGGGAGAATCCATTTTATGAGACCAAAATATATCAACCAAAATGCCAAATACATACCTTGTGTGGATTCTGTCTCAAAAAAAAAAAAAAAAAAAAAAAAAACCTAAAAAATATTTTTTTAACAATCTGGGAAATTTAAATATTAACTGGATAACAGAAAAAATAGAGATGTATTATTAAATTTTTTAGGTGTGATAATAGTATTCTGGTTGTGCATTTAAAAAGAGAACTTACCTTTTAGAAATACACACAAAAATATTACATAGATGGAATGATATGATGTTAGGATGAAAAATGTCAGAATTTGTTAAAACAACCTGGGAATGGCTCACAGTGAAAGAGAATGTGACAATGAATGTATGTATGTTCATGTATAACTGAAAAATGGTGCTCTACACTGGAATTTGACACAACATTGTAAAATGATTATAACTTAATAAAAAATGTTAAAAAAATTAAAATAAAAATTAAAAAAAATAAGTTTTTAAAATCTGAAAAAAAAAAAAGCAACCTGGGAGGCTGCAGGTAGACAGAGACTGAGGGAAAGAGCAGATGAAATAAAAAGTTTTTAACTGTTAAAGTGGGTGATGAGTACAGGGAATTTCTTACACCACTTTCTATTTTCCTCTGATAGTTTTTTTTTTAATCTATGGTTCATTAATTTCTTAGTTGTCTCTTCAAGCAGATTATCATGGAATGTAAAACAATTATTATTTGTCAGAAAACACACCTAAAAATGAAGTACAGTATATTACCTTTGTAAAAGTGACAGGGATGCTGGCATCCAACTGAATGTGATCTGCAACCTCTGTAAACTGCTGCTGCTGCTTCTGCAATGTTTCCAGTAATCTTGTAATTTCTTGTTTTGCCAAGACAACTCTACAATCATCCTAGAAAAGAGAAGACAGTATGTCTTGTAAACTTTTTAAAGACATACAAGAAAAAGAGATATCACCAAAACTCAAGAAAACTCATTCAACATTACAGTATTCAGAGTTAACTTATATGTAAATTTGACTAAGATAATAATAACCAGGCATTAATAAATGATTTAAGAGCCCATCAGAAGAAGAATGGATAAATAAATTGTGGCGTATTCACAAATGCAACACTACTACAATGAGAATGAACCACAATTACATGTGATGAAAGAATTTCACAAACATAATGTAGAGTAAAAAAAGAAATGACATGAAGAGTTTGAACTGTATGATTCCATTTATATTAATAACCAAAACAGGCAAAAACAAAGTATGCATTAGAATCAGGACAGTGGTTTATCCTTAGGAGGAAAGACAGATAGTTACTAGAAGGGCACCTGAAGGGTTTGGGGTGCGGGAAATATTCTGTTACTTAATCTGGACACTGATTACACAGTAATGTCTGGTCTGAAAATTTGGCTGGCTGAACACTTATGCACGTATTTCTATATGTATATGTTGTACTTCTATGAAAAGTTTCCTAAATAATTTAAGATATACATGTATTGGATTTAAAAAAAAAAAAGGACTAAAGGTTAAACTGTGATGTCTCCCTCTCCTCAAAGTCAAGCACTTTCCAGTTTCTCAAATTTTACTCCAGAGATACTCTATACTAATGCATTCATCATAAGACAGAGACCTCCCAGCAATATGTAAGCTCCATGAGAGAAGTGGTGTTCAGTTTTTGCTCACTATTGTATATTCACATTCGTTGACAGCAATTCAGTTGTTTGAATAGCTCAGAACAAAAACTTTGAAGTCATTCTTGCCCTCTCCTCCCTTATGCCTCACACACAATCTGTCAACAAATCCTCTTGGATATTCAGAATTTGGGCACTTCTAGCCCCGACTATCCAAGCTACTATTCTCTCTTAATTGGAATCTACAGTAGTCTCCTGGCTGTTGAACTCCTTCCTTCCATCTCTGCCTTACTTCAATGTATTTTTTACACATCAGCCAGGGTGATTCTTTTAAGTAAAACCAAATAATTTTTATGCTCAAAACCCCATAGTGGTCTCCCCATTTCAATCAGTAAAAGCTGAAGTCCTTTCAATTACCCACAAGGCCCTCCTTACATATACTCCCTATTACCTCTAATATCAGCTCCTATTACTCTCTCCGCCGCTTACTCTATTCCAGCCACAGTGCCCTCTTTTGCAGTTCCTCAAACACACCAGGCATGTCACTCTAGGGTTTCTGCTTTAACCATTTCCTCAGCTGAAATCTTCTTCCCTCCAATAGGTCTTGAACCAGTTCCTTCACTTTCTTCTCCTTTGAGTCTTTGCTCAAATCTCACCTTCTCTAAATGATGCTTACCCTGACTATTTAAAAATGCAATCTGCGGTATCCTTACACTTTGTGTTTTCCCTTAGCTCTTATCACTTTTTAACACACTATATAATTTACTTATTTAGATATGGTTATGGCTCATTGTCTTCTTGCTAGGATGTTAATTCCACAAGATTATGGATTTTGGCTTGTTTTGTTTACTGACATATTCTGTGTACCCAGACTATACATAGCATGTAGTAGACCCTCAACAAATACTTGCTAAGTAA
Organism: Camelus bactrianus; assembly: GCF_048773025.1. Lineage (NCBI taxonomy): Eukaryota > Metazoa > Chordata > Mammalia > Artiodactyla > Camelidae > Camelus > Camelus bactrianus. Next base: position 45,407,521 of record NC_133541.1, read on the forward strand.
ATAAACAAATCCTAACCATTCAGCATCACGCCTTGAACTTAGATGATATATCTTCTTTTTTTTTTTTTTTTGGAGAAGAGGGAAGGATGATTAAGTTTTGTCCTCAAAATTGGTAATAAACATGTGATATTCCAGCCATTCCTCTGTTCAATTATCCCTGTACCAGGAACTTTTAGGATTATTGGTTGAGGTTAGAGTCCTGTGGCCATAAATCAGAACAAAACTAACAGGTCTGTATGAAGAATGAATCCAAGATCCCAATTTCATCTGCATTAACATAGTGAGATAATACCATGTCATTAATAATTATTGTTCACTCTGACAAAATGCTTCAGAAACTCTTAATAATACTTCTAAACGTTTCAGTAACTATGAACATACTTTTTAATAAAATAAATATAAAAATACTTTGAAATATTCACATAAGTATGATTTAGGACATGATCCATTTCTGATTTTGCTGTATAGCTTGATAATCTATCATGAGCCGAACAAGTATTAAGCTCTTTCTATCCAGATACAAAGAATTTAGAGATACAAAGATATATCCTATCAACAATCAGAGGGACAAATGTGTATATTATATCATTAGGTTCAAGTGAGGAGACAAAAAAACACACCAGTAACATGAACAAAAAAAAATTAATATGAAGACCTGTTAATTAGGTGTAGTTATTAACTAGGTAACAGAAAGGGTAAAAAGAATTCTGAGGTATTGTGGAGGAAACAGCTACCACCCTCAGGGAGAAGGGGAAAAAGTAGAGATGCTAGAATTATTAAAACTTAGAAACTTACAGGAGGGGCACGTTGAGCTGAAAGTCTGTTCTCTAAGGAAAGCGGTCTTTGTGTGAGCAGTGACATCCACAAGAACTCCAAGCAGACACAGGAAACTGCCTCCCACCTTCCAGCCTCCCTCTACTTCACTAAACTAGCCTGGAGTCAGCTGGCAAAGTAGGTACATGATTGGTAGAGTTCCAGTCCCAGCATCACAAAGCAGAGGATGGAAGAATAGGACTGGGGCTCAGAGACAACTTAATAAATGGCATAAACATCAATTACTACAATTCAATGTGATAAGGACTAAAGGACTCAAGACTGATATGGTTACAGCCTGGCTACATTCATATAAGTCTAATCAGATATTTAAGTGGAAAAGCTCTATAATAGTAGAAAGTTTAGCTCTACAATGATTTGAAATCAACATAATCATTAGAAATAACAGAGTAAAGATAAGATAGACTGCAACTTATTGGAAATTCCCAGGGCAACAATTAGCCTTATATCACATGCTCATGAAGACAGATTCAAAAAAGTAACAAGAAAGACTGACTTTTTGTTAGAATAGCCTTAAATCTAATGTATTTTAAAAGCACAACATCTGCAAACTAGGTAACAAATTGCTTATGCTACTTCAACCATCAAAAAACCTACTTTTGCTGTGTGACATCAAAATTAAGAACCACTAAATTAGAGCAGAAATGTAGTACATGCTAGAGAGGCAATCCCCTCCCCGCCCAAAAAAAAAAGAACAATGAAGAGGAGCTTCAAAGAATGGCAAACATTCACACTAAACTTTGAAGAAAGATTTCTCCTATCAGAAAAGGGAGATATAAGCCCACCAAGCAGAAAGAATAGTACATGCTTGGCAAAGAAGGGTCACAGGGCTTGGCGTGACTGAAGAATAGACAAGAAGTTAGAGAGGTTCTACAACCCACGGTTTTTACGGTGGGGAGGACATGTGAAGAAGCAGACACTGATATGGCTGAGTGCAGCAATTTGAGGTTAGAGACCACGTCCTAAGCACAGCGTTAATGCCCGCAGTAACATACAGTAATAATATAAAATATTTATTAAATTAATAAAATAGACTGGTGTGTACCTCTGGTAACTACCTACTTAAGCTCACAAATCCTCTTTCTTAAACTACGTCCTAACATGTTTAAACTACCTACCTGTTGCAAAGTTTTTTCACAATGGAGACAGGCTGTTGAAACCTGGGATAGCAAAATAGTCATATCTTCTTGCTGTTGCCTGAGCCAAATCAGTTTTTCTCGAACATGAGCATCAACAACACTGAGAGCCATTTCTTCCTGACGACACAGAGTTTCATGTAGATCAGAAAAATAGGCTCGGACACATGATCGGGCATTCTCCGCAGTACCTGGTACCTAAGGAAATAAAAATAAGTTTTAAACTGTAACCTTAACAAATATTTTATATGTGAAATAATGAAAATTGAAATACCATCTATACCCTTAAGAATTCCAAAATTTGTATCTCCACACTAGATCTTTCCTCTTAACCATAGCCTTTGGATGTCCAACTGTTTAAACAACATCTCAAGCAACATGGAATACCTACTCTCCAGTCTCTCCTAACCCCAAACCTAGCTTCCTCCATCTTGATAAATAGCAACTCCATCTTTCAGGTTGTTCAAACTAAAAAAATTGGAGTTACTCTTAATACTTCTTTTTTGTATCCCACAACTAGTGCTTCAGCAAATTCTGCTGACTTCAAAATACATCCAGAATCTGATCATGCCTCTCCACCTCTATCAGTGTGATCCAACCCTCTATCATCTCTCACTTGATTATTGTAACAGTCTTCTATAGTCTTCACTAGATCTACTCCTGCTCTCTATAATGTATTCTCCACCCAGAAGCCAAACTTACCCTTTTTCAATGTTAAGTCAGAAAAACAATTATTATTTTGCTCAAACTCCCCAGCGGTTTCCCATTCCACTAAGAGTAAATGCCAAAATCCTTTATATAGGATGTTCAAGGACAGACTCCCTGAGACAGAGACATCTGAGCAAAGACCGAAAGGACTTAAGAGAGGGAACCTCAAGAAATCATGAAGAAGAGCATTCTTGGCAGAAAGAAGAGCAAGTGCCTATAAGGCCCTATCTAATCTCAACTCCTGCTATGGTCCCCACCAATCATTCTACTTTAGCTACACTCAGCCTCCTCACAATTTCTTAAGCACACCAGGCACACTCCAATTTCAAAGCCTTTGTGCTGCCTTCTTTCTGTCTGAAATGCTCTTTCCTCAAATATTAGCCATGGTTCCCTTTCTTATCTCCTTTAGGTCTTTGCTCAATGGCCCTTCTCAGGGAGACTGTCCTCAAACATGACATAAAAGGGCACAACCCCCTTTCCCTTCTTTTTCTCCAAAGCACCTAACATATTTCTGCCATAAGTACTTTACTTATGTGTTGTCTCTCTCCCCCACTTTAAAATGTAAACTCTGCAAAGGCAGGTATTTTTGACTTGTACAGTGGTGCCTCATTAGCTAGAACAGTGTCTAGCATTTAGTATGTTTTGCTGAAGGAATAAATAAAATATTTCCACTCCAGCACAACAACGTCCAATATACTTTTCTGTGATGAAGGACATGCTCTACATCTGTGCTGACCAATATAATAGCCACTAGTTATACCACCTAAAAGGTACTTGGAAAGTAACTAGTGAGACTGAAGAATTAAACTTTGCATTTACTGAATTTTTAAATAATTTAAACTTAAATAGCCATATGAGCCTAATGGCTACTATATTTGACAGAAAGCAGTTCTAGCATTATTCCCCAATGATTTAGCTTTAACTTTTCGTTTACCAAAGAAAAACACTACATTTTGTCTGTCCCAGGGTTTTATATTCTCATCTGAAAAGATCCCTTTCTCCTCTATAGCACAATTTTAAAGAGCAACTACCACTACCACTTTAGTTCCTTCCTTCTCTTCACTGCCAAACTTCTTAAAAGTTAGACACACTCACTTCCCAACACCACCTACCCTTTAATTCCCTGGAGGGTATCTCCCCTTATTTCACAGAAATAATAAATTCAACATCCAAATTAAACTTACTACCTTGGTCCATTTTCCCCTCCCCAAACTCTTCTTTCTTTTCCATTAGTGCCTGATATCACCATCTACCACGCTGAGCAAGGTAAAAACCTAGGCATCATGCCTCACCCTCTAAGTTACCTATCCAATCAATATTGTCAATCAGTCACTAAGACCTACCTAGTCTGCTTCCTTAATATCTCAGATCCACCTCCTTCTCTCCATTCTCACCACTCTAGAATTATAGGCCATACAAGTCTCTCAACCAGGTAATTTCAGCAACCTCCCAATAGGTTTCCTTGCTTCCAATTCTGTTGCTCTGCCAATTCCTTTTCTACATTAAAGAGCAAACTTTCTTAATGCAAGTCTGATTATGTTATTCCTATGCCAATTCTTCAATGGCTCATTACTGCCCCTAAGATAACGTCCAAATTCTTTAACATGGCAAACAAGATCCTACATGATTTGGCCCTCAACACTCTAACATCTTTGCTTGCCATGCCCCACCCTATTCAAAGCTTCAATCATAGTGAACTTAGTTAAATGTCTACAGTATGGCCAATTCTCCCTGCCAGGCATTTTAACATATGCTTCCCTCTCTGGGACAACTCACTCCCCACCCTACTCTTCTCCCTGACTAAATTCCTTCAAGTCTCAGTTTAGATGTCATACCTTCTAGAAAGCCTTCCCTGCCTCACCTAAACTATTGCCATTCGAAATGTCCACGCCAGGGCATCTTGTACTTCTCCGACAAAGTACACAGTTACCACCCTTGAAACTGTCTCTCTTCCATGATGGATTATAAATTCCATGAAGACAGAGACTTTTTTTAGAAACTTATTTCCAATGATTAGTGCAGTACTGGCACAATGTAATTGCTCAACAAATACTAGCAGGTGAAAAGATGAGAGGGGAAAAGAGTAGGGAAGAAAAACATCCATACGTGTTCTGTGTGGGCCATTCCAATTCCATCTTCCACTATTTGTTCTCCTCCTTCAATGTGCTGAACGATTCCAACTAATTTTCTAGAATAATCTGAGATTTCCTCAGTGAAGGTCCGTATGCAATGAGCCATATCTAAAATTGATGCTCGGATCTGATTAGCTTCTGGTTCCAATACTGAATGCTATAAGATGCAACATAATTATAGAAAACAATGCATAGTAGTGACTAATGACATAAAATGCTATTTAAGTCACTCCTATTACTTAAAAAAAAGGCATCAGCTGCAAGCAGCTTTTATAACACATTTACAAAAAGCAGAGCTTAAGAAATACTAATTCACCTTCACCTCAAAACTATTTATCCTTCAAAGAAATATTTTAAAATTTGGAAGTCCATTTATCACTAAACAAGAATCCAAAAGACTCTCTCTAAAATTTTATCACGAGCATTAGTCCATCAGTAGACACAAATATTATCAAAACAATCCAGTGCATTATGAAAACATGCACACAAAGAAAAGAACTTCTGTTTCCTACTGGAAAGCCATTTTTGAGTAAAGAAAGAATCAGGCTCGTTCCCAAGAGCGAGGCCTCTCTGAAATTTGTTATGACATTCAGAAAATAAATCTCTCGCTTCTTTTCGCACTACCAAGCTCGGCTCATTCATCATTTAGCTCTCCTTCAACCTCTACTTCCAGCATAAAGAACCAAGTCAGTGAAAATGAATGGTGGGCTGGTAAACTAGGCAGAGCTACCCACTTTAACTATATACATACCTTGTGACCTTGGTGTTTTCCATATTCTTTGCAGACACAGCACATAAGGGGGCTAGTTTGACAGCCATCTTCCAAGCAAACAAACTCGATGGCATGCACCTGATGCTGAGAGCACATGGTTTTTTCATGAGGTTTATCAGCTAGAGGCACTCTCCTATGCTTCGCTAATGTCTTTGTAGAATGAGTAACTTGGGAACACTCTGAGCACAAGTGAGTTGCACATACAGTGCAATATACAGATGCAACGTGAGCTTCATCTTCATCACAACGAATGATGCTCTGATAAACAAAAAAGTCTTATATTAAAACTAAACCCCAATCATTATAACATGCCAAATTTTGAAATATAAAAGTCCATACGTCTTTTTTAACTGATCAGCCTTTATATATAAAAATATACCAGTAATTAAATACAAAATTCATTCGCTATTCATTTCTATAGATAAAAGAGAAACTATTTCCAAAATCATCAGTATATGTTATGAATTTGAGGCCAAAAATAAAACTATCGTTATTGATTCAGTCAGTGAAAACATATCTTCCACTAAATCCCCTCACTTTTCACACAAGAAACTGACAATAAAGGTTAGAAGTCTTTTTTTATGGCGGAAAAAACTGATATTAAATAGATCCCCACTGCTTTAAATATTACTTGTCATGATGATATGTAGAAGAAGAGAAGCACGAACATTATGTAGATAACCTGAAGCTTTTAAAAGCATAGATGCCCAGACTCCAACCTGAGAAATACTTCTTTCTCAATAGGTTGTAGATGAAGTCTGAGCTATGTATTTTTTCTAAAGCTCCACATTGCACTATTCTGGCTGAAAACCTTTGATTTAGGGGGAAAAAAATAAAATAAAATGCATGTTATATATAAGCTTTTAAATATTATTTCTGATTTTTACAAATTACTAAAAAGCGTTTTGAGATGGAAAATTCTAGTTGTCAGATAATCAAGAATGCTTTGAAAACTTTCACTGATTACAAGAAGGTCATAGCTGGAAAGGGAAAGATTTGGTACAAATTCTTCCAGAAATAAAATTTAGCAAATACATCAGTGGTGTCATTCAATATTACATTAAATAAAAAATAAAGCCAAAGTTAAACAGTTTTATTTGCAATTATGAAAAATGTATATATGTAAAATAGAAATGTCACATCTTGTTTTCCAGACCTGACAAATAACTTACAAGGTCAACATTAGATAATATTCTAATGTCTTTCAAAATAAAAGATAAATCACATAAAGGAACTGCAAAAATTTTAGAAAACAGTGCTTCAGTTTGAAATTCATTTCACTAACTTCCTTTTTATTAAGAAATCATGATCTAATCAAAGAGCAGTAAAAAAACCAATCTGACATTTTCTCCCTTGGTACTAAAGATGTGGTTTTAAAGTTTAAAATATTTTCACAGATTTGACTTGTTTCTTGATAAAGTTGTTAAGACATTAGAAAAACGTATACTTAATACAAACGAGTGAAATAAACGACTAAATGAGACTTAAGAATTGGCCTTTGGTTTTAACTATTTAATTTGTTCTTATAAACCTTGTCAATAAAAATAATAAACCAAAAAAAGCTGATCACTAAAATTATTAACAGTTATTTACTACAATTATTCTTATGCCCAGAACAGTCTATGAGCTATACAGACAATTTCTTTAAGTGTTAAAAATGTAGTTTAACTTGTGTTAATGGTTTTTCTAATATTTACTGGATATTTACATGTCTGGATAAAGAGAATACACCTACACACAATTTAACCTTTTCATGAAGATATTTAATAGTAATCCATCAGGAGCTACTGCTACCTTTAAGGCATCCTGCCTCTACACTAAAGGCCTCTTTCATGGAGATCCTCTTTCTTCCTCTGTGCTTTACTGTTGAATGATTCACTTTTGCAACCTCTGCTTTACTGGAGCTTACACAGCCTTCTTATTCTTCCACAATCTTCTTACTCTTTCACTTTATCCTTAGGTAGAACTCATGATGATGAGGAGATAAATTTAAAACATAGTTTGGGTACAGTATTTTCAGAGAATTCAAGTTTCAGTTTTGTGTTCTATTGGTGATATCGTTGCCTTCAGAACTGTAATGCAGTGAAAAGTTGTGTTTCTGGAATCCTACCTGCTAGGTAAGTGAGGTAATATTGTACTTATAATGGCAAGTATTTTAAATTAAAAGACAAAGTTCATGCTCATAACAAATATTTCACCAGGTTCAGTTAATACCTCTCCAGATATCCCAACAGCTTCTTCTGCAGCTCCATACTGACCAATATGTCCATTCTGCAATCGTTCCAAAAGCTCCAATAAAGCAAAATTTTTTTTCAATCCCCAAACACCTGAATCTCCTGGAATATAAAAATAAAAACTAAATCTAACAAAATGGAATATTATTCATTCTACCTCATAACTCAATAGTAATTTCTGTGTCACATAGTTTAATAATTATTAATGTCTAAATTTTACAAATTCAAAATTTCTCCATTTTCTGTTTATGTTAGAACAATTGTCTTAATAATCTCTCTAAAATACATAACTCCTTAGCATTCTAAGTAGAAACACACTTGAAAGTTCTATTATATTTTTCTACCATTTAACTTTATAAATCCTATTCTCCTATGTGGCCCAGTCAACAGATGCCTCTGTCTGAGGATCCCACAGCCTCCTGGCCCCGCAGAAGGCCCCAGAGGAGGCCCTGCCGACGGGAGGCCCTCCTCAGGTCTTCAGAGACTACTCCTCCCCATCTGAGACAGAAAGGCAACCTCCACGGAAATCAGGGCTCTCCCTCCTGCTTTCAGACAGGCCTCAGGGATTGATGACTCACTTAAGGTGATGGAACGGTTTCTGAATCCTCCCACATCAACCTTCCCAGCCCTCACGGGGAGGAACGCTGCCTTAAGCCCTCTTAAAAAACACAGCCATCTCCTAATTTACCTAGCTTGGAAATCTGGTCTTGACTGATACCCTCAAAGACTACCAAAACCTTAAGAAACCTATTCATCCCCTACAACAAAACATTTTACAATCATGTTTCTTAGCATTTTAAAGCTTTACAGTCTAAAAATCTGGGCACTTTTGCTTTCTTTTTTTGGTGGCTAAATTATTTTGAATGTGTTCCACTTGACATACAGTATGAATACATGGAAACAAGCTTAAAACAAATAGTACTACTGACCTTAAAAAAAAATTACAACCTCAAACTATTAATTTTGGAGAAAATTCCATTATCGAGAAGAATAAACATGGAATTTATGTTTGTAAAATAACTGTTCAAATGTTAATAAATGTTGTTATTTCCAAATCTGATCTCCCACAGCAATAACTCATTTTGAAATAAAGTGAAGTTTTAAAAGTATGCAAGAAACTGAAAAAAATCCATCAGACCTTTAAATTCATTTTAACAGAAAACAAGGAGTAGTTTTCACAAGCTGCACACTTTTGTCTCTGATATCAGTCAACAACACGCTAAGACTCAAATTAGTTATTTGTGTTTCCATTATTGGTCTATTCATTTCTAAGGTAAACATTGTTTTCCTGGAATAATGGCTTTAGGCAAATGAATAAGGTTAGAATGTTTTTCTCAGGTATCTTAAAACTATTCATCTATAAGCACTGAATATAAACATCTCAGAAGGCGAAATAAAATTAGTACCTAAAAGTGAGCTAGTTTATAGTTTTAAGACTACTGGCCTTAACAGGACCTGAAACCTCCTTGGAATTTAAAATTTTTAAAAATCAATGGAAAGAAATTGTTTTCTATGACATTTGTATTACATGAACAATTGTAAATTTTCCTACCGAGGTCTGTTACTTGTCGATCAAAAGGGCAACGGATTGCTCTTCCATGAAGAGGCAGGCGAGTGAGGCAGTCATGACAGACTGTGTGGCCACAAAGTAGAAGGCGAGGAACTTTGTCTCCTTGTAAAGAAAAGACATCTTCACAAACTCCACACTCCAGCACCTAATAATTGGAAAGGAAACATGTGATCTTTAAATGACTTTAAAAGCATAACTTAATGAATCAATCTTGTTAAGTTACTTTATTTCTCCATGAAAAAACTGTCTAGGTGTAAAACTTTAAATCACCTTTTTTATCACCTTCTCTGACAGACTCTACATAGTGAAATCTTGAAATGATAAGTGTCAGGGACCAAGACAACGTTGTATATTAACATCTTTAGCTTTTGAAAACTATGAATTGATTCATTATACTTAAATCCGTAACAAAATATAACTCTACCAAAGTTGGATTCTTAAACTATTTCTCTGCAATTACATAACTCTCAAAGAATCATCATTACTTTGGATAAAAGTAATCTGAAATATTTGCTAGGATGACAATTTACCTTGTAAATGATAAAGAACTTGTTAAGAAAATACTGTAAGTAATTTTTAACTATCTTCTAGTAGCCACTTCCATTATATAATATAAAGGTAAGAATGCAATTGGACTTAAATTTCAATTCCTTGTTCTCAATTAATAGATATGCCACTGGGTTAGAAAATATTTTGTCTATCTAGTTACAATTACAAGTACATGATTTGCTCAAGGTCATGCAGTCAGTCAAAAAAAAAAAGGTGACAGGAATTGGCATATTCTGATCCCCAGGCTCATGAGTCTGTTTTATAAGTAGTCAACAAAGTGTAAATACCAAAGGTACTCTTATGTCTTAATATACCTTAAGTGTTTCACAAATTGACTTTTTAAAAAATACCCACCCTGAACTGTTCAATTGTACCACAAATTCCTGTGCCTGCCACCCATGATCTACTACAAATTTTAATCTTAACTCTGCAATTAATTTGGAGTCAGTGTTTAAAATGCAACCATCTTTCACTGTAAACAGATAATTCAAATAATTCATAACTGGCCTGCATCCCAGTATGGTTCAAAAGAAGCTTAAATGTAACGCAGTTCACAGAAAATGAAAAGAGCTCTTTAATTATATGAAAAGATGTTCAACCTCGCCCAAAACATTTTGAAATGCAATTAAAGCTACACCAATATACTTTTTTCAGATTAGATCAAAAGGTTGGTAACACTTTGTGCTGGTAGACATGTGGGAGAGCAAATACATTGCCGTTGCTGTGAATTGTTTATTGACTAATATAGCCACTGTGGAGGGCAATTTGGCAATATCCATCAAATGTTTGAGTAGCTTTGTAATTCTACTTCCAGGAATTTGTCCTATAAATATATCACGCGTGTGTGAGATCTATATGCTATTCCTTACAGCACTTTCTGCATTAGCAAAAGACTGGAAACAAAGCAAATATACATGGAAAATAAATTAGGACACATTCATATACTGCAAAATTATGCAGTCTAGTGAAGAAGAGGATGGTTTATGTACACACACAAAGTGATTTCATATTAATAAAGCAAAGTGGAAAGTGACATACAGAATATTTAACTTTTTCATAAAGGAGGGGAGCAAAAGAGAGCATATATTTTTATATATATTGTTTTACAAGCATACTATCTTTCTGGCAAGATACACAGGAAACATTACATTGGAATTGCACTTCTCAATAAGGAAGGGAAACGGGGAACAGCTCTGCATAAATTTTATATATATACATAATACACACTTCAATTTATCTTACTGTTTTAAAAAGTTTCACTTAAATATCCTCACTTAAATATCAAATTCAGTTAAATACAGAAAAGGTATTCACAAAAGAATTAGATATTATAAAATAAATGCAACATTTTAAATAAATGTTCTCACTATAGTGACACCATAATACATTAAACTTACATATGACAAAAAATTCCAAAGAACCAAATTAAAATTTTACTTTGTTCATTCATACCTTATATCTCTGATCCCATCATTACACAAGATAAAATAACTTCCTGATGTTGCTACCCTAGGTTTTTTCCAAAAGCACTAGTAAAATTCCACTGATTAGTAAACCAAACATGGGTCCAAAAATAGTTATGAGACTATTTTGCATCAATGCAGTAAATAACAGAGGAAAAAATTCTTTCTTCAGTATTTATGAATAGAAATTGTGGCTAACAGCATAAGAAATTAAGTCCTAGGTAGGGAAAAAAGCTTTTAATTTTATAAACTTCACAATATGCCAAAAATGAAAATTAACAAAATCATCCTCTAATATATCAAACTCTGTGCTATAATAAACTGGAGTTACATTAGGCTTTGGTTTATTTTTGAGATTTTTAAGACAAATAGGATAATAAAACTAGTTACAGGGGCAGGGTATATAGCCCAGCAGTAGAGTGCCTGCCTAGCATGCATGAGGTCCTGGGTTCAATTCCCAGTACTTGTATTAAAATAAATAAATAAATAAACCTAAAAAGTTTAAAAAAAGAAAAAAGAAAAGTAGTTACAGAGTAATAACCATTCCAATTACAACTTCTTCAAGTAAATTCACAAAATAATCTTCAGGTAGTCTCTACTTAGAAAAAGCACAATTCAATAAATAAAATCTCAACTTTACAACAAGCCTAGTAAGAGGGCTCCCCTGCATCTCAGATATGTCGTGTACCTTCAGAATAACTTCATTAATACCTCATGGTCAGATGAATCAACCACCACCAATAATGACTGATAATACAGTTGTGAGCAGAAATATATTGTTTATTGTCATATAAAACCAAAATTATGTGAAAAATCATAGGTGCCTATTATTTAAGATCTTAAAAGAATTTATGATATTTGGTCCAGGGGTTCTGAAACCTGGTTGCAAACTAAAATCACTCTGGCAATGCAAAAAATATACTGGCGTCAACTTAATCAGAACTGGGGGATTAAGTAGATTTTTTTTTTAAGTCCTCAGTGATTCTAATATATAATAAAGAATTAAGATTTTTTAAAAAAGAACAAGAATTACTAATATCTCAAATTATAGATGATCCTGAAAGGTTATTCTACAAACCACTGAGATCAGTTAACCCTTCCAGATCTTTGCCGTGTATGTGTGAATCAAAGGGAAAATGAATTCCTCTTATTTCAACTGATTTTTCAGTAAATACATTTTAGAGCATTTACATATGGTAGAATTTCAGACTTCAAGCATAGGGCAATTCACATCCCCCAGCATTTATGGTGCTGTTGGAGACTTCTCAAAAGTGTTGACAGATTGTCCTACCAAGAGCAGGTCAAGCAATAATACAGGTCTGATTATAGAAGTAGTGCAACAGCGAAAAGCATACTGTAGAGCCAGCCAGCTCTGACTCTGCTACACACTGCGTTAACTGAAACCTGAGTTTCCTCACCTGTAAAACGGGAATTAACCTTTCTCATAAGTAGACATGAACGAGTTAAAATATCTAACTACATCTGACAATACTAATGGCTCAATTTAACAAAAAATAAGCTAATAAATGCCTGTTGAGCTTAACTAAAAGCAAAGGACCTGGGCAAAGACAAGCCCAGGTCATTCTTGCAGGTGGATACACAAATGTCCCCACTGGCGACTCCAAGCAGAGGACTGGCACGAGCAGAAGACCAGGTAACCTCAGGCGTGGGGTTATAAGGGTCGAGGTGGGGAGGGCAAGCCTTGTAATGCCGAAGGAGGCCCAGAGGCCGCGCATCCCGCCCAAAAAAGCCAGGGCCGCGGCGCTGCCGCCAGATCTCCGAGAATGAAACGAAGGGAGGCCGATGGTGGAGAACAGAGCACGCAAAGTCCCTCACCTTCACCACGGCCGTCCCCCGGCTGCCCTGACGGCCACTGTCTAGTCCCGCTCCAGGCTTGTTTACAATCAGGGCAGCCATCCTAGGAGGAGCGGTGCCGCAGAAGCAGCCTTCACGGCCTTCACCTGAGGGGCGGGGGCAGAGCCACCCAGAAGCCTCTGCGCTCGCCGCTTGCGCACAGGCGCAGTGCGACGTGGGGTGCTGTTCGGCCAGCCTCTTCGTTCCTCCTCCCGCCGATCATTAGGTGTTTGGCTTCACAGCCATGGGTGGGGGGCCTTTGTTACTTTTCTTGTTATTATTGAGGAGTCTTAAGTTGATGGAAGGAATAAAGTTAAGGAGGAAAAGAAGGGGTAAAACAGAAGTAAAGTTGGCGAAGGTTAACTCCCGCTCCAGTAACCATATAGTCTTCCCAACAGTAAAACGGACCGGGGACGGGGGACTACATCTCCCTGCATGCCGTGCGGCTTTTAGACCACAAATCCCAGCAGGCCCCATCTCCATCTTTTACTCCGCAGTGTAGATACTTGGGAGGCCGTGTGTAGTTCCCGAGGAGTGGTTTCTTGAAGTCGCGGTATGTTGACTGTGGCTGGAAATTAAAGAAGTATTTTACGAATAGTCTCTAAGAGGCAGGAGATGGCTTTGGTAAAAGGAAGCCGTTGAGTCCGTAAAGGACGTGGTAAGAGGAGAATTTAAGGCACCACCGGCAGCAGAGAGAAACTGATGCCCTGTCTTCCCGAACGTGCGCTTTTCTGTTTTCATGCTTGCTGGTTGAACCTCTTCAGCCTCCGTAGCCAGTGAGTCAAAAGTGCCGGTCAAAATGGAAGTGAATCCCCCCAAGCAGGAGCACCTGCTGGCCCTGAAAGGTAAACTTTTGCGAGCCCAACTCCCCTTAATTTCCCTCCTTCTCTCACTAGTTCTCGAAGCCTTTGGCACATAGACCTGGCTTCTGGGATATAGGCCTCGTCCTTTTTAAACACTGTCGGTACTCTCCTACTGCTCTGTTCCTTGGCTCTGAGCGGAAGAAAGGGATTTCTCTTCGCTTTTTAGGTTTGAGAGCCTCCCTGTAGAATGGAGTAGATAACTGGTGAATTACTTACTCTGTTACGTGTTGCTGCAGTCACCAGACAGATTTTAGCCGCAGAAGCTCGCGTCCCCTCCCAAGCCGGGGAGAGCCCTGTAAACCAGTATGATTAACAGCGGGTATCTAAAGTGGTTTTTTTTCTGTCTCGTCTCTTCCTGCGGCAATGACAGTTACCAGTCTTCCGCTTCATCTGTGAAATTACTCTAGTATCGTGGCAAGAATTTATAGATACATAGTACAACATATAATTTAGATTTGTTAAAACACACTGCCGTTTACTTCAAAGTATTGTGTGTATATGGGAAAATTCAGGTCAATTTTCTTTTTCTGTCCACAGCAAACAGTTTTGATGGTTTAATTGGATCATTATTGTGGGAAAACCAGCAGGGCATACTTTTTTGGAACTCCTGTTGTTTTCTTAATACTTTTATTTGAAATGCTTTCAGTTTATTTCATTTGTTTTCTACTACCACAAATGCACTTATTTCTTGGAGGCCACTGTGTGGTTACCATTATCTTCTTGCACTGAGCTGAGAAAATGCTCGTTAGACATGTGAATTCAGTTGAATTGCACTTACCTTCCCTGTGGTGTCCATTTTGAGGGACTCTTACCCCTCAGTTGTGGTGTAAGCATCAAACATTCCAGAAGCTCACCAGTTCCATTTGTAACGTAAAATCATATTCTGATAGTTGGGGTTATCAGAACTGTCTCTGACTGACTGTAGAACTAAGAAACTGAAATGTTAACTGATATAGCAGTAGGACCTGTAAATTTATCCTGAGCAAATATCCTGGTCTGAAATGGGTTTTCTCTGAAGAAAGAAGAAACTGTCATGTTCTTTATCGGTCATCTCACATCAAGTATGTGGAATAGATAATTCAGAAGTTAAAC
Organism: Camelus bactrianus; assembly: GCF_048773025.1. Classification (NCBI taxonomy): domain Eukaryota; kingdom Metazoa; phylum Chordata; class Mammalia; order Artiodactyla; family Camelidae; genus Camelus; species Camelus bactrianus. The sequence goes on from NC_133541.1 coordinate 45,422,728, forward strand.
TTTTTCAAGATCACAAAACTAGTAAGTGATTGAGGTAATATTTTAACACAAAGTCTTCATTTTTCCACAACTCCAAGTTGCCTCCTAATGAAGGAAACAGCATTTTCAGACATCATTCCCTTAAAATTTGATGGGAATTTGGAACAGTTACGTTAGCTTCTAGGTGTCATTTTATACAAATTGGAAGATATTAAACACAGTTAAATTCCAGAGAGTGGAAGCTAACTGCCATTGTCCTTCAAGGCTGATAAAATAGTCTTTCCCAGGTATCTTCTGTTTTCCAAAATAGAAGATTCCTTGGGAAGAGTATTTCAGCAACCTAAAAGGACAAGTGCTTTAAAATCATTGATAGTTTCAGCTTTCTTAAAGCTCTTTGATACCATTCTTCCCTGTTGTCATAGTTATCCAGGAATTTTCACAGATTTTAATTTTACCAATGTTGGATGTCAAATACATGGTCATTTAAGTTTGCTTTTTTATATATGTAAAATACTAAGGTGCTCTCACAACTTGAGTGTCCCTCGAATACAACACTAAGTTCAGACAACAATGAAAGAATTCTCAATGCCATATCTTAAAATATGAAAATGTAAGGAAGAGGGGAGAAAAAGATAAAAGCATTATTTTCTTGAAAGAATGTACTATCTATATTTAGATTCATATTAAAAATTATGGATGTTAAGGATCACAGTCATTTATGAATTTGAGTTGTCAAATCTGTTACTCAGTGAACATTAACAGTAAGTGAAAAGAATCATTTTGAGATTGGTTACTTTTTTTGACTCTTCAGAATCTGGTCGAATGAGTATTGTGACATCATGGCAAGGAATCCCCACTCACAGTCGTCCTGGCAAAGGAAAAACCCCCATCAAGTAGTTCTCTAATGATTTATGGGAGAAGGGATTCAACTTGTTTTTGTCTCCAGTAGTTAGGAGCCTGCATTACAGCTTATGCAGCTTTGGGCCTGATTAGGAAGCCTAACTTGCAGATGCTGGAAGGCTCCATTCTTGAGCCTGTGTACTGTGTGCTAGAACTTATTATCAATGACTTAACTGGGGGCAACTTGAGGACTTCTTTGTTCTAAGAGCAAAAAGAAATAAAAAAAAAAGACTTCAGGGTTTTTGTTCATCCTCCCAATTGGAATTTAAGAGCCATGCTACTAAGGTCTTGATAGTGCTTAAGTGCCCCAATTATACAGACGAGACTGTCACGAAACCAGTTCCTAGCCTGTTAAAATGCAAAGTTAAGCCATTTTCATGTTTTCAGTGTTCTAAAAATGAAATAAAATCATTAAGTATTCTGTCTGTATATTTGTTTGGTAGAATTCATATAATTGTAACATATAATATACATTTTATTCAAGAGATTAAAAAGTACAGTGATTTTTGTTGTCTTCAATTCAGATGTCTCACATTTTTAAGGATTATTACATTTTTGTTATCTTCTTATGAACCTAGCATTTTAAATATTACTAATTTACTCTTTGTTTCTGCTATAGTCTTAAGATCATTACTGTATAATATATTAATATCAATACTCCCAGATCCATTATATCTGCTCAGTTAAACATGTTGACTACTAGCAGTTTTAGGCTGAAAGGATCTTATAGGGCATCTAATCCAGATCCCTTATTTTGGTAAGAGAAAGGATTTCCAGTGTGTGGATTACATTCACATTTACCAGTAGCCCTTTGGTAAAATATATTGAGATTGGTTTTGATTTTCCTTTTTTCCTCTGCCTATCTATATATAGGCTATCTCTACCATATCTTATTCTTTGCAATACTTCCACTTTAGGTCCTGTTTCCCTCTGATTTGGAAAGAGAGTCTTGTAATTATAAATTACATTCTAGCTCTGAGGAACTCAGCTAAGAAATTTTCTCTTCATTAAGAGTAACTGGATTACTGCAGAATGACTACAGAAGTAATAATACATTATCGACCAAGTGAGAGGGATCCCACACAACTGCCAAAAATTGCAGAGAAAGCAATTCAAGACTTTCCCACTCGGCCACTATCAAGATTTATTCCTTGGTTTCCTCATGACGAGTCCAAACTTCTCAAACCTAGAAGATCACCACCTGTGATTTCTGAAGAGGCAGCTGAAGATATGAGACAATACTTAACCATTTCAGAACATGATGTTAAATCACAGAGTTATGATTGCACAGTAGATCTATTGGAGTTTCAACCTAATTTGACAAAAAAGAGGCACTTAATCCAATCACACACACTGAGTGAACAGACTAATCCTGGAAACCTGGATGAACGAACAGAAAAAGGAAGACAACACAAAAGGAGGTCTTGGAGTGTTTCACTTCCCAGCAGTAATTGTACTGAAAATATTTTTCCTTTGTCTAAAAAATTGCAAGATAGTTTAAAGGCACTAAATTTGCACTCATTTTATAGAGCAAGATGGATAATAGAACACACTGTTTGTAACAACCAAAGTCTGGAAGACATTTGGGCAAAACTCAATCGAATTATCAGGCATAATGAACTTCCATCTTGTAATGCTACAATTCAGAGACATTTAGGCGAGATATGGGTGTTCTGTGATGTTATGTACTGTGAATATGTGGGAAATCTTCTTAAAGGAAGATTAGCACTTACTGGGGAAATAAGTTTATTTGTGAATAAATATGGTGTTATTTTTAGTATGTAATGAATTCCACTGATGGTCAAAAAGAATAGTATTCTGAATGATCTGATTATGAACTGAAACAATGAGATAAATTTTAATAAGTTATTTTTTTTATTTGACCCCTTTCTAATATAAGCTATTTATTCCTAACATTGTGAAAAATAATTGTATGGTAATATGTGTGCAGTTTATATCCCAGAAATAAATATCAGGTGAATTCATAGGCTTGTCAGTTAAGTCATGAACTTTCTGGGTTCTACTTTGAGCAGCCTTCTTTTAAGTGAATTGTGATAAATTATTATTTATACTGAATTTAGAGGTAAAATGTTCTATTCCTTTTGTTCATCTTTCCAGTGGTCGAATTATAGTGAAATATAGTGAATAGTTTGAATTTTGATAAATCCCCAAAATCTAATTTTACAGTATTTGTTCTTTACTCACCTAAAATGTAGTGATTTTTTATCCCAAATAAAACTAAAACCAATTCTGTTGGGAATGGTCTTCAAGTGGCATGAATGATATTCAAGTGGCATGAATGTAGTTCAGATTGAGAGACCAGCCCAGATTCTGTTGATACTTCCACAGATATGTAATAGACAATAGTTGATATGTTGTTATGAAACACAAGTACAAAATATATAATTTGCCTAGGACTGTAATGTATCTCTAAGGCAATAAGGCAGCCTCTTTTGAAGTGAAGTATGAAATATGGGTAAGAGATCAAGTTGTTATTTATTTAATCTAATATAGGTAATTCAGTCTTAATGACCATTAATGCTGAGTACTAGTTCTCTGGTTCTTGGAGTCACTGTGGTTTCCCCATAGCAAAATGTTATAAATTGGGTTTATACATGACTTCATAAAAATACCCAGAGTGATTATATGATAAAAGTTTTATTTTTAAAAAACTGTATTTATTTAACAAATTTAAATGCCTACCATGAGCTTGGTGCTAGAATAAAGTAAGGAAGGAGACAAACATGGACTTTGCCCTCACAGAGTTTACATGGAGTCAGCCACATCCCTGAAAAAAATCGGTTAAGACTGTACTCATTAGGAAGGCAGAAACACATTTGCCTTGTGGTACAGTGCCTGGCGTTGTAGGGACTTGATAATACGTAGTAAATATGTCCTTTGGAGGGATTCTCATAGCTTGGCCTGGCTGAGCTTGTTTAAAACACAAGGAGTTTACCAATTTTAACTAAAGAGGTAATCTTTTCTAATCAGGTTTCACACTATCCAAACATTGTTTTATTTTTAACTACTTTGAGTACCTTTTTATTGTCTCAGTTGAGACTGCTGTGTAGAAAATAATCATCATGTCCTTGACTTCTTCCAGAAGTCTTTAAAAAATCACCAGGTGTAGAGGGAGTTTCCAAGATAACTTTTTCAGTCATTACTTCCTCTTTTCATTCATTTAAGTCATCTCGATTTTCAAGATTGCTGAAGAAAAATCAGAATGCAGAATAATTGCCAGAGAGCTTTGCAAACAAGAGTTGGGTAATATTACTGTGCAATCATAAAGGGTGGATTTGATTTTTATTGTTAGGTCTTACTTAGCATTTAGGTTGCTAATCAAGGATTAAAAGTTGGTAATCCTAAATCAAGGTCATTTACATAGACCACAATGAGGTTTTTCTGATACATTTTTATTATTTTGAAATGATTTTATATGGAGCTGAAAATATTCTTGTGAATATTTTCTTATGACAGTCTCATGAGTAGCTTTTTAAGAATCTCACGTTAAAAAGAGCTTCTTTGTCTTCATATGTGGCAGATTAAAAATTTTCTAATTTACTCTATATAAATTACTTTCTACCCCATTGAAAAACAATGAAAAGGTGATTAAGAACTGGGAATATGGGGTGAGGGGGTATAGCCCAGTGGTATAGTGCATGCCCAACATGCACAAGGTCCTGGGTTCAATCCCAGGTACCTCCACTAAAACAAACAAACAAACAAACACAAACAAAAAAACCCTGATTACCTCCCCCCTAAAAAAAAAAAGAGAAGTAAACAATAAATAAATATTTTTTTTTAAACTGACAATATGAAGATTGAGTTTTACTGCAAATAGTGCTATGATCTAAAAGGAAGGAGAGATTCATTTCTCATCTATCTAGACAGGACTTAGGGAGTAATCAAAACCTAAGAATTTAGAATCTTTGAGGCCTTTTTAGAGTATTTAGAACCGTAGGACTGATGATTCTAGCACTAGCTAACAGTTGGGCTCAGCAGTATTTCTGGGTTCCACTGTTAAGTCATAAGCAAGAAAACAAATCAGGGGAGCAAAGAAGTATACAGGAAGGTGAATCTGAAACCATTTGGTAAAATGCCAAAGCACTTACTCCGGGAAAGTAGCAACAGTACCATAATTTTATTTTTCCCTGACAAGCTATCTACCTTAAATACTAACTCAAATTCTAAGAAAAAAGGTGTGGAGGGCATCACACGAATTTAACTTTGCCAACTTATCAAATATCTTAAAGAACATTTTTTGAAAAATTTTAAGATGAGCTCCTGCATAATGATTCACTTTGATTTAATCTGCTGAAAATGCCCTAAATTATTTCAAAGTTCACAAACTTGAATGCCTTCAGGGACTAGACAAATAAGACTGTGGTAACGACTCTGAAACTACGAAACTCTGGAGAAAATCTCCATAATATTTTTTTAATGTGCTGGGCAAGCAAAATGTACATGCAAGATGAACTTGGCCTAATTCATTAGTTTGTAACCTCAGGGCTATCTTTACATTTATTGAAGACTTTAAAAAGCTTTTTGGAATATTTTAGATGAAACCTGAACTTCATAAGTAAATCAAATGTCTTTGTTTTGTGAGCTCCACTCAGAGTGTTTCTACACATGGCACTAATTGTGCAATGTGTGTAGTGAATACTTGTCACTCAACTAAAAACACATCTTCTGTTTTTAATTTTTGACCAAAAAGTTGCTTTAACATTCAAAATTGGGTACATATTCACTGTTTAATAACCAGAGCTTTCTTACAGTTCCTCTGCCAGTTTTTTTAAACCTTGTTTTTTATTGGTATTTGCTCTTTTTCAACAGTTTAATTTTTGAGGTCCATTAATTCATATTAAGACAGGAAATACTGAATTTTAAACCTCTATTTGATATGGGCCTATTTTGTATTATCATTCAAGCAATGAGTTAGTTTTATGTCACTAATTTGGCTTTCCCAGTTTGTGTTTAAATATCTGCAGTATGACAAATGGTGCTTTATAGTAATTTTCTTTGAGTCTACAAGATGATAGTACTTTACATAAACTGCTATCCCCTCTGCTAATTTTCACCCTCTTTGAAAATATGAACAGGTGTTTTAAGTACCAGTTTGGGATCTTTTTACTTGTAATGGAGGGTTGTTGTTTATTCACTCTCTGCTGTCTCATTCCCTAGAAAACCATGGAATCACCAAAAACTAAGCTTTATAGGACTTTTGTACATAATGGAAATTTGAGCATATAATAAGCAAATAAGCTGGCTACACAGTTTGAGTGAATTCAAGAATAGTTTTTTAAGAGTGTTTCATAATTCCCTTGAGAGTGTATTTCCTCTTTATTTAATATTTGGTTTCATCTGAAATGAAAAAAAAATGGAGACTACAGAACACCAATTGGTATTAAAAGTGAGCTTAGAGTCAGATATTTAAACTGAGAAGAACTATCTCCTGTATATCATTTTCAGAACATCTTTTTATCCCCTTCATATTGTACTTAATTTTAATCTGTTTTCCTAGTTGAACATAAGAATAAAGTAGAAAGTCAGAAACGCCTCCTTAACCACTTCCCTGCCACACCATTGATGGTTAATGTTCGTTTGAGATAGAGTCCCACTTTGAGTTCCCTTGGGATGTTTCTGATAAGGCATGATTCCAGGTTTATGACCCTGGGCTTATAGTTAATAGGGAAAATTATTTTTAAACAGAGGGAAATCACTTGAATTCAAATCTAGTTTTATCATCTATCTGCTGTATAATCTTTCATATGCAAATTACCCTCCCTAGGCAGTGTCCTTATCTGTTAAAGGGGGATAATGATAATACCAACCTTGAAGTTATGGGAATTAATTGTGTTAATACTTGTAAAGTATTTAGCATAGTGTATGGCACTAGTAAATGCTCAGTAGATTCCAGCTACCCAAGTGACTTCAGAAATTTTAACATTAGCACTTTTGACTATTTCAAAAGCCATCTATTTAATATAAAATTATTTAATGGTCTTAGTTCAAAAAACTTTAATTTCAAAATAATGCCACTTGAGGATTTTGGTGAGGTGCTAATTCTTTCAACAAAGATCCATGGAATATACTATGTGCCAGAACCTGTGTCAAGCACCGAGGCCACAAAACTGAGCATGATCCTAATCCTCAAGAAGGATAGGACTGCTATAAACAAGTAAGTAAGTAAACACAGTTCATGAGAAATACAAGGTGCTATGAGAGAAACAGGGTGACTTTTTTTCTGAAAAAGACATTTAAGCTAAGCTCAAGATGAAAAAGGCACTAAATTTCATATGAATGATAGAGCTAGTTAATTAGTAGTTAGGTGTTACAATTTTACACATGGTAATGAATACCACATATTGTGCTTTAGTTATTTAGGTCAATAATCTAAAGATTTTAGTTTTGATTAAAATGAGCATTTTTGGTAGAGCATAAAGAGAGTCTTCTGAGATTCATTTTCTGAAATATTTTACAAGTTTGTGTGATTTTAAATTTTATATTTTTGTCTTTATATTGTATGTTGTCTAGTATTATTTTGATGTGATCGAAATGTTAATCTAAAATTAATTGAAAAAGATTTTTTTAATTTTTGCTAGACTATGTTTAATAAATTTTCACTTTGTCTAGTTTTCTATAGCTTAATTTTTGTCTATTTTAATTTGATGTATATACAATTTAATTGATATTGAAATGAATTGTAAACTAATTTTATTTTTCCCAGATAGCTAACCACTTGTCCTAGCACCTTGTAATGTTGATTTTTCTTGCCGCAACCTAATATTTTTTTTAAAATTACCTAGTATATCTGTATGGTCTTGCATTAGTAAGCCAATTAGTTGGTTATGGGCCGAAATGTTGTAATATATGTTTAGTCCATTTCTTTCTCATTTTTTTCCCATTAATTTCCTTAGCTTACTTTTATTTGTTTTTCTAGATAAATGTTAGATACATTCTGTTACAGTCCAAGAACAAATATTAATTTTGGTTGGACTTCTATAAACCTATACATTTAACTGATACTTTCATAAATTTTACATAGAATTAGTATTACATAAAGGGCCACTTACTGAACTTCCAGTGGCCCATGATTATAACCAAGAGATAAAACTTACAAGGAATTTTTTTGGAATAAAACTATTGTTCATATTCAAAATGGTACATCTAAACTTTTTTTCCCTCTTAGGCTAATATTGGATAATACTTTCCTGATATTGTTTATAGTGAAGTCACTTAGGACTTTTTTTAAAGATGTTTAAAGAATTGACATTTCTTTTTGAGGCATAGGGGAGTTGAGATACTACATATTTGTTCTATCTTTTTTTGTTAATAATATACTGTTGATTAATTATAGTATAGCTATCCAGCTTGGTGAATTTTAAATAGTCTTTACTAAGAAAGATTTCATTCATAGTAAGAAAGGAGATTGATTAACTATTCTGTTGGTATAGATAAATTGGAAAATTAAAAACAAACAGGGCTGTAGGTGGGTCTTTTTTCCTATTTGGCTTCTACGAAGGCACATATTAAGCTATTTATTTGTTTTTCTAGATAAATGTTAGGTGCATTCTGTTATCATTTTACAAACTGCAATTGCATCTAAGTTTTTCTTTTTGTTTTTTTTTTTCCTCTCCTAAATCACAGTGATGCGGTTGACTAAACCTACTTTATTCACCAATATTCCGGTAACATGTGAAGAGAAAGACTTACCTGGTATGGCACATGCTTTATTCTACTTGCACCTATGGAAAAGTTGAAACCTGGATTGCCTGTATTTCCTTGGAATAAGCCTAACCTTTCCAATTTTATGCTCTTTGCTGCATTCTTTGTGGCCTGTTCTGTGAGTGGTAGTTACCTGAGTAACAGATCTCACTCATATCTATAATTCAAGATACTATTGATACCTCATGGCAGCAAGAGACTTTTATTTTAGTTTTGATAAAAATACATTCCTAGTAATGACACTATAAAAATTTCATTTATCATCAAATGTTCCATCAATATATGTTAGCATTTCCTTTATTTAAATTATTGGAGCTGTCTGTATTTTATATCTCATGACATACGTTTTTCTTTGTTCCTGGAGTGTTCATTCTCTGTGGAAACAGAATTTGGGGCATGCATTGTTGTATTGAAGATTAGAAATTGGATTTTTTAAAATACAGTTTTTGTTAAGAGATTATTTCTTAAAATATTTCTCCCAGCTATTTCTTTAGGTCAGTAAAAGTTATTTATAAGGTAAATGTTAAAATTTGATGTTTTTCTCATTCTACAGGAGATCTCTTTAACCAGCTTATGAGAGATGATCCTTCAACTGTAAATGGTGCAGAAATTTTAATGTTGGGAGAAATGTTGACATTACCACAGAATTTTGGGTAAGAAATGCAACAATACTTTGAAGCCATTACAAATGATGTTTTCAGAAAATAACCATGAGATGGAAAAATGCTCATGATACAATTTAAGTGGTTTAAAAAATAAGTCTTAACAAAAATTATACTATGTGATTCTGGGTCTTTTTAGTTAAATAAGATGCATTCCAAAATATCAATAGTGGTTCCTAGGATGATGGGATTTTAACTTTATTCTTTAAATCTTACCATATTTTTTTCATGCCCACAAATTCCTTTTATTTTAACTGACAGTCTAAATGTCTTTCAAAAGCATTTTTTTTATACATCTTCAGAGCCCTCTCCCAATATAAATTATCAGACCAGTCAGCTAATTAGGAGCTGTAAATGTTTTGTTCCTTCTCTTGCTCTTAACTGTTCTCTTATTCTAGATTGTTAATGAGGTAGAAGCTCCTGGTTCCACTCTGTTTGCAACTGAGACAATTTGATACCAAAAGGAATTTTTCAGGTTTTTTTAAAAGGTTTATAGAATGTGGTCACTTATATATATTTGTATCTTTATGTATTTATATGTATAAAATATATACTTATAAAAATATAAACCAATGTCACTAGTCATTTTCATTAGAATAACTTGGAAAAATAAAATAAATTGGTAAAAAATACTCTTACATCAATAACTTGGGTCTCTTGTAGATTCAGAGCATAAATTATTTCAAAAATTGCATTTCTCTAGCCTCTTCAGTAACAAATCTTAAGACTCTTAAGATGGATCTGATTTCAGTGACTTATATCTAGGAGAACTGGCAGTTTGTGCAGTAGTTGGGGGCCAAGATATGTGACATGTTTTATAGATTAAATTAGTATTTTGAATTGCACTAGGTAATGAATGACCAGCCTAGTGTAAACAAAGAAATACTGAAATAGTATCTCACCTGATCTCTATCTTTCAGTAACTTCTCCATTTGAAGTTCACAGTGCTGCTCAAACTTGAATAGATTTCTGCTTAAAATTTAATTTTATTTCACAGGAATATATTTTTGGGAGAGACCTTTTCCAGTTATATCAGCGTTCATAATGATAGCAATCAAGTCGTAAAAGATATATTGGTAAAAGTAAGTGACATTCTTAACTTGGGACTTTTTAAAAAATCTTTTTAATTTCTATTCTTATGTTTTGGAACTTCATTAAAATCCACATTTGATACTAGATTTTTAATTGTCATTAATAACAAGCACTAATTGAACATCTAAAATAATAAAATATTATGCTAAGCACAGAATCATTTTTCCCTATCCTCAAATTTTGTGATGGCTTGAGTGAGAAAATGTACCAAAGGTAAATAGGGTTTTGTTTTTATTTTGTTAATAATTTGTGATTAGCGTGATAAAATTTGAAAGAGGAGGAAAGATCACAGGGGACTGCATCATTCAGGAAGGCTTATTGAAGGAGAGGGAACACAAGAGGATCTTGAAAGAATGGCAGGATTTAAAGAAAAAGACAAAGAGGGTCATGGTAATTGGAAGCAGCTGGTAATTGGAATGTAATTGGAAGAGACATAGAAATATATAATGTGTTCTTGTAGCAGTGAACAAAATTCATTTGACAAGAGTCGGGAAGATTGCAGAGATATGTAGTAGCCATACAGTGGAGCATCTTAAAAGCAAAGCTAAGGCTAAGGATATTTTAAGACAGTGGACAGTCCATGGAGACTTCTGAGCAGAGGTAGTCATACTGTGTTGGAAGACTAACATGAAAGCATTGTATAGGATGGTTTGTAGGAAATAGATCAATAAGAAAATTCCTGCAGTAGTTTAGAAATCAAGAGACAGAATATGCTAACTCAATTAAACAACTTGAAATTTATTCACAAGGAGAAAGGGTATAAAGAAAGTAAAAATTCATTGTATGTAGGGAAGAAGTCTTTGTCAAAACTGTCTTCAAGTGGTGAGTTTAGGTCACCAGAGCATTGCCAAAAGGGAAGTCCAGTTAGAATGAGGATGAACATGATCATCAAGTACTAGAATTGAAAAGGACCTCAGAGAGCAAATATTCCGAATTTCATACAGGACCCAACTTGGAGAAACTGGATGCACATTTTTGCATACATGTGCATATGGTTCTCATACTATGGTTGGGATTTCGCTTTTCATTATCAGAGACTGGCACACTACAGCCTGCAGGCCAAATTTGGTCCATTGCCTGTTTTTGTAAAGCAATTTAATGCTAAGCTAAGAATTGTTTTTACATTTTCAAATGATAGAAAGGTAATAAAAGCTTATTTTGTAAAGTGAGAATTATATCAAGTTCAAGTTTCAGTGTCCATAAATAAAGTTTTTTTTAACATTTTTTATTGAGTTATAATCATTTTACAATGTTGTGTCCATAAATAAAGTTTTATTGACACACAACCACACTCAATCATTTCTTTATTATCTGTGGCAAATTTCAGGCCACAACAGTAGAATTGTGTAGTTGCAAGAGATACTGTATGACCTTCAAAGTTTAAAATATTTGCTGTCTGACCTTTAAAGAAAAAGTTTGGCAACCTCTGCATTTGATTATGAAAAAGTCTGACTTTAGAACTTTTTTCCTGGCATAGACTGTTGGCATTCAGTAAATGTTAAATTTATTTTTGTAAGGTGAATAAATCAGCAAATGTGTATAATTTAAGTCAATATTTAAAAAGCAGATATTACAAGAACATATTTGTTATAAAATATGTATTTATGTATCCATGGGCTTTACTCGGTGTTAATTTCTATAAAGGCAGTGCGATTTGGAATAGTAACAGCAATAGCTAATGTTTATTGAGCAGTGCGGTGGTCACCAAGTCATCTTAGTTTCAACTAAGAACTTGCATTTTGTTTATCATTTTACAAACTGCAATTGCATCTAAGTTTGTTCTCCTTTATCTGCTTTTCTTTAGTTCCCCTTAGTAAATTTTCATTCAGATCTGTATTTCCTTGGGTGCCTTGCAATTACCTCCAGTTTTTTTAAAGAGATATTTAATTCAGTTTGAATATTGTGATACAGTTTTCTTCTGTTTCGCCACTGGTTTTGGGTGGCAGTTTTGATCAATGAATTATTTGTTATCATTGTGTTTTCTTTTTATAGTATTTTTGTATAGCTGATGACTGCGGGTGGCTTCGCATTCTGTAAAATGCACTTTGGCATGCTTTGTTATTCCTAGTTCACATACACCCTCTTGCAGCATTGTGAGCAAAGTATGTTTTCTTTACTGAGTGGCTTTTGGTACAGTGGTGGAGGAAGAAAAGGTTGAGTATTCCTCAGTTTTTCTTTTTTCTTATGAACGGCAGCATCCTAAATGTTTTTCCTCTTGCTGCTTTTTCTCTTCACTGATGGTTTGCAAAAGGTTCCTCAGCTTTTTAACTCTCTTTTTCCCCTGGAGTCTTATCTTTCCAAAATTGCCTCTCCACAATCAAACATACAGTTAAGTCTCTTCCCTGTAGACTTGCTCTCATTTTCCAGTAATGCACTTTCTGAGTATTTTCATGCTTAGGTTAGACTTTGTCTTTCGGGCAGTGGGTTTGATCATTCTTAGGCCCGTATCTACTCTCATCTTCTCTCTTAAGCTCAATTCTTTCCTGAACTTTTGTTGTCCGATGTGAAGGCTCATGGCAAGAGCATGAGAAATTTGTTTGCAGAAATTTGTTATTTATCTCCTTACAGGTAATTTGAAGTTCATACATTTGCTGCCCTCTAGTTATGCTAACACAGGGTTTGTATAGTTAATTATTTTATTTGATTTGTTTGAGGATTACTTAGGAGATTAACAGTTTACTCTACTGCCATTACTTCAGCTACTCAGAATTCTGCCCTCAAAACTTTGTTTATAGCTTTTAAAATTTTCTAATGTGGAAAACAGATTATGAATCTTTACTTTCTTTTATTCCTTCATTGATATCTTACTGTTCCTTTTGAGAATAAAAATGCTGTATAATCTATTATATTTAACTGGAAACTACTAAGATGGTTTTTTGTTTTTTAATTGAAAAGAATTTTTCAGCAGTAAGTGTGAAAACGTCAGCATGCTACAAAAAAAATAATGTGTTCTAGAAACAAAAAACATTATAGTGTGCTATAAATAAAAAAAAAATAGTAGATAACTCCTATGGTCTGTATCGTTGGTTCTCAAACTTTAGAAGCTATTAAAATCATCTGGAGGATTTGTAAAAACACTATTGCTGAGCTTCACCCCTCAGTGTTCCTGATTTAATCAATCAGAAATGGTGCCCAAGAATTTACATTTCTAACATGTTCTCAGGTTATGCTGATTCTGTTAGTCTGGGAGCCATACTCTTAGAACCAATGGTGTGTAATAAGCATTTGCTCATTTATTCAACAAGTCCATGTTCCAGGCATGAAGAATTTCTAGATACTAGGGTTATAGCAGGAAACAAAATAGACAAGGCTTCTATTCTCTTGAAGCTTATTCTTGATGTTTTTAAATATTTTTTCCCTACTTTTTAACATGAATCACTTAATTATACCAAACTCTTAATGGCCTCTGATGCATCTTGAGCTTTTACACTTAAGGTGCTTTGCTAACTCTTTTTAACTTACTTGGAATGGTTTCTTTTCTCCCCTTTCCTCTCTGGCTTTTTTTTTTAATTCTACTCATCCAAAAACGAATTTGCAGCATGAAGCCTACCCTACAATTTAAATTGTATTCCCCTACCTCAAGCTAACCCTCCATTCCTCCTATATTCTGTTTTATTTTCCACAAACATTTGAACTATATAAGGGCAGGGATTTTAGTCTGTTTTGTTCACTAATATATCTCCAGCTCCTGGAAAAACCCTGGTAGGTAATGTTAAGTGCAGCATTATTTGTAACATGAAAAAGGAGAAATGTAAAAGTGCTCAGCTACATATAATATATACACTAGTTATGGTTTAAAAAATAACACATAGGAAAATATATTGGACCGAAAGCCTGTGGATTTTAGTTTTTTATTTTTCCCTTCTTCTCTACTTTCTAAAATGTTTGTTAAAGAATTTTGAATTTCAGCTTCATTACTTATTAGTTGTATAACCTTTGGTAAGTTGTTCCTTCTCTGTGCCTTGGTTTGTCTGTGAAATAGGGGTGGTGCAACTACTTATTTCAGGATTGTGGGCATTAAATGAGTGCTTAGAACACGGTCTTGCATGTAGGAAGGTTCCCAGTAAATGTGAGCTACTACTGTTTAATAACTGAATATGTAAGAGACAGAATATATAATAAAGGTATTACCATGGTTCAAAGATCAGAGCTATACAGAAAGATTTACCCAGAGAAGTGTTTTTCCCCCTTTATCCCTGCTTCCTTGTTCCTGTTCCCCTATTTTGTCCACCCATACTTTGTCCATACCCAGTAGGTAACCAGTCTCATTTGGATTTTATTCTCTCTTTCTTTCAAGGCTGATCTTCAGACAAGTTCTCAGCGTTTAAATCTTTCAGCCTCCAGTTCTGCAGTGGCTGAACTAAAACCTGATTGTTGTATTGATGATGTCATACACCATGAAGTAAAGGAGATTGGAACACACATGTAAGAATTAATTTTACTAGATCTCAGAGGCTTTTACTTATATATGCCTTTATTTGACGTTTTTGCTTTATTTCCATGTATTATTAAGCCTAAGAACCTACTTCAGAAGGAATTTTATGTTCCATGTTAACATGCTTGCCAGAAACAAACTTCAAACAAGTGTTTTGTAAGGGAAAAAAAATGTAATTTACCCTCATTTATCTCTAGTTTCATTTTTGCATCTACAGAAAATCTTACCTAAAAAATCAAAATCAATGCAAACCTTTAAAACCCAGGTAGCACTCTAAAAGCACCTTTATTCCCTTGAATTGCTAACAACTGATGTTATAGCATTTACTTTGAAATTCAAAAATTTTCAGTTCTGTATTTAACTGTATATAAATACACTCTACCCTGAGAGATCAAAAATACAGAACCAAAGTCAGACAAGCGATGAGGAAAATAATCTCAAATTCTGTATTCCTGAACCTCTGTATGTATTTGAATGTGAATGCTCTATTTCTGTTTGTCTGAGAGGCAAATATAAAAATTTGAGCCATCTCAAGTAATTTTAGACTTCTCTGTCTGCCTTACCACCCCCACATCCGGTTGATTCACAAAGTCCTGTTAGTTCTTATTAACCGTCTCTCAGTATCCCCTCTTCATCTCCACTTACATCACCATTTTTGCTTCTCTTCTTTGTCTTAAAGAAGTATATAATGTTAGCTATTATTTAACTAATTCATTTTGATAATAAGCTCTGTTGCAGACACTTCTTAATATATATTCTGTGGTTGGTATAAGCTTTGAAGTCAAATTTTCTGGAGTCCAAATCTCAGCTCAATTATTTATGTAACTGTGTGATCTTGGATAAGTTACTTAACACTTGACTGATCTCCCACAAGCCCTAGGAAATTCTGACTTTGTGTAGGTTTTCCAGAGTTCTGCGCAACATACTCTAGGTTTCACCCTTCATCATGCTTCCCTCGCTCTCTGCACTGCAGTCATATTGTCTTTTGTTATCTCTGAACTCCTCCATGTTTTAAAATGTGTTGTTCCCTGACAAACGAATACCCGTGTCATTTTGCTTAGTTTACTGTTACTTCTTCATATCTCAGATTTAGCATGACTTCCTCAAAGAGGCTTTTTTGACCTCCTTGACAAGATTAAATCTCCCTTTCTGCACATTCTGGAGCATCCACAACTTGCCATTTTTTTCTACGTCTTTTGTACTTCAAATTACTTACTGAGTGCCTGTCGTCCTTATTAAAGTGTGAGTTCTGTAAAATTGGCTGTATCTCCAGGATTTAGCAGAGAACAGTGGTTAGTATCTGTTGGAACTGAGTTTATTGAAATAATATTAAACGTGTAAAATCCCCATTTACAGAAAATGAGACTCTTGTAGAATTAAATAGCTAGTACATGATGACATAGAATAGAAATCTTAATCTAGCTTCAAAACCAGTGCAATACCTTGCTATCCTGCTTCTGACTGTGAGCACTTTGAGAGCAAGTATTGAGTTTTGGTGAACTCTTAAGTCCCTAGCACCTGTTTTAATACTAGGTACAAGTATGAAGGAGAAATTTAATTTCCTATATTGGTCACCATTGTAATCACTGTTAAGCATTGGTATATTGTGTTCCTACTATAATCACTATTAAATATTGGTATATTATGTTCTAATCTTGTTTATGTGTATATATATATATATCAGATATGTATGAGTAGTTTAATATTAAATATATTTAAATTTTTAAAATAAAAGTATATTAAAATAAATATCAAAATATTAAAGTATATTGAATAAATATTTTTATTTTAATAAAGTATATTTAAAATATTAAAATATTTTATAAAATTTTAATTATATTACCATGGTTTTATCTTTTTCAATGCACTGTGAACATTTTCCTCCTTGAGTCAGTATTATTTGAAAACATTATTTTTAAAATGCCTTTACCTTATACGCTTGGACCATGTACTGTAATTCGTTTACCCTAATGTTGGACTTTACATTATTTCTAGTCTTTCACTATTATAAATAACACAGTAGTTAACACTATAATATTTCCTATGATAGATTACTTAAAATGGGATAGTATAGGAGTATATAAGCATTTTTAAGACTTTTTTACTGACAGAATGTTTTCTGAATTTCTTAAAACCACTAGCAGTGTAAAGAGAGTCAGTTTTCCTTACCAACCCTGACCTGACAGCTCTTAAAAAGAATTTTTGTCAAATCTTAAGAAATGGAAAAATCTTCTCTCATTATTTTAATTTGTTTCTTTGACTGCTTTGTGAGGCTGAACACTTTTACATTTTTGTTAACTGATTATGGTACTGCAATTGACCTGTGTATCCTTTTCTCCTAATTGGAATGAGATATTAAAGTTTTGCTTACAAGAATTTCTCTTCGTATTGTTAGAAGTATTTTATCCCAGTTTGTTTTTTAATTTTGTTTTAGTGTTCTTGATTTATTCAATTTATACATTTTTAAGAGACCTTTTCTTTCCAGTGCATTTATATTAAAAAGTCTTTCTCTATTCTGGTGTCTTTCTAAAAAATTATATTCTAGTTTATATGAACTTATATTTCATTCAGCTATTTCGTTATTCTGGCATACATATTGGATTATACTTCACTTTTTGAAGGAAAAGTTATTGACTTCCTATTCTAAAACTGGTATATCTTCCTTTACTAATCAGAGCTTTCTTCTTCATAGAATTATATCCATCTCTGCTGGAACTCCTTTTTTCCTATTCTAGGTTCATTTGGCTACATTGTCACATCATTGGCATAAATATTTTCCAAATTTGTGGATAGAATTTTTAACTATTAAGAAACAAAATTGAAAATAATTCAAAATCATTAAAACGTCTTTCTGTTTCAGCTTGGTGTGTGCAGTGAGTTATACAACTCAGGGTGGAGAAAAAATGTATTTTAGAAAATTCTTCAAATTTCAGGTATTGAATATGACAGTGGTAAATAGTTTTTAGATTACTTTTCCCCCCCTTAGGAAGTTATTCCTATTTATCTGCAGTGAAAACTGGCTTCCAAATAAAGCAAATAGCTTAATATCTTAGGATTTGTCATATTACTAGCAATCTAAAGTCATACAAAAGTAAGTTAAATAAAAGCAGAGAAACTGTCATCACCAGTGTAATGTTTTACTTGAAGATTTTTATCCAAAAAAAAACTGTTACTCATGCCTTAACTAAATATACAGGAATCTAGAAGAGGGATAAAGTGAGTGTAAATTCTAGACAAACTAAGTGTAAATAATGTCAAATTTCTAAAGAAGTATTAAGTGAAAGTTTATTGACCTGGGCTAACTGGACCAAGCTGCCTTCAGAGACTCTGTAAATCACTGAAATTGTAGTTAGAATTTTGTATTTATACACAATTTTCAAAGTCCATGATCAAAAAAATAGTCAAAAACCCCTGGTTTAACACATGTATGCATATGGATGGGGAGATGAGATGACCATATGTAGCTACATAGATATGATGCTATGTGTATTTTTATCCCCCTCTTTGTAAGTGGAAGAAAAAGCGTTATCAATAGGAAAATAAATTTTGCTGTTGCCTTGCTGCATCACTTACTTGTTTAAGATTTTACATGCCTTATAAAAGAAAGCGAAAGGTTCAATTGCTTATTTTGATAAACATTTTAGTGAAATATGTAAAGAAAAATACATAAAATATGTTTTGTTTAACAAAATATTATGAAGTACAAACGCATATAACTTGTATAACTTAACTATAACCCAGTCAAGAAATTATGGTTGCTTTGTAAAAAGTGCATTTGGGATTGTTTTTGTTTGTTTTTACAAGAGTATTAAATATCCATTAAAAAAGGCTTAGAAAAGTTAAAGTTGGAAAATGCCTTTGACAACTTTAAGCCCTATGATTTAAAACAAATAAACAAAAATAAACGGTCAAATGATAATAATCTCCTTTGATTGTTTTATTCAATTAGGTTCTCAAACCTTTGGACGTGAAAACCAAATTTTACAATGCAGAGGTAAGTGTTGGGCACTTAATGGTATTTCACATTCAACCTTAAGATCTTATTTGACCAACATTCTGATTTATTATGTTTCTTTTCATGTTAAAGTAAATTGCTGACAAGACGACAAATTACTTGTGAAAAATGAGCATAAAGTTCAATCAAAAGTGAATAACTTCATTGTAGATCTCTTTTAATCTGCTGTTTTCAACTTACATGGAATCAGTATGCCTTGATTTTTATTCTTGTTAATTTTGTGAGGCTTTCAACCCCTTTCATTAAATGATTGCCCTATGCTTCCACTGAATAGTTGTTTTTACTGTCAAAAAGCATTAGCAGTCTGTTAAATATATTTATAAATGTGGTTCTAATATTACAGAAATTAAAGTAGTAGATCTAACCCTGGAAAAAATTTAATATTCATGTAGAAGAATATTAAATAGAGCTCAGCTCATTAAATTCTTTATCCTGTGAAGTCATTGTGCCATCCAGAGTTACGTTGCTGTTTGGTGAATGGCTTGAAATGCTCCTTTGCAGAAACAAATTTGGCAAAAATATAGAAAGAAGTAACTTTTAAATAGAAGGCAAACTATCTTGTATCTTAACAAAAGAGATAAAATGGAATTTGCCATAGGAGAAAGGTTTTATTATTTAAATTTATTTTACAAAATTCTATTTTATCCTGGCATCTAAAGCGCCAGAAAAAGCAGATTTCCTAGCAAGCCTCTTCCCCTCCAAAACTCACGTGTTTCATAACACATTGATAAACTTGAAGATATTCAGATACAATATTTTGAAATTAAAAGTATATTTTTATTACTCTAAAACCAGATGATCAGAAGTTTGCAGCCACATGTCAAATTTGATACATATTTTTACAATCAGCAGCTGAGTTTTTATTCAGTATAAAGTTTGTGCTACAACTGGCCATACTGAGATGTCTTAAGATAAGGAACCTGACCTGCAGTAAAGACCTATTAGGAGAAAAGAAAAAAGCACATAAAATAACAAAGGTAATTAGAGTAGTATATAGTGAAACTAAAGAGGATGATAAAAAAGGTGTGCTACAGGAACTGTGGGGATGAGATTTTAGAGTAGTCTGAAGAAGCTTCATGAGCAGAGTCTGGAAGAAATAGGTGTTAGAAATGTCCAAGTGTCAGAGCCGTGAAGCCATTCCAAGAAGAGTTGCAAATGCACATGGAATATTGATTACATAATGAGGAGTATATGTATTTGTTGGGAGGATACAGTCTCATCAAGGAGATTACTAGATGTTTAAAGAATTGACATTTCTTTTTGAGGCATAGGGGAGTTGAGATACTACATATTTGTTCTATCATTTTTTGTTATTAATAATGTACTGTTGATTAGTTATAGTATATCTATCCAGCTTGGGGAATTTTAAAGTCTTTACTGGGAAAGTTTTCATTCATAGTGAGAGGCGAGATTGATTAACTATTCTGCTGGTATAGATATATTGGAAAATTAAAAGCAAACAGGGCTGTAGGTGGGTCTTTTTTTTCTATTTAGCTCCTAGGAGAGTATATATTAAGCTATTTTAGGTTTTCTTTGTTGAAATATGGTGGTACATAAAGATGCTAATCAAGTAGTTTTATCACACTAATGTTCAGAGTGAGTTGCAAACCCTTTTTTTAATTGCTAGTTATTCCATGAGTAATACTGAAAAAGTAGCACACTCCCCCAAAACAAAGGGAAAAACCCACTATTCCTCCACACCAAAAAATAATTGGTTTTTTATTAATCAATATTCCCTTTCAGTCTTTACTCATTTATATATAATACTCTGTTTGTATACTCAGTAACAATTTTATTGGCTGTGCTTTCCAGCTAACATTAAATACAGACATAATCTTTCAACTTTGCTAATGAACTTAAGCTAAAAAAATTTTACTAAAATTCTGAACTTTTGAAAATAGACATTTCTTTTAAAGTGAAGAGTGAACAAATAGCATTTAGTGTCTCTCTAAGATATTTGATATTATCTAATTAGACAAACAAATACTGTTCAGCCTGTAGCATGAGGCAGAATCTCTGGTCCCCAATTCAGGTAAATTGTAGGAGTTAGTAAACTACAGTAATATCCATAGTTATGTTTATTACTCTATGCCAAAGTCTTTACACGATGACTAGTATTAGCCCACATTTGTTTCAAACATGGTTTTTATGCTGCTTCTAATAATTCTAATAATATGTGAATCACCTAAAGGAAAACAAATTTCATGAGACACTTTGTTATAGTCTTCTAAAATAGAAAAAACTTGTAAAAAAAAAAATTGGTAACATTAGAAGCACTTCAAACACTTGGTCACCTGCTAGGTACAGAGCTCCATGCCAGGTACTGAAGAGAAATGAATATAAACTGAACATCCTCCCAATCCTCAAGGTACTTAGATCTGGTGGAGGAGACAACATGACATAACTATAGTTAAGCACCACACCCCACCACGATCATGAAGTGTTATTAGACTCTGGGAACATAGAAAGGTGAAAAATGATTTCCAGCTCTGTGTTTGACATTTGAGATGGCCCTTAATAAATAAGTTGCTTTAGAAATATATATGAAAAAAACAAACAAATCTGTTAGTAAGAAGAGAATAAACTCTTAGTTGTCTAAAGTAGTCTAGCCCAGCATTCCCTAAAGTGGGATCAATGGAACTCTGATCATCCAAGATGTTGCTTGATAAAATGATTCCTTTATTAATTAGATAAGTTTAGGAGAAGGCATACAGTATATATTCTGAATGTGGCAGATCGTGTGTATCCATCCTACGCAATCCATGAAGAATTACCATGTAGGTAAAGAATTTTTAGAACTAGAAAAGCATGGGATATACCTCTCTTCCCCAAGATATGCCCTTGAATAGTTGCTCCTGTGTGAGTGTTCACATATAGTGTTCTTCTCTATTCATTTAACCTTAGCAGTTTCACCTTTTTAGAAAAATGATTTGTCATATCTCTTTATGTTACTTTCTGTTTACTTCCTTGTTTTACTAATGCTGTCTTATTTAGTAAATTTTTTAAAATGCAGAAATGCATTTTATTTTAAAGTTATTCCTTTTCTTTAACATTTAATCTGATTTTTCTAATTTTTCTTTTTTATTTTTCCATTAGAGTGACCTCAGTTCTGTGGTAATTTGATTTTTTATTATAAATTTATATGCTTTTCTTACCACTTTTTGACTCTGCCTAATTAATCTCTTTACAAAACATAGTGGAAAAACAAAGTTAGTTGTGAATACTATCTATGTGACTTCAAAAAAATGTATACAATTTGTACTTTTTATTTTATATTGATTGTCTTATTCTGTGGGAAAAAAATAAACCAAAGAAAAATGATCATATTGAAACAATTATATTCTCATTTTTAGTATTTTTCTTGTAGATATTTTTTAAAAGAGGCATGTTAACATTTTTTAAAATAGCCTTAATATAAAATATCATACTATAATTTTTTGAATAAACTATGTAGTTGAAATTCATCTTCAAATGCACGGTGGCTTTAGTTTTAAGTCTGGGTCAGGTAAAGATGGCCCCTTGACAACAGTAAATGGGAGAAAATTAAATTTTCCCAAGTTGGCTAAAATCTTTTCAAATTTCTATTAAATATAAGCAACATTTGCTTATAACACACTACATATATTATAACATCAACTGCCTTAGCACTGAATTCTTATGTTAATTTTTCAGGTGTCAAATTACTTCATACTAACTGTTCAAACTAACTTAATTTTCCATTATGCTGCTTGTTTTTCTTTCATTTTATCTAAGCGCTTCTAAACTTATGCAGAAAATTGCATTTGAAAATTTGAAATGTGGGTCTGTGGTTTTTTTTTTCTTTTTTAAAGCAATGGATCGATGGGATATATTTACTTTTTTTTCCCTGAGAAAAAGTAACAGAAAAATGCTTTTAAACATGTACATTCTTTTAAACTGGTAAATCATTGTATTTATATTTTCATTTGAGCACATGTGCCAAAGACTAAAGAAACTGTTTCATTTTAGATTAATAATACATTAAATTATAACTTTCATTATAATTTTGCAAATGATTTCTATTTTCCTGAATAAGAGCCAATTTGTTTTTGGTCGTAGTTTATTTTGTTTTATTTCTGTTTGTATTATTACTATGAAACTTTTGAACAAAATAATTCTTAAATATCCTTAGTGTACCATTTTGTATATAGGTTTGTTTAAAAATGAGCCAAGTTGTTTGTTATCCTTAATTATAAACACACAAAAAAACTAAATAGCATAAAACGAAAGATGTTTAGCATAATCAGGAAATTAAAAAATTATGAAAAAGTACATATTTAAGTTACCCACTGACTGAAGTATAGCATTAGTTTTCAAATCTGTCACTGAGGCTACATAGTACCTTTTGTTTGACTTAAAAACTCAAAGATTATCTAGTATAATTCAGATGCTTTTGCCCTAAATGTACATTTACAATGAACCAAGAAATCCAGCTACTGACCACTAAAAAGTTTGCTTTAATTAAAAAGTTAAATTCTATAAGATTATAAAATGGGTCATTCAACTATACTAGTGGTCCCTATACTGTCTAAATCGAAGTAATATGAAAATTGAGGCTAAATTATGCAGGAATATTATAATGAAGACCCATTATCTTAACGTAGCACTGAAATGATAGGTGCACAGGTATATTCATTATACTAAATTGCATTTTAACATTTTAATAACTTACTAGAAAATCTAAGATATATGTAAATGAAACTCCAGTTAAATATTTTTGGACATTAATACAAAAAATTATTATAGTTATCCCCTATCCATTGTTTGAAAAGCTATCAGTTGACTAACAATTGACTTTACCCCTGTTAATTATGGTAGGATGAAGATTTCTTTTCTTGCATTAATTATGATAACTTTGATTTGCAGGCATGAACTAATCACATTTGTGGTTAATGTTTTTTCTTCATATAAATTAGATATTATTGTTGAGGTAAATACTTTAAACACCATCATACTTTGGTGGATTTTTTTTTCATATTTTCAGACTGATGAAGTATTTCTCGAAGCCCAGATTCAGAATATTACAACCTCACCCATGTTTATGGAGAAAGTTTCACTGGAACCATCTATAATGTACAATGTAGCAGAATTAAATTCAGTCAACCTAGCTGGAGAATGGTAAATATGAATTATGAAGTGTTTGTTTTCATTTTGAAGGACATGAACTTTTTCTAACGTTGTTACTCTTGGTTAGTTTGTATATATTTTTTAATTAATAGGCTTAATTTTTTTAGAGATGTTCTATATTCACAGAAAAATTGACCAGAAAGTACGGTTCCCACATGCCTTCCTCCGCACTTACAGTGTCCATCCTATTATTTATATTTTATTTTAATGTGACACATTTTTTATAATTAATGAACCAATAATGATTCTTATTATTAACTAAAAGTCCATAGTTTACATTAGGGTTCACTCTTTATGTTGTACATTCTATAGATTTTGACAGATGTAATGACATGTAGCCATCATGACTTTTTTATAAAATCGTTTCACTGCCCTAAAAATCTCCTGTAGTCCACCTACTCGTCCCTCCCTTCACATAAAAATAAGATACTAGCCATTTGTATTTGAAGCATTTATTCTTTTAATTTTCATAATATTTCAGTGAGGTGAGTATGGAACAGTTCATCCTTATGCTGCAAATGATAAAGGAAATGATGATGGAGAAGTTAGGGTAAGAGTAAGCAGTGAGTTTGCAGAAGAAATACTCTCTCAGCATCAAAAAGAATGAGCATAAGAATAAAGGATTTAATTTTTTATGAAAATGAGATACACATGTGTTTCTGTAGGTAATTCAGAAGAAGAATAAATTGTAGGTTTAACATTTACATGGATAAGAAGATAATACCTGTAGAAAGTACCTGATGTTATTAACCAAGAAAGAAAAATTTACTTTTATCTTATTATGGTGGCTACAGTAGAGTTCTTAGCATCTCATACCCCCACAGAGAAAAACAATAATCTTCCATTCTTTTCCTGATCTTTTAATTCATTTTGAAAATGATTACTTAGTTTAGAATGGTATGTTTCTTATTCTAAACTATTTTCTTTCATAGTTTTAGAGAAAAGGAACAGGATACTTAAGGTTCTGATTTCTGTTGCATTTTTTCAATTAATTGATACATGTCCAATACTTTAGGTAGTTTATTACATTCTGTTATAACGAATTTCAAGATTTTCCATATAAACTGAAAACAAATTAAAGAAAAATAAGTCTTTCCAGTACAAGTCCTTTTCATTTGTATCGAAACCAATGACCTGTTCTATTCTAGAACTTTGGATGGTAAATCATTCAATTCCTGTTCAAAGGAACAATCACAGCCTTGGTTTCTCTTTTAAAAGATTCTAGAGAATTGTCTCCATCTCTGTCTCCACCCCTCAGTGTAACTACATTTGGGTCAAGAGCGTATTTGCAGCCAATGGATACACGCCAATACTTGTACTGCCTAAAACCCAAGAAGGAGTTTGCAGAAAAAGCAGGCATCATTAAGGGAGTAACAGTAATTGGAAAATTGGATATAGTATGGAAAACAAATCTAGGTGAAAGAGGAAGACTGCAGACCAGCCAACTTCAAAGAATGGTGAGTCTAGAAAAAACATTGGTGGGGGTTTTGGTGTGTGGGGAGCAAATAGTTAGAACAGGTTAAATTTTCCTAGGTCTGTCACTAAAAATCAGAGCACTATAAAAAGCATTAATATTGGTAGAGAATAAAAGACTAGTTATTACACTGGTCTCTAGGTAGAAAATGGGTATTAAATGAGGAGAAATGTTCACATGTTAATTTGTCCATAATACATGATTTTTTACTTTTCCAAACAATTTAAATGAATGTGATAACTCATGCTTGCTGTTCGTCTGACTTCCACTGTACTAAAATTTTCTTTTTTTGCAATGTCTTGGAACTCTTGGACTTACACTACATTTACCTACTCAGTTCTTACATTTTTTTAAGATGTTTAGGTCTAGGTCATCTGAAACTCAGGTGAGTCCCACTCAAGTTATCTTGTAGACATTGGTTGGATATTTGGCCTGATTGCTACTCGAATAGTATGAACGGCTGCCAGTCTTCCTTTTCTTATGCTAGTGAGAATATGCTACAGAATCCTCACTTTATACTGAGTAGTACCTACTGAGATACATTCTAAAATTTGTTTTTCTTATACTATTTGAGGTAATAATTGGGGAAAAAGGATTACCTCTGGATACAGCCATTAGCTATCATCTCTGATGCTCTACCACTGAGCTGCTTCCCTCCCCACCATGGCATGTTGATTCTGTGGTCTGTCCCTGCCAGTGTATCTTGTGAACAGACATGATTTTCTTCCAGGATCATTTCAGTGAATTTCCTCTTTCTGTGCAGGCAGTAACCTTGTAGAGTATGTATAAGCTACAGTATCTTTAGAAAGCATATCTTTAAGATCAAACCCCCTGAAACTTCTTTACTGTTTACCTGTGAGATTCATTATATTTCTCCTAAACGTGGAGTAATTATAACAAAAATGTCAGGAGCTATAGTGCTATCCTACACGTAGTAGCAACAAAAGAAGTTAGAATGAAGAACAGCAGAATGACTGATACCTTCATTAAAATGGAAAGGTTTTGTAATAGATGTATGTTAACTGTATTGCTTTTTCTCTTAGGCTCCAGGTTATGGAGATGTTAGGTTGTCTTTGGAGGCAATTCCAGATACTGTAAACCTAGAAGAACCTTTTCATATTACTTGTAAAATAACAAACTGCAGGTAATGCCAGTGTTTGTGGATGGATGTCCTTTCTTCTTCATCTAAGAGAGAATTTTTAAATCTTTTAAACACACTGTCTCCTTTAAAGTTTCCTCTTGCCATATATCCATCTCTGATGTTGACACTGAATACTGTGAAGTTCTTCATCTCGTAGCTGTATATTAAATTTTTTAGAGATCCTACAATATTAGACATTTTCTGTATTTTATTTCCATATCTATGAGGTAGGTATTAATTATTTACATTCTATGCAAAAGAAAGCCAACTGAGAGGTTGTGACTTATTCAAGCTCAGAGAGCTAGTGGAGATAGGGTTAGAATTTGAAACTGGGTGTATTTGACTTCAAAGTCCGTGTTCTTTTCCTTGTTTACACTTCCTTCACACTTCAGATTACTAAAACATGAGCTACTAGGTTCTTACAGAACAGTACATTATAGATTTACTATAATAAGATAGATTTTTCTGAGGCATACTTATACCCGAGTTGTATCTTTCGTATTAAGAAGGTAAAAATTGGTTATGAATTTAATATAAGGAATAATCATAGATTCAAAACAAGGCTTTGATAATAGAGTATAATCTAGCTATTGGGAAGCAAAGAGGATAGGGCTTTGAAGCCAGAAAAACCTAGAATTAAATCCCAGTCCTGTCACTTTTGCCACTACTTGTATTACTACTTGGGGCACTTTGATAATATTGCAGCGATGAATCCCATTCCTCATGGTCTGAATATATAATCCTTTTCAATTCTATATCCATCCTGACTTTGTGATACTAGGGAGATAGGAAATATACATCCTTCAAAATGATAAAAATACCTACTTTCCCTATGAAGATAACTGGACCTTCCCTTGTACAATCATCCCTTTCTGTCTAGCAAATTTAATACAGTTTTTTAGTGACATTCATTTATTGCTATAATTATTAATCTCTTCCTCTCTAGATTGCAAATAATTCAAGAGAAGAGACCATGTCTTACCTAGCATTATAAATGTAGTGCCTGACACATCATAGGAGCTCAACAAACAATAACACACACAAGATAAAAGACCCTGTACCTAATAAGGTGTACTTTTGGATTTTTTGTTTTGCATTTTCAAGTTATAACAAATCAGTTATTGGCCAGATGACAAAGTGCTGTAATAAATAAAGAAATTTCATTTATTTTGGGTACTTTACCTTTTGGTGATTCAAATAGGCTTTCTAAAAAGCACTTGTGCTTCAGATCTTCAGTTCCCTCATCTATACAAATGGAATTACCACCCCCCAACACATACAGACACACAGACATACACACACAACATACACCTACTGGATTTTTGTGAAACTTAATGAGAAAATTCATGTAGTGCATATACACTGGTCTGGGCACACAGTGGACATTTCAGATTGTTGGGGGGAGACAGGCATGTAAAAGCTAAATTAAATCAATATGTCTAAAAATCAAGTTTAAATTGAAAAATGTAGAGCCAACTATGAGAAGAAGAAAAGAGCTTTAAGAGATGAAAGTAGTCATGAATGGTGGTAGAGTAGCAGATTGTTTTTCATTATGAGCCTTTTGGTTATTTTTTTTTTTAATGTGCATACTTTCATTAAAAGTTTTTTAACTTAGTAAGTTTAAGTTGAACTCGTGATATCAGTTATACACAGAAGTAGTCTTTTCATGTTAACACTGAACACCTGAATACTTTTACTTCTTTTTTTTTCTTTTTTTCTAGTGTAAGACTTTTTTTTAACATTTTTTATTGATTTATAATCATTTTACAATTTTGTGTCAAATTCCAGTGTAGAGCACAATTTTTCAATTATACATGAACATATATATATTCGTTGTCACATTCCTTTCTCTGTGAGCTACCATAAGATCTTGTATATATTTCCCTGTGCTATACAGTATAATCTTGTTTATCTATTCTACAATTTTGAATACTTTTACTTATTAATCCTGCTGGTCATTTTCTATATTATGTGAATGGTAAGGAACATAGATTAAACAGAAAAAGCACTGGACCAGACTCAGTTAATCTTCTTCTTTCCTGTAGAGTACCTAACAAAAATAAGAAGAATATATAGCAATAAGATTAAACACAGATGCCTGGAAGTCTCTCAAAGTGGCAAAACTGTTAACCGATCAGCATCAGGGAGCCAGTGTTCACTAAAAGAACCGGGAGGCCCGCATCCAGACAGGCAGATTAGTCTCAGTTCCCCTGAGCATCCTAGAAGATGCTGTCTCCTTTCATTTTCCTGATTCTATCTTAAGCGAAATGAAAATGAAATGATAGCTTTTCATTTCTGTTTCTGGTTTTCTATTGGACACTCAAAAAAGGAATTCACTGGCAAGAGTGGAATAAATATCGCAGTACCTCTTTGTGAAAGGAACAAGATTTATTCCTGTTTTTCTGATTCCTCCAGCAGTGAAAGGACTATGGATCTGGTTTTGGAGATGTGCAATACCAATTCCATCCACTGGTGTGGCATTTCAGGAAGACAGCTTGGAAAACTACATCCCAGTTCCTCCCTCTGCCTTGCACTTACACTACTGTCTTCAGTACAGGGACTGCAAGTATGCTCTCTTTTCAACAATTTCAGTATTTGGGGACTGTAGAAAATATTAACCCACATTTTCTCTGGTTATTACCAATGAATGAAAACTTCGATCTATATTTTTCTCTCAATAGAGCGTCTCCGGCTTAAGACTCACAGACACGTTCTTAAAGAGAACATATGAATACGACGACATCGCACAAGTCTGTGTGGTATCTTCGGCCATTAAAGTGGAAAGCTGAAGAAAATTTCTATTGTTGTGCTTTTCACTGAGTTTCCAGGAACTTTGTGTACTTCTGTCACCTTTGTAAAATGATCAAGTCAACAGCAAAAATAAGTATGTATTATTTAAATTTCTTTCCTGTAAAGCAGTTAAATATTAAATGTTTGTTTTGAAAAGAACCATCTGCTGATTTTATCTTGTGAGTTATATTCTAAATGAACATTTGTACATTTTCTACACATATGCTATTTTGTTTCGTTTTAAATGACCATTGGACTTTATTC
This sequence comes from Camelus bactrianus, assembly GCF_048773025.1. Taxonomy (NCBI): domain Eukaryota; kingdom Metazoa; phylum Chordata; class Mammalia; order Artiodactyla; family Camelidae; genus Camelus; species Camelus bactrianus. Next base: position 45,452,350 of record NC_133541.1, read on the forward strand.
CCCAAGAGGTCTATATTTGAGACCACTTGTCCCTAGCAGGTATCTGGAACAGGGGTCAGCAAAATTTTCATGTGAAGGGCCAGGTAGTAAATACTTAGGTCTCTGCAGGCTGTGTGGTTTCTGTTGAAAATACTCAACCCTGCTGCTGTTGGGCAAAAGCAGCCAGCAGACAGACCGAGCGCAGCTGTCCGTTCACAGCAGGCAGCCGCCAGTCCGGCCTGCAGGCCGTAGTGTACCGGCCTCGATCTAGAAGATAACCGTCGTGTCTTAAAACTTCAGAATTCTTTTCATACTTTATTTAGAAATAATTCAGTTAACCCCAGTTTTTTTTTTTTTCCCCTAGCTGGTCAGTAACAAAAACGTTTAAAACAACTTGGGTAGTCCTTATGTAACCTTGTATTTGCTAACAGTATGAGTTTTTCTAGTTGTTTTCAAAATTATTGTATTGGTGTTTATCTTTGTTTGTGTCTACATACAAACACGCCCGTCTAAGTTTCAGTTACAGTAGATCATAATTGGTTTTATTTCTTAAGTTGTTGATTACTCTGTTAATTCTGAACTAAGAAGCCTGATAATTTTCCAAGTTAAAAAGTCCTAGATTTTTTCCCTTTGAAAAATAAGCCACTTATTTTCATAAGGCATATTTACAGGATTTCCAGCTTCTGATACTTAATCTTGAACTGTAAATCATGTATTGATATTATAAAACTTTGTATTTCTGCATGTAATCATACTAATTGACTTACACCATAAACAAAACTGAGAATGTTAAGAATGTACACAACTTTGCAACATGAGTGTAATAAAAGTTTCAATATTTTGAAAACAGAAACTAATGCTGTTAAATAAAGACTTATTTTGGTAAGTTGAATTTCAAGCATGTATATATAATTGCTTAAATGTAAGAATGCATTAAGTCAAATACAGAAATTGGTTTTTCTTAAATGCATAATTATTTATTGCCATGACAAATTGGTCCAAAATGAAAGCTATATTCAGAATGAGATTTGCCCTTAAATTGGAGAGGTAATTAATGAAAATAAAGTGCAAGCAGTAAAACTGAAGTCTGCCTTTCCTCCAAAATGAGCACAATTGAGTAAATGATGAAATAAGACTTTATAGCCACTGCACTGGATACTTCTATTGATTTCCGAGCATCTTCTCATGACTGAACCTTCTGTTTCAAATTCTGAAAGTAAAGTGTAACAATCACTTAAAATCTGCTATATAATTTGATTTAATTACAAAGTATCCTTTTATAAGCAATAACCTAGACACATATTGTTCATTCTTTAAGGTTAGACAGTGTCATCTTAGAAAGGATCTGTTTAAACCATACTATAAAAACTAGATGAACAGTTTGGTACATTAAATGAAAATGTCTTTTGCATAAAAAGGACATTATAAGTTTTACACAGCAGTATAACAGCTACAGCTACTATAGTGAAATGTGGTTAATAGAAGTCAGTCATTCCCAGGTAGAATGTATATAAAAATTTACTTTAACATCCTCTTGTTTCAGACAAGCAAAGTAACATTTACAGCATTACTTATAATTTTCAGAGTAAACCTTCTTGAAATAGCATGCAATGAATGCAGTGATTCCAAAGTGGTGAAAGCACTTAAAGAGGAAAAACGGCTTGAATAGAATGGAAATCCAGGTAAATGGACAGATACCTAGATTTAATTTATAATGGGTGATATATTAGAAAACAAACAAACCAGAAGGTAAAATGGAAGAAATACCCCAATTCCCATTACTTCATGTAAAAAGAATGCCTACCTTAACTACAGATATTAGCAAATCAAGGTATTGTTTTAAAGTGTTTTTTTCTTATAATGTCTTTGATTTTGGTATAAGAGTAATGGCTAAACAAAAAGAGTTGGGAGGCGTTTCCTCTTCTCTTTTCTGGGAGCAATTGTGTAGAATTGATATGAAATGTTTGGGAGAATTCACCACTGAAATCGCTGGGGCCTGTAGCTGTCTTTTCTGGAGGTATCTTCTTCCGTGAGCTTTAGTAGTTTGTACCTTACAAGGGATTTGTCTGTTTCCTCTAAGTTGTTAAATATATGGACCTAGAATTGGTCATAGTATTTTCTAATTATCCTTTTAATGTCGACAGGGTCTGTAATGGTATCTCCTCTTTCACTTCTGATACTGTTGCTACCTATTTTCTCTGTTTTCCTAGTCAGTCAGCTAGAGGCTCATCAATTTTATTGATCTGAAAGCATTGTTAATAAACTCAAGATAGTTATGCTGGGGACTTTTTCTTACTCAACACTGGGTAGGAGTGACTAATTTTTTATTAAGGATCAACTTTGCGTTTTTTGTTGGTTTTTTTTTTTTCCATTGCAGTCGTCATTTTTCTTTGGTTAGTTAGCACTTCATTCTGTATAACACTGAACTCTAGGAGATGAATTTAACTTCATGAAAAATGAAGCTGGTTTAGATGCAATACAGCATATTTAATTCAGAAGGCTTAGCTTAGGTTTAAGTCCTGCTCTCTCTGGCCAGAAGTATAGGTGCTATTTAAAATGGTGATTCCCAGACCTTATTAAAGGACCTACTAAATAAAAATTGAAGCTGTGCCCCTGAATCTGCATTTTTAATGAATTTCCAGGTTATTCTTACAATGAAATTATAGAACCTCTGTTGTAATCTCACAAAGGGAAAATTGGTTTTTAAACTTCAAGATACCAAGTAATTAGCCTTCTGAGGACAGTTATAGTAAGGCTCTGATCATCATCAGTATTACTGACTTACTTTTATATTACTTTCTATTTCAGTTTTCTCTCACAACACTTGTGAAATCATTATGTGTCTGCCAACTTTACCAATTTCATAATAAACAAAAGAAATTCCAGTTGCGATTAGAATGGCCTCATCTATCACTGTAGTTAAAGCCACTCCCATGGTACTTTAACATCTCTCTCCACTAGTATGTATCCTAATTCCAATAAAATATTTCAAGTCCCCTGTTACGTTTAAGTGGTATCAAATTAAGGTTAAGGATAAAAGCAACATGCCAAGCCAAATTATAGCAGAGGATTACATGAACAAGCAATGTTAGCGATAGATGCTTTTTGTAACCCATCAAATAAGTACTGAGTTAAAAAAAAAAATCAGTGTTTACAGGCACATAATAAAATGCCACTTAGAAAATCCTTAACTTAAGGGCCAAGCCATCGGCTTATTTAAATATTGATGTATTGGAGGGTTTCCACAGTAAAGTCACCACTGGGGAAATTGTGATAGTTAAACCGAACAGTTATACAACTGACCTAACCAGAATCATTAAGGATTTCTAAATGTACTTTATTATGTACTTAGCATAATTGGCCATGCTAATGTTATCAATACCAAACTGCAGGCGAGGTTAGTTAAGAACTAAAACCTGAGCATCCTACCTCCACTTTCTATACATTCACAGCATCTATTTCTTTTCAAAATAACAGCCCTTGCACCAAATGCTGCTTTCCACCAGCTCTTAAGATTTCATCACCCATCAGAATAAGCAGCATTAAAGATAGCACCTGCCCCCATGACATATATTCATTACCAATAGCTATCAAAGCTAAACCCAGGTAACAACCTTCTCTCCAGATATGCTGCTCAGTGGTAAGTATATTTCTCCTAAATCAGAATGAGAAACCTTCCTCTTTGGTCCCCTTTCAAAAAGTTTGCTTAGGGGAATTTGAAGCTAGAGAACTCAACTCACCAATAAACAGCCCTATGGTTCAATAAATATACTCTGCTATTAAGTCTAATATACAAACATGATGAAGATTTGAAAATGGAACCCTGTCCAGTTAAGTGCTATACTAGCACTTAACAAGGCTACTGATCATTCATTTACAAAGGAATCATGTTATGTGCAGGTCTGTTTGTGATAAACCTATTGTTTAGACAGATATATTCTTTAGATTGTTTTTGTTTTTGTTTTGGCCACTATCTATAGCAAACACTTCAGAGCCATAACTGTCTGCATTCTGGTTAAGTCAGGAATGTTCTTCAGCACTGCTGCTGAATGACCTGCTCCGGATGTGATTTCTAAGTTGCTCTATAAGTTCAGGATTCTGTTGCTGTATCTGCTGAGCAAACTGCTGTCCCCTATAGTAAAGAGGAAAAGTAGTATGAATTAGGGAATTTCCAGTCACAAAATACACATGCAAAAAGAACTGCAAAAGATATGGATACTACCCAAAGGGAACGTCTTGTATAGAAACAAGTTTTAGATTCATAACTTTAGTATCTGCAAGTTTACCAATGCATCCATACAGCATTATTACAGTGCAGTGTTCTTTATAAGAAATGAGACACCCAAGCTAAAAAGTGAGTTCCTGAATGAGGTGAAATCCACCACCCCATCCCCAAGTGCTTAACCACAAATGAGCCAATGGCTAACAAGTATGTGCTTTTATAGGTCTGCAAATATAATGCAAGGTATTTGTTACTGTAGTCAAGTCTTAATCATCCCTCGTGTGGCAGGTGTTACACCCATTTGGGGATGCTTATGAAGTCACCTAACAGCACTGATCTTTAAACAGGTAAAGAAATTTAATCCAAATTCCTCTGTGTGACTCACAACTGCAAGTGTTAGGTATCACTATAATCATGCCACTTAAAGATCACTCTAAAAATGCAAATAGGGTTACATAGTTATGATCACAAACAGGAAATGGTACTTCTCACTTCATGTGTTTCCACTGGCAGCATCACACAGATTCAAAAAGCAATTCAAAAAGCACAGTAGCTTAAGCAACTTGGAGGTAAAGGTAATGTGCTCAAGAAGATGAAACAAGTTCCTTTAGTAATGATGGGCACTGAAAAAGTGAATAAAAGTTTCCTAAGTGGTCTGAAACATTCATATTTATAATATATGATTTTTAAATATGTATGTGTGAAGGGTAGGGTGTAGCTCAGTGGTAGACTGCATACTTAGCATGCACAAGGGTTCAATGCCCAGTACTTCCATTTAAAAAAAACAAACTAATAATAAATAAATAAGCCTAATTACCACCCCTCAAAAAGTAAAATTAAAAAAATAAATTCTTGGGGAGAGGGTACAGCTCAGTGGTAGAGCGCATGCTCAACATGCACAAGGTCCTGGGTTCAATCCCCAAGTACCTCTATTATATAAATAAACCTAATTTAATAAATAAATTCTTTAAGTATATATATGTTTGCGTACCTAAATTCACACATACTTTAAGTAGATATTTGACTTTCATATACATCCTTGAATAGCTATTCAAACCTGCTGAAAAAAATGTTTCTTGGACCCAGATCTTCTGGATTCCTGCCCTTCAATCAGAAAATTTCAATTTATGAACTACTTTTAGATTTAATAATTAATGAGGTCACTGATACTAACAGTAAAAGATGAAAATTTAAAAGAAAGCCTTGGTACCCTCACCTTAGACACAAACTATAAAACATGAAATACTTTTTTACTGTTTCTATTTTAAATAATACTTACGCTTGGATGAGGCTAGACAGGTCAGTTAGGCCCCCAACTCCAGCAGCAGGTCCCCCAATAGCGTTTGTCATCATTCCTGACATTCTACAGTGGGCAAGAGATGTATCACTGGAATTGGCATATACGCTTGGCAAGCAGGATACTGGCCAAAGAAAAGCAGGTAAATAAACACACATTGTGTAGGTTGGACCAAATGGGTATGACTTTAAGTTCCCACTGACCAGCATTCGGGCCAGTTTTATCATTTTGGAGCTGATGTGCTCAATTAGGAGGCTGACAAGTGGAAGCGGGAAATATATGCTCTTTCTATATACTTACAGCTGTTGAACTTGAGGATTCTGCATTAAACTTGCTGCCTGGAATTGAAAAATGGCATCTACCATTAAAGGCAGTTCATAGTAACAGTTTTTTTTAAAAGCATTGGAATAAAAACTAAACCATGTAAGTCCTAACATTTTGCTGAGTTTTAATGTGCTACACAAAGTGAATGATGGGAATGTAAAAAAGAGGAGGTACTAGAAAAAATGGTATTGAAAATACGTTTCAAGGAAAAAGAGATTACAAGTAACACTACGGACTAAGGATATTGACAGCAGTTTACTTACTACTAACTACTGATCAGACCAGTAAAAGCCAAAAGTGAAAACAGAAGCTTTACAAACTTCTTTACAAGCTGGTAAAGCGTAAAGAACCTCCTACATTTGAGAAGGGCCACTTCAAAAGAGCAAGAGAAGAGGGGAGGGTATAGCTCAGTGGTAGAATGCATACTTAGTATGCACAAGGTCCTGGGTTCAATCCCCAGTACCGCCACCAAATAAGTAAATAAATAAACCTCATTGCCTCCGCCACCAATAAATAAATAAATAATTCTTTAAAAAAGTAAGAGACGTGACCTTGCTCCGTAGGACTTCGTAGTTTCACTCCTTCCTGTGCTCACAGTGGGAGGGGAATTGTTTTTATCTTCCTGAAGTCCACCCATGGCTTTTCCACAAAGCAGTACATGGGCAGGTTAAAGACAACAGCCACAGCACTATATTACCTCTCTCCTGCCACCACCACCACAAAAGCGCTCTTGTTTGTTTCTAAAAAGTTTAGAACTATATAGCTCTAGTGGAAAATAGAGCCAGCAAAGCAGAAAAGGAAATATACTCACCATACTAATGAAGGCTGGATTATTTATTAAACTAGCCATGTCAAAGCTCAGTCCAGTTCCTGTCTGTAAAACAATTATATCTGAGAATTATACTAACCACTACAATTTTTTTAATTTAAACTAATATATATATATTTATAAATATTCTATAAAATACTGTGAAAAAGCTGACCTCTCCATAGAGAGGACTATTACTATTTTTCTTGAGAACTTCAGACATGGTAAAAGAGCTGAAATTTTTGCAGAATTCTGAATTTTCATCTCATTAAAACTAATAAAGGAGGGATTTGAAATATAGACTCTTTATCTCACTTCCCTGCCTTATTCTATTCATGCAATTAACTCTGACTAAAATTATTTTTCTTACTTTGACTAGCATATTTGTAACATTACTTTTAGAATATAATAAATGTTACCTATTCTGCTGAAGAAGTTATTCAGTATAAAACAGTAATCTAAACCTATGACAATTAAAAGTGAGATTTTTTTTCTCTTCAGAATATGGTCTGACCACTACAAGTTGATTACAGTAAATTGTGAATGACAAAGTCACTCATTTGGCATTAGTAACTTACTGGACTGGATACCTCTCTTAACTTCTGTTCTGCTATTTTCAGATTTGACTTATAGGAGTCATTTTCAGGATCAAGATCTAACGCCTTCTGATAACTTGTAACTGCTTCCTCAAACTTATTCATGGCAGTGAGGGCCAGCCTGAAAAGAATACAGTGTAAGAGTGTAAGATATATAATTAAATAACATCAGGACATCATAAATTTAATCAAACACCTAGTTTGTATTCAATTTGAATCCAGATTACACTTAATTTATTCAATGTACGGTTCATCCTTAAACAACATGGGTTTGAAGAGTGCAGGTCCACTTATATGTGCATTTTCTTCATTAGTAAATACTACAGTACTAAACAATCTGAGGTTGGTTAAATCTGCAGATAGAGAGGAACTGCAGATACGGACGACCTGTGGATACAAAAGGTTTACTATAAGTTACACGTGGATTTTCGAGTGCAGAGGGTCAGCACCCCTAAACCCCACATTGTTCAAGGGTCAATTGTACCATAGTTCACAGGAGTATCACTGCCTTCTAATTCCAAGATTCTGTAAATCTGCACTCTCTCAATTCTGCTTGGTGATAACCTTGGCTCTCCTACATGAATCAAGACTTAATGATTAGAAATGAACCTTACATATCTTTCCATTTTTAAGCCTAATATGTGAAACAATTTGCTTTATGAATGATTAAGCTCCATAAAGATGTGAGCTGACTAACAATTCTATGGCCATTTAACACCGTGATGCTAAAACCGTTTTAAGAACTCTGAGCTAGATTTGTACTTCATAATATCTCACTTTCTTCCTTCCTAGCAGAGACACTGAGCCACAATACATATCAATTTACCTTAAAAATCAAAAAATAGAAACAAGTCCAATGAAACTGAAACAAGAAGAAATAGATAATTTGAACAGGCCAATCACTAGAAGTGAAACAGAATCTGTAATACAACAAAAAACAAACAAAAAAAAACCTCCCTGCAAACAAAAGTCCATGACTGGATGGCTTCACTGTGGAATTCTACCAAACATACAAAGAAGATGCTTTTGCACAGCAAAGGAAACCATAAACAATACCAAAAGCTAATCTATGAACTGGGAGAAAATATTTGCAAAATATGCGACCGACAAGGGCTTAATTTCCAGAATACACAAACAGCTCATACAATTTAATAACAAAAAAACAAACAATTCAATCAAACAAATTTGGCAGAAAACTTAGAGACATACAGATGACCATCAGGTACATGAAAAGATGCTCAATATCGCTAATTATCAGAGAAATGCAAATCAAAAGTACAATGAGGTATCACTTCACATCAGTAAGAATGGCCATCATTAAAAAGTCCACAAATGATAAATGATAGAGAGGGTGTGGAGAAAAGGGAACCCTCCTACACTGTTGGTGGGAATGTAATTTGATGTAGCCACTACGGAAAACAGTATGGAGATTCCTCAAAAAACTAAAAATAGACTTACCATATGATCCAGCAATCCCACTCCTGGGCATAAATCCAGAGGGAACTCTAATTCAAAAAGACACATGCACCCCAGTGTTCAAAGCAGCATTATTTATAATAGCCAAGACATGGAAGCAACCTAAATGCCCATCAACAGCTGAATGGACAAAGAAGATGTGGTATATGTACAATGGAATACTAATCAGCCATAAAAAAGAATGAAATAATACCATTTGCAGCAACATGGATAGACCTAGAGATTATCACACTAAGTGAAGTAAATCAGACAGAGAAAGACAAATACCAAATATATATCAGTTATATGTGTAATCTACAAAATGATACAAATGAACTTATTTACAAAGCAGAAACAGATTCACTGACAAAGAAAATAAACTTACGGTTACCAAAGGGGAAAGGGAATGTGGGAAGGGATAAATTAGGAGTTTGGGATTAGTAGATACAAACTACTATATATAAAATAGATAAAAAGCAAGGTCCTACTGTATAACACAGGGAACTATATTCAATATCCAGTAATAACTTATAATAATCCAATAATAACATATAACTGAATCACTATACTATATACCAGGAACTAACACAACACTGTAAATCAACTACGCTTCAATTAAAAAAATAATTTAAATAAATACACAAAGTAGGCTGTGGGGTGTTAGCTGGTCACTACTGGGTAAGACACATTAGTTGTGAAATAGATAAAATTAGCAGCCTTTACAACTCGAATAACACATTATTACCCCAAGAACAGGTCAAAGAGTGAGTTACCAAATTTGATGTTTTCCTCTACCTAGTTAGAATTTATTTATTGGAAAATTACTTGAGAATGAAACAATAATGGTACACATGGAAAGATAGTATTGAGGGTTTTTTAATTTTTTTTTCTTAGTTTATTTTTAAGCATTACTCTTTTTTTTTTTTTTTTTTTTGGCTGACTTACCTAACAGACTTCTGATCTAGATAAAATACAACGCCTAGCCATAGGAAAAAAAAATCTCAGAGCCTAATTAGTTTCCTACCAGTCAACCATGAAAGATACTTCATCAGAATCCTCAATTACTCAACAGTCAGTACATATTTATTGGAATCCTGCTGTGTAGCAGGCACTATTTTAGATTCCACAATGAAAAAGGTAAAGTTCCTGAGGTTAAGAAAATTTCATTCTATCTGGGAAGACAAAGCAATAAACATGCAGATAAAAAAGATTAATATTAAAGAGGATAAATAGGGGAACTGCTCAAAGGCAGCCACATTCAAGGGATGTGAGCAATGAAAAGAAAGCAGTCATGAAAGTTAGGGGAAAAGCATTCTAAACAGAAGCAGCAATCAACACCAAGGCCCTGAAAACAATGCAAGCTTGGGATGCTTAAGGAACAGGACAAAGGCGAGGAAGAGGGAGCACAGAAAACTAAGTGTGGGAAGAGATGACGTCAGGGCAACAAAGGACCATGGTTTGGAGTCTGGATTTCATTCTGGTTGCAACAGAATGACATGATCTGATTTATGCTTTATAAAGCTCCCTCTCACTTGTCTGCAAAGGACCAACAAGATGGGGAGAGTGGAGTGAAGGCAGGGAGACCAGTTAAGGAGCTATTGCAATAGCCTAAGTAAGAGACAGTAATTTGGACTAGAGTTATAAACAAGATAGCAATCAATTCTTGAATTCAAGGAGTATCTGGAAACTAGAATTGGCAGGACATGCTGATAGATTAGATGTGTCGGTGTAGTAAGAATGAAGGATGACTCCTAGGCTTCTGACCTGAGCACTGGGTAGGCGGAATGATAGTACATTTAATCAGATGAGAGAGATTTAAGAAGGTAACAAGAGTTCTGTATGGGATATGTTAAGTTTAAAATATCTATGAAACATCTAAGTGGAGATGAAAAGTAGTTGAATATATGAGTATGGAGTTCAGACGTATAACTTAAGAGATTCACCAACATATACAGTTTATTTTTATTATCCACAGTAATTATGTTCTACAAAGTCACCACAAACACTGAATTAGCAAACACTGAACAATTTCTCCTAGAAGAAGTATAAGGTTATGTTCCTGTGAGCCTCTGGTCACAAGATTTTCATCAACCAATCAATATGCAACCTTGTTTTACGTGTGTTTCTGTTTAAAGCAGCCTTATTTAATACATATCACTAATTCATTAGCATTGAACTTAAGCCAACTGCACTAAGAATGCCTGAACAAAACTTATCTAATACATGTTATTTTCTTGGTGAGGCACATCACAGCCTTCTTGCCCTTAGGAACACTAAGATAATACTTCAACCTATGTAGGGGGGCAATTGTAAAAAGGGAAATCAACAACAAAAAGCACAAAAATGCAATATAGCACTACGCTGACTGTAAAAAAGACACTCATTTTACAGCATGAGAACTGAAACCAAAAGGCAGAGCACTGCTTTATCTGACCTCAGCTGAGATCCTGCATGTCAGGTGACTCAAGTTTTTCACCACTCTGTGGATGACAACAAAAGCACAGTGAGTACAGATTTGGGGTTACATTAAAAAAAAAAAAAAAGCTTTAGCAAGTAGGTGAATTCATAAATACAGAATTCATGAATAATGCATATTGACTAAAGATGGAATTTAAAAGCATGGGACACACTGGAATCAAAAGTAGAATATGGACAGAAAAACTGCAGCAGCAGAGGAGGGAGCCCTGGAGCACACTATTATTTAGAGGTGGGAGAGGAGGAAGAGCCAGTAAGAGAGACTGGGAAAGAACATCCAGTGAAGTAGAAGGAAAACCATGAAGCGTGGTGTCACAGATGCCTAGAGAATGAAGTATTTCAAAAAGTAGTTACTCATGCCAAATACTAAGAGATGGAGTAGGGTAAGGGTATAGAACTGAATACTGACCCTGGGAAAATACAGACAACTGGAGACCTTGAATTGCGCTCTCAACAGAGTGATACAGACAAATGTCCTACGAGAGTGAGCTGAAGAGAGAATAAGAGACGGTGAAGGTGAGACAGCAAGGTCAGACAACTATCAGGGCCTTTGCAGAGAAACAGGAACTGGGAAATTATGTAGCTGAGTAAAAGGATGGTTCTAACCGATGATTTCTGATGATCTTTTTACAAGCAGTCATTACCATTGTTAGAGACAGAAAAAACTAATGCTGTAAAGACAAAGGAGATGATTACAAGTGTAACGTCCTGGAGAAGGTACAAAGGGATGAGCCCTAAAGCATGAGTGAGTGGGAAGGGAAGTGGTCTTACCCTTCCATTTTAACAGGAAAAAAGGCAATCTGTACAGATACAAATGCAGATAGATTGGTGGGCTTACAAGTAAGAAGAGTTACTTTTCTTCTAAACGCATTTATTTTTTCAACTGTAAAAGGTTGAGAGTCACCATGGAATGTATGGGGGAAATGTGAAGAGAAGAGTAGGTGTGAAATGGTCAACTCGGAGAGTGGGAAGGTGAATTTAGAAGGAAGTGTAGTAGGATTATCTGCCAAAATATTGAGAGTTCATTTGAGATTTGTGGCCTTGAATATGAAGTGGATCTACTCAGTATGGTTGTATGACTTTCTCCAACAACCAGCCATTCATCACACAACTAATCTTCTCTCTCAAGTTACAGAAATTGCAGTTATTTCCTCTCTCTATGTCATATTTATCTTATTAGTTTAGAGGGTACAATATTAAGCAGGAAATTCACAACCAAGCCATTAAGAACAGCATATCTGATACTATTTGATATACTGTTTTGAACATTCTCCCAGAACTTACCCCATTCTCCCATAGGCCTTGCTGTACTTGGAATCAATTGCTATTGCTTTTTCACAATCCTTTATTGCATCTGTGTAGTGACCTAATTTACTCTGAGCAGCAGCCCTAAGAGAAAAAGAAGAGATTTTTAATACAAGCAGCATTCAAGGCACTAATTTAGATTTTTCAGGTGGTAATAAAACTACATTTTCCTTGTCCCAATTTGTATATCACTCCCAGTAAATATCTAAATCAAATCAAGATAATTCTATAATCAAATGAAAAGAAAACTCAGAAACACAATTCAGAGAAAATATGCAGGCTGTTTTTCACAGTTTGCTTGGCTACAGACAAGATAAATATGAGAATCCTACAACTGATCTACCTACATACTGCTTCCTAATTCTCCCAGACAGAAAATGGAAAACACCAGGATGTTTGGGATTATGAAGGAGGAACAAAAATTAAGTGATTGCTGTGAATGGCTACTCACAGTGCTGTACTGTTATGTGATCAGTTTACTAGCAGGGTTAAGATTATCTCCAAGTCTAAGATGAAAAATGAAATTTACCTGGGTGCCCAAATCTGGCTGTAGGTAAGTATGGCAACGTATTCCATCTACTTAGCATAGAATCTCAGAGCAACTAAGGACTATTTAATTCCTTCCAAGTTATCTCTAGCAAAACTCTCCTAGAATAACTGGGACTTGACAATATAATGAAGCCACTTACTCCCCTCCATGCAACCCAGATAGTAGATAGCTCTCTGTTTCTCTGCAGTAATGCTCACCTCAACCCTCAGGGCTTTACTCAGCAAGCAGACTTACTGTTCAACATGCAAGTCCTTCAGACTAAAAATTCCCATAATGTCTCCGACCCTGCATCCACCATTTACCTCACTCCTTCTCGTCCAGACTAAGTATTTCACTTTATTCATTCAACTGATACATCTATTAAGGGCTAGCTAATGCACAGGCATTCTTCTAGATATAATGGATAGAGCAGTAATCAAAATAATATTCCTGGCCTCAATCGTGCTTAGATTCCTGGGGTGGAGGGGTAGGGGTGCAGCTGAGGGCTGCCAGACTGTAAAGAAAAGGTTGTGGTGAGTCCAGGTTTCTGTCAACCTTTCTTGAGACAGCATGACTGAGACCCTTACTTCTCTGATTAAGACTATAAAATGTGGGGAAAAAAATAAACACATAGTCTTATTTGCTTGAGTTAAAAAATGTAAATATGAAAGTATAGGATTCAACAAACCTGTTTTGGTAGTTCATGCGAAAAAGAGGTATGGGTTTATTTGACTGAATACTTGACACAAAACTAACAGGATGACAAGACTGTCCATTAAAATGACAATGAAAAGTAGAGATATAGAATGTACCACTTCCAAATAATTAGAAAGAAAAAAATGAAGTAAAAATAACAATCAATACAAAAGAAAGAAAGAGAGAAGAGAGGGAGAAGAAAACAAAATATAAGACAAAAAGTAATTCAAATATATAAGTAATCATAAAGTTGCCTAGATAAATGTCAGATTCTCAAATTGTATACATGAGATATCACCTAAAACATAATCACACACAAGCTGAAGTTAAACGGATAGAAAAAGACAATCAGGCAAACTGAAAACCAAGCAATAGAAAGCTGGTGTAGAAATATTAATATCAAGTGTAAGGCAAAGAACATTACTAAGGATAGTGAGAGTCATTATTTATTATCATCCTTTTTAGTTTAATTTTATGAAAAAGATTTACATGACTCAGAAGTCATTAAAAGCCTCACTCTCATCCTCTAGAGGATGGTTGGACAGGGGCAGATGGGACTGAAATGGGAATGACACTTCAGAAAGGATGAAAAGGTAAACCTTAAAACAGAATAAAACGGAAACAAATGAAGCTAACTGTATATCAAAAAAGAAAGAATTTACGTAACTTTCAAGTATTGTATTCTGAGTATATATCCTTGGTGAGATGCGTTCCAAGGACAAAAAAATAAATTGCAAAGAAATTCTGAAGTTTATTTAGTAGGCTTGCTAGTGGCGTAACACTGGTGTTGTAATACCAATTGACGGACAGAGCTAATGACTACACACACTGGTGTTGTTGGAAAGCAGGGCTCTCCTCTGGTAGAAGAGAGATACAAACATAAAATGGCAGAAGGTAAGGAAGATCTCTGTGACACTGGACACAAATTGAGGACTCCTCCTCCTGATGACTTTTCAAAAAATGTATTTCCTAGCTCTGTCCTCTGAAAGAACCTAGAAGCAATAACACTTCAGTAGCAATGTTCATGTCTTGCAACCAGATCTTGGTTCCTAGAAACTATTCTCCACTAAAAGAAACAGGAGCTCCTTGCAGAAATAGCTGAGCCCAGGTCTAGGGCAGAGACAGCACAAGGCAAATCTGGAATAGTTTATTGTCCCAGAAAGCAATAAAGTGTGCAAAAACAAATAAAGGTATATAAAAGGACACACAGCCAGCTTAAAGGGGCTCCCACTAGCAAAATATCATATGATTTAAGGACATAAAATAATAATTATGGTGATAACACACTGGATAGTGAAGTTTTTAAGATTCATGACTCCATACAATAAATACTCAAAAAGTTTGGGAGGACACAGGAAGAGGAAAGCAGAGAAGGGGGAGAAGGAAAGAAAATATTCTGTACAGAAATACAGAGGAAATAAATATTAAGAAAATGATAAAATTAGAAAATTACCATTTTGTAACCATCAGTGTATTAATGATTCGGGGACAGATCATTAATGGTTGATAAAACAGTGAGTAAAAGATTATTGGGGAACAGGATTATTCACATGATCTGACAGTATAGATAATTTTTTTCCTTTTTTTTAATTGAAATACAGTTGATGTACAATCTTATGTTAGTTTCAGGTAAGTTATATAGTGATTCGTTATTTACATTTGTTATGAAACGATCACCACGACAATTCTAGTATTTAACTGTCCCCATATAACGCTATTACAATATTATTAACCATATTCTTTATCCTGTATATTATGTCCTCTGGCTTATTTATTTTATAATTAGAAGTTTGCACCACTTAATCCCCTTCATCTATTTCATCCAACCCACCATGCCACTCCCTTCTGGCAAATATGCATTTGTTCTCTGTATCTATGAACCTGTTCTCATTGGGTTTATTTGTTTTGTTTTTTAGATTCCACATATAAGTGAGATCATCCAATATCTGTCTTTCTGTCTTATTTCATGAAGCATGATACCCTCTAGATCCATACATGTCACAAATGGCAAGATTTCAGGGGTTTTATGGCTGAGTAATATTCCATTATATAAATATACCACATCATTCTTATCCATTCATCTATTGACGGACACCTAGGTTGCTTCCATATCTTGGCCATTGTAAATAATGCTACAGTGAACACTGGGCTGCATATATCTCTTCAAATAACTATTTTTGTTTTCTTTGGACAAAGACTCAGAACTTAAATTACTGGACTGTATGGTAGTTTTATTTTTAATCTTTTTGAGTAACCTCCATACTGTTTTGCAAAGAATCAGCTCTTAGTTTCATTGATTTTTCTGTTTTTTTTTAGTCTTTATTTCATTAATTTCTGTTTATATCTTTATTACTTCCTTCCTTCTACTAACTTTTTGTTTTGTTTGTTCTTCTTTTTCTAGTTTCTTTACATGTAAGGTTAGATTGCTTATTTGAAGAACAACTGGAGAAATTTAATATTAATGGTAATCTTCTTACATGTGAATGGTAAGATAGTTATGCAAAGTATATCCTTATTCTTAGGAAATATAACTAAAGTATTTAGAGTCAGCAAGAAAATTGTGTCTGTGCGTGTACAAACATGTATATATGCATACACAAATAATTTGTTTCTCTAAATATATATGTCATACAAAAATTATATATACTAAATATACATTATTTGTGAATACATACATAAGCAACATGCTGCCATGTGGCTGTTTCACCACTAGAAGTCCTCAAGTAGGGGCTATTCTCCTTTCCAAAATTCACTGAATCAATTCAACTCAAAATTTTGTTGAATACCTATAATAACTAAACCCAACTCAAAACCAAATATATAGAAATGAAGAGGATACATCTTTGCCCTCTAAACATTCACTGTCTAATAGGGAAACATATATGTAAATAAATAAAAAATATTATAAGTGCAACAATGGAAATATCAAAGGAAGAGGCAACCCAGAGAAGGGGATGGTTAACCCTATGCAGAGCTGTCTAATAGAACTTCCTGTGATAGACAAGTTCTTCACCTGTGCTATCCAAAACAGCAGCCCCTAGCCACATGTGACTAAAGAGTACTTGAAATATGCTAGTGCAACTTGGGAACTGAATTTTTGTTTTATTAATTGTAATTGACTTACATTTAAACAGCCACATGTGGCTAGGAGCTACTCTACTGGGCAGCACCTCTCCATGGGGCATGGCAGGGAAGGGGAGCATAGTCAGGAGGCTGGAGAGAGAAGAAATTAAGAAAGTCTTCCTAAAAGGAGCAACACCTAACAGAATCTTGCAAGATGACTAGCAATTGACCAATTAGATAAGGGAGGAAAATATTCTAGGCAGAGGAAGGAGCACATAAAAGCATGAAGCGATGTCCCAACATGGCATTTGCAGGAAGTCAGTAAATTTCAAATTACATGTGCATAGAGAGCAGAGAGAAGAGGAATGGGGTAGGAAGAAAAGTGAGGATAATAAAGTTAAAAAGAAAGAGAGCACCTAGATTATAAAAGATCTTATGTATCATTTGGAGGAGGTTAAATTTGGTCATGTAGGTATTTGGAACTAGTGAACAGAAAGCAAGAGTTAATGATTAATTTCACATTTTAGAAAAATCCTTCTGACTGAAGTCTGGAATGAGTGCAAGTAGAAACGGGAAGCCAACTGAAGTTACTATGGTACTAGGTTAGCAAAAATTAAGAAGCTGACTAAGGAGTAGTGATAAGAATGAAGGAGAGAACAAATGAGCTATTTGGAAGATATATGGAAAAGGGAATCATAGAGGAAGACTCTCTGATCTTTAGCTTCAGATACTGATAAGACAAGGAATAAAGCAGGGAAATTCAGATCAGAAAGAAGAGTGGGCAGAAGGAAAGAGTACAACTGTGTTTCAATTGTGATGGCGTTAGCTTTAAAAGATCACAAACGGCAAGCTGGGATGAAAGGAGATTTGTGTGGCTCACAAAAGAAAGAGGAGAGGCGTCTGGATCTGTGTCTAGGAAAGGGAAGCGAAGTCAGGCTGTATTTGAATTTTCTGTGAGATGAAGCCAAACACGCCAATGTCTGAACTGAATAACAATGTGGTCTGCTCTCTCTGCCCTTGCTGTCTGGTTATCAGGGCAGAACTAATGAAATTCCAGCAGAACAAAACAGTCAGAGTCATCATGTTTGCAGACACCCTCGCTTTCTTTACTTTGTTAGAGCAAGAGCATGAATATAACTTGTGCTCTATTTTTATGAAAAATAAGGCAGAAAAAATCACAGGTACCTAACATTTCCCATATTGTATACTACGCATAAATTATAACAAAAATCTATTCCTACAACTAGGAATTACATCGTTTTTTGAAAGAAACAAAAATATTGAAAGGCTAGAACTATGCTAGGGATTTTATATACATCTCATTATTCCTCACAACTACCCTGTGAAGTGGTTAGTATTCTCTCTATTTTACCAGTGAAGAAATTGAGGCTTAAAAAGGTTGAGTGGCTTCCCAAGGTCACATAGCTACTTAGTGGCTGAACTGAGATTCAACTCCAAGTTCAACAAACCAGATTCAAATCCCAGTGAACCTAATGACTACATGCTGCTTATGGAGGTGGAGGAAAACAATGTGATCTCTGTTCCCATCCTTCTCAGAGCTCACACTGTCACTAGCATTCCTTGGTACAATGCCTTTCTGCTTCCTAATTCTGCCTTGCAAACTATGCTCTCCAACATAAATGCCTTCCCCTCTCCTCTGTTTATTCCAGCTCCACCTGTCCATCAAATCCACCTTCAGCGCAAATGCCCCACATCACATGAGAGACCTTCTGACAAATTCTCTCCATCACACTCTCTCTCTTTCCTGATATCTTTAATTCCACTTATTGCCTCAGACATTCAACCATCTGTCCATCCCCAAAACATGAGAAGACTCTGGGTAAGGTAATGTACTCAGCAATGAGGCTGCACAAAAGATACATCTGTAAGGATTTCATTTCAAATACAGGTGGTCCCTGACTTACAATGGTTTGACTTACAATTTTTAATTTATGATGGTGCGAAAGAATATTTATGCAGTAGAAACTGTATTTCAAATTATGAATTTTGATCTTTTCCTGGGCTAGTGATATATGGTATGATACTCCCTCATGATGCTGGGCAGTGGCAGCGAGCTACAGCTCCCAGTCAACCATGCGATCTTGAGAGTGAACAACCTGTACACTTACAACCATTCTGCACCCACACAACCATTCTGTTTTTCACTTTCATTACCATATTCAATGAGTTATATGAGATATTCAATACTTTATTATAAAATAGTCTTCGTGTTAGATGATTTTGCCCAACTGTGAGGCTAATGCAAGTGTTCTGAGCACATTTAAGGTAGGCTAGGGTAAGCTATGATGTTCAGTAGGTTGGGTGTATTAAATGCATTTTCAGCTTATGACATTTTCAGGTTTATGAGGATGTAACCTCATCACAGGTTGAGGGAGATCTGTACTGTTTAGGGACAGAAGTCACAGAAATAGCTAGTTCAATATGAAATGTCATTTCATATTATAAAAGACTTGGAAATGTTTTAGACCTATATTCAATCATTTGTTGTATTAAGTGTTAGAGTGTCTGATCACTTCAACATCACTGGAAATTTCTTATATTTCTTCTATAGTCTTCCAGACATCCATCAAAAACTGAACTCCTGTGAGGCACAGTGCTAGGTACCATAGGGAATATGAATAGATACAATATCCAATCTCTGTCCTCCACAGAAGAAATAAAACAAGTATGCATATAATTATAAAATAAGGCAGAACACATACAATAAACATACAAATGTTATATGTGGTGGTAAGTACTAGGAGCACAGAAGAGAAGCAAAACTAAATAAGAGATTTTCGAGGAAGAACCCAGGTTTTCAAGGAAGATCTCAGGTTTTAGGCTCTAAGCTGAGCCTAAAGCATCATTAGGATCCTAAAAGGTCAAAATAGAAATAAATGCTAGAAAAGAAAGACATGCTTAAGAAATGTACCAACTGACCACTCTACAACATATAAAAAAGTCACTTCTACGAAAAATAAACTTAGGTTCAACCTAGCAAGTTTAATATGTGACCAATATTTTGTATAGTAATAAAACTGTGCAAATGCATATCAAAAGAAAGATTGAGATCTGCTATTCTGAGCTTCCAAACCTTTGGCAGTCAGCTGGCTAAGAAAAATGGCAAGGGGTAGCTGGCAAGACTATAGACTATTGAGATACAGCCACTAGACTCTAAAACATTCCTAAAGCTTTATTCAATATTTGTATTAAATGCACAAATAAAGTTTTCTAATTATGTAATATTAAATTGCATGCTCTATTACTGAACTCCTCAGGGAAGAAGATACTATTTAATACTATTTAAATGAAAAAAAAGGAGCATAATTATTCATTTCAATTTAACAATAAACGAAAAGCAAGCATGGGTATTGCCAAAAATCTCTTCTAATACAGCACTAGTGGACATAAGACTATTACCAAACTTTAATCTCATTAAAAGTAAATGATTTATTTAGGCTCAGATTTAACATATTCATAGTTAAAAGTATATGGCTTACTGAGGTCTGTAAATATTCAATTTTCTGGTAACATTCATTATCTGCTAATAACATTTTATTACACTATTAAATGTATTTATTTCAAGATTTCATATGCTAAATTAAAGCATGCATATTCATATGATTATAGAGAATAAAATCCAAATATAAAAGCACAGCTTGGGGAATTAATTCTCCACAAATTATCTGTATTTTCTATTTTTCTGAGCTGAGACTAATAAAGAGATTTATTTGTGATAAAAGAAAATGTAGGTTTTCAATATGGCCAACTAAATTCCTTATGGATCCAACTCTTCCAAAAATAACAACTATAAATTGTGTATAAGATACAAAAACAACAACAATGATAACAACAACTAAAGGCAGCCCAGGTGCCCATGAAGAGGAAAATGGCTAAGCAGACTGTGATACATTCAAACTATGACTGAGCAGTTTAAAAAAAAAACCATGCAACAACATGGTTGAATTTCAAAACAATTACGCTAAGCCAAAAAAACTCACGCAGAAACGTACATATAGTATGATTCCTAATGTATGAAATTCTAACATCTAATTTATAGTGGAAAAACAAAACAAAACAATGCTTTTCTCTGGTGAGTGCGTTAGGCAGCTGACTGTGAAGGGGCAGGTGGAAATTCCTGGGCTGGTTGTAATTTTCACTGTCTTGATAGGGGTTTTGAGTTATATAGGTGTATGCGTTTGTCAAAACTCAGTGAACATACATACAGTTAAGATTTGTGTTTTTTACTGCAAGTAAGTTTTACCTCAAGAATTAGAAAATACTGAACTCTAGTTAATGATATGAGTACTAAAATATTTAGGGGGAAAGTGTACTGATGCCTGCAATTTACCTTGAAATGCATCAAAAATAAGATGGAATAATGAATAGAAAGGCACAGAGAGATGAATAAACGTGATACAGCAAACATACTAAAATATTAATGGTACAGCCCTGGTGTGGGTATATGCATATTCACTGTGAACTACCTTCCACTTTGAAAATTTTCATTAAAAAACGTTACGAGATCAAGAAAAGAAGAAAAATGACAGTAGATTAATCTAGAACAAGTCCTATCAGGCTAACATCATTTCCTTTCTATTTTAATAGTGTTACCACCAGACTGGTAACTCAGAGAAAAACAACTGACAACATATTTGGACCCCAATAAATTTGGATCTCTTTTCATATGCTGATTAAGGCAATAAAAACCCAGACTGCATAAATAATAATAATAATAATAATAGCTATTGTTGTGTACACTCTTTACTAGACACTTTCCTAGCACTTAATATGTATTAACTATTTGATTTCTACAACAATCCTATGAGATAAGTACTATTATCCACATTTTACTAATGGGGGAAACTAAGATATGTTAGGATAATTTGCTCAAGGTCACACAGGTCTAAGTGAAAGAGTCAGAAATCAGAATCCAAAGAGCCTGGGTCAGAACCCCTGCTCTTCACCATTTCCCCATGACTGCTGCCTTAGTTGACTTCATAACACTGACACAATGTAACATATGGTACTCTTCTCAAGTTTGTGGAGAACATGAAACTAGGAGCCAAAGCAAATATATTACTTTACAAATTATTCCAAACAACTAAGGGACAAATGAATAAAAGACTGTAACAAGATACAATTCTATAGGGATAAAATGTAAGACCCTGCATTTGAGTCCAGACAACCCACTTTACCTCCTGTGACAACACTGCTACACAGCAGGTGTTGGGCAAGAACCTGTCAAATGAATATATGACTGAGTGACAGGATGGACAGAGTGTGTGAAAAAGAAGGGCAGGCTTTAATAAACTGAAAGTAAAATATAAATTTAATAAATAATGCTACAAAACACTAAGCTATAATTGACACAACACTGTAAACTGACTATACTTCAATAAAAAAAAAAAAAACCCACTAATCTAGAGGTAGATGTTATCTAGAGGTAGGTTAAATGAGCACACCACAAGACTGCTCTACTCAGACCAAGGCCAGATACGCCATGCTAACTTATGGGAGCTACACAGTAATGGATACAGGTGAACTGGAACAAGTGTAGAGCACAAGCGCAAGATTTAAAGCTGAACTATGTAAGGTATAATTGGAGAAGCTGTGAATACTTAATGCAGAGAAAAGAACTCAAATAAGCGAAGTAGCACACTTCAAACTGTAAGGTTTTGTCATGAAAAAGAAGAATCATACTTACTCTGTAATTGCTCTTAAGAATAAAAATAAAGTCAACTGAGAGAAGCTACAGAAGCTACAGGGAAACAAATTCAATGTCAACATAAGGAGGACTTTTCTAACAGATATAACCACAAAAGAAAAGGTGGGGAGAAGGAACTATCTCAGAAGCATATGAACATACCTTAAAAAACTAAATGAAAGATTGGACCAAATTAACTTAAAGATCTCTTTCAAATCTAAGAACTTACTATATAATAAAATATAATCTTTATAAATCTGTCATAAAAAGCATCAGATTGATTAAAATAGTCACACCAGCGACCAAAATAGACAAGATGATAAAATTTAAATGTAAAGGAAAAATAAGAAAACAGAAGTTATTTGCCAAGTCTATAAATGGGGAGAGCTTTCAGCCTAAAAACCCTGTAATAAAATTCAAAAGAAAAGGAAAACAAATTTGTCTACACATGTACTGAAAACTTTTACATAAGAAAACATTAAAAGTCAAACAATAAGCTCTGTGATGAGAACAGAGAGATCCCATCGTTAATATAGAGCTCTGCTGTCCAATGCAGTGGCCACAAGCCACACGTGGCTATTCAAATTTAAATTAATCTATGTAAATTGACCTTAAATTAATTAAACATTAAAAATTGAGTTTCCCCATTGCATGAGCCACATTTCAAGCGCACAATAGCCACTGTGGTTAGCGGCTACTGTATCGGACAATATAGATGTAGAACATGTCAATCACTGCAGAAAGTTCTATTGGAACTTTAATATTTAAAAAGAGAATAATTTAGCGCAGGGAGTTCATTACATAGCTGATAGAAGAGCTGAGATGCCAAACAGGGGGCTGTGCAGCAGTCCAGAGATTAGCAAGAGCAGGAAGCCATTACCATCCCTAAGATGGGACAGAGTGCAGAGCCCAAAACCCCACATTGCCTGGCAAAAGCTGGGACAACAGCAGGTGTCTGGGGTGGGAGCTGGAGATAAGGAAGAGAAGCAGTCCCTGCTGGATTAATACTCGGATGTAAAAAGAGGGGAAGAAATACCCAACTTCTCCCTTCCTTCTGCCCTATAATCTCCTGCCAGCACCTCCTTTGGCTGAATACAGAGAAAAATCCCAGGTGACAAAGGATCCTGGGAAATGCAGCCTATAGGAGTCAGACCCTGGGGCACAACAGGGAAGAAAAGAAATAAGTCTGAGGTCAAATAGGCTGAGGGCTGGGATAGGTACAAACAGATAATCTAAAGAAAAAAACCACAAATGGCTAATATTTGAAAAATGCCCAACCTCATAGTAATTAAATGTAAATCAGAAAAATTACTATCAAAATAAGACTAATATTAAATTAACAATAATAAATAATAACTCAAGTACTTGGCACTGAGAAGATGTGGTAAAAACAAATATACTCATATATGCTTGGGAGGAAACTAGTTTTCAAAATATTTTCAAAGCAGTTGGAACAATTTTGAAATTAGCATCAACAAATTTTTTAAATTATTTATACTGTTAGACCAATTAAGTGCATTTCCAAGGATAGATCCAAAGTCTAGAAAAACTTGAGTCCAGAAAATCATTTTAGAAACAGAGAAGTTCATTGCAGCTTTATAATATTGGAAAAAAAAAAAGGCAACCTCAATGTCCACCAGTAGGTCAAGAGTTAAGCAAATTAAGATACATCTATCCATTTATTAAAAAATAGTACTGCTTTCCAGCTGTAATGATAGGTGCTAGAAAGACAAAAAAGATTAAGAGGTGATAACAGACTAATTTACACCATTTAAATAATGTTTAAGACGGATTTCAGTAAAATAAGGACATGTTTATGATATTCCTAGTGAAAAAAGATTAATCTGAAATTAATTACAGTTACATTAAATAAAAGATGCCAAAAAGGTTATTAGTAACAGTGGCTGCCTCTAACTGGTAAGTTTACGGGTTTATTTTTTTCCTTCTTTCTACTTTTCCAAACTTTCAAAATTTCCTAAATAAAAAAACAAATTTTACAGTTCTCCTTCAGAGCTATTAGTGCAAATGTTTAAGAACTATAAATCTGTCACAATACTGCCAGTTTACCTGTTACAATAATAAACTGCATTATTTGGATCCAGTTCTATTGCCTGTGTGTAACAATCCACTGCAGCAGCATAATTTTCTTCTTTCATGTGGTTATTGCCTAAAAAAGAAGTAATCAATAGGCACAGTAGGTATAATATACAGAAAAAATATAAGGTCTGAAAGATAAATTTTAATCATAGAAACCACAATAACATGAAGGTCAGCAACAAGAGTTTTCAGTCACACTGGAAATAAATTCTTTGGGTTTTTTTGGGGGGGGGATAGGTAATTAGGTTTATTTATTTATTTAATTTAAATTTTCTTTTCTTTAACAGAGGTACTGGGGATTGAACCCAGGACCTCATGCATGCTAAGCACTCACTCTACCACTGAGTTATACTCTCCCCTCCCCACACTGGAGATAAATTTTATATGTACTATAGAGTTGATACTCCTTAGCCTTCAGTGTGCTTGAATTATTTTAACAGTGCAGTCTTTAAAAATTAATGTTTATGTATCTTATAAAACCAGACTTCAATAAGTGAGTAAATGCAACAATGGTGATGATCTCATAGCAAAATCTAATCTCTTCTTACCTTCCTTATCAGCATCTCTCTTTCCTTTTAGAGCTGCCCCATCCTGTTCCAAATGGAACACCCCCCTCAATCACCATCTCAGTCTGGACCTGGTCCTCCCTGTCAAAATGTATACCTGCTGACAACCAAGCCCTCAGGACATGCTGAGTGGTTAAGCCAGTAAAGCTAATCATGTTAATATGTTATCAGCAGATAATATATTTATGTGCTATCCCTTCTGGAGACAGGTTCTTTTTAAAGGGGGATTATTGGAGATTAATTTCTAGAAAGAATTTCAGATAACCACAGCTAGCCCACAGGGTACTGATCTTCAGGAAGGGCATCTGCAGATACATCTGGCAATATTCAGCTATGTTAACAACTGGTCAGCTAGATAAGGGATTTCCTGTAGTTATCATTTCTATTCCAGTAAACAGAAAAAAGTGTCATGCTTACTTCTAAGAACCAATGGTCAAAATTGAAATTTTTAAAACACTGGAATTAGGAGGAAGGATTTATATCACAAAAGCCTCTATCATTCCTTCCAGCTTTCTCTAAACCAGAAGCTCTCCTATTAGCCTTGTTTTTTTAATAGATCATTAGTTACTTAATGAGAGAAGAAGAGTGTAAATTTGCAGAGAACAGGAACAGGAAGGTTAAAGGAAAGACAGGTAGATGAAAGCACTTAACATTATACGAAAGTTACTGCAAATAAGGACGCAGAAATGAGTATAAAGAGTGCTTGCTAAATGAAAATAAAAAGTGATTTCTACCCGGTTTCTTTCAGGAATGATAAAAAATGTTCTGTACTTGTGGTGATGGCTACATAACTCTGTGAATATACTAGAAATCAATTAATTCGTACATGTCAAAGGAGTAAATCACATGGTATGTCAATTACAGCTCAATGAAGCTGTTTTTTAAAAGTTAAAACATTAATTTAGATCCCCAACCCCAAAAAGAAATAGATATAACGCCTCTAAGGAAGCTAAAAGGATTACATAATTTTTATGACTTGAGCAAGAAATTACATTAGCCTCGGTACTTAAATAGATTTGCTTCTTCCTTGTAAAAAATTTAAATTTTGGGGGTTATTCTCTTGTTGCTGTTGAGTCTTTTTATCTTGGGATGGCATCTCAGGAGGACGAGGAGGAGTAAAATCTGTTGTATGTCTTTTCCTGTAAACCACATCAAATGTATAGATACTATAATATATATAGTATGTATATATACATATGCATATTGATACATATTAATGATAAAAAGCTTCAAGTGACAAAATATTCAATATACAAAAGCTCCGGACACAGATATTTGTGAAGATAAATATAACTAAGCAGTGCAGAGCACTTTACAGTTATACACAGTACTCACCTGTCTCCTTTAATTAGCAAGATAACCCTATGAGACATGCCTGCACTTCTGTGACATGTCAGGGAATGACAGCAATGAATCCTTCTTGGTTTTGTCTGATCTTATTGCAGCACTTCAGAAGCAAAGAACACAAAAATATTGTGTGTACCAGAAAGTACTAGCTGGCTGGAAGCCTTAATTGACGCAGGTAAGTATAACATGCAGCCTGGAATAATCCTGTGCTTGACAGTCTACCCGGCCATCTGTTTTCACATGAACAGCACACCTGTTTAAATCTCAACTACTTTAACTTTATGTGTAACATGTCTTAGATGTGACATGTCTTAGTGAAAACAAAGAATAAGAGCTTTTGGTTAAAGGCAAAAGCAGTAAGGAATTCAGTCTACTCATGCTGCCACAGTAAAGGAGTCTCATTCTGCACCTTCCAACCCTAGATTTACTAACGTTCATTTCATCAAAACAAACTCTACAGGGAATGCAGTCTCCCAGTGTTCTGCCATGCAGAGGGAGTAAACATGAAAGGCAAAAAGAAAATTTCAATTTGCCGTTTAGGATCAGAGCTAAAGCAAGAGAGCTGCAAAAGCGAAATGGTAGTGGAGCATCTGACGCATCACTGAGGATTTCACCCACTGCAGAAATCTGAGTGGAAGGGAGAAAAATCAATTCAATTGTTTCCACTACAAACTACTATATGAAAAATGCATATGTCTCTGGATAGTTTAAATCCAAATTCTTCAGGGAATACTATAACTCAAATGACAATGAGGATCTGGTTGTTACTTTACTTTGCATGAAATTTATGAAAGTCATAATTGTAAAATTTTAAGTCATTGTAGTGATATCATTTCTTAGAGGAAATAAACAATTGAAAACTGAAGCCAGTCTGTCTGTTGGAAACACAGCACCTTCTAATGTAATCCAAAGAAGATAATCACCCCAGAGTGAAAATAAATAATGACAAAGACTAAGACAACGTTACTTAGAATTACAACATTATTTGTCTAGGTAAGAAAATCATGGTCTCAGTACTGTGGAACACTACACAGCCATTAAAAGCAGTGATACAGTGAACATTTATAGACCTAATAGAGAGGACCAGCCTCAAGGAATAGGAAAAGTATACTCTTTCGATATCTACCTTTTTAGACAACAAATGATTTTTTTTAACTCAACTGCCTTCTTCAAGGTATGCACTAAAGAAAAGGCTAGAAAATGGTTGTGAACCATTTTTGTATAGCTTCTGAATATCACATATTCCCTAATAACTCTCTGCCTATAAGACAGGGTATTTGTCGGTCCTCATTCACTGCTAACGATCAGGACTCTGCCTACAGTTTCTTAGTACAAATCTCGTAGGCCTGACCTGGCTTGCCTCTATAGCTTAACATAACTGACACGATGGAAAACCTGAATACAGATCCTCAATGGTCTCATTTATTAAAACCAAGTAGGCTTCAATAACCACTGTTAGAAAATTTAATAACTTAGTCATCAAACGTGCTGGCTAATAAACACTTAAGTCAAGTGCCATACACATACATTAACAAATTTCAAAAAACTCAAAAACACTAAATACACAAAAGTTAAAATAATACTGAAAATCATTTTCATGTCTTTAATTAAACATAAAGAATCTAGGATCCTAGAGTACACACAGCAAACACAATCACCTTTTCAGATACCCGTTTCATTAGTTTTACTCACAACAGATCTGCTCCTCTTGAAGCAAGCCATACCTATACTGTCCCCAAGCCATTTCTATATTTCCAGGCTTCTTCCTTATCACATTCATTTCTGCTTCACAAATGCCACGTGGACTTATGACAATCCAGTCTTGGCAGTGTAAACCAGAATCTTATTAGTTGACAGAGTCACTTTCTCCAGAGTTACAGTAAGTTTTACTAAATAAGTAATTTTTCCATGAAATATTCACCTTCATCTTTTAATTGGTCAGCTTTTCCCACATCTTCAGGCACCGAGTTTGAAAGGGGCAGAATGTCATTCTGAAATTAAATAAAATACAAAGTACTTCCATTTAGATACATAAAGAGTCATCCCAGAGAACATTAAATAATCATGACTTGCCCATCACTATAGCAAATCACCCGTAATTCCATGCCATGAAATCAAGTATCTAAATAATAATGTTAGCAAGAAAAAGGGGGGAAGTCCTCTCATCTACTTTTATTAGAAGAGTGACT
Source organism: Camelus bactrianus (assembly GCF_048773025.1). Lineage (NCBI taxonomy): Eukaryota > Metazoa > Chordata > Mammalia > Artiodactyla > Camelidae > Camelus > Camelus bactrianus. Next base: position 45,481,005 of record NC_133541.1, read on the forward strand.
ATGTGGAAATTTTCTAGAAAAAAATGGGCAACTGTGAATCAAAACCTTTTTTATTTGCTTTCCCCATACCAAGAAATCCTACTTCATAAGTAAAACATGGAATCAGTATATAAAGAATGGTAATAGAAACATGTTCAAGGGATTGTTTATATTAGTGATAATTTCCAAACATAGTGTTAATATCCTAAGAGATAGTCTACTAAGTCAAATTCACAGGTACCAAAAAAAGCATTTATAATATGATCCTATTATGTAAATATGTGCACACATACATACACATGCACACAGGCTGAAAATCAAAGACGGGAAACGTATACAAAAAAGGTTAACAGTAGAAATATTTGGAAGTAGGATTTTCAGTCTCTTCTTTCTCTCAGTCCATATTGTCCAAATTATTTAAAACGATGGACATATATTTATTTCCCCATAAGACAAAGAAAAATGTATAACACTCCTGTTCTTAGCACCTACTATCATCCTCAAACCTGTTTTGCAATAATAAGGTTCAAACTAAAGGTATCTAGGGAAGCTAAATAAAAATCTAGAAATGTCCTGAGTGGCACTGAGAACACAATGTATTTTTCCAATTTGAAAGATTCTTTTTAAAATGGCGTTGTTCTTAAACTTGACTTTAAAGTTCATAAATGTTTATAATTTTCAAGAAAGCATGATTTGTAACCAATATACCTATGTACCATATTTAAAATATATCCACCATTACCTTTGTCTTGAGTAAAATTTCAATAAACTTGATAGCGCTAACGCTGGAAATACACTGTGCTAGTTATACATAAATATTCACAAGTACAAGATCACTGATAAAGTATATGAGTTGTTCCTACTTTAAAAAAGTCTTTACCAACCATAAAGTATTAGAATAAAACTGTATAGAATCAAAATGAGAACCTTAATAAGCAGAGGTCACTACTTAAAACTGACTGTGTTGTCACTCAGGATGTAAGTGTAGTTCAAAGACATATTACTGCCCTGCAGTACTTGCTTCCAGGGTTCCATCTATTTCAAATCTTTTAACAAGCCTAGACAGTTTATGCATGAAAAAAGTGACTTTTGGAGGTCAGAAAAATGGCATATTGAAAAATGAATTATAATTCATTCTGTCTTTTACATCCTTCTGAATTATTTTAATGAAATTGCCACAGTTTTACAACTTTGAAATTTAATTCTCATATTCACTGAACACCTCTTTGAGCAGCCCATGACGTGAGGACAAGTGTTTGCCACTTTATATAAAAGGAAGGAATCCATTTAGCATATAAACTTAATTGGGGGGGGGCGGGGACAGAAAAAACAGTATCCCAGAAATAAACTGCCCAATATAACAACCCAATACAACTGGTAAGGCAATAACTTCTTTAGTTGTAATAGTTGTGATACTGCTTCAACCAAGTTTTAGACTTTCTCCGCCATAATCTGCTAACAAACATATGTCATGAAGCCATAGCTGTTAAGGACTATTGAAGGATTGACACCACAAATACAACTAGGTAGATATACTACGGAGCCAGTCTTAAGAAACTATATTTTAGATACAATTAAATACAATCAGAAAGAAATGACCGGAAAAAAAAAAAGGAGCTCTATTCAAACCGAGTATAACAGTCAATAAGTCAATCTGAGCTTTGAGGGGAGGAAAAAAAAAGTGACAATCTCTGCAGTAGTAGGTCAGTGGTGACAGGCGACATAGTGAGCAAATCCAAGTGCTGTCCCAAGCACAGGGGTCTCGGGCATCAAGGAGTAAAGAAGGTCGGCTTTGGCCATAGCCATGACCATGAGTCCCCTGAAATAGGACTCCCTAAGGAGGCCACAAGCTGGGACAATGAAATAACCACAGAAACCAAAGAGAAGAAAAAGGGATTCCCTGATAAGGAACACGGAGACATGCCACTGTCTCCTTACATCTTGTTGCAAACATACACTTCATCTGTCTATTCGATGAGTTCAAGTACAACTGCATTATCTTTTTTCCCAGTATGAAAAGAGGGAGCAAGCAGTTTACTGCCAAATTACCATCTCCGTTGCAACTCTAAGAACCTCTTCCCAACGAGTTCTAGAAACAGTCATGGCAGCACTCTTGGCAATGTCCCTGCCAGGCTGAAGGACACCCTGCCTGTTGCAGCTCCTCTCCTGAGCTCCTCATTCTGTACTGAAGCATGAATACAGAGCTAGAATAATCAAAGAAGTTCACGTGGCACCAAAATGTAATGAAAACCCACATGGGAGGTCCCCCTGAGGCCCTAAACTCACTAGCCTTAAAATTTTTCAGTCTTACAGTCCATATTTCCTGAAAAGGCCAGAAACCAGAGATCATGTAGGCAGTGGTCGGCAACAGGGATCAGAACACTTGGGTTTCAGTCTTGATTTTGCACATTGACCCTGAACCTTTCCATGTTTTAAAGATCCCCATCAGTGGCCAAACTTGATAAAATCTGTTTCTAACTGATGACTCAAATCCTGATGAATCTTTTTCTATATGGTTTCCTCCTAAACATTAAAACTTCTGTTTTCTATGTCATGTTTGAGGGGAATATTAATTCAGATCTAAGAAACCTAAAAACACCCAGATAATATAAAGAACTTAAAAAGTCAACTAAGACATACTAAATATAAGAGGGTGAAAGGATGAGAAGAGTTACTAACATGAAAATTTAAGCATATTAGAAGTTATATTTTAGGTTCCAAATAATATCCATGTGGGCAAACTATCTTATACCCAAGAAGAAGTTAGTTACTTATAGGCCTGGTCCCTCAAATACTAACAATCCAACATAATACTGCAGTTTTACTTAGATAATCAGATGATAAATGAGAGAACAATGACAGCTTACCTTACAGAAGGAATTTGTGAACATTTCTGTCAAAGGCTGTGAAACTGCTAGATGTGTATCTTCTGAGCTGATTTTAAAAACTGTCTCCAAGCACTGGATTGCAACTTGAAATAAATTTTAATAGTGAAAAAAAAATTAGCAACCTAAAAAAGAAACAACCTTTTTTTTTTTCCTGGTAGAACTCTGTACTGTGCAATCTGTGGTAATTCAGCATTTATGATCACAGAACATAAGGAAAACTAAACGGTTCAGCTGCAGAGATTTCTGTTTATAGACCAGCTATTGAGGGAAGAGAGCTTGGTTTCTTATTCCTCACTTAAAGAAAAACGTTACCTAAAATACAACTTCTCAATTTATGGATTACATCATATTCTTGTTAAAGGAACTCATTAACACCACATTCCCCATTACCAATATCTGATTAACCACCAATGTCCTAACGTCTTGAATTAAAATTTTTACAATTATCTTTTTTTAATGTGGGAAGTAGAATTCTCAACCTGATTAAGAATAGTAAGAGAAACAATCTTGGCACATAGGAAGCACTAAATATTAATCCTGGTGTACTTAATTAAGTGACAATAGGTTGGCTTTTAAAAATTCCTTCATGCATGCAAATTTATCAAGTACCTACTATGTACAAGATGCTGTTCTAAGGTGGTAGAGCTACAACAGTTAACCTAACACAAAAATCAGGATCCACATGATAAAACTTACACTTCATAGGAGGCAGACAAACACAGTAAGTAAAATCCATGGCATGTTAAGTGGTGACACATGCCTCATCTACATTTGGTGTAGGACAAGATAACCAGTATGGCTTGGATACAGACCAGGTAGAAAGACGTGCCTCACTGGATGATAAGGCATCTTGAATACGGTTTTTAAAGGATGTGGACTTCATGCTCTGGGCCAATGGAGGGCCATTAAAGATTTTCATGAAGAAGAACATAACTGGATTTGTCTCTAGATCTACAAGTCTGGTAAGAATGTTGAGAACGGATTACAGAGGGAAGCTGAAGAAGAAAATGGAAGCAAAAAACCAAGTGGGTTCCTACTTCAATGACCTAAACAGACAAGGAGCCTAAACTAGGGCAGGAGCAGTGAATAAAGCATATCCTGTCCTTTCTGCAAGTATTCAGTGAGGGGAAGGGAGGCAGATTCTTATCCTGGGAATGCTCTCCTTTGAAAAGGAATTCTCTCCTGGCTCAACAAGATGAGAATGTAGCCAAAATATCCAGTGTACTTCCAGACAGTGTGGAATAGATTCACTTACATTTGTATATGACTTTTTTAAAAAATTCGGTTTACTTAAACCAAAACCAAAAACAGTTTACCCATTTCTCCCATCTCTCACCCCCTGCTTCTGGCAACCACCAATCTGTTGTTTGTATCTATGAGCTTGGTTTTATGATTATTTATGTATTTATTTTTTAGAGTCTACATATCTATGAGCTTGGTTTTATGATTATTTATGTATTTATTTTTTAGAGTCTACATATAAGAGAGATCATAGGGTATTTGTCTAACTCTTACTTACAGATTCACGTACATTTGTGTATGACTTTTAAAAGATATATTATGTATTCACTGTTGTTCTGAGAAAATAAAAAGAAACATTATTACTTTCACTAATCACAGAACAATGTTCCTTAGAAAAGACACTGAATAAGCAACTAAGTTGGCAACTACCAAAAGTCAAAAATGTCTTTTCGATAGAAAATAATCCACTGTTTACCCATCCTTCATTCTCTCCCTTTCTATCCCTACACCAAGTAGGCGTTCTTGTACTTACACTAAAAACACTGGGCCACAAGAAAATAGGATGAGAGCCTATTTTCTTGTGGCCATGAAGACAATTGATTAAAAACAATTAATGTATGTATGTATGTATGTATGTATGTATGTATGTATGTATGTATACGTATCTATTTATTCTGGATCAGCATCTTTCCTCCCTGATCAGATCCGTCATTTCATATTTCTATTTTTGTACGTATCATATACACTATATTATATGCACTTAAATGTCTGTCTCTCATATTAGACTGTCTCCTTGAGGATAAGACTGGCATCTTATTCATCTTTGACTTTAATAGAATCTGACAAATAGTAGATGCTCAGTACATCCTACTTCTTTGTTTACAGTGGAAGTAATGGTTTAATTTCTGAGGAAATAAAAGTGATAAAATCTGTGGAAAAGAGCACTTCCCCCCACCCCAAAATATTAATTAATAGCCTTGTTAAAGATGGATGGAACTCCACCAAAGCTTTAACCAGAACCAGAATATGAAACTTCAGAGCTACACGCTGACAGGTGAAAAGTCCTTGAGGGGACTCGGGGGGATTTTTGCGTGCTATTTTGTCAGGGTAATCCAGTCCAACTCCTTTATCTCTGCTGCCACTAACCTGAGAACACAGATCTGGCACATTCTAGACACAATCAAGTATCACTAAAGGAGGTAACTGTTTTTTGTTTTGTTTTGTTTTAAACACAATTGTTTTTAAACCACTTTACTGAAGTATGATGACATGCAAGAATCTGCACATATTTAATGGACACAACTCGATGAGCTTGCAGATACACACACACCCATGAAACCGTCACCACCATCAAGGCCATGGACACAGACATACCCATCAGCTCCCAACACTTCCTCTTGTCCCCTCTAATGCTGTGTGTGTGTGTGTGTGTTAAGAATACCTGACGTAAGATTACCCCATTATCAGAGTTTAAGTATACAATCCAGTTAGCTATAGAACACTATGCTGTATAGTAGGTCTCTAGAACTTATTTATTTTACGTTACTGAAACTTTGAACCCTTTGACCATTACCTCCCATTTCCTCCTACCCTCGCCTGTATCAACAACCATTCTACTCTCTGCTTCTACGCATTTGACTATTTTAGATTCCTCATTAAGTAAACACCATTGTTTTGGTAAGTGAACTTGCTGCCAAACTGTTCAGTGTTCAACATTAACACTTACTTAGAGAGACATATGGTTTACTGAAAAAACCACCACAGCCTTGGAACTCAGGACTATCTCATTATCATTACTAATCGAGAGGAAAAAAAAAACAAATAACCTCGGTATTATAATTTATCTTGCTTTTACCTCAAGATTCTCACTTATGAAATGGGGATTATTACATGTGATCCTCCTTTCAGAGGTTCTACTCAGGAATAAGTCATAAAAATCTAAGGAAATTCTGTATACAATTCTGTTCCACTTTAACACCAAACAATAATAGTTTGTTTGGTACCAATGAAGAGAAAGACAAGTGAAGAATTCTAGTCAATACCACCATATCCCATCTGTATAGCACGTTATACCAAAGCTCCCATATACTATATACCTGCTATCACTGATTTTGATTCTCTTGACAAATCTATTAGCAGGAGGGGGGCAGAGAGCTCCACCTGATAGACTTAGAAATAAAGATACAGACCAACTAAGTGAGATGCTCAGGATCACTTGACTCGACTCATCAATTCAATTCCACAAATATTTACTTAGCACCTACTGTGTGTCAGGCACTTTTCTAGATGCTTTGTGTATACCAGTGAATAAAACAGAAAAGATCCCTGACTTCTTGGGGCTGCCATTCTAGTGGGGGATGGAGAGGTAGACTGTAGCCAGTAAACTACAAAAGGCAAAGAGCAGAGAACAGTGCAAAGAGGATGAGAGCGTGGGGAGCAGAGCAGGGAAGCAGGCTGCAGATTTAATGGATCCGCATTCAGAAAAGAGGTTTGGCAGACACTGGAAGGAGATGGGGGTAGAGAAAACAGCAAAAGCCCTTAGGAAAGAGTTTTTGGTGCATTTAGAGTGAGGAAGCTAATCTGACTAAAGCCAAATGAGAAAGAGGAGTCTGTAAACAACACATCACAGAAGTCCAAATTATACAGATTCCTTAAACAATGTAGTAACATGAAGAGTGTGCAAGATTTTGGGTGGAAAAATGATGGAATCTGACATACTCTGTTTTAAAAGATCACCAGTAGCTGTGTTGAGAATACTCAATGAAGCAGCAAATATCAAAGCAGAGAGACCAATCAGAGGCTATCACAGTAAAACAGATGAGAAATACTTAATTCTATCCAGGGGTGAGCTCAGTGGAGGTGGGTAAAAGCCAAGATATATTTTGAAAGTACAGCCAACAGGACTGACTAAACAATTAGATGCAGGGTCTAAGAAGAGACGAGTCCAGAATGGTAACAAAACTTTTGGCAACAAAACTTTTGGCCTGAGCACCTGAAAAGATGGAGTTAGGAAAGTCATCAACTGAGTTAGGCAAGTCATGGAATAGGACAGATTTTGCCTGGGAGGATCAGGAGTCCAGTTTTGGAAATGTTCAACTTGAGATGCCTGTTACATATACAGGTGGTGGTAGCTAGTAAGCAGTTGGATATAGGAGTCTGGAGTTCAGAAGAAAGGGCTGAGGCTACACATTTGACAGATAACAGCATATAAACAGAAAATATTTAATGCCAAGAAGCTGAACTATAACACCAAAAAAGTGAGTGTAGATAATGAAAAGAAGATCAAGCATTAGATGCTAGGTACTCCAGGTCAGGGAAAAGAAGAGGGATCAGCAAAGGAGACTGAGAAGGTGAAAACAATGAGATAAGAAGAAATCCAAGAGAGTATGAAGTATCCTGGAAGCCAAGTGAATAAAGTATACAGGTGGATGGGGATGAGGGACTGATCGTCAACTTTATCAATGGCAACTAATAAGCGAAATGAAGACTGAAAACGGGCCATTGAACTACATAACACAGAAATCACTGATGACCTTGATGAGAACAGTATAGTGGAGAGACGGAGGTAAAGGCCTATCTGGAGTGGGTTTAAGAATGAATAGAAGGAGAGAGAGTGCAGAAGCAAGTATAAACTCTTTCAAAGAGTTTCCCATCAAAAGGGAGACCAAAAAGGTAGGCAATGTCTGGGGAGGAGAAGGGGTGGTAGTGTGCCAAGAGTAATCAATTGCTGTTTTTGATGGTTTTAAGAAGGGAGCAATAATGGAAAGTTTATATCCAATGGAAATGAGCTAGCAGAAGTTGAAAAATTACTGATGTAAGACAAGGAAGGTAAATAATTAGAGTGAGAGCCTGGAGTAGGTGAGACAGGGTGGGATCCAGTCTGCTAGCAGAGGGTATCATTTAGAAAGGACAATGGATATTATCGACGGTGTCTTAGTCAGTCTGGGCTGCTATGACAGAATACCATAGACTGGGTGGCTTATAAACAATAGAAATTTATTTCTCATAGTTCTGGAGGCTGGGAAGTTCAAGATCAAGGTGCTGGCAGATTTGATGGCTGGTGAGGATCTGCTTTCTGGTTCACAGATGACACCTTCTTGCTGTGTCCTCACCCAGTACAAAAAAGGGAGCTCTCTGGGGTTTCTTTTACAAGGGGACTAATCCCAATCATGAGGACCTCACTTTCTAGTACCATCACACTGAGCAATAGGTTTCAACATAAGAATTTTGGGAGGACGCAAATATTTAGTCCATAGTACATGGTAATAGCTAGGCAGGCAGGCAGAATATGTGAGCATAGATGCTGGTGAGTGGGCAGATGGGGCAGGGGGAGTCTGTGGAAGTTGTTTTCTTATTAATTCAGTTTTTCTGGTGAAGAAGCAAGGTCATCAACTAAAAGTGAGTACAAGGGAGGACGTTTGGGGTTTTTAGAAGACAAAAGAAACTGTTAAAGTGGTCATCTAGGAAAGCAAAACTATGGACTTGGAACAGAGGGTAGGATTAAAGGTCCACCTGAGGCTCGTGGTCATAAATTCAAACTGGGGCTAGTTAGCAAAGCAGTGTGCTTTGCTTCATCTATATACATAATCATGTGGATATGGGCACAGAGTAGGTGGAGAGCTGGATTTAAACAAGGTTGGGTTCTGCAAGAAAGGGAGAGATATACAAGGTCACGATTTTAATGATCAACCATGGAATTTAAGCTGGGTAGGAAGAGGGGTGTGAAATGGTAAGGGATCAACAGCTCAGAGGTATTGGTAGGGTCAAAGAATTGTTGGGGTAGGGATTCTAGAGGAAGTGAGCTGGACAGGCAGGCAGTAGTGGTCAGGAAGTGAAATGTTTAAGACAGAGATTATGGAGGATAGTGACAAGATCTAGGGAAGAGTTTCTCAACCACAGCAACTACTGGCATATTGTAGTAGACCATTTGTTGTTGTTGGGAGCCAACCTGTGCATTGTAGTATTGTCAGCAGCATCCATGGCCTCTAACAACTAGATGTTAGTAATACCAGCCCTCCAATCGTAACAGTCAAAAATATGTCCAGATATTGCAAAATTGCCCCTCACTGAGAACCACTGGTCCAGGGTATGACAAAGCAAGTAAGTGGCTGAGATTACTAGAGGAGAGAAAGTTAAGGAACTGAGTGCTGAGAGAACGGGAAGAATCATCTATGAGTGTACCGCAATTGCCAACAATTACAATAGGAGTAGTGCTAGAGAGACAGTGAACAGTAGCCACAACAATCAAAACATGAGGCAGATGTCAGTAGATGACAACAGTTAGGACGGACATAGTCTGATGATAAGGCTCAAAGCTGATAATATACCAGCTTCACCATAGTGGTAAAGCTGGTATTAAAACCAGGCTCCTCTCCCAGGTCTTTTTTAAATGTCTAGAAGGTGGGCAGACATTTTCACATGATTTCATATTCAATTAAATCAGACTCACAGAGTCAAAAATAGGGGTCAGTCAAAAACAACTGGCACCATTTCTGACTGCCATATATAACACACAGCTGAAGGCACACATTTTTGGCTGAATACCATCCTAAAAATAGGACATAACATCTTGGTTTTTTAAAAAACTCTCAGTTTTCTTTCTGGCCCTTGAAAGTATTTTACTGCCTTTAATTACAAAGGAAACATCTTTTATTAAATGATTTCATTGATCTGTTTGCTACCGAGCAACCATAAACAGTTTCTTTAGATAACCAATCACCTTTGTCTTCACACAGTCTAACCATCAAGGAGGACAAAAGGACTGATTAAATGGACTAATTGCAATGTTTTCCAACTGTGTGTCACCTGCTCCTCTCACTGCCACCTGGAAAGATTTCATCTCACCAGATTGCAAGCAGATTTAGAGCAAATGCCCAATTTTCATCCCCACTTTCTAAAAACATATTCATAAGGGAACTCCTTGTTGAAATTGATAGACATGTCGCCAAGATGGGAAATTCAAATAGTACTGTTATTTATTAAATTCTCCCAAATGCACTGCCTCATTGTAATAATTAAGTCTTTAGGCCACAAGGAAGCTGGGCTCATTGAACATCCACAAGCCCATCTGCAGAATTCTCTCTTGTTATGGTTCAGCTGAATTTAAATTTTCTAATGCATAAACATGAAGCGGAAACAATGGTGTCAAAGAAATGTGATGCTGTCACCCAAATCCTGCTCAACTTTACAGATTATCGAATCGAATATTTAAAGCCCACATAAAACAAGAGTGAAATCTTCTCTTCCCCAATAGTAAGTCACCAGAACTTAATAATGATATAATTATTAGACTTTTACATAGTGCTTCTATGATGACTAAAGTGTTTTTCCATATTGATTCTAAACTGGATGTTTTCCTATCAGAAAGAGACAACAAGACCTTCAGAGTAAGAACCAGGATCTAAATCTCAGCTTTGCCACATATTAGCTGTGTTACGTTACTTAATCTATCTAGTTTCACTTACTTATCTGTTAAGTAGGGATCTGTTTCACTGTGGAGAAAAAATTCCGTCTAATCCGAATAGCATAGTTCTGACACATAACAGTTGTTCAATAAATAAATAACAGTCCTCTTATTGTTAATTGAAACAAACAAAACAAGCCCCAGAGAATAAAAACATCATAACCTTATCGTTAGGTCTCTCTCCTTGAAAAAATCAACAAAATATTCCGATTTTGACATTACAGATCATAGAGTCAGTGTTATAGCTAATTTAGTCTTTATTTATACTTATAACACAAGTGAACAGAGAACAGGGCCTACCTTCCAAACTTTCTTGTTCATCTGAAGTATAAGCATCCATCTGACTTTGTTCCCGTAAGAAACGAATAACTGCATAAACCAGGTGCTTGATGGATGACATTTTAAAAGCGTAAACACTATTCCTCAGTAAGAAAAAGGAAAACACTGAACTGAGTAATTTTAAAGAATCAGTGAAGATTATAAATAACAAGGATCATAAGCTACATTAAAAGTGAAAAGCAAGGTGAGAGGGTATAGCTCACATGGTAGAGAGCATGCTTAGCATTCAGGAGGTCCTGGGTTCAATTCCCAGTATTTCCTCCAAGAATAAATAAATAAGTAAACCTAATTTACCTTCTCCAACCAAAAAAAAAAAAAAAAAAAAGCAAGAACAAAAACCTGTATTACCTTCACTCCTTCCTCTTTTTAAAGAGTTCTAGAGAAGTATCCATATGGAAATGTATGACATATTTTCATTTATACCCAGTAATATTAGGTTACGTTAAACTTGCAAAAGCAAACTTTTTCTCAAAACATGTACAACATAAGCTGAGACTCTCATCGAATAGCTTGCTGTGTCTTAACGTTATATATATGGTACAGATCCAGATAAGGCCAGGGGTATAGATACAGTGTAGAAATCCCCCAAAGGCCTTAGTACTAAGTTGAGGGAGATTTCATACTGCTGACTCAGAAGCTGATCCACACTGAGCATCTTCTTCTATTTCATGAGATTTTTTTTTAAATGTATGCATAATTTGCATTCCACCTACTTTTGAAGGAGGAGAAAATTATGTGAAGAGGAAATATATTAATGAAAGGTTGTTCAACCATTGAATGTCATTTTTAATAAAAATGGCATTTCTATTTAATCAACAGACAATGTCAGAGAATCACTGCCTAAGTGGATGATACTACAAACAGACCAGTGCTCTCTGCAGTAGCTGTGCTCTCGTGGACAACCTGGAAGCTCCGGGTCATGTTCATTCACATGGAATACTATCGCATCCAAACAGTGGCGCAGGGCCAGACGGCATTAATGGCTTATTTCCACTAAATCGCATCATCCATCTGTGCCCCAGGTTCCCTAATTCAAAGCCAGGGTGTGGTACCCACCGCTAGGATGTTTATTATTGGTGTGCTTATTTTAAAGGCGAGTCCAGCCTATAGGCTACGGGGTTGCAAGTACTAAATAAGGACCCAGGGCAGAAGGGTGAAAAAAGAATGGAAAGGTAGGGGGAAAGGGAGTGCGAAGGGGAAATGGAGAAGTCCAACCTCCTCCGGGCTTTTCTCTTTTCCTCTCCCTAGAGCACATCGACCTCCTTCTCCCTCCCTTCAGTACCCGGGCCTCTCCTAGGCCCTGAAGGGGTTTGCTGCAGGTGCGTGGTGCAGGCCCAGTCTGGGGCGGCGGGAGATGCACCCTTCCCAGACGGAAGCCCCTTACCAGGCAAGAGGACGCGAGATGGTGGCAGCGGTCCCGAGGGCGTCCGTAAGCCGGTCCTCCTGCCCCCTGGTCCACGGGCTTGAGCCTGCCTCCGTTTCGCAGCACTGCCAGCGGTGGCCCAAACTTCCCCGGCTCCCAGGCCGCCGTCGCCCCTCAGCCCACCCGGCTGTGCGCTTTGCTCCCGGCTGCTGGGTCTCGCCAGAACCGCCCCCAGGGGCGGTACAAGCCGCGCGGGGCGGGGCGCCGGGCGGGGCGGGGCCGAGGCTCCGGCGGGGGCGGGGCCGGGGCGGGGCTGAAGTGGGCGCGGGCGTGGGGCTGCCGCACGTGGGAGGGCGCGGGCAGAGCCGGCCGCCGCAGCTGCTGTCGCCTCCGCTAGGCCGCCACGCGGCTTCCCGGCGCCCCGCTTCCCCCTCACCAAACCCGAGGACAACGCGCTCGCCGCCGCCGTCGCCTCTCGGCGCTCCCATGATCGCCCAGTGCCTTTCGGCTGTGCGAGGCCTCCACAGGTACCTCCCCTGCGCGGGCTAATCTTGACCGTGGGCAGGGCGGGGTCTTCTGCCCGGTCAGTGCCGGGCGCCCCGGCCCAGCCTTTCTCCGCAGCAACCCTACAACGCTCCTGGAACCCTCCCTCCCCGTGGCCCGCGTAGTCTACCCCAAGGGACGCCTGGCGCGGGAACTTGGGGCCACCTTTCCCTCCTCCGCTCCCTTGGGAGGGCATCCATTCCTCTTTGTTTGGGACTTGCCTCAGCCGCAAGCAGCGAGACTGGTCACAGGCCGGCCCCAAACGGATGCAGAAAGATGGTCGGGATAAGAAAATCATTTGACTTTCTCCCGCAACCGGAACTGCAGATCTGTCATTAAAAGTGCCAGCAGCTATAGACTTGAATAACAATTTTCATTTGCCCCTCATGCATACCATTGGCTTACAAATCGTTTAACATCCACACACGATAAAGCCGCTATGGTTTTGCTACTTATTTCTGCCCATGCTTTCTAGTGTCCTTTTTATTTACTTCTTCCCCATGAAACAGTCTGCCTCTTGCCGGGGAAAATTGACTTGGCCCAAAATGGAGGAAATAATTGCTTGCACAGGGTTTGGGGCAGCCTCAGCTGCTGATTTGGATTGCTTCCTAGCTCCCTAACCACACCCCTCTGCAGTAGACCAGTAGCAAGATGGTGAGAGAATTAAATTCTTTGCACGGATGTGCTGGATGGAGTGGTTTTCAGAAACAATGCCACTACCACCCCCATTCCCAAATTTAGCCTTGAACTGAAAATCCGAATGAAGATCCAACAGAAAAAGGAAAATGTGTGTTTCTTGCTAGATCCTTATAAAACTACTTTAGAACATATCAATCAGCATGTAAGCTTTTTAACAGTTTCCTGTTGTATGCTTCCAGTCATCTGTGGAGTTTTGTGCTGTTCAGTCCTTGTAGTTTTGGTGCATGCAGGAACAATAGAAATCATAAAGAGTTAATGTGATGATTTTGACCATGTTCCAGGATGTCCTTTTAGTCTTCAGGCTACAAGTGATATAGCTGTCAAATGAAGCTAAACCAACAAATGAAGAAATACATGTCTTCATATAACGCAGGTATAAAAAGAGAATACATTTCAAATAAGACAGTAGTTCTCAAACTTTTTAGTCTCAGGACCTCTTTACCACTCAAAACTTACTGAAGACTTAAGAGCTTCTGTTTACATGAGTTATATCTTTCCATATTTACCATATTAGAAATGAAACCAGGGAGATTTTTTAAGTATTTATTAGTTTATTTTAAAAACAATAATAAACTCATTACATGCATAAATAACATTTTTAATGGAAATAACTATTTCCCAAAATGTTTCCAAAAATGTCTGAGAAGAGTGACATGGGTTTTTTTTTTTTCCTTAGATTTTTTTTTCAGTTTTTTTTAATTGTAAAATATACACAAAATTTACCATTTTAATCTTTTTTAAGTGCACAGTTCAGTGGCACGAAGTGCATTCACATTGTTATGTAATCATTACCACTATCTGTCTCTGGAACTTTTTTTATCATCCCAAACTCATTAAACAGTAACTCCTCATTACCCGCTCTCTCAATCCTTGGTAACCACTATCCTTTCTGTCTCTATGAATTTGACTATTTTAAGTACTTCATGCTAGTGGAGTATTACAGTATCTGTTCTTCTGTGACTGTTTTATTTCACTTAGCATAATGTCTTTAAGGTTCATCCATGTTGTAGCATGTGTCAGAATTTCCTTCCTTTTTAAGATTCAATAGTATTTCATTGTATGGACATACCACATTTCATTTGTCCACTCATCCATCCATGGACATTGGATTGTTTCCATCTTTTGGCTGTTTTGAATAATACTGCTATGATCATTGATGTGCACATATCTGTTTAAGTCTCTGCTTTCAATTCTCTGTGGTATATACATAGAAAAGGGATTACTGGATCATATGGTAATTCTTTGTTTAATTTTTGAGGAACCACCATACTGTTTTCCACAGCAGCTGTACCATTTTACACTCCATTGACAAAGCACAAGAGTCCTGGTTTTTCTACATCTTCATCAACACTTGTTTTCTGGGTTTTGTTTTGTTTTCTTAAATAAGAATCACCCTTGGAGTAGCATTGTTTTGCACTTTTGTAAAACAAATCTGTGACTTAATGGAAGATAGCTGGATTCTTACATCTGCTTCTGCATTTACTCTGTTGCATTGATTAGTTTTGGATTAAGAAAATGAAGAAAATCCCACCTGTCATATATAGTTGGAAAAAGAGGTGTATTTTAATAGATTTTTTAAGATAATCATGGGTATTCTTTGATATCACATCAAAGTGTGACAAGTGGTAGTTTTTTAAAGGATGATTGCAACATGAAATATGAAACTATCAATGTACTTTTCCTACTGTGACATTAAAATCCATAGATCTGTCTTATAGTTTGAGTGATTTTGTAGTATCAAACACTGATCATTTGGAAAATAATCTTCACTGTGTTACACAGATCTTCCTTAATGTTGACACATTTCATTATATAATATCAAGCAATCATACTCCTTAATATCATCATCCCATTGCAAAAGTCATCAAATATTAGGAAGCTGGCAAGCTCATGGTGGCAGATACAATTTTTCAAAATTCTAATTTTCATTTGAAAGCTGGCATTTTTTCATTGATAACAAATACTTTCAGTAGTCTTCCTTGAAGTGACAGGCATACTTTCTTGAGAGAATCTCTGTCAAATACTTAAGTCTGAGTAACTGTAGTTTGTCTGCCAGTCGTTTTTTTCAAGTACCAATGGTGTTCTGTGAAAAAAGCAGCTATTTCAGCTCAAAGTTCAGTCAGTTGCACAAGTGCTTTTTATTCAGACAGCCAGAGCCCCTGGACAACCATTGTACCTAGGTATGCAGCAGGCGTGCTTTATGGCTACTTTGCCACACATATGTATTTAATGGTTGAGATTTAATAAAATTAATAATTTTTACTATCACACCAAGGACATTTTAAAGTGAAGTTGACATTATTTTTAGCCTGAGGGAGTGGCAGTGAAGAACATAGTGACTGCTAGAACAGTTTGGTGCCATTGCCTTGATTTGTTCTAAAGTGCCAACCATTTCATCTGCCATTGCTTCACCATCAGTGCAGGCATCAACCAAGTGAAAAGGTGAATAATGTCTTAGTATTATTACAAAATACTTTCAACCTCACGTACTTATTGAAATAGTCTCAACAACTATTCCCCATACACCCACCCAGGATGGCAGACCACATTTTGAGAACCATTGATATGTGTTATTCATATTCTTTGTTTATGCATGGAAGAAAATAAATGTTAAAAGCCATATAATTATTACTTTTTTAGAAGCTAACAATCTACCATTAATATATGAACTATTTTGTTACTTAAGGATATATATTGCCATTAATCAACTCCTACAGTAGTAGTAGCAGTCATCAACGTGTGGTTCGTGAGTGACTTAATCACAGAATCTCTTTGTTTCAACATCTGTATCTTCCTAAAGGAGTCAATACTTGACAACATGGAAGAACCTCTGTGTACTCTTGATATATTTTTCCTGTTCCTCTGACACTTGGGAATTCATTTTAGTGTTATGAGAGTAACTAGGTTTTTGTTCAACTGGCTTATGATTTCTCTTGGGTTTTCCTGTTGGTGGAGCTGCTGCGTACCCCCTCCCCAAAGCCAACTTGGCAGCCAGGATCATTGATGGGGGCTGTTAAGCCAATTACTTGGAAATAAGCAGATGGGGAATCTGGAGACTGGATTTCAATTGCTGTTTAGGTAGCCGTGTGACCTTAATTAAATCATCCAATTTCTTGGATTTCTCTCAAATTCCTTATTTTGTAGAATGAAAAGGAATAGACTAAATGATATCTAAGGTTTCTTTCAACTCTTGTTGCCATAGAAATAAAATCAGGAGAATTTCCCCTCCTTGAGGCCAGATTGTACAGCATACGAGCCAAGCAAAATCTAATGTGTACTATAGAGTGAGGGATGGATGGCATGGTCAAAGAAATGAGAGAGATGATTCAGCAGTATTTTGTCCAATTATAGCTAGAATAGCCCTAGTTTCCTCTTTCAACTAGAAAAGGAAGTTTGATTTATAAAGTTATAATAGCAATGCATGTTCATTGTAGAAAACTTAGAAAATATTGAGAAGCAAAAGAAAATATATACAATCCACCCATCCAGAAGAACCAATTACTAATAGCTTCCAAACTCTTTTCCATGTACAGACATTTTTAATAAATACAAGATTATATAATACATTCTATTGTAATTTTTATGTAATATAAACATCCTTCCATACTATAAACACCTATAATGTAGTCTATCTGGGGATGGATGACAATCCAAGTAATGCCTACTGTTGGACGTGTCATCTATTTCCAACTTCATGCTATGCGTAGCGGTGCTTAAATAAACGTTTTTGCTGTTAAGTTTTTTCCTAAATCCTTAATTATTTCTTTAGTATGAGTTCTTAGCAATGGAATCTGTACATCAAAAGGTACACACATCTTTCAGGCTTTTGGTACTTACTACGTACCCTTCAAAATGTTTCTACCAAATTATGCTCTTAGTAGCAGAATATACAATGTTAGTTTCCTACACCTTTACCAACACCAGGCATTTTAATATTTTTTATCACTACCAATTTAATAAGTGGAAACTCCTCTTATTATAATTTGCATTTACTTATGTTATTGAAGGTTTATTTGGTGACTATAATTCCTTAACAAAAATTAAGAACTTGTGATTTAGAAACCAAAAAAGTTGTTTGTTTTCTGATGTGAGAAATTACTTATATGAGAAATATTAGACAGTCATACAAATTAAATTACTGTCATTCATAAATGTAATAATGTTTATGTATCTGACTGTAATTAAATAAACTTGAAAATTTCCCACCAAATCCAGTAGCTATATATCCCAAATTTTTAAAACAACGGTGCTAGAAAAAGAAAAATAGACTAATAAAGTTTTTTTTTTTAAAGAAGAAAAGATGTTAAGTTTCAAGTATCAGAGGCTAGACTGAAATTATTTATAAAAATGAATTTTAGAAAGTTGTAAAGGAGGGTTTATTTTTGCTGTTGTTGTTTTGTCGCCTCTTTGGTTAAGAAAAAGCACGGAACTTCCATGGGGAGAAGCACCTAGATTAAAATATGAAGAATGAAGGAAACTGATGTTTATTGGGTGTATATGTGTATGCTAAGCTCTGCGTTAGAAAGACAGGTAGCAAAGTCGTCTGGACTAGACAGGTAGGCTGCAATAATCTGGAGCCAGCTTGCCTAAGTTTGAATGCTGGCTCTGCCACTGACTAGCACTGTGATTTCAGGCAGAGTTACCTAGCTTCTCTTTGTGTGTTTCCTCATCAGTAAATTTGGCTGATTTCTTCACTCACCGAATATTTATTATTATCTGCCAAACGGTAGTCTATCTAGGGATACAGCAATGGACCAAGCAGCCCAAAATCCCTGTGTTCATGGAGCTTACCTTTGAAGAAGAGACAACTAAGGAATATACAGAGTATGTTAGATGGGGAAATGTGCTAAGGAGCAAAAGTGAAGCAGGAAAGGGTGTACTTAGTATGTGTTGGTCGGAGCAGAATTAAAGATTTGACAGGAAAGGGCTTGCTGAGGTGATGCTGTGCCTCAAATGATGTATTTGAGAAAGTGGAGAGGGCACTGTGACTAGAATGGAAGAGATATCAGACAGGTGAGTAGGGGATGAGACGAGAGGGGAAAATTGTACTCAGCTGTACTAGGAAACCCTAGTCTCCCTTCTCCTGTGAGTCTCCTTTACTGCTCACACAGTACCCTTCACTTCCAACGCTTCTCATCACCAAGCGTCTGTAGGTTTTTCCCCACGACATTCTCTGCAACACCGGCTGAATGTCCCATAACTTAATTCTGCCACTTTTTATCTGGAAATAACATCAGATCCCACAGCTTGAGGAATCAGTCCCGTAAAACTGTTCCCATCCCACTCAAATGCCGGTTGCAAGCCCATGTTGTCACCTGTGCTTCTGACCCATTGGTTATAAATCTGGGGTCCTGACAACCCCATCCTTGGGTTTGATTAATTTGCTAGAGCAGTTCACAGGACCCAGGGAAACACTTACATTTACCAGTTTATTAAAGGATATTGTAAGGATATAGATGAACAGCCAGATGAAGAGATGTGTAGGGCAAGGTCTGGGAGGATCCCAAGCGTGGGAGCCCGTGGAGCTGGGGTGTGTCATTCTGCGGGTATGGATATGTTCACTGACCTGGAAGCTCTCCAAACTCCATACTGTTGGGATTTTGTGGAGGCTTCACCAGGTAGGCATGATGAGGGTGGGGGGTGGCAGGGCTGAAAATGCCCAGCTTTTAATTATGGCTTGGTCTTTCCATTGACCAGCCCCCATCCAGGAGCCCACTCAGGGTCACATCATTAGAACAAAAGACACTCTTATCACCCAGGAAACTATAAGGATTTCAGGAGCCCTGTGTCAGGAACCAAGGTCAGAGACCAACTATTGGAACAAAATATGTTCCTGGTGCTCCTATCACTTGGGAAATTACAAGGGTTTTAGGAGCTCTGTGCCAGAAACTAAAGGCAGAGACCACTGTATATATATTTTTTTTATTAACTCGTATCACCTTTTTAAGATTGAGAGATAACAAATATAGAGCACTTTGAGCATTGCCTGGCTAAATCAATTACTATTGACACAAGAATGCTGTATAACAAACTAAATCTCAATAGAGTACAATGATAAATATTTTTCAGATCTACGTGTTTGTTACGTAGTTTTTCTGATCTTGACTGGGCTCATTCTGCACCTCCGATCAGCCGTGGGTTGTGTAGGCAGCTCTGCTGATCTTGGCTGAGCTCTCTTACGTGTTTGAGGCTCTAGGGTGGCCAAAGCTCTGGCCGCTTGGCTCTCTTTCACGTCATCGCCCTTCCTCCAGGAGGCCGCCTCGCTTGTTCTGATGGCGGTGGCAGGATTCCATGAGTGTGGGATTATACAAAGCCTTCCTAAGGCCAAGGTTGAGCATTGGAACACCCTCAACTTGCCACATTTTACTAGCTAGAGCAAGTCCTAAGACCAGCCCAGATTTAAAAAATAAGGAAATAGACCCTGTTTTTGATGAGGGGGACAGCAAATTCAAATTAACAGAAGGCATAGATACATAGAAGGATGGAGAACAGAGGCCATTTTAGCAGTTAGTCCACATTAGCACCTAAAAGCTCAATAAATATTAGCTATTATTTTTACATTTGTGAGTTGCCTAGTTGTATTTTGGAGGTTTTCAAATTGAGATTATTCATTTGTAAGAGCCTTTTGTAGATGTTGCAAATTTTTTTTGTCTTTGAATTTTGAGGTGGACTGTTACTGCTTTTTGCTTTTTTGCCCTACAAAAGTTTAAATTTTTACTGCAATAGGGCATATCATTCTTTTTTCCTTTATGACTTCTCCCTCTGGTCTCATGCCCTACCCCAAGATTATAAGTTTTTTAAATCAGCTGGATTTCTTCTGTTATATTTCATTTTTCGCTATTAAACCCTTTCTCTGTCATGAAGACTGACTTTTTTTTGAAAGACGTTTTCTAATTATTATGCAAAACAAAAAGAAAATCAACACAGAAGCTGCAGTAAGTATAAGAGAAAGTTCAGCCTATAAAATACGGGTTTCTGATTCACCATAGCTCACTTTGGAAGACTTGTCCTATTTCACCTACTCTGAGATTATCTACACCTCCTGCGTAGCATTCAGAAGGTACCCTCTTATTTCCCAACCACATTTAGCTGATATCTTTGATACCTATTTTTTTTCTCTGCCTCACGTCGCAGTCAGAATTGTAGTGACTGAAATAATCACAGCTTTGAGGTGAAGCCTGCTTGCTACAGTGCGTAACATATATACTATAAGGGCTACATGGTTAGAGCTTATCATTCTAACACTGAAGATTTTACATATATACAACTTTATGGTTTTCACAGGAATTCTTTTCTGCCAAGGCACAACAGAGAAACACAAATTATTTATGTAAAAATGACGTAGGTGACTGATACTAGATTCCAGCTACCAATTGAACAGATTTTTTTTTTGGAGGGCTCATATTCAGACACTTTTTCATTTTACAGATATTTATTGAGCACCTGTTATGTTATTGTTTAATTTCAATTTCAATGCCACCTTATCCCAAACTAAATTTACAGCCTTCCCTTAACAATCTGCTCTTTTGCTGTTGTTTTCTGTCTCAGTGAACGTTACCGTTTACCCAAATCAGAAGCCTCAAAGCTGTTCCTGGCCTTTTCCTCTCTCTGCTTTTTCCATGAACTGCCAAGTCTTCAAATTCTTTCTCTTTTCTCTATTTGTGGTTATAATCTAAATCTTCACCATGAGTCCCAGCCTCAAGTTTTGCTTCCCCCTAGTACACTTTCCTTATGAAAACAGAGATCCTTACGAAATGCAAATGTGATGTGTCACACTCCAGTTTAAAATTCTTCTTTTGATTGCCATTAATCTTAGGATAAAATCAAAACTCATTCACATGGTTTATGAATCCCTATACATTCTGACCGTGACTTAGCTTTCCCAGCTTCTCTCACTCCATGAACTCAGGGTTTCAGCTGGAGTCCATATGCTCATCTCCTGGCCTTAAATTTACACATGTTAATCCCTCACTTGGAGCATTCTTCTCTTTCCCTATCTTTCCACAGCCTGGCTAATACCTGTCATTCATCTTAAAAGTTGTTGTAAAATATTTTACATAAAATGTTTTATATCTATATATTTAAAAGAATAGAACAAAGGTATCTATATATCCAAAAAGATATTTCTAGTATCTTTGAAGGCTCTCATGATCCCCTTTCCAACCATATCTCTCCTCTTCATCCCAGAGATAATCCGTGTCCTGAATTTACATTTATTGTCCTCTTGCTTTTCTTTAAAATGTAACCACAAATGTATGTTTCCCAAAACAATATATGGTTTAGATTCACATGATGAAACTAATTTGACATGGCTGTGGTTCATTCTTATGGTTGTAAGATCTTTCACTGTATGGCCATTCCAAAATTTATTATCCATTTTCTTGTCAATGAATATTTGGGTTGCTCCCAGTTGTTTGCTATTATAAGCAGTACTGCTGTGAATATTCTTGTAATCTCTCCTGATATATGTTCAAGGATATACACCTAAGAAAAATTGCTGGGTTTGTAGGATTTATATACATTCCCAACTTTACCAAATGATGTCCAGTCCTTTTCTAAAGTGGCGATCCTAATTTACTCCCTTTCCCTGTGTAGCATTAATCAGTAGCCATTGATCCTCTGTCCTTTGCAATTCCTGGTGTTGTCAGACCTTTTACCAATCCAATGGCTGTAAAATGGTACGTCTTGGTTTTTGTATGCATTGCCATTGTTGCTGATGAGTTTGAGCATGTTTTCATGTTTATTTGCGATTTGTATTTTATGCCTGTTTGTGTCTTATGTCCATTTTCCTATTTGGTTGTTTATTTTTTTTCATATTGAATTTAAGTACTGTTTATATATTCTAGATATATTTCATTTGATTTCCATTCAGAAATGCATATTTATAGTGTATTTTGCCTATGCCTGCCACTGCACTAAACTCCTACTAAATCTGATTCCTCTGACAACTACAAGGACTTTCATAGCACACACATTATTATTAATAGTGTTTGTCTTCCTCACTAGTTCACAAGTTTTCTGAGATCAGGAGCCAGTTTTCTGGTTATTGTTCATATCTGTACCTCCAGAACTTAGCATGGAGTTGTTCCCAGAGTAGTTGCTTAACAAATGTATTTTTTGAGTGGCTGGATAAAAAGATGTTATCAGTGATAATAACTGAAAATTCAGCATTCATTCCTGATGTCTAAGGAGGATAGGCCTAGATTTGGCATTTTTATATTGACAATGACAGGTATAACTTTCAGTAGAAACTAAATATTTCAAATCCTATATGAAATAGCTCACTGTGAATTTCTTTATGTGAAAAAAAAAGTTGCCAGAGGAAATTACTGTGTCTAAGTATTAATTTACACCTAGTTGTGTAATAAAAATTACAGAGTCGAGTAATATGCAGTAGGAAACTAACTTAACCAACAGATTTATAGGAATTTTGTGTATATACAAAGTATATGAGGGAAAAGAGAAACCATATATTAAAAGACATGATCTTTGTCATATTCCCTTGTCATCACTGGGAGCATTCAAATAATGACTTGGTACCCCCACAGACCTAGTTGGGAGGTCTATAGAGTAACAGTCTAATTAATGAATCCTCTATATATTAATATATGTTAATATATTATAATATATTATCTCATATATGTTAATATATTAATATATTATAATATATTATCTCATATATGTTAATATATTATATTAATATATTATAATATATATTATCTCATATATGTCAACCCGGATATGGAAGAAACTGGAGGAGGTACCAATCTCTGAAGTACTGGGTCAGAAGAAACCAAGCTGAGAAAGAATAGAAGGTGAACTTCTCATGAGTGGGCCAGGGGCCAGCTCAGGGCAGGGAAACCAGACTCTCTGGACTAGTATGATGTGGGAGTTATTTGAAACTGGGAAAACACATAACTTTGAGCAGAGCAAAATCCTAAGGAAAGCAGAAATACTTGTTAGTCACACCAAGAAGGTAATGACATGCAGCTTGCCCTACCCAGCGGAAAAAGTACCCCAGAAAAGAAGAACCCCAGAAAAGCCATGATGATGAATTCATATCCTGAAATCACATCCCTGTGCTATCAGAACTATACTCCCATAACTGCTCTGAAATAGCTAAAGGGAAGTAAAAACAAGGAAACATTCTCGGAATGGCGAAAAAGACCCACGGCTACTCAGTAAGGTGTATAGCAGCTCATCAAAAATGTTTTTAATGACTTTGAAAAATTGTAAAGTTACAGAAATGGTAGTAGTAGAATGTGGTTGAAACATATATGTAAATTGCAAATCTTCATTCAGTCATGCCACAAATACTAACCGAATGCAGTTACTATATGCCAGGGACTGTGCTAAATATCACGAGGATAGATGTAAAACAAACTCAGACCCTGTTTGCAAGGCACCTAGGTTGGTATTATTTGTTTGTTGAAGTTTACTTTTACTCCCCTCTTTACCATAATTAATGTTTGATGCTTACTTAAAAATATACCTTACAATTAATAAGAAGAAAAGTATATTAGGCAAAAAAATTTTTAAACCATTAGGGTCAGTCTAGTTGTTTTAACTGCGTTCAGAATTTTGCTGTGGACTTTCTAGCAATAAAGGCAAAGGGAAAACATATTGTTAAAAATGATCAGGAACAAAGTTTTTCCTGGTACTGTTTGTGAGATAAATTTATCGTGTAGATGCTTTGTATAGAGGAAATTGAGTAAATGCAATGAATAACAGTTGCAAGAATACTTACTTGGTAAGTGCAGAAGTAGACTTTATAAAGGATATTTCTTATTCTGACTTTTCTTAAAAGGCCAAGGCAGTACAGGCTACTTAGGGTGATAAGGTACATACATAAATAATTAGAATACAAGCTAGAAGGTGATAATTATCACAGAGAGTGACAGAGAAACTGATATGGGAGCTCAGGGGTGCAGGAGATGACTTTCAGGATAAAAGGGAGAGGTGAGGTCGTAACTGCAGGATGGAAGGCTTTGGACATGTGAAGATCAGGGGAGTGGATTTTCAGACTATTTACCCAAATTTAGAAATAAGCACACTGAGTAAGTTAGTTCAATGTCCAAGGCAAACATGCTAGAAATTAATAAAATGACTCCAAGAAGGAAAATATGCTACACCTTAAACTTATGTAATCTTATGTGTGAATTATACCTCAGTAAAGCCTGAAAAAAAAAAACCCCTCAAATCTCAGTATGTAAAGATTTACACCAAAAAAAAAAAAAAAAAAAAAAAAGGAAAGAGGATGTGTAAACCATATAGCTTAGAATAGCTTTAGAGGCAGATCTAGTTTCAAATGCTTGTGTAATCTAAGTCCCAGTTTCTTCAAACCTAATATAGAGATAATATTAACCATCTCTCATAA
Source organism: Camelus bactrianus (assembly GCF_048773025.1). NCBI lineage: Eukaryota > Metazoa > Chordata > Mammalia > Artiodactyla > Camelidae > Camelus > Camelus bactrianus. The sequence goes on from NC_133541.1 coordinate 45,505,898, forward strand.
TTTTTGTAGGGATTACAGCAACTAATGTTGTGAGAACGTCTAGCATGGTGCTTGATACCAAGTTAAGTACATAGTGACATAGTTTCCTCCCTTCCATTCAAGGTAGAAGAAAAATGTAGTCCTAAGGACTTGTACAATTAAGAACTGAGTACAGATCTTCTTTAACTTATGGTGGGCTTATGCCACAATAAACCCATCATAAGTTGAAAATAAGTCAAAATGCATTTAATACACCTAACTTTACCAAACACTGTAACCAAACCTAGCCTGCCTTAAGTGTTCTCAGAACACTTAGCCTACAGTGGGGCAAAGTCACCTGACACAAAGCCTGTTTTAGAATAGTGTTGAACTCCTCATGTAATTTATTGAGTATGGTACTGAAAGTAAAAAAACCGAACAGTTGTGTGGGTATGGAGTGATAGTAAGTGTATCATTTGTTCACCCTCGTGATCGCCTGGCTGACTGGGAGCTGTAGCTTGCTGCTGCTGCCCAGCATCATAGCAGGGGATCGTCTCGGGTATCACTAGCCCAGGAAAAGATGAAATTAACAATTTGAAGTATGGCTTCTAGAAGGTGCATATAGCTTTTGCATTATAAAGCGGAAAATTCTTAGGTTTAGCAATTATCGGTGGAGGACACTGTATTTGTGGATACTGAAGCTCACGAATGCTTTATCAGTGACTGGGGGAAGATAAAAGTGACCTACTGATGAAATTTTTAGGTGACTCTAAGTGAAGGGGAAAAAATTAAAGTTCCAGAGGCTCTCTGCTCGCTGCAACACCATTCTAGTAAGGAGGAGATTCTTAGGAGTATCAAATATGAAGTCTTATATTTAAGCTACACACATCACCTGCCTGAGAACCGGATGCTGGAAGTGCAGCACGTGGGAAAAACTAGAAACTTGAGTTGTTTTCCGGTTCGGTGTGAATTAGCAGCTTGATGTGGCTGCCAAAGAACAAAGGAGGAAAGAGCCACTAATCAGATGACACTTTAATCCTTGGGTGTTAGTTGCCAGATGCAGTGGATACTTCTCAGTCCTGACTTTGCTTGGTGTCCTTGTGACATTTACACTGTTGACCACACATTCTTTTTTTTTTTTTCTAATTTAGTTTAATTTTTTATTGAAGTATAGTTGCTTTATAATGTTAAGTTAGTTTCAGATGTATGGCAAAGTGATTCAGTTTCACATGTATATACAAATCTTTTCTTTTTCAGATTCTTTTTTTTTTTAATAGATTGTTGCAAGATAGTTCCCTGTGCTATACAGTAGGCCTTTGTTGGTTATCTATTTTATATATGTTAATCCCAGACTCCTCTAACTTATCCCTACCCCCTTCCCCTTTGGTAACCATAAGTTTGTTTTTTATGCATGTGAGTCTATTTCTGTTTTGTAAATAAGTTCATTCATATCATATTTTGGATTTCACATGTAAGTGGTATCTTATATTTGTCTTTCTCTGCCTGACTTACTTCACTTAGTGTGATAATCTCTAGGCCCATCCGTGTTGCTGCAAATGGCATTCTTTCATTCTTTTTTGTGGCTGAAATGTATGTGTGTGTGTGTGTGTGTGTGTGTGTGTGTGTGTGTGTGTGTGTGTGTATCTACCACAACTTCTTTATCCAGTCATCTTTCAGTGGACATTTAGGTTGTTTCCATGTCTTGGCTATTGTACATAGTGCTGCCATGAACACTGGGGTGCATGTATCCTTTCAAATTAGAGTTTTCTCTGGATATATGCCCAGGAGTGGGATTGCTGGATCATATGGTAGTCTTATTTGTAGTTTTTTAAGGAACCTCCATACTGATCTCCATAGTGGCTGCACCAATTTACATTTGTACCAACAGACACATTTGCTCAACTTCTAGAGAAATAAATTCCTAATTTTCCTCTATTATGAGCATTCCTCAGATTTCTTTCAAGCTTCCTTTTCTTGACACTTGCCTCTCAAGCTTTGGTTTTTCTCAAGTGTCTATTCGGTCTCTTTTCTGTCTCCTTTCCTTGAGCTGACATACGTACATGCTGAAGTCTGTTCCACACACCCTCCTGTCTGAAACCTTCCCTCAGCCCACCTAGTATGCTCTTTTCCTTTCCCTACTGTTCCAGTCTTCCCTGGTGTTCTTACCTACATACTGTCCTTAGATGCCCCACTTTATGCTAAGAATTGTACACACCTGAAGACATCTGTATCTGTGTCACCCACCTGGAGCCCGCCCTCTCCTTGCCTCCAGGTTCATATATCCAGTTGCCAGATCACCACAATTCCACATCCTGGCATATCTCACAGGCACTGAAAAATCGACATGGCCCAAACTTACCTAGTAATGTTTCTCCAAACCTGACCTTGTTCTTGCACTTTCTGTTTGTTTCAGTATTGCTGTGTTTATCAGTAGTAGTACCACCACCATCTCACACAAATTAGAAACTTCGGCATCCCATCTTTCATAAAGTCCTGCCAGTTTTACTTCTTGGGTATTTCTTGAATCCATGGTTCCCTCTCCCACTTCAGCTACCACTTTTAATTCTAGTGGTTGATCTGAATTGTTGAAGCCTCCTAAAGGATCTCCATTGCCTCCTAAATTTGACTTTCCGCACTTCCCCTCTGAGTGCCTGGCTAAAACACAGATCTCACCCTCTCACTCAGGGCTTCCCATGACTTATGATACAAAGTTTAAGGTCACCAGAATGACATAAATAGCCCATGGAATTTTGTTTGTCATCCTCTCCAGCCATATCTCTTCTCTAATTTCCATTTCTAACTTCCAAATTGGTCGTAATTCTTGGAATACACGGCCAGTGATTGAAAGTGGCCCTTTGCTAGTCCTGTCTGCTATCCCAGGCTTACTCTTTACACCTCTCCACACACCCCACCCCCTCCTTTCCCAGGTAGTTCCTATTCATGCTTCCTCTCCAGGAAACTTGCTCTGACTCCCCAGTCTGAGTATTGTTTCTCTGTCCAACTATAGCTTCTTGTATGTAACTCTGTAGTTGCATTTACAACACTATATTGTTGTTATCTTTGGTACACAGAAAATCAGTAAGTATCTGCTCCATTAACTCTAATGTGTTTTTCTGCCGTATTAGCCAGTAAGCTCCTCGGAGCCTTAGTCATCTTTTCTCTTTAGCAAGTAGCCCGGTGCTCACTTTCTCCTGAATTCCAAATGCCTACTATACATCTCCTCTTGGATGTCTTCCTGGCCTTAGAAACTCGGTGTGTCTAAAATTGAATGTATGTAAAGTTCCTCTTCACCCAAACCCATGGTCATCATCAGAGCCTCCCCCTCTCCTCCCACCTTCATCTCACCAGGTCTTACTGGGTTGCTATAGAAGGGACTCTCAATCTAGATGACCTCCAGTTCTGAAATGCTATTATTCTGTTGGTAAGCAGCAGCTTGGCTGATACAAAATAATAGAACATTTTTAGGTTGAAAGAGGCAGCTTAGTAAATAGCTAATATTTCAGACTCTGGATTAAGATCGCCTTGTTCACATGCTGGATCTACCACTTAACTTAGTTGTGTGACTTTGGCATGATTAACTCAACCTCTCTGTCCCTCAGTTTCTTCATCTATAGACTGCCGATTAAATGAGATAATGCATAAAAGCACTTAGTGCCAGTACATGGACATAATTAGCACTTCATAAGTGCATGAACAACTCTGCATTATATTCAAGTAGATGCTTTCCCTGCTTTCACTGTGACTTGCAAATCTAAAGGACTTAAGGCTGGTAATTATTCATCTTTCATCTTTTTAGAAATTGTTTTGAAAACCTGTCTTTTATCTTTTATTGGTGAGGAAGATTAGCCTTTTGATATATAGGCAAAGAATTTGAAATCATTTTTGTCATCTTAAAGTAAAATCTGCTAAGTATGCTTATGTACTGTAGAAATGCAAGGCATCATTGTTTTCTTTTTCTCACCATAGTCTGTGGATTTACTCATTTCTCACATAAGTTAATGACAGTTGTCTTCTGGGGGTTGCTGTGCCAGACCAGCAGGAGCACTGGGACACAGCAAGGATCTTCACAGAGCCATCTAGGCTGCGCCTTGTGATTTTGTCTCTGTCTGTCTCTCAATAAGGACAAGAGAGAATAAAGAAAAGTAGCAGACATTGATGAGGTACTAGATTAAAAGCTGTGGACAACTTGAAGAGAACGGCAGAACTGCCACAGTGTTTGGTGTGACTGGTGATACAGTATAGTGCTTAATAGCACTGACTCCAGAGCTAGGCTGCCTGCGTTACCACTTCTAGCTATGTGACCTTGGGTAAGTTATTTGACCTCCCTGTGCCTCAGTTTCATCATTTCTGATAGTAGAGATAGTAATAGAGTCTATATCGCAGTGTTATTGTTCAGAGGGTTAAATGAGTTAGTATATGTAAAGCCACACTGCTGTGTAAATGGCTCACACTGTTGTTATTATTGATGGTAGCCGTGGTGGTGGTTGGCAGTGGCCAAACAGCAGCTAGAGGCTTATTCGTAACTAGCTAAAGTATTTGATAGCTGTGCTTACAGTTGTCAGCCTCAAGGTTTAGAATCTAGAAAGCAGAATCACTTTGAATCTTCTCTTATAATCCATTTATCGCAGAACATTCGCTGTCTCTGCAATAAAGTTAAATGCTTAAGCACAGGCCTTTAGTTAATTATTTGTGATTTAGCATCACTGAGCTTCATCTTAAATTAGAGGACTTGAACTAGCTGGTTTCTTAGACCCTTTCAACTGTGAATTTATGAAATCTTCATTTTTTGATCAAATACATTTATTCTCACTTGTGCTCTAGTTTCCCCTTGGGGTTGGCTCCACTTATGATCCCTTTTAATATGCTTGTCAGCATGAGTGTTGTCTTAATGTTGAATTTGTATGTTTTTTAAACAACATATCTGAATTTAGAATAGCAGCTGGAGCTAAGCACATGAACAGTTATTTTTTCTACTTTTTATTATGTAAATTTTCAATCATAAATAAAAGTTAAGAAATTAGTATAATGAACCTCCCCATTAGCAAGCTTCAAAATTGTCAGCTCACGACTCTTTTCATATACCTCTCCATCCACTAATTATTTTGAAACATATGCCCAACATTATATTACTTGAATCATAAGTATAATCGTAAGTATTTCCATATATAGTTCTAAGAGATAAATTCATTTTCCAAAAATACATGATCACAGCACCATTGTCACATGTAAAAATAATAAACACCTATTTGTGGTTGAACCAGTCTTTAAAAAGAAAAGCAAACTAGATATTAGCCAGGCCTAGGATGAGGATTTAGGCGTCATCATTTTTTTTTTTTAATTTTTATTTTTTTAGGGAAGGGAGGTAATTACTTTTATTTATTTATTTTGACAGAGGTATTGGGGATTGAACCAAGGAACTCGTGCATGCTAAGCAGGCACTCTACTACTGGGCTATACCCTCCCCCAGGCATCATTATTCACTCAACAAAATATCCACATGTCAATGACCCAAAAAAAAAAAAGCCTGAGTGTTAAATAATGTACTGAGGAGAGAAGACTCTCCTGAGTAATTTACTAAGAATTTCAATTCTAGAAAGTATGCCCCAAACACCAATTAAATGTGCCAGAAGCAATTTATTCATCCTCCTAGAGAAAAATAAAAGCAGAATGTCTTTTTTTGAGTTGTGGTTTTCCATGGTAGACCCTTTACTTATGAATTATTAAAGAAGCCTTGATTTCATTTGTGACACAGCACTTGATTTTAGATGTTCTGTGGTCTCTGGTGGCTTTACTTAATCCAGTTAAATGTCTTAATAAGAAGAGTCATTTTTTTCATGTCCATTTATAATAAATTTGTTTTAAAAACTGTAATTATAAAACTACTTGTCCTATACAGAAAGTTAGGAGAAAATCAATTAGACTACTATCTTCTTCTGCTGCTTATTTTTCAGAACCTGAGATTTTCTATTTCATTCTTTATAACCTTAGTAATATGAACCTTTTCTAAAAGTTGTTTTTTTAGAGCAGAAATATTATAAATATTTCTAGTGTCACATAATTCTTCACTTGACCTTAAGCAGTTTCTAACATTTTTAATCTTCATTCCTATTTGTTGGAAAAGATGACTTTGAATAGTCCCTTTTCATTTATTTACAATGAAATTTGGAAACAACTTATTTCCATTACATTCCAAAATCTAAAATAAAATTGCCTTTTTTTAAAATGGATCACTAACATTTTAAAAAAGAGTTGAAAGTAAGTCATTTATTCCTAGGGGAGCCTTTGTATGATATAATTAGTCCTATCTTTAAGCCTTATCTATAGAGGAAGTTGTACACAACTGAGATTGTTTGTGGCACTTTTCCAAAATAGTATGTTTTCATGATATAAGACCAAGATTGGACCATTATTGTTGCACTGATCATTTTAGTCTTCAAATTTAAATGCTATGTTTTTGAGTACAGAAAAATGGATGGCACAATGAAAGTGGGTAATGCTTTTAACTTTATCAGATGCTGGAGACTTCTCAGAATAAAGGCCACTGGAATATCTCCATGTTTAGGGTAGTTCTGCTCTGAACTCAAAATATTTGGAGCTGAGTTCATGGTGTACATTTATGTGAATGGCTGTTTATGTGAGATACACTGCGTTACCTTGGCAGGAGTAATTTGAAAGTTCCATCTTTTCATAAAGTCTTTTTTTTTTTTCTCTAGAGCTGCTGAACATTTTCTGCCCTGTCTAAAAATTACTTTCCCATACCAGCAGGTGGAAGCAAGAGCAGTCAAATTGTACTTTGCTTTCTAAGTACACTGGCATGTCCTGTAGATAATCTATCCATGACTCAGAGTATCTTTATGATACATCCCTCACTTTAATTACTTTTCTTCAACAACTTTATTGTCTTAGCACCTCTCTTGATTGCTTTATCAGCTTATTTACTTAGTGTCTGAGGCTGAACTTAATAGTCATTCTAAGACAGGCTAATTTAGATTTTTCATTGCTTGTACTCGATTAAACATTTACAACACAAGCAATGTGCTGATACATTCTTCCACATTCGCCAAGAAATAAAAAGATGACTAAGACCTGATCTGCATTCTCAAACAGCTTACATTCTAGTAGAATTAGAAGGAGGCTGTCTTCTTCATTCCCCTCTGGCCTAGGATAACATACCACTCAGCCTTCCTAGTGTACCTCCAACTAACCTATGGTCGGCATTCAGTATTCACACAGTTTTTAATTTATTCAACAAATATTTACCGAGTACTAGGTACTATATAGGGGCTTAGTTTATAAACATATTCTTTTTCTAACAGATTTTTTTTTAAAAGATCAAAACACTCTTCACAGAATTATCATTTATTTTTAAATTTCTCAGTACAGATTATATAGAGAAAGTTGACATATAAACCCTAAAATATTAAACTGAAGGATTTAGAAGTTAGAAGTAGCTAACGTGAGTAACATTTCCAGAAATATACATAGAAGGCCTTCCACAAACATTAGTTGAAATAAAATAAAAATAAGATATTCTCTATCAATTCTATTAGCTGTTTACTGACAACTAATAATAATAATAAAGTATTTTATACAAAGGATATAAAAGAAAGAGAAGAACCAAATTCTAAAGTGTGTGTGTTTGTGTGTGTGTGTAAAGAGAGAGAAATTTAAGAACCTCCCCGAGGTAGTTACTTGCTCTGTTTTCTAAATTCCCCTTTGCTCTATTTGTATAAAATTTGCTGCCTGGATTCACATCCATCTCTATGTCTCTTCTTTACAAGTCTGTAAGCTCCCAGAAGGCAATAACTATGTCTTATCTTTGTAACTTCAGCAAATATTTACTGAAGGAATGACTGAATCAACCAATTTACTTTATGAGAAATCCCTTTATAACAAGCCTTTTTAGGGGGGAATATAATCTACAATTTAGGTATAATCATAGATGATAGTAACAAGTCAATATATCTTATCTGAGAAATCACCAGGGAATAAAGAAGTAGCAATTGTTGCACAGAAAATTTCTTAGAATGCCTCAGCTAAATTTCATCTAAAAGAAATGTAGATTATTTGTTTGCATGAGTACTTCAAGAAAGTGTTTGCAGCTTCTAGGAGTGCTTTATCAAAAGTGGTTTACTGCTTACCTAAGAATAGTTAGTCATCTCAGCCATTAAAAAGAAAGAATGGAATAGTGCCATTTGTAGCAACATGAATGGACCTAGAAATTATCACACTAAGTGAAGTAAGTCAGACAGAGAAAGACAAATATCATATGATACCACTTACAGGTGGAATCTAAAAAATGATACAAATGAACTTATTTACAAAACAGAAACAGACTCACAGACATAGAAAATAAAGTTAGCAAAGGGGAAAGCGAGGGGAGGGATAACTAGGAGTTTGGGATTAACAGATACACTCTACTATATATGAAATAGATAAACAACAAGGTCCTACTGTACAGCACAGGGAACTATATTCAATATCTTGTAAAAGAATAATTATATATATATATATATATATATATATATATATATATATATATATATATATATATATAAGTGTATAACTAAATCACTGTGCTTTAGACCAGAAACACAACATTGTAAATCAACTATGTTTCAATTAAAAAAAAATAGTTAATCAAAGGAGTCTGGAAAAAAATGAGGCCTGGGTACAAACGGTAGCCATCAGGTTGTCCCAGTTTGAGTTGTTTTACTCTTTGGAAATGGATGACTAAAAGCTGCCCATGCCTACACAGCCTGTTTTTCAGAGCTGCATGAAAGCTGAAGTGGGGCACTCCTCCACAACCCTTGCAGGAGTCCTTCAGGGAGCGGAATGGGTAACAAATCAGACAAGTGATGTCAATGTGTATGCTTTAACTGCCTATCTTATTCTCTCCTCGTTACAAGCAGGATGAAAGCTCAGGGAGTTGCAAGTGGTAAGAAACCTGATGTTTTCCTTTTCTAGGATGCAGGTGCAATGGGAGTATAGCACAGTAGTTAAGAATATGGGCTGTGTAGTCAGGCCTGGGTTTAAATCCCAGCTCCGCCCCTGCTGTGTGACCTTGAGCAAGCTACTTTACTTCTCTGTGCCCAGTAAAAATGGGTTAATAATACCTGCCTCTTGCCTTGTTCGGAGGATAGAATAAGGAAAGGCATGTAATAAACTCTTGATGTCGCACCTGGCACATGAACAGACTCTTAATATATATTAGGGTTGATGATGATACTCATCATTCATATTCGTGACGTGTTTCTAAGTTAGCCTAGATGAAGAGTGGTAAACTGAGATTGGGAATTGTGAGAAAGATCAAGTTTTGGACATGCTGAATTTGAGATGTCTGTGGATCTGGAGCTCCAGCTTGAGATCTGGCTGGAATCCTGCGAGATACCCAACTTTTTTGAATGGTTTCAGGAGGAGAAGCCAGCAAAGGAGTCTGAGAAGAAATGGTCAGAGAACTGGAAGAAGGACTAGGAAAGCAGGAAAATGACATTTGCCAGAGCATTTTTGGTGTGCTAGCGTGGAAGAATTAGTTATAGGCAAGGAATTGAAGAGAGTAAATGGGAAAATTGCAGGACTGAAAAGCTGAAGACCATAGGTTGGAGGACACACATTTTTCTTTAAAACTCAGGAATAAAATGGGAATAAGGAGAGATATAAACACATTTGATCATACTTAATTACATTTTCTGTAAACTTAGAAACAAAGCTGGAATGATCTTTCTGGACATTAATTCCACTAAAGAACATCAAAACAAACAATTTTGGCTAAGAATGTAAATCTCTGTTTACTTTTAAAGTTGACTTATTCTTAGGCATTTAACTTTAGAACATTCTGTTCATAAAACAGTTGGATCCTAAGCCAAATTAAAAGGCCCACAAATGAAAAAGCTATTGTCTGGAACTCTAGTAACTTGAATACCAAACGCTTACCTTTGTTAAGGGCTGTGCGTACCCAAAGCGGAGGGCTCATTAACTGTTGAGTACTGCTCCTGTCTCTGGTTCCCCAGTGTGGCAGTTCATTCACAAGAAAAACCTTTGGCAACTTTCAGGATGCCTGCATATCCATTATATGCCATTCTATCCAACCTGTGTCATCTTCCCTAATTGGATATCAGGACTTTTTATAATACTCCATGGAAGTTAAACTCTCTCAGATGGAACTTGTATTTTGGACATATAGATAATGGAAGAAAAGTATTAAACAAATAACCTTAAGTGGAATTTGGGGGGTAAACTTGTTAAAATATAAATATACCACAAACTATGTTAATTTCAGGGCCTACTAATATCACTGAAACGCAGTCTCTGTTCAGGGTCTGTTGGAGACACAGCTGAGTAAATAGGTGAATACTATGCAGTGTGATAAGTGCTTTGATCACTGTACATGTGGGATAGTTTAGGAGCACAGAGGAAGAATTAATAAAACAGCTGTAAGTAGTTACAGAAGGCTTCCTGGAGCCAATGAAATCTGAGCTGAGATATAAAAGGTAAATAAGACATGATAGAAATGATGTTTCTCAGGAAAGGGAGAGGAAAGGTATTCCAGGCAGAGGGGGAAACATTGGAAAGGCCTGAAGAGAGCCTAACAATTTTAGGGAGATGTGAAAGTAGTTATTTATGCCAAGAGCATAGATTCAAGGGCAGAAGGGTGGCAATGAGAAAGCCAGTGACATAGGGGCAGATCCAGAGGGCCTTGTATAAGTAGCTTGAACTTGATCCTGAAGTCAGTGAAGTCAGAACTTGATCCCGAACCATGGCACTGAAGGAAAGTGCCATGACAAGATTTACATTTTAGAAGAATTACTCTGCAGGCGATCTGGAAGATATGTCAGAAGGCATCTAGAAAGTCCTCTAGGTTTTTGACTTGGGCAACTGAATGCATGCTGGTGATCTTAATTAAGATAAGGAATACAGGAGGAGGACAGGTTTGGTTCTAGGAACTAAGGAAGGTCGTCACTTTATTTTTGGACACAGTGGATTTGAGGTGACCGTTGACATCCAGGTGGAGCTATCTAATAGGCATTAGATATGTGAGTCTAAAGCTCAGGAGATTGGAGCTGGATATACACATGTGGAAGTCTTTAGCTATAGGTCGCATATGTAGCCACACAAGGGGACCGGAACACCTAGAAGGGTGTATAAAATGAAAAGAGAAGAAAAAAGAGCATGGAACTGAATCCTGAGGAATACTGGGGAATCCTAAAGAAGAAGATAAAAGAAGAGCAGATGGTGGAACTTGTGAAGATACAGCCAGAGACATAGAATGAAAAGAATTATTATCACAGGTGCTAAGGGAAGGGAAAACTGCAAAAAAGAGGGAGTAAAAAAAGGGCTTGCAACACTGTCAAATACCACAAAAAGTCAAGATAGGTAAGTACTGAAGAACATCAGTTGGGTTTAATAGAAATTGGGACCCTGCTGAGAGCAGTTTTCATTTTTTATGAGGCCAAGACCCAGACTGAAGTAGATTGAAGAATCAAAGATAGATGAGAACATGAAGACAGCAAGGCTGGCTCAACCATTCTGAAAAGTCTTGGTGATGAAGGGAAGGGGAGAAATAGAAGGTGTTTTCTAGTGAGAGACCCAGGATCAAGGAAGTTACTGTTTTGCTTTATTTAGATGAAGAAACTAAGGACTCAGGCATGTGTATGTGTGTAAAGAGACAATACAAAGGAGATACTTAAAATTCTTCTCTTCCCAGAAGAGGTGAGAGAGGACCCAAGCACAGAGTGAGAAATTGGACAAGACAGATAGCCTCCTCTACTAGTTAGGAGAAAAGAAGAAAGGGTGATTATCAATGTAGCTATGTTTCTAGGTGGGAAATTGAGGGAATTTCTGTGTAATGGCCTCAGTAACATAGGCAGCAAGGTCAGCTAGCAGCAGTGAGAGCTCTGAGAAATGTTGGGAGGCTGGTCATAGTTTGAAATAAGTGGTGTGGGGAATGAGAGGCAGACCTTGATGGATGGATTTTCTTAAAGCCTTGAGAGTCCAGCTCGAATCAGAGACCATGATATAAATGCATCAACATCTACCACCTTGTTCAGTAATCTAGATGTAAGAATAGGGAAGTTAAAATGGTTCGGGGCAGAGATTTTTTAAGGTGGATATAGCAGAAGGACTAGGAGCAGGGCAGTTTGGGTTTTAGAGAAGGATGTGGATTAATACATAAGGCTCACTTCTCACATTTATGTAACCTGGGACAATAGTCCAATTGGGAGTCCACCCTGGCCCCCTCCTGTACCTTGAGGGGCCTCACTTGTGCATGGACACCCCCACCTGTAAGTTCAAGCTCCAACCACACTCTCTCCTACCTATGACACCCCTCAGTCCAACAGGTGTACACTGTACCAATGGTGCAGTTCAACCTCAGGAGTGCTGACCCAGGGAAGGAGCCCATATAGGCTCTGGGAGCCATTTGAGCAAGGAGTCCCGGAGCCCTGGCTGCTCAAAGCATAGTTGTGTGGTGGGCAGGGGCGAGGCTCTGCATGGGCACCTCCTCTTAGTGCTTTTGATCAGAGTGCAGGTGGAGGAAGGCCAGGGTGGGCCCCTCAAAAGTGTGGTAATTCCCCAGGTCTAAGTGGAGCTGCAGAAAAAGCCTGTTAGAGTGAGGAAAGGGAAGGATCAAAGGACCTGAGATCGAAATGAGGTTTAAAAAAAAAAAAAAAGGTCTCATAGCAATAGCGAAATGGAACCTAAAAAGTTAGAAGGTTGTGGTCAGAGAGTGGAGTATCAGAATTTGTCATTTCTTAGGAGCATCTGCAAGTGGTGGTAAGATTCTTGGAGTGAAGTGGGTCAAGACACTGAAGTTAAGGGAGTGGTCTAGCTCATCCCTCTACCCTTAGAGTCTCCATGGCGTGATTTTGGAGCTTAAGATGGAAAGGCTATAGAGCCAAATCTTTGATAAATGTGAGGGAGTAGCAGAGAGATCATTTGATGGCAGCGAGTGGTCCAGGAAGTCAACAGCCTCAGAGGAGTAGGGTTGTGACACAGTAGTGATTTGGAAACTGCTGGGGATCTAGGAGAAAGTTCACCCTGTCACAAGGCCCAGTAGCATGAGAAGCCTGAAAGAAGGAGAGGCTTCATAGTGGAGGTGATGTTCTCCAGGGAGGTTTCAGTTAAGACAGAGTGGGAAAGAGAGTGTTATGTGAAGAGACTGGGGATGTGAGAAAGTTGAAGTTTGAGTATCAGGAGAGAGACTGGGACTATGGGAGTGGTTCACCAGTTGGAGATGCTTTAACCTTTGGGATAGTGGCAGGAATATGAGAGAGAAAAAGACACTTACAGTCAAGAGAAAACAGTAAGTTCACATGTTTTTGATATGTGGAGGGACTAGCACCAGGAATCTGCAGGTCAAATTTTGTAACTTGACCTCTATCTTGGTAAGCACAGCTAAGATTAACTCCCGGTTATTAAAAAAAAAAAAAAAGATTTGTAAAATTTAAACGATCTTGTAGAAAAGCCTTTTTTATATTTTAATTATATTGTTGGTACCTTTTGGCCCTGCTTCTTGTGGAAAGAACTAAAAGTCTTTTCTACTACACTGATGCTCATGAAAATAGTGCTTCCTTAGACGTATTTCTCAGAATGGTGTTAGGATTGAATAAGTGTTTTTAACACTGCCTGGTACGTAGGAACTATTTAGTAAAGAGTTCTCCCTTCCTCACTTGCTCTGTTCTTTCTTTCCTCCAAAGAAGACACTGAGGGAGCTGCTTTGTGAGGGGAAGGAGAAAGGATACCCATAGGAGGGAACAGGCGCACATCTCCTTCCTGAAGTGAGATCGTCTGGTGTGGCACTGTCCACTAGAACTTCCTGCAGTGATGAAAATGCTCTCTGTCTGTGCTGCCCAGTGTGGTCGCCACTTACCGTGGTGGCTGGTGAGCATTTGAAATGTGCCTACTGCAACTGAAGAACTCAGTTTTTTATTTTGTTTACTTTAAATTTAAATAACCACATGTGGCTACTGTGCTGGACAGCACAGATGTAGCAGACAGAGTGCTCCTTGGCTGAAGGCTTCATGGTAGAAGTGGGCTAAGTGCCTGAAGGAGCAGGTAAGCCTGGAGGAGGCACGTGGTGAAATCCGAAATTAAGGAGCCCTATGTACTCTGATGAAAGGAGCCCGGACTTGAGCTGTGGCCTGTACGTTGTAAGAAGAGGGGTGACTTAGTTAAGTCAGTGGCTGAAAAACACAACTTTGTGAACACTAGGAATCAACATTAGAAAGGAATGGTTCTGACAAAGTAGCCAGATGAGAAATAACTAAAAGAAACATAAGGTGGGGAGCGGGTATAGCTCTGTGGTGGAATGCATGCCTAGCATGCGTGAGGTCCTAGGTTCAATTCCCAGTACCTCCACTAAATAAACAGACAAATAAACCTAATTACCCCCGCCTCCCAAAAAAAGGAACATAAAGGAATTCCAGTCAGGGGAATGAGGGAGGGGTTGATGAAATGCAGCCCTCAATAGCAGCTTGTAGAGAAACATTAGTTCCAAAGTAAATTCTAGGAATATTTGTTAAGTATTTCAAAGAATTGGGGCCAATTTCAGGAAATACCATGCGAACCACGTACTACAACACAGTAACACTATAAGGGAAGAGTGGGAACGTGGATTAAATGTAAATTCTGAGGAAATGGAAGTTGTAATATTTAACACAGTGGAGTTTCTCTCTAGTCCTGGCTCTGATAAAACACTTCCCTGTATGGATGTTTATTTGTGGTGATGAAGGGAGATGGTGTTGGCAGTAATGTTTTAGCCATGTCAGCGCCATCTCATTTCAAATATATCAAACATCTGCTGTGTGCTCAGCAGTGTTCCGGGGTTGTGACACAAGAAATGTACAGTGGCTATTGTGAGGGAAAGTCCTAGTCTAACTTTTAATACAACACAAACAGTGGAACAGGTGGATGACAGTTATTTAAGTGTCTAAAATGAATGGCACAGATAAAAGGTGATAGAAGGTCTGTATGAACTGGAATGGTCAAAGACACCTTGGTGGGAGGGAGTGGAGGCCTTTAAATTATGCTTCAAAAGAAAATGAATCCAGCAAATCAGAACATTTCTGAAAGTGTTTTGCTAAACTTTTTAAGACATTCCATAAAGTGTTTTGCTAAACTTTTTAAGACAA
Source organism: Camelus bactrianus (assembly GCF_048773025.1). Lineage (NCBI taxonomy): Eukaryota > Metazoa > Chordata > Mammalia > Artiodactyla > Camelidae > Camelus > Camelus bactrianus. Next base: position 45,520,984 of record NC_133541.1, read on the forward strand.
TAATTAACTCAGAATAACTGTGGCATGCTCATTTGTCCAAATGAAATTCTGCAACCCGGTGATCTCTATCAAAATCTGCCCCATTTATTTCCTCTCGCTAAGTACTTTATTTGTTTTTTAGACACAGGAGACCAGACCCATAACAAATGCATTTTCCTGTCAATTCCACTGAGGTATTCTGTATTATTTCTTGGTTAGAAATTTCACAGAGTTGGATGTTGAAAAGTGCTTTAAAGACGAAGGAGAAAATGAAGACAGTGTGGTTGCAACTGAAGTAGCAGAGAGCCTGGAAGTTTATAGGGGAAAAAACCTAGTGTTTAATTAGACAGTAGGAATCTCAGATTTAATCTAGATTTTCATGTTCAGGTAATTGCACATTAGAACTCCTGTAAAGAAAGACAGAATCACAGTATGTTGCCTGCTTTCAAATTTTGTAGCTCTCAGTTGCAGAAAATCAATAAAAAAGCCTCACCAGATTCTCAAGGGTGTAAGCACAGTTGTTAGAATGACTGCAGGTGCACTGGTTTTCCCCCCAAGTCCGGTTCTCCAGGGCTGCAGAGCCTGAACGGGAGGAAGAGGCAAACATACCAGCATCTGAATGAGCCTGAAATCATAATAAAAGAGAAGAGGAGGGATACTCAGCAAAATAAAATGGAAGAGGAAAAGCAGAGACGATGCAGAGACAAAAATTCTCAATAGATCAAACTATTTTAGTTAAAAGTATAAGGAAATCCTGTCTCCATTCATTTTCTTTGGTAACAAGAATTATAAGTCCTGAAAGGAATTGAGGCAAAATCCCAGAAGGCAAGAAGATAAAAAATTTCCATGTGTTCTGTTGACCCATGAAATCATGATTTCTAACTTTTGTCCCTTTCTTTTTACCCCTTCCACACTTAAGGAATAATACTACTTTAAGGAAGGGGTGGTAGCTTTTCATTACTTGCAACAGAAACTGTGCAAGTGTGGTTATGGGAATAGCTGTTCAGCCGAAATGGAGGTGCTGACATCTTTATCAGCTTACCTGAGTTGAAATCAGGTGTGCTGTGACATAACAATCTTTTGATAAATGTCAGGAAATAAATGAAGACCAGTGGAGGTTATCTTATCAATGGAATGGTTGATATAATTTTCTTTTAAAGCTGTTTAACAGTAATGAAAATTTGTCCAGAATAATTGGTTTGTACTGAGAGGAATGGTGAAAAGAACACGGTACTGAGATGCAGAAATCTTATGTTCTGTTTGTCTGTCCTGTCACTATTCCTTACCTCAGTAATCCCGTGGCCAACCTCTTCACTGGAACTTCCTTGGAAGCCCAACCAGTCATGGCCAAGGCCTCAGTCATACGTATCCATGAGGGGTTAAGGGAGTAATTGTTTTGGAAATTTTCAGCCAACTCCACACACTGGACTTCATATCCCTATTATGTTGGGCCACCGCCAAGCATGTAAGACCCTCCAGTCAGCCATCATTTCTTATACCCTGACCTTCATACTCTGTTTTTTCTGAGCTCATTCCTTTATCAATTTTTATTCCTTTGTCAGTTAAGATCCTGTATGAAGCAAATAGCATAAAACCACATTTGACCTGGCATAAACAATAGACTCACATAACTGGAAAGTCTAGCTCTAGGTCAGGCTTCAGACTTAGTTGAGCTAAGGGGTCAGTGATGTCAGTAAATATTTGGTTTCCTTCCTTTATTCTTCCGTTCACAGTGTTTAGTTCATCGTAAATTAGGTTCCACTCTTTCTCATAAGGTGGATGCCAGCTGCAGTAAGGACACAAGTTTGCTTAGGTACACTCGGCAGGAACGAGGCCCCTTTCTCTCACAGGAGCTCGAAGGGCAGGGGCAGCCACCTTCAGACCATGAACTTTGTGGGGGATGCATGAGAACTGGGAGGAAAGTGTGTGGTAATCAGATGGGGGAGGAGGTAACGGCTGGACAACCAGCACGTCCTCATCTATCGGTTATACTCTAGGACTCCTCCTTTGTTATTTCTGGAGTCCTTGTAGCTTAGTAAGCAAACCCCTCCATTTCCATACTTTCTGGATCCTCTCTTCTCTTACCCTTTCCTGAAATCCACTCAACCCTGAGGAAAATATTTCCCCACATCCCTCTTTCTTCCCCACCCCAGACCACAAAGAAGGAGGAAAGATCCACATCTTGGTTCCCAGACTCCTGCCTCGTCTCCAGTTGTGCTCCCAGACCAGCATTTGTTCACCGTTGTGTAAAACACCTTCAAGGCCCACAGTCTGGTTTTGCCATTCTCTACCCCGGCTCGTGTGTCCTCTCCCACCCACCTGGTCTTTCCCTTCATTCTTTGAAGGTTTTCATTCCTTTTCCACTCCCAGGCCCAGCTGTCAAGCTGCTGACTCCAGTGTTCACACAGACTGTCTGTCCAATACGAGGCTGTCGGTTCTTTGCTCTTTTCAACTCGTTTATATCAACCATCCACTTCTAGAAAAATATCTAGGTTCTGTCAGGCTTAACCTCTGATTTCTTAAATTCAAACATCTCACTTTTTTACTATACCCTAACTGCTTCTGTTTTACCTGTTTCATTGATTTTACCCAGAGTTTAGTATCTTCCTGTCAAAAACAATTTGCTCTGCCCATGGTTTATATACTGTTTCTTCCGACCTCCATTAGGACCTTGCTCTGTATGTCATTTCATAATTAATTTTAAAAATTGGTTTCAAATAGAATCATAAGAAAATGATAAATAGCTCAAACGATGTATTCACACGAGATATAAATGTGTATTTATTTTCATATATTTTAATGTAGGACCAAGGCCTTTTTGTTAAGTGTGAATCACTTGATTGGCATTCCTCACTGTCCTTGTATAAACTCTACCGAAAATTTTTCATTTCCAATTTCAGTTTCTTTAAAGTAGAACAAGAACACTCCAGACATATATAAGTAATCTGAATTTAGAAGCCTTCTGAATCTTCATAATTCTTTTCTCAATCTTCTGTAACAGCAGTTCTGGTGTGTTTTTTTGGGGGGTGGGGTTAGCTTTTTAGTAACTATCTTTCTAAAAAGTATTCCCCATATGGTTTACCTAAACAACAGATTATTCTTTTTGCATGCATTTAATCAGTTAAATATTTAAATTACATGGTAACCAGTGTAATAGGCATAAACAGATTTAGGAACAAACAGACTTAACTCTTGGTAAATATGTAAACTGGTTGAAGGAAAAATGAGGAAATGCATTAGAAAATAGTCTGCCAATCGTGAGTGTAACCATCAGCCAGTAGGTTTCACATGGGGGACATCAGTTATTGTGGAGACAGTTAAGGGGTCAGTATTCTGGTTTCTCCTGTGTTAAAATGCACCCTCCTGTGTCTCAGCCCCTTTTCTCTTATACTGCGTTAGGTCTCCTTGTTTTCACAGCCAGCTCTGTGGGGAATTGCTGAGCTATGCTCTCTCTGGCTCTTCACTTCTCTGTAGCCCCCAACCACAGAAATCTGACTTCCACCCCTGCGACTACCCCACTGACACTGCTCTTACCAGAGTCACCAGTGACATTCCTGCTGCTAAATTCAGCAGAGAGCCTTCTGTCTTTGAGATTTGTACAGCATTTCATACTGTTACTCACTCCCTCCGTTTTTCAGTTTTACTTTTCACAATTCCTAAAGCCCATCCTACTTGGTTTTCCTTCTACCTTAATGATTAAACTAGAGTTAGAGCTCAGTTGTTCTTCTGTTCTTACTCTGCAGATTCCCTTGGGCCAGTTCAACCACCCATGTAACTCCAATTACCGTTTAGTATTAATGAATTCCTCTTACATGTGCCACAGCTGCTTCAGACTTGACAAATCCAAACTTGAATTTTTCTTTCCCTCCCCCCCCGAAAGAGCCTCCTCCTTCATCTAAATTCCCTTTTTTAGCAACAGCACCTCTGTCCATCTCTCCAGTTCCAATATAGAAGTCTGGACATCATCTTTTGTTCTCTCACCTCCTCCTGACATCCATTCAGTACCAGATCACACTGATGCTACTTCCTGAATATCTTTTACATCACTCCAGTTCCCTGTGTTTCCTAATTAGGTATACTATAATATTATTCCCCAGTTACACTTGGAGCTTTCCTTTCAAATGATCCCTGTTTTCTAAACATTTCAACTCACTATAATTTGAGTGATTTCTCTAAAATGCATATCTTTTCTCATCTCTCACCCGATTAAAACCCTTTAGTAGCTCTCTCATTGCTTTCAAAATAAGTCTGAACTCTTAAATGATTCCCAAAGCTATTCATTCTCTAGTCCCACTTAACCTTTTCAGACTTCTCTTGCCTTACAGCCTTTGGCCTTTGGATAATTTCTGCATCTTGTGTAGATCTTGTCTTACTCTACTCCTTCTAGAAAATCTTTCTAGAAACGCTCCTTCTGTGGTCTTTCAAAGTCCTCCCTGTTTACCCTATCATGACACTCATCTCAATGTAGTACAATTGCCTGTTTATCAATTTGTCTTCTCCACTGTATTATAAATAGCAGGGTCCCAGTCAATTTGCCTTTTTTAACGGGTGCCTGTTACAATGACCAGACACAGTGCATATTTATTTGCAAAACAAATAACATTAAACAAGTCACTGCCTCTCTGAGCCTCAATTGCATCATCTGTTAAAAAGGAGTATTGTCCTGTCTACATTATAAGGTTGTTTTGGGGTCTTGTACGATAATAGGAAGTAAGTTTAGCACTGTGGTTAGAAGAGTGGGTTCTGGATCTGTACTACCTGGTTTTTAATCCTAGCTTCCACCATATAGCCAGCTGTGTGACCTTGAGCAAATTACTTAACTTCTCTCTATGCCTTAGTTACCTCTTTGGTTAAATGAGAATAACCACAGTATCTGTCTCAGAGGGTTGTTGTGAGAACTGAGTTAGTAAATAGAAAACATTTAGTACAGTGCCCAAACACAATAAATATTACCTATTAATTATAATATTTTTATTCATAAGCTCTAGAATTATACATTATACATAATTATATGTTATAAATGTATGTACACACATATGGCATCAATTTTTAGTTTCATTGTTTTAAGGGGGTAAAGGAAGGGTATCATGATTCTTAATTTTTTTCCTTTTCTCTTTTAGGATAATACCATAGTTATACCAGAGTTTATTTTCCAAGTCTTAAATTCAAATTGCCATAGTTGATTCTCTTGAAATTTTGGTAAAACATTTTTAAAATTATTGTTCCATATAAAAAGAGAATTTTGAAAATGTTTCCTTGCTGAATCTCAAAATATTTTTTGAGTCTACATACATAGTAGGTAGACATTAGCACAGGAAAAATGTTTAAATAAGAACGATTACTGGTTTAATTTATAAAGGACAATTGTTATGTCTTTGGCACCTAACTTTTTTTCTCTATGTGATTTAATTACATAAACAATTCAGTGTTTGGAAAGTACAGATTCCATTAACTCTGTTAACTATGCAAGAAAAAAAGAAAATACAAGTGCATTTAGTTTTGTGTATATGTGTTCCCCTGAAAGAAACTTGCTTAATTTTATTAAAAAGTTCTTTTTAATTTAAAATTTAATTAGGTAATATACATTTGTATGTTCACTTTGGATCAACAGAAATGCCTAATTTTTATCCTTTTTTCTGATTCCTTTTAGAGTTGGTGGTTCCAGGATTTTATTGAGAATGACTTTAGGAAGAGAAGTGATGTCTCCTCTTCAGGCAATGTCTTCCTACACTGCAGCTGGTAGAAATGTTTTAAGGTGGGATCTTTCACCAGAGCAAATCAAAACAAGAACTGAGGAGCTCATTGCACAGACCAAACAGGTGTATGATTCTATTGGCATGCTGGACGTTGAGGAAGTAACTTACGAGAACTGTTTGCAGGCCCTGGCAGATGTAGAGGTGAAGTATATAGGTGAGTAGGATGCAAAAGCACATCAATATTTCACTTTGTGGTCATCATAAACCATTTTATGCTTCCTGCCTTGGCAATTCGTTTTCCAATTTTACAAGACATTGATTTTTACATAATGATTTGTAACTGCTTAAATGGTTAATGATTCATAATTGCTTAGAATTATATTACCAAGATTAAAAATTTTTATTATGTGGCAAAGGTGCTATAAAATGTACACTCTCTTTATAACTGCTTTCTGGAGAGCAATATATATCAAAATTTGTAAGAAGTTCATACCCTAGCCCAGTAATTAATTCCACATCTAGGCATTTACATAATCTAAGGAAATAATCAGATATAGGAAAAATCATGTGTAAGTTTATGTCTAAACAGGTACTCTACCATAGCAAAAGGTTGGAAACAACCCCCAGGTGGCAGTCAGTAGAATAGCTAAATAAATTATAATACATTCATATTCTGTAACATTATGTAGCCATTAAAATCATGTTTAGGGACAGCATTTAATAACATTTTTTTTAAAGCACAGAGAAAGAAAATCAGAAGAAAAAAATTTAATAAAGGCCGGTATCTTGGGTACTGGGTTTATACTTGATATTTAATTTACTCTTTAAGATTTTCTCTATTTTCCATATTTCCTACACTTAAAATATATTATTTCTTTTTTTTTTTTTTTTTTTGCTTTTGTGTGTTGGGGGGTAGGTAATTAGGTTTATTTATTTATTATTATTTTTTAATGGAGGTACTGGGGATTGAACTCAGAACCTCATGCATGCTAAGTGCATGCTCTACCACTGAGCTATACCCTCCCCCTTAAAATATATTATTTCTATAATATAAGACCCTTTGAATTATAAGGGATGAAGATTCATACCAGTTACTTCAAAGGATTGGATATGTTTTGTAGGATAATTAAGGCTAAACAACCTTGGCTGTGTACCCAGGCTTTGTAAGAACAAAGGCTATCTGTAGAACTGGATATCGTAAACATCTGCATGTGTTCTGGAATTTGGGAGGTTGTCCGGAATCCTGCACAGCCCTAATGACCTAGTGACTCTTTACCCTCACTAAGAGTTCCTTACCCTATGTCTTACCATAGCAGAGCTTGGCTACTTTCTCTTACCTCTGCATTTTTGTTTGTTTCTGCCTCTTGCTACCCACTGCTTCCCTCTCATTTTTAGCCACTAAATCTTGCTATGAGCCTTGAGTTTAAACTCTTGAATAAAAAAGGTCTGGTTGATCTCATAGTCAGTGTCAAAGGGATGGGGTTGGTCCCCATTCAGCAGAGCTTTCCCAGCAGGCAGGTTCGTGTGCAGCTCCCAGACTGTATGTGGTTTGCCCTTGGTTCACATATTCACTCACGTCTTGAGACATTTATGGCTAAGACAGTGTGCCAGCCTGGTAGCCTGTGCATCGAACAAATGTAAAAACTGGTGGGGGAAAAATGAAACCTTTTAAAACAGAATTATCTTAAATTCAGTTTCTTTACCAATCATTCATCTTTTAAGTATACCTTTAGTTTTGTGACATTCGTTCTTGCTCTCCCGCAAATTTATCTTTGTGGGGTATTCATAAAAATGTTTGAGTTTCAGAATGGATTTTTAAAGACTAACTTTCTCTTAAATGTGTATGTTCTCAGAGTTCATTCTCTCTCCTGCAGTAGCTGTTAAAACCCCATTTGTCTAGTGTCAGGTACCAGGCACCAGCATTGTTTCTAGTTTGGCAGTGAGAACATAAGTCTGGTTCCAGGTCTTTGTGGCAAAGTAAGGAAGGAAATGGTTTTCAGTATTATTGTTTGTTTAAGAATATGTTTCCAGTTTTAGACTCCTGCATGTTGTTCTGCTCATTTACGTTCTTGAGCAATTTTGATTCCTTCTTAATACCTTTTGGAGCTAATTTTTAAAAGGAAACAGAAATTGTAACTCTGTAGTGAACTCACTTAAACAAGTGCTGTATATATTGAATTTTAAATCTTATGTTTCATTCTTTTTTTAATCAAGGAACAAAAAATGATGTATTAAATCCTAAAATAATAATGATCTAATTTGATTTTTTAAACAGATATTATGAATTTATTCAGATATTTGTGGCGATTTTTTTTACAGCTTTCTTTGTAACAGTGCCTTAAGAGGACTGACACGAGTAAGGTAGCTTGTTTAACTGGGCAGTTTCTTTGTATGTAAAGGATAGCTTTACTGCCAACCTTTTATCACGTGTGTACATTTTACCTATTTACAATACCTTCAAAGTGCTAAAGATATTAAAGTTGAAATCTATTCATTGTCACAGCTTAACTCCAACTATACCTATAAACGATACTGATTTATTGAAGTCAAAACAAAAAATGATGAAAAATCCAACAACCAACTTTAATATGTGAAAATGAGAGTGGACAACATTACCACCATCATTTAACAGGAATAGCCCCAATATTCAGCTGCTTACTGGATCTGTCCACTGAGATTTCTAGGAATCTTCTGAAATTATATGGAAGTCTTTATATTTGTATGAATGTTAACATTTGAAGGAGGGTCCATGACTTTGATTAGATTTTCTAAGGCGTCTGTCATAAAAGTTGAGAACTTCTATTCTAAACAAACCCATCCCACTAAATTGGTCTGCTCATTTCTTAAACATCCTCTGTGTTTGGGAGTCCCTAGGCTTGCAGTCTCTGCTTCTCCAGTCCTGACGGAGCTCTTCCTCTTGCCCATCTTCTAGGTTCCGCTTTCTCCCTCAGACATCGCATAGTGCTTGCTGCAGCCCTCCATGCTGCTGCCTTTGAGTTACTGTCCCATTCATTTGACAGCTAAGCTGGTCTGTCCTGTATGGTTCTTTATCTTTTTAAGTACTCTTCCCTACCCCCAACTCCCAGACTATAAAATGCCTCAGTATAAGAACCACATCTTTTTAAATCTACATTCCCAGTTACTAAATTACATGCTAGACATACTTTGGTAAGTACTCCATGCACACCCTTATTGTTCCTTACAATGCCCTGGAATAGCCAAGTCCTGCGTTAGAGACTGCTTCTCATCAGCCTCAGGAGCCTTTACAGAAAGTATGAAATGAAAAACTTATATTGGGATAATCTTTCCTGTAGGTGCGAGATATTTTTCTTGATACTGATTTGATGAGTCCTTATGGTGTCTTCTTCTGTTAACAGTGGAGCGAACCATGCTAGACTTTCCCCAGCACGTCTCCTCTGACAAAGAAGTACGAGCAGCAAGTACAGAAGCGGACAAAAAACTCTCTCGCTTTGATATCGAGATGAGCATGAGAGAAGATATCTTTCTGAGAATTGTTCATTTAAAGGTAAATGATGGTATAAATCCTTTAAAAAGGAAAAAAAAACCTGACAATAAAAAAGTAAAAACCTTTAACCAACGATAAAAAGTATTTGAATGTTCCTAGATTTTGTTTCTAATTATTATAATGGGTGCAGCACAGTGTTATATAATGTTATGTCATACCGCTTAGGTTTATGTTGAATTGCTAATTACATTCACTTAAAATTATTAATACCAAGTATAAAAGAGTGTACATCCATAAATACAAGGCTTTCTAACCATCATGAACTTAATGGTTTAATGTAAAAACCTCTTTGAATTTTTAAAATATTGCAAGGTCTATATTAGATCAGATCAGCTAGAAGCAAATGAAATTGAATTATCTATCAAATCGTGTGGTTTTGGCCATAGTATTGATGACATAGTATTGATGCTGCAGGCCAGAGGATCTCCTATCTGTCATCCTCACATTTTTCAGGATTCACAGAGATTACGGATAATGAATGCTCTAGGTGGGTCTGCCACGTGTTGTTTTGGTCTTTTCATCACCGACGTTAATTTGCTCCGTAGCATTTTCATGTCTTTTATTTGACTTTTTATTTTCATGGCACTCAGCAATTTGTTTGGAAAACAACCAATGTTTCACATAGGCATTTTTGTTTAATTTTGCATAAAAACATGCAAAATCTCAAAACTGTGTTCCTTTCAGCAAACTACAACAAGAGTTGAAATAAAAAGCAGTTTTATTTCAAGTATTTTATTTGTAATTCACTCTAGAATATGTAATCAAGACTTTATTTAGACATGTAAGATGTGCCTACTGTCTGTTTTCTCATGTCAGACATTTTTCACCTTATAATTGATATTCATCTATGTGGTTCATAATCATTCATCTTTGGCTCTATAAAAATAACCTAAGTTAAAATAACTATGGTTATTCTTTATTAGGTAAATTGTTCTCTTTTCTCCTTTTGACCCCAGTTGTTATTCTATGTGATTCAAATCATGGCCCTTATAGTCTCCTATTTTTATTTCATCCCCAAATAATTTAATTTCTTTTCCGAATGGATAGTATATATGTTCTTTAGAACTTTTCCTCAGCATTTCTACTTTCCCTTGATTAGTTCTACTTTCATCCTGACTTCTAAGTTCTCACTTGGGATTTTCTTGCCTCAAAAAGTTATTGCAGTCTTAATGTTACTAATTGAGTTCAATGTTCTTGTTACTGTTCCACCTTCTCTGATTATTATGAATGTTATCAGGATATGGGAGGTTTGTCACTCTAGACTTCTCTTTTATACTTCTCAACTTTTTATATATTGGGCTCTGATACCATTAAATTTGGAAAAAAAATTGCTGCCTGGATAGTAGACTAGACAGTAGCCTAGCACACGATAAGTGACCTGATAAACACCAGTGCATTCATTAGATTTGTTCATTTATCTGAGCTCGTTCACTTCAGGATTTATTATATTAACTTAAAATAGTTTCGGATTTGGTTACATGATTTTTCCTCTTTCCAAAGTAGTTTATTCTCATACATGTGGATTATTGTGTGAACATCTTTAAGAACATTTACAATGTTAAGGCTACTTCAGAATAATAAAAAGTATCTACTGTGTTTGTTTATGCATTGGAGCTTATTTGGTGAATGAATTTAGTTACCTTTAAATACTTTTCTTGGCAAATAGTTACAATTTTTTAGTCAATATTTTTAAAAATCTAAAACTGCCAGTATCAGTTTTCTGCTAGAGATGGACTCTTTAATGGACTCATCCCATTTATACTTAAAAAACAAAGTTAAATATATCTAAATCTTATATTTATGTTTCTCTGTAACACTGTAAGTAAAATAGGGCAACCATAATATAATACATAAAGCCTTCATTAGGCTGGGTAATAGAATTTTAAGTTTATGTAGAGTCATCAGTTTCAGGCATGCTCTACAAAAATGAGGGTGCTGTAAATAATACTGAAGTCTCAAGATACCACCAATGTAGATGATAATCAACTATATTATCTTAATTAGATACAGAATGTGTTATTTTAGCTCTTATGTTATTTTTCACTTAAGATTGATGAATAGAAATATGAGATTACCTTTCACATTTCTTTATGGCAAAATAAATAAGTGTTCTAGTTATCTACTGATGTACAACATACTCTAAAACTTAGTGGCTAAAAATAGCAACAATCACAGTTTCTGTGGATCAGGGATTCAGAAAGGTATCAGTTGGGGAGTTCTGGCTTGGAGTCTCGCATGTGGTTGCAGGCAGTGGTGGCTGGAGCTGGAGCATGTAGAGGATAGCCAGGCAGCTCTGTCTTCAAGTCCCTGCCAGGCACCTCCATGTAGTCTCTTTATGTGGACTAATTTGGACTTCCTCACAGCATGGCAGCATCAGGGTGGTAGGACTTCTTTCATGCAGCCAGAGGGCTTCAGCACAAATGTTGCAACAAACTACATGGAAGCTGCATTGCATTTTGTGACCTATCTCAGAAGCCACATACCATCACTTCCACAGTACTATATTGATTGACTAGTCATTGCGATCTGCTTGGATTCAAGGGATACCACCTCTCAGTGTAGGGAGTATCAACTAACTTGCAGTCACGTTTCAGGACCTTTAAAATAGCAATTTGTTGACTAACTGGATGGATGAAATCACAGTGGAGCACAAGACTAACCAGCGTGCTTCTAGTCTTCCTGTCTCCTTCCCAAGTGTGGCTAGTAATACTACTTTACATTTGTATAGCACTATCATTATCTAACTTAACTTTTACACCAATCTTCTGAGGTATCCCTTTTTATAAGTGGAGGAACTGAGGCTCAGAAATCATAACTTTTCAGCATAGAAGTAGCTGGTAAATGCTTGCCAGAAGTCATGTAGACTTTATGTTAAAACCCTCAAAGGAGGGAGGTGTCATGTTTGATTCTATTTTGTATCACTGGCAGAGTGCCTGGTACAAAGTACAGTAAACATTTAGTAAATGTTCATCAAAGTAAAGTGAGAAACTATGACAGATCTGAAAAATAGGCCTTCAGTAATTGGTGCTGGGACATAGGTTATCCACGTGGGGAAAAAAAATTGGATTGCTTCCTCACAGCCAAGTGAAAACAATTCCTAATGGATTAAAGTCTTAAATAGGTAAACTTTAAAGCTTCTGGAAATTTATATAGGAATATGCCTTTATGGCATCTGAGCAGGGAAGTATTTCTTAAACAAGACATAAAATATAAGGCTGATAAACGTGACTACATTAAAATAAAGAACTTTTATTAATAAAGAAAGTGAAAAGACATTAATACTAAAACATACTCAAATACTAAAAAAAGAAATTAGCAAAACATGAAACTAGCAAAGCATTAGTACCTAGTGTATAAAAGGAGCTACTACAATCAATAAAAGACAAACATCCCAATAGAAAAATGGGGAAGTGACATGGAAAGTTATTTCAGATGAAACACTTTTCTGATGAAATGGCAATTAAGCATATGAAAAAATATTTACACTCATTAAATCAGGGAAATGTAAATAAAGACTGCAATAAGATACCATTTTTCACTTACCAGATTGGCAGAAATTAACAAATCTAACAATGCCAAGTGTCTGTGCGGGTATGAATCATTGGGAATGTTTGTGCACCACTGATGAAGGTATAAATTGATTTTTAAAATAATAGTAATAACTAATTTGGGGGGAAATCTAGTATTATGAAGTTGGATCTTACATTCTCTGTTAAGTTAGCATACCCTCCCCACTCCCACCTCAGCATTTACCCGGAAACACTTTTGTATTTGTGCACAGGTAAAATTGGACATATATTCATGGCAACATTATTTATAATAGGAAAACACTGAAACAACTCAGATTTCCATCAATAAGAAAACGGATCAATAAATTGTAGTATATTTATAATGAAATATTTTATACAAGTTAAGGAAATAAACTACAGCAACTTGCAACATCATGGCTAAATTTTAGTAACAAGGAAAAAAAAAAACAAAGTTGCAGAATACTGCATACAATATATAATTTTAAAAAGTCAGAAAGAAGCATAACTAAACAATGTATATGTAAGTAGTAAAACTGGAAAAAATTGTTTAACACAATTCATAGCAGTGTTTTAATATTCTATTTAATAAGTTTAAGAGTGGATTCAATTTGTCTTCATAACATATATGTGTAGTTATATTCATTTGTAGATGTCAAATATTACATAAAAATATAAAATTTAATTTATCCCTAATTCTACCAGAAGAAAAAATACAAGAAAAAGAAATGAAAACAAGGATGTCCTTATTCCTTTAGCTGAAAAATGTTCAGATATCAAAAGCCAGCAGTTGTGGCCTCAAGTCTCGGTGTTTCCCAGGCCTGACAAAGGCTTCTCAATCATTGGCTGAAAAGCCAGCAAAGATCAAAAAGGCTTTATAGACACTCTTTCAGGCCATATTGGTGAGAAAATGTACACTGTCTTCATTATAAAACAATCCAGGCATATAATATTTTATGCCAGTAGCCTGCTAAATAGTAAGTACAGAGAAAGAATTCTTTAAGGAAATTGAGTCTGAATTACACAAGCTGAATTGAGAAATACAATTACCTATTGTAATATTTATGTTTTTTCAGAGCTATGGACTTTGGTCTTGCCAATTCATCTTAGCCAGTTAGTGATTTAAACAGAATTTTAATGTTCTAGTGTAATTGAATGAGTCACGAGATTGCATATCAGTGTTTTTAAGCATTATGTGATCTACTTTGAGCCATGGAGACCCGGTGCCAAATTAAAATACAAGAACCAATGCCTTATAAAAAATAACTAATTAATTTAAAATAAATGAGATTTTTTTAAAAAGCAGTGCCTTAAAACTATGACAAAAAAAAAAAAAAGAGAGAGAGAGAGAAAGAAGAGAACAAAAAGAAAAACTTTTTAAAGAGGAAAAGCCACTTCCAAAATTCAGCATGGTGATGGTAATTTTCTTTACTTACCATGCCTTCTTGATTTTGAAATGTGTAAGTCTTGTTGTTGGTCATAATACTACTGAAGCTTGTACCTTTGTCAGGCTCTTAAAAGCCTAGAGATCTGCTATGAAGCCTCAACTACCTTGCCTTCGTTTCCCTGTTAGCCAGATGCCCCTGTTTTGTACTTCCCAGGTACTTACCTCTCTTCACTCACTGCATGATATTAACATTATTTGCTAACATATGGGGTTTTTTTCCTTCTTGTGACTTAAGGAGCCTCCAGGATATTCACCTTTGTTTCCCCAGTGCCTGACATAAATTGGAGCTCAGTAAATGGATGTTGAATGGAACAGAACTGGTCCCAGTTACAGTGTGTCTCCATGTAGTGTGGTTCCCCTCTCCAGGTCCTTGCCCTGCCGAGGCCCACACAGAAGCAGAGAATCTTGTGTGAGCATATTGAGTTAGTGATCAGCAAGCAGGCCTTTCTGCAGCCCTCCTGTCCAGAGTGCAGGCAGCTGCCTCAGAATGTCCTCTTCACAGTGAAACAATAGAAACCTGACAGTAAATGATTGAAAAAACACAGAAAAAAGGGGAAAGAAACTGCATATATACCACATTGAGTTATACAAGTTTGTATCTCTATTTTAGCTTTTGCAGTAAGACCTATATTATCATACTGTTATTCAGTTAGATTTCTTTAGTGTATTCAGAGCTTATGAATCAGCTTTTCTAAATGATATTCAGAGGAATATACTATCTTAATCTTCAGCATTCTTTTAACAAACTGTAAATTCTAGTTTGATACACAATACAGGAAATCCCACTGAAATATTTTTTCATATTTTAGAAACTGGAAATGGGAAGGTCTTGTAAAGAAAAGGACAAAGTCATGGGTCAGAAGGTGGGGAGCACTGGGGCGATTTAAGACAATTTTTCATTTTTTCACTATGAAATTTTAAAGAATGATAATGAATTAAGGATGGTAATGTAGCAGTGTGGCATATTAGGGAAAGTAATAAACTAAGATTTTGAAGAATTTATTTCTATCCCCATTTGTACCACTAAACAGCTGTGTGATCTTAGAGAAATCATTTAACCTCAGTTTTCTGTCTGTAAAATGAGCATATGAGCATATGTGTAGGAACACGTGTGTGCGCACGTGCACACATACATACTTTTATACAAATGCTCTTAGTTATACGAGGAAGTTGGGGAAAAATAAATCTCATCACCACATAGATTAAAATACCATCCCCTGCTGTCAGATTATATCAATTTGAAAATTACTTCAGAGAACTTTAGCTCCTACCTGTACCCCCACCCCAACCCCAAAGAGAAGAAACTTCACCTAAAGAGTTCTGAGACCTTGTTCAGATTCAAGGGATTAAATTCTTTTACAGGAAAGGAAGGTGCAACGTGGCAGAGCCTTCTAGAGTGTTGGCTGATTCCCTCTTAGAAAATCCTTGGGCAGCAATTCTGACCTTGCCTGAAGATTATAAGGGAGAATATTATTATGATCAGCTTTGGGACAGGAATGTGCTGTAGAAGCACGTTTTAGAAGTGCTTTACTCCCTCCAGGGACCTCCGGAGATTTCCCGACCCCCTGAGTTTGATTGGCACAAGGTGTCTGGTTATAATTGAATCAGATTTTTGTTAAGTGTCATTTTTGTAGTAAGTCAGATATTTCAGGACAGGTAATTAGTCATAGTTAATTAGACCTAATTCAGGGCTGATTTTTCTCAGAACATCCTTCTTCCTGTTTACACTTAGATTACCTATTTAGGGAGGTCAGTAGTTTTACCTAACCTAGACCAGAAGTTGTGAGTTTCCTATGCTGAGTATACCTACAGGCTTTCTCAAGTAGCAGCCCTGATGCTCCCAGGTATGCCAGGTCCAGGCCCACCTAGTATGAGAGCCCATCCTGATCAAGCGTTAGAGTAAGAATCCTCCGTACATAAGCTGGCAAGGCTTGCGATGAGCCTCTCTGCTAAGCTCAGGGCCACGTGTGACCAGGTGAAGCCCAGGAACCCGCACTGTTGTCCTGCTGTGTGCCTTGCTTCTGCCTTGGCCCACTGCCCAGGTGGGAAGGTTTCTCTGCTCTGGGTCTCAGCCTGCTCACCTGTGTCCTTGCCAGGCCCTTCTCACCAGGGATTTTTTTTCCCTCTCCCCCACTGCACATAACTGCTGCTTAGATTCTCCCCAGCCTTACAACTTCCAGTATTGTCCTGTCTAGGGACTCCTGTTGCCATGCCCCATGCCTCAGGACAGACTTCCTGGCGCTGTTGAAGCTCAATCAACCCAAGTTAATCATATCCGGATGAACACTGTGATTTGAACTGCTGGCCCTCTCTGAGGGAGTCAGCCCACAGCCCGGCTATCTCCCCAGCCATCCTGGGTCTCTTGCCATTGCAGGCACCTGCCGCTGGGACCCCAGTATGTGCCAATACCAGCTAGGGAGGGTTCCACCTCCAGTCATGCCAGCCTGCTCAGAAATTCCCCAAGGACACAAAACGGGTTATTATGGAAAAAGGAGTCTTAACTGTTCTCAGCCTCCACTGAGGATAAAGTCAGAGGAAACTGTGAGTAATGGATGCACAATAAGCGCTTTAGTGCTGTGACTCAGAACTATTTGCTGGTAGGTAAAGGGAGATACAGATTGTTGTATCAAGTAGTACCCTCAGCTGAAATACGACTCTGTTTACCTGCTGCAGCAGAATATAAAAAATGACAGAACTATTGCAGCAAGAGCCTTTTACCAACAATCTAAAATGCAGGCCCTAGAGCTAAACACAGTCCTTTTAAAGATCTAATTAGTGGGAAAATATAAAGCTTGGGGTGAACGGCCCGAGTCTTTCCTGGAGAGAGTGCAGCCAGCGGTAGAGCTCGAGGGCTGAGCGGACTCGAAGCCTCTAGAGACAGGAGTCCCTCATTGGCTCTCAGCCAGACTGAATCCTTTACACCTGCTGAGTCTGTCTGGAGCACACTTCCCAGGGACTACGAACTGACCCGCTACCCAGATGTGCCATGTGTATTCTGCCATCTGTTTTAAAGAAACATCTGGTGTGTTTATTGCCTTGCTGTGGCCAGGGGAACGTCCCCCTCTCCTCCAGGGCCCTCGTCCTTTTCAGTGAGTGTGGTTGCCTGGCTGCCTACAGGCTCGCATATACTGTCCAGCGTTCCTCCTCTGTGTGCAGTGCTGACTCATTTTCCCCAGATGCTTGTTCATATGCAGCTTGCCTTGGTCCCTTGACCTCGCTTACCAAATGACAGTAAGGCATTTTTGAAGTATTGGAAGCCTTTTGCTGGCATTCAATCCAGCTGTCCGTGTTGGGTATGTTGGCAAAAGAATCCTCCTCTCCATTTGTGTAGAATTCGCCCATTCTTTCTATTCCTGCCTCTCAAGTGGAACCAGGTTAGCAAATGATAGAAAATTAAATCCAGATGATTTGTGATAAGAAACCTGTTTTGTGAAAAAGACCACTCAGTCATAAAGAAAGCTCAGAATGAGATCATGCAAATGTTTCTAGTCACATTTTCAAGTGGTACAGGCACACTTGATTCTGATGCAAGGCAAGGAAATTCTGGTCAGCTCTTTATTTATTTTTCTGTTTTAAATGAGCAGAAACTCAGTAAAGCATAAAATGAATTAGGTTTTCAAAAAGGGCTGCCTCATAATCACCTGTGTGCTTCATAGCCCAGGAGAGATGATGAATAAATTTTGCTTTGGCCTCATAGTTTATGATTTACCCATGCACTATTGTAACAGAAATGAAAGAGATTGTCACACTCTTTAATTTCAGGAGACCTGTGATCTGGGGAAGATAAAGCCTGAAGCCCGACGATACTTGGAAAAATCAGTTAAAATGGGAAGAAGGAATGGGCTCCATCTTCCAGAACAAGTACAAAATGTGAGTTTGTTTCCTTTTCTTATTAAAAAACAAAAGAATAAATGAAACACAATACAACAAAAAACAGGAATTAGGGAAACACATGTTTATAACATGAGAAATAGCCCATAATACGAATCCACGTACAGTGTATTCGGTAGTCAGTGACTACATTCTGCAACTATTAACCTCATGATGACTGACCAACAACTGTTAGCTTAATTGGTTTTAATCCTGTCCAGGCTTTATTTGTTTCACGTATGCTAAGCTTATTTTCCTTTCTCTGTTGTACATTCTCTGATAGCTAGCTCAGATCTTAATAGTTGATTTGTATTCTTACTCCCTTGTTCATACAGAGATAGAGCACTGGTGATAAAATCCTTAGGACATAGAGTTTTAAAACTAGCATTTTGTTTTTTGGTTTTTTTGTTTGTTTGTTTGTTTAACATTTTTATTGATTTATAATCATTGTACAATGTAGTGTCAAATTCCAGTGTAGAGCACAATTTTTCAGTTGTACATGAACATATATATATTCATTGTCACATTTTTTTTCTCTGTGAGCTACCATAGGATCTTGTGTATACTTCCCTGTGCTTTACAATATAATCTTGTTTATCTATTCTACAATTTTAAAATCCCATCTGTCCCTTCCCACCCTCCACCCCCTTGGCAACCACAAGTTTGTATTCTATGTCTATGAGTCTATTTCTGTAAAATTAGCATTTTGGAATGAAACACCCTATGATGAATATATGCCCCTTAAAGGTGGAGAGATTTGCTTCTCAAACTTTCTCTGTTGTCTAATACCATTGAGAGCTTCCAGTTTCAGAAATAAACTTGACTGCAGAATTAGCTCATTCTTTTGCACAGGAAATATAATCATGATTTATTTCCAGGTTGTTCTTCTAGCCAGGAGAACTGGAAACAAGTTTGAAAGAAATTTCAGACCGAGTGATGTCAACACGGTAGACACGTGTGAGGGCACCACTGAAAAGCAGGCGCCCCATGAAACCTCCCCTCATGTCTTTGCGGCCCAGACTGGATAGTATGCCTAATCCTGAATCCACTGTTAGTCAGGGGAGTGCCAGGATTACTTGAACCAGTCACTGCTGCAGTGAGGGTGGGATTACCTAACTGGTGTAGAGGTCACATGCATGGACCTTCAGATGGGTTCCGGTCCCACCTAAACTACATGGCTACTGTAGAGTGGGGGAGAAGGGGAAAGGGGGCTTGGGGAGACAAGCAGAGTGCTTAAAAGTGACACTGTGTATTAAATAAGCAGTCTGAAATTTACTGTGCATCAGAATTACTGGGAGGGCTTATTAAATCTCTGATTATACATGGCCCCACCTTTGAGAGTTTGTTTTTCAGTAGGTTTGGTGTGGGTCTCAAGAATTGGCATTTCTATGGGGGAGGGTACAGCTCAGTGATAGAGTGCATGCCTAGCATGCACGAGGTCCTGGGTTCAATCCCCAGTGCCTCCATTAAAAAATAAATAAATAAACCTAATTACCCCCCCTGAAAAACAAAAAACAAAACAAAACAAAACAAAGAATTGGCATTTCTAACACGTTCCCAGGTGATTTTGGTGCTTCTGGTCAGGTACACACTTTGAGAATGAGTGTGGTTTACATAAATTTTATTATATAGCATTTTTAGAAGAGTATGGCAGATTAGTAAATTATCTCATATGTTTTCTTGTGGTTTTCTTCTTATTTCTTCCTTTGCTCTCCCACCTAATACTTTCTATACAAATGTTAGGGCCCATAAATTGCCTTTGTTTGCAAGCACCCTATAAAATTAAGGCATATCCTGTTTTCCAAAGGAACCATAGAATTAATTACTCGGTTCTTATCTCTTGGCTTACTTCAGCACCGAACATTGATTTGCTAAATTAAAATTCTAAATTGGGAAAGATTAGAAATGTTCATTATTAATAGGCTATTAGATTCATTCACTCACTCAGCAACTACTTATTGTGTGTGTACTATGTGCCAGACTCTGCTTTGACTACATCTGCTAAATGTATTTAGTTCTTACACATTTACGCCTAATTTCTAACACATCGCCAGGACTGCCTTATTGTACATGTCACATGCAGATGCTAATTGACACCACATAGAAGATTGAAGAAAACTATTTGATCAAGCACATCTCTAGAAAGTACTTCCTGAGGGTTAGATACAAAACCCAGTCTTCACATAAAAGTGAAACTTACTTCACTGATGGTGATAAAAATGGAAGTTTCATTTTATTGTTAATGTCCTGTATTTTTATCTTTGTTTTAGGAAATCAAAGCAATGAAGAAAAGAATGAGTGAACTATGCATTGACTTTAACAAAAACCTCAATGAGGATGATACCTTCCTTGTATTTTCCAAGGCTGAACTTGGTAAAATTTTGTTATTTTTCTAGATTAGATCATATAATTTAGGCAAATAATGTCACCTCACAGTTTGCCAAATCAAAGTTAAAAGAGTTCTTTAAAAAACATACCTTCTACAGAACCCACCACCTCTTCTACACAAAACCCAACCAAACCATGCCTAGATTTTAGGCTATAGGAGTGTGTACGATTTCTGGAGACAGTCCAGAAGAAATTTCATAATCTTTCATGGTAACTTATGCTAATGTTTAACACCCTTCAGTGCTTTGATTTTTTTTTTTTTTTTTTTTTTTGCCTCACAGTGTCCTCTACGTTGTAACTTAAACTAGTCTCTTCTTGTTCTGTTATGAATTTTTCTTGGCTTAATTTTGCCTGGTCTCCATCAGAACACCATCTGTACAAGTGCACTGAAGCCTATTCATCTTGTAAATTACCATCTCCTAGGCCACCTGTCCTCTAACCACCACCCCCATTCCCGTAACATCAAAACGTTATTATAAGGATTGTCATTATTTTACTTTAATTTCAGTTACTCCACAGAATTCCTAGAGCTTCTTAAAGGCACCATGCCAGTGCTAAATAAACCAATCATGAGTGGGAAAATTGATGTGTGAGAAAATGATTTTTTGCAGGTGCTCTTCCTGATGATTTCATTGACAGTTTAGAAAAGACAGATGATGACAAGTATAAAATTACCTTAAAATACCCACACTATTTTCCTGTCATGAAGAAATGTTGTATCCCTGAAACCAGAAGGAAGATGGAAATGGCTTTTAATACAAGATGCAAAGAGGTACTGTAAATGTTTGCCTTTCTTTTGTTTTTATGGAGGACTTTAGGGAAAAGGTTTGCTTTGTTTACTACTGTTGAAATCAGCTCGGAGACTGATATTCCCATTTATGTGAGCATTCTGCCTCCTAATTCCTCCAGCCTGTAAGACAGCTTTTTCCTTGTTCATTGGCAACCTGCTTGGTATGACCATAGGCTAAGCTGTTCTAATACAAATAGAATGGATTAAATAAACTAAAAGTTGTGTTCTCCCAAGTCAACAGTCCAAGGCTGATGGGGTACCTCTCTCTCTTCAGCAAGTGACTTCCAAGGCCATTCCAGTTGTCACCATTTTCCAACCCATTGAGAGGGAAGGTAAAATGCAGAGTGAGCATCTTTGAGAAGAAGACCTAGAAATGACATGCATGAACTCCATTCACTTCCCATTGACCCCAAAGGCCATCATATAACCATGTCTAGCTGCAGGGGAGGCTAGGAAATGTAGCCTCCTTTTGACAGCCACTTGCTCAGCTGAGGGAATCCTGTTTCTAAAAGGAAAAAAGGAAGAATTGGAAATGGAACCCAAGAGTCTAGTAACTCCACCACAGTCTGCCTCTCTGGCCATCCAAGTAATCATGGGCACCTTTTCTTCCCCCGCCCCACCAGACAAAATCCATTCATCATATATCAGATCCCAACCAGTTACTGCCTTGAGCTCAAAGACCAGTGTCTCTAGGTGGTACATAGTCCTCCCCTGTTACAACTTCTCATGACCTAGAAACCTATGGAAGGGAAGACAGGTTTCCTGGCCCCCTTACCTCCAACACGCACAACCAGTGATAAGATAGGAACAGAAAAACCACGCTAAAGATTCCCGTTTGGAAAAGGAAAGAGGAGAGACAGCAGACCCATACCAATTTTCAGAAACAGTTTGTCAGGAATTGTGACGATTCCGTGCTCTGGCGAAGTCCCTGGGATAGCCTGTTGGACTTATTTGGATCTCCTTTCTAGCAGGAATTCCTTTAGTAACTGTACTGCATGCCCCATGGTTCTGTCTGCAGGGAATTCTTTCTTGTCCATTACCCTCCATGATGATAACCTGGCAGCTGCTAGTGTACATTCCTACTAGTGCCAGTTTACAGCCTGAGGGTTGCTTTAGGGGTCAAATCATCACAAGCATGTTAGGCCAGGTTTATGATATCTTTGGTAATAAAAATTCCTCAGAAATTTAGTAGGTTTCTCATCTGTTTGTTTCCAATCAGATTTATTTTAAAATAACTACCCCCAAATGCCACTTTTGGTCCTAGGTCCTAAAACTACCAAGTCTTTTCTTGTATACTTCTATGTGACTCCTGTATGGTGTCCACCCTACTCTTCCTCTGTGTAGTGGCATCTGCTTCAAGACCCTCTGATATGGCAGGCTTGAGGAGGAGGGCAGCATTCTCAGACTGTCTTTGCAGTTCAGCAACTGTAAGTCACAATCTTTTCTCCCGACGTTAGGAATACAGAGCAACTGGCTTTTCCAGCCTTCTGAGACCCCAGATTGTGGGCCATGGGCAGAACCTTTCTTAGCAAAATTCTTTTCCTTCCGTCTTTGCAAACTGACTAATTCTCAGTTGAATTAGTTGAATTCACATAATCTTTCTAAAAGGAACAGATACTGACAAACACACCAACATTATTAGTCCAAACACTCTGCCTAGAGCTAAGACTGAGGAGGAGATTGGCCTGCCTTCCAAGTTATGGCAAGCAACAATTTCAACAAATGTTATCCGTGGTATAGTGAGGAGAACCAGCTTCCCAGCCAACAGTGTCTGCGTCCTCACCTTCCGTTCCTGTACATTTTTCATTTTTGCTATAGCCGCATCCTATGTGTAATATTAGTCTCTGTGGACATTAGGGTACAGGTTAAGTAATGATACAAAGTCAACCAAAAGCACAGTGAGTCATTTTTCTTCAGAAAGGATTAATGGTTACTGATGGCTGGGGAGACTGCAGAATTACTGCTTAATGGTTACTAAGTTTCTGTTTGGGATGTTGGAAAAGTTGTGGAAACAGATAGTGTTAAAGGTTACTGCCCAACAGTGTGATAGATGCCATTGAATTGTACATGTAAAATGGTTAAAATGGTATATTTTATGTTATATATGTTATACTACAATTTTTAAAAAACAATTTATATCTCTTGCAACTAATAGTACAGAGGTGAGTGGTCCAGAGCTGGAAGACAGCTCTGCCATCCTCAGATTATATGGCTTCCAAGGTCATTGTTGTCATCTTCAGTTCACAGCTAGCAAGACAAGCATCTATAAAGAGATGATCCAGAAATTTCACTCATTACCTCATTCACGTTCCTTTGCTCCCTTGTGTATCACATGGCCACAACTAGCTTTTTTTCTTTAATTTTGTTTTTTATTTCGGGGGGGAGGTAATTAGGTTTATTTATCTATTTTTTTAATGGATGTAATGGGGATTGAACCCAGGACCTCGAGCATGCTAAGCATGTACTCTACCACTGAGCCATACCCTCCCCCAACTACACAACTAGCTTTAAAGAAGGCCAAGAGAGGTAGTCAGGTGACCATGTGTCCAGCAAAAGCTCAGAGGAATTCTTTTATTACTAAAAACAACCATGGGGGAATAGATACTGGGAGAAAATTGGCGGTCTAGGGAAAAGTTCTAAGGAAACTGAAAAATGTGAAAGAAAAACTCAAACTAGAAAACTTTAAACTTTAGTTCTAAATTATGTGGAATTATATAGAATTATGCATTTCTTATATCCATGTTTCCATTCTAGTTTTAAAATAATGCTAATTATAACACGTAATTATATAGTATTTGCTCTTGTGCCAGGCATTGTTCTATGTGCTGTACTTATATTCTTATTTGAATCTTCATGATCACCCTATGATGTAGCTATTTGTATTATCCACGTCTTACAGATGAGAAAACTGAGGCTTACGAAGGTTAAGGGATTTACCAATAGTCAGACAGCTAGTAAAGGGTGGAGCAAAATTGTGAGCCCCAGTAGTCTGACCTCATTGTGTGATTTTTCCTTAGGAACATGTCTATAAATAATTGGATGATTTAATCATCACAAGTACATTTTCTTCGGCCTCAATATTTATTTCATTTCTCTACATAATTTTTCCTTTATTGTTAATAAAACAATGTCACTTTTTTGCATTTCAATGCAAATAAAATATAGAAAATGTAATAATTTAAGAAAAATCCCTGGAACATTTTTAAGAGTAGAGTTCTGTGACATTAAGTATATTCACATTGTGGTGCAGCACCACATGCATCACCAGAACTTTTTCATCTCTCCCGACTGAAACTCTATACGCACTAAACACTGACCCTCCCCCAATCTCCCTACGCCCCAGCCCCTGGCACACACCATTCTACTCTCTGTCTCTATAAATTTGACTACTTTAGGAACTTCATGTAAGTAGACTCATACAATAGTTATCTGTTTATGACTGGCTTATTCCACTTAGCATAGCGTCTTCTAGGTTTATCCATGATTTAGCATGTGTCAAAATTTCTTTCCCTTTTAAGGCTGAATAATATTCCATTGTATATACATACCACATTTTCTTTTTGAGCATTTGGGTGGCTATTATGAATAATGCTGCTGTGAACTTGGGTGTACAAATATCTGTTTGAGTCACTGCTTCCACTTCTTTGGAATATATACCCAGAAGTAGAATTACTGAATCATATGGTAATTGTAGGTTTCATTTTTTGAGGGATCGTAATACTGTTTTCCACAGCAGCTGCACTATTTTATGTTCTCATCAGCAATGCACAAATGCTCCAAATTTTCCATATCCTTGCCAATACTTGTAATTTTCCTTAAAAAAAGATAGCCATACTTATGGGCATAATGTTAAAGTGGTAAATTTTGTATTGTGTATACCAATAAGATAAAAATTTAAGTACCGATATTTGGTGCAGTTCTCTCAATGAGACTAAATGTGGAATCACTTTAGTCCTTAATAAAGTATTTGTACTCTAAGTTTACTGTACCTAAAATTTTGTTAAGACTTCAATCTCTATCCCCTGAGGTTTAAAAAGTCCATTATTTCAGAAATAAAATTGGATTATGAATCAAAAAAAAATTGTGTAACACTGAAATGGAATGACTTACTAGAAGTTGAGAAGGTCTAAAAATATTTGACAGGTTTACCAGCATAAAAATACTGTAATGAATCTTCTGAGTGCTTTGGATGCAATTAATTAATAACCTTTATTTTGGTCTTTGTTGTTGTTGTTGTTTGTTACTAGGAAAACACCATAATCCTGCAGCAGCTACTTCCACTGCGAGCCAAAGTAGCTAAACTGCTGGGCTACAGCACGCATGCTGACTTTGTTCTTGAAATGAACACTGCGAAGAGTACAAGCCATGTAACTGCCTTTCTAGGTTAGGTCTCCTTTTCTCAGTCACTGGTGTATTTCCTTTTTTTTTCTTATGACTGTTCTTCCACGTGATACCAATTTGATAGAGGGCCTCAGAACCTCATATGCCTTTGAGAACATTCTGCTTTTTTTCGTTCATTCAAAAGAAGTTTATTGACCACCTACTGTGTGTTAGATACTATGCTTAGCCCTCAGGGTTGCTGTTGTTTGTATTACTGTTTTAGTTCTTGCTTCATTCTGTCTTGTATCTTGATTGGGATTTTTATACTATTTCCTAACTAGATAGCTAGGGCTCTACACAGAGGATTAGCCCACTGGCTTTGTTCAACTGTTACTAGGTGTTTGGCTGCTTACGAATTTGTATGAAATAAGGTGGTAAATAGGATATAAATGAAAATAGAGCATGTAAAAAAAGATTTTATATTCCAGAAACCACTTGTTAATACATAAAATACAAAATAATATGCATCAAAACTGTCTAATAACTATCTTCACATTCATTTAAAGTCATCTTTTTTATTCATCTTTTTAAAACCATGATTCTTATGTCCATGACAGTTAGTCACTGGCCCTCTGTCACCCTTCCACACCCTCTTCTCAGTCTTGGTGTCACTGTTTCAGCAGTCACTTTGCTTTACTCTTTCATTTTAGTAAGAATGCTTGAATAACATTGCCATTGTAAAGATACTAATTTTTGTTTTAATCTTCCCTAATCAGAGTTTACCCGAGTATGATTTTTTTTTTACTTTCTCACTGATCCCTTTCAGATTTTTTTTCACCTTTAACAATAGTGTATAATTTTAGTAGGTTAACTAAGTTAAAGATGACTAATGATGTTTTAAAAACAGTGTTCAGCCTGAAATTTACTCCACTGTGTTCTCAGTGGCCTTACCTTGAATTATTAATGTATATGCTGGTGTTACATACAGCATCTAGCATTTGCTCCATAAAGGATAGCTATTCAATCTGTACGATTCATTTACTCATTCATGAGACATTTATGGAACAACTACCCTATAATAGGCAGAATGCTGCATAGTTGGACTATAAAAAGGAATAAGACAAGGTCCTTTCTTCAATGAATTTTCCATTGAGTGGAAACAACAGAGATGTGAAGAGGCAATTGCTATATATTCTGATGTGTCTTATACAAGAGAAGGGCTTTAATGGGTTTGATGAGAATGTTTCCTATAGTGGTGACTGTATATATATATATATATGTGTGTGTGTACATATATGTATGTATGTGTGTATGTATACATACGTGTGTGTGTATATATATGTGTGTGTATATATATATATACATAGATAGATAGATAGATAGATAAATAGATAGATAGATAGATAGATAGAATCAGAATTATATCTCTATATCTTCCATGGGTTTCCTTCTTTCATTTCATAGCCTTCCTCAGGCTGCTGCCTTCACCACATACTATAGGGCTGCCTCTCAAACTGCCTTACCCCTTACAGAGCCAACACATTTTCTCTGACATATGTTTACAAGTTGTGAAGAATAAATACATGCTAAAAGCATACTCATTTAACCAAATACAGTGAAACAGTCAAAAATTGACCAAACTATAAAAATTATGGTATGCATCTAAAAAGTAGAACTGCTGTGTCCAAATAGGCCTTCTCCATAGGAACGGGGTAGTGATAGATTAAACCCATGGCTGTCAAAGGCGTTGAGCAGTTTTTAGTAATCCTAACCACTGGTCACATCTGGTTTGTTTTCCCTGACTCTCTGAGGAGCCTGACCTCATTGAAAAATAATCACGAACATGAGTTTAGTTCGCCTATTGCTTTGTTCCCTGAATTATAACATTCTTGAGTGCAAGTTCTCTGAGGTAAACTCCGGCTTTGTTGATGCTCTGAGGAAGTTGTGGCCTAGTTTGGGTGTTGAAAAAAAGGAGTGGGCGTGGGGAGCCATAAAAAAATTTCTCCGAAAAGAACAGCAGTGCTGTCATAATAAAGCCTGCTTTCCTCTCCTCTCCCTCCCTCCTACCTTCCTCCTCTTCTCCTATATGTCTGCATTGGGTATGAAAAAGAGGAAGCGCCATGTTAAAATCCTGGTAGTATGTATGAATATGCTTGCCCCCAAGAGCGATGGATGGCTAAAACTTTTCCCTTGTCCCTCACAGATGATTTAAGCCAGAAATTAAAACCCTTGGGTGAGGCAGAACGAGAGTTCATTTTAAATTTGAAGAAAAAGGAATGTGAAGAGAGAGGTTTTGAATACGATGGGAGAATCAATGCCTGGGATCTTCATTACTACATGACTCTGACAGAAGAACTCAAGTACTCTGTAGACCAAGAGATCCTCAAGGAATACTTCCCAATTGAAGTGGTCACTGAAGGCTTACTGAACATCTACCAGGAGCTGTTGGGACTTTCATTTGAGCAGGTGACGGATGCTCATGTTTGGAATCAAAGTGTTACACTCTACACTGTGAAGGATAAAGCTTCAGGAGAAGTATTAGGACAGTTCTACTTGGACCTCTATCCAAGGTACTGAGGATCACATTGTAGTAAGGGACCTTAGGGATTCAACTCCTACCCACGTTAAGGCTCTTGTCTTCCAAAATTCTCATATGTGGTTCCTAGTAAAGAGATTTAAAAGCATGGGCTCTGAAGCCAGTACGTCTGTCTCCATTACTTACTAGGCAAGCTTCTTAATCTTTTTGTGCCACAGTTTCCTTACCTATGTTATAGGTCCTGTAAAATGGGAATACTAGTCATACTTGCTTTGTAAGGTTGTTGTAAAGATTAAAATGGTTAATTATGTGCAAAGCATTTAGAAGACTATGCAGCACATAGCAAGTGCTTAGTAAATGTTAGTTGCTTATTATCATCATTATCCTCATCATCTGGTTTGTATACTGCATTTACTTACTTTAACATTGACCTCAAAATATTTACTGTTCAGGTAATCTGTCTGCCAGTACTTTTAAATCTATGGCCACTCCCCTCAATCTGGCTGAAAGGCAGCACAGTACAAAGGAATAACGAAATCCTGGCTGTCAGTCAAACTCGAGTTGGGATGCTCGTGACATAACCTTTCAAGAGTCTCTGTTTCCACCTCCGTACTATGGGATCCCTTGTGCATTAGACTACATATGGTAATCACCCAGCTTCGGCATTCAGTCCGTGGCAAGAATTTAAAATGCTGTTAGTGTTGTCTCTGTAAGACGTGGTATCGATGGACTCCACAGTGTTTCATCAGACATGAAAGGCTTTGGATTACTTTCTCAGTAGGCTGCTTTCTAAAACAAAGCCAGCCTGTTGCAATTAATAATCCATTTTACTAAATAGGCCAAAGGAAATGATAGCATCTCCCTATATCAGCAGCACATGTAAGTTTGTAATCTACTGATTTGGGGTGACTTCAGGAAGGAGGCTGGATAGCTGCTGCCAACCAGACAGGGGGCAGAGGTGTCTTATCCTAGTGCTTTATGGACTTACTTTCATCTCTGATGTTATCTAAAAATAAATCTGTGCCAAATGTTATTAAGTCTGTTTTTAATTGAATAGTGTCAGGATAACAGTTTTAGGCCAAGAATTCTTTCAGAGGAAATCCTTCAACCTTGGAGCCTCCAGTCCCCAGATTCTCATTCCATGGTCAAAGATAGCAGTTCTTGCCACCCCATCTGCTATTTCTCTGTCAAGATATAACTGGTTTCTGGGTGTACCATAGTTTATTTATTCATTCATCTACTTACTAAAGGACATCTTTGTTGCTTCCGAGTTTTGGAAATTATGAATAAAGCTATTATAAACATCCATGTGCGGGTTTTTATGTGGATGTAAGTTTCCAGTCTCCTTGGGTAAATATCAAGGAGTACAATTGCTAGATTGTATGCTAAGAGTATGTTCAGTCTTGTTAGAAACTGCCAAACTATCTTCCAAAGTGGATGTACCATTTTGCATTCCCACCAGCAATAAATGAGAGTTTCTGTTGCTCCACATCCTTGTCAGCATTTGGTGTTGTCAGTATTCTGCATTTTGGCCCTTCTAATAGATGTGTAGTGGTATCTTATTGCTGTTTTAATTTGCACTTCTCTGATGACATATGATGAACAGCTTTTCAGCTTTTCATATACTTAATTACCATCTCTGTATCTCCTTTTATGAGGTGTCTGTTAAGGTCTTTGGTGTATTTTTTAATCAGGTTGTTTTCTTATTGGCGAGCTTTAAGAGTTCTTTGTATGTTTTGAATAACAGTTTTATCAAATGTGTCTTTTGCAAATATTTTCTCCCAATCTGTGGCTTGTCTTCTCGTTTTCTTGACAGTGTCTTTCTCAGAGCAGAAAATTTTCATTTTAATGAAATTCGGCTTCTTGATTTTTTTTTTTTCATGGATTCTGCCTTTGGTGTTGCATCTAAAAAGGCATTGCCAAACTGAAGGTCATCTAGATTTCCTCCTGTCTTATATTTTAGAGATTTTGTAGTTTTGCATTTTATATTTAGGTCTGTGATCCATTTTGAGTTATTTTTTTCTGAAGGGTGTAAGGTCTGTGTCTAGACTCACTTTTTTGCAGGTAGATGACTAGTTGTCCCAGCACCACTTTTTGAAAAAACTGTCTACTCCATTGTATACCCTTTACCCTTTGGTCAAAGAGCAGTTGACTATTTATGTAAGTCTACTTCTGAAGTCTCTGTTCTGTTCCACTGATCTATTGTCTATTCTTTTGCCAGTACCACACTGTCTTGGTTTAGTAAGGCTTTACAGTAAGTTTTAAAGTCAGATGGTATCAGTCCCTTGATGTTGTTCTTTAATTTTGAGTTGGCTATTCTGAGTCTTTTGCCTCTCCATATAAACTTCTTCATATAAACTCTAGACTCAGTTTGCCAATACCTACAAAATAATTTGCTGGGATTTTCATTGGGATTGTACCGAATCTATGGGTGAAGTTAGGAAGAACTAACTTTAAGAAATAATCTTGATAATATTGAGTTTTCCTATCCACGAACATGAAATATCTCTCCACTTTTTAATTTTTCTTTGATTTCATTCATCAGAGTTTTATACTTTTCCTCACATAGATCTTATAGTATTTCATTAGATTTAGACCCAAGTATTTCATTTGGGGGCATGTTAATGTAAATGGTAATATTTTTTAATGTCAAATTGTACTTGTTCACTGCTGGTATATGGGAAAGTGATTGACTTTTTTATATTAACCTTGTATCTTGCAATCTTGCTATAATCACTTATCAGTTCTAGGAAGGTTTTGGGGGTTTTTGTTTCTTTCTTTCTTTCTTTCTTGGTTTCTTTTCAGGAGGAGTTTTTTTTGTTGATTCTTTTGGATTTTCTACATAGATGATCATGTCATATGCAAACAAAGACAGTTTTATTTCCCCCTTCCCAATCTGTATACCTTTTATTTCCTTTTCTAGTCTTATTGCATTAGCTATGACTTCCAATATAATTTTTGAAAGGAGTGGTGGAAGAGAGGACATCCTTTTCTTGTTCCTTACATGCTTTCATTTTGATTCAATTTAAATGTGTTCTGTTTTCCTTTGTGATCTTCTCTTTGACTCATGGATTATTATTTACAAGTACATTTTTAACTTCCAGATATTTTGGTATTTTCCAGATATCCTTCTTTTATTTCTAGTTTGGCTCTGTTATTATTGGAGAAGTTACTATATATCATTTCAATTCTTTTTATACAGTTATGATTCATTTTATAGCCAACATGTAGTTAGTCTTGTTAGAATGTTCCATGTGCACTTGAGTATTTGCTTTCTGTTGTTGGGTTGAGGGTTCTATAGATGTTGATTAGGTGAAGATGACTGATAGTGTTGTTCAGATTTTCTATATCCAGACTGATTTTCTTTTAGCCTATTCAGTCAATTACCAAGAGATGAATGAAGTCTCTAAATGACTACAGATTTGTCTTTCTCCTTTCAGTTCCATAAGTTGTTGCTTCCTGTATTTTGAAGCTCTGCTTTTAGGTAAATACACATGTAGAACTGTTACATCTACTTAGAGAATTGACCCCTTTATCGATATGTAATGTCCCTTATTATCTTTAGTAATATCCCTTGTTCTATTTGTCTACTATTACTGTAGCCATGCAGCTTTCATTTGATTAATATTTGCAAAATGTCTCTTTTTCCATCCTTTTACTTTTTACCTATCTTTGTCTTTTTTATTTAAAATGGATTTCTTACAGTGTAGTTGGTGCTTGCTTTTTTATCCACGCTAATAATCTTAATAATTTTAATTGGTGTGCTTAGGACATTTACATTTAAAATAATTATTTATATGATTGTGTCTACCATCTTACTATTTGTCGCATTTATCCTTTTCCCCCCTTTCCTGACTTCTTTTGGGTTGGTAGGTTTTCTTTTGATTTTTTTTTCTCTGCTGTTGGCTTATTATTTGTATCTCCTTTTAATTTTTTAATGGTTGCCTAAGGCTTTAAAGTATACATCTTTAATTAATCAGGGCCTACCTTCAAATCATATTATATTATATTATATTATATTATATTATATTATATTATATTATATTATATTTCTTATCATTTGTGCTGTTGTTGGCCTACATATTACTTTCACATATGCTGTAATGCCCAACACATTGTTAATATTATTGATCTAAGTAGCTATTATTCAGAGCAATTCAAAATAAATAAATTGTAATATATATCTTTATTTATTATATTTTCAGCATTAATTGCTTTGTAGAAATGTTTAGAGCGATATCATATCCCTTCTGCCTGAAGAATTTCCTTTAAAATTTCTTGTAGTTCATGTCTGTTGGTAATGAATACCAGTTTTTATTTGTTTGAGAAAAATCTTTCTTTTTCTTTTGTGAAATATTTTTGCTGAATTCTGGGTTTACAGGTATATTTATCAGTGCTTTAAAGATGGTATTATATTGTCTTCTAATTTGCATAGTTTTTGACAAGAGATCCACTGTAATTCTTATATTTGTCCTTCTATATGTAATGTGTTCTTTTCCTCTGACTGCTTGGAAGATTTTCTCCTTGTTCCTGCTTTTCAATAGTTCCATACACTTAGACATGTAGGATAATTTTCTTCTTTTTTTTGTTATTTTTGTCTGTTTTTGTTGTATTTCTCTTCCCTGATGTTCTCTGAACTTCTTGGATCTATGATTTAGCGTCATTAATTTTGGAAAATTCTCAGCTATTCTTCAAATATTTTTCCTGTCCTCTTCTCTGTTTTCCTGAAATTCCAGCTACGTGTATAATAGATCATTTGGTATTATCCTACAGCTCTGATTCTGTTCTTTTTTGCACTCTTTTATAAAGCTTTGTGTTAATAAAAAATTAAATTAAATAAATTAGAAGCTTTGTGTTTAGATAGAGTAATTTCTGTTGGCCTATCTTTTGGTTTAGTGATTGTTTTCTTGGCTGTGGCAAGTGTATTGATGAGACTATCAAGGGCATTCTTCACCTGCTATCTGCTACTCTGTTACTATGCTTTTTATTTCTAGCATTTTCATTTCATTCTCATAGTTTCCAGCTCTCTGTGATAATTATGCATCTGACTGTGCATGGGGCATGGTGTCTGCATTTTCCTCCAGAACCTTTAACATTTAGCAATTTTAGTTATTTTACTGTGATATCTCCAACATCTTTGTCATATTTGAGTTTGTTTCTCTTGCTTTCTTTGCCTCTTGACGTTGTACTCATGTTTTCCTTGCATCTCCCTATGTCTTACAGGTTTTTTGAAAGTCAGTCAGACATCTTATGTAAGACAGCAAAGACTAAGGTAAATGCTTCTCATACCTGACAGTGGGCGCATACTTACTTCTGCTAGGCCTTTAGTGTGAGTGTTTGACTCATTCTGTTTAGTAGGTGAGCTGGCTTTGGGATTTGTTGTTGCTAGTTACCCGCAGTGAACCCAAAGCTTCAGATTCCTTTCTGTGTTTAGGATGAGAGCTGGTTTGCCAGCGTTTTTCTCAGTGTCTCTCCCACCCTCAATTTGAGGTCTTCCAATTGTGCTACGCCTTAGAGGAGGTCTCTTTGCATGCTCTTGTTCCTTTCCCGGTAGTAGATTGCAGTTGTTACTGGATGCCGGTTAGCCTGGTTTGGGGAGGGTCTTTTTTGTTGTTCTGAGTACGTCTCAGTCTTAGATAGGGTCTGAGTCCCTGGATCTTAGGAGTGGGCGTATTCAGTGACACTGCCTCACACTCGGCTGTAGGTCTGGGCCCAGGATGTATTCCTGTCCTTCCTTCTGGGGTAGAAGGGTTTTCTTCCTGTTACCTCCCTCCACTGGCAATGGGTTTCACCAGTGCTCTTAGAGCATCAGGGTGTGTTGCTCTTCCCCTAGAAGCTCAAGGCTGCTGTTCTCTAGAGGAGAGGTGAGAAGGATCTAGGCAACACTCCCTTCTCCCAGGCCTGCATCTGCACTGATTCTTTCTCTGGGCTCTCACCCTGCCTGTGTCTTTTTTATGTGCAGCCAGTGAGGTCCAAAGAGATGACCCTGCAAATGGATGCAAACTTTCCCTTATCTAACCTTATCTAACAACTCTTAGTGGTTTCTTCTTTTTGCTGGTCAACCATCAGTCTTCAGCAGTTTGTTAAAAAGTAGTCTTACTGGTGTCTGAAGTGTCTGCCCCAGGTTTTAAAAAAAAAAAAAAAATGCTTTCTTCTTTTCTCTCTTTCCTTGGAGGCACCTGTCTTAGATTATATGTCAGTTGCCCCTCAACCTTCACTTTCTGATGGATTCAAGAAAAGTTGTGATTTGCAGGTTGTCCATCATGTTATAAGAATAAAAGCATGCCCTTTTCAGCTTTCTACATCTTAAAAGGAAGCTGTAAAAAGACTAGTTTTTGTTTTTGTTTTACCTGAATAGCAACAGCAGGAAAAAAAAAAACACACAGTAATAAGTCACCAAGAAAAGATAATATAGAAAAAGATACATAAATCAAAACACATCAAACTAAAAAATCCACACCAAAACTGAACAGTTTAGTCTTCTGAGCACACACACCCAAAAAAAAAAAAAAAGGAGAAAACCTCTTCCTGTGATACAGTCTAATGGCCCATAGCTTTTGGAGAGACTGTCACTGATATCACATTGTCCTAGAATAGATGCCTTTATTATAGTAAAATTCAT
Organism: Camelus bactrianus; assembly: GCF_048773025.1. Classification (NCBI taxonomy): domain Eukaryota; kingdom Metazoa; phylum Chordata; class Mammalia; order Artiodactyla; family Camelidae; genus Camelus; species Camelus bactrianus. Next base: position 45,555,685 of record NC_133541.1, read on the forward strand.
GCTTTTTCCCAGGGTAGCTAAAAGGATTCTGTTTCAAAAAAGCCCTATCTAGTTTAAAAGGCGCTCATTTAATTGTGAGCATGGAGTCTTCCCTCCTTGAATAAAAGGAGCCGCCTTGCTGTCTGGAATTTAGTTTTTATCAATTTTAATTTTAAGGAAAAACTGCCTAATGAATCAAACTGTATCTTTTATCTCGAATTTGTTTCAACAGTATTTTAACATTTAATGACTCCCGTCTTTGAAGAAGAGAAGCAGGAGCTCATTAAAATACATCGGACATCCACTGTAGCCTGCTTGTGCTATATATTCTCAATTCTTACATTAAGATTTTTCAAAAAAGACACCTTGGAAATATCATTCAGATCAAGTGATGGTGGGTTTTTTGTTTGTTTAGTTTTCATTTCAGCAAAGCATAGACCTACTGTATAAAAGACTTAAATGTTTCAGAGCATCTTCTGTTATCATGTATGACCGGTGACAGAGAGAGGCCGTTGTTGCTAGAGAAGAGTGTTTTACCTAACCAGCAGTGTTTCTGGTTCCAGGGAAGGGAAATACAACCACGCAGCCTGCTTTGGTCTCCAGCCCGGCTGCCTCCTGCCTGATGGGAGCCGCATGATGTCCGTGGCTGCCCTTGTGGTGAACTTCTCGCAGCCACTGGCAGGTCGGCCCTCTCTCCTGAGGCATGATGAGGTGAGGACTTACTTCCATGAATTTGGGCATGTCATGCATCAGATCTGTGCACAGGTGAGTGGATTTTTTTTATGGTCAACCTACCAATTTCTTTTCCAGATTTTTTTTTCCTGCTGCTGTCAGGTTTGAGACCCTTAACATGTTTTCTCAGAAGCTGAACATGTTCAGGAATTTCATAGGCCTTCTGCAAAGACACAAAATTTTTCTTACTGGGTCCTCTTTCGCAGCGTATTTTTATTCAGGGGTTAATTTGCTGATGAAAGAGCTCCACTGAATACCACCCTATGGAAGAAGAAAGAAGGCTATCATTAAACAAGGGTTACACAACTCTGTTTTTTCCTTTTAATTCTTTTCTCATAGGAATTTGGTGTAAGCTTCAGAGATAAACTGTGCTTCACTCTGTCTTTTCTGCTTATTAATGCTTTCTTTAGTTCAATAGTTTTCAACCGTCCAGACCCTATACTCCTTTTCTAATAATAAATATTGTGTAACACCTTCCTTTACTAGCTTTAAATTATATCACAGGTAACATGGTGTAACCACGTGGAGAACTGACTGGGGAGAGGATGTATGTGTGCAATGAATTGCAACTAATTTCTCCTTATTTGTGACAATAAAAAAATGCATTTATTCTCAACTTTGTAACACAGTCTAGTAAACTAGACTGAAACTATTCTAGGATGAACCATATGAACTTGCTAATATTTAACCACTATTGACATATGAAAACATCTAGTTCAGTAGTTCAGCCTAACAGTTTAAAAGACTGATATTTACAGAAGCAGAGGGACAGTTTTCCCAATTTGAAATCTCTATGCACCTCTACAGGTATACTTTGAAAAAATAATCTGTTTATTAGAATAGTTTTAGATTTACAGAAAAGTTGCAAAGATAGTACAGCCGTTGCCTGTGTACTCCACACCCTGTTTCCCCTACTGTTACCATCTTGCATTATTATAGTACCTTTGCCACAACTAAGAAGACACCATCGGTACAGTACTCCTAACTAAACTCCACACTGTATTTGGAATTTACTAGTTTTTCCCTGATAGTATTTTTCTATACAGGTAATTTTTTTAAGTCTATGTAATTTCCTCACTGAACATAAAAGAAAGCATTTTTTTAAATGTTTTTCAAATGGCAATGCCTGACATGACTGTGCAGTATGACATAATGAAGTATTCAGGTTATATGAGAATAACCGTGAATCCTGCAGCAAAAACTACACACTAATATATAAGTGGTTTTTTTTGTCAACCGAAGTCCAAGAATGGTATAACCAGTTGCCTTAGTTTGGATTGCTATAACAGAATACCATAGATTGAGTGACTTAGAAACAACAGAAATTTCTCACAGTTCTGGAGGCTAAAGTCCAGGATCAAGGTGCCGGCAGATTTGATGTCTGGTGAGGACCTGCTTTCTGGTTCAGAGACAGCACCTTCTCTGTGTCCTCACACAATGGAAAGGAGCTGTCTGGGATCTCTTCTGTAAGTTCCTAACCCCATTCATAGGACTCTGCCTTCATAACCTAATTGTCACCTCCTGCCATCACATGGGGGGTTAGGTTTCAACGGATGAATTTGGGTGTGAGACAGATTTTCAGTCTGTAGCATCAATGGTGACATGATTTTACAAAGTGATGAACACCTCCTGGGAAACTTCCGCAAAAAATCATGCTTTGATTTGCATGATTCATCTTAGTAGTTAGAGTCTTGGAAACAGTAAGTGTGCAAAAATACTTTGTAAAAATATGTGCAATGGAATTAGTTTCTAGGCTTACTTAATTAAAGATTGTTCATTTATATGCATGTCCAGTAGGACATATGAATGACAAGCAGAATATGGGATAATTTTTTGTCCTGACGTGTGCAGTTCAGTCCTGGACATCCAGCATCCCACTCCCAGAGTAGCCCCTAATCATTGAAACAACCAAAAATGCACACACTCATTTCTAAAATACTACTATCATTTTTGTTTAAAAGCTATTTAGTTCTTTCAACATTTTGTCTTTACATCCTGATGCTTCCATGTTTTGTTTTTAAAAACCGAGGGGAATAAGATATGAATCTATTCAGACAAATAAATCCTGGTATACTGATATAGCCATTTCTACCCTCTGCTTAATCCAAAGTAAATAAATCTTTCAAAATAACCTAAATTTTCTTTCTTAGATAATTTTTAAAATTCTATTTTTACAGCAATTGGTTTCCTGAAATGACTTATTTTCCATCAATGTCCATTCTATGGATGACATTTCCTTTAATTAGGATAAGTTTAGTTTTCATTTTTCTAAAGTATGTTTATGAATAATTTAGAAAAGTCAAATACTTTTCTTAATTTCAGACTTAAAGAATATTACTTAGGTTATTCAAGATCTAGTTATGTGTTTATACATAGATAAACAAATAGTCTGCTTTTAGAACAGTGGATCTTAATTAACTTCTGTGTATCTGAGAACCTATAAAAATCTGATTTAAGCTATGGATACCCTTTCCAGAAAAATGTACATACACTTATACACTCAAATTTTTTACATGGAATTTCAAAGAGCTCTTTTACCCCCTGAAGCCCAGACCATACCGAATTCCAAGTTAAGAACTCCTGAGTTAGAGCAGTTTCCTCCTTAGTTGGATGTTAATTATCAGCTAATGATTTCATGAGGAAGTAATTTGGTGTCTTAATCACATTTATTAAAGTAATACTGATCCTCAAATGGGTTTTCAGTGCTTTTGATGCATGTTCTCATTTTCAAACATGGCTCTCTTGTAACCGTAATGTCATATGCTTATCACGCATTCATGATACAGCTCTCTGCAGCTCTGTTATTCTTATATTAATTTTGATCCTTTGAAATACCCATTTTAGTACTGGAAAATAACTTTCCTGGTACTATGGCATCTTAAAGCTCTGTAATTCATGACTGCTCTTTATATATGTATATATGAATGAACTATATATATGAAAAGTATATCTATGACTGAACATATAAATGACTGAACTTTATATATGAATATATATGAATCAGTATATATACTGATATACTTCTGTTAGTATATATACTGATGAATGAAATATATATTTCATATATATACACATATATGAATAAACTATACATGAGTATATAATTATATAGATGACTGAAAATGTGAATATATATACATATGTGAATCTGTATATACTGAAAAACTGATGAAGATGTCTCTCTGTCTCTAAACAGTAGACTATAGTCAGTTCCTAGAATTAGCCTAACCTCCTTCATGAACATAAAATGTGTCATACGGGTGAATAGTGTGTTAGTACAATCCCTTGCTGGTCATCTCTTAATGAGATTATCTTTGAAAAATCTTTTGTTTGTCTGTTAATCCTTTCAAGTGTCCTGTAACATTTTAAGATCTTTTAAGGTAACACATTTGAAACCAGTGATCTCTGCTTTTGTCTTAAAAGTAATAGACACAGATCCATATATTTGCAGCTTTATAATAATTACAAAACCTTTTGTACTGACCTAAACTAGATGGCAGTGAATAAGGAGTTTAATAGTCTCTGTGTTCAGTAAAACTTCTGACTTATCTGAAAAATACATAGTGAATTTTAAATTGGCCATATATATTCAGTAGATTGATTTTAAGATATGACAGCCCAGTGTTTGAGTTCTCCACCATGGCAGTTTGCAGGTTTGATGACCAGAAGAGCTCGTTGGAGCTTGCCATGGTAATATTTAAATGTGTCAGCGGGAACAGCCAGTTTTCAAACATGTAGATGCACTGGTTCAAGGTGTCTACTATCTCATCATTCAGGAGCTGAGTTTCACTCATATTTTTTTGTGTTTACACTTCAGAGTAGATAATTTTGAAGATAGCAATCAAGAGATGGCATCTCCAGTATCTGTTCCTGTTTCATGGCTTTATTGTGGTTTGGGCTCTCAGTAACCACTGGCCTTTTGAACTTACATGGAAGACAAGACTAATGCTTCTTAACAGCCTCCATGAGATGTCTGTGTTGGTTGTGCATTAAAAGCAGGAATGAGTTTTGGACTCATTTGGACTGTTAGAGATCATTATTTTAAAGCAACACGTGAGAATCACCATAATGCCTTATTGAAGTGAAAGGGATAGAAGGGTGAAAAAACTTCAGATTTCAAATAATCTAATCTGGCCTACAGACTCATAGATCATCTTGTCTGCTTTAACTATTTTGAATTAGATACTGTTTTAAATAAACGTAGCCTATATCAGTCAGGAAGGCACCCTAGGGTTATAACAAGAACCCTGGATTAGAAATCACCCATGTACTTGTGAGCCTGGCTGTGTGACTTTGGGCAAGTTTTTTGACCTCCTTGAACCAGCTCTTTTTCTTATTCATAAAGTGGGGACAACAACAATTCTGAGACCTACTTCCCTGGAGTGCTGGGGAGATTAACTAATGTGTGAAAATGTAGTTGGGGAAGCATAAAGTGCCATGCATATTTGAAGTGTTCTTGTAACTATGCTTATATATAATTCAGCCCTTCGAGATCAATAAGTAGCGCACAGGTCAGAATTTAAGGTGGGGAAGGGATAGCCTGGAGGAAGAGCACTGTCACTTCTGGTTTCAAAGAGTTCACAGATGCTCACCCTCAGTGGGTTTAGGGTGGAGATCTGTGGAAGGTAATTGGAAACCACGTTGGTATTTTTGTTTTGTTTTAATGACCACTGCCTGCTTTGAAGTTTGATTTCTGGAGCTGGAGCAGAATGAGCAGTTTAGTTGAAGAGAAATGTGGGCATATTTATCTTCAGTATTAACACCAAGGAATAGATACTTGGAGGAAGCTGAGGACAGGCTTGGTCAGACCAGCTAAGACCACCCCTGGTCAGCCAAACTGGGGAGGCTGAGAAGTATGACAGTGGCCAAGAGTCACTGAGCACTGACCATGTGCCAGGCATTACAGTCAGTGCCTTATATTCATTAATTTTATCCTTACAATATTTCTGAAGTGGGCTTGTCAGTCTGCTTCTATTACTATGCTATTATACTATTATTGCTCCCTTTTTCCTAGTGGAAAAAACTGAGACTTAGAAAGGTGAAGTGTCCCCCCAAGATCTGACCACCCTGCTCCTCACCACTCTACTTTATTGCCTGTAACCATTCGTTAAGCCCCCAGTCCGTGCACTGGAGACGGCATTACGTCAGGTGCTCTGACCCAAGTCTGTATTCTGTTGGGGTGGACTTCTTTCCCGTAAGTTTCTTAAATGACCTTCCCTCTAAGTCAATCTCCTGTAACCTTGTGTGGAATGGATGAGTTTATCTAGTTCCAGGTGTCCCTCTGTGTAACGTGACCTTTTAGGTTTCAGTCCTGAAGTACAGCAAACACCTATCAACAGCCTTGTAGCCTCTGCTCCCTGCCCTCAACCCCGCACACTGTTTTAGTTTCCAGTGTCAGGGTCGGAATTAATTTCTTTCAAGGTCTCATTTTTTTTATTTTAATATTCTTGTGTTTGTTTGTTTATACATGCACAAGCGCATACACACATATACCGAGAATAAATGCTGGAGTCATAAACCAAATGTGATGACCTACGCACTGTTTATTTCTGTTTGGGGACTTATTCTTTTCATTTTCTTACTGCATTTTGTCCATGTGGGTTTTTGTTTTTCTTTTTTTTTTTTTTTTTTAACATTTTTTATTGATTTATAATCATTTTACAATGTTGTGTCAAATTCCAGTGTAGAGCACAATTTTTCAGTTACACATGAACATATATATATTCATTGTCACATTTTTTTCTCTGTGAGCTACCATAAGATCTTGTATGTATTTCCCTGTGCTATACCGTGTAATCTTGTTTACGTATTCTACAATTTTGAAATCCCAGTCTATCTCTTCCCAGCCCCTGCCCCCTTGGCAACCACAAGTTTGTATTCTATGTCTGTGAGTCTATTTCTGTTTTGTATTTTCCATGTGGGTTTTTTTTAATATAATTAGAAAGATATTTTTAAAAGAGAAATGTTTTGTTAATTCCTTAGAAACAGAGTTATTGATTATCTATTGTCTGACATAATATACTAGAAATGGTAGCATTGGGTTCAAAAGAAAAAGAGATAGTATCTTGAATGTTTAAAGTTTGAGGATGTGAAATATAACAAAAAATTAAAAACAATATTATTAAGTAAAGTCATACAAATTAAATATTAAGTATTAAAAGAAGACAGAGTAGAGAGGTGATGTTAGGTTGGAAGCTAAGAGGTTGGGTCAAGTATGATAAAAAGAGAAAATCTCTTCAAGTTATTCAGGGTTGGGTTTTCATACAGAAACATTTTCCTCACAGCTTCATTTATTTCACAAAGATTAATTGACTGTCTACAGCTTTCTGGGCATGTGCTGTATTTTGGAGGTACAGTTGTTAATAAGGTATATATATATATATAAGGTTATTCTTAGCACTTGAGTTTGAATAGTACTTTTATTTGTTTTCATCTAAAAAAGGTAACTTATATGTAAGAAATAATAGTCAGGAAGGTATAGCCAGTTTGGGGGGTAAGCCTGTAAATTTAAGGTGTAGTACTCAAGGCTTCTGCAGATAATGTGTGGTCTCACATGCCTTTTAAATGGTGGTGGTGGATCCTGACCTGTTGGACTATAGGGCTGTTGTGAAAGGCAGTGAAGTGTTATTCAGGTTCTCTTTATTACTGTTACTATTTCCAGTGATTGCTAGGTATATGTGAAGTGAAAAGTATGACCTTTAACCCTCTGTTTATGGCAAAGCCTAGGAGACAGTGGTACTTTTCTTTTCTTTTTCTTTTTCTTTTTTTTTAATGCTTGTTACTTAATCTTCATCATCTCTGGATTTAGGGGGAGATCAGACAGGTCAGGACATGGAATGACTGCTAAGAAATCAATAGGGGATCGTCTTAGACAGGCAAGGTCAGCTCTCCCGAGCCCTGTTCTTCTTTAAACACAATGCATTTCCTGATTTCAGCAACTGCCTTTTCTTTGAGTTGAGGTTTGCTATCATGAAAATAACACTTCAGTTGTAAATACTGAGAGCAGCCAGTCTCTTAATTAGAACAACAACCCATGGGATTTGGTCTCTCAATACAACAAAAGCTCACAAGACTTTTAGAACTTTAGTTTATATAATTTTGCTCCAGCTCTCACTGTGTTGTATGAACTGAGAAGCTAATCTCTGTGGCATCTATAACGGAGTGTATTTTAGGTATTCGATTGTTTAAAAAGATAATATAGAAAAATCTCATAGTTTTAGACACTGTCCTCTCAAGAACTTCTAACCAAACAGGAATCTTAAATTTACATTGTTTTCTGGGTTTTTATTGTTAGAATATTTCCTGCAGCAATAATGCCCATACGATACTATATTCAGAATTGTCGAATTATTCGTGTTGAAAACTGCATCAAGTGCTTCTTGGCTTCTTTGGAACCTGCAGTTCGATACTGGGAAGTGGTACTTGCTGGCTGGTCAACAATGAGTAATGCAGTTCAGTAGCCACGCTGTTCCGTGTGTCAGGCCCCGTCAGGCTGCTGGATCCTAAGACTTGCCCAGAGTTTCTCTGTGGACATACACACAGTGGCCGACTGTGGATTCCTTTCCCTTTCAAATTCAGTTATTTGCTGGAAATTGAGCTTTTGGATTTTGTAAGTTCTTTGTTCCCCTCATTTGAAAAATATTTAAATGATGTTGCCCAGAGGGCACCCAGAGAAACAGCGTGACTGACTTTCGGGAAATTAGTAAGCAATAGAGTTATTTTTAGCTTTTACTCCTTGCAAACATTTCCTTTTGTTCTTCAGAAGACATTGTTGATCTGTTCATTCATTTGCTGTGCTCTCTCCCCCGCTACAGGGTGGCTTTGGCTAGAATAAGCCCTCTCTTCTCTACTCTGCATGACATAACTGTGTTAATTCTCAGTTAATTTTAACTCATGGGTTATTTGTTCGTGTTTTTTTTCTAGGTTCTGAAACACCACCACCACCACCAAATACACACACATTTTGCTGTTATTTGGGGTTGATTTCCCCCCTCAACAGCAAATACTAACCAAAAAATGTTCACACACGCAGGGTATCAAAATTTATATTTTTGTCAAAATAGCTGATGGTGTGATTCTGCCTTCATCTGCTCTGTTAGTACTTATTTTAAAACTGTAATCTTTAGAAAATTATGCCATTAGTATTACAGAATTCCAAATCCAGGATCGATGGCTACCAAGGCTGGCCTTTACACCTCAATCTCATGTCTGATCTTTGAAAATGCTTCAAGTATATAAAGGGAATCAGATTTCTAAGGAAGCACACTGAAGCCTGGTTTTTACTCTTCACATAAAGGCAAGTCTGATAATGGCTTTAGATCCCTTACAAGAAGATCTCATCATTTTGTAACATTGTAATTTAACCTTCTTTTCCCCATTTTTCTGTAAAATAGAGAAGCATTATATAGCATTTGTGGTTAAAATTGGGGTTCTGGAGTCAGATTACCTGGTTTCAAGCCCTAGGTCTACCACTAATCTCCATATGCCTCAATTTCCTTATCTCATACATGGAGATTACAGTGCTTCATACAATTGTTTTGGGATTTAAATCAGATCATCCATGTCAAGAGCCTAGCAAAATGCCTGACATAGTAAACAGTCTCAATAGATGTTGGCTATTATAATTACTGTGTAAAATTATTTTATCTGTAATGTACAATGTAGTTATTTTTAGAAGATAATATACCAGAAAGAGTCACAATATTCAGTTTTCTGGAACCCTTGAAGCTTTCTCTATAAGAGTCTTTTGGGAGGTTACCTAATTCCAGTACCTAGTGAATTTAGTTTCCCTTGGTCCTTCAGTATTTGCAGCTCTTCACATCGAGAACTGGTACAATCATAATGGGAAGTCAAGCAAAACATTTTTCTGCATAAAGACAGGAAGGCAGAGTGTGAGATGGCATTGACATCTGTGCCTCTGCCTTGGGCCAAAAGCAGAGTGGTTATTTGCTGCTGATTCGACATCCCATCTGCTACCTTCTCCAGTGGTTCAGCCCCTCTTCCTTTCCCTTCCTTCCCTTTAAAGCCCCAGGGATGATGAAGTCAGGGAGACAAGGATGTGAAGCATCTAAAGAGGGAAACAGGACAGAGGGTCAGGAAAGATAACAGAATAATAACCATTCTGCAGATGATCCAGTTGGATAAAAGTTAAATCTCCCCTGCCAGTGGCAGTTTTACATGAGTTCTCTGGACAGGGTGAAGGTTGAAAAACACCAGCCTGTTTAGTGAATTCTCATCTTTTTGCTCAAGAGCTTTTTTGACATTGACTCAGCAACTTACTAAAATTTCCTTTTAAAAAAAAAAACAAAAAACTTTTTTCACTCTTAGCCCACACCCTCAGAATAAATCCTTTATTTTTACGAGGGGTGCTTTAACTCTTGAGTATATCCTTTGTTTCTGTTTTCTTATAGCTGCATTTAACTCACGTTATTTGCCAACTAATATACAGCACTAACTCCCACTGAGGTGGCTTTTTGTTTTAAGGTAACATCTTCTACCCAATCCGAGAGGTACAACTCAGGCTTTCTACAGCACGGTTGTCTTAGAAACACTTATTTAAAGTTTAGAACACAAAGCATCACACACATGAAAAGGGTATCTGTCTGTAATGTAACTCTTTAATTGATTTTGATGAAAACTTGAGTGATTAAGTAATAGAGTGATGAATGCCCCAGAAAGGCATGTATTGAATAAACAGAAGTATGCAAATAGAAAGGGGAGCTAGGGAGAGATTGTCTCAGATTATGGGTTTCTTCATTTTTAATGGAAAAATGGGGGGGGGCAGTAGGTAATTAGGTTTATTTATTTACTTATTTATTTTAACGGCAGTACCTGGGATTGAACCCAGGACCTCATGCATGACAGTCTGCCACTGAACTATCCCCTCCTTCCCTGGGAAATTCTTCTAAAATATTTTCACTTTCAAAACCTAAGTCTTCTTTTAACTTACACTGATTTTTTTTCATATATGATTTCCTGATGATTATTCCAAGTTTGTGATTCAGAAGAATTAAATATTACTTTAATATAGAGTATTCGGAGATTATTTTTCAGGCTGCTTGGTTGCTCTGTCTTATTTTCATTTAAATTTGAGGTTATCCTAACCCTTCATTCGAAGAGGTAGTTGACCCTGATTCTGACTTAAGTTTTGGTGAGCCTTAATTATAATTCATCATATATGTAGTTTTCATTCAGTGCTTTTTACAAAAGACCTTTATGTTTACTTTCTAGACGGATTTTGCAAGATTTAGTGGAACAAATGTGGAAACTGACTTTGTAGAGGTGCCATCACAAATGCTTGAAAATTGGGTGTGGGACATCGATTCCCTCCGAAGACTGTCAAAACATTATAAAGATGGAAGCCCTATTACGGATGATCTTCTTGAAAAACTTGTTGCTTCTAGACTGGTCAACACAGGTATGACTTATAATTTTATAAGAGGAATATAAATGAGAACTTCTTCATGGAGAATCGATAGCCTCTGCTTCTGTAGAACTTATTTCCCCTTTTGTAACGGTAGTGCCCTTAGAGTGTTAGCATGAGGAAGGAGGACCGCTAAATATATTTAAATACTGAACTCTGGAGTTATGTCTAAGAAAAAAAAACCATTTCCTTTTAAATTTTAAATAGAATGAGATGCCGCGCTCTGATTTTGGAATGAGTACTACAGGAATCAGTTGATGAATCTGTGGTCCATGATATTAGAACACATTTGTTCTCTCTTCAAAACATGCCCAAACATTCTTATGTTATTAGGTCTCCTGACCTTACGCCAGATTGTTTTGAGCAAAGTTGATCAGTCTCTCCATACCATCACATCGCTGGATGCTGCAAACGAATATGCCAAATATTGCACAGAAATCTTAGGTGTTGCAGCTACTCCAGGTATGTAAATCCTATCATTGTAAGTTCCATTTTCCTGTGAAGTCTACACAGGGTTGACTCCTAACACTGCCAGAGAAGGTACAGTTTATTGGGCTGATTTCTATAATCAGGCCATGACTTTCAAATAGGCATACCATGTCCTCGTGAGTTATCCTGTCCAAAAGGGCTTGAAGGAAAGGCGGCTCCAGCTTTGCAGCATTTTAGTGTAATCAGGCGTGAGCAATTGGCCTCCACCCCAGAGCAGAGAAAGCCGTTCACGTTTGGCAGCCCCGGCCTGGCCCCACCCTCCCTGTATGCACCGTGACTTCCCTAGTATTTCAGTGAGACTCTGGCGGAAGGGGCAGCTTTAGAGAGGCACGGACTTATACCTTGCTTCTGATTCTGTTCCTGAGGTCACTTAAGGCAGTTTGACTAGCAGCTTCTAACCTAGTATTATTTATGAGATTCATGAGAGTGGGTGGGTGTATGCTCACCCATAATGCATTTACATTTATATTTACAGATTTTATGCAAACATGTAGTCGGAACGGAAAGGTGACTTTTTTTCCACCAAAGAAATTGTTACTTCATTGAATCAGTCACATTTATAGAGATAATAAAGGTCAGAATAGTCAGTTGAGTCCACCCAGGCTTCTTTTGTGATTTGTTTCTAGTTGGCCGAACAGCAGCTTTGTGCCTCAGGCCACTTGATGAAATCCTTTTTTAAAATAGCCCTAGAGGTAGATTGACTTGGTAAAAACCTTTTTAGCTTTCCACTGAAAGAGTTTTTTTTTCCAGTAATTATGAACCCAAAATAAGAGCCATTCTGATGTATTTTGGATATAAATAGGTGTGACAATAAGTAGGCTTAATATTAGAGTATTTGTAAGACACACGTGTGTCTAAGGGATAAGACAGGACTGAGCTGTGTGATGGGTGTGGACAAAGCCTCTGAAACTACTGTTAGGCATTCCAGAGCTGAGGGCCGAAACCAGCTCCTAGGTGGAGCCGCCACAGGAGAGAAGTTTCTAAACTTGTCAGCCAACGGCATGCGTAAATCCCGGGAGTACTAGAAGTGATCCTGACGCTCCTCCCACGGCTGGCCCCACCATGGGGAAGCTGGCTAGCTGATAATCTGGTATTTATTTGCCATCACTGTAATTAAAATGTATCTTTCTTTAAAGGCACAAATATGCCGGCTACTTTTGGGCATTTGGCAGGCGGATATGATGGCCAATATTATGGATACCTTTGGAGTGAAGTATTTTCCACGGACATGTTTTACAGCTGCTTTAAGAAAGAAGGGATAATGAATCCAGAGGTATTGTTTTTTTTTTCCTCCTTTTAATTTTGTAGCTGCCCCCTCCCCTTTAATACCTAGTATAAAATGTTAATGACAGCTAGATTTTAGAGGAAGAGGTTTGGTAACAACTTTTAACTTTTAAAGTCTTGCATCTTCTCACATCATCGTACCTTATTAAGTGTAGTGTACAAGTGATTAACTCTTAATTCTATAAGTTAAAAAAAAAACCTACTGCATTTTCTTGCTTATTAACATTCCAATACATTGCATAATGAAAATTCAAAGCTTTGTTTATGCATTTGAGCATTTATAGCTGCTAGTTTTGACATGTGCCGTAAGTGTTTTATAGGAGGTTGGGAAAGAAAGGTGAACTCCTTCCTGATATAAATGGTCTGCCTATGTTTTGATGTACTTTACACACTTTCATCATACATTTTCTGTGGAAGGCACCCTTTTTTCTGTGACTGGCATATCCCACCTACTGCATTGTTTGTAACCTAAATGCCTTTAAGTAATTTAAGCTGCTTCATTAACCTGAGCCATTCCTTTCCGTGTACAGTGAATTGACTGCCAGGTGGCTGCCAGCCAACCCTTCCTGAGTTACAGTCCCTCAGCCTCCACTCTCGTTGAAGAGTCAGCAGTCAGATTATTTCTAGGGCTGATGGGTTTTCCAGTGTGTTTTTCATTCTGTTTGATTCAGAAATTAGAAGAACAAAATTATCAAAATCAGGCTTTCTGTGCCTATTGCAACCAACTGATTTGTTCTCCAAACTTTGTGTTTCTGGATTTCCTAGTACCTTACACACATGCACTGGAAGACTTCGGTGTAATTTAGATCACCACCCCCTCCCCCAACCCTTCCCCCCAGGAAAATGCCCTCCAGGGTACCTGCATGGTATACACTAGCCTTTCCAGTTACTGCATCGTCCATTCCACCTTACCCAGGCTGTTAGGTTGCTCTGGGTCTCCTTCCATTCCCTAGCCGATGCATTTACAATGATCAGCCACTGACTTGTTCTCATAAATACCCTGTTTTCGGCATGACCTTTAGCTGGTGCCCAGCCCCAGTCCTCTGCCATCTCATTGAGAGACAGTGCCCTTGGGATTCAGTGTTCCGGGGAAGATGGTGGGACTCCGTTTACCTGCCCCACTGCAGTCACCCTGTCGAACCTGCACTGGACTCTCAGTGTTCCTCTGCAGTCCTGCCCTCCTTCCCTTACTGGGTTCCCCCGGTTCCCCACCCTCCCACCCCTCCCCCTCTCAGCAGGTGATCTCTCCTCTTTACTAAGAACATTAAGATCACTGAAAGTCAGTACCTGCATCTTTCTTTCTCTTTCTATACTTCAGTCTTTATCTTCTTTCCTCCTGTCTCAGAGGAGATGGCTGTAATACTGAGACTTGCTGGTCTGCCATCTCAGGGAAGCAACTTAGCACTGACCCTGATCTTCTCAGTGCTCCTACTTAGTTGTTCTTCCTTTCACAGCTGACTCTCTTGGTACAAGAAACAATTTTTGCACCCCTCTGTTTCCTGGCTTTTGCCTCCACTAGCTAAACTGGACAGTGACCCGCCCTCCAGAGTGACCTCTGACAATCTAGTTGCCAGCTCCCAAAGGCCCTCAGCTTCCTTTGTTCTACTTCCTGCTTCTTCGTATTCCTCTCTCTGTCCCAGCCCTGAGCTTAGCAAACAGATCCCCTCCTTACTTCCCAGAACACCCAGCGTGCCAGCCAATTCTGTGTGTTCCCCTTGGGTCTTTCCTCCTTCACAAATTTATTCATTCTACTTCTTCCACCTAAAATGTACACCTTCCTTGTCTGTGCTGCTCCAAAATCCTACTATGCGTAAAGGCCTTTATTCAGATGGCCACTCATGTATGAAGTCTTCCAGATCTTCCAAACCAAAAGTGATCTGTCCATCCTCTAAACATAAGAGGGAACTTGGTTTTAGGCATGGGGAAAGGGTTTCAATAAGCTGCTTCTTAACATCTGGACTGTTTAACAAAACTATTCTACAAAATGAAAAAAAAAATCAAGTTATAAAATATTTTACATCATAGGATGCAAACTTTTATTTTCAAAAATACATTTAGAGAAAAAGCACATCAAAATGTTACCAAAAGTTATCTTTGGGTGGTAAGTTAATGAGTGATTATTAAATATTTTTCTGCACTTTTTATGGAGCTTTTCCTTATTTTTACATGGAGTATGTTATAGAAATCAGAAAACAGTTTTTAAAGAGACACAGGGTCCAAATATAGAAAGGTACCATCTGACCTCCCACTAGCTCTTATAGTTGGTGAGGCTTCCGGGCATCAACGCTAAGGCACCTCTTTCGATGAAGCTTCATCATTCACCTCTTCTGTGCTCCACTCACAGGACCACACCCTCAGGACCCTCCCCCGTCACCTCTCCTCTTCCAGCTGTCAAGGTCACAGCCAAAATACTGATCCCAGTGGACCCGAAGGAACTTGCCAGTCCAGCAGGAGCCACCCCTGCTATTATGCTGCTACGTACCTCCTCTTTTCTAGAGCTTCTCAGCTTGGCAGGCAGCCAGACTACTCTTGACTTAGACAGAAGGGCTGGGTTGAATGTGGAGAAAGCCAGATTCCCCACAACTCGGAGTTATTGCCTTGTGATGTTAAAAACAGTTCTCATTTTTAGTAAAATTCTGGATTCAGCAGTGCTTTATATTACTGTTCATCTTATGCCATGAAGCTGTCTTTAATTCCTTCTTTTTCCTTCCTATCCAATACTCTGGATATCATGTCATTTCCTGTTTCCCTGCCGTCACAGCCATAGTGAATCTGGCCCCATTGGCCAAGGAGAATTCCTTTGCACCGACCCTCACACCCTTCGCTGCACTGGCAGATACGGGAGCAGCTTTTAATATAGCCATTTTATTCACTCCTTCAGTGTACTGCTTGTTTGGTTTTAATTTTTTTTTTTTTTTTTACAAATGTTTGCTCTAAAATAAACACCCGATTTACACAATTCAAATACTCATTTAAAATTAATACTTTGGAATAACAATCCTGTTCTACAGAAACAGATCATTGTTACAACTGTGTTATGATGAAGAGAAAGAATTTTTATGGTATAAAGAAATGCTGAGTTTGATCAGAAGTTAAGGAACTCAGAGCAGGCACGGTATATCATGCAGACTTTGTTGTCTCAAGGCCCCTCAGCCTCCGTAGTACGTATTTGGAGATTTTGAGAAGATAGCAAGATGGCTCGTGACAGAGTCAGTGCCTGCTAGTCTTAGTCCCCAAGCTCTAGATAGGCTGGGGCTGAAAGATCACATACTGTTGACATAATTGGTCATGGTCACTGGTATCAACAAAAGAACATCTCCAGGCCTTCCCTCTGTCACCTCCTGCCACCCTGCAAAGCCCAGGTCTGGGCGAGAACCGTTTCAGATCTTAACAAGCAGAACTGTAGAAAGTGCACTACTCACTGGGAAAACAGTAACAGGAAGGGTCAAATGTAAACCTGCAGTCTTCTGACACCAGGTGTTAGCAACAGAATATCTTACACACAGTCGTTTCCATTCTGTTTTGATGGCCTCTATCAAAGTGTTAGAACTGGCCCCTTACCTTTAATAGTTTAAAAGTTTGCCATCTCTGGTGTTATCTGTAGTTTTCTATATTCTTCATAGCAAATAGGTGTAACATGTTAGCTGTTTAGTTTGTTAAATATTATCTAAGTAAACGTGGAGAGTCATTATCAGACATACCTTTCACTTTTCCAGCTCATCTCTTTAATAACCATGGAAAGGAACTGCCTGGGAATAACGCTTTCCCAGCAAACTTTAGGCGCTCTTTCAGGATCCCTTCAAGGTTCCCAAACAGTTTCAAAATCCAGCAGCTAATCGTAGGGTTGAAAGAATGAGAGCATTTTAACTAGGATTATTTCTTTTTATAAGGCGACTTCATTGTGGGAAAATTTCCTTAGAGGTCATAGACATTGTGGATTCAAAGGCAATTATATTGTTAAGCTAGAATTATGTCCTCCTCTTCTGCGTTGAGAGTAATTGCTTAGCTTTGTTTTTTTTCCATCAGTGAAGAAGAAATACAACCAAGGATTCCAGGCAGAAAGGAGTACTGAGAAAGTCAAGATAGTTAAGTGTGACTATGCCCCGAGCCATAAGGAAGTAGATCTTACATGTGACACACATGAAGAGTCTTGGTTAAACATGAAAAAGAGTTGGCTGACAGAAGGTGTGTTACAAAGCACGGTATCCCAGAGCTCTTCAAACAGAATCCTAGGCCCAGTGCCTGCTGTAATGTGTTGTAAGAGAGAATGTGAGATTTCCCCTCCTGAGGGTCCCTACAGATGGACTAAGTTCTGCTTCAGCTCCCCTGATCTGCCACCCCACAGCTGATTTGTCTTACACTTGAGCCTTTTCGAACAGCCTTAAATTTGGCCTGATTTAAGGGACAAAGGAAGGAAATGGGATTGATTTCCAACCTGCTTCTTGAATATTTACAACACCAGACCTTCTTAGCCTTGAATCCCAACCAACTGGAAGCATTTTTCTTTTTTCGTGCTCCTACAGCCCTTCCTTTTGTCTCTCTTAGGGCCCTAATGATCTGCCTTGTTAATTGTCTGTTCCTTTATCTCACCTTGTAGATCATAAGGCCCTTCTAATTGTCCTTGTGTTCGTCCTCTGCTTCAAAACTGTTACATGTACCTATTACTGGACCCAAATGGTAGTTCCCCCATCTGCTTCCACTCATCTTTCATCCTAATACAAACTTCTACCTAGGGTACCATTTTTCTCCAGACCTCCTCCCACCCCTTAAATTTATTCTTCCATCCTCACAAACTGAAACTTTGCTCAAGGTTTCCAGTAGACCTCTTCCAATCAAGGGAAGATTCCTACCACTGTACTTTGTCTGCATCTCCCTGACTACCAGCACCAACCTGCACTCTCTCCCTCCTTCCTGTTTGTGGTCAAAGGTAGTCTTTTTCCACCCACGAACGCCCCACCCTCACTTGTAGAAAACAAAGTGTGTGCTGTGCTGGGTAGGAGTTTACTGATGAGCTATGGAAGGAAAGATTTCAAAGTCTACTTTTAAAGCGGGCTGGTGAGCCTGTTAGAAGCCTGATTGTCAGTACCTGCCAGTGGGTGGATGCCCTCTGCCCTGATGCCTGTTACTCAGTGTAGAAAGGAGATGCCTGGCTCCACTGCCCAGGGTCAGTCACAGAGGAGGGAGGGAGCTTGCATGTGCTCCTCCAGAGATGGCAGGAGACATAGTCTGTTTCCCATTTATATGTTCTTGGTACTGATGGATGGTGGACATCCTTCACTCAGGTAACCATGCTTGCTCTTAAAATATTACCTCAGATAAAGCATACATATTCTTGCAAGTGAGTGCCTTGTCTCTCCTACTTAATATTCCTACCAAATTATGTATTCTATTTTATGCTAATAGTGGAGATGAAGTATCTGTGCTTTTTTTCTTGCTTTATTAGGAGACAGAACTAATTTTAAGGAAATGCTGAATCAGGAGTGCATTTGTTTCCCTGGCTGTGTATAAGTAACTGCACTTTGAGGCAGTGTGAGAAGGAAGGAAAGGAAAGGAGGATGGATGACTACTCAGGGGTATTGAATACCCCTGTATGGCAGGAATTATTCTAGGGAGCAGACAAGGTACTGAAATCATCTCCTTTAATTCCCCATAAACTGAGGGAGGTAGGCAGACTCCCATTTTACAGGTATGGAAACCAAGGCCCAAGGTCACATAGCTGAGGATGGAGCTGAGATTCAGACCTGGGCCTGACTCCAGAACTCCTCATCCTGCTTTAGAAAACATCGGTGTTAGGAAGGACCTGCACAGCTGCCGGAAGATACACGTTAATCTTCTGGGATTAAAAACCACAGAGGTGACCGATGCTGATATTCCTCAGGAGCTCTTACTCTACGCAGGTCCTCCTGGAGGATTTTTAGCATGAGAAATTCTAGCGGTTGTCTTAGAGCTTCTCTTCCTAGTTTGCTCACAATTAAGGTTCCCTTATGATATAAACAAGAGTAGAACGACTTACAGCAGAGACTCCTGCCACCTGCAAACACGGTTCTGTCACCTAGAGAGCCCGGATCCTTCCTAAAGCAGAAAAATTCACTTCACTTTTTCTTTTTTAAGAAAACAAGATCCTATTACCAAAATGACTCTTAAACTCTTCTCCAAACTTCATTGCAAAGGAAATGAAATTATTAAAAGACCATTGCTCTGTAATTCAGGAAATTGAATCAGCTTGTTTGGAGCTATAAGCAGGGGAGGACTTGCGCTGCACTGAGCCGCATATTGTGAGACTGAACAGTGCCCGGCCCTGCAGTGACTTTGCCGGTCAGAGGAGGCATGAGCTGGCTCTTCCCAGCAACGTGCAGCTCCCCAAATGCTTGCTTTTCTTTACTGCCTACAATAACAGCCCTCCATACAAGATAAGAGAATACCCTGGCAGATGTCAGCATGTTGCTGATTTTTCTTTTTTACTTTATTTAAATTTTTACTACTATTCCTATAATATTTGTGCAACAAAATATGTCTTCTGAATAAATAAAAGATTCTCAGATCTCGAGCATTAAGAATTTCCACAGATAAATGCTAATCATTGAGGTTGCATGCTGGGTATGAGAGGGTTCACTATACTGTTGTCTCTATTATTAGTGTATGTTTAAAATTTTTCCACAATAAGTGGTTTATAATATTTTGATCATTCCTATCAATTTAATTCTCATTTTCTAAGTTCTTCCTCTACTGCGATGCCCAGAGAGCACAGACCTTCCTTGCCCCACCCACTAACTTAACACTGGTCCAATTTAGAAATGTTGGGCAGTGAATGACAGGGAAAGGGGTGAATTGTGTTGGTCTCAAGAACTCTGATCTGCTACTTGCTAGAATGATAAAGTCTGTGATGGCCATCACTCACATTTTAGGTTCTAGATCACTACTGTAACAGTCATGAATTGCTGCAGACCAGGCAAAAAATGACACATCATTTGTTTTTCCTAAAGAAAAATAAATGTACCTCCAAGCCCTCATTACTAGGATTTTCAAGAAGTCCAATCTCAGTGATTACAGGCCGCCCTTTTTAAAAAATTTTACCCAAAACTTATAAATAAGGCAACAAGATTGCTACTCACCTCTTCAGTGTTAAACTAGAGCATTGTCTCCAAGCCCTTCTAAGGACGGTCTGTGTTCCAGGCCCCAGACCGGTGCAGTACAGCAGCCACGTGTACCTCCTGAGCACCTGAATTGTGGCCAGTGCTGCTGAAGAATTGAAGTGAGATGTGCTGATTTTGAAGACATACAACAAAAAATAAATCTCAGTAACTTTATATTGATGTACGCTGAAAGGATACTATTATTGATACACTGGTTTAAATAAAATATTTTATGAAAATTAATTTTACCTATTTTCTTAACTTTTTTAATGTGATTACTGGAAAATTTTAAATTACATACGTGGCCCACATTGTGTTTCTATTGGACGGTGCTCTCCAGAGTTTACAAAAGGTAACTTTGTTTGACTAACTGTTTACTCCTGATTAAGGCTCATCTTAAAGTTAGCTATTAGCCTGTAGATAAGTAGTAAGGTACAGAAGATTTCTGTTTATAGCTAAAAGATAACCCCAAAAGTTTTGATTTTACGACCCCTATAAGACATTTACCTGTTAGATTGCATTCCTCAACGTTTTATTCTCCTCAACGGTTTGACTAGACTTACCTCAGATGGTTGTGCCAAGCAGAATCATTGTCATAAGTCAAAAATGAGATTACTTTTGTCTCTGGAAATTCTCAAGCTATTCTTGTACTCAAAAGGACTATCAGTGATTGCTCAAATGATACAATGGATGTATATTTAAATGTTACCCTGTGAGCTGTCCTACGCATAGGTTTAGAGTTATGCTTCATTGAATTGTCTTGCCTTACTTCCCTAAAAGGTCGGTGAAAAGGAAGTGAAAATACTGAATAATGCTGATATTGAATTACAGTTGTTTCCTTTCACTTTATCTGCTCATCTATTTGTGTAAATAAAGGCAGAGGAATTGTGATACGTTTTAAAATTCCAGACCTTGTCCCCAAAGAAAACTTTACAAAGGTCCCTCTTCTCCATGCTGGGCCCGCAAAAATGTCTTACCCTGCACCGTGGGACGTGTGCTGTTGCCCCATCCATAAGGAAGGTTTGTTTATAAGCCCCTCCTAAAAACATTGCAGAAGCCATTTTGACAGCACAGAACCCCTGTTTTTAGCCTCATTGAACACTTGCTTTGCTAACCCTTTTGAAATTGCATTTGAGATGAGGTAGCAAATTAGGAGCCTGTTATATATTCCATTTGACTGTGTTTTGTTTGTTTGCTTACATTCCCAGTGTGCTGCTGAGAATCTAAGACAAGACAGTAATAGAGGGGAAGTGTGGAAGACCGGAGGTCTAAGCTCCAGATCTCTTAGCTACCAAAATAAATAAATACTGCAGAGCTATAGTCTCGGCAAAGGAGAGCCTCCAGACGGACAGTGTAGCTAAAGTCCCTTTTTCTCTTTTGCATCTGGAGATTTGGAAAATTGCTATAACCATGAATTATTAGGCATGTTTATTTTATTAGGTTGGAATGAAATACAGAAACCTAATCCTGAAACCTGGGGGATCTTTGGACGGCATGGACATGCTCCAGAATTTCTTGAAACGTGAGCCAAACCAAAAAGCGTTCCTAATGAGCAGAGGCCTGCATGCCCCATAAACGTGGGATCTCTGGGAGCAGTCCATGTCTGGAGGACAAGTCGACATCACCATGTGTTACTGGCCTGGAAACTGAAGGGAGTTTTGCAAATGAAAATGTAGGTTTCCATTGACTTCCTTTTGCTTTTTGATTTGAAAAATTATACAGATGTAAATGGAATTATAAATACTGTGAGCTAAGAAAAGACCCATTAGAAAATAATTGTACTATAAAATTTCATAAAAATGGATTTGATTTCTTTTTATAAAAGTTTCATATGAAGGTAATTTGATTTTTTTACTATTGTAATCTAGATAATATAATGTAAGAGGGCTAAGAATTTTTTAATTGAATCATGTACATTATATAATTTGATCCTTCTTATATCTTGAAGTTTTGTACTTGGGATTTCTGAACTGATAAATGAATCATCACGTTCCTCGATAAATATTTTCTTGGAGCCCTGCATCCACTTTGCCACTATCTCCCAGTAAAGTGTGACCTCTTTGCCCACACACCTCAGGGCCAGGGGACTATGCTTCAGTAATGCATTTATCTTTGTATTTCAGGCCTCACGATCCCCAGCTTTCTGCCACACTTAAATGATGTTCTTCCAATTGGTTTTGTCTCTTCTGTCTGACTTCCAAAAAATTATGAGTTTTAGCTGAAACGGTCGAATGGATATTGCAAGTTTTTACATCTTGTATTAGAGAATTTTGCGTCTCGGATTGGAGGTTCATTTCCGCTTCAGCATACAAGATTGTCAGTCTTTTCGCATATTTGCCAATTAGAACATGAAAGCAAGTCCAAGGATGTTTTTCTCTTCTCATGTTTCTAATAAGTGGTAGGGACTTCGCCTCCTCTGCTGCCCCCCTCACCCCGCGTGGCAGGTAGATACGTCACAAGTGTCCGTTCAGCGTGTCCTGGGAGGAGAGCTGCAGCAGACCCAGGGCGTGAAGAATGCGGAAAGCCCAGGAGTGGAGTGGGTTCTGCACAGACGTGTGGGAGGACAGCTGCTCCAAAGTGTCAGGCGTGCTCACACTCAGCCCTGGGGAGGGGCTCGGCCACAGCCTACCTTGTCTGGTGATTTTACGTGAACCTTCGGAGCTCTTTAACTGTTTACTGTGGGCCTAAACTCCAGTTCTGCAGCAGCCCAGGAAACTCGCTGTACTTATTTTCCCTCTAGGAGTCTACTCAGTGAGGAAACCAAACTAGGATAATTAAAAAAAATTTTTTTTAATTAAAAAACTAACTTTGAGTGTATGCATTCTGCATAGGACTTCCAGTTGTTCCCCCGTGTGTACCTGAGGTTTGACTTTGCTCGCCAGGGACAAAATGAGAACCTTTTCCTTCTCCAGGACAAAGTGGACTTTGTGCTAACTAAACAAATATCATGCTGCGGAGTAAAAGTGTCAACAGCAGGAAAAACCAAGAGCTATAGCAACGCAGGAGAAAATTCAAAGATTATTATTGCCAAGCAAATACCTTATTAAACATCACAGAAAATCCCCCCACCCAACCATCCCCGAGACAGTTGCCTGGCCCTCTCTCCCCCACGCTCATTCAGCATCACCACCTTGGGTCCCTAAAACTGTTTTTTTGGTCTTAGCAACTTATGGTACTTTCCTCTTTTTTTTTTTTTCCCAGAATGTTCTGTTTTCTAGTTTCAGACAAAAACTCTCTTCAGCTTTTTCTACTGCCCAGTGCATCTCATTAACAATAACTTTCTCATTTTAAATCTTAACTTATTTCACATGGGAAAACTAATACTTGATGTGAATAAGACTGCACACAATAAAGTTACATTACTGTCACAAGAATGAATTCACATTTCTTTCATACTTCAGTGTTAAAACTGAAATGCATAACAGAACAGAAGTGCTGTGGTAGTCTTTGTATTTAGGATCCACATCCCATATTTAAAATCTGCCAAAGAAGAGCAACAATATCAAGTAGTCATCAAGAAAACATTCCCTACCGTAATTCAAAACTAAGGACCTATTTTTTAAAGCCTTTTTGGATGGGCTGTTCATCTGCTTGTTCCTTTTTTCTAGATCAGAGCACAGAGTGTTGGTGGCTGTTCTGAATGGTGTAAACAACTGTAAAAAAAATTATAATTAACCAACCTACACTTTAGATTTATGAACTAAGATGCATATAGTAAAGTCTTTCTTGGTTATCGATCCAGCAGATTTGGGCCTGTTTCAGGTTTTCCAGCAGTTGTTATGTCACTGAGGGCAAGTTCTTAAACATCTTAGGTGAAAATGTAGTAGGCCTGATTCCTAAAGTTTCAATTTTAAGATGCCACAGAGAAGAGAAAGAGGAGTCCTAATGTGATGCCGTCTAATATAGATTTTTTTTTCTCCTCTAGTATAAATGTTGCATGTTACCTAGATAGAGAACTAAAAATTATCTTGAAGAATTAGCACCCAAGCTATTTACACCAAAATCCTGCCTTTCTGAACTTCTGCGGTGACAGGTAGGTATCTGCAGCTCTTTGGACTTGACAGACTGCTTTGTGTAAGAAACCAAAATCAAGAAAATAGCTCTTAAAAAAAATGATAGGATTTTGTACTTGCACTTTGTATTTACCTTAATTAGTAGGGAATGACTTAACTTTCTACTTTGCCACTTTGCCTTTGGCCTTTGTGTATGAATGAGGGTGTACAGCGATCCTGCCTGCTCCCCACCAGTGAGCCTGCTAGCATTTTTCATTTTTTTCCTTTTCTATCATGCACAAGAAGTATTTTTCATGCTTGGAGAAAATTGCATTAAAATACTAATCCCCCAAATTGGGTTTAGGTAGAGTTAGCTGAGCCCCAAAGAGTGTTAAAAGAGAAACCTTATCCCCTCTGACTAGATGCAACGACCAAAGCTTTGTTCTTTCCCCAACACAGCACTGTTACACAGTTATGTGTCTCTTCTGAAATTGGATAACCCCTCGAAATTGAATGTACCTTCTCTTATGACTGTTTGGTGAGAATAAAAGCAAAAAAAGATAAACATGCTTTCATTTTCTTTTTTTCTTTTTCTTTTTTTTGGTGGGAGGAGGTAATTAGGTTTACTTATTTCTTTCTTTCTTAATGGAGGTACTGGGGATTGAACCCAGGACCTCATACATGCTAAGCATACATTCTACCACTGAGCTATACCCTCCCCTCTCATTTTCTTTAAAACACAGTCAATGTCCAAAGTTTTTTTTTTTAGTTTATTTTTAATGGAGAAATTTCCACTGGAAACAAATCTGCCTAAATAATTATCTAGTACCAACTGTATCAAGGCAAAGGGTGAAGGTTAGAAAATCTAAAAACTAGATTAATGTAGCCTTTTTCAACATACCCACAATAAAGTTGTATAAATGGATACTTCATAAAAATCTTTTTGAAAAATTGGGGTAATAAACACAACCCTTTAAACACCCCTCTCCAGTGAATGATTCTTGAGTTTTTATTTCACTGAATTTACCTTGTAGTTTCCTTTCCTCATAAAATGTAGGTCCAGTGAACCATTGATCTGGTTCGCTATAGGTGAATATGACCCAGGCTCTCTTATTTCTGCTCCTGTGAGCTGACACCCATTCTAGCTGCTTATTTCATAGAGCTTGGAAGCTCACGTAAAATTTTACTGCCATGATAAAATGTCACTAGCATTTGTCATCAGAGAAACTGTATGGCTTAGAAAGGTTTAAAAGTACAGTGTTCACTGAGTCCAACAAGGCACTTGACAGCCCTATTGACGTCTTTAAGGCTAAGGTGGAAGCTATGATGGGAAAATCGTTAGCCAGGTGGATTCCTAGCTATTGAAACTCCTAAGCAAGTTGAATAATGATTCACATTAAATGAGGAAATTTCCAGTCCTTTGGATGAAAACATGAAGAATTCTATGGAAGGTATTATCAAATTTGCATGTAAGAGAGCTGTAATGTTTAAATATGATGACATTATTAAGATTTAAAACTACTTCAGTGCTGAGACAAATTTAAGATGAAATTGGACCTATTCCATTGCAAAGGTAAAAGGAAGGGAAACCTGCCTTCATAGTGGTATCTTCAGGAAAAAAAACCTAGCATTTTTATTTGACCAAATTCCAGTATAAACCCACAGTACAGCACACCTGGCAAAGGGACAGGAGGAGAGAACTGAAGCCTTGTAAGAGTGTTGATGGAAGGACGTGTCCTGATCAAAAGAATAGTCCCGCTGGACTCTGATGCATTGAGATTAATCACAGCTAGAATATTGTGTTCTAATCCAGGTGTCACAGACTTTGGCCAAGTATTACGTTTGAAAGAGTAGGAACAGGAGGGTGATGACTTTGAAAATACTTCTCAAGAGGAATACATAAAAGAATTAAGAAAGTTCTTTCTGGAGATGAATTCAGACATCCAAATGGCAGCTATTTTCAAATACTTGGAGGCTGTGAAAGAGAGGGTAGGGTTATTCTTCATTGCTTCAGAAGCCAAAGCTTTAGAGAAATGGTTGGAAAATACGAGAGCTTAGCTCAGTATGAGGAAGCAGTTTCTAATAATTATTGTTAATCACAAATACATCCTGCTGCTGTTAGTATTCAAACAAAGCCTGTGGCTGCCAGGAGTGTTTAAGAAGGAATTCCTCTTTTGAGTAGATGTTCATACCAAATCAGCTTTGAGGTCTCCTCCAAAGTTTAAGATGCAGCAAATACATAATATCAGAAAGACATCACTCAGGGAGGAGGTTATAGCTCAGTGGTAGTGTGCCTGCTTGGCATGCACGGGGTCCTGGGTTCAATCCCCAGGACCTCCATTAAATAAATAAATAGATAAATAAACCTAATTACCCTCCCCCACACACAAAAAAAGAAAAATACATCACTCAGATGAGAGAAATGTTTACAATGCTGGCTCTTAGAAATGGCGTTTAGATGGCTGCAACTCCTTTATACTGTAGGAATATAGTTTAAGCACTGTCTTAGACCTCATAATCAGCCAGTATTTATTCAGAAATTATCATCCGTTTTCTTGTGGGTTATCTGGTAACTGAGAATGGGAGGTTAAGAGCTGTATATGACCATAAGAAAGCCAAAGGCTCTTACAGAATGAATAAAGGTTCTTTTTCTTCCTTTACAGAATTTACAGTTGCTCTCTGTCCATTCCACCCACCGCTGTCTTCACTGCACATACACAGAGACAAAAATCAAACTCAAATACCCAGTTTATTATTCATGCACTCCACCATATTGAGGTCTCTTTGGGTCATTGTTTCTAGCCCCTGTCCTCCACAGTTGTTGACTCATAAGGAGTAGTCCATAAATGTTTGTTAAATAAACATGCCTTCTTAAAAATTCCTTTTTTCTCTAAAGATGCATTTTTCTACAATAACTGCAAAATATCTAATTTGTAAATGAATCTAAAACTACATAGATAAACTGTTTTTACATCTTCCGCAAGAAGGGGCCCTTTTTCTTAGTGTACTGAAAAAGCTTCTGTGTGAAGTAATGGAAGAAACATACTTTTTGTAAAAAAAAGAAAAAAGAGAGAGAATGGGGAATGTTTTTAAAGATTCCTCGACTTCTCTCTGTGATTATGTATTCTAAACCTAGGAATCTCTTAATCTAGAACCTCTGGTTCCCTAGAAAGTCAATGAAAGGAGGAGGAGAGCAGATGTCCATGACTGCCCTGAAATTATATTGAAATTTCTGGATGTGTGCAGCTTTTCTGGGGAGAGGATCCCTAGCATTAATCAGAAAAATTTAAGAACTACTGCCTTAATTTGTTTTCAAAATTCTGTTTTTGAATTCAGCTTGAAGACTATAAAATGCCATCGTGTATCAGGTGCTGTGCCGGGGGTTGAGGACACAAAAACGACAAACAGCCTTGAACGTAGGTTGTTCACAGTGTAGTGAGGATAGCAATTAAGTTCATAATACATTGAGATAAATTATCAAAAAAAGGTATGCGTACAGAGCTTCTCTTGTTTTTCCCCAACGCTGGCTGACTCCATTGTACAGTTAGACCTTGGCACCACAAAATTTTATGATTCTCATCCACCTGCCACCATAGGCTTATTTCTAACAAAATGGTCAATTTTCTCTTTTCAGCATGTCAGCAGTAGGATTAATGGTGTTCTTCTATCTGTTACATCCAGGAGTTTCTTAGATTCTGTGGTTAAAAGACTCATAAACAAGAGATGAAAATATTCACTTTAACTATTTTTATGTATTGTGATCAAATGGTTATAAACCTCTAGCCTTTAGAGGAATGACTCTTCTTGACCTGGTTAAGTATTATATACCCAAGAGGCATTGGAACATCCTATTAATCTAGAAAACAGGCTGTTAAAATGATTATTGAGCTGCTTAGAGAAGGTCCAGAATTAGTCAAGATTCCTTACTTCCTTCTCCCATCAGTGTTGTTAATGTTCTTTTACTACTAATAAGAGCCAAAGGAAAAGCACTGAACTCTGCAAGACCTCAGTGCCTATTATTTGTAACTTCCTTATATGGGAACAGCAATCAACTAAACATTAGATCAATGAAGGACTGTAAAAACTTCAGAGTTCCAGGGTTCGTGACAAGGACTGAAAGTGGACTTTAAACAACCTTATTTAACCTTATTTCCCTGTATAAAGGTACAGTAATTTATTTAA
Source organism: Camelus bactrianus (assembly GCF_048773025.1). NCBI lineage: Eukaryota > Metazoa > Chordata > Mammalia > Artiodactyla > Camelidae > Camelus > Camelus bactrianus. The sequence goes on from NC_133541.1 coordinate 45,583,899, forward strand.
TCAGTTCACTGTCAATGAACTTTTAGGTTGTTTTCACTCTTTGGATATTAAAGAAAAACAATGCTGCCAAGATTATCTTTGTAAATATGTTGTTTTCCACATTTGGTCAGTTTGTCTGATAAATTCTTGAAAGTGTAATTCCTGGTTCAGAGTAGAGGTGTTTTAAATGTTGGCAGATTGTCAAATTAGAGCCATGTTTCTTTACACTGTTTATTACAGTCGTTTAACATTGAGACAGTCGCTGAAGATAAAGAAGGAAAAGTGATTAGCAAACAAAGCAAAATATCTGGCGTGGTATCATTTATATTGCTTTCTTTCCCCACTGGGTGATGAGGACTAAAGGTTACTTATTCCAGAAAATTGTAGGAGTGACTCCAGATAGGAATTTTCTTCCTCTATTAATGATTGGGTAGGTCCTAAAAGGAATGTAAGACTTTATCCCAGAACAAAGCCGTCATCAGTCTCTTTGTATTCAGGGCAAAGTGGGGAAAACCAAAAGATCCATTTTGTCATCCCTGTCTCAAATCAGATGCCTTTCTGCGGTCTTAAACGTCTGTGTGACTGACAAGTGGGACTTCTGTTGTAATTCACAATGCAGTCACTGTTCTGAACATGCACATGGCCCACTCTGTCTCAGCTTCAATTATAAAATCTTCAGCCAGAGGCTATTATTCTCTTTTTTGTTCCATCAGCAACACAGTTAGCCAGTGAATTTCCAACTGGGATCAGGTGGCCAGAGAAAAATCTCTCACACTTCATCTCTCAAGCCCTTATACATCCCAGTATATTTCTTCCTTTGGGGAAGAGGGAGCCTGGTTGGGGAAATGTCCTAAAACTCTGTGTAGAATACCTAAGGGCTCTCAAAGATTTGGCTTTTTTCATGACTCATCAACAAAATTTTAAGTAAGGTTACAAACTTGTTCCAGACAAACAGACTGCTACCTGGTTGACCTTTATCTACTTAAGTTCAGATTAAGGGGGAAAAAATTGCTAAGCCCTGGTTAAACTTTTTAAGCCCTAGTTTAACTTTTCCCTAGTTAACTTGTGTCACAAGGGTGGTGTCTATTTGTGTCAAAGTCTCAAAGACCTGATTAGTTGCTCTGTCCACCTAGTAGGTTTCTTGGGGCCCAATCAGGACCCAGCCTGGGCGTGTTAGTTCAACAACACAGGTTTCTGTGGGGCCAATAGACAAAATGTCAATATGCCTGCTGCATTCCTCTGGGATAACAGAAATGAAGTCATTACACTAGAAAATGAGTCATGTACCCAAGAGTACACTTCTCACCCTGAACACACTGACTCTCCCAGGCTAAGATCACTAGTCCATCAGCTGGAAGGGTCCTAGCAGCCAGGAGCTGGTGAGGCAGAGGTGTCACTTAAGGAACACTGAGGTTTATGCTATTTGAGAGGGTAATGACAGTGGTTGGTGTGGAGGCTGAAGTTTAAACGTGTCTATCAGAAGGGAAACGCTGAGAGTGTTAGAATGTGTTAGTGTTCGAATGGAGAGCGGAGAACTTGACAGTTAGAAGGGTTGACTATGTACCAGGGTTGTCTTAAGAATCAAAGGGGGAGCACTAATATTCAAGAGAAGAAAATGTGTTTCAAAAACCCGCTTGATTAACAAACTATTACTTTAATTCAAGAGGAGTAGGGGAAGTTTTACTTTTCAAAAACAATACAAGAGAATAAATCACTTTCAAAATGTTTTCAGGACTTGCTAACCTTTAATAATAAAAGGTATGAGTTAAAAGGAAACTCCTAAAAACTTCCTTATTACCTGTTAGGTATAAAAAGTCCTATAGTCATGTTTTAACAGAACATTACCAGAGGTGACCTTTGCTGTGCATGCCAGAAAATCTTATTGTCATCTGGGGACTCCAGAGGAAGCATTGTAGGAGCTGTCGGGCAAACTTGACAACAGTTTGTAACACTTCTAAACAGCGTGATCTATAAACAGAAGGATAAAATGGTGTTGCTCAACCCTCTAGGAACCTATAATCAACATAAAAGAACTCTCCCAAATCAAAGGCATCTGGAAATGTCTTGGAAATTACCGTTTTTATCGTGACTTGACTTGAGTATTTCTCTGTGCCCACCAAGCTCACGCTGCACCTCTGCCCTCTCATGTACCTTCTCACACCATATTCTTTGAGGAAAGAAAATACAGTTTCAGGTTGGATATTTCTTTTGATGCTAAGCTGCTTGAAAGGTAGGCATAGAAAATGAGAGAAATAAATGCCTATTCCTTTCCCATCTAGATTTTGCAAAGCAAACTGCAAGAGAAAACAGTCCAGTCTCAGGCAGTGTGCATTTGTTCCCTCCTGTCTCTCTCTCTCACTCTGCTCAGGATTAGATGTTCCCCTTGTGCTCAACCAAAATGGAAATATGATCTCATGTTTGTTTCTTGTGTTGCCTTTGCACTTCCTAGGTCAATAAGGTGTAAATTTTGATTTACTGACATTAATTCTTCCCCTAAATACAGGGAAGCTCTTCGGGGAGCTTGCTTAAAGTGACTCCAAGTGCAGCTGAATCTCTTGGGTAGACACTGTATAAAAATAGACTGGTGCTTTAAGATGCTAAAGTGACATCACTCAATAGTGTCATTGTCACACTCCAGGTGCAAGTCCAAGGATTCTACCAGACACAGTTGCCAAATACTAATCAAACTAATTGGTTATCAATGCTATTCTTAAATCTTCTAATCTTGGGATTTCTCCAGTGAGAAGAAGGGGGCTAAATTCCATTCCCTACACAACTTACAGAAATTCTAATTACATTATGTGCTTCATCAACTGAGCAGAAATTATCAGGAAAAGATTACCTCATCTTAAATAACAATTCGGAGAGAAAATGACAAGTATCTGTATAAATGTGCTTATTTCTTTTCTTTCAGTGTCATTTCTCTGTCCAGTAAGTGGTACAATATATTTCAAAGGACAAAACAGGCTAACTTAGGCTATATCAAACTGAAGCGATTTATAATAGTCACTGCAATTTCCCATGATAAAGGAAAGAAAATAAATTACCAATATGGAAAATGGGACTAAATTTAAGAAACTGGAGAATTTCAAATTCATAGGGAATATCACCAAAAAATGAAATTATTATACTTCCATTCACAGCCATCAGATTGGCAGCAACCTGACAATATCTCTTAAGGTTGAAGATGAGCACATGCAGTAATTCCACTCCAGAATGCGTACCACCAGACGAACCCTTCTGCCTGTGCACGTGAGGTATCTTCTAAAGTGTCCACAATATCTTTGTTTGGAATAGTAAAACTGTGAACACCACCCAAACATCTGTCAACAAAGAGTGAATAATGCACTGGGGTGTATTTGAACAATGGGCTATATGACAATCAGGGTGAGTGAACTAAGCTGCATATATCAATACAGATATCATTCGAGAACAATGCTGAGCAGAAAGTGCCATTGTAGAAGGAGCTGTTCAGGCTATGATAAATATAACGTCTATCTATCTATCTGTATCTATACATATATATATTCAAAACAAAATTATGTATCTTGGATCTATACATAGCAGTAAAAATATAAAAACGTTCACATGATTAAAACTCCTGAGTCAGACTATAACTATTTCAGATTTACATGCAGGTTGACCAACTACCATCAGAAAAGTTGAACCATTTTTTATTACCCCATAACGAAGGAAGACCCTTGCTGGCTTTGTTTAATGTTGTATTTTAAATGATTAAATTTCCCAAACTTAAATAAAAGAGTTGGTTGTAAGTAATTATGCTTATTTTTTGACTAGAGAATAAATATTATAGAATTCTAAAAAAAAAAAAAAGTCCACATGAAAATGAGTACCACATTCAGGACTGTGATTCCCTCTGTTGAGGGAGAAAGGAAGAATGCGATCTGGGAAACATACTCAGGGAGTTCAGCGGTAAGTGCAATTTGTTTTCTTCAAAAATCCAATGCAAATATGGTCTAATACAATAAATTGTTTGAAGCTTTGTTTTTTATTCCTTGAAATATTTTATAATAAAAAAGAATAATACTTATGAGAATTTGTCAGAATGTAGCTTTCAAAGCAAACTTTTCCCAGGCCATCCAACTTCAATCTTACAAAAAAAAAAAAAAATGGGATTCCCACTTTCAAACTTTCTGTTTAAGAATGCCCCTTGGGTGCCCCCATATAAGCCAGAAAAAGGGCATCCTAATCTAATGAGAATCAGAAATGGTTGAGGTGGTTATCTGAAAAGCATGGGCTTTAGGGGGCTGAATCCTGCCATCTTGGCCTGAGTGGCCCCGAGGCTTCCCCTAAAAGAGCGAGTTAGACTCCTGGACAGCTCCTTCCCAGGTTGTGGTGCTCCGCTGGTATTCATTGTAATTTCCCTTTCTTCCTGCTTCCTAACAGAGTCCAGATTTTCACCAAGTATCTTGATTTATCTAAAGGTTATCCCATGACCCCTGCCAATAATTGATCTGGGAATCATCATATAAATTAATCTGTGCCAATAAAAAGTGAGGAGAAGTTCACTGAGGACTTCTGAGGGCACTTCCCTAGTTCTCAAGGTAAAGCTACAGGAAGAGTCATTTCCTCCGGCAATGTTGTATATGGATTTGAGATCCAGGACAGCCATTTAACTATCAGGCTGAAGATGAAGCCAACATGGGGTGAAGGGCAGAAATCAGAGAGTTAAAGAGAACGGAGTGAGTGCATCTAGATTATGTCATCCCTGAAGACCACCTCACGTCTGGGCATCCAAGTGAGCAAGCCAATTTATTTCTGTATTCTTTAAACCAGGTAGAGTTGGGTGGTTGTTACTTGTGGCCAAAGACATTCTTACTGAATGACGCACACATATGTGATTCAGCTTCCTCAACTGTAAGCAGGGATATTAATGCCTGCTCCTCCCTCCTGCTTCACTCAGTGGTTTTTGGAGATCAAGATGAGCCAATGTATGTGAATGTGCTTTTAAACTAAAAAATTACCTTTCAAGGGAAAACTGGTACTATCGTTACTAATTTTGCTATAAAGTTTGAGGTACAAATTTTTTTTCATGATAAGAATTTTGTTTGTCTTAGAATGTAGAGTTATTCAACTCCTTTATTTAAAAGTGACAGATCCTTCCAGAAACCTTATGAGAATGTACACATCATTCTTTTGAATCATATAAAGCACTTACATATTATAGTATCGGTTGAGAACATCTTCAGGGATGAGTTTTTACACAAGTACAGGGCCAAGGAACTGTCAACTGCCATTTATGTTAAAGGAGTTGAAAGACATTTGTCTGTAAAATACGGTCTTCTTCCTTTAAAACTATGTGATCTTTGCCCTAACCTGTCTGGGTCTCAGTATGTGGAGTATCTGCAATGGTTAAGGGAGAAAATAACTAAATACTTAGAACAGGACCTGCCACATAGTAACAAGCAGAATAACAACAGCCAACTCTGAAGTAGCATTGCTACATTACTACGTTCCAGGTTCATCAATGTTCATCAACGCCCACAGCACAACAGTATTGCTGCATTGTGGTAGGTCTAATTTTCAAAATAACTTCATTCTTTTCAAGATGTTACATTCCTATTATTTTAAAAATTCAAACAATAGATAAAAGTACAGGAATGAAAACGAAAGTCACCCCCAAGTTACCTCTTATGACATGGATTCTGGATAAGCAACCAGGCACGTCTCTGCTCTATGTGGCCTGTACACATATGTACACATACATGTACACAAGCATATAGATGTGTGCATGTGTGTACATGTATATGGATACACCTGCGTACATGTTATATGCGTATATGTACACATCTATCTTTAGTAGTACAAAAAGGAAAAATGGCATTATTTTTAAAACTATATAATTGATTCCACATCCTAAGGGATAAAAGAGGTAAAACTTTTTCATAGTGAGATAATTCTTTTAAGTGAGTAGGGTCTAGTCAGGTAACAGATATCTAAGTACATCTTTATATATAAACAGAATCATACTTTCTTATTGATCTTTATTTTTTCTTTAACTTAAAGTAGCCCTTCGGTCACAGCACATCACCATTATTTTTTCATCATATTTATCCCTACCTAATATTTCTCATATAAATTTTTTGATTTCCCTAACAATAGTGGTATCTTTTTTCCACTTTTTTTTTTTTAGTGGATGTACTGGGGATTGAACCCAGGACCTCCTGCATGCTAAGCATGTGCTCTACCACTGAGCTACTGGGAATTGAACCCAGGACCTCCTGCATGCTAAGCACGTGCTCTACCACAGAGCTATACTCATCCCCTTTTTTCTGCTTTTTAAAATAAAACTTTCAATTTTTTATATTAAATTTGTTTTAATTTTTAAATTGTGGTTAAAACACACACAACACAAAATTTACCATCTTAACCATTCTTAAGCTTGCAGTTCAGCAAAGTATATTCACATTGTTGTGCAGCAGATTTCCAGAATTTTTTTTCCCAGAACTTTTTTATCTTGCAAAACTGAAACTCTGTACCCATTAAACAACTTTCCATTTTCCCCTACGCCCATCCCTGGTACCATTCTACTTTCTGTTTTTATGAATTTGCAGCCGTCTTATCTTTCTTAACTCAACTTGTATTCCCCAGCACCTACTATAATCATGCTTCACAAAGATTTGTTGAGTAAATGAATGAATCTGTATGTGCAATCTACAAAAAGAAACAAACAAAAAGAGGTCACAGCATCATTTGTTCTAAGAAATCAATAACCCCCAAATAGCTAAAATTTATTGAACATGTACTGGGTATCAGGCACTTTACATTAATTCTGAACTTGTCCCCTACAGTCAGTTCCCAGCACAGCAGCCAAAGTGATCCTTGTAATATGTCAAATGATGTCACACCTCTGCTCAAAACTCTGCAGTGCTCCCTGTTGCACTAAGAGTTGGGGTTTTCACAGTGGACTATAAAGCCTTCTCCTACCTGGGCCTCTTCTCTTATCTTTTTCTGCTTTCCATCTCTGTCCCCTTACTCCAACCCCACTGGATTCTTTGCAGTTTCTCAAACATTCCAGCAACACTCACCTCTGGGCTATTGCACTTGCTGTTCTTTCTACTTGGAACATTCTTGTCCTAATACCTACATTGCTCATGTCCTAACTTCCATCAGATCTTTGCTCAAACACACCTTACTAGAGGTCTATGAGTTTGTTAAAACTCGTTGACATATACACTTAAATGGATGCACTATTAATGTATGTAAATTATACTTCAATAAAGGGAATTTTTTTAACTAGCAATTTGCTTAAGGTATCAGCATTTGTAAAGTAGTAAAGCTATAATTCAAACCAGGTGTGTCCGATTCCAAAGTCTATCATCTTTTTATGAAGCTATGCCACCTCCCCTGATCTCTGCCCTACCTCGTTTCCACAACTGGCCCCGCTGAGTTCTTCACACGAAGGCTCGGTCTCACTTGTTTCCAGATTTATACCTGCCTGACATAAGCGGCACATCTCTGGTTCTGTCTCTCCCACACTTTTAAGTCTTAGGAACATTAATCAAGTAGATGTTGGAATATATTTGTCTCCCTCTGTGAGGCATGGTATAACACAAAAAAACCCACAGTCATTACCTCTCAGAGGCTCAGATTCCAAATCTAAAATAGACATTTGACAACTACTCAATGATATTTCACTGGTATGATGGTCCAGATTTATTTGTCAACTTGGCTAGTCTGTACCTAGTTATTCAGTCCAGCACTAATCTAGGTGTTGCCGTGAAGATAGTTTGTAGATGTGATAAACACTGGCAATCAGTTGACTCTAAGGAGCGGAGGTTATACTCCATCACCTGGGGAAGCCTGATCCAATCAGTTGAAAGTCCTAGGAACAGAACTGAGGTTTCCCTAAAGAAAAAGAAATTCTGCCTGTGGACTGAAGTGTCAACTCCTTCCTGAGAGTTTCCAGCCTACCCTTCCTGATGGCCTGTCCTGCAGATTCCAGACTTGCCTACCTAGCCCCCAACAATTACATAAACCAATTTCTTGCAATAAATCTCTTTCTCTTTGCGTGTGTGTTTGTTATGTGAAAAGCACGCAGGAGTGCTAAAAGAGTGTGAATTCTTCCAACTATTAGTGTCCTAATGATGACCCCTGGAGCTAATTCATCCCTAGGTATTCATGTTGTTAGCTGACTTAGGGTGTCTATGGGAATGAGCCCTGAATGATTATGTTTATTCTTTTTTTTTTTTTTTTTTTTGGCGGGGTGGGGAGGTCACTAGGTTTATGTATTTATTTTCAGTAGGGGCACTGGGGATCGAACCCAGAGCCCTGAATGATTATGGATATGTTACTGTCTCTTCCCTCTCATGTCTATGATGAAGTGGACTTTGTGTTGATCTCCATACCTAAATTATACTAGACTTAAGCCCTTCCCTACCCTTCTAACTCGTGCCACTCCTTTCCCTTTTCATCTGAGTCCTGTGCAGTGAGTACCACCCAAATTTCCTACTACTGTGCCCATCCTGCTTTGTTGGAAGCTCCATGGTCACCATTTCTGGAATGGAAATGATTGTGTCCTTTGGACATTTCATAAGTAGCTGGCTGGGCTTCTGGAGTCAACCTTTGCAGCCAGGTCCATCTTGCTATCCAACTGTCATGGGCAGATCCTAAACCTTTCCTACCTTACCAACTCCATGCAGCCACCGGAGAGCATCAAGCCTCCAAGTCTCATGGCATAAATTATAAAAGATGGTTAGAAAGACCTTTTCCAATTAACCATGAATGGCTGAGCCATAGAGAATATGAGCTTTTCCAAAAGCAAGTAGGACCCAATTTTCCAAAGCTGAGACTGAAAAAATTGTCTTTGTGTGTGTACATGCCTAACTTTGTGACTTTGATTGTTTTCAGAAATTAAATTATTTTCCAACTAGCTATTTTGGTGTATTATCTGTAGTTCTTAACCTTTCTGTTCATACAGTTAATTTCACATCTATGCTAAATTCTGTGAACTTAAATAGCCATGAGACAGGGGAGTGAAACCATGGGTAATGATTAGTCAACTTTATTCACCTGCCTTCACTAATCAAGGTCGTTTTAAGACTTGCATGTCTTCTAAGAGACCCGTAGCCTAAACCATAAGATGTGTGCTGGAGTTGTTTTCCAGGAACTAGAAGTCAGCTGTGTCAAGTTTGAGCTGAGCTGGTTAAGACTGGACAGGACCGCTAGCTTTCCAACTGGATCTTGCCTGCCGAGATTTTGGCACTCCTGGCCAAATCGTGGGTTGGAGGCCAACCTGGGGGGATTTTGGCAGACACTATAAAAGGTTACAGCTGCTAAGGTACCTCATACCTGGGTTAGAGACCCTGAGCTCTGGTTTTTGGTCTCGTTTATCTATGTCCCTCTATGTCTGACTGTCTTAATTGTTAAGAATTTGCTATTGGAGATTGAACTTCTTGGTGCCCGGAGAAAGGATCTGTAGAGAGATTTTTGTTGCTTCACCTACTTGGAAGCAAAGCCTCTTCAAAATGACAATGTTAATTCTGTCTTGTAGTCCTCTATGCTGCATTCTCCAAAATTTGGTGACTTTCAGTTACGAATCCATGGAAAACAAAAAGATTTTATTTTTTGTAACACTGCATGGACAAAATATCCTTGAGACTCTGGAGCAAAATGGCCTGAAAACGGATCCTTAAATTACAATACAATTTTGCAACTAGATTTATTCTGTTAACTGGAAGGAAAATGGGATGAAATACTTTATGTACGGTCTTTTATGTTACTGTTACTGTGCAAAGAAGATGTAAGGTTATGGTCCAACAGGAAGGAAGGTAAAGAAACCGGTTTTGTTTGATTCTGATGAAAAGGAGTATGACTTTGCTGTTGATTCAAACACTGACTGCTCCTCCTCCACCCCCTTCCGATGGTGCTGCTGCTCCTTTTGCTGAATCACAGCCTCAGGCTCAGACCCCACCTCGGGAAATGAGAACTAGGAATGGTCTTACCTTCTCGTACCCACCAGGTATGGGGAGAATAGGGAGCTAACCAAACTCATGTGGGACAGTATCCATTAAGGCAAGTTCCCACTGTGAGTGTGGATGCTGAGACTCAGCAGCCAACAGGATTGATCTGGGTCCACTCCCCTTTTACAAGCTCAGATTGTAGTTAATTGAATAATATGCCAGCTTATAGAGATGACCCAAAGAGAATAGAAAATCTTTTTTTATCGATTTTTGCAACACACAACCAACCTGGGCAGATTTTCAGAATTTATTAAATACCTTCCACACTGCAGAGGAAGGTAGAACGTTGCTGGATAAAGCCGGGGAGGAGACAGGTCAGCTACACACAGGAACTCCCGGCAACCCCATAGGAGCTGCAGCAGCACAGCTATACCACCAGCTGAGCCGAATCGGGATGTGAATGCTGGGGAGAGGCCAAAACTTGAGCATTATCAAGACTGCATTCTTGCGGGACTGCAAGAGGGGTGCCAGAACAAAGACGCCTTAATCAAGTTCAGGAGGTGTGGCGGAAACCCAGCAAGGATCCTTCAGAATTTCTAGAAAGGGTCCTTAAAGCTTATAGGCAATATACAGATATAGAGCCTGAGGCCCCAGAGAATTTAAAGTCGGTTAATATGACTTTTATTGGTCAGAGAGCCCCAGTGTACAAAAGAAACTGCTGAAGGTGGAAGGGCCTTAGGGATGCCTGTGTCACAACGTGTTGAAATTGCCTTCCAAGTTCTGAATGGCAGGGACCAGGTGCAGGAGAAAAGGGAACAATGGAGAATAAACAACAGGCCACCCCGCTGGCAGCTGCCTTAACACAGGGAGGAGTTGAACCAAGTCGAGGACACCCACAAGGGGCTCAGCAAAAGGTAGGAAGCCCCCAGTCTATTTCTAAGAACCCCAAGAGCTGTAACCACTTAGAAGCCAGACTATTTCAGGTGGGCGGAAACAGCTGACACGTCTGGAGTACAAGTCTGCCCGGGTTACCCCGCAATCTCCCCTTATCGTTCAGGTACCTGGTACATTCGGGAGAAATAGGGGTCACATATAAATAAACCTAATTGGATTGAGGGAAAAATAAAGAGGATTAACTCAATTCCTATTCATGTGGATTAACGTCACTTATATCTTCCAATGTAGGCCAGGTCGTGTGTGAGAGAATATGGATTGAGATGAATATAAGTTTTCTGTGGTCTAAAGTCTATAGATGGTTTTTGGATGAGTTAGATCTTCTTACTCATGATAGAAATAGATACCTCTATGTGGAAAACAACTGCTTTTTTTTTAATTGTGGTAAAATAGGGGAGTGGGTATAGCTCAGTGGTACAGCACATGCTTAGCATGTGTGACGTCCAAGGTTCAAGCCCCAGTACCTTCTTGAAAATAAATAAATAATAAATAATTTACTAAATAAATAGTAACAATAAATAATGTTTTAACTGTGGTAAAATAATACATAGCATAAACGTTACCATTTTAACATTTTTACGTGTACAGTTCAGTGGTGTTTCGTACATTCATACTGCGGGGAAACCATCACTGTGCCCGTCACAAAACAACTCCCCATCCTGCTCTCCCCCCGCCCCTAGCTGCCACCACCCTGCTTTCTAAGAATTTAACCTCTCTCGATAGGTCATGTACGTGGAATCAAACAGTATGTATTTCTTAGTGTCTGGCTTATTTTACTTAGCATAATGTATTCAGATTTCATCCATGTTATAGCATGATCAGAATTGCCTTCCTTTTTGGACTGATATATATATGTATATATATATATATATCATACACACACACCACATTTTGTTTATCCATTCCTTTTGTCAATGGACATTTGGGTTGTTTCCACGTTTTGCCTGTTGTGAATAATACTGCTATGAACAGTAGTGTGTAAATATTTGCTCAAGTTCCGGCTTTCAGTTCTTTGGGGTATTTGTCCAGAAGGGGGATTGCTTGATCATGTGGTAATTTTATGTTTAATTTTCTGAGAAACCGCCATATTGTTTTCCACAGCAGCTTTCCCACCAGTAATGCAGAAGGGTTCCAGTTTCTCCACTTCCTCACCAACACTTGCTGTTTTCGGTTTGTTTGTTTTTTCGTAATAGCCATCCTAGCAGGTATGAAGTGATATCTCACTGTGGGCTTAGTTTGCATCTTCCTAATGATCAGTGATGTTGAGCCCCTTTCCATGCACTTACTGTCCATTGGTATATAGCTTCTTTGGAAAAATCTCAATTCAGGTCCATGGCCCATTTTTAAATTGGATTGTTTGGGGTTTTTGTTGTTGAGTTGTAAGAATTCTTTATGTATTCTGGATATTAATTCCTTATCAGATACAAGATTTGCAAATATTTTCTCCTGAAAAACAATTGTTTAAGTTGGCATGCTTTAATTTTTTTCCAGTCAGAACACATGTATTTTATGACTAATTAAGGAACACATGCTCACGGCATAGTTCCAAAAAATAAATAAATAAAAGGAATAAAAAAGTAAAAATGACTTGAAACCCCACAACTCAGGGGTAAAAACATTATTTTGCTATGTATCCTTCTAGGCTTTTTCCTATGCATGTGGAAAAATTTTTACAACCCAGACTGTTTAACTTTTCCTTTTTTTTGCAACACGCTGTTTGTTTGTTTGTTTGTTTGTTTCAGGGGGAGGTAATTAGGTTTATTTACTGATTTTTTTAATGGAGGTACTGGGGATTGAACCCAGGACCTCTTGCATGCCAGGTAATCTACCAATGAGCTATAACCTCCCCCTTACAACTTTTTTTTAACAATAAACACAGGTATACATGATTGTTCTAATGCACCACAAAGTACTCCACTGAATAGCTATATCATAATGTATTTAATTAGTCCACTAGTGATAAAAGATTTAGGTGGTTCCTAACTCATCCTTGTTGTAAACAATGTTTCCTGAAGGCCCTTTATGTATATCTTATATATTTGTCCAATTCATTCACTTGGGAAAAATTCCCAGAAGTTGAATTTCTGGGCCAAAGGATATGCATATTTAAAATTTTGATAACTTGCATATTGGAAATTACCTTCCAGAAAGGCTGAAGCAATTGTCATCCTTACTGTGTATGGACTGCCCATTGTCCCACACCTTTGCCAACTTGGCATGCTTTCAACAATGGTAAAAATAGGTTTTTGTTTCCTTTTCTCCTATGAATCCTGCCAAAGTGCATGATGTGAAACTAAATGAGAGGAATATAAAGTTGACAGATGGGAAGTATTTTGGTCACTGTAATATTTTATCTAAGGGGCACCATTTTCCCCTCAAAGCACATGTGATAGATAAGGCCTCTCCATTTTTTTTTTTTGGTACAAGTTCTACGAAGTAATTTCCTAAATGGATTAATTCCTTAGAGAGAGAATGTCTCTAAGGATGTAGAAAGTATTCAAACCAAATGTGCTTTGGCTTGATAGAGGATATACATTTTTCTTTTGATATAACAGTATCCATCTTTCTTTCAAAGAAGCAAACTATTTTCGCCCTATACTAAGCAAAGTGTTACACCACAGCCTATTCTGAATGCACTCATGTATTTGTCTGAAGTTCTCACAGAGGAATTTTTTCCCTAACCTTGTTTTATGTTTTTTTAATTTTTAAATTAAGGTGTAATTTACACTCAATATGAATAAATTCTTTTTCTCTTTAAAATCTGCAAATAACTGCAACTTTTTAAGTTGGTCCTTTCACCACAAATTAAAGAAAAAAATATATTTAAACATACTCTCTTTGAAAAGTACAAAGAGAAAGAAAAAAGTTTTCTTTTTAAATTCAGCTCTTTCACACTCCAGCCTCTCCTCCTTGCTCACTCTCTCCTTGGGGAATAAACATCTTCTTTGGTAAGATTGAGGGAAGGAATTATTAATGTGTCACTTATTCCTTCCTTCCTTCAGAGTGGCCTGTCCATGAAGACTTACCTTGTGATAACCTTACTAGAGTAAGCCCCGTCCTGCAGGAAGGCCTGGTTGATTTTTTTTTTTAAGCATTTTTTTTTTCATTGAGTTACAGTCATTTTACAAGATTGTGTCAAATTCCAGTGTAGAGCATAATTTTTCAGTTAGACATGAACATACATACATTCATTGTCACATTCTTTTTCACTGTGAGCCACCACGAGAGCCCGTATATATTTCCCTGTGCTACACAGTACAATCATGTTTATCTATTCTACATTTTGAAATCCCAGTCTGTCCCTTCCCACCCCCCGTCCCCCTGGCAACCACAAGTTTGTATTCTCTGTCTATGAGTCTGTTTCTGTTTTGTATTTATGGTTTTTTTTTTTTAGATTCTGCATATAAGTGATCTCATATGGTATTTTTCTTTCTCTTTCTGGCTTACTGAAGTTGATATTTTAATTCAGCAACATGAGTATTAGTGAGCCTGCTTGACCAGAGATCTATGTCACGTTCTCCAACCAGCATTGTTAGTAATGAAGCTTTTTTAAAAATTATTTTTATTGTGCATATAACATAAAATTTATCATCTTAACCATTTCCAAGTGTACAATTTAGTAGTTTTAACTGAATTCACATTATTGTGCAATCAATCTCCAGAACTTTTTTTGTCTTGCAAAACTGCCATTAGTCAACAACCCCCTCCATTTCCCCCTTCTCCCAGCACCTGGCAATTACCATTATACTTTCTCTTTCTGTTAACTGGCTTACTCTAGATAGCTCATATGAGTGGAATCATACAGTATTTGTTCTTTTATGATTGGCTTATTTCACTCAGCCTAATATCCTCAAGGTTTATCCATGCTGTAGCATGGGTTAACATTTCCTTCCTTTTTAAGGCTAGATAATATTCCAATCTATGTATATACCACATTTTCTTTATCCATTTATCCTTCAATTAAGATGACATTTTGAATTCTTACCTGCCTGACTGGGGCTTCCATTTCTACTTCTCAATTGATTCAAAACTGAGAGTGGGAAGAAGTGGTATAATGAATTTTCATCCCTTCGAGATCCATCAGACTGGATAAGAGAGTGTTGTGGCAGACAGCTACTGTTTTGTCTGGCCAGTGCCAAATAAAACACAAATATGAACTGAGGTAAGGAGAGACTTCATTCAAAAGGATTCTTGCAACAAGGGGTGGAGGACTGTTGCAACAGGGAGAGTGATTTATGATCATAGGCCATAAGATCTGCAAGCATCTCAGAGAGCACACAGATGGGTCCTTTTATAGGGAGGAGTAAAAAAGGATGGAATGAACCAGGTGGGGGGATTGGCGTGGTAGGTGGAGTTATCAGGCAGCTGATCAGGGAATGCTTCCCTTAGAGGAAAGCTGATTGTCAGAAGGGCCAGTTACGGGAGCGTAGGGGTATAGATCAGTGGTAGAGTGCATGATTAGCATGTGTAAGGTCCTGGGTTCAATGCCCATTACATCAATTAGAAAAAAAGGGTGGGGGCAGTTATGGAGGAGTTATTCCTTGTTCTCATGCTCAAAGGTAGGCCACGGTCAGGGGAAAGAGAGAAGCCCGACTAAAGCTTATTCAAGTCGACTTAGTGAGCATTTTGATCAGTGGAACCAATGGTTCAGCTCGTCATTTTGAGAAAAAGAATGGGAATTTAGAGAATCTATGTCTGGCCTCATCATAGGTAGAAAAGGAGGTCATTCGGAGTCTTCTCTAAGTCATAAGGGTAAGCGTTTTTGCAGTGAGCCATTTCCTGGAACACAAAGGGTGAGTGAGTATGTGTATGAGGGGGTTGTGTTTCAGAAGCACAGGGCTCAGGGGATTTCAACACTGCCTCCAATACCGTTTGCCACTCCAGGTGGTGACAGAACGCCCTTTGTGGAGAATCCACTTCTTCACTTGGTTTGGGTGAGATCCATCCACTTTCTTCCGTATATGGATGGGTATGTGGCTCAGGCCTTGCCCATGCTCTGCCAATTCAAATATCTTATTTTCTAGCCACTATCACTGATCCAGGGTACATGATCCAAGCAGGACCAATAGGTCTCCTAGATTTGATCACATGGATCCTGGGAGAGAGAACCCTGACATTGTGAAAGCCCCTGGACCCAGCCTCATTCCACCTCTAGACATCCCAGTTATGTGAGCCAATAAAACCCCCTTTTGCTCAACTATGTGGTGTATATTTTTTCCCAAAATAACTGTATTGTAGCCCCTGGCAGGGCTTAGTTGTCTTGGAATGGTTGAAGGGTCCTGGATACCTCTTATTATGGAAGACTCCCAGGGTCCTGTTTAATTCCAAGAGTAGTAATGCTGCCTACAGAATTCTGGCTACATTTCAAGCTTGAGTAATTCCATCTGCCCTCCCTGAAAATTTTTACTGCTAGAATATTCAATATTCTTAACTTCCTTTATGAGACTTCTAAACATAATGGAATCCTCTCCATCATTTTTCACTATTCAAAGACAAGTCTTACATTTGGGGGGAAAAAATAATATCCCAACTCAAATTTTTAAAAAAGAAATCCTGGTCTTTAAGAAGAAAGGAGCTACAAAGCCCTAAATGTTAAATTGGTTTTCAAATTCTATTTAATAAGTTATGTGGGCAATAGATTAACATAAGGAATGGAAGGAACTGTTTCTACAAGTATTCAAGGAGAGTGTGCAGCCAGGCGTCACAGAAGAAATACAGCGTGCTATTAATATGAATCATGAAGCTTTTGCTTACATTTGACATTTTCCTAAACTTCAATAGACATTTTCATTTAATGACTAGATTCTTCTGATAAATAAAGTCATGAAATGGAACATGAAAAGGATTTTTAAAGGTTTTAATAATTAAAGAAAAAATAAGAAGTAGCAGCTAATCTTTATAAGTAAATGTGAAAAAAGTAGATAATTCAACAAACATTTCTGGAGTGTCTATTATGTGCCAGGCACCGGGTTATAGCAGTGAAGAACAGACAAAAATCTCTACCCTCACGGAGCTTCTAGTGGAAAAATGCACCAATAAAATAAAAATGACAAATCTCCAATGATAAACTGTGTTCCTAGGGGAGAAGAAACTCTGACCCCGCTCTTGCTTTGCCACTTTCTGCCTATTGGAAAGTGTCCTACACTGAAATGCTACAGTGGACATCTCGAGTGATTTTTGGTTTCTCCTTAAAATTTTTCTGTATTTTCCAAATGCTCTACAATGAAGCTCTGTTTAATTAAAAAAAAAAAAAAAAGTTTCAATCCCCAGTACCTCCATTAAAAAAAAAAAAAAAACACTTAAGAAAAAAAAAACCTGACAAATTAGATGTTCAAAGTATTAAATCTCGGGAGTGGCGGGGGGGGGGCTGACCTAAACACTTCCTGTTGACATCTTACTGCCTCTCCTGAACTGAAAAAAGAGCCTTTTTAAGTTTTTTGGGGAGGGGAGGTAATTAGGTTACTTACTTATTTGTGGAGGAGGTGGAGGGGATTGAACCCCAGACCTCATGCATGTTAAGCATGTACTGTATCGCTTGAGCTATACCCTGCCGAAAAGGAGTCTTTTTAAAAAGTAGCCCATGTTGCTTTCACTTTGGGTGACCCTCCCCTTCCCTCCTCTTGTTTTTGAGCTCATCTGATATCTTCTAAAGCTGCTTCTTTTACAGTTTCACGCACCTTTTACAATTCACTTGTAAATATTCCGGATGCCTAGAGCTCTGTCTCTTCCTTGCTTCTTTCCCTTTCTTTTCACCACCTAGTTCTTCTGTCCGTCTCCCTACAAACCTCACCATTGTTCTGCCTCTGTGGACCAGGTAAACCTTATTTACTCAATATTGCCCTTGTCACTTCCATTTCTAGCTGCCACTTTTCCGCAAACTGAATTCTCTCTCCTGGTTACCATGGTGTTCGCTAATAAAATGACAGTCTGAGTTCCATCTCACTTATATTTCTTAAAGTTGCTTAATACATTTGTAAAAGAAACCTTTTTGCCCCTATGGCCTGAAACATTTCATTACAGTTTTTGAGGCTGTAGGGTCAAGATAGAAAATTCTGTTTTTATTTTATGATTTGTTTAATCAAAATTTTCTTCTTGCAATCAATATTTGCTTCAAACTTTTCTCTTTCTTTAAAGAAATTCTTAGTATTTTCCCTATTGCTTTTTTTTTTAAATTGACTCAATATGGGAGTTGCATCGAATTTTATCAATGCAAAGGTAGAAGTCACTTGACATTTGGGTGAGATTTTTTAAAATTATTTTATCTACTTTTTTCAAATTGGTTACATATATTTGCTATGCTTTTTTAAAACTTTAAAAAATGTTATTAATGCACATACAGTAAAATATGCTAGTCTATAGCATAAAACTCAATTCTTTTTTACATATGTATATATCCATTGAATATGTATATTTTACATTGGTACATACTCATTTGTCATATACCACCCACCTCAAGATACAGAAGCGTCCTACAACCCCCTAATTTTCCCTTCCCAGTCAGTATGCTCCCACCTGACCCTCCTGGCTCTCCCTGCCCGACCCTTGCCTGAGGTGATTCACTGTTCTGACTTCTACCACAGTTGATTAATTTTGCCTGTTTCTGAACCTGAAATAACTAGAATCATCTAGTATTTACTCCTTTGCATTGGATCTTTTATCTTTTCACTGATGGATTATATCATAGTTTGTTTCTTTGTTTTTATTGCTATGTGGTATTCCATCAAATAAATATACTTCAATTTATATATTCTTTCTCCCACTGATGGACTTTTGGGTTGTTTTCAGTTTTGTCTATTATGAGAAAAGCTGCCACAAGTATTCTTGCATACATTTTTTGGTGGACATATGCATTCATTCCTTCTGGGTATATTACCAGGGGTCAGAATTCCTGGATCCCGCTGGAACCCAGAGTGGACATATCTTTAGCTTTAATCAAATTGTTGGTATGTTTACACAGCGCAAAATGTCAAAGGCACAAAAGAGAATCCAGTGCAAAGTGTCTCTCCTATCCCCACATCTCAGTGTCACAGTTCTCCTTTCCAGAGGCAACCAATACGACCAGTTTCTTGTGTATTCTTCCAGAAACAAAGTCTGTATGTGAAAGCATATGTATGAATAGTCTGTTTTACACCAAAGCCACAACACCATACAAACTCTTTTATCAACAACTGTGAATTCATTAACCCCAGGTAGAAGCACCAAGCTATTCCAGAGAGAGGCAATAATTTGTGCAGAGTGAACTGTACAGCTGCAGCTAGGTCTTTCAGGCGGTTTGATGTGACTGGAGTGAAGTCAGTGAGTGTACAGGGGCTGGCCTGAGAGGGTGCTGAAATGATAGCCAAAGGCCAGATCCTGAAGGGATGTGCAAGCTGTCCTAGGAAGTTTGGGTGCTATCCTGAAGAAAATAAGGAACCATTTAATTATACTGAGTCAGGGTGGATGGGGGACGGGGGAATGGCAGGACTGAGTTTGTATTTAAAATATCATCATAAAGGATTAAAAGGAGGAGGAGGAGGATGAGAATGATGGCTGAGAAACTATTAGCCAAATAGCAAATGATGATGCAGCAGTATGATCTTGGTGGAGAAAACACATTGGGACTTGATGACTTCTAAATGCAGGCAGCGAAGAAGAGTTAAGAGGTATGGGTGTGCAGAGTGTATAACTGTTTTGGAAAGGGAAAGATAAGGAATTTAGTGCAGACATTTTGTGTGTGACTCCTGAATGTAATTTTAAGATAGGCCAACTCCACGTTTTCTGAGGTAATGAAAAACCATGTTGATACAGTTAATTAAAATTGATTTGGATAATTCCTAAACCTTCTCTTTATTGTTCACTGATAACCTGGGAGTAGGCTGCTCTCCTGGGAGCCCTGATACAGCCAGTCCTGATCCACCCACACTTTCACAGCAGTGCTCTTAGGAAAATTACACACAGAGACAGGCAGTATATTGTCTAGTTTGAGACTCACATCTTTTTCTCTCAGCAGAATTAAGAAGGAGATTAATAGTCAAAATAGAAACAGCAAGATGCAGCTGTAAAAGAGTGAAAAATAATTTGAAGCACAGATAATTGATCTTTGAATAATTATATTTTTAGAAAAATAGAAACTTGTTTATTTTTGAAATATAATTTTACTTTAAAAATGGGAAAATTAAGGGATCAGAGAGAATTATTTATAACCCTGTCACTCCAATGCAACCACTATAAACATCTTAGAATACTATACTTTCTCCATTTATTTCCCAGCCCCTTTTGAAAAAGGAGCTATGAGAACATGGCTATAAACCATAGTGTAATCATTAATGGAATAAAATATATCATGGTATCCTAGAGGCATGAGAAAATTTTTCAATGGCTTTAGAGGAACATTGACTATAAAGCAAATTATCATTGTCCTCTCCTTACCGTGGTATAAACCGTTAAGGAAATAGAACAAAATGTGGGCATATGTTCTAGGTACCTTATAAACAGGAAGTAGCTTAGACTCTGAGAGAGTCTGGCTCATTAGCACTGAAATGGAACCTACAACTATTCTTTTAAATTGCTAAGAATTTTTTTTTTCACTTACATAGGTGCTGTGGCATTGCAGCATGAAAAGAGCATCGGGCTTGGAATGTGGTTGTAGCTTTGGCATTAACTGTGTGGTCTTGGGTTCACTTTAACCTCTGTACTAAATTAACTCAGATTCTGCCTCGTGCCTGTCAGTGAATGCTCCGCTGTCACCCCGTTTGGCCATCCCTGCTCTGTTCCCACCCCTGGAACTGGGGGTGTGACCAGCCCTCTCCAAACCGGAAGATCATGAGTCAGGGGGAGCACCAGAGAAAATCCCATGGGACGGGTTGTTATGAGAAGGGGAAATGGACTCTGGGCAGGCAAAAACACTAGATGTTTATCATATCCAACTGTGATCTTAGTGTCTTTATCTGAAAAATGATGGGTTTGGTGTAAAAAGTTCTTTCCCTTAGTCCATCTAGATCAGTTTCCACAGGATTGAAAATACAGTGTTGTCAGAGTCACAGTATGAGGAAACCTGTGTTCTTCTCTTTTACTTCTAAGGTGTGATATATCCACTCCTTGTGACTTGTGGGCAATTTCATGTGTTCAGACCAGGAGTTTTACAGCAGGTTCCTGAGTGACTTTCCTGTTTTTGTGAGCTGTCTGTGTATACTTCCTGCAGAGAGACTGTTTTATTATTAGCAACGTATGCCCTGAAACAACATACTTCTTTGACCCCGATACTGTTTTTATCTTTGGAAAGGCTATGGTGTGTTACTGAGTGTTAAGAATAGTTTCCTCTTCAGTGTGCAGTTGCCAAACTGAACTAATTTCTACTCAAACGCCCTCAAATGACTCCCTCAAATTCAAGTTTTTCACTGCATGTCTGTTTCTTCTACAGCTCTAGGGGAGGGAGTAGTGTCAAAGGAACGCACAAACACACTTTGAACATAATTTTGCCCCAACAACTGTTTTCCTTCCAATCTCTACCTGAACAATTATTTTTGATGGGACTGACTTGAGCAGGATAATCCTAGCAGGACACTTACACTATATAATTACACAGAGACAACGTCTAATAATGCTTCCTGCTCTGTAATTCCAACAGCAAATTTGTCTATATATTATCTTCATTAGCAAACTGGAATAATATTAATAGTGGCTCTCTATCTCAGAAGTTGGTTGGGTTGATTAAAATGAGATGAATGCACGTGAAATACTTGGCACAATGTCTAGCACAGATGAAGTGATCATAAATGTTAGCTGTTATGATTATCTGTGTCCTGAGGACCAAGAAGGGTGGAACACATACAGGGTGCAATATAGTGCTTGGCACATAGAAAACATTTAGAAATAGTTTCTGCTGCTGCTACTAAAGAAAAAACTTGTGGTTGTTTTTTAAGGAATAATACTATTTCCAAAATCAGTAGCTAGCAATGTTTACCTTATTCATGAATGAAAGAATACCAGTTTTACTGCTATTTATTAGTTTAACCCTATATTAAATATAACATGATGAAAAGCACAGCCTAGCTCTGTCACCAGCTATTCCATCTTGGGAAATTCTTAATCCATTTCCTTATCTTTAAAAGGGCTATAATAATGCTTATCTTACATACGTCACATGACTTTAATAAAAGATCATATGAAATTGGGTTAGTTAAAGAACTCTGCATAAGGTCAAAAGAATAGCAATATAAAATAATAATTTCTTGATTTCTTGTGTATCTACTAAATGCCAAGCCAATGTTAAGGGCTTTATTTACATTAATTACCTCATTTAATCCTCATAACAACCCCATGTTTCTTTAAAAAAAATTTAATTGAAGTGTAGTTGATTTTCAACATTAGTTTCAAGTGTACAGCAAAGCGATTCAGTTATACAGATACATTCTTTTTTCTTTTCAGATGCTGAACCTCATATTTGATATCTGTTCTACAAATGAGGATACTAATTTACAAACAGGATACAAACTAACGTCTGTTCAGACTCCACACTACTCTTAACCTCTCTACAAATGCAAGGTGTTATTATTATTATTGTATGGTAATAAAATAAGTGGGTTTTACGATATGGTGGTTAGAAAGAACATGCAGGTGATTGTTTTAAATTGTCATTTACCTACACATTTTACACACACATTTCTGATATTTTTAAGGGAACAGTGCTAAATAAAAAATTTAGCATGTGCATTAAAAATGATTATTTTCTGGGAAGACGTCCATGGGTTCCTTTTCCAAATAGGAGCCAGGCCAACCAGTGCCTCTTTCTGTTCTAGAAGCCATCCACTTGATGGACATAGGCCTTCGCAAGGAAAACAGAGAAGTCCTTTCTTCCAAAGAGATTACAACTCTTATTTGGGTTGGATAAAACGGGATCTGGAACAGCTGCTCACTCCTCAAAGACCATTTGAACTTGATGAGAAGAGAGGAGCACAGTCAAGTGTGGGACGATTATAGCTGAGAAGACGATTCCGTTATTAGATTCAATGTCTTTTAATTTTCAATACATTCCATGGTCCCAGCCCAAAAGAACTGTTTTTCTTTAGACTCTAATTCTTATAAATAAATCTTTCCAAAGGGCTAATGGCTGCGCTCTTGTGTTGCTAGACCCTGCGAGTCTCTGAAAGGAGATGCTGAGATACCTGGGGTCTCTGTGGGAGCTGGGCTTTGCTTCTCACCTTGGCTGAATTGTGAACAACAAAATGGGCTCACATGTAATAAGTCTACTACATTTTAGCTGTCAATCTATAATCACCCACCAGAAAACCGGAACTGTTGGTCCTTAGCGAGGGAGAACTAATGTCATGCTGGAGCCAGCTGGAGAGAGCCAACTGTTAAATTTTCAGGATTTTGAGTGCTGATTTTTAAAACCTGGTAGCCTAAAGTCAGCCGTGATGAGAGTATTTACGCCCCAGAAATTGGCAAATGCTGCGCATCAGCCCCCTACACCCGGCTTCCACCCCGAGAGCTGGCTTACCATCACAGTCTGGATCGAGCCATCCTGCCTGTTTCTCCGGTGAGATGTCAAGAAAAGCACCCCAGGCCTGATGCTCTGTTGCCTTATCAGCACCCTGCTTCTCACCGTCCCTAGAAAGTCACCGACCCAGGCAAGTGTGAAACTCCGAATACCGATACTTAGTGCTCAGCTTCCATTTCTGACGGGCAGAAGTTGACGTGAAAGTGTCAGCTGCCGCTTGGCAGTGAAGGGTTGACGTGGAGCCCGAAATATCCTGAGGTCTGTGGGAAGGGAGTGATTCGTTCTCCTGGTCAGCAAAGTCAGGGGACAGTCACCCCTCAAAACACTACGGGATTTTCCTCCCAATATTATTCACCACAATGAATATGTTTAAAGATTATATTATAATCAGATGGGAGAAATGAGATCTCATACAGCTGAAATACCTGAGAACAATTCTCCACAGGACTGGGTCACTCATTAATCTGCTAATACTGCCTTATGTAAACCCTGCCTTCTCTGTACGTCAGCCAGGCCGGAGCTGTTCTCACCTGTACATTTCATGTTCCAGGGAATATTCTAAGGACTATGTCCATTTATTTTGTTTGTTTTCTGCGGAGTTACCAGGCCTCTATTTAATTCACCTGAGGCCTAACATGGTGTCTGACTCAAGCCCGCGAATTCTTATGTTTCCTAGTCTCTGTGACTTAAGGGGTAGAAATGAAATTAAGAGAGTTCTAGTGAGCTCTCCCCCAAACGCGGAACCCTTAACCTGTTTTCAAGGAGCCTCAGAAAAAGGAAGCTACATCAGGCACCTTTATGAAATGGGTGGACTTGGAGTTCAGCAGCTTTTAAAATTAACATTTAAAATGGAAATTAATGATCGTGGCTCATATTACAATCACCTAAAGGGCTTTAAAAAAAATCTCAATGCTCAGGTTCTGACCAATAAAATGAGAATTTGGGGTGTGGCACCCAGACATCTGATAGTTTTTAAAGCTCCCAAGATGATTCTGTGTGCATTCAGGTTTCAGTACCATTGACTTAAAGCGAAGAGATTAGTTTTCTGCCAGAAGAGATTTATTCTGTTTAGTCACCTTCCTAATATATTAGAAATCTTTATTTCCTTAGTGTCTGCTCACCCAGTTGTTGGGTTTCAGGCTTTAAATAGACAATGAATCATGCATTAAAGACAATGATCTGCAATAGGCCAGCTTCTTCACATAGCACAGCTGTGAGTGTCACATTCTCACTCAAAAAGTTTCTTTGCTGATAAGATTTGGTATTGCTGAAGGTACAGGGGAAAAAAAAAGCATTCAAACACCTTCTTTGAGAGCATAAACTGATATAATTTTTCAGAGGACAATTTGAAAGTTTATATCAAATTTTAACATGTGCATGTTCAGCAATTTCAATATTAGGAATTTAGCCTAAAGAAATAATTGGACAAGTGCAGAAAGATGATTGTACAAAGATATTTATTGCAACATTGGTTATGTTAATGTGCATTTTCTAGACTTCTTTCATTTTAGTGCATCCAAGCTTTGAAATGCTGAAGGCTGTACAGAAGTCTTCACAGCATGTAGTGACATGCAGTAGTGCTGGTGACACATTACTCAGTGAAAAAAATAGGTGGCCAAAAAGCAGGCATAGTATAATTCCACTTAAGTTTAAAAATAAATCTATATTTTTATTAATTTTAAAGGGTTGGAAGCTAATACCCAAACTATTAACAGTGATATTTTCTGAGAAGTAAAATTATGTTATGGTGAGAGGGAGGAGAACTTTTACCTTATTCTTTCTATACGTCTGCATTGTTTGAATTTTTTTAAATGCACACGAGACTATTATAACTTAATTTAAACACATGTTAAATCATTTTTGACTCACCACGTTCTACAAAATAAAGTCTAAACTCCCTAGCTTTATACTTAAAGCATTCAACAATTTGTCCCCAAACTATTTTTGCCAGGCTTTAAGAAATATTTGAAGATAGAATTGAGTTTCACCTTCACTCTCCTACTTATGACTCACTTGAGTTCAACTGTTCTCACCAAATTTCATGCTTTCAACTTCTGGAAGTGCCTTTTTCCTTGGGATGCTCTTTGTTTCTCTCTCTCCATTCACTAACATCCAACCAAGCTGTGAAGATCAGATCAATACAGCTCCCCCTCCTGAATTCCTGTATTATGTAATATCTGATACTCAAGAAGGGATCATTATCAAGTGAAGGAATGAAACTTCACAGTCAAGTTCAAGTTTCTGTCAAGTTGAATTTTCTTATTTGTAAAATGGAGACATACTACCCACCATATTGGGTCATTGTGAGGATTGTGAAAAACACTTAGCATAACATCAGAACATAGTCATTCATAGTTCAAAAAGCTGGTATCGTGATTATCTTTTATTCATATTTTGACATCTTACCTCCCTCCCCGTCTAATCCTGGATAGCAGAAATTACACACCGTATATTCCTGCGTCCTTCTCTGGAGTCTGTGCAGTAGAGCTCTCTATATGATACTTCATATTTGTTGGGGGCTTTGTGTGTGTGTGTGTGTGTGTGTGTGTGTGTGTGCATGTGTGTGTGTTTAAAAGAAGTGTTGTGTTTGGACGAGGGAGGAAGAACATGCAAGGTGGTAGGACAGTACATGCAAGGACATGGTTACAGGATATTGCAGTGTGTCCAAGAGCCATTCAGTTGGCTGTAATGTAGGGTGTGCAGAAGGAAGCGATGGGCAGAGAAAGGGACGGTTGGCCAGAGCTGATCACAGAGTGGCGTGCACCCAGGTCTTAAAGCTCAGCCTTTAATGTTTATTGTTAATGGTGACAATGAAGATTATGAAATACACATACCACAACTTTCAAAGGAATAGCAAATCACTTAGTTTGGAAAATACTATGACTTCATGTTACCAAGAATAACATATTAACATGGAATTATAATTGTGAAACATTGCTGACATGAAATATACAAAATAACAACAGGTTCTTTCTTCAGTGAAATCACAGAAAATAGGATAGGTCATTCCTTGAATTCTATTTTCACAAACATAGTCAATACTTACAAGATGCTAGACAATAAGAGTGAATTATTTACAGAAAACAGCAGATGAATTTGGTTTAATAGCTTGTTGGCAGATAACATGTCATGCTTCTACCAAAGTCTCCAGGTGTCCTAGAATTTTGACATAATGGGACTTTCTATGCTGTCATAGAAGTAGAATACTCTACTGCAAAGACATAGCAAGAATGACCAAGTCTCGTTATGTTTGGTTCCTCACATTGTTCCAGTTTCAAATCACTGCTAGATGACAGCTTTCAGATCTCCATTGAGGTACTGGCAGCCTGATTGGAACAGTTTCTGTTCGCACTTAATCCCACTGGACAGATACGATCTTTGTGGCCCGGCACAGCGCCATTGAAACAACTGGAGTCACCTGATACAGCCCATTTCCCCAGAACAAATAAAGTCAGACTGTTATTCTGTCTTTGGAGGCCTAAAACGTATTTTGCTGAGCATGGCTTCTTATTTGGTTTATGTGTCTGCTCACTACTTTAGGGTTAAACACACTTTGTCCCTCAGCAGTATGTAACTCTCATTGTGTCCAAAAATGAAAAAAGTCAAAGTCATTAAAAAAGACACAGTGGGGAGAGTATATAGCTCAGTTGTAAAGTGCATGCTTAGCATGCATGAGGTCCTGGGTTCGGTCCCCAGAACCTCCATTAAATAAATAAATAAACCTAATTACCTCCCCCTCAAAACAAACAAAAGACACATAGATGCCTTAAGCATTTTGTTTAAACTTAAAACTTATGTGTGTAACTAGTTCAGCAATCTTTTGATGGAGGGTCAAAGCCTTCGTATTTCATGTTATTTGTTTCTTTAATCAATTATTCATTTCTTTAAAGAGCGAGGCACTCCAACCAACCAACCAATCAACCAAAAAACAGCCAGCATATATGATATGAGATCATTTATGCATTTATTTATTAAAAATGTATAAAGATATTAGGAAAAATGGTGGAGTTAGGGAACTTGATAATAGGCAGCTGAAAAAAAAGCAGGTTGCAGAATAACATGTTAGTTATAGTCCTATTCCAGTAAAAGCCAATGACCCATCCCCCCTCCCCCTGCTAATGGGTACACATGGTGAGTGAACCAGGAGGACAGCATAGGAAACAGTTAATACTGGTAAACTCAGAATGATGAAGACACACAATGTGGAATGCGACAGAGGACAGGGCAATAATTAGCTTTGTTTTTAGACAACTTTGGTAATGAAATATTATTAGAAACATATGGTTGCCAGTGCCAGAATATAAAATAGATATGATTACTGGAAAACTGAAAAGAATCTACAGAAAAATGATTAGAATTAATATGAGCATTTAGTAAGATTGCTAGATAAAAACCAAAATTTATTGTGTTTCTAAACACCAGCAGCAAGCTATTGGAAAACACCATTTACAGTAGCAATAAAAAGTGTAAGTACCTATGTGAGAGATGATTACAAATTTATTGAATGACATTAAAACAGACTCCAGTATCTGGAGAGATAAGCCATCTTTTTAGATAGGAAGACTCAATATTTTAAGAATATTCTCACCAAATTGATTTACAGCCACAATGCAGGAATAGTGACTATGACAATGTGGTGTTGGCAGAGGAACAGACAAGTAGACCAGTGAAACAGAGTGGAGAGCCCAGAAACAAACCTACACATTACAGAAGCTTGATCCATGAGAAAACATCATAAAACAGCTAAAAGGAGTTGTCTTGTCCAAAGTTACATGCTCTCCTTGAGAGCAGCCTGCATGTAACGAGTGGGCACAGGGGATACAGAGACCCGGCCCTCCAGCCCCAGTAGGACAGCTCTAGAGTGTCCCAGCTTCAGGGCTCCTTGCAAGCTGAGGCTTTCCTTGAGACTGCAGCAATCCCTCTGTCAAATCCAGCTTCTCTCGCTTCCCCTCCACTCCTGTTGATCCCAAGAGTACTCCCTGGTAAACCTGCAGCATGAAATCTCTGTCTCAGAGTCTACTTCCCTGGTGGGAATGTAAATTGATATGAGTACTTTACAAAAGAGTTTGGAATTACTTGGTAAAGTGGAAGATCCATATACCTTACAACTTACAATTCCATTCTGAGGTATGGACTCTAGAGAAATTCTTCCACTGAAATTTACAATAGGGGTCTTCTTGGTGGGGGAGATTGGATGTCAATAGGAAGGTGCCACATGGGGCTTTCTGAGGTCCCAGAAAAGACTAAATGATCTCAAACAAGAGCAAAACCTGAAAGATTGTTTCTGTAAAGTGAAGGGCTAACTTGTCTGGGGAGGCTTCATGCTGAGAGACTTGAGGATGAGCTCACTGAAGATTGACTGAGCCAAGAAGAGTTGCACGTCTGTAGAGGGAGGTCTAGAAGTGGGTTCTGAAGCCTGCTCATGGTTTGAACAGGTGAGAGGGAAGCTGAGAGCGTGGTCCAGGTGAGGGATCAGCACCAGCAAAGGCTTTCTAAACTGGCCAAAGCAGAAGGAGTCATGCAAGCAGTTAGAAAAAATTTTTGCCACACAGAATGAGGCCAGAAATGGACTATCTTGAAAACCACTTAAAATGATGCATATTTGATACATTGGAAAGAAGAGCTGGGAACAGCTGTGAGCAGAGGAGCAGCATCCTGGAAATGGCATTTCAGGAAGGGGAATCCAGCAGCAGTTCCTGTCCCTGGGAGGAGTAGTTTCTATAAACCGTACTCTTGTCCTGGCTGGAAAAAAAAAAGCTTCTAATAAATGGCAACGACGAATAAGACCAGGAGCTAGCTTGGGACAATCTCTAAATTAATTACGGGACCTCCATTTGATCGCCCAGTCCACTGCTGGTCTCTGATGAGCAGTGCATTCTCAGATGCAGCTGTCGTTTCTGACAGCGTTCTCTGCGTGCTAGAATGGCTAACGTTGTCCTTAAATGACTGCAATGGAGAGCTGCTCGGTCTTTCTGGTTACAATAGCATCTATGTCTGATCTTAGACAAGCTACACTTATATTCCTGGATCTACTGATTGCAGTGAGAGATTCTATCCCGCCATCCTATTATGTGCCCTATGCCAGTGACACGTTATATTTTTCTCAAAGCTGAAAGCCATGAAGGTAAGGAACAAGGTCTCATATCCTGAAAAGGTTCAATATTGCTTTTGTCTTGAGTGCCTGTTAACTCTTTGGAAGACACTTGATTAAAATACAGTGCTAATGAGCCTCAGGTTTCAGGTTAATCCCTTGGTGAGAGTTAGTTTCCTTTGGTTTCTCTGGCCTCAGATGGTATTTCTAATGATTGCTCAGACTCCTTTCAGAGAAATGGGGCCACACAGTTCTTACCTGTCATTTAACCCCACTGCAGATTCTGGAGCTAATTCTGTTCTTAGAGCAGCGGAATCACAGAATCTGGGCTGTTAGCTCTGTGGTGTTCCACAAAATCATCGCTGTTTCTGATCCTCTTTTGTTCTTGCAACTTCTGGGTAGAAAAGGACTCTGATCTAGCTTTTTGTGGGCAAGTCTCTTTAGTCCCTTTAAGAACCTAGTCTTATCTCTTTAGATATCCTTTCCTTTAGGGTTCCAGATCTGCCCCTCCTCACTCCCAAATCTCAGGAAATGAAGTTCAACCCATACCCAGCCCCCTTGTCTGGGACTGTTATGTGCCACTGTATCCCTGGCACCAACCACTAGGGGAAACACAAGTTTGCCCCTCCCTACACTCTGTTTCCTGAGGAAGAGATGCTCAGATGTAAACTGGTCAGGGTATTTGGGCCATATAGCTTGTGTGATGTGAGAGTGAGTGTGTGTGTGCGTGTGTGTGATGGGAGAAGGAAAAGAAGAGAAATGAGGTTAAAAATAAATACTTTTCTTCCTACTTCTTTTTGAGGTATAGCATACATAAAGCATACAAATTTTAAATCTATGGTTTAATGAATTTTTACATATTGGATAC
Organism: Camelus bactrianus; assembly: GCF_048773025.1. Classification (NCBI taxonomy): domain Eukaryota; kingdom Metazoa; phylum Chordata; class Mammalia; order Artiodactyla; family Camelidae; genus Camelus; species Camelus bactrianus. The sequence goes on from NC_133541.1 coordinate 45,614,192, forward strand.
ACTCAGGCAATCCCTACTCAGATATTAAAATGTTATAAATTTCATTATTGAAAGCTAGTCTCCAACCTCATGTACATGAGCAAAAGATGAAATTATTTCTGATACTGACAATAAAAAATACCCTGTTGTTGAATAAAGGGCTGTTATTAGAAAGAACTTATCCAACCAGTTAGGCCAGTGGTTGTTGCACAAACTAGGCTACGTTCTCTGTTAATGTTAGCATCCCACAAGCTCTGTGGGCTCACAGGAAAACCGAAAGTATCACCTACCTTGGCTTATGTGTTTACAAAGGTATTTCTTCCTAGCAATCTTGCTCTCATGTACAACATGAAAGATTTCAGCACTGCAAGAAGTCCTGGTCATCAGCATCTCCCCATTTTAGCTGTTTTCATCAATTAATAATACAATTATTAAGGCAAGAGACTGATAAAGCTCAATGCATATGCCTTGAACAGAGGTATAAAAAACCTTCTGCAGTTGTTCATTTCCTTTAAGGCTGGAGATGGTGTATAAGTATTTTTTTAATTCCTTTGGAATGATTGTTTATTTGTGTTTGTTTTTTCCAAGATGCTCGGCTTGGGACCGTGAGTCACAATTCTTCTCCTCTTGTATCTACCTGGCCTTTTCCCTGCTTTTCCCTCCTCTTTGGTTTCTACATCGCATTCAGCCCCATGAGCAGAAGAAAGCCCAAGGAGGAAAAAAAAATCATTTGTTTGAGATGAGGAGGTACTTTGTACTAGAAACAGGGGTCTATGTATTGTACCATTGACTTCCCCAAAGATCTATGTGTCGATTTATTATTTATTATATATTATTTTCTTCCACTATTTGCTGTTGTTAGAAATAAAAATTCAGTGCATGAATATGAGTATCAAGAAAAATCATGAGTGCAATTAATTGAAACCTATCTCACTGGACACCAATGAATGTAACTAGGATACCAACCCCTTGTCAAATAAAAAGAAAGAATTAAGAGTTAATTCTTTCTTTAACCTAACATGCTTAGTTGATAAGGAAAGTTTCTTCTTTACAGAAGAATTTCTACTAATAAACGTGGAAGGAAATAATTATTTGAAACCCATGAATAATTGATTCAGGCAAAGATAACCTACGGTTGCTAACATTAGTCGAAAGACTGATGGGAACTTTACATTGGAAGAATCAGGATGTCACCATATGAACCCTCTGATAATCTTGGCATCATTAGGAGTGGAACAATCAGACATTGTGGGCCTCCTTACATGATATAATAGGATGCGCACAGTACCTCCCATGAAGTGTTCTTGCAGCACCAGTTTTTTTTTTAATGAACTTGAATATAAACAAGTCTCTGAGCTAGTAAATAGGGAAATAAAGAAATAAATGGAATAATACCAAAAAAGCAAACAGGTAATTTCAGAATGTGGGGTGTTTTTCAGGGCAACTTAACGGATTCCTGCAACTACAACTATAGTCTCTCATAATCTACAGGGGATTGGTTCAAGGAACCCCACGGACACCAAACTTAATGCTATGTAACCATTGTCAGTTGGTGGCAAATTCGAGTTTTGCTTTTTGGAACTGTCTAGAATTTTTTTCTTCAAATATTCTTTTTTTTTTTTAAGTTTTTTTATATTTATTTTTATTTATTTATTTTCTGGGGGGAGGTAATCAGGTTCCCTTATTTATTTATTTATTTTGATGGAGGAACTGGGGATTGAACCCATGACCTCATGCGTGCTAGGTATGCACTCTACCACTGAGCTATATCCTCACCCCTCTTTGAATATTCTTGATCCGAGGTTAGTTGAATCCGTGGATGCAGAGCCCATGAACATGGAGGGCCCACTGTAGTTAACAGCAGTGGGTGGAGAAAAAGGGAGAGAAATGCTGGCATCCAAGGGGCTGACACAGCCACCAAATGCCACGTGTTTGGATCCTGATTTGAACACCCTGAGAAATGTCATTAGGGAATGGAATTTAGATAATACAATGGCACTGTTTTTAAGTTTTTGGTGTAACAGTGGCATTAGGACTATGATTTAAAAGTTCTTATTTTTAGAGATTCATAGAGAAAGTATATAGGAGTGAGATGATGTGTGAGGTTTACTTTTTGGAAGTTCAGCAAAAGCAAAAAAGCGGAAAAATGAAATAAGTGTGGCAAAGTTTTTATAATGATAACTATACATAATTGTAATCAGGGTGATGGGAGGAGGTTTATTGTACTATTCTTGCTATGTTTATGTGTGTCTGAAATTTTTTACAATCACGATTCAGATGTAGGACGGGAAGAGAGTGAAAAAGGCAGAGAAGCAAGAATATATACTAATATGAGAGGACATATAAACACTTTAAAACCTAAAACCAAAGCTTAAGCGTCTTTAACTTTTTATAGCAGCTCACAAGTTTCAAATATCCTATTACGGATGCAAACATTCCGTGGGAAAATGATACAATGAAGTTTGTGCAGTTGTGTATTTTTATATTTCTAATTCCTTACATAGCAAGCAACAGATCTAGTCTTTAACAGAATGATAAAGTTCCTATAGCCAGATAGGTTCGTAGACAGACAGACCATCCACATACAATATATGAAATAAATATTTTAATCTTGCTGCATTTTTAGATCCTTCAACTGTATTCATTTAAAAATAACACTGAAAACCCTTTGCCAATGTAAACACCAGACACAGAGATATACCCTAGAACAGATGTCTGATTATTAGTTCCCTGTAATTGTATACATGGGGATACAGATGGACCAGACCAAACAAGAACTGGTTTGGTACCTTGCCCTACGTTACAAAATACCAGATCCCTGGGAATTCGAAGACCTGAGATTCATCCCTCCCCTGCCTCTGACGTATTCCATGACCTTGGGCATGTTCACTCATTTCTCTTGGCCTTGTTCCCCCATCTATTGAATGTGCACAACACTTTCCATCTACTTACCTTAGGGAAATGCTGAGGACGAATGAGAAAACATCGGTGAAATGTTTTGAGCTCCTCAGGAAAAAAATACTTTCTCAGGACTACAGTATATTATGTTTTTATTTTGACAGAGCCACATAAAGTTTCTGAATTATAGATGACAAACCACACTTTATAATTGTCAACAAACATTATGTAGGTAACATTTCTTAGCAAGGAATGCTGTCCAAATAACTTTTTAATTGCACCCAGATTCAATTCACCTTTAAATCTCATAGTTTTTTTTAGAAAGAATGTGTGTAAACTGCAATTAAGCAGAGAAGGTTTGCAAGACATCAGCTGTTCACTTAAAGGTCTAGAGAGAAAGGTTGTGAAACCTGGATTCTGGTTGGATGTGATTGTTATAAATTCTGGTTTTAATTGTGATAACCACATGGGAGCAGAATAGGTTAAAATTAGTAATTACTTTAATTTTAGTTCTTAGACAAAATTACTTTCTAACCTCCCATTGGGTAGGAACAGTGAAAAAATAAAAATGTGCCGGGAGTATTAATTCTTCAGCTAGACTCACTAATGGCAGGGGTATTTCTGACTTCTCCTTCAACTAAGGAAATAAAATATAGATTAAATTCATTTTAATATGTCAGCAATTCATTCCGAGGACCAAAATACTGAAAAACATACATGCATGGTTTTCGTTTAAGTAGAAGAGGTTTAAAAAATACTCTTTTTGTTGTTCACCTTTAACTCCTTCCTCCTCAGTCTAGAAATTCAAGGATATTTAAGTAAAGTCAGTTACTTGCTAGAACCCTTGGTGGCTTCCCAGCGAGCTGATAATTAAACCGAAACTCCCCGGCACAAGCTAAAGGTGGTGCTCAGCCAGCCATGCCCACCAGCCCACCACCTCGCTTCCATCCGCACCCGTGTCCCCCTGTTCACATTGCTCTTAATTCTGTTCCTGGAACTTGCAGATTACTCTTTGCACTTGCTATTCCTTCCAACAGGATTATTCTTCCTTTATTTCTTTACATGCCTGCCTCCCTTTCACCATTCAGGTCTCAGCTCAAATGTCCTTCAAAGAGGCCTCTGCTGACCCTCTATAGTCAGCAGCCACCTCCCACCCCCACCCTCCCTCCCCTGTGTTGACATCATAACATGGGTGACTTTCTTAACTTGTTGATTTATTTGGTTGCTCATTGTCTGACCCCTCCCTTCTATTCAGCAGGGACATTGTCTTTTGTTTACCTCTGATTCTGGTACATCCCCATTAAAATATTCCAACTATTCAATCCATTCATTCAGAACCTCAGCCCCTGCATTGTCCTCCAGCACTAATCTTCATCTTCTGCCTATCTGCTTTTCTGGAACCTAAGGTTGAAACCATCTAATCTTTTGGAAAATGCTCCAGAGAAGAGAATAGGAAACTCACTTTGTCTAGTTCATAACCCATTTTTTAAGGTGAAGTTTCTTCTGTCAGAATCAGGGAGTAGGGGCTTTTTAAGTCACATGTCTCAGACTGATAAAAGAACTTAATCTAGATCAGGTCTTCCATCAAAAGACAGAGTCCGGATTTTCCCCAATCTGGCCTGTGTCTGAAGGTTCACCTGCTAATCCAAGCAGTCTGAGTAACCCGAGCTTTATTTATCAGTGTTCGAGTAGCCAGGGAACCTGGTACTTCTGCTTTATTCATTAGCTCAACAAGTGTTCATTGAGAGCTTACTGCTCTCAGAACTTTACAAGAGATATAAAAGTAAACAAGACATTGTATTTGTCCTTAGTGGGCTAACAATCTAGTAGCGGGATACAGACAAGGGAACAAAAAATTAAAATAGAGGAACAAGTATGGGGTGTCAGGAGTAAGAAGGGGCACCATACTCAGTCTTGGGCGGGAGTAATGCTGAAAAGGCTTCCCAGGGAACACTTACACTGAATCTGAGACTGAGTGTAGTTGATAACTGGTATCAGGTGATGCAGAGAAGGCAGAGTGTTCCAAGTGGTGAGTATAGTGTACACAAAGACCAGGAAATGATAGAGCTACAAAAAAGAAACTCACTGTGGCTACAGCAAGGTTTGGGAGAAGGGGCGATTGGAGGGGATGAAGCTGTAGAAATAGTGGGGACCAGATCATGAAATTTTTGTAAAGCTAGGTTGAGAAATTTGGACTTAATTCTGAGTGCAGGGGATATCCAGTATGTTATTTGTAGCAGGAGAGTAACATGATTGGGTTTCTGTTTTAGAATGATCCTTGCAACCACAACAGACTGGATCTTCAAGGATAGAGGCCAAAGGCAAGGACATAATTTAGAAGACTAATGCAGTAACTGGGGTGAGAAATATTAGTGGCCTGGACTGTTAGCGGCAGTGGTGATGGAGAGAAGGGGTTTGAGATAGGTGTAGCAAGTAAAAGCAACAAGACTTGGTATTTGAATGTGAGGGATGATGGACAGGCATGGGTCAAAGATGAAAGGCTTGGGAAACTAGGTTGGTGGTGAGGCTGTTCACCTACGTAGGAAAATAAGGTGAGAGAAGGGTTTGAGAAGAGGATGCTGAGTATGTTTTGACTGTATAGTACACAAGATGCTGCTGGTATATCCAAGTTGAAGTATCTAGCTGGCAGTTGGTCATCTTGGACCCAGGAGAGGGATCTGGGCAAGAGATAGAAAACAGGAAGCCACTGGCATAGAGATGGTAGCTGGAGCCACGGGAATGGGTAGGCACTACGGTTCTTCATAGATGCATGATGGAAAAAAGAAGCAGTTAATTTTTTAAAAAGCAACTGATTTCTTTCATGAAAATGGCTAAAACAATATGAATTTGCTATCAAAAAGACAAACACTGAAGCAGTATATCACTATTGCTACCAGAATTCATTGGCTTTTAAGTTGGAGGCCACATGCCCAAGATTGGGCAAGTATTGAATGATCATGTATGTAGTGAGTAGGTAAGAAAGTTTTCTTGCACAGGGAATATAACCAATATTTTATAATAACTATAATGTGTGGAGTATAACCTTTAAAAAGTGTGAATCACTCTGTTGTACACCTAAAACTTATGTGATATTGTACATCAATTATACTTCAATTTTAAAAAATCATTAGACAGCAAAAAAATTTTCTTTTGGGGGAGCTCTGCACTACTAATTGAGGGAGCTCATGCTTCTCCCCATGTTTCTTCTACCTAATGCGCTTTCTAAAAAATGCTTTGACATTTCTCCAATCAAGACATACAAAGGGGAGGGTATTGCTCAGTGGTAGAGTGCATGCTTAGCATGCATGATGTCCTGGGTTCAATCACCAGTACCTCTGTTAAAAATAATACTGATAAAATAAAATTTAAAATGAATAAGTAAACCTAATTACTGCCCCGTTCCAAAAAAAAAACTATTAAAAAAAATAAAGCTCTAGGTGAGAGGGTATAGCTCAAGTGGTAGAGTGCATGCTTAGCATGCACAAGATCATGAGTTCAATCCTCAGTACTTCCTCTAAACATAAATAAATAAACCTAATTACCTCCCCCCAAATTAAAAAAAAAAGACATACAAATGGCCAATAGGCACATAAAAAAACACTCAATACCACTAATTACCAGAGAAATGCAAATCAGAACTACAATGAGTCATCACTTCACTCTGGTCAGAATGACCATTATTAAAAAGTCTACAAACGATAAATGCTGGAAAGGGTGTGAAGAAAAGGGAAGCCTCCTACACTGTTGGTGGGAATGTAGTTTGGTGCAGCCATTATGGAAAACAGTATGGAGATTCCTTTAAAAACCAAAACTAGACTTACCATATGATCCAGCAATCCCACTCCTGGGCATATATTCTGAAGAAACTCTAATTCGAAATCATATATGCACTCCCATGTTCATAGAAGCACTATTTACAATAGCCAAAACATGGAATCAAAAATATAAGTGTCCATCAACAGAGGACTGGATAAAGAAGTTATGGTGTTTATGTGCAATGGAATATTACTCAACCATAAAAAAGAATGAAATAATGCCATTAGCAGCAACATAGATGGACCTAGAGATTATCATTAAGTGAAGTACATCAGACAGAGACAAATACCTTATGTTATCACTTATACGTGGAATCTAAAAACAAAAATGATACAAATTCTATTATAAACCAAAAACAGACTCATGGACATAGAAAACAAACTTATGGTTACTGGTAGGGGAGGGGGTGGGAAGGGATAAATTGGGAGTTCGAGATTTGCTTATGCTAAGTACCATATACAAAACAGATAACAAATTTCTACTGTATAGCACAGGGAGCTATATTCAATAGCTTGTAGTGACCTATAATGAAAACAAATATATGTATTTTCATGTATGACTGAAACATTTTGCTGTACACCAGAAATAGACACAGCATTGTAAACTAACTATACTTTAATAAAAAAATAAGAAAAGGGATCCATAAAATCTACAGATTGTTTGGGCAAAAAATGTTTCAGGCAAAAGAAATAGAAGGAAACATTATTCTTGAGCTGCTCTGTTTTTGTCTTATGAGCACGAGAAGGAAAGAACATTTACTGAACACCCACTAAGCAATTTTTCCACCATTAACTAATTTGATCAAATAGTCACAAAATCTAGTATTGTCTGTAGGCTCTGGGAAACTGATTGCTGTAACGTCCTATTTGTTTCAGATTGTGCAGTTATGTCAGAGGCCCTAATTCATTTTGTGAATGTCCTAAAACATGCAGTGCAGATGAAGACAAAAATGAGCAGCCATGCAAGGAATAGTGAGCCGAGGACTATGTTAAAGCTTTGCATGAAATTACATCCAGAAGGAAAAATGGCATTCCTGTGCAAAGACCACAAGCAGAGGCATTAATACTAGGCTCAAATGGATAGAGTATGTAGCCCAAAGTTAAGACAAGAGTATCTTATTTCTCCATAAATTCATTTCATAAATTGAGAACTCAGAGACCTCAAGCATCTGGTAGAGAAGCAAAAGACATGTTAAATACAACATACCTTTTTTTAAAGTTTATTCATTTTTTGCTGATTATGCATAAAAAATACAGTCCTCCCTCTTGTAGAAACATTGGGGAAAAGTGAACAAAGAAAACAAAAATTAATCATAATTCCAAATCCCACCAACCTTAATATTTTGCTGTATTTTCTTTCCTTCTCACCTTCAAATGAATGTATGTTTGTGTGTGTGCGTGTTTATTTAAGGCACAGACTCTTCCATGTCATAACGTAGCTGAACTTGTGATGAGCCTTAAAACTGTTGGCTCCATTCAATTTTGTATTTGTTTCCTCCTTGAAAAGGAAAAAAAAAAAAAAACTTTGACATCTTAAAATTGAGAAACTACAAACATGATTTTGTAAGAATTGGATTTCAACCATTTTATTCAGAGGTAAAAAGCATGTGTTCAGAGTAGGGCAAAATACTATAAACTGGAAAGAGGTTATTTAGAAGTATTTTGTGAAGAGGTAGGAACTGTAAGAATAAGAGTGGTGGCAAGCCAAAGGGGACTTTTCAGGAAAATTTCATAAAGTTCAAATCAAATAAAATTAGATGTCCAGGTATTTTTATACCACAGAATTCTCTAACAGCAGAGCTAGTCGTGTTAATATGTGTCCTGGACATAAATATACCCTCAACCCAAAGGAAACATTCTAATGCCTTCCTTCCAGGAATTCAGCAAAGACAATATTCATGAACAAAACTATATTAACACAATTTAATGAATTAAACTGGTAAGATCCCTCTTATCTGAGGGTCCTGTCAGACGAGTCTCCATGACCAAATATGACAGTCTTATTTTTTGACACATGAGGAAGAGTAGTTCTTTTCGCCTGAATATACCTCCAGTTGGCTTAAGTGTTTGTCCATTCTGAGATTTGTGCTCAGGGCTGGGCATATACGCAAATGGTCCCTGCCTTCATGGAGGTGAGAGTCTCATGTGGGAAGTAGAGAAAGTAAAGTGAGTACAGAGCAAAGAAATCATAGTCAGTGAAAGGAAAGGACAGGGTGTTCTGGAAGTGCCTGCAAAGGTTTTTGTAACCCAGATTTGGGGGGCTGAGAGGCTTTCCAAGAGATGTGATCTCTACATGAATTCAAGAATAGGAGTTAGCCAGGCAAAGACGGTGTATCAGACTGTTTCAGGAGTAAGAGAGGGCTAGGGATGGGAAGACTGGAGCACAGAAGTGGGGAGTGGCAAGGGATGATAATGAAGTGGGGGTGCACATCCCGAAAGGCTGAGGTCTGGACTTCTTCCTAAGGATGGTGGTGAGCCATCCTAGGGTTTTGACCAAGGGTGACATGATTATATCTCTGGCCACCATGTGGAGAGTAAATTGGAGAGAGACAGGACTAAAGATAGACCACTGAGAAGATTATGGAAGTAGCCAGGAGAGATTACCTGATGTCCCCGGTGACAGCAGTAGCAGTGGGTTGGGGGGAATTGGACACACTGAGAGGTGATCACTTAAATCACTTCTAGCCATTACCGCCCCAGGAATTTTCCTACTGAGGTGCCACAATGACCAAGAGCAAGGAAAAGAAGGTAAGTCTGGTTCAAGAGCTTGCCCTCAAATTAACAAGTTAGGTCAAACACTTATTTTTATTCAGCCATATTCTTTGTCAAAAGGAACATGTTAAAAGAGGATCTAAATTATGTGGAAAGGGAGGGAGATTAAAAGCAACAGTCAGATCAATGGAAAAATGTATATGGCATCTTTCAAACTTTTGACATTGATTGAAACAGGAATAAAAGATTACTATTTTATTAATTATTTAGTTACAGTTGAGTAGGTAATATACACATATAGTATAAAATTTCAAGTAGTTCCAAAAGGTATCAAATGAAATTATCCTTCTCACCCCCAAACCCTGCCCAGATCTCCCTCCTAGATGCCTCTACTTACTATCAACTTCTTGTATCTTTTCCCAGAGATATGCTACAAATATAGAAACATGTTATAGAATAGTATCTCAACATTTCATATATTACTTTGATATTTTCTTTAGGAATAGTCTGTAAATATTCTCATAGACTTTTTGGCAAATTACCTAATGATATGATATTTTAATAACAGTGATATGTTTTTATACATAATTATATTTTCTAGATAAGAAGATCTCATTTTACATTTAGGTAAACATTTAAGAACTTTTTAGGAGTCTGTGACCTAAAGTGTTTCATAGATACCACGAGAGCTGGAATAGAACTTACTCATCGACTGCTCTGCCACTGTCTCAGATTTCCTATCTTTTCATTCTTCTGCACACTTCTCATTCCAGTCTAGTCAGAGAGCCCCTTACTACATCCATTATTCTCTTCTCTCAGCCCCAGCTGGACTGTGGTGAACAGTCTTCCATTGTTTCCCTGAAAATCATCTCCATTCTGTTCTTCAAAATACTTGAAAGACCAACCTCTTCCAAGAAATTGACCGTTAAACACTCCAACCTTTAGAGATAAGTTAAAGTGACTCATGGATGTTGTGGATTCCTTACCTCTGTTGTATTTTTGCCCCCATTTTCCTCTCAAATCTGAAGCCAACTCTCCCTCTGAATTTTTCAGTTTCAAAGGACAGTACATTGTCTTCATTGTGTAAACATGACTACAATAGATGCCTCTTTATGGTTCAGTTCTTCCTCCCATGAACCCAAAATACCCCCTTAAAGCTTCCATGCATTTGCATTTCCTACTTATAAAATGAGATTAAGACTCTTTCTTTTTCTGTGTAACAGCTGGTCACATGCAAAACACACTCATGTTCACCACACACCATTGCCTTTACTTGTCCAGGTAAAATACTTCTCCAGTCTCTTCAGCTTTTCCTTGTATGACACATTCTTTTTCAGTCTTTTGGCTAAGATCAAATGTGCACATGTGATATGGCTTCAAGATATTTCATCATTTTGATTATCTTATGTCCTTAGCTTATCAGTATCTGTCTTAACAAGACTGCCATAACCCATTTCAGTGTTCCATCTAGAGTAAATCTCCTTTCCAAATTACTAGTGCCCAGGGCTTGACCCAGGTCAGGATTTTTAGGTTGGTTGTGAGAGTCAACCTTGCTGGCTTGGGTCTGTGAGCTATAAGAAAAGACATTTGATGGCCTCTTCCCACGTAAGTGTGGGCCAGAAGTAAAAGACGATCCAAAATGTCAAGTAAGGGGAACAGTTAGAGTGCAAGAACTGGACCTGAAACAAGAGGTCAGTAATCCTGAATGATGACACAGGAGTGTCTTAATCTGTTCTTGGTTTCTCGTCCGAATGAAGTAAAGCCTATATGTTTTCAGTGACCATAAAACACAGAAACACAGGGATAAGGAGCTGAATCTTTTTATAACGTCTTATCCAAGACATTGGCTAGAGAAAAATGAAAGGTGTTGAGCTGGTTTGAACAGGACTTTTCCTGCTTCAAATGGAATATTTTATGTTAATTAATGCAGCCTCTGATGGCAGTAACTTTTTTTTCCTTTTTTTTTTTTTTGAAATATAGTTGATTTACAATGTTGTGTTAGTTTCTGGCATACAGCATAGTGATTCGGTTATATGTATATATATTCTTTTTCATCATAGGTTATTACAAGGTATTGAACATATTTCCCTGTGCAATATAGCAGGACCTTGTTTTTATCTATTTTGTATATAGTAGTTTGTATCTGCTAATCCCAAACTCCAAATTTATCCCTCCCTAACTCTCCCCTTTGGTATCCATAAGTTTGTTTTCTGTGTCTGTGAGTCTGTTTCTGTTTTGTAAATAAGTTAATTTGTGTCATTTTTTTTTAGATTCCACATATAAGTGATATCATATGATATTTGTCTTTCTCTGTCTGACTTCACTTAGTATGACAATCTCTAGGTCCATCCATGTTGCTGCAAATGGCATTATTTATAGTGGAATACTACTTAGCCATAAAAAAGAATGAAATAATGCCATTGGCAGTCACTTTAGCAGAGCAAAACACTGTGGGCTCAGTCGAGACTGTGATCAACCAAAACCATCAGATCTCTTCTATGAATTGTGGCCATTAGCAGTAAACAATTCTGCACTTGTGCAATTTATTTTTTCCTCTTAAATTTAGGGATTTATATTCATCCCTATTAGCTTTTCTTTTCTGATCATTCTACTTGGTTCAGAAGTAAAGTATTTTGAAGCTGGACCGCCTGAGCTTGGAACCCAGCTCATTCATTTTCTGGCTCTCTTTCTTGGGCAAACTACTATACCTTGTTAATGTTATTATTTTCTTAAGTGATTTTTTTTCTTACAAACTATATTGATTTTGTCCCTGACTTAGTCATGTAACATCCACTTTGCCATTCATCCATTTATTTACTCATTCATTCAACAAGTGTGTGATTTCCTTTTTCCAGGCACTGTGTTAAGTATACAATAAATGCCTTCTCTGGAAGTCTTCGTTAAATTCACTAATAAAATTGTTACGTACACTTAGATTCAAGGATCAACCCCTGGACATATCCCTTAACTCTAGCTTTTTCTCCAAGTAGATAAGTAAATAGAAATCTGTTATTGAACATGCAAAGAGTGTGGTTGTTGACCATGATATAAATACAGCTGAGTACACTTTTTCCTAGTCCACAGGCTCATCTGTACAACATTTTTGTTAAATGCTACACACTGGGCAGACAACAGAGTTCAGGACCCAGTCAGTGTGATTAATGGAAGAACCAGAAGAAATGTGTTAACATATGTATTCTTCTAAAGAATGTACCTTTTCTAGCCTAGGTTATGCTCATAGAAACACTTTTTTTTTAATTGAAATATAGTCAGTTTACAATGTTGTGTCAGTTTCTGGTGTACAGCATAATGTTTCAGTCACACACATACATACATATACTCCTTTTCATATTCTTTTTCATTATAGGTTACTACAAGATATTGAATATAGTTCAATATAAACACTATTTTTAATAATCCTAAACTGGAAACAACCAAACAGGAGAGAAATTAATTGTGGCATGTAACTCATTGGAATAATACATGACAATGGGAAGAACAAATTACAGTTACACACCACAACCTGGATAAATCTCATAGAATAATGTTGAGTGAGAGAAGCCCAACACAAAATAATAGGCATTAATCCAATTAAATAAAGTACAAAAAAAGGTAAAAGTTATCTCTGCCGTTAGAAATCAGTCTGGTGGTATCCTTGGGGGCCGTGGTGACTAGAAGGGGGCATGAGGAGGTTAGCCTGTATTTTGTAGTGCTGGTCTTCAGAGCACTAATTCATATGCCAGCCTGCTTAAGACTTTCTGATAGAAAAAAGATTTTTGTCCACAAAATATATACAAAACAGTAAAGGAAATTAAACCATACTTTGCCTAAATGTGTCAGCAGCACCATCAAATTTCTGTTTAAGTTAGAAGTGACTACTACCTCTTTCTTAAAATCCTTTTTCAACACCGTTTCATCTCCTCAGGCCCAATATGCTTTTTGAGACTTGGTTGCACGACCCAAGTGTCTGGCAGCCTTTCTGCTAGACCAGCTGTCAATGAATGAAAAACAAGCGAACTCTCAGTTGCACAATGTGTATCAAGTCATTCAGTTCTATAAAAGGAATGCTTGATTTGATCTTCAGTGGCTGGGGTCTGGCGGCCGGAAGGTGATTATAACTGTGTCCGGTATTTATATCAACCTTAATCACTCACTGTGTACCAGTTGAGAACCTTGTTTCTAATAAAATGTTCCCAGCCCTATATTTAATTTCCTTAAATTACTTGTTGATTATCTACACTGTAGATTATCTGCAATAAATTTTCTTTTTCCTGGGCCAGATTCTTCTTATAATCTCTTAAACTACTTTGTCTACCATCTAGCTGGTATGTGCCAGCAGAAATGACTAGTTATTATTTATTTTTTTGCAGTACATTTTTTTTTATTCACTTAATTTTTTTTCATGTTATTTTTTCGGGGTGGGGAGGGGAAAGTAATTAGGTTTGTTTGTTTATTTATTTATTTATTTTGATGGAGGGGATTGAACCCAGACCTTGTGCATGCTAAATGAGCATTCTACCTCTGAGCTATCCCCTCCCCCCAGAAATGACTAATTTTGATACTGGTGTAAACCAGTGCTTTTCAGTGGGGACTGATTTTGCCTCCTCAGGGAACTTTTTGGTTGTCACAACTGGCATCTCATGATAGGAATCAGGGAGGCTGTTAACACTCTATATTGCACAGAGTACCCACAAAAAAGAGTTATCAGATCCAAAAGGTCTTTGAAATTGAGAAATCCTGGCCTCAATAAGGATAAAAATAGGCAAGTGATTTACATATAACAAATATGTTTCAAACTGAAGTATCAATGATTTAGGGGTTTTCCTCTGTTTTTCTGTATTCTCTATTCCACAGCTTCCCTCCAGGAGCAAGGAGGATGGACGTTGAGTGTACATTCACTAGCCCTTGTGCATACCTTACAGTGGGAGGCACCCCTTCTTTTCAAATGAGAATGTCTGGTGCCGGACATTCGCACAATGACTGAGGCATGTTTACGGGCAGTAGACATTTGTGGGAGAACATTTCATAGATTCTTAACCAAGAATATGGAAAATATTCTCAATGTCAAATCTTTTGGACTTCAAAAGGGTCAGTCCTCTGGATATTTTGGTTTCTGCATGCTCATCCAATTTTTATATATTCTTTCTATACCTTAGAGGCCTTTTTCAGCCTTCTCTCTTCACTCTGATTAACTGAGTTACTTGCGTGCTCAGACTTCAGTTCTGCATGACTGGACAAGTTCTTGGAATGAAATGTACTTTCTCCTCTTCATTCTAAAAGTTTTGTTAATATTGATGATTTTTAATTGCGTTTAACATTAGGAGTGAGTGTGTAGTGCTCTTAAATTTACATTTGTCTTGACAGTTCTGGAAACAGCATTTCTTTTTTTAAATGAATAAATTCAATTTTATTAGGGAAAATTAAGTCAGTACAATGCAAAGTTATAAGCAGGCTCCCTGTAGAGACACATTTTTATTTTGTGGCTGTTCATCTGCACTTTAAACCCTAGGTAGCTTAACTGCATTCCAAACTTCAGTCTTCAGCGTCTGAAGGGTCAGCTGAAAGGCCCAAAGAAATGTGCTCCTATTAATAGTCCATCTAGGACGGGTTCAGATTTGAAACTCATAATGGCATCTAAGGGAATGGATTGGTTCCAAGACCTTTGCAGGAGCTCTGAGTCATGCCAGGAAAAAAAAGACGGGGCCCTAAATCCTACCAACTCACTTCTGATGGGAGGATGAGGGAGAAGTAGGGAGTGGGTCTTAGGACCAGTGTGCTGCCTGGCAGGACACTAACGAAGTATATTAAGCCTCCTTTTTGAAAGAAGAATGCATGAGGTAACTATGTTTCTTAAATTCAGGCCTAACCTGAACCCTGGTCCAGACCCTGGAGACTCAGAAGGTACTGGGTTTAGAAATATAATTATGTGATTTTTTTTTTTTTCTCTAG
This sequence comes from Camelus bactrianus, assembly GCF_048773025.1. Lineage (NCBI taxonomy): Eukaryota > Metazoa > Chordata > Mammalia > Artiodactyla > Camelidae > Camelus > Camelus bactrianus. Next base: position 45,629,545 of record NC_133541.1, read on the forward strand.
CATTTCCAGAAAGCTGCTGACCTCACCTTGGAAAAACATGTTCAAAATGCATCCTAAATTGTACCTTCCTGTTGACTCTCTCTCTAGCTGAAATACAGTAAATATACCATGATTATCATTATTCAACGTGACTGTAAAAACAATAATCACAGAAATGATTTCCATGAAAGCTCAATTAACCAATTTTAAGCATAGCAGAAACATAAAAGCTTAAAAACAAACGTGGCAGACTTTTAAGTAAACTCATAGCTGGAAAGTTTTGAAAGACTTTTATAACCACAAAGATACTGTGTTCTAAGTCCCTACATTGCAATACAGAACTGGTATAGTCAAACTGCTGTAACGTGGTAGTTAAGAGCAGTGATTTGCAGTCAAACAGACGTTGGGTCAAGCCTTGATTTTGCCACTTACTAGCTGCATGGCCTTTGACAAGTGACTTAAACTTTCTGAGCCTTTACTTCCTATTCAAAGTGGAGATAATAACGGTACTTATCTCATGGAATCTTGGGAATATTAAATGACACATGGGGTATAAAATCCTTGTTCAGCCCCTCAATATTTATTTATTTGTATTTGCTTGTATTTATTATTCCTGGACACCAAGCAAATAATAATGTTTGGATACCACTTTACAGAACATAACTGAAGTATGGCAAGATCATAGTATTTAGTAAGTTTCAGTTACTACTTGGAATAATCTGGAGTAATTTTTTTTAATCTCCTTTATCTATTGTTTTATTGTGGTAAAATATACATAACATAAAACTTACCATTTTAACCAATTTTAAGAGTACAATTCACTGGCATTGAGTATTTTCACAATGTTGTGCATCCATTACCACTATCCATTTCTAGAACTTTTTCATCATCCCAAACAAAAATTCTACACCCATAACAATAATTCATGCAGTCATTTTTAAGTGATTATTTTATTATCTTTTTACATGATGCAAAGCACATTTCTCTTTAGTATTATGCAAATATGTGTATCATCACTGTAGAAAATTAGAAAATATAGGTAAAAATAAAAATGAAACTAAATCATGTGAAATTTCACTCTTCACAAATAAGCAGCATTAATATTTTGGTACATCATGTCACTAGTTGTCCTCTTGCAACCATATATATGTAACATGGAATGCTATGTTGTGAGTTCTGTTTTCTAACCGTTAACAAAATCTTTTAACTAGATAATGCACATTTCAGCAGATGTGGCAAATAACCATTAAGAAGAGAGGCAGAGAACTACTTCTCCACTTAAAAGAAGGCTTTGACAAAAAAATTAAGTTAAATTAAAAAAAAAAAAAAAAGGTTTTGACAGAGAAGCAGTGAGGAGAGAAAGACCAAAATGATTTTTTTTAATGAAGACCACTTCATCTGAAGACTAATTCTTCCTCAATCTACAGCTGTCACGATCCCAAGAATTACTGTAGTAACTCAGCCCAAAGCTTAGTTGCCATAGATAAATGACAATCTTTTAAAAATCTAACACTCAAACAAAACTAATAATGACTATCTCAAAAAGGAATTAACAGGGTGGTGGGAAAATAAAAGAATTAAATCAATTTATAAAAATTAAAGAGACTGAAACAAAGAAACCTAACTTGAACTGAAATAAATTAATGAATTAAAACAAACGAACTCAATACCAAGTCAGTAGCACAAAAAGACACAACTAAAGAAATACAAAGACAATGATTATTTCAAGGGTACACCTTACCAGAGATTATTCTAAGAACAAACAGAAGTACAAAGGAATCATAAACTATATTCTGTATCTACATGGTAGAGGCAAATTGCTATTATTCTTTTGAAACTATTTTAAATATACTATACATTAATGTAAATAAGTAAGTATGTTGATGTTAGGAACAAAATGTTCAGTAAGAGAATAAGTAGAAAAGCAAAGAGCCTAAGTAAAGAAAAAAATCCGACAGTTGTACATTATTATATTTGAATTAGAAATATTATTACTATCAGTATTTTTTTTCTTTCTCAAACATAGATATTTCCTACTACTGTCTACTGAAAAGGCAAAGAAGCAATGGCAACCCAGTAGCAATGATCAAATGCTTGGTTCAGGCAGCGATCACCCTTGAACGAAAGGTGGGTGGGAAGTTTACCATGAGGGATAATAAGACCATCAGCACATGGCTGATCAATCTTAGCATCTCTGAAAGTGGAACCACCAGATATCATATAGCTCCTGTTGTGATGCATTATGAGGCACACAGCCCTTATCAAGTATCCCTACAGAGGGACAAAAAGGTGGCTCTGAATGTAATCAATTCTTTTGATCCAACTTTCATTTCCAGGAACTACAGGGGATAAAGGAGCAAGTGAAATGCCACTGTAAGAAAACAAACATTCCTCAGACAACTTACCTGGTTTCTGCAACTAGTTAATGGCAGAAGGGAAAGGAGGGTGGGGTGGCGTGGGGGTGTGTGACTGTTTTAGACGAAAAGAGGCACAACAACCAAATCCTGTATGTAGACATCATTTGGATCCTTATTCCAAGAACAGCAAAAACACATTTTTGAAGCAATCAGGCAGTTTGATTATGGTCTGGATATTAGATGATGCCAGAGAATTATTTTTAATTTTGTTAAGTGTGATAATGACATTTTGTCATTTTTGTCTATTTTTTTAGAGATTCATATCGAAGCATCCTATGATACTTGACATGACACACCACCTGGGATGAAGTTTAAAATATTTAAGCAGAGGGGAAAAAAAAGAGGGAACAGATGAGGCAAATGTGGCCAGAATTTGTTGATTCTAAGTAATGTACATGAGAGTTCATTGTATAGTCTCTCTACTCTAGAATGTATCTGAAATTTTTCAACAAAAAATTGTTTCAAACTAAAAAAAAAAAAAAAAAATATCTGTTTCGGTTGCTATTGCTATGTAACATATCACCCCCAAATGTTCTGATTAAATGCAATAATCATTATATTATATTTCATGTTTTCTCTGGGAGGGAAATTTGGGAAGAGTTTGAGTGGTCTGGGCTCTTGAAATTTACCATGTGCTAGTTAGAGCTGTAACAGAGTGGGGGTGGCGGGCAGGGGCAGGGCAGGGCAGGGTGGGAAGAGGGGCTGGAACAGCTTGAGACTGGCCAGGCAGCTGTTTCTCAGTTCCTATATGTTGTCACTGGGCCTGTCTATGTGGTCTCTCCATGTGGGCTAATTTGACCCTTCTCACACTTAATGGCCTCAGAGAGACAGAATGTATACTTGGTAGCTGATGTTTTCAAAAGCCAGTATTCCAGTGAACAAAGTGGAAGCACACTGCCATTTATGCCCTCACCTGGGAGGTCCCATGAGTGTCACTTCCTGTTTTCTATTGGTCAAAGCCAAAGAAAAAGCCAGCCCATTTTCAAGGAGAGAGTTCATAGATTGCACTTATGGTGAGAGGAATGTCAAAGACTTTGCAGACTTATTTGAAAACTGTCACATCATCCCACACATCTGGTGAACAGCCCTCGACTCAAAAGACCACAAAAGAATTGCCGTCTATTTATCATGCTTACTCATAAGTGGGGTCTTTGCTGATTTCGAAGACCATGGATCAACTGATTCTTTCTGAAATTCCCATGCAGTTTATAGATTTATCTAAAGCTTCATAATTTGGTATCTTTTAAATTACTGTATGAGATTTCACGCATGAAATGCCCAGCCCAGTACTGGGTCCACAGATGATGGTGATAGCTGATACACGTTTAGATTCTTTGGAAGTTTTTATTGTGTTTATTAACGTTGAGTGCACCATTAATAAATAGTAGCTGGGGTGACCTCGTGATTCTCTGAAAGGCTTGACATAGTTGCAGTTTGTAGGAGGAATGGAACCTCCATAGAAACTAAAATTCATTCTAAAATGTTGCAGTTGGGTAATAGTTGGAGGTAACAGGGAGTGAGTCGTAGCATAGGTCAGAGTGCCTATTTCATTTTCCATTTTGTTTTTACATCTATCAGCTTTCTTCTTCCGCAGATTGCCTTTTTAAAAACTTTCCTGAGCAACAGAAAATAAGAGCATCTCCCTTATGTGAAGTAAGAATGCGTCATGCGAAAGCTTTTTATAGAATACTAATGATGTTTAGACTCCAATCTGCTTTAAAATATTTCTGAAGATTAAGCAAAACATAACCAGATTTTTGTGTCTGTAAGAAGCCTCAGACTTTCTTTTTAGATCTTTAAAGTCAAAGATAACCTTAAATTAGGGTGAAATTCATTTGTAATGTAAATCAATGTGTAATTTCCCAAACCAATAGAAATGTTATAGGTAATTCCTCTAGCTATTCAAAGAAAGAAAATCTAATGTTCTCTATACCCTAAATTTAATATTTTAATATACTAATATTCTCTTTTCCCTTAAAAAGTCCCTTAAAATTACAAGTCACATAAACAATGGGCTAATTATAAACTATGAATATTAATTTATTTAAATACTTTATTAATTTTCATTGATGTTACTTTATCACTTAACAATAAAATTACTTTGTGTGTTCAAACTCTTCACTAGTATACCCTGCTTATCCTTCCAACCATTATATAAAAAATTCAGTGCCTTCTCTATTATTTAACAGCCTTTATTTACCAAGGGATATTTGTGGATCTGATATTTAGTTCCACAGACCTTGGTCTAATAAGCTTAAGAAACTCCATGTCCCCAATCAGCTGATGACATAACATAGGGCATAAAATTTCAGGGGTTCAAAGCCTCCTGACTGAATTCAATTGTGATTTTTATATTGCAGGCAAAACTATATGTATAATACATACTTATATATATATAATTGCAAACAGATGAGTCTAGAATGATCTGAAAGTCTCTTTATATTCTCTGCAAAATGGCTTATTTACCTTTTAAATCATGTTCTATAAGAAAAATGCTTTTTTTTGTGGATGACATTTTATTTGAAATCACAAGTAGGCCTTAAAAAAAAAAAAGAGCAGTATTACGTGTATTTTCTTTATTACATTCTTTGTGGAATATGTTCTGGCAAAATAGAAGGCATTACAGAAATCATTTAACTGAGGAAGAAATTCTACTCTGCACAAAACTCTCATTGATGTCAGTGGGAGTTCTGTGAATGGAACAAATGTTGAACTTGACCCTGTAATGTTTAAACTGCAATCCTCCCTGCTCTTGGCAGAGCCTGGCTTCCCACTGAAAGGCGTTGTAGTCTGCGCAGGGATTACACAGCGGGTTGATAGTCTAGTTTTTTGCTTCTTTTTGAGTAACAGATGAAACACATAATACTTTCTTTTAGGGCTATTACATACTTTTAAATACAAAAGACTTTAAATGAGGTGGTTTGATAAAAGGTAGGGACTGTGGATGGAAATTTACATTGGTAATGATTTTAAATTATCTTCTCTGCTAGTGGCTTAGAAGCATCAACAAGTCATATATACGTGAAAGGAAAACAGAAGAATACCAAGATGTTGGACAACACTTAACATAACAATATTGAAGCCATGCTTACTCTGTTTATGTTATACTGCATTAGACATATGTAAAGAATGATTATCAGTAAGATTCCAATACAAATGGTTTTTGGTAAAAGGAGATGGGATGATTATAGATGAGGTTAAGAGAAAACACAGTATCATCACTTTAAGGTAAACTACTGCAGTACCAAATTGGAATGGCTCATTTTTAAATTGAATCCCATGAATAAAGAATATGCAACTCTAGTTGTGGATCTAGCACAATCATTAATTGCTGCTACTCATAAATGAGCATTATGTTCTGGAGAAAAGGCTTTGAAATCACCTAGTCTCTACAGGTATACCCAGGCACTTGAATAACACCTTTTTCAGGGTTTTATTTTCAGTTTTTGTACTTGATAGACTATTTCCCTCTTATTTCGTGTGCTTTTCTACACGGATGGATGCACATTGCCTTTATGATAGAAAGAAAAAAAGAGAAGAAAAGAAAGGGACCAGCTTTTGTTTTAAAAGAGCAGAGGAAGAGGAAGACAAAGAAACAGGAAGTATTTCAAGATGAAATTAAGACTGCTTTTGTTTTTATTTGAGAGAAGGTTATAAATTACAAAAAAAAAAGATCCCCAGTGACTAAAAGTGAAAATGTTGGCTTATATATGATGTGGAAAATCTGCTGAGAGAGGTATTAAAAGTAGTTACAGGTCTGCATAGAATTTATTGGTTTGCACTTAGCCTTGGTCTCAGATTGCTGGGTTCATATTCCAGCTCTACAACTTCCTGCCTACTCGATCTTGTGCAGAAGGTTATCTGGTAACTGGGGTCATAATTTATTATTCTGATAAGGATGTACTGAAGAAGAGGAGGGAGTGGAGAGCTTGGAAGAGAAGTTTTTGGATGCCAGACTGCTGCTTGGATCTGTTGTAGAAGTCAGATATAGTCATCCCTTGGTATCCATGGGGGATTGGTTCCAGGACCCCTTTGGATACTAAAATCCGTACGTGCTCAAGCCCCGTATATAAAATGGCATAGGACAGTCAGCCATCCCTATCCAAGGACATGGGACCATCAGGGCTGAGTGTATTTGCTTCCACAGGTAGCTAAAAAGGACCTTTGGAACCCATGAGCCTCTGGGTGTCCCAAAGCAGGTTTAAAGTACCCCTTGGTTCCATGACTTTTCTACCCAGGAGACTCTTGGTGCAGTAAGATCCCGTTTCCTGGGGATAGCAGGCTCACTCAGAAACTGAATGGCCTCTAGCAGTTTTCTTTTGTTTTTAACTAATTCACAACTGTTGATGGATAGACACATAGACACATAGATAGACACACAGTATAGATTGTTTTAGTTTATATACTCCTCTTACTGCCAAAGTAATTTTTTTTTTTTTTTTACTTCTCACCCCTTCCACCTGCCATGTATATATTGAAATGAATCTGATTTTCTGGCTTTTAGGAGAGTTTAAACTTAAATTTTTTTCTTTACTCGTTCCTTTTAGTGATTTTTAGTAAGTATTATTTGTTTATTCATTTTTTAATTGCAGTATAATCAATTTACAATGTATTAATTTCTCATGTATAGCATAGTGATTCAGTTGTACATATGCATATTCATTTTCATATTCTTTTTCATTATAGGCTATTACAGGGTATTGAATATACAGTAGGACTCTGTGCTATATAATAGGACCTTGTTATTTGTTTTATATATATTTATATACATATAATACATTTATCTATTTTATATATAGTAGTTAGTATCTGCAAATCCTGAACTCCCCATTTATCCCTCCCCACCCCTTTCCCCCTGGTAACCATAAGTTTGTTTTCTATGTCTGTGAGTCTGTTTCTGTTTTATAAATATGTTCATTTGTGTCTTTTTTTAGATTCCACATATGAGTGGTATCATATGGTATTTTTCTTTCTCTTTCTGGCTTCCTTCACTTAGAATGACAATCTCCAAGTCCATTCATGTTGCTGCAAATGGCATTATTTCATTCATTTTTATGGCTGAGTACTATTCCATTGTGTGTGTGTATATCTATCTATATCTATATCTATATCTATATCTATATCTATATCTATATCTATATCTATATCTATCTATCTATATATGCATACAACATCTTTTTTATCCAGTCATCTACCGACAGACATTTAGGTTGTTTCCATGTCTTGGCTATTGTAAATAGTGCTGCTGTGAACATTGGGGTGGATGTATCTTTTTGAATTAGAGTTCCCTCTGGATATATGCCCAGGAGTGGGATTGCTAGATCATATGGTAAGTCTATTTTTAGTTTTTTGAGGAATCTCCATACCCTTTTCCATAATGGCTGCACCAAACTACATTCCCACCAACAGTGCAGGAGTGTTCCCTTTTCTCCACACCTTCTTTAGCATTTATCGTTTGTGGATTTTTTTTAATGATTTTTAACTCTCAGCTTCTTTCTCCTTTAATTGGTTGTGTTTCCTACAAACTTATCTTAGTCTTTTAAAATATTTTCCTTCTATTCCTAGTTTTACATCTGCATTAGTCTTTTTAAAGAAAGTATTTTAAGCCTACTTTTTTCTGGTCTTCTCCTATCTAACCCCGTATTTTTTCTCTATTATTTGTCTTTGTAATAGTTGGCAGCAAACAAGTCCAAGGAAGTGTGAAGGGTGGAGAGAGTTCCCCCTACAGAAGAAGAAGAAGAGGGGCTTCCTTGTGTCTCCTCCCTCAGGCCTGTGGCTACTCCTTCATTTGTCTCCTTAGACCCCTCCCAGGATTCTCCAGAGCCAATAGAACCTTGTTCATGGACCTGGAGGGAATTGGGGAGTTAATTCCTTTCAGGGCCTTAACCTTATTACACAAACAGCACTTTTGATTTCCTAGGACTAATTACTACCATCTCACCATGTTCAGCTTTTATTTGATGAAACAAAAATCTTAAAATCCATGGCTTCTAAGGTATTTTGTCTTTGGAATTCCACAGACTATAGCAGACACATGTCCAGAAGCCTGGTGGTCTGACCTAGGGGAATGGGCTCAGAGAGGGGCTCCATCCAGTGTGTCAGGCCTGATCCTTTTGGGGGTGCTGCTGTGCTTCCCTACGGACATTCATGGCGAGTGGCTCCAGAAAGGCTGTGTCTCATTTCAGGGATCAGGTTTCAGTCAGTTTAATCCAATTTACTTGTCATCAGACTGGCTCATTCCCCTTCCTGTCAAGGTCATAGGAGCACCCTTTGGTATACCCCTCTGGAGTTGTTTTAACTCCCTGAGATTGCTGAAAAGAGACTACTACCCCAACTACAATAACAACAACAAAACCTGGCTAGAGTTTCAGTTATCCTGGTTTGTAAATGGGGCTGCTCCCCACCTGATCTTAAAGGCCCTTACACGTTTCAAATGTTTATTGGCTCTTCGTATTTTGTGTGTGTGCACGTATTGCTGGTTTAAAGCTTTTGTAAATACTTCTATATTGGACTGTTACTTTCTTCTGGGTTAAAAGAGCTCTTTATATATTATGGATATTAGCTATTGTTTCTTATATATGTTATATTTCCCCTCAAACTGTCATTTGCCATTTAACTTTGTTTATGGTGTCTTTTACCAATAAAGTTTTAAAAAGCTAAGTAGTTCTATCAAACTTTTCTTTGATGGTTGGTCCATGTTTGGATTAATGTATGGTGGCTATGTGGTATAACTGAATACCTACTGAACTGGAGGAGGACTGGGTTCTAATTATGGTTCTGCCACTAGTCTTCAAATCTAAGTTCCCTTACGTATAAAATGGAGCTGGACTAGACATCAGATGATGTCTGATGTCTACTTCCTGCTTATTTAACCACTACTGAAAATTCTCAGATTCTAGAACTTTGAAAGCTTATTTTCTTTAAGTAGGCCAAACATTCCTCCTGAAGCTAACACTTCTAATTTGCCTAGCAACATTTTCATAGTGTAAAATCTAGCCAGTGTCTGAATTACTAAAACTTCTGAATTTTTGTCATCTGAATTAATGTCTTCAATTTTTATTAAAAATTTGATGAATTTATACCTACCTTCTCTTATAGGATACAAACTTTCATAGAGAACAGACTCCATATGTAATATGTAATGTAAAGTATGCATGCCATAGAGCCACTAAGTTAACGGATATTGATAGCTTATGATATTTTACTGTTGATTATGATGAAATACATCACTACTGATGTAAGAGGGGAAAAGTAGCTTTTATTTATATAGTGTTTATAGTGTGTTTTCATGCCCACCATCTCATTTGGTGCCCATAATAACCCTATGAGGTGGATAAGACAGAGCTTTATTTTCCACTTGATAGACCATGAACTATTGCACAGAGATTAAATGATTTTTCCAAGGTCACCAGCAAGTAAATGTTAATGCCTGTGCCAGAACTTTTCTGGAAGATGACATTATTGACAAGAAAAAAATTATTGGCTAGGTTTCATTACTACAGGAGACGAAATAGAATCAGTTTTCTGTGAGGTAGGGTGGCTGGAAATCAGGTAAATGAAATTAAATGTCAAAAATGAAAAAGAAAAATTACATTGAAAATTATAAAATAGTTGAAAGCTATTTCTTCTCTACATATTTATTTTTTATGTAAAGAAGTACAAACCTTTTGGAAAGAAAGTCACATTTCTATTAATAGTTTGGTATGCTATGTAGTAGGAAATATGAAAAATATACTATATAAAGTTTTATATAAGAAAAAAAAAACCCTCAGAGGGAGTTTCCTGAGGTAGAAGGAAGAGAAATTCAGCGTCTGTCTTAAAGGAGAAATGGAAGAACAAGAAAATTAAAAGTAACCCAAAACTAAGAGAACTAAAACACTGTGATTGATCCGATGGCTGGCATAAATTTAATGGCATAAAAACAAAGGGATTAGTCAGGAATACAGAAGAGACAGCAAACATTGAAAAGTATGTTATTATTTAGACCAGCATTTTTGAAGGATATTTGCAGTCAGTTCCCAGAAAATAAATTTCTTTCCAAGGGAAGAAAGTATGCCAGGGGGGAGGAGGGTGGGAAGGGACAGACTGGGAGTTCGAGATTTGTAGATGCTGACATGTATATATAAGAATAGATAAACAAGGTTTTTTTTGTTTGTTTTAAATTTTTTTTTTTGAGGGGGAGGTAGGTTTATTTATTTATATTTTTAATGGAGATACTGGTGATTGAACCCAGGACCTCATGTATGTCAGGCATGTGCTCTACCGCTGAACCATCCCCTCTCCCCTAAACAAGTTTATACTGTATAGCACAGGGAAATCTGTTCAAGATCTTGTAGTAGCTCATGGTGAAAAAGAATACAAAAATAAATATATGTATATTCATGTATAACTGAAAAATTGTGCTGTACACCAGAAATTGACACAACATTGTAAACTGACTATAACTCAATTAAAAAAAAAAAAGAAGGTATGAGTGTTAAAGTATATTTCACAATTATTTTAGAAAATTCAGCTAAGAAATATCATTTTCCGAATACTGATTAAACCAGATTTAGGTGAGATTTATCCAGTATTCTGATTATGATATGGCCATCATCAACAAATAACGATGATTTACTCTTACTTTGTAATAGGAGTGATGTGCTGCTTAACTAAAAACAAAAAGTTTTTATGCAACATAGTTGGCATTTTAGAGCAGGACATTTAGCCTCTTATTATATCTCAAATTACGCTTAACGCCCATGTATTGGCTATTTTCATGGCATATGTGATGTTAAACAGTTTTTTTTTTTAAACAAAATACTATAGAAAAATGTAGCTAAATGTGGGCTTAAATGAGAAGGAAAACAGCAGTGTTATTACTCAAAGAAAATGTTCTTAAGTGAAAGCCTGTGAAGAGTAATAAACAGCAGTGTTTAAACTTTTGTTTTGTTGATTTAATACTGTTATGATTTAGAAAAAGGTGTGCATATTGTAATATGATTGAAACAGAGTATGATTCGTATCAGGGAAGATTTGAGTGGGGAAGTGAAACAGGAGATGGTAATAAAGTTGGAAATTATTAGAGTGATTATTTGCTCCAATTGGCCCAGGACAGTCTTGGTTTTACATTTCTTGTCCCTGTGTAATTATTATTAATGTCTGCATTCACTCTCAAAAGTATTCTTCTTTGGATAGTACATTATATGATCATCTTAGAAAGGATGGAAGCATGGTACATATTTTCAGTGCATCTTAATTGCACTACTAATGATGGCTAACATTTTTGAGTCTGCCAAGCACTGTGCTAAGCACTTTATGAGCATTGTTCCAGGAAGTCTTCTCAATAATCTATGGGAAAATATTATAGTTCCCATTCTAGAGATGAGGAAGCTCAAGTTTGTTTATAGATATTCAGGAACTTGCCCAAGGTCATACGGTGGCTATTTCTAATTCAAGCAGTATTATTTCAGAGGTCACACAAATAATCACCATGCACTATTTATTTTCTCTATACTTAAAAAAAATTTGTAAGACATCTGAAAGAAATTTAACTTTAATAGGCTACAAAATGTATAGGACAGAAAAAAATTATCAAGCATATAGTAGGGGGGCAAAACTTCAAAATTTTAATGAAGTTTTCACAAATGGAAGCAGACATCCCTGTGATTCATAAAGTATTACTGAAAGTATATCTGGAAGTCTGAAATATGTTATAGGAGGGATGATTCCATCCCCAATGTAATATTAAATCCTTAATTTTGATTCCTGCATGTACTGTCTCTTTTAAGCCCAAGTGTCCCTTTCCCACACACCTGCCACTCTAACTTCCTGCTTTCTCTCCTTAACAAGAGGCTAAGATGAAAGAAAATAGGAAAGTGAATCCCTATTAAAAATACATGTTACGTAGAATAGATAAACAAGATTATACTGTATAGCACATGGAAACATACACAAGATCTTATGGTAACTCACAGAGAAAAAAATGTGACAATGAATATGTATATGTTCATGTATAAGTGAAAAATTTTGCTCTACACTGGAATTTGACACAACATTGTAAAATGATTAAAAATCAATAAAAAATGTTAAAAAAAAGATTAAAGAAAATAGTGGCAAAATAAAAAATAAAATAAAATAAGAATACACGTTACAGTGCATTTTGATGTAATTAATCTAATGATTCTAGACCTTTTTTTTTTTTTTTAATCTAACTGAATTCTAGTCCAAAGATTAGTTTTCCTCAAATACCACTATGATAAAAACTTTGGTTTTAGGTAACCAATTCTTTGTTAGGTGTTGAGAAGGGAGAAAAGGAGAATGACCACCCTAAACTTTTCCTGGCCCTCTGCTAACTTGGTCTCCACAGTGCTTCTGCCCAGCTGCTAGGCAGGCATGGGGAAATGACAGGGAGACCCTTTTAAATTAAAACAGTGGCTAGGCTCTCTGCTTTTTTCCTAATGGCTGCTGTGTGCTGTGTCTTAAAACTTTCCTTCAGATATGTGGTTTATCTTTAGTAGACCTTTCCTGAGCCCAGCCATTAGGAAGGGGTGAATCCCAAAGAAAGAATTCTGACTTTCACAGAGATTTAGAGAATCACAATGGGGGAGATTAAGCTATACTATTAACAAATATTTATTAGTTTACTCTCTAAGGTGGTCCTGGAGTTCAGGTAATCATTACAAAATCACAGTTGGGCAGTCTTGTTTCAAGTGGGGTTTTAGTTCTCCTTTTAATCATAGTCAAAACGTTAAGTCCATCTTAGTTCACCTGTGGGGGGATTTTCAAAGGAAATTAATCTGTAATGTAATGCCTTCTGAAAAAGAACAAATGGAAGGTTTAGCTATAACTGTATGTGCTGCTCATATGAGTTAGAACTAAGTAGTCAGTGATGAATAATAAAGATGAATCATTTTTTCTGATTATTGAGTACCCTCATCATATGTCATTTCAGCTTTCTGTTTATGAGCACAGACAGAATCCCTGCTGAAGATATTTTACAAAGGGGCTATTAATTTTTGTCAAATATTTGTCAAAAAAGATAATATTGATGTGTATCCTGGCTTCCACCCTCTTAAGGCCAGTGTCTTGGGGCTCATTCTTACAGTATGAGTAAGTAGGACTTATTTAACAATCAAATGGGGGGCACTTTTATTGTCTGTACTTCTCTACTTTCCATAGATTGCCCCAAGAATGAAATCACATTTCTCTCTCCTACCTACTCGGCATCAGCATATGCTATCTGGATATTCCCTGCCATCAAAAGCTGCTTTGGGGAAACAATCTGATGAATTGGTATAAATGACTAAAAAGGCTTAAAATATTACCTTTCCCAGGATTATGGCTTTGTGCTAGAGAAATAAACTACTCAAAGGGATTAAACTCTAGTGATGAAATTTCAGGTGAATCGGAGGAAGGGTTTTTGGTTTTAAGTACTTTTCCAGTCTAAATGGTAATCAGCCAGATACATCCCCAGTAGGAGTCTAAGTTAAAAAAAAAAAAAAAAAAAAGCAAGCTAGGGCCAGGCCAGGTTCTTGCCTAGGGACTGCTCTGGTCCTATTTATTTAGATTTAGGAGTGGGGCTGTGGGGTGGTGGGGGTGAGGGTGGCGCCCGGCGGTATAGGGTTTAGTTTAATCTATGACGCCAGATTTAAAGTGGCCTTGAATCAACCTGAGACTAAATGCAACATTGGAATTCCAAAATCCATCTGGTCTCCAGCTGGTGTGGGAGACTCGCCATCCTGGGATGCTTCAGAAGAGTGACCCTTTCAGTTCAGAACTATACCAGAGTCTGGTCAGGCTCAAAGCAGTTTTTGAAAGTGGAGTAGGAAATCTTTCTTACGACGATTAAAAATAGGTTATACAATATGCTAACTTTTATACAATGGCTAAGATTCATATTCATATATAATGGATAACGAGCTGGCTATCAATAGTATACCTGGCTGCTGCTTCGTTCCCTAACTTCCAGTTTAATGCTTTTATCTCCAGTTCAGGTAGTTAAGTCCGAACACTTTGGTATTGTGAACTTTCAGTTCTACTCTACGCTAAGGAACTACCCGTGTTATTTCCAGCAGTTCTGGAAGTAGTTGAAAGCTCCCATCCCTAGTAGAATGTCTTGAATATCTTTGGAGTTATTTCAAGTGTCTGTCACTAGCTTACGACTCACTTTGGTAAATAATTCTTTGATGGACTTTATCAACTCCTCTCTTTGGATGCAAGCCAAAAATCATCTGTAGGGCATACAGCTCTTTGTTCAAACTTGGTAATAAATAATTATCTCTGGAACACAGACGGAAGAACTGAAACAGTGACTTCAGGGACACAGAGACTAATTACCATCCTCGTACACGGTTAAGTACAGCAGAGACTTGGGGCGGGGAATGGTGTGTTCCGTACCGATTACATTCCTTAGGGTAAAACAAGGCCGTCTCGTCTGTTAACATATTTAAAGCAGTAATAGCAAAAACTGTGCAATGTTATGGTTGAAGCGTTTTATGCCATATGTGTTGATAGAATGCCTAAGCAGCTCTCTCCGCAATAAACGCAAACCCTGCCAGGCTGAATCATTCGGGCCAGCGTAATTCAACAACTGCACCACCGAAACCGCCAGGGTTGGAAGCCTACGTCGCGTTCGGAATGTATCCAATGTTTCCTCTAACAAAGGCACTATCTTGAGGCAATTTCGCGGGCCATTTTCCCCCTCCCAGCGCCAGCTTTGTCTCCCCGTTGGTGTGAGGCTGAGACTTGGAGGAGCCCCAGCGGCGCTGCTGTGCAAGCAAGCTCGGAGCAAGGGCCGGCGTGGGAAGCTCCTCCGAGCTGCCGCTGTGGTTTCCTGCAAACTGAGCTTGCCATTAGAGGAAGTTGGAGTGCTGCAGTTGAGATACCTGCGGCCTTAAAATCGCGGTGGACTGGAACCATTCGCACCCGATTACTGTCGCACAAAGAAACTCAATCGGCCGGGGTGGCCGAGACCTGGGGACTCTCCGTCTCCCAGGCTGGGCGCGGGGCAGCCGGGGTAGATGTCATCCGCGTCCCCCACCTTGGGCCGCTGGAGATCAGCAGGCAGGCCTCCGGGCCCTGGGCCCGAGCGGGCCTCACGCCGCGCCTCGCACGCGAACCCCGGGCCGCCGGCGGCCCCGCCCCCGCCCCCGGACCCCCGCCCCCCCGGCCTCCCGCCGCCAACGCCGCCGACGTCGGCCCGCGCCGCCCCCGCGCGCGGTGACTGGCTCGCGCCGGCCTCCAGCCCGGCTGTTGGCGGTTGGGGCGAAGCTGGCGGGAGGCCGCCCCGCCCCCGTCGCGGAGCCGCCGCCGCGCGCAGCTTCTTCCCCCCTCGCCGCCGGGGCGGTGGCGCTGTTGCGGCCACGGCCTGGGAGGCTGTAACTCCCCTCCGCCCCAGCCCCCTTCCTCCTCCTTTCTCTCCTCTCCCTCCCTCCCCTCCCCGCTCCTCGCAGTCTCTCGGTCGAGTGAATGTGGCGCGGCGGCGCGGGACGCAGCCTCGGCCCCTGCAGCGGCCCCGCGAGCTCGTGAAGGGACCAAACCGCCGCCTCCCCCCACCCTCTGCGCTTCCCGCGGGAGCCACTGCCGCCGGGAAAGAAGAACGAGGAGGGGAGCGAGGGGACGGCGGCGGGAAAACGGGAGAGGGGGGAGAAGAGGGTTCGAGGGCCAAGAGGGAAGGCGGAGAGGGACGGACGGACGGAAGGACGGACGGCCCGACGGACGGCCCGGGGAGCGGGCCGCCATCCAGCCTGCCCGGCCCCTCGGCTCCGGCTCCGGGCGGCCGCGGCGGCGGCGCGAGCGAAGGGCGCGGCAGGCGCTATCGAGACAATAACCCCGCTGCCCGGCTCCGGGGGCGGCGGCAAGGAGGAGGTGGCGGCCTAGCGCGGCCGAGGCTCGCCCAGCGCCGCGGCGGCGTCTTTGCCTCGGCCGGCCGGGTTCCGCCGCCGTCGGGTGTCGGGACGCGCGGGTCGCCCGGAGTCCCAGGCTCGCGGCTGACGCCCCCTCCCCTCCCCCTCCCGGGCGCGCGTGGAGCTGGTTTTCCGGGTTCCCCTGGACCGAGCTGAATCCTGCTGCTCTCCCAGGCAGGAAGTGAGTTTCGCACTGTAATTCCGGGCGGTGTCACGAGTGAAAAGTTTTTTTTTCGGCGGAGATCCTAGTTGGGGCTGGGAAACTCCTGCAAAACTCAAGACCAGGAAATCAGCCCGCTTCCCAACCCCCACCAAAGCCACCTACTCTTCCTACTGCGGGAGGCCACTCCACATCCGCTCTCACCGGAGAGAGAAATTCGGCTGGATCCGAAGTGACTGATGAAGGGAAGGAAATCATGTCAGGCGAAGCCTTGAAAAAGCTGCCCTGAGATACTGCCCGACCGAAAGGTAATTTTCGCGAAATGTGTCTACAGGTCACAAAGCTCCTGGGCCGGGAAAGAGAGGAAACTTTAATGTTTTTCACTTTTTCTCAAGTTGCCTTAAATTCGCCTTTTCTTATATTCAGGTGTTTTAAGCGCTAAATAGAACTGATTTTATTACCCCTTCTACCATCTGGACTCTGGTTTTTCTAGAAGAGGTTGTAAGAGTGCGGTGGGACGAAAAGTTTTAAGCAATGGGAAGAAAGAGTGCCTTTGTTCAGCACAAGGTCCAGAAGTGTTATTTTCCCGGGACATATACAATGTATATTTTTTATGTATTAAGTTGCTGAACCGGGCAACTTTTGTTTGTGAAGAAAGTTAGGTCACTGCGGACAGCGATTTGCTGCTGTTGAGATGGCTGCCACATTTGTTTATACTCTCACCGATTATTGGGGTTTCGCGTTTAATTGTATATAGAGATTTTTTAGTTCCAGCCCTTGTGAATACATTTCACTGGGTTGTATAAACAAAAAACCTTTGCCGTTTTTCTAAGTGGGTAATACATTTTTTCAATAACGTGTTCCTTTTAGACATTCAGAACTCTGGTTAATTAATTGTAAGCAAGTGTTGGCTAGATTTTCCTTGTAACTGACCCAGTAGGGAGAAAAAGAAAGGAGTGTATGGATAAAGATAGTTATAATTAAAAAACAAACAATAACACCTGTAAGTAGTTTGGTTCATTGGGAGTTCTGTGCAATTCAGAACAGAATATATGAGAAGGGAAGTAAAACGCTTAAAACGATTTTCATGGGAATCACATTGATTGTGATAAACAGCTGTACTTTGGAATAGTACAGTATTTACATTTTTCTGTTGGCCCAAATGTTTTGGCCGGTGCTGCCTAATAAGTAATGAGTGTCTACCGTGGGGGTAGGGATTAGTGAAGCATGAGAGACATTCCACCAGTCAGAGTTATAAATATAAACACTTCTGAACCAATCCGTGGTCTTTACGGCTCAAACTAGTTTTGGTCGCAGCAAACACAAGCGGTTTCGTCAGTGGTGTTTTAGTTTGTGCCTTTTTAAGTTTGGTTTTTCCCCCCAGTACTTTTGTGGTAAAGAGAGGTGAAAGATAATACTGTGCTTCTGAATAAATATTAAGTAAATATGATATTCTCTTGGTAGGTGTATCTTAAATATAAATTGACATTTATTTTATTTGCCCATGCTACCCCAAGAAAAATATAATTGGCTTTCTTTAGTAGAAAGGTAGATTTTAAAGGATAGGATCAAATTATGCCACAACTTCTTTGTTACTTCTTAAAGTATATTTCAAAATAGGAATCTTAAATTAACTATTTATTACTATTTACTGATTTGATATGTTTTCCCAGAACTTAGTCTTTGGAGCTCCTTTTGGAAAAATTTTTTAATTTTTTAAAATCTTGGTAAGATTTGTGAACTATCAAGTAATTCCTGTTAAAGCACCTTTACCAAGGAATTTAAAGTCATAATTGATCTACTTTATGATTTTGGAGCATATCATTGGGCAACGAAAGAGATTATTCTTGGGCATCTGAAAGAGGGGAACAAAATAAATGGCATTGAACTTCAGTTTCCTTATATGGTTTATACTTGGCTTCAGAGCAGCAAAGCCTTAATAGAGCAAGTCTTTTATAGAGAATTACCACTTTGCGAAAATGTTTCTCTGCATTAGTAAATTTTACTTATAAAAAGTATAGTTAACCTCAGTCGTTAACAGAGATGCCTACAAAATACCTGTTTAAATCCCTGTTTTTAGATACAGTTTTTGAGTTTTTTCTTGTGGGAGCCATAGAAGCAAACTACACATTTTTAAAAGTGGAATGTTCAGCTTTGTAGTTGCCTTTCATTCCTTTTTTCCCTCTCAAAGAGGCAAAATTTGCTCTATGGTTTACTTAGACTTTTATTAGTTTAGCACTGAGCTTACTTAAGGAATTTTAGGTTTTATACTATTATCAAACTATAAATACTTTCAAAGTTTTGTTTAAAATGTGACAGTGGCTTGAAATGAGGTTTTAAAAAGATGATAATTAAAATATTTTTAAAAGACATCAAATTTTACATACTCTTAATATTGTGCGGGCTTCCTTAGACTAAATTGACAGATCTAGAGTACTTACAAGATGTACAAAAATGCAGTTAATGGCACTGTTTATTGGAGTTTTCAATAGTGTTAAACTTAATCTCTCAACTAATTAATTCAGATGTTATGTTATGAAGTTGGCCTGCTGTTTGAGAACAAACTGTTACAAACTTTTCTTGTATAAAAAGCTTACAGAGGTTCAAATACGGAAAATAAATTTTTATTGCACCTATTTTCCTGATGAAATTATAACGAGACATTTTGGATGTATCATTGGTAAATCTCTAAAATTCAGTTATTGTAGGGATACTGGTATTGAGCTCTTGGTAGTAAACAATATTTCACTTTAAGAAACACATGAATATTTCAGAAAATTAGGTGCATATTTAGGCATTTATTTTAAATAACATGATACAGAGTTTAAGCTATTTGGTTTAGAAATAGATCATGGCAGTGTTTACAAAGTATTTGGGATTATGCAGATTGTAGTGATGTTGGATAGGAAAGTAATTTTTTTTTTTTTTTTTTTGGTAATTGCTGCTTACTTAGATTCTCTTAAAGACTTTGTTGCTTGCATTTTTATTTTGTCTCTTTCCCTTGCCCGTTCGTTTTTCTGTCACATGCCTTGTTTTTTTTCTGGGAACACCTGTTCCTAAAGTCCTAAAGATTCCTTTCTTTTCCTTTCCTGACAACATATTTTACCTCTGTTTAGCTGTTCATAATAGATTGTTCAGTTTTTGAATTCACACTATTTACCATAGAAGATGTGCACATAAATTATGCTCTATAATATCTACTTTTGAATTGTCTAAAGAAATAAGCTCAGCACTTCTGTCTTCCATTTTTCTATGATTTACTCCCCATTATTTTTTGTTTCTTTCTTGGTGCCTGTCACTAACTCTTAAGTCATTCTCTGTCCATTTTTCAGATATACTTCTAACTTTTTCTGTCTTGTTTCCTAATTGTGAAAAAGAAATCTCACTGTTACTCACATTTTTCTTCTGATTCCTTTAGCTTCCTATTTTTAGAGTTAGCTTCATTTACTTCCCCTATTTTCTCCATGTTCAGCTCTTATTTTTTAATTATATTTTGCTCTTCTTCTCTTTCTAAACTTACTAGACCATGCTTATTACTTCAAAACTGTTAAAAACATGAGTAGAAAAATTTATTTGGTCATCATCTTTGAATTCTGAATATCCCTTTTCATTCCAGCGCAGTTTACGTGCCAGTCAGTATTTAACCTAATACTCATAAATATATTTTGTTTCTATTTATATTGTTTTCTCAATTCTTTTTTTCCCTTTAATATCTCCAGAATTACCTTTGTGAAGATAATATCAGGTTGTTAAGTATTCTTATATTAATTAACCCCCATGCCTTCTTGTTTTGTTATGCTTTTGGCCTCTTAAGACACACAAGCTTATATCTCTGTACCTCCCCTCTCCATTTTGGTCCTTTCCTTCCTGTCCTATCTCTCAAATTAAATGTCTTCTCTGTCAGTGTCCCTAACATTGTGTCATTGTCTTCCTTTGTCTGTTTTTATGAAATAAGCAGAGTTGAATTTTATCACTCATTTTATTCTTCTCGCTTGAAATTTGGTTCCAGGTACCATTGGATGAAGGCATGCCAGGCTTTGTAATTGATAGTATGTAAGACAATAGAAAAGAGTACCTAAACATTAAGTAATGAAAGAAGGTTCTCCTTATCTGGAAGTTATCTATGACTTTCAGTATATAGAATGTAGTAGAAAAACTAGAACATAATCAGAAAGACATCTAAGTAATCAAAATGGATATAGTAAAATCTAGGGACTTCATTCATAGGGACATCCTTATTCAGAGCCCATTTATTTTTTATCACATTGAGCTGTTTCCTGCCTTTTTGATGTACTGGAAGAGGTGAGAAAGCACACTGACAGCATCACGAAGTGATGGCCTCTGACGTTACAGAATGGAAGGAAGACTGGCCAACTTAGAAAATAGGGTAGTCTCACACAGCTTGCTTTGGGCGTTCTACATTTCATTTGTCCTTGGGACGATTCACTCTATTATAGCATGATTACAAGTAATAGTAATAGCCCTAAGGCAGCTGTTCTCAAACTTTTTGGTCTTATTAGGATCTCTTTATACTCTTAAAATTTACTGAGAACCCCATAGGGCTTTGGTTTGTGTGGGTTGTATTTATTATATTTCCTGTAATACACATTTAAAAAATAATTAATAAATGATTTCATGTTAATGTAACACTGTGTTAATAAAGAATATTTTTTAATAAATAACTTTTTTCCAAGACCAATCTTTAGCAAAAAGTGGCATTGTTACATATATTTGCAGGTCTTACTTCTGGTTGAATAGAAGACAGCTTGATTCTCATCTGCTTCTACATTCAATCTTGCAATATATTGTTTTGGTTGAAGTATATGAAGAAACTCCAGTCTCATACAGATAGGTGGTTGGAAAAGGGAGGAATATTTTAGCCCTTTTAGATGATTGTGGGTGTTCTTTGATACCACACCAAAATTTAACAAATGGTAGTTTTTTAAGGAGAGCTGCAGTGTTGAATCTGAAACCCTATCAATGAGTTTTTCATTTCTTGTTACCTGAAAATCCATGGTATATCTTGCACTTTGAATGAATTTTTTTTACCTGTTTTATGATTTTGTAACATCATTTATTGGTTGTTTGGGAAATACTGGTCCATTGAATTACACATTTTTTACCAAATGTTGACACATTTCTTTATGCAGAAACAAAAAAAAATTGTTAACATCACTAGTAATCTCATCAGAAGTCTTTAATGTTCTGAAGGTGTCAAGCTCAGGGAGGCAGATACAAATTTTCTGCAGTTCTGAATTTTCACTTGGAAGCTCAAATATTAATCATTGGTAACAAATACTGATCATGTTTTCCCCTTGAAATTGCAGGCTTACTTGATTTATTTTTGAGAAAATGTCTGCCGCATTCCTAAGTCTATATAACCATAGTTTGCCATTCTCTCTTTATGGTCAAAATAGTGTTCCATAACTCAGAATAATTTACCCAAATGCTTTTCCTTAAGATTGCCGTTTTCTACATAGAATATGAAAAAGACATGTATTGAAGAGTTGAGATTTAATAAAATTACTTTTTACTGCTTCATTAAAGATATTCTTATTTGAAAGTGGTGTTTAAAAAGAAATCTGGGAATATGTAGTGGTGCCAGTCTAGCTTGATGTTACTGCCTTTGCGCTAAGGTGCTAGCACTTTTACCCAGCATTGCTTTTGCACCATCACTGTCAATATAGTAGGAAAGAGCAAATGGTGTTCAATATTATGCTGAAAATAGTCTTGACCTTTAAGACCCCTTGAAAGTGTCTCAGGCCATCCAGGGCCCATTGACCACACTTTGAGAACTTAGGTGGATGTTGGGATTTGTGAAGGTTTTGTTCCTTTGATTTTTTTTTTTCCTGTCTCATTCAGGGAGAATCCTGAGGCTTGATTGTTCAGCTCCTTAATTTGGTCATCAGTTCTTTTCAATTATTTTATTACTTTTTTGGGGAGAGAAATAGAGTTCCTAAGAACTTTTCTATAGACATTGATTTTTATTTTTTAGTTGTATTTTTGGTCTACATGTAAGTTACATCTTGAATCTTTACATTGTCTTCTGTTTCCAGATTAACAATATAGGAAGTTTGTTCTTATTGTGTTTGGTATATCCATCATGCTTTTGGTTTTTCCTCAAATGTTAGATTTTTTCATTGTAGTTGAAGTTTTATATTATGGTCCAGACTATAGTGTATTGGTCATTTAAGTGTATTTTTCCAGCCCAAGTGAATCCCTGTTCTTATGTCTCTGGTATATTTAGCTAATGGGTTTCTTCTTAGGGTAGCTTGTCCTGTTACATGTATTTCCTGTCCCTTGGGAAATAACATTCTGCTGTTTTCAAGGTTATACTGCCCAAGTGTCAGATCTCCCACAGTATAGAGAGCTATGCTGGAGGCCTTAGCCATGCAGCTGTTCTACTGTGGTTTTATTACCTGGCAGACTGCCTGGGACACACTTTTCCCAATCCTTCTTGCTAAGAAAACTTAGCCTTTTTGGAAATCCCACTTCATGCTTGTTTTGTGTATCTGGTTCTTCGGGTATGTTTGTTGTCATTTCTTCCACCCCCAGCCCCCACCATACTCTGTACTGTCTACAAATCCCTTTCTGTTCTGATCTGTAGATATACCCCTCCTAGGTTTTTTAGTACTGCTATAGATTTTTTATAATTTTATTTTTTGTATATTAAAGTTTGTAACAGTGACAAATACACTGAAGAGTTGGAAGCATAGTGCAAAGAATTTTTTTGTTCCTAAACCATTTGATAATAAGTTGCCTACCTGATGCCTCATAACCCCCAATTACTTTAATGTTTATTTCCTACAAACAGGGGCATTCTCCTCTGTAATAACATTATCATTATCAAAATTAGGAAGTTATCAAGAATACATTACTAACAAGAATACAACCTCACAAACTGTCCTAATGCCTTTTAGAGCAAAAGAATCCAGTTTGGAATCATGCCTTACATTTAGCTGTCATGTCTCTTTCGTCTCCTTTAATATGAAACAGTTTTTATCTTTACTTTCAGGTGCTTGACACTTTTGAAGATTATAGATCTAGTTATTTTGTAGCATAATCTAATTTGCATTTCTCTGACATTTTGATGATCAGATCTTTGATTAGATTTTCATGATTAGATCTTTGGTAGGTATTCTGGAAATGATCTTGCATGCATCTCATTGCATCTTATCAGGTGTCAGGTAATGTCAGTTGTCCCATTGCTAATAGGAATTGGTTATATGTCAAGGTACTTCTTCCTCATTTGTAATTAATAAATATTTTGGGGCTAGGTATTGAAACTACGTAAATGTTTTGTTCCTCATCAGATTTTTAGTTTATTCATTTATTTACAGCTATTCGTGGTTGCCTGTTATATTCACTGAGTTATAATCCATTATCATTTATTTTGGTGCTCATATTGTTCTTGATTTGGCTAATGGGAACCCCTTCCAGCTGGTTTATTTTCATTTTGACATACATCTTTGAATACTTTTTTTGTATGTAGCACAATATAATGTTCCAGACTTAACCTTCAAACTTGCTCCGATTTTTTTTAGTGGAAAATGGTACTTAGAAGCCAAGATCGGGGCACTTCTTGTGCTCATTGTTCTTGAAGTATCGCTGCTCCATGCCTCCTTAGTGTACAAATAGGGGATATTTTTATGTGCACATGTACACATTCACATTTACACCTATATTTCTATAAATATAAAATGGTTTCGCTGATATGTCCAACTCTAATTCAGTACCACAGGGTTCGTTCTAGTGTTTTCCCTTTCCATATTTGTAACTTTTCTCTGATAGTGAAAACTAGTTTTGTTTCTGTACTATTTTTTAGTGAGGGAGATGAAGTAAACATTTGTTCAGATAAAGATTTTCAGCCAGAAGTCTCTATAATCTAATGAATTTCTAAAGTATTTCTAAAGGGATAAAATTAACATGGTAAAATACATTTAGGTGAAATATTTCATTCCTCAGTAATTCCAGGTTATTATGTGAAAGATGGATGGAATGAATTAATGCTTTTATTGTCTACATTGGATAAGTTCCTTGTAGAGATAATGTTGGGGCTTGATTTTGGTATGAATGCAGTGATTTTGATGCAATTGAATTTTTCCATATGGAGCCTATGTGAATATGAATTCATATATTCATATTCCATATAAAGATCCCAAAGTTTGGAGCAAGGTCTATCTTCTTGATAATGGTGCCCTTAGAATTTCAAACCTTAGACCAGTTCCAGAATCTTGTGGGGTGGGGTGGGAGAAGGTTTTCATTTGCATTAGGGCCAGAACAAGAAACTGTAATCTAAAAATGAATCTCCATGTTAAGGCTGTCACCCAGTCTAGAATAAGTTGGTTTGACTTCCCCCATTCCTGGAGATTTGGGAAGTGATGTAAGAAGCATATTGGGATATCTTTTTGTGACTAGACTAGATTTACTCAGTCTTCTAGGAACAGATGAGGATCCTGGCAGCAGCAAATAGATTCTTTGGGTGCCTTGTTAATCTCTGGGAACTTCAGAAGATTTAGTTAATTGTCTTGGGGCTAACTGTGGAATATTGGAGACTGTGTATAATAGATGCAGTTCAGTGTATCAGAGATAACTGATACCGGCGTAGTCTCCTGTTTGCTTTCTTTTGAAAACTATTCCCGAGACAGGAACCCTAGGAAGTTTATTCCTTATCTTTTTGACTTTGGTTATTGAAATCAATACCATTTCTGTCAATTCTGTCTTTTAGGTATCTATAGAATGAGATACATGAGTGTAGGCTTGGAAGGCTAGAGGTGCAATCAGTGAGAGCTTTTGATAGGCAAAAGGGAAGGGCTAAAACAGTTTTCTTAATTTTTTTTTTGGTTATACAAATTCAAATGCAGAAATTCATAATATAGAAATTAAAAAGTATCTATAATCCCATCTCCCAGAGATACTCAGTGTGTTGTGTATTCTTCTGAACACTTCTATACATATTCCAACACGTAAGTGTGCGTGTACGTACATGTATAAGTATCTTCAAATAAAAATAGGAGATACATATATATATGATATATAAGGGAATATAATAGGTATGTACATGTGTTAATTAGCATTAGGATTGTTTCTAGGTTGTTATACAAGACAATGCTTACAGAACATAGATTTATTCTTGTACTCTTTGCATAACATTTTTACACTGTTAAGAATTTTTTTCTGGTGGACAGGTACCCAGAGTACATTTGCTATATGTATAGTTGAAATTGATAGACAGACTCAAAGTCCTTCTGAAGAGTTTGGATCTATTATACTTCTACCAATAGTATGTAAGAGTACCTCTCTGTGAGGATTCTTGAACAGATAGGCTATCAGCTGTCCTAAAGTACTTGTGCAAGTCTAAGACAGACAGTGTAGTATAGTATCTAATAATATAGGGCTTAGAGTCACATTGCTACTTACTAGATGTGATGTTGGCAAGTTAAATGTAAAAATTCTTCTAGGAATTATGCATATTTGTATGCCTTTTGTGTTCCACATGGATTTATTGATTTGTTGCTTATATGCTTTGGTTACGGTGTTTGCCATACAGAACTTTACATTTTTCAGTCTTTATGCATTTTTGGCTTTAATGATATTCTTAGAAAGGATTATAAAAGTAATAACCTAAATTTTCTTATGTTGCCTTAAGAAGTGAAATAATCATCTAGATTGGTTCTCTCCAAATTTCTAACCAGTTGTTTCATCTTTTTACTTCAAAAATTCTATCTTTATTGGTAGTAAATCCCCAAATATACTTAATCTATGTCAAGATACTCTTTTTTATTTATTGTTTTTTTGTTATGAAAATACTGTGCTGTCTTGGTTTTTCTCCTCCTCACAGTATGCTTAATATCTGAAAGTGTCAGTTTATTACTTTTGAAACATTTTTCCGGGTGGACTTGAATCATTAAGTTCTAAAAATAATTCTTGCTGGCTTGTTGATTGAGAGTTCTTGAATTTATAGATTAATTTAAGAAGTAATTGATACCTTTACAATAGCATACCTCTTTCTAGGAAAGTAAGTTTTCCATTTACTTAATAGTTTATGCCCTTCAGTGGGTTTTATGGTTTTCTTCTTGTCATATCCATGTTTCTTCATAGCATTCGTATTTCTTGTTATTATTAAGAATTATGTATTTTTTTCTTAAGTTGAGTTCCAAAAATCTTAATGGAGCAAAGGTGAAAGCTACTGCTCTTATGAATGGGGCTGTTTCTTTAATTGTATTGTTACCTGGATATATAAATAGAGGAGATTGATTTTTCATATGTGTTACCTACTGTATTCTGAAGACTTAAAAAATTGCTAATAGATTTTTAGATGGTATGTTTGGATCTTCTAGGTATATAATTATAGATGCACTCGTAATAGCACTTTTTATTTTTTAATTGAATTGTAAATATATTAATTGATTGAATTAAATATATTAATTGTATAGTCTCATGTTTTATAATTTAATATGCATACTAACAAGTACTTAATGACCCATCCTTTTAACTACAAAATTCTTCCCTCATTTCTTTCCAGTCTGTGAGATCATCCACCACCATTAGTATTGCAGCCTGATTAATTTAATCTTCAGTAAGGGAATAGGAGATTTTTATTGTCACCCAGAAGCCTCCATTTAATCATACTGTATTTTCTTTCTCTAGCATTGTCTGGCTGTGGGAATGGGAAGGAGAACAAGAAAACTTGCTAAACTCTGAGTATTTTTTGTTACAGAAGCAAAAGTCCTTGGGCTGATTTAAGTAGAAGGTGGTCCCTTCTGCTACTATTCTGCTCCTTAACTGCCTCTTGAAGGTGTCTTCAGTGCTGTGAGAATGGCTTTGTGAACCTTGATGTTCCTTAGCTGCTTTTTGATTTACTTCTGAGAAAAATAATACTACTTATGAGCATTTTCCTTGAACTACTTAGTATTTAGTGCGATACACAGTAGTAATTATGTATGTATCTTTTAATGACAGTTATTTTGATCCTTTATTTGATTATAATAGTAAACTCTCTAGTTATGTAAATGTTTCCCAAGAGATCTTTGCCTGTACTTGCTCCCTCCCCAGGTTTACTTTAGTCACTTTACGTATTTCACTGACCTTAATCTTATCCTTCCTTGTAATATATTTAATAGGTAATTTGGTGTAAGTGAAAGGTGTTCCTCCAAATGCTGATACTTTCCTCAGATTCAGTGGATTTTATGACTAACTTAGAAATAGTCTATTCAAGGTAACCAGCTTTTTCTTTTTCATTAACATACGAGGAAACTATTGGCCCAGAGAGGGAAGTGAAATCCTGGAGGTCATTTAGTTTGTTAGTGATGAAAGTTAGATTCAAAAAATAAATTCAGGTTTCCTGACTCTGTGGCTTTTCCCTTATACCAGAATTTTCCTAGATACGTTGTGGAGTATACAGTCTCTTTAGAATAGCACTACTTTTTTTTTTTTAATATGCCAAAGGTTTATTTTATTTTGTGCCTCCTTTCAATTATCGTTTTCCCTGCCCCCTCCCTCTTCCACCTTTATTGACATATAATTGATGTGTAACATTGTGTAAGTTGAAGATGTACAGTGAGTTGATTTGATACAAATATATTGCAATATGATTACCACCTTGAGTTAGCTAGCACCTCCATCACTTCACATCCTTTTTGTGGTAAGAACATTTAAGATCTACTCTTAGCAACTTTGAAGTATATAATATTTATTAACTGTAATCAGTCACAGTGCTGTGCATCAGATCCCCAAAACTGAATCCTTCCTTCCTTTGTGTTTCACCCCACCCCAGAACTATATTTCTATCTGGAAGCTAGAACAGCACTGTTTTCCAAATATTTTTACCAGATATTATAGAAAAAAAGTTCTGAGTTCACATAGATGAGAACGCCTTGGGTTAATACACATCCCCTCATCCCCAGTACATGGCAGTTCGTCATGGATGATTGTTTTTAATTTTAGAAATAACTAAAATACAGCTCTGTTTACAAAGAATGTTAGCATCAATATTTGAGCCAAGAAGTTTCATGGAAAGATTAATCCTAAAGCAGTATGTAATTTGCAATTTCAGAATTTAAAAAGAATATTTTTTTGGCCTCTTTCTACTCACCCATCCAGCCCAGTTCAAGTACCATTGTTTCTGCTGAAACTTCCCCAAATGTTTGAGAAATCTATTCTTTTGATTTCTAACTTACATTTTGTTTTTTAGATTGTGATAAAATGCACATAATATGAAATTTACTGTCTTAACCATTTTTAAGTGTACATTTCAGTGGTATTAAGTACATATTGTTATGTATTGGTCACCACCACCCATCTCCAAAACTCTTTTCATGTTGCAAAATTGCAACTCTATGTATTTAAGAATAACTCCCTGCTCCATTCCTCTTCCTCCCAGCTCCTGGCAGCCACCATGTAAATGGAATCATAGAATATTTGTCCTTTTGTGTCTGGCTTATTTCACTTAACATAATGTCATCAATGTTCATTCGTATTGTAGCATATGACAGAATTTCCTTTTTAAGGCTGACTATTCCATTGTATATACCGTTTTGCTTAACTGTTCATCTGTCATGGACACTTGGGTTCCTTCCACGTTTTAGCTGTTGTGAATAATGCTGCCATAAAAATGGGTGTACAAATACTCTTTGAGACCCTGCTTTCGATTCTTTTTGGTATATACCCAGAAATGGAATTGCTGAATCATATGATAATTTCATTTTTTAATTTTTTGATGAACTGCCAGATTATTTCCCACAGTTGGCTATACTATTTTACATTTCCACTAACAGTACATAAGAGGTCTAACAAAAAGTCTAATTTCAACACATCCTTGCCAGTCTTTATTTTCTGTTTTTCTTTGTTTTTTGGATAGTTATCCTAATGGGTGTGAAGGTAATCTCTCATTATAGTTTCGATTTGCATTTCCCTAATGATGAGTGATATTGAACATCTTTTCATGTGCTTATTTTTGTGTTTTCTTTGGAGAAGTGTCTTTGCCCATTTTTTGAATCAGGTTGTTTTGCTGTTGAGCTTTTGGAGTTTATATTCTGGATATTAATCCCTTTTCCAGGTACATGATTTGGAGATGTTTTCTCGCATTTTGTGGGTTGCCTTTTTACTTTGTTGATAGTGGCTTGATGTACTTTTTAAAAAAAATTTTCGTGAAATCTACTTGTCTAATTTTGCTTTTGTTGACTCTATATTTGATGTCGTAGCCAGGAACTCATTGCCAAATCCAGTGTCATGAAGTTTTTGCCCTGTTTTCTTCTAAGAGTTTAGTTTGGATTTATGACTTTTTGAAAGTGCTTAGCTATTTAATTTAAAACTTAAATATATATAGGGAGGGTATAGCTCAAGTGGTAGAGTGCATGCTTAGCATGCACAAGGCCCTGGGTTCAATCCCCAGTATCTCCTCTAAAAGATAAAATAAGTAAACCTAATTACCTTCCCCCTTAAACAAAAAACTTAAATATAAACTGTGTTGTTTTTAAATTATTTTTGGATATTTTGGTTGGCTAAACTAAATGTTTTCTTGTTTAAATAAAACTAAAAATGCTAGCACTCTTCTCTTTTCCTTCAGTTTATAAGTGTTTCAGGTTTCTCTTTGGAATTAAGCCTTTTATTCTGAGATAACTATAGAATCATCTGTAATTTTAAGAAATAATACAGTGAGATTTTCCCCTTGAGGTAGGCAGCATCTTTAAAAAATTTTTTTTTAATTTTTATTTTTTAATGAAGTGTAGTCAGTTTAGTGTTAGTTTCAGGTGTAAGACAAAATAATTCGGTTACACATAAACATACATATATATTTTTTCAGTTTCTTTTCTGTTATGGCTTGTTATAAGAAACTGAATATAATTCCCTGTGCTATACAGTAGGTCCATGTTGTTTATCTATTTTATACACAGTAATGTTTATCTGTTAATCCCAAACTCCTAATCTATTCCCCCCCATAACCAGTTTGTTTTCTTTGTCCGTGAGTCCATTTCTGGTTTGTAGATGCAGGCAGCATCTCACAGGATTGTAGTACAGTATCACAACCAGGCTATTGCAATTGATAGTCAATATACAAAATAGTTCCATCACCACAAGAATCCTTGTTGTTGCCCTTTTATTACTACTGTACCCATCTCCCTCCCATATTCTCCTCCACCCATTTTTTTTTTTTTTTTTTTTTTTGTCTTTTCAAAACTATGAATGGAATCATGTAGTATGTAACTTTTGGGATTGGCAAATTGCCTCATTCCCTGGAGATTCATCAGAGTTTTTGTTTATAGTAATAGCTCTTTGATTTTTATCACTGAATGTTGTTTTACAAGATGGATGTACTGCCAGTTTGTTTAATATTTTCACTTTGATGGACATCTAGGTTATTTCTGGTTTTTGACTATGACGAATAAAGTTGCTCTGAACATTCTTGTACAGGATTTTGTGTGAAGATATGTTCTCATTTTTCAAGAATAAATGTCTAAGAGTGTAATTGCTGTGTTAGTTTAATTTTATAAGAAACTATCAGTGTTTTCCAGACTGGCTGTATTGGTTTGCATTATTCTCTGCAGTAGTGTATGAGAGATCAAGTTTTTTTACATCCTTGCCATCCTTATTTGTTGTGTTTATCATGTCTTTCTTACTATTTTTTATTTTAGCCCTTCTTACAGGTATGTAGTCTTAACAGGTATCGTATTTTACTTTGCATTTCTGTAATGACTATAGTGATGTTGAACATCTTTTATATAGTTTTTTTACCATCTGTATGTCTCTTCAGTGCAGTGTCTGTTCATGTCTTTTTTCCATTTTCTAACTGATTTCTTTTTTTTTACTGTTGAATTTTGAGAGTTTTAATGTATTATAGATACTGATTCTTTCTTGATATGTGATTTACGAATAGTGTCCTATAGCTTACCTTTTCATTCTTTTAAACAGGATCTTTTGCAGAGCAAAAGTTTTTAGTTTCATGAAGTACAATTTTGTCACTTTTTATGGTTTGTGCCTAAGACTCTGCTTACTTACCCATTCTGAAAATTTTCTCTTTGTATTTTTCTGAAAGCTTTATCATTTTACATTCAAATCTGTGGTCTATTTTGAGTCACTTTTTGTATAAGATGTGAGATTTAGGTCAAGGATTTTTTTTTTCAGCCTCTGGATATCCAGTTGCTCCAGCACAATTTCTTGAAAAGACTGTATTCTTCCCCTTTTGAATTGTTTTGCATCTTTGTTGAAAATCACTTGGAAATATTTGTGTGTATAGACACTTTTTAACATGAGGAAAAGTACAGAACAGAAAATAAATCACATGCAGTTCCCCCTCTCTGAGATAATTACTGTTAATACTTGTTGTGTTTCTTTCTAGTTTTTTCTTAAACTTGTATACCTGAGATTATATACTTATAGTTTAAAAAAAAGTTGGTCCTAGCTTTTTCCTTTTTATTATGAGCAATTTCCCATTTGTGCATAAAAGACACCATTTTAATGGTTTTGTAATGTATCTCTGTTATAGTTTATTATTGATGGAATTTTATACTGTTTCCACCTGTTATTTTTATAGCATAAAACATAATTAAACAGATTCTTGATTTATACTTGATAAATTAATTTAGACCTACTTATATGGAATATAGATAGCATTTACCTTAAAAAGACAAAACAAAAATTCTGCTTTGCTTTTTAACCTACTATCTTCTGTCATGCATTGGAGTATTTACTAACATTGGGCACTTTCTTAGAGTAGAGTGTTTATTCCTTTGATTGTATACAAGGTGAAAAGGTTTCAGTGTATCAGTTTATGGAGTGCAGGTTTTTCTTGCACTACAGTGTCTCACCTATATATAGTCTGCTTACCACATAGGAGCAAGGATTTGAGGCGGATTTCTGGAGGATAATATAGAATCTGGATTCTGTTCCCTTCTAGCTTTAGAAGTTATTTATAACAACATTTAAGCACCTACTTTGTGCTAAGAGCTATTCTAGGCTCTGGAGAGGACAAGGAACAAATATATGAAGCCCTATTTAAATTATATTCCTCATCTATGAGTAGCTCTACCTTTAATCTGGTAAACAGATAGCCTGAGGCACATAGGTGTTCTCTTGCCAGGATCTGTTGTGTCATTCAGCCTCTTATGCAGTCTATTTGCTGTATAACTTAAGCATTTTAGGGGTCTGTTTGGAGAGCTTGTCAAATGATAATTCAAGGGCAACCTTTAATTTTTTTTTCTTTTCTTTTTTCACCATATGATAGAATTATTTATTAAGATCCCTGTGTGTTCAATTTGATTTTATTTTTCACTATTCTTAAAAATAACACTTGAGGTGACTTCTGATAGGATGTGAGTACTGGTTAATAGAAATGGGAGAATCAGATCCAATGAAAACAGTGAGGAAATAAATAACTTTAAAGTAATTTAACATTATTGCTGTGGTAGAACATCAGATTTAGCTAAGCTTCCTGGGAGCCAAGGTTCTCATTACCGTAAACAAAGAAATATGTCACAAGTTCTCCAAGAGAGACAAAGATTTTCTTTACATTAAATTCTAATTGATCTCTAAGATGTGAATTCCCTTATGTAAGAGCTATTGAGTAATGAATGGACAGTGTTGTTGACAACAATTTAACAACACATTCTGTAGCTCTCAGGCTCTTTTTAAATATATACACATACACACAGACATACGTGTGTGTGTATATGTTATACAGACACACACGGAGAACTCTGTAAACCCAACAATAAGAAAACAAACAATCCAATCAAAAAAACTGGCCAAAGATTTCAACATTCTTACCTCACCAAAGAAGATATACAGGTGGCAAATAAACATATGAAAAGATGCACCACATCATGTCATCACATAAAAATATACACATATTTAATAAAAAGAATATAATACACCAAAAAACTCAGCAAAAATGGATCTAGGCTAATGTGCTTCAAAATTAATAGATTTTTGTGTGTGTGTTTTTAGTTTTGGTACTCTAACTTGATCTAAGGGTTAAAATAGACATGGATGGAAACAGTATTTTGTATACCCTGTTAACCATCATTGTTCTAATATGGACTTTGGCAAGCTGAGTAGCAGACAATTTCAGGATTTCACTTTCTAGTGAAAGAATGGCATATCAGAATTCTCTTCTGCTTACTGATGCTCTGAAAATCAGTTGAGGAAATGGTATGTTTATCATCATATTAAGAAAGTTGATAAGTATTTATTTATGTCTGATTAGATGGCCATTTCTTCTCTGCAAGGGGTACTTGCTGTTGTAAAGCTTGTAGTTGCCTCAGGAGATGGATTTAGAGCTACTTCTGGCACCTAATGTAAAAGCTTTACTGAGACCACTAAAACACCAAAGCATATGATGCACATGATTTTGGCTTAATGGATTTTTAAGATTTCCAATAGTATAACCAATCATGTCTGCTATTAAAAAAAAATCCTCATAATCCCAAGAAATTTCAAGTTTTGGGCAGCTTAGTGTCCCAGTTTGCTTGACTGATTTAGCTTTTAAAAAGAGAAAATTTTTCAGGTAATTGAAAGAGGTGACTTTGAGTGAGATATTACTTAACACTAAGGGTTGCCTGTTGGAATATGAGTACTGCTGACATATTGTAATTCTTCAGCTAATGTACAGCCATTCTTTTTTCATAATAAGTAAAATTTCAGGACTAGTTGTTCTTTTTTAAAATAGATTTGATCTTTCAGAGCATATTTAGATTCACAGCAAAGTTGAGCGTAAGGTACAGATTACTGTAGACCCCTTGTTGCTACACATGCATAGCCTCTCCTATCATCACCATCCCCCACCAGAGTGGTGCATTTGATACAGTTAGTGAACCTACATTGACACGTAATGATCCCCCAAGTCCTTAGTTTATTTTTAGGTTCACTCTTGGTGTTGTACATTCTGTGGATTTGGACAAATGTGTAATGACATGTATTCATCATTATAGCGTCATACAGAGTAGTTTCGCTGCCCTAAGAATCCTCTGCTCTGCCTTTTCATCCTCTTCCTATCCCCAACTACTGGAAACCTCTGATCTATTCACTGTTTCCATAGTTTTGCCTTTTCTGGAATGTCTTGTAGTTGGAATCATATTTGAGTTTGTGTGTAGTCTTTTCAGGCTTCTACTTTGCAGATTGCATTTAAGATTCCCATATGGCTTGATAACACACTTCTTACCTCTGACTAATCCATTGTCTGGATGTACCACAGTTTATTTATCCATTCACCTACTGAAGGACTTGGTCGCTTTCAAGTAATAGCAATGATGAGTAAAGCTGCTATAAAACTCCATGTGCAGGTTTTTTTGTGGTCATGAATTTCCAACTCCTTTGGATAAATACTAAAGAGCATGATTGCTGGATTGTATGGTAAGAGTATATTTAGTTTTGTAAGATACTGCCAAGCTGTCTTGCAGAGTGGCTATACCATTTTGCATTTTCATCAGCATTGAATGAGTTTCACATTCTCACCAGCATTTGGTGTTGTCAGAGATCCAGGTTTTGGTTATTCTAATAGGTTTACGGTGGTATCTAGTTTTAATTTACATTTCCCTGATGACATATGATGTGGAGCATCTTTTCATATGCTTATCTGCCATCTGTATATCTTTTTTGGTGAGGTGAAAGTGTTAAGATCTTTGGCCAATATTTTAATTGGATTGTTTTCTTATTGTTGAGTTTTCAGAGTTCTTTGTGTATTTTGGATAACAGTCCTTTATCAGATGTGTCTTTTGCAAATGCAATCCTGCCAGTATCTATGGGGCAACTGATTCCAGGACCTTCCCCTGCTCCAAGGTCCCCAAATCTGAGGATGCTCAAGTTCCTCCTGTAAAATGTCATAGTTTTTGCATAAAACCAAGGCACATCTGCCCCATATACTTTAAATCATCTTGGATTACTTATAATACCTAATAAAATGTAAATGCTGTATAAGTAATTGCCAGCTTGCAGCAGATCCAAGTTTTGCTTTTTGGAAATTACTGGAAGTTTTTTTCAAATTTGTTTATTTATTTACATATGTACAGTTACAATGTGTCATTTTTTTGGTGTACAGCACAATGTCCCAGTCATGGATATATATACTTAATATTCATTTTCATATTCTTTTTCATTAAAGGCTATTTTACAATATTCAGCGTAGTTCCCTGTGCTATACAAAACAAACTTTAAAAAAATCAATTTTTATATATAGTGGCTAACATTTGTAAACATCAAACTCCCAGATTTGTCCCTTCCCACCCCCTTACCCCAGTAACCATAAGATTGTTTACTATGACTGTGAGTCTGTTTGTTTTGTAGATGAGTTAATAGTGTCCTTTTTTTATTCTTTATTTTTTTAGATTCCACATTTGAGTGATATATGGTATTTTTCTTTCTCTTTCTGGCTTACTTCACTTAGAATGATGATCTCTAGGTCCATCCATGTTGCTGAAGAAGGCATTATTTTATTCTTTTTATGGCTGAGTAGTATTCCGTTGTATACGTATACCACAACTTTATCCAGTCATCTGTTGGTAGACATTTAGGTTATTTCTGTGTCTTGGCTATTGTATATAGTGCTGCTGTGAACACTGGGGTGCATGTATCTTTTTGAATTAGTGTTCCCACCAGATATATACCCAGAAGTGGGATTGTTGGATCATATGGTAAGTCTGTTTTTAGTTTTTTAAGGAATCTCCATACTGTTTTCCATAATGGCTGTACCAAACTACATTCTCACTCACAGCGTAGGAGTGTTCCCTTTCTTCCACACCCTCTCCATCATTTATCGTTCTTGGACTTTTGAATGATAGCCATTCTGACTGGTGTAAGGTAATACCTCATTATAGTTTTGATAAGCATTTCTCTGATAATTAGTGGTATTAAGCATTTTTTCATGTACCTATTGGCCATTCATATGTCTTCATTGGAGAATTGCTTGTTTAGGTCTTCTGCCCATTTTTGGATTGGGTTTTTTTTTCTTATTAAAGCGTATGAGCTGTTTATATATTCTGGAAATCAAGCCCTTGTCAGTCTCATCTTTTGCAAATATTTTGTCCTATTCCGTAGGTTGTCATTTTGTTTTGCTTAGGCTGTGCAAAAGCTTGTAAGTTTAATTAGGTCCCATTTGTTTATTTTTGCTCCTATTCCTATTGACTGGTTTGACTGCCCTAGAAGAGCATTGCTAAAATTTATGTCTGAGAATGTTTTGCCTATGTTTTTTTTCTTGGAGATTTATCGTGTCTTGTCTTATATTACATCATTAAGCCATTTTGAGTTTATTTTTGTGTATGGAGTGAGGAAGTGTTCTCACTTCATTGATTACCATGCTGCTGTCCACTTTTCCCAATACCACTTGAAGAGGCTGTCTTTTTTTCAAATATTTTTTATTGTGTTGGTTGAATCCGAGGTTACAGAACCTGTGGATATGGAGGGCCAGCTGTATTTTCTGCCAGTCTATTGCTTGTTTCTCATTCTCTTGACATTGTCTTTTGCACAGCAGGTTTATGATTTTAATGGAGTCCAGCTTATCAATTATTTCTTTCATGGATTGTGCCTTTGATGTGTCTAAAACGATCACCATATCCAAGCTCATCTAGGTTTTCTCCTATGTTATCTCTAGGAGTTTTATAGTTTTTTGTATTTTATGTTTAGGCCTATGATCCATTTTGAGTTAATTTTTATGACAGATATAAGGTCTGTGTCTAGGTTTATATTTTTAGCTGTGATTGATTGTTCTGGCACCATTCATTGAAACAACTGTCTTTGCTCCATTGTATTGCCTTAAAGGCTATATTTTTTAAATTGCATGGAGGTAATATTTTATGGATTTGTGATCATCTTTTCTCAGAGAAGGTAGGGGTCATTGTGAATTGGGAAGTTATACTAAAGGTGTCTGCTATGTTTTTTTTTTTCCTATCACCCATTTCGGTATAGACAGAATATCTGTATTGAAATTTTAGAACTGTTTCCACCCATAGGCCGTGGGGTTTTATTGCAAAAGACTCTCAAACTCATATGCATATAAATGTTTTCTCAACAGAAATATTGAAAGTGTAATTATTATCATGTTGGCCCTTGACACTTTTGGATCTAAGTTGTCCTGATATTCATTGAGAGTCATTGCTAGTATGGAACACTGTTATACCAGTCTTAAGACTTGCCTCTTATTTGTCCTGTTACCTTTGTTTATACTTAAATGTGTATATAATACCTAATTTAGATGGAGTCAGAGTTCAGTATGTGAATGAACTTGGCATAAAGCACCTGGCAGTTTTTAGCTGCTCTAACATTTTACCACTTCCTTTTCTACAGAGAATTTTAAAGAAATTTATTTTTAAAAAGTACTTGCAACAGTAACATTTGAAAAATCAAGGCTAATTCCACACATTATGAATTAGATAAGCCCAGGAGGCTTTAAGTTTAGGTGGGATGTTTAGTAGTAGAAGAAGCTTAACATTTTGTTTTTCTTCTGTTTTTCTCTACATATGTGATGCTCTTTTAGTTAAAAATTAAATGTCTTTATCCCTAAAGGATTTTGGAGGTGACTAAATATAATTACAAATAATATAGCTAAAATATTAATCTGAATCCTACTAAAAGTGATACTTTTTAATACATAAAGACTTTAATCAAGTGGTGGTGTGTTTAAGCTTTACTTACAATTGTTAATAATTAAGCTTTTAAAATCCTTTTGTAACAAGGCATTGAGACTGATCTGGTTTTCTTTAGAATGTTTGTGATGTTTATAATCATGCTCAGGCTAAGTTAACCTCAAAACAAACACATTAGTTTTACAGTAACATAGCAATTTCAACCTGGCCTCTTGTTTGTGTGGTGTTTTGTTTTTTGTTTTGTTTGTTTGCTGATTTCTAACTTTTTCTCATCTTTGCTCATGGTTTCTTCCGTATAGCTTCTTTTATCATGAACTTAGGAAAAAATATAAAGAAATTCACCTTAAGAAATCAGGGCCTTGTCTTCACGAGGTAGATTTGCATTTTAATAGAGGTTGTTTGGAGAGGGTACAAAATAAATAGCTAATGGTGGAATTTCAAGCACTATGGCACTTGTGTCCAGGATTTGCAAATCAGGTCATGCTTTTCAACAGGTTTGGCTCAGTTTCTAGGTCAGTGTACACACTGCATAAAAACATTTTATTTATAGACAGCTTCATTTAAAACACCACTTAAAGAACCAAAGAAATAATTAGCATATTGAAGTGTCAGGTGGAAAGAAAGAATCTGTAGTAAGCTAAAAGGCCTCACCTGAGCAAAGGTCCTTTGACTCAGTGAAGCTGTAAATTGGGATTGGCTTGTGGAGTTTGGGGTGTAAGTAACTTAAAATATTTTAAGTTTTTAAATGGAAAGAAATGTAGTAAAATAATTTTAAGTAAGGGGGAAGGATACAGCTCAGGTGGTAGAGCACATGCTTAGCATGCACAAAGTCCTGGGTTCAATCCCCAGTACCTCCATTAAAAAAATAATAAATAATTACCTCCCCTGTAAAAAAAAAAAAAAAAAAAGCATACTGTTTAGTGAGAAAAAAAAAGATAATTTTAAGTAAAAAGTCAGGTGCCAACTGAACAGGATTAGGAAATCAGTTTGGAATCTATTGTGTTCATCATAGGGGTATTAACTAGTGTCCTGGTCATTTTCTTTTTTTCTTTTTTAAGATACTTTTCAGTCAAGCTATAGTTCACACATAGAAAAATTCACCTGTTTAAAGTGTACAGTCCAGTTTTTTTTGTACATTTACAAGGCTCTGCAACCATCATCATCTAGTTCCAAAAAAATCTTATCACCCCCCCAAAACCCCATACTCATTAGCAGTCACTCCTGTTCCCCACTGCCCCTTGACCCTGGCAACCACTAATCTACTTTCTGTTTCTATAAATTTCAACACATTTCATAAAAATGGAATCATCATTTGGCCCTTTGTATCTGGCTTCTTTACTGTAGCATGTTTTCAAGTTCTTTCATGTTGTATCATGTTACAGTAGTTTCTCTCTTTTTTATAGCTGAATAATGCATATTTTATTATATAGATGTAAAACATTTTGTCCATCCATTCATTAGTTGATGGATATTAGATTGTTTCCACTTTTTGGCCACTGTGGATCGTGCTTCTATGAACATTAGAAGTTTTTCTGAAAGCAGTTGTTTTCAGTCTTCTTGGTTATATACCTGGAAGTGGAATTGTTGAGTCCTGTGGTAACTATGTTTAATTTTGGGGAGGAACTGCCAAATTGTTTTCCAAAAGTGACTACACCAGTTTTACATTTACTTCTGCAATGTATGAGGGTTCCAGTTTCTCCACATCTGTCCCAGTACCTGTTTTTTTAGTATAGCCATCCCTAGTTGGTGTAAAATTTTTCTCTTTGTGGTTTTATTTCCTTTTTTTTAAATTGAAGTATAGTTGATTTACAGTATTAGTTTCTGGTGTAAAGCAAATAATTCTGTTGCATACACATATATTTATTCTTTTTCATGTTCTTTTCCATTACGGGTTATTACAAGATATTGAATATAGTTCCCTGTGCTATACAGTAGGTCCTTGTTGTTTTCTTTGTGGTTTGATTTATATTTCCCTAATGACTAACGATAATGAGCAGCTTTTTATATGCTTATTTGCCATTAGTATATCTTTGGAGAAATGCCTATTTAAATCCTTTGCCAGTTATTAAGTTTTGTTATTTGTCTTTTTATTGTTGAGTTCTAATAGTTCTTTTTATATTCTGGATACAAGTCCCTTATCAAATATATGATTTACAAATACTTCCTTCCATTCTGTGAGTTATCTTTTTCACATTTTTGATAGCGCTGATATTTGTTCTAATCTTAATAGGAACATCTAGTATTTTATTTTCTTGAACATGATGCTGATGGTGGCTTTTTATTGAAGAAATAACCTGTTTCTAGTTTATTAAAATTTTTGTCAAGAGTGAATGTTGTCTTTTATTAGATTCCTTTTGACCTTGTCAGCAAGATCCATCTCCCTCCCCCCATTCTTTTCCATCTGCTTGTTTGATATACTCTTAATAGATATTTCTTGTGTCTGTTCATCTTGGCATTCCTTGAATTGACTCTCTTTAGTCATATTTAGTAGTATACTACTGTATTTGAGTTTATTCTGTATAATTTAGGATTTTTTGAAGTATCCTTGAACATGAATAGTATATGGACACTTTATGCTAACTTTGATAGGTGTTGGTATCAGAGTTATATTGAATTTATTAACATGAATTGGGAAGTTTTCCGTATTTCTTAGGAGTCCTGAACCTTGTGATCAAATTTCATTCGTTGTAAGTTTGCAAGTGCTCAGATGCTTAGTGTCTTTCAAAGAAGTAATTTATTGATAAACCTTTAAACTTCACCAATGATTTTCTATGTCTTGAGACAGTTTTTAAGTTTATACTTTTATAGAAAGTCATGCAAAAGTTAAAACACATCACTATATATTTGAACAGAATTTTTTTTAAATGCCTTTTTGTTTTGCTATATGGTGTATAAAGGTCTATATTTACTCCCAAATACAAAAATAGTTTTTATCTGTGCTGTAAAGTTCCCATTCTGATTCCTGCTGGTGTTTTATATCTTTATAATTGCTGGGAAATTCTTCATGTTTATATGCTTCTAGTCTTGGATTCATTTGCCATTTTTACTCCTTTTTCTAAATCATTAATTCTTGCTTTCCCCTTTAATTCCCTTCATTAAATGAAGACATAGAACAGGGAGTTGGATATGCAAATTTGGGGTTAATGTGAGTGGTCCAGTCTTCAGTGCAGCAGGTCATTATGGTGTCTAGCATCACAACCTCTTGGCTTACTTCTAATTTTAACCCTTGGTTAAAAGAAACAGTACCATGAGAGCTCAGAGTCACCTCAGGCTGACCTTCTTAGTGGAAGTGAGCCCCAGTGATTTCTTTGCTGTGGGAGGCCATCTAGACCAGAAAGCAAGCATGGGCTGGTAGTGAGGGAAAGCTAATGTCCATAGAGGCAGTCCTTCATCAGTGGGAGACCTGAGCAGATGGATGACAGCTTGCCTCTTATCCTATAGGCAGATAATTCTGAGACCTCTTGTATGCTTCTCAGGGAGTTTGAGTAGAATGAGTCCCCTGTTGTCCTTAGGGATGACTTTGATAATATATGGTTCCTTATATTGACATTTCCTTCATATTTCAAAATCTTCCTGCTCCCTTAGGTCATTCCTACCTGCACACAAGTCCTTACTTCAGCCTTTGTTTTCAGGGTAACTCAAACTAAGATAGGTGTCGTTAGAATACTTAGTATTTACAGAATTGATAATATTTCAAGACTTGAAACCGGTGATCACCAAGGGTTTGAGTGTAGATAGAGAAGAGGGCCAGCGTC
Source organism: Camelus bactrianus (assembly GCF_048773025.1). Classification (NCBI taxonomy): domain Eukaryota; kingdom Metazoa; phylum Chordata; class Mammalia; order Artiodactyla; family Camelidae; genus Camelus; species Camelus bactrianus. The sequence goes on from NC_133541.1 coordinate 45,671,314, forward strand.
TGTGTTTTCTGTCACTATGGTCTGTTGAGGTGGCATAAACTGGAACAAATGGCAAAGGAGGCTGACATGTGACCAGTACTGTAGGGACAGAATTAGGAGGATGTGGTGTCCTGGAAGCTAAGTGAAGAAAATGGATAAAATAGTGGTGAGTGATGCTACTGGTAAGTCAAGTGCGATGTGAACTTAGAGTTGTCTGTTGGATTTGGTAATAATGTAGGCCATTAATGACCTAGGAAGAATAGTTTCCATTGAAGTGGTGGGGACAAAAGTGTGACTAGAGTGGGTTTGAGAACAATTGATGAAATAACCTAAGACAATGTATATAGACAACTTGTTTGGAATCTTGCAGAGGTTGTTACCTGGAAAGATATCTTCAGGAGAGGTCCTTTTTAAGATGGGAGGAAAAATACACCTGTTTGGTATGGCATGTTGCTGCATATGGTCAAAATCAGTTGTTCCTTAGACTATTTTAGAGGAAAACTAAGATTCTCTTTGGTTTCTTGACCATCTTGTTCTGTTCCCATCAAGGTTCCCCCAGATCATGTGTAATGAGTTCAAGGAGGAAAAGAAGTTGTTACAAATATTAGCAGAAACTAGGAAGACTGGGAGTTACTCTGGCACAGAGATGAATACTCGGAAGTAAAGAGAAATAAGGGAATACACATAAGGCTAATCCTGCCATGGACCTGTGTTATGGGAATAGTTTCCAATCCAGTCAAGACTGTATGAGAACGTGTTTCTAGGTTTAAAATAATAACAAGATTTAATTTCCCTACCATATTAAGCACCATCATTGTGAATATATGTGGTGATACATATTGCCACAAATGTCTCTTGGCACAGCTTTTACTGACCTGTTGTTGAAAATAACAGAACCAACTATGTGTTAGAAAAAGTTGAAATCTACTCATAGACTTTCAGTATTCCTTTTTGGCACAATTTCACCTTCCCTAAGTTTGGTTGTGTGCCATATTGAGCTGTTTTCCTTCCTCATTCTCCCTCTGCTTCTTCCCTCTGATTATAGAATGATCTAATGTTAGGCCTTCAGAGTTAAGTAAACCAGTTCTATCTAGGACTAGATAGAGTTTAGTAAACTAGTTCTATATTGTTTGCATTTGTAGACTTATTTCTAATTGTGGCATGGTTTTTCTTTGTAAAAATAATTAGGCCCGCTTTTTGTTCCATAAATTGTCGTTCCTCCTAAACTAAGATGGAGAACTCTCAAGATTTTTTTTTGTCTACCTTAACCAAATTTTCTTTATAGAGGGATGAGTCAGACTGGTTATCTTCCATGGGATTATCTTTTCTATAAATAGAACCTTTTCATCTACACTGGAAATCTCCTGATATTTCTAGTTAGCATATAGGAGACCTGTTCAAAATAAGAAAAACCTGTAAAAGATAAAAATCACATTAAAAAAAAAAAGTTAGCAAAAAATCAGTGGAATCAAGGAATCCTTAGTGAGCTTATTTCCAGAGATACATGAACGTCTCATAGTTGAGCCAAGAGTGTGGCAGTTTCCCTGTGTGGTTTCAGTATAGGATGGAGAAGCAGGACTTGCTATAAATAGAAAGACTGAAAAGGATGAAGATAAATCATTCAATCTTCAAATGACAGTGTGGACTGTGGGGAAGGGATGGGAATCTGACAGAGCCTCAAAGGAAGAATAAAATCATTAAGCCTGACAATTTTATCCACGTTGAACTTTGCCATAAAGAGCAGTAGAGGAGGAGTTGAAAAACCTAGAGAAATGTATAGTCCTGCAAATTCTAATGGTTCAAATTATGGGACCTTGCTGGAGTTGAATCTAAAGGTAAACCAAACCAAAAATATCTGGAACTGTAACACAATTCTTCCTATCTCACATTTTGACAAGATCAAAAAGATATGGCTGTGGTTGAGGATGGGAAGATGGGAGCTGAGTTGATCACAGAGGAATTCACTCTAAAGCTGCAGCCAGTCCCCAGCTAAAATTGACTCTACTAGGAATCCGAGTTATCACTCACTCATGCTAACTGAGAGAAGAGTGTAGACTCTCTGGGAAATAAGTAAAACCTAACAATATTACACTCAATTCTCAGCTGTCATTTTACAAAAAAGCACCTAAAATACTATGAAAAATTATGAAACATGCAAAGAAATAGGATAATATGATTGTATAATTAAGAGAAAACAGTTAACAAAAGCAGACTTATAGATGACCTGTATTCCCATACCATACTTACCAAAAGAAGCTCCTATGGCTATAGTGGTATCAGGCAAAATATATTTCAAGAGAAGGATTATTAGAGAATAAGAACATTTTATAACAATTAAAGGATCCATTCATCAAGAAGAACCCTAAGTGTTTATTCACTTTATAACAGATTCAAAATACATGAAACAAAAATTGACAGAAATAAAAGGAGAAATAGACATCTTTACACTTAGGGTTAGAGATTTCAGTACTTTTAGTAGGAAATTAGTAGGAAAAGAATGCTGTAAATTAGTAAGGGAAGAAGACCTGAACACCACTATCAATCAATTTAACTTGACATAGTTTGAAGAGTACACCCAAGAGATGCAGAATATGACACTTAAATGTACACGAAACACTCACCAAGGTAGCTCTTATGTGAGACTGTCAAAGCTTCAACAAGCTAGAAAGACCTGAAATCATAATATTACTTTTTCTGACTACATTGGAGTTAAATTAGGAATCAGTAACAAAATGAGGTTTAGTAGATCTCTGAATGTTTTGAAATTAAAATTATTCTGAATGACTCATGGGTAAAAGAATAAATTAAATGGGAAATTAGAAAGCATTTTAAACACATTCAACAAAAAGACACAAATCAAATCTTAAATGCATCTCAGAATTTATAGCTTTAAATCTTGAATAATAAAGTATTAGAATCAATTATTTAATAAGCTTCACCCTAAGAGTCAGAAAAAGAGAGACAGTTAAATTCAAAATAAATAAAAGGCAGAAAACATAGAGAAAATTGAAATCAATGAAATGGAAAATATACCTCAAGTAAATAAGCAAATGGTAGTTTTCTCTTTGAAAAAAATCAATACAATTGATAAACTTAGGATTGATGGCTTAAAACTACAGCAGTTTATATTGCTCTTGCATTTGTGAATCAGCATGTGACATCTTTATGGTGTCATGTCCTCAGGGCTGCATTCAAAGAAAGGCAAGGCAGAAGTTGTAAGTTTTCTTGAGTCATAGGCGCTGTTACTTGCCATCAAACTTGCCACATTGAGTTGGTATAAGCAAGTCACAAAGGTAAGCCCAAGTTCAAGGAGTGGGAAAATAGACTCGATCTCTTGATTTTAGATGGTATAAGAAAACGTTGTGGCCATGTTTCTTAATTTACGGTGGTTAAATCAGAAACAGTAAAGGTGCTGAGATTTTACCCCACTTACAAGCTAACATGTTAACCTGTCAGAAGACACAAGATCTCCAGATCAGAGACAATTTGTTACTCAGTACAAAAGCAGCAACCGGGGCAGTATCTTGTGTCAGTTACCTGAGCCTCAGTCTTCAAAGTGAGGGTCAGATGGTACCTACACAAGTAGTGGTGTGCATTACAGAAGAGGAACCCCAAATTAGGAAACTCTGATCTCACATAGGACCACTGATGACCTGTCTTCTGTTTCCTCGGGAGAGTGAGAGACAGAAACCTTATCTTTACTCTGGAATTTAAACAGCACTTCCCTGGAGAGAGTATATGGAACTGTCTCAGTGTTGCTTAGTGTTAGTATCTGGAATATCTTTTTATTTAAACAAATTGGCTGTAAATGTCGTTTCTCAGAGGACCCAGACCATGCAGAAATGCGAGATGTTCATGAAAAATTATTTTCTAATACAGTCTATCCTCTTGCACAGTAATTTGCTTTCCTCTCATATACAAAATTTGATCACTCTTTTCTCCAAAAGTCTCATCCCACTAGAGTGTCTGTCAGACATAAGACCAGTATCTTATCACTTAAATGAGATCCAAGTACAGATGAGGCTCTGCTGTGCCATTTTGTAACTAGAGAAGTGCAAAACAAAAGCAGGATGACAGTGATCATGGCAGCACTATTTACAGCAGCCAAGACACAGAAGCAACCTTAATGCCCATTGGCAGATGATTAGATAAAGAAGTTGTGGTGCTTATATACAGTGGAATACTACTCAGACATAAAAAAGATTAAAATAATGCCATTTTGCAGTAACATGGATGGAGCTGGAGATTGTCATACTGAGTGAAGTAAATCAGATAGAGAAAGAAAAATACCGTATAGTATCACTTACATGTGGAATCTAAAAAAATGAGACAAATGAACTTATTTACAAAACAGAGGCAGACTAAGACATAGAAAACAAACTTATGGTTACCAGAGAGGAAAAGGGGTGGGAAGGGATGAATTAGGAGTTTGGGATTTGCAGATGCTAACTACTATATATAAGATAAACAACAAGGTCCTGCTGTATAGCACAGGGAACTGTATTCAGTACCTTATAATAGCCTATAGTGAAAAAGAATATGAGAAGAAATATATATATTATATATATAATATATATATAACTGAATCACTATGCTATACACTAGAAACTAACACAACATTGTAAATCAACTATTTTTAAATAAAAATAAATACTAAGACACTAATGTGCATCTACTACCTATGTCAAAATTAAGAAATATTGAGAACATCAGGTGTTGGTGAGGATGTGATTAGAACTCTGGGAGTGTTACATGATAAAACTACTTTGTAAAACTACTTGTTTATCTTGCTTTTAAATAAAATTAAACACACCTATAGACTAGCATCTAGCAGTTTCACGCCCCTGTATTTACCCATGGGAACCGAAGCCTGCATTCTCATAACCCTTGTACACAAGTGTCAGCACTCTTACTCAGGACAGGTTGCCTTGGTCAGGGTGTTGACGGGAAAGTAGCACATGGGAACTTTCTGAGGTGTTAGAAGGACTGTGTATCTTGATTGCTATTGTTTGTATGGATGTATGCATTTTGCAAAATTATAAGGATCTATTATGTAAAAATTATAAGCTATTATGTAAAAATATAAAAGTGGAAATTTTTGCAAGTGTAGAAACTCCTTATAACTTCAGTGTGCTTCACTCTACTACTTTGTTCCACAGTAAGAATTGTTTAGACATGTGTAGGCTAACCATGGTTTGATATGAAAGTTTGATTGAAGAAACTCTCAGCTTTCTCCTGAATTAGTAATTAGGCTAGTAGGGGTCAGACAGTGATATTGATCTTAGAAGTATGAAATTTAGCTATTTACACAGGCCTCCTTCCTTCATTTCTTGCTATATATGTTGTAGGCATTGCGCATTTTATACATTCCGTTATTTTTGTCTTTCAGGATCAGATGCTCCTATACAGCATTTTTTTTTCATTACATAGGTTTCTTTTATTCCTATTCTTTTGCATACAACTATTTTCATTGTTTCCTATTCATGTACTTAACAGTAATGGGTTAATAACATTCATAAAGTGCCTCAGAACTAAGCACAAATATACCAAATACAGAGTAGCAAATACTGTGAGAGCCATGAGTAAACTAAAATGAACTCACATGACTACTAAATGCCATCTAACAACTATGGGCATGCCCAAGGAGCCTTTGTTGTGCGTTTTAACTTCTGAGCTGATTTTAAGATTGTTCTGACATAAGATTTCTCTTAAATCTAGCCAAGTATAACTTGTGATCTCTTCAGAATCATTAAGGAAGTGTAACATACTACATTTTAAACAACTCTTGCAGTAATTTCACTTTTCAATTATAATAATTCCCCAACCGGGAGTATATCAAAAAATAGTAGAGAATGGTGAAAGAGAAAAGATGGTGATTTGAGTATAGGTGAAATATTGACTATGCATTGATTATGGCTGAAACTGTTAGAAAAAAGAATCACGTAAGCATTTTATTTATGATAAATAGTCTTGAGTTTTCTAACTAAACTCCTAAACCAATCTTGAGGGAGAAGCTACAGTCATCTACAGTAGTTTTGAAAAATACCCTAAGTGAATTTCTTTTAGCTAGTTACACCATTGTACCCAAAGTTTCTTTTGTTTTGTTCTGGTCCAGAAAACCTAGCAATGGTTTAAGCAAATAGGAGATTTCGTTTTCTTATATACCAAGAAGTTCTGATACTTTTGTAGTTAGCATTGGTTCAGCTACTCAGCAGTGCTATTAGAGACCCCCAGTGTGTTGTTCGGTCTTTCTACACTGTCAGCCTTATTGGTTGGTTTTTAATCCTCACGCTTGTTGACTCATGGTCATAGGATGGTTGTCGCAACAGTAGACATACAGTGTTCACATCTGTCCCTGGATAAGGAAAGCAAATGTTTTCCCAGAACCAACCCCATCCCACCCCCAAAGCAGACTTCCAAGTATATGTCATTGATATTAACTGTGTTGTCCATCACCTGTCCACCCTTTTTGGAAAGCTCCAAAGTGGGTATTTAGTTGGGTCCATTAACACCCTGAATAAAGAAGAATTCTAGAAAGGGGGAACAGAATCTGATAAACCACATAGAACCGTTAAAACCAACTAAATTTAAATAAAATTGATGAGTAGGATTTATTCGCTTAGGAAAACTTTATTATTTCTCAGTAAATGCAAATAAATGGGATTTTAATGGTGGATAGAGAGGTATTTGTTGTAGGATACAGATGAGGGCTCTCAATATTTACCAGTTTATTCTGAACAGTAAATCGAGTGACTGATTAAGAAAGTAGCCACATATTTTAAAGTTAGCAAATTTGTGTGCATCAGTTTATGCTGCTGAATTATTGAAAATTTTAATTTACATTTTGAGGTAAATAAGAAAAGGTGTTTCTTAAAGTCATAAAAATCTGTTTGTTTGGTTTTTTTTTAAAGGAATTTGTTCTTTTGAGGGTGGGGATATGGTTTATTTTTTTAACAGAGATACTGAAGATTGAACCCAGGACCTTGTACATGCTAAGCTCGCACTCTACCACTGAGCTGTGCCCTCCCCCCCTTAAAGATCTGTTTTTATTGTTAATTTGGTGTTTTTTTGTTTGTTTCCATAGAATGTTGGCTCAATTAAGAAACATCAGGGAGATAAATTCAACTTAGTGGTAAGTAGTTTTAATTTCTTTTGTTAGAAAGTGTTCGGCTTATTGTGCTTTTATTCTTGATTGGCTCCTCTTCCTCCATTTGATCAGAATGTTTTTATGTCTACTGTTTTTAGCCTGGTTTATAAAGTGGCTCTTACTTATCACAACACTGAAATTCTAACAAGTAGTCCCTATGGTTGATCACTTCCTGTTCAGATCAGGCCAGTGTCTCCCCCTTTGATTTCCTTCTTTGTAGTATTGTGTAAAGGAGGGTCTCTTTGGGTCTTGTTATTCATTTGTTTCTCTTTCATATGGAACTTCCCTCCTCTGCCCTCATTTCTCATCAGTCAGTAGTTTTTAGTCTGCTAAATGGGGGTTCATTTTTATATTGGCTCAAGGCCCACAGAATTTAATCAGAGGTCTAAGTTGCTCTTTTCATACCTTTGCCCATAGGAAATTTCTTTGTTTTTTGATTTTTTGTTTTGTTTTGCTGTTTTCATTTGAAATGTAAGCTCTTTGCAGCTTCCTAGAGCTAAGCATCTAATAATCTTTCTCTGAATTCATTCTCTTCTGAGAAATTTGACAGTTTCTGACCATCTGTCTGCAACTTGATGTATTTATGACTAACACTGCAGGAAAATCTTGGAGGTTGTTTTACCTTCGATAACAGTTACTCTGCCCTGTAAATTGCCTTCCTCCTCAAGTGTCATGCACAGATGATTTAAACATACTAAAATAAATACACTCTTAAATCACATATAAGTGGTAATAACATTTCATGTCCTTTATTCTCAGCTAGGAATTATACTCCCAAATTCATTGTAATTTCTGGGAAATGGATGTTTTTAGGTCATATCTTCCAAATTATTGGATACTATCATATAAAAAATAAGCAGACAGTAGTTATAATATGAACCAGAATAATAGTTTGAAACATTGTACTAGTGCTGTTTCTTAGAGCTTTCTGCAGTGAAAGAAATGTTCTGTATCTTTTCTTATTCAGTATGGTAGCCACTAGCCACCTGTGGCTCTTGACCATTGAAAATGTGGTTAGTGTGACTGAGAAACCAGATTTAAAATTTTGTTTAACTTGAATTTTAAGGTTAAAATGCCACTGTATCTAGTGGCTACCATATTGGACAGAGCAGATAGAGTTCTTTCCCATTTTTCTTTAGTACCCCCTAACTCATTATCAGTTGAAGTAAAAGAGTCTCTTGAACAAGAAATTGTGTATTCATTTTTGGAATCTTTAAAAAATTATTTTATTTTAATTTTTTATGTTTTTTTTTTTTTTTTTTTTTTTGCTTAGTTGTGGGGGGAGGAAATTAGGTTTAATTGTTTGCGTGTTTGTTTATTGATAGAGGTACTGGGGATTGAACCGAGGACCTCATGCATGCTAGGCGTGCACTCTACCACTGATCTATACTCTCCTCCAGAATCTTTTTTTATTATGTCATAAACACAAATATAAACTAAATTCCCGTTGAGTGATTAAATTCTTACTAGATCATTAAAACTTCTTATTCTTATCAATAAAACACAGCTTCATATAAAAATAGATAAAGCATGTTCAGTAAACTTTATTGACAAAATAATTTCTTGTTTTTATTGAGGTATAATTGATATATTACATTATATTGGTTTCAGGTATACAACATAAAGTTTCAATATTTGTATATATTGCAAAATGATCCTCACAGTATGTCTAGTTAACATCTGTCACCATACATAGTAACAAAAATTCTTTTTCTTGTGGTAAGAACTTCAAGATCTACTCTCTTAGCAACTTTCAAATATGCCAAACAGTGTTATTAACTATAGTCCATATGCTGTGCATTACATAGCCATGACAGAAAAATTTTAGGTAGAAACATTTGATCTTTGACATCGTAGTGTAAGGAAGGAAAAATTTTCCCTTCACCTTGCTAGGGTTCTTGACTGGGTCTGAAAATTAAATGGACAAAGACAGATAAACAGGAGAAAAGTATATACATTTATTTAATACAAGTTTTAGGTGACACAGGAAGCCTTTGTAAATAAGTGAAGTACCAAAGAAACAGTTAAACCTGAGTATTTTTATGCAGTGTTTGGTGAAGAGTGGACAGTTGTGTACTATATGATGGATCAAAGTGTATGAAGTAATTGTAGTAAACTGCGGGAAATTTAGTAAGGCCTGTTTGTTAGGATTCTTGTCCCTTCATCTTCAGAGATTCCTCCTGGTATAGGGAGGGCACATTTCACATGAGGATTTTATGACCTGTTTCAGGGGAGAAGGGCATGGGAGGTCAGAGTGACCTTCCTGCTTCTGCTGTTTTCTCAGACTCCTTCACTTGAAAATATTCGATATGCCAAGGTGCCATGTTTTGGGCTTGAATCCCATCAGAAGTTTGTTTTTGTAAACCCTAGAGGAGAAGTATGTAGTAAAGTCCTATTGATGGGGGAGGGTATAGCTCAGTGTTACAGAGTGTTTGCCTAGCATGCATGAAGTCCTGTGTTCAATCCGCAGTACTGCCATTTAAATAAATAAATAAAATAAATATAAATACGCCCCAAATTAAGACCTATTGATATTTGAATTATTTCGTGAACCTCAGTTCAAGTATATCATTATATATTGAGAAGCAGTATAGTTCACTTAGAGCACAGAATCAGTTTCTTTGTAGAAAAATAGTGATAATAATAGTACATGCCTTAGAAAGACACATGAGGATGAAATGAGAATAAGTATACAGTTTATATAAAGAATTTAACGCTTATGGTAATTGAGTAAGAATAGTCAGATTTTTTTTTCAGTTGCAAGGGAAGTATTTATCGTATTGTCAGACATTTTAAGAACATCCTATAATTTGAACTAGAAGAGTTAGAAGCAGTGCCTTGTATAGCCACATTGGAGCCTGAGGCAAAAGAAAGGTAATACTGATTCTATCTTTATTTTAAAATTAGCCATTTTGTTCATTAATGGAATACTTTTCAGTGATTTTGATTTTCTTAAGAAAGTTATTGCATTAAAATATTTAATTTGATTACTCAGTGTTTTTGGTGCCTTCTTGCATTTTGTGCCTGAGGCATTTGCCTCACTAACTTCAACCTGATCTTGGGTCTGGTTAGAAGTAATCTAATATTCTAGTAGAGTCTTCTGCTGAGCTCAAGAATCTATTATTTATTTATTTTTTTACAGGAATTGATAACATTAATTAGCAGTCATTCTTATTTATTGAAATAGACTTGCTAATACATTAGCCTAGTTGGAATTAACCTATGTACGTACATTGTGTTCTTAATAAAATTAGCCTTGAGAATTTTCACTAATTCAGAATTGAACCTTTCCTTCAATTAGATTGAAAATGAACTCTGCATTTTATTGAAGCAAATTTCTTCTCTAATGTATAACCTTAAACAAATACAAGACCTATAAACTCTTTAGAAAAATTAAAACACCGGTATTAATTGAAACAAAGTGTGTTTGGCATAGATTGTGATTTTGACGTGGGAGAGTTATAGGAAAGTTAATGGCTGGTTAGAAGACCTGAAAATATCTTTGCACTCCCGCTTTCTACTCAGAACTGCATATAGTCAAGTTCTTAATTAAGAAACAGCTTAGTCAGAAGTTAAATATCTTTGTTGTATTAGAGTTTTTCTTGTTGAGGGTGAGCAGACTCATAAGGCATTGTTCTTACAAAAGCATATAAATGGTTACTTTACAAATCATTTTGTAAAGTCCTAAAATGCTTGAGTTTTATTTGAAATTCATTGTATATAAAATTTGATAGCAAAGCAATGATAAATGCATTCCATTTGAGTGTGTAGGGGAGAAGATATTTATGTGTGGTAAACTGAGAACTGAATTGGAATGATTCATTTTGAAACATTGTTATAATACATATGTTTTTACTAAGTTTATTTTTATTTGAATATTGCAGTGTCTAAAAATGACTACAAAACGAAGTTTGTTTGTGCGGTTGGTACCATGTCGTTGTCTACGTGGAGAAGAGGAGACTGTCACTACTCTTGATTATTCTCATTGCAGTTTGGAACAGGTTCCCAAAGAGATTTTTACTTTTGAAAAAACTTTGGAGGAGCTCTATTTGGATGCTAATCAGATTGAAGAGCTTCCAAAGGTATGTTAATACTTTCCTGCAAGAATTGACTTTGGTTATTTTTATGCCTAGAAAGATGATATTCCTAACATTGCCCTAATGCTGCAGATACATTTGTGTGCATTGTTTCCGTTTTTGTGGTTTAATTTCATCTTAGAGTATGCAGCACAATTCAAAAATTTGTTAATAGCGTTTTTAACCTTTATTTCTTCAAATTAATTGCTTGAATATTTGTGCATATAATTTAAAATGTTATATTTAATTCCAGTTTTGTTATAGCCACTAGGGTAGATAAGACTACACAATTTCTGCAGCCAGTCAGTTTAACTAGACAAAGAATTGAAATTAGTGTTTTCTCTTTCTAATTTTCATGAACCATTGATTGGTGCATTATTGTAATTGAGGATAAATTTTCCTTTTAGTTATCACATCATAATTTTGTTGTTAAACAGCCTTTTAAAGGTAGTATTGTGTTTGCCCCATTTCAGTTTGTTTGGAAAGATTTTGGAGGATTTAACATTTCTGAAACGTAACAACTAGCAGGAGAAAGTTGGTTTGTTGCCATGAAGCCTCTTCTCACAATGACACCATCTTTGCTAAAAATTTTTAGTGGCTACTTTTTTTTTTCTTAAATTCTAATCCCTCTTCATCCTCTACTCGATTTCTTATTTTAGAGGGAAGAAACTGCAATAGTTCTAATTTGTTCAGAGAGTTTTACCACCCAGACAGCAGTGTTTTTCAAGCTGTGGGTGGAGGAGACTCCTTAGTAGCTCATAAAAGTCAATTTAATATGTGTGGGATTTCCAAAAAATGAACTATGATTTGAACTGGCAGATTTAGAAAATAATATTATAAGCTCCCCAAGTAAATTGCAATTTTTGGATAAAAAATAATTTTTTTAGTGTAAGTGTATCTCATGCAATATATGACATCATTTTATTAAAAAATATTGTTTATCTGAAATCCAAATTTAATCAGTCATCCTGTTTTACCTGGCAACCCTAACTATAATAGAGTAGAAAATAGAGAGTGTAACATGTATCAGTGGTAACAATATTTTAAATTTGTGTTTGTGTATATATACAAACTGGCTGGCAGTATTTTGAAAAAGGCTTTTCTTCAGTGGCCAGCAGTAAAAACATTTTGAAAGACAGTGCCATCCAAGATTATCTTATAAAGAAATCTGTGTGTGCCCAGGATAAAATATTAAAGGTTGTGGGTTGCATGTTTATGAATTATTTTCCTAGATTGTGGTAGAGTGCTTTGTAATTGACTGTTTCCTTGTGTGATGTTCTTCATCAGGTAATTTATCTTCTTTAGCTAGTTCTCCCAGAGAACATGAAAGACTAAAATTCATCTCTTTCTTTAATCACCACCAGCAAGGTCTCAGTCTGGGGACTGTGTTGAGAAGAGAGAGGCTTACTATGATAGTGCAGTTAACTGAATCACTTATCATGCCTAAGAATTTTCCATTTCTGGAAGAATGCTCTTCTTAAATAGGGTTTATTCAGTACTATGCTAACAAAAGTTTTTTTCCTAAAGACTTCACTTTTTTTAGATTAGTTTTGGGTTCACAGAAAAATTAAGAGAAAGGTATAGTGATTTCCCAAATACCTACCCTGTGCCCCACATGCATAACCTCTACCATTATGAATATCCCCCACCAGAGTAGTACCAGAGTGGTTAACTCACCAGAGTGGTTAAAATTGATAAACCTTTGTTGAAAAATCATAATCACCCAAAGGCTATAGTTTATATTACGGTTCACTCTTGGTGTTGTATAGTCTGTGGGTTTGGACAAATGTGTAATGACATGTATTCATCATTATGCTATCATACAGAGTGTTTTCAGTGCCTGAACAGCCTCTGTGTTCCATACAGGTTTTTTTTTGCTATGAAACTTAGAATTGGCCCGTTTACTTACTGCTTTTGTTTAAGTACGTTTAGGTCACATTTCGTTATTGTGATTTTAGCATACCAGTGTATTTGTTCCCTTATTTATTTTGTCCTCCCAAATCAGAATTTTATATTTTGAGTCATTTTAAATGTACATATTTGAACTTAATTTATATAAACTTTCATTTTGGAATAAGGATGCTTGAAATATAAATTCCATAGTTCACCATATTCAACAGCGATTAATTTTTTATGACCTCAACAGAAAATATACCATATACTTATTTTCACTAAATGCATTTTGCCCAGGGCAGAAGTGTGAGGATATAAATCATTCTGAGTAGTCCAATGTCTTCAGAGCCATAAAAGCAAAAAACAGTGAGATCTTTTCTGGTATTTGTGTAGGTATAACTCATTCAGTTTTAATGACATTTATAATGCTTATTTTCAAAAAGATTAATAAATGAAATATTTAAGGAATCTTAAGGAATAATCAAAATCCTTTTTCACCTTTTTTTAATAGCAACTTTTTAACTGTCAGTCTCTACACAAGCTGAGTTTGCCTGATAATGATTTAACAGCGTTACCAGCATCTATTGCAAATCTCATTAATCTCAGGGAACTGGATGTCAGCAAGAATGGTAAGATTTTTTTGCCCTTAACTTTTTGTACTTAGGAACATGTTATATTATATTACTAAAATTTCTGCTGTGTTTTAGCAAATAATAAGATGAAACTAGAAAGTCAGATTGTAATTAATGTATTATCCTATTAGATTTCATATATATCTATAAATGATCAATGAGAGCTTAAAGCAAGGTAGAGTAAGTATAAACAATTTAAAATGACCACTTAATTAAAATGCTGTGGATACATACATGTACATAGGTATATATATCTTTAAATTTCTGTATTTATATATGGTCATTCCCCTGTTCATAATGATGAGAAACTGGTAACAACTGTAATGACCCTTGTTCATTACATAATTTGATACATCTATAAGAGTGGACTGTAGTGTAGCTCCCTCAATAGTGACATAAAATATTTACAGTGTAGTATTAAAGGTTAAAAAAAAAGGTTGTGCAATGTAAATGAATTGAACATCAACAAATATTTATTGAGAGATCACTCTGTGCCAGATACATTTTTAGGAGCTTGGATTACAGTTAATGATGAGAAGTAAAAGGATATGGTCACTGTTCCCCTGGGGCATATAATCTTGATTTAGTTTTGTTTAGTTTGATAAACATTGAAGGAAGTGTGGTAGATATATTCCGAAAATGTTAAGTGCTTACCTTGGAGGGAGAGAGAAGTAGAAACTTAAATTTTAGAATGAACATATTATATTGGAATAAGATTGGAATAAGCATTTCCCAATAATAAGGAAATCCTTATATATAACCAGTGTCATTATCACTCTCAAGAAATTTGACATCGCGTTTTCCGTTGCCCAGTAGTGTCCTTTTTAACTATTTGCCCACGCTGTCCCCACCTTCAAGTTAAAAATCACCTATAGCATTCCTGTAAGCATTTAGTTGTGTCTCTTTGATCTCTAAAAACCAGGAATACTTTGCCCATTTTTATGATATTGTTGTTTTTGTAGAGTTCAGGTCAGTTGGTTTTTAATTTGTGTGAGTTTTCTTCTGATGATTTCTGCTTGATAAATTCCAGAGCAAATGGACTTGATTCATTACCATTGTAGATCTTTGTATGCTGACAGTTAAGTAGTGTTACAGAACATTAGAGTAGTTGTGACAATAGAAATCATCAAGTGCAATGTTCTACCCCAAAGGAGTATCTTTTCTACTTTTTGTCCTTTCTAAATGAGAGATGTTAAGGTGTAAGGAAAGAAACCTGAAAGAATCTGGGTATTATTGATAAAATTGTATGCATCTGGGAAAGGTTAGTAAACCATGCCACTGGTTTTCATGGTATGAAACTATTACTTGGCTCAATATATCCTCCTGAAAATGCACTAACCCCAGATTTATTACTTAGAATTGAGAATGGTATAATTATGGCCCTGCAGTATCATTAAATTAATATCTTAGACTTTAATGCAATTTCTTAAAGAATAATGTGTTTAAGCTATGACAGCCTGTTGGACTGTAGTGTCCCCCCCATTTTTTGTCCTAGTTTTCAGCAATTCCTTGTTGCTTGTATCTACTTTATACAATTCTGTCAGCTTATGAGTGTTTTTGAGGAGTTGTAGATAATTTGTATATGACCAAAAGACTTAGGATAAACACTACCACTCGTTGTATTATACCTGGTCCATATCATACAGCTCTTAACCTCTAGCCAGTATCATCATTTGAGTATGCAGTTCCTGTTAACACTGGAACTCAGTGTTATATTCTGTACTGTTTATTACTAGCCTTTATTACTATTTTTTAACACCTTTTATTGTGATTCCTATACAGTAAACTACACATATTTCAGATGTACAATTTGTGGAATTTTGATAGATGTATGCACCAGTGAAACTGCCACCACAATCAAGATAGCTAACATTTCCATCACTCCCCAAGAAGTGCAAATTTTTAATTCCCAATTTATCCCTTCCCACCTCCTTTACCTCCTGGTAATCATAAGTTTGTTTGTTCTCTGTTATGTGAGTCTGTTTCTGTTTTGTAGATAAGTTCATCTGTATCCTGTTGTTTAGATTCCATGTAAAAGCAATATCATATTACATTTTTCTTTCTCTTTCTGACTTCACTTAGAATGACAATCTCCAGGTCCATCCATGTTGCTGCAAATGCCATTATTTTATTCTTTTTTATGACTCAGTAGTATTTCAGTGTGTGTGTGTGTGTGTGTGTGTGTGTGTGTATGTGTGTGTGTGTAAACACATCTTCTTTACCTAGTAATCTGTTGATGGACATTTAGGTTGTTTCCATGTCTTGGCTAATAGTGCTGCTATGAACATTGAAGTGCACGTGTGTTTTCAAATTCAGTTTTCTTCCCCAAGTGGGATTTATCCTGGGGATGCAAGGATTTTTCAATATCTGCAAATCAATCAATATGATACACCACATTAATTAATTAATGATTATCTCAATAGATGCAGAAAAAGCTTTTGAGAAAATTCAACATAAATTTATGATAAAAACTCTCCAGAAAGTGGGCATAGAGGGAATATACCTCAACATAATAAAAGCTATATATGTCAGACCCACAGCTAACACCATACTCAATGGTGAAAAGCTGAAAGCATTCCCTGTAAGATCAGGAACAAGACAAGGATGCCCACTCTCACCACTTTTATTCAATGTAATTTTGAAAGTCCTAACCTTAGCAATTAGAGAAGAAAAAGAAATAAAGGGAATCCAAATCGGAAAAGTGGAAGTAAAACTGTCACTGTTCATGGATGACATGATACTATTCATAGAAAACCCTAAAGAAGTGACCAGAAAACTACTAGAGCTCATCAGTGAATTTGGTAAAGTTGCAGGATACAAAACTAATATACAGAAATCCATTGCATTTCTAAACAGTAACAACGAAATAACAGAAAAAGAAATTAAGGAAACAATCCCATTTACCATCACACCAAAAAGAATGAAATACCTAGCGATAAACCTACCCATGGAGGCAAAGGACCTGTACTCCAAAAACTATAAGACACTAATGAAAGAAATTGAAGATGACATGCATGTACTTTGGCATTTACTTCCATTTAGAGCATGAGCTGGACTTGGATTTTAAAGATTTACTCTATGCAGGAGCACTATGGTACAAGGGTGAAAAGTAACCTCTTTAGGTGCTCTTTCTGTCGCCTCTGGTGATAGTGGTGGAAGTTACCAGATGTAGACAGACTCTAGAAACACCTGAGGATTGAGTTAGCATGATTTTGTGCTGGTTTTGATGTGGGATGTGAGATAACAGTCAAGGAGATCTCAGTGGTATTGGTCTATCATGCATGTGGAAGGATAGAGCTGGTGCCAGCTGAGATGGAGGCATCTATGGGAGTTGTAATTTTTAATGGAAAAAATCAGGGGCTTATTTTAGGACATGTTACATTTAAGATAAGATATCCAAATGTTAATAGGAGTTTGGAGTTCAATCAAGAGGAAAGTGTGCTAGCTATACATATTTGGGAGTTGCCAGCATATAGATGGTATATAAAGCCTGAGATTAGATACAATCATCAAGGGTGTGAGTATGAAAGAAAAGAGGCCTAAAGAGATCTGGAGGAAGGAGAAAGGTTCAGAAGATACTAAGAAGGAACACTGCTGAGGAAGGAAGGAAACCATTAGAAGGAAAATACTTGTTTTCCTTGCTACATTTTAGCTCTCAAGAAAAGGAACTATGTCTCAGTACCTACAGTCCATAGCATAGTGTCTGGCACTGTATGTGTATTAGTTGGTACATATTTGCTAAATAATACAGAGACTAGGTAATTTTAGTTTGGGATATATTTTATTTAAGGTACCTGAACAATACCTAAAGGGCATTTGAAAATTCTTATCTGGAGTTAAGGAGAGGGGAGGGAGTCGGAGGTACCTGGAACATATGTATGGTAAGAACTGAACTCATAGTAAAAACATTGCTGGCAACTTGTAAAAGCAGAAAACCAATGAGTATTTCAGAACTACTTCCTTAGGACAAAATTACTACTACTTATCTGAAAGTGAAGATGATTTAGAATTACTAATTTCACAGATACTTATTGGTTACTTTTTATAAACCACATGCTATGGAATAAAGTACTTTAAAATTTGAAAAATAATGAAGTATATGTTTGTATTTATGGAAGATGATGCAAGCATTAGTTTTCCATTAAATATTAAAATTGTAGAAGTCAACATAGAATTCTTAAAGTTATTCTTCCTTTATATAAAATTTTAGGTCAGTAGAACATACTATAGTGTTTGGTCTTTTTCTCCTTAGATAGACTTTATCATGTACTAAAATTATTATAGCTCTTGGAATGATAGAATTTATGTATACTATTTCAAGATACATTATAGACTTTAGCTATATAGCTCATTTTATTGGCTTTTATTAACTTTTAAAATGAAATGTGGCTCAAATGAGAACAGTATAGAATGCCCTTCCCCCACCCTCCCTGTAAGTGTGGATTTTTTTTTTGTAGATGTGGTAAGAATTATTCAGCACAACCAAGTGGGACTGACCCATTCTGGGCATTCAAGGCTGGTTTGATATTTGAAAATGAATCAGTGTTATTCACCACATCAGTAGGCATATGACAAACTCAGTAATTCTATTCTATGGTGTTTACTCAAGAGAAATGAAATACATACCATTTGAAATTAAATATAGTAATTTTCAAAAAGTGTTCATGGCACCTTTTTCATAGTACTCCAAACCTTTTCATTTTTTTACTCTATTCCTCTTTGTCTCCACATCTGCCCTGGGGGTCTCTGCTGCCATCAGATATATATCCCTTAGGCCTGGCAGTCACCCTCCTAAAAATATATGTAGCCAGTTTAGCAAAAGGGTGCTATTTTAGTGTATTAGGAGGGTTATTTTAATGTATCCTTAGTAGAATTATCGCTTGAGACAAATAATTTGTTAGTTGATAGGAAATTAACTCCTAAATTTGTAAGATTCAGTAACATTAAATATTTTGTATGTACATAAATGGAAGAAAAGAAGGAAGAAAAATTAGTGTAAAAAATAGATATGTTATTATTGGCGGGTAAGTCAAATTTAACCATTGTTGTACAAAAGTACAGTGTACTAAACAGTTACATGTGTTTAGAACAGAGACTTGAGTCAGCCTAAATAAGACCTATTACCAGTAATATAAGAAGCAAATAGATACTATTAAGTAATTCATTGAATAAGTGCCCTAAAATGTACATTTGAAATGTTTCATGTCCAGGTAAAAGGAATGCTTTTTAGTAGTTCCATTTTTGGGACTTGTAATAGGGTTGTCAAGTTTTAATTTTACTGTTAAGAAAATTCCTGTCCCTCATTCCCTTCAAAAGCAACATCTCACATCCCTATTACGTTAATTTTATTTAAAAATGATTTTTCACTCAAAAGAAAATGAATCCTATAAAGCCACTAAAGTTTAAAACTTAGATGAAATGAAAAATTTCCAAAACCAACTCAAGAAGAAGTAGAAAACTGAAAATACTGAAACGAATTAATAGAAAAATTGCTCACCTAGTTTTAGGGACAACTTTGGTGAAACCTCATGGAATGGGAAAATCTCTTAATTTATGAGAACTGTTCTAGAGATGAGGAAGGGGGAAAGTACTCAACTTAGTTTATAAGGGTAATAAAACTTTAATAACAAAACTAGATAAAAACTGTTTAAATGGAAATGTTGGGAATCCTTTGCTGGAATGACAGGAGCAGCTCTGCTGTGGATTTCATCCTCCATCAGGCTCACCTGGGCATCCCAAGCATGTTCTCATGGGACGGCAAGAGGAACCTGAGAGCTAGTAGAAATGAGGGAGCTTTTTTAAACCTTTGATTTCATCAACTGTGCTAATGTTTCAGTGGCCAGAACAGAACAGAATCAGGATTAGGGAAATTACACTTCACATTTTGAGGGGAGGAGCTGGTGCATTAGGGACTGAGATCATAAATGTAATCAGTCCATCACACATACGTAGAAGTGGACTTAGCAGAAAACCTGCAGTATGATCTAAACAGAGGAAGAACATAAAACTGTGGAATAGATCAGTAGAAGAGTGTAATGGAAAAGACTGTCCAGAAACATTACCATGTGAGAATTTGGAATATGATAGAGATGCCCGTTCAAATCAGTGGAATAAGGAAAACAAATATTTCATTAGTGTTGCTGCAGTGTTCTTATATGGAAAATAGTAAAAACAGAACTTACCTGTATATACTAAAATAAATTGCAGATAGGTTAGGTAATAAGAAAGCAAGAAGTTAAAGTTATTAGAAAATATAGGAAAATATTTTTATGATTTCAGGATAGAAAATATTTCTTATGCAAATATATAAAGCACAGCAGTAAAGGAATGAAATTTCTACATGACAAAATACAGAATAGAAATACATGACAGACTGTGAAAAAAAATTTGATATAGTAGTATTTCTCTAAAGTGCTTACAACCAGTAATTAAAAGGTAATCCAGTAAAAGTGTAGAGTGAACATGAAATTCGAAGAAGTTATAAAAACTATCAGTGAGAAGCAACCCAAGTATCCATCAGCAGATGAATGGATAAAGAAGACATGGCGCGTGAGCGTGCACACACACATACATACATAAAGTGGAATATTGCTTATCCGTAAAAAAGAATGAAATTTTGCCATTTGCAGCAACATGGACAGACCTAGAGAGTATTATGCATGGTGAACTGTCAGAAAAAGACTTACTGTATGATACCACTTATATATGGAATCTGAAAAATAAAACAAATGTACATAGCAAAACAGAAACAGAATAGAAAACTAGTGGTTACAAGCAGGGAGAGAGATGGGGAGGGGGCAAGGTGGGGATATGGGGTTAAGAGATACAAGGTATTATGTATAAAATAGATAAGCTTTAGGGATATGTTGTATAACATAGGAAATTATAGCCATTATTGTGTAATAACGTAATAGGGTATAATCTGTAAAAATGCTCAATCACTATGCTGTACATTTGAAGCTAACATAATATTGTAAATCAACTGGACTTCAATTTAAAAAGTAGGTAAGTAAAGACATGAAAGTATATCCAGCATCTCTAGAAAATGTCAGGAAAATATCTAGTTTTAATTAATATTTCTACTTCTGATGAGGTTCAACCCTTTATATTGGCAAAAAGTAAAGACATAATCAAATGTCTACAAGAATGTAAATAAGTGCTGTAATATGAAAATTGGTATTGCCATCTGGGAAAAGAATTTGAAAGTATCTGGTGACACAGAACTATGTGTTATGTCTTATTCCCGTAGCGAACAGGCAGGCAAAGCTTCTCCCCTCAAAGAGCATGTATTCTTAGTGGTGCCTGGTAAGCAAACTTCTAAAGATAGGTAAATATATGTGAATCTGCTAAACATTGTCCCATGTATCACTAGGTTTTTTCATATTTTTTCATTTTTTCCCCTCTGTGTTTCAGAATTGCTAGTTTCTGTCTTCTGTCTTGATGAAATTTTCTCCTACAGTGTCTAGTCTTTTAATCCTGTCATGGATTTTTCACTTGGATATTATATTTATCATTTGTAAAATTTCCATTTATTTCTTAGATTTAATCTTTTCCTCCCCAGCATTTTGTTCATTTTTTCCCTTTAAGTACCACAACTGTTTTAAAATCATTTTTTTGGTTAATCCTGTTATCTAAATAGAAAAAATAACATATTAAACCTGATATGCCTACCAGCCAAAGTCAACATTTATCAGTATGTTGTAGTTTCATCTTACTTCCTACTTCGCCACCTCTGGTCATTTTAAAGCAAATCAGACAACTTCTTTCATATATAAGTACTTCGGGATGAAACCACTCTACTATTATAACACTTAAAAATAAAAGCTGACATTAATTCCTTATTATCATTAGATATCCATCAGTGATTATATTTTCTGATTTGAAGATTTACATGAACTCCATACATTCCAGCAAAAGTTCCTTAAACTAAAATTGAAAAAACGAATTATCTGGAAACTGTTAGGGAAATTGAATTTTAATAACAACATTGATAAAAATGTTCCTTAAGGAATCATTGAGCCTAGTTTTGTTTTGTTTTTTTTTTTATTTTTTGAGATAATTGTAGGTTCACGTGCAGTTTTAAGAAACATTATGGAGTGGTGTGGTGTACTTATCACCTAGTTTCTCCCAGTAGTAGTATTTGCAATATTATAGAACAAAATGATGTTGACATCAATACAGTCCTCCACTTTTAATCGGGTTTTTCCAGTTTACGTGGATGTGTGTGTTGTGTGTAGTAGATTTAGATATTCATCAGAGTTAGGTCTCGTAGGTCTCCTTTTAACCTGTGTAGTTCTTTTGTTTTCCTTTGTCTTTTTTGACCTAGACAGTTTTGATTACTGGCCAATTTTACAGGATTTCCCTTTATTTGGAATAGTTTGATGTTTACTTATGATTAAATTCAGATTGGGTATTTTGGGCAGGAATTTGACAGTTGATGTTGCACCCCTTCTCAGTGCATCTCACATTAGTTGCCCATGATGGTGCTGTTAACTGCTGATACTAGATTTGAAACAGTTTAAGTGGTGCCTGTGAAATGTCTTCACTTTTTCCCTCTTAGAATTTAGTAACTATCCTTTGGGGAGAAACTTTGAGACTATATTAATATATTATTTCTCATCTTTGTTTTACCCACTAATTAACATCCATTGGGCTGATCAGTTATTACTGTAATATTTTCCAGTTGATGATTTTCTGTCATTCATTTTTTCATCATCTGAAATTCTATACTTGGCACTGTGGCAAACTTGCTTACTTAAAATCATCCAGTGATGAAGATGAAAGACCTTTCAGTGATTCCCCTACTGTCAACCCTGTTGGATAAGCATATTGTGTTAGTGGAGGAATATGTGTTAACACAGAACTTTTGGAATCTTTTTTTAAAGTTATTAATTAGCATTCCTTTAATCTAGATTATAACAGTACTACTTAAAAGTTGGTCTATGGATTTTTGCTAGTTCACAATCTATAGTTAACTGTATTTTTGCTGAGGTAAGTCGAGGAAATAAGAGTAAGTACTTGGAAACTACCGTAATTTAACTTGTCACATTTGTGTTGTACTTTACAAAAGTTTTGGTGTATAACTGCCTTAGGCATATCCACTAGCATATCTGATGCGTATTTTCTGCCTCTTCTATCTTAAGCTTTGCTTTCAGCTGTATTATATGTATCAGAGGCCAGCTCAATCTGGAGCCCAGCATTTAAAAAGTAATGCTGCTTTTTACTTAAGGAAAACAAAAAGAATGCTAAATGTTCTGTGTTTTGTGTCCTTAACACCACATAGAGAAGGCACTGATTTTTCAGAACAGCTAAGAGAAGGAAAGGAAGGTAAAACTAATTAAGATAATTGGCAGAGAGAGGAGGGTATAGCTCAGTGGTAGTGTGTGCTTAGATGCACAAGGTCCTGGGTTCAATCCCCAGTACCTCCATATGTGTGTGTGTGTGTGTGTGTGTGTGTGTGTGTATAAAATAGAGAGAGAGAAATAAATTCCCCCCAAAAAATTAATAAAGAAAAAAGATAATTGGTAATCATAAAGTGCCAAAAGAAAAAAGAGAAATTTATTGTGGAGGTGGTTCTGTTTGGTTGATGTTGGTGTTGTCAGTTTATCAGGATTCTATTTAGTTAGTAAATTTCAAATCTAAAGGTGTATGTTAATTATTAGTATTGTTATGATTGTGTCCTTTGTCATTTGATCACTATTTGTTCATTTTCTAGGAATACAGGAGTTCCCAGAAAATATAAAAAATTGTAAAGTTTTGACAATTGTGGAGGCCAGTGTAAATCCTATTTCCAAGTAAGTTCTTCTCTGTTGAATTGTAAGCTACTTTCGTGAATAAAGCAACTATGAAATAGTAGAATATTACTTTCTACATTTTAATGAACAATTAGTATCAGTCTTAAATCTGTACAGAATTTTAGTGGTTTGGTTTTTTTTTTTAATGCTTGAAATATTTTTATCTGTTTCAAGGTGTTTAAATGAAAGCATAGAAACACATTCCCTCTCAGGCCTTAAACAGCATAGCCTGGATTATTTCAATTCCCATAAGGTCTAACAAAAGTTTAGCTTTGTTAAAATGGAGCTTTTTAATTAATCTTTCTAACCCTATGTTTTACAAAGATAAATTTGACATCCAAACAGATAATGAAAGTGTTTTTCTTCAGGTCTCACAGATGGTTAATGTCAGAAATGAGACTAGAATCCAGGTCTCCTAGCTCAGTGTTACTTGCACAATATAAGTGAGTCTTCACCTGCAAATCTGATGTGTTGCACACTCAGACTTTTGAAAGTAATTAAAGAAACTGAAAGGTCAAAAATAAAAACAATAGCAAAAGGGAAAAGCCATGCGATTGGTCGTACCATATGCCAGTGTTCATATATATCCTTTTATGATGATAATGGCTATAAACAACACTTTCCTGGCATCACAGCTGTTAAATTTTGCAAAGATGGAATGGTGAAGCAGCCGATGAACAGTGTGAGGCATAGCTTAGTATAGCTAAGTTGAAAGTTGAAACCAGCTTTCACATTACTATAATGCTGTATTTAATGAGTTTCTCCAAGCATACAGCCACTTCGCTTGTGAGGGAATATGGAGGGGAGAAAGAATAGGAGTCAAAGGCTGATGTGTCTTACTTCAAGACATTTTTATACTTGTTAAAATCCAAGACAAACATGGAAAGATGTTTTACCTTCATCTGAAAATACTGGTCTAGCATCAAGTTCTAGATCTGTAATTTGTTTTGTAAGCCAGAGGAAATTAAAATAAAGCTATTTGTAGATTCATGTATGACCTTAAAATGTTATTCAGCTTTTAATATTATTTCTTCTCATTTGCTTATTATAAAATTGTACAATATTCAGAGGCTGAATATTAAAATTGAAAATGATCTATATTAGTGGGAACCCCATTTTGCCTTTAACGATTATTTGATAAATTCTGGAGATGTTTTTGGTTTCCACAACCTGTGGTGGTGGGCAGTGCAGTTGGCTTCTAGTGATCTGGAGGCTAGGGTTTCTGATAAACATCCTACAATACAGAAGACAGCCTCCTAGCAGCAAAGAATTATCCAGCCCCAAAAGTCAATACTGTACAAGTTTAGAATTCCTTATCTAGTCCTTTGGATTGATGTCAGATCAGGAGAATTTTAAGTGTTCCTGTTGATGTTATAGTTATGTCCGAGATACACTTCTGTGTGTTGTGGCTCTTTCATAGTTGACTCTCTTGTGTAGATTTTATCTTATTGAGGCAAGCATTGTTTTTACAAAAAGGTGAAGGTGTAAACATTTAAACAGGTAAGTTAGTACAAAAGGCAAATCTAAATTTGAAGATCACTCATAAAAGTAAAGAGATGACTATTACTTGTTAAGAACATGTGTTGCTTAGACAGTTTTCTTAGGCAGATTTTTATTAAGAAACTAAAATTCTGCATATGAATTTAATTTAAATTCTGGTATGTTTTATGTAGGCTTCCTGACGGGTTTTCTCAGCTGTTGAACCTAACCCAGTTGTATCTGAATGATGCTTTCCTTGAGTTCTTGCCAGCTAATTTTGGCAGGTAAATTATAGTTTCTTCTAAAACCTTTTCTTGTTAGTTCCTGTAAAATTTACAAAACTATAAATTCCTTTAGTAACATTATTAATTACAGTTTCATAGGCTCTTGTTTTGTAATTATTTCAAAGCATTGTGGTTTTTATAGTTCTTTCAGAACTTGTTTTGACTTCGAATTTATTTTCCCATGTAAGCAGTGAACAGTGAAAATTTAAAAGAAAAAAGTGTTTTAAAATTTGAATTGGTTTTTAAAGTATGTAAAAATAGAGTTTAAATGGGGATGCTTTCTGTATATTTGAGATAGGATGCTTTATTCTTAGACTTTATCACTTTTGAAAATGATCTAATTATTGGTTTATCTGCCTTTACTTAAAGTTCTGGAGGAAAGAAAAATGTGTTTCTGGGGTTCACCCCATTGCTCCCCAACCCGTACACACCCCCAATACCTTACTGAGAACTGTTACAGTCACTGAGTAAGGAGGAGGGTATAAGTCAGTGGTAGAGTGCACGCTTAGCATGCACAAGGTCCTGGGTTCAATCCCTAGTACCTCTACTAAGAAAATAAACAAACAAACAAACAAATAAAAAATATATAGTCACTGAGTAACCTTTTTAATGAAAAGATGATTGAATAAATGAACAATAGGTATCAAATTATTTTTGTATTTAAATTAATTACTAGAGAAAGTGCTTTCCAAGAACGTACTAATATTATAGTCATCTTTTTGTCTTAAAGACAAATACCACATGATGTCACTTATATGTGAAGTCTGAAAAAGCATGAAAAAACTCCAAGCTTACAGATACAGAGAACAGATTGGTGGTTGCCAGAGGTGGTGGGGGCAGGGGGATGAGGGACAAAAATGTGGTCAAAGGTACAGACTTCCACTTAATAAAATAAATAAATCGTGGGGATGTAATGTACAACATGGTGACTGTAGTTGAAAATTTCTGAGAGTAGATCTTAAAAGTTCTTATCTCAAGAAAAAAAATATTTTGGTTACTATACGTGGTGACAGATGTTAAGTAGACTTATTGTGGTGATCATTTCACAACACAGTTGACCCTGGAACAATGAAGGGGTTGGGATGCTGATCCTCTGCACCATTGGAATTCCACACGTAACTTATAATCAGTCCCCTGTACCCACAGTTCTCAGTATCTGAGGTTCCCAATCTGTGGATTCAGCCAACTATGGATCGTATAGTACTGTAATATTTAGTACTGAAAAAAATTCATGTATAAGTGGAAATGCACAATTCAAACCCATGTTGTTCAAGATTCAACCGCATATACAAATATTGAATCATTATGTTGTACACCTGAAACTAATATAATGTTGTAGTCAATTATATTTCAATGAAGAAAAAAGAATTCTGGGCGTTGTAGCAGCCCAGTGACAGTCCTACGGGAGTCACATTATCATGCTTTGTATATTTATATACATATATATATATGTGTACATGCACTCATGTTATATGTATGTGTATACATGTGTATATATTTCATGTACTTTTCAGATTTCTCTTCTGTATCTGGCATTTAGACCACTTTTTTTTTTTGATTAAAATATATTTGACACATATCATTGTATAAGTTTAAAGTATCCAAAATGTTGACTTTCATACATTTATATATTGTAATGTGATTGCCATTGTAGCATTAGTTAGCACCTCTGGATCACTTAATCTGCTCATAATTATCCTGTAGTTTTATTGGAATGTGTATCACTGGAATGCCAGAGGATTTCTCCTTTTCCATGTCCTTTTATTTTTCTCTCTCAGAGCTGAACTCTTGAGTTGAAATACTGTTCTCTAGTGTACTAATGACTCATAATTTGGGGAGGCATTTTCACAAAAAGGCATGAAATGCACTAGGATTGTGCTTTGAATATGTCTAGAAGTGTTTACCTCTTCCCCCTACCCCCTGCCCCTCCAGGCAATTCTGAGGAGCAGAAATACTCTTGTCTTCCTTTATGTTTCTTTGTATTCCTGTGTAATTTTTAATACAGTATTCTGCACATTGTAATTACACAATAAATATTGGTTGCTTTAAAATTTTAGAGTATGGTATTAATTTGTTAATTAAATTCTTCATCTTTGTCATAGATGATTTATTTTCTTTGTTTTGCAGATTAACTAAACTCCAGATACTAGAACTTAGAGAAAACCAGTTGAAAATGTTGCCAAAGTAAGTAATAGTGCTTTCCTTCTGAAATTTAGGTAAGAATTTTAAATTCTTTTTCTTGAAAAATTTTTTTCTTTTTCAGTTTTATTATGTTCAGTTATTACAGTTTGCACTTATACATTATATTGCATGTAAATACATATATATAATAATATTGCACATTTTTTTAGTTTATGTATGTGTACTGATCATTGTTTCTTAGAACAGATTAGAGCTTTAGCTTTTTAAACTTACATAGTTATCAAAGGAATGTAGCCAACCACAAAATAAGAATCAACAGAATGTGATAATCGAATCATAAAGGACAAATTGTGCTTACACATACAGAATTTTAAATTCTTAAATCCTTAGAGGAATAGTAGCATTTTAATATCTAAAATATGAGTGCAAATTATTCTAAAAAACTGACATCCATGGGCATATATTTTAGTTACTGGTGTTCAGTACAAAAATCTATATAGATTTGTTGGTATTTAATAGAGATTTCATAGCTCTCTGGAACTCAGTCTTGTATGACAAAGTCAAAATAATAAGTAGATAAAGCTCCCCTGAGTCTCAAATAAAGGTCTAGAGCTCTTACGTAGAGATTCCTGAGGTCTTCATGTGAAGTCTAATGACCGTAATTCTAAGAACTTGCCTGGTTTTATAGTGTGTTGTAAATTAAAAATGGGGTGGAGGGCCCCCTACTGGTTAGCTAATGTCAAGAAGAGCTGGCAGTCCAAGAGCGAGTAAGATAGAGCAGATCTACAAACTCGAAATGCACTGCGCTCTGTGTCCATTTATTGAAGAAACGTCTTAAAACACCCTGAATTAATTGCTACAGTTTTACAGACTAGGCAGTGGCAAATTACAGAATGGTAAAATATGGCCCACTACCTGTTTTTTGTAAATAAAGTTTCATTAGAATCACATTCATTCTTTTACATATTGCCTGTGGCTGCTTTTGCTCTCCAGTGGTAAGAGTCAAGGAGTTGTGCAGAGACTTTGGGCGGAGTCTAAAATATTTACTACCTGTATAAAAAACTTTTCAGATTCCTGTTATAATTTATTTGTCAAGAGTTTGTTGCACCTCTTTATTGAAGCATCTCCAGTTCTCCAGTAGTTGGTTGTTCTGTTTATTAAACTACTGTGGCATCTTACTTATATCCATTATGACATTAACCACATTAGTCTAATTTTTAAAATACACTTTGCTTTCTTCCTACCTGACCCATAATGTATTCACATATGCACATGTACTTGATCCTTCCTTCTCTCCCCACCATGAATGTAAGTCTGAGAGCAAAGAGCATATCTAGTTTTGATTCCCCAAAGACTGGGATGATTGGAATTTATAGTGATGGTTGTGAGTATAAATTAAAACGGGAATTATCTGTATTAAAATTCAAAAAAGGTTAAGATTTTTAAGGTTTGATTCTTAGCTCAGAATTTGGCTGCTAAGGGTTTTGAATAACTAAAATGTAAATTGTTTACTGAAATAGCTAAACCTACAATTAATGTGATGTCCCTGATATTATGGGTAATTCACTTGTCTTAGCTTCTTATATTTTAACTACTTATTTAACTTCAGATTGGGCTCTGTCAGTATATTTACACTTAAGTCCTTTCCTGGTTTCATTTTAAGACTTATGATTAAAATATTTGAGCCTGACAAACGAGAAAGAAGCCATAGTTTTAAATGTTAGGAAAGTCATATGCATTCAGTTTATGTGAGTGGACCTTTTTATGATCAGAGATTAGAACAGTGGGAAAGCTGTTTTAAATATGTAGTTAAATAAAATTCAATACCGTCTTAATCCTGAAGGGGAAAATACTAAGAACACCAAGAATACATATTTTTCCTCTGAAACAGGAGAAGAAAAGGTAAAAATGAATTAAGTACAGAGGAATTTTAGGGGTAAACAGGAGAAAATGTGAGGGATATTGTTTTTACTTTCTCCTTGAAGTAGGGAGCTGGATCTTAAATGAAAAGACGTGAAAGTGAAATGAAAATAAAAAAGGTAAAATTTTGTGTCTTAGGTAGATTTTTATGGTGTATGAGTAGGACCAAAGTTGCCAGTGTTAGCTGCAGCGAGTTGAGATGGAGATGCTTTTAGGGTTTTACAATATATTTCTTTTTTGTTACATATCTGTGTCATTCACATTTTCTGAAATCAGTTTTAAAACTTAACTTTCTAAGGATGTTGTTTGTATTAAATTTTCCATTACACTGCTTTTCTTTTTGAACCCTTTTTTAAATCACTTACCTTTGTTGATGCAGTGCTTAATTGCTGCGTGTGAATTTTTCTGTTACCGTTATAAGAATTTTGAATTAAGAAAAACAAGATTATGTTTTCTTCTTTCAATCTTACCCCTCCTCACAACCCTTTTTATCTTTCTCAAGTGTCCATCTGGTATAGTATTATGGACATAGGAGTTTAATATCATAGTGTCTATAATCTTTTTTTGGGAAAGGTCCTAGAAAAATCTTTTGCTTTGTTATGAAGCAAACTGGAACTGACTTACAGGTTTTCTGGACAAAGACAGATATGAATAATGGAAGAAGAATTGTAGTACCTCATAGAACCTGAGAATAGCCACTCATAAATCTAAGTTAAATAAAGAAGCTTTGAAAAAAATTGGTGTTGTGGGATCAGTTAAATTAAAGGAGTGTTGATAGAATGGAAGGAGTGGGGAAAATTAGCTTCCTCTGTTAGATCAATAACATAATGACATTACAGTTATGATATATGTTCTTAACTTTTTTTCGCTGAAAAGGCAGAAAAATGTTTTAAGTGAGTTTTATTATTTTTAAATTGTTAAATTTCAAGAGAAGATATGAAGTCTGTATTCTTGTGTCATAATTTAAGGAACCCGTTGGTTTTTAATGATGTTTATTTCCTAATTATTAACAATATATTGATAATATGCTTGTATTTTGCTATCATTCTGTCATATCCTAAAAATAAAATTAATGTAGTTCCTTATCTGGGAAACTGGTAGTACTTTAATCTATTAAATAATAGGTCTTTCTAAAAAAATTTTAGGAGTATAAATATGTGCTTGAATTAATGAGCAGTTTTTTTAGTTTAAAAAATGCCTTTATTGATGAGAGATAAAGGTACAACTTGGTTTATTTCATTATGAAATCAATTTGTACATTTTTAAGTTTCTGTAATTGGAGAGAAATGTTGGTATTGAGTTGGAAATTTTAAAATGATATATTGTAGCTTAAATTTAAAATAAATACCATCTACTAATTATGTTTGTGATTTGTATAAAACTTTACTATGTATTGTATTGAATTTATTTTGAAAACATAGGGAACAATGTAATGTCTACTGTTCTTGGAATTTTGAATTTTAATTTTTAGAGTTAGCTTGAAGTTTTACAAATATATGACCAGTCTTGAAAAATGGTAGTAATTAATATGAAGCTGCCAAACAGTCTAATCATTAGTTGATTTATGATATCTGAAAATTTGTTCTGTGGAAAAAATGAAAAGCTGTTACTCATATTCTGGCCTGTGGGTTTAAATTACTGCAGTTACTTAAGAATAGAAATAACCTGATGAGAAGCCAAAATTAGAGAACTTACTTTATTTTATTTAGAACTTAAATATGACTTTTTTCTTAGAAAATTATTTTTACTTTGTTAGCATTTGAAAGCCTTTGCATCATCAGATAATACATTAGAATATTTTATGGTATTAATTTTAAAAACTTCCATGTAATTGATGTTTTTATATATATACTTAATTCTTTATATTCATCCATTGTACATAGAACCATGAATAGACTGACCCAGCTGGAAAGACTGGATTTGGGAAGTAATGAATTCACAGAAGTGGTAAGTTCTCACCAACCTCAGCATCTTTAAGTCTTACATTTGACCAAGAACAAAATGTGAAAACTAATGTATTTATTTCTCTGCATTGTTAAAGTATAAAATTGAGTAAAGATCTACACATATTTTGGAGAGACAAGGTATGAAGGTTCTTAATAGAGAAAATAAAGCGGATAAAAACGTCTAACAGGAATGAGGGTAAAAATGTAAGATTAATTATTACCCATGGTAAATGTAATAAAAGTTCTTCAGCACAAGAAGTAAAAATAAGGGGAAAAGTTCCATCGAACTAAAATGCATCAGGAAATATACTTTTGAGTCAAAAATGACTCCTCAGGAGTATTGTTTAGGAATTTATTCAGTGATAAAACACTTCTTTATAATTTTACTTAATAGCAGGGAAAACACTGAGTGAAACAGCTGTTACTTTGTGAGTTGGTAATGAGACCTCTGTGTGCTGTTTTTACTATGTATGCAAAGTGAACCTTGATGCTGAATCAAAAAGGGAAGTAGTGGTACGTAAGCAGTTTTTTTGGTCTTCAGTCGTTTCTCCAAGAGAACTCAGAAAATAAGCCAGATTGTTTCTTGAAGAGGAATTCATTAACCTGAACATCATCATCATTAGAATGTTTACATTATATTTTCAAATTTGTTTTTTTAAATTGTGGTAAATTTCAATGATAGTCTTAAGAACAGAATTTCTCATCACTGTCAGCTGCATGGTTGCCCTGTGGGTATTGAATTGTATATTTGCTCACAAAGTAGACAGTTTTTCAGCTGACGTCACTGGAGAAGCTTCGTGGTTTTGGGTATCTCGTGGTTTTTCTAAAATATTCTCTTTCATATTCTTTATTTTAATTGAAGATTTTGTGTGATGCATTTTACTATGTGTTGTACAAATTTTTACTCCTTGTGAAAAAAAATGCATATTCTATGCTTTGTAAATTTATCCAGCTGTCATATTCTTTCTCAGTATTTGTTTTGTATGTATTAATCTGTTTCTGTATTAACTATTGGAAAATTCTAAATTAATAATTTTATGAATCAGAATTATTTTTTATATCAAGATCTCCTAACATTACACATTTAAAAAATTATTATTAGAATTATAACAGGTAAAGCACAAAAGAGAATTATTTTAAATCCAAGTTACACCTAGAATTCTTACCTACATTTATATGTTAACAGTAAGTCTGAATGACCTTTTTCTGTATTATTCATATTATTATGGTCATTAGAGCTGATAGCACTCCATGCCATCACAGTGTCAGTGTTTGGACACAAATTTGTGGGGTGACAGAAATATCTTCGAAGGACACATTCAGGAGAGCCTCCAAGGGTGAATGCCCAGGACCAGATTTTGCTTGAATACCAAGATCCACTACAACTCTTTAATTTTTTGGTCCTCAACATCAGATTATAAGCAATATTCCACCATGTAATTACTAGAAGCGTAACATAGCACAATATGCTGATTGTATGATTATGCCCTGGTTTACTTACCTTTCCCTTAGTATTGGACATTTAAAATGTATATTACCTTATTTCTTTTCTTCCTCTCTCTCAGTCACCAAGGACTGTCTTTGTATGTGTGTGTATGTTCTTTTAAGGTTTTCTAAAAGTCTGCATCTTTCTACAGATAATGATTGAGAATAACTTTTTATTGTACTCTTGAAAGTACTGCGTCTTATTTTCTTTATTAATTGTATGAATACTTGACCCTATTATGTAATCAAAAGCTTAAATGAGTTTTATGCAATCTACTGTTATAGAATGTCTATCTTTGAGTTTCTTAGTAATTAAATGTAAGTAAGTAAATTAATGGTTCCCACCCCCCCTTATCTAAACAGCCTGAAGTACTTGAGCAGCTAAGTGGATTGAAGGAATTTTGGATGGATGGTAATAGACTGACTTTTATTCCAGGGGTATGTATTGTCACATTTTAAATAACTTCCTTTATTACTGTCTATCCTTTGCATTTTTATGAATTATACATTTTCGTATAAGTTTTAATTAGTTTAAAAATGGTTATTTAATTCTTAATACTATTTGACAGATAGAAGCAAATTACATTTTTTTAACTGTCAACATATTCTTGATTAAAATCAGAAAATTTCCATAAATTTTGGTAAAATGCAATTGACCCTTGAACAACTCAGGGGTTAGGGACACCCACCATCTGCACAGTGAAAATCTGTGTATAACTTACAGTTGGCCCTCTCTATCCACAGTTCCTCTGGATCTGAGGTTCTACATCCACAGATTCAACCAACCATAGTAGTGTAACAATTACTATTGGAAAATAATCCATGTGGAGTTCAAACCTATGTTGTTCATGGGTCAGCTGTGGTCTCTTCTTAGTGCTGTGAATTGTGTCCTTCGCATCAGTTGCAGTTGATTTATATCCGAATTCGTTGTTAAAGTAGGCTGTTTTCCATGTAGCTTTTTTAAGCAGCTGACATTTTGTTCACTCTCAGACCTAAAGTCATATGAATCTCCGTATGTGCTATCTCTGTGACCAGTGATGGTCAGCAAAGTTCCCAAAGAAAAATATATGTCATCACTCTGCTGAGCTTAAGTTAGTAGGAGCTCTTGGCTTTATTACTGAATACAGTCCCAATGGGATTTTTAAAAAATTTATGAATGCTCTCACATATATACAATTGTAAATTGGTGTTAGGTTTATTGTCTAAACTTTTGACAGCTTATGGCTGAAGTCATTAGATTTCTTTTTTTTTTTTACTTACAGTTTATCGGTGGTTTGAAACAGCTTACTTATTTGGATGTTTCTAAAAACAATATTGAAATGATTGAAGAAGGAATTTCAGCATGTGAAAACCTTCAAGACCTCTTATTATCAAGCAATTCACTTCAGCAACTGCCTGAGACTATTGGTTTGTATTGGTTTCTAATTCATGTGATTAATTTTTACTAATGTAAAATCTAAGAAACTTTTTGCCATTGCTTGGTTCAGAACTTCCATATATCATTTTATTTATTATGAGGTAGTTTTACTGTACTCTGCAGTAACAGATCCTATTTGAATTTCCTGATGTAATCAGTTATATAGGTCACTCCTGTTGATATTACTGTTTTTCTTTAAGGAAATTTTATTTTTATCCCTGTAGTAAAATTTAAATTCTTCAGAAGGGTTAATTTATCCAGAATTGATTTAACTATTGAACATAGCCCTTATCTAGTAACTTTTTCAGTCTTGATTTCATTTTAGACTAATAGACAAGAAGACAGATCAATTCAACAAATCCTATGTAAGTCTGTACAGTTGACCCTTGAACAATGAGAGAGTTAGGGGGACAACCCTCTGCACAGCTGGTAATCTCATGTCATTTATAGTTGGACTTTTGTATTTACGTTCAGTTCCTCCCTATCCGTGGTTCTGTATCTGTGGATTCAACCAACTGTGGGTCATGCAGTACTGTAGTATTTACTGTTGAAAAAATCCACGTGTAAATGGACCCATGCAATTCATACCTGTGTTATTCAAAGGCCAGCTATATTTGTGTAGCTGCTTGTCTGGTGATGCATCAGGGGAATTTAATTATTTTATTAAAGAACCAAAAACTTAAATTCTTTGCCATCTGCATGATGTTTGAATATAAGAATCAAAAATATTTTTACATATTTTTCAGTTGACTTGCACAACTGTTTTATCTCAGGTTACATTTTGCAAATTCTACTGTAATTTACTCAACACTTTTAACTTTATGCTAAACTCCATTTTATTCTTTCAGTATTTAGTATACATACAATATTTAGAATAGTTGGTTTTACACTTGTGAAAGATACCTTCATGCTGCTACTTCTTTAATCCAGTAACACCACAAGTTTGTATTGTTTGTCTTCACTGTGCTGTCATGGCATTGTTTTAAGGAGCGGGCTACAACTGTGAACAAAGGAGACAAAAAGTCCATACTCTTTGAGGCTTACATTTTAGTGAGGGTTAAATAGATAAATATACACTAATGTTAAGAGGTGATATGTTAAGGGTGAAAATTGAGGATACAGGGTAAGGGAATGGAGAGTTGATGGGTTGGGGTGGTATCTCCTAGATAGGTTGATTTTTTTTTTTTTTTAATGTTCTTTGTGATTCATGTCAAATGTAATATGTGTTCAAATTGACTGTTCATTGACTTGCTTCTAGTTCAAGATGGAAAATTGTATATTATTTCTTTCCTCAATAGGTTCACTGAAGAATGTAACAACTCTTAAAATAGATGAAAATCAGTTAATGTATCTACCAGATTCTATAGGAGGGTAAGATTTTTGTGAATTAATAGAACTAAAAGATTTTGCTTTTAGTTCATCATGCCATTTTTTTTTTTCAGATAATTGCATAAATAGCATGTGAAGGAGATCCCAAAAACATTTAAATAAGCAATTGGTTGCAGGTTGGGTTTATTTATAGTAAAAGTAGGCCAATTTTTATTGGTGAAACTTAGCTTAGTGGAAATAGATTTTTTTCTAGGTTTGTTAAAGTCAGATTCAAATGTTTTTATGTTTTTAAGTTTTGCATTATATACAGGAAATCTTTTTTTAACTGTGTTTTCTTTTTAATTAAAGGTTAATATCAATAGAAGAACTGGATTGTAGCTTCAATGAAGTTGAAGCTTTGCCTTCATCTATTGGGCAGCTTACTAATATAAGAACCTTTGCTGCAGATCATAATTACTTACAACAGTTACCCCCAGAGGTATGGTTTTTTAAATTTGTTTTGAGTTTTTATTTTTTCCAATTATTTATGATAGCTGTCCAGTGTAGTTTTCTTCATTTTCTTTCAGAAATAATTATGTAACTAAGTTATTTAACTTTTGAATAATTAACTATGTTTATTTGCAAGAGATACTTAAATACTTTTCTTCATACATGAAAGTTAATAATTGAAAAGGGAAAATATAATTCTGTTTATAAATGAGAAGAGTTGTTTTTTTTTTTTTTTATAACTTTTAAAAATGATACTTACTGTCTGTTAGGCAGTAGGCCAAAGTTTTGATTCCCAATTTTATGTTTTTCTTTCAGATTGGAAGCTGGAAAAATATAACTGTGCTGTTTCTCCATTCCAATAAACTTGAGACACTTCCAGAGGAAATGGGTGATATGCAAAAATTAAAAGTCATTAACTTGAGTGACAACAGGTTTGTAACAATGTAATTCATCAGTTGGTTTATAGAAGATACCTGTTAGATGAAATTAAGTTTCATTATATGTGATAGAAAATACAATACACGTTTTTCTTTTCATATAAATGTTTGTTTTCTGGGTAGAATTTTCCTTTGAGAAGATGATTTGATTTTATCTGAAGTTAATTATCGTACTGGGATTATTTGCCACAGTTCGCTGTGTGTTGACTTTAGCCATACAGTCTTTGTTCTTTCCTTACAGTAACCATCTTTATTCCTGAAGTCAGATCTTCACTCAGTAATCCAGTTGAATAGAACAGCTTTTAATCTAATCTACTCCTTGTATTAATCAGGGCAGAGGTGTGATTAGACAGACACCCACTCAAATAACTTGGACAGCACATCCAAGGTGCAGAGTGAATAGATCAGTAAGGATGCTAAATTGAAACAGTGTTTAAGAAGAGATCGTCCATAATTTTTCCTGATGTAAAAATACTAATAATGATAAAAGAACATTTATAGAGCTTTTTTATATTTTGCTTTCATAGTATCTTAAGAAGTACTCAGAATAGCCCGATGAAATAATGAAACAGGTATTACCATTTTATGGAGTTGAATGTTAAGACTCAGATTTAAGATGATTCACACAGCCTGTAAGGTAGAACTTTAAACTCAGTTTTCTGATTAGTTAGGATATTCAGACTTTTATTTAAGAAGAATCACTGCCTCCCTTTTAAAAATTAAATCCCTGTTTCAGCCCGTCTTTTGTACCCCAAAACTAAGGCCTAAATTCTAGCACTCTAGGTTTATGGAGACCTAGATACCCCAGGTTCCTTGAAAGTCAGGCATAGAAGAGTAGATAGACATAAGATAGAGGGTGTAAGTAGATGTTCTGTTTTAAGTTGGATGCTATTCTAATTCAGTGTTCTACTATGTGTTCCTGTTACTTTGTTTTTATTCATTTTGGTATTAAAATAGTCTTCTTGAGTATGAACGTAGTGACTCACGATGAAATAAAGAGGATGCGGTATTTATAACAAATTCTTACTAAGAGTGCTTCCTATAACAGTTTGTTCTCTTTAAATGCAACTAAAATATCCAAAGCAATTTTATGAGACATTGCTTAATTTGTTCTTCCCTTTGCATTGAGGTAGGGATAGTTAACAATTTTTCTGAGCAGATAATTTTTTTTGAAGATACTAGATTTTCCATTTTACCCCCTAACCAAATTGATTCAATTAAAGAATTATATGTTTAAAATTAATTCGTATGAAACTGGGTAGTATTTTGTCTTATGTCCTGTTCAGACACCTATATTGTGTTTTCTTCTGAATTAACTATTTTTTTTCCTATTTTCATATGCAGTAATACAACATTGTTTAGAAAACCATCAGATTTAGCTCTCATTTTAACATTTCTCATCTTAAAGTTTAATTTTTGTTTGTATTTTTTCCCACAGATTAAAGAATTTGCCCTTTAGCTTTACAAAGCTACAGCAATTGACTGCTATGTGGCTCTCCGATAATCAGGTAGGCATTCTGATTTTGTACATTAAGAAAATTCCGGTTGTGCTGTATGATTATGCATACTGATTTACATAGGATTATTTAAGAGCGATTCTACTATGGTACACGTGTAAAAATGTATTATATATATAAGGAAAATATTGGAAGTATTTAGACAGATAGTTTTTGTGAAATATGTGTAGATTCATGAACAGTTAGTCCTATTGAGCTTGTCTAGTTTCTCTTCAGTCTGTAAAAAGATAGATTAGGAAATCAGACAAAATGCTCCATAACTTTTTAAAGTTTTTAATGGAGATCCGATCCTTTGTGGCATGTGTCTATAGAAAGTTGATAATTAATTTAGATTATGCTTCTAATCAAGAACTTTCACAAACCTTAAAGAGTCTTTGTTTCTAAGGAATTAAGAGCTGTTCCTTGGACTTTTCCTTGTTTGACAAACATTTACCGAAAGCTTAGAGAAGGCCGTGAACTGCTCTGGGAGCTGGTTTTATATTGATGAAGCAAATAGGATCTTCTTTCATTCTCATTGATTTTTTATCCTCATGGGAGACAAAGACAAATAAGTAACTGTGTAATAATGTTTCAGAGCTGCAGAGAAAAATAAAGCTTGATAGGCATTGCAAGAGTAGCAGGGTTGTGGTAAATGCCATATTTTAAATAGAGTGATTTAGGAAGTCTCTGAAGAAGAAAGAGTAGAGCAGATTCTCAAATGAAATTAAGACTGAGGCATGTGGTGAATTCGGAGAGGGAGGGCATTTAAAGAATACTAAGGGGGAGGGTACAGCTCAGTGGTAGAGTGGGTGCTCAGCATGCATGAGGTCCTCGGTTCAATCCCCAGTACCTCCATTAAAAATAAAAAATAAATAAGCCTTGTTACACCCCCCCCCCCACAAAAAAAATAAACTGCAAAAAATAGTTTGTTTATAGGTGAAATGGAGTTCTAGGCTTATACAATAAAACAGATTGAAAAAAAGAAAAATACTAAGAGTAAAAGCCTTAATATTGGAATGAGCTTTGTGTAGCTGAGGCATAGAGCAAAGCCCAGAGGGCTGGAATATCGTGAGCAAGGGAGAGAATGGTATACGTTTAAATCAGAGAGGAAGACAAACTAGAAGACATAGGACCCTGCAGGCTGCGCTGTCGCTTGGGGCTTTACTGAGTTAGGTGGAAATCTGCTGGAGTATTTCCTGCCAGGAAGTGACAAGATGTGGTTTACATTTGTAAAAGATCATCCTGGCTGTTACGTGAGGAATGAGCTGTGAGTGCTGAGAGTGAGGGTGGAATGCTCTCTACTGGAAGCAAAAAGTTCAGTAAGGAGGTGGTTGCAGTTAGTTCAGAAGGAGATGTTCCCAGCTTCTCCTGATACGGTAATAGTGGAGTTGGTGAGAAGAGCTCAGATTTTGGGGTGCATCTTTAAAATATTGCCAGAGGGACTTACTGAGGGACTCAATGTGGAACTTGAGAGAAAGAACAGAAGCAAGTATGATTTAAATTTTTAATCTGAAGAAGTACAGTATTGAAGTTGCTGTTTTCTGAGATAAGAGAGATGGGAGAGGAGTAAGTTTGAGGATGAAGTTAATAGTTTGGTTTAAAATTTTAGTAACCTTATCAGATATTAAAGTAGAAATGTGAAAACAGTAGCTGAGTATTTATGTTTGGAACTCAGGTATTGGCTGGAGATAAAATTTGGGAGTTAATATTGTACAAAGAGACTTTACAACATGGGAGTACATGAAATTACTAGGGAGCAAGAAGAGAAAAGTAAAGAAGGTCAAACATTGAACTCAGGGATGAAAGGGAACCCAAAAGGAGATTGAGAAACACCAGCCAGCGAGGAGGGTGTATTATCCAGAGAGCCATCTGAAGGAAGTGCTGAAGGAAGGACTAGCTGTGTCAGATGTTGCTGATGGGTCAGGTGGATGAGGACTGCTAACTGGTCATTGGGCTTATCAAGATAGAGGTAATTACTGATGTGGAGGAGGAGGGGTTGTAGTGGAATGCTGGTGATGGAAGCCTGGTGTACATGTATGACAGTGCCTGGGAAGGAGAAAGGTCAGGATGATGAGTATATACTCTAGCTAAGTTTCATTTGGACACTTCATAGATAATGTATTTCTGTATTTGCCTTGGTGTTTGAATTAAAAGTTAGTGTCTCATAGTTGTAAATAGTAGCTATAGTTAACCTGTTAAAAAAAAATCTGCAAATGTGTACTTTGGGTATGATTTGAAATGGCTAATTCTTAGTCTTAGGATTCACAGTGTAGGCTGTTGTAAACCTACTTTAATGTATACAAAATCTCCTGTATAATGTCACCTAAATAATGGATTCTAGGTCCTAAACAAAAAGAAAAGAAAAAACTAAGGGTGACCTTATTATCTGTAATTAGGAGGAAACCTTTTTCCGTATCTATTCTCAGTATTTCTTACTAGTAAATGTTTTTTTTTAAACACAGCAGATCTTTTAAATAAATTAATGCTTAGTATTTGACTTAGAAATTATCTTATAATTTATCTAAAGCTATATTTTTCAAGATGCACTTGTCTCATGTGCTAGTCCTAAGTTCCACAGTCAGATTTGCTTGGGAGACAGGATTGTATCCCTTTCTTGGATTTTATTAACAACTCTGATGTGTTACTACAGTAAAGAAACCCTCTTGTATGTGTTTCAGGATTCTCTGAACTTAACTGAGAGCCCCTTTCCACCTAACTCTTAATAATGTCTTAAAAGCCTTAAGTTGATATTGATCCACACTTATAAATCAGACTGTAGTATTTACTTGTTCTGTGAATTAGGGAAGGAAATATTAAAATGATACTTTTGCTTTTATTAGAGCTTGAACACAAGTGATTACTGCATATGTGTCAGTTCATATATGTGGAACTCTTAACTATCTCATCTCTCTTAATTGAGTATTTACTTTTGAAACTTGATTTGAAATTTAGCAGCTGGATTCACAAAACATTTGCTTGGCCTTGGCTTATGCCAAGTACTTAAAACAGTATGAATGAGATATATCTCCTGAGCTGTTGATAAATTATTGTGGATAAATGTGGATTAAAAAATGACTTATTTTAGTGAAATTTTTTAGTATCTTTACAGCTTCTTCATATTTGCAATGTTTTGCCACCTGTCTTTAAAGCAAAAATTGTAGTAATGGGACACTGTTTTCCTTAGTTTGACAAAATAGTAATGTAGAAAGTACGAAAACAAATACAGTGTAGCTATAAAACCTCCCTTACAGTACGAAGTAGTCATTTCACTATAAAAGAACAAAATGTAGGAGAGAAAGTATGTGAAAATAGTTGAATTATGAATTATGAAAAGAAATTGTTCCTGCACATTTCACTGATGGTATAGAGAATATATGTATAGGCAATACATGCAAAGACATAATTTTTCATAAGTCCCTCTGAAGGCTTAAAGAGACTGACTGTTCATTCCCTCATTCATTTTGTCATTGTTAGTCAAGAACTATTTATTGAACAACTACTTTGTGCCAGGCAGGCTAAGGAGGGCCAAATACGGATATTAAGAAAGTTGTTTTAATACAGTATGGTTAAAGACTTGGTAGGACTGTAGGCTTCAGGATCAAAGAAAAGATACGTAACTTGAGGATAGTAAGGCAAGTTTCCCAGAGGAGGGAAGAGAGTAATAAAATCTTCTCAAAACAGTCATAGGATTTAAACAAAGAAAGGGGAAGAGTATTCTGGTTAGAAGGAGTATCATGAGCCTAAGCACTGAAGCAGTGTAGTATATTTGGTAACTCTACGAGTGGTTTTGTGACTAGAGCGTAACCTTGTGAGATGGAAGAGTAGGAAATGAGGCCAAAGAGGTGGACAGGGACCAGGACATGGGGAATCTTGTGTGCCATGCAAAGGAGTTTGCATTATGCTTTGAGGATTGTAAACAGATTTTTTTTTCATCTTGTATGTCAACTTTGATAAATTACTATTTTTTAGAAGTATTCTAAGCTATATTCAGGCTCAGTGGAAAATTGTTGTGATTGGGGTGACTGTAATTTCTTGTCCATACTATCCCTCCTCTCATATACTGTTAAGTTCTACAAAATTAGTGAAGGTGGTTAGCTCACCACTCTACACCTAGTTCCTGTCATAGTGCTTTTGGCATATAGGAGACACTTAGTAAATACTTGTTGAATGAATGATTTTAGATTTCACAGGAAGAATATTTAACAGGTTATATTGTAGGAATTATGACAAGGAAGTAGAATGAGTGTCTAAAATGAAATAGTAATAAAGATCATTGGAGTGAAGTATTCAGGGAATGGAGTGGCTCGTGAAATAGTTCTCAGTCGCTTTCTGCCTTGCACTCTAACAGATGGTTTGTATTCTTATAACACCTTTATTGAAATGTAAATCACACGCTATATACACTTCACTCACTTTAAAGCACACAATTTGGTGGTTTTTAATATATTCAAGAGTTGTGCAACCATTACCACAGTTAATTTTAGAATCTTTTGGGGGGGGGGGTTAGTTTTTAAAAGACTCCCAGATAATTTTGATTTGTCCATCTAAGTGAACTTCTTTCTTCCTCCCATACACTCCTCATCTGTTAAGAAATTCCTGGGATAAAAGTATAGCTATGTCATCTACATTTTGTATCTGTTGAATTACCCCTGACTGTGGGAAGACTTGGCATAAAAGAGTCAAAAATTGTTGGGTGCTACCAGGAGGTCAGTGGATTTTAGGGAAGGAGATAGAATGATAGGGGCAGGGCTTAATCTTCCTCAAAAGAAGAGGTATTTGTACTTGAGAGAGGAGTGATGATCTCATAGCATTTGTAAACATTAACTCTGCCTCCTGACCTAAGGTTTATAAGGTGTGAGAGAAGAAGCATCCTGGATCTGGGAAGGCTTCAGGGAAGTGCTGTCTTTGGGAAAGGGGTAGATCTACTGTTTCCGTTGTCTAAGAAGGTCAAGGAAAGTTTTCAGTGAAGGTGTTTAAGATGCAGCGCAGTATCTTTTCTGTGGAACAAGAACAGGGGCACTGAGGAAATGTTTGAATGGGAGTAAGGTTATAGGATGGCATTAGCTAGCTATATGGTTTTCACAAGAGTAAGTCCAAAGAACTAACTGATAGGTTGACGAGTGAGAAGGTTGGGTAGTTCCTGCCTGTCTGGAGTCAGCCAAGGCTTGGATTGGTATGATGTTAGGTCAGTAGGCTGGCAAAAAATATAAGTTACATTAAGAAATAAATTGAGAACACTTAATAACCAGTTAGGGAAAAAGTCTTAAGGAAGAGTGAGGTCTGAAATAATTGGGATTACTAATTCCACCACTGAGTAACTTGTGGTATCATTAATGGAGATAGAAGACACAGGGGAGAAGGGAGAAGGTTACAACTTAATGTTTGTTTTAAGTACTCTCTTTCCAGCTAAAATAAACCTGCAGATAACTAGACTAAACCTTCTAAATCATTTCTACAAAAGCGTCTTCCCAAAGGGGAATACTAGAAGGGGCACAGTAATATAAAATGGAAAGGCTTAGTTTATAGCATTATTAAATCACTGTAAGTAATTAACTGGACTGTGGATATACTTAGTACATGAGAACTTTTAAAACTATGTTGATAATCGTTGATAATTACAATATGGTGTGAGTTTGGTTTGTATTAAAATTTAAGTTTTTAGTTTTTTTAATGTTTTAAGTCAGTGTTTAAAGTTTTATTATGTATATTAAAAATATTTTTGTAGTCTACACATGGATACTTTATAGAAAAAATGGTGAGTACTTAACTCAGGGGAATTGTTGGATATGTATTTGCTTTAGGATTATTGAAAATTAAACATTTATTTTCTTTCCGTAGTCCAAACCCCTGATACCTCTTCAAAAAGAGACTGATTCAGAGACCCAGAAAATGGTGCTTACTAACTACATGTTCCCTCAGCAGCCAAGGACTGAGGATGGTAGGAATTTAAGAATCTCTCTTCTTTTAAAAACCAAATACTGGCAAATCACAGCAAAGGTGTGAAGTGAATTTTAAGTCTCAAAGACTTTTTTTACTAGTTTGAAGAGAATTTGGAGAATTGGCTAATAAAGTTCTCTGACAATGGGAGGCAACATCCAGGGTTATAGATAGGTGAATTTACAGGTACCTGTCTGTCTGTCTGTCTGTCTATCTATCTATCTCATGTGTTTCCTTAAATGCTTCCTTGAAATTAAACAGTGATCTTTATCTATTTCAGATCTCTCTATTCTAAATCTCATTTAACTAAATGTTAGGAATGCATGTTAAGTGTTCTATAATTAAGACTATTAAGCCAGGAAATATTTTGTTTGCTTCTGTTGTAAACCTAATACTGCCCTTGGATCTACACAACAGATAACGATTATCACTAGATTTCTGCCTATGAGTGTTACTTCTAATTTCTTTGTTACCTTTTGCCAAAAGGGGGAATTTACCCTTTACTATTGGCCACAAATGCTTTTCATCAAGTATGGTATTAACGCCTTTTACATTAAGGAATAAATTGTTTCTAATATTTGTTGTACTATATGTGGATGTGGGTGTGTAATATATATTATATATTACACTTAAAGTTTATTTTTTTGTGTCTGTTTTTCTGAAACCAATGAAAGTCATTATGGCCTTAAGTTAAAACTGAGCATATAAAAATATTGAAGAAAAAAATTGAAATTAATCATTCTTTTTAATTTTTCTAAAATACACAATATGCAAGTTAAAATAAATTATTGAGTTTCCAGTTTCCTTATCTTGAAATATGGTAATAGTATTTATTTTTCAGAGTATTTGTAAACATGAGAAACACTGGATATAAAGAGCTTAGCACTGAGACAGAATCAAATTGCTTGTTACTATTCTTACATTGTTTTGACAGGTTTAGCTAACAGCTTTGAACTACTTAAATAGATTAAAAACTGATATTTAACTTTTGTTCGGTAACTAATGATAAATAATTAGAAACTCATTACTTCTATGCTAATTATTTTTTGCTTTTTGCAAGAAGGAATAAGACTTGCTTTGGTAAGTTGTTATTTCATGGGTATATTTGATGAG
Source organism: Camelus bactrianus (assembly GCF_048773025.1). NCBI lineage: Eukaryota > Metazoa > Chordata > Mammalia > Artiodactyla > Camelidae > Camelus > Camelus bactrianus. The sequence goes on from NC_133541.1 coordinate 45,716,309, forward strand.
ATTTATTTGGATGAAGCAAAACTGTTTAGCTTTAGAACTGAATTAGAAGTTAAGACTTGTGAGATGTCAGATGTAAATAGAAATCGCTTCACTCATTGGAAGGTATTTAATTAAAGCTTAGAAAACAGGTTTATAAGCAAGATTTCTCTTCTATGTATTTAAGTCTACCCTCTAATCTCCATATATGTATCCCTAACAGAATACAGTATACTATGCTTTAGATAGTCAATGTTGTGTTTTATGCAAGTACTTTCTATGTACAGTAGAAATTAGGAAGTTCAGAATAGATACACCAACTCGGACATACGCCCCTACTCTTGCAGTGTTAGGAATTTTAGTAAATGTTAGGTATGTCAGTAGGTGATCTGTTTGCTTGCTTGCTTTGGTCATTGGGACTCATATCTCAATTTTCTACTTTTCTTTGTCTCTAAAGATGATTTCTGGATAATAGGAAATAGTGAGTGAGCATCTTGTGAATAATATACAAAATAGGGAGTGAGTCACATTTAATAGTTTTCTGTCCCCTGTCTTAGAAAAGGGAAACTTGGAAAATTAATTCTTATACTTTATTTTGCTGCTTTTATTGTTTCAGAGAAATAATAAAAACGAAAAATACTAGGAAAAAAACAAATATAGATACCATACAAACAAAATTATTTTTTCCCTTGTGATTGAACCAGTCTCCATTGGACATGTTTGATCTTGATGTTTTAATTATATTAATGTATTATTAGTGCTTTGCCTCCCTGGTTTTGTTATTGTCATATAGAGACTTCAGGATTTTTTTTTTATACTGACTTTTAAGTAACCAAACATGTATAAAACAACTCAAAACCATTTGTAATTTTTGCAGGTGAATATTTGTATCAGTTTGATAATAGTGAACACTAATGTTGAACCCCAGTTAAGCAAAATGTTATTCCAACAGTTAAGAATTTCAGTCTTTGCATTAGTACAGCTGTAGTACAAAAAATGTTACTCAATTATTAATATATTTTACATTTGTCAAAAATCTTATGGAGTTTTGATTTCTCATGTTATAAAGGTATCTATATAATAATATCCCCGATTTTGTCTTTTGGCTCACAAAAGCTTAACATATTTATTATCTGACCATTTACAGAAAAAAAATTGCTGACCCCTGCTCTAAACTGTTCTAATCATTGGTATACGTATATCTTGATCTTTTTACTGTTTTCTGTTTTCATGATTCACATTCACATGGCCTCCTTTTTTCTATCATTTCAATTTATTCTCTTACTGTTTCTTCTTAAAAGAAATCATAGTTCAGGTAAGAAATTTATTTCTGATATGAAGAGTAGAAGTAGCAAAATAAAACCCTGCCACTTTAACTTTTGACTTTGTAGATGCATTTTAGAGTCAGAAGAAAAGTCTGAGATAAATTTATAATATTCTGAGTCCTCTTAGACTTTTTTATTTTTTAAAAGTATTTCACTACGGGTATTATGGTATTATAAGGAGAGTGGTGTAACTATTACACTGATACTGAATCAGAAACTACATTTGTCATGGTCATGGAGGTGAATTTTTCAACTGCAAGAAAAGCTTTTCCTTTATCACATGCCTCTAAGAAATAGGTGAGTCAGAAAACATAATGTTCTTGAGTTGGAATTCTGTAACACTTTGAGAGTTCACATTTAATTCATTCCATCTTTATTACCACCTGTGTGCCAGGCATTGTGTTAGATCTAAGTATTTAAGATCGTAAATCCTTGCTTTCAAGAAGCTCATGATATAAAAGGGGGATAATAATGTATAAATTTGAAAGAAGGCCTCATTACAGGAATCAGTCTTAAACAGGAAAAAGAGGAAGTATGAATCCATATGATAATAAGTTTGTAACTGCCCAAAGCAGATTTTGGGGAGTAATGTCAATCTAAGGGTTTCATTACATTTATTTTCTCAGTGCAGTCAGAGAGAAAAATTGCCTCTAAAGGTTATGGGAAAGGTGTTTGAGGGAAACGGTAGTGATTTGAAGTGGGCAAGAAGACTGAGTAGGGATAAATAGGATTCCTGAGCAACATTGAAGATGGAGCAGAGAGGAGGCAGTAGCATAAATTCGTGGTGGTTCTAACCAACAAGGTTATGTCATTTTTCTCTGATAGAATTCCAGAGCAAAGAAGGTAGATGATTCAAGTACCACATGACAGGATTTGTGAGATAGGTATGACTTAAGGAAAAAGGACAAGAAACGTGAGAGTGGTAAAAATGATATATCATGAAATCTAAGGTGAATAGAGAAATAAAACCTACAGTGGTTTTACAGGAAGAAAAAGAAATGAGATCAAGGAACTCAGTATTTACTAGCAGTAAAAAAGAAGTGAATGATTTGGAAGGACAAGGGTAGTGGTCAGGGAAGTGGAAAAGTATCACAGAAGCTAAGGTCTTGAGTATTACCATGGTGTGAATTACATGGGTGTAGTGCAGCTGGACAGTGGAATCGAGGGCATCGAGAACTATGAAATTGCATTGTCGAGGTGGGGTCATCACACGTGGTCATCATTCAAGATATTGCCAGGTCTTACGTAGAGAGAAACACTCTAGGAAATAGTAAAGTCCTTAAGGAATATGCCAGTGTGATAAGGTTGAGTGGCACCCAAAATACAAAAAAAAAAAAAAATTATTACCTAATGCCCTGAATGTTAAAAGCTGTGAGATTTATACTAAGTGGAAGAAAGTGCAGGTGACCAAAAGTTGACAGGAGTGAGAGGCATGGTAAAAGTTACCCTGGGGTTCTGAGAAACTTCTAGCATCAAATTTGCTTTGACATGATCTAAAACTCTTAAGAGATCTCTGGGCTAAGCTGGTGATTGGGGGTCCACCCGTACCCCCCACCCACCTGCCCCAATATATAGTGAACGATATCAGAATTAGGAAGATTATTCCTGAATGCCAAATTTTGAATGAAGTAATGTATATATTACCATGTTACTTTTTGTGAGGAACTGCACAGAATCACTTATCTATAGTTTTTTGTTAGATCTCTTTAGGAATCCTTCTGGTAACAAAGCAAGCCTAAGAAGGGAGGGGAAATCATCTTAGTCCTGAAAGTAGACTTTGTTGGAACTGCTTTGCCCTGCTTGCATTTCCATATATACCACAAAAGTATGTCAGTAGGGTTACCCAGGAATTTGAACCACTTTGCACAAACAAAAAACACTAATTCATTTAATGTTAAGCAACTCCACAAAGCAGTTAAAAAGTTCTTGAGCCTAGCAGTAAAAACAAAGAAAAAGCCAAATCTAAAGCTTCATTCCCATTGATATTTCATTTCATGGCATTCTTAGTTTGGATATGAGATTAAAAAAGAGAAAGAAGTCCAAAACAAGGACTAAAAATAAATGATAATTATGCTGCTTTTGCACAAGTAATGAAACTGACCATATTTGGGTATTCCAGGAATTTTAGTTTTTCTATTAGCTAATTTTAGGTACTTTTAATCCCTTTTGTTTTGAGTAGGTATTCTTGTTTTCTTTCAATGGGCAGAAAATAAGTTGTGATTTTTTTCTGTTTTCTCTACAGACTTCTATAAGGTGATATATAATAGTCAAATGCGTTAATTTTTTTAAGCTTTGGTTTTTGTTGTTTTTTTTTCTTTTTAGTTACCTAATAAGCAAAAAACTCACTATTGTTAAATCTTTAATATTATATCAGAGATAGGATATGTAAGTGTTGAGTTTATGTTAAATTTTCAATTTTTATTTTTTTTAATTTTCATTAATTTTGATGTAGAAGATATCTTGTAATCACTTTACTTAGTAAAGCTATATTGTATGTCATGTTTAATGCAAAAATGTAATTACATGCCATCAGTATAGTCATTTTTTACCAAACTATTTCCCTCTTTCTGTTTTAAATTACCCTCCCTATCCCAATACATAATGAACAATATTGGAATTAGGAAGATTTCTGAATGCCAGAACTTGGATGAAATAATTTATATATTACTGTGTTACTTTTTGTAGGACACTGCACAAAATCACTAATCTATAGTGTTTTGATTGCTGGATTCTCTTCAGGAATCCTTCTGGTAACAAAACAAGACAAATCAGCTTTAGGGAAGAAAAGATACATGATGGGTATTATAAAGAAATGTTCAACACACAGCCTAGCTGTTAGTACAGAATTTATAGCTGCTGGGATTGACCAGTCTTGATTTACCTAAAGGAACATATCTCATAAAGAAAATTATGAGCAAGTAATAGTTTTTCATATGTAATTACAGTAAAATATAGTGGGGTTTTGTTTTTTGTTTTTCTCTAGTTATGTTCATATCAGATAATGAAAGTTTTAACCCTTCATTATGGGAGGAACAGAGAAAACAGCGGGCTCAAGTGGCATTTGAATGTGATGAAGACAAAGATGAGAGAGAGGCACCTCCCAGAGTGAGTCTGACCTTTTTTCATTCAGATTTGAGAGAGGACTGCTGGTATTTATTAGGTACTGTGTAGCTAGTCTGTGTTATTTTGGGGGATACAAAGAAGTACTGGTTTCATTCCTTGCCTTCAATGCACTTGAAATTTTACTGATCCAATACATTTATCATGTGAAAGAATTTGAGAACAATATAAAATTGTGTGATTAAAAGTCAAATTTCATACTATGCATAAACATAAGAGAAAAACAGATGATTGTTTTCTACCTTTCCTTTCTTTAATGATTTATTTATATGTACTATAGGGATAAAGAACTCTTTGATAGGAATGTTTTGTTTCTTTATGAAGACACTGTGTCGCAGTGACAGAAACAGCAAGTACACATTTCCAAGTTACTTATGGATGTGATTATCTTCCCCTTATATAATAAAACTAGCTGAATCCCAGAAAATGGCAATTAGGCTGACCTTGGAAGTGTCTGGTTCTTAACACATAAGATATAATGCAGGCGAGGGGGGTGGGGTATAGCTCAGTGGTAGAGCTCATGCTCAACGTGCATGAGGTCCTGGGTTCAATCCTCAGTACCTCCTCTAAAAATAAATAAATAAATAAACCTTATTACCTTCCCCCAAAATAAGTAAATAAAAATAAATTGTACAAAGAAATTTTTTAAAAAAAAGATATAATGCAGGCATTTTCTATGTGTTTGGATAACTATCTAGCTGGAAAACACATACCTGTTTAAAAACCAGGTGACAATGTTGCCAATATCCACACCATGTATCTTTAAATGGAATACGTTTAAGTCAGCTGAAAAAAAAGGTTTTAAAACACTAAAAATCTATAACTGTGAAGTTTGACTGTCAATAAAACTGTACTTTTATTGAGTTTAAAATGCTTTCAGAGGCCTATCATCTATCTTCACAGTTATTCCTATGCACTAGACATGCAATGTAATTAAGATGGATTATAGATTAAATTTTGAGGTTGACATTAGAAATATTTATCTATATTTTAATTTTCACTTATTCTCTTTTTCTAGGAGGGAAATTTAAAGAGATATCCAACCCCATACCCAGATGAACTTAAAAATATGGTCAAAACTGTTCAAACCATTGTACATAGATTAAAAGATGAAGAGAGTAATGAAGACTCTGGGAAAGATTTGAAACCTCATGAAGATCAGCAAGTTGTAAATAATGATGTGGGTGTAAAGGTTAGAAAACTCAATTCAAAACCATTGGCCAAAACCTATTTCAAGTTCTTTAAAATTTTAAAATGATAATTGATATAGTGATCCTTTTTGTATGCACTAAAATGTACTCCCACATTTAAGGGGGTGTTCTCCAATACCTGAGCTAAAAGCTGTAGTAACTCCCTAACTGGCTATTATTACCACTTCAGGGTAGTTACAGACTATCCAGATGGGCATGGGAGTGTCAACATGTACTTTGAAAAACCATTGTCTGAAGGAAGAATTAGATAACAGATACCAGAAAATTCGTTGTTTTGGAAATGCCTTTTTCCCTTGGTAATATTGATCTACTCTACCCAGTTCTAATTTTAAATGTATTGCTGTGGCAGATCATCAGCATTTCGTTGGAATATTTCAGAAATTTACACAAACCCCTAAACTGTATGTTCCTTTAATGGACTTTTTCTACCACATTGTGTCACAGAAACAGAAGTTTTATCATGTCACTAGAGTCATTATGCATTCTATAATGAGCAGAAAAAAAATTAACCTGAGTTTGAGCATGCTGAGCTGACTCAGTTATAAACATCAGCTTTGCAACTTTTAAGATAAAATGTAATTTCATCTAATCAGCTGAATTATAAAGTTTAATATGGCTCATGGACCTTTGGGACCACCTGTTCCCCAAATGAGCATTTTATCTGTGAGTGCTAGACATTTCTAGGTTTCAGATTTCTTCAATTTAATCTAGACTAGGAAAATACTAAATTACTTCTAAATTTTCATCTAAACTTTAATACAAGATTTATTTTCTTTTACTTAGACTTCAGAAAGTACCACTCCAGTAAGAAGCAAGGCTGATGAAAGAGAAAAGTATATGATAGGAAACTCTAATCAGACGACCAATGAACCTGAAGCTGAGATCAGTCCTGGGAATCCACCAGTGACTGCAAATATGAAAGCCTCTGAGAACTTGAAGCATATTGTCAATCATGATGATGTTTTTGAGGTATGGCTTCATGATTATTCTGGGGCAGTCATAACTGATAAGAATTTAATATTTCATTTGTTGTTCTCAAGGTAGGAGAAACCTGATACTGATAGAAAATACGCTAATGCATTTGCCATTGAGAAATTTTATAATTGCTGTATCACTCATTTATCGCTTTAAGCTTAAACATTTGAGTACAATGGGTATAAGATTTTTACTGTATAAATTGGTTTGTGGCAGTTCTTTTCTAATTCTGTAAACTACAGAATAGCAATTGCTTTTATTTCTATAACTTAAAAATGAAAAGGTTGCCATAGGTGTACTTTAATTATTTGACTTACTTAAGCATTTATCATTGATTGTAAAGTATTTTTTTCCTGACTATCTTGAGACTTTTTTTAAAGAGATTTTTCTGGTGGATCAAAAAAACTAACTTAAAAAAAACAGCTTTATTGAGATATAACTCATATACTATATTATTCACCCATTTAAATAAGAGGTACAGTTTAATGGCTTTTAGTATACTGAAAGTTGTGCAGCCCTCACCACAGTCAGTTTTATGACATTTTCATTACCCTGAAAAGAAAGCCTGTACTTTCTTAGTTGTCTCCCTACAACTTCTCCAACCCCCTACCCTGCAATCCTAGGCAACTAGTAATCTGCTTTATCTGCCTCCATAGGTTTGGCTCTTCTTGGCGTTTGATGTAAATATTTTTGTTTTTATAGATGTATAGTCAGTTTACAGTGTTGTATCACATTTCATATAAATGTAATCATACAATATGTGGTCTTTGTGACTGCTTTTTTCACTTAGTGTAATGTCATCAAGGGTATCCATGTTGTAGCATGTATCAGTACTTCATCCATTTTTCAAATGTCTGAACAATATTCCATTGTAGTCACCAATAATGAACGTTTGATTTATTTCCACATTTTGGCTGTAATGAATAAGACTTCTTTGAATATTTGTATACAAGTTTTTGTGTAGATATATATTTTCTTTTCTCTTGGGTATATTCCTCAGTAGAATTGCTAGGTCAGAGAAAGCTCTATGGATCATAGTGAGTCTATGTTTAAGTGTTTGAGAAACTGCCAGACAGTTTTCCAAAAGTGATTGTACCATTTTACCTTCCCCTTGTACACTGCTGGAGGTAATGTAAAATGGTAAAGCTATAACCTTTGAAAATGAAATTCTGAAGTGTTTTTTATTTATAGCTGTATTGCCCACTATGGTATCCACTAGCTACAAGTGGTTTTTTAAAGTAATAAAATTAAAAATTGAGCTGCTAAGTTATACTAGCTATGTTTCGGATACCCGGTAGCCACATTTGGTTGGTTAGTGGCTACCATGTTGAACTACACCGATAATTTCCATCATTACAGAAAGTTATACTGGAGAGCACTGGTGTATAAAAATAGTGGTATTGTGGGTTTATAACAGCATCTTTATTCCTGAGAATTCAGAGTATATCATCTATCTTCAACGTTATCCTGTAAGCTAGTTTCTACTACAGGAAAAAACTCGTGGGTTTTGAATGTACTAAATGAATCACATCATTCAATACACTGTTATATATACATTGAACCTAATATTCATTCAATACACTGTTATATATACATTGAACCTAATATAGTCTATGAAAAAGTTATTAGGATTGTCCCAGTGAACTTACTAACACTCCTTTAGTGTAATTTCTGTTGTAAGGCCCTGCATTTGGAGCTATGGTGGCAGAATGGATAAATGAATGTATAGAATATAATCAAGGTTAGAGTGTGCTAAGTATGTAAGAAGGTACTAAGAAAAGCATTAGGTGCTACAGCAATTTAGAAAAGAGATATTTTCTGGCTACAAAGAACTAAGGATGCTTTAAGGTGAAGGAGGCATTTTACCTGTGTTTTGAAATGTTTGTATTAGTAGAAGTTGGAGAACTTAATGAAATAATGAGAAATGATGAGAGCCAAAGAATAGGATTTAGAAAATATGGAAAAGAGTACATTCACTTTGACTGAATATGTCAGGGGTGATAGTATATGAAATAAAATTAGTAGAGTAGATTCTGAATTCTACTAATTCTAATGAAATTAGTAGATCCTGATTCTGAAGCCCTTAAAAGCTATGGTAAGACATTTGGACTTAATGTTCTATACTATATCATTTAGGGAGCCACTGAAAACGTTGTAGCTGAGCATTACTTGTGATAGAGCTATGTATTAGAGTTATCTAGCAACAGCAGCTGAATTCTCCAACTTTGAGGGCTTTTGAATAACAATAGTAGAAATCGTGGACTAGAAGTTAGTTGCAAGAAAATTACAGATACTAGATGTGACTGTCCTTGACTATAAGGAATAGAGAAGAGGGAACAATTACATAACTATGCCTGAATAGGATGATGATGCCATTAACAGAAATAGTGGTATTAAGAGAACAGACAGGCTTGGAAGGACAAATTTGTTTTTAGATATGTGGAGTTTGAACACTTGATAAAGACCATCAGATAGACTCATTCAATAAATAGTTGGAAATATGGATCGTTAGCTCAAAAGATAAAGCAAAGCTAGCTTATAAATTGGAGAATTTTCTACATTAAACATAATCATGGAGAAAGGAAAAAAATATGAACCAACTGCAGAAGATTAATTGACATGAGCAAGGAAACAGAAAAGTGGGAGGAGATTTAGGAGACTAAAGTTCCAAGAAGCCCAGGTATAATACAGCTTCACAAAGGAGAAAATTTGGTCAGCAGTTTAAATGCTGCAGATATATCAACGATTAAGATAGACCATTTTGCCCCTCTTCGTTCCGGTCATCCATTCATTCTGTCAGTCAAGTCTTGTTAATTGCAAATTTTCTGTCTGATTCTTTTTTTTTCTTTACTGGCTATCACTGCCACTGCCTAAGGACAGGTGGAGTCTTTTTTCTTCAGAACTGTTGCATAGCTAGATTGCTTTCCAGCAGTCTCTTTCTCTTTCTGTACATTTTTAATACCCGAGTTACATTTTAAAAGTTAATCCCATCTTGTGAGTTCCTGGCTTGGCAACTTTCAGGCCAACACATGAGCTCGTACCCAGAGCATAACCTTTTACCCTGCAATCCAGTCTACCTTTTCTCTCTCTCCTGCCTCTTTTATCCCTAGTTCCAGCTGCATGAAGCTGACTTGCCATACCTTATTTCCATGTTTTCCTCTACTCAGAATGTCATTTCCCTCTTAACTCACGTTTGAAGACTAAACCCCATTTACATTCTTTCCCTCATCTACTAGTTAACAGTCTAACTCTTCTGTAACACAATCTTGAACAGGGTTGGCACACTCTGGCCTGTGGCCCAAATCTGGCCCACTGCCTATTTTTGTATGGCTTACAAGCTGAGAACAGCTTTTACATTATTAAGTGGTTGAATAAAAGTCAAAAGAAAAAGTGTATTATGTGAAATGTGAAAAATTAGATGAAATCCAGCTTTACTGGCACACAGCCATAGTAATTTGTTTACATATTGTCTCTGGCTACTTGTATACACAGTAGCAGAATTGGTTGGTTGAAACAGAGGGTGTCTGACTCGCAAAGTGTTAAAATATTTACTGTCTAATATTCTAACTGAGATAGTTTTCTGACTCCAAACCACATATTTATTATGGCAGATAAAGCACGTAGAAGTCTTAGTACTTTTAATAGAACACCTTTTTAAGACCTTTTATTTATTTTCATCATATTAACTGGGAATAATTTAACCTATAGAAGATCTGATATTAATATACAATATATACAGTGTTAAAATTTTTCTGTTAACACTTGTTGACCATGGGGTCTTTTTTCTTCTTCTGTCTAATAGCACTCAATGGTAGATAACCCAAGACAATTGCCAAATTATCAGAGAAAAAAAATCATGTAGAATAATTTTAAAAATTCTGTCTTCAGATTGGGCAAAAATTGACATTATTTCATTTGGTGGAAGAACGCCTCAGTCCTTGTGATTCCTTGGAACCCAGAGATCCTTGAGGAAATAAGTTTGAGAATTAGGAATAGACTTTTTGTTAGAGTACCTTTGCTAAACTGAGTTTTTCAATGAGCAGGGATTATGTTTTGTTCATTTCTGTTTCTCTGACATTTGACATAGTACCAGGCACATACTGATCATTAATACAGTTGAATTAAGGACCGCCACAGAAAATTATACCTTAGGTACTTCGGCGTACTGTTAATAATTTCCATAGTTTTACTCCAGTGTCTTGAAAATTTTAAATCACGTGCTAGTTTTAGTCACTATTACTGTAATAAAGGTTTTATATGTGTTCTAAGTATTCTTTTCTCTTTGAAATTCTTGGGACTTAATATTTATTCACTTAAACCAAAATTTATTTTTATAAATATTGTCTTTCTTTTTTCTTTAAATTAGGAATCTGAAGAACTGTCTTCTGATGAAGAGATGAAAATGGCAGAGATGCGGCCACCATTAATTGAAAGTTCTATTAACCAACCCAAAGTGGTAGCACTTAGTAATAACAAAAAAGGTTAGATTTAAAGGAAAGCACTAAGAATAGAAATAACCTGAATAAAATTTAGTAATTTTTTAGAATAAATTTCATTAAATGTCGTCATGTTATTTAAAACACTTTTTAGTAATAATTTTTAAAACATGCCTTTCTAAAAGATCTATTCCTTATTGCTTGTGTTTTTAAAGAAAAATCTTGGTGGATCTTTTCTCTTTCCTCGTTCATGCAAGTTTACTTATGAGGCATGGACTTTATAGGCAAATCAGCCTAGATTATGATTCTGTCTCTCCACTTGTTTGCTGTATGATCTTTGAGCTACTTAATTTTATCCATGTGTGTAGGTCTAGTTAGACATGCAGTGAGGCTATTGCAGGATTTTGTGAATACTAAATGTATTGGATTGTTCAGTGTATTCAGATCTAGCACAGTACCTGATGTATTGCAGATGCTTGTTGTTTTATCTATCCCAGAACTTTTTTTTTAACACACCTCCCCCATCCCAGCCACTCGTACCATAGAATCTCAGACTCTTAGAAATGAAAGAAAACTTGAAGAGTATCAATCACTTCCCTTTATCCTTCCCTCAGTCCTTCCCACCAAATGCCTGAACATATCTACATTATCTCCACCAGAGATTTATCTATCCTTTGCCTTTATGGCATTAATGAAACTTACTGTCAAGTTGGCCTTTAAAGGATAGCTTGGAGTTTCATAAGAATAATGGTAGTGATATTTTTTGAGTACTTCCTAATTGTTACTTACTAAGAGTTTACATGTTATTATCTAATTGTCACAATTGTCCCATGATAAGGAGGTAGAAGAAGAGGGATATATCTAGGAAAGAACTTAAGTGCTATATTAACAGTATTTTAAGCATGCAGAATCCAAGGTAGGAGAAGGTATAGCTCAGTGGTAGAATGTGTGCTTAGTATGCTCAAGGTCCTGGGTTCAATTCCCCAGTACCTCCATTAAAATAAATAAAAAATAAATAAACCTAATTACCTCCCCCAAAAACAAAACAAACAAAAAATGAATTTAAAGAAAAGAATTCAGAATCCAAGACCCAAATACCTTAAAGTTGAAGTTACAGAGCCCCAGGAGCTACTGTTTTCAACTGTGTAGCACAGTTGTGTCAGTTGTGTAGACACAATCGACTACTTCAACTGAGATATTTGGAACAGCAAAAATATCCTTGATTCATAGAATCTCCTTTGACTGTGTCTATATGTAGTATTCCTATGATTTGGCTAGAATTGAGTTAAAAATAGCTTTTAGTGTGGTAAAGATTTTAAGTTACTATCTTTTTATCAGTACTTAAAAAATAGTACTTTTTATACTACCTACCTATAATGGAATATGAGTATTGTCTATTTCTGTTTTTTCAGTTATTATGAAACCATCTAACGTATCGAGAGTTCACTCAGTTCACTATTTACATACATTCTTTGAAATGACTTAAAAACTAAAGAGAATTGACTTTGTGAAAATTTCTTGAATTGTTTGGTGTTTGTTTTTTGATTGACTGCACTGCTCATTTTGATTGTCAGAATAGATGAAAATGATTCCATGCATGTATGAAATAATTTCTACCCCAGATAAGTTTACCAACGCTGTGAACTGTACTATGACTTTTTAAAACTGTAAATGTGTGGAAAAGCATATTTTCTAAAACTAACTGATGACCTTATAAAACAATGTGTGGAATCATCTTAAAACTAAACAAATTCTGAGTACCTCTCACATTGGTCATATTTTTAAAAAACGAGGTATCACTAAAAAAAAAAAATAACAGCAAAAGGTATCACTTTTAAAATTTTTTAATCTTTGTATGTCTTAGAATTGAATTTTGAGAGGTGCACCTCTGGTTATCTTATTATCCTTATAATTCTTTACCTTCTATATTGAACCAGGACAGTATAAAATGCCATTCGTCATCACTGGGAATTCTTCGTGGCTTTATCAAAGCTAAGGTTTTTTTTTGTTTCAGATGATACAAAGGATACAGATTCTTTATCAGATGAAGTTACACATAATAGCAATCAGAATAACAGCAACTGTTCTTCTCCATCTCGGATGTCTGATTCAGTTTCTCTAAATACTGATAGCAGTCAAGATACCTCACTGTGCTCTCCAGTGAAACAAACTCATATTGGTATTAATTCCAAAATCAGGTTTGTGAACATCTTAACAAAACAGTTTATTTGTATAATAAATAAAGATGGTAAGGCAAATAAATAAATAGGACTAAAACATAAAAGATTCCACAAATTAATATACAAATGATTCAGGTACTATATGATTTCTTCCCCATTTTACTGCTAATTATTTAGCTTTTATACATTTCCATTTTAAATTAGTCTTTTAAATGAGGGAGAAAAGATTTAAAATCTACTCAATTCTCTTCATTAAAAGATTGAACAGTTTTATAATATTTCTGGTCATTACCGCATAAACAGCCTGTTTGGAATGATTCAAGTTGAAGTGGGTATTTTTAGAGTTAGAAATGCAGTCACTTTGGGGGATACCATTAAAGGGTTCAGTCAGATATTTCTGTGTAGTGCCGTGTCTTTGGCTTAGACTTTAATTTGTAGGTCAAACTCTCTGAAACAAGATTTACTTCCTGTAGGCTTGAATTTGGCTGAGGTTTAAAACAATTTTATCATATGGCTCTCAAGAAATTTTGTTATCAAAGTTACACTATTACCATTTGACCTTGATGTTAATTTATCAGCTAGAGTGCTTGAAAGAAAGATCTGGGTTACTACTGAACCCAAGTTTATTGTATGAATATTGTTAACTATTTTTTAGAGTTAAATTGTTCTTAAATTCCAGGCATATTTCAGGCAGGTTTTTCTGTGTGTTGATTTGCATTGCTTTAAAAGGAAGATGAATTTTATGTCTTAAAATAAGCTTAACTATTATGTGGTTGTAGTTATAACTAATCATTTATATCCTCTGAATTTGAAGCTGAGATCCAGTGTGGTAAAATATTAATTTTATAACCCCTTAGATATTAAGACAGTGATTGATTTGTTGAGTAATAAAATTTTACTGATACTGTAGGGAAATAGTTTAGTACTTTTTAAATCATGGTTTTTTGTAATGAAATAAAAGCTAAGAAAGGGATATAGCCATACCTTTTTTTGGTGTATTTCTAATAATATTATCTGTTACCTAATGGGAAGATCAGTATTAAAGATTATTTGTTGAAACGTAACTTGAATATTTACACAAGAGGACACAAATATGTTTTCATATCACATAGTAGAAATATTTCTTCTAATTTTGGAATGCTGCATTTATAAATATTTGCCAAATACAATGTAGTCAAATAGAATGATTACATTCAGCTTCTTTTTTGATCTTCATATTTTGTAGGTCTTTGAGCGATTGTTTAGTTCTTTGTATAATTTCCTTATATATATATATGTTTGAATGTAATAATATGTACTTAGTTAACATGATTAATTCTGATTAATAATGTAAGGTTTTGGAATTATTTATATAATATCCCATGCTCTTTACTCAAGTGCTCAGCTTACTGGCTTTTCTTTCATATATCTGCCCATCTTTCAAGGATTTCACGTTTTAGTGCATTAATGAAAAGAGGCAGCAATGGAAGAGAATTATTTCATTACATAATCTCGTGTTTTTCATTGTTTAGCCCTATTTAATTGTGATAAAGTGGTTGATACTGATGAAAATTTATCTATAAATTTTAATTAGCATGTTTAACTTGTCTCCACTTAATATAAATATATATTATTTGACTCTTACAATATTTTTAAAAATTACAAGCTTGATAATAAATAAATGCCTTTTATCTGTGAGTCCCATCAACACTTATCTTTGTATACCTACACACGAGCTAATGAGCTAATAATGTTCCACATTACTAAGAAAACTGGGGTTTATGATGTTTGTGATAAAATTATCTTTGTTTTAGGCAAGAAGATGAAAATTTTAACAGCCTTTTACAAAATGGAGATATTTTAAATCATTCAACAGAGGAAAACTTCAAGGTTCCCGATAAAAAAGATTTTAACTTACCTGAATATGATTTGAATATTGAAGAGCGATTAGTTCTTATTGAGAAAGGTGTTGACTCAACAGCCACATCTGATGAATCTCACAAGTTAGATCATATCAATATGAATCTTAATAAGCTTGTAAATGATGATACATTTCAACCAGAGATAGCAGAAAGATCAAAGACACAGGATATAGTTCTTGGAACATGCTTTTTAAGCAACAGTGCTAAAGGAGAAGCCAAGCACTTGGAAAATGGAAATAAGTACCCTAATCTTGAATGCATAAATAAGGTGAATGGACATTCTGAGGAAACTCCACAGTCTCCTAGGAGGACTGAACCACATGATCCCAATTCTTCTGTTGATATGGGTCTTTCCAAGAGCACTGAAGATCTCTCCCCTCAGAGAAGTGGGCCGATTGGATCGGTTGTGAAATCTCATAGCATAACTAATATGGAGACTGGAGGGCTAAAAATCTATGACATTCTTAGTGATAATGGACCTCAGCAGCCAAGTGCAACAGGTAAAGTAGCATCTACTATTGATGGAAAAAATATAGTTAGGAGCAAGTCAGCTACGCTTTTGTGTGATCAACCATTGCAGGTATTTACTGGTTCTTCTTCATCTTCTGATTTAATGTCAGGTACAAAGGCAATTTTCAAGTTTGATTCAAATCATAATCCTGAAGAGCCAAATATAATAAGAGGCCCCACAACAAGTGGCCCACAGTCTGCACCTCAAATATATGGTCCTCCACAATATAATATCCAGTACAGTAGCAGTGCTGCGGTTAAGGACACTTTGTGGCACTCCAAACAAAACCCCCAAATGGATCATGTCAGTTTTCCTCCTCAGCGCCTTCCTAGATCAGAGAGTACAGAAAATCACAGTTATGCTAAACATTCTGCCAATATGAATTTCTCTAATCATAACAACGTCCGAGCTAATACTGGATACCATTTACATCAGAGACTTGGTCCAGGAAGACATGGGGAAATGTGGGCCATCTCACCAAATGACCGACACATTCCTGGAGCAACTCGAACTACGATTCAGCGACAAAGTAGTGTGTCCTCCACAGCCTCTGTCAATCTTGGTGATCCAGGTCCCACGAGGAGGGCTCAAATTCCTGAAGGAGATTATTTATCATACAGAGAGTTACATTCAGTGGGAAGAACTCCTCCAATGATGTCAGGATCACAGCGACCTCTTTCTGCACGAACATACAGCATTGATGGTCCAAATGCATCGAGACCTCAGAGTGCTCGACCCTCTGTTAGTGAAATACCAGAGAGAACTATGTCAGTTAGTGATTTCAATTATTCACGGACTAGTCCTTCAAAAAGACCAAATGCAAGGGTTGGTTCTGAGCATTCATTGTTAGATCCTCCAGGAAAAAGTAAAGTTCCCCATGATTGGCGAGAACAAGTTCTACGACACATTGAGGCCAAAAAATTAGAAAAGGTAATTAAACATGAATTTTTCATTCTCTTTATGAATTTACTAATTTTCTTTTAAAAAATTTGATACTTTGTTTTTTAAACAAGGTGAAACAAAATACTCCAATTACGGAATATATGCTTATATTCTAGAATTTTTCCCTTGGGTGAGAATAGAGGTCCAAGTTTAGACTTACCCAGATGAGATGATGATATAAACTTCTTTCTTTCACTTACTCCTTAGTGTTTTCTGATGGGCTTACATTCATTTTACATATTTATGTGTGTGTCTCCTTTAGATTGTGCCACAAATACTACAGTTAATACATGTATATACATGTTTATCTCTTAGTATTTTGACCACCTTCCCCTCATGTATTAATAATTGATTATGTAAATATGTGTACAAAAAGAACAATTTACTATATAGTTAACAGAATAACCAGAAATGTATTGTAAATGTTTATCTTTTACCTAAAAGATTTTTTTCCCAGTTCGTGTTATATGACTAACGCTGTCACTGACTGAGATGACTTCTGGCATGGCATTCACTCTTGACTTTCCTAAATTGCGTTTCTGACCTGTTTGAACTGAGGTGTCTGTGGCTCTAGCGTATGTAGTTTGGAAGTCATTGGTAAAATAACTTACGTTTGTGTTCAGCTTATAACTTTATGCATAGATACTCATTTTTAGAAATAGTTAAATAATTTTTTTAAATTATTCTATAAAACTGATATGTTAGTGCCACAGTTCTGTGGCCCAAGTGTATCAGGCATATTCTTTAAGGTTTGGCTTCATATTTCTTAGTGTATTTTACCTTAAGAATTATCTTAACTTTGTTTATTGAATATAAGACTTTTTAAAAACAGCTGACTATATACAGTCTCAATTGATCGTTATTTTTTTTTAATTCCTTTAGTCCAATTTTTCAGAAATCAGTGCCTAAAAGATGAATAATACCTTCTATCAGTTCACATTGAACCTCTGTAATTGTTAGCTCTTTAAATAGCTGATCCTCTGTAGCATTAGGTGACTTCATTCTCATCTATCCATTTTGTTTCAACAGTAACTCTGTACATACTGTTGAGGTTCTTTGAACTGTGTGCTTTAAGGAATTCGGAAGGTTCTTAAGCAAAGGAGTAACATGGATGTTTTGTAAATAAATTTCTGGCAATGGTGTGGAACTGGATTTGAGGAGGAAAAGGCTGTGGTTAAGTTGGTTGAGTTATGAGGCTGTCTAATGGTCCAGAGAACAAAATGGAATGAGAAATGTTTCAGTGGAATTGAGACAGAGGAACAAATTTGAGAGGCATTTCTGAAATAGACTTTATAAAAGTTTACTTCTAATTAGAGTATTCCTATAATCATTCATTGAGTGAAAGGTATTAAGCTTGAGATTGGTGCCTTGAATAACTGGTTGTTAGGAATGCCATTAACTGGATTTTGAGGAGGAATAATGGATTTGGACAAAGAGATGAGTTTGGTTATCATATTACTAGTTGACATCCCAGATGACTATTCTCCCACTGCTTTCTTGTCTGACAGAGATAGGCCTGGACTTCAGTAAATAGGAAGCAAGTAGCAGCCATCTCATTGTTCATTGTACTGCTCTGCTTTTTATGTTTAGAAATTTGCCACACAATTGATTGGAGGGTACATGAAAGCAGTTACCCAGTTGTGCCCACTGGTAATTTAGAGGTGAAAATTAATTCAGTAAAAGTAGGAAAAGCCTTGTTGAGGATACAGGGCAACATGATTTAGACTCCAAACTTGAAAGCATTGGTTGAAAATGGTGGAGGGTGATGGAAGATCTTTATTTGCTCCTCTGCATTTCCTCCACTCTCCTCTAAACCTAATTCTAATGGCATGGTAGACATTTGAAAAACTTCCTCAGGGGATTTCACAAAACCTGTCCTATGTCTAGAAAAAAAGTTACTACTTTGCCTAGCTGAGAGTTTAGTAGTAATACAGGAAGAGATAAGTTATTGAAGCTTACTTGGTTTTTTAACCTTGTGGTAGTAACCCCTCTTTCCCAACCCTCTAATAAGCTGTACCTAGAACACAAACATAAAATAGAGCTCACCTCAGAACTCTAAAGACTTACTGGATAGCTCAAGTGGTAGAGCACATACTTAGCATGCACAAGGTCCTGGGTTCAATCCCCAGTACCTCCATTATATATAATATGTGTGTGTGTGTGTATGTGTGTATATACACACACACATACACACACACACACACACACACACACACACACACACACACACACACACACACACAAACTCAATTACCTCTCCACCCCGCCCCAAAACAGAACTCTCAAGACTTATTTAATTAAACTAATCAGCAAACATTGAAAGAATAAAAATTTATTTCAAAATTGAGTTCTTAGAATATCAGCATTTGCTAATATTCCTTACTGAAAACTTAGGGAGCACTCAGCCATGTTCCATAATACTGCTCTTATACAGCTATTAGCATGTAATGAACAACAGTGCCCAAGACATATGCCCAGCACTTAATTGAGCTTTGTACAGTGTTGTTGTGTTGTGACAGGGTGCAGTTTTATGTGGATGTCTGTGTACAAGCCTGAACTCAAATTCAGACCTGTTTCTGAGCTTCAGCCTTCTTTCTCAGAGGAATGTTTACAAAAATCGCATATATTTTTCAAAGATGACAGAGAAAGCTTTGTTCCAGGATTGACATATCATTAAAAAAGGGTCAGTCAGACCACTCAAGTTCACATGTTAAAACTGTATAACACATGAGTGTGTGTTATTTATATGTTTCTGGGTGTGTGTGATTACGTGTATAATTTACTTTTACATTCTAATCAAATTTTGTGGAACCTCTGAATTGCCTTTGCCAAATTCTTATACTTTGTGAAGTGGTTTAAGGAAGTACAGGCCTGGCCTATTTAACTTAGCTTTTTCTTTAGTCGTTACTTTAGAATCCACAAAATAACTATAAGTGTACATTGTAATTTTACAGATCCTTTTCATTCTAGAATGTCATTAATATTTCTTGGTGTTAGAGATCAACTTCATAATCTGGATAAAGTATATATTTCCTAAGAATAACATAGAAATAATTGTTTTGGCATTTCGGTATTTCTTAATAACAAGCCATGACCAAAATATTGTTTCTCTCAGTTTGACCCTCAGACCTGCAGACCCTCAATGTTCAGGGACATGACTAAAACCCACATGGAAGAAGAGCAGTTAACTGAATAAACAAGCAGGAACAATGATAATCAGGCAGTGCGTTTATTGGAGTACATTTTTCAGGCATCTCTGAAATTAGCTATTAGGCTTTTATGTAAAATCAATCTGTGGAAGGATTCTGTCAGTGGTTCTTCAAGTTTAAGCAGTAAAGCCACCATTAACTTCTAAAATATAATACCTGTATTTGAACGAGAAAAAATTTTTACATGTACATTTTCTAGTTTTTTTTTTCCCCTGGTAATTGTGGAGCAGTAGGAGCCTTTTAAATGTTATATCCTAAAACTCTTCGTGTATGTGAACATTTTCTCTAATGTAAGACAGTTTTCAAAATGTGGAAGAAAATTTTTATCAAAAATTGCAGTAGCCAAGAGCCAGGTTTTGTTTTGTTTTGTTTTGTTTTGTTTTGTTTTTTTGAGCCAGGTATTTTTTTGCAAATATACTTTTGTGCTATATTGTGTGTTTAAACTCTTCATTTAATATGACAGAATTAATTTCTGTTAAATGAAGCAGACTCTCCAGAAACCCATTTTGACTAATAACTGGTTGTTGGTAAAATCTCTTTATAAAGAAATTAGTTTGTGCTTTGTGTATAACTGTATACATACAAATACATTAGTTCCTATTTTCTGGCAAACTTCTAGTAAGATATATGAGGAATAAAAGAAATAATGGCAATATAAAAGCAGCTATATGTTTGTACTTTCTTATTTGGTGTTTAAACAGGTGATTGGTTGGGTTTACATGTAATTGGTGTGTGTATATGTATGTTGTCATGTAAATAAATATATGGTAAATAGTGCCAATTTCTCTCAGTGGCACTGGAAATTCTGTGTTGCATGCTATTTCTGTGTGGTATTGGGGTTACTTTTATACATGTCTATGTATATAACTTGTCTTGTGAATTTTGCATGCTGCACTAATCTCTGTTAAATCTATCCCCTCTTTATTCAGAGCATGCTGTCAAGGTCCTTTAATTCCAATTTTACTGCTGTAAGCAGCTTTCACTATGGCAGCTCTAGGGATCTGCATGGCAGCCAAGGCAGTGTTGCCTTGAGTGTTGCAGACGGAAGAGGTTCTGGTGGGCACATATTTCGAGTGAGTACCTGTAGTAGACCAGTACTTTTAGTAAGAGTGAAAAAAAAAAACCCCAAAAACAAAACCCCACATTTTAATGTTTTAACTGTTCTAGAGAATACATTTTTACTGTGGGTTAAAAATCTTGATTACCTCCCAGTTCTTCCATGGCTTAGTTCTGAAACTTTCTGCAAAGCTGATTTAGGCTTTATCAAGTTTCTGTTGTCATAACTAGGGATGTAGTCAGAGCTCTTGCTTATGTAAAAAGGGGTGAGCAAGAGGAATAACCACCTGAGAGATTTTTTTAAAAATTATTTTTCTTGTCAGTGTTTTCCCTTAATTAAAGTAGTTTGCCCTCACTAACTCAAGGTTATAAGGCTATGCCATGCCGTAGTACACAGAGGGGTTGTGGGAAAGAATAATTTTCACTTTAGTGATTGAGAATTGGCGTATTAAATACCTGGAACTAAGTTTAATCACTATTTCCTGAAAATGATTAAATGTGAGCCTGGAGAAATTACAGTAAGTGCAGTGAAAAGGCAAAAATCCTTTATTACCCACAATTCAGCATAATCATCAGTAGGGAAGAAGAAAGGTTAATTTTTTTAATGAAAGTTAAGGGTACGGGATATGGACAGGGAAGGAGGAAGAACAGAATAATTCTGCAAGACTGTTTTACTATTTTTCTTTCCACAAAACTTGAGGTGGTAGCATGGTCTCTAAATAAATATTTCCTCTGCCCCTTTCCTTTCGTGCTTTCTTCCCTTACATAACCTTATTATATCCTCTCCCCCATATTTTAATTTACATATTGACTCTGTTTACTTCTGGGTCCTTTGCTTTTTCCTGAGCATCCCTTTCCCTGTCACCCCCGATCCCTACTACTTTTTAATACATTCCTGGCTTTCACTCTGTTGTATTGTAGGATAGGAGCAGCCTCTTGGATTCCCTTTGCTCTGGCTGGGCCTCACCTGTCTTGCTCTGCCCTCTGTCACCTGCCACCACCTAGTTTCCATGTTATGTAATAGTGGCAGCAATCATTTCGTAACTTAGCTGTTTGAAACAGGAGTGGGGGTAAAAACCAGGGGCTTTTATTAACTCAGGGATAACCTTTATAGTCACCAGGAATAACTGTGTTTCCCAGTTCTTGAACAGTAATATTTTTTGCTTGTTATTCTTAAATTCAGAACCTTTGTTTCTGATGCGTTTCACTTTTTCATTTGTAATGGACTTGTGCATTTACAGACATAGTTGTACATTCAGGCTTGAGTTTAAACTTCAAGCTGTGAGCTAAGTTGATTATTATGCATTCTCAAAAACGGAGAAGGAAAATAAAATACTCATTGTGTAAACACCCAAATTAGATCAAACTACATCTAAAAACGCTAAGCCATGGTTTGAACTAGCAACAAACTGCACGTGATAGATCTGTTGCAGGTGTGGATTCTAAGACTAAATTATAAACCCTTAGATTTATGTATTTATGTATGTATCCTGTTGCATATCATAATGAAGTAGATCTCGGATTATTTTTCAACATGATGATCTTGTTTGCATAGCTATATTGCGAGCCATATTCAATTTTGAAAGTAACAATCGTGCTATTTATCACAATGTCTTTAGTTTTCTCAAATATACTTAGATGTGTTTAGAACTAAATTAAGATGAAAAATAGGCATCTTATTTCCCAACATATTTAAAAGATATATTCAGAGATAATGAGATATTGAGTCTGTTTTTTTCCTCTAAAGGTATCAGTGAGACAAACTATGATATAAAGATATAATTTGATCTTTAAAAATATGAACTCTAGTTAATTAAATTTAAAAGCATTTTACCAGACCAGTGCTTTTGAAAATATTGAGCTAATATTAGTATAATAGAATTAAGCTAAAGCTAGTTCTATAAGACCTTATGTTCATTGATATTGCTCATCATTAATGAGAAATTCTCGGGTGATAGTGTGCTGTTAAAAGAACAGCAGTTAATTTTTTTTACCAAAAAACTTTTTGTAGCGCTCAACAGGAGTATGTGTATTTTATTAGGACTCTTAACTTGGATTAATAACTAAATTTATTGTTCAAAATGTTAAAAGCTAGGTATTACTGTAAATAAAGCTAAAAGCATTATAAAGAAATAGCTTAATAGTATATTCATATATACTTTTCACACATTATAAGAACAAATTTTGCCATGCAACTTTGGAAAGCTGTTTAAGGTACTAATTTTTTTTTTTCAGTTTCATTGAGATATAATTGACATATTAGTCCAAGTTGTACATCATGATGGTTTGGTATATGTATATATTGCAAAGTGATTACCACAGTAGGTTTCATTAACATCCATCATAAAGGTACTAAATATTGATGGCAATTATGATGGTAATGTTTGATTTAGTTCTTCATCTTTCCATTATCTAGTAACATTTTCTCCTAGTCTCCTCGCAAGTGTCATCATCATTTTCCTTTCACATCTTAAAGATCATTATTTGTTTATTTTTTTATTTCCTCCTCATCTGAAGCATCCCCAGACATCCTGTCCAGGAGATCCTTGTCAAGATGATATATTCATTTCAGGACAGCAGAACTACTCGTCAGCTACACTTAGTCACAAAGATGTTCCTCCAGACAGCTTGATGAAAGTAGGTGCTCAGGAAATCAAGTAGTATCTGTGAGCTTACTGTGTTGTATCGCTTTTGACTAGAAGTATCATGTACGAAAATACTTTTTGAGGACTTTTCCCTCTTGAATACTAAGATTCTTTTTTAAATAATTGAGGAATATGAAATAAAATTTCACTCTGCTGTTCCTCAGTTATTCCATGATTTTTTTCCACACTGAAGAATCATTTTGTTATTTTTGGATTTCTATAGTATCACTTACTTATTTTGTCATGTGAATCAAAGGCTTTTTGGCATTCTTGATAGTGAAACTATTTGCGGAGTTAAATATGAACCTATCTTAAATTCTTCACTGGAGGATGTTTTATGATTACCAAAGACATTTAACATACTTTCAATGCAATTGGAAATTACCTTGAAAGACTTTTGTATGTGGTAGAATGATGGTTGTATTCTCATTACTTTTATAACTAAAGCATCACTCATTTAGAGTTTACTTTTTTTTGTCACCAATGCCAGATACATAGTTCTGTAGTATTCTCCTCAGCTGTTCTTTCTCTTAACTAAGCCCATATCTCTAGTACAACCAGATAAAATTGTGAAATACAGTTAGGTTATTATATAAACATTTACATTGTTCTTGAGAGTAGGAACCCAGCCATGTAAGTTTGTACGTATCTACTTATTTTACTCTTTTTCCACTATTTTTCTTTTAATTGAGCTCTGCTATTCAGTTTTGGGGGGGGTTTTTTGTTGTTTTTTTTAATATCCATTTTGTAGTTTGGGCTAACAGAATAAGGTATCATCACATTTCCGCAAAGGTGATGTTTAAGTCTAAAATTCAATCTCAAAAAATGAGAGGCTTTAAAGCAAAGATATAATCCTTTAACAACAACAAAATAATCTGGAGTTTTTTGTTTAGCTTGTGAAAAATAAAATAGAATGTCAAGGTTTAATTTTTGTGATTAACATTCTCTGGAAATATCTACAGAGTTTTAAAATTGCAAACTGATAAACACATACACATGCATGAGGAATAAATCAGTTTTCTCCTGCATTGATGGATTGGTTTTTTTTAACTCTAGAAAGGAAGGAATAAAGGAAGAAATTTGTACTCAGATTGTGAAAAAAATTCTACCCCAAAACTTGTTACTTTCATTCTGAAGAAAACCAGCGAGTGTGTGTGTGTGAGATATTAACTATAGTATGGGGAAAGATGACCTTTTAATGGGCTTAAATTTTAATTTAGCATACTATTTACCATTTGAACATTTGGTTATGGTTGCAGAAAAGCAAATAATTTAAAATACAGATATAACTTTCATTTGAAGACTTTAAAGAGTGACTCTACAGCAAGCACTCAGGTCTAGAATTAAGACATTAATACCGTTTTTTCTTTTAAAAGTGTAAAATTTAAAAAATAGTATACATGGCATGATATTGTGAGATTTAGAATGTTAAGCTCTAGTGCTTTTGTAATGCTCCAAGAAGAGCCAAATATTTGTAATAAGACATTATTGTTGGTCATTTTAAGACACTTCATGTTTTTCTTAGATGCCTTTGAGTAATGGACAGATGGGCCAGCCTCTCAGGCCTCAGGCAAATTATAGTCAGATACATCACCCCTTTCCTCAGGCATCTGTGGCAAGGCATCCCTCTAGAGAACAACTAATTGATTACTTGATGCTGAAAGTGGCCCACCAACCTCCATACACACAGCCCCACTGTTCTGCTAGACAAGGCCATGAACTGGCAAGGCAAGAGGTAAGAATAATCACAATATTTGACATACGAGACTAGCTTTTAATGTATTTTTTAGGTTATTTAATTTTACCAGTAAATCCATATAGAATTTTAACATAGTTTTTACCATTTTGTTTAATGGTCTTCTTTCATGTTAAGTTTATATGGTGATAAACTTTGACAATATGATTCCCCCATTCTGATAAATTGACATAGGATGTAGTATTTTGGGGGCATAATTTTTGTTCCCTAAGGTGGTTGTTTTTCTAAAACTGGTTGATGATACTCCAGTAATCAGACCTTCTTCAAGAATATACCTAGCAGACCATTAAACTTGAATGGTGTATTATAGTTCACTAATTGTTATGTGACACTCAGCTTTTGAAACTGGGCTATAGTCTCCAAACTGCTTTGAGAATTAAATCTTACACAATATTAAAAAGTCATCAGTCACATATTTATATACTTTGATAGTTTATTGATAAAATATTATTGGAATCATAGAGAACAAATGCTTCATTCTTTTTTTTGTTTTTCTGTCCTCTGAGGAAAAAGAAAATGATACATAACAAAAGTTTCATTCTTGCATCTTTTTCTGTAGCTTAGTTATAAAATGTAATACCAGTTGATTATTAATCCCAGCTCCCTTGAAGCATATAAACAGATTGAGGAAATGAGTTAATATCCAGCAACCACCCAGGGATCTTTTAGATGACTTATGAATCACGCAATAGTCAGAAATACTATGTAATCTAAGTGTTTCACAAATGGAAATTGATAATACAATACATGTTTTGTGTGTATGATCTATGTCATTCAAGTTCGTGATGTCCAGAAAATATGAAGTCAACATTAATTGGTTGCTTATCTTCATAAGATAGCAGTAGATTAATTTAGGAGCTGTGCTTTATAATCCCAGCTGTGCCTTTAACTTACTAACTCATTAACATAATATTTCATGTTGTAGTTTCATTTCATCTGCCCAAATATGTATTTTAGGTGAATTCTTACATATTTGTGTTTTCTTGAACTTAATTTACCGGTATTTAAATATGGATGTTATTGTAGCTTTTTCTGATACAGGAATAAGTTTATTTTCATATTAACTCAGATTCGAGTGAGAATTGAAAAGGATCCAGAGCTTGGATTCAGCATATCAGGAGGTGTTGGGGGAAGAGGAAACCCATTCAGACCTGATGATGATGTGAGTTTTGTTTATATATCCTTGAAATATCCATTAATTTTTATTTACTAATTTAATGCCTTTTATGCATAAGTAAAACTTTATAGATATTCCTATAAATCTAGACAGACATCGCCTTTTGATTTCCCACTATACTGGTTAGCTTTTTGTTTTGAAATGTGATCAGTTCGGATTGAGGAATACAAATTTAACCAAAAATTGTAAATGTTCATATTGTGAAGTGATTTTTAATTGTTATTACTTTCTTCACACCTTATATAAATAACTATTTATCACTTTAACAGAAATCACTATACTAAAGAAAGAAATTACCAGAAGCATAAATAACATAGCATTGTCACAATATTATTCTGAGAAGACAGGGAGAAAACTTGTACCACAATTCAAGTATTTGTATACTATAAAAAGAAAGACTACTCTTTCGTACTCTTTTATTTATGCATACTGCTTTCCATTACATAATTATCTTTTTTGTTGTTCTTAAAGGGTATATTTGTAACAAGAGTACAGCCTGAAGGACCAGCATCAAAATTATTGCAACCAGGTGACAAAATTATTCAGGTAACTAAAGATACATCTTTTTATTATTTTCTTTATTTTTCATTTTATAACATCTGCCCTCCTCATCAAGGAATTATTAAATGCCAGATTTGAAAGTAAGCATTTTATGAAGTTAACTTCAAATATTTGTGAATGAAAACAGTGGCATTTTTTACAGGCTGTTCTCTAGTGCTTTCAGAGTTTAAAACATTTCCCCGTTGTACCTTAGAAAGTCATACTGATATTTTTTAATACCTCTAAGCATTTTGCTGAAGTTCGGGAGTGGTGTAATAAGATGATGAAAGAATCTCCTTTGTGTGTTATGAGAATTTAAGGATTTAATTAATGAGAAGCACTTAGAACAATGTGTTTGGTGTATAGTAAAACCTCAATGAATGTCAAGCTTCAATGATAAGAAGTGTAGTGTTCTTAGTCTGGTGGCTCCTGGACAGTGGGAAGACTGGCCTTGACCTCTGCTACTCTTAACAGCGTGGAATCTCCACTGCACACTGGTTCATACACACACCACCGTGTCTGACCCTGTGTCTTAGACAATTGCTTCTTAATGTCAGCTTGCTATATAGGAATCATCTGAAAATGTGGGCAAGATACAGGTTCCTGGGTCCCACCTTCAGAGCTTTTATTTCCATAGACAGGGGTAAGGCTCAGGAATATAGATGTTGTTTTAAATTGCCAAAATGATTCTTTCTTTCTTCCAGGTTTGTGGACTACCTGGCAGAAATTTAAATGCACAAATGCAAATAAACTACCAGGAAATGTTTGGGGTTTTTTAAAGTAGTTTTCTTCTTTCTTCTAGGCTAATGGCTACAGTTTTATCAATATCGAACATGGACAAGCAGTGTCCTTGCTAAAAACTTTCCAGAACACAGTAGAACTCATCATTGTACGAGAGGTTTCCTCATAAGAACTGTGGACTGAAAAACGGGAGAGTCAGCAAGATTTATTGGAAGATACTTGTGGGGGAAATTAATATTTTGACTATTTTTATATATAAAGAAGAACTCAAATTATGTTCAAATTTGTACATTAATGAAATAATGGAACTTGTGGTTAGAGGGAAAGAACCACTGTACAGTGTATAGGGGATACTATGAATTCATACCATATAAATCTTCTCGTTAGGTTTTTAAACATAGCAGTCAAGGCTACAGAAACAAACGTATGTTGTTTTTGTATAGATTGTAGGTTTATTTTTGGATTTCCTACACATGGTTGAACTCTGTGCAAGGCTCTAGTTAGCCTTGGTTGTAGCCCAGAGACAGATGGCAGAGCTGTCTATCTCATAGCTTTTATGCCTTTGTTTTTATTCAACTGGTATTAATGTTTTTCTGCTGAAAACTACTTTTTTTTAATGTGGGCAAGAGATTTGAAGCGTTGGCTTTTGCTATGTGCATATTGAATTGAAGAGTGAGTAGGTGAAGGTGGTGCTGGTGGGTTCACTTTCCAAGGCCAGATTAAAACAGTTATTTCCTATAAAAATCTGGAAACAAAGAAATGGGGGGGGAATAAAAGCTCTTACTGTGGTATTATGGATAGAATAATGCAATAAAAATGTAATGTCTTTTTAAAGAAATAAAAACGACAATAATTTGCATTTTAGGAGCTCCACAGGATCTGTTCTTGTCATAGCCATTGACTATTACATTTGCTACTATGATTCAATTTTTAATTTTTTAGTCACAAGAAATTTTTAACTACTGTAGGTGCATATCCATGGATTTTCTTTTTCTTTCTTTTGTCCATGCATTTTCTGTGATATGGAAATTCCCTTTGATTTTTTTCGCAAATGGTGGTACTTACGGTCTGTTTTATAACTAGAACTCCATCTTAATCTTAATTTCTAATTTTTATTTTAAGCAACGAATGAAATTAAAATGGCCAGTTTTAGGATTGTGTTGCTATAACACAAAATGTAAGAAGTTTTAGGAAAGCCTCTTGATTTTGTTTGGCCTCACATGGCCTTGGTAAAGTAAAAGGAAACAGTACGCATGGAGCTAGGAAACCAAAGCAAGTTTGTGAAACTGGCACAGTGATAGAGAATTGCTGTGGAGAGTTGTAGAGCAAAGGGATGGGTCCTTGAGGCCTACCAGTGTGTAAAGGTGTTCGAATAAAGGGCTGTTCCTAGAGGTAACATTAAATGTGAACTCGACACTTCAGAGTCTTTAAAGGGTTTCTAAGTGTATCAGTGTAATAAGTGTTTTACCACCAACTGCCTTCGTTCCTTGTTAGTGTAACAAATATTTGATGGAGATTTATTAATTTTGTTTATTCAGACCATCAATTTTATTTGTTTTTGTTCTGTCTATGTAATCAAATAAAATTTGAGTAACATGCAATGGTAAGAATTAATGCATGGTTATTTGGACCAGAACAAAGTGCCATAGAAGACCAAGAACTGTTTTTAGTCGAGGCTAGTCTGGAGCCTTTCATTAGAGCAATATTCAGTTATTGCAATTCATTTTTAATTACTAAGAAATATAATTTTGGAATTTTTAGTCTGTTATGCTTTGTTTTTCAACCTTGTTTTAATTAAGACTTTTATAGGACTAGCAAAAACAGCAATCTGCGTTATTTTTGCAAAAGTGAGTTGGACTCGTTCGTTTCTTGCTAGTCAGAGTAAATAGGCAGTACTTTTAAAAAGATGTGAACTCAAAAATAGCACTTCTTTCAAGATGTTATCAATTGGTTATTGTACTGTATAGTTTTAATAATATTGATTGAAACCCTTTAACAACTCTTTGTAAATTTTAACTCATTTTAGTTGATTTTCAGTACTATTTACATAGGAATTGATTTTTATAGATATAGTAGATGAAATGTGCTGTATTTTGATAAAATTCATTTATTGTATGTGTGTTGTAATCTCTAAAAAAAGAATGACAAACAGTTCTTTAAGACAAGCCTTGGTGTTCCCTTTATTCATAGTTTATTTTAAAATATTAACTTTGACATTCTAAAATTATTCCCATCATTTTTTATTGGTTTTAATCAATTTTTCACAGTCACATTCTGCTTTTAGCAAGGAATATATCAAATACGTATAATTATGACATTTTCAAATTTCTTACCTTGAATCAGATACACAGACTATAATTTTGGAAAAGGAAATAAGCCACAAAGAACAATTGATTCATCAGTGATCTAACCTTTTAGTTAGTTGTCTGCATATTATAGTGAAATATTACAAGTAATGCAAGTGTTAAATGCACTAGTATTTTATTCTAGTTAAATAAATTTTTAACGTTCTCGTAACACATAAAGTCAAGTAAGAAAGTTTGCTACCAAGATGAGTAAAGTGACACATGATATAAAAAAACGAATAGCAAAATAGCTTTCTCATAAACTAATAGCCAGAGTTTTCATCTCAAATACTGGAAAATTAAAACTAAACAATAAGAACTCTTCATTAGAATTTTTGTTTTGGTAATGATAAAATTTTTAAATTTGAATAAAAGTAATAATTTAAATCTTTTGAGGAAATAGAAAAGACATTTTTAGTTTCTATATTACTGAGTAATTTGTAGTTAAGGCCCATACCGATGATTGACGTACTTATTCTGAATAACTATTATGTAGCAAACCATCAAAACCAAAACTGTCATATTTTTTAAGCCTTTAAAAATTATATGTCCAGTACAGAGTTGTTTACACAAACTAAAGTTTTAAGCTGATTCATTAAAGAATCATCAGTTTCTCTGAGTCCATGAAATTCTAAAACCCCCTACATATTTATTTTATAAATATTTTTCTGACCTCTTGTTAGACTTGAAGATGTGTATATACTTGAAAATTCTTTAAATACAAACATTGCCATGACCAGAGCTAAACTTTTTAAGTAATTGCTGTGCTTAAGAGAAAATCCATTTAGCAGCTATGTAATATTTTTATCAATCGGCATTTATAAAACATTCCAAATTTTTGTTATATATAATCTAGATTGTTTAAAGTAACAGCAAATAGGTAATAAACTAATGCTGTTTAAAGATGTGTGATTTGTTTTATGAAATTCAAGGTGAGAAGAATTGTCAAAGAAAGAAACAACTGTTTTCTTGGACCATTTATTCCCTTGTATTTCTGGGTATGGAGAAAGTGTAGGTTTACCTTAAATTAATGTTTTTTTTACTTCTGAAGGAAGCCATTAGGATAGAAATGTTTTTTAGTTCGAGATCAGTCAAGTATTTGAAAGGGTATTTTTTTCATTCTTTGTTGAAATTCTTATTAGTTTATCTGTTTGGTTTAATGTACAGTAAATAGATTTTTTATGAAAGATATTGAGATCAAAACTAAAATTTTGTTTCATCAAAAGCATTAATGAATACACATAATTGATGATGTACAAAGGAACAAGATACTACACTTGGTAACCTAGATTATATAAGCAGCCAGCTCAAACTTGTAGTTATTCTCCTTGTTACTAGCAGAAATCCAGAAAAGGTTGACCATCTTCTATCTACGGCTACCATTTCTTTACCTCTGCAGAATGTTTAAGCCCAGGAGTTAGCAAACACAGTCATTTACAGTTCGGGGAAATTCTTAAGAAAATGTTATTTTCCTATTAGGACTTAATGAAGCAATTTGCAAAATTAAAACATGTGGTCTCCAAAATGTACAGGCTTACCATCTAAGCACCTGAGAAGCCCATTCTAAACTGAAACCGTTTATGTTGGGAGGATATCTCAGTAGAATCTCCTCAGGTTTTTAGAGGACGATTAAGGTACTCCTACGCCTCTAGATAGAATTCTTAAGAAAGAGGCTGAAAAATGATCCTACTGTTATAATTCTTTTTCCAAATATAACACCTAGGGACAATTATGACTGGCCCATCTAACTTCTCAATCAGCCCTCAATCTAATTTCAGAATGAAATATGAGAAGTTCATGTATCCCTGGTAAATGAAGAAATACAAGCTATAAAATTATGCCTTCCTGCCCCACTCCAACCCTGTGATTCACAGAGCTATTTTTGTTTTGTGTGAAAATTATTGTCCATAAATATTTTTCCTGAATCGACCTTCTTTAAATCTAAGCACAATCTAACTACTTTTGTTCCTCTGAGGCAAAGCTGTAGAAGGGTCTTTCTTTATGTGCTTGCTCTTCTTCCCAACTAGTTTCTTTGCCAGAAAACTTAAAGAAAAATAAACTAAAGTTGAAGAAATCAAATAAAAATTAAAATTGAAGAAAAAATATGTGGAACATGAGTTTTTAGGATGGACGACTGTAAAGCTCCCATCTTCATGAAGGACAAAACCTAGTACTCTCTTAGAACCAATACCATTCCAGAATGGATATTAAAACATCTTACACATTTGGATCATCCTTCAAAGGAGCATTCATTTTCTCAAGAATAGGAGGAACTATGTGTAAGCTTAATTCACAAAGTAAATTGTTCAAGGTATACTGGCCCATGCTTCAAGCTCCCCTTCCGGTCCATATCCCTAGAAGTGACAAAAGATGATTATTTAATATTATGATAGGTAAAAGTATTTATTTCCCAAAGTATTTATTTCCCAAAGGAGTACACTTGATAGATAAATTTTGAGGAATTCTTGGAAGGCCTAGGGCAGATGGGGCCAGAAGATTCTACCACGAAAGGTGAATTTGGCTTCAGGGATGCCTCTAAAGTAGAAACAGAACAATGGATCAAGGAATAATTCTACATAATTTTCAAAATATACAAGCAGCTCATACAGTCAGTAAAAAGAATCAAAAAATAGGCAGAGGACCTAAGTAGACATTTCTCCAAGGAAGACATACAGATGGCCAATAGGCACATGAAAAGATGTTCAACATTGCTAATTATCAGAGAAATGCAATTCAAAACGAGTGAGGAATCACCTCCCACTGGTCAGAATGGCCATCATCAAAAAGTCTACAAATAAATGTTGAAGGGTATGGAGAAAAGGGAACCCTTCTACACTGTTGATGGGAATGTAAATTGGTGTAGCAACTATGGAAAACAGTATGGCGGTTCCTTAAAAAACTAAAAATAGAGTTGCCATACGATCCAGCAATCTGAGTCCTGGGCATATATCCAGAGAAAACTTAATTCCAAAACATACATGCACTCCAGTGTACATAGCAGCACTATTTACAAGAGCCAAGACATGGAAGCAACCTAAATGTCCATTAACAGATGAATGGATAAAGAAGATGTGGTGTATATATGCACAATGGAATACTACTCAGCCATGAAAAAGAATGAAATAATACCATTTGCAGCAACATGGATAGACCCAGGGATTATCATACTAAGTGAAGTAAATCAGAAAGAAAAAGACAAATAACATGATATCATTTACATGTGCAATCCAAAATATGACACAAGTGAACTCATTTACAAAACAGACTCACAGACAGAGAAAAAAACTTAGTTACTAAAGGGTAAAGGATAGGGTGGAAGAGGGATAAATTGTAAAAGAATAACAAATTCTAGTGATGGTTGGGGCACTGTATCATAAGAAACTGGTTAGGACTACTACCTTTTTTATGTCAAGCAGTGTGTAGGAGATGTCTGGCACAAGGCAGGAGCAGTGAGTGTGGATGTGTAGGTTTGAAAGAAAAACCAGTACAGCCATTTTGAAGTGGCAGAGCTTACCAGTTCCATGTCCTTCCCTTTACCCACACCATCAGTGTGGGTAGTTTGCAGTAAGCAGGTAACCTGAGACAAGCTCATACTAAGATGGCAACAATAGTTGCTGAATAGTTGAAGAAAAACAACACTATAAAGAGAGTCACTGAAGAAATCAATATTTAAAAGCAGTGTCTTCTGATGGATCAGTGAGAATGTTGAATTTGCAAAGCAAACTTACGAATGTATTTAAATATCTTTATGATGTAAAGTAGAATTTGTCACAAAATGAACAGCTGTGCTGAAGAGTAGGAAGTACATGTCTAAAGAACAAATCAGCTCTCTAGATTGGATTCCATAGAATGTAATGCCAAAGAATTCAGAAAAGTCTTCATGTTTCAGCGTGGATCCAGTAGGAATCTAAAGGAGAAGGGAAAATACAGACACAGAATGAGAAAAAAAGAACATTTCTAAAGCTGAAGCTCAACCTAGGTCCTCAGACCAAATGGGTCCCTTCGTAACCACACAAAAACTAACATGCACACACTTCTAAATACATATCCATGAAATTTCAGATCAGGTATAAAGGACGCCCTACAAAATTCCAAAATTTGAAGGAAATCACTTGCAAAGTGAGCTTAATCAGGTTGACTTCACAATTTTCATCAGCATGGTTGAATGCAAGGATACAGTAAAGAAATAGATCCAAAACTTTCAGGTTATTTAAGTCAGAGGGCAGAATACAGTTTCAGGAACTCAAGGTTTCAAGATTTACCTCCCACAGAGCATTTTCATAAGATTGTACCAGGGGATGTATTGGAACAAAGTGAAAAATTAATCTCAAAAGTAGATTTGGGATCCAAGAAATAATGTGACCCAAATCACTTGTAGTGGAAATGAGTGTAATTAGTATTGATAGTAAACAGTGTAGATGTAAAATACCAGATCACTGCAAGTGAGAAGAGAATTACACTTTTTCTAAAAGAAACTCTCCATATTGGTTAATTTTAAGTTCTGACAGAAAAATTGAAGTTGGTGAATAATGATTATACAAAGAATAGATATATAGAATTGTGTGTGTTCTTTATTTTTACAAATAAATGCAATAAGCTATAGTTTTCTTGTCATACAATGATGTATATACGTATAGTTTG
The DNA here is from genome assembly GCF_048773025.1 of Camelus bactrianus. Lineage (NCBI taxonomy): Eukaryota > Metazoa > Chordata > Mammalia > Artiodactyla > Camelidae > Camelus > Camelus bactrianus. Next base: position 45,750,996 of record NC_133541.1, read on the forward strand.
ACTCCACTGCATTTGACTTACCATTTTTATAGTGATGAAGACCTCAGATGCCTCAACTTGACCTCCCTGCTGCCGTAAATACCGCAGTGGTGAGTATCCTCAGTCATGTCATTTTTTTGAACCTGTGTGAAAATTTCTCCAGAATACATACCTAGGAGTACAATTTCTAGGTCATAGATAATATTAATTTCAACGAAATACTGCTAAAGTACTTTCCAGAATGTCTGCCCTTGTTTATATTCTCACTAGCTAAACATTTCCCCACATATTTGCAAACAGCATTATGTGTCTTTCTAATTTTTGCATGTTTGATGAATATAACATTTTATTTTGACATTGGTTTGAATTTCATTCCTTTAATTACTTACGGGTTTTACAAGTACATACACTTGTTCACCATTAAGGTTTACCCTTCTGTAACTGTCCTATTCCCTTTGCTCATTTTTCTGCTGTTTCTGAGGCTGGTTTGCAGTAGTTCCTTGTCTATTCCAGGTACTAGTCTCCTTTCATTTTAGACATTGCAAGTATCTTCCCCCAGTCCAGACTATTTAACTTTTTTGTGGTATCTTTAAAAAAAAAAATTTCAAATAGACAGAGACAAGTCTATCTTTTATGCTTTGCTGTTCTTGTCTTCCTCACTGCTGAGTCAAAACGCTGTTTTCCCACATTTACTTCTATTATCTATATATTTATTATTAATATTTAGATTTTAATCCATTTGGAGTCCACCATGGTTATTTGGTCTAAAGTTGGGATGAAGTCCCGTGTTTTCTCTGTATCATTTAGTAAACAAATCTCCTTCTTTCTATTAGCCTGTGATGCACTCTTTATTATATATACAGTCCTTATGCATATGCAGACTTTCTGAGCTCTCTATAGTATTCGTTTGGTCTGTTTTTCTGTTCTTACATCTGTACCATTTTTTTTTCCCAGCCAATTTGAAAGCTTTATAAAGAACATCCATCATCTAGATTCTTCCATTAACGTTTTTCTATATTTGCTTTTATGTACTATGTTTCTTTTGTAACTAAAACCGTATCTGGCTTGACCACAAGCTTTACCACATCAGCTGGAGGGCTTGTTGGGCCTCACCCCACGGGCTTTTGATTAAGCATGTCTGGGTTGTTTCCCAGGAATTTCCATTTCCAGCAAGTTCCTAGGTGATGCTGATGCTTATGGTCTAGGGACTAGCACTTAAGAGAATCTTTATCTTACAAGATGTCTCCCCTTTTTGCTCTTGTTTTTCAAAATTGGCTCAGGTGTATGTACATTTTAATTTTTCTGTGTACATTTCAGAGTTAAGTTTGCTGGTATTGATTGTTCTGGCCATGTTGGATTTATCATCCCTCCTGAAATTACAAGAAACAGACAAACTATTTGAAATAATGATTTTCCACATACTGGGCATCAGGCAGTGAAGGACAGTGATCCCTGAGGGATGGGGGGGAAAAAGAGAGGTGAACTCATTGACTGTCCCCAGCTTACTACCTGAAGAGTATTTCTTCGTAAGCCATGGAGCATTGGAGAGGGGAGCTCAGGCAAGCCAGGCAGACTCCCTAAATCGATGAGCTGGAGCTGAGAGTCCAGGGACACCAAGGGAAGTGTAGTCACAGGGCAGAATAATGAAGTGGAGATTGCTGCACAGAGCGGGGAGAATTCCAGAGATTCAGCTGAGTTCTGATCAGCATGTGTGTAAGGAAAATCCTCAGGGCAGGATAAAGAACTGCCTGAAAAGATTTGAGGTAAGAGTGCCCAACACTTGTAATGACAGTACCCTGTGCTCACAAAAAGTGAGTAAAAATGCCCTTATCCACCAGCATGTGTGGAAAAATCTCATTATTCACAGACATCAGGTAGAGTACCCAGAAGAGTCTTGCCTCAGTAATGGGGAAGAATTAGCCATAGATTAAAGATGGCTACAGTCCACTGGAATTGATTATTTGTCTAGTGGTATGCTCCCTAAAGTTCAAATAAAATTGTACCACTCACTGCTCTCAGAATAAAGTCCTTTGCATGACATCAGTAGTCCTGCCTGTTACACAGCCTTTCCAAGTGACGTTCTGGCCACTCTCAGGTCTGATGGAAGGGAGTGGGGCACTCTTCCTATCCTCACATCTAACAAGCCCCACCAGGGCCAGTATTAATTGAGGGGGTCTGATTCAAGGCAGTGGAGTGAGGTCTGGGGGAGGGACTTGGGAAATACGCTTCTAGGCACAAGGCCAAGATTTAGGCTCTCAAACAGGCTCCACTCCAGCCCTGTTGGGTAGAAGTAGAGGGGTCATGGGAAGCAGAAGTAGACACTGAACTATGGCTAGATATATTAGGTTTCTATTGCTCTGACTGCAAACTTACCATTTAAAACAATACGCATATATTATGTCACAGTTTCTCTGGGTATGGAATCCAGGCACAGCTTGGCTGGGACCTCTGCTCAGGGTCCCACAGGCTACAGTCAATACAGCAGGTCTGCAGTCTCATCTGGAGCTTGGGGTCCTCTTCCAGCCTCATTCAGGTTGTTAGCAGACATAAACAATTTTATTTGAACTTTAGAAAGATCACTCTGCTGTATGTAAAACAAATGGATAGCAGTAGCAGGGATAAGAAGGTTAGTTAGTGACATGGTTAGAAGGTTGTTGTAAAGTCCAGAACAGAGATGACTTTGGCACCAGCCAAGGTACTGGAAATGGAAGTTTAGAGAAGGGAATAGATATATAAGACATACTTAGGAAGTGCTAGGTTAATAAGATGCAGACAGGGGTAAGGAGGCAATTAGGAAGGCAAAATTAAAGGTGACTTCCAAATTCTGACTGGAGTTGGAGGATAGGTAGTGAAGCCACTAACTGAAATTAGAAATAATAAATTTTGTCTTGCACTTCCTTAGTTTGGAGCAATCAGAAATGCCCACCTGGTACTCAGAAAAAGTAATGGGAGAGAAAGAAAGATTTAGAGGCTGTCAGTTTAGTCCTGTCACCATGGTAACTGGATACAAGGAGATAGTCCTTATCATGCCTTATCTGAACTCTGAACTTTCCTATAATTTGATATTTAAAATTTATACCACATGCTTTAATAACAACGTATTCATTCCCATATTGTCATGTGTAGTATTTAGTCTCATTTCCAAAACTGTTGGAAACTCCTTGATGGAAGAATCTTTTATATCCACTCTGATGTACTGGGTATGCAATAGATACTCAACACCGTAGAAAGGACTGTTTGTTCCCCTACAGTGAATTTTACGTTTCATCCGCACATGAAGAGAGTCAGAGAGAAAGAGAGAGAAAAAGAGGTCAAGAGATCAGACATATGGCACGTTTGGGTAGGGTCCGTTAAGCCATGGTAAAGATGACTTTGGTGTTTACTTGGGGGGGAGAGTATAAAAAGAAAGTGATAAATGCCTTGAAGAGAGGTGCAGGAGCAAGCGCTTTGGGCATTCACAGGAAGCCCCCTGCTGACTTGCAGCATACTCAGCTTTGAAAACAAAAGATTTGTTATGTACATATTAAAGCACTCAACATTTGAGTTCAATAAATATTTGTGGATGATGAATAAATTATGCATGTGCTGTTCAGATGGTGACTTAGTATCATACAAATTGCAGTATTTCACATTAGTAACATTTCCAGGCATGAACGTACATTCATTGAAAAACTGACAGCAGCCAGACTGTCAAAAAGTGAACCCTTAATTGGCTGCTTGGCCCCAAAGGAGGTTGTTACAAAGCTGCTCTTGGGTTTGAGAAAAAGTAGTTAAGATGTCTTCTGACTGGCAAATCCTGGATGGCACTTCTTTAATTGATTGAGGTATTATCAGCACCGTATGCTAGAGCATTAGCCAGCTCCTGCTGCCGACAGTCAGACTTGCCTACCCTTTGCCAAAAATCCCATCTGCTCCCTATCCCCAGTTTCTTTTCATCCCAATAGCATGTTTCATTATCTTTAAGAACAAAGGCAAAAACGTTTCTACTTTAATCACTATATTCATGGTTTAAAGATGAACTGGATTTAACCGATTACATTTTCAAGTATTATTTATTGATACATCAGGCAACCATACAGACGTCAGGGTACAGGACATCAGCTTTTCCTCCTCAGTAGTTTTGGAAACATTCTTCTCCTGTGTTAAGAAAATGTTACACAGCTGTACATAAGCTTCCATTTTTTAATACCATTATTTGTGCTACAGCTGTGGAAATAATAAGCTAAGAATTTCATTTATCAAGTATTTATTATAAAATTCATTGGCAAAAGCCAATTTGTATTGAAATATTTAAAAAGAGGGAAAGATTCCACTGGATTAGTACGTTAGGAAAAGAAAAGTGTTTATTTGTTTGTAGTTAATTGTTCCTACACATCTTTTTATTTTGGTCGGTAACAAGAAAGAAAAATCTATTAAATTTTTAGAAAAAAGAAGTCTTCTATAACAATAAGAAATAATATGGAGATTACTTAATTCTAGACAATTTCAAAAAGCCTGTATTGTCTAATTTGCATTAAACTCTGCGAAATATAAAAGAGACAGGGTACAAATTAGAATACTGACTTTTGAATTGGTTGTTTTCAGACAAAAATGGGAACCTTGATGTCACTGAGCATTACAAAATTCTTTTGGTGTTTATGGTGGTACTATGTGTAAAAGCAAAAAACTAGTAGCAACACAAATAGCAATAATATGAGAACAGTTAATTAAATAAACCAGCTACTTGGTCTACTGTATAAATTATAATGATGACAATTAGGAAGATAAGAAAGCAACATAGAAAAATAGGAAGGCAACACAGACAAACATCATGTTAAGTGGAAAAGACAGTTTATAAAATTATATATACCCCATGATGGCCACTACAGAAATGTCATATAAAGACTGGAGCGATAGCTTTATAGAAAGTTCTTGCCCTATTATCAAAACTTTTTTGTAATTGTTATGTGGGCTTTCTAAATTTTAAGGGGGAAATGTGATCTTGGGTCAGTCTAACAAATATATTAGCAAATACTTGGCCACTAACAACTAGCAGAGAAGTTGAAAGCAGGCATCATAGACCCAAACGCTGATGCAGGAGACCTCATCTGTGGGCTCCCACCACCCCCAACAATGAGCTGCCTGTGAACAGAAACTGCTCCGGGAAAGTTCTGGGGTTCACTTAAGAAATTTTAGCAACATGGGAACAAAAGACCTGAGAATAACCCCATAAGGGGAGAGGAAAGACAGCTTCATTTTGCCTGTATCATCCCATCCCCTGGGCCGACACAGCTCAGCACCAAGGGGGACTTTCCCAGCTGGAAAGAGTCTCTCTCACCCAGAAAGGAAGAGCGAGGTGAGCAACCAGCTTCCCCAGTCTTTCTGGGCACTGCACAAAGGTCCCACTTCAGTTACACTTCACCCAGAAGGGCAAAGCTGAGACACAGAGACACCCAGAAACAAGGAAGAAAAGCAGGGGCGACAGGAGCAGCCTACAGAGTGGGAGCAGCTGTAGTTCCCAGTGACCTGCTCTGCAGATAAGTGAGCATATTTTACCACTGAAGAGACCAATAGCCAGTGCGTCTCCAGGGACACCCTGCAGATTTTACTTTCACCCCACAGGTATTTGCATTTGCTGACACCAACTGCCTGAGAGCTTCTTCTCTCCAAATTCCCTTCCCCTGCCAGCCTAGAAACTGCACTGGCAGCCAGCTCAGGACCGTGTGATTTTGCAAGTGCAGTACACAAGCATGGACCCCTGTGGCTGACCCCTACTACCGTGTGCCTGCTGGAGCCTAGCCACTCCGGTTTTGCACTTGGGTGCCAGCTGACCTGACATCCAGTCTCCACTGCAGTGAGCAGGCGCAGAGAAAGACTGCAGACAGGAGACAGAAGGCCAACAACCAGGGCCCAGGCACGTGCTTGTGGGCCTGGATCAGGCCCTGTCTTTTGTCACTGGCCTGTACCAACATGTTCACCCCTCCAACTGTGTACCTGCATGCGTTTGACCTAATCCCTGTCACTGGCTTCCACAGCACAGGGGATATTGTGCAGCCACGGGAGAACACATTGACAGCCAGATCCCCTGCATCTGTCAGTGAGCCCAAAGTTGGCCCTGGCCCAGCCTGCCCTGTCCTTCACAGTTATGTGTGTGTCTGCATCTGGCCCTTGCCACTACATAGGCACCGGCAGCTGACCCCTGCAGCTGACTTTGTACATACCACAAGCTTTGGTCATCACCACTGCCTGGGCTGATCCCTAGCCACTGGACCTGGAAGTATTGCTGAGGACACCAACAACCCTTGCAGACCCACCAGAGTGCCCACCACAGGACCACACAACTGCTGTGGACACAGTGCATGAAGTGAAAAGACAGCACATCCCTTACCTCCACCCTAGACTCAGTGTCACCACACATACCTGGACCTTGTGCCCGGTACAGCTAGGCCCAGGATGACAACATGCTCCAGCATGCCTCCCCACCCTCCCCATAGGTAAATATCTTCTCTTATCCAGGTCAGTCTGTAGTCTAGAAGAGGTAACTTCTTCAAATGCACAGACAACTGTGCAAGGCTGCAGCGACCACAAAGAATCAGGGAAATAGGAGTCTACCAAAGGAATACAGTATACCTCCAGTAACTGGCCAAGGAAATGGTGTTTCAAGAATTGCCTGACAAGAATTTAAAACAATTGTTCTCAAGATGCTCAGAAAACTATAAGAGAACACAGATAAAAAATTTAACAGTATCAGGAAAACAGCATGAGAACCAAATGAGAAGTTCAACAAAGAGATAGAACATAAAGTAGAACCAGACAGGCTTTTTTTTTCTTTTAGAGTTGGTTGTTATTTATTTTTGTGAACAGACATTTTTGAGCTGAAGAATTCAATGACTGAACTGAAGAATTCAGTAGAGAGCTTCAATAGCAGTCATGGCTAATCAGAAGAAAGAATGAGTGAACTAGGAAACAGATCAATTCAAACTATTCAGTCAGAGGAGCAAACAAAAAAGAATAAAAAGGAATGAAGAAAGCCAATGAACTTGTGGGATGATACCTTCACGAGAAACAATGTACATGTTATTGGCGTTTCAGTAGGAGAAGAGAGGGAAAAGGGGGTAGAAAGCTTATTTACAGCTGCACAAAGCTGGGAAGAGATTTGGACACCCAAGTTTATGAAGCTAATATATCACCCCATAATTTCAATCCACTGACCTCCAGGACACATTACACCAAAGCTGTCTAAAATCAAAGGCAAAGAGAGAATTTTAAAAACAGCAAGAGAAAAAATTCTCCCATACAAAGGACTCCCCATATGGCTATCAGTGAATTTCTCACCAGAGACTTTGCAGATCAAAAGAGAGCGAGATGATATATTCAAGCTGCCAAAAGAAAAAAAACCACCATCCAAGAATACTTTACCCAGTAAGGTTGTCCTCCCAGAAATAGGAGGAAAAGGAGAGAGAATTTCCAAAACAAACAAAAGCTGAAGGAACTCATTACCACTAAACCTGCATTACAAGAAAAGCCAAAAGGAGTTCTTCAAGTTGAAATGAAAGGATGCTAACTAGTAACATGAAAATACATGAATATATACAGGCATACCTCATTTTATTTCACTTTACGGATACTGCATTTTTTACAATTGAAGGTTTATGGCAACCCCGTATCAATCAAGACTATTGGTACCATTTTCCCAACAGCATTTGCTCACTTCATGTCTCTGTGTCACATTTTGGTAATTCTTACAATATTTCAAACTCTTTCATTATTATTATATCTGTTTTGGTGATCTGTGATCAGTGATCTTTAATACTACCATTGTAATTGTTCTGGGCCACCACAAACTGTGCCCATATAAGACAGTTAATTGATAAGTGTTTTGTGTATTCTGATTGCTCCACAGGCTGGCTTTTCCCCCATCTCTCCCCCTTTCCTCAGGTCTCCCTATTCTCTGAAACACAGCAATGTCAAAATTAGGCCAACTAGTGACCCTCCAGTGGCCTAAGTGTCCAAACGAGAGGAAGAGTTGCACATCTCTCACTTTAAATCAAAAGTTAGAAATAATTAAGCTTGGTGAGAAAGGCATGTTCAAAGCTGAGACAGGCCAAAGACCTCACAGGCTTCTTGCATCAAACAGCCAAGTTGTGAATGCAAAGGAACAGTTATTGAAGGATATTAGAAGTGCCATTCCAATGAATACGCAAATGATAAGAAAGTGAAACAGCCTTGATGATATGGGAAAAGTTTCAGTTATCTGGATAGATCAAATCATCATAACACTCTGTTAAGTCAAAACCTAATCCATAGCAAGGTCCTAACGCTCTCCACTTCTGTGAAGGTTGAGAGAGGTGAAGAAGTTGTTGAAGGAAAGTGTGAAGCTAGCAGAGGTTGGTTCACAGGGTTTATGAGGAAAGAAGCTGTCTTCAGAACATAAAAGTACAAGATGAAGCAACAAGTGCTGATGTAGAAGCTGCAGCACGTTATCCAGAAGCTCTAGCGAAGGTAATTCATGAAGGTGGCTACACTAAACAACAGATTTTCAATGCAGATGAAATAGCCTTATGTTGAAAGAAGATGCTACCTAGGACTTGCATAGCTAGAGAGAAGTCAATGCCCAACTTCAAAGCTTCAAGGACAGGCTGACTCTCTTGTAAGGGGCTAATGCTAAGTTGAAGCCAATGCTCATTTGCCATCTGAAAATTCTAAGGCCATTAAAAATCTTGCTAAATCAGTTCTGCCTTGCTCTCTAAATGGAGCAATGCCTGGATGACAGCACATTTGCTGATAATGTGGTTTACTGAATATTTTAAGCCCACTATTGAGAACTACTGCTCAGAAAAAAAGATTCCTTTTCAAAATATGACTGCTCCTTGCCAGTGAACTTGGTTACCCATGAGCTCTGATGGAATTGTACAATGAGATTAATGTTGTTTCATTCCTACTAACATAACATCTATTCTGCAGCCCAAGGATCAAGGGGTATTTCAACTTTCAAGTCTTATTATTTAAGAAATACATTTTGTAAGATTATAGATGACATAGATAGTGATTTCTCTGATGGATCTGGGAAAAGTCAACTGAAAATCTTCTAGAAAAATTCGCTGTTCTAGATGCCATTGAGAAATGTATGATTCACGGGAAGAGGTCAAAATATCATGATTAACAGAAGTTTGGAAGAAGTTGATTCTAACCCTCATCGATGACTTTGAGGGTTTCAAGACTTCAGTGATGGAAGTAACTGTAGATGTGGTGGAAATAACAAGAGAACTAGAATTAGAAGTGGAGCCAGAAGATGTGACTAAATTGCTGCAATCTCATGACAGAACTTTAATGAATGAGGAGTTGCTTCTTATAGATGAGCAAAGAAAGTGGCTTCTTGAGATGGAAACTACTCCTGTGTGCAGATTACTGAAATGACAACAAAGGATTTAGACTATTACATAAACTCAGTTGATAAAGCAGCAGCAGGGTTCGAGAGGATTGGCTCCAATTTTGAAAGAAGTTCTACTGTGGGTAAAATGCTACCCAACAGCATTGCATGCTACACAGAAATCATTCATGAAAGAGTCAATTGATGTGGCAAACCTCACTGTTATTTTAAGAAATTGCCACAGCCACCCCAACCCCAAGCAATAATCACCCTGATTAATCAGCAACCATCAACATTGAGGGAAGACCCTCCACCAGCAAAAAGATTATAACTCACTGAGGGCTCAGATGATGGTATAGTGTTATTGCACACTTGACAGACTGTAGTATAATATAAACATAACTTTTATATGGACTGGGAAACCAAAAAATTAATATGACTAGCTTTCTTGGGATATTTGTTTTATCGCAGTTGTCTGGCACTGAACCCATAATATCTCCAGTGTGTGCCTGTACAACACATAAGTAAAGGTAAGCAGATGGTCAGATTCAGAATCTGCTAATGGTGCAATATGGTCATATGTTAACTACTTAACTCTAGTATAAAGGTTAAAGAACAAAAGCCTTGAAAATGGTTACAACTATAAGAATTTGTTAATGGTTATACTATATAAATAGTAGTAAACTGTGATTCAAAACCATTAAAGTGGGAGAGTTAAAGAGTAGAGTTTTGTATTCTATCAAAGTTAAGCTGTCAGAGTAAAATAAAATAGTGTATCAAAAGATGGTTTACATAAGCCTCACAGTGATGCAAATACTACAGTATTCACAAATATAAAGAGAAGAGAATCAAAGCATATCACTGAAAAATAATCAATTTAGAAAGGAAGGCAGAGAGAGAGGAAGATAGGAATAAGGGAATTACAAACCAGTCCGAAAACAATAAGGTGACATTAAGAAATCCTTACCAGGCGGAGGGTATAGCTCTGTGGTAGAGTGTGTACCTAGCATGCACGAGGTGCTAGGTTCAATCCCCAGTACCACCATTAAAACAAACAAACAAACAAACCTAATTACCTCCTCCCTCCAAAAAAATTTTTATAAAAAGTCCTTACCTGTCAAGAATTACCTTAAATGAAAATGGTTTGAATTCTCCAATCCAAAGACATTCAGTGGTTGAATAGGTGAGAAAACACGATCCAACTATACACAAGAGGCTCATTTCAGCTTTAAAGATACACATAGGCTCAAAGTGAAGGGCTGGAAAATGAGATTCCATGCAAGTGGAAACTAAAAGAGAGCAAAAGTAGCTATACGTATATCAGACAAAATAGACATTAAGCCAAAAATGGTAACAAGAGCAAAGAAGGTCATTATATAATAATGGAGTAAATTCATCAAGAAGATATAACATCATAGATACATATGCACCAATGACAGAGCACCTAAATATATAAAACAAATACTAACAGATTTGAAGGGAGAAATAGACCACAATACAATAACAGTAAGGGACTTCAATACCCTACTTATAACAATGGATAGATCATCTAGATAGAAAATCAACAAAGAAGCATTAAACTCGAACCATACTTGAGAGAGAGTGGACCTAGCAGATGCATAAAGAACATACCATTATACAGCAGCAGAATACATTCTTCTCAAGTGCACATGAAACATTTTCCAGGATGATCATATGGCAGGTCCCAAAATATTTCGTAGCAAATTTAATGTTGAAATCATACCAAATGTCTTTTCTGACCACAAAGTTCTGAAGCTAAAAGTCAGTAACAGGAGGAAACCTGGGAAACTCACAAATGTGTGGATATTAAATAACACACTCCTGAACAATTAATGAGACAGGAAGAAATCAAAAGGGAAATTAAGAAAAAGAAGTAAAAACAACATACAAAGCCTATGGGATACAGCAAAAGCAGTTCCAAGAGTGAAGTTTATAGTGATAAATACTACATGAAGAAAAAATAAAAATGTCAGATAAGCAGCCTAACGTTACACCTAAGGGGATTAGAAACAAAGAACAAACTAAGCTAAGGTTAGCAGAAAGAAGGAAATAACATAGATCTGAGCAGAAATAAGTGAAATAGAGACCAGAAAAACAACAGAAAAAAATCATTGAAACCATGGGCTGTTTTTTCCCAGAGTGTAAACATATGGATGGACCTTGAGGGCATTGTGCTAAGGGAACCCTTGTGTACTGTTGATGGTAATGTAAGTTGGCACAACCACTGTAGAAAATAGTATGGAACCTGCTTAAGAAGTTAAAAATAGAACTACCCTATGATCCAGCAGTCCCACTTCTGAGTATATACCAAAAAGAAATGAAATCAGGATCTTGAACAGTATCTGCACTCCCATGTTCATTGCAGGATTATTCACAATAGGCAAGTTATGGAAATAACCTGTGTCTCTTAATGGATGAAGGATAAAGATGTGAGATGCGTGTGTGTATGTGTGTGCTATATACATAAATTCAGCCATGAGAAAGAAGGAAAGCTTGCCATTTGTGACAATATGGGTGAAACTTGAGGGCATTGTGCTGAGAGAAATAAGTCAGACAAAGACAAACACTCTATGATATCACTTACATACATGTGGAATCTAAAAGGCTGAACACAGAAACAGAAAGTAGAATGGTGATTACTGGGGGCTGAGGGGGTGGGGGAAACGGAGAGATGTTGGTGAAAGGGTACAGACTTCCAGTTATAAGACGAATAAGTTGTGGGTGTCTAATGTACTGCATGGTGATTATAATTAACAAAACTGTATTATACACTTGAAAGTTGCCAAGTTTTTTTTTGTATTCTAAGTTCAAATATATTTTTAATAATATAAAAAGTAATCTTTGAAAATCAGAATACTTATTAGGAAAGAACACAATAACTTAAGTATTAAATATCTGTATGAAATAACTGTTGCAGAATGTGACGAAAGTTTACACTTAGAACATGGGGTTATTTTAAAAAACAGAAACAAACAAAAAAAAACAACACAAACAGAAAAAAAAAAACACACAATAAAGGGAGTAAATCTTAAATGTTCTCACCACAAAACGGAATGGTAATTATGTGATGTTATGGAGGTGTTAGCTAACACTATGAGTGATAATCATTTTGCAATATATGTGTATCAAATTAACACCTTGTACATTTAAATGTACACAATGTTTTATGTCAACTATATCTCAATAAAGCTGGAAAAAATAAAAGCACATGTTGTATATAATTCAAAACCAAATATGATATTTAAGGCAGTTCTTTTGAAAAGGACTGAAATATTTCTATAAATATGGTTTCAAATTTACTGTGCAAGAAAGATATTTTCCATACAAAATGGTTTCTCTTCATTTCTCCAATGTTCTTACCTTTATTTCTAAGTTAATAAATATATTCATTTTCAAATTTAACTTGATCATCTTGAATGTTTGCACAACCACCCTCTGTGACTCATAAGATCATATTACTATGGTCTAATTATAAGCCTGAGGGGGCTCTGCCATATGTCATTGGAAAGTTGTTTTTCCCTAGATTTTCACCAGTTCCTATCTGACCTGATTGTTTGTAGTAAACCTGTTCGTGAGGTTGTTTCTAAATTGAAAAAAAAGTAATTTAGTTTGACTTAATTGTGCTTCATGAGATTCTAGAACACAGCTCAATACTAAACTGAATTAAGAAGTCTCAGGTTGGAGCTAGAGAAATAGCTCAGTGGTAGAGCACATGCTTAACATGCATGAGGTCCTGGGTTCAACCCCCAGGATCTCCATTAGAAAAATAAAATAGATAAATTAAAAAAAAAGAAAAGAAATCTCAGGTGGGATATGTGTATGTTAAATCAAAATGCGGCCCTGTGCCATCTCTGACAGCGATCAGCATGAGTGCATGAGGGCCATGACCGTCACAGCTGTCTACAGTACAAGCACTCTTATTTTCATTTTTATATTGTCAATTTAATAATCCATTAATGAGTGAAAAAGCATTTCTGCATTTCTTTACTTTTGTTCACTTTGATAGATGACTTTTCAAGTGTAATAAATTTCTTGTTAGCAAAATATCTTTAGACAATCTCACTGAACTAATAAATGGTGAGTCCCTTAAGATCAGACTTATTCCTTTTTTGTGTCTTGCTGACACCAAGCATGCTAGTAGTGTCCTATATGAAAGGATGAGAGAATACTGCTAAATTGAACTGTGTCTTTGAGGAAGGACTGTCTCCTTGAAAGTATTTTATTGCTTAGGCCAGCACTGTCCAGTAGGACTTACTGAAGTGACGGGCATGTTTTACAGCTATGCTGTGCAATATGGTAGCCAGTAGCCACAAGTTGCTATTGAACATTGAAATATGGCTAGGATAAGTGATGAGCTGAATTTTTATTGTATTTAATTTTAGTTTACTTAAATTTAGTTTGACTTGGGGGGGGGCAGGTAATTAGGTTTGTTTATTTACTTATTTATTTATTGAACAGAGGTACTAGGGATTGAACCCAGGGCCTCATGCATGCTAAGCATGCACTCTACCATCAAGCTATACCCTCCCACTGGGTACCCTCCCCACCTCATATAAATTTAAATAGCTACATGTGGCTAGTGGTAACTGTATTGGATAGCACAGGTCTAGATGCACAAAAACTTACTTGTGCTGAGGAACAGCAGTGTTCTTTCAAATGCTGAGCCAGACTGGCCAAGTTCCTTGGGTTCCTATTGCTCCATTTTTGAAACAGATGCTGGGGATTTAGCTTGTTTTCCTCTCCTATTTAAATTGGTCTCTACCCAATTCATCCATTCAATCAATCAATATTTACTTATCATTAATTATGTGCTCTGCACTCTGCTAGATGCTAAGGGGTTAAAAATGAGCAAGATAGGTCCCTGCCCACAAGCAACTTACAGTCTAGTAGGGGAGGAAAAGCTAGAAAATCAATCAATGTGATAGAGGTAGCACAGGGCCCAGTGGGACCACAAAGGAAGGGATTGTGGATAATCCCCGGAGGAGATAGGAAAGGCTTCACAGAGGGTGCTGTCAGCCATGAAAAGTGAGCAGGCATTTCCAGGTGAGCAAATGAAGGAGGGCATTTGTTACGGGCTAAATTATCTGCCTGCTAAATTCATATGTTGGAGTCCTAACCTAGTACCTCAGAATGTGACCTTATTTGGAAATAGGGTCACTGTAGATGTGATTAACATGAGGTTACACTGGAGGATGGGCCCCTGTTCCAATATGACTCGTATTCTCATAAAAAGGAAAAATTTGGGCATGCAGACACACACAGGAATATAATGTAAATATTCGAGTTATGCTGCCAAAAGCTGAGGACCTACCGGAATCTAGAAGTGAGACCTGTAACAGATCCTTCCCTAGTGCCTTCAGAGGGAGTTTGGCCCTTCTGTCACCTTAATCTTGGACTTCTAACTTCTAGAACTGTGAGATGATACATTTTTGTTGTTTAAGCCATCTAGTTTGTGGTATAGTAGTTCCCCTCATCCATGGGGTATACGGTCCAAGGCCTCTAGGGGACACCTGAAACCAAGGACAGTACTGAACCCTACCTGTACTGTGTCTTCCCCCTGTATATACATACCTTTGATTAAGTTTAATTTACAATTAGGCATAATAGGAGAATATGCAAATTGCCAGCATCACTACTCTTGCACTTTGGGGCTATTATTAATTAAAATAAATGTTACTTGAACACAAGCACTGCAAAACTGTGATAGTTGATCTGATAACCGAGGTTGTTCCTAAGTGACTAATTGAGTGGGATACGCTGGACGAAGGGCTGATTCACGTCCTGGGCGGGATGAAGCAGGATGGTGTGAAATTCCATTATGTTACTCAGAACAGTGTGTAACTTAAAACTTATTAGTTCATTTCTGGAAATTTCCATTTAATAGTTTCAGACCACAGTTGACTGAGGATCACTGAAACTGTGGAAAGCGAAATCTCAGATAAGGGGGCACTTCTGTGCCCTATCAAACTAATGCAGCATTTCTGATCAAGGAAGCAGTAACGTGAAAGCAAGGCAAATAGGCTGTGGAGGATATTTATTAAATTTCTGTTTTGTGATTACCTAACCTAGGAATTTTAGAAGGAAAAAAAATAAAGCAAGCTGCAGCCTGAGTACAATTTCTTTTATAAATGTTTTTCTGCTCTTGGGGAAAAAAAAGCTAAGGCTGTAATAATGTTTGGGGGTGAAACTGGGAGTATGTTTCTGCTATAGTGTATCATGAATCAAAAAATAAATGTTTAATAGGACAAGATACTGTAAACCTCCTAGAAGAAAACATAGGCAAACATTTTCTGACATAAATCTTAGCAATGTTCTCCTAGGGCAATCTACTCAGGCACTAGAAATAAAAGCCAAAGTAAGCAAATGGGACCTAATCAAATTTAAAAGCTTTTGCACAGCAAAGGAAATCATAAGCAAAACAAAAAGACAACCTAAGGAATGAGAAAAAATATTTTCCAATGATGTGACTGACAAGAGTTTAATTTCCAGAATATTTAAACAGCTCATACAACTTATAACAAACAAACAAATGACCCAATCCAAAAATGGGCAGAAAATCTAAACAAGCAGTTCTCCAATGAAGACTTACAAATGGCCAACAGGCACATGAAAAAATGCTCAGTATTCCTAATTATCAGAGAAATGCAAATCAAAACTACAATGAGGTATCACCTCACACCAGTCAGAATGGCCCCCTCATTCAAAACTTCACAAATGATAAATGCTAGAGAGGCTGTGGAGAAAAGGGAACCCTCCTATGCTGTTGGGGGGAATGTAGTTTGGTGCAGCCATTCATTGTGAAAAACATTATGGAGAGGTGATTTACCTTATTGGTAACACTCTTGAGAGGATCTACGAATGTCTGCTGCTAAAGTTCTGAGTGCTGTCCTGGTTACTTTCCTTCCTAAAATTTTTTTCTGCTGTTCTTCCTGCAACTCCATTAAATACCTTGGTCATCTTCTCACATATTTTCTGTTTTATTTAGAGTAGCCAAAGTCTGTTCTAAATATGCTATAGTTATATCCCTTCTCAAGATTTGGTTGTACAATTATTTCTTTCACTTCATCACTACCTACACTTTTCTCTCTGGTTAAGCCAGCTAGAATAATTTTTTAGTAATAAAAAAAATTATGCCAATGATAGGGTTCCAGAGCTAGCCCACTAGAGACATCATGAACTGAGAGTTCTGGATACTGAAAGAAGAGGGTCATGTGGTTTAGCACAGGAAAAGACTAAGAGATTCTGCTTCATTTCTGGAAGAGTCCTATTTCAAAACATCCCATGCATGCACACAATACACACACACGTGCACTCATGCATGCATGCACAGTCCTCACTCCTTTTCTGACTCTTTCTCATGCAACTTATCAACCTGTCTTCCAGGGCTTTCTTGCTGTCTTAGGACTACAATCTGCACTCCTCCTTCAAAGATAGAGCTACTTATAGATTCTTCCTTACCTGAAATTACTTCTAAATTGTCAAAATTACTGTACTGTCAAAATTTCCTGTAAAATTCCGTAGAGTTGGTTTGCTGCAGCTCTTACGTGTCCCAAAAGCAAAACAAGATGACTGAACAAAGGCACAAGGCCTATTCTTGTAAGTACGGTCCACACTGTACTTGCTTTCCATTCCTACCACCACACTTCACAGCTCAACATTCTCTTCCTGTCACTGTGCTCTCTGGAACTGCTCTCTCCATATTCACCTCTGGCCTCTAAATTCCAACCATGCATAAACTTTTAATATATTTATTTCTCTCTTTATTTGTTGTTAATTTATTTGCAAGAACGTATCTTTTCTTGTTTTTGGTTTCTGGTTTGCTCTTGTGGGCCTGGGCTAATTGTGAGGAGCCCTTATTTCCTGCACTGCAACTTTGTCACTGCTTGTCTTATTGTTTTAGAAGATGTTGGGGCAGATGAGACCAAAAAGCCTCATGATGAAGAAGTATCTGCAAATTGGGGCCATGAAAATGATTATGATTATAGAAGTTGGACACAATATAATGCCATGGAGGCTGGAATTCTAAAATACATCTCAGAGGGCCGGGGGGAGCAGTCTGATATTGGTCAGAGTAATGGAGTAATAAGGACAGGCCAAAGTGTAGGAATTTTTACTGAGAGACTCATTGAGGAATCAGTGGAGGTGATAATGAAACTGTGACCTTTGCTTCTCTAAACTGGTTCATGGAGCTTTTGTCTCAGTAGTTACATTGTATCTACCAATGGGCACATTTTATTCCTAATTTTGTCATTTTTGCAGAATTTGACACTTTGATCATTCTTTCCTCCCTACTCTTCATTTTTTGGGTCACCAGCAGCAGCATCACCTGAGAACTTGTTAGAAATTTATATTTTCAGGCTTCCCCTCCAGATCTACTGAATCAGAAGCCCTGGGGATGGAGCCAGCACTCTGTTTTAACATTCCCTCTAGGTGATTTTGATGCACACGAAAGTCTGAGGACCAATGTTCTGAGTAGTAGGTAATCCCAGGGATTGGTGGTTTAGCTTGAGGAGGACCAGAAAGCACCTGTCATTATATCTAAAACCAAGTGTATGTTCATATATATTTTTCTGAGTGGATAGCTTTTATTCCTTTTATTCTTAAACGGGTTCCATGACTCCAAATTTGGGACTATTTCTTGCTTTCCATTACTACCACTACTTACCCTTTGATCCAGTCCCTTTGCCTTTATCTCCCTGTGGCAGTGATAATGATCATTCTAGGAATCTGACATAATCCCTCTCCTGCTCAAATGTCTTCAGTGGCTCCCAACAGCTTGTGATAAAGTAACCTCTTAGCAGGACAAATAGCTCCTTCCATCAAGGCTTATTCTTTCTTGTGTCTCTCTAATCATTTTCAGCCTTTGGTCTATCAGTAATAAATGTTGAATATTCTGGACCACACTTTGGCCCTCATACGTCCCTGCCTTTGTGTATTCTTCATATTCAGTCTGGAATGCCCTTCACTGTTCCTCCCTCCCTCCCTGCCTGGCTAATTCCTATTTGTTCAAGATTCAGGGCAAGCAACATCTCTTCTGGGAAGTGTTCCATTGGCACTAAGTTTAAGTGGCCCTCCTGTATGCTCCCAATTCTCCCTGTGCTTATTCCTCTAAAATATTTGGTCTTAGAATCCCTTTAGACCTTTAAAAATTATTGAGGACACTTTCAATACTGGGCACCAAAAAAAAAAAAAAATTACTGAGGACCCTAAGAGATTTATGGGATATCTATCCATATTTATTATATTAGAAATTAAATCTTTGAAATTTAATATTTGAAACCCATTTAAAATAATTACAAACCCATTATGTAATTATATAAATGATGCATTTCTTAGCCCCCTCCTGATGACTGGGGGTGATAAATGATGCATTTTTATGATACAGTGATATTTTCCAAAAAAGAATTTTGAGAAGAGTGGCATTGCTTTACATTTTTCAAAGCTCTTTGATGTCTGGCTTAATAGAAGACAGCTGAATTTCCATAGCTATTTGTGCTTTCAATCTGTTGTGATATGTTTTGGTTGAAACATATAAAGAAAATCTGGTCTCACACAGATAAGGAATTGGAAAAAAGGAAACTACTTTCATAGTCTTTCTAGATAATTCTAGATATTCTTGTTTGATACTACACCAAATTTGACATCTGATAGTTTCTTAGAGTGCAATTGCAATGTGGCCTGAGTCGGAAGCCATATGAATTAACTTTTTGTATTCTGCTACATTAAAATCCATTAAAATATAATCTATCTTATATTTGGATGACTCTTTTTGATTTTGTAATGGCATGCATTGCTTATTTTGAAAACAGTTGTTCATTGAGGTGTAGAGATCTTCCAAATGTTCACTTATTTTATTGTATAATGTTAAAAAATACATTTGTTAATATCACTGGTATTTTTAGCAGAAAAGTCTAAATACTGGAAAGCTGTCAAGCTCAAGGAGGTGGATATATTTTATAAAATTTGGACTTTTGCATGAAAACTCAATCACATAAGTGCTTTTTCAGGAGATGTCCATCCTACTTGGGCATGCAGCAGGAGTACTCACCATTTCTTTATACATATTAAAAGAGGTGTGTGCTAGGGCGAAGATTTAATAAAATTAATTTTTATTCCTTTGTCAAAGACATTCTTAAGTTAAACTAGCTTATTTTAAAAATCTTAGATGTTGTGTGCTATGAGTGCAAGGAGGTGGAGAATACAAAATACCACTATTTGGCGCCACCGCCTTGATTCTTGCTTAAGGTGCCAGCAGTGACTAATGTTTTTATACCATCAGTGTAAATGTCAGCAAAGTGAAGAAGGTCAACAGAATCTTAGTAATACTATTAAGTGTCGTGACCTTGAGAACCCACTGAAAAGGTCTCGAGGACCCTCCGGGTTCTGCGAATGGCATTTTGGGAACAGCTGCCCTAGTTTCACACTCTATTACTTGTCTCTCATTAGCTTGCAAGGCCTATGTGAACCGTCCGTAACTGTCTTGTATGTGCCCTTGTCTAAGAGTGTCTGGTACATAACACTCAATAAATATTAATACCTGCGGAATGAGCAAGCAAACGACAAGTTACAAACAACGGCTGCATAGCCTTCAACTTACTGCCTCCTTCTTTAATTCAGTCTGAATTTGCATGTTTTGTAAAAGTTCTCAAGTTTTTTCACAATTAAGACGCCGGCCAATTTTCTAAATAGTTGGGGTCGGGGAGTTGCCTGTATGTAATAAAAACATGTTATAGCCTGGTCAAGTTATTTTTCTGTGATGGCTCGAGTCATTCCTCCTTCACAGCTCCGCACCGGCACGCCAGGCCTCTTGGTTCCCCACTCCCACCTAGAGCAAAGACTGGAAAGAGCAGGGTCTTCCTCGTTTACAGGAGCACAAGAATCTGATCGAGTTGTACCGGGGAAAAAATTCGATAAAAATCTTGGCGGGGAGAAGCGAGCAAGAACCACAGCCGCAGGTACCTGGCAGCACCAGGCCGCAGCCTCGCGAGATCCGGCGGGTTACCGGGGCGACGCTTCCGGGTGGCGCGCGCAGCCTTGGGAGCAGGGGAGTTGTGAAACGAGCGGCTAGACCTGCCCGCCGCCGTGAATTCGCCAGCGGGAGCGCGCTCGCGGCCGCGCGGTCTCCGCTTTCCCGGCTCCGTCGCTGACGCGTCGTAGACGTTGGGGAGCGGGTGGCAGCGGCAGCGGGTTCGGGATGAACAGCGGCGGGGGCTTCGGTTTGGGCTTAGGCTTCGGCCTTACCCCTACGGCGGTGATTCAGGTGACGAATCTGTCGTCGGCAGTGACCAGCGAGCAGATGCGGACGCTTTTTTCCTTCCTAGGAGAAATCGAGGAGCTGCGGCTCTACCCCCCGGAGTAAGTGGTCGGGCACGGCTGGGGGAGGGGCGCGGGCTCCGGGGAGACCTCGGGAACCCAGGCGTGGGGGAGGGCGGACGGGGGCGCGCGGTGTGCGTCACGTGACCGCCGGCTTTACCTTGGTGCCCATGTTTGATTAGGGCACCGCGGCCCCGCACCGCGCTCGTGCTTTCCTGGTTAGTCGGACTTTGCGGGGTTAACGTCTGCAGAGACTCCTTACTAAGGCCTTAGAGAGGTTGCCTTTTTCGTGCCTCCCGGACTAATGGTCGCCGCCGGGTTCTCGAATTCTTTCCCTTCCTTCTCGCTCCCCCTCCCCTTTTTTTTCCCGAACTTAAGATGGCCGCAGGTGGGCCCGGAATAGTCCTCATGGCAAACGCCTGATAGCGTTTCTGCGACGTGAAAACCGCGGAGATTGCGCCTGAGAAACTGTCCAGTTCTTGGGGCCTCGGTGCCAGGCCGTTATCGCGGACGAGGAGGCCCGGGGCTCATGACAGGGTGGGATCAGGGCTAAGTTTGTTCCTCAGGGCCGTGTTCACAAACTTAGCATCTTCGTTGATCTAACCGAGCTCATCCATGTTGTTAAAGATCATGTCTGTTCGCCCTTTTGGCACCAGATTAAAATTTCCTCATGGAAGGTCACACTGTCCTAAACCTTTCAGAAAAAGTAATGGTCGGTGCAGGATCACTCCTGCTGTATACTTCTGAAAGTCCGAATCTGGACTGGCATTCACAGTCCTCGGACGCTTCCCAAGTAGTGTATTTGAAGTAGGATTTTTCCTTGTACAATACTATCTTTTCACAAAATTTGTAAGGGCTTTGGGGGTTGTTTACTTTCTTACACGCTTAAGCTTTTTAAAGCTAGAGCTTAGAATCTGGAAATCCTCGGTATTTTCTTCATTGTGTCAAAATCCTTTGAAGGAAGGGGTAGTAGTTGCCAAGCATTTTTCTTTAAAAAATTTGTATTTGACTTTTTGGTTTATTTCGTAGTGTTGCATGTAGACCTTTTTCTCTTCAGTTTTCTTTCTGTAAGTTTATCGCATTGCTGCTACAGCATAGATACTGATAAAAGTTGATGTTTGGATTTTTAAATTTTAAGTTTTTCTTCTAATTTTTGTTTTGAAATATTTCATGCATACCGAAAAGTTGAAAGAATAACACCCATGTTCCCTTCACCTGCGTTCACAGTTTGCCAGAGTTAATTTCTTTGTGTCTCCCCCTCTCCTTGTCTCCAGCTCTGCACCCTACCACCCACCCACACACACACCCCTTCCCTTTTCCATCCTTTTAAAAGTAGTTGCGGACACCATGACTATTCACCCTTCAACACTTCAGTATGTATGTCTTAAGAAGTACATTATTTCTGCATTACCGCAATACTATTAACACATCGAACAAGTTTAACATTGATGAAATAATGTATAACATCTAAATTTCTCCAATTATTTTGATAGCGCTTTTTCCCCTTTTTTAATCTAGGATATAATCAGAGACCACTCAATGCATTTGGATATCTCCTTTAATCTAGAACAGCCCCTCCTTTAAAAAAGTCTTTCATGACAATATTTTTGTCTTGTAATTTATTTTGTAGAATGACTCATCTAGGTTTATATAGATTTTTTCTACCTGAATAGATCAGTTAGTACATTTTTGTCAAGAATGCTTAAGTTCATGCACATCTTTATTGACTAGCTGTGGCATATATAGTATTGAATAGCTTACTTAACTTTTGAAAATGCTTTCAGTTATCACTTCATTCAAGCACTCAGAACATTTCTTAATAATTGATGTGTTTGGAGGAGTGCTATATTCTGAAAGATGGAATTAACTAATAAAATACTTTGTACGTCAATCTCTGTAAACTAACCTTGCTTTCAAGTTTGTGGTAGTGTCTTATGTGTAGAAGAAATAAATCACAGAATATTCTTCATTGCCTAGATGAGACCACGTACATAGTTGAAACGTGTGCTTGGGTGGCAATATGCTGCCAGTTATTGTCTAACACTTAGTAGTGGACTATTTTTTGAAATCAAGTGTTAATTGTTTGGAGTTTAAAAGTCAAAGAGAATAAAAAGCTCTGCACTTAAACAGTGCATTAATATAGAGTCAGTGTGTCACAAACTAATGCATTTTGCAAAATTGTAACATAAATATAACATATAGGCCAGGCAAAATCCTTTTTCCACAAGTTCAATCCCTATTCCTGTTTTTTCAAAAATATTGACATGCTTTACTAACAAGCATGTTTTCTGCTCTGTAATGAGGTTGTCATTAATCTGGTCGTTGTATTAAAGATGTGTTTCCAAATTTGGACTGAAATGGATAAAAATGCAATAGTAGTCGTATTGAAGATGTAATTATTTTTGCAGTGTTGCAGAAACAGTATTTTATGATTTACCTTTGTAAGCTGAGTGGAAATTTATTTGTTATGAATTTGGAAATATAACAGAATATGAAAATTTCTCGTTAACGTTTTAAGAGTTTAGTTGTTAATATGAAAATTCAGATTTTAAATTTAATTCTTTTGGCATGAAGCATTATTCCATTTCTTTTTAAACATTAGGCATTAGTGTAAACATTCATCATAAACATTAAAAATTATTTGTGCTGCCAGATGATAAATCCAGAATTTCTCTTTTAATTTTTTGTGCAATAAAAGATTCTGATACATCATGAAAACCTTTTTACAGTGGTAAGAAATTTTTTTTTTTTTCCTGTAAATGTGCATGTAGAAAAGTGTATAGGGTAGGTATATATAGCTTGATGAGTTCACAAAGTGAACACACTTGTGGAACCAGCACCCAGAGAGGACTCTCTGTGCCATAGGAGCTCTCCTTTGCCCCACTTCCAGTGTCTTATCCCCAAGGGGTAATCCTAGCCTGATTTCTAACATTGTTTCTAACATCAACACCTGTGTTTTTTTTTTTTTTCTTGCTGGTTTTCTTCACTTCTCTGGTCTTTCAAAAGTATTCATAATGTAAAATCTCTCAACTAGTTTTTCTAGTTAAATTTTTTTAGTTAAATTTATTTACTTAAAAAACTTAATATAATCAGTATAATCATTTTATGGGAAATAGAGAAAAGGAAACCCTGCCCCTTTATCCTTCCACCCTATCAAAACCTCTCTCCATTTTGTTCCATTCTTTTTTATATACATTTAATATAGTGTAATGAGAGGATTTATACATTGTTGCTGTAAACTTTTTCACTCAGCCAGTAGTAAGCGTTTTTCTTTGCTGTATTTTATCGTAATAATATTTAAAGACTAATGTTTCAAATTTATGTGTTTTTGAAATTCTATCATTGGATGTATTGGTTCCCTTTTTTGAGGTGGGGGAGGATTGCTGGCATTTAGTAGGTGTCAGTGATTCATAAGGAAATCTTACACTAAGGGGAATTATGCCATCCAAAGTATCCCTGGAGCCCTGCTGAGAAACTGTTTAAATTATGTCATTTATTATTTTCATACATAAAACCATGTACTTCATGTTTTGGATTGTGTTCTTTTTGCTAGCTCCTCGAAGGCTGTATATTAATATAATAAAGTATTGGACATATTATTATCACATTGATTTTTTTTTTTTAAAAAGATTGTACAGTGCCATCACCATGTTCAATGAAAAGCAAGATGACAAGTTAGGGTCCAAGAAATTTAACTGATGCTCGAAAAGTTGATTCTATGATTTTGCATTGAACTCCCAGTAAAAAGTTCTGATTTTTCTGAAAAATGATTGTAGAAAGTTTTATATTTAAAAAACCAAACCGAAACAAAACTTGATTCAACAAATGAGGTGAAAGTAAAATCTGCTATATTTGGGTAGTTACTTTCTTTTAGAAGCATACATTTGGACCAAATGGAGTATGTAACCCCTTTCAAAAATTAAAAGTGTAGGTCAAAAATTACATTTTAAAGTGATAATCTTGTTTAATTTTTTAAAAAGTAAATCTGTTTAATAGCTTAGGTATACCAGAGAGAAAGATCTAAATATAAGGTTTGGAAACATACTGATTTATAAATATAAAAATACACATTTGTTCTCTGAGATACTTGTATTTAGACTTGCTGCTGTATCATTTTAGCCTATAACATTCAGAATAAAATAGTGTTACTACCTCTCCTGAAAAGCTAATATGTTTACACTTTTATAAAGTAAATACTATGATGATCTTTACTCTCTATTTTAAAGAAGGCAATTGGAGATGAAGGTGAAGAAAATTGCTTATAGCACTGGTGGAGCCACGTGTAGTATCCATTCTCTTATGGTGATATTGCTGTACAGAGCAGACTGGCATTTTTTTTAACCACTTCCTGGGCTTCTCAAATCTCAGTGGCATGTCTTAACATGTAATTGCTTTACTAGCCGGGCTCACATTCCTATTCCTGTGGATATTTTAAGTTTGAAATGATGTGGGTTTCAAGCAGGGTTATTTGGAAATATTTGTTGTTTTTAACAGTGATTGCTTAGGTTTCCATCCTTTCTCAAAAAGATATGTCAATTTAGGAAACGTAGTTTCCTTGGTGGCTTGTCAGTGCTAAAAGAGTATACTTGTTGCCATTGCTGTGGCTTTAGTAGCTCATTGTAATCATAGATTTTTTTTTTTTTTTTGGGTTGCAGAGGGCAGAAACAGTGTAACTCAGTCTACCTCAAGAAGAGACATTATTAAAAAGGTGGAGATATCCATAAGTAGAAGAATAAAAAGTATAGTACAGCCAGGCCCTATGGGAACTGGGACTGGGAACTAGAGAGCTATCTGCATCCTAGGCGACTGTCTGCCTCTTCCTATCAGAGGCTTTACTGTCAGCTCAGTTTGTTTCTGCATATCTGCTCAATTTCTTTGCAGACCTATTCTGTACTCAGCCATCTGGCATCTGGCCCAAGCTGTTACTCTAAGTGACTTTCCAGTCCAAGAGAGAAAATCTGGTTGTTCAGGTTCATTTGGTCAAGCCACCCAAATAACAGGTTTCTGGTTAGCCAGTGAAATGGGCCCTTGTGTCATGTGGCTAGTCATGTGTCTAGAAGCTTGCAAGATTTGTTGAGGGTGTCACGTTAGGAAACTGATAAGGCCTGTGCTGAAGGTATGTAGGATGTCTTGATAGGACATATAGTGGGGGTACCTAATCACTTTGATTTTTTAAAAATGACTTTCCAAGGAGACTTGGAAACTGGAGCCTTGAAGAAAAGTGGAAATACCATTCAAAAAGGGAGTGAGAGAGGACATCATAGCCAAATGAAACATGTACAAAGATGGCCCAGATGTTCAGAATGTGTCACGGGAACCACAAGTCTTATATGCCTGGATTTTTGGGTGCATTTAGATGATAAAGCAAGAACAGAAGGGTATCTCTGAGGAAGTTTAAGCAGTGGCGTGACATAACAAAATTTAAGGTTTAAAAAGATTACTCTGGCAACTTTTGTGAAAGACTTAATAAGCAGTTGAGATTGCAGGCAGTGTGATTGGTTAGGAGCTGTTGTAGTAATCCGAGTGAGAAATGACTGACGGCCTGAGTGAAGGCATTGATGATGAGTGATGAAAGAATTAATGTGACAAATATGTGGGAGGCAGTCTTCATAGGATTTAAAGACCAATTGTATGACGAAGAAGAGGGGAAAGTCAAAGATGGAAATAACCCACAAATGTCAGTAGTAGTAGTTTGATAAAAACAGATTATTTCTTATACTAAACTGGGGGAGTGGAGAACTCTGCTTGTCGTGGTCACTTGAAGCTGATGTATCAGCCACCCATTTCTTGAATGTTGCTGGTCACCATGGCAGAGGAAGAGAACCGAGCAACTGCCCTTAAAGCTACTAACACGTGTCAGTTCTGCTCATGTTTAATTGGCTAAAGCAGATTGCAAGGCCATACCTAACTTTGAGGAACAAAGAACTGGAATTTTACCATGTAGCCAGAAGGTGATTTGTGAATATTTGGTGAATAGTACTATTGATGGTCAAATTAGTGACTCCCAGATTTCTGACTTGGATAATGTGGTAGTATCTTTAACTGAGATAGGAAATACAGGACAAAGGGCAGGATTGGTGAAGAAGGAGGATGATGAATTTAAGAAAAAGTTCAGAATTGGGCCCTGTGACCATCAAGGTGAGCAGAATTCCAGAACGCACTTGGTTCTCGGTATCTAGAGCTCTGGAGATGCCTAAATTGGAGATTTGGTAATGTAAAGGCTGGTAAAGTCTAGATGCAAATGTATTTACCTCATGACAAATATACATAAAATGACTTCGGTGGCTTAGATGTTGAGTAGGAAGAGATTGTTGGAGAGGGCTGGCCTGAAGCCTGAATAGGATGGCCTTCAGCAGGAGTGAATTGATGGGTTGGGTGAGAAAGTAGAGTTTTTGCTACTTTAATTAGCCTGACTAGTTAAGTTATGTTAATAACAGTATAAATAGTTTCTAGTTTTAGATACAATTTATTTTGTTATCAGTGTTTGGTTAGTATCATAAATATATTTAGCCATTATCAAGATGGAGTTGTTTCTATATGTAATTTTTAAATTTAAAAAAATGATGAATATTTATGAATTTACAAATTAAAGAGTATGTTAGTAGTATATTAAAGTGGCTTTAGAATTCTTGATTAATTGAGTAATTAAGGTTGCATGAGATGTGGAATTAGATGATTAGGCTGTAAATCCCATCTTTGCCATTTACTAGGACTAAGATTATGGTCAGCTTCTTTGATCTCTTTTGTAAAGAAATTACTGTTATTGCACGAGGCATATTTGGTATCTTTCAAATGATCTTTTTTAGTGTGAAAAACGTTAATGTTTAAAAGGATTGTACATTTATGTTAAACATTAGGTACATCTTTAGTTTGGTTCCTTTTTTACTTGCCAATTCAGTTATAGACTTTAATTGAACATAATTATGGGCAAGTTGACAAAATCATCCTCCATGTGAATAGTGTATTTTGGAATCTAACAAGATGGATTAATATTATGGAAAAATTGATTTCATCTGTTCTCTGTCTGGCTTCTTTTTAACATAGACCTGCCTAGATTGAACTGAATCTGAGTCTGTGCTATTTTGCGTATAAAATACGTAAACTTGTGTTTGTAAAATCTTTTTCTTGGAAAATCACAAGCTGCCTAGCCTGAAGAAGTCTAGTATATGCAAAAGACCTTGATTTTAATTTCTGGTTATCATTGTTTCTAAGACTCTTGTGAAATTTTTAGTGATTTAAATGCCAGGAATCACATAAGGAAGGATTGGGGGTGGTTACAAAATTTGAAGTCTTGAGGATTGGTGCTTTTATGAAAAGGGATTTTTGCCTGTTTATGGTGATGTACTAACTGAACATATTTGGGTTAAATCGGCTGTTACCACTTTACACTGAGATTAAGAATGTGTTAATTTAAATTTCACGTTTTTAACAAAAAGATTGTAAGCTTGCTTAGATTGCTTTCAGTCTTTGTAGACAAATTGCCACTAAAAGACTAAGTTTTGCTGTCTCATGTCTTAATGATCCTTAGCAATAAAAATTCCTGCCTTGATTATGTAAGATTACATAAAGATCTAAGAAAGAAATTTTAAATGAAAATGACAAAACCAACCAGATGTTTATTAGTTCAATTGTTTTTCTTTTTATCTTGCAGCAACGCACCTCTTGCTTTTTCTTCCAAAGTATGTTATGTTAAGTTTCGTGACCCATCAAGTGTTGGCGTGGCCCAGCATCTAACTAACACGGTTTTTATTGACAGAGCTCTCATAGTTGTTCCTTGTGCAGAAGGTTGGTATCTCATATGTTTTTAAAATTATTTTAATCTCTGTCCTGTCTGTTACTACCATTGGCTTTCCTAGAAATTGGCAAGTAGATAGTACTCTGGTGTTTGTGTGTATGTGTATTTGTGTGTAAGTAAAAGTAAAATTTGGAGAAGGAAAGAATTTTACCTAATAATAATATATATTAAAATGGTTAATTCATTACTTATGTATATTTGAGATTTATAACTAAACATTTAAAAATTCATAAATTACTTCACTTCTTGGGCTTGCTTTGGCTTTCTATATTCAATTTGTAAGTTGCAAAGAAATCTTCCTGAAATTAAAATATTAAGTTGGTGGAGGAAATTATTTTAAATATATAGATAAGTATTTGCCCCTGTGTATATAACATTAATGATAATAAATAAAAGCAGTGTACACATTTTGCCAAATTGGGGTTAGGTAGTCGTATTTTTGCTTGAGAAAAATATTCATTATTTAAGCTTTAAAGTATCCTCTTAAGGTAGTTTACTTTAATTGTTACTGAGACCATTATTTCATATTCAGTGTAATTGTTTACTGTGGAACTGGAATTTACTTTTTTATTTTGTTGGCTTTTTTTGCGGGGGGGTGGTAATTGATGAAAAATTATGGAAAGCAATTTTCCAAAGCCTCTGTCGAGGAAATAGTTGTTGAAGGTGGGAACAGGGCCAAAGGCCTTATAGTTATTTGTTAAATTTTATGACTTAACCTGCTTTAAAAGCTAATTATTATTAATACTTATTTTTTAGTAACTTTTGTTTACAGAGCCACTCACATATAATAGGCTGTGCTGAATTTGACTGTTCTGGTGTGTAATTAATTTGTATTTAGAGCACTGACTGTGGCACGTGTACATTCTAGAATTGGGTTATTACAGTTTAAATGTCTTTAAAATATATTTTCACTGGTGACTGATGGTAACTGTGCCACAACGTAAAAAATTTACCTGAAACAATTTAATGAGTTTTCATAGGTAATGTCTTAAAACCTTTTTTAAGTATTATAAAAGTTTGCTGCACTTTTAAGGTTTTATGCTTATTTCAGAATGCCTGTTCTGGGATGTCAAAAACATGACAGTCAGATACAGTGAGTACTACTGTGTTATTTTTGAAGTCCCAGAATAGAACTTTCTAGGTTTTTTCAGATAAATTTGAAAGTATTTTTCCCATTCCTGGGAGTTAGAGTGGATTACAGTTAACTGTTTGTGAAATATCTGTCCTTATCTACTGATCTGTAAGGGGACAGTGACCCCAGAATTGGAGAACAAGGTGAGAAAAGAGCTGTTGTGGTTTAGTTCTGCATACTAAGTTCATATCAATTTCACATCAAATAAACTGCATTGGAAAAAATATCAAGTAGATGATTTATTAAATGGAAATATTAATTGTATCAAAAAATTAATGCCACCAGCAGTACAGGATCTTGTATGATGTTAACTTATTGAATTGGAGGGAAGAATTTTATTAGTGTTGCTTTGTTGGAACCTTGCTGTATTCCCATAGAATTTTTCATGTATTTGAGGAGTGACCATGGTTTGTCATAAATGTTCAAGATTATGGGCATATAGAGGTTCCCTTTTTTGTTTGTTTTATTTGATATAAATGAATAAATGCACATTTATTATAGTTTTGGAATATTTTTAATGTTATCGTTTTGAGACAAAATTTCGCAGTTTTTGAACATGGAAATTTAAATGTATTTTTATTCCAATTTAGTTGTATTTTAGAACACTAAGCTATAAAATAATTGGTACTAGAAAAACATTCAGATATACACTTTTTATTAATTAAACTAAATATAACATAGGTGAATTCATAGAACCTGAGGAATGTCGCAGTGAGGTGTTAAGTATCTGATTATGCACTGCAAGCCAAGTAATAATACTGTATTACTGTACTAAAAGGTAGCAAAGTGAGTTTGAAACAAATCAAAGGAAAGAGTCCCAGTGGAGTAAGTTCTGTAAGAGATGTTCTGTGGTGCTGTAAGCAATCTTGTTTACTTCACTGATTGCATTCTTTCCTTGATGTTATAGAAACAGCATTATGAAAGAAATGAGAAAACCATAGAAAAAATTTTAAGAAGTTTTTTCGTTTTCTTTCAATTTGCTGTTTTTTTTTTTAAATGCAGACAGTATTATTGTGAGAAGATCCTAAGCTGTATAAATAATGTTTGATGTGTAGTAGTTTCATGCATATTAAGCATTAGGTGCTGTTAATAAAACATGCCACTTCAAAATAAAATATATTTTTATTATACTCGTCCAGATATGACCTCTTTTTGTTGTTGCGCGCATCTCAGATTTCTTTTTATAAATGTTACCACTGAGAAAAAGTTAAGGTCAGACATAACAGGGTGTCAGCCTAATCATCAGTCATAAGTTTATGTCCACATTTTCTGGTAGATGGATTTTGACTATTAATTTGGTTTTGTATGTTTTCTCTATGTGATATTTGTGCATTATTAGATGACTAGACTGGCCAAGGCAGACCTGTTACACTTGCCTGAGTTAGGCATTGTTTGCCATGCCACTAAACCTGCCGTCAAGTGAAACCTTCATTGGGGAAATGAGATCGGAGTCTGAACCGCAGAAGATGGACGCCCTGTCTCTGTTTTTTATTGTTTTACTTTAATTTCATTTCTTTTTTTTCTTTATTTTGTCCCTTTTTTTGTTTTTGTTTTTGTTTTTGTTTTTGTTTTTGTTTTTGTTTTGTTAAATCTCTTTACTTTAACTTGTGAGCTGGTTTTCCAGTTCTTTGTAAATGGTATTCCATTAAGGGTTCATAACATTGCATTGCGAATTGTATTGGGAGTTGATTAGTAGAGCTCAACCTTAACAAAGTAATTTTCACAGTAAATTAGGGTACAGTATTGTGAAGCTCAGTGCCAGTCTTAATTGGTGTTTATAGACTGATCAGGTGCATTTTGTGCTTGAAACCTTAAAACACTGATGAGATTCTTAGGACACTCTTTGATCTCAGTGTAACATTTTTGCAGTTTTCTCCCAAGCCTGCATCTCTCATAAAAACCAACTGATAGCTTCTAATTTTCATCTTTACCCCTAGAATTTTAGGCATACAAAATCATCAAGGAAAATAAGTTAAATTTCTTATAATAATCTGGGGGTAGAGGACAAGAAGAGACTTTTCACTTTTATGATAGTTATTTATTGTAGACAATAATTTACTTTCTTGACTTAAAAAGACTTTTAGCTGCCTATGTGGGGACTGGATATTTGAGAAACTTTTGAATACTTGTGTGTATTTCTCTCTTTGCTTGAATATTTTGTTGAAAATGTTCAGAGATTACTAGTTTCTAAATGGATTCTGAGATTAGGACAAGTGAGAGATTTTTTTTTCTCTTTGAGGAGGATAGTTTGGGGAAAATGCTAAATGCTGATTTGTTTTATACTTTATACATGCTGATAGTATTTAGAAGGTACATTTGGTTGAATTCTATCTTGGAATTAAGTGAATGGAACTTTTTTCTTAAAGCATCTTTAATGGTAATCAGAATAAGAAAAAATATATTGTAGTTAGACTTAATACTTACAATAGTTTATTATACTGTGAAAGGCAGTGAGAGTCAGACAATCTAGTGATACTTTTTTAAGACAGAAGTGAAAGACTTTATATTATTATAATCAACTTTTGGCCTGTGTTGAATAACCTTTTTGTTTGTGTAGTCTTTCTACACTGTCTTGTATGGATAGTTTTGCTTATTTAATTGACAAGTAATGTTAAATGGGGGACATTACTAGCTTGGAACCCTTTATTTGTTTTCTAGGTGCGCAAATTAGGGCAGTGAAGCATTGGGTTTCCACCTTAGGAGTTCAATTTATTTATTAAGATATGTTCAGGTTATGTAAACATTTAAAAAGTAATACCTATTTATGGCAGATAAAACAGGTCTGATAGCAATAAATAGTACAGTATATATGTGAGTATACAGATACATGTGTTAATGCTAGTAACTAATAAACAGAAAATATTGTTATTTGATGTTTTTCAATAAGGCCTACCTACCTTTTATTTATCTTTATGCATGTTAAAATTTGTGCTTATGCAGGATTTACCCTGAAATAGTAAAATAACTTTGTTTTTGAAATTAGCAAATGTAATATAGACTTAGATTTGCAAAGGTTAGAAATAAGTAGACATTTGCTAACGCTAATAAAATGTAATTTTTTTCTATTTGTATTTTATAAGTTATAACCATATTTAAAGCAAATTTAAAAATTTATCTTGAATTCCATCCGTGTTTAGAAATGCATTCAGATAATTTTGTTCAGAGATTTATCCCTGCACATCTGGCGGTTTTCAATAGAATTTTTACCACAGAAACCAGCATGGTGCTTTTTGAAAATTTACTCTACATGCTGTTTTCAATTTAGCGTGACTTTATACACTGTGTTTTAAATTACTTTTGAAGAATTTGTAATGGAAATGTGTAGCCAACTGCCGCATAATTATAGTAGTTCTTCTAAAATAGCTGTATGTAGTCAACATTTTAGAAATTTTATTTTTGGAGGGGTTGAGAGAAAGGACCAGAAAAAAAATGTGTGAAAGTTGCAGTCCTTATCAAAGTTAATTGGTTAGAATTCATTAATTAAATATGACAAATTGATGGACTTATTTCAGAATAAATTTTACTTTTTAGTCATAGGGATTTCTTTTTCTTTTTAGTGTCCAAGATTATTTTGTTATTGTTATTACTGTTGGGCAGTTAAGATGTTTATAAGCAAGATATTTAAGTATTACCCACCCCTCTTCAGATAAGTATACATAAATGGGTCCTACAAGTCGATAATATAAGAAGTTCCCTTGAGACTAGGGAACTTTTTTTGTTAGTCATTTTCAAAAGTGTTAGCAGTTTCCCAAGGCATATTCTTTGGAATTGAGTTCTTTTAGGCATTTCTGACATTGTTAGTGAGATGCCTTATTAACCGAGTGGGTGTAGGTTTCCTTTTCAGTTGAAGCTGGTGACATGCAGTAGGCTTTTGTTTGTGTCTACTTGAAATTGAATGGAATCTATTGCAAGGTTATCAAAACTGTTTTCTTCACAAGTAGGTAGTTTCAGTTAACAGGGACACTCAGGAACAAATTTCAATTCGCACATATTTGTTTTTTTCTTTTTCTTTTTTTTGACTAATTTGGTTATTTGCCATTTCTGGGGATTAAACTTTAAAAAATGTTCTTCTTTTCTGTATCTGATGTTCTGTGTGCTATTAGTGATGCAGCCAACACGAACGGTTGTCATGTGTAACACAACTTTCGATCACCGCGAAAACACCGTCCTGGGAAAGCGTCCATGCTTGATATCGTTTGGTTCATGAACATTAAGTTTCCAGTACAGGTGACCCATAGCTCAAAGTGTTAAATAATTGTCTACATTATTCAATTTTTAAAATAATATTCCATTAATGAAATTGTTAGTCTTTGAAGTTTTGCTCACTTTTATTTTTCCTAGTAGAGCAGGATAAAAGGAAAGACTTAAGTTCTTATTTATTTCTTTATACGGATCTGATAGATAGATTCATTTATTATTATTATTTTTTAAGTGCAAGGGTAATTGTAAAATCATAGTGTAAAGTTTGTGTGGTGTTTCTGCTTTCTGTAATGTTTGAAACTTGCCTCTGCAGGTAAAATCCCAGAGGAATCCAAAGCCCTCTCTTTGTTGGCTCCTGCTCCAACCATGACCAGTCTGATGCCTGGTGCAGGCTTGCTTCCCATACCGACCCCAAATCCCTTGACTACGGTAAGTATGATGCACCCTCTTCTAAAAGGGAACATTCACGTATGTAATCAGTTGAATAAAGAGTTTCGAAAACTTTTTTTTTTTTTTGAGCTTAGAAAGCATTCTATTTTGAATCTTTTTGCAAATGGAGAGGATTAGAAATGTCTGCTTGATTTTTTACCCCATGTTATCACTGACTTGAGCTGCCTTTTGGAATCGCTTCTGAAATAATTGGGATTCATTTAAATTTGAGAACTGGAATATATTATTCATTGGAATATTGGTGATTGAAACTTAGCATTTTAGATAGCATGGGGAATTGGAGAATCTAGGTAACTGTATTTCCCACCATGAGGACTAAATCCATCTGAAAAATAGGAATTAATTCACAACCTTGGTAATGGGAAAAAATAACTCATAGCAAGCATTTATGTGTCACTGAGAAAATATAACATGGTAAAAACATTTTTTTACTAACTTTGCAGAATTAAATAATAACTTAATGCCTCCTTTGTGATTTCCAAGTGGAGTTAAAAATGGTTTGCTGTTACTGGGTTCTTGCTTTATATAAAAGATTCTGGTCATTTATTTTCTTCAAAAATGAACCCAAGACAAAATACAAAACTCACTTTAATTGAAAGTTGTATCTAGCTTTTTGGTACTGGGTTATTGGGAGTAAACCAATAAACTTTTGATTGTAGTTTATTTATCCAAGTTAGAAAAGTGGTTTCTGACTTAGAATTGCAAAATTTTAGGTCTTTTAATTTTTACATGACATTGTTCTGCTAGAGCCCTGTATAGTGATCCATGGGAGGAAGATGCTTTTTAACTGAACATTAATCATTTGAATTGGGCTTTCTAGAAATTTTATTTTGGGTATGTTTTGGTATATTCTAACATTAATTCCTGGATTACCACCTTTTTCTCCCTTTCCTAGAAAATATTGTCCTGGTATCTTGAAAATTCTTAGGGTTTATTTATCAACAATATAAAGTTTTTATTATTTAATTTATTGCTTTGAGGGCAAATGATTTCCTTTTAATTCAGCTGTGGATATCTGTTATTATAAAACTTAATTTATAAAGAAGAGTTTTAGTTAGAAAAGAGGGGAAAGGTGACCCACTGTAATTTGGCTCTGACCTTTTTTCCCTACCTGTTTCCCTGGCTCCCCTCAACTTCAGCCGCTTTGGTTTTATTTCTTGGATATGCCAAACATTTTTCTGCCTTAGAGCTTTTGTATTTGTTCATTCTCTTCTCAGAACATTAAAAAGATTCACTCTTTCATAAGAGTGAAACTTTTCATAAGGTTTCTACTTAAAAGTCACATTTTCAGAGAGGCCAAGATTTCTATGTCAGAAGGCAAAAGTGGTATATCGAGAGTTGAGATCATCTTCAACCCATTAGAGACCAAAAGGGCAGCCTAAATACTAAGGCCCTTTAGACCAGGGCTGGAAAACAGACTGAGCTGAAGAAGGGTAATTGAATTATTAGAGCAGCCACATCCAGTAGAACTTGGTACTATGATGGAAATGTCTGTACTGTACTATCAAGTGTCGTAGCCACTAGCAACGTGTGACTATTGAACACTTGAAATGTGGCTAGTGTGACTGAGGCACTGATTTTTAATTAAAATTCAAATAGCCATATATGATTGGTGACTACATATTAAATAGCAGTATGTCCTAGTGGAGAAATTTGTAGGTCAGAGGGATTGACAGCTGGGGATACCTGGAAAGGCCTATTTAGTTTTATTTCCATGCAAAACTAACAAATAGTAAGACACACATTTGTGGTTTAGCTTAACTACGTATAATAATTCTCTTCCACAGTAGGGAAAAAAAAAAAAGGTGTGACCCTCAATCATCTCTGTTAGACTATCAAAGACAAGTTGTCAGGGAAGAAGGAGTGAGATTACAGGAGCAACATGTGGAGAGAGACTAGATAACTTACCTGTTTTCAACTAAGATATTTTTACAACTTTATGATAATTTGAAGTGGTGATAGCAAAAATCTGAGATTTGTTAATAGCAGTATCCCACAGAATATTAATACTATGAAGGAAAAAAACCGGAGTAATATGGTAAGGAGTAAATGAGGCTATAAATAAGTTCGGGGAAAGCCTCTTGGAGGGGAATGATAAACCTGATGATTGAAGAACTCAGCTGGCAGAAGCTAGGGGACACCTTTCTAGGGTAGGAGGAACACCAAGTGAAAAGCCATAAAGTGAGAAAAACTTGTGTCTTCAAGGTGCATAGAATGGCGGGATGGCAGTCAGCATCGTTGTGAAGCATAGTTGGGGAGGATGGAATTAGGTGTTTGGGGATTGGAGGGGTAGATAGGCCCTAATGTATGTAGGCCTTGCTTTTTAGGCCACGGAAAGAAGTTTGGATTTTATTCTAACAGGTTTTAAGCAGGAGTTAAACATGGTTTGACAGGTCTTAAAAAGATAACACACTGGCTGCTATGACAAGCATAGTGTTACTTACTTCATAAACTAGTATTTTCACTTTTAGGAAGTACTGTTGCTTAACAGTTGTTAAATTTTAGTAGTTTTGTAACAGTGTAACAATATATATAAGCCAGTTGACTTAGTTGACTTAAATTGCCTAGGTGGAAATGAAAGTTGCAGTGTTTTTTTTTTTCTTTCTTTGAAAAGTCTGTTAATTCTGCAAAGTTTCTCATTTTCAAACTCTGAGATTTTCTATATTTTCTAGTTTAAAGTCACATTAAAAACATGTTTCTTAATGCTTGAACTAAAAACTGATTTTAGTAATGTTATGAAAGATCATTCAAAGGTTTTTGTCTTTTTTCTGCCATAGTATAAGTAATTTTTTTAAAAGGTTTCTTAGGTAAACTTACCTTTTAATCTTAGTCTATGCATGATGGTACCCTGCTTTTACCACTTGTTAGCTGAGTAGCTTTGAGAAAATTATTTAATTTCTCTGTTTTTGTATTTATTGGTGATATTAGCATAATAGTAATACCTTTTTCTTAGAGTTGGTATGAAGATTAAGTTAATAACCTAGCAAAAATTAGGTGTCTGATTATTATTTACTGTTAGGAACTCACATAATGTTGAATGCCCAAGGTACAGTTGATTCTCATTATTTGTGAATTTACATACTAGCTAAAATTTATTTGAAACCTCAAAACTTGTGCTTTTGCAGTCATTCATCAACACAGACAGAATGATGGAAAATTTGAATTGCTTGATATGTACATTCCCAGATGAGGTCAAACAGAGTAACACTTTGCCTTCTTGTTTTAGCCTTAATGCTGTAAATAACTGGGCTTTTTTGGTGGTCCTTAGTGCCATGTTTTTCGTATTTTTGTTCTTTCTGTTGGCGATAATGGTGATTTAAATTAGCCTGCGGGCATAGTACTAAAGTTCTGTTCAGTGTTTCTAAGCACTGGAAGGCTGTGATGTGCCTTACAGAGAAAATACTTGTGTAAGATAGGGTTCGTTCATGAGGCATGAGTTGATACTGCTTTTTGCCATGAGTTTAATGTTAATGAGTGAATAATATATATTAAATAAGGTATCCTTAAAAAAGAAAATCCAGAAACACATGTAAAACAAGGTCATGTATTTATTGCTTGGTAAAATTATTGTGACCAGAGGCTTGCAGGAACCTAGCCCTCTATTTGCCCTAGGAACCGTGATTCAGTATTTAGTAATTCAGTGTTCATGGCAAACTTTATAGGATGTAATTACTGCAAATAATCAGAGTTGACTGTTTTTAGTGTCAAGCTTAAAAGTAATTAAAATATCCAGATAGTTAAATGTTATATTTCTAATTACATTGAAAACTACTGTAATCTCACGCTCAATAATTCAGATACATGTGTGGCTTAAAGTTAGAACTCTCTAGTCTTTTCTCATTCTTATTGAGTTGATCAGTACTTTTCAAGATTAGAGAAAGGTAATTCTTGATACTAACAGAAAATATGTGCTTTTTTTTTTTTTTTAAATAGCTGGGTGTTTCCCTTAGCAGTTTGGGAGCTATACCAGCAGCAGCACTAGACCCTAACATTGCAACACTTGGAGAGATACCACAGCCACCACTTATGGGAAATGTAGATCCTTCCAAAATTGACGAAATTAGGAGAACAGTCTATGTGGGCAATTTGAATTCCCAGGTAACTAATTTAAGAAGAATTGAGTGGTAGGACCTCTTATTCTTTTTCCTTTCTTAAAAAATCGTATCAATTGATAAAGTAATATTTACTGGATTTTTAAAGAATATACTTTATTAAAGTGTTACTTTGTTTCAGACAACGACAGCTGATCAACTACTTGAGTTTTTTAAACAAGTTGGAGAAGTGAAGTTTGTGCGGATGGCAGGTGATGAGACTCAGCCAACTCGGTTTGCTTTTGTGGAATTTGCAGACCAAAATTCTGTACCAAGGGCCCTTGCTTTTAATGGAGTTATGTTTGGAGACAGGCCACTGAAGTAAGAAACCCTAAACAAAGAAATTCTAATGATTTTGAAAAAATTTGAAGTATTTTGATGTAATTAAGATTTTTTTTTTCTTTTTAATAGTAATTGGCAATTTGTGGAAAGGAAGACTTTGTGTTAAGTATGAATGAAAGAAATGAGATACTTACCATTTTAGGCTTTAAGTTAAAGTTGCGTTTGAAGACATTTTCTGTTTCATAAGGTCTAATTTAATGTTAACATTTATGTACTATACTTATCAGTCATAGGTCTTTTTCCATAAGCTTTAAAAAGTTAGGTTTGTTTTGCATTATTGCACTAGTATAATGGGCAATTTAACATATGGGTTAAACTTACAGGAATATAGTAATAAGAATTTTGGTAAATACAAAATCTTGGGAAGAAAATAAAAGTACCCAAAAATGTTTTAAATCATACTTTTTGAGTTTTAACGTTTGCTCACGTGCTTGTTTGTAAAATGAAAAATTGATGTAGCCTTTCAGATACTCAAGACCAGAAATTGTATTTCAGGTAGATAATTGAGGCAACAGTTTTATCTGAATTCTGTAGGTGATTGTGTTAATTATATAATGTATGCTATTAAAGGATAAATAACTATTCTTAGCGAATGCTTCCCTTTTCACCATGGAAAGAGTAAAGAGGGACACACCAAATTCATTTATGTGCATCAGAGAAACCACTCTTACCTGTAAGGAAAAGAGTTTTATCAGATGCCTCCCCCTTTTGAAGCCGTGTGACTTAGCCATTGTCCAGGGTTGATTAAAATGGTACACGTATTATATAGTTTCCCCTTCATTCTCTCAGGGTGCAGAAGTTATCAACAAAAATCTTATAATTTGAGATACAAATGATTCATTTTAATATTGGCATTACTATTTTAATTGATTATAATTCTAAACTGTGTGGAAAAGCACTTGTCCTGATCTATTCAGTTTGTTAAAGACGATTGAGGGTTCAGTTTTTCTTTTTTTCTCCCTTGCTTTTGCCTTTGTTAGCAATAGATGATGGCAGGTGGGAATGAGATTAATCGTGGTTTTGAGGTTGGTTTTGGTTATTCTGTATTTGGCTATATTCTCATTGTGCTTTTTAAAAAACTTTTTTTTGAGGGGGAGGTAACTATAGGTTTATTTATTTACTGGAGGTACTGGGGATTGAATCTTAGTGTGTTTTTGAGATACCAGATTTGTAAATATGTGTATCATATAAACATTTGTCTCATGTTTTGTAAGATATGGTGTGTTTGTGATATGCTAATATTTTTAATTTAGAATAAATCACTCCAACAATGCAATAGTAAAGCCCCCTGAGATGACACCTCAGGCTGCAGCTAAGGAGTTAGAAGAAGTAATGAAGCGAGTACGGGAGGCTCAGTCCTTTATCTCAGCAGCTATCGAACCAGGTAAGACCTCAGTGCTGTTACACAGGTTGTAGTTTGAGGTCATAGACTCTTAGAACTGGGAGGAATTTTAGAAATGGTCTTGCTCAGTCCCTTCATTTTACAAACAAGACGACTGAAACTCAAGAAAGAGTAAGTGACTTAACTAGTGTTAAAGGTCAGAGAACTATTTAGCACACAGATCTTTCCCCATGATACTGAATTGAGATATATTAGCTGGAGTCAGTAAGTTCTTTGTATTTTAATAGCAAAATCAGTGCTCAGAACTGATTTGCTGAAAGCAAAAGTATAAATGTTATTGTGAGGCTAAAAGCAAGAATAAGTATATTTATAATGTTAATGATTAAGCAGATTCACTTTTCCTTCAAAGTTTTATTTTAAAAATAGAGCGCCGATGATTTAGGAAACATACGGAGACTCTGTTTTAGCAAGGTAAAGGAACACCTATTTAAACTTTTGCGTTGCTAACTGAAATTAAAAATCCAAGCTAAAAATGTCTAGATGGTTTACATTTGAGTAAATTTTCTAAATTAGCACTCAGAATTTAAGCTTCAGTTCTAGGAAAATACATGGAGAAAGGATTTAAAATCACTGTCATAGGAATTACAGACATGTTATAATCGTACATTATGGCAGCAACAAAATATTACGAACAGCTGTTTATAATCATCTGGTTTATATGTACTGCTGCAGGGTGGCTGCACTCAACGAGTTTATGCAATGACTTTCTTGGATGTTTCTGAAGGATAATTGCACAGGAGGAGGATGTACAGAGAGTAGGCCCCTTGCACTATATGTGGTACATTCCACTTGTGCCTGATTATTAACTGGGATCTTTAATTGTTCTGAGCTTACACTGCAAAGTGGTTTTTTCCTCCCAGAGTCTGGAAAGAGCAATGAAAGAAAAGGCGGTCGATCTCGTTCCCATACTCGTTCAAAATCCAGGTCTAGCTCAAAATCCCGTTCTAGAAGGAAGAGATCACAGTCAAAACACAGGTGAGAATTTCTGCTGTCATATTTAAACTTTTTTCGGTTTTGTATTTGTAGTAGTTAAGATTTTCTGAGTTTTTATCTGAATATCAGAATTTAAAAATTCCAGTGTTGTTCACCGGGAAGTATGATTATCATTAAATATTGCTTGTAGTTAAGAATGAAATTTTCTCTAGTTAATATATAATTTTTAAATTATTTCAACTAATTTTCAGTTTTAGAAGTTGGTTTTCTATCTTAAGATGCTCTATCCCTGATCTCTCTAAGAGTAAACTAGTCTCGTACAGAACTGGCAGAAACTTTCCATTCTTCATGTTGAGAAAAGGGAACATATGCATGATGCTGCTGAAAATATTGCTAAAGTCACAGCTTTTTTATTGTTTTCTTCCCCCAGTTCCCTCAAGGTCTAGGGAGTACCACCCCAGATCTTGATTTCACATAGTTACCTATCTCCAGTACTGTGTGTCAAGTGGGGTACTTTAAGTCCTTGTACTCTTGGTGATAAGAGTGTCCTCCACCCACTTTGGGATCTGAAACACAGGAGTAACTTGCAGCTTTAACTGCAACTATTGTATTATGCTTAAGCTCTATTTCTGTTCTGTTTATCTTATTTTTGAGCACAACTTTGTCATTTCAATTTGTTTTTGAATCTTTTGTGTTGTGTTTGGTGCAAAGGGGAATCTCAAAATGAAAACTTGTAACGCCATCTTAATTGGAAGTACTGTTAAGAATCATGTCTAAAATAATAAGTTTTGTTGTCTTCTTTAAGTTGTGGAGGGGGCTGTTGAAGTGAAATGTGAAAATGTATAGTGGATCCTAATTGTGTGTTATATGTACATACATACTCATAGTCTCTCCAAAGAGAAGAGGCAGAGAAAACTGTGTCCATGTGTGTGTGCATGTTGTTGGGAGTATTAGAGAAGGAGGAGGGCTTGAGGGGAGGGTAAAAAGGAT
Organism: Camelus bactrianus; assembly: GCF_048773025.1. Lineage (NCBI taxonomy): Eukaryota > Metazoa > Chordata > Mammalia > Artiodactyla > Camelidae > Camelus > Camelus bactrianus. The sequence continues at coordinate 45,792,993 of NC_133541.1, forward strand.
CCAGTATGCTATATCTTGAACCTCATCAGCTTAGAACTCAGTTTAGTCTGTTTTTCTGTGACAGTCACAGGGATTGAAGCGGTGAGATAGAAAAATATGTTTTTAGACTCTAGCAACTTATACTTTTAGCTGTATGCTGGTGGACTTCTCTATTACAAATTGCTTGCAGATTTTCTTTTGGGATATGGTTTTACTATCTTCATCCAAAGCCTTACGGTAAGGCCAATTCACATCCAGAAGAAGGAAGTTGTTTTCTCTACAAGGAATAAGGCAGCGTAGCGGAACCAGAATTAGAGAAGGAAAGTGGTATAGAAACAGTGGTACTAGATTATGGGTACTTCTGTAGGTTGACAGGGTAGTGAAGTTAAGATCTTTGAGATCAAGAAAATACAGAATTGAGCTGAAGAGTAATAACTTACCTGAGGAAGAAAAAGACCAGTGACTTGAATCTCACTTTGTGTTGTTATAAGAGCCATGCTCTAATACCTTAGCCGTTATCTAAGTCTGGAAGAAAAGCAGCATTTGATGATTAACATCATTGTTTCCTTGATAATTTCTGTGAAGCTTTCTCTTTTGGGACAAAGAATTTAATTATCTACTTTAAGGTTTTTACTCATCATTTCGAGTATATTTGAGTATTTTCGCCTTCCGAGTGTTTGTGGGGGAAGGGTTATTCAGTCTAAAATGAAATTTGTTCATTATTTTAGTAGGAGTTATTTTTTGGAGGTCTGTCTAATTACATAGCATTAGAAATTAGTTGTTCTTGGCATACACATGTGCACACACACAGAGGCATACCTTGTTTTACTGAATTCTGCTTTATTGTGCTTCACAGATACTGTGATTTTCAGCAAATTGAAGTTTTGTGGCAACTCTGCATTGTCAGATGATGGTTACATTTTTTAGCAATAAAATATTTTTATTTAAGAAATGTACATTTTTTAAAGACATAATGCTGTTGCATACTTAATAGACTACAGTATAGAGTAAATATAACTTGCATATGCACTGGGAAACCAAAAAATTCGTATCGTTCACATTGTGATTGTCTGGAGCCAAGCTTGCAGTATCTCTGATGTATGCCTATATCTTTTTTGTAAGCATATGCTATTTTTATATATGATGTATAGAAGCATAGGAAATGTTTACTAAGTTCATAAACAAATACAAAAGAGATATACTGTATTTTGTTTAAAAGAAAAAAATTTCTTGCCCCAAACCATTTGACTTGAGAAGCTCCATTCCCCACCCAATCAGTAGCAGATGGCAAGCATTTCTTGACTTCCCCTCCCTGCTGGTGGGATTGGATACCCTCAGTTCTGGTTCTGACCCACCAGACTTAGCCAGGAGTGTGAGTTGCTGGAGACCCTGCTCTTGAAGGCTTCCCCCTTCTTCATGTTCTCAGATCCTTCTAGAGCCCCTGACCCTTTCCCTGTTCCTTCCCTTCTCTCTGTAGGAGGGAAGAAGGGGTTTCTTGTCACTATGACCTTGACTAGGTCTGGGAAGATGTGTTTCCATTTTGTCCGAATTTTTATGTGTTTTTTTTTCATAGGGACAGTATTAGTAAAGGTGGGTAGTACTCTTTATTATATTTTAAAGTTAAGTAACCTTTACAGACCAGCATAGCAACTATAAGACATTTTATAATATTTTAATGGGAAACAACTGAGTTACAAATGAACTTTGATGCAACATAATGGTAAGTTGCCGTTTATTTACAGTTTAATTTATAAATGCAATTTCACACATTATGCTAAAACGAGAACTGCTAACAATAACTTAAATCTTTATCTTTGATTGGATTAGATTTGCTCTTGACTTGAAGCTTTTAGCATTCCTAATCAGACAACTTTTAGGTGACTAGTAAGTGAGGTAGACATGAAATATTTAATATCAAAATTGAAATAAAGTAATTACTCTTGAGCAGTGACTTTCAAACTCTGAGGACCCACAGGATAAGGTAGGAAGTGAAGCGATCAGTGCATTTTTTTTTTGTTATTAACGTTTGTTAAGACTATGCTTAATTTTTTAAAGTTTTTTTTTTTTTTACTTAATTAAGGCTGGGAAGCACTGTTTGAAGAAAACAAAATCATTATATTCTGTATTATATTAATTTTAAGTACATAGAAGCAGAGGCCCTTTTTAAAAACATTACCCTTGTGGATGTCTGTAAATGGACTAAAAATGCTGTTAAATTTTGCAGTTTTGCCATGATACCGTACTACTTGACCCTTGTGTCTCTTAGGTTATTAATGATAAACATTTCAACAAACTGAATTATCTTCCTGTATTAAAAATGTGGTATGAAGTTAAATGTATAATTTTTAAAGCCATATAATAGATGAGTGGAGTGGTTCAGTTGAAAATTAGCTTTTGGGAAATAAATTTTAACTAATTGAAAAATGTGTTTTGTAAAGAAGACTTCATTATTGATTGAGGGCTGTCTGGAGATTTTTCTGGTTTCATAGCACATCACAAGCATTTAACTATATTTCTTTTATAGATTATTGTTTTAACTTAATTCATGAAAATATTACTGTCAGGATGAGTTTTAATTATATAAGGCATACTTGTGGAAGTTCATTTGACCTTGGAATAAATAAAGATTTAGAGTTTACATTTCTGTTAATTGTTAATAATGATGATGCTGCTGATATTGGGAATTAAGAGTTTTATGCATTTACTCTTTGCCAGAGACTGTTAGGCAATTTTCCATATATCATCTGATTTAATCCTCATGACAGCTAGGAGATGTAGGTATGATTCTTACTCCAGTTTATAGATGAAACAACTCAGGCTTAGAGAAGTTAAGTGACTAGCCAGAGTTCTCACAGCTAGTGTGTGGCAGAGCTGAGTGTCAGAGCCAGATTGTCTGACTCCAAAGCCGGTGAGTCTCATCACTTTGTTATTTAAGTTGTATGGATTCAATTTTGTTATATTTTAACAAACAGTTCCTAGGATACCTCATGAAAAAAATCACATTATCTAAGCTGTTATTTCAGTGGGGAAAGGAGCCTACAGAATTTCAGAATTGAAACAAGTTATTTTTCCTGTAAGAATTCCAGTAATAAAGGTTTCTTTTTATAGCTATGTTTATATAATGATAAAATCAAGGCTTTGCGAATTCAACACTTGATTATATTTAGCTTGGACTCATGGGTAATGATGTTTGGTTTCCTGTCATACTAGCACCATCATTATCATTACTACTGTGCTTCTTTATACATTTTCTTAAGACAGCATACAGCCATTTATAGAAACCATTGAGCCATATAACCACTACTCCCTGGTAGGATAAGTTATAACCACAAGTAGTCGTATTACATGGAAGTCAAGAGTTACAATTTATGGTTTGAGAACTTGGACCATGGGAGAAATCTTCTGTACTAATTGAGCCATCTGAGAATTAGCAAAACAAAGCCACAGCTGAAAATATCAACTTTTAAGTCTGACATAGGAAATAACTTAAATTGTTTCTTTGCTTCTGTCTTTGTGTTCTGGACAATGAACTATCTAGTATAGTTTCCAATAAATTTGTGTCAGATAGTCTGAAACATAGTGGATAGTTTTAACATATTGAAACTGTCAGGGTCAGTTTTACAATTCTCTTATTTTAAAGGTCTTAAATTTTTAAAATTTGAAACTCTTAGTAAGTTTTCAGATCCTAACAGATTTGCTTTTCTTTAGGAGTAGATCCCATAATAGATCACGTTCAAGACAAAAGGATAGACGTAGATCTAAGAGCCCTCATAAAAAACGTTCTAAATCAAGGGAGAGACGGAAGTCAAGAAGTCGTTCGCGTTCACGGTGAGTTTTTGGGAAAATAAGGCTAATTTTTTCATGGCATCATTTGTTAAAAAACTGTGTGGTTTAGGTTTTTAATGAAAGAAGTTATACTTTTTTCTGATTATTTTAGTAGATTAATACTAATTGCCATTGATTTGAATCTGATGGTCAGTATGACTTGTGAGGTTTCCAGACTTCTTAATTCAGCCTGGTAATTACTTCATTTAGCAGCTTCATATGCACATGAATTATATAGAAACTTATGCATAATGTCTTATAGGTATTATAAATTGTTTTATGTTGATAGTGGTTGAGGGAAGAGGAGGAGGTCCTTTTTTGGGGAGTAGAATTTTTTCCATTGTGAACTTACTTACTTATTTTTGTTTTTAAAGGGACAAGAGAAAAGACACCCGAGAAAAAATTAAGGAAAAGGAAAGAGTGAAAGAAAAAGATAGAGAAAAGGAAAGGGAAAAAGAGAGAGACAGGGAAAAGGAACGTGAAAAGGAGAAGGAACGGGGTAAAAACAAAGATAAAGACCGGGATAAAGAACGGGAAAAGGACCGAGAGAAAGACAAGGAGAAGGACAGAGAGAGAGAGCGGGAAAAAGAACATGAAAAGGAACGAGACAAAGAGAAGGAGAAGGAACAGGACAAAGAAAAGGAACGAGAAAAGGACAGATCCAAAGAGATGGATGAGAAAAGAAAGAAGGATAAAAAATCCAGAACACCACCCAGAAGTTACAATGCATCAAGAAGATCCCGTAGTTCCAGCAGGTTTGATAATTTCAACTTTTACTAAGGGGTTTACTGATGACAAATGAAAACATAAATTTTAATTGAGGGGGAAAAGATTATTTTATACAAGTAGAATCAGTATAATAATATGAGAACATTTCCCTCTGATGGAAGTCTAAACATTTCTCTAGCAGAGGGGTTGTTACAGTATTGAACCTGTAAGGAGAAAGAGATAATGTTGGGCAAAATAATTTGAAAAGTTAACTGCCCTTTGTGATCCACTGTTTGAACCTTGCAGTGGCACCAGTGGCTGCAGTTGCTGCTGCTTACTATTTCCTTGGAGGGTAGGATGGCAGGGACAAGTTTTTTTTTTTTTAGTACTGAGAAATTGACCCATATTGACCCATTATGCTTCTCTGTTTCCTTGAAATGATGTCCCTTTTGTCATCTCAGTTTATTTTTACTGCCCAATTTTGTTGAGTGCATGATGTTTAAATTTTAATTTTCATTTCGTTGTTAAAGGTTTGCTGTTTTCCTTAGGACTGTTCCCTCAACTTATTAGTAGGTACACTGCCACCAGGTGGCAGCATGTTGCTATAGTAACAGCAGGAAAATGAGGACTTTCCTTAATTCAACATTATCTAAACCTACATCCATTACTCCACATGGTGCCATGACTATAAATAAATGGAAGTTCCTAAGTTGTGTTAAACCATATCTTTAAAGTACTTAAAAATTACATTTTTAGCAAGTTAAAAAATTTTTTTAAGCTTTTTTGTAGAAAATTTCTGAGACAATGGAATATTTTATTTCCTATTTTTAACTTTGTTTTAATAACTTATTTTTTTATTGGTTTAGTTTTATTTTTAATTGAAGTATAGTTGATTTACGTTTCTGTTATATAGCATAGTGATTCAGTTATACATATATATTCTTTTTCACTATAGGTTATTACAAGATGCTGAATGTAGTTCTCTGTGCTATACATTAGAACCTTCTTGTTTATCTATTTTATATTTAATACTTTATATCTGCTTATCCCAGACTCCTAATTTATCCCATCCCCTTCCCCTTTGGTAACCATAAGTTTATTTTATATGTCTGTGAGCTCTGTTTTGTAAGTAAGTTCATTTGTTCGTTTTTAGATTCCAGCATATTTGTCTTTCTCTGTGTGACTTAACATCACTTAGTATGATCATCTCTAGGTCTATCCATGTTGCTGCAAATGACATTATTTCACTCTTTTTTAATGGCTGAGTAATTTTCCATTGTGTATATATACTGCATCTTTATCCAATCATCTGTTGATGGAAACTTAGGTTGCTTCCATGTCTTGGCCATTGTAAGTAGTGCTGCTGTGAACATTGGGGTGTGTGTATCTTTTCAAATTATAGTTTTCTCCAGATAAATGCCCTAGCAGTGGGATTACTGGATCATGTGGTAGATATACTTTTAGTTTTTTAAGGAACCTCTGTACTGTTTTCCACTGTGGCTGCTCCAATTTACATTCCTACCAACACTGTAGGAGGGTTCCCTTTTCTCCAAGCCCTCTCCAGCATTTATTGTTTGTGGACTTTTTAATGATGGCCATTTTGTTTTTTAAAGGTTAGACTTTATTTTTCACCCAGGTTCTGTTTTTTTGGGGGTGGGGGTGGAGGTAGGTAATTAGGTTTATTCATTTATTTTAGTGGAGGTGCTGGGGACTGAACTCAGGACGTTGTGCATCCTAGGCATGCACTCTTACCACTGAGCTATACCCTCCCCCCATGATGGCCATTCTGACTGGTGTGAGGTGATACTTCATTGTAGTTTTGATTTGTATTTCTCTGATAATTGGTGATACTGAACAATATTGGCCATCTGTTTGTTTTCTCTGGACAAATGTCTATTTAGGTCTTCTGCCCATTTTATGATTGAGTTGTTTGTTTTCTTGTTGAGTTGTATGAGCTGTTTGCATATTCTGGAAATTAAGCCCTTGTCAGTTGCATCATTTGCAAATATTTTCTCCCAGTGTATAGGTTGTCTTTTTGTTTTGATTATGGTTTCCTTTACTTTTTTGTGCAAAAGCTTGTAGTTTTATTAGGTCCCATTTGTTTATTTTGCTTTTATTTCTCTTGCCTTGGGAGACTGACCTAGGAAAACATTGCTGCGATTTATGTCAGAATGTTTTGCCTATATTCTCTTCTCGGCAATTTTGATAGCTTGTTCTAATACTAGGCTTTGGTTAGTTAATAGAAGATAATTGTAAGCATTTTTCCAGTGCTTTACCATATGCTAGATATTATGTCTCAGCAAAGTTTTTCATGACTAATTTATTTAATCCTCGTAATAAGCCTCTGAGAAGACTATTATCATGGTTTTAAAACATGAAGAAACCAAAGCTTAGAGGAAAATTTCCATCTGCTCTATACTTAAACCAAAAATATAGTAGTATAGTAGCTCTTTCTTATTTTAGAGATTTTTTTTGAGGACTCTAACCAGTACTTGGTACCAACTTTAAAGAATGCCTCAGAAGCATAATATTGAAAGCAACAATATATATTAATAGATTACAATGTATTAATAGACTACAAATCAATAGATCATTGCCACATTTCAGCATTTTGAACCAAAACCTGAAGAATTAAATTCATTTGCTGTGGATATTAATTAACCTTATGGACTGCATCTTTATAGCACAGTTATTATATTATGTTTCACACATTCCTTTGTGTTTATATGATTGTTTAGACATTGTCCTCACAACACCATATAATGTTTTGGTTCCTTTTAAATTCAGTTGAATTTACTTTTCCAGATGACTTTGAAATGTTTAATTTTTTCATGGGCCATTTTAAGTCACTTGATATTTAAGAAAGTTCAAATGTTCACATTCAGTCCTAAGTAAGTTCTTAAATAACCTCTGGGGCCTGAGGAATAGATGCTGACTAACGTTAGTTCCTAAAGTTCAGCAGTTTGGAATATTTCATGCTTTCAGAGGAACTTTGTGAAGAATTACAATTTCTCATCTTTTAACATTTTTCTTCCTTTCAGGTGCTCTGATGTTTAGTGAATGGGAAATACATTAACTGTTCAGAAAAATAGTATATTTAATATTTTTATTTCCAACATTGTCTTCTAATCTAGGTTTTTAAGGAAACAATTTGATATTTAGAAATTTTTAATGCTTGAAATTATTACCAATAAGGATGAAACCAAGGAAGAGAAGGAGAAAATATTTATTGAGCACCTGCTATGCACCAGACAGCAGGCTTAGTACTTTACAGTGTTACCCTAAATCTTCGTAACAACACTACAAGGCTTGAGTTACTGTCTCCATTTTCCAGTTGGAAAAACTAAGACTCAGATAATAAGATTCCAGTCATGCAGCTGATTAGGTGTGGAACTAAAATTTAAATATAAGCCTAACCAACTCGAGTTCTGCATACTGGAGCTGACAGCTGCTTTCTAACTGACATTCTGGATTGCTGTCTATTCCAGCCTTAGCTCTCACACCACCTGATAGTTTATTAGATGTCCACCTGTACACAGTGCTTCCGGAACAACAATTAAAGAGTTACATAATGCGGATGAAGATGGAGCCATTCTGTGTAAATGTGAAGTCTGGAATACATTAACATTCTCGTGTTATGAAAAAAAATACTCCCAGTTCTTGTGCCAGGGTGCATGAGGGGGTGCTGCTACAGAATGGCATTGATTAAATGGAATATAGTTATCTAATTTCCATCTTAGGAAGTATAATTTGGGGGTGACTTGAAAACAAAGTGGGGTAATGGAAGGGAGAATCTTAGGTAGAGTTTGATTTATTTGTGTTCTCAAAGTTCTTGAGCTGTTTTGGTCTTAACATCTACCATATATACCACATATGAGCATTGTCTAGTTTTTTATTTTATAGATGAAGAACGTACACAAAGTGTTTCATTCGCCTAGAATCAGCTTACTCAGGTAATAAAGAGAACTTGAATTCTAGAGGATTTGGTTCTTTCAGCTCTGTGACCACTAATTATCAGAGCTCCTTGTGAGGTAGATCACTGGATACATTAGTCATTTATATCCTCATACCTCATCACCTGAATAGTAGACAACTTGAAATTCATTATTTCTAAGGTGACCACCCCTACAAATGAAGTAATTTATTAGAGTATGCATCATTTGCTAATACGTTAAGCAGAATAGTTTTTTAATAATAATAAACACTTAATCTAGTTAATTATTTTTGACTCTGTCATATTTAAATTCCAGGCTTTAACTAATTTTTCTTACATCTAAGCAGCCTGTGTGCTCAATTTTAAATGACTAGAACAGTAATAATGAAGTGGTAGGAGGTTGGAGGGTCAAAGCAATTTCTTTGTAAAATGAATCAATGTAAATACTTTTTAAAGAGACATTTTCAATACTTGGGTTTAAAAAGTTCACATTTTGCGAGCCCACTTACCTTTCTTTTCTTGAAAAGGTCCTATTACCTTGTTACACAGTAATCCACAGTGGGGCAGCAGGGAGCTAGATGCACGACAAAGGATCGGATGAAACATGCTTTAGATCCTGAGGAAGAATATGTTTAGCTTGAGAGAGAATCTGAAACATCCATTAATACTTTTTCTACTTAAGAAATTACTGTCCAAATAAATCAGGTGAAAAGGAGATCCTCTACCCTTTCTAATATGAAATCTTAGAAAATGTTTTCATTGGTCTGTAAAATTCACAGTTCATAATTTGACCTGCTAAAAATTAGATGGTAGAACATTTTCATGAAAGTCATTAATTTAAACTGGCCTCTAAAGAATACTGTTCACTTGAGATCATTAAGGACCCTTTTGCTTTTGTATATTTGAATTACCTTTTAAATTGTTGTTTTTTAAAATGATATATTTTTAACTTTCAGGGAAAGGCGGAGGAGGAGGAGCAGGAGTTCTTCCAGATCACCAAGAACATCAAAAACCATCAAAAGGAAATCTTCTAGGTCTCCATCCCCGAGGAGGTAGGTTGAAAGCTTCTGCTAAAACTTAGGAGGAAGTAGGGGGAAAATTTCTCTATTCAATCTATTTTTTTAACCTTTATATTTTAATGAGTAATATATAATACATTTGCATAGTATAGAAATCCAAACAGTATGAAAAGTTATACTATGATAGGTCTTAACTTCCACCCATGTGTCCATTCACTCTGTCCTCGTAAGTAATGGCTTTACTAGTTTTTTTGTATATAGGTACAAAGGGTAGCACAGAATACACAGTGTTGTACAATTGCTTTTGTCTCTTAACTACCAGGAGAACTTTATTCATCAGAAAATGCTACTTCATTCCTTTTTACAGTTGCATGGGCTTCCATTGTATGACAGTACCTTGGTTTAAGTAACCGGCCTGTGGTAGAATGGGTTTTCTTAATTTCCCTTTTATGAGTTTTACAAGCCTGTAGTGAATAGCTGTAGACTTACATCATTTTATAATGTGCGAGTGTGCAGGAAAATTCTCCAGAAATGGTATTGTTGGGTCAGAGGGTGAGATGTTCGTGATACTGAGAGATGTTTACTTCCATATTGTTCTTCATAAGGATTGGCAGCGGCTTGCACTTTAATCAGCTGCGTATGCGCGCCTGTTTCCCTACGGCTACGACAGATTGTTACCAGAGTTGTGGGTTTTTGTCCATCTGATAGATGAGAAATGGTACTGTGACAGTAAATTTAGTTGCATTTCTCTTAAGAGTGAGGTGACCATCTCTTCGTATATTTGAAGGCCATTTGTATTTCCTTTTCTGTGCATTGTATACATTGCCCATTTTTTTTGTGGGGTCTGTTTTTGTGTTTGTTTCCCCCCCCCCATTTCCAGTGATTTGATTTCAAATATCATTCCTAGTTTTTCCTATTTGTTTATGAGACTTGATTTTATAGAGGTGTTTGACTTTTATATAGTTTAATTTCTCAGCTTTTTTCTTGAGACTTCCACGTTTTGAGTCTTAAAGTGAGAAAGGTCTTTTTCTGTTCCAAGATTATAATAAAATTCCTCCATTGCTGTTGTTTATACTTTTAGGGTTTTATTTTTTGCATTTATGTCTTTGATCCGTTAGAAGTTTATCCTTATGTACAATATGGCATATGGGTCCAATTTTTTTTTTCCCAAATGCTGCTTTGTTGTTTTAATATCATTTATTAAAAATTCAGTTTTTCTAACCCTAATATGATATGTTGCCTTTGTCACGTACTAAATTTTTCTGTCTGTATTGGAGTCTATTTCTGGGCCCTCCACGCTGTTGGATTGGTTTGACTGATGATTTGTGTACTGGTGCCTCTTGCTTTAAATTATTCAGATTGTATAGTATTTTAAAATGTTTAGTAAGGCCTGTTCTCCCCCACATCCTCATATTGCTCTTTTTTTTGAGCATTCTTGACTATTCTTGTGTATATATATTTCTGTTTGAACTTAAGAGTCAGTTGTCTAGGTAACAGAAATAAAACCTACTTATAATTTGTAATATAGTTTTATTAAGTTTATTAATTAACATAGGAAAATTGAATAATAGATCTATTAATAAATAAAGCTTTACGATGGTGAATCTTTTTATCCAGAAATATGGATGGCTTACTTATTCAGACCATCCTTAGTGTTTTTCATGAATGTTTCAGTTTTTGTTTCATACAGGTTTTATGTATTTTTGAAGTTTATTCCTAGATATTTTTTACTTTTCTGTTCTTGTAAATGAGGTCTTTTCTTCCATGATGTCATGTAATTGGAGACTGGGTTTGTACCTACCTAGGAAGGGTATTGATTTCTTGGTATTTATTTTTTCAGCCCATTATCTTACTGATGGGTCATGGTTTTTCATTTGGTTTTCTGTAATCTTCTAAGTATAGAAAAGAGAAATTTATAAAAAGTTTTGCTAGGGTAGAAGAAGCATGTTTCTCATCAGGGTTCTTTTGTTTGTGAATTATTTTTAGGTGAGAATAATGGAAGGCATTAGGGATACTGTAGAGGCAGGTCAAATTTGTATTTTAAAAAAATACTTTACTCATGAAAGTCAAAACTTTTCTTAGTTGTGAACTCAAGTTAGACAAAAAATTTGCACAGTATCACTTCCTTCCCCATTCCTTCTACTTTGTTCCGCATCCACCCTCTGTGAGTGATCAACTGTTTGTAAAAAGAAACACAGGAAGAATAAAATAAAATTAATCAGACACATACATTTGAATTTCTCCTTTTCTTCACAAAAGACAGCATTCACTATATATACACTGTATGTGTGTAAGTGTGTATATGGTTAGTGACTATACCCAGTCTTGCTTCCATCCTGAGTTATTTTTTAAATTGAGATGTAATTCATGTAACATAAAATTCACCCTTTTAAATGTGCAGTTCAGTGGCTTTTTAGTATGTTCACAATTTTGTGCAACCATCACTGCTGCTTAACTCCAGAACATTTTTTTGTTAGTTCAAAAGAAGGCCTGTACCTATTAGCAGTTACTCCCCATGGCTCCTGAGAACTACTAATCTACTGTCTCTGTGGATTTGCCTGTTACAGACATTTCATATAGACTTACATAGTACATTTGGTCTTTTGTATCTGGCTTCTTTGACTAAATGTAATATTTTCAAGATTTATGCATGTTGAGGCATGAATCAGTACTTTATTCCTTTTTATGAGTGAATAATATTCCATTGCATGGATAAAACCATGCTTTAGTTCATCACTCATTGATGGACTTTTAGTATTGTTTCCATTTTTTTGCTATTAAGAATAATGCTGTGAATGTTTATGTACAAGTTCTGGTGTCGTCTCGTGTTTTCATTTTTCTTGGGTATATACCTAGGAGTGGTGATTGCTAAGTCATGTAGGAACACTCTCGTTATCTTTTTGAGAAACTGCCAAACTGTTTTCCAAAGTGGTTGTGCCATTTTACATTCCCATCAGCAATGTGTGAGTGTTTCAATTTCTCTATGTGCTGACATTTGTTACTGTCTTTCTCTGATTGTAGCCATTCTAGTGAGTATATAATGGTATCTCACTATGGTTTTGATTTGTATTTCTGTAATGAATAGTAATGTTGGGCATCTTTTCATGTGCTTATTCACCATTTGTATATTTTCTTTGGAGAAATGTCTAGTCTTTTGCCCATTTTGAATTAGAGTATTTGGCTCTTTGTTAAGTTGTAGTTTTTATGTTGTGAATGTTAATCCCTTACCAGATACATGATTTGCATGTATTTTTTCCCATACTGTGGGTTGTCTTTTCACTGTTTTAAGTATCTTTTGATGCACAAGTTTTTAATTTTGATGAAATAAGATTTATCTTTTTTTTTTCCTTTTGTTGTCTTTTGTTATATCCAGAAAATCATTGCCAAAACCAATCTCATGAAGATTTTCCCGTGTTTTCTTCTAAGAGTTTAATAGTTTTAGCTTATGTATTTAGGTCTTTGATCCATTGTGAGTTAACTTTTACATGTGGTGTAAGGTAAGGGTCCAGCTTCATTGTTTTGCATGTGGATATCCAGTTTTCCCAGCACCATTTGTTGAAAAGGTTGTCCTTTCTCTATTGAATAGGTCTTGACACCCATGTCAAAAATCATTTGACCATATATGTGACCATGTATTTCTGTCTTTTCCACTGGTCTGTGTGTCTGTCCTTACACCAGTACCGCACTGTTTGATTACTACAGATTTGTAATAAGTTTTGACATCAGGAATTGTGTGTCTTCCAATTTGTTGTTCTTTTACAGATTATTTTGGCTTTTAAATGTTGCTGGAGATTTCATATGAATTTTTGGCTGGGTTTTTCTATTTCTATCAATGCCTATGAGATTTAGGTAGGGATTGCATTGAATTTGTATATTGCTTTGGATACTATTGTTATCTTAACTCTATTTAAGTCTTCTGATCCAAGAACATGGGATATCTTTCCATTTATTTATGTCTTTTTTTTCTTTCAGCAAAATTTTTGCCTTTCTGATAAAATTTGTTTGTAAGAATATTATTCTCTTTGATGCAGTTGTGTCCTGACTTCTAAGAGTTATATATAAACATACATATCCAAATGTGTTGCAAATAAATTTTTCTTGGTTTGTTATTTTTCTTCTGAATATGCTAAGAGTGGGTTTTTAGCTTTGCATAAGTTTATATAGGCTTACTTACGAATCTTTTATCATACATGTAATTTTAGTTATGGTTAAAAAATCTTTTCACTCAGGTTAGAAATGAATTCATGTTTTCTTCTAGTGGTTTTATCGTTTCCTTTTAAAAATTTTAGATCTCTAATCCATTTGGATTTATTTATTTATGTGAATGAGATATGGACCCAGTTCTGTCACTTTCCAAATAATAATCCAGTTGTCCCCAAGTCTTTTATTTATAAAAGAACCATCTTTTCTCCAGTGATTTCAGATGCCATCCCTTTGTTCCCCTGAATTTTCATAGGTTCTTGGGTCTGTTTCCTGAGTTTTTGTTTGTTCCCCCTGGACTTTGTGTTTATTTTTCAACTATTCATAATTAAGAAAAAAGTTCAGAATTTCATGTTAGGGCTAATTATTTTAAGTAGAAGGTGTCTGTTAAACATGCTTCTGATATGAAATGCATCATTTTTTTCCTTGTAATTTTAAGGATATGTTATTTTTACAAATGGAACTTGTTCATTGCATCTTCGGCTTAACTTTTGCTCTTGAATTGGTGCTGGGACTTCTTCTTAATTGTGAATGAGAGGAGGGCACATGGCACCATTGGTTATTTGAAGTTTTTTCACTTCAAATTCAGGTTTTTCTAGAAGTCATTCAGCCTTGCCTGAGAACTGTATCTGTTTCTTTACCCTTTTTATTCTTTTTAAAAATTAATTTTTTAATGGAGGTGTTGGAAATTGAACTGAGGACCTCGTGCATGCCGAGTATGAGCTCTACCACTGAGCTATACCCACTTCTCCCATATCCTTTTTATTCTTTTCTACTTAGTCATTTTTTTGTATTTGATTTTGTTTTTTCCTAATTACAGTTGATTAGTAAATCTTGAATATTTCAAAACTGAAATTGATAATACAAAGTTGTGTTTTATGTGAACACGTGGTGGCCTCTGCAAAATGACTTGTGTCTTTAAAAACTGGGGTATGGAGTGGAGTTGGATAGGTTGCAGGACTCATTTATGGTACTTGGTCACCCAGGTTACTGATACGCTTATTTGCGATGCATTAATGTTAGGTGAGAATATCTTGTCAACAGTATGGTGGTTGTTTAATTTTTTAGCAGTTAACTGACGTACTATTAATATCTTACAGCAGAAATAAGAAGGATAAAAAGAGAGAAAAAGAAAGGGACCACATCAGTGAAAGAAGAGAGAGAGAGCGTTCAACCTCTACAAGAAAGAGTTCTAATGACAGAGATGGAAAGGAAAAGGTGGAGAAGAACAATACTTCACTTAAAGTAAGCAAGTCATTGTTGAGGCTTTGAATAGTTAATAATTGAGATTGTCCTTTATTGCATAGAGATAGTTTTAGGCTAGAAGCTGCTTGAGAGTAACAGTGTCTTGCACATTTTTGGGATTATTTAATGTTTGTTAAATTTGTAGCTTTTTAATCTAAATTTTTGAAGATAAGAACTAATTAAAATGTAAACAATGCATCCCTTATTTTAGAGAATCATAGAATGGCATACAATAACCATTTAACTGTCTACAGGAAGATTCCTGCTTGATGCAGTTTTTCTCACTATATTTGTTTTAGCAGATTTGACGGATGATCTGTTATCATTGGTTTTGTAATATATACTGAAGTTTAGGTTTGTTGAATTAGAATAATTAATGAGAAGCCAAATTCCACCAAGTAAGGTTTTTTTTAAATTTTGATAAATATTTTGAGTACTTGTGAATTATGTTAATTTCCTTTTATACTGGTATACTGGTAAGTATATTTGTGTTTGGAAATCAGTTATGAGTTGTGGAGCGTTCATCTTACAGTTTTATTTATTCTCACACTGATATTTATCATCATTGTCAGTAACATTGATAATATCTCTTGAGCATTTACTGTATTCGAAGCACTGTCCCAAGTGTTCTCATTTAATTCTCCCTCAAGTTGAGGGCTGAATTTGGACTGTCTTGAGCAGTCTTTGGTAGGATGAGTAGTGACTTCCTTTTTTATATTCCCTTGTTTTTGTTTCTTTGGTACGCAGATTATAAATCTATCCTAGCATCTGTGGGAACTATTTTACTTACAGCAGATATGTTCCACTTTCTCAAGTCAATCAGCGACATTTATTGAGTTCTTCTCTAAAGTTTCTGTTTACCTATTTTATTCTAACTTAATCTCCATGGATTGTCCATCTTTTATGAGAAGTACAAAGGACATATTGATACGTGTTTGCATGTCCTGTTTATGTGAAAGATAATGAGAGAGAATATCCACTTTGACTAGTTCCCAGAAGATAAAGTTAGATGTTTTAGCCATAACTAGATGCAATAGCAGGCCACTCTTGGGAACAATGTTGAATGTGTACCTTAACATTCATTGTAGGAGAAGGAGCACAATAAAGAACCAGATTCAGGCATGGGCAAAGAGGTAGAAGACAAAGACGCACCAAGGACTGAGGAAAACAAAGTACAGCAGAACGGAAATTGTCAGCCCAACGATGAAAACCTCTCCACCAAAACAGAAGCAGTATAGGACCGACAGATGCACCTCGAAGCACACGCTGGAATAAAATCCAAAGCTTTTAATTCTCTCAGCAAGATGTTAGACAGTGAAGAAGTCCAGTAGAGCATAAAGATACGAGCTAACAGCTTTTCTAGTTGTTAGATGACTTGGTGGCCATCTTGTTACTGAGTAAGAAAATAAAGCATGGACACCGTGAAAATAACAGGTGTTACCCAAACTCCTCATCTTCTAAAATCTGTGCATTTCCATGGTGGCTGACACACTTGTCATGTGGTTTGTTAGTGTTTGCCAAGAACCATTACAAAGAAAATGGGACGTCAAAGATCCAAATTTGTACTGTCCATAAAGACTGGAGATAAGCGTTGGAGGCTCTTTTAAAAAATGGTAGTAACTGAATTTTGTATCGTTTTACTTTTTTTTTTTTAATTTCAGTATATACAGATGGATGATGTGCTTGAAATCGGTGCAAATATATACACACCCTTGTAAGTGCAGAGTATAAGAAATTTTAACATTTACTTCACAGGATTTACAGTGATTGTGTTAAATTCTCACTATTGTGTTTTCTTTTGCTCACTGTTTAGGACAGCAGTTTTTCTTTAAAATAGTTTTACAGATTAAAATTGCTTAAATAAGTGGATTAAAAACCAACTGACAATGCATGCTACTGTTCTTTTTCAAAAGGAAGAGCAACTGTGTTGAATACTAACCATGCATTAGTATTCAGTGTTTAGAATCTTTGGGTCTCCCCACAAAGTAGGCATTTCTTTTTGAACTTTCTTGACATTTCCAAGCTTATTATGAACAATATTGCAGTGTGTGTTGGTCAGCTGTAGGTGGCAAAGGTGCCATTTATAAAAAGAAAACTGGGTTTTCAAAATGGGCTATGGGAGCACAAGCTGAAGCTTTAGTGCCTTCTACAATGTGGTATATACTGTTTTCTAGAATTTTATATGTGCTAGTCATTCTCAACTCATATGGAATTTAGATGGATATTTCATTCACTCCCGTAGAGAAGTGTGCAAGTGGTATGTCAGAAGAGCTTCTTTTAGTTCACATAATATGAGAGAGAAGTCCTGTTTTCAGGAATGACATTAGAGCTTAAAACAACAATGCAGTTTTGGGACCATCACTTTTATACTGTGATAATTAAAAATGAAGCAGCATGTTCTTATTTTACTTAAAGCAAACCGTTTGGTTGTCTACATTGGATGGCCTTAATTATTACCTCTCAATCATCTTCTCATAAATGATGTGCAGAAATTGTACTTAAAGGTGAATATATAAGATGATTTGTTTTATGTGTAAAGATGTGTTTACTTGAGTTTAAAATATAGGTCATCCGACATTGTTAGGCACGCTTTTTGAAGAAAGTATGCAAATAGTAAAATGACAGCATTGCTAAAATTTCCCCCAAACCACAGCTTGTAGTTTCTGAACTCTTCATTGTTACAGTTCCAAAAAAGTTATACTTTTTAATTAGCATGTTATTAAAAAATCAAGTATAATTATTTTAATGTAATCTAATACAATCAAATTACTCAGTTGCCTTACCTCATGGGAAGAGTTACTTATTTAAAAAGCTGGGTAACACATCAGTTACTTGGTTTCAACTTGAGTTTTCTTTTAATGGTAATACTATTGAAACAAGGTATTTGGTTGAGAATGGAAAGAATTGTCCTTATTGCAAGTGATAAAGCCTGGTTTGATTATGAAGCTGCTTAATTACTCTTCATGTGTTCAGAATTACTGTTTTTTTGTTTTTTTTTTTTCTTTTTGTCACTGTGTACATTAAAATTTTTGAAAATGCTTTACTATGTAAAGTATAGGTGGTCATTTTAATCATTCAACCACATACGGTTGGCTGGTAAACAGCTTATTCTACAAGAATGCTTGGGTGCATATGGAAAGATTGTGAAGGAAGGAATGTGTGTCTTGCATCAACAGCTGTCTTATTTATGATATGTAAGTAGAATAGAGCAAATGTTTGAATCTGTTATTTTTAGTACCGTTTCTCTAATAAAGCTAAGTATTTTAGAGGAAAGTATTTGTTTATGCATTTCGAAACAGCATCTTAGTTTTATCACATTCTTGTTTTAGTTGGCTTAGAAATTGTTTTGACATGGAGAGTGCATGTTTGTGTGGCTTCTATAAAGCAGTCATTTCAAGTTTGAGTATTTTCTTGTACTCTGGACTCCATTAAATGTTTTTTATGTCAGTAATTAATGTATTTAATTTGGTTTCAGCAGCTGATTGTTTTTCTTGCTGATGCTATTTATTATTTATTCTTGCTGATGATGATTTATTCAGCTTTAAAATAATCATACTAATCTTGAAAGACACTGATTTGTAAAAATTGGGCATGAGTAGGTGTACAGGAGATCTGGAGAAAGTGAAATCATTTTCTCAAACAGGCTTAGGGAGAAACAAAGCTTTCTAGGGGCTAAAACTGTTTGTGTGTGTGTGTGTGTGTGTGTGAGAGAGAGAGAGAGAGAGAGAGAGAGAGAGAGAGAGAGAGAGAGAGAAGGAGAGAGAGAGAGACATTTTCTTTTTGTTCACTTATAAGCTGATAGTTTTCATTTGTTCATTATTTTCTTTTAAGATTTTTTTAAATTTTCTGTGTAACTATCTTTTTCATCCCAGGTAGATATGAGGAAAACTTGAGGTAAGGCCAAGAAGACAGCCATTTTACACTTGATACCTTCTGTAAATTCTCTTTGTTAGCTTTACGTGATTATATAGCAAGTACATTCTGATCCTTAAATTGTCGTTGCTCTTTACCATTCTAACCAAATTCTGTTGCTCCTGTTGTTCTTGCTTTTCACATGTAACTAGTAATAAAAGATGGTCCTTCATAAGTTAGCCAGTTTCATGTGAGGAAACAGGTAGAAATCCTTAACTTCTGCAACTATGTCCTTGGTTATTATTTTTTATCAAATCTAACGTATAGTTAGAAACACTAGTCAGCTTGTGATTTTCTGTTTAGAATCTTATTTTCTAAGAGGTTCAGTAAATGCTTCAGAAGTATCGAAGAATTAAGTTTTTGACATGCTCAATTAAAAGTAAAAACTGGCATTTAGAATCAATTTTTTGTCAAGAAAATAATTTCTTTTGTGATATTAGTCATTTTCTGGACCCTCATTCATTCTTACATACATGTTGCTATTTTTATTTTAAAACTTAAAAACAAAACAAAACAGAATCTTGAGCCAAATCTGCTCTCATCTAAAGATACTCAAATTTAAGGATTATAATATATAGTAATAGACTTTTAAAGGTTTTTTAAAAAATCTATTAGAAATAATATGATTTGATTTAAATCTTTCTTTAGTAGTTGAATTAGCAGTTAAAATGAATCCTTTTGGAGGAATGCATTGAGTAACAATTTCAATGAGACATTTCTTATATTTTCAGTGAAAGGTAGTATCTGGTTTTAACTGGGTAAGTTGTGAAGTAGAGCCATTTCCACAAAGTTACTATGTTCCTTATGTGTTTAAATATATATTTTAAAAAATTTCACTACCCATATACTTAGTATTGTCTCATGTTCATTTACTAATGTAGTCATTTAAAATTAAATTGTTTATCTTTAAATTGCAAAAGTTAGTGCTCTTAAAAGGTTTAGGTTATATTTCTGGAAGCAGGGGTCGAGTATAAATGTAATAAAATAATCTTTTAAAATAAAATTGACTTCCCTACTTAATCTTGGGTTTGTGGGTGAATTTGTTTTTCTTAAATACACTTTTATTGATGATTCTGCCAAAGATTGGTACATTATTTTAAAAGTAAAAGTTAGAGCTCTTAATGATTTTTGGTCCATATTCAGTTAGGTTGGATTTAGTAAAATAACTAGGTTTCTTTCTATTACATTTTAAGGTGCTTTTAGTTTCTAGCAATTAATTTGTTACAATTGTTTATATAAAATACCACATTTCTTAGTATATTGTTCTTAAAAGCAGATTTTTTTTTGTCTGTTGCCTCATTTTTAAATTTACTTTGTACTTAGCTACATTTTAATTTTGAAAATTGCCAACTTTTCTGACACTTAACAGATTTTACCAGTAAGATTTATTTTTCCAGGATTGGAATGGAGTTCCCTCCATTCTTAATTAACTTAAAATTTTTTGTTTTAGAACATTTATTTTTGTACAATTTAATTTATTTATTTTGGGGGGATATGATTAGGTTGATTTATTTATTTTTAGGTGGAGGTACTGGGGCTCGAACTCAGGACTTCATGCATGCTAGGTATGCACTCTTAGCACTGAGCTATACCCTCCCCCCATTGATTAACTTTTATTTGCTAGATAGCTAATTTCTTAACTATATAGGTAAGTTCAAATTCATGAAAATTGTGCTGAAAGAATTCGAGTTGAAGAGTTCTACCAGTTTAAGGGTTACTGGTGGGCAGCACTCTGTTGGGGAACTTTCTGCAGATTTCCCCAGTAGGTTACCTTTGAGTATACTGTGTAGTTGTATAGGTAGTTCCGTTGAATAGGTAATTATTACTCTCTATCTTAATAGGATTAATATGGTAAGACTCTTCTTTACATATTGCTATGAATTATCAAGGGGAGAGTTATGTAAACATTAAGTGCTGCTTAGGTGGTGTGTATTATTTATATGTGAGTGGGACTACTTCCATATGGTACTAGTAAAGATTTATCAGATGCTGCTGCTCCTGTGTTGCTATATTTTTAATAAAATGAAAATTTAAAATCTTGCCACTGTTGAGTAATAATTTCACCTATTTTCTGAGACATTTATTTGCATATTTACAGCTTATTTTTATAACTAAGTAATTGGTAACAGACTCTTCCAGTGCTCAAAATTACTACCAAAAGAAAGATTTTTGAACATTGGGCCAAGTTGTGTGGCAGTGAACTCTTGCCAAGGCTTTGCACCTTCAATATTTTGTAGTGTTGTTGTAAGTGATAGCATTTTGAATCTCTCTTGTTTTCAGTCATCTCCTTACTATGGTATTTGCACAATGAAAATTGCCACTGCTTGTCTTTTATCATCAAGTGGAATGCCTTCTCCCACTTACTCAAAGTACAGCTTGTCATTTGGTGAATAAACTGTGTACTGGAGGTAGCCACTTAAATGAGACAGCCTATTAGAAGTGTCTCTTTAAAAAAAGTAGTTGGCTATCAGATATGTAAATTTAGAATCCTGGGACTTGATGGTTTAGCTGGTCCAGAGATGGTGAGGCTATGCATACTGACTTCTCTGGAGACCAGCTGTTTCAGCTGCCTTCTGTGGTTAAAGGCCTTGAGCCATTTTGGTTTCTAAAGGTGATGAACTGCATGTGTGAGGCTGGGTTGGGAGTGAGGGAGGAGAGGCCCTTGCCAGTGAGTTTGGACTTGTCCGAGTGTGGGCACCGCAGGACTTCTTAGAAGAATGCCAGGTTGGAATAGCAGGCACATTTGACGGTAGACTTCCAGACAAAATGACTCATGTTGCATTATCTTTATTACGAGCGTTTTCTAAAAAATACTTAAGGAGTATATTTACAGTACTTTCAGTTTTTTATAATGATTATTTTCTTGCCTTGAGAAGAACACCCTAAGATTCACTGAATAGAATAAAGTCTCTTTAAAAGTATGCTACTCTATTTAATGTAGTAATAGCCACAGTGTGATAATCAGAAGTGGTAAGCAATCAGTTCTATATAAACATGACCTCTAGTACTGTATTTCCTTCTACTGAGCTCCAGCCTCCAATTTCCAACCACCTGGTTAGTGTAGCACTTAACACAAAGAACTCTGATTATTAGCTATTAAATACTGGGTATCTTACAAGCATTGTAAATTTGTCCAGTTTCAAACAAAATACTCAGTCAGTTTCCAACACCAAGTCTGTGCCTCTGCTGTTTACTATTTTTCACCAAAACTGACATCTTCCCAGTTCTGCATTGCCATTGTTAATTTCTGTCTTGACCCTACCCTCAATCCTATCTGCTGAGTCCTCCCAATCCTGCATTTACTCTGCAATATTTTAACTATTGAAAAGTCAGCTGATAACCTTATGGGAGTTGCCCTGTGTGTTGTTTGTTGTTTTTCTCTTGCTGATTTTAATATTTTCTCCGTATCTTTAATTTTTGTCAGTTTGATAACTATGTGCCCCAGAGTATTCCTCTTTGGGTTAATCCTGTGTGGGACTCTGGGCTTCTTGGACTTGAGTGATTGTTTCCTTTCCCAAGTTAGGGAAATTTCAGCTATTATCTCTTAAAGTATTTTCTCAGGTCCTTTCTCATCTCTGGGACTCCTAAGTTGTTTATGACATTCCTTTACTATCTCTTAATATATGTAAGGTCTTTAGTGATAGCCTCTCTCATTTCTAATATTGTTAATTTACATCTTTCTTTTTTTTATCCTGATGAGATTAGCTGGAGGTTTATCAATTTCATTTTCTCCAATAATCAGATTTTGTTTTAATCAGATTTTCTCTCTTTTTCTGCTTTTTATTTCACTGATTTCTACTCATTATTTCTTTCTTCTGCCTATTTTGGGTTTAGTTTTGTTTTTTGTTTTTTCTGGTTTAAAGTGTAAGCTGACGAGACATTTTCCCCTGTCTTTTAAAAAGTATTATTTTATTGAAGTCTAGCAGATTTACAATGTTGTATTAGTTTCTAGTGTACAACGTAGTGATTCAATTATATATATATACTTTTTCATAGTCTTTTTCATTATAGGTTATTACAAGCCATTGGATATAGTTCCCTGTGCAATACAGGAGGACCTTATTTATTTTGCGTGAGACCATCTTTTCTTTTTTGTATCCTATTCATATTCTTGAGCTTTGTTCTGAGATGAACTTAAGTTACTTGGGAACTGTTAGGGAGGACCAGATGAGCCATTTATCTAGGGCTAATGTTACCGTACTACTGAAGTGATACTCTTCTGGGTACTTTATGCTCTATGAATTATGCTCCCCTACAACCCCACCCTGGCCTATGGGAACACAATTTCCAGCCTCTTTAAACTTCGGAGATTCTTCCCTTTGATCCTTTCTGATGTTATTTCCTGAGCCTCAGGGTAGTTTCTTTACATGCATATGCTGATCATTACTCAAGTGAAGACACAAACATCCCAGTGTGCAAATCCTCAGAGCTTTTCCTCTGGGCAGCATTTTCATCTATATGCTGCTCTGTGGTCTGTGGCTGCCTTGCCCTCAGAGGACTGCCAACATCATCTCAACTCAGACCACTGGGTTCTGCCTTGGTTTCCCCTTCTGCTTCAGCCTATTACACTCTTCCCAGGCTGTAAGCTGGGGGCAATCACAGGGCTCACCTCATTTGTTGGTCAGCGATCACTGGCCTGCACTGTCTGATGTCCAATATCTGAAAACCATTGTTACAAATGTTTATTTTTTCCAGTGTTTTGTTGTTTCAAGTGAGATGATAAACATGTTTCTGTGATTCCATCATAGCCAAAAGTGGACATCTGCTGTAATATTTTTTAACCTACTTTTTGGGCTGCATACTTTGTGCTGATAATGTATATTACTCTACCAAAAAACAAACAAACAAAAACAAAAAACTTGACCAGAGTCTTGGAAATGACTGGTGCAAGTGATGGGTCTTGAATTTAATCCATCTTTTTTAAGAAAACAGGAAGGACAAGATCTGGCAAGACAGAGGCTTAAGTCTAGCCTGATCAGACTATTTGTTAAATGCAGTGCAAACAGTGACAACTACTGAAGGAGGTAGTGTTTATAGGACTGATTTCTTGATCATAAAAATTCATTTGCTTAAAAATTCAGGAAAGGCATTCAAGCCAGAAGCTTGGACCCAATGGATCTACCTCTGCCCCCAGGGTCAGGCAGCCTGGTCCGGTGACTCAGGAGCAGATCAAGGTGGGGGCTATCCATCCAACAGGCTGCTCACCTGCCTGGAAGAGGCCTCACTTTACAGTACCACACCAGCTGAATCTGTGTTGCATTCCCTTATCTTTTTTGTTCTGACTTCTAGCTCCTACTAATTACATGGTATGAGAGCAAGCTAATTCCAGAGATTTGAATGGAGGTTAAACTAAGAAACACCCTAATCAGGATAGTGTGATTATAGAACAAATCACACAACTAACAATTTAAGCTAAACCATTTAATTAAACCACAGCGAGCAAGTTAGACTGTTGTCACGTGTAGAGTAGGGTGATGTAAGGACAATTAGAATTTTGAAATTATTTAGCCAGTCTCTGCTCCCTGGGTCCACAGGCATGTAGGCTCTTCATCAGTTCTTAAGAACAATGATGATAAATGATAAGAAATTTGTAATAAAACATAAGTATATTCTTTAACTGTTTTCTCTGAAATAAGAGAGGCATCTGACAGCCTCTCAAAGAAAGTATGAAATCCAGGGAGGTGGGAGTGGGGCAGCTCTGAGCCTCTTTGGTGCCTTTGTGGGAGTTAGGAGAAGGTGCTGCCTCCGGGTGATGCAACCTCATGGATGCTTGGCTTGGCAAATGGATCTCAGTTCAGAGTTCAGGCTCCCTTGTCTCCTCGACTGGGCATCTTCGTGCAATAAATTGACTACACAGTTGTTTGTGGGCCACCAGTGGCAGGAGGCTGCTTCAACAATCTTCCCTCCAGCCGTGGCCTCTGGCTGGCCTGTTTCATAGGTGGAGGGACTGAGAGATCGGTGAGATGTTTTTTGGCTTAAAAAAGGATGAAAGCCTAACCATGAAATCCTGACCCAATATAAACCTGCTGCAGAGGAGTAAGAATAAAATGCCCACAGGATAAGGAATAAAATGTCCTTTTTAGAGCTTGGAAGGATTTTGGAAATGATCAAGTTCTTCCTTTCAGCTCTTTAACAGACGAGGAACCTGAGAGTTCAAAGAGGAAGAAAGCAGCCCCAGGTCTCACCGCTCCTAAGTAGCAGCGTCTGGACAGGGCCTGAATACTGGGATTCCAGGCTGTGTTCTTTCCACAACCTACTGCCTGACCATGAGCAATTTCCTTTCAGTATTTAACTACCATTTTTGCAAATTAAAAATTGGATAGTTTTTTTTTTTCTCAAAATGCTGCTAACAACCCATCTCAAAAGTCCAGATAAAAAGAGAACTTCTCATTCAATAATTACAGGACTTCCAAGCATCATCATTTATAGTACTTGAAAAAATACAATTTTCATTTCCATGGAATCATGGCTTCTGGCAGTAATAATTCCATTACTCTTGATGAACCAACTGAGACATCCAAGTTAATGCGATTTGTGTTCAAAGATATCCTAAAAAGGCTGATGTAACTTCATTATCAGTACATGACTTTAAAAAGTAGTTTATCTAGGAAAACAAATAATGAGTGCATCTTCTAACATCACTCTAATAAGATTTTCTGTTCTTCCAGGTCAGGTGGCAAAAGTTTAATGAGCAATTTAATTGCTTGATGAATCAAATATGTCTCATTTTTTGCTCCAAAGGTTGGGGTAACATTGATTCAGATGAAGTGTTAGAGTTTTGGTTAGAGTATTTTACCTCAAGGACTAAAATCTACCTTAGAAATCATCTGCAGGTCCTCCAAACCCTATATTATGCCTAACTTCACTCTCTCTAATTACTAATCATAAAATCCACAAACTTCAGAGCTAGATTTCATTTTAGAAATTATGTATTATCTGTTTACTACTACTCTATCTAGTCATCCTTGAAGCTCTAGTGAATAAAAACATTTTAAAAATGTTATTTGAAAAAATGTGTATTTTAAAGTGTGTTTTCATCACTTCATTTTGAATGTAGGTAATACATTCACATGTTTCAAAATCCAAAGGTGACAAAAGCATCTCAGAGGCAAACAGTGTAATTAGTTTCTTATGCATCTTTTGGGAGATATTTATATGCAAGCAAATTAATTCACATCTTCTCCCCTTTTTATACAATTAGTAGCTTACCATACACAGAGCTCTGAACTTTGCTTTTTTCACTTAATAACAGAGTAAAAATTTTCTCCACCTCGTTTCTGTCATGGACCGAAGGTGAAGGAATGTTCCTCATTAGGAAAGCATCCAAGCTTTCCTAGACACCAGGAATGAGTGGACTCCAGGAGTGACTGGGTGAGCGGGGCTGTGCCCCAAGTCAGGACAGGGAGCTCACAGGGACAAGGATTTTAAAATCCTAGAGGACTGACTTAGTTTGCAGAAAGTTCCAAGGAGAAGGTGGGGACTTGGTTCTTAAAGGATCTGGGGAGAGATCGCGCCTTCCAGGTCTTCCTCCCCAACACGTGATGGAGGCCACCGGGAAGGGAGGACCTTTGATCTTCCCTCAGAGCAGACTAGCCACTTTTTTCTCAGGAATTCGGATTCAGGCACTCTCCGGTGAGCTCCGAGTTGGGGCACTTTACCTATTTTAAGACTTCAAATCCTTTATTTCTGGGTTTGAAAAAATAAAGGTGGGTGGAGAGACGAGGTATTTCGCGGGGTTAAGTGGCTAGTGTAAACGAGGGCAGCAGGAGCTGCTTCTGGAATTTTCCACGTTTCTCCTGAGTTCTCTAACCCGAATTGTCTCCTAAAAGTCTATCTTGCAGGCGCGGGATGACTGCGCAGCTAGTTCCTCTTCAGAAGAGGTTAAGCAAGTGAGGTCAAAACCACAGAGATTCTCACTTAAATAGAAAGAAGCAGGGATCCTTTGTTTCTTTTATGCTGAAGAGCTCTGAACCCAGCCTACCTTCTGCAAGCCTGCGTGCGCGTGCGCGCGCGCGCGCGCTGCCGAGGGGCTCTTCTGGGGTGGAGCGCAGCTCGTGGGCTGAGACAGCGGAGCGCTGCAAATTGGTTTCAGCTGACGGCGCGTGTTAGTGGAGGCCGCGCTCCTGCTATCTGTCTTGCTATTTTTTTCTTTTTTCCATTTTCTTTCTGAATTCATCTCTTGAGCTTGGGGCCTTAAAAATAACAAGCTTTTAAAATGACTGAGTGGGCTCTCAGGCTCCGCAGACCCAGCCTCCCCCGCTTCACGATCTAAGCAGGGCTCTGGATCCTAGTTTTCCATACCGAGTCCCTCGGAACCGGAACCGGAACCGGAACCGGCAGGGAGCCCTCAGCTGGGGGAGGAGGGACTACAGGGTCAGAGGGCAAGAAAGGGGTGGACAGCGTGTGGGTCAGAGGTGTGGGGAGCTGCTCGCAAATAATGGCTCCATCCTAAAGGACTCTTGAGCAATCTTCGGCTTGTACTAAAGCTTGAAATTGCTGAGCAAAGGCCTGTTGGTGATGGACGCCCTCCATTGCCCTCGACCAGGGCAACTGCAGGAACCTGCCAGGCTCTTAGGCCAGCCTGGCCTTGCAAGAAGGATCTGTCTTCCTCAAGATCTTTGTCTCTAGAGCAGAACCAGAGCCCGAGTGGAGCGCAGCCCAAGCGCGGCGCACGCTGGAAGAACTAAGGCCCAGGCAGCTACGTGACCTGGGAGCAGCGTGTCCCCACTGCACCCAGCTCATCTCCTTCTCACAGCGAATCTACCGTGTCCCAAGACACCAGCTCGAGGTACAAAAAGTCACAATTCCTCTCCTTTATGATGTACATTTTTGCAATGCATATATAACAATATATACAACATATACAATGCATATGTATGTTTTTATTACAAATGTCAAAGTATTTTACACAACATCAAAGTGTTCAAGTTATAAAGTGAAAGTCCTGTCTCTCTGTAAGTCACTTTTGAGAGTTTGGATGCAGCCTCCTAGATCTTATTCCATATGCATACAAAGATCATGTAATTATCACCCGGAGCCCCCATCTGATGGGCTGGGAAAAGCTCATTCCATCCCCACCTCTCCTCCAGTGTTAAGCTTTGTGGGTCTGATGAGGTCACAGGCTTGCAGAGAAAACACTGAACCGTAATTGTTTCACTAGGGCCCCTGTTCTCTGTTGCTGTCATTGTTGGTTCTCAGGGTAAAGAGGTGAGAACCGCTTCCTTCCAGTGCTCTGCTCTCCCCTCTTCTCCCATAGCAAGAACCTGTCCTCTGTCCTCTGGCTCCCTAGGGATACAAACTCAGACATGAGCCCTTAGGGCTGGGGGGACCCACCTCGCCACCCGACCACCGCAGTCTACCCTGCACGCTGCCACTAGGCTCCTCATTCTAACTCACATCTCTGATTATGCCTCTTGCCTTAAAAGCGTTCACTGTCCCTGCCACTATCTAAGCCATACAGTCCCAACCTGGTACTGTGGCTTTCGAGGCCCTCCATGAGCTGGCCCTGTGGTGAATTGTGCTAACTGTGGTTTTTAATCTCCCCTTTTATCTCCTCCCCATTCTCCTTCTTCTGGTTTCCTATCCTATTCTATGGCAAGAGGGCGTATAACCCAGGCCTGGTCAACCATTGCACCCCATTTACCAGGGCCCAGTGATTGGCCCAGTAACAGCCCGCGTTTCAGACAAGGCCATTGACTGATCTGCCGAAGGTTATGTTCCATAACTACCTGGAGGATGTGGGCCTGCAGAGGGAGTAAGTGAGGCCCATGGTGAGCAGCTGAGGGAAGGGGAGGGAGAGAGGAATGGAGAATAGTTTGTAGTGTTTGGATACAGCCATGCTGGAGGCTGGCACCATCTCTGGCTGGGCCAGCTATCAGAAGCTCCTTTTTTGACTCAGCTAATTTGAATTGGATTTTAATTACTTCCACTGGAAGAATCCTTCATGCCTAATGCAGGACCCCATCATCTATCTTTCGAACCTATGTTCCTTTCTTTTCCTTTGAGTATAGATTCTGTGCTCCAGTCAAACTCTGCTCCCTACTAGTTGGCCCCCTTTCCTGCCCTGCCTTCTCTGCTTAGAATACCATGAGCATCTCCTCCCCTCCAATCCCATTTCTACGAGTCCAAGTTCCACTTCTCCCTCAAGGCTCAACGCAGTGGGCCTCCTCCATGCAAAGTTCCCTCTGACACTGTCTTAGTCTGTATGCACTGCTATAATCAAACACCACAGACTGGGTAGCTTACAAACAACAGAAATTCACTGCTCACAGTTCTGGAGGCTGGAAGACCAAGGTCAAGGCGTCCGCATGGTCTGGGGAAGGCCTTTTTCATGGTTCATAACTGGTGCCTTTTCACTGGGTCCTCACATGACAGGCAGGGTGAGCAAGCTCTCTGGGGACCCTTTAAAAGGGCACTAATCCCATTCAGGAGAACTCCACCCTCGTGACTTAAGTACCCCCCAAAGGCCCACCTCCTAAGACCATCGTCGTTGTGGGGGCAGGATTTCAACATATGAATTTTTGGGAGACACAGGCAGACCGTAGCAGATGTTATAATCAAATGGTTGGATACTGTTTCTTTTCCTGCACACTGCAGCTCAGCCCCAAAAATTCCAAGGTAACAAGGACTTCATGGTGCACAGGGGGAGAGCTGTGGCCTTTCAGGAGGCTGCCCACACAGCCCCAAGTCAAGACAAGCATCACACCATTTATCATAGAAATTGATTTTTCTCCAGCACGTATTACTAAGGCATATCCATCTTACTTTGAACTTGAAATGTGCTGCAGCACAAAAATCACAGTAAGCACTCAGCAACAAGGTCAGTCGAAGGTACTGATGCTCAGACACATAAATTGTTTCATTCTGATCTCAGCGAGGATCAAGAATGGCTCTACTGTTCGCATGAAACCCTCCAACTATCACAGCCTTTTCTTGCGTGTTATTTGGGAGGAGGCTTAAGAGCCATTTATTGGCCTGTCCTTTCAGGTTTATGGGTTGAACCCAATTTCAAAATAAACCAATCTAGCCCAATTTTGTCAGCTGTAGAACTGGAGGATTAAAGTAGAAGCAGATTACTCAGGTCCTTCTAGCTCAGATTCTAGGACCCAGAAGGTGCTTAAGGATAGATTGAACCCCGTAAGTCTAACCACTGTCAATAAAACAAGTGTGGAAATCACACTGGCACACTGAGTCTATTTCCTCTTTTGTCAAGTGGGGGATAATATTATCTCCCTCACCAGGTTTTGCATAAGAATCAGAAATAATGCTTGTAAAGTACTTAGTGCTAGATCTGGTAGGCGGGAGATACTTAGTAGATGGTTGCTGCTATTATTATTAACATTATCAGTTATAGTTTACAACAAGAACCCTCAAGTGGTTATAAACCACATGCGAAGGGGACGCTGTGAAGGAAGTGAGAATGACTTCGTGAAGGCTTCGTGGACTTAGAAGGAAGGAAAGAAGAGTGAAGTTGGGTTTGGTAGGTGATGGTGGGGACAGGCCTTGTGGTCCCAGGACATGCTCTGGTCTGGAGGACTCTCTCTGCTCCCCATTCGTACCCAGAGCATGAACGTCTTCCCCGCTGTTAAGTTCTTATTCTAACATCAGCAGCACATAGCTCTCTTTGCTCTCTTCTGTCTATGCTATAGTGATCTTGTAACATCGACATATTACAAACCCCATCGGACAATAATTTTTGTTTTCAATTGCCATGCACTTGTTAAATAGCTCAAGAGGAGAATAATAATCCATTACATTTACAAGATATTTACCATTTTTGTTTCTCTTCCTTCGTTCCTGAAGATCCAGGTTTCCTTCTTGTGCTACTTCCCCGCTGCCTGAAGAACTTCCTTCAGTGCTTCTTTTACAGCAGGTCTGCCAACCATCATTTTCTTAGTTTTTCTTCATCTGAGAATGTCTTCCACCTGGAGGGCTATTAACCTGTTTGTAGAAGTTGCCCTTCTTTTAGAAGGTGATTGACCCATTGGAATTCAGGCTGCAAGTTCTTAACCAGCTTTTTCTGGGCTGTGGTTTCAAGGTCAGTTTGTTTTCAAAGTCTTTGCAGTGCTATTCAGACCTGTCCCAGGAGAGTGCCACCAGGCTGACACTTGGGTGGTGGTTTACCCCTGAGTTCAGCTCCCAAAGTTGTTATGCTGGTTAGGATTATGTCCGTACATGTGCCGCTTGGTAGTGAGCCCAGGGGTTTATTTACAACTTTGTGGGACTGATTTTCCAAGCTCCTTTCTCTCTGTGATGTCTTGATACATTCAGGTCCCTGGGGAGTCTTCTTTTTGGTACTTTCCCCAGAAAGCTGTGGCTTTATATATTCTGCTCTGCCATGTACTCTAAGTGCTGGAAGGACAGAGAGAGGGAAAAAGCAATGGAGTTTGCCCCAGTCTTTTGGGAAGACAGCTCTTCTGATTAGAGAAGAAGGTTCCTCTCACTCAGCGTTTCAGGCATCTGTGGGTGCCTTTTGCTGGTACTGTCACTACCAGGAGACCTGTTTCCTGGTCCTGGAGCCGGAGCTGGAGGGTTTCTCCCTGAGCTGTCTGTCTGTGTGGAAGCCTCCTCGTGGCTCCTCCCCCCACTCACCCCCGTAACTCCCGCATCCAGACAAGGGTACACTGGAATTAGAAAATGGTAAGCCCTCCACTGGTTCAGGGCTGCTGCAAATGCTGATCTTCCGCAGCCCTTTGGCTGCTTTATTTTTAGAATCCTTAAGTGCTGCTCCTTGTGTTCTGTCCAGATTTTATAACTGCATTTAGCGGGGGAGAGACGGGATAGACCTGCTAACTTTCCATTTTCCCCTGAACTGGAACCCTACTGCTCAGAAATAAACATATTCATATTTTGCTGTCTTTTCTTCCAATATGTATTTTTCGTGAACACACACACAACTGGAATCACATCCTATGTGGTTTAGTAGTTTACTTTCTCAAAATCATTGTGAGAATTTCCACAAATACTATTAAAATATGAGTAAAATATTTAAAATCTGATTTAAAAGTATTATACATTTATTGTTGAAATGTTGAGAAGGGAGAAAATCATAAACAATAAAGCAAAAAATATGGATAGTCCCACCACCCAGAAATAACTCAACATTTTGATGTATACTTTTCCAATCTTCTAAGCATTTTATGTATATAAATTACTGTGCATACTACTTTGAAGCTTGCTTTTTAACTTGATGCATTGTGAATATTTTCCATACTATTTAATCGTCTACAGCACATTTTGAAAGGCTACATTGTAATCCATCACATGAATAGGCCAGAATATATCAGAATATTTTTAAATAACCAGAGATTATTGTAAATTTAAGTTGCTCATGATTTTTCTTTTTGCAGGGAAATTTAATCAACATTCTTAGCATTCAGAGAAGTGACTTTGTACAGCTCTACTTTTAGTCTTATGATACATTGTAGCATACAATTGTAAGGACAAAGACGTTTTATACTTATTTCCAGTTGCCTTTGAAAAAGATTGTACCTATTTAAATAGGTGCATACCCTTGCACTTATGCCAAATTAGGTATCACTTAAAATATATATTTTAATTGGATAGATTAACATAGGCCATTAAAAATTTTATTTACTATTTTGTGTATACTATTGAAAATATTTATGATTAGGTAATATTTTACATGCGGCTGGAGCATACTCTTGTTGTGGAATTTTTTTGTGCTATTTTATATAATTCTACCATAATTCATGCCTCTGTCTTTGTGTATCTACTAGCGTATATCTATCTATCTATCTATCTATCTATCTATCTATCTATCTATCTATCTATCTATCTATCTACCTACCTATCTACCTACCTACCAACCTATCTATCCAGCATACTTTTCCACAATTCCATTTCTTTACTATAGATTTATAGAATAGGGCCACTGGGTCAAAGATCATTAACTTGTTTCTTTTTGCAAATATATATATGTATATATAACTTGTGCATCAAGACTTTGAAGAAACAGGTGTACTTTCTCCATAATCTTTTCCCTTTCTGCTGGGAGGATGCAACTGATCATGAGGCCCTAGGGTATGTGAGGAACCACAGGATGGAAGGAGACTGGATCCCTTAATCACTACCTGGAGGAGAGCCCCTTGTGGACTGGAACACTGGGTTATGCTCTGACATGGATAGGATGCACTGTTGGGTTAAGACACTGAACTTTGGTGATTTATTCTTCAGAAACAATAATTGTTAATATTTTGGTGCATTTTTTTCTCAGTTTTTTCCCTATGCATTATTTCTCCTTAGTTTAGATCAGAGGATTTTTTTTTAAGGCAATTGGTATGCATTTCCTTATTTCCCTTATCAAACTATAAAGTTCTTGAGATTTGATGTTTTAATGTCCTTGAGCACCATAATATCTTGATACATATTTGTTGAATGACTTCTAAGTCCAGTGCTGAGAATATTTTATTTACCAAAATTTATTTGAAATTTGACACAGTTTGGTCCTGCCTTAGCAAATCCTTCTTGGGTTAGTTTACTGTCAGAACCATAGATTTGTTTTCCCAGTCCTTCCAAGTTGTCTTTCAAAGGCTTGTCTTTGATCACATAATTTTGTGACACTTCTTTTCAGAGTCAAGATTACTATGCAGTGTTCTGTGTTCATCTGACTTCTCAGCCACAGGCCAATCTCTGCTCTGGTCCAGTCCCCATTCATTTGTTCACTTAGTCATTCATCAGATATTTGTCAACACGTACTGTGTGCTGATACAGCAAGGAGGCCACAGTGGCTGCTGCAGGTGTTGGGGGCAGTGTGGTGAAGAACAGGAGTGAAAGAGGAAAGAGAGGAGTGACGTGACCTGACTTAAGTTTTGTAAGGGTCATGCTGACCGCTGTGTTGAGAGCAGAAGGAGACTGGCAGGAAGAAAATCAGGACCAGATGGGAGGCTATTTCAAAATCTAGAAGAGATGACGGTGGCTTGGATCAGAATGGTAGCAGTGGCTGTAGGAAGACAAGTAAGAATTTAGATACATTTGGAATATGGAACTGATAGGACTTCCTGATAGACTGGTTGTGGGCGTGGGTGGTGAGGGAAAGTCTCCACAGTTTGGATAGAGAGAGCTTTCTAAAATGCAACTGACCTAAACCCTGCAGTAGCTCCTCCTCATTCTCCATGGACACATGTCAAACAAAATTCAACTTTAACTAAAACACACTGAGCTCTCCATGGCTGGTCTCCTCTGACATCCTTTTGCATTTTGTACACGAGCCATAACACCTCACCTTCCGTCCCCACACCTCTACATTCAGCACATGCATTTTTTAATTTCCTGAAAGACTGTTCCAATTCTTTTTTTTAAATTGAAGTGTACTTTGTTTACAATGTTGTGTTAATTCCTGGTGTATAGCATAGTGATTCAGTTGTACATATATATATTCCTTTCCTATTCTTTTTCATTGTAGGCTATTATAGTTAGTTCCCTGTCCTCTACAGTAGGACTTTGTTGTTCATTCATTTTATATATAGTAGTCAGTATCTGCAAATCCCAAACTCCCAGTTCATCTCTCCATCCCTCCTTCCCACCCACCCCCAACCCTGGTAACCACAAGTTTGTTTTCTATGTCTAGGAGTCTGTTTCTGTTTTGTAAATAAGTTCATTTGTGCCTTTTTTTATTAGGTGCACATATAAGTGATATCATATGGTATTTTTCTTTCTCTTTCTGGCTTACTTCACTTAGAATGATGATCTCCAGGTCCATCCATGTTGTTGTAAATGGCATTATTTTATTCTTTTTAATGGCTGAGTAGTATTCCATTGTATATGTGTATACCACAACTTCTTTATCCATTCATCTGTCAATGGACATTTAGTTTGCTTCCATGTCTTGGCTATTGTAAATAGTGCTTCTATAAACATTGGGGTGCATGTATCTTTTTGCATTAGAGTTTCCTCTGGATATATGCCCAGGAGTGGGGTTGTTAAATCATATACTGAATCTATTTTTAGTTTTTTAAGGAATCTTCATACTGTTCTCCCTAGTGGCTGCACCAAATTACATTCCTATCCACAGTGTAGGAGGGTTTCCTTTTCTCCAAACCGTCTCTAGCATGTATTATTTGTGGACTTTTTAATGATGGCTATTCTGCTTGGTGTGAGGTGTAGTTCTGATTGTAGTTTTGATTTGCATTTCTCTGATAATTAGTGGTATTGAACATTTTTTCATTTGTCTATTGGCAATTTGTATGTCTTCACTGGAGAAATGTTTGTTCAGGTCTTCTGCCCATTTTTTTGATTGGGTTTTTTTTTTTTTTTTTGATGTTCCAGCACAGTGATCATTCTCATTCATAACACTTACACACTCACTCATAATGGCCTCACATAGGTCTTCCTTCCACACTGAGCTTCTCAAGGCCAGGAGTTGTATCTTAATAATCACTGTCTGCCCACCCCTGCCCTGGCACAATTTCTAGCCCACAGCTGACGGTCAGGGCACACTGATTGGGTAAATGAATAGAGATTCAAGAAGCAGAGTGGACAACTGCTATGTGCTGTTGGGACTCTATCACCTTAGGAAAAGTAAAAGAGGACTGGACTCCTGAGACATCTGCATGGCAGTGTTTCTATTTCTTTCCTGTTTTCTTTTCATGCATTGGCATATGTTTGTTCCATTAAACAAACCTGCTCAGTTTCAACTTGGGCCCAGTTACAGCCCTTGGTAAACATAGCTATAGCTGGATGGAGGAAGAATATGTTTTCCTATAGCAGTACATGGAAGCTAGGAGAACTTGGCATCTTTGAGGTTAGCTGGGTGTTAAGGAGGCTTGATCATGCTGTCTGCTTGGAACATGAGATCTCCCAGGAGGAGTATAGGTGAGGATAGCAGCCCTCCTAATAATGGTCCTTCCTTTGCTGTGTGGATTGTCATGGTATTGTTCAGGAGGTGGGCAGGACTGCCAGTGGGGTACTTGGAAGTTGCTGTGACTTTGGCTTATAAAAAAAATCGGGCAATCCCTGTCTATTTGGGTTAGGGTTTAGCTGGGGCATTGGTTGGCTTACATGTTGTGGGACAAAAACGAGGTCAAAGTCATCTCCCAAGATTCTACTTGCAAAAAGTTTCCAATTTTATTTACTGTCTCCTCGGATTCAGTTAAGAATGTCTCCAAGGAGAATGAGTCCCTGTGGCCGAAAAGCAAATAAATCAGTGTTGTGCTTCTACAGCAGGTTGTATCTGTCCAGAAAAGGTACGGTATTTGATTTTCCACCTTGAAAATTACTGTTTCCCATCATGTTCTCTCTGTGTTCATTTGATTATTGTAAGTGATTTTTGTAGACAGCTGTGTCCTACTTTGCTGTAGTTAGTAAGTCAAATTTGTTATCAACCTACCTTGGTAGAGGCCAGACACACTCAAACATTACACTGGTCAAAATCATATGAATTTTAAGACCCCTGTAGGGCAAACTGTGGCACATTTAAAAATTCTTGAACAAAGTCTGGATAAATAGAATGATAAATGTTTCCAGCTGTTATAAAAATGCAATGATTTGTATTAATAATCTGCCTAATGTATCTATCTGCCTGGTCTATGTATTCTCATATCACATATATGTGTGTATATATATAAATGTTATATATTTATATAAAATATAGTTACATAAAATATATATAAAAATATTTACATATGAAATATGAAATATATGTACATTTTTACATAATTTTTAAGAGGCTAATTGGGATAATGTAGTATATGATTGCAACAGATGGCTTGAAAAGGGACCCCAATTCTCTGCCTCTCCCTGTGTTCAGAACCCCTGCAATACGATTTTGCCAGTCTTCCCATCAAGAGGCAGAGTCAACTTCCCCCCAGTCTCTGCTGACCTTGTGACTTGTTTTGGTTAATAGAATGCAGTGGAAGTGATGGTTTGCCTTTTCGGAACCCGGGCTCAACAGGCCTGTGCGTTTCCCGTCTCTCTCTCATAACCCCTGCCTCTGCCGTGATGACAAGCCTGGGCGAGTCTGATGAGGAATGAGGAGGGCTGAGGATCCTCAGCTGGTCGCCAGGTTAATAAGGTGGTCCTTATTTCTTGTTTGCCAGTTCAAATTTGGCAGATGAACATAGTATATTTTAATTTGTACTTCTGATTACTAGTAAAATGGAACGTTAAAAATATAGTTCATGGCCGTTGCTTGCTCATAGTCTATGCATGCTTTCCTCTGGAGATATTCGTCTGTCTGCAGAGCCCTCCTGAGTGAGCTCTGTCATTTTACTTACATCCTTCCTTACTGGCAGCTTGTGGGGAATATCCGTTAGGCAGCACCAAGTCTAGGGAGCACGGATCTCATTTTTACCCATGAGAAAATCCAAAATGTGTTGACATTGAGGGATTAGATGGAGAAAATTGAAGTTGAAGAGCAGAGGGAAAGGGAGGCGAGCTCTGAGAAGGGGTGCTTTCTGCTGTGGACATGTGAGTCCCTCCAAACTCGCTGCCGCTCCTCCTGACTCTTGCAGCGACTCTCCCTGAAACAGGCTTTGTGGATTCTGCTCTCCTGTGTGCTGGTGACTAAAAGGGCCAGGAAGAGCATGAAATGGAGCAAAGCAGGGGGAGCAGGGCGGGAAGGAGCTGGGTAACAAAGAGCTGTGAGAGTCAAGGGCAAGAGGCTGTTTTCGCTGTGCATGAGGGCCTGCTGTTTGCATGCACATTGGCTGGGCTCCTGGGCAGTCACTGTCGTGTAGCGGTGCTTACTGTCTGCTGAGCGCCTTCAGAATACCCGCTGCACAACCCCACAGAGCCTGGGCCTCTCACACTTGCCAGTCTTGCAGCCTCTTACCTGTCCCTCAGCCTGCCCCAGCCAGTCCTTCTTCAGGGGAGCTCTGTGATGGCTTTAAATGAGGACTTTCCCGGAGAGGTATTTGCATTTTCATAGGGAACATTTTAAAACAAATCTAATTCTTACTATTATTTTGTAAATATTGTTACTGAAGTATAATGTACAGACAGCAAATTGCCCAAGTTTTTTGTTGTTTTTTTTTTAAATATAGTTTTTTTGTTTTGTTTTGTTTTTCTCATAGATGTACCAGCGGTTGAACCCAGCACCCTGTGCATGCTAAGTACACGCTCTACAACTGAGCTATTCTCACCTCCCAGCAAAGCTCCCACATTTTAAGGGCACACCTTGAATTTTGACAATGTGAAATCACAACCCAGATCAAGAACAGTGTGTTAGCAGCACCTTCTGGAATGACTTGTCTTCAAAGGTAACTGCTATTCTGACTTCTGAGATCTTGGGTTAGTCTTACGTGTGTGCAATGGCATTGTAATATATAGCTTTTTTGGGATCTGGTTTTGTTTGCTCAACATCAGGTCAGAGTTATCAACGTTGTTGCTAATAGCGGTATTTGTTCTTTTTCATTGCTGTGTAGTGTTCCATTTTGTGGAAAATATCAGAATTTATCCATTCTGTTGTTGATGAACACTTGGGTTGATTTGGGATGTTATGAATATACTTCTGTGAATGTTCTTAGACATGTCCTTTCATGAGCATATGTGCATTTCTTCTGGGTATATACCTGGGAGTGGAATTGCTGGATCATAAAGTGTATATATGTTCAATTGAATAGACATGGACAAGTTCCAAAGTGGTCCTACCAATCTGCATTTTCACCAGCAATATCTGAGTCCCAGTAACTCCATATCTCACCAATATGTGGTATTGTCAGTTTTTAAAATTTTTTGGTTTTAATTATAACCATTTTGGTGGGTAGGTAATGGTGTCTCATTATGGCTGTAATTTGCATTTCCATGGTGACTAGTGCTATTGAGCATTTTTTCGTAGACTCATTTGGCTATTTGTAGTGCCTGTTCAATTGAGAATGAATTGCTGTGGATAGTTGACTTGCCCATGGTGCACATATATATGCATATATATTTTAGATAGATACATATAATTTTTAAAAAACATAATTGGAATAGTGTAGTACATGCTTCTGACAGATTGAAAAGGGACCCCAATTCTCCACCTCTCCTTGTATTCAGAATGTCTACAAAACAATTTTGCCAGTCCTCCCATCAAGAGGTGGAGTCAGTTTCCTTCCAGTCTATGCTGGCCTTGTGACTTGTTTTGGCCAATAGAATACAGTGGAAGTGATGGTTTGCCAGCTCTAAGCCTGGGCTCAACAGGCCTGTGTGTTTACACTCTTTTTCTCATAACCCCTGCCTCTACCATGATCACAAGCCCGGGCGAGTCTGATGAAGAATGAGGAGGGCTGAGGACCCTCAGCTGGTAGCCAAGTTGATAAGGTCATCCTTAATTCCTTGTTAAGGAAAAAAATAACCAATTCAAATCTGGTAGATGAACATATTTTAACTTGTATTTCTTTGATTAGTAGTAAAATTAAACATTAAAAAATACATTTAATGGCCATCGATTTTTATAGTCTTTGCATATTTTGCTCTTGAAGTATCCATCTACTTGCAGAACTTTTTATATAGAAAGATATTAACCCTTTGTATTGTATGCAAAAAGTTGTTCTCCAGTTTATTGTTTCTCTTTACAGCTTATTTATGGTATTTCTATGTTAAGAAATTTTAACTTTTTATGTAGTTTAATGTATTAATATTTTCCTTTATAAATCACTTCTTTTTGTGCAATACTAAGTATAGTTATTTACCTCTTACCTTTTAGAGAACACAACTGTCCAAAGGAATAAATCTCTAATTGTGGAACATGGGGACTTGGTAGGCTATTAAAGGAGATAATTTGGGCAGGGAGCCAATATCAGTTAGGATGCTTTTGTATATCAGTGACAAACTCTGCCTCAAACTATTTAAAAATAAAGACATTTTATTTCACATAACAAGAAATTCAGAAGTATGACAGTTTCAAAAATTGGTTAAATCAGCAGCTCATTGGATTTTTGTCTTACAGCCTGTTCTTTTTCCATCTTGCCACAGTGCTATTGTTGGGGTGTTGGCTTTGTCTTCTTGTGGTTCTCTTCATGGTCACAGTATGGCTGCCAGTTATCCAAAGGGCAACACGCTTCCTTGTTCTATCCAGAGAAGAGAGAAGAGTACCTCCCAAGTTTTGAATATATGTTCCTCTCTTCAGTGCAACTGAGCCATCTAAGGTCATGTGCTCACCACTAGATTGATAACAGTGGCCAGAAGGATTCTCAACTCAATCAGGACTCTCCTTTGGGAGTTGGAAATCAGATGACTAAATATACAACAGAATGAGGTTTGGACAGGAAAGAAGAAAGGGGTAAGGATGTTGGACAGGTCAACAGCAGCGGTCACTGCAGGCCCTTCTAGGCATTCCTCAAATTGGATGCCATTTTCCAATTTGTAGTCTTAAAACATTTATAGCCATTTCCCATGTATCCTGAAAAATGTATGGGCTTTGGATTCAGCTCAGCCTTGACTTAGATCCAGGTTCTGCTTTTTATCATCCATGGCATCTGCTATAGGTTATTCAATGCCTTTAAGTTTCCCCATCTGTAAAATGGGAATCATACCTATGTTGTTTGCTACAGAGTAGATCTTCAGTCACTGATATTTATCGTTATGACCGCTCATAAATCAGCTCATAATTCCAATTTCCTTAGCTCTGTGATGTCTCAGCAAGGCATTTGAGAGAATTTGTGATTTCTGTGCTGTATATTATTTGCTGTGTGGCCAGTTTCAAACATCGATCTGGCTTTTCTGTCCAATACCACTACATTTGCCCTTCCACTGCCCTTCTGTTTCTGTTATGTGCTTATGAGTTTGAGTGTTTTCTGCACTTTATTCATGGATGGCATTGATCCCCCTCCCCTGTGAATTATATCTGACAAAGTTTTGAGTGTTAGCATTTACAAAAAGATGATTCCATCTATGGTGAAGTAGCCAGCTCTCCAAAGTGTGTTAAATCATCCTTTGGTTTAATAATAAAAAACAACTGCCTATTCCCATTTGAAACTAATATAAGCAGGGTTCTTTAATTTATATTACCTCATGCTTATCAAGTGAAGCTGGGCGCCTTTCAGGCATTCCGTGTGTGTGTGTGTGCGTGCGTGTGCGTGTGCGTGTGTGTGTGTTTTCCCTAGCATGACACTAGGCAATCTGTCATCCTGGCAATGAGGAATGAGGCTCAAAGATAGGAGGACTGAGAAGCAGAAAGTCTCCTTGTGCTGTCAGTCTGGGCTGATGACCTGGCGCCTTCGCATGCGTCAAAGCAGTCAGCACTAATGCTTGGGTCATGACCAAATGAAGTGTTTCTGCAGCTGGCAGCCGTGATGAGCTGGTCCAGAGTTGAGGCATAATTTTGCTTTCCCTTCCAATGATGGGAGTGACTGCTCCCCATTTATCAAACAATACACAAGCCATCTGGACCTCCTGAACGTACCCCCAAACATGCCACACCATAGGCATATGTAATGATTGTCA
This sequence comes from Camelus bactrianus, assembly GCF_048773025.1. Classification (NCBI taxonomy): domain Eukaryota; kingdom Metazoa; phylum Chordata; class Mammalia; order Artiodactyla; family Camelidae; genus Camelus; species Camelus bactrianus. Next base: position 45,834,198 of record NC_133541.1, read on the forward strand.
CTCCAGGGTTACCTTGACACAAAGACAAAGTGGCTTCTCCAATATTTCCCAAGTGTTTGGATACTCCTTTCATTATTGTGTTTATTTTTTGTCAAGGGTGGTGCCCCTTTAAGCTGTAAGGTTGGAAGGCGCTATAGGCTAACGATTGGTAGAGGCTCCAGTCAGTCTCCTCAGGTCCTAGCTCTGTGACCTCGGGCATGTTAATTGATGTCTTTAGGCTTCAGTGTTCCCATCTGTATAAAAGAGAAGACAGTACCCACTTGGATAGTATCGGAAGCCGTTGGGTCTCTGACCCAGGTTCCTGGCAGAGCTCCTAAAACTCTTGCAATTCCTGAGGGATGAGTGTATTGGAGTTTCTTATTCTAATGAGGTAATTCTGAGGGGTCCTCTGGTAGCTGAGGGATGGGGGCCAGTCTACAGAAAGATCAAGGCTTGATTAGAGGTTTGGAAATTTTCCCTCCACTCCTCAACCTCTAGGAAGGGGAGAGGGGCTGCAGGTTGAGTTCAGTCATCAGTGGCCAGTGATTTAATCATGATTCTGTAACTGAACCTCCTTTAAATCTCTAAACACTGGGCTTCAGAGAGCTTTGGAGCTGGTGAACACAGCTGCGTGCGGGGACGATGGCGCATCCCAGTGCTGCAGGGACAGAGGCTCCTGTGCTTGGGGTCCTCCTGGACCTTGTCCTACATACCTTTTCATCTGGCTGTTCACTTATATCCTCTATAATAAACTGGTGACACTGTGCTGTGTCTTCCTGAGTTCTCTGAACCATTTAGCAAATTATCCAACTTGAAACAGAGGGTTGGGGGAACCTCACTTTGTAGCCAAGTCAGACAGACATGTGTGTACCCTCAGCGCTCAGTGCACGGAACTGGCACAGGCAGCGAGGGGAGTCTTGTGGGACTGAGCTCTTTAACCTGTGGGGTCTGACGCTAACTCTACGTCGTTAGTATCGGAATTGAATTGTAGGACACCCTGCTGGTGCTGGAGGGTTCAAGAACTAGTTGTTGGTGTGAAAAAAGTCCGCACATCTGGTGTCTAGAGTGCTGGGAGTAAAAACAGCTCCTACCAGTACGAGGACTGTTATGAAGATAAGCAGGCTAACCCTGAACAGCCTAGCATGGGGCCAGCCTTCCGTAAACCTCAAGTGGTTGTGAGGAGAAGGGTGAGGATGTTTCTTAACCACAACTGGAACAACTTATGGAAGGATTATACCTGTTTATTCACTTGGAAATTATTGTTTTATTTCATTTCCCCCAGTTTTAAGTTGATTTTTGTTCAAACATTCAGCGTACCATCCAATTCTCGACACCTTGGTTTGGAGACCAGTCAGCGCCACTTGTTTCCCTGTAGGAGGCGTTGAGATGTCTCAGATGAGCTATGGAGAAACAGAGCTTTGTAGATTAATAGAGAGAAACAGCCTATCTAATCAGCTGAAAGCCTTTTTGTTCATTTGTTCACAATTTCTGTTTTCCTCTCCTGGTCCGTCTTCCAGGGAGGAGCTCAGATCTGCTGGGATGGTCTCCTGTGGGGCTGGGCGGGTAGTCCCTGCAGCAGGAGGGGCTCCGAGGCTGGTCTGGGCAGGGGGTGGGAGGGCAGCAGTCACTCTCCTCTGAGTCTCCCCGTGTTGTAGGAACAAAGTGTGACATCAGAAGGCTGGTTGGTCTAATCAGATGGCATTGAAGATCCAGACATAGCCAGCTTGGCCCCCATCAGGCAATGAAACTGGGCTTGGCATGTGGCCTGCCTATTCCAGCCCTTCATGTGGGCTCTGGAAGGAATTAAGTGCTGGAAGTCATGCTTGCTTTGTCTCTGAAGTGTCCGAAGGGCTTTCTGTTTGGCCGGGGTGTATTCTGCCTGAGAGGTAGCTTTGCAGGCTGTATGCTTCTGAGACGCCCTGACAGAGATGGAGGACCCTTGGTGGGGAGTGTTCAGTTGGAGCTGGTGGGAGGCTCTGTCCAGAACGGGGTCCAGCCTCTGACTCTCTGTGAGCTTGGGAGGGTGTAACTCAGCAGCCCTGTTGAAAATACAGGCTGTGGATATGTGCCCAAGAAGAGAAAGAGTGTCCCTGCTACACGTTGCTCAGAGGCTGTGGCCAAGGTCTTTCCTCTCATGGATGGGATCTCCTTCCTCCTACCTCCTGTCCCCAGGGCCACTGACAGAGCACTGTCCTGCCTCAGCAGCATGGAGCCAGGACGTGGAGGGAGAGCTCGTGGATGGCTCTGTGCTTAGTAGAAGCATCTCACAGTGTGGGGCTAAAGGCTTTGGACTCAAGACCAGGTTCTCCAGCTGCCACGTGTGTGCGAACCACCCAGGGGTCTGGTTAGAATGCAGCTTCTGCTTCAGGAGGTCTGGGGTCAGGCCCAAGAGTCTGTGTCTTTAATAAGCTCCCAGGAGATGCTGCTGCTGGTCTGAGACCACAGTTAGGGGAGGGAGGGTCTCAAAGCGCGGTCCATCCATCAGCATGGAACAGCCTGGGAACAGCCTGGAAATGCAAATCCTTGGGCTTGACCCAGATGCACTGAAACAAGACCTACAGAAGTGGACCCAGAAATCTGTGTTTTAACAAACTTGCTAGGGGATTTTGATGTTTGCTCAAGTCTGAGAACCACTGGTCTAGGGTGCAGACATACCTTACTATTCTGATGTCACCCATTTACCTTGTCTCAAAAATGACAGAGGGGAAACTTTTAGAATAGTAACATGTCTGTAGAATAGTAATGGCCAAGTGTGAACAGAAATTTCCTTGGGCAGATCGTGCTTAACAGCTCCTGCTGTTAGCTGCCCACACCTGGCTCTTTCCATTTGGCTAACAGCTGCGAAGGAGGAGGTAAAAAAGGAACAATTTCTAATTACTAAAGCAGTCCATGTTCACATTTTAAAATTCACACAATATTGAACACTATACCTGAAAAAGTAAGGTTTCTCCCTTGCCTCAACTCTTCCCCATTTTGGGTGGGGAGTAACCATTGTTCACAATTTGATAAGTGACAGATATTTTTGACAAAAGATTTGTACACAAATACACTATAGACGGTCTATTTTTATTTTTATTTTATTTTTTTCTGGGGGAGGTAATTAGGTTTGTTTGTTTGTTTATTTAATGGAGGCACTGGGGATTGAACCCAGGACCTCGTACATGCTAAGCACACGCTCTACCACTGAGCTACACCTGTCTCCCATAGAGGGCCAATTTTTAAACACAAAAATTATAGTGTCTTGCATATTGTCCTCCAGTTTGTTCATTGCAGCTTACCTTCTTCAACAGGTAGGGGGAAATTTCTGAAAACCTCAAGGCTATAGGGGAGCCAGCTTTGTGATCACTCATGCTGATGTGGGGGCTGCCTGCCAGGGCTCTGCCCCCAGTGAGCACTCATTGAGGAGCAGGGCAGAGAGCATTTCTGTTTCAGCTGGCTGTGCTCTGTCCAATGAGCCTTCTCCCTCTGGATGTTGTCCCAGAGAAGGGAGGTTAGATGCACATGTCTCATCACCTGCTTTGTCTCCCTCTGTCCCTCTTCCCACACCCCATTTGTTGGAAAAGTCAGGCCTGTCACTCCTTCCTGCTTAAGAAGCCAGTCTGGGGTCATATCTCGAGTGCATTCTACACAACGAAAGAACCTTGCTGATCTGAGTTGCCTGGCTGGGCTCCTAAGAAAGGAGCAGTGTCAGTCCTGGATCAGCTCCAGCTGGCAGAAACCAGTGGTTACTTTTAACACAAGCAGCTTGAATACGTTTTGTGAAACAGGCTAGAGGAGGAGGAGCTAGGCTGAGCTTCTAGAAGTGACTCCTAGAACCATACTGCAGGATTAGCCCAGCAAAGGTGCTGCTGCCTCTGCTGGGAAATCAGGAAGGGAGACCTCTCTCTCAACAGCAGGACCACCTAGCCTCAGCCAGCATCCAAGCCAGCAAAATATGTGCCCTATGTTTTGCCAGTGGAAAAGCCACTTCCCTGAGGATTTGCAAATCTCTTATGGAGTGTCTGCTTGGTGGAAACCAGGTAACAAGTGCAGCATAAGATCTAAGGGTGCCAGGGAAATGCAGTTTTGTTTTCCTGCCTCTGTGTGCAGCAGGGCTACAGGGGAGGTGGTGGTGGTGCTGGTGTTGGAATGGAAATGTGTGAGACAATCTGCAACATCTACCACAGAACAACTGAGGACTAGATAAAACAAGGGTGAAACGGTTGGTTTAATATTACCCAGATGCTGTTACCATCATAATGCACAGCTACCATGTCCTTAACCCTCATGGGTTTAAACGCTTCTAGAGCTCATTGTTTTTTTTTTAAATCTATATTATATCTTGGGCTCAGTAGTTTAGCAGGCATTATGTAAAGTCATGTGTCCTTTCTTTTGTCTTTTACAAAATGCTTGGTACCAAAGTCTCTAGGTTGGAACTAGGTGCTAAGAGGACTTCAAAATGAAAAAAGAGAGAGACTTGCATCCCAAGGGATTTACAGTCTAGTGGGGTCTCATCAGAGCCACCTACTAATACTATCATCATCATCACTATGACAGAGCAACTGTTGGGTACACTTCAGTGGCTGCTGTGCACACACCATCTCCTTTATGCCTCAAAACAGCCCTGCCAGGTAAGGGTTATTTATCCCTTTTGATGAGTAAGCAAACTGAATTTCAAGGAGCTGGGTAGTTTTCCCATGTAATGTCACAGCTAGCACACGGTAGGGCTGGAATTTGAACCCAGAACTGGTTCCAATCAAAGTTGATGCTCTTTTCGTTTTAGCTCATTGCTTCCTATAATTGCCTAAGATTTGAAATACAAGAACCCATTGATCCCAATTGCAATCTTACAGATTTAAACCTAGGGTTAGCAAATTACAGCCTGTGGTGGAACCTAGTCCTTCATCTATCTCTTGTGAATGCAGTTCTATTGGCGCACAACCATGCCCAACTGTTTCCATGTTGTCTGTGGCTGCTTTAGTCCTATAATAACAGAGTCACGTAAGTGGAGACAGAGACCAAATAGCCTGCGAAGCATAAAATATTTACCAACTGGCCTTTTACAGAGTATGCTTTGATTTAAACAATTCCACGCAGACTCCTTTTTATCCTTTATCTTTCGAATAAGGGCATAACGAACTCATCACTTGAGAATTTAGCATTTCGGATTGTGGCTTTCTGTGGGCTGTCCGGAGCACACACAGTCACGCGAGGCAGGGAAGACCTGGAGTGGACAGCACAGCATGGCCTCAGGTAAACGTGTGCTGCAGTCCTGTTTCTGTCACTTACTCGTGCTGTGGCCTTTGAGAAATAGCTTAACCTACTTAAATCTATTTGCTCTCATATATTCATTCATTAATTCAAAAATATTTATTGAGGTGCTGCTCTGTGCCAGGCACTGCTCTCTGTGTTGAGGACCTAGCAGTGAACAAAACACAAAAATCCCTGCCCTGGAGGAGTTGGCATTCCACCAGGTGGAGGCAGACACTCAAAAAAGAAGTAAATGTTTATCGTGTGAAGATGACAATTAAGCGTCATGAAGAAAAATAAAGCAAGAAAAGGGGGCAGGAAGTTTCAGGGCAGGAAGAGATCGTGTAGAGGGGCTTCAGTTTTAAGGTGGGTGGTCAGGGAAGCCCTCAGTGGAAAGGTGATTTTGAGTAAAGGCCAGAAGGAGGGAAGAGAGTAAGGTAGTGAAAGTCTGCAAGAAAGAACATTCCAGGTTGAGGTGGGAGAGAGAGCTGGGCCCTGTGGCAGAAGTGTGTCTAGCATGTTAGAGGAACAGCGTGGAGGCCAGAGGGATGGAGCAGAATAAACAAAGGGCTTCAGCGGGAGAGGAGGTCCAGGAGGTGCTGGGGACGGACACGTCTAAGGTCTTGTAAGTTATCATGAGGAGTCTGGCTTTTACTTTCCACGTGATGGAAAGCTAATGGAGAGCTTTTGAGCGCTGAAGGGCATAACTTGATTTGTGTTTTAGATGGTCCACTTTGGGTGCTGAGTTGAAGGAGACTGGAGGTGGGAGAGAGGCCAAGGGTAGAAGCGGTGGGACCATTTAGGAGGCGACTGCCGTCATACAAGTAAGAGATGATGGTGGTTCAGGTCGGGGCGGTTGTGGTGAGTTGGTGAGATGTGGTTGGATTCTGGGTATATTTTGAAGGCAGATCCAAGGGGATCTTGACAGACTGGATATAGGGTATGAGAAAAATTAAAGTTTTTGGTCCACACACCTGGAAGGACGGGGCTCAGTTAAGGATCTTAACTGAGAGGGGAAGATAGCAGTTGGAGCAGGTTTGGGGGAACAGATCAGGAGTTTGGTTTTATACTAAGTTTGAGACAGCCACCAGACAAGTGAGGATATTAAATAAGCAGTGGGACATAGGAGTGAAGTCCTCGAAACTGATGTTATAAAGAAGATGCTGTGATTGATAAATGCCAGGGTCCTGGGTGTGACCACAGGAGTGGGTGTCTGAGGTTGGGTGGCAGACAAGATTGTAAGGACATGAGAAAACAGAATATTGGCAAGATCATCCAGGCGAATATTAAAATCACCAAGAATTTTGATAAGACCAATATTGGAGAAAGTGTCAGGAAGCCAAGAGCAAAAATCTTGGAGGAGTGAGGGTAGTGATGTTGGGCTGGGGGTGCGGTAGATGACTGCAACAAGGACCGGGAGTGGGTGGGAACAGCGTGATGACGTAAGATGCAAAGCTCTGAGGTGGAGGCTTGGGAAAAAGAAAGGCAGTGAGGAGCGGAGCACAGCTATTGCATCTCTGGTCCAGTTGTTTACGGGACGTGAAGCAGAAAATGTCCACTATTTGAAAGGGTTGCAGGAAAAGCAGTATTCTCAGATTTAGTTAGAAAAAGAGGCGAAGGAAGTGGTCCCAGAAGAGACTGAGGACAGCAGAGATTTTGCTGAGGATTGGTTATGTGAGTAGGAGGTTTCAGAAGTGGGGGGATGGGTGATGGTGGGGAACAAGGGTCAGAAAAGGAGATGCCCGGATGCTTTGGAGCCCTGGGCTTCTTGTGGTGGCTGATATAACAAGGATAAAGGACCTGGTGGGCACAAAGCACAGAGCGGCAGCTAAGGTGTGAATAGTGGAGGGAGGGGAGCCGGGGGCTTCTGCCAGGGCACGTGAGTTCTTGGGCTCCCTCTTAACTCCTTCTAGTGGGGGTGCTGAGACTTCCTGAGGTGTGGAGCTCCCTCTCAGTTCCTTGAGTGAGTGGGGCTCTCTCTTGTCTCCTCCCATCTAGGGCATGGAGGCCAGAGCAGGGAACAGAATGTGCTTAGTCTAGCTTAGGGAGAATGACACTTGCTGGAAGGTCTCTCGTGTGTCCCAAGAACTGCCTGGACATCAGCAGCCCAAGTTCATGGCTTCTCTTTTCAATCTCTGCTGCTAAGACTTGTCAACCAACTTTCAGTCTCTCTTGCTCGCTATTCAAATTTGGAATTTTGAATGGCTCAAGTGACAGAATCGGGGGTACAAACATGTTTCCTGGGGAGTCATCTCTCTGGATTATGGGGCAAAGCGGGAGTTCAGAGAGATGGGGAAATGATTGTGAACTGGACAGACACTTGCTGACATGTCTAATTCACTAAACTTAAGATTCTCATCTATTAAATGAAGGGTAATATTAATATTTGCCTCATTCAGTTGAGGTGAAGATTGAATGAGATCGTAGACAACATTTAGCACAGTGTCTGGTATCTTGTTGACACGCCATACATATTAGCCACTATTTTTATCATCATGGCGTCTAGTCATTTGTCATCATACAGAGGGACAAACTTGAGTTATTCCTGCTGTGTGTCAATCACTCAGCTCATGAGGAAGCTGGGAGGAGGCATGTCTGTGTTGCACAGGATAGGAGCACTGGGGTCTGGCTGGCCTCCCCCCAGGACTCCCAGCAATGGGCATTGACATTTCCGTGTGGCTTTGTTGTTCTTTGCTTGGGTCTGAAGAGACATTGCCTTTCTCTTTGTGTTTTATTGCTTTTTATTGTGGAATCCTATCCTATAGAGACTTGCTTGAATATGGGGACCCCCGATGGTCTGGGGACCCATTCTCGGCTAATGCCAAGGGTCTTGGTGGGTCTCTTTTTAGAGCTGATGGCTACTGCAGCCCCGTCATCTCCCTGACCTTCACAGCTGACCTCAGCTGGCTTGCTTTTGTCTGGTTTCCAAGTCAATCTCTATCAGGACAGATCTTGCACATGAGCAGCCATGCATTCATCCCTTGGGTAAGAATTTTCTTTAGTTCTTTTATTTAGAATTTATTGACTTACACATCCGTCTGAGCACCTGTGGATAAACGTGGGCACACTGCCTACGTGTGCCCTCTATTGTGTGCTGTAAAGAGATCATAAATGTATCGATGGAAGCTGTGTGATAAGAAAAATACGGTGTGTGCTGGAATAATTTTGGTTCCTACTGAGAAATCCTGAGGATGCAGAAGTGCACTGAGTCTGTAATGTATTATTGAAGAGGAGCCTATTAGAATTCAGATCACAGGGATATGCAGCTGCTGCAAGGTCACCGAGACCCCTTCTGTGATCTCCTCTGGATGGTCGCAGGTAGCACAAAAGGCTAAACCGTGGGTATCAAATGCTGATTTTTCTGATTTCTTGCTTTATTGCTGTGGACCTTGCTGTAAAACATGGGCACAGTTTTGGGGAGATAAACTGTTACGGCATTGAGGAGCAAAACCCCAAGGCATTTTTGACAGGAGTCATAAATAACACACAGATGTAACTCAGGAAATATGCGACTACAGGAATTCTCTGGGTATGTTTCCAAAGATGTTATTTGATAAGTTTCTTCCAATTTATCCTATCAGATGTCTGAAAAAAGTAGGTAAGTGACCAAGGGAAGGTGTTTAAAAATAGATGATTTAAAAAATAGTGGAATTTGTTTATGCCTACCCTCTGCTGATAGACGAAGTTTTTAAAGCCAAGTGACGTTTCTTCATTATTATAAACGACAAATGATGAGTCTACCATAAAAGCTCTTATCAGGACCCGGGCTCGATCACCACTGCTCTGAAAGGGGGTGTGGAGTATATCGGTTCATCCTCTTTAGAATATTATGGTGTTTTGTTACTTCACTCTTTCTTGTTTTAAAGGATTTCATGGCAAAACACGTACCTTTTTACTTAAAGTGGATTTTTAAAGACATTTTTGAAATATTGTGTGGTTATTATAAAATGAAGTATAGTGATTCAATTTATTCAATTCTTGGAACAGGAAAATTTAAGAAGATATCTTAAGTCATCAATTGGAATTGCAAAGGATCATCTTTTTATTATGTAGAGCAGTTCATTAGGGGAAACATGACATAAGCACTGGACTTTGTGTAGGGAAAAGATTTTGATTGTTACAGACCCTAACATGTAGCACCCATAGTCTGCAATTAACTTCTCTCCAGACTGAAAAATAGAGCCAGCTGGCTTTACTCCCTGTTCTCTGGCCCTGTGTTGAATCCCGTTTCTCTGCCAGGCTGGGTCATGACCCTTCAAACAGCTCCTGGGCCACAGTGGAGTGACTTGCTAAGCAGCTTTCGCACAAGCCATCAGAGGAGAATGGACAGTGTTTGTATATGTATATTTGGTGCAGGACCCAACCTGGAATCAGAATGCCCCTTCCCCATGGGCCAGGCCAGTTTTCATATATACTTGTCAAAGCTGCTGCCAGGATGCAGACTACAGCTGTAGTCATCCCAGGGATTCAGCGGCTGTTTGGCCCCACATTGAGATCTCAGTACACCCCCAAGAAGAAAACATGGACTCCAAATCTAACTCTGAGCTCCTACCCCAGGAAAACACAGCTGCCACTTGTGTGAGACTTGACATGCCTTCCCTAAATCAGGGTGTTTTAATCCCTATGGGTTAGTTAGCATCTCCATGGGCTTCCAGACAGTTGCTTTCACTTCCTCTGACTGACTCTCTCACCCCTGTGCCTTTGCACAGGCTCTTCCCTCTGCCTGGAGCACCTCTCTCACTTGCCCACCCGTCTCCTGGCTAATCCCTACTTGTCCTTTGGAGCTCAGCTTAGTGGTCACTTCCCCGAGGAGCCCCCAGCCCTGCCTTAGCTGCTCCTCTCACGCTCACACTTCTGCTAGTGGAGGGCTTCCCACTGTGCACTGGGGCTTCCGCTGGTATAACTTGTTCCACCACTAGACTATAAACTATTTTATTAGTTCCTTAAAAAGTTGTTTCTTTCTAATATTTAATCTTAATAATTCAAATAGACTTTGTTTTGGTGCAGAGTGTGAGGTAGGGATCTGCTTTATCCTATTATTTACAGAAGACTCCTTCACTCACCCTTTTCCTTTCCTGCACTGAGAAGATCACTACCTGCTCACTGAGCATTTACTGAGGGACCTCTACGTACCAGACTCAGTATTTGGTGCTGGGCACGAGATGTGAGTAATATTGCTCCTGACCTCAAGAAGCTTACATTCTGTTGGAAAAGAGCTAAATCCAAACAAAGAATCATTAGTCCGATTACATGAAATTGGCATTTTTGTAGGTCAAGGATGGCCAAATATTGGCAATTTCATATAGTTTAATCCAACCCAATACAAAATAAACAGTGTCTGAAAATGTCTGAGACAAACACATGCATGTATTTGTTTGGAAATGATTGTAAGGATCAGAAGTAAGGGAGGGGCCAGGGAGTCAAACAGGGAAGGAGAAAAAACCCAATGCGTGGGATGTTTTTGGAGTCGGCCCCTGCTCAAACCACCGGTTGTCGGCCGGCGGGAACTTCTGAGGAGCCTTATGCAATGTGAATCAGAACTGCCTGCACAGGGCCAGAAGGGGAACGTTACCCATGAGTGCATTTCTTGGGGTGGACCCACACCTGTGTCCCGTGGGTTTCTGTGGCTATTCCAGTCTTGGCATCGGAGAAGGCCTGGGCCAGGAAGTGAGAGGTAAACAGCGTGGGCCGAGGAGAGGGGCGGTCATGTCACACGGGGTTCAAGCCCCACCTCAGACCAATTCAACAAGTCTCTGGAGGGAGGATCCAGAAGTGGGTACATTTTAGTTAAATCTCTGTTGGTGTTTCCGATATGAATTCAAGGTTGTGAACCAGTGACCTAAGGCAAGGCAGTGTGGAAGGTCAGTGGCGGAACGGTCAGTGTGGTAGCACAGCTTCTTTATCCAGTCATCTTTTGATGGACATTTAGGTTGCTTCCATGTCTTGGCTACTGTAAATAGTGCTGCTATGAACATTGGGGTGCAGGTGTCTTTTTGAATTAGAGTTTTCATCTTTGCTGGATATATGCCCAGCAGTGGGATTGCTGGATCATATGGTAAGTCTTAAGTTTTTAAAGAACCTCCATACTGTCCTCTATAGTGGCTGTACCAGTTTGCATTCCTCCCAATGGTGTAGGAGGGTTCCCTTTTCTCACACCCTCTCCAACATTTATTGTTTGTTGACTTTTTGGAGATGGCCATTCTCACTGGTGTGAGGTGATACCTCACTGTAGTTTTGATTTACATTTCTTCATAATTAGTGATGTTGAGCATCGTTTCATGGGCCTATTGGCCATTTATGTCTTTCTTAAAGAAATGTCTATTTAGGTCTTCTGCCCAGTTTTTGATTGCATTTTTTTTTATTTTGATATTTAGCTGTATGAGCTGTTCATGTTTTTGGAAATTAAGCCCTTGTCAGTCACATCATTTGCAAATATTTTCTCCCAGTCTGTAGGTTGTCCTTCCTTTTGTTTATGGTTTCCTTTGCTGTACAAAAGCTTGTAAGTTTGATTAAATCTCATTTGTTCATTTTTGCTTCTATTTCTTTTGCCTTGGGAGACTGATCTAGGAAAGTATTGCTATGATTTATGTCAGAGAATATTTTGCCTATTGAACACTATTTTCTTTCTGATTCTTATAAGAAGGCTGTATGACTGACCTTTTATTATCTATAATCACATGAGGAAACTCTGGGCCAGTGACATGTGCCTCTCTGAAGTTTGCACAGCTAGTAGTAAGTAGCAGAACTGGGATTTGAACCCGTGACTACAGCCCATGTTACTCCCACCACACACTTTCCCCTTCACTACGAGCGTTTCAGCTTCTGTCATTTTGCACATGCTGTTGTTTCTTTATGACGTGGCCTTCCAGTGGTGTGCTGGTAAGTGTTTAATAACTGACTTTCTCATTGTAGTTCTTTCATGAACGTTGGGTCATATATTTATTCACATTAATGAGCACGTCGGAACTTCACTGTTCATCAGTGACACGAGGGACTTTTTTGCTCAATTGGGTAACTTTCAAGTGCTGTATTTCTTTAATTTTTTGTGTGTTATTCACAATGTAACAACTACCAACATGATGTATTTTAAAGCTTAATGTGCATTACTAATATTCTTCCATTACTTTCTCAAGTCTAAACAACCAACAACACAACAGATCAAGCCCTGACTGGTAGCATTTGCAGACTTCTGCTGTGGAAATGCTCCCAGCATGGAGTTAGGAAGAGGTGCCCAGAAGAATACACAGCATGCTACCTTACAGATGTAAGAGATGTAAATAATCTCAAGAGCTTAGCTAACAGTAAAATGCAGTAAGACAATTAGGAAGTGATGAGTTCTGGGTATTTACTTAGATAATACTATATAATCTAAGTTATAGACTATACATATAAATTAATCTATAAGTAAATATAACTTATTCAGTTGCAGGGTTTTTTTTTTAATCAATTTTCCTGTAACAACTGCTTTTAGCAACTGGCAGACAACCTTCCTGAACAATGCAACAACCAGTTTTCAATGAGACAGCGTGAGCTGCTCCCGTCCTCCACTGCTTATCCTCATCCTCTCCACCAACATGAATTCAACCCAATCTTCAAGGTCCAGCTAAAATCCAACTTGCTACAAAACCTTTCAAGTACACATCTGGTCTTTCTTTCCTCAAATCCTTTAGTCCTTTTTGTTGATACCAGTCCTTAAAATCTGTCTTACACCATTGCTCAGTTTTGTCTTTTGTTTTCAGTTGGTCTGTTTCACCAACAATGTGGTCAGTTCTATGAGGGCAGGGAGCTTGCTTAGTAACCTTTGCACTTTCTGACAGTATTAGCATCATCATCACACATGAGGTACTAGACATCATGCTGTAGAGTTAGTTGCTTTTTGGATAAATTACCCACATGTGGTTGTATAATCTCAGTTTGTAAAGATGAGCATGGGGATACAAATCTGGTTCCAGGCACATGGGAATTTATTGTGTTTGCATAGCTCAGACTCTGCTGGCTTTTGGGGTTGCAGAACTCACTCAGCGTGACCTTAGCATATACTGTTCACATCTCCAGACTCACTTTCTTTGAAAAAGATCATTCTTTAGCTCTCAGAGCCGTGGCAGCCCACATGCAAGCATCATTACTTGCCTTCCCTGAGTCACCTCATCCTTTTCATATGCAGGGAGTTCTGTCTACCTGTTGAATTTTGAATGAAAACTCAATGGACAGAAGCTCTGCACTGAATTCTAGATTTTGTTCCTTGCTGAGCTTCCATGAATATAAAACATCAGCACAAAGGGGAGAGTCAGCAGGTGGAGATCAACGCTATCCATATTTAATGGAAAGGGAGCTGGAGTTGACAGATGGGAAAACTACCTTAGAAGAAGGCCAAGTTCAATAACTTGCCCAGGCTTACTAGTGAGCTTCTAGCAAAAAAATGAATAAATATCTTATGAGAAATTTTTATGATTTGTGCTTTAAAATATTACTATTATTTTACTTCCTAAGGGGGAAAAAAGCAAGCAAATAAGGGATTAAATAATGACTGATAATTAGGAAATTCCCTTACCCACAGTGGAGCACAAAACAGGGGCAGGGACCCACACCCTTCATCAAGAATCTGAGCTATCTGAGTGGCTGGCCTGGAGCCCCACCATTCTCTGTCCTTAGGAGGAAGATACTGAAACACCCACAGTCTCCACCCTCTACCAGAAAGTCAAGGTTGTGAGGCCGAGAGGCCCTGAACCAGAAGCACAGCGATCTCCCTACCTGTCGCTGGGTGTGTGGTTCCCAGTGTGGAAGGAACCCAGTGACTCTTGGCCAGGCTCTCCCAGTGAAAGCATGTCCCAGCACAGTTTCTTCCCTGGTCCACAGTGGTTTTCCACGTCTTTCTGAGGAAACTCCTTCATGGCAACGTAAATCAGTAGCAGTGGCTTCAGTTAGAACATGTGCAGCTCTCAATAGCTACCGCTTCCAGAATCCTCTTTGGGTTCCTGGGGTCTCTCCTGTGTTTCCAGGGGCTGGATCTCTCTGTGGCTGGGCAGCCATCACCACTCTTTCAGTGTCAGATATACAGATGAATACATTCTTATAAGAAACACATCAACAAATAAAACATGGAGATCACCATCACCCGCTACTCCTATTCACACACACACCTTTTGCTTTGGACATAGACGTGCCAATGAATATCTCATCAGAAGGATCTAGCAAGTTCCCAGCCTACCTTCAGTGGGACTGTGGGTTGCATTCTTGTTCTCACAGCTGCTTGCTCATTTAAATGGTTGCCCATCCATCCATTAATTTTTTCATTCCACTACCCACCCCATATTTACTGAGCACCTTCTATACAGGCACCATGGCATGTAGAATTAGACCAAATGCTCCTGTTCAAGATGCTCACAGTCTAATCATAATAATAATGCTAGCAGAAAATACTGACAGAATGCTTAGTATGTGCCATTCCTCAGTATGATGAGGTAAACATTCTTATCCTTCCCACTTTACAGGTGAGAAAATCAAGACACAGAGAGTTTTAGTTGCTCACGTCCGCACAGCTAGACAAGTAAATAGACGATGACTGTTTCATGTAGTAGCCTGGATGCAGGGAAGCCCCATGTGCAGAGTGTATACTTGGGAGTCAGGTGTGAATCAGATCTAACCTGGTTACATACTTGCACCCTTGCCTAATTCTAGGGTTTTCCTGGGGTCATAAAATTAAAGAAAAATATTTTTTAAGAGAAACTAACAGGAAGATAGTAACAATAAAACAAAGAAGTATTCATCTGAAACGGAAAAAATGTTCAGTTTTAGAATTAGTGTGATCTTTAATTTACGTTGTTTCTTCAGTGCTTCTGGCAAAACTCAACCCTGTTTCAGGAGAAATGGTCTTTACAGTGATGAATTAGAAAGGATCAGAAAGATTTGTGATTGCAAAAGAACTCTCAGGAAACCTTTTCGAAGTAGAGAAGACAAGACATACGGAGCCAATTTCCTTTCATTTGGAAGGGCTTCTGCAGACAGAGAGGAGAGCATTAAAGCAGCAAAGCCATTCTTGACTCTGTGGTATCTGCTGAATTTCACCTCCCACCATCTTGCTAACTCTGAATGTGAATCAATGCCAGGTCTCCCTACTCTGATTTTTAAGAACTGAGAGAGAGCATTTGAAACTGAATCATACAACCAACAGTTTGAGATGCTTAATAAACACACTCTCTGGCTATAGCTGCATGATAGCAAATCCCTCATCAGCTCTATCAATTCAGAGAAGAAGAAATCAATACAGGGCAAATCCCTCCTAGGCTTCATGAGACTGAAAGAAGTTCTTAGACTGATGTATTTAGTTGTTTGTTTTGTTGTCCTGGAGAGACAGCCCGTGGTTTGGTTTCTGTCTTTTTGTTGATACTCTTCTTTCGTGATCTGCTAAGCACACTGGCTCTGAGAGCTGAATCCTCCTGGTGGTATTTTTCCACACCAGTCTGGGGCATGGCAGAAGTTTTTCTGGCCAGCAAGAACAGAAGATGATGCCAAAAGGAAGCACTTAATGAGGTATTGGCAGTGATTCCACACTTATCTCTGGAAGAAAAGGCTCAGGTTCCAGTGTGGTTTTGCAAAGTAATAATTCTTTGTTGACTTCTTCCTAATCATCTTTCTATGACTATGAAGAAATAGTTACAGTTAGTCTTTCTAAGTAACAAAGGGCATTTAATGAAAATATTCTATTTAATACTAAGAGACTTGGAGGGCTTTGCCAATTATTTTCTGCCATCATTTCTTCAAATATTCTTTCTTTCCCTTTCCCTCTCTTTTCTCCTTCTGGGACTCTGTTATGCATGTATTGGTATGATTGATGGAGCCCAATAGGTTCCTTAAATTTTTTCATTTTTCTTCATTCTTTTTTCTTTCTGTTTCTCTGACTGGATGATAACAACTGACCTATCTTTAGGTTTGCTGATCTTTCTTTTGTCTGCGATAATTTGCTGTTGTGCCCCTGTAGTAAAATTTTAATTTTAGTTATTGTATTTGTCAACTCCAGAATTTCTATTTGGTTCCTTTGAATAATGTATTTCTTTATTGATGTTCTCTATTTGGTAAGAAAATGTTCTCATGATTTCCTTTTGTTCTTTAGGCATGCTGTCCTTTAGATCTCTGAACATATTTTAAATAGCTGACTCAGCAATATTTATAATAGCCAAGATATGGAAACAACTTAAATGTCCATCAACAGATGACTAGATAAAGAAGTTATGGGAATACTACTCAGCCATAAAAAAGAATGAAGTAATGCCATTTGCAACAACATGGATGGACCTAGAGATTATCATACTAAGTGAAGTAAGTCAGACACAGAAAGACAAATACCATATGATATCCCTTATATGTGGAATCTAAAAAAAAAAAAAAAAAAGACACAAATGAACTTATTTACAAAACAGAAATAGACATAGAAAACAAACTATGGTTACCAAATGGGAAAGTGGGAGGAGGAAATAAATTAGGGGTTTGGGATTAGCAGATAAACTACTATATATAAAATAGATAAAGAACAAGGATTAACTGTATAGCACAGGGAACTGTATGCAATACCTTGTTATAGCTTATAATGAAAAAGAATATGAAAAGGTGTATATATATATATATATATACTGAATCACTATGCTGTACACCAGAAAACTAACACAACATTGTAAATCAACTATATATATAATCAGTTTCTTTTATATATATATATATATATATATATATATATATATATATATATATATATATATATATAATAAAATGGCTGATTCAAAATATTTTTCTATTACTCCAATGTCTGGGTTACCTCAGGGACAGTTTCTATTGATTGTTTCTTTACCCCTGTATATGGACCATATTTTCTTATTTCTTTCCACACCTTATAATTTTTTAAATGGAAACTGGACATTTTGAATACTGCAATGTGGTGACTCTGGAAATCAGATCCCCCATCTTCCTCAGAGTTTGTTGTTTCTACTTGTTTTAGTTGTTTGTTCTTTGGTGACTTCTCTGAACCAATTTTTAAAAGTCTATCTGAAGTTTCTGTTCTGTTAGACTCATGGTCAGTTAATAATTGGATATATATTTCCTTAAGTGTTTGGACACAAAATAGCTCTCAGTTTTTGCACATGGACTCTCTGTGTGTGGTGGGGCACACTTTCAGTACTCAGCCAGGCAGTGTACAACTCTGCCTTAGCCTTCGTTTCCTGTTTGCGCAGAGAGTCAAGGTCAGCCAGGACTGGGAAAGGAAGGCCTTCTGAAATCTTTCCTGAACATGTGTACAGTCTGCTTATGTGTGTGGTCTTCTCGATTGTGAGGGAAATATTGGATCTTTTCCAAACCCTTATTCCCCAAAGTGTATCCCTTCCCAGCCTTTCTTCTAAGCTTTTTAGTTCATCTATTGTTTGTTCCAACTGTTACCCACTGCTGCATACAGCAGCAATTAAAACATTTGCCTGTACATGTTTTTGACACATGACCCTTGGGTCATGGTCATACTGCGGGGTGAGTCCCCCGTGGGTGAGATAAACATGCCTTCTGAGCCAGTCTTCTATGGAGCCTCCAGAGAGATCAACTAGGGACAACTCTTTCCAAATAAGGTCTTTTCTGCTCCCTCTGGCATCAGCACTGGTCCTAGGAATGTGGGCTGTTTCTTTCAAGGTTGCTGTTAGGCTAAGGAACAGGTGATGGGACTAGGGAAAGTGAAATGCTACAAACATCACTGTTCTTACTGAGATCCAGCCCTTTCTGCTGATTAAGTCCTCCCAAAGTTGCAGCAAGCTTTTGGTTTGTCTCCAGTTTCAAAAAAGTTGATTCTGACGGTTTTGCCAGTTTTAGTTGTTTTTCTGGAGGAGGGCTTTTTCAGTTTCTTATTCTGACATTTTCACTGACATCATCTTGTCTATTTTTCTTTCAGGGTTGGACCTTTATTCTTGTTTTCTTAGAATTTCTTTATATATTAGAAATATCAACATTTTGTGACCTTAGTTGCAAATAGTTTTGCCCAGTTCATCATTTGGTATTTTACTTTGTTCATGGTGCTTTGACTTATTCCAAAGGTTTTGATTATTAATCAAATTTATTAATCTTATCTCTTATTTCTGAATTTTGAGCCACAGTGAGAAAAATTTTCCCTCTCTCTACTTCTAGAGTAATTTACCTATATTTTCTTATGGTATTTGTATAGCTTTATGTTTTACATTTGAATCTCTAATCCATTTGGATTTTTATATAATGTGTGGTGTGAGAAATGGATCCAATTTTATTTTTTCATATAGCTAGCCAGTTATACTCCTATCATTTATCTGCTTTCACCAATTTGAGATGCTTCCTTTATTGTACACTAAATTTCCATGTGCAGTTAGGTCTATATCTGGATCTTCTATTCTGTTCCATTGGTTTCTCTAATTATGTGCCAATGTACCAGTGTTTTTAATTCTAGAGATTTTATTTTATATAAGCTAGTTCCGTATACTCCCCACATTGTTTTTCTTTCTTTCTTTCTTTCTTTTTATTTAGATTTTCCCCCTGGCTATTATTGTTTATGTCCTTCCAAATAAACTTTGTAGTAAACTTGCTTTGTGCCAGAAAATAATTCTGATGAAATTTTTTATTTCATTGTATCAAATTTATATATTACCTTCCTGATAACTGATATGCCAAAACATGGTATATCTTTTTTTTTCAAGTTTACTTTTGAGACTTAAAGAGTGCTTTGTAGTTTTCCTCATATAAATTCTGGACATTTATTATTAAGTTTGCACCTTGGTATTTTATTGCATATTTTGATGTCACAAATGGGGCATTCTCTTCTATTCTGTTTTTTGTTTGTATATATATATATATATATACATAAAATCTATTAATTTTTGTACATGAATTTTATAATCTACTATTTTACTGTTATCTAGTTTTTCCATGGGTTCTTGTGGGTTTTCTAGATATAAAATATTATCAGCTGCTGGGATACTATATTTTGGTGGTTTTGGCAAAGACTGAAAGCCACATGATAACAAAATCCTGGACATCAGTATTCAGTAATGACTCATAAACCAAGTTATTCTCTCATATACTTCAGCATTTCATGTTACTTTGATTTAGATCTAAATCAGCCTCTAAAAGAGAATTTTAAAAGTGACATCATTGGGACTCTTGGTGTCTACAAGCACACATATGTACACACTCCATCTGTTTTGCTCTGGAGAAATAAACGTAAGTTGGGGGTGACTCTATGCTACCCCATGAGGTCAGCAGATAAGTTAGTGCAGGGCTGGTGAAACGACATCAGACTCCTCACCTAGTGTTCCCAGAAGCCGAGGTAACGATTCCTTAGAGTTTGCTAACACGTCCAGTTTTGTGCATTTAAATGCTCATCGTTGCTTTTTACTCTCACAGTAGTCCTGGGGCACTCGGGGGTGGGGGGGTGGCTATCCCATTCTATTTCTCCAGAAAGCAGCAGAACCAAGGCTAGCCCACTGGCTGAAGGAGGAACAGGGACTAGTTTTCCGTCTTCATATATATTCTTTCCAACATACTCAAATGTTTGCAAATCCTTTTGCTACTATTAAAGCCCATTTCTTACCTGTCCTCAGAGGAATCAGGAACAGCTGCTTGGCATCCCCTATTATAATATCCCTTCATATGTATGAATCCTGCGGTTTTGTTCCCTCCCGGCTCCCCCTTCAGCGGGTTAAATAGCCCAGATTCTGTTCCGCATAGAGTTTATCTCCTACCTCTTTTGTCATTTTTAACAAAGAGGTTGTGACTCTTGGGTTCCTGCTCAACAGAGCTGTTCCTCATTATTTTGTAACCTTTATACCTCCTTCCAGGGAGAGTTAAATAAAGCCTGTGGATTTTTGATATGAGAGTCTGGCAGGCTCCCGCTCACACAGAAAGGTTTCCAGCCGGCCTGGCTGATGAAAGCCTCGGTCCGACGACAGAGTCTCATTCACGGCGGATGAAAGGCGGCAGCATCTCTGCTCGTTCCAAACCCCACACATGGGAACGGTGCCCACGTGAAGGTCCACATTCCACAGCACTCTTACTTTGGCAGGAGGAGATAGGTTGTAATGAGAATAGTTAGAAACTAGGAACCGCTGGCTAATTACCTCAGGTGAACAATTCATTTTTTGGAAAGGCACTCACTGTTCTTTTAGCTGGTTGATCATGTGCAAAAATGATCCCTGACCTAGAATTTCATTATTGCACCTGAGCCGGCCTGAAAATGAGAGAAATGAAATACCATTAAGATACGAGTAGGAAAAAAGAGAATAAACCTTGAGAGTTAACAGCTAGGTGACGTTCTGAATGTCAAAGCCTGAAGCGTGTCCAGGGTGCTTCAGTGGTTTTGAAAAAAAATGAGCCCAGATGCCACTTCTCTTTCAGCATCCTGGGGTCCTCTTCCTAGCCCCTTTTCTCTGTACCCACAAGGAAGGTGCCAGATTTGGATGATGGAGAGGGTGCTCTATCCATCAACCATGTTACTTGCTTTTTCTCTCTCTGGGGATGACACGTGACTGATATCACTATCCTCCAGAGAACATTGATATAAGTCAGAAAAATGGGTCCATGCCTTACAAGAGCAACTTCTGCCTGTTTGTGACCAGTGTGTCTTTGAAGTTGAGCACCTGCCCCTTTTTGGGTTCCCTGGTTGTTCTGTTACTGAGCCCTTTAAGAAATGTAAGGACTACTAGCCACTGAAAGGAAGCCTCCACAAGGTTAGCGTCATCCCAGGTCAAGAAGAGAATCTGGGAGGGGTTTGAGGAAGCCCCTTTGTGTGCTCATCGTCTTACAGTGAAGAACTGAGATTGATGTTACCACGTTATTTATTTGCAAAGAATTTGGATAATGAGTGTGGAGAATTTTCCAGAAGGGAGAAATGTGGTGAATAAAGGATTAAGCCACGAATGATGAGGCTGAGTGAGCACCTAGAGTCTACCTACCCTGGTTCAAGTCACTTGGTTTGAGTTAAGCAGGGCCTGATTAGAGAGGTCTTTTGTGGCATGAAGAGACAGGTGGGGCCCTAATGCTTCTTGAGCAGAGAAGGGACATTATAAAAGTGGTGTTTTAGAGGAGGAGTCTGATGCTTGTGAGTGTGGAGCAAGGTCTGAGGGGCAGCAGCGAGAGGGATGGGAGAGAATGATGCCAGCGTCTGCTCTGAGGGGAATTCTCCCGACCTTTGACGAAAGGAAGCTGTGATGTAAGTGGAGAAAACACTGGTCTGAGAACTAAAAGGCTTATGTTTGAATTCTTGTTCTGCCTTTCACTAGCTGGATAATCTCAAAAGGCACTTCTCTGAGCCTCTAAGTCAGAATTTCAAACTAGATCTGGCCTGTGCATCAGTTTCACCTGCAGACACATTTATTTTGTCTAACAAAATGATTCTGTTTTCCCCAGTCCCCAGTGCCCCCTGTGACATCAGACACAACTCGATTCACACTTTTATGTCACTGGCCTGGCTCCTCTAAGTGTGCAATCTCCACTGTAAGTCTTGTTAAAATAAGTACATTTATGTTTGCCTAGTTTGCTGTTGTCCACTTTTGGTTACAAGTTCTGAGAGTTAAGAAACTGTTTAACATTTTTCCTCTAGCCAGGAATGTTCAGGGCAAATTAGTAATCAATAATTACGAGTTGATAATATTCAAGTATAGACCATCTTCCGGCTCCTTGCCTCTCTACTTTCTGGGAATACCTAGCAGTTAGAGAAAGCATGTTTAGAGGGCGTAGAGTTCAGTGGCAGAGTGCGTGCTTAGCATGCATGAGGTCCTGGTTTCAATCCCTAGGATCTCCGTTAAAAATAAATAAATAAACCTGATTGCCTCACCCCCCAAAAAAACCAAAAAAATCAAAAAAAAAAAAAAGCATGTTTAGGGAATTGTCATAAGGTTAGATTTTATTTTACCTTGACTTTTTCTGCTCAGTTTGGACCTCTTATATATTTAGAGCAGCAAATGCACAAGTTCCTGTGTTTGGAAGGAAACTGGTTGTGGCCCCTTTTGTTGATTTATGGTAGTGCCTTGGGGATTGTGATGAAGAGAGACTCGTAAAAGTAGCACAGGAGAGGACCCTAAAGATGACCAGGGCCAACACCTGTACTTGGAGAGGGACCAACAGAGCCCCAGGTAGATCTTAGTGCCCCATCTCCAGGACTGAGCTCACGGCTTCTCTGGCTCAGCGTTCATGTAATGTTTGTAAGAGGCTGTATTCTGCTTGGGGCTTGGCTCAAAACATTCATCTAAAGTTAATTAAATCTCTTAGATTGAATACCTCTGCTGAGTTGCAAAAATTGCATTTTAAAAAATGGGGGTAGTGATATGTTCTTACAGAACTAAAAACCTGTAGTGGAGGTTTATTTTCCCAAAAGATTTAAGAGTCAAGTCACAGGAACCAGATGATTAAAAAAAAGTAAATATTAATTCAATTATCATAGAATTTCAAGTATTTAATCACATTTTGAGATAATCGTTTCGTTATGGTAAATGCTTTTTGCTTCCATTTTCCTTTATTTTATTCAGTATAAGTTATTTTATTGTTCCCAAGAGGGCATAACTTTAAAACGAGTTAAAATGTTACATCGCACTTTCCTTTCTAACATGAAGTTTAATTATATTGCATTTAATTCACTTAAGTAGTTCATTTAACGACTGGATTTTTAAAGTACTTTTTGGAGTTACTAGAAGTAGAACTTCTCTTTTTCTTCCTCATTCTCTTTTCTTTTGCTCCTCTTCCTTCTTCCTCTTTCTCCTCAAACAAATCCCTCAGCAGTATCTCCTGCTGGCGGATTCACAGGGTCGCGCCCTTTAGAGCGGAATGGTGCTGTCGCGATTCTCCCATTCAGGACTCGCAACCTGGGACCCACACAGGTGAAGTCCTAGGTGGGTTTCTGCGGGGAGCCCAGGAAGCTCAGAAGTGTGTGCAAAGCTCTGCGTTTCCCTGGGAAGAGGGTCTGTAGCTTCATCAAATTCTCAGAGGGGTCCCTGCCCCTGAAAGTTAAGTAAGTATCACTGACGAGAAACGTAATAGCTTAGATGTCAAAATAGCTCATCCAGGATCAGGTAACGATGTAGCTGCTGAATCAGGGGTAGAAACTAGGCTTTCTGGCTTCCAGTACAAGGATTTTTCTGCTGCACTAAGGAAGCAAGGCTTAGTTTCCATTTTTATGGAGTTGTTTATGTACAGTTGTTATGTCTTCTTAAAGTTGTATTCCTTGGATGGCGAATAAATTAGAAATAAATTGCTAATAAAATCATATTAAGTTAAACATCTCACCAACCAACCTAAACCAAAATGATCTCTAAATTCTATGTGCTCTAATTCCTTTCATATAAAATTTCTCCCACTCTGAGTTTTCTGATATCATATATACCTGAGGACAAAGTAAAAGAGGGAGGGGAGGCAGAGGGAGAGAGAGAGGAAGTGGGGGGGGGTATAGGTCATGTGTTTTGGGGGAGTGGGGTGGGGTGGGGGCAAGGGAGGAAAGGATAGTGAGAACTTCCAAATTAGCAAGTCATTCCTCCTCCCTAACTCATAGTGGAATGGGGGCACCCTCCTGTGGGAGAACTCTGGATTTCTGAAATTTCTGGAGTATCAGCTCTGCTGCCACCTTCTCCCCCATTTGAGAAAGCATGTGGGAAGGGAGAATTGCAACACCCCCCCATAACTGACTGTGAAGCTGTAGGGCGCTGGACACAGCGGCAAGAGCCCCCACCCCCTGAGCGCTCTCTCCTAAAAGCCTGCAGGCACCAGCCCTCGTCTGAACGAAGCTGGAAGAAGACAGTGCTTCCACAGCACTGCTCATGTCCCCTCCCTTCTGACACCTGGCCCTGACTGCTCACTGTGTCAGCTGCTCTGAGCCCTGCCGTGGGCTGCCATCCTAAGAAGGATCTTTTATCCCAGCTCTACGTTTCATTGTAGCTGTTTCGACAGGTGGTAGAAATTTCTAGCTCATTGTCCACATTGATGTAAATGATCATCTGTTCAGACACAAATATCAACTCCTTCCCAAATGCTCTGATCGTGGCCAGCTCATTCATTGCCGACAACCGTGAGTAGATTTTAAATTTCTCTCTGAGCAGAGGTGCAGTCTTCAGTATGCAAGGAAAGGCTTTAAAAATTTTTTTTTCCAATAGTGATAAATATGATGGTTTAATCTTTTTTTTCCCCTCAGCCTCCAATAAAATAAAGATGAATCATGCCAGGCAGTTTAATCATACCTGTCATAACGGAGGCTGTCATTCTTCGGATTCTCTTTTATTAGCAGTATTTAAAGATCTGCAGTAGCTCAGATTGCTCAGTTGGCCAAACAGCTTGACATCTCTTTCCCTTCCCCACTGCCCCCCTTCAAATTAAATAGAATAAAGGAGAAGAAGAAAGGAAGGAAGGAGAGATTGGAAAAGAGGGGAAGGAAGGATGACAAAATTAACCAAGTCTCTGACAGAGGCCATTGGAAGCTGGGCCAAGCCACACAGTAACTGAGGGGCAGGGAGGCAGGAGACCTGAGGTCCAGAGAGGAGCTGCAGGGACCGCACCTCTGAGTGAAGGGCTCGTGAGACCTTCGGTGGGTTCCTGGGAGGACGACGAGGTTAGGTTGTCTCTGGGGCTTCCAACTGGATTTTTCCTGTTGCTTCTCCCCTAATCTTTGCACTGAGTCCACGTGGACCTATGTGGCCGATGGCTTAGGTGGGTGGGGTTTGACTCCAATGGCTCCTCAGCAATGAGTAGGGCAGATGCTGTGATTGCTCTCTTCACTGGATTTACCATCCTTCTGTGGGCTCTCCAAGGCAGGCAGTGATTTCTGGCAAGACAAAGGCCTCAGCAGCAAGCAGAGGCAGCCCTTCAACTGTCTGCTTTTTAGCAACATTTACTAAGCCTCTGGCTATGGTGGAAACCATATGGTGTTATGTCCTGGAACACACAGCACCTGATGGTAGCCTACTGTCCTCAAGAGGGGAGCAAGGATGAGTTTTTAATACACCAAGACCATGATTTGGCCTGTGGGACTATCTGCCAGCATCCATTTCCTGTGTGGAGGGAGGGGGCAGAGTGGTACATAGGAGACAAGCTTAAGCAGTTGTATTTCCTTGCTCTGTAGACTCAGTTCAAAAGTTAGGCCTCACCCTGTGAACTTCCCAATGTATGGATGGTCACTGTGATACAGGAGTAAATCTAAGCATCTGATGGCAGAAACCTCTTTCAGTTGCTTCCAGAATTTTTTTCTTTTTTTTTGGCAGGAGCTTCTCTGAGTGATTTCCAGGGATGTTTTGCATCATTGACATCAAAATTAGATGGAAGGGAATCTTAAACAGCCTGGCAGTGTGTGGTGTGTGCACATGTTCATGCATGTATGTGTGTTTGTACAGGGGCAGAGGTTGGGGGAAAGGTGTACAAATAGTTAAAGAGAATTCTGGTTTATTTTTTACGAAAATACCACAAAGATTCAGTACAAGATGACCATTCATATCACCACCCAAAACTAGACAATCCAATGACAGAATCTCGGAAGGACTGACAATAATTATAAGGCAGATGCAGTTGGACTAGGAAAGCTACTCAAGCTTTAGATTTGTTTCCAGAACAGACTGCCTGAGAAAAAGGTCAAGGGATACATCATATCCCACCACGACTTGTCCTCTAAATGCAAGAACTTAGGTCCTATATAACTTGAAAATGATCAGCTACACTTTTTGGATCATCCTCTTTGAGGCTAGAAGAGTGCATCCTTTTTCCAGGTGCCTCCTTTATCAACTTCCTCCGTCTAGGCAGAGACAAAATCTCAGAAGTCATCTGGGCACAAGGTGTGTGTGTGTGCGCGTGCGCGCACGCGTGTGTGTTGTGTAGGCACACATGTGTACAACATTTTGGGAGACGTAGTTTTGCAAATAAAGCACTCGTTTGGGAGCAGTGCATGCTGGAAATTCTAGTCTGTCATGTACTCCATTGGTTCAGGTGGAGAGAACAAGAAAGAGGTAGGAAATAGCTCAGCAGCAAATCAAAGATCATTGTACGAAAACTCACAGAACTGAGCGTTAATTACCCTGGGGAGACTGGCATATCACACTGTGTTGACCAACTCTGAAGCTGGTTGGATGCTTCATTCAAGGAAGAGAAAACAATAACATGGGAGACATGAAAAAATTGTGCAGGACAAAGAAAAGGAAAGGATGTGGGCAACTCAGAGGAAAATCACACCCTTAAAAATCATCTCCCACAGAACCCAGAAGAAAATTTCAGTAGACTTCTTGACATTCAAGAAGACTTGACCTCTATGAATCAGGAGAGAAAGCCAAAAGTAAAAAAGAGCTGAACTGAAACGGCAGTTGGATATTCCTTTTTACCTAAAAGGGAGTTAGATGAATTGAGAGAGGATTGCTCACAGCAAGAAGGCAATTGTGGAATTAACAATTACATTGAAGGCAGCAAAAGCAGAATTGAAGTGAAAAAAAGATGAATGCAAGTTTCCCACCATCCTTTTAAAAGAGAATATATAATATGATAATGACAGTAATCTGTATTTTAAAGTCCAGATTATATGAACAAAAACCCTAGAAGTGGACAGAAGAGAAGAAGGAATGAGCTTAACTTCTTATCTAATAGGGGCAAATGAAAAAATACAGTATTCTCTTGGTTCTGACAGGGAAATACAGGCTAAAGTATTATAAACAGAGGCATTAGGTTATTTAATGTAATAAAAAGCAAACGAATTTCTAGAACCCTGGAGATGCTAAATCAAAATCAACTAAACAAACATAAGACAAACAAAAAGAATCCACATAGTAAAAGTCATAAGACTGAATTAGCATCAAGAAAGCATTGAATACTGTGATAAAAATGAGAACAACCAGATCAATTGAAATCATAAATATAAAAAGGAATAAAATATCCTCATTAAAAGAAGTAGAGACTCCTACTGAGCCAAAAAAACAAAATCCAGTTTCATGCTGTTGAAAAGCAGTAGAACTTAAAACAAAATGAAGCAAATGTTTAAATATAAAAGGTTAAGGGTAGGTATATTAGATAATGAAAAAAAAATCCAAGGCACAATGTAAATATGATAAGGTAGAATTTCAGGAACAAATTAAATAAGATTATGGGAACTTTTATGTTGATAAACTAAATTATTGTCAAAACTATATAACCGTTATGAACCCTTATGAACCAAATAACTGCTTCAAAATATACAAAGCAAATCATGTTAGAAGTAGAAAGAGAATCTGAACAACATCACTAATAAGAGTTTCTCTGATATCTACATCTACTCTATATCTATATACTTTTTTCCAGCATCCATGGAAATATTATTAAAATTACCTAAAACAGATCTTAAAGAAAAGTAAATAAATTTTCCAAAAACTGAAGTTTAATAAAATAGAAACTCCAAGACACCATCACCACCACCACAGTATCCTTGTGATCTGGCATGGTGCAGAACTTTTTTGAATGCACAGCCTCTCCAAGTTTCCAGTTTACACGGTTCCACCAGTCCCTCATTGTTTTACTTATTTATTACTTGCCTGGCCCTATAAATTTGAATTTGTAATCTCTGATAAAGTCTAAAATTTTAATAAGAGGTTCTTATTATTTTTGTTTGGGTTAAAAGCTATTACAGAGGAGTTTGTACTCACAGAATCTGCTGGGGGCAGGGCTGGGGCAATCTCCCAAAGTGTAAAATAAGTTCAGTTGAAGGCTGCAGTGGGGTTCTGCCAAAATTCTAATAAAGGGTGGCTGTTCGATCTTGTTTGAGAGGCGAATTAACTACATCTTCCTAAAGCAAAATAGAGCAATGGAAAGAAGATTAAGCAATGATCGATAACAGCTGCACATTTATTAGAATGGTTTTAATAAGATTTCCTATAGGCAATGGTATTCTGAAATTCCTAAGTATATCTTCTGGGTTTGTTTAGTTTCTAGGTCTGTTAGAACTCATTCTTTTATACTTGCTTCATCCTAAAAAGGACTTGAGGCAGTAACTAAGACTGTGACCTGCCAAGGGTAGGGAACTGTCTGCCCCAAAGACAAGCCAAAGAGAAGTTTAAGATCAATAATAAACTGGTTGAAAGTCAGCCTGCTTTTTATTAGAACTTACACCAATATTCTGAACTGGAGATAAATCAGTGATAAAATATCAGTGATAAAATACTCCTTGCCATGATAGACCACTCCATCATTTATTTTGAATACAAACAGTATATCTATTTGAAATAGGTGTTTGTATTTATTTTAAATTGTGCTTCAAAATTGTGTATCATAGCCTATAAACTGGAATATGGTGTCAGTGCTTCATTTGTAATAAAATTTTATTTTCAGTGAAAAATACATGTGATATGCCTGTAAATTAATGGGTTGCATTTCTATAGGACTCAGCCCATGACTTGCTTAGATAAATTGCCTGGGTAAGCTGCCTTTCTCTTCAGACCATTGATCAGCCATTACCATTAGCCTAGTCCTAGTGCTCGGTTTAAGGCACAGGAACTAGGGAAAAAAAATTATTTGCATGTGCTAGTGTTTCAAGCCCACATTTAGAAAATGATAGAAGGCATCACCCTAATTTGTTTTTAAAAAATTGCCACCTGTATCGAGTGACCAGCAGAACTGATATTGTGATACACATAGACTCATAGTAAAACATTTGTTGGATGAATTTTTTCTTAAAACAGTGCATACCTGTAATTTATCATCTGTATACATTTTGTCCACTTTAAATTAGACCTCAAGCTAATACCATGTATCTTCTCATTAGTTCTATATAAGACTAGGATTTTTATCTTCCCTTGTGGTAAGCAAATGTCATTTCTTTAACATGGTATTTGCTTAGTGTTTCGTTTGCTCTTTCTTTCCATGAGAGGAAGGCGAAGCCTTCAAACTAAAAACTTCTTTGCTCTTTGATGTCTTCTTATTTTCAAAAGTTAGGAAGCAGGCTCCAGGAAGGCAGGTTAACATAATTAATTGGTGTAGACGTTCTAGTAATCTGCTTATATGACTTCTTAGGAAGACATTAAGCTCTTAACTACTCTTTAGGAAAAAGATAAAGTAAACATATTTTAACAAAATGTAGTGTACTCTATACACCAGTCTCTTCATTTTGAGTTATGAGGCCCAATGTTGTCTTCTTTCTCAAGAAAGTTACAGTACATTACTCAACTTTCAGGTACAAAATAACCTTCTCCTGGTGTGGAGAGAAGGGAATCCTCCTACACTGTTGGTGGGAATGTAAATTGGTGCAGCCACTATGGAAAACAGTATGGAGTTTCCTTAAACAACTAAAATTAGACTTACCGTATGATCCAGCAGTCCCACTCCTGGACATACATCTGCAGAAATTCTAATTTGAAAAGATTCAGGCATCCCAATGTTTATAGCTGCACTATTTACAGTAGCCAAGACATGGAAACAACCCAGATGTCCATTGACAGATGTGTGGATAAAGAAGATGTGGTACACATATACAATGGAATACTACTCAGCCTAAAAAAGAATGAAATAATGCTATTTGCAGCAACATAGATGGACCTTGAGATGATCATATTGAGTGAAGTAAGTCAAAGACAAATATCATATAATGTCACTTATATGTGGAATCTAAAAAATCATACAAATGAACTTATTTACAAAACAGAAACAGACTCACAGACATAGAAAACAGTCTTACGGTTACCAAAGGGGGAGGTGGGGGCAGGATAAATAAGGAGTTTGAAATTAGCAGATACAAACTATTATATATAAAATAGATAAACAACAAGGACCTACTGTATAGCGCAGGGAACTATACTCAATATCTTGTAATAACCTATAAGGAAAAAAATCTGAAAAAGGATATATATCTATATACACACACACATATACATATATATAAGTGAATCACTTTTCTGTACACTTGAAACTAAGACAACATTGTAAATCAACTATACGTTAATTAAAAAAAAAAGTGACCCTCTCCCTCTCGGTGGAGTGCCTGCCTCTTCCTGTGGGCAGTGGCATGCCATGACAGGGTCGGGGTGGTGAGGAGAGGTACCTGTGCCACACGGAAAAGAGAAAGTTTTAGGACTGGACTCAAGATGCTGCATGCACCAGCTGCACAAGCCGCGGAGAGGTTTATTCCTTTGCTGTCTATTCAGTGCCCTCCTCGTGAGTTGTTCTGTTACCATCGGGTGATGAAAGGGACCCAAGAATAAAACAGGCACCAGACTGGAGCACTCAAGGATCTTAAGTGTGGCGTAATTCCGGCTGGTGTGGCAAGGAACAGTGAGATTGTTTGCTGTTCCTCAGGCTCAGTGTGAGGACCGGACCCACTCCAGCACTGAACAAAAGCAGGGAGGGTGGCGGCTGTGCACCCGCTCATCCCTCTCAACGCTGCCTGTCAGATGTGTCACACTTGCCACAGGTAAGGGGTTTTGACATCTGAGCCCAGTTGTTAACACATAAACCTTCACAGATTGTTCAAAAGGGCTTTGAAAATCTTCAAACAGAAGTGCTGTGAGGAGGATGATGTATATGAGAAAGGAGGTAGATGGGGCCACAATCCATTCTACACGCTTTCCTGTTTCCTTCCTTACCTTTTGAGAAAGAAAAAGGCATACCAAGCAGGCATTCTCTAAGAGCTCACAAAGGGTTGAATTTGATGTTTTGGAAGGACCACAAAGGACTAGCTTTAGGGTATAGAAATTGCCAGTTCTCAGAAGGAGAAACAGGTCTAATGAGGTTTAAACACCTTTTTTAGTGGATAATTAAGAATATGATATAGTATATCCAATATATTCTTGTAGATATATTCAAATCTACAACAAAGTTTCTTTGGTCATCTCTTCTTTCTTTTTTCTAAAATTTATTTATTTATTTTTTAGGGAGAGGTAATTAGGTGTTTTTTTCTTTTTTCAGCAGAGGTACTGGGGATTGAACCCAGGACCTCGTGCATGCTAAGCATGCACTCCGCCACGGAGCTATACCCTCCCCTCTCATCTGTCCTTTCTTAATACTCATATCAGAGCCCTTGAAAAATGGGTTCTCCGGTGTTGTCATACAGCCAGTACTCAGGAAAATGGTACAGCAAGGGTTATATTAAAACAACTTAACAACTGGCAGTGCAGGCACCAATAGTCAAATGGAGCCCTGATGAATCAATAGAGATGCGCACAGGTGGCCCAGCTGTGTCAGTGTGTGCCTTCTGTGTGTCAGCGCTGGGGAGCGTGAGGCGTGGGCTGCCCTTGGAAACTTCAGAATGTCTTCCCTGGCTACCCCACCCCAACAGAAAACACAGAAGACAGAAAAGTGGAAATATAAGGCACTGATCTATTTCTATTGAGTACTTCTGTACAGGGCAAGATTCTTGGTGCAAATGCAGATTGCACCACTAACTTGGTTACCTGCCACGTGATGATTGCGGGAAGTCTAGGTCAAGTTCTGCTGAGAAGTTGGAAGTGGGAAAATCATGATGTGTTGCCAAAGTCAGTAACAGTTGCCCCATGAAGTCAGAGATTCCCGATAGTTTGTCATCTTTACAGTGAGACGTCACAAATGGGTACAGTTGTGCTACAAGACATTATTACTCTCAGCTGTAAGGTGGCAGGGCCGGGCCTGCGGCAGCCAGAGCTCTGGAGCAGCCTCAGCTGGGGCTTCTTGCAGGGCAGCCCAAGTGGAGCAGAGTCTCATGGCTGCTCTGTGAGCCCTTTGGGTGGCAACCATCCTGAGCAGCATCCAGCATCCAGCATGCCTGGTTCCTGGTTGGTGTGCTGAGTGAGGTCAAGGCGCTCTGTCCCCTACGACCTACTTCTGCAGCCAGCTGCAGGGCGCACTGCTGCTACCCACTGTGGACAAGGTCCCATGGAGCTGTTGGAGAATCTGTGTGTTTGGTCCCCCAGAAGAGGGTGGTTGGAAGTGGGGGAGATACAGAAGTTGGGCTGGGTTCCTTGGGGGCCCAGCTCCAGGTCCTGGCTCCCCATCAGTCTAAGCATATGTGTTAATTTTCCACTGATGCTGTAACACATTACCACAAACTTAGCGGCTTCAAAAAACACAGATTTATTCTCTTACAGTTCTAGAGGTCAGAAGTCTGAGATGGGATTCATTGGACCAGAAATCAAGATGTTGGCAGGGCTGGATTCCTTCTGGAGGCTCTAGGAGAGGATCTGTTCCCTAAGTTTCTCTAGCTTCTAGAGGCCTCGGCTCATGACCCCTCCCTCCATCTTCGAGGCCAACAACATAGTGTCTCCATATCTTTCTCTAACTCTGCCCTCCGCTTCTGTTGTCACATCTTTGACTCTGACTCTCCTGCCTCCTACTTTTCCTTAGAAAGACCCTTGAGTCCATGTGGGTCATCAGGACCATCCACCCATCTTGAGACCCTTAATTTAACTGCATTTGCAAGGTCCCCCTTGCTGTGTGAAGTAGCATGTTCGCAGGTTCCAGGGATCACAGCACAGACCTCTGTGGAGGACTGTTGTTGAGCCTACCACACAGATGATGGTTCCCTGGTCTGATTTGCAGCTGATTGGCCCTGAAGGATGACATGCATGCCCTTCAAGTTAGAGTGTTATCATTATTTTGAAATATTTGATGTAAAAAAACTTTCTTAGATTAAAAATCTGTTGCCATCATTAAATACATTTCAATGTTATATTTGCCAGTGAAAAGAAAGAAGAGTGCTTAGATTTTTAAAGTGTTTTCCCTGTTGTAAAAATTTCATTGGTTATAAAATGGTTTTAAAATTAGAATTATGTGTTAAAAAATAAAATAAAATTAGAATTATGTGAACAAAATTTCTCATTGATGTGACTCTCACAAATCTGAAGGGTCACCGTGCAAAAGCCTCTTGATCAGGAATTGTGTGTAGCCGTTTCACCCTTAAAATCTGATAGAAGAAAGTTATGCTTGTTATTGTCACAGAAGCAAGCTCAAGATTCTCATCGAAAATGTGAGAAGACTTGGGGGGAAGTTTTATTCAAGTTCAATAGCTGACGTCTTCCCCAATAGTTTATGTTTTATTTTTTATCACGATTATATATAAAATAAATAAAATGATGATGTTTTTACACCAAGTTCCAAAGAGATATGCCCAGATCTCCCCCAGATAACCTCAGCAGACCATACAAATATTATCATTTTCTATGTGTGGATAATGTGAAAAAAGATTGAGAAGAATGGATGTCGGTGACCCGACATCTTTTTGATTGTGCGGAAACAACTCAAAACAGTTTTAAAGGAAAAATTACAAAATGACAGACAATTCCATTATAATAAGATCAATTGCAATGTTTAGAACACGCAATAAATCCTTTAATTTGACCATAAAGAAAGAAGTATATAGTCATTCCTCAGTAGTCCCAGGGGATTGGTTCAAGAACCCCCACAGATACCAAAATCTAAGGATGCTCAAGTCCCTTACATAAAATTGCATATCATTTGCATATAACCTACCCACATCCTCCTGTAAGCTTTAAATCATCTGTGGATTATTTACAATACCTAATAGAATGTAAATGCTGTGTAAATAGTTGCTTTCCACTTTTGTTTTTGGAATTTTCTGAAATTCTCCCCCTCCCCTGAATATTTTCCATCTGAGGTTGGTTGTGGATACAGGACCCACGGGATGTGGAGGGCTGACTGTCTATATGTGTTTATATGTGACCATATGTGCATATGTGTGTTTATATATGTATATATACTTGTATATGTGTACACATACTATATATGTATGTATGTACATGATAGTGGTCAGTGAAAACACGCATCTCCTTTGAACTCTTTGGATGGAAAATGACTCATGCCTTTACATTAGGCCTGTTTTGTTTTGTTTTTGTTAGGTAGAAAATCTCCATTTTATAAGTAGGTGAACTGAAATTCCTGAGAGTTTGACAGTTGGGTCAGAATGAACCGCAGGGCCTCCCCGCCCACGGCTGGCGTCCCAGTTCCCTCCAGCAGTGAAAACCGTCCCTGCACCTTTCTCTTTCTTCTCTCCCAGCGCCCAGGCAGTCAGTTCAAACCCGTCACTGTCCAGAGGGGAGGGCAGCGAGCAGTCACTGGTAAAAAGCCCACGCTGCGGAGTGAGCCCCGCCTCCAGCTTTTGTCACCCCGGGAAAGGCCGGGGGTCTTGGGTGGTGAAGCCCAGCGGAAGGTCAAGGGCACGGCCGCCCCTGTCCCGCAGAGCCTCCTCATCTCCCCCGCCCCACAGGCATTCAGACGGAAGCCGACCCTGTTCACGACAAATACTCAGTAGGCCCCACTTTGCGTTTGATTTCTAGGTATAATGACTGAGGTAGCAGAAGGTTTTAGGTTAAAAGACCTAAAATCCATTTAACGCCTGGATGGACATCAGAATTAGGTGACAGGTGAATCATGCGAGAGTCAAGGCAGGAGCCGGTCTCTTGCTGGAGTGGATGCAAGTGCTGAGATGCGACTCCGGATCAAGTCTGCGTTTGCAGGTTGGGGAGGAGCTTAGAGGACCAGCCAAAAGTGTGTTGAGTGGCCCCTGTCGGTGAAGGGCACCCCAGCCACTCTTCACCCAGGCACAGGAATGATAGCTCATTTCTTCTTATCTGAATAACATTCCATCATAAGACTATGCCAGTTGGCTTATCCATTTGTATACTGAATGACATCTTGATTGCTTCCAATCTTTGACACTTATGAACAAAGTGCAAGTTTTTGTGTGAACATGTTTTCATCTCATTTGGTTAAATACCCAGGAGCAGGATGGCTGGAAAATATGGTAAGCCCAGGATGAGCTCTATAAGAAACTGCCAAACTGTCTTCCTAGGTGGCTGTACCATTTTGTATTGCTACCAGCAATGACTGAGAGTTTCCGTCACTCCGCATCCTTGCCATCATTTGGTGTTGTCTTTGTTTTGGATTTTGGCCATTCATGGAGTTTTATAAAGATTAACAGAGCCTGGTACAGAGGCAGGGCTCAGTATCTAGAAGCCATTGTTAATCTTGTGAGTGCTTTTTTTCTTTTCCCTATGCCTTTCCTCCTTTTCTTGGCCAATTTCAATTCTCTCTTTTATCTGAAGCTGAACTCTGATCTTTAATCTCCAAAAACTCTCTCTTCTCCTATCTGCTGACCTTTACTCCTGCGCTTTCTATTACCTTTAATTAGACCTGCAGCATTTGATGCTTCAGGAATTGCCTTGAGTGTTGTTGATGCTCTAGAGAAACAGAACCACTAGGATGATCACACAATTGAGAAGGTTGGCAAGTCCAAAATCTGCAGAGCTGGCCAATGGGCTGGTGACCAGGAGGAAAGGGATATGTGGCAGGTGAAGTCCAAAGGTCGTCTGCTGGCAGAATTCCCTCTTGTTCGGGAGAAGTCAGTCTTTTTGTTCTATTCAGGACTTCACCTGATCAGATGAGGCCCACTCACATGAGGAAGGGCAGTCTGCTTTACTCAAAGTCTACCCCTTTAAATGTTAAAATCATCCCCTCAAAACACCCTCATAGAAGGAGAATAATATTTGACCAAATATCTGGACACTGGCATAGCCAAGTCACATAAAATTAACCATGATAAGTATAGGGATGGTGCTTTGAAATTAAGCCAGAAGCATTTTGAAATTGGAAAGCTATTTCTGAACTTTTCATGTCCCAGGCAGCTCCAGTCTGCTGCCAGTTTCCAAAGGGAGCTTGATAAACAGTGGCCGAGAAAATGTTTGAAAAATGAGTTCTTTAATTAGCAAGTTTCAGACCCAGCGTGGGGATCGGGCGGGAGGGAATAAGTTGTCTGTCCTACTATGAGGGTGACCATTTAAATTAAAGTATTCCTGCTTGGAAGACCTCAATGTGGAGGTTAATTTTGGATTAAATGAAAAATTTATACGAGTTTTAAAGATGGTGGTGTTTTCAAATGCATCAGGAATGCAAATTCTTAACCTTTACGGTTTTGGCTATCCTTATTTTTCTGACTCCTTTTATCTTTTTATTTCTTCGTCACTTCGGAAAGAACATAAAATGACAGCTAACTGAAAATGTATGTGCAGGTGTCCAAGTTTTCTATGGAGACAGAGCTTAGTAATTGTTACCTGGTGGATTGTTAGAAGCTGATCTCCAGTATAAAGTGCTGAGAGTCTCTTCTCACTCAGTGTGTTTGTGCAGCCAGTCTTGGTCAATGGCTCAAGCTCCCTCTAAAGTTCCCAACCCAACTTCATTTCTGCTTCCTCCACATGGGGACCCACACACTGTGAGACAGACTCCACAACACCACTGGAGAAGGTAAACAAGCAAAGGGCAAGGGAACTTACAATACACAGGACAGTGAGTGTATGTGATGGTCAATTTTATGTCAACTCCTCTAGGCCACGGCACCCAGATATTTGGTCAAACATATCTGGGTGTTGCTGTGACAGTGTTTTCTGGATGAGATTGATTTACATCAATACACTTTGAGAAAGCAGATTATCCTCCGAAATGTGGGTGGGCCTCACCCTATCAGTTGAAGGCCTTAGGAAAAGATTGTTACTCCCTGAGGAAAAAGGAATTCTGCTGCAGACTGCCTTTGGATTTGAGCTGCGACATCAACTTGTCACCAGTCTGCTGATCTACCCTGCAGATTTTGGACTTGGACCTCCATAGTTGTGTAAACCAATTCCTTAAAATAAATCACCTCTCTATCTAAATACTCACACACACATCTCCTTTGGTTCTATTTCTCTGGAGAACCCTTTCTACCAAACTGTGGTCGGGTGGATGTTGCTCATGAGGAGAAGAGAATGGAAGCAGTTAGTGTGATAAATCCAGCCGTTGGAACAACACACTTTCAGAACTACAAATGTTCTTTGAGGGAATCAGGTGTAGTCGGAAGGAACACAAGACTTGGAGTCAGACAGCCTGGGTTTGAGACCTCACTCTGCCTCACTCTTGCCAAGAAGTGCGATTGTAGGTAAGCCACTTAACCTCTCCAACTCTGTGTCCTCATGTCTAAAATAGTAATAGGTGTGTTACCTTCCTGTGTTGGTGGAGCAATGAAATGAGCTACTATCTGTGAGACTCTGTACTAACCAATATTATTATTGACTATGCTGTTTCATTTTACTAATGGGGAAGCTGAGTCTCAGGGAGGTTAAGTAATTTTTCCAAGATAAGAATTTAAAACCATAGAGTTTTGTCTTTTTTCTCAGTGCTCTGTGGATGTCCCATGAATGATGATAATCTTAAAATTTACTGAGTGATGACTACATGCCAGAAACTGTGGTAAATGCTTTACATGTATGTCTCCTCTCACTGAAAGCTTACAGAATTGATGCTTGTATGGGTTTCCTATTGCCCCACAGTAAATTAGCGCAAGTTTAGTGGCTTATGACAACACCCATCAATTATCTTCTGTAGGTCAGAAATCTGGGCATGGCATGTGTGTGTCTTCTGCTCAGGGTCTTAGAAGCCTGAAAGCAAGGGAATAGCAGGGTTGTGTTCCTTTCTAAGAGGCTTTGGGGAAGCATCTGCTTCCAAGCTCATTCAGGTTGTTGGTTGAATTCAGTTTATAGATAATAGGGCTAAGAGTCCCATTTTCTGGTTGGCTGTCAGTCAGGAGTCACTCTCAGTGACACCTCATTCTTTGCCACTTGGCCCTTATAGGCAGTTCATGACATGGCTGTTGTTTCTTCTTCCAGGCCAGCAGGGGTGGGCATCTCTCTGACTTCTTTCTCTGAGACAGAGAGATGGTGTTCACAGTCACTAGACTGCTTTGATGCTGAAAAAGACATCTCTCCATGTAGTTGATTTAACTGACGCCTTACAATTTTATTCCTTCAGCCAGCACTTATTGACCATTAAATCTGGGCTTGGTGCTGTGCCAAGTGCTGGAGGTACAAAGAATAATAAAAATAATGCCCTGTCCCTTGAGGCTTTTACAGTCTAGTGGAGGAGACATGTGAACACGACGATTATGGGAAATACGTGAGAGAGTTGTTGAGGAGAGATAAAGCAAAGTTTTATGAAAACTCAGAGGAAGGAGCAACTAAATCTGTGGGGAAGGAGGCTGAGGAGGAGGGTAGAAGTCTAGAAAGATGGGCGTCCTAGTCAGAAGGAACAGCATGTGAAATGGCACAGAGGCATGGAAAACTGTGGACTGTTCCAAAATATC
This sequence comes from Camelus bactrianus, assembly GCF_048773025.1. Taxonomy (NCBI): domain Eukaryota; kingdom Metazoa; phylum Chordata; class Mammalia; order Artiodactyla; family Camelidae; genus Camelus; species Camelus bactrianus. The sequence goes on from NC_133541.1 coordinate 45,872,467, forward strand.
TCTACCTGTGAGAGCATATGGGGGATGGGGAGGGATGAGGGCCTAGGATCCAGGTCCTGGAGAGACTTAGACTTCATCCTGTACCTGTCAGGAAGTTTAGGAGGTGGGAGGGCTTGGGGGACAGGACTAGAAAGCCTATTCTGACATAGAAAACAAACTTATGGTTACCAGGAGGGGAAGAGGGTGGACAGGGATAAATTAGGAGTTCAAGATTTGCAGATACTAACTAATACATATAAAATAGATAAACAACTTTATACTGTGTAGCACAGGGAACTATACTCAATATCTTATAGTAACTTATGGTGAAAAATAATATGAAAATGAATATATGTATGTTTCTATATGACTGAAGTATTGTGCTGTACACCAGAAATTGACACAACATTGTAAACTGACTATACGTCAATAAAAATATATTAAAAAAAAAAGACTGTTCTGGCCTGGTGCAGAGAATAAATTGGAGGAGGCAAGCTTGAAAGCAGGGAGGTTCTTTCCATAGCCAAGTGAGAAATAAAACTCAGTGAAAAGTCTAAACTAAGGAAGAGATGGAGGGCCTGGAGCAGAAGGGACCAATCAGAGGGAGATTTAGAAGGAAGAGTCAACAGGTCCTGGATGAGAAGCGGGTTAGGGGGAGAAGGGGCGGCAGTTCTAATGGCAACGAGGAATATGAGTCAGAGAGGGCTCTGGCAGTAAGCAGGATGGGGACTTGAGATGGTCAGGAAAGAGCATTCTAAGGAGGAAATGTTCAAGTCTATACATAAATGGAGTCCTGGAGCAAGGCATGCAAATATTTCACACAAGTAGCTGGGCATTTCTCAGGCTGCTTTTCCTATTAGTTTTAAGAGCTATGGAACCAAAGTTGGGAGGAAGATGCCTACTGACAGGTAAAGGCATAACCTTCCCTCTTTTCCTGTGTGTCTGTGGGTAGCAGTCTTTCCGTCTGTGAACTCCCTGATGTTGAGTGTGCTGGAGACTGCAGGATCCCCCAGCCTCAGCCATGCCTCCTCCTCCCTCTCACTCCCAATTCCGATCCTGGCACTGAGCACTCAAGTTTTCCCTAGGGCTGGGCTGCAGTCTGGATCTAGCAGCAGGGAGCTCCTCTTGGTGCATATACTGCTCCTGAACACCAGGGGGCTCTCCTGAGAACCAGGATGAGCCTGAATGACATCTAGGACAAGGTGTCTTCTGAGGTGTCCACATCTTGTACGGTGTGATGCAAGGGACTAAAGAATTATCAGCTTATTCAAACTCAAATTATACTTTTAACTTGGGATTAAAAGACACCTCATCCAATAAATTCAATGACTAAGACAAGAGAGTCTCATAAAGTTCTCATTTCTCTACTGATCTTGGTCTTGGATTATTTGAGTGAATGAATGAATGAACGAGTGAACGAGTACTTATGCAAAATCCCAGGAGAATTTTCAAAGGGGGCGAGAATGGGAAGTAAAGAAATTACTGTTTCCTGTGCTTGAGGCAAGTTGCAAGTGAGCGTTTTCTTTGTCTGCTTAGTGACCCTCGCTCCTGTTACTGCTGATTTACTCAGAGACCTTCACTGGCTTCTTGATCATACAAGCCTTGTAGGAAAGAGTGTCTCAGAAACTGAAGCTTGTAGCCATTTGAACACTTTGAGTTTTTGAAGACACGTTGGAAAGGTATTGTCTTGCTACTTCACTGTCCAGGAGGGCCTGTAAGATGCAGTTTATGCTAGTCAGGTTTGGATGGTATAATATAAAAGAACAGTAAGCCCAGTGGGTATAAGGCAGAAAGGCTACCATTTGGGGATAGCAGCATCTTTGAGAAGTCTTATTATTTTAAAAGGTAATATGCTGTTCATTCTTTGAATGAGGTTAAACTTTGGTGCCACTGTCTCTTTAACATCTGGTCTGCTAAACCAGGCCTGTACCAGGCAATGTATTTTGGATCACTGGCCCATGCACATGCCATATACTTGCTGCTACAACCATCTACTGTGTCTTAAGGAAGCAAGCTTCTGTTAGCACCGACTTAAATAAAAATGAAATACCGCAGGCCTGAAGATATTCTCTTCTCTGTGACTGTTGTTACCATATTCTGCCATTGGATGTGGTTCTTCAAGTTCTGGTTCACGGGGAAAGGGCAAGGGAGGCAAGAATTGCAAAACAAACCAAAAAACTATTGTTCGGACCAATAGGCAAGTTTGGTGAGTTCATTGTTTTTGATTTCACATGTTATTTACCCAGGAAGTCTTTCATACCTGACGCCACTAGATGTCACTAAATATCAAGCTTCTTAGAACAATTGCGGTGGAGAATTTCCCAACCGTTGCATTTCCCCTCATTCTATTAATATTTTAAAACTCTGTTTGTACTGTATACATTTTCCACATCATTATTTTTTCCTGAACCTTTTACGTTTACTGTGACATTCATTCTTAGGAACGTAGCTTCATCCTATTTGACAGTAAGCCAGCTTATTCCCTGGATAGGGATAATTCCTCTGGCCCATCCACTGTGTGGCAAGTGAATTCACATTCCATTTGCTATTAAAACGACGTGGTAAAAATGTGCATGATTCTGTTGTCGACACTGGCGGAGTATTTGCTTTCTGATGCGTTTTGGCTGATCAAGCACAATATGAAAAACTGGAAACTTGATTGCTTGCTTATAATTTAGGCTCCTTGGAAAGAGTGAGGCTCTCCTAGAGATCACTGTGGCCCTCTGTGGCCTTCAGACAGGGCCACCATGTAAACCGTCTCAGGAGAGTGAGGAGCCCGTCCTGGCTTCAAGGCGCTATAGGAAAGGTCTTTGCTAAAACAAAACCCCTCTCTTTGATGCCCCTTAATCCCTTCCTCTTTCTCTAGGCTTCCTTGTCATATTTTCTGTGACAGCTCCCTGGGGACCAAGGCCAGCAGAATTTTCTATGCCTTGGGAATATCTGTCCCCATCAGTAATTCAGCCAGTAGGAAGGAGAACTTGTCGCCTGTCCCAGAGGGACGCTTCAATTGTGCATTTGATGTTGATGGCTTTCTTTGTCATGAAGAATAGAATTCAGGGGAGCATGGATCACACAGTCTGATGATAAAACTTTGGCGTTATATCAGACTTTACAATTTACTGAGCACTTTCACATCCATCACCTCGCTTTATTCTCACAGCCATCTGTTAAGGAGGGCAGGGTGGATGTTTTTATGTCGGTTTCACAGAAAAGGAAATGGAAGCTCAGAGAGGTTAAATAGCTTGCCCAAGGTCATCCGGATAGAAGGCGGGGTTGTAACGCTGACTTGCCTCTTCAGTTTCCTGGGCTCTGACACTCCCCTCCCCCACCCCATCATACCCAGCTGCTCCCTGCAGTGCAATGGTGAGGGGGCAACAAGAAATGCCATTCTAGCCAGGCTGCTTCTACAAAGCTGGCCAAGAATCAAAGATCTGGTGCTGGAGATTTCAGGGCAAGAGCAGAGGAGTCCTGGTCCCTCTGCTGCCAGCTGTACCCCTTCCCAAGGCACACCGTCATCTGGATGATTGCTTGACTGGCTCTTCTTGTGATGCGAAAGGAGGGAGAGGACAGAGGAAGCTTATCAAAATATTTCCACGAAGCAGGAGACTTTGGGAAGAACAGTGTTCAAGGTGTTGGAGCTTGTTTCATTCAGAAAAGCAACACTGAGAAAGAGAATTTGAATATTGTTGTCCAGCAAAAAAAAACAGAATTTATGCTCTCCTTGGAGTGTAAGAGGAGGTGGAAAGGATGAAGGAGACAGAGGTAATGGCAATGATACCAGGGGTCTGTGGGGTGAATTTCCTGCCTTTACCAACCGTGAGGGTCAGGAGTGGGTGTGGGAGAGGCTCTGGCAGCCTTCTTTCGTCAGTATCAGGGGCCATCGCTTGGCCAAATTATACCTATAAAGCATTTTGCTAACCTGATGAAAAACACTCACGCATCACTAAAATAATCTGTTAATCTGTTGCGTGGTGGGATCCCTTTCCTGATGAATAGAGAGACTTTGAAATATACTGCTTAATCAATGGTGACGACTGGGCTAATTTGCAACTGCAGCTGATAACTAACGGAGAATGGAGCTGTAATGTCCTCTTAGAAGCCATAGGACGTTGGAACAAAAGTTGCCTGCCTAGTATTATTTCCGAAAGAGTCCTACCTGCAAAACCAATGTTTGTGAATTCCAAATCAGCTTGCTTTCAAGGTACATTCTGAAATACTGGTCTTTCCACCAGATGCCTATTTCTGAGGTCCAGCCTGAGTGCCATTTAAGGAAGCAATATTTGTCTTCGCCTTCCAGGATTGGTTTTGCAAGACTAGCCCTTCAGTTCCCATTAGAGCCACTGGTTCTTGACCTTGTCTGCGCATAGTATTGCTTGGTGAGCTCTTAAAAATTGTTGATGCCTGGGTTCCATTTCCAGATGGTCAGATTTAATTGGCTGAGGTAACCCAGGCATTGGTATTTTTAATAAGTGCCCCAGGTGATTCTAATGTGCAGTTAGGGATGAGAACCACTGTACTAAAGTAGTGGAGGAGACTGGAGGAGATGCTTTATAGTACTCCTGTCTCACAGGTGTGGGTAACCGGGAATTCTGGTTAGTGTAGCTTTCCATTTTTTTTTTTTTTGCCTTTGTTTCAGTGAAAGAAACTGTATCCACTAATTATTTTATTTAAAAGTTCAACCACATTTTAGTGCTAAACTGAAATATATACTATCACCTAAGCTATAATTTGTTCCACAATTTAATCCAGTGTTTCTCAAAGTGCATTTTTGCGATCTTTCATATCAGAATCCGGGGGTGCCTGTCAACACACAGGCCCCTGGGCCCTGCCCCAGACCCACTGAGTGGAGCACTCTGGGCGGAAGCAGGAATGTGCATTGTGGTAGTTGTTTCAGGGGCTTTTGGTTAGCGTCAGTGTTTTTTTGTTTGTTTGTTTCTGCAGTTGCACACTTTCTAGCCCTCCACCACTCTTCTGTTAGAACCAAAAACTATTTTTCCCCATAGGCTGTTTGCTAATGAGAGGGATTGCCTGACTTAACCTTCCTGGCATTCCTGAACAACTAAAAAGTCCCTTGTATCTTTCCTCAATTCTGTCACAAAGCAGAAAAAGAAAGAGAAATGAAGTAGCAGCATGATGTCACTGGTCTGCTTAAAAACCCCATGATTGTCTATTTCCAATTAGCAGTTTCCCTGCCTGCTGGCCCCTAGGTCTCTCCAAGCTTTCCCTGGTATCAGGTATCCAGTTGCTTAGTGTTTGTTGATTTATTGCATCAAATGGTCCCTTAATAACTATCTCTCAGAGGATCAAACACTTCTGCCTTTTGGCACAGTTTTCCCTCAAGCGTTTGGAGTTACAAAGTCAAGCTCTACCCATGATGTTTTGAAAACTGATTTTAGAGGGCACAGTGTAATTGTAAAGTAGCTGTAAAAGGGCTTTTCCAGGCAGATGAAACCTTTCAGATTCCTGCTTTGCTGTTGTCCCTCTCCTGGTTCTGGTCTTTCTAACAGTAAACAGATTCTGAGTGCCTTCCTCATACTTTTACTCTCATACCTCCCTAAAATCAAGTTGCCTTGAATCCACTTCCCATTTATCTGAAGAATTAATGTGATGACTTCTGAATCAAAGGGTCAAATTGAACACATGCTAAGAGACCCTATTCCCATATCAAACATGTAGAAATCCCAGAAAAAAATGATTCAAAGTCAAGAAGAGCCATGCAGAAATCTTAAAGATGAGAAACAGAGTCATAGACATAAAAAGCTCAATAGATGGGTGGTAGAATAGTTTAGACACAGATAAAGAGAGAATTAGTATTTGGAAGATAGCCCTAGCAGAGTTTCCCTATGTAGGGCAAAGAGATCAAGAGATAGAAATATGACAAATTAGGAGACATGGAAGACACGATGAGAAGTTCCAGCTTATATCTAATAAAAACCCTATGAGCAAAGACTAGAGATAATGATGAAAGTCAAGATTCACAGAAGCAATAACCAAGTGTTTTCTGAATATGAAGATATAAAATTTTACAGAGAAAAAGTCAGAATGCCAAGAAAGACTAAAGAAAAAAAAATTCTTCAGTGGATTTCACTGTGATGGAATGACAGAATATTAAATTGCAAAATCCACCAGAATTACCTGTGAGGCAGTAGCCATCAGTCTGACAGACTTCTCATCAGTAGATGCCAGAAGACAATAGCTGCTACTCTGGAACACTCTGACCCCAGAATTTAATATCCAGCTGTTAAGAACTAAATTAAGCCTATTCAATCACTGCTCTATTCTTTTGGTAAATTTTGGTGGCTTCCAGTGATTGGTGGTGAGTGAGGTCTCCTTTGCACAATCTTGCCACCCGGCAGGATGTTATAATGAAAGCAAGTCTCAGATTGAATTCTGCCCCACTCCCCATAATTTTTGGTATGCAGGCACAAAGAACAATCATACCTGTTCTTATAAGGTCAAGGAAATTCTAGTTTGGCATTCTTTAGGCATTTCTGCCATGTCTTACATAAAATATTTCATAGAGGCAGATGTGACAGTATTCTTAAAAGAGGATATTCTTGTTGGATCAAATGGCAGAGTCCTCTACTAAATGGTGAGAAGGGAGCCTGCTGCTTTACAGGGAGGTATGCTGTTGGGCGGGCCCAGTTCTATATCTATTCATACCGCAGTGGGGGAGTTGTCTCTGCAATAGTTCTAACCAATCCACATAGCTTGACTACCAATTAATTCAACAATAAAAAATATTTCTATAAAATAATGCTAATTAATACGCCCTCTCTGTGGTTTTGGATTGCAGTCTTTAGCTTGCAGAAATTGCCTCTCGGGAGTGAGTCTTGAGTGGGATATTTTAAATTGAAAATCTAACTAACCACTCTTGGAGTGTTTATTATCGACTAGGGTACTTTCAGTCTTAACCAACCATGACCATAGATTAAAACTAGCATACATTCATAGATGTGTCATGCTATCTCGGCTGAAACACTCAAAAGCAAATTATAGACTACATAACACCAGCCTAATACTATTTTTAAGAGTGAGGGCAAAATAAAGACTTTTATTTAAATATGAAAGAACTTGGAGAGTTACTCATGGAGAGAAAGAACTAATAAAGGGTGTCCTAAAGCAAGAATGCAAATGAACCCAGAAGGAAGGTATGGGATACAAAAGCAAAGCAATTTATTTACTTGTTTACAAACAAAATATAACTAACACTCTGGTCATAAAAGCAGCAAAGGTTGAGACTGGGTAAGTTTGGGAGGGAAGTTAAAGCAAGCAAAGGTTTGGGAGGTGGAAGGCAGGTATCAAAATAACTCTAGATTTAGTTGCAAAAATTTAAAGCTAAGTATGCACTTTAGAATCTCAAGGGTGACCGTTGCAAAACAGAACTAGAAAGTGAAACTTTTAAACCAGGAGTGAAAAATAAAGGATTATGACTGTAAGATTGTTGGAAAAAATGGACTGAAAGATACCCACTAAACTTATGGTAGTGATTTTCTGGGGGTGAAGGTTGAGGGGTGAGAGTGAAGATGGAATGATGCTCATGAAAAAAGAGACAGCAAACAAAATTATTAATTCTACATGGTGGAAATATGGACTTGTAAAATATTATTTGTTGTTTTTTGGTATTGTTTAAAAACCTAAGTCTTAAAACAAGAAAAACACATGTTGCAGCTTTGGATTTATTTAAGTGTAACTGTGGGAGACAATCAAAGGCTTGGGTGGAAGATATACACTGAGCACATTAAGGTCAAGGACCAAGTGTTTTAATCATTGTATTAAGCTCATAGTAGGTGCTCAATTAACGCTTGTAGTTACAGATTTAACTCTATACTCTCACCCATTTTACTCCTGGGAATTTCAACCCCTCCGAGTAACTTTCTTTCTCTGAAGATCCAAGGCTGCCCTTGTCACCCTCTGCTGTTGCCTTCCTTGATCTGCCCTAGCACACCCTAAGGTGGTCAGAGCTCTTTAACTCATCTCAGAATATCAGGCCTTCAAGTGTTTTCAAATGGTTTGGGTCTGCAGAACCTTATAAACCCCTGCATTGAGGACTATAGAACAAATTCTTGTGAAGATTCAAGGGATGCGTACTCAAAACTGGTCCTCTCTGGCACTGACCTATGCCTGAGATGAGCGCTGAGCTCCCTGCCTTCCTGGGTGTTTATGTAGCCTTCATCTCTTTGTGAAACTGTTGCCATCCAGTGTTACGGTGTCTAGGGACTGACCAGGGCTCCCAAAGTGCCTTTCTCTGTGACTCCAACAGAACCTTCACTGCTGGAAGAAGAATCTTCTAGCTCTTAGGGTATCCCAGGAAGAAAGGGGATACTGCTGGAAATGAGCTTCAGGTCGCTGAGGATGGTCGGGCTAGATGGCCACCTGTGGGAGATGGGGTCAGGCTTCAAGTTCTGGAAGGTTCTTTCTAGCTCTGAGAGTCAAGGATTCTGGGATCATTGGTGCTAATCCCTAGAATCAGGTTACCCCTAGAGAACATGTTTGTACATTAAAAGGGTATCTCTTATCAGCAACGCATGCTTCGTGTAAAGAAGGAACTCTGTTGGTGGAGATTCTAATCCTTGCATTGCAGAACTGACCAGGGACTCCTCTGATGGGAAGCTATTTGCAGTCAGCAAAGCAAATGGAATTCTTTCTGAACTTTTTGATGAGCTATCCAGCTATCAAGAAATTAAACTTATTCTGCTGTTCCTTGAAATTTCAAGTCACGTGGCATCCATTTAGTATTTGTTACATGCCACCGTGTTTTATGAGCTATTTTTAGGTATATAGACTTTTGTTTCCTCAATTCACTTAAAAGTTTCTAGAGAGAGTAAGTGTCTCTCATGCTTTGTATCATGCACAGTGTCTAGCAGATTATTCTGTACATGTGGAAGCTCAGTGATTGTTCATTGACTTGTTGGCAAGAGCCAACATAGAACTCGATTGAAGTGATCAAGGTTAAACTCATTTTAAAGATGGTAGTCAGTGCGACTCTTCAACCACAGGTCTGCCTTTATCTGGCAGTGTTTCTCTGCGCCTGCATCTCCAGTTCACTTCCTCATCTCCCGTATCACAGAACTGTGTATGCACCCATGTAAAGTACAGAACAGGGGATGATATTCAGGGATGAATTGTGGCAAAACAGCCCCAAATTAGTCAAGCAGGCAATCTCAATGCAGAAGGAAAATTCAGAGTAAAATGAAATACTCAAAGTAATGCTCCCCAAAGCAGAGCCTAGGACGAGGGTTTGAGTATGCATGGCTTACCTGGGAGCTCACCCCGGGTGAAGCAGAGGAGTGGAGGTGACCCCCAACCTGAGGAAAGAGTGTAGCGGCTGAAAGTCCATCATCACTGAAGGTACCTGGAGTTCAGTCCTGAAGGAGAACGTGGGAGACAGCACAGGACTCCCCTAGGGTTATCCCGGCGCGGGGTGAGGGAGCTGGTAGGCACCGACGCCCACCCATGTGGTTCAGGTTACTGCAGAGCATTAACTTGCTGGCTCTCCCAGCTTTCCCTGAGTGCCAGCTGCGTGTCCTCCCCAGGTCAGAGGAAGACCCTCCTCAGTCAGACAGACTCAGGGAGGGGTTCCCAGGAAGCAGCGTTTGCCCAGTTGCCAGTACAGCTAAGGGGTTATGGCAGGCTCCTCCGGGGTCCTCTGCAGGTGTGGACACCAGGCTGCCCCGTGAGGAAATGCCAGCGTGGACCCCTGTGGTCTTGGCCCACCATCCACCTCTCCTTGAGGACTTGTTTGTCCCTGTCTAACAATTCCAACCCTGGCAAGTCAGTCTTGGCTTAGTGTCCAGTCCTCTGGGCTGCTCCTTTCCTGGGTCAGGGCACCTGGCTCTGTACCTGCGTCCAGAGGGTGGGGAGACATTTGTGGCAGAGGACGCAGGAGCATCCCACACAAGCAGGTGGCCCTGGCTCGAGCCTCTCCCTGGTCCTGCTGACCTCTACCCTGTCTTCTCAGAGCAGGGCCCTTTAGGAACCTCCATTCTCCGACCACGTGATGCAACAGTCCCTGTCCCACTGGCATCTCCCAGCTCCCACTGACCCTGCCATGCCTCCACTGGGGGTGGGGTTCTGGGAGGAGCTAGGCTGGTCTGAGCTGTTCAGCCTAAAGGGTCTCAGACTACTGGGGTTTGCATCCCTGACCTGCTACGTACCAGCTTAGGAGCTCAGGCAGGTTACTTAAACTCAGGCTGTCTCAGTTTCCATGTCTGTGAAATGGGCATAATAATGGTGCTTACCTTAGGGTTTCCATGAGAATGAAATGAGTTGTTTGACAAGGAGGGCTAAGAACTGCGAAGAATTCCTGGCACAGTATGTGATTGTCAAATATAGACTAGTAGCGTGGAGTGAATGCAGAGAAGTGGGGCTCTAAGGAGCAGAGGAATCCCACAGACCGGGCTTCAAATTGTACTCTGCTCCCTACAAGCTCTGGGTCCTTGCATGAGTTGTTTAGCTTCTTAAAATCTGAATTTCTCATATTTAAAATGGAGGTTATAATACCTGTATCAGGCGGCTGTGGGAATTAAAGGAGATAAGGGATGTAAAATATCTAGCGCAGTGTTTGTCATACACAGTAATCTTTCCATAAATATTGTATTTGTAGCAAAATGTCTCACTGAAGATTGAACTTGTGTTTTGTGAGAGAGACATGAAATCCCTGGGGTGAGAGTCAGGAGGTAGGTTTTTCCCTTCTGCGGTGGGGATGGGAGGGGAGGAGAGAAGATGGAGTAGGAACTGGGAAGGGGAAGTGGGGAGGGGACGGGAAGGAGATGGAAGGGGTGCTGGTGGAGAAGGCGAGGGCTCAGCTCCCTGAAGACAGTCAAGATAGCCATCCTTGATTGTTATGAGATCATTGGATTCTAAAGCTGAAAAGGAAAATGAGAAAGCAGGGAACCGAAAGGGTCAGAGGGTTCTTGCCACACGAACTAATTCTCATAGAGAGCTCCTGGAAACTCTGCCATCTGGGGAACGGGTAGGAAGGGAGGGGACAAATACCAGCTAAGAACTGCTGTCCTGGGAACCCAGGTTAGGGGTGGGCATCCCTTGCTGAATTTGACATTGAGGTCCACCATCCCCCCTCAGAGGACCCAGGGTACTGGATCAGCACAGGGTGGATGGATGTCTTGGGCTGTGGACAATCAGGTTTCAACAGCTGCTCTGGTGGCAGACAGGAGCCAGGGTGGGAGGGGACCACCGAGAGAGAGAGACAGAGAGACAGAGAGACAGAGAGATTGAGTTGTTTCCTGAATTAGTGGGGCAGGTTTTTCTTATTGTCTTATTGGAGTAAAAATGGGGGGCATTCTTTACTTCTGCCAGAGTTGCCTCTTCCATGGGCTTTGGTCAGGAGAGGTGGCCGTTCTGTGACAAGAGTCTAGGAGTTGGACACATGCCCCTCCTCACACGGGATACCCACAACAGGCATTTGTAACCACTTTCAATTTCATCCATTACCTCTCCCATGTAAGGATCACAACAATGCCTAGAGTTGATATTTCTGTCCATTTTACAGATGAGAAAACTGAAGGCTAGAGAGCTCTTAGGACTTGCTCCTGGTTTCATGTGGAGGTGGTGCTGTCTGATCTAAGATGCCATTGCTTCCACTCTCCCATTCTCACTCTGCGAGATCTCTCAGCACTTGTGTGACACTCTCCTAATGTTGCGATGGTATCCAATGGCAGTTTTATCCCATGACTTCATTTTTCCTTATTGCCGTGAGTCTCGGATTTTTTAAGTCCATAAATAATACATCTTGTTACATTATTAGTATGTTGAGCTGATTCCCACCATTTTCCAACAGGCCTTCAGTTCTTCCTGCGATCAATAAAGCTTAAAAGAAATGAAAAAGCCAGGTCAGCTTGTGTGTGGATCCTGGACCTTGCTCTCATACAGACCCCTTCCCTAGAGTTTTGGGAGCCAGGCTTGACAGCTCAGCTTTCCTGTCACTAATGAGTCAGGATGTGACTGTGCATTCAAAATCTAGTAAGGACTCAGCCAGTGGACTTGGATCCACACCGCTTCTTAAACATAGTTGAAAAGACATTTCTTGAAGGGATGGTTAAGAGGAGGGGCAGAGAGAGGTGTGTGAGACTTCTTGTGTATGCGGTGCTTCCTCTGAACCGTGGCTGGGCCAGGGGCTGCTAAACTTTCCATGGGGGACAGCAGAGATCAAATCACATAGGTGAAATTAAAGAAAAAAAAAATCAAAGAAGAAAACAGCAACAACTCAGCACTATGAGAACAAACAAAACCAGTATCACCCGACCCATTGGCTTGGCTCAGCTCAGCATCCGGAATAAACTACCCACTGAGAACCCCGGGATGCTGCTAATGCAGATGGTGCTTTGGTGCAAAGTGGGAAAAGGCACCCTCTCTGGGCACACGCAGCTCAATGTGGGCTGAGTTTCAGGTCTCTTCACCTCTCAGTCAGGCCCCCTTGTGCAAGGAACCCCCTCTCAGCTGTGTGTGGGGCCCTCAGGAGCCACAGCTTAATATGCCCAATAGCCAGTCCTTCCTTTTCTCAGGTTTTCCTTTTTTTAAAGGTTCAGTAGCTACCTTTTTTTTTCTTTTTGTCTTTTTTTTTTTTTTTTTTTTTTTTTAGGATTATGAGGGTGCGGCCCCTGACATGATCTATAGATAAAAGATGTCACAGGGATAAGAGCAAGAGAAAGCTTTAACAAGAAGAGCTTAGACCATTTTCAAAGCACCTCCACGGCGCCGCAGTACACGGAGGGGCCCCAGCGCCGGCGGAGCGCTGGGGGACGCGCTGTGGGCAACACGCCGTGCCGGTAGGCTCTTGCTCGTGCTCAGGCCTCGCTCTGATGAGCTGGGCCATCGGAGGACTGTGTGAACAGACCAAAGAAAAATATCAAAAGGCAAATTGGAGTCAGGGAGAAAATGAATAGCCCCTAATCTTCAAGAGAGATTACAGAGGTAATGACAAAGCAGTCAGGTTTTAAAACGAGCTGTTATTCCAAGAAAGGTAATTTTGTTCAACTTTTATTTTTTTTAATGGAAAAGAGGATGAAGAAATCAGCACCAGCTAAATCATCACTGTCAGATGGAAAATAAATCTTTCATTAGGAAACATTCCTTTGCATGCCCTTTTGACAGTGAAGAATATATTTGATGTAAGGATTTGGGGCTTTATCCAAACTGTAATACGCTAAAATAAACAAAACCACAATGTGATGTTTTATTGGAGAAGAGCAACCATAAAAAAAAAAAAAATGGAAGAGAACTTTTAAGATTAATAGTGTGTTTTCCCTGTAGGAGTTTTGCTCTTTTTGATCATTTTTAAGATCCATACTTGTGAATGTTTGCACATCTAGCAAACACAGACTTGGATAATGAGAGGGACTGCCTTGACCCCCCAGAGATTCAGATACAAACTCCCATCCAGAGTCTTCCACTGCCTGCAATGCTTGGTTTTCTAAGTAGGTTTCTTGCCTCAGAGCACTGCTGAGACCTTACTTCTGCCCTCAGAGAGTTCATTGACCTCTCACCACTTCGCCCTTCACCTTCCCAGTCCCCTGACTCCACCCAGCCACCTGCTAGCTTCAGGCGCCCTTCATTCTGGGACCAAGGAGAAGGGATACAAGAAACCCTCGCCTGCCAAGAAGGCGAATCTGCTGCTAGTCCTGCTGGAAGCTGGTGCTTCTGCTGGGTTCCTGCCTTCCTTCTGCCATCACACCTCTCCTTGGTCCCCCTCCCATCAGACGAGAGCTGTGCACCTGCCAAGTCTGCCTGGCATCATGACCCTGCCTCTGACTTCCCTAAGGCTGTCCCCAGTCACCCATGCAGCCTGTTCCCATCCCCCTGGCAAAAGCGCTGATGCTGGGCAGGGTCCCACTCACCTGATTCTGCGGGGTCTTAAATCTGTGTTCACCACTGGGTCAGCCCTGGCTTCTCGGCATGCTGTCTGCTGACTGTGAGGTGCCGTCCTACTGCCTGCAGCAGTGCTCACGCCCCAGTATCTGTCCCCGTCTCAGGCACAAGTATGTCCCCAGTTTCCCACTCCCCTGGCCTCACCTATAAAACTGTGCATCAGTAGGTGGAGTTCATGGTTCTTCATCTTAGAGCTGTGCCACCACTCACACAACACAACGCACGCTCTCTGTGTGTCTGCTCCGCCCTCTGGTGCCTGAGACTTCTCATCCTCTGCTCCGTGTTTTCTCTGCCAAGTGTCTGCATTACTCACAGTATACTCTCCCTCATAACTTCAACTTCTGCATGGCCCATTTTAGCCTGTGTGTCTTCCCCCTCCCTCTCTGTGTGTCTGTCTCTATTTCTGTCCCTGTCTGCCTGTCTCCATATATCTAGAGAGACATATATAGACATTTATATAATTATGGAAATAAAAATACATACTTATATAGACATTTTATCTAGACATTATCTATAGACATTTCTCTGGGGCTGCAGCAGACATTACTATGGGACCCCGCCCAGATCCCATTACTGGGCCAGTGGGCCCACCCCCCAGCTCACAGCTGCTCCTTTCTCTCTAGCATTATCCACGGCTGATAGGACAGCCAACCCTCCCATCCCACGGGAGGTCCATAGCCAGAGCCCTCCAGGCCTAGATTTCTCCTGAGGTCACATCCTTTCTTAGAATTTTCCTCTTTTCTGTACTGTTGTTCCCTCATAGGTTTTTCTTAAAGAGCCTCAATAAATCATGTGCCCTAAATCCTTGTCTCAGGCTCTGCTTTTAGAGAATATCATTTAGGAACTCAGTTTAGTTCTCTGTGAAGTGAAGTAGGAAGCTGGGCTGATGAGCTCTGAGGTTCCTTCCGACTCTGAAAACCTTTGGTTCTTTTCATGTGCATTGTCTCACTTCTATTTTGCAAACAGACAGGGCTTAGAAGAAAACTAGTGACAAGACTGGAATAGCTGTGTTTCTGTATAGCTGACAAGATAATTGACGTAGCCTAAGGGATGTCTTAGCCAGTTAGATTACAGCACTTACTCTGCTTGCCTCTGGCAACGGGATTTGGAGAAGCTCCAGGGGTGACCACCATGGCGTGTTTTCATCAGCATGGTTACTGTGTGCACACAAATTTCTTGACTTGCTGAGCCATGCAGACATTTCAGGGTACCGAGTTTCTGGAACATGGACCCAGGCAGTCACTGATGTCAGCCTGATTTGGTGCCTGCTTGGCGACAGCGAGGCAGGCGTTTGAAAGGCTCATGCGGACTTCACCTAGAGCAATCTGCAAATCATTCAGAGCAGTAGGCAGGCTGTCTTCCAAATGATTTGTATGTAGACAGTGTTAGTTACACATGATGGTATTATTGACTATTTTCAGTCTTGGCTTGGGTCATGGAAAAACTGAAGATGAATTAGATCATCAAAGTTAATAGCACAAACAATCCTGTAAAAGAAGGGATCTTCCCGCAAATTAAAATCTTACATCATTCTTCCAGTATGACTATTCTAACCATAGAGTATCTTACTTTTTTGTCCTTAAAAGTTAACGACATTTGCCAGAACTTTATCACATGACCATTGTCAAGTAACCATGAATTACTTTCACTTAGGAAACCTCATTAAACTTACCTATTGGACATGTGGTTTTTGGCCTGGAACTAAAGACCTGACTGCTCTTCCACTGACTTCACCTCACTGGCATAAGAGGGCACTCAGCACTCATGTGGATGAACAGTCTTAGTCATCAATGGGAGGTAATAATTATTCCCAAAGGGTTCTTTGAGAGTTGCTTAGAGAACAGGAGAAGGTGCTTGCCACACCTCCAGCAGGGCTCCAGGCCAGCTCCCAGCGTCCCCTGAAACACCCACACCCAGCCGGATTATAGCAACATTGAATTCAGAAGTAAGTGGTTCTTTGGTGTTTGTTGTTCTAGATCTGAATATAGTCTGAGGCAGAGACCTCCTAGGGAGACTGTTTTGCCTCGGACTGTACTTTGAGCTCTGATGGAGGGGTGGTAGGAGAAGGAAGACTTGTGGAGAATTGATACCTACTTAAGGGTTTTATGCTAATAGCACCGCACAGCCTTTTGCCAAAGGGAACCAAGGAGTGGACTGCAGGCTGCTTTTACCCTTTGTGCCCTTTATGAGGTGCCCTCTTCAGTTCCTTTTCCCAATATCCAAAGCCACATGTCTCCTAGGGTCTGGGAGGCGGTCTGGATGGGTGCAGTGGAACTAGGACCAGGAGGCAAAAGACCAAGCTCTACAGACCAGGGTGAGTTTGGCCAAGTCGGTATGCCTCCCAGGGCATAGATTTCCTCACCTGAAACCCAAGAGGTTGAGGGAAAATGTCCCTTTCAATCAGAAAATTGTGTCATTTTAGACATGGTAAAGCTTCAGAACCCAAGACCCACTTCCTTATTGATGGATGAAGAAACAGAGCCCAGTCACTTCTCCCAACTCCCAAATCTGTGCTCAGAGCCACTCAGCAGTGTAGCCATCATCACTGTGACTCTCTATTGAGCCATCAACACCATGACTCCTTACTGAGCAGTCTGCTGGACTTGGCACATGTGGTCAGGTACCCACTCTCAGCTTGGATGATGTTGGCAACCCAGTCAGTTTCAGGGTTCAGTTTGAAGGTGGACTTTGGGGCCCTCTGGACAGTTCCTGGCACCTAATTTGCATGCATCCCTTTTGTGCATTGTGGATAGAGTGGGTGTGTAAAGGGAAATTAAAAGTTTTTAGAGTTCCAAGCTCCTTATATACTCGAGGAGAGTAAAGGGTTCAATACTTCAATACTCAGTTGGGTTGGGGTGGCAGTGGGCACAGATACCCTGGGATGCTGGGCACTGGCCTGTGCCCTGCTCAGAGCACAGCATGGTGGAGATGGAGATGGAGAGGCGTGAGGCATGAGGCGTGAGGCGTGAGGCGTGTGACACCAGGTTGGCAATAGAGGGGTGTGCGGTGGTCCTCAGCATACTTCCTAGTAGTGCTCACCTTAAAGGGCTGTAAACCACTTCCTTAAAAGAGTCTGGTGACCTCTAGGCAGGGGCACTAGTGTGAGTTGTCTTCCAGATGTAAGCTGAAAGATTACTTAACTGGCTTACCAGGAGGGAGAAAGAGCTCAGGGACCCAAGGGAGAACTTTTCCAAAGCACTTGCTCAGAATCCCTTTGGGGTACGGGGGTGTGGAGAGAGAAGGAGAGACAAACAGAAACAGAAGCCCACAGACAGATTGAGAAGACCTTCATAAACAAAGCTTTCCACCATCGCTTGGTGAGTATGACCCTTTAAGAGGGAAAGAGGCTAGCTCCCATTGAGGTCTGCACACCAATAAACCACCAATAAACCTAGGAATTTGAAGATTCCTAATTCTACATGGGGAATTGAGTTCATAGCCAAACCCTTGAATTAAAAGTTGATTTCACCATCTCAGTGGGGGTGGGTGGGGTGAGGAGTGAGAATGGTACGGGTGTCTAACCTGAACAGATGAGTCATGGAAAAGAGCTTAAAGTATCTAGCCCGACCTCCCTTCCACCCCAGAAATGCCTCACATGACAGCTCAGACAGATGATCATGCAGGTTCTGTTTCAGTCTTTGCATTGAAAGGAAACTTACTCATCCGACCTCTTAACAGTGATAGACTTGCATCTTCCACTGTGGGACACCTTAATTGACTTCTACCTTGTGTGAAATTAAGCAAGCCTAACCCTTGCTCATGGTTTTGTTCTCTAGATCTAAACGTTCAGGTGTATTGACTTTCAACATCTGTCATTCGAATTCCCAAAGAGGGTTCTTAGCTCTCAGCTGCCACTTTTACCCTCCCCTCGCCAAGTGGCTAACTATTTTCAGTTCATTCAGTTGTTGATCATACAGAACACAACTGTAGGCTCCTTCCTGTTTTGCTTGATGTTCTCTGATTTGTCAGTGTGAGCTATGTATGGCCCGTCTCCTCCCTTCTGTCTGCAATCCAGGAGGGTCAGAACACCAGGCTTTCCTGTGTGTGGAAGCTGGGAGTCTCTGAGCCTCTCTGAAAGGTTTTCTGGCATTGTCTGGCTTGCTCTGTGCATAGCAACTGTCTTTGCCCACGTGGGAATGCTGAGAGCTGGGACGTTGGATGTTCCCAATAAGTATGGAAAACGTAGGTTGTTAAGACTTGCCTGTTCTCTTTGAGGATTTGCCTACCCCCCACATCTCTTCTCATTTTCTCCCAGAGTATGGTCCCCTAAAGCCCAAGGTTAAAGCACAAAATTAACTTTGGCCCTAAAGAAGAGTGGACAAGATGTGACATCCCTTACCTCTACTTCTCCATCCATCCACCCACCCACACATGCAATCTTTTATCCACATGTATTGAGCACTGACTGTGCCAGGCTGTTTACTAGTCATGGTGATAGCACCTGTGAGATGTGGGTTCCTGCCAACCAACCTCTCTTCTCTTCCTGAGCCCCACTTCTCTGAGCAGCCAGAGACTCAAAGAAGATATAAGAAGATTAAGACGGCACCTCAAGGAGGTCACAACCTAAAATAAGTTTAAAATGAGTATTTCCAATGTGGGCGGGGACAAAGAGAGTTCCCCAATTAAAGACATGTTAGAATCTCGGGCAGTGGGATGGGAATAGGAGAATTGGAGATAGGGAGAAGTAGCAAGCTTAGTTCAAAAAGCATATGCTTAGATCACCGTTATGCCTTTTACTTAGTTGAAGTTGATATTCTTAATTTACTTGAAATTTATACAACTCTAAAAGAGAGTGAGAGGTTTTCACATTTGTTACAATGGGGCACGGATTTTAGAAAATGCCAAGAACTCCTGGCTTAGAGCAGATTTGGAAGGGGAGGCTCTCCCCTCGCTCTGTCTTTGCTCCCCGCCTCCTGAGATGGATATGGCTGGTTTTACTCTCACTGCTTGTAGCTTACAGGTCACTGATTTTGATGGACGGGGCATCTTTTCTTGGCACATCCTATAGATCAGTTTCTGGGACCTTCTCTCCTTAGGGTCTCTGGCTACTCAGAGGTGGGCCTCTCACAGAGGAAGAGAGGTTAGTTAGCAGGGACATCTCTACCTGCTACCTGGCCACCCTGCAGACCACTTTCTTCAAGGTATCCTCAAACTCTCGCTGCTCCTGTACCTGTGAATACCCTAAACCACCTTCCTCATGGGAAGTGAGTCCAGGCCAAAGGTAGTTGATGCCCCCACCCGCCAGCCGAAGTGCCCATATCCCAGAGGGTCATGCCCAGGGATATAGAACACGTGGCTGTAATGCAGTTCCTAGTGGGCAGGACACTTCTTTTTCTTTTTCTTTTTTTTTTTTTTTATTTTCAATAAATATTTAATTTAGTTAATTAATTTTTTTAGGGCACTTCTTAACTGCAGGCAGGGAAACATGACAGGGTTCCAGCATCTCATCTAACTGCCTTGCCTGGCTGTTGGCGTCAGAGAGAACACATCCCTACTTCTGTGTTCTCATCCCCATTCCAGAATGTGCACTTTCTGCCCAGTGTCAGTTTCGAGGTCAAATCGCCCACAGATTTATCCTACCCTAGGTCCTGGGGAACATTGTTCCTTTAGCTAAGCACCTGTCAGTTCTAGGTGGGATTTACTTGTGGCCAGGAAGACAGGCTTCAGTCAGGCCCAGCTGAGTGCTGGGTAGAACCAATAAAAGTTGGTGGAATGGAAGGCAGATGGGGCTGGACATAGGCATGGTCTTTACCAGGTAGAAGTCTTGAATTCTGGTAATGGTTTTCCTGGAGGAGAGCATCCCCTTGTATACTGAGAGTGAAGACCTGGTGCAGATCTACTTTCCACTCAGTTACCCACAGAGAAGCCAGGATGGGCCATGTGGATTAGGGAGCCTGGAGCTGAGACGGAAAGCCTGATGTGCCCAGTATGTCTGAAACCGGGACAGCAGAGGGACCCTAGGGTCTCCCCAGCTTGGGAGGCCTGGGGCAGGGGGAGCCTCAGTGGAGGCAGTCCATTAAAACCCCATCCGTCTCAGTGAGCAGGAGCAGGGATAGCTACATAGTTTGATGGCTCAGTTAAAAATGAAAATGTGAGTCCTCTTGTTCAAAAATTATCAAGAATTTCATGATGACCGCAGGGCACTAACCAAAGCACAGGCTCTTCTAAGGGCAGGGCCCTGTGTGACCGCCGAGGTCCTGCGCTCATGAGGCTGCCCAGGCATGGAGTCATGGCCTGTCCCTGTTCTGAAAGCAGCGAGGTCAGCTCCTCTGCGATGCACCCGCTTTCACTCTCTCCTGTCCCGTCCGCATTCAGCCCACTTTGTTCTGGTTCTGGATCCACTCTGTTTGGTCTCATTCCCCTGCCCTGTCGTTAGCCACTTGCAAGTCTGAGGTTCTGCACGCTGGTAACACTGTTGCAGTTTGTCACGGTCACCATGCCCCTGGCAGAAATGCTCTGGATACATTATCTCTGTTCATTCAGAAACACTCAGGAGGTAAGGGTTTTTATCCCCAGTTTATAGAGACACTAAATGATTTGGCCGAGGCCACACAATTTATAAATGACAGAACCAAGATCAGGATGGTTTTAAAAACCCACGCTCTTTCCTTTAACCACCTGGTCTTTGAGGGCACAGTAGTGTCTTGTTAATTTTTGTGTCATCTGCAGACCCTTTTACCTTGCGGGCCCCCAGTATTACGCTTTTCTTCCCCTGTGCCAGGGGACATAATAGGAGAAGCAGTGACATGTGGACCTAGAGAGAATTAGGAGTCTCGACTCCCAGGTAGCACTCTGCTTCCCACGCCCTGGTGCCGTCCCGTCCATGTCTGAGCACACTGGAGGGAAGGTGGCTGCTGGGTGCTTCCCGGATTCTGGGCTCCACTGATGTTAAGGCTTCCGTGACTTGGGCCTGATCTGCACACCTTCCTGCTTCGCACCGGGACTGAGCTCGTTCCCACCTACCGCATCATTCTCCTGGGTCGTCTGCCTGAACCTTATTTCTTCTGTGGCCAGGGATGTGGGCTGACAACGCTGAAGTTCAGCAACTTCCTCTCTTTCCCAGACTCAGCCAGCGCAGGTCTGGAACAGCCAATCTTTGCTCCCTTGGGCTTCCCTTTTCAGCCTTCCAGAGAGAAGCCTTCCCAAGCAGAGGGAAAGCCCAGTCACTGTCACTTCTCCAGTAAAGAGAGGAAAGAGCGAGGGAACACGTGAGCAAGGAGGGAGTTTCTCACTGAAGCTGTGATTTCACTCCCCACTCTTGCGAGGCAGGAGGGGCGTGGGTGAGCAGTACCCTGGGTGAGGCCGTTGTGCGTGGCTGAGGTCTCATCTCATGTTTAATCAGAGCCCCTTCCTTTGGGGAGCCTGCAGGAAATTGGGAGGGTGGGTTTGGGCAACACTGAAGAATTCATGTAAAGCCTCACTGCCATCCTGCTTTCTAAAGCGAGACTCACGCTATGCCTGACAGACACGTGCCACTATGGACAGGTCGGGTGGCCCGAGAGCCTTTGCTTTGTTGCCCCCCACCTCAGGTCCCACAGCCCAGACACCTCATCAGGCCTGGCTCTTTGTGACTTTGGTCTGATTCTTGCCCTGCCTGACTGAGCTCCCCCAAGTCTCTGAGTTTGCCCACTAATTTAAGAGCGCCCCGTTCACCTTCTCCTCTTGTTTTCCTCTGGATGGGATTAGGCTAGTGCCTTTGTGCAGCTTGGGGTTTCACTTCACCGAGTTCCCTTCCCCCCGGCTTCTAATGAAGAACAAATTAAGAGGACTTGTAGGGATATTCTGCTGATTTCTTACTGTTTGGGGAAAAGGGGGTTGTGTTGGCAAATCTCATTTTGAAACCGTCACTTCTATGTCTAGAATATTCAACAAGACAGGTTTTTACATAAGTAATGTGGACAATTGATAGTGTGTGCCTGCTGGGCCATAAGGGATTTCCTCTTTGGAATCACAATTTAAGCGCTGAGATTCTGAGAGCACCGCGACTAACCAGAGTTTCCATTCGGAAGGCTCTGTTCTCTTGAGTCCTTCCGCGTGAGCTGGTTCAGGCTTTATGCTGTTTTGCTAATCTCAGTTCCTGTATTTAGCCGCAGCAGAGGAAGACCCAAACCTGCTCTTCTGATGTTTATTTGACTATTGAGGCAAGTTGTTCATTTGCTGAAAATAACAAAATCAAAGACCAGCGGGCTCTAGAATATTGCTCGGGTGTGTGGGTGAATATATGCGTGTTTTTGCGTGTACATGAGTATACACTTACTTTCCAGTGTTAGGGACTGAGACGTGAGCACCACGCTGAAAATAAAGACAAGAATAGGTTAGAAAGAATATATTCTTTTTTATTCCTTTTTTTCCCCCAAAGATGCTGCGTTCAGGGGCAGCTGTAATTATACCTTCTGTTTACCACTTGCCATGAACTGTTGCATCGTCTTGTTTATCTTTCGATATGTCATTGTGGATGAAAGACAAAATGCATCATCGGATTTCAGGAGGAAGAGGGAAGTCAGAAGCAAGCTGAAATTTGAGACCACAGCTCTCTATAAATGTCTGACTGGGGAAAGAGAATTCTATCTACTGGACCTGGCGCTCAGACAGTGCCTCAAAACACAGGCAGGCGTCCGAGGGCCGTTAGGAAAGCCCTTTCCCTGGAGAGGGGGGACGAGGGGATGTGGTAAAAGACGGCCCAAGACTGTAGCCGCCAGAGACTGCTGATGGAAACTGTGCATACCTGAAAGAGCGAATCACTCTTGTTTTTCAGTGATTGCACTGGATTTTGAAATTAAACCCAGCGGGGAGAACGTACCTGGCTGAGCTCAGGAGCAGCGCCAGGCTTGCGGGCTGAGAACATCTATTTTTCAAGCTCTGGGGCTCTGCGCCTGCCCTGCTGTGGCTTCCATGTGACCAGTCTCCAGCTTGGTGATCTCGTTTTAGCCCTACTTTAGGCAGGGAGGAAGCAGATTTTGTCCCAGGAGCGTGACGGGGAGGGAAAGGGAGGTGGCTCAGGTGGTAAATCCCAGCTCCTTCTTCATGTTTCCACTTCTAATAGGTGTTCATTCTACTCTACTTAGGGGTGACTTAAACTGTCCACAGTGAAGACCAGCTCTTAGAAAGCCTCAGAAATTTCTAATTCAATTAGAATTTACTCAGTGCTGAACAGAGGTGCTGGGTATCTCCTTTTTAGCAAGGCTTGGGTTCCAGAGGCAGCGTGGAGGGTGAAAATTGCATGGGGTCAAATTTATGCCTGGGATTCACTTAATTCGCCTGCAAGTCTGCTTCAGGATGCTGAGACCAGGCAAGGCTAGGAAAGCAGTCCCATTGGAGGGATGGGCACGTATCACCCTTTCCTCTGGAGGGCTTTGTTCCATGTAGGATGCAGTTTCACTGCACCAGTGGGTGATCCAAAAATATGCATTTGCCTGTGTGGAAGAAAAAAGAAGTGAAAAGAGGAGAGAAAGAGAGAGGAGAGGAGTTGGGGGGCGGGGAGAGAAACTCCGGTCTTAATAACCTCAGCCTGAGCTCAGGGACCCTCTGGCTTCACTGTGACACATTTACAGGGCCTCTAGCTAATAATAATAGCTAACATATTGTACTGAAAAGTGCTAGGCACCAGTCTAAGCACTTTCACATGTTAACTCATTCAATAACTGTAAGGTGAAACTTAATTATCCCATTTTATAGCTGAGGAGACCAAGTCTTAGGGCCCGATCACTGTTTTGTCCCTGCAATAGCTTAACATGAAGATGGGTGCAGGAGCTTGTGGGCACAGCCACTGAGAGGAACGGGACTTTTCTTTCCCGGGCGCAGTAGGGGAGCTGCTGGGGGAGGACCTGCCCCCTTGTGCTCAGCGGCGCCTCGTGCCTCCTGGCTTTTGTACAGGCTGCTCTCCCTGCTACGCACTCTCTCCTTTCGCCATGCGAACTTTCACTCATGCCTCCCTGGCTATGGGAGCTGGGTTAGGGTCCCTACCCCACGGCCCGAACTTGCTCTGTCTGGTCCTCTGACCTCATTTCAAGGTGCTTCAGGACAGGGATGCTGGCTCCTTCACTGTTGGTCCACAGCCCTCAGCACGGTGCCTGGCTCACTGTTCTCATTCGATGTTAGCCGAATGGGTGTGGAGTTAAGTACAGAGCTACAGGGCATCACTTCCTATCCAGTTTCTAAAACACAGGCACCTCCCTCTTAACACCAGTAACTGGCTTCTAAAAATCAGATATTCTGCACAAAAATGCTAACCAGAGCCTATTTCCTATTACCTGAAGTGGGAAAAATTACAGTGTGTCACACATCAATTCCACATCCCCAAGCAATTTCTTAAAAAGTAACTGAAACATAGTAAAACGCCTACATGTGAATAAAACACTCTCATATTAGAATGTAAAATGCTTAAAACAGTCCTTCCTAATCCCAGACTATTAATGTGGTTGTTGACAGACAACTTCTCTGCATGCAGTAGGATTTCCTCTTCCAATAGCACGGCTTTTCTCTCCAAGGTTTTCTTCAACCTTTTCTCAGGGACTTGTTGTATAACACTAAGCAAAAGTCAGAGCAGATTATCCAAGGCTTGTGGAAATACGTTCAGGCAAGGATACACCAGGCAGAGAATGGCTCACACTGAGTCTGAAATTTTACCAATTGAATTTTTTTTTAATTGACGTGTAGTCGATTTACAATGTTGTGTTACTTTCTGGTGTACAGCACAGTGATTCATTTTTACATGTATGTTATTCTTCATATTGTTTTTCATTATAGGCTATTACATGGTATTGAATATAGTCCCCTGTGCTTTACAGTAGGACCTTGTTTTATGAATTGAATTTGGAATGTAGCTTAAGTTTTTCTCCACATGTTGTTTGGTATAAAATGATGCATTGACTTTTGGGGATGTCAATATAATTTTTTTCTAAAATTCCTACATTGCATGAAAAATATTTGATCCTAGCCAGTGCCTGCTTCCTTTGCTTCTTTCCTTTTCTCTTCCTTCCTTCTTTCTTTCAAAGCACTTGGTTCTATAGAATTTGGATGTGACTTCTAAAGGGGTCTAGAATGTACCCCTGTGGCATAGGGCTCCGAATTTCAACCACTTCTTTGGACCACTTCCTTTGTAAGCTCCCACACAGAGAAGTGAACAAACTTGTCTTTTCTCTTGGTAATCTCTCTTGTGTCAGTTTAATTTGCAGGTTTCCAAACCCTAAGAGTTGGTGGAAAATTTTTTCCTCCTTGATACTAAGAAATGTTCTATTAGGAAATTGTAAATCAGAAATAATTCTGAAGTCTGTGCCTTTATTTTCAAACTTTAAAAAGGTCAACATATGCCTGAAAAGGACACAGCATGGTGTTTTCTGAAGTTTGCATGAATAGCAATGCCTACATGATTCACCTGTTAGTCCTCTAGGGGCCTGAGACCTGCACCTAACTCTTGGGCCATGTCCTTGAAGTAGGGTTGCATCCCAGTTGAGAAATCTGCCTGCATGGCCCTTGGCTCCTGGCCATCCCTCCATCTCTCTGGTCTATGGAGATGCCCCAAATTCTTGCCTCATCGGTTTGATTAGGTCACTAAAGCCTTTGTTATAGAAACAAACATGATAGCAGAGACACTGATATTGGTTTTCTGGTTTTCTCCTTCTTTCAATTGGTAATAGAACCCCTGACTTTTAGCTGGGCATAGAATAAAGGCTACAGTTCCCAGCCTCCTTTTCGGATGTGTCTGTACAACTCACCAATGGAATGTCAGTGGAAGTGATGTTTGCCGGTGTGATGTGTGGAAGCCAGGAGGCCAACAAAGATTCCCAGCTTTCTCATATGAGCAGTTTTACCCAAGATGAGCCCTGTGCAAACTACTGAAAGCTCAAAGTTGCACAGCTCCACTTTTAGTAAAACCAGGGACATGTTCAGCTCAGTGTCTGGTGAGAAGTAGGTACTCAACAAATATATATGTGTTGAGGGGACAGTAAAATTCAGTGGTAGAGCGCCTGCTTAGCATGTGCAAGGTCCTGGGTTCAATCCCCAGTACTTCCATTAAAAATAAATAAATAAACCTAATTACCACCCCACCACCACCAAAAAAGAGAATTCTAATTAAAAAAATTAAAATAAAACCCCAAATACATACATGTTGAGTGAATGAATGGAGAAATAAGCGGACTACACAGAAGTCTGGGTGTTCGCACTGAAGGACGGTCATCCTTCATTATTCAGGACAGGTAACTTATTAGCCTTAGTTCAGCTTTCAGTGTCCGCCCCCAGGTTGGCCACTGCCATCACCTGCATGTCTCCATTACCTGTCCGCGATCTCTCTGGCTTGGTCACGGGAGCACTTTCTCACTTTGTGGGCCCATGTGCCACAGTCCTACTGCTTTGTGTGGTATGATGGCAGCCCTTGAAGAATCAAGGTTGAAACCAAAGCATGCTGTTCTGTGCAGTTTGCTAATCTGTTCTATATTATAGCCAGTTTCTTTTAAAAATTCATCCCTGGACCCAAGTGGAGATTATCAAATAAAGGAACAGAAACTCATTTCTTGTGTGGCAAGAGGTGAGTGCAGTGTCTTAGAGGGTAACAGCCTCCCCCCACCCCACCCCCCAGATAAAGTTGGCAGAGCCTGTTTGAAGCCTTTTAGGGCCAGTGACCAAGAAATGCAGGAGTTTTCAGATGTTAATTTTCTTGCACTGGTTGTAGGCTGGCTTGAACTTTGCTCTTGATAGAATCAGGCCTTAGGGTGAACCAACCCTCCTGCATAGTGGCTGCAGCCATCTAAGGAGGGAGATAGGCCTGATGCTGGTTCAAGGGGACCCTCAGAGCAGCTTGCCAACATCACTAACAGTCTGCCCTTGGATTTTTATCTTTTTGTTTGGAAAAAATATCACAAGTACATGAGGCTTAACAGCATTGATTGTCTTGATAGTTTGTTGATTAAGTCCGGGAGATGCTTGCCTCTGCAAATACATCTTATTAGGTGTGATCAGGCAAGTAAATTGTCCCTGCCCTTCAGCATGCTGCAATAATTAAGTCTAATACTAACAACCAAAAGTTAATCATAGCACGTGCGAAGCCAGGCTCCCTCTGCCTGCAAAAACTCTTTCCCACCATGGCTTCAAGGTGTTAGTGCTGAGACTTGGAACAGATTTTTTGAAAAAGAGCCTTTCCTTCCAGTAAAACCGTTCCACATATTATTATTTTAATTTAATTAGGTTTTAAAAAGGTTAACCGTGACATTTTAATAGCTTAAGCTCACATTCATATTCTGGGGAACACTGTTTTGCCCAACTGCCTATGATTCAAAAGGACTTTTTTGTTTTTTCCCCAGAAAAGGAATTGGCTGTTAGGACAATTACTGAAAAATAGCTTTCATTTGATGAAGATGGGTATCTGGCTATTAAAAGACAGTTATTGAAATAAAAAACATATAAGACATTGAAAAATGTTAAAACCTTAGCTTGACGCTGCTTATCTAGGGGAAAGGAAGACTGGGCAGTGTGCTTATGGAGATTACCCCAAAGGCGGCTGATGTCCTTAGGCAATGAGCAAATTAGCCAACTGTGCTTGTGATGGGCTGTGTGTTGTCAACCTAATGTTTTATTTATTTGCCTGAGAGCTGCTGTCTTCATTAGGGAGTTTAGGGAGCAAAGCAAGATGATATTTATTAGCCTGGCAAACTAATAAACTCTGCTCATGTTTCTTCTTTTGCTATCATAGCTAATCATTGTTGTTTTTTTTTTAAATGGCCATTTGAAATGTGAATGGATCTTGTGGGAACAGGAGTCAACTGTAACTTCCTGTAGAGGGAGGCGGCAAGGAATTGTGCAGACTGACCTTGTGCGTATGGCCACTGTGTGCCAAGCTTTGTGCTGGCTCTTGGGGTACAGAGATGCTGGGGCTGTCCTCTGGACACTCACCATCAGCTGCAAGCTGCCATTGACTTTACAACTGACTCATTATACGGTGTAATAGGCACTATTCTCTCCCCAAAGAAGCACAAGGGACAAGTAATTAGTTCAGCTTGCTGGGACTGGTGATGGCTGCAAAAAGTTGGGAGGGGCTGGGTCTTGAAAAACTAGAAGGATCTATATCTGCAAGAGCTGTGCGTAGCCCTCTGTTTCTTTAGCTCCAAGTGCCTGCTTCCAGTGAAACCTTCATCTCTTCTCCTTGTCTTTCCTCGTGTACACACCGTCCTTTCTGCACATCATCTCGCCCACATGGGCACAGCCCCCTTTCCTTCAGTTCTCCACGGCACACAAAGCCGTGACGTTATTGAAAGACCATAGGTACCAAAGCTGGTTACATTGCTGTATCACGTAATAGATGATTTTCACAAAATCAAAAGAAAAAATTGGACATTAGATACCCTTGTTGTTGGAACGTCCTCATTTTCACTGGCTCTGCTTGCCACCCTCTTTGCTTTGATCTTCTGTGTTCTTTCTGCTTCTTGATATCTCTTTTCCCTCTCCCTGTTAGCTTTACTCTTTCCTGGCAGATGGCCTTTGGAAACCGACCTCCAGGAAGAAGAAGAGGAGACGCTGAACTGAGCCAGCCCCAGTTGTTCTTCTGAAATTTACCCATCTTGGTGTACATTAGGGAAGAGAAACTCCCAGAGGAGGATTGAGAACTGGGATGGGGAGAGGCCAGGATAACTTCTCATCTTGGAAATGATCCTAAGCCTGCTGCAATCTATTAATTTCTCATTCTCTGTTCTCAGCCTAGCCTGACTAGTTTTCATTTCTAAATGTAAAACAGTGGCCGAAAAGAGTCTGTGGTTTTCAACACTTTACTGCTCAGATAGCGTCAGAGTGTATTCTTTTGCTGTTTAACTGCCATCGTCCTTCAGGTGTGATGTGTCATATGCCAGCCAGCAGACATCTTGAGTCTTTACTGGTTTTTAAAAATACATATTTATTATTTTTTCCTGTTTTTTAAAATTATGTTTTCTTCCTGTTTTATTGAGGTATAATTGACATATAGCACTGTGTAATTTTAAGGTGTACAGTATAATGATTTGCCTTACATCTTAGAATGACTATCGCAATAAGTTTAGTGATAACTCATCAGCTCATATAGATACAAAATTAAAGAAATAAGAAAAAATTTTCCTTGTGATGAGAACTCTTGGGATTTACTCTCTTAACCACTTTCATATATAATATACAGCAGTGTTAACTATATTTACCACGTTGCGCATTACATCCCAAGTATTTATTTGAGCTTTTACTGTTGACTTTTGTTTTTCTCTTATTTCATGACAGCTGTCATTTAAGATCAACATTTATTGAGCAGTGGGATATACAAATATAATTAAGACATGCTTCCTGCCCTCAAGGAACTCATGATGTAGTAGGAAATAAGTATAAGTTGTGCTATAACCTTTAACATGTTTCTGAAAACATTATCCTACACCATGTGTGAAGTAGGGGAGGCAGATGATGATCTGACGTGAAGAATGACACAGTAGAAACTCGGAGGTATTAAGTCCAGACTCGCATAGCGAATAAGTGATAGACCAGAGCTGGAACCTGGGTTTTGATTCCGTCTAATTCCCTTCCTACTTCCTCCTACACCCACCCTGGGTGTGTCACTCCCACTCTAAGCACATTCCCAGAAAGAGAAAGTATTCTGAAAATTATTGGATTGGTCCTAGAAATGGAAGAAATTCACCAGCTCTTGGGGAAAAGAACATGCTACGGTAGACAGTAGCTTTCTTCCTTACCTTTTCTCTTAAAAAGCAGTGTCCACATCCATGTCAGCCCTGTAAGTCACATCAGGACGATTTTCAGGAGAACTGTTCTCCAGGAGATGTTTCGGTTTACTTCGGGTTAGCTGGATGTGAGCTCACACTTTGTGAAGGTTGTTACCCTATACTTGGTTAAACTTTTAAGCAAATATTACTTGTGAGAGCTGAGTAAGTGCTGATACACCCAAAGCTCAAAAAATGTTTACTGAAATCCCACTAGGTAAATTATATGATAAAATCTATTTTAGATACAATTCACTATTTTTCAAAGCTTATGTTGACTTTTCCTGGTAGGAGGCAGCCAACAAGAAAGACAGGACACATGAATATACAAAGCCTGTGAGGTGGTGTAATCTTAGAAAACAGAGGCAGCAGAGCAGACCCTGAGTTGCTGTTCAGCACTTCCCAAACCAGGTTCCCATGGCACAGCTTCATTTTCTTTATTCAAGGCTTCGTACATTGCAGAATGGCCATCAGCCATATTGAAGTGTATGTGCATGTACTTCTGTATTCAGAGCCACAAGGCAAAGAAGTGGAGAGAAGCTTTAAGTCATTATGGAGCTGCTGATCAAACGGTCCCTGAAAATGGCCCTGCTTCTAGTCTTGCTTCCTTATTGTTGGATCAGACTGATTTGAGGCTTTTGATTATTTGCACAAAATCCAAAACATAACAAATGAGAGAACACTTATCTACAATTTTGGGTTGTCTGTTTTACTGCACTGTCCCATTAGCACAAATAGTGGAGAACTGGACAGTTCTAGGATTTCTGATTTGGACAGTGCTACAGTGCTGTGTATAGATTATCAAAAACTGGGGAGATTGTTTCTCTGCTCTGGTCCCAGAAAAATGTGTGAAAGTTGTGTGTGTATTAGATTGTGGCAAAAAAGTCATGGTGGTTGGTATAAATTAACCAGCCCCTGGCATAGTGCCTGGAATGAATGCTCAATAACTATTTGTTGACTGTCTAACTATAGATTCAATAAATATTTGACTAATAATGTAGTTTACATTATGATTTCTCTCTTGAAGCCTTCACTGTGATATTAAATACTTATTCTCATATGGCTTAAATATGTCTTATCCTAGTCCTTGGTTTTGATAAATAATAACATTATTGTTTGAGAATAATAATAATAATAATAATAATAATAATAATAATAATAATAATAATTTATTTTCTAGGTGCTAGGATCTGTGCTGAGTGTTTTACATGTGTTATTTCATTTCATCTTTAGAACCGTATAAGGTATTATTATCCCCATTTTGTTAGTGAGAAAGTTGGAGCTGAAAATACTCTGATGAAAATATTCTTAACTTTATATATTTTTAAATTAATTAATCTTTTATTTATAAACAATGCCATATGTGTCTTCTTTAAGAAATCTTTCCCTATTACAAGGTCTAAAATACATTCACCTAGATTTTCTTCTAAAAGTTTTAACGTTTTGTTTTTGACATGTAAGACTTTTAAATTCATCTGGAGTTAATTTTTTTTTTTTCATTGAGGGATAGTCAGTTTACAATGTTGTGTAGAGTTAATTTTTACATGTGGGATCATTTAGGGATTCCTTTTTATTTCCTGTGTAATTATTATTTTATTTTCTAGCTCTATTTAGTTGAGTTTCTCCTTTCCCCACTGCTAACTCGGACTTAACATCAGTGATCCATATCTGCATTCACATAATGAGTTATCATATGGCAGTTTAAAATACATCACCTGTATGCAAAGGTACGAATGAATCATTGCAATATGATGGATTAATGACGAGAATATGTCAAGAACCAAGGATAGTGATGAACTGAATTCCGTCAGTTTGAGATCTCAGGGGAAAACAAACAGACAAACCCAAGGTTAAATGATTTGCCCAAGCTCACTTGTCTGGGAAAGTGGTAGAACTGGAACTCAAAAACCATTCATCCAACTCCAGTTGCCAAGCTTCTCCATTAGACAGTGTGGTACAGTCAAGTCACAATCTTTCTAGAAGCCTGTCGTTCCTTATTAAGATATTGGCACCTAATCTTCTATTATTCCTGTTATCTTAGCACTTGAGATGTGTTTATTATTCTAACTGGTAAACAGAATACCATATAAAGTTAGAAGGCTCTCTGTCTCACTCCCTTCTTGAATCCTCAAGGTCCTCAAACCATTAGTTATCCCTATTCATATTCTACCGCTGTTTCTTCCAGGTTCCTTTCCATCAGTGAATATGCTTCAATTCTTGAGTTTGCTTGGATATACTTACATCTTTGCCTCTTGATTGAAGAAGCACAAAAACCCCTCTGACCACTTCCACATGCCCTCTCGGTGCTCAGTCTGTTCTGTCATAGTTCTAGCTGTTTGCATCCTTCTCTACAGGAAGCCCTGTGGAAGCAGAGCCTCATTCATGGTTGTACCTCATATCTGGCCCACCGACCAACACACAGCAGCCCTCAGTCGATGCTGGTCTAATAAATGAAGAAAGGTGATATACTTATGACTCACTATTTCTAGTTTCTGTCTCTCCTCAGCTCTTGAAAGAGTCCCGTACTAAGTTGGGGGAATTTAAAGTTACTTTAGACAGGTAGCTGACGATTTAATGGACCAGCATTATTTATTTATTTTTTTTATTGACATGTAGTCAGTTTACAATGTTGCATCAACTTCTAGTGTACAGCATAATGCTTCAGTCATATTTATACATACATATATTCGTTTCCATATTCTTTTTCATTATAGGTTCTACAAGATATTGAACAGAGTCCCCTGTGCTAAACAGTATAAACTCGTTTATATATAGTAGTTAGTATCTGCAAATTTCAAACTCCCAATTTATCCTTTCCAACCCCCTTTCCCTGCTGGTTAACTGTACATTTGTCTTCTATGTCTGTGAGTCTGTTTCTGTTTTGTAAATAAGTTCAGTTGTATCTTTAAGCCAGCATTACTGACAAGCACACAGCAATCATGTTTTCAGTTCTAGCAACTGGGTTCTCACTTCATTCCTTGTTAATAAGCTTCTGCCTTTTATCTCAGTTCCAGTAAACAGATCCCTGATCAGTTCCTCCGGCAACTCCAGGGGGCAGGAGCCCTGCAATGAGCCTTGGTCCTCCTGATTGAGTCCCTGCCTGAGACATGCCCATGATGCTGTTCTGCCCTCAACCCATGGACTTCTCTGTGCAGTGTGAGCCCAGACTCCCTGACATGTGGTCTCATTCTTATTCTTGCCTCCTGCTGGGGTCTTGCAGGGAGCCACCCTATCCCATAGGTGTCCAGCCTCTGAGTCCACTCACCCTTCTCCATGCAAGTGCCTGTTCTAACATGCTGCTGAGCCCCAGAGGGACCTGGCCACCATCTAGGATGTCCTTAGAGTCCTCAGGAAGAACCACAGATGCCCAGATTCTTGTGTTCCATGAAGATGGTTCCAGGAGAGAAGCAGAGAGGAAGGTCCCAGGAAACTACAGTAGCCAGTGCTGCTCTAGGCCCCACACCCTGACCGGAGAGAAGACAGTCACAGTGGGAGTGGGTGGCCCAATCTGAGGAGGCACAAGTTTTTTGGGGGGTTTGTGTGTAGTATATCTTATTCATCTTCTTATCCCGAACACCTGCCACAGAGCAGGGGACAGATAGTCAGTCAGGAGATGTGATAGAATGGCGTGAACACATTCTAGCCCAAGCTGTGATCCTAACACTGTATGATGTTGAACTAGTCGGTTCACCTCTGAGCTTCAGTTTTCCCATCTGTTAAGTGTGGATCATAGTGACTCTCATACTGTTGCTTCAAGGATGAAATACTTTAATGTGCTTGGGGACGTGACATCAGTAGCACCCTGTTTTTCTTAGCATGCCCTTCTATTAGTCAGAAGTTTTAAATGTGCTTCCCACTACACACACACACACACACACACACACACACACGACACGCGAGTTCTATTATATATTTACATAGTATTTTTAATGGATGAGACATAAATAATATATTCTAATAATTGTAATATATTTTTCCTGTAACCAGTGAATAACCTTGTGTGCCCTTGGGGTGTGTTTTTCTTACTTTGAAGATCATTATTTTAAAGTCTGATCTATACTTAAGGGGCAAGAGATAGGATGTTGAACTGCTCTTACGACACTTCTGACACCAAATGCATGGTATCTTTTCCCAGCACCACTTCAACCCTCTGACACTAGCTGGGTGTCCCACAGTTCCATTCCATTTTGACACTGTCTACCTGGAGTTAGCATCAGATCCTATAAGTTAAAGGCTTAGTCCCATAAGACTGCCCCCACTTCAGATGCCAGTCACAAGTCTGAGATTGTCACTGGTGCTTCTGACCAATCAGCTATGAATTCAGGGTTCCCACAATCCCCTCTTTAGGTTTGATGATTTGCTAGATTGATTTACAGATCTCAGGAAAATGCTTTCTTACTATTACTGGTTTAGTATAGAGGATACAACTCAGGAACAGCCAAATGGAGGTGCTGCATTGGTCAGGGTTTGGGGAAGGGGCACAGAGCTTCCACGCCCTGTCTAGGCACGACAACTTCCCAGCACCTTGATGTGTTCACCAACCTGGAAACTCCCCAAACTCAACTGTACAGGGGTTTTTATGGAGGTTTCATTCCATAGGCATAATTTATTAAATCATTGGCCATTAGTGACTGATTTCAATCTTCAGCCACTTTCAACAATCTCCCCTTCCCAGAGGTGGTAGTGGTGGTGGTGGTGGTGCTGCTGCTGAAAGTTCCAACCCCCTGATCACATGGTTGGTTTCTTTGGCAACCAGCCCCCATCCTGAAGCTATCTAGGGAACCATCAAGAATCACCTCATTATCATAAACTCAGGTAGGGTTGAAAGTGGCTTGCTATGAATAACAAAAGAAACTGTTACCTACCACTTTGGAAGGTCTGAGGGTTCTAGAAGCTCTTTGTCAGGAACCAGAGACAAAGACCAAATATATATTTCTCGTTATATCACAGACATCTGTGAATTGCTGTTCATATTAGCATTTGAGTGGCTCAAAAGTAATGTCCATTACCCACTGATGTTTGTCTGATCAATAAAGTATAACATTGCAATGGTGAAAATACACACCACTGCCCCCTCCCCATAGGATTCAGTAAAGTTAACTTCATATTAAATTTTAAAATGCTGATCATACACATTTGTATTTTTCCTGAGTTGGCTCTGAAGCAGAAAGGGTTGCTCACCAGTAGTTTAATGTCACTAGTAACCACATGTGTTTCTTGGCGATGTAAATTCTTGGGCTTGTTAAGGCAAAATGCTCCCTCGGGTACTGTAAACAGCTGGTGTAGAGGCATTACCCACATCAACAGAGAAAACTTCACTCTTCTTGCTCCATCGAAGAAGCTACCTCGGCAATAAGCTGGGGTTCGCACATTCCTTCATTTAACAGATACTTAGTGAGTGCCGGGCACTGGGCTAGTCCTTGGAAATAAAGATTAAACCAGAGTGATGCAGTTTTACCTTCATGGAGTTTATATACAAACTAAGACAACAGTAACAGCAAACAAATGGAACAATGAGAGGCAGGGGGAGTCCGTGCAGGAAGTTCTCTCAGTGTTGAGACAGAGAAGTGGGGGAGTAGGGGAAGACATGGGCCCTCTTGGGAGTCAAAGAGGTTTCTGTGAAGAAGTGCCATCCATGCCAGTCAGTCTGTCTGAGGGATGAGAAGCCCTGGGACGGGTGTGCGAGCAGCCTCGGGACAGAGGGTTGAAAAGCACAAGGTGGGGCAGGGTTCTGCAAGCCTGAGAATTGAAAGAAGGCTATGGTGGGTGGAGACTGTGAGCCAAGGTGGGAGGGGCACGAAGCTCATGAAGAGGAAGACAGAGACCAGATGCTGCAGAAAGGTAGTGAACATATCGGGCTCACTTTCTGAAGTCATGGTAAAGAATCAGGATTTTATTTCAAGTGCAATAAGAGGTCACTGAAGGACAGGAGAGGCAGTGGGTAGGGAATCTCCTGTGAGCAGTGAGTTGGAAGCATGGAACTGGGGGATGCTCTACCTGTTAGTAGTTATGTGGGTCTGAGTCAAACCTAAAGCACGCTGCAGAAATGTAACTTAAAATCTCTTTTTCAAAAAAAGTATTTTTTTCTGTAACAGTTTAGCTTTCTATAACAAACCCCCATCATTCTGGGTAATGGACACTATGCCTAGAGTCTAGACTGTAGACAATTCAAGATAAACTCTGTTACTTCACTGTTTGCTTTGTCTCTTAAGGATGTTTCCCCTCTTATTCTCTGTCTCTTTCCCCTGGAGGTGCTTTAAGTTCTGGGGTTCATTTACACATCCTCCCAGCCCTGAGGAGCTGGATTCTGCTTCACGGGCCTCATCAGCCTCTCTACCCAGTGGCTCTCCTGAGATGAATAGTTCCTCTTGGACTTTCATCATCTTTTCTCACTCTTGTCAGTTTCTTACAAATCAAAAATGCCTTAGCTATTGAGACCACCAACTCAAACATGAAATAAAGAATATCTGCTTAGAAACTCAGTTGAATTCTGTCTCCTACTTTCACTGTCGTATGTGTACATACTTGCCACTCAGAGCCATGAGTGAATGCTGTTGGCTCTTCGGCAATGTTTGTTTGTTTATTTATTTAGTTGAAGTATGGTTGATTCACAATGTTGTGTTCATTTCTGGTGCACAGCATAGTGATTCAGTTATACACACACACATATTCTTTTTCAGATTCCTTTTTCATTATAGGTTATTACAAGTTATTTTTTTTAACATTTTTTATTGATTTATAATCATTTTACAATGTTGTGTCAAATTCCAGTGTAGAGCACAATTTTTCAGTTATTCATGGACATATACCCACTCACTGTCACATTTTTTTCTCTGTGAGTTATCATAACATTTTGTGTATATTTCCCTGTGCTATACAGTGTAGTCTATTCTACAATTTTGAAATCCCAGTCTATCCCTTCCCACCCTCCACCCCCCTGGTAACCACAAGTCTGTATTCTCTGTCTGTGAGTCTATTTCTGTCCTTTATTTATGCTTTGTTTTTGTTTGTTTGTTTGTTTTTGTTTTTTAGATTCCACATATGAGCGATCTCATATGGTATTTTTATTTCTCTTTCTGGCTTACTTCACTTAGAATGACATTCTCCAGGAGCATCCATGTTGCTGCAAATGGCATTATGTTGTCGGTTTTTATGGCTGAGTAGTATTCCATTGTATAAATATACCACATCTTCTTTATCCAGTCACCTGTTGATGGACATTTAGGCTGTTTCCATGTTTTGGCTATTGTAAATAGTGCTGCTATGAACATTGGGGTGCAGGTGTCATCCTGAAGTAGGGTTCCTTCTGGATACAAGCCCAGGAGTGGGATTCCTGGGTCATATGGTAAGTCTATTCCTAGTCTTTTGAGGAATCTCCGCACTGTTTTCCATAGTGGCTGCACCAAACTGCATTCCCACCAGCAGTGTAGGAGGGTTCCCCTTTCTCCACAGCCTCTCCAGCATTTGTCATTTGTGGATTTTTGAATGACGGCCATTCTGACTGGTGTGAGGTGATACCTCATTGTAGTTTTGATTTGCATTTCTCTGATAATTAGTGATATTGAGCATTTTTTCATGTGCTTTTTGATCACTTGTATGTCTTCCTTGGAGAATTGCTTGTTTAGGTCTTCTGCCCATTTTTGGATTGGGTTGTTTATTTTTTTCTTATTGAGTCGTATGAGCTGCTTATATATTCTGGAGATTAAGCCTTTGTCGGTTTCACTTGCAAAAATTTTCTCCCATTCCGTAGGTTTTCTTCTTGTTTTATTTCTGGTTTCCTTTGCTGTGCAGAAGCTTGTAAGTTTCATTAGGTCACATTTGTTTATTCTTGCTTTTATTTCTTCTAGGAGAAAATTTTTTAAATGTATGTCAGATAATGTTTTGCCTATGTTTTCCTCTAGGAGGTTTATTGTATCTTGTCTTATGTTTAAGTCTTTAATCCATTTTGAGTTGATTTTTGTATATGGTGTAAGGGAGTGTTCTAGCTTCATTGTTTTACATGCTGCTGTCCAGTTTTCCTAACACCATTTGCTGAAGAGACTGTCTTTATTCCATTGTATATTCTTGCCTCCTTTGTCGAAGATGAGTTGACCAAAAGTTTGTGGGTTCATTTCTGGGCTCTCTATTCTGTTCCATTGGTCTATATGTCTGTTTTGGTACTAATACCATGCTGTCTTGATGACTGTAGCTCTATAGTATTGTCTGAAGTCTGGGAGAGTTATTCCTCCAGCCTCTTTCTTTCTCTTCAGTAATGCTTTGGCAATTCTAGGTCTTTGATGGTTCCATATGAATTTTATTATGATTTGTTCTAGTTCTGTGAAATATGTCCTGGGTAATTGGATAGGGATTGCATTAAATCTGTAGATTGCCTTGGGGAGTGTGACCATTTTAACAATATTGATTCTTCCAATCCAAGAGCATGGAATATCTTTCCATTTTTTAAAGTCTTCTTTAATTTCCTTCATCAATGGTTTATAGTTTTCTGTGTATAATTCTTTCACCTCCTTGGTTAGATTTATTCCCAGATATTTTATTACTTTGGGTGCTATTTTAAAGGGGATTGTTTCTTTACTTTTGTTCTTCTGTTGATTTATCGTTAGTGTAAAGAAATGCAACTGATTTTTGAACGTTAATTTTGTAACCTGCTACCTTGCTGAATTCTTCGATCAGCTCTAGTAGCTTTTGTGTGGACCTTTT
The DNA here is from genome assembly GCF_048773025.1 of Camelus bactrianus. NCBI lineage: Eukaryota > Metazoa > Chordata > Mammalia > Artiodactyla > Camelidae > Camelus > Camelus bactrianus. The sequence continues at coordinate 45,910,749 of NC_133541.1, forward strand.
AGTGTTGGTTATTACAAGTTATTGAATGTAGTTTCCTGTCCCATTAGGACCTTGTCATTTATCTATTTTATATATAGTAGTTTGTATCTGTTAATCCCAAACTCCTAATTTATCCCTTCTCACCCCCTTTCCCTCCTTTGTTTTCTATGTCTGTGAATCTGTTTCTGTTTTGTAAATGAGTTCATTAGTGTCTTTTTTTTTTTTTTAGATTCCACATATAAGTGATATATGATATTTGTCTTTGTCTGGCTGCTTCACTTAGTATGGTCATCTCTAGGTCCATCCACGTTGCTGCAAATGGTAAAATTTTATTATTTTCTATGGCTGAGTAGTATTCCATTGTATATATATACCACATCTTCTTTATTCAGTCATCTGTTGATGGACACTTAAGTTGCTTCCATGTCTTGGCTATTGTAAATGGTGCTACTATGAACATTGAGATGTATGTATCTTTTTGAATTAGAGTTTTCTTCAGATTATTTGTTAGCTCTTTGGGTACTGGGCTTGGGGAGGAAGAGAAATATGGGGCAGATATAATAAGGAAAAACTGGCCAATAGTATTTTTCTCTCTTTATATTTTCTTCTCATAAAGCTTTGAATAGCTTCTTATGCCCCTTTCCTTGTCACCTCCCCCTGTACCCCCATCTCATTGTCTACAGCAGGGAGCTGGGGCAGAAAACTAGAGAAGACATTCTTTTTTGAGGATGCATTCTTCTCAAAATGGAACATGCAGATGTTCCTCAGAGGCTTCTGTTGCATTGGGTGATTAGGACATTACATCAGGAATGCAAAGAAAAAAGGAGTTGCTGTGGGTCTGCTGTGGAGTGTCACCATGAGATCTTGAGCACCAAGACAGTGTCAAGGTCTTGAGAGAAAAAGATGTTTTGAACATTTGTGAGCTAAGATCTTGGACTAACCAAAGGGCAAAGAATGTGGGCCAACAAGCTTTCTCCACTCTTGGAGATAAGGTTATAAGAGCAGAGGTGAAGAGTGGACTAGTGTCCACTTGCAGAATATGGTGCCGTTGGCTTCCAGAAGAGAGTGAGAGAAGGAGTTAAAGAATAGGGCCTACTTTTCTGTCAGGGAAATAGGATTCCTTGAACAGACTTATACCTTGAAGTGCCAGGGTGTAGGGGAAGGAGAAAATCCAGTGGTAAAAGAGACAGGAGTCCTTAGGTCAGAGTTACATTTTGTTACTGGACATTAGGTTCTTGTCTTCCATAGGAAAGAATTCAAGAGTGAGGCACAGTAAAGTGAAAGTAAGTTTATTCAGGGAGATACACACTCCACAGACAGACTATGGGCCAGCTCAGAAGGCAAGAGAGAGAGGGACCACGAGGTGCCACGTTGTTAGTTTTTATGTGCTCAGTAATTTCATATGCTAATCAACTATTTTGGGAAAGAGGCAGGGATTTCCAGGAATTGTATCCATGCCCATTTTTTGGCCTTTTACGGTCAGCCTTGGAACTGTCATGGTGCCCGTGGGTATGCCATGAGGTTTGAGGTCTACCGGAAGTCGAATCTTCTGCCATCTTGGTTCTAACCAGTTAGTCCTGTCCTCAATTGCTGTGTCATTCCCTCAGTGGTTGTGCCTGTCCCCTTCCCTCCTGTCTCAGTTTCAGTTCAAACAAGAGCCAGTGTGTATTTTGTGAAGAGTGAGGCTTGGAGGATTCGTTTTTCACAGAGTATGTGTTCTAGGAAAGCTTAGGAGTCGGTCTTACGCAAGGAGATCGGGTCAGGAGAAATGAAGCCTATGGTTGGTAGATGAGATAGACAATCAGAGGGACTTGCATCTTGGACAAGGAGCAGGCTACAGGACTGTGAGACTTAGTGGGTTTATGTGGCCGTGAGGCTTCCACCTTCAGTAGCTGGGAAGGACTCAGGCCTCCAGAAGGAGCCTTGTCCAGAGAACCAGGGATTCCCTCCAGCAGCCTCTTGTGCCTGAAGATGCATTTATGAGACTGTGGCTCCTGGGGATGAGAATAACTGTCACAGGCAGTGTCGAGCTATATATCCCTCAGAGCACCTTCTGCTTTACCTTGCACCTGCAAGGTACTAGGACACGTGTCATGAACAAATAAAAATGTGCCTTCTCGTTGTGTTAGTTTGCTAGGGCTGCCACAGTGTGTGGCTTCGATAACAGAAATTCATCCTGTAGTTCTAGAGTCTAAAAGCCCAAGATCAAGGTGTCCATTGGGTTGGTGCCTTGTGGGGGCTGTGGGAGAGACTCTGTCTGGACCTTTCTCCTAGCTCAGGGGCTTTGCCAGCAATGTTTGGTGTTCGTTGGCTTGTAGGTGTTTCACCTCGATCTCTGCCTTCATGTTCAGTGGGCTTCTTCCTGTGTCTCTGTCTTCACAAAGCTGTCTTATAAAGACACTAATTGTATTGGATTAGGGGCCCACCTCGTCGTAACTAATTACAGCTGCCCTGACCCTATTTCCAAGTAAAGTCACATTCTGAAGGACTGGGGCTTAGGGTTTCAGCCTATGAAGTTTTGGGGATCACAGTTCAACCTATAACACCCATCTCTTTGAAATCCAACCCATCACGGTGTCCCCCAAACACTGCCTCTTTAAGTCTAAAATATGACTTAAAGCCGCCCACTTCTCCCCAGCTCGTCTTCACCTCTAATCCAGGCTGTCATCAACACTCACTCCAACTACTGCTATATCCCACAGAGGTGGATTCACACTTCTCATGTGCAGAAGTGTAGCTTTTAAAATTTTCCTTTAGCTCTCCTGAATTTCCACCTGCAGTCACCATGGCAACTGATGCAGGAAGCTCAGTCTAGTCACGCCCAGGTCAACTCAGTGAGATTCAGTGATTTCTCAGTTTACTTGAGTTGAGGCTCAATCAGATTCAAGTATTTCTCCCTCCCTCCTTCCCTCCCTCTCCTTGGCAAGGCAAGAGTTTTCCTTTTTGGGGGAATTCACGGTGAAACGGCACTGAAAAGGCAGAATTGGTGGTCACTCTGGGCTGCCATCCATATTCTGTAGTGCTGTCTGGTCTTGACTGTTGGCTTCTGGTGAAGACTTTCCACTGGGATTTGCTGAAGCAGCCTGCACCCACACTGCAGGACCGTGCTGCCATCTCTAGCTGCATCTCATCCTCAGGGCCACAGCACTCATCAAGTCTATCCCTGGAACCTGGGAGAATTAGTTTGCTCTCCCTGTGGTTGCTGGGATCTACAGAACCCTGGAAGGTTGACCCCCGTCCCAATGACCTGGACACCTTGAATAGCGATTGGTCTTCTGTGGATTCATCTGCATGGTTGGCCAGTGTTCCAGAGCGCCAGGTGGAAAGTCAGCACCAGGCCCTTTTATTCCCAGATTTCCTGAAAAGTGTTTGAAGGCTCAGTTGTCTATTTCCACAGGATGCACTGTCGAGTGACTGTTACTTCGCTGTCTGTCTTTAGGAGGCTCTAAGCCTCCTGTTCACCTTTGTATTCCCTGGACCTAGCCTTGTGTCTGACATACTGCAGGTGCTTGATAACCTGTCTGTTGAACGAATGCTTCTCCAGCTATCTTCTGCTGAGAGTATGTAACGTCTTTGGTGGATGTCATGTCTTAGGAGTTAACAAGGAGTGGGTAAGCCACGGGCTTTGGAGGCAGAGCAGACCCTTGTTCAGATCGCTGCCTCACCATTTGCTAGTTGGGCCACCTTGGGCAAGTGACTTTTGCTCGATAAGCCTGAATTTTCTCAGACATAGATGTGAAACTACTTCATAGGTCGAGATTGGGTGTAAATTAGATAATGTCTATAAAGCACTTAGCATGCCTCCTGCTGCTTAAGGAAGTGGACTGTAAATGGCTTTTATCATTACTGTGCTTTCTCTAGCTTCTGTGAACCCCTCAGAACTTGCAGCTAAAACAATTCCTCTGAGCTCTGAAGGAGGCATCAGTCCTACTTGGCCTCAAATCCATACTTGGCTGATGGGGGAATTGGCTTCATCAAGGTGGGTTTTCGTAGGCTCTGGAAAGGAGGATGTGAGAGCTGCCAGGGCTGACACCTCCACCCTGAGCTCCCGGGGAGCGAGTGGCGTCCCAGGTTTGACACTCGATTGTCAGCTGGAAGGACATGTGATTCTGGAGGTTGTGTTCAGATAGAGGGATGAAAAGTTACTGTGGCTGAAACACAAAAACCCCCTTTTCTCCTTACAAGGCAATGGATCTGAACTTTATTTCAAGCTCCAGAAGCAGCCCAGATAGATCAGGAGATACTAGGCTGTGGAGGAGGAAAGACATGTATTTTCCTGGCAGGAGTTCCTGTTGGGATTTAGGGTGTAAGCTGCTCTGTGAACACTGGTCATGTGCTCTGATAACTGTAATAAAACGCTGGGATCTTGCTGCCTTCTCTTCTCCCTGTTCTCATCTCTAGCTGTGTTCGAAAGGGCCAGTGTGGGGCAGGGATGTGGTGACATCACTGGTTTGTCTCTAGGTCGAGTGGGTGCCAATTTGAAGGCCTGGTCCTATTTTCCACAATTAGACCCTCTTTGTTGGGGAAATTTTGCAATGTGCTGTTCTGTTTTGAGCCCTGCGTTTTTATTTTCTTGGAGGAAACCGAAAGGAGTCTACTGAGTCTGAAATGTAGGTGAGTTGGCGAGGAATACTGACCTCCTTGTTTCTAAAATGCACCAGGGGAAAATAAACTGACACAGGAGTGGTCCCTACACACCAAAAATCATTCTTCCATTCGGAGTGGAATTTAATGGAACAAGCAGTAAAACCGAAGGCTGGAGTTCAGCCACGACTCCAGCCAAGACTGGCTGTCTTGATTCCCTTGTTTGTAAAATGTGGACGATGAGAACAACCCGGATGAAATCAATGGCAGTTAACTAAGCTCCCAGTAGCAATAATTGACAGCATTTTTTAAGCACGATGTGCCAGGTGCTGTGGGCTTAATAATTTCCATTTTACAGGTAGAGGAGACCAAGGCAAAGGGAAGTTCAAAAACTTGCCCGAGTTTGTGCAGCCAGGAAGAGCAGGGCCAGAACTGGGTCCCCAGGCGGTCCGAGCATGTCTGCCTGGTCCTAACCATACTCTCACCTGGCCTTGGTCACGAAGACCTTCACAGGCTGCTGGTGAGCAGTGTGAGGTGGTCCTTTGCTGGAAGTGAAATGAAGTGATGGTGGAAAACTTCGTTTTTGATAAGGGAAGTTTACTCTGTAAGGGTCTAAATGCAATGTTAGCTGATTGATGAAGTCTGTCCACAAACATCGCTCTTTTCCTCTAGTCTTAAGCAGAGTGTAAAAAACTGGTGTAACTGTTTATACCCTAACATATTGAGCCCAAACCACATAGAGACAAGCTGTTCCAAGTGTTTTGCCCACGATATTGCATAACAGTCCTCTACCAACCAGAGAGGCAGGCGCTGCGAATGACCCTTTTACTGGTAACACAACTGAGGCACAGAGAGGTTGAGTGACTGGCCCTGGGTCACGGAGTTAGGGCCGAGGCTGGGTGTGTACTCAGGCTCTGGCTCCAGGGCCTGTGTTCTTACTCACCAAGAGTTCTGGGTTACGACCAGTGGATCATGCAGGGCGACGAGACAGGGACAGGCGTCTGTGCGGTTACCAGTCCCTGAGTCTGTGCTGAGAGCTTCACGAACCCTTGATCACTCAGTGCTCTCCACACGCCAGGACCCCATTACGTAGCTCAGGGAACAGAGACGTAGAGAAGTTAAGTAACTGGCCCAGCATCACTTAGCGAACAAGCGGCAGAGTTGAGGTTCAAATTCACGCTTGGTTGAGAGAGGCCTGAAGTCCTCCAGCTGCTCAGTGTGGCCAAGGGGACAAGTCAGGCTGTTGGTGGGTGTGTGGTATCCTGGGAACTCGTCTGGCTGCAGGCCCAGTGTTTTCTCCCACCAGCCTCATCTATGTAAGGAAGCTAACATCATGAGCCCCATCTCTTCACCTCATGCGTATCTTTCTCAGTTGATTCCAAATCAGAGGGCAGGGTGTAATTTATTTCCCTTAAGTCCTAACTGAGGTTAAGTATTGAAACAGAAATATGAACAGGGGTCTATGGGGCCAGAGAGGGAGGTCTGATTCAGGAACGCCTTCACAGAGGAGGTGACCTTGGTGCTGGGACTTGAAGGGAAGGGCACTTGCCAGGTGGAGACCCAGGGGCTCGACCACCTACATCTGATTAGTCTTTGCCCCCATCTCAGCCTTCGCACAAGGCAGGGCTCCCAGGAGGGGCTCCATACCTGTCTGGGGGGCAGAGAGATATGAGCACTGGAGGATGTTCTCTGGGAGAGATGGAGGGGTCCTCTGAAACCAGGCAGGGTGCTATCCTGCCACACTCACTTCCCACCTCTGACCGTGCAAGGCAGGACGCGCAGGGCCTGGCCCATCATGACTGATCTGCAGGTGAGGAAGGGGCTGCGAATGGCTGGGCAACTGGGAAGGCAGAGATAAGAGGATAGGAGGGCGGGGTGTGAGGAAAATCCAGGGGGAGTTTAGAAATCAAGAAAATTCAGAAGCTTAAAGCAAATGGCATTTGTACTTCCTTAGAAGAGAAACCAAGGCGAGTGATTCAATTAGGGGACGTGCAGTTCAGACTTTTCTAATCCAGAGTGCCAACTCTGCTAGAGGGTTTTTACTGTGAATTGACAGTGGGTAAAAGCATTAAGGGACTCCAGGAAAACCCTCTGCACAGGCAGAAAACCAACTCTAGCTGAAAATAAAGGACTGGAAATTTATTATTGAAGAATTGTTTTCCTCTGGTTAATCATTCCACATCTGAGAGCTGGATTTTTTTCATTGATGTAATTAGTGATTACATTTTCTACAGGACTTTTTTCATGTCAAGCAGACAATGGCTCTAAAGAAGAAGGAGGGTGGGGCTTCATGGAAAGAGAAGTGTCTTGCTGATGTAGCGAGGGGGTGAAATTGAATTTGGCAGAGGCACCCTGCTTGCACCATAAGTTACCCCCAAAGCATCAGCAAGCATGAGCTAACTTTGGAAATGCAGTTGAAACCTTGTGATAACACACCCCTTGGGATCTCCAGGTGATTTGGCTGTGGTGGAGCTTTGCCAGCTCAGTTCAAGTTCACTTAATCTCTCTCTCTTTCTCTCTTTCCTTCTCCCTCTCTCAACCCCCTTCTTCCTCCTTCCCCACGTCTCCTTCCCTCCCTGTTCTCTCTCTTTCTCTCTTTCTCTCTCCCCCTCTCTCCACCTCTTCCCTCCACTGGGTATTAGAAATACTCAGATGGTAAGACATAGCCTCTATCCTTATAAGAGAGAGGGGAGCAAATCGACAAGGACACTGCAGTCTGGTAGGTGTTGTGAGAGGATTAAGAACAGGATGCCAGAGGACCACCCAGGAGGGTCACCTAACCAAGCCAGGAGAAAGTTCATCCAAGGTTTTCAAAGAGCTCATCAAATATGAGCTTTCCGAGAGGGGTTATCACGTTGTGTAACTACTTGGTTGTGGCTGTTGAAGTCTTCCTTGGGGCTAATGCTTCAAATCTCTTCTTTGTATTTCACTCTAGACTCAGGAACCTCCCTCCTGCATCTTCACTTTTGACCCCTGCCTCCCTCATTCATTGGAACCATCATTAGTATCCACAGCCTCCTTGGCTCCTACTTCCTCCCGGCTGTGACAGTTGACTGGAGTGATCTGGTTTGCTTCACAGCCTTGCTCTTCTGGGCCCCTGCGTATTAACTGGGCTTCCCCAGGTTTGAGGGTCAAAGCCATGCTCCAGAGTGGGGATGAACAGTGAAGGTAACTGGAAGTAGGGGATGGCAAATATTTCAGCAGGTGTGCAGTCAGAATTCCTGGAGATCTGGACCATGGTTCTGGAGTGGGCAGCTTGGTCGTCCTCTGTCATGGGTGTCTGGCCCCAGCTCAAGTGACTCTCTGGTGCTGGACATTCACCCCCTTTCATCTCCGAGTTGTCCACCGCCTCTCCCGCTGCTGCTCTCCCCTGCCCCTTCTTCCCCCCACCTCCTGCATTTAAGCATCTTCAAGGAATGTCTTTCCCAATTCTGAGTCTAGTTGGCATTTCTTATGTAGCATCTCTTCTTGACACAGATATGACAGTGTACATGGCAGGAGCTACCCAGCGACTGCTAACTCTCACATACATTAGTGATCCTTGTCTGCATCCACATAATGAGGTATCATACAGCAGTTTAAGATACATCACCTGCATGCAATAATATGAATGAATCATTGCAATGATGAATTAGTGAGAATGTGTCATGAACCAAGTATAGTGATGAACTGAATTCTATCCATTTGCGGTCCTACAGGAAAACAAACAAACCCAAGGCTAAAAGATGTTAAATGACTTGCCCAAGCTCACTTGGCTGGAAAAGTGGTAGAATTGGAACTCAAAACCCACCATTCATCCAACTCCAAATCCCAAGCTTTTCCATTAGTGTGGTACAGCCAAGACATAATCTTTCTAGGAACATGTCATTCCTCGTTAAGATATTATTATTATGGTAAGGATCCTTGGAGAAACTCACCCTAAGGACTGGGTACCTCTAAGAAAATGCTACTGTATAATGAAACTTTCTTTGGTCACCAGTCTGTCCTGCAGAATAGGAAAAACTTATAGCCTTAAACATGAGCCTGGTTGATGCACATTCATTGGAATACTGCAGTTTGAATTGAAGTGTTAATGCCACGATGGACACACTGCTGTCTGAATGTCTGTTAGTTGTATGTATGTTTTGTAAGCACTCAGTAAGAGTCAGGACAAAACTCAGCTGGTCTCATTTGAGAAGAAGCCCAACGTGCATCCCATAGGGTCAGCCTAAGGAAGAGGAACTTCTCTGGGTCCCTGCCACTGCTCTCCTACCTGCTGGGATGTTATAAAATGTTGAGATGGCACCATCAGTATGAGCATTATTCTGCTTAGAATTGTGAGAAACTGTAACCCTGAACTCCTCACTTCATCACTCCCCTTCCCTTTCTTCCCCACTGGGTCTGGGGCGAATGGGAGGCAGAAGGAAAGCTGTCTTGGGATTTATCCATGCTGTGAGTCTAGCTCTCTGTGCAAACTCCCATTAGTGTAGAAGAAAAAGAACCTGCTTTATTTCTATCACAGGAATGAGTAAATTAGTTTTTAAACAGCTGAATGCAACATCGATTCAGTCACTAGCTCACCAGGTGTCTAAAGAGAATGGATGAGTCTTTAGATATCAGTAACAACAAATGGCTCTTCATGCACTTGTAAGAGACGCCACTAGAAGGTGTCTGCAACCTAGCAATTGCTAAAGTCCACTTGAGACATCTGTCACTTGAAAGAGCCAGTCTAAGGGACGTGCTCCATGTCAGTTTCACTACATCCTCTAAGCACCATCTGTATATTAATTCAGGCTTCCAGGAAGCAGCACACTAATGTTTTTGAGCTCCCTAAAGAAAGGTCTAGCAGGAGAGAAGACTGAGTGTTATGCCTTTGAAAGTCTTGAGAGTTGATACAGCAAAGGGTGATTTTGCAAGTGTTTTTTGTATCTTTTGTATGTCTATTTCTGAAAGTGTCACTCAATAACATTTCCTGAAATTCTTTACTAGGAAAAAGCTTCTTTGATGGGATTAATTTATTAATTCTCGTGACAAATCTTTATTGAATGTCTGTTGTGTGCCAGGAGCTGGGCTAGATATTGGAGCACAGGTAAACTAGTATGCTTTCTTTTATTTGATGTAAGCACTATGTAACCCAAGGTGTATTCAGTTTTGCTCTATCTGGCAGGAGCACCAAACTCCATTGTGTGTTCAAGTATATTGACTGCTTCTCTCCAAGTAGAGCTCTTTTATACACTTCTCATTTTTATTATTGATTAAAAGTATATTATAAAGAGATATATTCTCATAAAAATTTTCATATAGTACTGAAAAAGGTAAGTGGTCTGTACTTCACATATCCTCCAATTCCACACCTAGGTGTGGACACTATTACCTGTGTGTTGTATATTATCCAGCTACTAAACACACACACACACACACACACACACACACACACACGCATACCAAGAGCAAGGAGAGTGGAACGGTCCACTCTGGGTGTAGACAATCAGGAGGTGCACTGTTAGAAGAGAATTGTAAAAAATAATGAAGCCTCCTTAAAGTCAGTCTACTTTTTATTAGCACCATACACCAGCAGTTTTAAACAATGTCAGGGGTAAAATACTCCTCCTTATGCGGCGGAGTGCTCTCACCAGCTCACCTTCCCCATTGATATAACACTGAACACACGCACACACATAGCAAATGCATATGTATACACATATCTATGCAGGCAAATGTATATGTATTTGAACAACATATGCTTTGTAAAATATAAATGGAATAACATGCATTACTCTTGCAGTACTTTTATGTTAATTTATATTGGATTACTTTCCACAACATTTCTTACATATCTAGTTCTTTCTTTCTTTTTTTTAATTGATTGATAATCATTTTACAATGTTTTGTTAAATTCCAGTGTAGAGCACAATTTTTCAGTTATACATGAACATATATATATTCATTGTCACATTTTTTTCTCTGTGAGCTGCCATAAGATCTTGTGTATATTTCCCTGTGCTATACAGTATAATCTTGTTTATCTATTCTACAATTTTAAAATCCCGTCTATCCCTTCCCATCCTCCACCCCCTTGGCAACCACAAGTTTGTATTCTATGTCTATGAGTCTATTTCTGTTTTGTATTTATGCTTTGTTTTTGTTTGTTTGTTTGTTTTTGTTTTTTAGATTCCACATATGAGCGATCTCATATGGTATTTTTATTTCTCTTTCTGGCTTACTTCACTTAGAATGACATTCTCCAGGAGCATCCATGTTGCTGCAAATGGCATTATGTTGTCGGTTTTTATGGCTGAGTAGTATTCCATTGTATAAATATACCACATCTTCTTTATCCAGTCACCTGTTGATGGACATTTAGGCTGTTTCCATGTTTTGGCTATTGTAAATAGTGCTGCTATGAACATTGGGGTGCAGGTGTCATCCTGAAGTAGGGTTCCTTCTGGATACAAGCCCAGGAGTGGGATTCCTGGGTCATATGGTAAGTCTATTCCTAGTCTTTTGAGGAATCTCCGCACTGTTTTCCATAGTGGCTGCACCAAACTGCATTCCCACCAGCAGTGTAGGAGGGTTCCCCTTTCTCCACAGCCTCTCCAGCATTTGTCATTTGTGGATTTTTGAATGACGGCCATTCTGACTGGTGTGAGGTGATACCTCATTGTAGTTTTGATTTGCATTTCTCTGATAATTAGTGATATTGAACATTTTTTTCATGTGCTTGTTGATCATTTGTATGTCTTCCTTGGAGAATTGCTTGTTCAGGTCTTTTGCCCATTTTTGGATTGTGTTGTTTGGTTGTTTCTTATTAAGTCGTATGAGCTGCTTATATATTCTGGAGATCAAGCCTTTGTCGGTTTCATTTGCAAAGATTTTCTCCCATTCCATAGGTTGTCTTTTTGTTTTACTTATGGTTTCCTTTGCTGTGCAGAAGCTTGTAAGTTTCATTAGGTCCCATTTGTTTATTCTTGCTTTTATTTCTTCTAGGAGAAGATTTTTGAGATGTATGTCTCAAAAAAACTTCTAGGAGGTTTATTGTATCTTGTCTTATGTTTAAGTCTTTGATCCATTTTGAGTTGATTTTTGTATATGGTGTAAGGGAGTGTTCTAGCTTCATTGTTTTACATGCTGCTGTCCAGTTTTCCCAACACCATTTGCTGAAGAGACTGTCTTTATTCCATTGTATATTCTTGCCTCCTTTGTCAAAGATGAGTTGACCAAAAGTTTGTGGGTTCATTTCTGGGCTCTCTATTCTGTTCCATTGGTCTATATGTCTGTTTTTGTACCAATACCATGCTGTCTTGATGACTGTAGCTCTATAGTATTGTCTGAACTCTGGGAGAATTATTCCTCCAGCCTCTTTCTTTCTCTTCAGTAATGCTTTGGCAATTCTAGGTCTTTGATGGTTCCATATGAATTTTATTATGATTTGTTCTAGTTCTGTGAAATATGTCCTGGGTAATTGGATAGGGATTGCATTAAATCTGCAGATTGCCTTGGGGAGTGTGACCATTTTAACAATATTGATTTTCCAATCCAAGAGCATGGGATATCTTTCCGTTTTTTAAAGTCTTCTTTAATTTCCTTCATCAATGGTTTATAGTTTTCTGTGTATAATTCTTTCACCTCCTTGGTTAGATTTATTCCCAGATATTTTATTACTTTGGGTGCTATTTTAAAGGGGATTGTTTCTTTACTTTCTTTTTCTGTTGATTCATCGTTAGTGTAAAGAAATGCAACCAATTTTTGAACGTTAATCTTGTAACCTGCTACCTTACTGAATTCTTCGATCAGCTCTAGTAGTTTTTGTGTGGACCTTTTAGGGTTTTCTATATATAGTAACATGTCATCGGCATATAGTGACACTTTTACCTCTTCTTTTCCAATTTGGATCCCTTTTATTTCTCTCTCTTGCCTGATTGCTGTGGCTAGGACTTCCAGGACTATGTTGAATAGGAGTGGTGATAGTGGGCATCCTTGTCTTGTCCCAGATTTTAGTGGGAAGCTTTTGAGTTTTTCACCATTGAGTACTATGCTGGCTGAAGGTTTGTCATATATAGCTTTTATTATGTTGAGATATGTTCCCTCTATACCCACTTTGGTGAGAGTTTTTATCATAAATGGGTGTTGAATTTTATCAAATGCTTTTTCTGCATCTATTGAGATGCTTATGTGGTTTTTGTCCTTTCTCTTATTGATGTGATGTATTACATTGATTGATTTGTGTATGTTGAACCACCCTTGTGTCCCTGGGATGAACCCCACTTAGTCATGATGTATAATCTTTTTTATGTGTTGTTGGATTCTATTTGCTAATATTTTGGTGAGGATTTTGGCATCTATGTTCATCAGTGATATTGGCCTATAATTCTCTTTTTTGGTAGTGTCTTTGCCTGGTTTTAGTATCATGGTGATGGTGGCTTCATAGAATGAGTTTGGGAGTATTCCCTCCTTTTCAATCATCTGGAAGAGTTTGAGAAGGACTGGTATGAGTTCTTCTTTGTATGTTTGGTAGAACTTCCCGGTGAAACCGTCTGGTCCTGGACTTTTATTTGTAGGGAGGTTTTTAATTGCCATTTCTATTTCAATTACTCTTGCAGTACTTTTATGTTAATTTATATTGGGTTACTTTCCACAGCATTTCTTACATATCCAGTTCTTTCTTAATGACTGTCATGTATTCTGTGATATGAATGTGTCATTAATTTTTATGCAAGCCTCCTGTGTTTTCACTATTAGCGTGATAAATAGATGAGTTTTGCTAATCCAGACTGACCGTCTTTTTCTTTTATTATATGTATCTATCTCATTTACATTTATTTTTTATAATATATATTTGTTGCACTTAATTTTATCACAATATGTATTTGGTTATAGCAGATCTATGTTTTCCATTTATATTGTTGCCTTAAACTTTTTTTGGCTCTTTGTTCTGTGCATTCTTTGTTTTGCTTTGTCTTCCCACTTATGATAATATTTGAAACTTTGATAGTTAAATCCCTTTCTTGTTTTATCAATGTTGGACAGTTTTACACCTCATCATGAAAAAAGAGGAAAATTTATATTTCATACTTACTTCCAGTTTCTTCCCCTCATCTCACTTTTTTTTTCTTTTTTTGTATTACCAAAATTTATAACTTATACATAACTAAGCTCTGGAAACGTAATTACACACTCAGTGGTCACCAACAGTCCTTTCATCCGTGGCTTTCCTCGTCATGATATGACTTCCGATATTTTTTAGGAAGGGCTCATAAGTGATATGTTATCAGATTCTTTGCATTATTAAAACTATCTTTACATAAAGCATATATTTTTTGGGCCACACATTTTCCCCATCAAAATTCTGTAGATATTGTTTCATCCACTACTTGTACTGAATGTTGGTTTGGAGAAGGCTCAGGTAAGCCATCTTCTCCTTTGGGAAACATACTTTTAGGGTTGTTTTTTTTTTATTCTTGAAATTCATTGTCTCCACTAAGATATGGCCCGAATTTGAGACTGTATTTTTTCTTGAACAAAAATTCTATTTTCTGCAGATTTTAATCAGTGGATTAATATTTTCCATTATTTCAGAAAAAATTTTCTTTTTTTGTTATCTTTGAATATTTGTTCTGTTCTCCACTTTAGGAATCTCAGCTATACACTGATGAACCTCTCACGCATTTGTCATCTTCTCTATACTCCATCTCATTTTTTAAAAATTCTTTTTCATTTCTTTTTGTGTAAGTTCCTCCAGCTACACCTCTACTTCTGTACCCCTAGCTGTGTTTTCAGTATTGTCTGTTCTTCTTGCTGCCCCTAATGTGACTTTCATTCCTATGCTTTTATTGTTACCTTAAATTTTTTCCAATGCTACTTCAGTTTATATTTTATTTTTGTTTGTTGTTTCACACTCTAATCTTTGATTGTCTGATTTCCTTTCTTTTCTCTCTCTGTCTCTTCCCAAACAAACTAAGTTCTCCTTCCTTAAAATAGGGTTAAGTATATGACATTTTCTTCTCTTTTCTGAAGTGATTCTTTTTCTGAATAGTTTTTTTTTTAATCTGCTGTCATTTGGTAGATTTGTTTCTTACTTGTTAGGTGCTATCTTTACATGGGTCCCATTTTGCATTCTTTATGCTAATAGGAGGAGGAGACAGGTCTACACAGGAGGATGGTAATAGGGGAAGCCATGAATGTCAATCTGGGGAATGTCTTCTCAGAACTCTTTTCAGATTTTCCTTCTGGCCGGAAGGCACATCTCTCTTCAGTTTTCTGCTCTTCCTCATTTGGGGAGAGTAGATCACCCAAATGGGAGGTCACTGTGTCTCCAAGTAGAGCCTCCAGCATACTATTAATTGTTTAAACATTTTTCTTTATTATTGAGCAATTATTGTTATTCTTTATAAGAAATTCAAACAGTACTAAATGATGTATGTTGAGAAACAAGTCTACCTCCACACTCAACCCTTTCCCCTGAGGTAACCACTCTTACCAGTTTTGTGTGTATCATTCTGGATCAAGAGTCTTACACGTATATACCTGTAAAAAAGTATACACATGCTTGAATTTTCTTACTTAGCAATATAGACTGGCAGTTTTCCATATTGGCATCCATCATTCTACGTCAGTCTTGCTAATTTAAGACTCCCACTCAGGGCATACTGAATAATTCAGGTTGTCCTGGCCAGCCCGTGATTTCTGACAAGATGAGGGAATAGTTTCTTTCCTTTTTGTTTCTTCCATGTGTTCTGCCACTTTAAGGGTTGCTTGAGTTGTCAGGATCCCCTGAAGGCTTAGTTAGGAAGGAGGGCAGAGCCAGGAGGGGTCTTGTTTGTTGAAGGTGAAAGAACAATCAGTAGTTCCTGCTCATGCCTATGTCTGCCTGACCTTAAAGTACAGGACTAGGAGAAACAAGGCTGGGGCAACTTGATTAAACAGGTATTAAAATGGGAGAGAAAGTTCTGTAAGTGAAAATGATATTCCAGGTATCTTCGTTTTCTCCCTCGTTCCCCTTCCTATGACAAGGATGAAAACCCTGGAGATACCAAAGTGTGTTCTGTTTTGGCCTGTCGGAAGGTTGGCTTATACAGCTGGCTTCACTCCGTACTTAAAATGTTTTCCATAAAAACAATATAGTTATATCTGAGATTGGAACAAAAAATAAGTTAACAACATTAGATGGATTAAACAAACAGATTCGAGAAGGGTTGAGATAAACCACTGACAGTTTTAACCTTAGTGAGAGAGATTGTTCAAACACAACTCTTGACTCTGACCTCCCAACTCGTTATATATTATCTTCCATTCAGGAAGACAAACAGAAATTTCTCCAGGGGTTTGTTTGGAATGCCTTCCCTGGGGAGTTACGACTCTTCCCTGTGGTGCTTTCAACTGGAGTAGAATCCAGCATCCGCAGGGTCTCCCTGCAACTCCCCTACACAGCCACTATGTACTGCAGATCTGCTGGTTACAGTGGGAGTGGGGGAAGGGCCTTTTTAAAAAGTCTTTCTTATTAAATGTTCTTATTACATGCCTAGCACTGTGCTGAGCATCTTATATGCATCTCGCTTAATTTTCACAAACAGTATCATGAAGAAGGTAGACTCATATTCCTAGGATAAAATTCTGACTCTGCCAATTCTAATTCTTTGCAAGATCATGTGACTTCTCTCTGCCTCTATTTTCTCATGCACAACATGGGGAATAGTGATAGCACCCACCTTGGAGGACTGTGGTGTGGATTAAAGGAGGCATTGCAAGGAAAGCTCCCAACAGGGTACCAGGGATCTGGTCAGCACTTGTAAAATGTCTGATTACATTCGTATTATTACTCTTATTACTACTCCCATTTTACAAACGAAGAAACTGGGGCCCACAGAGGGAGTGTCTTTTGCCATGTCACCTAGTCAATCAAGTGAAGCCAGTACCCAAACCTGGGTCTGACTGACTGCACAGACTGAGCTTTTAAACACAGGGCTCTCTGGCCTTATCATCATACCAACATTGAAGCTCAAATGTGGGGCTCAAAGCTCTTTGGGGATACCATGTGCTCTAACAAGACAAAGTGCTTTTGAACTTCCACATTTAATAGATGCATTCCTGAAAATTGTATTCATGTTGAATCCTGTTTTTCCTTGGCTTTCATTATATGAATAATTTTATGATGGTGCCATTCTCTCTTGCTCAGTATTTTCATTTAAAGACTCATAAACACGTTTGAATCCTAGTTTACTCTCTGGAATCTTTATTGTTCCTTGAGAGTTTTCATCCATTTACTACAAAATTAAGCCTCGGCTAGAATAACTGTTTATTGAATGCCATTAGGAATCTTGCTGATATGTGTCCTTTCATCCATTACTGAGTGCATTCCTAAAATCTTTTGCTTAGAATAAAAGATTGCTTTGTGTGAGTCCAGGTTGATTTTTACGTAAGAGAGTTGTTTTTGGTCTGCTTTTCAGAAGAGTGCAATTACATATGGAGATAAGATGATAGCTTTTGTTATCTTAAAATCTTTCTTAGAAGATTAAATCTGTTTTAGAATCCCAAAGTAAAGGGGAAGCAGAGTTGATTCTTATTGTTTGTGGTAGTTATAGTCTCTGCAAACACTGAATTAGTGCATATTGAATCATTGCTCCTAGGGGAAATATGGGGTTATGTTCCTGTGAGACTCTGGTCACAACATTTTCATCTGATCAATATATAATCTTGTTTTATGTGTCTGTCTGCTTAAAAACACCTTATTTAATATATGCTGTTGACTCATTAGCATTGAACTCATGGTCAACAGCAGTGAACAAAGATTATCTGACATGTGTATTTTCTCCTTAAGGCACATCACAGCCTTATTGTGCTTGGGAACACCAGAGAGTACTTCAGCATTACTCTTGGGGGCCACTTTAAACAGGGAAATTACCAATGAAAAGGACAAAGATGCGAAAACCTTGGCGCTAAATATCTCATGAGAAGGACACTTGCTTGCAAGTAGAAAGCTGAAACAAGAATGCAGAGCATTGCCTTGTTCGACCTCAGTCCAGAGCACGGATGTGTCTGGCAACTCAAAGTTTCCACTGCTCTGTGTGTGTACAGAAATAACTGTGAAAGTGCCCCAAGTAGTGAGGTTGAGGTTACAAACAAATGTTAACAAGTAAGACAATTCTCAAATATGGAATTTGCAAATAATGAGGAACAATTGTATTTTACTTTCAAAATGTCCCTTTTTGCTCATTTTCAGGTTTTAATTTAGGAACTATGGTAGATTGTTTGTGTTTACAGCCTCCACATTGGTCTGCCAGCATCAGGCTGTCTGCCCTCTAACTCTTGGTCCCCTCCTACTTTAATTCCAGACTTAACCATGTGACTTGGCTTAGCCAATGGGATGTTAACAAACTTGGTGCAAGTAGAAGCTGGAAAAGCACATGTGCATTTCCTCTTGGATCCCTGCCACTATCTGAGAACATGCTGGGCTGGCCCATAAGAGGGGTGTGAGAGATACGTGGAGGAGAGCAGAGCTGCCTCATACAAAGCCATTTAGACCAGCTGGTCCACTAGCTGATCACAGATGCATGAGAGAGCTCAGCTAAGATAAGCCAAACCTAACTCGAATCAGCCAGTCCCCCGACTCAATCCATAGACCATGAGAAATAATCAATAGTTTTTGTCTTAAGCCACTGTGTTTGAAGATCGTTTGTTATGCACCATTAACTAACTGATACAGAGACTTGAGCATCTTGAGTTTTCATTTGAGGACTTTAGCATTCTAGACCTTTTAGAAGAGCATCAGGCAGCTACTTCAGTGGAAGGTCAATGCCTGCCTGTCTGTCATGTGGAAGGTAGAAAGTGAGATCAACCATTTCATCATAGACCAGGGGAGAAAGAAGGAAAATAATAATCAGGAGGGAAGGGCATTAGACTGGTGTAGAACTGAGAGGATAGTTTTTCACATCTGCCTTCCCAGGTCTTGATGAGTAGCTTCCAATTCTTTTAATTTAACTTTGGCTTGGTTAAAATGTGACTTTTTTTCCTCTTACTGGTAAAGGTGGTTATTTTATTTTGCACTGAAAGGAAAAAAAGAAAAAAAGAAGCAGCCAGGGAAAAGGAGGGGTAGAGGTGGAAAGAAGGTAGTAAATTATGTACAGAAAATAATTTCTCTTGTTTCAGTCTCAGAATATGAAGGTACATTCACAAGGGGTGCAATACATCAATGAACTACAATGTGTTCCTCTAGAAAAGCTACTGGCCCCAAGGCATAGTGCAAGTTACACTTAAGAATGCCATAAAGCTTTTAAAAGTCACATTTTGAATCAAAATAATTTTCTTATAAAATATTAATTCTCAAAATGAGTTGTAAAACATGAACACAAAAGAGCTTAGATGATTTTTTTTTTTTCCCTGACGATAAAGCTAAAATTTCTTGGGGAAAATTACAGCTACTAGAAGGTAGTTCTCAGAGTCAATGAGTGAAAATATGATTCTGAAATTCCCTCAGATTCTATTCAGTCTTTCAGTTCAGTAACTGGGAAGGTATCAGGCTCTGCCCTCGGCACTCTGGGGGTCTCTAGGCTGTCAGAGGAAACTCTCAAAACACAATTGGAGCTCAATGTGCAACTTGAAGGTAAGTCATCACCCTTTGGTTGGTCTGAACTTACTTCCTGGACACTGGCTCTTAAAAGTGAAAAGACATCTGAGCTAAAGATACAAATCAGAGGCAATTATTTTAAAATGCAGAAAAAAACCTACTCATTGAAGGACAGCGCTGAGTGGAGCTAAGAATTCTGTAAAGTAATTAATAACTGAAAATTACCTTACAGAAATTTATGCTAATCTAGTACTTTGTAGCTAATGTAAAAAGAATCAGTTCGCTGATTTATAGATTTTACTGTTGGGATTTTTGGTCTAACACATAGTGATTTTTTGACATATCCCAGTGATAACATGGGTCTCTGGAGTCAGATTCCTTGGGTTCAAATCTTTACCATTTACAAAATCAGTAATTTTAGGTAAGCTTCTTGACCGCTCTTGTGCCTCAATTTCCTCATCTGTAAAATGGAGATAATAATTATTACCTGCTTCATAAATTTACTGTGTAAATTAAGTGAGAGGATATATGTAAGGGGTCATTCTATGTCGGCTATTAATAAGTATACATTAGTGTCAACTAGGAAACCCAGGCCTTCATCTGACATTTCCCAAATCCATTCCCTGACCTATTCTGAGCATTGGTTTCAGGTCTGCCAACATTCATTCCCTCCTGTTCCTTTCCCCAATAGTGCATGGATTTAGCCATTACCATGAGAGTGCTTTCCCACTAGGAACACTGTCTTCCCATGAAACGTAGTATCAACATAAGTACTTCCGGATTTGGCTGACTACACCGAATTCAGCTCGTTTGTGTGGGAGACTAGATGAAATGAGGACAGATTTGCCTCGAGACTTCAGAGAACCCCAACCCCAGGCTCCTGCTGAACCCTGTAATGCCGCTGTCCTGTCCCCCCAGACCCATCACCTCCCATCTCAACGTCCCTGCTCTTCTGCTACAACCTGGAAATTCCCTGAGTCTGAGAAGGTCCTGCCCTGTGGAGGCTGGTCCTGGCAATGATACTTTCTGAGGCTATTTAAAGCATTTGTTGACATTCTTGTTGGACGGCTAGATGCTGTACTTAAATGTAACTGACCTGCAACTATTGCATATTTGCTCAGTCATATTTTCCCTACATTAAAAAACCTCCTTATTTACAGCTCTAAATCTCGGGGGATTTCCTGCTCCACCCTAGGAAATCCAATGCACCTGGTGAGCTCTGAGACCCAAATACACCCGAGTCAACTGAATTTACATCCTTGTTTTCCTCCTAACTCTTTTTCCAAATCTGCTTAAATGTAGTTTTGTCCAGAGCCTCTCGTATCTCCCTTGCAGACTCTCTGAGCCACCCCTGGATTGACTGTCAATAGATCAATTCTCATCTTGCCTTATTCAACTCATGTGCTCTCTCGAGCTACTGCTACACAAACACACAAAGTGTGGGAGGTCACGGGGGATAAGAAATAATTTAGAGTCCACGATGAGCTGTGCTTTGGAAAGACCTGACTGCAGCTGACCCAGCCTCCAGCCATAATTCCACATCGCCATCCACACTGACCTTCATCAATCTTTCCTCTTCCAATTAGTCCTCTCCCCTAAAGAACAGTGACTTGCTCACAGTTACATGGCATCTAGTAACAAAGTTAATTAGGAGTTAGGTCTCCCAGTAGTATGTACACCTTTTCTTAGGAAGAAATTCCTTCTGTTTCCAGAAAATGGGGTTTGAAACAAAGCAAAACAGAAACTGCTGTGATTGAGCATAACGCTCTGTGAGACGGAGCTCTGCATGCGGTGTGCATGGGAGAGATAGACTGAGGCGGACTGGGTACTATTATTTAAATAATAATAACAACAATAATGGCTAACATTTATTAAGCATGTACAATATGCCATGTGTTGTGGCAAGAGATTTCCATATTTTATCTCATTTTGATTCCCATGACAACCCTATTGCTCGTTAAAAGTGCTATATACTTCGCATGTGCTCGATAAATAAAAAAGAATATAGCTGTAACAGGGTAATATTTTCAAAATATTAAGCCAGTGCATTTTCATTTTTTTCCTGCTTAGTGCCTGGCGGCCATTCCCCCCTCAGTTGTGTCTGGGAAAAGGAGGCAGGGCTGTGGGCTGTGCGTTGTGGGTGTACAGGAAGGGCAGGGATGAAAAGGATGAGGGAGTGGAAATCCTCTTCCTTCCATCCCTGGAGTTGTGGGAAGAAAGGGATGAAATCCAGGGAAGACTTGGTGGCACGTGGGTCCTGACCGTGCTTGCTCTGGCCGGAGCCCCAGGGCATGTGTGAATGTGTGTTTACGGGTGAGGGAGCACGTTTAGGTGGAGGTACAAGTTGGGAGCAGAAGAGATCCTAGTGAAATGCCCTGTATGGCACTCGTGCATAAGACTACTTTGCAGAGTGAACCACAACCTGGGGCTGCCAGCCTGTGAGGCAGACAGAAGGCCTGAGTGAGAACTCTAGAGCCGGAATGGGATGGGATAAGTGCACAAGTTCTGTAGTCAGCAGTGATAACTGGCTATCTCCCAACTTTTAATTCCTTTGTCTTCCTAAGTAATGGAATCCTACTTTGGGGGCAGAATTTCACCCAGTTGAAAGTCTATATTGCACCTAGATATGGCCATAAAACTCAATTATGGACGATGAAATTTAAGCAAAAGTTTGAGTGAAACTTCTGGGATGGCTCCTTAAAGGAAGCTGACCTGTCAGAGAGACACTCCCCATCCTTCTTGTTATTACTTGGAAGCAGGACAAAATGGCTGGAACTTCAGTTGGCACTCTGTAACATGAGGTAATCTTGAGCATAGAAGAAGCAGGCCTGGCAAAAGAGAAGACATATGGGAAGCCTCGGTCCTGATGATTTCGTGGAGATACAAACCCTGGACTGTCTACCTCTAGATTGTTTTTAAGTGAGATAAATGTAATCTTAAGAGATATTCAGAGTCTGCTTAGAGTCAGACTGCAGAGATTGTAGGAGCAGATGGGAGTGAGGAGATGGATTCACAGTGGTTGGAGTGAAATGAAACTGCAGCGAAGGATTATGAGGCTGGCTGCTTAGTCTGAGGATTGAATGGGCGTCACAGCCAGGTTTCAAGGGTTCACAGTTCCAGCAAAGGCCCAGCTGAGTCCAAGTCAGCTGAGAAGATCCACTAGCCCCTGATTTAGCCAAGAGAACAGACCAAAACATGAAGGACAGACACCACTGTTGGATGGCAGGAGGCCACCTGCAACCAGGTAGAAGAGGCGACCAGAGGAGCCAGTAGATAGGACAGAACATGCCAGATGGACCTTAATTGCCCAGGAAGCTTGCCAGAGGCTGGCTTTCACTGTGGGGAGGGGAAACAGGAGGGAGTAAGATGCTGCAAGATTGGGTGTTAATCTGGAAGAGACTGAGTTTACTAAAGGAACAGCTCTAAGTGTTGTATTGGGCTGATTGTTTCTGGATTGGATTAAATTTGGCTTTTTTTTTTTCCTCCCTTGCTACCTGGTTGATAATGGAAGTTGTGAGGAGGATCAGATGAGACATAGGAATAGAAGAGGTACTAGCTACGTTTGTCTTACAGATGTAATCATAGTGCCTGAATTGGCTTTACCACGGACATGACTATTTTAATCCCCATTTTACAGATGAGGACACTGAAGCTTGGAGAAATTCAGTCACTTTAAAGTCACATGGCTATTAATTATGTTCATATCTAACCCATTTCAGGTTTGGGGCTCTATCTCCTGCAATCCAAGACAGAAGGACTGGGGAGCTGCCACAGCCACAGTTTACTTGTTCTGTGTGTTCAGTGTTGGGTAGCTGATCAAACTGCAACTCAACTTCTTAGCTTTTCCAATTTCCAGACTCCTTTCTGCTAGATCATGAGGCATTTAGGAACTGAGTGATTTCGATCTGACTCCAAAATATACCAGCATATGGATATTACTCTATCATTCTTGGCTACTGAGACTGTCAGTATATAACTGATTTTTGAAATGAAAGCCCAAAGCCTATAGATTTACACATAAAGTGGCAAAACTGAGTCTAATAGATTTAAGGGCACTGATTCACCAGGGAGCATCTAAAAGGAGATGAGAATGGCCGAACTTTAAAGTCTGATCTTGGACCCTTGAGCGAGTCTTCATAGTTATATTATCATTCATTCCTGCACTCATTCACTCATTCATCCAATATTTTTGAATGTCTGTAACAAGCCAGGCACAGACTGAGTGGGGAAGAAAATAACTGGGAATAGCTAGGTAGGACTGACCTCTCAATGCTCTGTTGTCCTTTTTTTTTTTTTTTTTTTTTTGTCTAAAACCTTTCCTACCTCAAATACTTCAATTATTCCAGAAAACTCTATTTAACTAGAGGCCATCTAAAACACAAACATCTTGTAAACCTAAAATGTCTGGGGTAAGGAAGAAGATGCAAGGCGTGTATGTGTAGCTCCTCCCAAAGGATTGATACCTTTCATTTGCTAGTTTCTAGAGTTTAGTTCTGCTAGCTATTGATACAGTTTATGTTTATGATGTCTCTATCTAGCTATGTGTATCTATAAAAATGTGAAATGAGCATTCCCTTTGACGAAGCAATTCCACTTTTAGGAATTTGTCCTCATGGATATACTTGAACATGTGCTGAAAGATTTATGTATATTCACAGTAGCATTGTGTCAAATAAGAGAAGTCTGGAAACAACCTACATGCCCAGGAATATGAAACTGATGGACTGGATTATAGTATAAAGTGGAATACTCTGCAGCCTTTAACAAGACTGAAGTACAAGTGTCGACCTACTTCTGTAGATCTAACATGAAACAATTCCAGCATCCATTGTTAAGTGAGGAAGTTCAAGGAATAGAAGTATGAATATAATGCTACGATTTCAGTAGTAGTCCATTGGATGGAAAAATTATAGAGGAAATCAAAATGAAAGAAAATATTTCTTCCTCCTAATTGTCAATAGACATGTGCTAGGAGAGAAATCCTGAAATTGTGCAATTTGCCCTGAGTGTGAGTCTAAAAGGCAAACTGGCTCCTTAGAATGACACAGGTATTTGCATTTAGCCGAAAGGTTTACTGCTTGTGACGTAGCTGACGTGAGCAGGGGTTTAGATCGGGAGCCAGAGAGACCCCTGTCGGGTGAGTGCCATACACTGTCCTTGCTTTTTCTTGGATGAGGCAGGAAGGGGTCTGGGGAAAGCAGAATGGAGTTAAAATTGGGAATCCAAGGAGGGGAAGGGGACAGGGAGGAGCAGTAGAAAGGCTTGAGATGAAAGCTGTGGCTCTGGAGGGTAGGCGGGGCACAGCCTTTCTTCCTCAATTCTTTCTGTTTTCTTTCCCTCGTATTTTGTCAGTGGGGAAATCTCCCGGTGGAGAAGTGCAGCCCCATCACCCACAGTTGGAGACGACGGGCTGAAGGAGGGAGAGGAAGGGAGCTGTGGCTCCGCACCAGAGCTAACTAGACAGCTTCTCCAAGAGGGCGGGCCCCAGGGGTCCCTGTGGTCCCAGCCATCTCTATTTTCCTGACATTAGGAATTCATTAATCATTCAATTGGACAGATTCGTGGTGGGCAAACAGCTCTGTGTCACCATTTCCCTTGTGAACAGAGTATGAGCAGAATTAAATATTTGTAAAAGTAGGTGACAGATGGGCTGTTTGGAACAGTCTCATTTATGGTCATTAAAAGGGGCCTTTTGAAACAGAGCACCTGGGATGTTGATGGTCCCTTTCCAGGAAGGAATTGTAAACCCCACACTATCCAGTGTCGGGTTCCGTATGTTTCCCCAGAATCCCACGTGGCTTTTCCCCACCTCCCCCCACCAGGCCCTGGGTCTCCCCTCCCATGAGAATGTAGCCACCATGAACCCTGCTTTCTTCCTCTCCCCATCTCAGTCCTATCAGGGACTCACCCTGCATGTCTGTGGTCCTTCACTGCTGGGGAGCACTTTTTAGTTCTTGGGGAACAGATTCTGGGGTGATGTGGCCCTAACCTCAGATGGAGTGATACATAGCCACCTCTGCCTTAACCTGGCCCATTCCTGAGTCTTCTCTCCTTTCTAATTTTGTTTTAAAAGTAAAATACTAAAGCAAACTTTTTTTTGATATTTTTAATTGCTGTTTTTATTTTATTTTTAAATTGAAGTATAGTTGATTTACAATATTGTGTTAGTTTCAGGTATATAGCAAAGTGATCCAGTTATATATATATGTGTACTATATGCAGGTTATTTTCCGTTACAGGTTATTACAAGCTATTGAATATAGTTCTCTGTACTATACAGTAAATCTTTGTTGCTTATCTATTTTATGTATAGTACTATGTATCTGTTAATCCTATACACCTAATTTATCCCTCCCCTACTCCCTTCCCCTTTGGTAACCATAAGTTTGTTTTCTATGTTTTCTGTTTCTGTTTTGTAAATAAGTGCATTTGGTTCCTTTTATTAGATTCCACATGTAAATGATATCATATGGTATTTGCCTTTTTCTGCCTGACTGACTTCACTTAGTATGATAATCTGTAGGTCCATCCATGTTGCTGCAAATGGCAATATTTTGTCCTCTTATGGCTGAATAATATTCCACTGTATATGTACCACATTTTCTTTACCCAGTCATCTGTTGATGGACAGTTAGGTTGCTTTCATGTCTTGGCTATTGTATACAGTGCTGCTGAGAACATTGGGGTGCATGTATCTTTTTGAATTAGAATTCTTGTCTTTTTTGTATATATGCCCAGGAATGGGATTGCTGGATCATATGGTAAATCTTCTGCCCATTTTTTTGATTGGGTTATTTGTTTTTTTGATATTGAGTTGTATGAGCTGTTTGTATATTTAGGAAATTAAACCCCTTGTTGGTTGCATCATTTGCAAATATTTTCTCCCATTCCGTAGGTTGTCATTTTGTTTTGCTTATGGTTTCCTTTGCTGTGCAAAAGCTTTTAAGTTTGATTCAGTCCCATTTGCTTATTTTTACTTTCATTTCTTTTGCCTTGGGAGACTGATCTAAGGAAATATTGCTACAGTTTTTGTCAGAGAAAGTTTTGCCTATGTTCTCTTCCAGGAGTTTTACGGTGTCATATCATATTTAGGTCTTTAAGCCATTTTGAGTTTATTTTTGTTTATGACATGAGGGAGTGTTCTAACTTCATTGATTTATATGTGGCTGTTCAGTTTTCCCAACACCATTTGCTGAAGAGACTGTCTTCTCTCTGTTGTATATTCATGCCTCCTAAAGTGAAAATATTGGTATGTGTTTCATGTGCAGAAACTATCACCAGCTCTCATGAAGGCTGACATGCATTAGGCACTGAGGGCCTAGGGATGCCGCCATCCTGGAATCTGCCTGTCACACTGCAGTGGAGGCCTAACCCTGTCCTCTGCACATCTGGGCCCCAAGTACCAGAGTCGTAAAGTGCCTTCCGAGGTTGCACAGCCGGGCCTCCTCATGGCTAAACTTGAAGCCATTTTTCTTGATTCTGCAGGGGCGGTTGTTCCCTCACTGTGTAGACACTGATTAGGTGAGTGAGAAGAGGCTGGTTTTCAAAGGAAAAAGGAGAGGCTCTACTTTGGAGTTTCTCCCCTTCTGTGGTGACTTAGTGCCCTGGAAGGGTCAGGCCCGAGAATGCTAAGTCCCCACAAACTTTGAGGACATGGGCATTTCATCTCTCTCTTACCCTAGGGCGGTCCCTTCCCAGAGCCTTCAGCCACAAATGTCACACTAGCACCCTGCAACACTCCTCCCCTCCTGCATCTACTTGTCCCTGCCCTGGGCCCGGGTCTCTCAGGTCCAGCACTCTCTCCAACAACCCCCAAAGCCTCCACCACTTCTGGAGTGAGGCGCTTTCCACACCCTGACTCCATGTGTGAGTAGATCTCATGTGTGCGTCCTCTTTCCCCAGTCAGCTTCAAAGAACACAAAAGTCCTCCTTGAAAAGGGCAATGAGGTCTGATGAAGAATGAATGCTGTGAGCTTCACAGGGGCCTCCTAGGGCTGGAAAGTTACTGTTGGAAGTGTGCCTTGACCTCCTGCCCCATGACACCTGCTTTCCCCTGGCTCTGGTATTCAGGGGTCCCCCTGAGGCACGTGGGTCAGGCAGCAGAAGGTTCCAGGGAATGTTTGTATGGAGATGTGCTGCTTAGAAGCACTCGGGGCAGCAGGAAACGGGGCTGATGCGCTAATCCAGAGCATGAAGGCAGGCAGGCCAGGCACGGGGCATCTCCCAGGGACACTCCTGGTGGTAGGAAATTTTGGCTGTTTTGGGTGAGCAGAACCACAGAACATGGAACCAGGAACCAGGTCACGGTTCAGAGTTTCTGCCAAACTCCTGTCTTCTTAGCGTCACAGAATCTTAGTGTAAGGGAAGACTGCGGAGAACAAGACCCTGTCTCTTGCTCAGTGTTCCGCATCCCTGTCCTGCTCCCTCAGCATCTGCTCGTCCACTTCCAGTGGCAGGTATCTCACTGCCCAGGAAGGAAGTGCATCCCACATTGGAGCCCTCTGCTGCTATCAGCTGAAATTGATCTCCTCGTGACTTCTAAGTGATCCAAGGCCTACTCATGGAATAACACCGAACAGTCTCATGTATTTTCCAGATAATAACACTTCAAATATCCAAAAGGAGGAACCAGCTTCCTCCCTGTCTACCTCCATCCCAAAGTCTCCTCTAGGCTTTATGTTTTTAGTCTCTTAGACACTCATGTTTGGACTTACTCCCTTTATCAAGAGAGTATCACATAGTGGACAAAGTGTAGGCTTTCGTTCAAACAATGGTTCTAATCTAGGTTCTACCAGTATATTAATCTTGGAACCTCAGCACTGTCATCTGAAAATGAGGATAAAGCATGATGGGGGAGTTATTATTATGCAAGCTCATTCATTCTCAACTGGTTCAGGTTATTCTGTTACAGGCATGTGAGTGCTCTGTCTCACTCCTATGGTGTCCAGTGTGACTTCGAAGAAAACCAAGAAAGATGTTGACCACATGCTGGGTGGTTTCCAGTGAAGTGAGGTTCCCATGAAATTTCTCTCAGGAACTGGCCAGCATGGTCTCTGAGGATGGAGATGGGTGCTACTCTGTTGAGTGGAGGCTCTCTGTTTTAATGCTCAAATGGTCCCTTTCGTGGTACTCCATCTCTCAACCATTCCTGCGTAGAGACTCCTTTGTCTTCTTGGACAACTTCTCTTTGATCAACTCCCAGAATCCTAGGCACAAGAATTCAAATCAGTGGAAAGCTAGTTTACCTCTCAAAGAGTGGGGTGTGGTGGGGCTTAAACTTCATACCTACCCAATGCAGTAAGGAAAAGAAAAACAAAACAAAACTAGTGTGTTTCTATATTAAAATAGTCTGAATCTTCATCACCATCCACAGTGTGAGCCATGTCCATTTCTGAACTTCGAGACTTTCGCTCCAAGCTGGTTTCTGCCATTCCACCTAGGAATTGCTGCATTTAGAGGAGATGGACTGTTTCTAGAATCATTTGCTGAGCAGTCTAGAATTCTTAGTTCTGATACTGTCAACTATAGATCAAAATATTTAGGAGAGATGTAGGGAAGAACTTCTCAATGATGCCAGTACCTATGGGCATCAGTACCCTCAGGATTTTGGGAACTCTATCCAGAGAGCCTAGAGAATGGGCTGGGAGTAATCTGATCATTTAGTTCAGGTGTAGTTCTGTTCTGAGCTGGGAGGATAGATTAGATCTGTGTTTTCCAAAACGTGGTATGGTTTGCATCCAATGAAGAGCATATAAGATAATTCTAGGTGATATGTGGATCAACATTTCTTATTTTAATATTAATATTCTAATTTTAATTAATTAAATAAACATCCCAACTTAAAGTGTCTTTTAAAAAAGTATACCCAGCATATCTCAGCTCTAATTTTACGGCTATTATTGCTTAGGCTAGGGCTAAAGAAAAGCAAATCAATGTAGAGTTCATTTGAGGAAAATATTAAACCCATTAAATTACAGGTATTATGCAGCCATGGCAAAATTCCCAAAGGTGGAGCTCAGATGACAGAGGCTGGGGAGACACCACCCTCAGGGACAGAGCTCCCGTCCTTGTCTCTTGCTGCCATGACCTTTGTAAGAGTTTCAACACAATCTAGATCTTTAAGGTCTTTTTCTTCCACCTGCTGTCGGCGTGACGGGAGAGATTTCGCGGGCTAATGTGATTTTCAGGTATTTGGTGTGGAGGCCCCGCGGCCCGACCTGGGTAATGAAGAGTTCATCTCCCTGTCGGCTGAGGCTGCTCGCCATCCGCGCGTGATGCGCGGCCACTGATGAAGATGGAGTGGCTGGGCCGGCGGTGTTATTAATGCCAGTGCTGGATCTGTGAGCATCTGCAAGTGAAACAGAGTGAGATGCCCTTCACTTAAGCCCATGAGGACAATGAAAGCCAGTGTACCGCTTGGCTGGGAGCCAGAGGTGGGCCTGTTGTCACAGTAAAGAAATTCATTAGGGAAGATCTTGTACCAAGGACTGGAGAGAAAAAGAAAGAGGGTGGGAGAGGGTGTTGATTGAGCGACAGCAAATTAAAACTTTGTCCCTTGCTCTGGGATACACATAGGTCCCTGCTTCTACAGATTTATGACACAGAGGCCCCAGAGGGGCTTCTGAATGCCTATGATCCAGCCATACCACACCCCCATCCAAGCCATGGGCTGGATTCCTTTCTAGAGTTGGAAGGGCTGCCATGACACCTAGTGCAGACAGAAGAACTCTGAATGGGAGGATGTGCTGCGGGAAGAGGATGAAGGTCTCTAAAGTCCAGTACAGACAGTGAGATGATGGTCTGGGGTACCAGATACCTGGTACAAAGTTTGCAAATTTAAAGGGGCAAGGCAGGTCACATAACTTGAAGTGGGCCAGCAGTATGTGGCAAGAAGTGGAGACCCCTGCAGTCTAGGAGCCCCATGCTCCATTTAAGGGGGCAGCCACTCTGGGCACCAGACATTGTTTTGATGAGGAAATCCTAGTCCTTGTTTCTAGATCTCTGAGGTTTCAAGAGAAGCTATATGTGAATATTTTAAAAATATACAAAACTCCCTGATTTAAAAACATTTAACTTAAATTTCTAAAAAAATTTATTTAATATTTTTTAAAAATCAGAAAGAAAAAGAAAACACCAGACTGATAAAACTGATGATCTGGGTTTGGCCTGTGGGCCTCTGTGGTGAGCAGAATAATGCCCTTCCCTCTAAAGATATCTATGTCCTAATTCCCAGGAACTGTGAATGTGTTATGTTACATGGCAAAGGAGAATTAAGGTTGCAGATGGAATTAAGTAGCTAATCAGCTGACCTTGAGATGGGAAGATTAACTTGGATAATCCTGGTGGTCCCAATGTAATCACAATTGTCCTTAAAAGTGGACAGAGGAGGCTGAAGAGTTGGTGTCTGAGTGATAAAATACGAGAATGAATCAGTGCAATGTTGTTGCTTTGAAGATGGAAGGGGGCAACCAGTTAAGGAGTGTGGGAAGCCTCTGAAAGGTGGAAAGGTCAAGGAAATGGATTCTCCCCTAGAGCCTCCCGGGAGCAAATCAGCCCTGCTGACACCTTGGTTTTCATCCAGTAAGATGCATTTCAGACTTTTCAACTACATAACTGTAAAATGATAAATTTATGTTGTTTAAGCCATCAAATTTGTGATAATTCGTAACAGCAGCAAAAGGAAACTAACACAGCCTCTATTTTCAAACTCCCAATCTACAGACTGAATGGGAGAAAGGTAATACAGTGAAAGCGGGGAAACATGTAGATCTCTGTTTGCCCTTTGTAATAACGAGGGAGAGGTGAAGAGAACGACTGCTAGGCGTGGCTGCTTGAATTCCTTAGTGACCGTTTTAATAAAAATACCTGCCCCGTTGACCACATGCATCTGATCTTTTACTTCTGAGACATCCAGCTCTGTTCTTGGGGCACTTTGGGGCAAAGATCCAGGGGCTTCCCAGGTCGGTATACCTGGTTCACCATGGCCTCAGTGCTCACCAATAATCTGTGGGATCGGCTGTATTTCTTAGCCTCCTTGGCAGTTGGGTTGGGGCCACATGGCCAATGGGATGTGAACAAAAGTGATGGAGGGTACTTCCAGGCCTAGTCCCTCAATAAACCCATGTAATCTCCAGCTCCTCTCTTTCCCTGGCTATGGTGAGGCCTTGTGTTCCAGATTATTTAGCTACAAGGTGGAGGAGGACTGTCCCACCTGTGTCATGAGCAAGAAATCAACTTTTGTTTTGTTGAACCACTAGGTTTTAGAATTGTCTGTGGCAACATACTGATCAGTTGCTGAATCCGAAATGGACAAGACAAGATGGAGGAGTGAATGTGGAAAGATAAGTGAGCTGGAACCCAGGAGAGAAGACGTGTGATGGTTCAGAGGGGAACCATGGTTTCCCAAGTGTGATCTGGAAACCACTAATGGGAACTGAGTATGTGAAGGTGGCAAACAGAAGAAGAACATTTTACAAATTTTAAGGCAAGGATTTATTTTATTTTATTCAACATGTATGTCTACCCTGTAATTTCACAGATATTTTTTGCTTAGGAGTCAATCAGAACTAGGCTTAAAACATATTAAATAACAAATATACAAGTAGTACATAGGGGTGGAACAAAAATATGAAGGTGGCATTTAAATAACTGAAATTTAGGGACCATGAAAATAAGCCATAAGAAAGTAAAGGAAGCTTGTAGTATATATCTGAAAAAAATAGATAGTTGCCATGGCTTTTGCTATGGGAAAGCACATATTTAGCTCTAAAATCCTAGGAATTAAGGGGGATCTAAAATGATCAGCTCCTTGTTGCCTTTATAATGATGTCCAACTTCCTTGGCCTGGCATTCAAGACCTTTTAGATGGCTAATATCTACAGCAGCTTAACTTGCCAGTTAAATTTCTGTTAGCCATTGTACGTGATTCTACTGCTAAATTCCACCCCATTTGTGAGCCATAACTCAAATCCTGTCTCCACAAAGCTTTACCTTATTACTCCCCAGTAAAAATAATCTTACCCTCTTGAAAGGTCTTAGATCACCTATTCCTGGCACCAGCCAGACACAGTCTTGAGGTAGAGTTATTTGTATAAGCATCCTGCCTTCCCATTTAAATTGTGAGCTCCTGGACAAGACTGATCCTGTTCTTCCAATATTTGTTTGACTCTTTCGTGCTCCCTGATAATTTTCAGTAATACACAATCAACATACTGGTAGTAATTTTTTATTGTAAAACATCTGTTTCTCGTGCTTCAGAGCTTTTCAAAGCACAAGCCAGGAATTGCTGGAGATACGAGAATCGAGCTGTCCTATGACATGAGGATAATTTAATGAGCTTTCTGTTTGAAGAAGCTTCCAGGCTTCAATGAAGATATCTATTGGGAGTGTCATGAGGTTTGCTGCTACCTGGCTTATTATAATGGTCACGCTGGTGAAATGTTTTCGGGCAGGATGTCAAAAGTTATGGTAGCTGCTGAAGCAGGTAGACTTCAAAATTCAATTATAGAATTTGATTTCTCTCTTATCTAATAGTCAAAGCAAGCCAGCTTTCCTTGGCATGGTTATCCAGGAACCAAGGCTCCTTTCATCGTGTGGCTCAGCCATTCTCTAAGCTGTGTCATCAGCTCCATCCAACTGGCAGAAGATGAGAGGTTGTGAATCGGGTATTCCCACTTTTAAAGAACTCTGGTTAGGAAAGGACATACCTAATTCCAACTCACAGTCCACGGGTGAAAACTAGTCACATGGCCCCATCTAGATGTCAAGGGGCTGGGAAATGTGGTCCCTAGGTGCTTCTCATCAAACTTTTAATTACGGATTGGAGAGTATGGACTCTGTGTGGAGCACTGGCACGCAGCTGGGTCAGCCCACCAGCTGTCTTCCGAGTTAGGCCACCACTTAATTTGATTTACAAGGAAATGTGGGAGAGTTTGGGAAATAACTGGAACTACAGAGGAAAACAATGGACGAAGATAACCTGAGAAATAGTTGAAATGGAGACAAAGCCCGTCCAGGTCCCTAAACGACTGTCTCCATCTTTTTAGGTGATAGAGACCCAGCACAGGTGCTGGAGCCCAGATATGCAAAATTCTGCAATGAGGAAAAGTGGGTGGAGGGCGGCTCTTCTAATCTGTGTGCTTCGGAGAGTCATTTTGGGATTCTGGCCCAGTGGAGGCGTCAAGTTGCCAGGCACTTCCGTCTGGACTGCTGGCCAGTTTATGGTGCTTTCCTGACCACCGGACTTGGGAGAGAAGAACCAAAAGTACTGGCTTTTAGGTAGAACAGTATCTTTTTTTCACTACATTTTCTCCTGTTCTCTTATTTGAACTTTATAATAATTTGATGTCATAGGGAATATTGTCATTTAGTAGACTAGAAAGTGAGTCATGGAAATGGCCCAGTCTCTCACAGGAGTGTCTGAGTCAGGACCAGACCCTTGATTTTCTGACTCTAAATTCACGGCCCAGGTGGGTATAGCTCAGTGGTAGCGTGCAAGCTTAGCATGCATGAGGTCCTGAGTTCAATCCCCAGTACTTTCATTTAAAAAAAAAATGGAGCTAGATTCAAGGTCCATTTCATTGCAACACAAAATCCCCCCTGGGAAACAGTTGGCTTTAGGTAAAAAGGAGAAATAGGTCAATTCTGTCCTTCAGTCTTGCAGATTCTTTTTTCTGTGACCTTTTGCCCTCTCAGATATCAGTTCCCTAATTTCAGTTGACTTGCTCTGATCCCCTGATCCCCTTGGTTGTGCTAACTTCTGTCTCCCCCAGAGGCATTGGCATCTCTTTCTAGGCCAAATATAAAGAGATGTGGCTCTATTAGCGGGGGTCCTGTGGGAGGATGTTGGGGAGCATGAAGGCCTGTTCCAGCACCTGTGAAACACAAGTAAATAATCACACGCTCCATAAAGTCAGTTCCAGCCCCAGCCAGCATTGCAGTGACCATCGCTTCTTGCCAGAGCATAAATCACACACGTCAGAGTTTACAGCTGCAAAGGATTTTAGAAATCACCCAATCTAGCTATTTATGTTTGGGTGGTAAATATATGAGGACTTGACAAGACGGTCACTCCCACCAGCGATCAGAACAATGTAATTAAAATGAGAAGACCAAGTTTTCCTCTGTCAGGTTGACAAAAACAAAACCATATCCAGTATTAGCAGGAATGTGGGAGAATTGTCTCTCTAATACACTGTTGTATGACTATGGATTGGTAACAACTTTTGGGGTTATTTTGGCACGTTTCAAAGCAAAACTTGAAATAATTAAAAAAATTAAAAAGTAATTTGAAAAGTCTAAATTTAAATAGCAAAAAAAATTAAAAGCAAAAATTAAATGGCTATAGCGACTTCACATGCAAAGATCCCTATATCCACAGAGGTGCACAAAATTATGCATTCATGTATAATCATGAAAAAAATGGAGAAAACAAATATTTTGGCAGAGGAAGTGCTGAATTAATTATATAAAAAAAATCTATATTGTGGGTTTTGTGTAGCTGTTGAAAAGAATGATTTAGAAGTGTATAATGGTACCGCTGCTTTGGAAAATACTTGGTAGTTCCTCAAAAAAGTTAAACGGAGAGTTGCTATATGACTCAGAAGGATATAACCAAGAGTACTGACAATCTATGTCCACACAAAACTTGCACACAAATGTTCATAGCAGCGTTATTCATAAGAGCCCCCAAATGTAAACAAACCAAACATCATTCAACTAATGGATGGATAAGCAAAAGGTGGTATATCCATACAATGGAATATTATTCAGCCATAAACAGCAATGAAGCACTGATTCATGCCACAGTGTGGATGAAATTTGAAAACATTATGCTACGTGAAAAAAGCCAGACACAAAAGGGGACGGATTGTAGGATTCTAGTCATATGAAATGTTCAGAGGATGCAAATCCACAGAGAGAAAAAGTCTATGGATGGTTTCCAGGGGCTGAGGAGAGGGAAGCAATGGGGGGCAGGGTGACTGCTAATGAATACAGACAGAGCTCCTCAGGATGGGGATGGAAACATCCTGGAATTAGAACTTTGTGAGTCATGTGGCAACTCTTTGTGAACGATACACTGAAAGCCACTGAGTCATAAACTTTAAAATTGAGTTTAATAGTTTGTGAACTATATCTTAAAAAAAAAAGATCTGTCTCTCTGATATAGAAGCGTGTTTCTGATACATTGTAGATTCAAGAACAAGTTGTTGAACAATAGATAGCTTATTTTTTTTAATCATGTAACAAAACAAACTGTATCAGTTATGGTCCAACCAGAAAAATTAAAAGCCCTAAAAATATTTAAAAAGAGAGAATTTAATGCAGGGAATTGATTGCAAAGGAAAGAGCACCCCTACATTGGAAAGACAGAGAGAGGAGACAGTAATACCAGAGTCACTGTGTGGAGGGTCTGTCCCATGGAAGCTGAGGGGAATTGCAGCCACTACAGAGATGCCACAGGAAGCAGGGCGATGGGGAGAAATACCCTCCCTTTCTCTCCTCCTCCCATTGTTTGGTCTCCCTCCCATCATAAGCTATTGGTCATATTTACGCAGAAGCCAGGGGGAAAGAGAGCCTGGGAAATGTAGTTTCCTGCAGTACAGAACAGAGCAGGAGAGGCACAGAGAGTGGCTATGAAAGCAAATAGGCAGTTGACCTACACACTGTATCCCTTTTGCAACCAGCCGCCTGTTCTCATCTTCCTGTCATGAGGTATGAGTCATATAAACCAAAAATGTCCTCACCCTCTCAACAAGGGGAGGCCCAGAGCCCCATCGTTGTCATTGTCCACTTTGAGCGCATAATTTCCAGTAGGTACAATCCTTCCCAAAGGTCTGGATGTGACTTCTCATAGTCTGGTGGTCTCTCAACTTAATTAGAAAGTTAAATGCTGCTGACGCTTAGCATCAAAAATAAGGGATGAGAAAAGAAAAGAGAGAGAAAAAGAATCTATCAATAGAAACATAACAAAATATTCATAGCTGCTAAAGTCCTCATTTCTGTACCTGGCATAAGAGGATAGTTGATATTTACCATTTCTTCCTCCTGCCGCCTGTCCCCAGTCACCTTGCTCTTAGCCAGCACTCTACTTCTTGGGGTTTTTGACCCGGTGGGGTGATAAAATCACAATTCCTGGAGGCTCTGAGTCCTTAGTGGCCATGCCTTTATTGGACTGCCCTATTCTTCTACTGATTTTTATTTGGAAGTCAGAAGAGGCATCTAAGATTATCCCTGGGCTCCAGTGATGGCCTCTTTGCCCCCACTGTGAAGTAGCAACCCAAGTTCCCCTTGACAATTGAAATTAACCCCATTCTCTTTTGATCCAGTGACTTGAGGTAATCCCACTAGCTAGCTGGCAGGCAGTCTCCTCTTCCTCTTCCCTGTGGAAGCCATCATCTCTTGGGAGCACATCCAAGATTGCAGGGACAGGAAACACATCTCTGAGAATGGGTATATAGCAAATGGGGCCAGTCCTCATCCCTCAGTCCCCAGACCTGGGTGTTCTGACTGCAGGAGAAAGAGCTCAGACCATTTATTGCAGTTTAAAGCATATATTGCATCCTCTAGGACAGAACCCAGCCTCACAGGGTGTGGTCTCCCATCTGGCACTGTGGCTGGGTCTATAACAAGCCATTCTGTCAGACCAGTCACTGTGGGTCTGTGCCAAGGACAGTGAATTCCAAGAGTGTGAAGCCACTGCTGCGCCTCCTTCACTATAAAATATATTACTTGCTCAGAATGTTGTGTGAGACACCCGTCATGATAAACGAGGTGTTCCCTAAATCCATGGACAATGGCGCTGACAGAGATGCGCGAAGCTCTTTAGACCGGGGAAGTTTGGCATCTTCATGTAATTGAACGTCAGCAGTTGAGTCCAAGGCTCAGTCAACCAATCAAGGAAACAGCTATTTCTAGCTGCCTGAGCTAGAGCATTGTCTGGACTTTTGAGTGAGTGTATCCTTATTGACAAATTCAGCCTCAGCTAATTTTATTTTCTATTCTTAGGCTGTTACCCTTAAAATCTGCTGGCACAGCCGTTCTTATGAGCTCCTGCTCATAAGAAATAGCAAGAGCTTGTACTTCCTTTGGTGGATAGGATGTCTTTTCCCAGAATACACCTTGCAATTCTCCCCCTACAGTACAGTGGGGTCGGATTCTACTTACAGGTCCAGAGGCAGTAAGAGCTAATAGGAGTGGGTCTTGAGGAGAACAGTGTCCCATTGCAAAAGTTGCCTAAGATAAGATCATTACATTATATTACAGTGACTTTAAGCAAGAGAAGGCTAGTTTCCAGAGATGGAGGAAGACAGTCTGCCTCCACGGGAAAGGGGGGTTCAGAGGGCTTTGCCAGTTCAAGGTTCTAAGCATTGTCAAACCATCCAAATGTCCCCTTCTCAAGGCTCAGGATCCCACTTCTTCTCAACTAATAATCTGACTTTAATATATGAGACGCGGCTAGGTTTTGTACCCAGTTTACAATGCTATTCTGTAATGTGCACTATTTGATTGGGGCCAGGTCTTCAGGCGTGTCTACCCCATGGCTACTGGAAATAAGAGCTTCTTTTAAAGACGGCAAAGCAGCTCAATGGTTTGCTGCACCTGTGCCCGAGCTTATAGTTTCCTTTCTGTAAGCTCTCACCACCTTTAGAAGCAGCAGGCCACTTAATAGCTTACACCAGTCCAGTGCAGGAGTTATTTGATTTTCCAAAATTTTGTCTTAACTGGCACATTATCCCAGGCAACCTTCAGGTAATTAAGTGAAGATGTTCCCCTGCATGCCAGCTATTACTTCCATCTACAAGGAGATTATCACTATATTATGCTCTAACAGGTGAGCAATGCAAAGCAGAATTCTATTTTGAGAAATCTGTTTTTTTAAAAACCATTCCAAGAACTATATCAACTAGGAGAATAAGGTACTTCTCTGATACTTAAGAGAGAGGAATCTACAGTAAGTTGCCTATGCTTAATACTATTGAACTGCACACTTAGAAATGGTCAAGATGATTATCTGAGTGAATCTAGTACCAAGAATTGGCTTTAGGAGATGGAAGAACAGAGAAGCAAATGGAAGGTCTTGAGATCATCCAGTGATTAGCAACAGAGGAAGCTGCCCCCATCCCTCTGTTAGAGGAAAGGGTAGAGAAGACAAGCTGTCAGAATCAGGGTCATACTCTGGAGCTGAACTTGGTGCCTGTCATGTGAGCTCTGATGCTGTGGAGGAGATGCCATAGGATGCAGAGGAAGGCTTCTTCCTGCCTCCAACCCTCCAGTTTTCCACCAGTGCCTTCACTGGCAGAGCTGACCAGGTGCCCACAGATACAGAAGCAGAGTAGGGGAGGGACCCTCAGGAGGCTGACCTGTAACACACAGCTCTCTGCAGGTATGTATAAATGTACAGAAAAAAGTCTGGAAGCATATATGCCAATAACAAAGTGGACTGCATCTCTCAGGAGTGCGCAGTGACCCCAGATGGCCCCTCCCTTGGAGCAACTCATGCCTTTGAGGAGAGTGTCCCCGAGGGAAATGGATGCAGGCAGCCAAAAGGAAGTGGTGGGCGGGACTGGACTCTCTATCAAATAGGTCATGACACCCTGTCTTCTGTGACCCAGCTCTGCCCCAGGAGGAGCAGAGCGGCCACCCAGCAAAGCCCAAAGCAGAAAAGGAAGGCGGCTCTGCTGAATGGTGAGGGGTGGTTTTACGGGAGTGGAGGCTGGGAAAAGGGTGAGTGCTGGAAAGCAGGGAAGAGGGGAGGGCCGAATTCAGTACGGCCCCTGCGAGTGTGGAGACAGGCAGCAGGGGAGGCGGGGCAGGAGTGTGGAAGCTCAGAATGTTTTGGCCTGCCTTCTGTTTGACTATGTCACTTCAGTGCGGTCACTTCAGTCTGGCAGCCCACAGTGCTTTTTACAGCATCACTAATCAAATATTCTATTGGATCGATGCAGGGCAGCCACAAAGCTAACCTCCTTGGGGAGCTGGATGCATCACTGTCGTCCAACTGGTGCTTTCCTGCCAAGCAGGCACAAGTCTGGCCACAAAGTCTTGGTTATGTCATGACCCAGACACAACCACAGCGACAGTGGACGGTGGCGAAGGAGCGCCTGTCAACCCCAGCCTTCTTTCTGCAGAGATCAGCACTCTGCCTTCACTGAATTAACATAAATATTCATTTTCTGATGTAACAATGAGGCAATTGCTTAAGCAGAATACATTTTTTTTTGGTGGCTCTTTGTCGGCTATAGTTAAAGGGTCAAGGGCAAGGCAACCCTCAAGTACTTTGCATTTCTGGGCGGGGAGGAGGTGGGGAGGGAGTCCGATCACTTGGACAGGCCTGTGGGATCCCTCCAGGGGCTTAATTACTATGGCCTCACGCTCTGTGGCTGGCCTGGAGCTGAGGGGAGCACAGACGCTTGCAAGGTCTGGATGTGTGCCTTCCCATCCTAGCCCCAGTTGAAGGGGGAGCGGCTGGTCCCTGGGCCCTAGGAAGACCAGGGGAGGCCTGGCTCAGCCTCCCCCAGGCCCACAGTGCTGGGCAACCAAGGCGGGCCACCGAGGCCTGCCCATCTGCCACCCGCCTTGGTTTTAATGAAAACTGCCCACGTGCTGCTGCACATTCCTAATTATCTGCTCCGGCCTGGCCGGCTGACGTGTTTATTTTGTGGCTGCCAGACTGGTGGAGAGGGTCCTTTCATAAAGAATTACACCCCTTTCAAGTTGAGTTTCCTTCTCCCCCATCATTTGTTTTCCCAAACATTTCAGGATTAATTGAACACTCTTCCCCCTTCCAACCAAAACACATGCTCGCCTTCCCTGTGCAATATGGCAGTCTTGGCGTTTGATCATCTCGGTCTGCTCTCATGTCTGAGTCCCCAGTGCTGACAGAAGACTGGTCTCAAGTAACCTCTGGCTGCCGTGTTGGAGAAAATTGAGTTTCATTTCAAATTAGCCTCTTCAGTTTCTGTCTCTGAAAAGCTCATTTTCTCTAAATCTGGGTTTGGATATCTTCAGGCTCACCTCAAGCATGAGACCGCATATCTTTCCCTCGTCTTTTTAATTATAAGGATGGGTCTGGAAGCTTCATACAATATGTCATGAGTAAGGAAAGAAGGGGGTGAGAGTCAGCTCTGGGCAGACTTTAAAAGCATCAAGTAAGATTGTTCTTCTCTGACATGATTTCTCTATTAAGACTCCACAGGAAAAAAGAGAGCTAGGAATTAAAATGATTGTCTTCTTTATTTCTACTGTTGCACTCCTCATTTTAAAAACAGAGACAAAAACTCTTGATCAACTCCATTATCATCCTCTTTCTCCATCAAGGGTTGCTTAATAATCTGGGATGCTCAGAAGAGTCCCCTGGGGTTTAAAATTTTACCCACGTGTATAGTCAGAATAACAGCCTCCCAGAGATGTCTGTGTCCTGATCCCTAGGACCTGTAGCCCTCCCTCTGAGTAAGATTTTGAGGTGTGCAGTTGTCCGGGATTATCCAGGTGGGCCCCAAAATGTAACTGCTGGGGTCTTTATTTATTTTTTCAATTCTTACTTTTTATTGAAGTGTGGTCAGTTTACAATGTTAATTTCAGGTGTACAGCAAAGCGATTCAATTATACGTATTCATACATACATACATATTTTCAGCTTCTTTTCCATTACAGCTCCTTGCAAGAACTGAATATAGTTCCCTTGCTGTACAGTAGATCTTTGTTGTTCGTCTATTTTATACATATATATGTCTATCTATTAATCCCAAAGGACACAGGGGTCTTTAAAAGTGGAAAAGAGAGGCAGAAGAGAGAGTGAGAGGGAGATGTAACCACGGAAGAAAGGATAGGAGAGAAGCAATGTTGCTGGCTTTGAAGATGGATGAAGGGGGCCTTTAGAAGCTGGAAAAGGTAAGAAAACAGTTTTTCCCTGGAATCCCTAGAAAGAAATAGAGCTCTGCTGACACCTTGAGTGTAGTCCAGTGAGACCCTGTAGGACTTCTGACCTGCAGAACTGGGAGATAAATGTGATGTTTTTATGGTCATTTGTTCCAGCAGGAGGAAACTAACACATCATGTAAATTTACTCCACTCTCTTTAAATCTGAATTTGGAGAGGTGGTCCCCAGCAGCACCAGGTTGAAGAGCTCTGCGGGTGATTCTCCTGCAGCGGGATTGCGTGCCACAGCTGTGCTGTCCCCACGGCCTCACGCCTCCTCGCTCCTGGGCCCACTGCAGTCTGGCTGCTGTTCCCACCAATCTCTATACACCAGCCTCTTGTTGACGAATCCAGTGGACGATTCTCCCTCCATATGTTACTCAATATTTGACATCACTGGCCATTTCCAAGCTGGAACCAGTCCCTCCCTTGTCCTCTCGGACACCACTCATCTGTTTTCCCTCTTACCTCTCTGGTCAGCCATGTGCCTCTCCTGGCTACTGCTTTTCTTCAGCCTAGTCCTTAATGCTGATGCTGTGAGGGTTCCACCCTAGGGTCTAGTCTCTCCTCACTCTGTATACTAGTCCTGGGGTGTTTCATCTATCGCTCTGGCTTCTAGAGAGTGATGAATACCTAACTTAAATCTTTTGCCTAATTGTCTTTCCCAACTTTCAAAGCCATATATTCACCAGTCTACTTCAAACTCAGTATGTCCAACACCAAGCCCATTTCCCCACCTTAATTCCCTTCCTCCGTATGTGGCATTATTATCCCTGCAGCAACCAAAGCCAGAAACCTGGGGATCATCCTGTCTCCTCCCCCTCCACCACCTCCCCCTCTCCTAAGTCTAATTAATCATGTCTCTCCATCCACTCAGTAGCATCCTGGTTCAGGCTACTTTGATTTCTCCATGAATTATTGCAATGGCCAAAGCCACCTCTCAAAAATAAAGTCGTCACTCTATGTAAATCACTTTAACATCTCCCTCATCCTCAGGATTAAACTGCAAGCTTTTCACTTGTCTTCAAGACACACTGCCACTTTGTTACTGTTTTCCTAACATCGCCCCTTCCCTACCATATCCTGACCCCGACCCCTGACGCTCTGCCCCAGCCATCATGAGCTACTGCAGTCATTTCAATTCACCCTGCCTCCTCTTGTCCCAGATTTTGCATACGCTGGTCTCTCTTCCTAAAATACTCTTCTCACTCTGAGACTAGCTACGTCTTGCCTATGCATCAGTCTTGGCTTAGCTGTTGCCAAGGACCTTGGTCATTGTTTGGCTATGTTCACACTTCCTTTAGCATCTTGATTGACTTCAGGAGAATTAACCCTTTTTTCTTTTGGGTATCCTTGGCTAGATGGTAAACTGAGATGTCTACCTCTTATCATAGAACCTAAATTGAGTTAGCTCCTTTCTCTCATGCTCCTGATAGAGTAGATGAGCTGTGACCTATGCTGATCAGTCAGATGCTTTTATCCGGGGCTTTGAATCTTGTATAAATAGTGCTGGGGATGAAAGACATTGGAATTCCTCCACACCAGGGCAGGGCTCTGACTGGACTGTTCTGGCCCAGACACCCTGCCTGTGTTCCTATTTCCCAACAATTCAAAACTGCCCTGATTTCTGTCTCTTCTAAGCCTAATTCTCCAGCTCTTGTATTGATTCTCTTTGTATCCAATTTCCTTATTTTTAAGTTAGAAAGAGTTGGTTTCAGTTCTTTTTCCATTTGTAAAGCATTCTTGTCTCCTTAGCCTTCCTGTGGGAGCATTCTTATCAGAGTAGTTACTTCTGTACAATGTGTTAAATTATCACTTCTCTGTTTCTCCTACTAGACCATAAACTTCTTTTTTAAATATTTTTTATTGAAGTGTAGTTGATTTACAATGTTGTGTTACTTTCAGATGTACAACAAAGTGATTCAGTTATACATATATATATATTCTTTTTCAGATTCTTTTACATTATAGGTTATTATAAGATATTGAATATAGTTCCCTGTGCTATACAGTAGACCCTTGATTATCTGTTTTACACATAGTGATGTGTATCTATAATCCCAAATTCCTAATTTATCCTTTTCTTCCTTTTCCCTTTGGTAACCATAAGTTTATTTTCGATGTATATGAGTCTGTTTCTGTTTTGTAAATAAGTTTATCTATGTATTTTTTTAGATTCCATATATATGTGGTATCATATGATAATTGTCTTTCTCTGTCTGACTTACTTCACTTAGTATGGTAATCTCTAGGTTCATCCATGTTGCTGCCAATGGCAACATTTTGTCCTTTCTATGGCTGAGTAATATTCTGTTGTATATATATGCCACATCTTTTTTATCCATTCATCTGTCAGCAGACATTTAGGTTGCTTCCATGACTTGGCAATTATAAATAGTGCTGCTATGAACATTGGGGTGTATTCCATGTATCTTTTTGAATTAGAGTTTTTGTCTTTTCTGGAGTGGGACTGCTGGATCATATGGTAAGTCTGTTTTTTAGTTTTTTAAGGAAACTTCGTACTATTTTCCATAGTGGCTGCCCCAATTTATATTCCCAACAACAGTGTAGGAAGGTTCCCTTTTCTCCACACCCTTTACAACTTTCATTATTTGTAGACTTTTTGACGATGGCCATTCTGACTGGGGTGAGGTATTGATTCGCATTTGTCTAATAATTAGTGATGTTGAGCATCTTTTCATGTGTCTGTTGGCCATCTGTATGTCTTCTTTGAAGGAATGTCTATTTAGGTCTTCTGCCCATTTTTTGATGGGATAGTTTTTGTCTTTTTGCTTTTTGATATTGAGCTGTATGAGCTGTTTGTGTATTTTGGAAATTAATACCGTGTAGGTTTGCAAATATTTTTTCCCATTCCATAGGTTTAGATTGTAAACTTCTTGAGGGCAAGGACAGTAACTTGTTTATTATTCTATACCCAGAGCAAAGCACAGTGGCTGGTACATAGTAAACATTTAATAAGCAATTGAGAAATGTGTGAGTGCAGTTTCATTCTCTGAAATGAACAGAATAAATGTGGAAAAGACTTATGATCCATTGATTCTAGTGTTTCCCAAACTATTGCCAGCTTACATAAATTATCACCAGAAAGTTCCATTAATGCTTCCTCTCCCCAGTGGCAAAACCATGCAGATAATTGTACAAAATCCAAGCCAAACTAAAATGTCAAAACAGGAACTTTATTTCTAAGAAGACAGAATAGACATACTTTTCCCTCTTCTACCACCTAAGTACAACAAAAATCCCTGGGCAAAGTTTCATAAGCAAAACCACAGTGAGCTATTACATCACGCCTTTTAGAATGGCTATTATCAAAAAGACAAGAAATAACAAGTATTAGCAAGGATATGGAGAAAAGGGAACCCTTTTGCACTCTTGTTGGGAATGTAAATTGATGCAGCCACTACAGAAAACATTACAGAGATTCCTCA
Source organism: Camelus bactrianus (assembly GCF_048773025.1). Classification (NCBI taxonomy): domain Eukaryota; kingdom Metazoa; phylum Chordata; class Mammalia; order Artiodactyla; family Camelidae; genus Camelus; species Camelus bactrianus. The sequence continues at coordinate 45,955,218 of NC_133541.1, forward strand.
AAAAGTTAAAAATCGAAGTACCATGTGATACAGCAATTCCACTTTTGGGTATCTATCCAAAGGAAATGAAATCACTGTCTTAAAGAGAAATCTACACTTCTGTGTTCATTGCAGCATTAGTCACGATGGCCAAGACCTGGAAACAACCTGAGTGTCTATCAAAGGTTGAATGGATAAAGAAAATGTGGTATGTATGTATACAATGGAACATTGTTTAGCCATTAAAAAACATGGAAGTTCTGCCGTCTGCAACAACATGAATGGACCTTGAGGGTGATATACTGAGTGAAATAAATCAGACAAAGACAAATACTATATGATCTCACTTATATGTAAAAAACCAAATTCATAGAAACAGAGATCAGATTTGGGGGATAGGGGCTGGGGAATTAGAAGGTGATCCAAAGTTACAAATGTCCAGTAATAAGATAAATAAGATCTGGGGATGTAATGTACGTGATGACTATAGTTAACCATACTGTATCATATATTTGAAAGTCGCTAAGAGAGTAGATTTTAAAAATTCTTATCACAAGAAAATAGTTGTAACTATGTGAGGTGATGGATGTTAACTAAACTTATGCTAATCATTTCACAATACATACATATATCAAATCATTACATTGTATACCTTAAAATTATAAAATGTTATGTTTCAATTATATCTCAATAAAACTGGAAAAAAAGAAAATTATGCAATAACCATAAAATGTAACAGTATACGTTAAAAGTAATGTGTAATTGATCATCAGGGAAATGCAGAACCGCAATGCAACACCACTACACACCCACCAGAAGGGCCAAAATGTAGAAGTGTTGATAAGGATGTGGAGGAACTGAAATTCTCATACATTGCTGGAGGGAGTGTAAATTGGTATAATTACCATTGAAAATGGGCAGTTTCTTTTCTAATAAAACTGAGCATATACATAACATTGTGACTCTGAATAGATGGAGAGACATGCCATGTTTGTGGATTAGAATAATGAACATAATAAAGATGTCAATGCTCCTTCAAATGATAGATTTCATACAAATTCCTATCAAAATCCCAGAAAATGTTTTATAACTGTAGATAAGATTATTCTTAAATGTATGGAAAAGAAAAGGGACTAGAATAGCTAGAAAAATTTTGGAAAAGAAATAAAATGGGAGGAATCAGTCTGCATGATTTCAAGATTTATATAACTAAAATAATCAAGATTTGCGTGGTATTGATGGAGGATAGATCCATAGATCAATGCAACAAAATTGAGAATTGTACGGCTTTTCCAACAAATAGCACCACTGGGACTTGGACATTCATAGGCAAAACAAACAAACAAACAAAAAACAAAAACAAAAACAAAAACAAGACGGAAGGAGGACCCAAGTCTCACATCTTAATATAAAAGTAAACTCAAAATGGGTTGTCATACTAAGTGAAGTAAGCCAGAAAGAGAAAGGAAAATACCATATGACATCACTTATATATGCAATCTAAAAAAATGACACGAATGGACTTATTTACAAAACAGAAACATACTCAGAGACATAGAAAACAAACTTATGGTTACCGGGGGGAGGTGGAGGGGGTGGAGGGATAATTTGGGAATTTGGGATTTGCAGATACTAACTACTATATATAAATAGATAAACGCCAAGGTCCGACTGTGTAGCACAGGGAACTGTATTCAGTACCTTGCAGTAGCCTATAATGAAAAAGACTATGAAAAAGAATATATATATGTATAATAAAAGTATAAGAAATGATATATCATGCAAATAACAATCTAAAAAAGTTGGAGTGACTATATTAATGTCAGACAAGACACACTTGAGAACAAGGAATATTACCAGCAGTAAAGGGGCATCATGCAATGAGAAAAGTATCAATTTACCAAGAAGATACAATAATCCTAATTGTGTATTCAAGATTTGTTGTAGTTTGACAAGTAACTAGTTGATTAGTTTTTTTGTGTTTTTTAAAATAGCTTTGGTTTTGTAGGCAGAGCCTAAAAGAATGAGTTTAGTCTTTATCAGATACATAAATTCACATTTATTGTTTCCTGTAATAGTTTACAAAATGAATTCCTAGTTGTTTCTCAATCAACAAAACACCCCTTGGAAGCGTGTATTCTTCAGCCGTCATACAGGGTAGGAGTCTTGGGTGAATATGGCAAATGGCTTCCGACAGGCTGGCTCCTGCTTTCTGATCCTACAAGGTCTGAGTGTTTGGAGTTATAACTCAGGCCTGGCATGAACAGTCATAAACGACCTCACACTTACTGCCCTCAGTCCCAGTTTGCAGCATGCTTTCCGCCTTCTGACTTAATGAAAAACACACCTCTGGAAACCAAAGCAATGGCCTCAGAAATTCTCTGAGCTCCTGGCCTTCCTTGAGGGCTCCTTACTGGCTGCAGGAGGACCTGGTGGGTGGATCTTCATCTGACCTTCACCTGCCGCTGGAGGTGTTTCTTCAGTGTCCTTCCTTTATGGCCTGGAGGGTCACTACCTGATTCTGATTCCTTCTATGTTTTCTCACGAGGTAAGCGCGAAGTTGTTGGCCAGTCTAACTACTGGCTTTGACCCATCTGCCAATTGTTTCTTTAAATCACAGAATAGAATATATGGAGGGGAATAAGTAACCAAAAAGATATTGGTAGATTGCTGCCATAAATAAAACCATAAGATGAAATTATCAAGAGTAAACATCAAGTCCAATATTTATATTTAAAAGATCAGTTTCATTGTAATCACCATATAGGAGGCCACTGTGAGGAATCCTGAGGAAACTAGTAGCAGGGTGACTATCTGAGAGTGAAGGTCGATTTAAAGTGAACGAGGACAAAGGGTATACGTGTACACATACATCCACACAAACCTACAGACCAGTCTTACTCATGCCAATCAGTGCAGTAATCCTAAATAAAATATGTGCAAACAGATAGCATATTAAAAGATTAATATTACATGACCAAAGGAATTTATTCCATAAATGCTAGGATGTTTCAACATTTGTATATTTATTAATGTAGATCCCATTAATGGATAGAAGTAGAAAAATCATCTGATCATTTCTATAAGCGTTGTGAAGGCTGTTGAGAAAATTCAACATCTATTCTTTATTGTTTGAGAAGTTTGAATAGAATGAGAATCAGATGTTATTCTGTTGTGCAAAACCCAGCATTATGCAAAACAGGGAAAGAGTAGACGCATTCCTATTAAAGTCAGACACAAGAAACAGACGCATTCTCACTGGTGTTACTGATCATGGTCTGGTAGTGTTCATCAGCACAATTAGAAAAGAGACAGAAATAGGTGGTTTAAAAATTGAAACAGAGTACATAAAATTATAATTTTATAATATAACTATTTGACTGAAAAATCCAAGAGAGTAAAAATTGAAATACTGTTAATAGTTAGGGAATTCAATAAGGTAACCAAACACGGATCATATATGGAAATCACTAGCTTTCAGATATATGAACTATAATCAATCAGAACAAGAGAACCTCAGAAAAAATTCAAAATGCATAAAATACTTATGAATAAACCTAACAAGAAATGTGCAAGATCTATAGAAAGAACATTTTAAATACTGGTGAGGATCACAAAAGGAGACTTGATAGTATTAGCTAAATGGTTTGAGATCATTGTACGAAGGCACAGACTGTTGAAAATACATGAATTTGAATATATGGGAAGAAGTGTGATTTTAATGCTTTCGAATATATATAATAACCCTCCCTTAGTGGTTCTCAAGAAGTAGTTTCAATAAATGTAATTAAACAAGTAAAAAAAAAAAAGGAGACTTGAACAAATGATCTGTATACTGAATAGGCAATTGTATCATCATCATCAAGATATGAATTACTCCTAAGATATGCTAAAATTATAATACACTTCCAATAAAATGCAAACTGAAGTCTTTTGGAACTAGGCAAGCTAATTCTAAAATTTATAGGGAAAAATAAATAAGAAAGCTAGGAAAATTTCAAACGAAAAAATGAGAGATTGTCTTTTACTAAATATGAAAACGTAATATTCAAAACAGTGTTAACACTAGGCCTTAAATAGACGAATGGGAAAAAAAATAGAAAGTCTAGAAATCGACCCTCACACATGGAGAAATTTATTGTGTGATAAACATGGCTTTTCCGATCAGTGGGTGGGCTGATTATTTGTTAGCGCTGAGCTCCTTTCTTAACTGTCCATGCTCTCGGATGTTCCAAAGTTGCTGGCTGAGAGCCAGTGTGCTGTGTTTCCAGATTTCCTCATCAGCTTCCTTTGGTTAGATTCTGTGAATGGGAGGCATTCGTTGGGATTGAGGAGCAAGAAGTAAGAAGGAGCCATTTTTATGTCTATGGCGCCTCTTCTTGCAGTAAGAGCGTCAGTGGCTTCACCAGCATCAGTGAGATACTGGCAGCATGACTAAAGTTTAAGTTCCTGGGTTCCTGCTTAGTGTCTGCCGTGAGATTCCATAAAAAAAAGCACTGACTGTGCTACCAACGTTTCAGCAGGGAGCACCAACTGGGGGGGTTTCCAGAGAGGGGGGTACTAGGGGCTTTGTGATCACTGGTTAATATCACTTTCTCCCTTTGTTCCTTTAGTTCAATGTCTTTGTCACTAATTCATTGCATTCAATTCTCCCTGCTTGAAATAGTGCTTTGAGATTTCCTGACAGGACATACACTGATGCCAGGAGAAAATAATAAATTATTCAATAAATGATGTTGGTGAAACTAGGTAGTCAACCTGTGAAGGATACATTACACCTTATACCAAAATACATTTCAGATGAATCAAGGATTTGAATGTAAAAGAAATAAATTATAAAAACATATAAGAAAACATGGTGGATAAAAAAAAAATCTCAGAGGGCAGGTCTTTCTAAGATGTTCCAGATAAGAAACACTTGAAAAATTTAATTCCATGAAAAATGTTGACATGTCAAAAAAAAAAAAGTCCCAGCACAAAGGAAATCAAGAAACAGGAAAAATATTAACAATGTCTATTTGTAGACAAACACCAAAACCCCAAAAGAAAAATTAGCAAAAATCATGGACAGGAAGTTTACAGACAGAATATATGAATGATTCTTTAAACAAACAAACAAACAAAACACGAATTCACTAGTGAAACCTTCTGGTCATGGGCTTTTCTTTGCTGGGAGGTTTTAATTACTGACTCGGTCTCCCTACTCATTATTGGTCTGTTGAGATTACTATTTCCTCATGATTCAGTTTTGGTAAGTAATATGCATCTAATTCATATATTTCTTCTAGGTTATCCAATTTGTTGGCTTGTAATTGTTCATAGTGGCCTCCTATGACCCATTTTACTTCTCTGGTATTAGTTGTTAATGTCTCCTCTTTCACTTCTGCTTTTATTATAATTTTTTTCTCTTTTTTCTTAGTTATACTAGCTAAAGTTTTGTCAATCTTGTTTATCCTGGAATGTGTTGGATATGTCTGTTATCTTGATTGTGGTGACGATATTGTGAGTGTTTGCAATTTGTCTACACTCATCAAATTGTATATATTAAATGTATGCAGTCCTTTGTATATCAGTTATACTTCAATGAGGCTATTAAAATACTCAGTCTCACTCATAATAAGAAAATGCACATTAAAACCTCTGTCTGTTTATCTGTCTGTCTGTCTGCCTATCTATCTATAACTGAATCATTTTGCTGTATACCTGAAACTAACACAAAATTATAAATCACCTACACTTCAATTTAAAAGAAGTGTAGGTATCATCAGTAATAGAATTGATAAGTAGTGATTTATTCATTAAAAAAATCCACAGAAGATACCATTTCTACTCATCAGATTGGCCAAAAAAAAAAAGTTGGAGAACTCACCGTGGTGACTGGTGATGGAAAATAACACCCACAAATTCTTTGATACTCTTCCTCTTCAAGAGAGGAAACTCAGTTTTCCTCCCTTTAAGTGTGGGCTGGACTCAGTGGCTCACTTCTAATGAGTAAAGTGTAGTAGACAGAATGGTTTGTGGCTTCTGAGTCCAGGTCGTGAAAGGTCGCAACAGGCATTGCTGTTTCTTACTTGCTCTCTCTCTCAGATCCCTTGCTCTGAGGAAAACCAATTGCTCTGTCATGAAGACATCCCAGGAGTCCAGTGGAGAAGTCCCCATGTGGAGCAGTCGGCGAGGATCTGAGACCTTCTGCCTCTAGACCTGTGAGTGCGACATTTTGGAAGTGGATCCCCTGCCCCAGTTAAGCCAGTTTGGGTGAGTGTGATGTTGGCCAACCTAGAGACAGTGAGGCAGAACCACCTAGCTGTGCTCTCTTAAATTCTTGTCTCACAGAAAGTGGGAGAAAATACTTGTTGTTTTCAGCTAGTACGCGTTTTGGTAATTTGTTACACAGCAATAGGTAACGAATGAACTTGCTCTGTGGTGAGTGTATGGCAACAGGCACCCTCATCAGTTGCTGGTAGGAATATAAATTGGATCAATGCCATGGAGACATAGCAGGCAATATCTATTACAGTAGAAATGTAATTCCATATCTATAAATACATCCAAAGATACACTTGCCCAGGTATGAAATGTTAATTAAACAACTCTATTGCAGTATTGTTTTTAATGGTAGACTGGAAACAATCTAAATGTGTACAGTGACTGGGACTAGTTAAATAAATATGATACATCCATACAATGGAATTCTATGCAGCTGTTAACAAATACTATTCTATAAACAAGGAACAAAACAATATGTATAGTATACTATCATTTGTGTAATGCAAAAGAAAAGGATATGCAGAGATTATCTTTGGATGGATACACAAGAGACTGATAGCAGTGGAGGAGACTGGGGACCAGGAGTGGGAGAGAACTTTTCACGATACATCTTTTTTTGGGTATCTTTTGAAAAAAAATTTCCTTTGCCATGTGCATGCATGCATTACCTATTCAAAAATTTAAAACATTGGAAAACTAAAATAGATGAAAGGTCATCCATGTTAAGAGAGTTTCTAAAGATGTAGCTGACAAAGAACTAGAAAACCTCCTACTACAATCATGATAGCTAGGATACCTTCCTGCCTGGAGTATAACTTAAGACAGTTATAACCTAAGCCATTGTATTTTCTTCTGTTTAGAAAAAGAATAAATTTATAGGAGGTAAGGGGTCTGCTTAGAGTCTAGACAGAGAGAAATTAGGTCGTGTGGATTTGTCAATATTTACCTAAACCAAGGAAGAAGGGTAGTGTTTAGCAGCTGTGAATACTTTTGTGCTAGGAGGGAATGTTTCATATGACACAAGAGCACTCGATTCTCTTGGTTTAGATTCTGTGCTCACTTGAGCAAGCTTTTGATTATTAATCAAGCTTCTCTAGGGTTTTTTTTTTTTAAACAAGAGATCCCTTTCATATTAGACACAAGTATTGTAGTCACTGTAAAAGTATAGCCCCCATTAGAAATGTTAAGAGGGCGTTTTAGTTTATACATCAATCTTTCAGGAGTTAGATTTGTGTGAATCAGGCCCAAGAGCCTGAATGGCAGTGACTGCTCTGATATGATGAGTTTCTTGACCCAAAAAACTGAGGAGCAGTGTCCGGGTAGATCCCATTTTCCTCTGAGGCCAGTGGAGTAGCCAGCCAGTCTCCCTCTTGGATACTTGAGTGTCCTCATTTTATCCGTGACAAGCATAAACAGAGCAAAAGGGAGAGCATGCTGAAGAGCTGTTCATGTGACAAATCCCTGTGTGATGTGGAGGTGTGACCCAGCTGAGAGAAGAAGGCCGAGGAAAGGTCAGCTTCCACAGTTATCACAGGGGCCTGATAATGGAAAATCATTCGCCACTGGATTCCTTGTTAGACCATTTGGAAAACCCTTCTCCTTTATAATTCAACAGAAATCTGACCTAAAATTCTTGCAGATTCTCAGAATTTCTCAGAATTTCTATAGAATATCATATGCACTATGAAACACATGTGTAATAAAAGTAAAATTGAGATTTGGATGCTGGAGCATCAGCTAAGTATCCTGACTAGCTACATGATTTCATTGCCTTACCTGTCACACCAACTTGGTGGCATTGATTCCGATTTTTTTTTTTTTTTTTTTGCCATAACCAAATGACATTAGAACAGGTGTAGGCCTTGAGAGTCACTCTGATTAGTTAAAACTGCAAATGTTAACTTGGTGATTGTGAAAAGTGAACTGACTTAAAGAGGACTGTTGGAGGCACCTTACTTAAAGAGGGTTGCTCACTGACTTAAGGGTGGGAAGGTTAACATTTGTGTCCACCCATGCACTGATCCATCCATTCACTTATCCATTTCTTTAACTTACACTTATTGAACGTCTCCTATTTGCCAACAGCTCTAGTATGTTTCGGGGTTACCTGCTGTGAGAAACAGCTGAGGGAACTTCAGATGTACTGTCAGAAAGAGAAGATTTAAAGGAGACATGGCCGCTGTCTTCAAGTGTGCGAAGAGGGAGAAGGCTTATCTTGTTTTTCCAGAGGGTACAACTAGGGAAAGTGAATAGGTGATAACGGGTGTCAGACTCGGGCATAAATTACGAAAGAAGCTTTTGACTTTGGAATGAGCTGCCCCACAATGGAATGCACTGCCTTGCAAAACAGTGATCTTCCGGCCAGTCAAGGGAACTGCCAAAGCACAGATAAGGAAGATGGGGCCCAGAAAGATTAGATGACCTGGATGAGGGTGCACGGCCAGTGAGTTTAGGGGGTCTGGCTTGGCCACCAGAATGCAAGTCAGCTCAGGCCAGTCAGCCCTTGGCAATGATTTAACTTTGTTCTTTCAACCTCAAAGCTCCATGATGTGTTGTAACATAATTTTGATGAAACACATGCTTCAAGGCTAATGTGTGGGAGTGAGTCCCTGAGCTCTCGAGCAAATACCCACATCTCAGACAGATTTTGAAGTTCTATGCTTGTGGTAAACACAGTCGTTTTTCATTATGAAAAGTAGTTAATACACAAATGAGCAAAAATTTAAGAAGTAACGAGCAAATAGGAAAGAGAACCAAGAAAGTGAAGTGCCTATCAGACAAATCCGAGTAGCACGGCGTTTCAAATTGGGGGTGGCGTAGGTCAGTAATGTGAAATTGTTTCATTGGATATTCCATGGTTTCAGCAATCTGCCGTGGGGGACTTGTTCAGGAACGAGAATGTTCTGTACTCACTCAACTGTGTTCCACAATCTCCCTTGATCTTTTTGCTCTAAATGATTTGATCAACACTGGTTATGAACAAGGAGAGAGGATCTGTAATTAAATCTTACCATTCAGATAAGAAGCAGGGGAAGGAACTGCACATTGTCTCAGGTGTGGCTTCCCAGCAGGTCCCCGCAGGCAATGGGACAACCTGGCTCCGTGAGACTGAGATGTTCCAGGTTGGTGTGATACCCAACAGGGCCTCACAGTACAGGCTCCAAGTCCAAGTTGTTTCTGCCTTTCTCTTTAAGGAAGAGGCAGCTTCCTGTCAGCTCTGGGCCTGAGGGCATTGTTTCAGAGGCAACTACTCTTCCAGTTTTCCACAGGATACCAAAGGCAGATCAGGCTTAAATATTGAAGACATAGCAGGACTGGCAGGGAATGCCCCGGCCCCCAAGGTTCCCTAACCTAGAAGCTCTCGAAGTGCACTCTCTGGACCAACAGCATCTGCACCACTTGTTAGCACTTGCTAGAACTACAGCTGGAACTTGTTAGAAACGCAAATTTCCATCCCCCTACCCCCGCCAGAGGCACTAAATGGTAAACTCTGGGGGTAGGAGGGTCTGAGCAATTAGTGTTTTAACAAGCCCTGCCAGTGTTACTGAAGCGTGCTAGAGTTTGAGGAACGATAGAAGACATTCAGGAGCTGGAAAAGTGGCTTGGGTTTAATGGTTGACTTGTTGTCCGAACTTGTCTCCCCAAGCCTCCTTCTCCCCCAAGAGGAGAGAGCTCATGAAGCCAACGGTGATCCACACCACGTCTGTCTGCATCCAGCAATCTACAGCACTTTCTGGCATTTCCTGGAACACAGAGCAGTAAGTAGAAAATGCTGCTAGATGCTTTCTGTTTGACTTCCTGAGGCCTTGCCAAGGTTTAAGTGGCACCCAGATTTTTCCTAAATGAAAAATGGAGACGTCAGCACACCCATGATAAGCCATGAACAGGGACTCTGTTTGCAGCAATCGTGCCGAGACCCCCAAACCAGCTGCTTTTTGCGTATTTCTAACCTGCCGTGCTGTCAGCACAGCACTTTGCCGGCTCCGGTTTTACTTGGGAAGCCAAAGCCCAGCCATTTATAGGGTTCTTCTTTTATAACTAGAACTCTACCAAATTAAATGTTTAGTAAGTAAAGTCACAGTTCTCTGCTTGCGTACGTGTGGGTTGTTCACCTGGAAATATCTCAGTCTCAGTCACTTCCCTCCTCCCTTGTCACTTGGTTCTTGTTTTTCCTCTTTATGGCAGGCTGTTTATGTGACAGCTGTTTTACGTTGATATAAACACGCACCCCACTCCAACTGAATCAATGTCTGGGGAACAGCAGCAAGCCTCCTTCTTCCTGTTACATCGTATCCCTGCTATGAATGTGTGTGCCCACTACCGACAAGTAACATTTGCAAAGTCCACACGTGGAAGCTAAGAGGTTGTCCACATTCCAAGAAGAGCCCAGGGCTGAGGGAGGTCTGAATTAAAAACCTCACTGGCCAAGTTGATGGCCATGTTGAGCCCACCCACTCCTTGTTTACATTCTTGATTTATTGATGGGGTAAATAAGCAGACTGCTGAGAGGGGAGGAGATGCTGAGGGAGGTGTGGGAGAAGAGAAGGACCTGAATTCACATCAGCACCCCTTAACTGAGTGGCTTGTGATTTGGGGGAGATGTCACTAACACTTCTGGATCTTACCTGTTTGAAAAAACATGTAGTATCTGTCAGCCCTGAAGTCTGCTCTTTCCAGGTGGTGCTCTGGTTAGCAGATGGTTAACTGCTTAATGAAGTCTGTTCGTCTTTTTCATTGATGACAGCTGATTTCAGACCTTAGCCCTGAGAGCTCTGCTCTTTCTCTTGTGGTCTGAAAGAAGGAGAGGAAAGGAAGGGGGAAAAATTTAGATTCTGTGTTCAGAAATGCTGATCACGGGGATCTGAATACAGGTTCTCATTGGAAAATTCACTTTAAAAATGTGAGCTGTGTTTCCCGCTGGCTGGGAAGGGGTCAGGGAGGTTCCCCTGTGTGCTCCCTCCATTTTCTCCTGACTGTGGGTGTTGGGGGCCAAGGAGGAACTGGCCCTGGTTCTGCTTCTTAATTAAATCCTGTAGAAAGAAATTCTGGGTTTATGGATAAATGTGGGCCCCTTCCTGTAGACCTCTCTTTAGTAGTTAAAGAAAGGGCAGTCTTTTGTGAATAGACTAACCTGGGTTGGCCTTTACCTGGTTGGCAGAATTCATTCTGGTAGTGTGTGTGTTTTTATACAAAACCTCTGTGTGCTAAAATAAAGGTCAAGGGAACAGTAGGCAGCCTGTTTCATCCCATTATGTCCTTGTCTCGTCCCAGACCAGTTCAGCCTCCGAACGTTCCTGACAATACCAGGCTTTGAGGGTGGCTCTGCACCAGAGCTCTGGGTGGCAGGGCTGTCCCACTGTTCTATTGACAGTCATTCTCCTGAACAGCATTCAGGATCCTGGTGGGAGCTGGGGTGGGTAAGACTGTTGCTAAATCATGGGGCAGGGACTGACTCCAGCTCCTGGAGAGTCTTGTGCCCCTACAGGCAGCCCTGACATGGAAACTGCCCCCTCCCAAACAAAATTTGGGGAGTGGGGAGGTTGGCAGGGAGTTGGTTGGAGGAAAGATGTGACACAGCCTATGGCTTATAAAACAGCATTCCTAAAAAAAAATGGGGGCCCCAGAGAAAATTAATGCATGATATCCAAATATTTTACCATGTAAAGTCACATTAGAATGAATTAGAAGAGAACATACATGGAGCAATTGCTATGTAGGGGGAACTGTTCACAATATATGGTATGAATTGTCTCTTAGAGTCCTTCATACAATGGATTCTCTCATTTAATCCTCGTAATAACCTCTGATGTAGACAGTCTTATTGTCCGCAATTTCACAGATGAGTGAATGTAGGTTAAGGAAAATGCTTGGGGTCACACTGATGGTTTAAGTGGAGAATCGGGGATGCTAACTCAGATGCTATAAATCCAGCCTCTACACCTAACTACTGTAAGAGTGAGTCTCAGACTTTCACATGCATGGAAACCGCCTAGAGATCTTGGGAAGCGCAGAAACAGACTCCATTGGTCTGAGGTGAGGCCTGGGTGTCTGGATTTCTAAGAGGCGCCCAGGCACTGCAGGTGCTGGTGGGCTGTTTCAGGCTTGTGGCCACCACCAGGCAGGAGACAAATGATTTGCCTAAGAGCCCAGGGCCTGTTCTCCCATCTGTGGGCTGCAGGTTTCACATGGCACCACCTGCCCTAGCCAGCCTTCTCTCCCTGTCAACCCAGGAAGGGGACAAGGGAAGGGATTTCCACAACTTCCTCCATGATGCTCATTCCCAGGCTGCAGAGAAGGCCTTTGCATCCTGATCAGTGCACCCTCCTCCTTTCTGCCTTCATGGCCCCAGGGGCAGGTGTGCTGATTAGAGCTGCTGCTTCACACCCTCCACGCCACCCGCCACCCTCGGCTCCATTCTTACATTCAAACCCTCTCCTATTGCCCTGAGAAGGCCTTTTTGTGCATCTCTCATTTGTGTTAGTGGAATGGAAAACAGCCCCGGATTGGAAGACAGGTGTGTTAGTTCCTTCCACAACTTAAATCTTCATTTGCTCAGTGACCGGAAATTAGAAACTTAACCTTCCTAAGCCTTCTTTTTTCTGTATCTCTAAGTGGAGCTAATAAAACTAGTTCCCAATCTGCAGTTGAGGGGTACTCCAAAGTTTAGGAAACTTGCATTGATAAAACAATTTGAACTGCCTTGGAAATAAGTTCTTATTATGGAAATGTATAAATAATAATATAATTATGGTCAAAGTCTGTGAATGCCTTCTTTGGCATTCAGCTACTCGTTGGGTTTAATGACCACCTCTCTTCTTTGGTTTTAAAAACCTCTCTTTGTGACAAGATTTCCCTGAAGTAGTCAAAGGAAATGGCCTGCTTGAAATTCACATTCAGCTTCACCATCAGTCAAATCCCACTTAAGTACCAAGACACTGCATTTCTAGAGAGTGAATTCCACTTCCCCGACCCAGGCTGGAGTGGTGTGTGGCTGGGCTCCTGTATGGGAAACAGTCAAAAATGAGACAGCTGCACTGGACACACTCCTTGCAGACATGCCGATGGGCTACAATGGGCTACAATGCAACCCAAACAGTTTCTTTGTTTCCTTAAGAACAGCCCCGTCCACTGGTGAGTTCCAGGCAGGTTCATATTCCCATCGCCAGTTTGGGGGGCTGGATTAGTTGGAACAGCAAGAGAGAATTCTCTCAGGGGGTGTCCAGAACCCAGGAGGGACGGCAGCCTCCAAGAGTGCATCTGCCAGGCACTTTCAATCCTTTATCCAATGTGCCACTTCTCACTTCCTCTGCAATATGCAGGGAAATTGTCCTTGTCTTAGGGCAAGATTGCTTTATTCGGAAAGGGAGATGTTCACCTGCGTATTGTCTCCCAGGGAATCAGGCAATCACATCCCTGAGATGATGGTGTATCTTGTACATGGGATGTCTTAACAATCTTTCAATCACTTCATTACAAGGTTATGTTTTTGCTTCCCCTGTCTCTTGACAAGCAGCATGGAGTTCTCCTGCCTTTTCCCATTTGATTTTCATTTGTTCTCCCGCTGCATGCATTACGATGTTAGGGGTTCGCATTGCTGGTGACAAGGCTGAGGACTCAGAGATCATTTGTAAGCAGCTGGGGCAGGGCTGCACAAATCCAAATGCACTCAGAGACCCAGAGGGTTTGTTTTTGTTTATTTCCTGTCAAAGGAATTATCTTTCATTTTCATGGAAAGAGATGAAGTGGAGAATGGAGTCCACAGTTCTCCAGATGCCCTCAGTCTAATCCCTTGCCCCTCACACAGACCGTCTTCTGAGGCTGGTCACTGTGGTTTACTTCTCTCATTGGTAGTTTGAGTTATGCCCCTCCTCTGGGTCCCCTCGGCTTCCCCCTTTCCCCACTTGCCTCTTGTTTTCTTCCTCCAAGTCCTTACTCTGTAAATGGGACAGCCTCCCATTTTTCTTGCCTCCGACTCTGGTTTCCAAATTGTTTTCCTCCAATAAATCTCACCAAGTAAATATTCATAATCCACTCTGTAATCCCAGTATGACCATCTCAGTTGCCCTCTCCTCTGTAGTTTCCAATTCAATCTTTAAATATCAGAATCAACTGTTACCTTTCTTGGTAGGTTTGAATCCATCCTAGTCTCTTAAATGTGAAAACCCGCCTACAGATGCCATGGAAACAAAAGACACCCCCTTACGTGGTGCACAGCTACCATCTGTACTTGGGCTGTGTTCTGGTTCTGCCTACTTGACCGGGGCTGTCTTCTACCTGGGTTCCTCCTTGTCCTCTCTAGGGATGAGACAGTTAAGGTTTCAGGGGCAATAGATTTATCCCAAAGTTCAGGAAAGCCCATTCTTTTTTTTTTTTTTTTAACTTCTGTTTTGTGGGGAGGGTGCGGTAATTAGGTTTATTTATTTTTTTAATTTTTAAAATGGAGGTACTGGGGACTGAACCCAGGACTTTGTGCATGCTAAGCATGCACTCTACCACTGAGCTATCCCCTCCTCCAGGATAGCCCATTCTTGATGGCAGGCCAGAATCAGTCGCTCTTGGTGAAGTCCTTGCAAGCTGCTGGCTGCCCTATGGGAGCATGGGTTTCATTGCCAGCCGTTTCTACTTCTCAATGACTGTTTGCCCTTGAGCTCTAAATCCCCATCTGTAAAACACAAATGATAATATGCACCACATGGGATGGTTGTGAGGCTAAAACAAAATAATTTATGTGAAATATGGAGCCTGGCATACATTATGAAAATCAGTCATTCCTTGGATTATCCCGTACCTACAAAGCACTGAAAAGAGCTCCATTTATGATGTGAAAGTTCCTTTGCCCACCCTCCACCCGCCTCCAAGTCCTCCATCACTTTATACTGAACTATTTAAGCCCACTCAGTTCTCAAATCGATTGTCCCTTCCTCAGCCTTTGTTTTTGGCCCTGAATACTGATGGGGCCCAGCAACCTGGACAGAGATGATGTTAACTCTATACAACTTAATCTCTAGAAGAAAATCTCTCTTTTTCCTCAAAAGAATTTTTTTCTGTCAGTGAAGAAGCATAATCATCATCCTTGTCATGATAAAGACAAAAGCTCCTTTCATGGCTTTTGGGGAGGGCTTTGTCACTGTGGCTTTGGGATGCTGTATTTTCACACTTAAAACCACCAAGAGTGGACATCAGGCAAACAAAATAGTTCACATTTTCTTCACATCCAATTCAGCGCATTTGGTAAAATATACTTTTGAGAAAACTTTTCCAACAGTGGAGCCAGCTGCTCGATAGTTTATATTTCTTCCTAATAAAAACATCCAGGACTCTATGCTGGTCTCTCATTTATACGTTCCTTCTGGTAATATGCTTGAGAGGCACCGCTTCATTTCCATCTTAAGTGCTTTGGATTTTAGGGAATTGAGTTTTGTTTCAATTTGTTTTAGGTGTGTGTGTGTATGTGCATGTGTGTGTGCGTGCGTGTGGTTTTACTGCCTGCCAGCCTCCCTCCCTCCTGTCCTGCTTTTTACCTGTTTTTTCCTAAGACTTTTTCCAAAACGAATGAACGATACCTATATGCTTTTCAAATACACAGTAAAATTCTTCACCTATTAAACTCTAGAAAGTTGTTCTTAGTTATTTAAAATAGAGATGCAAAGAGTGTGGTCTTGTGTTAAGAGTTCTGTCCAAGCTCTAAATTTGGTGATTCAGTGGTTAATATAATGACCACATTCAGGTCAATTGCTCCGTAATAACTAAGCCCCTGATTTGATTTGACTTACCTAGATCAACCATTCCGCGTCAGCAACCTAATTGTTCTACAATTTAATATATTGCTTATTTTCTATTATTAGTTATGATTGTGGAAGCAACTAAGTAGAAAAGAAAATTATAGAAGAGGTGTACAAGGAAGAGACTTAAAAACCTCTGTCAAAATTAAAGTTACAGTTAGAACAGGTCTAAACTAACGCTCTGAATGAAATTTCTGGGCTTGTCATGTTTTGATTGATTTGACTATTTAATTTGGTCAAAATGCCTACCAAATTGATCAGTGGCCAATTTGATAATGTATATGTGTGGCACTGAATTTGTGCAACATCTTATGCAAAACGTTCACTATGACAACTGTCTTCATTCATTCATTTACTCATTCATTCAACACACATCCTGGGCCTCCTTCTGTGTTCTCAGTGCTCTGGAAGGAACTGGGGATACAATGAGGAAAAATGCCCTGGTGGAGTTATAGTCTAGTGGAGAAATAGACAATGAGCGAGAAAGCAAGCAATCCACTTAGTGGTTATAACAGAAGTGTGCTACAGAAAAAGAAAGCAAGAGACTGGAGAAAAATACAAGGGATCATTTAATATTGAGTGATTTCAATACAGCCTGTACAGGTGGCATCTGAGCCACCACCTTGAACTACGGTGAACCCACCATGCTGTCCACCCTCTTCTGGGAGGAAGCTTGGGAATTTGTTCTTAATCAGTTTCCTTGCCATCCACAAGAAACTGCTCCTAAGCTGGCCCACCACTGCAGTTTCTCAGAGCTTTCATTTTTGCAGGTTTTTACAAATGGTGTAGAAGATGGTGTAGACGAGCAGATTTTTCTGAAAGCCACAGAAAATATTTTATCATATCTTCCTTGTTCATTCAAACCTATCTTCTCCAATTTTTTTCTTTCGTTTGTGATTGCAGTCTCTTTTTCTTTTCCCACAAAATAATGGCCACTATAAACAGAACTTAAGCAAATCCTCTGGCAAAAGTCCATTTCAGGATAGAGATGAAACAGTTGTACCACAAATGAAGTGTCTCTTCTTTCCAAATTTCACTTCTCAAAGAGCATTTTAGTCAAAATCTCCAAACCTTGCTCCAAAAAAGCAAATGCCTTTGAAATTCTTGTAGTTCCAACCGTGAAATGTGTTTGTATTTTTGGTTTCATTTCAAAGGTTTCTTTCTCCCTTTCTGATTTCATCTAAGTAAAGTATCTGAAGCAGTTGGGACTTTCCCCCCCACATTTTGTTTAGCTGAGCTGAAGATGCTAATTGAACTTAGGAGGTTTTCCAAGAGGGGATCATGGCTGCCTGAACGCACCACTGCCTGCCCATTTGGGCTCAGCACAGCTGAAAGAGCAAGTCTCAGTCCCGTGAGTTCACGGAGGCGGATTTTCCCATGGCCTCAGTCATTCTGCAGATATAATAGTAACAACTAACGATTTTAGTGCTCTCCACATGCCAGGCATTGTTCTAAAAACTTTTTAAAACTCATTTTTCACAATGAAAATGTGATTATCCTCATTCCGCAGATAAGGAAACAGACACGGAGATGTTTAGTACAGCATGCAGCTAGAATGTGGCTAAACCAAGAATAAAACCCAAGCGGACTGGATCTGAAGCAGACCCTCTTAGCCTCTACCTTGTACTGGGCCTCAGCAGCATTCTGCGAGGGTCTCAGAAGGTGCACACTCAGCCAGTATGCACAGGCGTGGCCTTGCAGGTTCGTTTATGTGCCAGGGTCCCTCCAGATTGGTTGAAGGCCCATTCTGACTGGCAGGTGACCATGCCATATTGATTGCTAAAAATTTTGATTCTGTGATGGCTTTAATCCTTTCTCTTCATTCTCCAAGTAGAGGAGGAGAGAAATTTTTTACTACATGATATCCCGTCAAAGCATCTTGAGATAGTGCCAAAATGGTTGATGTCCATGAAACTGTTCTGCCTGGTCCTGCTGATCACCCCTCTCTGGCCTTCCATGTGGCATCATTTCCCCTCTCTCTAGAAAGATATACATATACATGATACATATACGTCTATATCTCTATCTACCTATCAATCTATTAAGAGAGAGAATATGTAATATATTGATGCTCCCCAGAGGTCCAAAATCAATCTACTTCTCTTCTCAAAGAACACATTCAAATACATTCTTCTGCCTAACTTTCAACTGACAGTTGCTTCACTTACCACTGAAACATCAATGTTCTGTATCTATTTCTGGGCTTTTCTTCTCTCCCAAGATACTGACCTTTATTTCAAAGCTGTCTCTTGCCTCAATGGCTCAAGCTCAACATATCCAAAAAAACAAAACAAAACAAAACAAAAAACCAACAAAAAACCCATTATCTTCTACAATCTCTTCTTCTCCAGTATTCTTCCTCCATAAACCCCATCTGGGTTAATGCCAACTTTAGCAACTTGGCATCCCAAACTCCATGACCCTGGCCTCCTTTACTCACATTCTATTAATTATTAAGCACTATTGATTTTACTGCTGAAATCTCTCACATTTGACTACTTCTCTCCACCCTGACTTTAATGTGGACTTCCTTATTTCTCTCCTGGATATATTTTTTTAATGTTGAGTTGAAGTATAATATGCACACAGAAAATACATACATCATGAGTGTACAACTGACCACACACATGGGACCCACACCCAGGTCAAGAAGCACAGTATTACCTGGAGTCTTGTCTCCCCCATGACAGAGTCTGAAATTCCACTGCTGATATGCAATGACTTTAAGGTTCTGATCAATCAAAACTCAAATACCCACAGTGGTGTAGCATCTTAAATCATTGTCATGTATCACTCAGTGTGTGTGAACAATTCAAGAACACAGTTTGGTAAATGTGGGAAGGAAGGGCAGGAGCCACTGGGCAGCTGAGAGATGAAACTAACCTCCACTAAGGGATGGAGGGTTCTGAGGGATGGGGCTGGGGAGACCGACCTTAACTGCCAAAGGCAAACTGCCTGCTGGACAGTTACACAGCTGCCGCGGTAACTAAGTAGGGTACTAAGACCCGCTTGCCCTCAGTGTTCTATTCCATATAGTTAGTTATTTGTTGCGAATAATAATGAGAACAAAAGTCAGGATGAGAATCAGGAGGCCTTCAGAGTTAGGGTAGGTGAGCCCAGATGACTGAAAATCCACTTACGTGAATGTACCTAAGGCGTTATATCAAATTCATTCTCAGTGTCATAACAAATCAAAGTAAAATTCTTTGAATCGAACTCAGTTTGAGGAGAGATCTTGAGCAGCACATTCCTTATCCCTGATCAGGTCCTCTTGGAGCAAGCCTTCCTCAAGGGCCCCGTTTCTCTCCTGGAATGCCTCTTCCTCTCGCTTTAGGACTGCAGTTTGTACCTTCTGCTGGATTTATGCTTTTGGCCACTACTGCTACAGTTCCACCTATTTAAATAATTCTTGAGAAAAATTCTTGAGAAAAATTCTCTCTTAGCTTTCTTTTTAGCCAGTAGAATAACACTCAGATTTATTTTTGATGACTAAAAAGTAGATTAATATTATTGATGTTTGTTTAAAAGTGCTCCTCCCCCTAGAAGACTGGCTTTCCCGCAGAGAACAACTGTTACAGTTGTTATGTGTCATGGAGTTAGAGTTAGGGCAGAATAGTTTTTCAGCCCAACTGAATAGTGAGAAAAAGTTTTCAAATGCAACTGATTTGCTCCCAGCTGTATCAGACACTATTCAGTTTGCCCCTGAACATACCTAGAAGTGACTGAATTGCATCCGATTTCTTTAGGAACAATTGGATTGTTCCTGAGTATCTCAAATGACTCTAACCTTCTTGGGCAGAGTTCAGTTGTAGAAAAAAAAAAAAAAAAAGAAAGAAAGACATGTGGTTAAAGGAATACTCAGTGGATGTCAGCTAAAAATTCACCAGATGCCTTTCTGCACTGGAAAAGTTGTTGGTGTGAAGCAAGGGAAGAAAACGCGGAGGGTATGATAACACATGTGTACCAAATATTTATTGTTTCAGTGAACAGTCTACACTATGCCAGGCACTGGGCCAGCTGCTTAGACTTAAGAGACTAGGTGGAAAGACATACTAGTCATTTACCTCCCCAACTCACTTCTTTTTCTGGTTATGGTCTCTGGCTTTGGGGGTGAGGAATCCACCCTCTGTGCTGGATCTATGTAGTCTGAGGGGCTTTCACTCGAAGATTAAGGGTCAAATTATGATCATGATTTAACCTAATTACTGTATCATATTCCTGTGGCCACAAAGACTGATTCAGGAGATGCACGTGACTTAACCTAGGCCAATCAGAGTGAACCTCAGACTTTTAAGAGAGCTTGCCAGCAACTCTTGCCCTTTTGCCCACCTGAGAGGTTTTAGCTGTTACGTGCATTGACCACCACAGAGAGAGCACAAGTTGTCAGGGGTTTATCACGGAGTTTGAGCAGTAAGCCAATGTAGGCAGGAGGCTTAGCCAAGGGATGGCAAAAAAACTGTTATGATGAATTACTTGATCCCTGAATCTAATTGTACCTGAATCTGGCCCTGTAACCCTCCCTTGTAGCCCCATAACCAACTTTTTTGGTTTAACAGATCAGGATGAAATATGCCCAGTGGAACTATACTGGAAAAAAGCCTGAGCTCAGTCTGTCTTCAATCCAAATCAGCTCAGGATTAAGAAAATTGAGGCTGATAAAAAGAGAGCAATAGAAATCAATACTTATGGGGAAAGGAGTGGTTGGATTCTTTTCCATGCATGCTCTCCGTCTTCAGGATGATACTGAGCCAAATAGATGAAAAGCAAAGAAAACAAATACAGTCAAGATTACCAATTGCATGACCCCAGGAACCAATGCAATTTCTCTTTTTCCAGTGAGTTGATTTGCTGTGTGAGTGGCCTGGCCAAATCAAGTAGAAATAGCCCTAAGATAAGCCTTAAGAAGGCAGACTACACAGAAGGTGACCAGTAACCCTGAAGGATCCTTACGTGAATCTATAGAACAAAATACAATATAGAACCCTCTGTTTCCTCCAAATGCTTCCTTGTTCCACAAGCAAAAAGAGCAAGAATTCTATGAAATAGAACTTGAACCAGAAGAGCACAGGCCTTGGTTACTGAGAAAAATCTGAAGAGTCAGTGGCAGGTGGTCATCTCTGGGATGTGATTTGAGGGCAACCAAGAAAGTTACTTCTCTGACCTTAAGATTTTGCCAGGGATTTGGGTCTGTTTCATGTAACAGGAAAAATGTATTGCCCAATAACAATAACATAGTATCATGAAGCCATGTCATATGGCTTCGAATGCTGCCAGATCTTTTGCGTGGTGGTGAGAGCTGCTACCTTACACGTATCTAAGCTCGTCATCATCATCTTTATCCTGGTGGCAAATAAGGGGAGTAGGGGGATTGGCACCTAACTTCTCACTTTCCCTCTGGTACGCCTTCCTAGTCTACAGAGGCTGAAAAGCTAAACGTGGCGTTTGCCAAACTCCCTTGCAGCTAAGTTTCTTGAAGAGATTTGTTTCTTTAGACGCACCCAGATGGGCTTGGAAAGGCCGAAAGCAGGTATTGGACGTCTTTATGCTGTGTCTGCAGTCCGGCTAGTGAGCATACTTGTGAAGGTGCTGGGTTTCTCTGCAGCAAGATTCCAGTGCCCAGTCACTGGCTTCGTGAGTTTGGAGAGGCGACATGTGGAGGACCCACTTGTGGCCAGTTTGGATCTAGCCTGGGGGTAATCTTAGAGCTTCCAGTGCCGCAGCGATGACTTCCTGATTCCTGGACCGTAGCGAGGGTGCTGTCTGGGAAGTCAGCCAGTAGGAGCCTCCTGTGTTTCTCCCCTTCTTGCTGAGACTGAAGTAGCAACTCCCTAGATGGTTGGGTCTGCAAGGTGAAAACCCAGCATACCCTACTACTTGAGCCTTCCGCGTGAATTTGCAAACACCTGTGGCCCTTTATTAAGTCTATTTCTGCTGAAGATAGCTGGAGTTGTTGCTGTTTTTTTGTTATGGAACCTCAGTTGAGATAGTGGCCATGATCAAAAGCATTTATAAAGAAAGTTTCCAGTTTTGTGAACTCTTTCTTCCTTTAGCAGCTCATACACTAAGACAAAGAACAGGTATATGCAGATTTATCTAGGATGAAAAGCAAAATGGAAATACTATAAACAGGTCAAGGAGGTAGAGAATCAGTGTGGGAGGGGAGAGAATAAAGACAGTGTCTGAGTTTGATGTCCAGACTGAGGGGGATTGGGGGGAAGTATTTAAAACCAGGAAATCCACAAGCAAAAAAAAAAAAAAAAGTTGGACTCTTACTTTACAGCATATACAAAAATTAACTCAAAATGGATCAAATGCCTACCTGTAAGACTAAAACTCTAAGGGGTTGATATCCATAACATATAAAGAACTCTTACAACTTAACAGCAAAAAAAATATAACCCATTTAAAGATAGGCAAAGAACTTGAATAGACATTTCTCCAGAGAAGATACATAAATGGCCAAAAAGCACATGAAAAGATGCTCAACAGCACTAGCCATTAGGGAAGTACATATCAAAACCACAATGAGATACTACCTCACTACCTCACAATGAGATACTACCTTAGGATGGCTATTATTTAAAACAAAAAGCCAGAAAATAACAAACACTGATAAGGATATAGAGAAATTGGAAACTTTGTGTATTGCCATTGCTGGTGGGAATGTAAAATGATGCAGCCCCTGTGGAAAACAGTATGGTGATTCCTCAAAAAATTAAAAATTGAATTACCATATGATCCAGCAATTCCACTTCTGGGTGTATACTCAAAGAAAACATGAAAGCAGGCACTCAAACAGGTATTTGTCCACCCATGTTCATAACAGCATTATTCACAAAAGCCAAAAGATGGAAGCAACTCTGGTATCCACTGATGGATGAATGGATACGTAAATGTGATATGCACGTATAATGGAATATTATTCAGGCTTGAAAAGGAAGGTAATTCTCACACGTGCTACAACATGCATACACCTTGAGGAAGTTAGTTTAAGTGAAATAAGTTGACTGTATGGGTCCATTTAGATGAGGTACCTGGAGGCATCACATTCACAGAGGCAGAAAGTAAAATGGTGGTTGCCAGGGGCAAAAGGGAGGGAAAATGGAGAGTTAGTGTTTAAGCAGGACAGAGTTAGAGGAGATGAAAAAGTTCTGGAGGTGGATGGAAGGCATGGTAAGCACACTGTGAATGTACATAATGCCACAGAACTGTACAGTTTAAATGGTTAAAATGGTAAATTTTATGTTATTTATATTTTATTCCAGTTTTTTTAAGGTAAAAATCTAGAATATAGGTTATCATTAGGAAATAGTGAAAGAGGTAGATGCTGGGATAGTGTGTGGATACAGGAAGAATTAGGAGACAGAAAACAAAATAAGGGCAGAGATGTTTTTGGTTAGCTTGGGGAATGGTTTCATTATTTGAGAGTCAACTATCTCTAAACTTTCAAAAGAGCCAATATGTGTATATATTTCAGTTAATATTTTTTAAACAAGCAGTAATACATTTGCACAATGTTGATAATGTATGTTACACTCAAGGCAGAATTTCATGGATCCCATATGTCCATGTTTAAATCTCAGGCATAATTCCACCATAGGACATTTTAAAATCCATTTTACAATGTAAAATAATAATAAGAATAAGACTATCACTTGAAAACTGCCATGGAGCGCTTGGGTTAATTGCAGTGGTTCACTGTGTATTTTTATTGCTCTAATACTTCTCTGGGACACCATGGTGAGAACTTGATTTGACTGTGGTGGGTAATCTGTGGGGAAGAAGCACCAATGATGTTTTTAAAAGGACCTGTGGATACTTTGATTTCAAAGTAATTTATTCCAAGGGGAACATTTCTGAGATGACATAGTGAGGTTATTTGGTCATGAGAGCTCTCATAGTCATGAAGAAGAAAGGAAACACAATTCTTTTATTGAATTGACATTGCATCAGGAAAAAGAGCTAAAAAGTGATTGATTGCAAATGTAATGTAGGGGACAGAAGCATCTGGTTCAGGCATAAATAAAAAGGCTCTTCAACATATGGCACTAATTTGCATTTATGCTTACGTAATCTCACCTTTTCAAATGGCTATGCCTTTCTCAAGACAGGCTGCTCTGGGTACCCGTGTGGAGCCATAGCACAGGCGAGAGCGAGTGTCCTCATGGCCTGTTTCCGTAAGGAAAGGCACTGAATATTAATGCAGGGACTTGGCGTCGGTGTGTGTTTCTGGTTCCAATTTATCCAGAATCACAGCTACAGACCCAACAGTGGGATGGCATTCAGTCCAGGGGCCTCGATTAGAAATCTGACTCGAAGTGTTGAATGCAGATGACTTCAAAGGTTAAACTGGGGCTTAAATACTTCTAATTTTTAATGCAAAACCAAAAACTAAGCTTTGGCAAAGCCCAAGAAGGTGTGATTTTTTTAGGCCTGCCTCTCTGTATCAAAGAGAGTTTGACTCTATTTAGCTTGACAGAAACCATAGAGAACTGAACAACTCCTTCAAAGTTGGTGGCATCAAATGAACCCTCCATTCATTGGTGACTCGTGAAGAAGAGGGCCCGCAACATCTCTTCTCCCTTACACTTTGGTGGCACGTTGGTCCCTAGACATTCCTAACCCCAGACATCCCTGCAAGCGCCTGGCCTGGGCATCTGCACTCTGCTCCTAAGAGCTCATAGACTAAGAAACCAGGAGAAATGCATTTACAGAGAGGTTTCGGTACCCAGTATACCCGAGATAGTGGAGGATAATATTTCCTTTGGTTTAATCCAAACTCTTGAGAAAAATGTCCAGGAAACACCACATTTCACTCAGCCTTCTCTCAGTGTTCCGAGGACGGGGTTCTACCCCCTTGGCAAGGTCCAGGGCACTTCACACTCAGCCTGACCCTGACCCAAGGCAACTCAGTTCCTCAGCCCCCAGCCGCCGCTGCCGCTGCGAACTTGCGCATAATTTCAGGTGACCGTCCTTGAGAATAACAAGCCCTGTTCTCGTAAACAGCCGTTCTGCCTTCTCTTGGGAGAAACTGTTCAACTTTTCTTGACCCTTTCTCATAAATCTAATTTTTAAATTGAATTTCTCTTAAAACAATAAAAAGGGTGGTTGCTCTCTGAGCTGACTGCTTTCCTGCTTTGCTCTAGCCAGCCACCTGCCTCTCCATGGAAAAGTCCGACACAGTGTCCCCAGTGTCTAAGGACTAAATGTAAAGTTTTACTAAGTCCCAACTCTTTTATCTAGATCACTTCTAACTTTCAAATGAATATTTGTCTTTTCATGTTTAGTTTCATCGCTGACACATCTGAATTTTCCTGACAATAAAACTCCAAGTCTTATCTCTTTGCTGGGACAAGAACCTCTATTTCATGTTCTGATCTAAGGAAACTCGGCAGTTGATTTAATAGCAATTTTCTCCCTCAGCAATGGCTTAAGTAAGTGGGTGTTTCAAGATTATGTGGATAAAGCATATAGTTCCTCTACTTTTTTCATATTTGAAAAACCTCATTTTGATGCCTAATAAATTTTAAAATACAGATTTCTGCTCAGCTTTTCTAATTAGGAAACTCAACCAATATTCTAAATTTATCTTCCAAAGACTTTTAATCTCCATGAAAGTCCAACCGAATAGTAGATGAAAATGTTTTGGATCCATAATAGTTTCCTGCTTCAGGGAATGCAAACAACAAATTGAAATACTGCCCCCCCCCAAAAAGACAACTTTAGATCCAATTAACTTTTTCCTGTAAGTGTGATTGTTGCTGAAACACTTTCATTCCTCCAGGAAAGTGCCCTTCTCAAAAAGCTGCATCCAGTAGGTAGAGAAGGACAGAAGATGATGTAGAGGACAAAAGATGAATTGAGGAGTACCTGTTAGAAACTCTTGTGTGACTAGGCTTACTCTGGACACTGATTTATATCCACCCTAATGGCAGAGAGTAGTTGTTTGCACACGTTTCTGGCAAATCTTTGGAAATGCCAAGTTGTAGCCATAAGAGCTTTCAGACTAGGTTGCAACAGGATCATATGCACTGGTAAATATAAAGCCACTGTGGCAGCAAAGTCTCCTGGAGAAATCTGTGGGGAGGAAGAAGACAAAAGGTCCTGGGCACTTACTGCTTTCTGGAAAGGAGTCATGGCCCTGCAAAGGAGTTTAGAAAGCCGGAAGCTGCTGTCAGCTTGGGCAGGGTAGAAAGTGCATGGAATGCACTCAGTCTGAGCTTCCTTCATCATTGTGCTTCAACTTGGTGGTGGTTAAGGCTTTGGTTAAACCTAATGGAAGTCTTTAAAAAATAAATCTTTTTTTCTATTTTTTAATGGAAGTATAGTAGGTTTATCATGTTGTGTTAATTTCTGGTATACAGCAGAGTGATTTGGTTATACATTATATATATTCCTTTTTATTACAGGCTATTACAAGGTAATGAATATAGTTCCCTGTGCTATACAATAGGACCTTGTTGTTTATCTATTATATATATAGCAGCCTGTATTTGCTAATCCCCAACTCCCAATTTATCCATCCACCCTTCTCCTTTCCCCTCTGGTAACCATAAGTTTGTTTTCTATGTCTGTGAGTCTGTTTCTGTTTTGTAAGTAAGTAAGTTCATCTACATCATTTTTTTAAGATTCCACATATGAGTGATACCATATGGTATTTTTCTTTCTCTTTCTGGCTTACTTCATTAGTAT
Source organism: Camelus bactrianus (assembly GCF_048773025.1). Taxonomy (NCBI): domain Eukaryota; kingdom Metazoa; phylum Chordata; class Mammalia; order Artiodactyla; family Camelidae; genus Camelus; species Camelus bactrianus. The sequence goes on from NC_133541.1 coordinate 45,981,938, forward strand.
GACAATCTCCAAGTCCATCCATGTTGCTGCAAATGGCATTATTTTATTCTTTTTTATGGCTGAGTAGTATTCCTTTGTGTATGTATGTGTGTGTATATATATATATATATATACCACTATTTTATCCAATCATCTGTCGATGGGCATTTAGGTTGCTTCCATTGTCAATAGTGCTGCTATGAACATTGGGGTGCATGTATCTTTTTTGAATTAATCTCTGTTTTAACAGGAGTTATAAAGATTATCCATACCAATGATGGTTATTCATTCATATATTTTGAGAACTTTACATGTTTATTAGGAGATAAAGAAAACACCCTTGCTTTTGCAAGCTGTTTAATGCTTTCTCTTGTTCTTCTTTTCCTTTATCATTTTGGAAAAGAGGCACCAAGACAGAAGTTAGACAATGTGAGCAATACCCAGGTATAGTTTGTATACAGACCACTGGAAAACATGGAAAATACAGGTAATCAAATTAAAACAGGACATGTAAATACTCAGTAACAGACGAACCCCTTGTTCCCTTCTAAATGAACCTTTTGCTTTTCTGCCCCTTTTCCATTCCTCCCAGATTGTCCTTTCTGTCTTTGCCTGTTAATATTGTGTGATATTATTACAGCACAAAACACAAGCCTTTAAGAGACTAGGCGTGATCTCCCCCGCTGACCTCTGTAGACTTAATTTCTGTGCCGGATACTTGACACTTATCCTGCCATGACTTGCATTACAGTTAACATGACACAGCTCCTGATTTGACTGGAAGTCCAGATTAACCTCTTTTCCTGGCATCCCTTCTTATATTAGCAGTTGCCTCAGATTTTTGGTTTTTGTTTTAGACAGAGTCTTATTATTAATAACGACGTTAAAATAACCAGCATGGGTTTGGTAGACCTTCACACGCACTACGTCAAATCTAGTTGTATGTGAGACATACATGTGCTGAACAGAGTTCTCACTTTAACATGTAGTTAAGTTAAAGATGACCAGCAGAACCTGTCTTTTCCTGACCTTTTGTAGATACAGTGTCAGCTAGCATTTCCATTTCAAGGACAGCAAGCAGGACACTCACTGATAAAAACTAGTGTTTGGAAACACAGGCAGTGAAGGACAGCTTGCTCATGCCAGCCTACGAGGGTGGGGGAGGTGGTCGATGCTGTTGCTCCAGGTGGACACTGGTAATCTAGCCAGTCCTACCAGGACCTGTAGGAGCGAGGAGCAAGACCTCCAGGCCACGTGGCATGAAGGTCAGTGGGCAATTGGGGTAATTATAGGTTGTACCATGGAATATGTCCAGAACATAGCGGCTGAGCAGTCTTGCAGTTGTGCACACAGAGATGGTGGTTGGAATGCTTTGTTGCTACAGTTCTCTCATTTATCATACAGTGCAAACCAACATTGATTTATTTTACAAAAATAAATCCTGTCATCAGCATGAGCTTTATTATTATTAATGAGATTAAATAGACATAACATAAAATTCACCATTTCAAGCAATATGAGATGTCTAATTCAGTGGTTTTGAGTATATTCACAATACTGTGGAACCATAACCATTATCTAATTCCAGAACACTTCCATTATGCCAAAAAAAAAACCCCAAAAAAACAAAACCCTGTGCCTGTTAACAGTCACACCCAACTTCCTTCTCTTTGCTCTAGCAACCATCAATCTATTTTCTGTCTCCATGTATTTGCCTATTCTGGATGTTTTAAATAAATGGAGTCACAGAATATGCAGGCCTTTGCATATATACCTGAGAGTGGAATTGCTGGATCATATGTAACTTTCTGAGAAGGTGCCAAACTGTTTTTCAGGGTAGCTACATCATTGTACATTCCCACCCAGAAGGATGAGAGTTCCAACTTCTCCACATGCTGACCAACATTTGTTATTATTTTACATTTGGTCATAGCCATCCTAGTGGGTGTAAGTTGATATCTCACTTTGGCTTTGATTTGCATTTACTTAACGACTAATGATGTTGAGCATCTTCCCTTGTGCATATTGGCCAACTGTATATGTTCAGAGCCTCAAGTCAGCCAGAGGTGAGAGCTGAGGGCCTTCTCAGGTCCCTGCTGAGCATGAACACAGCTGAACCTGTCCATGAACCTGGGCATGTGTGTCTTTCTAAATTTCCAGGAATATGCCACACCTTTCTATATTTCTAAAATATATCACTCTAAGACTTTCCTCCCAAGCTTTTTGGTTCATCTACTGGTAGCTACAATTGTTATTTATTGCATTAGGTAGCAGGGACTAAAACATTTGCCTATAAATGTTTTCAACGAAGAGGCTTTGCCCCCATTAACAGCTTTAGCACTCTTTAGATGAGAGCTCCAGTCAGGTGAGAGAAAGACAAGTCTTTTGGGAAGCTCCCCCAGAGAGCCACCAGACAGAACAACTAAGAGCAATTTGTAAAGTTTGTCTCTTCTGCTTTCTCCTCTACCAGTACCAGGAATGTGGGCTGCTAGTTTCAAGGCCACTTTTGAGCTGGAGGGTGGGGAATGGGATTAAAGTAAGTTAAGATGCCACAAAGCTCACTGTTCTTACCAAGATTCAGTCATTTTTCTTGAATCAACATTCCCCGGGTTGCTGCAAGCTTTTGGTTGGTTTCCAAGGTTCCACAAAAATTGATTTTTACTATTTTTGTCAATTTTTTTCATTGCTTTATGGAGGAAGCTTTTAGAATTCCTTAACTTACTGTTTTGTCACAACAATAAACATTTTAAGAGCACACGTTTAATGAAAAATTAAGAACTGAGCACACCACTGGGATGTCTGGCAAGCCCTGAAGGTGAATGATCTCCCCAACAAGAAAGAAGGGCATTTACTGAAAGGAGAAAGGGATGGGCCCCTCCTTCAGAGGAGGGAGTCTAGAACAGTGCTCTGTCCAGCAGAACTTCTTGTGATGGTGGAAATACTCTATGTCATCTAATACCTTAGCTGTGGCTACTGAGTACTTGAAATGTGGTTTGTGAGACCAAGGAACTGGAATTTTAATTTCACCTAGCTGTAATTCATTTAAATTTATATTTAAATAGCCATGTGTGGCTAGTGGCTACCATATTGGATGATGCAGGTCTAGAGAGACATTGTAAAGGTTTCTGGTTCAGTAAATTATCACTTTTAGGGATTTTCTGAAGTCTTTATTTCCTCCCATTTAGAGATAAATAATAACCTAGAACTACAAGGGTCCAACTGATTATTTCAGGCTGATTGGAAAGAGGGAGAGGAGAGGCTTAGGGAATAAAATAACCTCAGGAGAAGGCTGTGGTAGCAGCTAGAAATAAGAAAGATAAAAGTATTAACTATTTTTGGGAGAAGACAGAGGGCGGGAGGAAGGAAGAGCAATTTGAAAGCATATCAGGGATGAATGACTGAGCCCGAGGGCTCAGCCTGCCCATCACTGAGGGAGTGCAGCCCGGGAGATGGCATTACACATAGGGTGAGCTCAGCTCTCCCATTCATTTTATCAAAATTATCCACTCATTTCTTTTAAGAAGTATCTTCCAATTTAAACAGTTAAATTACTGTGAGTAAATGAGATGTTTCAACTTGGTTAGCATAACCAAGGCTGTGATTCTTTTTAAAATTAATAGGTGAAGTCTACTATATGCATTTATTAGCTAACGATGTGAACACCAAAACATGCACGATGGCACATGTGTGCACACACACTGCTAATCTTACAAACCTTTTTTGTAAATTTTCTAGATCTTTCCTTAACTTATAGACTGAAAAGTTATGTGAGGAAAGATCCCAAGGAACTTCCTGTCATTATTCTAGAATGAATGATGTCCTTCCCTCAACCTGGCAGCTGGGGGCCTAGCCTGCCCTGTGCAACTGGAACATTTTTTTTCTCTCTCTGTCTCTCTTTCTCACACACACACATGCGTGCACGCCCACACGCGCACACGCATACACATACATGTGCTGCTTTTTTTTTTTTTCGTAAACTTTCGGGTAAATGAACAAATAATCTGAGTCTTCTGGGGTCTCACTTTCTCTCAGAAGAAATACCAAGTTTCTTCAGTCCAGATTCGGCCAAATGCCTTTTGTCTTCAGAAAAGTACCAGCATTTACTCTAAATCATCACAGATCTGCAGGACTTGAAAAACGCTCTTTAGAAAGTAAAAAGTAATAAAAATGTAAATAATTCAAATTTAACTCACAACACTATTCCCACAGCTCGTTACCTCAGAGAAACCATTACTGTATCATAGGGGACTGTGGGAAAAATCCATGAAAACTGCAGGTTGATGAAAAAGCACGGACTCAATGGTGTTTATTTACAACAAACACAAGTAGCTATAGCAATACGCAAAGTAATACCCTTTGACATAGTTAGGGCTTTAAATTGGGTTCTGAAACCCTTCTTTGAAAAGTTAAAAGCTGGCTCAACAAGTCTTTATTTCAAGCACTCAGAAGATTGGCACGTTAGCAAATTTCAGCAGATTAGCAAGGAAAAAAATAAAAGCCATTCAGGGAAAGGAAAACAGACATTTTGGGTAAAATGTTCTTCAGAGGGGCTAGAAATTTTACTGCCTTTTCTTCCCCAGCTCTTTCAGTTCTTGTACCAGAAAATTGCAGGGGTCGAGGTACATGTGTGGTCACAGATGCTGGTCAGCCAGTGACGTTGACTAGGTCTGTCTTCTGTGCAGGAATGGTGGGAGGGATTGGAAAGAGCTGCAGAATCAGACTTTCCGCATATGAGAAACTGCATATGAAAAGCATATTCATAGACGGATATAGCAAGAGCAGATGGATAGTGTAAAATCTCTAGGTACATAATTAATGAAGGCTCATTGAGTACAGGAATTAAGAGAATTGGGTCAAGCTAATCAGGGAAGGTTCTTAGGAAGTGATTTTGAAGCCAGATTTGAAAGGTGAGAGAGAATTTAATGGAATGGGATGAGAGAGTACCTCCCTCCTTCCCCCCGACCCCACCCCGCCCCGGAGGACAGGTGTCATTTGGGCTTGTATTTCCATTGGTGTATGGGTGAATGGCACACTGAAGCAAGGCCTCATCACACCGCACGTGCAGTTGTGCCGAGTGGCAGAGGAGGCAGGGGACGGGGTAATAGTCTGGGATCCTTCTCTCTCAGTGCCAGGTTCCAAGCCAACTTCGGATCAGATGAGGTCCAGATCCTTCTTAAGGAACAAGAGGCAACTGAGGGCAGGAAAGCATGCTGTGCACTTTGAAACAAAAGCATTCCTTAAGAGCAGAGTCACCTTGGAGGCACCAGGAAGGGAAGGAGGTCCCCTGGAGGAGAGTGGTCCTGTATGGACCACTGTGGGGTGAGAGAATGATGGAGATCCAGGTGTCCCTCACAAGGACAGGCAGAACTGTGTGGCCCACAGCTGATATCTGCTTTTACTCAGATAAGGTCACTCCTCTCAAGGAGGGGGAAAGAGGGGAACGGTGGGTGGTGGGGGAGCGACGAGCTCAGGTGATTACGAGACAGTGTGGCAGGTGCTATGATCCAGGGGAGTGAGAATGCGGTGGGGTCTCAGTGACATATTCTGCTGAGGGAATGTGTGAAGACATCTCAGACTTGTGAGTGACATTTGCCTTTTGAATCGGGCTCTGAAGACTGAGTAGTCGTTCTCCAGAGAAAAGCAGGGAGGGCACTTCAGGCAGAGGGACACGCTGGGAGGAAAATACAGAAGCATGAAAGGGTGATGTGCCCAAAGTGGCTGCGTCTGCCCCTTGGAGGAGAATCCCCTTCCTTCTTGGGGGGAGGGGAGAGAGAAGGAAGAAATTTTGGTTACCAGACTTGTTAAAGCCAAGCAGTATAATGAGTCCAGCTGCTAATTTATAGGGAACCCTAGGGCAGGAGAATGCTTCGGACTGTACCACCCAGGCCTCAGCAAATCCAGGCTGTGGTGCGCTCTTCCCATCCAGCTCCCTGAGTTCTTCAACAGATAAATGATAAAGAAAAGAGAAGAACTGAGGAGGTTTTGCAGGTTTAAAGAGACTTAAAATACATCTTTTTTTTTTTTAAAAGGAAAACTAACCCATAATTTTTATTACTTGGATGAAAAATGATACAGAAACACAAGAAAGATGACTAAAAATGAGAATGGTAATTACCTAGGGAGGAAAGGAAGAGCCTATGCTAGGGCTTCTGGGGTTGCTGGCAAAGTTCTGTTTATGGACCTGAATAGTAGTTATAAAAGCATTTGCGTTAATCATTCATTACGGTGTGCATTTGTTTTGTGTGGTTGTCTGAATTTTTATGTGAAAGTTGTGAAAATAAAGTAATGAGTGACACTTTTCCGAGAGTGAACTGGTGTCCTGCAGAGATGGGTGTTACATATGGAAGTGATCTCGCTGTAGCCAAGCTCAGCTCTAGCTTAACTGAGCCGAAGCGTTGATGATAGGGAAGACCAAACATGCTGACGACAGCAGAGATGAGCTGGGCCTCCCCCTGCGGCTGCTCCGAGCTCGGGAGCTCAAGGCACAACGTGCTCCAACTAGTGAACCACCCGCTTCCACACTTGCCTTTCCAGAAGTAGCAGCTGATACCAAAAAACAAATGAATAACGAAACATACAACCCCCATCACCCCACGTTCCCCAGATCAGAAAGCCTCAGATATTTGCATTCTACTTTGGTTGGGTAACAATTTCAGGTGACTTGGCTAAAAGAACATTCATTAACTCCTCAGGTTGCCTTTTAAGATGAGGATCAATGTGGTTCTAGGGTAGGAAAAAACAAAGACATGCATGAGAACCCCATGCCTTCTTTCTCTTTTACCAGTAATCTCTGCATCCTGCAGGCCAGGTGTTGTGTTTCAGGTCACATCCCCCAGCTCCTCAGTTGCACATTTATCTGGGGATAAGCAGTTAAACATCTCAAACTGTGGATTCCAGCGTTGAATGCACATATGTACAGCCAGACACTAAGCAGGAATAATAATAAGGCAATAAGTCCTGTGGTTAAACAAATGTGTTTCCAATTCCCTTTGTCGTCTTCAAACAGCTAATGCAGATGCCTCTGTCCTTATTAGCCAAGCACTTTGCTTGTCTGTCTGCCCTTCCCCTGGCCCTGGGAGAAGCAATGCCTTGAAGAGTGCTTTCCCAAGAAGAAGGCTGTCAGACTCTTATTAAATATAAACAAGTAAAAGTAACTCAGGACTATTTTTGCGCCTGAGATGCTTTTTTTTTTGTTTTTCCTGAGATGCTTTTGATACTGGTCCCTGTGGTAATTCTGGCTTGCTCATTTTAACGAGTGAGGTTTGGACCTTGCTGTCCTCGTATGTATATTAACTCCTCACTCAAAGGCAGGGAGGATATGATGTGAATAACAAATAGAGGATCAGATGCTCAGGTCAACAGGGCTTTTGTAAATGAACACTGTTCAATGTCATAGCCAAGGTCAGCTGAAACTGTGAAGCCACTTGGCAGAGGAAGGAGAGACTGAGAAAGAGCCCTCAAAGTTCGAAGGGGATTAGCTATCGAGAGTTAGCCCACAAGGGTTAGCTGTATTTGTAAAAGAGAATTCACTTTCGAATAGTTTGCAGGCTGAACTCTTGGCGTGGAATTCGTCAGAGAGTGAAGTTTCAGCTTTCTGGTACCGTTTTGGAATGGGTCATTCTAGATAGCCAAGCACTCTGAATAGCCAGAAATGTATCTAATAAAACACAAAATATTTTTAAAACCATGTTGGGTTAACAAAAAACTTTCTGGAAAATGTTTTACACGCTCTCCTGAGTGGCCAATAGAAAGAATATAGACTTAGGAGGGCAACAGAGCTAGAAGACCCACAGCCCCATTTACTAGTTGGGTGTTCTTGGCTAATTCTCCTTACTGGGCCTCAGGTTCTTAAGCTGTGCAATGGGCATTATTGCATGACATGGTAAGTATTTCTTACATTTTACTATATAGTAAGTCCTCCTCACAATTGGCTCCTCGTACGCCACCAGCCTGGCTCTAATCTTCCATACGTTGAATAGATATGATCTGGGAAAATACCAATACCTGAAGGAGCACAGAAAGGCTAGAAGGATGCATTTGACTAAGTTGGAAGGCCCCTTGGTTTGAGAGGTCCTAGAGGGAATCGGGGTGTAGGTGGGGCTGGCTCTGAGGGCTGAGTAGGCAGCCTCCAGGTGATGTGATTCAGAGGTTTCCCCTGCTTTGTTTCCCATCTTCCTTCCATAATCAGGATGCCAGACATTGATTCCTTAGACATTTCCTCTTAAACAGTATCTTGGAGGCTGTGACAGACTTGATAAGACACGACACAGATCCCCCTTCAAGGAAGGCCTCACTGCCCAGCTTCGAAGACTGTGACCAGTGGTGGCCACTGGCCGTTCCTTTGGGGTTGGCCTCAGCTGTTGAGCCCGGGTCATCACCATCTTGGGGTATCTCCCAGCCAATGCCCGAGCATGTGGATGGTAGTTGAGGGTGTACTTTTTTCCTGGGTGACTCCCAGCCGATGCCTGAGGAATATGATGGAGCCGTGGCCTAGGTATTTCTGCCCAGTGTCGTAGTCCCTGCTCAGAGTAGCTTCCTGTTGGGGTGGCCAACAGCTTGTCATGTCTGCTCCCCCGTCTGAGAGTTCTCTTTGCCCAATCCTGTTTTCTCCCTTTTCCTTTCACAGGTGTTACTCCTCAGGAAAACTTTTGTCCTCCTCTTTCTTGGCATCTTGCTGCTTCCTCATAAGAGGGAGGTCACACATCAGCTAGAGGGGGAGGAACCAGCATGGTATCGATGAGTGAGTCAGTGACCGAGTACTATGGTCTGAGTCTTTGTGCCTCCAAACTTCATATGTTGAAATCCTAACCCCTAATATGATAGTATTACGAGGTGGGGACTTCGAGAGGTGATTGATAATAAAATTCATGCCCTTATGAAAGGGGCCCAAGAGAGCTCTCGTCCTTTCTGCCACGTGAGAGTGCAAGGAGGAGTCGGCAGTCTGCCGCCTGGAGAAGGGCCTTCACCACAGCCCAAATGTGATGGCGCCCTGATCTGGGGACGTTCAGCCTCCAGAACTGTGAGAGATAAACTGCTATTGTTGGTAAGCTGTCCAGTCTGTGGTATTTTGTTATAGCAGCTGGCATGGACTAAGATACCAAGAATGGGGCAGGGAATGCTACCTTATGTAATGAGGATCAGAAAAGGTTATGAGGACACATTAGGGGAGACTTGCAGGCAGCCAGGAGACAGCTCCAAGAGCTGGGGTGGTAGGGAAGTGGGTGGTAAAGATAAACACTGTCTTCCTCTGTACAGGCTGAGGACTGGTGTTTTATCAGCCAAGAACAGAGATGGAAACAAAGGAGGAATGGAAGTAGCTGAATAGTGCTTTACATAGGTGACCTTCAACCTTGCAGCAACTCTGCAAGTTCTTTACAAATGAAAAAAAAAAAAAAAAAAAAAAAGAGAGCCACAGGGGTTAGGTAACTTGCTCAAGCTAGTGAAAGGTGCAGATCTGTCCAATTACAGATCCCTTGTACTGAGATGTCTTGGAAAGAATGAGATGAAGGTTTATTACTTTTCTTTGTCTGCTCAGCATCTTTTGCCTTTGGAGATGGGCTGTCAGTCATGTAGCTCTGCCTTTGCCATCGTGGGGATGAGGGTAGGGAGGGAGAGGCAGGGCTTGGGCTGGCCAATCTTATTACTCCAAATTCCTGGGCTTAGCAAATTGTCTTGGGAGAGCGTATGAACCAAGGGGGCCAGAGTGTTTTCATAGACTGATATAGATGGACGGAAAGAGGGGTTCTCTTTCTTCTTACTGGGATTGGAACCAAAAGATAGTGTAAAGCTGGAGCTAACAGGGACATCTCTCCCACCATTTGGAGAAAGCCTGTCTGAGATGAAGCCATTGTGATGATAAAATTTGAGGCCACTTTAATATAAGGAAAACATATTCTTTTTTTTGTTTCTTTGAGCTATTTTGATTTGGGTCTCTGCTATTTACAGTCTGTGTATTTTGGTTAATATTATAGCAGTTACTCAAACTTATCCTGGTGCTAAAACTGATATTGCCTGTGAACAATATTCAGCTGCTAATCAAAAACCAATGTAATTTTTTGGGGAAAAAAATCTGTTTCTAACAGAGATAGCCTAACACTGTTTTCTCAAGGTTTCTTAACAAGAAACAAATTATTACCTTGTATGTGAGTCAAAAATTGCAACTTAGATTTGTCAAGTTCCTTAATAACCTTATTCTGACATAGAATTTGGGTATTCTATCAGGGAAATATCTAAATTGTGTAAAAATTTGAGCGTTAAAGGGAAATAATTAACATATGGCCATTGGGTAGGAACACTGAATTTCTCAGGGGCTGAGAAAAAAAAGAAAATGAAGGTGTTTTAGATCTGAAACCTCAGTCTAAAATGGTGCACTTCTTTCTGATAAGTCAAAAGAATGTTACTGTTGGAAACTGCTCATTGAACAGAGATATGAGCAGACATCTGGGAAGATCGTCCCAGCTCACCCAGGAAATGACTGGTTGGTGCTACAAATAAGACGTGGGCATTTCCAAGTTTCAGCAAGGGGTTTTGGGTGACTACCTGAAAAGGAAGCCATCAACTTAAGCACAACTACTGTAGTCTATAGATCTTCTCTAATCTTGGAAACAGCAGGGTAAGGACAAGTCTTCACGATTCGATATGGAATATTAAAAAAGGAAGGTTGTTGAGTATTAATCCAGGCCCGTACATGCAATAGAGATACTATCTAAGCCGGAAATCCCAGGCCCCAGTGACTGGCTTCATGTACGTGTCCAGACTCCTTCAGGCTCCGCTGAGCTGCTGCTTCGTGTTTCACTGGCTTCGTAAGACAGCGGCATCACCTAGCGGTTAAGGCGACGCCACCCTCAGGTAAAGGGCCACTGCTTCCCCTCTAGTTTTAAGAGGATATGTCTGAAAAGATCCTTGAAGTTGCCTTCAAGCACTTCTTGTTTCAAAGATTGTGATTCCTGCTGTGCACAGCTTACTTCCTGCCCCCAACCCTGCCACCAAAGCTTACTGTGAGAGATGCACTCAGTCCTGGGCTCATTTGCAAAGCCCTGCTACCGTCTGACTACTAACTTGCTTACTTCCCCATGCTCTCTGTTTTCACCTCTCCCACCCTCCATCATGGCATGGCATGCCACAGCTCGTTAACATCATAACAAATAATTACATTCAGGCATTTACAGGTACATGTACCTTGTTTTCAGTATTGAGGATATAATGGTGACAAGATAGGCAAATATCTGCCTTTTTACAGTTTATATTCTCTGAATAACTTGCAAGCAAACACAGGTTGATGGGGGGGGGGGAACCCCCTCAACTAATTGCCCCAACCCATTCCACAAATACACTTCTCTGTGCCCACACACATCTTTCCCCATGTCTTAGTGGAGGAGCTGTCACTCTACCTGTTCAAGGCTAACCTTGCTGCCTGACGTATTGCTCATCCCTTTCTCAAGGCATTTTCTCCCTTAATCAATTCCTCACTCATGAGTCTTTGCCTTCTCCAATTTCTTATCTAGTTTCCCTTTGCATATAAATATACGCCAAATATACATGAAGGCCTCCTACAGCCCAGTCTTTGATTGGTGATGTGCTGAAAAAAAAAAAAAAAAAAAACACAGAGGGCAATGCAGATGGTGATTGCATGAAGGCAAACACACCTGTACAAATCACAGAATATTAAGACTTTTTTCCCTTGCATGTACATTATTAGTTAATCAGTTTTCTAGCACCCTTCTTGAACTGAAGAAAATTAAACTCTTGGCAAACAGTGATCCCACAAAGACACTACCACCTGGCAAAGTCTTTCTGAAATAATTAGCTCTTCCCATCTGTCTTAGTTCAGGCTGCTATTACAAAATACCATAAACTGGATGGCGTAAACAACGCATAATTTATTTCTCACAGTTCTGGAGGCTGGAAGTCCAAGACTGAGGTGCCATACGACTCAGTGTCTGGTGAGGGCCCTTTTCCTGGTTTGCAGATGCCTGCCTTCTTGTTGTACTGTCACACGGTGGAGAGGGAGAGAGAGCTAACTCTCTGGTCTCTTCTTATAAGGGCACCAATCCCGTTATGAAGTCTCCACCCTCACGACCTCATCTAAACCTAATTACCACCCAAAGGCTCTACCACCAAAACCATCACATTGAGGGCTAAGGTTCAACATACGAATTTGGGGAGGGAGGGACACAAACATTTCACCCATAGCACTGTCTCCTGGTAATTCTGCCTAAACTTGCTTTGTACATATTGAGACTACGTTGTCAAATGTATATTAATTCAAAAAAAATGATATTTTCCTTTTATCAGAGCATAATGGCCTGTTTTATCACTAATATTATTGCCTTAAAGTTTATTTGTCTGACAACAATATTTTCACATGTCTTTTCTATCACTATTTCCTTGGTATATCATTTCAATCTTTGTAAACCATCTGTTATTAAGGTCTAGGTGTGACTTTTAAATACCTTATAATTTACTTGGGTTTAGTTGTTATAATTTTAAAAATATAAACTGAGAACTCCTGTTTTTTAAATAAGGAAGCTTAACCCATTTGATGCAATTTCTGGTGTATCTGAATTGGTTTCTGCCTGTTATTTTGTGTTTTCCCACATATCATTCTCAGCAAGCACCTCATCTGGTCATGGTTCTTAGTCGGTGGAGTGACCCCAAACTTCATTCTTGAAGGATGTCGGTCATTAGTAGTCCTTTTTGGATTGAGTTGCTGAAGTTTTCCATTGACTTTAATCACAAGACGTGGCAATGCTAAGAGATGTCCTAAGGGACCTCCTGTATTCCAGCTGCTCTTCCTTACCTCCACTGTGGCATAGCAATCCAGTTACTCGGTGGTGGTGAGGATCAGTCATCCCAGCCAGCACAGTAGCTCTCTTTTTGCCTATTGATTTAGAGGCATAAATTGCCCGAGTGACTGGTTGGCAGTCTTAAATTCTAGTTCAGTGTAATCACTGTTGTGTCTCCTGGTGGAAAAATTCCTTATTTTGGAACTAAAAATTCTGGGCCATCAAAGCATCAGGTTGCAGGGACAGAAAGCAAAAAATTTGCTAGTCGGTCACTAGGGGTAACAGTGAAAAATGTCATCTCCATTTCTACCCCTTGATTCCCAGACCCAGAAATCCTAGCTGTAGGAGAAAAAGTACCATACTTTAGACACTGATTTGGAGCACAGACAATCTCCTAGAGAACCTTGCCCCAGTCCAAGGTACTGCCATCTACCTGGTGCTGGAATTGAATCTTCAAAAGGCCATTCCCTTTTTCTATCAAGCCAGGTGCTTCAAGATGGTGGGGACCATGTTAAGACCAGTGAATTCATGAGTATGGGCCCACTGCTGTACTTTATTTGTTGTGAAGTGATTTACTAACACCAAGACAGTAGGTAAGTCCACGGATGGTAGTTTGGGCAGAAGCAACGAATGCAGGGAAGACAAATCTGTATCCATAGTGTCTCTCTTTGCATTTTTTCCTAACACACAATGTACTAAGTCACTTCTCCTTTCTAAAACTGTGTATAATCATGAACGCAGCTGAGTGACTTGTTGCAGTTACCAAAAATAAACTGGCACTTTGGAGAGCTCATGAATGAATTAACAGTATTTAAAAACCAGGAAAAATGTAATAAACCTTTTATAACACCAATGAACCCACAAAAGTATTGAAGAATTTATATTCCAGAAATCAACCTGGGATACAGAAATGATTGAGTAAAACCCCTACAAACATACACTCCTTCCCCCTTGTACTAAACATAGCCATCGTGTAAAAGGAAACACCAGTGGCCCATATTTTAAACTAAAGCACACACTGATTTTAGTGAAAAAAAAAAAAAAAAAAAAGCCAAGTCATTTAAAGCAGCTAATTAAAACGCCATTTAAGCAATTACAATGGGTAACAGGATCATAAAATCGTTAGCAAAGTAGAAGCTTGTCACTGAAGCTTCCATATGATCTTATTGACCAGAAGGAGACTAGTCAGCTTTATAGACATCAGATAACGAAGTCTCCAAACGCCATTAGGTCCTCATATTTCAGTGTCCTAGTTTTTTTCTGAGAGGTACTAGAGCCAAAAAGAAAAAGCTATGGTAAGAAAAATAGGCCATGACCTATGGTAAAAACTGATCTGAAGTTTAGGCATAGAAACTTGTTCTGTATATATAAGCCACCTCGGTTGAGTACCTACTGAATACTTACACGTTGGTGTTTTGCAGCTACTCTGGGGAAGAACAGAAGAGGTATTAAATGCTAGGAGATGTTTTAGCCAAGTTGAAGAGGCTTAGACATATGATAATGAAGGACCAGGACAGTGTGTTTTACAGGGCGATTTCATGCAGTACAAACTATTAGGGGATCAGTGCCTTCGACGCAACAAAGTACCGAGCAGATGTGAGAGGCAGGGGTTGCAGCAGGTGTCAGGGAATTGTGAGATGCTGACCAATAGGGCTCCTCACCCTTAGTAGCTCTGGACACCAGGGATGAACTTACATCCAGAAATATCATGTATTATTTGGTTCCAATTTGGATAAAGTCTTTTTATCATTTAAACCACCCAGTTGTTAGGGTTGCCTGGAGTGAGATCTTCGAGGAGGCTTAGCCCTCCTTCTTCCTTTATAAGTTCCGTGCCCGTGAGGGTTCTTATTCTTTCTCTGGCTCTAAGGCCAGGCACCTCGTGGTGGGATAAAGTGTGAACGTTCAGGGGGCCCTCGGGTGCAGCACATACCTTGGTACCTGCTCCTTGCCGGTGGCGTTCTCCCCAGCTCTGGACCCAGAGGTCCCCGGGCCTGGACCTCTCACCTGTGCCTCATCCTTTCTGCCTTTCCTGTTCTCCAGATGCCTGACTGTGGAAGCTGGCCTCCTGCTTCCAATTCTGCCTCCTTCCCTTGACGGCCTTCGTGGTTTCTCTGACCTGCAATACCAACAGATCTTTGATGTTGGTGGGACTCTGAGTCCTAAACACCTCTGACTCCTGAATCCACTATCCCCTGGATTATTTCACTTTGGTCAACTGCTAGAGGAAGAAAACCCTTTAAGTGACCACCCTCAGGGGCCCAGTGTTGGCACTCTGCTCGACTCTGCCTTCACACATGGCCCTTCCTCAGGCTCCTGTCCTCAGCCCACTTCTTTTCTCTCCCTGGACAATCTCATTCACCCCTATGGCCTCTACCTCCATGTTTTCTCTCATGAACCCCCCAGCCCCTCCTCCAGGATTCAGAATATTGGCTGGCCTAGGATCTCAGCTCTAAGCCATTAAGCCACAGAGGCAGACTCGAGCCGCTACGTGGATTATCAAAGAGACATTGTGTAGCTCTCAGAATTGTTGGAAAATGGGCTGGAAGAAAGGGAGGCCAAAGCTAAGCCACATTATTCAGGGAGGTCCCTGCTGCCCCAGGCAGTGGACACTACCGTTTTCGTTATCAGTGCTGTTCCTGGGAAAATGATGTCATTGCCACCTCCAGAGTGTATTCCCCACTGTCCTTGTTTCTTTGAGTCACACATTACTAAAGTCTCAGGTGGGTGCATTTGATGGGTCAACCCTAGATCAATGTGTACATATCCCACTTATAAGGGGGCTGGAGGATACATACTTGGCCTTCTAAGATTTTATAGTGGGACATGGGCTGTCCCTCACTGAGACTCACTCACTGGAAAAGCTCCCACCTACACAAAGCAGGAGACATGGACAGTAGAAAAAAATAAGGAAGAGAGGGTTAGGAAGGATGGTCAAATAAAGGGAAAACAAGCAGATAGCCACCACAGAGCCGTTTGTCCAATTTCCCATTGTACTTCATTAGATCATCTACAAACACCTCAAATCTGTGTGTCCAAAGGTGAAATCTCTATTATTTACCCCAAATTACATGTCCTACTCTCTTTCCTTTCTTGGTATCTAATGGCACTCATTCATCCAGCCACTCTAGTCCCTAAACTCAGAGTTACTCTCCCCTTCCTTCTTAAAGCCACTGGCCATCAAATCTTATGGATTAGACATCATAAATATTTCTGAAATGCATCTCCTCTTCTGAAATCCCACTGTGGTTTACAGCAGATCCGAAATTCATCATTCCTGGTCTAGACGACACCGGCGCTGCCTAACTCTTCCCCCGGCCTGTAGCATCACTCCGTGGCCTTGCCACAGCTGCCGTCCCATTTGTTAAGGGATTATTTTGACTGTCTGGCCCTCCCCATTTTCTAGTTCTACTTTCCTCAACTTTGTGAATGCACCTCTTCAGTCATCTAAAAGTAGAACAGTGAGAGAACCACCTCTAAATAAGTGGAATTAAGTTGTATCATCACAGCTCAGATTACCGCCGCCTGCCCTTTCTGACTCTGAGATCAGGAATCTATGGAGCCATAGTGCTCCCCTGCAAAACGGGCTCTAGGGGAAGATTAAGCTGAAAGGGAAAGATGAGAGGCCAAATATATCAAATTTCTTAGCAGTGCTAGACCTGGACTATAACACGGTGCTTTTTCTCATTGTTGAGCTAAGGTTGCTCAAACAGCTTCCTAGATGGTGGGCCATACCTCCTAGTAGAGATCCGTTAATGATTCCAGAGCATTGAACCTGGGCTGCACCTGTGCCTCACTTTATTCAATAGAATTCTGCAGAAATGACCTTATGCTAATCCTGGGACTAAAGCTTGGGAGGTCTTGGCAGCCTCCACTTCTGTGCTTTTGGGAATCCTGAGCTGCCATATTAAAACTGTGGCTACTCTGCTGGAGAAATCACATGGGGACACGTGGAGAGACTGTATGGAGAGGGACAGGCCTGGAGGTGACATGGGAAGATAGGGAGCACCCAACTGTCCCAGTATCCTAGCTGGACCCAGTCTGCTAGCTGTCTCCACCAAGGCACCAGTCATAGGAGACAGCTTGGATTTTCCAGGTCAATCAAGTCCACACATGACCATGGCCCCAGCTGACACGATGAAGAGCAGAACTTCCCAGATAAGCCCAGTCAACCCACTGACTAGTGAGGGTAATAGATGGTTTTTATTTAAAAGCCACTGTTTGGAAGTGGTTCCTTGTACAGCAACAGATAACTGAAACACGGGTCATTGATTATACGTGTGGTCATGTTTAATTATTCATTATTTAATTAGCCGAACTCCACTTTCAGGCATTTAGTATGTTTTTCTGTGGATTAATACTAGCTACTCAATGCTGAATCTCTCTAGTTCACAGTCAGCACAAGACTCTTAACTTTTTTTTTTTTTTAAGATGGACTCATTTGATAGCCCTTATCAATATTTGAAGCCCAGAAAATCACACACATAACAAACCCACAAGCTTCGGGCTATAAATTGAGCTGGCCGGATTCCTCTTGCTCTTTTCTCCATCAGACTTAGCATCACACAATTACCTTGGCCCATGAAGACTGTTGTTCAAGCCCTGCCCTAGATTGATCTGAAATTCCTTTGGCGAAAAATAAGGAAAATGACAGGCAGAAGAGGAATACAATTTTAATTTGGAGAAATTTTTATGAAGTAAGTGGAAAGTAAAATCAAATAATGTCTATCATATTTAAAGATGCTAACATTTGACCCACTGATAGCAGGGAATGAACCCTGTATTATGTTGACACTGTATTCCCCCTTACATAGACTAGTGTTGTCACTGGGAAGCAGCTGCCTGGACAGGGACTACATTTCCTAGTACCTTCTGCATCTAGATGCGGCCAGGTGACTAGTTCTTACCAGTCTAATAGCAGAAGTGATGTCTGATGAGC
This sequence comes from Camelus bactrianus, assembly GCF_048773025.1. NCBI lineage: Eukaryota > Metazoa > Chordata > Mammalia > Artiodactyla > Camelidae > Camelus > Camelus bactrianus. Next base: position 45,999,638 of record NC_133541.1, read on the forward strand.
CAAGGCCTTTTAAAAGTCATGATGCCTTTTCCATGACCTCTGTCCCCTTGTGCTAGCTGGATATAAATGACTTCATGGCCTTGGGGGAAGGCAGAACTCCCAGATGGAAGAAGCCTACATGTGTGAGTCATGGCAAGGAACAGGGTCATTTGCCAACTAGGAACACACACTATCAAAAGTTACGTGGGAGAAGTGCATTTGTGTTGTGTATGAACTTTCAAAAACGAGGTTTATTTGTTACAGCAGCTAGCCTTCCCCTAGTGAATATAGTTGTTCCTTCACTGAAAATCCATTTAATTTTTTTCATGGCTGAGATCATTACTAGTTTTGAAATTATGGATATGTCCATTTATTCCCTTTAGCCTCTGTCATCCTAGCTGTAAAATGGAGCTAACAGTATGCACTTCATAGGATTGTTGTCATTATTGTATGTTACAATATCTCATATCATATAGTATCTCATTTATTGAGCTTTAATATGTGCCAGACCCTGTGCTAGGTACTTTACATAATTTATCTCACTGAATCATCCCAATAATCCTATGAAGTAAGTTCCATTGATCTTCATGTTTCTCAGGTTAGGAAACAGGAGCTTAGAGAGGTTAAGCATGTTTCTAATGTTACATCCTAGTAATGGCAGAGTCAGGATTTCAACCAAGGCAGCCTGACTTCAGAGGCCGCATGTCTAAGCACTAGGCTGCTCTGATTCGGACCAGCACAAAGCCTGACACATAATAAATGCACTATAAACATGAATTTTATTTTCCTTCCACTTCAAGGAAAGAAGCATTACAGACTTCAGAATAAATGGTCCATTTTAGGCTAGCTGCACAACACACACAAGCACACAGACACAAACTTGTGCAGCCTTACTTTTACTCACATTCGTATTCAGCTTGGTGTGTTCAAATTAGAAGTAAGCTGGAATTTACTTGTGTTCATTGCCAGCACTGCATACATAGGTCCTCTCAATGGAGAATGTTGTTATTTTGTACTCACAGCCCAACTGCAGCTGCATGATCAAAAGGAGTAGAAAGAACACGGAAGAAATGAATTCTAAATGGCTAATGCATTTTAAAGTTGCTTGTGAAGCATTCATATTATCGACCTGCTCATGGAAATTAACAGAAAACCCAGCTCAGGATGGACATGACTACAGGAAGTGCAGGAATGCTGGGTCCCTAAGTCTTTCTTATTTCACTTAATATACCACATATTTCTTGATGCAAACTAGTTTAAAGCATCCAATCTAAGGTGTATCTTAAAAATAGACTGACTTTTATAGTTGTGGTCATGTGGCATTTTATAAAGCTGAAATACTTTGAAAAATTACAAACCATAATAGGAGTACTACTGCTTTCTCTAAAGTCATACCAGCTATTATTAGATTATCTACAGAACCAAGGTCAGAGTGCTTTTTGAAAAAGGTGCAGCCATCTTGCCCATTCTAATTGCTGTACCAAGAGTAATTTGTCTTCTGGGCTTTGGAGCTGCTGAACCGCTTTCTTCTTTCGCCTGAAGTTTCATCAAGGCAATATGCTTAATCAATGTTTGCTGATGTTTGTGGTCTAATGCTTACTGACAGCAGGTGCAAAAAAAAGAGGAAGTCCCCATCTGCATAAGAACCTGCCTTAAATTCCCTAACATGCTGTTTAGCTGTAATTTTAGGAGACAGGTGATTTTTCATGGCATCTTCGTGAGTTGCTTTCCCCTCCATAGCTGGCTCCATTTTCCTACCTGCTGTTCCCAGAAGCTGTGCTCTTACTTGTACCAGCACGTGGTAGTTCCTTTCTGGCTAATCTGCTTAGCTTGTTGATGAACTCTCCTTAGCGCTTGGTTCCCATGGCCTGGCCCGGGAAATGGACCCTATCCCTGAGTCATTTAGAAGCAGTTGTTAATTCATCAGTTAAGCCAACATAGAGGTGAGCTATGGGACTGACCCTTTCGAATAACAGCAGCGACCCTAAAATAGCTTCCTAGACCCAGAGGATCTATTTCCAACGATATACAATGCAAGGAAATTGAACTGAGGGAGGTCATTTAACCTTAATGATAGTCCCTTGGCTAATTATCCATCAAGGCCCTGGAAATGTGCATCTAACTACAGCCCCCTCCTCGTGATTTGTTTACTGAAGCAAAGGAGGTGGCTCATCTTTCTGCTCCCCATTAGGGCAGGGTAGTTTGTAAACTGAAGACAGAGTACAAAGCTCTAGGCAGGAAATTTTTCATTTTGGCCTCTGCATTTCAGTTGGCTTACGATTCTTTTCAGGCACAGGACACAGATTATTATTCATTTCTGCTGAGAAGGAGAGAAGAGGAGGAGGGCCTGGCCTTCTGGAGAGACTCCTGTTGACCCTTCTGAGTTACCTGTGTTTCCAGGTCTATTCCTATTTTACCAATATGCAAGGTTGCACTGAAACTCATATGAGCACTGATGTAGATTTAAAATTTTAAAGTACTACACAAAGTTAAGGCATTATTTTACTCTGTAGAACTAAAATTTCAGTAGCACCATGCATAGACTACAGGTATCTTTGAATCTCAGGAAGCTACAATAAAAGCAGCAGAATTGAATCACAACATTAAATGGCTGTTTAGTTAGCTTGCTCTTAAGATGTGGAAAATACACAGCTGCCCTAAGCAGAAGCCCTCCAAAGATTCCCTGGGGATATGATAGACATTTAAAAATGTAACCTGCTTGTGTGCAATATAATACCATTGCTTCTCTACCACTGCAGCTCTCCTCCCACCCCTACCCCCTACACACACATTATTTCTAAAACACTACCTGAAGATCTTGCTAAATCAGCTTAAAAGATAAGAAAAAAGAGAAAAGGGGATGGAGAGTGGAAATCACGCCCCTCAGGGGCGTTCAGAGGTCAGACATAAAACGACAAGCAAGAGAGTTAAACAAAGCCTAGTGAGAAATTTCAAAACAGGATGCATCAGAACCAATAGAAATAAATTCAAGATCAATTGTGTCAGCAGATCAAAGACAAGACCCAGCCCAGTGAAGAGTATTAACTATCATCAGGGGAGACTCATCCTTCTTGCCAGTGTGAAATAGACACTGCTTCTATATGGTGAGCAGGCTGGCTTCTGAGTAAAGGTAATCAAACTGAGCAAAACGGATGCATTTACCCATAGATTGGGGTTAGAAACTGAGGAAACAGTATATTAGCTTTGTAAATGATATTCTGGAGAGCTGAGGTACTAGAGATTTTAGAAGCTAGAGGTCATCATCCTCTTCAGAAGCGCTGTTCTACCTCAGCAAGCTATCCCATCGACAGGTATTCTGTAGGAAGATTTCCTCTGACTGCTTCAATGAATAACCCTTAGTGCTTTTCTGGCAGATAAGCAAAAAACCTGTTCCTCCATTTTAATTTAGCAGACTTAAATAAATGTACTGTTGGCTGAGAATCAGGAGCATGGAGTGATGGTAACAGTCCTGGTGGAAAGACTTGGCAGGAGCAGCTGCACAGATTTGTCCAGACTCTATTTAGAGACCTGCATGAGACGGAGGGTGATAGACTGCCAGTACTCGGTCTAGCTGCCAGGAGTCTATATTCATCTCAATACCAGAACATTTAAAACAATGCTCAAAATGAAACGTTCATGCAGTACGCATGATAAGCATACCTAGATAAGCAAAAATGTTACCAAGTAGGACTATGAAGTCGATGTCTTCTGAATGTTTACCTTTCTGGTTGAGATAAGACACAATGCTCTCTTATCAAGATAAGACTAGGGACCATATTCCTGAGGGCCCATAGTCAATAGTAAAACAATCCTTGATCCCAAAGGAACAGAATGGTGTAAACAGAGCTAAAGCATTGTGAACAAATGTGTTAAACAGATGATTCAAATGCAGCAGAACTGTCATATAGTGTTATCGACGAGCAGAATAGAGGAAAATGGGATCATCTGGCTGCTAATTGAATATCTGTATAAGCCCTGTAATGATTGTTATTGAGAAGTAAATTATTATCACCATGGGGTAATGGAGAAAACTGGGCCACGGAGGAGTCAGATCTGCCTATCTGCTCTGCAGAATGGGCTGGTGTGTTTTGGATGATAATTCAGTTTCTGATCTGTTGGTTACCTCATTGTAATATAGTGCTTCACTCCTGCTAAATACATATTAGGAATTTTTTTTTCAACTGAGATAGTCTTGTAAGTCCATAGATAGGTTGATGTGGAAAATTATCTCTGTGAGACTCTAGACAGCTGGCCTTTCTCCAACTTCTCCAAAAATTTATCAGTTAATAAAATCTAGGCAGAAGATGGGTGGAAACCTTAAGATTTCAGATGAAACTTGGGCCTTATCTTAATTTCTTTGGCTTAAACAAAGAGAATGGTGAATCATCACTTAGAATGATTTCTTCAGTAGAGATTGTGTAACACCCACAGCAATCATCCAGCACAGTTCTTATTTGTTGAATGAGAATCCAAAAGAGAGGTTAAACGAATAAATGAGCTAACTAATTTATTCTCAAAGTATTTAAAACCCCCCCAGTCTGATTGTGGACTCATCCATTATTTGTTGAGGTGCTTTAAATTTTTGTTTCATGTATTTTAACAATGTATTATTATATGCATACAAATTTTAAATACTTTTTCTTTCTGATGAGTTGAACATTTTATCATTGTGAAGTATCCCTCTTTATCTTTAAAAATGCTTTTTGCCTCAAGTTTCACTTTCCCTGATATTAAAATAGTCACAGTATTTTTTTTTTTTTTTTTGGTTAGTGTTTGGATTCCATATATTTTCCCATGGTTTTTCTTTCAGTCTTTGTATGTCTTTGTATTTTCGATGTCATCTCTCTTAAGTATCATGTATTTGTTTTTTGTAAATTTGGCTGGTGATTTTTTCTTTTTCTTTTTTTTGTCTTTTAACTGAGACATTTGGTTCATTTAATGTAATTGCTGGTACATTGAGATTTAAATCTGCCTTCTTACTGTGTTCTTTCTACTCCCATCTTTCTTGCCTTTCAGTGGGTTGATTAGAATAGTTATTATTTCATTCCTCACCCGACTTCCTAGCTTGGTAGCTGTTCTGATGATCTATTGTTGCATAATAATCCACCCCAAAACTTAATGGCTTATAATAATCATTGTAGATTGGTCACGATTTGTAAGTCAGAGACTCGAGCAGGACTTAGCTCATGTCCGATTCCCATGGCACAGCTGTAGGATCAACTTCTCAGATGGCTTCTTTACTCGTATACCTGATGCCACTGTGTTCCTTGGCTTCTCTTTCTCTCTCTCTTTTGTTTTTCTCTCTCTCCACACATGACATCTCATTCAGTAGAGTCTCTTTAATTTGCTTGTCCTTCTCACTGCACAGTTATTTAGGATAATCTCACTTTTTACGTGAAGACTGGCTTCTATGAGGCAGAGGTGGATGCTGTCAATTCAGTTCACAGCTTTCCTGGACTTGGTTTGACATCACTTTTGTCATATCCTACCAGTCAAAGGAGTCACAGGGCCCACCCAGAAATAGAGTCTATAATTTATCAGTGGGGGACAAGGTCATGTTATAAAAAAGCATGTGAAAGATATTGTTGTGACCATCTTTGGAAAACATGAACTACCCTAGACTATACATTATATACAGTTATATATTTCTTTACTGTTTTTGTTTGCTTGCTTTAGTGCTTACCCAGAGATGAAAACATGTACATTGACTTATCATGGTTTAGAAATTAACACTTTTACCTTATCTTGGCCAATGCGAAGACTTTAGAACACCTTATTTAAAAATTCTTTTCACCCTTTGACCCTCTGCACCCATTTGTTCTGCCCCTCACCCTCCACCTCTGGTAACCACCCATCTGTTCTCGTATCTATGAGCTTGCTTTGCTTTTCTTGTAGATTTCATATATAAGAGAGATCATATGGTGTTTGTCTTTCTCTGTCTGACTTATTTCATTTAGTGTAATGCCATTAAGATCTATCCATGTTGTCACAAATGGCAAGAATTCATTCCTTTTTATGGTGGAATAATATTCCCTTCTATGTATCTATAACTATTTCTATTTCTATATATCATGATTTCTTTATCCATTTATCCATCAGTTGACACTTAGGTTGTTTCCATATCTTAGCTGGTGTAAATAATGCTGCAGTGAATGTGGGGGTGCATATATCTCTTCAAGTCAGTATTTTTGTTTTCTTTAGATAAACACCCAGAAGTGAAATTGCTAGGTCATCTGATAGCTCTATTTTTAATTTTTGAGGAACCTCCATAACTGTTTTCCATAGTAGCTGTACCAATGGACCAATCTGCATTCCCACCAACAGTGCAGAAGTGTTCCCTTTTCTTCACATCCTTACCAACATTTGTTATTTTTTGTCTTTTTTCAAATAATAGCCACTCTAACAGGTGTGTGGTGATAACTCATTGAACACTTTAAACCCCTCCATTCTTACCTCTATGCTGTGGTTATCATGAATTTTAATTCTGTATCTAGTTTAAATCATACAGGAAACTATTATCATTATTTTATATAGTCAGCTTTTATTTATATTTTACCACAGTTCATTCTTTGTTTGATTTTCTTTCCTTCCTGCATCTTTGAGCTTCCTGTGTGTCCTTCAATATTTCCTGTAATATGTGTCTGCCAGTAACAAATTCCACCCCCATCCATTTTTTGGTATGAAATTATCTATAGTTCACCTTTATTCTTGAAAGATATTTTTCTTCTAGATACAGAATTTTGTTTTGCAGGTACTTCCTTTGAGGCTATGTCTATCATGTTTTAACTTTCATTGTTTCTGGAAAGAAGTGTGATAATCTAATTATTGTTTCTTTAAAAATCATGATTCTTTGGCTTCTTTAAACATCTTAACTTTTGTTTTATGTTTGTTTGCTTGCTTTCAGCAGTTTTATCATGATGTATCTTGTCAAGCAGAATAATTCAATAGAAAATCACATTTGTAGAGTTTCTTGAAAAAAAGCTTAATGAATTTAATTATTGCATTATTTGAGGGGAAAGTTTTCAGCCATTAACTCTCTAAATATTGCTATGCCTTTTTATCTCTCTCTTACCTGTTTGGTACTTCCATTACATGCATGTTAGACCTTTTTCACTAAACCCCTGAGTCTCTTACACTTTTTCCTAGTTTTTTTTTTTTTTTTTTCTCCATCCTTTTTTGTTTTTGTGTTTCATTTTGGATATTTTTTCTTCCAAGTTCATGAATTCTTTCATTAGTTGTACCTAACATGCAATTAAATAGGCAGTGAGTTGTTTATTTCAACTATTACATTTTTTTCCCAATTCTAGAATTTATGTTTTGTCCTTTTAAAATGTAGTGTCTAGATCCCAAATGGGTCTACTTATAATGTCTGTTGTTTCTCTTGGTTTTAAATTACATTGTCTTGTCTGTTCATGTGCCTGATTATTTTTTATCATTTACTGGGCATTGCATTTTTTTAAAATGTGGAAATAATGTGAAGCATAAGAGGATTTATATTTTGGTAGACAACAAGGGATGTGGCTATCCCAGCTCACCTTAATATTAATATAAGGATTGGGGTTATTTAGACTAGCCTTCAGTCTAAGTCAGGGCCAGACTATTCTAGTTCACTTTTATTTCTAAGTTGTAGCCCTTAGGGGTTCTAACCAAAAGCATGGGAGAGCTCCCTCCTCCTCCCTGGTGTGTCCTGGACTTTAATTTTTATTCCCTTGGGAAGGCTAACAAAGATCTGTGTTTAACTTCTTAATCTCTCAGTGACTCTTTTATTGCCAGATGCTCCTAGTGGAAAATCAGATTTAAATTCTGAGTGTAACCTTCTGGTGTTTCCTTCTTCTCCTGTATCTTTGCCCAACAGTTCTTCACTGTCTTATTAATTCCCCTCTGCTCTCAATGTTTTCCAAAACAAGGATTGTTCTACATTACCCAATCCAATATTAACTGAAGCAGGAATTCTATTCTCAAAATATTTATTTGAATATTTATGAAAGAAACTGAATTTTATCTTATCCTCACTAGAGCTGGAATTGACTCAGGAAAAAAAATGCTAAGAATAATGAAATATATGCCTGTTTCATATTACTTTTTAAATATGATAAAACGTGTGTCTTACTTTTTCACAAAATTCCAGGTAACTGAAAACTGTTAAATCATAAATGGATTGACTCATTTTAAGTTGCTATACCATTGTCACTCACCCATGTGAAATCTGATTTTTACATTATAAAATAATTTTTACATTATAAAATAAACATGTTTTTCAAAATGTTCTTTTATGCTAAGATAGAAGCAGTAAGTCAGCTTTTCCAATTCAGAAAAAGTAAATTCAGCACTGCAAAGGGACAGGCTAATAGTTGTTAACTATTAGTGATGTTCACAGCGCAAGTGAATAGCAAGATCTGAAGAAAAAATTTATCTCCACCTATCTTTAAAATAATTATTGAGCAACACCTGACTATAAGACAATATGCTGTGTTCTACAGAGAACACAAATGATTGAATCATACACTTTGCTTTAGACAACTTAGTTTTCTTTTTTCAGAAAATTACAATTATTAAGAGTAGATTCCTATCTGATATCAAGGTATATATTCCAAAGCCATAGCTCAGGAAGACAAGACAGAAGTGTGGTGCTCATCAGAAATAGGCAGATGCCCCAATGAAACAAAAAAAGAAAGCTCATTAAAAGACTCACAAGTACCTGAAACTTGGTATATAATGAGGTGACATCCCAAATCAGTGCAGAAAGAAGGGGTTAGTTAATTAATCATCCTGGGACAAATGGCTCTCTCTCTGAAAAATAAAATTCCTCCTCGACATCAAGTGAAGTAAAAATCTAAGTGTAAAATGTAAAATTATAAGGTTAATGGAAGAAAATGGAGGAGCATATCCTTGTGCCTTTGAGTAATAATTTTTTAAACAAGACTCAAAAAAGCATAAACCATAAAAGGAAAAAATGATGAGTTTGACTGCATCAATATTAAAGATTTCTGAATAACAAAGGGAACCATGGATAAAGTTAACAGATGAGTAACCTTCTGGGAGAAGATATTTACAGCGTCTAAAATGGACAAAGGATGACAATGGGCATAGCACACAGCATACACAATTAATCCCTCATTCAGATCTCTACTCAGACACTGCCACTTTGGAGGGGACTTCCCTGACTTTCCATCCAAAGTGCTACTCCCTCCTGACCATTTATCCCCTAAATTTACTTTATTTTTCTTCATAACACATATCAAAACTCTAGATTATATGATTATTTGTTCATTGTTCTGTTCCCCCCAAAATTCTAAGCTCAGTAACATCAGGACTTTTTGTCTATTTTGTTCACTTTATGGTCTTAGTCCCTGGAACAATGCCTGACACACAGTAGATGCTCAATAAAAATTTAAGTGAATGAATGGATAGACTCCTGCAAATGGACGTGAAAAAGAGCAGAATCCCATACAAAAGAGATGAGTAATCAGTTAGCAAAAGGGAGCATCTCAATGGCCAATAACATGTGAAAAGATGGTTAGTCTCATCAGAAATATACAAATGAAGAGAAGTATAAGACAACATTCTATATCCACCAGATTGGCAAAAATTCAAAAGTCAGAAAATAAAAAGGAAGTGGGGAAGTGGAAACTGCCAAGCACTGCTGGTGGGAGTGTAAATTGGTGGAACCATCCTGGGGAGCTATCCAAAAGAATTCAAGGAAATTAAGGGTGTACATATCCTGCAACTCCAGTCACCTTATTCCTGGATGTATACCCAGAATAACTCTCACGTTGATCATCCAAAAAGGGAAATGTATGCAGATGTCCATGGAAGCATTATTTGTAGTAGCAAAGGGGAGGAGACCCTCTACACATCCTTTACCAGAGAACTTGAGCACTGACATGTGCTACATGCATACGTGGAATATTATGCAGCAGTGGCAATGTGGAAAGAGCATTTAACTCCTTTTTCCTCATTAAAATAAAGCAATAAAGTATTTCAAATCTAAATATTACCTAAAAGCAGATAGGCAAAATCAGACAAAATAAGTGGCTCTCTGTTGATTCTTTATTTCCTGTGAGTCTGTGGCTCTTGGTAGGAAACTGACCTCAAACTCGAATAAAGGCTTTCTCCCCTTAGCAATTTTGGGATCCTAAAATCCACCTGTCCTAAGAAGTTTACTCATATACTTATTTTCATTTTAGGGGGCTCATTTCATCTGCTGCCTCTGGTCAGGTTTAGATTCTGTTAAATGTTTACGAAATTCAGTATGGGATATCCAGTGTTGTTCCTGGGTCTTAATTTGCATCATAGCTTTGAGATTGGCTGAAATTTACTAGATGGGGGCTTCTCCAACTGAGAATCTTGTTAAACTGCACATTCAGATTCGATAGGTCTGTGTAAGACCTAAGATTCTGCATTTCTGACAAGCTCTGAGGTGTGGCCAACACTTTGGGTCCTCAGACCACGCTGTGGGTACAAGCCTCACCCAGAACCATCCTGTGAAAGGCAATTATTCTTAGGGCATCTGAGACCTCACCCTGAGCCCAAAACAATCTCAGGACGTATGTATGTTAAGCAAAAGATTGCTGAAGGGGCATCTCAGGGTCCTGTACTGTGTGGTTTTACAAGGGCTTCTCCCCCAGTGCCACCCTGGAGAAAGGCATACGTGGTCCCCACAGGGCTCCATGCAGCGGTGTTCCAACCCTGGCTTACACCTGAGCTACCTGCATGCGTCTCATCCCACCTCCATTTTTGCTGACATAAAGTTGGTAGCTTGAAACCAGCTTTGGTGGTGGTATTGACACCACAGAAATTGACAAATGCTACAGTTCAAGGCTTTTCTCCACAAAGAGCCAGTTTACCAGCACACCGCTCTGACCATAGTGTTCAGCAGGGAGAATATGCAGGTCCCCTTGTGTGACCCACAGGTGGGAACAGTAAGCTCCCGCCATGGTTTCTAGCTGGGATAAGAGTCATTTATAGAGGCATCACATAGTAACTGGTCCACCTGAAAGGGTATGACAGAGCAAAAGAGGTGATGAGGAAACAGGAAATAGGGCTTGAAGAAACAGCTCATTTTCCCTATATCCATGTTGCTTACTTCAATCATATATAGACCAACATTAAAAGTACAATATGCTGGGACATTATGCTGTACACCAGAGACTGACACATTGTAACTGATTGTACTTCAATAATAATAATAATAATAATAAAGAACATTATGCCTGCAGTGAGGTGTATGGAGCAGAAACTGATGAACTCTTAAAAAAATTCATCATTTTAAATATTCATGAAAATTCAAGTCAGGGAAGGAAAAAAATTCAGAAAATATATTATTTAGAACAAGAACACTTTCATTAAAGAATTAGTCTAGCGTTACCTAGGAGCTAAAAGAATTAGTGCAGTAATTGGGGAGCTGAATTCGTATTAAGAGACTACTAATCGGCTTATTTAATGGCTCTGGACAAGTTCTGTACATTTTTTGCCATTCTTTCGTAATTTGTAAAATAAGAGTTAAAATAGCTTTCACCCACTTCACCTCACAAGTTCCATAGCATGTTGGAAAATAAATTAAGTTGAAATAGAAATTAGTAAATATCTGTGAACTGCTTTGATTGAGAAAGAAATGCCTACGTGTAGGTTATTGTTACCTGCAATCAGAGACCTATGTCTTCTTGGGGTCAGTTCAGTCCCTATGCAGCCCACTTAGAAAATCCAGTAAGTATGTGAAAGGAGCAGGTGTTATGGAAAACCTCACTGAACCACCCAGGAAAGAGCAGAGACTCGTTGACGCCCATCACTCCAATGCCACGTCCTCTTCATTGGTTCAGTCCCAGACTACACAGAAGAAAGTCCTATGGTAGAGCCACTCCCTGTGTACTGTCTGTTCTGAGGCCAACTTGGGACTTTCATTGCTCCTCCTTGGCATTCATTAAATGAACATCAGAAAACATATTTGAGAAGGTCGAACTTTGACCTGCCTTTCAAGGAATCAGTCACATCACATATAATTTCTATTCTGAGTGAAAATTATTTTTTAAAAAAGCCAGTTATGAAACATAGGAAATAAGATCCTAAGTTTACTAAAAACATGTGTGCTTTTCAAAAATATGGAAGGCTATTTTCCAAATTATTTCTATGATGATCTCAGAGCAGTGGGATTATGGATGATACTAATTTACTTTTATATGTATTTTTGCATATCTTAAATTTAAAAATATGAGATATATTATCAGAAAGGAATACACACACATATCTTTGGTCAGTTTTCCACGCTGAAGCCTGTCACTTTCAACAGCAGCTGCAAGACTTCAGATTCATAAGGCAGCACCTTCACGAAGGAGAATTAAGGGATGTAATTTGATTGTCCTTCAGGAGCGCCATAGAATTTCATATCTGAGATGTATTTTGAAAGTGTCTGCTAATCAGACCCCTCACAGTTCTACAAGAGGCTTTCACTTAGATGATGAATTGAAGTTTTAGGATAAGCTGATTTGTGGAGCCTGTTGAAAGTGAGGTTTTTCTATCTCACTGTCCTGTACTTCATCCTCTGGGTCATGCTGCTTCTTTCAGTCCTTCAGATCCTATAACTTAAGCAGGCGCCGCTTGCCAGCTGGAACTAGAGGGGCGGCACACTAAGTATTGACATCATCTGGCCAAACACAGAGCCAAGGAAGTGAGCATGCCTGATATATGTGTGTCCTGATTTACTTTGGAACGCTGCTCCACGGCTCACAGAAAGTCACTTGTGCTTTTTCCACATTGCATCCCCAAACCCACTTACTACCAGCCAGAGGTTAGAGTGTTCTCAGTGGTCAGGAGAAACAGGAAAACCTGCCACGTCATATATACTCTCGGCTGTCTGATTAGGGCGAGATTATGTATTCAGTGTTATGTTTAGAATATCTGAGCTTCAGGATTTCCATTCTAGACTGTGACTTCACCTGGTTATAATTTGCATTTTACTGACAGAGCTATCAGAGCACTAACTCACCCCTTTGTAGACATTACCTCATCAACCCTCCCCGTGGTCCTTGGGGAGAGTTAGGGTGAGGCGTGCTAGGGAAGAGAAAAGCAGACATCAGGCTTTCCTTGTAGGAACACGACTCAGAGATGTGGGTCCTGGCTCAGAAAGGAACATAGGCTCTCTTGTCCATGGCGGGGCTCCTGTACCAGGGGAGCTGGCAGGGGAGCAGCTCCTCTGTTTTACTGCACCCCTGTTTCTGATCCACACAGTGGACCCAAGGGACCTTCTGGTGGGAATTCTGTTCTGTATCTTTCTCTTCCCTCCCAATTTCTTTAATTGCCCAGTGTATCCCAAAGCCTTTTTGAATTTAGCTCAAATACATAAACTATCTTATTTGGTCCCTTGAATGTCATCCTGTGGTGTTCGATCTCTTCATCTAAACTGTAAACTTTTCATCACAGGGATGATATTTTCTGATTCCTGCCATTGCTCACAGCCCTGCCCAACACAGCGAAATGCCTGCCTACCTCTGCCTACCTCAGCGCTCTCTACCCCTTCACCCAGAGTTATTTTTCTGATTCGTGCTTATTGCCAGTGTATGTCTTCCTCCACTAGCAGCTAACTTCCTTCAAGTCAGAAACTTTTCCGTTGTTTATTGTTGCCTCCCAAGTGCCTAGAACAGGGCCTGATGCATTGCAGGCTCTCACTAAGTATTCATGAAGGAAAGAACTAAAGAACTAATTTTTATAGGAGGAGCTCAGTCAAGACATGGAGATACATTTTTGTTATTATTGATTGTTGGGGGCTGGTTCTCCAGTTACTCTGCCCTGAATCTTTTTTTTTTTTTTTTCTTCTCCTGCATTCAAAGCAACCATGCAAAAGATCACAATGGATGACTTTGGGGTTTACAGAGATGATGAATCCATTTAAAATGGAGAATAGATGAAGGAGAGCAGAGGAACAGCTGAATTTTGTATTTAGAGAAGATATATTTCCTGGCATTAAAGTGAGCTTTTATTACAAAATGACTTAGAAAAATGTACCATCTAATAAACGGGCCAGGGAGAATGTTACTGAAATACAAACAGGAATAAAGCACTTTGCATTTCCTTAGACTCAAAGAATCCCAGCACAAGCTGAATCCTAGGAGAGGAAACTGGGGCGCAGAGAAGGGAAGTAATTTACTTGAAGTCACACAGCCGAATGCTGCGCTGACTTCTGTCAATGCAGGATACTAAAGAATCTTTAAGAAGCATTTACCTAAAAATAAATCTACCAGGACCCCACAGATAGTAAGCTTCCATGGTTTCTTAGAATCCCAAAGGTTCCTTAGCTAGTTTTACACAGGCAGCGATCATGCTAAATCAAATACAGCATTTTGTATAGATTCTGGGCATGTCAGCTCAAATCAGGTTATGGCTTGGTTTAGATAAGTGAGGCAAACCTTGCAGAAAGACAAAAGTTCCTAATATTACAGAACATTTAAGGACAAATCCATCTGGTTTGGTAGGCTTAGAATTACCTGCAGTCCCGTGAGCACACATATCGTCACCCTGGCGGTGGTGGAGGGGTCCTCTAGGGCCCACACTTTGTGGCTGTTGTTTGGAAAACTGAGGAGGGTTAGAATCAGGGACTTGCTACCAGGCTGACAGCTTGAGTGCTGCTTCTTGCAAAGGAGCAGGGCAGGACGGCGGTGCCCTTCACTTGGGTGGGCCCTGAGCTAGGGGTAATGCTTACCTTTTTAAAAATTAATGTATTAATTTTTTAAATTGAAGTAAAATTGATTTACAGTGTTGTGTTAGTTTCTGGTGTACGGCATAGTGATTCAGTTATACATATGTATATATCCTTTTTCATATTCGTTTTCATTACAGGTCATCACCAGCTATTAAGTATAGGTGATCCCTGCCCACAGTGTGGCTTTCTCACCACCTCTCCCGTAGGTTGTGCATGTGGACAGAGAGTAACACTGGAGTGAATCCGAGAGGTTTAGAAACAAGTGAAAATCATTCTCACAACTTGAATCAGGTTGCTGCTCTTTGTATTAATACAGTACCTGTTATCATCAACATGGTAATTTCACTCAGGAATAGACTACTTAGAAATATGTCGTTCTAGGTGGAACAAAATTTAGTGGCAAGGTGCAGCTCATTACCCTCTGTACGTTATTCTTTCTCTCTCCTCTGCAGTTTTACTCTTTTAGCATCCTTTCCTCTTGACCCCACTTCCCTCCTTGCTTTCCCCCTCTCTCCCTTCCCCTCTCCCTCCTCCTCTCTCCCTCCTGGGTCGTAGGTCTGCCAGGGACACTCACAGTCATCTTGGTTCTCTCCTGGGCAGGCAGGACTGAAAAGAAACAGAAAGAGGTTCCTGGCCTCTCTACAGCTGTCAAGATGTTCTTCAATGTGATCGTTTCTCTTTATTCAAATAGAAGGAGTATTTAAGGCTGTGGTTTCCTGTGTTGCTGTAACAAGTTACCACAAACCCAGTGGCTTAAAACAACACTAATGTATTATCTTATTTCTGGAAGAAAAGCAGTCCTAAAATCAAGGTATCAGTAAGCTAAGTTCTTTGGGAGAAGCTGTAACTTTACCTTTTCCAGCTTCTAGAGACTCATGGTCCCTCATTCATCTTTAAGGCCAGTCACGTAGCATCTTCAGTCACTCTCTCTTTCCTCTGACTCCATCATCACTTGTCCTTCTCTGACCCTCCTGGCTCCTTTTTATAAGGACCTTTGATTACACTGGCTTTACTAGGACAATCCAGGACAATCTATCTCAAACTTTTAAACCTAATTACATCAGAGAAGTCCCTTTTGTCATGCCACATGGACATCTTTGGGGCCATAATTCTTTCTCCCACAGCTGTGAAGCCAGTAACCCCAGAAGCAAGTTACCGGCTTGAACATTCTCATTGAAAGAGCAAGCAGCTTTCCGTCCTCTTGTGGGAATGAGCTCAGTTTCCAAAAACAAAACCAACAGAATACAGAGGCAGAATCTTACACAGAGGTGGAGTTGTAGTTGCTTATGGGTGAATTTCAGTCTCACAGTGGTCTGATTTGGGGAGAGCTGAAGCAGAGCCTTAGAATACCCCAGACTCAGGCTTTGAAGTCCAGCTCTGGTTCTTGCTATGGGAACTTGGATGCGTTTACTTATCTATAAACTCAGGATGATAATTCTTTCCTCATAAGGTTGGAGAACTTGATTAACTTATGTATATAATATGCCTAATGTGGTGCTGGGGTCATAGAGGATGCTTCATACAAGTTACTTATTTTAACTGTTTCCTCAGTGATTAGACCGAAGGTCAAGAATATAATTACAGTGTGGCCAAAAGTAATTAGGTTAAGAGTACTCAAATGGGTGTTGAGCAATGGAATTTTAAAGTAGAATCTGAGGATACACCCACACAATCCAAAGGGAACTGACAAAATCTGTTTCTTCTCATCCGGCTTCAGTCTAATTACATTTTATGTCTTTAAATTGGATGAGGATGTGGAAGGGAAGACTTGACCTGTCTCATGTCTATACCTGAAGAATTGCAGAAACATAACAGAATTTCTCTCATTCTCAAGTTAAAAAAAACATAGCATCTGAGGATTCAGTGGATCTTTAGGTGCCATTCAGAACAATCTCCCAACAGATGTCAGCATCTTGTCTTTATGTAAATACTTTCCACAATGAGAAGTTCACTACCTTTTGAAATAGTTCATTGCATTATTGGCCAGTTCTCATTAGAAAATTCATCCTTAATTTTAGCCAGGAAACTGCTATGCTGAAGTTTCTATCTTTTGATTCTAATTCTGCCCTCTAAACTTATAAAAAAAACCTGAGACAATTTTCATAGTAACAGTCCTACAGATGCACCCACTCTGAGTCTCATCTTTTCTGTGTTAGAATTGCAAAGCTTCTAAAACCATTTGTCATGTATTGTTCTTTTCGGATCTTTCCAGATCTTCTAGTTGCCTTCTTTTACTGTAGTCTATCCGTGTCTCTTCTAAAATGTGTCATCCAGAGCCAAAAAGAATATTCCAGATGTGGTCAGATTAATGCACAGTATGCTGAAACTTATGTTTCTGCTGGATCTGGATTGTATTTCCATTAATAAACTCTGATTTCATAAGTTTTTTAAAAAGTAGTCTCATAACAATGTCATTTGGCTTATTCTGAGCTTGCAGTCAATCAAATCACCAGGTGTTTTGCAAACAAGCATTTGTTTTCCCCCATCCTCACCTGTCCAATTGATTCCTTGTAATGTTTGTTGTACAAGCAATATTTGAAAAGATAGATGGAAATGAAATGTGACCTAGAATCTTACTAGGCCCACATTGACAATTTTTTTTCTTATATTTTTAAATTGAAGTATAGTTGATTTACAATGTCATGTTAGTTTCTGGTGTACAACATAGTGATTCAGTTATACATATATATATATTTTAATATTCTTTTTCATTATAGGTTTTTACAAGCTATTGAATATAGTTCCCTGTGCTATACAGTAGGGACTTATTGTTTATCTATTTTATATATAGTAGTTTGTATCTGAAAATCTCAAAATCCTAATTTACCTCTCCCCACCTTTCCTCCCTGGTAACCATAGGTTTGTTTTCTATGTCTGTGAGTCTGTTTCTGCTTCATTTGTGTCATTTTTTTTTTTATAGATTCCACATATAAGTGATAACATGTATTTGTTTTTCTCTGACTTAATTTCACTTAGTATGATAATCTCTAGGTTCATCTATGTTGCTGCAAATGGCATTATTTCATTCTTTTTTATTGCTAGTGTTCCAATGATTTTCAATTGTCCAAGTTCCTCTCTACTCCTTGCTCATAAGCTTATATAAGTTTTATATAGTTTTCAACATAACTTAGACAATTTTTCATATCCTGAATTTAAAGGCTAACATATTAACATTTTCCCGTCACTGTATATTTTTATAATTGTACTTTAAAATAGCCACATTAAGTTCCATAGTAAGATGTACCATATTTACTCACCCACTCTCTGTCTCAGACATTAAGGTGGTTCTATTATTGTACATAAAATGGTTTCTTTGTGGGGCTTGGGGAGATTTTACTATAGTCCTGAAATCAAATAATTTTTTGGAGCACAATCAAGATTTTATGTTTCTTTATTTAAAATTTTCTCCTTTTTCATTTTATTCCTTGTCCAGACTTTCGTGGAGTCAATCCCCCAGTTTCCCTCCCCTTTGTTCTTCACATCATCATTCAATTCAGAACACATATAAAACAGAAGTAAGACAAGACTCTGAGACTTTCAGCTTTAAGCTTTGGTATCCTTATTAATTTCTCCAGTGTGTTTGGAACCCTCTCTCCCTGACACAACAACCTGTCTCAGTGCCGACCTAAGAGCTTCTCTCTCAGGGGCACTGAGGAAAGCCACCTCCACCAGGAACTGCTCGTTTCTTGCTGGAAAACTGATGCCTGCAATTAATGGAGGCCCGAGTTTGTAAGTTCACTGGGGGCAGGCTCTGTGTCTTTTTCACGTCTGGTATTCCCACTCTCAGCGAATATTTATTAGTAGAAGGAATGAAAGAATGTAATTAAAGGTAAGAATTAACAATTTAACTCAGCCTGGGGGAGATACCACTTCATTCACACTAATGAGTAAAGTGCTGGTATTCGTTCCCTGGGCACAGGTTTAACTGTGAGGAAGAAGGGGGGTGAAGTACTCCAGTTCTGTTTGAGAGACAGTCGTAATGGACTTGAGACACCTGAAATGGGTACCTTATGATTTTTTCCAAGGCCAGCCTCAGACTTTATAAACCCAGACCGTTAGTGCAGTAACTAACCACAGAGACTTGGAACTTGTAGGGGCTGTAGATTCTGCATTCAATTGCTTGGGATGCTTTGTGACTGCCAATAATTTTGAATCTGCCTGTTTAACTTGGGCTGATGATACCAAACAACAGAACTGACCTTTGCTGTTACTACAGACATGTCCGGGGAGGGGAGAGGACTATTGGGAAATATTAAAGACTTGATCGTACGTATATCGAGCCCTACCACTTCTTTACTAAAGAGCTAGCTGGGGTTCAGATGGTAGATCGATATCTGTTACTGGTATTCCTCACTCAAGTCAGTGCCTGACCTTGCTGAGAAGGAATAGTGTGACCAACTGACTGAGTTTGCCTAGGATTCTCCTGGTTTTAGTACTGAAAGCTCCATGTCCGTGGGGCCTCCCAGATCTAAACAAATCAGGACAGTTGGTCACCCTCATCCAAGAGCTGCCAGCAGTCTTGGTTGGGTTCTCTGAGAATTAAATAGAAAAGGGCAGAATAGCTCCAGCTCCCTGGACCTCTCTCAGTTTTCAGGCCCTGCCCCTTGGCAATTGGCTATGGAAGATAAAAGGAACCTTCTCTCCCTGCCTCCTCTATTCGGGCTGAATCAAAGTTCTATACGGCCTGGCTTAAGAAGTTGTGCCAGAAGAAACTCCCTTATCCAAACTGGTCTTCCCTACAGACCTGTCAGCTTGGCCAAGACACCTTTGGAGCCCAAATGATTATTTCTAGAAAATCATCTAGAATCATCTAGAAATTGCAAATTAACTTACTAGCATTCCCATTCAGATATGTATAGATAAACCGAGCAGACCATCATTTAGAATGGTTTTCTGAAAGGAGAGGGCAGCAGATAGAAATATTTTGATGGGGCCAGGGCAATAAGGAAATCTGGGCATGGTGCTTTGGTCGGTGCCTCAGTGGTACTTCCTGTCTAACCAGAGCAGTAAGAGATACTATGTCCCTTGGAAGAAAGTACCATTATTTATAATCCAACTTTCAATTTGTGTTGACTCTTGTTTCCAGAATAGGGACACTCTCTAAGCTACCAATTCAGACCTTGAACATTCGTATGATTAGTCAGACACTGACTTTCCTCTTGCCGCTGCTCAGCTGCATGGCCTCTGCATTGGGTTCTTGTTCATTACACCACCACCACACACTAGAGGTGCCAGACTTATGTCTTTATCTTCTTTCCTTTTTCTTTTCTGCTTTTGCTATTCACAGATCAATTCATTCCTTCTTCTATATACATATGCTCTTTTTTAAACTTCTTTCCCCTTTTTCCCTTATTTAGAGGTCCCTCAGGAAAAAAATCTTTCTTTTGATGTGTTATCATCTTTTTCCTTTCCTGTGTACATTTTATGAGTATGTACATTCATATATGTATGTCTGTACACCTGCACATGTGCACACACATATCTATATCCTCACAGCTTGCTGATATATATGTGTGTGTGTGTGTATGTATATATATACACACACACACCTGTTTGAAGTAAAAGGGAGGGTCAGAGATTTTACATTAAACATAATAAAGACTCAGGACCTTTAATTTATTGACCACTTGAAAGTGCTCAAATTTCCTTCAAAATTCTTATGGAAATCTCTGTCCACCCCTTTAACGTCCACTAATTTAACCAGCTTTTCCTCATGTACCAGTATTCAACATAAACAGAAGAAAAATTTTTCCTACTCATTTTTTCTTATTTTCTCGCTCTCTTTTTTTTTTTTTACTTTTTAGAAAATGATAGCTAACAGTATAACAGCACCTATTTCTATTTCTCATTGTAAATCTAAGGCATATGCAGCAGTACTTTGTGCTGAACAAGGTTTTGTGGACTATGTGGAAATACAAGCGCCATTTTATTAGGAATGATTAGAAACAAAGGGGTAGCAGGTGGTGAGGTGGTTTACAGGATGAGACTAGGTGTTTGAGACAATAAAAGACAAAAGCACATCAGGCTTTGGAGCTGGTTTTTTATTTGTAAGGGGAGAGGCCTCAGAAGAGCCCTGAAACTTGGCATGTGCTTGAAAATAGAGCACAGGGACCCAGTATGTTCTGGTGAATTTTATTATGTTTCAGTGGGTTCTGGCCTGACACCATCACTGAGGGTTGGACTAAGAGGACATAAACCTGTTTGAGCAAGAGGAATTCAGAACTGTGTGTCTGCGTGCCAGGCCTGACGACTCTAGGACCAGAAGGAAAGAGGGTCCGCTGGTCTTGCCCTGCAGCTGGGTCTGCTGGCCTGGGGCCCTGACTGCTGGAATGCAGAGGGCAGCTCTGGGCCATCTGGGTTCCAAACAGTGGATTTCAATTGCATTTGTATGCCAGAGACATTAATTCACATGGCAAACCTGTAAAACACAGCTATTATCACTATTTTATAGATGCTAAGTAATCTGCCCAAGTTAATAGCATATTTGACTTCTCTCCCTCCCTCAGCTCCAAAAATCAAAGCTCTGTTGATCTCCCTTCAACATGCTACTCACTCCTTGCACCCTTTTTATTCCACTGCTCCTCACCGTGTTCCAGTCCTGCAGCTTGTGCCTACACCCCTGCAGTAGTCTCCTGACCACCCTCCAGTCTCCAGCCCACCTGGCTTCTGAACCTGCAAATTATCACTGCTGGGGTCCAGTGTCAGATACTTCGTGACGCTGCCTTAGCTATATCACTTCCCTATTCAAATCATCAGTGACATCCCCATCCCACTAAGGGATAAGGACCAAATCCTTCAGCCTGATGGTCAGGGTCTACCATGGTGTTCCCCTGCCTACCCTTGCAGCCTTAGTTCCCCTCTCTCTGCAGGATAAACTCCCACCTTCTTTGTGCCTTCAACAGCACTTGCGCTCCACATTCACACGTCTGCTTATCATATTTCCCCACCTGCAGTTCTTCGCCTTCCCCACTCTACCTACCTAAATCTTTGCAGCTTAGACCCCACCTTTCAGTGAAAAGTCACACTTAGGGTCTGTACCAGCACTGAGCTATTAATCTTGTAGATCTGGGTGACATCTTTTTCCTTTCTGTTTAATATTGTTACTTTACTCTTTATGGTTATTAACTTTTCATGAATTTCCCCATTTTTCATGTTTCCTCGGTTCTATAGGCAGCTTAGAGGCAAGAATCATATTTTTTCTTATTTTGATATAGCAAGATAGTATCTTGAAATATTAATCTTTGTGGTTTTGTTTTCCTCTTGTCCTTGCAAGTGACTTTCCTCCTCTCGGGCAGAGGCATCTACATCACCTCAGGGAGAAAAACAGGAATAAGAAAAAGCAAGAAACTGTTAATGTGGCAGTTTTCTCTTTTTTCCCCTTAATCTCCAAAATAGAGTTTTTGAGAATCCAAAGGGGAAGTCTAGGGGCTTTATACCATACCCAGAGTGTATGCCTTAACGGTGGAATTAGAAAGAGAATGTGACATGTTGCCCATGGTCCTCTCAGCTGATGGAGGCCTGCCTCTGCCTCAAGGTTTTTCTGAGACCCAGACAGAGTGTTCTCCATAGACACCTTCTGGCAATGCTGTGGTCCAGGACAACATCAACCTAGAAAGAAGGAGTAAGGGTTTGATCCCTTGAGGGAGATGGAAGTAGGCAAGGAAAAGCTCAGCACTGGGACTTGGGAGGACAGACAATGGGAAACTCCCCTCTGTTACCTTGTGTCTTGTATCCGTGCTCTCCAAGATGGCAGCCATTAGCCACACACAGCCATTAAGTACTTGAAATGTGCAAATGCGACAGAGGAATTGAATTGCAGTGGTCATGAGACGGGTGGCTCCTGTACTGAAGAGAGCAGCTCTAGAGCACCTGTCCACAGTCTGTCAGATTTCAGTGGCTCTCAGTGTCCAGCACCATTCCTGAAGCAAAGAGGCATTAGGAAGTATTTCTAGAATGAGTTAAGGGCGCACATTATAAATCCAATAAATATGTGTAGACCACTGGTTCAGGACTGAACTGAAGCCTCTCTGCTTTAATATTCTCTGTTCTACTGATCGTATATATAGACCCTACTGCAGCTTACTCTGTATAAAAAACTTTATAGGAATTGATTTTTCTAGGGGTGCATAATTCCGAAGCCCTTGACGTCAACAGACAGCTAGCTGGCCACTGAGCCTGACGTCACTTCTTGGAATCCGAAGCACCTAGACCAAGCTTGCCAGAACTTCAGATTACTGTCTCTGTAACACCCTGAGGGGAACGTCGGTAACGTGCTTTTTCACTTCTCCCAGTTGGGTTTAGTGTTGCCGTATATTTTTAACATGACTGTCCCAGGCCTGACCAGCCTGTGGATACAGAGATACGGTCCTGTTGGCGTTCAGATCACAGCGGCTGTAGTATTTCACTCTTTCTCTAGGTTTCTCTGGTTTTCCTACCGTTAGTTCTACTGCTGCTGTCTCGGAAGAGAACTCTTGAACTTGGCACAACCGGCTTTTCCTTGGAGCTGCTTTAAGCCCCTCAACTGCCCAGGCTCCAAAGTGGTCCAGGGCTGACCTCCACCTTTCTTCCTGGGCGCTGGAGCAGTTGCTTATGCTCTAAGCCCCATGACGGGTTTGGTTTGATTTTGTTTCACTGAGCATCCATCTTTCAGCTTCTGACCCTCCCCATTTCTTTGGGGATCAAAACCAGTGCATTAGGCAGAAGGACTAAGCTGAATTAGATAACCAACAAATTATTATGGATTCTATTATGTGTAAATCTGCTATTTTAAAAAATCAGTAGATATTTAATATACACTATAAAGTTGAATATCCAGGCATCTTGCTGTGTTCCCATCTTCTGTGTCTATTTTCTTCATCTAGAAAACCTGAAACTCCTATGTGTCTCAGTTCATAGAGAGAGAGAGACCGGTAAAGACCTGTAAAGACCAGTTACACAAGGAGCCAGATGCTGAAACCCAGTGTGGGCTCAGCTGGGAATAATCACTCCTTTAATCCAGAGGTTGTCAGACCTTCATGTGTATCTGTCACCTAGAGGGCTTATTAAACCACAGATTACTGGGTTCTACCTACAGAGTTTCTGATTTAATAGGTCTTGAGTGGAACCCCAAAATTTGCATTTCCAACAAGTTCCCAGGGGATGCTGACGCTGATCTGGAAACACACTTGGAGAACCCCTGCCTTCATCATTTGGTGACTAGATTTCTGGAAAAACAGGTTCTGGATGCATGACAGTCCTCCAGCTTCACTTCATCTTAGTTTTTACATGCTCTAAAACATTAGTCAGTAAAGGCCTTTCTTGCCTGAATCCAAGAAGATAACATGTTTGGAACATGATGAGAAATCTCAGTACCTTCAGTCTCTGTTTTAAAAAATTATCAGTTTGTTGAGGTTTTTATAAGCTTCTGGACGGCTTGGTTCATAGGTGGTAGAGAGCAGAGAATCACTGGGGAGTCAGGACATGGAGTGTTTAAGTAACTCTCACTATAATCTCACTGAAGTCACTTGGAGGGTTAGGTGGCGCTGTGTCTGCTGTGTGTATGAGCCCACAGGAGCAGGTCCATGGCCAGATGGAGGGTGTTATTCTAATTATGTAATATAAATTATTCCTTGCAAAGGTCAGACAGAATATGCTCCTTTGTTTTCATTATTTAGGTGAAATTGCCCCAAAGCCACAAAACATTTACTCAGTTCAATTAATCCATTAAAAAATTCCAGTTATCTTACAGATGTTTTACCCACATGACTTTCAAAGGTCAGCTGGATGAAATTTTCAGTATCACCAGATGTTTTGCTGTCAGGAAAGCCTAGCTTCACTTGAAACGTTCTGGGAACCTAGATTTTTCTCTGTGCTTAAGTACCCTTCTGGTCAATAAATTCTACTTTCAGTGACCAAACTTCACTGTTGAAATTTAAACTCATTTCTTCTTGTTTCTATCTTGTATAGTAGGAATGAGCAATACTGTTAATTACTATTGGTAATTACTCTTAATTTATTTGAAGACAGCTAGTCACCCTTTATCTTTTTCTTTTTCATGCGAAATTACCTCCAACACTTTTTAAAGCTTCCCTCATAGATCCTAATTTCAGTCTCCTTAATTTGTTCATAACTGTCCTTATAGACTATATATATATAGAAGGATAAGGAAAAAATGGTAATGCTCTTAAGGGTTTGAGTCCTATATATATATATAGTCCTATATCTATCTATCTATATATATATAGTCCTATCTAGATATATATATATGTATATATATATAGGACTATATATATATATCTATCCCCAGTCTCTTCTTTTCAAGCCTGGACCGAAAATGTGACTCCCTGCTCCTGCTGGATGTGGTCTCATCACCTGGGCCCTGAGCAGGGGAGCCTCCTAAGCCTGTGACTGCTGAACTCCCCAGGCTTGTTCTGCTGAGTCTGCACCCTGTGACGTGGGACAGCATCCCAGCCACATCTCATCAAGTTTGAGGAATATGATAATGTTGCAGAATTTTGTTTTTGGTAATTACTTTTTTGATACAATTACTTTCTTTCTTTCAAAGAAGCCGTTGGGTGTATACTTACAGACTCAGTTCACAGTTAAGTAAAATTGCCGGTGGATTAAATTAATGACTGCAAATCTGGTTCATGTTTATTTGGGGTTCATTCTTATTTTAAAGCTAATTTTACATAAACAAAAGTTATGGCCACTTTCGTAGGTATGTGATAAAAATGATTCATTTTTTAAATTGTGAGGAACCTATTGATCTAGGCCACCACTGGGGGAAAATCAAGCTAGAGGTGGCAATTGCAGCATCCTTCATCCAAATTCTCCACTACCCTGTTATTTCTGAGGCCTGGGGGCCTCCCAGCCTCCTCTCTTCTGGTGGGTTCTCTGGGACTCAAACCCTTAACAGTATTACCATTTTTTCCTTATCCTTCTAGTTATGGTAGAACTGGATGAAGAAGAACTCTCACCTCAGAAGTTACACTTAGATCAGCACCTGGTGCAAGAACCTTCCGGCTGGTACTTTCATTTCTACCTGCTCATCTTTTGTGATATTGTTACAAATTCTACTTCTCTCTATGTTATATTTTGCATTTTCAGAATACATTTTTATTATTTTTATTTAAAAATTACTTAAAAAAATATTTTTTGAAAGGGAAAAAGTCATTCCTAGTCACATATTCACCGTGTCTGGTTCTCTTTCTTCCTTTATGCATTTCCATCTGCCTGCAGGTATCACTTTCCTTCTGCCTAAAGAACTGCCTTCACAGAGCTCAGAATTCATGGAGGCCAGCAATAAATTTGGTTTGCCTGAAATATCTTTAGTTTGCCTTCAAATTTGAAAGTAGTTTTTATGGGTAAAGAATTTTGGTTGGTAATTTTATTCTTTTCATGCTTTAAAGATGACTTTCCATCATCTTCTGACTTGCATGGTTTCTGATAAGAAGCTTGTTTATTGGATACACTATCTTCTTGTGA
The DNA here is from genome assembly GCF_048773025.1 of Camelus bactrianus. Classification (NCBI taxonomy): domain Eukaryota; kingdom Metazoa; phylum Chordata; class Mammalia; order Artiodactyla; family Camelidae; genus Camelus; species Camelus bactrianus. The sequence continues at coordinate 46,025,775 of NC_133541.1, forward strand.
CTGCTTTCATTTTTTTCTCTTTATCACCAGCTTTAGTCATTTAATGTGTTTTTTTATGCTTATTCTGCTCAAATTCATTGAGTTTCTTGTATCTGTGAGTCTATAGATTTCATCAAATTTGGAAAATTTTGACCATTATTTTCATAAATATTTTTTCTTCCTTCCCCCTCTTTTTTTCTGAGATACCAATTGCACGTATATGGGCCCACCTGACATTGTCCCCCAGGTCACAGCTGCTCTCTTCATATTTTTTTCAGTTGCTTTTCTGTTTCATTTTGGATATTGTTATCATTTACCTTCATAGTCATTGAACATTTCAATGTCTAGACTTCTATTAATCCCAAACAGTGTATTTTTCATTTCACATGTTGGAGTTTTTTCCTTTAGTCATTCATTCAGGTCTTTTTCATACCTTCCATTTTTCTCTAAATCATGGTCATATTTTCCCTTACCTGCTTAAACATTTGGATCATATTTATAATATGCTAATGTTCTAACTATTTTTTAGATTCTTTTCTGCTAGTTCCATTCTCTCTGTCTTCTAGATCTATTTCTTTTGATTGAGTTCTCTCCTGGTTTTAGGCCTTATTTCCTACTTCTTTGCATGCCTACTAATTTGTTATTAAATGTTAACTGTTGTGAATTTTACATTATTGATTGTTGGATTTTGTACTGTTTTTTCAAATAAGGTTGGGTTTTGCTCTGGCACACATTTAATTTACTTGGAATTAGTTGAAACTTTAGAGACTTCCTTTTAAATTTTGTTAGAACAAGTCCAGAGCAGCCTTTAGTGTAGGCTGAGGAGTATCTAGTGGTTCCACTCTATGTCTTGTGGATTATGGTCACTTCCACTCTTGCCCTCTGTGAATTCTGGAATTTTTTCTCATTACTCCTTCCTGATGGTTATTTCTGTGTATTCAGGTGATTCCTACTCAGACATACACGGATAAGTACTCAGCCAGAGACTCAAGGAGACCCCTCACTACATTTCCTGAGCTTTCTCTCTGCAACTAGTACTCTAACTCATTAATTCTTACTGCCTTGGCCTCTCTGTATCTTCACTTCATAGAAACCACTGAACTCTGGTTGATTTCCCGTTTCATGCACTGCAGCCTAGAACTGCCTCCTGACAGTAAGCTGGTAAGTATAGTTGTTCATCCAATTTTGTTTGTAACCCTTCAGTTAGAAACCATTGACACTTGCTATCTGTGTAGTAGGAAGCATCTAAGATGGCCCCCGATGATCCCCACCCTCTGGTATCCATATTTTGAGCCAGGGCTGGATCTAGTAACTAACAAATATAAGGCAAGTGTGATAGGATGTCGCTTCTATGATTACAGAAGGTTACAGAATACACTGACTTCCATCTTGCTAGAAGACTCTCTTTCTTGCTTGTTTGATGAAGCACCCTGCCATGTTGGGGCAGGACTGCATGGCAAGGAACCGAGAGCAGCCGCTGGCCAATAGTCAGAAAGTAATGGAGGCCCGCAGTCCCACTGCCCACAGGGAACTGAGTCCTGCCAGCGACCACATGAGTGAGCTTAGAGGTGGAGTCTTTTTCAGTTGAGCATTCAGATGAAACCATGTCACTGGCCAACACTTCAACTGCAGCCCTGGGAGAGACCCTGAGCTAGAGGATCATTACTAATATTGATAATATGTGACAATTTCAGAATAGTTAAACCATGCCTGGCTTCCTGAATTATAAAAACTGTGAGATAATAAATGTGCATTTTTCAAGCTGCTAAATTTGGCGGTAACTTGTTACTCAGCAATAGACAATTAATGCAGTCTGAAAATCATTGTTTCACATAGGCTGTCTGTTTTTGTTCTGTCATTTAAGTCATGAAGGATAAATTAGGTCTCTGTGACTCCATCTTGGTTAGAAAGAAGTCCCAGACATTCAAATTAGAATCTCTAGAAGTGGGACCCAGACATCAACATTTTGGAAAACTTTACAGGTGATTCCAATATACAGACAGCTATGAAAGCCAGTATCTTAAATAAGTGATCCTCAGCCATTACTGTGCATGTGAATCACCTAAGGATCTTGTTAAAATCAAGATGTTGATTCAGTGGTTCTGGAGTGGGACCTGAGATTCTGCTTTTGTAACAAGCTCTCAGATCATGCTGATGTTGCTAGTTTGTGGACCACACTTCAAATAGCAAGTATGTAGGTTACTGGGTGCCTTCTGTTTATTCCACTTATTGGGGAATTTGGAACAATTTCCTTAGTATCTGTACAAAAGAATATTTGACTAGCTCCACCCTCTGTCTTATTCACTCTCCATTAACTGGTGTCTAATTTGTTAATTCATTAATTTGACAAATTTTTTTATCTCTTGTAACTCCTTTGCTTGATGGATAAGGCACAGCCTCTTCATCCCTTTCAATCTGAATCCATTCTGAATTTAGTGGAAGAAGCAGATATGTGAAGAAGTACATTATAAAGCAGGCTGGTAAGGGCAAAGGTAGAAGCACAAATTATGAACTTTTTTTTAGGGTATAGTGGTCAAGAAGGCTTCTAGAAGACACGATGTTTGAATTGAGTTTGGAGATATGAGTGGCCTTCCCAGTGTGTAAATTGGAGAGCTGCTTTCTAAGAAAGTGAACACTGGAACAGTACCTCTGTTTCCTTTCACTGCTTAAGAGTCTTAATCTTGCTTTCATGAAAATTGGATTCCTGGTGGTCTTCCCAGGAGTCTCAGAACTCAGAGATAGGAATGCAGATTCGTTTCCTTCTTCTGTAGCTCTGTCTTCACCCTCTGTGTTTAAGCAAATGCTTACTTAAGAAATGTCTTTTTATTTTTAGCCTCAGGTCAGTTTTACTATAGAAAAGTTTCAAGTATTGAAAATTACTATCTTCCATCTTTATCTCTACTGATTTCTCAGAGGGTGGAATGGGGAGTGGAACAGATAGGTATTACATGTTTCACATTTATTTCATCCACAGCTGAGTTTCTAACATTTCCCTCTAGGAGAATTATTTGTTGTTGTGAAACCCCTTTCAACACTCTTCCAAAATATTTCAGATTAACTAATGAGAGCAACCAGCAAACTTAACTATGTGGAAGACAAAGTGAAAAATTTTGAGCTTTACTCTGTGGGGATCACAAGGAAGAGACGGTTAGTTTCTTTTGTAGAGCAGCCAGGGCAATTTAGGCTTGTGAAAAGACAATAATCCAGACAATAACCCAGAGTTTTTCCCCTTGAGGTGGAAAAATCAGCCCCTTAATATCTCTCCACAATTTTTCAATAAAGTTCAAGAGGGAAGCAAGACTCAGTCCTCCTCAGAGAACATGAGGCCCCTTTGCTGTTATTACCCCTGAGCCTAAACTCAATTTAGCGTCTCCAGGAAGGGTGTGGTTAGAGAGACGTGTGAGCTGATTCATAGTCCAGCAAAGACCTTGTACCAACTCATATAGATTACAAGGACATTGGAATCCTAGAAGCAAATAGTAATGGCATCCAGGTTTGGAAGATTAATTCTTTTTCTAATTGTGAGGACTCACTTTTCCCCTCCCAAAGTCTAAGGAAAGAATCTAGGTGAATAACTGCTGTTTGATGTTCATATTCACTTTATTTTTTACTTTTTTTTTTGATTGGGGGGGAAGGTAATTAGGTTTACTTATTTATTTACTTTTTGGAGGAGGTACTGGGGATTGAACCCAGGACCTCGGCATGTGAAGCATGAGCTCTACCAGTTGAGCTATACCCTCCCCTGCTGTTTGATGTTCGCAATCCAGATTGTGATGATGAAGAAGAGAGGAAGTAGGGCAGTGTGTCACCTGGCTTTTGCTATGTAACACACCACTCCAAAATTTAGTGGCTTAAAGCAATCAATATTTATCATTTCTTGCTACTCTGTGGGTTTTGTGGGCATTTCTTTTTTTTTTTTCTTTTTTGATGGAGATACTGAGGATTGAACCCAGGACCTACTGCATGCTAAGCATGTGCTCTACCACTAAGCTATACCCACCCCTCCCAGAACTTCTTATCTAGGCCAGCTTAGCTGAGGCTCCTCATTTAGGTTGGCGTCACTAAGATGTCTAGATGATTTAGAAATGGCTGGGACAGAGCCTCTATCCACTAGGTCTCTCATCCTCCAAAAGGCTAGCCTGGGCTTGTTCACATAATGGCGAAAGAATTCCCAGAGAATAGCAAAAGTTAGTAAACCCCAATAGGTAAGCACTCTTCAAGTTACTGCTTGCATCACAGTTGTGAATGACCCATTTCTCAAAGCTAGTTACATGGCCAAGCCTACATTCAAGTAATGAGGAAACAGACCCACCTCTTGATGGGAAGAGCAGCAAAATCCAATTGGAAAGGGTGTACATATAAGGAATTACAATCTACCGTAGGCAGCCATGTCTTGCTTCTCCTGCTCTCAACACCCTGGTTAAATCATCCCATGCACCAATTATTCCAGGCAGTCAAGTAAGTACAGACTGGTCACTGATGATAATTTTCAGAATTACTTACCATCAATCTCCAACCACTCACCACTAGGTTTCCATTCCATCTAAGTCACTTTTGTCTTCTACTGAACACACCTAACATCTCAAGCCTCTGTACGTGGAGTCTCATCAGGCTGGAAGGACCATATTATGCATATGCTGACCCTGTGTATATGTTGATCCCTAGTTTAAGTAACACTGTTGTTGAATACTTTTGTGACCTCCTCAGGGGAGGAGGTGTCCAGATGTGCTCTCCCCCTCTGGGCTCTCAGATGGCAATATTTATAACTCTAGGGTTGCCCTGTAGTATCACAATAAAATCCGCTATCACTCCCGCTGGGCTGTAAATGTCAAAGTTCAGGGAAGGCATTTTGTCTTCTTCATCCCTGTATTCCTGGTGTCCACCCCAGGCTCTGGCTGTAAGTAGACACCCAGTAATTGTTGACTGAGTATATGATATACAGCATAGGTAATGCTGTACTTAGGTAGTTACTCAGGTAGTTTACGGTCTGGTTGTAAAAACAATACATTCAACTGTGAAAACATCTAGACAGTAATAGAAATTATTTGCTCAAAGAATCAAGAAGAGGGAAAAGTATTCCTGATTCAGTTTTCATTATCTTATTCACCTTAAATGCTCCCCTTTCCATCATTTCTTTTTGTCTCCCTCAACCCCCAAATCTAATCTGGCATCATTTTCCACAGCTCAGGAAACAGATGCATTGGGTCCTCATCCCTGTCACCTACTGACCACGTACAAGTTACTTAACCTCTGAAAGTTTCAGTTTCCTCATCTGTTCTTGGAGGATCTATGAGGATTAAACAAGTTAAGACACTTACAAGCACTCAGTGCCATGCTCAATGAATGTTAGTTTTTATTGATGTTTCTAGGATCATTATCACTGTTACATTTCCATTCTACTCCTACTGCTTTCATTACAGCCTTGTCATTCCTCTCCTGGACCATTTTAATGACCTTTTCAAGACTTTGCCCTCATCCATGCTGTGACTTTCATCTGATTGCCTTTCCTACGGGACAAAGCTGACTACTTCTTTTACATGCTTTGATAGCTACTTTGGCTTCCTTTTTCCTAAAGAATCAAGTTCAAACTTCTCAGCAGTCCTCCAGCAAACTAGATAGTGTGCAGTTCCCTGAATATGCCCTGCTGTCTTAAACACTCTTGCTTTACACAGAAGTGGATTTCCGGTGATGATATAAAGTTTATGCTTCAGGGCATTTGAATGTGCACCTTCCAAGGCTTGGCATGTTTTCCAGGACTCAGAGAGGAAGCAGCAGCCTTGCTGGGCGCTTGAGCCAAGGGCACAGTCACACCCTGGGGTGGAAGTCCTGGGGCTCCAGGCAAGGCCAATGGTCTGTCTGTACTTCCTCCCCACCTGCCCAGACCCCAGTGACAGCCTGCTCCCAGCCACCTCATTGAGTGTCTGCCTGTCTTTGACCTCCAGAGGAAGATCTGAACTAGAGCCACTCTGCCCTGTGAGGGGGCCACTCTGACTCAGGCTGCACAGCCACCTCACACTCCCTCCTCCAGCCCAGGGTCACCACTGGGGGGATGGGGAAACTCTCAGGCTTTCCTCTGGCTGAGAAAGATATTGCAGAGAGAAGTGACAGATGAGGCATGGCTGAAACAAAGTTGTGAAACTGAAAGAAACTTCTAAAACCATAACAAAAACTGGATTTCTCACACCCATGCCAGAGGAAAGACAGATCTTCCTAGTCTCTCTACAGAAAATGATATAAAATCAATCAAAGGGGGAGGGTAGAGCTTAGTGGTAGAGCACATGCTTAACATGCACGTGGTCCTGGGTTCAATCCCCAGTACCTCCATTAAAATAAATAAATAAACCTAATTAACTCCCCCTCAAACAAAACAAAATCACCAACCAACCAACCAAAAACCAATCAGAGAAGGAGGCCAAAGCACAGGAGGAAAATATCATAGAAGCATTTGGAGCAGTTAATTCACTAATAAACAACAACAACAATAACAACAGTGTCATGTTCTGGAATTTGTATGCTCATGATGTTCATCAGCTTCAGAAAATTTGTAGTTTTACCTAACTTCATATTTGTAAACATTGCATTCTTTTTTAATCAAAGACCCCCAAATGGCATCAGCTTCAGGCCCAATAAACCAAATCTGTCCCTGGAGCCCATGAGGCTCCCTCTTCGGAGGACATTCCTTTCCTCTGAAGACATGGTGTAAATGTTGTCCCCTCTGACGGAACTGCCACCTGCTTTTCCGGACTGTCACCGTAGCTCGTGCAGGTACCATTCCTGTGGCACGCAGCACGTCGATGGGCTTCGTCAGGGCAGGCAGATGCTCTGACCCATCTTTGTCTTCCCTGTACCCAGTCCTGTGTTTGTCATGTACTCAGTGCTTCACAAGTGCTTAATGAACGGGCACAATCAGCGATTCACAGAGAGGTGGAGTTTGTGTGATGTCGTGACAGACAAGTTCTAGATGACTTGGAGAAGAGGAGTGGGGACATCCCAGGTAATTAGAGCAGCATAAGCAGAAGGTAGGTCAGGTTGTCAGGGGTGACGGTAGGAAGAAGGGGTGACTACGAAGGGACAGCACTATAAAGGGAGGTTTGGGGGATGATGAAACTGGTCTGTATCTTGATTATGGTGGCAGTTACATGGAGCTACACGTGCATTAACATGTCGCATACAACTGCGCATCAAAAGAAAAAAGTAAATTTTACTGTTTGGTATTTTTAGAATCAAATTGATGTACAAAAAGAACTAGGGCCAAATTACTGGGTATTTGTGACAGATGATAAGAAAATTAAATTGATGAAAATAAGGGATTAAGCTTTTTACTTGTATAATATGATTTTAAAAATAAAATAAAGCAAACAGTTCATATTCAGGCATGGTAGAGGATGAAACTGAACTGGCAAAATGATTGGGCGCTAAGTCAGGACTGATATTTAGCTGTGATCCAATACACAGCAGAGTAGTTTGCCTTACAAGGACATGCGGGTTAGGAGATCGATCAGGGACAAGAATGGGCTTAGATTACAGGGATGGTAAGAGCAATTTGTACAGTGAAAATCAGAGACCAAGCGCGAATGGAAAGCAAGAGTTGGCAAGAATTAAAACACTTTTTGGATGTAGGGAATGGACAGAGAGTCAAAGAAAACATCAAGATTTCAAATCTGACAGAGGAACAATGAGCTGTTATTGAGAGAAATGGTGAGATTTGAAGGAGAAGGTGATTTGTGGGAAGAACAGAAGGATGGTCCTGATGAGCCCAATGTCGCTGCTGGGAGATGGAGGCCAAGACAGGAGGGGACTGGGGTTCTGGTGCACAGAGATACTGGTGGGAGGCCCTTCCCAGACCTTCATGTTCCCTACTCCAGTGAAAGAGAATTGTCACTCAGGAGAGTAGGATTATCAGTCAAGTGCTTTTCGTGTGTCAGGCTCCACGTGAAGCAGTTTACCTGCACTGCGGCCTCTTTAATTTTCTCAACAATCCTATGATGTCAATAGTACTATTTTTTTTTAATTGAATGTAGTCAGTTTACAATGTTGTGTTCATTTCTGGTGTACAGCATAGTGATTCTGTTATACATGTATATATTCCTTTTCATATTCTTTTTCATTATAGGCTATTATAAGATATTGAATATAGCTCCTTGTTCTATGCTGTAGGACCTTGTTGTTTATTTATTTTATGTATAGTAGTTAGTATCCTCACCCTCCCTTTCTCCCCCACCCCTGTAACCATAAGTTTTTTTCTATGTCTGTGAGTCTGTTTCTGTTTTGTAAATAAGTTCACTTGGGTCATTTTTTTTAGATTCCACAATAAGTGATATTATATGGTATTTGTCTTTCTCTGTCTGGTTTACTTCACTTAGTATGACAATCTCCAGGACCATCCATGTTGCTGCAAATGGCATTATTTCATTCTTTTTATGGCTGAGTAATATTCCACTGTATGCACGTGTGTGTGTTTATTTATACATGTATCATTTGTGGACTTTTTAATGATAGCCATTCTGATGATGTCAATGCTATTATTATCCTCATGTTTTAAGTGAGGAAATTGAAGCTTTGTGGTTTAAATAATTTGCTCAAAGTTATGGCTAGGAAGAAGAAGTGCTGGAATTTTTTAAACTCTTATACTTGACTGATACCTTATATTTCCTCTTTCCAATAACCTAAAACTGCTTTTAGATTCTGTTTATTTCAAGATATTATTAAGAAAAGATGCCTAAAATGGTATTTAATGCTTAAAGACCACAATTTCTACCAAAGTGGTAGAAGGACGTTATGTACTCTTTTCACTTCATTTTGCACCAAGATTTGCTTAGTGTAATAAGCTAAGTTTTTACTCTTCTGGACACATAGCAGACCACAGTTACATCTTGGTGTATGATGGAGGTTTCTCCCAAGCACCACGTTACTTGTGCTTTAAGTCTCTCTAGAACTGTTTACGTGTCTGTTGGGAGGATCCATTTCACAGACTTCACTGTAGTTGGCTCTGGGGATGCTGAGAGTGCAAGGTTTGTCTCAAATATGAGTGTGCACTGCTTCTCTCTGGCCAAAGTGGACTTACCTGTAATTATGTCTTCTTGGCTTCATTTTCCCAGAATGTTGCTCTCTGCCCTCGCCAAAGCCAGGGATGAGTGAAGCAGTGAGTCACATGCACGGTCATCACTGTCTTCTCGATATTTTACGAGGGAACCCACAGATGCTTGTATGTTTTCATTCTTTTGTCTGATCCTTCTTACGTAGAGCAAGAGGTCAGAGCAGAGGGATGTGAATCACTTGGGAATGATGAACAGTGCCCTCAGGCAGAGAAAGGGGTACATCAAGCGAGTAGTTTTTCCAACCCTAAAATATTTGCTTTCAACGCAGTTAAGCTGGGCTATAATTATGGGGTGTTAAACTCTTTGAAGTGTCATGCCTACTCAGCACTCCATTTGATGATCATTTTCAAAAAATAATAGATCTATTGAAATATAATTTACACATTCACAAAGTGTGCTTACCATCCCCAATATCTAATTTCAGAACATTTTCCTACCCTATTAGAGACTCTGTGCCCATTAGCAGTTGTTTTCTATTCTTCCCTCCTCCAGCCCCTGACAAGCACTAATCTACTTTTTGTCTCTATGGATTTGCCTGTTCTTGACATTCTGTAGACTCATGCAACATGTGGCCTTTTGCACCTGACTTCTTTTACTTAGCATTATGTTTTCAAGGTTTGTCCATGTTACAGCATGTATCAGTGCCATGTTACTTTTTATGGCTGAATAATATTCCATTGTGTGAATATACATTTGGTTTACCCATTCATCAATTAATGGGCATCTGAATTGTTTCTACTTTTGGAGTATTATGAATACTGCTTCACTGAAAATTCATGTACAGGATTTTCAGGTGGGAACGGGTTTTAAATTCTCTTGGGTATTTACCCAGGAGGGGTGTTTTTGGATCACATGGTAACTCTATGTTTAGCTGTTTGAGAAATTACCAGTCTCTTTTCCAAAGCGACTGCACCATTTCATACTCCTACCAACAATATATATGAGAGTTCCGTTTTCTCCACATCCTCACCAAAATTTGTTATTCTTTATCATTTTGATTATAGCTATCCAATGGGTGTGAAATAGCATCTCATTATGGTTTTTAATTTTACCATGGTAAAATATATATAACATAAAATTTACCATTTTAAGTGTATAATTCAATGACATTAAGTACATTCACATGTTGGGCAACCATCGTCACCATCCACTTCCAGAAATTTTTCATCATCCCAAACAGAAACTACCTGTTAAACAATAACTCATCACTCCCCTTCCTTTCTTAATTGTGGTTTGGATTTATGTTTTCCTAATGGCTAATGTTTTCCTAATGGTTGCGGGTCTTTTCGTATGCTTATTGACCATTTATATGAATTCTTTTAAAATATGTCTGTTCAAATCCTTTGCCCATTTTTAAATTGGGTTTTTTTATTGTTGAATTATAAGAGCTCCTTGTATTTTCTGGATACAAGTCTGCTATCAGATGTATGATTTACAAATATTTTCTCTGATCCTGTGGATTGTGTTTTGCTTTCTTGGTGAAGAAAGCACAAAAGTTTTACATTTTGATGAAGTCCAATTTACCTATTTTTTTTTTCTTTTGTTGATTGTGCTTTTGGTGTCATATCTTAGAAACCATTGCATAATCCAAAGTTACAAAGATTTGCCTCTGTATTTTCTTCTAATTGTTGTATAGTTTTAGCTCTTACATTTAGTCTCTGATTGACTTTCTGTTAATTTTTGTATATGGTGTGAAATAGAAATCCAACTTCATTCTTCCATGTGAACATCCAGTTTTCCCGGGACCATTTGCTGAAAAGGCCTTTTCCCCCATTGAATTGTCTGGCACGTTATAAAAAAGTTAATTGACCGTAAGTGAATTTTACATCTATTCCATTTATCTACACATCTATCCTTATGCCAGTACCACATTCTCCTAATTACAGCAGCTTTGTAGTAAGTTTTAAAACTGAGAAATGTGTCTTCCACCTTTGTCCTTTTTTTTAAGATTGATTTGGTTCTTCTGGATTCCTTACATTTCTACATGAATTTTATGATCAGCTTGTCAATTTCTGCAAAAAAAAAAACAACAACAAACAGTTGGGATATTTGACAAGGGTTGCACTGAATATGTAGATCACCTTAGGTAGAATCGCCATTTTCATAATACGAAGTCTTTAGATTCATGAAATGGGATACCTTTCCATTTATTTAGGTCTTCTTTAAAGCTTTCAACATTGTTTTATACTTTTCAGTGTATAAATCGTATACTTCTTTTGTTAAATTTATTTCTAAGTATTTTATTCATTTTGATGCTATTATAGCTTCAACTGTGATTTTAATTTCATTTTTGGATTATTCACTGCTAGTGTACAGAAATACAATTGATTTTTGAAGATCAGCCTTTAACACTGCAACCTTGCTGAACTTGTTTATTAGTTATAATAGTGTTTTTGGTGGATTCCTTGGGATTTTTTTGTGTATAAGATCATGTCACCAGCCAACAGAAATAGATCTTGCTTCTTTCTGTCCAACCTGGATGCCTTTTATTTCTTTTTCTTACCTGATTACCCTGGCTCATTGAGTATTTTAAACCCAATTTAAGAAGAGTCAGGAGAATGTAGAATTTCTTTTGTCATAAGAGGAAAAGTTCAGAAGGGCAAGGCCAAGAATATCTAGGAACCCAGAATCTGGCAAATTAATCTATTTGTTGGTGTTCTTTCTTTCTTCATTTCCAATTAAGCCATGTCTCTTCTCTGATTCTCCTATTTAAAACGGAATATATATTCGAGGCAGAGTACTTTTATTTCTTTCTTTAAAAAAGCTTGACCTTGGATATTACTCAGTGTCCCAGCCAAGAGCATTCATCCAGCTCTCTTTCACCCCAAACTTCTATCTTATCTTAAACTACCATGCTGGATCCAAAGGTCAGGAAAATGTAAATTTTAAACAATAGAAAGCAAACAAATAACCAATTGAGGTTGCTTTTCATTTATATACCTGGTCAGGCATCCCCAAACCACCAGATTAGTAACTATTTTCTTTTCTGGCTTCCTCACCCTGGCTTGGGCTGTCTGATTTTTTTTTTTTTTTTTTTTAATTCCCATCTGTCAGTGTTGGGAAGTAAATGTCCCAAATTAGAGGCTTTGTTTATCGTCTGGTCTTTGCTGCACATGTGTTATTTAAACTCTTTATTATCTGGCCAATGCAGAGAATTTAAACATAAATCTAATTTTAATTTTATCCCAATAAGAACTGAAAACATGTCTAATTATAAGAATACTGTAGACTACAATGGGAGAATATTTAGTTCCTACTAGTAACTCTGACACACCTGAAATCATGTGTTATTTTTGGAGTTACTATATTGCTCTTTGAGCTAGTAGGGTTATTTTTCAGGGAAGCTGCTGGAAAACAATGGAAAGAATAGCGTGCTCTGTGCCCCATCCTGGGTTTGGCTTCTTGTTCCTCTTCTGCAGTTAGCCAAGTGTGTGGCTTCACCTAAGTTAAGTCACTTGAGAACTCTGGGCTTGAAATGAAGGGACTGGACCAAAGAATCCCTGCACGCTCTGCTATCTTGTGATCCTGTGAATGAGAAGTGCTGTTTGCAAGCCACGTACCATGTCATTGCAAGGGGTACATAGCTTCAGAGAGCACGTTGCCGGTGCTCAGTCATCACGGCTGTCAGCGCGGCAGAGCCTCTCGCAGGAGGGCATGTATGTGAGGTCTGATTTTAAATTTCTACCTGTGAGCTTGTACAGTCTTTCCTTTCAAAGACCACAGAGGGATGAGTGATCCTAAGACAAGATGTCGTAGTGGAGCATAAATACTAGATGAAGATTGGTTTTTCCAGTAATTAATAATTAAGATAATTCTTAAGAACAGAGTTCATCTACGCAGATCTATAGACTCCCGTCTCCTGCATTACTGCTAATGCACAGCCTAGAGAGTTTCGTCTTTGATGCCTCTCCTTCCCCAGCCTAGTGACCATCCTGAAGTAGGGGTTGATGGGCTAGGTGAAGCCGGGAAAACGTCCCATAGCTGTGGGCTCAGAACCGCTGTTTACCAGGAGGTGACTGCGCAGCCAGATTTGCCCAGGACAGAATCTGATTATACCTGTTATCCCAGAGTAATCATTAATAGGACCCCTTTCCTCTTTAATGTCTCCTGGTTTAGATAATAAATTATATAGTCACCATAAAAGTATACTCAGGTGCATTTACTCATTTACTCAATAACTTGAAGTGTTATCCAGTTAAGTCCCCTCACTTGCTTCCTTTTCTTGTCTTAGTAACTTTATTAGCTTCCATTTATTCTGCACCCACTTACAGCACACTGTGGGCCAAGGTCTGGATACACAAAATCGCCTTATTCACAGCACCTTGACAGTGTGTCAGGTGAGGAAACTGAGGCTCCAAGAGGAAGGTGGGATCCAGAACTTGAGCCTAGGTCTGTTGGCATCAGAAGTCTTTTGTCATTATGCCTCTGTGTGTACAAAAACAAAACAAATGAAAATGATCTCATTTTTATTTTTAGAGTTAGCATACTGATAATAAAATGAATGAAGCACTTCACATCCTGTCATGGATACTGACTGTGAATTCTCTCTGTTCCTCAGTCTCCTCTTTGGGAAAATGGGACTATTAGTAGTTCCTACCCTGGAAGGGTGTGGTGAGATTAAGAGCTCATACATGTAAAGTGCTTAGAGCAGTCCCTGGGCCACTGTAATCTCTCTGTAAACGTTAGTGTTACCATCACCGTCACCACTGCCATCATTCTTACCTTCATTGATTAGAGTTGAATTAAGTGCCTCCAGTGTCCATGATGTGCTGCTGAAGCTACTGCCCGCTGTTCCCCACTGTCCTCAGCTGTTCTCAGGGCCATACCTTCTCCTGCCTGCTGGTTTCCTCCGACCTTGCTAAGTGCCTCTAGTTATATTAACTTTTCATTAGCATCTCTTTGCTCTGATAATTTCATTGAGTACAAAACATGTAAGAATTTTGTATTTTTACCATGAAAACATACGGTTTTCCCCTATCTACCAAATGATTTATCCACCTTTGAAAAACTGAAGGATTCTACGGTGACACTTGACACATACCTCAAAAAGGAAACTGTCTACGGGATCCATGGCAGTTTCTCAATTTCACAGTAATTCACAGTATTATTTCATTCCTTAGTTTCTCTTCCTCTGAAAGGGACAGAAGAACAATTCGTTTCAAGATTCTTACGTGAAAGTTCTAGTCTTAAGATCAAGAACTGATAGTTAACTATTGATTTGATTTTAGGCATTATAATGGTTGAAAAACTTAAAATGCTGAAAATCATGTAAAAAACATGTTTTTGAAGTTAAAAATAACTTTTTGCCGATCACCCAAAAGGATAGCATGCTCATTGCTGTATAAATGATCGGTGTGTGTATTTTTATGTATATATACTTATACATATATGGAGACAAAAATGAGATGATGCTGAAGTCATTTTGTAGTCTGCTTTCTTCCACTTTACAAAGCATTATAGATATCCTCCTGTTTCAGTAATATTCAGACCATTTCCAACTATTTTTGGCAGCAGAACTAATTCTGCAAAAGGAACCTAAAATTCAAGCTTTTGAGGTTAAAGCAGGAATGGGAGATCCAGGGCCCCACTCACTCAGGCTCCCCCTGGCTTTCTTCCTGCTCTACCTCCCCTTCACCTCGTGGCCCCTGAGGCACCACCAAGGAACCCTGTGGATCCAAGGGTTGTTACAAATGTGCCCTAATATATTTAACTGATTTCTCTTAATTTAGGTTATTTGCAAAAAACTTCTGTTATAAGCAACACTGCAGTGAACATCTTTACCATTAATCTTGGCACATATGCTCATTTATATATTCATTTATTTCCTTTGGACTCTTTTTTAGAAGCAGAAATTCTGGGTCAAAGGGTTTGCATAGTTTAAGAATTTATTTAAAATCAGTTTTGAGCAAGTTGTCTTTTAGAAAGTCTGTGCAAATTAACCTGCTAACCCTGGATATTTTCATTAAAAGTAATCCTGGCCAAATGTGCTGGTTAGTAGCAAAACTGTAAAATTTAGAAACTACACCATACTACTACATTAATAGAGAAAGACAGACAAGATCTCTTACCCCTAAAAGAATTTTGTTTTTCAGTGCTTGTAGAGAGCTTCAAAGCAGAGGCCTTACCCTCACAGAGCTTATATGTCACAGTTCAAAAGAAAGAGGAATAAATGTGGAAAAAAACTGCTCATTCCTGTGAACTGGGCTTAGGATGGAGTAGAACAAACAGAATAAACACTCTTGAATGAGGAATATGAGTCAAATTGGCCTTAATAATGTAGGCGCTTCTGTGCACAATGCTGTAAGAGCAGATACAACCCACCCATGTAATGGAGCTTTGCCTGCCACGATGATCATACGTTTGGCCGCTGGGCACTGGGCTTATCAATTTAATGGTCTCACTTCAGTGTAAGAGGGAGTCCTTGAAAAAGCCATCTGGGAATCCCTCCAGGAAATCAGTTCCAGTAGCTGAAAGTGCCATCTTGCTCCCAGTCATCTGCCCCATCACCAGTCCTCTAACCCTGAGATACTAAGGTTTCCATAAGTCACACTTGGTTGGGGTTGCCACCTTGGGTGATAACAGCAAAGCATCATCTCCTTCAACTTGGGTAGAATTTTTCTTCTCATTTTTCCTCTTAAAGAAGAGATTGGCTTGATTTTCCCAGGAGGTTCTGGTGCTTTTTGCATCGACTATCTTTAGAAGTCACTGAGGCCTTTGCAGACCTCTCTGCAGGGAGAAACTAACCTGATGAAGAAGCTGGCACTGGGAGCCTTGGGTGCAGAGCACGGCTTTCCTTTTTCATCTGATTCCTCCTGCTATAGTAGGTCGTTGAGGATCCCTACACTAGCAGAGTATATGAATTTGAAGAGTCTTTTAAATAAACCAAGTAGAAGTCTTTTCACAGATAATTTTTTTAGACATAAATCATTCTGCAGGTTCTTTTATGCCATAGGTTGCTAGGGCATCTCCAAGCCCAGTGCTGCACGTGGGCAGAGTACTCAGCTAACTGCTTTTTTGATGAATTGAAGCACACTTCATCGACTTGTCTCAACTCTCCTAAAGAGTCTCAACACTGGCGACACACTGGAATCTCTTGGAGAACTTTAAAAACAGATCCCTGGATCCAGCCCCACAACCCCAGATCTTCTGACATAATTGACCTGGGGTGGAGGCTGGGTGTGGGACTATTTTAAGAGCTTCCCAGTGATTGCAGTGTGCAGCCAGGATTGAGAATCTGGACTTTACCCAGTGCATCTCTGATTTCTTCTTTCTGTCTAAGAGTTGGGTTGAGTGTAAAATCGTCACTTTAAGGAGGCTAGAAAAGATAAAGTGATAGCAGAAGAAATAATTTCTCTATTTTAAGAATGTCTATTCCACTGTCCTAAAATAAAGCATAAACACTGGGACAAGATCAGAGTTCTCTGTGTTGAACTTACCTGGAGGGAAGTTGAGCATCAGGGCAAGAACATGGGCAGTGTGGAAGGAGACAATATGATATGAGTGTCAGTTTAACATAAGTAATGCCTTCTTGTGGCATCATTGCCAGATGGCCAGAGTGGAGAGCAATCATTGCAAACTAAGCTCTTGGCACTTTGGAATAAGGCCACATTTTTTTTTTCCTCTGGATCAAGTGCTTCGTTACTTAATTTGTCTGGGATCTCATTGTGAAACTCATTACTAAATCCATCAGGACCCAGAGGGTGTCAGAATGATTTAGCAGTCTTATAAATTTCTCTATATTCTATAGTAATTTTCATTGTATGTTAAATGCTTTGGAATGACAGGAAGATGTAACTTATCAAAATGACTTTGAAAACATCTTTTTTTTTTTTTTACAGATTAGAAAAGAGCTATGGAAAGAGTCTTTTAAATCCCCAAATTAATATTTAAGTTAGCATTAAACCTGTTCTCATTCAAGTCCTTGATTGCTTTATTAGAAGTAATTGCTTATCTTGCTTTAGGAAGATTGGCTAAGGCGGGGTACTCACTTCCATGTCTCATTCATACAAACTTTGTATTAAGTATTTTAAATGCATTTTAACTCTTAAAGTTTTGCAAATTAGACAAAAACCTGCAGAGAGAAGATGTATGTTCTTTTTTATATATCAATATATTATTCCTATTAAAAATATCATTTCCACTAATGTCAGATGGTCTTTTGGCACCTAATGATCTTGACAAGAACAAATACAACCATGTGGATTTGGACTCAGGAGAGAATAAGGTCATTTATCTGTGGTGCTGTGGGAGAGACATTTTCTTTTTCAATATTCTTCCTCTGTTTTCTTATTACAATTACTGTTTGGGTTCATTATGACAACTCCCATAATAATGACTTTTCCAGCTCACAAGCTGGAGAAAGATTAATGGTAAAAGAAAATACAGTCTTTGGCATTGGAGCTATATCTAGCTGTTAATATAACAGAGCAAAGTACATGAAATCCATTTATTAGATTTATGCTTGTGATGGAGAAAGTGGCACAAGGTATAAAATGTTAAGATGTAGAACTTGAAATGTTGGCAGGTGCACATGTATATTTCATTCATTCATTCACTTATTCATTCAACAAATCTTCAGCATCAATTATGTGTGCATGAGATAAAAATAAACTATAATAAGACCCAATCTGAAAGGGACGTGGGGCAGGAAGGATGCACAGGGGGAGCAGGGGAATGGGGAACTACTTACTTGGTTTTGCCCATTCTGAACTAGACTAGAATTTTGATTCTAGTTACTGGCAGGAACCCCTGGGTCTAGGTGTCTAGAAAATCGATAACTTAAGGTTGTTTAACACAAACTTTGTTAAGAGTAACTCAATCTATAGTTGAAAATTGTATATTTACTAATTCATCTTATAGTATACCGATAATAAAGGCTCCAACAGTGAGTCTGCTATCAGCCTCTAATTTCTCCTCACTGGAGAAATTGAGAATCTTTCTTTCACTACTATAACAGAGAGAAAAGTTCTGGTCCAGTCTGGGTTGTTTTCTTCCAGTGTAGTTGTGTATCTATGTGGCCTCCTCCTATATGGATTTGGAAATACCCTCCTTACCATAGGTCTCTTATTACTAGCCCCAGAGAGGGATTCGACTTTGTGTCTTAACCTTGGGAAGGACTGCTCTAGGTCTTGTTTATGAGATCTATCCAAATGCTCTCACTGTGGGATTTTGTTTCTCAGCCCTGTGGTTTTTGTTGAGGCATTTAAAAAACTCTTTAAATCAGAAGAGTCATTTCCCGCTTGGATGTCGAACTGTAAAGACCTTTGTCATAGATCAGAAATAGAGAGCCCATGACAATTGCTGTACAACACCATTTGACACCCTCCCTGGCCAAAGTAGGCATTGCCCTTTAATCACGTCTTGCTTAGTATCATGTAGGTTACAGTCAACACTGCTAGGCACTGGAGATGCAACAATTAAAGTGAAGTGTCCCTGTCCCCAAGGAGGCAACAGTCTGGTGAGGGACTCAGACAATTATAAAATGGTCTGATTAGTGCTAAGGTAGAGGAATGCGGGGTGTAAGGGGTCGGGGTGCAACATGATACAAGTTCATAAGAAAGTTTACTTCACCCAGAAAGGCTAAAAGCATTTTCATATTTGCTAAACAGCGTGATATTTAGCAAGTCAATCACTCCAACATAACCTGGGGACTTTCTCCAAGATTTTGTAGTGCTATATTAAAACATAAACTGGTAAATCTTGTATTGTGTTTGTCAAGGTAGCATCCTGTTATTATTCAATTTCTTTAACTCTTAAAATGTGAGATCTATTAGTGGGTGGTCAGGGAAGACTTCCCACAATGATTTGACCAGAGCTGGGGCTGGAGCAAACAACAGTAAGCCAGAGAAAACCAAGAAGAGGAGGAGTGGTCTTTGCAGAGGAAATAGCACTCGAAAAGGCCTGGAGACAAGAGGTGGTGGGCTGGGAAAGCTGGCTGCATGCTTTCCATGTGGCATTGGGAGGGGGAGTGTAGGACTAGGAAGGAATGAGCCTGGAAAAGTCAGCAGCTGTGTGATCATGGGGAACCTTACGTGCTGAATTAAGTCAGTCTGTCGCTGTTATAAAAAAAAAAGCTTCAAATAGTAATCTTAGCTCTTCATCATTTTGTATAGGGCATGTGTATCTGTCAGAATATATTTGACATATCAGAGGGAAAAGCATTTATAAATTTGCTACATAGCGGTATATTTTGAAAGTTGACCTCTTATGAAGATTTCTTCAAGATACTTTGTATTTATATATTAAAATACAAACTGATCTGGCATGGTAGCATCCTGTTATTGTTCAATTTTATTAACCCTTAAAGTGGTGTATGTGATATATATATTATATATATATATATTTAGGTTTTTTGGGGGGAGGTAATTAGGTTTATTTATTTCTTTGTTTGTTTATAATGGAGGTACTGGGGATTGAATCCAGGACCTTGTGCATGCTAATCACGTGCTCTACCACTGAGCTGTACCCTCCCCGCTATGACATATTAAGTTGATATTTTTGTGTTACCTGTGAAGGTAGCTTGGGATATGCAGAACACCACCACAACAGCCCTTGGAGTCAGAGATTGAACTTTTTAGTAACAGTAAGTAGGAAATTTAAGTAATCACTTTATGATTTTCTCTTTACATTTCTAAAAACCCTTATCTTTCTAAAGATGACAGGTCCTCGGTGCTAACAGGTCATGGGCAGGCAAAAGGAGATACTTATGTTACATACTCACTGTCTCAAGGCCACGTATGCTAGTATTTTTTAAATCAGGTGTTGATCAAAACAGAATCAAACAAACAAAAATCTTTCCTTGGATCTGGGACGTTTTATAGGTAGAAATGTGTTTTAGATAAATGTGTCCCATTTATAGGGGACAATAAATTTCAGATAAATTTGCAGTAGAAAGAAGGTAGCTTTTCCCTTCAAGTCTCTGCTGCATGAAGCCAACTTCTGGCTTAGCACTGACAGTGCAGATCCCACACGGCTCACTACCCTTGGAGGAACAGCCATTCTTCCCCCCAGTTGGCGTGAGTTTTGGACGTTGGTATCTTGTGAAGCAGTCACAGCCCCCCTACCAGCTGCAGGCACACAGTATGTCATTTCTGGCACTCTCAGAGTCTCACTGCCTATCCCAACTCTGGGTCTGCAGTTCGAGCCCAGCGAGTCTGTGGTAGTTCCATTTGCTTTGGAGAATTTAGTCGTAGGAAAATTGAGATGATGTTGAATTTCCCCAAGTCTTACTTAGAAGTAGAGATACTGCTTGGATTATGAATGCCCTCGAACTTTCAGCAAAAGAAAAAAGAAAATGCTGTGTAAAGGGCGGGGTTTGGCTCAGCTTTTCCTCCATTCCTAACATAAGCCCGCCCACCCCTGCAGACCTACCCAGCATCTGGTATCCATCGACCCTCCTTATGCCCAACCTGCCTTCCCCAGATGCTCCTGTATCTTGCCTCTCAACACCGAACTGTGACTGCTTCCTTCCTCCCTTGCTTTCCTGGCCGTAATTCTGCAAGACAAGGACTCTGCCCTATCCCAATAGTCTTTAAATCCTGCTGGGCTTCAGAGTCCCTGAGGGTGCTTGTTAAATTCCTGGGCCATTTGTCCTGTGTTTCTGACTCCAGAGATCTGGGCCTGGGGGCCTGCATTTTAACCAGCTGCACTTTTAGCAGCCCTGCACTGTTCTTCTGGGGAGTTGCAGGGGGTGTTAGGTCCAGCCTCGCCTGCTAGTGGTCCATGGCTTTGGATAAGTCACTCTAAATCCCTGTGTTTCTATGTCCTCCTCTAAAGCACATGGGAGCAGAGAGAGAAACTGCACTGGAGAATCTGAAACTTACTTGACCCACTGTCTTTCCTTCTCCCCTGCCTGGGAAACCCCAACTCTGGACAGCCCTACTATCTGCCTTCCCTTCCCGGCACCCCGGCACCCCAGCTACGGAGGAGTGTGACTAGAGAAAATCACAGACCCAGGCTGGCTGGTGCTGCTCCACCACAACCTTAACACTGCAAACACCACCCTGCCCCTCCAGCCCCCGCCTCTCTCACTCTGTGTCAGGACTTTCCCAAATGCTCTTCTCTCTCAAACTTCAGACCCAGCCACTTGCCTCTTATTTTAACATGTGAACTTACTTTCCAATTCACAGAGAAAACAGGAGCCAGGAGAAACCTGCCACCAAACCTACCAGCACCCCTGTTCCCATACCTGCTTCCTTGTATTGCATGGTCTCCCCTCCCAGCTAAGCCAGTGTCTCTCACATGCTCTGCATCTCATTCCTCAGTGCTTTTCCCGTCTCCACCTCTTCCTCTCTACAGCTGTGGTCCTACCACCCAGACGTTAGCACTGTGAACATTTGCTGTACTTCCTTTCAGCCCTTTTTATTCATACATAAGGATACATTTCATACATCATTGGGATGTTTATCTGTTAGAGTTCAAACAGGGAGCAGAGTCACCAAGCTGTGGGACTTATTATATTAATGCGACAGTCCACAGTTGTCAGGAGGAGAGAATGAGGGTCCCTGATGGGGTGTTGGAGGAGGAGAGGAGTCATTCACCAGAAAACTAAGAAGCCAAGCACATTGTCCTGATTATCCAGGTGGACTCAGTATAATGTGTCCTTACACAGGGAGGCAGAAGGGGGTTTGACCACAGCAGCAGGAAATGTGATGACAATTGGAGCCTGTGAGGAAGGGGTCTGGAGCCAAGGAATGCAGGTGGTCTCCAGAAGCTAGAAAGGCAAGGAAACAGATTCTCCCCTAGAGTGTCCAGGAGGACCCAGTCCTGCTGACATATTGGCTTTAGCTTAGTGGAACTGATTTTGGACATCTGGCTTCCAGAATTGCAAGAGAATGAAATTGTGTTGTCTTAAGCCACTAAGTTTGTGGTAATTCATTAGAGGAGCAGGAGGAAACAAATGCACACATTCAGTCACAAAGTGAGATCGCTAAGGGAGTGTGTCTGCAGGTGCCTGTTGAAAGCTGTTGCCTCTGTGTAGCTGCGTCCTCTGTGGGTCTGCAGGTGCACCTGGTGCTGGGCCAAGACCGCTGTGGGTTGGTCAGCAAGGCCAGAAGCAGGAAGTGCTGGGCGCAGAGCAGAGAAGAGCTGGGACCCTCTTAGTCAACTCTTGGTCAGTCCTTCACTACGTCTACAGACACCTTCAGAAAGCAGTGGCAGCTTTGTTACTTTTGCCTTGTAAATCTCACACAGGTTTCTCTTTGGGCCAGTTCTAACCATGCAGGGAGCAGAATTCAGAGTTCTGGGACCCGTGGTTCCCAGCTTAACTAAGTCTACACAGCATATTCCAACCTAAGATCATACAGTTTTGCAAGTTGTTATCTGGCTTTTCCCCGCCCTGCCCTTTTGACATAGCAAAAGCATTTTCCTGTATCACTGTTCCTCTAAACGAATTTGGAAGACGTTCTGATAAACCATTATTTATTTTAACCATCTCTCTGTTATTGGCAACTTAGAATGTTTCCTGTTCTATATTACAAAGAGCAATGAAGTAACTCTCTGCATATAAATACAAATGTAAATATTTGTCAGTATCGCTGACATTTGCTGGGAATGGATTCCTAGAAAGGGGGTTACTGAGTTAAAGGAAGTACATTTCTACAGATCGTGACGATTCCTGCCAAACTACTTTCCAGAAATGATGTATCAGCTTTCATTCCTCTTAACACTGGGCCCTGGCCAGCCTTGAATACTCTTTTCAATCCTTTCAAATAGTCATTTCTTGATGATTTCTGATGCTGATGATCATTACTGCTTGATATTTCAGTGTGAGGTGAGTGGGCTGTAATGCTCACCTCCAGCTGGCTGGCTGCCTTCCTCCATGGGCGCCTGTACCTTCGGAAGCTGCATACATGGTGAAAGGGGACAACCTGCTTTGATAGGGAATCCAGCATTTTCAGACAATAACTTAAGAAAATATATTGCTTAAAATGAATTATGTCCTCAATAAACACTGCGTACAGGGAAACCTCCATTCTTGTTTCACAAATTAAAAAACAAAACTAAAATAAGAACAAATGTCTTCTCCAACTATCACTAGCAAACCCCTAGCAGAGTTAAGAATAGTACTTACTTTCCTAAAGTTTTCATGATTTAGGACATTTCAAAGTCTCTATACTGTACTAAAAACTAGATTCTGCATCAGACATAGGAAAGGAAAGATGTTT
Organism: Camelus bactrianus; assembly: GCF_048773025.1. Classification (NCBI taxonomy): domain Eukaryota; kingdom Metazoa; phylum Chordata; class Mammalia; order Artiodactyla; family Camelidae; genus Camelus; species Camelus bactrianus. The sequence continues at coordinate 46,049,017 of NC_133541.1, forward strand.
GATTTAGTGCTAAAACACTAAAATGCTGGCCAATTCCCGTGGCAAAGATTTGAATTAATAAGGCTAGTTTCACAGCACACTATTTTAAATAATCTTTTTGATTTTCAGCTTTCTGCAACAGAAATGAAAAATAAAACATGATTGCCTAGTGGAAGCAACCCAAGGAGAAAAGCTCTCGTGCCAGAGAGCGTTGTGCAGGGAGGGAGTGAGCAGTCTGGGCTGCATGTTTTCCCAAATTTATATTCCAGCTGAGATGTAATGGGTAGATGGATAAGCAGTAAGTGGTACATTGAGGAAAGAAATTAATACTGACTTATCTCCTCTCCAAACTGCATTTCTTATACACAATCTCAGAATGTTAATAAAATAATCTCGTTTCCATTTATCAAAATTAGAGGTGTCTAAATTTCTGATGACTGGTTTGCTTTATGAAATCCTATTTTAGGGTTATCAGACTGTCTGAGATCTTTAGGGGATTTCTGCCTCAAGTGAGTAAACCAAGAAGCAAACTTCCACTTAGCACGTGTAACATCAGAAAAGGCCGAGCTACCAGGGACATGGCGAAGATGACCAGGGGTCCTCAGAGTGCCCCGCAAACAGCGGTAACAACATCCCTTGGGAAATGATCAGAAATGCAAATTCTCAGGGCCCACCTCAGACCTACTACACCCAGAACTCTGAGGGTAGGGCTGGGCAATTTGTTTTAACAAGCCCTCTGAGGCATGCTGAAGTTTACTTAAGGACTACTGATCTAGGCTGATGCCTTTATTCTGTAGATGAGAACACTGAAGCCCGGAGAGGTTGGGTAACTTTCCCTAAGTCACATGAAAAGTTAATGGCATAGCAGCACCAGACTCCTAGTCTCTAGACAATTTCAATCATCTTTCTACAACAAGCAGCTTCTCTGAGTTACACAGTGAGGATGATAGTGTGTTTAGCATGTTCTACCAAGGCAGCCAGCCTGCAACAGGGTAGTGTATTTAGAAGGGAAAATTTAGTGCTACAAGAAGTAACGTGTACAATACTTAGCCACTAAGAAAATTCATCTCTGTGGAACAGCCAACCAGTGCTTCAATGGTCTAGATGAATAAGCTCTTACTATACCTCTGGGTTCGATATTTTAATCATAAGCATTAGAGAAAACTCTATACTGAGATCACAAAAATTCTCACAGTGATCTGTATAAAATTTGCCTGGTTATCTGTCTCATAAAACATAAAAAACTATGTAGCTCTAACCCTTTGGGGGTATTACCTTGTTCAAATGACCTTATTCACTGGAGGCAAGGAAAAAATGGGGAAGTTTCACCAAATTGCATCCACATAGTTTATTTCTATGATCTCTAATCAAAGGAAATGTTTTCTATTTCTGAAGGGAAACTCTTGCCTTAATACCAATGGGAACAGAATTTGATGTAACTGATTTTTGTGGTATGTTAAGAATCTCATAGATGATAAAGAAAAACTCAAGTAATTACTAACTCATATTGTGACCTTACTAAATAATTAAGTTTCTCTTCATTTAATCAAGTTGCATTTCACCAGATGGAAGAAGGGATTTATTTGATTGAACTTTTTTCATAGTCAGCAAGCACATCTTAAGTCTTGCAATTATCAAGGGTATGGTACTTAAATTTTAACAGTTTTCTAGTTCAGCAAGGCTCAAATTACCCATGTGGCATTGTGTTTCCAAAAATATAGGTCTAACTGCAGAATGTAAGCATGTATCCAACATGCCCAAGATTGGCACTTTTCCTTTAAGTCATGGACATGAGGGATGCCTTTAGAAAAACTTGCAGCAAATACCTATGGAGTCCTCAAATTCAAAGTTATCGTAATGTGCCACAATGATATTTCAGGAAAACAAGGATGAGACTGTGGGCAGAACATTATAGACCAGCCCACTAGGAATGGAAGATGAGCCACATGTGCAATTTAAAATTTTCTAGTAGCCACATTAAAAAAGTACAAAGAAAGAGGTGAGATTAATTTTAATGATAGTTTTATTTAACCCAATGTATCCAAATGTTATTTCAACAGGTCATCAATGTAAAAATTACGAATGAGGATTTACATTCTTTCTTGTATTAATTCTTTGAAATCCACTGTGTATTTTCATACTTACACATGTCTCAGTTCGATGAGCCACATTTCAAGTGCTCACCCAGTGACTACAGTATTGGATGGCCCAGGTGTAGACTCACTAATCAACTGAACATGTTTCTAGATGCTTCCTTTACCTACCTTCACCCTAATCCAGCTTTCAGATTGTCAAGGTTACCCTCTGATCTCTGTAAGTAACTTTTTTGAAATACCTCTTGGGTTTCATCCTTCACCCTATTCCTCTTTTCTCCACGTTCTCTCCCAAAACTTCCTACTACAGTTAAAATAAAACCCCAAGTCCTTACTGTGGTTCATAAGGCTCTACATGATTGACCTGTACTTGCCTCTCAGACCTCGTTTCCTACTGGCCTCCTCTCTGTTCACTGGATCCCAGCTCCAATGGTCCTGATTGGACCCCTCTAACCTGCCAAGCTCATCCCTGCCTTAAGGTGTTTCTCTGCTACGGTTGTTTCTGTTCTCTGAGATCTTCACACACCTGCCTCCTTCTCAACACTGCCACTTAGTCTTCCTCCTCGTGGCATTGACCAGTGCCTGAAATTATCTATATGTGCTGTGTTCTGAATGTTTGTGACCCCATCCCAAATTTATAGATGCAAATCTTAACCCCCAAAGGTGGTGGTATTGAGGAGTGGTGACTTTGGGAGGTGAATGCTATGAGTGTCTTTATAAAAGAGGTTCCAGAGAGATCCCTCACCCCTCTGCCTTGTGAGAGCACAGGGAGGAGTCAGCGACCTGGGAGAGACTCCCTCACTCCACCATGCTGGCATGCCGATCGCAGGCTCCCAGCCTCCAGAACTGTGAGAGACAAATTTCTGTTGTTTATAAGCCACCCAGTCTCTGGTATTTTGTTACAAAAGCCTGACCAGACTAAGATACATACTTAAGACATGTGTTTCTCACCTGTCTCCCCCTCCTAGTCCTTAAGTTCCCTGTTGAGGGACTTAGCAGCTTTTGGTCTGTGTTCAGAACAGTAGGTGTTGACACACAGAAGATCCTCATGGATCCAGCCTGGCTGACTTGCTGAATGCTCTTTGACATTTCAGTAAATGCTCTGGGCTGAAAACTATCCTTTTATAAAATAATAGATAATAATTATATCTGTCCTTCCAACCTCACAGGGCTGTTCGTGAGGGTGGCATCAGAATTATGTGAGAGCACTTTGAGCACAAAGCTGGCTGTTACTATTTTATGAAAGGATTATCTCATGATTCCTTTGGACCACGTTCCTGTTTACATATTTTAGGGTCATGAAAATACTATAAATGAGTGACACTTTACATCTATGTGGTTATTCGAGGAAACCGATGCTCTACTGCTGTGTAGGGCGAACGCTGCCCTTTCCTGTCTTCTAATTTCATAAATGAAAGAGGACCATGTACAGCCTCCTAGGAAACCAGCTATTCTTTTCATAATGATGAAGAGTCTGTAGGGAAGTAGATCTGTTTGTTTGCCCTTTGCCCGTGCCCTGGAAAAGGGGACAAGCACAGAGCACTTGCCATATCTTCTGAGAATGTAAACCCCCAAATTCCAAATACAGGAAACTGGACTTCAGAACTGGCACATTTCACTAAATGGATGTCAGAGGGTAATAACTTTTCACTGCTCCTTAACTAAGCTGCTCAAAGTAGTTGTTTCCAACCCTCCCCTTCCTCCATCCCTCCTTTCCTTCCTCTTTCTTTCTCCCCTCCTCTCCAGCCCATCTCTTTTCCTTTCATTTGCAATCATCTTTTAAGATTTGATTTTTTAAGAGCAGTTTTAGGTTCGCAGCAAGATTAAAAGGAAGGTTCAGAGAGTTCCCATATACTCCCCACCCTGACCCATGTATAACCTCCCCTCTTATCAACATCCCCCGCCACCCCCAGCATAGTGGTACATTTGTTACAACTGATGAACCTACGTTGGCATGTCACTGTCACCCAGAGTCCATAGTTTACATGACAGTTCACTCTTGGTGTTGTACATTCTGTAGGTTTGGACAAATGTATAAAGACATGTATCATCACTGTAGTGCCGTCCAGAGCATTTTCAGCGTCCTAAAAATCCTCTCTGATATTTTTACTATCTCCATAGTTTTACCTTTTCCAGGATGTCATATAGTTGGAACCATAATATATGTAGTCTTTTCAGATTGGCTTCTTTCACTTAGTAATATGTCTTTTAAGGTTCTTCCATGTCTTCTCATGGTTTGATAGCTCATTTCTTTTTAGCACTGAATAATATCCCATTGTCTGGATGTACCAAAGTTTATTTATCCATTCACTTGGATACTGAAGGACATGTTGGTAATTTCCAGTTTTGGCAATTCTTAATAAAGCTGTTATAAATATCCATGTATAGGTCTTTATCTGGGCATAAGTTTTCAGTTCCTTTGGGTAAATATCAAGGAGCATGATTGCTGGATCATATGGTAGCAGTATGTTTAATTTTGTAAGAAGCTGCCAGACTGTCTTCCAAAGTGGCTGCACCTCTGCACTTCCATCAGCAATGAGTGAGAGTCCCTGTGGCTCCACACCCCACCAACATCTGGGGTTGTCAGTGCTCCAGACTGGGGCCATTCTAATGGATGTGTCATGGCATCTCACTGTTGTTTTAATTTGTACCTCCCTGGTGACATATGAGATGGAGCATCTTTTCAAATGCTTATTTGACACCTGTATACCTTTTTTAGTGAGGTGTCTATTCAGGTTTTGGCCTAGTTTTTTATCTGATTGTTTCTTATTATTGAGTTTTGGATAACAGTCCTTTATCAGGTGTGTCTTTTGCAAATATTTTCCCTCAGTTTGTGGCTTGTCTTCCAATTTTCTTGACACTGTCCTTTGCAGAGCAGAAAGTTTTAATTTTAATGAAGTCTAGCTTATCAATTTTCTTTCATGGATCATACCTTTGATATTGTATCTAAAAAGTCATCACCATTCCCGAAGTCATCTTGGTCTTCTCCTATGTTCTAGTTTAAAGTTTTTTGTTTTGCATTTAGATCTGTGATCCAATGTGAGTAAATTTTTTGTGAAAGGTGTAAGGTCTGTGTCTAGATTTGTTTGCTTGCATGTGGATGTCCAGCTGTTCTAGCACCTTGTGTTGAGAAGACTATCTTTCGCTCCATTCTTTTTCTTTTTTAAATAGGTATCTTTAGCAACTTGGCTGAATATTCTTGAGAACTATTTTAAAAGCAATCAAAACCCTGCTTCCTCTCAAAGTAAAATACAATTTCCTGAATGCCTCATCATTTTAAAACTTTAATCCCTTTATAAATTCTTTATTGCAACAAATTTCTCACACTTAAAATGGTCTTTTTTTTTTTTTTGCCCTTTAACTTGAATGTTAGTTTCTATGAACAAAATATTCTGTTCAAAATCCACTTTTCCCTTAAAATTTTGAGGTTTCCTGCTGTCTGTTAGCAACCAGTGTTTCTGATAAGAAGTCTGATGCCATATTGATTCTTATTCTAAGTGATCTTTTCTCTCTCTTTCTCTCTCTGCGTCTCTCTTGTGGAAACTTTCTCTTTATCCTTGGTATACTGAAATGTCATCAAGATGTGTCTGTTCCAATCTGCTTAGCATTCTGTGGGCCCTCTAAATCTGAGAACATGTGTCACTGTTCAGCTCTGGGAAATTTTCTTATATTAATATTTGATTTCTTACTCTGCCAGTTTTAATAGTCTCACATTCTGGAGTTCCTTTTAAACCACTCCCACTCTCTTAGTTATGTTTTTCTACATGATTTCGGCAGTGGTTTTCTCAACTAGTGTGATCACATCATTTCTTTTTGGGGTTTCTTCAACATTTCTGGATTGCCGGTAACACATAATTCTGCTTTTCCAGGGCTGATACTCTGTGTGTGTGTGTATGCACGTGCACACATGAGTGTGTGTGTCCGTTTCTTGAGATTTGAGGCTGGGAGTTAGAAATATGTAACTAATCTACCGTATTGATACAGGTTACCAAGTGATCATTTCTCTGAGGCTGGATCTTGCCTGTCCTACAAAGAAAGGTTCCCTGTTTGGGATTTCACAATACCTTCCTCAGACAAACTTTTGGAAGAAGTATGACCTTTGTGGATGTAAGATAAAAATTATTCCTTATTGCTTTGGTTCCATGGAAGCCAACCTTGGCCATTCCAGTCTGTTATGTTCCTTTTAGGGTTCTACTTTCTGTTCATATTTGTGACTGTTCTTAATATTCTATTATTTTATATGTTATATAAATGCAGTCATCACAGGAAGATAGGGTTCAGTTTTTTTTTTTTTCCCCCTGTAATTCCTGAAAAGAGATAGCTCTTTTCTCTGGCTCGGGGCTGGAGGTAGGGGGCTTTTAAAAACATGCTGCTTGGAGAATTAACTGTTATGTCAGTAACACCTTTATAAGCTCTAGACATTTTAAGGGAAGAGGGATCATTACAGAAAGAAAGTGGTCGTGCTTCTCAACTCTATAGTCTGGGAACCAGTCAAAGGAATAATAATGTTCCAGCCAGAGTAATCAGAGCAGATATGGCTAATAGGTTTCAACTTGAGTTGAAATAAATGATTGATAGGGGCTGCCTGGAGCACAGCTGTGTTGGAAAGGATTTTGAGGCCACATCTGGGTTCACAGAACAAAGTGTGATTAATGATGTCTGCCAGGGTTGTAAGAGGAGGTGGTGGTGATAGCCATGCCATGTATTTTTAATCCCTGAATAGAAATCTTCTGATGAATAGAACTGTTCATCCATGAGGTTGCCAGATTGCAGTCGCAAGATTATGGACACATACTGACAGCATGGAGATAAGATGCTAATGTTGTTTGGACCCGTTTTATTCAACTTGTAGTCAGGATGATTTCCTGACACCCTGGAGCTAGTAAGTTGGAGAATAAAGTATGTCATATCTGTATACCTACTGCTTGGTCCAAACTCAGGCCAGGACCATGCTGCATCCCAGTACAGACACAAACAGGATGTTACACAGAAACATGGGATATTAGGCTGTTTGAATGATCATTCAAGTAAAAACCTTCCTGTGTTCCAAAAGGCAGGGGTGGATTCTTTTTCACTTGCTTTATTTTATGCACTGTTCTGTCAGTGTATAAAGATACAAAGAAGAGTGATATTTACCCACAATACTTCCAGAGATAAATATTGCTAATATTTTGGCATAGAACCTTCTAGACTCTTTTCTGTGTATATGTTAAAATTTAATGGGATCATACCATGCATCCTATTTTTAACCTAAATTTTTCACTTAACAAAGTCTGGACCTCTTTCTCAGTTAATAATAAAGATGACTGTGTTATACTATCTAACACATCAACAATATTTTATTATGTGTATATACCGTCATTTATTTCATCAAGCTTCATAGGTTGTTTCTTATAGTTTGGTATCATAAACAACACTTTGATGAAAACCCTTTTACATAAGTATTTGTGCATTGATTATTTCCTTAGAGTAATTTTCAAGAAGAGCATTGGCTGGGTCAAATTTATAAATTTTTGTTTTCATTTTAAGACTTTTGATAATGTCTTCCAAAAGGTATTAACAACATACTTGATAAATCTTGAAGGGAGTGACATAGAAAAAACAGTGAATTGTTAGGATCCCCACTCTGAGTGAAGAGCCTAAGCTGTTCCCCACCCACACACTCACACCATCTCTTTTCCTAATTCATAGGATTATGTAACTTGACTGTAGAGCCCATTATAATTCAAAACGGCAGCATCCGATTCAGAAGTAGGTACTTGGGGTCTGTGGAGTGGAGCCAGATATGATCACAGTGGGTTGCTTCATTCTGCAGACCAAATGCCGCATGGTTCCTGCTTTCAGTCTTGGGAGGGACCAAGCATTCTTCCTTGTACTTCCCAGGACACGCTGGGCTCTTGTGCACAGATCATACAGGCCCTCAGCGCCACTCTGCTGATTCATCTCGGAGGTCACCCGCAGGCCTGCAGAGTCTGGGAGGCTGGGGCATAGAGGGCTGGTGAAATCTGGAGGAAGATGAGGCGCCAGTTCCCCAGATGAGGGAGGGCAAGGTGGGTGCTGCTCCTCCGGGTGACTATGATAAGGATTTTCGAGTTAGTGACCTCCTTCAGGGAAGACTCAGCTGTTAAAGGGCCAGGGCAGTGCTCCTTTAACTAAGTGCCCTTCTCTATTCATCCTGAGACACTTCTCTCTTTATCCTGTTCCATTATCTTCTTTGTCCTTGAAGTCCTTTTTGACCTTCAAAATGTCCCCTTTGTCATTTATGGCATTTGAACAAGTGTTCAGTGTTGTGTATAAATACTGAAATAAAGAAATCACATTGCATAGTATCATAAATCATAGTTAACAGTATCTATAAAAAGTAAGGAATTAAAGTTCAGATAATCCATACCTACATATTTTAGAGGGAAAATTGTCTTTGTTTAATTTTCAAGTGATAGCATGAATATTTAGTGATTCCAGCTTCAAAGGCTTCATTTTTCCTATAGATTGTTGTGTTGTTGCATTTTTAAAATGGTAACGAGAGCAGCTGGGGCAGCCACCTCTGCACATTGGGATGCACAGTGAGCAGAGAAGGCACGATGGGAAACTTGTTAGCTCACCCGGTTTGCAGGGCAAGTTTCCAAACACACCCAGTCTGAGTAGGTGGCATGAACAGTCATTGTCAGTGATAACTGAGTTTAGTTTCAGACCTAGAAAATCCTAGTGGCAAATACATGTACACACAAACACATGCGTGCACGCACAGACACACAGTCTCCCAGGAGATTAGAAGACAGTACAATTTTCACATTCCATTTGTTTTCTAAAATGATGTTAATAGTAAAAATCTTTTTCTTTTCTTTCAAAAAGAAAAGATGAATACTTTAACGATAAGAAAAATAACCCAAATGATTCAGTAATTGAAAATGAATTGAAACTTAGTTCTGGAGCTCTTTCACTCAGTTTTATGTTGGGAATTTGTAAAAATTTTGTCTCTATTTACGAAAGTAATAAATACATGCCCGTTGCAGAAAATGTATGTATAGGAGTTTTAAAAGGAGAATAATAATGACTTATATCCATACCACCCAGATAGTACTCAAATATAAGCAGTTTTGTTTCTTCTCCATATATATTTATATGTATAAAATAATTACATAAATAAATATGATTATATACATACACATAATATCTCCTCTTTCTTTATCTTCTAAGTTTGGATCAGATTTTATACATTTTTGTTATCTTGTTTTTTTTTTTAGCCTGAGGTTTTGTCATGACAATTTCCTCAAATTATTTAATATTTATTCAGCAACTATTTATTAAGTGTTTACAATGTGTCAGGCATTTTCCCAGGCACTTGGGATTTATTTAATTAAAAAATAGACCTGACCCATGCCCTCTTGGAGTTTGTAGTCAAATGAGAAGACATGCAAATAAAGAGCAACTTTAATGGAACAGAAGTAGGTAGTATAACATGGAATAGAAAATGTGAGAGTAGCTCCTGCCTGGGAGGACTTTCTAGAACTGAGCAGATAGCTAAAGGATGAGTAGAGGTTGGCCTGTCAATATGATTGCTTTTATGGCTACATAACATTCCAATATAATCATACCCCAATTTAACCAGTCTCTTACAACTGCACAGGTAGATTGTATCTGATTCCTTACCATTATAAGTACTACTGTATATAATATATATATAATGGATAAGCTTGTACTTAAATCTTTGTCAACATCGCTGGTATTTCCTCATATCAGATTCCTAGAAATTAAACTACTACGTGAAAGAAAACAAACCTCTTGCTGTTTCTTGGTATGTCCTCCTGAACTGCTTCCCAGAAAGGTTACACTTCTGTACTCCCACACCCGAGGACACGGTAGGACCCAGGATGCTACTCTCTTGCTGCAACTGAACACTATCATTTAATAAAAGTCACTACGTTGATAGGCAGACAGGATGTTTAACTGTCTTTTAATAGATCTTTCTTTAATTACCACTGAGCTTAAATAATTCTTTTTGACACGTATTGGCCTTTTGGGTTCTTCTTTAGTATAATGATCTCTTTGTGCCCTTTACCCCATTTTCTATCAGAGGTTAATGGGTTTTTCTTTGTCGGTTGATTTTTAAGAGCTATTTTTATAGTGGGGATTATCTGACATGTGTATATGTGTGTGTGGATGTGTGTGTGTGTGTAGAGGGGTGGTTTTAGGACTGATTTGCCCTCCAGATATATCACATTACTTGGATCATTTATTTCTTGTCACTTTACCAAGCTATGAGCAAGAATGGACGATTATTGAATGAGCATGGATGCTGAGCAGTTGTGGTGAAAGAGTAAGCAATCAGGGCATAATCGTGCTTTAGAGTCTCCTGTTCCAAATTTATGAGCATGGGCAGTCCTCTAAAAGGAATGTCAAAAGTCCCACATTGGACAAATATAAAGACAGGTAGGGATTTAAGAAAAAGTGACCCTTTATTTACTGACCCACTTAGGTTCACCTCCTAACTACACAAAGCCAAGAAAAGAAAATGCCCGCCTGAGAGTATCTCCCACCTGCAGAGGAGGACAGGTCGTGGATGCTAAGTGCCAGTGCCAAGGCCAGGTCTGTGGGTCTCTTCTGTCAACCCCAGAGACAAAGATTAAGAAGGTACCTCACCTGGGAGAAGCAATAGTGGGGCTCAAGAAAGAAGTGGGTATCTAGTTGGTCATCAAAATATCACAAGCCAGGAAGCTTCAGCCTAGGACTGAGGGCGAGGGACAGGGACCAAGAAGCTCATATCAGGAATTCTTCATTTACCATATTGTCCAGAAGAGATTTTGCTTTAAAGCCTGGGTCAGAGAGCCTACTTTGATTGGACTCATGTATTTTAGAAAAGAACTTAAAAATCTGTAGGAGTGCTATTAAATTTCCATCTATGACTTAATCCTAACCTTAGAATAACTCTAACCTTGAAAATTACCTTCTGCTTCAATTGTTGGCCCTTATATGTGAAATTTTAAAATTCCTCATTACCTAACTCTAAATTTGATTCCCTTTTCAATAAATGTGAACCATGCTATTATATAGAGTTTGGTATTGTGCTGTTTAACTTGACATCATTTTACAAACATTTTTCAATTTCATTAAATATCTTCAAAAAATGTGTCTTTTAATGACTGTATAGTTTTCCACTAAGTAGGCATATATTAAATTGACCAGTTTCTAAATTGTCTCTTATTTTTAAAATTATAATAAACTCTATAATGAGCATCTGTATAAGTAACTTTTTTGTGTGTATTTCTGATTTTTTTTCTTAGGATGAAAATTAGAACAGGGCCAGCCTGAAGAATCTTATCCCAAATATTTATATTAAAAAAAAATTGGTATCATACTATACATATGGATTTCCACCCAGATTTTTCACTTAGCATATTGTAAGCATTATTCCATGTCATTAAATATTCATTGAAAACATGATTTTTCTGTGGTGGCCATGTGATAATTTACTTTTATGATAATTTAATTTAAAAAAAATCATCATTTCTCATTTTTTAGCCATTCTCTATTATTAAGTAATCCAGTTATTTCTACTTTTTTGGTGTTATAAACATTGTTACTGTGGACATATTTGTATATACATTTTACTTAATTACAAAAACAGAATAGAATAATGAACTTTCTCCTCCCATTACCAGCTTCAACAATTATCAACACATGCCAATCTTGTTTTGCCTATAACCTCCAAACCCCCATTCCCTAGTGGGTTATTTTAAAGCAAATAATCCAGGACATCTTTGCCTCATAAGGCATAACAGGAAAATGGTTATATGAAGCAAGTAACATTTCAATGTCTTTTTGTTGGACATATCTGCAATTTTTAACTCAGCAATTTATTAGAAAAAGCATTAGAAGATTCACAAGAAGTAGAAAACAACATTATTGAAAATGTGGTTCTCAAGTAAACACACTGTTCTTGATTTTATTTTAGTAAAATTAAATTAATTACAATTAAGTAAAATTTAGGTTATGCCTGATTGAGGACAAAGAGTCGTCATTTGTCCTCTTCCTCCAAAGACTGAAATAGACGCCCTTCCTAGATAAACAAACATCACCTCTGAATCTTCACAAATGGTGAAGACAGAAGATGTTGAAAATAACTAGAAGGCCTGTTTACTTTATAAATTGTATACACGGTTTTCTGTAACTTCATCTTATGTTTTTAGCGCTGAATTGAGAAAGAGAAAGAGTGAAGGAACGGATCATACGAGGAGACATTCTTCCGTGTGATCCCCTAGAAAGTCAGGTAGGAGGCTTTTCAGAGTGTGGTTCTCCCCATCCCCACGCTCTGTGAGCCAGCAGAGGGAGCACACGGGGTAAACACATCCCTAAACTATGTCAGTACGTCATAGGTCAGGTATGGGTAACAGACGCTCCTCTTTTTGTAATCCAGCTGAATTTCTTTGTCCCTCCTCCTCCGCACTCTCCAGCTTCTTCCAAGAACTTCCCTAGCTTTTGTTAGTCGACAGCTATGTATTGATAACTCCCAGGGGACCCAACGAGGTACAAGACGCTGCTTTTAAATTGTTTCACTCACCGTAAATATTACAACAAAAAAAATTTTTTTCCAACTATAGGACCGACATTTCCCTAGTTCTGTTTTTGAAATCATCTGTGTGCTCCCTTTTTCCCCCGTTGACTTTAAACACTTCGCTCTCTCTTAGATGCAGTTTGATTCAGACTTTTTTCTTCTCTCGTTTTCTTTAGTAGCATTTTGTTTTCTTCTTATTTTCTCCCACCATTCTTTTATTTTTGTTGACTTTATTTTCCCCATGTTGCTGTGTTTTCAGGTCACTACCTATGACTTGATTGGCTTTTACCTTCTAATCCAGCGCTTTCCTTGCTCTTCCTTGTAAAAAAAAAAGCAAAACAAAAACACTCTCAAGGGCATGTATTCACATCTAAAATTATTGCCTTGCTTTTCTGCTAGTGGAAAGTTAGTCCAATGAAGGTGACTTTATTTTATATCTCTTTTTTAAAAAATCCTAACTAGAAAAGGGAACTTTTGATAAGCCTTGCTTTGTAAACCTAGCCCATTTTGAAAGCAGTTTTACATATGAAGTCACGATGCAGGGTGGATTACTGGATGAGAAAGTCAGATTTCCTCAAAAGGGAGAGCTGGCGGGGTGGTGAAATGAACTGTCTTCTAGTCTGGGGAAGAGATTGCCCTCGGGCATTTAAGCTGTAGTCGCCCAGGTGCTACATGTCTCTCCCTCAATTTCTGCTAAGATTTCTGAAAAAAAAAAAAAAAAAAGAAGAAGAAGAAGAAGAGAAAAGGAACAAGGATATGCTCTAAAAAGAAGAGAGTTAGAATTTGTAGAAAATTGCTTTAACAGTACTGTGGAAGAATAAGCGTTTATAGGAATATTCCTTAATCAGAAATAGCCAATGGTGTGTCACTTGAGGCAAGGGGTCCAGGAGCTTGAGGTTTAATTTTTGGGAAGGTAAAGGGTACATTAATTCTATTTAAACTCAGGATAAACCCAGGATTAAATTAAGCAATGATGAACAAAAAAGATTATGAGAAAGGAGGCTGTAATTGTGTTAAGAATCTTATATTTCTTTAAATTAATCCTAATTATATGTCCCATTTAAACAGAGCAATTATGTAGTAATATTAATAAGTATTGGTGCTTGTCTGGTTTAATCAAGAGTTTTACTTTCATGTAAAGAAGTATAATTACAGGGGAAAACATACTAATCTTTATTTCTCATTTAATAATGCCTATGGGACATCATTTGGGGGGCCAGCAAAGTCATAACCACCAACAACACTATGATGACTGATACTGTTTATAGTTTAAATGCTTATAGTTTAAGTCCTAGTAATGGAATAGAGTCCTTTAGAGAATGACCTTGAAAATTCAGATTTACAAAAAGATAGCAAATGTTAGGCCAACTTACTTACCTTTCTCATAACAAATAACCATCAGTACATATTTTAAATTGTATAATTTGATTACTTACTATGTGTATAACCAATATAATTGGATAAGACTTTTAAAATATTGTCTAGGGGAGGGTATAGCTCAGTGGTAGAGTATGTGCTTAGCATGCATGAAGTCCTGGGTTCAATCCCCTGTATCTCCATTAAAATAAATAAATAAATAAATAAATAAATAAATAAATAAATAAATAAATAAATAAAGAGATAGAGAAATAGATAAATAAATAAAATACTATCTGATGCATTTTTTTTTTTTTGTTCCTGGAAAAATCTTAGTTGTCCTGTTTTCTCCCCATTGTATCAATAGCATTTATTGAGCAAGAAATGGTGAATAATGCATTCTAGAATAAGGCAATTTTCAGTTGCAAGAAGGTTATTAAAGTCCAGAGCAGAGAGAGTAGTCTGAAAGCCAAAACGCTTTTTGACTTTCAAGATCTCTTAAGCTCTTATGAGCGAATAGGTTTTGGGAGAGATTCTGAAAACTTGGCTTCATGTATGAAATTCTATGCCCTGAACTGGTATTGTGACAGTAAGAAGTAACAGTGTTTTTCCTTTTTGGTATAAATTTAGAGGAGTTATACCATGAACTCTAAAGAAGCACCATGTCCACTGTGGCCCGTGGGTGGTTGAGTAGGGATGACCGAGGGAGATGTCCAGGGTTCCAGGATTCTGGCCACCATAGTGGGGGATCAGGTAAGTAGCTAAGAGGAGGGCAAGGAGGGAGTAGCTGGCAGCCCTGAGAAAGAACAGGGATGGTTCAGGTTGCATGGATCAACAACCGTAGGCCATGATGGGGCCTCAGATATCAACAGCGGATACGATGAAGACAGAAGTTGATGCTTAAAATGGAGGAATGAGCTATACCCAAGCAGAGTCTAGCATGCACAGTGGACGCTGATGCAAACCTGATTTCCTGCCAGGGCCATACCTCAGCACCCCTGGGAACCTGGATAATCTTGGATTTGAGCATGTACTTAAAAAAAAAAAGGAATGTATTTTAAAATAGAAGGAACTACATTATATGAATGATGGCAGGATTAAACCTGCCATCAGCCAGAATGGGAACCAGAGAATTCCTTTCAGTTAACACAAAAAATTTTCAACTTACACATCTGCGTCTTGTAACTGTGAAATTCAAATTTGCAACATAAACAAGTCCCGTCCACAAAGAAGCTGAAACTTCAGAGTGACCTTGATACCTAAAAAGGTTTTCAAACAGCAGCCCTAGACCACAATTAAATAGATGTCAGAGACATTCGGATTGTCTACATGAACAAGTATGCTCTTCAGACCTGATTTGTCTGGCCCTTGCAGCACTTGGCATAATTGACTGCCCCCTGCTCCTTGAAACACCCGTTGGCCTTGATTTGGGGAACTCACAGACTTTAGTTCCCTTGCTTTTTCTCTGGACCTTCTTTTCCTTTGAAGGACCCTTTTCCTTTGCTGTCGGATTCTTGCTGAGATTCTCTGCCCTTTTCACCCGCTTTCTGGGAAATCTCAGTCATGACCATGGCTTTCACGGTCGTCAAGTGCTGGTGACTCCCTCCCATATCTAAATCTCCAGCCCAATTCTCTCTCCAGAACATGCACTCAGTTATCTCCAGGAACATTCTGCATCGATATCCCATGGCCTATAAAAAAATCTATATTTTCAAACTCATCTCTCTGTGGCACACGGCCTGGCACGAAATCGGGCCTCAGATATTTATCATAGACACAATGTATTATAATTACCTGTTTTCTCATCTGTCTCCACCAGACTATAAATATCTCTGAGCAGGAATTAGTGTCTTCCTCAAAATCTGTTGCTTCCCCAGCATCCCGCACAGGGCCTGTGACTTAGTAGATGCCTCAGTTAGTACTTCCAGAATAAATGAAAATAGAGAATAATTGCTTTGGAATTTAAAAGGGAGATGACTCGAGGATTGAAAGGTCAGGAAGAGAATTTGTGAGGATGTTTAATTACTATTGTGGCATAACACGTTACCCCCAAAACTTAATGGCTTAAAATAACCATTTGTTTTGCTCCTGACTTGGGTGCCAGAAATTTGGGCAGGGCTTGGGGGAACAATTCTCTCCTAGGATGTTGACTGGGGCAGTTGTCTGAAGGCCGTGTGGGCTGAACACCCAAGATGTCTTTCCTTAAAGGACAGTTACGCTAGAGCTCGGCTAGGCTGTCAACCAGAATTTATAGATGTGGTCTCTTCATCATGGTAGTCTTAAAGTACTTGGTTTTCTTGCTTGGTTCCCGGCTGCCCCCAGGGCAAAAATTCTAAGACAAGCAGGTGGAAGTTACATGGCCATTTCTGGCAGAACCTTGGAAGTTATGCAGCATCCCCTTCTGTGATAATCCACTGGTTAAAAGAGAATCCCTAAAGATCAACCCAGATTTGAGGATAGGAGACCTAGAGCCTACTTCTCAGTGGGAGAAGTGTCAAAGACTTGGAGGACATGTTTTAAAATTGCCATCAAGGGGAGTGGATTTTAGTCAAGTTTTGGCAAATATATAGATTTTGAGTAGTTGTTGGATTTAAATGGATGGGAAGAAGGGCTAAATAGGCTTCTAGGTGCATTGAAACTTCTGGGGGAGAAGACTGGAACAGAGCCTGGGTCACAAACAATGAATAATCCAGTTTGGCATGAGTATAAGGTCTGTGGAGTGAGACTTGGAAGGTGAACCTGGAAAGATATGGGGCCTTGCACGCTAGGCTAAGAATGTTGGCCTTTATCTTACTGATTTGCAAGAGTGGCATGATCAAAGCAGTGTTTCTGGAAGATTAATCTGGCATGGAGATACAAGAGAAATTGGAAGGGCTGGACTCTAAGCTAGGAAATCATTTAGAGGGTGGTTGCTGTAATCTTATTGGTGACACAGACTGAGTCAGGGAAGCAGAATTTAACATGGGAAAGTAGGGGAGAATGGGAGAGTTACATGAGGAAAACTCAACAGGCTTGATGATGGACTAGCTATGGAGGGAATCCTAAGAGCTGGAGCATCATCTGCTTCCCATGAAGGCGAAACAGTGTGGCTTAGCCTTCCTGTGCCAGTGGTGATCTGAAGAATTCTTTACCTTTTGCTCATGCATTGGGCGTCTAATCGAATATCTACAACTAACCTCCATCCAGGCAATATAATATGTAATACCGTGGTTTGAAATTATGAGCTACAGTAGTTGAAGAAAACATCAAGGAGAAGATGTTTTCAAAATTTCTCCTTTGTCTCTCTTCCCTGCCACCTGATCCGTAAATATCGTATGTTGAATTCTTATGTTGGATACCACCATAATTGTTAGTTTATTCATATTTTTTCTTTACAAAAACCAATCAGCAACAGTAACAGCAAGAGCAACAACCACCAACAATTGAACTTCATACTACCTGACATTTTACCCTATGTGAGAAGAGGCCTTGGCTTTCCTTGCTGATCATCCATATTTCTGTCGGTATGAACAGGGTGAGCTCTGGAAATCACTCAATGTTTTTATTTATGGCCTGTTCCATGGCTTTGAAATTAAGTTTACATCTGGTGTTAGTAGATATTCATTACCTTTCTAAGATGCCATTTAAAAAACTGATTGCTTCGGGGACTAGATGGCAAAGAAGGGGACGTTTCACACTCATATGGTTGACCCTGTTCGTAAAATGCTACATTTAGACATGCTCCTGTATTTATGGGATATACTGCTACTTGTCTAAGTGGGCCAGGCTAACTCTCCTGGGCTTCTTTGCATCTTTCTGCTTGGAAACAATTATTACCTTGTTTCTAGCATAAAGCTTTTGTGTTCTGCTAGAAAATGTGCATGTTGACAGCAAGCACAAATAATGAACCATCTAAAGCAACATTCCAGCTAGCTAACACAATTTGAGAGGCTTATTTATATTGGAAAAAATTTTTTAAACACAACAAATGGAAAGAGAGGAAGAAGCAACCCACTAGAAATGAAAAACTGAGAAATAAGCAAATTGTTCTTCACAAAGAACTTCCCACACTGGATGCCTGTGAGGCTCGAAAATCATTCAGTCCTGGAAGTTGTAAGCCAAGTCTTCTCTGAGGTGCTTTCCTTTTCCCCAAAGAAGTCATAACAGGTATATATATAGATCTGTAATGCCTTTCTGTTGGGGAGATGAAAGTACTTTCCAAACACTCTCATAACATCACGGTGGAGGAAATGATGGCAGGTTTTCTATTACTCCCATCACACAGGTGGTGGAGGCCCTGATAAATGGAATCGGTGACAAAGCCACAAATAGATGCTAGGTCCTCTGATGTACAGCTTGGACTTCAGCAGTTAAATGAAAAATATGTTCCTGTTTTGTTCGGCCCTTTCTCATCTTGTAGAGAAAAACTTTCTCATCGGTTTTCACCCTTACTCACTCCTATGCAGACACGTATTTTTGCCCCCAAGAGATAGGGTGCTTGGATCACATTTTAAGTTTAAATGTTATATTACAAAATGACATCACAATAAATAAGTGCTAAGCTCAAAAGTAAAAAAAAAAAAAAAAAAAAAAAAAAAAAAAAACTAGTTGGAGTGTACCCCACCCTCAACAATAGCTTTATGATCATAAACAGAGAGACTACATCTTTGGGTTGTGCAGTGGTTCATTGCTGTTTGAGGGTCATGTGCCCTTCTGCCCCTAAAAGGTGTAGATGACACCACCCCCCAGAAAGATGCACGTCCACAATTACAAGGGCTCCTGAAGCCAATACCACCTTCAGCGGGTTCATGAGTGCCCTAGGTCAGAACCCAGTATAGATCTTCCTCGACCTCCCATGGGGTTAAGTCCTGATAAACCTATCATAAATTAAAAATAATCCAAAATCGTAAATGTATTGAATACACCTAACCTACTGAAAATCAGAGCTTAGCCTAGCCTACCTTAAACGTTCCCCAAGCACATTAGCCTACAGTTGGGCAGAGTCATCTAACACAAAGCCTGTTTTATGATGAAGTGTTGGATTTCTCCTGTAACATAGTGACTCTTGTACTGCAAATGGAGAACAGAAAGGTTGTTCAGGTGCAGGATGGTTGTATGGGTGTTGGTTGTTTCCCCCTTGTGACTGCATGGCTGACTGGGATGTGCTCAGGATCACAAGAGAGTTCAGCCCGGGAAAAGATCAAAATCAAAAATTCGAAGTATGGTTTCTACTGAATGCGTATTGCTTTTCATCCATCGTAAAAGTGAAAAATTGCTAAGTTGAACCATCCTAAATCAGGGACCGTCTGTATTAGAAAGAGCATAACTCAAAAGAGAGTGATCTTGGATTAAATCCTAGCCCTACTTTGCTGAGTGACTTTGAGAAAAACTAACATCTCAGTATTGATTTCTTTCTCTGTAAAAGGGGTACTGTCCCCTTGAATTGGGTCACTGAGGAGATTAAACACATAATGCATATAAGGCATCTGGCACAGTGTCTGGCACATGGAAGGTGCTCAGTACATGATCATTCCATTCCCTTATGCGATACTTAGCGGGGAAATGACTGAAGTTTGGAGCCAGCATCCTGAAGCTGATGCTCTGGCCCACTTGTACCTGATGGCTGAAAACATTACACCAGGGGGCAGATTAGTACAATTAATCAAGGGCTAGACCCTTTTAAAGCCTAAATTATTCTGGTTTACCCTGTTAGCCAAATCTTTTGACACTCTTTCTACATTATGATGGTTCCCCATGGTGTGAGTCCCATCTTCCCAGGATAGGATGCAAAGCCCTACATTTCTCAGTTTCATTTGCCTCCAGGGAGCATCATGTGACTTCATGTTCTGCTAATCAAATGCATATACAGAGATGTGGATACAGAAGTGATTTATGTGAGGAAGCCGGTGGGGTGCAGGGCATCTATTTTGCAGGCACAGATGGTGGGAGAGGTGGTGTGGTTCTGGCATCATCAGGAGTGGCAATTTCCTCCCCACCCATTTCTGCATTGAGGTTTGGGGGATTGTTTCTGGAAGTTCACTCCACAGCCTGTCTCTTCAGTTCTTCCAAAGACTCAGTGAGCATTCTAATATCTTTTAATAAGTCACTTCCTACTTTAACAAGAGAGAATTGATTCTGTGGTTGGCAGCTAAGACCTCTGACTTTTGTAATGTTGAAACACCCCCATCATCTAATTTCATCTTCTTCCTTGCCACAAAGATTCCCTTGCATTAATTTTGCAACATGGCTAACTGTAATAAAGGATCCTAATATTCTTATATAAGAATGGAGTTTCCATAAGAATGAGGCTTTCTATAAAAATGGGCACAGACTCTTCCCACCCTGTAGCATCTGAGTAGTGTCCTTGGGCTGCTGGCAGGAAGGTTCTTGTAGCTTACAATAGCCTCTCCCGCCTTGCCGACAGGCTGGACCAGTAGATGGTCTTAAACACTCCTCCGTTGTTCTTTCCATCCTATTCACATCACAAGCAGGCAGTTCTTATTAGTTTGGTTGTTTTAGGAGGGCAAATAGTTGGGGAGGAACTTCGGTCAACAGGACAGTAATAGTGATAGTTTGAGCTGCAGATTTTTATGCACTTACTCATTTTATTAAAATGAGTGACTCTTTGGGAATGAGGCCACATTATTCTAGGAACAGATTTTTCTTCCCCTCATGGATTTTTTTTTGGTTTTTAATCAACCTATACAAATCTTGGACTGAGCAAACTTTAGATAAACATAGAGTTTTAATAAAGCTGGTTTAAAGTCTTATGGTGGCAATGGTTTTATCCATTCACTCAATAACTATCACGAACTACTGTATGACAGACATTATGCTAGATGTCAGCACAAATAAGGTGCTCCATAAATAAGATTTGGTTTGCTTTTGCCTTCAAGACTCTTCATAGCGTAGTAGAAAGACAGTTCCAACATAGTATATGCCAAGATCTGTTTCTGCCATAACTTGAAGTAACTTTTTTCCCTGTCAAAGCACTCTTTTTTTCCTCAAGTAATTTAACCTGCAGTAAGAGAAATCCCTTCCTTTCACCTGAAATATTAGCAGTTTCCTAAATTTTGACCCTTATTGAGGTCAGGAATATATCTTTAAGGTTAGTATCACTAATCATTTTGTATGGCATTCGGATTTCTTCTCACCTGGATTAAGTGACCAGTGGATTCATTTCAGCACACCTGTATTTCTTGGAGTTTCTTGGTGTCAAGTAATAGCTGATTTTAGCTAATTCAGTCAGAAGGAGGTGTTACTGGTCGCTCAGAGAATAAAAGGAAAAGCCAGAGACTGAGACTTGGAAAAGTACCAGGCTGGCAACTCCAGACCTAGGTAATGGGAGCTAACTGATAGCTTTGTCCAGACATTACTGTCCTTGTGTTACTCGTCTCAAGATTCAGAATCCAAGGATAGTCCACTCCTGGAATGACAAGACCATCAAAAGGAAATAGGCAATTCTTCACAAGTCAATTGGGATGCTCTTATCAAAAGGAGGCAGAATGGATATAGGCAGACAGATACCATACATGTCTACCATGATGTTTATGCTCCAAGTATATTATCCCCATGGCACTCACCATGGACCTTTCCCTGGGTGTAGTGTTAATGTTGTTACTTACAGTGATGCCCCCTGTCCCAGGCACCCCAAGCTAGTCCACTTGATGAAGGCAAGAAGGGAGACATTATTTTCCTTGATTAAGGAGAAATGAGAAGTGGAGGGGGTGGCCCATTGAAGTTGGAATAGTAGTTGTCAACTTTGGCTACTATTTTATTCACCCAGGGATTTTTGCTTTTTAACATTTTATTTTTAACTAATTTTGGATTTGCAGAAAAGTTGCAAAAAATAGTACCAAGAGTTCCTTAATATCCCATACCCTCCTTCCCCTAATGATAAGATCTTATATAACCATAGTATAATTGTCCAAAAGAGGCATTAACATTGATGTATTATTAACCAAACTACTGACTTGATTCAGATTTCACCACTTTTTTCTCACTGATGTCCTTTTTTTAGTTCCAGGGTCCTAGCAGGAGCCCACATTTTATTTACTTGTTACCTGTTAGTTTCTGTAATGTTCCCCATGCTTTATTTAGCTTTCATCACCTAGATATGTTTGAAGAGTCCTGATCAGTAATTCTGAACAATGACCTTCAATTTGGGTTTGTCCTGTTTTCTTATGACTGGAGTTAGGTTATGCATTTTTTTTTGTCAAGAATGTCACAGAAATGCAACATTGTAAATCAACTAGACTTCAATATAAAAAAAAAGAATGCCACAAAAATAATGACGTGCATCATAGCAAGGGGTTCCAGGGTGTTCTGCGTCTTATCACCAGTGATATTTGTATGGTAAGGCTGGTGTCTGTTCAGTTTCTATCCTGTAAAGTGACTGTCTTTCACTTTATATTGGTAGGTTTTGCATTGGCAAGTATCGTGGGAGAAGTACTTCTAGTCCATGCAAATCCTTTTTCTCCTCAAACTGTTGCCTGCTAATTTGAGCATACATTTTTGAATCTTATCTGCAACAGTTATTCTTGTGGTATTTGCCTGATGGTGATTCTTACCTCCCTCTTTTCTTTCTATACCTGTTAATTGGAATTCTTTTTGAATTCTTCTCCATTTACTTTTTTATTTCATTATTTATATGAGTTTGGATTCACGAATATTTATCTTATTCAATGGCTTAAATCCAACAGTATCATAAATTATTGTATTACTCAGACTATACTAGCTTTGGCCATTAGGAACTCCTTTAGGCTGGTACCTGTGTTCTGCTGACAAGGTCCTATCTTTTTTGGAGCAATTACTTAATTTGTGGCACCATGAATTGTTCCAGGTTTGTCCTGTATTTCCCCATCTCGGCCTTACAATCAGTCACTTTTCACTTAAGGAACTTTTAAATCTTGGTGTCCAGACCGCAACCCAAACCAGTTAAATCAGAAGATCTTGAGGGTGGGACCAAGAGGTCAGTAATTTTTAAGTTTCCACTGGTGATTCTAATATATAGCCAAGTGTGAGAACCACTCTAGAGCACTGCTTTTCTGACTTTAATTGGCTATGAAATCCCTAGGAATCTTGTTAAGATGCTGACAGGATAGCTCTGCAGCCAGGACTGAGACTCTGCCCTTAACAAGTTCCTTGGACGGCTTATTGGCAACCACACTTTGAGGGAAAAGGGACTAGAAGACACTGTTTCCTCAAGTACAAAGATCCTTAAAAACCACCCCTAGGGTTGCAAACTGGCTTATGATTGTGGAAAGGGTCACTGCTTGCTAGGTTACTACTGAGCATCATTTTATTTTCTAATTAGTCGAGGTTCATGGTGGAAGGAACAACTTGCCATCCTGTGTAGACAGAGTGAAGGCGGTTGCTCTACAAATTTGACTCTGAAAGCAGACCGCTACAAGGGATAAAAATGAGTAAATGTGTTTGCTTGTCTTCTAGTTCCTAAACAGGTGAAGAGTCCTGAATAAATCTTTTTGAAAAATGGAGAGTGATAATAAAAGAAAATTTCATGCTGAAAGCATAACAAAAGCATCCCAGATGTGAACATCCATCTTATCCACCTCGGAAAGACAAGTGCAAAAGCCTGGAGTCTTCTGTGGGAAATAGGTCACCATTTTGAATTTTGTTTAAACAGAATCCTCGAGGGAACATTATCCTGAGTTCTTTTTGTGGATTAGCTCAGTTTTTCCAGCTGTTTTCAGAACATGCATATTCCTGTCCAGCTGCTAAGCTGCCTTGGTGTCCCCAAGGTAATTGTTCTCCAAGAACAAAGAGGTCCAAAGCGATGCAGACTGCAATCAGTCAAGCTCATTCTAGACACCTTCTACGGAGCCATGCACATTTGCCTCACAAAATGGCTCTTTGATCTTCAAATGAGGATTCTTAATGGTGATCCTCAAGCTTTAATATACTTGATACATGCGTGAGCGTGTTCCGTAAAAAAAAAATGCATATCCCCAGACCTTTAGGTGGATCCTGAGAAGAAGCTGCCTGCTCCCCTGCCTGTATCCTGGCGACGTGACACAAGTGCTCCACAGACAGCACATGGAGAAACATTGAACAAGGAGCTCAGATCAGCAGCATCCTCTCGTTTGGTCCATTGCAGGCTTATTTTAATTTGCTAACATAATTTAGTTTCCCATCCTTCTCAACCTCTAGGTCAGAGACTCCACCAGAGGCGAACCATGTTATTACTCTTCCTCCCTGTCCCTTTCAACCATCACTTAAAACCTTCTTCTACTTACCTTCTGAAACCTTGTATCATAACCTTTCCTTCCCTAGACCTCAAATCACAAACAAAAGCTTGAGATGCTGTGAAGGCTTTATCTCCCAGCTGGCTGGTCAGAAACTGCCATGTTCTGTATCATGTTACACTCTCTGCTCTAAATCAAAAACCCCAATGTAGGCCACCTCAATGGCCACATTTTTATCTATGTTTAAATTGTCTCAAAATTGCGCTTTATTAGTCATGGGGCAGCAGGCAAATCTATCATTAAAAATGAAAATTTAAAAACCTACCAAAGGTGAATAATATCATCATCTTTAATCCAAAGATCTTATCATATAATTCAAAGATCATATGATATAATATCTAGGATTTTGGGGGCTATTGAAGTTACATATGTAAAATTTACGTATTTGTAATTTTGCAAAAATATTCATTCTGAATTGATAATGTTCTAGTTTTAAGTATGTAAGAAAGAAGGACAATGGATTTGAAGTTTATTAAGTGCTAACCCTAATTCTTGGGAGAAAGGTCATGACACTGGGAATAGATGAAAGGTGTGATGACTTGCCCTTGAAAATCCTCCATCTCATAGAGACAGAGCTTGACACTGACGTTCACACTTGGCCCTTCCCACAAGGTGGGGACTGGCAGAAACAATAGAGACTCCCAGAGGCAATGCCTAACATGACTTAGGAGAACAATGCAGAAAATTGAGGCAAGTGTCCAGTCACAATACAATAAACATTTGGTGTCCAGGGGTGTTGTCCCTGAACCAAACACTTTGAGAGCATACCCAGCAAATGTGTGGACCCCGATTACCTTGGAGTCGGCTGACCTTGTCCTTTCTAGTCTATCAGCTAATCTGGTTCTGTCACATGAAGCTTGGCAACACTATTGGCTTCCAAGGAATTATGACTAAGTCGTTTTTATTTTTCTGGCTCTTGCCTACAGTGACACTGCAGGAAAAAAGCTATGCTTTTATACTCATCTCTAGTCCCAAAGTCTCCAACATTAGGGACATTTATTGGACATTCTCTTGGAGGGGTGTTTTTCTGGCCATTGAGGACAGTGTTTATAGTTTAATAAAATGAGAAGGTGAACTGTAGGATTTAAATCAAGTTTGATTGGCCATACCCCAGCATTTGTCCATAGGTCTAATTGGGGTACCTTTAGGGAACTGTCCTGACCTTTTGTTCATCTTCTATTTATAGAGTTTGCACAGTTCTTTCTGGAAACTCTTAGCCTGAACCATAGTCATCTTTCCCTCATGGGTCAGCTGTGGAGATGATTAAGCACACTGCTTTCAACTGCAGGTGTCTAAGTGGAGTGTGAAGTCCATTTAGCTGATCATCCACTTGGCATTTTTATTTTCAATAAAATATAACATTAAAAAATTCCAGTGCTTACAGGAAGGGTATTGTTTCATGAAACCTCATATGTATTTGTAGGTGTGTACGTGTATCATGAGTTGCAATGTAAAATATACTTTTTATTTGAGGTTAAAGTTTTAAAAGTTCAGGAAATGCTGATCTAGTACTTGACTTTGATCTGCAGGGGTTAAGAGCCTGAATGCTGGGGCCAAACTGTTCAAATGTGAATCCTGGCTCCATCACTTACTAGCTGTGTGACTTAGGGGAAATTACTTAACTTCTCTGTGCCATAGTCTTCACACCTTTCACATATATAATAAGAGAGTAATAATAGTGTCTATCTCATACCACTGATATCAGAATTGAGAAAATTAAAATTTGTAAAATAAAAATACTTAAAACCTTGACTGAAACATACTAATTGCCTCATAAAGGTTTATGGGGGAGGGAGGAAATCTGTTCTGCAAGTGTCTTTTTATATCCTTTTACATGTTAAGTCAAGAAAACAGAGTCCCTGCTGAATGGATATGTAATCTAATGTATATGTGGACTTGAAAAAGTTGTCTGTTCCAAGTGGCAATATATTGGCATGTTTAAGAAAGTGCTTCAGATCAGATTGCTGGGTTCAAATCACAGTTCCACCACTCACTTGCTTTGTGACCTTTGGCAAGTTACTTGACCTTGCAGGTCCTCAGTTTCCTACTTTATAAAGTGGGGCTAATAGATTCTGACTCATAAGGTTAAATGAGAACATCCATAGATGCTTAGGGCTGAAGTGATTACAGCCATTATCATTCTTCCTGTTAGTAATTCAGATCACGTCTTTGCTTCTTCTTTCCTGGTGCACTGAAAAGTACCCCTCCTCCTCTTTCTTGTGAATGGCTTGCTTAAGTCATCATTTCACTTCAGCTGTAGCGAATCAACCACATAGGGGCTCAGATAAAGACCAAGACTCCTGGCTAGAAAAGCAATTGTGAGGCTCAGGCTGGGATTCAGACTGCCCCACTGTGCTCTCTCTTCAGCCTTGCTCTTACAACTAGCCAAGTCACTAGAACTGTCCTTTTGCCTCAGCAGGTCTTCACGGCCCTGCAGATAATTCTGAAGTGTCACAATGAAAGCCTGCCAGCCGGAGCTGTTTTGCAGTAAGGCTGTCTGTGGCAATGGGATCACATTATATTTCCTTCACCATCATCTTAGGGGAAGGAAACTGATCAGGACAAAGCTTACTGTCCAATATGATGAAGCACTTTGTATGATGTATCACTTGTAAATACTGTGATAGCATAAAAGGGCTCGTTAGCTGAAGGGGCTTTCAACTCAAGTCCTGCAGTTCTTAAGGACCTTTGGCAAAATCGTTCTGACAAAGAGAAATCTAATATTCTTGAGGACTCCTGAGCTTGAGGACCTCAACTGTTTTTCTGTAACTCTCCCCTCTTCTCCCATGGCACCCTGTTTCTGTAGCTTTGGAAAATTAATAATGGAGCTGTATTATGCAGCATCAATCTCTTGCTTGACCATAAGCTCCTCGAGGGCAAGGGACCTGCCTTATTCATCTTTGTATTCCCTGCAAGCATCAGGCACACATCTCAATCAACCTCTGTGGAACTGAATGTGGTTGAATTTACATCCCAGGTTGCAGTGCCAGAGCTCAGAATAGGACTGGAGCTGAAGGAAAGTGAGAAATCATTTATTTCCCACTGCTGAGCTGATGGCTGGCTTCTGAGAAATTCAAGTCACCTCATCACCCTGAAGGCTGCCTCCTCCAGCCCCAGGGAGGGCCTTAAGGTGATTCTGTTAGTGCCCTTGCCGAAAGTTCTTTCTCCTAGTTCTTAGAGGTAAAGAAAATGAAGCAACCAGTCCTGCATCTTTGGTAGTTTACAATCCAGGGCCAGGAGAAAGCGAAGTGGAAATGTGAACTCTTTTCATCCTCTGCTTAGCTGATGTGGAGAGACAGGCAATGGTGGGCCAGGCAGCCCTCTCTAACTCAGCTTTGTCTGGGATCTGGCCTAGTGTTGGGCATATTCTTGGTCCTAATTAAATTCAGGGGCATAATTTATTTTCCTCCCTGTCAAAAGTTACACGTCTTTGACTTAACTTTTTAGTTTACAAACAGAAAGACAGAAAGTAGTCTTTTGAAAACTCTCCATGTGTCTAAGCAAGGCAGTTTGCTGAATCTTTATGTATATTTGCTCTAATTCTGCCCATAGCAAGACAAGACAGGTAAGAATATCTCCATTTCTAGTTGAGGACACTGCAGCCCAAGGAGCTTAAGAGGAAAATCCGGGATCGGAGACCAGCTCCGTTTGGATCCACTCACTATACCATGAAGTTCTCCCCCTTTCTTTTCCAGCACGCTGGTGGGTGCGAGTGTGTGCGTGGCTGTGTGTGCGTGCTTCCTATTACCCTCAAAGCCCTGTTACTTCTCTGACTAGTCAGTGTCCTCGATTTCACTTTTTCGAAACAAAGTCCAGTTTTTCTCCAAGGTCTCACCGCTTGCTTAACCATCTCCCCCTGGCGTTCCCAGGCCCGCCAGCCAGTTCTCCGCTAAATTCAGAGTCCCAGCTTTGGGCTGATTCCGAGCTCCACTCTCACCCTCCAGGGCGCCGGTGCCTTGCTCTTTTACCCACGGCCCCAGTCCCCAGCGCTCGGGCGGGACCCCACAGCTGGCGCCTCGGCCCCGCCTCCCCTACCTGACGCCGGTGCGGCCGGAGACGCCGCAGCCTCCGCCCACTGGCGCGCCTGCTCTGCCATTGGCTCCCCGGGCTGCCCGTCTCTTTCGCCGGCCCCGCTCAGTCCCGGAGGCAGGTTTTGCTGGAGAAGCCGCAGTCCCGGCGGCTCGGGCGCAACGCGGGAGCACTGTCGAGCGCCGAGCACTAGCATGTCCTCGCGCTCCGGAGACCCCGTCGGCCGCCGGGCCCGGGCGACTGCTTACTTGACGGCGGGCTCCGGTGGCCCGGCCGCGGCCATGTAGTCGCCGGCGGGGCTCCCCGCAGCCCGGGAGCGGCAGCGAGAGCGAGCCGGAGCCCAGCAGCCCGTGGCTTCCCCCCAGAGGCGCTGAGAGAGCGCTGCGCCCCCACCGCCCCTCCGGCCGCACTTTGGGCCCGAGAGGGAGATGGGGGAGAAAGTTTCTGAGGCGCCGGAGCCAGTGCCCCGCGGCTGCAGCGGCCACGGAGCCCGGACTCCCGCCCCTGCGGAGGCTGCCGCGTCCTCGCCGGGCGCTTCCTCGGCGGAGTCCTCCTCAGGCTCAGAAACTCTGTCAGAGGAAGGGGAGCCTGGCTTCTCCCGCGAGCAGCCGCCGCCGCCGCCGCCGCCGCCGCTGGGCGGCGCCCGGCCGCCCGCCGCGTGGGCTCCCGCGCGCGTGGTGCCGGAGCTCGGAGTCCCATCGCCGCCGCCGCTCCCGGGAGGAGCCGCGCCACCTGCGCCCCGGGGCAGCAGCGCGTCCCAGGAGGAGCAGGGCGAGGAGGTGGGCCCCGCCTTCCCCCAGCTCGGCCCCTCCGGTCCCAGCTGCCTGGCGACCCCAGCACTCCATCCCGCACGCGGGCGGTGGGCGGCGCGCGATGGGGCATGGAGAGGGGGAGGGACCACAAGGGGTAATGACGGGAGCCTCCCTGTGGGTCATTGATTTCCCCGTGGCTGTTTACCTCCGTGTGTGTGTGTGTGCGTGCGTGCGTGTGTGTTTGTGTGTCCATCCATGTCCATGTGCTGCCTGATAGTGAGCTTTTACAGTGTCTAAGCGGCAAACTCCCTAGTGTCGGGATTTTTTACTCTCAATCTGTGAATGGATATGATCTGGACGCCTGGCTAGTCCCCGTCTGAGACCTTATTCTCCAAAGTGGGCGTTGCTTCCCACCGAAGCGCTCGGGCCGAGGGGATGTGTGATGAAGGTATGGTTTGAGAGGGAGAGAAGGCGTATAGGGGGCGGGGGACGGCTGGGAGCGGTACTCCCGGAGTTGAGCGGCCGGGTTTCAGTGACGTTGACTCCGGGATCCCCCGCGGGTGGTTTTGGCTGGTCCCGCGGCTTCGGTCTTCCGGGCGCGGAAGGAGGACTCCCATCTCTCGGCCGGTGGCGCTGACCTGCGCTTCTGCAGCTCCCGTTCGGACTTGTTCCGGATGTTCAGGTGCGCGCTGGTCGCCAAACTGAGTGGGGAACGTCCCACCTTCTTCCGTGGGACTGTGTCCATCCTGGTTTCCTGGAATAATGTTCGTCTGAAACTTCTGGGTCTCGCGCTGACACACTGAGGATATGACTTGGTGTCCGCCGTCTGTTCTCTCTGGCTTTTTTCCGTCTTTGGAGAACAGTTAAGGAAGCAGAAGTTTCTTCGTGCCTTTCAAATTGTTTGCTTTGGACGTTTCTTGTGGGGAGGTCATCTTGATCAGGCCAAGCTATAAATAAATCATCCTAACAGAACCTCCTAGTGAAGTTCATTCCTCAGTGCCAGGGTAGTATTTTCCTCCTTTCTGGGGTTAGCTTTAGCAAGTAATTGTCTTTGTCTCTCAGAGGATGCAAGCTGGGGCCAGTGCTCTGACAGTAGCCCCCTGGGGCCCCAAACCGGAGGCAAACACTGGATGTCACACAAAGTGAAGGGAGTCAAGTCCTAGCCTGGCAGAGATGGAGAAAACCCCAGTGGTTGGTTGGCCAAGCCCCTGGCAGTAACTAGGACCCATCCCCCCGTTCCCGGAGGAGTGTAAGGATCCTGGACAGGTGTCTGGAAACCTGCCTTCTAGAACTGTCTCTGCTCATGAGTTGTGAGACTTTGGATGAGTTGTTTTGTTCCTGAGGTCAGTTCAATAATCTGTGAAATGAGAGAGTTGACCAATGAACTTCAAGGTAAATTTCATTTTCACATGAATGCTCCCTTTTTCTGATCAGGAATTTAGAATGAATCCAAAGTTCAGATTAATCCTAGGGACAGGGTGCTGGGAGTTGAGCTGAGGGCCACACCCACCACAGAGCTACCTGACCAAACCCTGGACTGAATCAGTGTTCTCAGTGGTTGCATCTCCTGTGGAAGATGCCAGGTACACGCTGGTGTTTACCCTGTGACATCTGCCTCAACCTTCAGAAATGAGCACGCTGGTCAGTGGGCAGCAGGGGGGTATGACCCAACTTAATGATTTACCACTAGATTCTAAGATAGTGTTTCCATTGGTAGAGAAGTTGGCAGAGTTAGTTGCCCCATGTTTCCTGTGTAGCTAGGAGGGTGCTTCATGATAACATAATATGCTCTTGAAGATCCCAGGCAGGGAAAGTTGGAAACCTCTCACTTTTGATCCCAGTCCTGTAGCTGATTTATTGCCTGGCCTCAGGGTGACAGTGTTTTATTTTCTGGGAAGTGGATATAATGATAGCTTATTTCTCAGGCAATGTGGTGAGGTTTGGTTGATTGAAACACATTTTGGAAAGTGGAATGACTAAATAACATTGGTCAGTATTTGTGAAATCTCAGAATTGGATGTAAACTGATACAGTATTGCAATTTATTGTGCAACTTAACCTGTGGCAGGGGATGCTGGAAATTGTCCAGGAGTGGAAATCTTGGCTTGCTCTGAGAATTTTAAAGCGAAACTAAAACTGGAGTAGCGAAGTGACAGACCTGGTGAGAGGGCTGAAGTCCAGTGTGCATTTTCTGGTTCTTACACTGGTGACGGCGTGGTGCAGGGGTTCTTAACCTTTGAGAGAGTGTTGTGTCTCTTTGCAAATCTAGTGAAAGCTCTCCACCCTCTCCTCAGAAAACATCACACTTAGAATTACCATTCCAGAGGGTTCAGTGAGGAACTCTAGGTGGAAAGTCCTGGGTTTGATTCCCAGCTCTGCCACCTTAACTAGCGGTGTGATGTGGACCATTCAGCTGATGTAAGGCCCAATTTTTCCCCCTCTTAAGTGGGAATAATAGTAATAGAGTTATTAGGCATTTTATGCATGCCATCTAATTTAATCCTAGCATGGCATCTACCTTTAGCATTAAGTGCTAAGTAAATATTAATTTTTCAAGTTAAATTGTGATTAAAAATTTTGTGAAATGAGTATAAGTTTGGGCTGGCTGATTTTATTTGTGCATAATTAATCTGCTATGTACTTTCAGAGAACCTGAGGCTTTGTCTATTCAGTTTGTTACCATTTATTAGTATAAGCTGGGAAACAGTTTTTATTTGTATCAGGTTGCATCATGGCAAGGCATTGTTAGTGTAGTGTCAGTTATCCAATAGCAAGGCACTGAGTATAAAGCCTTAAAAGGCTTAAGTAAAACCCATAAAATGGAAAGAGGTTTATTTAGATTTTAAAATTGTTATGTCCAGCTTGGCAGGCTCACTGGTTTCCAAACATTTCTTCAGTAGCTTACTGCATCAGTTTTTTAAAACCAGCAGAATTCAAGTTCCAAGTGTATTATTGCAGTGCTAATTTTTGGGGCAACTTTGTTAAAGCTCCTTGCATATATCTAGTAATGGCAACAGTGCTTGACCTATTTCATATTTTATCTTACTGTCAATATTTGTATAAACTTACTAAGTCTCATGGACCTAAATCAGCCCTTTGAGCTTTCAGGGTCTTAAAAACAATACTTTAGTTTAACATGGCAATGGTTGTAGTTTTTATGTACTTAATATCAAATACATGAGAGTTAGAGATGGTGCATGACTTCTTGTTTAAATAAAGTGCATCTGACTTTACCCCTGCTTCCCCAAGCCTGTGGATTCGGGGTCTGTGCATGATGAGAGTAGTGGGCTGCGTTTCCGATAGTTATGACCATCTAGATTGGAGGACCATTCCTCAAACAACATTTCTGAAATTTACTCTTAGGCACTTTGCACTGTCTCTCCACAAAGCACATCGTGATGGCTCCCATAAAGTACTTGGTGCTGTTTACTGTGTGTTGGTGAACTCCTGAGGGCAGGGATTTCGTCTTTGTGTGCTTAACAAGGTGCCACTAACATATTAGTAGGGGCTCAGTACATATATGTTAAATGAAAGAGGAAAAAACACATCTCTGAAAACAGTTGCACATTTGACTGAAGGGTGTATATTCTTTTGTTTTTGTCTGTTGTGAATTATGCTTAAACCTCTAGCTCTCTTGTCAAAAAAGCCTCCTGGATCACACTGATAATGTTATGAGCAGTTTTTCCAGGTAAATTTCGAAGAAAGTCACATCACAGAGGATCCACTCAGAACGTCTGTGAAGGGACTTGCGTATTAATTCTGCTTTTTGCTGTGTGTGTTAGAACTTGAAACTTTTTAGGGATTCTTAGAACAGCAGAAAAAAAGGCTTAGTAGCTAAAAGGATTTTCAACTCAATATAAAGCGTCTCATTTATACTCTTCTACCCTAAAGGATTTATTTTCTTGGCATAAGGTGGGAAACACTTTCCCTTATTAACAATAGGCACAATTCTGAGATGTCTTTCAGCTGTTCTATTAAGTGATGTATGAGTTTGAGGACTGCTTTTAATATCATTTTGGGTGTGTGTGTGTTGGGGGGGGTTCCCTCAATTATAGTAATGCAGTAGATAAATGTCTAATGTTCATTGGTGAAAAGAATAAACAGCAAACGGCAATCACAAATTCAGGAAAGCTTTTCACTGAATTTGTATTTTACGAATCATAGCAGCTACATAATTTGAAGAAAAGTAGTGTGTAAATGTTGGCATGTTTATTATTAAGTCTGCTTTTGACTTACTGCTCCAGTAAGAGCCGCAGGTTCAGAAAGTCAGAAAGGCAGTTGGCCAGTGGACGGTGTCTGACTCTTGGGAAGTGTCATCCTGGGCACTGAGGACACGGACGTGGACAAGACAGAGAGAGTTTTGACCTCATGAAGCATCTAGCGTCATGGGGGAGATAGTCCCTAAACACACAATTCTTCATTAATTGGTTTCCGAGGTGGTAAATGGGGACCAGGCTGTGAGGGGGTATGTACCTTCTCTGGTCTGGGAGGTGGGAGCTGCCTCACTGAGGAAGGCATGTGTGCAGGAATTCCTGGGAGAAGGGGAGGGACAGGAGTGATGAGGACAGCAGGGGGCAGCACGGTGGGTCTGTGGGATTGAGAGCGGTCGTGTGGCATGAAGCAGAGGAGAGCATGGCCTTGGGTGATCCTTGAGAGAGAAACAGTAGCTGGGTCATGCACAGTCTTTTGGGCTTTGTTCTGAGGGACCCAGAGCCACTGAAGGCTTTGCAGCAAGGAAGTGACTTGATCAGATTGATATTTTGGGAAGGCCAGGCAGCCTGGGGCCCACCTGTTGGGAACTGCTGTGTAGCTTGTGTTTCCTGGTTATAGGGAGCTGATAACCCGAGAAGATGGCATCCTAATAAATCATGTGTAGATGGAACAGGCAGCTCATTCCTGGCAGTTCAGGTATCCACCTAAACACACCTGAAATGGAATAGGAAAAGGATTAGGTCTATTCCAGAGAACACCTTAGTGTGGATGTGAAGGCTGCTTTTCACTGCAGTGTTTCCTTAAGCCTAGTATTTTCTTGAAGGGAAAACTTAATTGACATGAGTGGAGCTGAGAAGAGGCCTTGCAAATGCTCATTTCCAGAGTCAGTTGCAGGGATTGCTGACCCCCACGTAAATGAATACAAGGGACATTGTCCCGAGGTGTGTGAGGCTCCCTGGTGATGGGCAGTGGGGTGTTTGAACCAACACACATTCTGAGAGTCTGGCTTGTTGGCTGGGATGTGCCTAGAGAAGGAAGGGTCAGCTTCAGGGAACTAAGGCTTTTATTTACCCTTTCTACCCTGGGTCTGAGGTATTCTAGGAATTGTCAAATATTTATATTTTGTTACTGTTTTGGAACCAGGGACCAAGTCTGCCTATCGGTCCCCTCAGACTTAGTGGATACGGTGGCATGAGTCCAGCTGTTTTTCAGTCTATCCCTGTGAGGAACAGTTTGGAAGCACATTATACTGTGGACTGGGAATATGGAAAACTGTAGGAAGGATCCTGGGAGAAAAGTTCTCACAAAGAGAAGGGCTCATAACCAGGTGGCCTGGCGTTAGAGAAAACTAAGGTGGGGGTGGCGGCTGTGAGTGCGCATGCGCGCACGTCTTAGCGGAGATGCTTGTTTCTAGATGGAGGATGCCCCGGGCCGTTTATAAGCACGTTGGCACATTCTCAAGTGTTGCCCGGAAGGGGCTTATGCTTCTCTTCTCCTTCCTCTCAGACCAGCAGCCAGTGTTCCGTGCTCTGGGGTCAGAGTCTGTTGTGTCTAAGGATCCAGACCTAATGACCCCAGTTCAGCCACTATGAGGTCTTTGTGTGTCTTTGGAAAGATTATTAATACTGAGACATTTCCTTACCTGTAAAATGGACATGCCAGTATTTATTGCAGAGGGTCGTTATGAGAATTACTAAGATGTTTTCTGTAGAAGACCCAGCATTCCACAATGGTGTTTGCTATTATTACAGAGTATGAAAAAGCTGATTTATGCAGAATATCTGTGCCATAGCCAGGAATAATCAGATGCCTAGATGGCCCTTCCCTGATGGATTATGCTACCAGCATGTTTTACTGGTCCTTCTGGGAGGCTCTTTCATTCATGAGTAGGTAGATACGTAACATAGTGATCACTTTTAATTTCATGGACCCAGCATTTCTTATGATGTACTAACAGCACAGCTTTATGGTGTATGGTTCATTAATCCTCCTGTAAGACACCATCTCTCCTTTGCTCATGGAACCTGCTCTTAGTGATCATTTATTAAGTAATATCCTAAAAGACTGTATGAACATGCAAATTATTAGCTGTGCCCAGGGATGTAGTCAGAAGGCAGTAAGCCAGCCATGTGATGAAGCTGGTGAGATGACCAGGTACTTCGTGATGATGTGGGGGGCTGAGAAGGGAGTAAGAAGGCAGTCAAATGATTTTCTGGAAGCCAGCTTTGGTTAATATAATCATTGAAGGTGGAGGCAGGTGGTCCAGGAGCCACCCCAACTTCACAGAGGGAAATCTGTTAGAAACGGAATAGAACTTTTAAAAAATAAAAGAACTTGGGTATGTGAATTGCCCAGCAAAAAACTTGTTTTGTCCCTTTGGGACAATGTAAACATCTCAAATTTTTAAGGCAAAATTGCAAACACCTAGGAGCACGTTTGACATAACTCAGATCAATGCTGGTGCAGTGACTGCAGGTCATTTCTCTCCCACCTACTTGGGGCTCTGCCCTCTGAACCTGTTCAGGTTGACATTTACACAGCTTTGCATTGTCGAGTTCAAGGATTTTAGTGCCCTTTTATGTCTCCGATATTTTGTCTGGTTTCTTATCTTGTTCTGTTATTTTGGGGTAGAGCATAACACCAGCTAGGATTAAGCAGAAATCTCTTTCTCCAGTAGCTTTTGTGCACTTCTTTCTTTCTCTCTCTTTGCCCTTCTCTCACCTGGTTCAGAATTCCTGGGAAGGATTGGATAGTAATCCCCTGTGCTTCCAGGCTTAGGAAAAAAAACCCTTCCCTCAATGTGAGAGTTGGTTCAGGACCGTGGTCAGCGGTATACATACATTAAAGTCATTTAAATTTATAGAACTTGTGTGAAATTTCCGGTTGCTCCTCCAAGTTCTCTTAATAAAAAGCATTCAGTGCTTCTTTAATACTTTGAGTTCATAACTAGACACGCATGTCTGTGAGACAGCTTGTATTTGTACCATAGGCCTGTGCTCTTGCTTGCCCATCAATCCCCTCTTGGACACAGTCCATATACTTTTGATTATGGTGCTTACTTCCTCTGAACCTTTTAACCAAATACTTTGTGCTGATATTGGGGGCGGAGGGAAGGTGGGAGAGAGGATGGAAATACTGACAGATTGGCTTTATTTTCTTCAGTCGTTTCATAGGCTATTGTGTGGAAAATAAAAATTTAATTTTAATGTTCTTGACTTTGGGGTTTTTTTCCAGTGGCCAGCGAGTGCACAGGTGCACCCAATTCAGTATGGGTCAGTGAACACACATTAACAAACTCGCATCAGGTGTGGGTCTTTTGGCCTTTAGAACTTGGTCAGCTACTTTTTTTAATGAGCTGAGAAGTTAGGTATGTAATTTACTCCTGGCCAATGATTTTGTGCCTTTCTATGTTTTTAAAAATATCATCCTATCTTGGGATTCTGCTGTTACTATTTGTCTCTTCAGGCGTTTCTTTATGCAGAGATGGATGTAACTTCTGCAACACAGAAAAGGTCCTTGCCCCTCACCAGTGGTAGGGAAATAAAGTAAAATTAGAGTCGGTGGCTAAAAATCTTATGTCACTGTACACTGTCTTTGAGACTTTTATTTGCAGAAACTACCAATGTAAAATTGCTTCTTAAGGCAATCATTGCTAGCCAAACTGCATTAAGGTGCTGAAATAGAATGCAGTTGTGATAAAATCCATTTTGTGGATAAAGGTTAAATGATTATTTTCACAAAGAGTTTATGAATGAGTTGGGTTCCATAGGTATGTGTCTAGCTTCTGTATATGCAAACTCACAGAATTTGCTGCATCACTCCCTTCATTTCGGCCAGAGTGCTTAATTGAAGGCACCTGGGGCTTAATTGAAATCCTTAACACCCCCAGGCCTCTCGTTTTAACCAGGCAGCTCTGAGGATGCTCACTCAGATGCGGCCAAGCAGAGGAGGGGAGAGTTGCTGCAGAGAAGAGGGCCACCCCAACCCTAATGTTTGTTTAGAGAGAAAGGACTGTTGAGAAGTTTTACTTAAGGGGAACTTCAGACTCGCTGCAGATGAATAGAGTACATATCCGGAAGCCCCGAGAAAATGCTGACCTGCCCCTTCTTGTGGCCCTTATCAGACTGGTAAGTAGACTCTCCTGGTTAAGCCAGTGGGGCCTTAGTTTAAAGACTGAACGAGCGTGTGTGAGCGTGAGAGAGCGTCGGAGGAGAGGTACTCCTTGTCACATAGGGAGAGACTGTCTTCTCTTTGCCTCACGTTTTGGTACTTTAAATTATTCGTGTGTTGTTTGAAATAATTACCTTTGTTAACTTTCACTTCATGTACCACTTGACTTCCTTGGAATTGCTTAGTTTTTTTGTTCTATGGACACTGTTACCTTAATCTGCCCCAGTTCATTGTTAGTTGGGAAGAGGAGGCAGGTTCAAAATGCGCCTGAGACCTTTTAGGATTCACTTTAAGCTGCGGTGATGTTGGGTCCTTGCCATGATGCAGTCTCTGTTAGGAGGACAAGAGATAACATGGAAATTCACTGTGAACGCTTTTTTAAAAATTATTATTGCAGTGTCAATATCACTTTAGTTTTCAAGAGTTCTCCTTTTGAAATTAAAACATTTTTACCTGGAGGAAGCTGAGGGCAACAGTTTTAAAATGATGGAATAACACTGGTTGCTACCAGTAAAGTAGCAACATGACGGTGGTGTAACCTGCTAGAATCCTACTGTTTTAAATCTCTTTAAGATTGTTTGAGTCATCACTTTCTGTGTATTAGGTTACCTGTCATTCCGTGTTCTAATTCATTCCTGTTTCTTCCCCTTCCTATCCATAGCTTGGTCATTAGAATTTTAAAAAGAACCTCACAAATCACTTTGGTTGAAAGATTATAGTAAAACCTTTGTTAAATAGAATGTTTGGGGGAGAGCCCTTTTTTGGTTACTGAATTTTATGATTCACTAAAAATTAACTTGAAAGCTTTTTTTAATTCTCATTTTTTTTCTCATTTTAATTCTCATTTCATTTGCCTTTTTTTCCTTATAAATATGGTGTGATTTTTCTGCTTTTATTATTCTGTGCTGAACAAGTTAGTGTTTGTTTTTTTTTTTTAATGCTTGGACATCTCGTAATGCTTTAGGGCTCTCACTTTGGGCATCAGTCATCTTTGAAAACTATTGAATATGTAAAAGTGCATGAGAAGAAGTATAAAGTGTAAAATTGCATGTGCTGTTTTTTTTTGTTTTTTGTTTTTTTTAAACATTTTTTATTGATTTATAATCATTTTACAATGTTGTGTCAAATTCCAGTTGCATGTGCTGTTAATAAGTGGGTAATATTGATTTCTTAACTCGAGAAGTTAAAGTTAGTAAGTTCTCTGTCTTTTTTTCCCCTGAGGAATGTGCTGCATTATCTTTGTTTCTGGGTTATGCTAGGTCTTGTATATATTGTTAATATATGTACAGTATTTAACAATTTGCACAGCTTTTCCTGATATTATTTCTGTTCTCTCATTCTCATTTTGTACTCACTTTTTGTAGTGTAGTTAATAGTTAAATCTCTTTCCCACTAGATTGTATAACGTTAAGTGGGTCAGTTGGCCTTGATATGGTAATATGGACCAACTGAATTATCAATTAAGTTTAAAAAGACTGTTGTAAAAGTTAAGTGAGTAAATGCATGTAAAACACTCAGAATGGTGTCTTTACCCACAATATGCCTCAACTGCTGTTAGGGACAGAGCATTGTTATTATCAACTCTGTGCACCATGCAGTTGGCATTAAGAGTTTGGGTTAAGTGGCTGTAGAACTTCTTTCTGTTCAGGTCAGGGTCAAGATTTAACTGATGACCTACAACCCGGGATCATAGGTTTCATGGGCTGGCTGAGTGGATTTCTACCAATGAAAAGTTTTCACGATAAACCAATTCTTTTCCTGTTAAGCATTGGGAAACTCTGCCCTGCTGCGTTACTCATTACAATCACTTGTAGCTCTAAGTCGTTTTTGGCCACGTGTTTTAAAGGAATTATTTTAATTTCTGATGAAACATTGACAGCTAGCCTTAAAATTTTAACCGTGGTTCTGGCCTGTACTCCTTAGTGCTCAAGATAAACTGCTGTCTGTGGAAATGGGTTCAGGAATTCTGGGTGAGTATCTGTGGGGGAGTTGGGAGGTCCCAGCTGTGTGGTGGCTCCCTGCTGGCCAAGCGTTCATCTCCACAATCTTCACGTGTAATGAAAGGCGGTCCTTTCTAACTCCAGCTGCAGTTGTTTCTTCTTACCCTAGAAACATTAATTGAAAAATAGGAAGTTGTCATCAGTGTCTAATTTATTACAGAACCGTTCACTCCCATTTGTGTTTTGACAAATTTGAATTTGTATATAGGCACGTGCTTGAAAGGAATTCTCACAGAGACACTTAAAGGATTCTTTTAGATTACGCTGACTTAAACTTACAGAAGTGCAGTCGACGTATATATCTTGCTTTCACTCATCTTTTAAAATGATTTGGCATGTTTCTGTCAGTCATCACAAAGATGTGTTGAGGGCTCTCTCACCTCCCAACCCTGCAAAGAAGGTAAACACTGGACAACACAGTTTTGCATTTCTCTCTATGCTACCGCAGACTGTTGTGTGCACCAGAAATTACCATTGTAGGTGAAATTACAAAGGGTGAGTTTTGGGTGTGAGTTCTTGGAGACTCTGACTGCAGAACTGGATCTTTCTCCCTTAGAGCATCTGCAGGTCCTTAGATCAGTGGTGGAATCTGCTTTTTTATAGTGGGCTCCAAACTGAAAAGAGTTGAGTTTGGAATTTGCATACTGCCTGGAATTAGTCTGGGCCACACGTCATGTCACAAGTCTGTTCTAGAGCAGCAACTTTTGGTTTTTAAAAACTATTCTCTTATCTAGAATATTGGTATGATCTCTGCTCCCCCAGGCAGCCAGGGCCCTCCTGTACTGTTCTGGATCCTAGTTACCCAGTCCTTGTAGTGGACTCAAGTTTGTTTGCAAAGTTAAATCAGAATCAATCAGAAGTTACCTCTTAGCAGCATGCTGATTTTTTTTTTTTAAGCCAGAGGCTGACTGCTCTAGCCTAAGCTGTTGGCCTGATCTGTTGGGATTAGTTTATAAGTTCATCTGGAAGTTGTTTGAAGCTTGGAGTGTGAAGTCCCATAGAGACGTTTTAAATGATGGTTTGGTTTCCAGATAAGCCAGCTGCCCTCCCAGGTGTCAGAATTCATGAATAACGAGCTGGGGAGAGGGAACCCAAGCACTCGGCATCCACTACAGCTATGTGGTGGCTCTGGGTTTCCTCCTGGAGGTGTGACAATGACCTTTCTTTGTCTTTAGGACACTTGCATGGATGCCCAAGACTCCTTTTCATATTGGGACAAATCATTTTAACCCAAAACGGTGTCTCCTGCCACTTTTCAATTCAGTTCTAATGGAGGAGGCCTGTGAAGGCTCAGAATTTTAAGGTAGAAGGTGGGAGATACCACCTTACACCCGTCAGAATGGCTGTTACCGAAAACACAACAAGTGTTGGTGAGGATGTGGGGAAAAGGGAACCCTTGTGCCCTGTTGGTGAGAATGTGAATTAATGGAAAACAGTATGGAGGGTCTTCAGAAAATAGAACTACTATATGATCCAGCAATCCACTTCCGGGTATTTAATCCAATGAAGATGAAAACACTAACTCAAAGATAGATGCATTCGTGTGTTCACAGCAGCAGCATTTACAATAGCCAAGAAATAGAGGCAACCTAAGTGTCCATCGATGAATGAATGGATGAAGATGTGGAGAGTGTGTGTCTGTATAGACCCAGTGAACTATTTTTCAGCCATTAAAAATGAAATCTTGCCTTTTGTGACAACATGGATGGACCCCTAGGGCATTATGCTAGGTGAAATAAGTCAGAGAAAGACATACTTGATGATCTCACTTACATGTGTAATTGGTTAAAAAAAAGATAACTCATAGATACAAAGAACAGAATGGTGGTTGCCAGTGGTGGCAGGGGTGGGTGGCTATGCATGAAATAGGTGAAGGGGGTCAAAAAGTACAAACTTCCAGTTATAAAGTAAGTCATGAGATGTAACATACAGTGTGATGACTCTAGTTAATAATTCTGTATTGCATATTTGAAAGTTGCTAAGAGGGTAGATCTTAAAAGTTCTCATCACAAGAAAACTACATTTGATAATGGATATTAACTAGACATATTGGAGGATCACTTTGCAATATATACAAACATCAAATCATTAGGTTGTATACCTGAAACCAATATAATGTTATGTGTCAGTTACACCTCAATTTAAAAAATGGTAGAAGGTGATTACCTCAGAAAACTGATCAGAATGCCTTTTAAATAAACCAAATACTATTAGTAGAAATATCAAGGGGCTATTTGCTCAAAACATTCTCTGTATAATAAGACTTCTTTGCAGAACAAATGATGTCCTAATTTGCACAGTGTGTCTCCCTCACCTGTAGACACTGGATTCTCCCATGCTTTTTCTTGTAGTTTAACTCACATGATGGAGCCTCTAGATGAGGCTTTAAATAATTGCCGCATATCCTTGATCCATTGGGCTTTACACTTAACTGTGTGGTTTTAGGGGCCTCTTATCTCCCTGAGCCCAAATCCACAGAATTTGAGGAAAGGTGAATTTATCACTCCAACTCGAGGGTGGTTTCATTCATTGTGCTGTGAGCTCTTGTTTTTCTCTTTGTTCTCTCTCTTCCATCTCTCTCCTTCCCTCCCTTCATGAGAGGGATAAGGCTGAGTCGTGGAATTAGGGCAATTAATTTTTTTTAAAGAGATGGCGAAGGCCCCATCCAAATAGTGTAGAGTTAGTTTCCAGCAATGAGGATGATTTCATCAGAGCCTCTCCAAAATGTCCCTTTAGAGCTTGTCTGTGGTAATTAAAAAGAAAGTGAAACACAGGTTCTTAAAAAATGATAAATACGGGTTTACCAAGTGATTTCAAAATGATAGGTAGACGCCCTGCTGAGAAACATCATGGGGTACTCACTTTGTACTTGTGAAAAACCTGTAATCAGATGGGCACTGTCTTGAGATTGCTCAGATACCGTTACCTGCTGTTTTTAGAAATTTATTTTGACACTTAAGGACATCTAAGGATGTAAATTTAATTACTGCTGCTGCTCTCTCTGTGGGCTTGAATGAAAAGTGGCAGATTATGTAACAAAATTGCCACTGAGATGTAGTTTTTAAAAGTTAAAATTTTCACGAGTGTTCAAAATTTTGTTTCTGAACTTGCAATCTGGATGGGCAGCTTTTAAAGTATTAACATAAAGTCTCAGGCAGTCAGACTCATGTCGACTCTTTGAGGGGACAGCTTTCAGTTAGATGAGGTTACGACAGCTACTCACTCAGGATGTCCTAGAAAACTGGGGCTCCAACACAGTGGGCTTTGTGTGTGAGACGCAAAACTTTTTAACCTAAACTTGCAGACTGGAGCTATGTATCCAACGTTACTCAAGTACAGGGTAACGGGAGCTGTGCCAAGTCAGCATCTTCTGGGGTGTCTCTCTTTCTCTCTCTCTCTTTTTTTTTTTGTAGTATCTCTCTTCTCCTTTTCTATTAGCCTGCATTTTTGAAGGGCAAAAAGGGCAGACAGAGGCTCTAGAAAATAAGGGTGTAACCCTAGCACACTGTTGCAACAACAGATGCTGGTGAAGATGCCCTTGTTGGAGGTGAGTTGCAGGGCTCCTCCCTGGTACCCAGGCTGCTGCTAGCCCTTCCTGCTGTGGGGCAGAGCTAGTGTGAGAGCATACGCTTTTCTTTGTCCAGAGGTGTTCATTGAGCCTTGCTGCTTGTGAAACTCTGTAGAATATGGCAGTGGGAGGACAGGGAGACGTAAAAGAACTCAGAAATCTGGTCAGCACCTAAAGCAACATGCAGTCGAGTGAGTTGACCTGAATGTGCACAGTGCACTATCAACAAGTGAAAATGCAGTTCAGACTGAAGGTGAGTTTGGGGAAGAAACCAAGTTGAGAATCATCAGCCTGAGGGGATTTAGCTGGAAGGGTGTTTTCCTGGTGCCTTGAAGACCTAAGCATTGGAAAGAAAAGGAGCTTGTAGCAGATGAAATGATTTGCCCCATCAGGTATGGTCACTCATTACAGGTGTAGTCTTAGGAAAGTCTCTTTTTCTCTTTAGGAGTAACAATATTTCGAAGGAATAGTAATAGGTAGTAATAGGTGGTTGGTTTTAACATTTGTTATGGTTAACTGTTTGTGTAAC
Organism: Camelus bactrianus; assembly: GCF_048773025.1. NCBI lineage: Eukaryota > Metazoa > Chordata > Mammalia > Artiodactyla > Camelidae > Camelus > Camelus bactrianus. The sequence continues at coordinate 46,092,501 of NC_133541.1, forward strand.
TTAAAATTACTGATAAAGATAAATTACATTACCAGGATTTTAGCATTTTCTCTTACCAGCTTATTTATGGCTTCATAACTTTCTAATCAAGAGTACTTTTTTTCCCTAATGGAGATCCTGGGGATTGAACCCAGAACCTCATGCATGCAAAGCATGTGCTCTACCACTGTGCTATACCCACCCGCCCTCCAGGAGTATTTTTTTTTATAAGATTTATATTTCCCCAGATAACTAAGCTGTGTAGCCACTTAATGCTTTTTAAATCACTGTCTTTTAAATCACTGTTTTTGTTAGTTTTGGGGGGGCAGAGTTTGGGGAGAAAGCGTGTTTGGTGAGAATTTACCAGCTAAGCTGTTTTCGATGCTCTCTCTTGAAGATAACACTTTCTTTTCATGCTTTGGGATATCTTTCAGTTACTCATTACTGGAAGTGTGCCAAGTTTTGAGCAATGATGTTTTTGGCCCAGCTGGAATTTCAGACACTCCCCCAGTTGTCTTTCTTTTCTCCTCAAAGTGTGCTTGAAAAACTTCGAGGAGAGGCTCTCACCCTCTGGGTCTTGGGCAGCAACCGTTGCCTCCATCAGGGTGGAGCCCCTTACACAGCGGAGGACTCGCCCTGTGGCCGTGACAGCCCCTGACCGGGGGGCTTTCTGAGACCTCTGAGCAACATGGACTTGCTCAATGTCCTCAGCACCCACAGAGCAACCGGTCATAGGAGGCAGCACCTGTGATTTTTAGAAAAGGTGGTTTCTCCAGGCCTCAGACCTTTCCGGGTAGCTAGCTTCCAGGGCTTGCAGGCGGGAGGAGAGCCCACTGACGATAAAGCCTGCTTTCTAAAAAGACTCTGGGGACTGTGTCTCCTTCAGGGGCCTGCAGGCTCGGGGGAAAGTCCTTCACCTGAGGGTCAGCGCTTGCCAGTCGTGGTCTACCGGTGTGGGAGCCATGTGTGACACCGGGGCTGCTCGCAAAGGCCACACAAGATTACAAAGCAAGGCAGCAGGGTAGACTGGAGAAAATGCTTTTTTTTTTTCAGCAGGAGTGGGGAAAACTTGAGAGGAGTTGGTGTTACTTATAATGACCAAGCCAAAGTGGAACGATGAGGGCTGTTACGCATTTATAATTAACATTAAGCTCCCAAATGAACTGACTTTTAGCCCTATCCTCTGTGCCCTGGCCCAGTACATCTCAGCCTTCACTCTTGCCTCAGGAAAAATAACTAAGAAAGCAGTCTGTGAGCCCCGTGCCAGTGTCTGGCCAGTTCCACAACTTCTTCAAAGAGCCTCTGTCGCAGTTATTTTTATTCTACCCACACAGTGTGTACTTTGGACTTTTGAAATTTACAGTTACAAGTCTGCTATTAATCTTAACTCTGAAAACTAAATACTCACTCTCTTCACCTAGAGCTTGCTGACAGCCTGGTTAATGCATGAAATGATGGAGAGGGTAGGAGTTATTCCTTTAAGACCTGAATTGCCTGGCCTGTGACGTCAAGGATTTGATTTGCCCTTACTGAAATGTGCTTGAGGTCTCTAGAATTCTTTCGCTCTGGACGAGGGCAGTAAGATCCCAGTCTTGGATTAAGCTTTGAAACAAATCTTACTGAAGGTTTTCCATGTTGCAGAGTGGAAGACCATTAGAGGAACCCCAGTTTTCCCATTCTTGGGAGAGTAAGTTCCTCCTGTTTCTTGAGCTGGCAGATTTCTTTTGTGCTGAAAAGACATGGCATTTGGCGTAACTCCCAATGTGAGGGAGCTGCTAGGACAGTGGTTTGGGGAGAGTAGGAACCTCTTGGTCCACAGGTAGGGAGAGGACCAGGGAGCCCTCCTGTTGGGAGGCAGTGGGGGTGCTTCTTTGAGGATGTGCTTATCTTCAGCTAAAGATAAGGCATCCTTTGTGATGCTCTGCTTGAGGGGAACGCATATGGCAGAGAAATCTTTTTTTAAGCTATTAAATCTGTGTCTTGCTCTCTGCTTTTTCTCTTCTCTGATATTTTAAGTAGGAACTGGGACAGTTGTAATTCCTGGCCTCGGGGATATTTGCCTGGCAGAAAACTGAAGCAATTTAAAGAATAGGTTCTTCTCAGTCTCTTTCTAAAAAGTCTGCACTTACAGAAGAGAGAAGGCTGTGTGTACTGGGGTGGAGGGTGGTTTTCCTGGGAGAGCAGGGAGAGAGAAAGCAGATTCCCTGAACTGGAAAGGGGTCAGGGTAGGTGGGCTCTGGGGCACAGGGGTTGGGGTTCATGATTCTCTTGTGGCAGCAGGAAGCAAGGCAGGAGGCCACTGGGTGGGCCTGGGAAGGCCAGCACTTAGACACCTAGCTTCCTGCCTTGGCAGAGATGCTGGGGCCACCTGTGGGGCCTGGCAGTACAGACATGCAGGATTTCCAGGGCCCTCGGGGGCCGGCTGACCACGAGGATTTTAGTAGTAAGCACAGGAGGCTTCCCTTGGTGTCACATCCCAGGAACATCTCTGAAGGATCAGTGTCTTCCCATGGCTTTGGAATCAGAAATAATTTGATTTCAAGGGAAGGGTTTCTTTTGCTTGTTGGTTTTTGCTACATCTGACTTTATGAGTTGAGTTTTCATACCTGCTGTACCCGTGATCCAAACATGGGTTCCTGACAATGCCTTGATGAAATGCTACAGCCTTATGCACTTAAAATCTTGGTCCTTTCCTTCTGTGTAATTGTACCTAAAATTAAAGTGCTGTGATCAGAAGAAGGCACCGCGAGCTCCTGTCATCTCTCCCCTTTGCCCACCCAGCACGTGAGCGGCTTCTTGCACTGGATGTCACCCACGGGGCTGCTGGTGCACCGTCCTCATCACATCTCCATGTCTCCTCCCCTTGCCACACTGCGAACTGCAGGAGCACAAGAGAGCCTGTCCTCACGGTGCTGTGAATCTTTGTTGAATAAACAAACACATGGAGGAAACCTTACAGCTTAAGGCAACCTCTGAAGTCAGAGCTGGTCCTGAAAGCCTGACTTGAGAAGGACTCTAGGATGGAGTCCCCTCACTTTACCTCGAGGATCATGGATTGGGGCAGAGCTTCAATTTCCCACATTGATCCCATGTCCCCCTGTTGAGAGGGGGATACAAAGATGTTTTAAAATTAAAATGAAATTTTTAGTCATAATATGTTGAAGTTACATGTAAGAATCAGTTTTAGAAGGCTGGTACTGCTGGCTGGCCGGTTGGGCAGAACTGTCTGGAAGATGACCTGGCTGGCTGGACCTCCGAGAAGATGTGTCAGGACTGGCTCCTGGTCCTCTTCCCTGAGCTCCAGAGAGTGCTGGTGAAGGACGGGGAGAAGCCCAAGGCCTGCCTGCTGGGAGGCGAAGGGCTCCCCTTCCGGACTGACAGGTTCCGTGAGGCCCCGGGGATGCTGGGTTTTGCTTTCTCAGGCTCCCAGGGTGAGCAGCTGGCAGGGGCTTCTGTGTGAGGGAGCTTGGGTGCTCTGTCCTCTGAACGGGCCAACATTTAAAAAAATGTGCAAATTCTGGAAAGAAGACCAGGACTTCCTTGTGTACACAGTTGGTTAAGTGCTGCTCCTTTTTTTCCTTTTGCTAATTAATTTCCCTGACAGCCTTGTTCGCTGCTCTTTGCCAGTGCTCAGTTATCTGTGTAATAACACGCTATAAAAACATAGAAAGCAGGGGGAAAATGGTTGCAGCCAAAGTAGTGGAGTCTTGCAAATAAAAACCTTGTACGTTCACCTCTGGACTGGAAGGAGAATATCGGATCTGTCATTAATGATTTAATTGACTGAATTTCTTTCTGAAATGTAAAAACACTAAATTTGAGTATGAGGCATGTATGTAACCTTCAGATACAAGCAGAAGCAGTATCTCATTAAAATATTTGGGTTTGCTGGTGCCGTTAATTAGAAGTGACTCTGGCTCTCTAGCTTTAAAAAATGTTGAAGGAAAGCCTTACAGCATAGGCCTTATCGGAGGTCTATGGTGTGCTCGGCTTCCCTCGTCCTTTACATGCATTGTTTTTTAGTTTGACCTGTTGTGATCTTACGAGGAAGGTGGGGGTATCTCCATTTCATAGGGAAGGAAAGCAAAGCTCACAGAAATTAAATAGCTTGCTCACGGGATTGATGTAAAAAACCAGTATTTTTCCCGTGGTGGGTCTATAAAGGCAGACAGGAGCTGATTTTTTAAGTTGCTCATGAACAGATTTACCAATTTAGTAGCTATTACTTAAACAAACAAAAAACTATGTTAAAAAAAATAAAAGGTAGAGCAGAATTGCTGAATGAACCCTGGCTGAATTCCTGGCTCCCAAAATTTGAAGGAAGATAAAACAGAGGTTGTTTTAAGCCACTAAGTTTTGGGATAAAATGTAACACATGAGAAATAACCAGCTCCCTGGCCCTGGTTCCCTTTGTTTCTCTTGCTGAGGATGTTGGTCCTCTCCGCTCATAAACCGTCTCTCCCCACAGGACCTTCTCTGAGGAAAACTTACTGTGTACGCACCAATGTGGAAAGACCAGTGACCATTAACAAAATAAAACACCAAAGCAAGTGAGTAAAGAGAGAAAGACAATATGTGGGAAAGCCAGGAGCTCAATGAGCGCAGTATTCAGCCTGTCTGCCTGGCAGCATGGGTTGAACAGGGAATGAGGTGCTCTTATAGCTTGACCATCTTCGAACCTCCTCTGGAGCTTCGACCCATCAGGCTCCAACTGGGAGGTCCTGACTTTGCCAGCCCGTCTGTTAGAAGGCTGCCAGGTGGTTCTGTTCATTTAAGAGGCCTCAGCTAACTGCAGTGGCCAGCAGTGGAGGAAGCATTGGCCTCGCCCCACTGGCCGGTGGAGGAAGATCATGTTTATTGCGGGCGCCCCTGGCCGAGGGCCTAGATGACCAGGAGCTGGGCTGGTTCCTCTGCTTACGCATTCCTTCTTACCCTCACTGCAGGTCCATGAGGTGGAGGAGGAGCCCCCTTGTACAGGTGAGGAAACAGGCATTTCAGAGAAGTCCAGTCATTGGTACCTGGTCATCTCACTAGATACAGGGATAGGATTGGAACCACCTATTGGCCTCTCAGCTGTCTAAGTGTTTGCACTCAGATTTTCCCTGACCTTTAGTTCTGATCTGAGGGCTTTATGTAAAGGACACAGACCTGTGTCCTCAGAGGAGCGAAGGATTTTGCGTACTAGGCTCTACTTGCTCCATTGTTGGTGAGTGTCTTGTAACCTGTAGAAGACTCCAAGTTGTGTGTGTGTGTGCATGCTTGAAGGCATAATTCCTTGCAAACTGATATTCTCACCACAGCCTAACTTTTGTACAGACATGGATGTCTCATTACAGGACTAAGCACTTTGCTCTATATAGAGGAACAACATGCTAATTTAAAAGGCCTCCGATTAGCTGGATGCGGCTTTTGATGTTCACCCTGATTGTCTTTGAGTGGATCCTCAAATAGCAAGGTGGCTATTAAAAAAGTGTTGTTCCTATTAGGAGCATCATGCCTTTCATTTCCTTTTGTAGCCTGAGAATTGCTAGTATGCATTTTACAAAAAGAAAGGTTATGTTTTTTTTTCTGACTTAATTTTGCTGAACTGATGGGTTTTTTCAGATGTGAGGAGAGGAAACGGAGAAAGAAGCCTACCTCTCTCCCTTTCTAGGGTGCCAGTGTCTTTCTGTGGTGGTTATGCCAGCGAAAAGATGTTGTCCAACCAAAGTACCATTTACAAATACAGCCTTCTCTTCATGGCAACATTCTGCATTCCAGCCCGTCACCCCACGGCAGGCCTGGAACCCACGTGGAAGATGACTTGGACAGTGAAAACAGTCTCCTCCCTCCCTGCCTATTTTTCGCCACTAACACTCATCTAATGAATTTTGGTCATTGTCAGTGTTTTGGTTCTCAAGTAGAAGTGTGACCATTATGAGACAGTAAGTTGTACAGGAGTAACTGGGGTAGACGGTCTTACACAAGGGATTTGATGAGGTTCCTGTCCTGAACTGGGGTCCCTGAACACAATGGGGACTCGCTGGGGGCTCGGTTACGGCCCCACCACCTGCAGACCAGCGACTGGGCGAGCGGGAGCCCGAGGGTGTATGTATTTCACTTACTCGGAGCTGTCAAGTCTTATCAACCTTTCATTAGAACTGCTTTTTTCTCTCCCTGAAAACTCATAAAAATTCATATTGCAGTATCAGTGCCCGCAAGATCCTGCAGCATTTTGAGCTGCTTATGTCCTTTTCCCTAATAAATACATCATTCTCCTCATATACATGGACACGGATGTGTGCTTGAGAATCTGTGTTGGAGGCTCATGTATGTGCCAGAGTGGGTTTGCTGAGGGAAATAAACTAATCTCTCCCTCTGCTAGTTCAGTGTGACTAAGATATTTCTATGCACAGTTTCCAAAGATTCCATTCTGACCACTAAGTGAAATTTTGTTAACCTCACATACATTTTACTAGATACCTTTTCAGCATATCTATTTATTTTATTATTATGATGATACTTTGCTTTCTTGTGTATCTGGAAAGAAATAAAATTAGATTTAATTTTTTTTACCCTTAATATTTTTAATGAGGTCACCTTTTGTGTTAGAAACAGCAGATTTGTCAGTCCTTACCAACGCTGTGTATATTCTTGTGCCCTTAAAAAGAAAGTATGAGGCTAGCCTAAGACTTTATATTGATATTTTAAGTATAGGTCTTAACCTAAGTGAGAGATTTAGACCATTTTTTCCCTTTTAATGGAGTGAGGAGAGGGGCAGTACTTAAAAGCAAGTTACCCAGTAATGATAATGCAGTTACCTAAATACTCTATAGGGAAAAGCATACTTGATTATGCTTAACTGTGTAAGATGAAACCTTGATACAGAATAAAGTGGATAGCTTGCCCTTTTCTCCAGCACTTTTACTATAAAATGGTTAGACTGTATCATGTTGATGAGTATTTGTGGACAGGAAGACACATGGACCTGTATGGAACTGCTCTCCCTCTACCTTAAAACTGTATGGAATTATGCCTGTCTCTGTTTTAAAAGCTCAGTGCAATTTTGAATTTTGTATAAAGAGATGAGACTTACCGTTTAGTATAATGAAAAAAGAGGTTACTGTGTGAATTTAGAATGGGCGGATCATCTGCGTTACTTGCTGTTTGATGGACTTCAGAAAAAAGCAAAGCATGGCCCTTTGTAAAACAAAACGATCCGGAGCGTTTCTGGTAGTAGAGAAGAATTGAGCTCTGTGGGCCGAAGTCTCATTTATGGAATGTTAATTATGATTTGTGACTTTAAAAGAGAATATTTGCTAATGCTTACCTCTTAAATCCTTTTCCTGCATCTTTGTCTCTCCTTTTCTCCCACCTCACATGAGGACAATTCCGGTTTTTCAGGTCCCAATTTTTTTTTCTCCTTGTGTCTCACCAGAAGCATTAATTCATTTTGTTAGAAGGGTAGTGATCTCAAAAGTGGAGGATTATGACTCCAGTTGGGGTTTAATCAGCCTGAGCAGGTGCATTCTAAGTAAGAGAGATACAGTTTTAATGCAAATGTCCCCCCTGATTCAGAGGAAGGGAGACGTGGATAGGAATTGACACAGTGGTTAAGCCAGAATTGTTTCTAAATAGATTGTTTTTTTCTGAATTCTCTGGGCACCAGCAGCAGTGTCTCGTTAATAAATGGAAGAGAAACATAGAGGAAAGAGAATTTGAGGGTGACTGTCTTAATTTTTTGCTCTGAGGGATCACAAATGCTTAAGGAAAATCAAGTCAGAGGCTTACATCAATACGTGGGAGCCTCAGTGGTCCGTGCTCATTTGAGAGTAGAATTGGATTCTGGGACCCCAGATAAGAGGGGACGGTTGTATATTAAAATGCCCTAAGTTGCCTCCCAGTAGGGCTTAACATGAGCCTTAGCAGGGTGGTTGGTAGTGAGGGGCCAGAGTTGTTCCTGTTCCTCCTTTGTCTTGAAGTAAGCTGTTGCCTGGGAAGGAGCAAGAAAACACTTGCTTAGTGTCTAAGAACCAGGTCTAACAACCAGGGCTCTCCTGTTCTGAGGATGGAGTCTTTGTGTCAGGTGTCATTCTACTTTGCATTTCAGTTAATTGGGGATTTCAGAGAGAAACCATGTTTTGACTGAAAAAGCATTACCCGTATTCTCCTCCTTGGGGTGGTTGTATGAGTGTTCATAATTGTTTATTACACTGTACATCTAAATTTTAGGTATTTTTCTGTACACTTAAAAGTGGTTTACAGAAAAAGACATCAGTGTGTCTTATTTTCCAGCTCATCCATATGAGTGCATGATTCATTCTTCCATCTACTCACCATATACTTACTGAGCACCTACTATACACCAGGTACTGTTACTGGCTCTGGGAAGACAGTAATGAACAACACAGGTAAAAGTCCCATTGTATAAAGAGGGACAGACAATCCGTTAAACAATGTGTTAAAGCTGCGTGTCAGCAATCTTTTCCTGGAAGGGGCTAGATAGTAAATACTAGGCTTGGGAGGGCAGTTTCTGTCACAACTGCTCAACTCTGCCCTTGTGTGAAAGCAGCCATGGACAGTATGTATGTGTGTGGGTTACTGACTGAATCAGGTGGTGGGCTAGATTTAGCCTGCAGCCCATAGTTTGCAGACCCCTGTGTTAGATGGTAGGATGTCCTAAGGAGAAGAGAAAATGAAAGGGAACGTGGAATATTGGGGTGTTGGGACAAGGGATGTTTGCAGTTTTTGACAGTGTGGTCAGAGAAGGCCTAACTGAAAAGGTGACTTATGTATTTGACTAAAATGTGTTCAGCCATGTGTATGTCTGAGGAAAAGAATGATCCATACCCAGGGAACAGCAAGCACAAAGGTCCTGAGGTAGGACATACCTGGAGAATTCAAGAAAGGGTAAGAAGGCCAGGACGTGGGAAGCAGAGTAGGTAGAAGATGAGATGATGGAGATGAAGGACAAGGTCACATCATGCCAGCTTGTAAGGCCATTAAAAAACAAAAACTTGTAAGTCAGTTGGGTAGTCACTGGCAGATTTTGGGTAGAAAGGTGATAGTATCTAACTTTTCACAGGATCACTGGCTTCTGTATGGCTGATAGACTGCAGGGGATCTGGAGTGGAAACCTAGCCAACCAATTAAGAGGTTATTAAGGTAATCAGGTTAGAGATGACGGTGCTTGGTATGGGCTTATGGTGGTGGAGGTGGTGAGAAGCAGCTGGATTCAGGACATGCATTGACTATGGACTTACCAAGATTTGCTCACAATGAAAGTGGGGTGTGAGGACTGGAGGAGTCAAAGATGAACCCAGAGTAAATTGGGAGGGTGGGGTATAGGGAAGGTGGTAGAAATACAGCCAGCAATCTCCCCACACAGAGTCCCTGGCCTGATAAAGCACACACCTGAGATTCAAGGCCAAGCAGGGCTCTCTCAACCCTCGGATTTGTGTGTGCCCTGGTGGCCAGAGTGCCCAGTTCCTAAGGCTGTTGGATCCACACTGGGGTTTGTTCACAACTTTCAGCCTCTTCTAGAGGTCCATGTTTTGTGCTACTGCAGGTCCCTCAGAATCCTGAATCCTTACAGGGCAGGTAAAGGTTCTACATACAAATTCTTTGAGTGACTCTGTTTTAATCCATAAAGTTACTGGCAGAAATCCTGATAGCTGAGTAGGCCCTCCAACACAGGGAGGTACGTGGGCTGACATCTGGTGTCAGAGCCAGGGTCTTCAATGAATCCTCAGTTCTACACACTATTGGTGGTTCTCTGTGTGTTGTAGAGAAGATGCAAAACTCTCCCACTCCACTGTTACTGTGCATGTAAGTAACATGTAGAGTTCAGGGCCAAAAAGCAATATAGGGCAGTCATGAGTGTTCTGTAAGTTGTCTGCTAAAACATCTGCAGATTGTTCCACACATGCATTGCCAAATTTATGACAGTTAAAGCACAGGAATGATTTGGAGACTATAAGTCGTGATTCTTCTAAGACAAATGCTTTGGTCTTACCTTGGTCTTATTAAGGAGCTGTATGTCAGTGCTTAAGATGCACTGCAAAGGAGGTATTAAATCCTCTCAAGGGATGGGCATTGAAATTGCTATTGGACATCCAAGTGTAGATGTGAAGAAGGAAGTATAAATGAATCTAGGGGTAAGAAAAGACATGCAGGCTAGAGAGAGACATTTGGGGAGTCATTGGTGGTAGATAAAGCTGTGGAACCAATGGGGTCACTGGGGGAGTTGACATATATAGAGAATCAGATCTTAGTGTACTGTAGGTCAGGGGAGATGCAGAGGGGTGACAAGCAAAGGATACTAGGAGGAATAGCCCAGGGGGAAATTTAAGAGGGAAACCAGGAATGTCCTGGAAGCCAAGTAAAGATGATGTTTTGAGGAGGATGGAATAATCATGTCCAGTGTCGTTGAAAGATCAAGGAAGGCTTGACTGAGAAGTCTTTACCAGGGTACGAGACGTTGGTGACCTTGGAGCAGGGTGGATGGAATGGTATGTTTATGAGAGAATTTCTAGATCAATGCCTGCAAGTAACTAAACTCAGTGTGTACAGTTAAGGCAGCTGTGGCCTGTATTAATCACTGCCATTTTTCTTCTAACAATTTAATGTTTGTCGTTAATATTTTAGTACTTCTAGGTAAAGAAAAAGCAACTCTATAGTAAAATGCAGAGCCTTATCCATTAAAAAAAAAACAGGAAGATTGAAAGCTTCTGTTATAAAACTTTCCTCGGTCTTTCTCAGTTAAGCCATGTGACTTTGGGTCTTGTTGTCATTACAGTTTCACATCCTGGTCTTTCAGATTTGCTAAATATTTGTACAAATTGAATACCCTTCAACTCCTCTTGGGCACAATGCCATCAGTGCTTCCGTTTTTTTTAAAATGTAGATCACAGAGTTCTGAAACAAGGGACCCAGAGGGTCCTTGTCAGTAGGTCAGAGGTGTAAGGGAAATGACAGCTCATCTATTCAGCTAAAATCACATGTTGATTATGTATAATTACTTCCTCTAACATGGTCAGATTGAATTTCTTCCTATAGATCATAGAGGAAATTTTTTCTTATGCTTAGAGGATAATTTAATAAGTCCGAAAATTGGAGCAAAGGGAAAATTAAGGGTGAGGGGAATAAAAAGTCATGGAGAGGTTAGTGTAGAAGAATATATGAGCACAGGTCCTGTGTAGTTGTTAGAAGAGGACCAAAAACTTAATTGTGAATTTGGTACAGTCTGAACAGCCTAGGCTCAGAAGGAAACGTGATTGTTAGGAGATTCAGTGTCCGGAAGGCAAAGACAAGCCAGTTACTCAGGCCAAGGAGAGCTTTTCCTGGTCTTGAGGTCTGAGAAATTTTCCAACGTAGGAAATGTTAACTGATGCGTGTACAGTGTTCCCAACGATGTCCCTACAGTAGATACTCCAGAGTTACGTAGAATTTCATCTTACTTTGAGGGAGAGTGATAAATGCATGTTTATGTTAGTGATCTCTCAACAATGCTGTTTCTTTTTCCCGGAGAAAGCTTGCTCTACCGATTATTGCCATCAGTCATCTCCGTGTTTTTTTGATGTTCTTGTGGAGTGGAGTGGAGTGCAAGGTGGGGACCGCCTTTAGATGCTAAGCCGAGTGGGGCTGTGCCTGCAGTGGATGACCTGCCCCGGGGCAGGGGGGGCGGAGGCGTGGGAAGGCTGTGCTGCTTTCATACTGAAATCCCTTTAGATAAAGAAAAACATACTTGGCATATAAAAACCTGCTCTTCCTGCCCCCAGATGCCGTGAGAAGGCCTGGTGTAAATTCTGCTTTTGATGCTGACGGCTTTAGTGAAAGCTGGAAAAGGTGAAGTTTGGAAGAAACACATTTACAGGGAGGTTCTGCGTCTGAGTCCTGCAGGCTTAGCTCTCCGATGAGCCTGGCTGAGCGCTGATCCCCACCTGTGGATTGGCCTTTCCTCCTGAAAACCGTTTTCTTTCCAATCCCAGCTGTCTTCTCTGTTCAAGTTTTAGCGAATTACTTTAGAGCATTTCATATTTAACATTATGAACCGTTTCCACCTGGGCCCATATATATCTCCATTTGTCTCAGTGAAAGCATTTCAAGTCAAGCTTTGGTGTGTTTTACAGCATGCATAGCAGCTGCTGTCTCCCTGTCCCTCATTGCTTTTCTTTAATATAAGTCACTGTTTAGTGGAACTCTTAAAATATTGTCAGATCGCTAAGAATTGTTGGTTTATTTGCCCCTGGCTGCTGGGGGCTGGTGCAGGAATGACTGAGAATGTGTGGACTAACATTAAAATAACTTGTTAAAAAGCTGGGGCTTGCTAATTTTAACCAATGGTGAAGAATGCCTCTGGGTCATTAATATGCACATTTGAATAGGAGTGTATTTTTATTTTGAAACTGTGAAATATTTTGAGTGAAAACTATTGACTTGCATATAAAGGAATGGGGGGCTTTTTCAGAACGGGGTGAAGGGTTGAACAGCATTTTCAGTTCATTAAGTCTGATATTTGTTGATGAGAAAGGACCGTTCAAGGGCAATATTTTTCATCGTGGTTGTCATTTGAGTTCAGGGAAAAAAATCCCTGGCCCACACTCCATACCAATTAAGTCCAACTCTCTGGAATGAAACCTCGGTATGAAGTTCCCAAGTGATTCTTGGAGGCAGCCAGGGCTGAACACTGCTGTTGAAGGATGTTGCAAACTCTGACCATCACGATGCAGTGATACTAAGCCATAACTGCTTGTAAAAAGTTGGAGCCTCCAGAAGATGCTTTTTGTTCTCCGGCATTATCATGCTAAATCTGCATTCCGTTTTCATGAGTGTACTTAGGGAAAGTTGAATAACTCTACCAGTGAGTGCAGTGGTAATAGTAATAAATTGGATTTTATTTTGAGAGTTGGTTTGGGTGGTATCTGGGCTGAAGTTTATCCATGTTCTCCCTTGAAAGAGACTTCGTTATAACATCAGCAGCATAAACAAAGTTGTTAAGGGGAGTACAATGTAGTTGATCAAACAAATTAGTAAATACTTTAGAGCATATACTGAGATTGAAACTATTTGTATATTATTTACGTCATTTTCTCTAAAAGTTCTTTAAGATTATACTTGGCAAACCTAATCAACTAGTATTTTTAACACTATGTAAGTATAGTTAAAGTTTGGACTACTGGAAGGTTACTCCAGTATCTCAGTTTTCTCATAGTTCAGAGTTGACCCTAGTAGAGAGCATCAGAAACTACAAAAAAAAAAAAAAAAAAAAAGTGGTTCTGGAGAGTAATTGCTCTGCATCTCTGCTGCCTTACAGATTTTCTAAGGATAGTTATTTTCTAAGGATAGATATTTCAGACTGACTCAGAACTGGCATTGCAGGCACGGTAACCGTGCTGGGTGGTAGAGGTGCTGCATTCACGAGCAACTGGGAAGGTGTGTAAGGCTTTTCGTCCTTTGACTAAGTGCCCTTGAACTGCTGTGTCTGATTTCTGTAGTTTTTCTGTAGCAGCTCCCATTTTGTTTCCCCCCGGTTTTAATTTGTCGCTTCTAATCTGCCTGGAAACCAAGTGATCAAATTAGTTAGCGTTGTGGGTCAGATAAGAATTAAGAGGCTCTCAATAAAGACCCAAGAACCTTTTTTTTTCTTTTAAAACATTTCTTTTTATTGAGTTATACTCATTTTACAATGTTGTGTCAAATTCCAGTGTAGAGCACAATTTTTCAGTTATACATGAACGTACATACATTCATTGTCACATTCTCTTTCGCTGTGAGCCACCACAAGATCCTGTATATATTTCCCTGTGCTACACAGTACAATCTTGTCTATCTATTCTACATTTTGAAATCCCAGTCTACATTTTGTATTCCCACCCCCTGTCCCCCTGGCAACCACAAGTTTGTAGTCTATGTCTATGAGTCTTTCTGTTTTGTATTTATGTTTTTTTTTTTTTTTTTTTTAGATTCCACATATAAGTGATCTCATATGGCATTTTTCTTTCTCTTTCTGGCTTAATTCACTTAGAATGACATTTCCAGTAACATCCATGTTGCTGCAAATGGCATTATGTTGTCGGTTTTTATGGCTGAATAGTATTCCATTGTAAAGAACCTTTTCAAAGAACAAAAATCTATGAATTGCAGTGAATAAACTTTTTGTTGGTTTACTTCAGGTCCTTTAGCTGTGCTGTAGAAAGGTGAGCTTGGTGGTTAATTTCTAAATGGGGGGTAAGGAGTTACTTATGTAAAGAAGCAGTGAAGTGAGGTCTTCAGTGAAAAATAGTCTAGAAGATGAAGTTTCTGTGTTTTATATACACATCCACCTCTAAACCTGAATCCCGTATTTCAGTATACAGTCTTACTGAGGAGCCAAGTCACACGTGCACGCATGAAGGAGAGAAGCCACCTTGGGACCAGTGGCACAGTGAGCTGTGGGAAACCAGTTAGAAGAGCACAGATGAAGGTTTATTTAAAGTCTTGGTGCAGTAGGCAGTGCTATAAGTGTTTTATGTATATAATAAACCCCTCAGTAATGTGCTCCGCAATAATACAACTTCAGATATAAAGCTGTTGGTGGCTATTGGACATTTATGGAGCCAAGTTAATGGTCAAAACTTGCCCTATACATAACTTAGAATAAGAAGATTTTGTATTTTGTGTGATTTAGTATTTTGGCCCCCTTCTCATAGCATTGTGATGAGATTTTGTTCTATTAATTTAATGCTTGAAACAACCTGTGAGGTATTATCACCGTCCCCATTTTCTAGATGAAGAAACTGAAGCAAGGAGAATTTAAGTAATTCTCCTAGAGTCACTCCGTTAGTAATTGGCAGCGTTGGGATCTGAACTGAGCCTAGGCAGTCTGACTCCTGACCCCCGTCCTGGTGAGCTGTGCTCTACCACTGTGAGAGTTGCTTGAGCTTGTCCTGTCTGTTGGGAACTCAAGCCCGAGTTTTCATTACAAACAACCAGTACTGAACATTTCCATGCATAACATTTTTTTTCTTTGAAATATTTTCCTGGGGGAAAAAATCCCATAAACAGAATCCTAGATGTTATGGGTTGAATTCTATCTGCTTAAAATTCATATGTTGAAGTCCCACCCCCTCCCCCCATGCCTCAGAATGTGACCTTATTTGGGAATAGTCTCTGATGATGTAAGTTAAGTTAGTTAAGATGGGGTCATACTGAAGTAGGGTGAGCCCCTAATCCAGGATGACTTGCAACTTTATTGAAAGGGAAAATGTGGATGCAGACATGTACACTGAGAGAACGCCATGTGAAGAGGGGAGTTCTGCTGCCGGCAAGGCGAGGAATTACTGGAAGTTAGGAGCGAGGCCTGGAACAGATCCTTCCCTGGTGTCTTCAGAGGAAGCATGGCTCTGCTGACACCTTGACCTCAGACTTGTAGCCTCCAGACCTGTGAGATGATGAGTTTCTCTTGTTGGAGCTGCTATTTTGTGGTACTTTGTTACATTAGCCATAGGAAACTAATACAGTTTCCTGGGGAAAATTCTCGTAGGTCCAAGAGCAATCTTCAGCTCACTGCTGTTCAGTAACTCTCAGAAACTCTGAGAAACTGTAGCATAGATGCCTGTGATTTCCTCCTGGCCTGTGTCTTTTCTAGATAAATGTCCCTACCTAGTCTTCCAGGGGTCACTTCCTTTACCATGTCATCTTGCTCCATAGTTAATCATACCAAGCTTGGCACTCAGCCCCAGGAAGAACAATCAGAGTGGCTCTTCAGACTGTCTGGAATTGAGACACAGAGAGTTGTTAGGGAGTTGAGTTGAAAGGTCATGGGAACATGGGGATTCAGGCTACCATTCAGGGGCAGCCTTGGAGGAGCTGCTTGTAAGCAGGTGAATGACTAGAGAAGCTAGACTCAGCAGCAGAGGAGAATGAGGGAGAGGTGGGACAAACACAGAGACCAATGGCTCCTGGGTGCAAGAGGATTTTAGAGTAGATGTCTTGATTCTTGATGGTGTACAATTTGGAGGTTGAATTTTTCTTAATACCCAGTTGTCCTTATTGCATTTGGACGTGGGGAGACAACTCTATTGGCTTTTATTAAACTCCTCATAAGTGGCTTTCCATTTTTATTACCAAATGAACCCTGCCTGAAATAGTGGAATGGTGTGTAGAAGGTTGCCTGAAGGATAGATAGTACATATGTCCCTCTGTCATCTCCAAAACCTATCCTTGAATTGAGCCTAGTCTCCGGAGAGCTTTGTGTCTGGACACAGTGTTTTGGTCCTCTTAGAATTATCTTGACGGACTTGTTTTTTGTTGTGATGGCTTCAGCATTCTTGTGGCTCTGATGGGTGTTGCCAAATTGATTTTCTAAAGGAGATATATCAATCCATCCTACAAACTTTGAGCATAACTATTTTACTGCAACCTACCAGAAATGAGTAATGGAGATTTTAAAAATTGTTGGTCTAACTATTTTACTGCAACTTACCAGCAATGAGTAATGGAGATTTAAAGAAACTGTTGGTAATCTTAAATGTAAAATGAAGTGAATTTTTTCAGTACAACATACATTTTTTAGTATAAGGTTGGGTTTTTTTTGTTTTTTTGTTTTGTTTTTTTGTATTTGCTAACCAGTAATTTATATTAACTTTCTTTGTAGCCTAGTAACCGTTTACATTTTAATAGCTTGGTGTTTATCTTGCAAAATTGTGGATGTGACTTGGGAGAACTGCAGAATTCCTTTCCCTGAGGCAATAATTATAAGTTCTCTCCAGAAGGCACCCATAATTTCTGGTTGTTTTACAGGAGGAATTGCATTTTAAAAAGAACGTGTAGTCTTTGTTGCCATAACCCTAGGGCTGAGGACTAACCTGGCCAATCGCATTACACAAATCGGGAAAGAGAGGGAGGAAGTTCTACCTTGGGACAGTCCCTCAAACCTTGGCCTTGGGAGCCATGTGCTGATTTGAATCTCCAATGCACACACATTTTTCTGGAGGTGGTACAGACCTGGAGAGCATCCTCTAAATAAACACCCCCACTCTCAGTCTTTAAAATCTGACTCTGGGGGCGGGTGTGATTTTTGTAACAGTTCTATGCCTTCTAAAAAGGTGTCATGCTTTGTCTGATTGAATATGTATCTTACACTTATAATTGGATTTTTAAGTTTTATCCTTACATAGAACCCACTTAGACAAGAGTCAAACGTGACAGCAGTTTGTGGACTCCTCCTGCCTCGGGGAGATTTACTGCCCTGTTTCCCTCACGGGTTAAGTTTTTTTACTTTCCCATTGGAAATGTGTGACAGTTGGCATATTTTTAAGTTGTAAACTTGGGCTTCACTTGGGCTTCTTGGGCTCATGTTAAGCTGCAGGCAGGTTTGAGGCACAGCTGTGCTGCTGTTAGTAGGTCTGCTGCTGCTGATTGCCTTCTGAAGAAAGCGGTTGGAAGGAATGCAGGTTTATTTCCTTAGTGTTTTTAATTTTTCTTCTGTAAAGGAGTTCTGCTGAGTGGTAGAGATCTCGGGAGTATTTGAAAATACCAGTCTTCATGATGCCATTAATATCATTATTATGAGTGTTGGAAAGATTGTTGGGGGACAACGTGGTGGCCAGGCAGGGGCTTTGGAGGCAGCACACCTGGGCTGATATCCCCAGCCGTGCAGTGGGGATGGGAATGTCTGTCCTGCATGGTGAGTGGTAGATGGAGGTTATTAGCCATCACTCACCCCTGCATCCATCTGGCTTTATCTAGTGTCCCTGTGCACATGGTCTGCAACCTCTTCCAGTTTTTCCACATAGCTTGTTAAAAAGTTCTATCGCTGAACTTCCCTTGGTGAAGTGGAGGGTGTGTGTGCTAAGGGCTGAGATAGGTGCTTGATTTCACTCAGTATATTTTCCAAACTAAAAATTATTCTGGCCTTGAGGTGTGGAAGAGTATCTTATACAATTCAGGTATCTTGGCAAGTGTAAAATCAAGTATACATCATATATATATACACACACACACACACACACATATAATAAACATTTTTAATAAATAGCTAAATACATATTTTAGCAGAAATGAGTTTGAATTTTTTTTCTTATTGACCTAATTTTTCTTGTGTCTCTTCAGATTTCCTGAGTTAGTGGTAAATGCTAATTCCTGGGTGTTTGGCAACACATCTCATGGCAGCTGACTTTTCTTTCAAGTCTTCCATTTCACTTTAAGAATCATGTACATTTTGCATTCTGTCCTACATGTAAGACATACGTTAACTTTTAAAAAATGACTACTTACTGCTGTAAAAGGGATGCATTAGTCAGGTGTCCCGTGATCGTTCTGTGGCTTATGTGTACGCATACCCCTCATGGACCCTTTGGGGTACAGGTACCTCAGTTTGAGAAGCCTGATTCTGGAGCCTTGGTTACCATTTGGTCCTTGTGTGGGAAAAGGCCCTGAAGTTACTTTTGGAGAAAAATCTGGCCATGCCTGTTGCTGTTTTTCTCTACTGACTTCTCTACAAAGATGAGAACTCCTTCTGTTCAGGGATAGGTTCCTCCAAGCTCCCACCTCCAGTTTGGTTAATGTGTAACATACTTGGATTTGAACCTGAGGGCAACTGAAGTGTTGGTTCTCCGCCAGGCACTTTGTGGGGAGTCCAAGTGGGAATCCGTTGCCATTCAGTTATCAAATGTTAGGGCGGGAGCACAGTAGTTATGGAGAGTTGGCTGAAGAATATACTGTCAATACAATGTTTTTTAAACTAAAATATTTTATTATCACCATGCCTTATTTGCCCATCATTGGTCCGTTTTATTATATATCTAGTTGCATATCAGTCTTAGATGTTCCCAGAGATAACTCTAGCATCCTATTAGATTCTCATGCTGAAAATGTTAGAATTTTAGTAATTAAGATCTTTCAAATATAGTTTCAGGGAATTTTCAAGCACTTTAAAAAGTCTTTATTGGTCCCCTACCCTCAACCAGGGTGCCTGCCTTGTTTTAAATTTTTTTTTTTTAATACATGCCTATCATCTAATTCTTCTAGAAATTCTGACAATGGTTGCTGGATCAGTTCAGCTCACCAGACAGCTGAGTTGCTGAACATCTAGTGTTCGTTCGACCCTTGGAACTGGTTCCTCTGAATGGTGCTTGGTTGGAGGCGGTCTGCTTACACTGAAGCACGCTCCTGAGAAAAATCCCTTGACACTTACTTACCTTGAGGATCATGTTACACAGTCACCTCGTTATGAGGACACAGGGGACAGATTTCTCCCTGGCCTGGGTCCTGAGAGTTCCCCTGCTCTTGAGTAACCAGTTTGTTTGTTCTTAGGAACATTGTTTTTCATGTAACCGATACTGTTTCTTTCTCCGGCTGCCTAGGAACAGGATGAAAAGCCTGATTTGTGGCCTAGCTATCCATAGTGCTCAGAACCTCAAATCAGGTCTTTTCCTGTTCTATTTTGATTTTTTAAAAATTAAATTCATGTTTTTAAAATTAAAGAAAAAATTCTTCGCCTTTTCCCTTTTAACTCTTACTTCTTCCCTGTAGAAAAATGCACATATTTGGTGAGCTGCTTTTTGTGCTTTTTGGACACAAGCAGGACTAAATCATTCTAAGAGGCTCTCTGTGACTGTGCAGTCACACTGACTGTCGTCTTCCCCTCAGTGGTTGGCAGAGCTCAGTGGAAGGTGTTTGCCCCTCTGTGGCAGCCCAACACCAGAGTGAGGCATGAATGCCCTGGGGTGGCCCAGTGGATGGCCTGAGTGATGGAACCAGGCTCTGCCCAGGTACCCCAGTCAGGCCAGCCCAGCCCACTCCTTTGAGACCAGGAACCCTGCTGCTTCCCTGTCCTAGGGTGTGCTCTAGGGTGTGGTCCTGCCCCATCAATGCTCCAAATCTGACCAGACCTGCTAAAACCTGAGCCTGCCTGCAGGTTGCAACCCCTGCCATCCTAGTGTTTCCTTCAGAAATCTTAGGGTCTGGGTTCACAGAGAGAGAGGTCTATGGCTTCTTGTTTTTGCACATCAGGTACACATATCCACTTAGGCTAGGTTATGCTACAGATAAAAACATCACCAATTTTTTTTTTTAAGCTTAAAACAGCATCAGGCCCATCGCAGGTCCACAGGGGCATTGTGGTCACTTGAGGACTCAGACTCCCTGAGTAGCCTGTTTCTTACCCTGCTGGTAATGGTCCCAGAGAACAGAGCCCTGAGAGGTTTCTGTCAACAACAGTTCAGTGTGCTGGTCTGGAAATGACACGTGTTACTTCTGCTCACAGCTTGTTTGCTGGAACTTGTTATGTGGTCCACAGCCAGGAAGGGCAGTACTGTCACATGCCTGGGGAAGAAGAGGACTAGAAATGCAAGGTCCATCACACTCGTGACTCTCAGGCTAGGTTTGGAATTAGCGTGGTGTTTTATTCTTCCTACCTTTGTTCCCCAGAAATCAACTTTCCAGGGTACGTGAGTTTCAGCAAAATAATAAATTAAATGTTTGTTAGTACAGGGACGTGGACTGAAACCAAGTGTGCAACTATTGCAGATGAACTGTGTACTTGCTGAAGGCAGGAGTTAAATTGGAAATTAAACTTTATAGCAGCCCATGTGAAAAGGGAACTTGTGAGAAGGAAACTTGGTCCATAAGATGGGGACTCTTAACCTGGAGACTGGGGAGATGTCTCTGCACTCCCTGAAGTTGTTGGCAAAGTGTAGTATGTGCATATGGAGAGAGGAATCACAGCTTTCATCAGATTCTCAGGGGCATGTTTAACCCACAATGTGGGATACAGACCATTTAGTCAGAAGAAGCACTGCAGATTTCTGATGCTAAGCCCAGGCAGAAATTCCTCTCAGGGGTAACAGACACTCCCCTCACTTACAGTGGACACAATGATGAGTTTCATAGGCGTGTTTATTGTGACATTCCACAATGTAGGCTGATGGAATTCCATGGATGCTAATTCAGTAAAATCTAGTCTATATAAGGGACTAGGGGAGGTAGTTTTAATATCCAGAGGTGGTGGTTGGGACAGTTATGAGCCCCAAAATGCTTTCTGCTGATTTTGGCTTAATCTAGTTGCAGAGTAGAGAAGAAAAGGTGGATTCCATATCCTTCAGTTCATGATCTTTCAGTCTCATTTTCCCCATCCAGCTTTTGATAAGTATTTGGTGGTACCGACATTATTGAGATGGTAATTACTAATAGTACCTGAGGTATAGTTTTCCTGTCTGCATATTTATTACGGCCCATACAGCCAGGGTATACACTAAAGAGAGGGACTTGGTACCTTGACTTGGAGAAACAGGAAACATACCTCACAGTATGTTTGGGAGAAGTACTAAAATTATCTTCAGAAGTCATCTTATTTAAGAGGATGCTTATTACTTTTCATCTCACTCTGTGACCCTGAATATTTTAAACATATTAATTGCACTTTAAAAGGTAAATACCTTTTTTATTATAAAAGTAATATGCTATTTTGTTCAAAATATCACAATATTAAATTACAAAAAGTCATTTGTATATGACCTAGAGGTAACACTACTCTGGAAATCTTGATAGCCTTCAGGATTTTATGCACATACACGCACCTAACAAATAAACAACAAACAAACAAAACCCCTAGATGTGGCTCATAAGAGACACACAAATTAGTAATCTAGTTTTTCCACTTAATGTATCTTAAGCATTTTTCCATATCAGGTTTTAAAATGATTTCACATTGTATGGATGTACCACAATTTAACTGATTTCTTTCTGGACACGTGGCTTGTTCTCATTCATTAAAAAAATTTAGTTATAAACCAAAGTGTGCTTTGATCACACACTTTTACATAAATATTTACACACTTGTGTGATCTTTCTCTTAAGATAAGTTCCTAGAAGTTGAATTGCTTGGACAAAAAATGGATAGGTTTTAAGATGTTGGATGTGTATAGCGTGTATGGTCCTTCAGAAAAACAATGTAATGTATATGAGTATTTCTCTCACCCTTTTACTTGTATTGTCATTCTGAAAATTTGTTAATCTGATAGATGAAATATTACCCAGTGTTTCAATTTGCAGTTCTTTGATGACTAGTGAAGTTAAAAATTGTCATATGTTTGTGGACAGTTTTTTTCCCCTCCAATTTGATAATTTGTGTCTGTTGACATTTTTCTGTTGGGTCTTTTTCTTACTGATTGGTAAGAATTCTGTTTTTACTTTTAGAGTTCCTTCCTGTCAGTTTTAGTGGTGTGTTAATGGGTGAAATTACCCATTTTATTGTAGCTTGAAAGTTTGATTTTTCTTATTTTAAAACTTTCTTCCATATTGACATGTCTTCTGTTTCCTTGATTAAATTTTTGTTGGTTTTCATTTCTGTATCAAAGATTTTAAAATTAGCTACTTAATCACTTTTGTGAATCTTCAGTTGTTCTTTATTCTTACACTATATGGAAGTTCCAGCTCAGGAATTCTTGAACCTTCTGTGTGTGCGGAGCCCCCTTGGAAGTCTGGGGAGGTCTGTGGTAGTCCAGGCTGTGGTGTACCAAGGGAGGGACGGTGGGAATAATCCACTCCAGGTGCAGGCAAAATGGGGGAGAGCATTTGAAACAACACTGAAACTGACGAAAAGCCAGCCTCCTTTTTATTGTCACCATGTGCTGGCAATTCTAGGCAAGTCAGTCAGTGTATGCTTCTCCCCACTGGATGGATCTCTTCCACCTCTTACCCCTTTAAAACATTACAAATATGTGGATCCAAGCAAAAGTTTAAATGCATAAAATAAAACACAAGGGTTATGAAGGAAACCAATATATTGGAATGCAGTTATCAAAATATTAAAGATATAAAATAGAGAAAAATATTTGCTCCTTTATTTAAGTATTGACTGACAAGATGTAACAGTAGGTTTAATAATGTTAATTTCAAAGTCATAATGAGGATAAATGATACTTCAAGATTTCTAGGTTATAATGCGATATGAAAACATCTGAGGATTTCTATTGGTGACAAAGTCACAGGTATGCAACTAGTCCTGTAGTTGTAGCCCACCTTCACGATGAGTGAAAATGCTCAATTTAAGAGTTGAAACAAAACATGGAGTTGTTTTCTTATCAAAGTTCATGGCCTTCTGAATTCAATCTTTGGATTGCTTGGGCATCTGTGTAGCAAAGGGCTCTTTTCTAAATGGAATAGGCACTGTAGCCTTCATTTTAAGGACTATATATCTACCACATAGTCCAGTGAAATAAAACTAAGACTTGGGCTGGTGTTCCGTAGTTCTTGAGTAGAGAAGTAGAATGACTCAGTTACCAAGTGAGCCAGAAATAGATAAGGAATACTCGGGGTGCTGGAATTAAATCTGCTGATACCCAGTAAGTAGTGTACTATGTATATATAGTGCATTACGTGAGCCAGTGCAGGGAGCAGGTCGCAGACCCTCTCTCCACGATAAGTTAATATGGTGAGTGATAAATAATTACATGTAAGTTGAAGTGATGGAGGTTGACCTAATTAGCTGGGATTGCCAGGGAGGGCTTCTTAGAGGAGGTGACATTTAAGAGAGCATTAAAAGGATAAGGAGGAGCCAGCCCTGTAAAAAGTGGAAGAGAGTACAGCGAAGGGTTTGCAGGCCAAGGGAACCGCCGTGCTGAGGTTGTGAAGCAGAGAGAAGAGTTTGGTACATGTGAGGACTGAGAAGAGGCCACTGTGGCTCAGCATGGGAGGAACAGGGGGTCAAGAGAGCAGGAGCATTGAATGGAAAAGAGTTGGAGAGGAAGGCAGGACCAGTCATGCAGGACCATGTAGGCCTTGAGAGGGACTTGAGAATTAAGACATGAAGGAAAGGCATTGGTTTGTTTTATGCTTTAGGGTGGTAGGTTCAAATTAGTCTTTAAAAGAACCATGCTGATTGCTGGTTGGTGGGTCATGTGGAGGGAGGCATGAAGATTGAAGGCCTGTGAGGAGGATGTTGAGGTTCCCAAGGAGAGAGAGCAGGTAGCACAGGAGATGGAGAAGAGGGGACAGAAAGTAGGAAAAACAGAACTTGGAACAGGATTGGGTAAAAAGTATGGAGCAGAGGCAGAAATCAAGGCTGCTGCATGGGTTTTCAGTTCGAGTGATTGATGCCATTTACTGAGATGGTGGAGGAGAGGATGGGCACTTTTGAGGGAACAGGAGTGGTTTAGGGTCCTGCTTTGCATGTGCTTAAGGTGCTTATTGGACAACCAGGTATCAAAGTTTTATAGACAGTTGAGTATCGGAGTCTGGAGCTCAGAGGAGACCTTTGGACTAGAGAGAGAAATTTGCATTCATTAGCATATAGATGATATTTAATGGCATAAGAATAGGTAACATGCTGCAGAGAAGGTGTAGAGAGAAGGGAAGGTGTCCTAGTCTGAACTCTGAGGAGCTCCAATAAGTAGAGAAGGAACAATAGGAGAGTAAGAAGGAAAAACCAGAGAGACAAGGAAAACCTGGAGAGTATGACATCATAGAAACCAAGAAGGGAGAGTATTTCATGGAGAGAGTGATCAGTGTGTTGATCACAGCTTATGTTTAAAAAAAAAGAAGGAAGAGAGAACTGAAAAGGAAAAGGGGGGGAAAATAAATGTTTTACATAATTAAAAAGGAAAATTAAAGTTAAAAAATTGTGCCTATAGTTAATAATTATGTACTGTGCACATAAAGCTTTGTTGAGAGAGTAAATCTCATTTTAAGTGTTCTTACCATAATAAACAAAACAACAGAAGTCTTAAAAACCAAAAGAGAAAAAAAAATGTATCTTGCCTTTCCAATGCGTTTCTTATTACAGAAGTCTTTTAGCTAATAAAGAAGACAATCTAGAATATTACCGTTTTGCAAATACTAATAAAATACAATTAACCTTTGAACAACCCAGAGTTGAATTGCATGAGTCTACTTACATGTGGGTTTTGTTAATAAATAAGTTCCGTGGTGCTGCATAATCTGCAGCTGGTCAAACCTGTGGCTGTGGGACTGTGGATACGGAGGGCCGACTGTGATGCTCTATGCAGATTTTCAGCTGAGAGGTGGTTGGGACCCTAAACCCCTGAGTTGTTCAAGGGTCAACTGTAGTGGATTCAGATAGTGACCATTAATAGCTACTAACATCACAGAGACAACCAAACATCTTGTACCCCCTGATGGAAGTGGGCAACACCACCTAGGATGTATTCTGGCCAAAAAACAAACACACAAAATGGTTCTGTTCAAGTCTCTGGATCTGCCAACTTAAAAGAATGCAGGGAAAAGAGGAACCTGTTAAGTGACACCATGGGGATGCAATCAGCAAAATCTGAACCATGGGAAACAGTTTATGGAACAAACTCTATGATTTTGCCAACAAATAAGTTGCAATGGATAAGAACATGGAGTAGGGACCTAAAAATTAAAAAATGCTTTAAAAAAAGGTATCAATCAATTACAAGGTATGAATGCTGTTTTTTTTTTTAATTTATTTTTTACTTGATGTATAGTTGATTTACAATGTGTTGCTTTCTGGTGTACAGCAAAGTGATTCAATTTTATATATATATATATATATATATATATATATATATATATATATATATATATATATATATATATATATATATATTCTTTTTAAGATTCTTTCCCATTATGATTTATTGCAGGATATTGGATATAGTTCCATGTACTATACAGTAGGACCTTGTTGTTTATCTGTTTTAGGTATAGTAGTTTATATCTGCTAATCCTAAATTCCTAATTTATCCCTCCCTCACCCCCTACCCTCTTTGGTAGCCATAAATTTGTCTTCTATGTCTGTGAGTCTGTTTCTATTCTGTAAGTAAGTTTCTTTGTATCCTATTTTAGATTCCACATGAAAATGATATCATATGCTATTTGTCTTTGTCTGATTTAGTATGATAATCTCTAGGTCCATCCACGTTGCTGCAAGTGGCATTATTTCAGCATGAATACCGTTTGCATCTCAGTTTAAACAAACTGAAAACATTCTGAGACAACTGGGGAAGTGGACCAACGACTAGATAGTTGGTATAAGCAATTACTGTTCAGTTTTTTAGATGTGAT
Source organism: Camelus bactrianus (assembly GCF_048773025.1). Taxonomy (NCBI): domain Eukaryota; kingdom Metazoa; phylum Chordata; class Mammalia; order Artiodactyla; family Camelidae; genus Camelus; species Camelus bactrianus. The sequence goes on from NC_133541.1 coordinate 46,118,490, forward strand.
ATTGTGGTTATATTTAGAAAGAGCTATCTGTTAAATATAAATGCAGAAGTTCTTACAGATGTAATGAAATGATGCCTGGGAGGGTGAGGAAGTGGGAGGGGACAGAGGAAACAAGAACAACCCTGACATGATAATAGAAGCTGGATCGTTATCCTCTCTACTTTTGTCTAGGTTTGAAATCTTTCTTTTTCAAGTGACTCTTAATCTTATCCCCATGAAGAATCACTGGATATAATTATGGTGTTATTACCCATAATTATACATGCTGAGAATACTCAATTCTGAGAGTACTCAAAATCAGTGGCTGAGCACTTTGTCAAATACTGCTTCTGAATTGTATTGCACTGTCTCTTACATTGTCTAGTGTTGTCTTTTCTGGGATGGACATGGCATTAATAATACCTTGGATTATGATTTGCCGTGGTGTGTGATGTTACTGCTCATGTCGTTGGAAAACTGGGAAGAGGAGCAATGACCATGTTCTTCACCTAAAATTGAACCTGTAGGTTTTGAACATAAACTGCCATGTAAATGTGAGTTTCTGAACAGGTATCATTTAATTTCTCTTTTACTGAAGGATTATTAATATATTAATAAGATGACATAGGCTTATGCTCATGTATATTTTAGGGGAGAAATGGTTTTTGGGTGGATCAGTTATCTGACACATAGAATTAAATACAAAAAGTACTTGCAGGTTAGACTTAGGAAAAATTCGCTTCAAGTTTTTGCTTCCCATAAAATGTCAGGGGAAACAATTTTTTTTCAGAAGAAGGGACCATTTGGAAGGGACTTCCAGGAGTGCTGACTTAAGGAAGTCGATGTGGAACTTCCTTATTTTTGAGGTACTATCTTTTGAAGCTGTTGATGTGCCCTGTGTGAGATGATGTCTTATATTACAGTATCCACATCTATCTTCTATTTAAAAGTTTGTAAACATTAGTTACAGTTGCATGTGAAGTCCAAGTTAGCAAAAGAAATTAAAAAGAGTGAGAAAGTAAAACTGAAATGAATCCAAATGGGTATTGGTAGGCTTTTAATGAGAAGTGTTCTTCAGTTTTAACGTTGAGCAGAGGATGGGCACCCCACATTTCATCATCATCAGACTAGCCGTCAGAGTGCTGTATTTTCAAATTTCTCTTTGGCTTCAACTGCTTTTTTTATACCAGGTTTTCTCTTTTGACATTCTTTTTATTTTGCTAGTTCAAATAAGCTTTTCCTTTTTTCCCCCTCCAAACAACGTATTCCTATGGGTTCAATCTCCCTCCAAAAAATTAAGCTGTATTCCTTCTGTTTAAGTCATCTTAAGTATAAATGCAAATGGAAAATCCATTTACATTCCTAAATTGTTGCTGATGTTTCTAAGGGATTTGTTGGGAAAGAAAGAAGAGCACGGCTTGATTTTTATCGTATTCAAGTGACCCAGATAGCTTTCAGAAGCAGAAAATGAATTTTGACGAAGAGTTGTAATATTATTTGCAATATGAGTTCCTGTGTTCTGTAGAGTCCTTTATATGAACAAATGTTCATTTACAAGCCTTTATTTTTTTGAACCATGCCCTTTGCTTTTTAGTACCTATACTATTTTAATAGTTAAACTGTTGGGGAAAACTTTAGTTTGACTTAGTTTTCCCTTTTTTTTTTTTTTTTTTTAAAGACTTAAAGGGAAATACTAAGATTCTATTAGATTTATGTGTGGACAATATTAAAAGCTCTTAAAATCTTTACATAATGAGGATCTACTGATCAGACTTTCATTTCTCCGAGGATTAAGGTGATCACTGGCTGTATTGCCAGTTTTCATTTAGGCAGGGGAAAGTATGAAAACAGTTATTACACCCTGATTGTGTCAATCAAAATCTGTACTCAGGGTAGTCTTTAATCATCCTTTCCTACTATCTCACTCTAGTTACTTTGTTTCTTAATTCACATTTTGAGAGAGAGAGAGAGCTCATGGGCTCAGCTCGGTTTATGGACTGAATCACCCTGAGAGAGGTACCCATGCCTTTGGAATTATTACTGTTCTAGAAGGGGGCATGCCATCTGGTAGGGTGGGCTTCCAGGGGCTACAGGTGGGGATGGTCAAGGCTACAGAAGCTGGGATCCAAACTAACACTGCATTATATCCCAAATAGGGATCTAGGAGGAATGACCACACGCACACAGTTCAAATGAGTTAGGATTCTTTGTTTTGAGAGCTATATTTATAGTGGTTGATTTTTTTTTTCTTTCTGGCTCTTTTTTCTTAATGATAGTATAGTCAGTTTACCATGTGTCAATTTCTGGTGTACGAGCATAATGTTTCAGTCATACATACACATACATATATTCGTTTTCGTATTCTTTTTCATTATTGGTTACTACAAGATATTGAATATATTTCCCTGTGCTATACAGTAAAACCTTGTTGTTTATCTATTTTATATATAGTAGTTAGTATCTGCCAATCTGGAACTCCCAATTTATTCCTTCCCACTCCTTTCCCCCTAGTAACCATAAGTTTATTTTCTATGTCTATGAGTCTGTTTCTGTTTTGTAAATAAGTTCATCTGTGTCTTTTTTTTTTTTTTTTTAAGATTCTGCATATGAGTGATATCATGTGGTATTTTTCATTCTCTTTCTGGCTTACTTTACTTAGAATGACAATCTCCAGGTCCATTCATGTTGCTGCAGATGGCATTATTTTATTCTTTTTATGGTTGAGTAGTATTCCATTGTATAAATACACCACAACTTCTTTATCCAGTCATCTGTCGATGGACATTTAGATTATCTTCATGTGTTAAACAATATGGAGATTCCTCAAAAAAAAACTAAAAATAGATTTACCCTATGTGACAGCAATCCCACTTCTGATTTTCTTATTATTGAAATTGAAGAGGTTGTCACATACAAGACGTTTCTCTGAAATGTACTTGGCCATGTCATAGCCAGGCTCTAACCTTTTATCAGTAGGTGAGCATGCCCCAATATTTTCATTTGGGGAGGTAGTTTATTATAGGTCTTCGTATACCCTAGTGACAGGCTCAGAGTCTGAGAACTAGGTGGGACCTTAGACGTCCTCCAACATAGGGATTAGAGTGGGATTGATGGATGGGCTTCAGGGTTATGGTGGTGGTCTACCTTCCCATAGTCACATATCATGTGTTGATCGTGGGTCCACATTTTTGCAGGGGAAGATTGTGGGGATTTCACGAGCAATATCACAAGGGGACCCTGTGACCAGGAAAGCTCAGAACCACCATAAGCCCACCTCTTTTATGTTCCTGATGATGAAACTAAGGCCCAGGGAGATGAAGAGCCCTACTTCACATCACTTTTCTGAGTCATCAGAAAACTGAAATCAGACCTAGTTTATTATTTCTTGTCTATCGCTTTTATAGGCACACTGACTTTAGAGACCATTATCTGAACTGTGGCATCCTAAATTTTGTTCTTTAAGACTGTGAGAATAGAAGAGAGAAAGTTATGCCATCTAGTTTCTCAAAATGACCAGTGAAGACCATGTCCAGGCTAATGCTGTTGTAATAATCTAGTAACTGAGCTGGGCCTTCTGGGAGCTGGTAGTGTTGTTGGGTGGTCTGGAGTTAAAGAATTGAACATTTATTTCAGTTTTATGATTTTCAACTGCATATGTCCCTCATTCCCAGCCAGTGCAACATGGTTAGAGAAGGTGATTTTATGCTCTAAGTAACTTACTGTCTACGTGTAGAGACTTGGATATAGTTTTTTTCCTCCCAAATAGCTGAATGTCTTCAAAGCACTCTTACAGTGTTTGCTTAGCTGCCCCTTTATTATTAAAACAAGAAGAAATGAAAATTAGGTCTGAAGTTATGTGCTTTTATAATAATAAACCATTTTGAACCACTTGGCATTCTCTGGCAGCGTTTGCAATTTTACTTTGAATTTCAACTTCCCATATGTTAACCATTTTGTCCTTCAGATTCCAGTCCATCCCACTCTACTTTCCCTTTCCTCCTTCTCCTGATTGGACATTCTTCCCAGATTTCAATTTTTTGCCCATCTTTTGGTTTTAAAACATTTTGCCGGGAAATGTTTTCTTGATTCATGTAAGACTTAAGATAGTTGTGTCTTTTGTTCCATACAATGCTAATGCTCTGATTTTATTTTAACAGGTTAAAATGTTCTGGAATTGAGATTGATAGTATAGGAAATTATAAGGCATTTGCTAACATTGAGACAATGTGCCTTTTTTTTTTAATACATCTCGCTCCCACCTCCCCTTCCCCCATTGTTTCATATTCATGTCCTCGACCACATGAAGAGGGTAAATGTTATCAACCTTTCTTTTTGCCATTCAGTCAGATATATAGAGAGAACTTCCTGGTTGTTAATCATTGATAAAGCATATACTTAAAAAAGTGTTTTGTGATAGATCATTTTGACTGTTTTCGAGCCCAAAATTTCTACGGGATGCCACTGGTTATAGGCAGACATCAGAAATTGAATTGTGACAGCAACATGTATTTTAAATCTCAATTATAGACTCTGATTTTAATCCTTTACTTATTGCTGCAGCCTTGAGCTTCTCTAAGTGCTAAAAATTCTTTTCAAATGCTACCTTTAAAAAGTAACATTCTATTACTACTTAACTTGTCACTTTAGCTTATGTGGGAATAGCAAAAACATGCTGATAAAGTATATATTTAAAACAATTTTTTTCCAGAAAGCTAGTATTATTTTGGGAAAGAATACCACAGTGATTACTTATGTTCATAGAAATATTATTAATTTCTTTATTAATCTTTTTTAACACCAAATGTTAGAAAATCATTACACCATTTCTTTTCCATTTAATTCTAAGTCGTGTTTCACTTATTCCTCAGCCTCAGTGGATGACGTCAGATGTGCCATGAAGACTTTATGAAACCATCATGACCAAAGAACAGGCCAAGTAACTCAAGAATGCTCTGGCCCCAGGCAGCCTCCCTAGCCAACAGAAGCCAGTGTCAGACTCAAGACTGACGTCATGTTTCTTTGTAATGCCTAGGCTTAATGCCTGTAACTTCCAGAAGCTTATCAATGTGATTGAAAATTTAAATGACCTTAAAATGGCCTTTAAATAAGGTGTCCAACTTAGCTATTTGTCTAAGTCATTCCTGTTAATTTCAAACTTGGAGATTTGCCCTCTGCCTCCAAATGTCATAGAACATTGATTGGTTTTTCCAGGGCACGTCACTGCCATTGCAGGACAGAGATTGGGGATTATGAATGTCAGTGCTTCATAAACAAACGTCTAAATGGCCTTCATATACTAAATCCCTGGCCAAGTAAGCTGTCTGTTCATAACCTGTGTCCCCATTCTCTCCTGAAAAACTTGGTGGTTTTCAAAGATTTGGCTCCAGAGTCAATGACTGGGCCATCACTTAAATATTTTGTACCTCCGTAACAAATCTGTTAGGTCTTCAAAGAAATGATGAGCTGGAAGAGCCCTCTCCAAAACTAGTTATTCAGACCTCTGAGTCACCCTCTCCTCCCACTCCCGAGTGGCTGCCCTGTTATCCTTGAGTCTAACATCTAAATAGTTAGTTTCAAAATATGTAACAGACTTTTTTCCCCCAAAGGCGTTAGATATTGAATAAAAAAAATCAATAGGAGCAGAAGCTAAGTGTTGGAAGGTTGGAAGTTACCTAACGTTTTGCATAGATCAACCAATTCTTAAGAAAATTACCTAGAATTATTTGCATTGTTTCACTAAAAGGAAAAAAAGAGAAGCTAAACTGTCCTAAATAATCTAACTCTGGCTCAGGCGGTTTGTAGTTTGGTGGAAGACAGTGTGTCCATAACCAAATAAAATCCCTTTGTATAAGGTGACAGGTTATGGGCTCCCTCAATGTGGTGCGGGGAGTGAAGGCCCATTATGTACTTGCACAGGGTAACTCCTGTGTCTCTTGCCACTGGAGGACCATAACTGCTTCTTGAGAACTGACTGGACCATTCAGTTTTCAGGCCTCTACCTTTGCTGCCTTAAACACAAAGGGGGTAAAGACTGAGTTACTGAGTTGAACTTTGGAAATAAAGGGATCAAGGCAGGAATTGGACCTAATTCTAATGATCTGTACTGTAATTATGCCTGGTAAGTCACTTACATATTGTGTGTTTATCAGTTTGAGGGAAATTCTTAAGTTTGTTTGAGTGGTTAATGTAGCCTGTGTGTGTGTGTGTGAATTGCGCTTAGTGTTGACATGCTGTTTCAGACTTTTGTGGCAACGTGGTAACTTTGACCATAATATTTTTTAAAATCTTAATTCTGAAGCTGCTTTTTGTTACAGATCTTAGTCATTTTAAGAAAGCTTTACTTAGTTATTTTTACCAGAGTTTGCTGTGCTATGATTAGAACATGAAGATTTGGGAAAGTTTAACTTGGCATGGCAGAGAGATTGGGCTGAGCAGAAAAAAATACTTGGTGAAAAAGGAATCAAATGTACAGGATGCTCAAGAGTAAAGTCCAGCAGAAGCAGGAAAATAAAACAGGGTGACTGTTCTGTCTCTTCCACAGTTTACATTTTGTTTTTATACCGGAAATGCCTTAGGTGTGTATTTAAATGGTGACAGAGAAAGACAATAATGGATTGGTGATTTAACTTACTTTTTTTTTCTTCAGTTAAGACTCTGTCCTGTCTGTGGTATCCTCCTGAGTTTTTTTTTAATTCAGGTCTCTGAGGAAAATGGCCTTATTAGTTTTAATATTTTATTTCAAGTTAACAATCTCAGAAGAAGAGATTGGTCAATTGAACTGTATCCTGAGATATTTCTAAATGAAAGCCTTGTCAAATATTTTATTTTCCTTCTGTGTTTCAATATTTGTATTGTCACCTAATGGGATGACTTTTAGTATGCTTGATTTACCAGTGTGGCTAAAATGAAGTTAGTTTTTACATTATTCATGTGGTAGTCGTGCTTAGAGAATTAACTCTTGAAAACAAAACTCTTATTAAAGTAAGACTTGCTGGTGTGTAATCATGATCATCCAGTATGAATTGGGACTGTTCAGATTAAAAGATTAAATTTCAGGGTACCTTGACATTTTATTTTTCTACTGGAAATGGCTTGTTTAAGCTGGGTAGTTTGGACATATCTTTATAAAAGTAATAGGTGTGTATATTTTGGATTGAAAAAGTGTATAAAGAAGGTAGTGGTTTCCACACGTGTGTGTTCTCTTCCTTGTCAGGAGCACAGGGCATTCCTGCTTTTGTGATGCCGTGTTCCTGGAAGCTCTGGTCCAGGCACTGAATTAATCCACTTGGATGTGGTACCACTTATAGGCAGTTCTTGAGCATAAATGCTGTTAAGAAATGCTGACTGAAATTGAGCTGTTGTATTTTGTTTCTGGGACACGTTTGAGAGTTGTCTGGCAGGTAAATGGATAAAGCATCAAATGAGAGGTGAGAACAATTGCAGTAATCAGTGTCTGAGCACAAACGTTGGGCCAGACTGCGCTTGTCCATGGGGTTGTGTAGAGGAATAGGACTTCTTCCTATGAGCAGCCCCTGCCTGATACAGGGGGAGCAGAAATGGGCTCTGCCCTCACCCAGCTGGTGTTCCACAGCCAGCTGTGCTGCATATTTCATCTAATCACTTGTCAAATCCTGCCCCCTTTCCTTGTAGAATCTTTTAATTCCAGCAGCCGTCTTCATCACCTATCCTTTAGTTATCTCTAAGTGAACTGTTGGAGTATTCTTAGCTCCCAGGTCACCTCCCTGGGGAAGCCTTCCCCAATGCTATGATCTGGCCCAGGGGCCTCTGCTCTGTGGTTGCATGACACCCTGCCATGGTCCTCTCACCTGCCTCTCAGCACCTGGATCATAATGGCCCCCATCCTTACCTGTTTCTCCCACCAGCCTGGAAGCACGTTGACTGCCTCTCCTTTTCACTGCTGACCCCGCATATGGTGCCTGGTGTGTGGGAAGGAGGCTCGGTCAGTTCCTGCCAAATCCCCTCCACAGGCCAGCCTCCTTCACCATCGCAGTGAGGCTTCAGCACGGCTGTCCATTCTGTTCTTCGGAGCATGGCGTTTTGTCAGTGTCTCAGTGGTTGCCCTTCAACTTCCTACTCTCAGAGCCTAGGCCAGTTGACTTCCTTTCTTAAATGCTAGTCTCACCTCTTTAGTTCGACTAACTGACCAAACTCCTTGACCATGTGTTTCAGTTGGCCATTCCCACAGTAATGCTGAGTACCTCACTCTCTCCTAAACCAGCTTATTCAATCCACATCTGTTCTCAGACTCAGGCTTCCCCTGCTTGTCTGTGGTATTGGCCGATCTGTGCTGGTCTTGGCCTTGGCTCTGCTTGTAGCTGTGGTCTGGCTGGACCTGTCCCTGCCCTGTGGGCTGGGCTCAGGTGTGCTGCCTATGTGTTCCTTTTGGAGCAGGCTGGCAAGGTAGAGACTAACTACTCTCATGGTGATAGAAACCTACCCAGCTCTCTGAAAAAGACAAGCCCTACTTTTAACGTTTGCCCATTTTGGTGTATATGCTCTTATGGCTGATTTCAAGCCACCCATATGACGTCACCAGCACAGCAACACCATCATAGAGTATTTTTTATCATACAGTTGCAGTAGACAACCTGAAAAGCACATGCAGTAGTAAAAGGTAGTAAAATAATTAGGAAATTAGGAATTTTGAGAGCCTTTTAAAAATATAATTTACTTTTAAATTTATGTAATGTAACTATGTAATTTAATTGTTATTAATGGGTATGTTATGTTTACCAGCTGACCCGTAAATTGCTGAAAATGTCACACGTGGTTTTCCTGAGCTGGTACATGCTGGCTACAGTGCATCCCTGGATTAACCCAGATACATGGTGCGCAAGAAAGCCTAGGCTCGAAACTGCCATGCTGTCGTGTGTGTTCACATCCTGTTGGTCAAAGCAAGTCTCGTGACAGGGCTCAAAGTAAATGGATGGGGAACACACTTTGCCTGTAGAGGGAGGAACTACAAAGACAGGTGGCAAAGGGTGTGGCTAAGCGGAAGGTGATGGATTAGGGCCAGTGATTCAGTGTATCACACACGGTGCCTCCTGACCATGCTGAGTATTGAAACAACGTATCTGTATTATATTAATTGCATTTAATACGATCTTTTGAAATGCTTAAATCATATTTCTTGTGGAAGTAGCCTTGGATATAAATTCTGTTAGCAGATTTGAGATAGTAATCCTTTTTTAAAGGATGTCTCATACAATATAATAACTGTTATTCAGGAAAGATGTAGGGGTAAAAAAATGAAGTCTGAATTTTTGCTCTACGTGTTGTGAGACAGTGTCAGGGAGCCATAGATGAAGGGTTCTTTCCTAGTAGGTTGCTCCTTTATCATTCAGTGTATTTTTTTATGCTGAATTATTTTTCCCTCTGAAGACTTTTGTCTGGTATCAGTGTTCATTCTTACTCTCCCTTTATATTTTGGCCCCATGTATCTTAAGTAGCACTGGTATCTTCATAAAATTTGTCAAAGTTCTTCTTTTGATGGTTGATTCACCTCTAATTTGGGATAGTACTAATAGTGATTTGTACCTTTGATGAGTTAGATTTCATATGCATTAGATGATGGTGGATAAAAAATAGATTACTTTTATTCAAGACAAGGAAGGTCTTAAGAGGACTTTAAAAAAATCTTGTTTATTACTGTCTGAGATAAAATTTTTAAAAATCTTATGTAATGCACTCTGTTATTAATTGCATTTATATTATTGTATTAATTATCTATTGCTGTGTAACAAATGGCTCCAAAATTAGCAGCTTAAAACCACAAATACTCATCTCCCAGCTTCTGGTGGTCAGGAATCTGAGTGTGGCTTAGCTCGGTGCCTTGGCCTTAAGGTTTGTCATAGGACTACACTCAAAGTGCTGGCCAAGCCTGCAGTCTCACTGGAGTCCTCAGCTAGGAGAGAAACCACTTTGGCTCACTTGTGGGCTTGACAGGATTCATTTTCAGGTGGCTGTTGGACTGAGGGCCTCAGTTCTGCATTGGTTATTGGCCAGAGAACTCCCTCAGTTCCTTGCTACACGGGGCTTCTCCACAGGGTGAGCAAAATGAAAGATAGTCTTTTCCATCACCTGATGCTGGAAGTCATACCCATAACTTTATCTATGTTCTGTTCACTAGGTCCAGCCCACATTTAAGGAGAGGGATTACACAAGGGCATGGTTATGAGGAGGTGACAATGGGTGGGGCTATTTTAGTGGTTGCTTACTGCAATTAGATTGTTGTATCTGGTGCCTATAAAATTCCTATTTTTCAGGTTAGGAAGCTAGAGGGCACTGGGGAGGTTAAATTGTTTGTTTCAAGACCTGGATACCAGCATACAATGTAACTGGTTCTTCAGATTGGAGTCTTCTCCATCCCAGAGGACCATCTGAAACACTGAGGTCAGAGCTAATGCTAGGACGTGAACTGCATAAAGGAGATGTTCACTGTACCACATCACTCTCAGGGTGCCAGAAATGCAGCCAGTACTCCATAAACACTTGTACTGATGAACAATGAAATGACAGTGACAGTGCGACTCTCTTAGCTGTTCCTATTCCTCTTAGTTTTCTTTGTGTTTGTTTCCTTAACTACAGACAAAGGTATAGTACCATATAACAAATACATTTAAATGCTTTTCAAGCTTGAAAAAAAATCCTTCAGTTTAGATTATTTATATGGCTCGAACCTGTTTCCGAATGTTTGCTCTCCATTGCCTGAGTCTGAAGACTAAAATAATAAAACTAATTTATCAGCAGAGCAGTTGCAGTGGTAATTTTGCCTTGATTTCAGAGTGAGGTGTAAAGAGCAATTGATAACTCTTCACCAGTAGCCGTTTAGTTTACCTAAGTAGCCGTGTTGCTAAAGAAGTAGAACTCAACCTTTTGTTTTTAACATTTTTTATTGATTCATGATCATTTTACAACGTTGTGTCAAATTCCAGTGTTCAGCAAAATTTTTCAGTCATTCATGGACGTATACACACTCATTGTCACATTTTTTTCTCTGTGAGTTGTCATAACATTTTGTGTGTATTTCTCTGTGCTATACAGTGTAATCTTGTCTATCTATTCTACAATTTTGAAATCCCAGTCTATCCCTTCCCACCCTCCACCCCCCTGGCAACCACAAGTCTGTATTCTCTGTCTGTGAGTCTATTTCTGTCCTGTATTTACGCTTTGTTTTTGTTTGTTTGTTTTTGTTTTTGTTTTTTAGATTCCACATATGAGCGATCTCATGTGGTATTTTTCTTTCTCTTTCTGGCTTACTTCACTTAGAATGACAGAACTCAATCTTTAATGCAAGCTGAGATCATAATATAGTTTTCCTATTTTTGACAGTTCTTTCGGATCATAGTAGGTCTTTAGAGTCTTAATACTATGTATAGCTTTTTGGGACACACATATTTAAGGTTTTGGGATTTGGGCATGAAATAACATCACCTTTTACCTTTTCTATATTTTTACTTAAGGAAAAGAGATTATCTGGTCTATTTGAGGCAGGTACTCCCATTGTTCACTTCTCTCAAAGTGTCACCTTGAGCATTTGTATTAGCATGATTTTGAGCTTTGCCTTGTTAATGTGGATCCTGATGCCAGGAGAGGCCGGCCCTGTGGCTCTGCTGTTTCATGCATCTTCAGGGAGCAGCTGAGGAATTAGTCTGTGGTGGTTCAAAGGGGCAGAGCTGTGCTGGATCCATGATAGATTTTCAGTAGTTCATTCTTGTGATCAACCTCATTTAGTGCATCTGAAGTGTTATGGGTTGACATAAGGACTTAGCCTGTGTCATTAATAGTAACTATGTTGTTCTTGTCTTCCCTGCATGTAGTGCACATTCATCTGAGGCAGAGAATGGTTAATTCATTTTTTTAACTTTTTAAAATTGAAATATAGTTGATTTATAGTGTTGTATTAGTTTCTGATGTACAGCATAGGGATTCAGTTACATATATATGTGTGTATATATATATAATATATATATATATATATATATATGCACATATTCTTTTTCATTACAAGTTACTGCAAGACAGCGAATATGGATCCCTGTGCTATACAGTAGGACTGGTTGTTTATCTATTCTGCGCATAGTAGTTTGTATCTGCTAATTCCAAACTCCCAGTTTGTTCGCCCTCCTCCCTTCCCCCCGGTAATCGAGTTTGTTTTCTATGTCTGTGAATCTCTATTTTGACAACAAGTGCATTTGTGTTTTTTTTTCTTTTAGATTCCACATGTAAGTGATATCATATGATATTTGACACTGAAACCACGTGAATTTCTCCCTCTTTGCTTTTTCTCCCCTAACACAGAGGTGGCGACTGTGGGAAATCGCCCAGTCTCGGGTATTTGCTACTTCTCTATTTTCACTCTTGTTACCCAGGTAACTACTACATCTTTGTTGGTTTCCCTGCCTCCAGTCTTTTGTTACCTGGCTGGTGGTAACTGCTAGGCCAGTCCTCTCCCAATGCCAGTGTGATGCTCCCCACTGAACTTGGGCAGGTTTTCTTCCAGCCACAGCATCCCCTGGAAAGTCTTCCTTCTTGCATGCTGGCCTCTGCCTATTCTGATGCTTCCTAATGTGTTTCCAGGCTGCCCAGCCGGCTCTCTGTTCAGCAGTGTGAGTCGTGCATGTGTCTTTTCCGCATAGGTCAGGCTTGTTCACATCCCCTTCCTTGGCATAGCTCTGCCAGCATCCTCTCATTGAGGAATGCCGTCTAGACTCTTCTCCAGCCCTAATTTACTCCATCCACCCAAGACCAGCATGAGGCCTACTCCTCCATCCATGTGATGTTCCGATGGCCGTTGTTGTTCATTCGTCTCTTTCAACACTGACTCCTTTCCTCTTGGGTGCTTGTCATCTGTACCATGCCTCCTGTGTATTTTTCTTTACTTAGTGTGTCCTGTTTCCTCAATAAATTGTTAAGTTCCATAAAATTACCGGTTTCTCGAATAAAATTGTTGCTGTTCAATTGTAAGTTCCTTAATGCAGGACTGTCTCTTATTACCTTTTTCCCCCACAGAGCCTGACACAGTGCTGGACCACAGAAGTATCTCAGATTTCATTGATGTATCCGACACATATACTGAATACTTTTTTATGAGACACTGTGCTAGACAGTTGGCCTCCATTGATGAATGAATAAATAAAGTTCCTTTCCTCATGGGGCTTCCAGACTGGTGAAGGAGGCATTAAAATAAACAAATAATGCTGTGCTGACTGCTATGAAGGAAACAGTGTGTTGGGATAAACAGGAACAGGGGACTTTAGGTGGGACAGTCAGGGAAACCTCTCTGGGAGATTATGTTTAATAAAGTACTGATGTTAAAGCTTTGTGTCTGACAAATAGGAGTACCGGGTAATTCTGTATTAGGCATCTAGAAAGACAGTGGTAACCACCAAACATCCTACACCTTCAACTTTTTATAAGGCAAGCAGAGGTGGTTTGCTTCTGAAGGACTGCAGTTGCTGTGGAGTAGATAAATCTCTCTGGGAGCTTCATGAAAGAACTGGGGACGCAGAGATGGTGATGACACAGTCAGAGAAGAGACTGGAAGGGAGCTGGAGGACAATGACGATGCTGTACAAGTTGGGGCCTCACAAGTACTGATTCAGAGAAGAGGTGAAGGGGTGGGGGAAAGGTTCGGATGGACGGGCTAGATAGGAAAAACTGGAATGTTCACCTGTTGTTGAAGCCTTTTTTAAGTACAAATTAAGCAGCAAAAGTGATAAGTAGGTTTAGAGGAAAGAATAATCACTGTATCAACACACCTTTTTAATAGAGCAAATTAAGAAAACTTCATTTCATTGGTAGACAGCTTTATTCAGAATTGTGCTCAGATTAATTTTTATCAGGAAACAAGATTCAGCTGAGAATCACACAAAATTAAATACGGAAATCCTGGGATGTGTGTCTTCTTGATAACATGTGTAGTGGCCGAGTGAACACATTGTAATTCCTTTTTTTTTTCTCCTATTTTAAGGAATTTGTAGATAGACTCAGTTCTGTCAGCTTATTTACATTTAAATAGTGAATTTTTGGTGAAAAGCCACACAACTAGTATGAATTATATTTGTTTTATTATTAATAACAGCTAATATTTATTGAGTGCTTTACTACATGCCAGGCATTGAGCTAAATGTCTTACATTCATTACTTGGTTTAACCTTCACCACAAACAGCAAGACTGTGAGGCAGACACTGCTTTTAGCCCCTTGAATCAGCTCAGATATGTCGCATTGTGGCTGGAGTCGAGAACCTTGGTGTTACACGCTTCAGAACTGTCTTGAGTGGTAAGGTGTTAATGCTGTCCATTAGAAGATTGGTGCACTTTAAAGAAACTGTTTTAAATTTAGAATCATGGTGCTTTCATGGAGGAACAGGCTTAAGCCTTTTGTAGCTGAAGGAGAGATGTAAAAGTGATTTCTTCAAGTTACATAGCTGGGTGGTTTTTAAACCAGAACCCAGGTTTAAAAAAAAAAAAAAAGGCAACGCATCCATGTTAGATATTGGACCTTAATGGAAGGAGCATTAATCTGGATGTTCAGAGATTTCAGTTCTGAGAGCGAATTTTGCCAAAGACTATCCTGCTGGTGAGGCAACCTTTTGTCCCAAGTTTCTTCTTCAGGAAACCGGTCTTGGCACACCCAGCCCAGCCTACAGCAAATACTCAGACCCAGGTGCTCGGAGAGAACGTGAAGAAAGCACTCTGGCTGTTTCCCTCTCCAGGAGTTTACACCCTGGCTGGGGAGACAAGATGCATCACTTTGTGTTGATTCTACACTTACTCATGTGTCCAAATGCAGTGGGAAGTGCCCGTGTGTTACCTTTTGTGCTGTGAAAGCGGGCTTACTAATAAGCAGGCCAACCCAGCTGAAGTATGGTTGTACCTTGACGTGTGGTTGTGCCTTGACGTGTGGTTGTGCCTTGATGTGTGGTTGTAAATGAGGGGCAGGATTCAGAACTTTTCACTGTGAGTTTAAAAACAAACAAAAGACACCCCCAAACCATTCACAATGTCTTTTTTTTTTTTTTTCGAACTTGGAAAATATTTGTTGAAAATGATAGCCTTTAGAGATTTGATGGCTTTAAAGCTCAATAGTGGTTTATGGAAGTTGGGATGGGACGTGAACCAAGAACCTGGTTGTGAAGAAAGTGGTCCATGTGACATAGCAGAGGAGGCGGGAAAGGCAGGCTTGATGGAGGGGGCCACCCGTGGACTGCAGGCATGGAGGTGGAAACTCTGCAGAGGGGTGGTGAGGATAGAGAACTTCCTGCTTTCTGCTTGGTGCTTGTCTTAATAGGCCACTGCATATCAAATACTGCTCAGGTTTTTTTTTTTTTTTTTCTGTTGTTGTTTTTAAATAACCTTGAAATGTGATTGCTGGGTCTCTCCATTATCTTTGGTAAGATTTATCTTCTTGAGCATATTTTCCTTAGAAATTGCCTGTTTTCTTGCTGATGAGGGCTGGGAACATTGTTAAATCCTGTTCCATTAAATTCCACGTTTAACCCTTCTTCATTTATTCAGTAATTGAAATAGCTTCCCTGGGCGTGTTAGCTCTGTTGAACAGTGGAAAATAAGCTTGTGCGTATCTCCCATCAGTCACAGGGTTATCTGGTCTGTTGTAATTGGGGGAGAGGAAGCGGAGAGGAATATTGATGAGAGGACAGTGTGGGCGGGACTCCAGATTCGATTAAAGAAACTCTGATAACCTCACTTGATGAGGTTCACTGGGTTTTTCCACGGAATGGAGAGACCAGTCTAAGAGAGCTTGCTTTATTGGCTGAAAGGATGCTTTTTGCATTGCAAGAGCATCTTTTTGCTTCTGTGACTTGTCTTGATGAAAAAAAGAATACCTCCCAGTTTTAAAGTACACTGAAGTGTGAGGCTCACGTAGATTTTATAAATTACTCCATGAAATCTTTTCCTTCTCCAGTACCTTGGAAAGGCCAAATGCCTTTTTATACCTGTGAGACATAATTCTTGGGTATGTAATACAGGTCCGTTCAAATACTGGGTATATCGGTTTCATTTCTCCCAAGGAAAATGGAGTTTTGAGAGCCCATATATCTTACTTTGCCCAGTAGTATCCAATATCTCTTTCCTTCATATATTTACTTATTTTTGTGGTTGGAGAGTAAATGTTGTTCACCATATTTCTGAGAAGATTCAGTGAGGGTAAGAAACTTACAAGAAAAATAGTCTTTCTGGAGGTTTTTATAAATTATTCCTGTTTTCTAGACCAATGGCTGACCAGCTACATAAAACCGATCTGTCTTTGCCTTCTGTTAATGACTGAATTTATTCACCATTCATTGCTGTTTGGGTATTTCGATGTCCAGTCTAAATCAACAGCCTATCCAATTTACTCAGTGACAAGCATAGATAAAAATTATCATTGTTTTAACCAGGGGGCACTGTCTTATCACCAAGGAGAATATCTTCAGAGCTTCTAATAGATGAGCAGTCTGCAACCCAATCACAGTTGGACAACACCCAGAGACCCTTTAAAATCCCAATTGTATCCTCATAAAATAATGCTGCCCTCATATTGCTTGGAGAAGGAATTGCATATTCTGTATTAATGTGCTGGTACTCTATCCTCCCCATCCCACCCCTGCAATTCAGTAACAATAGTTTTCTTCAGCATTTTAAAACAAAGTGAAATCAGTATCTGTAATGCAATTCCCTGTATACATTTCCAGTTAATCAAATTTCTCTGTCGTAAGTGCATAGTCCTGAGTGAAAGATGGGTGTGTGAGTCCTATCAGCAAGGGAAGTTTAATTTCCATTCCATCTGAGTTCTGTTTATGTCTATATGCTCGCTCTTCCTACTTTGCTGCCTGTCATTTTCCTTGTTAACCATGAAGATGGCCGAAGAGTGTGCTTTGGTTACTGATAGTTACGTGGGGTCTTTAGTTCTATTCCAGTGTGATAAACCATAGAAACAGTTAAGAAATGGAACCCACCCATGCAGGAAATGGGGAAACTGAAAATAAAGGAGGAAGGTAAAAAGGTGAAACATACTTCCTTAAAATCCTCTATAGTGCGTCTAATTGGAGGAATATGTTTATGTTGAACCGACCGAAGAATGGACTGGATACAAATTTAGCGTCTGCATATAAACATTTATTTTATGGATACTAGTAAACTTTGGATCATCAGTTTGTGTTTTCCAGGGCAAGGTGCTGCTGCTGCAGAACCAGCTGCTCACCTCTGAAGAGAAGCAGTAATTGGAATGTGTATAATGTATAAAGAGGTCAAGGAATAGGAAGAGATGGACACAGGCTACACAATTCCACTTTTTTATTTGCATGAAAATACATAGGTTAAGTATTTGTTTTGACGTTTAATTGTGAACGTGCCCTTGATGCTCCAGGTAAACATCTTAGGTTGACTTGCCTAGACTGAAAAGACAGTCAGGTCTATTCTAGAGAAAACAAAGTGTCACAGAGACTGGCTTGTTGCTAACCAAGTTGTATGTAAGCTTAACTGTTAATTGTAGAATGGTTAAGGGTTTTTTTTTTTCCTCCTGCTTTCCTTTTAAATCAATATCAAATTAAACTTAGGCAAGTGGAATTGTCAAGGCAACAACTGGTATGTAGTCTTTCCAGAAAGCACCGTACAGAGAAGAGAACCAGTAACTGATATTTTTAGACTGAATTTGTAGAAAAGTGGGCTTTTATAAAGAAGTATTGTGAGCCCACAGGGCGTGGTGGGGAAAGGCCTGGTCTCTGAGGCCAGACACTGTGACTTTGCTGGACCACTGATTCTGTGACATTTGCATGCCCCTTAGGTGCCAGACAGTATGCTCTGGCTGGGGTCTGGGAGCAGCAACAAATGAGAAATTTTATCCTCACAGCAGCCTGTAAGGTAGGTGGGAAAGCAGTTACTGTCTGGTAGCTGGAGGTAGCCAGGCTGGGACTTGCAATGGAGTCATTTGATTTCTGATGTTCTCTCTGACGCACCGCGTTGCCACCCAGGACCCACCTCGTCAGGATGCTGTAGCTTCAGCAGACACTGTGCAAACAAATGCTAATAAAGTGCTTTTCAGATGTAAGGTGGCCTTCATACCCAGGTTTAAAATATTTCTAGGCCAAATAGTGACCAGAACAACCCTTTGTTTTCCTTTAAAGAGTCTATTGCAAGTCAATGTAGCTTTATGTATACCTTATAAGTCATAACTTGAATTTTGATGGCTTTTTCTATGATAGTGGCATCAGTAAATGCCATCTTGTATTCAGTGAATCATTCAGTCATTCAGCAAATGTGGATTATTTTCCCATGTCTTTCATGGATTCTAGGGAAGCAAAGATGAAGAAAGCATAGTTATAATGAGCAGTTGGTAGCCAGATAAGAAATACCAGATACACAAAGAGATCATGACACTGCTGTGTGGAGTGTACTGCGGTAAGGGTGTGACTGTAAGGTAGTGAGGGGATAACCTTCCCAGAGAGGATGAGGCATTGGTTCTTGGTCCATTATTGATATACAAATTAATTATCAAGGTAAAAGGAGTAAAATTAAATTCTATTAGTTCAGACTTGGATTAGTAGTGCTTGGATTCCCCAAACCCAGTAAAAATTTTTTTTAGTTAATTTTATTTGATAAAAGAATGTATCTTCTTAATTTCTCTTAGCACTAGACAAGTTAGTCCCTCAATATTGTTGCCTTGCTAAAATGTGAAAAATCAGGAATGAGCATGTAGTTCTTCATTTTTATAAATATGCCAGGGTAAAGTTAAGGGAAAGCAGCACCAAAAGCTCTCATTTCCTCTGATCTTCTAATCGCCACTAACATCTGTACCAGTGAGGATTCAAATCTGCATCAAGAAATACAACCCGAAAACAGTGGCTTTAACCTAGTTAGAGGTTCAGTTTTCACTGGAGCAAAAAGTGAGGTAAGCAGTGCATAACTGATCTGATGGCTCCAGTGTTCCCTCAGGATTCCAGACCTTTCTCTCCTTATTGTCAGCTGTCCTTGGTGTGTGCCTGTCCCCTCATGGTCTTAAGATGGCTGCTGTGCTTCTATTACTGCATCTGCATTCCAGCAGGACCAAGGCGATTGGTAAAACACATGACCCTGCTGTCTGCCTGACTAGTACTCCACCTAACCACTTTTTATTCGTGACACTGGCCAAAACTGTTATATGGCCATTCCTAGTTGCAAAGGAGTTCAGAGAATGTAGGGTTTTTTTTGTTTTTCTTTAGGTAGGCCTATTGCTCTTGGGAAGCGAATCTGGACTCTGCTAGTGAGAAAGAAGAGGAGGGTGTCTGGTAGGCAGCTATAGTGTGTGTCATCATACCCAGTCTAAGGATCCTCACATGAGCCTGGTTAGTGCCTGGATCCTTTGTGCATTTGCCCCATCACCTTGGAAATGGAATTAATATTCCCTCCAGCAAGAAGATGGACTGAAAAAGTTCAAAAAAAAAAAAAAAAAAGCCAAGCTAGACACCTGTACTTGCCCTTAATAAATTGGAAATAAAATAGGCTACACAAAGAATTTCTTAATATTTTGAACTGAAGGGTGTATTCTCAAATATTTAGCAATATGGAATTCCAAGAGCTGTGGTCAATTTTAGGTTCGCATAAGTTTTCATTTTGAAAGAAACAGCAGGATGTAATAATAATCTGCTAAAAAACGTGCTTTTTTCCCCCCCCTAAAATACACTTTCCAGATGCTAACCAAACCAGAAGGGAGCCATTATAGGTGATCTTTTGTCATTGGTGTTGGTAATCAGAACAAGTAGGTTTTCCCTATACTGGGTCCAGGAGTAAGTGTGCTATTTAAACCTTGAAAAAAAATTTGTTATGAGCACCTCTCTGTATCAGGCACTATTCTAGGCTCTGGGGTTACAGCCATGAAGAAAACAGAAAAAAATCTCAGCCCTCATGGAACTTAGAATCTAGAGTGTTAAGTGAGCACTTCGTAATTAAATAATTGGGGTTATTAAAAAACACTCTTTGGACTATTATTGCCCTTCCATTTTGCTTTTCTGTCTTTGAAACTTGTTGACAGACATGTAATTGCTGATTAATTAAGCAATAGTCATCAATTTCAGAGAGACAAAACATAGTCAATTAAAAGTTGTGAGCAGAGAGACTTCTTTAAAGTCTGTCAAATCATTTCATTTTAAGCTCTTCATTTCACATTTCCATCATGTAAAATACCTTAATTACAGAATTCTTTTCTTTTCCTAATTAAATCTTATAATACAGTCAAGGAGTTTAGTTCTTTAGGTACTTCTTAATGTGTTCAAGAGCACTTAATATTATGAACTTTGGACGTGTAAACAGTTTATTTTAAAATTAAAGGGACAGTGGCATTTTGAAAGAGTTATAGTCAAGTAATTAGCATACTGAGCATGCTGACTGCCTTTTATTGCTTCCATCTGTTTAAAGATAATGCAAAGAAGAAATTGGGGAAAAAAATCTAGGAGACTATAGATCGTTAGCTGCAGAATGCTTTTTAAAAAGAAATATTTCTCTTCAAAGTACTTACTCAGTTATGGGTTCTTTGATAATTTTGGTATCTCATTGGTGAACTCAGTGTTGTCTATTGGGTTGTATGCCACTTTGGGTATTGTGCATTTTTTAGGATTGAATGTAAGTCACAAATCCTAAGAAAGATACATATTTTTAAGAATGGTCTTCATCTGTTCATGTAAGTCAGGCAGGTGCAAAGTTATCAGTTAACTTGATTCTTCATTATTCATCCAGGCCCTTTTATTTGAGCACCTCCCACATGTCAGGCCCTGATTTCTCAGCAGTGAACAAAACATGAAATTCCTGTTTTCATGGAGCTTGAAATCTAGAAGAGGGAGACAATGAAAACTAATAACATACGTAATTAATGCCAAATGGTGATAACTGCTGTGGAGAAAAATAAAATCAGGGTAAGGGGGTAACAGGTGGTGGGAGGGGTTGCTGTTCTTTTTTTTTCTTTTTTTTAATTGGTCAGTTGTGTGAAGTGTCCTTGAGAAGGTGACTTACTTGAATAATGTAGTAACTTGTGAAAAAGAATATGAAAACAAATATATGTATTTTCATGTATGACTAAAGCATTATGCTGTACACCAGAAATTGACACAACATTGTAAACTGACTATACTTCAAAAAATATATATATACCTATGAGAGAAAAAAAGACATAAAGGAAGTGAGGGGATGAATCCCATGGGTGTCAGGGGTGGGGTGTTCAAGATGGAACAGAAAATGCCAGGTCCTGAAAAGAGAGGATGTCTGCCTTCTGACCTGTTGCAGGCACAGGGAGGAGGCCACTGTGGCCAGAGAGGAGTCAGCAAGTGACAGGAAGCAGGACACGTGCTCAGAGAGAGAACGGGGAAGACCATAAGCACCATTTGAAGAACTTAGCTTTTTATGCTGGTTGAGAAGAAAGGCCAGTGGAAGGTTTTGAGTGAAGAAGTGAAGGATACTTTAAGTCTTAAAGCCAAGGTCATGCTGGCTACTGTGTTAATAGATTGTGGGACCCCAAGGTAGAAGCAGGAAGAGACCAGCTGGGAAGTTAATGCAATAATGCAGGTGAGAGGGGAGGGTGCTTGGGCCAAGCTGGTGGCAGAAGCAAAGGGGCTGAAAGGTAGTCGCATCCTGTGTACATTTTGAAGGTAGATGCAAAGATTTGCTGATGGACTTGAATTGTGGGTGTAAGTTAGAAAAGAGGTAACAATGACTCCAAAAGTTTCTGGTCTAAGAGCTGAAAATAGAATTGTCCTTGACCAAGATGTGGAAGATTGCTAGAAGAGGGGATAAAAATCAGGAGTTTGGTTTTGAACATACTAACTTTGATGATAAGCTTAGGAGACAGTCAAGTGTAGATACCTAGGAGGCAGTGGGAGATAAAAATTTGAACTCAGGGGAGAGGTCAGGGCTAGAAATACTAATTTGGGGTCGTCAGCATACAGGATGTATTTAAAGCCATGGTGCTGGATGAAGTCATGAAGACAGAAAGTGTAGACAGGGGAGAGAAGAAGGAAAAGATAAGACTTATCAAAAAACCAAGGGAAAAAAAAAAAAAAAAGAAACTGACTCATAGGAAATTGAGAAAATAAATACAAACTTTAAAATAACTGTCAGTAAGGTCAAGGAATTAAAGGGTGAGATGGAGAATTTTGTCAGAACTTAGGAATTAGAAAAACAAGTGCACATGTTACAACCAGAAAGTAATCAAAATAAAGAATTTGATGGGCTTCATGGAAGATTAGATTTATTTGAAAAGTGAACTAAACATATTCTTAGCATACAATCCAGCAGCTTCACTCCTTGGTATTTATACAAAGGAGCTGAAAACTTCTGTCCACACAGAAACCTGTACACAGATGTTCATAACAGCTTTACTCGTAATCACCAAAACTTGGAAGCAACCAAGATGTCCTTTAGTAGGTGATGGATAAATATGCTGTGGTACATCCAGACAGTGGAATATTATTCAGTGCTAAAAAGAAATGAGCTAATCAAGCCATGAAAAGATAAGGAGGAATCTTAAATGCATATTACTAACTGAAAGAAGGCAATCTGAAAATGTTACATACTGTATGATTCCAACTGTATGCCACTGTGGAAAAGACAACACTATGGAGACAATAGAAAGATCAGTGGAGGAAGGGGTGAATAGGTGAAGCACAGGATTTTTAGGGCAGTGAGAATACTCTGTATAATACTAAAATGATAGACACATGTCATTCATTATACATTTGACTAAAGCCATAGAAGGTATAACACCAAGAGTGAACCATAGTGTAAACGATGGACTTTGGGTGATTATGACGCATCCGTGCAGGTTCATCGATGATAACAAAGGTACTGCTCTGGTGGAGGATGTTGATAATACAGGAGGCTGTGCGTGAGTAGGGGCAGGGGCACTTGGGACATCTCTGTACCTTCTCAATTTTGCTGTGAACTAGAACTGTAAAAAAACAAAGGGTGGGTCAGCCTTACGTGCAGTTTTTACAAAGTTAACTGGAAGATAAGTCATATGAAAATCTTCAGACTGAAGCAGAGAGAAGAGCTGGAAGTCTTCATGGGATATGGTCGAAAGGTCTAGCGTGCTTGTCACTGGAGTCCAAAGAAAGACAAGGGAAAATAGAACCCAGCAGTATTTTAAGAGATCTTGGGACCTGGGGACAAGTAAGTTTTTTTTGTTTTACTTTACTAGAACGTGTTTATATACTGATAGTAATGATCCAGGAGAGAGACTGTTGGTGTATGAGGGTGGGGACATTGGCTAGGATCCAGTGGCAAAAATAGTATTAGCATTTCTGCATAACTGCCTCCAAGTCCCTATTTGGCTCTAAATGATACAGATAGGAAAGTAGATCTGCTATAAGAATACTATTTCTTAAAAATCAGGGAAGTATTTTAAATTGTGTAATTCTCACTATCATTGGCTCTAGTATTAATGGCATATTTAAGCAAGATTCTTCTCATCTGTGACCCTCTAAACTCAGACTCCCCAAGTCCTATTAGATAGGGAGACACCAGCTTGGGTCCTACAGGAATGTTCTTTAGTGCCAAATATCTGAACTACAGAATCATAAAGAGAGTTGACTTGGGCAGCTGAAAACTGAAGTTTGAGTTATATTTTCTTTACTTATTAGAGGTAAAATATTGAGCAAGTTATTTAACCTGTTGGAGGCTCAGTTTCCTCATTGGTAAAATGTGGTGGGAATGTTGTTATGAGTATTGGATGAGTCAGTACCTACTCATTCCTGGAATAGTGCCTGGCACATAGGAAATAGCAGATGTTTCTTGCTACTCTCTCTGGTTATGGGAACACCTATTGGAGGTGGAAGAATAGTTCTCGTTGGCTGTATAATACAGCCTCATAGGGCCTCTTAAAAAATACCAATGCCTGGGTTTTAGCCTTTAAAGTTCTAATTTAACTGGTCTAGCGTCAGGTCCCTAGATCATTAGTATTTTGTTACAAATAAAAACACTTCAATTATTCTAATTTGTAGCCAGGGCTGCGCTGGCCCTAGGTGGTTGAATGTCATTCAGCATCCCCTGCCCTCAAGAAGCTTTGCACTAGGCTTGAGTTTCCCAAGACTGTGCTCACAAATGTACTTTGGGTCAAGCCTTCAAAATTTGGCTCGGATTTTTGTTCTGGATGACTTTGAATTGTCGGTAAGGGTAACGATGTCTGTCTCTCCCGACCCCTAACCAGCTAGAAAAACTACGTATCTTTCTTGATTTCCATGTCGTATCTGGTAATCTGTATTCTGCTGTATGCTTCTCTTGTGTGGAACTCTGGAGTCTGGGAGAAATTGCACAAATCACACCAAATGAATTGTGCGGCATGCCAAATATAAAATGGAATATTCATTCCTGCACATTTGTTTTTTATGTGACTTAGAATGTACAGCCTTTGGGACAGTGTTATCACATTGACTCCATTATGGCAAAGAAAGCTAATTTAGGGGAGAAATTGGCTGGAGTGTCTCCTCTAATAGAAATGGACACGAAACCACTTTAGTGTCTCTTCTTCTCAAGGACTGCTGTTTTTCCATAAAATTTACAAGCCCACAGATTGATGCAGAAGCCCCTAGAACTCATGTGGCTGTGATTTTATAATTTAAAATTTTATTTCCCCATAAATTAATAGTACTGAGAAATGCGAGGCCATTTTAGAAACCACAGCATGCAAATGAAATTGAGGAATAAACTTCTGGCATAGCTAGTAAAGGGGCCAGATGAGTAAACAAACATTTATAATGCAGTGTAGCAAATGCTGGGTAAGAGTAGATGCTGGGGTTGCGTGAAGGCACTGAGTGGGGCAGTTCACCAGCATCTTGCTGGGTGGAGGGCCGCAGCCCCGGGGAAAAGGTAGCGTCTACCCTGAGGGCTGCGGAATGAGTGGGAGTAGCCAGATGTGCAGGAGGGGGGCGGGAGTTACGAACGATATAGACCCCTGTGAAACTGATGCCTATTTTGTATAATCTTTAATAGCTTTGCTTGTACTTACAAAAAAGAACTGAGTTGGACAATAAAAATGAACTGGTTTGAACTGATTTGGACAATAAGTTATGTATATAGGCCCCCTACCCATGGTTAAGATTCATAGAGAGGAATGAAATAATAAAACAGGAGTTGAACTCATTAGATGCTCTCCTTTTAAATGGCTTACCATTCATACCTAGCTAATTACAGTCCTTTTAGGAATAGTGGACTGTTCTAAATATACTACTGTATCACTACTACCAATATCTTGTCCCTCAGAGGGAAACATTTTGTGTTCTATTTTTTCTTTCATTCTTTTTTGGTGAAATCCAGTCCCATTTTGGGATGTATGATAATCTTAGCATGTTTCTGTTGGCCCTTGTATCTTCTTTTCTTTCATCATATTTTGTGGCCTAGCCTAGACCCCCAAATGCTGCTGATGGCATTGTCCAATCCAGTGACCCCCCAGTCAGCAGCCCCCGATCCATGGTTGATCTCAAATTGTCACCTAATTACTCTCTGCCCTTGTTGCTGCTGAGTTCCCCCTCTGCCGTGCATCACTGTAAATGAATTTCGTTCTTTTCCCCCTTTTACTGCCTATGGACTGAAATCCTGGGATAACTACCTGTTTGCTTGATACTTTTGGTCTGAGGAGAGGGGCTGCTGCTGCTAATAACATCTCCAAGAAATGGTAGTTGAGTTTTGCTTCTGCAGCAAATGGTGATGGAATTTGGTATTTACGTTGTCAAAGTGCAATTCATTTTCACCTGTTCATCATAATTTGAAAATGTTAAGGGCCAGCTTCACTGTCTACCAACAGCGAGCCTAGCCTTGAAAAGAACTGCACTTCAGAGTCTGCTTTGACAGTCGATGACCTAATTTTTCCCTCATGCACTGAACTTCAGATTGCTTAGCTTGTTGAACCACCTCCTATTCATTCTACATTGAGCAGGATCTTCCACTTGAATTCAGATGAGGAGGAAGTGATTCTATGGGGTTAGTGAGTTGGCCCATGGCTTTGCACCAAATGCCGGACCACTCAGAGTGCAATCACAGTTGGGCTAATTTGGAGCAATTTTATTTTGTAATGATCATAATTTGAGATGCAAAGGAAGAACCAGAGTTTATAATTCTTATCTTTAGCTTTATGTTCTGTAATCAGACATCAATACCCATGGTCAGGAAGCTTAAGTAGTGAACTCTGATTTTTTGAGTTGTTTTCATGCGTAGTTTTTATCCTCACAGCCTCCTGTATAGCCCTTTTGAGCAGTGGTAAACCTCTGCTGGGTTACTTGCTTGGACATTTCAGTTCTCTTGCTTTTAGCAAGTGTCTGAGATGTTTGAAATCCAGTATCTACGCTTTCCTCCCCCCTTTTCAGAGAGGGTTTGAAAGATGGCTTTTCTGCTTAAGTTGGTAATTTGTGCCCATTTTAAGAAAGGACTAGAGTGGGTCGTGGGAGATACTGTGGGTGGAAGGTAGTCTAAGGGGGAACGAAGTAGCTTTAACACCTGTCCTAGTGAGTCCCCCAAGAGGGACAGTCTCCTTCTCTGTAAAACAGGACAGTAACAG
The DNA here is from genome assembly GCF_048773025.1 of Camelus bactrianus. NCBI lineage: Eukaryota > Metazoa > Chordata > Mammalia > Artiodactyla > Camelidae > Camelus > Camelus bactrianus. The sequence continues at coordinate 46,145,006 of NC_133541.1, forward strand.
CACACACCCCCATAGATAATGGGGAGGTCTGAATGTGAATTCATGTAAAGTGGTTAAAAGAGAGCCTGGCACACAGGAAATGCAAGAATGTTAAATGTTACTGGTTTGATGTAATTTTGTTTAAGAGACTCTTCAATAAGGTCTTAAGAAAACTGTCTGTGCCTGTAAGATAAGATTTGCTTAATATTCAGTAGTAAAAGAAGTTCGGGGTAGGAGGAAACACGGGCTTGGCCGAATTTGACCTCCAGCTGCTGGTTGCTCAGAGACCAGAAACAGTGGAAGTTAAAAGAGCTGTTGTTGCAGAGAGGAGGAATTCAGAGGGGAGAAGTCAGAAAGCTACCCTAGACGTGCTGGGGAAAAGAAGAAGTCAGAAAGTGTCCAAAGCTCCAAGAATAAAAGCTTAGGGAATATAGCATGAATGCAGCATCCACAGTTCAAGTTCATTTCCTTAAATCTGTCTGGTGCCTGGATAAGAATCCAATTCAAGGAAAACTGTAGAACCAGCATGAGAGAACTTAGCTGACATACAGCGTCTACCACATCTCAGGCTTGGGTCTCAGAAGCTAGTTTTAAAGAGATACAAGGGTCATCTTCGCAAATAAGCTGCAGCTCAAGATGCTCTGGGGCTGGGTACTGCCTGCATCCTGGTCATCTGGAAATGGGCTACATTTCTATAGAAAAGTTGTTACCGGTAGGAAAAGGAGGATGTACCGATTATTCGTTTAAAAGCAGAGATCCATTGGTGTAGTGATAGGTCTCAGGTCTTCAGGAAGTTCTTTGTCTCTTTGTTCTTTGTTCAGGTAGTTCTTTGTTGTTTGTTTTGTGATACTTGGAAGGCCAAATCCTGTCTGGGGCAGTTTGGGGTGAGATGAGAGCTGGCGATGGTGGCTAGGGGAGGGACTAGTTGGTGAGGATCAAACAAAGGATTGTAGAATGTTGCAGCAGTTTGGAGATTTTCTTCCCTGGACGCAGCAGCAGTGGGGATGGTGGGGACCCAAGCAGGGCAGAGCCGGGGCTGGCAGGGCACTGGGCTTAGGAAGCCAGCAGGTGGGGAGAGTATGGACTTGAAGCTCCTGGCTGAAGAGGGTGTTCAACGTGATTCTCCACAGCACCCAGACTAGGGAAAAGGAAATCGCTGAGGGCCTGGAGAGCTCTGCCAGCGCCGAGGGGAATTGCTTCTGAAATGAGTGAACTAGCTGAGAGGGGAGTGTACAGGAAAGAATTATCCTCTTGGCTTGGGTCACTTGGCCTCAGCATTTGAAAGAGGGTGACATTTCAGTTACATCTTGAATGAAGAGTAGAGAAAAAGGAGGCAAAGGCAGAGTTGGAAGGCAAGCTTATCTCCCGAGTGTGAACTTGAACGTCTGCCCGGCATTCAGCCAGTAGGGACAAGTGACAGGAGATGAGCCAGAGAAGCTAGGTAACTGCTGGGACGTGCAGGGCTTTGCAATGCCTTGCTTAGGATTTGGTAGTTTACCCTGCAGAATTGGGGTGATTCCCAGGGAAGGTGTGGCAATTAACCTTCTGCACTATGTGGTTATAATTTTTGTGAGGCTATTACAGAAGCTGACAGTCCTGTGTGTCCCGATCTTATTCAGAAGGAAGTAGAAGAACAAACGCTCCAAGGTCAGGTACAAACGGCCCTGGAGTTGCCGTTCCCCTGAATCAGCCGTAGCACTGTAGATGCTGCTCCGGTCTGTCTGCTTGGGGGTGTGTGGGTCTCAGTTTTAAGAAACATATAACTAAAATACTTTAATTTTCAAAACAGTCATTCTCATTTGTAACAAGTAAATCCAAGAGTAGGTTAATTTTCTTCTGGGTAGATCAGTTCTTCCAGACTTTGTTAAAAATCAGATTCTGGAAGCCACTTAATTATGTTACCTGATGAAAATGAGCTGTATTTTGGATAAAATATGCTAGTTTACAAGGAAGCTTTGGTTGGAGAAATTCTCAGGAAAACTGTTTTTAATTGAAGGTATATAGAAAAATGTTAAGCAAGAGATTTTCTTTTCACTGAGGATTGCAGGCAGTGTGTGTCACTACAACTATTTTGCACTGACTTCCTTGTAAGACAAGCACAGAATCCGTTCCAAAGGAGATAAAGAGCTACGGTTAGGAGGTTGGTTAGAGAAGTAAGCGTGAATTGTTGGCTCTTCTGTAATCAGAAAGATGAGATAAAGATATGCCTTGAAAGATTTTGCACAAACTATAAGCATTACTAGTGTATTGCACTGCTGCAGAGTTTCCGTATTTTTTCACTACTACTGTATCAGTGAGGAATGCATTTAGCTAAAACTCAACTACTAGTGGCTTCCCAATATGGATTTTATTTATTTAACTTCACAAGAAATCTGCAAATAGATGGTCGAGTCCACTCCAGATTGTTATCAAGATAGAGAGCCTGTCTTTCCATTCCACCATCTTTGGGGGATGGCCCTTATCCCCATCTCACTTTCAGCATTGCCTCTATCTTCAGTGGGAAGATGGGGGAAGGACTAAGAAGAAAAGAGTCCTGCCAGCTGAGTCTGTCCCTCGGTAGAAATTTTCCTCTAAGACTTACCTAGCAACTTGTGTGAATTTCACATTCGTCGGAAGTGGATCCCATGCTTACCCTTAGCTGCAGGAGTTTCTGGGAAATTTTCAAATTCTGTGTTAGAGGAGGACTGGGAAGAACGGTCTATGAATGGTGGCCAGGCCACAGAGTCTGACACAGCTGTAAAATGTACTGTTTGTTTGATGCAGAAGTAACGATTTTTGGAATAATTGCTTTCAAGAGTTAGCCATGCAGCACCACAAGCCGCTGTAACTTCCATGACTGAGCAAGAATTATGAGAGGTTAAATTGATCTCCTTCAATGACGTGCAGTGGATCTTACACAACGTCCAACTTAATTTTCCCCCTAATTTAATTCTGAAAATCTAACTGATTGACCAACTGCTTTAAGAGTGTATATTTCATCAGCTTAGATTGTGTTAAGTGTGAACAACTCTACAATGTCCTTAATGTCATTAAAATTTGGGGGAAAAATGCTGTTTAATTTTTAAGAGCACCTTGTAATGTCGAATATATTATATTGGCACATCGACTTTAATTTTTCCCATTTTTTACTAGAAACTCGCCAAAGATGTGCATGAATATGCTAATTCTTTCTAATCCTTGTAAGTGCCTTAATTTTGTTTAATTTAAATATATAGTGTATTTTATGGCATCTGGTGCTGCTATGAATCCAAACCATGTCATGTCAATGTTGGTTACAAGGAACAAAATGTAACTGAATTACACATATATAACCTGGGCAGAGTTCACTTATCTAGATCACGTACACATACATGCTTAGTCTTCACTAGCTCCCTTTCCGGGTCCCAAAGAAAAATTGCCCCTAACCATTGACACTTAGGAAGTATGCTCTTCTTTTTATAAGTTAAAAGTTTCATTCAATACATCCTTCCTTTTTCCCTCCTCCTCCTTTTGTCTCATTGTCCATTCTTATTTTTTCCCTCATAGGCATCTTTTTATCTGAGTTACTACAAATAAGTATTATTTGAGTGCATTTATAGTTTAGGTTTTATTATATATAGTGTATGCTATATTACTTCAACTTATATTACTTGCATTTTTAAGTATTATATATCCCCAGGGATGATGAAAGAAAGAGGAAGAATACTGAATATGTAAAAATGCATATAATAGAAATCATTTCTTTTTTCCACAGCACATACCATTTCTAAGATCAGTTCCATGTTGCTGTGTGGACATGGAGTCCATGTAGCTGTGGCCGGGGCTGCATCTACCCCCTTTTACTTGTCACCTTGTCATTGATTGGTACTTCGGTTGCCTCCTGACTGTCCAGCATTTGTAACCCCACAGAGGCTTGGTGGTCTTTTCCCAGGGCTCTCTTCACATACCGTGGAAGCACCTTCACGCCTTTTTATTTCCTTGCCCATTTCACCTTGGGAGAGGTGCCTGCCTTTGTCAGTGAGGCAGGCACTGTCAGGGGCCAGTTTTATCAGAGTGCAGCCTCTTCCAGACACCAGGGAGAGGAGATGACACAAACGACATTCCAATGAGCCTTCCTGTTGATGCTGCGTCATGGATCTGTGAGAGCATTTCCAGGGACCTACACGTGGGAGCAGGACTGTTGGGTCATGGGATAATCATATATGCCATTTTTCTTCAACTGTGCCTGAGTGCTCTCTTTAGCGGCCACACCAGGTTCAGTTAGGTGAGATTTTCCCTGTCCCCACATACTTGTCCACATTTGCTGCCTTCTACCTTCCTGATACCTACCAATCTGATTGGTGTATCATGGTGACTCCTTGTTCTAGTTAACTTTTCTCTGATTACACATACATAATCTGAGCATGCCATCAAATACATTAAAATTTTTTTTATTGACGTGTAGTTGATTTACAATGTTGTGTTAGCTTCTGATGTACAGCATAGTGATTAAGTTAGACATATAAATATATTCTTTCTCCTTGTAGGTTATTACAGTAGGACCTTGTTGATCTATTCTGTATATAGTGGTGTCTGCTAATCCCAAACACCAAATTTATCCCTCCCCCACCCTCCTTTGCTAACCACAAGTTTGTTTTCTTTGTCTGTAAGTCTGTGAATCATTTGCGTCATCAAATACATTTTTATGTCTGTTTTTCAAATTGTTTGCTCGCAACACTATTTTTCTACTGAAGTTATCTTTCTCTTACTGATTTGTAGACTTTCTGGTATACTGTATTGTAGAAATGAATTATTTCTGCAGTTTGATACATTTAAAATGGTATCTGCCTACACTTTCTCAGCTATTTGTTAACTTTGTCCATGTATCCTTTAGACAAAAATTCTAAATTTTGATGATACTATAGTCAGTGTTTTGTTTGTTTTTATGATTCCTAGGCCACTAACTTGGCTCATTTCTTTCCTTTTCTTTTCTTTTTTAGTGTTACTTTTTCTAAAAGTATTTATTGTATCTTCCTTTTGAGGAAACATTTTTACTTAGCATCTTAGGAAATCACTGTGCCTCTCTGAGGCATAAATCACTATATTGGAACTCTTAATAGTCTAGATTTTTAAACTAGAGACAGCAGTTTAAGTTTAACTGAAATAGAAGTTGAAAGATTTACATGGCTTTTGAGCCTTCATCTTTCATTAACCTAACAAAGTGGTCATCTACGTGAAATTGTACCTTGCATTGTTATGTTTAGCTAAAAAAAAATGTAAAAACAGCATTACATAGTATAAGGCTTTCGAGATTACACAAAATCTGAAAAGTCGTGATATGGAAAATCTATTTCAGCTTTATTTCCCCAGAAAAGAACTTAGATATATAATGTGAAAGTTAAATTTTTTTAAAGCTGTGTGAAAGTTAAAATTTGATGAGAATATGGCTAGTTGTCGAGTCATAGCATCTGATGTTGCCTTAAAAATAAGACCGAATATATTGCATGGGAATTTTTAGAGTTTAAGCTTGACTTGGAAGTAAGATGTTGTATTGACCTGTGTGCAATGACTAACTTTTTGAAGGGAGGGGAAAGGTAATAGGTCTAATGAGAGCCACTGGCATCCTTTTGATTACTCTATCCAGAGGCCAACCACCTGCTTAATTTGTTGTGAGAGAGTTTCTGGACCTTGTGGGTAAAGCAGACTTAGCTATTCAAAGAAAAAACATGGAGATATGAGACTATTTCTTGTAGTGTCTGGAGAGATTACAGAGAAGGGAAAAAATACTTGATTTCTGTTTTGCTTTCTTATTAAAGAGAATGATAAGATGATTGGAAAGTGTAAGGACAGACCTTGGTAAGAGGGTTTAGAAACCTAAGATGAGTGCAAAGATTGGACAAAGGCACCTTGTGGTCTAAATGAGCTCCGAGTCTCTGTCGTGGATGTGTTGCATCCCAGGGTGTGAGAAAACACGTATAAGGCATTGCTGAACTTGCTCTGAGATGTCTTTCAGAACTGGGGAGGGAGACGATGCTGCAGTGAGGGTGGTGTTGTCTAAGTTTGAAAAGGAGTAAGAGGTGGGTGCCGTGCTGGTATGGGCTCTAGGCAGAATTCTAGACTGATTAACTGGTGGTGTGGCTGTTATCAGTCCTTGGTTGTGAACAACAGAATCCAACTCTGAGTAACTTAAATGCAAACGGGTCTTATTAGAAGGATATTGGATATCTTGATGAGAACATTGGAGAGCCTGTCTCAGAAAATGGCAGATGCCAGGCAAGGCCAGCCTGTGCTGAGGGAAAGGGATGTTAGCAAGCTGCCACTGGGAGCACTGCTGTCATTCACTGCTATCTACTGGGCTCCTGACTCAGCCACCAGAATGCATTGTGAATTGCCCTGGCTTTTCTGTGCTGTTCGCTGCAGACTCAGAGTCCTAGGTAGGCATATCTGCTTGCTGAGCTTAGGTAAGTTGTCCATCTAGCTTCCTTTTTACCTTCTTTAGAAGAAAGTGATGCTCTCACATCCCCACCAAGTCTCCGTCACCGGCAGAGCCCTCAAACGTAGGAAGAGTGTCCAGAAATTGGAGATCCATCAGGAGTGGTGAATGTTCCCTATGATAGTCATAGGAAAGAGATCGCCACTGGGCACCAGTGTGGTTAACTATGGGCCATTCATAACAGACGAGCCTCATCCTTTTTGTGGGGATTCTTTAGTTAGAATGGCACAAAGATGGTTATTCTCAATTTTAGGGAGGCCTCTCCCACAGACTCTCATATACAAGGCACAACTGATGGAACATCTGATCTCAAAGACGGCTAAGTAATATAAGTGATGCCTTCAGGCATCTTAAGCGGGGAGAGCCTGGGCTCCTTAATGACTTGGCTGAGAACATCAGGGGATGCTCATCAAATCTGCTTTTGAAGTTAAGCAGGAAGGGAAATACTGAGTGCACTGGAACAAAGAGCTGACTCTAACAGGATGAAATTGAGGAGGGAATGAGTATTTCGCCTTGTTTTGATGTTCGGAAAACCGACTGCATGTATGTGATGAATAAAGAAGTTACCACTTTACAGCATCACATGTGGAAATGCCTTGAACATTTCAGTTGAAGGGAAGCATTCTATGAGTCAATAGCTTGATGTCTTCTTTTTTAAAAAAAAAAAAATGAAACAAAACTCCTGAGGTGATCCTATAGCGTGTTTGTGAAAATAAAGCATCCATCACAAGGCAGGGATTTTCCCTCTACTTTTCTGGCATCAGATGACATAGGAAGTGTTCACTGATTCTGGCCACACTCAAGAATGCTGTTTAGCATTTGGTTTTTGGCAGAAAGTGACAGAAATGCAAGGAGATGTAAGAGCATGGCACGTGAGGGGCTGTTAAAGGGACGAGCAGCTACCCTGAAGACCTGGAGATGGGGTTGCTATCTACAAGTACAGGCAGGCGAATGGAGGCAGGAGTGGGTGCTGTGACCATGTAGCACGGTGCAGTGGATATCAGTCATGAAGACGGGGTTTTAACACCAAGAGCTGAACACACCTTGAAGGGATGTGTAGTAAGTTGCACATAGTTTGTGACCACTAATTGTGACCAGCTAGGTTGTGGGGGAGTTTCAAACACTTGACCAGCATCTTTGCCCACATTCCTCTCACAGGCCTTAAGATCCCCTGATGGTTGAAATCCCCCCACCCCAAGCTTTCCTCACAAGACTCCTGAAAAATATTACTATCTGTTCGAGGTTAGTGAAAGACTCAGAATAGCTTTCAGACCTGGGGCTATTAATTTATCACAAAGCTGTAAGGGAAGGTCTTCTGAAAAAAAAAAACCAACTCCGCAAGCCAATAAATATTTGATTGGAAAAGATGGGCTCATAAACCAATCAGCAGAGCCCTTGCTGAGAAGGAGGTTTCTTCTTAATTGGCACCAGGCTGCTGTCACACAAGTGGCCCCTCTTCAGGAGGCTTGTGGGTTTTGCATTAATGGTATTTTACTTTAAACCTATTTTCATCCTTAGGCTGTCAGGATGTTAGAATGGCTGATGAAGTAAAATCTAAAGGTAATTGTTATGGGACTTTAACTTGCCAAAGATCCAGAGCAGTCTCTTCCACACTTTAAAAAAATATAAACAAGTTGCAAAATAATGGTTCTGTCAAGAAAATGACATATTGATTCATCATCCGGTATTGGGAATTGGGCCAAAGAGTTCATTCATAAAGTATCTCCTCTTGGAAGGCCATTTAGTGGAGGAGCAGCTTTTAGGGGTTTCGGTAGCTGGCATCGATCCCCACGCCCCTCAGTGGACATTTATTGAGTGTGTCTTGCAACCATTATTGCAGCTGAGAAGAGTTCGAGTGCTTGTACCTAGGATGGAAGTTAAAAGTTTAAAAAGTAGTGTTTTCAAGGTTTTTGGTCTTGATGATACAAACCAGTGTACGTGTCTTCTCCAGCCATGGTCTTTATTGAGAGAGATTAGCGTAAAAGCAGTTAGCTTGCAGCCCGATTTGAAAATTACAGCCTTGTATAGGATCCCCAAGTTACAGTGGCTGGAAATGTGCAGTCACCAGAACCTGCCTTGTAAAATCTGCACTGATCCCTGGACTAATTTCACTCCTTGGGCATTTCTTCTACCCACTCTCTAAACTCTCTTAGTTTATTGTTCTGGGATAATAAAAGACCGTCTGAAGGTAAACACTGCTGGCTCTCCATCACCTAATGAACTTGTTGAAAACATAGATTACTGGTCCCGACCTCATCTGCCTCCACTTCGGGTGGGATGCTCTGGAGGTGGGGCTGGGCATATCCGAGTGTCAAGTCTGACAGTTTGAGAAGCCTCATTGGGGAGAATTGGGAGCGTTGGAAAATGGAAAGCTGGTGAGTCATGTCCAGGTGAGATTTTAGAAAGATGACTTGGACGGTGGAGACAGAGGAAGATGGTGTGGGACTCACTATGGACGGAATACGGTGATAGTTCGGGGGATTACTGCTGGGTCGGCGGGGAGGGGCAGATCTGAATCGTGTTCAGGAGGTAGAATTGATGGGATGTAGTGGTAATCGGATATGGCTGAGTGGGCAGCTCCTCCGTTTCTGGTAGAAACTGGGAGTGCCTTGTCTTGTGTTGAGGAAGGTGCTCCAGGATCACTGCTGGGGACAGACGTGCTGGTGGCAGGCAAGGGCCCCGAGCAGCTTCCGTGGTTATGTGCACCAGCTCTGGTTTCCTAACGGAGCAGAGAAGCAGGTTAGAAGCCCTGTGTGTAGACCCCACAGAAGAGGGCGCCTGGTGAGATTTTTTCCTTCCCATTTGCCATAACCTCCTAGCCCTCCTTCGTCACTGCTTAAACTGGAGAAGCTTGGCAATCCTAGAGCAAACGTGCATCCAGAGTTAGATCACTCCAGCGACTGTAACGGGATGAGATCTGTGGGCTTCTCAGTGAGATGTGGACTTCCTGGTGTTGGGGAGGCATTAACTCTGCACCGTGGAGTATAAACGCCCTCCCTCCCACATGCTCTCCAGCAGGAGCTCCGCCGGCTCTGTGCCAGACGGTCACTGGCTCTCACCTTGACTGATGCCCTTGGGTTGATGGTGGAGTTCCTCATCCTCTGAAGCCCGTATTCTGAAGCATTAAGCCCAGTGTAGACTTTTTCCTTTATGTTACAGTTGCTATTACTAAAACATTCTTCTTCTTTTACACATATTTACAAAATCCCTGAGTGTAAATTAGGTCCTCCCATCCCCTCCCGGTAATGACTGATCCTACGTACCTTGAGGAAGGAAGGAGAACCTTACGTCCTTGTGAGAGAGCCCAGTTTGGATTGCTTGGATCAGGCTGTGGCTTCCTCCTGAAATGGTGTACCTAGATGGGAGGTTGAGCCGGGGAAAGGCTGGGAATACGCTTGGTGAACCTGGGACCCTTTCATCTTACTATTCCTGGCTCTCCTTTCATGCTGGAAAGAGACACTAAATTGAGGCAGAGTTCTGTGGGCTTTTCTTTCTTTCTTTTTTTCTATAAGATTCACTGGTTGGTAATCTAATTTATCTGGTTGTCTGGGAAGGAAATAAGGGAAGAGCCAGGCAGCGGTTGCTAAGCCTGTGTCAGTGCTGTCATTCATCGCCCTTCAGGGTCCCTCCTAACCTCACTGACAGTCCCCTCCGCGCCTGCTGCTGGTGCCCCCTCCCTTAGTAATTAAAGAGGGAATGAGAGTGTCAGCTCGGCTCCTCGCTGAGCGCTGGCACTACCCACAGTTCTTATTCTAGGGAAGGCCTTTTCCCTCCAGCTTCTTTAAATCCCCTATTAATTCAGATGCTTTATTTACTGAACAAACAAGCTGTGATTTCACTGAGAATAGCCAAGCAGTGCCACACTTCTGGGGGGGGGGGAGCTCTTTGCACTGTTCACGCTCATGCTGCAGCAGGAGGGAGGTTTCTCTCCGCCCCCTGTGGTGTCACCTGCTCCAGCCCCTCAAAAAGGCAGTTCTGATGTAGAAACAGAATCAAGACTGCAGTGACACCCTGGTGGTTTCGGTGAAAGCTCTTTTCATTGGGAAGATACTGGAGGTGCCTTCTCTGGAGCTGGAACCCCCTTGACTTAGAGCCTGTGTGCGCATGGGGGCAAGACACTCTGTCTGAGGAGCCCAGGGGCACAGACGGGCCTCCCTGGCTTCTGGGCCAGTTGTTGACCCTCTTCTGTGTCACCTGCGCCTCTGACCTCCCCCTCATGGGGCGCATGCCTTTGGCCACAAGGGGGGCCATGGCCGAGGATGTATTCAGTTCCACCAGGTTTTAACAAGGTGGCACTCCCAAACCCAGTCTGACTTCACCTCTCATACCTCAGCTGATTCCTGCACACCAAAGGTACTAACTGAGAGTTCATGAAGCAAAAATGTGTTGGGCTACCAGGTTTACTATCATAAGCACTTTGCACAGTTGCTGTATTTCAGAGCTAGAGGGGGCCCTTAGAGATTATTTCCAGTCTCCTCATTTAACAGACAAGAAAGATGTCTGGACATATCAAATGATTTGCCCAGGTCCTGAAACTTCTGAGTAACCAGAGGCAGGACCTGAACCCAGGTCTCCAGCTCTTCTGGAATTGCTTCCCCAGCTGCTGGGCGGGGAAGGCTGAGTCAGCATTTGGAACCACCTGCCTCAGACCACCTGGGGCCTGCTGAGAAGGCAGATTCCTGGGCCCCACTCCACAAGGGCTGCATCAGCATCCAGGAAGGGTGGGTCTCAGTGACCTGCATGTGGAACAGACTTCCTGGGCGACTCTCATCACACAGCTGTGTGAAAACAGCTGGTGGATGTCCTCCGGATTTAACTTCCACTCTTTAACTCCTTTCATGTGTCAACAGGTGTCCAGGCTTTCTTTCAGATCATAAAAATACTTGCTGCCTGACCTACGTGAAAGCTTCTGGGTTGGATGGGTTTCCCGCTACCTCCTGTGGTGAGGCCTATACCTGCACAGAAGTAAGAAGGCTGCCCCTTAGATCAGGGCCAAGAACAGTCAGGGATGGACCCACACCTGGAGATGGATTTGAATGTGTCAGTCAGACCTGGCCTTAAGTGCTTGGCGCCTAAACTCTGGGGCTATTGAGGTAAATTTCATCAGCTTTGTCATTCATCTGTTATAGTTCTTTAAGCGCCGTCATTGCTTGTGAGTGCCTGGCGGGCCGCGTGAAGAACCACCGAGACACTACAAGTTCTCACACGTGAAAGCTGCTGTCACTGCTGATGCTGACGGCAGTGAATTGTTTCGAGAGAGAAGCTGAAAATAAAGGTGGATTCCTTTTAGTTAGGGCTCTGGAGTCAGACCTGGTAGGAATTCTAGACCTGCTGTTTGACAACATTGCAACTGGGAAAAGAGGACAATGGAGGGGCCTGTCTCTTAGAATTGTTGAATTTGATAATAGGTGATAGCATTTAGTACAGAGTGTGGCACAGGGGAACGAGGGAATAAATGTGCATTGTTATTACTGCCTGAGAGGGAGAGTACCACTGGTTATAACCTACTTATCTGAAGAGGTGAAGCAGGTGGGGACATAAGTAATTGTGTGGGCTGAGAAAACCATCTGTTTTTTTCTTCCTCAGTGGCTGACCTTTGAAGAGGTTGTTTGCTTGTGGTTTGTACATTGCTCTTTGACTGTTGTCTTGACTGGTGGTAACAGGGAGCCCTGGATGGAGTGAAAGATGGGAGAGGATTGGTGGGACCTTTGGGGGAAAGAAGAACCCACTACAGGAGACCCAGCCCCCAGGACTCAACTCGGGCAGAAAACAAAAGACCTTGAGTTTTAGAAATGAGTACTCACTTCCTTCTCATTCATGAGCAGCTACTCCACTGTCCTGAGACACTAGATCCTTTTTCTCTGGGGCCTTGTCAGCATCATTGTGGCTGCCATTTATAACCCCTGATTCACCCGCAGCCCTAGCTGTGGACATCAGTCCTTTGGCATCATGTAGATGGAAGCAGGAGTATCACCAAGATAAGAAGTGGCATTTGGATGGATGCCCCTTTACTGCTGTTACTCTGGTATTTGGGACCTTTAGATGCTTCCTGCTGGCTGTTTACCACCTGTATTTAAAAGATACATGTTGTGTTGTTAACCAGATTAACCTAGATCTAGTGCCTGACCGGGAGTAGACACCTGTCTTCAAACTGCTCTTACATGTGCTATCCTGTTTTGAGTTGACCAACCTTCAGGTTTCCCAGCTAGGATCAGGGCTGATGGGCCACCTAAAAGAAAGAAGGATGTCCCAAAGCTGACTTCGCTGGCACCCCACCACCTCTGGAGCAGATTTCCCTGGTCAGCTGTGCAAACCTAACTACCACGTTCCAAGGCCTGCCTTGAGGTCATTAAATGTTCTGGGTCCCCAGAAGATCACCTAAGACTGGGATTCGGTTTGCCCAGGTAAAGCTAGGTTCCTGGGACACATGATCCTGCTCCCTTCTTTAGCTCTGAGATAAGCAACAGGTCAAGGTTAAACATAAACGTCAGTGCCCTCCTTGGTGATGTGAGCTGGGCTGATGGACCTAAGATGTGGAAACTCGTTTATGTTGACTTGGAATCCAAGCATGCTATTCATGATGAAAAAGAGAGTGGAGTTCAGGGTCTGTGCCAGGAAGATAGGTATTACACCTTAGGAATTACAGTATGAGCACACAAGTTTAGGTGTTTTTCATCCTCATCTCTTAGTACTTAGAGCAGTGAAGCTTTGTCTGCAAAGTCTAACATGGCAGCTATATTAAAAGGCCCAGCAGAGTGAGTGGATGTTTAAGGGAGATCAGTGGGTTCTGTTCCACTCTTAGGACGGAAGCTGAGGCAGTGTTTGCTCTGCAGAGCCTGTTTCAACATCTTTCCATCCAAATAGGGCAGAGATGTGAGTGGCCCTCTTCCTGGAGGAAAGGGAAGGAGCCTGTTTAGCCATTGAGGGAAAATGTAGTCACTTCTTGAATCTTCCAGCTACACTGGAGCTCTTTCTCTTCTTTTTTGTTTTATTCTCAAAGAGCACTAGTTAATAATTCACACGCAGTTACCAATTAAGTAGGAATTTCATTTGAAGCGAGTAGGTTCAATTAAATGTGTTTGGAAATCAGGTGCCTAAATGACTCTGGAAGGAATTTGTTTATAAGTGTATATATACATAAATAGATACGTTCATATATATTCATATGTATATATATGAGTGTGAATGTGGGCGCAGGTGCATGTGTCTGTAATATACATAAACATTTGGCTAAAGCTCAGGGTTGACAAATTGCCTGAAGGGCTAGTTGCCAGTCACATGTCTAATTAATCAGGCATAGACAACATGACTGTTGCTTTGTCAGCTACAAACAGAGGGGCTTTCATTTTCATCCCAGTGTTCCTGGAAAGAATCGGGCTAGACATTTTTGAGGGTTTACAGTAGGTAAGAGGAAAGGTTGTGAAGAGCGGTCACCTTGATGGCTTAGCGATGCTGCAGGGAACCAGCATTGGCTGGTGCTCGGTCAGCAAGCCTGAGCTCTCTCAGGTGGCAGGGCCGCTGTTGTCCTCCAGGAATCTAGTGGTTCTTACAGTGTAACAGTAGGAGCTGATGGGCTCAGGCATGGGCTTGTGCACTTGGCAAAATAATAGCCCCGCACATGATCAGATGAGTTCCATAGAGATAAGGCAGTAAGTTCTAAAGGATCAGAGGTGATCCAGCAGAGCTGGAAGCAGGGCCTGGGAAGGAGGAAATAAACTCTTTGTGTGGTTGTTTCTGTAGAGGCAAACCTAGTTGCCCACTTGGCTTTTTTTCCTCTCTAGAAAATTTTTTTCCTAAAAGAAATCATTGATAAAATAAGAATGTAGATATGGAAGAAAAAGTGCCCCCAGAATAGTAGTGGTTGAGTTAGGCAGGTGTTTCACAGAAACGATGAGACGGACCATAGTTCTGTCCTTTGTTTCAGGAACCATGTGTAGGAGAAAGTGTCCATTACTACAAAAAGAAGATGTGTTTCCTGCTGGAGTTTGCTCTAAAGGAAAGAGTGATGACTGACTGTTTTGGAGGATGGAGGACAGAAATGAGGGCACTAGAATCAGACCACCTGGGTTAAAATCTTGGCCCCGACAATAGTTTTGTGACTTTAGAGCAGTAGTAGCCTCGCGTATGCCTTAGTTTCTTGATCAGTAAAATAACATTCCTTATCCTCAGAGGGTGGTTATAGGATTAAATGAGTTAATATCTTTAAGTACTTAAACAGTACGTGGCACAATAATCTTCACGGAACGAATGACAGCCATTAGTAGTTACGACTACTGTTATCGCTGTTACTGGGTTTTTATTAGAGCCATGTACACTTTCAGAAGCATACGACAGTTTTATAAAAATGTCTTTTTCTGAGTGAGTAAACTGAAGATTCATAATGAATTTCTTAATTTGGAGGTTTAAAACTGAGATTAAAAATTGGTCATGGAAGTAAAGCTATTTTAAAAAGATTTCCAGGAAGGGCTCCTGTTTATCTTTCTCAGCTGTCCCCTACTAGGACAAAGTTATCCTCTGTTAGCTCCTCTGCCAGGACGGAACTTAAAAGCAGCACGTTTCACAATAACAAAATTCCAATTGTGTGCTTAACGTTGGATTGCTTCCTCTTTGGCCCATGATCAACTCTTCCCCTGTGTTTCTTCCCCACTGTCACCCCTACGTTTTATGCTCTTTTAAAAAAATTACTTTGGAGGTTCCAATTTCTCTTCCCTCCATTTCAAACCATCCCCCTTCGCCCCCCACCCCCCACTCCCACTCCCTGCTTTGTAAGAGTGTGTGAGCTCTGTGGGCAGGGGTTACAGCATGCAATCTTGGGTATTGTCAAATACTTAATGTGGTACCTTTAAATTTTTTATTAAAAATTTTTGGAGGGAAAGGTAATACATTTTATTTATTTATTTATTTACTTATTTATTATTTTAATGGAGATACTGGGGATTGAACCCAGGCCCTCATGCATGCTAAGCACGTGCTCTACCACTGAGCTGTACCCTCCCCCCTAATTTGGTACCTTATACATGGAAAGCATTTATACAAAATTTAAAATATGAAAATATAGCCATCATATTGAAGCCTTAATTTAGGTAAACTCATTCATTTCAAGGAGTTTTGAATTGTTATTTGTAGGGCTGAACGTCAAGTGTGCAAACAATATCCTTTCTTTAAAAAAAATTTTTTTTTAGTGGATTGGGGAAATCTTAACATCAGTTGTCTACGTGAAATTGTTTGGTTTCAAACCTTTTTTGTTTTCTAGCTTTTTTTTTTTTTTTTTTTTAAGGACAAAGTTGATTTTAAAAAACCATGGATCCTAAATTCACTTGATGCTGTGTGTCATACTGGAAGATGGTGATGGAGTTCTCCAGGTGTGTGCATGCATGTGGCACAGAACTTTAGCTTGTGTTTATACTGTACAAGTAGCTGGACTGTCATGTCCAAATCTTATATCCGTGAGAATTGTCAAACTTTTCCACGGTCGGGAGAAACTTTGGTTTGGTTTAGACATTAATGCAGCGTGACTCACTATCCACCTAAGGTCGTAGAACTTCAGATTAGTGGTGGTGGTGGTGGTGTTTAAGCTCAGTGCCCACTGGGTTCAGGTGCCTCTGCCTTGGAGCATCCCTGTGCCAAGTAGGCCAAACAGGATGACCTATTTTCCAAGACCGCTCTACAGCATCAGTGTCACAGGGCACATTGTGTAGGGTGCCTGCAGCTTTGACATGCCCGCTCAAATAGGTATGAGGTAGCCTTAGGAAGGTTCTGGCAATCACACCTCCTCAAGCACTGTCTGGAGCCAGTTTCCTTCATGGTTTCAGACCAAGTCGGGGCGCACTGAGCCTTAACTGGCCAGGCTAATCTGCACAGTTGCCATTTTGCAGAGCTGAATTCTGCAGAGGTTGAACCTGCAAGGGTGACCGAGACCCTGTGCTCTGGTGGGGGGTAAAGACGCACAGAGGCTGGCTCTTAACACCTTTTCTGTTTCCCTGGACAAGAAAAGTCCCAGTCTTCCCACAGACTCTCCGAGGTGGGTAGTGAGTAGAGTGGTATCTTGTCCAGTACTTCTGGCTTTTGTTTTTTGTTGTTGTTTCACTTGGTGGGGGTGGGGACAGATAATTAAGTTTGTTTGTTTGTTTGTTTAAATAGAGGTACTGGGGATTGAACCTCGGACCTTGCCAGTACTTCTGGAATGAGACAAAGAGGAAAGCATGATTGCTAAATTGAACAAGATTAACATATGGAAAACGATTCCTGTTCAGTGATTTCAGGGGCTGAGATGTTCTGGACAGCTGGGGGAGGGGTGGGGAAGGACCTTTTACAGACCAAGACTGGCCACTAAGGCCAGGCAGCCCTTCTAGTATATGGGGACCAGGGGTGTACTCAAATGAAGAGGAGCATTTGGTAAAATTTGGTTGAAAAGCGTTACATGTAAATTTCTGCCCCTAACCTCTCCTCATCAGAACAGAACCACAAAAGGACTTCCAGGCATTTCAGGCATTTTATTTCAGGCATTTTGTTCTATCCCTGGGGAAAAAAAATTTAAAGGAGGATCTGAGGGTCTCCTAGTAACAGTGTCTTAAGAGTCAGTAACTGCTCTGCTTAAACAGTTTCTCGTTTTGCAATTTAAGCTTTAGTGAAAATGAAAACAGTTGGTTACTTTGATCTTTATAAGAATTCTTCATATTCGTGAAGACCATTAATTGCTACTTAGTATTCTTTTCTTCAGGCTATCTGTCTGATCGCATGCTGCTTTGTCATTTTATCTTTGGTCTCCTCTGAAACATCTGTGAGCTCTTGAAGAGAGACCAGGGCCGGCTTCAGTCTGTACTGTCCCCCACCATCCCAAAGAGAGGGGAGGTGGGTCTCCTTGCAGGGCTTGCGTCTACTGCTCCCCCAGTGATGACTCCGTGCTTTTAGATGGTCTGCCCTTCCCGGACACTGACTCTTCTCCTATTGACTTGCCCTTCACAGAGACGTCTCTCTCTCTCTCTCTGTCTTCCCTCCTGAGAAACCTTAGCCCAGTATCTTACTGTTTGTCTGACCTATCTTGATCTTAAAATCCAATGGTTTCCAAATCGTTGGGAATTCTAAGCCTGCCCTTTTTTAGTGTGTGCTGGTTACCTCTGGGTGTTGGTCTGTCCCTGAGGTTGATGAATAACATCTCCAGGGACTAGATAACCTTAGCTCTGCATTTCTGATTAAACAGTTTACTTTTTATCCTAACAATCATTAAAATGGACAGTGCCTGGTGGTGTAGTCTAGTATACAGTACTATCTGCGTGGAAAGCCCAAGAATTACAAGAGGGTAATAGAATCTCAAATTATGTTTTCTCCATACTACTGAGTAGTAACATAGATCTTTTGGGTTTTTGTTATTTCACATGATTTGGCTACGCCTAGAAATGGCCCTCCCTGTTGGAAAACTTTAAGTGTATTGTAAGCGTGTGGTGTGGAAACTTTTTGGAACGGTTAAGAGTCCTTGCAGTCACATTAATCATTGTAAGAAGTAATTCATCTGTGTGGGGCAATGGATGGAAAGCTCTGGTTTAGGGCAGTTCTCTTCCTGTTCCCCCACTTACTGCGCCTGTGGCCTTGGGCAAGTCATTTAGCTTTTCAAGCCTCAGTTTCTTCATTTGTAAAATGAGAACCATGATACCGGCCTTGTCTTCCTGCCAGGATTGCTAATTTAAGGATTAAATAATAAAGGCATGTTTGGAGAATCCAGGCATATTCTGTCAGTATAATGGATTTAGTGCTGCTATTTGATAAGTATTTATAGGACTGGGATCTTGGAAGGAGATCAGTTTTTATGTTTCTCGTATTGTTTCAGTGACCACATAACCTTTATTGAGGAATTGTGTATTCGTTTTCATTCTCGGGTTAAAAGTATTTGCTGTAGTTTTCTTCTAGTCATTGCTTCCCAGACATGTTCCAAAGCTTCATATTGTCATTAGCTGTCCACCTTAAGAATTTTCTCCGATCTCCTTTTCTTCAAATACTAGAATGTTCCAAAAGACACCTTGTGGCTTCCTTCTCTGGACTGTGTTTACCTCACTCAAGTGGCTCGCTCCTGGTGAGCCTTCTTTGTGTGCTTGTGTGAGTCCTGAGAGAAGGGAACAGCTACAGAGCTTTTCATCTGACACTGTTGACAGTTTGAGGAGGCGAATTCTAAGAGAGCCAGAGCCATAGAGCTTCTAGTGAAGTTGTCTCTCCTTTAATAACCTTACTCCGGCAGTCCTAGAAGCATGGATGTGACCACTGGTGATGGTGCCGACAGCACCTCTATGCAGGGTAACTGCTCTCTCCAGCATCCCGAGGCCTGTGGGACATCCTGAAGTCAAATATTGGCATCTGCTTTCAAGCTGGGTTGCTAAGGAAGAATTGGGCATTTTCAGTTCCACAAACTTGTGTGATTGCTTTTGAGTGCACTTAGCTAAGTGACTTAGGTAATATTGCCTCATTGAATTTTATTTTATCCTCCAGGTAACTCATTTAGAATGATGGTAACTTAGTAGTTTAGGTTGGCGACTTGCCTAAGATTCCAAAACCTGGTAAGTAGTGGAACTGAAGTTGTGACTGTTGCTGAGCATTTGAACTGCATTGGTTTCCTCTTCCCGCTAATTGTATACTCTAAGACATTTTGAATGAATAAGATAAATTTTCTTGGGAAAAGTAGGGCATTTCAGATTGCTTTGCTGGAGAATTCTTTAAGAAATTGTTGCCTTTTTGTACTTTTGCTTCTGATGGCTTAATTTCAAATTACTGTTTTTTTCCAAGTGTCTTAACTCCCCTAGGATTCTTGCCAGAACCAAAGAAATATATCATATTAAGGCCATTTTTAAGTGCAGAAAGTAAATTGAGTAAAATATTTTTCAGAGCCTGTGGGTTACAATAAATAAAAAGAAAAGGCTACATAGGAAATAATCTTGATAATGGCCATCTAGTTGTTTATAGTAATGATTGTTCACGTCCAAGATTGAGGCTGTAATTGAGGCTTTATTAATAATGTACAGTTAGTGGTACCCAATTTTATTTTGACTTAGATCGAGGGAGGGGTGTGTGTGTGTGTGTCTGTGTGTGTAATTGAAGGAGTCCAAAGATGTATATAGGATATCCCTGGTGAAAGTCTTAGCTATTTTTGTGTAGCCTGGAAAGATACTGAATGTTACAGTACACCCTAATATGTTATATAAAAGATGATTCTTTCCTTCTCCTGTTGAGAAGTCAATTCCATGGTAAGAAAAACTTCGTCAAGAGTTAAAAGAAAATTCATCCTTAATTCTCAGTTAGCTGTGATTGGACCAGCAATGTGGGCACACTTCTTTCTCTCCTTGCTTCTTCACATCCTCTTTCTCCCTATGTAAACTTTTCTGTGCTTATATTCATTCTTTAAGTCCACCTCTTTTGATGGCTCTTGCTTGGCCTTAATTGAGGGCTGTCCTGAATCGCAGAGTCTAGACCCAGTGGGCAGAGCAGCTCCTGCTCACCTTCCATCCCTGGCAGGTGTTCCTTCTATGTTACAGGCAGTAGCTGTTCACCACCAGAACACTCTAGTGGGTCTTTTACTGCCTGCTTCCAGGGAGTGGACTTACTAAATCATTTTGCTAGAGATTCTAATAATTAATCAACTCATTTGCGTTTCATTCCTCATCTTTTGATTCCTCAATCATTCTGCAGTAAGTTTCCTGGTGTGCTTTGAAATAGGTCAATGGTAGCTGTCGGGCAGGTAAGAAGAAAAGAGAAAGGGGTGTGGTTAGACAGTCTTGTATGAAATTGAGTACTGAAAATATTTAGCCTGCATGAGTGCAAAAACATATTTTTTGATGGTAAAGTTTAACTGTTTTGTTTTCCATTGGATTAAAAAGCTCCCAAATGAACTAGCCACAATAGTGCAAAGGTTACAAGATTTCACAAGATTTTTTCCTAGGGACTAGTGGGTCTCTCGCTCCGTTTAACATGTTCTTGGCACTGAAATTTTAAAGTCCTCTGTTGCAGAGTTAGCAGCAAGGTCCCCCCGGGACCTTCTTAATAATGTTTATTCTGTGCTTTGCCTTGCTTGCAGCAGTCTTTAAAGATCAGTATTGTAATCCTATCAAGTATAAAAGTTTTTACAATATTGATGCCTGTAATATAATTTTACAATTGTAACACACTTGAAAACAATCCGAGATTAAAATATTTTAAAGTAAGTGAATGTTTTACAGGGAAACAAAAGCCATAAAATAAAGACTTTATTATTCACTTTCACATTCTTTTAGTAAGTGAAGCCCTTTCAGGAAAACCCTGACTTGGAAATGAAATCTCTGAACCACCAAATGGGTGTTTTGTTTTCACTCCTCCACAAGAACATGGAAGAAATTCACTGGCCACAGTCACTAACAATATGAGCAAAATGCGATTTGAAATCACATATCTTAAATGCCCACTGTTGTAAAACCCAGTGCTGGATGCTCTCAAATCCCCTAGATACAGCCTCAACTCTCCAGGAGCTTTGGACTGAGATGAGGCCAGAGCACATTTAGAGACAGCACAGCAGCCCATGGGTGTGAAACTGACAAGAGAAACAGACTAGCAAGTACAGTGGAGAGTGGGAGGCCTTCACCAGGGTGGTGGTGGTTACCGAAAAGCTTCAAACAAGGGAAGGCTTACACAGGTAGGGGTAGAGTATTTTAGGTGAGGAAGATGGTATGCGCACATACTTGGGGAGAAACTCAAACGCTTACAGTTGGCTAGAGTGGAGGCTTTATAGAGATGCGGTCAAGTTCAAGTGGCATTTCTCCTACCTGCTGTTTGTTTTCAACGTGGACCAGGCAGCAGAACCATCAGGGAGATCACTGAAAGGATAAGTTGCCCAGGGCCCATCCCAGACTTCTTGGGTTACAATTTTTTTGGTGTGGAGCCCCAAGCTTGATTGTTTTTCAGCAGTTCCCCAGGTGATGGTGAGGTGTGGATCTGAGACCCATGCCCTAGGTAAGAGGAACCAGTGAAGGTGAGCCCAAAGCCCACCCCCTGGGTGGTTTCCAGCAGCTGTGGTCCCTCTCCCTTACCTGGTGTATGTCAGAGCCTGGAAGCAGGGGAGGTATTCTCGCTGCTGCTATTGCCACTTCTGAGCTACTGTTCCTTCTTCTTAGAAAATCTGCCTTCTCTGAAGCACGTGTCATCAGGCTTTGGCCTCTTCCTAATCTCACTCACTCATTCATTAACATCAGTATTGCCTCATTTCTTGTTTTCTCCCTTTCCCTTAATCCTCCTGTTGTTCTCAGAAACATTAGCCTCCATACTATGGTCAAGTCAACATTCAGGCCTCTCAGCTCCTTGGCTTCCTCAGTCCAGCAGACCCTTCTCCCTCTGAGTTCAGCCACACACATGTTCATGGCCACGCCCGGGGCTAATGGTTCCCGAACTCCTTGGGGTCCACCGGACTGTCTCAATGGTCTGCAAGGTCACAGTTGTTTTCTTAATTATACTGAGACATAATTTTTACTGTGTTGATGTTTGCACTGATTGGCAAAAGCAATGGTGACTGAAACTTCTAGCACCTGAGCACCAAACAGTATGAGTGGTTTTTTTCCTTCACTCTCACTTGCAGTAAATAATGCCACTTGCACTTAAGAAATGTTCTTGATGGAGCAGTAAAATATTATTAATTTTATTATATCTCACCCCTTGAGAGCACTTCTTTTTAATATTCCATGTGGTGAAATAGGAAGTATGCACAAAGCACCTCTGCAGAATGAAATACAATGGTTGCTCAAGGAAAAGCGCTGGTGTGGTTGTTTGAATTGTGAGCTGAACTAGCCAATTTTTCTCCATGGAACACTATTTTTTGCTTAAAAGCATGACTAGCGGAAAAACTATGGTTATCAGACTTGGTTATTTGACAGACATTTTCTTGAAAGAAGTCATCCTGCCACTTCAGGAAAATAACTGATTGTACTGGTTACCAATGATGAATATAAGCCTTCAAGTGAAAATCAGAATTTTGGAAAACTTCTATCTACTACCCTGAGCTTGAAAGCTTCCCAGATACTTTAAAGACCTTCCTGATGTGTCAGTTTTTGGAAGATCTGTATAATATAAGGAATGAGTATTTTCCAAATGACTGATAGACAATTTAACAAAATTTTGCATGGATAAAAGGTCCGTCCATTCAAAGTGCAGACAGACCAATGGGTACAATGTTACAGAGTCTAAACTATTCATTGATATGGTTTCAAATTCCTACTGCACCTAACCTTTAGAAAACTAGCACTTGGTGAGGTTTAGTGTAATATTGAAGAATAACATCCATAATTACCTGGAAGGCTTGACGAGCCCTCGGTCCTCTCATGGCCTGGCTTCCCTTCTGACTCAGAGAATGTAGCCTGGACTCCAGAAAACCCCTTGCCCCTCTGTCTCCCTTTCCAATGAACTTGCCTTAACACAGCTCTGACTTGGTAAAATCCAAGTATCTTCCCTCTCAGCACCAGCAGCTGAGTGTCCCTGGCTGACTTCAGCTCTGCTGGTCCTCTCACTGCCGTTCCTATTCCCTGAGAGGCCACATCACCTGCCCTTCTCTCTCCCCTTCCCTTCTACTCTCCACTGCATTGTCCATCCCACCCCACCCACCCCTCTTCTTTCTGCTGCTGGGACCCTGTAGAGTCTTGGTTTTTCTTCTCTGTTTTACAAGGACCTTCTCCTTTGCTCCATCTACAGGGGTTGGAATAGTTCAGGGCTTTGTCCCTGGCTCTCTTCTCTGTGTAGACATTTCCTTTAAGTGATGGCACTAATCCCTTGGCTATAAACACCTGTAAGATGGTGTTTCCTGTCCTGATCTCTCCCATGAGCTCCAGATTCATGGTCCAACCATCTGCCTGGCTTGTCTACTTGGATACCTAAGGGGCATCTTAATAAGCACAAGGGAGAGTTCTTGGTTTCTCATGTCAAAAATTGGCGCCACCATGTACCTTCAGCCTCCCGAATTGTGATTCTTCACATCCACCACCCAAGCTGTGCACATTCTGTGGTCTCTACCTTTCAACCAGCCTCTTCTTACCAGCTCCACTGCCACCACCCTCGTCCACGACACCGCGTTTCTCACTTGGACTGCTGCACATTACCAGTGTCCCTGCTTCCCTTCTTCCTTCCTGTGGTCCATCCCCCATTCATTAGCTTGTATCTTGTTTTAAAGCATAAACTTGTTTAAAGCATAAGTCATGTCACTCCTCTGCTTAAAAATCTGTTGATGACATCTCAGTGCAGTTGGGATAAAAAACCCAATTTCTTTTTGCGAACTCCAGGCAGCCCACAGTCCCTCTCTCCCACTCTACCCTGCCCAACCCGTCCCAGTGAGGTCTCACCAGGCACATTGGTCCTTCTTCCCTCATTAATACCGAGGTTTCATCTCAGAGTCTTTGAATTTGCCGTCACTTCTCCCTTAAGTGCTGTCTGCCTCAGATGTTGTGGTTTAATTCTCAGTCAAATATTAACTTCCTCAGGAAGCTATCCTGACTGCCCTAGCTGAAGCAGGACATCCCCCAGCACCCAACGCCCTGGCATTCTTGAGTGTGTTTTCCTAACTTACTGTCCTCATAGAACCCACGTCCTCTGAGATACAGCTACTTTTGCTGTTGTCCATCTTGCTTTATTTGAGCAGAAGTTCTGAAGGCACGTAGTCTCAGTCACCACTGTATCAGTAGTGCTTGTCTCACAGTGAGAGTGCCTGTAGTGGTGACTGAGACAAGCACTACTGATGGAGTGGTAACTGAGACACATATTTCTGTAGGAAGAAGTCAACTAGCCATGCAGCTGTGATGGGGAAACTGGAACATGATGGCTGCTGCATGGATGCTGCTGTGGTAATTTTTAGTGTTACCTGTAGCCTGGGTTCTTCTTATACTTGTTGGCCTTACAGCTGTTACCCTCCCTTCTTTCTGGGTAGCATTGGAGTGTTAGGACTTAAGTGGAAACTGATACTTTTCTGTTTGCTTTGTTGGGAGCAGAGAGAATATGAATGTCTGAACAGCAGAATCATATTACCTTTGCATTTCTTAGCACCAAGACATTGTACAGAAGTTTGTCTGTTGCTCTTTCATGATGGGAAATTCTGCTAGTTTATCTCCCTCCAGTCTAACCCCGCACTCATTTTTGTTGTTTTTTAGTGTTCAAGTTGTCTTTAATCTTGATAAACTCCTCTAAGCCTTAGATAGTGATATGACATGCATTAATCTCTTGTGTTAATCTCGTTGGAATTTGTTAAAATTGGGTAGCCCATCAGAATTTTTAAAGCCAAGAAGTCACAAAGAAGCAGGAAAAAAAAGGCTTACTGGAAGGCGTGGTCAGTAGTTGAAGGTGTTTGTTTTCTTCTTAAACTTCTCAGTGTAGTTCTTGTGTAGACCATTTGGCAATTTAGATCATTTAGAAGTGTGCTTTCTAGTCGATTTGTCTCAGATTAAAGATTCTCCTGCATGAAGCTGTCTTCTCCAGGTGGCCTTTTGCCTCTGAATATAAGCTGTCTTCTCCAGGTGGCCTTTTGCCTCTGAATATTTGTCTGTTGTGATGTGAAGCAAAGCTTTGAGCAAGTGCTTTCCCCGAATGGAAGTGAGGCTGTGGGGAAAAAATTATACACACACACGTTCATATAATACATACATCTATATCACTGTATAGAATTTCTGGATAACAAGCTCAAATATTTTAATTTCTAAGGCAGATGGTTAATTTATGGCCTTTTAGGTCTTTAAGTATTAACATACTGAGAAGCAGAACTTGAGAATGATTTAAGACTGCTTGACAAATATATTTTTAATCTTTTGGGTTGCATTGTAAATGCTATTTAGGTTACTATTTATAATGTACGTTTATATTTGTCTATCAATGGCTAATCATGAATATTAATAATTATTAAAAGAACTATTGGTTATTATTACTAATGACTAACATTATTCTTTGAAGTCACTATTAGTGCATATTTTAAACATATTTCAACAATTGATGGTTAATATACGTTTGGATTCTAGTGACTAAAACTTGGCTATTTCTGCATAGGTTTGCTATGGATACAGTGAGTCTCATGACCTTTGAGATAAATTATACAACTTGATTTCCTCTAGATTTATCTTAAATACTTTTTGAGAGATTATGGCACCAATGCCTGATATCTTGTGGTACTTGCCTGTGTTTTCTTTTCTGGTGTTTTGCCTCTGTTCCATTTTATAATTAGTGAGGGACGTCACTATCTTTCCTTACAGAGGTCTGTACCTCTTAGATCTAATCTTCTGTTTCATGTAATGTTTTCCTGCATCTGTATCTCATGTGAGGTAAATCACTGTGTCTTTACCTCTCCAGTTTCTCGTAGTACCTTAGACCTTGATTTTCGGATCTGGCACCATTGAGATTCTCAAGGGCTTAAGGCCACCGCTCTTTGAATTTAGATGTTTCTTCAGCTGGCGCTGCATATCAAAGACGATTTTTTCTAGAGCTTGGTTTTCAATAAAAACAATATATAAATAATAGGAAAGGAAGTGGATGTGAAATGGAAGGACTGAAGTCAAGTCCTGATGCTGGAATTTCACAGCCTTGAGCAAATCACTTAACCTTTCATAACCTTTCTGTTCACTCTTTTACCAAATGGAAATGATGATCATACCCACCTCACAGGGTTGTTGTTCCAAGAAAAAAAATTGAAAATGACCTATAAGTACTAGTTTTCACCTCTCTGAGGACTCTACTGTACCAAAAATATGGACTTTTCAAGTTAAAAACTTTAAAAAAAATTAAATTCACATGTAGTTCAAAATATATCAGACTATTGTATTCATTTTTATTTTTACTCATTTTTATTTTTTATTCACTTTTTATTTTTATCTTCATTCACTTTTATATGCATTTTTTAGTTTTATGTATTTTTTTCTATCACTGAAAAATAGTTCTTACCTAGAAGTTTTTGAAGGATGACTGTTTTTGCCCAGTTAATAGGGGGTCCTGAATGAGTACCACCCCCAGGAGCAGTCTTTGAATTTTAATGATTGAAAAGTCCTTAATGTTGATTTTTCTCCTTGACCCTTTCCTCCTTTCTTCCATAAGGGATGGGAGCATCTGGCTGCTAAGAATCTGTACCCACCCTTATGTGAAGCACAGCATCTTCATCCCTAGTGGATTCTCACCGTTCTGACATAGGGCTCACTGTTTTTCTAATTCACTCACTACCATCAAGAATTTATTAAGAACCATCTATGGGTCAGGCTCTGTTCCAGGATCTAGAGATAGTCTTGCCTCTCATGGAGCTGCCATTCAGGTATAGGGAATGTAGGGAAGGGCAACTCACAGATAATTACATATGTTCAGGTGGTGAAAATGCTGAGATAAACAGGGTAGAAGGGGCAGGGAGCACAGTGTTGGTGTATGTGAGGGGTGGTGTGTTAGATAAGTTGGTCAGGGAAGGCCTTTCAGGTAGGATGACATTTGTGTGGAGGGCAGAATGGAGTGAACAGGCTGGCTTTCAGCCCTCCAGGCAGAGAAACAGCAAATGCAAAGGCCCTGTGGTGGGAAAGTGCTTGATATGGATGAAGAAAAAGAAGTTAGTGTGGAGGGAGGGACAGCATGGTAGGAAAGGAAATCAAAGAGGTATCAGGGCCGGAATGAGGTATAGCTTTGAAGCTACTGCCAGTTTGGGGGCTTTCATACTGAGTAGAGGGGAAGCAACTGGAGGGTTTTGTTCAGAGGGGTGGCATGAGACAACTTAGATTTTGGAGGATCTCGCCAGCTGGTGTGTTGAGAACAGATAACAGGGAAGAAGGATGGAAGCAGGGAGATGGGTGAAGAGGCTGTTACGACAGCTGAGAAGGAAGAAAACCATGGCTTCAACCAAGAAGTGGTGACATGTGACCAGAATCTGGACATACATGGAGGGTAGATCTGCCAGAAATCATGGTGGATTGGATGCACAGCCTTGTGGCTTCCCCAAGGTGGCTGGCATAGCGCTCTTCACCTCATTTCTCCCACCCTCCATGGGCATCTTCTCATAGGTGGTCATGTCGGAGTGCAGGAAGGGTGACTAAGTTCTCAGCCTTTCAAGAATTCCTTAGGTGCTTCGAGGATGGCTCAATGCCCAGCAGACAGATTCAAAAAGAAGGTGACACTGACATGACGAATGTTCTTAATTTTAAGCTCATTTTGCACTGCATTTATGGCAAAAGCAACCTTAAAAATGATACCTTAAAAAAAAGTTAATAAAAAAGCCAGCGTAATCTTGAAGGTATTACATAGTATCGGAAGGAAGGATGATCATTCTCATGAAAATCACTTTACAGTTTGAGTAATATCTAGGTTTATTAGTTGGAACCCTGATGGGGGGGGGGAGGGGAGGGCCTGGGAGGAGCAAGACCAGAACTTATTTTTTTTCCTAGCCTGCAATTCTGCTTTCTCAGGATGAATTCCACAGGTATGTTGCAATGGAGTGTTGTTTATATTTGTTGGTATAATTCATATACCATAAAATTTACCCTTTTTTAGCATACAATTCAATTTTTAATAGAGTTGTGCAGCCATCACCATAATCTAATTTTCAATCATTTCTCAAAGATCTTTCATGCCCATTTGCAATCACGCCCTGTTCATGCAGCCAACGGAATGGTTCTGTTATGCTTAGGAATGTCCTAAGTTGAGCAATAGCCACTCATTTTTTAAATATAAAAGATCAAATCTGGAAAATACTGTGTTCATCTATGCTCCAGTTTGAACTCTTTAGGTAATGATAAAATAGGAGCTGTCCTGGAACATAAAGATCATAATATTTTGAGTCACAGACTTCTATAGGAACCTGAAGTGTGAACATATGCCGACACCATCAGCTTGTCCATATTTTTTATAGGGTGCAGGAATGCTGCAGGTGAGTGAGATTGGTTGGTGCGTTTTTAGTGACTTATCAGGGTAGAAGATGCCAGAAGGCTCAAAAGGACTGACTTTCATCAACATTCTAATTTTGTTCTGGGGCTAGTGTATTCAAGTTTATGATTAAGACACAGACTTTTTTAGTACCTGTATTTTTTTTCTGTAACCATTTATATCTCATTTTATTTTGCCACATGCGTCTGGAGTGCCAAAGTCATCCTTCTAAAAGTACACTTTGTGGCACCAGCTCATTTGTTAGTGGATTGAGTGCTTACTAAGTGTCAAGTGTGCAGCCTTTGTTTCCTCTTCTGTGAAATGGGGATCTTCACAATGACCTCATGGGTGGTTATAAAGACAATAAAGTAATGTATGCAAAGCACTTAGTCATGTTAGTAAAGAAATAACTTTGCAGAAATTAGTAGTCATTATTATAATTAATAACCATCACTCCCTCTATAGAACTGTGCCGCAGTTTTCAATTACAGGCAAGATTACGCTCTGGGGCTGCTGTTCGATCCTTCTACATCTCTCTGATGCTCATGGCTCTCTTTCTTACTGCTCCTCCACTTGCTTCTTTTGTGTCCCGTGTCTTCTCTTCCCACATGTAAGAATGTTGATCTCACCGCATCCAGGGAAACAGAAATTTCAAATATTTCAGGGTGCTGGGTGCGTTGGAGGAGGGATCATGCAGCCCAGCATGAAGGTTCTGGAGCTTTCTGGTCTGGGATCAAGCCATGAATGTTTGATGACCACCAAACCACAGAAACTGCCCTGCCACCATCCTCACAGTTCCTCTGGGGACCTAGTTTTCGGATGGGGACCCATTCCAGAAATGCTCCAGAAACCAACTCTGGAGAGTGAATATTGGAGGGGCAGATTTCCTGCTTTTTATTTACGTGCAGTAATTTGGAATTCTGCTTGCACAAATTCATTTGAGATCATCTAAAGATTAAACTTACTGTGTGCTGTCTGCATTTCCCTGTAGCTTCCTTTTTTTTTCCTGTTCTTAATGGGTATAGCATGAGCATGTTTAGAATGATAATGCTGGAAACCTCACCGTAATTAAATACATGTGCTGCTTCAGTTCCACTGAAGTCCCAGGTGGGTTTCTAATCTCTGCTTTACTGCTACATAGGGATTTTTTTTTAAAGACAAAATCAGAAGATACAAATGATTAAAAAAAAAAAAAACTGAGCCAAATACATAATTATACAGTCAAATGCTATGGTGTGATATTGGGCAGCAAAGTCAAATAATGTTTCATAGAAACAGTTTCAGGTTCTCCCGAGTCTGCTCTGACACCCCCATTTGCGATGCTGTGAAATGAAAACATCGTTGACTATGGAACTGAATTTTCGGAATGTGTTCCTATAGCCATATGCCTGGCATTTACCGTTCAATATTATTTAAACTCTGAGCACTCAAAGCTTGCTGATTTTTAATCAGAAGGCATGTTTCCATGGTTCCCTTAGAACATTCACTTTGCTGTAATGAAGGGTTAATTGGTCACTCGACCAAAATTGATTAATAAATTCAGAGCCCTTTTGCATGTCATAATAGTAATAGCTACCATTTTTGAATATTTGCAGTGGGTTGGGCAGAGTGTGGAAAGCTTTATGTAGATTATTTGGCGTCATCCTCCAAAGCCTCTCAGAGGTGTTGTCTCTAGAATATAGGAAGGGAATGAAGGCTTAGTAAGGTGAAGTAACTGTCCCTAGTCACACATGCTATAAATGGCAGCATCTGACTCCAGAGCCCTGTGGCATGAGCGGATGCTCTGTGTTGCTTTGGGTATCTTGAACTATACTTAGTCTAAGAATCAATTGGGGAGTTTAATAGGAAGTTTCCTGGGTGCTGCCCTAACATTAGTAAATTTAGGGGGAGCCCAGGAATCTGCATTTTCAGCAAGCCTCCCGCTGGGACACTGGTGGAGTCTGTCCGGGGACATCTGTGAGAAATACTGCTCTACTGTCCCTAGAGTCCTCTGCATCTTTATCTGCACAGAGGGTGTGAGGGGGACACGGAGCTTCATGATCTAATCTCTGCCTGTGGTGGTGACTGTAATCTCCGCCCAGGGCGGAGAGGACTCGATGTCACAAGGTGAGCTGGAGGACAGAGCCAAGCCCCAGACTGACCTCTTACTCGTAATACCATGTGAAATGGGAAGCCAGTTTTAATAACTCGAAATGTAACTTAAATTCATTGTAAAAGGAGGCAGAATTTGGGCTTAATGAAACATGTTATCCTATGTGTTCTTTTAAGGAGTGTTTATGACTTGTCATAATGAATATTGTTCATAACTTCCTTTTATTGAATGGTATTCTGCAAAAAATGTAGAATTTTCTAGGAAAGTGTGTATTCTAAGTAATGAGGGAAGGAAGAGTAATTTTTCTGTTCTCTAAAATGATCAGATAACACCCTCAAACTAATGGTTCATAAACATTCTTCATCTTTGATTAGTCCATTTCATTCTTCAAACCAGGCATTTTGAATAATTGCCATTATGTGAAAAGGGAATTTAGTTCTTGGGGGATGATCCAGTGGAGTTCGACTCAGATTTATAAAGAGCCATGGCTGAATTACTCATTGTCTTAAATGTTTTGGCCACAAGGAACTTTACTCTAAGACCTCATTTGAATGTCTAATAGTAATAGTAATAGCGGTAGAATTTTATCATAATCTGCTACAAGTCATGAAACTGCAAATGCAGTGTTAGCCTTTCAAAGCTGTTGTAAATTGTCCTTGTAATCACACCCTCCACAAGTCTGAAAGCTTTGTGGTGGTCCTGGACGTTCTGACAGGGAGATTCCAGTCTCTGTGCCTGAACGTGTTTCCCTCTAGGGAGACCTAAAGAGAGTCCAGTCTCTCTTAAGAAGATAGCAGTAAGAGGCCAGGGCCCTCCTGCTCCTGAATCCCAGTCCCTCCTCATGGAGTTCCGTGAACTAGCCCCTAATGTTGAAAGTGCTTGAAAAGGTTGGTCCTTCAGTGGGCTGTCAATAATGGAATGACTAGTACATAACAGGTTCCATCTTGCTGCTCATTGGTGAGCCCAGACAATTTTCTGGCACGTTACATGGTAATAGGGGAGCCACAGCTGGGTATTCCTCATCCTGCACTGAGCTGCCAAGGGGGAGAGGGTGGCACTTGGCAGGTATATTAGTCTGCTCAGGCTGTTATAAGACAGTATCAGGGAATGGGTCGCTTAAACAGCAGACATCTATTTGATCACACTTCTGGAGGCTGGAAGTCCAAGAGGAAGGTTCCGGCATGTTTGCTCTCTTCTGAGGCCGATCTCCTTGGCTTGTAGGTGGCCATCTTGTTCCTTTGTCTTCATATGGTCTTCCCTCTGTGTCTGTGTTTTAATCTCCTCTTCTTATAAGGACACCAGTCATATTGGATTTAACCTTAATGACCTCTTTAAAGATCCTGTCTCCAAACATGGTCACGTTCAAGTAACTGGGAGTTAGGACTTCAACATATGAATTTGTGGGGGA
Organism: Camelus bactrianus; assembly: GCF_048773025.1. Taxonomy (NCBI): domain Eukaryota; kingdom Metazoa; phylum Chordata; class Mammalia; order Artiodactyla; family Camelidae; genus Camelus; species Camelus bactrianus. Next base: position 46,176,794 of record NC_133541.1, read on the forward strand.
TGTAATTCAGCCCATAATAGTGGGAAAACTGTTAGATCCGGAGTGATAGAGACCAAGGGCACTTACTGTAATAGAGAACAGTGCCTTTCAAACTCTTCATGGAACCTGTTGTGTTGATTCCATAAGGCTGGTGACTTTCAGTAGCATACTTCATGAAAGAGTTACTATGAAGATGCAACGGTGTTATTGGCAGTAGCAACAGCTACCATCTGAGTGCCCATAGGTACCAGACCCTTCACTTGATTCTAGTTCTCCCAGGAAGGGGGATGGTGTGGTAGATCCATTTTACAGATGAGAAGACTGAAAAGCAAAAAAAAAAAAAAAAAAAATGAAGCGACATTCCTGATCATGCAACTACTAAGTGGGATGCAAGCTCAGTTCCGCAAAGCCGTTCCCAGCTTTAGTGCACGGCGTGGCCTCTCAGCATGCTTGTGTTTGTTATTTGTAGAAACCGTGTGGAAGATGGAGGACGAGGTTGGTGTCCTGGCTTAACCGCTAAAGTTTGACCAGCTTGGGTCAAACTTAACTCTCTTTGACCTTCTGTTCCCTGGTTGGTGAAGTGGTGTGGGTGTTAATTTATCTCTGTCACCAGACGGCTTAAGGATGAAATGAAAGTGAGAACAGGCCTCTCAAAATCCCAGGAGCCTCTCAGTCCTGATGAACTTTGCTGGTCAAGGCAGAATTGCGTGAGTACTCAAAGAATCTGATACTGGAACCCATCTTACCTAACAGACTCTAGCAAGCCACTTGGACTCTGAGCCTCAGTTCTTTTTCTCTAAAAAGGAAAAGAGTAGTGGCTGGCATGTGGTAACCAATATAGAGTCTTCCAGATTCCTTATCAGGATGCTGTTTGCTATTGGCTTTCTGCTTTGTGTAAACTTGGCCTTCTGTTTATGAGTGGGAAACATTCATTTTCCCCTGGTCATAGTGAGCTGCGCATTTGGCCATCACTAAGGTTTTAGATGGGCTGTCTGTTGCTACCTATTTATTAGCAATTAATCATTTAAACCAACAATAACATCCTAAAAGTTGAGTTTCAGTTGCCATGCATTTCCTTTGACCACAAGTGAATTTATTTCCTGGGGTGGTGGTAGTGTTTCAAAAAAATTTAAATGATCAGAGGGAAAGCACAACATTAAAAAACGCTGACATTTTGAAATAATGAGAAAATGGGATAAATACTAATACGAATTTACCTTGAGAGATAATTATTGGCTGCACAGATAGGAAGTATATCATTTTCTTTACTTGAACTCCAATTACTTTTCAAACTCAGGGTTCCCTTTCTTTTATTCTGTTACTTTTTCCCAAAGGTATCCAAAACATTTTTTGCAGAAATTTTACAGAAATTTTCTGTGAAATTCTTTTCTTTCTTTTTCTGTTAAAATTGTGAATTATTCCACACTTTTAGAAAAGCACCAAGGATATCCCAGGTAATACCCTGATTTAACTGTTTTTCAAGTCTTGGTTCCAGATTTTTAAAACAATTCCCAGTTTTCTGAAGCTTAAAAATCTTTCATTATTCTACCTTCTAGGCATCAGAAAATGTATGTTTGGGGCTTGACTGTGTTACCCTCAGGGATATTGAAGCAACAGAATGGATTTTTAAAGCCAAAATGACATTTATCTAATTCTTTCTCTTTTAGGTTTGATTATTAAACTTATAATCAATTATATGAATTCAGTGAAAACTCAATGAAATTCAAATGAATTTACTGAGATGCAGGTGTACAATGTTGATTTGACATTTGAATTTGATGTTTGAGTGCGACATTAAAACCAGTCTCATATCAGCATATTAATGCAGACACTCATTCACCAGAGGCTAAATGTGGACAAAAAGAATCACCAGAGTGTTTAAAAATCCCGACTTTGTGACTTACTAGCTCTGATTCCTAACTTCACTGAGCCTCTTTTGGCTCTTGGGTGTGTTGCAGTAAAGCGATTTTAAGCTTTAGAAAATGAAGTGTTCTACCAAATTGGGTGTCGTACCGGCATGTGAACTGTGAACACTTTCAACCTCACGGCTGACTAGCCTTTTCAAGCTGTATTATTTTAGTTGCTCTCCATCTAGCTTAATACCCTTGGCTCCAAAAACATAACGGAAGGAACGAGTGCTGGTTTCTGCTGCCTCTCTCCTTCCTTTCCTGAAGCCAGGCCTTGTGGACTTGGTGTGATGCATTCTGCTGTGGCCCTGCTGATCGCACTTCAAGCTTACTTCCTTCTACTTCTCTCTGGGTTCGTTCATCTTAATTATAGGAATGACGTGACGCTCCACTCAGATTCATTCTGATCTTACTTGCCAGAGGAAGCAACGGTGGTTGGTTTTTCCTCAGATGGGGAATTGTTGTGTATTTGTTTTAAACTCTGCTGTGGTCTTTGGTGTTATGTTTGATAATATCTATCAGGTCAGGGTCAAAGTACTGATACTTTTATTCTTCCTTCACTCGGTAAGAACAAAAGAGGACCCCGTGGCAGCGTCTGGACCTTGTTAGGGGGGCAGGGCTTTTCTGTGGTCGTTTTCTTTCCCCTTCATCCTTCTTCCCTAGGCATGAATCCACACTCTCTTGCATCTTCCTTTGCCCAGTGGAATCACTGTAACCTCAACTAAATTCTTACTCTACTTTGGTTAGTATAAAATAATAGACTGCATTTTTTGCGGGAAAAAAAATCTAGGTATAGAGTCTTTTGATTTGCAAAAACATACCATCTTCCTGCTGCTAGAAGCACTGGTTTGTTTTTGTTTGCCAGAGACCTCCTTCTTCCTGTTTCCGTATCAACTCTTTAGGTCTGGTCGGTGGCCTCCTTATCTTTCTTCCTTTCCCTCACTGTGTGAGAACAGCCAAGCTCTGGGATTGCTCCCAGCCAGTGCTTCCGCAAGGGGGACGACTTTTGTGACTCATTTGGATCTAATGATGAAAAAGAAACAAAGAACATTTTCTTTTCCTTGGGGGGGAAAACCTCATCTTGTTGATTTATAGTATTTGGAAAAAAAGTATACGTATTACACGTGACACTTTGATGAATCTTCCTGGAGTACGTATGCCTGTGTAACCAGCAGCTGTATTAAGAGGCTCTTATTCCAGGCACCCCCTCAGCTCCCTTCAAGGCAGTGCTGCTTCCCAGAGATCCCTGCGGTCCTGAGCCCCATCCCTGTGCATTAGTCAGTCCTGCTTTTGAACTGTATGTAATGCCCTCACGCAGTGTGTCCCACTGTGTCTTGCTTCACTTACCAAACACTGTGAGGGTCGCGCTGCTTGTTGTTACGGTAGTTTGCTCTTTCTCATTTCTGTGTAGTATCCCCTTGCATGACTTTCCTGTCGCTCCTGTGACAACTTACCACAAAGTCAGTGGCTTAAAACCCCACGCCTTCATTCTCTGCCAGATCTGCAGGGGAGAGCGTGACATCATTTCCACGGGCCTGAAGTCAAGGTGTGGGCAGGGCTCCTTCCTTCTGTGGGCTCTGAGGGGAGAATCGGTTTCCTTGTTGTGGCCGGCTCTGCTCTGTGGCTTGTGGCCGCTTCCTCCGTCTTCCAAGGACATCACTCCAGTATTTGCTTCCTCTTGACATCACTTCTTTTGTCACCAATCTCCCTATGCCTCCAGCTTATAAGAACACTTGTGATTGTATTCAGAGCCTACCTGAATATTCACCCCATCTCGATTTAATCACCCGTGCAAAATCCTTTTGCCATGTAAGGTAATGTTCAGATTCCAGGGATTAGGATGTGGAATTTGGGGGGTGGGGCAGCATTATTCTCACTGCTGTACCCAAGGTGTGAAGGTACTTCCATTTATTCATTCTGCCATTCATGGACATTTGTGCTGTTTTCAATTTGGAGCTATTATGAATCATGCATCCATGCTTATTCTTACACATGTCTTTTGGTGACCATTAAATTTACACATACACGCACGTATACACACATACACAAAGTCACATTTCCCTTGTGTCTATGTCTAGGAGTTGATCATATGTAGGGCGAGTTCAACTCTAGGACTGAATGCCAAACAGTTTTCATTGCACCAACTCAGACCCCTCCTAGAAGTGTAAGACAGTGCACTTATCTTTTTATGTCTTTTTATAAAGAATAGAGCCATAGTTTGAATCTGGCAGCTTTGCTTCAGAATTTAACTCATTTGATAGACCCTATTTAGACACTTTATATGAACTTCCAAAGTGTGTATGTGTGAGTGGGGTCCTGGGAAACACTACAGGAGAATTGGAGAAATACTGGATCCTGCTGGGAGATTAACTTGGCAGTTGAATACCCCATAATTGAGGACAGTTTATGGTTTCACAGAAAAATTGAGAGGAAGGTACAGAGATTGCTCATATACCCTCTGTCCCTACACATGCACAACCTCCTCTATGTCAACATCCCCCACGAGAGTGGTGCATTTGTCACAACTGGTGAACCTACAGTGACAGATCATAATCACCCATAGTCCATAGTTTACCTAGGATTCACTCTTGGTGCTGTATATTCCATGAGTTTAGATAAAGGTATACAGGGATACATTTACTCTGCCTCACAGATACTGTGTTTTTTTACAGATTGAATGTTTGGAGTATTAGAAAATGCTTTATTGCTAAAAATGGCAATTTCTTTAGAATTCTGTATAAACTTGGTTGATTAAACAACAGCAGGGTTTGAGAAAATTGACTCCAATTTTGAAAGAACCTCTAATGTTGGTAAAATGCTATCAAATAGCTATGCATGCTGCAGAGAAATCCTTCTTAAAAGGAAGAGTCAGTTGATGTGGTAAACTTCATTGTTGTCTTATTTTAAGAAATTGTTGCAGCCACCCCAGCCTTTAGAAACTACCACCCTGTTCAGTCAGCTGCTGTCAACATTGAGTCAAGACTGTCCACCAGCAAAAAAGATTATTACTCACCAAAGGCTCAGACGATGGCTAGCATTTTTTAGCAATAAAATAACTTTAAAATTAAAGTACATATGTTTTTTAAACATAATGTTATTGCATATCTGACAAAGTATAGAGCAAACATAACTTTTGTATGCACTGGGTAACTAAAAAATTGATGTGACTTGCTTTATTGGAATATTTGCTTGATTGCAATGGTCTGAAACTACCTGCAGTACCTCTAAGGTAGCCTGTAATAACATGTATTCATCATTGTAGCATCACACAGCGTATTCTCACTGCCCTAAAAATCCGGTGCTCGACCTATTCATCCCTCCCCTCTAACCTGTGGCAACCATTGACCTTTTTACTGTCTCCATAGTTTTGCCTTTTCGAGAATGTCAGATAGTTTGGATAATACAGTATGTAATATTTTAAGATTGACATTTTCACTTGGTAAGAGGCATTTAAGTTTCCTCCATGTGTTTTCATGGCTTGATAGCTCATTTTTTTTTAGCACTGAGTAATATTCCATTAACTGGATGTACCCTAGGTTATTTATCCATTTAACTACTGAAGGACATCTTGGTCCTTCTACATCTGGCAGTTAGGACTAAGGCTACTAAGAACATCTGTGTATAGGTCTTTGTATATATGTAAGTTTTCAGCTTCGTTGTTATGTTTATAATACCAAGGAGCATGATTGCTGGATTATATAGTAAGAATGTGCTTAGTTTTATAAGAAACTGCCAGACTTTCTTCTGCAATGGCTGTACCGTTTTGTATTCCCACTTGCAGTTCATGAGAATTCCTGTGGTTTCACATCCTTGTTAGCATTTGGTACTGTCAGTATTTTGGATTTTGGCCATACTCATAGGTGTGTAGGGACATCTCATTGTTTCAGTTGTCATTTGCCCGATGATGTCTCATGGGAGCATTGTTGCATATGCTTATTTGCCACTTGTGTATCTTCCTTGGTAAGGTACCTGTTCAGGTATTGGCCCTTTTTTTAAAAATTGGGTTGTTCTATTATTGTTGAGTTTTAAGAGTTCTTAGTGTATTTTGGTTAACAGCTCTTCATAAAATATGTCTTTCATAAATATTTTCTCCCAGTGTGTGGCTTGTCTTCTCATTCTCTTGACATTATCTTTCACAGACAAGAAGTTCTAAATTTTAGTGAAATCCAGCTTATCAATGATTTGCTGTTTTGAATCATGCCTTTGGTGGTGTTTGTAAAGTGATCACCATACTGAAGGTCATCTAGGTTTTCTCCTACATTCTAGTTTTAAATTTTTTTTGTTTTGCATTTAGATCTATGATCCAATGTGAGTAAATTTTTGTAAACAGTAGAAGGTCTGTGTCTAGATTCATTTTCTTGCATGTAGATGTCCAGTTGTTCCAACACTGTCGAAAATACTATTTTTGTTCCATTGTATTGCCTTTGTGCCTTTGGCAAAGATCAGTTGACTGTATTTATGTGGGTCTCTTTCCAGCCACTCTCTTTTGTTCCATTGATCTATTTGTCTGTTTTTTCTTTTGCCACTACCATACTATTTTGATTTCTATGGCTTTGTAGTAAGTCTTCAAGTTGGGTTAATGTCAGCCATTAGACTTTGTTCTTATATTTTAAATGTGTTGGCTATTCTGGGTCTTTTGTCTCTCCATATAAACTTTAGAATCAATTTATCAGTTACACAAAATAACTTGCTGGGATTTTGATTGAGATTGCATTGAATTTATAGATGAAGTTGGGGAGAACTAACATCCTGCCAGTATTAAGTCAGGATGACTTTTGCTGAAAAAGTAAAAAGTTGTTACACTTTTCTTTTAGAAATATGAACTAGGTATGTCTGAGTATTCTCTCCATAATGTAAAGACTGTCTATAGAGAAGTAAAACCCATCAGAAAATGGGTTGAACTTGCTTCTATTTAGTTTTCCTTCAGTGAGGCCTATACTTCTAGGAAAATTGTTTTGTATTACTGTGATCATGAATTTTGACCCAAGGAGCCCAATAAAAAAATAGCCTCTGATTGGGAACAGTATTGGTGGAATTCATCTGAAAGTGTTAGCCGCTGGTGTACTTTTTCTCCATCTGGAGCTTTCCACACATTCTCCCTCTTCTAACTTGTCTCTAAACCAGCCTACAATAGTGGGAGTATCTTGCTTCTTGTTTATTCTTTCTCTTGGTCTGGTTTTATGTTTTCCCTTGTTTATATTGCCTGATGGTCCTCCTTGTGTTGTACCATCACCAAAGATAAGACTCCTTCTTGCTCTGAGCTCACAGCCTACCTGGAAGCTACCCAGCTCTCCTCCTCTAACAGCCCTTTCCCTTTCCTGAGTTATATACTAATCTCCTGTTGGTTGGTGGTCTGGTGGAGAAGGAGGGGCAGGGACTGATGGGGCCATGGGATATGAGTAGGAAAAGCCCAGTGGATATGAGTGGCTAAAATTTAGTTTGGAATTTAAAATAGCCAGTGTATGTTGAACATTCTTTCCATAATTACTTTATCCCCCTGCCTTGGGAAATACTGAGTATCAAGCTAGACATGATACAGAATATATTGCTCAAATAATATTTTAGATTAATAAGTTTGGGGTTAATTGCTTATCCTCTTTAATTTACTTTGCATTTCTTATTCACTTGGATCAAGATCTTCAATAGAATTTTGTTTTTAATTTTATATTTTTTAATGCAAAATTTTCACAATTATGGGAGAAATGGCCTTTTGAGGGAATGTTGTGATGCCTTTATTAGTGGATTACTTGTCAGTATTTGTCTCTCCCTGCAGAAGCTGGTGAGGCTAGTGGAAAATTAGAACTGAGATTCTATTCTGAGGTTGGTGATCTCAGCTTTAGATCTGAATACTTAGAAATGGGGCCTGAACCAAATGGCCTCCTGTCACTTTTTTTTTTGGCAGATCCCCCCCACCCCAGTTTTGGAGATACAATTGACATATGATACTGTCTCAGTTTAGGGTGTACAGTATGATGGTTTAAATCACTTCTTGATGTGGTGTAGTTCTCTCTTGGGGATGATGGTAATCATAATAGCCAATATTATTTCCATGGGCCTGTTAATCTTATGAATGCCATATATATAATATATTCATATTCATTGATCCTCATGATAATCCCATGAGGAAGGCACTTTTGTTATCCTAATTTTACAGCTAGAGATTACCCAGCAAACTGGTAAGTAGAGGAGCCAGGATTCACACTTAGACAGTCTGGTGTCAGGGTCCATGTTCTTAATCCTTCTGGTAGACAGCCTGTCTCTGACTATACAAATGACCTGTCCACGTTGTCCTTAACTTTGATTTCTAGTGTTTCTCAGCTACTAGGATCTACAAGGGAGAGGTCTGCATGAAAGGCACATTTGCAAATCGGCCCAAGGCTGTTTGCAGATTCCATGAGCAGTCAGTTTCTGCCTTTGCCCCTTGTTCACCAAATGATTGGGACCATCTGCCAGGTTCTGGTGTTTTCTCCTCACAGAAAACAAGAATTGAGTTCTGTGACTTTAAAAATCCAGGAAATTATCACCTCACTCCTGTAATAGTAAATACTAGAGAAGATGGACAGAAAAGGGAACCTTGTACGCTGTTGGTGGGAATGTAAATTGGTGCAGCCATTATGGAAAAAAGTATGGAGGATCCTTAACTAAAAACAAAACTACAATATGATCCAGCAGTTCCACTTCTGGGTAGATATCTAGAAAAGATAAAAATCCTAATTTGAAAAGATATATGCACACTGTTTATAGCAGCACTATTTACAGTAGCCAAGACATGGAAGCAACCCAGGTACTCATCAACAGATGAAGGATAAAGATGTGTGTGTAGGGGTGTGTGTATGTGTGTGTATAAAATATACACAATGGAATATTACTCACCCATGAAAAAGAATGAATTTACGTCATTCGCAGCAACATGGATGAATGTAGATAGTATTATGCTTAGTGAAATAAATCAGAGGAAGACAAATACTATATAACTTATATGTGGAATCTAAAAAATATTACAAATGAATGTGTGTGCAAAACAGAAATAGACTCATAGATACAAATAGAAAACTTGTGGTACCAAAGGGGAGTAGAGGGAAGAGTGTGGACAAATTAAGGTATGGGATTAACAGAAGCAGACTACTGTATGTAAAATAGACAAGCAACAAGGATATACTGTATAGCACAGGGAATATACCTAATACTTTGTAATAACCCATAATGGATATAATCTACAAAAATACTGAATCACTATACTGTACATCTGAAACTAACACAGTATGGTAAATCAACTATAATTTTTAAAAAATCGAGGAACTGGATTTAAGAAGGAACTTAAGAAGAGAGCACTAAAGAGCTCTCTTGGTGTGTGAGTGCCTGGCCCAGGCCTGGGTTAAGCCTGTGGCATGGTAGTCAGAGTCACTGTCTCACCTCTCCTCTCTTCTACGTCTTGTCTTGGTCCTTGCATGTCCTTGGCATGCAGGGCATTGCCTTCTGCTGGCAAATCCTATTTGTCCACTGAAAAGTGATTCCTCACCTTCCCTCTGCATTTTCTTAAATCCACTATTTAAATATGATGCCCTAAGCTTTTGGTCATTGCTCCTTCTGTTGATATTCTTACTGCTCTTTTCACCCCTTCTTTAAATTTCACTTCTTAGATGGCACATTCTTGCTTTGCCTCCCATTGAGTGGGAGCCCCTGCTCAAGTGTGGCCAGGGGAGAAGCACTCTGGTTTGGCTGCTGTACTTTGTGTGTGTTGGGGTAAGGGGGTCTTACCTCTGTCTCTACGGGGTTGGTTTTGTCTTGTGCGCCACCAAAGAGTTAGCTTCTCTGTTCTGCATTCTCCTCTTCTGCTAGTATTTGATCTCTTTTCTCTGCCTAAGGACAGGCCTCTGGCGCTGTGGCCTTTGAGGTCAACAAACTTGGGGGTGTCACTTCTGTGGTTGTATGAAAACTCTGCAGGAGGTACTGGGCCATACAGAGTTGTAAGGAAACTATCCAGACCTTTACCTTCCCTAGGCATTCTTTCCTGAAGTGAGTCTGTCCAGGAACACACCTGTACTAATGAGCTGCCTGACTTCAACTCTCTCAAATCTCATCATGGTATATTGTCACCAGAAGTAACCTCCTCTGCTCCCTGGGGTACCAGACAAAGGGACAACCAGTATTGGATATTGGTGTGTTGTGGAGAATGGGACATGAATCAAAGGACACTGAAATTAATCCTTTTGCAAATCAAGTGGCTTCTAAGTTTTTTTGTGTGTGTAAACAAAATTGAAGATGACCCGAAACAGTCTGTCAAGGAATATTGATTATCATATAAAATTATGTTGAATTATTTATGATTTGGGGGGATAAATGTCAGGAGGAGCCCAAAGAATTAAGCACCACTGACAGAGTAAAACCTCTTTCATTCCTGTAAACTTACCTATATGAACAAGGTTTTTTACTTTATATTTCTAATACAAAAAAAAAAATTGCTGCTGAAACAGTTTTTAATTCTAGTAATAAGGAATATTTGTTCATAGATAAATGAACTACTTTGCAAAAATAAACCGTCACAATTCATCTCAATAAGAAATGCATTTCCAATAAAAACCGACTTTTATGCTTGCTTTAATTTTTAATTATCACAAAATTAGGCATTTATTTTGTTAAATGGCATTCTGTTAATAGTTGTAATAATAACTGAACCCAGATGAAGTTTTTAATACTATTAGAACCATTTGAAAGTAAAAAATTTTAACTTTTATAACTTTATGTTACAGAGAAGTACAGTGGTGTGATCAATAAAAACCTATAAAGCAGAGAACTATTACATTAGGACAAAATTACATGGGGGAATGGAAATACAAGTGTAAGGAAAAAAATATCCAAATATGAGAAAGTAAAAGAAAAGGCTGTTTGTGTACTTTAAATATGAATCTTGGAAATTAAATCACTATGGTATTTAGATAACAATGGACACAATGAAAAACTTGAATAAAAGCAGTTTCATTAAAAAATGTCAATATTTACAAGATACTGGAAATTAGATTTTGTGCCACTGTTTAAACCTAGATTGAACAAGCTTAGACGTGTATTTTAAATTGTGTTAGGACATACATAGTTGTTCAGATTTCTTGGGATGAGCTTGGAAGCCCTAAATGTTTGTGGACCACTTCTCTAAGAAACTTGACCTGGGCAAGCTGGGCTCATGACTTCCTTGTTCTGTTTTTCTGGCCTGTCGCCTTGACCTCACTACTCACTGTGGTGGCATCCCAGGGCCAGAACTGATGTCACCTTTATCGATTATATTTTTTCTTCTGTTTTGACTCGGTCACCAGTAAGTCAACATTGACTCAATAATCACATGCCTCCTCGTGTGTTCATCACTGGTCTCACAGATAGAGAGGCGAGAGTTCTTCCTCAGGGAGCTGGGATCTGTAGAGGGAGACTGGCCATCTGATCCTACATGAGGAGCACAAGGCTGGAGGGCAGCAAAGGTGTCCATGGTGCTTTGGACCTTAAAAGGAGGGTTTTCTAGCAGAGTAAGACTTCATCCTAAGTTGAGTCCTAGAGGATGAGACCCAGGATTGGACCACAACTGTTTAGCCAGGTGAGGGAGGATGGAGAAGAAGGATTCACTTCTAGTAAAAATGCTGCTATTAAGATAGAAAGATGGCCATATTCCTGCCCTTCCCTTTTTCCTTCAATGACTTGTTCTATGATCTTTTAAACATCATCTCTTTAAATAATTTTCTGGGCAAAGGACAAAATACTTTTAATAATTTAAAGGTGTAGCTTATGCTCCTATCCATAAAGAAAAGACTGCTTTGGGACTTTTAGTTTTGACTATTTTCTTGCAAATTGTGGGTAAGTAGCATATCCAGTGTATTAGTTTTGACATATGGTTACACCCAGTGCAGCCTCAGTTAAGCTGTCTCTGGAGATTACAAAGGCATAGAGTTAAATTTCCCAAGTTGGAAAAGAGGCTTTAGAAATGAATTTCTTGCTCCACTCTCAGTGACTTCACTCCTATTTCCCTAGGGAGGTTGCTAGGCATTTGATAGATCCCTATGTTAGGAAAATTCTTCCTAGCATTTCAGTCTTCGGTGTTCCCCCCACCCCCCTTACGTTGAGGAGGCTGCTTCTAATTTCCTTTATGTTCATATTTACAAAATGCCTCTAGATGATTATCTCTACCTATTATTATTGGGATAGCCGTCCGGTATTAGCTGTCTTAGTCCCTTCCAGTTATGCAAAGCCCCATTAATTGACTGAAAAAGAGGAGGAGGCCATGCGAGGAATGAGACCAGGCCCGGTTCCCACCACCTCCGCACAGATGTCGGCCTGCCTCCATGCCTGAGCTCTCGCTGGGACATGAGGGACGTCGTTTCAGCTGGGACAGTGTTTTGTTGTTCTTGGCCATTGCACAGTGGCTTACATCCTGTGCGCTTTAAAAAAAAATGTCCTTTTTCTCAAAGGCTCTTTTCAGTGTCTTTGGGGTTTATGTGATGTGACAGAATATATATATATATATATATATATATATTTACATATTTTTATACACACACACACACACACACACACACACACACATTATTTGAAACCAGTGTTTTGTTAGCTTTGCTAAGGAAATAAAGTGTAAGTGAAATGAAAGGAGCCATACTGGAAGGTATTTTTTTAAGCACCCCTAAAGCTTTGCTTTAAGTACGGATTATTTAAGTATAATGTTGTCGTCTTCATTAAATCGGACACCTGGCCTCTTCTGCCTGCTGGTATTTTGTTCGTTTATAGGAGCTTTTCTTAGTGAAGTTTCTTTTGGTATCTTCCAAACCAGGGCCCCCTGAGGGCCTGGACCCAGTTCAAGCCGCAGGCACGGGCACAGGCTGGCAAGAGTGAGTGTGATGGGCTCAGAGTGCGCAGGCGCTGCCTCGGGGCCCCGGCTCCCGCAGCGTCACATGGCACAAACATGGCCACCGGGTGGCTATTAACCTGAGGACAGGGTTACCGGCTTGCTGGTCAACCTTGAAGATACCTGTTACAGGGTTATTTGTGTTCGAAACTGATACGATTGAATTGTTTCAAGAAATATCATTGTTTGAGCTTTTTGCTAATTCCTAGTTTCCCCAGGTTTACCAGGATTGTGCCCTGTTGCTGTCATGCTTTGCTTTCCTCCATCTTCCTACTCCTATGTATCCTGCTTTTGAGATCTCATTCCCTCTTGGTTACTTTCTACACTATTCAGTTTCTCTTCCTTGCCTCCTGCTGGACTTCCCGTTGAGTTCTTCAATAAAGCTCTGCATTTTGAAAGAGTTACCTTGCGTCATGCTTTGTTATACCTTTGTATAGTTAGTCACATCTGGCTCTGAGCTCCCTCTCCTTTTGGTCTTTAACAACACATACAGTTATATCCTGGCGTTTTCTAAGAAACATCCATTTCCTGACTCCTTGGGAGGAGAACCAGTGGAATGTTCAAGTACAGAATGGTTCAGGTGCCTTAATGGAAGTGAAGCACTTGTGTTTGGAAATTATTTTCCTTTGAGAAGCTGAGTCCACCTACTGTGGATGGCATGAGGTTGCCTTGCATTTGGACCAACCATTACTAGGATGGCACCGCCTTGCTTGCTTACTTTTGCTTGACAATTTTAAAAGCTTTCTCAAACCTCAGGAGTTGCAAGTGAGGATGTAACTAATCCTTTTTGAGGAAATATAAACTAACTAATTTGATTCCTAATGAGCTTTCTTCCCAATGGGGAATCACAGTGAAATAAAGCTAGGAAGGAAGACAAGCGTTTTTTAAAGTTCTCTTTCCCTCCTGAAGCTGAGAATTTCCTATTGATAAACTATAAGCTGAACAAACACTAAGACCAGATGTTTAGTGGGTTATACATTATCCTGAATTATTTACAAACTGAGATGAAATAAAGTGTTCTTGCTTCACTGTTCAGTGTTTTACAGGTTTGCTTTTCTTAATTCACAGAAATTTCACAAGATCTACTACATTGTTAAAACAAAGTGCAATTAAAACAGACTTTTTTTCCCCTAAAAGTATTTGTGTTTTGTGTTATATTTCAAAAAGGTTGTGGTCAGCCTACCTGATTTATGCTCAAGTGTTTTTAAGCTTTGGCCATCCTCACTGGACCATTACCTCCTGTGAAGACAGAGAAGAGTTACCCTTATATACAGATGTTAAATATCAGTGGTAGGAACAGACATTCTTGTTTTAATGTATTACTATTGCTGCTACTATTGCAACTACTATTTATTGAGCCCTTATTATATGTTTCTGAGGTTCATGGGAAGCCCTTTGGTAGTTCATTGTGAAATAGGATCTCAAATGATGATTAGTGATAGATATTGTAAGTTTAGTAAAGTTTTTTTATCAGGAATGACTTTTTTGAATTTATTTCAAATGCAGTTTTGGCCTCTTAGAGTATGATCGCATTATAGCTGTATGTGACTTGAGAATTATTTTAGAATTTTTGATATATTTATAAACAAAATGGTTTTATATTTCTTATACTATTTTTTAAAGTTTTGATGTCAAGGTTATGCTGGGTTTTAGAAAACAAAATGTGAAACTTGGGGGGTGTTTTTCTTCCCTGTACCGTGTAACATTTTAAATAGCATAGAAATTCTGTCTCTTAAAGCTTTGCTTTTGCTCCCTTGTAAAATCATTGTCAACACTGTTTATTTCTGTATAGTTATTGAATCATTCAGAGTCTCCTTTGAGTTAATTTTGGTAATTTATACTTTCTTAGGAATCATTATTTTCATCTAGTGTTTCAAACTTTTAGCATAAAATTTTATATATTCTTTTCAACTTGTGTTAAATCTCCTTTGTCTCTTTGGCTATATCCATTTTCCTATTTCCAATGTTGTGTAATTGTATTTTTCCTCTTTCTTGATGAGCTTTGCAAGAGCTTTATATATTTTATTCATCTTTTTAAAGAACCAGCTGTTCTACTGTTTATATTCTAATCCCGTAATTTCTGTGTTTATCTTTTTAATGATTCTTTAGCTTCTTTTAGGTTTATTTGATTTTTTTAAAGCTTGAGTTGAATAATTTAATTAAAAATGTTTTTCTTGTTTAGTAATGACATACCTTTTTTAAGGTGGCATTTTCTGATCTCTCTCCTCCAACCTTACACCTCTCCTTACATCTTCACTCTTAGCTGGTGAACTTAATCCCTATATTGGTGAGAAAACTGATAGTCAGAAGAGAGATTCCAGAGACTCCCCCACCCATCTCCCCACCCAGCATCTCCACTACTGTCCTCTCTCTTTCTTGTTGAATAGGTAACAATCCATGCTAGTCATAGAAGAGTCATAGTTAACTATTCAGGCTCCTGTCTAAAGCCAGTCCCTCTGTAAATGCTCCCATCTTGTCTCCTCTCACCCAGTCAAAAGAAGCCACCCCACAGAATGTGGGGATATCGGAGAGATCTTGTTTGAGGATATACTCTTTTAACTTATAGATAAATAAGTTCTAGAATCTAATTCACAGCATAGAGATTATAGTCCACAAGACTATGTTACAAACTTCAAAGTTGCTAAGAGACTAGATCTTAATTATCGTTACCACACACACACACACAAATACACACACACATACACACAAAAAACTCCAGAGAAATGATAATTATGTGTCAGGATAGAGGTGTTGGCTAATGCTATTGTGGTAATCATACTGCAGTATATAAATGAATTAAATGAACACAATGTATACTTTAGATGTACAAAAAGTTACATGTCAATTTTATTTCATATAAAAAGGAAAGAAACCACTCCAGCGATTCTTCCATTTCCCTCTTACCTCAGATATTGCCTTTCCTGGTGTCGTCACACATTATGCTGTTAAAGCTCCATCTTCCATAAACCTTCTCTTGTCCTTGCTTTCCACCAGGTACCCACATTTTCATTGTTCTACTGGACAAACTCCTCCCAAGAGTTATTTCTATGCACTGTCTCAAATTCATGTTTCCCCAGTCTCTCTTGAACTCAACCTATCAGGCTTTGATCCCCTCACTCCATGGAGACTACTCTTGTCAGGGTTATCGATGGCCTCCATTGGTCACCTAACTACACTGGTCAGTTCTCAGACCTCACGTATAATGGTTAGTCTTTTCTCTCTTGTCAGTACGATTCTCATTTGGTCTCCAGGGCACCTCAAACTCTTGGTTGTCTTCCTATGTCACTGGTTGCTCCTTTTCACTGTCCTTTGCTGGTTCCTCCTTTTTTCCCCTGACCTTTTAATGTTGGTATGTCCCAGAGTGTGCTCTTGGCCTCCTCTCTTGGCTGTTTTGACTCTCTCCTTTGTGATCTTACCCAGCATGCTGGCTACCATCTTGGTATCTCCAGCTTGATATCTCTGGCCCTCATGTTTCCAACAATATCCAGATGAGCATATCTAGCTGCCTACTTGATATGTCACTCTACTTGAATGACTAATAGACATCACTAACAGAATATGTCTCAAACTGAATTTTTCATCTGCTTCCCAATCCTGTTCAACAAGTCTTCTCCATCTCAGTAAATGGCGGCTTCAT
This sequence comes from Camelus bactrianus, assembly GCF_048773025.1. Classification (NCBI taxonomy): domain Eukaryota; kingdom Metazoa; phylum Chordata; class Mammalia; order Artiodactyla; family Camelidae; genus Camelus; species Camelus bactrianus. The sequence continues at coordinate 46,193,196 of NC_133541.1, forward strand.
CTTTCTCATTGCTCAGGCTATGTTGAAGTCACTCTTCAGGTTTGATTCTCTCTCGTGCCAAATCCAGGAAAAATTCTCTTGGTTTTACCTTCAAACACAGCCAGAATCTGTTTACTTCTCACCTTCACTATTGCTACTACCCAGGCCTGAGTCACTGCTGTCTCTCATTGTAAGTACCTCCGTAGTCTCCAAAATGGTCTCCCTGTGCTCACTGTGCTCTGTGCCCAAAAGAGCAGCCAGAGTGATCGTTTCAAACTGTCAGCCAGATCAGCCCACTTTTCTGCCCTGGACTCTGCAGTCAGTCCACATTGTACTCAGGATCAAAGCCAAAGTCCTTACACATAACTTGGCCAGCTACTTCTCAGACCTTTCCAACTCCTACTTTTCCCTCCCTCGCTCCACCCCAACCGGGCGGCTTCCTTCCTGGTGTTTGGGTGTGCCAGACATGCTGTTGCCTCAGTGCCTCTGCTGTTTCAAGCCTCTGTCTAGAGATTCTTCCCCTAGATATCCGGAAGGTGGATTCCCTCAATCCCTTTGAGTCTTTATCAGATGTCATCTTCTCCTGGAGGCTCACACTGACCTCCCTATTTAAAACTGTAGCCCCTCCCATCCATTCCCAACTCCCTTCACCACATGCTAATTTTTTGCTTCCACAGTGCTTTTAATTGTCTACCAAATTATTTAACTTACTGTATTTGTTGTCTGCCTCCCTCATTCAAATGTAAATTCCAGGAGGGCAGAGATGTTTGTCTTTGTTTTTTTCCACTCATGTGTCCGAAGCACATAGAAAGAACAGTGCTTGGCACGTTGAGGGAACTCAATGCGTGTATGTCAGATGAATGGGGAATGAAGGCTGTAATTTGCCTGTGAGAAATGTTGGCTGCAGCCCATAGCTTTTGATGTTCAACATACTCATTGTCCTTAGTTTCGAAATAGTTTTCTGGGATTTGCAGTCTCTTTCTGAATGGAGAGAGATGACTAGTGAGGGAGGCAGCCATATTTGGAGACACAAGGGAGGCATATTCAGGGGGCAGTGCCCTCCTTACTCCCCAGATCAGTGTCACAGGTGGAGAAAGAGACAGCTGCTGAATATCTTAGTTGAAAATGTATGTGCCTGAGTCAGGGAAGTGGTAGAAAACTTACAAAGCAATCTCCCACCTTTTAAAATAAAATCTATTAATGAAATGAAGTAAGGATCTGCTGTGAGCCGAACATCGTGTATTTCTGTCTTGTCATTACAGTAGGTCCTTGCTGGGTTCTGGCTGTAGTTTGTGTTTTCAGCAGGCTTGGGTTTTGGAGGTACTATGAATATTCACTCTTTTCAAAATCTTCAGTGACATTTTAGTGAGAAGTTGGGAGAGGCAGCACCAGGAACTTAGATGGACACCATTTTTAATCAAAAATCTCTTCTTTACAGGTGTGAGTTCGTGGAAACCTTTGTCCTGAACGTTGATCATTTTGAAGTCCTGAGAGGTTCTTCTTCCTATTCGTTTTTCACGTGATCTTTCTTAAACACAATGATGTCTGTTTTAGAATTCTTGACTCTAGGTCTCCTATTAAGCCTGCTTTGTTAAGTGGCCTGAGAAATAGCCCAGAAGCAAGTATGTTTCCCTGTTGTAGAGCTGGTAGTGCTGTGGACCAGAATTGCTAAAAGGAGCTTCAGTCGTGGCATAGCTGACCATGTCCTTTCAGAGGACTTCCTTCTGCAATGCTTGAAAAATAATGTAGAACCTTAGTGATAAGACAATTGCTAATTATTTTTCATTTTTGACATCTCAGGGAGGTGGAAACAATTTGATGAATAAAGGGGGATTACTTATTCCCTTTTGCAAAATTTGAGCTTTCTTTGTGGCTGTCGAGAAAAATGGGAATCTTCAGAGTTGATGCTTGTGCGCTTTTCCCAGCAATGATCTCAAACTGATCCTTTTATTTTCCTTTTTAATCAGAGTATTACAGAACATTTTTCCACTTAACTACATCATTTAAGAGGAAAAGATCAAGTTACTTAAAACCAAATCACATTTTTATTAAAACATGATGCCTCATGAAGCCGACTTCTCTTAGTTTGTCTCGTATTTTTAAGAAATACTTTAGGCAGAACATTCAGTGATGGTGAAATTTATACCAGGCATATTCTCCCCTAAGCAGTCTCTGGAACACCTCCCCACTTCTCCCTTTGCCAAATACGTGGCCAGGATATTTCTGGGGACGGTGGATGGAAGGGGAACAAGGGAGATATTTTGAAAGTTTGACTCAAGGATATAAAATAGGAAATTGTCACTTTTAGTGGAATTATTCTCTTTTTATTTCCAAGCAAATACGGAGCTTCCACACTGGCCCACTTTACTAAGGTATTAATTTTCCACTTGGCAGAGGACGGCGATCTTATTCATTCCTTTGACTTTCCTTTAACAACAGTTGTATCATTACTCTTGAGATGTTGGTTGTAAGTTGTTGATTTAAAAATACACTTACCAGGTGTGGAGTACAGAAATACAGGACAAGGTTTTGTGTATTGTACGGTCTCCCTGGTTAACCAAAATTTCATGGTGGATGCCAGTTTAAATTCAAATCCAGTAAAGTCCCCAACCAGGTGGAATTCTGACTGCTAGTGGATTATAAATGTGGTTTTGGGTCTTTCTTGCCCTAACTTAGAAACTGGAGAGTCTATTTATGTATTATTAAAGGTAGAACGCTTTCAAATAGTGTTATCTTATATGGTCCCTCTGTGGGCTATAACCATCCTTTTATTTTCTCTTTAAATGTCCTATTTTTTCTTTTGGAAAACACTCAAAATTGGTTGTTTCCTTATTTTCCACCTAAGATGGCCTTGCTCTTAATGAAATATTATGTCATTTTTAAGAAATGCTGTTATTTTTCTGGTCATAGGATTATACTGTTTTTTTTTTTTTCATTTTAAATTTCTGCCAGTTGTGTTTAGTTTATATCTTAAGGATGAAGTGATACACCTTTCTTATTAGACCATCTATATTAATCTTTTATTTGATCCAAAGGAATATTTTTTAAATGGTTTCATATTTCTTTCTTAGTTTCAAGTATTGTTCACAAATCTGGATTTCAACAGAAATTGCTTAGTACATGTGTGAGATTTAGTTTTAAGCTTCAAGAACATATGCATATTTTATCATTCTCCTTACATTCTTAATCTGATTTTCAAAATGATTATAAATATTGGATGTGCCCATGACTTATTACCAAGTAAGATCCTCCTTTCCCCCAAAAGAATACAATGCCTGATGATTCATTTGCTTCAAATGCCTTCAGAACTTTAATGGTTTTATTATCAACAAATAAGAAAGGCAAAAATATGGGTATTAAAAACTCTTAACCTTTATATCTTCATGAGAAATGAAGGAATCTCTATATAGTATTGACATTGCTCATTGAAACCAAGATCCAAGATCCCTAAATATTTCTTAGATGGTTTGCCCATTATCTAGGTATAATATTCTGAAAGGTCTGCTCTCCTTTTGGTCTACTAACTGGTCTGTCTAGCCTTATATTTCTTTGTGTCCTTGTATCTACTAAAAGGAGAAGAGTATGAGCCAAAAAATAGAAAGCATCATACGTGCATTTCTATTTTCACCTTTTAAAATGCAGACATTTATTGTGTACCAACTCTGCAGTCGGCAGAATGATCAGTGCTAGGGACTCGAATTTGTAATATCTGATCTTGATGGTATTCGTTCATTTATTCCTTAAACAGGTATTTATTGAGAGCACATTATGTGTCAGGCACTGAAACACGGTGGTAATAAAACAAAGACTGCTATTCCTACTTGAAGAAACAGACATTAAACAAGGTATTAAGTTACAAATATGTATACATGGGTCTAACATTGCGTGTGTATATGCATATATGTAATATGTATACATACAGTTCACACACACATACACATGCATGCACAAGCTAGTGGTAAGTGATAAAGAAAAGAAGCCAATGGAGTGAGCCGGGAAAGAGAATGGGAAGGCAATCATAGGTTAAAAATTTATATAAGGTGATCAGGAAAGGCTGAGAATGTCCCACTAAGAAGGTAACATTTGAGTAAAGACCTGGAGGAAGTGGATAAAAACTTTCTTGCCCAATTGAAGAGAGGCACATAGGAAATCAATTTTTGTGGGGTAGATACAGATTTTGCTGGGAACCCAGAGCAGATTCACCTACCCACATTCCAAGTTTCCAGATAGGCTGTCAGCCTGGGTCTCAGAGGAAGAGCATAGCAGAGGGACAGGTGAGAGCTGGCTGCGTTACACAGGACGTGGTGGATGCTTGGGAGTTCCTGGGGAGCGTTGGTTTGGCTCTGTGGGCACTGACGGGCTGTAAGGGAGAGATTGGCAGGGTCAGATCTGCATTTTGAATAGACCATTCTGGCATAGGGGTGGAGGTTGATTTAAGGGGACATAATGGAGATCGGTTTGGAGGCTTTTCTAGTGGCTCTTGTGAGAGGTGTTGGCCTCATCTAGGAAGTGGTGTGAGGGAGCAGGGGTTGGGAGGATGTAGAGGTCAGGATACATTTAGGAAGTAATCGCAGCAGAACTTGGTGGTTGCACGTGAGGGGTAAAGGCAAGAGGAGTCAAGTAAGCTTTCTAACCTACAGTAAGAAATACATTTTATATCACAATTTAGTACTCATCCTAAAAATACACAGCTAACTGATTATAGACTATGTTGCCAAAGCAAAGGTAGATAGAACAGTTTTTTACCCTACTGGAGCAATACTCTGATATTTTCTATTTCATTCCATTGTGATTTCTTGGAAGTTCTAGCCTTGACTTGCTAAATGGATTCTACTGATGGATCATGATCCACAGAGTGGAAAACACCTGCCCAGGTCTCTTCAGGTTATCTTCTAATGGACAGGATGTCCCCCTCAGAGTTCTTTGTGGTCTCGTGTCTCTAGACACCTCCCACTCAGTGGAGGGAGTAGAGGGAGAAGGCAGTAAGGCTATTGTCTCCAAGGGCAAGACACTATGGAGACATTTCCACTGAGGAAATAACATGCTAAGGCAATCAGTGACCTCTCAGTAGGACACACAAGACATCACTGCTGGTTGCCTAGATAACGTATCTCTGCTGAGCAGGTAGTTAGTTGTGCTAGAAACATTGTGTGGGTTTTTATTGAGTGGTGGAGAGTTGGGAGGGAGAAAGATGTCATCTTTCTTTTCCTTTTGTCCTTGCTGTTAAATGCCTGTCTTCATTATGTGTAGAATGGCAGGACTTTGGGTCCATCACTTGTGCTGTTTGCCTCTGGGACTCTGGGTTGGGCCCATGTTGGAAACTATTATGGTTTTCTCTGACCAAGTAACTCAGGTTTTTCAGTTATAAAATGGGGGATAATACCACCTACCTGGTTGATTTTTTTTTTCATGAAGATTAAGTGAGCTAACATGTAGACAGTACAGTGAAGTACAGGAAACATTTTAAATAAATGGCCTCTGTTATTTTCTCTTTTTTTTTTTTAACATTTTTTATTGATTTATAATCATTTTACAATGTTGTGTCAAATTCCAGTGTAGAGCACAATTTTTCAGTTATACACGAACATATATATATTCATTGTCACATTTTTTTCTCTGTGATCTACCATAAGATCTTGTATATATTTCCCTGTGCTATACAGTATAATCTTGTTTATCTGTTCTACAATTTTGAAATCCCAGTCTATCTCTTCCCACCCCCGCCCCTTTGGCAACCACAAGTTTGTATTCTATGTCTGTGAGTCTATTTCTGTTTTGTATTTATGCTTTGGTTTTTTTGTTTGTTTGTTTGTTTTTTTAGATTCCACATATGAGCGATCTCATATGGTATTTTTCTTTCTCTTTCTGGCTTGCTTCACTTAGAATGACATTCTCCAGGAGCATCCATGTTGCTGCAAATGGCATTATGTTGTTGGTTTTTATGGCTGAGTAGTATTTCATTGTATAAATATACCACATCTTCTTTATCCAGTCATCTGTTGATGGACATTTAGGCTATTTCCATGTCTTGGCCATTGTAAATAATGCTGCTATGAACATTGGAGTGCAGGTGTCATCCTGAAGTAGGGTTCCTTCTGGATATATGCCCAGGAGTGGGATTCCTGGGTCATATGGTAAGTCTATTCCTAGTCTTTTGAGGAAAGTCCATACTGTTTTCCAAAGTGGCTGCACCAAACTGCATTCCCACCAGCAGTGAAGGAGGGTTCCCTTTTCTCCACAGCCTCTCCAGCATTTGTCATTTGTGGATTTTTGAATGATGGCCATCCTGACTGGTGTGAGGTGATACCTCATTGTAGTTTAAATAAATGGCCTCTGTTATTTTCTTCATGTAACTAAAGTATTATTGACGTTAGATTAGTTGGGTCATTTTAGTTAGGACTAGGGAAGATGTGGGACCTGAGTTTCATATATAGAATAAGCTGAAAATCAAAGTTCTTCTGTTGGTGTGTGCTGAAACTTTGAACAGAGGATAAATTTCCATGAAAAAAATGTGCTTGAATTCAGAAAGGTAAGATATCAAAGTACATCCAAATTGAGATAGTTCTCTAGGTGGCTTCTGAGGGACCTTGGTTCTTTGGAATAGCACACTCTGAATTTGCCTGGAGTGAACAAAGCTTTTAAACACTCTAAATTACATGTAAATGTATATATAATCTTGAATATTTCAGTATCTTTGCTCTAGTCCTTTGCATGGTAGGTTTCTGGTGCATTTCTGATAACTAAGCCTAAGTTTTTTTTAATATGAGATGCCTTTGAATGATGGAAAAGTCATGACTATAAGAAATCTGATTTCTGTTGGATAGTGAACAAGTTTAGCTCAAAGATATCATTGGTCGGAGTCTATGGAAATAGGCAACAGAGAACACCTCTATCACAAGAATTTTACTGGGGTCAATTTTCACTTTCCCTTTAAGTACAAGAAAACAGGCTGAAGGAATTTCAGTTTCTTTTGGAAGGGGTTAGTGAAATGCTCCTTGACAAAAAAGTCATGATGGCTGTCTTTATACTAGTAGGTGCTAAATGTAACTTTCTGAAGAAATATCACCCAGAGCCCAGTATTTAGGTCTGGTGGAGGTATTTGTAGGGTAAGCTAAGAAAGGAAGAGGGAGAGGGGAATGCTCAATCTGCCGTGGTTCCTGGCTTTCCTTGTGTACTATTTGCTTTTTGGTTGTTTTTGCTCTGTCTGTTTTGTAAACACAATACTACATTTCCAGTGAAGTTAATTGAAGCAAAAACATATTTAGCTGTTACATTTGCTTTTTGGAAAAAAAGAGAGAAGCGGACCAGCACTTAATTGACCCATTTAATATAGGAAGGATAAGATAAATGTGTGTTTTATTCGAGTGAGGACAATGATCATGCAATAAGGGGTATTTAGTTATGGGTTTTGTCCTGTAATCTGAGTAAGAACAGTATGGGTTTCATTGATGCTGGGCTTTGAAGCTGGGGCGGGGGTGTGCCTGGGAAGTGATAAAGTATGTTAGAAATCTGGTCTTTGAGTATGCACATGTGTTAATTTAAATTACAAGTGAAATATATGAAGGGCTTTATTTACGTGAAATTAAAGAAATGATGGTGCTGATTAGCTCTGTTCCTTGGAATTCTACTCATGTAAGCTGTGTGGTCCACATTTTGCTTGTGTCCTGCATGCCCAAGCATTTGGTCTGAAGACAGCGTTCTTTTTTCTTAATGAAATGTATATTAACTATGCAAGCCCTTCATAGAGCAGTGTTTTAATCATCCTCTATTGATTTATACATCACTTCAATGCTGCACATTGAGGGCCTGTTATTCTGCTTTTCTCGGATTCTCATTTTTTTGCCCCGATGTGCATCATGCTTTGGGAATCTCCTAAAATTTTTTTCCCCTGTGGGAAGCAGTTGTGATGAGGAAGCCACGAAAGGCCAGCTGTGTTGTTGCTTTCTCTTGGCTTCCTGAGGTGCAGAGCACAAATCGTGGGCTTAGAGACATGTTGTCATTGTCCATAACTGATAATGGGTATCTGAACTTACTTAAAATTAATAAATGCTGAGTGTCCAGCTTTGGCATGAGCCTGAATGATTTATTGCCAGCTGCTGATGCCAAGAGGATGTTTTGCATTTACCAAAGGAGTGGGGCTCTATCAGTGGTGCCTGAATTTCCTTCCAGGGGCCCTTTTGAGGCAGGGCCGTGAGCAGCTTTATGAATGGCGGTAGTTCTTTGAACCTTGGCTTGTTGTTCCAAGCTGGCCAGTACAAATAGGAATATTTTATTTTATTTTCCTATTGTTTTAATGTTAATTTGAGTGAGAGGAAATGGAGATCTGGTTGGTATGGATAAAGGATGCCTGCATGGACTTGAATAAATAAATCGAATCCCTTGCCTTCCACCTGCAACTTTTAGAATCTCATTTGGATTGAAAGACTAGAGCTGGATTTTACGCAGGAAGAAAACTCTGCTCTCTTCATTATTATTCATGGTCAGATCCCTGAATCTCCTCCCTGAAGAGATGTATTCTTCCCAGCAAATTAAAACATCCTTTTTTCTAGAGGCCAAATGATGATGGTGTCAACTATTGATGAAGATGAATAGGTAATTCTTTTCTCAATTTATACATTCCTTTCCCCCCCTCACTGTTCAGGATGGGGTTTACGCATTGAAACCAAGATCCAATATTTCATTTCCTCCCTTCTCTGCAGGTTGTATGCCTTGTGTTAATCTTCTGGTTAGGTAATGGAGGAAAATATTTGAAAATGTGAATAGCTCATTATAAGGGCATTTGACACAGGCATATTTGCTGATGACGGATTGCCGATCGCTGGTAATTTAAAGGGATTCTGAACAGTAGTTAAGGTAAAGCATTTTTCTCGCATTAATCAGTTAAGATCAAGGTAGCTTAAATTACAGATATCTGTCAAAGTCTCTAAGTAAAATGTAGATTTTAGAAGCTGGTTATCAGATGAATGTCCATTGTCTTATGCTTATCTACTGTATATTTCCCCTGCTTAATCAAATTCTCATGAAAGAAGCCATTGGTTAACAATAGGCCATTTTACTCTATGTACCCGTATACATTCTCAAAAAGGAAAAAGTACTTTAAAACGTGGTAGAAAATGAAAACTGGGACTAGAAGGGAATATTGACTTTGAAGAGTTTCAAGATATTGGCAATAGAAACACGTCAAATTTTAATCTAAACAGGCAACGCAACTTTAAGCAAGTACGTCTTTAGCAGTGTGACCTAGTTACACGTACTCCTTAAAAGAGGCATTAACCCACCTCTGAAAATGATGTGGTTATGTGTTCATTTATGGAAAAACATCATGGTTGCGCCCCAGGTGAGAGAGTGTTGTTGAGAGGCATTTTGGAGCTTCCAAAGAGATGCCTGAATGCATAATAACACTTCAGTTTGATCATGACTTGCTTTATGATAAAGCAGCATTGGGCGCAGCTTAGCAATATCCAAAGATCAGAACAGCTGTTATCTGCGGAACCACTGGGGTGTATCTGTCAGACGTTTGCATATAGAACAAGGTGTTTCAGTTAATGTGTCATGATAGTTTAATTACATCACCTTTCTTGGGAATTTGCTTGATTCCTGGTCCAAGAGCATCCAGCGAGATGGCATCCTCTCAATTTCTCTTCCTTTAACAGCTTTCACTCCTGTTACTGTTGGGTTAGGTTATATCTGCTTATTTCTAAAATACACATAGAAATAAATAAGTTGTGTGTATATGTACAAATTTTTTTTCTGTCCCTCTCCACTAAATCCCTGAAAGCTGAAATATTTTAGTATTTCAGCACTCGTTCTCTGCAGAGAGTATACAGCTGTTAGGAGCTCAGTAAGTATTGTCATTGGCTGGTAAGGAGGGATAATCCACAAACCTTCCACTGGCTGGCTCTCCAGAGCCACTTGAGTCTCAGATGGAGTCCAGGGTATTTGGGGCTGTCCTGTGGAAAGTGGGACCATTTCCCCATTGCTCTCAGAATGCTTAATCTTAACTGTTTTCTCCCTCCTTTGTATCAGTTTACATTCCTGTATAAATAGGAGTGCTTAGCTGAAAATAGTTCATCTCTGAATCTGTACACTTTATGTTTAAGATGAATCAGTGTTCTTAGTGTTTCCCGGGGTTTCACTTTCTGGAATAGTGCTGTCCTGAGTACCTTCCTGAGACTGCTAGTGTCCCGTGCTCTCCCCTAAAGAACAGCTTATGCGATGTATCTGAGACCATGTCTCTTGGAGACACTGCAGAAATGATGAGAAAGGCCTAATTCACTTGTCATTTGTGTGTTCTTTTTGACACTATAAATACAGTTGATGTAGAGAAACTGAGTTTTTCTAAGAAATGAAATGTTCTGGTGAATTTTTTTCTACTCATAATAGAGCCAAAAATTATTTAAACCACTGAAACAATTGAGAAGTGTTCTGCTTGCTGTCTTGGAGCTACAGAAAGTGTTTTATATTCAGAACTAACCTCACAAAATAACTGCACCTAGTATGAGGATGAGGTTAAAAATGCAGATGTTACAAATTTAGATTGCACACAAATTTCATTTTAGTTTAATCATTACTACCTAAAAAAAGGATGCCAGAAATATTAGTAAGTGTTCCTTTTACACGAACGTATGTATTTTCTCCTCTTCAATATCTAGTTTTTGGTAAGAATGAAGGTGATGTTTTCAACTGCTTGGAAGAGAGGCTAGGTTAACATCTAAGCTTACATATTATGTAATACATTTATTAAATTCTGAAATTTTTTTCCTCCCAAGAGATCAAGAAGTACTTATTGTAGGATCCATGGACCTTGAGGATTTACAGATAGCCTGAAATTGTTAGCAAAAGTTAGTATTTATTCTGCCTATGTGTTTATTGGGGGAGAAGAGCTATAATTTTTATAGATCCTGAGAACTTCACAGGTTGACTCACTTATTAGATTCAGCTATTCCTGATTGCAGGGGCTATGTTTACTTAGCACTCTACCCTACCATTTCTTTTACAGCACCTTAACAGGGGGTAGGCATTCAATACATACTTTTGGAACATAATTGGAAACCATTTCAAAAGTGATGCACCACCTTTGTTTTTGTCTAAGTAAAAGGAATCTATTATAACTTTTATTTTTTCAGTGCTTCTGATGTAAGATTTCCATTATTCTACCTGGTACAGTGACACAGAACACTTAATCCTAGAGGCAATAGCTGTGGGATTTGGGGAATCTGGAGAAGCTAGTTTCCCCTTTTCCACTGCTTGCTTTCTGCTGGAGCTGACGGACTCCCCCGCAAACCTTGGCACCATCTTGCTTTCACCTCACCTGACTCTTACACTTTTGTCCCTTTCTTTCCTGTCCTCATCCAGGGTGGCTTAGTGCCTCAGTTAACCTTTTTACTTTTTTTTAGAAGTTACACCTTAGACTGTTCTAGATTGAGCATCTCCCTGCTATCACTTATGCCCACAACTAGGACAGAGGCAAAAGGTGCAAATTGTCGGGAGATGGGAAATCCTTTGGTAACTGTGTGTCCTGTGGGTTTTTGTGCTTTTGCGTGTGTGCCTTGGCGTCTGTGTGCCTCCCAGCCTGCTGACACACACATGATACGAGCTGTATTTTTATTCTGCATCAGTCGCTGAATTACTGTTGAATAAGACAGTAAACGACTTAGAGAATCAAATGCAAGTTCTGAGGAGAGGTAGAAAGGCAGAAAGCACCACTGAGCCACTGCAGTTGGCAATGGATTAGTGTCAGGGGACGGGATTCCTCCTGGAGTTATTCTTCCAAATTCTTTAAGTCTTTTTTTCGGGAAAAAGTTAGAATATGGAAAAAGAAAGGAGCAGGTAGTCATTTCACAGCCTTACATTCAGGTACCATTAGCTGTGACCCATTCCTCTTACTTTTCTCTGTTCAGGAGTTTCCTGAGCTGTGCAGAAGTGAAAGGAGGCCCATCGTGGTGATGGGTGGTGTGATGTAGAGGAACAAAACTGCTTTTCACTTGTGGTACAAGGAAGGCTATTTTCAAAAGATCTTGATAGCAGTGAAGGGAAGGACCATTCTATGCTTAAGTATGACAAAGAAGAAACCTAGGGTTAGGGACTCCAGGGAGTACTATACTTGATTGAACATCTCGCATCCGTCAGATACCTGGGCTCTCAATGTGAATACGTAGCCCATCGTATAAAGTCACTGTGCATATGCCATTCATACAAAATGCACATGTATGCACACACTCAGGCCAAAGAACACTTGATATATTACTTACCTTTGCTGTTTAAGAAATTTTCCCCCAAATGTAGCTGCTTAAAAAAAAAAACAAAAAAGAACAAAACAACCCAAAACCAAATCCAGCAAGTTACTGTCTCAAAGTTTGTTGAATTAGTAATTCAGGAGCAGCTTATCTGTGTGATTCTGCCTTGGGCTCATTCATGAGGATGCAGCCAGGGCTACAGTCATCTGAAGGTTTGACTGGGCAGGAGAATTCACTTCCAAGATGTTTTCCTCACACAGCTAGCCTGTTGGTGCTGGCTGTTGTCAGGAAGCCTCAGTTCCTCACCATATGGGCTTCTCCACAGGGATGCCTGGATATCCTCATGGTGTGGCAGCTGGCTTCTCCCAGACCAAGTATTTAATACATGGAAGGGGAGGAACGGATGGACAGGCTAGCAGGGGAGATGAGGGGAGAGGGAGAGGACAAGGAGAAACCCACAATGCATTGTATGGCCAAGTTTTAGAAGTTACACATCATCATTTCTGCCCTGTTACATTCCTTAGAAGCAAAGCACTAAGTATAGCCTGCACTGAAAAGGGGAGTGTTATCACGGTCTACCTCTTTAAAGAAGGAGTACCAAAGAGTTCCTGTATGTGTAATAAAACCACCACATCTGGGCAGCTGAGACTCTCTTCTTGGCCTCGTGTCCATCCATACACTTTGGTCCCTTAGACCTGCTTCTACATGTATGCTCTTCCCAAGTCTAAGGTCCATCCTGGAGAGGCTGTTTCATCCTTGAGGTCTACTTTGCTGGAAGGAGCTTGAAGCTCCTAAGAAGCTTCTGAGTGAAACATCTGTAGGACAAACAAACCTTTCTCTTGCCCATATTGATCACTACTCACAACATAACTCCAAGTCACTCTCTCTTGACCTTGTTCTATCAAAGGCCCCTTCAGGAAAGCTTGAGACAGATGTGGAAGGCAGGGAGTGAGTGGATAACAACCCTGTCCCACCATTTGCATTAGTCAGGGTGCTCCAAAGAGACAGGGCCCAGATATCTAAAATTAGCCATCACATGGTTCTTTTCTGTAAGAGTTTTTGACTTCATACCAGGAAGCACTCGTGAATTGTTCCACATTGGGATGGGCTGCGTTGTGAGTATACGGGTCCTCTCAGAACTCATTATGCTCAGAGCTCTGTGAGGGGTATTGACACATCAGCTGCAAAGTTTTACTGAGCACCTACCCTATCGGTTAAGCCTCGGTGGCTTGAAGCACAAAGGTTTATTTCTTGCTCGTGCTTTATATCAGTTCTGGCTTTGCTTGGCTCTTGTCCCCACTCCGGTACAGGCTGACAGAGCCGCCCTATCTGAAGCAGAATGGGACGGGGGCCCTGGAGGCTCTCACACCTGTAGCTAAGTGCTTTAGCCAGGACACGACACGCATCACTTTTCCTCACATTGGCTAGTCAGGCCCTGTCACGTGGCTCTATCCATCCACAGGGGGCAGGACAGACGATGCTACAGTGTGCCCAGAAGGTGGAGAGCCCAAGGACAGTCCAGGCAGCACTAACGGCCACTGTACCTACGTGCTGGGCACTATTCCAGCCTCTGGGCTTTCCCCAGGGAATGAAACAGCCTCATCCCTGCCTTCCCAAAGCTTGTGTTCTAGTGGGGGGGGCAGGGCAGGGGTGGTGACAATAAGCAAGCAAGTATGGCACACGGTGCTTTAGCTGATAGGTACCACAGAGGGGGAAAAACAGGGGGAGGGTCAAGAGTGTATGTGGAGGGTGGTTCTAGATTCTAAAGGTATTTCGGGGAGGCCAGAGTATGTGGCCATGACATTCTCCTTCAGTTCGAAGATGCTGTGACAGGGCTGCCTTCTTGCTTTTTTTTTTTTTTTTTTTTTTTTGATGGTGGTGAATTTTTAGCTGCTGCCAGGCCTTGGGCACTGAGAACCATATCATAGTCCTAGGCTGCTTACAGATAACGTTCATCCAACTTCTTTGACTTTTTTTTCTAACTTGGTGATGCCCACTGTTGATGAATAAATTTTGGTTATGAGATGTTGTGACTACGTAAGATTCTGAAATGTAAGAATCCTTTAAAGATTTTAGGTAGATCGTTGCCCTCTTTTAGGGCAGTTATCGAAGTCTGGAATTATTGATACCTTCCTTGTCGTTCTCCTGGAGATCTTTTTTTTCCCCTTTGTTTTAATGAACTACAGTGATGAGTGATTCATTAAGTAAAAAATGTCCTCCCTCAGTTATGTTTGTGTGATTATGTCAAGTCGTTTCTCAGTTTTCAAAAATAATTCATGGAATTGACTTTCTGGCTCATTCCTATACTCTTTTCTCTCTTATAAAAAAAAATTGGGGGGTAATTAGGTTTATTTATTTATTTAATGAAAGTACTGGGGATTGAACCCAGGACCTCTTGCATGCTAGGCATGTGCTCTACCACTGAGCTAGACCCTCCCTGCCTCTTTCCTATATTCTTACTCATTTGGGAAATGGGGAAATGGTACATAGTTCTACATTTTTAGTGAAATACCATTTATGGAATATAAAACATACATTTCTGGATAATTCTGCTGTTACTGCCTCCTTTCCCAGAGAGAGAGGTCACACACCTGTTTAGCTACATCTTTCTCCAGTTGTTGGAGGAGAGGTCCTTCTTGCTTATTTTTCTTGACCTCTCTACCCTCATGGCAGGAATTCTGGGGAGAAAAAGGAGGTGAGTAAAACTGGTTTGTGTCAATCAGAAAGGAATACCAATCAGGTGTGAGGAATGACTGGCCTGCTTCTGAACCCAGCTCCAGGGAGTTTTTTTTTTTTTGCATGGCTAACCCTCCTCTCATTGTACACATATGTGGAGGCATTTTAACCTTATTTAGGTCTTCTTTTCTTTCCTTCTCAATGATGTATCTCTTAACTCCTTGGGGTAGTTGTCACCTGATAATGCTCTCAAGTACAAAGTCTACATTTATTCACGTGATGCATATGCTAAGTGTTGACTATGTCAGGCCTTTGGCTAAATTTTGGGAGGCACAGATTAGAGATTAGGATTCATGGGGAGCAGCAGACATACTAACCAAGAATGGGATTATGTTTTCCTGTATAAATGCTAAAACAGAGGAGCCAGCAAAGCATTTTTCTAATTTTTATCTACTGAGCAGGGAAAGTTATTTTCCATCGCCCTTGCCACTTTTCCATTCCATACTTTGTAGGTAGCATTTATGGAGGTGTGTTCCTCGCTCTGTAGTGCGTGTCGCTTTGGAACTTCGCTATGAGTGATTTTTAGGTATGTCAGTGGTATTATAAATTAAAGGCTACACTGGTGTGTTAGTCCACACACCTGTCTTGGGAGTGCTTGGAAAATCATGATGCTAAGTCACCAAGAGTCCTAACTGCCTGTGGGCTCCCGCACCTCTAGGAAGAGGTAAGCATGTTAATATGGGTAGATGGTTCCTTTAGGACAAATCAGTTATGCCTGAGACACCATCTGAACACTTGTGAGCAAAGCATAAAGGCTGATAGACAGTCTGCAAGGAGACAGAGGAGACAGCAGGGACATTCAAGAACATGGTCTGAGGTAGAAAAGAATAGGGGGTTGCTGTATGTCTTGTCTCAGGACATACAGTGATAACTGATCTTGAAACACAGTCTAGTAGCACGTGCTGTCCCTTAAAGTTAAAACATTTCTGCTGTGGAGACTCCTCCAGCACTGTGGAATGCAGAAACCTAAATGGAAGGTGCCAAGTTTTTCTATTTCAACATTCTCACCAAGCATCATCTCTCAGAAATGAGGTGCACAGTGTTTATATCAGTGCCTGGCCCGCAGAAGGCCTTCTGTAACTATCAGTTCCCCTCCTCCTTTCTTCTTTTGCTCACTATTGCCCTGTGTCAGTGAGGCTTCCATAGTTCAGTGAGTTTGTTTTGGAAGTAGTCTTAGGACGTTTGTGTAATGTTAGGGGTGGGTGGAAATAGAGGAGTTCACTGAGGATATGGTCCAAAAACAGGGAGTGGAAAAGAAAGCAGGCTTGGGAAGCCTCCTCCATCAGTCCAAGTGGTCTGCACCTTGGACCAGGTGCAACGTAAAACTGTTGGTCTGCAGCTGGGTGACAGGGCCAGGGCTGCCTGCACACAGATGGACTCAAGGAAGAGGGTGGGCCTGACAGCTAGCTGGGGGCCTCAGTCTTTATTGATCACTAGCTCTGATGCCTTGGGTAAGTCACTTAAACTCCCTAAACCTCAGTTTCCTCATCTGTAAAGTGGGGATGAAAATAATACCACATCAGAGGATTGTTTCAACAATTAAATAAGATAATGTGCCCACAGCACTTAGAATGTGCCTGCTGCAGTGAGGGTTGTGCCTAGCGAAGGGGGTGGGCAGTGGACTGAAACTAGGGAAAGAGCCACCTTGTTCAATTTTTCTCAAACTTGCTGAACTCACTCTTGCTTCAGTTCCCCTTCTCTTTGCTTAGAAGCCTCTTCCCCCTGCACTGCTCCCTCCCTCCAGGTCTCTGTTCACCTGGCCCCCTGTCAGAGAGATGGCCCCTCACCATCCATGTGATAGAGGGGCCCGTTCCCACTGTTGCTGCTTTACAGCCCCAAGACCATCTCAGGGGGTTGGCCTTGCTCCCTGCTCTCTCCACGCTGCCCAAGCAGTACTTGGCCCACAGTGGTTGCTCATTTACTGAAGAAATCAGGCACTGGCAAATTTGTTCAGTCAAGGGCCAGACAGTAAATATTTTAGGCTTTGTGTGCCATACGGGCTTGGTAATACCTGCTCAGCCCTGCTGCTGTGGACGGGATATTAACGAATGAGCATGGCTGTGGTCCAGTATTTTACTCAGCATATGGGCTGTAGTTTGCTGATTCCTGGAAAAATCAATGACTAGTGAAGATGAGGAATGAAGATTTAGTGGCTAGGGTGGCTTGAGCTTGGTGAGGATGGGGCCTCTCAGCAGTAAGGGGTGACTATAACCATTACAGGAGCTGGAAGACAAAGAAAACCCATAGCCTTACTAGGGAAGAAACCTGGCTTCCAGTAGCCATGGTGATACAAAGGGGTGGGGACTGTGTACATCACCAGCCAGATGAGTCCTGTGGGCGTGGTCTTGTAGATAACCATGCTTTCATATTTTGTTAACTGGTTTTTATTAATCTTTAAGTAAACACAGGGTAGAAAGATTCATTATTCAAAATCCCCATATAAGGAGAAGAAATATAATTTATTTACCTGTAAGTCCAGGCTTTTGTACACAAGAGCCCTCAATTTCTTGACAGGCAGACTATCTATATGCAGAGAGTGAAGTGTTCTGTTCTTGGCAGATTTCAAGCTCAAATTTGAAACTTCCTCTAATTTAGTGTGTCTTTTGATTCCAGCCTTTAGATCCACATGTGGTCAACCTAGATCCCTTCTACCAGCGAGTCTGGAGCAAGAATGGGAAAATAAAAACCTGGGGCATGGGAGTCAGAGTCAGGTCAGATGCCGACGGTAAAGTTGCTTTCTGGGTCCACCTGCCCACATCTGTTTCAGATGTGGCCAGATGTCAGTGTGTTCATGCCTTCTGAGGACTGGTTGGCTCCCTAGCTGGTCAGGTGGTTCCCTGGGGTTCTTGTGTATTGATTGGTTTTGTCTTTGTTCTTTAGTGGGAAGGGAAACAGAATTGTTTCTTCTTACTGGCTAAAGTAGGTATATTTTTACCTGTATCTTTAGAATTATCGTTTATAGACATGGTTAAAAATCAGAATATGGTAAAACTCTCAGTCCTCTTCAACTCTTCTTGTTGCTGTGTTGGCCTTATTGACGTAACTCAACCCAGTCCTTGGGAGCTACTTTGAGAACTCAAGGGATTCTTGACAGTGAATTATCTTCTGTCTGTTTTTACTGTACCGTAACTTCTGGTGAATACTTCTTTTAGTAGAGTTATAAACCTGTACCCAAAGGCAAAACCTTTTCCTTACTTGATTTCATGTGGTTACAGGGAATGTCTCGCTTTGTTCTTCTCTCCTGGAACCTGGAGAGTTTTCTTCTTGGCAAGTGTGGGGGCGGGGAGGGAGGCTCAGAGCACAGGGCTCTTGTTTGGAGCCAGACTCTTTTGCAAAGAATAGATAAAAACATGTGTGTTCCCTGTACTGGTTGATCAGCCAATCAGACTTTTCAAGGACAGTATAATCAGTAATCAAGAGATCAGAATGATCAAGTTACTGACACACTCATGACCCAAGTGAGCAGTGGGTGATGAGAAGTTAAGATGGGTTCCTTTTCTGCAGAGTCTGCCAAGCTATTCATTGCTCTTCTTTTTCCTTTTTCTTCTGTCTCCCTCACTATATTTCCCACCCTCTCCCTTTCTTCTCTTATGTGTCTTTCTGTGTCATTTTCTTCTTCCCATGTTTCTGTAGTTCATGTTCTCCTGGGGGACTGGCAGGTGAGACCTGTCCTGACTCTTGGGAACTGGTAGATGATGACATGGCACTCAGCCCTGGGATGCTGTGACTGGACAGAGGAAGGCTGGGATATTAGCACCATTATCTAAAGTTCTAGAGTGAGTGCTAAGTCCAGGATGTGGCTCCCAACAGAGGCGGGGCAGATGTGCAGTTCACTGGGCAGACTGGCGGAAGGCACCATGTTGGGACCTGGTCCCCAGCAGGCTGCTTTTTAGAGGCAAGAGGCAGGCAGTGCGAGGTCCTGGGCCCAAGGCAGCCCCCAGACCTCGAGTTCTGGGGCCCCAGACCAGGGAGACTAGTAACTGAGAAGCAAAGACTAAGCCCAGGGAAACAGGATAGACAGTTGGGCAGAACCTGGTCACCTGGTCACACAGAGATCCAGGAGTGAGATGGATTTGGTGCTGAGCCACAGACCTACTGACTTAAGGTCTTAGAATTCATTTACTTTTAATTCTGGAATATATTCATAGATAAATACTTAACATAGTTAACTTAATATAATTATTTACTTATTATTTGTTTTTGCTAAGAAAGATGATGGTTAGGCTCTGGGGTGGGACACAGCCAGAGTGGAAGGATGAGGGGACGTGGAGCCTGGCAGCCAGCAGGACATTAACGTCCCTGAACAGCTCTTGCTCAGTCACTCTGTGCTCTTTCCATCTGCCTCTGCCTCCTCTTTGTCCCTCAGTCCTTTCTTTCTCTTTCTTCTCCATTCCCTTCAGTCTCTGGTTATGTTTCCCCCTCTTAAAGAAGACATGAAGCTGATAGAAATCATTTGCATGGCCCTGCACCACCGCATCCCCAGGGCCCTCCTTCTAGTCCTCTTTCTATTTGCCAACTTCTCAGTGATTGTTTTTCCAATCCTTCTCAAGTATTTCCATTTTAATCAGGTGAGGCCCCTCAGCTGCAGAGAACTCGTGACTCGTGCTTCTTAGGAACACTTTTCTGAAGAGTGTTGATCTTGCGTCTTGGGTCAGGGTTTAGTTGGCTACTGTTCCCCACGGTGGACTTGCTCTAACAGCCCTTTTTCCCTCTTACTGTAAAATCATGAAATGAATATTGATGTACTTGTTTGTCCAGTTAAAGAGTTTAGACATTATTTTACAAGAAGAGCATATTTTGACATTTTTCCCAGAAACTTGCAGAAAGTTTATTTTTAGGCTCAGTAGATGTTATTGAAGTTATTAATGTTATTCCAGTGCTTGATGATTTCCGTGTATGGTTCTGGCAAAATGAACCAGGGTAAGAGAGGATCGAGTAGGGGAAAGAGAAGAAATATTCGAATGGCTTCTGTTGCTGGGAACTTGATACTGATAAGTTAATTAATACACAAAAATCCTGTCAAGAGGATGTCATTATCCTTACTTGATAGTGAAATTATAATTTGTCCCTTTTAAGTGGCTAAATGCTATCCTGGCTGTGGGCTTGCCTCAAACCCCTGCCTTCCTCCTCCCCACTGTTGTCTGGTCCTGTCCAGAAGTGGGATGTGATTCCCGGCCTGGTCCCAGAGCACCCGCCATGGTGGCGCAGTTGGTGCCTTAGGAAGGAGAAACGTTTTGGGTTAGGCTGGGTGGCACCGATGGTGGGAGAAACTCTGTTCTTTCTCTACACCTCTTCTCAGAGAATGCTTGGCACCCAGTTACTCTCCTTGGTTGGTTTTCATTTAGTTGAAAACACACTTTGTCTTTTGGTGCTTTATTTCACTGTTTCCATGTTCCTTCTCTTTCCATCTCTGAGCAACAAATCCTTCCTCCTACAATAATACAAATTAGTTCTGCTCAGCCTCAGACCCTGCGGAATCAGATGTCTTCCCACCGCGGTACTTATCAGAGCACCTTCTGAGCAAAGAGAGGAGTCTCCCCATAAGTCTTCTTAGATCACTTTGTTCAGAAGGTAAAACTTTTTTCTGTACCATAAAACAAGTCTGAAAAACTCCAAGCTAGGAGGAAAATTACCAAGGGTTTACACGCCACTCTGTGGTCCTTCCTGAAGTAGCTTTGGGGTCCCCGAGAAGACCATAATCTCTGTGAGTAAATGCTAGTCAATTCCCTCCTGTGTTTCAAGCAGTAAGTAAACCAGAGTGGCTCAGCCAACACAGTAAGGACAGGAAATTAATGAGATGCAGGATGAAATCTCTGCTCAAAGCCCCTATCGTCCCTCATTCCTCACTCAGTC
Source organism: Camelus bactrianus (assembly GCF_048773025.1). Classification (NCBI taxonomy): domain Eukaryota; kingdom Metazoa; phylum Chordata; class Mammalia; order Artiodactyla; family Camelidae; genus Camelus; species Camelus bactrianus. The sequence continues at coordinate 46,214,000 of NC_133541.1, forward strand.
TTCACGTTTGCCATGTGGTTTCATGGTTGGGCTGTGTGTCTGTCTCCTGCAATCTGCTGGAAGAGCCCTGAGGATGATGACCGTGTCCATTCTGTTTTTATCTTCAGCCCTGAGCACAGTGTCTAGGCCATAGTAGACATTTGGCCAAAAAAAACCAAAAACAAAAACAAAAACTGTGGGTTATAAAGCATGTATGAAGAAAACCCCCAGAAGTTCACACAAGTCAACTGGAATTGAATGATGGATACCAGCAGGGTTGCAGCAGGGTAGGTAAGGGAGCGAGGCATGCTGGGCAGTGGATGGCAGGCCTGGAAACCTGCGTTCTGGGCTGGATTCACGTGCCAGCTGTCTTTGCAAAGCTGGGTGGTTGGCTTGACGGGGCCTCATTTTCTGAAAAGTAGGAAATTAGAGAACAGATTATGGTCTTGGTGTTTCCCACTGCTAATATTTTGTTATTCTAGAATTCTAACTTGAGGATTTCAGCTAAGGAGCCCTAGAAACTCCTTCTGTTGCTATTGGTTAGGATTGAACTAGACCATTGAGATGGGTTACACAGAAGTGTAAGATGCCATCTTGACTGGGGATCTTCCTAGATGCGGGATGGAAGAGGAAATGAAAGTTATCTTTGTCTGGCTTGGTGTGATTTGTGCGCCACGGTGAGTCCCTCTCTCAGAGGCAGTTTGGAGCAGTGGAAGGAACATGAGCTTTGGAGTGAGGACTCTTGAGCTTGATTGCTTTTGTTTCTATTGTGTAGCTGATAGCGTTGGAGGGTTTAATCTTTCCCAACCTGTCTCCTCGTTGGTAAAATGGGAATTATACAACTACCCGCCTAGGGGTCTACTCTGTGAGCCAGAGTGGGAAACCAGCACAGAATGTCGAGTTTTGTGGCATTGTGGCGATTTTCCCCTCTGACTCTAAATGCAGAGGCGATGACTGGTGAGGAATGTATCTTCTTCCTGTTTGGTTAACTGCGGTCAGAATCTTCAGTTATGTTGCTGATGGGGACATGATGGTACCAGGGGAATTTAACGTCATCAGATATGTAAACAACTTCAGGCATAGATCACATCCTTAAATAAAGGTCAGGGAAACATCTAGAATAATAAAGTGACAGGAAAATAGGTGTTACATATGTGAAGTCAAATCAGTATATTCTCTGTGCTTCCCCAGTGTCATTGTCTCTAAATTGAACTTTGAGAAGTGCTATGCTTAAAAAAAACCTGTAATATAATATTAGCTCTATTTAAATCTGTAGACTATGAAGTTATTGCTTAATGTACACATGGCAATTAAAAGCCTGCTGTGTAGTGCTTTGTCCTTGGGACTGTGATGATATTGCTGGCAGGTTGTGTGTGTGTGTGTGTGTGTATGTTTGTAGAGATGTTCATAAGCAAAGGAATTGATTTTCTTGAGTTGACAGACAAAAGCGAGACTGTGGTATCAAAGTGCTAATTTACATATTTCTCTCGGGAGGGAAGAAAGAAAATCAATTCTCTTAAGAGATGAAGCTAGTGGTGCAGCTCTGTTTAGGTGAATGCCATTGTAGTTGGATCTAATAATGTATGTTAGGATGTTTCTGAAACGCTTTTTATATTGCTAATTGAAATTTGTGATTCAAAGAATTAATTACAAAACTGCAGATGGAAAGTGATATTGGTGCCTAGCACATCTTTCAGTTTAAATATGTTCTATGGATGTATTTTGCAAAACATGGATGTTCACTGAGAAAGCAAAATGCAATAAACAGCTAAATAGTTTGGGTAAATTAATGTGGCTCAGGAAATTATTTGCTTAACAAATCATATTGACATAAACAATTCTTGGTAAGAGTCTATCTAAGCTCTCCCTTTGACCCCCCTTCTTGTTCTCAAAAGGCTTTTAAGATGACCAATAATAACACATAACTCAGCCAGGTGAATACGTTAAAAATAGGTGAAGAGAGACAAGAAAAACAACCATAGAGAAAAGTTTCTTAACTGGGGCATAATTGATGTTTTATGCTGGGTAATTCTTTGTTGCTCAGGGCTTTCCTGTGGATTGCAGAATGTTTGGTGGCACCTGTGGTCGCTAGTCAGTAGATACCAGCACGTCCCCTGTCCCTTTATGTTGGACAAATCAAAAATGGTTTCAGACATGGCCAAATGTCCCCTCGGCAGCAAGATCACCATGACTTGAGACCACCTGGGTCTTAGCTTGAGCTACTGTAACAAAACGTCATAGATTGAATGCCTTATAAACACAGTTTATTTCTCCCAGTTCTGGAGGCTTGGAAGTCCAAGATCGAGCCACTGGTAGGTTTGGTGTCTGGTGAGAGCCCGCTTCCTGGTTCATAGCCACCCCTCTTCTGGCTGTGTCCTCATGTGGTGGAAGGGGCAAGGCAGGTCTGTGGGGTGTCTTCTGCAAAAGCACTAATCCCATTCAGGAGGGCTCTCCCCTCGTGACCTAATCACCTCCCCAAATCTCTACCTCCAAATACCGTCACTCTCGGGGTTAGGAGTCAACATATGAATTGGCAGGGGGGACACAAACATTCAGTCTGTAGCAGAGGGTGAGGTGAAATCCAGTGAGGTTACTGCAGCTACCAGGTCTGTGAAATCCTGATAGAGACTGGATGGGCCACACTTGCTGGTGACGGTCTGCAAGCTTTGCCCTGTGATTGTAGCTGCTGCATTTGAGGAACGTGGTTAGTTATGTGGTTCATGGACTTCCCAGGATAAAATCAGACCATAACCCAGCAGAGGCAAACTGTTCCTAGTGCAGAGAACTGACAGCATTTTCTCTGAGATTCTGTTGCCCCAGCTGGAAAGAAGCTCCTAGTGGGTGGGGATTTTTGTCTGTTTTGTCCACTTTTGTCCCCAGAGGAATACCTGGTGCACAGCTGCTTACTGTTTTTGTAAAGAGATGAGTCTTGACAAGGAGGAGAATGTTCAATACAGGCCCTTCCTTCTGTTTATAGAAAAGAGTTGCAGGATTTATATGAGGCTGTTTCTTACAAAATCATTACATGGAAGCATGCATTCTGGGTGGCATAATCCAAAATGATTGTTAGCAAATTCAATTCAATTGGTCCCAGTAAAATGTGGTCCAAGATGGTAGCTCTCTCAGGGTCTGACTCAATCTATAGCTGGATTTAGGATGCTGGGAAGGGAGGAAGGGAGGTTGCATGTTCCTCAGGCAGTGGTGAGCATGTACAGTGAATTCTTTTCACTCTATTCTTTGAGTTGTGCAGAGTAGAGGTAAGGATGCCTGAGAGGTAACTCTTGGAAGGGCCAGGTAAACAAAGAGCCATATGCTTTGTGAGTCAACAGGCTAAGAGAAGGGGAGAAGTGAATTGAGCTGTGGTGACAGTTATCACCAACATTACTACTCACTGAGTGCTTGCGTGTGCCAAGTGCTGTGTCACACCCTTTTCAGCCACCCTCCCTCTGCATCCTCACCACCTCTGAGCTCCGTACTTCAGGGGAGGAGTTAAGCAGCATGACATTGGCCTTCTGTGCCTGAGAATTCAAATCTGGAGTAGGCTCCTCACTTCCTGCACACTGAAAACCCCACAGCAATGGGTGATCAAGCCCCAGGAATTTGTGATCTGGAGCACGGCACGAGAATTACAGCCTGAAATAATTTGAAAGCAGTTCATTCAAACCAACTTCTCATTTGAGCCAAAAAGAAAAAAAAAAAAGACCACTCAGTAAAAGTGTAACAAGTTTAACTTCCTTGCAAACCGTTGATGATGAAGTACACATGCAGAGATGTTTCCACATGAGGTAACTTCTACTCAGGGATGTTAGTAACCACCACAGCTAACATTTATTGTGCACTTACTACATTCCGTGTGTTGTTTTACGTGCACGTATGAGTTCTTTTAACTTTCACGACCATCTCAGGAGACAGGTAGTATTCTTACTAACATTTTATAGATGAGGAAACAGGCATAGAAACAGTTAAATGTCTTAATTAGGATAGTAAACTTTGGCATTCCTAACCACTGTGGAATTAGTTTGAGGACAATAATGACTGTCTTAACTATTGAAACTCTATCAAATTTTGAAATCTTGTTTAAAGGCTTTGGTTTAAACGTAAATACAATCTGATTTTTCAGTCTAAGTCAATTCAGGTTGCCAGTTGGATTCTTTTTTGGATGAAGGCAATACAGCAGTTAATTAAGATTATAAGCAAAGTCTATACAGTATTACAATTATTCATTTATTTTCATATCTACAATTTCTTAGAATATTTAATATCAAGAAGCAGAGTAAGTGAACAATGTCTTCATAATCCTATGTTAACTAGTCCATCTCTTTCTCTTTTTTTAGCATCAAAAAGACTTTACCGTGAGACCCCATTGTGTATGCCATGTCATTGGTGATCCCTTTGAACTAATGAACTTTGGCCTTAGGGCACATGCATTCTGGATGGGTCTTTAAAATGCATATGCCACATCTTAGGAATGAATGAGGAATTACCAAACAGAGGAACTGATAGACAGAAGTGATTATGCTAGTTAGGGTACAGTTAAAGGTCGAATAATTCATTATATAGGAATCACCTTCAGAGGTTGCAGTATTTAAAAATTAGCATATTATTTGGTATATAGAAAAGATTCTTTGAAAAGATGCCATTTGCTGTAACCTAAGGGTGTTTTTCATATGTGAAGTGTTCAGCTTTGTCAAAAGGCTAGAGACTCCCTTTAGCATTTTCATCTTGAATAACATTTAATATTATAAGGTTATCCTATTTTTTTCCAACAATAAAAACCGTTAATTGCATGTGTCTTATTTTTTTAGTTTTTTAAAAAACTAAATAACAGAGATTTGCGTTTTTTTTCTTTCAACAAATATTTCCAGGGCGCTTTTTATGTAGAGCAGTAGACAAAGAGTGGACAAAACAGACTAGTAGGTAATTTCATGTAACTTACATTCTAGTGGGAGAAGAACAGTAAACAAATACAAACGCTCTCACATGTCATGCGGTGATAGATACTATGGAGAAAAAAAGGAAAGGGGAAAAAGTGGTGGGCATGCCCTTCTGCATAGGGCAGTTAGAGAAAGCCTCCCCTACCCCCCACCCCGACAAGGAGTAGCCTTTGAACAGGGAACTGGAAGATGGGAGGGGCGGGGATGGTAGCTAATATCTGGAGTGTGTCCCAGGTAGAGGAAGTGATGGGTGTACAGGTCCGGGGTGGGAAGATGGGGGGCTTCTGAGGTCTGGCAAGAGTGAGTGGAGTACTAGGGGCTGGGATCAGAGAGGTGGGGTAGAGGTGGTAGGACCTTGTAGGGCATTGTCAAGACTTTGAATTTTGTTCTGGGGAAGGGGAAGTCCTGGTAGGACTCCAAGGAGAGGATACGGAGCACCTGGCGTATGTTTTAGAAGGGTCCCTGCTGCTGTGCTGAGAGTAGGACAGAAGCAGAGAGATCTATTGGGGGCAGGGGGTGGGGGAGGCTATTACAAGGGAGACTCAGATGGCAGAGGCAGCAGTGGTAGCAGTAGAAATGGCAAAGTGATGGGGTTCTGGATATGTTTTGGAGGTTGAGTTAGAGGATTTGCTGAGTGGCTTTGGAATAAGAAAGAGGTTCAGAATAAGTGTAGGACTTGTGACTTGAGAAGCTAGGTGAAATGAGTTGCCATTGACTGAAGTTAGAAAAATCTTCCATTTGTTTCCAAGTAACAATGGTTATAAGAAATATAAATGACAGAACTTGTGTGCTTGGGCAGGGAAGTACCTGGAGACGCGGTTGGAGAAACTGTCAGTTAAGAAGGCTGCAAGTTCTGTGTTCATCGAAAGTCATAACATGCCTTTTTTAGAAAGAGCCGGATGAAACTACACATAAAGCCATAGAGGAAGAAACTCATGGTCCATTTGGAGATAGTGGTGGTGGGGGGGATGGCAGAGACACTGAACAAAATGAGGCCAAGTCTTGTAAATGATTTGCGTTTAATTCATCTTCACTGATGGCAGAAGCCACAGTATAATTGTGGTGGATTCTTCTGTTTTACTCAGCCTGGTATTTGTAAAACAGCAAACTATGAGATCAATATAGAAAATAGGAGGACGGTATATAGCTCAGTGGTAGAGCTCATGCTTAGCATGCACAAGGTTCTGGGTTCAATCCCCAGTACCTCTATTAAATAAATAAATAAACCTAATTACTGCCGACCTCCCCTCCTCCAAAGAAACCGAATCAAAGCAAGACAAAGAAAAAAAAAAGGAATAAAAAAGATGTAGAATTCCAGTGATTAGCATTTCTATAGAACAAATGAGTTTGGAAACTTCCTCCAAATCTGCATCAGACTTACAGTAGTTGCGTACACCTTTTGTTCTCTAAGATGCTTACCCATTTCCTGTGATGCACTGCTAGCAAGAGACGTTGCTTACCTGGGAGAGGTACGTTTGGTCCCTGTCTGTCTGACTTCTAAATACAGTAATATGCAAATGTACTTCAAACTGTTTTGTGGTTCTTGGAACTACAGGAGGTTAAGAAAACTAAACGTGGGAAGTTTTGAGCAAATCCACCACAAATCAGTGTTTGCCGTTGGTGAATGAAGTAAAGCCTTGTTTCTGGAGAATGTGTTTCAATCCAGGATGCCTAGTGGCTGACAGCGTGCTAGGTGAGTGTGTTTACATGACCAGGGAGCAGGGTCTAGCTCTCTAGGAGCCCGCTGATTGCATAGGGAGGGAAGTTAGAAGTATCTGTAGCACGTCCTAAGAAGCACGGGCTTGGAAGCCCTTGAACGTGAGTGAAAAGTTGTGGAGACAACCTCTGTCTTTAGTTGAGTTCCTTGTAGGATGGAGTCTTTGGGAGTTTGGAAAAATTGGAAAACATTAAACTGAAATCATTTAAAGGGCAATGTCCAGAGTGATATGTTGACTGTTGGCCAGAAGCTCTGGGTCTGATGAAATGTTTTTAAAGGGATCAAGAGTGTTTGAATCAGGACAAAAAATGAAAAATAAATGGCAAGGCTGCAGTGGAACATTTTGAGAAGCTTTGACTAATTGTAGAAAGAAAAGTAGAGCCGCTGACAACACAGCAAATTTGGAAAAATGATCTATTTAGAGAGAGCCCTGTTGGGAGTGTGATTTGATGTGAGGAAGAAAATGGGATCCTGGGAAAATGGGAACACAGCGCGGTGCTGCTAGGCTGTTCTGCATGTATTGTGGCATCTGCTGCCCTCACAGTTCACTGCCTCGGTTTTGCCAGATTTAAAATAATACTCCCCCATCATGGGGCTGAGATTCTGATGAAAAACTCTGGCTCATGGACTAATAGCTTGCAACTCTATACGTGTTGACGTGTTTTCTTTTTTTCTTTTCTTACACCTTCTCCTGGATTTCCTTCTCTTTCTTCTACGTTTGTTTCATGTCTTTTGTGGCTTTGTCAGAAATAGGTAAGGATATTGCATAATGCCTCTTTAGGAATTATCATCTTTCCTCGGCTTGTTTTTCCACCCTCTGTTAATTTGTGATATAACACTCTTTGCCAAAGAAATTAATTATAACTCCGCACGCTGAAAAATTTAACTTCAGGTGGAAAATAAGTAGCAGAAGCTGATGAACCTTAAACAATAAATATTTGTGTTTTACGCAGCTGCCACTGGTAATTAAGAGAAAAATGACTAAATGGAAAGGACCCCAGCTTGCTTGGCTGTTCCAAAGGGCTCCTGGTGCATTTACAGGAGTCTAGTGATTACAGAGCATTTTGTTGAACATCTATGACACATTGCCACCTTGTGGCTGCAAGTTTTCTTTTCAGTGTGAAAGCAAATTTTTAGTATGAAATCTACATGATATGTTATTTCTCCTAGTATTTATACTTCACCTCAGTAACAAAAGGTTTGAGGCATCGCCTAAGAGCACATACAGTACCAAGCAGGAGAATTTAAGAGAATGTCCTTGTTCTTAGAAGAGGCAGGCTGAAGTATTGAGGGGTGAAAATCTGCAATGTCTGCAGCTAACTCTCACTGCAGGGGAAAGAGAAGGAGAGAGAGAGGAAAGCGAGTGGAAGTGGTGTGGCACCACTGGTAAAGGGAATACGGTGTTCATTGTATTAATCTCACAACTTGTCTGTTGTGGCACATTTTCTTAAATTTTCCCCCAAAAAATTGGCAGAAAAAAGAAAAAAGAAAAAAAAAAAAAAAAAACTAGGGTAAGGACATAAAATGGAGCCTAGCAGGAAGCAAAATTAACCTCTACTTTATGTAATGGTTGGGGCTGCATTTAGACCCCTGGCTGGGTTCTGTGTTTTCTAGTATCTGCTGTGTCACTGTCCAGGGTTCCCATGCTACAATTCATTTAAGGGCAGAACTAGACAGAAGTTCATCCTGGGATGCCCTCCTAAGTAGGACACTGATGTAATGAGCAGCAGCCTCAACAAATACTTCGAAAAATACCATCTGGGATTCCTTTTCCCTGCTGATCAGGGCAGATCCTGGAGTGGACGTACTGCTAACTTCTTGAGGACCTCTCACTAAACAGCTAAGTGGCGATGAAATACAGTGCAGTACTGATGGGCAGTGAATTGCAGATGGTACTTACTGACAAGTGCTTGAAATCTGGCTGTTCTGTGTTACTAATGAACACAGTTGAGCTTGCGGGAGAGTTGACATCATGGAACAGCTGAGCCAATGAAGCCTATTTCATCTCAACAGTCTTGAGAGGAGTTACTCATAGGCAAGGTCACATTTCTTTTTGTGTCATGGTTTTGAACATGCTGCCTTGCATAGCCGGACAAATGGCTGACTTCATCCTGAATTTCTTCTTCCTATGAATACATCCATGAGAGTCTTAATCGGAGAAAATCCTGACAAATACAACCAGAGGACCATCTTTCTACCCAGGAAAACAAAACAAATTTCAGGGAAGCATCCCTAAAAAAATGTCTGGCTTTGAGCAGTGTCACCCAACTCTTTTTTGCTTTTAAAATTTCTATGAAGTTGGCTCTTTTCTGTGGCAGTTGGAATTTCTGTGAATATCTTTTGTACTTTTTTGTTCTTAATAACTGTCTGGTGTATGCATGTGCAAATGAATATTTTTGTCTTTAACAACTATCTAGGCACTGACATCTGCACATATACTTACTTGGAGAAGAACATTTTAGAAGATAGGGTCCTATTCCAGTATGAAAGGTTTTCTTATAAAAGCAGGACAGATCTTAAAATAAGTGTTGTGACATGAGGGATTCTTTTGTGGAAAACTGTCTTTTGAAGTGACTTTGGTTTCTCTGGCTCTTGTGACATGCTTTCTTTTAAAAAGCTATAAAATGATAGAGGGATGTATTAATTTCCATTAAGCATTGTACTCGGAGATTTCCCTTCCCTATGTGTATTTGTGAGCACCAAAATCTTGTGAATTTTCTTTTGTGACCAACTAAAGAAGTGATCTATTGATTCTCTAGAGAATCTGTAGAACAATAGTCTTCATTTTTTAGGGGGATGATGGCTCACAGAAAGATGTATTGTACATGGTGACTCAGGATACACACACATAACTTTACAACTTAAACATTTCATGATATGATACTTTTCCTTCCTTCATTGGACTCTGGTGATTTCTCTTCTGTTGCACTAAAAAAATACTGGTCACAATTTACTAAACTTGACCTTATGATCCACTAATATGTTGTGACCTGAAGCTTGAAAACACTGCAGTGGTGATTTTGTAGCCAGCCAGATAATCTTTCAGATGGAACACTCAACAGTGGAACTCTGAGGTCTCGAAAGTAGCCAAATTAAAAACAGGGTTAGGAGAGAGGGTTTTGGAGAAGGAAAAGAAGGAAGAAGGTGTGAATGGTGGCTCATGCATGCTGGTCGTGCTGAGAGTGTCCCCAGCACGTGACACCTCTGTCCTTCTCTCTGCAGCTTGACCACATATTATCCCCTCCACCCATGCCATTTCGGAAATGCAGCAACCCAGATGTAGCTTCTGGTCCTGGAAAGTCGCTGAAGTTTAAAAAACAGCTCAGTGAGGATGGAAGACAGCTGCGGCGGGGAAGCCTGGGAGGTGCTCTGACAGGTGAGTCGCGTGAGTGAGACTTGTTTCAGAGAGGGGATTTCACCTACATGGTACAGTCCTCTGTATCCATGGGTTCCGTATCCACGGATTCAACCAATAGCAGATGGAAAATATTTTTTAAAATTCCAGAAGTTCCCTAAAGCAAAACTTGAATTTGCAGTCTGCCAGCAACTATTTACATAGCATTTACATTGTCTTAGGTTTTATAAGTAATTTAAAGGTGACAAAGTATACTGGAGGATGTACATAGTTGATATACAAATACTGTGCCATGTTATATAAGGGACTTGAGCATCATGAATTTTAGTCTCCCAGAGAACCAATCCCCCATGGATAGGTAAGGACAGCGGGAGAAAGATCCCCAGCAACACTGGAGTTCCACGTGTGAAAACCAGCCTCTAAGAATGTGCCTGCCCCTCCACAGACCATTCGGTAAAATCTAATCCAAGAGAGAGCAGTTAAACTGAGGATTTTATTAGTAAATTTTACTGAGGTGTAATTTACATATAATAAAAACATATCCGCTCTCAGTGTCTGTACACACGGATGGGTTTTGGCAAATTTACACACCGGTGTAACTACCGCCAAAATCAGGGTATAAAATATTCCTGTGCCCTTTCCTTGGGCCCAGGCAGTGATGGATCTGCTTTTTGTCTCTAGATTAGGTTCAGTTTAAGAATTTTGTATTAGTGGAATCATAGAGTATGTGCTTTTTGGTGTCTGGCTTCTTTTGCTCGGTGTAAGATTCATCCACGTGTATCAGTAGTGTATGTTGAACTTTATAAGAAACTGCCAGTCTTCAAAATGGTACCGTTTTGCATTCCCACCAGCAACAGGTAAGGAATCTAATTGCTCTGCATCCTTGCCAACCTGTGGTATTGCCTGTCTTTTTAATTCTAGTCATTTTAATGGGTAAATAGTCCTATCACAGTCTGGATTTAATGTGTATTTTCTGGATGACTAAATAATGTCGAATGTCTTTTCAGATACTCATTGTACATTTGTATTTCTCCTTTTGTGAAGTGCCTGTTCAAATCTTTCACTCATTTTCTTTTTTCTTTCACTCATTTTTAAACTATGTTGTTAAAATTAATTTAAAAAATTCAAATCCAGAAAACCTACAGATAAATTTTGTTTACTTGAAAGATAACCAAACTGAAATAACTTAAAGCATTAAAAAAAAAACCTCACCATATAAATTTTCAGGTTATTAAACTTCATTTTATATCTCTGAAGGTTAGATTTCTGGTTTTTTTTTTTTCATTCTGAGTGCTTTTTCCTCTAAATATAAATATTTTGTAAGAAACTTCGTTGTTTTTCCAAACCCCCATGCAAAGTTTTCTCTACACGTGTCATTCTTTTCTGCCAGTTCATAAATGATCTGGAAATGCGTTGAGTTCTTCATTTTTGTTGGAGAATACGGATTTTGACTTTTTGGAGGTGGAATTTTGGGGAGCAGAAATGCTTCTGTCCCGTGATCAGTGGAGCCTAGAACACGTGACCTAGTGTAGCACACTCCTGGGATGGAGGGTGAATCTAATTTCAGGCTGAGGGGTGAAAAAAAAATCAAAAAAATTTCTGCACTTCACTAAGTTTAAGGCAAATGTTCACACTTGAGCTCTACTGATACTCTTCTATTGGTTATTAGGATATTTTTCTTTGCTTTCGTTTCTATAGATGCAAAATGTTTGCTTTTTTAAGTGGGAGATCCTAAAGATTTAGTCTAACCCTTAGTTTTTCAGGTGGGGAAATTAAATCTTACAAGTTAAAAGGTTTACCCCCTTACTTATTAATTTCACTTAGGAAAGTTACTCAATTTGGCTAAACTAGTTTTGACCAATTGGAGGGGGGAGCAATGGTTCTCTCAAATTTTTGCTTAAGCAGTTTGCTTAAAGCTTTAACATAATGCAAAGGTGTAGCTCTCAATGCAGGTAAACGACCTGAAACACGAAATTTGGACTTCAGCTTAAAAAAATAAAGCTGGACTTGAATCTCATTTGAAAATCTCAACAGCTCTAGCAAGTCTAGCCTTTGCAGTTTGGCTTGATACCCAGTTATTTTAGGTAATTACATCTTTGGTCAGATACTTTTCAAAAATATTTAATAGCCTTTCGGAGAGCTTTTAAAAAATCTCTTGAACGTCAGCCTGTTCTAAAAAGCAGGCACTTGAAAGTTATATCAGAATTTGAAGAAAACATTCTTAATTGGCCTTGTACGTACCTTCACCGAGGGTTTAATGAAATAGCATATGCAAAGCACCTAGCCTAGGGATGGTGGCTATTAGTATTCTGTGCATAACGAATTGAACTGAGGGTTTTTTCAGTTGATGGGTAACTTGGGCTCCTGAACATCAGTTTGAAACCCTTATCAACCGAATTTCTACGTTGTGTCAGGCTCTGTGCTAGCATCAGGTGGTGGAGCAGAGAGAGAAGCAGCATCATTTCTGATCTTTAAGCAAAATGGTTTCCCATAGTTTTAGGCAACTATAAATAATCACATAGGCTCTTCCCTTGAGATAGACCTTGTCGCTAAACTTAAGTCAAACTGGTTTTCCATCAGTGGTTTGTGCCTGATAATTCTGTAATTTGAAGGCCAGCCACCTTCCTATTGCTTAACGTTGTTTTAATCCAAGAGCTCCCCCCACCACCTTAGCCACTTTATGCTTGCTTTAAGACAGAATTTGTGAAGGCTTAATTTATAATATGAAAATTTTGCCACCCAATTGTCCTTGGTAAGTTTCAGTAAACTGTTAGCTCTCTAAGAGGAAGATCTGTGGTCTTTTCATCTATTCGTCCCTCATAATAATGACAGCTAACATGAAGAGCTTACTATGTGGCAGGCATGGTTTTCAGGGAATTACATTTATTGACTGATTTAATCCTTCCAACATCTCTGTGCACTTAGGAGGGTGGCACACTTATCCCCATTTCATAGATTAGAACACTGAGGCACAAACAAGTTGAGTAAATTGCACAAGATCATGGTGCTCATACACAGCAGAGCCAAGATTTGAAACCAGATGTCATAGCTCCAGGGTCCAAGGCTGTAAGCTCTCCACTGTGCCTGGCATGGGTGATACCCAATAGGTTTTCAGTAAATTCCAGCAGGATTAATTGGAGTGAATCCTAGGTGGGAAAATTTTTGCTCAGTTAATATCTGGGGCTGACTCATCTGTAGGGATCCTGTTTCATTAATTAGAAAAGTAAAGTAAAACTAGGCAGTTAATACATATTAAAAACGTTAGTAAGGGGAAGGGTATGGCTCGGTGGTGAAGTGCGTGCCTGGCATGTACGAGGTCCTGTGTTCAATCCCCAGTACCTCTGTTAAAAATAAATAAATAAATACATAGAATTACCCCAAAAGAACTTTAAAGTTCATGCATTTGTTAACTTAACCATTCTTTTCCTCAGATTTCATCCCAAAGAAATAGTTGAATATATGCAGAGAATTAACTCCAGGAAAGTTTAGAGCAGCACCATTTATAATAATTAAAATTGCATATTATCTAAAATCTAGATATCTGGCAAAAGAATATTGATTAAACATATTATGATATACACATAAAATGGAAAACTATTATAAACATTAAATATCATGATGTAAAAATACATTTAAACATTGAAAATGGCTCACCATATATTTTTAGTGTGAAATCTCATTGTTGAATGGACTCATAGTACCTCTTCATAGGACTTACCATAATTGTAATTAATTATATATTTCACAAAGGGGAGGAATACAGTTCCTGTCGGCTAAGGAGTTTTCTCCAACTGGGATGATGTTTGACTTGGTTCCCTTTATAAGTGGGCATGTGAAGAAGGATGCTGTATGGCCCTTTTATACACTCCAATTCAATATATGAGTTATTTTTTGCCTCTGAGGTTTTTTGTGGCATCAGGTGGTATACCAGTTGACAACAATAATGCTCTATAACCACAAAAATGTCACTATCAGACAGCAGTACATATTCCTTTTCTTTCTCGCTTGGCTGCAGGTCAGCCAGGTTTTGGATGATTTAGCCTGGGCTCTGTTGCGATTAGTTCTAGGTCTGCTCCACATGTCTCTCGTCTTCCTTGGACCAGCAGCTACCCCAGGCATTATGTCCTCCTGGTAAAAGACAGGAGCAAGCATGTGCACATCCACATGCACGGGCAGGTTTCAAGCTTCTGCTGGCATCATGTCTGCTAACTTCCTATTGGCCAGAGAAAGTCACATGGTCAAGCCCAGCGTCAAGGGGCAGAAGCATGCTCCACCCACCATGACACCTTGGCAAAATGCAGGTGTATAATGCTCCTGGGAGGGAAGTGAGGAATTAGCACCAATAATTTCATCTAAGGTGGTCAGTCTTTCTCCTCTTAAAATGCAGTCTCTTACAATGAAAATATTTATGTTTACCTGTTTTTCAATTATGAAAGTAATGTGTGTTTAATGTGACAATTTAGTAAATACAGAGCACCATAAAGGAGAAACTGTAAGCCTATAATTCTACCATGCATAGTCACCCTTGATTGGACTTTTGGTATTTTCTTCCCTAACTAAAGTTTTGAATCACTAAGATTATTAGATCAGAGGGGAAAAACAACCAGAACCTTTTATGCAGGTCTGGCATTGAAACAACGACCTCGAGTTTACCATGCCTATCACTGCCTGGATTTTTTTTCTTTTTTTTTTTTTTTTTTTCTTTTTTTGAGACTGATGATGTTTTATGTCTTCATGGCTCGCAGCTTGCTAAATAGGCAACCAGAAGCAACACGTAAACATTGACTGAGTTTTGGGGCCCCCTGATGAGGAAGAGATGCATTATTGGAATCATTATACAGACCCTTAAGTCTGGGCATGACTGTGTGGTAATGTGCTGACAGTTCACAGCAAGGAAGCTGCAGAATGAAGGGCAGAACCTCAGGATCTTGACTCCTGGCTTCTTGATATGCAAATGATTGCCTTGAATCCTAGTCCTGCCTTCCACAGCTGTGATGTCTGCGTGTTACAGCCCTAACAGCCAGGAAACAAAGGAAGGCTTCTTTCCATATGAAGAGGATTGTTTTCACAACATATTTGGGTTGTTGGGAATGTAAAACAAAGAGGAACCTTCGTATGTATATCACTTGCACATCATAATCAGAAGTCGGCTTTGTAGACAGTATAAATTAGAACTTCTGAAACTGTTAGAATGATGGTATTCTATCTGGGGGAAAAAATGAGAGATTTTTTTCCTTCTTGGATTATGGAAATCAGTTTTGTATAACATCTGAAAATACAAATAAAAAGGCATTTCAGAATGATTTTACTTAAAGAGGGAAAGGCAAAACAAACTATGCAGTTCCAGAAAATACTCTTTCCTTTAAAATTAAGTTGAAGGGTATCAAGTTTGAGAGCTGTGTAGAGTTTAATGAGTTTCTCATCCTAAAGTTCTCTTTAGCTTAGTGGGCACATTGGACAGAATTTAGATTAAAGCAAATTTACAGAAAATATAAATATTTTATAGGTAGCCTTGGCATTTAGTAAATATTTCACCTAAATACTCTTCTATATGCTCTAGGTTTCTTTGTGTTTGTAATATCATCAAAGGAATGCCTAGGTAAAAATGGTGTGTATTAGAGTAACACCACATGCTATAACAAGCAAACCAAAAAATATCTGTGGCTGAACACAATAGCCATATATTTCTAGCTAATGTAAGTGTTTGGGTTAGCAGAGAGGTCCTTCCCTCCTGGTGAGTTAGGGACCCACATTTCTTCCACCTTCTGCTTTGATTCTTTCTCTGTGGCCTCAAGATACTCTGCCTCCAGCTGCTGGAAGTGGAAAGAAAGAGAAGAACCTTTCTGACTTCCTAAAAGTCCCATACTGGAAGAGACACACTTCGTTTCTATTCCCATTCTTTTGGCAAGATACCACCACATGGTCACAGCTGAATTCAAGGCTGGTGCTGGCGCTGGGGGAGCCCTCGGTCCCTGCTGGGCTCTTGACTCTGAGTCCAACTACATAAAAGGCAGGGAAAACATGGCACTTATGAAGTCAGGGGAGACTGAGAAATAAGTTTTAATAAAGAAATAGGATATGATTAATTCGGTTTTCAGTATGTTAGGTCTGAAATGCCTTTGAGACGGTAAGTAGGAACATTGAGAAGGACTGTGCATTGACAGAAGCAGAGCATCGTAGTTTTGAGAAGGAAAGGATTAGCCTCTGAGAGAATAAGATAAGGACAAGAAATTGTATTTGAGTTCAACAGTGTAGTCTCTGGAAACCTCACAGAGGGTGGTGAAATGTAGACAAGCTGGAGTGCACGGGGTTAGGAGCAACCTGGGTGAATCTCTAGAAAATTCCGAGTGAAGAAAAACCAAGTGGTTACCTGCTGTGTCATTTCCTTTCTATGTAACATTCTTGAAATGACACAATTATGGAAGTAGGGAACTGATTAGTGGTTGTTAGGGCTTAAAGAGGTTGGAGATGGGAGGGAAGTAGATGTGGCTCTACTTGGGCAACATGAGGGATTCATGTTGGATTCATGAAGGATACATGATTGTATCCATGTCATTATCCTGGTTGTGACTACATCATAGTTTTGTAGGATGTTACCATTGCAGGACCCTGGATAAAGGCCACGTGGGGTCTCTCTGTAGTATTTCTCACAGCTGCATGTGAACCTACAGCTACTTCAAAATAAAAAGTTTAATTTTAAGATGTTGCCTTTCAGGTCATGTATTTTAATACATTTTCTTTTAATAAAAAGCAGGTAGTTTAATAGATTTAGAGGCTTCACTTTTCTCAATGCATTATGAAATATCCGGGAGGGGGTCGGGAGGGTTATTATGGGAGTTGAATAGGGAAGGAAGTCTGAAATGATCTCAGAGACCAGGAAGAGGAGCTATAAATGTAGTAGGATTTCTTGGAAGCATTGGGAGCCCATTTAAGGTCTGAGATCATGAACTGAAAGTCAGTGTACATGTCTGAGGGAAAGGTTAAGGCACCAGGGAAATGTGTGTACTGGGAACAGTAGCTCCACAGAATGTAGCAGAGGGGCCTGGTCCAGGGTCACTCAAGATAGCCGTGGGGAGGGTGGAGCTGAGTTGTCCAAGGGTAAGGGGAGTTTTGGTGCACAAAGTGGGATTCTTCAGAGATAGAGCCAGAGCCCGTGGGAGCTTGGAAGTGGGGCCTGGGTGTGTGGTGGGGTTGTGGACTGAGCAGTGGACTTAACCAACCCATGAAGGATGACCGAAATGTTAATATTTTGAAATCTGGCAAGTTTTGAAACTTTTAAAGGGCGAAGGTCTTTACAGTTGTTAGGAACGGTGCACTTGTGATGCTCTCATTTTGGGTTCTTGGCTCCTGGCCAACAGGAAAAAAACCCCAGATAATTCGCACTTACGGTTTTTACTGACTTAAAAACATCCTGCTTCTATTTGTTTTACTATTATTGCTCAGTGTTGATAAATTCTCTATGCTGGAAGCAAATGACCGAGGGCAGGAATTCTTGGGTTAGTGTTCCATTTTAGAGCTTGTAAAACTGAAGTTGATCACCAATGGTTTATGAAGCTGGAGGGTGTCTCCACCTATTTTTCTGAGTCGCCAATAATCAAGAGGCAAGTCCACGAGCATCTTTTCTCTGGTGCGAGGGCATGGTTTTAAGTAGCCTTTAAAACCATTTGCCCTCTTCACTGCTCCTGTGTCAGTTTATGTCTGGATATTTTGTTTGCTGCCGAGGGGTTCTAATTAGAAGATGGCAGTGTCGGCGTATTTTATGTTTGCTGTATCTCCTTGTCAGGGTAGGAAGACCTTGTGAGACTGCCATCATGGAGCACGTGCTGTTTGCTGGTTCCTTTGACAGATGCTGCCTCCCAGTGGCTCCCTGTCAGGGAGCCTTCTGCTGGAGCTCAGCCCCTCTGCAGGTGGTCTACCCAGGAGTCATTGCTCCATCAAACAGGATGATCCTCACATGGTAGTTCCCAGGCTCCAGGTCACATGCTGCTTGGAAATTGCCACCTTGTTCAGAGCCAGGCTGCAGAGTCCTACAAGAAGCTGTGTTCTCTTCTTCAGACATTTTACACCAACAAAACCATCTAAGAGGTGATGGAAGACATGATAGGAGAATTAAGGAAAGAGTCTGAATAAGCAAGGACTGGGAGAATCAGATGTTGCTCTTACACCAAGAGCCAGGTGAGAGACTGGGCTGTTGGCTTTGATGTGTGCATGAGCTCCAGAGTGGGCTGGGGGCCTGTTAGGTTAGGAAATCTGGTTCTTCAGAAATCTGTTTTACAATTCTGTACCAGATCGAGTTTGAAGGACTTAAAAATTAGCCCTGAGCATTAATTAAGAAGATGTTATTGCTAGAAGACCCAATTTCTCTTAAGTTTCTTGATGTGCCTTCTACAAAGCAAAAGGTAACTTGGGCCTTAAATCACTGTGATATAGAATCCTGAGACTGCTGGGGTAGGAAGCTGAGTTGCTTCCTGAGATACAGCTATACCATTATCACCTGCAAAATAAGGTGGCCATCTTGGTCTTGGGCTGGGTGTGCTGGATGTGATCAAACCCAGTGACTGAAATTCTTCAAAGTACACCAAAGAAGAGAGGGTCTAGTGGCCATTTAAAGTTTTTACTGGGGTTATTTTAAAGATTGTAGATATCTAAATACGTTTTATATACGGAAGTTCTTCATACCAATTAGGCTAATGAAGAAACTTAACAGAATCAAACCAAAGATATGTGAATTTTAGGATCCCCAAAGCACTTTTTCTCCCTCTCCCTATCTCTTCCCCAATTCTCTCTCCACCCCTTATTTCTTGTGTTCTAGTGTGATTCATGAATAATGGACTTTGGTTATTTCTGAGAGAAAAATGAACTTATTGAATCCATACATCAAAAATTTAACTTGTTGATTCTTAAAATTCCCTTTAGAATAGAAAATTGATTTCAGGGTTGTTTTTTTTTAAAGCATTTCTTTTTATTTTCTTTTCCCCTTGGCTGTATTTTTAGTACTTCCCTGAAAGTCTGTTTCTTTCTGGTAGCATGGGCTAAGGCCTGGACACGACTGGGCGTGGTTTTCCTTTGTGCGTTGTGTACTTGGAGGTTCTGAAAAGTGCTGACTCCAAGCTTATGCTTGTGATTCGCAGTTTCTTAGATGTATCATCTGTAAGAGATGAAGCAGTTTTAGATCCCTGTGATTCTTCAGTGTGTTTGATAAGCCACAAAAGTTGAATTGACTCTATTATAGTTAAGAATATGAAACATGAATTTAAGTAATAGAAAATTAGTACTGACTGTTAAATCCCACATACAGCACCCACGGTTATTGGGGAGGGGGAGGTTAGGTTGGGGAAGGCAAGGAAGCTGGTGAGTGCTCATTTCACGTCACACTGGAACCCATGTATGAAGTTGAATGTAGGTAGGCAGCTGGCTCTTCTGGTAACACTTGCTTATACACGGTCAAACTGCAGGGCAATTGCATAGTGGTGCATGTGAGGTGCTAACTGCTCATGTGCTGGGATCAGTCATTTGGACCACACATAAATCCTCTGGACAACACAGGCATGGTAGTGGAGTGTAATGCCGTAGTGACTCGGGGAGACGTGGAACAGGAGAATGGAATACCTGAGTTACGCTGAATGGGTTTTTAAAGATGGAAAGCAAGTGACTTGTCTGGGTGGGGAAAGCATCTTGACATCTCCTGTACTGATTTTTCAAGGTGTAATGAGAAGGACCTGAAATGGGGATTTGAGGTGCAGTCCCAAGTCAACTGCTAAGTAGTTACGCCTTTGTTTCTGGTTCTCAATTTCCTCATTTGTAAAATAAGTATATTGGATCAGACACTCTCAAGGTCCCTTCAAGCTTGAGTAGTAAATACTTTGAGCTACCAAGACGAGCGATAGAAGTCTTTGCAAAGACTAGTTTTCCTTGGTTTCCTCTCATTTTCTCCCTTCACACATAGATGCTGTCTACCACTGAGTGAGGAAGCCCCTTCCTTCCCTGGAGGAACCTGACAGTGATGTCCTGTCTTCTGAAACTGAGCACACCAGGCCATCCATCTCTTACTTAAAACTCATTTTCAGTGGCTAATCAAAGATCAGGAATGTAGAGGGTTTTTTAAACTTCCTGGATGGAAACTGAAAATGAAGCTGACTCTTTGTCAACTCCACAGTAAGACGAGTAGGTGAAGAAATGCAAATGCCACCTATGGGAAAGTTTAAAGATGGGCAAAAATTAGTGTTTCTGATCTATGGACAACTCTGGTGGTGGTAGCCTGCGTTTGTCACTGTCACGTTCCATTGTCATTCAAGTACTTAATCAGTGCCTATTGTCAGGGCTAGATTTATTTTCTTGTGTCTGCCTTGCCGGATCATTTCTCTCTTCTCTGACTGTCTTAGGTCTCTGCATCCCACTAGGGCCTGGAGGGAGAGGTGAGGGTAGGCCTCCTCTTTGGTTTTAACTCAGAGCTGACTGGATCACTGGGGGGTAAAACTTAGGAAAAAAGAGAATAATACCATTTAAATGTCTGTTTCCCTTTTTCTGAGTAAGAACACAGGTTGAGTCATGACCACTGTAAATTATTGACATTGCACCAAATTAGGCCTCAAGAATTTTGCATAAGGTAACTTCACTCCCAGCTTCCAAGTCCCTGTAAAGGAGAGGCGTGTATGTATGTTAAGTACACATGTGGACTTTCATGTGTATACATGCACACACAGCATTGATTTTTATTTCCCTTGGTTTTTATTTTGTGCTCCATAATGTAGGATGCGCCTGCATCTTTGCCCTACATTACTGTAGATGCCAGTGACAATTATGTGTGTCACTGCCCTTTTGTTAAAACCCCTGAAACAAATTTCTCTGAGCTCCAAACGAAGGAAAAGACATTAGTTTGGTCCGATAAATTTCAATTCTTTCTTTTGTTGAGTAATGAGAGCTATCTTTCTATCTTTGCTTTGTTTGCTAGGAATCTCAGTGCAAAGCATTTTTTTGTTTTGTTTTGTTTTTACTCCATCTAGCTAGTGTTTGGCTGCCCTGGTGTATATAAATAATAGAAAAATAATGGAAGATGATGTGTGCACAAACCCAGAGCAATAAGATCCCCATTCTTAGGTGTGTAAAACAGGGAAATGAAGCTTGTGATCCTTTACCGCATTCACATTCCGTCTCGAACCCCATCACATCACTTGTGCTGATTCTTCCACAGCCATACTTGATTCTTTCCTCCCTGCCACCACCGTACTTGTCTCTCCTCTTCCAGGATGGGTCACTTTTAACTCTATTATTTGTGGACCTATCATCCCTTTTACTGCTTTATAAATTCCTCGAGGACCTCTTCCTTGTATCCTCAAAGCAAAACCTCCTGCATTGGCCCTCCTAAGTGCTCAGTACATGGAGTCTCCATATGAAACGCATGACCCTCCATTAAAGTTTAATTTCAGAGAGACAAGTAATAATATTTGGCATACATATGTCCATTGTGATATTTGGGGTATACATATTCATATTTACTTGAATTCCAGTTTGTTTAGGCATCTTGTATTTTAATTTGTGAAATCTGGCAAGTCTATCGGTAGCTGCAGGAAGGGTTGTATACCGAGGCCTTCACAGACATGTTTCTCATAGGTACATGCATGGTGTGAGGGGCAAGGGCCTAGAGATCTTACACCTAGGTATTAGTACACTATTCTTTTCTTATGAACCCTTCCACCTTTAACTTTACCTGCAGTCTTCTTGGAGACAGGACCAACTTTCTGGACAACCATAAGCAGATCTGATATATGATATATTCTTTAATGTGTGAAAGTCTGCGTGTATGTGCCCCACTGCCACTCTTTTGACAGTCACAGTGCTCTCTGTGGATTCAAATAATAGGAGGTTAAATGCATTTAATGGAATGGCTGGAAGATGATCAGGCTCTTGATCTTGAGAGATGACTATTTGGAGGATGACTGGAACAGCCAGATCCCCTACCTGAGCACCAGAGCACTGATTGTCCCATAAGCATGGCTGAATTCCCTAAAGAGGAGTGGGAAGTAGCCTAGTGATGCTGTTACTTTAAGACATGTGGCACTGACCTTGGAGTTCAAGGCTACTTAATGACATCTGAGCTTTCAGAAGAAGTCAGGGGCTATATTTTAGACCAGACATGGAAAGGTTGAATTCCAGCCCTACACTGGTCATTAATTTCCGAGCAGTGCTTGAGGCAATCATGATGCTAATCTTGGCTTAAATTTTCCTCATGGTAAAAACAAGGGCAGTGTTAAATTTTGCAGTGCGCTTAGGATTCGTTAGAATTTAATTCAGGGCACAGGGTTGCAGTTTGGATAACAGTGGTTCCTAGATCCTATTGCTTTTAAACCAGCTGGAGTGGACGTTAACTTTCCTAGTAAGGCAAGAAGGCAGCAGGTTTTATGGTCCCTGATGGAGAACCTCCACCCCAGAAAGAAGACACTGACAAAACGGCATTTGGAGGCGCTGAAGATTTATGTGATGTTTTTGAAAAAAAATTTTATAATCGTGTTCTAGATTTTCGGCTTATTCATTAATCAGTATCAACAAACATTTAGTACAGAAATGTGAGATTCTTCCGGGACCATACGTAGCCATTGAGGAGGAAAAATTTTAAATCTATTTGGAATACAAACACCAGCATGGAACTAGAAACTGTTCTAAAGCAATGTATGTGGAACTATACTGCTATCAGAATTAGATTGTATATAGAGGTTTCTTTGTAAAAATAGAGAACCTGTTAGGAAAATGGTACTTGTCTGGAAATTTCTGCTTAGATTGTCATATGGAGTTTATTTTATGCCCTTGTGGCTGCCTTTGTTCTTTTTGTTTCTCTTGTAAAATTCCTGGTCCCGATTCCTCCTTGGCCTCTGCGGTAACTGTTTAGATGTAGGGCAGTTGTCAGAAATGCTTAGCATCTCAGGGCTGCCAGTGACATTTGGGTATGTCAATCAAAACATCTTAGTGTGCGAAAGAATAGTATTGAGTAGGATTCATAATTTCTCTAAAAAGTAACATCCTAAGTACAAATTGTCCTCACATGTATTGAGGTTAATCAGTTTGGCTTGAAAATACAAAGTGTTTTGTGGAGGTGTTGGACTCTTTTGGAGACAGCTTTCAGAAGAGAAAATCAAAGCCAGTAAAAGTGACACGATGTTCTCTGCATCAAATTTAAGGCTGCTGAGTCCTTTTCATCACTGTTATTGTTACAAAACAAACAACTGAACCACATTTGAATATTCTAGGCAATGGGGAACTAAATAATAAAGGAACAATTTGAACCTTGGGAGAAATATAAATGAGAGAGAAGAGAGTGAGTAAACATACACAGACTTAAGGGTGTGACCCTGTAAAGGTTTAGTCGGTTCTGTGTGCGGGGTGTGACGTGGGGCCACAAAGACAGATGAGATACGGTCCCAGGTGACGCAGTTTACATGTAGAAGAGCATATTGGGTACAGAGATAAATGGCGCTCTACACACATGCAGCTCCGTAGAAGCAGGTGGTTGATGGGGGAAAGTAAGGCTAGTACCACCCCTGGTTGTGGATTCAATGCCAGTGACGCCAAGACGGGTAAAGCAGCCTGGAGGAGACCTGAGCTACTACTGAACACAAACTGTGTTCCGTGTTGTGGTGGGCAGTTGGCATGTGTTACCTACTATCATTCCTAGAGATCTAGACATGAAAACCCAGAGAAGCAAAGTAATTTATCCAGGGTTCCCCAGCTAATAAGTGGTGAGAGCAGGGTGCAATCCCCTATCTGACTGGCTTCCCACTCTGTGCTGCTGAGTCCACTTAGTGAATGGAATGAGAACCACTTACCCCAAAGGACCCCAAACTGGAGAGCATCTGATCCAGTCCAAGGATGACACCAAGGAGGAGTGCCCTTGCCAGGAAGAGTTGTTCAGCAGCGGACAGTAGACGGGATAATTAGTCATTGCTTTTGCAGATCTTCTGTTTGCCAGATGGTATGACAGGCTCTCTGTTGATATTCTAAAGTAGTCCTCACAGTCACCCCAGGATGTTGGTCAGTCCTCTCGTTTTACAGAACATTTATGGGAAACTGAGGTTTAAGATGTTAACAAGGTCACACAGCTGCTACACGGTAATAGTCAGGCTTTGATTTGTGGATTTGAACATCGTGACAGGGACCAAATGGTAATAGACTTGAATTCAACAGTTTCATTTCATGACTTCAAAATTGGACAGTTGCCCCTAGAACAGTGTGGAGGTTTGGGATACCCACCCTCCAGTCCCAAATCCATGTATAACTTACAGCGAGCCCTCCCTGTGCACAGTGCCTTTGCATTTGTGTTTCCTTTGTATCCGTGGTTCCACCCTGCAGATTGAATCATTTGTGTATGGTGTAGTACTGCAGTATTTACTACTGAAAAAAATCCGTGAGTAAGTGGACCTGTGCAGTTCAAATCTATGTTGTTCAAGGGTCACCTGTCTTTCCAGGATCCAGAGATGGCAGCAAACGTGTTTGGATGGAATGCAATTTTGGAAAGGATTGGCATAAGTGGCTTGAGCAGTCAGAGTATGACGAGGGAGGAGGAGATGGCTCTTACTCCTTTATCATTTTGAAGAGGGCAAGATACTGGTCCTCGGGGAGGTTATAGAAAGGTGTAGAGAATGCAGATGGGGGTGAGGAAGGAGAAAGGAAGAGAGGATGAGGAGCTGACAAGTAGTTTAACAGCTGCTCCACACATTTACAAAATGACTCTGAGAAAAAATGGTTCTATTTATTTGCCGTTTCCTTCCATATATCTTCCCAACAGCATTCATCAATATCTGTCATTTCCCAGGGGGGTTAGACATGTCTGGCAATTCATTCTGCTGAATTATATTTCAATACGAGGATGGAGGGAGGCCAGATTGCAGATGTTAACTCTGACCTATGCCCAGCATCGCTTAGACAGCATCCCCACCCAGCTCCTGGGTGCCCTCAGGACATTTCCCGCAGTGCTGCTTAGCGTCAGATTCTTGTTATCATATGCTCATTAGAGTAGCTCTATTTCATACTTCTTTAAAAATCAATGTTAAGTTGTCACATTAGCCTTTGGTCTGTACAGAGAGCTTAGAGCCAAACCATTATGTATCTTTGGATAAAAATTTTAAATCCAGACAGTCACCAACTGAACGGAGACTCCCTTGGTGGTCTAGCTGCATCCGGGAGTTGCTGGCCAGGGCTGAGTCTCATTGCACAATGGGAGAATTTTCTGGGGGTTGGCACGCCGAAAGGCAGCAGTGTGAATACTTAAAATAACAGAAAGATTGAAGCTTACTAAGCTCTGTATCATGTATCAACTCAGATGATCCTCATACCTCCCTTTATTAGAATTTGGTAATCTTGCTAGATAAGAAGAATATTTCTTCTTTAAGAACAAGTTAAGGGAAAAGAGAGGAAAGGCCACATAGATTTCTCTGGGAGTGTAGAGTTGAACTGTCTCCATTTAAACACAGACTGTGTGTTGGCGTTTCTGTCCTTCTGTCATACAGTGGCAAGAGTAACAGGGTGGCTGTCTGTGACAGAGGGTGAAAAGGCCGCTGTACCTTTGAGTCATCTGGTCGCATTGTCCACTCTGAAAGTTACTTTTGATGTAAAGCTGCAGCTGACAGTGGCAGCCGCAGCTTGAGATGCTCTGCATAACCTGAGGTTTGTTCACGGGCTTTGATTCCTGTGTTGTAGGCAGGCGTGTGTCATCTTCCCATAGTCCCTGGCTCATAGTATGGAATGGGCTCGCAAGACTCCTTGAACTGCTTCTCATGGACCCAGTCAGTCTAGGCTTGCCCTAAACTCTTACCATCTGCTATCTGCTGGCTACAAGCTTCCCTTTAAAGCATCCCCCTAACTTTGTCACTAGGTCCTTGTGGTTGCTAGTGTTGTGGTTGGTAGTATTGTCTCGATATTCTGTGTTAAATACAGAATGCTGATGATAATAGTCTAAGAAGTGAAATTGGGCCTCTCTGGTGGATTTGAGGCTAGTAGCAAAACATAAATTTGGAGACTGCTGCATTGGGCGATTACTCTGATTCAGACCTTGATATCCCACTGGCGTCACCATGCTCGTAGTGACAGCCCATCTCCTCAAAGACACGCATCCTCTCTCCATTCAGCTCTCAGTTTCCTGTCAATGGGGGGAGATCCCTAGCTAGTAGACAGTGATGTCTTCAAGGACTTGGGGTCAAGCCTATGCATTGGACTTTACTTGTGTGAGTCAACATGCACCACTTTTTTTTTCCCCATTTTTTTAAGGCTAGAATAGCAGCTCAATACTGGAGTCAGTGAACTTCAGTAGTCCCTGGTCACAAGTCTGTTGGTTTCTCAAATTATATTTATTTATGCCATTAAGAAGAATGATTTAGCTGTACTGTCAATCCTGTCTAAGTATAGTTATTCTTTGGCAGTGGGGACAGGAAATTGGAAATCAGCCACCCGTGTGAGAGAGAAGGTGAAAGGAACATGTCTCTGCGTCATAGCAGCACAGCTGAGATGAGCAAAGGGAGGTGCTCGCAGCCCATGAGCATGGCGGTCCCTGTGATGTGGCACCTGTTGTTGAGGGCTGAGCGGTGGGGTGTGCGAGAGAAAAAGCTCGATGATGGAGTACAGGTTAGGGTGATGGCTGTTGACTCATGGATTCTGCCCAGATCCAGCCAGTGACTTAGCACGGTCTTCAGGCTTTCTCCATTCCAAAAGTTTGAGGGTTCTTGAAAAACTCAGTTCCTCTGACTCACAAATGACTCAGGGCTGAAGTATAATTTAAGCGTAACTTGTGAAAGCAGGTGCTGTTGTAGTTCACTGTGGATACCTTCTTTTGGACAATAAAAGGAACTCCCTCATTTTTTCCTGTGGAAGGTGCAGTGGTTTTGGCTAAGCAAGGGAGGGTAATTGTGTGTGTGTGTGTGTGTGTGTGTGTGTGTGTGTGTATACCTGTGTATGTGTTAAAATATCCATAACAAAATTTTCTGTTTTAATCATTTTTAATTATACAATTCAGTGGCATTTAGCACTTTCATATTGTTGTGTGACAATCCCCATTATCCACCTCAAGAACTTTTTCACCACCTCAAACTGAAACTCTAACCATTAAACAATAATGCCTCATTCCCCCACTTCCCCCCAGCCCCCCAGTAACCACTGTTACACTTGCTGTCTCAATGAACCTGACTATTCCAGGAACCTCATATAAGTGGAGTCATATAAATGTGTCCGTTTGTGTCTGGCTTATTTCATTTAGCCTGTCTTCAGGGTTCATCCATGTGTAGCACGTGTTCACACATGTGTAGCATGTGTCAGTTTCCTTCCTTTGAAAGGCTGAGTCCTACACCATTGTTTGTATACACCACATTTTGTTTATCCATTCATCCATCAATGGACATTAGTGTTGTTTTCACCTTTAGGCTATTGTTTTATATATATGTATATATATATATATATATATATATATATATATATATTTCAATTGAAGTATAGTCAGTCTACAATGTTGTGTCAATTTCTGGTGTACAGCACAATATTTCAGTTATACATGAACATATATATATTCATTTTCATATTCTTTTTAACCATAAGTTACTATAAGATATTGACTATAGTTCCCTGTGCTATACAGTATAAACTTGTTGTTTATCTATTTTATATATACTAGTTAGTATCTGCAAATCTCAAACTCCCAATTTATCCCTTCCCACCGCTTCCCTCCCTGGTAACCATAAGTTTGTTTTCCATAATGCTGCTATGAACATGGGTACAAATACCTGTTTTGAGTCCCTGCTTTCAATTCTCTTGTGTAGACACCCAAACGTGGAATTAAGTGAGGGAGGTTTTAGTAGGCAGTGGGGAGGGAAAAGTGGTGGGAATGGCCCTCTTCCCACTTTAGTGGTAGATGGGAGCTTTCCGGGGGCTACTCTGAGAGCTTCAGTAGTTGCTCAGGACAGCGGCAGCCTGGAGGCCCAAAGGGAAAGCTATCGGATGAGTGATGTGAGCGTGTAGCCCCATCTGCCCGCTCATAGCATCAGCACAGTGCCAGCTCCCCATTGTCCTTTTTGTCCCCAGCCCCTTGCCTCTGCCCCGTTCTCCTACCCTCCCTTCTGTGGCTCCCCTGCCTCACCACAACCCTTAGGAGCAACACGCGGGCCACCTTCTGCTAGGTGGGTACCTTAAAGGAATAAACAAACTTTTCCAGAGTTCTCATGTAAACTGAGCACCAGAAGCCACTTCTAAAGACTGCTTGGTCATGTAGTTCCTGGGTCTTATTTTCCCTTTGATGTCCTGTTTGTAATCCAAGAGAAATCACCCAAAATGTGAGACCGTGGACTGACTGCTAAACCTCTGTTGCAGTTCAGGTGTTATGGAACTTTGGCACTGCAAGCTTTTAAATCTAGTCAGGTACTATAACTCTCTGACGACAAAGTAGGTCTCCAGAGGCTATATTTAATTCTTTACATAGCTGTTCTGCTGAAATTATTGCTGACCTGATATTTTCCTGCTTCAGAGGGATACTTCAAGCTTTGGGGTGCTTTGGAAGCAGGTATATTATGTTTGAAGACATGCATTTATGGAAGTCTTCTTGTTTTTTGGAATTCAGGATGGAAATAAAGGAAAATACATTGCAGGAAAGAGACCATATGTAGTCTAGATAGAACCAAGGCATAGCCTGAGTCCAGGTTTAGTAATCTGCTTATTTTTACCTATAACCTTAAAAGGCTGCAGATCTTCCTACTCACTCTGTTAAGTAAAGAATCTATGACCAAAACAGTAATAGTAACCAGTAAAATTTAGATAACCCCTACCTCTGTGGTTGGAGCCTGAGAAGTTCTCCTATCACTCTGGCTAACAGATTTCAGCTGTAAGATGGACCTGTATTTATTACCTCTAAATTCTAGTTATGTCAGTAGACAATACCTAAGAAATGATTTAATAAGCATATTGGAATTTTGGAAATGTGTTTCCAAAGAACACAGAGCGGGTCAGAGTTTCAGGTGTAACAACAAGCTTGATTCAGTATAAAAATCTCACTGCCAGATTGCTAGGCAAGCTCACCTCTCAGACAACAAATTGGGAATGGCATTATCCATTCATTTCCACCCTGTGCAGCTGAATAATGCAGTTGACAGATGCTAATTTTCTTAAACTGTAGGCAGCAAATGATGCATGAATGCAACAGCAACACACTTTTTAGAGGCTCTTGGTAGTCATCAGAAAGCAAATTTGTATAAAGTTTGATGTAATCACGACCAACTATGGCACAGTGTTAGAGCCTTCTAATGGCTGCCTTAAGTCCATCTGTTGTCCTCTTTTCCCTATTAACACTAATGGGGGTCTAGGCAGGAATAAAACATCCATGTGTTGTGCTAACAGACCATCCAATTTATAACATTCGTGTGATTCCTAAGGATAAGACTCATGCAATAATGACATGGAAAAATCTAACTCATGGCAGGATTATAAACATTTCATTATATATGTATATAAATGCTTCCTAATTTAATTATGTTTTCCAGTGGCTTAACAAAATTTTATTTCTTGTCACCTTATAATCCCACATATGTTGGGTAACTGTGTTTCATATTTTTTTAAGTTTCTTTTTTTTTTTTCTTTTATTGAAGTGTAGTTGGTTTACAATGTTGTATTAATTTCTCGTGTATAGCATAGTGATTGAGTTATACATATACAGATATATATTCCTTTTCATTATAGGCTATTACAAGATATCGAATAGAGTTCCCTCTGCTATACAGTTTAAACTTGTTTATCTATTTTATATATAGTAGCATCTACAAATTCCGAACTCCCAATTTATCTTTCTGTCCCTCACCCTTTCCCCCTGGTAACCATAAGTTTGTTTTCTATGCCTGTGAGTCTATTTTGTAAGTAAGTTCATTTATGTCTTTTTTTTAGATTGCACATAAAAGTGATAATTTTTTTCTCTCTCTCTTTTTCCGACTTACTTCACTTAGTATGACAATCTCCATGTCCATCCATGTTGCTACAAATGGCATTTTATTCTTTTTTGTGCCTGAGTAGTATTCGTGTGTGTGTGTGTGTGTGTGTGTGTGTGTGTTTATTACACATAAATACATATAAAAAACAACTTTTTATCCAATCATCTATTGATGGAGAGATGGGCATTTAGATTGCTTCCATGTCTTGGCTATAAGTGTTGCTGTGAACATTGGGATACATGTATCTTTTCAAATTAGAGTTTCCTCTGGATATATACCCAGGAGTGGAATTGCTGGATCATATGGTAACTCTATTTTTAGTTCTTGTTTTGTTTTGTTTTGTTTTGTTTTTCTTACTGAGTATAGTCTGTTACAATGTGTCAATTTCTGCATACAGCATAATATCCCAGTCGTCTGTGTGTGTGTGTGTGTGTGTGTGTGTGTGTGTGTGTGTATACACATATATTTGTTTTCATATTCTTTTTCATTAAAAGTTATTACAAGATATTGAATATAGTTCCCTATGCTATACAGAAGAAATCTGGTTTTTATCTATTTTTATATATAGTGGTTAACATGTACAAATCTCAAACTCCCAAATTTACCCCTTCCCACCCCCTTTCCTTTGGTAACCATAAGATTCTTTACTATGTCTGTGAGTCTATTTCTGTTTTGTGGATGTATTCATCAGTGTCCTCTTTTTTCTTTCTTTCTTCTTCTTTTTTTTTTTTTCTTAGATTCCACATATAAGCGTTATCATATGGTATTTTTCTTTCTCTTTCTGGCTTACTTCACTTAGTATGACAATCTCCAGGTCCACCCATGTTGGTGCAAATGGCATTATTTTATTCGTTTTTATGGCTGAGTAGTATTTCATAGTATAAATATACCACAGCTTCTTTATCCATTCATCTATCGATGGACATTTCTGTTGCTTCCATGTCTTGGCTATTATACATAGTGCTGCTATGAACATTGGGGTGCATATATTTTTTCCAGTTAGAGTTCCTTCCAGATACATGCCCAGGAATGGGATTGCTGGATCATATGGGAAGTCTATTTTTAGTCTTTTGAGGACTCTCTGTACTATTTTCCATAGTGGTTGCACCAGACTACATTCCCATCAACAGTGTAGGAGGGTTCCATTTTCTCCACACCCTCTCCAGCATTTATCCTTTGTGGACTTTTTAATGATAGCCGTTCTGACTGGTGTGAGTTTTGATTTGCAATTCTCTGATAATTCATGATATTGAGCATTTTTTCATGTGCCTATTGACCATTTGTATGTCTTCATTGCAGAATTACTTGTTTGTCTTCTGCCCATTTTTGGATTGGATTTTTTGTTTGTTTGTTATTAAGTTGTATGAGCTGTTTGTATATTCTGAAAATTAAGCCCTTGTCAGTAGCATCATTTGCAAATATTTTCTCCCATTCTGTAGGTCTGTAGGTTGTCCTTTTGTTTTGTTTATAATTTCCTTTGCTGTGCAAAGGTTATAAGTTAAATTAGGGCCCATTGTTTATCTTTGCTTTTATTTCTATTGCCTTGGTAGACTGCCTTATGAGAACATTGCTAAGATTTATGTCAGGGAATGTTTTGCCTATTTTTTTCTAGGAGGTTTCTAGTGTCTTGTCTTATGTTTAAGTCTTTAAGCCATTTTGAGTTTATTTTTGTGTATGGTGTGAGGGAGTGTTCTGACTTCACTGATTTACATGCATCTGTCCAGCTTTTCCAACACCACTTGTTCAAGAGGCTATCTTTTCTCCATTTGTATATTCTTGCCTCCTTTGTTGAAGGTTAATTGACCATAGGTCTGTGGACTTATTTCTGGGCTCTCTATTCTGTTCCATTGAGCCATGTGTCTGTTTTTGTGCCAGTACCATGCTGTTTGGATTACTGTAGCTCTGTAGTATTGTCTGACATCTGAGAGGATTATTCCTCCAGCTTCGTTCTTTTTCTTCAGTATTGCTTAGACAATTCTGGGTCTTTTGTGATTCCATATAAATTTTAGTATTATTTGTTCTAGTTCTGTGAAAAATGTCCTGGGTAATTTGATAGGAATCACATTAAATCTGTAGATTGATTTGGATAGTGTGGCTGTTTTAACAATATTAATTATTTCAATCCAAGAGCATGGGATGTCTTTCCATTTCTTTAAATCATCTTTAATTTCCTTAATCAATGTTTTATAATTTTCTGCATATAAGTCTTTCACCTCCTTGGTCAGGTTTATTCCTAAGTATTCTTGTAATGCGATTTTAAAAGTGATCTTTTTTTTTTTTTTTTGCAATTAAAATATACATTTTTGAAAGCACTTGGATTTAAGCATTAGACTTCTTAACATGGACAACTCATAGGAGCTGCCCCTAGCTCCTGAGCTTGGATAGTGCTTCTAGCTACCCTGTGCACTAATAGTAAAAAATTAATCAGTTGATCCAGAAACAGATGGAAAATTTTACTTGCACCAAATTGAAGATTGTAACCCAGGAATAGACTCTCAGAAAGCTCTGAGAACTATTCCACTAAGTGGTCAAAGAGCAGTAATACAGGTTTTTGAGACAGAAGGCTGTGCATTAAATGATGTAGATAGATTGCACAATCCAAATCTGTTAGTACAAAGTGAGTAGTGGGTCATGAGTCATCAAAGCCCCTTACTAGATTAAGAAGGAATGTTACGTTTAAGGAGTTGTCTTGTTGATTCTACGAGAACGTTGCTCTTTATGCCTGAGCAGGTATTTCTGCCCATGGGGAGGTTTGGTCGATGCATAATGCAGATACACAATGCACAGTAGAGAGGAGTGAGGAGACCAAAGGGTGGAGAAGATTTTTTATGTTTAAATTTTCTTTACCATAAAATATGAATTTTCACACTAGTTAACATATTTCAATAGTTATTTACCAATGGGTGCTTGTAAAGTACATGCCTGAGGAAAGAGAGGAGGCTTTTGTACAAGGAACAGATCTACTGGGGAAAATCCAAGGTACAGATGTTACCTCTGCTGTGAGACCACCACCAACACATGCTGCAATCTCTCACAATTCCAGGAGGTGTGAAGCTGGAGTCCCCCCATGTGCAGCCTTTAGATGAGATTCTTTGGGTTGATTGCCATCTTTTCATTTTCCTTATGTGTTTTTTGTTATTGAGTCTAAACTCGCTCTGCTCACTGTATGACAGGTCAATAAACAGGAAGATGAGGTATTTGGGCAAGGAATAATGACTTTTATTGGAAAGCCAGCAAGAAGATGGCAGGTTAATATCCTGGAGAACCATCTTCACCATAACTGTATTCAGGCTCCTTTCATACTAAAAAGGGGAGGGAGTGTGGTTGGTTGTTGCCAACTTCTTGGTGTCAGAATCCTTTGTTCTTGCAGCTATCCACCCACGTAAGGTCATGATGTCCCTGTAAACCTCCAACAAGACAAATGTTATTTTCTATTCTGTAACTTTTTATCTTTATATGAATGGAAAAGTGTTAATACCCTTAAAGGTCAGAGCCTTGAGAATAGG
Organism: Camelus bactrianus; assembly: GCF_048773025.1. NCBI lineage: Eukaryota > Metazoa > Chordata > Mammalia > Artiodactyla > Camelidae > Camelus > Camelus bactrianus. The sequence continues at coordinate 46,247,434 of NC_133541.1, forward strand.
CTATCCTATGTATTTCAGGCTATAGGTGACTTTCTTTTACAAAAGGTGCAGAACCAGCATGACTAAGTATAGCAAACAGAGCACAGGGTAAGAGTCAAAGGAACAGATCAATATGGAGTCAGATTTGTTCTTCCCTATTACATTTTGGGAAAGAAGAACCCAGTTTTTCTTTCATCATTGAACAAATATTTAGTGAGCACCTACTATGACCATTCATTGTGCTAGTATTGCAGCAAAGGACATAAAACTTAAATGTGGGCGCTGCTTTTACCAAGCTTCATGACTATGTGAATACTCCTGTCCATCTTAACTTTCTAGTCACAAAGCCTTATATTTTGTGTGTTGATAACTAACCTAGCCCATGTACTAAAGAAAAATAATACAGTGTGAGTTGGTTCAGCTGTTTGACTTCTAAAGACATACACATATATATGAGAGTTCAAGGTTGATGTAAACTGCTCCGTGAACCTACACTGACATTAATGTCCTGGTTTATGCAAATGGATACCATATCTGTCTTGTGGACACAATTGGATGAACACCAGTGCTTCAGAGAGAGAAGATGTGACAAAGAGGCAAAGAGGCATAAGCCCCATTTCACCTTGAAACGTTTCCAACTCTTCTTTTTGTTGGTCATGATCTTTGTAGACACTTTTCTAGTTGATTGCTAGATCACTTTCCATATTAGATGGTTTAAAAGTTCATTTGCAAATGCTCATGCTTATTTCTACCATGCTGAGAAAGCTCTGTGTATTTGCATATATTCTCAGCACATTCCCGAGGAATAGGCAGTAGTCAGAAGACCCTCTGTCCTGTGCAGACCAAAAGCTACAGAGGCTAGAGATGAAGAGGTTTGCGTGGGTTTATGTGTAAAGTAGGGGTCAGAACTTGCTACTAAATCTCCCAACTTAATTAAATCAGTTTGCTTCTGGTTACTGTAAGTCAGTGTAATTGTGCTCTGTGGCTGAAGTGGTATGGAAGATGAATGGCCAGAATGTTACAGAAGTGCTACCACTGTGCCTGCTACTCACACTGTCGTCTCTTCACCCCAACAGGGAGATACCTGCTTCCCAACCCTGCGGCGGGGCCAGCCTGGCCTGCCTCTGCGGAGACGTCCAACCTCGTGCGCATGCGCAGCCAGGCCCTGGGCCAGTCGGCACCCTCGCTGACGGCCAACCTGGTGAGTGTGTCCTCGGGCTCAGTCTGTGGTGGGGCGGGTTTGCTCCATCTCGCCACCAACGTTGAGACTGTTCTCAGTTTATTGAGTTGAACTAGGTTTGAACTTAAACTCACATTTAACATTTAACCCAGATTTGGCAGTGTGAAATCTCTTACTTTCAGTGTGCTAATTTTTTCCAAATCCTCCCAACCTGAGTTGGAATATTTCTGTAAACTTGACTCTGTCTCAACTATTTCCTCAAAAAAACCAAAAACTGAAAGTGTCATGAGGTTTTGGGTTCAATCCCCAGTACCAACATTAAATAAATAAATAAACCCAATTACCTTCCTGGGCCAAAACAAAACAAAACAAATTTTTTAAAAATGGAAGTGTTTTTAATCTTTTTTTTTTTTTTTTTACTCCCTATTTGAAAATAATTACCCACTTAGAGGAAAATTGCAAGAATAAGACAAATATAGACAATCCCAGTTGATCCTTTGCCTGGGTTCAACTATTAACCATTTGCTCTCTCCCTCTCTCTTTATATATGTATGTGTAGATATGTGTGTCTGCACACACATATAAACATACACACACACACACACACACAATTTTTTTTAACTCTTTGAGAGGAGGCTGTATATATCATGGCTTTTTCTTGTCACAGTAATCAGCTTCATTCAACTTATGCCTTTTAAGCAATTCTGCCATCTGTATTTCAGTTTTATCAATTGGCCCAATAACGTCCTCTCTAGCATTTTCCCTCCTCCAGTATAGAATCCAGTCTACGGTCATGTATTGCATTTAATTGTCCTTTAATCTGGAAACTCCACAGCCTTTCTTTGCCTTTTATGACACTGACATTTTTGCAGGCTATGTGACACTCCCTCTCCCCCATTTTTTAATGGAATATTTCTCCTATTACATGTATGTGATGTGTGTCATTCCTCATGGTGAGCTTCAGGTTTTGTATTTCAGACCAGCGTGTGACGTTGGTGATGCTGTGTCCTTCTAGGTCATGCCATCTGCATGCACATGATGTCCATCTGCTCCTCATTGTGATGCTAATTTTTTTCACCCAGTTGAGGTGTTGACTAATTTCTCTACTGTAGTCAGAAATTTCCTCTTGCAGTCAATAAGCATTTGGTGGGAAGATAATTTCAGGCCATGCAAACGTGTTTCTCCTCATCAAAAATTTCCTTTAGATTTCATATTCCTTGGTGATTCTTGCCTGGCCCCTTCTTTTCTATAATCATTAAAAGTGGTCATTATTCCAGCGCCAGCACTCTCTACATTTACAGCTTGGCACATAGCATAAATATTTGTTTATATGTTAGTAGCATGTATTTCTGCATTTTTTTTTAAATAATGTGGACTTTTATTTTTAACCATGATTCTTAATAGAATTACGTTTTCTAGTGAACCGTTACGTTTCTGCTTTAACCTTTGGCTCAGCCTAGGTTAGCCAGTCTGTACAAGTTACTTTTGCATTGGTGGTAGGGTTGTGTGGTACAGGAATAGGTTTTCTCAATATCTTTTAATGATGGTGATGCAAATATATAAATCAGTGCATTGTGATGCCTTATAATTTTACACATTGGTAATAAATTATGATGGATATTTGGGAATCATTCAGTAATGTAAAGAGATTTGATTTAGATCTAAGTTCTAGTCCTGCTGTTGTCATTAGGTAGCTGTATAAGCTTGAGCAAGCTGCTTAGTTTCTCAGATTTTATCGCCTCATCTGCAACTGCAGGATGAAAAGGCATATAAACAGTCTCTGGAATTCAACCCTGGAATTCGCTATTGCTAGTTTCAAAATAATAAAGATTCTGAATATACTGAATGATTATCCCTAAAAAAGTTTCTTTCAGGATATTTTATGACTTCAAAATTGACTATGAATCTTTAAACCAAAATTCATTTTTTTCTTCTCATGAAAATTTTGGGATTTATTTTTTAAAGTACAGTTAAAGTAATGGTAGTTAGCATTTTCCTCCATCCCGTCCACAAGTTCGAAGTTACTTTTTCTTCTTGGAGAATTTTATTAAAAGCTTATTTTACAGTAAGCATTTACTCCTTAAGGAAAGAGGAAAATTCCTCACAATACGTGATTTCTTATTTTTTAAATAGAAGTGATTTTGGGCCATTGCAATATTATTCTGAACACATAAATAGTAATCCTGTATGTTTACTGCCAAGTAAATTCTAATTAAAACAACATTGTTACAAAGTAATATATCTAGTCCTGGTTGTCACACACAAAACAGATTCATTGATAAAACACATTAGGTGACCTAAGATATTTGGGAATAAGATACAAAAACAAGGAGAACTATTAATAGAAAACATGAGAGGACCCCCGCTAAAGTCTGTCCACTGACATTCTTATCAAAGAGCCACTTAACTTACCATTTTATTTATTCTGCGAGTTTTTATAGTGTTACCACAAAAAGCCAACTTAAAATAGTACCTGGCACATGACGGGTCTCAAATGTTAGCAGTGTTAATACTTGTGTTACGATCACATTATGGGTAAGCTTGGGCACAGAAGCCAGACTGTGATTAACCATTTACAACTGGACAGTGAAGGTTTAAAATGTAACCCTCATGTCTTTTCTTCAGAGGATTCAGTACTTCTAATTGCAGTCTAAAGAAAACTATTTGCAGGCTGTTTGACCAAGTCTTCTGTCCCCCACCTTCTGTTGTATGACGGGCGGCGGCGGCTGGTGGAGGGCTACCAGGCAAAGCGCCAGCTTAATTTCTCATTGTTCTGCCGGAATCTGCTCAGGGTTCAGTGTTGTATCACTTATTTCAGTATGTCCCTCAGTACATGTTAATAACTTTTCTTGCTTTTGGTGCTCCTGGCAGAGCCACTGATCTCTTTATGTTTCTTGGGTCGGACTACATCTAAATTATCTCTGCCGATTACATCTAACAGATTTGATAGAGAATAGGGCTGAAGAGGTAGACATGTACACCTATTAAAACTTTTTCTTTTCCCTCCCTTTCTTTTGTCTTCCAAACAAGCCTGATGTTCCTGGAGGTGCATTTGTACAACAGAACGTGCTTCACTCTGACCCCTCTCCCCCCAGCTGCTATCCTCACCCCCGTTGTCCCCATCTTAGAGCTGTCTGTCCACCTTCCTCCTGACTCAACGTACCATTTATCAGGGTGCATCTTTGTGTTTATGCCTCCTATTCCCCAGCTAGACTGCAAGCTCCTCAAGGGCAGAATGCCTGTCTGCTCTGACTTTCTACTCCCCACTCTTCCTAACACAACACCATGTTGTAGGAGGCGTTCAATAAATAATATCGGTGGAATGGATAATTATTCATGGAAAGTGATGTATTCCTTTAGTGGCAGAGTGAGAGTAATGATGAGATTCTGTATACTGTGAGGATGTCCTAATTAGAGTATCCATCTAAAACCTTTTTAAATGGGGAAGGTATAGCTCAGTGGTAGAGTACATGCTTAGCATGCACAAGGTCCTGGGTTCAATCCCTAGTACCGCCATCTAAAAAAAAAAAAAACAAAAAACACCTATAGAAATGAATGGTAAATATATTTAAAAAAAAAAACTTTTTAGTTTTGTCCAGTGTACCTTTTACAATTGTGATTAGGCTTCAAGTCCATGTAATGGGCCAAATCCTGTTTAGTTCCTCAAAAAATACGGTGACAAAATTGTGAAGAGATGATCAGTGTCCACATGCAAGGAAACTTCCTTAATCTGCTTCTAAGCCATCCTGCAGTCACACTGGTTTAAATATTTTGTTGATTCTTTGAAGACAGAGGTTGAGGGGATATATGTATTCAAGTGTGGAAAAAATGATAAAATCGAGATCAAAGCGGTTTATGTCCAAATGAAAGGATTACACTTGATACCACAGAATTCCATGTTTGACACGACAACCTAACATATCAAAAAAGAATAGACCCTCAACCTGAGAGGCAGTCAGACGTTAGTAAGATATAAACGAAGGCCCTTGTTGGGGAGGTATGAATTTCAGTAAATGTATGACCTATTGTGATTTAAATGCCATAGGTAAGCTTTGAGGTAATGTGAACTACCTTCTCAAGGAGGAGATTAATTCCTCGCCAGAAGTAGCTAGTTTTCCTTGGCAATGCTTAATGTAGTGGTGTTCCCTCTCCCAGACACATTGGGCATTCCAGATAAATGGCATGTTGCCAATTCACCCTGAGTAGCCTGGTAGCTGGCAGAATACAGGCTCAGCCTGTGTCCGCCTGCTGGGACGCCAGCCGGGAGTGCTGATGAAGTGTCAGATGTATATTTCGTGTACATTAATCTGAAGAGGGCAAAACTCATTTCCCCGTTTGCTTCCTCCATCTTTCTGTCCCTCCCTGCACACTTGGGTAGTTTATCAAAGAAGTCATAGTCGTCAGAAGCAGGGGATTTATACAGATGCTGCTTTCTGGCAAGAAAGATGGAAATTTCAGGAGGCAAAGCCAGACCAGGGGTAACTTATTTTTCTCTAGGAAAATAAGGTTGTAAGCCTTGAGGATTAAAGTTTAGGAATGGGATGTGTGGCCATCAGAAGAAGCAGTCACTTCGTTTGTACTTTGGAGTAATAGCTGGATGGCAGGAGCATGGTGAAAATTAATTTCCAGTCTTTTTCTCCAGTTTTCTGTTTGATTTGAATCACGAGCCTCATCTGTTTTTCTTTTTGTGAACAGCCCCATCACATTCTTTCTTATTGAGGTCTTCCTTGACCATCCTCTTTGAAAGTGTTTCTCTCTCTACATACCTCACATATCATTTATTTCACCCACTTTTCTCAGTAGCTTTATCTCCTTCCAATATGCCACATAATTTGCTTATTATATATCTCATTACTCTGATGAAAAATTCATGAGGGCAGAGATTTTTTTGTTTTTCTATCTGTTTCCCTGGGGCTTGGAGCAGTGCCTGGCATGTAGTAGGTGCTCAGTGAAGACTTGTTGAATGCATAAGTGAATATATTTCCATTCTGCACATTTGAAGTGCCCTTGAACAGACTGTTTTTTTTTTTATTTTAGTATGTGTTTAACGTCTTAGGTTTATATTATTTAGCCTAATGAAGAAGTTATTCTTCAAGCCAGAGAGCAGTTAACTTTGGAAACTGTGTTCAGGAATTAAACTCTACTGGTTCAGTTGGTGAATGGGAACAAGGCAGGAATGCAGAGTGGTTGAGATCACCTGCAGTTTCTACCACTTATTAACTGTGTGAACCTCAGCCTCTTCATCTGTGAAATGGGGCTGATGATTGCAGTCCCCTTAGAAGGTTACTGTGAGGAATAAATGAGTGAACTCTTGGGCATTACCTTGCACAGGACTTTTCAGTCAAAAAGTGCTGATGTCAGCGATCCTGGGGTTGGTAGGAAGAAATGTGTCCTGGGGGTTGTCAGCTGGGCTTAGCTGAGACAGTATTCTCAGGAGGGAGGACATCAGAGCCTTTGATTTGAGGTAGCAGTTTCACTTAGTTTCCATTAGCTCTTTGCATGATGGGGGACCAACTACTTGTTTCTTTCTTCCTCATTTTCACTCAGAATTCGTCAACCCGACAAACTGGAAATTATCTTTCTAGAACAGTGAATTATTTTGAAGGGGGAAGTGCTTTCAAATACTGTTTTTCAATTTTTAGCATTAGGTTAAACGGTATAATTTTATGTTTCTTTAGTGGCCCTCTTTTGACATTGTATCCATTTCTTGTAATGGAAAAATTACATTTCGTGATGTACTATAAATATTAAAACCAAACTATTTAAACTGTAATAAACTCAAAGAGCCTTGATGAATATTCATCTCTTCCATTTGCAAAAGTGCATTATGAAGAGTCAGGGAAAATTTACTGAACGTATGCAAAAGTGCGTTTTTCCTTTTTAATTCATTCAGAATGCACCGACGTAATGTCAGCATTTATTTAGAGTGCAGGCTTTATTTGCAGTCATTTAATATTATATCAATACTTCATTAGCATTATAGCTCAAAAACAAAACCCTGAGCCAAAGTCCAACTAGTTAGCTCTGAGAGAGTGTCTGTTAAATATTGATGGAGGAACAATTTGAATGCCCTTGGATGAATTGTTTAACAAAAGTTGTAGGATACAGCCATGAATTAGCATTTTTCCTTAGCCATTATGGCTCAATTTAAAGGCTGCATAATATTCCAGTGTATGGATTTCTCATAATTTATTACACTGTTTCCCCCTTTAGGTTATTTCCAAGTTTTTCCTATTGAAAATAATGGTAATGAGCAGGCTTTTAATAAGTCATTGTTCATCTCTATATTTTCAGGGTAGTTTCTTGGAGGGGTTACTATGCCAAAAGATATGAGCTTTATGGAGGTTCTCCATACTTTTGCTGAATTGTTTCTAAGCACAAATTTGTGCTTCCATATATTGAGAAAATATACCTTACTACACTCTGGCCAGCAGCCAGTATTGTCTTCTTAAAACTCCAAAAAACACCTTTGCTGGTTTGTTAAGTGAAAAATTATCATTCTTTTTTTTAATGTATTTTTTATTTTTAGTAAAGTTGGTATGGTTTTTGGCCACATTGAACTCTTACACGAAAGCCCTCAGATAAAGCAAATATGAAATTAGGGTTATCTGTGCTTCCTCCTGTACCTTCATCTGTGCTTCCTCCTGTACCTTCTCCCTTCCATTCCTTAAATCAGCTTACTATACCAACAATTGGTAACCTGTATTGCTCTTGGGATGCAAAACTGCTGGATGTGATTACAATGTATGTAGCTGAAGGTATTATTCCACAGCTCAGGGTTTTTTTCATCTGGAAAGTAGTAATCTCAATTGTGAAATGGTGCCTTCAGCTGTGGATGTTGTAATCAAAGTCTCAGGAGCGCTTGTGTTCCAGGAGTCATACGTCTCCTAGTTATTACCCTCTGAGCTAGGTTCTGGTGATAGTAATGGGGTGAATTTTCATAGCTCAGTGCTGAAATAGCAGTAGGGACCCCTGAGCAGATTATTACAGGTCAGGCCTGATCCATGAAGATAGATCTCATTAGAAGCTCACCTGGGCCCATCCATGGACAGTCTGGCTTAACATGAGTCAGTTAATCAAAGATCAGGTTAAAACTGAACTATAAAATCCTCACTATAATGCGGCTACTGCCTCCGGGAAAGGTAGTCTAAACGTGTATCCTCACTCTAAGCATGCCTGGGTTTCAAAAGAATAATTAACAGAAAACATGTGAAGTACATGATGATTCAGTCTATGAATGATGAACTACTACTTACTTGGGGAGAGAGATTTTTTTTCTCTGCAATGAAATTCCACCCAGAAGTAGTCACTTAAAACTTTCCATCCTGGTTTCCCCTTCCTTACATTTTTGCAAAAGTTAAAAAAAGTCTTCATGACTGTTTGTATGTATTGTCCTTCCTGGGAAGGACAGGGTGCCTGCTGGAGTGGCTTTCTTCGTGGGTGTGCCTGGGCAGCCTGATCAAGTGTGGGCTCGTCATTATGAAAGGCATCTGAGAGTCAGTGAGGTGAATGGCACCTTTAAACACTCTGGGGTTTAATGCATGGAGATGCATGCTCTCTCTTAATTACTTACCACCATAGAGGGGAGCAAAACAGATTTATAATAGCAGTACAATGTGTGTGGCAGGTGGGGGCTGGGGGAAGGATGGAGGGAGGGATAGGTAGGTGGGTAAGTAGGTAAGACTGGGGAGGGGAGGAGGAAGGGAGAGAGAAAGCAAGCTTAGCTTTCACTTACCGCTCACTTACCCAACTGGTGTCCCTGTTTAGGACCTGGCCAACCCGTTCACCAAGCTTTAGAAGACAATCTAGAGAGTGGTGAGTGCTGGCACTTGAGCTGTCTTATCCTCACCGTATCTTTAGCACCACGCCACTGCCTGGTGTGTACTATTTAATACTTAGATGATGGTGGTTTATTAACAAATGTCAAGGAGGTCATAATTCCAAGTTTTGATAGTTTCCGAGGCTCCTTTTGTTTCTGCTTGTTGTTCCAAGGCTCCTGGAGTCCAGATAGGTTGGACGGTTGGGTTGTGAAGGATTTGACTGGGTTGTGTGTCTGGGGAGATGACTGAGATAAAGGTGGTGAAGCAGTGACAGCTGCCGTGATGAAGGTGAAGTGGTGGACAGGCCCCTCTCTGGTGGACTCCTGGTGTGACACAGCTTGTCCTTTCTGGTGTCCTTTTGCCCCTGTGGTAAAATTGCAGCATTGCCAATTTGTTATCTTAATGTCAAAGGGAGTCTGTAGCTCAGAAAACAAGAAACCCGGAATAATTACACAGTGGTTTATGGGAGGGAAGGTATTTGGATGTAATTGTTCCTTTCATGGGAAAAATGAAGGTTTTTTTTTTTTAAATTCATAGGCTTCTTGGGAAATTCTCGATTATTGTGGCTCTGGAAAAGCCCATGTGTTTCAGCACCTTTCCTACCTGAATTTTCAATATACTTGGGTGGTCAGTAGAATAAGTATATTGGTAATTATTCCTTGGTCATTGGCACCCAAAGTACCAATCTGCCATTGAATTCTGAATCAGTATAGTCTTCATTTATCACTCAATTGACTATTAATGGAGTCTTTTTGGCATAGGTGTTAAAACCTGTGTAGACAAGATGGGACACAGGGTCTTGCTTTTTAAGGGGCTTCTAAGCTAGTTGACGTAAGGCTCCTGGGAATTGAGAGGGCAAAGTAGATGATGATTACACGCTGGATAGTTTACAGTGTGAGTATTTATTGACTTAGGGGAATGATGGAGGCTGCAGGTTCTGGAAAGGTGTCATTAGGCAAGCTTCAAGGTGTAGTGGAGCTACATACACGGTAGGACGGGGTGGGGCATGGTGGATACCATGGACGGTGTGGTGTGGACAGTGATGTTTCTTAACATGATGTTTCTAGAATAGTCAGGATCACATGAAAATTCAGAGGCTCATGGGTATCAGTGGTACAATGATTTCTGACTTAATCTGAACCCTAGAAGATGACCCAAACTGCCACCACCTATCTCTTAGTGAGAAGAATGTCTGTCTGAGGTTGATGGGAAGCCTTCAAGCACCCAATCTGGTGATTTCTTTTTACTTAGGAAATCTCTCAGGTGGAAAGCATATTATGTTCAGGTATTTTCGCCATGAGGGAATAAGTCTTTATTTTTGTTAGATCAGTGACTAGATGTTAATAATGGTTTACTGGATTATGGGATCTTTTCTTTGTAATTTGACACTGTTTTGTTTTGTTTTGTTTTGTTTTGTTTTGTTTTTAAGTGAAGAACGAGCCATGTGGCATATCCAGCGTAGCTATTTGTGATATACTAAATACTTTGTTTTATTGTTCAGGGTGCATCAGCCTCCATTTAAAGAAAACACTTAAACCATGGGTGCCTAGTTAAAGAGAGTGGGTTTTCTTTTTTCTTTACAAATGTAAATTTTTTTTTACAAACGTTTTTACAAATATATAAAAAGGCATAAAGCCCTTGCTTAAGTTTTAGTGATTCTGACCTCATAGGAGGACTGGTCTGCATTCCAAGCCCTAGTGCTCCTGAAAGTTTGCTTCCTTGGAGCCCTAACTTCTGTTCCTTCTTTCTTTATCTATTTTTCTTTGTCTCTCTACCTTCCCGTCCAAGGTGATTCACGACTTAAACTTGAATTGTTGTCCAGATGGTGTATATCCTAACCACCAAAAAATTCATGATACCACATTGTTGTTGGCACTGTGGAATTCTACATTCACTAAGTGATGGCTGGGCTTTAATATGTCATAGATTTATTTATACATCTATCCCCAAGAAAACAGAGGTATACACTTACCATTCTTTTTGCAAGAATGAATGCTCCGAGAAGTCCTGTGAAATCTCTTCATTATGTGAAACCAAATTTGTGTTTCTTTCATTACAGATTCCCCTGCTTTGCTTATATAGGTGCTGAGTTAAGTATGTTTATTTCTCTCCTTTGTTTAAGTATGTAAATGTAAGTCAGTTGCTTTTTTGTTGTTGTTGTTGTTCTTAGACACAAGCAATGATAAGTTTTAGCCTAATAAATAATAAGAACCAGTGATAACATTTTGTCCACCCCTCCCCACCTCCAGCTTTTTACATAGCTCTGATCAAAAAGACATTAAGAAACTTCTGTGTTTTCCCCATTTACTGGAACATCCATCCCCTGACAGATTCACGTGATGGAAGATGGAGGATTTCTTATCTTTAACTGCTTCTAAAGTTTGGTAAAATAATGTGGGCAGTAGTGAACCACCTACCATTCCCTAAAGGGTGTTAGAGTCCTAGTCTAATGCATTTCCTTGTCCTGGAGAGAAAACGCCTCTCTGTGCAGCTGCCTTCTTTTTGCCTGGCCAGTGCCTCTCTGCACTTTAGCACATGCCCTTCCTCTTCCAGGAAGCTTTCTCTGATGTCTGTCTCCATCCTCACGCCAAGCTGGATTGTATGCACCCTCCTTTGAATTGTGCATATCTGAACCAAAACATTTATTACATGAATTTGTTAAGATCTCTTTGCTTGCCTTCTCCCCCTCCCCTTCTCATCTCCAAATGGTCTGATTGCCTAAAGAGCCCAGGAAAATAATCTATAACCGATGAGGATGTGAGACAAAAAGATTTAATTGTGTGGGCTCTTAGAAGTGACAGTAGTTGAACTATCATGGGTTTATATTAGGTTGTGCCTATAAGACCTCTCAACATTTTAATTGACCTTTGAGAGCCTTGCTTCTGAAAATGAAGCCTGGAATTGGAGAATTTTATGGATGGAACAGACCTTGGGTCAGCCCTCTCCCCTTGCCTGGAGAGATTGTGCACTTCAGTGGCCTTTATCTAAATTGTGATGATTTTTTACAAGCACTTTATTTATAATTTAATTATTGTAGGTAGTTCAGAGCATGTGCTCCAGAGTCAGGGTGCCTGGGTTGGTATCTGGACTTTACCACTTACTACATGGGTGACCTTGACCAAGGAACAGAATGTTCCTGTGCCTCTGAAAAATGGGAGTATTAGTCGTACCTATGTTGCGTGGCTGTTGCTGGAATCAAGTGAGATGGTACGTGTTAAGGCAATTGGAACACACAGGCAGAGCACAAGAACATTAACTATTATCATCTGGTCCAAGGGTAGTAAGCTGATGTATTTCTTAAACCAGGGAATTTAAGTTCTATTAAATGCATATCTGAAGATTATGGTTGAAGGAATTGATGAAGCTGGCCTTGTAAAGATACGTTTCTCTGATTATTTTCAAAAAACTGCAGGTATCTCCTGTGTTCTCTGCAGGATAACTTGTAAGGCATGAAGCTTGTTTGAAATGAAAGGTTATGGGGAAACGATAATATGGTGTTTTCAATATGAAGTAAATTTTTAGGTGTGATGTCATTAGACAATAAAAAGTAAAAAGGCAACCAGAAAAGAAATTCCTTTCTTTTCATTCATCTCATTGGATCATACAGAAACCTCATGAGCCTGCTTTTTGTATCAGATACACAGTTTCCTTCCTCTTGGATGACATGACATTTTGTGTACCGTGTATCACAGTGCCTATGTATTTGGACCTTCAGAATTTGGACATCTATTTTACTGAACATATTATTAATATTGCTATCATTTATTTGGCTTTGCTGAATTTTGCTGTTTCTCCAGGTGTAACAAAGTTAGAGGACGCCTGTTGGGCCTCTCACATCTTTGCTTACTCGCCCCATCGGTAAAACACTCAGAGTATGTACTCCCTAATGAGTAAATGTATTTTCAAACGATTTACATGTAGTTAGAGGGGGTAGTACCAATATCTTAACAGACCTGTGAATCTCCACTAGGAAACCATTAGAGAGGACATTTACTGTGGGGTTTCAGCAGGGGCCTGGAGGCCGCTCCCTTTGCCAGGGTTAACCATTTAGCTGCCATATCCTGGAGAGGAACAGGGAGTCCTGGGGTAGAGGATGGCAGTGCTTGAGGCAATGGCTGTTTGGTAACCTGGAAGGAAGTATTTTAGCCACCAGAGCTGGTGCATATCAGCTGAATATCAGCCTGAACGTCAACTTATGAAATGTACTAAAACCAACCAAAAAAAGGAGACATAGAAAATGGAATTGTAGAAACTAGTATTGTAATTTTTTTCCTGAACCCCATTTGATCATACTGTATACCCCTGGGTGCCCATATTCCAGCTCGTAGATCCTTGGAATAAACTACAGGGTCTGCTTTGTAAGCCTGCTGAGGTAGAGCTTTATTGACTAAAAAGAGTTCTGAATATTCTGTGAGGTTGCCTTTTCTTTTTCAGAAGGGTTTATTGTATTTTACTTAAAAGTGGAAGAAATAGCAGATCTTTGCTATTCCTGTCATTAACTGCCACTAAATTGACACAAATGTTAACAACTATTGTGAGACCTGTTTCCAAGTCAATTATATTAATTAGAATGTAACGTGCCAATAAACGCATGTATTCAAACATGATACCATCACTTTTTGTGTTTTCTTCTCCAGATGTAAGACATTCATTTATTTGCTGCTTGAAAAGCTGCAGAATTATGGCTAAGATAACAAATAATTGCCAGCAAATAAAATTGGTTCTTTAGAAATATGCTGTAATTGGTTGGTTGTAGGAAAGGCAGAAACAAATGATAGCATGTTAAGCATATAAATTAGGAACATTGCTTATAAAATCCTTAGTTTTGGGCTTTTCATTTAAATAAGCCTTCTTATTGCAATTAATATTATAGTTGGTTTATGACCCTTAAAATATATTCCCCTTCAGCATCTCTTGGAGTTCTAATTCAGCTTTCTTATACATGTTAGATGATTTGCAATTTAGATTCTAATTTGGTTTTTATTCTTCAAAATGCCATATTTTTGTATTTCATTTTTATTTAAAGCATGATTCTCTCTGTGTTTGTGGAAGTTAGGCATAAATAAACTACTAGAAAAATCAAGCTTTTAAGTGAGCTGAGAACATAAAATATTTTAATAGGAATTTCAATAGGAGTAACTAAACTAAATATTTGAAAGCCCAACCAGAAAATTATGGCACTTTGGAAGCAAACTTTATGGGACATGGTGTTCCTAATTTACCCTCTGTTACAGTTCTTTAAAATAGCATTTCTATTTGTTGATTTTAAATCCTGATCACTTCTTATGTATGTAAGAGCATTAAACAGGCCTCTGTCTGATGATTTGGGGGCCATATCTACTCGAAGACGGAGTTTGGGTCTCTGTAGTTTTTTTTAGAGCTTTGAGCATATTTTTTTCTATTGAGAGTGAGTGCCTGTCTTCTAATTTGAGTGTGTGGGTTGTTTTGTTTTTTTTCCAATTGTGACCCACATAAATCAGCCCTGCTGCACGTCCAGTGCCATGACCTTAATTCTCTAGGACTTGCAATATACCTTTCTCAGTTAAGTGAACTCATGGTCTGGCTCCAGCGTGATGCGCTCAGAAGGGGAGAACATTTCTTCTTAACCCCTCTTACCACGATCACTGCTTAATTCTGCTGGCAGGTGCTGTGTGCCGCCTAGGTTTCTGCTAAGATATTTTGCTCAACATTTGAGCTTCCATCATCCTTAGCATGCAGGCCCTTTGTCTTGCTCTATTTGCTAACTATTCTTCAAAATGTAGCAGATGATGAAAAAGACTCATGTTTGGGGTGGGGAAACTTGGGACTGAATTCTAGTGCTGAAATTTCTTGGCTCAGTAATTTTGGGCAATTGTCACTTAACCTTGTTGAGCCCAGCATCTTCATTAGTAAAATAGGAATGGTTAATGCCGACAGCATTGTCATAACAGTGAAAGACCATAACGCATATCAGAGGCGACTGCGAAGTGTTAGGCATTCTTTGTGTGTTTCTCTATGCCTGGGCTCTCTATCCCATAATTGGTCAGTTTGTCCGTTACTGTGCCAATATCACACTTCCTTAATTACTGTAACTTCATAACAAGTCTTGTTAATAACTGCTCAAGAAAGTTCCCTTATGTCATTGTTGTTCTTTAAAATTGTTGGCTACTTGGGGCATGTTTATCTTTTGCATAAAATCACTTGTGAAGTTCTACAAACTGATTGAGACTTTGATTAGAATTATGTTAAATCTAGAAGTCACTTTGGGAAAGTGACACTTTTATGATGTTGAGGTTTATTATTCTATAGCGTGCTATATTGCTCCATTTACTTAGGACTTCATCAATGTTTTAAATAAGGTTTTAGAGGGGAGGATATAGCTCAGTGGTAGAGAGAATGCTTAGCATGCACAAGGTCCTAGGTTCAATCCCCAGTACCTCCATTAAATAAATAAGTAAATGAAACTACCTCCCTCCCCCCCAAAATAAAATTATACTATTTTCTTCAGGAAGAATTTGTATATCACTTGTTAGATTTATTCTTAGGAATTTAAAATAATATCTTTTAAAAATAAATATGTATACCAATTGGCTAATGTATGGAAATTAAATTGGCTTTTGTATATTAATCTTTAAATCTATCAACCTTGCTAATTCTTATCAATTCTTACTCATCTTTAGATTTTGGGGATGAGAGTTTTTTGTAGACAATGTAGACAGTGATAATCTGCAAATAATTATAGCTTTCTTTCTTTCTTTTCCAACCTTTATAACTTTTCTTTCTTTTTAAAAAAATTTTACTTCATTTACCATAACTTCCAGGATTATGTTTCCAGGGTTATGTTGAATGTAAGTGGTTATACCATGCATTCTTATGGTGTTCTTAAACATAAAGAGAATATTTTGAACATTTCATATTAAGTGTGATGAATGCTATGTTCCCCCGCCTTTTTTTTTGAAGTTCTGTAGCAGGTGAAAAATAAATTTTTTGATGCTTGCCTAGATTTTTTTTTCATTTTAACAAAAAAAAATGCTTTTTCTGTATTTGTTGGTGGTTTTTAATCTTACATTTTTGAAAAATGCAACACTGTCATGACAACATTTAAAAAACATTTTTGCATCCAGTTTACTGGTATTTTTGTTAGGATTTTGCCATCTATGTTTATAAGTGGCATTAGCTTGTAGTTTCTCTTTCTTATACTCTTCGTTAGGCTCAGCAAATGGAATTAGGAATGTATCGGTCATTACTTCAGTACTACAATAACGCTGCATAGTAAGCCACAGTTTCTCAGTGGCATTCTTTGGTGGTATTTATTTCTTACTGTGGGTCTGTGGGTTGGCTGGGAGTGGCTGCTTAGAGCCACGGATCTGTGAGTTGGCTTGGCTTACATCCAGACTGCAGGTCTGAGTCACATCTTCTGTGTCTTACTCTGGGCTTTCCCATGGTGGAGGTTGGAAACTCCTATAAGGGGGAGCAGAAAGACCGAGTGTTTCTTACCGATCAGGCTTGGAACTGACCCCGTCTCACTTGGGCCCATTGGCGAAAGCTGGATGGTTAGACCCAGCAGCAGTGAGGCGGGGAGTCGGAGGGAAGCGAGTATTTGCTAAACAATAGTTTTATCTACCGCAGGGAAACTTCCTTCCTTTTCTAGTCTCTGGAAGAATTTGTGTAGGAATGGATGAATCTCTTTCTTGGCTGTTCTGAATGCTGCCTATAAAGCCATCTAGACCTGAGAATTTCTTTGGGGGGGCATTTTTGACCCAATTTTTTAATGATTATAAGAACATACAGATTATTTATTCTTGAGTCAGTTTGGTATTTTTGTAATTTGGTGTGAATTTGTTTACTTATTCTAAACTTGAGAAAATGTTTTTCCTTTTTTAAAAAATTGAAGCATATTTGATTTATAATGTTGTACTAGTTTCTGGTGTGCAGCATAGTGATTTAGTAGATACATATTCTTTTTCATTACAGGTTAATACAAGCCACTGAAAATAGTTCCCTGTGCTGTACAGTAGAACCTTGTTGTTTATCTTTTCTGTACATAGAAGTTTGTGTCTACCAATCCCAAACTCCCAATTTATCCCTCTCTCCCCGACCCCTTGTTAATTCTGTGAGGCATCTGCAGTTTTGACTCCTTTCCCATTCTTAGTATTACTTCCTTGTCTCTTCTCTTCCTCATTCTTTTTTTCCCCCTTGATTAATTTTGCCAGAGGCTTGTCCATTTTATTTATTTTGGGTGGCTTCTGGATTCATGTCATGCCTAGAAAGGTATTTTTTCTTCTCAGATTCTAACAATATTATTTCACATTTTATTTTATCTTTATGGGGTAATTTTTAACATTTAAATCTCTAACCTATTTGGAACTTACTTTTGTTAAGGAGTCAAAGAGCCATTCAGCGTATTACTCTTACTCTAAGTGTCTAGCCAGTTAGTCCAACACTGTTATCAAGCAACTTCTCTTTCTCCCTAACCTGTAATACCACTTTTAGCATATATTAAATTCCCAAGTACATTATGGGTCTATTCCTTGACTCTGTTCTGTTCCTTTGATTTGTCTTCCTGTATGTATATCATATAATCGAACTCCTATAGTTTCCTGCTATTTTTAACATCCAGTAGGGCTGGGAGGGGAGCCTCTTAACTCTTAAGTTACATTTGTTTTGGGTTACATTTAAAAGACTGCCCCTAATTTTAACATTTTCCTGTTTGTGGAAATAACTTCCTAATTTTCTTTGAAAACCAGTGAGAGAAAAAAAATCATCCCATGTAAAAATATTAAACATCTTCGACTTTAATGAAATCATAGTTCTTTTGGGTCACCAGTGGGGAGAGAAACCATTTTTTCCTGCATCTGGTTTCCATGCTCAGGCTCCTGGTCTGTGCACTGCACAGCTTTGGGGCACCATCCACCCTGGCTTTAATGTGGCTTGTTCCCACAGGGTATGTGACCCATAACCCTGGGCTTTGCTGCTCCCTGGAGCAGGAGTCACTAGTTGCTGCCGCCATCAGTCTGAGAAACTGGAACCTACTGATAGTCTCCACAGGCTGGGGATGTTTTCAGAGACAGGAGTTGGGAGTGAGACCGAGTGCTCTCTCCCAGGTGGAGATTTGCCTCCCTTGTCAATCTCAGGCACTATTTCTTTGATTTTAGGAAGGGAGTGAACAACCTTCCTGATAGCTTGCAGTTATGAAACCATAAATGCCACCAATTGCCTTACTAGCGGTAGAGATGTCCTCTGCTATAGAAACGTTTTTGGTGGCATTGTCACAAGAGCCAACAAAAGGAAAAGTGAGAAGTTAAAGACCCTACCCGTTTGCTGGCATGAGCTGTTTTCCTGTCCTGTCTTTATTCTGAGTTGTTCAGAGCATCCTCTGCCTCTTGTGCTGATGAGAAGGATGTGCTCAAAAGGGGATGGACGCTGACAGCACAAGAGGAATAATTTCCTTCATCCATCAAGCCTGACAACTCTTGGGTTCCTCGTCCTGCCAGAACAGGGAGAGGCTTGAACAGGATTGAATGGTCCCCACTAGTCTGGCATTTTAAACAAAAGCTGAAATTGACATGAAATTAACTAGATGCCCTGAAGTTGCTGGTGGCAACAGTTCTCACTAAAGTCCTAAGCTTATAACCTGTCCCACAAGACTGAAGGATGTAACAAACTCGCATCTGAATTATGACCATCATCTGAGCCTGTCAGTGCAGAAAGCTCTTCATTAAGAGGGAAGGATTGGGAGTCTGATACCAGGATAAATGAAACCACACCTTTGATCAAGTACACCTTTATTTAGCTTTCTAGCCCAGGAATCTTAGGTCCAGTCAATTAATTGGGAAATTCAGGATTTGGTAATTTCTGTGTTCTTTAATTTTAAGAAGAAAAATTGATTTTTCTATCGTAAGTTGGTAAATTCTCATAGGAAACTTAGAAAATGTTCTTAACAGGTGGGACAGGAATTGTGTGTAGTATGTAACCATTATAACATCGTTTCTCTAAACGTAGATTTTCTTTTTCTTTCTGTGTATCCCAGTAACTTCCAACAACACCTGTGTACTTTTCATTGCTCACATCTCTTGTTTTTTCCATGATGCCAGATTTGGGTTGATTACCTGTCGGATTTTAATTTCTCCCTCCGGCTTTCTGTCTGGTCTTTTTCCTTGTCTGTAGTCGATCATTGTGGCAGTGGAACTCGAAAGGTTTCCGTGTCTCAGAAGGTGCTAACCCCCTGTCCTGGCTGTCACGTCTGACCCTGGCTCCCCAACTTTGATTCAGGTGACCCTTCCCTCTCATTCTAATTCCTCACGTGTCCGCTTTCGCCATCACAGATGAGTTTACATTCTGATTCTCCTGGGAATTGTGGAGCTGAAGCGACTCTGGTCAGGCATTTCCTCCTCCCATACCCTCTCCTCAAACAAGCAGGGCACCTGTCCCTGAAAGAATGTGTCCCTCAGGCAGCTGCTTCCTTAACTGAAGTCCTCCACTTCCCCTGCCCTGGGAGCTGCACTGATATCAAAGCTGATATCCCTAGATATCTCTAGATGGCAGCATCTGCCTCCCTCTGCCTTGAGGCTAGACTAGAAAAGAACAGTTGACTGTAGCCCCAAGGATGATGTTCAGTGTGTCACCCTGGTCTAGACGACGTCTCTTTCCCCTTGGCCTTTATTCTGTTTCCAAGTGCGTTGTAAACTCTGCAGACCACCATGAAGTGGGATCATCCGATATATCCTTATCCTGGGCTCTTCCGGGGTTTCCACCTCACGAAGCCAGAGACATAAATCCAATTATTCAGTCATGTTTTGTCCCATGGAATTTTGTTGTAAGCAGCCTTGCTTCAAAATGTAGCTGGAGGTTTTTTATTAGTAATTTTTCTAGGAAATGCTCAGGAGGGCTGGCAGGCAGGGCTGCAGGAATGACACGGGCATGAAAATGCTAAATGCTGGGCCCCCTTCTCCTCATTCTTGCCAGGCCCTCTGGGTTGCTAAGCTCAACTTATTTTTGAGCAGCACCATTTTGTCAAATATACAGCCCCAAATCAAATAAAAGATGTTTCCTGGTTTAGAATACTTTAAAGATGAAGATAATGGAGAGTTGAAGTCAAGTTCAGGAGAGTGTTCATCTTCTTTAAAAAATATGTATTCTATTGCAATGTTTTGCTGGTTGTAATTATTTTTGACCCTGTCTGTCTTCCTGTCCCTACCCACCCCCTATGCCCACCCTGTGAACTTCGGACTCTTAGAAGCCTGTGTCTTTGTGACCTCTGTTGTCCTGGATCAGGGCCAGCACACACAGGATGCTCCAGAATCCTTGCTTACACTAACAGCGTCCTCTCTGCCTACATTTGGTCGTGGTACCTGAGACCGTAGCACAATCCATTTATCTCAGAATACTTAAATACACATTCTCTCTGCCTGAACTTCTGTATTCTGGGGGAATTGTGTTCAGTTGATATAAACAAAATATCAGACAGCTCAGCAAGCGCCTGCATTATACTGGATGTGGTGCCTGTGTCCCTGGTCAGCCTGTTCTCTGGAAATTCAACCGAGGCAAAAGAGACAAGCCCTGAGTTGTAAGCTGCATTTTTGTACTTTACTAGGAAATGTGCAGGTTGAAGATATCTTCTTCTGAGGATATTTTTTTTTTAAATGAGGTCCAGAATTTCCTCTAGGGTTCGGAGTGAGCATTCCTAACTCTGGACCCACCAGAGAGTATTTGTGTCCTAGCATATGCCCCCCTCACCCTGTGTTTTTCTTTCCTGGTGCCTTTCTCTAGAGTTTGAAACTGCAGTGCCTTTTCTCTGCACAGAATGTGGCATTTAGACAAATAGCATTGGACTCAGAGGGAAAGGTGTATTAATGCATCTGGGAGAGAATTTACAAGGCGCTGGTTCTTCAGACATTTCTTCCATGATCACTAAACGGAAAAGCTCTTGCCACATGTCACTTTTCTAATAAGGAAATAGGGAGCCCTAAGTCCCAAATAAACAAATAGGAAAACCTTACGGTCATCTTTGACAACAGTACAAATTCAGAAATGCATCCTTACAGAAGGCAATCGATCGGCAACAACCTCACAGTGTCCTCATTTGGGGGATAATCTGCCTTGGAGGAGGGAAGAAAGCTCGTTCAATTCCATTGATATAATCCTTCCTTCAGTGCTCTGATTCACATTTTAACAGTCACTTTTAATTAATACAAGAATGTATGAAAAAGAAAAAATAAATAGCTATTCCTGTTGCTACCCCTCTTGAAATTAATACATAAACAATATTAGAACAGGTACAAAGTGAAAATGGATTCTTCTCCTCCTTTCCGTCTCCCCAGAGGTAACCCATTGCTCATAGTTTTTTGATACTTTTTGCAGAAAAAAAAATTGGATATGTCTTCATAAGTATATACAATTAAAGAATTTTACACAGTGTTTGAGCTTCACTGTTCGACTTAGTGTGAAGCTCTCTCATGTTAGCACACACAGTCCCACTGTGTCCTTTTTAATGGTGTCACAGTATTTCATCACATGGACACAGTATCATGTGAATCAACCAATCAGTCCCTCAGAAGTGGACTGTCGAGCTGGAAAGCCCCACAGCCCTGACCTGTATGATGTCTGCTGTGAGAATGCTAGCACGCAGTCATTTTTCATTGTAAGATTTTCAATTGTAAGATGATTGGTAGTGGTTGGTGAGGTAAGTTTTCTCCCAACGTTTAATCAGGACAACATAGAGTATGTTGCGTTGTATTGAAGAAATGGCTTTGAAGTTTAGTTACTATTGTTTTTGTTTATTTCTGTGAACAAGAGTTTTTCTTCCTCATCTACAGGCCATCTTGGCAGAGATGGGCTCTGTTCCACACAGTCATTCAGGGACTCAGGCTGATGGAGGTTCTGCCAAGGTCCTTCTGGGTGTTGACACCCAGATAGTAACGGACAAGAACTGCACAGGGCATCGTCCATTGTCTGGAGTTGAATCTTATGGCCACTGCTGAGTGCAAGAGAGGCTGGGAGATGGATTCTAGCTGCATACCCAGAAACAAAAGGAGATGGCTTGACGGATAAATCAAACCTGACTATTAAACATGGCCAAAACCTTGGGAATGGGTGCTACCTGAGTATCAGTTGTCACCGTAAGTGGTGCATCTGGCTGTCTTCTCCCTGGAAGTTCCTGGTGTTGAGTCTACTGGCCAGTAATTCCAGAAAAAAATGCTTTCCCCTCTGCTCTACAGTCCTTTCTGCCTTTTATCCCCACCTCCCTCAGTTCTTGAATGACCGTGAATAGGGTATTACTAGCTGTAATCTGGCAAAGATCTTAATTTTCAGATGTGTAACTGGACTTGAAGATGTAGCAAAGTGGGATGGGAAGGTTTTGGCTGAGCCCCCCAAATAACTTTTCTGTGAAAGCAGAAGAGATGGAAATGCCCCAGTTGCTCTACAAAACAACCATATGTCCATTCCCTCTGTCCTTCTAAGCATGACTATTTGCAGGATAAGCATCACTGGGAGCTCTTCAGGTGACGACTTTCTGCAATAGAGGAAGCCTGAGCATGTACAGGAGCTGGGCAGAGGCGGCTCATGGTGGCCTCTCTGTGCTGCCCCTGGCTTCCCTGACAGCTGGTCCCTGAGCACTGGAGAGGGAGGCCAGCGATGCTCTGTGGTCCTCACCTCTGCTGCTGAGGATCCCAGTGTCACCTCAGCTCTGGTTTTTTTGGTTTTCTGTTTTTTGTTTTTTAGGATGGGAGTGGAAAATGAAACAGCTAAATTCTTGGTATATGGGTATGTTTTCAAACTGAGAAAAATACTTAAGACTCGTCTAAACATGTTCGAACTATAACTGAGAATATGATCCAGGAAATGTTGCAAATAGGTACTTTGTCTCCCTCCTTTGCCATTTTTTCTTGTGTTTATTCAAGTAAGTTGGATGCATATCAGAACTGTGGAAAGCCTCAGAGTACTTCTGATGTCTTCATAGAATATATAGGACATCCTGGGCCAGTTAGCATCTGTTACCTTATGTGTCTCAATAGTCAGTCATGTCAAGAAAATATAATCTGGTCTGCATCTTGACTTAGTTACGTGTTCAGTCCTAGTGCAGTAGTTTGTAAAGGGGGCAAATGGATATGTTAAAAGGAATAGAAAGACCTATCCTGTTACTCTGAAATGACGAAAGCATTGCACACTCCTTAAATAATGGTGCCTGTCAGGTTTTTGAACACTTTTCTAAGAAAGGAGAAAAGATATTAGGAAGATAGCTGTGAATGCAACAGGGACAGACAGAAAACCTGGTGACTTTGGGAATTGATCCCGTAATTGTGCATATGAGCTATAATTTATCAAAGCTCGTCGAAGTATTTCAGAAGGAGTTCAGGAGCGCTCTGATTTTACAAATGAAGCAATTGATGGCTGACTGTAAACTGCTGCCTGTCCCCAGTCTAGGGCTGTGTCTGAGGCTGGAGGAAGAGAACAGCAAACAACAAAAGAAAAGGCCAGAGAGGGCCGGCTGGGTAATGGTGTGATCTTCTGCATTAGAGTCCCGTCGATATGTATCATTACAATACAGCCAGTGGGTGCCGGGCTGACCGTGGAGCCACACCAGACCAGGAAGGATGCCAAGAAACAATCGATAGAAGATGTGTTACTGAAAATTAATATTCTGCTGCTGAATTATTCTTATTGATTCAGGGATTTTGAAAGTGGCCATAGATAATTTCACGAACAAAAGTGTTTGCATTTCTAGAGCAGAAGACCAACATAACAGGGGAACATAACACAAAACCCAGAAACCGGGCTCAGGAAACATAAAACTTGTGTTGTGTGTCCTCCAGAGGCCCCTATCTGTGTTTGCTCAGGGAGGCGGTTGGTTATTTGCGAAGCCACACATAGTAGAGCTTCATTTGCTGTGATCACATCCTTGCTCCAGTAGAGCCTGTGTTTAATAATTAGTTAGAAGAGACATTAACAGCATAATCGACAAAGAAGCAAAGTAGAAATGCTTATTCTGTCTATGGTACTTTGTATCCACTAAACCAAAGTCCCAGTTGATCCTTCCACGCCCCTCTTTCCCCCCGATAACCATAAGTTTGTTTTCTGTGTCTGTGAGTCTGTTTCCGTTTTATAAATAAGTTCGTTTGTGCCATTTTAGCTAACAGCATTGTAAATCAACTATACTTCAACAGCAAAAGAAATGCTTGCTGTATGTGGCTCAGGGTCAGACCTTTGAAAGAGGGGGATCCTGAGAGTTTGGGGTAGAAGATTCTCCTGCTTTCTGCATCACCTGTGGGTGGATGTCGGGGGGGGTGGATGTTGGGCAGGGGGGAATTTGGGGAGCTGCTGCCTTGACCACCTGGCTACCTCCTCATACTGCCTTTATCCCTGTCTTCCTGGTTCTCTCATTTTCCTTCTCAAGTCCCCACCTCTCTTGTCGTGAAGTGTACTGCTCATGACGGATGAAAGGCGAGTGGTGGTAGCCTCACTGGGTCTCAGTTTTCACATCTCTAAAAGGAAGGGTTTGGAGTGGATGACTTCCAGCTCTGATATGGAATGATTCTGGGGTTCAGCTTAGACTGACCGCCCTTATTGAAGCATCTGCTGGGAAATGCTCATGAGAACTCTTTCGCATTTTTAAGCTTCTAAAGAAGTCTAATTCCTGATACAGATTATTTGTGGAAAGTTATGCTCAATATGTAGTTATTGACCACTTAGCACCTTCTTGCGGGGAGATTTTCCTATTAGATTTCCTATTAGATTAAGATTCCTCTTAAGATTTTCCTATTAAATTGCAAAAACCATTTTTGTCTTCATTGTATTTTCACAAATACTGATAGCAAAACTGTTGGGGGACATGTTGACAATTGGTGGCTCAAGGTGAAGAGTGTAAGTGTTGTATCCTTTCAACTTTTCTGCAGGCTTGAGAAAATTCAAAGTAAAACATTGGAGAGTGAAAATGGATGGGCGTGTTTCCTCTTCCCTTAGGGAAACTAAGGCAAATTAAAGGAAGCGCTTTATTAAATGACTTTCCCAAGGACAACCAAGAGTTAAGTGGAAGGACCTGGGGTGGGTTCCAGTGGCTCAGCTGCCATCCTAGTGCTTTGGAGGCCACGTCTTCCCCCTCCACGAAAGACAGATGCAGGAAGGAGTTTCCTCCAGGCTGCTTCTAAACAAAATGTCCGAGCCTGGCAACACTGCTGTGTATTTCCACTTAGAAATGACCTGAATGGGCAAAGCTGGAGACAGGGACTTATGAGCTTCATAAAGGTGCTAGTTGAATGGCATCAGGCAGATAGTTCACCCACTGAGAAGAAATGGGTGATTCTACTTCTGAACCTCAGATTTTCATTTCTGACAGCTTTAACCTAAAAAAAGATTCCATGATAAGCAGTATTTAGTAGGGAAGGAAGGAATGTTAGGTAGAAACCTGATAGAAGGGGAGACAAAGTTAGTTGCAAGGTGTAATCTTCCCTTGTTTTCAGAATGGAGTGTTTCCCTGGAAGGGCATTGTGAGAGTAGACTTGGAGAAGGTCTTCACCCTCTTTGTCCAGCCCATGAAGTTTAGGAGAGAGATGTTGAAAACTTCCCGCGCTCTGCGTGAGCCTGGGCCCTTGTGGATTAAAAGGAGAGGTGGGTCCCCAGGGGGAGCTTTGCAGGAATAGACTGTGGCCTTTGCCTCATTCCTTTCCCCATCTCAGAGCTCTCTCCTTTGGGAACTTCAGGTAAGGAGGGTCTCCAGATAGTTTGCAGAGTTTTATGTTGTTACCTGACCTAATAACTATGAAATCAGAATATTGGTTCATACTCATTGACGGTTATGCGTTAGCAAAAAGCTGAGAATCTTCATTTACTCTGTGTGGCCCGTGCTGGGTGAGCTCCGGGTGGATCATCAGCTTGGGAGGAGGGCGATCACTTTCATCCTGGTCTCAAGCAGGCGTCATCCTCTAGTGGGTCTTTCATGACCTTTGGTTGCCTCGCTTGTGGCACATCCAGCATGATGAGCATCCGTAGGTAGGTAAGAAGCCAGTACTCCCACCAGGATCATTCAAAACATCACCACCCAGAGCACCCTTGATGGGACAGACTCTATGTTTTTTGTTAGATCATTTTCCTTTGAAAAACATTTCCACTTTTCTTCAGTATTAACTCAGAATCAAGAGTTTTAAAAGCTTGAAGAAAGGAACAAGATGAAGTGCATGTGCTAGTGGTGTTTTGTCCAGTAGGTGGCGCCTCAGCAAATCTCATTTGCAGCTGATAGAAGTAAATACATTGAGGATTTTTAGAAAGATGTTTCCATAATGCATGTGAGAGAAAGGTATGCCCCTTGTGCAGGGTGGTTCATGAGGTCAGTTAGGGGGAACAAAAAGAACAGCTGGACTATATAAAACTAATTCTCTCATTGTAAGAAAACTGTCAAGAAGAGCTTCAAAAAAGATAATGTCTGGTTAAAATTAAAATGCTTTATCTTGTCATACAGAGATTTTTTCCACAACATTTGGGCTGCAGATTACTGCTACAAGTAAGAGTATGCTGTTAATCTTGACAGCATTTTGAGTTTTAGAGAATAACGTATGGTAGATGTTTTGGTATCTTAAGTTTGTGTAATTTAAATTATGCTCAGAAAATGTTGAATACTTGAGCTAGGGAAATTCCTTCCAGTAACTTAAAAAAAAAATTTTAGTGCAACTTGTTAGATGTAACTTATTCTTGAAGGAGTAGATTTCCTGTTACTGGAATGCATTGTTAGAAATTGTTAATGCACTTGCAGTTAAACACCATGCTCCATCAGCGACTCCACATGAAGAACGTGTTATGATTTTTGTACTCAAAGATGGTTAAAGATGTTTATTTGGCAGCATACAAAGGAAGCAACATTTTCACTTCCTAATTACAAGTGTCCCCTCTAGAAACTGAGTAGTGAAATTGATACCATATTTCTAAAGCATGCATTTCAGAAGGCAAATAAGGATTTTAAAAAATGCTGCTTTTCCAATAGATACTAGAATTTCATGATCTATTTTTTCCTAATGAAGTCTGTATCTTCCCTGATGGCTTAAGGGAAGGATCTCTGTGTATTGTTTTACAAAACAGAATCCGATTTAATCTACTAACATTTTCTGTGGATGAAACAGTCAGGATACATACATCCTATTGTTTTTAGTTTTCTTTAGAGGACAGTTAAAGAACACAATTAACAGGCTCCTCACAAGTGTCTTTTCCTCCTGTCTTGGAGGAGAGTGGTGACAGGCATTCAAGGTTGTCAGGTGAGGTATGAAGTCATCACCAGAGTGCTGGTGGCATTGGAGAAACTTCAAGAAGGAAAAGATGAAGGATCCTGTTTGCTTTTAATAATTGAGTCATTATGATGTGTTTAGTAAGACCAAGACAGATAGGACTTGGCAGTTCACTGAACTTCAATTTTAAAGGAAGATTGTACAAAAAGTGCCCTGTCTTTCCATGGAAATACTAGTCTTTGGTGAGAAGAGATCAAAGTCATATTCTTTTCTGGCTACAGGAATCAATCCTTCCTTCCCCCTTGATACTTCCCATTACCCCTCTCCCTTTTCTCAAGTTGTAAAATCACTTACAGGGGAGATTACAGGAGCCCAGTGGTGAAGGTCTCCACTACTACCCACTTAGCAGTGCTCTGCCCTTTTGTCCAGGGATTACCAAACCTGTCTGCACAGTGGCATCACCTGGGGAACTTCGGAAACGGTTGCTGCCTGGCCCTCACCCCAAGTTTGAGATTGAATCAGTCTGGGTGTGGCTTTAGTTTGGGGAAATTATAAAAAGTCCTCCAGTGCGTCTGATGTGCAGATGCATTTGGGAACCAGCGTTTACCTCCTCTCCTCTTATTCTCCACCCACCCTCCGAGTTTGCCCTCACTGGGTACTTAGCCTTAGCACCTTGAGTGTATGTCCTTGTGACTCCTCTGATCTCCCTGTATTTTGTTTTTGCCATGTGTCTTGGGATCCCATGACTTTTCTGGTGGGACATTTTCCTTTTTCTATTTTCATCATCATCCATCTTAATGCCTAACTCATAGCAGGCGCTTAGTGATTGGTTTTTGAATCAAAAAAGGACATATATGTATCATAATACAACGATTTAAACATGTTGATTCATGCACTTCTGACTCAGGACGCTTTCACTGCCCAGGTGGCTATTTCTCCTTTACTTCAAGAGGCTAGATTTCCCTAATCTCTTGTCTTTTCTTAAAGCGATGATAAGTATATAAAATTAAAGAGGAATGTGCTTTCTCGTGTGGTATTAACTTGTGTCGCAAAAGCCAGCTTTAGATAAGGGGACAAAGGAGGACTAAGCCTGTGTTCAGTAAAGCTTGAAGAAGGTGAGGACAGAGTGTTGACGAATTCTAGCGGAATTATTCCCTACTGCCTGCCTTCTCAAAGAATATTAATTTATCTAATTGATGATAATCTGGTCAGTTTATTGTAGCATTAAAAATGCAAATCAGTTGTCCTGCCAAAATATTCACTGACATGCCTGAGACTTTAAAATTTTTATTTTACTTTGTTAGGTGATAATGGGAGGCGTAATTGTTGATACTTGATTCTGGCAAAATACAATTAGTTTCTGTGAAACACATTGCGCATTAATGCTATCATTAAGATGAATGAATATAAATGAATGAGCTGGGGATTTCAAATAGAACACTGTGACTTTATATCAGTCTGTGAAACTCGAGATAGATTTCCTTGATTTTGAAGGAGAAGGTGCCAGAGCCCTGGCTGCATTTTTATACAGACTAGAGAGAAATTAAATCAGTCACCAGGAGGATCAAAGTTTTAAAGTATTTTTTAGGAAGACAGTTATATATTGATTTCAGTCTGTGAAAGCCACCTGTTAGTTTTGCTTCAAGAACTATTTTCAAAACCACTTTTAATAGAAATTTCCATGTCCTGTGTGTGTAAGTGTGCATGTATATCTTAGTGTTGAAAAAATGGGGGGGGGTGTATAGCTCAGTGGTAGACTGGGTGCTTAGCATGCACAAGGTCCTGGGTTCAATCCCCAGTATCTTCATTAAAATGAATAAACCTAATTACCTCTCTCCCCCAAAAGAAATAAATAAATGGAAATTATTTTTTTAATGTGGGGTAATAAATTATTATTCAGTAAATTAGCAATGATGTTGTAGTGTTGTCTATTCCAGATGTTCTGCAATAGACACCTATTATATTGATCATTTAAAAATATTATTAAGAAAGCTAGACAAGTTTGCATTTTCCTTGAACCAAGAGATGGAGGAAGGAAAAGCTGAGAGAGGCTGCTCATCAAGGTCTTAGATGGGAGTCATGGACTAAATGCATAATATGACCCCAAGAATCATGGTGTTTTAAGTACTGATGCATGACTTTATGTTCTTGTAGTGTAGAGAGAAACTTTGCTGCTACAAAACAAAAACAAAAAACATGTTTATGGTCTGTGTGCTTGTAATGGAAGCACTGTTTTCAGCATCCTCTTACTGAACTGAATAGAGAGAAGTACTATATCATCAGGTGCTTAATGTGACTTCTCCATAAGTTTGTAACCTTAGTCTGACCTTCATTTAATGCTTCTGATTCTCCCTCAGTGCATGTGCATGTGTGGAAACACACAGATTTGGTTTTTTTATTTCTGTGTCTATGTGAAATCTTCACAGGGCAGCCCTTGCCCTTGACTTAAGGTGAAGGAGGAAGGGGAGGGATTTTGGAACATGGCTACCCTGTCGGGGCTGGGATCCACCCTGAGAAGCCTGAATTCTTTTGTTTGCTCTGCCTTTTTACTGTGCCCATGACCTTGGGCTCTTCTTTTAACCTCACTGCCTCACTTTCCTCGTTCGTAAATTAGACTGGTCTCTTCCCTTTGTACATTGAAAGAAATTGATGAGGATTAATGAGGTAGAATCTGGAGCACGTTTTGTGTTTCTCTGAAGAGTACGTTTAAGGGAAGCTAGAAGACAGAGTTAATATCGGAGAGAAGCGGGACACACATGGCTTACCGTGTGAGATGTCAGAGTCCCAGGGAGTACTTACTTTCCATCAGCTGAACATGAGTTGCAGACACAGCCCCATTTCTAGTCACTTCTGAATCGATGGCACGTTAGTGCAGGATGATGGGAAGGCAGGCAAACCAGATGTGGGGAGCAGTGGAATGGCCAACAGGGTTCGGGGGTGGGGGGACATCTGACTGCCAAATGCTTGCCTGGGATTAGTCGACTTATTTTTAAAACCATTTTTACATATACCTCTAAGACCTTTTTGGCTCCTCAGTATTTGCAGAAGAGTGACTCGAGGTGCTTGCTCTGCGTACATAATGCAAACAAGATCTTAATGAGGTTCCCAGCAAAACTTCAGAATTAATCTAACCCGATGCCTCACGGTAGAATAAGGCTCTGGATGTGATCATCGAGTGTAAAACAGTCAGCTTGCACAAGCTTCTTTGGATCTCGATCACAGCGCTTGTTGATGCAAACAGAGACGTGGAGAGAATGCTTGATTACTTCATGCGTGGAATCCCATCCGAATTTTATTTAGCATGCTGTCTTGAGTCAGTCAGCTTTCCAATTCTGAGATGACTAGCTTGTGTGTACTTTTTTTTGGGAGAAGTTCAGCTAGGTAACAGCATATTTAACCTAGAATTTAGCTCTTGTAACTGTAGGATTTTAAAAAAGTTTAACATATATGTAGCTTGGAAGTGCTTTTATAATCTCTGATTTAGTAGCTGTACTCGGAATACAGACAAGAGAGTTCAAACTCTGAAAATATTCTTCCTCTTTTGTCTCTAAGTATATCTCATCACTTTAGGAATAACTTTAGGAATATCTCTCCGTTTCAGAAGCTCATAAAATAAGTAGTTGATGCCAGGAGTATTATCACGCATATAAACATATTGTCGTCCTTGTGTCTGAAGCTCATACAGTTGATAAGCCTCCTGTGCTGGCAATATGGCCAGTGTCACTTCACTCATCTACTCCCATCTCCATTTATATATTAATGTAAAATATGGGGGTTTGCTCAACATTAGTCCATGGTCCCACTGTTAGCTGTGTATCACTTAGAGATGAAGGGACATAATTGAAAAAAAAAATATTGGAGCTATTTCCCATTGTCAGATCTTCATAAACGCTCTTGATGAAAAAAATGAAGTTGTATTACACAGTTCTGTTAAAAATGCTAGATTTTGTTGGATCCGTGTGTTTGCAAAGTAGGGAATATTTTCCTGCTGTGATTGATGTTAAGGCATTTATGAGGATAGTCTGCGATATTTCATATGTATATGAGGGTGTCATTGTTAAAATGTTCAAAAGAAATTTATGTATGTGATTTATATTTTATTATTTCCTCCTCGGATGTAATTTTTTCCATACCATGATTCCTGTCATATTGTCAGTAGTGGTTTGATGGCTAATATGCCAGAAATAATTAGATAAAAAAAAAAAAAGGTGATGCAAACGTCAAGGCAGTATAGCTTTCTTGTGAAAAGCCTTACACGAAATCACACGTTATGTTGTAGGCATCACCGACAGTCTTCAGGATTACAGGCAGGATGCGGGATGGAGCTGAGTGCTGGAAGCGTGGGATGCACGTATTTCACAGGCATATGCTTGATCCTGACCCCACCTGCGGTTTGTGCTAAATGAAACGTGTTTTAGAAAATGCAGCTCTTCGGATGAATTCAGACTTCGGTGTATTGTCAGTGGGAAGAGGTTAGATCCTTTCTTTTCTTTTGAGTGGAAAATTTCCTCCTTTCCCTGGAAGCCATTCTGCCCTTTGTTTTCATCCCCTTGACAGGTTTAAAATTTTTCTCTTTGAGGAGAAAAAGAACCACAGTATGAACTGCTGGGTTTTTTTTTTTTTTAACCTCTGTTGACCTTTGAGATGAGAACTTGATTGTAAAATCTGAAACGACGATTTTAAAATATAGGACAAGGTAATTTGTGGTTTCAGTGTTTGTTCCTAAGTACTGTGTTTCCTGGGACTTTCAGTAGAATGGAGCCTGTTTCCGGTGTCTCTTTGCTTTTGAGCATCGATGACACTCGTGCTCAGTATCTGGCTCACTCGTAGGTTACTTTAACAGACAATAAATGTTTCTAAAGATTAGACTAATACTGTAACATTACCGTGTTAGACAGGAATGGAGATGAATGTGGACGGTAGCCAGGTACTGAATCTGCTCCCGGCGTTACCGTGAAGTCTGCAGCGTGTGTTTCCCCAGCGTCTGAGCGCTGCTTTCCCACGTAGGGGAGTGGTAATGAGGAGGGACTGCTGGGAAGCTCAGCTCCGTCCTCAGCCTCTCCGTGTCTTGTCAGGGCAAAGGAGGCGTGAAGCCAGGCAGGTAGCTGAGTGGCCTGTGAAACAGGTGCTTGGGGAGATGATGGTAGCATGGAGGAAGGGGAGTTTGGAGTCAAGGCTGAGGGGTCAGTAGGGAAGGGACCAGGTGTCCAGATTGAGGGGCATGGACTGCCCCTACCTTGAGGGTGCTGGGACCAGTTTCCCAAATTTCCCAGCAGGTGGCCTCCTCCTCTTCCCAGCTTCTTGCTGCTAAGCCAAGAGTAATACCTTCATTTTACAGAAACTGAAGTGAAGGGAAGTGAAGGGACTTTCCCCAAGCTGCCTGACATCTTGTTGCTAGAGCCTGACCAGGCACTGGCTCTCAGGCCAGGGAACTTTTTTCCAAGGATGCTGGAGAGTCATGACTTCCAGAAAATGAAGGGAGAAGTCAGATTGGGATTTCCTCTTTCTTTGTTCTTCTCAGCACCACTCAGAACAGCTTGCCCTGAGTCATTTCAACTGAAAGGAGAGAGGGATTTACAGAGTGCCTTCCATGGTAAGTTCCAGAAAACTGGAGAGTATCAGGCTACAGACTGAAGAGCTGTCAAAAGCCCACAGGTTAATGGGGATGTGTATCATGCAGGCACCATAGCCGAAAGGGAGCCTTGGTTTTGTGGACCTCACTTGATTGTAAGTGAATATGTATTATATTTAGAATCGTGGAATTTTGAAGCCAGAAGGGTGAAGAGTTGTTCAAACTGAGTGGAGCCTCTAGAGGCCCGGAGACGTTTAAGAAGTAGAGGTCACACCCCACGCCTTCTCTGCTGCTCTTTTCCTCCACCCCGGTCCTGCCCTAAAGCAGTGAGACCCTGCCTCTTTTGTCCTTTAGAGACACAGGGCCTGTGGAATTGAGGATTCCAAGTGCTCTTTCTGGTTGCTCTGATCACGACAGCTTAGAATGTGGTGGTAATTTCCCTTTGGAGCCACAAAATCTGACACCTTTCACATGTTCGTTTCACCTTGAAAGCACTTTTTCCTTCTTTGCTTAAACACTAAGCAGCAGTAGAGTGGTTAGGAACCCAAACTCAGAGTCACCCTGTTAGAGTTGGCATCCCAGTTCTGCCCTTCCTTGGCTGTGCAATCTTAGGAAGTTACTTAACCTCTCTGATGTCAGTTTCTTTGTTTGTATAATGGTGATGATAACACACCTAACTCATAGGGCTGTTGCAAAAACTAAATAAGATGACTTGTGGAAAGTACTTAGAGCAGTGGTGGGCACGTGCTATGTGGTCTATACATGTTGGCTAGTATTTGGAAGTAAAATATGGAGGAAAATGAAGTGCTAAATTAAGAAAGATTTTAAATATGAACACTAAAATGTGTATTTTGAATCAATCTCATAGCTGCTTTGGACATTGGCATTCAAGGGTCTCTTTACCCCTTAAATTAACACAGGAATGATTATATTCAGAATAATGGATAAATTACATGCATTCTCATGAATGATGTTTCTCATTTGTAACTTTTTATGACCTTTATATTGCATTTTTAAAATACAGCAGACTCATTGGCTATTGGCATTTATCTTACAAGTGAAAAAAATCGTCAGTGAATGAATGGAGGGGCTTACCCACTTGGCCATATTGGTTTACCTGGTGAATGAACAGAGACATACAAACCCTTCGTCTGTTGTCCAAAAGTAACAGAGAGAATATGGTGGTTAATGCATTTTGTGGTTATTTGTCTACCTTGCTATGAAGCAGTGATTGCTTCCACACATGCACAAGAAAACATTAAGGGAAAATCCCACCACAGTTGTGGCAATGGTACTAGAAATCCCATTCTGAGCACACTGAGAGCTCCGTTGGGGTGAAGGATAGGGTCCCAGACTGCTTCTCTGACTCTCCTCCCTCGGGCTGGTGTGGAGGGAGGAACCTTCTCTTCCACCAGGAAATGGCCCTCTCAGTCCCCGCACACATCACCTCTCTTGGCTTCTGGATAGGTGGTCCAGGAGCCAAAGGCTGACAGCTGTTGGGAGGGCGTGGGTCAGGCCAGTGGAGCGACTGGGTAAGGTTAAGTTTGCCAATATCCCCCATCTTTGGTTTTTAAAAATTCCTCACCCTGTTCCTCACAGCAGTTCCTCCATGCACATTCAGTTACTGAAGAATAAAACCAGAAGGTGCATTTAATTTGGAGTAACCAGTGTGGATCTACAGACGAGAAGGAACTTGTTTTTAAATTTGTGAGAAATCTGGGACTGTGTAAATCAGGGGACAAACCTGCATCCCGGTACCAGGTGGCATTACCACAGACATCAACGATCACAAAATCTCAGTATATCCCTTTGTGAAAATACGGACAACCAAACGCTTCCCACCCCTACCCAGATTTTTCTCAATTGGGATTTGGTCTTGTTTTTGTTTCTGTGGGTCATTTATTGTAATAACTAATAAACTTAATTTTGGCCCTTATTACAGTGTCCACAGATTTTGAATATTCTATGAAGCGAATTATGCCTATGGTACAGCATGTAGGAGGTGTTTCCATACAAATAACTTTTTTAAAAACCAAGTATCATGAGGCCCCTCACTTCAGATGATAACTGATGACAAAGTCGACCCGATTTTATTTGAATACATGTGGAAAAGCAGAACACATTGAGGCTGGTGCTTTGTGAACTGACTCAAAATATTGTGAACATATTCTATGCAGGTATAAAATTGCAGAAAAAATGAGTTTATTAATGGAAATTAGACTAGCTCCTAATTATTACCTGTGAATAGTGTCATCATTTGAAGTTTTTATTGCATTTTAACACATGGCTTATCTTGATGAGAAAATACATAGCAAAGGGTAAATGTAGCAATTTTCCTTTTACTATTCCCTCTGCTGAGCCATTATTGCTTGATGTTATTTTTCAGCAGCCTTTCATTTTTGTCCCAAATGTTTTTGCCTCTGGCTGGCTTTATTTCTTTAACATGTACGTGTATCACTTCTCAAAGTGATATATTTTGACAGGTAATCGATATTTTTTCATACTAGATTTGATGGCGCAGTGGTCATAATCCTTATCTTAGACTTAGTTAATGGTTGAATAGTAACCTAGATTTTTATCTCAAAATATTCCTTTATTGAGAAACATAGTTTTCACTCTTAGCCGATTCCTTTTTATCACTCCTACCCGCCAAACAGGTCTAGCTGCCAAGTGCCTAGGATGCACGGATCTTATCTGGGATACACATCACCTGACTTTTGACAGTGTGTCCTCAAAATGTCTTCTGGTAGCACTTCCCACCAGCTTACTTGATTGGTCACAGAAAAGATACTTCTGGGCTCTATGTTTTTTTTTTTTTCCCTCTCCCTCCTGGCATCCTATGATCTTTATTAGAGGGGGAAAAGTCTTTCCTCTTCCTTTTCTCTAGTGAGAACTTGATGTCTTCCATCAGACCCACATTTTGTAGAAGGATCAGTAGAGATCACAGTCCTCAGATCACAAGCATGTGTGTATAAGGACACCGTGCTCGGCTTTTCCTTTAATAGATCAGCTTCTTGGGTCATGAATTTTTATTTATTTATTTATTTATTTTTTTAGTTTTTGAGTCAGTTAGGACTTCCTTATGCCCCTGGGGGCAGATAACTATGACATCCAGGTTGGTAAATACATTCTGACCTGCTGCCAAGGCACTTTGTCCAAGACGGCACTTCAGATTCAGGGAGCTGTTGATGCTCTTCTCTCAGGAGGGAGAACTGAGGGAGAAAGGGCAACAACTGTCATTCTTTTTGTTTTCATTGAAGAGAAAGGTCTTCCTTTTGCAGGGAAAGACTACAGTGCAGGTCGCCTGTAACGGATGAGGATCTGTTTCCTCCAGCTTTGCAGATTCCCCACAGATAGCAAGCCCCTCCCTCCCTTCCCCCCCTTAGACTTTTTCTTTTCATTTATTTCCTTCCCTTTTTGTCCTTCAATTTAAACAAACAAACAGAAAAATGTAGTATAAAAAATTGTGCTGGAATTTTGGGCTACATTTCGGTTTGAGCGATGACCAGGTGTGTGCTGGTGTGCTGTTGCTTTGCTTTTAGAGATGGCATTACTCCTCCATGTAAGAGCAAGAACTAAAACCTCTCTGGGGTTTCCTCCTTGAAGTGGTGTCAGATGAGCACGCCTTGGTGGAAGAACACCCCGATACCCTTCTCCAAGGATGCTTCTGCGAGGGCTGGAATTTCCTGACATGGTTCTCTTTGTATGTCTGGAGATGTATGCAAAGACTATTCTGGAACATAAAATGCGATCAATTTTCCTCAGTGGTTAGATTCATAAATCCCTGAGCTATGTTTAATGACATAGTCTAATCAATTGATAGCAAGCCTAATAGTGTGCTGACAGCCAGAGAGAGACAGAGAGCTAGTGTAAGAGCAGGTAAATGAGGGACCACTCATCACTTCCTTGCCCACCCCCACGTTCAGAAATCACTAGATACCTGGATTAGACAAAAACCAGAAATTACTGATTTTTTTAAAAAAAATTATGCCTGACTTTCTTTCAAGAAAAAGACTCTAAGGGATATAGTGAAGGAGGAGGTGGTTCCGAGACAAACTACAGATGGTCCTAGTATTTGCCACTCAGGATCCTACTATTTTCTGAATTTAAATACCTTTAGACGAGAAATCAAGGGGGAATAATTTACTATAGATTGGTGGTATCGTATATTGTTACTCCTGTGCCAGGCCAGTAATGAAAACTTAATATTCATCTCTTGGTTGCTTCGAATAGAAATAAGATGAGGATGAGCAGAGTAAACAGGCTGAAACAGACTGTGAAATTGCACATGATGGGAATCTTTTTTTTTTTTTAGCTGCTGATAGATTAGAAATAGGTTAATATTCCAACTAATGATAACTCTTAGAATTTCTTTTCCCTTTTTCCATTTTGGTCTGGTATCATCAGAACTAAGTTACTATCACGAGGGAAATTAAAATCTGAAATGTTGTATCTCTGGGCTAGGAATTGACTGGTGAGGTGTTTATGTAAATGAATTGGCTTTCACACTGGGAGGTGTGAAGTGTTCCCCTGCAGTGGCTGGAGAGCAGCCGCCCAGCGCCCTCCGCTTCAGGTTTTCTGGCAGCGTGCGTGTTCTGCTGCATTCTTTTCTTTGATGGCATCAGGAAAGATGAGCGCCAGGCGTGGTTGTGCTGCTTGGCTGGCCAGCTGTGCCCTAGCTTTTCACCGTCCCAGTTTGCGGCTGCCTTTCACAGAGGTGTCTGTCACTGCCGATTTACTTAGCCACTTTGACCTTATCATTGCTTCCAAAGGGGCTTGACCCAAAGCCACTGCTGAAAGCCATTTTCTGGTCACCCAGAATGCCAGGGCCAGTGTTTTGAAGAAGAAGGAAACACAGGGATCCCACGGTTTCCCGTCTATTAGCAAGAGCCTCCTCCACCTGGATAAACGCACTAGGTGGCCGAGCCCACTTGCTGCGCTCTCCCAGCGAACTGCAAGCATCCGTGATCCCCGAAGTTGCTGGAGTGAATAACTAAGCGGGACCAGCTGACTCTGGGCTCCAATCAGCTAGAGCGTGATGTAAGTGTTTAGCAGCTGCCGGGCTGTGAATTAGCGTGCCGAAGTCGAGGTAGTACAGCATGGCTAGACTGTTGTGAGAGGCTCAGAGAAAGCGGAGGGGGAGATGGATGAGTCCAGCATTCTAAGACGAAGAGGGCTCCAGGTAGGAGATCCTTCCATTCTTGAAATACACAGTTGCCAGCAGCCAGCTGTGGAGGATTTCAAAGTTTCCTTTTCATTCCTTTACTGGGCACAAATATGTGCACAGTTCCTGGTATCCACTTGGCAACATGATACGCTAAGTCTCTGGTTACAGGGTTCAATGACACACCACAGGGTTCAATGAGAAAGGCTCTTTTGTCAGAGACAATAGATAGGACTTGTAGTTTGATACTTTGTGGGTTGTTTGTGTTTTCTGCTGGTTGTTTGAGAGTAGTTAAATTGTGGCTGGCAGTGACAGCTGATGAGCCGGTTTGTTCTGTCAACAGTCAGGGAAGTCTGTCGAGGGTAGCCACTCTGTTCAGCTCTGGGAACACAGGACTGAGTTTTGTGCCGGGATCAGCCTGGGCAGCGGCGTCTGTCTGATCGCCTTGCAGATGTGTGCAGCTGCTGGGGGCTTTCCTCCTGCCAGTGAGAGAAAGTTTCTGCGAGCAGCTCAATCCAAGTTCCCTGTAATTTGTTTATGTTGAGATAAGGAGAGATCCCTATCTTACTGCCTTGTGCTTTGTGCCCAAGTTTCTCTAATTAAATTACTCTGACTTTAGCATACAAATGTATTCCAAGTTAAAACTTGGCAAATCCGGAAACGTGGAAAAAACATCTGCTTGGCAGTTTGTAAGTTTCAGGAAGCCAAAACATAAGTATGTTCAAAATGAATACGTTTAACTCCTTGGTAACTCTTTTTTCCTGGGTGTAAGTGATCATTTTTCTCTGTGAAAGAATCTCATCATCAGTAATTGTTAAACTCTCATTCATTAATTTTGAAATTAAAAAAAAAACGTGCTTGGGAAGACTGAATATACGGTACATGTAGAAATGTTTCTATATATTCCTTGATGGTCTTTGACGCATAGCTGGTCTGGCTGTCTGCTTTTTATTTTAAATGTCAATTACTAATGCTATTTGTATTACTCTAATATTATAATAATATTATAGATAAACTAAAGGATTATTTGTAGGTAAACAAAAGAGGGATTACAAAAGTTGGGGTTAAATGTCATCTATTGTTCCAAACCTGAGTAAACAGACTGCCTTTTTAATGATTTTCAGTGTGGTCATTGTTTTGAATGTACAGTGTGGTTAGTCACTGCTGTGGATTTCCTTTTCTTTGTTTTCATCACATCTATAAAGTTCTGGTAATGCACAGCTGTTTGTGTGGGTCCACGTCCTCTTTGGGGTCACTGGTTAAATATGGAAAGGCTCTTTGTTAAAAAGATGATAAACTCTATTAAACTCCTAATGGTTCAGATTATTAGTAAATTGATGGCAATTATGCTGAGAGTTTTCTCTTTCATTTAATCCATTTTAGATAATTTAAGATGTATGTTTGATAAACTCCTTTTTGTGGTATATTTTTATAATATGTGTCATCACAACTTCAGAGGGTGTGACTGAGATATACAGTGCTTTTGAGGAATGTGAATTTCAGAGAACTTTTAATTTTAGAAATAAACCATTATTGTGGCTATTTAAAATAATGGAACTATTTTTGATTTAAGATTTGCAACAAAACAAAGGAGACATTGCTAGTTAATATAGCACTTAGTCTGTCAGATCTTCATTGTACTTAACACACTTGTATTGTACTTGTCCTACTCCACTTATAACAGATGAAGAGTGTCTGTTTTCTGTTATGAATGAAGCAAAGTCTCCACGCTGTGAGAAATAGCAATATAAAAGTGCTTAAAAGTTCTGCCACCTCACAGTTACAACTTTATTTTGGCTTAAACAAAGCCTGTAATTCTTTAACTCCCATTATACTTAATATGTTTTTAAAAGACATTTCACATAAAGAGTAGCTGTTTTAAGAGATTCCAGTATTGGGAAACTACTTACAAAATACGAGGCGTAAGTACATATTTGTAGTACGAAAGATGTCACTATAGAGTTTGTAAGGGTGACGCCACCTAGTGAATTGAGAATTTAAGTTAATGTGCAGATACATACTCTGAAACATTTCGACAGGCAAATGAGGTACACCCGTAGTAAAGCTAGGCTGAAATACACACTTTTGCATTCCTGATTCTGACCCTGTGTTGCTTGGTAATCTTGAGCAAGTCACATACCCTCTTGGTGTCTGCTTTTTCTTCTGTAAAAGACATGCTGTAAAATAGGACTTTAGAGTGTACTTAACAGGAGATAGGTGTAACTGAATTTTAAAGTTAAAGGCCATGTAATAAATACACTGGCATATAGTAGGTCCTCCTAAGTATTGCTATGGAAAAGCAGAGGATAATTTCTCTTCTCTATAATATTCTGTGTCATTACTAGTGAGATGAAAGTTGTTTTTATTCCATATCTGCTGTTTGGATTTACCTTTAAGTTGGAAGAATCATCAGTAAAGGCAGTTAGCATTATTTTATAAGGATCATTATGACAGAATATAGGCTATTGTCTAATAATAAGAGTCTGTTGGTCTGTTACACTGAAAATGTTAGATGCTTACAACTAGAACCGATCAGTTCTTTAAATAACTTAAAGCCTAGTGCCCAGAATCTGGAGCACACAGATATTCTAATTCCCTAAACTTTAATTTTGCAATAATGCAGAGTGTGTTTAGTGTAGAATAATGCAGTGTGTGTTCAGAACCTGTTTTTAGAATTCCTCCAGTTCTTAAAATACAGGCTTCCTAGTAGTGTTCTTAAAATTTGGACTTTGAGAAATTATTTTTAGTCAGAACAGATAATTTCTCAAGACATGACTACCTCATGAAATGACGGCACAACTTGGTTGTTCGTCTGAAGTGACGGCACTTTTCCATCTTTTCTGTGGGCTGCATTCATATTTCCAGTACTGCTGATAGCACTTCACTCACTGCCTTTGAAATGAGAATGAAGGAAAGAGGCCCCAGTGGCTTCACCCTTAGAATCTGGGAAACTTTTCAGATTGCATCTCAAAACATGGGAAATGCTGACGGATGGATGGGCTTGAGCAGACCTTGGACTCGGGGCAATTTGAATTTCTAGACAGGCCTAATTCGTCAAAGGATAACTGGTTCCTTTCGGGCTTAATATCCCTCATACAGGGATCGAATTTTTTTAACTGTCAGAGAAATTAATTGTTTCAGTGATTTCCGTTATATGTTTCCCTTTTATTTGTTTTAATGAAAGCGTCCCTATCCCTAATGGGATAGATCCCAAGGCAGGAGAGAAATGAACTACAGGCATCATTAAAGCAGGAAGGAGGCACCGAGAGAGGGAGATCCCAGAGAGGCCTCCTGCCATTCCTCTCCTGCCATCTCTTGTGCTTTGCTTTGCTTGGTAGCACCTTCTGTTGATTTCCCCCCTCAATTAAATATTACCATTTCAGTCCACTGTCACAGGCAGCTGGAATGTTAAGAAAAACGTTTTTTCCTGTATGTTGCAGTTGACAGCTAAATATTTATAATTTAGACTTCTAGATTTGTATTTAGGTTTTTGTTTTGTTTGCTTCTCTTTTCCCTATACCTCACCGCAACCCCTAACCGTATTTGAAACAACAACCAAAACCTAACATTCTTACCTTGACCTGGGCTCTGATTTTCCACTGGTCTTGGTGTGGAACTCAGTCATAGGAAGCGAAGAAGCAGGTGGACTCTCACATTCTCCCTGGGTATCAAATGACCTCTGTTGGGCAGTGCTGGGGTGTAGCTCATTCAAGTCATCGTGTCTCAGTGTTTCTTCTGTGTCAACTTTAATGTGGTTATGGGTGTGTTTACACTCTACCTGGACTTGAATAGTAGGGCCATTGCTTGGGAGTATTGCTCTGTCCTTATTCACTTGAAGACTCCCGGTGGTTATAGGAAAGAGGTCTAGTTAGAGAATTATAATAGAAATACAATAATAACACTTTGGGATAAGGTACATTTGTTCTCAGAGGTTCCAGGAAGGCACAGAGATGACTTTGAGACAAGTAATCAAGATGGTCCATGAACTTCTGGTAGTGATGAGTCCCTCATCGGTTAGACTCGTTGCAACCATATCCGAGTGGAGCGGTGTTACTTACCCATTGAAGGAGCTGAATTTCTGCCTCTGACATAGAGATAAAATACTGTAGTTTTGGTTTCCTGATCCGCAGGAGGTAAGGATGGGGTGCCCTAAAAATCTTATGTTCACTTAGATTTCTATTTTGTACTCTAAGAATTATATTCTTAATAAACCCTTTTTTCAAAACAACATCAAATAAACAAATTTAAATACTAGTTCTTCTTTGACACCTTCTCATTCTCTAGTCTAATTGTTAGTAAATCAGAAA
This sequence comes from Camelus bactrianus, assembly GCF_048773025.1. Classification (NCBI taxonomy): domain Eukaryota; kingdom Metazoa; phylum Chordata; class Mammalia; order Artiodactyla; family Camelidae; genus Camelus; species Camelus bactrianus. Next base: position 46,289,644 of record NC_133541.1, read on the forward strand.
ATTGTCATCTCTATTTCTGTCAATGAAATACTGATTCTGGAGGGGAGGAGGATAATAGATCAGAAGGAGAGCACATGCTTAGCATACATAAGGTCCTGGATTCAATCCCAAGTACCTCTATTTAAAAAAAAGTTTTTTAAAAAATTAAAAAAAGAAAAAAATACTGAGTCTATAGTTTGGACCCGATCGCCACCTTTAACTTAGTCTCGTCCGTGCCTGCTGTCACAAAGCCCTGTCAGTTCTCCCATAAAAATATGTCTAGACTCCAAGCCTACCCTCTTGCACACCTAAATATCTGAATTGTCTGGACCCCTCTGTGTCCAGACTCCTCTCCAGTCCATCCTGCTAATGAGCCTAGACTCCCACATCAATCCTTGGTTTGGAATCCTGACTTTGCATTGTCTACTTCAGGGCAGAGGAAAAGTGCACATGACTCCCTCTGACTCAGCCTCAGTCTACCTTTCTGGTCCCATCTCTACCTCCTTGCCTTCCAAAACCCTGATCCATCACCCCCTCTCCAGACTTGATATATCCCCTTTGTCTACAATATCTTTTCCCTATTTTGCCAAAATTCTTCCTGCTCATTAGGGACCAAAGTAAATTACAATTTTTTTTTCCTGAAATTTTCCATAATCACTAAATTCCATCCTGAATTTCACAATAGTCATTGTCTGTTTCATTTATTTGCACACCTGACCCTATTGCATGATGCATTAATTTAAAATGATTTGAGTGTCGTCCACTGAGGATTCGTGTCCAGTGACGATGACTAGCTCTGTAACTTTAGAGAAGTTTCTTAACTGCTCTGATCTCTGTGTCCACGTCTGTAAAACGGAGATAATACGTGTTTAACGATGGAAGGTGGTTGTAAACCTTTAGCCCAGCATCTGGCTTGTAGTACCTACTCAGTTCACCTTAGTTCACTGCCCTCTGTGTTGGCACAGAGCTTTGTATGGTATGGTTTTAAATAATCAAATATGGATATCAGGCAGGGTTCAGGCAATAAAAAGATGGTGAGCATGAACTGGATAACCTGAGGAGAGTTAAATAAAAGACGGTTTAAAAGGCATGAGTAGGGTATGGAGAAAGTTGAAGTGCAGTAGTACCAGGGGCTGGAAGCAACAGGAGGCCGTTACCTTCACTGGGCCTGAAGGAGGGAGGGGGGAGGGAGCACTTACAGAACCTGCAGACAGAGAAGACATGTGACAGGTGCTTAAGAGAAGTCACAGCCCCTGGTGGCTCTGCAGGGAGGACGAAGGGGACTTCCCAGCCTTATTTTCCTCTGTCCTGCTGAACTCTTGCTGGTGCTCCTTATTAGCAAAACCCAACAGAAGCCAGAGGGGTGTGGGAGCCCCTGGATGTGGCCCATGCATACGAACTCCAAGACCCAGGGGAGGGTGGAGCGTCGATCTGGATGGGCAATTGAAGTACATGCCACATGGTTTAGAAAGAGCGAATATGCTCCTAGCGTTTGCCAGCCATAGCCAGTGTTCAAGTTTCATAGCACAGATCTTCGGGGCCTGCACTGAGTTCAAGCATTTGAAGAGATTCAGAGCTGCTTTTTGTGAAAAGTCATGGCCTGCAACCGTTTCCCACTTTGGTGTCGTGGTGTCTCTCCAACCAGGCTCTTAATCCTCCTAGGAAAATGTTAGTTCTTTCCCTCCTGCTTTAGCATCTAAAGCACATGGGCCCCCTTTGAGCCCATAATGCAGGGTGTCTGCCCTCCAAGTCCTGCAAGCAGTCTCAACTTTGAATTGCTCTGCTCTGCAGATCCTGGCTGTGAAGTGACAGGTGACAGCCATTGCCCAAGAGACCTCTTACTGTTCATCTCCCAGATTCCCTGAGCTCTGCCCTCCGGCAGATCCTATCACACTTAGACTGTCCATCTCTGCTCCTCTCTGAATCCCTTTACAGAATTACAACTTCCCATTATATCCCTGGCTTTTATTGAGGGTTGCTAAGAGAAATGGCTGTGAGAGAATCTTTGCACATTTTGTGAAAGTCCCCTTGAAGCCTTATCCATTATGTTGTGCAATGTCTCTTCTATTAGGCCCACATGATAAATTTGCTCTGAGTTCAGTTCTCCAAAAATTTCTTCCTCCCTAGGTGAACCAGTTTGCTTCTTTTAATCAGGTAATGAGAGCTGGCTGCGTCTTCATTTGTGTCTTAGCCGATCAGGACAGAGTTTCATACTCAGTTGTGATCATTTTGTAGATTAAAATGAGCCACCACTTCTTCACTGTTTAGCTCTAGTTCCTTCTTTTAAGAAATGTGTAGTTTTATTTATCATATCTTTTAAAAAACCTTCAGTTGCCTGAAAAGATTTCTCAAAGCAGGTAGGACCTAAACAGTTAATAATATTGCATTTAAAACATAGCAAATAATGAATAATGTTAGAAGAAGACAAAAGGAAACTAAAAGACCAAATAGTCAATAAACTAGATAAACTATAAAAATTGAGAATTCCGTGAACTTACAGAGATCAGTATGCAAGCAGGGATAAGTCATTTATGCTGGCACCAGAGTCTAAGGAAATCAAATAGGGTATTGGAATTTACTTGAAACTTAACATTTCAAGTAAATTATGAGTCACCATAGGTTTTTAAAGTGTCTTAGAAATGATATATTTGTCTTGGAAGCAACAAAAGCATGGAGATTGGCAACCGACTTATGAGACACACATTAAAAGACAACATTGCCATTAAAATCATGCTTTTGAAAAATAGTTAATGATACGGGCAAAAGCTTGACAATAACGTCAAGGAAAAGAACAGGTTACTAAACTGTATACCTGATGTGTATAGAGTTCTGTGAAAGTGTGCAGCATACGTGTGTGTGTGTGTGTGTGTGTGTGTGTGTGTGTGTGTGTGTGTGTGTGTGTGTGTGTGTGTACCGGTTAGCCCTGTGGGAGGGAAGGAGAGAGCATGTGTGGGTTTTGGAGTATTTAAGGCCATCTGTGCCACTTAGCTGTATGGTGGTGGCCAGGCTAGTTAATTCCTCACCAGTAAAATGCACTTAATTGCAGAATTGCTGAGGGTGAATTAAAATGAGATATGAAAAGGCAAAACAATAGCCATCATTTGTGACATTCATTAAGAACCTGTTTTCCTTTTCTTCATTATCATCTAAAATAACAGTAAGAAAATGGACCAGAATTTTAATTTATTATATCTTGGTGGTGGGATCATAAAATATTTTTCCTTGAACTCTTCAATAGTGAGCATATATGACTTTTATAATTAGTTTAAAAAGTGGGTTTGGGGGGCCTCTTTTAAATTTTTTTGTTTCATTGTCTAAGGAAAAACTTTATACCACCCAGGACCATCAACGGGAGACTCATAACGGCTGTGTGTTATCTTTGCATCCCTTTGGAACTGAGAAATGGTAAATCAGTTCCATGTGAGGCATTGCTCCAAACCTTAGGACAGTGGTCCCACGGGGTTGCCGTTTTGAACGACCTGGAGCGCTTTCTGAAGCCAAAGGCCTAGACGCGGCCCTCACCAGTTACGTTAGTGTCTCTTGGTGGTATGCTGCCAAGGTCGAGACCCACTGCGCCTTGGGGATCGTGTGTCCAAAGAACTCATACGTCACAGCACACGCTACTTGTGTGCCCCCAAATGTAAGGTTTGACAGCCTTTAACAGGTGCCTCCCTTCTTCCAGTGAGATGGGGTTTGTTTCTATAGAGAGATGGGTGAAGGGGGCTGGTGTACTCATTGTATTTGTTTCTTGTCTTCTCCAATAATGGCAAAGGTAGTGATGAGAGAGCTCAGATCATGAACCAGTCCACCACAGGGGTCACTTCACACTGCAGTGTGGCTGGAGGCAGCTGTAGATCATTAGGACCCAGGGTACTGGTGGTGTCTGGGTGCAGTTTTACGTTTTTTAAATTGCTGGCACACAGCTTGTGGTTTACATCAGGAAACCACCTCTGGGGCATGGTAAGGCAGTTGCTTTGCCCCTCAAAGTGTTCTAATGCTAGAGATAACACCTGTGATTTGGATCCCTTATCATGATACACTTCAGTAAGGTACACGTTTGAGTTCTCAAAACACTGGCCGTGTTACTTAGACTTTGCATGCGAATGCTTTTGCTTCGGGCAGTCCAGGAAAAAAATTCATTCTCTGCCTTTCTTTCAATTAATGTTTGATAATGATATGAATAGCAACAGCAGCATATGTTGAACAGGTTTGTGTCAGAGGATGGAGTGTTGAGTCTTAAATGTACTACTGCTGCACTTTTACCCCGGGCTCTCGCAGTAGAGAGCTGAGTGGAGTATGGGACTGACCTGTCGGGGGTTTGTAGCATGGTGGGGGAGACAGACAGCAGTCTCTGTAACAGCAAGTACTGTGACCCACGTCGGGCGTAGTGCCTGGGCACCAGGGACGGCTGATGCCTCTGCTGCAGGAGGCCAGGAAGGCTTTGTGGAGATGAGGATACTTCTGCCAGATGATGAAGGATGAACAGGTGCCAATTAGGCAAGAAGGGCCTTGCAGGGAGGGGAAAGAGCAGTGTGTGCGAAGGTGTGGTGGCCACACAGGGTGCGTCCTTTTCAAAGTTCTGCAGATAGTGCATGTGAGAGGTGGGAAGTGACGAGCCGAGTCCCAAGAAGGATGCTGCATTGAGGGATCTAGACCTTAGTCTAACTGTAGGAAGCCACTGGGAGATTTGAAGTGGGGCACGGAAATGTTTTACCCTCAATCATTAATGAAGAAAGCATGGGAAGCCCAGAACACACTGAAGGCGGCATTCACAGGACGTGACGACCTGTTGGGATAGCTGGGGAAAGAAATGGAAGGAGCTGGTGGTGACTCCCGGTTTTCAGGCATTAGTTTTGACTAGAAACAAATGGAGCAAGAAATAAAAATGCTTTGGATGGTGAGAGGATGGTTAGTTGGTTCTGTGCATCTTGAGTTTGAAACACCTCTGGAAGCTTTTGAGGTAGAGATGCTCAGTAAGCAGCTGGACCTAAGGGCTTGGACTTCCAAAGAGAAGTCAAGTCTGGATATAGATTCTCAATTCATCCCCTTTAAATAATTAATTGAAGTAGACTGTGAATAAAGAGAGAGCACAATTTCTCTCAGGCTAATAGAGTTCCGTTAGAATGGTTCTCAAGAATTACCATAATGTGTATTTTAACACTTACTTTGCAGGACTGGTTAAAATTACATAGAGAGCAAAGTAGTTTTATGGTTTAGTGTCAGGCCTTGAAAATAATGTATCCAATTTTGAAGATGTGTATTTTTTTTTTTTTTTTGCAAATTGCTTCCAACGTTGACAACTTGCCTACAAGTCTCATTCCAATACAATTTTGAAAAGGCAGAATGAAATATCTCAAAGTAGAGGCTGTAATGGAAAAAGCAATTCATTCTTAAATGAAGATGATGAGGTTGGTGCCATATTGCTCGAAACAGTGGGTGAATTTAAAACCTGAGTGAGATTACATCAGCTCCAGCCAAGATTTTTGTTCCATTTGAATGGAATACCCGTAATTGAAGATTGGGGGTTTCAGCAAGAAAGACACATGGCATATGTACAATTTTATCAATTCTCTGACACACTGTTTTCAATTTGTGTTTGGATACACAAAGGCATTAAATCATACTGATTAAAAACCTGAACTTTTTTTTGGGGGGGGGCAACAAATGAAGGTACAAGCTTAACTTTATTAGCTTCAATGCTTGATGAGTTCCTACCACGTAATTTAGTATGTTGAGGACATGCAAACCTTCAGGAAAGTGGTGGGGAGGTGGGGATAGAATGGATTACAATGAGCTGAAATGACTGTAGGAAACATTACTTTTTAATGGTTTTTTTCTAGCTTAGGGCTCAAAGTTAGATATCAACCAGGCCTAGAAATACTTCATTTTATGAGATTTTTCATCATAGTGGTATTTTTCATGATGAGATATTGATGATTTTCTATTTTCTAATTGCCTCTTCTCAAGTTTGTCATGAAGCATTGTCATGAAGGTGAAGATGGAATAACAACATTGATTTGACTGTTTTACACTTTCCCATTAAAACTTTATTCCAAATATAAATTGTTAAGCTCATAGATTCCTTTTCCTTTAAGTGTTGAGCAATCTAGACTAAAAGGCAATGGTAAATACAAACTGAATTTGGATAGTGTGATAGATTCAATTAGACTCTTTAATTTTTCACTCCTCTGAAATAGAAATACAAATCTCTTGCCCAGACCTCATGGCCCTATGGCAGATAAACACCCCCCCCCCCACCCCCAACCAACACCAACTTAACTTTGGGCTCAGCTATGTGACTTACCAACCTATGAGTGACTGTGTCACAAGCAGAGGCTTGAAATATGCTTGTGTGGTTGGACTCGCCATCTGCCCTGCCCTTGGATGGCCTACCATGAAAGGAATATGTCCGAGAATAAACCCTGGTGGAGCTGGCCCATGTAAACCTACTGCCAGAAGCCAAGCCCAGCAGAACGACAGTCTGCCTCCAGCCCTGCAAATGGCTCTTGTCATTAGCCGCTAGTTGTGTGGTGGGCTGTTTCCAAGTACAGTGATAGCAGTGGTGACTAATACAGGAGGCAGACTTGTGTTGTGTGGTGGAGAGCAGAGGCCTGGAAGCCTTCTAGACTTCTCTCTGAATGTTGATCCCCCACCTGCTGGGTTTACTCTCCTGGGCATGCCACACTCTTCTAAATTTTATTTGTGCCATCAATAAAATGAGAATATCACTTCCCTCCCAGGAATGTTGTAAAAATAAGACGCATGGATGTCAGTGACTGAACAGTGCCAAGCAGATAGTAAGGACACTGTAAGTTGTCGGGCCCTTGTTACCTGTGTTTCTAGATGGTTGAGCCTTCCTCCTCCTCTGTTGGCCTTGGACCATGTGGCTCTGCCACATGCTAGCTGTGGGGCTCTGGAGCAGGTTAAATTTTCTCTGAGGCTTGGTTTCCTTTCCTAGCACGTGCGGATACTAACACTTAGCTGGCGGGATTACTATAAGGACTACAACAAAGGTAGGTACCTCTCTGTTTTAGTTGAGGCTACCCTAACAAAGTGATGGATGGGGTGGCTTAAACAGCAGAGGTATATATCTCATAGCTCTGGAGGCTAGGAGTCCGAGGTCAAGGTGCCATATCTGATGACAGCTCTCATCCTGGTGGAGAGATCTCCTGTCTCTTCCTCTTTTTATAAGGGGATTAATCCCACCATGAGGGCCCCACCACTGTGACCTAGTCTCACCCTAATTACCTCCCAAAGGTTCCACCTCCAAATGCAATCACATTAAGGCTTCAATATTCAACATATGAATTTGTGGGGGGTAGGGGAGGACACCAGCAATCAGCCCATAGCACTAAGCATGGCTAGGTGAGTAAGTACTTAGTAAAAGTAGCTTTTCAGAAAATGAAGGAACCAAGTTGCTGCAATTGAAAGGCATATGCTATGTTGGTAACATTCATGTATGTCATAGCTGTGTATTGTACTTTTGCTCTTATGGGTGTTAAAAAGTATCTCCTTTGGAATAAAGAAATTGATAAAGGGCAAGGAGTAGCTAATGTGGAGCCAGTAAAAGCTTTTGATTGGAGGATTGAAAATGCTCCTTTGAAGAGATTCAGCATTAGAGTGCATGGGTCGGGGTGCAGTGTGGACTCACAGGGGTGCTTATTTATAGCACATCTATATTAAGCAGTGTAGCAGAGGTGGCATCTAAAATGCCTTTGTCTTAAATGGACAAAATTTGCTGAATTTTTTGCCCGCTGGAAAAATGTTCTGTATTGGCTCTCAGTCTTCTTATACTCGCCTGCTTTTCCCTCCTGTACAGATCTTGCTGTGCACTGCCTTGTCTGTTTCACTTCCGTGTGTGTGTTCCCTGACCACGACAGCACATAGCTCCTGGCATTGTATGCTCTTACCCAGAACTTGTTCCCTACAAAACCTGTGTCCTCAACGTACTTGCTTTGAATCTATTTTGATCTGTATCAGCTGGAATAGGTTTTGAGCTTCTGGGTATTAACTTCTGTGTACTCCTTTCTCTAGAAGCTAATTGACTGATTTGGGGTGGAGGAGAGATGAGAGTCTATACATTTGACCAATTTCACAGAGCTTACCTTGTGAGCGATTGAAATGCAAATACAGGCTACACTTAGAGACTCTAAGAATTCACACATTCAGTTCTTTGTTTTCTTCTGAAAAATAAGCATTCAAAATTCATGCACATTCTATTATTCATGTGCTATATATTTAAGTTCTGCTTGTATGCCTAGATAAATCTTACCACAATTATTTAAAATTTCATGAATGAAATTTTGCATCTCAAATGCCACACTAGCCTAGACAACTTTACCCAATCAAAAAAATTTGAAATTCAACACTTAAATGGGTTCTTGTGTGTGTGTGTGTGTGTTCGTGTGTGTGTGTGTCTGTGCATTTATGTATACACCTCTGTCACTGCCTTATCTACAGCTGTTTTTATTCAAATCTACTCTATGTTCATGGTTAAGAACTCAAAACTTCCTTGTGTTGTTTTGCCCCAGAAAAATCTTTAGTATGAGCTGCTTCTAAGGCTTCCATGAGATACGGTATTGATGTCAAAGCACTTTTTCTTTGATAGCTGTCCTGTTGGTGCTCCTGAAACGGGAGACTCTTTCCTGTGCTGTCCTTTCACCTGAATTTTCAAAGCTGTCATCCACTACTTTTCAGTTGTCAAGCACTTTAAAGGAACATTGTGTGTCAGCAGGTTACTCTGTCATTTGATCTGCTCTACTACATCCTAGGTTTCCTGGAACAGTTAATATTTTCAAGAATCCCTTTTTTTCCTAGGCTGTGGTCACTTCACTGATGACAGAGGGGAGAGTGATTTTCCTAGCCAGATCCAGAGCCCGCCCACCCAGCTTCCTGCCTAGTGCCTCTTGGTGCTGGCACAGACTTTTTCTGATCAAGCCTTCAGTGCACGAGAGGCTGACTACCTATTCAGCATCGCATTTGGGGGAAGGAACACAGGCTTAAGTGCAATCCCTTGTTAAGCCTGTGTCCTCATAGAGGAATGCTGGTGATGGTTTGAATTAAGCTTTCTGTTATTTTCTGGGAGCCATATGAAATGGACTTTATCAGTTCCCTTTGCACTCTTGAGGGTTCTGTAACTCTCAAGTAGGGTGAGTTGTTCTGGGAAAATAACAAACGTTCAGGGGAATTTTGATACCAAATTGAGCCACGGTAGATCTCTGCCCAGGCTTAGAGCAGAAAGGAGTTACACACATTATTGTGGTTGGACACTCTTTCTTTTATGAGTTATCTCAGTTTTCAGCCTTTTCTCCCCAGGCCCTCAGATTTGTTTCAGTGGCTCCGCTGGCGTGGGGAGTGGTGGTGGTGGTGGTTGAACAGTGGCTGCATCATTTCCTGCCTCTGCACCAGGAGAGTGTCTTTCATTATAATAGTCCTTCCCGTCATTGTCAGATGCTTTCCTTAAGTTGTTCTAAACTGAAAACTGGTGTGAGGTCTGGCATTCATTTTTAACAACTGGTCCCAGCCGGGTGTGTGTGTGTGTGTGTGTGTGTGTGTGTGTTGGTTATGGGCTGTTGCTTTGTGCTTTCCACAGTTTCCTCCCTGGGTTTTCACATTTAGGGACTATGACCTTTTAAACCTTCAGGCACACACTTAATATTCTTTCCCTATTTATTAAAACCAGCATTGCTTGGACATAGGATAAGAATATTGATTTGATTTGAGAAAGTATCTTTGGGTTTTCTGTGTCTTCACTGAAAACAGTGATTGGTGACATTCTTTTAGCACGTTCTTCTCTTCCTGCAATTAACTTACAGTCTGAGGAAATGTTTTTAACTCTTCCTAATCAGACCAGTCTCATGGGAACATTCATCCACTCACCCAACAGATATTTACTGTGTGTTTTTAATTTGTGCAAATCTGGGGCTACAAGGACAAACACAATCTAATTAGTGTCATCTTCTGGGAGCTTATGACCCGGAAGTAGAGAAGTGGACTACAACTGGGCAGTTAAATGCAGCGTGATGAGGGTTATTAAGGTTAGCCTGTCATGGAGTCAGGGCGGGCTGGTTGGCTGGCTGAATGGATGGGTGGATGGATGGGTGGATGGATGGATGAAGAGGGTGTGTATATAGGATGCTATGGGAGCTTGTAACAGGACATTTACCCCGCGAAGAGGTTATCAGAGGTGTGACATCAAGGAAGGAGGTTAGCCATTGATTTCTGCTCTTCTTATAAGTTTCAGGAAATTCAAGGGGAGATATCTGGTGGACAAGAAGATCATGTATGAGCTTGGAGAGATAATGACAAAAATGGCCTGGAGATAGATAAAGATCTGTGTGGCATTATCGTATGGGTGTTGACTGAGGCCATCGATGAAATCACGCAGTGAGACTATGAGGCAGAAGAGAAAAGTAGGATCCACAAAACACCCTTGGCCTGTTATGGCCACTAATCTTTAGAGACACCTTAAGAACCAAATTAATTAATAGAAAAGAGAGAGATTTATTCAGTCAGCTGTATTTGTCGGGTCCCCTCTGTGCTGGGACTTCAAGGGTGCTCCTACAAGAGCTATGCTAATTGTCGTAAGTTTCAGCTTCTGAGTGCCAGGTACCATTCTAAGTGCTTTGCATGTGTCAGTTCATTTCACTTGAGCACCTGGGCCTCAGTTTCCTCTTCTGTAAGACAGAGTTAATAATGCCTTGACAGGTCATTTCGAGGATCACAACCCCTTGAGAAAGGTATTGTTATCCTCAATTCTCAGAGGTGAAGCTGGGGAGTTAACTAACCTTGCTGAGTCTTAGAGTTAGTAAGTGGCAGAGCCTGGCTTCAAATCTAAGATGCCTATGTTCAGTCTAAGCGGTTGGATTACATTTTTATGGTTTTAGGATTTTTTTGCTTCTCTGAGGTGGGCAGGGCAGCCTAACTGATAATTATCATCTATTGTGACAAGTTCAGTAGAAGTTGTATCCAGGATGACAGGGAAGCCCAGAGATGGATGTGGTAAGGCGTCCATGTTAAGGTGTTTAGCTGGATAGAAACAGTAATGAGTTCCGTTTATCCGTGCTTCTCCAGTGACGATGAGGGACTAATGCTATGTTGTAATTTCGCAACTGTAGGCTTAGATAGCAGTTCTGGGCATTTTATTCATGGGGAGCCGAATGAAATATGTGCACTGTGCTAAGAGGCAGGCTGTCCTGGTCTATGGATATATTGCTGGTTTGTTGGCAGAGACGAATGAATTGAGTCCTAAAGGAAATAGAGCCAATCTATAATTATAAATTATATAATTGTATCAGAAATGTATATTCCAGTTTAAAATCCCTGGAACATTCTTTTGAAGCCTGGAAAGATTTCATAAACTAATTGTATGGAGAGCTTGTTGGTAAACAGAGAGAAATGAATAAGGCAAAAAGAAGGAAGATTAAAATTTTTAGTTGCTATGTAAGGTAATTTAAGTTCTTGGAAGATAGGGTGAAAGGCATCCAATGAGCTCATGGAGATAAAATGGTGTCCAGGGGCAGTTACTAATTTTATTATGGAAAATCATTTTCAGTTAGAGCCTATAAATTTGCGTGACTTAACCAAATTGAGATCTTACTAAGTTAGAAGACATGGTACCCCGATGCTGAATACCTCCCTGACATCCGTTCCTCCCTTGCTCCTTCTTAGCTGCCTCTGACTGGTGCTGGGTTTTGGAAAAGCTGACTCGGGTCTATATCTGGGGGAGCACGTGATGTAGGTTGGACTGATCAGCATATTCTGTCATGTGGACCATAATGATTACAGGGATAGCATGTGACCTAAACTGAGTTCAGCAGCGTGAACTTCTGTCCCTTTATTGGGAATGCTGGAGCAAAGATGCTCTTTCTTCCTGGGCCTTAATTAGGAAATACATAGTCGCAGAAGTAGCTTAAAGCTATTTTGGGTGTATGAAGAAAGCATGCTTCAGGAAGTTGGCTGTGCCAGGAAAAGTAGGGTCAAAGCATGCAAAGAAATCAGGTCCTTAGCAGTTTGATTCAGGCTGCTTAATCAAACATTGTCTGAAGCAAAAGCTCTCACTGGACTTCTCTGTCACACCAGTGGATATGTCTTTTATATTGTTTAAGCTGCTTTGAATTGGGTAGTTTGTTACTTGGAATAAAAAGCATCCTCATTATTTTGTGGATTTATTTAGTTACCATTTGCTTAAGATAGCAATTTTTCCTTTTCAGTATTGAGAATTTTTTATTTTGATGCCAAAGTAAATTTAGTGTGTTTCTCCCCTAAAACATCTTGCTTTTTCCCCTTTTTCAAGCATGTCTTATTTTCGTTATTTTACAGTGTAAATGTGGTTGAATATATAATTTGTTTACAAAGAGATTAGAAGAAGCACAAAAAAGATGATACTTAAGAAATGAAAATTTATTTCAGTGACATTTGCAATAAAAATGAACATTTTCTTCTTTGAAGGATTAGTATGTTTGTGTTCTTACTCTGATAACCCCTCAGAAGCAGGCAGGTGTTTGTTTAACAAGTAAAGAATGATTAGGCATGACTTCACCAACGATCAGTTAGCCTCAGTTATTGTAATTTTTATCCCAAGTGATTTGACAGTGATAAATAGCTGATGTGGCGAGTCAACCTAAAGCTTTATATCTTTATTGCCTTTTATCATTTCTGCTCTAAATAATTGTTCACATCTGTCAGCTATTAGATGCAGTTATGGGAGGATTAGGTTATGTGGAACAGGAAATCCTGTGGCTAGTGACTTTTTGTTATCCTCCATTTATTTTCCGTCTTTTCTTCTTCCCAGTTTTCCTCTCCTCTGTGCATCAACTTTATGAAATTTTCCCAGATTTGTGGTCTGTGGTGCTCACAATGGAAGATCCAGTTCCACAGATGCTCTTGCCAAGCCACACATTATGTCTGTAGCTGCAGCATTTATGCACATGGTGCGGCAGCAGGGATGGCTGGTGTGCTGGTAGCAGAAAGATGCATGGGACGCGGAGAGTCGAGGCAGCTGAAGTCCACGCCGCCCACCCCAGCCAGCTTCATGTTTCTTTTGCATCATCAGTTGATGTGGTGAGGTTCTGGTGCGGGTCGTAGCCTCTGCAAAATCGGAACCTGCTTTGACTAAGTAAAAGTAATGAGGGTGATAGGGAGTGTCCTTGTTCTGGGTTCCCTTTTGGTTCTCTTGGGCATCTTTGACTTGTGGTGTAGCTGAACTGGGCTTCTGTGGCTGAGAGGTTGACCATAAAGTGCAGTTGATGGAGACTGTGAGGATTCTGTCTGACTTTGCCCAGTTGGCTCCATTCTGCTTCATACCCCAGCGGGAGGCTGAGGAAGCAGCAGAAACAGAATCTCTTATCAGATCTTCACCAGGGAAACACCTCTGCCCTCTACCAGGAGCAGCCTGCCTCTCCCAGCCCCTGCCCCACCTCCATTTTTCTCTTCCCCTGTCTTTTTTCATTTAATCCACCTCTCCCTTTCCCCGTTTTTTTTTTCCAGTTTATTTAGACTTTTTTTTTTTTTTAACCCAGAGCACCAACTTTCCTTTCTAAATCCCCAAGCCCAGAGTACATGTCTCATCACCTACCTCCACTCTTGTCTGATGTCATCATAACTGCCCCGTTCTCGTTGTCTCTCTCCATTCCAGGTGTCTGTAAACCTCTGGAGATGAAAATTGTCTTGTCCCTCGTTAGATCCCACGTACATAGGCAGACATGGTAAATCATCTGTAAAGTTGATTCCCTCCAGGGGCTAGGTTACATGATTTTAATTCTTTGTGTTTTTGAGTCATTCTGTTATGAATCTGTGTTACCTATTACTTGTACAATCAGAACAGAAAGTGTAAAAAAGAACTATAATTTGATAAAAGCTATGTGTGACATAAAGGAGACTCTTTCAAAGTCAGTTCAGATGCTCATGGGGTCCTGGACAAAAAGCCTGTTACCTCACAGGGACAGGCGTACTGAGGGTGGTTGCATCAGCCCAAATAAAAATGATAAATTCTAGAGTCTTGTCCTTGCACATCCTCTGACTCCCTGCAGAATTCCAGGGAAAGAATTTGCCTGTCACTGCCTCTAACTCTTCCAGGGTCCAGGTTTAGAGCTTTCCTGTTTAAAAACAAACTTTTTCTTCAAAAGCTAATGCCTTGGGGTGCTTAGAATTAGAGGATCATAGAATTTTAAGTCCAAGAGAGAAATGTTAGATTTAATCTAGCTTAATCTCTTCATCTTCTGGCCAAGAATTCTGAGCTTCAGAAAAATAAAGTGAGTGCATCAAAGTTACCAAAATCATGAATATCGGAATCAAAGTGTTTCCATGTGTCATCTGTTTACTCTGCCATCCTGTGCGGAGCAGATGCTTAAGTTCTTTAGTGCAGCCACGTTGAACTTTTATTTATTTTATTTTATTTTATATCTTTTATTGACATATAGCCAGTTTACAATGTATCAATTTCTGGTGTACAACATACATATACACACATATATTCATTTTCATATTCTTTTTTGTATAAGGCACTACAAGATATTGAATAGAGTTCCCTGTGTATGTTGGACTTCTAAATCATAACTTGTTAAATAAGAAACTAGTTGCCTGAGAAAAATGATCCCATTTCAGAAAGTTTATTAATATCCTGCAATGAGGCTTCTGATTGGACTTAATAGCAAAAGCCTGTCCCAAGTTGTTGCCACTCTCATTTTCTAGACTTGGGCTATGTATGTATCTCTTAACTGTTTAATTTTATATTTTAGGAGAGGGAAGGCAAGCTAAAATGCCCTCAGGGGTTCGACACAGAAGATATACATACAAAGGCCACTTGGGGAACAGCAGGGAATAGCGGGGCCTGTGGTCAAACTGTAGACCACGGGCCCTGCATCAAGGCTTTCAGACTCGATTTGACTAAAAACCCCAAACAGAGGATGTCTGTGGGCCAGAACTAACCCTAGAACCTTGTGTTTGTAATTTCTATCAAAATTTAGGCCCTCCAAAAATTTTACAAAGAACCCAATTTAAGTGGTTTTTTTTTTTAAATACGTTACAAAATTGCATCCAAGTGGGAAAAATCTTCTTTTGGAATGGGGAGAGGGTTTCTCTTGCCAGTAGAGGCTGCTTAGGCAGTAATTTTACTCAGCTCATGCCGAACTTTTCCCCATAGATGGTAAGCTCAGTCTTTTTTAATTTAGAATGATTTCAAAGCATTCTAAAAACAGTATTCCATCTTGGCCCTGCTCTTTTGCATGTGAGAACCATAACCTTATCTATCTATCTATCTATTTATTTATCTCACTATCTATTTATACGCATCTATGTGAAGAGTTGGCAGAAAAGCAGAGGGAAGACTCCAGTAAAGCATGGCCTTAACTAGGGTTTAATAGGGGAGTGGGCTGGCGCTGCAGTTTAATTGATGCGGCTGCCAGGCAATTTGAACCAACTCGTTAGTTACAAATTTTTGTTACGCAAAATTTAACACCCGGCAAGAGCCATAAGGATGCTGAGTAGCCTCAGATGCATTCTTTTTGTGCTGGCCGTTGCTCTGAAAGGACAGTTTAATCTGTGAGATACTGTTCCAGCTTGCTGTCTCTTTCATTCCCTAGGAAATGACTCTTTAGAGTCACCATGTTCTTAATGTTTTAAAAACCTGTGCTACGTATCTAAAACCTTTTTTGTTTTTATGAATGCCACATATCACGGGATTATTACAGTGTGTGCACTCTCTCCCTGTTGAGTGTGTCTCTTTGTATTAGCATTATCTTGGGGCAGATTTCCTTCTGAAGGTGAGCATTAATGAATTGTGGAATAATTCTTTGGAAGAACAGTGTCTATCTGTGCCCTTCCTTTTGAGTGTTTTCAAACTTGCTTGTGGTGCCCCGTTTCATGGCATTATTTATTTTAGGGCTGGAGTGGGTCTGGAGAACCACCCAGTCTGATCTCCTTGGTGGGTAGCCCAGTGAGGCAATCTGACACTAGCTAAACTTCTATTATTTCTAACCAACAATAATTTCCATTAGGAGTTCTAGCAATAGCCCCAATATTGGTGAAATATTTTGAAAATACACAATAATAACCTTCTGTAGTATAGCAGATGCCTACTGAGTATTAGATTCTGTGCTGGGCTTTTGATGTGTATTAGCTGTAATCCTCCAAACAACCTGTAGAGCCATTATTAACCGTGTCTTATGGAAGAGAAAACTGAGGCTCAGTTGCTCAGCAAATTGTGGGGACGTCCTAGGGCTTGTTTTTGCAGATACAGACCTGAGTTTCTTTGGCGTCACTTTTTGTATTTATTCCCTATACTGTGGTCTGGTCCTTTTTAACTTCAAAGTAATTTAGGGAGAGACGTTGGGCTGAAAGACATTTTGCATAGCCAAACCCATTCATTTGTGCTACTTTTTACCCCAAAATTAGAAACACAGGAAAATCTTTTACATGGAAAATACCATTGCAAATTTGCAAATTCGTGAAGCTTAGATATGTGCAGTGATTTCATAAAAGGTGCAGAAATTCAGGTTAGTATTCTTCAGAGGACACCCTGACAAAGTGAAAACTACTTTCCCTCCCTAAATAGACTTCCCATCACATTCCTTTTGGTGAGTAAGGAAAGAAGTGTGTGGAAACTATGATGAGATGAAGAGGGAGATTACCGTTATCATCCCATCTGAAATTGGAAAACAAACTTGGATGACATGCTCTTGTTAAGAATGTCATTGTGGGAGCACCCCCTGGTTGAAGCCCAAAGCTAGTCTGAGAGAGGATGGTTAATAAATCTCAAGTTTCTTTTATGATCTTTTTCCCCCTACTCTTTCCTGGTTTTGAAATTCCTTGGTTCGTGGCCTCGTGCCACGACTGGTGGAGAGTCATGGCTGGTTAAAGTGGACTATATGAATGGGAAGAGAATAGAGGCTTGTTTGTGAAGGCTGCATAACCAGTGTGATAATTTAGTTAACATGCTAAAAGATCTACCTAGGATCCACTTAATTATCCTAGTCATATGTGTTTGATAGGTCCAAGTGTGTCTGTGTATGTTTAAATTCTCTACTGAAAGACCATTTCCCCTTATCTTTTTCTGTTTATTCTCAGAGCTGTTTGTGATGCTGTGGGAAAGCTGGCAGTATTTTTTAAAATAAACATAGAACTAAAGAAATATTTTATGAGTAAGCAAGAGAACATGCCTGTTTTTTCTCAGTTTGTTCTTTCTAGTTAGTATTAAAAAAGAAAAATTCTATCACAAAAGATGGAATTCTCCCAGAAGTAATATTATTCAATAACGTTTAAATGTTTCTCCTGGGTTTGCACAGTGGTTACTGAGTCTCATCAGAGAGAAAGAGGAGAATGTAGACTTCCAAGTAGTGATTTGGAAAATATTATGGAATGTTTGGATATAAAGTTTTCCAGCTCACTGCTTCATGGGTTTTCTGCTTGTGGGAATGGTTTTTTGTTTTTTTTTTTTTGAATGAATGGAAGGAAAAGGCCTAATTCCTGTAAGAATTTTTGTGCAGAAGAAAATCAGAATTATTTTCTAAATATATAACTTATGTTCTGAGCAGATGGAACAAACCTTTAGGGATCTTGCACTGAACACAGAGTGAATTAATGTGGCAAAGACATTTAATTATATATTTAATAAAATATAGAGTCAACAGAAATTAAACATTTATAAAAAGCCATAGTTTAAAAAGTTAGTGAAGTTGCATAAAGAGGTTTGCCACAAATTTTGCAAGCTTGGCTTTTCCAAGAAGGCAGAGGTGGTGTCTTTTTTTCAAGTTAACTTTTGTGTCCACACTGCCCAGCCCATAGTCAGTGCTTATTGAATGAGTACATAGAAGAACAGGAGTTAGACATCAGACATGCTCTGTCTAGACTATTCCATATTGGTGGTGACTTTTAATTGTGATTAGTGCGTACATTGGTTAGGAATGGCTGCATAACAAATGATCTCAAAACATAGCTGTTTGAAACAGCAAACATTTATTCTGTCAGTTTTTGTGAGTCAGGAATCCAGGCACAGCTTGGCGGGGTGATCAGGCTCTTGAAATCTGAGAAGGCTAAAATGAAGGCATTAAGGTATTGGCTAGAGCTGCTGTCATCTAAGGCTGAACTGAGGAAAGAGCTTCTTTAAAGGTCACTCAGGTGGTTGTTGGTGAGATGTAGCCCCTTGCAGATCATTGGACCGAGGGCCTCAGTTCCTCACTGAGTGTTGTCCGGAGACCATCTTCTGTTCCTTCTTACGGTGGCCTCCGTAGGGCGGCTCACAACGTAGTGACTCACCTTCATCAGAGCGAGCAAGTGAGAGCAAGATAGAAGTCACAGTCTTCTGTGACCTAGTCTTGGAAGTGACACCTCATCACTTGGGTCATATGCTAGTCTCTTGAAGTGAAATAACTGAGCCCCACAGTGAAGGGAAGATTACTAAAGGGATGAATACCAGGAACCAAGGATCCTGGGGGCCTACCAGAGCCAGGAGAAGGAGGGGGTGGAGTCCTGGGTGCATCTCCACAGGCAGCAGCGGTCACCCCTCCTAACAATGTGGGCACCTTTTACATACCTTGTTGTGGGCTCGGGTCACAGTGACTACAAGTGTGCTTGTGGGAATTTTCCCTTACGAGATTGACTTCCTTAATGACAGAGACCTTGGCCTGTTTGGCACATAAGTATTTCAAAAATAAGGGAACTCACAAATTATAAAAGTTGGGTTGAGAGCTAGACAAGGTGGTATTTCTTCTCTTAACCTTTTGGGGAATCTTTTGGAGTTCTCCTGAAAGCAGGGCTGGAGATGCATATTTAAAGGCAAAGAGTTTGAGAGGTGGTCTCAGGGAGCAGGAATGAGGACGGAGGTGTGATGTTGAAGGAAAGCCGATATAACATCACTGCCATGGGCTCTGGGCTGTCACTGCAGTGACACAAATGGAAAGAGCCCCTCTCAGAATCATCCATTTGAAGGACTCCTCCCAGAAGCTGGAGTGTATCTACCACCTGCTCCCGTCCCTGTGGGTGGAAGGTTGTCCCAGAGGAATTACGTCCTCCTCACTCTGGGCCTGGCTGGCCCCTGTGGTCCTGGATAGTGCCTGGGGCAGAAGTAGAAAGATGCCCCGTGTGTGTTGGAGGTGGGGCAGCAGTAGCAGCAGGTTGGTCTGAGCTTGCTCCGGGGCCTCTCTGCAGCTGAGGCTCATGTTGCTGGGGGTCCAGGGTGGGCTGTGGGGAAGGAGGTGCCGCCCACCCCTGGTGTCTGCTACACTGGCAGAGGGGGCTGTGGCCTGATCTCAGGGGGAGCCTTGGACCCTCATGGACAGAGTGTGAAGGTGAAGGAGATCAAGGACCTGTTTGATCCCGACCTGGGCTGTAAATGGATGAATGCTCTTGTACAGTGGTTTGTTGAAGATTCATGCGTTTTACTTTACTATTTCCACTTGAACGTGCCAGTCAGTGTTACTGCTGTCTGGAGGAAAAGATTAGAAGTTCTGTGCGTTGTTTTTATCAGGAAGACACATTCTGACTGATTGCCTTCCTGATTTTCAGTCTGATTTACTTCTTATCAAGTTTTGAATCAAGTCCTGTATGTTTGCACAAAGACAACTCTATGCCCATATTACTGTAGGAGAATCTTGTGATTGTGCTTTTTGTGAAATTGGAATGTCCTTGCTTTAAGCTTTGACCTAGGCACGAGTTGTGGTTACATGGTTACATGGCCAGTGGTTAATTGGAGTCTTTTTCTATTGATTCTTGCATTTCACATATTAGGAACATCATAATTCAGTCTGTCGCTGTAAAATTTATGACATCGTTGAGAAGGCTTAAATTTTAATACAGCCCAGCTTATCAGTCTTTTTATAGGACTTTCGCTTTTCGTACGTATTTAGGAAATATGTTCTTATTCATAGGTCACAGAAATTTCTTTATTTTTTTTCTTCTAAAATTTTTAAAGTTTGTGTTTTGACATTAAGTTTCTCATTCATCTGGGTTTTTTTTTTTTCCTTAGTGTGGTATGTGTTGTGGATTAAATATGTTTTTCCAGGTGGAAAGTGAATTTTCACCACACTGAATTAGTGTATGTTCATGCTTGTTATTTTATCTCTCTCTCTCTCTCTTTTTTTTTTTTTTTTTTTTTTTACTATTTTCCCATCTGTGTAAGGGTCTGTTTTTGAGTTTTCCCATTGCCCCAGTCTGTTTATTCTCTAGTAATACTGCATGGTTTTAATCACTACAGTTTTATAATAAATCTTGACTTCTGTAGGACAAGTCCCCTGTTCTTCTATTCAGAATTGATTTGTATATTTTTGGCTATTTAGGATTCTAAATGAATTTTAGAATTCATTTGTCTAACTCCACCAAAACAAATATACTTGGAATTTTGATTAGAAATCCAATGGCTCTCTAAATTAATATGGGGCGTATTTGAGTCTTCCCATCTGTATATGGTATATTCTCCTATAATTCTGGTGTTCATTTGTGCCTATTAAAGTATTTTACAATTTTCACTATATAGATCTTGTTCATCCTTTTTTGTACAGTGTTTTCTGTACATTTATTCTTCTTAAAAATTGACTTATAACATTGCATTAGTTTAAGTTGTACAACATAATGATTTGATATATGTATATACTGTAAAATATTTATCATAAAAAGTTTAGTTAACAGTCTTCACCTCACATGGTTACAAAATTTTTTTTCCTGTGATGGGAACTTTTAAGATTTAACGTCTTCACCATTTTCAAATATACAACACAGCATTGTTAATACATTAGAGCTGTACATTACTTCCCCTGGACTGACTTACAAGTGAGAATTTGTGCCTCTGACCACCTTTACCCATTTTGCCCACCCCTTTACCCTCCATCTTTGGCAACCACCAATCTGTTCTGTTTCTGAGTTCAGTTTTTTAGATTCCACATAGAAGTGAGATTATACAGTATTTGTCTTTCTCTGTCTGACTTATTTCACTTAACATAATGCCTTCAGGGTCCAGTCATGTTGTCTCAAATGGTAAAATTTCTTTCTTTTTTGTGGTTGAATAGTATTCCATCATAGATATATGCTACATTTTCTTTATTCATTCATCCATCATTGGACACTTGGGTTGTTTCCATGGCTTCGCTGTTTACAATAATGCTGCGACGAACATGGAGGTGCAGATACTTCTATGCGACAGTAATTTTTGTGGCCTGTGGGTATATACCCAGGAGTGGAATTGATGATATAGTCGTTCTATTTTTAGTTTTTTGAGGATCCTTCATACCGTTTTCCATGGTGGCTGCGCCAATTTATATTCCCACCAGCAGTACAAAAGGGTTTCCTTTTTCCCACATCCTTGACAAACTTTATCTCTTGTCTTGTTGTTAATAGCCATTGTAGCAAGTGTAAGATAGCATCTTGTGGTTGTGATTTGCATTTCCCTGATGACTGGTGATGTTGAGCACCTTTCCGTGTACCTCTTGGCCACTGTATGCTTGTTCATCTTTGTACAGGTGTATTCCCAGATACCTTATGATTTTTGCAGCTATTGTGAATTGTATCTTTTTTCCTTTTATGTTTTCTAATTGGTCGTTTCTGGTATATACAAATACTGTTATTTTTGTACTTTGATTTTATATCTAAATTCTCTTTTGAAAAAAACAAAAACAAAATAAAGTCCCTTTTGAGCTCTTTTAATCATTCAAAAAATGTCTACAGAATCTCATGTTATTTTAGTAGAGATGTCCTATCAGCTGCAAATACAATAATAGCCTTCCAATTATTTGCTGCTTCTTTTTCTTTTCTTACTGCCTTGGTGAGGGCTTCTGGGACATTGTCAAATCATGGCAGAATCATAACAATTCTTACCTTGTTTCTGTGCAGCTGGAGACTTACATTCTTCTTTCTCATCGTCTCTGATCTGTCCTTCTGTAAACCCTGTTAGATGTGAAACATTAAAATTTCTTATTCTGCCCTCTATATTGGCAATTACATTTCTCCTTGTTGGTATTTTGGTAGTCCTTAAAACTGTGCTATATTTAAGCACTAGAATCATGGAATTGATATTGGTATAATATCTTTATTTAAGATACAGGTCAGCGGCTTCATTGATTTTTGGTTTTCTCTCCAACCTCAACTCTCTTGCCCTTACTTCCCTCCCCAGTCTCCCAAAGCCCATGCCTTACCCGTACACCCTCCTCCTCCACCAACAATACGAACACATTGGAGAGCTCTCTCTTAGCTAACTCTTCAATGCATTGGCATCTTTAGACAGTATAACAGTTTTCCAAGGGGTATCTTTATCTTACTAACTATTTTTATCAGATTCAAAGATATTTGGAAAGCAGTGATACTACAGAGTGAATTAAATGCGGCCGCCAGTTTTGAGGAAGCTGGGTGAAAGCTGGTCACTGAGTGCAGTGTCGCATGAAATGAGTGATTTAAGGACACGTAGAAGAACGTCTAATGGGCTCCACACGGCCCTTGAGCACCTCACACTCCTCAGAGTGAGTGGCAGCAGCGGCGGCAGGAAGAGGGCTGTGCTGCATGAGGGCTCTTTCTCCTGGAAGCCAGGACATGACTGAGACTGTAAGTCACTGATTTATGGCTCTCTTAGAATTGTGCTTTTAATGGAACAGTAAGGTTTTGGTTTTAGTATGTATTTGCATGTGCTTTACAAAACACCTCAGAGTACTTGAAGTCACTGAACTTAAAAAGCCAAATGGATAAATCAGTGCTACCTTAAACAAATTATTGAATATGTTACATTACTGATCGATTACGACCAGTGAGAGTTCTTTGGGGCAGTGGTTGAAGGCAGGAACTCTGTGGTTAATCTGCCTAGATTTGAATCCCAATTCCACTTCTTACCTGCTCTGTGATATCAGCCACATTTTAAACCTCTGTATACCTTTATTTTCTCATCTGTAAAATGGGGAGAGTAAAAGTGTCCGTTTCATAAAGCCATTAGGATGATTAAAGTAGTTAATGCATGTAAGACACAGTAAGAGTTTGGTCACAGTAAGTGGTGTATATATAACTGATAACTATTTAAAAACTCGTATTCACAAGAATGTTTACTCTCCTCTAAAGAACTTACAGTTTGATTGAGACAGTAAAATACGCTACCCTGGTCTTTACTATTGCACAAGAAGAGAGGTTCACATTTAGAGAGGTGTAGCTCAGAGTCGTGAAATACCTCTGTTCGTCTTGGAGTGCTTCAGGATTAGGTATTCCTTCCAGATTAAGTATTAAGGAGTTAAAGACAAAAGTCTTACAATGTTTCTTTAAATATCTGTTTCAGCTGCATAAGATTAGCACATTTTTCCTGGCAAGGAACACCGTTTCCTTTTTTTTGCTGGAGTAGTTTTTCGTCAGCAGCCTTTCTTGTTTTTCTTCCCAAACACTTCCCCTGCTTCTGTCTTTCTGTCATCTGCCCTCATTCTATTCCCCGCGCTTCAGCACTTTCCTCCCACCACTTCCCATCCTCTAACTTAAAAAAAAAAAAAACTTTGTTCATTGATTGTTGAGTGTGTTTCCTTCCTATTTTGCATTCCCCTGGGCGCCTGGGACAGAGTGGAAGTGCACTGACAGCATGGGAAAGTCACCGTGTCACCGTGGATGGACAGCTCTTCTATAATGCAGTCAGGATACACGACTGGGGGTGGGGGGACGAGAAGCAGTGCTTGGGTCTACTCAGAGGCAGGCAATGAAGCCATCTGCTTCCAGTCTGTAGTCACTGCTCAGTTATTTTCTAAGAGGTTAGCCGAGGATTTGCCTTGTAATTGGGTAACTGGAGGTACCCATTGCAAGCTTTTGCTGCATGTGATTTATGAGCAGATGGGGAATTTGAATCATTGGTGATCCCCACAAAGCCTAGAATCCCAGGTCTAGGCTCTATTGCTGTGTACATTCACCAGTGTAGAAAATGCACCAAACCCCTCACAAAATCAATTACGTAGAGTTTAAGCTAGAAGTGAAGGGGGTCAATGTTAGAGGTACTATAAATAAGTAGTTCCCAAAGCCATCTTGGTACCATTAATAACCAACGTTTATTAAGTGTTTTCCCATTCCATGCACGGGCTGAATATGGTATACGCATTATTTGACCTCACAACCCTGTGGAGGCAGCTGTTACCCCATTTCACAGATGCAGACATCTGTGGGTCTTGGGGACCATTTCCACCATGATAAAGTGCCTTCCACACGTGCTGTGTGTATCCCATGGGGCAAAGCCTAGCAAGTGGAACCACTAGGAAAAATCAAAATGCATTTTTTAATGTTCTCCAAATAAAGCAGGCTTTGGTTAAAGAGCAGAGAATGGAATTATAGCCGTGTGACCTAAACAGGAGGGTCCCTTTTTCTTGTACCTTAAAAAAAAAAAAAAAAAAGTTCATGCTCTCTAAGCATCCAGGGCCTTATTAATGAGAGGAAGTGAAAAGACAACCTTTCATCCATATACCCCACCCAAGAATTTATGGCAATTACTCACTCTTAGGGTAAAAACAAACAAAAAAAAACCCTTCATGATTGTCATTGTGTGACAGGGTGGCAGTGTTGTATCAGGCATTTGGTGTTGTAGTTAGGACTGGCTGTATGTGTAGGCCCTTACTCTGCTCCACATGTGAATCTGTGTGATAAGCAGCTACAAGATGAGAGAGAGGTCACTTAGACAGCAGCCTGCCCACATCTGCAGAGCCAGGCTGCTTCCCCCTTCCTGGGCCCCTGACCGGTCTCTGCACGGCTGCTCAAACAGATGAAACAAATCAAAACAGCTCTGAGAAGTCGAGTGCATCCCCCTGCTTAATTTAAACCCCAATCAAGTCTAATTATCAGAGCCATATTACTTGCCAGCAATAATTTGCTTTGGGTACAACTCAGAGCTACGTTGAAAATTTTATTTTGCCTTCAGAAAATTGGTTTACCTTTAAATTTTCCCCCCAGATTTCCCTGTGGAAAATTGGTTCTCTTAATTTAGGTATCTTGTAATATTTCTCATTAAAAAAAAAAAGTGTGGCATGTGATATCATTAAATTTTTTTCTAAATTGAAGTGACTTAAATGGGTTGACATATGTGCTGCTGTATAATTGTGCTGTGTTTTTGGAGCTCAAGTCAGTAATTACATCCATAAACTTATTGTCTCTGGTAAAATATGTTAACTGGTCTTTGACACAAAATTCATTAATTTGAATCAATATGTAAGGTTCTGAAATGCTCTAACAAAGCATCATTGACTGATGGGTATAATATAGTCTAAGACCCAAACATTTTTCTATGAACAGCAGTAAATGTAAACATTTTCTAAATAGCAAGTCAGTACTGTGACTCCTGAAATTCAGACAGTATAAAGCCTACAAGAAATCTGAACTATGGCATGATCCCAGTAATTGACTTCACTCATTTTTAAAACAGGGTATCTTGGTTATTTCTGATCTGTATAATGTGGAGCTAACCTTTGGAGAGGAACTTGGAATGTCGTGGAATTTCAAACCATCAGGTGGATCATGTGTAGTTACGGATGTGGATGCTGAGGTCCAGGAAGCCGAGGGCCTGCGACTGGCTTCCCTCACCCAGTGCCAGCAGGGAGGAGGCTGGCCCCCAGGCCTTCTCCCGCTGTGCCCCAGGGAGTGCCCCAGCTAACAGATTAGATGCAGACTAGCTTTTCTACTTTCCCAGTGTTGAATAACTTTAAAAGGCAAATTGGAGTGTGCCAGGGTTGGGAAGTAAATTTGAATTCAAAGTAAGAATTTCATCAAGAATCCAATCCCAGGGTTTTCTTTTGATTTGAGACTGCAGACCTACCAAAATGACATTAATGTGAAACCCTAACAAAAGAAAAAGCCCTGTCATTAGATACGCAGCACTTCACAGATAATATCTAGTTCACCCTTTCAGCATTTCTGGGAAGTGAGAGCCAGGGAAGAGAAGTAGCGTGTGGCTTCTCTGCTCAGACTGTTTGCCTCTCTTCCCCTTGAACACATAGGTGTGTTCGCAGCACTTCAGTGCTGATGCACATCCTGGATTCAGTGCAGCCAGGGCCATTCTGAAGGTGGAGCAGCACATGCTGCTGAAGAAACTCAGACTGGGCGAGGAGACGGAGAGAAAAGGGAAGCAGCCTGTATGGTTGCTGCTGTTAACTTTTGCTCAGTGATGGAGTGGGTACCTTTTATCATTCCTTTGACCTCCAAATCACTTTGCACCTTTCCTTCACGCCCCCTTCCCCCCCACCCTCCCCTCCCTCCTCTCCCCACTTCTCTTCCTCTCTTTTCCCCTCTCTCCCTTCCTCCCCACCCTCCCTCCTTTCTCTTGTCCTCTCTCCCTCTCTTTCCTCCCCTGGGGACCTGCATCCCTAGCTTCTGGGTGTCTGGTTGGGTGTGGCCCAGTAGGGAGCAGGTGATCCGAGTGGGGGAGGAGAGAGACTGGGGAAGGTGATGGAAGCCATTGTTCTCTGGCTCCACCCGGGGCACCGGCCCAGGCTGGCTATGTGATCTGAGTGGACTCTGCACACCCAGCTCTGTTCTGGGTTCTGGAAGCAGCTCCCTCCCTTTTGTCCCTTCTGGCCTAAGGGTGGTGAAGGAGCCCTACTCCTAAGTAATTCCTTTATCAAAGTTTTCTCAAACCACCCAATCTGAGGGTACTCTCTGATTCCTGCAGGAACCCTGACCGAAACATGGGGTGTGGATGAGCTGGGGCATCATATATAAATACATTTGCTTCATTTATTGGTTTGATAACTATTTATCCAGCATCCATCAAGTACCAGAACAACTTAGACAAAGCTCCTGGCCTTGTGGAGCTTAGTTTTAAAAAAAGACAAACACACGCACCTACAATGTAATGTCAGGCAGTAGTAACTGTTGGGAAGTAAAGGAGGACAAAGGGGAAAGGGCGTGATGGAGGGGTCCTCTTAGGGGAGGGGACCCGTGAGGTTTCCTAAATGGAGTGAATAGGCATACTTTGCAAAAATACAAAAAAGGAGTGCTTTCTAGTGGCGGGAACCTTAGGGACTCTGAGTTGGGAGAGTGCTTGAAGGGCTCCAGGAACAGCGGGAAGACCAGCGTGGCTGGAGTGAGTCGGGGGAGCAGTCAGAACTCAGAAAAGGAGCAGGGCTGGGTTGCCTGAGGCTTTGCTGGACCTGGAAGGACTTCAGGGGAGTGGAAGGGAAGGGGACTAGAGAGTTTGGAAAAGTGACACTATTAGGGTGGCTTTGTCTGCTGCTGGAAGGACAAAAGTAGTGGAATAGGGATGTGAGCCCAGCACTAGAGTCCGGGTGACTGGAGGCTGTTATCAGTTAAATTGTGTCTCCCCACGAACATGCTGGCCTCCTGGCCCCTCTGCTGTAGCATGTGTGCTTATTGAGGCGAGGTCTTCCAGAGGTAATCAAACGAAAAGGAAGTTTTTACGGTGGCCCCTAATCCAGTAAAACTGATGTCCTTTTAAATAAGGGGACATTTGGACCCAGAAGGAGACTGGCAGAGCAAAGATGATGTTAAGAGACCCAGGCAGAGGATGGCCACCTAGAGGCCAAGGAGAGAGTGAGGAGCAGACCCTTCCCTGGCAGCCCTTGGAAAAAACCGGCCTGGCTGACTCCTTGGCTCAGGCTTCTGGCCTCCGCACCTGTGAGACAGTGCGTTTCTGTTGTTGAAGCCACCCCGTTTGTGGGTTTTGTCACAGCAGCCCTAGGAAACCAATAGAGATAAATGGCTTGGATGAGACTGATCATGGTGAAAGTGAAAAGGCTGAATTTGAAATACATTATGAAGATTAGACCAGGGGGATTTGCTGATGGGTTAGGCAGGGGTGGTGGGGTTGAGGTTTGGCCCATGGGAACTGAGATTAAGGATGAGACAGCAAGGTACACTCCTAGGGCATTGGATGAGTGATGCCCTTTCCTGGAGATGAGGAACACTGAGGAGGACAGACTTGGGGGACAGAGGTCCAGGTCCAGAATGGGGTCATGGACATGTGAAATTTGCAGTCCTTGTTTGACTAGGCACTTGGGGTTGAGGGGGGTGGTTTGAGGTTTTTTTTTTTTTAATGAAAGTACTGGGGATTGAACCCAGGACCTTGGGCATTCTAAGCATATGCTCTACCACTAAGCTGCACCCCCACCCCCTGAGGGAGATGCTATGACAGAGCTTGGGCTACTGCCTCCCCCCGTCTGCCGCCCGAGGTGGCACGGACACCACTGGTTGTGCCTGGGTGACTCTAGTCAGTGCACAGATGTTTTTATATAGTGCTGAATATATTTTTCTTGATACATATTAGAACAAAATGTAACGAGCACAACCAAGCCATGGTTTCAAGATGTTACTGCTTAAGCCTTCATTAAAAACTGTAGTATGTAAGTTCTGAAAAAAAAAAAGGCAGAATCTTTGTAAACAAAACAATTAAGAAAGGGATAGTATAGGAGATGTAATAACACATGTCCCTGGATGTCGGGGAAAAAGTAAGTAAATGACTGAAGTTTGGGACACAACCTAAAGCATCTAATTGTAAGGCATTTCGAGGTGATTCCTGTCTCAGTACAGTTTAAGAACCCTTCCTTGGTTTTTAACCGCTGGCCAAATCATCAGTTTCGCAGTGGAGACCAACATCTGTTTCACAGGGGACTCGCCTAGCTGGGATAGGGTGCGTTGCCTGTAGTGCTGGCTAGTGTTGTTTCATGATGTAGAACATGCTTCTCACTGAGCATCACAGTGAGAAGTTAGAAGGCCGCTGTCACAGCGTTTGCTTTCACAGGTGGGAGTGTCCCTTCTCCTGCACCATTTTGGTGACTCTTTTCTTGAGCCAAGTTGAAAAACCTGGATTTGAAAGGAGACAAGAAAAAATGATGTACTTTCATCTTTACAAGGTTATGAATTATGGAGGTTTTCATAAATTACTGTAGGATTAGTTCCACAGGCTTTAGAATCCTATGATGCCATGGTCGGATATGTGCTCTAGCTTCTAAATGGTACATTTCTTCCCCATTCATTTGGGTTTCTGATCCCTATTTTGATACACCTGGTAATGGCTAAATCTCCCCCAGCTTGTGAATTCTTCCAGTCGATTTATTTTCATGGAGTTTTTTGACTTCACATGGTCCTAGATTGCCTTATTGATGTGCAGGGGTTCCTTTATCAGAGCCTGTTTGCAATAGCTTTGTTGTACATACTTAAGTATAGTGTTGAGTGAGAGCTTCAGTTGTGGGAGGACTATATTTAACACAGACGAAGGGATGTCTCAGAGTTGGGAGAAAAAGTTTATTCTTACCTGAGAATGCATGTGCTTCTTAGAATTACACCTGTTTTGAATGGACTTTTAAGAAGTCCTTCTGGAGCCCTTGAGACAATTATGTGATTTTCTATTTTTTTTCTCCCTTATATTAAAATGTCTAGGCTGGAAATGTCTAGTGGTAGTTTTTGGGTTTTTTTCCCAAAGGTAATGGGAATAATGCCAAGCATTAGTTTTAAATTTTCCTTGTGGCTCTAATTTTGAAATAGAGTAACTTAAACATGATTTAAAGAGTTAGGTATTTAAATAATCTGATGTCAGCCACTAAATTCATTGGGCATCCATTATTTCACATCTGATATACTGTTTTCCATAGAGCATCCTTGTAAATATGTTTATGAAATGCAAATTAGGCTAAAGTACTACGCTATCAGATCTGTAATGTTTAGGGAACAATAATTTTTTTAAAAAGTATGATCTGCGGTGTTAAGGGATGTTTATAACTTCTAAAATGACTTACTTAACAGAAGAAGACTTGATGAAAGCACTTAGCATGGAGATGAAATATGTCTCATTAAGTTTCCAGATTATGCACATGTCAACACTTCTTTTGTCATCTTTCAATAGTTACTTACATAACCGAGGGCTGCTACTTTTATTAGTGGTGGTTATCACAACAAAATGTTTCTGGTAAGTTGACCTAAGCAATGTAATGTGCTTCTGTTTGCACAAAACTAACTGTGAGGAATCCAGCCCTCCTCCCCTCCCCTTGCAGTAAAGAAGCCCTATTTACATATGTAAATAAGCCATTCAGTTGAGAGCCCTGTGGGGCCCACCTAGGTCCAATCTGTTATTGTGCTGATGTTGGTAGCATTAACCTGGAGGTAAATGGTACCAGGAGACTGATGTCTCAGTCTGGAAAGACATATACCAGCCGCTGAAGGCTGTTGTTTAGGAGGAGAAATGAATTCTTGGGACTAAAAATTTGGGAAAAGAAAATGAAGTCACAAATTTTGTCTTTAATGTTGGCCCGAGTGGTAGAATTTAGTGTTGTTCTTGAACATGGAAAGGATATTGGTTTCCTGCAATGCCAATTATGAGAACCCTGTTTTGCTTTTTCAAGAATGCAAAATATTTCACAATTGAACTGATAGAGCCGACTCTGCTCAGAAATGCACTATGTGCACCTTCCCTGGCAGTGTGAGGGAATCAGCCGGCAATAAAAGAGGAAAGCTTTTAAATTAAGGTCTTCCTGATGTGAAGAAGGGGGCATGTCCAGTTTCTAATGACTTAAATTCTCAAAAGTTCCTAATTAGAATCTAGTTAAGTACACCTTTCTGCAAAGCCTCAGTAAGTCTAGAATACACAAGCCACAGACCATCACCAACTGTTTTTTTCAACAGTAGGATACAATGTGACTGTTTTTGAAAATTAAGATCTGTTTAAGTCATGAATCATATGGCAAAAAACTTGCTGTGAGCTGTTCAGAATTCCTTTATTTCTTCTTCATATGCAATTCATTAAAATAACATTCATCCTCCTCCTCCGGCTGTTCTTTGGTTTCTATTAAGATGTATTACTGGAATCTGTGTAAATATATTGATTATCTCACAGACCTGTTTGTTCATCTCAAGCAGACTGTTGTTAGAGTCATTGTACTTGGTAATAAATGGGACAAAATGGAGATTAGGTTTTAAAAACCCACCTGCCCCCTCCATTCCCATTGAAGGATATGCTTGCTCTCTTTAAACCAGCCTTTCACAAACTGGGAGCTGAAGATTGAGATTTAATATCAACATCTGCCCCCTGCTGAGTTCATGGTGCAATTAGCTAATTAAAAAAAATAACATTTTCACCTTGGATTCAGAAGAAGAGCAATAAACCACAGGCTGAGAATTTAGTTAATTTGCACATTGACTGTAATTGTGTATTTAACGGCAAGATTAATTTTTTTTTCTGATGAGTGGGAGCCTGGCACTGTGCTTTGGAACTCTTAAATGAGTTGTAATCATTCCGTGGGGAGGTTGATAAGGGCAGGTAGTTCTCCAGATATATTAATGAGGATAATTGTTTATTTACCTCTGATAACTCTTTTAAGGAGAAAAAAGCATTTAAATCACTTTCTGATAAACCATTAAATTTAAAGGCTACTTTTCAAATACCACTAAATAAATCTTTAAAAAATATATATTTCTCATAGAAAAACTGTTGATTCTATTGAATGGCAAGTCCTACTCTGTTTTTTGTTTGTTTTTGTTTCACCAAATATTCAGTGAATTAATGAGCGTTATTTTTGCTGTGAAAGCTTTGGTACATTTTCTAGGTCAACTGAGCTTTAAAACTATTTCCTTGCATTTTTTTCAGAAGAGGGTAGGCAAAGTATGCATGTTGGCAGGGCAGTTAGTAGGAAAAACATAATCCTGACTTGCAATCTGCTACTTGTGACATTTCCTTTTTGAAAGGTAAGCGTTATACTTTGGATACCGAAGCAGTGATTGTTGGCAATTCAAGTGGGTGTGATTGATCCATGTCTTAAAAGTAATGGAGCTGTTATTCTTAGAGAAAAAAGAAAAGAATTCTTAAGTATTGTAATACAGACATCGCATTTTTACCCAAGTAGCAGGGTTTTTCCCCTCTTCTCTGTGAGCAAATGCTAACGCTCATCTGAGGGATATTTTGCTCCCTGTGTAGACGCCCACTTGGACTAGGGGCTTTACGCTCAGGGGTTTTCTGAGACCATCTCTCTGTTGCTTTCATCTCCCTGACCCTGAAGTTGATGCTGACAGTGGGCAGTGCTTGCTTCTTAAATTCTTGTTTACTTTTGCCCAACTTTGAGAGATGGAGAAGTGAAACGCTGTACCATTGGGGGGGGGGTGCTATTCCAAACTTTCCCTTTAAAATATAGTACTTTAGGGTTTTTTGGTGTCTGTTTGACATGGAATGAGTGATGGAGAGGTGTTCAGCCTTTCTATGTGATCCATTTGTCCTATATGTATATGACAGCTGGTATAAGAAAGCCCACCCTTTTATACCATTTAGATTATAAATGTAATGTTGAGCCAATAAAATTTAATCACATTCAGGGGCAGAGTTTTTGGTGGGTGCCCGACACCAGGAATTCTGCCAGAATGACCGAGAGAGGAGTGGCTAAGGCAGGAGAATTTTCATGGTTTTGAGAAACACTGTGATTTCCGTATCTTTTTGGTGATACCCAAATAGGTGGCAAGTCTAAGAATGCCCCTTAATACTTTCTGTTATTCTAGGAAGATTGACTTCATACTCAGGGAAATCATGCTCCAGTTTTCCTTAGTATCCTTGAAATATAATTAGAGACAATATCAGGTAAGAGAAAAATACAGGTTTGAAGGGGAATGTGATACCGTGAGATGTTTATCACACATGCGCGTATGTATATGTACATATACACAAGGCTCTTTTTAACAAAATGACTTGCACGTGGCATGTGCTTTGTGGGGAAAAAATGTGTCGTGCTTTTATTGTTGGATTTTAGCTAAAACAGACAAGTACAGTGCCGTTAAACACTGTCCCTCTCCCTTTTCTGACCATGTTCCCATCATCCCATGACCCCTCTGTCCGCTCCCACCTCGTTCATCCCCATCTTCCATCCCCTGTCAGGAAGGGCAGCCTCCGAAGAGCCATTTCAACTCAGCCCGACATCGCCAGAGACTAGTGGACCCAGCTGCTTCAAAAGTGAGTGTGTCCTGTCGCATGGTGCATGGCGGTGTGTTCCCACTGCGGAGAATGGGGTGGTGGGGGATTACTTATGCTTGTATACTTGAAGGCCTGAGAGGTGGCAAAGTCTTCTCTGTTAATTCAAGACCACTTGTAGCAAGGGAGTTCCTGTGTTGAACAACTAGACTTGGAAACAAGCAAAACCCTGATCAGTAGCATCTGCTGGTTTCTGTGGTGTCAGTGCTCCCACCACGGCCAGTTTCAAGTACCAGTGTGGCAAAAGTGACCTCAGACCTGGGAAGAGATGCCCAGTGAAGCTCTATTATGTACAGATACAACTGACAAATATCCTAGTAAAGTATAGCAAATTAATTAGGAAGTGAATCAATTTTGAGTATCTCTTACCTTTGTTTTCAGTATATTTCATTGGTAGTTTAGGTATTTTTTAATCGGCAATAAGGGTTGTATATAACAACTGGATTATAAAATTCCTGAAAGCTTATTGAGCTGGTGTGGGTGGGCTCCAGTATAGGAGTTACATGTGTGATACATTATTGAGAATTGTCTTTATCCAACTTGGTCATGCGCAACTCTTCTGGTCTAGAGAAATGTGGCTGAGGTTTTGAGCTAACGTAACTTGCAGGCCAGTCCTGCTGCACACAGACTTTCATTAAACAGATATTTACTGGCAAACAGGCACAAGGCATAACTGTAGCCTGTCCTGTAAACTCAGTGAAGTCCCTGCTCTTTGGCTTTGTAGGTGCCCCAGCCAAATCTTTTTGGAAAGTTCCACTCAAGGTTAATGACCTGACTACTTTCCAGAGGCTGGCTGCTCTCACTTTTGTGGTGGGCATTATGTAGTGGGGGCACCTCTGACCCAGCCACTGGGCATGAGGCCACTGAATGTTTGTTTGCACCTTGGGTGCCAGTCTTAAGGGCCTAACTTACAGACCTTCATAAATTTTTACGCCTTGTTCATTCAGGGGCAGAGAATATCTCAAAAATGATTTTTACCAATTCACTTTCCTTAAATACCACTAGAGTCAACAATGAAAGCCTGTTTCTAGCATCCATTATACTGACTGGGAGGCCACTAATTTTGATTTCAGCATTGAAAACCCATTTCAGTACGCCAGTGAGCAAAACCTCCAGTGTGACCTAGATTTGGATACCTCTGACGTAAGGCTAGTTGACCATGCTGGGGGAGTAAATTCTGACCAGGGCTCCTAACTGTATTTGGATATTCTCAGTACATCAGATTTCATTGCTTATGTGGAAGTATTTGAAAGTGGACTCCAGGCGTCATATCCCTTTGTTACATTTATTAAATGCCTGGGCTGTCCCCTTCCCCAAGCTCCAGACAGCTCACTTTGGCTTAGGATCCTTGTGATGATGTCATGAAAGCTGGGTTAGTATGTGAGGGAGAAAATAAACTAGCGCTAAATAACCTGGGTGTTTTCATCAGGTAAGAGGTGAATCTTGCTGAAGTGGAACACATCCCCTCTGTCTCAGACCCCACCTAAAAGTTCTAATTAATGAGGCACTGAAACGGCATGTGATTCAGCACATTCACTGTTAGACTCAGGTGTACCTCTGGGTCAGCGGTGTTGTTCTGGTTCAACTCAGCACGTGCTTTTGTTCCTCATCTTTCTTTTTTCCCGTGCTCATTTCATTCTGCTGTGGCATTTTCAGAAATTCTGTGCCTCACCAGGCAAAGTGTTATGTATTACACTGTAAATGAACTGGATTTCTTCTGTTGATGGTGAGAGTCTTTCTGTTGTTCCATTTTGTTTTGAGTAAGGAACATGGCTTCTTTTTCTAGACACGCTCTAAGAGGAACTCATTAAACAGCTATAAAGAAGATGTCTGGTGCCTTAATGTGCTGTATGAATAGGTTCAGCCAATGTTAACAAAGAGATTTTAAAGGTCAAGTTCTTTTCTCCCCAAAATACTGCAGTACTAGAAATTTGAGAAAGGCCTACAATTTCTTTCTAACATTAGGAGCTGTTGGCGGAAACCACATTTGCTGTGTGGATGGGTTACTTGGACAGTAAATAGCAAATGGAAATGTGCATCCGTGTAGCCAGTGACCTTTCATTGTGAGTACATTGGTTTAGAATCTACACTGTGTTATTTTCAACTGAATAACCTGAGTTACAGTAAAGAACTCTGGCAAATGAAAGATGCCCATGTTCTGGGGGTCAGTAACAATTTACGGCAAACCAGCTGCCAGTTCTTTTGAGAACCCTGGTTTTGTTTTGAGTGTCAGCTTGGGAGAAGTGCGATCAAGTAGAGGCACTTAGTTTCCCATTTGCAGTGCGGAGTGGTGGGAGGAATCCTGGACCGGGCTGTACAGTGGGCGTTGTCATAAGCCAGCTCTGTGGCCGTGCGCAGCCACTCAACACTCAGCCCCCACTGCTCGAGGTTTTCTCATGTATGAAAGGAGTTTATGAAGTGTTCTCTTCATCACATTATGGAATTATTTTTCTTTTCTGTCAAGGCTATTTAAAACTAGATACTTGACCACTTAGTCTGAGATTTTGCAGTGGTATTTCTCAATCCTAAAGTCCCTCTGCGAATGGCATCCTTTCTCAGGACTTGCAAAGCATTATCACTGGGCAGTCTTCCATCAGTGTTTTCAGTGAATGTAAATTTTTTTAAAACTTTAAGGCTTTGGGGAGAGTATGGAGCAGAAATCAGGGGCTCATTTTCAGCCTGAGGAGTTGGCTTTTTTTTTCCCTCTAGCCTGAATTTTTTTCTCTTAGTCTTAGAATGCCTTTGTGCTTTGAGTATAGGAAAACAAGCTATTAAATCTGTTTTATTTGAAAAAGAGGTAAAGAGTTAAGGAGAAATCAGAGATAAGTAATGTACCGCTGATTGGCTAAGCTTGTCCACTGGGAATTTCTATAGTGTCTTTTATTTGGAGAATATGCTCACCTGTCCGTCCCCCAGTATGAATGCTCTTAACACAGTGAATGAACAAAGAGTGAGGCAAAACGGGCAGTAGGAATAGTAGTTCAAGGACCACAGAGCAGTTATTGGCAGAGCTGGTAAAGGCCTCTGTTAAATAAAAATCAGTTTGATACGGGAGCATTAGGGACACGATCTGGGGAGACAGGAGGTGGACAGAAAAGAACACGAGAGATGCAGAGGATTCGTTTTCAAATCTCCTGGCATTTCAGCACAAAAGGATGATGAAGATTTATTCTAGATGAGCTGTCATTTTTCATCAGAAGCTTTGCTGATCCGGAATAAATAGGTTCGTAAAGACGGTATTGAAATTTTGAGCTTGTGAGAGTAAGTAGCGGTCGGCATAGCATCTAATAAATTTCAAAACCAGAAAGTGTTGTCACATTCCAGCCTCTTAAAAAAAAAACCAAACTCCCCAAATGGACAGACATTCCAACTACCAAAACCCTACATATAATTCTAAGATACATGGTTTCAACCTGCTGTAGGGCTGGAAAATCCTTTATACTAATTCTCAACGATTTCTCTACCTTTTTCTAATGAGAACAAGGTTTATAAAACCTGGGCTCCCCTGCTGGGAAAATCAGCCCAGAGCTATCTCAGAGCGGATGGTCTTCTTTTCTTACTGCTATAAACCTTTTAGGATTGATCCTTTTTTCATTTTTATCTATCTGAAGAGTAAATGTCTCTGAGACCTTAGAAACCCACTATTCAGAGGGGGCAGGAGGCTGCATTGACCAGAGTTCATAGTTGCAAAGATGAGGTAGAATAAAGGTGATGGAAATCATGGAATTGTGTTTCTATAATAGCAGAGGAAAATAGGTTGATTTTTAAGCACTAAGGGGATAGGCTTTAAAATTTCTACATTTTAGAAATGTAGAAATTTTAAAGCCTTATATTGAGTTTCTGGATGGTAATTAACACCTTCCTAGTCCCAGGAATTTCAAGTGTTAAAGAATAATTTCTTCTTTTTTGGAGGCTGGAATATTTGTTACTATGTTTAAGGATATGAAAAGGAAGGGAAGGGGCTGGGAAGATTGGTTGCCGTAATTAGTCTGGGACTATTTTAGTCACATATGTTGTACTATGTAAACTTTTTTACAAAGGCTTTTAGGGGTGATACATTGCTGATGGAAATTTTTTTTCTTTTCTGTCATTTTATATATATATGGTTTTTAAAAAAATTTTATTGAAGTAAGTCAGTTACAGTGTATCAATTTCTGGTGTACAGCACAATGTCCCAACCATGCATATACACACATATATTCGTTTAGTAATATGATGAAAATTTTTGAGGCAGCTTATAGTTTTGTTTTTTGGTTTTTTTTTGCTTGTTTGTACATCAGCCATCTACAGATTACCTCTGATCCCAGCTACAGTGGGCACGATTACCTTCATGTTCAGGAAGAGCCTCAGGGGGCTATACTTACCACGTGATGGCTTCCTGGCACACCTGTGCATAACACACTGGCAGACAGTGCAGAGAAATTACATACTTGCAGGAGGCCACAGAGCTAGTACAAGGTGAAGCCCAGTGAGTCCCTGCACTTAGCCGTCATGCCACGACCTTTGCACCACCATCTAGGAGGGGCTCCACCCTTTCCCAGTGGGCACCCTGTACTAAGCGGCATTTCTCAGGGTTCAAAAAAAGGTAGCCACTACTCCCAAGTTGATGTTCTTTCTGCCTCCAGGGCCAGAGACCTCCTTTGACCTATATCCCACTCTCCTGCTACCTGAATCCATGCTACTGTGGACCTACATCATGCTGCAAAGCTATCTAGAAAGCATTCATTCTCCTTACTGTTCCTATGTGTGACTATCCCAGCTTACAAGGATTTATTTCTCTTTTTTTAATATATATATATATTCCTTTTCATATTCTTTTTCATTATAGGCCATTATAAAGTTTTGAATAGCATTCCCTGTGCTATACAGTAGGACCTTGTTGTTTATCTATTTTATATATAGTAGCATTTGCAAATCCTGAACCCCTAATTTATCTCTTCCCACCCCCTTATCTCCCTGGTAATCATAAGTTTCTTTTCTATGTCTGTGAGTCTGTTTCTGTTTTGTAAATAAGTTAATTTATCTTTCTTTTAGCTTTCACATATGAGTGATATCATGTGGTATTTTTATTTCTCTTTCTGGCTTTCTTCACTTAGTGAGACAATCTCCAGGTCCATCCATGCTGCTGCAAATGGCATTTATCCTTCTTTATGGCTAAATAGTATTCCATTATATAAATATACCACAACTTTATCCATTCACCTGTCAATGGACATTTACATTATTTCCATGTCTTGGCTTTTGTAAATAGTGCTGCTGTGAACATTGGGGTGCGTGTGTCTTTTGAATTAGAGTTCCCTCCAGATATATGCCCAGGAGTGAATTGCTGGGATGACATGATACTGTATATAGAAAACCCTAAAGACTCCACACACAAACTACTAGAGCTGATAAACAAATTCAGCAAGGTAGAAGGATACAAGATTTATATACAGAAATCCATTGCATTTCTTCACACTAACAGTGAAATATCAGAAAAGAAAGTTTAAAAAATGCTTTTAAAACCATATCAAAAAATAAAATAGGAATAAACCTGCCCAACGAGGTGAAAGACTTATATACAGAGAACTATAAAACATCAATTAAGGAAATTAAAGATGACTTAAAGAAATGGAAAGATATCCCATGCTCTTGGATTGGAAGAATTAATATTGTTAAAAATGGCCATATTACCCAAAGCAATCTACAGATTTAATGCAATCCCTGTCAGATTATCCAGGACATTTTCACAGAACTAGTAAAAATAATCCTAAAATTTACATGGAATCACAAAAGACCCAGAATTGCCAAAGCAATACTGAAGAAAAAAATTTATTTTTCTGTTTTTAACAGAATTTTGGACCTAACAGATCAGTTGAAAAATGGGCAGAGGGCACTCCAATTTTTTTAGCCTAACATCTCTGACACATACAAGTAATTTTACCGAAAGTGGATTCCACTTACTTATTTTCCATGATGCTCTCTGTAAGGTATGATATAAACATAATATTAAAGCATTCAAAATTGTGGGACTAAAACATGCCTTTGGAATTCAGTTCCGATAGTTTGTATTGAAGGATTTGGCTGTCTTGTGGTCTAGCACACAGTGGGATTTAGGGCACAAGCTTGAAGGTGACTATAGCCTACTGCCTTTTGAAGAATCTCTCACTAATCTACTAAAAAAATCTTCTTGTAACACAAAAATGTACAGATATTGTAAGTTTGATACTATCCCAAAGATCTTGGAGACTGATTTTTTTCCTGTAAGCGTAACATGTCCAAGAAGTGCAGATATCAATTACCTTTCACACACTGACTGTACCCGGTAACAGCACCAAGATTTAAAAAACGGAGCATTACAAAGATTATCATACTAAGCGAAGTAAGTCAGACAAAGACAAACATCAGATATCACTTATATGTGGAATCTAAAAAAATGATACAAATGAAATTATTTTCAAGACAGAAATAGACTTGCAAACAAATTTGTGGTTACCAAAGGGGAAGCAGGGGAGTAGGGGAGACATAAATTAGGAGTTTGGTATTAACAGATACAAACTACTATATATAAAATAGGTAAACAACAAAGACCTACTGTATAGCACAGGGAACTATAGTCAATATCATATAATAGCCACTTTCTTTCCTTCTCTCTTTTCTCTCCTTCTCTTTCTTTCTTTTCTTTCCTTTCTTTTCTGTCTCCCTCTCCCTCTTTCTCCTGCCCCCTTTCCCTCTCCCCTCCCCCTCCTTCCTTCTCCTCCTCCTTTCCCTCCCAGCTGGCAAAGTTTACAGAGACATAGGTGAATTGTTGCAGCCTAACTTCTCTTGTCCTTAGGTGGATTTTTTCCCCAAGGGCTTTAAAAAACTGCTGAGTTAACATTTGTTGACTTTTCTCAGGTCATCAGAGTTGTGCTTGCCAAAGACTTGTATAACAGGCATTAGGCCAAGATGAGATTAACAATTTATTTGGAGGAAGGGAGTAGGAAATCTTTTTAATTTAGAGGTGAAAAGATCATCAGTTGGGCTAAGTACAGGTTATCCAATTTAGCTCCAGATTTATGAAGAATTACTGAAATCTCTTCTTTGCCTTCAAGGACTTCTGTGTCCTGTTTTCCCCTATATCCCTCTACCCTTAGGGCAAAAAGAAACAAATCAAAACATAACCAGCAACTCTAAAAAGTAATTTAAACATATAGCCAGACAACCCTTATCTTGCCTGGGGATTCTATAGATTCTGATAGGGTTTTGGAAGGATTTTGTTCCCTGCCGGTTCTTGAGAAGAGCAGCCTGAGCACCACAGACACACTTGCTGGCCAGTGCTTGGACACTACAGTATCTTTTTGTGGCTGGCTTGAGTATCTTGAAACCTCCATTGTTTGCTTTAACATTTTTTCAAGTTAATTTGGGGGGGGGGGTAGGTAGGTTCTCCCTTCCTATTACCTGTCACACATTTACCTGCTTCTTGCCTGAAAAAGAGACTAGATTATGATGTTCCCAACGATGATTTTCTTTGATTTTGTTCTGCTTGGAATTCACTTAGCCTCTTAGATATGTGGATTGATACCCTTCATCAGTTTTTTGGGAAAGCCCTTGGTTATTATCTATTCAGTAATATCTACTACCTTATTTTCTCTCCTCTCCTCCTAGGATTCCATTTGTGCCTATATTAGGCAGTTTGATGTTATCCCAAAGATCTTAGATACTCTTTTTCATTTTTGTTCTGTTTTTGTTTTATGCTTTATTCTTTTGGTGACTCATTTTGGATATTTCTTTTAATTTCTTTCTTTCTTTTTGTTTTACTCTTTTTTTTTTTTTTAAATGAAGATATTGGGGATTGAATCTAGGACCTGGTGCATGCTAAGCATGCTGTCTACCATTGAGCTATACCCTCCCTCCAGTTTCTATGGTTTTGACCTAAATTTTGCTTATTCTTTCTTTTACTTTGTTCAGTCAGCTTGTAAATTCATTTTATTCTGGTATCTTTCAGTCCGACTTTTCCTTTTGTTCTTTATTATTACAGTTTGTCTCTCTAGTGAAACTTCCAATGTCCTCATTCATGTTGTCACACACGTTTGCCACAGTATCCTTTTGCCTAGTTATTTTTGTGTCTTTGATAACATCAGGATCTTGGCTATCTCTGCATCTGTTTGTATTGCCTGTTTCTTTTCTTGACCATGCGTCATGAGAGTACCCATACCTGGTTCAAGTA
Source organism: Camelus bactrianus (assembly GCF_048773025.1). Classification (NCBI taxonomy): domain Eukaryota; kingdom Metazoa; phylum Chordata; class Mammalia; order Artiodactyla; family Camelidae; genus Camelus; species Camelus bactrianus. Next base: position 46,330,689 of record NC_133541.1, read on the forward strand.
GAGAGCAGAATGACTCAGCACCCCGACTCAACTGGTACAACATAAAAGAGACCCATCTCTTTCTGGAGCTAAATATTATTTACATCAGTCCCTACTGTTCTTTCAATTAAAATGCTTGGCACCCACCTAAAATTATAAACACAAGAAGAAGCAGTGTCTCCTGTTTCTGAGGCTTCCTCTTCGACTTGGGATGTAGACAATGACAAGAGCATTGCTGTTACCTTCACAATCAAAGCAAGGTGTGTAAGCCACAAAATCATACTTTAAAATAATTTCAAAAGCTAAAGGCCTACATAAACCTAAAAAAAAAACCTGAATGCACAAGTGATAAACTCTTTTGAAAATTTTTGGGGGGGGTAATTAAGTTTATTTATTTAATTATTATTTTTAATGGAGGTCCTGGGGATTGAACCCAGGACCTTGTGCATGCTAAGCACACACTCTACCACTGAGCTATACCTATCCCCACCCTGAGTGATAAACTCTTGAAGGAAAAGGCCCATGGCTAGCTCCCAATCTTAGTGGAATGGCGGGAGGAGAAGGACCCTGCCATGGCTGGGAAGAGGGGAACAAGCCAAATTGATAATATACTTTGCGTTTCTAGCTTTTCTTTCACGTCTTCATTCATGTCATTGAGAGTAACGGTCTCCTGTGACTGTCTGCTTCCTGAGTGGAAGTGGAAGTCTCAAAAATAGAAGCTTTGTCCAAGGAGATGAGGGAATGTGCCAGTAGGGAGAAGAGAGCAAAGGGAAGCCTTAACGTTCATAAACAGGGCTTAGTTCAGCTCTTCTGTAGCTGTTGTAGACACATGGCTGTGGTGACAGTCCTTGTTTTCTGGGTTTGTCTTTCACATTAATCATATATCTGTGCTTCAGTAGTCATGTAATTTTTTTTGTATATATATTTTTTTATTGAAGTATAGTCAGTTTACAGTGTTGTGTCAGTTTGTGGTGTACAGCATAATGCTTCGGTCATACATGAACAAACATACATTCATTTTCATATTTCCCTTCACTATGAGTTACCACAAGATACTGAATGTATCTCCCTGCGTTATATAGTATGAACTTGTTGTTTATCTATTTTATATATATATAATTAGTATCTGCAAATCTTGAATTCCCAATCTATCCCTTCCCACCCTCTTCCCCCCATGGTAACCACAAGTTTGTTTTCTATGTCTGTGAATCTGTTTCTATTTTGTAAATAAGATCATTTGTCTTTTTTGTCATGTAGTTTTATGCTTGGAGTTTATTTCTTTAGTGATTGGGTCACTGTTGTGCACAAGGGATTTGTTTATGAAGCTCTTGTTTTCAGTCTTCTCTCGGATTTGTTGTGCAGCCTTTCAAGGTGTCCTAGGAGACACTTGGTTGAATTATGGTGCAGGGCACCTACCTCTTTCATCAGATTGCAGTACCAGACTGAGAAATCCAGAGTTACTAAGTGCAGTAACTGGGGTATCACATGGCAGTAATTTGGTCTCTGCTTTTCTTACAGTCATCCTATCATTGTACTAAAGACTCAGTTAAATCTACATTTCTCAAAGCATGTCTGTGTACGTGCCTGAGTAGCGTTTTCCCCAACATGTCCCATGGTCCCATTAATTTGGGGAACACCGCAGACCATGCCTTCTGTGCTTGTTAAATGAAATGCTAATAATTGTGAAAATCTTGCTAGAAGTAAATTCTCTGAACTATATTCAATTAGGTGTTTCTCAGACTTACTTGAATATAGACCCTTTCGCCAAGGGCATTGAAGTTTTTCTTATCACCACCCCCTAGCAAAGTTCTTTGGGGATTGTTGGGTTAAATGGACCCTGTTGCTCTTTATTTCAAGGAATATGAATAATTCATATTGGCTGCCACTCTCTACACCTGGGAAACATCTTCCCCCACTGCTTTCTGCCAAGGAAGCTTGCATTTTGGGAGGAAGGAAGAGCTCAAATCCTATCAGATTACAGCATTATACGTAGGGCCTCTTAATTACAGCAGTGTTAATGTTGTTGGGTTCTGCCATCGTAGACAGCCTCACTTGTCCAAGGACTGTCCTAGTTGGCTAGTCCAGGAAAATAAGCTGGGTCAGCTGTCATATCCCCTCAAATGAAAAAAGACAGCTAGCTGCCCAGGCTGCAATTGGAAGGAAAGGTCAATCAATATATTACCTTTCCTTCTATGTGCGCCTTGCCTGCAGGCTGAGCTGTGCCTTCTCATAGTGGTGGTAATCTCTTCTGCTAAATTTTATTTTAACCTTGCAAATAGGTGAAAGGAAGGGCACAGTTAATAACATCTTCTCTCCAACACCTCTGAGCATATTATTTGGGCCACTCTTCCTCCCCCAAGCCCCCCGCCCTGCAGAGTCCGCTTAGGTGGAGAGTTAATGCAAGGACCTGGTTTCACTTATGGTGAGAGCTCTGTCATGCCCTTGCGCAGACAGAATGCAAACATGTTTGTGCTTTTTGACAGGCACTGGGATCTATGTGGAATAGGGGTTTTTTTCCAAACATTTCTCAGTCAATATGTTGACTCTCCTTCACCGGCCATGCAGCGTGAAATGGTGCATCACCGATACTTGAAATAGGCTGCAACAGGAGGTAGGAATGGGGCATAGATTTTCTAACACAGCATGTTAGATGGAATGATTTTGTGTACTCTGAAGTGGAAAATTCAATCAGAATTTTCCACACTTTTTAGTTAAAGCAACACTGTTATTTATTGATGAAAGGTAGATGGAGAGAAAGAAAGAGTGAAAACGGAGGAGACGACAAATCTCGCATTATTCCTGGTCATGGTGAGAAATACTTTTTCTCTTGTAATTTAATGAAAGCTACATGAGATAGATAAAAAGGGTCTTCTTAAAAGATACACTATGGAATGCTTGGAACATATGCCAACTTGTTTAGCATGCGTATGGGTCAAAAGATAATCTGGCTTTTTGAGAAGTTTGTTTTTCATGGGATGGACTTCATGCTTGATAAAGGGCAGTTACAATGGCCCAGGTAATCTATTTGGGCTTAGTTTTAGTTCAGCAGAGCTCATCTGGAAAGCACCTGAGAGTATCAGTAAGAAATTGAAGGATAGATTCTCTAAGCTTTCATTCGAATAGACTATTTAAGTAAATCACTAGTTTTCATCTGTTGTTTGGTTCACAGAAGATACATCAGCATAACTACCTATTATGTAGATGAACATTTTATACTTTCAAATTGCAAAACCTGAGGGTTGCAATGTCAAATTTGTGAATGAATGTTTAAGATAAAATAATAACCTAATATTGTTAACCTGCTCAATGTGTGCCAGTCACTTTTCTAGGTACTTTATTTGTATTCTTTCATTTCATCTGCTCAACAACACTATAAGCTCTTATTATCGATAATTTCCAGTGAGGGAAGAAAGCCACAGAGAGGGTAAGTAGTTTGTACAAGGCCATCCTCCTGAGCCAGTCTCCTGAGCCACCCTGCCTGGCTGCCTCCCTGAGGCTCTGCCACCGTAACACCTTCATCCTCAAGGGCTGAAGGACATTTGGGTTAGCAGCTTAATTCAGTTAGCATATATCTTTTAGCCTTTAGGATTTTTGTATTTAGATTCCATCTTTAAGAGAGACATATAATCTCTTACATGTGGAATCTAAAAAAGAAGAAGAAGAAAAAGAAAAACTGAAGCAGAAAAAAGAAGAATGATGGTTACCTGGAGCCGAGGGTGGAACAACAGGAAAGATGTTTTATAAGGGGACGTACTTGGAACTAGTACATAAGTAAGTCCTGCAGACCTAACATGCAGTACAGTGATGGTAAGATCCAAAACTCTGTTATAAACATTAAGCTAGCTAAGAGACTAGATCTTAATTTTTCCCATGACTAGAAAAAAATGATAATTTTATGATGTGATAGAGGTGTTTGACACTGCATTGGCAAGCATATTGCAATAGCAGTGTATTAAATCAATGTTGCACACCTTAAACGTGCAGTGCTATATGTCGACTATGTCTCAGTAAGAAAAGAGACATGTACTTCTTTAACTGTCTGTTTCACTTCACTACTTTTTTTTCTTGATGTGTAATTCTATTCAGTGTAATTCAGGTTACTTCCTCTCTTTTTTTTACTAGCATCTGAAGTGACAGAACCATTTAAAAGTGTTAGTGCAAATTCATTAGTTTGTCTAAATAGTGTGGCTTTGAAAGATAGTTTAGGCTGCCTATAATTTTGGGTTCTTCCGTGTTCTAAAGTTGATCTCTTCCCTTTGTTCATACTGTGTTATAGTATCATCAGTTTTTACTGTTTTTTTGTTTAAACTTATTCTATAGACAGTGATTCCTGACTTAATTATCAATTTCCACTTTCCAAGGTGATACAGGATAATCCAGTATGAGAACTCAGAGCTTCTGTGTAATACAGGAATCGTATCAGTACAGCAAGGTCTAGTATGCTTTTGATTTTTAAAAGGAAGGACCTAATTAGTATAACAGAAACCAAAGTGGAAACCACCTAAGGTCACCCTTGAATTACAAATGGCAGCATTCCCATACGATACGGGGGAAACCTTTCTGCTCGGGAATTAATTTTTTCAGTTAACAAAAATAAGAGGCCACCTTATGAGAACTTTCTTAGGTCTCCAATTTAAATGTCCACCCCTGTTGGAGTGATCCAAAAATATCACAATCACACAAGGGATCATTTTGACTTTGAGAGAAAGGGTTCTGTCTTTGCAATGAGAATAGAGTTTAGTCTTTGGGAAGAAGCAGTTAAAACCCGAAAGCCTTTTATTGCTTTTGATGCTTGAAAAAAGGCAAAACTCCACTGCACTGTAATATTTTCTGCTAATTAACTGTCACAAATGTGATACCATTAAGTTTGGAGTCTCTTTGGTTAACTTCAAAGTCATTCACACACACTGTGCAGCCCTCCCAAATCTATTTTGGAGAAAGAACTGCATTTGACAGGTCTGTAATCAGTGTTTCCAAGGATTGTGTTCATCATAGAACCTAATCCTCATTTAAGGAACATTTGGTCACTTCTCTCTGGGTAACCAGCACCAGCCCTCCTAATGCTCAGAGTTGATGGTGTCAAGGTTGTCTTAATGCTTGGTGTGCCTTTGGATCAGTGTTTGGAAGCCAACTTGCGAACTTCAGTACTCTTTTTGGAGACTATCAGGAACGTATTTACCTGCAAATAACCAAAAAGGCAACTGATAGCAGCTTAAATAAGGATTTAGGGTTCCTTTCATAAAAATGTTTGTTGGTCGAGTGTTGAGGTCTAGTGCCGTATGGGAACAGGGTCATCAAGGCTACTTTGCTTTTGCTCTGCTCTCCTTAACGTGAGACCTCTGACTTTGGGCAAATTACAGCGTACCTTCTCCAAGGTTCAGTATCTCCATCAGAAAAAAAATGGTGGCCACCCTTCCTGTAATTGCAGGGTAGGGGTAAGGCTTAAATGAAATCCTGTAGAAGAAAGTGTATCGCACAGAGCCTGACACTCACTAGGTATCTTGCATCACAGCGGGAGCCCAGCAGTGCCAGTTTTCATAGTGGTGATGGAGGGGAAGGTGTGAAGTAGGAAACAGGGGATCCTACTTTAAGCTCTGTTCTTCAGTTTTGGGGTTCCCAGTTCCAGCACACTTTCAGCTGATGGAATTTGAAATCACACATTGGAAAAAATAACTTTAAAAAAGTCTGATTCTGTACCCTTTAACAAATAGAACCCATCATTTACTAAGTAAAATATATCCTTTACAAGGCAATTGTTTATTTTATTCTGTGACCTCTTTACAATAAATTTCAGTACCATTAAAGGCTTAAGACACATTATTGATTATTTGAATATGTATGTCATTAATCTTCCATCGCCCCCATACATTTTATATGTACATTTTAAGTGTTGTCTTTTGCATTTAGATGGAGAAGAGTGGTTTCAGAAGAAAGCAGACTTGTGGGTATTAGCTTCATATAGCACTTCAGGGGCTCCCTTGAGCTGATTTGCCTGTCAATTTCTACACTAAAATGGACTTTTAGAATAGTTACTGCCAGATAAACGACAAAGTGTCCTTAGTAAATAAAAGTGATTAATCTCAGCTGGATAAATTCACTGTCACCAGTCTCATCCAATTCTGTTTCCTGGTTCTATGAAAAGCCTTTTTCTTTTTTTATTAAGGTTGTCTGTAATTTTAATGGAATCTTTGAATTATTGTCTGATTTTTAAAAATTGGTTCATAAAAAGATATTGATTCTTTAAATTAGGAGTGGTTGAAATGTTGTTGATGGGCAAACTGGTCTCCTTTGATAGAACCTGGAAACCTTAGTCAAGAAAAATTCATCTTAAATCTGTGTTAGGATACACTTAAGAAAAAAAATCACGACTCTTAATGACTGACTCTGGGTTGGACAGTAATGTCGGTGTGGAAGCACAAGGGAACCAAAAGGTAAAAGTGGAAATCTATTAAGCTGGGTTCTTCCTAGTTGCTTAATTTTTATTGCCAGTCATTGATACTTATTTCTTTCTCAGGGCGTTTCCTTGGGTAATGTGAAGATTCTAAAATCAAATAAGGCTTTTGAACAGTGAAGATGTTTGCCACTGCTCTGTTGAAGAATCTTATAGATTGATAGTGATCCTAAGAGGTGTCTCATATCCACTATATTAACTAGCTTTTTAGAAGCTTATGAACATTGTAGCTTTTATTGATTCTTGGGAATTGTACCCAACAATAAGCAATAAAAGTCAATGGTAACTTTCTTCCCATATAGGGGTGTGCAGATCAATATTTTGAATTTACTGTAATTTGCTGGTAATGGATGGAAGACCTGAAAAAAATTGCGGAGCCTTGCAGGGCACAGCTGTGTGGTGTTGCCTTTTATTTGAGCTCACTGTAGGTCACAAGCTTTCCCAAGTAATAAGAAACGGAGTTAAGTGGCAGGGCTGCTGCACGTATTTATCGGGAGCCTTCATGAGTCTCTTCCAAGGGAAAAGAGAGAATCTCGAAACTTGTCTATGGTGACCTTAATTTTATAGTCCTGAAGGACCTCTAAAAGTACACTGTCAATTAAAATTTTAAATATCCAGCATTTGTGTTTGATCTCCTTCCGCTAAAGGAATTTTTCTACTGATCAGTAACAGGGTATGTGATTTCACTGAAGCCTGATTTGCTTGAAGTCTTCCAGTTGTTTCAGGGAACTCTGCCCAGGTTCTCCATTCAGAGAGGAGGAGCAGGTAGGCGTCCTCTGCCCTTGCTCTTTGATTTTACCCATTTCTCTCTCTATCAGGATCAGAGCTCTTCCCTTGTGCCCCAGGTGCTGCATCTGATGTGAGTGTCACACTTAAATAGTCCGGATTGACTGTCTAGGGTGCTCTCGAGTTCAGGAGCTGTGCTGCGTGCAGGGCACATGTTCCCACGAGTCTTCTCAACACCTTATGACAGATTGTAGTGTCCTCATCTTTTAGTTTAGAAAACAGAGTCTCACAGTAGTGAAGGATTTTTCAAGGATATTTTCCAAGGATATTTTCCAGCTCTGACTTATGTTAGAATATAGGTATTTCTGAATCTAGGTCTTGTTCATTTAAGCACTGTAAAGTACACAATTGGCTGAAATAAGGATTTTTTTTTTTAACATAAAGATTGCTTGATCTAATACATGTTTTCTTGTTTCCTCTGTTGAGAACTAATTTGATCAAAATGAGTTTCCTTAATTTCAAAAATGCCACACTTTTACTTGACGAAGCCTTTTGTTCTCTAAGAACAAAATGAGCCCATAAAATACAGTATGACTGTGGGCTGAAAGCTGCTAATTTTGAGGAAATAAATGCACTTCACTTAGTGTATAGTAAGCTCTCAATAAAGTAGAGGTGTTATTAATATAAATACTAGTTATGACTCAGCGTACCCTGCACGGAAGCGTGGAGACGTTGAGTTAGGAGGCAGATTTCCCTCACATAGTACTGAATTGGAAGGCAACATGTATATAAATATGAGGTTCCCAGACTCGATTTTTTGATGTCAAAGGTGTAACATGTTAGGAAGCATCAAAACCCATAGTAATTGGCTGGAAAGGAAGCTTGTTTCATTTGCTCATTTACTTGGGGTGCCCCGGTGATTTGACTTGTTACGCTTTCTCTGCTTTAAAAGGTCTGGGTTAAAAGTAACGTGTTCACAAGGCTTTGCTTCAAATAAAATCAGAGTCTATAAAAATAATTTAAGTGTGAAATTTGCTTAGAAAGAGCTGCAAAGCTGTGTTGTAATACTCTTTTCTGAGAGTTATTGCCAGTGTGTTACCAACTATGAATGCAATTTGATAGCCTACTCAAGGTGGGTCCGTAGGACAAACACACCACATCTTACTTGGTGATGAAAAATAATTAAACTGCTTTGGATTTAGACTGATGTGGATTCAAAGACAAGCTAAACCATTTACCTGCTCTGTGACCTTATGTAGCTCCTTAACTGGTCTGTGCTTCAGTTCTGTAAAATGGTAATAACAGTGAAGATGAAATGAGACAATGAACGTCACCACGCAGTACATGTTAGGGACTGTTCCTAGATGGATGAAGGCTGATGGGCTTAGTAAGGAAAAACAACTCTCATCAACTGTGTGAAAATTTTAAAGTGGAAAATGCATTTGTAATGAATGTTATTTAACTTTCATGCAGGAAAGACTTGGGATACCCGCCTTGGCTCTTACCTTATTTTGCAAATCTATCTCACAATCCTGCCCATTAGAGACCACAGGGTTTTTCCACCCCTTACTCACGTTCAGATTTCCATTATTTACCTTCCGAAAGGCCCTCTGTGCTTTTGGATGGCCCTCATTCCTGACCGCTGGATGGCGCCCACCCTTAGCTCCTACGGTTCTAAACTTTCCCAGAATTTAGGCATTTCTTCTTAATTGTTGATCCTATACATATATTTATCTCTTGAATCTGCCCCTCCTTTCTTTGCCTACTGCCTCTTCCTTGGTTCTGATGCTGGGCTATGCTTCCAAGACAATTGAATAAGCCTCTGAATTCTTTGCCCATTTGTCCTCCATAAGCTGTATGACATCCTGATACCAGAGTGATCCTTTTTTAACATGTAGATTTGATCATCTTATTCTCCTATGTAAAATGTTCTGTGAGTTCCCCATCACCTATAGGATGAAGACAGACTCTTCCAAAAACCTTCCATGATTCGCCCTGTCCCTGCCTCCATACTCATGTCCTGTTGGTTTTTCCTTTCTCGCCTCTGTTCTGGCCACTCCAGGTTTACTAAGAGCTGTGTCCTATTTCACTCCACCCTGCTTTGCTACATCCATTCCCTCTCCTGGAATGCCCCTCTCCTTGCCTCCTCCTCAGTCTGCCTAGCCAGCTCCCAAATGCTACTGAAGAAAGGCCAGGCTTGAGTATTAGCTCACTAGGGAATATCTGAATTGCAAGGAACAGAAAACACAGGTTAAACTGGTTTAAACAGTAAAGGAGATCGATTGGCTCATGTGACTGAGAAATCCAGGTACAGGCAAGACCAGATCCACTGTTTCAGAGATATCACCCAAGACCCAGTTTGTAGCTGTCTTTCTTCTCTGTCACCTTCTACCCTGCAGCTGTCATTAGCTTATTGAGGTAATTCTCCTTTCCTGCTAGCTTTTTCGGAAAAGGGAAGGAACACTTTCCCAGAAACCTGGAGCTAACGTTGTTTTGCATCTTGCTTTCCTGGATTGAATCAGATGCCCTCTTTTGAATGGATTACTTTGGCCCAGACAATGAACTTTGTCATTAGCTTAACTTGAACTAAGTCTTGAGGTTGAGAATGGTGTTACTTCCACCAGATTTTATTACCGTGAATAATGGGGAGCATCACTGGGCAGGAAAAAATTCTGACTCTCTTTAAAGAAAACTAATCACTCCCACCCTCAGGGCTCCTGCATGCTATGAAGAAACCTCTATTCCAGGCCCTGCCACACTGGATTTTACAGCAAGTAGAGTCCTTTATCCCAAGTGCCTGGCACAGCACTTGCTACATCAGCCTTTACTAAAAAGTATACAATTGAATTAAGGAATCCGATTTCGCTGGCTTTAATCACCGCATGTGCCCCTCATCCTCACCATGGGCAGAGGATTTTGCCTTCTGTGTTTCTGAAATTACAGAAATCCAAATAAATTGCTTCAGTTTTCCTTTGCTCCTCTTTAAAAGGTACTTGTTGATACCTGCACTTTTCTTCCTCTTTAGAGGAAAAATTGTCCTCTTTTGAAATTAAGGCCAACCCCCTCTGCTTGTGTACTCAGACCCCCTCTTTGTCTCTCACACAGCACTGTGTCCTGCTCCCTGGCCCTTTCAGAGTGCCAGAGTTGGAGCGCAGGGAAAATTGGGGCAGGATGATATAGGTTTCAGATTTTACTTCCACCATCTCCTGGCTTTGTGATCCTGGGTAATTGATCATCTCAGAGAACTACAAAGGGTCCTGCGAGACAGCCAGGTGAATTTGTTAGGAGATCACAAACTATCTCTCTTTTTTAATTGAACTGTAGTCAATTTACAATGTTGTGTTAGTTTCTGGCGTACAGCATAGTAATTCAGTTATACATATATACATATTCCCTTTCGTTATAGGTTATTACAAGTTATTGAATGTAGTTCCCTGGCTATACAGTAGGATCTTGTCATTTAGACTCTGTTTTTGATAGGATCTTATGAAACTCAGAGACAGACTCCCATAGTGTGACTCGGAAGCTTTATGTATGGAAAAAGCCTGCGAGGCGAATGCCAAGCCTTGAGGATGATGGCTGTTGATTTGGGTTCACGACAGAAAAAGCCGACCCCAGAAAGAAAGGAAGGCATTAACTACTTTCTCCTGTTTTTCAGAGGAAGTGAGTATGTGGTTGCAATGAGGTGAAACTTATATGAAAACCCAGCAGGCATTTTTGTGTGTACCTTTTATGGATTATTTTGTTGAACTTCACTACCACAAATAAACGTATTAAAGTACAGTATGGTTATATATACAAAAATAGAATGAAATAAAACCTACAAGAAAGGGGAAGTCCTTTAGGATCCTCCACCCATCTCCCGGCCTCAAGGCAGGATTTCAGTGGTGTTTGGCTGGTCGAATGGTTTAGATGTCCAAGCACATCTGTAGAGGTCTACCTTCTGCCTTTCCAGCTTTCCTCTCTAGGTGTTTGTGCAGAAAGTCATGTACCGCATGGGCAGCTCACTGGATTTTTCAAGGTGGTTTGAACATAAGCCCCTTTTGCCTGCTGCTCTGCTTCAGAACCAGGTCTTCATGGCAGATCTGGTTCTGTGGCGTGGACTTCTCTGTCCTGTGCTTCTGCCTTCACAAGTGACTTTCAGAAATGGGGCCAAAAGCATTACGTGACACAGGGCAGTCCCTGACTGAGCCTAATCCCTTAGCTAATGCCACGCTCTGTCATATAGGGAGAGTTCCGTTTGGAGTACACTGCTTGCCCTACGATACTGCCCACTCGCGTAGGAAATAACCAGAAACCTAACTTCCCTGCTGTAGTGACAGCTAGAAAGGTAGTATTCCAAAAAGGAAAAAAATCCAAAGGGAAACAATTTATGGAAACTAATAGTCCTTAAGGATACTTAACATTACCAACCTCCACCAAACAGCCTGCAAACCACTCTCTCCCCATCTCCAGGGTGGTGTTCAGACGCTGGTACTTGTCAGAGCTCCCTGGGTGACTGATGTGTAGCCAGGCTGCGTTCAGAACCACTGAATTATCTCATCCCCTTTTATTTTCTCTCCCCTGCTAGCATTTACTTATTCAAATTATGCTGCGTAATATACTTGAACCTGGTGATACCTCTCTTGTTGTGTATGTGTGTATGTGTGTTTCCCCAGTGGGGCTTTTCAATGTTTTGTTTTGTTTTTTGCTGTGTCTCTAACAGTGCCTGATATACTGCCTCATACCTCTCGGGTCTCAGAACTCCCCCCCTAATTAATGGTTTGTCAGTGCAGAGTAGTTGTAGTCACTCTTGATGACAGGGTGATGCCACCAATGACTAAGGAATGATGGTAATAGGGAAATACATGAACTTTAAATTGAATGGTTTCTGGAAAACAGTGGGGAAATGGTGGATGATAGACATTGCCGTTCTAAATGTTTGCAGGGTATTGTTTTTATTTTGTTTTTGTCTTGTTTTTGGAGGGATGGCAGGTTGCCAGCTTGCAAATCCTCTTCCTCTTTTTTTGGAGGACATCCCAGGGTATGAATCTGGGTAGACCTGGCCCCACCTCCCAATATGTTTGTGAAGGGAGCCAGTGTTTCTTGTTCCTGCTCCCTTGGGATCATGCTGCCACCCACGGTCCTGGGACACTCACAGGGACCCTGCCCGAGTGCTCAGGGGAAGGTGCAGGGATGGCTGAGAGATCTTTCCTGGAGGCTGAGCTCCACTTGTGTCCTAGCTGGGCTGTTCCCAGGTGTGGTCATGTTCTCTGGGGTAGAATTTCCTGGTTCCTGGTCACTTTCTATCCTTATCTGTGCAACCATCCTGTCACCTGTGTGAGAGCTGGTGTTTACCCAATAGTTTTTTTCACTCGCTAGCCTTGTTCAGTTTCTGTTGTTTGAAGAGCCCCAGGGGCTGCGTAGTTCAGCACATCATTTAACACCATGTAGCACAACTCTCCCCACTTGTAGATTTCCGGCAGCGTCGTATATACCTGTGCCTCTCCTTTTTCTGTCTGATCTCTCTTCTCGTATCTCTTCTAGCCTCCTACATGATGATGTCTCCAGCCCTGACCTCTATCCTGAACCCAGGTTCATTTGTCCAACCACCTGCTTAGAATTTTTTCTTTGGAATCTTTATAGACTTGCTTGATGTAACATATCCAGACAGAACTCCTCTTCCCTCAACCTCCATTTGCTCAGGCCAAAAGCTTTGACTCTTTCTTGTTTTCTCTTCTGTCTTCCACATCCAGTTCTTTTGTAAGTTCTGTAAAAAATCTCTCACAGATCTGAGTGCTTTTCACCATCTTCCGTGATGGTCCTACCCACAGTCTTCTCTCATTTGGACTATCCCTATAACTTTCTAAAATATTGGGATGAAAATATTGCCTTAAAATAAGCTTAGAATATTTAGAAATTTATTAGTTCATGCTTTTAATGCTGTAGCCTACACTGCCCCCACACACACGTCTTTCTCCCTACCTCTCTTCTCTTTTGAGAGAATTTAATTTTTTTAATCATCTTAGATTTATAGACAAGTTGCAAGATAGTTGAGAGAATTTCCACATATCCTTCCACCATTGTTGCCTAGTGTTAACATCTTATATAACCTTAATATACTTGTCAAAATCATGAAATTGACACTGATACGTCACTATTAGCTGAACTACACCCTTTATACAGAGATTCACCAGGTTTTCCACTACAGTCCTTTCTATGGTCCAGAGTCCAGTCTACAGTCCTGTACTAGGAAAGCATTTGGTCATCTTTTCTCCTTAGTCTTCTCTGATCTGTGACAGTTTCTCCATTGTTCCTTGTTTTTCACAACCCAGTTTTAAAGATGTTATGTAGAATGACTCAATTTGTATTTTCCTGATTTTTTTTTTTCATGATGAGGCTGGAGTTAAGGTTTTTAGGGAGAATGCCCCAGAGGTGAAGTCCCTTCTCAATGTATCATAGCAAGGGTATGAGGTGTCAGCACATGGCCAACCTTGATCGCGTGGTTGGTTAAGACGGTGTCTGTCAGGTTTCTCCACTGACAAGTTGCTGCTCTTCCCTTTCCCTGCTCCCTGGAAGGGAGTCTCTAAGTTCAGCCCACTCTCCAGGGGGAGAGAATTAAGCCCCACCTCTTGAAGGAGGGGATATCTACATATCCTGCTTGTAATATAATTCATGTGAATCTCCTTTCTCTTTTAAATCATAAACTGGTCCATCAGTTTAAGAGAATAGTTCAAAGATTTCCTAAACACATGTGGCATGTGTAGCCATGTCATTTTATTTGTGTTTGTATAGCTATTAAATACCTACTAAATAGTATATATTTTAAAAATTATCATTATGGAAATTGGCTTGTACATATTAAACATTACGGCTATTTCTCAATTGCCTTTATGAATGAAACAATGTTATTTTCTCCTTTTGAGGCCCAGTTTGGCCAGAAAAGGGACAGAATCATTTGTTAGGCTCTTTTCTTCCCAAACCCACAGAAATGCTCCTTCTAGATTTAAGTGTCCACAGTCTTATCAAGGAATTGCAAGAAGACAAACAGAGTTCTCAGACAGATAACTTTCCTTCACATTTATTTTCAATGTACACATTTGCTAGTTAGCAGTTTTAGAAAGGGGGGCCAAGGAGCTCATGATCTCAAGCAAGTAATAATACACAGCAATTCTAAAAAATATTAGAAGTCACTGAGAAATCAATATCAATAAAAGTAATTTAAAATTTTTAATATTCTTAAATACACTCTTAAGAATTTCTTTGCCCTGTGATAATTAATAATTACATGTTGTTTAGTTCAGATTGATGCTTCGTGCCCTTTCTTTTCTCCCCCTCCCTTCCTTTCTCTTTTATTACCTGATGCTGATCTTTTAGACATGTTCCAAATACGCTAAGCACAAGCTTTGGTTTATGACTTGGACCAATACCACATGTTTTATCTAATGATCTAAGTGTGTTTATCTGATAGTGACTTTATGCTGGCATTAAGAGAATAAGATGAGGACACACACACAGTACCACCAGCGCTGGGGCAGTCAGTGCCTTGATTGCTGCGCAGGTCCGTCCATCCGGTGCCGGTCGGTCAGTGCATGGTCCCCATGCGTCTGGGCAGCAGCCCCTCCTGGCTCTGTCTGCAATCACTTAGCCCTCCTGATACTTGCAGGCTTTTGCAGCCACTGTTCACAAGGTCTTGGCCACAGCACATTCATTTCTCTCACTTTATTACCATCGCATCTGATTCCAATTTGCTACCAAATTGAGTTTCCAGTTCCGAGCCTGACATTCAAGCCGTCAGGTGGATTAGCTCCTCAGCCTGGTTAGCGCTGACCCCGCAGGTCAGTTGACAGTGACCTCTTAAATGTCCCCGGCTCCTCATCTTGGAACCTCAGCTGCCAGCCCCAGGGAGCAGCAGGGCGGGGTTACCCACTGTAACCTTTCTTCTTGTTTAGGACTCATCATTCTAGACCTGTTGGAAAGACTTCTGATTAACAACAGACTTGGTTTTTATCCCTCATCTTGCTGTTTCAGCAGTTTTTTTCTCAGAGCAAAGCAGCCAGCTTATGGTCAGGGTATTTGGTGGAATATGATTGACTGAACTGTTTGAGGATCATTTATCTGGCCCTCCCCCTCTATGTCTTCTGAGTGATCTGTTTGCATACACAGTTGATCTGTTTGCATACACAGTTGAAATAACACCTGACTTAATATTTTTCCTATTATTAATGATAACACTTCAGGTATCCCTCCTTTTCTTTTGATGCTGCTGTGAGATCAACTTACTGGATAGCAGTATTTACTTACTTGACTGAACTCTAGCCTTTTGCTATGTAGTGGGTCTCAGTAATTTCTTTCTAAAAGAAACCCTCTGGTGAATGATCACTTCTAGGGAGAGGTTTTTTGGTTGTGTTTTTTTTTTTTTTCTTTTTTTTTAACCTGAATACAAAACAAATTTCTCAGTGCTTGTCATATCCCAGGACACACATATAAAAAAATTACTCACTGGTTTATCTATTTACATTTCAGTACCCAAGGAAAACTGTCTTGATCAAAGACTTTTATCATTAGAAGCTTTAGTCAATGAAGGTATATTTATGTTTCAGCATCAGGGAGCCAAGTTCAGCAAACGCTGTAATTTCTTGGGGCTAATGAAGGATTAAAGAAAAACTCGAAACAAAACAAAACAAAAAAAATAAAGCCTTTCACCACTGAACCTTGCAACCCTTGGAAAGAAAATGTTAGCTCTTGAGAGAAGGAAGAAAATACTCTGTCCCTAAAATTGTTGTTTCTTCTTGGAATTAAACAGTGATGTGATTATTATAACTCTGTATCAAAGTATGTTTTCCGCTTAATAGCTAAGTTAAGTAATAGCTTTAAATAAGTTCTATTTAAAGCAGGATTATTCTCCTGCCTCACTGCTCTCAGGTCCATTTTCTGGGAGCTGGGCTGGAGTAAATTGCACGGTTTAGAAGATAGGAGGCCACAGGCCATGACAAACGTTTAAGAATCCAATAAAAATAGGGAACAGGAAAGGTGAGTTTGAAGCTGAAGGGGAAGTACCTTTCAAAAAATGATGCTGGAGCTCCTGGAAGACAAAAAATGAAATGGTAATTATGGGAATGAAAACCCAAATTGAGTCAGCCTTTTCGAATTTTGAGTTAAAATAGCCAGATGAATCATTGCTTCCTGTTCTTTAATTATTGTCATCAAGTAATCCTTGAGTTCCCTGGGCTTCTGAAAACTCCACTAGTGGGTGGAGGTATTTCTGTTAGCCTTTTTTGTTTGTTTGGCTTGTTTGCTTGGTTGTTTTTGTTTTTTGTTTTTCCATAGACTCTCCATAGAAAGATAGATAATGATCTTAATTTGAACTGAGTGTGAGAGCACCCTTTGAAACTATAAAGCGCTCTGTTAATTGTTGCTCTCTGGTTACCTTTTGAGAGGTTCATTAACCTACTTCAAAATAGCATAAATCATAAATCACATTTGTTTTAGGAAATAATACCAGAAGGAAACTTTTTGCTGTGTTTCTTTTATAAATTATAATCTTCAGTAGACACAGTGTTTTGAATGAGTTTACTTCTGTTGGGGGCAAATAGTCTGATTTAACTACCCTTTTCATTTCACCTCTCACTTAATTATAATCCTGCGAAATTTCTCCTCCTCCTTGTGTCCTTTTCCTCTTTGGATAAGTTCTTTGCTTCCTCAGGTTTTCCTTACCCTCAATTATAGGGGTCATGTAGTTCAACTCAGTCTCTGTCATTGCTTTGGGAGGATTGATGTCTTTTTTGCTCTGGAATTTAGGTAGACCGTGTTTGTACCTTAAACACAGTGTCTAAAGAGTACAGTGTAAGAAGGGATCCAGCATAAAATTATTACATTGAAATCTTTTCAGTTATAGAAAATGCCAAATCAAGCATAAGGAGAAGAATAACGTTTTATCTTAGCCACTCGGTGTCCTAGTGGTCTAAGGTTAATGTAGCATCTCACATATATGTTTTCTTTCTTCCTTTTGCAGAAGGAGCTGAGTCTTCCCAGAAGAGGAAGTTTGTAAGTAGCCTAATTTAGTTTCCTTATTGATTTATTTGTATTTTGGGATACAGTTGGTAATGTGATTATTCTCTGATGTGTTAGATTTTCAGTGGCCATCAGAAGATTAATGATAATCAGCTGAACTAAGAAAACAAAAAGCTCTGCATTTATTTGTAAATGTCAAATATTAATGACTTAAAGATAGCTCGAAGAAAGTTTCCAGGGTTTGTTCCTCATGGGCATTGTAAGCCAAAATACATATTTATTCCTGGGAGAACCTTAATTTAAACTTGAAAATTCTATTATGCAATCAAGCAAAACCATTATGTGGTCTGCAGATAGTTTAAATTGGTCTGCATAAAGAATTAGTGCTTATCTACATGGTATGGAAACCTGTGATTGATGTTTTATATTATGAATTTTATTCAGAGTAGATGATATATACGTTTGCATTTGAATTGATGAGGACTGCATTAGCTAAAGATTCTGTTAGATCTAGCCCTTACTGAACTGATAACATGTAACATTCATGTTAAAATAGCAAATTTGTGAACATTGACCTGATTTCTTTGTAGTGTTTCAGCCTTTTATTTTTAAAGGTAATTTATTTGCATAAATCATAGTATTTTCCCATTAACAAGATGCAGAATGAAATTAATTGCTTTTAATATTCTACTAAATTTAGGATAGATTTGTTACCAACTAATACTTTGTAAGGGCTGGTCCAGAAACATTTGGATTTGGTATCTGATTTATACTGAAGAATTTAGTGGCTAGGGCAATGTCCTTTTAAAAAATAAGTACAGTATTTAAGATAAATTCATGCAAATTTCAACTTGGGAGATTAGAAACATATATGGTGATTGTTGAAAGAATTCATTCTGTTGACAAAATTTTGGAAAATTTCATCCTTTGCATCTAGGAACCAAAACTTCATCAACCATGAACATTTCATTACTATCCATTCTAGTCTTTACTTTTTTAGTTGCCAGGGGGACACGGGGTCATTGTTCTTGGAGAATGAGCCTAAGTAAATTTTCACTAGCTTCCGGCTTACATCTCTGTGCACTAGAGGTTAATGGGCTAATAGTTTGCCATAGGAAATGCCTTTAGAATCAAAAACTTCCATTCTTCTGCATTATGATTAGGACTCTTTTGCCTAGACTTGGAAAAGTTCAGACTTTTTGAATATTTCCCATCATGATGAGAAATAAGAAAAAAGAAAAGCAGAAATGCCAGGATGCATGAAATTCCTTTATAGACAAAAATCTCTTTTCCCTCATAGTTTGGTTTAAAAATCATCCTAGGTTTGTCTTCCAAACTTTATTTTAAAATTTTAAAACTTCAGTCAGATCTTGCATTTAGCCTTTATAGTAGATGGTTCTTTTTTTTTTTTTCTGTTTGAGTTAGTATGTTTTCTATAAATTATTATGGTAATATTAATTAGCAAAATTGATTCCTCATATCTATTGAAGGGCCGTATCTCCTTTTGCACTTGGATAAGTCTCGATTCTGTTCATGTTAGCTGATAGCCATGAGTCAATGGGGGAATATATGGTAACGAAAGTATTTACATTTCTCTACTTGAGAACATGGAATTTTTAATGGAAAAAAAGGATGTTGGCAACAGTTTGTTGGGAGTCCATGCTCTGAATACTTAGTAAGAGAACAGAATTACATTTAAGCCAATTAAAATCCCCTCCTAATAAAAATCAATGGACCTATCAATCAGATGATGGGTATAAAGCATCGTATATATGTCATCATAAATCTACTTTTTTAAAGTGAATTTTGGAAAAAAATAATACTTCCAAGTAAAGCAAGCCGGAAATAAACATGCTGTGCTGAACTTTCTATTGCATACCAGTATTCCCAAAAGAATTAATTAATGACGTAGATGTCTGAGACATAATGCCACTCTGCGTTTTCAGTGACCATCGCAAAGAATGCCGGTCATTACTCTCCTCGTGCAGATTCTTTTATGACTTTGAGAAAAAGAAACTACTTATAAAATAAGTGCTCGAGTGATTTTAATACAGATCTAATGAAGAAAGGCTCCCATGTGTTTTTCTTGTGGATTGGTGCTAGCCGGCATAATGGTACCTGATCATTAAACCTGTTAACACTTGCTCAGTTTATGTACTGTGTAAATGCTTTCAAGTCTTTCAGTACCTTTTCTCAGAAAGATTGAGGATTTGATCCTGTTCTTCTGTTGCGTTGTCTTTCCATGTCAACAGTGAGCAACTGCACAATGTGATGCAGTTGTCTCTGATTCATTGTCTCTGGTTACCCAGCAAAGCGATTGTCGGAGGGGGTGTACCTTCAGGAAAGCTGTACTCGTGGAAGAAGACACCTGAATTTGTTGTATCTGCCACTTGTCATTTGAATGTCTTGCTGGGTAATATTTTTAAAATGTATTTTCATCATTTAGACACTTAGGAATTTATCAGATTTTTTAAAATTACTATTGTTTTAAGTAAGATTACATATAATTTTTATGCCTAGAATCATATGATAAAAACATATACTCTATATATATCAGTGAAAGCTTTCACAAATAAAAGAACACAGAAAGTAGGCTTTTCTTTTTAATACTAATTAACTGAAAGGGATAAAAAAGCATACTGTATTTTGTCTAGAAAATTCAGATCCCCACTAATTTGTGATTGGCAGTCATTTTTTTGTTTGTTGTTTTTTTTGAGGACTAACTTGAAGTCTGCATTTCATATGTGTTTAAGAGGTTGCGAAGACCATGGTTGTGGCTTTTTTTTTTTTTTTTTAATGGTACCAAAGGCAGCAGACAAGAGAGGTCAAGGAAACAGCTTTCCAAGCCAGATGTTACTAAATAACCAGGTGACCCCAGATCAGTTTTCCAGAGGCTTTTCTAGCTCTTTACAACTTCAGAGCCCCAGAGCCCACCTCTACTCCGGCTTTCTGTGTAGGCGGATGTGAGCTAGTTCTCTCCTTCTCCTTACAAAGAGTAGCCATTTGCCAAGGTTCTCGATCCCAGATTCTTCTATCACTTTCCTTCTCTTTCTTTTGGAACTGAAGTTGCCATACTCTCTACTCCCTTCCTCTCAGCTCCCTCTTAAAGTCTGTACATCCATTGAATACATCATGATACAGTCATCCAGTGAACTCCTGGGCAGCAGGTAGGATGAATGGACGAGGGTGGATGCATCAACAAGTATAATGATAAAAAAAATACAATTCTGAGCAAAAGCTAAAAGTAAACTCTAGACACAAGATGGCATTTATATTGTACGATTTCTAAAAACAGCGAATCTGCAGTTGTCCATATTTATAAAAGAGCTAATAGTGTTGTGGGTCCTTTAACTGTCTTTACAAACCTAGGTCCTAAAATGACACTTTGAAGGGGCAGAGCTCTCTAGGAGGTGTTTGTTTTCAGGCAGGGAAAGTGGAAAAAGGGTAAAAAGCCCACAGTGTGAGCTAATGGATGGTGCGGAGCAAAACCTAAGTGTCCCTAGCAGCTACTCTTTGATTTTAAAGGACCCCTTCGTGTTTTGTTAATTGCCCATGTAAACAGCTCTCCAGGACAGAGGGGGCTTCTTTTTTCATAAAATTCCCTAGAGAGAGGAGCAGGAAATTGGCTGGGGCCAGCTCTCTGGCCTCCTTCAATCTTGGTTTTTAATGATCTTTCAGATCCCCCTCCAGTCTGCCCCCTCACCCACTCAGAGAAGGAAACTGCATTATCTGTTCTTAGCAAGTAAATTATCCTTGCTACTTAAAATAGCCTTTCTTCTACATCCTTTAATCCTGAGCACAAGTGCACTGTTTCATGGAGCCCTGGAGTGCTGGGATCTGCGGAATTATCTGCAGTTATCACTTTATTTAGTAGAAACAGTGACTGATACTTGGTCTGTTTCTTGGCTTTGTTTTTTGGCCACACACATCCAGCAGCAGAAACTCAAAGCAGAAAGCAGCTCCTCCTGTGCACAGAGGGCCTGGAGAAGTATGTTTGTGCATGCTGAGGAATTGCTGGGAGTATCGAAATGATTAAAAGCCATTTAGGAGTTGTCTTGCTTATTTTAATTTCTTGATCAAGGCAGCAGTACTATTTCTCTCCATAGAGTTTTGTCCCTTCTCCATTCCCCCTTTGCTTTCATTATTATTCTGAAATGGCTGGGGTCTAGTAAGGCTGGCCACGGAATGAGTAGGGTAAGGTTCTGTCGGCTTGCAACAGTTTTAGATCTGCTGGGAGGTCCACCTCCTTATCCACAAAGAAGACAGGCATCCTAAACACACTTAACATCCCAGCCCTAGATATTTATTCAGTTGGCTCTTAAAGGTATTTTCTCTTCAGTGTTTTATTGAAATGCATGTACCTTTGGGCAAGGTGTCCCTGAACTGCTCTTAGCACAGCAGAAGATGAATCATTAATGGGATGTTTCTGGTGAACTGGCGAGGGACGAGACTACCAGATACGGGAGTTCTGTCAAGGACCATTTTGCCACATGTATAAATCAACAAATGGATGAAGAGGGTGATGAACTGACTTCACGTCTTTCTCATTTTGTCTCTCTTGGGCAGGGGCAGGAAAGGGTATTTAGGTATGAGGTGGAAGATGAGAGTGAGCAGCAGAGGGAGAGAGTGTTGTCAGAGTGGGTAGGACTACAGAGGCAGAGGACTCTGAAGGTTACTGGAAACTTCTGGGTGGAGCTGGACCTGCTCGACTTGGAAGAGTTTGTCTCACTGCAGATAAATTGGACTGGGTGCACTGGATTAGGATATTTCTTAGGCTGAAATTCTTCATTTTGAGCCAACACAGGAAATGACCTTCAGTGTAATTGGATAGGCTTGGGTTGATGTAATTGGCATATGTCGGTCTGTGTATTTTTTTTTAAAGAGAAGACATATTCAGGCCAGTTGTATTTCAGCCAAAACATACTGCCTTGACAAGCTGTTTAGAAAAGTAGTTTGAGTAAAATGAGGTTATTTCTAGAATGCAAAAGAGGGAATCACCTTGGTTTTTACAACTGAGTTGAATTAGATTTATGAGATTTTCAGCAAAGTGAGGACAACATTTTCTGAAAGAGGGAAAGGGCTTAATTTAGGCAAAATAAAGGACATGGGAGTACAAACCATATTTGGATAAATTTTAACATAAACTTAGTTTTCTTCTTAGGACTTCCTTCCCTCCAAGCCCCACAAATATCGAAGCAAGAATTTAAAATATCTATTGTCAAAGCCAAATGGAAGTCCAGTGTCATTTTGAATGTTAGAAAGCCAGAAACAAAACGAAGAAAAAATTGAGTGTTGCATCTGAATTAGCATTTAAAGTGGCATGTTTATATAAAAAGAGAATGCAGTAATATATCCTGAGAGTAAAAAGGATTTCAGACTGTGAAAGAATGTCAATTGCATTTATATATTCATCAAATAGCAGTTTGGTATTTGGTATGTATTCGCAGCATCCCTCATCCCACCTGCATTCATCTCTTGTGCAGTGGGTAAGGGAGGAGACCTGGGGGATGGAAACAATGTAGGATTGATCTTCTCACCTTTGAAAATTACTAGGAAGACCTTAGTGTTGCTCCCAGGCAAGGGAGGTTCCGTCACTTAGGGAGGTTCATTAAAATACATGTGCATTTCCAAACACACTTGGGAGTGCAAATCTGGATCTGCATGTACACATGCTGGGGAGGGAGGCAGAGGAAGCTGGCGGCTTGTGGACTTGGAGCCCATTTCTCACTGGGGATCTAAAATGCCACCCCCAGCTGGGAACTGCTGTTCTTGGGAGAGATTCAAGGTGCTGGTAGTGTCTGGATACCCAAAGCATGAGGGGAAGTTCTCTGCTTCATGCTTACTAAATGACGTTTTAGCAAACGCGAGTCAAACAGGAATTGGGAGTTTTTCAGGTGGCCCACGGAGCAAGGCGGGTGCCTATGCTCTCTCATTCAAAGACGCCTTCTCAAATCTGTTGCTCAATAGGCGTTTCAGAGCCACGCTGCCTGGGGTCAATCCTACTTCTGCCGTTTAACCAGCTGTGTGACCCGCAGATGGTTACTTAGCCTCCGTGTATCTTAAGTTTCCTCATCTGTAAAAATGGGTGTACTCTTCTATCCTGGAGTGTTTTGAGGATAAAATGAGTTAATACTTGTAAAACGTTTATAACAGTGCCTGGCATGCAGTAAGTTCTATGTAAGTGTTTTGTTAAAAATAATAATAACAATGGAATTAAACCCTCTTTCCCCTACTGCCATCACTTATTTTTGTCCTATAGAGTTAGGCAAAAGACTGCCAAGTAGGCTGAGGATGGTCCATTAAAGCCAGATCATTTTTGAGTAGTGTATTCTGGGGGCAGCTTTGTTTACCAACCCTTCTGTCAACGGAGAGGTGTTAAAGGGGACAGCTGACCCCACATTCCTGGGCCGATCTTGCCTTGTGTCCCTCCATGGTCAACACTGGTGACACGTTTCTAGGCGTGTGATGGAGATAGACCCCACACACGTTCTGGCTCTGTAGCTTCAAGCCATGAGGGAACTCCTTGTGCTCAGTGGCCCCTCTTCCAGAATAATCCATCCCTTGAAACCTGCCCACCTTTCCCAGCCTGGTATACAGACTACTTCTCAAAACCATGTTGAGTCAGGCAGGTATTGGGGTATCACAGATGTCCATATGGAAAAGTGTAATCTTAGGATTTGAGAGCTGGAAGAAGCCTTAACAGGAAACCAATTCTAAGTATCTTTGTCGGATAAGTGAGGAGCTAACAGCTCGGAGGATTTGAGATGTACTTGTGCTAGGATTGTTTCTTGACAGTGAACTGTGGCCAGAATTTAGAGTTCCCACCCACCAGAGGCTGGAAAGCAACCTTTCCTCCTTCAGGGTGATACACTTGAGTTAGAAAGAGATAATCAGCAAAGCTGTGGGTGCGTTTTGTTCTATAAAGACATGAATTTCGGCCTCGACTTCCACAGTGAGGGTCGCATAAAGTAGACTTGACAGAGTGCACTTGTCTTCACCATGCTTGTCATGGTTTCTTTGAACAATTTGGAAAGCATGGCCTCAAACGCTTCTTAAGAGTTTACACTTAGCATGGCAACCAAAGGGAAAGCCTTAAGTTACCTAGCAGCACTAGCAGGACACTGAGTTTACTGAGACTAGTCATGAGACGGGTGATGGCTACGCTGGTGGGGTGTGACAGTCCCCCTGTAGTAGCTGGCAGGCCCCAAATGTGACCATTATCCGATGAGACGTGGGAGCAGGGTGGCTGCATTCCCTCCTGTTCCCCTGACCCCTTATGCTGTAGTAAGTCAGGCCTCTGAGGGGCACGTGGAGGGGAACCTGGGAGATTTTGCTTGTGTCCTGGTGTTTCTCCTTAGGATATTGACCTTTCCCTCTGCCATTTGGACTCCTGAGAATTAGACACCTCGCTCTTTTACTCTTTGCAGCTGCCAATAGGCAGACCTATGCGGCTGGGGGAAAAGAATTTTAGGATTATCTTCTCCTTTTCTTCAATAGAAGCCTCACTGTCTGAGACTTCTGGTGGTCGTTTCTTTCATCTGAATACAGATGCGTTGTCTTTTAAGATGTTGTTATATAAAGCCCCTCTCCTGGGAGGAGGTGGAGGACTTCGCCCTGCTTCTGTATTGGAACATATGACGTGCCTGTGGAACATGCCAGCAGCTGTACCCCTCCCCAATGGCCTTCTGGCTCTGCTTCACCTCACACATCCTCAGGTAGCTTTTGACCAGTGCCATGAGGAAATTCTATGCAGTTAGTCCCGTAAACACAACTCCATGAGAGGAAAAAAGTTTTTTTTGGGTGGAGGGGGCGGTAATTAGATTCATTTATTTGATTATTTATTTAATGGAGGTACCAGGGATTGAACCTGGGACCTCACCCATGCCAAGCATGCACCTGTGAACGAAAATACTGCAGTGTGAGTGAAAATACTGCAACCATATCAGTAAACAAAGAATGCTGAAACCAAGTCATCAGCGGCTGCCGCCACCCCCGCCGCCACCCCCCAGTGAGGACAGGCCTGCAGCCCAGCCTCTGCAGCCACTCTCAATGGAGCACTCTGAGCGGACTCAGAATAAGAAAGGACAGAATACTGGCCCTAGATAGCTAGGTGCTTGTCAAAGGAATGAATTCAGTGAGCCCAAATGTTTGCCTCCTCCCATACATAGAAAAGCACTAAATTCTTTAACTTGAGATGCCTGATTTTCTTTAGATAACAAGCAATCTTTTATTGTTCCAACTACTTGTTTACAGCTTTGTTGTAAAGCTCCTATATATCCTAGCTCCTCCTCTACCTCTTCGGAGCAGTCCCTCAGAGCCATCTGAGAGGCTGTCATCCCGGCTTGAGTCCTCCTGCCAAATAAAACATAACGCTTAACTTTTAGGCTGCACATTTATTTCAGTCGACAGTTTGTATTCTTATTTTTCAAAAACTGCAGAGGGCACCGTCTGACATCCTCATGTAGCTATTGTGGGACAAACGATGCTTACTGCAGGGACAGAGGGGACCTTCCCCCTCTGCTGGCAACAGGGCAGAGCAGGGGAGTAGTCTGCTTTCTCAGCTTCCCTTGGCCTCTCTGCTGCAACACTAAATAGGATTTGCTCTGTGTGGGGCAATGAGTGAGTTCACTGGGGGTTTGGTATTTCAGGGCATAAAGCCTAGTGTTTAGTATCTCAACAAATCAAGAATCAATTACCTGGGAGAAGCAGCAGAAGGTTTTTTCATGTCTAGGGTGAATCAGTTTAAACACTAAAACCAGTCCTTATGGATTAAAGAAGCCTTTGGAAGCCGTGGAGTATATTTCTAAAATGCACTTGACATCATAAACTGAAATGGAGTTGATAGATCGGTCCATGGTTTTGTGTCTTAGGGGAACAATGGTGGCTTTTTTAGGTGGGATTCTCAGGTATTACCAATTTGTATGTAAATGCACTTGATTCTGATAGAATCATGGGGAAAAATACTGTCATGAAACATCTGCTTAAAAGCACATTACTTAATTATTATCTTTGAGAATTCAGACTGCTTAGCTCTATTCTAATTTTTTTTTTAATGAAAGATGTTGGTCAGACATATCCTTAAGACCACAGCAGGGGTTGGTGATAGTGGTAGTTATCTTGGGAGACACTTAAAAGGAGAATTAAAGCAAACATACTTTAAATGTGTACTTCTTGAGGCTCTTTGTAGTCTCTTCCCACCCAGCACACACCTTTCAGCTACTGTTTAACATCACCCAGGCTGTGTTTTGTTAAGTACCTAGGAACTGGGAATTCTAGTTGTATTAACCCACAGCAGAATTTAAAACAACAAAACTAAACAAAAACAAAGCAGCTTCTCTCATGAAATCCCATTTGGCATCAACCAGTTTCAGCTGTAAGAACAGTGGAGCCCTGCATGGTCTAGCGGTTAACGTTTTCTCCAACAGTGAACAGTGCTTCCCTCTCCCCTTTATTAAAAAAAAAAAAAAAAAAAAAGCTTGATTGAAGCGTAATTGGCACACAATAAACTGCACTTAATTTAAAACACACAACTTCATAAATTGACGTACGTATATACCTGTGAAGCCACCACCACAATCAAGGTAATGAATTACCTGTTTCCTCCAGAAGTTCCCTCTTACCGATTTGTACTTGCTTCCTCCTCCCACCCCCACATGCCTAATCAGGCACTTAAATACTTGCCATCCCTAAAGATTAGTTTGCATTTTCTAAAGTACTGTTTGTACTTTTTTTTTTTTTTTTGGTCTGGTTTCTTTCACTCAGCATAGTTATTTTGAGCTTCATCTATGTTGTAGTTTATGTTAAGAGTTCATTCCTTTTTGTTTCTGAGTAATATCCTATTGAATGAATATACCATACTTTGCTTATCCATCTACTAGTTGATGGGCATTTGGATCACTTATAGTTTTGGGCCATTATAAATAAAACTGCTATACATGATTGGTAAATTTTCTCCCAGCTCATGGCTTATGTTTTCAGTCTCTTTACAGCATCTCTTAAAGAGCAGAAGTTATTAATTTTGATGAAGTCTGAATTATCAATTTGTTATTTAAGTGGTCCTGGCTTTGGTGAAGCCAGGTTTGCCTAATTCCAGATCACAGAGGTTTTCTTCATTCTTGTTCTGTTTTTCCCAGAAGATTTATAATTTTATATTTTATATTTTCACTTCTACATCCATTTGAGTTAGGTTTGTTTGTGGGTAAAGTGTGGGTCAAAGTTTGTTCTTGCATACAGGTATCTAATTGACCCAGCACCATCTGTTGAACAATTGTCCTTTCTTCCCTGAATTTCCTTATGGTTTTGTTGAAAATTGGTTGTCTATATATGTGTGTCTATCTACAGACTTCCTGTTTCATGGACTTATTTGACTGTCTTTATGTCAATACCACATTGATTTGATTATTGTAGCTTTATGATAAGTTTAGCTATCAGATAGTGTTGGTCCTCCAACTTCATTTTCTTAAAAAAAATTGTTTTGACTAGTCTACATTCTTTAATTTTGGAATCAGTTTGTCAATTTCTACCCAAAGAGGCCTGTGGAGATTTTTTAATCAAAATTGCATTGTACCTATAGATCAATTTGAGAAGCTATGAAGAATTTTCCAGTGGCTATAATGAAACTTTGGTCTTAGGGATGTATTAGGGAGAATAACGTGTGAGCTGATGCAGTATGGAGAGACTAGGATGGTATACTGATGGAGGAGATGGGTGATCCAGCCGGGGCAAACGAAATTGAGGAATGAGTGACCAAAAACGAGCAAATACCCCTCAGAGAAGCCCATGAGAAATGATTGGGTGAGTGATTCAGGGAGCAGCTCAGGTAGTGATTTCAAGCTGAAGTCAGAGGGGACTAGCTACGTTTCTTCTGGAAAGAAGAACAGCAGTGGAGAGCTCCCGGTCAGTGTAGTCAGGAAGAGTAGGAGGAAGAGCGTGGCCAGATAAGGTTCACGTATTCATGTCTAGAGGAGGAGAAGACAAGGCCTGCAAAGATTAGGATGCAGGGAACACACAGAGAGGAGTCGTGTCATCAGAAAACAAAGGTCAGTTGTACATTAGAACTGATAGTTGGTCTAGAACCGTGGTCCTCAACCAGAGGTGATTTTTGTCCCTTAAAGGGACATTTGACAGTGTCTGGAGACATGTTTGATTGTTACAACTACTGGAAGGGGTGGGGTTTCATCTATTATCTCATGGGTAAAGAGAGGCCAGAGATTCAGCTAAGCATCCTTCAGTGTACAGGAAGACGCACACCTCCAATGATGACTTACCTACCCAATATGTTAACAGTGCCAAAGGTGGGGAACACTGGTCTAGAAGGGGAGGACCAGAAAAGAGGGTGGAATGAGAGTGGAGCTGATTGATTCCTCTGATGCCTCATGTCTGTATTGTCTTGAAGAGAAATACTCTTTTGTGTGATGACTGTGAAAAGTGACTCTGCATGATCAGGAATTAGTCTTTGGAAATCTTCTCTGGGCATGCTTTCAGAAGATGCATAAAAGTATTACCAAATTAGCATAGTTTAACAAAAGCGTACTTTGAGTACAAATAAATGCAAGAAATGTTGAACATTTGAATTAATTCACTTAAGAAGAACGTATTTGTTTAGATATGGCATTGCCCATGGATGAGTTTATCAGTTGGGATACTTTTCGTTGCAAGTAATAGGAAACCTCACTCAAAGTGGCTGAAAAAAATACAGGAAATTGACCAGCTAATGTAACTAGGAAGGCCAGACTTCTTGCAGGGTGTGATCCAGAGGTTCAGTATTGACACCAGAATCCAGTTTTTCCTTCATCCCAGTGCAGGCTCCCTTCCTAGCTCATAGTTGGCTGCCAGCAGTTTTTATTTTTTTTGGGGGGGGTGGTTATGGTTACTTTTTTCTTGGTTCTTCTCATCATAATCCTACCATTACGGGGTTTCTCTTCTATTGGGCCTTCTTAGGTGTTGTGTCCACTGTTGAATATGGTAATAGTTATAGCATTACTCTCATTAGCTCAGACTGGTGCTGTCCAGTATGGTAACCACTGGCCACATGTGGCTACTGAGCTCTTAAAATGTAGCTAGTCCCAATTGAGATATGAAAAAATGTGAAATACCTATTAATAATTTATATATTAATTGCATGGGAAATGACAGTGTTTTGGGATATATTGGGTCAGAATATAAATACGTCATTAAAATTGCTTTCACCTGCTTTTAATTTTTTTTAATGTGAATACTAGAAAATTTAAAATTGTATAGGTGGCTTCAAATTGCATTTTTGGTGGACAGAATTAGCATAGACCATTCAGAAGTCCCTGAGAATGGGGTGGAGTCAATCACACCCAAACCACATGGCTGATACACATATGGCAGAGAGGTGGAATGGATATTGGGCAAGCAATCAAAAAAAACTCTTTGGTGACTAGCGTAAGCAGAGGAGGGAATATTTGTTTAATTGCTACTATTTTATTAAAGATGAATGTCTAGAAGTACTACTGCTTTTCTACTACTAATAAAAGCTAATGTTTTTTCCTTAAGAATATTTGTGAAAGTTCTAAAATTAATATAAGGCTCATAGTAACTAGTGAAATAGCACAAAGATACACTAAAAAGAAGTAAATTATCCCCATCCCTTCCAGCCTCTGTTTCCACTCACAACCCTAGGTGGCCATTGTCAGTTTGGTCTGTGTTCTTCTGTTCCTTATTCCATGTACATATGAGTGCATTCACATTCATTGTTTTGGTGTGGTTGTTATAATGGGATTATAGCTCTTGAATTTGCTTTGCTTACTTTATCAACCTTCTAAGTCAGTATCTACAGATTTATCCCCACTCTTTTTAATAATACCTAATATTCTATTTTATAGATAGACCACATTTCATTTAACCATTTCCCCATGAATGGACATTCACATTACTTCCAATCCCCTGCTCCTCCTCTGCCCCACAACAAACAATACTGCAATCTTTGTACCTGTGTCCTTACGTACTGGTCCTTTTTTTTCTCCCTATAGGATAGATTCCCAGAAGTGGAATTGCTTGGTCAAACGGTATGTGTATTTTTGATTTTAATACATTATTTTTCCCAAAGGAAGAGTATATCACGTTTGCACATGAGTACCCACTTCCTACATTCTCACCAGCATTAGATACCATTGTTCCTTTTAATTCTTGCCAATCTTATTATCTCTGATCATTAATTTACATTTTCTTCACTGCCACTGATGTTGAATATATTTACATATGTTTATTGTCCATTTGAATTTCTTTTTTCTTCATTTCCTATTCATTTCCACTGCCCATTTTTTCTACTTCGTAGTGTTTTTTCTTTCACAATTTCTGGGAGCTATTTGTTGTGTTTTTGAAATGTTAATCCTTTGTTATATGTGTACAAATACAGCTTTACAGTTCTTGTCTCTGTGTATGATATCTTTTACCAAGGAAATTGTTGTTTATTATTTAATCAAGTATGTCTGTCTTTTTTTTTTTTTTTTAATTGCTTCTGAGTTACCTGTTTTGCTAGATGGTACTGTCTGTCCCACGGTCATGTAAATTTTCTTCTGAATTTAAAAAAAACATTAAAGTCTTACTCCCATTTTAAGTATTATAGATGATACAAAGTTGGATTCTTTCTTTTAAATCACTGTAGATGGATAACCAGTTACTTAAGTCCTAGTTACTACAAGAAACTTTATTTCCCATGGGATTGAAATGTTACCCTTGTCAAATATAAAGATGCCGTATACGTCTGTATCTATTTCTCGCCTCTCTGTTCTGATCCCTGTCTGTTTCTGTGCCATCACCATTTTGTTTTGAATTCAATGGCTTTCTAGTGAGTTGTAATGTCTGGTAAGTTCTCCCTCACTGGACTTCTTTTAATACTTTTCATGATTGTTTTTAGACATTTATTTTTTGTTTCATACTGATCTGGTTAAATTAAATTTTAAAACTTAAAGTTGAGGATTTTTATCGTAAATGTTTTGAATGTAATATATAATATAGTAATATAAATAGAACCAAAAATTTTTATTTCTCAGTTTGAGGATCTCTTTGGAAAATATTTACTGATAACCTTGAGGTTATTTCTTCTGTGAATTTTAATTCTTTAAATGTGATTTTACTTTGTTTCTGTGATAATTACCCCAAGATGCAAAAATGGGGATACAGGAATGGCATATTTTAATCTGTCTAAAAATTAGATTTTAATAAAGCTAAAGTGATTAAAGCTTTTAGTGGCTGTAACCTTATACATAATTTGTATTTCTGTTTATATAACAAACTATAAACTGGATTGGTTGAGGGGTGTGTAGATAATGGGAACAAAGAACTGTTACTGGAGTGCATAAAAACTGTGTGTTTTATGATTTCAATCAGTCTCTTATGATTTCATTTTCCTAAAACTTAAACAATGTTGACTTAAGAAATTTTCACACTGAAAATTTGGAGTAAAGTTGTCTAATATTGTGTGTTTTTGACCATTCTTAACATTAAATATGTGTTAATGTGATATAACTTAATTGTGTTCACTAACATTCTTAATTGCTTTTTTTGAAAACTTTAATTGTTAATATTAATGTGATAAATACCTGCATTTGCATTTTCTACAGACTTTTAGAATATTGGAGCTAAACACTAAAACTTCCTGTGGTTAAAAATAATAGTATTATCTTAAAAATGAATACATTTGCAAATACTCATGAGGTCTGTATTTTGCTTACGAAAGTAAAGGAACATTCCCATGTAGGTTCTACACATGTTTACTTGGTTAATTAGAGGGAGAAAAAAAAAAAGCCATTAGTTTGTTCTATAGCCAAAAAGGAAATGATGAAATTATATATTGTGATTATTATTGAATGATATACTTGGAAAAATATAATTATGTTTTAAAAAATGAGATTCTTAGTACTTTGAATGATATTATAATTCAAATAAATGG
The DNA here is from genome assembly GCF_048773025.1 of Camelus bactrianus. Classification (NCBI taxonomy): domain Eukaryota; kingdom Metazoa; phylum Chordata; class Mammalia; order Artiodactyla; family Camelidae; genus Camelus; species Camelus bactrianus. The sequence continues at coordinate 46,362,755 of NC_133541.1, forward strand.
ATTGGTATGGGAATTTTTTGCATATGTATAAATATTAAAGATGGTAATTTTAAAAAGAGGGAGAAACTAAATTATTCACATCAAGACTAAAAAAGGACTTAGAAAAGTTAGAGTTCACTTTGAATCTTCTATACGAACTTGCAATCTTTATTAAATCAAAACCAAGTGTAATTTTTCTGCCTTGTTCTAAATAAGACGATGAACAGCTGCTTCCTAGCTTCCACCTTTTCCACTACACCAGGATTCTTTCTGGGACGTAACCAGATGTCATGGTTGGGATAGGGAACATTTTGTTGGTTTCAGAACAGTTTTTTGTTTTGTTTTGTTTTGACTTTTGGAGGGGGGGGATATTTTTTCCCCTGATGAGCAGGGATGCTTTTGATAGTGTTTGGAACTATGAAGGACAGATGAACCAAGGAGCTCCTGCTGGCCAGTATGGAAGTTTAAGTGACAGAGGAAATGGTACTTACAAGCTGTTGAATAAACTGAGCCTGCCAAAAGCCAAGAATCAATCATGTTATATTAAATATGACAAATCATATGAACTATACCAAATAAAAGGAAACATCACATTTCCCATGTTTCCAAATGAGCTGTATTTTGACCAACTCAAATTGTGTTCCCTGCAGTTAAGTTTTAGTCATCATCAAAATAGACAAAGTTGATAAACATAAATATAAAAAGATATTTGTTATGAAATATTACATGATATCACTTATATGTGGAATCTAAAAAATAATACAAGTGAATGTATTTGTGAAACAGAAACAGACTCACAGATGTAGAAAACAAACTTACAGTTATCAAAGGGAAATGGAGGGGAGGGATAAAGCAGGAGTTTGGGATTAACAGATACACACTACTATATATACTATATAGAAAACAGATAAACAACAAGAACACACTGTATATATAGCACAAGGAACTGTATTCAATATCTTGAAATAACTTATAATGGAAATAAATATGAAAAAGAATATGTATATGTAATCTGAATCACTTTACACATGAAATTAACACAATATTATAAATCAGTTATACTTCAATAAAAAAGATATAATTAGAGTATATTTAAATGTAATTTTGCATGTGTGTAAATTCTATAGTGTTACTTTTAAAGTTTTTAAATATTTGTAGGCTATCATCAGAACTTAAAGTCACAGTAAAAAAAGAACAAATAAGAGTATCATAAGATTAATAATAAAGAAATGTTTTTCTTATAATTTGCCAAATATTTAAGCCTTTAACTTGCTCAAGGCTGCCCAATCCTAGACTCTGGAAGATAGAATTGTTTAAATTAGGACAGAGAACCTCTCTGTTTTTGTAAAATAAATAAACATAAACAACCGTTTGTGACCAGGTGTTGGGGTGGCTTTATTAGAGTCCATGGGCAATAAACAGAGTTTTTGTTCTTGAAGCCAGAGACAGTCTAGTTGCTGCAAGTGTATCAACATATTCAAAAAGCCACTGTGATTAGAGGATTTGAAGTGATAAACTGGGAAGATAGAAGCACTAGAATAATTAAAATAATGCTCATGGGTCTTAAGGAATGAGGAAGGAAGTGCCCCAATGCTGCAACCTTGGGTAAAAATAACCATATGTGTTCATTTTAATGAATCAACTGAAGGTTATGTTGAGCCCCCACTACTTACATGAAGATACTAAGCAAGTGATAATATTACTGTGCTGACCAAAAAACAATGATGTGTCTCCAAAAATATTTCAGGTATTATGTTCAAAGCAATGTTCCTTCAAGCCAAGGTTATCATTTCTGGACCTCATGTGATAAGGGAAGCTGGAACCCACCTTAATTCATACATAGGTGTTCTTAATCTAGAACAAACTGAAGTAAAACAACCTTATGTGACGTTGTACTTTGAAAAGATGAAAGAAGTCTTACAACTAAAAATTAAAACTGAATCACAGTAAATATTTTGTACACATTAATTACCAATTTAAGACTCATAAAGCTTGCCTACAAATGGTCACTACTAGTAATATGTAACTTCACTTAACAGTGTTCTAATGTAACACTATGCTCTTGTTCTTGTTAAAATGTTGTCCTCATTAAATACTGCCTTCGTGTGTTTGATGCTATCTTAAATTGTCTCAAAGTGAATATCACCAGTATCCCATCTTTATTTTGCCTTAATCCACCGCTAGAGTATGCTAAGCCTCCTACATGTAGGAGTTAGAACAAAACACTGATGCGACAGATCCAGTGCAAGGATGAGACTTCCCTGTTGCTTTACTTTTAAAGGTCTGTGGGTGGTAATGTGCAGTATTACCAGAGAAGATGTGGTTCTTTTGGAGTGAGGGCCCACCCTGTCCCTGGGCTTGTTGCAGAAATTATAAATCAGTCATAATTGTGACCTAAGTGCTTTTTCATTTTTTTTCCCCTGCTGCCAGGTCTTCTGGCTATTAAGAAATGTGGTTTGTGTTGTTTTTTAATGGCTGAGTAGTATTCCATTGCATATATATATATATATATATATATATATATATATATATCACATTTTCTTTATCTGTTCACCTGTTGATGGATACTTGGGTTGCTTCTGTGTCTTGGCAATTGTAAACAGTGCTGCTGTTAACATTGGGGTGCATGTATCTTTTCCAATTGGTGTTTTTTTTTTTAAATTTATACCCAAGAGTGGAATTGCTGGATCATACGGTAGCTCTGTTTTTAGTTTTTGAAGAGCCTCCATGCTGTTTTCCATAGTGGCTGCACCAATTTACACTCCCGCCAGCAGTGTATGAGGGTTCCCTTTCTCCACATCCTCGCCAACATTTGTGATTTGTATTCTTCCTGACAGGTGTGAGGTGATATCTCTTTATGGCTTTGATTTGCATTTCCCTGATGATTAGCGATGTGAAGCATCTTTTCATGTGCTTGTTAGCTACCTGCATTTCCTCTTTGGAAAAATGCCTGTTCAGTTCTTCTGTTCATTTTTTAATTGGGTTGTTTGTATTTTTGATGTTGAGTTGTATGAGCTGTTTACATATGTTGGATATTAATCCCTTATCAGTCATCTCATTTGCAAATATTTTCTCCCATTCAGTAGGTTGTCTTTTTGTTTTGTTGATGGTTTTCTTTACTGTGCAAAAGCTTTGAAGTTTAATTATGTCCCATTTTTAGCAACATGGATGGACTTGGAGGGTAATAAGCTAAGTAAAACAAGTCAAGCAGAGAAAGAAATACTGTATGATACCACTTATGTTTGGAATCTAAAAAAATACAACAAACTAGTGAATATAACAAAAAAAGAAGCAAACTCACAGACGTAGAGAACAAATTAGTGATTATCAGTGGGGAGAGGGAAGCAGGAGGGGCAATAAGGGATAGGAAGTAAGAGGTATGAACTCAGGTATAAAATAAGCTACAAGGATATATTGTACAACACGGGAACAGAACCAATATTTTATAATAACTATAAATGGAGTATAACCTTTAAAAGCTGTGAATCACTATATTGTACACCTGTACCTTATATAATATTGCACAGCCACTACACTTCATTTAAAAAAAAATAGCAATAAAAAGTGGAGGGAGGAAATCCCTCTTTGTCCTCAGAAGTTAAACAGGCATCTGGCTTAGAAATCTCCTGGCAGCTTTTTCTCTAACTCAACTCATCAAGATTTAATAATAAAAAGAAGTAAAAACAATACAAGAAATGTGGAAAAACTGCGTGGAGCCTGCTCCATTTATTTTCATGAAGCCCCTGGGTCAGTAGTCAGTAACCCTCATTGTGCCTTGAAGAGGAGTAGCTGTCTCTTGAGAAACCTGTAAGTGTTGATGATATGAAACCTCCAGCTGCATTTAACTTCCAGGTTATGTCAAAGGGCGACTTTTTAAAATGACATTAAATTTGACCTCTAGTTATGAATCCCCTTAATATTTGTATGCATCTAAACATTTACATGTCAGTCTCCTTGAGTTTTGTAAGTTCTACCAACATGCAAATTCTAATGAATGAAAACACTACTTGCAAAAAAAAAGGAAAAGGAAAGGAAAAAATACCATTGGCCCCTTCTCCTAGTATTAGATTTGTTAAAAGCCAGCTTACGCTCTCTTAGACAGAGATAGGACTATTGAAATGTATGAATAGAACACTTCAAAAACGAACCTGTCAAAGCAACAGAAAGTAGAGATATTTTAAATATAATTGCAGTTGTATTCAGTAGTGAGAAAAAAAGTCAAAGCATTTCTCCTTAATGCCATCCTGAGGTGGGGAACATTTTGTCAGAATGAGAATATTCATAGGAGGGAGGGCACCTCAGCAGTCTCCAATTTAGGACGGCACCTGTCCCTCAACTCCCCTTTTATCTGGCCGGGTCTCCACCAGGTCTGCTAAAGCCCCTTCATTTTCATCTTCTTAGACACCCTGCCATGGGACATGAGATAACGTTTGTAGGAACTCTGTGACTGAACAGACGTTTTCCTTTACATGGTGCTTTCAGAGGACTCCTTTTATCTCGTAGATGGCTCGGCTCCTTGGATGTCTGAACAATGAAGAATTGGAGCGAGCTCTATCTACACCAGGACCCTGGGAGCTTAACACTCTTTGAAGTGGATTTCTCCCCTTTGTGGGGCCACAGTAAAAAGTGGGTTTTTCATAGTCCCTGCATTGATGTCTGGAAAGCCAGATGGCTTTGTAAAATGAGCCCCAAAGCAATGTAACTGATTAAAAGAAATGCCTGGTAGTTGAAGGCTTTCCTACCCATGGTGTGAGCCTGGCAGAAAGAATTGTTCTCTTGGGGTCCGTTAATATTGGGGAATCTCACTCTCCCGTATTTAGGGGTCAGCCAGTGACAGTGGAGACAGGTGTTGGCAGCAGGAGCTTTCAAAATGAAGGCTGAAAAAAAAAATCTCTCTAGCCAGCCATTGGGAGAACTGCCTCGAAAAGAAATGAAGCTGGTCACTGAGGGAAGTAAGTGCTTTGAGGGTTGTAGGTGCTTTGAGGTTGTGGCTCACGTGTTTCAACTTACTGTCTCTTTCTGGCTTCCTTTTGTGGTCCTAGATCTGCATCCTCCGGAAACCCTCCAAGCTTCATTGCTTCATACCTGGGGGCGACTCTTACCCATCCCTCTTCTCTGCAGAGTAAATGACTGTACTGAGGATGCCCAACAAGCTCTTGCTGTTTGTGTTGCCCATAGAGAAGCCACTCTGCCCATTTGTAACCTGGAGCACTGACCTTAACCTAAGGACACAGTCATATATTTCAAGTTGTTTGGAGCAAGGAGGGCTGATGAAACTTGACCTTGCAGGCAGAGGGAATCATAGACGTAACAAATTGCTCTCTGACTTCATAACCTATCGTTTGATTATGGAGAAATGGGGTTTGGAGCAGAAGGAAGGAAAAGCTCATTTTAAGATGCACTTTAATAGCCCATCGTAAAGAAGGTAGCTGGCCTGGTATCAGCTGTGTTTCTGTCATCAGGAAATACTTTAATCCTGCAGTGTAAGTCGTAAGACAGAGGTTTAAAAACCTCGCCCTTCATTTTCTCCCTGTTGTCGTCTCCTTGACTCATCAGACTTGGTGCTGATTTGCTCAGAGTAGCAGAGATGGAGAACCGGGGACGTGTGTTCTGTGGAAAGAGCTAATTTCAGAAGAGTTTGTATGTTTTGACCTCTCTGAACTTACAAGGATCCTTTCAAAGAGGGAAATAATTCAATCCTGAAGGCATTTCCAACACTTGTTTTTAGAGAATATACTGACATGTATATCCCTATTACTGTGGTCTATTTTTTAAGTAATAATGTAGAATTTATAGTATCTTAGTTAAAGCTAATTGGTCTTTGTAGAAAATAATAATTTAAATAATACTTCTATCAGTCCACACAGGGGATCATTGTAGAATAACTAGTAAACAGGAAAAAAAATGCATTCAAAAGTACCCTACATCTCATCACTTAAAAGATAATTTAGAAAGCAGAGAGTTTAGCTTTCACATATGTCTGTTGAGTAATTTTTCCTTTGGGTATTTTCAGTGTCATACTCTGGTAGCATTTAAGAAATGGGGTAGCGTTTTATGTTACTGTGAGCATTGTTAGAGCAGAAAGCATTAATCATTTTTCCTGGTTATTTCCGTCGTAGAAAAAGAGAACTGTAAAGAAGAAAAGTTTCCATCCTTAGTCTCACTGTGCAGAGGTAGCTCCCAGCAGCATGTTAGTGTGTTTCTTGTCAGGGTTTCTTCTAAGTCCTTGTTCCCTGTTGATTGTTGGTTCTTGGTGTGCTTTATCTTGCCAGCTGGGGACTGCTTGCTGGAGCTGACCAGTTGTATTTGAGCTGAGTGTCCAGCTTGCCCACAGAATTTTCCGTGTCTTCCGACAGAAACAGCCAGGAGAGCCGAGCACTGGGCTGTTCCTAATGGTCGTGTGTAGTTGTGTGGGCCCCTGAGGCATTTCTTTGCTTTCAGTGATTTGTTTTATATAATTCCAAATGCTAACATTTTTTCTACAGCTGTTGGCAATATTTGTTTAGGTTCAGAAAAGCTTTTAGTTTTTGTGTGCGGGAAATCACTCCAAACAACACATTTTAATAGGTTCCAGGAGTCAACAAAGAGATGCTATATTCATTTAGGGAATAGAACAGATTTTCTTTGTTTGGCTTTTAACACTTGGGAGTTTGTAAGATTGCCCCAGAAAGCTGCACTGCAGCCAAGTTGTGAGTTGTAGAGTGATTTAGTGATCAGGGAGGGCTTCCCGGAGTTCCTTGCACCTGCTGTCCTCCTGGATTGGAGGTTCCCTATGGCCAGGGGGTTTCATTCCCTGCTGTATCCTTCGTGCCTAGAACCATGCCTGGAGTGTAACAGTTGTTCCATAAATATTTTTGTGGGTGTTTTAAAATCATGTATCTCTCTTACTATTTAACACTCTCATGGACTAAACCATTAATTAATTGACTGAGTAATTATTGTATTCATACACTAAATTATTCCAGCTTTCAATAAGAATATGCCATGCCCCAAATTTGATGATAGATGCTGGATCATCCACTTAATGTATTTGAGTCTAGTGCAATTTTTGAAATATGATAACAGATAAGAGTGATGGATTTATTACTGATCAGTGCTTTCATGTTCTTCCAGTCCTCTATGTAAAGGAGCGTGATTTAAATTTAATCTTGTCCTAAATTCTAATTCATTGATTGTGGGTTTTTGTCAGAGAATTGTACATCTAGGTGAAAGAGGCTTCCATTTGCCAATCAGAGTTAAGAAGTGCCAGAAATAGAGAAGTATGCAAACTGAATTTCCTTTTGGTCTGGCTTGAATTCTCTGCATCACAGCTTTATTGAGGGGAGGGAACAGGTAACACAGTAAATGAAATAGATATTCATTGATAGGAATAAATTAAGCTATTTGCAGTTATGACTCTCATGGTTTGCATATCTCTGTCAGTCATTCTTTTGCTGGATGAGGGAAAGAAAGGAAAGAGACAGAGTTTAAGAAAAAAAGTAACCAGTGGGACTGCGACAGGGAGCACCATCATTCTGGGGGCGGGGGGATGTTTTGGTAGTAACGTGTAAGGGCTTTCGTACTTGCATGAGAGTAAGAAACTCCAGAAATCATGTTGGCCGTCCCTCTGGGAAGAGTGAGGGGAGCTGAGATCAGGGAGGGGCTGAGGTTTCAGCGTGTGAGATTCCCCAAGTTGGGTCGTTGATGTACAGATGGAGGGCTTTGTTCTGTTACTCCCTTCCTAGATGTTTTATTAAAAGCAATAAAAGATGGAGTGTGGATATGCATGGAAGTGAGGGGAGTCCACTTTGATCATTAAAAGGATTAGCTTTCTTTATCAGCTTTTTCAGCCTCTTCCATTTCTAGTGTCTTCCAGACAGATGCTGTGCAGAAAGGCCAGGAGAGGGAAAAAAAGGGGGAGGCGTTACAGAAGGAGGACAGTGTGTGTGAGAGATGCTGACCAGTAGAGCCCTCTTAGGTATTTGAACTTGCCGAGTCCTCGGAAGTGAGTGATTACAGTGCCTCTTTTTTTTTTTGGTCCTTTTTTTATTGAAGTATAGTCACTTCACAATGTTGCATCAATTTCTGGTGTACAGCATAACATTTCAGTCATATACATACATACATATATTCTTTTTCATATTCCTTTTCATTATAGGTTACTACAAGATAATGAATATAATTCCCTGTGCTTTATGGTTTAAACTTGTTGTTTATCTATTTTACATAAAGTAGTATCTGCAAATCCCCAACCCCCAATTTATCCCTTCCCACCTGCTTCCCCCCAAGTAACCATAAGTTTGTTTTCCATGTCTGTGTGTCTGTTTCTGTTTTGTAAATAAGTTCATTTGTTTTTCTTCTTTTTTTAGATTCCACATATAAGGGATGTCATATGGTATTTTCCTTTCTTTCTGGCCTCCTTCACTAGAACGACATTTCCATCTCCTTTTCTCCCACTCACATAGTTGTCCCTCCTGAAGCCCGAGGCAGCTGCCTGTCCATGCAGTCCTGCCGTGTGCACAGACTTAGAAACGTCGTACCCGAGACAGCAGCACCTGACTTCTCCTTACCTTGACTGTAGTGTTGGATGATCCTAGTTGAGGGGAAGGCCCTGCGGCTTCCCTCACTCTCACCCCAGCCGTCAGGGAGTTTTCCTGGAACCACCCCTGGGACCTGCGCAGCCGGAGCCCAAGGTGGGAGACGATGCTCCAGCCGCCTCAGGCTGTTAGTCTGCTAAGGCTGCTGAACAAAGTGCTGCAAGCTGGGTGGCTTCCACCGCAGAAGCTTCTCGTTCCAGAAGCAGGAGTCCAAGCTCAAGGTGTTGGCACAACTGGCTTGTCATGAGGGTTGTGAGGGAGAGTCTGTCCCGGGCCTTTCTCCCAGCTTCCAGCAGTTTGCTGGCACTCTTTGGTGTTCCTTGGCTTGTACATGCATCACTTCCATGTCTGCTTCCATCTTCACGTGGCATTTCCCCTGTGTCAAAATTCCCCCTTTTATAAGGACATAGTCACATTGGATTAGGACCCTCCCTATTGACCTCATCTTAACTTGGTCATAAGCAAAATTCTCTTTCCAAATAAGGTCATATTTGCAGGGCCTGGGGGTCAGGACTTCACCATCCTTGAGGGGACACAGTTTCATCCATAATCTCCCTCCGCCCCCATCCCCACTGCTCACATCTGGAAGGTAGATTCCACCTGTCAGCCTGAGCTTGTTGTGGTCCATGGAATGTCCCCTCCTTTTCTCACTGAATTCCTCTGAATGGGCTCCATGGTCCTGCTGACAGACAGGGAAGGGACTGTGGAGAAGCACAGGAATAAGACAAGTGCCTGGTTGGGGAGAGAGCAGTTGAGAGGTGCATTTGCCAGAGAACAAAGCCAGGAAGAAACATGAGTTGCTCCTTGCCACTGCTTTCTTATTCCTTCCATCCAGCTTCTTTTGCATACTTCATTAGAGCAAAGACTAATCTATCGAAATCCCATCAATTCCACTTTAGATGATGGCCAATAAATACTGTTTCTACTACATTACCTGTGAAATAGGCCTTTGTGGATAAGCCTGGAAATCTCCCCCTCTGTTTATAACGTTGTTTCTCTGAAAATGCAATCTGGTGTCTTAATCTTACAGAGGCAGCTTCAGAGCACAGCTTAGTGTGCTGTTGAGATGAGCCAGGGAGAGGGAGCTGCCCAGGACTAGAGGTCACGGCAGCTTTCTCCCCACCACGTGGGGCTGCTTGTGGGAAGATGCAGAGGGGCACTCTGAGCGGGGGTGCTCTTCCCTGCCAGAAGGCTGTCGCCCCACTTGTCAGCGATGTCTCTCTGGTGAACAAGGCTGGACCTTCAGGTGCCTCAGGGATTCCCCTGGGAACTGGACTCCGGTCCAGAACTGACACTGGCTGGGGCACTGGCAGAGCCACCCAGCTGTATGCCTAGTATCCATAATTCCCTTCTGCTCTACTGATAAAACTGATTTTTGTCACTGTGTCTACGTGCCTCCTTCCCTCATAGCTGTATATAGCCATGGCATTACATTTTGGCCAATGAGATCTAAGCAGAAATTACTTGGGGGACAGACAGCTGGTGAGGCTCCTTTTTCTTTTCTTCTACTTCCTTCTTCCTGTGTGGAATGTGTTTGTGTTGATGAGCGCTCCAGCAACCACATTGGTCCATGAGGTAGAACATGAGGATAGACTATTAAGGATAATAAAACTGAAGAATAGAAGTAGTTTTAATCTGGTAATTTGTAGCCACCACACCACTTGGACTTCCTGCTTCTGATCCTTTTTTACCTGAGAGAACAATAAGGTATTTTGTTTAAGCTGCATATTTGGGTTTCCAATTAAATGTAGCTGCAGCTATGTGTAACCCTAAGTGACACCGAGACCCTCTCCACAGGAACTGCAGTTATTGGTCTTCAGAGTATATAGTGTATCAGAAAGGAAAGATTGGTTTAAGGAGAATGGAGAAAAGAGAATTTCTTCTTAAGACCTAAAGAAGAACTAGTCTGTGGGACCCCGTGACATCTTTTCCCCAAAGCATCTTTTATGTGAGGTGGAAGAGAAGACTGTGCCCCCTTTAACTGCTCCCTTATTTATTCAAAACTCCCTTTCCTATAACATAGATGGTGTTAGTCGTCACCGTTTTCTGCAAGCTAACATTTAGCTTCAGTAGCATCACCATCTTGGTAGTTAGACACTGTTTTGAGTACTTCATGGCTTTTTACCATTGTTCCAGAAAGTTGACTAGAAAGCAGAGAAAGGAACATGCTGATGTCAGCGTTAAGTGTCACTCTCATAAACTTAATGCAGCTGAGACCAGAGGGAAATTATTTGTCTTTCTGAAAAGGACTACTGAGTTTCAATCAGACATTCATTGTACTTAGGCCAGTGGTGTATGTATTTGACTGCGAATGAAAAGAACAAAATTAAAGAATGGGGACAGATTTGCAATAAATCAATGAGGACTGTATGAGGAATAATGCAGAAGTTTGGATTTTAAAAATGTCCTAATTATGTATTTGACTCTTTAACATGGTTTCAGGAACGTATGGAGCAGAATAAGTAGAAAATTGCCTTTATATGTGGATTCACTATCTTTCTGGCATCTGATTCTCCAGTGTAAGGAATTGGGAAGAAAGGAGGGTTAGTGAGCTGACTTGAGGACTGCACGTGGTAGGAGATGCTGAGATTTATAAAATTGGTGTGGCAGGAGTGAAGTTATGTGCTTGGTATTGAGTGGGACACCCACTCCAGGTAGCTGTGCAGGATAAACAAAGGTTATCCCAAAGCTCTCTTTATCCACCTTGAATTATTTTTGTTTCTCTGCACTGGCTAGCCCCTGGAAATTTCATGGAGGTCCAGATTTAAGGGAAACATGGCTCCTTAGGACTTTCTTTATCTGTAACAAAGGGAAGTCATTTTCTGTGTCTCATTTAAAGGCACAATGATGTGAGATCCTAAAAAGTATCTACTACTTGAGGAACTTCAAAGGCAATTAATGCTATCCATTTGTATTTCCTTAAAAGTGTCTAAAATGTTATGATTTTCCTTATTTTATTTTTATGGGGTTTTACATATTTACCAGGGCTCTGAAAATTTCACTCTTAACCTCAGTTCCCATAACTGTTTTCCCCCCAAGCTATTGATTTTATCAATTGTGGGTTCCCCTTTGTTGGCATTTTTCAGGATCTTGATTTTTGTGGTGGGAGAGGAATTTCTACATTGTTTTAGGATAAATACCTTCTTTCCTTTATGTATGTATGTATGTATTTTATTTGGGGGGGGCAAGGCTTGGAGGATGGTGTGGTCTGTACAGGAGCCCAGCTAACTTGGATTCAAACAGTTTTCTTTTGTTGATGAAGTGATACTTACCATTTGTAAGTGAAATAGAATTAGGCATGACTTTACATTGGATTTCATTTATTAACTTCCAGTTGTTAATCTGCAGCAACCTAAAAAGTTTGAAAATTATTTGTGTCTTATTTATCCATACTCTCCCTGGCCTCTGTCACCAAAAATATTCAGATCATATTGAAAGCATTGTTGCTACCAAAAAGGCATGTGTGTATTAAGATACTGTAGAAAAGGGGCAGCATCCAGTTTCTCTAGTCACCTCCCAGTGAAATTCCAACCAGTATGGTGATCCTGTTAGATGGCATCACCAGTGTTGAAAGGACATCTTGGAAGGAGCCCTGGATCCATGTTGTCTTCAGAGAATGATGGCAACTCTGTAAAAGAGGTTAGTACGCAGCATATTTTTTCAGGGGTGGTAATGGTATGCAGACTGTCTTCAAAAATAACCTAATGGTAAGAAATGTAACACTGCCTGTCTTCCGTTAACTGTCCCTCCTGAATTGCTGTTCATAAGATCTTAATCAATAGGGCTTTTTATAGTTGTGCCTGTTTGTCAGACTTCAGTTTGAATTATCGGAGAAGTTTCTGGAATTGAGTAGGTAGGAAGTCTTCATCAGGAAAAGCTCTTCCTCTCTAGTGGGAAAGTAGCCTCATCAGTTTTATAAGGGAATTCTTGGGCCTGGAGAGAGGGGTTCAACCCTAGAACTGAATGTCTGGTTTTAACCTCTCATTTGCTGACTCAAATAGTAATTCCATAATTTTTCATAGGAGACTTTATTTTCATTGTTTTCATGTAGTTGGTTAGTGTGATTTCAGAGAACTGCAGGTGACCGGGAAATCTAGGCTACCTCACAGTTTGCATATTTCAAGAAATAAGTTTGTTTTCTCATGAAAATAAAAAGGAAAAGTGGAGGGGGAAAAAAGGAGATGAAATAAACTTGTGTTGAAATTGTGCTTGTGCTTTGAATTAAATTCCTTGCATGGCTGGTTCATATTTAAGACCAGAAATGATGAAACCTTGACCTGAAAGCCACAGTATGAACTGAATAGGCCTCCACGTTGGGGTTGATTATTAGCTATGCGTGGGTCATGGGTTGACAATTAGTTCTGTTCCTTAGAGCATGTCTGCAATCTTTGATATCTACTTAAACTATGGCAATAATTTGCATAGTTTTTGTTACGATTTTTCTATTAACCTTTGATGGAGTGAAATTCGATGTTTTTCTCTCTGACACACCATGACATTTAGTAATTCAGTCCTTTTATTTATTCAAAGTCTGCACTTGATTAAAGTAAATTGCAACAAAACATTGTGTTGGGGGTTCTCAAAATATTACTTAGTTGTTCTTTTGCAGCCAGTAAACATAGCTCCTCATAATTATTTCTCATCTGAGAGTTTCATCTTTTCTCATCTGAACAGGAATCATATTTTGAAACTCATATACATTGGGAAGCCAGAGATTTCTTTGGCCTTTCAAAGCCTAATATGACTAATCCTTTGCTTATCTCAAGTTTATTATCATTTATTATTCCATTTAACCAGCCATAGACTCTGTCCATATCTCTTTAATTGGGGTAAACTGAGTACTTATATTTCTGATAACTCCCTATGCCTACATTGTCCTCCGTGACCCTCTTACGTACTAAAATTTCTGATCAATAAAAATATTTCAGTGATGATTGAATTTTTGTATTTTGACCACTTGAAAGTGAGATCATGAGATCTGGAATTGTGTATACTTGTATTTGAGCAAAATTTCCCCAGCCAAACCTATTTAATAGTTTTTCCTGAATTTTTTAATGATCGAGCAAGTTATTTTCAAATTTTTCGGTCCCTACTTATTTCTTTCCTGGTTGCATGTCATCATCTTATTTCCACTTACTAATTAAATAGAATAATTCGCCTTTTATAAATTATTCTTGTTCTCTGATTTTTGAGGTGTTCTCATCCTAGGATCAGCTTTCTGGAATCTGTAAGCTCCCTGAAATGGTATATAAATGTCTGTGTGTGCGTGTGTTTTCTAATAGCTTTCATCTCATTCTCAAAATCCTCCTTGAGAAGGATTATTTTGTTTTCCTCAAATGGACCTGTTCTCTACCTAAATGTTAAGCTGCTTGTGGAGAGGCACTTGGCCTCACACTTGCTCTGTGAGGAGTGCAGAACAGAAGAGTGGCAGCTTGTGGAGGATGCTGGCCAGTTCAGTGCTTTCCAAACCCGTGTAGTTTGTGACCGTGCATTTAGAAGTGTTCTAATTTGAAGGATGTGTGAGCTCCTTTAAAAGAGAAATTGTTTCACACCTATAATGTCAACTTAAATATATTTATTTTAATAATATTTAATTATGTACAAAGGAAAAAGTCAGGTAAACCTGTATTTAACAGTTTTACCCCTACCTCTAAAACAAATTAAAACAAATAGAACAAAACTGCAGAGTAACATTTAAAGTAACAATAGCAATATTACATATTACTGATAATACTTTGCCAAAACGAACTCATTTTTAAGCAATCTTAATATACTGTTGACTGCTAAGGCACCTGCTTGCTTCATTGGTTTGTATTTTGAGTTCTCATATTTATCATATGCAATGTGAAACCAGTTCTCCTGTGATTTTTCTAATAAAAAGCCTTCAGTGATAGATCCTTGTTGCTCCGTGGTATCTTCTGGCCCTCATTTCACTTGTGTACTTGGGCCTCTGCTCTTTTCTCGTTAGCTCAGGGCAACTGAAAGAGTGCTACTCCGCCAACTTGACCATTAACACAAGGGGAGATGTGGCGCTGGAATCATCTAGCAGTGTGAAATTAAAGGATAGTTGTTGCAAAGTATCAATGAAATGTCAACCAAAAAATTTTTTTTTACTGTATCAAGTGTTCGTATTTCCCCAAGAATGACTTTTAGACTCCACTTTGAGGAACACTGGCATAGAATATATAAAAGGCCAGAATTGGTGCAAATTACTGTTAATACATTAATGGATAGAACTTGACTTATAAGTAGTCTGATTTAATATTTATACTTGAGATAGGTGAGCCCGGGTTTAATTACTCCTTGTCTTCCTGTATTTTGCAGAAATAATTACTTGGGTCTAAGTTTTTTGGTTGTTTTTTGTTTGTTTCTTTGTTGTGTATTTGTCTTTGGTTGTCTGCTATTCAAAATCCAGTCTTGCTTTGAACTCTTTCGCCTACTGTCAGTGAGTTAACTTAGCAGCCAAGGAGGAACCCCAAGCGTGGGATAGGGAAAAATGTCTGCCAACCTGATGTTAATGAGTTAAAAGGTGGTGGACCTCTGCGTGCGTGGAAGCATGGTGCTTTGACTTGGTGATTCCATGCTTTCTCTAAAGATTTCCCCATAAACAGTATATTTGAGAGCAGTAACTGCTAGAGTTAAGATAATATGCTTTTTTTCAGGAGGTAAGTTTCTCTTCCAGCCTAGTCCTGCCACTCACAGCTGTGTGACTTAGCCTCTTGTAAAATGGGAAAGATAGAAATAGGATCTTTATGAGGGTTTAGTGAGATGGTGCCTCAAAAATGCTCTGTATGGTGCTTGGCACATGCTAGGCACCAAGGAACGTGTGCTGACACCTGATAGTACTACTAGTATGAGAAGGAAGGTATTCGGAGGATCTGATTTTTTGTTCCTTTTATGTGCAGGGTGCACAAGTAAAGGTCTGAGAAGGAGCTTCCCCATTTCTCAGCTTAGTCGTTGGATGTTGACACTGTGCAGCGTTCTTGGTGTAGGTGTTGGTGGACTCTTACTGTTATTAGCTCTTTTATCAGAGGAAGTACCGACTTCCAAGGTGCCTGCGGAGCAGATCGTATTGTAACCTTGCAACCTCCTTGCTACCCACAGAAACTGTCCTTCTGCCCTTTTCCAACCTAGTTATCCATCAACTCCTTTACTTCATCTGAGCCATCTTTCCTGTTCTGGGAGACTCCACGGGGAGCTTTGCCAGCTTCATACTTAGTGCGACACACAATACTGGTGTAGCTATAGCTGCATGCACCGCCCTTGCTCCAGCTTTGTGCTGCGTGGTGCCAGGTGCTTCGCCATACACTGTATTTTCCCTCAGTCAGTCCTTAATTTGGAGGCTAGGTGTATTGTCGCCATTTAACTGATGTGAAAACCAAGGCCCAGAAAGATTATTAACTTGCCTAGAGCCTCATCGTTGGTCACTGATAGAGGGTTAAAACTCCGGTCGCCACCTCTTCTTTGACTTCTCTATTTATTTCTTGTCATTCTGTTATTCCCACCTTAAATGAAGAAAGTGTTAGAGGGTCTTGCATTTGGGATGAATTATATCAATGGGGACTTCTTGATAACAGCATAAATTTAAATCCTGTCTTAACCACTTCATAGATACACAATCTTGGTCAAGCTAATTAGAACATCTCTGGTACTCAGTTTCTTCTGCTGTACAATGGACATGGTTATGACACTCGAATCATGGGTTATTATAAAGATTAAATTAAATAATATTTGGTGATATTTTTGTGCTGCATAAATGAAATTTATTTTTATTACATTGTCATGTCTTTTAATTACATGCATATTAATGGGCCTACATTTTTTGTGAACCATTTTTATTTTGTTCCTCTCAAATTCTTTTTTTTCTTTATAAGAGATGTTTTACTTTTTTTCTTTTATAGTTTCCTTAAGATATAATCAATATACAGCACTATGTAAATTTAAGGTGTACAGCACAGTGATTTGCATTATATATATTGTGAAATAATTGCCACAATAATTTTGTTGAATATTTATTATTTTATAGCTAGAAGTTTATACCTTTTGGCTACTTCTATCCAGTTCTCCCTTCCTCCCACCCCACCCTACCCCTGGTCTGGTAACTAAATACCTAATCCTTTTTTCTGTGAGTTTGTTTTTGAAGTATAATTGACCTCCCACAGTATATTAGTTTCTGGTGTACAACATAGTGATTTCAAACATTTCAAAATGATGACCATGATGTCTGGTTACCATCTGTCACCTTATAAAGATGTGACATTATTATTGACTGTATTTCCCACACTGTACATTTCATACCCCAGACTCATTTATTTTGTAACTAGAAGTTTGGACCCCTTAATCTCCCTGACCTATTCCTCTCTCTCCTTCCCCAGCAACCACTTGTTTGTTCTCTATGACTGTTTCTGTTTTGTTATGTTTATTCATCTGTTTTTTAGGTTTCACATAGAAGTGAACTCATACAGTATTTATCTTTCTCTTGTTTGATTTATTTTACTTACCATAATACACTCTAGATCCATCCAGTTTATTGCAAATGGCAAGATTTCATTCTTTTTTATTGCTGAGTAGTATTCCATTGTGTGTATATACCACAATTTCTTTATCCTTGGGCACTTTATCAATGGGCACTTAGGTTGCTTTCAGGTTTTGGTTATTGTAAATAATGCTACAATGAACATAGGGATGCATGTGTTTTTCCAAATTAGTTTTTTCATTTTCTTTTGATAAATACCCTGGAATGAATTTGCTGGATCATATAAGAGTTCTTTTTTTAATTTTATGAGGAATCTTCACACTGTTTTCCATAGCAGCTGCACTAGTTTACATTCCCACCAACAGTGTACAACATTTCGCTCTCTCCACATCCTCACCAAAACTTGTTGTTTGTTGTCTTTTTGATAATAGCCATTTTGACAGATATGAGGTGATACCTCATTGTTGTTTGGTTTGCATTCCCCAATGATTAGTGATGTTGAGCATATTTTTACTGTGCTTGTTAGCCATCTGTATGTCTTTGGAAAATATTGATTCGGGTCCTCTGCCCAGTTTTTAATATGGTTGTTTGGTTTTTGTTTGTTTTATTTTATTTTTTTGATGTTGTATGAGTTCTTTGTATGTTTCTGGATATTAACCTGTATTGGATATGTCATTTGTAAGTATCTTCTCCCATTCAGTAGGCAGCCTTTTCGTTTTGTTGATGGTTTTCTTTGCTGTGCAAAAGCTTTTTGGTTTGAGCTGTCCCATTTTTTGGTTATGTTTGCTTTTGTTTCCCTGGCCTGAGGAGGCATGTTCAAAAAATATTGTTAAAAAGCATATTGCCTATGTTTTATTCTAGAAATTTTATAGTTTCAGGTCTTATATTTATGTCTTTAATCCATTTTGAGTTTATTTTTGTGTGTGGTGTGAGAAAGTAGTCCAGTTTCTTCTGTATGTAGCTGTCAAGTTTTCCCAACATTGTTTATTGAAGAGATTATCTTTTCTCCATTGTATATTCTTGTCTCCTTTGTTGTAGATTAATTGACCATATAAGTGGGTTAATTTCTGGGCTTTCTATTCTTTCAGTTCCATTGATCTGTGTGTCTGTTTTTAATGCCAGTACCATACTGTTTTGATTACTGTAGCTTTGTAGTATAGTTTGAAATCAGGGCGTGTGATACCTCCAGCTTTATTCTTCGTTCTCAAGATTGTTTTGGCTGTTCAGCATCTTTAGTGTTTCTATAAAAATTTTAGAATTCTTTGTTCTAGTTTTGTGAAAAGTGACATTGGTAATTTGTTATGGATTTTACTGAATCTATAGATTGCCTTGGGTAGTATGGTCATTTTAATGGTGTTAATTCTTCCAAGCCATGAGAATGGTGTATCTTTCCTTTCACTGGTGTTTTCTTTGACGACTTTCATCAGTGTGAAATATGAAATGAAATAATATTTGTAAAATCACCTTGAACAGTTCCTGGTGTGTATTAAACATCATGTAGGTGTGTTAAACAAATGCAATAAAATGACTTCATAATGTCAGTAAATGAAAGAGTCTTTTTTATTTCTTTTCCCAGAAGTATCTTTTTCTTAGGTAATCTTCATCTCTGAGCTCTTACGCCACCAGTGTTTGCTTTTAGAAAGTCATAAAACTGAAGTGTTCAGCTCTTTGCTCTCGGGTTTGCACTTTTTAGCAGTATCTCCTTTCTACTCAGAGGTACTTTCATCCAATTCTTAGTTCTTTGCCTTTACCCCCTCTCTCCTCCTAGGTACAGTGCTTGCCATAATGGGAAATGTTACCTTTCTTTTTCTTTATTGAAATCTTCCCCTTTGCTTTCTGTCCCTCCAACCATTCTACCAATAACAAAATGCAGTAAACTTTCCCTCTTTGGAAGTGGAAGAACAAGAGTCCAGGCTTTTCTGTGTGCAACACACACAGAAGAGCAGTCATTTTACTTTAAAATACTTCAAGTAATTTGTTATTCATAAATAACTTGAGCACCTGCTGTGTGTCAGGCACTGTACGATTGGGTATGAAGGCATTGGGAGGTGCAGTGATTAGGACACACAGAGCACATTCTGAGTTTCATGAGTGCTTATTCAGATTAGCATAGTAAGATATTTCCCACTAGAAGGTATTGGGTGACCTCAGTGCACTTTCACATGTGCTCCTTAATTTATTTTATTTTTACTTCATTTATTATACTACTAGAGTGTCTCTTCAGCTTGGAATCTCCAATACCTAACAGTGTCTGGCACCAGTAGGCACAAAAAATCTGTTGTATAAATGGATTTGTTGTATGAGGGGATTTGTAATCTATTCTGGTACATAGTAGAATAGAATTTTCTTCCTTTTTTGCTAACCAGTAATTCCCTTCTCCCATTACTAAATAATTCTCTCCCTGCTGATTTATTATATCTCATCATACTTAGTATATGTCCTGTAACTCTTGTTTGTATCTGTGTTCTGTATTTTCTTTAACCAGTACCATATTGTTTTTAACAACTGTAGACTTAGCTTTTCATGTTTACTCTTCTTTTTCAGGTTTTTATGTGATAGACTCATCTCTTATTTTTTTTTAAATTTTTAACCTATTCATGTTTTTTTCCCCTGGGTAAATATTAGAATCATATTTGAGTTTCATTCACCATGAGATATTTCCCTAAGTGGAATATTAAAAGTATACATATCATTTAGAGGGAAATGTCATCTTACGGTATCTTTTTTTCTTCTAGGAACATTTACTACATTCACCTTAACAATGCTGATATTTGTTCCTCTGTAAAATAGATCTTACAGATCACACAGTTTTCTCATTAAGATACCTTGAGGTATTTTTAAGTTTTTAAAATATGCAAATAGGATATTTTAAATTATATTTTCTTTTTGCCAGTGATAGCAAAACTAATGGATTTTGTATATGTATATGGGATCTGTACAGGCTGCTCGACTTTTTTTTTAACTGATAGTTTTTCAGTCAATTTGATTATCTTTGCCTTTCAATTTGATTGTGTTTGCCTTTATTGACATAAAATTATATTATGTACAAATAACAATTTTTATTCTTCAGTATTTTTACCTCTTTTTTTTTTTTTTTTACTGTCATACTGCATTGAACTCTGTTCTTAAATAAGTATTACATAACAATCATGGTAGATGGTTTGCTCCTGGAATGGTTCTAGTGCCTTGTAAAGCAAAAGACTGTTAGTGTGAAATGTACTCACTAGTGTAAGAAATGCTACAATTAAAAGGGACATAAAACTGAACTTTTTTCTTAAGTTGCATAGTAGTTTTGTCACATAGTGTTTTGTTCATATTTAATTGAGAGTTGTTTGCCACCCAGAAAGAGAAAATAGCTTCAAGAAATGAATAAATTGCCTGAATTGGGTGGACTGATCCCTTTTAATCAGAAGATCACTGTCTTGATTGGTTCTACAGTGCGAATGATAATTTTTATGCTCTAGTTTAGAGTTTTGGGGAGAGTGGTTGGAAATTTTTAAAAATCCTTTTACTATACTTTTTTAACAAATAACCCCAGGGATAGGGGATCAGGGGAGGTGGGAGGAGGGGAAGTGAGGCCCCAGCCCCACAACCCTTCCCCACCCATGCCTTTCCCCATTATATATTTATAGTGTGTATACAATTCCCAGAGGATGGACAGCAAGGGGAACTCCCTCAGCAGGATGGGGGCAACCCAGGCTCCTTTATCCCCTTGGTACCCAGGTACCTCTGCCCTTTGGGACAGCCCTTCTCTAGAAGATGACCCGTCCGCTCCCAAGGCTTCAGCCAGCATTTAGTGCAGGGCATTGGGTGGGGAGGCCTGCAGGTAGAGGTTGATGCACTGGGCATGGAAGACTCTGCTGTAGGCGGAAGTTTGGGCTATGAGACAGGAATTGAGGCCAAAGAAAGACCTTCCAGCTGGGAGAGTACGGGATGACCCATGTCCCCCAAGGTTGCTGTCTAGTTTTCGAGTTGACAGACAAGTTGGGCCAAGATCTACCATGCCATCAACTGAATGCCCTAGAGGGCCTGCACTGTAGGAACAGAGATGAGTCAGAAATAGGCTAAATCATCCCAAAAGTGCAACCAAGCTTGAATCAGCTCAGGCTGTGCTTAGATTAATGTGATTAATTCTCAGCCCAGAAGAGGAAGAATAACCCTTTTTGGTATAAGGTAACAGTATTTAGAGCATGAATTCTCATGGGTGCTATTATTTTTCCCAAGGGGGGATATCTTGGTTCTTAAAGGGTGAAGAAATATTGAATATTACAATGTCTTGTGCTTTTTCAAAGGTCAAAACACATAAAGAGATATACAGTGTATCTGTGTTATTTAAATGTCCTGTGTAGTGTGGTGGAAACATGGATTTAGATTCTTCAATTTTTTTTACACAACACCTGATAATCAAAAGTTGTAGTTACACTGAGAGACAAGGCCATATGACCTTTAAAAGACAAGAGAGAAAAGAGAAAACATAATATCTAGTTGCAATTTTAACTCAGAGGTTGAAGTTAGAATGTAGGGACTTAAAAATAAAATTACAAATATGTTTTTAAAAAGATGAAAAATTAGAAAATTTCACCGTGGAATTGAAATTTGTGGAAAAAGAGGCATATAGAAAATTTTATGACCAAAAGATACATATCTGAAATTAAGAACTCTCTGAATAGGTTTAACAGTAGATTAGACACAGCAGAAGACAGTATTCATGGACTAGAAGACAGGTTAGCAGAAAATATTCAAATTGAACTAGAGAGAAGAAATAATATAATGTATGTATTTACACTAGCTAATGATTTGAAAAGAACTGTCTTTTCCCTCATCCCTGCCAGGAATAGGCACTTTTACTCTGTTTATATTTTACCAATTTATATGTGAAGTGATAATTCATTGTGACTTTAATTTGCATTTCACTTACTAATAAAATATTTTGTCTAAATTTATTTTAGACAAATTTTAGGCATTCTTTTCTGAGAAGTATCTATTCATATATTTGCTATTATGTCTCTGGGAGTGTATACTTGTCTTACCAACTTGTACATTTTCTTATATCTAAGATACAACCTTTAATATCTCCATTAAAAATATATTTTCTAGATCTATATATAAAATATTTGTGATTAATATGATATTTTATTTTGCAACAAAGAAATCTGGATTTGTATTCTGACAATTATACTGGAAGAGTATATAAGATGATAAAACTAGCTTTCATAGCATGATTCTAAACTACATGCGTAAGAACAATCACCATTTTCTATATTCCAGACTGTCATATATACAAGTTTGTGTGTGTGCATATCTTATGATTACCCTTGTAATTTAGCTTGTATGACAAAAGCTGTTGGTGATAGCTTTATGTTCTCAGTTAAGTTTCTTAATTATTTTCTTGTTGGTCTTAGATTAATTATGTCAGTTTACTTTATGCTTATAAATTGATTAATGTAACTATTGCCTAATTTGCATGTTACACATTTACTTAGGCATAATTAAAGAGCTAGTAGTTTTCATGCAGTTTGAGGTAACACTGTGTTGTTACCAGCATAAGAGGGTATGTGTGTGTGACAGTGAGCGTGCAAGTGTGTTGTTCTCTTGTAAGTCTAAAATTGTTAGATTATTGGCATACATATGTACGAAAATTTCCATTCATTTTTCCCTGTCATAGTAAAGTAGCTGTGATAGATGTCATACCTCTCATGTTTTATTAAGAGTAATTACTTCATGAAAGATAGTTAATACTTGAGGATTGCTTACTTATTTTGGCTTTAGGGACTGGCCAGCCCAGTTCTACTACTTAACATCACACTTAACTATGGACAAGTTAAATAACCTAGGTCTTAGTTTCATTACCAATGAGATGAGGTTGATGACAGTATCTACCTCATAGAATTAAATGTGATAATGCATGTCAAGTACTCACCAGAAAGCGCTTAGGGATGAAAGCTGTGGTTAGCATTTCTAGTAAAACATGCCTGTTCACATTTTGGTTGAAATACAGAGGTCAGACTCTGTGATTAAGGAGTATTTAAAGATTCTTCCTGGTTTTCTGAAGTTGTTACTGCTTTTAAGAAGTAAGCAGTGACTGTAGGGAAGCTTGACATCCCTGAATAGCTTTTGTTTTCATTATCTCATGGAAGCTATATAGCAGCAGCTGAAATATATCTATATAAAATTAACAGCAAATTCCAAGAGGCTCATTTGTTTAATGGAATTGCATGGTGAATTCACTTCATCAAGTTCTGTCTTTCAGCAAAAATGACTACTAATAGTGCCTAAAACTTTTTAGTATTTATTTGAATATTTCCATTCTTTCACCTGGATCACTGGGCTGTCAATTATAATATGGAGGAAGATGTGCTTACCTAAGAACAGTGCTGCCTTTTCACTGTGGTAGCATTCTGAGATGTTTTGAGGCTATGCTTGATACATATGCTTTTCTTTTTTTTTGAGGGATCAAAGTTACAGCATGATAAATGGTAGAAATTTCAAAATAAGTCTGAAGTTGCAAAGGTAGGCTTTGCATTCACCGGTCTTCTCTGTGAAGTCAATTTCAGTGTTTAAGGAACCTCAAGGGATCTTGTGACATTAACGCTGCATATCATACATAGATGCTGATATTTTTAAGGTGCACATAAACCTCTCCCTACTTTTGCTTTTTGGCTGCATACAACTCCTATTTTTTAAACATTGTGGAGTATTTTCTGGTTTTGCTATTTCAAAAAAAAATAGGTCACAATTCATATTTTATTCTGAATGTCTTTGGTGCAGTTAATTGTCTTCTGCATTGCTTTATGGGTTATGTTGCATCTATTTTTAAGATAATGAGTTAGTTTTCTCATTAATAGAGAAAATTGGTTCTGAATGACCAATATGATGAGCAATATTTTTATTTTGTGTAGTTGTTTTAAAGGTTACAATCACCTACACATTGTTTGTTCTGAATGTTTTTAAAATAGGGATCTTTAAAGCCATCTTTGGATTACATCCTTTTGCTAATTAAAAGATTTCTGTCATGATAAGGAAGTTAAAACTTTTGTTAAGTTGGTGGTAATTGGGCTTTAATTTGAAACTTTATTTTAGAGTAATAGAAGACACTAGAATTGTTTTTTAAATAAAATTGTTTCTTTATAAAAGATAGCATTTGGAAAGCATCTACCAGAGAGCCTGGCCCAATACAAATTAAGTCTCTCCCCTCCCTCTCCCTTTTTCTTTCTAATACATGTGTACTGTGTTACTTCTGATGCCTTTTTACACAGTGGTTATAGAAACATAAATTTATAGCTATGTTCTGTATTAGTTTTTTCTATTGCTGTGTAACAAATTGCCATAAACTTAATGGCTTAAAACAACAGCCACTTATTATCTCCCAGTTCTGGACATCAGAAGTCAGGTCCGGGCTCAGCTCTATTCTCTTCCCAGCTCACGTGGTCAGCAGAATTCAAATCCTTACAATTGCAGAGCTCACAGTGTCTTCCATCTTCTTTGAGCAAGGACAGAAAGCCATTCTCTGCTGCTTCACCTTCTTTAAAGGTTCCCTGATTAGGTCAGGCCCACACAGGACCATTTCTTTTTGAATCACTTGAAGTCAGCTTATTAGTAATCAAAGCATGGGCGTGATATTCTATCATCTTGACGGGTCTGGCCACAGTGGACAGGGAAGGGGAAGTATACAGGAGTGCAGGTTATTGGGATCTTCTTAGAATTCTGTTTGACATATCCTGAGCTTTTACAACTCTTCTCTGAGGAAGGAAATACTTGAACACATTGACCACTTCTTGGTTGCAAGGCTCAGTGTTATGAACTCCATTTTACAAACCAGTGAAACTTAGACACACAGAGGCAAAACCACTGGCTCAAGGTCTCAGTGACTGAAAGGATCAAACAAAAATCCTTGGAGGCAGAATCTCCCATTGAGTGAGAGCCTCATTTTTAGTTGCTTTTTCGTGAACAGCCACAGGTTTTCAAATGAGCACTTTTTTTATCAGTTCACCTTCAGATCGCTTGTTGAAGACCTCTGAAGGCGTTTCCGCAGGGAAGCTATGCCAGAAATAATGAGTGAGTTCCCAGGCTGCTCTGCAGACTCCGACTTAGCACATACTCTCAGGCAAATTGTCTGAGTAACCTAGAACCCCGCAGGTCCTCATCCCTGAGCCCCATGGAGGCTGTCGAAGGTCCTGGCGCTTGTGTAGCTGGTGTGCCTGCCTTGCATGGGACAGCTCCTCAGAGATGGGAGTGCCTGAGTGCCCACCCGGGGGGAGGGCAGCAGCAGGTGCTGCCCCTCAGCTGTCTGTGTGCCTGTCCGGAGGTGAGGTACCTGGGGACAGCAGTGGTAGCTGCTTCTGTTATTGTAGGGAAAGCTTCCAGCAGTGAGTAATTGGAATCATACTTAGTTTATCAATTAGGTAATTATGCTATATTCTCTATACAGAATCTTGTTCATTGAATTACCTTTTATATAGAATCATATATAGTTAGTTACCTGATGATGTCAGGTTTTTAAATGGGGCCGTTAAGCTCGTACAGTGGCTTAGGTGTGAAACTTCAGCAGTCATTTCTACCCTTCATTTTTCTTTAACCATATTCTTTTGAATCTGTATTTTAAAAAATGGCTTAGAACGCTTATCTCAGACTAACATCTGCATGTTAGGTAGAATAGTTTCAAAATAACACAGCCTCTCTCTCCCCTTTCCATCTTGAGTTCCATCACGTTCTTCCTGTCTTTAAAATGTGCTTGCGAAAACAGGGAGAAATGTGAACACTTGCCAGGGAATCCCCACAGGAAGAAGGAACCACTCTCAGGCTGAAATGATTGAAGAGAACCGAGGTGATGCTCATGACTGGAATACAGGAGGAGCTGTGTCAGTGGAAGGTCAGATTGGAGGTGACTGAGGAGGAAAAAAGTGGGAGGACCGAATATCTGGTTTTATTTCTCTTTAACTCTTTTTGTTCCTTTGCTTTCAGTTTTATAGCTCAGTGTCATGCTTTGTGACTTAGAGGAAGTGATTGAACTTCATGGATCTTAGCAACTGAGTATTGATGTTTGCCTCCATTTAAACTTTTTTTTTTTTAATCCTAAATTTTAGTTTCTTTTCATTCACTGCCTCGGGTAAAATAAATAAATAAATGCATTCCATTCCCTTTTGATCTTCATTTCAGGTTATTCAAAATGTATAGCTGACAGCCTTCAAAGGAATAATGCAGGCATCGGATGTTTTATTCAGTGTATTGCTGCTCTGCCCTTCGGTGCAGCTATTCAGATTGCTGCAGAAGGGCCTGAAAGGTTGTCATGGATTTTGCCAGCAGTAGATGACAAGCGGTAATATATATATGGCGAATGTTCTAGATTTATTGGAAATGACTGTTGTAGCCTCTATTTCATGGAAGTGTGTTTGTTTCCCGTGTACTGCTCAAAGTTCACTCTAAATTCTGGAGTCAGAGAGATTCAGGTCTTACCTCCCATATTATGTGTGGAATAGAACTAATTTCAAATGCCATTGCAAGTGGGAAACACATAAAAGCACAGAGTAACTTTTTAAACAGATTGTTTTTAATAATTCTGTGCCACTGGGACAAATGACGTTCCTTTTTTATGCCCTCTCCCTTTAAGATGTCCACTTTCTCCTGCACTGGCCGCAGTGAAGTCTTTCGAAGATCATTACCTTAGTGCCCCCTAATGAAATGTAAATACAATGAATGGTTACAGCCTGATTATGGGCCCAGTATTTACGAGGCTCCTGGTAACTTGCTGCATAAATTTAAGTATGTGAATAAATTCTCTTAGGGACAGTCAGTGTGAGAGTATTTTATTTTTCTTTCCTATGTTTTATGATGTACTAATTCTTTTCACCTCAGAATTCTTTATTGTTGTTTCTGCCTTAGAAGAAGTAGGACCCTAAAAAAATGGATATTTTTTTTCTCTGGATGACTTTTATGGTCCCTGTAGGGTTTGGATAGACCTCAGTTTCAGCCTGGTCCTGACCTGACAAAGGCACATTCAAATAAAGGAACATAGCTTTTCTTTTTAATTCATATACCGTATCCATCTCCACACAAAGAAATGTGTGAATGTCTCTCGCTTCTGCCTTTTCACATAAAGCACATGAGCTTTCAGTCTGTACTTTTACAGAAATCACAGGGGAAAGGGTTCACACTCTTCTCTGATTACTTAGGGATTTCAGGTATTTTAAGTTTTCTACTTTGCCATCTAGAGATTAGAAGCTAACCTCCCACTCACTTTACTCTCAATACCACTTCTCACTGCAGTCTTTTCTGTCTAGAAGAATTATTATAGTGAAATTTCCACAGGACAGTCTCTTCTCTGCTGTAATCCTTGCCCATCCTGCAAGGCCTTTTCTATGGCAGGCGACCACATAGTCCGTAAAGCTGGTACCATCCAAGCTCGGGCCCCACAGGAAAGTTGGATTTTAACATAGATTTGAGATTGTGGGTACATTTCAGGTCTTAGTGGTGGATCTTAGGAATTCCATTCTTTTAGAGGCAGCAGCCTGTGATGTAAGGAGGCAGTTGGGGATTGCGATTGGTGAAGATACATTGACACTTATTTAATTATCTCGTACTATTTGGCAACTTTTACAAAAAAAAATTTCTCTCCCCTGCAAGCTACAAAGGAAAATGGAGTATTTAGATGATGAGTTTCTCAACAAAGTGACATCCCTCTTATCCACAGGGCAGGTGTCACAAGTCCCAACCATCCTGAGTACCACATTTCTAAAGAAGAGGTGCAGTAATGAAGGGGACTGGTGGCTTATAGGACTTAAACCTACTCAGAGGCTGCGTTCCCAGGCTGGCTGAGCAGACAGAGAAGGAATGGTGAAGATGGGAACCCATGTCATTTTCTGAATTGGATTAGTTGTCACAGAGCCGAAGACTGCGTTCTGTTAGAATGTGGGCATGGGAAGACAGATGTAGAATCTGATTCCAAGTTTAGGTTATTGGGAAAGGGATGAGGTGTGACTGGTCTTCACGTATAAACTGTGTTATGTCATCAGGGGTGCTTCTTGAGCCGTCCTCTGCCGTTTGGCACGATGACAGAATCATCACAATTTGTGGCTTTACACTTCTCCTTTCCCACCTCTTGGCACCCAAAGCCTTTTTGCAGCCTCTGCCTGTCTCCTCTGCTGGTCCAGGGCCAATCACCTCACCTCAGCCTCTCTCTCTCCAGCTAGCTCTCAGCTTTCCTCCAAAGCAGTCTCCAAGCTCCATGGCTCTTACTGCCGCTCTGAGATGACGCCGTCTGTACCACTGGTTTGGATGGACTTGAGTAAAACATGGCACACTGGACTTCTCAAGATAGTCCGGAGTGATTCCAATTTCTCTAAAGAATGGTAATTAAGTCTTCTAGAAACAATCTCCCAGCTGAATCTGATGACTGTACTTCTAGTGACCTTTAACTATTGCTTCTTTGCTTTGTCAGGTATTAGTTGAATGCCTCCTATGTGTGAACAGCATATGAAATAAGCATTTAGTATAAAGTGGTGAACAGAAAGGCATGACCCCTGCCCTCATGGGTTTATATTTACATATATTTAAAACTTATCCTGATTGTGATAGATGCTCCAAAGGAAAAGAGCAGAATGTCCTAGGTGAGGATAACTGTGGGTCTAATCTAGATCGGGAAGTCAGGGGAGATCTCTTTGAACAAGTGATGTTTAAGTTGAGGTCAATATTTTAATTGAGTAAAGTTGAAGAAAGTCATTTTTGTCTTAGATAAATTTGAGTAGTTCTGTTTCATCATAGAGTTCTTACAACAGTTGAAATCATAGATCCTTTATACATATTTAATCTTACAGTGCTAACTAATAATAAACATTAGATGTTACCAAAAAACATAAACAAATAGAATAATTCAAAATGTATAAAATGTTTATAAATAATAATCCATATTAAGGAGAAGACTATTGGGGACAAACAGTAAATAGTGTGGTAAAATGGTTGAATGTGGAAATAATGAGTGCTAGGAACAAATATACTATTAGAAATTGAAGATAATTACTTATTTTGAAAAAAGGAAAGTTCTGCATTCACTCAAGAGATTTGAGTAACTACGATGTGTCAGAGTGTTGACTCGGAGATCTGATGCTCTGTCAACCTCCCCAGGTGTACGAGCTAGCTCAGAAACAAATGATGTCCTTCAATAATCCTAAAAAATGAAAACCTTCTGTATCCTGGTCTAAGAGGCACCTACTTTTGGGTAGCGTGCAGGTGTTTTAACAGAATGTTATCAACATGAGGTCAAGAAAATAAAAATAAAGTTAATTAGGATTTGAATGGATCTATATTGAATGTTATATGCTGTAAATGTAGACTATATCTTCCCACCACACTTCACAATACTTAAGGAACTTTCATCCAATCGATCCTTTATTAAGCTACAGAAAGCAATCTCAATAAATTATCCAGAGCCTACTATTAAATGTTCTCCTGTCTTCCTCGCTGGGTGACCTTGGACAAGTTAATTACTTCTCTGCCTCCTTTCCTCATTTGTAAAACGGGGTAAGAACGCCTGTAGATAGAAACACGTGAAATTGACACAAATGCTAAATGTTAGATATTTATAGTATAATCCTAGAAATCAACAATGTTTTTCAGAAGCTTTGGAAATAATGTTCTAAATAAAATTTGACTAAAAGAAAAATGTAAAAATCATAATTGGAAATTCTTTAGAAGATAATAATAGTTATTCAGAATATTATACATTAAAAAATTCAAGTTCTGCTCAGGAGAGTATCAATAGTTTGAAATGTGTTTTTCAACATTTTTCTATGGAATGCATTTTGTATTTTCTCCATGTATATAACTCAGCAATCACTTGATATTCTTGCAAAATTCATTGATCTTTAGATTTTATAAAATGCTTATTTCAGTAATTCCTAGTGTTTCTGAGAAGGTGCTGTATTTGCATTGAAAGATTGTGTTTTTCAATGGAAAAGATGGCAGCTGGTGAGAAGGATTTTCAGATTACCAGACAGTGATACTTGTGTTTCAGATTGCATTCTCTTTTTGGTTTTCATCTTTGGATTCATGATACCATGCTGGCCAGCTGATTTGTACTTGGGGGACAGCTCTTACAAGCTACACACTCTTTAAAACAAAACAAAACAAAAAAAACTTTAACAAATACACATTGATCAAGATGGAAAATATCACATTAACAGCATGTGACTCTCTGTGTTGCTTGGCTAATTGATGTAGACAAGTGTGAGCCCCATTTTCTCTTTTGCTCACACAGAATGCTTTAAGTCTGAGCAGATAGTGTGACCACAAAGCCAGCGTTACTCTTTCCGGTCTTTAATTTCACCTCTTCTATTGTCCAACAGAGCTTCGATTATCCGGATGAAAATCAATGTAAAGACTGTTGTTAAGGAAAACAAGTTTGGGTCAATGTGTCCCTCCTTCCCTCCCTTCCAACTCCCAGAATAGAGCCAATGAAACCTTTCCCGTAAAATTCTGTTTTTAAGCCAAGAAAACATTTTATAACAAAACTAGGAAATACTGATTTTCTCTGTTATTTCCAGCATGGTGCACATAATAGGTATTCAGTAAATGTTTGCTGGAGGAATGATAGTTATCAAACATTCAATATAAAGAAATAGCATTTGTATTTCCATTGCTCTGCTAGCCTCCACTGCATGCATTGCACCTAGTCATGTAATTCTGATGTTTTTGTTACCATGACTTCGAACAGCAGAACAACACACACATATGGGTCATCTGCTAAGGGCTATCAGCTCATCGTAGCATTTCATAACAACTGAAGGATATGCTTGACTTGCAATTATAAAAGATATGTTCAGGGCAGAAATTTCAAAAAGTTGAGCGTTTTTAAGACCATAGATCTTTAGTGATGATGAAAACTTTTGTGCCTCTTCTTATCACATTGTCTGGCCCAGGTTTCAGAACCTGTGTTCACAAATGTTGATGACGTTTCCCTAAAATCGCTTAACTATTGCATATGGCCCTTTGTGTTTAAAATTCATTGGTGATCATCTGAGTTTTTCCTTCTTTCTTTTGATTGTTTTAAATTTACCATTCTCCTCCTCGTATTTAAAAAAGTAAGATTTTTCTTTCATTTGTCCATCTTCACATTACCTCTTTTAGGTCTCTGTTTGGCATCTATTATTTATAAAAACTTCACAGAGTTTCAGCTGTGGAAAATGCCTTAGTTGTGTAAATTCACAATGAGAAAATTTAAAAAAAATTTAAAATCAGACATCATGAGGGTAACCTGTAAAGAGAGCTTTTCTCTAATGAGGAACTCTGCGTGTGTGGGCTGAGCTCCTGAAAGAAGATGGTGGGGCTGATAAGGGGTCAGGCCACATGTAATTAAGCACTTAACAAAAATAGAAGATACCAAGGACACTGCTGTGTATCCTGTACCCATGATGATCTATCCAGACAGGAAGTAACTGTGGGGCCGAGCGTGGAGACAAGCGGTCTTCCATCAGTTACCACCCTGGGAAAGTGCTTCGTAGTTTGTGAAGCTTCTTACAAGCCCTGTGTCATTTACTCTAATATTTCTGTTTATTGGCCATTTTTGACAGTTTACCAGCCCCTCAAAAAGAGTTTACTAGCTTTTCTTTGGGTTATGTATCCAGAGTGCATTTGGCTTTACACAATATGTTTTCCAAAATGCTATTGAAAATCAGTTTTTGGTGTGAATTAAATATGTAGAAAATATTACCTAGAAAAGTGCTCCTGAAATCATTTTGTAGAGTAATTCAGTGTTTATATTTTGTGACCTGGAAAAATATACTGTACTTTAGTAAAAAGAACAAAGTATTTTGGGTGAGAAAATCTGATTTAAAATCCTGGCTCAGTCACTTAATAGCTGTATAATGTTGGGCAAGTGATTAATTACTTTGCTCTCAGATAGCTCTGTAAAATTTACCCCTTTACTTTAGCATTCTGTGTTTCCTGAATATTTGGGTTCGTATTTTCCCATGAATTTGTCCTTTTGTTCCATTTTCTGTTTTCTTTGGTTCTGATTTAATTGACTTTTACTTTTTACTTTGCTTCATGTGTTAATTTAACCAGAAGTTATTGAGTAGTGTGTGTGTGTATTCTTACATACTGCCTCAGATACTGCATGGAATAAGGCTGAGTATAAATAACTTTTTAAAAAAGAGATGTGTGTAAGAAAGCTGTAAAACCTCTAAAATAGATTCTATGCTTTTTGTGAGAGATGCAGCTTGAGATTTTTGAGGAATCCCCAGATTCACAAGTTTGAGGAATTTTCCCCATTTGTGTACATTTATATAACCAGCACTTGGGTCAAGAAACAACATTATTTGTGCTTCAGAAGTCCCCTTTATACCTCCTGTCAGTGCCACCCCAACAATGTCCCACCCCTACCACCACTCTCCTGACTTCTAATAGTGTCAGTTGGTTTGGCCTGATTTTGAACTTCAGATAAGTAGAGTCATAGGATAGATACACTTTTTCTTTTCTTTTCTTTTTTAATTGTGAAATATATATAACAAAAGTTACCATGTTTTTAAGTATGCTGTTCTGTGGCATTAAGTACCTTCACACTGTTGTGCAACTGTCACTACCTTACCTCCACAGGACCTTTTCATCTTTCCAAACTGAAATCCCAGACTCATTACACACTCACTCCCCCAGCCCCTGGCAAGCCATCACTCCACTTTCTGTTTCTAGGAATTTGACTATACTAGGCACCTCATAAAAGTGGAGTTAGACACTTCCTTTTGTGGCTGGCTTGTGTCACTTCGAATAATGTCTTCAAGGTTCACCCATATTACTGTGTATGTCAAAATGTTCTTCCCTTTTAAGGCTGAGTAACATTCCACTTCATGTATATATCATATCTGGTTTATCTGTTCATCCATTGATGGACACCTCCACCTTTCTGTTGCAGACTGGTCTGTGTGCTCTCGAGGTCTGCTGCATGGCTGTTTTCTTGGGGTGTCCTTTTACCATCATTACCCTCATCCTGGTAATTCCCTTCACGTCTCTCCCTACACTGCCCTGTCCTTGATCATATGCATTTCTCTTAAATGGCTTACCTCATTGTTAAGGTGAAACATATCCCCTAGTAGTTTCTTCAGAAAAGGTGTACAGGTGGTTAATTTGATACCTTATGTGTCTTAAAATGTCTTTAGCAAACTCTGTAGATGCTGGTGATGAGCCCTCTCTGTTGAGAAGGGTATTACTGTGTTTGAGGGAAGAACAGGAGAGGGCAGGAGACAGGGAGGGGGGAAGGAGTGGAAGATGCTTCTGCCCTGATCTTTACTCGTCATGCCCCTCTAGGAGGCATCCTATCTTAGTCATCTTGCTTCTCCAGTGTCTTGCCTGGAGGAAGCACTTGATCAATGTCCTTCAATGAATGAACACATGTGGACGGCCTCATGTTACCTGCTCTTTGAAGAGTCCTCAGAAGCCGTTAACTGGCTTTTCAAAAAGGCCTGCTTAAAATTTTAATGCTTATTATTAAAGGTGTCACAAAAATCAAGACCTGATTTTTTATCTTCATGGCATATAGAAGATAAAGCTATTCCCTCTTGTAACTTTTTATCCTGTCCTTCCTCCTATTTTGCTAAATGATAAAATCCGTAAGAACCAAACTTACGTAGGCTCCATCATTGCATCCCTCCCCAGTACCATGCATTACATAAATGCTCAAAAAGTTTGCATTTTGTAGTTACATTACTTCACGTCAGACACATGGCCTTCGTTATGGCCATGAAATGAGTCAACCTTGTCCCAGCTTCAGAGATTTTGCAATTGCTGTTCCCTCTGCCTGTATTCTCTTTTCCTGACTCTTCATGAACTGGCTCCTTTTCATCCTGCAAATGAAGCTTGTGCATCACCAAGTCCTCCTGGTCCTAATCTAAAAGCACTGTCTGCTCCCCAAGTCACTGATCATCGTGTCACCTGTGACGGTGCCTGCGCAGTACCTGTCCTTATCAGAAGTGATCTATGTGTCCTTTGTTTCCCCGGCTTAACTGGGCTCCATAGACGAGTCTTTCTGTCTCATCTACTGCTCGCTCTCCCTCTCACACCTAGAACAGGGACTGCTGAATAAAACATTTTGAAAGGAGTGATATCAGCTACTGAGGGAGAGAAAATGCTAATAATGTGGTCTAAGTACTTTTGGGTCATGTGACTTTTAAAAGGGAGCACACACACACCTTTTTGGACATTTTCTTCAACCATGCCCACCTTTTAAGAATATATAAATAATTGAATATCCAGGGAGAGTGATGTGCATTTTCACTCTTGCCTTAGGGTTTTGTATCATTCTTGCGGAAGCCTTGAATCTGGAGAGACAAAAAATGAAAAAATACAGACTGACCTGCTGTCTGTCCCTTGAATTCCGTCTAAGAAGTCAAACCCTTATGTGTAAGTCTCAGCTGCCCTGTGCCTCAGATCCCATACCTGGCTGGATGTGTGAGACGTCCCTTCAGCTGGGGCCTCGGCGCCGCCAGGAGCTTGTTTGACTGTAGCTGGGTTGTCTTGCTTTGCAGATTTCAGTATCTAGGTTGCTGTTCATGTGTGGCATGGAGACCCTGGTAATTAGATCTCTGTGATTTCTAGACACTTCTGGGGCTCTGGCTGTCAAAAGCCATTCCCCCTGAAAACAGGACGGGAGCATGACCTACTCTTAGGTTAGTAATGTTGCTGAGAGAGGTGATATTGGAAGATAAAACAAACAATAAGACTGCTCTTTTGTTTTTTTCCTGAGTGCGATGAAATCAGAACCAGAATGTTTCATGCTGGTTAGTGATGCTGAGGGTCCTGTAGAAATTAGTGCTTGCCTTCACAGCAGGGTTCTTAGAGCAGGACTCCTGATGTGGGATTGGGTGATTCTTTGTCATGAAGGCAGTCGTGGGCACTGCAGGGGGTTCGGCAACGTCCCTGACCTCTGCCCACCAGATGCCCACAGCAGCACCCTCCTCCCAACCAGAAAGGTCCCCAGACACTACCACTCCTGGCTGAGAAGTACTGCCCTAGAGAATACACAAAAGGACCCAGGCTTAAGCCAGCCATGCCCTGGGCTTGTTCAAAGCCCATCTCACACCGTTGCTATGACTGGTGTTCCTTCCCTGTAAGAATAGAAGGCTGCTTGACTTTGGCCTCTGTGCATGTGTTCTCAGTCATTCCAAAGTAGTTTAAACCAATGTCCTCCCCCACCTATGCACCTGCCGTCAAAACATAGCACATTAGAGTAACCTTAGTCTTCTCCTGTGCACGGATGTGTGTGCAGCTAGCCCTTGCTGTGTGCCTTCCAGCCGGCAGGGTCTTTTTGGGTCTTCATGGGGTATCTGAACATGGCCTGATTCTCCAGTTTCTTGAAGGCCACTCTCTGAGGTCACGGTTCTGACACTTAAGTTATCTAACACTGTGTGGATCTCTAATGATAAGAAAAAGGAGAGTGAATCTCTTTGGTTGGTGGTTTCAGCAATATAGGAAGGGGAATTTCATTTTTCAGTAGTCATGTATTGAATACCTGTGGGCCCTTCTTGGCACTGGAGATGCACATGACCCACTTACCTTCTTGGAGCCTCCTCTCTTAGGGGAAGACAGACAATCAGCAAATCAGTACAGAATATGTCAAGTGATGATCAGTACTGAGGAGAAAAATACCTCTGGATGAGAAGGAAACACAAGGTGTGGAGAAAGCTTGCAATTTCCAATAGGCAAGACATTTGGATGTCTCAGGGGAAAGGAGTTCCAGGCAGAGGGAGCAGTAAGTGCAAGGCCGTAGGGTAGGAATGTGCTTTGTGTACAAGAAGAACTGCCAGGAGTGAGGGTGGGAGCTGTCCGGGAGGAAGCCAGGGAGGCCAGGAAGGTGGGTCTGTACCTGTCACACAGAGCTTTGTGGGCATGGTAAGAACTCTTCTTCAGTTTTCTACTGCAGAAAATTTCAAACATGTACTAGACAGAGCAGTTCCCATGAGCCCCCATCTACCCATCACCTGGGTTTAATAAATAGTAACTCATGGGCAGTTTTCTTTTATATATATTATGTCTTAATCTCCCTCTCCAGATTAATCTGAAGAAAAGCCTAGACATTTTATTTTATCTATGAATATTTTGGGGAGTGTCTCTAGAAGATAAGGAATTAAAAATGATCCTGATCCCAACTTGATACTTAAAAACAGCTGATTAGCATTAACAAATACCCTGTGTGTGTGTGTGTACGCGTGTGTGTGTGTACGCGCGTGTGTGTGTACGCACGTACGTGTGTGTACGCACGCGTGTGTGTGGTGTGTCATGCTGATTATTGTCTGAATGCTTATGTGTTTGACACCAAGACCCCAAAAAAGGTTTATATGTTGCGATTAGTTGATAAGTCTCAAGTCTTTTTTAATGTTTAGGTTCCCTTTCCATCGTTTTTCCCCCTCCTCCTTTGAAAATGTTTAAGAAACTAGATCATTTGTTCTGGCTTTCACAGTCTAGCTTTTGCTGATCATGTCTCTGTGATATTAACATGTTCCTTTGTCACTACTATAGGATGATATTTTGATGTAGAGGTTGGTTGTATCCAGAGGTGATATGGCTTTTTTGGTAAAACCACTTCCTATGCTTTGCATCAAGAATAATACAGGGCCCGGTTGTCTCTGTGATGTCAGCAGTCCTTGTTGCTTATGGCCTAGATCTACTGATTGGTGTTGGGTTTGAAAAAATGGTGATCATCTAATTTTGTCATTCGTTCTTTATTTACTACTTTGAATACTTCCATGAAAAGAATCATTTCCCATCTATGAGGTAGAATTCATAGAGAAATCAGGATAAGAGCTTGATTTTTTTTTTCCCTTTACCAGTTTTCAGAATGAATGGGGTAGTTTTCTGGCATCCTCAAAGGTGGCCCTGGCTGGCTGGCTGGTTTCCTTCCTTTCCCCCTCTTTCCTTATCTTCTTGAACTCATGACTTTAAATTCCCATCTATTTTAATACGTTGCCATTATCACTCTTACTGATGCTCAATTATCCCATTTTTTGGCCAAATTTGCTAGGTTTTTGGCTTTTACTTGGAGTAAGGGGGAAACTATTGGAGGATTTTGAACAGAGGAGTGATATATTTTGGAACAGATTCTTTGAGAGTTCATGTGGCCAAAAAGGGTAGGAGGGTAGCAGGGAGGAAGTAGAGGGCCTAGTTAGCAGGAGACTACAGTGATCTAGCCTAGACACAGTCTATCTTGGATCACGTGGTTCAGGTGGAAAGAATGGGGCGATTCTGGATAGTATGCATTGCAAAGGAGCTAATTTGCATGGGGGAGGGGAGGATGGGGAACAAAGTTGATCTTGCTTCCTCTGTATTCCATTATATCTTTATTATTTCTTATTGTTATGCTTTTATACTAATTACAGTTCCTTGTTTACATTTCTGTCTGCTTTCCTATGGGGACTAACCAATGACTGTATTCCCAGCGGGAGTGGGTTTATTGCCCCTAAAAAGGAGCAGGGTTGGTTAGTTGTGTCAGCTCACACAAAAGGGGAAGTAACATTAACAAATGTCTCAGAGCAAGTTGGCAGGCAGGTTGCAGAGAGGGGTTCCAGGAAGGTCATCTGAATTTCCTCTCACCCTCATGCAGCTTTGTAGGTTTAGAAATAGGTGACCCTCTAGATGAGTGCAGAGCTGAGGGCGATGTTGTGAAAGTGAAAAAAGATAGGACAGAAGCAGCCCAGAGCCTTGGCACAGGCTTGGTGAAGTGGGAAGCAGGCTGGACTTCAGCATCCTAGTGTAGGGCGCAACCAGAACAACTGCACACTTCATCCCTGTACGTGACGGTCCCTGGGACAGGAGTAAACACCAGAATCTAATTCCAGCACCACCACCAACTGTGCGCCCGTAGCTTTGTCATCTGTGAAAAGGTGTAGTTTGACTTCACGGCCTTTTAAAAGTAACCATTTGAACACAATTGTTTCACCGCAGCTTGGCTGTGTGTATGTAGCCTTGCAGCGCTTGAAAATGAAGAATCTTGCTAAAATAAAATGTGGGTCTGTTCTAGTACTTCTTCTCAACCAACCAACAGTGGCCAGATTTTAAAACATTTTAAAATGCATTACAGGAAGTGAGTCAGATACGTTCTTTGTCCGTGACAATGGAAGCATACTTAGTCCCAAGTTATGAATACTGTGAAAACCTGTCCATTAAGTAAATGCGGGATGAACTCTCAGGCTTCCAGAATATATGTTCTCCCTTTCCTTCCTTATTCACGTGTGCTTACTTATGTGAAGTATGTAGCCCTGCGATGTTCTTAAAAGTCAGCTTAAACATACAAGCGCCTGCCTCTTGTGCTTGCAGTTGGTATTTTCCCATTGCAGGGTTCTGCCTGTTCACACAAGTCTCTGCCTCACAACAGAGTTCAACTTCCCCCCAATTAAGGCAGTTAGTTTATTCCTCTTTCTGATGATTGCCATATATAGAAAAAAAATCTAATTATTTTCATTGGGTACCATTCCCTGAGCCCTTCTTGTGGAACATGACTAATTTTGTTAACTCCACCAAGGACAGGATAAGCTCAGCTTCCTCAGGGTGGCCAAATTCTTCTCAGGAGCATCCCTGGGAGGTGGGGAATAGTTGAGGTTTGCTGAGATCAACTCTTTTACAAGTATGATGCCATTGCTCTGTTATTTTTCTTTCCAGTCTGCGTGGTGAAAAGGACTTTTCATTTCACTGAGGTGAAAACTGGGTCTGTGAGTGGAGCGACTTTCTTTCAAAAAAAAAAAAAATCAGAAACCCAATTACTTGATATGCAGAGCCGAAAGCCTCATTCCCTTAACGAAATCAGTGCAGTGTGCACTGCCGTTAACCTGAGGAGTGCGGCTGGCATCTCCGGGTTCCGGCGAGAGGTGGAAGGACCCAAACTTGCAGGATCCCCCTCCCCCTCGAGAGGTTGTTAGTCCAGCCCTTTATAGAGGTTCCTTTTCGGCTCTGTGTCATCGCCGGGACGCTGGCAGGGACTATGTGTCATGGTTACAATAGAGTGTGGTGACATATAACAACCATGAAAGCCCAGCGGGAAAGGCTGCAGATTCCGGGGCTGACCTTGGAGTAAGTATTGTCTCTCTTTAATATTTTAATGCTTTCTGCATGGCACTCGCGTCCCTGCCACCAATAGCTATTTAGCATTTGTTTGTACTGACAGCCTCAGAGCACTGCAGTGTGAGGTGGAAGGAACCTGCCTTAAATGTATGGCATTTGGTTTCGGCTAATGTGGAAACCCAGACCCAGCCTTTTTGCATTGCAGTCAGAGGAAAAGCACTGCTGCATATTTAAAGTTCCTAAACCTCAGTGCTGGAAACAGCTTAACAGCTCATTGTGAAAGAATGTATCAGCAGGCCGTGCTGTGTCTCTCTTTTCCTCCCTCTCTCTTACTGTTTGTTTATCCCCATGCCGTCTTTTTCTAAAGAAGGGCCTCTGTCTGCATTGAACAACAGAAGACATTACAGTGGAGAAGAGTGCAAGAGAAGGGTTATCTGTGACACTCATTAGATGTGGTCCATGTTTTATCTGTGCAACCGAATATTAATGAACTGTGGTACATTTTGCATCCTCTCTGCAGAGTCTCCAACTACCGCATGCAGTGTGTTTACCTAGTTGAGCTCTGTGTTTGCTTTGCTGTGTTTCTCTCTCTCTCTCTCTTTTTAACCCATTAAAGCATCTGACTGCCCTGGGATTTGATGGAGCCACGTCAAATGCCCACATCTAATTTGTGGCGCAGAAGTTGAACATCTGTGATGCAGGAAGTGTCAGCAAATTTTTATTTTAAATCTGGTAGTCAGAGATGCAGAAGCTCTGAGTTAGTCTGTGCTGGCACACTTAAAATGATAAACAGTGAAATAGAAATCTTGTAGAAAAAGAGAAGTCTGCCTTCTAACTTGCAATACAGATAGAAAATTACATTTTTGTTGAAATCTGGGCAATCCCAGTCATCTTATACTGGACTTCTTCCAGGAGGAGACTGCAGGTGAGACCTGTGCCTGGTTCCAAGCAGTAACTCTTCCTTTTGAATCCTGTAGATGCGTCATATACAAGGGAAACTGTTTTCTCAATTAATAGATGAAAGAAAAGAAAAAAAAAAGTACATTTGTGAAGTGATTTGAGTACTTTCCTAATCAGTTCTTGCTTTAAAATTATACAGTGAATTTTTACTAACAGGTGCTCAGCTGCAAAAAGTTGGAGGGCTCCTACAACCTTCTTGCTAGATGTGGCTTTTCATGTAATAGAGATACAAAGAGTGCATACCCACTGCCTTCTGTGTTGCCCGCTCTCCACCCTGACGTTCAGCCCTCCTCATCTGTGTGAAATATTTGGGTGGCATGCACTCATCTTTCTACTTAGCTGTCCTCCCTCTTACATTCTGGAAACACACAGCTCAGATGCCTGTGGCTGTGTTCCAGGCCCAGGAACGACAGCTTTAACCCCCCGCTTCGCTTTTGCCACTGCTTCTGGTTGTGCTGCTCCCTGGTTGTTGTCTTTGGACTTGGCGTTTATCATTTCACATCACACCTCTGCTTTCTTTCTTTTTTGGTATCTTGACCACATTAACAGGAGATACATCAAAGTTACTTTTTAAAATACAGACTCAGTTGTATCCATTGTTCCCTGTATAATTCCAGAGACTGGGGTATGCCACAAATCTTATGACTTTGCCAGCGATGACGTAGGACATATGAGTCAGCCCAGCACAGGGGGTTCCCCAGGATTTTGTTTTGGTCTCAGACCACACCCCCTCGATCTGGCCTCTACCCTGATAAATGTTACTGTGCATCTAAAAACAGCTCACTCCTCTACCTGAGGAGTCTGAGACAGTAGAATAGAGGACCACCCTTCAATGTCATTGTAGTGTTAGCGTGAAATTCACTTTGAATGTTTTGTTCACCTTGAAAAATAAAACCACTCTTAGGTAGGTAATTAATTTTACATTCATTTGAGAAAGCTAATTCTGCAGTCTGAGTAAATTCAGTTTCTTACCACTGCAGAGAACTGTTAAAATAGAAAGTCTTATCATTGATTTTATTAAGAGCAGTTTTAATATATGTAATTTTATTTATTTGGGGAACCTTATAACAGACCAACTACTCAGAACAGCTTTGAATGTTCTCTCATGAGACATTGCTGTTTTTCTTTCAGGAGAGTTAATTTCATAGGTACTGCAGCATGGACTATTACACTAGCGTATTTTATACTCTGTAGATGCAATTCAGAATTTTCCATCTGATTTATGAATAACATGAGGCAGTTTCTGATTCCTGTTTCAGAAATTGAAATCCTGGATGTGAGACACTAAATATATAAGTATTTTAGAAATGAATGGATTATTAATTAATCCAAAAATTTCTGACATATAAATGGCCGATGCTTGGCTTTCTGATTTCTGAGAAATTGGATTTTTTTCCTCCTTTTTTCAATTTAATATAGAATTAGGTTCATAGGCACTTCATAGCACACATGTTAACGTGTCTCAGCTTGGAGGCGTGGAGTTGCTTCAGTGTCTTTGCATGCCTGTTTTAGGACCAGAAGGAACAGGTAAGACTGTACTTAGATTAAATGATGGCTGTATCTGTGGACGTTCATGAGAGCTTTCCAATGAGCTGCTAAGTTAGACTCCAGTATGTTTAAAAGCAGCAGCTTTTGACTGTGCTCTGAATGTATAAGGAAAACAATCCGTCAGTTTACCAAGTACTGGCAACAGACCAGAGAATGGTTTTAGAAGATATAAAATGTTACTCTGTTAAGTCAATTGGAACATTTTGAACAGTAACATTTTGGTTTAAAACAAATAGAGCCAAGTCTCAATTATCCACCTAATGGGGAAAAAGGATGGCATTAAAATGCTCAAATCTGATTTTAGTTACTGTTGCCACTTCTCTGTTCAGTGAAGGGCACAACCAGCTTGAATTAGCCAAAATGTAACTCAGTTCCATGACACCTTTCTCTTGGGTAGGAAAATGTGGTACAATGTAGAGTCATGGTCCAAAGGAGAGGCAGAAGAATGTTCTTTTAAAAACTCAATAAAATGTAGCAGGAGTTTCCAGCACTCAATTCAACCTAAGAATTGGTACCAGAATACCTAGCTAATTCTTACTTTGATTTTGCCAGGTGAAAATAATTGGGAATTGACTAGTATTAACTTCATACTTAGATAGATTAGATCTATTGGCAAAATTGTTATAAGATATCTGATAAATTTAAGTTTCACTTCCTCCCTAAAAGAGAAGAGCCATGAAGCCAAAAGTAAAGGAGTTAAAGAGACTGTAAGATCACCCCATGCTGAATATTTGAGAGTTGGCTGGTGAATACCCTTGGTGGTTTGGATGGGTTGGTGAGAATAGAAATTATAATGGCCCGTTACAGATGAATTTGAAAAAACCTCTTTGGAGAGGAAAATACTTTATAGCCATATATGAGAAATTTTGTAGTTACTTATTACAAATATCAACATAAGAACACTTTTTACCATTGCCCCCTGAGAATTAGAGAACATGTTGGCTACTTTTCACTGCAAAGTGCTTAAAAATGCATCTTCCTTTATGGAAATGTTTGTTGGCTTTGCTTTTAAAAAGCTGCAGTATTTAACTTCAATTTTCATTTCTGTGGTCTGATAGCTCTTCTATAGATTTACCATTGCTTCTGAATCAGAAATAGAATATACTCAATGTTAAAAAAAAAAAAAAAAACAGTGGATTTTCTTTGCAAACATCGCATGTCGAACATATCTGCCAAGTTGTTTTGTGACAAAGGAAAGGCACAAATAAAAATGGCAGCAGTGGTTTTGAGAATGTAAATTTCAGCAGGAAGCATTGTGCTTGTTCTCCGTTTGAGAGCCAGAAAGGGGCACGTGATTAGATGATTACCTAGTGGTCCTGATAAGCGAGCTGTGATGGTTCTGGCCTAGAGGGAACAGAGTCCTTTCAATGAGCTGTAGTGTTTATACTGCCATCATTTCTCCCACTTGGAATGACATTATTTTAACTTTCAGTCTCACTCCAAGGAGCCTGAGTCCAACCCCATCCAGCCCAGGCAGTCCCTGTAGTCCTCTCTTCGCTTTTCACTTCTGGAGGT
This sequence comes from Camelus bactrianus, assembly GCF_048773025.1. Lineage (NCBI taxonomy): Eukaryota > Metazoa > Chordata > Mammalia > Artiodactyla > Camelidae > Camelus > Camelus bactrianus. The sequence continues at coordinate 46,405,841 of NC_133541.1, forward strand.
AAGCGCGCTCCAGTGCCTGCCCGGGGCTGCTTTGCCTTCAGATCCTAGCACGACTGTGTGAATGCTTTGGACTGCACTACGCAGTGAACAGTTTTTCCTTAACTGTTGTCTTAGCGTTAACATATGCAGCGAGGAAGCTGGTTGTGCTTGATCAGGCTGAGAAAATGTACTGTGCTTATGCCATAGAGCATATCTTACTCAATTCACCTAGTGGCCAGTGATTAGTTGTTTGCTGGACTCCTGTGTGTGTATTACTGTTTTTCATATGGCTTTCCTCAGGAAATGGTCTGCACTGAATTCCACGCGTTTTGATCAATCGCTTATGATAGATACAGTTTCTTTCAGTTTCTGGAAAGCATTTTCTAATATATGTTAGAGTAGCATATCTGTGGCCACAAGTAATTTCCTATTCTGTTATTTACAGGAAAAAGTACTTAAATTGTCTAAAAGGAGTAGTACTTTTTAATCTTTTTTAAGAATTCCCAGTTACATACCCTATCCTCTCACTCACAGGCTGATAGAAATTCATTCTTCTCTATTCTATAGAGAAATATCTTCAAGGAACTCGAATTGCATTTTAGCCCAGTTTGTTACAAGAATAGATGATAGAAAATACTGTTAGCATTGTACGTGTGGTATGTATGTTCTATTAAGATTTTCATGAATTCAGTATCTAGAGTAGAGGCGTTGATATGGAGAGAGTCCCCAGCTTCTCTCCGCCCTTTGTTAATCCTAAGGGACAAAATGAAGCAAACTCTCAGTTGACAGAAAGAGTGACTTAAATTATTTTTTATCAATGAATACTTTTAACTTTATATATGCAGATGAATGAAAAATTTGCCACTCATGGCTAGTTGCATAAAAACACTAACATAGAAGCTTTCTGCTTACGTGGTATCAGTGGGACAATTTAACAAATGTGTTTCTCTCATTTTTCTAAAATAAGACTGAACTAAAATCTGCAAAGAAGAATTGACTGGGGAAATGAATTAGTGACTTTGAACTTTGGTTCTACTCTTCTGCTGATAGGATTATACTTTTTCTTGTAAAAGTGACTTTCAACATGGAAGTTCCATGTAATAGCTTTTATAAGGCATCCCCTGAATATAATAGATCCTAAAGCACAGAAATAGTTTTCTGACAATCGAGAGAATTCCATTGCTCTTGTAATTTGTCTATTTTTGGTGATTCAGCCGCAAGTAATTGGAATGCCTTCTGAACTTTCTTCTTCAGTGTAACGTGCCTTTATTAAATGCTCACATTTCCTTTTCTCTTTCCTTCCTAAAGACAATAGGCTATTCAAAATGAAGGTGCTATCTATCAATAGTGGAGGAGAATACTCAGACTAAGTGCTGTGTGGTAGTGCAGAGGCGGGTGAGGTTCTGAAAAGTGTTTTTGGAGAGAGATTTTTAGGGAGCTGGTGATATTTGAGCTGGACCTTAAAAATTTTGGAGGTTTCAATGGGGAGAGATGGTGGTGAAGGACAAAACAAGACAAAGAAAAACCAAGGCAAGGAGGTGAAAAAGTGTGGCACATTGTAGAAATGGTGTGTTAGCTAGAACATCGTGTGGGCGAAGTAGAAGAAAAGCTTGGACTTGCACAGAGGTTGATACGGACTTAAAAATTAATTTGGAAAACAAAACAAAACAATTAATTTGGGACTGTGCTATGTAGGGCCTTGAATACTGAGCTAAGATGTTTGACTTTCATTTTGTAAGCATTGCACAGTATTGGAAGACTTTTTTGCATAAGGAAATGACCAATCCAAGCTCAGACTGAGAAAAGTTACCTTCACTAATCTGTTCATTAAGAATAGGTAGAATTTTAGGTAGAAACTCTAATGAGGATGCTGGTGCAATATTTCACGAATAACAGGTCCTGGATTAGGACAATTGCAGTGAATTAAATTAACATTTGCAAAGTACTTTATAGTTGACGGAATGCTTTTGTATACACTGTTTCATTCAATTTAATCCACCTGACACTAGGCAGGAAGGAGTATTGCTTCTGTTTATGGATGAAGATGCTAACACACTTAGGTATTTAAGCAGCTTAACCAGCCTAGGATTCAAAATGAAGTCTCAGATCTTTCCACTGTGACTAACTTAAGACATACACATCGCCATGAGATCATTTATACTGGATTTTAATTGTCTGGTTTAGGTAGACCTGTGACCTCCTTTAGTCATTTTTATTTCCCCAGTGCCTCTCCAATGCCTGGAGTATAGTCAGTCTTTGAGAAATGTTTATGAAAGAATGGAGGAATGAATGAATTGGAAATGGAAGATGTACTGGTTACAGTGCTGCTCACAAATCAGCCACCAAACAAGTATATGTTGGCTCAGATATGATGGTACTGTATTTCTCACTCACTCGCAGACCGAGAGTGTGGAAAGGATCCACTCCACACAGTCATTTAGAGACCCAGGGGGATCTTCAACGCATAGCCTGTAAGGTTGCCCTGGGACATCATTCCAGCTGGTGGAAGAGAGAAAGAGCATGGGAGAGGGTGCCCTGGCAGATGCATCACTTCCACTCATGTCCCATTGCCTAAAATTCAGTATTCCGACTACACCCAAGGACAAGGAAGGCTGGAGAGTACAGCTTCTTTGTGTCCAGGAAGCAGAGGAAATGAGTTTGGTAATAGCAATCTTTGTCACAAAAGTTGATGAAAGAAAGGTGCCCGTAGTAGGTGTCCAGTAGATAGTTTTGAATGGATGATGGACACTGAGATGTCTAGTGTTAATTGAACAGAACCCAAGAGAGCAGAATTGGAGGGCGAGGGAAATTATAGTGAGGATGAGTTTGGTCTTGAACACACTGAGATTTAGGTGGAGAGATCTATTTGGCAGCTTGGAATTGGGTGTCTCTAATAATGTGCCCCCAGATGATGGTCCCATGTGAACTGTAGAGATTCCAAGTAGGTTCATGCTATTACCATACAAAAAAAGCATTTATTGCATCTCTGCAGAGAGTTTGTTTGTTTGTTTGTTTGTTTGTTTGTTTTTCTCTTCTATTGATTGTGATGGATCAGATTTCTTCTTTGTTCCTTTTTTATGAGTGGTGTTTGAAGGTCAGGGGAGAATGATGGTGGTGAACATTAACAGGTGCCTGTGACCTTTTGAGGTGCTGACACACAGTTTCTCAATATGGTGGTGGAAGATTCTGTTCCTTTCTTAGGGAAGCCCTGGGGGCAGGCTGTGCTGAGATGGGAGTTAGTACTTCTTGAAGACTGCCCTGAAATGAGAGATCTGTAGCTTCTGGGGAAGTTCAGCTGCTAAAAGAAACACAAATGCAGTTGGGTATGTCTCAGGAATGAGACCTTGCAGTGCTGCAGGGAGGCCACAGCAAGGCATGTTTTGGCTCAGTATGAGGGGAAGAATTTTCTAAGAAAGCCTTCTGCTTGTAGAATGGGCCACCTCATCAGGCCATTGGTTTCACGCCACCGGAAATCTCTCAGGAAAGCCAAGTTCCCATGTACCTGGAAAGATGTGGAACAGATAATTAGACCACGTTATTCCTGAAGGCTTCTCCATCCCCAAATTCTGATTCTCTTGTCTCACAATAGGCTGGAGAGAGAAAGGCAAAATACAAAATTTATCCAAGAGCTTAAAAAAAAAATGCGCCAAACATCAGTTTATCAACCCCACTGTGATAGAAAAATACTTTAAAAAACCTTGAGTAGAATTGATATATGCCTTCCACTTCCCCATTTGGAGGCAACCATAGCCACTCAGAATTTCCACAATCCCCAGTACTTATTAAACTGACTCCACGTTAGTGGCTGTTCATATAATGATGACATCAGTGCCTCATGAAAAATGTGAATATGACCCAGGCCAGCTCATAATCTGGCCTGTGATTATTAGATAGCAGAATTCCAAAGGGGATTCCCTCGTTTTACATTCTCAGGATCTTTCTTGGCACCGAGCATGCCTGGCCCTCAGTAGGGACCAGTAAGTAGCTGGAGGCTAGGTGCCATTCCCCAGGGACCATGTTTCTGTTGATACAGCGATGTTCTTTTGCATTTTCATTGCATGCCCCCACTTCTGAGAGGATAGCAACCATCAGAGCACTCCCTGCACTCATAGTTTACTTCTTCCAATCCTTTAATTCACCTTCCCATTTGGTTCCTGGAGTCTCAAGGTGGTGGACACGCAGTCAGCTACACAAGAGATATCAGTGGACTGGCTGTTCCACTTCTTTCTTCTCTCTCACAAACCACCCCCCCCCCCTTCATTTTGGCTGTGACTGAAATCACACATGCCACATTGCTGGTGGGCTTGAGTACCAGTTTCAGAGAGGAATACTGCCATTGTGCCACAGATTCCTCAAGGACACTGATTTCTGTCTATTACTTTCCGCAGATGTAACCACAGAGCCCCAGATAGTGCCTGGCACGCGTGGTAGAGGCTCCATAAATGCGTCCTCATGGACTGAGTGCCGTTCCCTGGAACTCAAGCCTGTTGAGGGGTCTTTACCTGTGCTCACAGCGTGCCACGCTCGTCCACGGTCTGTGTGCTCCGAGAACCGTGCTGACACTTTAAGAGGGAGGGCGGTGCATTTTGATTCTTCCATAAATATTAAATTAGAACCTTCAAGATGTAAAAACTGACCAGGCATTAATTATAAATAAAGTGAGGTTCAAGGACAGAGTTGAACCACATTGTTAAAGGTAAACCTCAGAGCATGTTTGAGACTGTGCCTGGCCATGGTGAGGGGCGGAGAAGGTGATGCAGAAGTCATGGCCAATGACACAGGGAAGAGGATAAGCTGTTTAAAGGGAAGGGAGTTAGATTGTAAGCACCATGGGGTGGAAGCCTGTCTGTTTTGCCACTGCCATCTCCCTGGCACCTGCAACAGCGCTTGGTGTATAGCAGATACATCATGAGAGCAGTTAATTGTTGTCATTGAATGGGCTTTGAAGCTACTGGGGACTTTGGGGAGCTGCTTTTGAAAAACCAAAGCCCTTCAGTGAGTCTGTGTTCCCTGATGTGATTGTGATCTAGCCTAGAGCTGGGTCCCTGCTGCCCTTTTCCTACAGGGCTCCTGTTCTCCAGTGTACCACAGACCCCGCCTGGCTGGCTGCCTTCACTCACATTACCTGACAGGCCCTGGAGGAACTGAATTTGGGACCCCGATAGACTAGGAACATGGTGCCTGAGTCTTGGCCACTGCCCCCACTGCATACAAGCTTTGTGACCTGGGGCAAGTCATGAACTTCACAGACCTTCATGGTCTTCACCTACCTCACACACAGCCTAAGAATAAGAGTAATAGCTTACAGGTAATGAATGAGATAAATTTCTGTTAGCAAGAATGGGACCTGTGGTGGTCCTCAGGGTAGTAGGAAGGACAGACAGGCAGATGATACTTCAGCACAGGAGGACACTGGGGACAATGGTCACCTTGTCCAGTTTTGCCAAGAGTGGGCCCATTTGTCCTGTTGCTGCTGGAAAGGTTGCTGGGCACCCACAGCTTCCTGAGTCCCCTCACTTTGCTTGTTGCCATGGTGAGGGGCAGACGTGATCAGCATTTACTAAATACATGGCGGTGTGTTGTGATTTTGTGTCTGCTTTTCCTGGGACACCTGTAAGTGTGGGGAAAATCATCCAACTGGTAAGCCCATCTAATTTCATTTACTTTGTAGGATGAGCAGGACCACTTGTCTTTTTCATTTTCTGTTTTCCCCCCTTCACTTGGTGGAAGCTATTGAGAAGAATCTGAAGAAGCTGGTACCACATGGCAATTTATTCATACTCTAAAGACACCAGTTCCAGTGCTTTGGGGAATGGGATGGTTTAATGAACTGCCTTATGCATCCCCGAGTTTTATTTCTGAATCGTTGTGTAGAACCAGAGCTGTTTAGTGCAGGTGCTCCATGGAGTGGTTCTGCAAAGCAGGGATGGGCACAGTTATGAACACTTTGTTGGTCCTGTGGGTGTGGGCTGGGCAGAGATGGGAAGGTTGGCAGTCTCAGGTGCCTCTGGAGGGGTGGCAGGGAAGGTGTGGACTGACCATTTAGCACTTCTCTTGGCCTTCCCATGGCTTATGCCAGTGCCACCCTCTTGAGGCTTCTGTTGCTTGTAAGAATCCAGAGAAGGGAGAATGAGATGATGTGTCTGTGGGGGATTGGGGACGGGGGTAGACTCATGTGCAGTGATGGGGAAGGATGCATAGTAAACTTACTACAGAAGGTGTTTAGGTACTTTCTTTCGGGTTTTTTCCCTAGAGTTTATTATTTTCTGAACTGATATGATAAACTTAGCTGTTACGAAGTTATTGAGCCTAGGGGATGAGGTCTTGTAAGGTCAGGTAAGTTTATCATATCAGTTCAGAGCCTTCATTCTCACGGGTGTAGGTGCCTACATCACCAGGCACTGGGAGCCTTTCAGGGGTCTTAGTTTTTGTTATGATGATTCTCAGTTTTTTGTTATGTGTTCACTTTTTCATGCTAACTTTGCTATTTGGCTTACTGAGTTGAGTGGGAGGCTAAAATGATTGACTTAAATATTTGCATGTGCAGTGGCTTGGTTTCCAGCGTTCACTGAGACTTTGCTATGTGCCCTACACTCTCCTAAGTGCTTTACGTATGTTAACTCCTGTAGTTCTCACAGTGCCCGTTAGGCAAGAAACACAGTTTCACATTTTACAGATGGGAAAACTGAGGTCCAGAGAAACAAACTTCTCCATCGTGACCATGCATCTCAGTGTGCCCAGGTTCAGTTCAGTTCATGCCTCCTGTCCCAGACTGATTGTTAAAAGTGCCCCCTTTCACTCTCAAAGCCTCCAAATTTGAACAACAAATTTTACCCACTTACCAACATCCAGTAAGAGGCTTGATCTGGCTCAGACTCAAGCCCCCAGAGGAGGAGCCCCCACTGTCATTCTAGGGCATCAAGCTGCACTGTCTACACTTTCCTTCAACACACTTCAGTTTGCAGTCCAGTTAACTTTGCGTTCCGGATCGAATATGCTCTTTACAGGGGAGGTGATTTTTGTTACCATCTGGAGCTCATCTGTTTGGTTCACCGTACAAGTCAATTTTTCAGTCCTCTGTTGGGAGTGTGGTTATGGGACCAGGGAGCATATTTTGAATTGTGGTGCCCTATTTTCTGGGTTTTTTTAGGTTTTATTTTAGACAGAGCCTAAGTGATACACTGAAGGTTAAATTGATTTCATTTGGAAACCAGGCCATGGGCCCCAAAGGCACTGAGAGCTACCACTGCTCTAACCCGAGCGGTCTGTGCCCAGTTCCCTCCACCGGGGCTGGCCTGCTTCTGCTCCGTGCTGACAGCGTCTCCCCATTGGTGTGGTGGTCTCAGGCCCTGTCAGCTCTATTAGAAGGCATGCTTCTAAAGGCCTGTAGAAGGAACCCCACCCCAAGCACAAGGAGCCTAGACACTTCCTTTTTACCACTCGCCATTAAACACTCATTTGGCCCTCATCACTCATGAGTGTTCATTGCAACATTGTCTTTCTGGACCAAATATTGTGACCTGTTTATTTAACCAAATTTTGAATTTTGGTTTTAGAATATATTGAAATTATTCTATGGAACCTTAGCATTTATCTCTCCCTTACTAGATCATCTTGGGATAAATGAAAAAATTACTTTGTGTGTGTGTGTGTGTGTGTGTGTATGGGGGTGAGTTTTGCCCTATGTTCCATTTTGTTACTACATTGCTTTGAGACTAGGAAAAAGACATTTCACACCATTTTGAAAAACTGATTTCCTACACTTAAAATGTGGCTACAGCCATTAACACCCTCCCTGTTGATAAGAGAATGAGGTTGTGATATTCTTTGAAAGCAAAAGATGATGATACAACAAGAAACTCAGAGGTGTCTCAGTCAGAGGAGTGATACCAATGCAGAATTTAAAAAAAAAAAAGAAAATACAAGAAATTCTCAAGTTTCTCCAGCAGTAACATGGGGATAATAATACCTCTTGGAGGTGTTATAAGAATTAATTAGGTAGCGTTTGTGAAAAGTTCCAACATGAGGATTCTGGGGTTTTTTTTATTATTATTATTATTATTATTATTATTATTATTATTATTATTATTATTATTATTATTATTATTTATTATTATTAGCTTCATATTGTTCTTGGAAACCCAGCATTCAAAATGAGCTGCAAAGCCCGACCTTTGTATCAGCAGGATGTTGTGTATTCTAATGGAACATGACAATGGTGAGAAGTTATGAAAACAGGGTAGCTGTATTCATGATCCCAGGTGAAGAGAGATGAGCTCAATTTCATGGGTTCTTAGGCTTTTCTCCTACATTCCCCCTGGCAGCATGCAAGGTGAATTATTACTGGCTCCAGCTAATAAAACAGTATGGGGATACCCCAAAGTGAGAGAACATCTACTTTTCCTGCACCAGTATTGGACTTGTTTTTCTTTTCCTGTTTATGTAAAATACTAACTTGGCTCAGTCTTAAGTCAGAAAGACATATCCCTGGATTTGGTAGCAGCCTCCTAGCTTATCCCCTGCTTCAGTTCAGCCCTTCAGCCCTGCTGGGCTCATTCTCCGTCGCGTACTTGGCATGGTCTTGTATAAGTCGCTCTGCTCAGAGCCCTCCCATCTTCCATGACCCGCCTTCCTGCTGCCTCTCACGCATTTCATTCTGGATGCTTTGGGCTCTGCTTTTTCTTGACCATTCTGGCATGTTCGTGTCATGGCCTTTTGTCTCCTGTTCCTAGAATGTTCTCCCCTTGCGCTTTCCCCTTCTTAAAAAATTCCAAAGCTACCAAAAAAGTTAGAACAGTACAGACAACACCCATGTTCACCTTGATTCATCAGTTGACACTCACCACATTGGCTTTATCTTCCTGCCTCCTTCCCTTTTAGTGTACATACATATTAAAAGTTGTTTTTTTTTTTTTTTTTGCTGAACCATTTGAGAGTAATTTGCAGACATTCAGACATTTCACCCCTAAATACTCCAACATTTATCTCCTGAGAACAAGTACCTTCACTTCATAGCCATAACATCATTATGTCATTATTATACTCCTAGGTTGAACATGATTGCAATATTATCTGATATGCAGTCCATATCAGATTTCTGCAGTTATGCCTCCAAAAGTTCTTTCAAGTTGTATTTTTTAATCCAAAATCCAATTAAAGATGATCTATTCCATTTAGTTGTCATACCTCTTTAGTCTCCTTTAATTTAGAACAGTTCTACTTTTTTTTTTTTTTGGTCTTTTTATAATGTTGACACTCTTAAAAAGTACAGGACAACTGTGTGATTGGCTATCCCACCATCTCAGTTTATCTGATGGCTTCTTCTTCATTAGATTGAGGTTGAGCATGTTTGACAAGAACAGGAGAAGGTGTCTTACCCAGAGCATCACATTGGGAAGCCCCAAATCTAGTGCCTGCCAGACTTTTCCCTTTTGCTTTATTGGGTAAGCTCTGGAGCAACATTCTGAGTTCACATGAGTATCCTTTTCTCAACAAAATTTTGCCTGGTGGTTTTGCATTCTTCGGTGATCTTGCTGGAGTCAGTTGCCATGTTGCTGTTTGTTAAGTGACGGTTTTCTAATTCTACTGTTAGCTGGTATTTTTCAGTTAGAGGAGAAGTCATCCTCCTTCCTCTCCCCCTATTTTGAGGAGTGTCATTATTGATTCATGCATCTTTTTCAATGAATAAAATAGATAACATCTGTTTGGTGCGTGATAATCCGTGACCACCATTCCTGTTTTTGTTGGTCAGGTTGTCCCCAAATTCATTAGTGGGAAGCCTGTCAAGCCGACTCCTGGGTCCTTTTGACCTGGTCCTGTTGGTCTTCGAGCACCTCATCTTCTGACACAACAAGCTGTTCCAGCTGTTGGGAACGGCTGGAGGAGCACTCTTGCTCCTGCTCTCCGGTCACCCGACCTCTCCTTCACTTCCTTACTTACTGTCTGAACTAGGCACCACTGCGACAGAGAGACCATCCCACCCCTCTTGGAGAGCCCCAATAGCCCCTCCCTTACACCTGCTTCCTGAGGTCCCCTTTGATGTGTATCCCCCTCGCTGTGTAAGGTTTGTTTGTTGTTTATTTTGCCCAACTAGCATGAAGCCCTTAAACTGGCAGTGATGTGCCTGTTTTCCTCACTACTGGGTACATAGTATGTCCTCAATAAATACTTGTCGAAGAAAATGACTGAATGCATGTACTCCCCCATTTTGAGCCTTCATCAAACTCTTCCAGATTAGCTGCTGAATTGTCTATTCTTGACACTGAGGTGAATCGGGCTACATGGAGCTCACACGCATTCGTTTAGAGGGAGTTTATTGCTATTTTACTTCCAGTGGTTTTCCTGCCTTTGGATTTCGGTGATGGTGTGGAACGGTTTGCACTAACAGTGCGTCACAAGTGACACTCAGTGCAAGGCGCTTGCAGAGACAGTGGAAGCATCTATGATGCGGTGCCTCTTTCCCCAGCTTCTCTGAACAGAAGCTCTGGCTATTTTAGAAAAAAAAAATGAAACACTTGACACTGCGTTAGAATTTTTACATGGGATCTAATTCTGGGAACTAAAAATTGAGTAGAATAATGGTTTTATTTTCCAAATGAACAAATAATACCTTAAAAGCCTTCATGGGACATGCAGAGTATGAGAGTTGTTCTTATTCTCAAAGAATTTCTGTTCTAGCTGAGAGGAGGTGAATTAAGAAACGAATATGGGGGGAGAGGGTATAGCTCAGTGGTAGAGTGCATACTTAACATGCCTGAGGTCCTGGGTTCAATCCCCAGTACCTCCTCTTAAAAATAAAGATATAAATAAACCTAATAACCCTCCCCCCCAAGAAAAAAAACCTAAATAAATAAATAAATAAATAAAAATCACTGTTAAAATTTAAAAAAAAGATATATGCAAAAAAGAAAGGAAGAAAGAAAGAAACAAATACAGGGCAGGAATTGTACTTTAAACACTTAATGTAGTTGGTGAGTGGATTGGCCTGAATGGTGGCCCCAAAGGTTTCAGATCCTAATCCCTGCAACGAGTAGACTTTATCTTATTTGGAAAAAGAGCCTTTTAGGTTGTGATTAATTTAAGGAGTTTGAGATGAAGAGATTACGCTGGATTATCCCGGTGGGTTGTTAATCCAATCACAATAATCCTTCTGAGAGAGGAAGAGGGAGATTGGACACAGAGAAGCCAGAAGAGGCAGGCGGCAGGCTCTCCCCTGGTGCCTCCTGAGGAAGCACAGCCTGCTGACATCCGGAGTTGGCCTTTGATCTGCTTTTGGACTTTTGGCCTCCAGGATGGTAAGAGAATACCTTTTCCTTGTCTAAAACTACCCGGTTTGTGGTAATCTGTCATAGCAGCCATGGAAACCAAATGAAATGGTAAACTGTGTACTCTCTCACTTTCTTGTGACCCTCAGATGACTCTGTGAGAGCCCTGTGGATGAGCCCCTCTGCTTCCCTTTCACAGAAGGGGGACCACGGCCTGGGGGAGTCATGTGACCTGAACCAGCTTTCCTGATTGTTAGTGCCGTGGTCCTTTCACGCCCAGCACCCCACCTCCTTCTAATACTGCTCATAAAGATGGTTCATGAAAGAGCTAGACCACTGTGGCTGGAGAGGTCAGGGACGGACGTGGGAGAGGTGGTACCCTGAGGGCATCCTTAAAGGATAAAGGTCTTTAAAGGCTGGAAGATGCCCAGCATGTTTCCCACAGCCCAGGGGCCTTATTCCCTCTTGAGGTGCAGTCTGAACCTTCCAGATTTTGGATGTCTTTGAGCATATGTGTGACCATGTGTCTGTATTTACACAGAGGAGAGAATCCCTTGCTGTCTAGTTGATGGTGCCTTTTAGCCACATCTCATGGAATCTTTGCTGCTTCAGTTTCCACGTGTGTGGTGGCTTCCTGACACATTACAGACAGTGCACATGGCTCCAAATAAAAGCCGCAGGATGACCTGCCGTTCTAGCCCTCCAAGGCCTTACCGCTTCCTGCAGAGTGCTTGGCTTGGCTCACTTTTCCTCCCCAGCAGCTGTTGAAAGTCTCCTGTTGCAGACCCGGCTGCAGGCTGCAGACCCATGCTCTAGGCCTCCTGGCCTGCCCTGCTGCTCCTGCCCCTCCCCCAGGGCTGGGGCTTCATGTGCTTGCATTCATTCAACAGCCAATTTGCATCTGAGAGCCTGGTGTGGTGGGGAGATGAGAATAAACAGGGTTCCATCCCTCCACTCAGGGAGCTCTCAGCCGCGTATTGGGAAGAAGCAAGGAAACAGCTTGACTGAAGTGTGACAGCAGTAATAGGGTCATGAGAATCCCATGCTACTTCCTCTGCACAGACGTTAGGAGAATGAAGTCATGTGTTGAACAGAGGGGACTCTGCGGACTTGCTCAGGAACCAGGACGTGGAGGGGAATTCCTAGACCCTGGCATCCAGCAGGGGGGTCTGGACAGTTAGCATCCCCGCTGTGTAGATCTGGATATTTTGTGTGCGACAGTTATAAAGCGCTTGATTTCTCTACCCTTTACCTGTTACCTTTCTGGAATTTAGAGCACTGTCTCGGAGCCTTGGTTATATGAGCTTTCTGTTTAGCTCAATGTGAGATAAAGTCTGGATAAATGAGTGCCCTGTTTATCCTTTTAGTAGCCACTGACCACCATCCTCAACTCATTTGCATCTATATTCTTCTATCAATAATGGGAGTTACAAAGGGAGCTGACTTTCATAGACATGGCACGGGGACCACCAGCAGCCTGAAAGCTTGAAAATCCCCAGGACTGTGTGGCACTGGGTGAGTACGAGGTCAGCGTCAGGAATCTGGTAGAGATGGTCCTCACCTTTGTCATTCTGGGGATCCTTTTTTAATGTCAGGTTTTTTGGTAGAATACCCCACACAACCCCTTAATTGAAGGTATCTCTTGATTAAGAAAAGATGGAAAGCAGCAAATGATTGTGAATTCCAAGACATTTAATATTCTCTAATTTATTGCTCCCAACGGCATCTATAGACATTTGAGAAACATACTAGTGGCTCTGTGTGTGGCTTTGCTTATTGAGACTGTTGGCAGTGTTTGGACTCACAGATTGCTCATAACAGCTTCACAGGCATGAGTCACTGTCCTCCACCTTCATGACCCCTCGGGTTACACCTCAAGGTTACGGTGGCCATTGTCTCGTTCCAAAAGGGAAAAAAGATGATAAGTTACCACAGCTGTTGAAATACGTGGGGTTCCACTTGGTTTTATATCCTCTTGTGAAAACAGAACTGAAAGAGCTTGAGGATGTGTCTCACTGTTTTGTCTGTCAGAGGATTTGAACTCAGCACTCAGAACTCAACGGCTGTCCTGTCTCCGAAGGCATGCCCACTGCCATTCCCCGTTCGGGGGCGCTCCCAGGTGGGTTTTATCCGACCACTGTGTAGGTCACTGTAAAAGCACGCAAATTTTTATACTGCTTGCTTATTCTGAGGCGCTGTGTTATTATACATACAGGTTGAAAGTGTGGTTATGAATGGACATGAGAGAGCATATACTTTGAAATTTCTGCAATCAGTTTAAACTGGTATTAAAGTCAGAAATATTTTTTCTATTTATTTTCCATAAAATGAACTTACCTCTTCTCCTCTTCTGTCCAAAAATGGTGGTTTCTTAAGAGCTTCCAAGGCTGGGTGGCTCTTGGGTGAGTTTTTGGTAATGAGAGTGAGGGTTACTAACAGGAGGCAAGACCTCAGACGCACCCATTCGAGTTCATTCTGTGTTCTAAACTCGGTGCTTAGGAAGTCATCTCAAAACAACTTGTAAGTTGTAGCATGTCAGTCAGTCAGCACATAGAGCCGCCTCTGGCAGTGTGCTCTCCTAATGCCATGAAAGTTACCAGAAGAGGAGGTGTTCTGATTTTCTTGGAACTTAACTTTGGTTTTAAGTAACAATTTAGTTCAGCCTGGACGCCTGAAAAAATAAAATGCAGAGGATGATGTTACAAGGGCCACCTAAGTGGTGCAGCCAGAGGATTTAGGAATTTGGGAGCAGGATTTGAACTGGACCGTTGAGGAAGACGAGGGGCTAAGTAAGTGAAAGGAAGGCGGGTCCTCAGGGGTTGGAGTGGAAGGAATGACGGGTGTGTGATCCAGGGAGGGGGCGATGAGGTGGCTTGTCCGAGAGCTTGAGTAACTGCAGTGTGGACAGCGGAGGCTTCATGGAAGGGAAAGGATGAGCACAAAGTGTAGAGTGCCTCACGTGCCAGTCCACAAGTCTTGGGTGTTATTTTCTCAGCATGGAGCGTGTCTGAGGTTTTCCACTGAGAAGATGGAACTTTAGTAAGGTCTTTGCCCTGGAGAAACGTAGTACGAATAGAGAGGAGGAAGCAAAGCACCGAAAAGGAAGAATAAAGAGCAGAACTAGGAAGATGACATTGAGAAGAGGAAGGAAGAATATGAAGGGTGTTTCGGAAGAAGAGTCACTAGGACCAGTTGAGAGACGGAAGGCTTGATGGAGGCTTGATGGAGGCTGAAGGAACTGTGGTATTTCAGAGAGAAATAGGGAGTTAGGAGAAACATCAACTTGGGAAATAACGATTTCATTTTTGGTTGTGTTTAGTAATGTCGAATCTGAAAATGATGGCATAACAGCCGAGTGGGAACATCCCGCCTGCTGCTGGGGTGCTGCTGCTGGAGCAGGGAGGGGTCCCCGGGGCTCCCTGTGTGGCGGGGAGGGAGACGTGGGAGGTGTCAGCAGGGCTCCCAGGCCTCTGTCAGACTGCGAGTGGCAGGCAGACACTCCGCAGAACCTGCCTTGCTGCTTCTTCCTGTGGTCTGGGGCTCAATGAAGGAAAAACTGTGAGCAGTTCCCGGTTCAGAGAACAGGGACTAGCCCTGACGGGGCACATTCAGCTGTGACTTCCTGAGTCCTGCTAACTGGGGAGTAAGCTGAATACTCTGATTGGAGAAACACCTGAACAACCCTATGTCCCAACTCAGGCATGCAGCCTCTAGGTCCTCTAGCAAGCCAGGCAGAAAAGCTCCTTCTCCTACGATCCCCCTGAGAAGCCTGAGGAATTCTGAGACCCCAGGCTCTGTGCAGCTGAGTACCGGAGAGATCATCTGGGCACAAACACTTTAAAGGCAAAATTTTGTAACCTGCTGCTTTCCCATGTACCTCATAATAGAATGGGTAACTTTGGGGAGCACTGCTTATTATTAAGCCTTCTAGGGTAAGGTACTTGTGAAATGTTACCCAGAATAGCTGACTCTATTGATTGAATGGATGAAATTATCTAATATTGATGCTTTTATTTATTGGCAATGACGAGCCCAATGGAGAAATTTTCTTTTTGGAAAGCCGTTTAACTAAGCCAATTGCTCATTTCTCTCTTTTAGAGATCGCTAATAATAAATACTTCTTTTCAACTACTCTTGTGTAAGAGGCACTTAGAACTCTGCGTTAAGAAGAATTCTGAGGCTCAGCTAGGGGCTTGATGGCTAAAAACTGTATAATGAGTCAGCAGTACTTACCGTGGTAGTGACAGGAATGAGGGTGAGATGGGGCGGCAGCACCTATGCCATGGATTTGGCAGTGGAAATTGTGAAAGTGGCCTAGTTGCATTGGATTTGTTTCGACAGAAATTGGCCAGAAGCTTTAGAAGCTTCTAAAAGTAGATATATATATATATTCCAAACTTGTATTGGGAGAACATGCATTCCATCACCTTATAAATTAATTTGGGTTGTTGAAAGATAAGGAAGGCTAGGGCCAGCCTTATTTTTGCCCCAGTTAATTTGGGGATTGCATTTTTCAAGAGACTCTCTGACCCACTTTGGTTCTGAGGGCTGTGCAGGGACACAGCTTCTGGGGAAGCATTGAAAGCTTGGTGTCTCTGCCAAGATCAATTTGGCTCAGTAATTGTACAGAGCTCTCCAATTTAGGGACACTCCTCACGTACAGACTCTAATTGGTGCCTCATAAAAGCTCAGTGAGGTCATGCCTACTGTTTGTTGATTTGAACTTGACCCTATCACTTTTCCTTGTGATGTGTGAGGCAGCCCCAGTAATCTGAGGCCTCCCCTTTGTGGGAGCAGGTAGAGCAGACGGAGTTATTCGGCGGTGAGATTCCCACTTTATAGGTGAGGAAATCAGGATTTGCAGGGAATCCATTACTGCCCACAGTCTCGCCAACTAGAAAATGCCAAGGCCAGGACCCGGTTCCTCCTTGTGCGATGGTCTTGCAGCTCTCTGCAGGCGAAATGTTCTTTTTCCCTTAACAGTAGCGGCCTTGACCCCAGTCTGGACATCACTGCGTATGTGTGCTTGTGTGTGTCCCCACGTGCACTCACCTTAAAAACCACCATTATTATAAACCGACTATACGTCAATTTAAAAAAAAAGTGGGAAACAATCGCCATTTCTCTTTCCTTCAGGAGACTGAAGTTGATTCTAATCAGGGTTTGGCAAAGAGTCTCACTTGATGTAAGGCTCACTCAGAGATGCAATTGAGTGATACAAATGTGTCTGGACACCATTACCTGCATAGGTAGGAAAATTATGTCATCAAGTATGACAGCAAATTTTTATTATTTATCAAGGTCTCTAAAGCCCAAGACATCATGACAACCTATTGGAATCTCCTGTTGGTAGTCAGGGAGAGCTAGGCGACATCAATAAAAATCACTTAAAGAGCTGACATTAGAAACAAAACTTGAGTTCCCCTTGAGAATGTCACATTGCAGCTTAAACCCGCACCCTGGGCTGCCTTGGCTTAGTAACGGCATCTTGCTTTGACAGCCTTTTGTTCTCCATGGCAGCTGATCTTTTGGCTGCGGATATCAGCCCATCAGTTAATGTGCCTTCCCTCCTGCAGGAACTGATTTGACCACAGTTACGGTAGCTCGTATTTTCTCCCTCATTAAAGTTCCTGTCGGCAATTTGCTCGAAGTAGGTTGCCAGCCTGCAGCCTCTGCTGGGCTGTGGTACCCTTTGGCTGGTGATTAATTTCCCCAACTACATAGGGTTCATTGTCTAGTTAGATTTAGTTTTAATATCAATCTGCAGTACACTAAAATATGTATCGAGCAATGCTACCCCATTCATCAGAGTTACAGCTTTGATTTAGCATTTTTATTTAGGGAGTTCAGTGGTGAGCATGGCCGTGACTATCTAGCTGACTTCATTTCATCAGAGCAGTAGAAACGTGGTTGAAAATTCTAGCCTTTTGCTGCCAGTGAGCCTTTCCTGTGCTCCCAACATCTCTTCGTAGCTTCTTCATTAGGAGGATTGAAATGTCACGGGGGCCGTCACAAATGGCAGCATTTGTGGGCGAGACCCCAGGTGAAGCCAGTGTATAGGTGCAGTTCTGGAGACATTAATGTCACTTGTCTTTGTGGTGCTGCTTCTCCGGGATCGCAGATGGCCACCACTTTGCTTTGTTCCAGGAATCAGAATGTGTGACTCTGGATCTGATCGTTCTTGTGACTTTGTCAGAAGCTGGGATTTGAGATGCTGATTTAGAGGTAAACAGACAGTTATTTTGTTTTATATATCTAGACCTCCCTCTGAGACATTTTAACCTACCATTAGCCAGGCTCTTGTGGCTTTGTCACTTGCTTCAAAGGACTTGGTGCCAGTTACACTGTATCTCTGAGACCCAGTTTCTTCATCCATATGATGGGGAAGCTAATGCTTATCTTTCCGTGTCGAGGATGATTAAGTACCAGGCACAGAGCTGATTAGCAAATAATAGCTGTCGGGCTGATGAGGAGGAAGGTGGCTTACAGTTTTTTTTTAAAGTAATGTTGTGACTTATTGACAGATGGTCTATTCTGGTGGCTTACCTTCTGCGAAATCTTATTAAAGGTAGAAATCCTGGAGAAATACAAAGATTAACTCACAACATCAGATTATGGAGGATAGAAAGTAAACTCTTGTTAAGTGTAAATGGAGAGAGGACAGAGAAATCTTGGATTGTGCATCCCAAAGTCTTATTTTAGCCAGGAGTGTTGAGGAGTGACGCAGGGGAGATGCAGGCAGTGGGCCCCACCTTCATTCCGACAGCACGCAGTCATTTTGAGCATAAGCTGCTGGCTGGGCTGTGTTCTGGGCTCTGAGGATGCAGCAGGGAATGGGATAGAGAAGGATTCTACTCTCATGGAATTTATATTCCAGCGAGGTCTGGGGGAGGGGGGAAAGAATGCTACCATAAACAGACAAGCCAAAAAAACACCAGAGAAGAACAGGTGATTTGCAGAGGAATTGAGTAGGGTGGTCTGGTGGCTTTTTTTCTGAGGGGATGACATGCAAGCTGGACCAGAATGATGGGAAAACACCAGCCATGAGAATACCAAAGTGAAAGCATTCCAGGCAGAGAGGTTCCCAGGGCAAGAGCAACCTAAGGAAGGGCCTGCAGGTGTGGGGCGGGGGGTGCGGGGGGTGAGGGTGGGGAAGGGGTGGAGGGAGGGGTGGGGGTGGATAATGGGTGAGGTTGGACTGAGCCTGTGTTCTGGAGGAGGATGTGCAGGACCCACTGACAGATAAGCTGGAAGAGGCGGGTTGAGAGAAAATCAGAATCAGGAGCAGCTTCTCGATTGTTGGCTGGAGTCACCGAGGAGATGGTGGTTCTGGTTCCCATGGTGGGGAAGACTTGAGAAGGAGCTGCTGGTGGCAGAAAACAAGAGTCTGGTTTTGTTTATGTTAAATTTGGGACGTTTATACGGCACTCATGTGAAATCTGAATTTCAGAGAAGCATTAGGTCTTCTGGGCCGGTAGGGGAGATAAAAGGCTATGGGACTAGACGAGGTCAGCTATTGAGAAGTGGCTCCGAGACTCGGCCTGGGAACCCGCAGGTACGACTGTGGGGCTGAGGAGCTGGAGGAGATGCGGGCAGGGATTTGGGGAGAAGCAGGCGAGTGGTTTCACAGACGTGGAACAGAATGGTTTCACACAGCAGAGTTGTCCCCTGTGTGGAGTGATGCCGAGAGGTCCGTGCTGACCTGGGCTAGGCCGTGGAATCAGGGGCCTGGGGTGCGGGCAAGGGGAAGGTACCCTGCAGGTGACAAGGGACAAAGGCCTTGCTGACAGCAGCAGCTTGAGAGACACTAGGTTTTCCTCCTGGGAAGATCAGGCTCTTGATCAGTGCGAGACACCTGGGCACTGTCTGTAGGGAGGCCTTTCCCGTCTGTGTTACCAAACCAGGATTGTCTTCAGGGCTGGCCTTCCTTGAGCAGGAGGCCTGGAGTGATTTTACGACTTAACCTATTTCTCTTCCCTCTACCTGGGGCCTGCCTGTGCGTGTATAGCTGGAAAAGGCCTTTAGGGTGGGTAAGGTAGGAGGCCAGGCCTGGAGGAAGGGTAAGATTTGGGGAGATGGAATCAGGGTGTGGGGGATGGGGAGGCAAATGGAAATAGCTGAGTTGGGGGGAAATCAGCCCTGTGCTAACGTGGTAGTGAAAGCACCAAGCAGTACAGCAACGAGGGGAACCTGGGCCTCACTTCCTCCTTGTCTCCACCCTCCCTCAAAAGAGATTTGAAGCCACCTGTGTGGCCACGCACATTGTGGAACCATTCATTCATCCTACAAACATGTATTGATTGCCAATAACCACCCCGCAGCAGAGGCTGGGCTACCAAGATGGATGACCCATGACCTTCCCTCCGGGAAGACTGACGTGAAAACAGTTAACTGTCATATAATAACAGACAAGGGGAGAGAGGATGAACTCTGTGTGATTCCGGTTCAGCCGGGAGCTCCCCGAGGAGATGCTCTCTGGCTGTGGAAGGATGAGAAGCTGTCAATCAGAAAGAGAAGGGGAGCTGGGGGGGGGGGGCACAGCAGAAGCCCGGAGGGCGGGTTTAAGCCTGGAGAGCGTGGGTCCCGGGGAGCGCAGTGCGCAGTGCGGGGAACTGAAGGGAAGGGAAGACCTGCTAAGTGCTGAGGCTGGACCAAGCTGGGCTTTGTTTTTGTGGGCAATAGGGATTATAGGGTTTGGGTTTTTTGTCCTTTTTGGAAGAATAATTTATCAATCTTCATGGATATCCTTTGGCCTAAAATATAAGACAAATTAAAACACTTTTTAAAATTGATTTTATTGTTTTAGAGCAGAACAGGTTTAGGGTCACAGCAAAATGGAGGAGACAGTACAGAGGTTTCCCCTCTGCTGTATACGCCTGCCCCCATCCGTGCATAGCCTCCCCCATTACTAACAGCCTCCCCAGAGTGGGACTTCTGTTACAGTCAATGAACCTACATGACACATTATCACCCAAAGTCTACAGTTTACATTATGGTTCCCTCTTGTCCATTGTATGGATTTGAACAAATTTCTCATGACATGTATCATCAGTATGGTGTCATTCAGAGTATTTTCACTGCCCTAAAACCCTTTGTCCTGCCTATTCACCGCTCTCTGCTTCACCCCACAACCCTGGCAACCACTACTACCTCCAGTTTTGTCTTCTCCAGAATGTCATTTAGTTGGAATCATACAGGATGCAGCCTTCTCAGATTGGCTTCTTCCATGTAGTAACATGCATTTAAGATTGCTCTCTCTTTTCATGACTTGGTAGCTCATTTCTTTTTAGCACTGAACAATGTTCTAGTGCTGGATGTACCACAGTTTGATCATTCACTTAACTATAGGACATCTCAGTCACTTCCAAGTTTTGGCAATTATGAGTAAAACTGCTATCAATCTCTGTGTGCAGGTTTATGTGGGGATGTACGTTTCTACCTCCTTTGAATACATCTGGGGAGTACAATTGCTGGATTGTATGGTAAGAATGCATTTAGGTTTGTAGAGGTCATTGGTTTTGAAACAGAGAAATAATTGATCTGTATTATAGAGAGAGAAGCCATAATTGTGCACATCAGTTTTTCTTTTCCACGCTGATTTCTAGCCTTGTGAGTCCAAATGCTGAGAGAATATCACCCCTTTGATGAATTGCCACCAGTAAAAATTTCTGAAACTCATATTTATCCCTCTCCAACACCTCTATCTTTTGCTTCCCACAAATTTGCACACACATATTTGTATTCTTACACACCTCCCAGTATCTTATGAAATTATGTAGATTTACTAGATTCTTCATGGTACATTATGTGCTAAAATATTTCTTGATGTTTGTGTATTTACTAGCATGAAAGAATAAAATACACTCTTTAATTGAGTGTATTTTATAAGGTTTTTTAAAAGTCAGGTGTATGTATATGTGCGTCTAAAGTTTATGTGAAAAAAACAGAAGAGCCTTGTTTAAGGAAGATCTTCTATGTCTAGTAGGTGACACTTTTTAGCCTTCTTAAGTGAACTTTTAAATGAGAAAGCAGTCACACTTTTACATTTTATTTCCTGTAACCTCCCTTCGTCGGGCTACAGCACATAGCATATGCTGATGAATCACATGGAAAGTGTTTTAAAAATCAGACCCTTTCAGAAGAGCTGGATGCCTGAGTGGCTGAAATGGCTTAGGACATAAACTGCTTAAAAAAAAAAAAAAATTTCAATACTCTTAAAGAAAACCCAGTTCCCTTTGTTATATATTCCCTATGCAACATAACTGTAGTGAAAGATGTTGTGTTTTTTTTCTTTTTTTTCTCCTGTCTCTGAGAAGTTAATGGCTTAAGGAAAAACCCTCCAAGCCCAGCAGATCATGTCAAATATTTGGTTTGGTAGGATTAATATTTTACTACAGAGCGACAATGCGAGTGCTGTCCTAGTTTTAGGGATGATTATGTAAACTAATGAGCCCCATCCATTAAAAAACTTGGGGAAAGGAAAAGCTATTTATCATGTGGGTTATACTGTCCTTAGAGAACACTGAAGTAGGTGTTCAATACCTACAAAGAGGTTATATTTAATTAAAGTTGCTCTTTTTGTGATGCTAAGGTTAATCATTATGACACTGTGCAAATGTTTAGTATTTCTTTACGAAGAAAACTGAATTGGTTTATTATTTTGTGCCTTGCTCTCCACTGGCTCAGAATGGACTTTTCACTTGAGTTTACCATCATCTGAGTGATTTTGTTTACTAGAGACCTATAGGATTACAGTTGGCTGGGGGCGTTGTAATTGAGTATCTCAGCCACTAGAGGGCGGTGACCCTAGTATTCTGGGGAGAGAAGGTGTTGAATCTCTCCTGTGCCTACTCCTTGACCCTTCACCTGGAAGGATTTATCCTTGGCATTGGGATCACACCTGCTTTTATCCTAGAGAAGAATCTCTGAGAAGGAAAAGGCAGAACTAAGGACCTTGTTTCAAGGCTTGGTATATGAATAAATCTCCCTGAAATTTGGGGTCCAACTACTTCCTTCAATATATTTCCCAGTGGATGAGCAGCTTTGTTAGGGAAAGTGAGTGATTCTTCCAAAACTATTTCATCTATTAGGTTTGAAGTAACAGTAACATGACTAATACTTTGAGATTATCAGACACTGCCCTCAAAACTCAAAAAACACTAACATAATCCTAGCAATAGTCCTGGAAGATAAGTACTGCTACTCTTATTTTACTGAATAGAAAACTAAGGTACTTTCCCAAGATCACAGAACTAGTAAGTATTGATGCTACAATTACAACCCCAGGCAGTGGCTCCAGAATCTGTGTTCTCCACCTCTGCAGGAGGTCATATCTCCATACGTACCCAGCTTCTCAGGCACAAAGAGACGTTCACAGAATGATGCCAAGTGTGATGCAAGGGGAGGGAAGGTGTTTTGGTTCAAAAAACACAAATAGATAACTGCAGAGACAAAATGCATACCTTATTTTATCTATGAAAACTTACATTTTTCACATTAACGTGTCTGAAATCAGGTTGTAGCTTACAGCTTTATTAGCAGAATTAAGGTACTCGTCTCTAAACATAATCTATTCACTTCATTCATTGTGAAACTTGGCATTCAAAAAAATGGAGTCTTTGAAAACAATTTCTATTTTAGATCTTCACACTCCTTGAGAATTCTCAAGAGTGTGTGATGATCGTTGAGCTATAAAGCAAAAATACAAAATACTTAAAACATGTTTCACAGGGGGAAAAAGGTTTAATGTGTGATTTGGGTGTACTTTAGTATGTTAGATAGTATGTCAGATGGGGCTCCCAAAGGTAAGGTTTCTTAGCACATTGATGATTTTTAAATGGCCCTGAATTCTACCTCTTCTTAGATTCTCAGAAGTACCTTTTACCCATGTCTCTCTCTTCACCCCTTGTTGTGCATAATCTGAATAAGGCTATTTATTTTCCCTTTAGGAAGCTGGATATTCCCATGAAGTCTCCCAAAACAGTAACAGTACAGAATATCTGGGGAAAGCTGTTTGTCTTCACAGGGATTTTGCCCACCCATTGACCAGGGCCATATTCACCACCTCACTGAAGCTTGTGTCAGCCCAGAATTATTCAGGCAAATTGGGCAGAGTCTTTGGTATTTGGGACTGGAGACAGAGAAGCAAGGCAGGGGTGTGGATGGGTTAGAACCCACATTGGCACATGAGCGTAGCCCTGGGGAAATGCTGTTTTATATAGTGAAGTGTTGTTTTCCCCCCACTTACATGTTGAAACCAGCTCCTTTAAGGAAAGAAATAAGAGTTTCAGGTAAATGTTTTAAAGGAGTTCCCACGAGTTTGCAGTTACATACACATTCACACCAGGCAAAAGTTGTTTTCAACCAAGGAAGAAGGAAGTTTTTTCTAAAATAAGTAAAACATGACCAATATTTTTTACTTAAAATGTAAAGGATTTTTAGATCACTTATCTTAAATCTATTTTAAGTGATATTTGTATTCCATGTCTCATTTTCAGTAAATTTTTTTATCTGTAGTCAGTGCCAGAAGAGTCAAACTAACTGACTCTCCTTCTCTCCCTCTCCACACACACACACCCCACACACACGCACACACACACCACACACACATGCACATACACACCACACACACACACGCACACACACACCACACACACACGCACACACACACGCACACACACACCACACACACACGCACACACACACCACACACGCACACCACACACACACGCACACACACACGCACACACACACGCACACACACACCACACACACACGCACACACACACCACACACGCACACCACACACACACGCACATACACACCACACACGCACACACACACCACACATACACACCACACACACGCACACACACACCACACACACACACCACACACACACACCACACACACACGCACACGCACACCACACACACACACGCACACGCACACCACACACACACACGCACACACACCACACGCACACACACATACACACCACACACACACACACGCACACACACCACACGCACACACACATACACACCACACACACACACACGCACACACACCACACACACACACCCCACACACACGCACACACACACACCACACACACACGCACACCACACACACACACCCCACACACACACGCACACCACACACACGCACCACACACACACAGACACATACACACCACACAAGCACACACACACCCCACACACACGCACACACGCACACACACCCACCACACACACACACCCCACACACACGCACATACACACCACACACACGCACACACACACACTCACCACACACACACACGCACATACACACCACACACACGCACACACACACCACACACGCACACCACACACACACACACATACACACCACACACACATACACACCACACACACACACGCACACACACCACACACACACACGCACACACACACACCACACGCACACACGCACACACACCACACACGCACGCACACACGCACACACACCACACACACCCACCCCACACACACACGCACACACACACACCACACGCACACACGCACACACACCACACACATGCACACACACACCACACACGCACACACACACCACACACACACCCCACACACACGCACACACACACCACACACACACGCACACACACCACACACACACCCCACACGCACACCACACACGCACACCACACACACACACCCCACACACACACGCACACCACACACACACACATACACACCACACAAGCACACACACACACCACACACACACGCACACACACCCACCACACACCCACCACACACACACGCACATACACACCACACGCACACACGCACACACACCCACCACACACACACACCCCACACACACGTACACACACACCACACACACACACGCACACACACACCACGCACACGCACACACACACCACACACACACACGCACGCACACACCCACCACACACACACACCCCACATACACACGCACACACACCACACACACACGCACATACACACCACACACACGCACACACACACGCACACACACGCACACACACCACACACACACCCCACACACACGCACACCACACACACGCACACACACACACTATACACACACGCATATATATAAGCTTGCTGAGAATTTGGCTTTTGTCACTTTTCTTTAGATCTCTACCTTAGGGCATTTCTCTGCTCTCCAGCAAGCCCATATAGGGTTGATAGGGAGAAGCAGAAGAAGTGAAATTCAGACTGAGTTTTCCAGTTGCTGACAGCTCTATGGAAGTTTCATTGTGTCAAGAAGTTAAAATAATTCCATAATGTGAAATTTATGGATTATCAGTAAATTTCTATTACTCGTGCTTTGCTTTTTCTCTTTTACCAAAGAAAGAAAAATAAATTTTTATATGGCCTGAGAAACACTCTTAATTTTGTTTACAGCCTTGGAAACACTCTTAGTTTTGTTTTGAAATCAATAATAAACTTTAAAGAGAAGTATATTCTATTTATCAAGTTAGTTTTCATACCCAAATTTAAAGAGTCATATGACCACAACTATTCTATATTCATCTCTCAGGTAATGAGAAATTTATCTGGTCATGTTTCTCTGGGAAATTTTTTAAAAGTTACTTAACTACTCTTGGAACTTTGTACATATGAATCTGTCCTAGAGTTTCCAGGAATCTGACAGGTTGACTAGATGTGATTTCATTGGGGAAAGGAGATGTTATTCTTGTTGTATTTACTGAGCTATTTGTAGGAAAATCATATGTTATGATTTTAGTTATTCTCTCCTGAAATGCTAGTTCTTTGGATGAAAAATGAATATAAATAAGGTTCAGAATTGTTGAAGTGAAAGCTTCTGAAGACATAATGACTCTGCAATATAGGACCTTAAATTCTTCCTTCACTCAAAGAAGCAGTTACACCCTAGTCTACTGAGGTAGCCAGTGGCATAGGAGAAGGGATATTGCAGACTCCAGGCAGGACATATGCTTGTGGTCCTTAGTATGCACTGATGAAATCTGGCTGCCTGGTTTGCACACTCTGCTCTGTTCATCTGTTCACCGTTTCCTACGTGTTCTTTCATTTGCTTCCCTTGAAAGTAGCACATTGAAAAATTCAATCATTTATTGCATGGTGTGTATTTATGAGACACCACAAAGACTTGGTTTCCCCTTCCTTTCTAAAATTGGTCTTGTTTGGATACTTAGGTTAACCAGTGGGCTCAACCCATCTATCACCTGTTGACAGGTGGGTATTAGACTCACCCAGAACTTCCATTACCTGACTTATATTTTTAAAACACATACTAAAAAGGCCTTTGGGTTTTGTGGGACTGGGCCAGAGCTTTCCACTTATGAAAATTACATGCAGCAGGCTTTGCCCCCCAGAAAAGCTGAAAGTAATAAACAATACCTCCTGTTTCTTTACGTGCTCTATGGATACCTGGCAGCTCATGGAATTATGTAGAGTTGTCCCTCGGTATCCACAGGGAATTGGCTCTAGGACCTTCTGTGGATGCTCATGTCCCTTTTATAAAATGGCATAGGACAGTGGGCTGTCTGTATCCACAGATGGGGAACCAGCGGATACTGAGGGCTGACTGTGTATCTGATCCCATTTCTCGGACACAGTCACTAGATGGATCTATGGGAACCATGAACTCTGCAGTGATGTTTTTAAAGCTGTGGTACTAGACTCTAATAAAGGATAAGTAGAAGGAAAAGATTATTTTGAAGGAGAGAGAAAGGACTTTGAAAATCTCAAATGCCACTCAAGATGTTCAGATGTTCAGTTTTAGCCCCTGGCAGTTTATAGTTTAGTGTTTGTGAACAACTGAAGGTTGTCCCTCCCTGGGTCCCCACTGAAGACAGCCTGAGCTCTCCTGCTTTTTCTGTGTGTCTTGCATCAGGCGGTATTATTTGAAGGCAGCTGGGGTTGCTTCGGGGAAGATGAATTGACAACATAGCAAATTGATATAATCATGGAGCAAGTTACTGAAGACCAGGAAGTAACTGTTGAAACTTACAGTGTGCTTTCATATATATGAAAACAGCAATAGCAGACACGAAAGACTCAAATAAATCACGTAGGATGAACTATTTGCAGTTTTCTATGATGCCTACAAATCTCTTTCTATATGCTTAGTGATTTTATAGGATTATAATCATACCCTAGTTAAACTTTTTCTGTTTGTGTGTGTGTGTTACATACAACCACGCTGTTTTATAATCTATAATGATCACTTTTGGTGGCTGCATAATTATTAATAAGTCTTCTCTCCATGATGCTTGTGTGGAAAATAGAAGAGACAGTAGAATCTACGTCAGGGATTGATAGCCCGTTCAGGGCAAGGTTTTGCGTCTTCACTTCTGGTTTTCTCTATTGAAAAGCAGTGGGGAGAGAGCGGGATGGCTGCCACTCTTTGGGAAGCTTGTTCCCTGATCCTGATTGATAGCATCCCCCACTGAACTCAGACTCCTGCAGTCAGGGGTGGACTCTACCCCCACACCTTCTCCTTGCACCTTTCTCTAAAACTTTCAATCCCCTTTAAAATGTAAACCCAGCTAGATAGTCAAATCTTCAACATTATCGACGAAAACGTTAGTTCTTAGTTAAACTCTCAGATGATATTGGTGGACTGTGGAATAAGAGCAGGAGTGAGATGGAGGAATGGGCTTTTGCCAAAGAGGAGGGAGAGGGGCAGAGCAGGCTGACTGTGAGACGCTGCTCAGATGGGCTGTGTCTGTTCATCTTCGCAACTCCTCTCAAACAGGGTGGACGGTTTTGCTGTGGAAGCCGACGTATCTGAGCCAGGAGCCCTGGGCTGAGGGGCAGGAGTCAGCACGTTGCAAACTTGGGTGCTACTGCTGTGACATTCTCAGTTCCCCTCTGGTCACTGCAGCAGTTGTTTGCGTTGATCATGTCCCCAGTAGGATTGAGTTTCCAGCCTCAGGAAAGGTCGCACTGCCTGAGTTCCGGTTTTCAGTCACTTTTTCTCAGGGAAGACAAAATAACACTTTACTCAACCATACTTGTTGTGAAGGCAAGTGAAAAGATAATGGTGTTTTGGGGTGCATTTATTAATGAATTATTAAAATCCACCTTAAAATGATAGACTTAAATTTCTCTTGCTCTTTTTTATTTATCATGAAGGTTGTCAATAAAGGCAGGGCTTTAAAGAAAAATCATCCAACCAATTGACAGAAGCCAACATGGTTTTGAAAGCATTCCTCTAGGGCTTGTGGGTAGAAGTTGGGGAAATAGAAAACTAATCAGTTGAAGGTTGTTTTTTTTTTTTAAACTAACCTTAGAAAATAATGCATGTGCATCCATGCATTCTGCTGAGTATCTTCTGTGTCCTTTGAGGCATCTACTGATGATCAGAAACTGACCTTTCACTTGGAGAACTTAAAGTCTCATGGAGAACTGGACCTATAAACACACAATCATGCACAGTAGAATGACTGCTAAATAAAAGAGGCATGTATATGCATAAAATTCACTGGAGAGCCAGGAGAAAAAACACTCAGGTCTGCGAGAGGAAGGTAAGCAAACTTGGCTGGAGAGGTGACCTTACAGCTCACACTTGAAAGACGAGCAGAAGTTTTCCAGGCAGAGGAGGTGGAAATTCTAGGAAGAGGGAACAGGATGTGCAAAGGCAGAGCGACTGTGTCTAGGGAGCTTAAAGTAATTCGATATTTCTGACAAGTACATATTTTCTATTATTGGAGCATAAACCACGGAGGGACACATGTCGAAGGATGAGGCAGGAGAGATAACAAGGGACTGCATCATAAAGTATTCCATTTAAAGAGGTTTTGATTTTCCTATGAAAAACCTCTAAATCCTTAATGTACAGAAGAATCCCCTGGGGCGTTTTGGTAGAATGCACACTCCTGTGCTTCACACCCTGAAATCCTGAATCAATGGATGTAGAGAAGCCTCCCCAAATCTGCATTTCTAACAAGCACCCCCAGGTAACTCAGCGATGGTAGGACAGAAACCATACCTGAAGAAATACTACTGCAACAGTAGGGAGCTATTGACCCCTGTTTCACAAAATGATGTGCACATGTCGGAGCTGGGCAGCTTCGGAAGAAGAATTTGGAGTGGGGGACAGAGAGGGTATTGCATTCCAGGCAGGGGACAGTGGAGGCCATGACCAGGGTGTGGCTGTGGGGAGAAAAGATGAACATCAGCTGTTCTTTCTTCATTTTATGTACAGCAAAAACTTCCCCATTTTCTAATTTTCCAAACTAGTATATTTTCCTGCCACTTTTTAGTGGGATTTGCTCAGTCCTGTTCAGTGTTCTGTTTCTGCCATGTGCATGTCATCTGGCCTTGTTTTTCTCTTATCCTTGGTATATTAGCATTCTTGGTAATTCTGTGTCCTGAGAATTCTCTCTGTGTCCTGGTAGAGATAATTCTCATTTCACATTGATAGATATTCATCCATCACCCAGCTGTCACTATAATGGGTGACAGGATTGGCGATTGTGGTGGCTCTTATTAACTGGAACAACTTATTGTTGAAAAATGTGTTGATCTCTGTGAACATTCATATGGTCGTCTTCTATGACATGTACATTGGTTCAGAGAATATTTCCACGGTGGGAACCAGAAACTTGGTCTCTGCCTTTCAGTCCTCACAGTCTCGCTAAGTAAAGACAGTAAAATCTGAATGATCTAGCCTCATAAAAAATAATGTTTGTACATGTTGGGGAGAGGTGATCCCAAATTATAGCTAATATAATTCTTGGAAATTAAGAACATCGTTTTTTACTGCACACATATTTGGCTAATATTAAAACAGAGCTTCCTTTCAAGGGTATATGATTTTTCTGAGCAATGAAAGAAGAATGCTTTCATGTACCGCCCAGTGGAGTGAAGCAGGTTTGGAATTCAAAATGGCTCACATAAAATGCACAGCCTGACCCGTCTGCAAATAATAATGTATATATTCAACCCATAACAAAGCTCTGTGTGCATTTATAACCCAGTCAGCTTTGCAAATAGCCATTTGCCCAGTTGCCATAGACAGGTAAGGCTTTATGTCTAGAAAAGAGATGTTTTTCATTTTTATATTATAAAATTCCCGGGAGTAGAGAAGACTTTCTTTTTTAAAGCAATTTTAGTATTTATTCCCAAGGCTTATAGCGCTTTTACATATGCTTTAATTTTATTTGTCAAAAAATAGCCATCAAATTTTATGACAATATCTCAGTGAAATTGTGTGTTTCTTAGGTTTGTAAAAACTTCAGAGCATTCTTAAATTCTCAGGAACTTGAACTTTCAGTTCCTGATGAGACTTCTAGAAATTGAGGGATTTTTTCCTCCTTAAAAATAATATAGACTTATTGTAAAAAGTATAAAAAGTATAAAGAGGAATAAAAGCAACCATAATGCTATACTCATAAATGTCCACTAAAAATGCTATGTTTATTTCCATCTCTTCTACTCATGTACATTCATATTTATTATACTGTAAATAATTTAGATCATAGAACTTCATTTTTTCCTTTTTTAAAAAACAGATTTCAGGAGCATTTCCCCTGTATTACATATTTTTAAAAAACACTAAGTTTCCTTGGGCTGCTGTAACAAATTCCAACAAACTAAGTGGCTTAAAACAACTTATGGTTATTCTCTTAAGGTTCTATAGGTCAGAATCTCTTAGGACTCTAAAGCCGGTATCACTGGGCTGAAATCAAGGTGTCAGCAGGGCTGAGCTCCCTCTAGAAACACTCAGCATCTGTTGCCCTGCCTTTTCCAACATGAGAGCTGCATTCCTTGTATTCTTTGCCTCATGGCCCCTTCTTCCATCCTCCAAGCCATCAGCATAGCATCTTGCTTCAGTGTCGTTACATTCTTCTGTAATCAGATCTCCTTCTGCCTCCCTCTTATAAAGACATTTGTGATGACATTTCAGGCCCACCTGGATGATACAGGCTCATCTGCTTGTCTCACTATCCTTAATCTAATCACGCCTGCAAAATTCCTATTCAGGTAACATATTCACATCCCAAGGTTCAAGGAATTGGAACCTTGTATCTTTGGGATGTATTACTTTTTCTACCACAATGGTCTTTATTGGTTTTTTAATATTTCATTTTATGGCTGTTTCAATATTTATTAACATTGTCCTTGTGTTGTACCTTTGGGTTTTTCCCAGTGTTACACTAATATAAGGAATTCTGAGATTAATTTCCATATGCATAGATCTTTGTGCATATCCTCAATTATATGTGTGTAATTTCTAGAATGTGGACATAGTCCAAATGTATATGTGTGTATATTGTATATGTATATGCACACATATATATTTATATTTCTGTACATATGTACACGTGTATGTAGACACATGTGCATATGTGAATGTATAGTGTGTGTGTTTTAATTCTCTCAATTGCTTTCTAGAAAGTTAGTAGAGAGTGCTTTTCTCCTCCCACTCTCACCAGCATTATTACCTTTTTGTAGTCTTTGCCAGTTAAACAGGTAAAAAATATCTGATTGATGTTTTAATTGGATTACTGTGAGTTATGATAAGTGAAAAAGAATGTTCACTTTTTATGCTTAACATCATATTCTCCTATGACTTAATATTTCTTTAAAAATTTTTGTTGTTATAAAAATGATGTAACTTAATAGATACAGGGACTGAAGCTTGCTTGAGAACTCCTTGTCTAAAAAATTATTTGTCTTCACTGACATAGTATCTTCTGATTTGTGGTGTAATTTGAATCAACTTTAACAGTGGAATAAAATTCTAATGGCTACAGAAACACATGGTTTCTACCTCTGTCTGTAGATGCTTCCTATGTGGTACTTCAGTGGAAATTCTTACCTCTTAATTTAATGGGATGATTTTCCATAACTTTAGATGTCTGACCTGGAAAAATATGCGAGAAAAGAAGAACTGATAAATTAACCTTAATCTAATGTTACAGAAAGGTCTTAGTGTCAGCTACCAAAGGGCTAAATATAACCACACTGACCCACTTAAACCAAATTGACACTTCTTATAATTGCACTATAATTCATGCACAGGAGCCAGATGAGAAATGATGTACCTTAGACCAAGCTTCTGGATCAAGAAACACCATGTCCTTGAAATTAACTCCAGATTGAGAGCCTAATGCAATGATTAGTACCTGAGGTTTGCTGTTACTCAAAAGGCATTTAGCATTTCATACAAACTAGTTAGATACATATTTACCTGTGTCTACATACACACGGCATCATATGCATGGTCTCTTTTCTGAGATTTTGAAATCTGGGATTTTGAAATCTGAGACAATCTTAGACACTGGAATGGATGTGAGCATATACGGATAATGGAATGGACTCACAAAACTCCAAGAGGAATAGACAGAAAAAGCTTTTTAAAACATATGCAAGGTCAGTCTTCACAGTATCAGCATTCTAGACCAAACTTTGCTATCAAATATCTTTCTAACCCTGAGCAAGTCCTTCTTCCCTTTCTCCCTTGTCTTAACATTCATCCCAATGGTTGTATTGAGGGTTTAAAGATGGAGGCCCTGCCGTCAGGGAGCTCTTATTCTAAGGGGGACTGACTGATCTGCAAAAAGACATTCTGATACAGTGGTGGAACCTTTTTCCTGCAGGAGCTCTTAGGAGCAGAGCCCAGTGGAGGAATACCTAACTCAGGAGGGACATAGGAAGACTGGAGTAAGTGACAAGGACGTTTGGTCTTGAAGCAGTCTAGGAGCTAGCCTTCCTATTTGTCAGGTGGTGGCATCTAAGCACTGCTTTTGGCTCCGTAATTGGATTGCTTAGCTCTGTGAGAGGCCACTGCTCTGGGTGGCTTACTGATGGTCTTCCAGGCAGCTGACTTAGGATGGAGGGACACACTCTTCTGTGGCACTCTCAGTAGTCTCCTTCCTACAGGATGACCCCCTCCAGCCCTGTAAGGATGACATATATGTTCTGGTGGCCTAACTCTTCTTCCAGGGGATGTAACTCCATCAGGTTAAGCTGTGGGGCTTCTCCCAGGACCTCCCCCTGCTTGAGAGCCTGTGGGCAGACTGCTAGGGTAACCTGCTTACAGTCGGTTATTTTGAGACTCTCGCCTGGCCCTGTGTGCTGGGCTGACATCATGCAAGTTCTGTCCTGCTTCTCTAATGTGCAGATCAAGGAGTTACTAATTTGGAAAAATTTCTCACCTCTATGTGTTCTCCTCTTTGATTTTTGTGAAGGTATTGGCTGTTTGCTACGCTTTCTGAGTCTCTGGTTCTCCTGGGATCCAGGGAATACCTGAGAAGAATATCACATTTTCTTCCCATTCTGGTCCCTCTTTAGTCTGTCCTCTCCCCTCTTGGGCCCTATCTTTCACCTGCCCTTAGGGATGATGTGCACCTCTATTTAACCTATCAGGAAAGAGAAATCAGTTTTATTTTGTTTCCTTTGTTTTATTTATTCCCTTTAGAAATCTGAATCTCTCTTACATTGTGATAGTGTTTAAAAAATGTTTTTTAATATTCCCAGCATGATATAACCCTACTTATTGACTGTCTCTTGGTTTTCAGCATGCAGATCCATCCCTCCAAGTTAATTTTCATTGATCTCTTTTATCTTCCTTCATGGTTTAGCAATGTAAGCAAAACATTTGTTGAGCAATTCTAAAAGAGCTTTCTTACAACTCAATCTCAGTGATGAAACTTCCTTCACATTTCTAGCCCAGTTTTTAAGCTTTATGCCTTAAGATGTACAGTGATTAAAAGCATTGCTCATTCAGGATGGGCAATTTGCTACTCATACTCCTAGACTCAAACTCTGAAGACAGCATTTAGCAGATGACCAAGGTGCACTTGTAGGTGTGGACAGCTTTGGGGATATAGTCACTTCTGGGCGCTCTGATGACAAGGGTGGACAAAGGTCAAAGTTAATTTACAGCAGAATCCCCAGACCAAGCCAGGATCAAAATACATTTGGAAACTCAGTACTAAAGCCACTTTCCTTAGTGTCTTCTCATTGGAATGGCCTCATAGCAAGAGTGTCAGTACAGGGAGCTGACAGCTTCCTAGGCCTCACACCTCCTAGAAATAGTAACTTCCCACAGTGCCTAAGTTCAAGGCAAGACTCCAGGGATATTATCCTTATGCTGTTCTGTGTAGGGTGAAGGAAACCCTAGTGAATGAGTATGGAGCAGGAAGTGGGATGTAGGCAGAAGAATTCAACTCAATGAAAGGGACCTGGAATTTTTTGTAATGTAGGAGAGGGGTGAATAGTGGGGAATTTGACCCTTTGGTAAATACTCATTTTGTCTTAAGATAGCATTTCAGTAGCATGACAAGCTAAGTTTTCAATCTCATTCACCTTTCTCATAGAAACGGTGATTGATAATATCAACCTGATTAAATGAATGAGCATTCTAGTTCACAAAGCTTGTCCACTGCTGGGCTGACTGAATTGCTGTGCAATAAGCAGAAAATCTTACTGAATATTTGTATATTGACCTAGACCACCTGTAGTCTTAAGACTTTCCAATAATCTTAGTTCCTTCTTAGCTTTGTAGCCAGAATTTTACTGCATTTGCAACTAAAATGGGCTTTGGTTTCTGCGCATATAATGATTTTGTCTGTAGGAAAATGTCAGTAGTTCTGACAAGTTTAGTTCTTGTATTTACTGACTTCACTGCCTTCTGAATCATAGGTTCCTGAATCAAGTCGAACAGGTTAAAAGACAAGTTACACTTCAGTGTCACACCTCCTCTTTACTTCAGCGAGTGTAGGAATCAGTCAGCTACTTTCACTGTATTAATGAGTTCACTTCTGGCTCTTCACACACCTTACCAATTTTTATTTTTTCATTTTGGATACAACCCAGATTCTCTGAAGCCTTTCAAGTGCAAAGTATTCGTATTTAAGTGAAGTATTCATAGTTGAAAACACTCATGCCTTTATGCATGAGACTCTGCACGGTAGATTCCCCAAAATGTAGAGTGGAGACAGTCATGGCATCTGCTGCCCACAGACCAGGATATGTATCATTCAAGCAAGGGAAGAAATAAATGTTTTATTTCATTGATTTATCCATTTTAGTTGCTATCATCTTTAGGTGTTGCCCAAATACATAGACTTTTGTGGACCATGGAGGATATGAGAGTTGGGAGGTGCAGAGTTGCACCAGAGTTAAATCATCCAGAACTTAAGTCTCACTATATCTCCTGCAGCTTACCTCTACTCAAACACCACATAGAAAGTCCTTCCTTGTTGTTTCAGCCTTTTTCATCTTTACATCTGAAGATTCTTCCACATAGCAGTTATTTCAATAATCAAGGACAGTTGTCACGTGTTTCCTAAATCTTCTCTTTTCCACTTTGAACATGGCACTCCTTCATCCCATAATTTATATAGCACACTTTCACGTTTCTTTTCACCATCTTCATTCTTCTTCCCTGGGCAGCCTCTGATATGTAATTATCCCTCTTGAACTTGGATATCTAATAGTGAACACAAAAATTATTCCCTGGGCTTATCATTGGGGATGAGGTGGGAGGGTAGGATTCAAAGAGAGCTTCCCTTGGATTTGGTTGTGACATTTCTTAGAGCCATCTTAAGACCTGAAGAGTGTTAGCATAGCGCTTCTGTTTCCAATTACAGAATATAGATAAAAATAAGTCAATAAGAGAAAGTCTTCAGAATTTAAAAATAGCCTCTAACCTCATGGGGTTCTTAAAAATTGAGGATTCTCTGAGAAAATCAATTGACCTGCTAAAACTGAGAAATTTCAGGGCATCTTAAGAGAAAGAATAGATGCCTGAGCATCTGAAGTATCTCCATTTAAAAAGCATGTATTACATATTTGTGTAAATCAGGAACTGTCAGATTGTATAAATATGAGATCGATAGAACATCACTTCAGCTTTGAAGAAACTCAGACTAACAGGGAAGACAGCAGTAAACAGTCGTTAGTAATACAGTGTGACCAGCACCCCGGCAGAGGCATGTTCAGGGCACCATGAAAATGGAGAGTATGATGTGGGAGCCCTCGGCTCCAGTCCTACATCTCTCCGTGTGGTCTCTTTCTGCTTCTTCACGTTGCCAACATCTATGTGCATTGTGTTCTAGACACTGCACAAAGGGGTTTCATTTGTGTCAGCCTCTTAGAAGTTGATCCTATCATGGACCCCATAAAAGTAGAGAAAATGGGCAGACATTAAGTGATTTGCCTACAGTCACTGTAACAATTCAAACCCATGATTTCAGCTCTTGCCCAGTGCTCTGTACCACCTTTCTCAGAGAAAGTATCTAGAGCAGAGGCTTTCAGCCAGGAGAGACTCTGCCCCCACAAGGAACATTTGGCAACGTCTGTAGACATAATCAATTGTCACAACTGGCATCTAGTGTGTAGCAGTCAGGGAGGCTGCTAAACATCCTCCAGTGCACAAGACAGCCCCCCCCCCAATACAGAAAATTATCCAGCCTAAAATGTCAACAGTGCTGAGGTTGGGCAACTGTGCTCTGGCATATGGGCACTGTCTTTGTGTCAGCCTTTAAAAATACTTTAAAACATTTTTTAAAAGAAGAAATGGCTTAGAATGGGGCAAAAGGTACTGGACCAAGCCCCTAAGTATCTGGTTAACTGCATTTTGTCATGTAAAATTGAGAACATACTGTCTTCTTTGTCTACCTGTGTAGATTTCAAGGATCTGCGAAGGCTCTGAGAATTTGAGGACATAATGGATAAGAAAGCCCTGTACAAGAATTATCAGAATTCTTTGAGTCCTTGGGTGAAAATATTTCTGTGGGTCACCAGAATTAGATGAAAAGCATCCTGAAGCAGACTCCTGTTCTTTGTTTATCCCGCCTGTCAGCTGACCCCCAACCCCCTTTTCCTTCACTCTTATATTTCTGCACGCGTTTGTTTCCAGTATTTATTGGATGAACTAAACCATTTTTTACAAGTTATCTTCTTAAACATTTTTTAAAAATTAGTATTTCTTGCCACATTACACCAGATTCAAGGCAGCTAATTTAAATTCTAATGTTTTCTTTATATACTTTTACAAAGCATTGGTGAGTTTGGGGAGTTCTTTCAATATCATGGCTTTCTTCGAAATGAATAACAATAACATTGACTCAGCCTCCCCTCCACTCCTTCCTTTCAAACTCTAACACACTTGGCAGGAAAATGATTCGAGCACTTGTTAACTAAATGCCAGGCTCTATCTTTACAGGTAGTGTGTGACTAGTTCCCAGATTTGGTGAAGCCTAACTGTGCACGGTAGCAATTCATCAAATGGATGTAAACTCATAAATTTAGTTTACTTAGGTTTTAGGTGAGGGCGGCGTCCCCTAGGCGTGCTTTTCCCACACAACAAACAGCGTCAGGGCGAAGAGTCATTACTGCCTTCTTCGGAGTGTTTTCCTGGTGATCCAGTCTTCAGTGAATCACGGATCAGCCTCCAGGTGTGCGCAGCGCACGCTCCCCGGTTCCGGATGGCGCTGGGCGTGTTTATTTATGTGGAGGGGCCTAGCCATGGGGAAACCGGGCCGGGGGCGCGGCGGCGGCGGGAGACGCTGGGGCGCCCCGCTTCTCGTCCGGGGCTCACGCACAGTCCCGCCTGCCCCCTTTCCCATGAGGCCCCGCTCCTCCGGGGAGTGTCTGCGGTGGGGACGGTCCCGGCCGCCCGGCCCCTTCCAGGGGAGGCTGCACAAAGGTGTCCGGCTGGAGTCCGCCAACCGGCCAGCTTTCTAAAAGTGCTTTTAAGTTTCCCTTCTTCGAGGAGGGGAGAAGAAGAGGAGCTGTTTCCATTTAAATTCCTTTCCTTGTATGTAGATACCCGGAGGAAACTCAGCACTGGGCATGTTCGGATGTTGAAGGGTTTTGCTGATAAGCAACAGCCTCCCGGAACCAGAGGCTTAAAATAGTCGTCTCCCCCCCACCCCTACCCCCCCGCAGGAGCTGCGAATGGTATCTGCCAAACAGATGACAAAGTACCTTGGACTGAATCACACACAGACAGCATTTTGAGCCGAACGCACGGCCCAACTCTTGTAATTACTGTTTATAGCTGGCCAAGGCTCACCAGGAGAGGGCAAACCCAAGAGGAAATAAGTTGCCTGAACGTTGGAGAAATGGCTGTGTGTTAATTAAAGGCTGGGACGAGCACTTCTCACTCATGCTCCAAGTTGTTCTGGAGATCACAGTTGGCAGCACGTTTCCTCTGGAGGGAGTGAGTAGATAATTGGGACCTTTTTTGTCTTTTTTTTTTTTCGCTTTTCTTTTTTCTTTTTTTTCCCCCCCTGGCCTCTCTCCGTTTTGGTCTTACGGCCTTGAACCCGCAGTGAATTGAAGCCAGAAGGAAATGGATATGTCTGACCCCAATTTTTGGACCGTGCTCTCAAACTTTACTTTGCCTCATTTGAGAAGTGGGAACAGGCTTCGGCGAACACAAAGGTAAAACGCGGGGGTCCCTTGCCTGGAGAAGGAATGCTTTGGCTTCTGAAGCAGCGCTGGCTGCCTGGGTCCCCTTACCCCCTGGGGTTTTGTTGATTGGGTGACAGTTTGAAAAGTTTATACTCCACCGAGGGGTGGACCACTGCTGGCTCAGGTGGTCCCTCCTCCTGTGGATTTCCTGGGTAATCCTGATGAATGTGCTTCTGAGTTCTCCTTTTGAAATGTGGATAATCAGACCTTGAGTTGTGAGTGGTGGGAAGAGGGAGGAGACACTTGGTCTGTCTCTTTGATCTGATCACTCACCCGTTTCATTCACTCAGGCGTTGGAGCTTCTGCTTCTCTGTGTAGAGCCTTTCAGATGCTCCTCTCTATTAAATATTTGACCTTTATAAGATGCAGATGTACGATTCAAAGATAGCTCAAGTTAGCCTGTTTCATATTGTCTACCTTAAAGAGACAGGTCTGCATAACTTTGCCTTTTTTCCCCTCTTTTTTTCTTTTTTATTGGCCTGCTGACATTTATTTCTAATACAGGTCTGGCCTTTTCATTTTGTAACACATATTTGTTAGAATAGGTGAAGGGAAAAAAGACTTTTAAAATCAAGGTGGAACTCATGCTACAAATGAAAGGCAATTCAGTTAGTTGCTGACACTTGAGTGAGAGAAAATGATCTTAAAGGAGACATTTCTCCTCTCTCCACATTTGCGTCCAGCACAGACAGGTGGCATGATTTTGGTTTTAGAGGGGCACACCCTTTGAGTTGTGCAAATCCAGATTCTTTGTTTTCCTTCAAAACGTGCCTTGCGCATACATGTGAATATGCATGAGGGCAGCGGTACAGTCAAATAAACAGGATGCTGGCTTTCAGATTTGGAGATTCATAATCTCTGTGCTCTAGCGTTTAAAGAATACAGGAAAATGGTTCATTCTGTTTGGTTATACCAGTAACTTTTTGAGGCATAAAGGCAGATACGTAATACTTTGGAAAACTTGGTTGTTTTTCTTTTTGAAATCTCTCCTGGTATTTCTTAAATTTCAGAAGCATCCTGGAATACTTCCACATATACTGTTTATATATATGCTTATATACATAAAGATAACAAATGTGTGAGAGAGAGCTCATCGATTTTAAAGTTGTACTTAACCTTTTAATACAACTTAAATAACGTTAATACCACTAAACTATGTTAGATTCTAACGTTGTGCCTTTTAAATGAGGTGGCTATGCTTTTTTCATTCTGCTGTCAATATTCAGAGATGCGACACTTTTGATGTTGGTCATTTTGCTACAAGCTGTGTCATCCATATGCACCAAACGCCCCAACAATAATCAGTTGAAGAGATATGTGCCATACCTGAACCAGGCCCCTACTCCTCATGGGAGTAAGTCTATAACTTCGTACCTCTGCAGTTTGCCAGGAGCCCTAAAATATGTCTAAGTGGTGTGGTCCCAGCTGTGATGCAGCCTCCACTCTCACCTGGAGCCACTTCTCAAAGAGATAAGTCAGCTCTGGCATCACACTTGTCTGCCCGAACCTGGAAGCATCTGGACCCTTTCTTTCCCTGTTCAGTGGTAGTATGGAGTCAAATGCATCAAGAATTTTCAGGCTGGTCTGACTGCGGCCTTAGGGCAGTATCTGTCCAGCCAGAAACACGCCATTTCAGACAGCTCACACTGGCAGAAGGCCGAGGTTCTAAAGTAACTTGGGTTCTTCCCAGCCAAATGAGTGTGTATGGGAGGGCTGTCTCCACTCCCCAAGTCATGGCTCATATCTTCAGTTTAGTGATACACAGAGGGTGGTGGATTTTTTTCCCCCTCCCTTGTAAGAGTAGAGATTGTCACAGCCTGTTTGTATTGGGGATTTCCAGGGTTCACAGAGTTGGGAAATACGTGTGTCCTGAAAAATCGTCTCTAGAGACACCTACTTACTGTTGGTCTCACAGGGCCCCAGCGGCTTTCCCTTTATTATGCTGCTCCGGGAAGGTGAAGGGCAGCTGTCCTCCTCCCAGTCCAGTGAAGGTGGCTGTTGCATTCTCTTATTATACAGTGATCAATTCTGACTCTGTGTCCTTTCGTAAAGACATGCAGCGTATGCTTACAGCGTGACTCTTGCCCTTCCGTGACCTCCCTTAATTGCTCTAAATCCTTCTTATTCTCCAAGTCTCATGTGAACTCTCTTCCTTATGGGGCTGATCAGATTCCCTAAATGTGTGCTTTTAAAAGCACTTCTCCATTCTCAAGTTGCCAGCTTCTTTCACTGACCTCATTGAGGTGTGCCCCGTGTCCACGTGAGGATGCCTTACCCGCATCCCCAGCTGGACATGCCTTAGCCCTGGGATCTGCTCTTCTGCCCAGGCCTAGCTGCATCTGCGCATTTGCTGACTTTGTTCGACAGATCATTCATTTTGCATATTTTGTCCCAACTACGTGTTCTGATTGACGTTGTAATCCAGAGGACTTCACTGTCACCGTCCTTCCTTTACTGTCGGCCTCTCACATCAATCAAAGAGTGAAATCCAGCTCTGAGCCTGCGAAGGAGCATCTTACAGCTCCTAGGGATAGGATGATTGTACCACTTAGACAAAGGGAAGAGAGGCTGAATGGGTTGAGACTCTTTAAATCTGTATCATGTAGAAACTCATCATGGAGGCCTTTTGGGTTTTGCTGCATCGCATCTGCTTTGCTGTTCAGCCTAACTCTGGTTTGCTGGTTTTCACAGGAACACTTTTAAAGTTTCTTTTCCAACTCAGAGCCTTATATGGGCCTATAACTCCCTGAGTTCTTTGGGAAAAGCACCTACAGAATGTCTCTCAGGCCTAGACTCTTAAATGGTCCTAATGAACCAAAAGCCTGGCTTCCTTGTGCTTCATCCCAAAGATATGTGGTTATTTCATTTTTGCCTGGGCTGTGGCAGACGCTGGTTTGTCTCAGTGCACATTGACTTTGTCTGCTGTTTTTCCATAAAGTTCAGGTTTCCACTAGAAATGGTTCCTTTTTTATGACTAGCTTTGCCCATCTCTCCCTCTCCCTCATTTCCTCAAGGTGGTCTCAGTCCAGCCATTCACCTGCTTGCTTTGGGGGACAGAAATCTAGGCTGAATGAACAGGATATTTCAACCAAAATATGTTGTTTTAAACTGAAGCAGAAACTGGATGCTTTAGAGACTGAATTCCGTAGATGCATGGACACGCCATTCAGCCCGCCACAATGTAGAACGGGGGGGAATTCGTTTCCCTGCTGCGTGTTACTCTTGGTTTGTAACATCTTTTCTTTTCTCATTGGATTAAAAATGTGGAGGAGAAGGGATCAAGCTTCTCTTTCATTCATATCTCCTCTGTGTCACACTGTAAAGAAAGGGCTACCATTGAGTTATAAATGTTGCTGCTTAATTTTGAGGTGCACCTTTAATTTTACTGAAGTTCAGTCTAGAGACTCTAGACGATGCTTGACTTTTAACCTTGATGGTCAGAGATCTGTCGTGTTCTCATTGGCCTTAAGTGTGTCTCCAAACATGTGTGACACCTAAATGAATAAAATCCTAACCAGGCTATTGAGTAAGTTTGGGACTCAATTCATCACTCTGAGTGAAGTTCCAGATATATTTTTCTGAGACCCCTTAGGATAAAAGGGTTTTTTGTTATTGTTATTGTTTTTGTTTTTGTTTGGTTTTGGTTTTGCTTTGTTTTTTTGCTGAATTCACATTATTCAGCAGTTGCTATGAGCAGCAGGTACACTCAGGGATCTTAAACTAACTGCTCCCGTCATCAGAATGCACTGAATTTTTATGCACATTGCATCTTCCCTTCAGAAACATCTGTAGTGTTTGGTGAGTTTTTCTTTTGTTTTGAGCATGAATATAGTCTCCAGAAACTATGGAATATGTTTATCTCCTGCCCTGACATGTCAGGTTTTGGCTAACCTTTACTCACCCCTTTTACAGAAAGCCCCAGTTAAATCCACGTTTATTGAGCTCTATTATGCGCCTGGGCTGTGACCCAAAGCTGAGAGCCAAAGGCTTGCCTTCAATGGAGACACACAAATGAATCACTGCAAATCAGGGCAATCAAGAAGTATTTACAAGTACATATAAGCTGTAGGAGTGGCCAATGGATAAGAGAGACTTTGGTCTCATGGGGCCAGGATACACACCACATGGAAAAGGTAACACCTCAAAGAGGTTTTGAAGGTTAGGTTGGTGGTAGAAAGACAAGGCCTTCCCAAGGAGCAAAAGAAACTGTATGAAACCATGGCGGCCCTGGCAACACAGACTTTAAGGGATTATGCATAGCTCAGTATTGCTGGAGCATAAAGAGCCAGAAGCACAGCTCAGCACTGCCGAAGCATGAAGTTTAGAGAGGCTGTACCATATAGCACGGTTGTTAAGAGGATTGATCTGAGCCAGTTCACCTGGGTTCGAATCTTAACTCCATGCTACTGTGTATTGGGTGAGTTTGCTTCTTTGGACTTCAATTGCTCTGTCTGTAAAATAGGGACAAGTTAATTACTTACCTCATAGGATTGTTGTAAAGATTAAAATATGTTCATATGTGTAAAATGCTTGATGCAGTGATTCGCATATGAAAATTCTCAACACATCCTAACTCTTACTATGGTTGTTCTCACTACAACAGAGGGGTGAGTAGTGGGTGATGGCTGAGGAGGAGAGTCTGGATGCTTGGTGTTTCAGGGGCCTTGGCCTTTATCTAGTGGGAGAGAGGTGTGTTTAGCAGTGCTGGGGAGTGTAGGTCTGAGAGGAGAGACCTAGAAACCAATGAACAAGTTACTGAGGTAGCCTCTCTAAAGGGTTTTGCAGGCCTGAGCAAAGAATGTGGTGAGATTACGCCTTGAGAGATATTAAGGGTATTAAATCTGTAGAAGTTGTTGATGAACTTTGGCTCTGAGGGACAAAGAAAGATACTACAATGGCACTGGGGTTTTTGACTTGAGGGACCAGGGAAATGGAGGAACCACTTGTACATATAAGAGTTGGGGAGGGGAAGTCACAAGAACTTGTGCTTCGGAGCGGGGAGGGTATGGCTCAGTGGTAGAGTGCATGCTTATCATGCATGAGGTCCTGGGTTCAATCCCTGGAACCTCCATTAAATAAATAAGTAAATATCTAATTACCACCCCCCAAATTAAAACAAAACAAAACTTGTACTTCTGGTCGCTCCCTTTATCCCCAGAGGCTCAATTCATGCACATTTCTTGAGCATCTGTTGTATGCTGAGTATCAAGAAGCAGTCATTCCTTCATTCAGCCAGTATCTGCAGCACCAGTCCTGTGCTGGGCCAGGGATATGGTGGTGAACCAGACAGGGTACTCAGCCTCACCAGTCCACAAACATTTAATTCAGTCAAGTTCCAGATTGTGGTCCCTGTCTTCTGAAGGCTCTAAGCAAGAGCTGAGGAGAGAGAGTGACAGGGCAGAGGCTACTTTAGATAATGTGATCAGGGGATGTCTTTTGAGGAGATCATATTTAAGGGGCAACCTAAAGGGTCAGAAAGAGCTGTCCGTGGAAAGAGTTTGGGCATAGGCATCTGGGAACGGCCAAGGCTCTGAGGTAGGAAGGAAAGAGCTCCTAGGCAGGCAGTTGGATTGTAGGTCCAGGGCATTTGGGGAGGCTAGACCAGAAATAATAGGCTTGGGAGTCCTCATTAGGGCCATGAGAAAATGTCAGATTACTCTGCCTGAGAACTGAAGATGCCCCATTTAAGGAGTGGGCAGAGATGCAGATAGGCGCCGGAAAGGAGATGTGGAGGAGAGTCCTGTAAGAAGGAAGGAAGCCAGCAGGCTGTTCTCACAGACACCCTGAGATAGCAGTCAACGCTGCTGTGGCTGATGACTGGGAAGTCCTGGGTGACTTCAGCAAGTGATGGGGTGGG
Organism: Camelus bactrianus; assembly: GCF_048773025.1. Taxonomy (NCBI): domain Eukaryota; kingdom Metazoa; phylum Chordata; class Mammalia; order Artiodactyla; family Camelidae; genus Camelus; species Camelus bactrianus. The sequence goes on from NC_133541.1 coordinate 46,450,417, forward strand.
GGTGGGGCGACTCACCAGAGAACAGGAGTGAGGGGAGGAATGGGAGACCATGGGTGGGAACCACTCTCCCTCTTTGGGTAGCTAAGCAGAGCGGCGACACGTCTGCACACTCACAGCTGCCCTGTCAGCCTTCTTCCCTGAATCATATCCCCTTACTCACTGTTGCTCACTTTATTGTCTGCTTCATCGCCCAAATAGGCAATGACAGCTTCCTCTTCCCTCCCCTCTGGAAGCTCAAGTTCTTCCCCAGCCCCGTATCTCCTTTCTAATGTGTTTACAGTTGGAGCTGCTTGAAGTGTCCCCAGCCCCCACTCGCCCTCTCTGACTCTGTAGGAGCCTGAGTGGAGGGTCCCCTGCCCTCCTCTCCCCCAGCTATTCCACAAGTGGCTGAAACCCAGCATCCGCTCTCATCGTCTCCACGCCTGACCTGCAGGCGCTACCCCTCCCGAGTCTGCGCCCATTGCCTCCCACTCCTTGCTTTGCCCAGGCCTGTTTCATGACTGCTTTCTTTCATCCTCCTCCTTTCTTCAGGCTGTGGACTGTAGGCCCGCCCATCACTGCGGGGCTCGCCCTTCCATCCTGTCGTCTCATCTCTAGTTAGTTCTGAGACCGGTGCTGGACCAGGAGGCCCTCACTCCTGCACCCCCTCCCCCAGCCTCATCAGGGAGACTCCTGGGGAGGAGCAGGAAGCTGAGACCCTAGGCGGGACGCTAACAGCAGCTCTCTGAGTGACTTGTGTGCAGAGCCAGGCTGCCCCACGCTGGAGCAGCTGTTAGCGGGACCCCTGTGGGCATCGCTCCCCTCTTAAAACTGACCACACACCAGGAATAGGAGCGGGAATATGCACATCTCGGAAATGTTGCTTTTAGCCTCTGGTGGGACGTTTACAACAGGAGGTTACAGGCTGTTTTATCCCGGGGATATGTAGGTCTTTTGTGAGGGAAGAAGGAGGAGGAAAGGACTCGGAGAAATGTGTGAGTGCAAAAAGTAGATTTGGAAAGAAGTTCATTAAAAACAAAGCATTCGAATTTGGAGCGTATGGTCCCTGGTGGGGCATGGGCTATTCATGGCTGGAACTGGTCGACACTGGAAGGGGTGTATGTGTGTCAGTAAGTTCCCAGGGAGGGGGCAGAACATTAGGTGCCTTCATGGCTTCGTTGGCTTCTTTTTACACATATGTCCTGTTATCAGAAACCTAAGCAATGTCTTTAAAACAGGGGAATTATCAGCCTCGCGATAGAGACCATCTGCCTTCAGGGCTAAAAACTGACAGATGTGGAGGTTGCAAGGAAATCATGTGAACCCCTGGGTGAAGATGGCCCACAGAGGAGAAGGCCTGGAATAGGGCTTTGTTCTGAATAATTTTGGAGCGTCCTCTTTGTATGGGTGGAAATGGGAATAGGCTGGGTTCTTGGGGGATTAGGACTGGAGGCTCTGAGCCCTCCGCCTCACCCCCACCGCACACACACCCGTCTCTAAGTGTGAGTAAACATGCGCACACTATTTGAATGCGAGCTGTCTTTGCTGCAGGTAAACCAGTCATTTGGGAGTGACATCATGATAATTTAGTAATCCCTTTGAAAGTTGAATAGTAGATCCAAGATAATACAGTGGTCCTGGGGCTACCCGGAGGAAAGTAGGCACACAGTGTGCATACAACCATTTATTAAAAGCGAAGTCGACCTCTACCGGTAAAACCTGGATATCTAGTAGCAGATTTGATTTTTGTGATCCGTGGCCCATTTTGTAACTAGAGAAAGTGTCTAAATAAAAGTTCATGGGATTATTAATGCTTGTAGTTCTGATACTTTATTTTCTTTCCTCTGGCTTGGTAATTAGGAAAGTTACCCTGTGAACTTGGCTATAAATTCTGAAAATATTGACCTTAAATCTTATTAACAGAGTGAGAAAACCAATGGGAGTTGTAGCTACACTAATGGCTATTGGATATGCTTGTTAGAGAAGGTAATTATAGCAATATCAAACTGAAACGTCGTGTTGTTTTGTTTTAAAGAAGAAAGAGGAAAAAGGCCCAAGCAGAGAATTTAGGCTTTGATCAGCATTTGAAGGTAAAGGAGATTGGTAAGAAGAGTAGACAGCCGGTCATGTTTATCTTAACGTAAGCTCCCCCACTGCTTGCTTTGTTACAGAACCCTGGGTCTTTCTACATTCTGCTGACTTTGAAATTTACATTTATCAGTGATTCTGATTTTGTTAGAGTTAGGGGTTTCTTGGGAAACTAATTGCAGGCAAAATCTACCCCCCCAACACACACATATACGCATATATATGGGCAAAATCCAGATTTTGACATGAGGTAGGCCAACCACTATTTGTGTTCTGAAGCTCTCCAATAAGCTTTTAGCTCTTCCCAGGGGAGGAGCAGCTCCATGTCTCTGGGCATCTTCTAACCTGATGTGGACGTTCACGTTGCAGGTGTCTTTTGGAGGTTGTGCCTTAGGTTCTGAGTGAATCACCTGGGTGCAGGGAATGAGGAACTTGTGAAACTTGAGGAGATCCCAGAGGGTCATAGAATCAGAAAGGGAAGAAAATCAATGGAGCTACCAGGTCGTTTTGCCCTTTGAGTGTTTGCTGAAGCTGTCTTTGCTCTGCTTTATTCTAATTTTAAACATTACAGTGCATGTTGATGTCTAAGGACCCTGACTCTGACCTTATGACATTTGTCTTGAGAGTCACTATTATATTATCTAGCCACTGCTAGATTTCTTAGCTACTGAATCTGAAGAAAACCACTGAACCTGTGACTTGCATAAAAATCATCTATGTCCCTTTAATATTCCTATCTCTTGAAGTGCTGTACAATGGATACCTTTTAATTAGAAATTGTAATTATTAAATGTTTTACATTTACAAGTACATGGAGGGGTTAAGGGGGAAAAGGATGTTTGCCATGGGAAAAACTGCTAGCTGAATTAAGCACTCTAGGAAATACGGTAAATGAAACCTTTGTTACTGTAAAACAATAGACATTAAGTGACTATTATGTAATGTTATTTCTTAAGTCTGATCTGGAATGGCTTGTTGATCTTGGAACTTGAGATATAATTCCTGTACAAATATTACTTTCACTTGGCTAATCTCAAGACTTTTGATACAAAATTGAAGACTTTTCCCAGAAGATTACCTAGGTGAGACACGGGGCATTGGAGATAGTGAAGCCATGTTGGATAGGTTGGTTTTCCGTGTGAGGATTAATTTTACTCACTTGATGGTCTCCATTCTAGACTTAGCTAGGTAAACACAGATTATTTGCTAATCCAAAAAAATAGTTCATTATAAAATTAGCCTATGCTTGCTTAGCTGCTCCAGAGGAAGGACAGGTGGCAGAATGGCTGGTAGGCATAGTCACCTGACATGGCAGGTCAAATAGATGATTATGAATTTGCATTTTCCATAAGCAGTTGGTCCCTAAGCAAAGGAATTTCTTCTCTTTGATCTCAAATGGCCATGGTGGGACAGGTAGAGTATGGGGTAGTTCAGGGGTGCTTAGGTCATAGTTTTAGTTAAAGAATCTGCAAAATGAGCTAATATGTTTATAAATTATAATTTCTTGCATATTTTCAGATTTGATACCTGGAGTTAAATGTTTGGACCATAGAATTAACAAGGGGTAAAAGTTGCCTTATTTTCACTATGTGATCTGTAAACTTTTTAATGTAGCTTTCTTTCTCAAGAGATGCCTTTTCTTCTGTCAATTTCAAGTAAGTCAGCCTTGGAAATCTAGGATTTTTAAGGTGAAAAATCAATAGTGATTTTTATAAGCCTCCTTACCATAGGAATCCAGGCTCAAGATCAGAGCTCTCCTCCCTTCAATGCAGTTCTCGGAGCTTAGTGGTTTTGATGTCATTTTTACCAGCATCTCTATTGCCAAGATGCCCTCTTGGTAGGTAGACTTCAGTTTTCTTTGAAACTGTGATTGATTACTTATTATTTAATGGCTTCTTAAAAAAACAAAAGCTCTTTAAACAAGAGAAGGTATGGTTTATTTTACCTTTTGAGACTTAACCTTGAAATTATTCTACCTTCTCACATCAGACCTAGGGTGATTTTGGGATCAAAAGGTACAGGTCCTTGAGCTGGTTGGATATTAACATGATACAAATTTTTGATGCCGTTCCTAGGAAATAAAAGCATTCCATTTAATGGGTCCCAAGTTTGAAACCTGTAAAGTAAAGGGTTCTGACCCTTGGCACTGATAGACATATTCAGAAATGTTGTATTCAAGCCAGAGTAAATATATATGCCCTTTACGCTCTCTTTCAGTTAGCAGAAGTCACCTCGAACACTTATTTTGGCATTAAGGAAGCTCGTCATGACCTATTGTTCCAGAAAGATTATAGTTCTCATTTGAAGCCAGTTTTCTAGTTCCCATGTAACTGAAATGCCCAGCCCGGAGCTGAGGAAACAAGCTTCGCTTTTCAAACCTTCCATTCTTTTAGGTGTGTCCCACAGGCAGTGGCTTGTCGCTGCTCCTGCAGCCGCTTAACAGGTTTGATTTCAAATCTATTTAATAAGAAACTAACATGTTTGGAGGGGATTCATGGCTCAACATTTATGGATTTTATTGGGAAGTTCCAGGTGTGTATATATCTTAAACTCTATGCTAAGGCCTGTTAGGCTGAAATGATTTTGGTTTGTTTTGCTTTGCTTTGTTTTTGCCTTCTAGTTGTGGACTGAATTTCTTAAGATGTCTTGGGGGTTGAATTGGGAGGGGGTAGCCTCCAATCCTAAAGGCCATGCAGCTCCTCTTTCAATTCCATGGCTTTGGCTGCCTTAAAAGCACTGAAGAGAAGTCAGATGTTTATAAGCTGGGCCAAAAGACAGAGAGACCAGAAGCCAAGATCTGGCGGATTGACCTCTGAAACATGGGAAGTTGGTTACATTTAAAAATAGTTGGAGGGGGTTATTTATGCGTTCAGTATCTCAGTGTGATCCTATTCCTGCGTTGTGGTTCCTGGATGAGCCTGAATCACCTTCTGAAACCTGATAACCTAGTAACCTAATTTGACTCTGTTTGACTTCTGTGGACAAGGTCTGGGGATGTATCGTATTGCCTTGTTGATTCATTTATGTACCAAATATTTGTTGAGTACCTTTTATGTGACCAGGGCTATGATTATCACCTGGGAAACAAAGATATGTCCTTTTGTTCAGGTAGCTCAATTTGCTGGGGTTAGAAAGTGACGTAGACAGATAATTACAGTAATGTGTAATAACCAGAAGGAGATCTATCAGCATCAGCAAAGGAGCGGGGAGAGAAGAATATCTGTTAAGGCAGTTTGGTGTATGTTGTCTCATTTAATCCTGTCTATAATACCTATTATGCAGATGAGAAAGTTGAGGCTTAGAGCAATTAAGTGTCCCCAAGTTGCCAGTAGCAAGTGGTAAATCAGATAAAAGCTTAAGTATCCTATCCTGTCTCCAAAGGAAATACTGCTCCAACAATATTCTAATTGTGGAAAATAATATTTGTAGAGTAAGATTTTAGTAACTTAATTTTTATCATATAGCAACCTCTTGGCAATTCAAAGATATGTGTGAAAGACAGAGCCTTAATAATTTTGATCTTAACTATAGAAATGCTACCTGCTGTCTGAGGGAAGAGAATAAAAAAAAAATAGAGGTAGGCTTTACTTTGTTTTAAAATGCCGCCTGCTGATTCTCTTTCCCATTAGTGGAAATTGTATGTGTGTTCTCCTGTAATTTCCCTCTCGTAAAGGATCACAATTTGTAATGGTGTTTGAGTGGGCTTGCGCTTTTGGAATTGAGGTTTTGCTTATGGTATAGCTCTGAACAGCTGCTGTCTTACAGGCCTTTTGAATGAGTAATATTCCACTGCACCCATGCTTATTTTGCTGAGATTTCTCTCTGGGCATTATAAAATCCTGGACATTCAGGTGAGTTTATATATAATGGAGTCATCTCAGAATCCTTGCTGATCATGTAATAGAGCATTCAGTGCATTTCACAGAAGGGACGAAAGTTCTTGCATCTCCTACCTTGTGGCACTACAGTGGGAATGCCAGGAAAGATCTGTTGGGATCTTGGAGATGAATGGCTTACAGTCTTCTTCACTTTTTACAATTAACAGTAATTTCTCTTGATTATGCTAGTGATAAGTACAACTATGCTCATGCTAACTGAGTTTTTAAGGAGATGAGTCGATACTTAAATACATATTTTCCTCTGTGAAGAAAATCATTGTGTTTGGAGGACTAAGATGTAACTGCTTCGTTATGCTTAAAATAGTTGTGTAAAAATGAAGTACAACATGCAAAAGGCTCAAATATTACATCCAGAATTCTCTAAACCACGGAAACCCTTCACTGACCATCTCTTAGCCCTCAGTGGCGCAATGTGTGAGCTGCTTTTGAGGAATGACTGTCCCTTCCTGAAGACAGAGTGGAAGACGTCTTCCTTTTGGGTACTCCAATTAGATGTTAAAGAAGGTGTTTTTCATGGCTAATAATCCAGGCCTAGGATTTCTTCAGATTCCTACTGACACAGAACTTACCACTTCAGTTTACTCACTCTAAAAGAAGAAAGTCCAGGCAGCTACATGTGTTTTGTTCTGGTTTTTAAAAATACCGTTTATTGATATACAATCTACGTACAGTAAAACTGTCCTTTGTAGGTGTGCAGTTCTATGAATTTTGACAAATACAGGCAAGTAATGATCACCACAATTAAGGTATAGAGTAATTTCATCACCTTACAAAGTTTTAGGTGCTTCTTAATTGTTTGATAATGCCAATATAGGGTTAGAATAAGATGTTTTGTTTTGCATTCCCCTGCCCCCCAATTTAAAAAATTATAGCTCCATATTTTATTAAGTTTTGCCTAGTTGTTCCCCATTGTCCTTTTTCTATCCTGGTGTCCCAGTCTGGTTACCATATTACATTGTGTCATCCTTTTTAAAAATCATTTTGATGAGGAAGGTGATTAACACATTGTCTTATTACATGGTTGGTGATGTCAAGTAGGTACCAGGAAAATGCATCAGAATGAGATATTTGAAAGGAGCATAAACTACCTAAACTGTGTGATACATTATTAATGTGTAAATATCCCCTTTGATGCTATACAGGTGAAGAAATTTCAAGAAACCAAATAAACCGAATTCGCCTAGGGGGAAGTGGTTATAAATAACTTGGGATTGTTTATAGGGGAAGGAAGCAGGGCCATGGAATGGAAGATTTGGAAGGGATGTAGTTTCATGCACAAGATTGTGGTTGTTGGAGAAGAGATCCAGAAGGAATCTTGGAGTTTTTCAGTATAAGTGAAGGTAGAACAAAACGTGCATGTGATAGAAGATAAATTCAAGATGTTTTCTTTGCTTTGTAAAATAATGTTCTTGTCTTTCTACTGTTTTTAGTATATTTTAATTTCAGTGGACTGTATATAGCTTTCAAAATAAAGTTTAAACTTAACGCATCCTCAAGACAGAGGATGGCGAAAATATAAACAACCACAAAATCATCACCCCCACATTCTAGTTCTCAAACAGAACCACTGAAAAATGAGGGGTTATTCTTCCAAGTGTTTTTTTTTTTCTGGGTACATCCCACAAAACTCATATTTTATTGTACCTCCTGTTTGTTGAGATGTTTTTTCCCTAAAAGGGTTTCTTTTAAAACACTCAGCTTTACAATGGTAAGATTTCCAGAAATTTTGAAAAATCCCTGTAATGTACAGTAAGGAGTGGGGGCATTATCTGTCAGGCTGTAGGGAGTCATTCAGAACCGTGCCCTGAAAGCCACCGCCCTTGTGCATAGCCTCACCTGGTGCGGGAGCGTCCACGCCGGCCCACTGGTGTGCAGAGTCAGGGCGAGGCCATTGACATCGTGGTGTCACCTCGGATGGGCTCACATATTAGGTTCTGTTATTCACCACCTGTATTCAAATCTCTTTTGAAATGTTCCCTTTAAAAATACTCATACTAACTCAGAAAGATTCCAATTACCATCTCCCCACAGGATTAAATGTTAAACCTCCAGTTCTAAACTTTATCCCTTATGTATGTGAGCAGGCTTGCCAGATGGCAGGCCAATTAATATATTTTTGCAAGGTGTAGAAATGTTTTTTCTCCATAGGGGAACAATGAATCCATCTGCTCCACATCTTCCTTTTTCCTCTGTCCTTTGGGGAAAGTCATCATTTAATTTTCAGAAATAAATTGTGCAGCTCTCTAAGTGACACTTTCTGCTTTTTAAAGGAGGTCGTTTTAATAACTGAAACTTTTTCTCATTCTCAGGATGTAATGAACCCTATGTTACGGGTGAAAAAATCTGGACCTCTTGGTTTCATCCAGGGTACTGTTTTTAAGTTTGGCATTACAGAATTATATGTTTAAAAATTGATTTGTAGAAGCTTTAAATTGGGAGAGACTTGAGAAACATCCAGTTGAACCCCCTTATTGTAAGATGAAGAAATTAATGTTTAGATACCAAAGTTTCAAGCTGGTAGGCAAATTGGAACCTGGGTGGACTTGGAATCTGGTCTCCAGATTCCAATTTAGGACAACTGTGTTGAAAATAGAATCTTTGATTTCTCAAGGGGAGTGAGAACCTAGAACAAGGTTCAGCCAGAAGAAGCACTCATCTTTATTGCCTGTTCTCCCTTGAGTTTCAGGCACTGAGCTGTGTGCATCACCCCAGTCGTTTTTTTTATCCTCAAGTGACAGTTCGTATCAACAAGTAATTAACTCTTTAGTGTCTTTGTGTTGCCTCCAACTCTGTTAAAGTTCCTGAAGGACCAAGTACGACATCTTTTTTGTAAGCAGCTAAGATAGTCCACAGTCTGGGCATGAGTGAATTACTGAGTATATGAATATCAGTGGGGCTGTTTTACAAAATCCTCTCAGGACATGTTGGAATTCTAGGAGAGTGACCACCTTGTAGCTTTGCCATAATCTGACATGTTATAATATCAAATTTGGTTCCTTTTCTCTTGTTGGTTATGAAGTAGTTCAGTATGGAATTTTACAGAAGCTTCTCTTGGGAAATCTTTCACCTGTAACTCAGTTTACCAGGATTTTTACTGTCACAGTTGGGCATAAATAGTTTAATGTTAAGTGAGAGGAAGGATTTAGACTTGCCTTTTTTTTTTTCCCTTTCCCTTATGTTGGCTCCTTTTCCTCATCAGTTCATATAGTAGAACAGACCCTGTTCATATAGTAGAAAGAGTTGAGATTTGGGGGCAGGCTGACCTTGGTTGGAATCCTGGCTCTGCAGCAAGCTAGATTAAGTGATTTTAGCAGGTAACCTCACCTCTAATACTTGGTTTCCTCATCTTTAAGAAAGAAAAATAGCCATAAAGTCTTTCATGTGCCTTCAGTAAGATAAATTGTGAAGCAGTTAGGTCAGTAGACAAGCTTACAGTCTGCAGGCCAAATCCAGCCTATCACCTGTTTTTGTACATAAAGCTTTATTAGAACTCGGCCACACCAATTCAATTAGATATGATCTATGTCTGCTTGTACAACAATAGCATAATCCAGTACTTGTAACCAGAGACTCTGGCCTGCAAAGCCAGAAGCATATACTATCTGGCCCTTCACAGAAAATCTTGGCCAAACTGGGACCTAGGGCAATGCCTAGCAACTGTAGGCACTCAGTAAGTGCTAATTTTACCTTCTTGACGTGGACTATTTTCACTGTAGTCTTTCCCTGTAGGCATTCCCTGTAGGCATTCTGTAAAGAAAGGTGGTGCAGGTGTGGCCTTCTCCAGTGAGTCTTCTGAAGCCCCTCCCTGCTTCTGGAGCACAGCCAAAGCCTTGAGCTGTGACACAGGCCGGAACACACTGGGAAGGCGTCTCCACGGCTCCCACGCCCTGATGTAGCTGTAGCATGTCTTGACTTGAATTGGGTGTCGTGCACGTTAGAGACATAGAATTTTCTCTGATCCAACTGTAAATAAAGGCATTGCTGTTTAGGTTGCGACATGTGCCAATTTAGTTTAGCTTCTCACAACGAATTAGTGGGTGTGTCCAGTGAACACTTCTTCAGAAGCTTTCCACCCAGCCCCTAATACTGTGGAATTTTTTTCATTTCTCAGTACACTAAAAAATCATTCTACATTATACAAACCATCTTCAGCAAAGCACCTTTTGAAATCTTACCGCAAGACTTTCCTGAAGCAACTCTGGGCCATTGGAAAGAGAAAGTTCTCAAGGGAGTGAGAAAAAAATTTTCATTTGTTTATTTTGTTTTGTGTTTTAAGCAAAATGAACTTGGAGTTCCTCTGCAGTTTGATGAGGGACATTCTGGTGTCCAGTAGAAAACTACGAGCAGGACTGTCCTGGCGATGTACCTGGTGAGGGCGTGGTGGTGGCTGGCTGCCCTCCAGCTCCTACGCACGGTGAAGAGAAAGGTGAAGGACCTCACAGAGCCCTTAAGGACAATTATGCTTGCTTGTTATTTTCCACTTTGAAAAATGTATTGAGGAAGGCTTTTTCAGAATAGAGAGATTTTTAAATCAATTTAACATTACCGTGTATCTTTAAAAATAACACCGTGAAGAAATTATAAAAGCATTACCTAAAATGTTGTAAAGTTCTCCTTGACTCTCTTTGCCTTTCGATTCCAGCACATTTTTGTGTTTTTAGTGCTTCTTTGCAGCCCTGTTAGCATTTATCCCAATGTGTTGTAATTCTGTGTATACTTATCTGAATTCCCAGCTGATTGTGAATGCCTCAAAGCAGAGACTTTGTGCCAGCATGGTGCCTGGCACATAATAGACACTTAATAAAGGTTTATTGAATGAAAGCACTCCACAGTGAGCATATTTATGCATATAGCTTTTTCTGTCTTCTGGAACTATTTCCTTAGGATAAATTCCCAGAATAGAGATTTTCAGGTCGAAGTGACGTGAACATGTTTATGAATTTTGATACCTAGTGCCAAGTAGCTTTTATGTCTGCTTGAGGTGCCTTCCAAGTTTGTGACTCGCATATCACATGGTACATTATTGCTAGATTGGCAGTCTGGTGTTCCATATTTTCTCTAGCAAATAAATGACAGGAGGGTACATCATTGCCAGATTCAAGTCTGGAATGCACATTGCATATGCTTTAGGGTGAAAAGCTTCTAAAAGAATAAAAATCCCTCTTGTGGAACTTGGGAAGTAGAGAGAGGCAGGCAGGGACAGATATAGGGTAGAAATTACTGTTACACGAGCAAATAACTCCTGGGCGTTTTGTTACTGCTCTGAACTTTGTACTGTCATCAGTATTTCAAGAAAGCAATTAGATATGTTTTTATTTGCTTTTCCCCCTCGACACATTTAATGTTCAAATGTGAAACATCATTAAATGCAAATTGCTGTTAATGCACATTCCAAGGTCTGCTTTTATCAAGGTTTGAAACTGTTTGTCTAATGTATTATGCATTTCCATCTTCAGTTGATCTGATTTGTGTGTGTGAAATAAGATTGAGCCTCCATGCCATGACCTTCGGCAGCTCCAGCCTTTTTGGAGTTTGATATTTCCCCCTCCCTCATCTCATATTGGGCAGGCTCATAAATTACCCATGATGAATAGCCATATCTACCTTTTGGTACAAGTATGCTATTGTTGAACACCTGGAGTCACCGAAATGCCACCTTACAGATGGCATACAAAGCATGTGAGGGCTAAGCTGGTAGAGCAGGGGCGGTGTTCAATGAAAATAGTCTGTGTGGAGATGAGGGATTCTCAAGGATATGAAGATACTCTAAAGAATTTTGGGGTGTTGTTTGTTCTATATTCCATCGTGTATATATTCTCTTCCAGCTCAGCTTCAATCCATACTCAAAGCCATGGCTTCCGTCTCTGGGAAGAGAGTGAGATACAGGAGTTAGAAAACCTTCCTATATGCTGGATTTGGCTTTCAGAGAACATCCTTCATCTTTCCCAGCAAACCAGAGTCTCTTGGTCTTGATCTAGTTAGACGTTTTTAGGAGACTCTTTGAGAAGCCAACGATTATGTGGTAGCACATGACCACAGGTGGGTTACTCGAAGCTGCAGCTTTAAAGGACTCTGCGAGCAATGAAGTCAGGGGTCTTGCTTCTAGTCACATATCTGCTGCTAACGAGTCATGTGACATTGGCAGGATTTCCCAGGCCTCCACTGCTTTCCTGTTTTTAAAAGCCTGGATTCCATTGTCAGTAAGGTAAAGCCTGTGGACCACTTTTCAGAATGGTTTTAAATGCATAAAATAAAATTCTAAAAATACATAGGATTAGAAAGGAAACCAGTTACATTGAAATAGTCATTAAAAAATGAAAAGTTGGTGATACATGTGATTCTTTACTAACGTGCCACATACCAAGATCTTGAGGTGGCTCTAGTAACTACCATAATTTTGAAGTGATACTATGTATAAATGATTTTTTAATACATCTGCAGCAACTATAACATGATATGAAAACATACATGATTTCTATTAGTGACAAAATCAGAAGGACTGCTACCACTGTGAATGCTCCTGAAGGAAATGATACATTTCAGTTTGCGGTCAGCGAAAAACCACAGAACAGTCCAAGTTTGTAGACCCATTAATTTCTCTTTATAGGCCCCTTAGAAGTCCATGGACTCTACAGAGGTCTGGAACAGCTGGCTCCAGAAGCTCCCTGCATCCCTGGCAGCTCAGACTCCATAGCAGTATAGAGAAAGGGTGACCCAGATGGCCTGTCGAGTGTGTTGGAACCCTGACTTTGGGGGCTGGCATAGTCAAGGGGATCTTACGTTAGAAAAGTAACCTTTGATACACCTGGGAAGTAAGCAGTGAGAAATTCCCTGGGTTTCATCTGTTGCTTTTACTTAGCAGTAAAAGACAGCTAGGAAAAGACATCTAGCTTCCTTTACTAGGAAGCGAAGGAAACAATAGTGAGAGAGTGCCAGAGACTGCTGTCACCCCAGTCATCTGCCTCTGGAGGGACCCCAGAACCAGGGCTTGTATCCTTTACTTACCTTAGAGGAGCCTGTGTCTCTCAGCATCTTGCCCTCAGAGCACTGCTGTTGCTTTGTCGTAACCACACATGTCTCCTTAGAATCAAGACCGTGAACACGGAGATCGTGTTCCGTGCCTGCCTGCTTAACTAGGGTGGAATTGTATTGCCAGGATGGAAAGTGAGATCTTTGAACTAGAAAGAAGTTAAGGAATAACAGTGATAAAGTAACTCTCATTTACTTATCTTAAGGTCGTTTTCTTTCTTAGAGTTTGTAAGTGTTTTAATGGTGAAGGTCTGAGTATGTTCTGCATAAGAGGAGTCGCAAGCAAAATTTCTCCTAATTCTATCAGAATATGGAAGACATTTCTTCTCATTACCTACCTACCCCTTCAACTTTGCATTTTGGAGAAAGAAATTTTTTTGTTTGGGGAGGGAACTATGAATGCTTTTAAATGACATGCCACTTGCCTAATTCAACATCATTTCCCAGTACTGATTTCAGATGGAGAGGGGGATTCTTTTGGCTTTGCAGTTGCCTTGTAAATGCCTCTACATTAATCTAGGTACAAACTCTTAGTCTAATAGACCTGGGAGTACAACAAAGTGTTGAGACTGGATTTGTCCATTTGCTTGTGAAAGGTGAGTCATGTGACCATAAGAATGCTTTGTAAACATAGACTCATTTTCAGGTTAAAAGATCCTCTACCAAATGAGATAGGAAGCTTGAAGCATAAGCGATTTTTCCTCCTGTAATTGCTATTGTGGATCAATATCTTTCATTGACTCTTCTAGGTTTTGCATGCAGTTTTCTATCATGGTCATTTATGCTAATCAGCATGAAACAGAATAATTGTAAATCATAGCCTCTTAGGCACATTTTTCTCTCCTGTGATCATTTAGACCACAGAATTATGTTCAAAAGAGACAGGAAAAAAAATCCATCATTTTTCAATGACTCAAGGAGCTGACACGGATGTGGATGGTAAGGACTCCTCCCCTCCTTACCATTGGACTTCACCTTATATAGTAATTCTGAACGCAAATGAAAATGAAACTCCCTGTGAAAAGAAGTTGGGCTTAAATTAGCCCGTTACCTTTATTTGTGATAATCTAAATATATCACATTAAATATGGAAGGTAGAATAACTCTAATATATCCTATTTTAATGTTTGTATGTAAGATTATCAAAAATTATCTTCATCAAGAAGGCATGTTTATGTAATTATTGTAAATTCTCAGAGTTATTGCCCAAAGATGTATAAGGATATTTATTATCTACATATTTAATGATACAACTTAGATAATTAGTGTAGAAGACAGCAGTTTTTTACTTTAATGTTGTACTAAGATAGATGGTTTGACTACTAGTCATGTTTATTTGTAGTACAGAACTCACTGAAATATATAGTTATTACAAAAACAAGATAAAATATATCTGTCTTGACCAGTAGCTCATACTTCTATGCTTTATTCTCATCAGAGTCCCAGCTGTGCCATGGAATGAAAGTCAATTCTAGCTGTGTCCATATCCCTGTACACCCCCACAAATGAATGCAGATGTGTGCATAACGGAGCCTGGCGGGGCTAGTGGGACCTCATGGTACAACTCCAAGAAGAAACCCTACTTAGTAATGGGGTCTTAGACATGGCGCTTGGATGCATAGTTGCCTCTACCTATGGACCTGCATGAAAGATGGTGGAACCTCTTTCTAGTTGTCTTTAGATCTTTCCAAATAAACACTTTAGCTAGCCGAATGGAAAGTGGAAGCTCTCCACTCCCTCAGAGTGATAAGCCTTTTCCCCATGAGAGTTTTCAGGCCAAAGAAGGTTTGTGGATTGTCAATGAATAGAGAGTTGGGTGAAGGAGTTGTTTGGCTCCCACTCTGTTTTAGCAATTCAGATAGGAAACATCCTTACTTCATGGAAGCCACCCTTCAGGATCGGATCTGTTGTCCCGGCTGCTTCTGAGTTTAAGATGTGCCGAAAGCGGGGGAGAGTTCATCTGGAAGATGAGGCTGGGACTGCGTAGCTGGGTGCAGTCTTTCTCCATCCTCTACATGTCTTAGTTCATGAATTCAATTAATGTTGGTTGAGCACCTCCTTTACGTCAAGCGTTGTGCCAGGGAGGCAATGGTAAAGGAGACAGATGGTTCTGATCCTCTTGAATACTTGCAGTTTTGTGGGGAACATGGTGGGAGTGGGTATGGGGTGAGGAAGACACAAAGGATTAACAAGAATTTACAACACTGTTTGTGATTATATGTCTGTGCTTATCCACTCTTAGCTGTGTTGTGGTGGGGGGAATACAAAGACTTTTGAGAGCATCCCAGGGGCATGTGACAGAAAGTGGGCTTTCAGAGAAGTTAACCCTTCTCTGGTTGGTGAAAGGAGTCAGTGAAAGATGGAAGGGAATATTTCAGACAAAGAGACAAGTACCTGTACAAAGAGATTTTGGAGTTCAATGAGAGTGATAAATAGAAGACTGGAATTTACTCCGCCAACAGGAGGGATGGCTGAAGAGTTTTACGTAGGGCGGTGATAGGATCACGTTTGTCCTTTGGAAGGATTTCTGGCAGTAGGGGATGATTTGGGATAGGACAAGGAAGAGGTCAGGATTCCAGTTAAAGCAAGCTTCAATAGGCTTCTAGGTCAGAGATGGTAATGATACCACAACCAGCTTGGTGACTGTGAGGGTGGATGAAGGGAGATGTTCAGGAGATGAAGTCCACAGGACCAGATGACCAACTGAGAGATTAGAGTGAGGAAGGACAAAGAGTTTGTGCCTTTATTTTTGCTTTAGGCTGTGGGTGATGATACCAAACCCTGGAACTGGAGACACAGGAAGCAGGGCAGGTTGGGTAGAGATGATAATTTCAGTTGGAGACTCACTGAATTGGAGCTTCTGTAGACATCCGTGTGGAGACGTGAAACTGACTGTTGGATACAACGGCCTGGAGCTAGGAGAGAGTTCCAGGTTGGGGATTAAGAGTTATCCACAGAAAGATTGATGACGAATGCTGAAGTTACTTACTGTCGAATATTTCTCTTCCAGGAATCTCAGGTATTGAGGGCTGTCTAGACCCAGGAACTGCATCTACACCTTTGGGCCCTCTGTTTTCCCATGTGAAATGGAGTTGGGGGTGGGGAGATGATTTGTACATGGTTTAAGCAGTGTTTTCCAGGCAGGACAAGCCACAGAACCATATACTTATCTTTTCCATAGACATGTGTGTTTTATTTAACTTTGGAGTAGTGTTTGGGATTTAAGTATTTCATCAAAGGAGAAACTATAGCTACTGACGTTTCATGGTAATTCTGAAATTTTCCTTATAGTTAAAGATTTGTTGGGGATCATCTATGTTGTCGCAAATAGCATGACTTATAAATATAAATATATGTGTATATATAAAAATATATGTGTGTGTGTATGTGTGTATATGCCACCTCTTCTTTATCATCTATTGGTGGGCACTTAGGTTGCTTTCATAAGTAATACTGCAGTGAACACAAAGGTGCATATATTTTTTTGAATTAGGATTTTTTTTCCTTCGTATAAATAAATACCCAGGAGTGGAATTGCTGGATCATATGATGGTTATATTTTTAATTTTTTGAGGAATCTCCCCACCGTTTTCCGTAGTGGCCACACCAATTTACAACAGTGCTCTAAAGTTCCCTTTTCTTCGCATCCTCACCAACAGTTGTTATTTGCTGTCTTTTTGATTAGCCGTGCTGACAGGTGTGAAGTGGTATTTCATTGTGGTTTTAATTTGCATTTCCCTGATGATTAGTGATGCTGAGCATCTTTTTATGTGCCTGTTGACCACCTGTATGTCTTCTTTGGAAAAATGTCTGTTCAGATCTTCTGGCCTTTTTTCAGTTGGGTTGTTTGTTTTTGATGTTGAGTTGTATCAGTTCTTTGTATGTTTTATACATAAACCCCTTACTGAATGTATCATTTGCAAGTATCTTCTCCCATTCATAGTGGCCTTTTCTTTGTATTGATAGTTTCCTATGCTAAGTGAAATAAGTCAGATAAAGACAAGGACTGTATGATTTCGCTTGTATGCTGAACCTAAAAAACAAAAGAAACGAACAAATATAACAAAACAGAAACAGAATTATAGATACAGAAAACAAACTGGTGGTTGCCAGGTGGGAGAGGGTTGGAGGGAGGAAAGAAGTAGGTGAGGAAGATTAAGAAGTACAAACTTCAGTTGCAAAACAAATGAATCACAGGTATGAAATGTACAATGTGGGGAACATAATCAATAACTATATGATATCCTTGTAGATGACATACCATAACTGGACTTACCGTGGTGATCAGTTTGAAATGTATAGAAATCAAATCACTGTATTGTGCAACAGGCACTAACAGTGTTATAGGTCAGTTATGCTCCAAACACAAACTCATAAAAAAGAGATGGGATTTGTGGTTACCAGAAGTATTGGGTGGGGGCGGGGCATAAATTGAATGAAGGCAGTCAAGACGTACAGACTTCCTGTTACAAGATAAATAAGTACTAAGGCTGTAATGCACAGCATGATAAATATAATTAATACTGCTGTATGTTATACATGAAAGTTGCTAAGAGTTTTCATCACAAGCAAAACTTTTTTTCTACGTCTTTAATTTTGTATCTGTATGAGATGATGCGTGTTCACTAAGCATATTGTGATAATCACTTCATCGTGTATGTAAGTCACATCATTAGGCCGAACATGTTAAACTTATGCAGTGGCGTTTGTCAATTATACATCAACTAAAACTGGAAGAAAAAAAGCATATTGGGGAAGCTCGCCATCCTGTATATTCAACCTCTAAAGAAATAAGAATGGAAAAAGACAATAGGAGTTGAGTAGAAAACTGAGGTTGCAAAATTCTGTGCCATAGTGTTTTTTGATGGTTGAGTTTTGCTTTGCTTTTTCATTTTGTTTTTCTTGACAAGAACATAAAGCATTTTCCATTTAAAAGTGCTCTGTTGGCAGCAGGATTTCTGTGTTCACATAGAGGGAAAAATCAAGTGGACAGAATGGTGGAAGTTTTAGAAGAAAAGCATGTGTCCTCGCATGGGGAAAGGGTGTGAGTAAGGAGACTAGAAATTTGTTTTTGTTGAGTTAAAATCTGATGTTGACCACATCATTGACATGGCTGTGTGTGGCCTTAAAGTTTGTGGTGTGTACAGGTCTGTACAAAGTTTCCCATTAATCTGAAAATAAGATGTATGTCATTAGTATATTTCTGAAATTTTCTGAATTACATACTACATTAAAAGTTTTTTAATGTAGACATGTTTAAAGTGATGTGTATTCCAATTTCATGATTCAGTGTGAAATATTAGTATATTTAACAGCAGTTAGAGAATTGTTAATCCAAATTCCAAATTAAGTATACATTTGACCTTAAACATGGCAGGGATTGAGGGGTAGGGGTGCTAACCCTCCGAGCAGTTGAAAATCCACCTGTAATTTGCAGTTAACTGCCTGTATCTAAGGTTTTACGTCTGTGGATTCAACCAACAAGATGGTGTGGTGCTGTGGTGTTTACTATTGAAAAAACAATCCACCTGTAAAGAGGACCTGCACAGTTCAAACCCATGCTATTCAAAGGTCAACTGTATACTTTTGTCTAAATATTTTATAGACATGATGGATAAATATCATTCATTTACATACTTACAGGTCTTCACTGAACAATTAATTTTCCAGGGCAATATTAAAGCTCTATAATTAATGTAGTGATTTTGTGATATGATACCTTTATTCCATATCTCTTTTGTTTTATAGTCTCAGAGGCAATATTTGATGGTGTAGGGGTTTTTTTTTCTTTCGAACTTTGAACTTCGGCTTGAACCAGGTTAGTACTGGGTGGAAGCCCTGAAATGACCATCTGATGGTGATCAGATAGCTGTTGTAAACTGACGTGTTCATCAGTTTGCTTCTTGATGAGGTAATCATAGCCCTGGGGACAGAAATAGATCGTCTGAGTGACATTTTACCTCAGAAAACATACCTTTTTGTTTCTGTAAATCGTCATTCCAGAGTATTCACGTCAGAGTCCCAGCGATGGTATCTGGAATAAGACCCATTTTGTACATAGTAAGGAGATGGTGGTTTTCAACTCCTCCATTCTATTTTGTAGTTTCAAGTGGCTTTAGTTGGAAATATTTAAGCCATATGATCTTTTTCTATTTGGAATACCTAGTATCTTGTAAGTGCTCTTTACCTCAGCCCTTTCCTGTCTTCAGTGTTTGTGTCACTCGTGTACAATGTCTCACTTTGTAGAGCCTTGGGTGTTGCAATAGCTTTATTTTAATTTCGTATCTTGGTTCAGTAGAGCACGGTGCCAAAGAGGCCAAGGTCACGGGTGTTGATCCCAGACCATCAGCTTTTACAGTGAAAATTACTTTCCTTATAGCTTCAACTGGTGCTTCAGGGCTTGCTGATAATATTTGACTACTTTTATACAAAGTATGCATGAGGCTACCTAACTCATTAAGTGCTAGAAAAAATAACACTGATGTCC
Organism: Camelus bactrianus; assembly: GCF_048773025.1. Classification (NCBI taxonomy): domain Eukaryota; kingdom Metazoa; phylum Chordata; class Mammalia; order Artiodactyla; family Camelidae; genus Camelus; species Camelus bactrianus. The sequence continues at coordinate 46,469,899 of NC_133541.1, forward strand.
ATCGGGTGGAATCTTTCCAAGTAGGGGCAATATTTTTTCCTGTGTGAAGAAAAGCATTTACTTTCATCTGTGGGTGATCTCCCACTAGAGTAAAATATACACATTATCTCAACAGACTTGTTTCAGTGTACATTCCTGGTGGATGGAGACCATCAGTCTCCATGGTATGTACGTCCCATCCAGGTGTCCTCTGCAGGGACGGAGAAACTGTCGGCTCTCTGGCTGCTCCAGCAGAAAGCAATGGGCATGGCCGAGAATAGATGGCGGAGGAGGGTCATCTCTTGTCACTTCTTTAACCTGATTTATTGCTCTTGAATTTTTTAATAAGGGCATATTTTAAGTTCTGTCTGGGGACTGAGAGCTCTGATCATTCATGCAGTGAACTTTGAATAAGTTGGAGAGATTGGCTGGACCCTATTATCATAATGGATGGTGACTATTTGACATTTACAATGGTATGCTCCATTTGCACTAAAATAAATGAATTTGTATTTAAAAATAATTTACCAGTATGGTTTACTGTCAAACCCAAAAGAGAGGTTATTTGCATTCAAAGTTAAAAGCTGAAAAACTGCAATGCAGACTTAGTGAGGATTTGTTGAATATGTTAATTGGCGGAACCCCACTTAAACCTGACTGTATCCATCTGTTTGCTGGAGAAAGAACGGGAATCACCTCACTCTCCTGTGCCTACAGCCAAAGCTGTTAGGTGTTCTAAATACATGAGGATTTTTATTAAGTGCATTTCACTTGTCAGGCCTGTTGACCTTCCTGCCTACTGATGTGTTTCTAGGTTAGAATGGCGGTTTTCCCCGACGAGTCAGTTTTAACTCCCCGTCTTTCGTTAAGAGTACTGATTTGTCCAGCTCTGCCAGGTGGAGAATTAGCTCACTGGTAGCCTTTGCTGCCCACAATCCATGTGGAAATGAGTCAGTGGAAAATTCACTTACTCATCATGACCTACTTCTGTCACTTGCGTGGTAGGTGTGCTTATTTGTCAAAAGCTGTCTGTCCCCTTCCAGAAACTCCTGTTTCAGTGCAACTTTACGCTTTAGCCTGTAGGTTCCTTTATGATATTTACAGTTGCTTAAATCTGTCTATCAAATTATTCTGTGGTACATGCGGTCCATTTTAGATTCAGCCCTGGAGGCCAGGGGTCCAGCCTGACTTTGTGTAGGGCTCAGTATATCCTGACCCACCATCTCTGCTTTCCAATGAAGACTCTTGGCTTCTGAGGAGAAACTGTAAAATGGTAATTTTCACTAATTTAAGAAAGGAAGGTTTATCAGGTCAGGGTTTATTGTGATCAAACTCCTCACACCCTCATTTTCAGCAACACTTTTCTCATTTTTATTAGCTTAGTCTTAAAGGTTATCCATTCATTCAACAATGTTTAATCGAGTGTATCTTTCTGCCAGGTATTGGACTAGGGTCACAAAAAGAATAAGATGCCTACCTGCAAGGAGTTTACAATCCCTAGTAGAAGAGCACAAGGAGTTAATTTTAAAACCAGTTTTAAACACCATTTTAAATGTGGAGAAGTGTGGAACATTCCACACCAAGATCAAAATGAGGATTACTTTTTGCCTAACTTTGTTACTCTTGGTATTATCTTGTCCCTCTCAACCAGAGGGCATACTTGTTCCACACAGTCATATATGTTGGTATGTGAAATGGTTATTTACCATAGAACTTGATGTAAATGTGAAGGGATTTATTGAGAATAATGGAGTTCTAAACTCCAGAAAAAGAAAGTGATGTGCATTATATAATACATTTTATTAAGCACAGCTACTCACATATACCTATGCAGAGCAACTGCAAAGAATACATAGGAGCACAGACTTACTGCTGTTTATTTCATGTCCAGCATTGTACAGGCCTCAGAGCATTAGAAGTGATAGACCATATTTACAGGTTAAACAAGATAAATTTCAATTCAGCATTATTTAAGACAATCATTGTGTGTCTTAGAATATTATATAAATATTCTTCGCCCTGGTCTAACCATATTTACAGATGCTCAGATTAGGAATGAATAGTCCTACTTAAAGTGAATGCATAGAAGAGATAAACCAGAAATCAGTATTTGATGAGCAGAACGGTATTCTTTTTGAAGCCTATCTCATTCTTGGCAATTAGTTCTGTGAACAACTCACCCTTAAAAAAAAGAAACTCCTGCTGACTTGATAGCACTTTTTAAAAAGGGGCAGCTATTAACATTAAAATAACAAAGTAGAGTTTTGTTCTCTGCTGACGGTTGGAGTTGTGAGCATTGCTTAGAGTCTTAATTTTTTGTGCTTTTTTTCAAATTGTTACCGATACCTCTCCCTTTTGGGGAGAGTGCAGACAGAAAAATCCTAGGATCAGGCTGAGCTAGTTTGCCGTGCTATATTGCAACATAGACATGGTATTATATTCCAGAAAATGTTCTGTGCTTTTCCACCAAAACACAGAAGCTTCTGGTCAAAGTCATAAGCGAAGCAGTCAATTCTAAAGCAGCTGAGTGATAATAATGCCGCCTCAAAGGTGTGCGGTGCCCTAGGAATTCTGTCACATTAGGATGATCTTGATTTTACAATATGATGAACTGATTAACTTTGACTCTGCTGTGGGAAGACAGTCTGCCTGTGTTCATTTTTCCATTACAGTTGTCACCTTTCTCTTTGTTTTTGCAACCGTTTTCTGGGATAAGCAAAATAAGTTTGTTTCAAGGAAAGTACCAGTTTCTTGTCAAATACTATGACATTCTCATCTACATGCATTGGCCATCTGGAGTGGCATATAAACAGTGACGTCTAAGAACAGGTTTTTACGCTCTTTGGCCTTTCTTTGTAGCTGTAACCCTGTTTATTTATTTAGTTCTCAGTGAAAGAGGCTCTTTCATTGGCAGTTGACTCCTCACACCAAACCACATTTCCAACAAGAGATTAGAGCATTAAGCCCCAGTTGGCCAGTGACTTAAGTGTACAATGTCTTATCTGGCTTTGTGCCATCTCTTCATTTAGACCAACTTACCTAAAAGGCTTACATCTTTTGTTGTGGTGTCATCACAGGCCACACCTAGAGAATTGAGGGGTTTTCCTGAGAGTTTATTCAGATATTTTCTGCTAAGCTGCCTGTAGGTAAGGTACTGAACAAGCAGCATATCCTTTCTGGGCCCTGAAGTCCTAACATGATTGAAATGCTCTGTGTTACTCCAAAAGCGTGGCATTTCTCCAACCTTCGGAGGAGGCTCAGGAGAGAAATGGATGGGGTCCATGCCCAGTGATACTTGTTGGCATTTGGGTGAGGCTTAGGGATTACCTAACAATGATTGCAAAACTACAAGGTCCCTCCTTCCTCCCTCTGATGCTGGGTTCCCAATTTACATTTTCCCCCCTTTCAGTTCTGTGGCCCCAAGTAAGAAATACGTGACCTTCCTGAAATCTTGGGCTTTGTAATAACAGATGATTCGTTCCACGTGACTAATCCCAATACTGGGAACTTTATGCTTTCTTAACGTGTAACAGTATGATTCTAGTTAGCTTCGGCGTTGCAGCTTCAACTTTGCACGTTTTCTGCAAATTGAATGTGAGACACTTTATATTTCAATGCAATATGGTAATCACCACCTGAATATAAATTCAGTAATTAAAGCTCTGCAAGGAGTGAATATATTTAACAGTAAGTGCCGGGAAGAGATGGTGTCTGTAGAGTTCTCTATTATTTTAGAGTAGCTGGTTATGTCTACCACTATAAGAATATGTGTGTTCTCCGTGGATGTTCTAAAAAGATAGTCTCTACTTATGAGTGTATTCTTGTAACTCCAGGGGGCAAATATATAAACAAAAGTTTCCTCTGCAGGACTGCTAGTTTCCAGGGAACCACTGAGTTGACCACATTCACTTGCAAACCTCTGCAACTCCGGGGTTATATGTGGGGCTTTTATTGGCAGTTTAAGTCAAGGAGACTTGATTCCCTTTGGCTTTGCTATTTGTTGAGCTGACCAAGCCTGCCGAAGTCTAGCTGGGTCCTCCCCACATCATTAATAACTATTAGAATTGGGCCTGGCCCAGCCTTGATTAACACCACTGTGACTACACAGCCAGCAGCCACTGGATTGTAATTAAAGGGGTGCAGACAATTTCTTTCATTAGCAACCTGTGCGGTCAACATTCCGGGCTTTGTTTCTGTTCTCATGTTTTAAATCAGGTTCTGAGGAAGGCTGAGCTTTTGCTAAAACAGTAAAACTACATTTATTAATGATTTTCTGAGAGAGACAGCTTGCTGGTATTTTGGGTTACTGTGAATTAAGACTGGGTGGTACTTCCCAGCTGAGGCAAGGTGTATTGTTTTACTACTGTAGCTGTTTTTTTTTTTTTGAATCACTTTATTGAGGTAGGGTTGACACATAAGAAGTTGTTCATATTTAATGCATACAACTTGACGAGTTTGGAGAGAAGTGTACACCCATGACACCATCACCACAAGCAGTGTCATGCTGTGGCTGCTTGATGCAGCCTTTCTGATATGTTCAGGTGCTGTGGAAACCAGCAATTGCTTCCTACTCACCTGAGTTACTTCTCTCCCAGGCCCAGGTGAAATGAGACCTGTTCTGAGCTGGGATGTGGGCACCCCAGGCTACTACAGCAGGCAAGAGCATCTCTTACCAGCACTGGTGAAGCGAGCATGGCTCCTGTTCTTAACTCTGTCACTGTGCACCCCTAGGGGTGGACACAGGTCCTGACCACTCACACAGCCAGACACGCCACTGGACACCTGTGCCTTCTCCCATCTCCACCTGCCCGGTCTCAGGGCAGCTCACCTCGTCTTCCAGGCTGGGCAGCTCCTCCTCTCCCATCCCCGGCAGGCTCTCCTGTCCTTGGGGAGGGGCCTGGTGAGACTTGCCTTCTGGCTCCCTCCTAACTTTTGCCTCCACTATTGAAACCAAGACCTATTAAAGAGCTTCTAAGGCCCAGGAGCCCAGACTCTGAACACAAGGACCTTTTGGAATGAGGGAAGGAAACATACTTTTCATTCTCCTCCAGTGGAAAGAATACCACACACTAATATCTCCGTGAATGACCCTGTCACGGGACACTTTGTCATCACTCACTCGCTCGCTCCATTCCTCCTGGGAATCACATCCGTTTTCTTTGTAACACGCACATATTTTTCCAGATTCAGGGATTACAGGATTCATGGTTAAATGTTTTTGTAAACCAGAGCACAAGCACATGCACACACACACATACACACTTGCTTATCCGCCTGTATTCCTGCCTCCGAGAAGTAATCACCATGACGGTTGGTGTATGTTTCCTCCCAGTCCATTTTCTTTGCCTTCTGTATATTGTAAGCATGTTTGATATCAAGCTTCGGACTCTACGCTTTTCACCTTTGTCTTTGTAGGTAAGCACTTCGGGACTAATATCCCACCTGGTGGTGGTAGCATAGTTTATTTAACCACTTCATTCAGGGTTTTTAGGAGAACAAGTCTGATCATTTGTTCTACATCACCCTTTGTTCTCTGTCAGCTCAGGAAAAGGTCCAGAAAGGGGTGTGTGTATGAGGTAGGGTGTGGGGCAGTAAATCGGTTTGATTAGAAGCAAAAAAATTTCCAGAGAGAGGAAGGAGTTAATTCTAGGTGGTTGTTAGTGATCTTAAATCAGAAAGAGAAAGCAAAATACCACATAATATCACTCATATGTGAAATCTTAAAAAAAAAAAAAAAGGACACCATGAACTCATCAACTCATCTACAAAACAGAAATAGACTCACAGACTTAGTAAACAATCTTATGGTTATTGGGGAAAGGGGGTGGGAAGGGATAAACTTGGGAGTTTGAGATTTACAAATGTTAGCCACTATATATAAAAATAAAATTTTTAAAAAAGTTTCTTCCGTATAGCACAGGGAACTATGTTCAATGTCTTATAATAACCTCTAATGGGAAAAAAAAAAACATGTAAACGACTATATACATGACTGGGGCATTGTGCTGTACACCAGAGACTGACACATTGTAACTGACTATACTTCAATTAAAAAATAAAACTAAATTTTAAAAAAAGAGAGAAAAGTGAGTGGGTGAGCGGAGAGGCTTTGTTGGCGGTTCCACCTCTGCGATTCCCAGGGGGACAGACAGTCCTCGGTCAGCCTCGGTCCCTGGACCTCTTGGGGCCACCTTTTCTTCCCTCAGTTCTGGACTTTTTCGTCATTCAGTGTCAGGCTAGTGTGACTCAGGCAGAACTAGATCCTTATTGTGGGGTAGATCTTTTAAAAAATATATTTCATTTAGTACGTGAAAAGGATTTGGAGTACAGAATGACCAAAAAATGAGCTATCTCAAGAAAAAGCAGCCAACCCTATTTCTAGTCCTGAGTCTTATCAATTTTTAAAAAACATTTTAAAAGGAATAGGGAAGTAGTTTTCTTCATTTCTCTACAAATTGATTAACTCTCTCATAGATGAGTTAGAGATTAATCTTGTTGAGGTAAAATCATAAGTTGCATGAGGAGGTAGAAAACTAATCAAAGTTCTTTTTCTAAAAGGAAGTTTTAACAGTTGAAAAATGACTCATCTCTGAAGTGAGGCTGTGACGCTGAGGGCCAGGAGAATTGGGGGGATATAGTTATCAGTTGTAATTAATATGCCTTTAGTTCTTCCTAATGATGGTGCCAGCCCATTGCTAGTATTTTTTTTTTTCAACTAAAGCACAAACATTAATTACTGGTTCTACCGGTAGTTAATGTAATAAAATAATTTGAAAACCTTTTTGTAGATGGAATGATATGTTTTAGTTTAACAATGTATTATGGATACATTTACACAATCTTCCTGGGACCTCCCCTGCCCACTCATTTCATAGTTTATATTTCTCAGTGATAAAATTATCCCCATGTTAATAGTCTTCATTTTCTATAGTGCTTACTTGAGAAAATGGCCTTCACCTGACTAAGAAAGGAACAATTTGCCTACCCGGATATTGAAACCTTTAACAGTTGCATTTCTAATTTAGGTGGTTATATGTTTATTTCATTTTGGTCTTTAGTCTTTTTTTTTTTTTTTTTTTTAATGTGACTGCCTAGTTTCTATCAAACCTTGAGTAGGTCAGTTTTTTTTTTTCCCTGTCCTCTCAGATACATAATGTCACCTAACTAAATAAAGGAGCTATTTAAAAACTCAGGGAAATGTCTCCCTCCCCACATTTCCTGGTTGCAAACTCATAAGCACATCTTCTTTTGGGTCCTGGTGCCTGTCCTCCCTCTTCCTGGGGCAGAAATACTCTTTAAAAACTCCTGGGGGATTTTTGGAGTAATAAAAGCTGCACATGAGAAAAACAAGAAACAAGAAAAACAAGAAAACCAAGCTGATGGTGGTATTGTTGGAGGGAGGGAGGAGGAGATTACTTTGTCCTGTGAAACCGTTCATCACCAGGGGCTGGTTGCTAATTTGTAGAAAGATGATAGGACCTATGGCCTACCACTTAGCTGCTTGCTTTTACACTATTTTATTGATACTTTCAGATGCAAAAATACACAACTGAAGTGTTTGTGTTACTTTTTTTTTTTTTAAGTATAATGAGAAACGATTTTTGTCCTTTGGAGAACATAGCATCACGGTTTTGGTATGCTATTCTTGAGGCAGGTTGGTTAACAGCACAATGTGGTCTTCCTCCTTACTGCACAATGTGGTCTTCCTCCTTACTGTATCATTGTGTGAGTTCAGAAGCTTTGGGGCTTGCTGTAATAAACAGTCAGTGTAGCTAATACCTAAAGACCCGGGCATAAAACACGCTTTGTTATATAAGCAAACGCTACAATTTTATGATTATACTGTGAATGAACATATGATGTGACCACAAAGCCAAAGGAATGACTCAGTTGGTAGTTATGGACAGATTGCCTTTTCAAGAGGGTTTAGCTGCATTGTTGTTTTCATATATATTTTGTTCTTTCAGTAGGGTTTAGGGTCTATTTAGAAAAGTAATAAGCAAAAGTAGCCAGGGGAAGATTTCATACGCATTTCTTTCATCGTGTCAGTGATGTGTTTTCAGTAAGTTCAAGTGTCTTAATTCTCGTCCTGATGTGCAATTTAATTTCACGGAGGCAAGTTCCTTTGGGTCCTTTTCAATTTGGAAATTGCACACAGTAGGGTACCAGCTCTCTATACCATTGAATTTCAGCTTAGAAATGTTTTCATGTGAAGGTCAGGGTTCCGTAACTTGAATAAACAGGAACCCAAGAACAGAAAGAACAGGAGCTCTCTGAGTCACCGCAGGGAGTGCAGAATGAGCCGAGGTGGGATGCCCAGTGAGTGTGTGAAGAGGCGGAGTGTGTGTTGTTCTGGAGCTCAGGGTGCTTACTAATAAGGGCCAGATTCCAGGATCCGGACGAATGAGGTCACCTCTTTGCACACAAGGCTGGCCCTGTGAGAAAGTGGTGGCCATGCCCATAAGAGGCAGGCCAGGGATGTGAAGGTGAGTGAAGCCAGCACTAAGCCTTTCCTTAGGAACTGACGCTTTTGTGCCTCCCTCTCTCTGCCCTGTCTGAACTCCTGCCAGAGTTTTGCTGTAATTCACACCACTGAGTACAACGTCTTTGCACAGACATATTCTCATGCGTGCTGTCTTAGAGTCTGGGAGGTCCTCAGGGAGCAAGAATGGGGGACGGTATCAGACTAGAGGAATGACGTCTGGAAAGAATAAGTAAGGTTTGGGGTCACAAGTTTAGAGAAGTTGTCAATATGTAGATTTTATAATGTTGCATTTGTTGTATTTTGAGATACATCATTTGTAAATATTTCTTTAAAAAAAAAAACTTCCTGCGGGGATGAGGGTATAGCTCAAGTGGTAGAGCACATGCTTACAGTACAGGAGGTCCTGAGTTCAATCCCCAGTACCTCCTTGAAAAATAAATAAGTAAACCTAGTTACCTCTCCCACCAAAAATAAAATCTGTTTTTAAAAAACTTTTCTCAATAACACAGTCAATAAATACGCTTTAGATTTTCTGATGGTCAAATTTGCTTCCTGATACCACACTGATTTGTGTATAGGACCAGAATTCTGAGAGAAATTACAGGCAGAAAAATCAACATTATGGGGCTTAGGCTCTTCAAAGTTCTTATTCTTTGCCTTGTATTTTAACCAAATAGTTCCAAGCACGGGCTCTGAAGGCACACTGCCCGAATTGGGATTCCAGCTCTACCACTTACTAGCTGTGTGATCTTAGGCAAATTTCTGAACTTCTCAGTCAGAAGTTCATGCCTATAAGATGTGGATAAAAATAAGTCCTACCTGATAGGATTCTCATGCAAATTAAACCATTACTTGGTGTGTATTAAAAAAACACTTAGTGAAAGTTAGCAGCTGATTTTTTGTTATTCGTGTTATTCATATTTGGACAGACCTCTCCAAGAAGTAGTCAGAAGGTGGTTTGGGGAGCATGGTCACAGAGCAAGACACGCTGGATGACTTAAATAACTCCTGGCATTGGGCAGAGGTGATGCAGATGGTTTTGACAGTTGATCTGAAACTTCGCCGTCTGTGTTGGGTGCGGTCTCCTGCATGTCTCTTCACCTTGAGGTTGCCAGTTTGAAGCCCTTGGATGAACACTTGAACTTGTGGTTCTTCAGCTTTTGTTTTTCTGTTTCTCAAGCCAACCAGTTGCCCTTCTTGTTGTGACATGCTTTCTATAACTGTGTTAATATTTACATTTACTGTCAAGTCTGCTGCCTTAGAACCAGCCACTTTAGCTCTTGCATAATTCATTGTATTGATTTTAGAAGTTAATTCTCTGGGCAGTCTCAGTCTCATACTTCTTGTTCCAAGATCCTTGAGGGAAAGCCTTCGTGTAACATTCTACGTAGGAAAACATAGTATGCATGAAAGAGTGTATGCAAGAAAGAAACACCAAACTGTTTCCTCTTGACGTTTAATATTTATGAAGCCCTTGCTGTGCTGGGCACTATGATCATTTCTTCACATGCATTATCTCATTTCATCTCTCCTTAGCCCTCTGAGGTACTTCATATTCTTACTCCTATACTACAGATCAGTAAATCGAGGCTTAAGGAATTTTAAAACAGACTGGCCAGTGTTAAGTCCTTGTATTGTATAGCTGTACTCCTCTAAGAAATAGCCAATCTGTGAAATCTTAAACAGAATTGTCTTTTCCTTTGTGGAGTGTATAATGTATTCACATAAGATACAGTTAAATGTATTTCTGTGTCTAATGAGGAGATTTCTAACTTTGAATGTGCCCCAGTTGTGGGAGCCACATGTCCTCCCTTCCTAGGTCCCATTTGCTGCTCATCGGTGGTGCTGCCGCGGCAGTCAGTACATCATCTTCCAGAGCTAAAACTCTGTTACTCAGCCCACAAATGGCAAGAGCAAGGAGCATTCATTACCCAGTCTGAATACTGAGCAATTTAAAGACCAGCATCTCCTGGTATTGCCCCAGCCCTCCTGTCTTTAGAACCAGAATTGGTTCCTTGTGGCCAATTTCATCTTTGCAAAATGAGAGACTGACTAAGAAAACATCAGTGGATGCAAATGAGAAAAAGGAAAGACATCTGTCAAGTTAATTAAGGGAAAGCATTCCTTTGACCTCTTTTTTTTTTTTTTTCCTGTGCTTTTCACCAAGGTGGGCTATTCTTCCCTCCTTAGAGGGCTGCTTCCTTGTTGTTGGGCACAAATAGTAGGGGACTAAATGCTGAAGTGTGGGACGAACACACGACTAATTTTAATATCCATTTGGCAGTTTTCCTGTTGTTTCTCCATTTAGGAAACATTTTCTTCTACTTGTGCCCATTATCACAGCTTTGACATTCATGTCATTAGCAGAATGTCGTTTTGCAAGATTCTGAATTGGGCACAGCTAGCAACAAAACATACTGCACAGAAAGATGATGGCTTTTTGCCACACGACTTTTCCTCACAGAAAAGAACAAAGTGAGCTGTGCTGTCGGCTTTCCATGTGTGTATGTTTGTGTTCTGACTGCGGAGGCACAGGAATCGGGGACAGTTCACTCGTGGGCAAAGCGTTCGGCCAAATCGCTGTAAATGCAAAACGCTTTGGAGTTGGAAGGGTGTTAAATAGTCACGCTGTTCGTTCTGAGCTTGACATAAATTTCTGTTGAGTGTCAGAAAAGAAGAGCCGTGGTTGTGGAAGTAAACTCCCCCTTCCTCTTTGTGGGTCAGAACGGAACAGCCCCTGGGTCCTCGGAATCCCAAAGAGGGGACAGACCCTTGGATTTTTTTATAGGTCTTCCTGAGCTTTGTAGCTAAATTACCCTACTAGAATAAAATACATCCACCAAATTGTTTCTAAGTGTAGGAAGTTACACTGAAGTTTAATTTCTGTGTGGGGAAGCCTGGAATGGGTAAAACAGCATCACATCAGCTGTGTATATGTTCACATAAGATTTGAATATAAGAAAATCTTCCAGTTCAGCTTTGTAAAGCTGATGGCTCTTTCTTTAAAGCAATGAAGTAGGAGATAATAGGTACAGAAGAAAGAAGTCAATAGTAAAATTTTTTAGAGTATTTTCAGAAAGGCAGATCGGAACATTAGATTTAAGTGGTTGTGTTTACTCTGGTTTGTTGCTGCCTTCACTTTCTTAGGTTGTTTTTTTTTTTAAGTTGTGTTTGCTTGACACTGGCCAACTGGGAAAAAGCCAATGCTATTGAATTAAATTGATTAAAAGTAATTTTTATCATTGGACTTGGAACTCGGCTTTCTGCTACTTAGAAAAAAATGTATCAGGTGGTGACTTCTATCCGTATTGAGTATGAAGCAGGGAATTTTTAAAAAATGTGTCCCACACATCCCCTCACCCCCACAACACAAACACACTCTTAAAGTCGAGATTCAGAAAAACATTAGTTTGTGTTTTGTTTATTTTTCCTTGACTCCCAAACTTGTCTGTAGACTTACCTTTGATCCCTGACCACATCTGCCCTGAGAACAAGGGCAGATGTGTGTCGCTCACCTAGGTGTCTGACCCTTTACCCAGTTATAAAATTGGGGCCACCGCCTCCATCCCTCCCTCAGCTGACTCGCTGCTACTTTGATAGCCCAGCCGGAGGTCGCCCGGCCAGGTGACAGCAGCCCTTTAGCCTTGCAGGACCCATTAGACCACAGTTTTGAATGACTCCACACAATGTTTTGGCCAGATCAGCCTTTGGAGCTGTTTGCCAAGACACAGCACATGCCCTTCAACTCTTAAATCAGAATTAATGACCTTGCCTTCGCAACGCTTTCTCCACACCCTCGTCTCCAGTACAAACAGTCTTCATTGTGTGGCTTTGGTGCGGGGTTTGAGCTCTCATGCTCTGCGTGACTAATCAGAAGTCCAGAATTCATCTCATCACTGACTGTTCCAGCCCTTAAGTGTCTTCATTCAAATAGATGACCTGTCCTGTTGTGTTAGAATTCCTGGGGGACAGCAGGCTAGCTGCCTCCTATGGTGCATGTTGCTAAAAAAGTGAACAGGTATTTAGACCCTTCTCATTTTAATTACGTTCTACTTCTAACGTTTTCAGCAGTTGGACTTACCTGCTACTATAAATCCCACATTATTACCAGCTCCTCTTCAGCTTTGAACATTGTGTTATGGCATTCTTTGAATTCCACTGATTATCCCATTGTGATTTTATTCAGAATGACATGTATGTAGGTTTTCTCAGTAAGATGTTTTACACTATATAAAGCTGTCAGCTCTTTGTGTTTTCTTTTATGTATACCCTTGATCAAGCTAGTAGAATTAGACTATGATATAATACCTTGGATCAGTTTAGTCTTATAAATTATTTTATGTTTGTCTTCCAGGTTAAATTAGAAACTTCTTAAAGTCAGGAAACCTACTTAATTAGTCATTCAAAAATATTTACTGAATCTCTATTGAAGTCATGTTTATTTTCTGTGCTTTTCTGGGTATCCACCAAGATTCACCATGATGCAAAATATAATCTTTGTACCCCCTCCTAGGTTGTAAGCTCCAGGCGGAATCCCTGATTATACTTCCTGAATGAATGAGTGACCACAGAATGGATGCTCTGCTTGCCTGGGTCACTGTGGTACAACGTGGTGAACGTCAGGCCCCATCAGTCCCATGCTTAATACATGACCTCAGAGCTCACCACGTCAGCCACGTAGAAATAGCTGTGTTCACATATCTTACTTCGACATAGCCACAAAATGGAGTAACTAAGAAGAAATAGGTCTTTAAAAATGTCTGTGTCACACAGATCCCTGAGATTGAGGGGTTATTTAGGGAAGACCTGTGAAATGGAGGGGCAATTTGCCATGCTTAGTGTGCACTATAAAATGCTACTGCTTATTAGTTATGAAAATATGTTTCAAAGCTGACTGGGATTTTAGCTCATACTTAAGGCAGCAACAGAATTTTGTTTGGACCTCACTGCCAGAGTCTGCCTTAGAATACAGATTATCTGTGAATGAATCTTAACTCTTCTTTTATATTTTAAACATTTTGAGTGTTTTCTTCATTTTCTTATTCGCCAGAGTACTATGTACATAGAAATAGACATTTCCTAAATATTTCTTGTATTGAATAACATCTTGTGAATATCTGTATGTTCAGCCATCTCTCTCTTCCTTTATAAAGACAGAAAATTGGGCCAGACCTCACACTGTGGGCTTAACTTAATGGACTAGATGTATTTCCAAGAAGTACTATATGCAGTAATATATGTATTTTTCTATTGATTTTCCTCAGAATTTTTGAAAGCTTAGAGACTTATACCTTCCTCTAGGTGTGTAATTAGCCTGAAGTTTTTTGCTCCTGGGTAAAAACAGTAGGAGCAATCACTCATTTCCATTATAATTAATGCCTTTAAAAAGCAGTTGTTCTACTAATGGAAAAATTAAGTTCAAGTATCAAGCCGATAATATCGATACTAAGCCTTCATAATAACATACCCTGGGTACGTGTGAACTAGGCCATTCTACTGATGTAAATATGCAGAGGCCTGAAGCTCTCTGCTTGGCAGGGGCCGCAACCCCAGCACCTGCTTTCCCCAGTGTTTGCAAGGCTGTGTAAAGGCGTGTGGACAGCCATAATGCTTGCATTGAATCTTGGGGAGATTTTTTGCATAAATTTTTAAAATAAAGTACTATATTGTAGAGTCAAGTCACAGGAGATGTGAATGTACCAGACAGGCACGTTCACTTAACTTCCTAACCAGTCTCCCTCCTTCCTCCTTCAGTGATTTCCATCTAGCAGCCAGAAGAATTCTCTTAAAGCAAAACTCAGATCATGTTTAAAAACTTCCAGCGGCTTCCCTTTTCACCCAGACTAAAAGCCAGTCTCTGTCCTGTGGCCTGTGAGCTGCCACAGAGGTGCCCCCCGTCCTCTGTCCACTGTCCCCTGTGTGCTTACCTCTGGCTCGCTCCACTCCTGCCACACTGGCCTGCTTGCTGGTCCTGGAGCACCCCTGCCTCAGGGCCTTTGCTCTTGCTGAAAGCACACTCCCTGATTCTTGTGGTCTTACTCACACATCACCTCCCCAGTGCGGCCTTTCCTAACTGCCTATTTAAAATTGATTTCCTACATCCATGCTCCCTGTCCTTCTCTGTGCATCATGTTTCTCCATCACCTTCTATCATACTGCAAATTTTACTAGTTTATTTTGTTAATTCTGCTTCCTCCCCTAGAGTGTAGGTCCCTAAAGGACAGCAAATATCAAATATCCTAATGTGTATTAGGGACTCAAAAAGTAATTTGTTGAGTGAATTAATGGAAGCCTGGGTGGAGCCCTGATTTCATGGGCCACAGGAAAGACATTGGCAGTGTCTTAACTTCAAGTGAGTAACAATATGTCATGGAGACAGGACTATGAATGCTTTGTTCTCTGTTGCCTTCTAAGGAGGATGAGTGCTTACCCAGCAGGCTATCAGGTGTGGCCTTGTTGTGTTGTACCAGAAAAGGGGTAGAGCTGTTGACTTGAAGAAGCCTGGAGGAAGGGTACAGTGATTTACATATGAAAGACAAAAAAGTTATTTCTGGAGAAGACAATCGTATGAAGACAGACTTGGAGAGAAGGGCAAGGCAGCATCTGAAGAAATTAAGACTTTGGGGGAGAAATGTCCAGAGAAGATTGTAAGGAAGATTTGCTTTAGGTGGCATGATATAATTTTTCTTTCAAGTACAGCCTCAAAGATTCTTTTCAAAGCTTTTGCAATCAGATTTGCAAATACATAGAGGCCTAGGTATTTAATGTGTGCTAAGAGAAAAAAATGTCCATGATATATATAATTTTAGTGCATTTAAGAACCCTAAAATTTGCTTCAAATGAATAATCTAAGAAAAGGCATGAATTAAACGCATATTTATGTTGCCATGGTTAAATCTCAAAAATACAACGTGGAGTGAAAAAAGTTACAGAATATCTATAATGTAAAGTGTGTGCTAAAATGTAATTTATCAAAAAAGTCAAAAATGTGACTGTCATACAAATATAAAATAAACATGTCAAAGATTTTATTTAACTTATTAATTAGTAAGAGAGCAGTAAGAGATTTTGAAAATCAGACATATATATGCACTAGGAATGATGAAATTAAATTTAATAGTAGATGCAAAGCTAGTTAGTATCTCACAGGACAGTGATAGTAAATGTTTGAGGTCATCTCTTTATGGGTGAATATTAATTGTGTCTATACTAGACAAAATTCGTTTACATGATTATGGACAAGAATCACTTATATTACTACTAGTTCTCTACAGTGTAACTCCAACCCTGACCGAGTTTTAAAATGGCCTAGTCATTAGAAAGAAAGTAACAGGTATACGCTTTTATAGAATCAGATAATCCCAGAGGTCGGGGGAGGGGGCGTCTACTGCCTTACAAGCCATGGAAAGGAAAGCCATTCATCTCTTTTACACAATTTTAAGTCTTCATCAGTTTTTCCTGATATGTGATACCAGTGGTGAAAATGTAGACACAAACACAAATGTGGGTGGATCTTTCCAGGGAGGAACCCAAGGAATGAAATAAAAAGAAATGCTCACTTGGCATCATCAGCCCCTGTCCTAATCCATAGTTTATCTTTGCCTTTGTCTCAAGTAGTGAATGACTGTCTTCTTGGACTAAATTCAGATTTTGCAAGTAAAGAATCTGTGCCATGTGTCACGTTTGCAAGAACAAACTGAGCATGTCATCCACAGACACTGTCCCCATATGTTTCTTCAACTGGGTGTCCTGGGGAGGAGGAGGTGCTTTATGGGTGGTGGGTATTCCTGGGTATGGCTTTCAGGACCAACCCCGGGCAGGGTGGATGGCTTCCATTTCTTCTTAAAGAATGAAGCTGGAAGATTGCTTTTTGGGGCTGGAGAGCTGAAACTTGACTTGATAACTATTCTTCAGTTTCATTTTTGCAATCAAATACCTCTAAGGTTCCTATGGCTGAACTGGAGATAACTCTTGACAAACTCAAGTGCTTAGACGAGGATAGATGTTCAAGTTCAGAGACTCCTGCTATGGTAGAAATTATGTTCCTGTTTTACCTGGTAGGATGGCACTTGTTTTTTCCTTGGGAGACACAGCTTGAGAAGAAGCAAAGCTGATCCAATTTAGTGATGCTGGAGGAAAGAAAAGGGACCTTGATTTTGCTCAAGTGGCAATGTTTCTACTGTTTCATCATGTTATGGGTTAAATGACTGTGGTGTGATCACCACCACCTTGGTAGCCAGCCTCACACTTAGTAGCCATAAGTTTCTCCTCTCATCGGCAGAAAAGAGTGTGATACCCAGATGTAAACATAATGACCACAGAGGGCAGCTCAGCATGTTGCACCAGTGTCATTATTAACGTGGGCAGTGCCAGGTGCTGGGGCAGTCTAGGTATAAATACTCATAGGTCCTGCCCATTCGGAGTTTTCTTGCTGTGGAGTTAAATGCAGATTTTGACTCATTTGTTGGCAACCAGGTACCTAGAGTAGTAAGATTAGATGACTCTCAGAGATACCAGAAGTACATGGTAATGAGATTGTGTGACCATCCCTCCCATCAAATTTTGAAAACTCACCTACAGAATATCTCAGTAGGGTCCCAGTATTTTAACATTATTTGTATATATATATATCAAACACAACATTGTAAACTGACTATACTTCAATAAAAATATATTAATGAAAATCTAGGTATTTTAAGGTTAAATATATATAAAATATGCTCCTTTACCCTTAGGAATGTTAGCGACAAATAAATTCATTTGTGAGGCCAAGACTCTACTTCATGAGTGCAGAGATTTGTGTACACATGTAAATCTCTTTAATATTAAGAGATAAATGTAATACTAAGTTTGTTCCTATTTTTTATTTTATATTGTTATATTTTTCTATCGATCAAACAAGTGTATTCCATTTTTAAATTTTATTCAGGTAGTTCTTTTTGAGTTTTTTTTTAATTGCACTTTTAAAATCAGTACTTTCCCACCCTTTTTTGGTAGATTTTAAATACCTGATCCAGTTGTGAGAATTTTCTGTGTTCTTCTTTTTTTTAAGTAGAAATTGTTGGCTACTTATTTTGCTTGTTATAGTAATGTATTAGTCATTCTATAAGTTTCTTAGGGAAATTCAATTAAAAATGTTTTTAAGAAATATTATTTTCTAAATTTTAGCTTTCAGTCAGCATTTCACTGATATCCCTATGCAAGATATTAATTAGGTTATTCTTTCTACTGATACCTATTTCTTATTCATTTGATTTATATATATAAACATTAATAATTGAATGTCAAGAGAAAATTTTTGTAAGTGATTTAAATCAGATACTAAGTATAAAAAATGCAACTAGCCATTTTTGTGAAAGTTAACCTGTATTTCAGTTAGTTTGCTAAAATTAACAAATAACTTTGCTGAGAGTTCCAGGATATAAATCTATCATTTATAATTTCTTTTATTAACATCAGCAAGTGGATAGATTTATTATTTCTGTATTAAAATGAGAAGAGACATTAATTTGAATTAACACTAAATATGTTGTACAGCATTTTTTTAATCACACTATCTGACTTAATGACTATGAATTTAATAGGTCAAATTCAGTTCTTGATAGATGAGTTGATAATACCACAATCCATCTTCATAATTAAGTATCAAAGGTCTATTCTTCTTCAACAACTTCTTTAAGGCTGAGTAAACATGATCTTAATTAAACTCACAGATAATACTAGGGGATGTTTATTGCTCCAGTAAGGAAAATAAAAAGATGTAGCCTGACCTTAAGAAATTATGAATACGGGAATGCTGACAAAAGTTAATCAGCAGCAGATATTTAAGAGACGGGGTTCGTCCCGAGTCAATTTTGCTGAAAGAAATTTGGTTTGGTTTTGAAATGTGTTATTTGAATAGTATTTAGAAATATTCGTTTTTAAATATTTTATATAAACTCTCAAATATATCCACTATATGTTATTTAGAAGTTAGGGGACAAGCCCTGTTTCAAGAATGCTGTAACAGGTACATTCTGAATTAAGAAGACATTACAATAAATCTTTAGTGGTGGCTGAGGGCCACCCAGGTGTTGGAGGATGACGTCACAGTGCCCTGAACCTTGTGATGGGTGAATGGTTTTTATTACCCTTCTCTAACCACTATACTGATTACGAAGTGCCAATCTGTACTGAAGAAAAGCAAATGAAAAAGAGGACAATATCCACTTCACCATCAACCAGCTTTGTATTTGTGCTGTTCTTTGAGCCTTGTGAAAGTTACTTTGGAGTCAAATTATCTATTTTATAGCTTTCTACTAGCAAAAACAGTACAAAATAGTTATCCTGTACCCACTTGTAGCGAATTATTTCTACTCTGGGTACCAGGATAAAAACAGTAGGTAACATGCCTGTGAGAAAAGGCCTTCGTTGTTATTTTAACACAGACTAGAATGTTTTTATGATTCCAGAATATCTACCTTAGTAAGGAATTTGAATGCAGTATGAAGATGAAAAATGAATGAGTAGTGAAATACATTTATCATAGGCATCAGCTGTTCTATCGACAAAAGGCCCAACTATGAAATTTGTCTAAATAATTAGATTTTTAATTAGTGCATCATTGTAAAATTAATGTCATTGCGCTTCATTGCTTGTAATTTTGTATTAGAATTTTTATGTCAACATAGATGCTACCTGTGGTTTGCTGATTTGAATCCTTAATTTATCACTTGTGTGTGTGGCACGTTTACATATTTGCAGTCAAGAGCCGAAAGAAGGCATTTGATTATGGCTTCACTGGTGGTGAGGAATATTAATGGTGTGACATACTATATGAATACATTATATTGTCTAATATTTGGAAAACAGCCACCCTTCAAATTTTAGTCAGTGCATATTGACTTGAAAAATTTTAGAAATAGCATGAGCAGATAGATTGTTCAGCCTTGGCTATGCCTACTTTGAACGTACGTGAACAGTGTTGATACTAGATGGTCTCTTTTTTAAAGCTGTTTTTCCTTTCCTTTTGGCAGTTGCCGGACCAGCAACCGCAAAAGCTTGATAGGCAATGGACAGTCGCCAGCGCTGCCTCGGCCCCACTCACCTCTCTCTGCTCATGCAGGTAACGAATCACCCTTTCGTGAGTTTTGTTTTACTTCTTTTTGCTAATTTTTAAAAATAATCCAAGCATTTTGAAATGTAGATGTGTCTCCACATCTTTGCTATCTTGGTTTCCCTATTGCTTTATCACCAAGTTGTTCTTCCTGATGAGTCAGCCGAACCTGACCCTCTCTTTCAGCGCTCGGACTCTGAAATGGAGACATCCTTCTTGTGTGGAATCCTATTCCCATTATTTTTTTTCTCAATGTCTAAATTTGTGGATGATGCAAGACATGATCCCACGGTAGGATTTTCTTTGGGAAACATGGACATGAGAAATCACATGCGGAGGATTAGTGTTATGAACTTCTAACTTCTCCACTGGGAAGCCAGGAACCAGAGACAGATTAACAAAAGAAAGAAGACCATTTATTTAATATACATTTTTACAGGACATAGGAGCCTTCATAAGGAAATGAAAACCCAAAGAAATGGTTAGATCTGACTGTTTTTATGGTAGTTTGATGAACAGTGGGGAGTTGGACCAAGAGGTATAGGACAAAGGTGAGTTAATTGTAGGCACCTGGGAGAAACTTAGCAAGGCCTGTTTGTTCAGATTCTCCTGTCCCTTGTCTTCAGAGATAAGAAGGTTCCTTTCCTCCAGGTATGGGGAGGGTACTTCTAGATTTTATGAAGTTTTTATGACCAGCTTTCATGGCAGGTCAGAAAGCCCTTACACACTTGCTGTTTCTCAAATCCCTTCACCATAAAATACTTAATATGCCAGTGTGCCATAGCTTGGTGTCTTGTGTCCTGAACTGCATCATAACTGCTCAGTATTTTTCTCCCAAAAGTTGAACTTAACCATTGTATATATTAGCTATTACAAACAGTGTTGATGTGAGCAGTCTAGAACATGTCTTCTCTTGTTTGTGTGCAAGACTTTATCTAAAGTTTTACCTGGCAGTGGCATATATATCTCATCTATGCATCCAAAACCATTGTGGAGACAATAAATATTCAAGAGATGAGACCCTTGGCCTTAAGAATTGATTAGAAGGATGGTAGAACCATATTACAAAAACGATGCGATGAAGACGGCTTTGTATTTTCTTTTTTTTTAATTCTATCCAAAATGGTGCAGAGAAGAGAAAGGTTAATTCCAATCAGGAAAGCTTGGGTGAGATTGGAGGAGCCAATTGCTTACAATGTTGAAAGATGTGTCAGACTTTGGTTGGTAGAAATGGGTGAGAGAAGAGGAACTCCCAGCGTGTGGCTAGCGTGCGGGGTGGGTATGCTTGATTGCATGAGAACACAATGGTGAAAAGAGAGATGAAGGTCAGAGAGTAGAATGAATTTGGACTTGGAATGCCTTTCACCGATTTGAGGAGGATCTGTTTTAGGAAGATGTGCTCAGGACCATGGAGGATGATGGGCTGGCAGAGGAGTGATGAAGCGTGACCTCAGTTGCACTCCTGTGAAAACTCACGTGATTGGCTTTCCAATGGTGTAGACTTTCTATTTAGAATGAAGGTGTGACTCTTCCCAGAGAAAACAATCCTTTTGCTCAGGGAGGCTCTCCAATTGGGAGTGGAAGTTATTCTAGACATGTTTGAGGACAAAATGGGAGAGAGAGAGTTGCCTCTTTGGAATGAAATTTTGTTTTCCTCCTAGTAATAATGGTAAAGCAAAAAAGGCAAAAGATAAATTGATAAAATTATGATACTGTAGTAAGACCACTAAAGCCCAGAAATGCTACTTCTGGGCAACGCTTTAGAGAAATTCCTGCACATATATACAAGAAAACATGTTCTAGACTGCTCATAGTAGCATTGTTTGTAGCAGCTAAGCATTTGAAGCAACCCAAATATCTGTCAGTTGGCAAATGGATAAATGAATTGTGGCATAATCATCCACGGAACTCTGTGCACATAGCAAAGGAACCAGCTTTCAGAGATAATGCTGGGTAACAAAAACAAGTTGCAAAAGAATCTTAAACCATTCATAGAAGGTTAACGTGGTGCTCCATGCAGTGTTTTGTTTAGGGATACAAACACATACACACACTCATATGAATATGTATGTATCTGTACATACACGTTTGTAGTAAGAATATAAAGGAAAGTATGATCATTTTAAAGACCTATTTCATGATAGTGGTTGCCTTGGAGAAGGTGTGGGGGTATAATTGTGGAGACGGGTAACAGCTGGTAATACGTATGCAAAGCTGAATGATGAGTTTGGAGATTGATCCTGCACCATTGTTGTAATTGTCAGAGCTGACCGGAGGATGAAGCAAGGCCAAACACTTTACTCAGGGGATGAATTATATCTTTGTTTTATCTTTTTATCCCCTCCAGCAGGGCACCCAGCAGTAAATGTAGGTGCTAAGTATAGGATAAATTTTATTTCTTACATATGAACCAGTAGTGATTAAAAGAATTTATTCCTCCTCCTCTCCGTAGCGTTCTGTAGTACTTGCATCAGACTTCATGTGCCCGTTGATTAGTCTTTTATTGCCATGATTTCCTTCAGTTTTCATGTTGAGATTAAAGGAAATGTGGTTAAGGCTTTAATGATCCTTTTAATTATTTTTCTCTTCTCTACATAGAATTCTTTTTCCTTCAGACATAATTTTGTGTTTGATCAGGGGAGTGGGCTGAGGGAAGCCTGTCTTTCAGGTTCCGAGAGCATTTTTCCTTCTATTTTGGAGCCAACAGGTTGTTACGCCCTCAGAAGCTGTAGAAGAGTCTGTCAGACTTTTGGTGACAAATGGCATTTCACACAGTCTCCTAGGCTCCTACTTCTGTATAAAAGGAGAAAATGTAAATTAGACACAAAACCCATCCTCACGTCTTGATAAAGTGAAATGGCTTCTCACTCACCCTGGTGCCTCTTACCTCTTGCTGTCGCTATGTTCTCTAGTGTGGATGGTGTACAGAGGCCAGGAGACATTCTAGATGCCTCCATCAAAACAGGAGAAGGAAAACCTGCCTTCTCTCGGAGCTTCATCAACCACAGAGATAAAGCTGCACTTCCTGTTCTTGTTAGGTAGGGATTATGTGAGTCAGGCCACTCACCACTGACACATGGATTTATACCCATCGGATGAATCTGTACAGATGAGAACATTAGTTTATTTGTGTAGATATGTCAGCAGGGTGCTGAGGAAGAAGAGACACTGGCATTGTGTTCTAGAGCTTATCTGCACAGCCAGAACAGTGTTGACAGCCAGGGATTCCTAAAAGAACCACGTATAGGACAGTCCCATTAAAACAAAAGAAAGGCAAAAAAATCACAGGCTCCTAGTTCCAGGGAGATTCTAAGCATGAAATGTAATTCAGAAGCCCCAAAGGAAAAGACTAGTGTATCTCTCCTAAAATGAAAAATTATGTATAATAAACAAAATCAAAAGAAAACAAAGTGTGAAAAATACTTTTATGCCCATAACTGACAAACACTTGATTGCCTTCATACACAAAGGGCTTGTGTAAATCGATACGAAAATGGTGAGTGCACCGGGAGAAAAATGGGCAAAAGATGTAAAAGACGTGTTACAGAAAAAAAATAAAATTGGCTAACAAAAACATAGGAAATGGTGATTTGTTGCAATCATAAGTGAAATGTGAGCCAGAATAATGAGACAGTATTGTTCACCTCGCATGCTGTCAAAAATGTCTTAAAATTGATAGGATCCAAAGAGAAGCAGTTCCTCTCACATCATGTGGTGATGTGAATTGATACAACCCTTGTGGTTAGTTTGCAGTACTGGTTACAATTTCAGTTACATTTACCCTTTGGCCCAGCAAATCCATCTCTAGGAATTTACTTGACTGAATAATAGAAAATAATAAGCCTGGCATTGCTTATAACTAGCAAATGGAAAATTAAGTTGTTACCATCTTATTCTTTAACGTGTCCTTCAGTCAAGGGCTGGTTTAGTAGAAAATAATTCAGGTATGTAATCCAAGACTCCATATTTGTTATAAAGAATGAGATGGGCTTTTATGTTCTAATATTAGAAAGATGCCCACAATAGACTGTTCAGTGAAAAAACTCATTGTGTAATTTTATATGTGTTTGTGTTTTAGAATGCATATACACATACATACATACATACTTGTATATTCATACATATTCATAGGAAATTTTTGGAAAGAGAAAGGAGAAACTTAGCAGTGTTTATCTTTGGAGAATAGGAAGGTAGGGAAATTAAGATGTAATAAAACAAGGCTGTAAAAATAAAACCAGTAAAAAAAAAAAAAAAAAAAGAAATACCTGCACAGTTCTCTATTTCTATGCAATAAATTACCAAAAATGTAGTGACTTAAAACAATATCCATTTATGATCTTAAAGTTCTATAGAAGTCTAGGTAGGTTTGACCTCAGGGGGGGCTCTCAAATTATCACAAGGCTAAAATCAAAGAAAGGTAGAAAAGATAAGCTGCTAGTTCTATAGGAACCCTCACCTGGTTTTTCTGCTCTGGGTATCTTAAGGCCAAAATCAAAGTGTCACCAGTTGACCTCCGAAAAAAAACAAAAGAGCTAGTTATTTTATCAGCAAAATGAGTTTATCTGGAAATAGCAGAGAGCTGTAATTTGGGACTAGCAAACTAAAGCAAACCATAGGTAAGTTTAAAAAAAAAATAAAAGAGGCTTTTATGGAGGGAAAGAGAAAGTTGGAGGGGAGTCCAGAGTGGTGGTGGCTTCTCATTGGCTGGGCTGTTGCTGGGCTAGGAGAAATTCTTCTTTCCCCCTGCTGGGGTCTGAGTGGTAGTGTGTAAGAACTCCCCCTTCAGGACTTCCCCCACTCCATTTAAAATGGGGCTTCCTTTATTTATGTTTACTTTGGGCTGGGCTCTAACTTGGATACTGGTAAAGAATCTACTTCCAAGTTCATGCATGTTGTGGACAGATTCAGATCCTTGTGGTCGTAGGACTAAGATCCCCATTTTACCCTAGTTGTCAATGGGAGGCTGCCCTCCTCCATCTTCAAGCCTGCAGTGGCACATCCAAGCATTCTCATGCTTCACATTTCTAACTTGTCCTGACAACAGTCAAAGAAAATTCTTTATCTTAAAGGGCTTATCTGATTGGGGCAGGCCGACTCAAATAAGCTCTGTATATTAAGGCCAGCTGATCTGGGACTTTACTTACGTCTGCAAAATCCCTTCCTCTTAGTACCTAGATGAGTGCTTCAATAACTAGGGGACAGGAACCTGAGGGGACCATTTTTAAATTCTGCCTACCATAATAATACATTGATACTATATTTTGATTCAGATGGTTAAGTATGAGCTGTAAAAGTGATACTTACCGAGGATGAGCCACAGACTAGATGTAGAAAAATAACTGAGACCTACTGACTCCAAGCTTTTACAGTCCTAAGATCAAATGTTGCTCCATTGGTCAAAATTCCTAACCTTTTGCGTCTTCAAAAATTGTTTTACTAGAAATTTGCAGCTAGTTTCTTAGATTCATTTATACAAGGGTTTCTGGAAGAAAAAAATGGAAAGAAGTCTCACTTTACTATTGTACAACTCTGGGAATTTAATTAAAGACAGGAAATACTCTTAAACCTCTAAGTACACATAACCTATTAAGGTTAGTATCTACTTGGGAAAACTTTCCTAAATTACTGTCTATCTATCTGTAATATATAGGGACTTTATTTCTGAAGAATTAGTCACCACTGTGTTTGCTGCTCTGTTCACCAAGCCTCTCTTCAAAGTACAGCTGAGCTAAAGAAGGCCCATAGAGGTGAAAATAATCAGAGAACTGGAGAGGTTATATGAACAATACAACTCCAAGTAGAAACTTAGAAAACTCAGAAAAGTACTGGGTAGGCACATGGGGGTTGGGCAAGAAAACACCCCAAATCCCACTCTTCAAAACACCCTGTGAACATTTTGATGTGCATTCCTTCATTATTTTTCCTGCTCCCCACATCTACCCTTAGGGCATTGGCTTAACAAACACAGCCCAGAGCATAAATTAAGGTGGTTTCCAAGTAGAAACTATGAGACATTGTATTCTTTTTTTTCAAAAAGTTTTTATTATTTCAGAAAACTGTGAGGACCTTCCTCTTTGAAACTTGTGTGGGACTTTCTTTTTGAGCCACACATTGGATTCACCACATTACAACTTGCTCTCCTTGCAATTGTGCTTGATCAGTTGTTCTCATTCATCAGATGTAAAGCAGAACAGGATGAGGATAAAAGACGATGGATTTACAGGCGTGCTGATGCAAAGAATTGAAAGTTAATGGTCCGGCAATGAAATAGAGATAGGGAAAAAATAAGCAAGGTGGGCTAATGAATTCGAAGAAGGCAATCTGGGATGGAGCA
Organism: Camelus bactrianus; assembly: GCF_048773025.1. Classification (NCBI taxonomy): domain Eukaryota; kingdom Metazoa; phylum Chordata; class Mammalia; order Artiodactyla; family Camelidae; genus Camelus; species Camelus bactrianus. Next base: position 46,495,792 of record NC_133541.1, read on the forward strand.
GGATTAGTAAACCTTCCAGGGTGCCAGAGACATACGTGACAGCATCCCTGATTTTGGCAAGGAATTTCATAATAACCCGCTCTCCCGAGAATGCCAACCGTAAGCCTGGAAGAAATGTAGCTGGGCAGCAAGGGATTTAGCAAAACCTGAAATTTTGGCTCTCGGTGCCAACCAAGTCCTTAATCTGCTCACTGACGCCAAATGACTCCATGCCATTGTAAAGGTGTGACAAAATCTCACAAGAAATTTTGCAGGCTCTGTTCCTAGGACTCTGATCTTCAAAGCTGATATGGTTAAAAAATAAAATGTGAAATTCTGATTGCAACAAGCAAGCTGATAATTGGTAGAAAAATCTGGAAAATTATATGGAAATATAAATCCCCCTTAAACATACTACCCAGGGATAACCCCGGTCAACATTTTATTGTATCACTTGTCTTTTTTTCCTCTATGTATTGTGTGTGTGTATGTGTATGTCTATACATGTGACTGAAATGCATGTGTTGAAACTTTTTATTTTACTCCATTCCTGCCAACACTAATGTTACAGCTTTTCAGGTTCTGTTGTTATAAGACAAACATAATATCATAGTGCTTTTCCCAATTTTATTGAGATATTATTGACATGTAACATTGTATTTAAGATGTTGAACATAGTGATTTATATATCTATATACACACACACATGCACATATATATATATTCTCACGTAGTTACACTTTTTTTCTTGTGAGAACTTTTAAGATTGACTCTACATACTGTATGTACTCTGCTCTGTACACAATACAGTATTGTTAACTGTAGTCCCCATGCTGTCCAAACATCCCCAGAACTTAATCAGATTTCTTAATCTAGCGTGTGTGTCCATGCTGTATGATTTCACAATGCATCTGTTTCTTTGATTTCAAGTAGTTCATAAGTCAGTTTCTCTGAATTATGGAGAATACATCTTTCTTATTCCATATTGCACCCACAGTTTTATTTTTTAATCCTTAGCCTTTGTGTAATTGCCAATTGTTGGCTTAAGTAATGACACATCTTGCCCTTCCTGCTTAAGGAAAAGGATGATAAAATCAGATGAACTGACGTCAGTCATTGTGTTTTCCTAGTTTGGGGTATGGCTTTGTGTTGAGTCACTTATCGAGGGTATAGACCAGCATCATTAGTATTTGTTAATTCCTTCTGCAGCTCCGTCTGCCCTGTGAACTGCATTTATCATTTTGGTCCTTTGAGAAGAACGTAGAGTTTACATGCCTGTTCCTAATAATAATCTAATAACTGGCATCTTTCATATTCCCCCAGTCTCTAAGTGTGGAATTTAATTAGAATGGCCTTTGATTTAGCTTTTTGGTTTCTCCTTTATTATAAATTGAACCTTTTGAAAGCGGATGCCTAAATTTAATTTTAATGCTTCCCCGTGTTAACAACAGTGGTATTTGTTTTTGTTTTCATTGATATTTTTAGAAACGTGGGTCCCCTGGGCAGCCACTCAGGAAGATTTTACTCCCCCATCCATTGGGAAGGGCTCTTCTTTTTTTAAATCAAAATTTGGCAGTATTTTTTGTTTATGCATCAGCTGTGGATTTTCTTTGACTTGTTTTCTAAAGTACCAATTAGATCTTAATTACATGTTTTTCAAGTTAAAAGACACAATATTTACTGATGGATTAAATGTGGGGTGAGAGAGTTGATCAAAGGTGGCTTCCAGATATCTTGCTGAGAATGTGCATCAGTGGAAGGGGTGCTTCCCACGATGGAGAGGACAGGAAGAACAGATCTGAGGCAATGCTTAGCAGTTCCCCTGGCCACTGATTGGATTTAAGATGTCCGTGAGACATCTAAGTGACATAAACAAGCAGTGGTTATTTGGGCTGGAATTCAGGAGTCTGTGCTGGTGATAACAGTCTGGACCACTCATTTACAGATAGTATTTAAAGCCTTGGGAGGGCATGAAGTCATTGAGAGAAAAGGTTTTGGAGGTTCTGAAGACAGAATCTAGGGCTGAGTCTACAGTGCCAACATTTAGAGACTCTGAGAGGACAAGTAGCCACCAAGAAACAGAGAAGCAGCACCCTGAGAGGCAAGAGGGAAAGAGAAGGTGGTGTCACAGACCCCAGGAGAAGACAGGGCTCCCAGGAGAGGGGGTGGTGAATTTTAATATTAAGTTGGTAATCTATCAGGCAGATTGCAAGTAATTTGTTGAAAGAGTAAGTAACTGTTTATAAAGAAACATGCAGGGCTCCATTTTACTCCAATGACGAGAAATGCAGCCTCGAAAGCAAGGTTTGTTTTCCCCCCAGAGAGGAAGTCCTGTTAAATATCCAAGTACTTATGAAGTCCCACGTGTTATAGTGCATTGTCTCAATAGCTTTATTTTCAAAGTCATTTTAGCAAGTCTTCTATGATTTTGTTTGTAGTATAATCTGTTTCTACCATTGTTGAAAGCTGAGGCCAGACTACTGCCTTTCACACTCTTAATTAGTTTGGTTGCTAAGGTACTAGACCCTCTCCCAAGTCCACAGAACATTCAGCAAACGCAGTGTTTCACCAAAATCAAGGAAATCTGAACTGTTCTCTTTCTGTTAGAAAATAGACACCAGGAATCCTTGAACTTATTTTTTTTCTATGAGAAAAGAGATTCTTAGAAATTTTGGAGGGATAAGAATACTTAAGAAACTCAAGTCTCTCATAGTCAGTTTTCTTGAATAGCAGTGGGATAGAATCCTTTTAATTTCAAATTCTGTAAAATATTACAAATGGAGATTAAAATAGTTGGTTTATGAACTTGGTCTGCTTTTAGATTAGACATCTTCAGATTTGAATCTTATACAGTGTGAGAATGATATATTTCATTGTTTTAAAATTTATAAATGACAGGTATTATTATGTCTTCTAAATCTTAAGAAGTTGATATGTTCAAACTGGCTACACATAAAAACCTTTTTTTATCTGCTGGTTGAAGAATAGGAGATTGCTTTATGTTTAGGGTTGCCTTTCTTCTAAGATAGATGATCAATAAATGATCACCTGGAAAGTGAAAAGGCACATTTAAAATCCTTGCTAAATCACCTCTGCCCTCACCCTTGCGGTTTTCACTGCTTGACGGTGTCAGACTGGACAGGCTGCTTTGGTGATTGTCACAGTGACGTTGGTTTTGCTGGCGCTGTGATGCTTCTGGTGCTTGGCAGCCTCTTCACTAGCTTACTCCCAAGTTCTCTCTGAACTTGAGTTAGAAATCCTCAGCAGTATGTCAGTACAGACTGTCTTCTTCAGCCCATTAGCTGGTGAGAGCGTGTGGATTCTATCACAGGGAAACTCACTGTCCCTTGGAGATAAAAGAATCTGAGACGGGGGTCCCCTTCGCACGGGGAACAGCCTGCTGTCTTTCTTAAGCACCCCGTGAACTTGATAGGAGGCTGCGTGCTCCCTCTTGGGCAACCTGTAAGGGAGGTTGAAAAGTCTGTATTTTAAATTCAGGTACCCATGCTAAAGAGCATTTTCTTAAACATCAGGTACAGCAGTGCCGTCTCCATCCTTGAACTTACTCACTCTGCCATAATTACAATTTCAGCGTTAATGTTGCTTCGATGCAGATTTTTGTGTTTACGGCAATAACGTGTGGTGCTTCTGCACAAAGCCATGCAAATTGCAGGCTTTTCAAGTTCGAAGCTTTTATGTTAGGAGTAACTGGGTAATTGCAGAGCCTGTCATGGAATGTTGAGATGTGCATACCCTGTGGTAACCATCACATGTCTAGAGGGTTCAGCTGTGGGAAGGGGAGCCCGTCAGCACTCCTTCACCAGAGTCTGCAGCAGATTTGGTTTCTGTAGATGAGGGAAGAGAGAGGTGGAGAAACTTTAGAAGAATGTACATGCAAGAAAAGGCAGATAGTTTTAGGAAGAAGAATTTTTGCTTAACAAATGAAATTTCGGATTTAAGAAAAGTCTTTAAAAACCCTTTTTTCCTGTTCACAAAAGCTGTACATGTTTATTATAGAAAATTCAGAAAATACAAGAAAATATAAAGAAGAATATAAGCATCATGTATATTCTTTTTTGCCACTCAGAATTAACTGCTTGGCATTTGGGTATTTGTCTAAATATGTAGATTTTACATATCTACATCTATTGTAATACTTAAAACACTTATGTATATATAAATGTGCTTACAAACATAAATTTACATGTATATATATGCCTCTGTATATACATATGGGATCGGATATAAGCTTGTACCTCTGTCGTTTTGGTATTACTTTGAGATTATTATATACAATTAAATGCCTTTTTATTTCTCAAATACTTGGTTTTAATGAGTACAAAATGTTCTATTTCATGAATGTGCCATAGTTATGTCCCCCTAATGAGTATTTTGGCTCTTTCCCGTTTTTTGTTCTTATAAGTAATATTGTGGTAAATAGCATCGTACATGAGTCATTGTGATCAACTTTGGTTAGTTTCTCAGCTTAATCTGCGAAGGGATTCCTTAAAGGGCTGGCCTTCTATTGTCCTGTATTTCTGCTATTGGGTCTACCATTGTTGTCAGACTGAGATCTTTGAGTCCGTAAGAGTCGAGGATTGTGTCCACAGGAAATGCTGTTTAATGCTTGCAGCAGATGACATTTAATAAGCATCAGGAATGTGTTGTGTAGGCACCAAAATAACTCGACACGGATCTACGTACATCTCAAGCGTGTTCTCTCTGGGTGAAACAATAGCTCGCTCTATAAACTTCCAGGAACTTGCACCCACTGACATAATGGTGACCTGGTAAAGGTAGTGAGGTAAATGGAAAAGGAGCTATTACACGAAGCTGCAGAGTTGTTCACGCTTCACACCGTGTTCCTGCTTTCCTGGGCACTGAGGACCAGACTCCAGTGTAGAAACCTCAAGCTGTCACGTAACTCAGTAATCCCGCTCCCGGAACCCTTTTAATTTTGACATCTAGTAACAACTGAGAAAGTACAAATGATATATGTACTAAACACTGGACCTCAGCTCTACCATGTATCTGCAGTGCTTCTTTGGGCAAATCACTCTCAAGATCTCCCCTCCTTATCTCTAAAATGGAAAAAATGGAACTGCCTCCTTGCAGCCTTATCTGATAGCTTAAATGTGATAGTATTTGCCATATTATAAAGTGCCATAGTGTAAGGTTTTAAGAGACTGTTGAAGTATTTTACCCAACTTGAATTCATAATGTAGTTAAAATGATAGGATAACATAGTGTGTAAATATTAAACAAGTTAGAACACAGGCTTGTTGGAGTCCCCGAGAGGGTTGCTGGCAGGGGAATGTGGCATCCTGGTGACTGTCTCTCCTGGGGCACATGAGTAGTAGTCTGTGATATCTTATTTTTGGCATACCAGCCTTTGGAGGTCCCTCAGTTGTGTACTTACTCTGGTTTAGAGCTGACTTGAGAAATGAATGGCATTTAAAAAAAAAAACACAGTCAAGTCCAGTGGATCAGAACCATCGCAGTTCCAGGGGAGCTGCCTCAGGTTTAGGGAGTGGGGATGATTTGGGAGTAGAGTTCACAGCCCCTTCTCCACCTTTGCTCCAGCCAGAGGAGATTACCTTTGTCACACTCTGGACTAGAGAGTAATCTTTTGCTTGAGTTAAGGATTTAGTGTGTACACATGAGCAAACACACACATTCAGGCTTGAAAACTATTCTAAGGACACTGAAACCCAGTGCAGCCAGGTGTTAAGGCTTCTTGGTGTCAGAGCCAGATCTGGAACCCTGCTTCCTGGTCACTGCCTCTTGCCCGCCTTCTAGCAGGGCTCTGGAATCTGGCCCTGGAAATGCCTTCTGGAGGGATTTGGGAAGACCTGGGTGAGCTTTGACTCACTCTCTCCTCCTGGGCCTGGCACAGTGTCTACATCAATGCTTTTCTTTTGCTTTTCTTTCTCTCTCTCTCTCTCTTTCTTTCTTTCTTTCTTTCTTTTTCTTTTTTGAGACTATTCTCTACCATATTTTTTTTTAATTGAAGTATAATCAGTTACAATATGTCAATTTCTGGTGTATAGCATAGTGTTTCAGTCATACATAAATGTTTTCATATTCTTTTTCATTATAGGTTACTGCAAGATATTGAATATAGTTCCTGTGCTATTCAGAAGAAATTTGTTCTCTATCAATTTTATATGTAGTAGTTAATATTTGCAAATCTCGAACTCCCAGTTTATCCCTTCCTACCCTCCTTTCCCCCTGGTAACCATAAGATTGTTTACTGTGTCTGCAAGTTTGTTTCTGTTTTGTAGATGAGTTCATTAGTGTCTTCTTTTTTCTTTCTTTCTTCTTCTTCTTCTTCTTTTTTTTTTTTTTTTTTTAACATTCCACATATGAGTGATATCATATGGTATTTTTCTTTCTTTTCTGGCTTACTTCACTTAGAATGATGATCTCCAGCTCCATCCATGTTGCTGCAAATGGCATTATTTTATTCTTTTTTATGGCTGAGTCATATTCACTGTTTTTCTTTCTTTGTGTTTCTTCTCTTCTACTCTGTCAAAGAAGTTGGTCCCCCACCTGAAGTGGAGGGGAGAGCTCATTTTTTTCCTGAAGGAAACACATGAGTTTATACGCATTTTATTGTTATCATGTATGGTGTGTTTGAAGGATAGAGAAAAATTCCAGATTATTTTCGGAATGCACTGTTGCTGTGATACATCAAAAGAGTAACCAGTAGTTAGGAGATGAGAAGGGTAATAGTGTACAAACAGCCCCCACGTGACTAAATCAGGCCAAGGAGGGCCAGCAGGAAATGGTACCTACCTAGTAAATGCGTGGGCTGATAGAGAAAAAAATTCCTACACATCTTTATGGAAACTGTGCATCCACTAATTACAGTGCTGCTGAATCTCCTGCTGACATCCCCCTCACGAGTGGAGATTCTCTGCTACAGGTGCACCAAAGGATTTCCTCCAAAGCATGCATATTCCACAGTGGTCCATTTATTAAGGTATCAGGTGTTGGTGAGCTAAAAACCAGCATTTGATTACATGGACTACGTTCACCTTTTTTCCTTAGCTATAAAGAAGTTATATTCCAGGTTAATTAAAGGTGGTCTGCTGTCAATCAAGTATGACCCTGTACAAGTCTCTTTACTTGGCTTTAATTTCTTTTTCTGTTAAAGGAGGAGGTTGGATTAGATATATTTTTTTCCTAATAATCTTTAAAAATATTTCTTCTAAGGCTATAACACCATATTTCTTGATTTTTTTGTTTGTTGGTTTGTTTTTGAAGGAGATTTTTTTCACCCTCTGTTTTCAAGATTAATTCATATTGATCTTGTGTTCTTCATTGGGGTCGTACTGTTAATATTCTAGGTGTTTGAAGAAAAATGATCTCTTAGCATCTAAAATATTAAGGAAAAGACTTGGGTGGGACAGCAAGTTGGACTTTACAGACCTAAGATGGAGGGAGGGAGACATGCCTGAATGACCCACAAGCACATTGTAGATAGGGTCACTGTTTCATTTCATCATCATCTGAAGATGGGTGTTCTGTTTGGACTTTTGATGGGGCAACTGGTGCTGTTCCTTGGACCTCCAGGCACACTTTGGAGGCTATCGCCTTTTTTATTAGTTGTAGCATTACATCCAAGTTTGTGGAAAGTATATCTATAAACTGGAACAATTAGACCTGAAAGCCTCCTTTTGCACATGGGGGAAGGTTCCGGAACTCTGTAGTAGTTACCAGAGTGACCAGCCATTAAAGGAATGAATTTAGTGTTGAAGGTTTTGAAAGAGGGAGAGAGAGAGTGAGTGAGTGAGGTGTGTGTGTGTGTGTGTGTGTGTGTGTGTGTGTGTGTGTGTGTGTGTGTGTGTGTTGTGTGTGTGTGATACTCAGGCAAGGAACATACCCCAGTTCAGTGTTAAGAGATGCAAATCATTTTAAATAGGTCAAAGGAAGGAAATGAAGCAAGTTCCTTAATTGGTAAAAAGCCTGCTTCCTTGTGGGATCAGTACTTTGGCTTAAGAATGGATACATTCTAGCATCCTTGAAATTGAAAGAAAAAAGAAATGTGACTTGGTTCACATTTATTTCTTTGGTGCCAGTATTTCAGTGGAACTCAGGAAATAGAGGTTTTCAGCTGATTACTAGTCATTTCATTTAACAGTTTTGATTTTCGAAAGAGAAAGGCCAAATGCAAATTCTTCTCCCTCCACGCGAGACCAATCAAAATAATGAAATACCAGGGGGTAGGGTGTAGCTTAAGTGGTAGAGTGCATGCTTAGCATGCATGAGGTCCTGGGTTCAATCCCCAGTACCTCTCTAAAAATAAATAAACCTAATTACCTCCCCTCCCCCACCAAAATAAAATAATTAAACAATACAATAATAAATAAAATAAAAAGGAAATATTAAAAAATAATGAAAAATCAGTCTTCACCTGATTTGCAAATATTAAAAAGCATACATGGTAATAATTATTTTCTGGTGAGATGGGTATTCTCAGTACATGAATGTAAATTTAGAGTCTTTTTAGAAAGCAGAGTGATACGTCGAAAACCCTAGAAATAGTTCATATCACTTGACCTATTTGCTCTTCATGAAATATAGCTTAAGGAAATAATCAGAAAACTACTCAGAAATTCATATATCAGGATGTTAATTGCAGCATTATTTATAAGAGCACCAAAATAGAAATGGCCTAAACACTGAATAGAAGAATGATGCTTAAATTGTAGTCTGTCTGTGTAATGTTTAATCTGTAGCCGTTAAAAAATCACATTTTAAAAAATATTTAATGGCATAAAGGAAAACTATAATCGCAACCTAATTATAAAGAGCAGGATACAAGAACTGAATATGGTTTACGACCCTATTTAAAAGTATTTTTGTATATACATGTACACACTGTCAAAAAATAGACCAAAGAAAAACACCGTGACATTATTTTAGCAGGATTACCAATTTCATTTTTATAACTTAAGGTATTTTGCAGTCCTCAACCTTGAGCCCATGTTAGCTTTAGAATTAAGTTTTTTAAAGTTATTTTAAAAGCAGTTCCTTTTCTATGGATTCTAAATGTTTCACCAGCAAAATCCTGTGTGCATATTACTCCCACCCTCACCATCTGCCTCCAGTTTAAAGCAGTTAAATGGTTTTATGTTTAGCATTTTCCAGTATTAGTAGTACTACTGGAGTTATCCCCTCAGTCTAATTTATCCTTAGTCAGCCCCATGGGGGTGATGGGCACATGCTGCTACCTTCTACGTGACGTCACCTAGAAAAGCATGTGTCTGCTGGAGGGCAGTGTCAGATCTGGGTGAAGACTGGAGTGTTTTTATGACATACATTGCTGAATAAAAATGTCTTTTTCCTTTCTTTTGGTCTGAGTTAATTGCTGTTGGAAAACATGATGAAACCAGGTAGCAGAACTTCTTCCTATATTAGAAAAAAAGGATGTTGTTAATTGAAAATATGTAAGTAAAATTGTTCTGTGCTAAGGTTCAAAAATGAGATATTCTGCCCTATAGAAGAAACATTTTATTTACTGTAGCTTCGTAGCAGACAGTGTCAAAGCTGGCCCCTCACTTAGGCGTTACTTCCTTCATTTTCCACCTCATAGAGCATGTTTTTAACATTGGGTTTTAAATTATTCTATGAAATTAAGAGCTTTTATAACATTTGAAATTTCTTATTGTTATAACTTGATGACATTAATAACCAAATGTAGATGTTGTCTTTATTTAATGTCTTGGTAAAACAAAGCCAAAGAGTCCTACTGCAGTACCCTTGGGAAACTAGTTCTGGTCCAACACTGGCCAAGATTCACTGATGGTGTAGTTGGGCATGACACCACTCCTAACCTGCTGCTCCACTAAAACCAGGGTCTCCTGGAGGTCACATGCCTTGATTGCTTTATTAGACAATGTGAGCTTACTCAGTGTGAACACCTTGCAGTATGTGATATCAGAACTGTTCCCTACTTCTTGACTATTTCTCTTCCCTGGCTTCCTATGATACGTCCTTCTGTGTTTCCATCCTTCTTGTCGGCTGGCGCCTTTCTGTTTCCCCATCCATTTTAACTCTTGGGATCCCTTGGGTTGCATCCTTTGTCACCCTTTTACTTATGACAGGCACTTCTTGACCAAGGTCATCTGCTGTCACGCATGTGCTAATTTTTCCCTACAGTTTTATCTTGGGTTTTTCTCCATCAGAATGTGTCTCACCAGCATCTTAAACCCAACTGTTATTCAATACCAAGTTTCTTATCACCAGTTCTGTTTAATCTCAGTTACTGGCAACATCATCCATGTGGTCACCCAAGCTAGCAACCTCGGCATCATTTTTTGTTAAACCCTTCCTGCTAAGCCTTCCTCTGAAATGGGTTTTATACCTGGCTCCTCTCCCAAGCCAGTGGCTCAGGGCTTTTGCAGTAGAATGAGAACTGGGCTCCATCTTGCTGCATCCTCTCACTGCCTTGCAAATCTGTTTTCTACATGAAAGCCGTTGTTTTTTAAGACATGAACTTAATCATGTCTTTTATCTAAAGAAATATATCCCATGATTTGTCATGACATACACCAGAGTGGTGGATGTCTCCAAGTGTGATCCAAGGACCCGGAGCACCAGGAGACTAGTTAGAAATACAAACTCTCAGGCTCTACCCAATCCTCACTAATTAAGTAACTGCAGGGGCAGTGCCCAGTAATCTGTGGTCTAATAAATCCTTGAGGTGATTCTGATGCACTCTACAGTTGAAGAATTACTGCACTGTAGGTCCCAAAGCCTTGCTGCACACTTGAATCACCTGTGGAGCTTAAAAAATACCCAGGTCCCAGACCAATTAAGTCGGAAACTTCCTGTGTCTGAACTGGCATCAGTATATATCTTTTTAAAAGCTCCCCAGGGTATTTTGATACATACTAAGGTTAGAGAACAACTTAATCTATAAAATTCACTTTCTCCAGTAGAATCTAAATTAGTGTTTCTCAAACTTGAGTGCACTTTGGAATCACCTGGGAAGCTTTAACAATGACTGATCCTGCCCGCACCCCAATCCCCATTCTGATTTAATTGGACTGAAGTGTGACTTGCTCGTTGGGGTTTTTTTTTTTTTAAGTTCCCTCAGCTATTTGAATATGAAGCCAAGGTTAAGAATGACTGTTCTAAAGACAGGATCCTGAAACTCTAGTATGCCCAGGAATCACCTGGGGTACTTGACAAAAACAGGAGGGAAGAGTCACCTGGAGTACTGCCCTAAAGGACACTTTCAACTGGCCTTCAGATTTTCCAGCTTGATCTTCATTCATTCTCTGTGTGCCCCATCATTTACTCCCTTGCTCAAATTTCCTACAATTCCCTGTCTCTGCATCAAATTACTTGGCTTTCCTTAAATGTACCTTACTTAAATCATTGGGAAAATGTAGATTATTAAAGCCAATGAATGGTCTTGAATCAACTGATTAGCCACTTGGAAAAGAAATAAACTGGACTGCTGTATCTCACTCCTTATACCAAATAAATCCCATGTAGATAAAGAAAAGCGTTTTTAATTAAAAAAAGAAAGAAATTGTAAAAGTACTAGAAGAAACTATGGTTGCATTTATAAAATAATTTGAGAGTGGGGAAAGCCTTTCCAAACAAGGTACAAAACCTAAAAGCCATAAAGAAAAATGGTTGATAAATTAGGTGAAATAAAAATTTCTCAACAGAAGAGTTACGGGCAGCAGTAAAAGATAAGCACAAATGGGAGAAACATCTTCACTGTATTGGCAGAAGTGCCTCAATATACAAAAAAAAAAAATCCAAAAACAAAACAGCAAATCATTTTTTAAGATGACTAATAGAACAACTCAGAGGAGCAAAGTAAGGATTAGGTACTTTGCACAAAAAGAAACATGAATGCTAAGTTAACATATTAAAAGATTCTCAGCTTCACTTATAACCTAAAGAGATGCATATGAAAATAAAGTGATGGGACCAAAATCTGAAAAAAAAAAAAAATCAGCATTGGCAGGATTGAGGAGAGATGGTGTCCTATATGCCATGAGTGAGAGTGCACATTAGGGCAGTTTCTGTGGAGAATAATTGAGCTATATGCACCAAAGTGAAAAATGAATCCACTTTGGGGCTCAGTAGTTCTGCTTCTAGGTATTGGATATAATCATCTAAGGATTCAGAAGATTTTCATTGAATCATCAAAACAGTGAAATCAATCTAAAGACCCATTAATAGAAGATTAAATTATGGTACCAGATACACTGGAAATTCATTCAATGCTGGAGATGATGACAGGGCTGATACAGAAAGTTGATCTTTCTATATCTATAGAATATTAATCAAAAAACAAGTATAGAATATATAAGCAGTTATCTCTTGAATAGTCGTGGGGGTTAGGCGCACTGACCCCCTGTGTGGTTGAAAATCTGCATATAACTTGGAGTGGCCTTCACATAATTACCATTTTTTGTTGTGTGTAGTAATAACATTTATGATTTACTCTTTTAATGTCTTTCAAGTACATAATACAGTACTGTTAATTATAGTCACCATACTGTACCTTAAATCCCAGCAGTTATTCATCTTACAGCTAGAAATTCATACCCTTTGACCAGCATCACTTGATTTCCCACAGCCCCTGGCAACAACCATTCTACCCTGTATTTCTATGAGCTTGAGATGTCTAGACTCCACATGTAAGTGAGAACCTACAGTCTTTGTCTTTCTCCACCTGACTTATTTTACTTAGTATAATGCCCTCCAGGTCCATCCGTATTATTGCAGTAGGCAGGATCTCCCTTTTTATGATTGAGTAATACTCCATTCCTCCCAAGTGATTCTCTTGTTCAACGCAGATTGAGAACTGTTTACTGACCTAAGGGCATGGAAGAGGGGCATGAGAAAAATAGAAAGCAAGACTCTCGGTGCCAGGGAATTTCCAAGATCTCGTACTGTATGGTTCGGGGGAAATGAAAGTCAGAATTCTGATTCATTAGACACTTGGTATATTACATATTATTTTATGGTGAAGCAAGAGAATTAAATGTCTTTGATTCTTTTAGATCTCAGTGTATTTCTGAGTTTGAAAACGATCAAGTAACTATTAAAAAAAATACATACACGTATTTTGCTTCTGTCAGATGGAGTTCCTGTGTAACAGAAGCCAAAGGAACATTTAGCAGTTGTTAAGTTGGACCATCTTAAATTTAGTATTTATATTTTTAAGCAGAACTGAAAGGAAGAGGTTTATAATAGAAATTACATTTAGATTACATTTAGCAAGTTGTATGAATGTGCAGCATTTCACTTAAACACTTCCTTTTTGACTAGAAATTACTCAGCAATTGAAGCAAACAATCTGAGAAGAACCAATTTCCTGATATCATCCACCCCCTTTTAGGTAAAAATGGAAATTCTTTATATCTCATTATGTTATGGAATTGAAATCCCTTCATGTAAGTTAGAAAAAAATATGCACACCTTAGGTTATATTCTTTAATTCAGTCTTTTATCCACATTCAGAGACTAATTAATTATCTAAGATTAATAGAATACATCAAATTTCATAAAATTGCATGAAACTTCAGAATATCTGTTATAGTAGCTGTGTTCTTACCTCCCCTTCCTTGACCTTACAGACGATCCTCAGTAACTTTAAACAAAAGCTAAAAGTAATTTCTTCTCTATTGCTGCAAAGATGAATTACTATAGGTGGGTGGAAAACATACAACTAAAAATCAACTTTCTTCATCACTCTTGACATTCACCAGTCTTTACTCGGGATCACCTTGAGATGTGACATCAATTCAGAGTAATAAGGAAGGGTCAAAGAAAAGCTAAAACATTCTCGAGAACCCATTATAACACATCTCCAAGGAATTCGTGTCAATGCCACAGCATTTCAAACACACTACACAAATTCCAGAGGAATGCGCCATGAAATGGAGACAGAGGCATCCGTGATAGTCTTATGACATAGAAATTGACCTGTTACTGGATCTCTCTTTCACTCCCTACGTGTTTTCTACCCTATAAGCTCATCAGTCATTCCTTGGAAAGTAGGACATGTTCATTTGTTCAGAGTCTATTTTAAACACAGTACATTCTCTGGGTCTTATCGTCATTGAGAGTTTGTTTTTTACTGAGTAATTTTGATACATTTAAGGGCTTTCGTTTAAGAAAATGTCTTTTTTGTGTGAATAAGGATCCAGAATTGGTCTCACATCTTGTGAATCTAGAGTTGGTGATGTACCAATCTGCTTCTGTCAGTAGACTTTTAGCTCTTTTGGGTCTTGTTCACCTGATATTTAATCTGTTTTAGCTAACAGGTAGCTCAACGCACTGTACCTAAAAAGAACTTAATGAGTAGTTGTTAAATTAGAAAAAAAACACATTTCTAGTTTACTGTGTAACAAGGGCTAGGTTAGGCACTGAGAAGTCAAAATACACTTTTTGTATGTCTGCACATGTAACCAGAGTTTATCCCTCACCATCATTGCATTTAGAATTATAAGTTAGTGAGAGGAAAAAAGACATGAAGTACAGTATACATGGCATTACATTTCATTCAGCTTTACCTACGGTGACAGGACATAGAATAATTGAAGTTATCATTACCCAAACTTCAGTGGTGAGCCTACAGAATTTTCCTCTCTGCAGACCTTTAACTAGCACTGTTATCTCATTTGGGTATCTCAAACAGATCAGGGCTATTAAATCTACTAGGCATTAAATAATGTGAGCTGGAAAAATGTTATTTGCTCTCAAGTGCAATTGAAAAAAAACTGTAACAGAAGTTTTAAATGTTTAATTGTAATATAAATGCTACATATGAGAACTGCGTAAGTATAACATTGTTATATGCAATTGCAGACAGTGTGGAGCATTAGAACATCTTCATATATTTTAAATTATTTGCGGTGCTGCTTCCATAAAGAAAAGTTCATAAATCTTTTGCAGGTTTTCAAGGTTATTTTACATTTTTTAATTGCAGTATAGTTGATTTACAATGTTGTGTTTCAGCTGTACAGCATAGTGGTTTGTCTTTTTGTTTGTTTGTTTGTTTGTTTGCTTGTTTATTTATTTTTGCAGATCACGTTCCATTATAGGTTATTACAAGATATTGGTATAATTGTCTGTGCCATACAGTAAATCCTTGTTGTTTATCTATGTTCTTTCTAGCAGTTTGTACCTATTAATCCCATACCCCTATTTTGTCCCTCCTTCCCTCCTGCTCCCCTTTGGTAACCATAAGTTTGTTTTCTGTATCTGTGAGTCTGTTTCTGTTTTGTTTATAGATTCATTTGTATTATTTTTTCGATTCCACATGTAAGTGATACATATACTTATAAGTATTTGTCTTTCTCTGTTTTCTTTCACTAAGCATAACACCCTCCAGCCATGTTGTTGCCAATGGCAGTATTTTGCTCTTTTTTATGGCTGAGTAATATTCTATTGTGTATCTATACCACATCTTCTTAAACCAGTTGTCTGTTGATGGGTGCTTGGATTGCTTCCACGTCTTGGCTCTTATGAATTGCTTCTCACACTCCCAAGCCCTGCCCCCCCTCATTCTTCCCCGTCTCAGTTAGAGCCACCATCCATCCACTTGCTTAGTCCTAAAATCTGGACTTATTTCCTCTTATTTCCTCTCTTTCCCCCATCATTCCACTCAGTCCAGCTTTTCAGTAAACTCTGGTGGCTGTACTGCCAGAACACACCTGAGATCTACTCCCATCCTGTCCCGACCACCATCATCTCTTACCCTGTCTATGCTGGTAGCCTCCTAACTGGTCTCCCTGCTTCATTCATGCCTGCTTGGATCCCACTGGTCACAGAACAGCTAGAGGGTTCTTTCTAACATGTAAACCAAATCACACCATTCCCCTCTCTTAGTGGAGGACTGATAAATATTTGTTGAATGAGTCAGTCAGCTGACAGTGACTTGTGGTGCTGGCTGGAGAAGCATCAACATGGCAGAGATGGGGAAACCAAAAGAGGTTCAGAGAGGCCAGACTTTAAGAAGGCCTTGGTCTATTGCATGGAATTCTCTCTTCACTTGAAAACCCAGGCCTAAAAGTCTACTTCTATTTATTGGTGCTATGAACACTTGCCAACTCACCCGGAGAGCATGCCACTGAAGACCAATCAAGGTTTTTCTCTGTCAACTTAAAGTCTAAACAGCTGCCCATGTTTAATGAATATTCCGCAGTTAGATCTGGAGAGGGGCCAGTTTCTGAGATAGCTAAGCAAAAGAATTTCTAACTCTCTTCTTGCATCAGCTGGTTCTGGTAGCATAGACTGAAAATGCTCAGGTGAATTTGAATTGTTATTTTTCCAAGTTCCCTTAGCTTGAGGTCCCTGCATAACTCTTTCATGGTCCCTTTTATCTGCTAGCACTCGTCTTGTAAGGGGTCCTAGGTTTGGTCCTGTGAAGTTTGGTCTTCAGGTTTTTAAGCAGTGTCACTTCGTTGTTGTGAATCTCCTGTGGAGTGATAAGAAACACTGCTGCTGATTGTTATGGTGTAAAACGTCACAACTCATTTAAGCCGATCATCAAGTAATAACAACAAGGATTCAAGTAGGGGCTTCCTCTTTGATCCACCAGGAATTTCAAATGGCAATCATCATTAATTCTTGGATTCTCTCAGTCCGGTTAGGAAATCATGGCAACCAGCAGCTCTCATTTTGTGAACAGACAGCTATTAAGAGCACATTAATAATCTATAGTGGGTATAGCATATGCCTTTGAAAAAGATTTGCAGCTTGTTTCTCTGTGGTAAAGACACACAACTTCTTCAGGCTAATTACAAAGCAATTAAACAATTTAATTAATCTGGAAATCACTTTCTTAAGAATAACTGCCTCTACAATGAGGCACCCTGTGTAGCTCCGTTAGGTAAAGTACTGTTTTGATGTACTGCCTGCGTATTAGCCATGCTAGTTCCCCCTGGGGATCGTGGAGTTAATTACCTATCCAATATCTGACCGCCATGAAGGTTTCCTTCACCAGGTCAGAAGCAGCAGTCTATAAAGTGTCCTCACACTCAGACATCCAAGAGCCAGCAAGTCCCTGGGAGCGGCAGGATTGGAGTTATCAGCAAGTGCTGCACATATGGGCAGAGAATTAACTGGCACCAGTTTTCATTGGAGAGTCTCCCAGGTATTGCTTTGCAGATGGGTGGATGAATTCAGAGAGCAGTGCTGTGAGGAGTGAAGGTCAAGTCTAGGACTCTGCTTTCAATCTGTCTTGCTTTCTCATCCTGGGGAAGTGCTGTGCATCCCCAAGTTAAGAACATATAAAGTGTGCTTTATAATTCTATCTGTTCTAAGCTAGTGTTGTTTTGTGTAACAAAATAGTGCCCCCAAGTCTTCAGAGACAACATAGAAATCAATTTTTATTTCAAATAAGAACAAAGACTTCAAAGATTGACTTCTGCCTATCTAGTCTGCTAATCTTGTCATTTCTCCCTAAGGAAACAATGAGGACTTTTCTGTAACAAATGACACAAAAGTCTATAGAATACTTATCCACTCTCTTCCTCTACTATTACTACCACCCTACTTCTCCCTAAAAGTTCCTTCTTAATTGGGCAGTCATTCTCCCAGACTGCTCACATTGGAAGCGTCAGTCACTTTGAGTTTGTAATCTTTTTTTCTCTCAGTCCTAATTGACACCAGTTACACCTGCTCACCAGCATATCCTTCCTATGGGCTTTCCACACCCTACTCTGGCCCCTCCTCCTTGGCAACGCCTCTGTCCACTCAGCATACTCATGCCAGGCTCACATCTCTAGCGTCCCTCTCTTGGGTCCAAACATCTGTTAAGGCCCTTCTCTAGGTGGTACCAGTACACGTAGCTCACAGCTCATTGGCTTTACCAGTCTGAATCCCCTGCTTCTAGAGAGCCTACTGCGTTGTCCTCCTGCGTTTGTTAATTTTCTCCCCTCCCTGAAGTCCTTCCATTTCCTCTCTTATCTCCAGCTTGCTGAACTGCCCTCAAATTAAGCTATAGTCCATTGTCTTCAAGGAATTACCAGGTATTCTAGCTCTAGCCACCCTCATTTCCTCCAGCATCCCACCATGCCTAGGAGCCTTTGTGATAACATGGGGTGTGTGTACTTGCATTTCACCTAGCTCTTCAGTCTGATGAGAACAAGAAAAAAGAGCTGTGATTGGTGAGATAATAGAGCAGCTCTATAGTCTTGAAGCTGGGGGAGTTTGGCCTTGGTTTTCTAGCAGTGCAGGAGCAGAGAAGAAAGCGAGGAACATCCTCAATGAATGGGCCTGGAAAAGCAGCATAGGATGGGAAGGCCAAACCTGAGGATGAGAAATGGTTAATGGTAGCCTTTTTTTTTTTTGTAAGAGTAGAGTTAAATTAACCTACTTCTCTAGCTCTAGCTCTAGCTCTAGCTCTACTCATGCATCCTCAAAGTGATGGGTCTCCACATATATTATAGGATGTTACATGGCTTCCTGGGGGACCACTCCTTCAAAATCTCTAAAAGTGGAAAGATCTTTAAGACAATTCCTTGTTTCTCCCTCCTTCAGATTGTTAAAAATATGTAATAAGCTCTGTCTAGTTGTTCTAGTTGATCTCATAGAATCTCCTGTTCTCTTTACGAAGAACACAGGGCTGAGAATTTGGTGCCAAGTTTCACTGGCCATGTTACTGATTCTCAGTGAATAGGGCAGCAGGGATTGTTCTCACAATGCCTTGGCTTCAGTTGTTTTGTTTCTCCTCATAATTTACTGGTAGTTTGCTCTATATGGGGTGCGAGCAAAGTGAACGTCTTTTTTCCAAATAAAAAACAAAATCGACAGGGAGATTTCTGGCATTTGATTTGTTTCCTTTTAGGAAGCAAGATTTCCAGCCATCTTGAAGTTATCATGACCTTTTAAGGAATATGTAGAGTGATGTACAAACTAAACTGGGAGGAGGGGAGGGGGAATGACGGCTGTTGAGAGAGGTTGAAAGAACTTAATTTACTGTGCAGATAAATGCACAGAAAGAGTCCTGGATTACTGGCTGGCAAAAGCAGAATCTATTTCTCCAGGGGCCCAAGGAACAGCAGATGCAAAGGCATGATAAATTTCATTGCAGCAGGAAGAAAAGGCTTCTTGAGTCTCTCTCCATAAAGAAATGGGCTTCTCAGCGCTTCCCAGTTAAATGGCTTTAATTGTGCTGTCATAAACCTAGTGGCATCTGTTGAAGACATCACTATAAAATCTGAAACTTTAAGTTAATTGAAAAAATTTCATTAGAGGTGTAGCCAGTCCTGAAGTCCTCGAGGTAACACTGAAATGATCCACTGTAATGTGTTAGTCTATTCTTTTTGGCACACAGGTAATAAATGGTTTACCTTTACAGCTAGGCGCTGACTCCAAGGTGCCATCTTGTATTCCTTATGCCTAATTACAATTGTCATTTCCGGCGTGAAATCAGTAACGTGGCACCTGGCTTGCTGTTAAGGATTAAACATGTCTCCTTGATTTGTTTTCTATGTTTGGAGAACAGAGAGGATTAGTTTGCAGCCTTTCCTCACCTCCTTATTTGCACCAGCTACAGTCCCAGTCGGCCCTCCGGCAACTCTGCCAATGTGATTAAACACACAGAGGGAAGCAGGGTGCTCTGGAGTGCCCTGAACCCCCCTTCCTGCTGCCTGCCACGCTTTTTCAGTCATCAGCTGCAGGTTGTGTGGTCTGATGATGCAGGTAGCAAGTCCCCCCAGGAGCTGCCCCCTTACAGTGAGCAACCCCACGCTCCACCCGCCTCGGGAGGACTCGGAGAGGACCCCCTCTGCCAGCCTCTCCGTGGCTGTGGCTTACAAAGGCCTCCTGGCTAGTCATCACCCAGCTGCTCAGGAGCAGAGGGACTGCTGAAGAAAATATTGGTAAGGGCTGGTCCTGCTGGGCCATTTGAGGAATAGGTCTCAACTGCTGGTTTCTCCCCAGTATTTTATGACTAGTTCTGACATTTCAGCCTTTCCAGAAATGTACTTGGGAATACGACGATTTACTTTTGAAAACTCGGACTTTTATTTGGTTTCTGTAAATAAAAAAGACAGAGACTACCTCCCTCAAATAGAAAGCGCCACCTTCCGAGTTGAAGCTTACACTTCCTCATCCTCCTGCTGCTGGAGATGCTAACATCTGAAGAGCAGGAACCAAGACAGTTGCATAGTCATTATTCTGGGGGCCGGAATATTTAGATTACTGAATATACGGGCGACTGCCGGCTGGTATAGGTGTGTCTATTCATGTATTACACGCTTGGGAAGCTGTGCTGGAATCAAGCTGACCCCCTGTCTCTGCTCCAAGGAGAACAAAAACGTGTTGACGAGATGGACATTTTATGAAGGTGTACAGAAATTTATTACTAAAGGGAAGAAGATTATGGATGTAGATAATGATACAAAAATAAAATCATGGTGAAAAATTTTTTTCTTTCTCTCTACAGGAAATAGCCCTCAAGATAGTCCGAGAAATTTCTCCCCCAGTGCCTCTGCCCATTTTTCATTTGCACGGAGGTAAGGACTTGTTGTGAACACAGGAATGAGTGTCAGGTAGAGAATCCCACCCCTCCCCCTGCTGCGTTCCCCCCCTCCCCTCACTTCCCCCACTCCTTCTGCTCCGCTCTCTCCCCGACACCCCTGCCTTCTGCCTTGCCAGGCCCTGTTCATTATCTTATAGGGCCCTCTCTGAAGCTCCCGGGCCCAAGGTCTCATTAAGGCACTGCAGAACTTTGTACTATTGCTTTAACAGTCTTAATAATGATTTATGCCTCCTCTTAGAGTTGTATGTGCCTCTCTTGGTCCTTCCCTAGATGGTGGGCTCCCACTGAGGGCAGGAAAAGCCTATTCCCCTCTTTTCTCCCACCCCTAGTACAGTGTCTTGTATCTGCTTTTGGTGCGCAACGAATTTTGACTGAATTATCTGAGCTTATATTATAAAGACTTGATTCATCTTTGTGTGCAACTGTTGTTGTTGTTGAAATACTTTTTGTTTTAATGAGCTTCCTTGGGATCACAAGGTATAAACTCTAAGATGCTCCTTTACTTGAGATCATCAAGCCAGCAATTTAGTCGGCTCCTTGAGATGATGCCATGAGGATGTTTTATGTTCTCTCTTCCTATCTTAGTTTGATTTGGACACCAAATAGCAAAGCAGCTGATCTCATATCTGAGTCAGTGAGTCATGAGAAAGTGTTGTTGCTCAGAAAACAGTGGGCCTGTGATCCAATTGCAAACCTTTTCAGTTCTGGATTGTCCGCTGTGATTTTTCCAAGTCGGAGGAGCCTACACAGCCACTTCTGTATTCTGCATGTGGGATTAGTGTACTTCACCCTGTCGGATTCCCATCTTCACCTTCCTGGGTACCATCATCCCTCTCACACACGTATACGCTGCCGCTTCCACCCAGGAAGAGCACACAGAAAATGAAATTGCCCCTTCAGCTGGGTTTCTGAATACTTGGGCTGGGTTCATTTTATGGTCTAAATGCCCTAGATATTTGCTAAATTTTCTTCAAAGACCTAATCATACCTTGAAGTGAAGGAAAGTAGCATTTAATTAAGACACATAGACAAGTTAAAAAAAATAGATGCAACACGTGAATAACAAGCAAAACCTGCATTGTCTTCATTGCCATTTGTCAGCACGTAATACCTTTTAGATGACTAAATCCAGAGAAAAGGCTCCATTTGCAGCATTTTCTGAATCTTCTAAAATGAAGTTTGTCTTGTAAACATCACACATTCCCCACCTACGTGTACCTCCACCGTGGGGCAGACACAAGAGTACTTAACATGTGATCTCCAAGGAACTTCCTGAGACCCACATCCTGATTTTCCCTAACTCTGACTTTTGTTCTTTTAGTCCTAACTTTAAGCACTGCAAAGAGAATGTGACTATTAACTGGTCCCACAAAGCCTGTATTTGTTTGCCCGATTAATATTAATTTATGATGGTGCTATTATTCTAAGTAAAAAGGGAAATCTTATAAAAGTTGGTTAAAAAAACACTATTGTCTTTAAAATACATATCTTTTAAAAAAGGGGAATTAATTACTTTGAGTAGTAAGAAATTGCAAATCTCATTACAGCCTGTACTTAAATATGACAGAAATCATAGTCTTTTAATCCTGCCAGATTTATAAAAATGAAGAGAATCTAATAATTAAGTGGCTAACTGGAGGACAGGTGAATCTGGTTTCTTTGCTGTAAAAAAAAATATATATATATATATACAAACCTCCAGGCATGTTAATTTTTGACAAATAAACCATACTGTAACAAGATTACCACAGGAGACCTCTGGTTCATTTTGCAGGAATTTCCAGTTGGAACTCCCTCCACACTCTTCAGAAAGTATTAATTTAGATTAGGACCTGAGTGATCATCTTTTTAAACTTTTACTCCAGTAAACAGAGCACTGTGTTTGCTGTGAAAACTCAAATTGGCTTATTTTTATTTAATATCTGGGGTCTTTCTCGTCCATTTGAAAGTTGATTTTTCATTCAGAGAACGTGGAAATTCCACTCGTGAGTCTCCATTCTCTACCATTGGGCATGCATTTCTGAGCCCTTAGGAAGTTATGCCATTTTGAGAATCCTACATTTTATTATTTTGTATATTCAGTCCAACAAGAGAGGAGAGATTGCCCTAAAAATTATTTTGGGGTAAAGAGATACAGTTCAAACTGATTAACCTTTTCTGATCTTACTCGTAACCTGTGATAATTTTCCGCCAGTCGACATCCCTGTAATGTACTAGCTGAATT
Organism: Camelus bactrianus; assembly: GCF_048773025.1. Classification (NCBI taxonomy): domain Eukaryota; kingdom Metazoa; phylum Chordata; class Mammalia; order Artiodactyla; family Camelidae; genus Camelus; species Camelus bactrianus. Next base: position 46,518,528 of record NC_133541.1, read on the forward strand.
TCAGACTGGTAAATAGGATGACACACACTTGCTTTCCATATTATCTCATACATATTTAAGAGTAAAATTATCGAGTTAATTTTTCAGTATTGAGTTAAAATAGGGTGAAAATGAGCATCATAGTGTAGTAGATTTTGTCTGGGGCAAGGAAACATTTTTGTTTTGCTAATAACTGTGCTACTGGTCTACAATTAATATCTGATCATGAAGTTACTTAATGTTTTATTCCTTGGTGGTAAGAGGGAGGTAATGACATTGTTCTGCCTTCCCCAGAAGTTGTAATGTTCTACATGTTAGAAGTTGCTTTGACTTTCCTTAAAAATACAGAAAGAATCTTGAATAAATGCTATGGGTGGCTCCTAGCTGCCCACTTGTTATTTATCAGGTTAAATCTCAGAACATATTTCCACAAACAAACTACTGGAACAGACTTGCCTGCTGAGTTCAGGTCATGAGACTCTTGTTGAGCACAGGTGGGCAGAGTTACTCTGGTTACATTATATTGGCATAGTTCAGCTTGTTCCAGTATCAACTAGACCATAAAATGTATCACGCCAGATGACTGTAACAATTACACAAATAAAGAAATATGCTTCCTCTTCATACAGTTATAACAGCCAGTTGATATTGGGACCTTTTCATTCTTCCTGTGTTGTGCACCGTATTAATCTAATTTTTTTATAATTAGTGTTGAAGTCGTGTGGTTGTTGTTTTTTCTTTTTCTTTTCTTTTTTCTTCTTGCCAGTCTCTTTGCATCCTATGCTCTCATCAGATGTTCTTCCTTTCTTATTTTTCCATTTAGTGTAACATTGAGATTTCTACTCACAAAGAAAACTCTTTTCCAAAAAGCCTTGTTGCTTTAGCGAGAATATAGTCTTGTTTTCATATGACATTTTACTGGCAGCTACTGCAAAGAAAAGACAACATTGTTAGTAGGATCCAAACTGTACTTGTGTGGTAGCTTTCTTCAAAAAAGGGCTTGCTCTCTCTTAAGTACTGTTATATAGCATATATAGTAACTTGTGATGTGCGGTTGTCATGGTAATGCAAATGCGGTGGTCCGTTGTGCTCCATTTGAGTAGATAGACACGGACAACGTAGGGAACTTTATGAGACATAAATTATTTCTGGTCTGTGGCAGCACAGAGTACCAAGCACATTCTTGTTTAAATATCTTTCTAGCTGTGTGTTTTCGCAAATGTAATTTATGCTTCAGAACTAATAAGATCATGTCTCCTCTTGGAGTTGTTCATTCATTTGAAATATGTTCATTGATACCTGAGGGAAAAGGGAGTTAATCACAAAGCAAAATCATGGTGGGGGAAATTGTGTCCCTCACTCTTTCCAGAGACTAGTTTCTGATAATTGTTATTAAATGGACTGAATAATTCTTTGACAGTCATATACTTTTTTCTTAAAAATTGGAGGTGTTTAAAATAGGAAGTGCAGGCATGGGTTCTTAAGTCTTTAATAATTAGCCAGATAAAAATAGGACCAACCTGTGACCATTTAACTGATGGTCGGAAGTCTGTGTAAGCATGTGATTAGAATTATTTTCTTCTTAAATATTTTAATATTTTCAGTTGTCTAATATTATTTTTGAAGAACATGTGATTTATTTCTTCTCATCCCTCTTATCTGGTATATTTACAAAAATCTTATTTTGCTTGCTTTTCCCACAAGCATATTTGATTCAATTGTATTCCAATGATGGTTACAGAAATGACAGGTAAATTGTACTAAAATCTTAACATTGTAGTACTTCTGTGATTTGTCCAGCTGAATTTCTCCATTTTCTCTTTGTGGACCATTTACATTTATTGGAGGCAACACCCATGGTGGCCTTTGATTGTATTCTCCTTTGCCTATAATGTAGGCTGAAATGTCAGTTTTTTACATAAACATCTAACTGTGACATTTCTCAAATTCAAATCGAATGCACATGAATTCCCTCACTTCTACTTACTGTGAATGTGTCTATGGTAAATTTGGTCCACTCTTCTCTCTCTCTGGGTAAATTAATACAATTGTGAATTACAAAAAGTCTACATATGATACTCCATCTAGGAATGCGGTATAGCTCTTTATAAGGGTATGTTTTTCCTGTTTTCTCCTTGGCAAATGTGTGTGTAGTTGTTTTCACAATGTTATGTGATTTTGAAGGCACCGTCTTGCTCAAAATTGCTAATAAAGTGATAGTTTGGAGATAAAAACCACACTCTGTGACAGCTTTGCCTCTGTGACTGGAGCAGGCAGCTCCTCTCTTTGCAGTAGATTCCATCACTAGTGGAGCGTTTTCATTCTTCACCCCCTGTCACTGGCCAGAGCTGGGCTGCATGCTCATAAACTCTGCAAGAGGCTTTTGCTCCAACACTTTGTAAAGCCAGGTCATGTCAGAAGATAATAACTCCTAAGAGGTTCTGAGCACAAGGTCAGTCCCTTTCTTAGTGCAGAACTTATTTCCCACTTAAGGCTTGAGCCGGCCATGAGCCCCCTGATCCCTTCTTCCCTAGAGGTGATGAGTAGGACTGTTGCCTTGAAAATAATGAGCAGAAAGCCTTTAGGATGCAGTGAAAGTCCCAGAGGCCCTTGTACTGTGCTGGAGTTCAGGCCCTTCCAGAGATCATGGCCTGGGTTATCAGTTTCCAGATGGGAGTGTTTTTCCTCCTGCCTTTCTGTTTTTATTCATCTGAATCTGCTGAGTCTGACCAATGCAGTTATCCCTGGTATTCATTTTGTCAAAGTGTATTAGTGAGAGATCAATAATATGGATCAGCCCATTCACTTTCTACTTGTTTGGGTGTATTGATTCCATTTAAATAAAAGTCAACCTGCTGTATAATGTTTGTTTACTCTGGCCCTTGCTGAACATTTCCACATCCTCATTGACAGTGTTTGTGTCATTTGTTCAACTGAAAATACTCTGTTTCCCTGGGGTTCCCATGTAACAGTACTCCAGTGTGGGCTGAAGCTAATCTCACTTTCTCACCAGGACTGATGGACGCCGCTGGTCCTTGGCTTCTCTCCCCTCTTCTGGCTATGGGACAAACACGCCCAGCTCCACGGTCTCTGTAAGTGCCTGACTTTTCCTCTCTCACAACCCCAGAGAACTTACGCAGGCAGTGCTTTCTCTGGGTGTTTCCTAATAGGAAGGAGAAGATAAATTCTGCATGTCTGCCACTCAGAATAGGCTACGCATCAAATGATGAGCTGACAAGCATAAAAAGGGCATACTTTTTGCTGCAAGCTTGGAAACTATCATGCACAAATTGAGTAAGTCCCAGGATCACAAGTTGGGAGGAGATGGGGCGCCTTCGTTTCAATACCATTTGGTGTTTGTGGGGGGAAAAACAATCTGGTTTTATTTCTTTGGTTCCACGCCAGTGATATTAGCACTAAAAAGGCCATTAAACTTTGATGTCCTGGGTCTTTTTGTCTTGTGTGGCTTAGATGCAGAGTTTGTTTTGTTTCGCTTTTTTGATTTTTCTCCTTCAAAGGGAAAAAAAAAAGGCAAGTCCTAAATTTGTGCCTTCTGGACAAGAACTTTCTTTTAAGGAGAGATTAAAAGAACTTAGTAAATTAAAGTAAGTAAAGAGACAAGATGGAACCATGAAAATAGGACAGAGGAAGAAGGATGCTCTTGCTGCAAACTACACCCTTTCAACAAGAGCCCTAGCAATGACTGGAAATGATTCAGTAGGTTAGATATATGCTCTCTCAGTTTACACTCGTGATATTGTAGGACATTTGTCTCGACAGAGCCTTGGAAGCTGCTGATCATTTAGAAAGACTCGGTATGTTGTGGATAGACTGGATGCTCTTATACCAGCCAGGAAAGTGGACCTGAGGATTTTAGAACCTTTTCTGAGTCATTTCCATCTCCATTTTGTCAAAAGCTGTGGTTCCTTGCAAAGGACTGTTTATTTTTTTCCCCATAAACCTTAGCACTGTGCTAAGCATATAGAGTCAGCACTTAATAATACTTGAGTTGAAAAGAAACTGCAATTAAATTTATAAACTTGAACTGGTCACACCAGTGCATTCTGTTTCCAGAATTCCAGATACAATAAAATGTGGGTTTTCTAGAACACCTTTAAAAAACGGACTTGTTAAAATCTGTTGATTTATTTTTTACCATCTCCTTATGGTATTTTATTGAGAGGAAGTAATTTATTTTCCTATCCATGACTCCATTTTGTTGTGGTATGTGAGTTTATTGTCCGTTTAGATGATTTTTGTGAAACATCCTGACAACCTTGAACAGTTTCTGTGGCATCTTAGCCTCACATCAGGAAAAGATGCTTAAAACTCCTGAATTACTTTAGTGGATAAAATTGTCACTAAATAACAATAAAGTCACCCTTGGTTTTTTTGGGTCAGTAACCATCATTGCTTATTGGCCCATATTTTAGATGTTGAAAGCATGGGCAACCACAGCATGTAAATGAATGCTAAAATTGATTGGCCAAAAAAGCAAACAAGAGTAATTTTCTCAATTTTAAGGGGTGTTCTTCCCTGGATTCCTGGGTGTCTCCAGTTAGAACCCAGCCACCAGAATAGATAGAGAACTTGGCCCTCTGGTCTGTGACTCTCCCATTCATACTCTCCTTTAATCCTCCCCTTCCCCACAATTTGTATCGTGTTCCTTGGCCCTAAGTTCTTTGTAACTGTATCACCTTGCTTTGCCCATCAGCCGAGTTTTATTGTAGTTAGGACACAGAAATTCCTCTTTTGCAAGAAGAGTAGGTGAGAGTACAGGATCTTTCTTCTTTCCATCTTTAGTAAATCATACATTATTTTGTAAACTGAATTTATGAAGCAAGAGTGAGCTACATAGAATTGGACCCCTTTGGGTACAAATTACTTTTGAAATTGTATTTTTGTAAAATACTTACAGTGTGCCAGGTACTAGTCCCGCTTCCTAAGAAGGTATTAGCTCATCTAATAGCAGCAACATACTTTATAATGTAGTCGCCATTGTTTCTGCCATTTTATTGATCAGAAGTGTGAGGCACAAGGAATGAACTGAGGGGTTGTTTTCCAAACCCCCTTATTTTAGCAGTAGGGATATAGTAAGCATTCTAAACCCCAGACGCTTGGCTCTTTTTAAGGAATTTACAGGGTATTTCTTAAAACCAACCTGATAATTCATAAACCTGACCCAGCCATCTATCATAGTGGAATCATTGCTGCCCCTGACTTGCATGTTATGCCTAAAGAGGAAAGCTTCCTCAGACAGCTTTTAGTCACACACGCATACCTGTGTTTCTAACAGTTTCTGCCCAGAGGTAAGATAGCTTTTCTCTGAAGAGTTTATTTTATTGAAGAAGGTGGTATCATATAACTGTTGATCTCATATTTCTATTTTTTCCTTCAAAATGAAATTTTAACTTTTAAAATTACTTCTTGCCGGAAGACATAAGGAACCGTTAAATTTGTGAAGTGTAGGTGCTCTTACACAGAAGTTTAACTATCTTTGTTCCGTATCAGTTATGGTCAAAATGTTCATTGAAACTTTGAGATGCTACTTCTCATTTCCCTTTGTTTCTTTGTGTTCTTGTCCTCTAAATATTAGGGCAAAAATTTCGCAAAACTGCTTAGGGGTTGCATTTTCTTCTTTTCTAAATCTAAACGTAATCATTCTTAGATTCTTGTTTTCTGGGTTAACTGGTTACAACCTAGCCAAATAGAAATGCAACGTAGTTATTAAATAAAAACACAGAATATATACAAATAAAAGTACAAACACTGTGAAAATACAGCTTAAGTGTTACAGATAATTGTTGTTAGCCAAATTCCAGAATTGCTAATGTTGAAATGTAAGCACCACATCTTTATCCTTTGGATATTATGGAAACTGCAAAATTGGCAAGTGTTAAAGTGCTCTATTATGAAATTGGAAAGATGTGGTCATATGAAATTGATGGACCACAGAGGATGACTTCCAGAGAAAATTTAGTCTTGCAGCTTCTTTTAACTTCAAATTTTGCAGTTAAAATTCACTTGTGAAACTTTTCCAAGATAATATTTGCATCATAACTTTTAATTTTAAAGTAAGTAATATGGAATTGCAGCAGTTGGAGGACATCTCCCATATATTTCTTACCAAATAAATTATTTTCAACTGAGGGAAAGAATGAAAATAGGACTATAAATCCCTATAAACATGAGATATCACTATAAAATCATATTATTTTTCATAAATAACAAGTAGAAAATTCTGCACGCATATGAATAGTGCCCTTTGCAAAATGGTTATCTCGAGAGACTAAATGTTGATTTGAATGGTATCATTACTGAAAACATTTTTGGGGAACTCTTCTAATTGCCTTGAGAACTAGAAGCACAGTGTTTTCCTGTAAATCTTCACTCTTTGAAAGTGGATTTGATTTATGATGTCATCAAAAGTCATAGGCGAACTAGCTGGGCGATGAGACTCACTGGCACCACACTTAGAGAACATGCTAGAAAGGTAGTCATGGGACTCGATTTTTGGGGCAAGTCCCAAACTGATTCTTGAAATTCTTGTAAAAGTGGTGTTTCAGGGACGTGTCGATCAGCAGAGGTATCTTTTCAGTAGGTGTGTGAGGCCCTGAGGACAGCCCCTGCACCCTCTGTTGCCCGTGCTAGTTCTCCTCCGACCTTTGACCTCTGCTGAAAATGACTCCTGGGCTTCTCTGCTGTTTAATACCGACTCACTTTTTTGGGCCCTTTTGGTACCTTTTGAATCCCCGGGCCATTTCACGGGCCTACGGTTGTTCCCAGTGCCATCAGCTCATCCTTGTGTCACTTGGGTTTGCGGTCACCCTATTTCCATTGACACTTTGCTTGTTCCAACCAAGGTGAAAGAAGCTGTCTCCCCCGAGGAGCCCCCTGCCTCCTCACCTCCCTCACACTGTTAAGCTCATAACACTTAGTTATACCGGGGTCATCATTTGTTGTAACATATCCCCATCAGCAAACCCGGGGCACGACCCCTGCAGAGTTCAGTTGTATGGCTCTGTGTATGGCTTAACCACAAAGTATTCCTCTTAGAATCAGCAGGTTACAGTTTGTTACATTTGCTACAGCTTTTTTAAAAAATAAACTTTTACTTAAATAAATGAAATATTAAAATACATCTAAAGCCCCTCCCCCAGTCCCCTTCTCTTCCCTCCCTCCATAGAGGGAACCACCCCCCTGAAGTCGCCTGTGTCCTTCCCATGCAAGCAGTTTCACGTGAAACTCTTGAGCGTGGTGTGTTTTGGAATTGTCACACTTGGGAAAGGTAACATGATCCCTGTACTGTACGTAACAGGTTAGCAACAACTCGACCAGCAGCTCATAACCAAATGCATTAATATTTCTACACCAACCTGAACCAGCAGTCACACTAAGTAGATTAAATACATATTTTACGTAGCTTTCCATCAGTTCAGTTGATGCTTTGCCACCAAAAAGGATTATGGTAAACCTATGAAGAAACTTCTGGGTTTTGAAATCTTGGATATAGAATTGTGACACTGATTGACTTTTGAGACACACGTCCAAAATCTTAATTCTGTTTTTCTATTTGCTCTTTCCTTATCTTTGCTTCATGGCTGCTTCTCTTCCGCTGACATTGATTTTATTATTCTTTTACTGACTTTCTGAGTTGGCTTATTAGTTTATGTGTTTTAATTCTTTTTTCGCAGTGACAGTATTTAAGATCATACCTGTACTTTCTGAGTAGAGCTTTGATTTACCTTATAAGTCTTTCTAGTGGTGTTCTCATTTTTATAGTTTATAAAATAATCTCATTTCATTGTAAAAATTCCTCTTTGTCTCAAGTATGTCCTTAGAAAGTGTTTTATAATTTCAAGGTATAGAATATTTTTAAGCTTTAGTCATTAATTTCTACTGTTGCTGCATTGCGGTGTTGCAGTACTTAGGAAGTTTGCTCTTAACATGGCAGTTTTTTTTTTAATTAAAAAAGCCTGCTAGAACAGAATGTTCAAACGGGGGTATCTGTCAGAATATGCTTATTCTAACCATGTTTCCATTACTCAAACATTTCTCATCTCTTTTGTTAGAATTGCTTATAGGGTTCACCTATCAATAAAAACAAACAAACAAAAAGCAGTCTCTTTGCTTTACAGTTACATCTCTCAGATTGATTAAAAGCAATGTTATTTAGCCACTCATATTTTCTACTTTATTTTGCTCCAAGTATTGAGAGACTGTCTTCAAGAAGCAAATCTATATTCAAGGAATAACTCATTGCCACTGAAGCTGTTTTTAAAAAAAGTCTGTGTATATCTATAAATATGTGTGTGTGTGTGTGTGTGTGTCCCCTAAGCCAAAGAAGACAGAAGAAAATCCAGGCTTTGAAACAATGGCATTAATGAGACAAGTATCTTCTCCAACCCTCCCCTTGTACCCAGGACACATGTGGATGGTAATTGCAGCAAGGGACAGCATGCTTTGTAATGGAGATCTCATTACCTTATTTATCATCATACATCATAGAATTCATCTCATGTTACCTACCTGAAAGCCACAGTGTTTGATTGTGGACAGCAGTGGAAGTGAGGGTACAACACTCAATTGAGAACTAATTTGTCATTTAATGCACCCAAATTCTTACTCCAATTGTCCCTTTCTTGTTCAGGCTTTGACTGGGTCCTATCAATTTTCAGAGCCTGGATTTTGTCCAAAGGATAAACTATCTTTGGGGCAATTATCTTGTAGACAAATTAGATGAAGTAGGGAAGCCACTTTGACCTTTCAGAGACAACATCAAGGTATAGAGTTAGGTACTGGTATCATAATTATAACATGAAAAAGAAGCAGTATAAAATGATGATATAACAAAGTTTAGTGCTATGATCTCATATCCATTTGAAGAATGTCTTTCTGAGGTAGTCATAGAACCTCACTTTGCTTTGTTTTAGTCATCCTGTTCCTCCCAGGAGAAGTTGCATCAGTTACCATATCAACCAACACCAGATGAATTACATTTCTTATCAAAACATTTTTGTACCACGGAAAGCATCGCCACAGAGAACAGATGCAGGAATACGCCCATGCGTCCCCGTTCCCGAAGTCTGAGGTATGTAGATCTGATTGAAAAATGTCACTTAAATGGGTCATCTCTTTTCAACCATTTCAAGGAAAGAATTTGAGTCCTCTAATTCATATATGTCTTTATTGATTTATGAGCTACTATAAATACAGTGTGATTTTTCCGTCTATATATGATATTGTAAGTTACCATTAAAAGACATCGTATTATTTTTCTTTTAAATTCTTATAATTTGCTAATTGCTCTAGTAGCAGTAACCATGATGGACTACCAGGACTACCTAGAAAAACTTCTAGCCATTGGAAATTTCAAAACCATCTAATTATGGTGCTAGATCAGTTAGTTTCTTAAGAGGGAGAAGGTTGACTGAAAAGAAAGGACAGCACATTCAGATTCACATGTGGAGTTCAGATCCATGTTATGAAAGTCCACCCATTGTTTTTTACCATCACAAGTCTTGCTTTCTCCAGGATTATGAGCAAATAGTTTGGAGTTTTTGTCCCTTGAATTTTGTGGATGCCAAAAATTATCTGCTTAACGTTGAGTAGAACCAGTTTTATTTTGGCCTTGTTTCATAGAATAATAGATGTCACAGTTTGGTTCTCCAGGTAGCAGACTTGAACACAGGGATCAGGATGTTTATCAGAGAGTGCTTGGGAATTACACCTGTGGGAGGGAGGGGAGGAAGCAGGATGGGCAGAGGGAGAAATCTAGCTGTAGTACAGGTGACCCTCAGGGAGCTCTGGGGACAACATGACCCATCAGAGCTGTCCCTCTGGGCCAAATGGCCCTTCCTCTATGTCTCAGCCTCAGTCATGGGATGTGGTACCCTGGGAAGGACATGATCTTGGATGGAGGGGCTCTGTAGCTGAGGTCATCCCTGATGGGACTGACAGCAGATTTCTGTAGCCCCAGCAGCTGGGACAACAGGTCCTTCTCTGCAGGGGGAACAGGGCAGTTGATCTCTGGGTCCTTCACAGTATGAGATCTTAATGCTGTAGAACTGGTCCACTTTGATGTATTGAGCTTTATTATAAAGCATAGTTTGTCATATGTTCAGTTGAACATCAGAGTTTACTGAGAAGAGTTTTCCCTTTGTACATTTCTTATTTAATATCATTAAGTAAATATGGCCACATTGAGTAATCATGTTAGATTATTTTGAGATAGGGAATAAAAGACCAATTTTATGAATTCATTTAGAGCCATCGTATTTAACAACATGGGTGCCATTCTTGGTTTCATGACAGGAGTTTCTAGGATATCTAGTGCAAGCAGCTGTATCCTCTCAGGAGCATAGACTCTCCCACTGAAGTTGCATGAGTGTGTACTGCTAGGAAGGCGCACGAGCCTGCTACTGAAACAGAGAAAAACGCCCAGGTGTATGCCTCTGTTTGATGTTGTCCACAATGTTGGCCTCAGCATCCCAAACAAATATTTGCTAGGCTAGAAAATGGATTTCAGTGGTGACACCTGTGCCGTGGAGGAGTCTTAGACCTCTTCAGCGGTACGTGGCAGAACGCAGGTGTATGATGAAAGTGTGAAATTATACTGTGCGGCGTGTCCTAGATGCTGTGGTTTGTAGCTGCCCTGTTTTCTTTCACATTGAAGTTCATTAAGTGGTTTCCAGAACCACACAAGTGCACGCGACATACAGAATATAGTTGCAGTTTAAGAGTGTTTTCTGAACTAGTTTTATATCAGAGCTCTCGTTAATGTGTGTCATTCCACTTCTGGAACTTTCTCTTTGAATCCTATTCAGAGTATCTCTTGTGTTTGTGAGTGTGTGTGTGCACGTGTACTAATGACTGATTTTGTAGTTTATTACCCAATACATTTTTCTTACAAAGATTGCCTAGTACCTTTGGATGCAACCCATTGTTTATAAATAAAAAGCTTATTTTCATTTCATGCTGTGGCACGTTTAAAAGGATAATTTGCTTTGCTTGCAGCCCTGGACGTTCTCCCGCCTGCTGTGACCATGAAATAATTATGATGAACCATGTCTACAAAGAAAGGTTCCCAAAGGTAATGAATTGAATTGAAGATGCCTGGCATCTAAATGAACGGGCAACATAGGTTTAGCATCTGTAAGGTGGTTTTGTTGTGGGAAGTAATGGTCCAGTCCAGTAACGACTTGCATAAAGTAGCATGGTAGCCTTTGTCAGAAAGATAAAATTACTAAATATTTTTAAAAGCTACTGAGAATTAGCCACGCCTTCTGTGTGCTGAACTGGCTGTGAAGTGAACCCCGCCAGCTGTACTGCACGCTGGGCGGGCCTGGGGAGGTGCTATGGGGAGCACTGGCCTTGAAAGGCTCTAGACCTTGGTTCTTCCTGTGCCCATGTTCTGGGCCTGCTGCTCTGTTGTTAAGCAGAGACCATTTCTCTTCCTCAGAAGCCTATGGATTGCTATGCCATGAAAATCTTTTACTTTTCTTTTTTTTTTACCTAATTTTTCTTTGCTGTGACTCCCAATCTCTTTAGTAAGTATAAGTCTTACCCTATTACTTAGAAAAGAAGGTCCAGTTGCAATGTTCCCCATTATACAGGCAAATAGAATTTGAAAGGACCAGAGAGGCCCTGGTGAAGTGTTGCCAGCGCCCTGGCTGCAGGAGCTGCCCTCTCAGGGTCCCCATCACCTCATTTCCATGGCTTTTGCACCAGAGTGTTTTTTCCCCTATACATTTGGTTGAAGCAGTCTTTCTATTTTGTTCCTGTTCCTCTCCCCACCCCCCACCTTTGTGACCCTAGGCAAGAGAGCAAAAGGAAATCTTTGGTTTCATAAATCAGGAGTAGAGTACTTATTATGTGTAATGAACCGGACATTGATGTCATTGATTAAAGCCATCTTGGCTATTTATCACATGTCACTTGTTCACCAGGGAGAGAGATCCTGACTACACTAGTTAACACTGGTTAGAATTTCAGAAGGGAGCAGGAGGCCAAGGGAATCTCCCTGTGCATACAATTAATGCAAGCAAGGAATTTTGATTAGGCAATCGGGGATCCCAGAGAACGAAATGAAAGTTGGAAAGGAAATTTTAGATTTATGTTACCGAGGGAATCCCCTTGGCTTTTTTCCCATGATGTAGCTTTTTGAGGAAAGGATAAAGATAGTATAAAATGCTTGTTCCTGGGAAGGATATAGCTCAATGATAGAGTGTGTGCTTAACAAGCATGAGGTCCTGGGTTCAATCCCCAGTACCTCCATTAAATAAATAAACCTCATTACCTCCCCCTCACACACACACAAAAAAATATTTTTAAAAAGATGCTCGTTCCTGGTACATTAAAACACAGCCAAGAGAACAAACTCTTGACCCACCCTGTGGAACTCTAGCCACAGTCCTGATTGTTGAGTAGGTGAAAACAGAGCTACAGTATTTGATACTATTGGCAATCTGTCTGAAAGAGCCCAAGATGTGAAATGAGAGCACAGCAGCTCACAGATACTGAGTTATTTGGAGAAGCTTACATGCACCATTTTACATGTGATAGGGCATAGAAAAAAGTAATGATCACCCTGGGAGACTCAGTTTCTCTTGTGTGCCTCAAATGTTTTTATCTGCATGATGAGACGACTTCTTTTTTTTTTTTTTTTCAAATTGACTTTATTTTTTACAGCAATTTTAGGTCCATGGCAAAATTGACAGAAAGTACAGAGTTCCCACCCCATATATACACAACCGCCTCCCGTCAACATCCCCCCTCCAGTGGTCCATATGTTACAATCTATGAACCTACGCTGACACATCATTATCACCCAAAGTCCATAGTTTGCATTAGAGTTCGCTCTTGGTGTTGTGTATTATGTGAGTTTTGACAAATATATAATGCTATGTATGTACCATTATGGTATCATACAGAAGGTAGGCTTCTTTTGAATTTAATTTTTAAATTGAATTAAATTTAATGTAATAACTTGTGGAGGTCTTTAAAAGTGCTAAATAAATGTGACGATTGAGTTGTTCACATGTATGTTTCCTTGTATTACATCCGTGTGTGCGTGTCTTCTCTACACAGGCTACAGCGCAGATGGAAGAGCGCCTAAAGGAAATTATCACCAGCTACTCTCCTGACCACGTTCTTCCCCTAGCAGATGGAGTGCTTAGTTTCACTCACCATCAGATTATTGAACTGGCTCGCGATTGCTTGGATAAATCTCACCAGGGTCTCATCACCTCACGATACTTCCTTGAATTACAGCACAAATTAGATAAGTTGCTGCAGGAGGTACGGACCACATAACCATAGAAAGTTTTCTGATTTGTTTGGCTTTTCCCTTGAAAAAACAAAAATTTTTATGAGAGCATTTGCTAACAAGTTTTAACCATGAGGTGGAGTTCATGTTCCAGGGAAGCAAAGAAGAAAGAGGAAAAAAAAATTGCTCCTTGCTATAAATTGACTCTGGTCAACAATTATAGTAGTAGAAAGTTAATGTAATAACCTTTACAGGAACCTTGGGACCCAACAATCTATGGCTCTAGAATAAGTAGATTGTAAAGGATTTTGAAGCGGTGATTTTTTCCCCCCTCCTTAACCATGAAGTTATAAATTGCCTGAGTGTATGTGTGTTATTTGATGATGCTATCTAGTTCTAATATCTGGAAGAGCTAAATGGAAAATGGCTGGCTTCTTCCAGGCCGTGTGTCCTCTTAATTAACCTGCACGTGGCAACTTATATTTTCATTAGTGTCAGTTTTTCTTCTAAAAAAAATCCCACTTTAAAAGTGACAGATAAACATTGGTTCTGTCCAGGCCTAACACCTGCAGGCCCAGCTCCTGATATCACCCAGGACAGGGAGGGAGTGTGCATGGTGGGATGGAATTAGTGCGTGACGTTGCTTGTTCTGACTGCCACAGCCTGTAAGTAAAACCTATTTAGCCTGTATATTCGAATATATTGTATTTCTGTATCTCATCGGCATTCATTACGCCCCTGTAAATAAAATCATGGGTGGTTTTCTCTAGGCATGATTATGTAAATAATTGCATGGAACTGAAGGGAAATACTGGCATCCTAGTTTTCTGGAAATCCGCCTGTGCTTGCTAAGACTGAATTTAGTTGTGGCAAGATGAGACAGTCCCTCTGACTAGCAGCCACTGCTTTTCCTCCCTTTCCCTTCTAAACCTCCCAACAGAGTTTTCCATGCTCTTTCCCGTTTTTCACATTTCAGCCTATTGCAGCCCACTGAGGCAGTGTTTCTCCGACTCTCTTTGGGTGAACACATTGTTTGGGGATTTTATTGTCAATTTCCAATTTGTCATGGACCGGTTCTACTATAAATTACAATGAAAATGAATTTACCCCTGTGAAATACTCCTCCCTTGATTCCACAGTTCTGTCCCAGGGTATTAACATAGTGATCAGTTAAGTTCTGTGGTTCGTTCCTTCATAGGCATCCCCTCAAAGGGGAAGAACTGACAGCCAAAGCTATTTACACTGAAATCCCCCACTTAACTTTCTTTCTGTATGTTAGATTTGGCAGACTGTTCCATGGCAATTTTTAAAAATCTCGGTTTCAAAAATCATCTGAATGCATCATATAATAGATTAATATTGTTCATTTTTAGAGAGGTTTCTCTTTGGGGCAGAGAAACATGTATACATGTAGCCTTGTTGGGTATAAACAAGAACGTTTTCTTGTTCATTTCCACAGATAAACATTTTCCTTCTGTCCTTTTGTGAAAATTAAAACTGTCTTCAGAATCACAGTCACAGTGTCCTTCCAGAGCTTGGAGCTAACAGGTCGCAGGGGAACTTGCCCCTTTGGATAGAGCCAAATTGTGAGACCTTGCTTTGCCTTCCCCGCGATGCAGTTATTGTCAGTTTCCAGCCGTGACATTGCGTGCCCGCAGAGCCTGTCTCCCAGCCATTTTTCCCATTGTTGTCAATCTTTGGCACACCCAGGCAAAGTCCCCCTGAGGTTGAGCAACTTGATTTAACTGATGCCTTTTTAAAGCCTTGAGGCCTAGGTCACTTCCAGATGAATGATTTTATGTCTCCATTTTTTTTTTTTTTCACATAGGTGTATTTAGCCAAAGAAAATAAAATACATAGGAAGCTATAACCTACTCTCAAATCTGAATCTCAGTATTTTTTGTGGTGGCCAACACCTAAAATACAAACAGGGATTCCATGAGTTTTGGAGCTTGCTGCTGGCAGCCAGAAAGCTGTTTTCTCTTCCCATGCTGAGTGTGCGGCTTTGTTTGGTGGTGTTTTAACAAAGTTCCCCTCCTCCTCTAGTGATAGTAGATAAAGTATCTGTGTTAGTGTAACTCATTATATGTTTTGGCCTTGGTTGTGGTGATAATTCTTAGAAATAAGTTGAAACGAACTGATTATTTTTACAGTTTTTGAAATGGAATTTGTATAATCTAGACTGACTATTTTTAATTTTTTTAAAGATACAGAGTTCTTGTTACCCCTTGAAGAGACCACCAAAACATGATTAGGCTTTTTAGAGTTTCTTTATATGCCTGAATTTATAAAGCAGTAATTATTGTAGTAAGCAGAAATTCAAATATCTAGCTCAAGTTATCAGTCAAGAAGTTGGGTTGTTTCTTTGCTTCATCTCTAAGGTTTTCTGTTTAGTTTTGATCATAGATGAATTATGAAGAAGACATGTATAGGCAGATCTCTTGACATTCATTGTATCTTCCCAAACCTTTTTTTTTTTTTTTTTTTTTTTGGTTGCAAAACAAGGGAAAAGAAAACTTAAAGACAGCTTAAATATTATGTCTATCTCCTTATATATGTCCTAGTATCCTTACTGGTTACTAGGACCTATGGTTATAGTTACTAGTTGGTTATCTTTGAACACATTCTATTCTAAAGGTTTTCACCGATGGTCATTTTCTCTATGCTTTTTCTTTTAAACATTAGCTGTTTTGCTTTTGCCTGTATATGGTTTCTGTACCTACATTTTGAAAAGTTGCCTTTGATTTGATGGCTTAAATTCAGCAAACATACTACCGCTACATATAAGCATCTTTCACAGATTTGGTTCGCCAACTCTTTTTTATGGGAGGACCAGTCCTTGTCAGATTAAAGCCCCTTCAAGAATGATTTTAAATATTTATTACTATATCTGTGAAATTATATTCTTTTGTACCAGCAGTACCTTGATTTTTTTTTTAATCTTTGGAGAAAAGTAAATCATCAAAATATGAAAATTAAGGAAGCCTGAAAGTGAACATGCATAGAAGTTTATATTTCAATTTTTAAAACTTTGGTTTTATGTCTGCCTTGGCACAGATTTACCTCATTTCTTCAAGAAAATATCATTGAAAATTAAAATGACTCTTAATAAACTGAATTTTGTTCTCAGGATATTTTTTGTGCTTCGATTTCACACATAGACAACATGTAAAATCAAATTTAAAAGATTTTAAGTCAGCTAAATTTTACTGATTTGAGTGCCTGGGTATTATTTATTCAATATGTGAAATCAAATTCATATGCATATATCCAAGTAGAAGCATTATTCACCTCACATTTGAAGTAAGCAGTGCATAACTTCTTACATGTTGTGAAATAATTATTTTATAGGCTAATCGTGTAGTATGTGTAAAATATATTTCATAAATGTGTTAACTGCCCAGGATAACAAAATCAGCCCTTTACTGTGTTAGCCTTTTTATTCATTTAAGAAGTGACATCTGGAAAATCAAGGTTCCTCCTCAGCTGCCCAGTCTACTTTTACCATGTACTTAATATGTCATAAACTTTTCATGTCTCCTTCATTCATGCTTCGCATTAAGAGCCTTCACATGTGATTTTTAACACAGAGAATAAATCAAAGGTTTGCAATTAAAATGTAGCTAATAGGGCCATTTTGTAGATATAGCAGTCTAATAGCGCCTGTTTATGTAGAGGTAATGTCTGCTTATCAATCTTTTAAAAGTATTTTCTAAGTCACTTAATTTTTGAATATTTGCAGTCATCTAATTAG
Organism: Camelus bactrianus; assembly: GCF_048773025.1. NCBI lineage: Eukaryota > Metazoa > Chordata > Mammalia > Artiodactyla > Camelidae > Camelus > Camelus bactrianus. Next base: position 46,535,528 of record NC_133541.1, read on the forward strand.
CATGCTTTGCTAATTTTCTTTCCTGTCTAATGGAGCAACTCTGTCTCATCATACTTTCCACTGCTTCCTCCTAGGCTCACAATCGTTCAGAAAGTGGAGAATTGGCATTCGTTAAACAGCTAGTTCGGAAGATCCTTATTGTCATCGCCCGCCCGGCTCGGTTATTAGAGTGCCTGGTAAGTCGCCCCTCAAGGTGATTATGTCATTTATTGTTAACTGTGGGAAGGCCGTGACCACCAGGAAGCTCCCATTGCGTTTGGCTTCAAAGACCAGAGCTAAATGGAAAGTCAAGAGAAATTACATGTGAATGTTTATGACCACATCCATGTGTGGGTGCTTTTTCTTGTCTGGTTTTAAGTAAAAATTCAAGGATTTGTGTTGTATTAAGAGATAGTCATATCACATTCTGGACAGACTTAAAAAATGATCATGAATTCATGTACTTGACTTGAACTCAGCATAATTACTATGTTACAGCTCATTTGAAACACTCATTGTGCCTCACTTTTTTGGAGTTGCCAAGATACAGAGAGTGGGAAATCAGAGATAGGATGTATGGTGACCTGCAGTTATAATTATTACTTATTTTTTAAATGTGGCATGTTAGCAATCTCGTCAGCAACCCACTTGGAGAGCACAATGGGACCTTATCTAAACCTGGAGAAATGGGACTTTGCAAGATTAGTTTGTTATATAAATTATAAGAAGCATTTTTATTCATCAATTGTAAAATTATACAAAATATAAAATATTTATCAATTATAAAAAGTACAAAGAAAGTAGTCAGTGATCATTTTCCTGTTTTAAAATCTTTGCTTTATGCAATTTTGATTGAGATTTCAGTCAACACTGTGAATAAATATGAAGCTTCAAACATAAGAATAGTTTCATGGGGTTTAACATAGCATCGAAACTCACTTTCAAGTTTCACTAGCTGTTAAAGTATTTGCAACACAGTGTACAATATAGCTTTTTCAGAATTTTACATACACACGGATATACATACATGGTGGTATTGCTTTGGTTTTGGTCTTACTGTAATTAAGATTCATAGTTTTTTTATCAGAGTGAAACGTGTGCAGCCCCGTAAGATGAGTGAGATGTGGTAGACAGAGTCTTGAGGAGAAAGGTAGGGGTGTGGTGGAGGAAGGCTTTCCATCAACGGCCAGGACCCTTAGAATCACAGAATCAAAAGCATTGAGCGTCTCCGGAAGGATGAAGGGAAAGAACAATACTCTGGATGCCTCTGCGGGGGAGAGTGTGTGACTGGCAAATGCAGACGGAAGGAAGCCTTACTTTTTCCTGCTCTTCCTGCTGTACCTTTTGAATTATGCACCACAAGCTTGTACTTCCTGTGGTTGTTTAGTGTGGGGGAAAATACCATTTAGCATTAAAACTTGCTTCTCTGGACAGGAGCAGATATGCTAAGAGAGATCTTGCCTTAAAAGAGGAAAGGACTTTTTTTTACAGTAATCACTTTTAATCAGAAGAGAAAAGGTGAAAGTACACGTAGCCCATCAAAGGTAGAAACAAGTGAGCTTAGTAGTAGATCTGAAGATGGTGCTGATTTCCGCACTGTTTAAAGCTCAGATGAAACCACAGTTTCAGAGTTTTAGGGAATGTTTCCCCAACCAGTCATCTCAGGCCTGTAGTTCCAGGCTTGCTTTGTCTCTCATTGTAAATTTACGTCAAGGGCACCGAGCGTGGACATTGGTTCGGCTTTACTCCATTTGCAGCTTCAGAAAGGCCATTTAAAAAAAATAATTCTCAGGTGAAATGCTGAGATTCCAAAATTGCCTGTTTGGGGCACTAATCAAAATGGGGAAAATCCTGGGGGAAGAAATCTAGGAAGTATAACTGAAAATAGTAACTGTGTTTTAAATCTGTAAGTGTAATCATTTATAGCACATAAATCCACGCATCCATCTAGAGTGATGTGATCCTCAGGGTTGTTATTGGCAGCAGACAGCCAAAGGAAGTAAAATACTTAGGGGAAAAGGTGCTACTGAATTTTCATAGAAGACAGAGGTAACTATTCAGAGGTGAAATTTTCATATTTTTCTTTTGTAGTGCTCCCGTTATATAAATATTAATAACTGAATTTTAGAGTTTAGTGATAAAAGTGGTAATTTTGAGATTTTTATTCCTAATATTTTTGGACACTTCTATACTAAGGGAGTTTCCTACAAAACCTTCAAGAAAAATGCATTCTCATTGTATTCATTTTGTGGCTATTTGTGGAGAGAGAGAAACTGAGTCTTCTGGATGAGAGTCACTGATTTTTAAAACTTTGCTAAAAAGTCACAATTAAAAATTCAGATCTGTTCATTTTCAATAAGATAGATACCTTAGGTGGAGCATAGTGCCTTCCAAGTTGCATTACGAGGAAACTGGACATGGAAATTATCTTCGGATTACCAAGTATATAAATGTATTGCCTTAGAATGTAAATAGGCTTTGGATATGAACTGAAAACTATGTATGTTTTAGATCACATAATCCCTCTGCCTCCTTTCTGTGTATATAACTCACAACCATGTATATTCACCCACTTTACTGTGAATGGGATTCGTGGAATAAAACCTCAGACAATTCTGGCTCAAAGAAGTATCCATCTGTGTTTGTCTTCTGCTAGGAATTTGATCCTGAAGAATTTTACTACCTACTGGAAGCGGCAGAAGGCCATGCAAAAGAAGGACAGGGTATTAAAACGGACATTCCCAGGTACATCATTAGCCAGCTGGGCCTCAACAAGGATCCTCTGGAAGGTGAGAACCCTCGTGGGGCTTTTACTTGCTTACGCATCACGGCCTCCTTGAAGAATTTAGCAGCAAATCTTTACTTTGCCCTCATGTTTTGGCTCTGTCTATTGAAAAGTCCGTATTTGGGGGCCAGTTGTGATTTGAAGGAAACAGCTATCAGTTGAGTCTTAAGAAACAAGTAAACATGACCCACTTTGTGTTTACCTGCAGTAGGGGACAGACCCTGAAATCCTAGCGGCCTATCGGCATGATAATTCCAGAATGTCCAGGAAGGGTTTAGATTTCCAACCTCTCTGGGTTTTTTTTTTTTTTTTCTCTTGCAAAGCTCCGTCGGGTTCTCCTCAAGGGTACAGATCTTGAAAATGTTGGTGAAGAAATTCATTACATTTAAATTAAAAGTGACACGTAAATGTAAAGTAATTTGGGAGTGAGGTGACTGATAAATGATGATAGATTAAATTAGGTGCAGTGTTCGTAAATCTATTTGTGCTTACTTGTCTCAAAAAAGTATGAAAAATAGTGATATAGAGAGCCAGTAGGGAAAAAATGCTCTTTAAAACTTATAAAAGTATTTCTGGTTGATTCAAATGAAAAAAAGTAAATCTAATGCTATTAAATACAGAGAAGAGGAAGCACTCTGTTAGTAATTTTTTTTTTAAATCTGATATTTGCAAAGCACTCCCTACACCCCTTTTCCTGTTCATTATTATTTAAGATTGTCATTTAAAACGCTTAGGTTATATACTGCCTGAAAAGACTCAAAAACAATCATCGACTCTTTTATTCAAAATTGTCTTCCTGGTTCATTAAATTGAATTTGCAAACAGTGTTTATCTTGCTAAATTGTTTGTGATGATGCTGACTGTTGGCACAGATATTTTCCCATCTACAGCCAGGGAACCTGCTGCCCTCTGCCTCCTCTCCTATTTCCCCCGCTTTGTTTGCTCTTAGGGCCATCGAATCTTTGCTTCCAGTGAAATGATGCATGCATTACTGGGAGATAATGCCAGATAAATTTATACTGTACTGAAAGCAATACCACAACAGATTCATCACTTATCAGAGACTGGTGGATGCTTTTCTGAAAAGTTCCCTGGGGAGAGATTTTTTTCCCATGGCTTTTAAATTACCATCTTTACCTTTTTGAATCATGAGTCTTCAGAAATGGTTTAAATCAATGAAATAAAAAGGGCAGATGTTTAATGGTATTTAGATGAGTTTTAAAAATCTCTTCAGGCATTACAAAATGATGCCTTGGCTTCCTGCTTCAAAAGCTGACTCTTGGTTCCATTCCATTACTACCCACTGCTTACAAATAATATGTATTTCCCAGATAATAGTTATTTAGCAGAAATTCTATTTAAAACAGAACCATCTTTTAATTTTTTTTTTTATGAAAATAATTGGAGTGGGGGAGGCTGTCAAAGTATATTATAGTGACTCTTCACGCCGGTGGGGTTGAGGTTGTATCAGCCCCGAGAGTGTAGACCGAGCGAGCTCCTCACAGTTTTCTTGCCTGGCAGTAAATATCACTGTGGCCTGAGCCTTTGGCAGGTGAATTATCTGAGGCCCATTAATGTACCTTTATAGAGTCTTTTCAAAAATGTGTGATTTTTGACAAGTTTCATGTTTAGTAATACAAATTTATCACTGGGAATTGTGTTTTTAACTCTGGACACTTAATTTTCTTGCTTCAGATTTGAGGATGGTTTTTAATCTCTTTGCTGTAATCACCTAAAATGTGATTATGACAAACTCTGATCCACATTTGTCTCCTTTCTTATCATTGTCTACACTATGACCTTGGAAGGGTAGAAGTGAGGGTCTGGAATGGGACTGCCCAGGGTGCCAGCACTGCAGGCTGTGACCTTGACCCCACTGTCCATGAGCCTTTTTGTGCCTCACTGTTTTCCATAAACACTATGCAATGGTACCTCTTCAAAGGGTTGTTTTTCGGATTATATGAGTTCACCTCTGCACCCAAGATGTAATGATGCTTAATAAAAGTTAGCTGCTGTTGCTGTTTTACTTAAATAAAATTAAAATTACCCCTTTGAGCCCTTCCAGCTGAATACATTGTAGTCCATCCCCTAGTCCCTTAGTCGAAAGTGTTAGTCACATGGGATGTTGACATCATTTGACCAGGAAAGTCCACAGTTTGTACTGAGCTCATTTTTCATTCCCTGAATTTCCCCTACAGGTAAACTGGAAGAGTTAGTGTCAGTTTCTGGTTATTTTCGATTCTGGAGTTAGTTTTTATCTAAAGGCAACACTCCAGTGTTGCTCTGCTTCGTATCTTTTATGTGTAATCTCTCCCAAAAAAGGATGATTATATTTATAAAAACATGAATACATGAAATTCTAAGAGTCTAAGAAATAATACTAGATGCACACAAAAATACATAACTAAAAGCTGTAACTTTGTACTATACACATTCAATTTTGAAAAATTAAAAAATAGAAATTACCTGTGATCTATCACTTAGAGATAACCTGATCAATTTTGGAGAAAATTCTTTTATGTTCTTTTTTTAATAAAATGTGTTTTTTAAGTATAAAAATCAGAATGAAAAATAAAATGAATTAGGTTTTCTCATTTACTTATATAGACTGAAGAATGCATTCCAATGTACATTGAGCAGTTAGATGCGTTTGTCTCTTGACTAGACCACGAGGGTAGTATTTAGCTGTTGTCAAACCTGTGTTACCCAGCCCAGGATTGACTACTTTACATGATTTAATTAGTAATAAATAACAATCAGTATTCAGTGATCACTTAATTTTTGTTGGTCAACATGCTAAGAGCTTTACATGCACATCATATGTCATACTCATAAGAAACTCTAAGAGATAAATAATATTGTTCCCATCTTATGGAGGAAGAGCCCAAGGTTAAAAGGTCACTAGTACGTGCTCTTAGTGGTGTTAACTCAAGTCTTTTGAACTCCAAAGTCCTCTTAACAACTACTATTGCTTCCTTTCTGACAAATTTCACATTCTTATGTACTAGGGGGTTCATCTCTCACTGGATGTGAAGGAATAGGAACAAGGGATGCTCACCACAACTTGAGACTCATCTCTGAGCTGTAGTTAGTACATCTTTGATGACTGTCAGAGCCTGGGAAGACCTGGCTGTCTGGAGTATCTGATTATAAGCACAGTCATGGCCCAAATCCTTTGCAAGCGGTGGTGATGGAGTCACCCGGTGAATCCTGCTAGTGTGGGCAGAGGCCCAGCTCTAAAGTACCTGTGTCTAAGCGCTCATGAGAAATGGGGTTCTAGGGAAGAGTCTGTAATGAACAATTTCAAAATGTCAGTTGCTGGTTCTTGCCATTTTGGACTTAAAATTTTCCCCTGGGTACATCAGAGTATAGAGTAAATTGTTCTTTCTTTTTTCTTTTTTTTTAATATTGGAGGAGTTGTTTTTCTTTTGTTTTCACATAGTGCTCTTGTCAAGTTGCAACTGTCCTATTTCTCTCAAACTTCGCCTTTTTTTTAAACTTAGAGATGGCTCAGTTGGGAAACTATGACAGTGGAACAGCAGAAACACCGGAAACAGATGAATCAGTGAGTGCAAGTATCTTTCTTGATGAAATAGGATATTGGTTTTTTCTGTTTATTAGCATCTGTAGATTTTGGCTGTGTTAATTACTGTATTTGTTCAACAAATATTTACTGTGCTTCTATATGCAAGCATGTAATTTTAGCCCCTCTATTCAAAGAGAAACAAATTAATAAAAAGAAATCATGCACAAAAAATAAAAATGAGAAACTTGAATGAGGTTTATGAAGAAAAAGGGCCATGTCCTACTAGAATATAACATAAAGAGATTTACCTTCATCTTGCCAGTCCAGAAAGATCTCCCAGAAAACATCCTTCTTGATGAAATGTGATGTTGGTTTTTCTGTTTATTAGCATCAGGAGATTTTGGCTTTTACATAGTATTTTCTTTAAACATCATAATGCTATTTAAGAGCACATGCTTTATAACATAAAACTGTGGTCTCATTTGCATTCAGATGCAGAAAGCCAGTCGTGAAAGCATAGACTATCTCTTATCCTGGCTATTAAAAAAATAATCATAGACTGTTAAAAAAAAAAGATACAGTAAGAATTGGAACCAAATCTACTGTTTTTGAACAGAATAGGAAGGAAATATTTTAAATGAATTGGTCACTAAACTACTACTGATCCATCTTAAAGACAGAAATGTGTAAACTCAACTATATTTAATTAGAAAATGCATTGATTTGCCCAAGTGATGCATTTAAATGCAGGTACCCTCTGGTGAAGCTTTCCAACAGTAAGTACAACGCTTATCAAGCATATAACACAAAGGAAAGGGCACTTGAGTTGAGACGTGAGAAGTTACTAGGATGAAAAGGGGCAGAGGGAACATTCCAGGCCAAAGGGACATCATGTGACACAAGGGAGAGAGTGTGTCTGAGGGCTCAAAGTAGGGAGACCTGAGAGCTACAGCCTGGAGAGCCCAGGTGAACGCTGGACTCAGACCTCCCTGCTGTTCATCTTTGTTGAACGTTTTCTTTCAGAGAACAGTAGGAAGCTTCTGAGCTGTGGGGGAAATGTGTGTGTGTGTGGAGTAGGGAGGAGTGGACAGGGAGATGACCTGATCAGAATTACCGACTGGGAAAAAAAATCGCACACTGATTGCAGTGTAGGGAGCAGATGGGTGAGGGAGCAGGCAGCAGTGTCCATGGGGAAGCCTCTGAAAGGCTGCAGGAGCATCACAGGGGAGGGGTCCTGCATGCTGGTGCCATTGTCCCTCATGTGATCAGCAGAAGAGGAACCGAGATGGGCCAGCCCCCAACTCTTGGGGGTGGTCAGGAGAGAGGGGCAGCTGTGTAGCCTGGAGGCTAAAATACCCAGGCTCTGGAGTCAAACCTGACTTCACTTCTCACAAGCTGTGGGAATCTCTCTGTGCCTCAGTTTCCTCATCTGTAAGCTCGATAGAAAAGATTATCAAAGATTATATGAAACAGTCTGTAAAATGGTTAGGACAGCATCCCAAAGTAAATGCTAAGTAAATGATAACTGTTTTATGAGTTTTATCATAACTGTCATAATTGTGAATGTGCAGAAGCTGAAGTTCCTTTAAACTGGCAATTGAACGTAAGGTGTAAGGTCTCCCAGCCCCCAGGGGGAGAGTTTTTGGTGGAGGTCTAAGTGACTGAGGATCATCCGTGGGCATAGGTGAGGTCACTCGGGTGGGGAAGAGGTATTGAAACAAGGGAGCTGGGATGAGGTCTCACAGCCGAAGCTGTGGAGAGCAGTAGAGTGGGATGTTTGAACAAGTAAGTGGTCCCAGTCTTGGATTATGTTTTCTGAGGCAGGGCAATGGCAGGTGATGAGTAGGTCCAGGTCCTGTGGCCAGAGTCCAAGGGGAAATAGAGGAGGGAGATGGTTAGTTGAGTTCAGGAGGTCAAGAAGCCCACAGGCCAGGTTGTTGGGTGAGTTACGTGTGTAGATACTGAAGTCACCCAGGATGGTGAGAGAATGCAGGCATTGAGGAAGGTGGGAAGCTGAGTCTAAGTCTTCTAAAGGTAGGGGAACAAGGGACAGAAAGCAGATACCAGCACTGAGTCATGGGGTTTCTTCCAAAATTAGAGGAGAGGAATTCTGGTTTTTGCAGAGGGAGCAAAATGACTTAACGCCCACTCAGTGCTGAGATGCATGGGGCATGGGGTGTGAGAGAATTTATTGTTAAAAACAAAAAGCAAAAAAAAAAAACTTTGTTCTTGTCCTTTGAGCTAAACTTTTTTTTTTCCCCTAGTAAGGATAGACTTTATTTGAAAGGATTACTGCATGAGGGGAAAGGGACTGTTGCCATAGGGAACATGCAGGTCTGTAAAGAGTTAGGCAAAAAGTGGTTTTCTTTTACAAAGAGGGAGTAACAAAGCTAGAGAATCTTTTACTCTGAGCCCGGTCAGTTCTCAGGATGAGCTGAACTTTTTAAAGAGCTATCTTGTTGAAAATTGGTATCTTTTTGAAAATTAGAGTATGGGTGGATGGAAGGAAGGAAGGGCTAGCTTGCTCTGCTCGGCTGCCCCGTTCATTGCCAACTACCTTTTCCAAATAGGAAAGGTTGCCCCAGGGATGAAATAGACATGGTCTGGCCAGGCACAGAGAAGTCATGCCATCCACCAGCCCATGCAGAGCCACTCCAGTCCGTTTTTTGCTGGTTGACTGAAACTAGAGTTAAGGTTTGGCATTTTGGACTTAGTCTTTTAAAGTTTTAAAATTTAGGATGAGGCTAAATTAAGTAGCTTACAGAGGTAAACTAAAATCAGGAATTTTCAAAAACTTGATGCCTCTCTCTCTTGGAAATGAGGTTCACTTAAATGAAACTGAGCCACTGTCATGAGGAGTAATTAATCAGCACTGCCTTGGAAATTTGATCTTTAAAGCTGTTCCCCAGGTTCCTTTGGCTGGAATTCTGCACTTCAGCATATGAAAACAACAGAGCATATAATTCAAATATTATTTATTTTGCTGCTAAAATCATTTTCTTGAATTCTCAGCTATTTTTTCACTTCTGTATTTTGTCTCCAAGAGCTCTAATGCTTCCCTGAAACTTCGAAGGAAACCTCGGGAAAGTGATTTTGAAACGATTAAATTGATTAGCAATGGAGCCTATGGGTGAGTAATTCAAGAAAACTCTCTATTGTATTTTAACACCCCTGAGAGATATATTCTTCACATTTCCCCTTTGCCAAATAGATGTTGTTGGGGACTTTAGTTTTCAGATCACTGCTCCTTCATTGGTGGGTATAATGTGATGCCCAAATCATTCTTTATTGGTTACCCCATCAGAAAACATTCCAGGTGACCTGGGAGTTATTGAAGAGGGTTGGAGAAGACTTTATATAGTAAAAATTTCTAAAGAAAGGGAAAATTGTTATATATGGTGTGTTTATCTAGATACACACACACACATCTGAGATACAAATATAATATGTATCTCTGAATATATATAAATTCATATATAGCATTTCTACTCGAAAATTAGCTTAAGTATTTGTCCTGTCTGATCAGCAGTCAACCTTGTGAGAGAAGCACTTAAATAAGAAGGCTGGTTGAAAGTTTAAAGCAATACACTCCTTTTAGTCTGTGTATATTACACCAGGATTTTTTTTCAGTTGAACTCTATGCTGTAATCTGATCACATTAGTGGTGCCCCTTCCTTGATTTATTTTTACAGACAGATGATTTCCTTCTCATGGCGTAAGGTCAATACTGACAAGATCTTTCTCAGTTACTAATAGTTCGGGAGGGTAATTAATAAGCAACCTGTGTCCTGATCCATTTTAGACAACCCAGAACTCCAGTTTAATTAAGTATTAATCTCAATTGCATCTGTAGGTGGAGAGCAATAAACAATCCCGTAGACATTTATTGCCATTTATCACACACACGAGCAGATGAAATAGAAACCATTTTTGTTATGCCCCAGGGATGTCTCTTTTTACATTTTTTTTTCCGCCTCTCATATTTTCTGCACCATTAACTTAGTGAAGAACTTAAATATTTGTGAGTCCTTTCTATGCTTCACTGATTTGTTTTCAGGATTGTGTCAAATGGCATATTTCCTGATGTGGCTTTTAAATGCTTTCTGATGTTTTATTTTTGCAATATTTTATTTCTTTCCAGGACCTCATTGGAACTTTTCTACCTGAGAAAATTGTTTTAGCGTGCAGCTGTTTGTGGCTTTGTTTGTTTATTATTGGTCCTTAGTTCTTTTAGTTCTGGAGATCATCTGAGGGTTTCTTCTTTGATTTAAGGGGTCTGTGGGCTTGAGCACGGCTCGATTTTATTGGCGGTAGAATTCTGGAAGAGGATTATCGGTGAAGCACCACTTCTGTCAAATTTGGGCATATATCTTAGCAGTATTTGGAGCTGTAATTGGTTGAGTAAACTCATTTGTAGTGCAATTAAACCACTGTATAGTAGATGAGGTATATCACACTTTGGGGAATGGTTGGGGATATACAAGAAGTTAAACAAGCTGTGAATCAGTAAACACCCAGGACGCAGGCCAAGTCATTAATGGGCTTACAAGCTGCCTGCAGGAGCCTCTGCAGATCAGCCAGAACTTTTTTTTTTTCCCTCTTTTGCTCTTCTCTGAGTTCATCTCTCATTACGTTTCTGACAAATTTCCTCTGCGTTTTAATTATTTTTAATTTAAAATTTGAATAGAGCTCCACTCATCAGCCCACCCATTCAGGATGCTGATAGTGGGCTTGTGTGAACTGGCTGAACAAACAGTCCCCTGTGGGTCCATGAATCGGGGCCGTTCAAGGCTTGCTTAGACACCGGTGTGACTGAGCCCACCACTCACATCAGTGACTCAGAGTGACAGCAGTTTTGTGACTTCTCAAAAATGGCTTACTCTGGGCACTAACCCTCTCATTAGAAAGAGCTGTAACCCGTCATGGTTCTCTCGACATCCTGCTCAGTGACAGTTCATGGTATAAAGCCAGTTTGCCAAGTTGATAAGCCCGTGATTTCCTGCTCTGTTTAACAGGTTCCAGAGCCCTGACTGGCAGTTGGACATCCCTTCATGCCAACTCAGCACTTTGTAGAAAGCAAATGCTTACCGTGTGCCAGGCGCCATGCTAGTTTCTTTATATGTGTGTCCTCTTCTCACAAGACCTCGTGATGTGTCAATATTATTTCCACTTGGGTGTGGGGAGAGAGAGGCTCAGATACTCAGATACCAAGCAGAGCTCTTTTCTCCCTCACAATAGCGTTTAGAACTTTTTGGCATCTCAATTTTTCCATCCAGCACTTCCACCTGGATTTTTAAGTTACAATTTCGAAAGTCTTCGAAGTGAAAGAATAAAATTGACCTAAAATTTCTAAAAGAAAGAAAGCTCCATTTGAAAGGCACAGTGCTTCTTCACATTTCTTTCTAGCCTTGCTGCGTGTTCTTCTCTTTTTAACCCTCCAAGGACAGGGTCATTTACCTGAGAGGGCAGGTGTGCAAGTCTGTGAGTCATTGGAGGCCCCTTCTTGCGCATGCCCTCCGCTGATAGCCTTTGCTCTCCACTTCCCCTACCACATGCACTCTCCTTCCCACGTGCAGGTTTGCTCGCAGGGATTCCTGTACGGGGCTCTCAGATTCGTGTATAATTTTATACACGTGAAACATTCACACTCCTGGTAAGACAGATTCATTCTGCTCTAGATCCTGCCAGCTTCCAATGCCATTTCTCCCCATCCCCCACCTCTGTTCTGCGTGGGTGGAGTGATGCTTGACTCAGCAGCAACCAGGGTCCCCAGTTGTGCCCGCTACCCCATGCATCACCTCCCACCCTTGAATTTCCTGTTTCACAAGGAGGTCAGTGTAGGAAAAGAGGGACGGAAGCAGCCTTTTCAAAGAAAGCAACCCTGGGGGCCAGAAAGCAGGGTTAAGGGATGAATCAGTTCCTTCTAGTTTTATGGCCATGGGAGGTTTGCAGCTCTGCTTAGCAGTGTTAGATGTCTGCTGGCAGGCTACTGTTTGTCTTTCTTTGTTTCTCATTTTCAGCCTCTCCCTCCCTCTCTCTCTCTCCCCCTTCTCTCTCTGCTGACTTAAGTAGATTTGGAACACCGACTTCCAGGAAGGGAAGGAAGGTATATGAGAGATACCACTTACAACTAAACAGATGTCAGCATTAGGATGATAGGAACAATATGCCCAAAGCAGTACAGAGATGTGAGAAAAAAACAACAGAAAACAAAACAAACAAAAACCCAGCGACAGGGAATTTTAATTAAGTCTAGTTGACTTTTGCCACTTGATCAAGATATGTATGTCCTGAGGCAATGATATCTCAAGCCACCTAAAGGATTAATTTCAGCTGGTTAGGTAAATTGCCCTAAGGATTACCTGATTATTTTAAGTAAATAGCAAGGGAGAGCAGAAAGTCAAGTCAAATTTTATGAACTGAAAATCTGAGACTTAAGATTGAAGAGCTTTTATACACGTTACCTAGTCTAGATACTGGTCAAATTGGGCATCTTTCTCTTTTTTTCTTTTTTTTTTCTCTTTTTTTCTTTCATAGAGTCCTATACATTCCTGTTCTTTTTCCTTCATTTCTTGTTGTTCTGAAACACACTGTGGAGCAGTTATTTATATAAGAAATTATGATGCGATGTGAAAAACCAAAATGGCAACCTATTAATAGTCAAAAACTGAAGTTCACAGTATTATACGTCTGGGGTACCCAGCACTAAACTTACTCAATATTAAATATTGAAGAAGAGATGGAAAGTGAGCTGTATTCCAGTTGAGTCTCAAGAATAGACAAGTGTTTATATGAAGATACTGTTTTTTTCTTTTAACATTTTCAGTTCCAAAGTTTATTTTGAAAAATAGTTTCTCTGTTTGAAAAATCTTCATGTCAATATCTACCAGTGACAAAGAGGAAGCCTCGTTATTTTCTGTGCTCCCTTTGACTCTCTGTCCTGCTGTCAGCTTCTGATTAGGAGAAGCTCAAGGGTTTTGAATCTTGATTTTATCCAATCAGTAATAGGAAATAGAAAAAAATTTTTAAAGTCTTTGTTCTGATTCAGAAAGAATGAACAGTTGTGAGAAGGGGTAAATTGAGAGTTCAAGATTTGCAGTCACTACTACGTATGAAACAGATAAACAGCAAGGTCCTACTGTGTAGCACAGGGAACTGTATTCAATATCTTGTAGTTACCTATAATGAAAAAATATGAAAAGGAATATATGTATGTACATGAATGACTGAAACATTATGCTGAGCACCAGAAACTGACACAACACTGTAAACTTACTATACTTCAATTAAAAAAAGAAAAAGAAAGAATGAGTAGTTGGTTAATAAAAAAGTTGGTCAAAGTGGGAAATCACCAAAAAATATGTACTTTATTTTAATGTAACCTAAATATGTATATAAATTTACTAACCTTTTAATATAACACCTTTATAAGATAGCCAATATGAACCATACTCATTCATTCCTCAGTATCCGACAGGCATTGGTTCCAGGACCCCTCCTCAGATACCAGAATCCACAGATACTCAAGTCCCTTGTATAAAATGGCATCCTCTCGGACACTGTAAATCATCTCTAGATTACTTATAATACCTAATACAACGTAAATGATAGGTAAATAGTTGCCAGTGTGGCAAATTCAAGTGTTACATTGTGGAATTTTATGGATTTTTTTTTTTTTTTTTACATTTTCAATCCTCAATTGAATCTGATGATGCAGAAACCATGGATTTGGATGGCCGCCTGTCCTACATTGTTTGTGTTTTCCACTTTTAGCTTCTTTAAAGGTGAAGCAAGAACTTGAAGCAATCTAAATGCAAGAATCTTGATTTTTATTATTTTCTCAACTTTCAGAAATCTCACTCATACTAAAGCAATAGGAATTTTATTTAGTAACTCACGTTTATCTGTCCTTTCCCAAGCATTCTTTTCAGTTCTTTTATGAGCAACACTGCTTTCTATTTTCACACTCATGTTTCATCAGTTTAAATATTTGTTTAAATAAGTCAGTCATGATTTCAAGCCTATCCAGAAGAACAGGTGTGAAAGTAAAGCCAGCTGGTGGGAGCCCAAGTGTTTGGGCATCCTGCTGAGAGAGGACCACTAGCCCATGCAGGAAGCAGTGGGGGCCCAGCCAGCCAGCTCCCTTGTCAGTTTGCTGTATAGTGGGATATGTGGAGTGTGGTTAAGACAACTTTTCACTATATAGGGAAGGAAGAGCTAGAAAACCAAATAAATGAGAAGAGAGAAAAAGGAGTAAAGCAAAAAAAAAGAATGTTTAAACAGAGACCCCAAGAATGTGTGATCTAATGACTGAAGGGAAAAGATGGATACAGTTAGAAGACAAAGATGTACACACTTAAAGAAAGATGAATTCCTGGTTGAACACTTCAGAGGAAAACATGCATTTTGATTCAGCTGAGATTGAATATACTTAAGATCTATGGAAGTGCATCACCCTGACATGCTGGTTCCGCAGGAATTTAGGGTGTCCTAGTCCCCCTTGCTTTCCTTTTTCAGGAGCAGTGAATATCACTAGCCAGCATGCATTTCAGACAACCCCTTGTTTAGGAGGCAGATCCTTGGATGCACTTTGCTATGATTGATTGCTTTTTAGGTAAATTATTACTTAGTTGATCATTGCGTTTGTTGCAGGACAGCCTCGTGTAACCTGTTACACACTTCTACTTGATGGCTCTTTAGGTAGATTGTTAATTATTTGAGCATTGCCTAACCTGAGAGTTCAAACCTGTCCTCCCTCAATAATGAGACAAGTGAGGAGTAACTTATGAGAAAAGGAGCCCCTCCAAGACATTTTCCTTGTTGTTCATCATTTCCAGGTAGAGTTTGAAGGATCCTCCTTCTAATTACCTCTTTTCTCTCATCATTTGAGGCTTCAGGGTGTCAATTGTCTTTACTGAGACAGAACTGGTTCTATTTGGGTGAGGCTTTCGGCAGAAATTCCATGTAACCTGTTCATTTTACAGTAAAGTTGCCGGACACCTCAGCCTGGGTCAGATCGATCAGAAATGCAGTGACTTTGGACCCCCTTTTTGGTTGGGAAATGCATTTCCTGTTGAAGTAGGCAGAGGTGTAACTCAGTCACGCTGAGGTGCGCAGGGAGGAAACCGGCTCCGTGTTGAAGGGAGGGCAGCCTCACATGACCTAATACATACTTACTTATCTGGAAAGTTCATGGGAAGTAAACTACTCTCAGGCAGGTTGGAAATCAACTCTGGTCCCTTTTGGCAGATCCCATGGGTGTCATAGAATATTATTGCTTTAGTCATTTGAGAAAAAATGCCTAACGTATCCAATGCCGGAAAGACCGCGCTCAGGATATGTATGTTCTTTTGTTGTTTCGTGTTCTAACTTATGTACTGGATTTTGTTTTGTTTATGGGAAAACTGACAGCAAGAGCTAGCTGTTGGAAAATAGCTCAGTCTGGAGACTGTCCATTTCCTCTTCCTGGGCAGTATAGATGAATTTGATGCCTTATCTGTGACCCATAACCTTTATTGAAAGAATTAAAAAAAAAAAAAAGAAATCAATCTAGCGAAAGGACTTTGGCCTGGAACGGGATGTTTGTAGCTCCCAGCATAGTTTGTAAGAGTTGAATCCCGGCAGCCACATGAACTTAAAAAAAAAAATGGATGATGGCATGGTTTATGGTACCCAGAAGCATCCCCTCTTCCTGTGAACCCCAACTCTCGTGCTCCTTTTCAGGGCAGTCTACTTTGTTCGGCATAAGGAATCGCGGCAGAGGTTTGCCATGAAGAAGATTAATAAACAGAATCTCATCCTCCGAAACCAGATCCAGCAGGCCTTTGTGGAGCGGGATATCCTGACTTTTGCAGAAAACCCTTTTGTCGTCAGCATGTATTGCTCCTTTGAGACGAGGCGCCACCTGTGCATGGTCATGGAGTATGTGGAGGGTGAGTCAGTCTCGGACATGGAGAACGTCACACCTGGGCCCAGAAACCACTGGCCCCTCTGTGTGGCTGACGCTTTCTGTGTTTGTGCCCCTCCGTGGTTGTATCCACGCAGGAACTGAGGCCAGGCAGTGAGATGGCTGTATTCCCAGTCATTATCTTCTGATAATTGCTTGTAAAGTGCCAGCTCTACTATAACAAAGGGAAAATGAGAGCTATTTGGAAAAAGGTTGTTTTCCCTTTTTAATAGCTTTTCATCCTAAGTACCTTCTCTCAATTAAAGTTAGAATATGGGTGATGGCACTTTCCTACTTATTTTTATCATATACCATAAAAACATTCATTATAATGGATCTTCTTAAAGAATGCATTCACAACATTGTAAACTGACTATACTTCAATTTAAAAAAAGAAATTTATATTAAAATCAAATAAAAACAGAAACAAAACAAAAGAATGTATTCAAATATATCCTTTTTGGTATGTGGTACAAAATTAAAAATGAGCTAGGAGAAAGGTACATTTAAGAAAATCTAACTTTTTTTACTTTTGAGGGTTTGTGGTTTACCTTTTGACTGCTCCAAGTAATCTTATTTCCATCAATTTTACATTAAATTTTTGAATGTTTCAGTGGTCATGACTTGTGGACATAAACAATGTTAATAAAATGAATAGGTAAGTAAGGGCCAGAACAATTTCCAAAGCATCTAATTTAAGCTCTTGTAAATGTTTGCACAGAATCCCAAAACTTTGTATCTTGAAGAAACATGAAATACTGTTTTCATTTTGCAGATGAATGAACTGAAATCCAAGAAAGGGGAAGCATTACTGGACATTTAGTGGTAGATACAAGACAAAACAGCTTTCCTGATGTCCACCCGTTGGTCTTTTTACCACACCAATACTTTATTAATTTTTGTCTTGGTTATGCTAACAACGATAATTGACATTTATCACATGTTTAGTATGTGTTGGCAACATCCTGCATTCTTTACATAGAGTACCTCACAATGAAAGCAATGACACTGTTCGTATCCTGATATTACAGATGAAAGAACCAAGCCTAGTTTGCCTAAGCTGTCCCCACCTGTCAGAGTCAGAGCTGAGATTTGAACTCAGGCAGCCTGATTCCAGAATCCAGGTTTTCAAATGATTTATTTTAAATTGTTACCATATTCCTAAAACACATCAGTTCTTCAAATTTCAGTTCCACTTCAGGCCACATCTGCTCCCTTATTAGTATGGCTTCTTAAATAAAAATCTGTATTTTCTCCACACCACTTCTTAATTAGAAATATGGTTACCTAACACAGTTTCCACTTATGAACGTGGTACACAGTGTGTGTGGGTGGAGGCCGGTCTGCTTTGAAATGCTGCAGTCTAAACCGGTGGTCTTTAATCCTAGGTCATAGGACACCTGCTAAATCTTTTCCTTGTGTTCTGTAGGGGGCGACTGTGCTACCTTAATGAAGAACATGGGTCCTCTTCCTGTTGACATGGCCAGGATGTACTTCGCTGAGACGGTCCTGGCCTTGGAATATCTACATAATTATGGAATTGTACATAGGGATTTGAAACCAGACAAGTATGTACACTGATGAAACATATGCCTTTTTCCCATACAGTGCAGAAAGTTTTCTTATGTCTATAAAAGTGTTTTCTTTTAATGCTGCTTTGTACATTTTAATGTTCCCTCATAATGTTCCCAAGTGAGTCATTTTTAACAGTATATATGGTTATTTTTGTATAATCTTTTTAAAGGCTGTAATGTTGATAACGATAGCTTTTAAGAGACAAAAGAAAAAGTTTATAAAGCCAGGGTTAGTTAATTTTTTAAAAGTTTTTTTTATTATGTAAACTTTTGAATAGTTGCACAGAATTCTGCGTTGTTCTCTGGACAGTTTCTGCATTTGGAATCATCCTTAGATAATCCTTTTCTACTCCAAGATGACGTACTTGATATTCTTTCCTATTTTATTCACAAATTAATTATTATTTAATTTTTAATCTATGTGGAGTTCATTTTGGTGTCTAATTTGAGATACAGATAGGCGCCTTTTCCCCAAATGACTAGCCATTCATCTTGATACCACTTATTAAATGTTTCACACTTTCTCTACTAATTTGAGACACCTCTAGAAGTATTACATATGTAAGTATGGAAAGATTTTAAGTGTGCTGAACATTTTATGATAAAATTGTCTCATGTTCATTCAGAAAATTTGAGAAATACAAAAAAAGAAAAACTTCATTCACAACATGATCAAACAAAGACAGCTGTGAGAATTTGGGCTGAGAGCCTTCCAATTGCTTTATTTCTTTTGACTCCTCTACTTCAATTTTTCTATCAAGTAAAATTATTTTCTACTTAAAGTGAAAAAAGTTTAAACTATAAATTCATAAAGCTGTCACTTGCGAATTCTTTGCACGTATAAAAAAATGTAGGTTTTGTACTTAATGAGTAGAAACTTAAATTCGAGCCAGAAGTTGAAATCTGAAACAATGCTACCTTTTTCTTCCAAGTTCTTTATCTCGTGTCTCATTTGAATCACAGATTGGTTGCTTATCTTGATTGCCGATGTGTGACATAGGATTATTGGTAGCCCTTTCTCTGCTATTTTCTTATTGTGAAAATGGAAAGGTGGCAAGAGTTCCATGCGTGAATTTTTCGGAGAGCTTCAAGGCATGAATGATGCTGTGCGCCTGTTCCAAGGAAGATGTGCTGGGCCTGGTCTCCGGCCCTCCCTGTGAATTACACTCAGCCTCCAGATACATATATTTTACATCTTTGTGTGACTTCGTCTCTTTGCAGGCTGTTTTTTACTCTTTTATTTATTTATTCTGTAATGGAGGTACTAAGGATTGAACCTAGGACCTCATGCCTGCTAAGCATGCGCTCTACCACTGAGCTTTACCCTCCCCGTCCCCGCCCCACACAGGCTGGGTTTTGTAATCAGATTGGTATCTGTGTGCTAAATGCTCTTACAAATTGACAGTGGGAGGGAGAAAAGTAAAAACAAAAAATGAGCTTCCAAGTGAGTGCTGTAAAATGTGTCCTTCTGCTCTGTAGTTTGCTGGTCACCTCCATGGGGCACATAAAGCTGACCGACTTCGGATTATCCAAGGTGGGCCTAATGAGCATGACTACAAATCTTTACGAGGGTCATATTGAGAAGGATGCTCGAGAGTTCCTGGACAAACAGGTAAGCTTGCGCACTCTTCAGTTCTAGAGAGAAATACAAAGTACAGTGTTGTTGGTGAAATTCAGAATCGACTCTCGTAGGCCAGCTTCGCGTTAGCACTGGGGATGTAGATGTCTGTATAAGCCTTACGTTTAATAAAGTGCAAATTGCTTCCATTTTTCTCCCTGGGCCTCTTTGAAGTGTCCATCCCTCCACATTCCTCCCACAACATTATGGGCTATTAGTAAGATGAACGATCTAATTGTACACCAGTGAGGGTGTGAGAGAGACAAATGGAAAACTGTTTTTGTAAGGAATTCAGGAGTCTCACTAGAGTCCTCATGAAACTCACGATGCGTCGTACAATCACGAGTGCTCAGATCCGAGCCATGGCCCATTTCCCTTTAAGCATGCCTCATTACCGTGCCCACAATCTGTTCATTGTACAGTTACTTAAGGTGAACGCATCTCAGCTGTCATGCTTTTATGCAGTAACCAGGATGTGAATATATTTTGGTCATAGAAATACTAAAACTCTCTCTGATGAGGATGGTAATATTAAATTTGAAGATCTCAAATGTTTTTAATATTGTAAGTAAAAACCACTCAAAAGGGTCAAACCCTTACTTGGAAATTAGACATTACACACAGTTTAACGTTAGAGCAGCATTTTAAACTTTGCTCTTTTTGGCATTTAAGTAATTCAGTGCCTTTGGTATTATAGATGCTGACTTAGAATTGCTGTTCTTCAGTTCTTTGTCCATGTGGTTCCATGTGGTTGAGCAGGTGCACTCTGGGTGAAATAATTGATATTTAACCATCTTGCTCATTTGAATGCATGTCTAATATTCCAATTATTCTAATATTGCAATCATCTTTCAGGTCTGTGGCACACCTGAATACATTGCACCAGAAGTGATTCTGAGGCAGGGCTATGGGAAGCCGGTGGACTGGTGGGCCATGGGGATTATCCTCTATGAATTTCTGGTTGGATGCGTGCCATTCTTTGGGGACACTCCCGAAGAGCTATTTGGACAAGTCATCAGTGGTAAATATTCAGGAGTTATCTTTAAGCCACTGTTGGGGAGAAGCTATTTCATATAATTCTGTGGAGTATCGCTGTTTTGACTACTAAAATGTTAACCTTTATCAAACGGTGTAGCCAGCAGATTAAAAGAACTCACTCATCATAGCACATAACTGACTTTCACATTCTCAGGAGAGCAATTTGTGTTGGAAATTGATCTGAGGAAGTTTTGTTAACACGGAATTTGGAAATGTACTAGCAATGGAACCGATTTTTATGGTGTGCTTTTTCTGCAAAAGAAATTGGTGTGGGATTTGCAAATGATTTCCCTGCTGTCCAGTCTTCCTTTCCTTAATAGGAATGTTGCACCAGGGAAGAAAAGGTTAATGTGGGTAACATTTACATAAATGGGGAAAAATGGCTAATGGCACAATGAAGAAATTAACAAAAGTGTAATAAACCCTAAAACAAATGTCTACCAAATAATAAATAATGAGAATGGGGAGGAAGCAAATTTAATCCACAGATTGTTAATGATTTCATTGGTAGTTGTTACAGTGTAATGTTATTTCTTAACAGCTGTTCATCTTTCATCTAAATTCAATAACCTTTAGATGTTAACCTGCGAGCTGACCCTAACTATTGTTATGCAGCTTGTGGCAAAACTAAATGATAATTAAATAGGCTCTGTTACTACCCTACCTGCTGTTTTTGTAAATTTCCCCAAAGCAGAGATCAGAAAGGCCTCTCTTCCTCAAAGGTGGTCAGTCATCACTCACATCTTTATCACTCACCTCTGGTCCATTCTGGCCTGTGCTTACACGGTCCCACAGTGGACACACCGGGACAATTCCTTCTGGTATCAGGAGCCCCTTAATCACAGCGTTATTTTCCATTGTTGACTTTGCAAGCCAGGCATATTTGTAAACTTTAACACAGTAGATTTGTGAGTTGCCTGCAGTGTATAACCTTTTTATACAATATCTGAGCTGTTTATGGATTTATAAGTAGGCTGTTTTCTGATATACTGAGTCCTGAATGGCAAGAGGAATCAACTGTTTAATTAACACAAGCAGCAAATGCTGGCTTTGTTCTTGATGCCTTACGGCTCAGATGCATATTCATGTTTTATTTTCCAAATCAGATTTAAAGTGCAGCAGAGGAGCTAGAGGCAGGCACACAGAGACACAACTCATGTTTTTATTGCATTTCCATGCACACAAGCATACACACCTATCTTCAGGCAAACTCTTGTAGAATGTAGAGCACATTCTAATATTTATGACAGATTTTAAATACTCTCATTGCTACAATTCCTCTGGATTTTTTTTTTCTCCTTTAGTCTTAGCATTTTGACCTTTCCTTTGTCTCTGGAAATCATTACTTTTACAAAACTAATTTTTTGCTGCTTGGACCAGAAGAACTCTATGGCTGTGGCCAGATTCTCAATTGAGGATGGTAGTAGGAGAGAAAATTGGACTCTCGGATGATTCCTGGATGGAATGACCACCTAAAATGCAGGTGTTTAGCGTTTTTACTACATTGAGTCCTCTCAATACCTAGAGGACCAATTTGTAGTGAGCCAGTTCTGCCAAAGGAGAATGAACCCAAAAGGCAAGTGAGAGATCCCACTGCTCACTGAAATATTCTCTCTGAATGTGGAAAGCTCTGCTATTCATGTCTCATACAACAGGCCTAGGAATCAACTGAAGATCTTATTTAAATGCAGATTCTGATTCAGTAGGTCTGGGGTGGGGCCTGAAATTCTGCATCTAGCAAACTCCCTGGTGCTGTCCATGCTGCTGGGACCCGGACCACCATTTGAGCAATAAGAGTATAAACTACTTTTCTTCCTTCTAGATGAGATCAACTGGCCTGAAAAGGATGAGGCACCACCACCCGATGCCCAGGATCTGATCACCTTGCTTCTCAGGCAGAATCCGCTGGAGAGACTGGGAACAGGTTAGAGCACATGTTTTAATTTTGCTAAAATGCAAGAAATACTGTCTTTGTGGAGCACTCAGAGGGTTTTGTTTTTGTTCTGCTTTTTGCATGGGAAACATCTGTTGGTTGATGTAGAATGTGGCTACAATACATTATAGCAAAAATATTTTGAATTTTTTTTTTCTGATTCAGAGAAGTGTGTATACTAGGAGGGTTGGTGACTGTTGTTTGTCTCTGTGCTTTGCTCTTGTTTTTTGCAAAGAAGAAATTATTCTTAATTTATCTCGATAAATAAAATTTCTCTGAAAGAAAACCTCAAGGGCACACGTAAGTCTTCTGTCTTAAAAAGCATGACTCTTAAAACTTTGATACAGAGGATTAGAAATGTGGAAGATTTTTTATTGTTGTTGTTTCGGATTTTAAATGTGTGTGTGTGTGTGTGTGTGTGTGTGTGTGTGTGTGTGTGTGTGTGTGTGTGTAGACTGATTTGATCTAGCACGTTACTGTCTATAGGCTTTGAAACGGCTTATCAGTACTTGAACTAAGTCCTAGAAATGAGCGCCTCGGGTAGAGCTGTGCTTTCCCATCAAGGCGATCAGCGCTGTGGACCAAGGAAGAGGATTAAAAAACACTGACTTTCAAGATGAAAAAGATGGTAGATTTATTTCTTGCTGATTGTTTTTCCTGACTGTTCTGCTACTAGTCTTTTGTTTCTCACCAGTTCTTTTTCCTTTTCTTCCTTATATTCCAAATAGACAGACTTAAGAGATCCCAATAAAGCATTCTAGCCAACCCCAGTATATGAATTTATCTAGACGAGACTAAATATTAAATATAAACACACATTACGTATATACACATAATATACACACATGCACACTGTATCCATAATTGTCATCAGTGAAAATTGCCGTTGTTGGGTTGTTTACTCTAAACTGTTTCATTCTACCCCATTTGACTAGAAAGATCCGAAACTACTGGAAAGATAATTCTCTCACCTATTTTTTCTAAAACAAAAGTCATTTGCAGCAGCTCCAAATACATGTCTTATATTGTTCTCAACATTAGGCCACAGCTTCCCCAGTTGGAGGGCTCTGTTCTTGTTAAAGTATGGAATGCTGTGCTATTAGAGTTTATGATAATGCAGTAAAACCCGTGGGCCCAATTTTTGTTTTGTAAATATTGATTGAAATACAGAAATACTGTACATTCACATATCGTCTCTGGCTGCCTCCATGCTGCACTGGTGGAGTTGTGTAGTCATGACCAACTGCATGGCCTAAAATACTCTGGCTCTTTACAGAAAAACCTGAAGCATCCTGTATTAGAGGATGCAAGAAGTTTTTAAAATCAGGACTCGGGAAAATTGCTTCGAGTGGAGCTTTGTACTAGAGCACCATGTGCTTTTTCGCCTTTTTCGGTGGATGAGTGGGCCTTTAACTAGGAAAGGCAGTCCAAGGGAAGGTAATGGCCTAAGCTCTGGATAGTGGCCTGAGTTTAGATCCAGCCGTGTGACCATGAGCAGGTTATTTCCCTTTCTGCGTCTCACTTCCTCATCTGTAAAATGGAGCTGATAATAGTAGCACCGCAGCACAGGATTATTGTGAAGGTAAAGATGGTCAGCTCTGGCTCCGACAGCCAGGCGTGCCGCTGCTGCTGGTGCTGCCATGTTTATTTTCCTGCGTGTGTAACCTCCGGCTTTCCTCTTCGGACAGAGGAGACTTAGAAAGGGTGGTGGTGCCCCCACCTTTGAGCAGATGGAGCTCTTTCTGTTTCTTCCCACTTGATTTGGTTTTCCTTCTGTCTGAAGTGACTAGCACACTTGTTATTTCCCACCGTCTGTGACTTGCAGTCAGACTTGCTTTAGTTCAAGAGAGATGAGTAGCTGTCCGAGAAAAAGTGTTCGGGCTCTGTGTGGGGCAGAGTTTTGAGGAGTGATTTTGCTCACTGGAGTCAAAGAAGCAGTGAGAAACAGTGGCACTGTAAGACTGTCCTGCAACAATACAAATATCTGTTTATATATCCTCCCCAGCTGTCCCAACGTGCGGTCCTAAGGTGCGACTACAAGTGATATGTCAATACATCCCTTCTGAGTCCCAGTCAGAGTTCATGTGTCAGTTTGGAGAGTTTTCTCACTTAATATTCTGCCCATTTCCCCCCTCTGTGAATATGTGGACTCTTGATTCACTCAACAAGACAGGGCTGTGATGGTGGTCAGCACATCCAGGTTTATCTATTACATGCTGCAAGTTATCTCTGCACATTTCCTCCTTGACTGCTGCTTTCAGTCTTTTCAGGGTTTGACAGTTTGAGAAACAAATTTAGCAGAAGCTCAAAAGAGACATTTAAAAGACCCTGCCCCAGCTCTTAGCATTGTCACGGAATGCTTGGCAAACAGGCAGGTCCAACGTGACAGGTCCCAGTAGGGCCCGGAGAATGAGGCTATGAATCCCACAGGCCTGCCATGCTGCTTGCAATGGCAGCGTTTTGGATTTAATGCATATTTAGCGGGCGAAATAATGCACCGTGAAAATGTGCAAGTGCACATT
The DNA here is from genome assembly GCF_048773025.1 of Camelus bactrianus. Taxonomy (NCBI): domain Eukaryota; kingdom Metazoa; phylum Chordata; class Mammalia; order Artiodactyla; family Camelidae; genus Camelus; species Camelus bactrianus. The sequence continues at coordinate 46,560,449 of NC_133541.1, forward strand.
TGCCCGAGAGACTAGAGAGGCTGAGAAAAGGAGTGTGAAGAACATAATGGATGTTTAAGAAACTTCTATGAAAGGAGAGAAAAATTCAAGGGGAAACATTAGTGCCAAAGCAACTTGCAATTTGGGAACTTGTTGTACTTGAACTTGACCTTTGAACCTGTAGTGCATTAAGTGGCAGCCAGGCTCATTGGACTTCAGAGCAGCTCACACGTGACTGACTCCCACCCACGAACCAGCTGGATGCTGAGTCCTTTGTTCTTTGCCCAGAGTCTCAGTTTCCTAATCTATGAAAATGAACACATTACATACCTGGTGGGATTATTGTGCAGACCCGTTCATGAAGGTATCTAGTACATAAACCTCGTATATAATAGGAGCTCAAGAAATAGTCACTTTCCTTTCCCTTCCCTTCCTGGTGAATTCTTCCAGTGAGAGCTGGCATTTGCAGGAGTTCCTGTGTCTGATGATTTGTATTTGGCTCATAAAGCCGTCATCTATGCTATATCAAAGTTTGGCCCAGAGGTAATTTTTCCCCAGTGTGTCCCTTTGATTCTTTCATTCCCCATCTTTCCAAAAGTGCGTGAGAAACAGGAGTGATAAGCAACTGCTTCTCAGTGGGGCACAAAGGCCAAAGGGTGAGAACTGTGAGCTGGGACAGCAGTGGGCTGTGACTCCTTGGGGAGGACCCATTTGTCATTCTTCACAGACATGGAGCGATGCTCTCACCAGTGAGGGTTCTGAAGGTTGGCAGGTCGGGGAGTGAAAACTCAGACCCTCTGGGTATGATCTGGAAGTGCCTTTTGAGCCTTTGAGTCTGGAGAACAGTGCTTTTCTGGGTAGAGTTCAGTGACCTGGCAGTGCCAGCTGTCATTTGGTGTGGCCCCATGAGTGGCAGCTGAAGTGACAGTCATCGTCACTCAGGTATAGTGTGAGGTATAGTGTGTGGTGGGCCACTACATAGAGCCTAACTCTTCGGACCTCAGTGTCGCTGGCACAGTGAGGAAATTGGATAGATAAATGTATAAGCCCTTCTAGCTCCTCCAGGAAAAGGTCACTAGAAGAAAATATGTTTGGGGCTGTTGGTTGGGGTGGACAAGAACCAGGATGCACGGAGGACCAGGGCTGGGCTGTGCAGAGGGTGCTCAGAAATTGGCTATTTGGCTCAGGTGCCCATGATGAGCAGTTGTGAATCCATTTGCAGGATGATACAGGAGAGGTGGCATGGTAGAATGCCTCCCTCTTGTGTGGCGGGTGGCACTGTGGCACTGAGGATGGACCTGGCTGTTTTTAGACCTCAGCCTCAGCCCTTCTAATCCTTACTCACTGGATGATCTTGGTCCAGTGTACTTTACTGATTATTTTTATTTTCCCCATCCAGAAATGAAGTTGATAATGCCTACTTTGTGGGGTACTTTCAATGGCTTATCTAAAGGAAGCAAGTCGGCTTTAGCATCTCGTGCTATGCTTGTCAAAGTTGGCCCTCAGGTCACAGCCACCAGCACTATTGCTGTTGGGATCACCGACAGGCTTGAGTATTGTGCTGTAAACATGGAGAAAGCCTGGGCTGGAATTCCACGTAAAGATTCTAATCAAACGCCTTGTAAAGAACCCATTCTCCCTTTTGAGGAATGATTTTCCCACCTTGCTTTTTTCTCTCCGTTCCACTATTTTCAGAACCCCGGGTTCCCCTGGCTGAGTTTGGAGCTCCCACAAGCCTTGTGCAGTGCCCCGGGGGACAGAACCACATCTTTGAACCATCCAGACGGCTCCCCTACCCCAAGACCCAAGCCCATTTTTCATTCAGCTTGCGTTTCTCTTCCTATTCCTTTTGAACCCCACTGAGGACAAGATGAGAAGCCTGGGTGACAACTGCATTAAAGAGGCATTTGCATCACACTTAGAGGGCTGTCGCCTGGTGGAGAGGGTGATTAGATGGCAGTACTAGTCTGGAGAGAAATCTCTCCTCCTGGTATTGTTTCAGGATTGATTCTTCCTCATCTCCTCCACCAACAGCATGTGTGTTGGCAGCAGGGCAGGTGTCTGATTCTCACTAGGATTTTATCATGTGTACATCTTCTTCTGTTTACATGGGAGATAGTACAGTATTTTGATGGGGTCTGCTCTTAAAAATCTCCCTTTAAAATCATGAACTGAATTAAAAAACATTATTTCACTGAATTGTGCTATCAGGCTCACTTGGCCAAAAGAAGCCTAAAACTTCGGGATTTTGATTGATTTTCATCACGTGCATTACACATTTTTCAAACAAGTTTGCCAGTTTCTTACTTAAGAATCTGTAATCCACAGAATCTGATTCCTACCCATGTTAACGAGGAATCCAATAAAATGGAATGGTAACCATTATATACTATTTAGGACAAATTTATCTTTATAAAAACTTTACCTCCCTAGGAAATATTGCTGTGAACACATTTTGCACCTTGTTAGAATTTCCTTGGGTTTGTCATGAGCAAGTCTACTTTGGGCCAGTGTGTGTCCATGTCCCCAGGTTCAGCATAACCTGATTTTAAGGGGCCACATCATTAACCTTTGAAAAATAGGGAAGTTGTGGAAAAATTAACAAAGAAAAACTGTGCCATAGCAACTGCTATTAGCAAAATCATACCTCCTGCTGATAAATTACGGGAAAATTTTTGGAGGTTTTGCTTGTAGGATGAAGAAGATCCATGATTTCTTTACTTCTCTCATGATAGAACTTTTTTGGGGGTAGGGTGGCGGGGAGATTGTTCTTAAAAACTGATGCTTACCTTTGCTTGGAGGATAATTTAACTTTTCCCTCTGTCCTTCCCTTCCGCTCCCTACCCCAAGGTGGTGCATATGAAGTCAAACAGCATCGATTCTTCCGTTCTTTAGACTGGAACAGTTTGCTGAGACAGAAGGCAGAATTCATTCCCCAGCTGGAATCCGAAGATGACACAAGTTATTTTGATAGTACGTGTATTATCTGACAGAAAACATTATTTGGCCTTTACTTTGTAGAAGATCAGTTCTACTTTTGTTTTGTTTTGCTTTGTTTGGAGGTACAGGGGATTGAACCCAAGACCTCGTGCATGCTAAGTACGCGTTCTACCACTGAGCTGTACCCTCCCCAGCTCTACTTTTAAAAGAAACTTCCAATCTTGAACCCACAAGTTCTGAAACATAATGTTGCTTTGATATAGAAACTCATAATTAAAATATCTAAATTAAAAGCTGAAATTCTGAGTAATTGGAACTGTTCCCAAACATTTCCCTGCAGCTCGATCAGAGAAGTACCATCATATGGAGACTGAGGAAGAAGATGATACAAATGACGAAGACTTTAATGTGGAAATAAGGCAGTTTTCCTCATGCTCACACAGGTTTTCAAAAGTAAGTGGACTGTGGTATAAACACAGAGGGTCTCTAGGAGAGTCTCTCACTGGGCTGATAGTTGGTGCCTTAAACAGCTGCACAGGATTATAAAAACCACCTATGGTGTGTGGGGGGTTGGGGTCTCCTATACTTAAATTTCCCTTTTGTTTGGGAAAAATGGCCTGACCCCATCATCTTGATAATCCAGAGTCCCTACCCCGTTGCGGGGGTCTGTTCCTCTGTTTCACTCTCCATAGATTGACATCTTTCTTCTTGGAGGCACAGACTAACACTCGTAGTCATTCTTCGGAATGCGTGATCCTTCCTGTGTGCTGATCTTGCCCTGCTGCCCTGGTCCAGCTCAGCGCCGGGCTGTGGAGGCATCCTCCCGTTTCTTTCATCTTATAATGAAGGATGTTGAGGTTATTGTGTGCAGAGCCCTCTCCTAGTATCCCACGGAATACAACACAAAGGAGAAGGCTCAGTCCCTGACATAAGCCCAGACACTTGGGAACAGTTGACCGTGGAATGAAAAAGCCTCATAACCAGTGATAGAAAACGTAAGTTGTATTAAAGAGGCAGTAAGAAGTCAAGCGAGAATTTTGGAAATGGTAGAAGATAAAATCGATGCTGGAGAAAGACACTTCTTAGCTGGTAGTGGTGAGAATTAAAAGACAAACAAAACAAAGACAACTGATAGTCCTGATGGGGTGGGGTCCTAGGGAAATGGAAATGAACCTAGAGGACACCCTGCCTTCCCTTTGCTATTTTCAGTAGCAATGTGTTTTCTGTTGCCATGGCATTTTGCATTGTTATCGTGCAGCTTTTCTATAGCATTGAATGTTTTAAAGTGTTCCGTACCTTTCTAAGTGACTACCCGGAGTGTACCTGCAAATTGGCCGCACTGCCCTCCCTTTTTATAGGAAGGACAAAGGGAGGTAGGGATTTCCCTGGAGGGGTTGTACAGGTCTGTCCCCAGAGCCAGGGCAGAAGCTTTGATAACACTGAGTGCGGGCTTTCCCAGTACCTGCTTCCCGGCCCATCAAAGCCAGCCACGAAGCTGTTCCTTCCCGCTGTCCCCTGTTCTTAAGTCTCCTTCCTCCCAATCCCTGTAGAGCGTAGGAGGTTTAAGGGCCATTCCCATGAAGCAACAGGTGGCTGGGTTGGGCAGTGATGAGTGCTTCCTGGGCAGGGCTCTAAGCTCCCTATTTTACCTTCCATCCCTTTCGGAAATCCCAGTACCAACCTATGCAGCCACCTGTCTGTATATGTGATTTATAAGCCAAACAAATACCTCTGACTTAACCAAATGTGTACTCTCCCCCTACACATCTTGAAAGAGGTAATTTATTATTCTCTTCACCCTCAGTTGCAATGCATTTTTCTCCTTCTCGCCTCTGACTGGTGGCCATTAAAATTTTTCCCTGTGATTTTCTTTTTCTGATTGACTTCATGGTTAAAAAGTAATCTAATGTGTGCATCGATCCCAGGCCCAGAAACCCCAGCGCATCTATGGATATTATTTGCAGATACAAAGTCCATAGTGAGATATGGCGAGTGGGTGATGCATTCATAGCTGCCCATGCCAAAGGAAAACAGTTAGACTTGAGAACTCTCCTCAGAATTCAAGTAAACAGTGTTGGAAAGTACCTCCTGAATACGTGGTCCCAATTCAAACTTGAGTCATACTCTCAGGTTTTCCTCCCAGGATTTTTTTTTTTTTTTCTGTCAAACCGTTCCAAGAAGATATTAATCAGCACTGACTTCTTGCCTTGCAGGTTTTCAGCAGTATAGATCAGGTGACTCAGAATTCAGGAGAAGAGAAGGAAGATCCCGGAGACAAAACCAAAAGCACGACTTTGCCATCCACGGAAATGTTAAGCTGGAGTTCAGAGTATTCTGAAATGTATGTGAAATGCCTGTTAAGAAGTACGATATGCAGCAGCTACCAGAGCAGTGGTTCTTAAACGTGGGTGTGCATCCGGGTCACCTGGAGGGCCTGTACCAGCAGAGCGCGGGGCCCATTCCCTGAGTCTCTGACCCAGGAGATCTGGGATGCAGGCTAAGAAGGTGCATTTCTAACAGGTTCCCAGGAGATGCTGATGCTGCCAGTCTGGGTACCACACTTTAAGAATCACTGCCCTCAATGTGTCTTGGTTCGGCTCTCTCAGTTCCATTTTTACCTGGTTTCTTTCTTCCCAAATTCACCTTGAACACAGTTTCCTAGTATGTATAGATTAATGACTTTGTTTTTTTGTTTGTTTGTTTTTGTGGGTTTTTTAAAATATAAAAAATAATCTACATTTTCTTCCCACAGCTTTCACCCAAGCTGATCCAACCTTTAGTCTTTAAAGTAGGAAGGAGAGGAGCAAGTTTTTCCTCATTTTCTGCCATTATTCTAAACAGGAGTTTCTCTCCAAAAGAGATCTTAGGATTTTAAGTGAAGGCTAGATGAAAGGCTTTTAGAAATGTCATGAAGGAAGTGAAGTTACTGAGTTTGCTTTAAGCATAGAAGCCCTAAACCTATGTATTTCATTTAAAGGGGTTTATACAGCTGCAGTAAGTTAGCTCCAAAAGTGATTTTGCCGAAATATCTTTAACACTACAGATCAAAGAGAAATAAACAATAAAAAGCAGGTGACTTAGAAAGAGTTGAGCATAAGAAATTTCAAAACTCAAGATCCTATCTTAAGCTACTACTCCAAAAACTCCCCTTAGAGATCCCAGTAACTAGAGGAGCTTCTCCTTTATCTGTGTCTTGAGGAAGAGAAGACAATGCCTGAGATGTTTTTGGTTTTTATTAAGGCAACAGCTATCCACATCCAATTCTTCGGATACTGAAAGCAACAGACATAAACTTGGGTCTGGCCTGCTTCCCAAACTGGCTATTTCAGCAGAGGCAGAACAAGAAGAGGCTGCTCCCCACCCCAGAGAGCTGCATGAACAGCCAGAAAAGCCAGCCCTCCCTCCTGCGGAGGGTGGTCAGGAGGAGCCCGAGGTCACCACCCCCGCCAGCACCATCAGCAGCTCCACCCTGTCAGGTAAGCCCCTGAGCGTGGCGCCTGCCATCCAGGCATCACCCAGCACATTGAGAGGGGACTGCTGGTGCCCGGAGACCCAGCCAGGCAGTGATGATGGCGTTTTGTGCTACTCCACTCCCTCCGCGGCCCCACTTCTTAGGCTTGGGTGATGAGCTCCTCAGAACTGAGATCAGATGTCCCAGACCACTCCACAGTGTCTGGCCATACATCAGATCATTCTTGTTTCATCTGAAGCCTTCACTTCTGCAGCTGGTTTTCGATGGGTCCTTTGACGGCCATTAGGGAAGCACGTTCTCTGTCATGGGTGCAAAGGCATGTCTTGTGGCACTGCTTCTGGCTCAAAGTTTGTAAGCAAGTGTATCAGTCACATGGTCAAAATTACCCTCCATTGTGTCTTAAAGCATCACCCATAAGGTACAGTGTAAGCTAGTGTACCCTGTAGTGTTGGAGCAGGTGGTTATTTCTTTGAAGGAGTTGGTTTTTGTTAGGGACCATGCCGTACCCCATACCTGTAGCGTTTCCAAACTAGACCCTCATCAGTGCAGCAGGATGCTCATGCTGTGAGGTTCGCAGTGGCCTTCCATGCATCTAAGACGGAGAAGGGAGAGGGGAGTCAGAAATGCTAAACACCGCATCTTAGGTGCCTGTGCAACAACTCCACTGTACACAGGTTACCTTTGCAGCCTCTGGGTAACTGGCGCAGACTCTGCTGAGATATCTTTGGCTGTATGGGAGGCAGACCAGGGGCCTGGACTTTCCCTATGAGAGCATTGTATGATGTCACTTTTGTGTGAAGTAAGCCTTCCTGAGAACAAGAACAGTGTCTTCACAGGCTTAATGAATCATGAATACTTGCTGGTCCTTAATCATAGAGGGGTCCTCATTAGATGATCAAACTTGCACTTCCCCCAGAGCAAGTCCTGGAAGTGCATTTAAAATATTACTTGGTTTGTAAAAATTTCATGCACAGCATATCCTTCTGTAGAGCAATGTGTATTTATGCTCCTAAAAAACAAAACATGGATATGGCTTAAGGTTGCTGTAATAAATGTTTTCATTAAGCCACATCCAGCATGCTATATTGATAACCATGAATGAGTCCAAGATTTTTTGTGAACATGTCTTTAACTAACTGAATATTCATAGTGTAATTGTTTTGTTTTGTTTTGTTTTGAGTCATTTCAAGAAAACAAATTTTACAGGCTGGATTTATTTCAGCCTCACTGAGAAGTTTGGTTCTGTGGAGCTTCACATGGGCTTATCACTGATCGTGGGGAAAAATGATTTTGTGTTTTTTCCTTCTCTCTTTTCACCTCTATTCTGTTTCCACGTAGAATAATTCCACTTGTCTTAACTCTGTAGAGCCAAGAGAATAGCAATGAGGAAGTAGTGTGGTGGGGAGGGTATAGCTCAGTGGTAGAGCACATGCTTAGCATGCAGGAGGTCCTGGGATCAATCCCCAGTACCGCATTAAAAAATAGCAATAATAATGCGCTGTAATGGAAAACAACCTAAAATATATATATGTGTGTATATATACATATAACTGAGTTGCTTTGCTGTACACCTGGAACTAACATTGTAAATTGACTACACTTTGATAAAAAGTAAGAATTTTTTAATAACAGTAATAATAAATAAATAATAAATAAATAAAATAAACCTAATTAGGTCTCCCCTTCAAAAAATAAATGATAAATATTATATTTTTTTAAAAAGTAGTGGAGAAACAAGCTAGTATTCTAAGATTCCTAACCATTTTTAGTTCATCTTGGTAATCAAATCAAATGTAGATAAGTCACATATTTTATATTCCTAAGTTCTCATCTGTTTCTTAGTTTATTATTTACTCTGAATGTAGTTGCCTCCCTTTGGAATACAGTCTTAATGGAGTGAATTCTTTAGGCTCTCCCGGTCTCTTTAGCTTACTAACTACCAGAAATGTAGGAGGTGGAGGGAGGAGAATGGTGTCTAAGCGTTGGATTACTTTTATAATTTAAAAAATTATTTAAAAAAGCTCTCTATGCCCTGCCATGCATTTTGATTAATAGATTCAAACCACCTTTCTCTGTTTCTCCCCCGTACACACACTAAAAATAATCAAAGACCTTGGGGGCTGTTCACAATAGAGAGATGCGCTGATTTGCTCATAGCCAAGGGTAGTTAGGGAATCTGAAAACCGTGACTGTAGTAAAATTAAATTTGATTAGATTTGTTGATTTTTATATTGCTCCACCATCAAAAAGAAGGAACCCTTGACATTTACAGAACATTAAGGTGACATTATCCACCATTGGCAGAAAAGAAACACACGCTTGTATACAGTGCTATGAAATGAGATGGCGGGACGAGACGGAGGGGTGATGACAGAGAATGCTGTATGTTCACACTCTGGCATTTAGGGAAGTGCTGCTTTATACCTGTTTCTTTTTTCATGACTATGTTGTATTTGAAGCAGTGAGAAGTCAAAGTATCTCAGTTTTAGGTGTAGTGCTCTAATGCATCCAATAAATTATTTGTTGTAAAGAGATTCAGCTTTTCATTTTATACTTGTCAGTGAGCCCATCCAAACCAAATTAGAATGAGAAGGGAATGTGTAACTCACCTCAAAGTAAGCTTAAAGTTTTTCAGATGAGGTTTTCTTTTTTTTTTTCTTTTTTTTTTTCTTTTTTTTGGATTTGTGAAGCAGTTTTTGTCAAGACCTTCAGCAGTTGATTTCTTTATTTAGAGTGAATGGAATAGATACACTGTGAAGGGGGATTGAGTTTGGGATATAGAAGAGGAAAGATGGTTGCTATTTGTCTTAAGATTGTCTTCCTTTGTAGGTCAGGTGAGTGTCCCATGAAGTCTCTGAATCTTCTCTTGTACCTGCAGCACAGTGGGTGACCTTGAGCCGTGCTATTCCCACGCCCACTGTCCCAAGTCCTAGGCTTCCCTTAGCTTAGACCCCACGTTGGGGTCTGTGCCACTGCTGTAAACTAGGACCAAACTTCAGCTGTGCAGTCGAGTGATGTGTATATGGCAGTGTAACAGAAGTGTAAAATCTAATTAAGCCTCTTTCCTAGGCAAAGAATGTCACATGGTCAGCACTTTAAAATGTGCTGGCTGGTCTTTCAAAGGATCATTCATAATGGTATTGAATTCACTGGGTGGATTGTGTATCTTAACGTGATGATAGTGTTGATTTTTAAAGCAAAAAGGCTTATAATGTAGCATTTAGAAGGAAAAGGGAGATAAGCATTGTTTTTTCTGGACAAAGGTGTATTATCACTGGTTAAAAAAAAAGGAAAGGAAAAAAAAAACCTCAGAAAACTGATAGCTTGTGAGAGAAAGAATGGGAGAAACCAAAAGGGATGGTCTTTTGACTTTTCTCTGGGAAATTCTTCATGTCGCTTCTGCTCAGGAAGTTTCTTTACTCTTGGCATGTGCGATTACCAGACTGGTGTCAGTGATTTTCCTTTTCTGCACCCTTCTGCATGATTATATATTCTCTAACGTTTCTCTGCTGAAGGAAGTCCTAATTTTTTAACTTAAAAAAACCCTCCAGTTTATATTAAGGGTTAATAAAATTAAAAATAAAGAAGATGTGATGGCTGGCTTACAGAGGGTTGGATCTTCTCACTGACCCCAGAACTTCAGACCACATCAGCCTGTGGCACTGTCCAGTTAAAAGCCAAGAAGGTGTAGCAAGACATTGGGTAAGGTAGTGAGGCAACCCCTTTGTCTCGCCGTGAAATGTACAAGGAGCTTAGAGTGGAAGGAGGCATCGCGTGGGGGAAGTCAAAGGTGACACTTGAGCCCGTAAGTGACTTACGGAGCTTAGTGTGAAGTGTGCCCTAGAAAAATAGTAGGAGAAGACACAGACCTAAGTCCCCAGGAAGTGATTAAACGATGTCCACATAGCAAATGATGCTAATGATGATCATCAGTATCACAGGATAATTATAGTATACGGCGGGTGGTCGTGCAGTTCATAAGGTGATGTTTGGTTCATAGCCTTTCATGGTGGGGTCAGGGAAAAGAGTTGTCTCTACTAGGGTCATAAAATTCAGTTCTAAGAAGTAATTATTCTAGTTAAATGGAGTTGTTGGTGGAGAATTATCAGACTTGTGTACCAGGAGAGTGAAATTGGAATGGACAGCCTCTGTCGTCCTTCCTCCTCCACATCCCCTTTCTCAAACCCATCACGTGTTTTTCATGTTTGCCAGACACCGTGTGGACTCGCGAACCACATGGTTGTCTGTTTCCCAGTGTTTGTCCTTCCTTTTCTCTCTCTCTTCCCCTCTCCCTGCCTCTCCTGTCCCAAATTTTCCTGAACGTGTTTATCCCTTCTTCTTTGCACAGTTGGCAGTTTTTCAGAGCACTTGGATCAGATAAATGGACGAAGCGAGTGTGTGGACAGTACAGATAATTCCTCAAAGCCCTCCGGTGAACCCGCTTCTCACATGGCTCGGCCGCGATTAGAAAGCACAGAGAAAAGGAAAATCTCGGGGAAAGTCACAAAGTCCCTTTCTGCCAGTGCTCTGTCCCTCATGATCCCAGGAGGTAGAGAGACATCGACTCGCATGAAATTGTGTGATTTGTGCATGTGCTCACCCTGCCCCCGGTTTGGAATGCTGACTGAGATGCAGGGTTGCTTGAAGCAGTAGCGGGTGGTGTCCTGGCACAGCCCTCCTGAGTGTCTCCCTCCCGACCGCCCAGAAGGCACACATGGCTTATTCCTTCTCCTCTTTCTGCAGCAGGAGAGGAGGCAGGCTCCCTTCCCACAAAGGCTTATTTCTTTTATTTGTTTTCTTTCCTTTTCTTTTCTGCCTCCCTACCCCAAGTTAAGTGATAAATTTCCCTCCTCTGAATGATTTTTCCTCCTAACACCATACATGATTTATATCCTTTACAGAGCTGTTTACAGCATCTCTGTTGGAAAACTAAGTATAGTTTTTCTCATCTGGCTAATGAAGAAATAGACACAGAGAACGCAAGGTTTTCACTTCTGGGGCTGTAGAGTTACACACAGCACTGAAATGATACGTTTTGCCAGCCCTGTCTGTGGGGTTACGCTTCCTCCTACTGGTAGTCAGATCACTTCCTGCCTGGTGTTAAAAAATGAGGCTTAATTATGGTTTTGTTGAGTTGCAGGATTTTCCCACAACCTGGTTGTGCCCCTGCTAATCACTGAGTCTGTAGTGACTCCCCTGGCCCTGGCGGCTGGGACCTATCCCTCAAATGACAATGAGAGATTGGAAGTGGCGACAGAAGAATATTGCAGATTTGGAAGGAAACAGACCATGTATAAAAGGGATTGTTTACATTTTTAAAATTTTTCAAATTTGTGCAGAAAGAAATCGGGTGTACGAAAAGGCTCCCTTGCGGGTGGTGCTCACTGTAGCACATTGCTTTCTGGGAGCTGCCCACTTAGCACCATAAAGCAAACACCTGTCTCCGTAGTTTGAATGACTATTCATAACCAGAAGGCAGTGGCCCCAGTGCTGCTGCAGCAGGGAAGGTAAGTGGGGTGTGGTCGGCCCACTCTGAGCACTGGTGAGGATGCTCAGCCCTTGATGGGCACAGGGCAGTTCTTCAGTCTGGGGAGACGAGGGAAAACGGCCTGAGGTAAGGGTCAGGGGCCTGGCTTTTTAGCAGTTTGGATCTGTGTAACCACTCTGTCCTCTTGCTGTTTGCATGTCGTGAAAGTCCCTGCCCACCAGTGTGTGTCTGTTCACCTGGCCTTCTGATGAGACAGAAGGTAGCCAGCAAAAGAGCACCAAGGTGCCATGTGAAGTCAGAGAGTGAAGCACCTGGTCCGTTTCCCTAGTTGTTCTCCTCTGGACAGACACGAGAACTGGAGCCAACAGCAGTCTGGGTACACTGAGCTCCCTGTGCCCACCATGTTCCTCTCCACACCCTGGGAGTCTTCAGTAGGGCCACCCTTGGCCGCCTGGCCCTGACCAAGTTCTTGTTTAACTTGCAGCATCTTTTGTAGATTCTCTTTTTCTCAGACACACACAGACACACACACATAATTTCACTTGGCCAGTTAAGATCTGTTTAGATTCATATGGGTAGAAGAGTGATAAGAACTCAAAAACAAAAGCATGTTTGCTTATAAAACAAGGAAAACAGAGTAGAATTGGTGCTGAAGAGTATGAACTGAGTTTTTCTTAAAATTTCTCTATCCCCCCGCAGATCCTCTCAGAAACCTTGCTAGATGTACAGGTAATATAGGAAGAGAATCAGTTCCAGTCATAGTCGTGAGTAGTGATTCTTTTCTAGAGAAGCTGACGTGGCTGTGTTTTCTTGATGAAAGTTATTTCATCAGTGTTAGTTCAATAATATAAAAGGCAGAAGTAAACTGATGAACTGCTTTCCCAGCCATGTGTGTTTGAGAAGGACCACATTAAATGTGTTTAGGGCAAGATTTGTAGCCTGAGTGTCTTTTCCTGTCCATACCGCCTCCTCTGCGTGAGGCTGTACTTGAAATTCGTGCATCTATGATTTATTTCTTTAATTAAAAGAAAATGTATTTTAAAAAATCACAGCCAGTAGTGACACTTTGTATTGTTTCTTACTTAGTGTAAAGAACTAAGGAATTAAAACTTTAGATTATTACTTTAAAAGTTAGTTTAAAAAGAGACACTTCTGAAATTTCCTTGACAGGCTTGTGTTCTGAAATCCATGCTAGCTACCAATATACATCTTTCTATATTATTTCTTCTTTATTAGAAGCAAATGGATTTGTTTTGTGGTTGTGCTGCCAAGCTGGTCAGGGCTCCGTGGTTAAGGGCTGGCTGTACGGAGTGTGTGTGATCAGCTTTGATGACTGGCTTCTTTGTTGCAGACATGTTTGCTGTTTCTCCACTGGGGAGTCCAATGTCCCCCCATTCCCTGTCCTCGGACCCTTCTTCTTCACGGGATTCCTCTCCCAGCCGAGATTCCTCAGGAGCTTCTGCCAGTCCACATCAGCCCATTGTGATCCACAGTTCAGGGAAGAACTATGGTTTCACCATCCGAGCCATCCGGGTGTATGTGGGAGACAGTGACATCTACACAGTGCACCATATTGTTTGGGTAAGACCCATGGTCTCTCTGCCTTGTTAGTTTCATTCCCAGCCAAACCAGAGAATGAATACGTTAACGTAACTGAGGTGTAGTTAACAGCAAATTTTTTTTCTGTGAAGCTGGCATTTGGGACCTGTTGCCCTTTATCTATGTGGTGGAGGTGAATTTAGCAAAAATGAATTCTTTCTCATAATTCTGTTAGTCTTCATATATGATTATCCACTTTGCATACCAAGCTAGTAGAAATAGTCAAAGGTAGTCTTATTTCTATCCTTCTTTCATTCTTCTTTTCTTGAATTTTTTTCCCTTTCTTTAAAAAAAAAATATATATGTGTGTGTGTGTGTGTATGTATATATGTATACACACACACATATATACACACACATACATATACATATATACATTCTCAAATCATCTGAAATTTTTTAAGGGACCATAGGAATTATCCTATTTTAGAATGATGACAGAAAAGGAATAGTAACCATGTCTTACTGATTTCCTCTTAGGAGCTCAGGATCGTTTGCTGATTAACTCAGAATACTCTGCCACAAGAAACAGCAGGTGTTAGGATTTTCATTTGTTTGCTTACAAATATATCCTCCTTTTGAACTTTAGAACGTAGAAGAAGGAAGTCCAGCTTGCCAGGCGGGACTGAAGGCTGGGGATCTGATCACACACATCAATGGAGAACCAGTGCACGGACTTGTCCACACAGAAGTTATCGAGCTCCTGCTAAAGGTATTGTCTTTTTTGTGTCATGGCCATCCAGATGAAGCAGGTAGCCAGAAGGAACTAGCACTAAGAGTTCTTTACTCCAAGTCCTAGAGTCCTTCTGTACAGCAAATTCACACCCACCCAGTCTCATTCCTGAGAAAGGATTCAGTAGTCTCAGGTTTTATGTAAAGGCAAAAATAACATGAATTCTTTGGTTTTATAGCATGGAAAAACACATTTGGGTAGCTGCATAATCACTTCCTAATTTAATTTTACTTCTTACCCTAAATTACAAATAGTAAATGTTCTCATAGAAAACATCTGTTTGGAAAACATCTATCCTAAAGGCGATTTTCTTCAGCTACATTTCGTAGGTTTTATTCTATATAGCAGAAGACAAAGTGGTATTAAACTGTGAGGTAAGATCTGAAGGTTGCGTCTGAGAGCTGGATTTCCTTTGAAAGTTAGAGCTGTGAGTACATAACATACACTGTAAGTGATAGAAATAGATGGTCATGGAAGAAGGGGTTCTGGAAATCATTCGGCCTTTCCCCTCTTGTACAAATGAATTTGAACATAGACCAGTTTCTACATGGAGTGTAAGCTGACTCAAGACAGTGGAGTGAGACAATCACAAGAAGCATGAGCATGGTGGAGACTATCTCCAGTGACCCTCTCTGTTTGGTTGAGTTATTTGCTTTGCCACCTGCTGACTGCGGAATATATAAGTTATAGCTCCAAATATGGATCTGGTTAAAACAAAGACACATTTGAGTTTGATTTTAAGTTTTTTTCAAGAAAAGAAGACTATCTCTGATCAAAAATACAGTCTTTAATTGTAAGATTATTTTACAAGTCAGTGGATTTAAGGATGACCTCCTGCTGTGTGAGCACCAGGAGGGGCTTGAAGGGGGCAGGCCGTCAGAGAGATGTGAGCCATCACTCCAGATAATCTGCAGCCTGTGAGAGAGAAAACTTTAACAGATATGTCATTTGAACAGAGTACATTCAGACTGTTTCTAGAACACTTGCTCTGAGGCAGGTACCCTGGTAGATGTTGGTAACATGGGAGTCATAGTCAGGTCCTTGCCCTCGAGAAGGAGGGGGGCTGTAGGAGAGACATGCAAGCAGATAAAGTGCAGCTTGATGAGCCAGTGCTGGCGGCGCGGAGGGATGCCATCCTTTTGGGGAGAACATTCTGTGACTGGGGAGAGGCAGCACAGAGAAGTGACACTGAACTAGAACTTGAAAGAAAATTAGAAACTTGGAAAGTACTGCAGGGAGGTGATGACTTTTCCTCCTTCTCTCATCCCCCAGCCAACACAGGCATGTTCTTCAAAAGATTCAGGATCTGGTCTTGGTTCTGGAAGTAGTAATAGCGTGCACATTCAAAGGTCTGTTCTGAAGTGGCAGATTGGAGGAAAGTCATTGCCATTAGTCACTTCACAGCATTAATGAAATTTTGATCTTGGCCTCAGGCCCCATGGAAGCTGGGGCCTGGCTCTGCTGTCATGCTTACCTATAGCTGGTTCCCCTAATTCTAGTCAACCTTCACTTGAATGCATACAATTCATCATTGGAGGAATAGGACTGAACATTGAGAGAATTTTTCAGGGCCATAGGCAGTGTTGGAAATCAGACACAGTGAACGCCTGGCAAATCTGACCTGCAGGAGGGACGTGGAGTTACTATTAAAGCTTCCCATGCCATCCCAGCATTCACCCCGTGCCTCATACGTGGGTGGGTGCTCAGTAAATGTATGTGGAATTGGGGTGAACCAGGGGTTCTCCTTTGCTTGCTGTCCAAAAGTTACCATGGGAGGAGCCAAGCACATACGATTACTTGTGTTGTGTCTTGATTCATGTCTTAATGTATATGCCGTTTGGTTTGGGACTGAAGCCTTAAGGTGGCTGGAGTTGCTCTTCTGGTACCACAAGTCAGACCTGAGTTTTTTAATTTCATTCACCATCTCTTCTGGAAAATGTTCTTTGTCCAACTGGCATGGAACAACTCTGTTGTAGTAAGTGTCTAAGAAATTGAAGGCAGAGCAGGACTGTCGACTTGGAGATCCCTTGGCTGTGAGAGTCACCTGAAATGACCTCAGACTCCCCGAGACAAAATTCAAGAAAGAGACCAAAGGTTTATGAGTCTGACCAGCCGCATCTCTCATAGTACCTGAGCCTGCGGTCCAGGGGTGCCCCACTTCTGCTCCACATCGACCCTTTGTGAGTAAGGGCCCAGGCCAGTTGTTCGGGGTTTTTCCCCTCTGTCTACTGTATCCAATATATAAGACTTTCCAGTGGATTCAGGGCCACAAAAGTAGGCAGACAGGTGCTTCTATCTAAACTGCTCCCTGAGCTTTTCCATTAGTTCACCCTTTGTTTAGATAGTAAATCTATGTTTTGTAAGTGAGCTTCTTTTAGTTGTTATTCATCTTAGAGTCTCGGCATCAGCAAATGGATTTTAAGTGGTAACATATTCGGCCTCCTACGTTCTTTATAGCAGTGTTATGCTATACCCATCTTAGCTCCTGATAATATCTTTATATTATTTCTTACATCTGCTCATAAAATCAGAAGAAGAAATAATAAACTGAAACCTACATGTATCTTGAGAAAATATGCATTTGTTTATTTTGCTGAGACCTTTGGTCACTTTTGTAATTTATTTTATTAAGTATTTTAATATGATGCTGGACTTTAAAATCTCTCTTCCTGCTTCTATGAAATTTGAATGTCCAGTTCTCCTAAAGGTCTCTGGGTAGAACCAGTTGATCCCATTTATAACACTTTGTCCTCGTCTGGTTCCCAAGTGCCTTCATTTCTGGGTCGGCCTGATGTGTGTCTCTTCTGAAGCGGCCCGGACATGCGTAACAGAGAGCCTTTAGCTCCCTTTCGAAGCCGTGGCGTGCTGTGTCTCAGACTCAAGTAGAGGTTCACCAGGAAAGCACTCGAGAGGAGTAACCAGTGTAATGAGACAAAAAGGATACAAGGGATTTAATTATCTTTCCAGTGAACTGTGTAATCATGCAGCTTTCTTCTAAATTTAAGTAGCGATTCTTGGACAAAGCGTGAAGTAACTGGGACCAACACTGGGCTCTGATGTGCCGTCCCTGGCAGGACATCAAGGTAGTAGCCATATTTTGGTATTCTTGGATGCTGTTTACGGGTAGTTTATACTTGCAGACCACTTCACAGAATCTCACGGAGCCCATTATGTAGGGCTGTATGTGTATTTCAAGTAGCTTTCTAAAAGAACTTTATGAAAGCACTGAAATCTTTGTCCAGTCACAATAGTGGATGCTGGAGGCCACGCTGACCCAGTCATATCCCCTGCTCACAGGATTACCTGTCCAACTTGGCTGCTCTAATCAGTAATTGGGAGTAATAGGTAATTGGGAGCACTTTACATGAGTAAACTCAGGTAGTCCTCATATGCCATGCTGAGGTGCTATAAATATAAATGTGCCCATTTTAGATGAAGAAATGAAAGCAGGGAGCAATTAGCAGAGCAGCCCAAGGGTGTCTGCTAGGAGGAGCAGAAGAGGATTCCCTCCCAGCATTGCAGCCCGAGCCTGTGCTTCCAGCCAGCACAGCACAGTGCTCTATGCATGGAGTTCTCCGATTGCCAAGAACTTACAACCCAGTGTTCAGGGGGAAACGGTGGCAATACTCAGCTATCAAAGTGTAAATGAAAGGAGTAGGCTGAAAATATGGCCCAAGTTCGGAAAGATAGAGAGCTGTCCACCAGGGTGGACAGGGATCAAGACTTGGGGGGTTTCTGTGCAGGACTGTGAAGGATGGGTGGATGTGGAATGTGTGGAAATGGGGTGCAGGATGGTCTAGGCAAAACAAGGAAGATGCCTAAAAGCACAAGGGCAGGAAGCTCAGAGTGCTTGAGGCACATGAGTAAACCAGTAGCTGGAGCCTGAATTCATAGCATATGGGTTGAAGTGTGCTGGATAGCTGGGGCTGGGCCACGGAGGTGTGAGTCAGGGCATGGTCTTGAAGGGTGCTGGTCCATCACGTGCATTTTGCAGAGAAAGAATCTCAGTGAGATACCCAAGGCCAACTGATAAACCAACACGGAGTCAGACTGAGAGAAGAGACTGTATAGCCTGACTTCACTTTTTGTATTCAGTTCAGCCAGCTTAAAATAATTTCCCTCCCGCTGTACACTAATCACACAAGTAGTTTAAAGGAATACTTAACTAACTGAACATTTAATAGTCCACTGGCCTGGTTTTGCTGTTGTTATTTTTTAAAACAATACCACAGAATATCTCCGATAAGAGCTTGCACCTTCTCCAAAACAATTTGTTGAGGTAAATGAGCCAGGAAAACATGTTGCTCCCTGCTCTGGCAGCACTTGCTATAGCCAATGGATCCACAAGGTGTCAGGCTTCACAATTCTCACCTGTGCTCTGTGAAATTATTTTTCCAATCTTAACCATTTTCGTAATCAACAATGTTTCCAACCAAGTATTTGCACTCTGCATTTTTTGTGTCTGTCTTTCTCCTTGGGGAAGTTATCTCTTGGTATATTTCCGTAAGTCAAGGGAACTGTCCTCTGGTACAGCCATATAAAGAAACAAGAGAAAAGCATGTTTGATTTTTATAGTGGAAAGAGACATTTGTACAGGGCTCAATGTTGGGCTCTGATTCAGCAAACCCTGGTCATAAATATTTTCTGATGAGAAATGTTCAGCATTTATATTATGTTTATGTCATATAATGTTTGATATTTTATATATTTTAAGTTTCTTCTTGACAGTGTGATCATTCCTTGTATCAGTACAGCACCTGGTTCCGCCCCCCACCCTCCCACCGCCACTCATTAAGCTGTGCCTTCTGCTGGGAACAAGGGAGGTGGAAGGGGTGGGGGGTGAGAACGTGCCCAGCCCGTAAGGAGTGGGCAGGGGGTGAGGGGCAGGAGAGCCAGGTTTGGGCTCTTCCTCTGGCCTCTGTGACTTGGGAAAGAAGACCCTGTTTCTCTGAATCTGTTTTCCTTCTGTACAATGGAAGTATAATAATCCCTTCCCGAAAGGGTTTTTTTTTTGTTTTTTTGTTTTTTTTGTTTTTTTTTTTTTTTACAGCCCTTATGACTTGGTTGTGAAAATAAAGAGAATATATATGGAAAGTGCTTGAATAGTCACAATGTGTTTTAAAATGCTCAGTGGCATTGGTAGCCCCTTGTCAACAGGAATATGAAAGTCAGTGCTGTGGTGTGAGTGGGTTCCGGCTCCAGGGACTCACGTGCCACAGCAGCCCCAGGGGTCGTTGCAGCTCTGTGTCACTCGTATGTGATGTAGAAAAGGACGGAAGGGGCTTCAGTGAGGACAAACTCCTGCCATGTTTGTTGCCTTTTTCCATCTCCTAAGGCAGATAGGGAAAATTTTAGCCCAGCCTCACTCAGTTTGTGAAGAGAAAACCCCATTCCAAACAACCTTCATTAGTAGGCCTTTCCTAGGAATACACTGAATTTTTAGTTTAAAGAATAAGTAGAATGTCCATCTCTATTATCAGATAAAGATTTATTTTTAAAGTTTTGGCATTTGCTTGTAAAACATGTAATTTATTCTTTCATAATAAAAACATTTTTTCCCTTGTTTAAGTTCAAATCCCATTTCCCTAAAATATTTTTCTACAATTATGACATTAAGTATGGGATTATATGTTCTTAAATATATAAAGAACTCCAAAATTAATAGTACTAAGACCTTTGATACTAAATTGGATGTAAGACATGAACATATCATTCCCTGAAGAAATACAAATGGTACAAAATAAATGAGACAGCATTCAGCTTGGTTAATAGTCAAAGAACAAAGATTAAAACTTGATGTAACTTTTTCCTATAAAATCACTCATTTGTTTAATGTTAGTATTCAGTTCTGAGGGGGAGGGTACAGCTCAGTGGTAGAGCACATGCTTAGCATGCATGAAGTCCTGGGTTCAATCCCCAGTACCTCCATTAAATAAATAAATAAATAAATAAATAAATAAATAAATAAATAAATAAATAAATGCCTAATTACCCCACTACCACCACCAAATTCAGTTCTGACAACCCCACCACCACCACCAAATTCAGTTCTGACAAGTCTGTGGTAAGAGAGGTATTCATGTGCTGCTGGCAAGAATAAAAATCGACATAAACTTTCTGGAAATTAGTGTATCATTATGTACCAGGAGTCTTTTAAAAGTTCAGATAGACTCTTTGATGCAGTATATTGAGTCTAATTGGATAATCTAAGGAAAATGTCAGGTTAGAATGATGACTTACAGATAAAGACATTTATTTCAACTCTTATAATAATTGAAAAGCAGAAAACAATAGCAGTAGGGAAATAGTTAAATTTTGATTCCCCCATCTCATGGAATATTGCTATATAACCAATAAAAATTATGTTCTTAAGGAATATTCAGTGATGAAGGAGACATTTTACAGAGTTATGAAATGTGAAGTAAAAAAAAAAACCAACATAAAACTAAACATTAGATTAGTTTAATTAAGATTAAAGTTATTTATAAAGTATGTATAGATGCATAATTTATACATGCCTGTTAAAAAAACAGCAGGAAATATACTAAAATATAACCAATGTTAGCTGGGTGATAGGCTTCTCAATGATTTTTTTCTGTATATGCTTGACTATTTTTTCTTATAATGACCTGTATTACTTCCCAAATCGGGTGGGGAGGTGGATGTTGATGTTGAAACAATCTCTGTTTTTTTCAGTTCCCGGCCTCCACCATACTCGATCCCCCAACTCTTAGCGCCACTTAGAGCCAAGTTGCTAGGCATCTGCCGGGCATAGGCCGTTTAAAAGGCCCTTCTCCTTATATTTCTTGTTTTTTCTGGGTAATCAGGGCCATCTGTGACTTTGAAAGGATGTGTTTCTCCCTGGTTATTAAGAAATTCAAAAAGAGGTCATTGATATGGGAGTGAAGGGGATGGGTGCTGTCTGGGATGGGTTCCGCCCACCTGCCCAGGGCATCCCTCAGCCTGGCCTGTGACTGCTGTCAAATCCATCCCTGGGACCTGCCCAGCAAGCTTCTGTCCCAGGACCAAGTGGAAGGACACAGAATCCCGCCAGGAATGACCTCACCCTGCCTGACCTGGCGAGAGAGAGGCTATTGCTGGCATAAACTTTCCAGCTGTGCATGCTGACAGGTTTTCCGGTGGTAGAAAAGGAATCTTTAAAAATAATTAAAAATAAAAGTCTCATTCAGTCTTGCTGCTCTATGACTTCTAGGTCAAAGGAAAAACACAAAAAGGAGAGAAAAGAAAAATAAATCAACCAAGAGCAGACAGCCCCTGGGCATGTTTATACTTAATACACATGGATGAAGATGACAGTTATAGAGCCCCTCCCCTGTGTCACCCTTGGTGCTAAAGGCTTTACAAACTCCATCCCCTTAATCCTCAGAGGAGCCCCACGAGATGGCGGGACTCTATTGTTAGATGGTACCGGCAAGTGCTCAGGTCACAGGCTGGGATGTACAGGCAGCTCTGTGGAGTCCAGAGCCCCCCTCCTGAGGAAACCTCACAGTTTCCTCCCACCCAGTTTGTGCTCCATCATACTTGACTGCTTGAAGGGTCACTGACAAACAGAAAGCCTTTTAAGTATATCTGTCCTTACAGATCTTTGTCTTTGGATCTCCTATCTCTGTTCTGGTCTTGTGTCATCACAGCATTTCCCTTTTTTTTTTTTAATAGAGTGGAAATAAGGTGTCAATCACAACCACTCCATTTGAAAATACATCAATCAAAACAGGACCAGCCAGGAGAAACAGCTACAAGAGCCGGATGGTGAGGCGGAGTAAGAAATCTAAGAAGAAGGAAAGTCTAGAAAGGTGCGTTGGAGCAGTCCTCTTCCTGGGCTTGGTTGTGTCCCACACTGAAGGCGGGTTACTCCTTACCTAATTTAAACTCTTTCATATAAGAAGGGTCCTTTTCTCTCTGAGAAATGTTATGCTGTGGTTCACATCTATTCATTCATCAGCATTTCTATTAATTCCTAACAGCATTATTTTTCATAGTGAAAAGATTCACATAGTTACACTGTAGATGGCTTTATTCTCTCACGTGTGAGAGCCATGAAAAGCCCTTTGCTGTTTCTCAGTCTCTAGACTTCAGTTGAGTTGGATTTGAGGAACTGAAACTTCAGGCAGTTTTTAGCATTACATCTACCTTTAATAATGTCCTTTACATAATTTGACAACAAACAGTTGCTATTTTTTAATGCCAGATATTCCAAGATAACTGATCTTTAAAGCATCCAAATAAGCCTAGAAATAAAAAGGCTTTGTTTTACTGACTGAAAGCCTAACTGGGTTACACATTTGCAGTCCAGGAGGCACTTTGTGTGCCATTTTGTGCTCTGCAGACACCATGGATGATGTGTGTATGTGTTTCTGGTGGGGACATTTCTCGCCAGGCAACTGTCTGGATGTGCTCCCTGCTTGATGCCACAGTGTCACTCCTTTACCTGCTTGGATCTGGTGCGTCAGATCAGATTATGAGGATTTTTAAAATTTAATTTAATTTAATTGTTTAATGGAGGTACTGGGGATTGAACCCAGGACTTCATGCATGCTAAGCATGCACTCTACTGCTGGGCTATACCTGCCCCTAGGTTGTGAGGAATTTTGATGATAGAAAAGAAAAGTAAGCAAATAAAAAAGGAATGACTATTAACTCCAGGAAAGACAGAGTTGTACAAGAAAGAAAAATAGAATCATATCTTACATGGCCCAGCTCTGAACAGTATTTATCATGTAAAATAAAGAAAACACCAGCCTTTTTTTTCAAACCAAAAATTTTGGTTTAGCTCTACTGGGAAGAATAGAAACAGGGAAGTATTTTGGGTCAGAAGGTGGAAGGAGTTGTATGAGAACTTAATTCTCATTTTCTGTGGTAGGAAATCAACAGATCATTTCTAAAATTGAAAAACTGAAAAAACAGCATAAGCATATTACTTAACAATTTGCAGACAAATGGGAAAACCAGCAGCTAGAAGAGTAGAAAGTGGTTTCTCTGGGGATTGAGCAAAAGACAGAGCAGAGAGTTGTTATTTTTCATTATAAGTTCATCAACGTATTTGACTTTTTAACTCAAGTGCATTTATTATTTTGATTAAACTACACACACACACACACATTCTGAGATCTCTTTTTTCTTTTTTCTTTTTTAAGGTGAGCTTTAAGATTTGATTGTGCTTTAAGTCACATAGAACACACTGTTTTCAAGGAGTAGCAGGTTGTAACCTTAGTGCCTAAGCGCTGGGGTGAACCAGGCTTGCGCGGTGGCAGAGGAACCCTGTACAGCTGTCTGCACTTGGAGCCATCTGAAGCCGTGCTTTTTACTTCAAGATGTGCTTGTTGGGCACTGACTACACATTTGCTTCTGCTACAGCCTGGTGTCTGCCTCCCTGCTGATAGGATAAGCTTCAGTTCCCCTTTCTCGGCTCTTTTATGTAAAAGTACAGCCTCCACTATCCTCAGGAATAGTCGGGAGCTCACAATGAAATAAGCACAGCAGACAGCCCCTCAGAGATAAAACCTCGACCCAGTGTATCACCACTAAAGAAGTTTACATCCAAGATGATGGTTTTTCTTCCCGGGATTTACTTTGTATTATCTCTTAATTAAATGGTGTCAGGGTGTTTGGGGGTATGTACTTGGAAGCTTTCAGGCCAAAAACAATCTCCTCGTAAACCTGACAAACAAATGAATGTGTATTTATTAAATACCTTTTTCTATTTTCCCAGCTCCTCTTAAAGGGTTTGAAATTCAGAGAAGAAAGAAGGGAGCTTTCATTGCGTAGTATTAAAGACTCTTTCGGTCTAAGTCATAGAAATTTTTTAATCTGAAAGTGGGTCCCCAGTTTTTAATAGGATCTACCACTGTATCTGTGTCTCTGGCCCAGAGGTGTGTCCGGAATGCACTGGTATTTTGGGGAGGCAGGAGTGGTTTTGAATATAGAATCTGATCTGTTTTCTCCTATTTTCACCCTAGGAGGAGATCCCTTTTCAAAAAACTAGCCAAGCAGCCTTCTCCTTTACTCCACACCAGCCGAAGCTTCTCCTGCTTGAACCGATCGCTGTCATCAGGGGAGAGCCTCCCAGGGTCCCCCACTCACAGCTTGTCTCCCCGATCCCCTACGCCCAGCTATCGCTCCACCCCTGACTTCCCATCCGGTGAGTGAGGCGTCTCGCCTCCACAGCAAGGGAGAGTTGAGGGGTCTCCATCGAAGAGCCTGGAAGACAGGCTTCTTCCAGCTTAAGGAAAGAGGGGGTGAGGATGTCATTGAGAGAGAACAGGATTTACAGGAAGGGCAGAAGATACGATGATTTGGACCATTAAATAAGACAGGAAGTATCCAGTTAACCCTGGATGTGGGAGGGTTTAATCTGAAAAGCATTTATTCATTAGAGTTAGATGCTGAGACAGTTTGCTGACCTGTCCCTGACCTTCCCTAAAACACCCTGGTCTGAGAGCATGGAAAGGTGGGCATCACTCACAGCATTCTGTTTTCCCCCCACAGGTACTAACTCCTCCCAGAGCAGCTCCCCAAGCTCTAGTGCCCCCAACTCCCCAGCGGGGTCAGGGCACATCCGGCCCAGCACGCTCCATGGTCTGGCCCCCAAACTCAGTGGGCAGCGGTACCGGTCCGGAAGGCGGAAGTCGGCAGGTAGCATCCCGCTCTCCCCGCTGGCCCGGACACCCTCGCCCACGCCACAGCCCACCTCCCCTCAGCGGTCACCATCCCCTCTGTTGGGACACTCACTTGGCAACACCAAGATTGCCCAAGCCTTTCCCAGCAAAATGCACTCCCCTCCGACCATTGTCAGACACATCGTGCGGCCCAAGAGTGCAGAGCCCCCGCGGTCCCCCCTGCTCAAGCGCGTGCAGTCGGAGGAGAAGCTCTCCCCCTCCTACGGCAGTGACAAGAAGCACCTGTGCTCCCGCAAGCACAGCCTGGAGGTCACCCAGGAGGAGGTGCAGCGGGAGCAGTCCCAGCGGGAGGTGACCTTGCAGAGCCTGGAGGAGAATGTGTGTGACACACCTGCCCTCAGCCGGGCCAGGCCCGTGGAGCAAGGCTGCCTGAAACGCCCTGTGTCCCGGAAGCTGGGCCGCCAGGAGTCTGTGGATGAGCTGGACCGAGAGAAGCTGAAGGCCAAGGTGGTGGTGAAGAAACCCGACGGGCTCCCAGAGAAACAGGAGCCCCACCCAAAACCCCACGGACTTGGCAGTGATTTGGAAAATCTTCCCACTTTTAGACTGGAAGAGAGAGAGAAGAAAATCTACCCGAAGGCTTCAGAAAGGTCAAGTCACTTTGATAACAAAGCAGGCATGCAGGAGGCCCAGGCACCGGGCAGCCTGCTGAAAGATGCTCTCCATAAGCAGGCCAGTGCGCGGGCCAGTGAGAGGGTCTCCTTGGAGGGGGCGGCAGCACCCAGGGACCACAGCCAGGGCACCTGTGACCTCAAACGAGCCTCGGCTCACAGCACCCTCCAAGACGGTCTCTGTCACTCCACTAACAGGTCCACCTCCGGGAAGGGTGACAACTCAGAGAAGGACCCCCAGGCCAAGGAGGGCCTCCGGGGTGAGAAGTTAGACAGCAAGCTCGCCAACATCGATTACCTCCGAAAGAAAGTGTCACTTGAAGACAGAGATGACAGCCTTGGCCCTGTGCTCAAGCCCAAACTGACCCCCAGCACCCACGAATGCTTGCCAGGGAGCCCGGGCCGGCCGGCAGGAGGGCAGCAGGAGGCCCCGGCAGCCTCCGAGAGCCGTGCGCCGTTCATCAGCAGTGCCCACACGGCTCAGATCAGCGCCATCTCCTTTGTCCCTCTCAAGGCCCTAGCTGGCCGGGTGGACAGTGGAGTGGAGAAGCCGGGCTTGATTGCTCCTGAGTCACCTGTCCGGAAAAGCCCCTCCGAGTATAAGCTGGAAGGGAGGTCTGTGTCGTGTTTGAAGCCAATTGAGGGCACTTTGGACATTGCTCTCCTGTCTGGACCGCAGGCCTCCAAGACGGAGCTGCCTTCCCCAGAGCCGGCACAGAGCCCCAGCCCGTGCAGTGACCTGGGGCCCCCTGTGCTGCTGGCTCCCCCCAGCAGCGGGGGGAGGAAGGGTGAGACTGTAGGTCAGAGGGAGTCCTCCCCTGCTGGCTTCAAGGTGAGCAAATCTTACCTGCTCGAGCCCCGGTTCCTGCCCACCAGCCGGGGTCTGCAGAGTTCACCCACAGCTCCCCTGCCTGACCCAGAGCTGAAGCTGGACAGGAAGGCTTCCCACACAGCCAGGACCCCGGCGATTGTCATGGAAAGTGATCCCCAGCGGAGAGAGGGCAGCCTCAGTCAACACCAAGACCACAGCAGTCCTGATGTTAAGCTCCTTCCCTTCCTGGGGCAGAACCTCCATGGCGCTGAGCTATCTAGATTGCACAGCACTCTCCTACCCGAAGGAGCCCCCTCCAGGGAGAAGCATAGTGGGAGGGAGTCATCCGAGAAGGGCCCTTCCTCAGCCAGAAGTGAGCGGTCGGCTGCAAGGGCTGATGTCCGCAGAGACCCCTCCAAGGAGCTGTGTCTGCCAGACGCTGCTAAAACCATTGACAACTCCAAAACCCTCCCGGCTGTGGAGAGGACCTGCCCAGATGTCTACACCCAGATCCAGGCCATGGAGAAAGCATGCGGGCCTTGTGGGAAAGCAAACCCCAAAGATGGCCGAGATGAGGTGAGGCTGTTGGCCAGAGAGGACTCCTCTTTGTACTTGGCAGGGACTCCTTGTGAGAGGGAGCTGGGCAAGGGAAGGAGTGGCCTGGAGCCCAAGCCGGAAGCCACTCCTGCCCGGTGGTCCCTGGAGCCACCCAGGACAGAGAGTGCGAAGAATGCAAAGCTCTCTGGTTTCCCAGCTTTGCAGAAAGACAGTCCCAGGGAACCAGAAAAGAAAGAGCAGCCCTTACAGAAGCACCTCAACAGTAGCCCTCAGCAATCCCCCACCACCAAAGAGCTGCCTGGCCTGGCTGCTCGGCAGCATTGCAGTTCAGCAAGCCACCCTGCAAGCAGAGAGCTGGGGAGCAAGCCCTGTGCTGCAGACCCCAGCCTGGGCTTCCAGGACCCTCCCAAGCCCACTGCTGCCATGCACAGTGAAAGCAGCAGCCATAAGCCCAGGCCTGGCCCAGACCCAGGCCCTCCAAAGTCCAAGCACCCAGACAGGCCACTCTCCTCCCAGAAGCCAAGTGTTGGGGCTGCAGTGGGCAAAGACCCTGGTGCCCAGGCCCCCAGTGGCCCTGGCCGAGAGGGGAAGGGCAGCATTAAGAGTGTGTTGGAGGTGTTCACAGGCCCCCAGGCCACAGCTAGCAGTGTGACTGGCCAGGGAGGAAGTGGACCCTCAGTCCCCCTGCACACAGAAGGGGGTCCTCTAGACACCAAGCTGAGACCCACCAGTGGTGGGCATCCCCCAGAGATGCTGCAGAAGCCTGAGCATCTGCCTCGGCAGGGACACTCAGGGGCCAGTGAGTCGGTGGACCAGAAACTTCCCACTGTCGGGGAAAAGCAAAACCCATCTCCAAAGCCCCAAAAACCATCCACTGTGAAAGACTGCACCCCTCTGTGCAAACAGACAGACAGGAGCCCGAGTCTGCTGGCCTCCAGCACAGATGGGAAGTCTGAAGGCAAGAAATGCACCGAAGCACTTTACGCCCCAGCGGATGTCGGGAAGCTGGAGACCAGCCTTGCCCCGGCGGACATCGGGAAGCTGGAGACCAGCCTTGCCCCGGCGGACATCGGGAAGCTGGAGACCAGCCTTGCCCCGGCGCCCAGTGAGGCCAAGTCCAAGGGCGCGGAGAGGCCAGCAGCGGCCGCGGAGAGGCCAGCAGCGGCCGCGGGGAAGAGCTGTCCAGAGGCCAAGGGGAAAGGGCCCAGTCCCCAGAAGCCGCTGACTGAGGCGGGCAAGCCCAGTGGCATGAAACGGTCGCCCTCAGCCATGGGGCAGAGCTCTTTCCACTGTGCTGCCCTCCCAGAGAAGTCTTTGAGCTACTCTTCCAGCTTTCCTGAGGCCAGACTGGGGATTCGAGAAGCTTCTCCAACCTGCGGCGATAACTCCTCTGCCCAGGCTGGCGGGGCTGCGGCTGAGCCCCCAGGCTCCAGCAGCAGGGACCATAGGAAGTCACTGCCTGCGGGAGACGGCAGAACCCAGATGACAAAGAGCGACTCCCTGCCATCCTTCCACAGCTCAGTCATCACTCTGGAGTCGCATCACCCCAACCCAGGCGTGGTGGGGGCCGCTGGCCACCGGGACAGGGCCCTCTCAGGAGCAGCCCCCTCAGGAGAAACCAAAGGGAAAGAGCCAGCCCCCACCCAGCCTCCTCAGACTAGGAAACAGAATGTGGGCAGAGAGGTGACTAAGTCGTCCCCAGCTCCAAACACTGAGCATCCCATCGCCCTTACATCTGAGAAGGACTCGGGGCTGCGGCAGAGACGGGGAAAAGAGAGTTTGCGAGGCAGCCCTCACAAAAAAGCCTGGTGATGGAGCAGGTCCGGGGCGAGACTGGGAGACCCAGTCTGCGCCTGCGTTTGTAACTGCATCTTGTTAACCTTGGAAACCAGCACTGCGTGGGAACGCCCCCCAGGCAGAGCCCGGAGCCTCCTTGAAGAACGTGGGAGAGAAGGGATGGAGAGAAAGAGGGGACCTTCTTCCAAATGCCTTCCCAATTGTAACCGGTAAACTGTTACCAGATAGTGTTTGTACGAGAAAAAAAAAAAAAAACACAAAACCTAAACAGCAACAACAATCTTTACAGTTGAGGTTGAGGGTTGTTGAGGGAAAAGATTTTCTCTGTAAATATCTAGCAGTGTGTTTGGTTTGGGATGTAGAGCCAATTCCTTGCTGCTGATGGCGTCGTTTACTGCAGATTTTTTTTTTTTAATAAGATTCTTGCTTTACCATTGATCATAATGCAGGAATGAAGTAAAATGGTTGAAACTGGGTGTGTGTAAAAGTATAGATACACCCATATTTGTGTATATACACATCCACCCACATGTTTTGGTCTGTGGTTGAAAGGAATATTTCAAGGCTACCTTTTTCTAAGTTGAAACATTCTAACTAGAGTTGATGATTAAAGAAAGCCCGAAATACACTAGATTGTGAGTTTTTAATGTGTATTTTTAACCAGAGATTTTGATAGTACTGTGTCTGGCTACCTATATTTCCAGATCTAAAGCAAGAACTACTTGAATGGCTGCATTTGGAATCCTCCTCCATCAGGAATGGCCAGAGCAGATGGAGCTAGCCATGTTCATTTCACAGTCATCCTCATGGCCATTTTGATCCTGGGTCCAACTGTCTGAAAGGCCAGTGGTCCTTGTCTGTGGGTGTGTATGTCAGGTCTTCACTGTAGGTAGAGCAGGGGCTATAAACACGTGTCGACTTTATTTCCATTCTCTTGCTTTTCCCTTCTTTTCATGCTCTTAAACTCAGGCCTTTATGCTACGAGTCCCTAGTCCAAGAAGCACACATTTTGTAGTAGTTCTGCACCAGCCCTGCTCTTGAACAAAGAGGAAAGTTACTGGCCGCACACAAATCTGCTAGCACTTAGGTTGAATAATAAGTATCAAGGCATTGGAAGAGGTTTTAAATTTGCTTTTTTGAGGACAAGTTGGGGGGGGTGTGGATTTTGACATCATAGCGTATATACTAAGGAATAATCAGGACATCAGATACATTTTAATACATAGCTGGGGCCTTACGTTGTAGATGAAGCTTGCTGTTTTTAGCAAGTTCCTGGGTTTCACATTCATTTCTGTGCATCAGGTAGCTCCATACATTTCATAACATGGTCTCTTTATTTGTATGCAAAAAAATACTGTATTAACAAAGAGCAGCATTTTTGTAACAAAAAAAGATTTGTTGGAGCTATTTGGTGCTTGAATGTGCCTGTCCTTTTTACTTTTGCTAAGCCTTATTTAAATTTTGTATACCATGGACTGTAGAATTTGTCCAGTCATTTTAGTGCTGAGGGGGTCTTTTTGTTTGTTTTTTTTCGTTGTCGCAGTTTTCCTGGTGACTTGTTTTGTATTGTAAGACGGCACTTGCTGACATAAATACTAAGGCACTAAGAGAAAATACACACAGAGAAGTATTTCTAAGATGCTTGGGATCCACAGCAGGATTTTTTCGTTTTGTAAGAGGAAAAAAAAATTACCAATAAATATAATCCAGCACCCAGCCCCCCTCGGGGATGTCTTAGTATCTTCAGGCTATAAAATTGTTCATCTAGCACAGCATCATCTTACAGCCCTGTGGATTGTAAATCGTTTAGCGAGGCTGTAAACTCCACTCCGAAAACAAAGACATAACTTAACCGACTGCTTAGTTGTTCTTCATTGTAAAATGAGTAGGCGATGGCAAGAAAAAGACAAAGTTTCCTCCTTGCCCCTCATTTTTTTTCCCATGTGGTTTTAGCCATTCCCCATCACTGTGCTGTGAATTGTAGAAGAAACAAAGATTTTGAAAGAACTTAAATGGGTTTTACAAATGGTCTCAACATTTATAATTCATACCTGTGTTTGGCAGTTGTCATAACCTAATCCTTCTGCACTCAGACATCTAGACAGGTCTGTCGGGGAGGTCGTTCATGGTTTACAGCCTTTGCTTTTTAACTGTCCAGTTTCCTTTAAAGCACAACTTAGCTGCTTGTTTACAAATGATATTTTTATGTATATTTGTATAGTGTATCACCGTTTTTGCCAAATATGTTTTTGCATTTTGGATGGCTACAGAGTACCTAAGGTTGCATTCACGTAGTACCTGTTTGTTGTAAACCTCTCCACTCAGCTGGTAGAAGTTCTCCTGTGTTCTCTTTAGTCAGTCTCCTGTGATTGTTAAGACGTGCTCCTCAGTAGTACTCCCAGCTGTAGATTTACCAGCTTAAAAGTTTGTTAGGATCTGTGCAATAAAGTGTTTGCAGTCTTATTTTCTCTAAGAAATTCCCTATGGATGTCATAATTGTTGTATATTGGACAAATATTTATACTTATGCAGTTGCATAACATTGAAATAAAAATTTAGCATGAAAAGATAATGACTATGAAGTTTTTTCCCATATACACATGCATACATAGCATCTCCAAAATGTCACTGAATATAGCTCTCTATTATGGAAAGTATGGTTTTGTGTAGATTACTTTTGGTGAGTGGAATGTTTGCAATTTTTTTTAACTTAACACATGCATGTTCCATTCTTCCAGATTAAGTCCTCCTTGAGCTTCTTCCTGTGCTTTCTACCAACCTTCTTCCTTGCCTGCAGAACTTACTAGCTTTCATGCCATGCTCACCATCTTCCCTACAGTCTATGGGAAGAGGCGTCCTCTCTCAGTGATACCACCTACTTCCATTCTCTTAAAACCTTGCTCCATCAGTTACCATTGTGTTTTCTTATCTTTCTTTCCCTCCCATCCTTTCTCCTTCCTCAAAATTGAAAACCGTTAAGGCCATCAGGATGGAAGGAAGCAATCTAACATTTATTGTCTGCCTACTGTATACATACACTTAGTACTGGGCAAGGTGCTTTTTAACTACAATCTTTTCTGAGCCCCAACACAGTCCTCAAACCAGATGGTGGTGGCATCCCCATTTTACAGATGGGCAAACAGGCCCAGACATGCTATGTGATTTGCTTCACATGCACACTGTAAAAGGAGCTTGGATTAGAACCTGGATTTTTCTGGTCCTAAAGCTCTTGACCTTTCTAAACATTACTGGGTCTCATGCAGTTGAATTCAGATGCAGACCCTCCGTGAACGATCTAAGCCATCTCATTTCCTCTTCCTAAATTTATATGCAGAAAAATCATATGGTGCAAAATTACAAACTCGATGATTGGTGGGAAACCATGAGCCAGGGAAGCTAATCGTTCTCTGTAATAGGGCTCTTTTAATAGTTCTAATTCATTAGTAGGCAATTTCCCATCTAGATTTTTGGTTCACAACACAAATGTAACATGAAAAATTACAGCCATGTTAACTGCAGAAATTTGCTTACTTCGGTAGAGGCCAGACATTAAGTTACTCAATGGTAAGACAGTTCTCTTAATTTAATTTCCCTCCCACTAATATGTTTTTAATGCTTTCCTCAAAGTAATCATTTTGTGTTATTCCTTTCTTTCCACCTCCTACCCCACTTAGCATTGTACACATGCCATATATCTAGAAGAGCTGGAAATGACCACCTTTGTAGAACCTGAAATTCATCACTTTTGTAGACTGAAAGTCCATCAGTCCAGCCAGGTTCATGTTCTCTGGCAGTTCAGACAACTCAGACCCTGAACTGGAGGCGTTAACACCAGTCTTCACAGATGAACCTGCAGCAACATCTCACAGATTTCTGGGACCACTCACTCCAAAAGACAAGGTCACCATCTCTTATAACATCACAGGCTGCCGGTGGGTCTGTCAGTCCCAATACTTGGATGCAGGCAAGCACTTCAAAGAAAGGAATCTGCTCCTAAGACTGAAGTTCCCTATACGCTTCGTAACGTGCCAGTCAAGTCTGTTCAGATGTGGGGGAAAAGATCTGTTGCCTATGATGACTAGGAATTGCTCCACACAGCTTTACAAAGTCTGTTAATGCTGTAAAGCTGAACGCCTCTAACAAAGTCATCTGCTGTGTCTTTGAAGCACTGCCCAGGATGGCTGTAAACAGCCTGGAGATGAAGAAGGAAACTGCAAGGCCTCAAGCAAGCAGATTGCAGCTTCCAAGTCTTCCTATGTCAGGCCGGTGTCACCACATCCTCCAGCCCTACCCTGTCTCAGTAGAAGTCCTTCGCCTGAAGGTTCTGCCCTTTCGAGTAGATACACGTTGTGAAACAGTGCTGTGCTAAAGTGACTTTCCTGGCTGGAGGCAGATTTCCTTGTGTCAGGACTGAGGGGAGTTCCTGTGAATGCCACCTCCCCCCAACCTCAATGTCCATCATTTCACTGCCACCGGGTAATGCGTGTCCCAGCTCCTTCCACCTACTGCCCCTTCCAAGTGGGGATCCTTAGAACAACTCGCTCCCTCTGTCCTCAAGGAAAAGGAAAGAGCAACCCACAAAGCTTGGGTTTGAGCATTTGCATTTGAAAACACAAAGCCTAAAAGATCGCTTCCTTTTTTTTCAGTACCTATAAATGCTACCTATGACCTCTTTATTCTTGTGTCTTTGTAAAACCAAAGCAAAGTCTTAAAAAAAAAAATCCTGATTTCCTCTTCATTGCACAATACATGGTTATTGAAAGCAAATTAAAAATACAGAAAAGCAAAAATGTTTAATCCCTGCTGTACCCCACCAGCCACTTTCAATTTTTCAATTTATGTAGATTTTTTTATTTTTCAAAAAAAAGTGAATAGGGGGCATGATGTTTGGTAACCTCTTTTGCTTAGTATGAGATCACAGTGTCTGTAAATCTCCTGCAATATTATTTGTAACGGCCACATTTTACATTAAGGGCATGCTGTATTATTTTCTCTCGTGCTAGTGCACAAGTAGAGAACCTCAGATGCAGATATTTGAGGTCATCCTACTCTTTAGGTCTTGGCACATCAACCTTGGCACCATGGTCATTTAGTTTTTCCCTACACTCCCATCCACCCCCCTCCCCCACCCTGTATGTAGGCAACCATGTTAATGATTTATCTTTCTGTAATCTTAAAAAATATAGGTGGTATTGTTTTGTATGCATGTATTTTTATAACTTATAAAAATGCTAATATGTCGTTTGGGGTTCGTTTTTGTCCATCAAGCTCTTTGTGTTGGTTTGCAAACTGGCCCTCACACGGGACAAACGGAGACTGAAGGAAGAGGCAGCCACTCCAGAGTGACAGGTGGCAGGTTTAATAAGCAAGGGAACTTAGATACAAGGCTTGTCTTGGGCGGCCACAAGACAAGGAGTTCCCTACACCCAGCTGCCAGGATCTTAAAAGTTTATGTGGAGGCTTTAACGGGGAAAGGGTGAGCGTTGTCATGTACATCGTGCAGATGGTCTCAGCAACACCCTGCTCTCTCAAGTCTGCATTTGAAAATGACTCCCGTCGTGAAAGCACCACCCATACAAGGACAGGGGAGGAGAAGAGGAGACACCAATTGCCCAGGTCCAGCTTTTGGGTCAGCCTGCGATCATGTCCTCTTCTCCACCTCCTCCAACACTGTATGTTGAAGAGTCAACTATGTCGCTGTAGCTGTATCTAATCCATTGTTTCTGGCTACTATATGACACTCTGTGGGGTGCGTCTTCCACATTTTACTTGCCCATTTTCCTAGTGAGGAAAACTCAGACTACTTTGAACTTCCCCCTCCATAAATAATGCTGCCCCAAATACTGTGAATATGTGAAATTTTCTTGGAATGCCTAGAGCAGAATTGATGGGTCATGTATTTAACTGGTATTTGCCACGTGGTCCTAGAATGGCTGTACCTATCAGTCTACACCCATCAGCAGTGCACGTGGCTCCTATACCCCACATCCCACCTGCACTATTATCCAGCTTCCTCTTTTTGCCAGACTAATATATATATAAAACTTTATCTCATTTTTAACTTGTATTTCTTCAATTCCTGGTAGAATCAGCAAGTTTAGAATGTTATTATCCCACCCAAGAACATAGTATGCCATCCCCAACTGTATTTAATCATTTGTCTGTTGTTGGATATTTAGGTTGTTTCCAAGGACAGGAGAAAGAGAAAAAGGGAGACCCACTCAAGCTGGTTAGGAAGCCCGTGGACCAACAGGAATGGAGATGGATGCTCAGGTGGCCCCCTGTCCTCTGCTTCCTCTGCAGGATCTGGTACCCAGTCTTGAACAGATGTTTAGCAGATATGATCTAAAGACAGTGGGGGGTGGCGAGTGGTGGATGTTCAGTGAAGTGTACTGTTTGATCTTTCATGAGCAATAATGGATTTTCCAAACAAAATTTAAAAACAGTAATTAGTTCTCTCCTTTTTCAAGACACAAAATATTCAATAAGTGATTTCATGTTGTCAACAGCTGGGCTGGAGTGGGAGCTGGTGGGGACAGGTAGGGGCAGGTGGGAGGGCAGAGTGGTTGAGGAGCAGGTCCTGTGACATGGCAATTGTGGCAGAGGAGACCGACCAGTGGCTTGGCTAGATGTCTCACCCTTGGGTGTGAAGGCTCCTTAAAACTTTTTTCCCATTTTGTCAGGAAATTTCCTCTTAAAGGCTATGGAGGAATTCTTCAGCTTGTTTGGCTCATGGAGTCTAACACATGTTTCTGCTGTTGGTTGATAAAGTTAGGAATAGGAAAAGGATTTTTCATGAAATCATTTGGCTGAGAGTCCAAGGCCAACCCTGGTCTAACAGAATCCCAGTATCTAGGGGCAAGGCACAGGAATCTGTTTTACAAAGAATTCCCCCAGATGATTCTGGTGGTAAACCAGTATCCAGGAGCTCTGGGAGCTACACTGGGCAGGCCGACTGCTTTGCAGCCTTCAGACTAACTCCCGCCATATTGGGCATTCGAGCTCCTAATGTATGCGGCAACCGATTCTAGCTCAACACTCAGACTCCCCCTAGTC
This sequence comes from Camelus bactrianus, assembly GCF_048773025.1. NCBI lineage: Eukaryota > Metazoa > Chordata > Mammalia > Artiodactyla > Camelidae > Camelus > Camelus bactrianus. The sequence continues at coordinate 46,596,190 of NC_133541.1, forward strand.
ATGACTTGCTTAGAACTAAGCACGTCTCCTCTTGCTGTAATTTAAGTTAATTTTCCCTTTGGCATTCAGAGCAGATAGAAAACAATGTCAGACACCCCTCTTGCATCCTATACTCATATATAAAAACTTTACAAAGACATCGACTTCATACTTTTGTAAATTTCAAAACTGCAAGTGACACTTACTGGGAAGTTAGGCAAGTAGGAAATAAAATGACCATTTTGTGTCCTGAAATCTTACATAGATACATAGATAATGCCTGTATTTGGGTCTGTGCTGTGTTCAGTTAGCAGGGATGGCTTCTGGCACAGGGGAAAGATGTAATTTGCTCCCAGATTGTGGGAGTTGCAGCTCATGCAAGGAGTCCTCTGTGATGGAGGCCAGTGGGCTTTTATGGACTTCAATGCTGTTTGCTTCAGTACACTTTGAAATGCAGGGTCAGCTCACTGAGCTACAACATGCAATAATAACACATTTTTATAGGAGTAGCTTGTCAGAGCTGCCACCACATGTGATACATAAAACCAATAAACACACCACGCCTGCAGATTCTCTCCTCGTAACCAGGATAAAGCAATAAAATTGACAGCAGCCATCAAAAATCTCCCTTTCTGACTGTGTAGGGTCAATTTACTGTTGCTTAAAACAGAGGCGCTGTCACAAAGCCCTAGATCAGTGCTCAGTTACGGAGCAGCCCGTGGGTGGGGCCTGGTGCCTGACAGCAGCATGGGCCATGACATGCTGCCAGGGCTTGCGCCCCTCTAGTCTAGTGAGATACAGTCATCAGAGACACTCTACAGAATGTTTTCATTTTACTGTGAGTTACACATTAAGTATTATGGTGGACAGTGTGATTGTGGATTGATAAGTTAGCAATTAGTATTTTCTATCTGTTGGTTAAATCCTTAAGGCAGGAAGGAGCTTAAGTTTGCTAGGAACCACGGGGAACTCAGTGAGTTGGTGCTGTCATATTGGATTCTTAGAGCGTGGACTTCCATACACTCTGATAAGAAGGGAGGAAAGAAGGAAGCACACAGTGAGAAAAGGAAAGAAGGAAGGGAAGAAACAGCAAAGAGAGAAAAAGGGAAGAGAAGCAAAGAGAAAAGCAGGGGGAGCAGACAGCATGGTTTTGGCATCATCATTGTCACCACCAGGAATATTTCCCTAAGTGCCCAGAGCTGACCCTCTAAGTTGCTGCAAGCAAATGAACAAAATCAGCAAAATAACTGTGTGTCCTGCTCCATTCCTGCCTGAGTTCCCAAAGGTGAAGCTTCCTGCACAAGAGTGGGCCAGGTGTGTGGTGAGGCAGAGGGAGGTGCTGTCTCTAAGTTGGGAGGGCTGGCTGCCTGCCTTCAGGTCCTTAGAGGCCTTTCCAGGGGCCTTTTCTGGAGCAGCAGTTAGGAAGCTTCCTGGAGGAGCAGCTGCTCAGCATGGAGAGCCTGGACAAGGCAGCCAGGCCCACTTCTGTGTTAGGTCCCTCCTGGCCCCAAGACTCAACAAGAAAAGAAAGGCCTTGGTTACTGCCAGACTCAAGGCTAATAACAACCCAGCAGTGGCTCAGACTGGCCTTCTCAGAACGATGCCCACCATCCTAGGCCCCAGGAAGGAATAAAGGTGGCTGAAGAAGTGTGTCCCGCTGTCCTTTTATTTCCAGGTACTCTCTTTCTCATTTAACACACATCCTTAAATGACTGCCTTGCCAATGCTCCCTCAGGGAAGCCGAGGAAAACTGCCTTCCCAGGCACCTGTTTTCCCAAAGGCTGGTATTCAAGATAAGTAAAGCATTCACTGTGTGATGTTTCATGTCATCAGCAGAGCAGGGCTCTACTTGGCCCCTCTCACCAGGCCCAGGCCTCCTAGGGCTCAGAGGATTTTGATACCCATTCATCTCTGCCACCTCTCTGGGCTTTGAAGGAAGGAAGTCTTTGAGCCCAGGAGTTAGGAGTTAGCTGAAAATGGGGGAACAAGGTGTAAGATCTGGAACACTTGTCCCTGCTTCCAGAAATAAAAGAGACAGGAGATGGACACTTTGGAGTGAAACTGAGATAATGTGCCTGCTAATAGGCACTCGGTAAACTGGGGCCTGGTATGTAGCCGGGAACCCCCACTTCTCACCAGTCCTTAGGGTGGGGACAGGGTAGGTGAGTGAGGCACCCACCTTGGGCACCAAATTTAAGGGGGCACCCAAAAACTCAGTAGCAAAGATAAAAAATATTTTAATGCAACATTATAAAAAATCAAAACCGAGGTAGAATATCCACCATGAACAAAATACCAAAATGTTAGAGGCATGACTAGTCATCTCCTTTTTGCCTCAGGCTCTGATATGGTTCAGCGTGGCACTGTTATGCAGCCTGTTTAAAAATGTTGATATGCATCATGGATTTTTTTTTTTTTGCACTAATATAAAGTTTTAAAAATAATGGTTTGCCTTCATGACCGAGTTTTTGGTTCCCCCTTAAATTTCGTACCCAGAATGGGTGCCTCACTCCCCTCACTCTAGCCTGGGCTTGAGTTCATACCCAGGCACTTCTGAGAAAACCTGGACTCCTATGTAGTATACACCAAAAATCCCAAGACTTGCAAAGCATTTGCAGAAAGGTTTATGGCTTTCCATCACTATTCCCTTGTCTTTAGTAATTTTCCTAGGGGTACAGAGGTAAAGCTGAGTTGGTCCCCAAGTTTCCATTCTGTCCAGCTATTATTATGCCCTTGACCTAAGGGCTAATCAGTTCTGATTAGATGTTGATCAAGTTTTATTTTGATATCCAATCAGAATTTTATAGCTATAAGCTACTATCTCTGGCCTAAAACTGGTTGTAGAACTTAATCCAGGACTTAAAATGCAACACCTGAGTACAAGAGCTCAGCTCTCTTGCCCACCAATGCAGACTTCAGAATATCAAGCCTTTGTGCTTTGGGAAGAAGGCCTAAGGCATAACACTGCCAGCGTCTCTGTTCTCTTTCTCTCTCTGTGTTTAATGGTTCTGTCCCCTCTCCGTCGCAGGCACAATTTTTGCTGATACTCCCAGCTTCTCACTAAGCCAGCTGATGGTGCGCCCCGCAGGGAGTGCACAGGGGTGCTCTCTTTCTTCTGCTAGTTTTCATTGTGACGTTGAGGCGGGAAGCCCCATAAAAAGATCAGCAGGACCCGTAGGCAGGGCCGCTGCTCTCCTCCCAGCACCGTCCAGTTCCCTGGCCCAGAGGCTCTATCTCATTCTTTGCCTCTAAAGCGGCTAACTTACACCTAAAATTCTATTGGTTCCCTGACTCATTTCTGATTGGTTATTTCCTTCACTCCTGATTGGTTATTACTCTCACTTCTGATTGGTCCACTTCCCTAACTTCTGATTGGTCCATTTGTAGTATTTTATTTGCATGGAGCTCACTCCTGATTGGTTATTTCTCTCATTCCTGATTGGTCCATTCCCCTCACTCCTGATTGGTTATTTCTCTCTCTCCTGATTGGTCTATTTCTACAAAGCTTCTTCCTGGTTGGTCAACTTCTGTTATACTTTATTTGCATATGATGTTGCAAAGTGTAAAACCGGCAGCTTATAAAAGGCCTGTGAAACCTACAAATGCTGTCCAGAGCTTTAAGTGGTAACTCCTCTGGGCTTGCTGGCGTAATAAACCTGAGTTCTCTAATTTTCTGAGTGCTGCTTGGGCTCTCACTGAGCTGTAACACATTTTTGTGCAACATTCTGAGATTCCAACCACACCGGCCCCTTGAGCTGCAGGGATGGCAGAGCAACTGTCTGGAAGTCGGGAGCTCTGAAAGCGAACGAGGAGGCTCGCCACCCGACAGTATTCCGGGTCCTTCTTTGCGGAGGCGATTCAGTCTGAGCTGTAACACCAAGCTGTAACACATTTTTCCGCAGTAACGTGCTATCTCAATTGCTATCCCAGGTGAAAGGCTTTTGAGAGCTGGCCTGGGAACCAAACCACCATTTATCTCATGGTTCCTGTGGGAAAGAAGCTTGTAAGGACCAGACATTCAAGTGAGAAGAGCATCTGGCCCACAGCCCACCTATAAGTTAGGATCTGAAACAGAATAAGAACATCAGGTAGGTAGAAAGAACCTCCCTGGTTCTGACGTGAGGGCGGCCAGTGTAACAAAACTCCTAAACCTTAGGGGAGGGACAGCCTGGCAGGGGTGGGTGGTTTTTTCTTGTTGTTTTTGTCTTTCGGAGCTATTTGTACCTTAGCAGCAGCAGCATTGTAGAAACCTTAGAGACTTAAGGATTAAAGAGGTTAATGAAATGAATTTGATGGCAAGGTTCATTTCTCAGTCTTTTTTACATTCATTGTGTTTTCCCTTTTTTCTTTAAAATAAGTGTTGGTACTTTATCCCCAACTTATTTCCCAAGTGACTACTGAGAGCAAAGACCTGAGCACAGTTCCCCAGCTGTGGGACAGGGAGCTGGGGAGCTGGGGTCCTCAGCCCGGCCAAGTGGTGGGAGTTGATGGTGTCCTTTTAGGGTCAGGGTGGGAGGTGACTCTCCTTTGAAAGATGCCCATGAGTGGAAGGGATGGCCTCCTGATGGGTTACTCTCCTGACCTTTCCCTGGCAGGGGTCCTCCTCAGCTTCTGCTCACCTTCCATGTGAGGAAATGGCTGTGTGTCTCTCATGGCTGCATCTGGCCCTCTGACCCTACTTAGTTTACCTTCCCTGGAGATTCATTAGCGCAGGGACTCAGAAAAGCACAGTGAAACCTTGCCCGGCTCCAGGAAGCCGTCTGAAAAGTCTAATCACTAACAGACAACAGTTCCTCTATTGAGGGCAATTTTGCTAAACATTTATTTGCCATCTCTAGAAACTTTCAGCACTAAATGTGCTGGTATTTCCACCTAAGAATAGACTTACCTGAAAAAATGAGCAGAATTATAAGCAAGAATACAAATACCATAAGAAAGAAAATGCCCACTCTTGTAATCCCACAGGACAGTTTGACATCAGACAGCTTAACTCCCCTTAAAAATGGAGGGCTTGCGCACATGGTCTCCCCTAAGCCCTCAAGTTTTTGCAAGTTTTCTTGGTACCACGTTATGAAATGAATATTTGAGCAAGTGCAGTCCAGGGGATTGTGACCTAAATTAATGGTGCTCTGCTGAGACAAGATGAGGAGGAGACGGGGTGGGATGATGTGAATGTTATTGGCGGCCAGATTAAGGTAGGTCCCCTTAAGATGGCTAAGAGCGTCAATGCAATCACCTGTCAGGCGGTTGTGACTTAAGTCTAAGTGGCTCATTTTCCCAAGATTGTGGAATGCTTGCTGGTCTATGGAGAGGAGATCACAGGAGGATAAAATTAGAGTCTCCAAGCTGCCCACTGGCTGAAGTAGGTTGGTCTTTGAGAGGCTCCCATCTTGAAAGTTGTTCCCATGTAAATTCAGATGCCGGAGATCCAGCAGGCCTGCTAGAAGGTGCTCATTGCTGGTATCAAGGAGGCAGTTAGAGAGATTCAGAACCTGCAGGAGATGGAGGTTTTGGAAAGGACTTTGTGGAGCACTAACATGCAGATGGGTAAATGCCAAATCCAGGAGTTCCAGCCGAGGGCATTCTTTGAACGCCTGATCCTGGAGACCAAGGGGCTCATTGTAGCTCAGATTTAAGTGTTGCAGTTGGGACAGGTTTTGGAGTTGCAGGTTGCAACAGTCAGGAGCCTCAATATCACTATGGCTTAAATCAAGTTTCCGAAGATTTTCTAGTTTTTCCAAACACCTAGTACCGAGGTCAAGTTTCCTCGTGTTGCCTTTGATATAGAGGTCTGTAAGGGATGGGAAACTGGCAGCACTGATCTGACACAATTGCTCAAAACTGTTTGCACTGAGAATTAATTTCCTGAGAGAGCTCATACCCTCTAGCCCAGAAGGTAACTCTCGCAAGTGAGTTGCCGTCAGGTCCAACTCCCGGAGTCCAGTGAAGCACTGAAACGTGGAAGGTGAAAAGCCAGAGAAATGGTGCTTCTGTAGATTGATGCTCTCAACAGACATTTCACAGAGTCCCTCAAGCATGGCTGAAGTGAGGTCTTGGTCATCAGTGTCCTCAAATGTCCCCAGCCAAAGAGACTGAATAGTAGAGTTCTGTAGACCTTTTAATATGACAGATAAGTCTAGAGTCCCTCCAAATTTCAAACTTTGAAAGATTTTTGAATTGAAAGCCCCAGGCTCAATGCCTTTAATGTCATTGCCATTGAAATTAAGGTTAGTGACCTGTTCCAAAGCATTTATGTCTTTACTAGAGATGTAGTGTATAGCATTATTCTGAAAATCCATGACTTTCAGATTCTGTGTTGGAAAGTTTTCTGGGAGATTAATGGAGGAAATATGATTGCTTCCAAGATGCAAACTCTCCAAGTTTCCCAGATTGTGCACTGGGATAAACTCAAGATTGGATATTCCTGTTTGGGTTAAGAAAAGATGCTTCAGTGACATAGGCCCATTCAGTGATGTTTCTGCCATGAATATGAGGGGATTTCCAGTTAACACGATGGTGTTCAGTTGATGGTGGTTTTGAAAAGTATCTTCATGTACCCAGTTAATATGACACCTTAAAAAGATAATAGTATTTGATAACAACTAATTAGGAAAAAGAAAAACTATCACAGTGACCTATATTAAAAAGCCATCTTTTGTGTACAGTAAAACCAGTATACATTATTATTCCAAGTGAAAGATAAAAAGCTTTCGTTAGTACCTGTAGATGGGGTTCTGAATTAATGACTAGCCTCAGATGTGAACCCTTTGATTTAGAATTTTTTCCAGATATTATAGGTTGAACTCTCACAGGTTTGTGTATAAGATAATTAGTGGTTTGTAGGCAAAATCAAACTATAATTTACTATTATAAGTAATATAAACTATGTCATATATAATGCACAGTATATAACATATGATGTGTAAATAAGAATCTTTGCCATCCTAGACAAGTCACAACTTTTCTCAAGCTCTGTTTTTTCACCTATAAAGTATAGCAACCATGATTACTTTGTAAATGGTTATGATTCAAATGATACATAAGAAAATGCTCCAGTGAAATATGGAACCCTAGAGGTTCAGAGAAACCCATCCTGGTGTTGCAGATAAAAATACTGGATTACACACATAGAGCCACATACACACATACACACACAGAGCTCCCCTGGAGGTTAATAAGGGAATTGCTTAGAAGTGCATTGTCAAAAGGAAGCTTGAATCCATAGAACCAAGCAATCTCTGGAGCTAGTTTTGTCATATCTGCCAATCCTTCCTGGCCTAGAGATTGGGTTTTAATAAGCCACATGGACCAGTGCAGGAGACAATGGTTGGGAATAGCATCAGAGGTCTTATCAAAAACCTGCAAACAACAGAGACCCTCAGGGGATCCTTTCAATGGGTGACTTAAAAAAAAAAGAAAACTTACAGAGAGACTTTGAAGATATGTGTTTGTCTTGGCCTTGGCTCTGGGTAGAAGAACAACAAAACAACAAGAAAAATCTCCTATGAGATTCCCTAAGCGTAAACTTCCACCTATGAGGATTGTAGCCTGAATTTATGCTACCTCTGTGGACCACCCAAAAGAAACCCCGGTGAAAAATTTAGCTTAAAGTGGTGCCAGAATGGTAGTGACTTCAGGTAACTGGCAGAAGTAAATAGAAACCTTTTCTGGAGTGATCTACTTACTTAAGCAATTTTTCTTTTTTACAAGGAAAACTTCCAAATTTACATAAAAGTAAAGAGAATAGTATAATGAACGTTCATGTACCTATCACCCAGGTGCAACAGTTCTCACAATTTTGCCACACATGCTGCTTTGAATCATCTAATCCCACTTACCTCTCCTGAGTTATTTTAAGTCAAATCCTAGACATCCATATGTATGTCAGTGTGCATTTCCAAAAAATATATAGGCTTGTTTTCTGTAGTCATGATGCCATTGTCACACACAATAATGTTAATAATTTATTGGTATTATCTAGTTTCAGGAAAATTTTTTAAACAAAAATTTACACAAAGTTCCACAAGATAAATGAGCTCAAAATAAAAATTCACTAAACATATAAGGAAAACACATTAGCCAAAATGAGGAAAAGAAAAAAAAAAAGTTCCACCAGAATCAGATTAAAAAAGGCAACAGATGCCAGAATTATCAGATTTGTCTGATAATGTATATATGCTATATAAAAAAATATGATATAACTGATATATATTATCAGAATACATAATAAATATACTTATGTCAAACATGTTTAATATGTTTAAGGGAAACAATAAGAACCAAAAGTATAATAAAGGAAAAAATATTAAAATGGATCTAATATTTGTGTAAAATTTTAAAGAATCATTGAAACTTCTTGAAATGAAAAGTTAATAATTGAAATGGTTTATACAGATTAGAGATGGCTGAGGAGGATATTAACTGGTTAGAAGTAAATAGGAAAAAATTAATTAGAATGTAGTCCAAAAAACCAAAGAGATGGAAAACAAGAAAGAGATAAAACATATAAAGGACAGATTAGAAAATGCAATATAAGTTTAACCATAGATCCAAAGGAGATACAAATGGAAGCAAATTGAAGTTCAGATGGATAATGGCTAGAATATTTCAGAATTGATGAAAGACACCAATCTCAGAGTCAGGGAGCCTGACAATCTACACAGTGCATCACTGTGATATTAACAGAATTCCACGGACAAAGAGAAGCTATTGAAAACTTCAGGAGAAGAAAAGACAGATCACCAATATGTGAACAATGATTAGACAGATAGATGACCACCCAACAGCAAAGATGGAAGACTGAAAGGATAGTTTGGAAGGACCGGATTAAAAATAACTGTCAGCCTGGAGCCATATGCCAGAAAATGCTATCTTTCAAGAATCAAAGTGAAATAAAGATATTTTCAGGGGGGGAAAAAAAAACTGAGGGAGTTGATTACTAACAGACACTCACCAAAGAAATGTCTAAGGAGGTGCTTTAGGAAAAAGAAAAATGATTCCAGACAGGAAGGTCTAAAAAGCAAGACGGAAGGATGGGATAGAAAGGGCACAGAAAGCAAGCTGGGAAAGCTAAAGGAACAATGGCCGGGTCAAGTAGTAAAAGCAGTGTCTCTGTTGTGACCAGATAGAAGGCGGGGAGGGGAGCAGTGGAGGAAGGTTTTAGAAAGTACAAGGTCCTATTTTTATCACTTTTTGAAAATAGCGGAAGAGGAAACTTAAGAGTCTTCAGCTAGAAAAGCTCAGCACTTCTTAAAAATGTGGTCAAACTCATTTCATCTGAAAATGAGAAATGGCAAGAGAGGGAAAGTCAGTTTCTTTGGGGCAAACTAGGTAGGTAGCAGAATGACCTGAAAGGGCAAGGCTCACTCTCAGTTGTGTCTAACTGAGTCTTGGCTGGGGAGGTGGCCGGGGGTCATTTGGGGGACTCTGGACTGGCAGTCAGGAGAGCAGAGTCCCAGTTTCCTTCCTTCATGACCTTCAACTCACAAAATCTGCTGGAGCCTCTGTTAGGAGGAGATTTTGTGGCAGCATTCACCCTGGCTACCTCCCAGTGGGGGTTACACAGACAAAGTGGCTCTATGGAGGTGAATGCTTTCCTGCCCTGCAGAAGCTTAAGTTGAAGGACCAGAGCAGAAGAAATAGAGATGCTGCAAGGGGTGCAGACCTCATCCACATGCAGCACCCTATCCCCCCTTACATATGGTCATGCATGCGTGCATACACACACACACACACACACACCCTGCCTTTCCCTTTTGCTCTCTTCCCTTATTTTCTTGTGATACTTCTGCCCACTGATTAACAAGCACTAGTTCAGCATTTAGAATACTAAGTCTGCCTCTAAAACCAAGTAATGAAACTCTTTTCCCAATTTTGGGGGGGAAAAATAGATGATACATATTTCTCCTGTAAAGTTTTCCTAAAATGCCACATCCATTAATATTCAACTATGCTAAAATGTAGTATGATGTGGCATCTGATTTAGTACAAGATTTATTTTCAATTTTGTTACTGATATTCTATAGAATTTCTTAAGCAGCACTGCCAACACAGTCCAGTTTGAGAACAATCCACTTTCCTCTCCGTTGACTGGCACTTATTTAAATTATATTTTACCTGCCTAAAAATATTTAATGGGAAAGGGTAAACATGCAGAAAAAGCAGGTTGTCCCTGTGGCCCAAAAGAAAGTGCTGGAAACAATTTGAGTGCAAGTCGTGTTTTCACTTAAGTAAAACATCAAGCACACACAAAGATTTAGGATACATACCTGGTCAAATCCAAAAAGATAAGATTTATGAGTCTGCTGAAGGTTGTATTTTGAACTGTAGGTAAGAAATTAAAGCCAAATTCCAAAAATTCTGTTGTATTTGGTAGAGTGTCAGGAATTTCTTTGAGACCTAAATTTTCACAGTTATATGTTCTGCTGGCTTCTTTCTGATGAGAGAAAAAACATAAATTTATATCAAAGAGTAATTTGATTGGCTAACTATCAAAATTACATGTTTTATTCTTTGAGCAGCAATCCCACTTCTAGGAATCTTTACCAATCTAGGAATCTTTACCAAATATAAAACTGGGAAAACACAAAATGACTTATGCATAGCACTATTCATTTTAGTAGTTTTTGAAATAACAAAAGATTGACAATAACCAGATTATCTATCCATATAGGACTAGTTGAACAAAATGTGGTACATTCACAAAATGGAACCCTCCGCAGCTGAAAAAGGAGTAAATACCATCTCCACACACTGCTATGGAGTGATATGCAGGTTTATTCTGAGGTGAAAAAAGCAAGGTGCAGAATGTCTATTACTGTATATAGTATACAGTACGTAAGAAAGGTACGTGTGTGTTTTCTTATATTTGGAAAAAGAAACTGGGGAAAAACTCCGAACTGGTTATATTTAGGGAAAGGAAGGAGCCAGAGAGAAGGATAGGGATGGAAATAAGACTTCTCTGAATGTACTTTGTTTTACAGTTTTGATTTTGGTTGCATGGAAATGTTTTCCTTCACTTCAAAACAAATAAATCAACTCTAGATTAGCTTCAACAAAAGAAGACAATCAGATAGTACACACTTTCTGATGTGATGCCGTATAATGTACATAGCACTACCTGTGAGGTATTGCCAAAAAAAAAAAAAAAAAAGATTAACCTTGAATCCAATCAAGAAAAAAAAAAAAGAATGTAAACAAGATTAGCTCACAAAACAAGGCATGCACCCACAGTGAATCCAATAAGTATGATGTGGGCTGATTTTCTTTCATGTCTCCAAACTGCTATATCACTATCTAACCTGTGATTACACTTGGGAAAACTGATTAAGTTTTAAAATTCTTATACCTAAAAAAAAAAAAAAAGACTTTGGGCCTAACTTTCAGTCTACCTGTGAAGGTAGCAGTCAGCCAAACGCAGAAGGTGGGACAGTCTATGGAATAACAGACTTTGTTTTGTCAACATGTGAATGATGTTGGTAGAAGTGGAGAATGAGGGGGTGGGACAAGAGAGGAGCTGCTCTTATAAAGAGAGAGAGGTATACAAGCTACCGAAGAGACATGAGCAACAGATAATAGAGTAGCCCTTGTTTAGATTTTAATTCAAATAAAGCGTTTGGGAAAAGACATTTTATAGACCATCAGGGAATTTTAAACGAGGACAGAATATTAGAGAATATTAAGGAATTGTGAATTTTGTCAATAATAGTGACCTCGCAATAATGTAAGAGAAATGATCTTGTTTTGAGTTGCATTTTGAAGTAGTTAGAGGCAAAATGACACAGTGCTCGGGATTTGCTTTAAAATACTCTGGCAAAAGGAGAGGGAGTGGAGAGATGAAACTGGTAGGCAAAATGTTGGTGATTATTGAATGTGGGATGATATACACAAGATTCCTTGTAACTAACTGCTTTTGTGTATATTTAGAAATGTTCTTAATACAATGTTAGGAAAAAACAAAAAGAAAAAAAAAACTAGCAGTGTGGCCCAGACCTTAGGTCACAAGGTCTTGTGATCTTGAAGCCTGACTCGGTTTTGGATCTCTGGAAATGCAGGCTGTGGATACCAGACCCACCATTTGGGCACAGCCCTGCACATAAATTCAGAGGAATTTATCATCCTGGGTCCCAGGAAAGTCACGTATTCTGGTATCTGCCAAACACTGTTTGCAAGATTCCCTAACTCAAGTTATAGATCTTGGACTAATTAGGTAAAAACAGAAAGGGGCTAGGTAGAAGCCTATAGAATTGTGGGCTCATAATTCATCTGGATGATGCCTTAGGATAAAGGATAGTGGGGTGAATATGAAGGCCTGATGAGGTATATTTTGCATGGGGAGACTCCTAGGATAGACAGAAATAATCTCCAAGAAAAGTACACTTGAGACACAAAGAAGACTGACACCCCAGAGCCATGGGCTACTTCTCAGATCATCTCAGGCTCCATGTGATTTCACCCAGCCTCTCAGGCCTTCTTTTCTCCTGGCCACACAGTGGTCTCACTAGAGGCTCCACTGAGACTGCAGGGTCTAGGAAAGACCAGCCCCATCAAACGCTAAATCAGTAGCTTTCCTCATGCTAAGTTGCAAACAGGTCTCATTAGCTGAAAACGGAAGACCACACACATCTGCCTTTGCTCTGAAGTGTGACATTTTGAGAGGTGTCGCCATCTGAATTGCTTTTTGCTTTTTCCACTCCAACTTCTGCTTAGCTTGGCACTTTTTTGTAGCTACAGTGAACATGCTCATTTACAGGAAATCACTGGTTTTCTTCTATATTGTGACAGTATTAGGAAAGTCACTAATGAAAATGTCATACTTACATTTTCTTGTAATTCATCCTTTGTTTCATAGACCCAAAGTCCTCAGGGCACTGCCACAAATCCACATAATGTCCTTGACATGCACATTTTGCATTTAAAACTTTTACTTAACTGACTGGTAGGGGAAAACAGTTGCTGTTGGGCCCCTCTTCGGTGCCCACGAACATGGAAGACCCAGAGGCAAAATGTATGTGTAGCTGCTAAGGTACAGATTAGTTTGAGGAGACATTTTTCTTTTTTGGTCTCCATTGATTTAAGAAATGTCATACACATGTGGAGAAAGGGGGCCTTTCCTCAATTTGTCTCACTCTGTTCTGGCCCTACAGGAACAGGCTCAACATTGACAGTTCCCTCCTTTGCCAGAATATGAAAATGCCCATGACATCTAAATTACTTCTCTTGTGTGCTTTACTAAGTAAGCACTTTATTACATTAATGTGATTCCCAAAGTTGGAAGGGAGCAGGAGCTCTCCTGAGTCAGTGACCTGAGGGAGCGCCTAGCAAATGGAAAGGCAGGGAAATGAAGTAGCTCAGTTTCAACCCAGTGAAAACCCCGGGAACCAGTGCATAACCCTCCCTAGGGGTGCTGAGAAGTCCACCGTGAGCCTGGGTCACAACATTCGATAATCTCCAGTTAGCTAATCTGCAGTGAACTCTCTGCCCTTGATTCCTAAAGAAAGAGGCAAATGACAAGAATCGGAGCTCATAAGAAAATTTGAAAACCACATGCATTTCAGAGACTGTCCTGGGCTGGTCTCCTTTGGCACTCACACTCCTGTGTAATTGTTGCATTTAGTTTCCAGGTCTCTTTAGTCTTCTTTCATCTGAGCTGATTCTTCAGCCTCTCATTACCTTTCCTGACATTAATTTACTTTTTTCAGAATCTAGGCTCAGAGTTTGCAGAATATCCATCATTTGGCGTTTGTATGTTTCCTCATGATTTGATTAAGGTTATACGTTTTGTGCAGCACCATATCAGGGAGATGGTGTCTTTCTCGCTGTCAGGATTCACAGTAAAACTTTCTGAGGGCAAGTTCTGATAGCATAGCACAGCGTTCCCGGACAGCAGAATGGTAATGTAACGGAGCTGGAGAGGGTGGTGTAGAAGAGGACTGCTGGGTCCCAACTGTGTGACTGCTGCTATTGGCACAGGGCTGGGCTGGCAGCCAAAACTATGTGTTTAGTTGCTTTTCCAGGCAGAAACCCACCACCACTTTCGCAGCCCCTGCGGTTTCTCTGAGCCCCACGTGATCACTTCCTATAGCCCCAGGTTTCTTCACTAGACCTCAGTCTGAGGTCAGTTTCCTGAGTCACTTTCTCACTCTTCTGCTTTGGCTGGTTCCATCCCAGGCAGGACCCTTCTGGATGAGAACTTACGCAGCCAGCAGGCGTGAGGCAAAGCCACACGGTATTCCCAATAGCTGCCCCAGGCCCACCCCCATTCTAAGTCGTGGGCATTTGCTCAGAACCTGTGGTGCCCTGGGACCTGTGCCAGTCCCTTTGTCTCCAGCTCCAGCTCCGAGCTGTGCCTTTCTACAGAGCAGGACTCCCAAGTGCTGCATCTGTGTCTGCAATCCCTCTTCCCTCCAGGTATTCATTTGCATTTTTTCAATCAGGATCTGATTTTGCTCCTTTCTGCTGTCTCTAACTCTCTGCCATCCCACAGTATTTTCTCTCCTCACAAGGGTTGAAATCATTTTCTAATTTAGAACCCTGTGAGTTTAACGCAAGTGCTGATTCCCACCTGTTCTGATGTCTCCTCTGCACTTGGCTCACATAGCAACCAGCTCCCCCAAGCACAAGGAGTCTGGGACACTGAACCCCAACCCTCCCTCATTAATTACTCTTCTATCCAGAGCTAGCAATTTGACTGAGCCAAGTCCCAGAGTAACAATTACTCTCTGAAAATAAAACGCTCCCAAGAGATCACAGCTCTAAAACTTTGTTTCAATCTCACTCCTCCAAGCAAAGGGCATTCCAATTATATACGGTTCATTTTCTGTGTGTCTTGAGGCAAATGGCTGGGGTTCAAATCCCAGCTCTCAACCACGGACCTGTGTTCTCTGAGCCTCATTTTTTGCCTAACTGTAGATTGAGGATAATAACCCCTCTTGCCAGGCCAGCTCTGAGAATTCTGAGATAAGGTACGTCAAGCACTCACAAGATAAATTAGCATTGCACTGGGTCTTCACAGCATCCCTGTCATTGTCTCAAGCTATTGGGAAGCCCTTGTATCCATGAACTCGGAGTTTTCTTAAACAGAGTTCTACTAAGTACTCTCTCCTACTGAGGCCTGAAGGACTGTCTCCTACCATGGTTTTGAGAAGAGAGGATAGCCAAGTTGAGCTCATTTGAAATGAGGAGGCCTGCCTACACGTCCAAGTAATTATTCAAGAATACATCTAAAATGTTACCAGAATCCAATCACAGAACGCTGAATTCCAGCTACACTTTGCATATTTGTCAGCCTCCAAAAACTTGGTCAAAGGTCTAATTTTGTTACTTATGTTACACACACACACTTAATAATTAATAATGAAAGGTTCTATGTGGAGTGTTTATGGGTGTTAATTGTAAGACTTCTAATATATTTTAGAATTTGTCTAAGTTTGAAATGTTTTTCAAACAAAAAGGTTTATTAACAAAATTTATCCTGACTCATACCTCACAGCATATGCAAAAAGCAATTCCAGATGGACTATGAATTTAAATGTGAAATCTAGAAATGAACATAAAGACAAAACAATAAAACTTCCAGAATAAAACATATGATAATATCTTCATGGCCTTGGGGTAGGCAAACATTTCTTAAACAGAACAGAAAGGCACCAAAAGTAAAGGAACAATGATAAATTAAGCTGCATTAAAATTAAGGACTTCAATTCCTTTAAAAAAATATTGTTAGAAGAGTGAAAAGGCAAGCCATGGGGTAGGAGGAGATATTTGCAACCTAATAAAGGACTTGTATCCAGAATACATAAAGCACCACTACAAATCAAAAAAAAAAAAAAAAAAAAAAAAAAAAAAAAAGACAGACAAACCAAGAGAAGATGGCAAAGGACTTGAAAAGGCACTTCACATACACAGACACATGAAAAGATACACAAATGACCAAGAAAAGTACGAAAATGTACTCAATTTAATTATTAATCAGGAAAAAAAAAATTAAATCCCAGTGAAATATCCCTACCCATCTATCAGAATGGCTTGTGTTCAACAAAAAATAGCAAATGTATATGAGGCTGTGGGCCAATCAGAACTCATACACATGGCTGATGAGAAGAGATAGGTCCCGAAACTTTGAAAAACTGTTTTGCAATATCTACTAAAGTTACAGGTCTATATACCCTATGAGCAAATAAATCTATTCAGATAAACACCTAATAAATGTTTGTTCATTTGTTTACTAAAGACATAGATAAGAATGTCCAAAGCAATAGCATTCATAATAGCCAAAAAATTGAAAACAGTGCAAATGTCCACTAACAACAGAATGGATAAATCAACAGTTTTTCACTAATACAACAGAATACCATTCCATGATGAAAATGAACACATGATCGCTGCACATGACGTCATTGATAAATTTCATGAGTCTGATATTGAGCGAAAGAAGCCAGACACAAAAGAATACATGCTGTATGTTCCCATGTATATGAAATTCAAACGGAGGCAAAATTAATTGAGGGTGATAGAAGTTCGAGTACTGGGTGCTCGTGGGGGCTCGTGACCAGGAGGAGACATGAGAGGGCTTCTGAGGTGCTGAGAATGTTCTGTTTCTCAGTCCATATGCTGCTTACATGGATGTGGTCACTTAGAACTCACTGAACTCTATGCTTAGGATTGGTGAACTTTTCTGTGTGTCTGTTTTACTTCAATAAATAGTTTACTGAACTCAAAACAAGGAAAACAAAACAGAAACCTTGTTTTCAGGGTAGGGCCTGATAAGCTCGTGGTAGTTACATGAACGTATGTTCAGTATGTGGTTAATTTTACTTAAACTGGGGGAGGGGAGAATGAATGAGGAAAGGAAAGCAAGGGGAAGGGGTGGGAAAACTGGGGTGATTTTTCACCTGAAAAAGGGCCAAGCCCTTAAATCAGAAGCTTTCTCTCCCACCACTTTGACTTTATCCTTCTTGCCTGAAGCCCAGAATTTCTTTACCTTCAGGAACAAGTTTATCTCCCAGTTCCCTCCCTACTATTCACATAGAAGTGATAGCTCGATAAACAGCTGTCATGAACTCAAACACAATGGAAGATGTAAAGGAAAATAAAGATCCAATATTAATTAAATTGTTCTTAAGGCATTTAAAATCAGAGTCGTTTCAGAGGGCGGGCTGCAGGGAGGGTATTATATTGGAGGGTTTCAGTCTCACTTGACTTCTCCAGAAAGGAAATCTCTCACTGTAGCATACATAGGCCAGACCTGGGGTTCCTGGGACACTTGGCACTACTCCTGCCACCTGAATAGCATGGAAGTCCTCTGAACAGGCAGCAAAAGGGCTAGGGTGCTCTCCATGCCTCTTCCTCCTTCCCTCTGCTAAAGCAGGAACCATTTGCGAAAAAAGAACTGGTAACTCTGGGGCCTGGTGCCCTCAGTAGGAAGCTAGACTAGTCCAATATTTCCAGGGCTTTCCAAAGTCTCCCAGGAATAAGGGCGCTCGTGGACTTTGGAAGGGATGTACAGACTTTGCTGCAATGCAGGGATTTAAGACATGAACTGGTAGACTTGAGAGTAGGGTGTTTAAAACAGATTGCTTCCCAATAAGTTGGAATTTAATGGTAATATTATTCCATTTGAGGATGTTGCCAGAAGGTGGATGGCATAACATACCTCATAACTGAGGGGGTGGTGTCTCCACTCCTACCCTCTTACATGTCAGCTCCAGGCCTGTGTGAAATTGATTTTTCACCCTGAATGATGAGGATACCGCCTTCTGGGGCTGATGAAAACCTTTCATTTGCCCACTTCTGTTGTGGGCTGACTTGTGTCCCCCTAAAATTCATTCGCTGAAGTCTTAGCCACAGGACCTCAGAATGAGAGTTTGTTTGGAGATAGGGTCTTCAAAGAGGTAATTAAGCTAAAATGAGGTCATTAGGGGGGCCCTAATCCAATATGACTGGTGTCTTTATAAGAAGAATAAATTTAGACACAGATATGTACAAAGGGGAGAGAATGTGAAGACACAGGGAGAAGAAGAAGGCCATTAACAAGCCAAGGAGGAAGGCCTCAGAAGAAGCTAAACTTGCCAACCCCTTGATCTTGAACTTCCAGCCCTCAGAATTGTATGAAAATAAGTTTCTGTTGTTGAAGCTGCCTAGTTTGTGGTACTTTGTTATAGCAGCCTAAGCAAATGAACATAACTTTCCAGCCTTCGTTTCCCCTGGATATTGTGCCTCTTCTCGGTCTGAGTGTGCATCCTGATTCCAATTGAATACAAGGTTCTGTTGCTTTCTGCTTCTAGGCCTTATTTCAGCCCTGGCTTTGATTCTTGCTCTTATCTGGCAGGTCCTTGCCCCACTCTCCCTTATTCTCCCAACCCTTGTTCCTAAGCACTGCCTTTCTCCATCATGTTACTCCTGCCTCTTTCATCATTCATCCCCAACCTAGGAACGCAACCTACCCAGCCACCAAGACTGATGGTCCTTCCTGTCCATAGCTCTTGTTCGATAGGCCACATGGTACTGGACACCTGTTGGGATCAGAGGTAGCGGGAGGAAGATGGCAAGGAAAGTAGCCCATTTCCTTTCTCTCTCTCGCCACCCTCTCCAAGAACTTCCCACAGGTTGATAAATACTGTTGTGGTCCAAAACAGAAGGTGCGACTTGGCTCTATTCTCAGATGTTACTCCTGTGGGTTAGTGAAACAGATGGAGGGCTGTCCAATTCAAGGAGAAAGCCAGATTTGTTCAGAGTGCTTTTTATATGCTCTAAAACCTGGCACAGATGGTCTTTACTAATCTCCATCCTGAATGCCAGGAAACTGGAGGACTCTTTGGGGAAGTGGCCATGTGCTGGGAGGTTGGACAAATAGCTCCTGCACACTAGGAAGCAGGTTTGGAGGTCTGCTCTTTGCCCTGGGACCCGTTGACATCTTATGTCCTTACTGGGATGATTTGGGGGGAATTTGCCTAGGAAAACAGCTCTCACTTCTTTCTACTAAGAATCTTTGAGATCATCACCCCAGCTGAGCACTTTGGTTTCTCTTTCACAGTAAAGAAAAACTTCTACACACCTCGTTGCCCTTTGAAAGACAGTGGATATTGGAATGCCAAGGCTCAGATGGGGCTGCATGCTGAATCTTAACATTTCCAGGCAGTTTAATCTGGACAAAGACAAATAGTTCGGACTCACCTCAGTGCACATTGGATCTAAGAAGGTGATGACTTTACAGTTGGCAGAAAACAGCACCGCCAGCAGGAAGCAGCCGGCACAGGGAGCCATTGCAGGACCAGTGCAGCCCAGCTTGGTAGGTTAGTTAATGCCAGAGCTAAGAAATCCAGTCAAGCTATGATGGCCTCAGTAATTTGGCAGCCAGAGAGGTGCACAGGAGAATGATCTGGGAACAAAAACTGCTGCTGACTGCTCAGCGTTGGGTGGCCCTGTGCTACAAAAAAAGGGAAGTCCCTTTTGCATAGTACCCATTCTTGCTCAAAATAGCTGCGGACCCAGCCCCAGAATGGCCCAATGCATTTCCTGGTAAACACGAATCGGTTATGCAGCCCACTTGGGCTGGTCACATGGACTCTCCGGGTGATGGTTCCCAGTCACTCTGGACAAACTCTTAAAGTTTGTCCAGATCCAACAGCCGCCGGTCCCTTTGCACGAGAACGGCTCTGGGAGCAGGAGGCTGTCCTCACAGAGGAGGCCATCTTGTTAGTTATCCTAGGGGAGGGGCCTGGCACACTGGAAGGGCAGAGCACTCTGTGGGGGTGGATGGAAGGACTGAGCCCTGCGCTGGCACCCGCTGGAGCTGGGTACTAGAGCAAGAGGGAACAGGGTCACCCCAGAAGGGGAGTGGAGCTGCCCCTTGTGCCTCTGCTGCTGCCTTGGCCACCTCCACAGTATGCACCCCTGGTCTTGGTACAGGAGAAGGACAAGTCCTTCCCGTGACCTTGTCATTCAGGGCTGCTAAAGCAGCTGGAGTGGAATCCCTTCTGGTTCCCTCCCAAGGTGACCCAGGGAAGTAGAGGACACTGCCATAAGCAGAGCAGTCTTGCTAAGGGTGAGTAGAGTTAAGGATGTCAGCCTTGGCTCTATTTCTTCTTAGAAAGAGCTTTGAAACAGGATTGCAACTACCCTCACTGTGATGCAAAATGTGATAGTGATTAAAGAAGGTTAAAGTTGATGCATGCCTCACTGGACTGAATTTTAGCCACCTCAGACATTGTCTATTCTCCAACCCTTTGGCCTATAGGAGATACTTGGCATTAATGCCCTCCCATTCCATTTCCAAGAGCCAGTTCTTAACATCACCGTTCATGATGTCTTGAGATACTACTCCTACCACCACGACTGCATTACTACCGTGAATACAATCATTATAGTAGCTACCATTTACTGAGCACACACTGTGTGTCAAACTCTGGGCAGGTTGTCTTTTGTTTTATGTGTATCTTCTTATCACATATTCTATCAGAGGTGCCATTATTTCACCCATTTTATAGATGTAGAAACTGATGACCTTTTATAGATGAGAAATGACCTCTCAAAGGCCACACTACTAGAAAGTGGTGGAATAGGGCTTCCAATCCAGACAGTCTGACTGCAGAGGCTGTACCATTACTCTCCATAGTTTAAGAAAGAATTTTGCTTCCTGAAAAAGCTGAAAAGTGGATGGGAGGAAGAACATTCCTCATCCGGGGATTTCGGAGCAGTTGCTAAAAAGCAGAAGATGTTGGAGAATCTATGTCCTTGGCGCTGTGCTGGGGCTACTACAGACAGAATTTTTTGGTTACCCTTAAAATGCCATCCTCATCAACAAAAGCACCTTCAAAGATGCTTTTGGCAAAATGCAGTCCAAGCAAACCCAGACTGATAGCTTTAAACAGATACGCATCACAGTGTCGTGGGCAGAGTCCTTGGACTAAACGCAGGGCTACTTTGAAGCCTCAGGTCCACCATTTATCAGCAGAGCAAACTTGGGCCAGACATTTCACTTTTCTGAGTCTATTTCCCACGTGAGTAATTGAACAGGAATTCCAATTCCTATTCTGCCAACATCACAGAGTAATTATGAGGATCAAATGGGATCATTTACGTGAAAATGCTTTCTTAACCTTAAAGTCCTATATAAATATGAAGAATATGAGGCAGAGACTCCTCTGAGTAACCAATTTCAACGTCATGTAAGTGTCACTCTCAGGAAATTGTCTCCTGCCCCAGAGACATTCAAAAGGCGATATTACTCTCCTTCTTAAAGAAAGGTTTGGTGGCTCAGTTAGGGCCATGAGATTCTGTCATTTTCTGAGGCCACACTATTTGCATATGATTTGCATGTGTTTGCATAATAGATTCAAAAGACTCACTAGCAAGTGTATTAGAGTAAAAGAAGAAAAATAAATGAATATGAGTGACCTTCTGCCACAGCATTCAAATCAAATATTCAGGGCATAATACCCTGAAATCTGAAATAGATTAAAATTTAAACTATTACAAACAGATGGGAAGATAGGTTTTAGAGTTTGGAGGCAAGAATGAAACCCTTATTTGGTCCCAGTTTGTAAAGAATCACATACTCTTAAAGGTCACCTCATCCAAATGATTTTCATGCCTGAATTTTCTCCTCCACGCCCCTTACCCAGCCCTTTCCATGGACAAAACATACACACTACATTATCTTCCAGTCTTTCCTGAATTGCTTCAGGTGACAGAAAGCTTACTATCCCCTGATGAATTGTTTTGGCAAATTTTGACTATTTAAAAGGTAATGTGTTACACTGAACAGCTAAAGTCTTTCCTCTAACTTCCCCACAATAGCCCTTGTTTTCCTCAGGCCAGCAGAACAAGTTCAAGCCCTTATACTACTTGCCAGCCCTTCAGGTACTTGAAAATAGTTATTATGTCCCTGAGCTAGGGACATAATAAACCCTTTCTAGGTTAAAAATCTCTAGTTCCTCCGACTGTGTCACAAGTTCATGCATTACCGTCCCTCACAGTCTGTTGATCTGAATATTATTCAAATCTGCCCAGAAAGGCACTGACTTGAATTCTAGCCCTAGATTTGCTATTAACCAGTTGTGTGTGGTTGGGAAAGTCTGTTTTAATTTCCTCATCTGTCAAATGATGGAGTCGGACTAGATTATCTATAAGGCACTTCTTCATCGAAAATCCCATTACTCTGCTTCAAAACTATGATTTCCATTTTACTTTTGTAACAGTCATGGGCCTGAGCCAATAAAATGGAGTTGCCCTTGCTTTTTGTTGACAAGTGTTCTTTCTTTACTACTGCAGGTGGTCTGACCCCTTTCCAGGCAAATATAAAAAATAGAAAGAGATTTGGCTGGAGCTGTGGGCCTCGTGACTGCTACAATCCCAGTTCATTCTCAGTGCCATTTAGGGATGGACTGCCATCATCCATTCTAAGGACCAGTTCTTACAGAAATTGGTGAGGGAAAGGAGAAGATGAGACAAGACACTGGAAACTCATTTATTTCTACAGACAGGTAACCATGTCAGTGGAGAAACAATAGATCTGTGGACCCCAGAAGTTTTCATAAAGTTCAAGTGCCCTCGTGTTACATATTTACATACAAACCCCAAACCATCCTTTGTTGTTGGTGCATTTTGTCTTGTTTTCTGCCAGGTCTCCAGACCGTTCATCCCCTGGGTCAGCTGTCACCCTGTGGGTGACTCCAGCGAACTGCCACTTTCATGTCTGGGAGGCCTGTGCACGCACTTTCCTGTGTTTCAAGGTATAAATGATAGTCTGGGGAGTGATGTGAGGTCCTAGGATACCTTGTTTGGCTCATTAAGCCCTTTATTAGCAATAACCCAAGGGCTAGTTTGCTTTCTTTCAAGTGCGTACAAACCAAAATATGGTTTTGTGCTCCAACTTCAGCAAAGAATGAGATATTTAATATCCATTGCAGATTATGGGCACCAGTTGGTATTAAACTGTCCTATCTTGTTTTTTCCTCCTGTACATTTAGTTTTTGTTCTGCTTTTTGGGTCATGCCTGCTTTCCCCTTTGCTTCCAGATGGTTAAATCTACTTGCATTTAAAATTCCACTTAACCTTGAATATTTAAGTGCATTTTATGGTCAATTTTACTCGTTGTATTTCTCCATATTTCTTCATTTGTTTTACCAAATTATTATGATGCAAGGTTCAGAGCCATAAAGACAATAAGTAAAGCCTTCTTCAAAGTCACCTCCTCCCCCCATCTGAGGGTTTGTTGCTTTGTGGGCACATGAGAACTGAGCGTTAAGCCTGCTTGTCATGCTGCTAGGCTGCTGCTGTTGCAGCTGATGGCTTTTGTGAGGTCCCCAGGCTGGACAGAGCACGTGATGCTAGTGGGCCTCTCCCACCTGGAGAGGGGACCTCTCTCATGTCCTCCTTGAGTTCAAGCTCAGTTGTGTTGACAGCTTCAAAATGCCAGCCTCGATCCTGCTGCTCCAAAACTGGCAATTTCTCTGCCCTGTGTGTGTGTGTGTGTGTTTATTTATCATAGTTTTTCCTTTTTTTAAATGGAAGTATAGTTGCTTTACAATGTTGCATTAATATCTGGTTACAGCAGAGTTACATATATATATTTTTTAATGGAGGTACTGGGGATTGAACCGGGACCTCATGCATGCCAAGCATGTGTTCTACCTCTGAGCTATACCTTCTCCCCATCTCTTCCCTATTATTGATGGCACCACTACCACCACCACTACCAAAGCAGGCACATGGCATAGCCAGCTCCCCTCCATCACAAAAAATACTCCAGGCCTTTTCACATCTCAGAGCCCAAGCCTTCTTGGCTTTGTACTCAGGGAAAGGGGAAGTTTTTCCTTGCATTTCCTGCCCCAGAAATCATCTCTTCCCAGGATGATTAACACTAGAAACATCCACTCCCTGGGGCCTGTGTTATAACAACTTAAAAACTCTCTGATTTGGGACATTTCCCCCAATCTAGGTTGCTCTATTCTGTGGTCATCCAGTTACACATACATGGTTCTGGCAATATGTGTAACATACTAGAGTATTTGTCAAGCTTTAACTTCTAATTAGGTATGAGTCAGTGCTGTTCACCAACTTCTGTTTCACCTGGTGTATTGTATAAGGCAGAAATGTTAAAGGCATCCTTAGGGCTTTTCTCTCAAGCTTTAAATGAATATGATATTAACAGGCAGTAGGATATGGGGACTAGAGCACAGGACTGGGAACTGGGATTTTCAGATTAACTCTCCACTCTGAAATAAGGTGGTCCTAATCATCGTCCATTAACATCAGAAATTTTAAAGCTAAAAATAAGCTTTAAAATACCCTAATCCAACTCTGCCTTTTTCTTTCCTTTAAGAATGTAAAAGAGTGACATGAGTCTAACATTCCCAAGAGCTGAGATTATTCACATTATTATTAAATCATTGACTTTCAGGCTTTCTAGAACATTTCCCAGGCTTTTTAGTGTGAACATGACATTGGATTAAGTTCCCACAGCCCTTCACAGTGAAGCATGGGAGGAAAGGAGTTTCTTAACTAGCAAAGGGGTAGGCAGCACTTTCTGTAAATGGTATCATGGCCTCCTTTCTTCACCTTGGTGAACCTTAGCACATCCCCTCAGCAGGACTGCAAGTGTTTGTTGGGGGCGGGATGGTGGTGGTTGGAGGGGAGCATGGCCACTCCTCTGCTCCATGTGCAGCACTGACTTCCTCCTTAAGTAGGACCTCAGCAGAGAGGAGTTCACCAGCCTTTATAGGTTTCCATCGTCAGACATGGCAACCTACGTGACCTTGGACAGGTCATTACCGTTATTTCTAATATAAAGCATGTGAGAGTGACAAGGTGGGTCCCTTGCCCTCATGCTGGTTTGTGTTTTTGAGGAGTGGCTCCTCAGAAGGCAAAGTAAAGCTAGGGACAAAAATTAGCAAGATTACAGTCGTCCCTCAGTATATGTGGGGCATTGGCTGCAGGACAGCCACGAATACCCACAGGTGCTGAAATCGCATATAAAATGGCGTAATACTTGCATAGAACCCACACACATCCTCCCATATGCTTTATTTATTTATTATTTTAAAAAAACAATTTTATTGTGGTATAATTTCTGTACAGTAAACTACACATATTTCAGTTGACCAATTTGATGAATTCTGACAGATGTATACACCTATGAAACGACTACCAAATTCAAGATTAGTTTGTTGTGGGATTCGGCAGGCTGGTGCATGGATAGTAAAAGAATTTATGAAAGACACAGGGTGAAAATAGAAAAGAAGTTTATTTTGTTAGTCTGCCAGAGACAAATGCAGGCCACACAGCTGAGAGGTGCCTGTGTGAGCCCGAGGGTCGGCTGCTGAGGTCTTTTATTAGAGAGGTTACATCAGGTACCAAAGGCTGTGATTGGCTTGTGCACAAGTCTCTGATTGGTTGATGTTGAGACAATAGGGAAGGAAGGGGGTCCTGAAAGGGTAGGGCTAGGGCTTTGGTAAGGAGCTGTGACTGGTCCTGGTGGTCAGGCTTCTGGGCATTGTATAGATGATCATTATCTCAGCTAAGGCAGGTGTGTATTAGGAAAGAAATGTTCTTTGTTATCTTTAAAGTCAGCAGTGGGACACCTGAGGGACCTTGGAGCAGGAATCTGCCAGATGTCTGTGGACCCCGCATAGATGACTTAAAATACCTAATGTGATGTACATGCTATGTAAATAGTTGTAAATCAGTATAAATGCTATGTAAATAATCGCTGGTGTGTGGCAAATTCAAGTTCTGCTTTATGGAATTTTCTGGAGTTGTTTTTCCCGAATATTTTCCATCCATGGTTAACTGAATCTGCGGGTGCAGAACCTGGGACTAGAGACAGCCCACTGTAATAACAGAATGTCTGCAGGGAGCCCTACCACGTGCCAGGCACTCTTGTAAGCACTTGATGTGCATAAGCTCGTAAATCTTCAGAACAACTTGTTGAGGTAGGTCCTATTGTTACCCCACATTTATAGGTGAGTAAACTGAGGCAGAGTCACTTAGGGATGTGCATAAAGTCACAGGTCAGAAAGTTGAGGATCTGGAACTCCTAACTGGATCTGTCTGATCCAGAGTCACAATCTTGCCCCTTTCACACTGCCTCCCTGGAAAGTCCCATGCTTGTAGCAATAGTAAGAATTCTAGAGCCCCAGTTGTGTAGCAGGAAATTTGCCTGGGGCCCTGTCCCAGGCACTCAGGTTTGCAATCAGGCCCTCCCAGTTTGCCATGTCTTCGGGGGCTCTTCCTGGCACTATTTGACAACCACATTTTCATAGAATGGAGAGGGTATTTGGAAGAGATGTCAGCCATAGAAATTTAATCAGCTGAGCTGAAAGCAATCAAGATGCCATCTGGACAGACTCTGACTTCCTGCCCAGAAGATGAAGACATCTGGACTTAGTAAATGCCAAGGACATGCTGATTTGGTCCCCAGGCCCACAGGCCACTCCTCATGTCACACACAAGTATTTTCCTAATTGTGCAAAGTCTGAGGCTCTGAGCTGCTGCTGGAGCCGCTGAGTTCCTGATGCTGTTGACCACCCAGGGCTTCCCTGCTCACAGCCAGTGACCACTATGAGCCATTGGGTCTTCCCAGTGCTAAGGAGATGCACTGACTGCAAAGGCCTTGGTAGATAGTCCCCTTTAATGATGGAGCAGGAGGTGGCTGCCTGAGGCCCAATTTATTGTTGTAATTAGGGCCCATCATGACTGCTGATTGTTAAGTAGGGCTGAGAGGAAATATTTGTATATACAAAGAAGCTAATTAAGGTGGCTCACTGGGTTTGCATACCCAATCTCTGCTTACTGCTTCTGCTTCCTCCTGTGAAGAGGTTCTCTCCAATCACATGAGTTCTTGAACTGCCCCTGGGTAGAGGATGACAGGGTTTGGGGAAGAGCTGAGGAACTAGAAGTAAAAGGTTAAGATTCTGCACAGAGGACTTTAAATGTGGCAACATCTGAACACATTTTCTAAACATGTTTCTAGAGATGGCTTGAATCCTACACACCAGCCTTAGTCTGTTTTAAAGCAGAGCGGGTCCCTTCAGTAAGCCACCAAATTTGGCAGGGCTGGAACCGAACTCGTCTCCCTTTACCTCCCCCAGAAAGAGGTACTACTTGTCCCAGGGAGACTCCTGAAATCCCAATTCCCATAGATGGCAGGAATAAAACCTATTCCAAACACTTCTCTCTGAGCTCCTGTGGAGTTGGAACATACCAAAGATTTTGGAATTTGGAGGGAAGGTTTACTAGTCTGGGGTGATTGACATTTGAGAGATTTTAATTTCAAAATCATGAAAAATATTATGTCTAGAAGTGTTTACCAAGTTACTATTGTTTCTGACTTGAAAACAAAACCAAACCACCCCCAATGGTAGGAATGTATCCATTCAGACGGAGACAGATGGAGAGCTGGTCCAAACCTTGGAATCCCTCCCACCTCTGTGCTCAGGAAAAGGCCTCTTCTTTCTTTTCCTTTGCTCTCTGATAGGCTGCATTTCTTTCCTTGCCTGTCTCCCATTTCACTTCTCTTGCATTTCCTTTCTGAAAATCTTTTTATTGTAAGGTCTGTTTTGTTAGCATTTAGTTCTTGCTTCAGTTGTGTCTCTCTAACATTTCTTCCCCCCAGATTTGCATGTTTTTTTTTTCTGAACCTCACCTTTAGCTATGGCTTTTCATCATCCTTCCACCCTATTTGTCCCTTACTGGTCAGAACTCGTTTTCTGCAAGATCACCATGTCTCTTGGACTCTGGAAGGCCCAGGCAACATGCATTTGTTCTCTCCCCTTAGAACTTTGTTTTGGAGGTGCCCATTCTTCCAGGTCCTGTGGGGTTGCCCAGATGTCTGATTGAGTCAGCAGCCAGCACTATTGAAGATCTCAGCTCTGGGCTTCCTTCGCTTCTGGGCCTGGGATCCAGTGTTCAGCTGAGCCTGGCCAATGGGATGTGCCTGGCTGGAGGTAAGTCATGGAGTGGTAGGTCCTAAACACCTGGGATCCGTCATGCCCCACAGCCCTGACACTAAGCAAGAGAGTAGGCAGTTCACCTCTGAGATGGTACCAATCTAGCTTTTGGCTTTTTTTTTTTCAAAGGAGATGCAAGTGTGTGGAGTCTGTGGGGGTCAGAAAACAGGAAACCAAGAACTGGGGCATCTTGGGATTTTCAACAAAAGAAGGAAAATCCATTTTGTATCACTGAATACACATATATTGTGATTAAGACTCACCATAAATTGACATCAGGTTGAGAGAAAAAGTTTTTCCATGGAGAGTCCATCAATGGTGGCTAAGTATGGGGAAATTATAAGAGTATAGCTTCAATTCCAGCATAGTGTTCCTCTTTGGAACACACTCTGTGTTCCTGTTGCAATCTATTATTAACAAACAAACAAAAAAGAAGAATAAGAAAGAGGAAATTCAAAACTCCCTATCTACCTTTTTTTTTTTTTTTTTTTCAATTTACTGAAGTACCATCAGTTATAATATGTCAGTTTCTGGTATACAGCTCAACGTCCCAGTCATGCATATACATACATATATCCCTTTCTACTTTCTATAGTTCAATTTGCTTTAAGCAAAAACAGCATAAAAATTTAAATTTGTAGGCTTAATAAAATACAGCCATTTAATTTGTCAAAAGACCCAGTTTATTTGTGACCACACTGCATCATAGAATTGCTTTAAACTGTAATCAAATCTAGTGCAATTTTTGTGATCAAAATTTTCAAAATTTAACTATGTGTCTATCTTGTGAAAAATGAGGCTAACCTGTAGCTTTGAAATACATGCACATTATTCACAAGACAATAAAAAATTAAATGAATGACAAAAAGAATATTTGCTTTATATGAATCAATAAGATCCTAACCATGGTTAAAATTGACTTTGAGCTATCCCAATCTGTGTTTTTTGTTGTTGTGGTTATTTTGTTGTTGTTATTGAGAAAAGGGTACCACCTTGGTGGGGCAATGCAGCTTTGTAGTGTCTGGACAGGTCAACGGTGATGCCAGAATTGTGTACTCATGTGGGGAATGAGGGACCCACAACCATAGTCAAGACCTAGGACAGGTTCTAAAGCATCTGCTGGCCTGGGCCTCAGGCTGTGTTCTTCTGCAGGAAATGGACAGGGAATTTGGATACCTGGAGGGCTGGATGCTTCCTGGGGCAAGAGGTGGCCCATTTCCAATCCAGAGTTCTACCAGGAAAATAACCTGGCCACAGTTTATCAATCCAGAGTAGATGTACCTTTTGTTGGGTTGTCACTTTTTTCTTTATACTTTGGTCTGCAAAATTGGGATTGGAAGTTTGTTTTTGTTTTTAAATTATAATTTAGAATGCCAACTATTTACCATCTTCATAAGGAATTTAGAAAAAAAGTATTTTTTTCTTGAGAAAATAATCATTATATTTAGCACACAGTGCTTATTGTTTGTTGCCAGATACTGTTCTAAGTAAGTTACAGATATTATCTCATTTAAACTTTATGACTACACTCTGAATGGGATTTCTAGGTAAAAAGACACAAAGAAGCTAAATAAATCGTTCAAAGTCATTTGTGTGGGGCTGAGGTAGGGCTTGCACCTAGGGAGCCTGGTGTCAGAGAGAAAGCAGGAGAAGGATGGTGACAGGGAAGTGTGAAGAAGGGGGAAAAAACATCAGCAACGTGTTTTCCCGAATGCTTTGAAGAAATCTTTGCAGCCTGTTTGCCTCCTCCCCACCCCCAACCCCCTCTGAAACTGCTCTAGGGACAGGTCTCAGTGCCCCAAAGGGCAGAGAGGGGTCCAGCTATAGAAGCGAGGGAAGTTCTGGGTGAAATTCAAGAGACTCTGCCCAGTCATCCTATGCCTAGGAATTGGCTCAGCTTTCCTCTTGGGCTAGAATTTAAAAATGTCCATTTGGTCAAGGTCTCATGGTCAAGAGCAGAGCAAGGTGAGAGAAGGCCAGCCCACTGTCTGGTGATTGCCATCTCAGCCTCTTTCCTTAGCCTTCTTCTTGTACTACATTCACTCACTCTCCAATTTCCTCATTAAATAAAAGTTCCAGTGCCTAGGCTAACTCTACACAGCCTTCTGGGCAACACTGTCCAATAGAAACACAATGGGGCCATATATGTAATTTAAAAATTTCCAGTATCCCACTGCCAGGGACTGAATATTTGTGTCTCCTTAAAATTTATATGTTGAAACCAAGTCCCCAGTTTGATAGAATTTGGAGGGAGGGCCTTTGGGGAGTAATTAGGTTATGAGGGTGGAGACCTCCTGTTATAAAAGGAGATACAAAAGAGATGATCTTTCTCCGCTAAGTGAGGATGCAGTAAGAAGGCAGCTATCTTCAAAAGGACAGGGCTCTCATCAGACACTGAATCTGTCAGCATCTTGATCTTAGACTTCCCAGACACCAAAACTGTGAGAAATTAATGTTTAAACCACCCAGTGGATGGCCTTCTGTTACAGCAGCCTGAGTAGACTAAGACACCCACATTAAAAATATAAAAAGAAACAGGTAAAATTAACTCTAACAGTATATTCTACTTACTCCAGTAATATATCAAAATATTATTTCAATCAATGGAAAAATCAATGTAACCAATGTAAAATATTAATGGGATATTCACCTTCTATATTTCATATGGTGTATCTTACGCTTAAGCCACATCTCAATTTGACACTACATTTTTATTGAAAAATACTTGATCTCTATGTATATTTCACAAAATTTACAGTTGAAAAAGTAGATTGAAATTAAGCACACTTAAAAGTTTTTCAATAATTGAACAGAGTATCCATTTTTATATTTAAATGAGCTACATGAAATAAAATTAAGGATTCAGTTTCTCAGTTGTACTAGCCACACTTCAAGTGCCCGAGAGCCCCGTGTGACTAGTGGCTATCAAATTGGGCAACATAGTTCTAGAGGCTAGAGATAAATAAAACTAAATAATCACCGATTAGTGACTTCACAATAAACAGTTACCTGAAACCATCATTTATCTATTATTCTTCATCTTGCTGGTCATGTTGGCATAGAAACCTCTGCAGGCAGGCCAGGGAGTTTGGGGTTTTGGCACTAAGTGGCATCAAGTTTGTTTCTGTGTAGTATCTAGCTAAGAGTAGTTGTTTTGCGAATGTTAACCCTGCCACCTAGTGACCACTTTCTGAATGTCACAAGGAGATTACCTTGTAGAAAATCCCATGTTTGATCTCAGCATTGCCACCAACCCTTCCTAACAGCTCTGAGACTTTTCCCTGCTTGGAGACCCCATGTGGCGCTGAGCAGCTGATCTGTCAGTACTGTTTGGCTGCTTTAGTCATACCTGCAGAATAAAGAGCTGAGTTGTCATTTCCTCTTCTTTTTCCTCGCGATGATAAGATGCTTGGAGTACAATGACTATGTCTCAAGAGCATCCTGCGTGCCAAGTAATGTAATGGGAGGAGATGACTTCCGTCCCTACAAGGGTCACAGTTCCCACTGTCCCTTGTGTTTGGTTCTTACAGCTCCCAAATCTTCTGTGCACTGATATGTCCCTCTCCGCCACTGAATTGTGAAATCTGTGAGGTCGGAGACAATGATTTGCTTATGTTTTATCCCTGCAGCCTGGTTTGGTGTCCTCCTGACAAATGTCAGTTGAATGAATGGGTGGAAGGTATAGCTACAGCTTCACAGCACTTTCCAGCACTCTTCCCACATTTCTCCAGTTGGGGCATCTTCCCCTTTCCACTCTCAGTATAAACTGTCATTTTTCCTTCCTTTTCTTCAGCTCTCAGTCTCCTCCTTAATCCCTTCTGCACTCAGCACATGCTTAGCACTTGACCTGGTCTTGAATTCTGGAAATACAAAGTTGAAGGTGGGAACCCCCTCACTTATACCCACCAAACCTCAAAACTTCCTTGCACCCTGTGCCTGACCCTCCTTAGACCCAATGCCATGCCTTCCAGATGTGCACTGAACCCCCTGGGCCACTCATAGGAATCAGTCATGAAGCTCTAACAATGACTGACATCTGGGTCCTAACTCAGAAAATCTGATGTCATTGGTCTTGGGTGCCAGCTGGGAATCGGGATTTTTCAAATGTCCCCATGGGCACCTAAACTATAGCCAGGATTGAGACTTGATCTCTGCAGGCTCTCCATTTCAGCCTTCTCAGGCTTCAGCAGGTAACCTCACAGTCACTTGCATTTCCACGTGTTTCTGTTCTGTTGGGTCATTTCCAAGTCACACACAATGCCCTGAACTCTTCTATCTGAAAATCGGAATGAAAAAACCTCTCTGGATCCAATATCCATAGCAACTATCTGCGCTGTCTATGTACATTCCCAGTCAAACAGAATTCAAGAATAAGATACCCACACAGGCTGTCTCTGCTTTCTCATTAACCATTCAATCTTAAATATATTCCAGACAGGGTTCTGCTCCAGAATTGACCACCCTGTTCAAAAACACTCACCTCCCTTGGCCTTAAAGACTCTATGTTCTCCTGTTTCTTTCTCAGGCTAACTTTGTACCTGACCTCCCAATGCTGAGAGCTCCTCAGGACGTGGTGCTTGGCCAGCTTTCCTTTCTACTCTACTTCTCATGCTTTCCAGGCTCCGGGACCTCGGAGCTGATACCACCTGCTCAGACCATTCTGTCAGGCTCCTACCTGTATATCCAAATCCCTGCTTGGCCTGCCTCTCCATTAGCTGTGTGACAGGCATCTCAGGTCTCATGTTCCAGACTGACTCTTGTTGTCTCTCTACCCTTAGATGATTCTCTTACACTGATTTCTGTTGTGTTAGTTTCCTATGTCTTCTGTGATGAATTACCACAAGTGGATTGGATTGAAACAGCGCACATTCATACTCTCACAGTCTGGGGGCCAGAAATCTAGAATCAGTTCCACTGGGCTGGAACCAAGGTGTCAAAAGGACCATACTTCCTCTGGAAGCTTCAGGGGTGAATCTGTTCCTTGATTCTTCCAGTTTCTGGTGGCTGCCAGAATTTCTCGGTATATTAGTGAGGATTTTCCGGAGAAACAGAACCAACAGTGTGTGTGTAGTTTTGTTGTAAGGAACTGGCTCCTGTAACTATGGAGGGTGAGGAGATCTGTTATCATCAAACTGGAGACTCAGGAGAGTCAAGGCTGTACATTTCAGTCTGAGGACAGGTGGAGACAAACATCTTGGTTCAAGCAGTTAGGCAGGAGATCTTTCCTCTTAGATTTTTGTTCTGTTCAGAGCTTCGATTTATTGGATGAGGACCACCCATTCTAGGGAGGACAACCTGCATTATTCAGCCCACTGATTCAAACATTAATCTCATCAGGAAACACCCTCACAGACACACCTAGAATGACATTCAACCAATTGTCTGGATGTCCCATGGCCCAGTCAAGCTGACACATAAAATTAATTATCACACTTGGCTTGTGGCCATATCACTGCAATTTTCAAGGCCAGCATCTTCAACTCTCTCTGTTCCATCTTTACATTGCCTGTGTGCCCGTGTGCCCGTGTGTGTGTGTGCGTGTGTGTGTCTTTTAATCTCCCTCTGCTTTCCTCTTATACATGAGATTGCATTTAGGGCCTACCCAGATAATCCAGAGTAATCTCTCATTCTCAAGATCCTTAAATTAATCACACTTGCAAATACCCTTTTTCTAGATAAGAGAGCACTTACAGGTTCCAGAGATTAGGACATGGATATCTTTGGGGCAGGGGTTCATTATTCAGCCGACTACACTAATTCACGCAAAGGGCACTTTAATTCACCCAGTTTCTTATATCAGAAATTCAGGATTCACTTTTGTCATAAAAGTCTCTCCAACCCCATCTAATCCACTGACAACACCTATCTTTTCCATCTTCTAAATAATCCTGAATCAGTTCAGCTCTTTCCATTTCATCAGCCACCAACCTAATCCAAAAGAGAATGGCTTTCCTGGGCGATTTTAACAGTATATTTATGTCAGTTGTAATTATCTTCTTATTTGTGTGGCTATTTGTTCAATATCTCTCTCCAGTCACTAAGCTCCATTAAGATAGGACCATATATGTTTTGTACACCATTATATTTTAGACCCCATCAAAGTACTTTGCATAGATTAGGCGCTGAATTAAATATGTATCGTGTGAATGAGAGGATAGATGATACCTTGATGATAACTTTCTGCCAGAGGAGCTCCTAGTCTGGTGAAGGATCCATTCAGTGCCTTTAACCCTAAATTATTTCATTTGTTCATTTAAACTATTTGTAATGAGAGCCATCTGTATATTAAACTTTCTAGTAGGCTCAAAGAATCCACCAATTAACAAATTACATAAAATTTCTTGCTCTCATGGAACTTTGCATTTTAGTGGGAGCAAAGACAGATAGAAAGCATAATAAATATATAATAAATGCATTCTATGTAGGTATATGTACTTATATATCACATTAGTGATCAGTGATATGAAAAAATAATACAGCAGTTAAAAGGAGAATTTGACATTTGAGAAAAGACCTGAAGGGCCTGAGGGTTGAGTCATGAATATACCTAGGGAAAGAGCTTCTGAGGCCAAGGGAACTGCCCTTAAGAAAGTCCTTGAGGCAGGAATGGTCCAGGTCAGCTCAAGGAGGATGAGGAGGCCAGTGTGGCTGGAGTGAGTAAGTGAATGAGGCTGAGAGTAGGAGGAGATAAGGCCAAGTGATGAGGCAAGCCTGTATAGGATCTCGTAAGGCAGTGGAAGGACTATGGCTTTTCCTCTGAGTAAGATGGGGAGCCATTGGAGAGTTTCCAGCAGAGAAGGGACACTGTCTGACTTATAGTTTCAGAGTATCCTGGTGTATGCACACCAGTGTTCATAGCAGCACTATTTACAATTGCCAAGACATGGAAGAAACCTAAATGTCCATCAACAGATGAATGGATAAAGAAGGTGTGGTGTGTGTGTATATATATACACACACATACATATACACAATGGAATATTATTCAGCATAAAAAGAATGAAATAATGCCATTTGCAGCAGTGTGGATGGACCTAGAGATCATCATTCTAAGCAAAGTTAATCAGAAAGAGAAAGACAAATACTGTATTATATCATTTGTATGTGGAATCTAAAATATGATACAAATAAACTTATTTACAAAACAGAAAGAGACTCACAGACATAGAAAACAGAGTTTGGTTACCAAAGGGGAAAAGGTGGGGGATAAATTAGGAGTTTGGGATTAGCAGATACACACTGCTATATACAAAAATAGATAAACAACAAGGTCCTACTATATAGCACAGGAAAATATATTTATTATCTTGTAATAGACTATAATGGAAAAGAATATGAAAAAGAATATATGCATATATATAACTGAATCACTATGCTGTACGCCAGCACAACATTGTAAAGTGATTATATTTCAATAAAAATAAATTTAAAAAGTCAGGATATCAAAGTATCCTAATATATGCACACCAGTGTTCATAGGCTGTTGTGTGGACTGCAGGGGAGCAAAGGTGGAAAAGAGACCCTGGGGAAGTTATTTCAGTAATCAAGAGATGGTGTGGCTTGGACCAGGGTGATAGATAGTAGCAGAGGTGGTGAAAATTGGGCAGAATTGAGATATATTTTGAAAATAGGGCCAATGGAATTTCCTGATAGATTGGATGTGGGGTGGGAGCCAGAGAGAGTGAGAGAGAGAGAGGTGTCAAGAATGATGCCCAGGTTTTTGGATGCCCAGAGCAACTGGAATCTAGACTAAATAGAGAGTTTTGTCTGAAACGCCTACCCCCAAAACATCTTAATTCCCTAAAGTCACTGGAACGGGCTCAAAAGCCCTGAACTTTCCAGACAGCTGCTCAGAATTGTCATCCATCCTTCCCTGGAGAGTGTCTGATCCCTCCTCTAAACTTATGCCCCTCTTTTCTCTCATATCTGTGCACGGGAGACTCGGTTGCTTTGCCTTCAGTGCAATGTTCAGCCTGCAGCCCACATTCCATCTGTGACACGGGTCACAGTGCACCCTTGGCCTTCCTGTCGAGGTTGGTCTGAGCCTCCACACAGTGTATGGGGTACCCTTCTGACCCTAGCCTTTTGTTCACAACCAGGGATCTAGGAGGTTGACCTGTTTTGGGGGGGGGGTTCCTCAAAAAAGTTTCTCCCTGTTCTGGTCCAGAACAGTTGAAGTCATTCAGTGGCCTGTGGATCTCTGTTGGCCCAGGTGGCCTGGCCAAGGTCCACTTTAGGTAACAGTGCCCTGTTTACTCAGCTTCTTCCTGGATTTTTAATGTTCTCATTGACAGGGGCTTTGGGCTAGTTTATATGACCCATTCAGTAGAAACGCCATTCCTTTAGAAGCTGCAGCTGTTATGAAAGAAAGTTCACTCCTGTGTATGTGCAGTTATGCCGATCTGGGTATCGGGTGCTGCAGGGCTTTGGGAAATGTCTGGAGAGTCAGTGGCAAAACAGTTGTCTACGGCGGGTCTGTCTTGACCCAGTCTCTCACCCCACATGAGCCCCTCGGTGAGTAACATGAAAGGGTCAAGGATCTCATGTTTCTCCCCCTGATGAGAATCAGGACTGCCACTGTGATGGCGTCTCTCCCATTTTCAGTTGCTGTGTGTGTGTGTGTGTGTGTGTGTGTGTGTGTGTGTGTGTGTGTGTGTGTGTGTGCAGTGTGTCCTCCAGCCCCCAAACCCATGTGCGCTTGGAAAGAGGTCTCTGGGGGCAGTGAATTTAAATGGACTCAGCCCTTTGCTCAGGTGCGGTTGTCACCAGCTTCCCTCCTAAGCAGTTACAAGCGCTCTCACATTCCAGACGTCCCCAAATACTCAGTATCCAAATGCTCTTGCCTCTCCTCCCTCCGCCCCTCCCCGCCCGCCCCCCCCGCCCCTCCTCCACTTGGCCGCCTGTCTGCCGCAGTGCATGCTGGGTAGGCTCGCTGTCAGCAAGAAGTGGAAGACTCATCAGGTGGGGGAACCAAACAACCGGAAGTGTGCGGGCCACCTCGGTGGGGAAGTGAAAATGGTCGAAAGGGGGAGCGGCAGTGTTCTACAGAGCTTTCGGACAAAGTCGTCCAGCCTCAAAGCTGCATCTGAGGGGGAACAGAGGCTTCTCTGGTGGTCTCCCAAAGCCCCCCCAACACGCGGCCTATGGCGTGGACATGATTAACTTCTTAATTTACACCTCCTGTGAACTCTGCTCTCATTCGAGGACTCAGTACGAGAGGTTTGGGCCGGGAGCCAAAGGCCGAGGGGTCTCCACGTTGCCTTCTAGAAACACTCCGTGACCTAGTATAGAGCTGAGCAGCTGGGGCAAACTGGGGGTGCTGATTCAACACAGCTCTTGTATCCGGGTGAATTTATCTTTCGTTGCCATGTAATCGAATTAAAGTGCAAGAAGGCGCTTTTCACAGTTTTTTGAAGGTGGTTGCAGCGAAAGCCTTTACTCTTGCCTATGTTGTTGAGAATCGGTGGGACCAGAGGAAGAGAGGTGTGACTTCATTTAGGGGATCGTGAGCCCTGGTGGCAGGGTTAGAGGTGACAGCCAAATTTGGAGGAGCCTGTCTCTGGAATGTGAGTGGAAAGAAGTCCCTCTGAGCTCTTTCCCAATAGAACTGCAGCATTCTCTTGTGTGCACTTGGGGTCTCATTGGTATAAACTCAAATCCCAGGATGTCCTCAGTTAGACTTCTTGTGAAGGGTAATTTCTCTAGCATTGACTATGAGCCAGACACTGTTTTAAGAACTTTGCATGTATTAACTTAGATTTACACGTAATTGAATATTGTTAAGAATAAAAACCAAGTAGAACATAAATGTGCATTGTGTTCTTTCATTCCTGTAAGAAAGTAATCATGTATATATATTTGCAAATGAGTGAAAACTTCTGGAAGAGTTCCCAGAGAAATGGTACAGTGGTTGTAGGAGATCAAGAGATTCCTCAACTGGGGAACTATGTTGTGGGAGGGAGATTTTTTATTTAGTACACTTTTGTTCTGTTTGAATTATTTTAACCATGTTGGATGTCTTCCTGTTTCAATAAAAATATTATATTTGTTTTTAAGGAGAACAAAATGAAAACTTCATAGTCCAAGGCAACTTTGTGGATCAGATGCTGTGGGTTGAATCCTGGAGGAGGACAAATCCAAGGTAATACAGTGGATAGAGAACCATGGGGCGGGATGGAGGCGAGGGTCTTTGAGGAGGTCTCTTTTGCCACAAAGGAGCTTGCTTTCCTGGTGACTAAACAACAGCTTTAATCTAAAATTGGAAGGATAACTGGAAATAGAAGTTAAAGTTCTCTTGATATGAACCAGTGTCAAGCCAAAATAAGAAATATGAGATTGCCCCTGTAACTTGCTCATTCTAGCACTATATATCATACTGATCCCCAAATTGCCTCAGTGGCAAAGAGGAGCAATCCTCACTCATACTACTAGGTGAACAAAATGAAATGAGAAAGGCCACTGGTTATAGCAGCTAAGTGGTCACTGATGACTTTTAAGAGAACTGTCTTTAGAGAGTATTGGGTGAAAGAAGCCAGAAGTTTAAAGCATTATTTGCAAATTTCAGGGCTGTAGGCTAAATCCAATCAGAAGAGGTGTTTTATTTCATCCTCAGTGTTTAAAAAAATTAAATAATGGCTAATATTTAGAAATTTTTAGATTTCACATAAAGATCCTAAATTCCAAACATACGTGATCTGGCCATCCAGAGCCCTCATTCCTCTGGGGTTGAATGTTGGTTGGGGAGCCCTTGTGTGGGGAGTAGGGGAGATGAGAGGGGATTTCTCCCTCCAGGTTGCTTCACCTGCATCCAGCCTCATTCCGCTGTCAGTGTGTTTGCCCTTGGTTAAGGCATGTGGAAGTGATGAGGAAATAGAGGTCATTTACTCTTTCAAGTAGACTACTCCTTTGAAAGTTTGGAGGTGACGTGCAGAAGACAGAAGGATGATTAATCAGGGTAGTAGGGAAGAGAACAATGAGTATGTTAGGGTAATGGAGATTAAAGCTCTGTTTGGAGTTACCCAAAAGGAAAGAGTTAAGTAAAGAATAGGAGACTGAAGAAGTGGGGGAGGAAGTGATTGATTAAAACCAAAATTATATATAGGAGCTGAGGAAGAAGCAAGTTTGAAAAGGAAAGGAACCTCTCTCCTTTTTTTTTTTTTTTATTGAAGTGTAGTCAGTTTACAATGTGTCAGTTTCTGGTGTATGGTGTAATGTTTCAGTCATACGTGTACATACATATATTCCTTTTCTTTATAGGTTACTACTAGGTATTGAATACAGTTCCCTGTGCTATACAGTAGAAACTTGTTGTTTATCTGTTTTATATATAGTAGTTAGTATCTACTAATCTCAAACTCCCAATTTATTCCTTCCTACCCCCTTTCCCCACTGGTAACCATAAGTTTGTTTTCTATGTCTGTGAATCTGTTTCTGTTTTGTAAATAAGTTCATTTATGTCTGTTTTTTAGAGTCCACATGTAAGTGATATCATATTGTATTTGTATTTCTCCTTCTGACTTATTTCACTTAGTATGATGATCTCCAGGTCCATCCATTTTGCTGCAAATGGCATTATTTCATTCCTTTTTATGGCTGAGTAGCATACCATTGTGTGTGTGTGTGTGTGTATGTATATGTGTGTATACATATATGTATGTGTGTGTGTCTATATATATATATATCACAACTTCTTTTTTTAACATTCTTTATTAATTTATAATCATTTTACAATGTTGTGTCAAATTCCAGTGTAGAGCACAATTTTTCAGTTATACATGAACATATATATATTCATTGTCACATTTTTTTCTCTTTGAGCTACCATAAG
Source organism: Camelus bactrianus (assembly GCF_048773025.1). Taxonomy (NCBI): domain Eukaryota; kingdom Metazoa; phylum Chordata; class Mammalia; order Artiodactyla; family Camelidae; genus Camelus; species Camelus bactrianus. Next base: position 46,635,946 of record NC_133541.1, read on the forward strand.
ATCTTGTATATATTTCCCTGTGCTATACAGTATAATCTTGTTTATCTATTCTACAGTTTTGAAATCCCAGTCTATCTCTTCCCAGCCCCCGCCCCCTTGGCAACCACAAGTTTATATTCTATGTCTGTGAGTCTATTTCTGTTTTGTATTTATGCTTTGTTTGTTTGTTTGTTTTTTTAGATTCCACATATGAGCGATCTCATGTGGTATTTTTCTTTCTCTTTCTGGCTTGCTTCACTTAGAATGACATTCTCCAGGAGCATCCATGTTGCTGCAAATGGCGTTATGTTGTTGGTTTTTATGGCTGAGTAGTATTCCATTGTATAAATATACCACATCTTCTTTATCCAGTCATCTGTTGATGGACATTTAGGCTGTTTCCATGTCTTGGCTATTGTAAATAATGCTGTTATGAACATTGGGGTGCAGGTGTCATCCTAAAGTAGGGTTCCTTCTGGATATATGCCCAGGAGCGGGATTCCTGGGTCATATGGTAAGTCTATTCCTAGTCTTTTGAAGACTCTCCATACTGTTTTCCACAGTGGCTGCATCAAACTACATTCCTACCAATAGTGTAGGAGGATTCCCTTTTCTCTACACCCTCTCCAGCATTTATCATTTGTGGGCTTTTGAATGATGGCTATTCTGACTGGTGTGAGGTGGTACCTCATTATAGTTTTGATTTCCATTTCTATGATAATTAGTGATATTGAGCATCTTTTCATGTGCCTGTTGGCCATTTGTTTATTTTTATTGGAGAAATGCTTGTTTAGTTATTCTGCCCATTTTTGGATTGGGTTGTTTGGTTTTTTTGTTACTAAGTTGTATAAGCTGTTTGTATATTCTGGAAATTAAGCCCTTGTCAGTCACATCATCTGCAAATGTTTATCCCATTCCAGTAGGTTGTATTTTTGTTTTGTTTATAGTTTCTTTTACTGTGGAAAAGCTTATAAGTTTAGTTAGGTCCCATTTGTTTATTTTTGCTTATATTTCTATTGCCTGGGTAGACTGACCTAGGAGAACATTGCTAAGATTTATGTCAGAGAATGTTTTGCCTATGTTTTCTTCTAAGAGGTTTATAGTGTCTGGTCTTATGTTTAAGTCTTTAAGCCATTTTGAGTTTATTTTTGTGTATGGTGTGAGGGTGTGTTCTTGAAGAACTATAAAACATTGATTAAGGAAATTAAAGATGATTTAAAGAGATAGAAAGATATCCCATGCTCTTGGGTTGGAAGAATTAATATTGTTAAAATTGCCATACTACCCAAAGCAATCGACAGATTTAATGTGATCCAGGTCAAATTATCCAGGACATTTTTCACAAAACTAGAACAAATAATGCTAAAATTTATATGGAATCACCAAAGACCCAGAATTGCCAAAGCAACTGAAGAAAAAGAACAAAGCTGAAGAAATAACCCTCTCAGACTTCAGACAATACTACAGAGTGACACTAATCAAACCAGCATGGAATTGGCACAAAAACAGACATATGGATCAATGGAACAGAGTAGAGAGCCCGGAAATAAACCTACATACCAACAGCCAGTTAATCTTTGACAGAGGGGGCAAGAATATACAATAGAAAAAAGACAGTCTCTTCAGCAAGTGGTGTTGGAAAAGCTAGACAGCTGCATGTTAATCGGTGAAGTTAGAACACATCCTCACTACTTTTGAAAGAGGAGAAGCAACAGACAGAAGTAGCAAGGGGGGCAACTTTGCAGTGGGGAGGAGGGAGCTCAGGAGAGGAGCTGGGATTCAGGTTATGTGTGGACATGCTAATAAAATGGGGCAAGGCCTGGGCAGGACCAGCACATGTGGAGGGAGGGGTGGGGGTACTTGGGGCAGGGCTATAGTTTGTCAGTCTTCAGGTAGATATTCCTTCAATATTTGTCCAGTAGTTGTTTTTTGATGGCAAGAAGAAGCTGATTTTCTCTTTAAAAAATTGCATGCCTGTGTTTATATTTAAAAATTAGGGTTTATTATATACCCTGAATGTAGCATAACAGTTATACTTACTTGAAATTGTCTCTCACCTCACATATTTTCTGTAGTGACAGGTACTCCTATTTACTAAGTACAGGAAAAAATACATGAATAGTTGGAAAACGTTGTTCAAAATGTATTTAAATGTTTCGTTTCCTGACTTACATGATAGCAAAACATATCCCATTTATATTTAGTTTCTCTCTCTCTCTTTTTTTTTAATTTTTTTTTGAGATTTTTTTTTCCCTGAACCAGACAACTTCCTAGAAGTCTTAGGTCAGTGCTTTAAATTGAGATAATAATGTGAATCACCTGTTACTGGTAAATACTACAGTCTGCATCCTGTAGTTTCATCCGTTCGTTGGCCCCTTGGTGCTGATCTGGTCTGTTTTATCAGCTGATCTCAAAATCTGTGACTCTGTGGGCAAACCATGTAACTTGCTAAAGTGCACAGCAGAGAAAAGGCAGTGCCATGTGGGATGCTTTGATATCTGTGTTGGTGGGAGCCAGGAGTGGGCTTCCGTCTGGCCAGGTATGTGAAAAGTTTCTTGAGGAAAGCTGAATTCACTGGCAAAGTGCTGCCAACTTCTTCCTGTGTTGGTTTAGTGCACCTCCTGATAAATTGGTATCTCTAGTAAATGGCTCAATTCTTCTTGTGGATTTTGGGTAGGATTTAGGCTGCAATATGAAGTCACTTTGCTGCTGGTATTACGAGGAAGTAAAATGAGAGGAAGTAAGGCATACAAAAGGACCACCAGAACTTAGAGAGAGACTTGCAGATTTGTATCAGAGAGACCGAGGGAGAAACCAGAATGATTTTCTCAGAAGGCCCAGGGTGTTGTGATGATGAATCCTGTGGGCTTATGTTGGGCAAGTGGGGTCAGAATTGAGTGTGGACTGATGGTGGCTTAGAGGGTGTGGGGGAGGAGACGAAGTAAATGATGCTGTAATTGGATTTCAGAATTCTAGTCTTTTTAGTGAAATATTCATTTTAATGAAACATCTTTAAAGTTGCTTAATACAGGCCTATAAAATTACAACTAAAAATGCATTTCTATAATGTGTTAATTGCTTGGAGGACTGGCTGTCACTATAAGCTTCAAGTGACTAAGAACACTTTCTGTTTCCAAATTGTCTTTGGTCTGATATGAACATCCGAATTTCATTGCATTTGTGGCAACCTTCAAAATAATAGATTTCTCATGCGACTGAACATGATACATCATTTTAACTTTAATTTTAGTTTGTCTATGAATCATGAGTTACATTAGTTGCTCATATATGCTGAGTGGTAACCGACGTGGATATAGTTGTGTTGTTAAAATGATTTGGTTAGCTTTCATGGAGGGATAAACACTGGCATCGTTATGATTATGGCTGTCCCTTGACCTCCCTGAGTCTTAGCTCCCTTATTTTAAACTGTGCTGGGGTGAGAGTTGGGGTGGGGTGGGCCAGATGGTCTCTAAAACACTTTCCCCTTTTAAATGTCAGAGATCATGCCAATAAACTAGGATGGTGTTTAGAACTGGGTTTTAATGTGCTAAAAGATAAACTGAGGCATATTAAAATGTATGAGTTTGAGCAAACATGGACTCTGATCAGGCAGAGACAAACCAGAGGTAGTTAGGAGCTAGAAGCAAGACTTCTATAGAGAAAAGCCAGAAGCAAAGCAAGGAAATTACTTGATTGGCTGTAGTTCAAGCCGTTGCCTTACTTGGGAAAGCCTACTTGACTGTTTGTGATTGGTCATCCTTGGGTTTAGATTTCTTAACCTTGAGGCATTTACAGGCTTAGATTTTGGTTTGTTTATATAGGAGCCAAGCATTATTGCTGCAATACAGCATTAAAGCCATCTCAGTCTAATGGCCTCCTTGTGAAATTAATTTAACGAATGTGATGAGAGTAAGAAGACAACAGCACAAACCTCTCGGTTTGGAGTTTGTACTTGTTTAGTTTTGTCAGGCCATTTGTAGCATTCCCTCAAAAACTCTTCTGAATTCCAGGAAGACAATTATTGCCAATTACATGTTTAAAACTCCTTATAGCTAGAATATACATTTTCAGGCTACACAGTAGAGCTGTTTAAAGAACACAGGGAGGCTTTGTGTAATCAGTGCATACAATGTATTTATTCTTATTTTATAGAATTTAGGACATGGTGTTACTGCTTTAAATGATTCTGGGGCGTAGCTTATGGTTTTTGCTTCCTTGTTTTCCTATGTGTTTTGGGCTGATGCTGCTGTCCAGTATCCGGCATCCAGAACCCCCCAACAGGTTGTGTCTTTCCTGAAATGATCCCAACTCTTTGGCCCCTGCAGGAACAAAAATTTTGCAGGGAAATTCATAAGAAATGTTGTGGGTCCCAGTTGTTGTGGTTTTATGTATTTTCCCTGGTTTTTTTGGAGCAATCAGCTTCTAAGCACTGTCCTACCATTGATCACTATTGTACTGTGGGCGATCGTGGGGGAACTCTGGGAGAAAGAAAACCTCCCTGACTCTACTTGGATACTCCTTTCCCGTGGGCAGAGTCTCACTTCCCAAATCAGCACATTAATCTTGTCCACAGAAAAGGTATCATTTGGTGCTTTTCCCATCAGGTACATACTGGATTTCTTGACTGCAGTTCTGGTTTGGTAGCCAAGCTTTTTTTCGGTCTGGTTCTACTTCGGCGACTCTGCACTGGAACATAGCTGCATTTGCTGAAGGTGGTAAGTTGTAGCTGGTGAACTCTGGTTTCTTGATATTTAGCTACCAGGTCTTCTAAAGGCTCATTCCTTGTGTGGGCATATCAAAACATTTTTTATACTATTATTAGCCTTTCTATTTTTTTCTTGGTTGATCTTGCTAGGGCTACAGAAAGATTTTTTGTTTGTTGTCTGTTGTTTATTTTCTTGCTCATCAGTATTTGCTCTTATTTTAGCTAGGTAGTTGGCTAGTATTAGTTTGTTATGTATGGATTTGCTTTTCACTGGTGTTAGGCAATGACAATAGTTAATGATAAGTAGGAGGTAATAATGAGCTATTTATAAGACATCTCTTTGGACAGGGCGTTGTGTCATGCGTTCTCCATAGATCATCTCTAGCCTTCCGTGCTGGTAGGGATTTTATTACCGATTTTGCCACGATGAAGTGGAGGTTCAGAAAGGTCACATGCCTTGCCCAGGGTCACCCAGTTACCAGTGGCTGACCAGGAATTTGGAACCAGCTGATTGCCAAGACTGTGAGCATTGCACTATATCATGCCATCACTCTGCAGGGACTCCAGAGTTTCTATTTGAGTTGACAGATTTGACTTCTTTTATCTCCAGACTTTTCTTGTTCTTTTCTTCTCACTCATGTACTATGCAGAATGTCCTCTCCGTTCCCTTGGTCAGAACATATTCCTCCTAGTTCAACCTCCATTAAACACACAACTCTTCTTCAAAGCTATTACTATTGACTTTGATTAAACTGTCCCATTACAGGTGTCTGGTTATCACATGTCTCCAGATAAGACCTGAAAGCATGATTTCATCATTAAAGACAGTGCAGCTAATTAATAAATGCATATTAACTTCTAAAAACAGAGAGTTAAATTATCATGGTTTTTAATGATTTATACCTAATCCCCAAAAGTATACAAGGCAGCTTAAAACACCATATTTATACTGCGCTATATACTTTATGTACATTAATCCTTTTCCCCCATAAAAAAAAACCCCATGAGATAAGGATTATTATTCTTTTCCAAGTTCACATAATGAGAAAGGAGCAGGTTAAACTCATCCTTCCTTTCTCCAGTGCCTATGCTCTTTCTACCACACTTAGCTGCCTCTTTACTAAGTTGTTTATAGTAGTAATTACCACATATCTCTGTTATATTAGTGTTTGGAGATTAGCATTAAAATTTTCTCAAAGGTTCCTGGTAGGACAGAAAAACAGGTGTATGTATCTCTATCTATATATCTATATACATATAGATATATAGATGTAGCTATACATAAGCATATGTGTATAGAGAGATATAAGGAGAGAGAGAGAGAAGGAAAAGAGCATAAGTTAAAAAAAGTATATTCTTACATATTTAAACAAAAATTTTAGATAGTAAATTTGATGGAAATTTTTTTCACTAAATTAAAAAGCCACACTGTAATTAAGTGAAAAATATTTGAAGTCACTATAGTTCAATTTTTAAATGTTTTTAAATGTTTAAGAGTAGATTATAGTAGAGTATATTCCACCCCACCTCTGCCCACTTCATGAACAGGTCTTAAATGCTAATATAAAGATGATCTCACCCATTTGCAGAAGAAAAATGTATTGATCAAAAGGCCAGGAATATATGCATACAGTACAGTAATTTCATATCTCAATTCCATTTTTAATGTTGTCATGTTTGTCTCCACCTCTGGATTATAAGCTCCTGGTGAGCGAAGACCTCTCTTCTAGTTCTCTCCTGTCTTTTCTGGAAACTGATCAGGGTCCGGCCCATTCTCTGCTCACAAATTCGTGGCCGACAATCAAAAGTGCTTCAAGGCACCAAGAGGAGACGCCCATGAGTAAACAGGGGAGAAAATGAAGACGACATAGATGCCTGGCGGGAGAGGCTGATTGTGCAAGACAGAAACCGGCCGTGCAGCCTCGCCGTCTGCCCACAGGACTTCTTATTCAGACTTCAGTAACCTCAGATGTGGCAATTACAGCACTTAATGTTGCTGCCCCTCCCCTCCATCATGGATGGGGACACTTGCTGGGGTCACAAGGCATCAGTGATCTGCCATGACTCCAAGTTGGGGTGGATATTCAGGCAGATATTTTTTTTTGAACAACCAGACAGGCTGTCTCCTGAGATCTGACCAAGACTGGAACTTGGAGGAGATTCAGCTGGCTTTGGTTCAAACCAGACAAATGAAAACAACGACAGCAGCCAGGGGGAGGAGTCTAGACCCTGCACAAAATGCTTCTTCACCTTCATCCTGTCGTCTGTAGACTATTAGCATGAGCCTGCTCACAGCCCGTGCATCCCTCCCAGCACAGAACCACGAATGAAGGTCTCTTCTGGGAATGGGTAATGGTTGAAAATTTACCAGTTATAACAGTAAGTGATATTGCAGCCATGTCAGCATGTCATCCTTAGAAACCACAGAAGCTTATTCACAATACAGAAGATTCTTAGGTTGTGGAAAATTAGCCCAAACTCCTTGGAGAACTCCTAATGCTGCCATTAACTGAGTGTTGACCATGACCAGAAGGTTAAGCATATCTAATTGTCTGGACTCAGCTGATTGGAAAGGATAATGTCTCTCTCTAAAATGGAGATAAAATGGAGTGGAAAACTGGCCAGGATGTTGCCCATGTTTGTTAATACTTTGAAAGCAGGTGGTCTGCTAAGACTAGTGGCACCCCACCGTGGCCCTTTGGACCTGGTGCCCAAATCCTTGTGCTTTATGCAGTCCTTCTTTGGGTTGGGCATGAGAGTTAGTTTGAAGCATGGTGGCCTGCTAATTCCATGGCTTCTCAGTTTCTCTCTGTCTCTGCCTGTGTCTCTTTCACGCACACACACTGACATTTGTATGAGGGAGGGCAAGATGGAATGAAGAACACGGCTTAACTTTCAGAAGTTTAAATGAGAGGCTCTTTGTTAGTGAAAAGCAAACAAAACAAATTGGCCACGGGGTCAGCATGCTCTGGAATGCAGAATTGTTTGTCGCCAGTCAAACAGCCGCCTGATGTTGGGTTTACATAATGTTCCAGCTAACCGAAACAATGAGAACATTTACCATTAACTCAATGCCTGAGCCATAAAATCAGAATGGGGGAAGATGAGGGTCACTAATTCTCATCCTTAAGGCCCTCAACCAACAGCTCTGCTCAGGGCAAAGTAGCTCCTTAGACCAAGTCATCCAAACTTATTAAACACCTAGTGTTTTGCCAAAGACTCTTTGGATAGGAGGATGGAAGACCCCAGCCCTTTCATACAGCATGCCTTCCAGGACCATGCTGAGGTCCAGCTGGCAGACAGAGAAACAAATAATGGTGAGGTGGCACTATTAAAGTCATTTTCATTTGGGACAAAATTCCCTGTGTGAAAATAGCCCAGAGCGGAGAGCCCAAGTTCACCTATGAGTCAGAAAAGTTGCCCAGAGGAGACAGCATTTGAGTTGAAACTGACAGGAAGAGTAGAAGTTTCCCAGGACCACAAACTGGAAGTAATGGAGTAGGAGCCGGAATGCACGCAGGAGAGAAGATTAGGGCAGTGCAAGGTGTGAGGAGCATGGATATTACAGAAACTTCAAAAATAATTTAGTGTTGTCACATGTGAGGTGGGGAGTGGCAGGAGAGGGGTGGGGAAGATGGTTGTCAGATCAAGAAGGGTCTTGTGCATGTGTGAGGCTAGGTGCTTGTGTTTATCCTGTGCAGGGAGGGATGCCAGTGAAATATTGTGAGCTGAGGTTATAGCTTGGCCACGTCTGCTTCTTAGAAAGATCCGTGCATTGGCCTTGAGGAGGAAGGTGGGAGTGGGACTGGAGGGTGAACTGGTCCAGTGGGGGAAGGGGAGGGCAAGTTTGTTTTGGATGCTCTGACTAGACACACTGAGGAGTTGTCAGGCCCAGGTGAATTGTCCGAGACCCGCACAGGCAGCTGTGGGATTCATGAGGGGACAGTGGGACAGCTGGAGTGAAATGAGTGGTCAGCCCTAGCTCCAAGCAAATGACAGGGCTTGGGAATGGCTCTGGGCAGCTCCAGGGCCTTACCTGGCTTCTGAGAGCCATTCTCAGTGCTGGGCAGTGGCTTCACTCCTGGCCTGGGGCATCAGGGACTGAACAGCCAGGTTGTGTCAGCTATGAGAGGCACCTCTGATGTCCTGCTGCTCTGCCTGTGTCTGGATTTGTTGATTGAATACAGCCTGGCATAATACAGGAGCTGGGGGTGCAGCAGTGAGCACCATTGCACAAAGACCCTATGCTGGAGGAGTGTATATTCCAGGTGATGAGAGAAGCAGTCAGCAGAAGAAACAAAATGCGTAGAAAGTTAGACGGTGAAATACACTGTAAAGGAAAAAAGGGTGGAGGGCATAGTTTGCGGTTTTAAATAAGATGAGCAAAGACCTGGAGTTGGGGGAGCACCCAGTGGATATGTGGAAGGAAAGCATTCAGAGAAGAGGCAAGAGTCAGGGCCAGCGTGTCGAGCTGGGTGTGTTGTTAGCTTGTTGGGGAGCAGCAAGGAGGCCGGCATGGATGTATGTGAGGGTGGAGAAGTGGAGGGAGGGCAGGATGTGTGGGGCTGGGAAGCTGTAGCCCTCTATTCTGAGTGAGATGGAAAGTCCAGTTCTTTTCTCCCTGCTACCCTGTGCTGTGCACCTTTCTCCTCTCCTGCCCCTTCCGATCACTGTCACAGCTCACCGTGCACATTTTATAGACAGCTGGCCCAGGTGCATGCAAAAGCCAGTGCCGTTGAAATTAGAGATAGGAGGACTGCTCTATGTTAAAAGGGCCTAAAGAGCTATAGTGATCAAACATAATGCCTTAATTCTTAGGTTAAGGAGGGAGATTGGAATGTGGACTAATATTAGATGATATTAATTGCTCGTAATTTGCTTAGGTGTGATCATTCTGTTAAGGTTATATAGGAGAGTGTCTTCATTCTGAGAAGACACATGCTGCAACATTTAGGGGTGCAGTGTCCTGATACCAACTGCTTACTTTCAAGTGGTTCAGTGCGCGGTGTGTGCACACACGATCAGATGGATACGTACGTACATAGATAATGCCAAAATATAAACAGTTGTTCCATCTTGGTGGTAGGTATGTAGATACTGGTTATATTAGTCTATAAACATTCATTTTAGAAAAATTTCGTATTAAAAAGTTGGGGAAAATCCTTTCTGCTATGGTCCAATTATTTTGGCTCCAGCTTTAGTTGCTATTATTTTTCCTCCTGAGATTCTGCCTGGCCCTCTGGGCAGTTTATTTTCTTTGGGTCAGAAGTGTTTACCTCTCAAGACTTAAAGGAGACACCAAGCATAGGGATGGGATGGGATGAGACCCATTCAGGTGGAATGTCAGGTGGTGGCATTCCAAATCCCTTTGGGCTGGCGGGCCCCAACAGAACAGGACCATGAGTCAAAGAATGGTAGATGCCTTATAATTTTAAAAGACACTTGTAGGGCAAGGGGAAGGCAAAGAAGAAATGCAGCCTTTGGGAGGCTAATTCCTCTCTGGAGTGCATGCTTTTTCCCTGATGTTGAGATTCTAAATTATTTCACTGTTTACCTGCTGTGTGGCTTGACAAAAGCGTAATGTGATTTAGAAACTGAGCAGTCATCCAGAAAGTCTATTTCCAGTCTGGTGGTTACCAGGCGCTGTCAGGGGATTGGGCTCTGGTGTATTAAATCTCATATTTAATCCAGGGGCCAATATGTCTGTGAATATTAGAAAGCTCGACTTCCCTTTGCATGGGTGACATCAATTCCATATGGTATTTTCCACATGGAAGCAAGAAATTGCACATCCAGAAAGCTGGGCTTAGCACCTTTAGATCTCCTGATGAAATTTTAGCCTATGTTTAGGATGTGAGCATTTATACATACATAACCTCTGCCAGCCACACAAGACAGAAAAAATATATAACCCTTTATTATTATTAAAAGTAACTTAGATCTCAGAGAAAAGAAGAAAATGTCGATGGTAATGTATAAAGGATTTCCTAAAGAAAAAGCTGTTTGCAGCCTTTTGTTTGGTTTTAAAAAAGTCTTTTGTTTTGCTGGAGGAATAATAATAAAAGATAAAAATCATTTGAAACTAAGGGAGGAAGTAGAAAAATGGTCACTATTTGTAGCTTTGTCTATTCTCGGTATAGTAATAATAATACCAATAGCAGCTATACCAACAGTTAATGTTTTTTGAGCACTTACAATGGGCCAGGCATAGTGAGCACTTTTCACATTTAACTAATGTCATCCTTGTGACAAACCTATGACATAGCTACTATTATTATCCTCATTTTTAGGGAGCTGAGGTCCAGAGAAATTAAATAACTTGTGTGAAGTCAAACGACCAGCAGTCATTAATAGAGATGGTATTCATGCTGTCTCTTGAGGTGAGCTAAATAAAACTCTATCCTGTTTTTTAGAGGCATATTTATACTTTCTCCTCTCTCCATGATAAAGCTTATTCTTGTCCTTCTGCAAGATACAGTGAAAATGCTGCTCCCTCACATTCCTAGCAAGCCAAGTCTCTAAGTAGCCTCTTTAGAGGAGTGGTCCCTAGTCTGTGACTAGACCTTGGGGCACCAATGATTTACTGTTGTCACTAAAACTAGCTTGCTAGCATGCCTTCTGCTATATACTTCACATGATTTATTTCAGTATTTTTTAAAAAAATATGACTCAGTTAAAAGCAATACTGTAAAGCAGGATTAAATTATATATATACATGTGTAGGAAAAATGTTTGCTATTTTCCATTTTATTCTGTTAACTTTAAAGAATGCGGATTGTCTCATGCTAATGGATTTTATGTCCTGCTAAATGGTTTATAACTTGTTGTTTAAAAAAGCACTTCTTTAGCTCATTTCAGTTGTCACAGTAATTTTATGAAGTCAACGTAATTTTAATAGCCGTTTTATAGATGAGACAATTGAGGTAGTTTGTTCAAGATCACACAAAGAAACCAAGGTCTATGGTTTATACTTGGGATTATATTCTTTTTTAAAACAGGTATCAGTTGTGTTAAAAACAGCTTTCCAATTTCTTATATGCTTGGTGTATTGTTTGTGGCCTGTATAAATACAAGGTCTTGCACGTATGGCTATCTGTGTGCTGTTTTAGGTCTAATACATGTGGATGGGATTGTCAGTTATAAAATTCAAATATTTCTCAATAACTCTAAATTCATGTAGCTTTTAGTTACTATATATGTTTTTAATCCATTGATTTTAAAGTTACAGCTTCCATTATATGGAGATCTGAAGAGTTCTTTGAAATTGGAGTTGTTTTTTCCAGGAAGTGAATTGAAACATGGAGGCCACACCTTTATAAGTGTGGCTAGCAGGCTTAACTAGGGATTCATGAATTGAATCTTAGTTTCATTGACCACTGATTGAACTTTAGCATATGCTTCAATTATTAATAGGCAGTAAACCACAGCAGTATTAGTAGCACATACACGTTTGTTACCAGTAGGAATTACTGATACTTTCATACCATCTTACAGTGTTGCAGATATTTCGAAATATCATTCATGCTCATCACGTCCTAGAAATCATGCTGTTTATCAGAGATACCATTAGCTCTTGACCTGTGGTGTACTGATAAAAGAGCACATGCATTAGTATATCACAAATTTTTTTTCTATAATAACTTGGTAAGTATATGTCAATATCATTTTATTTTTTATGTTTAAATTCATTGCTATTTAGAAAAAATAGAAATAGGAAAGGGGTCCCCAAGTCTCGCCAGGCTGTGGAAGTGGACCATGGCCCCAAAATAGATGGCAGTCATGGCTCCAGGATGAGGAGGGGCTTGAACACAAGCTGCAGGGCTCTGGATTGCCTCTCTAGATATGGGTCATACGTCTAGACACTCGACGTCAACATCGGTTATTTTGAACGCTCTGGCAAGGGGAAAATGGGGGTACTTTCTCATTCTAGGCAATGTGGAAACTAGGCACAGAAAGTCTGTTGCTCCTTGAAGTCTTTCTTTTATCTCTGTATCGGTCCCTTCATGTTTAGTTTCACATCTTTGCCTTCTTCTTCCTCCATTGACATGACCCTGCCTCATGTATTTGGCACACAAATTCAAGTAAGGAGCCTTAGAATTACTGTTTTGCCAGATTTGAGTTGGAAAAGGCCACTTTGTTTATTGGATGCCCATTGTTCATGACCTAAAAACCTAAATGAGTGATTTTCTTCTCTCAGGGTGGGAAAAATCTGTACTCTGGACTGAGTCCTGGCAGTAGCCTTCCTGAATTATTACTTTGCTTCACGGAGGTAAAGGGCTAGGGAAATGACCAGTGGTTTAAGTTATTTCTAGACCTTCATTGTCAAGTGCTGTGAACAACTAAATATAAATAACAGACCTACTCTTACAAAAGTCTCTGCTTTGATGAAGACTTGCAATGGTTTCATTTAGTCTTATGTTAAATTTAGCTATAATGTTCTGTACATTTACAGAAAAATAGGTTATTGTATATTCTTTGAATTGTAATGTTTCACAGAGCTGAATTATTTTAATCTTGGGATCATCAAGATACACAAACTTTAATTTACTTCTGAAATTCCTTTGAGATGATATGAACTCCCTTCCATGATGTTATTGGAATTATCTTTCTTAAAAGCAAATTGAATAACTTCCTCCCCCTTTTTAAACAATCTTTCCATCTTCCTTTATTGTCAGTAGAAAGGAGTTCAAGATGCTTAGGATGGGATCCAGGGTTTCATGGTCTGGGCTTTGCTCTTTCTTCGTGGTTGAGCATTTCCCCACATGTTATCTCTTGTTCAGCCTTTCTGAAATCCTTGTATTTTCCTGCACACATTTTGACTTCTTCAACTTCCATGACTCTACATAGGTGATTTACTCTCCTATTCTGCTTTATGTCTTGGAAAATGCCTATTGGTTCTTTGAAAATTCTCAAGAATAGACCCTCCTTCTGAAGACTTCCTTTATGTTGACCTTCATTCATTGCTACTCATCCAACAGAGTAGGAAAATCTGTCTGTGTTCAAATATTAACTGGTAGTGTTGATCTGAATGCATTAAAATGTTTTATTTAGAGTTGTGTTCTTTAACGTGGAATTCTCCTTGAACACAAGGTCAGTATCTTCACTTCTTTCTTCCAGGGTTCTAGCGTGAGGCAGGTGCTCATCCGATGTTGGGTGAAGGAATACTGTCATCACGCTGACCTAATTGTTGGGAGATTGGGGTAGTAACGTTCAAGAATTACCCATTGTGTGGGTCACTTCTTGGACCCTTCTTTATATCCTATTCACCTAGCTGTTGACTCCAACCATTGTTGTGACAACTCTGTGCAGTTGTGACCTGTCAGGTCCTTGCCTCAGCTGCACCACATAACTCTTGCTTTCTGACCTGGGCCTTCTCTTAGGCTGTTGCTTGCAGAGGCCAGGGGAGCCATTTCTGCCCCAGGCACACAGCAGAAGTAGGAGTGAGCTCAATCCCCCCCAGGCAATGATGGGAGAGGGGAGGGAGATCAGTAAATACCTCTCCACTCCATACTATTCAGGAAGACAGCTGGGCCTCATTCTCCCAGGCAAGTCAAAGCGACCCAGGGAGACAGAGCTGTAGTCGCCCATCCCAGTGACTAGTTCAGTGCAGTGAAGGTCCTTGGACTGGCTGCCCCTCCTTCCGCATCTAAATCTGCCTGGTCCTCTACTTCTGTTCCTTGGAATTACTTCCCAAAATAAATGATCTTGTCACAGGCTCTGCTTTGGGGGAGAACCTAGACTAAGACAGAAGCCCTCATTTAAAACCAGCTTCACTATGTTGTATTTTTCTCAGATTGAGAAATGTTTAGAAACTATTTGCAAGTAACCACTAAATAAAGATGGTATAGATTACAGGTAAACAGGATAGCATTCACTATATTGTATATTAATGTGCTATAAAGTGTGAAATGTTTTGTGAATTAGGCATTCTTACTCCTTCAGTCAAGAGACAGACTCAGACAATTCCTCAGTTTCATAAAAGCACTTCTCCCTAATTCTGCAGCTGTGTCGTACGTGGTAACTGTATAGGGCATGTTTTCATCATAACTTTACAGATGGTGAGGCCCTAGACTCAGAAGCTTTTACTGAGCAAGTGGTGAGGCCCTAGAAGACACATGTCTTTCCTACAAAAGGTCAGTGCAAGGAGCTTGGGTGTGAAACCCTATGCTCACACCAATGGGCTGGATGCCTTGCTCTGATTGTGTGTGTGTGTGTGTGTGTGTGTGTGTGTGTGTGTGTGTGCGCGCTCGCGCGCGCATGCGTGTGCAATCACACGTGTTTGTTTCTTTTCTAAGCACAAGGTATGGATTCCAATTTAATGATTTTAAATATCATAATACTTTGGTTACACATAGAAAAATGACATTTTTTGAAAATGGAACGTATTGGGCAGTAAAATTGGCATCTGAAACCCTGTGCATTACCAAATGTTTAAATCACAGAATTTTTGTATCTTTTGCAGCTAGCAGAGGCATTCAGGGTCACTCAGAGATGGAGACCCAGATGGTTTCTAACAGAGTTAGGACTAGAACCCAGGCCTTGGGAGACCCCTTCACGTGGTCCTTCTGGTATACCACACTGCCTTCTCTTCGTGATCCTTCTTTTAAACCAGAGGCTGGCAAACTTTTTCTGTAAAGGACAGATAGTAAATAACTTGGGCTTTGCAAGCTAATGGTTGCTGTCATTGCTACTCAACTCTGCCATTTTTATGTGAAAGCAGCCACAGAGGATGCTCACATAAATGAGCATGGCTGTGTTACTAAAAAGCTTTATTTGTAAACACCAGTGGTAGGCCTAATTTGTTCCCTGTATTATACCATTGGAGTCATGGTGACTTCTGCTGGATGGCCACCAAAAGGCTGCTGGGTCCTGGGGAGTTAAAGCCACCCCCTAGCCTGGTGGCGAGCTGGGCTGTTGCATCACAGCCCACACCTGATTGGGCTTCCTTCCAGGTCTATGTATGATCAGACTCTGAAACAGCAGCCGGAAAAGTATGCCTGGCACTCATAACACTCCAGTTTCCAGAAGGTATCACAAATTCCCTTCCTGTGCAGATAAAGGAACAATTGTACCACAGGAGAACTTACTGGAAAGTCATGCAAGGTCACCAGGAAGGAAAAGGAATTCACTCCTTGGTCACAGTCTTCAGTCTGGTTGGAAGTCTCTCAGACTTGGAAAGGTCAGCTAGGATGCATGTCTGATTTTGGCAGGTCTCCAGACTCTACGCTCACAGGATGATCAGTTGGGCTTTGGTGATTTCTACGGCCCACACAGAGCTTCCTTTAGCTGCTCCAGTCATCCCTTCCTCCTTAACATCAAGTATATAATTCCCCCCAACTCTTTCATCCTGCCCTTCGTTTGTCATCTTCCCATGCTAAGCTTTTGTTCCTGTTAATCAAGATCTCCAGTAGCCAAAGATTGTCTTCTCTCAGTTTCGTCTTCCACAGAACTTGCTAACTTGACTTTTGAGTCCCATGTCTGAAGCCCCATTAGATAAATGTCTTTCCATATAAGGTCAGTGCAAGAAGCTTGGGTTAAACCCTACGCTTATGCCAGTGATCTGGATGATTGTTCCAGTCCATGTGCATTGATATGTGTGCCTGTGTATGCTTGTGTGTACATATGGGTATCTGAGTTTGACCTTTAAATCAGGAGGTCAAACTCTCCTTGGGCCTCTCTGCTTAGGGAAGGTCTTTTAGTGGTCTGGGTGCTCTTGGTTAGACTCATGAGTGGATATTCTCCGGCCATCATTTTCAAGTCTTCACTCTTTTCCTCTCATTTTTCACCGTGTGAATCCACATAGTGGTCTTTTTCAGAATTGAAAGAGTCAAGGACTTTTAAAGGCCGGATGATGTTTTCAATGGATTTAATGATCTTATTCTCAAAAGAGTATATGCATTACTTATTTTGATGATCAACCAGCCAGACCTGCTACTGGTCATAAGCTCCTAATGAATGTCTAAATCCTTGGAGCTGAAGTGATTTAGGGGGAAAAAAAGCTACATTTTTATTAGTTCCCCAAGTAGCACTCTGGCTCCTGGGGAAGGGATGCTTGTAGTTATGGGAGAGGAAGCAGAAAGGAGGAAGAAAAAAGAAAGGAAGGATTATTTGATTATTTCTTCATAAACAACCAATTCCTTTAGCACCTGGCTGTGGTTCCTGCCTCTATGAGAAGAATATCAATGGCTTTAATATTCCATTGTTTGTAGCTGGGAAGCATTTGCTTACTGTTCTGAGCTGCCTGGCTCTCAGACTGGCAGCAGGCAAAAAATGTGGCAGATATAAAAGGAAGACTCCAGCCCAAATGCTTTAAGTCAGATAAGATTTTCCTTTAAAACACCCTGTGAAATTCTTCTTAGTAAATCTTGGGTTGGTTGTTAGTTGCACTCCTTCCCATGAAGAGTGGCGATTCTTAAGTGTACAGGTTTTACTGTTCTCACATTATTGCTTTTTTGTTAGTTTTTAAAATGGCCTACTTTGTTTTGATGTAATCTTTATCATCCTCAGTAACACTAGTGCTGGGGCATGGTTAATGAATACAAATGAAAAAACAAAACAAGAAGCAAGAAAATGTGGGGGAAGAGAAGCGATGGTGGGAATTTGAAATGGCTCATTACCACAAGGTGGCACTATTAAAACACCTCATTTTAATGTCCTAAAAAGATGGCAAGTGTGGAAGGAAAATACAAAATTAAAGAACCTTTCACATAGAAAATATTTTATATCAAAGTAGTGAAATTTGCTTGTGTGATGCTTATTTGTGTGTGTATGTGTGTATTAAAGATGTAATCATTTTAGGAAGAGTAAAAGTTATGCGGAGCAATGAGAGAATTGTGTTGTGTTGTTTTTTAAGGGAGGTATTGCACAATTGATACTCTTGTAATTCAAATAGTAAATACTTTTATTGGATACTAAAAATATTTAATCCCTACCAGATCTTTCCTGCAATCTCCTGAAGTGTGACATTGTACACACTAGAATGATGGGTTTTGTTTACCATTCCTTAATCCACTTTCATTCTACCCAGAGAGCTTGCGCACTGAGGGCATTTATTTGAAAACAATTAGTGCCCCATTAGGGGAAACGTAAAGCCCGCTCAGTCTCAGATGTTCTTGACTGCTTTGGGAACTTGGTGTGTGGAAAGTTGGTAAAGTAATACTTGGAAAACAATTCCTTACTTTAAAACATGTCTGTTATGTGACTCCCTTGATGCTGGTCCCGTTGTCTTTAAAAGTGAACGTTTTCATGTATGTGTATCCTGTGCGTGCATAGGGTATCTACTTATTGACGGTCAGAGAGACGAAAAGCTGATATTTTGCAAATTTGTACATTGAAGGTGGGGTTTGATAGAATGGTACAGATAATCTTACTCTTAAAGAAAGGCAGGAGTGGAAAGTGATCTAATGTAAGTGAATAGAAGCACGCAGAACTTTACGTTGATGCTCTTTATTTCATCCCCATAGCAACCCTCTGAATCAGATGATGTTGATATCTCCATTCTCAAGGAGAGGCTCTAAGAAGTTAAGTAACCTGTCAGTTGTCACAAAGCCACTGTGTGGCAGGATCAGGGTTGAGCCCAGAAACTATTCATGGGAGAAAAATGCAAGGATGTGAAAGGGAAAAGGTCTAGATTGTCTTGCCATTTGTATTTAGATAAAACCTGGGAAAATGATGTGGATCTCTTTGAAAGAAAGAGACCTGCTCTGTTCCAAAGCCTGCTTCCTGTACAACCAGACAAGGGATGTATATGTTTACACAGTAATACACACACACACTTTTTTTCCTGCTTCTTTTATATAATTTTCATCCACCTCTGTCTCAGCATAACTATAACATTTTCCCCCATCTACAAAGCAGGAGGCCTGGAAAAACTGCTAGATTTTTGCCATAACTGGGGAAAATAGTACAAGTTGATTATGAAAACTGTAGCTGTGGTATCGCCAAGATAATTCATACTAGAGAGGCATTGACCCAGCTGGAAATATAATTCATGATATAGAAATCAACCTTTCTTCTTAGGAAAAAAATGTTAATGAGAATATATAAGATGGTGGTACTTACTAGGTGCTCAAATGCTGGCAGACTTGAGCCTATAGCACTATCTAAATATAAAATATACATTTATGTGTATATATAAATATTTTTATTGTTTTGAAGTATCTAAAATAACTATATATCTATTATTAGACTTTATGATTGAACTGTATTTAGGTTAGTAGTTTTTAGTGTACATTTTGCAGAGGTGCCTCTGTATCCATCCGGAAAGTTATGTGGAGGGAAATATTGTGTGTAGGGGTGGTGATGGTCTGCGTGGAGGAAGTGCAATGGGGGAGGTGGGCTTTGGCCATCTGCTGTCACTTATGTTGGAGTAGCTAGGCTATTTCTGGCACATACAGTACTTTTATACACATGGAATATTCGATTTTGATGTTAAGTCCAATTGTATATCAAGACTCTAAGAGATTTATTTAGGACAATTCATCACACAATTGTACTTAAAATATTCAGATATTTTGATGATTTCTTAAAAATGAGAAAAGATCCCCTCTGTCATATGGCTATCAAAATTGAATGTGACATAATACTTGAGAAGAAAAATCATTATAGATTTTAAAGAGCTGCAAATTCACAAAGGAATTGAATCTCTAATTTGATATTAAAAAAGGGGAAGAATCTCATTCTATGATAACAAATCTTGAACCAGCTGGAGGCTGATTAATATAGAAATAAGAGCAAGTAAGAGGCATTTGAATGGAAGCAAAAGACCTGGGGTTTATGTTGTAAGTTTTTAATGTATCCTCTAGTGGTTCTGAAACGTTGACAGGAGTGCCGCTCATTTCATTGTTTCTTGGCTCATTTATTCACTCATACATATTATGGAGGGACCTCTGAGGCCCACTGTAGAGAAGTGCATCTGAAGACTTGGGATTGGATCCCCTGACGGCTGCAAGACTTCTTTGTTTATGAGAAAGGTGTGCTGTTTACACTCTAGCCCGTTAGTTGTGTTTTCAGGATAACATCTTTGGTGTCGGGAAAGTGCCACCTGCTTGTTGTTGCAATTGCACTGTTGCCATTTGCCTGTTTTGCTAATGATTTGCTGCAGTTGAAACATGGTGTGACTTGATCTGGTTCCCAGCTCCTGAGACCACAGGAAACACAGACAGGTACCTGCTTGATTCTCCAGGACTGCAGACATTCCTCGGCACGCGGTGTGCAATACACACTGAATTTCCTGTGTCATTTCTCACCCAGCCCTCACCCGGAGGGCTGGAGAGTACCTGGGAGAACTTTGTTAATTTGGGCTCAAGGTCAAGCAATCTGTTTTAGACCGTAGGAAACTTAGTTTAAAGAATATTGAAAGATCTCATAAAGGAGATTTGGAGGGTTGGCTAGTAATTGGTTTATTAATGAGACCTGAGTCATGTCTTGGCATTTAATCAGTTAATAAATTATTTCAATATGGTATTTCCTTTTTTCTTAAGAGTTTGTCCCTGACAGAAGAGGGTTGCCAAGAATGTAGTCTTTGTTGATTTCCTGTGGAATATGCCTTTTGCATTTCTTTTTTTATGATGCCTCACCCCTCCTCAGTATGGAGAAACATCAGGAGAAAGGGAAATCTAGGGAAAATAAGCAAATGCAGGGTCAGGAATCAAACTGAGATTTTTGGGTTCCAAGTTTAGTATACTGTTTTGGCATTATTAATAGCCAACCAAGTATTTAATAGCTCATGAACAAGAACTTGAGACTGTGGCTTCATTTTTGAGAGTCACATACACCAACACTACTAGGGAACAATACCCAAAGTGCATTTATTACTAGTTTATGTATACACAGCCTTATCCCATAAAGGGAATGAAGTGGTCTGCAACAGTGACACATCCAATAATGGTAAAATGTAAATTGAAGGAGCTGTAAGATCCAGATCAGGACAAAAGTCTCATTCAAACTTAACCAAAGAATTTGAAGTGTGTTAGATGTGGGCTCATCAGCTGTTACGGTCCAGCCTCCTCTGTGGCAGCAGGCCAAGCTGAATCCAAGTGCAAGAGGGCCACAGAGAGGAAGTAAGGAACTCAGAAGCCTTCCCTGATGACACATATCCTCTTTGAGTGCTCAGAATTTTCATCACCACTCATTTCATGGCGCACTAGAAAGTGAAACAATTTAGTAGGGCTCATTTATCTGTATATGAACTTGCCATTTATTGTAAGAGAGTGTGGCATGAAGCAGGTGTCTTGTTGGTGAAAGGGGGTCAGGTCGGGAGGTTAGTGCCCGGAGGCTGAGGCCCATGTGGGCAGCACGAAGACCTTGTACTCAGGGAGGGAGACAGCAGTGTGCTTGTGAGGAACTCTGATAACACATGTGACCTACAGCATAGTTTTTTTTTTTTTCCTAGCGTTGATCCTAGTGTGATAAATTACAAAATGAAAGGAGGCAAAGGATTTACTATTGCTTGGTAGAGAAGTATGTACGCTTAGTTCTAAGAAAAGAAAGAACCTGTCAGATGATGCCCTCTTTTCACAGAATACTTTCTTGGATATTAGCTATAACAGGATCATTCTAATAAAGCCAAAGGAAAGCAGAGAATTGGGGTCAACATGGTTTTATTTCACAGTCTTTTGCAAACTTTCATGGGTCATATTGTGAGGCAAGGAACAGATATCTGCGAACCACTTTAGGTGCTGATTTTGGGTTGCCTTGATGATTCAGTTGGCCCTGGGGGTTTCCTCCTGCAGTGGGGAAATGCTGTGTCCAGCCTTAGCTTATCACTTGAAGGGTGGCTTTTCTCCTTGGCAGGGAGGCCTGCAATCTCACATGGGGCTCAAGATCTCTGGATGCTGGGTGTCTGGCTTTCCTGGACAGTTCCAGTAAACAGTTGGCATCTAAAGCCAGCCCACTTAGCAGCAGGAGTCTGCCTGCACTTCCTATAGCAAAGCCACCTTTTCCAGTGTGTCCTTAACAAAGGTGTAGAGAAAGGGTCCTCTACTGGAACATAGCTGCACTGTTTCTCCAGCAGGATGCCCTGGCCCCCTCTCTACAGGGACAATGGGTGACCCCACCTCCTTGACTCTTGCTAAACCTAGCTGTGCAAGCCTCCACTGTCCTCAACAAAACCCTTTCATTAACCCACATTCTGTAACATTGCACTTCCCTCTAAGGTCCGTGCAGGCAGGTCATCATCCATGAGACCCACTTTTAGAACAATTGTTATGAAGACAACAAGAGTGACAGTCTTTTACAGCCCAGGTTTAAGTGGTGACTCAGAGGTTCCTCCAATAGCATACAGCAAAATGGCATTTTCTTCATGATTAAAATTCTTTCTTCATGATTAAAAGTCCTCTTGTGCTCAGAGTGAGCTCTCAACCTGGAGCTAATTGACTCTTCTTAGGCTCCATTATAGCCTTACGTGGTAAATGCTCCCTCTACTTAAATTTTAATCTCACTCCTGTTAATTGTGTTGCTCTCTGTAGGTAAGGACTAAGCAGGCCATAAAATGAAGTGTTTATGGTCAAATTTCATACTAACTCCTGAATAAATGATGCAGAACACTGTGGATGGTCTCGTCAGTGCAGTCACCATCACTAATGATGATTCATCCAGCCCAGCTTGGGTGCTCTGCTCCGTGGGCCGCATGCCGAGTGAATCCTAGCACTGGTAGCAAGTATGGGTTCTGATGTCACGGAAACAGCAAAGTCCTATACAAGTGGGAAGTCACCACTCAGTTATTATTCTTTTTATTGTTGTTATTGTTGTTGGAACGTTAATTCAGTTCTGTCCTCTGAATTGAACTTTAACCAGGATTAGTTTTTACTACAACAAAGGACTTTGCTTGTGAATGAGGAAAAATAAGGATTGAATTGGTCTTCACAAGTCTTTTTTTTAAGCTTTGTACTGGAATACAGCAGGACCCTGTTGTTTTTGTTTTCTTTTTTTTATTAACGTAGTTTATTGTGTAGATTCAAATAGGTCATGAGTCCATAATATCCCCTAAACAGAATATCTGCTTAAAATCAAAGCTTTATATCACGTGGTCAGCTCACTTCTGAATTTTGAGCAGTGTCTAGCTACCATTTTCAGTATTAACAAAGGATTTTATGAAGCTTTAGACAAAAATCTAAATCATTAAATAAAATAGAGCACTGAGTGCTGGTTAAGTTGAAGTGCTATACAAAGGCAGATAATTATAATAGATTGAGAATTATACATTGTAAGAAGATTTGTTCTCTTTAGCTTTTTTTTTTAACCCTGACCAGCATAGAATTTAATTGATTGTTGATCAGTCTTGGGGTCAAGATGTGTGTGGTTCAGTAGTTTTTTTTTTAATTGAGGTATAGTCAGTTTACAATGTTGTGTCAATTTCTGGTGTACAGCACAGCGCTTCAGTCATACATGAATATACATATATTGATTTTCATATTCTTTTTCACCATAAGCTACTACAAGATATTGAATATATTTCCTTGTGGTATACAGTGGTTTGGTATTTTTAATAGAATTATGAACACCCATCAACCCACTGCCCATCCACAGAACGAGGACATCACTGTGAATAACATCTACTCATACTGTTTATCTTTATGGTAAATTAACGTGTATTATCCTTTATTGGTTGCTTTCATTATTTTTATTATCGTAATTATTATTTTCTTGAGCTGAGCAACACTTACAGATACACTTAGAACGATGCTGGCGATTAAATTTTATCCCTACAGGCTATGCAAACAGCATGTCATAGAAGATTAAGCTAATAGAACCAATACTGGATCCTTTTGGTCGATCAAAAATTATCATGGTCCTTTGACGGTCTTCTGTTTGCATTTGCAACCTCAACTTCATAATTAATGAGGGAATCATACTCTTAGCAGACGTCAGCGTCCCATGTTCCTAGGCTTCCTGGCTGTTTAGTTGCAATCTTCAGTTGATTAATTTGTTCATCTATTCACTTATTCAAGGAATGCTTCCTAAGAGCCAGGCACTGAGCTTGGCTCTAGTGTTTCAAATGCCAAGTGAGGGAGGCAGACTTGCAGAGAGATCATTGTAATGGGACGTGATGCATCTTGAGAAAAGCTCTGTTTGGGCAGAAGGGTAAGGGCTGTGCTTTCTGTCCAGGGAGAGTTAGGGAAGGCCAGAGGAGCTGATTTTTCGCATGGGAATTTTGGGATGAAGAAGAGGTGGAGGTTTAAAGCAACAGTAAATGAAGTTACTCGAATGGAAAAGAGGGAGGTAGACTTGAGACTACATCCCAGATGCCTCTTCTTCCTCCAGAAGCCTGCAGGCCTCGTGAAGTTGTTTACACCAGCCAGAGAAAGGAAAAGTACAAAACTGTGCTGAGACCTCAACCCTTGGCAAAAATTTATTCTGTGAAGATACTATTGGAGCTAAACTTTGTGAGCAAATGGGAAGATGTACTCAGTGTGTAATGGGCAGATACAATGAGCAGCAAGCACGTCACTATGAGAAGCCTTTGTGGTCCCAATATCTTTATTAATTCCAAAGATAGAAAATGTAATGTCAGTAATAGGACAGTGCTATCCCAGAAATAACTGCCCTTCCATCTGTTATACAGCCACTCAATTCTGTGTCTTTTCCATGATGGAAATACAAAATGCATTTGGAAAACCCCCAGAATGAAGCAGAATACAATGTCCCCTGAGGTTTTTCCTTCATCTGTTTTCTAGAGACAATGAGGGGGCAAGACTAGTGAACAAAGATCAGAAGAGCATCATTTGGGTGTGCAGTCTATATAGTGATGTCAAAGCAACAATTCTTTGTTTTTTACAGTAATCAAATCAAAAGCTTATCATAATATGATTTCACAGCCAGAGCAGACAGCAGATTTCTGTGGACCTGAGTCTCTCAATTAGATTTCTGTGGCTTAGCCACAGGAAGCCATCAGAGGTTAAAGACTTAATTTTTCTCAGTGGTGTGTCCTGAGGAAAAATGATCAGTATGCAGTTTTCCTAGCTGCCTCTCTGTCTTGTAACATTTTCTTTTCTCGGCCTTCTCTGGGCATCGTCATTATGGATCTTCATTATTACAGTTGTGATGAGTGGGGTGACGTCTTTATTCTCACTTTCTAGAATTATCTTCTGGTTCGGAGAGTCTACCCTGGGTGCTGGAGATCCACAGCTTATCTGGACTGGCCGGCAATTTGTGAGCAGCCCCTCTTCGGTGGGTACCCAGTTTGGGTTCATGAACTCCACTTCCTCTGCTCCCTCAGAAACTTTAGTTTTAAAACCATCCCCGTCTCATGGTAAAGAAAGCCACTCAGAAGTTTCATTTAAATTTTCTCTCAGCAGATGTGCTGCTCTCATGGAGTGTATGGAAAATTATTTTTAGATTTCAAAGAAACCACCTGGTACTTAGTGGGCCAAGGTAAGAAAGACTTAGCAAGGCAGAGAGCGATGAGGAACAGGGCACAGTCAGATTGACACTCTAAAGAGTCTGAAGGATTCTTTTCCATCCTGAGGCTTCACAGGAGTATAGAAAGTTGTTGTCTTATTTACTTCTTTTGACTCCATGGGGGCTCTCAGAAGGTAGACATTTTTATATTCTGTACTTTGCCAAGCAGTGGAAACTTACATTCAGGATCTGGGTCCTGAGAACAGGTCACGATTTATAATGATGCCTGTGGAAAGTGGCAGGGAGGCCTGGAAACCCAAGAACTGGGGCTCAATTTCTGCATCCTCCTTTGATTTTTCAGTTGAATGGAATTGGCTTTTTTATTCATTTCATTTATGTCAATTTTTCATTTAATAAAAGTGTGGATGACTCATGTTTACCTCTTCCACCTTCTGGAACAAGGTGGAAAAATGTGAAGCCAGTCTCTGTTCATCACCCCACTAAGGGTAGGAGGACTTAACTGTTCACTTTCCACTGAGGACACAGGTTCACAGAACAAAGATATTGAAAATCTCCCTTGAGTTATAACTGAGTTACATGAAGACTTTAGTAAGCTTTACTGAGTTTCTTACAGATTCTTATTGGCTCCTCATTACAACCCTACAATATAGATACTGTTATTATTCTATTTTACAGCCAAGAAGGCTGAGGCACAGAATGGTAAAGTAACTTGCCCAAGGTCACACAGCTAGTAAGATGTGGAACAGGGATTCAAACCCAGCAGTATGCTCTCAAGTCCACGCTCTGAGTCCCCGGGCTTGGCTTGCACTTCTCCTGCCTGATGTTGGCCAGTCCTCTCTTGGGAAAATATATGTTGCATGTTTGTTGAAACAACAACAACAAAACAACAGGCTCATCCAACCTCTTTGTAATAGCAGATGATTTCTAATTTTGTGTCCACTGCTTTCCAGTTTGTATTTCAAATAGAATGAGCCCTGATCCTAGGTATGCTCATGATTCTGGGGTTGCCACAAACTGGGATTGTTGGCCTTTTTGGTGACCTATCGACCCTTCCTAAGATTTAGGAAACTTGTATCCATGGGCTTAAACCCCTAAAACATAAATAAAAGAGAAACAAGTTGAAGTGGCTTCTCAATTGTAAACTCCAAAGGCAAGTATAGAAAAATCAATGGTGGTGTTTTGATAGTCAAGGTCAAAGAATTCATTTCCTTTTTCTGAATGAACCACTTTTACAGTGTCACATTTTATAGCCTTGTATAATTTATGTACTCCTCTGATGGTGGAGGTTCATGGAAACTCAGTGAAATTGCTCTAGGAAACCATAATCATCGATTTAGTTGAATTTTGGATTCTCCACTGGGGATTATGTTTAATGCCCTCTTTTATAGTTCCAATGTGCTCTGTGACATCTGAGCAATGAGTATTTTCCCCTAATGTGGCATTAAGATTAGAGACCCAAATTGTGTTGATTTGTATCAAAATGAAGTATTCTGTTGACTTATTCAGCTGTCCTTGTCTTGGACTCCATGTTCCAATTTAAGACAGGGAGAAATTTGCTGAACTGTCTATTTCTTCTGAATTTCAGAGAACTAATTGCAACAAAGACCTATCCCAGATGGCAGCTTGTCTATCCTTCCTTCCATCCTTTCTTTTTACCTAATTTGAAAGTCCCCTTTAACATTGAGTCTCTCTGGGCACTAAATTCCACAGCTTCCCAGTTGCAACACAGGTAAAGATGCTAGTTGGTGAGTGAAAATAGCTCAGGAATGGGCAGAAAACTAACATATCTTAAGTTTTGTGTACTAGGAATTATGCTAGTGCTTTATGTATGTTTTCTCATTTAATTCTCAAACCAATCCTCTGAGGCACTTACTGATCACCCCATTTTATAACTAAAGAAAGCAATATTCTAAGACTTTGATAATTTTTCCCAAGGGCTCAAATTCAATAGGATCTGAGACTGAGAAGCAAACATAGGTCTACGTGGTTGTAAAATGAGTGCTGTTTGCACCAAACAGTGTTCACCAGGACTCACAAGGCCTGAGTTCCTTCATTTATTCATTCATTTCACAGATTTTTATTGAGTACCTGCTCTGTTCCAGGTATTTATCTACTTCTTAGAGATTCAGTAGTGTTCCAGACAGAAATTGTGACTATTCTGAGACCAAGCCTTCAAGGTGGGGATAAGGGGGTACAGAGTGAGGGGAGATTATATGTACTACACAAGTAAATTAAAATTTCATGATAAATGTTTCTATAAAAATAAAGCAGGAGGATCTGATGGGAGAGTGATGGGGTCTACTTTAAATTGGATGGTCAGGGAGGTGCTCATTGAGCAGGTAACCCTTAATGTGAACTTTGAATGGTCAGAAGGCACTGCCATCTGGAAGAAGAGCTCCCAGGCAGAGGAAAGGCTTGCAGAGAGGCCCTGAGGAGGAAATGATTATGTGTGAAGAAGGCAAGGGTGGTGGAGTGTGCTGAGAAAGGAGAACAGGTAGGAGACATGGTTGTAGAGGGATGTGGGGCCCAGATCACATAGAGTCCTGTGGGCCTGAGTAAGATACTTGGTTTCAAGAAGCCCTGGGAGGGTTTTAAGCAGGGGTGTGATAAGGTTTGTTCATTTATGGAATCCAAAGAATGGATAAAGGAGGGACAGTGTAATCAGGAGGACAAGTTAAAAAGTTAAAATAGTTAGTAGCTTGGGCAAAAGTGGCTGGTGCCTTGACCAGTGGTGGTGGAGCTGAGGAGAGGTGGACTGTTCAGGGAGGCGTCCTGGAGACAGAGTCATCAGAACTAGCTGATGCCTTTATATACTAAGTTGCATCACAGTAAAATGGGTGACTTAAAAAAATTGAGATATAATTGACACATAACATTGTATTACTTTCCAGTGCACAATATAATGATTTGAAATGATCACCACAATAGGTCTAATTAACATCCATCACCACACATAGTCATAAATTTCTTTTTTCTTATGAACTTTTGAGATCTATTCTTAGTAACTTTCAAATATACAATACAGTATTATTAACCATAGTCACCATGCTGTATATTATATCCCCCAGAATTTTTATTTTATAACTGTAAGTTTGTACGTTTTGACCACCTTTACTGAAATGAGTGACTCTTGAATGACAATTAGTACTTTTTTGGCATCAACTTTACCCTTGAAAATTGAGGACAACTTGGATTTCAGTTGTGTAAGTCTGAGTTTCACAATAGCCAATTGGTACGTATCATCAGGAGAAGATTCCATTCATTTCATAGAATATATTCTAATATATGAAGAAAATAAATGCATTATTAAGAAAACTTGAACATATAGACATGACTTGCTTGTTCCTGGGAGGAGCAATTCAGTCAAATTGTAAAGCTTGTTACATGATTTCTAATCATGTAACGTAATTCTAACTATGCTGCCTTTTTAAAAAAAACTTACAGAATAACTTTTAAATGCATTTGAATGAATAAATAGTTGGTAATAATAAAGGGAAATTGCCTTCTGAGACATTAATGTGGCTAAAAGCTGTGATAAGTAGAATAGATAATAGTGGCATAGGAATCAGGAGAAAAAACTATGGACTAGAATATGAACTTAAATATGTGTGAAGTTTTAGTATAAAATAAAGATGTAATTACAAATGAGTAATGAATTTATAGATCATTTAGTAAATGGTGTTGGGACATTTGCTTTATAGATTATAAGAAATAAGCTACATTTTATGCCAAGAAACACTAAATATTAGACATTCAAATGTCAAAAATCCTTTGGAGCTACAGGAAGGAAATTTAGATTTTTTTTTTTATAATCTTGAAGAAGAGAGAGATTCTTCTTAAGGGTGATGTCAATGACAGAAATCAAAACAGGAAAGAAAAATTTAAGTTTTTCATTAAAAACCTTAAAAATTAATAACAAATGAAAAAATTGGGAGAAATGTATTTGACACATTATTTTGCCAGATGCTTACTATATAATGGGCCCTGAAAAGAAATGACCTATGGACATAAGTAGAGATTTCACAAAAGAACTAATACAAAGACCAAAAAAAAAAAAAAAAAAAAAAAAAAGAAAAGAGAAAAGAAAAAAGTGTTCCATCTCAGTACTAATTAAGGAAGAGCAAATAAACATCAATGAGATCTTATTATTTCCACTTTCAAATTGGCAAAGATGACAAAATGCTAATATCCATTGTGGAGAAGAGGACAATTTAATACATTGCTGACAGGAATGAAAATTCGTACATACTTCCCAAGGCAACTGGGCAATATGTAAAAATTGTATATATTGTTTCTAGGAATTTATCTCAAAGATACAAAGCTGTGTATAAGAAGTCAGCTATTACGTTATTCATCACAGCACTCTGTGTAAGAACCAAAACGTCCAAAAAAAGGATTGACTATACCCATTATGTTGTAGGGATAACAGTGGAAAACAGTCATTGAATATGATGTGGTAGAAGTGTATTTATTGACAAAAAAAGACCTCCACAATGTATTTCAGGTGAAAATACAAAGCTTATACAGCATTATGTGACATATGATCTTCACCTCCCTTTTTTGTTAAATTAGGGGTATATGTACAATATTTGTAGAAGAGATTTGGTCAAGGTATCTCTGAGTGAGCATGATTAAAATTGTTTTTGCTCTCCTTTTTACATATCTAATTTAAAAACATTTCCACCGTGAACATATTTTAAAGCCTTGTAGCCAAGAGCATGGTCTCTGGGTTCAGACGGACCTGTGCACACCAACTGTCCTTTGACCCTGGTTAGCTAATTACACCTCAGGTTTCCTCTTACAAAATGTACATTATAGTAATACCTACCTGGAAGATAGTTGTGTTAAAATAATGCATTGAAAAGTACATAGCAGAATTTTGTCAGAGCTAATGCTGTTGCTTCTTTATATTTTTTAACTGTTGATATTTTATCAGTAATAAAACTACTCTTTTAAAATAGAAAGGTTTGGCTCTGCAAATCAATGAGAATTAAAAATAGAAGCATCAGCTCCTCTGTTTGGAGCATCAAAACCAATAGATCTTATTTCTTGTTTTCACCCGTCCCGGACTGCGTCTCTGGATTGCACAATGCAAGTTGCCACCAGCCAGGGCAAGGCAGTCACCACTCCTTGCCAAGATTATAAAACCACCTGGATATTACTATTTCTGGATATAATCCCTGAGAGTTCCACATGCTCTACAATTTCAGTTGGTCAGCTGTGAAACGACTTGATTTTGGAGGAGGAAAATAGACTAAGAATAGCACGTGAAAACACCACTAAGTAGTCTTAATGTTTCCCTAAATGATGGACAAACAAGATAGAGTGTATTCAAGCAATAGAGAGAGCCTTTGAAAGTTTGGTTTGGTGCAAAGAGTTTGTGGTACAAACACGGTACATGCAATTCCTTCTGAAATATGCCAGGAAAGGGGTGGGCACCAGTCTGTGGGTTATTTATCACGAAAGGTGTCTTTGTTCAGGCCTACAGTCCTGACATGTGTGTTTCAAGAAATAATATTTTCCAAAACAGTGCTTCTTTGGCTTCTGTTCGATTATACATACAGTGCTCTGGGGCTTAAGATGAGGAGGGAGGATTAATTATGCCTCAGATGAGTGTCTTTCGTTAAACTCTTGATTCTTCACTCTCTTTTTCTTCTCTTGCTTAGTTTCTTTTCCTTTTCCTTATCTGTGAAACACATTCATCATCTGCTGTCAGTTTGTCATCCAGGAATGGGTAGACTTCTCAGTTGTAAGAAGTGCTTTATCCACACTTGCTAGATATTTTTAAATATATTTAAACATATTAGTCCATCTGGAGACTGCCAGGAATGGGATGGTAATGAGTTACAGCACCTCTTTGCCTAGTTAAGAAATATCACCAGTATTTTTAAAGGGACTTTCCATCTAGTCCTTTATGCTGTAAGTTTAAAAAGTAGGTAAATCCTTGGAGCTGGCCGGTGCAGTTTTTTCTCTGTTGGGCATTCATTTGAGTCATAAAAGAAGAGCTGGATCCAATAAGATACAGGCCGGCTGACAAATGGCTTATTTAAGTTAATGTGGAAAAATATAAAATAATGGGAACTAGGTCAAAAATGGCAAAAAGGATTAGGGCTTAAATAGAGACAGCCTTCCAGACAATGAAGGGAAGAGGATCTGGCAGTAATAGTGTCTATAAAGGCCGACCCATCAGCTTCACGTCTGGCAGTAATTAGGAGGCCAAAGGAATACTGTGATGAATCGACTGAGGCCAGGAACGGAAAAGAGAAAGGGTTGATAGACTCTGTGGAGCAGATGACCTTACAGAGGAAGAGGAGAGCTTGTGGGAGACAGTCCCCCAAGTTAGGAGACAGAGGAGAGCCTCCTCTGGCTCTTTGTGGGTGGCCAGGTGATTGACACACAGGAGGAGAGAGGGAACAGAGTAGTAGATGGAGGGACTGGTGAGAGGGGCATGAGGTTGCCTTACGATAATCTGTTGGGATTCAGGTGCCACCACCCACGACTTTTTCAGGGTCTCTAGGTTGCTCCCTGTGGGCCTTGTGGCCCACCTCTCACTGCTAATTTCTACTCATCTCCATGCAACTTGACTCCAAGAAGGAGTCAGCTATTTAGTAGGGAGAGTCCTTTTTAGTTAGGATGCCTCCATCTTCCTTAACATCTTGCTACTGAGTCTTTCTCCCCCGACAGCCTCCTGCCTCCCAGGGAGGCCAAAGCACACCCAGACATGACAGCCTTCTGGATTCCACAACTGGGTTCTCCAGAGACTTGCCAGTCTTTTCTGTTATTTAACCAGGACACATAACAGCTGGGTTTAGGAGTGCAGCTGGATGCCTTTCAAGGCTCAACTGAGCTTCAGCTACAGTGTATTTTTTTGTTTATCTACATCAGGGATGCCAGTTCATGCTGGGAAACTGAGCAGGAATCCTCTTTCTTCTATTTGCTCTGCAGAGCACCGTGTACAAGGTGGTGTCCAGCCAACACTCTAAGTTAAGATTGCTGTAGACAACAGGGGAGTGGACCGTTCTACAAGCATCATGGTCTCAAATAGACATGCTGAGCTCTGGAATCGGAACTCAAATGTGGCTCTCTTTGGACATTTGAAACAAACGTAGTATTCCAGGAAGATGGGAAAAGCATAGCCCACAGGGTGCCTTTGTTGAGTCAGTCCTCATCAGGGGTGGGATGAGGATCTGAGGGCTCTAAAGATATGAGGGGAGCTTGCAAACTGAGCTTAGCAAGTCCATACTGAGGGAGGGAAATAAGTCTCATGGGTCACCTGATATGCCTATAGTATCCTCTACCAGGAAGGCCTTAGGCATTGGCCTACCCACGTCTTACTTCTAGGACAATCAAGTTCACAAGGACAGTGTCTCCCACTGGGCCTGCATGATGGTTTGATGCCCACTTATAGGACGATGGGTATTGTGATTTTGAGATTTCTTTCCTGTTTGTCTTTAAGGATACTTCATAGCTACCAAGATAAATCTGTGCAAGCTCAGTCATCCCTCTGAAAACTGAAGTTAATTCACTCAATCAGAAATAAGCTTTGCTTGGGGAATGGAGACTTATAGTCATGAACGAAACAGATATAAATTCTTGCCCTCAAGGCTCATACATTCTTGTGGGTACTCAGGGAAAACACAAAATAAGGTATTCCTTACAGAGTATGGTGGATGACAATTAGTGCTATGTAAAAGGAAGACAGGAGGAGCATAGGGAGTGTCAGGGAGAAGTTTGAATTTGATTGTCTTGAAATATTCAGACATCTGGCAATACACAAACATAATTTTGGATATCTAGGTGATTATAGATATTCAGTATGTGTAAGTAATAATGTTCTTAGATTTGTATAGTGCATTATAGTTTTCAAAGCATTTTCATATCATTTCCACAGACTGTGCCTCTGCCAATTTCACATAGATAAGCAATTTGCTCCATTCAGGCACAGATTTGAAGTATATTAAATTTGGACTTTACAGCCCATTTAGGTGACTTCCTGGAAAAGTGCCCTTTCCCATCTTATGAATGTCTTATAGTGAACTGCATCAGTCACTCCTTCAGTAAATGGAAGAGTAAGACGTTTGCCCAGTGGCCTGGGGGATTCTTGAGGAGCCCTGGGATGAGGAGGAGTCACATCAGCATGATTAGTGATCTCTTACACTGTCTGGGGTATTTGTGAGGGTAGTCCCATTCTTCTGTCATGTATATAAAGCATGGATGTGACAGAGAGCCCTTGGAAATCATGTATGGAGGGACACTCCAAGGTCACTGTCACTCCCAGGCTCTAGCACCCCGTCTTCTACTTGGCTGTTCACTTCTCCCTGGGGGTCTTCCTTTCACATCAGTGTCATCTTGTGTAGATGAGGCTCACCCTCCTGTGCCTGCCCCTTTCAATCTGGCTCCTCCTCTCAAGTCCCAAGGAATCTCTAAGGATTCCTGAGATCCCCTTCCCATGCCCCCTACACATTTAGAAATCTGCCTATTCTTCCTGTCCATTCTTCCAGTGCCCTCCGGGCCAGTTCAGGACTTACAGACTTCAAACAAACGTCTGAATAATTGCAACGGTCTTCTCTCTAACCACTTCAGTTTCAATTTCAACAGTCTCCTTTTCAGCCTCTCATCCTTTGTGAGCCCAAACCTTGTGCTTTAAGAGACCAACCTGAGAATTCCTTGCAGGTTCTTGTTCTCTGTTCCTTTGCTCATCACCCCTCTCACTGGTCTCCAGTGAGAAAAAACAGTTTCCTTTCTCTTGCCCTCTCTAAATCTGACTCATTCATCAAGCTCTTGTTGGAAGGCAGCTTCCTCAAAGATAGGCTTCCCAGATAAAATACAGAATGCACAGTTCAATATGCATTTTAGAGAAGCAAATACTTTTCTACTATACATATTTCTCAAATATTGCATGTAACATACTTATAATAAAAAAATCATTGTTCATCTCAAATTCAAATTTTACTGGTCATCCTATATTTTAGTTTGCTAATTTTTGGCAACTCTACTTCAAGAAGCCTCCTCTGGCTGCTCTGACTTCTGTACTTCCCAGAGCTCCATGTCTGTGGAAGGCTTACAGCACTTACTCATCACCTTGAATCTTTTTACAAGAGGGTAAAGTGTAAGTAGCAAATTAAGAGCTAGCACCGTTTGTATTCTTTAATTCAGTGATTACTGAAAACCTGCTATGTGCAAGGAAGCATGTGAAGCAGTGTAGATACAAAGATTAAAATAGTGCCTGTTCTCAAAGGTGCCTGGCTGCAGCAGCCCTGCTGGTGCACAGTTACAGTGCAGCCTTTTGGTGGCCACTGTGCTTGCTATGGGCTGACTTCCTGGAGGAGCTAGGTCTGGGCTGGGTTGGGGAGGGAGGCAGAAAGAAGGTCCTTCCGGGCAGAGAAAGATGTGCAGAGGCCACGGTGAGGGAGAAAAGTGGGCATGGCCAGGAAGTTGGAAGAAGTTCATTGTTTTAGGGGGAGTGTGTCATAGGAGATGACACATGGTGTGTCTGGAGGCCTGGTTATTAAACATTTACCAGTGCAGCACTGAAGATGAGGTTCGGAAAGCAGATAAAAGCGAGGTCATGAAGAGTGTGTGTGTCATGCTCAGGAGGCGGAGCTTTATCCTGAATCCTGTCAGGAACCATTGAACCATTTAGGGGAGTGACACGCTCAAATTTTATTTTTCAGAAAGATTACTCAGAAAATGGACTCAGAGGAGAAGAGTGGCAGCACGGAGACAGATTAAGAGCCTGCTTCAGTGACTGAGGCTAGAGATGCTGAAGGTGGTGGGATAGGAGGGTGAACACGTTCAAAAGATGCAAAAGCGTAGGATCGATGGAACCTGTGGCCAA
Source organism: Camelus bactrianus (assembly GCF_048773025.1). Taxonomy (NCBI): domain Eukaryota; kingdom Metazoa; phylum Chordata; class Mammalia; order Artiodactyla; family Camelidae; genus Camelus; species Camelus bactrianus. The sequence goes on from NC_133541.1 coordinate 46,670,829, forward strand.
ATTGGATACGAGCTGAGGGGGAGAATTGAACATTTCTGGCTTGGGCAACTGCGGGGATGGCAGAGATATCTGTCAAGGTAGAGGGGACAGGAAGTTACACAGGTTTAGGGGATGGGGATTGTGAGGAGATTATCTGAGCATGTTTTCTCTCACACTTGGCATTTATTCTCTTTGGTTGTCTTTTGTTACTCAGCTTTTCCCGTGCTCTGTTCTCTCCCCAGGAGGACTCTGGTCCTTCTGAGGTCTTGGGCCACATTAACTCACATGGGTGAGCCCCAGGGCCTTTAACTCATTACCACTCCCTGAGAGCTCACTTCCCACCCAGACCACATGAAGCCCCGAGTGCAGCCCACCAGCAGCTGCAACCAATGGGTCTGACCGATTGAGTGTGGCAGGAACTTTAAGCCAGGACACAAGTTCACCCTGAAGATGTGTATCTCCTTGAACGGAAGCTAAACACCCAAGCTGACCTTGCCCTCTTCTGGGAGGGAGGACAGTGGAGCAGAGGCTGTGGGTTGGTGGGGTGATGACCGGCTCCTCAGAGACCCTGCTCTCTCTCTTTGCAGAACCCCATAAATCCTCCCAAAGGGAGTCATTCCCTCAGGATCAGGAGGGCGCTCCGCATTCCTGAAATCAGTGAAGGCAAAGTGTGCAGAGATTTCTGAGAAAAGTAAATGTGGTGTGAGCATGATCCCTGGGTGTTACTGTGCAGCAGAGCAGGCTTTTTTTCTTTTTTCCCTCCACTGAATGGTGTTCTTTGCTCTCAAGTTAACTCATGCACTGGATTTGGTCCAAGTACATTTTGTTTCTTGATTTCCAGCCAGGCTTCTCTCAGTTGTGGTGTATTCTCTGCTGTGCTTCCCTCCTTCCCCTGTCCCTTTCTCTCTTTTTATCATCATTTCAACTTTTCCATGTGACTGAACTACACAGAGGCCAGGTCTCTGGCTTAGGTAGGGCCCCCACGTTAGAAAAGCCAGAGAGACCCTATAATTGGTGGCCCCTCACTCAGCCCTGTCCCATGCAGCAAGGTAGGTCTGCAGGCGGCTGAGGCAGAAAGCCTTTGAACTCTGCCCTCTGCCAAATGATTTCCAGATGTGTCAACTCCCGCCTCCCTCTGTTCTCTGACTGTAGCCCTGCCAACATACATCTGCTGATTTCTGGTGCACAGGAAACATGAAAGAGTGTCTTTTACAACATCTGCTCTCTTTCCCTACTTCTCCCCCTGACTTCTCAGACTCTGCCCTATATTTCATCTCCCCTCTTAAACAAATTCATTAAGGAATCACTGCACAGCCCTCCTTGGACCCCAGATGCCAGCTCGTCTGTCCAAGCCAACCCCCCCACCCCCACCCCCACCCGCCAAAGACCGTTCTTCGCTCTCTGGACAGTTGACCAGAGCGCCACTAGAATCATTAAAGAAGCACATTGGACTTGCTGAGGGAGAAAATAACTGAGTTTTCTCCACTGGGCTGATGCCAGTCGGCAAGCTGCAAGGGGAGAGTTTGGCTGTAAGGAGGACAGAGCAGGGCCCCGAAGATGAAAACCCAGGTCTCCCTGGAGAGTTCGCCCGCCGCACATCCTAGGGAAGAGGTGAGGTCTTTCGGGGCAAACCTTTTTCCCACAGACGTTCAGTTTCTTGAACTATAAACAAGGCAGGCTTCTGGAAAATTGGAAGTCTTCATGTGCGGAATAAGTTCCTCACCTCCTCTGCTCTCCTGGGGGATGGCGCCTGTCAAGCTGAAAGGACAGAGGAAGACCTGCTCTCAATGTAACTCAAGGGAGGAGAGTCAGAGACCCTTTTAGCAGAACAGACCAGGAGGCTGTTACTGAGGCGCCTGCTCTGACTGGGAAGGTGACTTGATCACTGTGGAAAGAGACACTTGATCTTCATTCGGCCCTTCATCTGCGTGGACCCTAAACTCCCTCCACCTTCACCCCAGGGGACACGGAATGAAACCAAATGACAAAATCCGGGAGAGGAAAACAGGGCGCCCTATGCAAGGGAGCAGAGAATTGAAGGCACCTAAGGGCTCAGGGGCCTGAGAGAGGGACAGTTGTTAGTAGGGGCTCCCCTAGCCCTGGACCTGTGTCACAGGCCGGTAGCCTCCCCTGGAAGGCAGTGCAGCTTCCAGGCGTTCAGGAGAGCTGCTCCTGAGTACCACCCAGAGGGAGCCTAATAGGTAGCTAATTGGTGACTTTCTGGAACCTGGGTAAGACTGTCCTGCCGGCTAATCTGAAGGGTGTGGTGGAGCCTGGGCACCATTTCCGTTCTGCTTTAATTATCCTGCGCACCTCAGTCTCTAGTATCAGATGAAGCCCTAAGATTTGTCTGTTTTTTGCCACAGTGGCCTTCCTATTTGAAGCAAACAAACAAACAAACAAACATACAGACAAACCAAGAAACACATTAGCCTCATACTTCAAGTAGGGCTTATTTGAGAAAAACAAAGGGAGAAGGTAAGGCTTGTTCTGGAATTCTGCTTCCACCCATGCCTTTCCTTGCAACTCCCTCAAGGACATTGGAACACATCTGCAGCTACATAGCTCCTTCTCAAGAAGAGCAGAATCTGTAAAACAAGACTTTTTCAAACAAGGACGGTGGATAAAGGGTAAACAGCCTTTCCTTTCTGCATGAGAACTTGACCTTTGGTTAACTGTCCAGCTCTGTTACTCTGGCAACCTCTTAGGTTAAAATGCAAACTGTATTTCCAAGCAACATTGCTGATCATAAAATGACCCCTGACTGGTCAATTATATCTGGGCTGGGAGGAAGCTCTAAAGAACCAGAAATTCCTGTTAAGGACACCATACTTTAGGCTCCCCTGGGTGTGGTGACTTTTGTAATGCAGTGTCCCTTGTGGGGAGTGAAAGCCATGTCTAGGGAGTTGCTACAAGAGATCTTGGCTCCTTTTGGGAATGAGGATTTTAAGCCAGGTTAACTCCCACATCTGCCCAGTGTGGCTCTTATCCCTTGTACCTGAGCAGAAGTTAGTGCTGCATGTCTGGGCAGGCTGACGTACTGACCTTCACTGAGGGAAACCCCTGGTGCTGCCCTTCTGGTGACCTGTGGTCCTGCCTTACATTGTTCTGAGTAGACCACTTGTGGTCTCTGGTTGTCTTGTGAGTGTGAGCGTCTAGTTGAGGCCAAGAAGTTCCTCTGATGGGTGGTATAGAGGGTATAACTGACTTCCTGTTAATATGTTATTTCCCTTAGGGGTAATTACCTTTTCCAGAAGTAGACTAGTGGGTGGAGGACATACTTAGAGTGCCCGGTTTTCCTCACATCACACCTGTAGGGCACACTCTGGCTTCAGGACTTTTGGTCCCCCTCAAATGATGCTCGGGAAGAAAGTGGGTGATATCTAATTTTATTTTGCATGTACCTGTCACCCAAAGCTGTTAAAGATATAAAAAACACACCCACCTTCTGTGTCAACTTTCTTACTACAAAGGCTCTAATTTCAAAATTCAGGGAACCCATGAGAGGGGTTTCCATCTTCTAAGTTTACCTATCCGAATTATAAGCTCAGTTACTGGAGAGAGAACTACTGGTTTCACTATGACATCGACCAGGGCCAGAATTTCATGTATCATCTGTCCTCTGTACTTCTTCTCTAACCAGAGAAACAGTAGGAAATGGCATTTATGATTTTTTTCTTAGCAGTGTAGGGTCAAAACAACCATACTGATTCTACACTAATTCTTGAATTTTATTTAAAAGGAGCAAAAAAATGTAGGCACTATGAGGGGAAAAAGCTGATGTCAGATGTTGTAGTGGAAAAATCATGGCCCTCCACCTGGGCTCCCAGGTAAGTTAGCTCATAGACCCAGAGCCCAGTGATTGAAGAGGAGGCTGGGTCTCCTTGAAGAAGAGTGTTGTAAGTCCATCACATGTGTAAACAATACACATTACCTCAGCCTTTCCCCAGAGTGACCTATGGATACTTACCAGAGTAACTGTGTACTGGCGAAAGGGAAATACAGAGTTGTTCCGACCTTATTTGGCTGTGAAAAAAATCATAAATGCCATTTACTACTGTTTCTCTGGCTAGGGAAGAAAGGTGGTACAGAGGACAAGTGATAAATGAAATTCTGGCATTTGCTATAGACCAGAAATTGACACAACATTGTAAACTGACTATACTCAGTAAAAAAGGCCAAAAACCCTGCCGCACTATAGTGCTGCCCATCTATGGATGTATACCCCTTGGAATACTGTGACCTGTATCAGACATTATCACAGGCTTGAAGCAAAGCACTGTCAGGTTGTACCTGTGTAAAGCTAATCAAGGCTTGGGGCTTTGCTATCGCAGTAGCGAGAGGAAGAGGTGGGAGTGGAGAGGATTTGAAATAGAACACAAATGTGTCTGATATGCCTAGGCCAGGGTCAGACAGCGTCTACACTGGCCCCAGGTGATTTCTACCTCCTGGCATTGTATAAGCACCTCCCCTTGAGTAACTTATTTCTGACCAAAGAATACGGAAGGGTTATTGCTTCTGTGACTAGGTTACCAAAAAATGTGACTTCTGTCTTGCTAGAAAATGCTCTTTTTTGTTTGGCTTTGACAAAGCAAGTTGCTATGTTGGGGAGGTCCACCTGCCAAGGAACTAAGGGTGATTGATCTCCAGCCCACAGCCAGCAATTAACCGAAGCCTGCATTCCAACAGCTCCAAGGAACTGAATCCTGCCAGCAACCAGGTAAGCAAGCTTGGAGGCAGGTCCTCCCGTGGCTGGGCCTTCAGACGAGACCCTAGCCTTATTTGACATTTTGAACGCAGCGCTGTCAGAGGCTGTGAAGCCCAGGTTCAGCTGAGCCTTGCCTGCATTCCTGACTCGCGTAATAAGAAGATAATTGGGAGATAAAAAAGTGTATATTGTTTTAAGCTGCTAAATTTTAGGGCAGTTTGTTACTATGATGACAAACAGTCCTGGTTTGCCTGGGACTGTTCTGGTTTTAGTACTGGAAGTTTTTTTTTTTAAGCTTTTTAAAATTTGAGGTATAATTGACATATAACCTTAGTTTCACATGTACAGCATAATGATTTGATATTTGTACACGTTGCCAGATGATCACAATAAGTCTAGTTAATATCCCCCCATTACCACACATAGTTATGAGTTTTTCCTTATAATGAGAACTTTTAAGATCTATTCTCCTAGCAACTTTCAAATATGCAATACCATATTATTACCTATAGTCACAGTGCTGTACTGTACATCCCCAGGACTTACATTTTTATAACTGGGAGTTTGTATCTTTTGACCCCCTTCACCCATTTCTCCCCCTCTAACCCCTCCACCTCTGGCAACCACCTCTCTGTTCTCTGTATTGATGAGCTTGTTTTTTGTTTATTTTTTAGATTCCATGTGTAAGTGAGATCATATGGTATTTGTCTTTCTCTGTCTGACTTATTTCACTTAGAAATAACATAATGCCCTTGAGGTCCCTCCATATTGTTGCAGATAGCAAGATTTAATTCTTTTTTATGGTTGAATGATGTTCCATTGTGTGTGTGTGTGTGTGTATCACATTTTATTTATCCATTCATCCACTGATAGACACTTGGGTTGTTTCCATGTATCTTGGCTATTATAAATAATGCTGCAGTGAACATGGGGTTACATGTATCTTTTCAAGTTAGTATTGCTTGTTTTTCAGGTAAATACCCAAAAGTGGAATTGCTTGGTCATATGGTAGTTGTATTTTTAATTTTTTGAGGACTCTCCATACTATTTTCCAGAGTGGCTGCAGCAATTTATATTCCCATCAAGAGTGCACAAGAGTTCCCTTTTTTCCACATCCTCGCCAGCACTTGTCATTAGTTGTCTTTTCCATAATAGCCATTCTAACAGATGTGAGGTGATACCTCATTGTGGTTTTGACTTGTATTTCCCTGATCATTAGTGACACTGAGCACTCTTTTTGTGTACCTGTTGGCCAGCTGCATGTCTTCTTTGGAAAAATGTTTGGATCTTCTGCCCATTTAAAAAATTGGATTGTTTGGGTTTTTTTTTTTTTTTTTTTGCTATTGAGTTGTGTGAATTCTTTATACATTTTGAATATTAACCCTTTCTCAGATATATGATTTGCAAATACTTTCTCCCGTTTCATATGTTGTCTTTTCATTTTGTTGATGATTTTCTTTGCTGTGCAGCTTTTTAGTTTGGTATAGTCCCTCTTGCTTATTTTTGCTTTTGGTGTCAGATTAAAAAAAAATCACTGCCAAGCTTACCAAATAAATATGTTTTCTAAATTTTAGGGCAGTTTATTATTAGGATGACTAAGAGCCTGAGTTTGCCTGGGACTGTTGTAGTTTCAGCACTGAAAGTTCTGAGTTTCAGTAAACCCCACAGTCCTGGACAAACCAAGACATCTGGTAACTGTGTTTGTGATGAGGTAGTAGATAACTGATACACTTATGCACATGTTATTTCTCATGCATGCAGGTGTATCTTCATGATCGATTCCCAGGTCTAAATGGTAAATTCATCTAGAATTGTGTTAGATGTTTCCAAATTTCCTTTCGTAGGGATTGTGCTATTTCATACTCCCATCTACAGTGTGAGAGTGCCTGTTTCTCCATAGTCTCCTAACAGTTTGTTCTCATTATCTGTTTATTTGATAATTAAATTAATTTAACATTTGATTATATATGTAGGTGTATGCTGAATCACATTAGAATAAAGAAATACATTTAAACATTAATTAACACTTACAGAATTAAGTGCATGATTTTTACTTTGTTTGTTCCCACAAACTCTTTTCACTGAATTCACAAAAGGGAAACAGTGAACCTTACTGACTAGATAGTCAATCAGTCATGGGTCGCTCAACTGATGTGTGTATGTGCATCTTGTGTATGTGTCTGTGTGTGTCTATGTGTGTCTCCTTGACCGTCCTCCCCCATAACTTGATTCCATGTAAAGTGGTAACTAAACTTGCAACTTCACCTTAATCTCTTGCTCCATCATGGGCAGAGTTGGCCCGAATGGCATGTTTAGCCTCAGTACTGGATTAGTGTACCAAAGGAGTGTGTGACATGGCAGAGGGAAGAGAAGACAGTGGTTTGAGTGGATCCTTTGTGACTGACTGCTAGCAGATTTGGCAAACTCAGATGTCTATAATGTCAGGCATTTAACTGAAGGGAACGAACATGGCTGGATTAGGAGGCTGATGAACTGGATAGCAAATGCCCTGTCCATACAGTCACCTCCAGCAGTGGTGAGGCCATGGAGGAATGCAGGCCAGTTTTACCATCTCAGTGTTTCAAGATAAACTGAAACTGCAGTTTTAGAGAAATATTTAATTGTGGCTTCTTAAAAAATAAAAAAGCCCCACAAAACAACAACCCACAATTTGCAGCAAGAACATGTCTATAGACCAGCTTTGGCCTCTGGGCTGCCAGTCTGGGGCTAGGAGAATGTGCAGAAGAAGGGGAAAATGAATCACTGTTTCCAGAACATCTATGGGCCATTGTTCTTCACCTGGTCCTGGAATTAATGTATTATCAACCTGATTTTCCTGATGAGGAAACTGAAGCGCAGGGAGGTTAGTAACTAGTCTAAGATCCTTTAACAGAATCGTGGCAGATCCCTGCCTGTCTTTAGACGCCTAAATCTCCATTCTTTCCACCTTACAAGTCAAGGTCAGTGCTCTCCCTGGTGTGAATGATTTTTCAGTTGTCCTCAGATGATGTTCCTGAGCTGAAATTAAAGTGCAATCGAAGTGACTCCCCATTCCTCTTAACTTTGTTGCCCAGTGGCGTAAGCCAGACAGACACATTTATGGTTACAATTGTTTGGGAAGTGTCCTTGGGGTGGTTCTGTGGGGCTTCACCTTAGTGTGTTCAGTGACTTCCTTTCAAATGGGAAGTGCATGCAACAAGAATTTTTTAGTTTTGATGTCCCCTGAACTGGTTTAAACCTCCCTTTTAAGAAGTATTATGAGGGTGAAGGGAATTCAAACGAGAGTAAAATTAGATTAGGAGCCCAGTGTAGACGAACTGTTCTGCTTTATGTCCTGTACCTGGCAGTGCTTGTGATCTTGTTTACTGTGCCTTCTGTTTATAGTTCTTGCCTTCCCCAAATTGCTCCCCCAGGACAGCCTGTGAGGTGGTGTGAATGGGGCTCTTGTAAACAGAAATGAGGCTCAGAAGGTTCAGGCCCGGGGGCAGTCAGTCCCACTGGCTGCAGGTCCTCTTATATTTTATAACCTGAGGAGGCTCTTTTATTCTTATTTTTATCACTTTTTCTAACTATTGTTTTATAAGTCTGCTTTTAGTCACTTCACTCAGCAATTCTCCCTGCTCATTCCCCTCACCTGGGAGTTCTTTTTTCTTTTTTCAGATTTTGCATCTGTATACCTGTTTTGTAGATTTAATTGTGTTTTTAATGATCAAGAGAAAATTGTCTGAAGTGTTTAGAATCCAAGTAAGTCAGCCTCTACAATGCAAAATTACACAGTTTAGTAAGGAAGTGTTTTGATGCTCTTTGAGTACATTGAATACTAATATAAGAGCATGGGGGAATAGTACTTTGGCCACTACGGTACTTTTTTTTTCTGATTTAGAGCAAGTAACAGGGCTGGGTACTCTTTTCAGGCAGTTTTGGGGACATAGAGTGATGTGGCCTATAACTAACTTGTACCTTTCTATTCATTTTCAGTCTAACTGAAAAGAAAAAAAGTAAAGATTAGCAGATTAAAATAATAGAAACCTTCTATGAGAGCAACACATTTGTTCTCAAGAAAGCTAAAAAAGGGGGGGGGAGTTAAGCTATCTACAACTTTTCATTTTTAACTTTCTTTCTAGTTTTCGGTATCGTTTTATAAAGTTAATTAGATCATTAAATCAGTTAGGAATTGCTTTCAACTTCTAATAATAGACTCAGAAGAACAGTGGCTTTGACAAAATAAGGCCCTTTTGTACTTCCTTTCGTGTAGAACAGAAGCAAGCAGTCCAGAACTAGTACAGCAGCTCCATGGTCCTTAGGAACCCAGGCTCCCTCTGTATTTTTTGCTGCTCTATCTTTAGTGCATGAATTCTATGTTCAAGGTCACCTTGTTCTTGAGAGATGGCTGCTGGAGCTCCAGTCATCACTTCTGCCTTGTGAACATTAGGAAGAAGGAAAGGAGGTGAGTTAAGGCATTTGCATTCCAATTGAATCAACTTCTTTTGAAGACCTTTTCCTGCAACTTTCCCCAGTAATTTCTGCTTAAATTTCATTGGCCACCTGTATCTATAAGCGATGTTTGGAAATGTGGTTTGTCAGCTGGGCCCACTGCAGTGTCTAACTGTGTAGGTGTTTCTTCCTAAGGAAGAAGGGAGAATGGCTATTGGGTGGGCACGTAGCAGCCTCTACTGCAGTTGCTGTGGTTCTGCCTCTCCCTCTGGGCAGGTGTGATGGTGAAGGGGTAGGGAAACAATCCAAGCAACAGGCTACCTTGGTCAGTACAGTCCAAGAAAAATTCACACAGGGCCTGCTTCTTGTGGCCAAATTCGGCATGAGTACCCATGTCCTTATATTATCATATCATAGAATGTGTTATATTCGTCACCTATGGCTGCTATAACAAATTACCTGCAAACTTGGTGGCTTAAAGCGACAGAAGTTTGTCTTCTTATAATTCTGGAGGCCGGAGTACAAGATCAGTTTCTTGGAGCTGAAATCAAGGTAACAGGGCTGTACTCCTTCTGGGGACTCTAAGAGAGAGCCCATTCTTTGCCTCTTCCAGCTTCTGGTGGCGGCCAGCAGTTTTGAACTTGTGGCCGCATCACTCCAGTTTCTACCTCCATCTTCACGTGGCCTTCCCCTTTGTGCATCTCACAATTCCCTCCTTATAAAGGTACATGTAATTGTGCTTAGACAGACCCAGATAATCTAGGGTGAGTTCCTTCTCTCAAGATCCTTAACTTAATCATGCCTTCTGCCATGCCGCATAAGGTAGTATTCATGCTTTTACCATATCAGGTAACATTCATAGATTCTGAAGATTAGGATGTAGACCTATCTTTTGGGGTCGCCATTCAGCCCACTATACATGGGGAATAGTTTATATCCTAAATTGCCTTCACTGGCATCTGTATAAATATTTTTCTTATTGATAACCCAGTTAAGGATAATTGGTTTTCTTCTAGATATATGAAAACTTATTATATAAATATGATCAAAATTATACAAAGAACCAGATATTTACCTTCCTGTCTTATAGACATCAAAAATTATTAAACTGACTTGTCACTTAACATGGCTTTATATTTTTGCCTCCTTTTTATTTGTTTATGTTGTTTTTTTCTCACTTTTTAAAAAAGTAAGGTTAACTGAGGTATCTTTTACATACAATAAAATTCACTCATTTTAGGTGTATAATTCTATAAGTTTTGAAAAACACATATAGATATGTAACCCCACCAAAGTCAAGTTATAGAATATTTCCATAACCCACCCCCAAAATTCCATTATGCCCCTTCATAATTAATCTTGTCCCTCCACCATACTCCCTAGAAACCACTGATCTTATTTGACTCCTATAGATTTTTTTTCTTTTCAACAATGTCTTAAAAATGGAATCATACAGTATTTAGCCTTTTATCTCTCACTTCTGTCACTTAAAATACTATTTTTGAGATTCATGCCTGTTGTTGCTTGTATGAGTAGTTTGTTCCTTTTTACTGCTGAATAGTATTCCAATATATAGACATACCACATTTATCTAACTCCCAGTTGATATTCACTTGGTTTGTTTCTGGTTTTTGACAATTATGACTCAAGATAGCTATAATTTTATAGTTTTTAAAAATGTGAACATATATCTTAATTTCCTTTGGATAGATACCTAGGAATGGGTATTGCTAAGTTGTATGGGAAATGCATGTTTAACTTTCTACAAAATTGCTGAAGAGTTTCCCAAATTGGATATATCACTTTTTATGCCCACTGGTGCTCCCGGTGGTATACATCCTCACCAGCCCTTGGTAATGACAGTTTTTGTTTGTTTACATTTTAATAGGTGTGTTGTGGTATCTCAGTCAGATTTTAATGCACATTTCCCTAATGACTGATGGTTTTGAAAGTCTTTTTATGTGCTTATTTGCCATCCTTATCTATTTGATGAAGTGTCTCTTCCAATTTTTTCCCAAGTTTTAATTAAAGTTGTTTATTTTCTTATTATTAAGTTGGAAGAGTTCATTATGTATTGTGGATACCAGTCCACTGTCCAATATGCATCTTGTGCATATTTTCTCACAGTTTGTGGCTTTTCATTTTCACAGCTGTCTTTTATGCTTCAGAAACTTAATTTTAATAAATTCCAGCTTATCAATTTTTTCTTTTGTGGTTCCTGCTTTATTTGTCCTACTAAAGATATCTTTGTCTAACTCAATGTCTCAAAGGCTTTTTCTGAAGTCTGAGTTTCTCAAAGACTTTTTCTTCTAAAAATTCAGGCTTGAGATTTTACACTGAGGTCTGTGATCTATTCAGAGTCAATTTTTGGATGTGGTATGAGGTGTAGAATGAGGTTCATGTTTTTTGCATATGGATGTCCAAATTTTCCATCATCATTTGTTGAAAATCCTTTCTCCTTATACCTATGGCACCTTGGCACCTATGTCAAAAATCAATTGACCATATATGTATGGGTATATTTCTGGACTCTATTCTGTTCCCTTGTGTGTGTTATCTTTTCCTCAGTACCATACCATCTTGATCATTGTGGCTTTATTTTGAAAGTCTTGAAATTTTAATGTGACAGTTTTTACTGTGAAATAATAGGAAAAAAATGTATATTGCTCTCTGTCGCCAGATACTGGCATCGGGCTCCTAAAACCCTTGTAATTTCATAAGTGATAAGAGCACCAGAAACAGTTTTTATTCTAATATTTGGTCTTTGACTCTGGTTCCTGACACATGGCTCCTGAAGCCTGATGATTTCCTGAGTGATAAGAGTGTCTTTTGTTCTAATGAAGTGACTCTGGGTGAGCTTTTGGATGGCTTCTGGATAGGGGCTGGTCACCAGAAAGACCAAGCCATGATTAGAAGCTTGAAATTTTCAGTCCCACTCCCACTTTCCAGAGAGTGGAAAGGGGCTGGAAACGGAGTTAACGATTGATCAGGCCTATGTGAAGAAGCCTCCATGGAAATCTCTGAGAGCTTCCAAGTTGGTTGGTTGTATGTGGAGGTGCTGAGAAAGTAACACACCCAGAAAGGGGATGGGAGCTCTTTGCCCCTTCCCACATACCTCACTCTTTGTATATCTTCCATCTGGATGTTCATCTATATCATTCATCATATTTTATAATAGACTAGTAAATGCATTTCTCTGAGTTTTGTTAGCTATTTAAGCAAATTACTGAACCTAAGGAATAGTTTGGTGGAGCTCTGACTTTTAGCTAGTTGTTTAGAAGTACAGGGGACAACCTGGGACTTGTAATTAGCATCTGAACAGGGTGGGAGGTGCAGTCTTGTGGGACTGAGCCCTCAACATGTGGAATCTGGTGCTTTCTCCAGGTAGATAGTGGCAGAATTGAGTTGAACTATAGGACCCCCAGCTGGTGTTGCAAAGGATTGCTTGGTGTGAGCAAAAACCCACAGGTCTGCTGTCAGGAGTGTTATGAGTGTTGTAGTTGTGTGAGAGTAAAGGAGACATGTAAGAAGGGACTTGAGGTTTTCTAAATATCCACCTTTTTATTTTTCAAAAGTATTTTGGGTGTTTTGCTTTTCTATATAGTTCTACGTTTTGGTTTTTTGGACGGGGGAAGTAATGAGGCCTATTTATTTATTTTATTAGTTTTTTTTTTTTTTTTAATGGAGGTACTGGGGATTGAACCCAGGACGTTGTGCATGCTAACTAAGCATACACTCTACCACTGAGCTTTACCCTCCCTGCTTTATACTTTTGGAAGCATCTTGTCATTTTCTTCAAAAAAGCCTTGTGGGATTTCCATTGGATTTGCAATGAAATTATAGATTAACTTGGAGAGAATTGGCTTCTTAACAGTATTGAGTCTTCCAATTTCTGAACATATTTTAGATCTCCATTTATTTAGATCCTGTAAATCTGCTTAAAATTTAAATTTATGATTGTTCATTTTTTGTATATAGAAATTATAATTTTAAAAAATTAGCCTTGTATCCTGATATCTTGCTAAATTCATTGATTAATTCTAGTAGACTTTTAAAAAAATTCTTTAGGATTTTCTACGTAGATACATATTTTCTGAGTGTAGAGGCAATTTAGTTTCTTCTGTTTCAATCTGAATGCCTTTTTATTTCTTTTGTTGCCTTAGTGTACTGCCTAGGACCTCTAGGAAGACAGTAAGGACTGGTAAGAGTGGACATTCTTGCTCTGTTCTCAACCTTCACGGAAAAGCGTTCATTCTTTCAACATTAAGTGTGTTATTAGCTGTAGGTTTTCCATAGATACCCTTTATCACTATGAAGAAGTTCCTTTCAATCCTTAGTTTGCAAAGAGTTTTTATTATGAATGGATGTTGAATATTTCTGTTTCTGTAGCTCTTGAGATGATGATGTGGTTTTCCCTACTTGGCTGATAGGATTGATTTTCAAATGCTGAACCAACTTTTCATTCCTGGGATGCGAAGGCCTTGTTTCAGCAACATGACCACATCAACCAGGCATTCAGTTCTGGTTTTTTTAATGTTATTTTTTATTGAAATGTAATTGATATACAATGTTATTTTCCAGTGTACAGCAAAGCGATCCAGTTATACATATACATACATATATATACATATATATTTTTTCAGATTCTTTTCCATTATATGTTATTACAATAAATTGAATATAGTTCCCTGTGCTATACAGTAGGTCCTTGTTGTTTATCTATTTTATGTATAGTAATGTGTATCTTTTAATCCCAAACTCTTAATTTATCCCTCCTCTGTCCTTTCCCCTTTGGTAACCATTGTTCGTTTTCTATGTCCGTGAGTCTGCTTTTGGATTGTAAATAAAATTTGTATCATTTTTTTTAGATTCCACATATAAGTGATATCATATGCTATAATATATATATATATATATATATATATATGTATATATATATCCCACATCTTCTTATCCAGTCATCTGTCGATGGACATTAGACATTTAGCTTGTTTCCATGTCTTGGCTATTGTAAATAGTGCTGCTATGAACATTGGGGTACATGTGTCTTTTAGGATTATAGTTTTCTTTGGATATATGCCCAGTAGTGGGATTGCTGGATCATGTGGTAAGTCTGTTTTTAGCTTTTTAGGAACCTTTATACTGTCCTCCATAGTGGCTACATCACTTTACATTTTCACCAACAGTGTAGAAGGGTTCCTTTTTCTCCACACTATCTCCAGCATTTATTATTTGAAGACTTTTGAATCATGGCCATTCTGACTGGTGTGAGGTGATACCTCTTTGTAGTTTTGATTTGCATTTCTCTAATAATTAACGATATTGAGCATATTTTCATGTGCCTGTTGGCCATCTGCATGTCTTCTCTGAAGAATGTCTATTTAGGTCTTCTGCCCACTTTTAAATTGGTTTGTTTGTTTGTCTGTTTTGATATTAAGCTGTATGAACTGTTTGTATATTTTGGAAATTAGTCCCTTGTCTGTCATGTCATTTGCGATTATTTTCTCCCATGCCGTAGGTTGTCTTTTGTTTTGTTTATGGTTTCCTTTGCTGTGCAAAAGCTTATAAGTTTAATTAGGTCCCATTTGTTTATTTTTGCTTTTATTTCCACTACTCTAGGATCTGGTTCAAAAAAATATTGCTGCAATTTACATCAAAGAGTGTTCTGCCTATGTTTTCCTCTAGGAGTTTTATAGTATCTGGTCTTACATTTAGGTCTTTAATCCATTTTGAGTTAATTTTTGTATATGGTGTTATGGAATGTTTTATTTTCATTCTTTTACGTGTAGCTGTCCAGTTTTCCTAGCACCACTTATTGAAAAGACTGTTTTTTCTCCATCATGTATTCTTGCCTCCTTTGTCATAGATTAATTGACCATAAGTGCATGGGTTTATTTCTGGACTTTCTGTCCTGTTTCATTTACCTATATGTCTGTTTTTGTGCCAGTTCCCTACTATATTGATTGCTGTAGCTTTGGAGTATAGTGTGAAGTCAGGGAGTATGATTCCTCCAGCTGTATTCTTCTTTCTCAAGATTATTTTGGCTGTTTGAGGTCTTTTGTGTTTCCATTACAAAATCAAAATTTTTTGTTCCAGGTCTGTGAAAAATATCATTGGTAATTTGATAGGGATTGCATTGACTCTGTATATTGCCTCGAGTACTGTGGCCATTTTAACAACATTGATTCTTCCAGTCCAGAACATGGTATATCTTTCTGTCTGTTTATGTTGTCTTCAATTTCTTTCATCAGTGTCTTATAGTTTTTGGAGTACAAGTCCTTTGCCTCCTTAGGTAGGTTTATTCCTAGGTATTTTATTCTTTGTGATGCACTAGTAAATGGGATTGTTTCCTTAATTTCTTTTTCTGATATTTTGTTGTTAGTGTCTAGAAATGCAAATGATTTCTGTATATTAATTTTATATTCTGCAACTTTACTGGATTAATTGATAAGCTCTAGTAGTTTTCTGATAGTTCTATTCTTATCTTTGCTAATTACACAGGTAATAAAGAGCAGTTCCTTTAATTGATCACTTTATTAATCAGTGAGTGTTTAAGAGTCTCAGCTCTGCCATTTACTATTTATTTGTATGACCTTTGGCATTGAGCCCCTTTCTCTATAGTAGCAAGGTGGGAATTTTAGTACTTTCAATAAAATGAGTCTGGTCATAATTGAATCATTGATTTCACCTCAAGGTACTTTTAATGATTAAATGAAACAAGAAAGGTAAAAATATTTTGTAAACCATAAAGTAGCATCCAAGAATATTGAGCCCTGTTGCATGGCCAGTAATCTAGGTCCTTGAGGGAGAAGGAATGTAAGTAATATATGGAACATAATTCTTGTAACAGAGGAACTTTACAAATTGGTGCTATTCTGCATGTGGTGTCATTACAGCAACTGTGTGTCTAGGATTTCCTGGAACTCCTCTCTCCCTTTGCAAATGTTGTGTGTCAGACATTGTGTCTTAATTTTTGGTTCAAAAATGTATTAATCACAGACATAGAGCCTGTAATTTAGTTTTGAAAGACGCTAAAGTCTAGTTGTGTGAATGTACTTTGGCTTTGGTGAGCCTGAAACAGGGATGTGTGTGTGTGTGTGTGTGTGTGTGTGTAATACATGTTTACACATATATTTTTAATTGGTAAAATGTTTTCTCTCCTTTCGGGAATGATATTCACATGATTTCATTTTTCTTTCATATGATATAAAGTTGATTTTGAATCAGCTAAACACAAAGGAATGCCTTGTCTGAAATGTTTTCTTTCTTCCTTCTTTCTAAAAAATTTTTCACTTTCCAGAAACTTGATTCAGCCAAGTGAGAATCTTCAGTCTTAGCCAAAGGTTTGTTCCCAAATTGATACAATCCTATAGTCTAATTCTGAAAGAAATAATTCTTGCTGAAGATAAAGATTCTAGAAAAGAAAGCATTTTCATAAAGAAAACATGAAAATGTTGTTTCTGCAACACTAATGTGTTAGGCAGCAAGTCCAACCCATCAAAGTCACCCAGGCAAGGATACTGAAAGAGGAAGAGAGACACTTCTCAGTGGTGACTCCTTCAGCTGAGGTCCTGTGCTTGCTCTGAGGCAGAACCACAGGCTTAATTGATTTTCATAGGGACTGTGTGTGTGCCATGTCTTCTCAGACATAAGATTTTAAAGCAGTGAATCATTAAAAACAAACTACTTGTGTGTCAACTTCTTCCCGGTCATTTCTGGGGTAAACAACAAGCAGAAACTTCCTAAGTTGTGTTTCCAAGGGCCTGTTGATCTGTCTGTATCCTGCATAAATATAAAACCAAACACAGGAACTTCTAGCCTCAGGGACTCCCACCAGGATTCTCAGGCCTCCCTGGGTGAAGATTCTGGAAATTCGATGGGGAGGCTGAAAGAAATCGGGCTAGCGCTCTTCTCTATTCTTGCCCACCCCTCCCCTTCTTCTGTCCTCTTCTACCATTGAGGGGCCCTCTGCATCCTTCCCTAGGGAACCTGTGGGTCCCTGGATGGGCTAGTGTTGAAGGCCAGACACCTCCTACCCCACCATGCAAACCTGTACTCTCCTCTGACTCTTCCCAAAGGCCAGGTGGGAGTGGTGAGACCCAGATCATCTAAATACTGAAAAAAAAGTTTTCTTACTTGATTCACTGAGTAGATAAGGAGTGTGCAAACTGACAAAAAGTGCCCTGGTTAGGCCTAATCATTCCTGCTCAGGTGCTGGAAGTTGGGATAACAGAGAAAAGCTTGTGTTGAATCTGGATCTGGTGGGGTTACCCCTCCATCATTGCCAGGCCTGGATTCTACCACCTAGATATACTTTCGGGTACACATGTTATCAATGAAAGAAATGAGACCAAAGTGCCCCTGCCCACCTCCCAAAGGCCCTTGGCTGCTGAGATTCTCAGCTGAGGTGTGGGGGGAGGGTGGAAGAACCTCCTGGAGGCTTTGTAGACTACACACTCTCAGAGCTTTTCTGCTGTGGTCCCCTACTAACTCCCTCATTGAAAATCATGGCCTGAGTGATTATATAGAAATGGCCATAGTTTATATAGAAAAGTGATGCATCCCTTAGGTGGGGTTAGGGGTGGGATGGAAAAAAATTGAGAACAACTGTGCTGGTGGACTTTATACTTTTGTGAGCCTGTGATCTTATCCTGATTTGCATGGCTAGACTAGCCTATCCTCTGGGTGAGTCAGGTTCGACCAGAGAAGCAGAACCAGGGGAAGACAGCTATTACAAGGAATCGGCCTACATGATTGTAGGAGCTGAAGTCGATGGGCAGGTTGATCTAGGAGGGAAGATCAAGAACAGATGGGGACCCCAAAGGCACAGGCTGAAGCTGTGACAGGCAGGCAGGAATGGAAGTTCCAGTGAGGGGAGAACACTTGAACACCCAGATGCCATTGGTGTGCGGCTCAGGGAATACCCACGCCCCCTTTAAAGGGCATCCACTGGTTAAGTCAAGCCTACCAAGATAATTTATTTAAAGTTTATTAAGGACTTTAATTAGATCCACAAAATCCCTTCATAGCAGAGCTTAGATTAATGGATTCTTTAAAAATTGAATCTAGGACTTTGTGTGCACCAAGCATGCACTCTACCTCTGAACTGTACCCTCACCCTTTAGATTAGTGTTTGATTGCATAACTGGGAAAAGGTGTGCATTTGCTGCGAAATGGCTGCTCCTTTCCCTTCTGTCCTTGTAGTTGAGCCTCGCCAATTTGACATGTCAAAAGCCATCACTCATTCCTTCCCTCCCCTCCTTCCTTCCTAAAGAGTTCCAAAACTTTTTTATTTGGGACTTGGAATTCAGGCATTTCCAAGGTGCAGATTGGATTTTTAGAACACTTTTTGTTGGAAAAATTCATGCCGTAAGCTAGAACTCTGTCAGCCTGTGTCCTCTGTGTCAGAGTGCTTCTTTGGCATTTTCCCTCCATCTCAAGATGCCTGTTCATCCTTAGACTCAAGGCACTGGCTGCCCTGTATGCTACCCGACCCTGAAATCATTCCAGGCTGGGCTGTCAAGTCCAGGAGCATGGCAGGAAAAGATTGGTGCTACTGGAGAACGAACCAGCAAGCACTCAGAGGAATGACTTTAATATCGAAATCTCTCCACTCGCCAAATCTGTGCATATAAAGCAGCCACAACAAATGGGGCTGTAAACAATGCCAATTGTGCTGACTTCACAGCACACAGAGGCAGCAGCTTTTTAAATTCATTTCAACAAAGGGATGAATCAAACTTGTTGGCAAACAATCCCACATTGTCTTCCCTCTCTCTCTCCCAAGTGGGGCAACATTCTCTGGGCTCCAGGAAGCACTAAATGCTTGGGTGCAAAGCTCTGTGGGACAGTCAATGGGTAAATGCCAGCTACCCCAAGGTTCAGAATTGCTTGACCCTCAATCTGAATATGTAAGAACGAGACAGAATTAAAACCTTCCATCCAAGTAATTTTCATCTTGGGAAAATCCTTTTATCAACAAGCAAGTCCAGAGTTCTGCCCCAGGGTGTGTATGGAATGTCTGTCAGATTATACAGCTCAGTGCTCCAAACTGGGAGCCCATTTGCCTCTTTTTCTCTCCTCAGTGTTTAGCTGATGTGATTACATGTTTGTGTGATTACAGTCTGTTATTTGCCATAAGATAATAGGGGGGCCCAAGCAACTTGAGTGCAGGAGCTGAAAACGCACAGATCATTTACTTTAATGGCTGCACAGCCTTGGAAATGATCAGAGGGTTCAGAATCCTGTGACAGAGTAGCTGATCTTGGGCCTCAGCATCCAAGAGCAACTTGACCTCCGAGTTCTCCTCCTTGGCAAAGGTGTATCTTTAATGGGGAAAAGAAGCTTCTTTCCTCCTAATGCTGGCAGAAGCACCCAAAATGCTCCCTGTTCTTCCCTCTTTCCCTCTGTGATATTAGAGAGAGATGGGCAATTTTTCTTTAAAGGACCAGAGAGTAAATACCTTAGACTTCGTGGCCTGTAAGGTTTCTGTTGCAACTACTCAACTCTGCTGTTGCGGCATGAAACTCAGCCACAGACAGTATGTAAATGACCAGGGGGGACAGTGTTCCAATCAAAGTTTATTTATGGACACTGGAACACTTGAATTTCATGTAGTTTTTATATGTAAAATATTCTTTATTTAAAAATGTAAAAACCATTCTTGGCTTATAGACCGTCCTAAATTAAAAGAGGCAGCAGAGCGTAGATTTGGCCCAGGGCTGTAGATATGGAACCTTGTCTTAGAGCATCTTCAGATGCCACATAGAATTTGGAAGAAGAGACAGCTTTGGTGCTCCTTCTAGCCTTAAGTGTCTGGCCTTTGGTCAGAAGCCCTCAACCTGGCCTGCAGTACCTCAACCTTGGTTTTCTCATCAGCTCTCCGGAGTCACCCTTAATTCCCTCCCAACCCGATGTAGGAATGAACTAATGATGGAAAAGTCCTCAAAGAACCATAAATTCCAGTTCAAACGTCCTCTTTATTTCAAGCTCCATTTTTCTTATACTTACTGTGCTTTTGAAACATTCTCTTCCTCCTTGGCCACCTGTACCAAGAGACTTGGTTCTGAGGATGGTAGTCGTTTCCGTGAGATAACCTTGTCACTTAGATTTTGAAGTGTGAAAAGTCACTGTGTGTCAACATGCTGACGGGCCATTGGAGGCTCTGCAGGTCTGTTTCATCCAGGCTGAGTGCCCAGCGGAGCCCACTTAAAAGTTTGTCTTGTCCATTTTGTTGCATAGAAGGAAACCTTTTCTCAGATGTCTTTTCATTTTTACTGTGATATATTGCTTTCATGATGCTTTAAATGAAAGAAGTATTTTTGAACATCTCTGTGTCAGACCTGACTCTCTCTTGAAAACATAATAAGCTCTTTGGATAACTTTCCTTGTGAGAATTTAACCACAACTTGTAATTTCTGTTTTCTTTTGATCTGAACAAACTTTGCCATACTTTTAATTTTGTTACCTCTCCTCTGAGGACTTCAGACCCCCACGACCTCAAATAAAAGGTCAATATATAGAATAAGAAGAGTGACAGTAGGTCACAATGGGTCCCCTTTTGCCTTTGTCTGCATTGATTCTGTCCTTACAAAAGAGCTGGGAGATAAGCTTAGGACATTTTGTCATCCTTTTGGCAGAGAATAGGACTGCACCAGCACTGGGCCCTCCCAGATTTTCTTTGGCAAAGGAAGAAAGAAGGCAATAGTTATATCCTTTTAAATTCCCTGAAGCTTGGAAAGGATTTTGAAGTACAGTTTAGAGTAAATTAGATTGAAAAGCATAGATAGTGTCATTCTTCCCTCAGATGACACATGGCCTCTGAAATGCTCAAAAGTTTTATCAGCCACGTGCAAAACTTCAGCAGGCAACCACGCCCTTGTCTCTCAGTCTGTCCAGTTTACACATGAAGCAGGGTCCAAGGCCCAGCAGAGCCGTCTGAGAGCCGGGGAGTGGTCAGCAGCCCCAAAGAAATTCTCTCCCTGAGCTGTTCTTGCTGTTAATGGTTGTTACCTGTTCAGGGCCATTCTCAACACAAAGCAAGTCACTTTTCTGGGCTCCACTCACAGGTGGAGCCCTCCCTCTGGGCTAGGAAGCACTATGCTGGAGTGCAACACAATTTTTCCCAGCCCACAGGGAAGGAGTATCATTGGGGTTTGGGATTTCATAGCATTAACTACGAATTTGTTCTTCAGTTTCATTTTCACCTGCAAATGGGGCATGATGCCTCCTGCAGCATTAACCTTGCCACAGAGGAACTCAGTGGCACAGGATGGCAGCTGTAGGCCAGCACCCCTGTTCTCTCACATCACCTGCTGTCTCTACCTGCAGGAGGCTGTCATCATGCTTTTACGTTTGCCCACTCTCTCCCCAACACAAGCATACGCACCCATGCACACACACGTGCACCCTCACATGCAATTTCATAATTTCCCATACAAGACCAAGAGCAAGGCATACAGATTCCTCACAAACTACACAAAGCACGACCGCATCTAGATGTGCAGGTGGCAGGAAAGGCATCCTTCAGTGCTCAGAAGATTGAGTGCACCCTCAGTCCTTCAGCCCCAGGCAGGCCTGTTCCTCTGCCTGCTGGACAGATTAATTGTTGTAAGGGTAGTTTGCCTTTCTGTTCCCTATCCCACCTCCCATCTAGGAACAGAATGATTGGTTCCATGTAAGATGTGAAAAGCATTCACTTTTTACATCAGCTATGAGTCGAGTGATAACCATATGCCAGGCACAAAGCTACAAGGAAAGGATGGAGTGATGAGAAGAAAAATATGTTACTAACTAGGTATGTCACTAACTAGGTTTGTCACTAACTAGCTGTGTGACCTTGGGCAAGTCACTGAACTTCTCTGGGACTGGACTGCATTTCTAGTATTGACTCTTTCTCTGATAGGCTAAGAAGTCAACAGAAATGGGGGAGGAGGAGGGATGGACAGCTTAGCTGTCAGGGGCAGAAATGGCTCCTCAGGGGGTTTTCTGCTTGGTGACAGTACTGTCCAGAGGGAAGAATAAGAAAACAGTAACTAAGATAGCAGCTACCTGAACACAAGGAGGAAACAGCCCACTGTTAGGGGAGATCACTAGAAGTCAAAGTCCCCTTCAAAAAGGGATTGTCGCTCCTTTCAAAATAAGGAGCTCTCCTGCCACGTGGATCATTTGCAGAAGGAGGAAGTTCCCTTTGACTTGTTGCCTTGGTCCTGTGTCCCTTCATGGAACAGACCGAGGGATCTAAGTCCCTTTCAGTAAGTGGGTGCCTGTTCAGTTTGGGGAGATGAAGAATGTAAGTGGAGTAGAGGAGGAAAAGCGAAGGTCTTGAAGTCACTAAAAGCAGCTTGTGTCACACTCTTTGATGTCTTGGTGTGTCTCTGTTTCCTCATTTTTAAAAAAGGAGCTGATAGAATTCTTCATGTTTGGGTAATGATTTATCCTTTTCAAAGCAGCCTCATATGTTTGCTGATTTCATTTCACCAGGAAGGTAGATAGAAAGGAAGGCAGGTATTAATTTGCCCAAATCCTTTGATGTGGACTGTTCTGTGAACAAACCATCTATGAGAGCCTTTTGGACTAGGATCCTAGTCTATCTAAGGTGTCTTTTGAATTGATGTTTTAGGAGACCTTCAACCTTGAGGTCCTTCAAATTTAGAGCAGTTACAAAGGTGGTTGCTATAAACATCATTGGTCATACTCAACACAAGCTTCCAGTTCTACATAAAGCATGAACTGGACCTACCTCTAGGGAGCGGGTCACTCTATTTCTCATTACTGGCACAATCAGCTCTTGAAGGCATTAAACATTACTGAGGCAGGCCTGGGGGGTTCTAGGTAAATTGAGCTAGTATTTCCCAGGTGCTTGGCTTTATAGATAAAGCACCTAGTGAGTAAGTGTTTGATTCTTCCATCTACTTGTCTCTAACCCTTCAGAATGAACATGAGAATGAAAAAGCAATTTTTTTATTCATCTCAGTAGAGTTTTGAAGGCTTCTTGCTGTATTGTGCATTGAAAGCCTTCATTAGTGATGCAAGCACTTCAGAAGGCAAGGAGTGACTCATGCAAGGTCCAAAAATAGTACTGAGGAAAATTGCTTTTATGTAATTCTTTCTCAGAATGTCACACTGTGAATACTTATCATCTCAGCAGAAACACACAGGAAAGATGGCATCTCCTGGGGCCTGCAGGGATGCTCTATCTCTCCAAGCCATGTCACACCTCCCAGGCCTCTGAGAGTCACTAGTAACTTGAGGGCAGCTGCTGAGGCACAACAGGGGAGTGAAAAAGTGAAGGGAGGCCTAAGAGGTGACTTCTAAGTTCAGTTTCAAAAGGAAAAAGCACATATGCTCCAAAGAGGTGACATTTTGGTTTATTTTTTGGTTAGTTTTATTTTGCTTCCAAATATAGACTCTTAATTTTTTTCCCAAATAATTGTGATAAAATATACATACCATAAAATGTATCTTTTTAACCATTTTAAGTGTATAATTCAAAGATATTATTACATTCACAGTGTTGTACAACCATCACCACCATCCATCTCCAGAACTTTTTCATCTTTCCAAATTGAAATTCCATACCCCTTATACAATAACTCTCCATCCCTCATCCTCTCAGCCCCTGGCAGCCACCATTCTACTTTTTACCTCTATGAATTTTTATACTCTAGGTAGCTCATGTAAATGGAAGCACACAATATTTGTTCTTTTGTGATTGGCTTATTTCACTTAATGTCTTCAGGGGTCATCCATGTTGTAGCATGTGTCAGGACTTCATTCCTCTTTATGACTAAATTATACTCCACTTTACATATATATCACATTTTGTTTATCCATTCATCTGTTGACAAACTGGGATTGCCTCTACCTTTTGGCTCTTGTGAAGAATGCAGCTGTGACCATGGGTGTACAAATATCTGTTTGAATCCCACTTTCAGTTCTTTTGAGTGTATATCCAGAAGTGGAATTGCCAAAAATGGACTCTTAAAAATGGAAACAAAAGATCCTGAGGGAGTAGGTCATAGAGTTTATACTATCAACACTGTGGAAGAGAAGGTGCAGAAGTGGATGATCCAGGATTGTAAACGTGGAAGTATTGATGGAAGGAGTCGCACAGACAGGGTGAGGAAAGTGAAAAGGTTGGGCTTGGTCTTAAAGAAGCTTTAGCTATTGGCCAGTTGAGGATTAGATCTTGAGATTCTCCTTAGGTAAGGTTGTAGTCAGCTTAGAGGGGGCCCTGGAAAGCTGAGACAGGGCCAGCCCCTCCTGCAGCCATTCCAGTGCACACCATCGGGCATCCATGCAGAGGAACCATGCCAGCTCTTCTCCCATCTGCTGTTGGTGAAGCCCTGCCCTGGGCAGCTCTACCCCTTGTCCAGTGATGATTCAGCACCAAGGGTTCTGCTGGTTCTCCCATGTGAGAAATGGGGATGGTCCCAGAGTGTTCTGGGCTTCAAGCTGCTCTGGGGTAGGAAGGATGGGCACATTTCCTACATTTAAAGGACCCTTGGGAGCCAACTCAGACTCTGGGGTTTAACACAGGGCTCCTAAGGGGTCCCCCGCAAAGTGGCTCTGCTGTGCACACCTTCTGGGCTGTGAAAAGCCTTTGGGGGAGAGGGCAGATGAAATGAGAACAAGCTTGGGAATCATGGCAAAGGCTCAGGATGGTCACCATTGATGGCCTGGAATGATCTGACCTGGTACCAGGACCTTCCCTGCTTGGGACAAGCCCAACCAGTACCCCGGGGACGTGCATTTTTGTTCCATGCTGCTTCTCCCATTAAGCAATGTCTGCAGCACCCCCAGATAATGACCACTCTTGGAAAGATTAGCATTCTACATACTTGGTTAATTTTTTTTTTTTATGCAACTGGTGTTCTGCTCTTTCCTAGAATCTTTGCCTCTCTAAGGACTAGTCCTTACTCTTGCAATGTGAAGACAGAAAGGGATCCAAAAAATATTGGTTCACAGTAATTTTCAATTAGCACCGTTAGCCAAGTGATAAAGATACATCACATGCTCCAAAGTTCTGTGAGAGCCCACCCAGATCCCTGCTTTGTTGTCTAAAAGGGCCCTTCACAATCAAATAGCTTCCACTTTGGGCCTGGATTTCAAGAGGATTTATTAGCCAGGGGCGAACAGGGTGTCTGGCCTCATGACAACTTGGAAGGTTCACCATTGATTTGGAAAGAATGTCAGCCCATGTTCTAATAGAGAGAGGGAAAAGGGGACGGAGTCCTCAGCTGAACACTAATGAGACTAAGATGAAATTGCTTCAAAAAGATGTCCAGTCAGCAGGGCATGTGGTGGATGGTTCGAGTATGGAGGGTCACACCTGGGAGGGGACTGACAGGGATAAAAGGGACGCTTGCTTTAACAGTAGCCAGGTAGCTCTCATCAAAACGTCCTTTCCCAGAATTAGAAAAAGTCAATCTGTGTATAAAACAAGGATGCTCTTGTTTAGTTGCCTAGATCTGTTATATTTTTCCCCATGGCCCCTTTAGATTTGAGTGGCAGCAGAAGACACTTTTTTATGTAAGTATCTTGGAGCTGAGATCATAAATAAACAAAAAGGGTAGAAATTTCTTTGACTGATTTACAAAGCAGTGGAAAAAATTCTGCTTAGGAATCGAGGGAAATGGAACAGAGCTTTGGCTCTGCTGCAGCTTTGGCTCTTCAAAACTTGAGATATTATTTTACTCATTGGGCTCTCTGCTTTCTCATTTTCTAATAGGGTAGGAAGGCAGGAGGTGGCTGGGTTAGGTATCTTTTGTTCATGATCCAGAGGGCTTCAGAGGTCTTGTGAACCCTCCAGGGTAGTTTGCAGTGTGTGTTATCTTTGTGCACATGGGCATTTTTTCTGTGGAAGGCTCATTGCTTTGGTCCTCTTCCCTAAAGTGGTCCAAGACTTCCCAAATGTTAAGAACTCCTGAACTGGATCCCTGAATATCTTAACAGTCTTTGAATATGGTGTCGTACATCTGTGACTCTAAAGTTAATCTGGTGTGTTCTGCGAGGGGGCTGCGATGGTTTTGCCTTTATATCTATTAGTTTTCATTGTAACGTGAGAACAGTTGCAGGGACGTACTCTGTTTCCTGGCCTTGGCTGGGCTTTCTAAGGAAAAACAAGAAGTTGGAAATACTTAGCCCCTCTAGTCTCCCCAGTTCCTGATTGTGCCTGTTCATGCCAGCCTTGAAGTCTCAGACAGCTCCACTGTGAAGCCCAAGCAGCTTTCTGCCCCACATCTTTGCTGCTGGGTCCCTTTCACCCTCGCTCCAGCCCTCCACCCAGATATGCCTGTTTGACATCCATCCCTGTCTTCAAATGATGGACTGTAATTGAAAAGCTAAATGGGCAGTACCCTCAGGATACCCTCTCCCTCTGGTAAAGGAACATCTACTGCTGAGTTATTAAGCTCTGCACATGCAGAAGGAGGGAAAGATGAAGGAATGTGTGCTTTTTGAAGGAGAGAGTTCCTGGGCTAGAATGTCATCCTGGGTGAAGTTGCTGGGAACACCCACAGAAATGGCACATCAGACCATTCTGCCCACAAGCATTTTAAAAATCAAAATGCAATCAAATGATCCTCTGTTTGACATACACAAAATTCACTGTTTCAAAGCACTTTCATCGTGATTTTTGTTCCTTTAGATTTCTTGTTCCAAGAGTTTTGCCCCGCCCAGCAGGGGATTACTGAATATTCTGAGAAAAACTGTGTCTCCTGCCCTGAGTGTGACCCTTTCAGTTTGTAGTATGATACAGGGGTGGTCACAGACAGAGCATGGACTTCTTAATAGGAGTAGGGGGCGGGGTTGTTGGGGTGGGTTGGGGTGTCTGTATTACCAACTGCTGTTCATCAGACATCATTCACAGCTTTCGTTTCCTTCAATTGTGGGAAAACTGTGGTTTCCCTGAAATGCCATCTCGGATTGTCCAATTCTAAGGCATGGGGTGAAGTGAGCTGACAAGGAAGTTGCTAGGGCACTGCTGTTCAAGGCGAGCTTGTATCTGCTCTGGGCAAGTTGGGAAAACACGAGTGAGACCTTGCCATGTTGCTTACCAGTGCTCTGGTATTGTTTCCAGAGGACAGAACATTCAATCTAACCCATTTGACATTATGAAAACCATGAAATTTCTTTTCTTTCTTTTTTTTTTTTTTAAACAAAAGCTCTTCTTCATCTAAGGCGTATTAAATATAGTTTTTTTTAAAAGGAGAATTATTTTCTGGATACACAATTATGGTTTCAGTTTTACACAGGTTATCCTTAGTGCTTCAGGTGCGTATCAACATGAATGCATGTGACCACACAACGCAGCGCATGTGGGACGCATGTCAGTGATTCTGGAGACCTAGACCTGTTCATCATTTCCCTTCTACTCACTTTCTCTTTCACCTGCTTTAGTATTTTTTCTAGAACATTCTAAGAAAGAAAATGTATAGAAACATTTCCATTTGCATCACCTCTTACCAGATCCCTGTTGTGGGATGAGGTTTAACTCTTGAACAGGAGCCCTTTGATGGCTCA
This sequence comes from Camelus bactrianus, assembly GCF_048773025.1. Classification (NCBI taxonomy): domain Eukaryota; kingdom Metazoa; phylum Chordata; class Mammalia; order Artiodactyla; family Camelidae; genus Camelus; species Camelus bactrianus. The sequence continues at coordinate 46,698,475 of NC_133541.1, forward strand.
AAATTTGATGTTCAGCAATTACTGCTTTTGAGAGCTCCAAGTACACCCAGCATTGCAGTTTTTAAAACAATCGCCTCTTTTCTCTGGTTTCTCATCTCATTTGGCTCCCATCGAGACATGAGACAGTCCTCTGTTTCTGTTTAAGTAGAACAACTGACATTTATGGCCCAGCTGGAAGGAGAGAGGTGGGTTGACTGATTCAAGCTTTCATTTTTTTTTCCCAGCTGAAAATGTGATATGGGTTTGCTGTATGTTTGTTTAATCTTAATTCAGGCTCCTCTATAAAAATCCTGGTGGGAGAAAGAAAGCAAAGCTTCAGCATATGTGTTGAACTTGGAATAAGAAAGTTTAATCCTTGCAAAAAGTGTTGTATCAATTGCCTATTGCAACTAATCACAGTATATTCAGACAGTGGCAGGAACATTTTATTTCCCATTTTAATATTCAGTTCACACAATCATGTATTTAAGTGACCGTCTGAGTGCATTTTTTCCCTGTTTTCCTTAGGCCTGTATTTCTTTTATTTGACTGAAACCCTAGTGGCTTATATGAAGTAAACCAGATGTTTTCCATTTACAGAAGGTGCACCTGCCAGAGCCTGAGCAGGTTTGCTGGTTGCCAGCTGTTAGCTCGTATTCTCAGCATCAGTATATATTTTACCTGCAGGGAACAACTAAAAGGCTCCATTTACTGGGCACTTATGTGCTGGGTCCTGTGCTACATGCTTCAGGTTTGTTAGCTGATTTACTACTTATGTGATCTTATGAAGTGGGTCTTCTTACTTCCCCATGACTTTATTAAAGAGAAAACTGAAGATCAGAGAAGATACACAACTTGTCCAAGGTCACAGAGATAGAAATTAGAAAGCAAAACTGGGATGTTTGACTGTAAATCATTATTACATTATATCCCTTTGACTCAAATGTCAGTTGGGCGCCACCCTCCTGCCATTTCAGATATGAAGAAACAAGAAACTCACCCCCAGGCCAGAAATGTGAGGAAAGTCCAACAGCATCTTGTGAGTTCCTGGGAACATAGCTTCTTGTTGTTCAGCTTCGTGATTAGGAGCATGGGCTGTGGAGGACGTGTGATTACACTATCTGTGCCCCAACTTCTCAACTACAGCATGGAGTTAAGAATGGTTCCACCTTCACAGGGTGGTTGTGAGGATTAAACTAGTCCATCCCTGCCAGCGCACAGTAAGACTCAGGGTCTAATGATTACTCTGGATGCTACTTAGGGCTTGGGCCTCTTCTTCTGCTAGATAAATTCAGTTTACAGAGGGTCTTATCGTTAGCTATCTGGGTCGCACCCCCATGTCAACCCCAACATAGAACTCAGTCCTTTTGATTTCCATAAAACTACCCCTATTTTTCCAACCCCCTTTGTGTGTGTTTATTAGGTTTTACCAAGGGCTCTGGAGGAATTGGAAGGGAATTTACATCTTCAGTTCTCAGAAAAGCATATAATCTCAGTTGAATGTTGGATGCGCTTTATCTTAAAAAGTCCACGTTGTTCATGTCACAGCTGTTGTTGCCTTGTCTCCTGCTAAACCTTGTTCTCACAGCCTTTCACTCTACCTTATTAAGATGTTTATATTATGAAACAGTTTCCTAAAGAGAATCCTGGAGCTGACTTTAAGGTAATTTCTTTTTTGACTGTGACACTGATTTCAAGGAAGGGAAGCATTTTTTGTTGTTGTTGGTCTCCTGTTTTTCAACCTCCCTGCCTGCCTTCCTTCCATGTTTCTAAACATAAGAGAAGTACTGAATTCACTGATTAACTATTTTCTAGTATCAAGAAAAATATATTGAAATGTTATTTTGTCTCTCTCCAGTGCTATTGACTTTTCAGAGGATCCTTCCTTTTTCTCCCTGTTCCCTCTTGGAATAGCTCATTGATGGTGCTCACCTTCTCGCTGTCACCCAGACTGAGCGTGGCGCCCCTCGGGATCTGTTACCTGAGAGCGAGTTGTGCTCTCTGCTTTGCTCAGGGTGCTATCTCCCATGCTGGCCCTGTGGTTGCTGGAGCAGGACAGCTGGTTAGGGACAGGATATGCCTCTAGACTGCCTCCCTCTCCTCAGTGTAGGAGCTTACTTCCTCAGCAAAGCTGGGAACAAGCAAAATGGCAGTAAGTGGCTATAGCAAGGGGAAAGCTTGGGCGAAAAGAGTGGACATAACCAAAGCTGGGCTGAGCCAGGGGAAGTATGGTTAATTTAAAGTATATGTTTGTGAAAGTGTGAGTGTGCAGACACACATATACATTTATATAATTATTTTTCTAATTATATAATTAATGCATAGAAAATAATTTTGGCCAGGAAATTTGGAAAATATGGAAAACACCCCAAGTAGATAAATGAAAATATCCCTAATTTCACCATCCAGAGAAATCTCTGCAAAACATTGCTATATTTCTTTCCAGTTGTCTTTCTGTGGCTACACATGTGCTGCATATATAACATCTATTTTAGATCAGAGAGGATTATACCTGGTCATTATTGACAACTCTATTTAGGCGAAGTCAGAATCAAAGTGTTTTTTGTCTGACACAGGGACTAACTCCCTGGCTTTCTCTGACCTTTACAGTGTTCTCAGAGCCTGTGCTCCTTCCCAGTGAGCTCACCATTCAGTTTAATCTGCTCAGCTCAGTCACATGAATCTCAGCATTTGCATTTCTGCTCACCCTCTTTCAGAATGCTTTCTTGACTCTTTGGTTAAATCTAAACAGCATCAATTCTCTGTACCTCAGCTGGCCCCATCTGGAGCATCATAGCCAGGGGTACCCACTTGCTAAAGTTTTTACACATGGATAAGCTACAGGAGACATCTGTTCCTTCACAGGTGCCTATGAAATGGATCATTTCAGCATTCAAAAGCAAAGCGGTATAATATTAGGCTTGGAGGTATAAGCCTAGATAGACCCAATTTTATCGTCTGCAAAGTGGGATATTAAAAGTGAGCACTGGACCCAGGGTTATTCTAAGGATTCAGTGAGATAACTTGGGAAGTATGCTCAGCACAGTGCATGCGATACGGAGAGTACTCAGTTTATAAATATAATAGTTCACCAACTTCATGACTGTAGAACAAAGTAATATATAGTGTTCAAGTGACATTTTTCCAAGGTGAAACATACAAGATGAAACTTTCCTGCAAAAAGTAACTAACAAGGAGGATGAGTTGATGGAAGTCATGTAGTAGCTACTTGAGTACTTCCTTCATTCCAAGCACTTCACAGCACAGCTTTCATTTAATTTTTACTGCAGTCCTGGGAAGTGGATACCACCATGTTGTCCATTACAGTATCTGAACTCCGAAAGCAAGTCAGCTTAAATGATAAGAAAATTCATCCTCTCTTATAGCAGGAAGTCCAGAATTAGTACAGTGTGCAGAGTTGGTTGATTCAGTGATCTAAAATGGTGAGTGCAATTTGTTCTTTCTCTCTCATCTGCCACCCCTACATTGGCTTCACTCTCAAGCTAGAAGCAAGATGGTGGCAATAGTTTCAGATATCACAGCCAAACAGCAAAGTCCAGAGTGAGATCATCTCTTCATGTGTCTCTCTCTTAAAAGCGAGAACAATTTCCCCAAATGTCTGCTTCTGATTTTCTTTTACATTTTAGTGTTCAGAATTTTGCCTGTTTCTGAATCAATCATTAGAAAAGCACATATAATAATTCTTAGATTAGTCAGGTCTACTCCTAGAGTTAAGGATGGGATTAGCTGCCCTGAAGCTCATGCCTGCAAGAGAAAAGGTGGATACTCGGCAAAACTGGGGCCTTGTTAAGAAGGAAGAAGGGATGCAGGGTTTGTACCTGATTGCATCCATATTAAAGGATCATCCTTGTTTTTCAGATGAGGAAACTAGCGATCACAAAAGCTTAAGTAAAGTGTCTGATGTCCTATGGCTAGTAAAGGGCCGAGATAAAATTGTAATCCATGGTTCATCTGACTCTGGTGATTACACATCTCTGTAAGAGGTAAATATATAGCTGTCCTGTGTCTTTGCAAATATTCCGACCATGGGAGTGAATTTGAGGCAAGATTCTTTAAGGAGATTGTAAAAGCTTGTGGAGTAACTGAGCTTGATACTTCGGAGTAAGGAATGCTGAGAATGCTGTGCATAGCCATGTGATCTGGCACAGAGCCAGAAGTGGGGTGGTGCCTCCTGAGAAACAGTGGAGGTGAAAAGGTTAATCCTTCAGCAGTGACAGGTCATTCAAAGAACACAGGGAGTCTTGTGCCGGAGCCCAAGCTGTGGAAAGGATATCAAGACAGAAAGGAGTGTCCCCATCACATATCGATGATGTTTCAGTGCTAACTCCCAGACCCTGTGTTCTTCATGGATATTTCCTTGGCTGTTCATCATGAGATCAGACAGAGGTAAACAGCCTCCTCATCAGTATACGTGCTGAGAAAGAGAATCTGAAGGAGTCACAATTTTGCCTGAGGCCCCAAAGATAGAACCTGAGTTCTTCCATGACCAGGTGCTCCTGCCACATTCCTATCTCTCCACCAGCCCCATCAGCTGCCCTCGCTTTATGTGCTCCTGGACTCCATCCTTGACCTTCCCCTCAATTTGTGTGCTCTCCTTGACTCTGTTTTTAAAGATTGCCTGAATGCCAATGATATTTAGGTCTGTGTTTCAGATGCCCAGCTTTTGCCTAAACTTCAGAACTTGATCCCAACGACCTATAGGCACCTTCATTTGATCACTTCAGAGGCTCCTCAAACTCAGTATGTCCAAATATGTTCATATCTTCCCACACCTACCAAACCAAAATAAGAATGTTTGTTTCTATTCCACAGTCTTCTGAATCAGAATCACCATCCAGCCCATAGTGCAAGATGCAGTCCTTCAGATTATTTTGACTTTGACAGCTGACATCTCAGGATACCATTTCCTGCTGGTTCTACTTCTCTGATCCAACCATCTCCATCTCTCTATCCCTGTTGACTCTGTCCTAGTTCAGGCTTTCATCCTTTTATGCTCAGGCTGTGTCGGTAGTCTATGCCTTTCCTCCTTCCATCTCTCTACCCCATCAAACCCATCCTCCATGCTGCCACTGAAGGTGTCTTTCCAAACCATGCATGCAGTCACGCCACTTCACTGAGTTAACTCTTAATGCGTTCACCAGTGCCTGCAGGATAAAATTCATCCTTGTCAGAATATCATATGAGGCCCTTCACAGTCTTGCCAGATTTGTTCCTAGAAAACTTTTTACCCCCTAAATACCTAATATATGTCTTTTGAGACTCAGCACACATGCTCCTCCTGGATCCTCATGTAGAATCAGTAATTTTGTCTTCTGTGCTCCTCTGGCACTTTCTACATACTCGATGCAGTGCTTGTAGCATTACGTTGTTAATGCATGTGTTCTTTTAGGCCGTGCCTCTCTGAACTGTGAGCATCATGCTTTTCTTTACATTTGTAGCTCCCCTTTAGCTAGTAGGGCCTGGAAGATAAGTTTTACTGACAATAAAATCACTTATTTCAGCTACATGTCTATATATGGTGACCACTGGTGATTAAATGCTAAACTAACCAATGCCTATGTTTCAGTTGATAACTTTTTTTTTTTTTTTAAACCTTCACACCATTCACATAGGCAACAATACCCCCTTGTAATGACTCTTATTTTTGGTAGGGATCCTCACTCTTAAACAATAAGATAGATGATGGTGCCCCTTTGTCCTCTCTGTTCCTCAAAAATCACTGATCTAGCCCATTATAGATATGTTTGACATCATGAATGTTCAAGTTGGTATTTTGTTAGGCCTTGTTCCTCATGGCCCTACAGGTATTAAGTCACTTATTTGAATTATTTCAATAACTAAGTGATCTTAGTACTGCTGTTTCCCTGATTTACCAATGAGAACACTGAATGAAGCACGGAGGAGTTAAGTGACTTGCGCAAGATCATACCATGTAATCAGGGATCAAGCAGAATGAGAACCCAGGCTGTCCTGTTCCACACCCAATGGTCTGGACCACTAATGGGCTCTGGAACCACTAACAACGGCCTTGTTTCCATCTTATAATCACAGTTAATCATTTGTCTCACAAAAGATAGTACACTTCACTTAAAAATCATGAATGGTCAGGAGCAAAGTTGCATATGTTTGATTTTCCTGCCTCTTAGCTGGGATTCAGTTCTAATTGTCACATTCTTCTCCTGGTGCTTGGAATCATGATGTTCATCACACACTCCCGTAAGTTAACACACGATTATTCCTCACCAAGGTGGGCATTAAGAGACCTTAATCCTTAATTTGCTCAAATGTTTCCCCAGTTGTGCACTTTAGATCTTTTCTCTTCTATCCTTGTGCTAACACATCCATCTGTGTCCTGCCTATCCTGATAAATAACAGAATCTTTCCACCCACTGGAAATTTCCTGACTTGGACCTTGAAGAAGAAGGTAAAGTGAATACTCCCTTTGCACCCCCCACCGCTGTCAATCAGCAGCCATAAAGGAGGAAGGCTCTAATTATTCTGCTGGAATTTGAACCTGTGGTTCCAGGGAGTCTTGAGTATGTCACACCCTCAGGCTGCAAACTAACTAAACTTTCTGCTCTCTCTGTGTGTGTGTGTGTATGTGTGTGTGTGTGCGCGCGCGCGCTTGCGTGTGCAGATAGGGGTGGGGCCAGTGGTGTAAAGGAAAGGAATAAAATCAAATCCACTTTCAACATCAAGGTTGACCTTCATTCTGCTTCCACTTTGGAGAGAAAAATAAGGATCCTGAAACCCACGTACGGCATGAGTGGCCCTGGAGGTCTGTCTTACTTTTCCACTTTCTCTGTCTCTCTCTCCACTCCCTTTCTCTCCTCTCTCCCCACCTCCCACCTCCTGCCCCTCCCTGCTCTTTCCTTCTGTTTATCTGTAATTAACCCAGTTCTTTCCTCATTAGTGCTGCTGAAGAATCAGTTTGCTGTTCCTCTGCATTTGTTCTGGATTTTCTGTGCTTTTGTGTGGTTTCTTCTCACCTAAAAACCCACACCTCATCTTGGCATCTGCTTGTAGTCTCTCCACACTACCTGTTCAGGATACAGTGTTCCAGATGATGTGTGCTGAGCAGTGGCTTGGGGACAGACTCCCTCTGTGGATGAGGGAGTCCTGTTTTCCCAGGCCAGTCCTCCAAGGCTTCTTCTCTGTGCAGGGGTGACCAGGCCCCTTCTTGTTTTGTGGGTTTGCATTTTAGCCTATAATCAAGTGTCCCTGCTTAAAATCGGTGACACTATGGGAGGGCTGCCCCTGAGAAGTAGGAGGAGACACTGGGATGGAAGAAATCATGACTATGTAGGGCTGGACCAACCCTAGGTCTGATCTGTTTAGATCACAAGAGACGCATCTCCTGGAATTCTTGGAAGAGACTTTGGCTTAGTTCAGCGCTAACCAATGATCTTTCCTTTCTCTTAATTGCTCCCTAACATTTTTCTTCCCAAACACTTAAGACCTACTCAGGAAGGGGTGATTTAGAGAGCTGTAGGGAAAGATAGATGATAAAATGTCTTGGCTCAAATTCATACTGTAATCCACTTGTAATACTGTAATATTGTTTACTGGATTCTGCGCTGGCAAGTTCTCATTTCACTAGGTACCATGATTAATATTGGGGTATTTAAGCTTATTCTGTCTGTGTAAGGCAGAGAGGGAGCGGGGCAAACAAAATACACACACTCACAAATTTCTGATGATTTACTGTTCCTTGGAGCATGGTGGGGAAGCATGGTTTCTGAATTCCCCACCCGATGAACACATGCTCCTCATGTGCTGAGTTGCACCAGCCACCCCTGTCTGGTCCAGGCCTGCTGTGAAATCCTGAGTGTTGGGAGGCCCTCCCAGTGCCGCCCTCAAGAGGGAGAAATCCTGGGCAGCCTAACTGGCGAAGACCCAAAAATGGAATTCTTTGAGCCCTCTGAAGCACGGAATGATTCATTTCCTGTCATTAACAGAGTGAAAAAGATGTTCACAGAGTTCTTTAAGCTGGAAAAGCACATTATCCTAAATACTCAGTTTCCTGACGGATGGCATCAGCTCTCCTAATTTCCTTTCCGCAGCAGCGTTGCTTTTGGATATTTCCAGATTCTGGAGGTTGTTGGAACAGATGCTCAGTGGTCCAGGTGCATAATGTGCTGTAAGGGGAGAGAGAGGAGATTACACTAACTCAGCCCTGGGTTAAAATAGTGACGTCTGCATTCTCCTGGGCGTTTAATCCTCGAGTTGCTATAGAACCTTCCTAAATATTTAGGTATTAGATCTCAGGTTAAAACTTTCATGTTCAGGTTCACCTGGGCATAAATCAGCTAAGACAAAACAAGCAAGCAAAAAAAACCCCCCAAAAAACCAAAAAAACAAAACCCAACGTCCCGCTTACATTTGCAGTGGGTATTATTTGTAGATAATCCCTTCTTGGGAGACAAGTCTTTGATCTAGAAAAACAAGTTTGCATCAAATAGTCTATTTAGTTCACTTATTGATATTGTAGGTTTATGTAGTCATAGGTTTGAATTTATAGACTACTCTTTCAGAGAGCTCAAAGAATTTAATCCTCTTTCCTACTTATTTGCAGAATGTACTCAGGATAAACTAGATGGTAACTAAATTTCTCTTCTTACAGGAGGCAGAGGGCCTAGAATCACAGAGAAGTGCAGTGATTTGTCTAGGGTCACACAGCCAGGGTTGGGATCTGGTGTAAAAGCATAAAAACATGGAGGCTCCCTCACCGTTTCATGCTGCCTGCACTTACCATTGAGAATGCGTCTCCGGGGACTGATCATTTGTGTGTCCAGGGTACTTGAAAAATATGCTCCAGGCCACAGGCTTGTCTCATTTCACCACCACGAGAGCTTTATGAGGTTGGCATTATTATCCCTACTTCACAAAGGAGAAAACTGAAATTCAGGGTTACATCACTGGCAGAGATCGTGATAGCATTTCAACTCTGGTCTGTCTGAATCCACTGTATTGGCTGCCTGTGCGACATAGAAAAGCAGATATCTGAAAGTGGGCTCACTGATATCTGGAGAATCGGTGTTCTGAAGAGTAAATATTTCAGACAAAATTTGATTTGCAAGTGACTGGTTCCAATAAATTGTTAGTGTGTTTCCCTCTGGCCAGAGTTAATATTCTGAAAGAAATTGAGGGTTGTTGCAAACAGGGTTTTTCTGTGAGTGGGGAAGGAAAAGAACTTGCAAGGAAAGGAGAGTGGGTGAAGAGGACCTTCCCAGGGTGTGGCCTCAGCGGCTCTGCTCGTTTTGGGGGAGGTCTGATTTGGGGCTAGGACACTGGGCAGAGAGAGAGAAGGACACCGAAGGCAGCCATTCACAAGGTGTGATTAGCCTGGAAGGGCCCCAGGGCCCGCCTCACCTCAGGCAGAAAGATAGCAATACCACCTCAGTGCCAAAATCCCAGAGGGGGAATGAACACCGAGAGACAGGGGAAGAGGGCTTCAGACGCCCCAAGCAGGAAAGGAGAGAGTTACTCCTGGCTCAGGCCCTCTTGGCCAACCTTGGAAAACTCTGGCTTGGGAATCAAAGTGCAGTCCTGGTATCAGCATCGCTTGGGGCTTTTTAGAACAGGCCTCCCCCTAGACCTACTGAATCAGAAATGCTGGGATGGGGCTCAACAGTCCAGGATTTAGCAAGCTGTCCGGGTTTTGGATGCATCTAGTCTTGGAGAAGCACTGCCCTAGGAAGCACTGGCTCTCAGACATACAAAGCCATCCAGGTGACCTCTGGGAACAGTGAGAGAGAAGCTTGTGACAGGGACTATCTACCTATTTATTAATGTGACTGTTCGATTGATAGCCATGTGCCTCACTAGGCTGTAAGTTCAGACTGCGTGCCAGAAATGGCTCGATGCTTCTCAACCTTGCTTACTTTTCTGGGCACACAGGAAGATGACATTTCCCAGCCTCCTTTGCGATTAGAGTGGCCTTGTAATTGGGTTCTGGCCACTGGAATATCACAGAAGTGAGGTAATCCATGCCAAAGCTTGGGTCCTGACAGGTATTCCACCAGCTTGTATGGGACTATGAGAGCTAGACTTTATTGTATTAAGTAACTAAGATTTGGGGGATGTTTCTCACAGCAGCTTCTAATAACTACTCTGACTCCGATTAATACAGACTGTGAGTAGAAAGAGGGTAAGTGCCAGTCCAGTTTGTGTTCATGGTTATATCCAGGGGTGGTATTCAAAATACTAATAAATGCCATGACCCTAGGAACAGTCAATCTACAGGGCCACTGCAGTGCTGAAGAGGGTCCTTGGAGGCCTCCTGCATTTCCAAGTGTTCACCCTTTAGCTGAGAGATTTGGGGAAACTTCAGGGGTTCCAGATGGAGGGGACACTGGCTGGGGCAGCATGGAAGAATTTCAATATTTTAATAGCCCACACAGCTTTAGTGGTGCATGCCAATTATCACTAATATTTAGAACAATCATGGCACAAGTAGGTGTCCAATAAATTTTCTGAATTGTAACCAGATAATTTGAATAGAACGTAGTTGGGTCCTGACTAAGCATTGAGGATACAAATTGCTGACATCTGTTTTTGAGTCCTTCCTGGTATAAATAGTCCATGGAATCTACAGACATCCATATGGGCTTGATTTGATCTACTTCTTTGCCCTAAAAGATGGATGAGGACCTCCTATTAGAATTGTTCCTTGACCTTTGTTGGGTTTCTGAATCCTTTGGTGGTTAATGAAACTTAGGAGTTCCCTTCCCAAAGGAGTGCACATACACACATAAAAGCAAGGGTGTAGATACTGTTTGGGGGTTTGTGTGTCCTTGAGGTCTACCTCCAGAATGAAGAGTAAAACATGAAGGAAAGCAATTCCTGGAAGCAGCTAGGTCAGGGCCAGGACCTATTTGCCTTTGAGCAAAGAATAAATGTAACTCGTAAAAATAGGACCTGGGAGGTTTCTGCAGAATCTGTAACTTTCACGATGTTTTATTGTTCTCAGTTCCTGTATTCTTCTTGCCTGTAGTGACTAGCGGCATCAACTCTTAAAGAACAAAAAAGAGGTTTGCGGCTTTACATGGAAATGGATATTAGCATTCATGTCATAACCCGTGGATTAGGTTTGACCTATCCACTAGGGTAGTGTATAAAAACCTGCACGCTGTGTCCACGCACTTCCTTCTCTGTCTCAGATCCTCCTTAGAGAAACAAGAGGTTCTTCACACTGCCAGAGCCTGTTTATTTTAACACCCACCATAGGGGGATCTGACTTCCTGTTCCCCTACTGGATATAAAAACTGTTGGATAGTGAATCCTGCAGATCTAAAGGGAGGCATTTCTGGTGGGTGGGAGGTTGAATGATTCACTTCTGGATGTTAGTACAGTGAGAAAAATTTCATTCATAAATGTTCTCACACTTGTAGCAACTTTAACTTTAGTAGGTTTTTATTACTGGATCATTCCAGACCCTGACAGGTCTTTGGCACGGTCTGGGGGATGTGAGGATACTTGTTATTCCACAGTACGGGGACCACTCCAGGGACCAGCAATAGACAGTCATCCTGAAGCAGAGGTCAAGGTGATGCTAGATAAAATGAAGTGGCAGTTTTTTTAAAGGTTATGTGAACTCAAAAATAACCCCCACTGAGGTTAAAAGGAAAGCTGTAGCTGCCTAGCCCAGCTGCTGTCAAATGAGCCTTCACTTTCTCCTGTCTGGGAGCTGAGTATTTTAGGGAAAGGGATATAGAGAGCTGCTGCAGTTGCAGTTGAACCTCAAGTCCTGAAGGACAAAGGGACTTGCTGAAGGTCAGTGGCTGGATGGGGCCTGGTGATGCTTCTGCTTTGCTCGAGCAGGGCTAGTAGAGAGGTCTCCTGAGAGAAAAGCCAAAAACTGGCCAAAAGAAGGGGTGGTAGTGGGTTGGGAATGGCTCAGCAAGATTTCGTGCTCAATTCTATGAGCCATAGAATAGTACTCAAAATCCCTGATTATGAAAGTGAATTTGTCTAGGATTTGTCCAAAAGATAAGCCAGGAATGGGACATGTGGGAGGTGTGCTGAAACAGACCACCTACTTACTAATTTAGCCTTGGACCTTCCATGAGTTTGTTCTTCAGACACATGGTGGTCCTCACCCTTATGCCTAGGGGAGGCCCATACTCAAATGATGGGCTGGCAGAGCTGAGCCAAGGGCAGGGGGCAATCAGGGAATGACACAGTGCCAGGAATGAGAAAGGTAAAGTAGAGGTCAGGGTGAGGCTATCAACAAAACTGGAAGCAGAGAGGTCAAAGTTCACAGAATCAGAATCAGTCTGGATCTGAGGAGCTTGTGGGATTTGGGGAACCTTAAGTATAGTTCACTAAAGCCAAGACAGGAGGGCAGACCACCAAGCTTCAGAGAAAGAACCAATACGTGTTGGGCTGGTGAGGCAGGCTCTGGACTGCACCTCTTTTGGCCACTGCAGGCCTATAGCAGCCCCATCATCAGGTAACTATCTCAGAGAGGTTTGGTTACTCACACCAAATCACATATCTTGACTCCAGCAGTGTTGAAGTAAAGACTCAGTCTTGGATTCGTGGGCATCTGGGAACTGAGGTGGAGCTGGCTTCAGAGAGGAGACCTTGATTTTCATCCTGGTATAACAGGAACTGTTGGGTGGTCTTTCCTTCAGGTACAAGCCTACTTAGGTGCTAAGTGGAGACCCTGGCAGCTCCCAGAAAAGCCCAAGACTGTGACAGTTGGGCACGTGTCTGCCTTTGTTTCATGTAGCAGGGTGGATGACCGGGCTGTGTGTGGAAGTCAAGCCTGTGCTGGACTCGAGGCTGGGCCACCTTCTCCCTCACCGAGATCCCTACCATTCTGCAAGGTGGATGGGTTCTTTTGTTTCTCAGCAGGAAAAAAGGACAGAGCAGAAAGTTGGTAGTCACAGGTCATGAGAGCATCCTTTCCTGGGAAACCTCTTATGTTTTTCTGTGGATCACTTAGAAAGACTGCTGATAAGAGAATGAATTCCAGAGTCAGAATGTCCAAGTTTTATCCTGGTTCTATCACTCAGGGGACACGTGGCCTTGGGCAAGTTATTTACTTTCCCTGAGCCTCAGGGTCCACATCTCTAAAATGTGCTAATAGTAATAGTTGCCCCCTTATGCATTTGTTTTTAGGATTGAATGAGATGATATGGGAAGAGGAATAGATCAGTGCCTAATATAGAATAAGCCCTTAGAAGTGTTAGCTTCAGCCATGATGGTGATAATGTCCGTACCAGTAACCACTACTACCCATGTTCACATTAGCAAAGAGTCATTTCTCAGATCAACCTGGGAAGGTGACACTGAATGGGGATACTTTGGTGGCAGTTGACCTTCTAAAGAGCATTGGTGGGCTGCCTGGAAGATCAAGGGTGTACCCCTCCTGAAAAATTACTTCTCAGCTGGTGAAACCAGTGCTCTTAGATGACTCAGTGGAGGAAGTGAGCTGCACAGTAGATGAAGAGGGAGAGCTTCCTCCCCAGCTGCAGACCTGGTGAAACTGCCGACTGAGTCCCAGCGGGAGAGGTGGTGAAGGGGTGAGGTGGAGGAGAAGAAAGGAGAGGGGTGGTGGGAGAGATAACCATCAGCTAGGAACCGGACCAGAACCTTAACTCAAACAGGAGGCAAGGCAGCTCATGAATCAGCATTAGAAGTCCCTTGTAAAGGCCATATGCGTGGCCCCATGAAAAAGTTTATTCCCCAGATGTGACATTTTAATATGATTCAAACAAGCCTTGACAAAGTTGACCCAGATGGAGGTGGGGGCTGGGGTGGTCTGTGAACTCCTGCAGATTCATTGTGAGGTGCAGAAAATGTATGGGCATTCTCTCAAAAGCCTCAGCAGACCAGTAATTACAGATTTCGTGTAGTTCTAATGAGAAAGCAGTTTAGTTTGGCAAACACATCAGTGCTGTGTGTCCCCAAAGCCCAGTGGTATTTGTCTGCTTGGCTTTTGAACTCTGAGAAGTGGCACAGCAATCTCCAGTAATCACAGGAGATTTCAGATCACCCATGGATTTATACCAGAAACATCTTAACCCAGGGCTTAAGAAAACCTCACACTCTAATTATGTGCTGAAAAAGGTCATTGGATGGAATTTCCTTAAGAAGGATTCCAGTGTTTCATACAGCGAGGCCGTCAGGCTGAGACCATTTTGACATCCTGCTGTAAAGCCAGCTGTTTTGTACAGTTTCTGTGGAAAAGTGGTGAAGAATTCTGTAGCCATGAAGTCTCTGTGATTTGGGAATGCCTCTCCTTCTGGCAGGGGGGCTTTGGTGAAGAGGATTCTGTGAGAGTGATGTATGTGGAAAAACAGGCAGATTCTGAAGATTTAAAAATAATAAATGTGTTCTCGGGGTTCATGTGACTAGAGCTCTATTGTGTGGTTTCTTTGAAGTGCTGGGTCTTCTGACTGAATTTTCAAATTCATCTCACTGGGGCCTTTGGGAACAGAGCACTAAACCCTGGCCATGGTTTATGCTGGGGCCAAAGGGAACAGAAACTAATTGTTTCCCAGGATTCACACCGTGTTTGGATTAAAGAGGCTGAGCTCTCACTTGAGAGGGTGTGGGCACATGTGAATGTTTGTGGTGATTTTCTGTGTCTTACCCCAGATGCAGCAATAATACAAGAGACACCAGGTTGCATGAGCTCACTAAGGCCAGGAGAGGCAGTAGATGAGAATTTGGGATGGGTGGCAGGTGCCAGAGATCCAGGCGGGCATGAAATCTGTATATTCCTGGTTCTACGGCAAGGTCTAGTTGGTCTGAGAATGTGGGTGGGTCTTATTTCAGTATTTATTGTTCTATGGGATGTGTAAGACTGATTTTACCTGTTTGGACAGCCTTATTTGGCAAGAGAACAGCTCTAGAAGGTTTGAAATGAGCAGATTATGTGTCAGAGCCAAGACTCTTTCTGGAGCCAGTTCACTGTTGAAGTTGTAGGATTCCCTACCAACTAGGTTTTAAGATATATTTCAGGGTTTCTATTCCTGATAGGCTAGGACCTCTTGAGATCCAGGGTCCAAATCCCTGAGAGCCCAGGGAACTGACCTCCAGCTTGTAGGATGCCATTCTTCCTCCTCAGCTGACAAGCCCTTCCCCTCCCTCCTTCTATTGATGATAACAATCAGTGATTGCCTGTTGGGTGTTTCTCACCTCTGGTTCTCTGGTCACTCTATTCCTGGTAGTGCCTCAGCTTATCTAGGATGGAAAATGGAAGGCCTGTTGTTTGGTCCCATGGAGGACTTTTCTATTTGCTAATGCATTCTGTAGCATTTAGAAGAACATTGTGTAGAGTCATAAGTGCAATTTGCCAAATGCTTCTAGCTCTTCTCTTGCCTGGGTACATGTGTAGGCTGTACATTCCTGACCCTCGTGATTGGGAGGGGCCATTTGAATAGGCCTGGCAAATGAGTTGTGAGTAGAGTGACAATCACCTCTGAGTTGGAATATTTCATTGCCAATGTGAGACCCTCCAGAGCTCTCCCTTTCCTCTGCGGAATACTCAAGATATGGAATTGACTCTGATAAAAAGACTCTTTCTGCTGACTCATGATAAGCAATATGCACTGCTTTTAAGTCATTAAGATTTTGGAGCTATTTGTTATAACAACATCACCTGGCCTATCCTGACTGATTTATAGGCAGATTTGTCTTATGAGAATTCAGGGTCTTTTTTCCCTATTGTGGAGTAGCCTGATGTAATTCAGAGCTTCTGGAAAGGCTTTTCTGCTTTAGAATATCACTACCTCCTGCCTCTGAGCTTGCCACACCTACCTAAAGCCCTATGACTTAGGGCAAAGCACTCTTTGTCTTTTTAAGCCTTTGCTCTCTAGCTTTAAAATAAGGAGTTGGATGAAATGACCTCCAGGGCCAGTGTTTACTCTCTGCTGTGTGTCTCAGTGGTAAATTGGTCTCCTAAGCACCTATTCTGCTAAGGGTAACAGCCTGAGATGGGCTTGGATATCATGGATCTTTCTCTGAGGCCACAAATGCTTCTGCCCATTCTGTCTCAAAGGTCTTGACATATTTTATTCCTCTGCCTTCATCACTCAGCCTCAAGGAGCTCAAATGTCATCTCCCCAGAAAAGACTCCCTTGAAATCCAGTGTAACACAAATCACTCACTCTCATGTCACCCAATTTTATTTTCTCATATGAAGCCAAATGAGATTCTGTTGGCAAGGTGCCAGCAGTGCTTGCACTGGTCCCATCTAGTTATTATTTTATTGTTCATTGTCTATTTCCCTTCTGGAAAATAGACTGCTCTATAGCAAGGACCTTGTGTTTTTCGTTCATTGCTGTATCCCCCTGCGTGTAAAACTGAGCCTGGCACACGAGGCCCTCAGTTAATACTGGTTGACTATGGCCTCCTATGCTAGGGACCAGGGGTTCTGAAGGGAACAGAGGCCCATGCCGTATGTTTCACAGCAAGCAAGCTACCACCCATGCAACTGCTCTTCTGGTCAGAGTATGCAGGCAAAAGCTGGTTTGCTGGGAGCCTCGTCAAAACAGAGGCATTTCCCCTGGTGATTCATACAACTGGAGAATGACTCATGGGCTGCATTACTGTCAAGGTAAAGTTTGGGGATTTGCCAGCAACAAAGGCACAGTCTGTCTGCCTGTGAGGAGCAGGGCAGCAACTGGGAGACAGGAAGAGCTGGCCTAGGACCCCAGGAGCACCGGCAGCCTTTGTAGTTCTCTGCCTCCGGCTGCAGGCGAGTCTAGGAGTGAATGCTGCTTTTATTTATTTGCTTAGAATGATAACACTTCAAAGGAAAGGCTTTTTAAGAGATGTCTCCATTCCCAAGACTCCCACTGTATACACTTGATAGTGAATTTCCAAGGGGCTATGTGAACATTGGTCTTATAAAATCTTGGCCTTCTTTTCATGATCCATTATCCCTTTAATAAAATAAATATAACTATTCAGTAATAGCCAGAAAGTGAAATAAAACCCTGACAACAGAATCTCCTTTGGTTTCATATGAGAGAAGAGACCAGCTCTTTAAGGAGCATTTGAATTTCTTTGCAATGAGGTGGAAAGGGCCAATTTAGAAACAGACAGTTCTGCTTCTTCTCTCACTTCCAGGTGATAACGAAATATGAAAGTCAGAACATTGAAAAACTGGTTTTCAGAGTCACTGACTTTTTCAGAAAATGCTCATTCACTGCCAAACATCTGGTCTGTTGTGTACCAACAGTATGATTCTACATCCTATGTTGATGTGGGACCAAAAGCTGGGTAAGCAATTTGGGATTGGTGGGCGGGTCAGTTCAACTGATCCAGTGTTTTGATGTTGTCTCTAAGTCTCTGGAGAGTCAATGAATCTGAAAGTCTAACTCAGAAATTAAGATTAATTTATCTTAAAAAATTTGACTTTTAAGCATTATGCATTTTTCATTTTCTTCTTCCAGAAAATAGAACGAATGACCCCGTCTTTCATTCCCAAACCATCTGTAGTGGCATGACAGGTCTTCCCACCACCGCTGGGGGTTCGGCCTTCAGATGATGTGGCTGGGAGTGAGCTGGGGCTGCCCTGGGCTGGGGGCAGGGAGCTGGGCTCAGCAGACTTTCAGCACAAAGCCAGTTTATTCAGGTCCCACCTTTGGCCAAGCAGCAAATTGCTCTTTTGTGGGTGTTGGGGAAATCACAATTGGTTGTCTGTTCCTCGATGGACACAATAAAGAGGCAGAGTGGCCTCTTTTCCCTGAGCCCAGGACAAGCATTCAGGAGCTCTGCCGCTTGCATCCAGCTCTCCCACTAACAGGCCACGGCCCTCCTGGTCTCCGAGTCCGTCAGCCAAACCCTCTGTGACTCAGCTCCTTTCTTTGCAAATTGGGGGTGGTCAGATGAATCTGAGAACTGTGAGGCATGTTTGAAAAGCCTTTGAAAACCCCAGCTCCTGTAGAATGACTGGCTGTATCTATGGTTTGGGGACTGGCACAAAGGTTGGGCACTTTCCCTTTCTTGGGTAGCGGTCTGTGGCTTTCTGTGCAGAAGGCAATGCTGTTCTGATATAGAATTCTCCTCATCCAGTCCTCTTCCTCACAGGACCTAGGCCGCATGGTTAGTATGCTACCCCTGGCAGTCAGAGCCCTTCAGCCCTACCATGTCCCAGGTCTCTACAACCTCCTTCTATTTCACATAAAAATTTACTTCTAAGTGTCAAAGGATTTGAACAGACAGTTTACGTAGAAGGAAAGAGTAAGTGAAACATCACGTAAAATAAATACATAGCTTTGAAAATAACTGAGAAAATGAAAATGACAACAACTTGAGTTAGCAGAAATAACTGTGAGCCAGCCTAGTGGGCTCAAGGCACACACACACATTTATTGCTTTGTTAGGGGCTCTCGATTGTTCTAGCCTTTCTGGGAAGTGACCTGTGTAATAGAAGCTACTTATTTTGAGAAATATACCCCCCAAAGAAAGAAAGAATGATTTGTTAAAAATGTCCACAGCAGTGAGATATGCCAAGTAATATATATGAAAGAGAACAATCACTAAATGATGCTCAGTAAAGTAATGTTTAAGTAAACTCTGGAACCTCATCACCATGAAATGTTACATATTGGTGAGGATGAGAATAAGGGATAGGAGTGTGGGGGCTCCTTGACCACTATTCTAGCAAGCTGTTATCATTGGTAGGAGGTTATCACCTTTATACAGTGTACTGAAACAGAAAGAAGAATAAACATTGCTGTTATATGTGATTATTGAAATGTTAACATTTAGATTCATGCAAGGATGTGATATATGTGACATAATATTTATTGAAAAATATTCTGTGAACTATGATTTTATCTGCATTAAGAGGCATTTGTATGTCCATATGACTCTCCAGAATGCACTCAGAGTGATGGATAATGATTTCTTTTCAATATTCATTTACTGTAAAACATTGTTTAATAATAAAATTGATGATAACAATGTGAACAAAACAAACCCCAACCATTTTCCAGTGTGTCTCCAGCATAGAGACAGAGTTTTGCTTCCCCTTTTCCCTAGTCCCTGGCACGATGCCTGGCGCACAGTAAGGCTCACTCTTCATTGGCTGGAAGTTGTTGAATGACATCCAGTTACATTAGGACCAGGCTTTCTGCCGGTTAATCTGTGCAGGGATATTGACTAGCTAATATATAACCATTCTCTTTCTTGCCTTTCCCCCTTAATGATTTTATCCAGGTGAGATTCACATGTATCCAGAGGCTTCTTAAGAAAGAAATTCAGTGCCAGGAATTAAAAACAACGTGTCAGGAAGGGAAGGGACTGGGTGGTTTTGGTGCAAAAGTCCTTTATTTGCCATTCAAACTCTACAGTGAAGGTAGCTGAATAAATGTCTCCCAGTAGGCATTGTCCTAGATAAACAATAATGAGAGGAGAAAGAATTCTCCTGCTTGTAATCAGCCTTGCAATGTCCTTTTGTGACCCACAGGGGGGTAGAGAGTCACACAAGGGATCTCACCAAAACGGCCTTCTGAATGATCATGATTTTCTCATAACTGCATATAGTAAGCTGAAACTTTCCCTGGGGAAAAAAAGTCAGTCCTTTTAAGGCAGGAAATAAGGTGGCTCTTAAGACTAGAAGAAAGACATTCTCTTCTCTCGAAGGTGACACCAACGTCATGGGGGGTTGGGATTGGAGGGGACTGTGCTCCTAAATACAGCATGGTTAGAGATTGAAGCTCCTTCTGTCCTACCAACCCTGGCACTGGGGTGGAGGTGTGATATTTTCTTGGAGACTGTGTGTGTGTGTGTGTGTGTGTGTGTGTGTGTGTGTGTGTGTGTGTGTGTACATGCTAAAATACATTGCTGCTGACTACAGTAGCGTTAGGCACTCAGGCTACAACGTTGTAGAGTAAATAGAGCTGCATATAACATATATGGAAAGAGATTTTTCTCCATTTGCCGGGAACCCGAGACATTGCAGTTTAATTAGGAAAGGTGGAGTCTTAACTAGATTTGCTAGAAAAGAGCCCGAGGGAAAAGCCGATGTGCTTCTGTGCTTTATGGAGAGGGTATGATTCCCGGGAAACAAAGGGGAGGGGGAAAAGATGTGAAGCAAGGAAGGAGGGAGAGAAGACACAAGGGGATTTATTACAGAGTGGACCACAGCTTCATGTGGGATGTCTTCATAGAGGCCTTCTGAAGCGGCGTCTCAGAACCACCTACCCCTGGCAGCACTTCTGGCTTGAGTAAGTGGTCACCCTTGGAAACAGCTGGAGCAGTCAGTGCCTCTGTGTGTCCCACCAGCCAGTGCACAGGTTGTCAGTTGTGGTATAGGGGGCTCATTGGTCATGGTGGTGGCACTAGCACCAGTGGCAGGAGATGTTCCAACTAGGGAAACATCCAGAGCTGTTGCTGGGGCTTCTGTGGCCAGGAAGCAAAGGAAAAGGCACGTGTGTAAGACCTAAGGCCCAAGCAGCACAAATTTAGCCCAGGCCAGGTGGGCACATGCTCAGATAGTGACAACTCCTTGGAGCCTCTAGGCTGCATCAAGCCATTGGGATGCTCAGTCTCAGCGAGGGGAAGGGACAAGCCAAGTTCACTGTGCCATCCAAGCACTTGACAAGGATTATGTTGAGCTGCTGTTTTCAACAACACCAAGTAATGGTTCTGGCAGTGACAGCAGCAGAAAAGGTGGCTATTCCATGGAGGATGCTGAGATTGATTTTGTGTTTTTCTCTTTCCATGAGGTGGTCACCAGGACTGATTACCTGCTGAGCCAGCATTCTTGGGGTCTTGGACTTATCACAGGAAGGGAAGACATACAGTCACTCATTCTTGGTCAGGGAGCTATAAGTCATTTAATTAGAATATTTTAAGATAAGTGATCTGATTTTTATATCCCAACTTAGTGAAAAGGGACCCATCCAAGACCTGTAATCATCCACACAGCTTGATCAAATTCCTACTTACTAGTTTCTTTGTCAAGATAAAAAGAGGGAATGCAGAAGATAGAAGAATAAAGGAAAGAGGACTTGTTATTTAACTCTTCCTTGACAGTGATTTTGCTCAAGTCAGTAATGTGATGGCACAAAGGATGTTCTACATTGGGAGGATTCAGCCCATGTATTGAGACACAGGCATTCGAATTATTCAGCTTTTAGCAGCGTGTGGAATGCACCTGTGTTAAGGATGCTGCAATCCATACCCTTCTATCTTAATGTCTTAGTTCATGTGTGCCCGGCCTTTGGGGAAGTAAATAATAATTGACTGTGGAAAATTTGAATGATAAAATACTGTACAATATGAATGGCAATTGCATTCTCTCAGTCAATCACCAATAAATATTTACTAAGTACTAAACTGAGTTTTAAATGGTCTTTGGCCCAAACTAGGGGTTTTTGTCTTGATGTGATGTATTCTTAAACTTTGAGGTTAGAGTCAATCAATGAACTTTCCATTTAGAGTGTTTAGCATCTCTCCCAGGAGTACCATCTGTTAAGTATAAGATAGCAAGGTTAAATTCTAATACAGCAAACACTTTGCATCTTGAGGACTTGGTTTGCCTTCTGGGTTTATGATGCCACCAGAACATCTCATTTGTAATGTGTTTAACTGGCCTAGTCATCTTGGCTAATTTATAGCTGTGGACACTTAAGAGGGTAATAACATTAGGCCATGAAATGAATATTTGATATGACATGTGTATTGATTAGGGAACTGATCAATGAACGCTAAGAAAATTTATGTTTTTGTATATGTAAAAGGAGTTTCTTATTATTTGGAGATGGAATAATAGGTCTCTGGCTTTTGTTTGATTTCCTATTTTTCCTACACCTGCACAAGATCAGCACCTATTTTTCTTTGGTGTCCAATGACATTTTCCACATCCTGCTTCCTATTAAGGCTACTCATTTTACATCATTCACTTCTTCACCTAGGTTTTAAGCTTCTGGAGGTCAATGATCATATCTTAATTTCTGTTGCATACCTCATAGAGTTTTGAATTTAATAATTCCTTTATCTTGATTATGTATGAGCTGACATTTCTTGTAAATTATCCAGAATTAGCTAAGGGTGTTTTCTAATGGCTGCAGAACTCTGCAGCTTTCTTGAAGTATTCTGATACCTTTCCTTGAATCACATCTCAGTAAAGATTCTTATAAATTGTTTCCAAGCAGGTAAGGTTTTTTGACTGTCATGTGTGGGGAACCATCTGGAAATAGCATCAAGTTATGACTTTTCAATGACACTGAAGATACATTCCAGGGGTGCCTGAGGACAGCACACATTGGTCATGTCTGCTAATGTCCTGGATCTTTGAGGAAATAATCACCAGCATACCTGCTTCCTCTGAGCAGACTCCTTTATTTACTTGGCAGACATGGTTCACGTGCTGTTCTGAAAATTAGGCTGAGCCTAGGAAACTGACACAGAGGATTCAGAAGTGCTTCTGGCAAGAAAGCCACAGTATCTAAATTCCTGTGGAGACAAGTTTTAGATTGAGAAGTACTACTATTCTTTTGATCCTGCATATTCAGCACTGGAGTTTCTGCTGGAGGATCATCATAAAGGTCCTGGGAACTGTTAATGCCCATGACCTACCAACGTCATGGCAAGAAATGAGGCTTAGCACACAGGCTTAGCTCTGGAATTTAGACCAAAGACTTGGAGAAGCTTTTAGATATTCTGAGCAGTTATCTTTGGTTCTATTTTTCCTGGTTGCTTTGAGCCACGAGCCTCCAGATACTCAGCTGAGCCTTGAAGGTGGTGGTGTTTGAATCAATGTCACTCTGGACACCGATAGTCACCCTTCAGTCCGATGGAGTCTTGAACATCCAGGTGTGGGAGGCTGTATTATCCTTAACATACCCAACCAGTAGGGGGTGGTGGTGTCAGGATGTGTGTAACCACAAGGTACTGCTTTTCTTCTTTTGAAATTTGAACCTCTCAAACCTTTTTGAAGAGTATCCCAGTGAGTCCACGCTGCCGAATACCACTTCCCTGGACCCTCTCCAGGGTTTTAAGAAGAGTATCCTGGGGAAACTGTGCACATCCACCATGCCTGAGTGGAGGAGAGAAAAATTGTGCCCCGCAGCCAGGCCAGCGGGTGTTGGTGAGCACTCAAGACAGTAGCCTTTGCAAGGGCTCTCCTTTAGGGGAACCTGCCCATGCGGGTAGGTTTCTAATATGTACAGGCTCCTCTCCTCCCCTCCCTGTCATGAATATGCATGGATTTGGCTATAATTAGGTCACAGAGCAGATGCTATTAATCATATCATTGCCAGGGGAGATGATATATGGTACCATATAACTACAGGTCCAGGGTTTTACCCACATTTGGGGCTTCCTGCTTGTATTTACCAAGAGCTAGTATAAAGCTGAAATACTTGCCACCTTTTTAAAACAGGGCTGTCTCAGGAACAGGCGTTATCTGGCGTGGTGAGGACTGGCTTTCTGTGCCAATGATGATTAAACAACAGCAACTAGAAAACAGCCCTGGTACCCAGTGCCTGCTGCCATTTCTTATTATTGTCAGAATGTCTTCAGTTGCCCAGGGGTGTATTTTTTTCCTTGTTGTTATTGGTTTAATTATGGTAATGCCATCCTATAGGAGAGAACTAATTAACATCCTGTCAAGAGATCAACTCTGCTGTATTGCGTGTGACATTAATGGCTCTGTGTGTTTCAGGGCAAGTTCTTAAAGGTACTTTGCTGTTTTGTTATTGCTGTTGACACCCTGAGAGGAAACAATTTTCGATTAAACACAGATATATCCAACTCTCTAGGGGGGATATGAGTATTACATTACTGTTAATAATTGTTACAAATAAAATGATAATAAACACAAGGTAATTTAGTGAACAACAACAAACTTCTCACAGCAGTGTTTACTACCTGCACTAAGTGGAAAGGAGATGTGGAAGTGAGGGTGGGGGGAGACGGGACAGGGGCTGCCATAAGCTGTCTGTTCATCATGTACAAGGCACTTCGGAGCCCCAAGACCCTGCAAAGTATGATTTATTCTCCCTGTTGTATAGATGAGAAAATTCGAGGTTCTGAGAGGTTGTACAAGAACACACGGAGCCAGTGGTCACACTGAGCCTGGCATGATATCAAAGCCTGGGCTTTTCCCACAAAAACAAGTAACAATAACATAGGGCTGGAGACCTTCTTAGGTTCTCTTCTGTCATTCTGTCACGTACTGTCCCTAGCTGTCCAATTTGTGGCTTATCTGTAGCAAATATTTAGATATTTATGTGATAGACTATTTAATCTGTATTTCCAATTCCATTTTATATCCCAAGTCTTGTTTTTTCCTGTCTTAGTCCTGTTAGGTAGTTAGATCAGTGGTTAAGTGGGAGCACTGGGCAGATAAGTGGAGGAGAGGGAGGATGGTCTGGAAGATGGCATTATGCCTGCCCCCAGCATGAAGGGACTTTACGTCTTCCAAAGGAGCACCAGCAAGAAACTGGTTAGAAACCGACAGCCACAACCGCGTGGCAGCAGAAAGGACTTAACCGGACACAACCCAATGTTCGTTGTATTATAATTAACATTGCAGTTTAGCGCACCCCCAATGAGTTTTTCTGTGTACACCATGGGTAAAGGACATGTGCAAAGGGGCCAAACATGGCTAAGCATTCCAGGGACAAGAGCTGTCAATCAATCAAGAGACCACCTCTAAGCAAGGGTATAAGAGAAAGAGGGAGACAAAAACCGTCCCTTTTCCTCCCTTGGATCAGCCCGCCTCCCATTCTTGGAGATGTACTTTTTCTTTTCTAAATAAATCTTTAAAATCTCTTGCTGTACAACACACCGTCTCCCGAATGTAAACTTATCTTTCGGGTATGACAAGAACTGGAGTCTTTACCTTTTGGGGTAACAGTCTCATTTTTGGGCCATCTTATATTCTTATATATTCATGGCAGCTATCAACTCTTTTCTGAAAGACTATAAGGTATAAATAAATGAAAATAACTTTCACCATAATCCTGTAAGGTAAATGTAATCATTCTCTTTATTTTACATTAGAGAAGTCACTTGCTCAGGCCCCATATCTATTAAGTAGAAGAACTGAACCCTGAACTTAGTTCTTTTTGTTTCACCATACTGCATAGCTTACTTTAAAAAGGACTCATAATGGAGAAAAAAAGCACTAGAATCAAGGACATATTGAATACTTAGCTTTTGAGCAGTAGAGTCATATACTCTGAGGAAAGAGAAAATGAGAAAGAAGGAATATTTTCATCTACATGGTAAACAGAAAGCTAGGCTGGACATAATATTATTAGACTATTTCTGTAGACTCAGGGACACTCATTTGTATAACCTCCTTTTGTTATTTGAGTCTCTTAATTCAAAGAGTATGGGAATAATTTATATACCTGAGTTGGTGACTGAGATCTTAGTTCTTTACTGGACCCTTGAGTGAGAGTGACTTCATCCTCATTAGTCCCATTATTAAAAGTTTACCTCAGATCTTCTGAACATAAGGTGCTATGTATCATTTTAAGGTACGATGTCTTCTCTGTTGAGCTTAGAAATTAATAATAGCTTTACGTCTATTGTAAAACAAGATAGGGTATAAATAAGTGTTATTTCTTAGCAGACAACTCTAGAATATATATATGTATATATACATATGTATTCAATATATTTTCAATATCTCTTCCAGACCTCTGGAAGAAAGCCTAGGGTTCATCCATCCCTACCTTCTCCCAAAGTGTAAATGAAAAAAACTAAAGCAGAGGGAAGGAAAGGGATTTGCTTAGAGTTACCCAATAGGTGATAGCCTCTAAGTGCTGAAAAACTTGGGTGTGAAGACCAGACTTATCTTGCAGACATTGCACAACAAATTTCTGTACTGCAAATCCCCATGTGGAATTTATCCCTTCTCTTTGAAAAAAATCAAGTAGAGCTGACTGCTGCTTATGGTCAGGTTTTCCCAGAATGGTGATGCAAAGCCATGTCCTCAGCCAGTCCTTGCTTTGCTTTTCCTGTCCCAGCTGTATCATAAGAAACATCGCTCATCCCACCTAAGAAGCTAGACAGCTCCTTCTAGAAAGAAACAGTTTCCAATGTATTTCCCTTTCTGGGAGGAATTGACACTGAAATGACATGGTAAGATTTCAGGACACTAATGGAGTCACATATTCCAGTGGGAGAAGCCCCACAAATGTGGCTGTGCATTGCTTCCTCCATCTAAATAATATTTGGGACAAGAAATTGGCCCTGGAATTGTTTTCCTCTTCTGTCACTATGCTGCCAGCCAGGAGGGATCTCTCTCCTCTTCCCACAGAAACATTTATGTATTTGGGAGTTCTCATGATATTGGTGGCTGGAAAAGAAAGACCATCCTGAAGTCTTCATCAAGGACTCTTGTGGAATGTGTACCTGGCAAGCAGTAAAGTGGAGTTTTATTTCCTGGTTCCCATTGTCCTACGTACACGTCCTACAGGAAACCACAAAGTGGGAGGTAAGGGATGGGGTGGTGGTGATGAGGATAAGGGGCAGTGCTTCTAAGCCAAAGTGGAACTTGGACCTTTCTGTATTATTGTGATCATATTGCCACATCACTATCTTATCTCAAATTCTAACATGTTTCTCTTTGGATACAAATTCCAAAGTATTTCAGATGCAAATTAGAAAGTATTTATCCTTGGGAGCTGTATTAGAAAAGGCCCCTCCTAAGAATGACGTTAACTCTGAGATGCAGAAAAAAAGAAATGAGAGACCAGAGATGTCCCAGCCCCACTCCCAGGATAAAGACATTTGAAAGCTTCCCTATTTCTGGATTTTCTAGTAATTGATCTAAAAAATTTCCTTTATGATCTCAGCCATTTTGAGCTGGAATTTCTGTTCATTGCAACTGGTGTGATTGTAAACCTGCAGGGATGAGGACTTCCAAGACAAGAAAGTTTGGATGAGGGGAGGAAAGGAGAAGGGCAAAACAAACACTCAGAGCATGGCTAGCCAAAGAGAAACTTGGCTGACTTAAGTATTTGTCTATAGCAGGTCTTGATCTCAACTCTCTCTTTCAACGTCTTTCTCTTCCAAAGTCTTTCTGGGGGCAGTGTGGGCATATGGCAAAATCTTTCACTTTGATAGGAATTGATGCTAACTTCAAATCTGTTTTCTAGCACTCCCAGGGGTGTGGCCTTACCTGGGACTTAAGCCGTCACAGACTTGACCTTATGTGTGAAAGAAGGATAAAACCTGCTTCACAGCCATGAAGGAGGAAGAACTAAAATGAGCGTGTGTAATTCATAGCACATAGACTGTGCTCCAGACACATAAATCTCTTTCTCTTGCTTTGGTGATCTGACAAAGGAAGGCTTAACAATAATTAAGTCCTAGATGGATGTTGAAACATCTATTCAAAAGTAACTAAATCTATGTAAATGCAAATGACGTTGCTAATGTAAATAATGTAAATGGTGTTGCCACCAAACTTTGTAAGGCCTCAAGTTTTGATAATTAATCACTTTGAAAACAACTTCTCAACAATAAAAGTCCCAATGAAAGAGCAAAATGTGGCTTTTGAAAGAGGTTCTGTGACTTTTCCTGACATTCTCTTATTAATTGGAATAGCTACGGTACAGTTACATGATTTTGCCCCCCTAAAACCTACTGGGGCTGATTGAAGAATAGCTAACTTAATTAGGAAAGAAGTCATTATTTCTGATAAAAAATACTGGCAGATACAGAAAATACTTGAAGTCATATTTTTTATTTTACACAAATCCTACACGTTTTTGTGTATGAGACTCACCATGTTTTCTTCTGGACTTTTGAGTAAATGGAACTTGGTACATGGCAAGATTTAGGTCCTGTGCTATTTTCCCATGGTAGACCAAATACTTTTCTTAAAAGCAGTTGATTTTTAAATTTAATGCAAATTCCCAATGTCCCCTCATTAACTGGGAGGTACGGGTGACAGCATATGTTTGCAATTCATTTCACTTTGAGTTAAATCTGTGGAGAGCCTACTGTGTGCTTGCTAAGGGGGGATTTTACAGCTTAAAGTTCTAGCCCAGAGTGTTACGGTCTCTGCGGTCTGTTTTAGGATTCCTCCTTAAGTTTATTACCGGAGTCTTATATATGTCATTTGTTTCCTATTTTATGCTGTTCCAAATTGTAAATATGCCACAAGTAACTTCCCTTTTTCTCCTTCTCCCAAGCCTTATTTATTTTCTTTGGAATGCTTACAGACACATTGTGATGTTCTGAGGAGTTGTCACTTATGTGCATGCCCCTCTGGGATCAGACTCCTTTTGACCGTGAGAATTGGCATCTTTGAGATCTCATGAAAAAGGGCTCCAAATCAACATTCCAGATCTGGGAAATGCCATCCCATTGTCCCATCGAGTGCATGTGGGCCACAGTGAGACAGAATGATGGATGTACTGAGATGCTGTGGATGAACATTTTTTTAAAGT
Source organism: Camelus bactrianus (assembly GCF_048773025.1). Lineage (NCBI taxonomy): Eukaryota > Metazoa > Chordata > Mammalia > Artiodactyla > Camelidae > Camelus > Camelus bactrianus. The sequence goes on from NC_133541.1 coordinate 46,726,863, forward strand.
AACTTTTTATTTGGGAATAATGTTATATTTGTAGAGAAGTTACCAAGATCATACAGAGAGTTTCCATATACTCCTCACCCAGCTTTTCCTATTGTTAACATCTTACATTACCAACGCACATTTGTCAAAACTAACAAACTGACATTATTACAGTACTATTAAGTGAGCTCCAGGTTTCATTTGTATTTCACAAGTTTCCACATTAATGTCCTTGTTCTATGCCAAGATCCAATCCAGGGCACCACATTGCATTCAGTTTTCATGTTTTGTTGATTTCTGGTCTGTGAGTTTCTCAGTCTTTCATTTTTAGGACCTTGACAGTCTTTTGAAGAGATCTGGCCAGGTACTTTATAGATGTCTCTCATTTTGTACATGTCTGATGCCTTTCTCATGGTTAGAGTGGTTTTGGGAGAGAAAAAGAACGCAGAAGGTATCTCCTCATCAACATGACATGCCATTGAGGGGTACATGGTATCCACATGACTTTTCATGGATGAAGTTAACTCTGATCGTTTGGCCAAGTTAGAGTTTGTCAGGTTGTTCACTGTAAAGTTATTGTTTTTCCTTTTCTATATTCTATATTCTTTGGATACAAAATCACTAAGTCCTGCCTATGCTCAAGATGTGAGGGATTTAAACTCCACTTCCTGGAGGGAAGATATCTACTTATAGTTGTTGGAATTCTTCTGTAAGAAAGATTTGTCTACTCTCTCCTGAATGTTTTTAGAGATGTCAATGTAATGGAAATCTTTTGAGTCAATAAGCGGTCTAGTGCTGTTTGTTTGGGAGAAGTATAAAGTTTGATTGTCCCACATGTTTCCTTGGGAGCATAAAGAAACATGAGAAAACTTCTAGGGTAGTTCTTTCTGCATCACCTAAGCAATAGGACCACACATTTTAGATCCTCTCTGGCATTTTTCTGAGCATGTTTTCCCCATATGCCCACCTGGAATCTGCACTACTCCTTTAAGATCATGCCTCTGGTACCCAGAACCTTGGAATTTTTTGCCCAAATGGCCCTCCATGTCCTCTTCTCCATGTCGGTCTCCAGAAGACACATTGGGCCCCTGGTGTGCAGACTTCTGACCTGAGGGGTGGTCAGATGACTGCTGTGGGCAGAGTCTGGATATGCAGTCTGGTGTCCACATACATGTGGATAGGGGTGCAAGGTGGAGCTGGGTCTGGGAAAACAGGGGGTCAGTCCTCAAATCAGAGGCTGGTTTGGTTCTCCCCTAGATGCCACCCTCTGCTGTCATGTTCTGGCACAAATTCTGAGAATTCTCCTTTGGAATCTGGCCATCCAGATTGCTGAAAAGGAGTATCTATTACAGTAAGAGAATAGAACCTGTGTAATAGTATACTTGTGTGAGTGATAATTCAAATATATGGCCTGTGGACCTGCATTTATAGACTTGCCCTAGGCTCTGAAAATATTTGAGGCAGGCCTGTTTATCATTAAGTTAAGCTGAGAACAGGTCAGGCCTATTGGCCATCACTTGCTCCCCAGTTCCAGCACTCAGGAATACCATGCTCTCCAGACAGCAACTCTCAGTGTGCCTCTGGGACTTCCCTTGAAACACACAGTTTAAATTTCTTGAAAGGCATGAGTGGGGAGGCTTCTCTGCCACCATGATAGAGAGCTTGTGTTTGCTTTCATCTGCCTGGAGTCCCCTTTATCCACCTAAATCCCATTCTAAATCCTCTTCACATATCCAACTATTTTAATCTGAATTACTTTTTCCATGTAGTTTTCCTTGATTCTACAAATCCCTTCTTCTCAAATGTGATATTGTTACTCCTTGGTAGCTATGGGTTTCCACAGGTCACTGCCCTTTTCCTCTGGGTACTTTGAATGCAGTTTTCACATGAAGCCACGAGGTCAACAGTGGCTCCTGGACGAGGCATCTGCATGCCTGAACTCTTTGTTCTCCCAAGGCACGGTCACCTGAAGACTCAACATGGTTTTACATTCAATGTGCTAAATATAACTATTTTGTTTTAAAGTCTATTTAAATAGGATATACGTTAGAGCAGGGCAGAGGAAAATGCTTAAGAATAGGTACAAATTAGATGGTTATTCACTAATCATTGATTCCTTAATCAGATGATGATTTTTTCCTCCTAGGTTTATTGGAATATTTTCTGTAATTCATCTGCAATCACTTATTTGATGCAAAAGCTCTTTGGCGGAAAGATGAGAAGTTCTAGGATTTCAAGTAACCCTAGGAAGTGCCAGAACCCTGTAGTCACTGTCTAATCAAAGAGATTTATTGGCTCTTAATGTTCACTTTTCTTTACCAGCCATGCATGACGCCTCAACTCTTCTTTCTCATAATTTTTCTTTCTTCCTTCCTTCCTTCCTTCCTTCCTTTCTTCCTTCCTTCCTTCCTTTCTTTCTTTCTTTCTTTTTCTTTCTTTCTCTCTTTCTTTCTTTTTCTCTTTCTTTCTCTCTTTCTCTCTCTCTTTCTCTCTCTCTCTCTCTCTCTCTCTCTCTCTCTCTTTCTCTCTCCCTCTCTTATAAAATAACTGCCTTATCATTTTTGAGGCTGAGCCAAAATCCACAGAAGACAAGTTAACCAGAGAATGCTGTCCAAGTTGGAAGGAACTTATCCCCATTTTTGCTCCTCCTAACACTTTTATTCAGTAAATTATTAAAGATATATTGCTCTTCCTAATTTTTTTTGTAGTTTTGCTTCTCCAAAGACAATATATTCCTCTTCTGTGTTTACTCATCATTGCTTTTGGAAGTCAGGTCACTGTGTCTATAATAGAATGTACCTAAAAGAGCATAAAGGTATAAAGGTTTTAAAACACAGATATGAAATGATTTCATTATAAAACTTAATTTTATATAGTTTAACAATTATATTCTTTCTTGCACTGTTCTTTGCTTGTTTCTTTCATTCATTCAACAAATCTCTAATAAGCATCTGCTTTGTTAGTCTGTGTTCTATAGGTGCTAGGCATATAGCAGTGAACACACAGGCAAAAATTATTGCTCTCACAAAGCTTCCATTTTGGGGAACGCAGATCAGAAAAAGAAATAAGTAAGATATATGCTCTGTGAGACGGTGAGAAGTGTTATAGAGAAAAATAAAACAGGACACAGGGCTCCAAAGTGCTGGAGGTGGAGGTGGGGAATTGCAGTTTAAATAGGATGATCGGGAAGGCCTTCCAGCAAAGGTGATATTTGAGCTGAGATTGATGGAGGTGAGGGAGCAAGACACTTAGATCTGAGAGAAAAGGCATAGGAAACAGGAGGTTCAAAGTCCTGAGGGAACAGGCCTGGTATGTTTGAGAAGCAGTGAGTGATGGGCTAATGGTTACAGCAGTGAGTGGTGTGGAGTTAGAGAAGGGCAGGGTGGGGGTCCCCGGGGGGCCAATTTGTGTGGGGCCTGCTGGGTCACTTTGGTTTTTACTCTAGTGAGACAGGAGCTAGTGAGAAGGGCTGGAGAAGAGGAATGGTAAGATCTGACTTGTGTTTTCAGAGGGTCACTGTGGATGCCTGTGCTGAAGGGTCCAGGTAGAGCAGGAAGAGAAGCCATTGACCACTCAGGTCAGGAGGCTGCTGCGATACTCAGGTGTGAGGTGAGGGGACTCAGGCCAGTGTGGTCATGGTGCAGATGGTGAGAAGAGGGTGGCTTCTACAGAGATAGAACTATAGATGTGTGTATGTGTATACTTTAAAATAATTGGTTTATTGAAATACACCATCCAATTCACCCCTTTAAAGTGTACAACTCAGTGGCTTTTAGGATAATCACAGATTTGGGCAACTATCAGCACAATCAATTTTACAACATTTTTATCATCACCAAAAGAAAAGTTGCACCCCTTTACCATCATCCCTCAATCCCCACTCAGCCCTAGCAACCACTAATCATGTTCTATCTCTGCAGATTTGCCTGCTCTGTCCATTTCATGTCAATGGAATCATACAATATGTAGTCCTTTGTTAGAGTTTCTTTCACTTAACAGAATGTTTCCAGTCTGGGTGTATTTTGAAGGTGGAATTGAGAGAATTTGCTGACTCCTTGACTGTTTGGTGTGAGAAAGAGAGGATAAAGAATGATGCCTATGTTCTCATTTGAGCACCTGAGATGGGGAAAACTGTAGGAGGTACAGGTTTGGGAGACTCTCCAGAGTTTCTTTTTAGACATGCTAATTTGGGGTGACTACCCGATATTTAAGTTGAGGAGGTGAATTGACATTTAAGACATGATTTAGGAGTCCTGGGGAGGAGATCTGGCTAACGATAAACATTTGGGAGTCATCAGCATATGTGTGTAAATTGTATCTTAATGAGATTGTTAGCTCCTGGAGCTCAGAGGCTATTTTGTATACGGATGCCCTCTGAGTAGAGTAACGGTGGGTCTATCTTCCTTACAGACACCTCCTGTTCAGATTAGTGAACTGTTGCATAGAAGGTGGCCCAGCCTCCGCTTCTACCAACCTTGAGTCTCAGCCCAGGTGTCAGGCTTCACATAAGGGAAGTTTCTTACTTGCCTGAGGCAACTTTTTTAAGCTATGGTGTGTCTACTTCAGTAACATCAGGGCTGCTCAATCTGGAACTGCTCTCCTTGGTCTGTCCTCTGCACCTGGTTTTTCCCTACCCATCACTCTCCTGACAATTGGTTCTTCTTCTGCTTTGTCTTTTTCTTAGCCTTTAATGACAGTATCATCTTCTCAACTGCATTAATCCTTGGGTTCTCTGATCAGCCATTCCTCTTCTCTCCCTCATTATCTTGCTGTAAACAACCTGAGGAATGCCTCTCTCTAGTCAACCAGCCTGCAGCTGTCTTACCTGTTGCTTCTTTCCTCCAAGGCAGTCCCTCAGTGTCAGCACTAGCAGCATTTTGGGCTGTATGAGCTTTTGTTCTGGGGGGCTGCCTTGTGCCTTGTAGGATGTTGGCACCATCCCTGGTCCTTACCCACCAGATGCAAGCAGTGCTTCTCCACCAGTTGTGAAAATGAAAAATGCCTCCAGACATTGCCCAGTGTCCTTGGCGGGGAATATCGCCCCCAACCCCCATTTTATAAAACACTTCTGTAAGGGAAAATGTGGTAATTCTGACTGTGGCCCCTTCCAGTTCTAAAATTCAATTATTCTGTATCTACTTTATGCAATCCTCCACCCATGCATATACTCAGCTTTTTAATTCCTTCCCATAAACTAGGCTTTCTAGACATGTGATCGTTTTCCTTTAGCTTTTTCTCTTTTAATTTCTCCTTTCTTTGTTCTCCTTCTGAGTTTATCTGTGAGCCACAGAATGGTGATACGTGTAGAAAATGAATGTAAAAATTAAGGCACACCTATATGTTTTGTAATAAAAAAGAAAACCAGATGTTTTTATTTAAAAATTCATTTTGAAGAATTAATGCTTATCTATCTTTAAAGTTCTTAGAAATATACAAATGTTAGAATCTGTAATATCATCTGTTCCTACCATCTAATTGTCTTCTGATTCAAACTATTTCCGAAGCACCAACATCAAGTTGAATAAAAGCGCATTTGGATTTAATTTAACATTGTTGCTGCTGATTAGTAGTATTGTAAGAGTCTGGCTTCCCACTCTTGAGGTCCAGCCTGACAATGATGGAAACCGAAGGGATTGTTTGGGGATAATACACTCGAAGTTCCAATAAATAACTTTGAAATGAACTCTTGGGAAACAGCTTCTAAGCCGGTGACAGCATCTGTTTTTTATGATTGACTTACAGCACCGAGTTGGTGCACGGTGGCAGGCGGTCAGTTTTGTCGAATCGAGGGTGTTCCAATGTGGCTTGAAAACAATTTTGTTTCTAGCTCATGAGATGGAGAACTGAGATGAACAGTGTTCGAAATGGTTCCTGGCACCACCCAGCAGCATCCATTACATTTTTCAGTAAGTACTGCTTTGCTAGGTACTGTGAGGAGTTAAAAAACAATCCTGGTCCTTAAGTGATATTCTGTCTGTAGAAGCAGGCAAGAAAAATAGGAAAATATATAGAAACTGCAAATATATATAACTGCATCTATGTTACCATCACCCTGAGGGCTGAGTAATTGTTGCTGGTGGGAACAGAATGAATAAGGAGAGCCAAGTGGGGTCAGTCAATAACCACCCAGAATAAATTGCTAATCAGAAGTGAAGCTAGCACAGACTGATAAATAACAAGGTTACTTGATCTGAAGAAAGAACCTGCTTCCCCTCATGTCGGTAATTATATCAATACAGAGAAAGAGACAGCTTGGCTTTTGCTGGGATACAGCCAGATGATGTTGTAAATCAATTACATGTTCACGGGCACCCTCTTCTGCATCCGCCTGGTGGGGCCTAAGCAGCAGCTGATCCCCATTTGCATTCACTGAGCAGCTTAATGATTGCCTTTGTACCTGTGCAAGAAGCTTGGGCTCAGGTCTATGCAGAGCTGTGCTTTCAGACTTACCATGCCTGCTAATTACCTGGGGGGTCTTGTTAAAATGCAGATTCTGATTCAGTAGGTCTGGGGAAGGGCTTAGGATTCTGTTTCTAATGAGCTCCCAGGTGATGCTGATGTTGCTGCCCGCGGACCACACTTTGATTTGAAGACTGTGAGGCAGATAGTCCACTGAGGAGGGAGAGAAGTGAAATCTGAAAGATGTGGAAATAGAAGTGAGAAATGTGTGAATTTAATCTCTCTCTCCAGTCCCTCAGAGCTGTCTACCTCTTCTTTTCCCTCCCCTCTGACCCCTGAATACATACTAGGCCAAGGGATCCTGATTCAGTTGCTGTGGGTTGGGGCCTGAGCATTGGTATTTCTAACCAGATGGTTGTCACACATGGATGGATTTGAGACACTGATTTAGCATCTTTTAAAAACTACTACTTTGAAATTTTCTTAATTCAACACATAGAATTACCATATGCAATTAAATTAATAAATGATTTTTGTTGATGATAAATTACATCTAATATGTAACAAAGTATATTTTTGCCCAAATTTGGATACTCTGTGAGAAGCAGGGTAGCATTGCTTGTTACCTGGACTCTTAGGGCCTCACAACAGCCTCCTAAGAGAATCCCTCCCCAGTCCATCCTCCAAATGCAGCTGGTTTCCTAGGATCTAGACAGCCTGTCAGAATCTCAGGAACCTGTTCTGGATGCAGAATTCTAGGCCCCTGTTCCAGACCTAAGGGCCAGAATCTTTTAGTAGGATGCCAGCTTGTACACGTGAGCACGGCCCCCGTCTGAATGCCGCCTTTGCTCCTGGCTGTGAGTCACGAGGCCTCCGCATAGGGCTCCTGCGTGCCATGGGGCAGAATGGAGGCAATTGCCTTCCTCTCCCCTGCGCTTCCCTTCTGCCCACCCTGCGCTGTTCAGTCTGTCAGATGGTAGCGCAGTATCTCTCCTCTTGTGAAACCTTGCATGTATCGGGGTGGACATTTTTCTCTTAAGAAGTCAAGTTCTGGTTAAATGAACTTCTTTTGGGTCTGCACTGATTCCCGAATGAATACCAGGGTTGGTGGGGGTAGGGGAGGGGTAGCACTGAGATGCCCCCTCGGATGGATAGGTTCTCTGGTTCTGGCTGCTCCTGGTTTCCCTTGAGCACCTTGCATTCTGGTCACAGGGCTTCTGCCTGGAGATGGCCTCGTACTTACCACACTCTGGGTCTCTGTTGCTCCTTTCTAGAATATCATCTTGACAGCCCAGATGTCATAAATGTCCCCATTGATGAATGGAAGTATTTGTACTCAAAAATGAACATGCCAAAGTCAGCTCAGACTATTTCTCCCTCTGCAGTTCCTGTCATTTGTGGTGTTCTCTTCATAAACCACAGGGCTCGGCAGTCATAGCAGCTGTGTCCAGAGCTCTGGCAGTAATTAAATCAGTTGGGATCTGCTCTCTCAGGACCATGGGGGAATACACTGACATCCATTATGGACAGGCTGGATGGGGGTGGGGAACCAATTCTTGTCAGTTTTGTCCATGTTCAAGCACTGGAGCATGTGAAGGAAGAGAAACTTGAGTGGATGAGAACAGAGGGCTACGTCAGAGGCAGAAATGGCCCTGGAACTCGGCAGGGTTTGGAAGAGAGGAGGGAAGAGGCCAGAGCTCTGCGGTTAGGATGAGAGCAATGTGCAGAAGTGGAAGGACACTCCTGGGAGTGTCCTGGCTGGACTGGAGGGAGTTAGTCTGCCCTGGGTGGATGTCCCAATGATAGCCCACTCTAAAAGGCAGTCTTGTCCCACCTTCCACCCTGGTTCTGCACTCTCACGTCACCCTGTTTTGTTTTTTCATGAAATCAGTCACATTCTGAAATAATCCTATTTATGTATTTGGTTCCATATTATTTGTCTTCTCCACTAGAATTTCAGCCACATGAGAACAGGGACCTCCCTTGTCTTGCTCACGGCTGTACTTTTCATGCTTGGGACTGTGACTTGAAAATGCTGGGAGCCGTATTAGTTTCCTGTGGTGGCCATGGTAAGTGACCACAAATTGGGTGGTTTCAAATAGCAGAAATTTACTCTCTCCCAGTTCGGGAGGCCAGAAGTCGGAAATCAAAGTGTTGGCGGCGTTGGTTCCTCCTGGAGGCACGACCTGTCCCCTACCTCTTCCAGCCGCTGGTGGTTGCCAGCAATCCTTGGAGTTAGTTCCTCGGCTTGTGGCTGCATCACTCCAATCTCTGCCTCCATCGTCAAATGGCCTTCTTCCCCATGTGTATCCCTGCATGTCCTCTCTTCTTATTAGGACATCAGTCATTTGGATTTAGGGTCTACCCTACTCCAGTGAGGCTGCATCTTCAGTAAGTATATCTGCAAAGACCCTCTTTCCAAATAAGGTCACATTCTGAGGTTCTGGGTAAACATGAATTTTTGAGGGACACTAGAAGTGCTCAACAAACATTTTTGAATAAATGAGTCATAGGAGGTTTCCTTTGCCCTTCAGGTTTAAGTCCCAGAGGAAAGAGAGGACAAAGAAAGGGAGGGGCTACTTTTAGTTCTAAATAATCTAGTGGACAGCTCAACCTTCTCTGCTGAGTATAGAAGCCCGTTGTTCTCAGGAATATTCCAGTAGGAAGACATTGGAGAAGAACATTGTTTTTTACTCTGGGAAGGTTGGTGGATTTCTAGGCAGAGGCTGTTGTGATGTTAGCAGGGCTCTGGGACTAAGTTCACATGTAACTGGGGGTTCTGACACTCGACCCAGTGCTGGGCTTCCTTGGAAACTGAATGGCCTGGGGGCACCAGCAAGGAAGGATTCCAAAGAAAATGAGAGCATCTTGAGGAAGTATTTGAATTAAAAAAATGTTTTGAAAAAACACCAGAATCATCACAAGGAGAAAAATGAGAATGTAGTTGGAATTCTCTTTACTTATATTATGGTTTAGGTTTAAGTTTGAATTTCATATTGGCTGGGGGCACTGTAATGTTCTCAGTGCTCTCCAGTGGTTTATCCAGCCCTTATTGGACTCCAATATTTCTGAAACCTCAACCAGAATAAAGTGAGGGGCAGGAGAGATAGATGTTCTTTCTAAGCTGTTGGCAGTTTCTGTTTAGTCAGAGGTTTGAGTAGATTCCTCACATCTGTAATTTGGCTCATGTAAGATGAAGCCCAAATCAGGCTCAGGACACTGAGTCCAGAGACTGCCTGATGATAGGGAAGCTGCCTTTCTTGAGCCAGAATTGCATCTCTGAGGGAGGTTGACCAGAAAGGCCAACCAGTGGCCAAGTGCAAAGAGGAAAATGTGTTCCACTGGAGATGCCAGCGGTGCTGGACCACTTGTAGTCTAGTCAGAGTAAAGTGTGAACTCCTTCCCTTCTCCGTAAGCTTTTGGCAGGCCTGGGATCCCTGAGGCACAAGCTGGTTACAGCTAACCAGTGGCCTGGTCTGTGGATCCTCGGATGGGTGACGCCCGGTAGCCTATTTCAGGTTTTCTTTCTGCGTTGTTGCTCCTCCAGCTTGTCTATTGTTAGACTTTATATTCTGGTCTCAGCCATTTTTGTAGGTGTTAATCCTCAGAAAGAAGTAGTTCAGGGAAAAAGATGACAGCTCGGACAACTAGTTGTGAGCTGACAAGTAATGACTTGTGCAAGCAACGTGTTGAGTCTCTGAGAACCAGGAGGTGGATTGAGGTGGCGGGAGACAGTCAGGACCAACTTGTGTGATGTGCATGTATCTCCGGAAAAATTCAGAAATAGTTGAGGAAGGAAAATTCCCCCAAACTGGGCTTCTTGAAGTTCTGCAGAATGGGTTCTCAGGCTACCAGGTGTGAAAGGCAGGAATGACTTATGACATTAAATTAAGGAGCTGGGAAACCTGGATTGCACACTCTAATTCATATTCTTCTAGAGTTGCTGGCTTTTGACTTTTGGTGTATCCTGATTCAAACTGCCTGCTGTTGTTGCATTTTCTTTCACTTACCATTGTTCAGTGACCACGGTGAATTTGCTTCTCCAGTTGATGTGTGTGTTGCTTATAAAGTGCCACACCAACAACCGTGGCCCAGGCCAAGTGTGATTGAGCTGCTGGGGTCTGGCAGCCAGTCTGAGCAACACTGTGTGTGGGACGTGGGTGGGACTTGGGTGGGACTGGGGCTCTGCCAAGTCCTGAAAGGCAGGCAGTGATGCTCACTCACAAAAGTGCCGGCTGTGGCAAGGCATTGCATGGGAGAATAATTAGCCTGTGATTTTTAAAGTGTTCCTTAATTCAGAGTAGCTGTATTTGTTTTTGTGTCAATAACTGACAATGTCCTGTTGGGTAGACTCTGGAAATAAATGTTTCATAGCATGTGTCCTCTTAGAAAATGACCAGAAATTTGCACACGTTTGCATTGTATGATTACCATACTTGTGAGTAAGGTGAAAACCTGGTGACTAACCTGTATCCTCCTCTTTGTGTGAGGGAGTTTGCTCTGTTCCAGGTGAGGGAGGCCCAGAGTGGCTTGAGGTCCTGTCCTGTGCAAAGACCTCTGGGGACACCTATTTCATCCCAAGAACACCCTTTGCTTCAGAGTCAATTACATCTTCTTCTCCCCAGCAGAAGGTTGAGTTTGAACTTTTTATGAGCTCTGATAACAGCTGGGGTTCCTCCCCCTTCTGTTTTCCTGCCACCCACAGCCTCTCAAGAGGCAGGATTAAAGAAGATGTTGTTGCTTTTCCTCTCTTCTCTGGCTTTGATTTTCTCTCCTTCCTTTATGTTTCGGAAAACTTTAAAACAAACAAATGAAATATAGCTCAGCCCCTTCTGAGCTGTGCTCTTGTTTCTGGTGTTCCCTCCCGCCCCACACATTGTCCTGCACTGTTTTCCTGCTGACTTTCTTCTCAGTTTCTCATTCTCTTTTTCTCTCTCTGTATTAGTTAGGATTTGGGTCTGGCTGCTTCAAAGCAGAACAAATAACAGTGGCTCCAATTAGATCAAAGTTTATTTATCTCTCATTTGACAATATGTGCTGGTTGGTGATCAGAGGGACCCAGGCTCCTGGTATTTTGTCCTGCCACCTTGTAGGCGTGTTGCCCTGGTGCTCCTGGTCCGTGTTGACACTCTGTGACCTTCACATCTGAATTCACTTCCAAATGAAGGGAGGAGGAAAACATGGAGTTAGAGCATCACCTGGTAGGGCCTGGAAATTGTCCTCAGCACTTTCACTCACATCCTTTGGCTACATCTTCTGGCATCGTAATTGCCAGAAATCAATTGGGAGAGGAAGTCTCTAGCTGGTGGCCAAGCATTCAGTTAAAACTAAGGGGCTCTATGATCAAAGGGAGAAGTGGAGAATGATGTGAGGGGGCAGATACCACCCATGCCGTTAAACTCCATGTTGAAAATGATTGAGGATTATGAAAGCAGACTAGACTGTAAGTTGCTAATGGGAAAGAAGAAGGAAAAAGTATTAAACTGTTTCAGTAAGTCCAAACATATTTGTCACCCAGTTATGCCCTATACATACACAGACCCTAGAACTGCTGCTCGGCAGGTCATACGGGAATCTTAAGACATTCATGGGCATGGATGCTAAACCAACATGGCTTCCAGCCCAGCTCTCCCTCTCACTAGGTGTTAGAGTTTGGCAAGAGCCTTAAATTCCCTGCAGTTGGATTTCCACTTCTGTTAAATGGGGGTAATAATACCTTCTTTATTGTGATGGTTACAGATAGAAACAATGATAATTGATTCTTATGATGGTTGGGACAAGGTAAGCTCTCAAGGGTGAGCTGCTGTAGTTTCCCACAGGGTGGAAATTGATTCGGAAGTTGTATATGATGTCCCTAAATTAGAAATCCACAAATGGAAATGGCAATTGCTGTAACCCCGTGATGGAATGGGGTGGAGATGGGAACTCTGTGATGAGGAGCTGGGGGAGCTCCTTGTGCAGCCTAAAGGAAGAGCTTTTTGGGGTGTTACATTGGATGTTTCCCCAGAAGGAGACCCAAAGGCAAGGAATTGGGAGGTGGTCCAGGAAACACTGTTAGGAAAGTGGGGAAGTGAGAGAAGGCAGGGAAGGAAGCTGATGGGGACATCATTGAGCATGTTACTGCTGTGTGCAGCTGGGACTCAATCTGCTTGGGAGTTCTGGAGACAGTGTAGGAATGTCTCACCTGAGAAGCCAGTGGTCTGCCAGCTCCCGCCAGTTATTAGTAGAGGCTGGCTCCAGGGGATATCAAATCCCTGGCACTCTGCCTGCTCCCCCTTCCAACTCAGTGGACCAAAACAAGCCACTAGGCTAAGACCCACAGGTGCATGAGGTGGAAGCCACTAAGCTGGTTAGTGCTGAGGGGATATAGGTGAGGCACTCACAGGACGGCTTCTAATACACCGGGCAGCCTCACTCAGAGCACAGAGCTTTCACCTGTGGTCTGGGGAGGGGTTTGCCTGAGGGTAGTGGACGCCCATGCTCCTGTATGGTATAGCTCTGCTTCGACTCTGTGCGTTTGAGGGTCACTCAGTCACCTGCTGTGTTTAGTAACAACCAGCTCCCATTGATAACTGTTGTGAATCAAGGGCTTTTATTTTCCCCCATATCAAGGTTGATGTGATGAGTGGCCTTGTACCACATGATCAAGACAGTCTGGCAGGAGCTGGTTCAAGATGGTGACAGGAAGGCCCTGCAGTTGCCTCCTCCCGTGGACTCACTGAGTCTACAGCTCCAGGTGGAATGATTCCCTCTGAAACAGACCTGAAAACTAGCTGGGCAACTCCTTCACATCCACGAGGAAGACAAAGCTAGGAGAGGCGGAGGCACGAATCTTGCTCTAAACCCCACACCTGGCCTGGCGGTTTAGGGAGGGAGCTCAAAACCTGGAACATTGCCCTGAGGAGTGAAAAGTTTGGACCCCACATCAGGCACTCCAGCTTTTAAGGCCAGCACCTGAGAGAACCCTCCCCCCAAACATCTGGCTTTGAAAACTAGCGGGGCTTGTAACCACGGGACCGAAGTGCTGTAAACTGGAGAAGGGCTAGTGCGCAGACTCGCGGGCCAAGGGCATGCGCAGAAGCAGCTGTTTGGAAAGCACCCAGACTTCCTGTGAAGGCGTGATGGGCGGGTGCCATTTTCGTCCTCTCTCTGCTTTGCTGAAGGTGGTGGGGTCCTTTTTTTCTGTTTTTTTTATTCTAAACTTTTTTTTTTTTTTTAACACACTTGGGGGGCACTCTCTTTACAGTGTCCCACTGCCACGCTCCGTGCTGCCGCCGTCGCCTCCCTCAGGTGAGCGTTTGCACACCTCAGGTGCCCTGGTTTTTGCAGCTGCCGCCCAGGGGACGCCCCTTGATGGTCTGGCTTTGAAGGTGGAGGGCTTGTGTTCTGGGGTCCCACAGGACGGTTACAGTCAGAGGGACAGTCCTTGGCAGGCTGCCACCCCCAGGGCACTGCATAGACAACCGGAGGAGACGCCCCCAGTCTTTCTGAGAAAGAGGCCTATTTGCTTGTCCTGGAACTTTGGCCCAGGGGGCAGGCTTCTGGACTGGCCACTCCTAGGGGCCCATGGAGCGGCTCTCGGGGAATGGAGGCGGGAGGATGCCGTCTCTGCGCCTGCCTTCTGCTTGGCTTCAGCTCGCTGGTATCTCCCAGAAAGGAGCTTATACACTTGTCAGGGGCCCCGAGTTTTGCGAGGACTTTCATCCTGGGGACATTTCTAGATTGCCTGGCCAGAAGGACTTATGCAAGCATTCCCACTGGACTGTATATATTTGCATATTTAAAAGCTGCTTCCCGAGGGTCCGGCTTTTAATCACCCTGAATCTAGGTGCTGCCTGAGATCCACCCAGCCACCTTGGGGCAATGACTGGCCTTGGTACACCCTCCAATCCTGGGAGCTGTTAAAAATGAAATGGGCTACTTGGATGATCACAAAGATTTGAGAGACGACCAAGAGCTAAGGCAGTGTTGAACAGTAAGGTTCACTTCCAACACAAGGCTGCTCAAGTCTAGGAGAGGTGACTGTTTCATCTGATACATAGAAACCAACACAGAGTCAAGCAAAATGAGGAAACATAGGAATATGTTCCAAACAGAAAAGCAAGATACAACATTAGAAAGAAACAAAGAAACATAATTTGGCAGTTTGTCTTCTAGTCCAGAGGTAAGATTCTTACTCTGCTTAATCATAATTATGGTCATAATGGATTGAGTAATTTCTCTGTACTAGAAACTGTGCTAAGCACATGACTATGTGATCTCTTTAACCCTCATAACTTTGCTCTGATATATGCAGTATTCCCATTTAGCAGATAAAGAACTTGGGGCTGAAAGGTTGGGACAAAATATCAGATGGTTGCTTCTTTGCTTTTATAAGGTGATGAATGCTTATGCCATGAATAGACTCAGGAGTCTTACATGGGTATGTGTAATTTTGCCTCATACTGCTCAGAAGTAAGATGTCACACACACCCCCGTGGAGCCACGGAGACCTCCATGTTCTTCTTATCCCTTAATTTTGCATCATGGCCTCACTTCCTTTTCCTTCTCTCTTTCTCTCTCTTTTTTTTTTTTCCCTCTCAAATCTCTTGAGCCTGGTAGAAAAAAAACTTTCTGGAACTTAGCTTGTCAAAGTGCAACCTTTGCGGTGAGAACGAGAGCAGAAAGAAACAAGTTATTCGAGAAGGGAGGCCCCCGCCAAACAGCACTCATCTTAGTGTGTGGGTGTCGTGAGGCAGTCTCTGCAGTTTATGTGGGGAGTGCTCTGTGTGGAAGACTAGCCTTTCAACTTACTTTGAGAAATAAACTTAGTACTTCTGAAAGGTCTTCTTTCTATTGCGTGAAATCAAAGAGTGCAGCTTGCTAATGGCTTTCTCGTCAGTCTGCCTTAACCCCATCGGAGCTGACCCACCTGGGGATGTGGCGAGGTAGATGTGATGTGTTTTCCATTCTTGGCCTTTTTCCTAGGCTGCCATCATGAGTGCCAGTGGAGAGAGTGAATTGTGTTCTGAGGACATATTTCCAATCTGTTAGCTCAGCGTTTAACTCCTTTTATCCAGACTGGTAAATAGCCCTCAGATGGTAATGAATTCTAATTGTAGCCAAGGAGGAGAGAGAAAAAAAATAATGCAAAGCTCCACTCCCTGCAATCCCTTGGATCAATCTGGTCCTTTAGGAGAGTCTGCTGTTGAGAGGTGTAATTTCTAAATGAAAGGTCTGAATTTGCACTGGGCAGTTTGCGTGAGTTGATGTGTTGGTGAGAATCCTCGGATGTTCTGGGGGATGCTTGTTAGCAACTGGTTACTCTCTGTGGTTTCTCTCTTATAATTGTGCATACATAGCAGGCTGGCATGAAGAGTATAATCTTCCTTCGAGGTGTGAAAATGCATTAACTTGTGCTATCATTTTGAAATCATGACCAATGCTGGAGTGAGCAATATGGAATAAATATACATATATAGGCGAGCCTGCACTGTTAAGAGCTTTTGTAACCCCTTCTCTGCTCTCCATTCCTGAATGCACCCTTGCAATTGCTAAAAAAAAAAAAAAGAAAAAAAAAAGGGCAGCGTTTTAGACTGTCAAGAGTAAAGTCTAAATGTTAATTTACAGATGTACATATATACATTTAAAGTTTTTTGTTGGTAATATAGATCAGAATTAAGCCCCAGATTTTCCCCTGGAGTTATATTTATTCATTTAACATTTTTTTTTTAACATTTCATTTAACATTTATTGAGCAGTGACTCTGCGCTGGGCCCTGGCTGAATACAAGTCCATAACAACAAAGAAAACATAAACCCTGCCCTCAGGAAACTCATGGCATAACTGATAAATTAATGTTCCCCTATTGCGTGACTTCTTGGGTATAAATAAAGAATGATTAGACAACTTATAATTAATACAACTTATCCAGATATAAATGATAACCCTTCAAATCACTAATTGTACATAAGATCTTTATTAGCACAAGTCCTTGCTTTGCATGATGAAGATATTAAAGACATAATGTGTTTTTATCATAGATACTAATGTTCAAACTCTAGATTATTGATTTGATTATATTTTTATTGCATTGAAAGATATTTCAAAAGCCCAAGATACTGGTGAATGTTACTGCTAGCAGCCCTAGACTTATCTGCATTGCCTTTATTCTTTTCCTTCTTCCTTTAAAAAATTTTTTTTTCTACAGTGAGAGGGGTGTCTCTCCTCTTGTCCAAGGTGAATTACTATATGTTTTCTTCAAGTCCCATCCCTTCCTACACCTCTGAGATGTCTGTCTCAAGTCCCTGCCCCCTTCTTGCTTTTATAGAAGCTCCCTGAATAATGAGGTGAATTCCATCAAGATGTCAAGGTATTCTAAATTCTACACATTTAAAAAATCCCCTTCTTGAACATCATACACCCTCCTGTAATTACCCTACTGCTTCCTTTTTTTTATAACCAATCTTCCAGAGTGAGTTACCCACACAGATTTTTTTTCCTGTTTTTCTTCCCTTTCAAAACAACTATCCACAAATGCAGCCCCATTACTCCACTGAAAAGACTTCCATCAACTCCCTAATGACCTCTTTTTTGCAAAGCTAATGAATATTTTTCACTTTGATTTCACTTTATTTTTCTGCACCATTGATATTGTTGATCACTCTCTCTTTTTTTTTTTTTTTTTTTTGTCACTCTAATCTTTCTAAATTAACTTAGAACATATACCTCTGCAAGGGTCAGTTCCTGCATCCTGTTCTAGAGTCTCAGAGTCTCAGCTCGGCCTTCTCCATGGTAGATACCATCTACTCCCATTCACTATTACATTGTTTTGGCTGTCTAAGCTTTACCTCCCACCCCAATCATTTTGTAAGTTCCATAGTTAATTGCCTCCTGTATACTTCCACCTGAATATACTGCAAAAATAAGAAATTCAACACATCAGGAACTCAGCTTACTATTTCCTCTGTTCTCATTCCCCAAATCTGCTTCTTCTCTCTAGTTTCCTATCACAGTGAATGCTATCCCACCCAGATGTTGTTAATGTCAGTCATCCTTCTTTTCTCTTTACCCTCGACCTTCACATGTCATCATCAAGTCTTATTGATTCTAATGCCTAAATATATATTTTTGACACAACCACTTATTTACATCCCATTGTTATTATCCTTATATAAGCCACAATAATTTCTCATTTAAATCATTGCAATAAACCTCTTAATAAATAACCCTGCAGTCTTCTCCCACTGTAATCTGTCCTCCCCACTGAACAATGATATTTCTAAGACACAAAACATGACAAAGTCTAAATTTCTTCATGTGGCCAATAAGAGACCATCCCCCATCCCACTCATGACAATTCTAAGGACACTGCTTTGTAAGTGCTTGTCTCCTTGTTTTCACCTCCCTCCGTGCTGTAGATTTGCTGAAAAAAACAATCATGGTTTTGTTATTTGCAGCTCTGTCCCTCTGTCCCTACTGATTAGCCAGAGGGACAATACCATGAAATGATGTCCTAACTTCATGAGAATTGACAATCCTTTGTTGATTTTCTTTCTACTGATTGGGGTGACCTGTGCTGTGTTCTTCTTTTCTCCCAACATCTGCTTATCCCCAAACTGCATAATCTTTTTGTTCATCAAATAGTAACTGGACTTCTAGATTCTTCATAGAATTAAGAAATGCCTAGTACCATTTTTCAGCACGTGCCCTTGTTTATATGCATATCTATTCTGTGATGGTGTCCTCCCAGGGCACGGAGGACCATGTCCGCCCTTGGCATTGGAAAGCTCCGCATTGCAACTCGTAGTGGTCGTGAGGCTGTGGTATCATTCTGACTCAGCCCCTCACTGTTGCTAACAGACCATGATGGCACTGGCCTAGCACAGACCTGAATTCTGATTATAATCAACTCTTAAGACTCTTAAGACCAATTCTTAGGAGTTGTTTACATGCCAAAAGAGAAACTTTGAGGGTTAGAAGAATATAAAATGCCAAGGAAAATGAAAAATGCCTGGTACTTTACTACAGGGGTAAAAACTGATTACTGGCAGGAAAAAATGGCTGGAAGAGTGATGTCTCTTGAGCTCTATTTGCAAGACACTAGTGGATCCTGGATTTAATCACTAAGGCTCCCGGGGGCCAGATCAGGGCCGCTTCTAGAACTCCTTGATGCTTTGACTTAATGGTGGAAAGTTGTGATGGATGTGCAAATTATTTAGAATGTGAACTTATAAGATTTCTGATTGGATTTGGAGAATGGGAGTGAGAGAGATTGCAAGTAGGTTTCTAGCTTGGATAGCTAGGTAGATGGTGGCCCCACAAAAAGTGTAGAAAATGGAATGAGAAGTAGGTTGGAAGGGAAGATGAATACTGTGATTTTAGACATTTTTAGTTTGAATTTCTTGTGAGATATCTAGGTGGAGATAGAAGGTTGTGAAGCTTATAAGAAATATTATGTTAGAGATAAAGATTTGGGGAACCCCTCAGCATTAAAAAAGTAACTGAAGTCAGTGCAGCAGAAAGAATTAGCTCTTAATTTTCTCTGCACTTACAGTTCAGGCAAGGCTCCACCGTTTAACTCTGCTACCCTTCAGTACAAGTTTCCAAACCAGGTCTTCCCTTTTCATGGGTCCATCGCCATCTCCCGAACCTCCAGCACAGAGAAACTCAGGTGGCTCCATTTCTGGGAGGGGGAACATGACAGTGAGCATGTGAAGCATGGGAAAAATGCCCCCACATTTCAGAGGTAGGTGGAGGCAGAGAACCTCACTGGGGAAACAGAGAAGGACCTGCCAGGAAAGCAGGAGAAAGCCCAGGAGAACACCAGTCACAAAAGTTAAGTTAGGAGAGCTTCAAGAAAGAGCAGTCAAGAAACAACTCCTCTGAACTGTATTCAGAGCTGGTAAAATCTGGGTTGCCTTGGATACATTCTCCCGGAAGACAGTGGCCATAGTTACCCTATTGCTTGTTGTTTGCTCTGATTTTTTTTTTTTCACTTTTAACAATGTTTCTAGAAGGATCTGGAGTGAGGTAAGATGAAAGGTTTCCATTGGGGATCTCATATATGGGGGAAATAACTACTTTGGGAAACTGCATTTGAAGTGATTATTTACCAAGTCCTATCTGTGGATGGGAGGCTCAGCCAGCTCGGGCTCAGACCCTTATCCCTGAAGAGGCCATTCCATGGTTTTCTACTATGAGCAAGACTTCTTAAGTGAACTTGAATCTGTATTTGAGAACTCTTTTCTTGGTTATCACTGAGGTTTCTGATCTACCACAAAGACAGGTATGTGCTACTTCACCATGACTTTTTAAAAATTTGTTTACTAAATAAAATTTAGTTTTGCTTTTCAATTTTTAAAATAGATTTCATTTTTTTAGAGCAGCTTTAGGTTCACAACAAAATTAAGAGGAAGTTACAGCAGTTTCCCATGTGCCCCACACATGCATAGTCTCCCCTGGTATCAGCACTCCCCACCAGGGTGGTACATTTGTCACAATTGATGAACACTGACACATCATTATCGCCCCAAATCCATAGTTTACATTAGGCTTCACTCTTGGTGTCTTATATCCTATAGGTCTGGATAAATGTATAATGGTACAGTAGCATATGTCCGTAGCAAGGTGCCCTTTGAGCCATGTGTTTCGACTAGGTTACAAAAATAAGCACCAACTTTTTAGTTCAGAAAAACTCAAACAATATGGGAACTAGATATCCCTACCCCATCTCTTGAAGAAGGCCTTCACTGGAAGCAAAGGTCATTGATGAAGCAGATCAGTGATATCTGCTTTGCACATCCCTTTGTAAGTTTTTAAAAAGCCATTTCACATTTTGTTCATAGTTGTTTTGAAGAGGCTATGTCCTAATACTCTCTTAAAATAAACAACAAAGTCTAAGTGTCCCTCTTTGACAAAAAAGACCCCACGTACACGTTGTATTGCTCTAGAGATTGGAGAGGGACTCACGTAGGCATGGGATGGGCAGATAGCAGCATAAGTTTTTTCAACTATGGATAGCAGCATAAGTTTTTTCAAGTATGGCAGATAGCAGCACAAGTTTTTTCAAGTACATACTCCAGCTGTGTATGGTCATGTTTGTTTTAAGGTCAATGGAAAGGGAGTTACTGAGTATCAGGCATTGTTTATATTATATTATATATTATATATTATGCATATATTATTATATAGATACTATTTTCCCCTTTTTACCCAGAAGGGAACTAGTCTTCAGAGAGATGAACTCGTCCAAGGCCACATCATGTAGGTTGTAAACATTCATGGCTTATGAAGTCCCCAGTGCAGGAAGATCTCTTAAGAGAAAGATGAGGTGTACATTTGATTTGGGGAACACAGTGCCCTTATCTTTAGCGTTATTTTTGTTTCAGTGCCAATAATCACAGTATTTTTCCAGCAAGATACTGATGTTTTGTCTTTTTTTCCCTCTTGTTCATATGAGTCAGAGACTTTTAAAAGCTTAAAAAGCTAACTGAGTAAACTGTCCTTGTAAAAGCACTCTGGGTTTAAGGAGGTTTGACTGTTCCAGCTTAGGTTAAAGATGGAAAATTATATTTTTAAGATAATTACATGTTCCTTTTGATAAAGCAAAAACATTCACAAACACAGATGTGGTTTCAGACTGGTCTGCTGAGCCTCCTACTGGCTCTGATTAGCTTGTGGTAACAACTCTTCTGCCTAGGGAGAAGTGAGTCCCTCACGATGGTAGTGGGTGAAGAAAGAGGAGACTGGCTTAGTGGGTCACCCTTCACATGTAGCTCACACTGCCTTCAGAGTCCAGTATCTTTAACTTAGAAGGCCATGGATGAAGACTGTCTTATACATTGATGGTTAAGAAAGGACAAATAAGAGGCCTTGGGAAACTCTTACTAAAGCTGTATAGCTGGTTGCAATGTATTATTTCAGCACTCTGAGTGCTTCAATAATTTGTATCCAACTAATGTCATCAATGGCTCCTTCTCTGTGTCCTTTGCTGGTTCCTCTGCATCTGCCAGACCTCTTCACCTTCCACAGTCAAGTCCCACTTTTCTCTAACTGCATTCACTGTGTCATCCCACCTTATCAAATACTACCTGGAAGGTGATGACTTCCAAAGGTAAATCCTTAGCTCAACCTCTTCCCCCGAACTCCAAACTCATTTTTAATGATCTCCTTGATACTTCCTCTTGATGCCTAGTAGACTTCCTAAATCCATCAGGTCCAAAATGGACTGAGCTTCTGATCACTAACATTCTACCTTCCATCAGCCCATTCTTTCTGTATCTTAGTAAAAATCCGTCTTTCCACTTGCTCAGGCTAAAGAACTTTTGAGTCCTCCTTGTCTCCTCTTTGTCACTCTCTACATCTAAACCATCAACAACGAATGCTCTTGGCTCTATCTCCTAAATACATCTGGAAGCCAGCCACTTCTTACACATACATCTCTATCACCCTGGTTCAAACCACTGTCTTCCTACTTACCACCCTTGTTCTTACTGTCTATTCCTAACACAGCAGTCCCAGGAATCCTTTTAAATGTCCTTAAATCTGCTCAAAGCCTTTCAGTAGTTTCTTTATCCTTTGGAACACAAGTCAAAATCCTTACTGTGGTCTGTAATATTCCCTGCAACTTGCTTCCCCCACCACCCCATCTCCTCTTATTGCTCTCCCTCTCCCTCACTTCATTCCAGCCACACTGATTGATTTCTCTGCTAATCTTTGAACGTGCCAGGCACACCTCTCACTAAGAGGGTTTGTGAAAACATGGATTCCTGGACCCCCACCCCCAGAATTTGTGATGTGATTGGTTAATCTGCACTTCTGAAAGGTTGCAGGTGACCTTGTTGTGTAGCAGGATGACACCTTGAGTGGCGCTGGTAGTATGCTGATAAATCAAGTCTGTGGGGTGAGTGGGTGGAGGGCCTGATTTACAGTGTCTGCTGATTTCTGTGATGTGAGTGCTCCCATGGCCATTTTCGAGCTCCCAGCATGATGTTAGCTGGCTCACAAAATTCCTAAAAATTTGACAGCTGGCTCTCAGGAGCACACCACTGGAATGGGACCACCGGTATAGAATAGCTCTCCAAAGCCTGTATGTGACTGGGTTAAGGAAGAGAGTGATCACTTATTCTGTAATTACTAAACTGTTTTGGTCCTTGATGTAAGATGTTTCATTTGGTCCTTGTAACAAATCTACAAGATTATGTCTTGCTATTTCCTTTTTTTTGGGTAAGGAAATTGAGAAGTCAGTTATTACTTTTTTGAGTCACACAACTGAGATTTGAATGCAGCACTGAGTGAACACAGTCCCTCTACCACAAAACAAAACAAAACAAAACAGTACCTGAATCTCTGTGGGTGGTGTCGTATCTCTGAAGCCATCATTGTAGAGCTGAGAAATGAAAATGTGTGGAGCTGAAAGTGACCTATAGCATAAGTATAGCTATAAGCTGACCTTAGCAGTGAATGAATTCTGTTCACCTGAGTTTTTGGAAAAGAGCCTTGATAGGTAAACCTATATACCAAGTAGACAAACTCTATGGGAACTGCAGCCCTCAGAGCTGATCACAGCCCAAGGGCCAAGTGCAGCTGGAGAACATGTTTCTTGTCTTGGTTACTGCCTGATAATCCAGGAACTAGTAAGTGCAGATCAAAGGAGACTACGTAGCTCATATATTGAGAATTCTGGTGCCAGGTGCTGAAATAACCTTCCTTTGAGGGCAAGTAAATTCTCCCAATTGATGAAACAGAAGTTGCTCCAGGCAAAGGCCCCACTAGCTCCCCTGCTTAATTGTCTCACTAACCCTCATTCTGGATTGAGCTTCAATCACTTTACTTTCTAAGCTTGGAACCCCTCGGACAGGTTTCCACTGGCATGCTTTGCAAGCAACGGGGGCGATTATCCAGGCATCAAAATTGCTTTTCTCAGGTCTTTTCTAGCCAAGCTTAGTCTCTGTTCCTCCAAACTGCCTGGAACACTGCCCTCAGCCTCACCATCCTGTGCTGGTGGAGACCTGGTCTCAGGCTGGGCGGTCTGGCTCTCTGGCCCAAAGGAAAAAAACTTCAAGCCTAAATGTTACAGACCTTATGCTGACCCCAAAGTCTAAGGCAATGCAAAGCAAAGTCTAGTGGGATGGAAATCAAGTTTCATGTTCTGAGCTGCTCTGATCTTCACACTTTTTATTAAGCTATTGGATGAATAGCTTCTGGGCTTCTGCTGTCCCCAAGGCATTTCACTGTGGCTCAAAGTGGCAGTGGAGAAGTAACCCTAGAGAAGATCACGGAAGGATCCATTTCTCTTAGACAGATGGGCAAGCAAGGGATAGTCCATTTTTAAAAAATTATTATTCATTCATTCATTCATTCAAATGCCGTTGGAGCAAGCACAGTGGAAAACTAGAGGAGACATCACTCTGGCTGTCAGAGACCAGAGGACACTTCTTAGAAAGCTTTAAGAAGGACTTATGGAGATGCATTTATGAGGACATGGTAGGTGGGAGGAAGAGGGAGAACCAAAGCAGTTACGTACCTGAATATCTGAATGTCAGAATTTTTTTTTTTTTTGACCTACCCAAAAGAACAGGAATCAAGTTAAAGGCATCAGAAAGTCAAGTTTCCCTAACTTGTTCTGCCCCATCTCAGGGCTTTCTTACAGCACTCAAGACGAATTGAGAAATATCCTGCCATTTCTCTTTCTCCTGGTGAGGCCTCCTTTACCTCAAGGCCAGAGAACAGAAAGCGACATTTGCTTTTATCCATTAAAAATCTACTCAGAGAGAGTGAAGCCTATATTTTTAGAATTTATATCACTACTTCTCACCTGCAGAAGGTCTTTGAGAGGACCTAAGAACAGATAGCCAAAATGTCAACTTTACTATGGTAAAACTGCAGTTTGGATGGTGGTTGCGTGACTCTAGGCAAGAAGGCCTACTGATACCGAGCCCAGACCAAGCAGACTCACCCACCTAAGCCCTGCTGGGGAGGAACAGTGGTGACTTGGCTCCCAGTTTGGACCATGCTGGGAGAAGCAGACTCGGTTTATTTTTCTCATTTCCACTTCCCTCTCCTTGGGTAGAAAGAGAAAAAGCGGGAACATAGACCAGAATTGTTATCCTGGAGGAGCTTGGGAGTTAGTAGGACGCAGTTACCCCTAATATTATGCACTGGTCAGAGGAAGACAGGGTGGCCGGGGTTGTGGTCATGGGGAATGTTCTCAGTAGAGACAAGGTGAACCTCTTCCCCAAAACAGAACCATTAGAAAACCTTTCCTGTGGGGCGTTTCTTTTTTTCTCCTTCCATGAGGTGTTGAGATGGGAAAATCTTACCTCACAAGAACTTTAGTCTCTGGCAGACCAACCCTGAGTGGGTTCCATTGACAGTCATTTCTGGCAGTCATGAATAAGAAGAGGTGAAAGAGAAAAGGCCTGGCTGAGCAAGAGACAGGATTTGGGGGCCTCTGAGGCTTTGGGACTAAAGCGGATTTAACTTGACTCCATCACTCCAGGACCTTATGAAAAGAAGAAAGGATAATGGGGATTTTGTGTGGCAAGAGGAGAATAAGGCTGAGCTTGTGCTCTCTTGTGCATTCAAAAGAGAAAGAAGGAAAGAAGGACCAAATATGGAGTTGGACTTCATTTCCAAGCGTGAACCTTCATCACTTTCATCAGTAGCCATCTGGCATGCAGTGTTCTGTGGCATTTCTCTAAAATGACTGGCAACCTCCAACAGTTTCCTTGGCATCGCCGATGAGAAGCCTTCATTCTTAGCAATGTGCTAGAAATAGTCAAAGCTCAACACAGGCAGGTAATGATACTTACATAATCAGCACCTTATTCAGTCCCAATACAGTGAAGCCCTCATCCCCGCATGATAATTCCAGATGCGTATTCAGAACTTCTTTGTTTGGCTGCCGACTCATGAGGCTTCTTGAAAGAGATGCCGGTAATGGGGAAAAACAACAACACATACATAGACACACACACACAAATCCTTCCCTCCTCTGGGTTCCACATCACTGTATTCGCGTATGCTTATAGCGCTTAGTATATAGCTCTATAATGTTCTGTTTATGTATCTGTCTCTTCCAGTAGATTTTAACACTTAGAGGAGAGAGAATATATCCATTTCATCTGTTTATCCTCATCACTGATTCACTCATTTTCAGAATATAAATGAAACTCTTAACTTTTTCAAGAATAGATGGTTTTGAAGAGGACTTTTCCCCCCTAAGAAATATGGACCTATCTCAAGATGCTATATGAGGAACCAAGCCAACACCCAAAGTGTGTATGACCAGTAACCTCTGGGACACTTTCCACAAGCACAAATGTGTTTGTTCTCGTGCTCTAGCCAACATTTGGAACTGGCAATTTGATCTGACTGACTTAATCCAAGAATTTATTCAGGTTTTCGAGACCAAACTGAATCTCTTAGTACTTTGGAAGAAAGAAAATGTGCACATGAACAGAATCTCATACACACACAAATTTGAGAGGCCCACGAAGTTGTGATGATTATGTAGTAAGTTCACTCTATGCTAGAGAGAAGAAGAAACACACACAACCAAGATTTGAACAGAACTTAGTTCTTTCGGAAAAGAAGCCCATAGAGTGGCAATGTCCTGTAACATTCTATGGGGAAAAAATTCCAGTTGAGCAAGTAACTTTTACTGATTCGATTTGCACATCCAAGTAGAGCTCTGTCTACTTGTTTTCTGTCACCCGTTTTCTCAGCCTGTAGCTCCATGTATATATCTGTGGGTGCACATACATGCCATTTACTCACTAATACCTGATGATGTCTGATGCCATGCTAGACAAAATCAGTGCACCTCTCAACCCTAGGTAACGGCTATGTTATGTGTATCAGTGTTTGATACGGCAAAATTCCTGGGCAAGTGAAGGACATTGTACCATATCTTGGAGATTGTCATTCTGATTTTTGACTTGTAATAGAATTTTCTTTTAAGTTTTTAGACTATTAATGCTCTGATGTGGACTAACTTCTTTAGTGGGCAATGCTTCCTAAAACTGTGTAGGCTTTGATAATAGTTGTTTGTGTTGATGTTGGGATATCCTACTCCAGGATCTATCTTGCAGAAGTTTCATTATTAGAATGTACATGTAAATACCAAAAAAATTTGGAATATCTGCACAAAGCATACATTTCCCACTTTATTGTTCCCCAAACAACAAGGCCATTTGGTTTGTTAAACTAGCTAGATACCACCTTTGGAAAACTATTTCTCAAGCTTGGAAACCACATAGGCTCCTTTTAAAAGCAAAAGAAAATTCCACAAGTTTCCCTTGAAGGTCCTTGGAACCCAGTTTAATTTGACATTGACTTAAGAAATCAGAGTTTTGATTTATGAAATCATCTTTTAAAAGGAAATATCAAAAATCCATGCTGCTTCTGATAATTAAAGAAACACAACAATCATTTGGTAGATTTTTACAATCATAGTTATGAAGGAAGTTGAGGACGAAAGATGTACATATAAATGAGTTCTGTAGAACTCTGCCCTCCAAAAGTCTGGGTGTTTTAAAATGCATTTAAATAAATGGTGGAAAAGAGCTAATGGTTTCTCACCTTAAAGACCTAAAGATTAAAGAGAAGTAAGTCAGTTTTTGAATTGAATACAGATAGTTACTTTAAAGTTCGCTTTAGAAACATTTTATAATGTGTTACACAGGCATTTCCCTTAGAGCTTTCCAAAATGCAAGTTATTAAACTGCTAATCAAGTATAATATCAATTAATTAAGGGACACAAATTGAATGGTGTGAATCCCTTGT
The DNA here is from genome assembly GCF_048773025.1 of Camelus bactrianus. Lineage (NCBI taxonomy): Eukaryota > Metazoa > Chordata > Mammalia > Artiodactyla > Camelidae > Camelus > Camelus bactrianus. Next base: position 46,754,011 of record NC_133541.1, read on the forward strand.
TTGGAATGTTTTTGGAATTTGTAACTAGCACCCCACAATCAATTCAAGCTCACCAGAAAAAGCTGAAGTGCTTTGTTTGAATAGCTGGCCTTTGTTTTTCTTCTTGTTGGTGTTTGTGATAGAATTGCCGGCAGCATTGCTGAGAGCAAAGATGACAGGGGAGATGAGGAGTCCTCAGGAGTGTGAGGACTGAGGGGCTAACAAGGAAGCACTTACTTTGTTCACGCAACTTATTTTTAGCTTACAATAGGAAAAAATACTTACACTATAAAAGTGTTTTCATTATTAGAATCCTAAAAGAAAAAAAAAACATTTTCTTATGTAAATATAAATTCCTTGTTTTTGATAGATTTTCCTACATTGAAACAAGTATTTTTTCTTAACATTTTATGATAATCTGATGTTTTTAAAATTAGAAGTATTATGTTACTAATGAACAGGTTGATTTTAATGTTATATTTTTTGAAATGAAGAGCTTTCTATTCCCTTGTAAACACTGATTGAATGGAAAAACGTTATTAACTCAGTTGGAATAATAACTACCGTTGAATTCCTGCTGTTCAGATCATGATATCAGTGTGACAGGAGGGCCATCCACCTGGTCTTGGCAAACTCTTCATTTAAAACACCCCATACCTGCAGGAAGAAGTCAGTGTTTAGGACTCTACATCCTGAGCATCATCTCCGAATTTTTCTTCTTTACATCCCTGCATTCTGCTAGAACAGTCTCCCCCGCGATACTTAAAAATGGGCACTTTCATTTTACCATAACTATTTTTTGGATACGTTTATTTAGAATATCCTTTCTTATCATTTCAGTGTGATGAAATTTTGCTCACTTGGACCAGAGTCATGGCCACTTGGGTTTCAGTGTCATGTTCTCCAAATCAGTCATTCTCGTGTTCTCTCTTCACGCCATGATGACTGTGGCATGGCAGTTATTAGCAATTATTGGGCTTCTATTGTTCAGTAATTCTATAGTAGAGTGAAGTTGTGGATTTTGAAGTCACAAATAGGCATAGTGGATTTATAGCTCAGAAACTGGCTATGACATTGGACAAGTTATTTAACCACTCTTAGACCCAGTGTTCTCAAAGTAAAGGGGGATTAATTTACCCTTCAACAGGTTTGTGAGGCATGAAAAAAAATACACAACATGGTTCTTACCACATAGTGGACCCTTACTTAGTAAATGGTTATGATGATTTGTACTGTATGTATATTTGTTTCTCATTGTATTTTGACCTACTTGAGATTAGAGACTGTCTTACTTGCATTAATATGCCCAGCACATCAAACCTAGAGCACAGTGGTAGCTTAACAAAGGTTAAGTGATTGAATGAATAAATGGTGAGCTATCAGGGAACATAAAACTGCCTCCTTAATTCTTAGCTTGCAACCTACACATTTAAAATAATGAGAAAATCTCACACACATTTCCAGAGTGTATCTTTTTCTTTATAATCAGGTTATTCAATTAATTAGAGCCTGATACTAAAGAAGTTGAGGCCTTTGATTCCTAAATGAAGAAGTTAACTGTATCCAACTGTATCCCAAAGTCACTGAGGGTGACATATATATGTGTATATGTGTATACACACACACACACACACATATATGAATATGTATATATTCTGTTTCTCTGGAGAACCCTGACCTATAAGACCTATAATTTTACAAATTGATGATTAGTATGTTACTTTTCTCTTGTGGCATCATTAAGCAAACTCAGACCAGCTTTTACTCAATGATTTTCAGAGAATTTCCCGAAGAGTCCTAACCTGTTAAACTGTGTACCTGTCCAGTGAGCCACTTGCATCAGAGTCACTTGGGAAGCTTGCTAAGATTCAGCTTAACAGGCACCATGTCAGACATGTTGAATCAGAATCTCTGGGAAAGGGACTTGGTGATCTGTATCTTTGACTAGTTCTTCTGATTCTTGTGCACATGAAAGTTTGAGAACCGTGGTATTTGTTTTTGATTTTGCCTGGACAGTGAAATTTCTGGAGGAGAGACTATAATAACTAAAACCAAAACTGAAGAAGGATTCAGCAGTGGGAAAAACAATAGATGATAAACTATATATGGATTATACATTTTCTTTTAAGTAATGGGTTATGGATGGGTTATACATTTCTTTTAAATAGGATCAAGTTGCTGTCATTGGAGAGGATTACATGAGAGATTCAAGTTTAAAACATGACAGAAAAAGTCCCGAAGTGTAATTATTTTATTTAAAGGGAAATGGGGAAAATACTAAAGAAATGTACAAAGATGCAAAAGAGAATGACAAGGATTTACTGTATATCACTATAGGGAACTATATTCAGTATCTTAAAATATAATGGAAAAGAATAAAAAAAAGAATATAGGTATATACATATATATGTATAACCAAATCACTTAACTGTGCACCTGAAACTAACACAATATTGTAAACAACTATACTTCAATTAAAAAAAAGAAACAAAAAATTTAAAAAGAGAATAGAAGGTGACATTGAAACCCATGAAGAAGAAACAGATGGTTTTAAAGAGCAGTAGGCAGAGGCTGACTGTAACCTGGGGCTTGGTTTAGAAATGCTCCCACAGGAATTGAACAAGCACATGCAGTATCCAGCTTCTGGCTCTAGTCAATCCTTAATTCTCTGAAGGAAGGTGGGGGAAAGGAAGAGAAAGATGGACCCTGTCTCTGTTGTGTAGATGCCAGGTGTGTAATGCATAACATATGGAATATGTTTTTCATCAACACCATGGCAAAAAGATTTGACCCACCTGGTTATAGAGATGAGTGGGTTTGTGAAACAGTTAGCATATGGAGTAGATTATTAAGAAGGTCATCTTAGCATCTGGCTTACTGAAACTCCACATTTCCTATAACTCTAGGTCATAAGAAGAGCAATTCCCATAACAGATTAAGGCCAATAACATTTGAAGAATGACTTATTTTCACCCGGGGTGACCCTTGTATTTATTAACATAGTATTGATTTCCTGTTTGCTTTTTCTGAGTCAACATGGCAAATGATCTTTCACCCCTAAAAAAGTTATGAGGACTAAATAGTCAGATAAGTGAATGTTGATGAAATAACTGAATTCTTCATACTCATTTTGAGTTCTCTGTGTGCTATTCATGTGGGCTGATGGATTTTTCAGAGAGACTCTGAAAGACTCTGATTAAGTTCAAAGTGCTGACAAGTAGTAAAGTTTAGTTTAAGAAGCTCAGAAGCCCCATTTCTCTCCTTTTATATCCAAAAGTTTTTAGAAATAAAGGACACCATGCAAAATCCTTGCAAATTAGACTACAGAAGATATTTTTAAATCGAAGGGATTAGCTTGACATTTTTTTTACTCTTCATAGAAATATGGTCAAATTATTTAGCTCTTTTAGGCAGTAAATTTTTTTTAGTTTAGAGATTTATAAATTCTAAATTTATTTTTAAAACCTTTGAGAAGAGAATTAACTATGAAAAAAGAATCAAAAGTCCTACAATTGCTATTGAACAAATATCACCACCTCCCCAAATAAAAACAAAAACTAGTGTAAAACCTGAAGGCATTTTAAATTTTATCTGGTTCACGGGACAGGGTGTGAAATAAAATGCAAATAAGATGCCAGCAAAATTGTTCTAGTCCAGAGGCCAACAAACTTATGGCCTGTAGGCCAAATCAGTCCACCACCCGTTTTAATACAGCATGTGAGCTAAGATTTTTACATTCTTAAGGGGTTGTAAAAATAACACAAGAAAGAATATGCAACAGAAGCCGTATGTGGCCCACAAAGCCTGAAATATTTACTGTCTTTCTCTTTTCAGAAAAAGTGTGCTGACTCCAATATAGTCTAAGTAAGAAAGGATCTAGAGCTCTTCCTCCATCTGCGTGATCTGTGACAAATGGCATGTCTTCTCTGAGCTTGCTCCGTTGTTTGTGACTTTCGGATGGTTAAACCTGACCACCTTACAAATAAAAAAAAAAGGGAGGGGGAGTTTGAAAACTGTCATCTGCAACTAGACATTAGTAGGTAATATCTATAATGTGGAGCCTCTTTCCATTGAAAAATAAGCATTTTGATAGAACTGCTTCTTTCTTTTTCTTTCCTTTCTTTCTTTCTTTCTTTCTTTCTTTCTTTCTTTCTTTCTTTCTTTCTTTCTTTCTTTCTTTCTTTCTTTCTTTCATTGAAGTACAGTCAGTTACAATGTGTCAATTTCTGCTGTGCAGCGCAATATCCCAGTTATTTATATACATACATATATTCGTTTTCATATTCTTTTTCGTTAAAGGTTATTACAAGATAGAATATAGTTCTTTGTGCTATACAGAAGAAACTTTTAAAGTCTATTTTTATATATAGTGGCTAACATCTGCAAATATTAAACTCCCAAATTTATCCCTTCCCACCTCCTTTCCCTTGGTAACCATAAGATTGTTTACTATGTTTGCGAGTCTGTTTCTGTTTTGTAGATGAGTTCATTAGTGTCCTTCTTTCTTTCTTTCTTTCTTTCTTTCTTTCTTTCTTTCTTTCTTTCTTTCTTTCTTTCTTTCTTTCTTTCTTTCTTTCTTTCTTTTTTAAGACTCCATATTTAAGTGAGATGTGGTATTTTTCTTTTTCTTTCTGGCTTACTTAGAATGGCGATCTCTAGATCCATCCATGTTGCTGCAAATGGCATTATTTCATTCTTTTTTATGGCTGAGTAGTATTCCATTGTATAAATACACCACAACTTCTTTATCCAGTCTATCTTTAGGTTGCTTCCATGCCTTGGCTATTGTATAGTGCTGCTATGAACATTAGGGTGCATGTGTCTTTTCCAATTAGAATTCCCTCTGAATATATGCCCAGGAGTGGGATTGCTGGATCATATGGTAATTCTATGTTTAGTTTTTTGAAGAATCCCCATACTGTTTTCCATAATGACTGCAGCAAACTACATTCCCACCAGCAGTGTAAGAGGGTTCCCTTTTCTCTACACCCTCTCCAGCATTTATTGTCTGTGGACTTTTGAATAATGGCCATTCTGACAGGTGTGAAGTGATACTTCATTGTAGTTTTGATTTGCGTTTCTCTGATAATTAGTGATGTTGTACATTTTTTCATGTGCCTATCAGCCATTTGTATGTCTTCACTGGAGAATTGCTTGTTTAGGTCTTCTGCCCAGTTTTGGATTGCGTTGTTTCTTTTTTTAAGTTGTATGAGCTGTTTATATATTCTAGAAATCAAGCTCTTGTCAGTCTCATCTTTTGCAAATATTTTCTCCCATTCCATAGGTTGTCTTTTTGTTTTGTTCATGGTTTCCTTTGCTGTGCAAAAGCTTGTAAGTTTAATTAGGTCCCATTTGTTACTTTTTGCTTTTATTTCTATTGCCTGGGTAGACTGACCTAGGAGAACATTGCTAAGATTTATGTCAGAGAATGTTTTGGCTATGTTTTCTTCTAGAGGTTTATTGGGTCTTGTCTTATATTTGAATCTTTAATCCATTTTGACTTTATTTTTGTGTGTGGTGTAAGGGATTGTTCTAACTTCATTGATTTATGTGCTGCTGTCCAGTTTTCCCAACACAACTTGCTGAAGAGATTGTCTTTTCTCCATTGTATATTCTTGCCTCCTTTGTCGAAGATTAATTGACCTTTAAGTCTATAAGTTATTTCTGGGCTCTCTATTCTGTTCTATTGATCCCTATGTCTGTTTTTATGCCAGTATCATGCTGCTTTGATTACTGTATCTCTGTAGTATTGTCTGAAGTCTGGGAGGATTATTCCTCCAGCTTTGTTCTTTTCCCCTCAGGATTGCTTTGGCAATTCTGGGTCTTTTGTGATTGCATGTAAATTTTAGGAATATTTGTTCTAGTTCTGTGAAAAATGTCCTGAGTAATTTGATAGGGATCACATTAAATCTGTAGATTTCCTTGGACAGTATGGCCATTTTAACTATATTGATTTTTCCAATCCAAGAGCATGGGATATCTTTCCATTTCTTTAAGTCATCTTAATTTCCTTAATCAATGCTTTCTAGGTCTCCATGTAAAAGTCTTTCACCTCCTTGGTCAGATTTATGCCTAAGTTTTTATTGTTTTGGATATGTTTTTTAAAAAGGATTGTTTCTTTACTTTCTTTTCCTGCTAAGTCATTGTGAGTGCAAAGAAGTGCAACTGATTTCTGTATGTTAATCTTGTATCCTGCTACCTTGCCGAATTCTTTAATCAGCTTTAGTAGTTTTTATGTGAAACTTTTAGGGTTTTCTGTAGGTAGTACCATGTCATCCACATATAGCGACAGTTTTACCTCTTCTCTTTCAGTTTGGATCCCCTTTATTTCTTTTTCTTGCCTAACTCCAAAACTATGTTGAGTAGAAGTGATGAGAGTGAGCATCCTTGTCTTGTTCCCGATTTTAGTGAGGTTTTCAGGTTTTCACCGTCAGTATTATGGCTGTGGGTTTGTCATAAATAGCTTTTTATTATGTTGAGATATGTTCCCTCTATACCCACTTTAGTAAGAGTTTGTATTACAAATGGGTGTTGAATTTTATCAAATGCTTTTCTGCATCTATTGAGATGATCATGTGATCTCTGTCCTTTCTTTTGTTGATGTGGTATATCACATTGATTGATTTGCATATGTTGAACCTTGATGGAACTGCTTTTAAATTTGGGGAGGGAAAATGATGGACATACTTTGTGGCAATTTTATTTTGGGGACAACACTTTTCATCAGATTATTTGCTTTGAGCACATTTTGGGCATTGCTCCCATGTCAGACCCTGGTACTCTGGATCAAGTCTGAGCTTATCTTTGTTGAGAATATGAAGTCTTCCTTCCTAGACTGTGCCACTTATTATGAACAGAATAGTGAAGGTGTTTCTGAGTGTAGGAAGGGAAACTATTTAAAAGATTTGAAATCAAATGCCTTTTAAGTTCCCTCACTTTGGAAGTCTGAAGGTAACACAGTGTCCTGGGTGTTGGGAAATTACCAAGGCTGAGACAAATGTGAAATGCTAGTGTCTGGGATAGATGAACAGTGGAAATTTAGATTAACTTCCTACTGAGAATTGAGGAGGATGAGAGGAGACCCAAAGCCCACTAAACAGTGCTGAGGATATCTGTTGGCACAGAGGGAGCAGAATGGGGCAAGTACATTATCAAGTCAAAATGATGAAAATATGGGAGGAAGGTATAGCTCATTGGGAGAGTGCATGCTTGGCATGCATGAAGTCCTGGGTTCAATCCCCAATACCTCTGTTAGATCAAAATAAATAAATAAATAAACCTAATTCCTCCCCCACCAAATAATGAAAATGATCATGTGTGCAATACTTACTAGATTTGGGCTAACCACTTTATGTTCATTATCTCACTGAATCCTCACAGCTGCATCATGAGGTAAGACATAATGATCTCCATTTTATAGGTGAAGAAACTGAGCAGGCTCACAGAGAAGTTATGTGAGTTGTATAAGGTCAGGCTGGACTAGAGTAACCAGGAACTTCTCAGGAAGAGAGGAAGCAGGGACAAAATCGTCAGGAAAACAGATAACTGGCTGAAGCCCTGAAGCCTCAATCTTGATAATGAAACATCTGAATTTTACTGCCTTGGTTACATCCGTCACCCTGGTGATACCCTAGTCCTAAGTGATTTAAAACAAGGGCCCTGCTTTTGGTGATTACAAACCTGATTGAATTGTGATTACAAATCTGATTGGGCAGTGAATTTGAGGAAGGAGGAGGAGGCAGAGGTTTAGAGAGGATATATTTTTTTTTTTAAAACAATCTACTCACATGTAAATTAGTGAAATAAAAAAAAAAGTTTTCTCTCTTGATTAAAGTAGATTCTTTACTAGGCATTAGCCTAATTTACTTGAAAGTCGCAAAACCTCAATTATTTTACAATCAAGATTATTGTGAATTTCTGCCAATACATTTCTCTACAGACAATTCAAGGAAGGGCTCACTGTGCATGGACTTAGGCATTAAAGGAACACCCCCATCCCATTTCATTAATATCTCGTCTTCATATCACAGTGTTGGTTATGAAAGAAACTTCAGGGAACATTTAGTCCAACCTCCTTTATTATTTATAAAAGGAAGCTAAGGTGCAGAGAGGCTGTATGATTTGCTCAAGGTTACACAGTACATTTGGCAGTGTAGGTAGAGTGGTGGCCATGAACTATGTACCACTCAGATGTGGTCTCTGCTGCCTCTGAATGCCTTACCTGTCTGCAGGAGAGCCAGAATTGAGCCCCTGTTACAGCATATTCCTTAAGGAGTCCAACTGGCCACTTGGTGGTAAAGTGGCTACATTGGGCCTGTCCTGGAAGGGCCAGTGGTTTATCTTCACAGGGTTAGATACCTACTCTGCTCGCCTTCTCTGTCTGCAGAATTTCAGCCAGTACCACTCTCTAGGGACTCACAGAATGCCTGATCCACAGACAGAGATCCAACCAGGGATCTGACTTTGCAGCACAAGAGGAGTGGGAGTGGGACATGACCGTAGGATCCACTGATCTTATCACATACCGCACTGCCTGCCATCCACAAGGAGCTGACCTCAAAGAGCCCTGGAATGGTCATCTGAAGGCATGCCTGAAACTCTAGCTTAGAGGCCTTTATGAAAGTAGGGAGTGCCATCCTTCAGGATGCAGTATATGCATTACATCAAAGACTCCTCTATGGTGCTGTGTTCCTGGTAGGAAGGATACACGAGTCCGGGAAATAAGAGGTGGATGCAGGAGTGTCTGTATTTCCTTTCACTCCCAGTGACCCATTGGAGATTTTTCTTTCCCTGAAACTGTGCTCACAGGGCTGCAGAGGTTAACCTATTGCCAGAGGACACAGTCCAGTCCTACTGAAGTCCAAGTTACCCCTGCTGTCAAAGTACTTTGGACAGCTTGTGTCCAGGGCCCCGCAGGCAAGAAGGAAATTCACCATCCTGGCAGGGGTAACCGATCCCCACCAGCAGGGGCAGTAGAGTTGTGTTTGCACAGTGAGGCAGGGAGGAATGTGTAGGGAAACTTTCTGATCCACTTTGGCATTTGCTAGCACTCCCTATCCCAATGAAGCTGAGAATGAATATGTGTGGTTACCTCAGGCCCAGAAGGTGCGTTTCCAGAAGGAATGAAAGTTTGGGTCACACTACCAGATAAGCCCCCAAGATCTGCCCAGGTGATAGCAGGAGGGCAGGGGTGCGTTGGGGTTGAGGGAATTTAGAAGGGACAGTGAACAAGGGAAAGGATGAGAGGCAGTGATGGCCCTGAGACCCACTAACCTCCTTCAGTAGGAGAGGCCAAACAGGAGCCATGGAGGAGCTGCTCCTAAAACTGTGTACAGAAGAAAAAAAATCTATGCAGCCCAAGAGAAGTGTGGTGGCCATGAAATGAACCCCCACATCTCCTCCTGCAGGAGCATAATTGCCTGATGGCCCCAGCTTCTGTCCTTCTGGATCTACCACCATATTCCCATTGGAGCTTCACTTCCCACAGGCTTCTCCTGCTCAGTGAGTGAGCACAGAGGGGAGCTAATGCAGGCCATTCCTTGCCACTGATGGGTGACTTCGGCTTGAGGACATCCCGCTGGGCTGGCCAAGACTTTCTTAGAACTGCACCGCAGTCTGGGACCTTCTTCCTCCCCTGCCTCCTTCGCAGGAGACCTGCATCACCGTCTCAAGGTTCTCCTCTCCCTTCTCTGGCTTCCTTCCCTGTTCCCTTCACAGGCGTTTCCTCCAGTCAGTCTCCTGTGTATCTAATCCTGTCGTGGTTTTTGCTTCTCAGAGACCCTGAACTAACACAGTGGTGATCCTTACCTTCTCCCCAAGTCCCTGGTCTTTTAAAGGGCTGTCAGCTACCTTCTGGCCTTCCTCTTCCTCCTCCTCTCCCAAGAATATTTCTGAATTCTCCCAAACCAGTTTCTTCCCCAGGGAGAGGACACATCCCAAAGGTCCTTCTGATTCTTATTTTCTACCACCACTTGCTCTCCCAGCTCAGATCTTTATGTCCAAAACCTTGAGTTTAAGTCCGTAAATCCTCCCCAGTAGACTACACATCTCCTTCCTTGAAGTGCCTGCTCCAGAACTCCACTGCATCTCAGGGGTTCCACATCATGGAGGGACATTTTCAAAGTGTAGTGGCCACTCCTGTCCTGCAGATGTGGGCAGACTCAGACTTGCCCTGGTCTTGTAGCATCCCTTGAAAGGTTGGCACTCTTCCCAGGTGTTCAGTCAGTCTTTACAATGGTTCCATGAGGTATGGAGTCTTAGTATCCTCCTCTTTTAGGTAATGAAATAAGGTACAGGTCATTTAAGTAACATGCTCATGAACCTACAGCTAGTAAATCCTATAGAAGCAGGATTTGAATCAAGGTAATATGAGGGAGAGAACAAGGAGATGTTGATTAGAGGAGGAGATTGGGTCAAAGGAAGAGCTGGTTTGATTTTTTGTTTCTGTTTTTTTAATGAAACAGACTTGAATTCCTCCTCCACTCCCCCTTTCTGGACTGAAACTTTTTTTTTTTAAATAGTTTTAATAGGAGTACTGAGCTACCCTGCAAAGGGAGCGGAGCCCTGTGGACTCTGAGGGTGAAGGCAAAGAGTCTGGGGAAAGGAGACAAGGCCACGAGGAGGGTGGGTCTCCATGGGCATTGGGGCCCAGGGAGTGGGAGGACCCTGACACACCAGAGGAGATAGCAGACCTGCCTTTGGGGCTCGGGGAACAAAGGGAGCTGTGGCCTGTGGCCACTGAGGCTGGACCTGCCCCGTGGTGCCTCCCTCCTGTCCTCCCTTGCTCCAAACTTTGTTTTTTTTTTAATCAGCAAAAAATATGTGTTGGACCAAATGATTTGCCGTTTATTTCTTACTGTTTGCTTGCTTGCTTGCTTACTTGTGCGATGATAGCAGAAGACCCACTGAGTGGCAGAATTCTCTGTGACTCAGTCTTTCTCACCTTGTCCACAACCTTTCTTGGGTTCGCCCCTAGAACACCACAGCTCCCAACATTCTCAGTTTGCAGCTCAACCAGCCCCAACCAGTGGACCCCAATACTGTAACAGTCTGATCATTTTCTTTCTCTCATTCTTTGTTTTTAAATAAAAATAAAGAGAACATACAAACTCTTGTAAGACCTGACAGGATGCAAAACTGGGACACACGTGATTTTCTCATCTGGGTTTCTGGACACCATGCAGGAGCCCTCAGGCAGGGTCACGTGTGTGCATGGTAAGAACGGTGGTGAACATCCTCAGTAAAGTCCCTTCATGTCATCAGCCTGGACCCCTGGGCCCTCCTGACACCCAGCACATTGGAGCAGAGTTAGCGCCTTGAGGATTTGTGCAGGTGAGGCAGAACAAAAGGACAGAAACAGCTGATCAGCTTTTAACGTCTGGGCAGCTAAATCAGGATTAACCTTTTTTGGCTTTCATGCTGATGAGATTTAGTGAGCCCAGCATGTCGCCCAGCTTAGAAGCAGACTTTTTGCTAAATAAGATTTGTACTGTTTCATAAGTAGGAGCCTAGATATATACCAACAGTTAAAAAGTAATAATGCCCCTGAATTGAAATCTATATGTTAGAATCTATATGTATGAATTAATTGGATTGGTGTTAGGAGGATAAAAACCTTTGTCCATTTGTTTCAAGCCATGTGTTAATGGGAAAGGTAAAAATGCTACAGACGTTTTCTCCAACTTTATTTTTCAGTATAAATGTGGATGATGTCATCTTTCTTCCAACAAATCATTTAAACCTTGATGGCACTTGTTTGTCCATTGTCTAACATGCAGCAAGATGTGTCAAGGATAAGTCTCTACGGTTCTTCTAAATAGCTAAGGATGAAGATCACTTTGGGGACTTATTATTTCTGAAGTTTACTACACACCAGGCACTATTTTCTATGTAAACCTATCTAGTTCTTAAAACCGCGTATGTTAAAATGAGGACTCTGCCATCACATGTATTAAGTAACTTGCCTGCGGCAGGTGGCAGAGCCAGCTTTTAGACTCACATGTTTTGCCTGCATACCCAGTGCTTTATTCCCCCCATATGTTAATATATTTACTCTGGAGGTTCCATGGATTAGTGTAGAAGACCATGGGCTCCGGCAGCAGCAGAACCGACAAACAAAAGGTATCTCTGTGTCTACTCTCGTTGTGTGACCCTTGGAAGCCATATAATCTCTGTAAGCCTCTATTCCCTTATCTGTAACATGGTGATACTTTTAACATACCGATTTGTTTAGTGATTATGTGAGAAAGTATAGGTAAAACATTTAGCATATTGCCAGGTACGTAGCTAGTTCACGTTCGGTGGTACTGATTCCTAGCAACCCCCCCACCCCGGTTTTTAAATCAGGCCTTTGGATATTCTTGACAGAGTAACTTGTGGGGAATAATTTTTAAAAATATCACTCTTTTTGAGGTATGTTTCAAACCTTATGTTTTACTGCATCTTCTCTTGTACTAGAATTCTATTACGGACAAGAAAGTTTTCACAGGACAAGAAAAATAAAGTTGATTCCAGGATGGCTGAATCCTGATGAACATCTTCTAACTCTAGGTCTCTGGGAGTTGGTTAATGGTTGTAATATATTACCATTTGAGTTCACCCAATCATTGTTCAATTATATAAGGATTCTTTTTGTTCCAGGTTTTGTGCAGACCAGATCAGAAGGCTTGGGTCAAAGGTGAAAACCCTATAGTATTAGGATGTGGATATTTGGATAACTAAGCTATGGGGTGAGAGCTCAAGGATAACTTAAAAGGACTGACTCCCCTTCTGATGACCGACTCTGTACCCTAAGCTGGGGGTTGTGCCATCAGAGAGTACTGCTCCATCAGCACTTCCAGCCCTTCCTTGACCCACCCCTTGCTGGGGCCCTAGGTGGACCCATCACACTCCCTGTAGAAAAAAGGTACAACCAGTTTTCAGGCGATACACAAACACTGTATGAGCTAATTTGAGTGTCTGATGTAACAACTGCACATATTAGTGTCGGCTGTAGAATTAGATTTGTTCTATTCTGAGGAAGCCATCTATTAGCAGAGTTGATGAGTTCATAATTTGATGCATACCCTGCCTTTTGCTAGTGTTAACATTATTCTTTGTTTTTCTTCAGCTTTATCTAATTTTAATGATTCCAGTTACCAGTTGTCCTAGGATGATCTGTAAGTTTATTTCATGCAAAATCGTTATTCCTTTTTACTTATATATAATCTGTCCTATAAATGCTCAAGCAATGTGTGTTGTTTGCATAGAGGAAACTTGTGAATATATAACAGAGCCATTTTCTGGCTTTGTAACATTGCTGTTTGACTTTAGGGGCAAATTGTGTTTGCAGTGTCCTTTGTCCTCTACATCAAGCCATGTAATTTTCATCACTGTCATTGCAGCCCAACTATAAACAGAGAAAGAAAATTCCGCACTGTGCTGATGATTACATAAACATTTGGTTCTATCCGCATGATGTGCATGCCATCATGTGAAATATATCATATACGAAGGCTTAGGCCTTTGTAACCTGACGATTTATTCTGTCTATTCACTTTACTCATTTTGTTTTACTGCTTGGAGGTTGGCAGTTGTGCACAGATTACTGTGAAAATGCCCATTAGCACCTAGGGAATCTGAGAAATGGCTTAGGCAGATGTAGGCAGCTAATGCTGATTTGGGTTAACATCCTCTTTGTGTCAATGTCCATGTTTTGGAGCTGGTTGGAAATAAGATGGTTGGTTCCATCACTCACAACTTATCACCTATGTGCATATGTAATTTTTGTGTGATTATATATGAACCTAGACTAATATGTAGGATACATAGTCAGCTTTTAACATTGATTACCACAGATGGCTAGGATGGGGGTGTTTATTAACATTTTATACAAAGTCAGTGCAATTTTATATTGTTTGACTTATTACGTCAGGCAAATAGTACTTTAAAAAAATCCAATCAGATGAAACAAAAGGCAAAATATAGTGATATAAAGAAAAAGAGCTAGAAACTAAATCATTGCTTAAGATTTAATGTGCATATAATTCATCTGTATATCTTGTTAAAAGGCACATTTTAATTCACTAGGTCTGGGATGGAGCCTCTGTTGCTACAGTTCTAACAAGATCCCAGGTGATGTCAAACCAGACTAGAGAAATGGCTTAATAAAATAGTTGATTTCTGCAGCAAAGTGCTAGCACAGAGTAAATATTAATATAAACATATAAATAATTACACTTGACACTGGAACAACACAGGTTTGAACAACATGGGTTTGAACTGCGGGGGTGTACTTATAGACAGATTTTTTTCAATAATAAATAACTACTGTACTACACAATCCATGGTTGGTTGCAGCCATGGATACAGAGGAACTGAGTGTTTGGAGGGCTGGCTATGAGTTTTATATATATAGATTTTTAATAGCACAAACGGTCAGCATCCATAAGGCCCTGTTGTTCAAGGGTCAACTGCATATTTAAGTCAATCAAGCACGCATTTGTTCTAAAAGCATTTAGGAGAATTAGATGCAGCCTATGTTCTCAAAGAATTTATACTCTTATTGAAGAAATAAGACTTAAAAATCATTTTTGCCTGGTAGAAAGTAGTATTATGTGTAGGAAAGTGGGAGATAAGGCTGTTTGAAGACAAGTGTAAGGCAGGTACAAGGGCATTGCAGAAAGAGCTGGGATCACAGGATGGGAGGCTCAACTTGGACTGAACTTAACGCAGAAGGGTTGGAAGGTACGGAAAAAAGCATAGGTTGCTTCTTAGATGAAGTCATTATTTCTAGAAGATGACTCTTGGGTGCTTGAAAGAAGCTTAGAGTTTTTCCTAGCTTCAGGTTTCATGCAGCCAAAGTGGGATTAGCTACTGATTAGCTAGGAATTGCTGACTAGGATCAGCTCTGTTCAGCAAAATCTCATTCTCCTCATCACATCCTCATATTCAATTACTCCGACTAAAATAAGTATTTGGGTTGTGTCTGCCAGATGGTCAGCTTTCTTTTCTCTAGAAGAGCTGTTCATTAAAGTGGATTAGGGAGAAAAATACTTGGTAGGAAATGTATAAATAAATGAATTACTTATTATATCTTTGTGCTATTATTTGAAGATTCTGTAAGGGAAATAGAGAAGGACATAAATACTGCTTAATTCAAATTCCTGCTGCTCTCAAAGCAGATTAGGCAGACAGTGGGCCAGACCGCCTGCATCTTCTGACGCTGCAGTGCAACCATGGTCTGTGGCATGTTATGAATTACTTGGAGTACGGACTTGTTACTAATATTTTATCCCTTGTCATAATTCAAATGGGTAGCTTTTTATAAATATTATCCTTCTCATGTGACTTTACAGCATGCATTTTGTTTGCACATGACTTAATTTCATTTAAAAGCTCATTTTTTCCCAGTAGAAGACAAAATTTAATTTTATGAAATCCAATAAGAAGAAATTTTCTATGATGGAAATTGGGTTTAACGAATTTTCTGAGTTGTGTTCACAGTATTAGGTTGAGGCTACTCCCTTTACTGTATGCAATGAAAGTATAGCAGAAGGGATGGATTTTTTGCTTTTCCAATTGAATTGGTGACAATTTTGTTCAACGATTCAGTCAAGTCTGTGACCAGTGGCGGTGAATTTGAAAAATATCAGTATATGAGCATTTGCAAATTAATGCTCACCTTATAAAATCAGTGAATTCAAAGGTATTTAAATTACTTTGATGTAAGTAATTTTGATTGACTGTATTTACTGATTATATTATTCGGACTTAGCCTTTTAAGTTATTTACAGGTGCAGGGTTTTGGAACATGGAGGAATGAGATCAGGGATAGAGGTACAGAGCCCAAGGGAGACAGAGTTGTCCAGAGGCTAAGGACTCAGTATTGAAGAGAGAATTCATTTCTAGGTTCAGATCCCAGTTCTGCCACTTACCATCTCTGTGATTTTGGGGTTGGCTGCTTAACTGAATTTCTTCATCTTTAAAATGATCATCTAAATAACATTTAATAATTTTACACCGCTTAGTAGATATGAGATATGGTTGTAAGTACTTGATACAGATTGCTTCATTTAAATATTACCAGTATGAGCAACTTCAAAGTTGTCAGGGAGAGGGGAAATGAAATAGTGCTTATGAAGTCCTCCATAAACGTTGGTGGCAGCCAGTTACGGGTGTGGTTTTTGTTATTCTCACCATCACCACCAGTACCGCAGATGATGTTTACATCTAAAGAGGGTGACTCCTTGCTTCTCACTGAGCAGAGTCCATCCCTGGCTGTGTTTATTACATTTGTAAAGCGATGTAAATAGCAATTTGTAAAACACTGATCAAGAGGCTACTACGTCTCTATTAGATATATTTGGAAGATGTAAATTAGGCTTTTTATTCTTCTACAGATAACTTAGAATCAAATGCCTCCTGAACTTTTTTTCTAAAATCACTTTGTCCAAAACCCTCCCCAAATATCCACACTTTTATTACACATTTTGAGTCCTGACTTCATTGTATAAGTGTCTGACAGTTAGTAACTAAGCAACAAAACATATATCTTCAAACTAACAAGCAGTCGTTGGTAAGAAAAAAGAAGACTGTGGCTCTCTTCAGCTCATGTAACATTCATTTATGACCGTCAACTAAATGTACATGTCTAGTTATCTAAAATAAGCCAGCTGTTCTGCTGGCTCTAAATAAAAATGAGCATACATCCATTTAATGAATATCTCCTAGTGCCTCTATATGGCAGGTGTGGTTGTAGGTTTGGGGGTTATGGCAGTAAACAACACAGACAAAAATACCTACACTCGCAGAACTCACATTCTAGTCAGACACCCACAAAGAGAAGAAATTAAATTCTTTTTTTTTAATTGAAGTATCAGTTTACAATATTGTGTCAATTTCTGGTTTACAGCACAATAGTGTAGTCATACATGAACATACATTTATTCATTTTCATATTCTTTTTTCGCTGTAGGTTACTACAAGATATTGAATATAGTTCCCTGTGCTATACAGTGTAAACTTGTTATTTATCTATTTTATATATGGCAGTTAGTATCTGCAAATCTCAAACTCCCAACTTATCCCTTCCCACCCCCCACCCCTGTAACCATAAGTTTGTTTTCTATGTCTGTGTGTCTGCTTCTGTTTTGTAAATAAGTTTGTTTGTCTTTTTTTAAGATTCCACTTATAAGTGATATTATATGGTATTTTTCTTTCTCTTTCTGGCTTACTTCACTTAGTATGACGATCTCCAGGTCTACCTCTGTTGCAGCAAATGGCATTATTTTATTTTTTTTGTGGCTGAGTAGTATTCCATTGTATAACTATGCCACAATTTTCAGTGGGGTCATAGAGAGGGCTACTTTGAAGGGGTGATATCGTATGAATGTGAATTAGCCAGGATGAATGACCAGCAAGGGGTATGACAGAGTACTTGTGAGGCTGCATATCTGTAACTCCCAGCAGTGGCAGACAGTCAGCGCAGGACGTTACTGGAGAGGGGAGCTGAGGGCGCCATGGCTTAGCCAGAAAACACTAGAAATGTCAACCACCTAGGAATAATTCTTTTTCTTTTTTCAATCTGCCCTTCTTTCTTCCAAACAGTTGGAGTTTCCCCCAAGGCTTCTTTCTCCCAGCTTGGACTTGCCTACTTCACAAGGCCCTGGCATATCTGTTGGATAGGGCACTTGAACTTTTTTGCATTTGGAAAGATGATGTGAGAGACAAATAGCCTGTAAACTCTACTCGGCATTTGTGAGCATATCTCCTACCTCCTTGAAGGAGTAATACAAGACTGCCAACTATATTTAAATTATTTACTCATTCTACTTCTTTTCTATCCCATTTTCATAAACATTCTACGCTTATTTTGCTCTATCGAGTTTTTGGGTTTTTGAAATGAGAAGAAGTGTCAACAATGATACAGATTTTCTGTCTTCACTTTGTAAAAGATAAAAGGACTCGTTGCTCCTGAAAGATATATTCATTCAATTCTAGTTCTTTTAATTATAGATAAAGAATGTCTTGAGGATAAAGTAAACCTGATTTAGGTTAGGGAAGGCGGTGAGAGGAGGACTGTGGCTTTCACCCTTACCGCTTCTCCCACCATGAGCTATGTAGGAAATTACCCCGTGAATGATGCTCAGTCTTTACTGTGGCTGACCTAACAGTCTCAAGGGGTTAAAGCACTTCACACACGACACGCACATCCCCCAGACCACACTACTTAGTAAACCTTTTAAAATATAAAATTAATTTTAGAATTTCTTAAATGGAAAAAAGTAATATTTCCAGAAAGAGAAAATAGTCAGCATAGAGAGTCTCATATCCGTTTTCAACAAATTGTATTCTGGATAATAGAAAACAAAAGACACTGAGAACTCTTTATAAAAAAATCCCTCTTTTCCCTACTTATTTCAAAACTTTAAAGTTTTTATGAAAATTACTTTTTTGTTTGCTGGTATTACTTTCAAATTTTATTTTGCAGTTAGTTCCTTGTGTCTCATTTATTTTCTTTTTTTTTTCTCCTTCATCTTTTTTTTCTAATTGAAGTATAGTCAGTTACAGTGCATCAATTTCTGGTGTATAGCATAATATCCCAGTCATGCATATACACACATATATTTGTTTTCATATTCTTTTTCATTAAAGGTTATTACAAGATACTGACTATAGTTCCCTGTGCTATACAGAAGAAATTTGTCTTTCATCTATTTTTATATATAGCAGTTAATCTTTGCAAATCTCAAACTCTCAGTTTTATCCCTTCCCACACCCTTTCCCCAGGTAACCATAAAATTGTTTACTCTGTCTGGGATTCTGTTTCTGTTTTGTAGATGAGTTCATTAGTGTCCTCTTTTTTCTTTCTTCTTTTTTTTTTTTTTAGATTCCACATATGAGTGATATCATATGATATTTTTCTTTCTCTTTCTGGCATACTTCACTTAGAATGATGGTCTCCAAGTCCATCCATGTTGCTGCAAATGACCTTATTTTATTCTTTTTTATGGCTGAGTAGTATTACATTGTATAAATATACCACAACTTCTTTATCCAGTCATCTGTCAGTGGACATTTAGATTGCTTCCATGTCTTGGCTATTGTACGTAGTGCTGCTATGAACATTGGGGTGCACGTATACCCAGGAGTGGGTTTGCTGAATCATATGGTAAGTCTATGTTTAGTGTTTTGAGGAATCTCCATACTGTTTCCATGAGGGCTGCTCTGCTTCATTTTTAAAGTTCTACTAGTAGAATCTGTTTGCAGCTACTTTTAAGTATAGCATTATGAGATTTAAGCATTTTCATCTGTATTGAAAAGAATAAATGAATTTATACTCCTTTGACATAGGTCCCTATGCCCAGTTGACTTCCATTTGCTGCCAATTAAAGTAATGGGTTTCCCCAGGAGCATTGGTAAGAAACCTCTGCTCTTCTTCCTCTTCATTCCTGCCCTTACACAACTCATTCATTTCTGATGTGACCATCACATTGATTTAGATGACTTAGAAATCTACTTCCCTGTGCCTGACTTCTCTCCTGAGCTGCAATTCCATTTCTCTCTCTTCCTGATAACCTGGTGGTCCTACACTTACATCAACCAGTATGTCTTAAATCAAGCTCTACTTTTTTCCTCTTAATTTCTGCTTGAGGTTTCCATATTTCTTTCAGTGAGGCCCTGTTCTCACTGCAACTGACAACTTCAGTCTGCCTTTGTGTTTTCCTTTCTCTCCCATCCCTAACATGCATGGCGGTCATTCGGGGCTGTCTCTTTGGCTCTTCCATTCTACTTCCTTCTCTTCTCATTTTTATTTCCCACCACCAGCACCCCTGGCCTTGACCCTATTCTCCTCATGCCTGGATTACAGCAAGGATTGCTTGACTGATCTCCCATTTTGCCCCCCACTCCCTTCTCTTTTCTCTTTTCGCATCTAGTTAATATGTACGTTAAGAATGGGACTATACCTTAGAACCCTTGTATTCCCAGGAGAGAAATTTCCACAAGGCAGCATTCAAATTCTGCTTTTTTTCTAAAAGGACAAAAGGTCATTTTTGGTGCTTATTGTATGTATCTGGTTGTAAATTTGAAATTCAATATTGTGCAGACTTCATTAAAAAATATTATGCAGATATGCTCATTTTCTGTGATTATTAGTTGAATAAGAGGGTCCCTAAGGTTTTTTTCAACTTTTAGTACATGTGCTGCCGAAGTGAGCACTGTTTTTTTTCAACTTCTAAGTTTCTCACCTCCAAATTTCCATGATATTGGTAGTATAAGCAGGTTCTACGTGTACTACGCAATGTGAAAAAAAAATCCACCACTTTGGCTGCTAATACACATTTTATTTGAAAAATATTTACTTAAATTGAGTAAGAAAAATTAAATTGAGTAAGAAAATCTTTTGTGTTATCTTCCTAGTTACTTAAAGGTTTTAAATTTACAATTGTATGTTCAGCTGTAAAGAGAATAAATAGACTTATGAACTATCTATTTTAAGCTAATATTTAAACTCAAGAAGAAATAATTCAGTCTGCCAAGTGGGTTTACTTCTGGACTCTCAATTCTGTTCCATTGATCTATGTGTCTGCTTTTATGCCAGTGTCATATATGGCTTTGTAATACAGTTTGAGACAGGAAATGTGATACCTCCAGCTTTGTTGTTCTTTCTTAAGATTGCCTTGGCTATTTGGGGTCTTTTGTGATTCCATATGAATTTTAGGATTGTTTTTTATATTTCTATGAAAAACAGCATTGGAATTTTGATAGAGATTGCATTGAATCTATAGATGGTTATGGGTAGTGTGGATATTTTAACGATAGCAACCCCTATCCATTAACACTGAATATCTTTCCATTTATTTGTGTCTTCTTTAGTTTCTTTCATCAACCTCTTGTAGCTTTTGTTGTGTATATCATTCGTTTTCTTTGTTACATTTGTTCCTAATTACTTTGTTGTTTTTGATGCTATTGTAAAAAGTACTGGTTTTTAAATTTCTTGTTCAGATAGTTCATTGTTAGTGTATAGAAATACAACTGATTTTTGCATATTGATTTTGTATCCTGAAACTTTACTGAATTTTTTTTAACATTTTTTATTGATTTATAATCATTTTACAATGTTGTGTCAAATTCCAGTGTAGAGCACAATTTTTCAATTATACATGAACATATATATATTCATTGTCACATTTCTTTCTCTGTGAGCTACCATAAGATCTTGTATATATTTCCCTGTGCTATACAGTATAATCTTGTTTATCTATTCTACAATTTTGAAATCCCAGTCTATCTCTTCCCACCCCCCCAAAACTTCACTGAATTTGTTTATTAGTTGTAACATTTTTTGGTGGACCTTTATAATTTTCTGTAGATAAGATCTTGTCATCAGCAAATAGACGTAAGTTTACCTCTTTTCCAATTTGGATGCCTTTTATTTCTTTTTCTTATTGCTCTGGCTAGGACTTCCAGTACTATGTTGAAAAGGAATGATGAGATTGGGCACTCTTCTGTTGTTCCTGATCTCAGAGGGAAAGTGGGTGCCTGTGAGGTGGCAGGGGCCAGTTGCTGACATACGTATGCTGGCAGGGGCTGGGGACAGAGGCAAGGGCCGGGGCCAACGACAGGTGCACTAGCAGCTGCAGGAGCCCTCGTTGTCAGTGTTCACTCCTGTGGCTGTAGGACCTCACCATGGGGGTTTGCATAGCAGTGAAGGCTGGTGACGAGAGCTGGGCCAGCGAGGTGCAGGTGCACAGCTAGAGGAGCTATCTGCAGTTAAGCCCAGCAGGGCAGGCCAGTGACGGGCGTTAAGGCCAGGTCTGGGCCCATAAGCAGCTGAAAAGGCCCTGGTTGTCAGCATTCACCCCTGTGGCTCCAGAGTCTCAGCCAGATTCCCTCAGTGAGTATCAGAGAAAAACGCCTTCATTAGTTCTCGAAACATGCTTTCTCCATCTCACAGGCTTTGGATTCCATTTCCTAGAGCATCTTCCCCCAGCTTTGCCTGGCAATACCTACTCGTTCTTTAGTAATCAGCCTAAAAGTCACCTCTTCAGAAATTTTCTTTAACCAGGTCTCCCTCTTATAATCTCCCATTAATTCCTTTATTTTTCTAATTTAGCTCATAGGACTTACCCCATATTTATTTGAGAGGTTATCTCTTTCATATCACACTGTCTAGGAAACCTAAGGCCCTGACTTGTTTTTTCTCTCACTCCTTCTGGTTTTTGCTTTCTCTTTTCCTGATGTCCACAAAACACAGTGGTGCTCTGATTGTGCCCATCTCTTCCAAGCTCCCTGGTTAGTGAAATCACATCTGTAGCTTCAAATCAGCCATGGTGAGAGTATTTACACCATAGAAATGAGTAAACGTTACAAATCAGGGGCCCTCTCCCCAGCTGGTTGTTAAACATTTCCCCCCCAGACCACTGCACACATGTATTCATACATATAATTTTTACCGACCCATTGTGTTAGTCACTTTGCTAACTGGTTTGTGCTTTATCTCATTTAATATAATAATTACGTTGTAGATACTGTTATATCCTCATTTCACAGGTAAGAAAATAACTTCGGAATTGCCAGATTCCTATCACCTGCAGTGTATATGCGGCATGTTTGGCAGTTAATATATAATAAATATTTTTATACAACTGAAAGAACAACTTGGTGCAGACAGGCCCTCAAAAGAAATACTGCTTATCTTTCTTCTGGTGTCTTTTACTTAGTAAATAAATCCTTTTGTTGACTCTTTGCTACATCTGGGGTATTAATCTTCTGCTTTAAATGCTTTTAAATTCTAAGACATATTCATATTTTCTTAGTACCCTAACCCCTAATACTTTACCATAGTAACAATAATATAAGACAATTGAATATTATCTAGAAAGTTTAAAGCACATAGGAGCTAAAAGTTGTGTACCAGGCCACATTGTCTTTCAGGTGTAAAGGCAACAGACTGACATCTTTAACATGAAATAATTCAGGGAGATAAGAGTTCTTTCTTCCTGCGTAATCTACTATCCTGTGAAACCCAGCCCAAGCAAGAGGGGAATAAAAATACAGAACAAAAGGAAAAGCTGCTGTAAAAGTATGGTTGTTACTTTTAGAAGCTCTTAAAGTTTAAAACTTGAAACCTCTGTGAGAATTTTGATTGTAGAACTGAACTGAATCTAAATAAGTATTGAGCATATAAAAATAATATGACAAAAAAGATGTGAAAGAAGGTTAAGTAGGAAGGATTGTAAGACTAATACTTTTATCTTTTACAGGGCATCAGTGTATATTACCCAAAGTTAAAGAAAATTATTCTTACTTCCTGAAGGTTTTGTGTATTATAGTCTTCTTTTTTTTTTTAATGGAAGATCTGGGGATTGAACCCAGGATCTCACGCATGCTAAGCACATACTCTGCCACTGAGCTATACCCTCACTCCCCATCCTGTGTTACGGTTTTAACATTAGAATAATCTGTCTAAAATTTAGCTATGGATCTAGCTTAATAAAATGATCTCAATCTCTTCATAAATCTATCATGCTCATTTTTAATTTGTTCATATTCAGAGAGAGTCTAGCAAGTTGACTATGAAAAATTTGTACTTACATTTTGTCTGCTGTAATTAAACATATCGGTGAATAAGGAATCAACCCTGAGCTAGGCTTAAAGAATGAGTAATTTGGATATTGGGAATGAACTCTCTGCTTTAAGTCCAACTGAAAAGCAAGGTTTACACAACTTCTGCTCTCTCCATTGGTAACAGAACACTGGCAAGGCATCCCAGGATATGTTCCTGGGAAGCAAATGATCTGATTTCCCCATTTAGCCACCTTTGACTAATTATGCTAATTATAAAACAAGCTGCAGGGAGCAAGCAAGGATGATGACTTGAATTTTACTCTAAGAATTAGTTTTGTGTTGCTAAACAGAGGCGCAGGATGGACTATTAAAACTGTTTCTGTATCTGTAAGAACTGTCTATGCAAAGAGAAGAGAAAAATTGGTTGGATGATTTATGGGGCTTGATCCTAAGTTTAAGAGACTTTCTCTAACAAAAGATTTTAGAAATGAGACCATTTTAAACTCAAGTACTTATATTTGACGTATTTTAAGTGGTGTACCCATACTTTGGAAAATATTGTCCTCATTAATTGGTAAATTATACAGTGTTCCTCATCTTGCTCCACTCCCCACCTCCCATACCATGCCATCTTTCTCTTTCTCCCATGCAACTGACGTGTAAAGTTTTTCATGGCAAATGAGTCAAACAAAATGCAAATTTTATTTATTTGAACTGGTATCATTGTATCACTGTTCTTTGGGTGAAAACTACTAGTGTGCTGGTGTACTTTTTCAGCATGTGCTGGCACACACACAAAAAAGAATTTTTTGATTGTGAAATGGGGTGGCATTTTGGGCTGGGGTCTGTGTTCTCTGGTTGCAGTGTTTTTAATTGTGGAGGCATTCCTTGCCATGATGACTACTGAGAGTACTTTTACTTTTCAAGGGCACTCTGTGTGATTTGAAATTATGAACTTCTAAAGCAATCATTGCAGCCTTCTATTAGTATGATTTTCTCCTGCTTTTCATTACAGAGGTGAACTATATTAGCTGCATTATTTGTTAAAGAATCTTTCATGGACTACTCTAGAGACCTAACTACTATCTTTAACGTTTCTTTTAAGGGGAAAAAATTGACTTGACTTTCAAGTTCAAGTTTATAAATAAAATTTTTGAACACAAATTATTTAAAAACTGGATTGCTAAAAAGGTGAAGTTCTTTATTCATTTTATGCTGCAGCAGCTATTATGGGGAAGGTTTATCAGGAAGAAAACAAAATACCTACCTTGGGTGGGGAACGGGATTGGTATACGATCTGTAAAGAAACTTGTAATTTAGTGAAACCATTAATAAGGTATAACAATGTAGGTTTAAGTGCTAAGTGAGTGATATCAGATATACATGTTATTGAAAGTTAGAACTCATAAAAATTTTCAGCTGAAAGAATATACCACAGTCTGTACCTATTTACCTTTACTTAAACCACTTGCCATGTACTCTCATGTATCAGAGAGGAGTATATATAGGAAATGCTTAAAAACTATTTTCCCATATTGAAATGATGAAAACCTTCCTGTGGAGGTAAAAACATGAGCTATGCATCGTAATTGTTAATGCTATTATAATTTCATACTTTAATGTATTGTATGTAACAAGTATTTATTGAGTAGTGTTGGTTGGGAAGGATACCCTATGAACCCTTTTCTAACAATAGTTTTTAGAAGTCATTTGGCTCTGCATTGATGACTTGCGTTACATATGTGTCATGCAGATATTAAGCACAAATGGTCAGAGAATTACTCCAGAGTTTTCCCCAGGAGAACTGCATCCTTGGCTCTTTTCTTGCCATTCTTCAAGGGAGTATATAACTTACATTTTTTATGGTACAGACTTGTGAACAATAAGGCATTCATTATTTGGATATTGGCAGAGCTAGTTGTAGACAACTCAAAATGGGTGGACTGTGTTCCCTCACTATTTCGTCTCTGGAATCTTCTTCATGCTCTCCTGTATCTTTCTTGTTAGTATTTTCCTCTGTGAGTATTTGGGTCAAGTTCAGTTCCTTTACTTTTCCTGTAACTCTTCCCCTTAGTAATAGCTAGCATTCATTCTCCTTGCCATCCTCTGTCCTGAGTCCAGACTTGATTTAGACATCCATCCTCTTCCCCAGAGCCATATGCTGACCCATCTCCAGTCCTAGAGACTGAATTCTGATTGGTCTAATTCAATCATGGCAGATCTGATTGGCTTGCCAGTGATTGATTCAGGTATTGGTTTGTGGTATGTTTTAGGTTAATGCTACATGAATAACAGCATTCTGTGGACATCTAGGAAAAGCTTCCTTGTTCTTACCAAAGATAAAATGAAAATAATGGCTTTCTTTCTGCCTGGAAATATTGTCATACTTGGGTATAATACCTGGAATATCTACTTCTTGATCTGAGGTTGGCATAGAGTCTGAGTATGGAGTCAATACATGGAAGAGGGCAGAGCCAAGAGAGTTACAGAAAGATAAAGGTAGAGCAGGGTCAACAACCGTTTTCATGTAAAGGGCCAGATAATAAATATTTTAGGATTTGTGGTCATATGATCTTGTCACAGCTACTTACATGAATGTCCAAGGTTATATTCCAATATAACTTTATTTAACAAACAGACACACAAGAAAGTCAATAGACCAGATTTGGCCTATGGATTGTAGTTGCCAGGCCCTGAAGTAGAACCCGAACTAGTGTGTATTATGATCTGTTTCTACTCACAACACTTCTGATACCAAATGTGTGTGGGTTTTTCCTCAAACCAGCAAATTCTCCAACTCTCCAGATGTCAAATGGGTGTCCTACAATTCAACTCAATTCTAACACAAACTACTGGGAGTTAGCACAGACCCTACAAGTTAGAGGTTCAGGCCCACAAATCTGCCTCCACTTTAGATGCTGATTGCAAGTCCTAGACCACCAGGGCTTCAGACCAACTAGCTGTAAATCAGGGGGTTCCCACAGCCCTCTCCTGAGGATCAATAATTTGCTAAAATGGCTAACAGAATACAGAAGAGTGTTTTCCTTACTTTTATGGGTTTACTGTAAAGGGTATAATTCAGGAACAGACAAGTGGAAGAGGTACAAGGTATGGGAGCAGGGGTTCACAGAACTTCCTTCCTCTTCTGGGCATGTCACCCTCCCAGCCCCTTGCTATATTCACCAACTCAGAAGTTCCTTAAACCTCATTATTCATGAGTTTTTTGTAGAACTTGATCTCCAAACCTGCATCCTGTTCTAGAGGTTGGTGGGTAGGGCTGAAAGTTTCAACCCTCTAGTCACTTGCTATTTCTGATGACCAGTTCCACCATAAGCTCACTTAGGGGTCCCACAACCACATCACCTCATCAGCATAAACTCAGGTGTGAATAAAAGAGGCTTATTATGAACAGCAAAAGATACTCCTGTCACTCAGGAAATTCTAAGGATTTCAGGAGCTTTGTGCCAGGAACCAGGGACAAAGACCAAATATATTTCTTATTTTATCACAATATGTGTCTGGAGCTCCCCTATATTTATACTTCCTTCTGTGTGAGACCGTAAGTTTTCTGTTTGATGAAAGCAATTGTATCTATGTTTTTTGTTACTTGTAGCCAAAAGCAGCCTCAGAATCTTGGTCTTGGATAATAGGGTAAGACAATAAGGTAAGATTATAGGTAAGATCTTCTCTGCTCCTAAGTGGTGTCTGTTTTGTAAAAGAAGCCTTCTTTGTTATTTAATCTATTGTTTATAATGACTCAAGTCTTAGGCTTGATGAAAGGAAAGCAGAACTTTAAGTTGGTAGGAGGTTAGTTTTTCTAGGGCAAATTAGGCCTTATGGAGAACCCTAAATGCTGTTGTGCTAAGTTGCCCGCATTGCCCATGGAACCAGGCAGAGCGTATTTTGCTGAATGGACACTCTGATTGGTGGTTGTGATGACTGCTGGCCTTTCTAGATGTGGATGCTCCTATTATCTCTTCTCACAAAATACGTGAATATGATATCTTTACTATTCCCCGTTGTGCCACTTTTGAGCTTTATGGAGCATTTGAAAAAGTTTATGTAAATGCTATTCAGAAATGGTAAAAATTGTTTCTGTGAGAGAGGAGACCACTGGTAACCTAAGAGAGACATGATTAAGATGCTCCTTCTAGCCTTGGTGTAAATCTTTGTAATGTAACTATGAAGTTTGTAATTCAGTTCTCCTGGCCACTTTGGAGTACACCAGGAATGTTCTATTTACTCTTTATGGGTTACTGTCATTTATTTTGTCAAGGGGTTGCATCTTTAGAGTACTTCCATTCTTTTGGGTTACATGTTGAGGTAGATACAGATATATATATAAAATTGTAAGTAATATTTTATATATGTATATAAAATAGTAGTTATATTAGACTTACATTTTTCTCCCTTCATGTTGTATTTTTAACTAAACTGTGTGTAGAATCTCTTTGAGGATTATTGTATAGGAGGTCCAAGTACTGTTAATTCTTTTGAAACAGATGAAAGCTAGAAGTAAGGAAAGAAGACACATAAGAAAAGAAACTTAATGCTACAGGCAATGAAAGAAAGCTATTAAAACTTTCAAAACTCAAAGCCTGCTTGAATAAAAAGTCTGATGAATATATTAAGACCTTGACCAACAAATCTTTAAGAGACTTGTGGTTAATTCACTTATTCTTTCTGCAGATGGGGTTGGACCCTGCACTGTAATTGCCTTTCTTCTGCTCTTTCCATCAACCTTTGTTACCAAGAGAGTCAGTTAAATTGTTTTCCTTGAATACAGTTTATCTCAGATGATTAAAAACAAAGTAAATGATGTTAGTATCTGCTAGTGTTAGCAAGTAACAGATCCTTTTGTGAGGATGATGATTTTACCATGCCATGTCTTCTGTCTATGACCTACAAAATTACAGTCAACAGTTACTGTAAGACCAGTCACAACAACCACAGGAGGAATTCTATAAGAATCACTAGTTTGTCTTCTGTGGAAGGAAGTCCTTGTGGTAGTCCTATCTACCTACCTATGCAGTGAAATTTGGAAAATATTTTTCTATTTTATCTGTCCAAAGCTTTATTATTGTTATCTCTGCTTATATCCACCCTAGAAACACTTAGATTTCTGAGTTGACCAGGTAAAAGGGATAGTTTGCAGTCCAGAGTATGAATCAGGAGTACACATACAGAAATAAAACTTCAAGTATTATCTAATACCTGACTCCATATTTAAATCTACAGAGGAGTCTGATGAATTGAGAGTTGAATGAGTTTGAATTTGGTCTGCATATAGGAAGTGAAAAAGAAGGAGGGGGGGGGTCAAGTTAAATGTCAGTGAGCAAGAGGCAGCCTTCTCTGACTGCAGTCGTTTTTCTCTCCCAAAGTCAAAATACTGCCTAGTTTCTCCCTAGCTTGTAAAGATATTCAGGAAAGGATGCTTATGCTTATTTTGTGTTCCAGTTATTTTTGATGTTTCCAGGGCTGAGAGGTTTGGATTAATTGAACTACGAAAAGAATCAAGAAGTTTTGGCTCTTTGAAATTAAAATATAAAATTTTACCATTAGAGATGATGGTTTTGTGAATAGTGTTGTTTTCCTAAGCACATACAGCAGCTGAGGCTGGAGTGGGAAGGAAGGAAGTTGTGGTAGCCCAGGGGTTGTATTTTATGTCAAGGGACTAATATTTACTTGCTCAGTCAATAAAGAACAGCTTTCACGTCAACCCTTTTTGTTTTTTCCTGATAAGCACAGCAGGATTTAGAGTAGAACTTTCTTTTTTATTATCCTAAGGAGAATTAAGCATAATATTTTTTTTTTCATATTTATTGAAATCTCATTTCAGTACCATGTGATGGGAGCTAGAGACATAATTCCAGGATAAGGAAGCTTGTCTTCCAGGACTCACTCCAGTCTTCCTTCCATTCCCACATATCCCAGTTCTTCACTGTCTCTCACCAAGCATAGCAAAATGTGGGGACAATGTGTACCCTGAGAAGACTTAAGTATGTATTTTTTGTGTGGCACTTGAGAACTTGGAGAAATAGTTCTTGATTTGATCCAAGGTGGAATTCAAATTGTAAGCATACATCTTATCAGTTCTTAGAGAGAAATGCATGTTTGGTTGCTGAAGATACTGGTTTATTTTCATCTGACCTGATTAGAAAATTCATATTAGAGTATACAAAGAGGACTGAGACTCTCAGACACCAAAGCTTATTGCTCCTTTCTTAATATGGGTAGTCCCCAAGGCTTCACTTATCATTCTTTTCTTAACCTAAGGACTCCCCTTGGGCATTCTCACTCACTCCCATAGACTCAATTTTCTACTGTCTACCATCTCTATCTCAAATTAAGACCTCTCTCTCCCCAAACCAAGCACTAAATATGCAACTGTTTCTCCAATGTGCCATTAGATGCCACTTAGAACATGTTTAGGACTCAAGTCATTGCCTCTTCCCTTCAACCAGATGTTCCTTCTGTGTTCCTTAATGCTGCTGATACACACATTTGCTCAATTGTCCATTCAACCTCAGAAGGATACTTCATATTTATTTATTCTCTTCATTCCCTAAGTCACTGCTCTAGCTCTGGTCTTCTCCTCTTGTCTATTGTCATTATCTCCTAGATAAATCCTTGCCTCTGTACCTCAATCTTGAACATCATTTTTTTTTCCGAATTACTGAGGTATTATTATTTTAAATACCTGCAGACAAGAAAATGCATATATTTAAAGCATACAATATGAGGACTTTTGAAATCATCACTGTTTAAATTAATGACTACACCATTCATCCTCAGAAGATTCCATGTGTTCCCTTATAATCCCGTGCTCACTCTCCTCCCCACATAGCTCTGTTCCAAGGCAGTCACTGATCTGCTTTCTGTTACTATAGATGTTTGCATTTCCTAGAATTTGGTGTAAGTGGAATGTTCTTTTTCTGACTTTTTTCACTCAACATAATTATTTATTCCTTTCCAATTAGGATTGCTTTTTGTTTCTTTATCTTGCTTTATTGCCTTTGCTAGGAATCCCAGTAGAATGTCGAACACAAGGAACAAGAAAGGAATCTTTGCCTTGTTCTTGATACCAGTCTGTGTTAAATATAATGTTAGCTGTAGGTTTTGCACAGACGTCTTTTATCAAGTTGAAGAATTCTCTAATTTGCTATGGTTTTTATACATTTTATTTCTATATGTGTTATAAATACTACAATATATTTTTTTTCCTTAATTACTCAATTATCTTTAAGTAAAGTTTTAAAAATTGAAAAATAATTATTTCCAGTACTCTTCATTCTTTTGATAGATCCAGATGTCCATATGGTATTACTTTTTTTCTACCTGGAGGACCGCCTTTTAATATTTTTTGTAATATATGTCTGCTGTCTATGAATTCTTCAGATTTTGCATGTTATGAATAAGTCTCTATTTAATCTGGTTTTGGAAAAATACTTGATCTGGGTATAAAATTCTCAGTTGACAGTTGTCTTTTGTTTCAGTATTTTAAAGATACTGCTTGATGCCTTCTGTCTTACATCATTTCTAAGAAAAACCCTGCTGTTGTTCCTGCCTTTGTTTCTCTGTGTGTAATGTCTCCCCCCCCACCCCCTACTTCTTTTATGACTTTCTGTTTATCATTGGTTTTTAACCATTTGGATTATGATGAACCTTGGTGTTATTACATGCATGTTTCTGTGCTTGGGGTTTATTTATCTCCTTGAATCTGTGGGTTTATAGTTTGTATTCATTTTGGGAAATTTTGTCCAGTATGTCTTCAGAAGTTTTTTCTGCCCAACTTCTTTTTATCTTTCCTTCAGATATTCAATGCAAGCATATTAGGAACCTTGAAGTTCTCCTACAGCTCATTGATACTCATTTCAGTTTGGGGCAGGGTGGACTTTTTTTTCTCTTGGGTAGTTTATGTCATTTTGGATAGTTTCTGTTACTATGTTTTCAGGTTCATTGACACTTTTTTCACTAGTGTCTGATCTTCTGTTAATTCCTATCCAGTTTATTTTTCATCTCAGACTTTTTTTTTTTTTTTTTTGTATCTAGGGTTCAGTTTAGGTGTTTTAAAAAATGTCTTTTAAATCTCTACTTAACCATGTTCAAACATTTCCTTACTTTGACATTTGGACATTTGGAATATAGTTATAACTTTTAATGTGCTTGTGTGCTAATTTTTTTATCTTTACCTTTTCTCAGTCTGTTTCTGTTGATTGGTTTTTCTCCTCATTGTGGGCTATATTTTACGCCTCCTGTCTGAAGCCAGAAACCTCTCTCCGCCCAGGAATCTGGGCAGTCAACCATAGGGCTCAGTTAATTTCCCCCTTCTCAGGAGTCAGTGTTGGCACTCCTTGTTGCCAATATCCAAAAACCTTGTTTCACCTCTCTTGTCTAGTTTTTTTGGTTGTTTAAGGCAGAAGGTTAAATCTGGTTCCTGTTATTCCATCTGGACCCAAACCCAGAGTTTCTTTATAATTAATTTTTCAAACTATTGCTTGAATTATTGTTCTGATTATCTGGTCTAATTTTGTCATTGTCTTACTTAAAAATATTTGGTGAAGACTTTTTACCTTCAAATTCCTAACCTTTAGTAGAGCATGTAAGGCCCTTCACATTATGACTCTTTCCACACTCACTTTAGGCCATTGATTTCTTCCTTTCCCCACTCCACCTTTTATACACATAGGTACCTTGTAGTTAATCACAGTCAATTAACCATAGTTTCTGGCATACACCTTCCTGGTGTTTTGATCATGTTTCAGTGCATACCCCTTTTCCTTCTCAGGCTATGCGATCGTAACTACTCTGCACATCCGTATGTCCCATTTCAGATATAACCTCTTCTGTAAAGCCTTCTGCGATGTTCTCTCCAGTATCCCTGGCAAGATTAATAAGCCTGGTGTTTCCTCAGCAGGATATTTCTGTTCTTTATGGAACTCTTACCATAGGACCTTCACTAGAATGAGAGGCCTTCCAGAGCAGCATTTGGCAAATTTATTCTCTCAAAGGCCAAAGAGTAAATGTTTTAGAGTTTGAGGGCCTTACAAGTCTTTGCTGTATATTATTACTTGTTTTTCTTTACAGTCCTTTGAAAATATGAAATCGATCCTCAGATTGGGGAGTAAGCAAAAACATGGTGCTGCAGGCTGCAGTCTGCTGACATCAGCCTTAGAGGAGGGAGACTGAATTTCATTCTCTCTCCTGGTAGACTGCCTGACCCTGAGAAGATGCTCAATAAAAATGTGCAGTTCTTTAATAATGAACATAAAATATCCTATAATATTTGAATGTTTCCTGTGTGATAGTAACTCACCTAAGAATTTAACATGGGTTCTATAATTTGGTTTGTGCAAAATCAGGTCATATTGTCAGCCCCCATTTATTGGTGAGGCAGTCGTGGCATGGAGAAGCTGAGGGACTTAGCAGAGATCATGCAGCTCCATGCCTTGAATTCATTAGAGAAGAAGTAGGACTAGGGCAGCGGCAGTTGGCTGTGCTGGGTTAGGCTCCCAAAGAGGACAGAACATCCTTGCAATTGATGTATTCAGCATCCCTCTCACTCATGGAAAACAAACATATGTTGACATGTATCTATAGAATCTTTGACCTAAAAGATTTCATGAGTTTCAGGAATAAGTAACCACATACACTCATTTTTATACTTATCATAAAGTTTGGAGAAAATAACAAAATTGGGTTTCCAAGAAGATAGGCATTACTTTTTAAAACATGAAAAGCCTTGAATGTTTTGCCATCATCATATTTGTTTCCTTAAAATCTAGAGAACTCTTAATCCTTTTCAGATACAATAATATCCTTCGAACAGAACACTTTGTCTATACCAGTTTTCTTCAAAGCATATCTAGTTGAGTTCAGAGCTAAAGAAACATATTATTTTAAGCCATACACAAATGTTTGGTTTATTTTTTAGATTTCTTGACCAAATGGAAAAGGTAATTGTCTCTGTGTTTTACAAAGAAAACACATTACCTCATGGCTGACAGTTTGTGACAGAGTGAACAAATTTGAGGTGATACTAAGAATTTTGGTAATGCCTTTTGGAAATCCAACAGACTAGAGTCATTAACAGGGTGAAACTGGAACTCCAATAATCAATCAAACCATCATCATGAAACAAAATAACACCCTCAAAGCACCTGCCATTTACCATTAAGTGGTCATGATCTTTATATGAAAAATTACAGTGGCATAAAAAGCACCTCTGTCAAAATTAGCTTTTCACAAAGCAGATGCTGTTTGACTGCCGTAACTTTAAGCAATAATTATTATTAGGCCAATTTAAAGAAAATGAGTAGGTAGTTCGGATTTAAACATACAGCATATTTACGTCAAGAGCAGTATTGTGAAGAATGTTAATTTTCCCCACTGGAAAATAAATATGTTTTAGCAAATGTCAGCCGTACTCGTCCCTGCACTGAATTCTGCCAGCTGGGGAACAAACACGAGAGAGCTGCAGGGGAGTGGTGGCCCTGAACCTGAATTGGGCTGTGGCCAAAGCAACAGCCCATTTTTTGGAATTGTACAACTGGCATTTATCTCAGTTTCTAAATATGAATCACTTTGACTTTTCATCACTGACATTTCTTCTTCCTTCCAGCATTGTATGTTGCTTATGTCATTGTCTTCCTAGCATTGTTAATACACCAAAACAAACAGAAAGTGGTAGGATAAGCAAAAAATGAAAATGATGTGGTAGCAGCATAAATATGGACTGTGTGTGGGTGGGTTGCTATGGGGTGATCCCTGCCTCCTCTTGCAAATATCACAGTTACCTCTGAGAATTAGGGGATACTGGAATTGTAAATATCATTCTACGTTCTTTTAAAATAGACTCCAGTATTGTGTCCTTCTTGGAGGACACATCATTCCTAATCACTGGTTCAGCTTAAGTCAGGTCTTGTGGCCGAATGCTGAGAGGACGAGGGCTAAGTCCACTTGACTGGTCAGGGGAAATTTGGGAGGAGACAGTTACTGAGTCCACAGCCTTGGCTCACCTGGCATAAAGCCACACACTTTCCCATGGCAAAACTAGCCATCACACAACAGGTGTAGGGGTGGGAACTCTTCTTTTACTAAATTCAACAAGGAATTTCTCACATATTTTATTTGGAGAGCAGAAGCACATGCAGTGACAGATGGGGCTGAGAGGTCACGGGATTACCATTTGATGGTGTAGTTGATCATTTAGTAATGTACATATTTCTAAAGAGTTGAGCAAATGCTATAGGTAAGTTGGGAATTTTTTTGACTTAATTATATATTTCATTTGTTTTTTTTTTCTTCCCTACATATATAAGTAATGGCTCTCTGAAAGAATTAGAATCCAGCTAATGATTTACTCATTTCTGCCTTTTTTTTTTTTTCTTTAAGAATAATTTACATTCAGTGACAAATTAGGCTTCCTCTGTATCATGTACCTGATCATAGGTTAAGTCTCTGTGGAAATGACATTGCATTTTTTGGATCATTATGAAATATCAAGCTCACTGGAAAGGGCTTTCCTAGATGGTTTTGTACATTGCTCTCTCCTCCATAATTCCATTGATATCTTCCTTTAGTCTCTCCTGGGGCCACTTTTTCTTTAGTTTTCATAGCATGTAGTCTCCATGCCTTTTCTTTTTCTGTGTGGGTAATGTTGGTTTTAAAGCCATTCTCTTATCCATTCCCTCTTCTTTTCCATTTAAATGTTCCACAAGTCCCTGATCTGTCACACTCTGCTTGGGCAATATCATGGCATCAACTTTCACCTTCATGGGTCTGTATCACTGACCCCAAATCTCTCTCAAATTCCTGGTCTCTATTTGTTTCCTATTGCAATTGTAACTTCATTCATGGCTTCCGTTTCAAAGTAACAAGCCCTAAATTCACTATCTTTCTTCCAAACCTTCCAAACGTATTTGTATATTTAGAGCAAATTTATACTTGATACAACTTTAAATTCCTCTCACACCTGCACAGTTCCTTATTTATAGCCAGTGGTTAGTAGATGCCCAATATGTCTTAAAACTTTCTTACATTATTTGAAAAAAGAAACAAAAGATTTATTCTTTATTCTCAGCCAGCATTATTTATTATTCATGGTAAAGTTTCCCTTACTCTTTCTCTTAAGAGATGCATTTGAACTTGTAGAAACCACAGCATATGGGAGTCAACATTAATCTTGGAGGGAGTGGTCCAGCGTACTTTGGGAAAACTAAGGCCTAGAGGCAGAGCGTGGCTAATCTAAGATGCAGGTCAAGTTGTGAGCAGCTGATAGTCTCTGTTGCTGAGGCTGCTGGCAAGTTCTGTGCTCTTGGGCTAGCATGTTTTCTTTTTGATTGTTCTAAAATAATCTGTTTGTGGCCTAGGAGTAGTAATGAGAGAGCTCAAATAAAGTTTCTTTCAAACTCAAATAATTTCCAAAGGGAAAAATTACTCATTATTTACAAAGAGACTATAACACATATGGATCAATGAATAGATGTCCAGAATAGAGAGCCCAGAAATCACTCATAGACTTAAAGGTCAATTAATCTTCGACAAAGGAGGCAAAAATACACAATGGAGAAAAGACAGTCTCTTCAGCAAGTGATGTTGGGAAAACTGGACAGCTGCATGTAAATCAATAAAGTTAGACCAATCTCTCACACCATACTCAAAAATAAACTCAAAATGGATTAAAGACTCAAATATAAGACAAGACCCAATAAACCTCTAGAAGAAAACATAGGCAAAACACTCTCTGACATAAATCTTAGCAATATTCTTCTAGCTCAGTCTACCCAGGCAATAGAAGTAAAAGCAAAAGTAAACAAATGGGACCTAATTAAAGTTACAGGCTTTTGCACAGCAAAGGAAACCATGAACAAAACAAAAAGACAACCTATGGAATGGGAGAAAATATTTGCAAAAGATGAGACTGACAAGGGCTTAATTTTCAGAATACATAAACAGCTCATACAACTTAAAAAAAGAAACAACCCAATCCAAAAATGGGCAGAAAACCTAAACATGCAGTTCTCCAATGAAGACATACAAATGGCCAATAGGCATGTGAAAAAAAAAAAGCTCAATATCAATAATTATCAGAGAAATACTAATCAAAACTACAGTGAGGTATCACCTCACACCAGTCAGATGGCCATCATTAAAAAGTCCACAAACAATAAATGCTGGAAAAGGTGTGGAGAAAAGGGAACCCTCCTACACTATTGGTGAGAATGTAGTTTGCTGCAGCCATTATGGAAAACAGTATGGATATTCCTTAAAAAACTAAAAATAGGCTTATGTAAATATGATCCAGCAATCCCACTCCTGGGCATATATCCAGAGGGAACTCTAATTGGAAAAGATACGTGCACCCCAGTGTTCATAACAGCACTAGTTACAATAACCATGACATGGAAACAACTTAAATGTCCATTGATAGATGACTGGATAAAGAAGATATGGTATATTTATACAGTGGAATACTACTCAGCTGTAAAAAAAAAAGAATGAAATAATGCCATTTGCAGCAACATGAATGGACCTGGAGATTGTCAATCTAAGTGAAGTAAGCTAGAAAGAGAAAGAAAAATACTGTATGATATCATTTATATGTGGATCTTAAAAAAAGACACAAATGAACTTATTTATGAAACAGAAACAGACGCACAGACATAGAAAACAAACTTATAGTTACCAGTGGGGGAAGGGAGTTGGGAAGGGATAAATTGGGAGATTGAGATTTACAGATACTAACTACTCTATATAAAATCGATAAACAGCAAGTTCGTATCTTCAATATCTTGTGGTTACCTATAATGAAAATGAATATAAAATGGAATATATGTATGTGTATGTATGACTAAAACATTATGCTTTATACCAGAAACTGACTCAATTTTAAACTTGAAGAATGAGACGATTCAGACTGCTGAATATTTGTGGTACTTAACTACAAGAAGCATTGGAAGCACTGGAAGCAATGAGATAGGAAGACATTCATGTACATAGGTTCTTCCTGATGTCAATAACTGACTCACAGACTTTGCCTATGTAGGACTGCTCATTTGCATACTGCCTTTCCTTGCTTCTATTACAAAGTCCTTATTTTTTTCCTGCTTTCTTCAAGTTTCACTCAGAGAGTGATTTTCCTCTTCTGTAAAATGGAGATTGTAATGTTAACCTCATTGGATCCAGGAGATTTTAATTAGAGAATGTGTATGAAGGACCTGATTCAAAGCATGCACTTAGTTACTATTAGTTTCCATATCTTCTTTGTCCTCTAGCCAAGAGACAGCAGATACATAGAGTATATGTTGCCATTCCCTATTTTATGCCCAAATTAGACATGTCAAAATCTTCCTAGTCCTTTCTGGTTGAGCCCAAGGGGAGCCTTAGAATTCCTTTCAGTGCCCGTGTCGAGCAGCTACTATTGATCAGATGGAGTTCACACATGAGATAAAACTTGTCATCTTGTCCTGGATAAATGAGAGTTTTTTTTTCTTTTCGTTTCCAAATATGATTCAGCTACATCTGTCTGCTTAGTTCCCACCCCCATCTCAGTCTAGCACTTTCCCTTCTGACTTTGCGTTAGAACTGGTTTTAGCCATGTTCTCTTTTGATTTCTGTTTCTTTTCCTTTACTCTAATTGGTTTCAAGAAACCAAAGATATGGTTTCCTAGGGCTTGGATATACGAAGTTACAGTATGCTGAGTTGATTGTCGTAACTTTGTCACTTTGGTTATTCTTCTGTTTTATCTAAAGAAAAAAGTGTTTCCCATTTGGTTTAGCAAAACATATGGAAGATTTTAGTCTCAAAGATAATTTTTTGAAAGCTTGAAGTCCAAACTGAAAAAAAAATTACACTCTGAATTATTATTATGGAGACACTTCCCTATAAATCATAGAAATCCTAGTTTGAACATATTCTATTTTGGGATTTTGGAAAATCTGTGAGTAATTTCTAGTCCTTAGCTGTGTAATCTGTAAAACCAGAATAAACCTCACTGTTTGTTATGAGGACTTAAAGAAGAGAATTCATGAAGAGTGCTCACTGAACAGAGACTGTCACTGAATAGGGATTCAGACATCACAGAAATTATTAATTTATCCAAATGTATTTTCACTGTAAAAAACAAGGACAGTAATTCTGTAAATTTTCTGCTGAGAAAATATCATCTCATTTCATTCTTCTGAAAGAATGTTTGACCTTTGACAAAAATCTCAAACTTAAGCAAAAAATTGCTGAATAAGCTAGTTTGCCAGACTTGGTGAGAGATGGAATAAAAGTTCTTTTACATGTGGAGCATCTTTTCTTTCTTTTTAATAAAATAATTTCCCTCAAGTATTCTAGAGAAACCTAAGATGATTTTTTGAAATTGGAAACAACAAGATCAATTAGGAGGCTACTGCAGTGATCTAGTTGAGAAATGGTGGTAGCTTGAGTTGGATAGGAGCAGCAGTGATAGTAAGAATTATTCAGATTCTGTAAATATTTGAAGACAGAGCTGACAGGATTTCCTGGTGGATTGGACATAAGATATAGGTCAGTGATGACTCTATGGTTTTTGGCCCAGGCAGTTAGAAGAATGAAGTTGCTGTATTTCATACCAATTCTCCTCACAAGGTACAGTTGAAAATTTATCTGGCAGAGGGGCTAAGTGAGGTCTTGGTCCAGTCTTGATTGTTTTTCTTTCATCTCCTGGTTCTGAGCAGTCCTCCAGCTTTGTCCAGTTTGTACCTGATTTAGGTCAAATGCATAACCTTCTCATACTACGATTATTAGACTAACTGAAGAGAATTTTATTTTTATTGAAGTTTGGTTGTCAGGCAGTGTTGTGTTAGTTTCTGGTGTACAGCATGGTGATTCAGTACATATACATATTTCTTTTATATTCTTTTTCATTGTACGTTATTATAAGATATTGAATGTAGTTCCCTGTGCTGTGCAGTAGGACTTTGTTGATTATCTATTTTATATATAGTAGTTTATATCTGCTAATCCCAAACTCCTAGTTTACCCCTCTCCTTTCCCCTTTCCTCTTTGGTAACCTTACTTTTGTTTTCTATGTTTGTAAGTCTCTTTCTGTTTTGTAAAGAAGTTCATTTGTATCATTTTTTTAAGATTCCACATATAAGTGATATCATATGATACTGTCTTTCTCTGTCTCACTTACTTCACATAGTATGATGATCTCCAGGTCCATCTATGTGCAAATGACATTATTTCATTCTTTTTTATGACTGAGTAGTATTCCATTGTATAAATATACCACAGCTTCTTTAGCCAGTCCTTTGTCAATGGACATTTAGGTTGCTTTTATGTCTTGGCTATTGCGGTAGTGCTGCTATAAACATTGGGATGCATGTGTCTTTTCCAGTTAGAGTTTTCTCCAAGTATATGCCCTGGAGTGGATTGCTGGATCGTATGATAACTGTATTTTTAGTTTTTAAAGGAATCTTCATCTGAAGAGAATATTTTATCACTCTTTTTAATTGCTGAAAATTCAACTTTTTAAGCTCAGAATCCTCATAAGCTGTCTTAATAAAGCTATGATAATTTATGTTCTGATTAGTATTCATACATCCTTATAGTACAAGAATTTAAGGAGATGCAGCTCTCTAATAGCTGCACTGCCAGCAAGCGTCTGCTGCAGAACTCTGGAAATTTTATAGGAGTGCTGCTTCTTAATCATTGCAGTGCATCACTGTTGCTGTATTAAGTGCTACCTTGGCCCAAACTG
The DNA here is from genome assembly GCF_048773025.1 of Camelus bactrianus. NCBI lineage: Eukaryota > Metazoa > Chordata > Mammalia > Artiodactyla > Camelidae > Camelus > Camelus bactrianus. The sequence continues at coordinate 46,794,273 of NC_133541.1, forward strand.
CATAAGGAATTTTTTTTTTCTGTTTAAGTATCTCCTGGTCACTTATTCATGGATAACATCAAATAAATCAGTGAGAAATCTGCCAGTTTTACATCATCATTTACTTACATTACCCATACCAAGAATACTCCCTATTTCTTACTCATTTAATTAAGAAGAAATAATAGAGAAGATGTTTGTTCATTTCTCTTTAAAAATTTTTTTTTTTTGGCCAGTACTACAGGACAGATAAGGTTTTTATTTTTGTAAGAACATTATTATACTTTCTCCTTAACACCCCAGTGGCATGGGAACATTCTGTTGTCATTTTTTCTGAGCACAGTTAAATCAATGGAAACAAAGCTGTAAAATGTTCAGAACAACTGTTAAATACAATGAAGGGCCTAAAGAGAAGAGGGCTGAGGATGCTTTATACTGCGGACTTTTTAGAAAAGGATATGAATTGGATATTTTTCAAGGACTAGGATAAAATTATTCCCTTTAATAGACTATTTTAGTTTCTGTGTGATCTTTTCTTCCTTTTTGTCTTTGGCTAATTCATATTCCTGCTAATCACAATGAAGTAAGCAAACTTTAATATGGAAAGAATTTCACATTGATACATCACACAAGGACCCTTAATGAAAACAATGCAACCAATGATATAATTGGCCTGAATAGGACCTGAACACCCCATCTCCAACTTTTGATAGAAAAGATGAAAGCAACTTAATGAGTCTATTAAGAAAAAAATGGCAAAACATATATTTTCTTTCTCACTCACTTACCTCTCATTCTCCCACTCTATCCCCTCACATACATGCACAGCATGTACACAAGGGTAATTCCTGCATTTGAAGTGGTCTTTAAAAACATGACAGTATACTAAAGGAAAGAAAAGTGGCCACTTCTTACTAGTGGATTTGTACACCTCAGACCACTATTTTTTCAAAGAGGAAAGTATGTAATAGACTTTCTCATAACATGCAGAATGCAAGTAGTTTAAAAGCCTGTTAGAACCACTTTCCTTTCTTATCTTTGCAATTCAAGGCAGGAGACCATTTTATGAATACTTCTTCATGAACACCATATGTCCTAGCCATGGTTTGTATATGACTTTTGTCCTTGGATATTTATTAAAATTGTCAAAGCTTCCCAGTTTAATAATTTATATGAACATTCTAGCTATAAAAGACTCTGCTCTCCAAAGAAATTGCACTTTGACTAAATGAATGGACTAAATGTCACTTTAAAGATTATCAGAGATTCATGTATGTTGAGCTGATAATCATGCATCAGAAAAAAGTTAGATGGGTACCACAATCCAGATGGTCAAACTTCTGTAGTCCTATGCCACATGAAGCCATCTTTCCAGGTATGGTTTATGTTATTATTTTTTTTTTTTTGCTTCCTTTTGTCTTCCTGAAACAAAGAAAGATGTATTGCAATGAGTAAATGCCTATTAGTGGGGGGAGGGGGTGTAATTTAATCATAACTAAAAGTGTGTAAGTCCCAAATTTCAGACTTTGGGAAGTTTTAGATATGTAAGAGTTTCTGTAGAGAGATGGCTGTTGAAGTGTGTGTGTCTATGTGTCTGTGTGTCTGTATGTATATCCCTTCTACTTGGGATAAGAGAAGTTTATAACTTCCAGTAATGGTCTTATAGTTCTATCCATGACAGAGAAATTATTATCAGACTTACCTTTCCTTCATTAACAAATATAAAACTGTATGAAGTATTTGAAGCAACTTTTTTCAGGCATTGGAGAATAGATAGCACAGGACCGATTTTTTTAGAGGAGGGAACTAAAAAGTTGAGCTCCACATTCACCCTGGCTGTATGTGTGGGGGCAGTTTCACACTAATAACACATTAAAGAGAAGTCCACACAGAAATTAGCACAAAGGAAATAGATTTCAGAGTTTGTGGGGTGTTGAAACTTGGAAGGTAGGATATGAGAGTGTAGGATGCTGTACAGCAAAGGAATTTCATAAACTGAAAATAGGTTTCTCTGAGTCTATAGCTGAGTGCCTGTACAGGCAAGACTATGCCAGTTTAGGCAGAAAATAGTTACTGAAGGCTCTTAGCTGAATGGATATTCTGAAGGTAGCATAGGGTTAGGAGTGTTAGAATTCCTCAAATTCAGAGGAGGAGACTTCAGTGAACATATTAGATGTTTAGCTGAAATGGCAGAAAGACCACGTGTCAAAGTGGGCTACTTTAGCTCTAGTCAGGGTTACGCTAGCCCTGCCCTAGCAAACCCTTTGGTAAAGCTTTTGGAAGGAGAAAGCCCATCTACTAATCAATTTGCTGCCTCGCAGAAAAAAAAAATTAACCAGTTTTAAGGGAAAACAGCAAGATCCAGACTCTCACTGATGCACTATTCACAGTATTCAAAAACAAGAAAACATTATTAGACAAATGAAAAAGCAGAAAATTATAAACCATAATCAAGAGAAAAAGTCAGTAAAACAGACCCAGAGATGACATAGATACCTGAATTATTAGACACAGTATTTAAAAAACTATAAATGTTAGATGATGTAAAAGAAAAGAGCTTAATGTGTCAATAGGTGAAAAATCTCAGCAGAGAAATAAGAATAATAAAAGTAATCAATGAAAGCACAAGTCCTAAAAAACACATTCTGAAGGAAAAAACTCCCTGGTAGACTTAATAGTAGATTAGAAACTGTAGGAGAAGGATCATTGAACTCTATGACAGGGCACTAGAAATGATCTAAACTGAAGCACAAAGAGAAAAAACAAAAAATGAACTTAGCCTCAGCTACTAGTGGGATAATATCAAACAATATAATAGTATCTGGTTGGAGTCTCATAAAGAATGTGGAGAGACTGGGGAAGAAAAATGTTTGAAGACATAATGACCAAAAGTTTCCCTAATGTGTTGAAAAATATCAACCAACAGGTATAAGAACCTGTAAACCTCAAATAGGGTAAACAAAGAAAATCACATGTAGGTACACTATAGTCAAGTTTCTGAAATTCGAAGATTAGAAATACGCGTTTATCTAGAGGAGAAATGATATATAAAGGAGGACACTTCTAATAATTACTACTAACTTCATAAAAAACAATGCAAGTCAGAAGGCAATGAAATGACATCTTTAAATTAGTAGAAGAAAAATAGTCAACCTAGAATTCTTTACTCAGTGAAAATATCCTTCAGAAATTATGGTGAAGTACTGATTTTAAAAACAAACAAAAGCAGACACTTAATCAGAAATGTTAAAAGTAGTTCTTTAGACCCAAGGGAAATGATACCAGGTGTAAACATAGATCTATCTGAAGGTATATAGAATGCCCCCAAAATAAGTATCTGGTTAACTATAACTACATTTCCCCCCTAATTTGTTAACTTCTTTAAAAGATAACTAAAGTAAAAAATACTCTTAATAATTTGAGATTGATAACCTTTGTAGAAATAAAGTAGATGATAAGAATGGCACAAAGAACACAAATCATACAGGTGTGTTTGTATAGTTTGACCAGCTACCTTAGCCAAATTGATATTTATAGACCACTTCGTCTAACAACTTCCCAATAAAGATTTTTTCCCAGAGTATGCAGAACATTTTTTAAAACAGATCATATGCTGAGCCAAAGAAAATTACTGATAAATTCCAAAAGATTGAAATCTTACTGACTACAATAGAATTACACTAGAAATAAACACATAGGAGAAATTTAGAACATCTTTAAATATATGGAAATTAAACAGTACATTTCTAAATTGGTCAAAGAAGAACTCATGAAGAAAATTTTAAAATATTTCAAACTGAATGATAATGAAAAACCAAACCAGAGAGTGGAGTGGGATGTAGATAAATCAGTGATTGGAGTGAAATTTATTGATTTAAATTCTTGTTTTAGAAAATGAAAAATAGATTGAGTATATAAATATATAAAAATATGTGTGTATATACATGGATATTATATATACTATATGTACATATACATAAAGGTGTAAAATATAAAATTGATAATCATGACCAAGAAGAGTTTAGCAGGAATGCAAGATTGGTTTATAGTTTAAAATTCAATGTAATTCATCATGCTAACAGAATAAAGGGAAAAATCATATAATTATCTCACGAGATGGAGTAAAATATCAGACAAATTTAATGTCTGTTCACCATAAGAGCTCTTAGTAAATTAGGATTTAAAGCAAACTAACTCAATCTGATAAAATTCATCCATGAGAAACCGACAGGTAATATCAGACCAAATGAAGGACAACTGAGTGTTTTCCCCATCAAATCAGAAACAAGGCAAGAATGTCTCACTACTTCTATCCAACATTGTACTAGGGTCCTAACCAATAAAGTCAGGGAAGAAAAAAAATCACGTGGATGGGAAAGGAAGAAATAAAAAAACTTTATTAATAGGTGAACTGATTTTGCATATAGAAAATCCTATGGAAGCTGTAAAAAAATTACTAGAACCAACAAATGAGCTTAGCAGAAATGCAGGCTAAAAATATCCATATTGTTAAAATGTCAGCTTCCCTCAAACTGATGCATAGATTCAATACAATCTCAATAAAAATCCCAGCAGGGTTTTTGTTGTTTGTTGTTGTTGAAACTGACAAGCTAATTCTAATGTTTATGGGGAAAGTGAAGCACCTAGAATAGAACAAAGAACAAAGTTGGATAACTTTATTACCTGATTTCAAAAATGAACCATAAAGCTGCAGTAAATAAGACTGTGCTGCTGACGTAGGTTAGACAAATGGATCAGTGGGACAAAACAGATGTAACTGAGCAGGACCCTGGAGGGCCTTGCAGGGTCTGACCCTTCCCCCTTATGCTCTGCAGCAGCTCCTCTCAGAAGTACCTGGATAATAGTATCTCAAGTGTATTTCCTGAGTTTTTCAGATGCTAAAACCCCACCAAAGGGAAGAAATTAACTACTTGATGATCGAGAGCATGTGACCCTCAGACCTCCTGGTGCCTAGGAATTGATACTGTTGATTGTCCTGTTCCCTCAACATCAACCAGTCAGAGAATCATGCACTAGCTGATCATGTGCCTGTGACCCCCCCCCCCACATGGCTTTTAAATATGCTTTGCTGAAACCCTTTGGGGAAGTTTGGGGTTTTCTTGGGCATAAGCCACCCCATCCTCCTTGCTTGGCTTTGCAATAAACCTTACTCTGTTCCAGGCTCCAACATTTCAGTTTGGCGTCATGGTGTGTCAGGCACATGAATTTGCCTTCCGTAATACAGAGTCCAGAAATAGAATCAGAGTTATACAATTGATTTTTGACAAATGTTCCACAGCAACTCAGTGAAGAAGGGAAAGCTTTCAACAAATGGTGCTAGAACACACTTAGATACCGTATAGAAAAAACATAAACCAAACTCCTATCTGTTATCATAAACAGAAATATCAATAACAAATAAATAGCCTGGCAAAAAATATTCACAAAACATAAATATGACAAGTTCTCATATCAAGAATCTATAAAGATGTTAGATTATATGTACAGCATCATGCTTTCTAAAAGATTCTGGGATCTTTTGAGACAGGATGAAAGAGGGCAGGGCACAGCCATTTAAGGAATGCTACAGCAGTTAACATCAAAATGGTGAAAGATTCAACCCCCAGTAGGCCTTGAGGCTCGAGGTGATAAGAGATTTAACTTCTAGTAGATCTTGAGCTTCGTTATACCCTCATTGTAATATATTAACATGGTAAATAACACGCCCACATGCATCATGGCAGTCCCAAGGCTAGCCACAAAAGGTCAAAGAGTGGGAAATGGCCAACTTCCTGGGAATCCCAGCTCCTTCCCCAGGCTACTTAGACTGGTCCTTCCACTTATTAGCATATGAAGCCACCACGCCCATAAAAACTAGCAACGCGGCGCCTCGCAGTCCCCTCTCTCTCTCCCTCTTCAGCGATGGCCCACATTCTGTCTATGGAATGTGTACCTACTTTTAATATGAGCACCCAACCCCTACACCTTGTGGCCTTTCTCTTGCCTTTCAATGTATCTCTCTGAATAAATCTACCTTTACTGAGCTGTGGCTCGCTCTTGAATTCTTTATTGCACGAAGCCAAAGACCCACACTTGGTGGGGCACATCACATTCCAGGGGCTCAACCCAAGCCTGGGACATGACCCTTCTCATGCCCCACATCTGTTTTTTTTCCTGCATCACTGTCTGGAATAATTTATCTTCATGGATAGAAAGCAGAGAATGTCATTTGTTCTCCAAGGGTTGAAGATTGTAACTAAATCTGAGCAAAACTGTTGTTGGACTAAAATTTCTATTGATTGCTCCCAAGGATCTAAAATAATTTAATAAGAAGTGAAAATATTCTTTCTTAAAAAAGAATCTGTGAAGAATTCCTATGACAATAATAAAAAAGGAAAAATAGCCCAATTAAAAATTAGGCAAAAGACTTGAACAGATACTCCACAGAGGAAAATATATTAATGGCCTACATAAATATGAAAAAGTGATCAATGCAATTATCAGGGAGATGCAGAGTAAAACCACAGTGAGATACCACTACATACCTACTAAATTGGCTAAAATTAAAAAGACTTATTGCAATAACTTTTGCTGAGGATGTGGAACAATAGTATGTTACTGGTAAGAGGGTAAAATATTGCAACCTCCAAAGAAGAAAGATTTTTCAAGTTAAAACAAATTTTTTTTTTTTTTTACAAAGTTGAACATATACCTGCTCCATGATCCTTTTTAGTATTTGTCCAAGAAAAATGAAGGCAATTGTCCCCAAAAAGATTTCTTAAGGTATATTTATGGCAGATTTATTATTAACAGCCTCTTAATGAAAACAGCCCAAAATGTCCATCAGCAGGATAATGGACAAACAGTTGCGGTATGTTCATGTTATATGATACTACTCAGCAATAAAAAGGAACAGAGTACCAATACACCTAATAACATGGATGAATCTCCAAAACATGCTAAGTGAAAGGAGCCAGACATGAAAAGAACACATTATTGGGTGACTACATTTTTATGAAATTTTAGTACAGGCAAAAATATTCTAAGGAGATAGAAATCACCACTGTTGTTGTCTCCATTGGGAATGGACAGAAACTGACTGGGAAAGGAAGTAGGGAAAGTTCTTAGGTGATGAAAACATTCTACATCTTGACAGGGATGATGGTTATACAGATTTATATTTGTGTCAAAATTCATCAAACTGTACAATTAGAATAAAAACTAAGTTAATATGAGCTAACAATACAAAAAAATTAATGGCCACAGAAGAGTCTACTCTTTCCCCAGAGACAGAGAAGGAAAGGGCACTTCCTACATTTTGAGGGATGAGAAGAGAGGGGAGGGGGAATTCCCTGAAGTTCCAAGCAGAAAAATCACTGTTTCAGCATGAAAGATACAAAATCTGAGATTTCTTGGCCCTCAGTCACTGTAAGTTGGAGGGTGTGGTGGCTCTGAATTGAGGTGTTTTGGATCAGTTATGAGGTGACTCAGAGTTCATTTCCTTTCTGATTTATAGCTCAATTTTTGAAAGTGTTGTCCAGAACTGTTTTGGAAGTAGAATGGGAGATTGAGCCCTGGGCCTTAAATCCAACATCGTCTTTGCTATCCTGAGTTAATGTATTTGTGTCAAATTCTTAACCCCTGTAGACTTCAACTGTGGAATAATATAAATTCCATCAGATGATACTTGTCAGGGGTATCAGGATGTAGGAATGAAAAAGTGATAAGGAAAATACTGGTCATTGTTTCATGGCTGTGACAATGTTCTCTCTCTCTATCTCTCTGTCTCTCTAAGAGAAACTGAGCTGTTCCAGTAACTGATTCATACTGTTTACTCTTATGTAAATGTCTGTTTTGTTGATAATTCTGAATGTTTGCTTAGGTAACTTTGTAACTGTTAAAGAAGTCACTATACTCTGACTTTTCCTCCACATTTGTTCTTAGGATTTAGAGTTTATCTTCCCTTCTAGAGAAGACACGCTTTTAATAAATGGCAGTCTTAGAAGATTTGAAGCTCAGATTGAAGATGGGACTTCTCGGAGGGCTTTATTTAGAGAGAAACACTTAAAGTCTAGTCAATTTTTTTTTTTTTAATTTTTAGACTCTTCCAAGACTCAGGATAAAAATTAATATTTAAATGTTAATATTTAATTAAACTGAGCTATAAGTATAAAAGTTTCTTCATTGCTCTCCCTTAAGCATCTAGACTTTTCCCCTTCAGCTGTTATCTTGGCCTGGCATGACCATGGCCACCCCTTGGTCCCAGTAAAGGCTGTGCTGTTCTTTTAAGACCCACCCTCCATTAGGGCCCTGGTTAAGCTTTGGGTGTTAATCACTCCCTCTTCTGTGCTTTAATAACTGGAGTGTGGGCACTTTGAGGGCAGGGGCTGTGATGTATTTGTCTTTAACTCCAAGTGTTGTGTTTAGCATACCATGCTAAATGTGTGCTGAAGACACAGACAAGTGAGAGAATAAATCAGTGAATAAATGAAATAAGCTTGTAACTTCTTAAAGTTCATGTAGGCTTTCAGAAAAAGATAAGAATTTTTTTTTAAGAAAATGTACTGTAAGAATTTTATAAAGGAACCTCTATTTTATACAGAGCCATGTTATATTTAAAACTATTAATGAGTTTGTTTTTATATCTGGAAAGAATGAATTACCAAGGATGGCTATGAATACTTTTGCTTATGTGGCATAAAGGGAATCACCTTTTTTTTCCTTGCCATCTGGGGTCTCTGTCCCAGCTGAGTTATCTCAGCTACCCAGCAGAAGGCCGTTTTCACCAACAAGCTGAGGAGCTTGGTATAAACACATAATATGCTTAACTGAAGAAGATTATCACGTCTAATTGAGGAACATTACCTCATATTTAGTCTTAGGGTACATTCATGATCAGCTGAATAGCCAACATACATTTGACTGCCCTAATTTCATTTCTTAGCAGAAATGGGGTTCTTGGGAAATAAAACAGCAATATTGGAGGAGTGTATAAATAACTCAGTGGCAGAGCATGTGCTTAGCTTGCAAGGGGTCCTGGATTCAGTACCCAGAATCTCCATTAAAAAATAATAAATAAATTAAAAAAGAAACTTAATTACTCTCCCCTAAACAAAGAAACAACCCCCCCCCCCGAAAATCAGCAATATTGTCTGTGACTCAAAAATGGATCTTTTGTATCATAGGTGGACATTTTCAACCCCATGGCCACATTTCAGGGCTATTGGCTGGGAAAGGGAAAGCACAAGATTATCTTATGGGGGTTGGGGAGGAAGCAAGACTGCCTGAATATTGTTGATTTACAAGAACTGGCACATTACTTTAGTGATTCTCAGTATTATTGCAATTATTGATATGTATAATTTGTGCTTTCCTGATGAGACTCTGAGCTATGTGGTGATTGGGTCATTGTGTTTGTCACTCTGTATCCCTCATATCATTGCACTTTGTGGGCAGGTAATAAGTAATTATTGAATGAATTCAAATATGTAATACAGATCAAATTCTACTTAAAAATAATCTATCCTGATATTAAAAAAGCTAAACATGTAGTATTTTATCTGGACAGTTCTTGAATCACTTATTTTCCACTTATATTGTAGTTATTTAAATACATATCTAATCATATTACTCAGTTGTCAAGTTCTTGTCCAGAGGAACCATTTCTAATTTACTTTTACATTTCCTACAGTGCCTACACACGTTCAGCAGTCAATTAAGTCATGTATTGAATGAATGAATTATAAGGAGCCTTGTAAAACTTAAAGTGATATTTATTGATACCTATTATTAACATTCAATGAGTATTTTATTGGGACAGCAAGGAATTTTACCTTCATTTGTATCAGATCAATCAATCAAGCTTTCAGTCAGTGACTGTTGCATTTTTTCCTGGGCTTGTGACCTGTGGAGGCTCTGGAGGATGCCTTGTTTAAGTAGGATACACTATGGGCAAGGGCATCCCTCTGTGAGTTCCTAATTCTATTATTGAGAACTTTCTTAATTATATTGTCCTTCTATTAGATAAACGTGCTGATTCTCACAGAGTGCTTGTAGGCAAAAATCCTTTTAATTACATATCAATTTAGTTTATGTCTGATCAGCAACAAAATTCTGGTTATTAGAGAATCAAATTAAGTGTGTGGCCCTTGTGCTATGGACTTGGAACCCTTGCCACCTGGCCTATAATTATGGAGGTAAAAATAATTCGTTATTTGCTCCCACCATAGGGAAGACTTTGACAGAGAGGTCTTCGACTCCTTGGACGACTTCGTTCAGCCTGAGATTATGAATGTTTCAACCTCAGGAAAATTCAGAGTGTCACATGCCTTCCTCCAGAGCCTTTTCTGAGCTTAACTCTGAAAATACCTTATGTTTGCAACCAAGAAAAAGTGGGCTATTTCTCAGATAGACTGGGAAGGTGACACATAGGTTTTGAGTCCATTTTATTGTGGGAATGGGAAGGGGAAAAATAGCAAAATGAAACGTGGGATAGAGATTAGCAGAATGTTCTGTAGGTAGACCCAGAGAATAAAAGAGAAGCAGCACAAAGAGAAACAGGGAAGAACCAGAACCCTGGTATGCCCCAGTGATCAAAGGCATGGAGAGTTTCAAGATGGGAAAGTTAATGTTACTGAGCCAAACTTGGGTCTGCCCGCCCACAGGCAATAAAGCCAATTTACCGACACCGGGTTGTGGTGAAGGAAACTGCAGTGTTTATTGTGAGATGCCATACAAGGAATCCAGGACAGCTGGTGCTCAAAAAGCCCAAACCCCCGATGGGTTTCAGGAAAGCATTTTTAAAGGCCAGGTGAGGGAGTTGTGTTGCAGGGAATGTGATCAGCTTGTACACAGTTCTCTGATTGGTTGATGGTGAGGTAACAGGGCCTTGTCACAGGGGTTAAAGTTATCGATCTTTAGGTTCTAGTAGACCTGGGGGCTGTGTGTTCATGGTCATCAAGTAGTCATTAACATTTTCCATTTGGTGGGGGTTTTAGCATCTGTAAAATATCTCAGGAAATGTGTATCAGATACTATTATCTAGGTACTTCAGAGAGGAGCTAAAGCAGAGGATATGGGGGAAGAGTCTGTCCCACAGGGTCCAGCTCACTTATATTAACAGAGTAAAGACCACCTAGAGAATGCAGAAAACAAAGAATAAATGAAGAAGCCATTTGGCTTGTCAAGAAGGGACTCCTGGACACTCTGAAGGGTGCCATTTTAGTAGAGTGGTAAGGAGGGAAACTGACTGCAAAGAGGTAATAAAGAAACCAGGGTTGAAGAAATGTAAGCAATAACTATAACCTGCTGATTCTAGAAATGTGGCCATGTTGTCTGGAAATCACTTTTCATGTCTTTTACCTTTACTTTTCCATTCTGTTGGCTTATTTTGAATTATAAAAACTTTTCATTTGAGTCTGGGAGGGAAAAGAATTTCCTGTAGCTGGGGAATTTGGGCAGAGTTGGCAAGGTCACCTCTTTGGCCATCTTCACATTCAACTTCTTTCTCTATTTTAATAACATTGGAGGATGATGACTTGTTCTGTTTTGACATTGGAACTACTTTCATGGTTTCCACATGCAATAAAATGAGATCTGAGTTCCTAAAAGGGCAAGTATATTGAAATACCAAAGTGACCGTGGGGAGGGGTGGAAAGGAGAAAGCTAATGGAAGACAATTGAGAAGACTTAAGATTTGGGGGATGCAATTGGGTAGACTGAGAGCAATGCATCTCTGTTAAAGACAGGTTTAAGGGTTCAGTGTTTGGTGTTGGCCTTGGGTTAGATAGATGGGCTTGTTCGTTAATATTTTCACAATGAAAGTTATGAGAAGAGATTATTGTGTTAGGGTTTTCGTTCCTTCTGAGTTCCTATGGCTGTGTGTGGCTCTGATTTAGCCTGCAATGGACCCAGGGGTATTTTTGTAGAAACTAATGTTATCTTGTTGAGGAAGATCTGTCTGTTTACCATTTGCTTCTTATCCTTCTTCAAGGGATAGAGTAGAGGGAAGCTCACTGGTCATCATTCTGTTATTTACCTTATGGCCTTCACCAAACTGCCCAACGTCTCTAAATTTTAGGATTTTTTTTTCAAGTCTGTAAAATGGTTTTAATAATATCTGCGTATCTTCTAGGGTGGTTGATGGATCAGATTAAATATGATAAGAAGTACTTTAGAACCAAAGAGTGCATTATAAATAAATGCGATGTTACCAAGAAAGGGAGTAAGGGGACCAACCGCCTTTGTGGGCCCTGTAATCCAGCTGCATTGACTTCACACTGAGCCAGAAAGTGAAGAGCATGCTCCAAAGCAGGAAATTGAAGCTCTAGTTTGTATAAAATACCTTTCATTGGGCTTAGAACATATTTGGCAGTCAGTAAATATTTTATATTCTTCTCCCTTCTTGGTGCCTCCCCTTCCAGCCATGTATTAGCATTATTAATGCTACTCAGTGATAGATCCAGTTCATGGGTCCAAAAGCAGGCACAACATCAGACCATCTCTTTAAGTGAATATTGAAACAACATCTTCTTTTACACATTTTATCAAAACATATGGTCACTTGATCAAATTAGTAGGACAAAGCCTTGGAAGGGATCTACACAAGGGAAGATTCTTGAAGCTTAGATGTTAGTTGCTTCATGTGAAATCTGCCTCACATGGTGATGAAATGCCCACTGCTATGCTCAGCAGCTCCTTTTTGTGTGTGTGTGCGCGCGTGCGTGTGCACGCATGCATGCTCACACACTGGTGTGTGGATTGACATACAGTGTATTCACACATATGCAAACACATAACCTCCCAAAAGAACTGCATGGGGCATATCTTTTTCTGACATTAAAGTGAGTTAAAAGTAATTTTGGTTTGGGAGTTTTATGATACCTATTGAAAATATTTGAGAACCTTGAATTTCTAAAATATCATGAGTGGGAATCTCTGCCCCAGGTCACTTTGTACTTAAAACCATCTGTAAAGTCCAACTTATAAAATGGATCATTTAGGCTACAGAGGATTTTGCTATTTTTCCTGTCTATAGAGATAGAGCAGAAAATAACTCAAGTTGTTTGGTCCAGCCCGCTGTCTGCAGCAGATCACCTAGAAATCATCACTAACAGGCAAGAAGCTGTCCCAGAAGGAAGCCCTCCTCACCTTGCTTTGAAAGCTACCATCTCATTAGGACTTTCCACTTCTGACTAATCTACAGTGTTACTTATGCTGCGATTGAGAGTGCACCTGTTTATTAAACCTAAGATGTCATTTAAGTGTTGGCTAATTTTGTAACTGAGTCCAAGCTTATACTGCTTGCTGTGTGACAGACCAATAAATGGAGAGATGAGATGTTGGAGCAAGGAATAGTTACTATATTCACAAAGCCAGCAGATCGGAAAGATGGCAGACGAGTGTCCCAGTGAACCATCTTATCTGAGTTAAAATTCAGGCTTCTTTTGTACTAAAAGGGGTGGGGTGTGGCTGGTTATTGCAGAGTTCTTGGTGCCAGCCAGACCCCAGAGGAATGTTGATAGTCCTTGTCACGCTGGTCACCAAGTTCCTATAAACCTCCACTAAGATAAATGTTATTCTCTGTTCTGCACCTCTTATCTCTATATGAATGAAAAGTGTAATACCTTTAAAGGTCAAGCTTGGGAGACAGAACCTTGAGAAAGAGCCATTATGTGTATTTCAGGCTATAGGCAACATTTCTTTACTTATTGAGGAGACAAAGCACAGGCAACAGAGCACAAAGGTTAAAGCTAAAGGAGTAAGTAGATCCAATATGGAATCAGGTTCATTCTTCTCTGTTATAATTGGTACAATTGACTATTAAGAAAAACTCCTTCTTTGAGTCTCTCTAGTATGCTTCCCCATTTTGTTTGTTTTCAGTAAAAAGGACAGAACTTCCAGCCTTTGTCTGACCATTGCCCATTTCTAGTTAGTGGGTTCTTTGTGTATCATCTACCACACACAACCTTTGTGATGAAGGTCCATAAAAGAAAGGCTCTTTTCCTGAGAATTGATGGCAATGAACTGTGCAATCGATAAGAGAACTTATTTTGTGTCTTGGCCATAAACCATTTTTATGTTTATTGTTAAAAAAAAAATAACAAAAACTTGGAAAGTGAATAAATGAATGAAAATAGAAATCACCAATATTTTCAAACTAGATAAAAAAACTATTAATATTTTGATACAATTTCTCTTTTCCTATTAGTGGATATACATAGATATTTGCAGCAGATAGAACATTTTATCCCCCCCTTTTCTCTTAATAATATATAGTGAACATTTTCTTATGTCACTAAAATTTATTAGTACATTAACTAGAAATACATTGAATAGAATACATTAAATAGTACATAAGATTAATAAACATTAATAGATGTGCTTTTGTTCATTGCTGTTTTTCTTTGAGCTGGTTCTTTCTGTAGGATATGTAGAATATTAATAACAGCTTTTTATGTATTTTTAAAATTAAATCAAGTAATATCCCCATATCCCCATTTATTTTCATTTAAAAGTCTCAAATAATTAAAGTTCTCCAGATATCTCATCCTCAGAAGTAACTGTTGTTATCAATTTTGCATATTCCTTTACAGTCTTTTCTATGCATTTGCATTTATATATATGAACATTTAGAAAGTACTTTTCTTGATGTATGCTTCTTTGTAATTTATTTAACAAATCCTTTATTATTGACAATTTAGATTGTTTCTAATTTTCATTATCATAAGTAGTAACAAATAGTTTTACACATAAACGTTAACTGCATCTCTGATCATTTCTTTGGAATAAATTTATAGGATTGTTGGATCAAAGCAAATGGTTCCTTGGAGGTTATCTTAAGAAGATAGTATATACTGATATATACCTTTCATTATTACAAACCTGGAAGTTTTTATTGTTGAGTGGATATATTCATCTGTCTATTAAACAAGAAAAAAAAGAAAAGAATTGAAAATTTGGGAAAAAAGTTATAAAAGAAAACCATGGGGCAAGCTAAAACATAGTATTATTCTAAATTATTGATTGTGCTTAAGATAGTGGTTGATGAAACCACAAACCCAAATTCTCACTGGACAGGTAATTCAGGAAGAAGGAGATAGACTTATAATCTAAATCCATGAGCAATTTCTCTGTATTTAAAATTGCTGTAATTACTACTAGTGTCAGGCAGGCATCCCCATTTAGATTTTTTCATTTTATGTATTTTGCTTTCAGGTTAGCATTCCATTATTACTCTTTTCTTGAAAACTCATCCTATCAATTTGTTTTCAAAGAGCTTGTTTTAAACTGTTTTGTGTATGTAAGAAATAGGATGGAACATTTTTATTTGGTTAGACTCCTGCTTTTTATCACAGAAGTGACTGAATTTTACTACTTGAAAATTGAAATAGATACTTATAAATACACATACATTAAAATATACATAGAGACACATAGTAATCTCAGTTCATAATATTTTACCTAATCTTTCTAATTTGGAAAAATCTCTTGAGAAATAATATTACTTGTTGTAAAGAAACTTTTCCTGGATATTCAGCAGTTTCTTCGATTTCAAGATAGTTATATTCTTTTGCTAGTTTCAAGGAAAACTGAATTAAATACTTTTATTTTAAAGTTGTGTATAATGTGATTGATTTTTTAAATTATTATTTTTTATTTGAGTATATGCATAAAAAGTAGCCTATAATGTTTGCCAAATGTTAATGGCTGTTTGTAGCTGATACAATTTTAGATGACTATTTGCATTCTTCTTTTACTGTTCTTTATTATTTGAATTTTAAATACCAAGCAATATTATTTTTACAAAACTGTTAAATGGCTTTAAAAAAATACTGCGTCAGTTTACACTCCTGGTATCATCGTACAGGAGCATAGGTCTTATTATACCTTCGCTTTATCTTTTTATTCTAATATTAACTCTTGATTGGAGAAAGTGATGTTTTACTGTCTTAATTTACATTTCTCTAACTTTTATCTGGATTGGGTATTTTTCCATTATTCTTTATTAATCATTTCTTGCTGGTAGGTATACTCTGTCAGTTATCCTCCATTTGTCTTACTGACATCTTTCTATTAATCACTGTTCTTAAATTGAATTTTTAATTGAAATAATTGTAGATTCACATGCAGTTGTAAGAAATAGTACAGGGAGATCCCTTATACAGTTGGTCCAGTTTTCCTCAATGGTAAGGTTTTGCAAAACTATAGTATAATATTACAGCCAGGATATCGGCATTGATAGAATTTAGAAATCTTAATTCAGATTTACCCAGTTTTACGTGTACCGTGTGTGTGTTTGTGTGTATTAAGTTCTACACAGTTTTATCACCTGTATAAGATGTTATATTCACTTCCACAGTCAAGATACTGAACAATTCCTGCCAACACCACAAGGAATCCTCGTGTTGCCCTTTTATAATCACAACCACCTTTTTCCCTCCACAAACCTCTGCAACCATTAATATCCCCTTCATTTCTAAAATGTATCCTTTCAAAGATGTGATAAAAGTAGAAGCTTACATTATATAACCTGAACATTTTGTGAAGTTGAAGATATCTTGAATGTCACATGCCAGCATTTTCTTCTTCTCTCCTCTCGTAGATGACAGAAATTACTCAGCCTCCCTTGGCTTCACTTTTCTCTTCTGAGGCTTTTGGCTTCTAAAACCGTCTGCTTCTCAGAGATTCTCATTCTCATCTCAAGTGATTTCTGCCTGTTGGAAACAGGTTTTGAAGAGTAGTAACAGCGTGGAATGGCTGTGGCCAATGTTGAGAAGGAAATAAAATGGGAACCTTGTCTTAAATTATGAGAGTGAGAAAACCCCCAGAGCAGTGAGGGTAAAATGAATATTTCAAGACTGTCATAATTCTTCTCCATAATATGTGCTCAGGGAGAAACTATAGCAGGAATCCAGAGTTCTGCCTGAGGCTCATTTTCAACACAACATGGCAAAGTTGTCAGAAACTAGAAGGAAAGGAGAAGACTCTTTTTTCTTTGCTATCTTCTTTCAATGACAGAAGCATCTGGTTTGCCACTGTGTCCAGATGATGGGTATCCCTTGGGGTCTGCAAGTCCTGCTATAGAGTAGGCCCAGGAAAAGGGCTTCCTGCCTGTGATGCCCACCTTTTTCAAGGCTCTAGATAGTTTACTTTAGTATGATCATCATATGTTGGTAAGTTAAGCTATTCTACTTGGCTGAAATTAGAGCTTTTGAAATATAATCAAGTTCATGAGAAGTATATGCAATTCAAATATACCTTTATAGAAGGAAAATAGATGAATATTAAACTACTAGAGTAAATATTAACATTAGAATATTGTTATTGTAGTGGGTAGCATCTCATTCCAAATACAGCTTATCTTTTCTAGTGACATTATTTTGATCATTTGAGTCATCATTTGTCTGGAAAGTGAAAATAAATTCCAGTCAGTTCTGATCTTCTTACTGCCCCATCTTCTTTCAAGTTGCATCCAACATCCAGGTTTTATCTAGCGCAATGGGTGTGTCAGTGACTATTTAGTGGGCAGGGGAGAGTTAAGCATTGATGAGGCTTGATTAAGACCTCAAAACTTGATCAGCATTTAAGAAAAAAATTTTCCCTTTTGCAGAGTCATCAAGATTGACCTTTAATCAAAGAGTGAAGTCTGTAAAGTGTGTCTTAGAAACTGTATACACTTCTGGGAGGACTCCTTTCTGCTCCACTTCCACCCCTCAGGATAGCATGGGTCGGGTGAGGAGTGGGAGGGAGAGGACTCTCCTCCTAAGCAGCTTTCAAAGACACACTCTTGAAAGAGGTACCAACCAGGCTGCTCTTTGTGCCCAGGCCCATCCTCTGTCCTTTCTGTATCAGTCTTCATTCCTCCCAACTCTCCAAATTGCCCCTTTCCCCAATGCTTTATTTCAAATATCTTAGGAAAAAAGATATAAAAGGAAACCACATAACATTTACAGAGCATCTATAGGTGTCAACATTAGACTTTGTTCTCCATAATTCATTTCCTCCAACCCATCAGCCAGTCATGTCCCCTCAACCTTGGCATTATCTCCAGAATCCAGCCTTGCTCCCCATCTGCCTGCCACCACCCCAGGCCAAACCACTTCCACCCCTCCTGGATGACTGCCTTGGCCTCCTAAATAGACTCCTTGCTTCTTCCCTTGCCTTTATAGTTTAGTTATAGCATAGTAGCCAGAATGATCCTTTCCCAACAGATGTCAGACCATGTCCTGCCTCTGCTTAGGATTTCCAGAGGCTTCTGTCTTGTGCAGAGTAAAACCCAAAGCCCTTTCACTGGCCTTCAAGAGCCTACATGATCCTCACCCTTTCTGGTTCTCTGATCTCATCTCCTACCATTCACTACCTCACTGCCTCTGCTCCAGCTACCCTGGTGTCTTCACAGTTCCTGCATCAGAGTCTTTGCACCTGTTATTTCCTCTGCCAGAAAGACTGTTCCATCAAATGCCTGCATTACCAGGTGGAGGCCATTGCTTATCACCTTATATAAAAATGGAAGGCACTATGCACTTACCCCAGGGTATCTGTCTGTCTGTCTACCTATCTACTATCATCTGTTTCCTTGAACCCTGCCCACTCCCCCTCCCCACCCCACACCACATGGACACATACTATTATCTGTTCCCAGAGGGCATGGATATTACCTCTTTTGTGCACTGCTGTGTCCCCAGTTGCTGGAAGAGTGCCTGACAGAAAGGTCCCAATAAATGTTTTGAAATGAATGAATGAAACTACACAATAATCTGGGGAAGGTAAATATTTTCTCTTATTTTTATAAATGAAGTCAACAGTGCTCAAAAAGATAATTTGTGAACGCTCACACAGTTACTAAGGGGTGGAAACAAATACAGACCCTGGGAAGCTTTTCTAGTCAGGATAGAAAAGATCCAGGGTAATATTTATAAAATGACATTGCAGATAAATAATATATTATTATATTATTCTTCCTAACATTAGGAATTTAAAAGAGGATTCATTTAAATAGAGGTTACTTAGGAACAGGCAATGTCTTAACCTGAGGGAATGTGTTTTTGATGGAATCTCAGACACATTGGCAGTTTCTGCTGGGTGGTGTCTTGGGGCGAGGGACCAGCTATGCTGCTCATCCAGTTGATTAGGTTGTGTTCTGGCGTGTGCCTGGGAACTCTGAAAGCGGAGATTCTAGGCCAAGCTCACTTCAATATAAAATATGCTTTTGTGACATTCTGGCCCTGGTTCAATGGACCTTCTCTTTCTTTCATTCAGTTTTGGCAAGATTTGGCATAAGCGTATAGTAGACACCCTTTTTGCTGTCTCTAACCCACCACTTAAGCCATTTCCATATAGGAAAATGGGGGTATGATGGGTTGTTTTAATGTTTCTTTTGAAAATGTGAGAATTGAGGGCAAGAGTCAATAAAGGGATAATTCCTTAGAAATGAGAAAACACTGTAAATCTGAAAAAGAACAAGAGGAAAGCAAAGCTGAAGGGAACATTTTGATTATTTAACATTGGTTTACTTGTACATAAGAAAAATGCATCTATATTCTTTCCCATG
Source organism: Camelus bactrianus (assembly GCF_048773025.1). Lineage (NCBI taxonomy): Eukaryota > Metazoa > Chordata > Mammalia > Artiodactyla > Camelidae > Camelus > Camelus bactrianus. The sequence continues at coordinate 46,813,804 of NC_133541.1, forward strand.
TAGGTTTATCTTCTTTTCAAGAAATGCTATATTCTTACTCTATTTTTTTTCCTTTCAAGCATTGTATTTGGCTGGCCTTTAAAATGCTGTTTTTCCATTTTATACAGGTGGAGATACATCAGTATAGTCTGGTGATTCAAAAGTGCCCAAGTCCTAAAGTCTTTAGCCTGAAATATTTGGCCATGATTAATCACTCAGCTGGATTCTATTCTTGGTCATTCTCAGAGAAGTCTTTCAAAGATTTGCAAAAATACAGCTTTAATTGTTTTCTACCTGGAAAATATATCTGTTTACATGCCCATACATACACAGGGGTGTTGTGACCCAAACTTGAGGTAGGAATTCTGCAGAAGTCACTGGAAACTTGTCCAGTTCAGAATAATTTACACTTTTCATACTAGTTCAGGATGATGGGGGCACGCTCAGAATCTGTGATGTAGCCAGGTGTCGTGTGGGATGAGGAAGCCAGTGAGCTCACCTCTGCTTCTTATAGTGTCTTGGGTAGTTCATTTACATAAATTATTTTATATATCTTATCTAAGTATAAAAGTTCTTACAAATTTATTAAATTCACACTAGAGAACATAACTGAGGAACATACAGTTTGCTGTTTTAATAGTTGTAAATTACTAATCCCTTTTTTTCTGATATCTTTTCTTGCTTAAAGAGAGATTTTAAATAAAGAACTCTAAACCTCTCCCATTCTCTTCCCTCCGTATCCTCTCAGAATCTCCTCCTCTGGCTGAGCAGGAGAATGATACACTCCTAAATGAAGAGAATTTAGGCCTGGATGGGATTTGTGCAGGATGCAGTGGAGAGGTCACGGGGTCAGTCTCTCTTGCTAATTCTTCTTCTCTGTTCACACAATGTATCCTGAGGCTCCAAAGCCAATCCCTGGAATTCACACAGGGCAGAGTAGGTGCTCCTGCATGGGAAATGGAGGGGAGAGGAAACTACTGAACAGTGATGCGAAAGATCATATACTAGTGGTGTGATATGGGTGATTCACATTTTATTTAATAATTTAAACTAATATTAAATTGAATTAAGTTTAGTTAGAATAAATTTTGTTTTTCTGTTTTTCAGTTTTTTTCTCCAGAGCATGCATTTTTAAAACAAAAAAATACTTCTCTTATACTAAGTGAAAAATAAAAATTCAGCATTACGTATATAATCTAGCTACAAATATATAAAATTTATGGCAGGGAAATAAAACTGGAAGGAAATATACCAACCTCTTAAGAGTGACTGTGGATGGTGGGTCTAAGGCTTATTTTGATAATGTTTTTCTAGCCTGGTGTTGTCTAATTTTGCTCAAATGCTTATGTTTCACTTTTAGAGTAGAATATATAAAACACACTTCGCTGAAATGGTGTCCCTTCCTTTTCTTTTTATTAATGACTTGCGTTGCAGAAAAACTAATATAAGTCAAAAAGGGAATTTATAAGCAATATTCTTTGCTTTTTAGTTACTTTCATTTGAAACAATTTAATTAAAATGCTAGATATAAAATGTAATTTTACCACTCTTTCTCTTGGGTAAACCAGCACCATGGAGCACTGTGTTATGCTGGCGTCAGGCAGTTGAAAACTCAGTTCCCCATGTGTCCCTCCAACCAGCAAGGTGGCCTTGAGTGACCCAGGTTCCTCCCCCTGCTTCAGTGTGCCCATATGTGATACTGAAAAACCAATGCCTTCTGGTTCTTCCTGTCTCTAAAACACTCTTGCAGTATCTTGTCTGGCTTCATACCTTCCCTGGTGCCTCTCTGCCTTTCTCCCTTTTAAGAAGATATAGTGACAATGGTTTAAGAAATTGTATCCTCAGGGAGTTTAGCAGCATGTGGGAAAAAAAATTTTTTTTTTAACGTAAGCAGCATTACATATGAGAATGAGATTTTGTGACATTTGTTAGTGTATGGTATAACTATTTTTTTTTTCTGTGCCCATAGCACCATTCTACATCTATTTTTCCAACTCTGAGAACCAAAGACATTTTAAAGTTCAGTAAAGTGTTTTAAAATAAGTCCTTTTTTAGTTCACCTACAAAGCGATTGGCCATGAACAGAAACAGTGGTATCTCTTCTTCCAGGGCAACATTGTCTGGGATTACACAGGAAGAGTCTTTGTGCTGGAGGATGTGTCTTAGCTCCTAATCCAAGCAAGTAGTGACATTTCTATCATGCACTCCAGTCCAGGGACTAGAATAGCAGGACAAATAATAATGTTGATGATGATAATAATAGTGGCTGACGCCTAGTGAGCACTTTCTGTGTTCTAGGCATTGTCCTAAAATTTTTAAAGGTTTTAACTTATTCAATGCCCATAACAGTCAAGTGAGCAAGGTGCTGTTGTTATCTCCATTTGACTGAAGCAGAAACAAAGAGGTTGAGTAGCTTGCCCAAGGTCACATGCCTGCTAAGTGGCAGAATTGGGATTTGAACTCAGACAAGTCTGATTCTAGAGCCCATGCTTGTAACTACCTGACTGTTTCCTCTCTGCTAGTCAGTATTCAGCAATCTGTGTGGAATCCAGAACAAATCATGAGCCAGCCAGGCCTTCTCGATGATGTATGTTCCTCACTTTCTGTTCCCCAAACCAGAGACCCCAGCCTGCTATCTCCATGTTCTCTGGGCACGCAGTCGTCTTCTTCCTAATCAAGTATTTGCTGGGATTGTGGGCAGAGATTTAGAAACAAATCTGACTTTAGGCGGGTGTAAGGGCTTCAAGCTTTGGAGATGACTAGTAAAGCAATGATTTGTAAAAGAATGCCCATCTAGGAGCAGGGAAACCCCAGTTTGATTTCTAGTTCAGCTGCAGATACCGAGCCTAAGGGAGGGGATTCTGATCCAGTGGGTCAGGTATAGAACCTTGTAACTATACATTTAAAATTTTCCCCACATAATTCTGACACCCTTCTCAGGTTTGATAATCCCTAACCTAGAGCATGGGGAAAATGAATAGTCTAGGGAAAAAGGACAGTGAATCACCACTGAATGTTTATGTTCATCAGATAATGTGATGGGGCTCTTTAACAGCCTAATCCTGGAGGGCAAAAGGAAAGAATCAGAGTCTAGGGCAGATTTACCCTTAATCTCCTATGCTTGGGCAAAGTATGTTGAATCATATGACTGGAGCCTCCTCCACACCCTCCTGTTTGTTGACCATGCTGTTGTGTCATGACAAGCCCAGAGCGCAGGCAGCTAACTAGGCCTGGGGGTTAAGGAAGATTTCTCAGATGAGGTGACCTTTAGAAAGAAGGCATTTACACATTGGGTCCATTTGGACCCAAATCTTGAATCATTTTAGGACCTGAACTTGAAGAGGTTTATCTTGGAAGACAGTAAAGCTGTTCAGTGAAGGTCACATGCCCCCATGTGACCAGGATTCTACTCCATGGGCAGAGATAGCCACTGGCTCCCTCACCGCACACCATCCCACCCTAACTCGGCCCCCTTATTTCTCCTCCTGTCCCTTTAGATCCAGTCGCCTCAAGTGCAAGTAGATAACTAGAAGCTAAAACAGAAATTTTATTAGAAACAATGGTGTATTTTTATCTGTTTTTACTACATGTTAAATCTGCCCATCCTTGATTGTTTTTGCACTTTTAAGTTATTAATTTAATTATCAAATACTTGAGATATACAGACAATTCAGACAATGAAATGATACCCATATTTCCATCTTCTGTCTTTAACAAATGTTAATATTTTACCCTATTGGTTCCAGATTGTTCTCATTTGTGAGGAAATAAAATGTTACGGAGACTGTCAATGCCTACCCCTATCTTGCCTCTGGCATCTTGCTGTTTGTTAAGAAAATTAGTTCAGAAATATTGCTGTTTTCCCTGTCACAAGTGGCATGATGTAGACTTGAGGGATCCTATACTCCAGTGTCCTATGACAGTTGAGTCCTGAAGATCCTAGAAGGCAGGCAGGGTTCTGGGACTAGGGCAGCATTGCTCAGCCAAAAATGTTTCTTTTCCTTATTACTGATCAGCTTCTGTGCCATATCGGGAATGTTTGCATGAGTGTTGGGAAGCGGGTAACATTCCCATTTTGGTTTTTAGCCCCTGTTTACCCATCTTTATTCTAACTGCAGCTGGGTTGCTTCAAGCCCTCATTAACTTTGGATGAGAGCTGTAGCCACTCTGTAGGCCTACTCGCCTCACAGTTTACTCACCTCTTATCACATGCACCATGTATTTGGGTGTCAGGGCGTTATCGTGTCTTTCTTGAACTCCCTGGTGTACCCTTCTCCATGTGAGTTTTGGTAAGAAGATGTGAGACAGAAAGAGATTCTGGTGTCTGATATAATAATAATCATAATAATGACCCCAAACATTTATTAAAAGTTCATTCTCTGCCAAGAATTGTTCTATGAACTTGATATGAATTAATTCATTAAATTCTCATAGCATCTCTATGACATAGGTATTATAACTATCCCTATTTTAGGGATGAAGATGCTTGGACCCGAAGACTAAGCGACTTGCTCAAGTTTTTCCAACTAGTATGTAGTTTAGACTTGGTCCATCTGGCTCCAAAGCCCGCATTGCTTAAAACCATGCCTCCCTGCCTTTCACTGTAGCTCTTGATGATGATGCATGAAAGAGCAGGTCCATTTGGGGACCTCATATTTTTGCTAATCTTTAATGCATAGCGTACTCTGTCAAATTATTCAAAAGTTAGTATTTTTGCATCTTTTTTTTATTAATGTATGGTCAGTTTACAATGTATCAATTTCTGGTGTATAGCATAATGTTTCAATTACATACATGCATACATATATTCCTTTTCATTTTCATTATAGGTTACTATAAGATATTGAATATAGTACTCTGTGCTATACAGTATAAACTTGTTGTTTATGTATTTTATATATAGTAGTTAGTATCTGCAAATCTCAAACTCCCAGTTTATCCCTGCCCATTCCCTTCCCCCCCATGGTAACTATAAGTTTGTTTTCTATGTCTCTTTCTGTTTTGTAAATAAATTCATTTGTGTCTTTTTTTTTTTTTTAGATTCCACATACAAGTGATATCATACGGTATTTTTCTTTCTCTTTCGGGCTTGTTTCATTTAGTATGACGATCTCCAGGTCCATCCATGTTACTGCAAATGGCATTACTTTATTCTTTTTATGGCTAAGTAGTATGCCATTGTATAAATATACCACAATATCTGTCTGTCGATGGACATTTAGGCTGCTTCCATGTCTTGGCTACTGTAAATAGTGCTGCTGTGAACATTGGGGTGCATGTATCATTTCAATTTAGAGTTCCCTCCAGATATATGCCCATGAGTGGGATTGCTGGATCGTAAGGTAAGACTATTTTTAGTTTTTATAAATCTCCATACTGCTTTCCATAATTGCTGCCGTATTTTGCATCTTTTGAATGAGCTCTGTTTGGCAATTATTTTGAAATTGAAGTATCTGGGATCCTAACATATGTCTTCATAGAAACACTTTATAAAGCATAGTTAAATTTTCAGACAAATCCACAGTCTATTTAAGCTATGAAATAGCTAAATACATGCATTTGTAATAAAATAGGAGAAAAGAGCAATGCTGTCACAATATTAGTAAAAAGAGAAAACTAGAGTTATTATATTTTACTCTTAGATGATTGTGCTTAAGGGAAAGCAGGATGAGAAGTAGAATTTTTGGAGAAGATTTTAAATTTGTGAGTACTTTTAGGGGCTTTGGAAGTGAATATTTATTGTATCTAATTTTATTTAAAATTTAAAGGCTTTCTTTTTATTTGATATAGTTGTGCTGGTAGTAATGTTTTTATACTTCTGAAACTCCAAAACGACAAGAACTTGTTTGTGTATACAACAACGAGAAGATGATTTTGCTGAAGTAATTAGGCAAGAGTTAAAAAAGAAGGGGAAGAGGAGAGATAGAGAATATACATACATACACACACACACACACACACACACACACACACACACACACACACACACACACACACACACACACACTTGTTTTGTAAATAGAGATCATTTGAGTTTAAAAAATAGGGGTAGAGTAGGTGATGTATGTCTATCCCTTCCAGGCAGGAAAATGATTGTGAGGAAAAGACTGTCAGTGACATATCTCCTTCTGTCATTCAACAGTAGCATCATTGACTCAAACCAGCAGGTTGGATGGAAGATGGAGAAATTCTGTGCAACCAGCTAGACACTCATGTTCCCAAAGGGCATTTGTAATTTAACACATACTTTGTATTTTTCTGATATAAAGAAGTTCTTTTAGGTTAAAATGGATTAGGCATGCTTTTGAGGAAAATGACATTAGAACTCTTGTGTTCCTAAGACACAAAAGTGAATGCATTGTAATTTTTTTTTTTTTAAACCAGCAGTGTTTTCCCTTTTTGTCCTCTATTCTTCATGGCACTGCTAATGTATCTCTGCAGGGCCTCTTCTTTTCTGTCTAGTTATTCCCTCATTATGAGGGATGTAAGGAGCCTTGCAAGAATGGTTTCAAATAATCTGCTGTTGATTGTGGCTGAGACAAGCTTGCACAGTTATTTAAGCTCAGGCCTCTTCTGTTCCCCCTTTCCTATGTTTTGTTTCTTTGTGTCATGGCACAGTTAGTCTCTGGGGTAGGCATACATTTATTTTTTAGCTTACATAACAGAAAGCTTGTTTCCTTACTATCCATGGAGCTGGAGTTTAAGCTCAACCTTGGCTGTAGTGAGAAGGAAGTCCTGGATTTGACATTACTAAGGTACTTAGAAACATTGCTGTTTTCAAAACATGTCTCCAAGTCATTAATTAAACACTGAAGCAAGTAAGGTGAACTGAATCAGGGAGAACCCTTCCCTGCACGGCTTCCATTTTGGCCCATGTAAAATACACACAATTTAAATCTTCTTGAAGACTTCTAAGGGCTCCAATCTCCATAGTTAAGAGTCACAGTTAATAATATAATATTTTCCAGTTTGTGAAAGGAGGAATAATGCCCCCCAAAAACTGGATTATTTTCACTTTTACTGCCTAGCTAATGATCTCAGTCGGCATAATTGATTTAAGATACCTACTGATTTGAAATGTTTTTGGTATAAAGCTTTGTAAGCCCTGCTTATGTGATCCCCTTTGAAGTTAGTCCTGGAAACACTTTGTTCTTAGAAGATGTTGGAATAAGCTCCAAAACAGACATTTGTTGCTCAGAGGGTATAAATTCTGATTTGTCTGAAGTTCTTGGAGGAGTGATAAATACCATGGCATCTTATTTATTTCTCACTTTCTACTTAGAACTGTGCCTCTGAAATATTCCGATGAAATTATTTAATTGCATCATCCAGCTCGCATCAGTGTATGCAAAGCTTTTCCTCCTGATTTCTGAGTTTATAGCTCCCAAGTGAATGAAACTGGTGATTTCTTTCTGCTGAGTAGCAATTTGGAGAGGGTACTTTTGAAATTCTGTCAAAGTAGAATTTCAGAGAAGCTCCTTTGGATTTTTTTCCTGGTATATAGTGATCAGGAGGGAAAAACATGGTTGGTATCACCATCCCTTTGTCAGGTGAATATTAAAACACCCGAATTCCACCCTGATATTCCTGAAAGTTTGTTTACAACAACCTTAAAAAGCACTGTATATCCCCTTTTTCATTTTGAGGCAGAGTTGAACATGACCACATTTTTAGTAGCAATAGATGGAGAAATGCAATTTTTAGTCACCCAAAAGAAAGTTTATTTTTAAAAAATCTCTTCAATAATAATTATTTAATTATATCTTACTATTTTCCACTGAATGCCCATTAGTGCTCACCAGAGGAGCCACTTAGAGAGTAAGCTGTGCTGTACAGGGAACCTTCGTCATACAGTTAAAGTGATTCTGATGGATTGCATGTGTCTTGCTTGTGTAAGGTATATCCTAAGGCAGGTAAAATAGGAGGTATTTTGGTGAGTGGCTCAGTGGGGCTAGTCGGGTTAGTAGCATCACAATAATTTCTTCAAGGACAAGTGAAAACAACACATGAGTCAAGTATAAATTAGCAGAGAGGGAAATGTGCAGGAAAGGGCTGTAACACTCAGATTCAAGTTCCCTAACCATCTGGCCTAGAGATACCCAGGAGCTCCAACATCTCTGAAATTGCTGTTTGAACTATAAAATGCAGACAATGATCATTTCCTGTGAAAATTAAATGAGATACTCTATTAAACTGCGTTTCTATGAATGTACATTTGTAGCACGCCTCATCACTTGGTGACTTCTGAACTTTAGTCAAACTGACACCAGTTTCTTTGAGATTTCATTTTTTTAAAAAGACTTTTAAATGAATAATTATAGGTTTCTTGAATTGAAGCCTGAAATACGGGTCCATGTTTGTAAGGATCACACACAGCAATCATGTTGACCTTTATCTCACTACTTTCTCTTTAGATGGAAGTATGTATTGAGGACAACTAGACGTGGAGAGGCCAGGCTGAAGCTTGACTGTGCCTTTCATTAGCCGTGTGCCATGGTGCTAATTCCTAGACTTCTCTGAGGGTTTTTTTCCCCTTCTAGATAGTGTAATAATAACCATCTCACAGAGGTATTTTGTGAATTGGATAAGACTCCAGTGCACCTGGTGTACAGTGCTTGACAGACAGAAATAGGAATAACTCGTACATATTGGACTTACTATATATATATCAGGAATGCTCCTAAACGTCTTAAAGATACTAACTCACTAGATACTCACAGTATCCCTATGGGTCAATAATACCGTATTCCCATTTTATAGATGAGAAAACAGAGCCACAGAAGGTTAAGTAGCTTGCTTAGCATCAGACATCTACTAAGTGCTGGAACCAAGTTTTAAATTTGGGGCAGACTGATACCAAAGTCTGTGTGCTTAACCATAACACAGATCTATCTCTAAATAGGAAAGGTATTTCCTATTAAGGAGAACAAGGCTTTGATTTGGATTTATGGAACATATACGTCTTTCTCATATGCAGGATACCTTGAATTCTGCAGAAACTTCTTGCAGAAACTTTTTTTCCCTAAAATATTAGCTTACGAATGGCATACTTTTTGTGTAGTAATAAGATGGAATACATTACAGTGTACAGATTTTCAAATACATACACAAACTGAGAGAAGCAAAATGTATTTGATCAGGTTAATTACCCATGCTATGCTTGTATTAGCATACTCTTAATTATCCATTTCATTGGAAATGTCTTAAGTATGATATAATTTAATGATTGGAAATAAAAGTTGCTTTAGTAAGTGCTTTTGTACATTTGCAGAAGCAAATTGGTATTAGAAGATCTTATTAATTGTGTGACTTTAGGCAAGTCTCATAAATTCTTTGAGTCTTACTAGTCTTCAAACCTGGAAACTAGGAAATACAATCCCTCTTGTGTCTACAGTGAGAATCAAATGAGAACATTGATGAAAATGGCTTTGGCAAACTTGCAAGTGCTATCTAAATGCAAGGATCATTTTTAGTGTTAAGAGAGTTCCAGGATTTCGTGTGATTGCTCATTAAAGTGCCGAGAGACCTGGGATGTGAAATCCACATTTCTCAATCCCAGACCTTGGCTCAGTCATTTGAGATATCACCCCATTGGGAATGCACAGAGGTTAGACCACATTGCTTAACTGATTCCTATGGGAGGTGTTGTCTCATCCAGAGACATGGTTTCTATGAATCCGACAAGGGCTGGCCTAGTTGACTTCCATAGTCCCAACACTGAGAATTTAGAATTCTGAAATTAAAACAGGAGGAGCTCTTCTGCAACTTAACTGAGCCTGTAAATTAAAACTTCAAGATTGTTTAGTACTAGCATTTTATAGTGGAGCGTTTGCAAAGAAAACCAAACACAATCACCCAAGTGTTTTGAATAGGCTCCAGTTTTTCACAGGAAATGGAGAACTCTTTTTCATTTTTACCGTAGGAATTGGTATTGTTTATTTCCTCATCCATATGTTTTGTGTCTGGAAAGCCCAGCGGGTCATTCTGACCCCTTCCCCTTAGACCTTTGAAGTTCATTCACATCTGTCTCTTCTCTTTGCAGTTCCTACAGGCTTCCAGGATCACTTCCTCTTACTCAGTGTTTTTCCTCACATCCTCCCGGTCCCCATCTCATAGTCCTCCCACTTCGTCCTCATTTTATGAGTTTTAATTATACACATCCAAAAGCATTGAGAGTTAAGGTCAGCAACTCTAATTCTACCATCTTTTCTTCCAGCACCGAACACGCTTTACCTGGGGCAGTTAAGATGGAAGGAGCGGAGAGAGGAAAGGATGAGCCGGATATCAGAGACCTACCATTTTGATAGAATAAACAGCTTTCTCTTTCAGATTAAGGGCAGGCTGTCTGCCCTTGGCTTCTTTGGAAGAATCCTCTCTTGACGTGCCTCACCTGGAGCTTTTTTCCCAAAGCAATTCCAGCTTCCCCTTTCTCCACTGATTTCTGGCTGTCCTCTGGCCATCCTGCCACCCTCTCTCTTCTCTTCTCTTTGAGGTGTCAGTGCTGACTGCATGGCTCTCCTTGTGCCTTTCCAAATTCTTTGCACTTCTGCTGCCAGTTTTAGAATGATTTGTGATCTCTGCATCCAAAAATACTAGTTCTAGAAAAAGATCTACCTGGCATCCTAGCCTCATTTTGCTGAGGCGTTCACTGTCCTAAGCCAGAGAATGGGCAGGAGAAAAGTGGAGGTTCTTGCAGGCCCTTGCCCTGGTTCCCTCTTGGGTTGTCACGTTTGCTGAGGTTTCCAAGCCTGCCGTGAAAGTCCTGATCGAAAGCATACATGCTCCCTTTGGGTTATTCAGTTCCTTTCACATCACAATAAAGTAAATGTGTGCTATTATTTATTTTTACAGTGCTCTTGTTTTCAGCTAAAAATTGCATTAATGATGTTTGAGGAATTAAGGCCTCATCATTTGGCCTCATCAAATCATTTTGCTTCGTTGGTTTCCTTCACTTTCCGTTGGATAATATCATGTTAGCTTCTGGTGTTGTTAGAAAAGTTGTTTTCTGTTGTCAGGTTCAAGTCTGTCTCTCTTCCCCTTGGCTATGTCATTCCTAATTAAGTCCTCTTCCCCCTTACCAAGACCACCTAGAATAATTTCTCCCTCTCCAGCGTTTACAACCTTCAACATCTCACACATCATAAATGAAAAACGGCTGGGCATTTGAACTTTGTAAGCACAAACCATTAATGGAGAGTCAATACAGCATATGGCTGTGATGAATGAAACTGTGTTTTTGACATGACCGTTTGTTCTGATAAATTTAAGTGATTCTTGGCCCACCAGTGCTACAACCTGAACTGTCGGAAGTTCCCTAAGTGACACCGTCACATGTTGTTTTGTGTCACATTCTCTGTAGGACTTTGGGAGTATCCATGACAGTAATGAGGCATGGAATCTTGTATTCAAATTCATAAATTTCTCCTCTGCTCACTTTTTAACAAATGGAAAAGGTGCTTTTACTGATTATATTTAAATTAAATGGTGGGATTTGAAATTTCTCATTTAAGCAAAGACCTTGGTAAATACATTTCACAGAACGTCATCGTTTATTCACATGTAGCGGGAAGGGTGTATAAATTTACTTAAATGAAGAAAATTAATAAAAATGAGTTGGTAGAACTAGAGAAGATATGACAGGTAGAGAATGATGAAACAGTATGTTTACATCAAATGCCAATGCATTTGTCTAAGTACCTTGGTATGGCCTTACCATTAGTTCTGCTGGTAAACATTCCAAATTTCCTAGGTTTTAGAAATACTGCTTAGTCCTAGGGTAAGTAATAATGCTTTATAAATGCTTACTGCATGCCTGGTACCATACTAAATACCTATATGTGTTATTTCATTTTATTCTCTGGACAACTCAGTGCGGTAGATATTACTATTTTCATCCTCATTTACATATTTGGGGCTCTGGTTAGAGAAGTTAGGTAACTTGCTTAAATTACACAGTAGATAAAACCAGAATTTGAGTACATTTCTTTCAGACTACAGACCCTGCCCTCAAGCACATTGCTCACCCAGAGGAAAACTCACCTTTGAAGAAGCTGAGAGCCTTCCACAGTGGGTGCCATGTTAATCTGTGGGAGATAGGTTGCTCTTCCTTGTTTCCTTACTTGTCAGAGCTATCAACCTGGCTCTTTTAGAAGGGATGAAGTGTTCTTTATAAGCCTATCTTAAATACATCTCTTTTTCTTGAAGAAACTGAAGAGAATTTATCACTCCCCCTTTTTAATTATAGAGCTTAGATGATTACTTTATATCCAGATCTCCCCCTTTGCTAACGTGGAGGTAAAAGACAGGCAGAAATCTCCAGTTTGGGATAGCAGTTAGTATGACATAGCTGAGAATAACAAACATGATGACATAAATGTAGAGTGCTAAAACAGCAGTGCTGTTTCAACATTCTGTTTATTTCAACACTTGGGGCTTAAGGAAAGCCAAGTTTTGGTTGAACACTCTACTTATGTTGTTAGCGGAGTAGCTGCAGTCTATAATGTAATAATTCTAAAGAGCCAGATTTTCTATAAAATTTGGAAAATCGTGTTTGAGTCTCACAGAGTTCTATGGGATTAACAGGATAGAGTCTGGTGGCACTGGAGGAGAACAATGGAATCTTTAAGTGGGAAAGAAACAGAGAATTATTGAGGCCAAACTGACTAATGACTTTGAATTAATTCAATTCAGGACATGTTGTCCATTTGATTGATTTTAGCAAAAAGATGCACATTAGAAGAGGTTTTCTGATTAATTGCCTAATGTCATTTCATTCTATCCTCAGTAAATACCTACTGAGATTATTTACACACTTACAAAGAAGAGAGTATTTACTTGCAAAAATTCTGGTAGTTTACACATTTTCTGAACAGGCTCAGTAAATGATTTGTAAACCCATGGGAGAGTCGATCAGTGCTTCATCACATTATCTACCATATGTAAAAAACACTGCATTACTTTGCCTTCTGTTAATGTACCATACAATCCTTTTCCAATGTAGAAACAGTTGAAATCTATTTTGTTTCTTGAAAAATACTACTAAAAGGGGCATGAGTACACCCACGAACCATAGGCTGAAAGTGCTGAAGAAAATCTCTTGCTAGTAAATGTCATGTCAAAAGCTTTGGGTCCTTAAAATCAATCACATGATGATTAGACCATCTTTGGAAAGGTGTAATTAAGGTGGAGAGATGTTCAGCGGGTGCCCTCTGTAACACTGATCTCGCCTGCACATGCTATCAGGTTAAAGTTTTTTGTGTTGATCCCTTTTGAAAATTTCATTAATAAATTTGGAAGGTTTAAGGTTTTGAAATCAAAAGTACCTGATTTAAATTGCAGCTTTGTCACAAGTCATATGTCTTTAAGCAAATTGCTTAACTTATTTATTCACTCATATGTTTTTATTTTTCTTATCTGTGTAATGGATTAAATAGCAGAATTTCCCTTGCAGGATCATTGTAGAGGTTAACAAGCTAATGCACACAAGTTGCTTATGTAGGAACCGGTACTTTTAAAAAAAAAAAGATTGCACATCTTCTTTTATTAGCATTGATAAATTCTGTTGGAGGTTTAATTTTTACTATATAAATATTGGCCTAAGAGATGTTGTACTTTCAGCTGTTTACAGAGAATTAGACCATTCTTTGTGTTCTTTAATTTTGACCTCAAGCTCTATGAAGGAAGACAATGCCAAACTTATGAAATCTGAACTGCATTGGGTGTGGTATAATGTCTCATCCAAAAGCTTCTCAGGTTTTGATAGGGTGCCGAAGTGAACGGATGTCCAAAGAGGAGAAAGGCTAGGAATAGATAAAAGCGCGTCCAGCCTCTCAGGAGTCTCTCCAGGCTGGCTCCTATGTGCTGTGCTTTGCTGTGGGACTTCTCAATTCCCCTCTCTCTGCTTCAGTTCCCAACTAGCCTGGGTTTTTCTTTCACTCCTGGAGGCCTAACACCCGGCTCACTCTCAGAACCTCTCTGGGACCACATGCCCTTCAGCTTTACAAACTTGCAGCTGGATTAAGAGGTTTTTTACCCCTGGACCACTGCAACCTTGAGTGCCTTGCCTTGCCAGGAAAAGGGGAGGTCAGAAATGACCAAAGCATTCACAGTATCTCTGGAGCAATCTCCTCCTTAAAGGATACATTTCTTAATAAAGATGTGGAAAATGAATCTATCAAAGTAGGAAGCTTAAATAACTCAGCCCCCACATGTTATTTTTAGATACTTAACATAAATGCTCAAATTCAGGGTGGGCCCTTCTTTCAGAGTTGGAAAAACCCTCCCATGTGGGTGGTCTTGAGGATGGGAAATTGTCAGTCCTTATATCTATCAGAAGTTCTCTTTTGTTTCCTCACTCTCATCTGCTTGGAACTGCTCCCTGCATTCTTCTCTTTGACGTTTCAGTAAGTAGCCAGGCCAAAAGGCCATCAGAGATGGGGATATGGGTTTACTACTGTCCACTGTTTAAAAAAATAAAAAGATAAATCTCCCTTTAAGAACTTTTTATTACCTGTCTATCAAAATGGCCATGAATATCATTCTCTGACAGCTCATGTGGAACCATAATCCAACACAAATTATTTTAATTCATATTTGGTCCATAGGGTACATGTGATATTTTTCACTGTGCCTTTCAAATGCACAGGACTTGTTTTCACATTGAATAGGTGTAGTCAAGTGCAACAAAGTTTAGTGGTGCAGGGAAGGTAACAGAATTGCTGTCTAAATTCAGTTACTCTCCCCCATTTCCATCCTTCTGGGCGGTTTCATCATGAGTGTAATGAGCTAACCAGTTGCTTGATTGACTGGCAGGAAAGTTCCCAGCCATCAAGACTAGTAGCTCTACAATCCTTTGTCAAAAATCAGCAGAGCCCTGTGGACACTCCAGATATCTCTGGAACTGAACAAACTCATATACAAAGAGAAATGGGAAAAATGTAGAAAATGATAAAAGTAATATAATAGAATTAAAAATTTTCCTTAAAGAGTGAGGATAATTTGGAACTTAAGTCCACATTTTAAAATTGATCTGCATGGAGGGTGATCATATGTCTCTGTCTATACTTATGGTCCTGGCAAAATTGTTAGTGATGCTTTTTATGATTCTTAAAATTACCTGGGCTTGGACAGTAATTTTTTGGTAAGTCTAATAATGAGGTACATGAGGATTTGGAGCCTGAGCACTGCCTATGAAATCTTAACCTCAATATTGGAGTATATATACAAGATGTAAACCTGGCAGCAAGTGTGCCTTGCAGAATCAATAATGTTCTTATAGTTCTGTGGTAATAAATGTTCTTTCTCAGGTGTTGGACATCTGAGTATTTAATTATGTCCTATGTGCAAAGCTTGAATTAATCACAGGCTGAAGTGCTTTTTATTTATACCCATTCTCATTTTAAACAGCGTAGAGGTGTCTTATGAAAATAAGCCTAACAAGAAAAGAAATTAAGTGAGAAAAACTGGTGAAAGGAAGAAATACAGTTAGTAAAAGTAAGATAAAGCCTCAAACATAGTTATTTCTCCAAATATATGGGAGTGAGTTGCTCAGGTGGTGGCAAAGATGATGAAAAGATTAAGAAATTTGGAGGCTAAGTACTTTAAGCGACTCACTCCCATGGCCACATTTCAGAAGAATTTATCTTTTGAAATTGTAGCTGCTATCTCATGCTTTGAAAAAGCCCTCCTCTTTGTTTAGGAATCTTTCTTTTTGGACTCCTCAAACCTTCTAACCTTTAAGTTCCCTGAGGCCTTCAGCACTTTGAATGCTCTGTTGGATCCAGGTCTATTAGCATTTTAGAAGCTGTTTCTTCCTCAAATATATCTAAGTATCTCCCTGTCTTACCAACACCCCATTCTCTAATTCTCTCACCAACACTCTCTTTCCCCCTTGCCTTTCTGCTGCACTCTCCTCACAGTATCCTAACTCTGGATCCATTTAAGCATCTGCATTTTACTTCTACACCCAGACTTCTGGGAACTGCGAGAGACAAATCTCATCCCGTTACGGTGGATGCTGGATCCATTGATGCTGTCAGCCAGGCACAGTCTCCAGTCTGGTTGTGATGATCCTTCAGTCTGTCACCAGCCAACTCTCACTTAGGTTGTTTCTGGCAGCTGTTCTGGAGTTTTCTCCTGCCATGCATCTGTGGCACCTGTAAGCAACTTGAATTCAGCATCTGGTCCTGTCTGGCACATTGTAGACACTGAATAAATGTTCATTGGATGAATGCAATTTTCATGCTAGTCTCCTTTTCCTTATCTCCCTTCCTCCCCATTCACTGGCAACTGATAACCTTGCTTTTTTTTTTTTCATGGAGAATGTAGAAGCCATCTTAAAGACATACCTCTCAACCTTCTGTAACTTGCCTCTCCTTCATCACTAACTCAGTGAAAGAGGTATTCATTCATTTGTTCAGGACCAGTCTTTTCAACTGTGTTATCAACCTCTTTGCTGACAATCCTCTCCAACTCCCCCCAACACACACTCATTCTGTGAACTCTACTTTATAAAGGGTCCCTTCTCTCTTCTAGATCTTCAGTTATTTCATTTCTAATGGTCTTCACTCTCAGTATGTAAGCTTCTCCAAAGCTTTCATAGTTTCAACCTAAACTCCCTCTGTTGTCTTTCAAAATTACTCTTGCCAATATCCCAAATTTGTTAAATTCAGTGGGAAATTTTCCATATAGTTGCCTCCATCTTGTCTGTTGATTATTCTCACCTTCTTAATGCTCTCCTGCTTTTGGTTGTATGACACTTGGCTCCTGTGTCTTGCTGCTGCTTCTCAGATGTCTTTATGGAAACCTCCCCCACTTATTCACTGTTCTAATGGATGTGTTTCCCAGTGTTAAATTCTCTTTCCTCTCTCTCCTCACACCATACTCTCTCATTTAGTGACCTCAGCCACACTCACAGCTTTGATCATGGATATTATGATCATCTAAGCCTGCATCTCCAACTGAGATTCTTTATTGGAGCCCCTGATTACTACAAATTATACATTTTGGAGGATCTATGGATACCTCCCAATCAAATATGCCTTAAGCTAAGTTATTACTCTTCAAATCCTTCTCATTCATTATTTGTGATTGATGCCACTGTCCATCTGTTCATGAAGCCTGGGAACATGCAAGTCCCTCTTTTCCCTCTCCTCATTGCATCTCGGCCATCTCCAGATCCTGCTGATTCTGCTACTTCAATATCTGCCAGTTTCATGCTTATCCTTCCATTTCTTTTGTTGATGTCTTAGTTCAGGCTCTCATCATTCCCCTGCAGCTGGTTCCTAACTGGTCTCACTGGCATTTAATTCTTCTATCATATGATTGGCAGAATGATTTTTCTAAAAGGAAAATCTGAACAGGTTACTCCCTTGCTTAAAATCCTTGTAAGCCTCCTACACCTTTCAGGATGAAGTTCAAAATTCTTAATAGGATATGTAAGGCCCATGTTGGTGTGACCACTACCCACTTTGTAGCATCATCACTCAACCCTAGCAATGTCGTGCACTTCTTGTTTCTGTTACGATGCCCCACGCTGTTTACTTTGTGATTTGTTAAAAGCTGTCCCTCTGTTCAGCCTCCTCTGTGGCTCAGATCACTCTTTCCAGAAAGCCTTTCCTAAACTTTCCCCAGCATGATAGGCTCCAAAGCACCTCGCGCACATGTCTTCAGGTTCTGTTTATTTCTCTGTCCACTACAAAAGTGTGGCACCTCAATTAGGAATTATTTCTCTCTTATTTGTTATTATCTCTATGCCACCCCTACTGCCTGTCCCCACTTACTGGTGTTTTTACAAATAGCATTTTCTACACTGTAAATAGATTCCAGAGACCAGCTTAAATCATATATATACATATATATACATATACATATATATATATATATATATATATATATATATATATATATATATATATATATAAAAAAATAAAAACAAACCCAAAACCATGCCACAATTTAAAAAATTGAAGTATAGTCTGTTTACAATGTTGTGTTAATTTCCGGTATACAGCATCATGAATCAGTTAGTTTTATATATATATATTTATTATATATATATTTATTATATATATATTATAATGTATAATTACTTTTCAAATTTATTATTATAGGCTATTACAAGGTATTGAATATAGTTCCCTGTGCTATATACAGTAGGACCTTGTTGTTTATGTATTTTGTATGTATAGTAGTTAGTATCTGCAAATTCCGAATTCTGAGTTTATCCCTCCACCTGTCCCGTTCTCCCCTGGTTACTGTAAGTTTGTTTTATATGTCTGTGAGTCTTTTTTTTTTTTTTTAAATAAGTTCATTTGTGTCATTTTTAAAGATTCCACATATAAGTGATATCATACAGTATTTTTCTTTCTCTTTCTGGCTTACTTCACTTAGTATGACAATCTCCGGGACCATCCATGTTGCTGCAAATAGCATTATTTTATTATTTTTGTGGTTGAATAGTGTTCCATTTGTATAAGTATACCACAACTTATTTATGTAGTTATCTGTTGATGGATATTTAGGTTATTTCCACGTCTTGGCTATTGTAAATAGTGCTGCTTTGAACATTGGGGTGCATGTATTTTTTTGAATTAGAGTTCCCTCTGGATATATGCCCAGGAGTGGGATTGCTGGATCATATGGTAAGTCTATTTTAGTTTTTTAAGGAATCTCCATGCTGTTTTCCATAATGGCTGCACCATGGCACAATTTTAAGGCAATAGCTTGTCACTGCAAGGCCCAGAGGGTAGAAGGGTAGCTTTTGCCACCAGCGCACTGTTAGAATACTTGTATGATCCATGACCTCTTGATGTAACTGTTCGTAGCAGCAGATAAACTGAAGTTTGAGAACACTAAAAGTATTTAAATTAAAGTTTTAATTATGCATTATATATATAAAGATAAAATATAGCACCATATATAGAGAGATATAATGTCCTACTTAACTGCAAGTTTTCATTATTTTGGAAATTGTTCTCTGTGAAAGCTTAGACTTGACTTTCTACACTGTTACTGTACAAACTCCAGCAGTATCACAATTTACTGTATCATTCAATTCTATTTCATTTCTCACTTCCTAAATGCATTTTGGTTTGTGTCAGGTGGTAATTCCATTTCCCCATCACTTCAGTATTTACAGGGCCTATGTATCATGAGAGGATGTGACCCAGGCAGATTGAAATTTTATTTCTAGTGTCTGCAATAGGGCATCTCCACCACGTTTAACTTTGGACTTATGAACTTCCTATCTGAGACTCTGTGGCACCTGATTTGCATCAACTGTATACAATCTCCTGCTCTTTGGAAGTCCAGAATTGTATAATCTTGGGGGAAGGAAATTTAGCCATATGTTAATTTTTCATTGTGCATTGTACCTATAGTGCTTACTTTGCTCCAGCTTTCTCTTCCTTTTCGTCTTTGCTTAGAATTGTGTTTCCTGTTTATATAAACTGGGGTGATCCAGAGGCCTCCGCAGGCAATAAATCCTGCAGGATAAAGGCAGACCAAGATAGGAAAATGTTTTTTCCCCAGCTCAGTGAACAAGGCAGCTCTGGAGCCTGCAGTACAGTTTTTATTTTTTATTTTTTTCAATTCCCAGTGTGGGTTGTTCACAAGGATGGACCATGAGCTGCAGATAATTTCTCTTTATTCCACATCTCACTCAGAAAAAGCTCTAGGAAACAGATTGGTGATTGTGTACAGGAATAGAATCACATATGATCTGATGACTGCAGTTTAATTATGAATAGAATCAAGGGGAAAATTATTTCTGAAATCTCTTCTTGCTCCATGTATTTGAATTCTTCAAGGTATAATACAAGGATCTGTTTATTTTTGATCTACAAAATGAGCTGCATGTAGAGAGGTGATTTTCTCTGCTTTTTGGATTATCTGCTTGCTTTATTAGAGTGGTCCAAGTAACAATATTATTATACTGGGCTTTCCAGTCAAAATTCCCATTTTATAGTTGAGAAAACTGAGGCTGAGAGAGATGATAGATCTTCTCTTAATATACAGGCTTTCCTCTTTCCCACTCATGTCTAACTTTTTTTAACATACATTCTTATTCTTTGCCTTTCCCCTGCCCCCAGAACACTTCCATGTTACCAATCCTGGTTTTGTTCAGAGTTCATTGATATAGTAGGCTGACGTAAAGCTGGGATTTCTGGAGTGTCCTCAAGTAGTGATCAAGCAATTAAGACTTGATCACTTTTTCTACAGTCATTTCAGAAGAGAGTGAACAGAGCAGACATGTGCTCCTCAAGTTCTCTCGAGTGTAGAAGGACACATTTATAAGAAATCACATCTCAGATCCTTGATACCATCCATGATGCTCCATGGAGGATGTCTAAGATCAAAATTCTGGAGAAAAACTCAGGAACTTCCAAGAAGAATTTGATTATTTTTAGCAAGTAAAATGGTGAGAGGAGATAGGAAGATGTGGAGAAGAAAAGGCAAGAGTGTTCAGAGAAGGGTTAAAAGAGAGACAACTCCCTCAAGTGACTAAATGGCTGAGGCCTGAGCAGTAAATCTCTCAACGGTTTTTCAAAGTCTGAGAAATCTGTATTTAGAGGTCAGCTGACACACCTGCTTGAATTTCACCTTTGGCTTACTTATGTTCTGTAGAATTTAGCTTGAGTTTTAAAGGGCGATGAATGATAAGTGAAGCTGACCCTGATCCCTGTTGAATTTTTCAAATTAAATGAATTGTATTCTGCACAGATAATGTGTGTGGGTAAAACATCAGCCATCAGTATGTTTGAAGAAGAATAAACAATGGGCTGAACTCTTAACCTTTCCATTAACTTTTTATTTTTTATTTTAAACTAGTTATAGACTGACAAGAAGTTGCAGAAAATAATACAGAGAGGTCTCATGTGTCCTTCACTCAGCTACCCACCCCACCCCCATGGTAACATGTTACATAATTCTTTAGTCCATTATCAAAACCAGAAAATGGATATTGGTGTAAGACAGTTAAGTAGACTACAAATCTTATTCAAAATTTCACCAGTTTTTAACAAGTATTCACTTTGTACGTATATATTTCTAAGAAATGTTATCCTGTGTATAGATTTCTGTAACCACCGCCACACCCAAGATACAGAACTGTTCTATCACTAAAATGGAACTCCTTCATACTACTCCACTGCAGTTACCTTCCATTAACTTATTTTTTTTTTGCTTTGCTTTCTTATTTATTTGTTTATTTATTTATTTAAAATGTAGTTGGTTTTCAATGTAGTGTTAATTTCTGGTATACAGCATAGTGATTCAGTTATACATTATATATATTTATTCTTTTTCATAAAAGGCTATTACAAGATATTGAATATAGTTTCCTGTGCTGTACAGTAGGACCTTGTTATTTATCTATTTATATAACCAAATGTGTCATGCAGCCCTTTTTCTTTATTGTTCTTCACGAGATGGGATACATCTTCCTCTAGGGAAGATGGTAAGAATTCTTTTGTCTTTAAAGAGTGTTGTCAGAAATTCAGATGAAACTTTCCATAAAGTTATATGTGATATATATGATATGATATGGTTATATAACTAATATTTTCTTAAACAATATAAGAGACTCTTTGACAGGTATAAAGCCCCACTGTTTACAGATGTGAGTGACAAGTTTGTAATGGAGTGAAAATATGCTGTGTTAAATTTAGTGAAAGCTGCTCTGTCTGGTCCTGTTGAAAGGGGATTTTGACCAAATCATGCAATCCTTTTCCTGTTTGTAGAAACTGAATTGATGTTCTAACATTCCATGCTTCTTATTACGTATCTTGGATAGGCTAAAGAGTGTCTAAAAGGTACATTCTACTTTCTAGACAGAAGGAAAAGAAATTTTGGGAAGCTCTTTACCTGAAGGTTAAAAAGTTAAAAATCAAATGGTCTTCAGGGCCGGGATTTAATAACCACCTTTGTGTTGAGTTGGCATGAGGAATGCTTCTATAAACTCCTAAAATGTAAGAACAAGTGACTCTATCCTGATAATTAATTAGATTAACTTCTAGTTGGTGGGATCTGGGTTTATCTGAGACCACACATTCTCATTATGCTTTTTGTAATCAGCACCTGGGGAAAGCTGCTACATGGTAGACCAGGAGAACGCCCAGGCCTTGTTTCTACTCTGCTTGCTGCTGTGGGTACCTCCCTCCACTGTGGCACACTGCATGTCAGAGAGATGCTTACTGTGGCTCTGCCTAATGTATTCTGAGGGAAAGTGTTGCGTAAGGCAGAACTGGCCCCACTAAGGATATCTTCCTCAGAGCTGTTACTTAGGAATAGTGACAAAGCTTGAATTTCTTCTTAGAAGCCCCTGAAGCCTGGAGGTTATCAATTGCTGATCTTGGAGATGTGACTCTCAGACTTCATGGATGACTATAGCTGAGGTGCTTATTAAAATTATCTCAAACTAAATATTCCTGTTTAGTGAAGCCTGCAATGGTACCTACTCCATTCTCACTGAGCCCCTTAAGTTGTTTCTGATGTGGATGTTCTTTCCCATAAGGCTGCATTTGGAGACACTGCCCCAAGATTGCATCCTCATTTTGATGTTAATAGAAACTGAACCCCGAGCAGTGATTAAATACCATCTAACACAGTATCTGGAACTTGTCTCCTGACTTTCAAATGAACACTTAATATTGAAATGACAACCAAAAACCTTACTTTTTTAAAAAGAAAAAAAAATGCATGATTATGAGAATAGGAAAATTTTCTCTTAAACCAAAAAAAAAAAAAAAAAAACAAACAAAAAAAAAACCAAAAATCAGTGGCTGGAAATTGTGAAACCTTGGACCAGCACGTCCAGACATAAAACAGAAAAAGCAGCCCATATGGAAAGAACGCAAAAGGAACATGGCACTGGGAGCCACATGATTCCAATGAGGACAGGGTCTCAGAATACAAATGATAAACTGTTTACACAGTTTCCCAGGAGCTCAAAACACTTGGTAGACTATTTTTTTTTCTTTATTGTGAATAAGTCTTATGCTGAACTCATTATTATTGATTCTGTCTTGCCACCATGGAGACTACAACACAAAGAGAAGTGGCTGGTTTGTGGTAATGAAAGATGATCGTGTGGAGAGCTAAGTGGTTGGGTAACTGCCCCGACCTCTCTTCAGATGGACACCAGCCATAATTAGATGAGCCCACTGCTGCTTCATGGCTCCACTTGACATTAGAGACTATCTTTTCAATATACTCTGAGACTATACCTTGTGAATATAGGCTTAAGAAAATTTAGACATATTGTTTTTCTGGTTTTTTTTTTTTTTTTAACTTATGGTTACCAGAGTGGGAAGGGATAAATTGGGAGTTTGAGATTTGCAGATACTAACTACTATATATAAAATAGACATATTGTTTTAAGGTATTGTTTTAGGCATTGTTTTAAGGAGAGCTGTGGAACTGAATATTCAAGCAGATTGGCTATACCTTAGAATTTCAGTGCTCAGGGCTGGGAGTAATGAAAGTATGTTAATTCACATACTAACTGCCCAACACTGCTAGTGTGTGAAGTACAGGATGATGTATAAAGTAATTACCTATAGGACCACAAGAAATAATCTTGGAAACCTTAGTCTCATTTCACAACTTATTTCCTTATTTTGTGGATTCTCATTTTGTGGATTAAATTGAGCCCTATAAAGGAAAGCTTTACCTTCCTCTTTTGGTTTTCAGTAGTTGGGACAAAGAAAATGACTGTATAGGACTAAAGCAATGATTATGTTGGAGTACTTGAAAATAACTTTTTACTAAGTTACATGTTTTCCCAATGTGGGTTATTAATTTCTTGGATTTGTTTATTTTTCTATAACTGATCTTGTAAGAAATTCTCACTGCAGTGTATGTATTTATTTATCCACTATTTATTGAGCACCTATAATATTCTACGACTGTGTTGGAGATTGAGGGAAACAATGGTGATACTGCTCAAAATGAATACCCCGTTTTCATTTATTAACTAGAAGTATTACATAGTATATTAACTTTTCTATTTATATCCAATTAATTATTGCTTTACCTTTTAACTACTAGATAGTCCCATTAGATGGATTGGCTTAACTACTATGAAGATTTAAAGCCAAGTGGTGATTGCTTTGTGAACTAAAAACGTGAGCAATATTTGTCCAAATTTTTTCTGGGTCGAGGAATGGATTTTTTCTTTTTCTTTAGCAATAAATATCTTTCTTTAGCCATGTGTTTTATAGTCCTCATCTTTAATATTAGACTCAATTATATCACTCAGTACAGCTTCCCTGCATAATTTTATTGCTATCTTATAAGCTGTAAGATTTTATTTTGCTAGGAGAGGGGATAAAAGTAAGAATGATTGATGACTTTTATTTGTCTTAAGCATTGAAGTAATTTAATGCCATATTTGCTTCTGTCTTCAGCTTTAACTTTTCATTCTAGCATCCATGGGGGAAATTTGTGCAGCAATAATTCCAGATTATGTTATAAAATTTTAAAATATATATAGAGTATTTGCTTTGTCAGAACAACTTTCTTCACTCCACCAAGTTGTTTAGAATAATTCAGTTTAGAAATGGAGAAACTCAGGCATAGAGAGGTATTAAGTGACATTCTCAAGCTAGTATATTCAATTTGTGACCCAGATGTGACCAGAATAGGTGGTGATTTTTTCACCAAGTCACATAACTCTCTGATAACGTGAAAGAAAGAATGTTCACAGTGCTGAAATGTTCTCTCAATTATATAGTACATGAGATGTGTAGAGTCTTTGCAAATCATACCACATGGAGACTCTACTTCCAACAGATTATGGATATTTGTATACATCTGTAATTAGTCATAAAGTATTACTTGTGTGGTTACATTGGAAAGAATGAAGCACATTTTTTAGTGCTGTCCTGAATGTCTGCAGATTTATTGCCTGGAACATATTTACTTGTTCAATGCAACATCTGCTAAACCTGTTGGTGTCTTATTAAAATAGCAGATCTAAGTATAAAGTAGTATCATTGAATATAGTCCTTGGGCTGATCAGGCAAGTTTAATTGGGTAAAGGCTATTTTTGAAACATGTGACACTCACTGCCTTTATAGGTTAGATTCTGCTCAATTCAATAACAGAATTGTTCTGATTACGGCCATTGAATATTTGGGGAGGAATGCTACCTGACTTTCACCCCACATACATGGATTAATAATGATATCGATAACTGTACTATTGGTTTCAAGGGACTAACAGATACCTCATAAACTGAGTGAATATGTAATCCTTTTCTCTGTTGCAAGCGGCTGGAACTCTTGAAAGTTTTCTTCATAAGCCCATTTGCACTTTTTTCTCAATCCTGTCACTCTTTCAGGGTTAAGTTCAAGCCTAACCTTCACTAAATAAATATCCTTGATTTTCCCAGTCCATTTATTTCTCTCATTTCTGGTCTCCTAAAGCATTTATAGTCAATATCTCATTATTTTTATACTTGCATGTATACTGCCATTATATGTAATGCTTATAAAGTCATGATTTTCATGGACAGTTCCAGATAGATGTCACAGGCAAATGTACACAGTCTATAAGAGTCCTTTATTTGGAGGGAGCATATACTCACAAACTCCTTCATGTTCTCTGTTTTCTTGCATCCAGAGCCTTCATATGCCACAGTTGCTCCAATTTCTTTTCTCAGTGACCCTCCCATTATACATCCATTCAGAGAAATATTCATCTAGGACATGTGTGCTTCTGGTCATGGCAGAGTAACTACTAAGGAACTTTCTCTCCCACTGTAAACAAGTAGGAACTTGGAAAAAATACAAAGCAGCTGGTTTCAGACATCAGACAATAGTCAGTCAGGTCTGTGTCCCAGGAGAGAACAGCAGCAAACAAGGTGAGCCTAGACTGACTCAGCTTTCCTCCCGTAGGTTTTCAATGGATTTTGGCCCTGAGAGAGGGAACTCAAGCAAAGCACTGGTGGCTTTACCACATTGAGGTGACAGATACAGGGTTCATGGAAATGGAGGCAGAAGTGGTGGGGTGGAGTACCAGAAGAGGGGAAGATTCTCAGAGAAAGAGCTCCAGGACTCTGCATGGGAGTGGGGATGGAGAGTGGGTGACTCTTGAGTTTTTGTTTATTATTGTATTATTTAGTTATTTTATTTTGGTGGGTCGGGGGAGGTAATTAGGTTTATTTACTTTTTAGAGGAGGGACTGGGGATTAGAACCCAGGACCTTGTGCATGCTAAGCATGTGCTCTACCACTTGAGCTATACCTTCCCCCTCGACTCTTGAGTTTTTGAATGAAAACTAAACTGTATATGTACAGGGTGAAACTTTAGGAGTAAAAGAATGACCAAGGAGCTATAGGCCAAACAATTCCAAGAGGTCATATTGGGCTGAAAGGCATTCTAGTTTTAATCAACCGGAAGGAGGGACTCAGTGGACACCTAAGACATTCAATAGAGACTGCTAGCACTCATAATGTAGCATCCAAACCAAAATTGTTAGAGATCAATAGAAGCAAAAATATGTAACCAATAACCGAGAGAAAATTCAGTCATGATAAATAGACCCAGCAATGACAGAGAGGATGGAATTAGGAGACGAAGACTTTAAGAGAGCCTTTAAATATTCCACAATTTAAAGTAAAACAAACAATGCAGAGAGGAATAGCAGATATATAAAAAAGAACCATGTGGAAGTTTTGAACAAAGCACTTGTACCCAGAATATAGAAATAACTCTTATAATTCAATAATAGTAAATTAAGCAAACCAATTAAATATGAGCACATATTTGAACAGAAATATCACAAAAGAAGTTCTACAAATGGTTAATTTAGACATGAAAAGATATTATCATTAGTCATTAGAAAAATGTAAATGAGAACCACAGTGAGTTACCACTGTATATCATCAGAGTGGCTAAAACAAACAGAGTAACAAATGTGTCTGAGAATGTGGAGTTACTGGCATTCTCATTCATTGCTGTTGGTGCTAGAAAATGGAGGAGCCACTTTGGAAAATAGTCTAGCAGTTTCTGAAAAATTAAAATACACTTACCAGATGACTGAGAAAAGTGGATCTTAAACCTTTGAAAAAGGCAATTGAACGTTAAGAAATCAATGCTCCTTTAGCCTTTGCCACTGTGTGTCCCTTGCCTGTTGAACTCCTACTCTCCCATTTCTTCCTGAATCTAAGCCACAAAAGTCTGCTAAAAGATAAACTAAGGCATATTAAAAAATTTAAGAGTTTATTTGAGCACATTGATTCAAGTTGAGCAGTGTCAACTTTTAAAGTGCTTAGAAATGCTGTGGGGATGAGAGCTGAGGAGAGACTTTTACAGAGAAAAGGTAGGTGCAAAATAAGGAAATTATTGATTGTCCATGGCTTAAAGCCTACTTGGCTGTTTGTGATTAGTTGTCCTTAAATTTTGATTTCATAACCTTGAGGCATTTACAGGCTTAGATTTGAGTTTGCTTATTTGCGTTTGTAGGTGCCAAGCATTAGAGCTGCATTAAAGCATTAGAGCCATCTCAGTCCAATGGCCTCCTTGTTTAATTAATTTAGCTAGTCCAAGCACTTAAGTGGTTAACCAGGAGCTTCTTATATGCAAGGAGTGGGAGAGACACGAGGTAGACCAAGCTGGCATCATCTCTAGCTGTAAGAGGTGAACAGAAGGCTAGTAAAACTCATATATCATCATTATCATTGTGTCATAGTTGTAATGTTCTTATTGATTGGTCAATGTATAAGTTAGATACAGCTTCTCTTTCAAGAGTTATCCAGTCTTAATAAGGAAAAGTCATATGGGAAGTGGCGTCCTATACAGAAGTTCAGAGTGTTATGTGAGTTTATATGTATTTCTGACAGAAGTGTTAATAGTTCATTGTACTCAATGTTGTCTTATTTCCCTAAGTTTTATTTAAGGAGCCAAGGATAACCTCTTGAACGTTTGCTGTATTGATGGAGACACCTAACCCAATGTTAAGAGCATAGATAGTGCTCCATCAACTGAGATGATTATTTGCTCGGTTAGTTAGTTCCTCTTAGGCTTGGCAGAATCCCCTGAATGGAAAACCGAAGGACTATGACATTGAAAAGATACATGTTTCCTTTTCTCTCTCTGAAAAGAAGTAGAAAGTCAAGGCTGGAAAATCAGGGCTGTGGTTATCAGGGACCCAAACTTCTCTTCTTTCTGCTTTGTCATCTTTGTTGCCTCTTGTTTATCTTCAAAATGGTCCGAAGTGACCACTAGTGCTGTCCATCACTTTTGTGTTCCAGTCAGAAAGAAATGGTCTGTAGTGGTGGAGAGGGCTGCACGTGTACACACCCCTGGGGAATCAGCTCCCTTTGAAGACCTTTCCCGGAGCTCCACCCAATTACTTCCAGTTACGTCTCACAAGTCATAATGACTTGTAAAAATTCCAGGAAATATACACTTTTAGCTGGGCATATTGCCTCCCTGAATAAAATCAGATTCTATAGATAAGAAAGGGGGTTGGTGCAAACTAGGTGGTCAAACAACCATCCTTGCTATGATCTAGTTTTTCAGTAATCTCAAGCTTGAGAAAGCTGATATGGCTATTGCCAACGAGGTGGTTGTGTTTTACCATTTTTCTGTTTGAAGTGGGAGAAGTTGTTGGTTCATCTTCATGGTTCTTGAAGGCCCATGTGTACTGCTCTTCTGTAATGCTGAGGTATTTTTCTTGGCACATGGGAGAAGTAGCTTTCTTGAAGTGCAAAGAAACATATGATGACAGAGAAAACTTCCTAATAAAGAGAAGGCTTTTGGAATATTATGGATGAAGCAAAGGTAATCTGATGACAGATCAGCCTTCGTGATCTTTATGCCAAATGATCAGTATTGAAGGAGAAAGTTAGGGATGCTTTGAAGTACCTTAGAGACGTGTCAGATGAGCCCTACTGGTCCTCTTTCCAAAAGTCAGAATGGGCTAATTCTCCTACAAAACAAAAATAGACAAATGTACTTTATTTTCATTTAGAAGTACTAGTTTCACTGGTGCCCAATGGCTAGAGATAATAATTAATATTAGCTGCCAAGTTCCTAGCAAAAACTGAGGAAACTGAATTATTACCTTTTTGGTCTCTCAAATAAGATTTTAGGATATTTTTCTAAATCCCTTTGATCTTCAGCAGGAGGAATGTTGTTCCATTTGAAAGCACTGTTATTATCAAAAATAATGGAAAAGACCACAAATGGCACTCAGACCTAGGGCATCTCATCATGCTACAATTTTCACTATATCAGCTTTGTGGCAGGTGCTGTGCTGAATGATGTTTAAGTATAGCTTCTGCCCAGTGGCCTGGATCAATTTTGCAGCCATTATTCTGTTTCATTTAGTTTCAGGACTAAATGGTCAATTGTGTAGTTAGGTTCTTGCCAGTACATTTGTATATAGCAGCAGCATCCACTTTTGTGATGAATCATAAGTATAAAATTGAACAGGAAGAGAACAAGTAAATGAATCACAAAGCCTGTTAGAGGCCCTTGAAAGTCTGGCCTAAGTGCTAGTAAATGCTAAAGGGGAACATGTTTACTGTAGTAGAGATAGATTAAATGGATGAAATTGGTAGATAATTGGGAAAGGTATGTGGGAAAATTGAATGAGTGTAATGGGTAAATAGCATTGCACAAATGGACAAGTTTCTGATGCCGAAATAGGGTACAGCCATGGCCAGTGTTTATGTCACTCAGATGAAAAGACTGCAGTTTGCCTGGGCCAGAATGAATGATTCTGCATACCACACACATCAGGTTAGAAGCATCTTTAACTTAGTCATGCCTTCCAGAAGGTGCTTTAATTAGGCAGAGAAATGGGATACAGTGCAAGATAATGTGTCTGTGAGAGGGCTTAGAGACCGTAGACCCATCTCTCCATCCCAGAGGAAAGGTACAGTGTACATGCCCCTAGCACTGTGGCGTGCTACCTGTGATAAGCATCTTCACTGGCATAACTTGGTAGAATTGTTTTACTGCTTTTTTCCCCCATACAGTAGTTCATTCTTGTATTCACTCCTTCATTAATTAATTAACTCAACTTTGTTTCATTCCTCAAAGGAGATTTTTAAACCTGGAGGTTTAAAAAAACCCGGAGGTTTAAAAAATCTCCTTTGAGGAATGAAACAAAGTGTAGGACTTTGTAAGAATTGCAGCCATCAGCCCTCCTTCTTTGTGGTTCATAAATACCCACTACATTTTTTTTCCAATTATGTGCTAACAAGGTAATGATGACTTCATGGCATATTCTTTATGGTTTAGCACTAGTGAACTTTTCTCATTTTACAAGAGGTTGTTTATCTGCAGTGGGACTTCCTTTCTGTTAACTGAATATTCTGATTAATGGAGCAAGAATTTTGATATATAAATTTGAATTTAATACAGTACACTTAGCAATAACACTATCCTAGACGTGATTTAATCTGATTTGAATCTATAGATAGTTTAGGAATTTCCAAACTAAAACACAAAAACAAAAACTTCTAGGATCAACCCAGAAATTATTATGTAGGACTACATATATGGAAGCTCTGGGAAGTAGAGCTGAGCCTATATTAAACCTAGGACACCCTAGGAATTGTTTAAAAAGAAATCTCTGGTATCAGCTGTTCACCTGTCTCTTTTTTTCATAGCAGTAGAATGCAGAGTAAATATAAAAGGAAAGAAAAGAACATAAGCAAAAACTAGAGAAACTGAGCTAGGATTGTGCATATATAAGCTTTAATGAAGACTTGAGAACTAGGGAAGGTCCTGTTTCTTCATTCTCTCTTATACTACTTTGCAGCCATGGAAACCCTCCCCTAACTCTTGCCTTAAGCAACATTATCATGGTCTATCAAATGGCATCTTCCCTCTTCTTCCAGTCTTGATAATGGCAGTAGTAACAGACCTGTTTTCTGTCATCACTGGTATAGCCAATAAGATTGTTTGTCCAAGGACTGTCCAAGAAGAGAATGAAGCAATACCAGAAAAAATCTTGCACAATAGCTGTAGCTATGATGGCTGCTAACTGTAAGGGGCATGGTGCTTGGAGAACTCACCCCATTCTCTGGGGGTGTGGAGTAAAGCTGCCTCATCTTAAATTATAGATAGAAAATTTAGATTTTGAATGATAGAGACACATTGTTAATTCTAGGCATGACTGAAACATTTTCTGAGTTTGCAATGCCAGATGCAGGACTTTCCAATTTTATTTTTAAACTTATTATACAGTAAAATTGACCTTTTTGTTGTACAGTGTTGTAAATTTTAACACATGTATAGATTTGAATTGTCACCACTACAGTGGAGATACAGAATTGTTTCATCAACCTCCCGTAAAATGCCCCCAATTCCATCCCTTTGTCATCACTCCTCCCTCTACCCAAGATTTCTGGCAGCCACTAATTTCCATCAGTATAGATTGTTTCCGTCATTATAGATGAATATGTAAATAAAATCAAACAGTATATAATCTTGAAAGACATTATTCAGAATGGTTTCTTCACTTAGAATAATGTCGTTGAGATCCATTCATTTTATTGCATGTATCAATATTTCATTCCTTTTAATTGTGAATAGTATTCCATTTTATGGATGTACTGCATTTTGTATCCATTCCCCCGTAGAGGGATGCTTGACTTGTTTACAGTTTGGGGTATTAGATATAAAACTGCTATGAATAATCATGTACAGGTTTTTGTGTGAGTGTAGTTTACATTTTTCTAGTAAACATCCAGGAGTGGGTTAGTTTGTAATATACTAAGTGTATGTTTAACTGACAAACTCTTTCCAGAGTGGGTATACCAATATGTATGAGCAAGGTATGAGAGTTCCAGTTGTCCTGAATCCTTGCTAGCACTTCGTATTATCAGTATCTTTTATTTTAGTCATTCTAATAAATGTGTAATGTGTAGGTACCTCACTGTAATTTTAATTTGAATTTCCTTATGACTAATGATGTTGTACCTTTTCCCATATGCTTAGTTGCCATTTTTATGTCCTCTTTGGTCCTTTGCCACTTTTAAATTGAGTTGTTTGTTTTCTTATTGTTGGATTTTAAAAATTCTTTATATTCTGAACACAAGTCCTTTGTCATCTGTGTAATTTGCAAATATTTTATCCCAGCCTGTAGCTTGTCTCTTCACTCTCTTAGTAGTATCTTTGGCAGAGTAATGTTTTTTATTTTGATGAAGTCCAATTTGTTGTGCTTTGGTTATCACTTTTAAGAATGCTTTGCTTAACCACAGGTTAGGAAGGTTTTTTTTTCCAATTTTTTTTCCCACAAGTGTTATGGTTTTACATTTAAATCTATGTGCTTTTTTGAGTGAATCTGTATATAAAGTATGAAGTTTAGGTCTAGGTTCAGTTTTCACATATGGATAACCAGTTGTTCTAACCTTTGTTGGAAAAACCATTCTTTCTCTGTTGAATTGCTTTATACTTTTATCAAAATCAAATGGCCATATTTATATGGATCTATTCCAAGACTCTCTTTTATTCTGTTCTCTTAATCTATGTGTCTATCCCTTGATTATTGTAGCTTTAAAATAAGATTTAATATTGTATAGAGCAATTTCTACATCTTTTGTTCTTATTTTTAAAAATTATTTTAGTTCTTCTAGTTTCTTATCTTTTCCATATACATTTTAGAGTCAGCTTGTTTATATCTACATAAAACTCTGCTGGGATTTTGGTAGGAATTGCATTAAATCATTAGATCATTTTGGGGACAATTGAAATTTTGCTGTGTTAAAATTTCTAGTCTGTAAACATGGTATGCTTTTCAATTTACTTAGGTATACTATGATGATTTCTTTCCTCCTCAGCATTTTGCAGTTTTAAATATACAGGCTCTGTACATATTTCAGAGGTATTTCCATAGAACATTGGGTAGATTCCATAAACCAACAAGAAATATTGAGTTACTTTAATCTCACATAGCAGAAAGGGAAAGCAATAAAGAAGAATATTCTACTTACAAGGCAGGAAATGGGTCTACAATAGACAGTCATTGAGAACTAAATTAAACATACTGACTGAGAATTGATACTGACATTATTGCATTTTAAAAGTCAGAATTCAGGTAGACAGGAAGACTTGCTAGGGCTGAACATGATGCATATGAGATTCCTGAGACATTTGTATTCGATGGTGTGTGAAAAATGAATCTCCATTCTTGGGATGGGCTGTCCTGGAAGCTAATGCTGTATTTAAAGTTTTTCGTTTCAGATCATATGTGTATGTGTGTGCGCGCGCGCATGATTTTTACGTTTAAGTCAAGCCTCAACAATTTGAAGAAATGAATTCAAGGATTGGAAAGACCATTGCCATGTCATTTACTTTCTTACCCCAAGTCCCAGTAGGTCAGAACAGCATGACTGTTACACTGAAATTGCCTGCCTGCCTGCCTTTACTCTTTCCTTCTCCCTCCCTTCCCTTCTCTTCCCTTTCCTTTTTTCCTTTCCTTTCTTTCCAACAATCTTCAGAAGAAACTTTCATTCCTGAGTGATGCATTCCACTCTCTAAAGATCCACTTAATAAAAGAAAAAAGAGCTACTCATTCTGCCCCAACATTAGCTTTATGAAAAGAATGCCACAGGTGTTTGCACTAGCAGCAAAGTATATTAACCCTCAATTATCTATTGTGACCCTATATTGGTCTCAGCCAGCTATATCCCACATTAAGGTACTATGAAATTTAATGAAAGGTAAACTACACAGATATTACTGAAAAAACTGCAGAATATTACTAGATATAATTAATGGATTCAAAGAAAATAAATGTGCTGCAATCAAGATGAAATTAGCATTTTAGTTTTATCAAATTTTGTAGAAACATTTGTTTCTGAAAACTATAGAATTTTAATTTTTCTTCCAGAATACATAGGATCTTACCTTGCTTTACATAAATGTGTTTTTTCTATCTAATAACATATTTTATGTATTCTGTGCCCTTTACAGTTATGTCCTTGTGTATGTCTCATCTGTGAGTGGATGTTTTCCATCACCGTCATATGTCTAAAAGTAAAAAATCAAAACAGGCTGCAACCCTAATCTCACTCAATAATAATGTTTTACTGTTGAACAGTTTTAATTCTTAGTGACTGTTTGAAAATGTTGGACTTGATAGAGCAAAACTGATTTAACTATTTCAAGTATCAAGTCAATACTCAATGAGAAGTGATAATTAAATATAGGCCTCAAATATAATTACAGATCACCAGCAGTATCTTCATATTTGTTGCTTTAGTTTGCTAGATAATTTTGATATCTAATACCAAAGTAGCCTGTTTAACTAGATAAGTTTAACTAGATAACTAGGTAAGTTTAACTAATCTTCATTCATTAATACAACAAATATATTTAGAACCAACTGTGTAGTTGGCACTATTATGTCCTCTTTATTGGTCAAAGATTAAAAAGCATTATATCTCTCTTTAGGGAGCATCCAATTATGTAGGAGTGATAGAACAAGAAAGCAAATGAGTATTGTACATGTCAAAATACTAGTTCACAGTTAGTGAACTCTTCCATTTGCTCAGTGTTACACTATATTTTATGCATTTTAAATCATTTTAACATCATGAAGAATTTACGTGATAGATATTATTACCATATAAAAATTTTGGATGAAGATCTGAGGCTTCAGATGCTAAAATCTTGCTATTAGTCATTCAACTAGGAGAGCAGAAATTCAAATCCATGCTCTCTGAGTTTTGTGTTCATAGTCTGACTCAAGCATAAGCCTTGTAACCATCAAACTGTCAATCCCTGTATGGTCTGTAAAAAATATACCAAAGAAATGCTTAACAAAACACCACAAAAATGGTGCAATAATGTTTGGTAGGACATCAGACATTGTGTAGGAGTTCAGAAATTGTCATTAACAGTCTCCTAGAATCTATGAATTTTTGTAATTCTTTCTTTATTAAACTGTCTCATGACAGCCTTGTCCTTAGAAAGAAGTCTGTCATTTCTTTCTATATATTACTTCAGCTGCAGTTTTTAGTGGAATGTTTATTGTCATTCTCTTCCATTTTAATTTCCTCTTTAGTCAAAGAGTTATTTAGGAGTGTATTTGGTGCTTTCAAATATGTTTATAAATTATCTTTTAATTATTCATTTTCACCTTTCTTGTACTTATAAATTATTTGACATTTTGGAGACTTTCTTTGTGGCCTAGTATGTGATCAGTTTTTTGTAAAGTTTCCACATGAACTTGGAGAAAAATATTTGTGTTTATTTGGTGTGTTAGTCTAAAGATAAATATGTATATGTCTTGTCTTTTTTTAAATTTAAATCTTATGTAGTCCAAGGGTTTTTGTTTTGTTTTGGTCTGGTAGAAGACTGTTAAAATATGCTGTTCTTTTATTGTGGATTGACTAATTGCTCATTATTCTATAGTTTTTATTCTATTTGTATTGAGACTCTACTACTTGTAATAAATAAATTCATACTTGTTAAAAATCCCTAGTAGAATGTCAATTTTGTCTTACAATAATGCGAGACAAAGTAGAATTTGCCATAACAGCTATTTTCCCAGTAGAACCTTTTCATACCTTTTCTTTCAGCATTTCTGAATGTCTTTTATAAGAGAATTTAGCTGAATTTTAATCTGCCTATAGCTTTCTTGGGGGAGTTTTCTTTGTGTATTTCCCCTCTTGTTGCTAAATGTCGGGAGCAGGAGGTTTGCATCAGATGGCTGACTTTCTGCCCATCTTGGCTAGAAGGCCTCTACTGGGCTTTAGATTGGAGCGGGAAGTAAAGATCAGAGTAATGGTAATCCATTTTACTGATCCCTGTATACTTTGGGCACTGTACAGTCTTGTGGTATGGTTCAACAGAGGTTACCCTACCCCTTCATGGCCCTGGGTTAGTAGAGGGCTCTATAGGTAGAGCCAGGACTTTCCTGAAGATTCAAGGGTATTAATTTGTAAAGGGTGGCTGGCAGAATGTAGTCAGTAAATTTTTTTCTCTAATAAAGATGAGGAAAACCAGTGACTAGAGTGAAGGAAAAATCCTAGCTGAAAATGTCACAAAAAGTAATTTTTTTTTCCAAAAATCAAGAATAATACAAACTGGAAACAAGAACACAGAACTAGTTCTTTTGAAGAAAGCAAATGTACCAACAAAGACAACAGATTTATTATAAACAGGAGTAACTTACCTCAGAAGACAATTTGAGATCATCTTAGGGATCTATGCCTTTTGTGCTTTTCTCAGGAAGTATAGTAAATAAATGTTAGCAGTCTCTAAAAGTCTGCTTAATGCTTAATGGTTTGGCATCCTGGGAGTTTATCCTGATGCCTGCTTGAGGGAAGCTGCCCAAGCTTGGTAATCGTTTCTTCTCAACCTGGTTTTCAGTGGTTACACTTTTAATATTTAAGAACATCTTCCTTCTAATTATACCCTTCTGGCATGATTGATGCAAGAGTTGCGGAAGTAAACCGAGTCCACGGGATAACTCAATCTCAGTGGGTGCTTAACTGAAACTATCTTGTGAAAAACACAGTGTTCTCTTCTAATATACGACGGGGTATGTGAAATGGGACAACTCTTAACGAGCTGAAAAGCTTATGTATTAAATATGAGTCTCATTTTTAATATGGAAATGGATCTGGGAGGGTTTTAGGTTTCTTATCTTAGTATCTTGTTTATATACTCGTATGAGAGTATTTCTAGGTCAAATTAGTACATGCAGGGTAAGATAGGCACTCTGTTTGTGCTAGTTTTAAAGCCCAATATGAATGTTGGTAAACAAAACAGCAGAAAAGGCATAGCTCTGTAATGATTCTCAGTTGTCCACCACAGTTGGTGTATTTTTCCTCAGTCTAATAACTTTTTCATCAAAATCTTCAGGGAAATGAAATAGTTTACCCACACCAATGCCTTCCGAGACATGTGCTTTTGTACATGTAAACCAGTGAGTCTCAACCTGAGTTAAATTTACCAACATAACACACTAAGTAAAATTAAGAAAATGTAGTTAAGTCTTGATAATTCTAACTTAATTATTTCCTTATTTGAGCATTCACATTATATTCTTCTTACTTTTGGTGGTTTAAAATACCATTTTGAAAAACGATAAAATGGGGATAGTAGTTGGGAAATTTTTAATGTGCTACCCTAGAAAAATAAATCAATAATTTGTGTAGCTCCCTTGATGATTTTTTTCTAGTTTTTACAGTATTGTAAAATTTAACATCCTGAGAATCATTGTCTCACATCATTCTATGGGATTGAAACAAGTTCTTTCAGAGAAGAAGCAGATTAAGTGGCATGTTTAAGACTGGAAAGATAGCTTTCCTAACATTTTTATGGAATGGATAGAGGTATCTAATTGAATAAAATATACTTGATTTGAATACACTGAGAGTGTTTTTTAGCCATTCCGTGATCTACCTGTTAGTTGTGCTCAAAACCTGATAGAAGTGGGAAGATGGGCCTGAGAGAAATTTAGGCCAAGGCAAGGCACCTAAGTCTGAAGCAAAAGTCAGTACTATGCAATTTCCAAGGCAGTGTAATGGAAAGCCTGTGAAATGGCTGTGTCTTTGAGCATTTATTGAGCTTATTTATACCATCTGGAGGCACAAAGACTGAAGGCGGAAGAAGTGCTCTATTGCATGAGATTATTTTCTTGACTCTAAGGTCTCTATGATCTCTCTGGTAGCTGATAGTTTTTTGTCATTGTGATTTGAGAAAGTAAGGACTGTGGTAAAATGCTTCCGAGAAGACTGCTCTCTAGAACAACAGATCTAACTGGCATTGTTACTTGTGCTATTGCCTCTTTAACAGCATCTTTCCTACACCTGCACAGCTGTTGGGCAAGAGCTGCAACTTATGTTTTAATTCTGCTATCCCAGGAGAAAAGCTTTTCTCTATACATTTAACTCTTTATTATTGTGCTAAGTACAAGATAAGCAGAAGAGATTTGGGGGGAGAGGGGAGGAAAGTCCTAAGACCCTGCAATTTTCTCCCTACAGGTGATAATAAAAACATTGAACAATTGTCAGTTGAAAGATCTTTAGTGAATCATATACATAAATTTAAGGAATAGGCTCTATAACATTAGGGTGGCCTTAAAATGTGTTTTTACACATTAAATTGTCTGAGCCTACAATGCTTTAGTCTCTTAACATTTATGGAACACATTTGCTAGGTACTGTACTAAATTCTAGGGATATAGTAGTAAATTAAATATGGTCTCTGGCCCCAAAGAAGACTCATTACTGAAGCCCCAAATCTTTGAGAAATAGCCACTGTTTAAACTCAGAACCTAGATATGGTTAAATCCAGACAGTTGATATCTCACTGAAAAGAGACATAAAGGACCATTCAATATAGTCTTATTTACTTTCTGCCTACTTGTATGATAACTAGTTATTTATAACAGTTTGACAAAGCCAGTTTGATTCTTATGTTTCATCTTAAAGCTACCCAAACTTGAATTCCCTGAGCAAGATTTCTTGCAGAGACACGCTGAGAAGAACCTCATCATTATAAACTTCCTCATGCTCACATCCACATCCGTTTCCTGGTTGGCACCCCATGCTTAGCCAGGAGGAGTCGTGGTACCAGGACAAAAGGCTCAGTATCCCAGGCACCCTGTTGTTAAACCCATGGGCCAACCTGCATGACAGGGAGAGTTTGGGTGTGGGTTCACGCAACAGAAGGAGCAGGCCAGGGGAACACAGGTAGGCCACAGCAGCTGTAGCAAGTTTCCTGGATGCCTGTGGCCCAGCCCCAAAACTTTTTACCCAGTTTACTTTTAAAAACTTCCGTATTTGGCTCTTAAGACCAAATAAAATGTTCCAAATTTACATTTCTTCATTAATGCTAGGTAATAAGGAAGAGGCCAGTATGGTCAGTGATCCCCAGGACTACATTTGATTTGGGCAAATAGATGGTAAAGCCTATAGAATATCCTACTAATGCTTAGTCAGCTTCCTGAGTTGGAAGCACACTTAAAATGACGAATGTAGTAGATGATTAGCAGGGCCTGCCTCATAGACTGTTCCAACTTTTATTTTAAAATGTCCTGTTTTTGTGAAAAAGAGTGAGGGGCCCATTTGTGAATGTAAATGATAGCTTGCTTCTGTTTCACAAAATATTGAGAGATGGTGTTAGGAATTGTTATCAAATATCTGTCCATATACATATGCACATACAAGTCTACTCTGTATATTTGTGAGCAAGTCAGGGGCATCACATCTTATGAACTTGGATATTCACTGATTCCAAGTTCAGAGAGACTGATGAAAATAAAAATCATCTCTAAGTGAAAGACTTTTCATAAATTGATGGTTTTGGACTTCAGAGACAAGAACTGACCTTCTGATCTTTTGGGTATTAGCATGGACAGGGAAATCAGACTCTGCTTTTATCTGTCATGATACCCCCTTCATTTATAGCCTGGTCCAGAGCATTGGGAGCCAGTGCCTTCTCATATGTGCAAAGGATGTTCTCCTTGCAGGTGAAAACCAAGACTTCAGCTTCATTTTGAGAACAGCATGTACTAGGCCACTTGTTTTAATGTTTCAGATTTTATATTTTATAGTAATCCATAACCTGCTGGGGCTTTGTTTTTAGACCAAGAAAAAACTTAATGAATGGTCTGAAAGCTTCA
The DNA here is from genome assembly GCF_048773025.1 of Camelus bactrianus. Taxonomy (NCBI): domain Eukaryota; kingdom Metazoa; phylum Chordata; class Mammalia; order Artiodactyla; family Camelidae; genus Camelus; species Camelus bactrianus. Next base: position 46,853,383 of record NC_133541.1, read on the forward strand.
AGTCTGATCACTTAATTATCAGAACCCATGTTCCTATTAGAAAACTCGACAAAATGTTTTGGTTATGGGGATGACTTAATAGGCAGTCATGTGAAATGTTTTAATGGAAGTGGTATGGTTATGGCACTTTTGCAAGGCAACTGGACTGGATAGAAAGCAAAGCTCCTCCATCAACAGAAACTTAGGCAAAGACTTTCTTTCCGCAGCTTCCTTGCATACTGCAATAAAGGAAGTATGAAATCTTGAGCAAGTAAATTAACTTTACAAAGCACTCAGAAGCTGAATTTAAAGTGCTAATAGAGACCTCTGGAATACTATGTTGAGTGCTTTTAGTGAAAATTCTACTTAACTGCTCAGTTGTAACCAACAGATACAGTGTTATAACTGGCAGGGACTCAGATTGTTAAGAGGAGGACAGCTAACAGAGTGTAACATGATGAATCCAGGACAAACATGACTCCCGTGTCTTAATTCCAGATTGGGACTATCTGTTGAGATGTAAAGTTCACTCTCCAGATCCATTCTCTTAGAAATAATTCCAAAGATTTGTCCAGAGACATCAGAAGACATCCCACAAACCCACGATTTGTTTTTGTAAATACTTTACTTATGAATATAATGACCACGTAAATTATTATTCAGATTTTATTTGGGGAAAATGTAAAAACAGAGTGCTGAGACTCAGTTGAGCACCATGAGAATCACGGTCACTATACTTGTAATAAACTTGCCCAGTGACAGAGAGTAACTGATGGTTCCTCCACCAACTCAGTGTGAACAGAAAAAGTTGCTTATTGATAGTGTTTCCATTCCCCATTCCTTTTGTGCCTGTTCCTGTCCAGCCAGCAGCAAGCTATGGTGGGCAAACCTTTTGGAAAGACAGACATAAATAAACTCAGGTTTTTCATTCATCTGTTAATTTTGGAGTTATTAAACTTTTTTGAAGAAACTTACCCCCAAGAATGTCTAGGACAGTGGCTTTCAACCTACATTTTATTGTAACACATCAGAATGTATTCAGGTGTGTCATAAATAATAAGTAAGGTACCAAAATTTGTAACATGTTACTTTTGCATAAATTCAGGTGAATTCAGGATTATAACTAATGGTATAATTCTCAGTTACTTATATTCCAAAATGTTTTCTGGAGAAACAGAATGAAGTAGAGCTTGAGAGCCACCCTGTTTTGTTTTTTTAAATCTGGTTGAGTTGAACAGTCTCTCCTGTGCCATTGTGTCTCTTACCTGTGTGTAGCTAGGAGAAAAAGCGGAGAATGTGTCTTCCACTTATCTACTTCTGCATAACAAACCAATCTACTGAGATAATGGCTTAAAAGCAAAACACTTTTTTCTTTTGCTCAGGAGTCTGCAACTTGGGCAGGGCTCAGTGGGAATAGCTTTCTTTTGCTTGAGTCAGAGTCAGCTGACTTGGTACTAAAGTTGGAGGCTGGAATTACTGCAGTCTTGCTCACTCTCATGTACAGAGAAGAAATGTGAATTGTTGCGATTGGAGGACTGTGGCCGCATTGTATTTTGCAAAAGTGGTCATAGTTTTATTTCTGGAACTACATGCTTTTCCAGAACCTTGGCACTTGCTCTTCGGGAAATGGGGTTTATATTCTTTCCCCTTGAGACTGGGAAGGATGGGGAATGCTCTAACTATTTGAGTACAGCAGAAGTCTTACCAGCCTTGACTTGAGAAGCTGGCCTTTCCACCTGGCTCTCAGTATGCTCACCCTTAGAAGCCCAGGCCACATAAAGAACACATGGATAAGTGTTTGGTTGACAATCCCAGCTAAATCCTCAACCAACAACTAGGATCAATCATCAGTGAGTAAATGAGTCTTCACCCACTCCAGGCTCCAGGTTTCAAGCTATGCCAGCTGCTGCCATACATAGCAGAGACAAGCTCTCCTCAGAGTCTTGTCCAAGTTGCAGATTTGTGGGTAAAATAAACACATAAGTGCAATACATAACTGAAACAATCTGCTTAAAGATTAAAAAGAGTATGTGTAAAATTTTCTGAAGATCCCAGAGATTATTCTGGAACAAAATGGCTTTATTAATCATCCCTGCTGATATAATTTTCCTGTATAATTAGAAATGGGCATGAGTCTCTCATCAAATTTCACTACTTTGCATGAAAGCAGTTCTCTTCTCTAGAAGGTATCCTGGCTATAGAATGCAGACTCAACACAGCTAAATTGATAATTTGCAGATTTCTGTTATCTTTGGAAATGTGTACCCCCAAATTCTTTAATTCTATCATCTTATTAATGAGCTGCTAAATGAGATAATATTAACTCTAATTTTTAAGCTGTGTGGTAATGATAGAAGAGCATTCTTACTACATTAGTGTTGATGGATACCAAGATTTTAGAGCTTTGGTGTTAGCATGAGTCCAACTGAATGAACATATGTGGGGGACACAGGGGTATTAGATAACATTGTGTAATGGAACATGAAAAAGAGCAAGTTTCTTTTAATAGGATTTTGCTGTCTTCTCCATATTCTGTGTTAAACAGAAACACATGGACATATGGTTTATCTTATGAAATGTCACTATGTTGATAAGAATTCTGATAAGGTGGAATTTTCACCTTTCAGACATAATAAATGATAAAGAATGCTGTAAAATTGCCACACATTTATCATGGGAGAAAACTTCCTATAGCCATCATGTTATTCTATTCTCTAAGTAGGTCTTTAAGGATCTATATTAAAAACCACCTGGAACAGTCGTTCTCAAACTTGATATTCATTGGAATCATCTAGAGGGTTTGTTAAATAGCTGATTGCAGTGCCCCAACCCTAGAGTTTTTGATTCACTAGTAGAGGGGAGCCCAAGAGTTTGCATTTCTAACAGTGCTGCTATTCTAAGGACCACACTTTGAAAACTACTGATCTAGAGAAACAAGATAAAGTCTCATTGTGTGTAGAGCTTTTTCTAACCACCATTCTCTGAAATATACTCTAAATTTAAGACAGCTTTCGAGTCACCACATGACAATGTTGTTTTCATTCATCCATGGGTTAGATAAGCCATTTCTCATAGCCACATTTCATCACATATTAGAGTAAAATTAGAGAATTGGGTCTTTCAGTCTGAGTGTCATCAAGTTCCAAATGAGTTCTAAAATTGAGGATATATCAGGAGGAAGTTATTGCAGGCTTTTCTTACCAATGTACAACCAGAGAATTAGGTTAGTTTTGCCAGTTTAATTATAAAATAGCCAGAATTCTGTCTCAAAAATTTCAATAATAAATGGTGCGGTAGACAAAATTAGATTATTCCTGGGAGCTCAAATACCAAACAATTCTGGCCTAGATACCTTGGAAATCTGAGTTTCAAGAAAGTGTTAGTGTCCTCAAGAAAAGTATGAAAGGGTCTCTCTCCTTAACTCCTGAGAGGGAAACTGATCTGCTACCCTGGAGATTTTATTTTAGTCTTCTAAATATTTTCAACTAACTGAACCTAATTGGATTATTCAAAGAAATAGCCCAGTTAGCAATGCTGTAGGTCAGCACTGGAATCATTGAGGCCTTTCTGTTCATGGATTTTTCCATTGATTTTTCCTCATTTATGTCCTTATGTTATTTGTTTTTAATTTAACTATTTCTAAATGAACATTTTTAGTTATCATTTTCCATGGTGGACTCTCTTGCTTTGCCTAACTGAAATGCATGTTTATGATTATATACTTTCTACTGGTACTTCACTAAATTCCTCATTTATTAAAAAAATTAGTTCTTTTTTATTATAAAAAGAAATACATACTCATTGTAGGAAAAAAATATTAAAGGAATTAATATCCCAAATTCTATCATTTCACTATGTATTGCAGTTAATATTGTGGTAATTTTCTTCAGAGTCATTTTCTATATATATTTCACATAAATGTACTTATTATTTTCAAAAATATAAATTAAGTCATTATAGAATTTTAAAGAAACCAAATGTTCTTTAAATTAAAACATGTAAATAGAAAAAAGTGAACAAAATTATAATTCAACCATACTCGCTTCCCCCAGGTATTATCTTTATTTGCATTTTAGTTTGCTCTCTTCAAGTATTTTTATATACATGTAAATGCATTTTTCTTCAAAGGAATTTCCTGCATAAATTCCTTTGCTATCTTTTTCACTTAATAATTTCACTATAGTGAATATTTGTGCATGTATTTATTTCTTCTTGAATAAATTCCTTTAAAAAGGTTTTATGTATTAAATGATTTCATCTTTTTAAGGCTTCTGCAAATTATTATCCAGAAAGTTGTACCAGTTTATTCTCTCATCAGCAATGTGAGACCATTTTGTTCCCTCACTTTTAAATATACTATCTTTTAAAAATCTTTAGCATTTTGATATGCTGAAATGGTGCATTGTTATGTTTTATAATTAATTCCTTCTTTAATAAACATAATTTTCATAAGTTGATTGACCTATATATATTTTTTATTTTCTGAATTTTATGGACACAGTCAATGTCTATTTTTTCTGTGATTATGTTCACCTTTATATTTACTTGTAGGAAGCTCATTAAAGATATCTTGAAATTTTTTAGAACTAGTGTTTTATTTATATTTTCAATTATTCAGAGTATTTTTTACATAGAAGTTTGTTTTTGTGACATCAAATACAAAAGTATTTTTTTTAATTAATGGTCTCTGAAAAGAGCCAGAATATATTTATTACTGTTTTTCACCTATGAATAACACCCATTTACTTTTCGTTATTGATTGTCTTAATTGAAACCATTCTCTTCCTTTTATTCATCCATTTTTGTAATCCCCTGGATCAAGATACACACATTACCAGCTTCTCCCGGAAACACCTCTTGTGCTTCCACTCAGGCATGTCCTCACTCCCAAAAGTAGTCAGACTGAATTTCTATCACAGTAAGATATTTTTCTTGATTAAAAAAATGTTTAATTGAGGTGTAATTGACATATAACATTATATTAGTTTCAAATGTGCAAAATTATGATTTGATATTTGTATACATTTCAAAATGATCACAATTAGTCTAGTTAACATCTGTCAGCATACATAGTTAAAAAAATCTTTTTTCTTGTGATTAGGACTTTTAAGATATACTGCCTTAACAACCTTCAAACATGCAATATGGTATTATTAACTACAGTCACCATGCTGTACATTATATCCTCATGACATTTGTTTTACAACTGGGAGTTTAACTGATTGATTTTTGAATATTAACTAACTTTGCATTGCTAGAATCAACCCTTGTTGGTCATTATGTATTATCCTTTTTATATGTGGTTAGATTCAATCAGCTAAAATTTTGTTAAGAACTTTTGCCTGTATCCTCATTAGGAATATTGATTTGTAGTTTTCTTTTCTTGTGATGTCTATCTTGTTTTGATATAAAGATAATTCTGGCTTCATAGAATTAGTTTGGAATTGTTTCCTTCTCTTCAGTTTTCAGGAAGAGCTGGGGAAGAACTGATATTATTTATTCCATAAGTGTTTTGTAGAATTCACTAGTGAAGCCACATGACCCAGAAATTTTCTTTGTGAGAAGGTTCCTAATTACTAAGTTTCTTAAGCTGATGCTTAAGCTGAGACTGATATTCTCAATTTCTTTTTGAGTGTGCTTTGATATTTAGTGTCTTTCAGGGAATTTGATCATTTTATTTAGTTGTCAAATTTGTTGGTATGAAGTTTTTTTTATGATTGTTCTTTATTATTATTTTAATTTCTGTAGAATCTGTAATGATGTCACCTTTCCCATTCCTGATATTGGCAGTTTGTATCTTTTCTCTAATTTTTGCTTGATTAGTAGAATAGAGGTTTAGCTATTTAATTGACTTTCTTAAATAATCAGTTTTTGTGTGCACTGATATTCTCTATTATATTTCTCTTCTATTTCATTGATTTCTGTCCTGATCTAAATTGTTACCTTTCCTCTGCTTACTTTGTGCATAATAAACTTTTTCAGTTCAAGATACATTCTAGGTTCCCTTTTCATTTCTTATTCGACCCGTGGGTTATTTAGAAATATGTTATTTTAGACAGTTTTCTGTTACTGATCTCTGATTCATTTCCTTTGTGGTCAAAGTACATTACACCTTGAATCCTTTAAAATTTATTTAGAGTTGTTTTGTGGCACAAAATAATGTGTATATTATTAAATATCTTGTGTACACTTGAAAAGACTGTACTTGTGCATATTGAATGGAGTGTTCTATATGTGGTCATTAGGTTGATGATATTAAGTCTTCTGTATCCTTACTGATTTTCTGTCTCCTTGTTTTGTCATTTACTGTGAAGGAGGGTATCGAAATATCTAACTTAATTTATGGATTTGTCTGTTTATCTTGGCACTCAATCAGGTTTCGCTTTGTGTATTTTGAAACTATGTTCTCAAGGAAGGAAAAGTACCAGATAGGATATATATGTGGGGGAGCATAAAAGTCAGTTAAAAAAAGATGGACAACAAAATAACAATGCATCGTGAGGTTTAAAACAAATGTAGAAGTTAAATATATGACAACAATAGTAAAAGGCAGAGGGGATGGTGAAAACGATGTTTGTGATAATCATAAAATATTCAAGGTAAACTCTTAATAGGTTGTATGTGCATGTTTTAACCTCCAGTGTAACCATTAAAAATAACACAAAAAGATATAGCTTAAAGCCAATCAAAGAAATACAATGAATAATAACAATACTTGCTTAATTTGAAGAAGTAAGAAAGAGATTAAAAGATCAAAGAGCAGATTAGATAATTTGAAAACAATAGCAAAATTGTAGAGCTAATCCTGACTTTATCAATAATTACATTTGCTGTAAGTGGTCTAAACATTCCAGTTAAAAGAGATTACTACAATGGATTAAAATGCATTTGTGCTCACATATGCATGACCCAAATATATACTATTAACAGGCAACACGTCACATATAAAGACATAGGGAGTTTGAAAGCAAAAGAATGGGGAATGATATGTCATGCAGACACTACAACCTGAGAGATTTTTTGACTACTTCCTTTTTACGAGTGGGATTTTTCTTGTAGGGCTTCAGGAAGGAGAGAAAAAAACAGAAATTAGAGGAGGAAAGAACAGAAGTGGAGATGGGAGAAAAAGCTAGACAATATTAGGTAGAGAGGGGCGGGAGAGGGCAAGAAATGGAGAAGCAAAGACGAGGAAGAGGGAAATTCAGAGGAGAAAATAGTGGGGACAAGAGAAGAGGAGGAGTAGGAGGTGGAAAAGAAGAGTGAAGGACGTAATAAGATGCAGATGCTTACTGCTATAAATTTCACAAGTCATTTCTTGTTGGGCCTTAAGTTTCTGAAAGCCCCAGCTCCCAATTCCTGACGATCCTTTCTAGTACAAACCACTCCCTAACCTGTACCTTTCTGGTTTTCTGTATATTACATTTTCAAGTGCCCAACTTTTTCTTTCTTAAATCAGCAAAAGGGCCTCTGCTTGGTCAAGAAATGTAGCAAAAATGCTTTCAATTTGCAAGTGCCTCTAATTACTTCAGTTACCTGGATTCTCCTTAGCTACTCCTTGGGAATGCTAAGTCCTCCATTCCAGACCACATGGCCATCGCTCTCTCTGCCAAAGGAGTGATTTAATAGGTGACTTCCCCACTACAAGTATTTTGAAACAAACGTTGAGAAGGTTTTATATTAGAAATGACTATGAGACTTCAGTCACTGGCAGCACAAAACGGCGAAAATATGTGTAACAAGACTGGGGGCAGCCCATCCAAAAATAAGGGTTTCTCAATTTAAAGCCTTAGGTGAGACTTAAAAAAAATATATATGTATATATATATTTCTATGAAAGGAGAGAAATTGTTTTAGACTGTTGTCCCTGGATTGGCTTCAAAATAAAAAAGCATTTTGTAGGGTTTTAAAACTCTCCTAACAATGGAATTAGCTGCATTAATTTTGCCTAGAGAATGTTTGGCAATAGTTAGTGGTTGAAAGAAATTAGCATTTACTTATGATAACTGAACTGTGCTGCAGCTCACTGTTTTTTCCCCCCACAAATGTGTAAATATTGCCCAATAGTTTTGGAGTTAGGAATAGCAAATACACAGTGCACGTTCCTGTAGTCCCCCATCCTGTATGGCTGACATTACTAACTAAGCAGGTACTCTTTTCCCTAGTTTCCTTCAAGCCCTTCTCCGTTCATCACCTGGGCCACCCATCATGTAGGCTTGGTATGTGATTTCTTAGCTTTTGTGTGTAAGTATGCCACCATCTCCTTCAGCAGTCTGGCAATGCCTGGGGATTCTCTCTCAGAATAATGTTAACTTATTTTTTTCAGAAAAAGTTAAATGCATAAAGTAAAATGTGTAGATTCTTGTGTCATGCAATTACCAAAATATTTTAAAATCTGTAATACAGTAATAAAATTGCCTTTTTATAAATAAACTTTAAACAATGTCTATCAGTGAGTTTTACAGAAATTACCTGATTTGAACACAGCATGAATAATTCCTCTTCATGTAGAGTTACAACATGAAATAAAAATATCTGTAATTTATACTGTTGACTAAATCACAGATACCAATACTAATTTTTTTTCCCCAGGTTAAGAATCCTAGGAGGGTAATGTGACTGAGGGGTCGTGAAATTTGGGATCTACTGATTTTTAAGCAAGAGGCAGGCCTTTCCTGTTGGAAGTTGTGGTCTTCTTAATAACAGCCAAAATCTCAATTATGGACCACACTTTGGGATTTGTGGCATACAGAATATGATAATAAATATGACACATATCCTAAATGTTTGCTAGATAGTTTTATATTAAAAAAAAAATACTTCACCTTCCTGGTCCTGGAATATGGTTTCTGTTGAATTTCTATATAGACCAGCAGGGAGTTGGAAGCAACAGGCTCTGTACCATGTTGTCCTTTCCGTCTCCTGAGCATAAACAGTAAATTCTCAGGAGGATGTCTGTGTGGCCTTTGGGTTGGTATCTGATTTGATCCTTTTTAAGAAAAACCAAGGAGGTGGAGGCCCCAGACCAAAATGCAGAGCCTCAGTCAGATCTGCTCTGACATCAGCTTCTCTTTCATTCTCTAGTAAATTGTTAGGAAGGCAACACCTTCTGATTGTGAAATTGGCCTCTACCATACATCATTTAGTTGTGAAAATTAACCGTTGGGGATGGTTGGAGCTGTGAAGTATATTGAGAACATCTGAGTATTAAGAAAGCTGTACAAAGCAGGGATAATATTCCTTTAAGGGGAAAAAAAAAACTTTCAGAAGGAAGAAATTCCGAAGAGGATATAATTCAGTAACCAAACAAGCCTTGTCAAGTTTTCAAAAGTACAATTTAGAAAATGAAGGGTTAGAAATTCAGTGGGGCATGTTCATCAGCAAAATGCCATAATGTTTGAAACAGTGTCCGTTGTTAGAGCCAGGCAGGGGCCTATCATTACTGGTCTAGAAGGGCATACTTGCTTAGCTATATTAATTCTCTCAAATCAAAAGTAATTTGCTTTCCATTTCTTCTTTTCTTTTCTCACTGAAATTGAAAAGATAGTAAATAGAAGATGAGTGTGTTAGATTAATTTTCTTTATCTGGGATAAAAGTATTAGATGTTACATAGTTATAGTTACAATGGAAAGCGTATGTGATACTTTTTTTTTTGTGATTATTGATATACCTCATAACCTATCAAGGGAAAGATGGCTCTTGAAATGCAAAATGTGCACTGTTAGTAAACTGTTTGGGAAATTCTGCTGGAAGTATTTTTTGAGTTGAGTGGAGTGATACTTACGTAGTTGGTTCATATACAGGGAAGCCTTGCCAAGTAAACCACAGTTTACCACACCACAGAAGTTTTCATGAGCCTGTTCACTCTGCCAGTGTAGTTCATCCCCAAGGAGTCCCATGTGCAGACGCAGCAGCTCCCTCAGCTCACAGATCCCAGGCTCCCCACAGGCACATAGGATTCTGGAGGCTGTGGGCATGATTGTCTACCAGGCAGCACCAGCCACTGGCACTGTACATACAGACACAGACAGCTCTCTCTGGTCCACATGCCTGGAAAGGCAGGAGGAGGACAGGCCATCACTAGGACGTGGGTTCTCCAACCACAGCAGCAGCCCTCTCCACCTAAACCACTCTCCCTCAAGCCAGTGCCCGGACACTATGTCCTGACGCTCACTGCCAATCTCCCAGGGGAGTAGTCTCTTTACTGTCTCATTTTCTATTGCGCATCTATTTCCCCATAATAGAAAAAGAACAAACAGAGTTTTTGCTAGTCCTGGCTCATCTTTGCCTCAAGGAATGCCCAGCACATAGATCTGGAAGTCCTACCCTAGAAGCTCTTCCCAGCTGGTGGTGTTCTGGTCCTATGGTTCGAGGTGACATGCCAGCTCTGAATTATTCACACTTGGGTTGGGCACCTTGGCCTTGGACCTGACTAGCTGACAAGGTAACCTAGGAGTGGAATTTGGTGTCATTATCCACAGCTCCTGCATGTGACATGTGAATGGACAGGACATGCTGAGCATTTGTGAACAGAGTCTTTAATGAGTCATCCTGTCTTGTGCTGACTGGGCCTTGCCTTGCTAAGCACCTCTTAGAGCTATTGTTGATGAGCCCTGTTGCTTTCAGTTGAACCACATGATGTGCTTAAAGATCACTTATCCAAGCAACATGGCTTTTCTTCACTGAGGCAACTGAACCTCTTACATTTATTTCAGTAACTCTTCTACTGGTGAAAAACAAGCCCTTCCACAGGGCCATGTCCTTAGAGCAGAGAGCCTCACTGCTCTGCAGGCACTGCTGAGGCAGTGGAGGGGATGAGGAGGATCCAGGCGGCATTGTTTCTGGCCTTGGCACAGGCCCTCGGGGTAATGTTATAATCCCAGCAGGCCAGCCTGGGGAGGAGGCCGCCACATACCTCACTCAGGAGTCAACTTCTGACCCCCGAAATGATTTTGTTTAAAATGCTAGTTACTCTGCCATAAATTATTCTTTAGTTAAGGGGTTTGGCTCCTGTATGAGTTACTGTGGTTTGAAAAGAGAAAGAAAAAAAAAAAAAAAAGAAAAGAAAAACCAAAAAACCCAGAACATCTTGGTTTAGCCAAGACCCAAAGTCTAACCAAGGAGAAGTGAAAAGAGACTAGAAATGGCAAAGTTGAGGGCAGGGAGAAGAGGTACAGCTCATTACGTGATAATAAAATTTTTCAGAATTATTTTTTTCTCTGTCTGAGCTTCTCTGGGAGTGGGTTAAGAAGAATGTCCACTCTGACAGTAGTACGTGCTGGGGATTCTTAGCCCTGCTGGGGATTCTTAGCTGCTTCTCTTACATACCCACCCTGCCTGCCGACAGTCCAGAAACAAGCCAGGGTGCAGAGCTGCCCAGGCAGAGGTTTCCCGAGGCCCACAGGGGTCAAATCTGTGAGCAGCACAGGGGAAAGCGGGTGGATCCAGTGGTGTGCCAGAGAGTGTTTAACTTGCACAACCCCTTGGTTTTGCAGTGAAAATTAACTACTTTTGTTTGGGATTTAGCTTCATTTTCTTGTGCCTGTCGCTGGCTGTTTAGTAGGAAAACCAAAATTAACTGAGTGCCCAAAGCAGTTTAAAGTTTTTCTGTTGTCTCAATCATTTACTCATTCTTTTTGGGTAGAACAAAGACTCTTTTAAACAAAAATGCTCAGTCTTTAGAAAATCTCTTCCTCCCCAGGTTTCTCTCCTTTCAGTGGCATCTGGTGTGTGGGTCATTGGGAGGAAATGGCCCTGGCCTCTGGCTTGCCCACCTGCAGTGACTTGTAACAGCCCGCTCCTTGGCACTGCCTCGTGCCCCCAGGGTACTCTCACTTTAATGGCTTCATATCTGCAGCTGGAAAGTACGTGGCTTCTTCTGGTTTAGGAAATCCCAGTGGAGCCTGGGCCACCTTCTCCTTGCTGATTTGCCCTGCCCATAGCTCTCTCGGGCCATGGGGCATCACCCTCCTGCCTCACCTTCCCCTGACTTTGCAAGGTCACCCAGCCTTGCCCCAGAAGTTCTGGGGGTTGAGATCAAGAAGGAACAAAACTCAGGGCTTCTCAGTTATCTTACCATGTCACCCTGTCCTTGGGGTCCAGCTCAGGATGGTGTCTGGCAGCAGGAGGGGAACACCTTGACTTCTGTGTTACCTCACAGGCCTCCACCCTTAGGAACAAAGCCCAGGAGGGGCAGTCAGGAAACGCACATTCCTCTGCTACTTTCCCCCACCTAAGTTTCCCTTTGTTTTCTTTAGGAAGAAGATGAAGGAATGGGATTTTCCTTTACCCTTTTTTTGCTCTTGACTCTAGTTAAGCCTTAAACAAGTGTACTTGGGATATCATCTCTGTTCTACAGAAGGCGAGTAACTGGACCTTCCAAGATTGCTCCCTATTTGCTAAAGGAGGAGACAAAGGAATTTAGCAAAAATTCTCTTTCCACAAGAATTTTTAAAGCCTCAAATATCTCTAAGAAGTGAAATTTCAGTCTTCTCCTGCTACGGGTGATATTTCTCATAGCTTGACCTCCAGGATGAAAAACTCCATTGAAATATGCATTAAAGGAGAAATTTAAAATCATCAGTTTTATATTTGCTGATGTATTTTCAGAATTTAAACCTCATGTTGTCAGAATTGCCACACTGTACACCTCCAAGGGGAGGAGATTTGTGCTCCCTGGAACATCTGGTGTAGAGCTGTTGAAAGGAGAGGATTCCAGGAGGTAGAAAGTCTTTCTAGAATGAGTTGTTAATCAAATTTTTAGCCATGGTCTTCTAATATTGTTTGCTCGTGCAATGGGGGAATAATCAGGAAAAGCAGAGCTTCATTTAAGTTAAGCAGCAAGAAGCTCGAGGTGAAATATATTTTGACTCTCCTGTTGTTTGACCTTCTTCCCCAAGAACGTTTCTACATGGCACCTGTAAGCACAAATGTTTGGTGTTTCATCTTTCAACTGTGCCTGCACTAAAAGGATAAGCTTCTGATGCTTCTGTGCTTCTGTCCTCTGCTTGGGTAAACAGTTCTTCTGTGCTCTAGGTTTCCGTTGGTAGTTTTATATGAAAGTTTAAAATAAATATAAAAGTGAATGGCATGCTTACTTGTGTACTTTGAAAGGGTGAATTATGTCAATAAAGATATTATTTAATTATTTAATTATAAAAAAAGAAAAAGATATAATCATCCATCCACACACAGTATTATTTTTTCTTATTAAAAAAAAAGACATTATCACATAAACTTCTATGAATCTTGATTTCTTTGCTGAAACATACACTGGCAAAATCCCTCTGGATTAACTGGTATATATCTAATGCATTCTTTTTAATGCTGCCAAATACATTTTATAAGTGTAATGACATTTATTCAAGCAGTCCTCTTTTAATAAATATTCACTCACTTTGTTTCTGTTTTTCTTACTAAAATAATTCTTCATTTGAATGCTTCATCAGTATATCCCCTTATATCTTAGTACTATTATTTTTATAGAATAAATTCACAAGAGTAGAATTGTATGGGTTACAATATACATATTTGCAGTTTGAAAAATATTGTAGATTACTTCCCAAAAAAGACTCTAGTAGAATTTTCCTCAAGTCCTTGCCAAAAGTAGGTATTATTACTCTTTATTTTTGACAATCTGATGGATATAAATTATCTCATTGTTGCTTCAGCAGGGTTGAATGCTTTTTTGGTATTCTGCTTTCAGTTGAATATTTATATCTATCACCCTACTATCTATTAAATTATTTACCTTTTTGTTGTTAATTTATAAGTTATTTGTATACTAAAGATATTACCCATTTGCTTGTCATATGTGTTGTAAATACTTTTCCCCAATGTAGTTCCTTTTTCAAACAAAATTTTTAATTTTAAGTATTTAAAGATAGTAATACACTTTTTTATGTATCTGGGTTCCCAGAATAGGCATATCAGTCTCCTTTGCCTCTAGAATTCTACACATAGTATTATTTTAAAGATCTTTATTGTTTTCATTTTTACATGTAAGTCTTTAATCCATCAGGAATTTATTTTTTCATTTGGTATGAATTAAGAGTCCAACTTCATTTTCTTCCAGGTGGATAGCCAGTGGTTTTGGCTCCATTTATGAAATGAGCTACCTCTTCCCACTTACTCAAAAACCACCTTGGTTATATGTTAAACTCCAGTTTATAAATGGTTTATTTCTCTTCTTTCTTTTTTATTCTACTAACTTATTTGTCTATTCCAAGACTATAATCTTTTTTTAACAGTACCTTTCTAGAATGTTTTGTGTCTGATAAGGCAAGTCTTCCCTTCAGTAGTTTCAATGACCAGGGAGAAATGTAGGAAAGGAGACCTACCAGATTGTTTACTTTAGTTCATGAAAACCAAGAGGAGGAGGTAGTACAAGGTGAAGTTGAAAAGGGCAGAGAGAAGGCAAGGGGCGGGGGGAAGACTTCAGGGTAAAAGCTGTCCATGAAGACAATTATATGTAAGATGCAGTTCCACTCACCTCCTTTTCTTCTTCCCACTCCATAGAGGATGATGGTATGAATATTAGCAGTGAGATACATTATCACCATCATGATCATGTCCAAAAGAGCATCACTGTGTTACTACCAATGGCTATGGTTGGTAAGGCCTGTGAGAAAGTGGCTGAGATCCCTGGCCTACTAGCTATGAAGTGAGTTTGAGATCTGAATTCAGAGATGAATGTAGTTGGTATAAAATGGCCCTCTGAAAGGAGAATCTTCTTTTCTCCAACATGATCAACCTTACCAAATTATTAACAGTAGAACTGGACATCATTCTGGGAGATTGAATATCCTTAATGGACCCAACCCGTTCTTGCACATTCATGTTGCACTCTTCACTAAAATAGCTAAGTACACAGAGAGAAAAGCATTTCTGGGAAGAGCCTGATTTTTTCCCTTAAGTGAAAGGATTCTTTCTGCCTCCGGAATCTTTATTTACACCAGCTTTCCCAAGAGTCTCTCCATCTGCTCATTCTTTCTCATGGCCTCAGTTAATGTTCTATGTTAAGAGTACAGATTTACATAACTGGCTATTCCTGATAGAATGGATGTACTTTAAACCACTTTGGAAAGGACAGAGTAAAAACCACACACTGTAGATTTTTGAAAGCCTCATTATTTATTTTTTTTCTTTCATGTTCTCTCCTTTTTCTATTTCTGATGTTTCTGAGTCTTTATGATTTTTTTCTCTTATTCAGTTAACCTGATTATATTCTCTATGAAACCATTATATATCTACACTTTTTCCTATTGTCTGTGAGAATGTATAATTAGACTTCTTCATTTCGTGTATAGATTTTGTGTTAAAGGAATTGTGTAGAGAAATTAAGGGAAGTCATTTTAGTGAATGAATTAGCAATCATTTTGTATGTGAACCTTAATTTGGGAAGTTGGGGGAAATCTGTAGATACAAAATGATGTAGAAAAATCCAAATGCTCACATTCTCTTTTTCTTTTGCATCACCTACTAACATTTACATCCCTCCTACTAGGGTATTTTATGTATGATTTTCCTTGAACAAAAGTGGATATCATAGACTATATTTCTTTATATTGATTTTTTGAAGGTTTAAATCAGAATGATCAGATTTGCATGAACTGGAGCTCTAGACCGTTAATGCAAAAAATGTCAATGATATATGAGATGAAGGTTTCAAGTTACATTCCTTTAGATTTCAAGTAGAGTTGCCACCATCTGCTAGAACTACATCAAAAGATATATTTCAAGCCCTCTTGTTCAGCTTTTCTGAGTTTTTACATAAATGCCTCTTAGTTGGCTGCCACTGAGCAACAACCTAGGTCTTTTCCTAGGTCTTTTACCATAAGATGTGGGAGAAACAAGAAAGGCATAAACTAAACAATAGAAAGTTGTGGAAAATTGTCTTATTAGACACAAGCTTTGATTCCACATCTGCAGATTTGATACTGAGGAAGAAGACTCCCCTCCCCTTCCTCTCATTTTTATTTGAAAAATTTTTTTCTTTCAGAAGGGTTTTCTTTTTTTTTAATTGAAGTATAGTCAGTTTACAATTTTTAAACCAAAAATAATCAAAGAAAAAGAAAAAAATATTTCAGAAATGAAGACTAAACTTAAAGAGATACGAGGATAAATGAATAAAACCAGTAACATCTGAAGATAAATAGCAAAAAGAAAAAAAAATGCAGAGAGAGAAAAGAATTCAAGAAAAAGTGAAAGATGAAGATAGGCAAAGAAAGTCCAATGCATATATAATTAGGATTCTCTGAATAAGAAAATAAAAACAGTGGAAAAGAACAAATGCTAGAAACTTAACTCAAAAGTTGTTTTTGAAATTCAAAAAAGAGAAAACAATACATTGAAAGAGCTTATTACCAGTTGAAATTTGGCATAGAACTATGTCATTTAAAATATGCATAAAGCATCAATTCATACTATGGTAAAATTACTGGACTTTAAAGCAGAGGAAAATGAAATTGGAAACTAAGAAAAAAGACCAATACATTTATCCAGAAAAGAAAATCTTAGGTCATCAAACTGCTTGCCGATACTACTTTATTCCAGAAGACAATGAAGAAGCATGTTAAAGATAACTCAAAAAAGATAATGTGAGCCATTTTTTTTCCCAGCCAAAATGACTTTCTAATATAGAAGTTGCACACAAACTGGTGAACATGCCGTAATTCAGGGAATATATTTTTTTTCCTGAGGAATCTACTAGAAAATGAGCTTCAGGCAACAATAAAGAATGAAAGAAAATTGACAGAAGGTCTGGTGATGAATACAAAGTATATATGGACATACAGAGATAATACCAAAGTGGTAGTTATATAAGAGGAAGTGTGGTATGTAATGGCTGTATAGTCTGAAAATTGTGATATACCATAACTAAAAATATAAGGAAAATAAGGAAAACAAATAAAAAGCTTATAATTACTTTGTGATTATTATTATTATGAGTAAATTAATATTTCAGACCAGGTGCTGGAGGAGGTGCAAGGAAAAGAGGCTGTTATTGTGTAATATTTCTCACAGTAGGGACCAAATAGAAAGTAACCAAAAAAGGGAAGGATACTAAGTATGTTATATAACATAAAACAATATGGCAGAGTTAAGTAAAAATCTTGATTATATCAAAATAAAAACGGATTAATAGAGTTATAAATTTTTTTCTGATTAACAAAGTAATATCCAACACTGTTATATATGACACACCCAAAAGAAAGATTCAGAATGGTTGAAAATAAAATAGTCAGAGCTCTATCAAGCACATACAAACAAAGCAATAGAGAAAATATTGATATCTGACAAGGTAGAATTTAAACCAAAAATGATAATAAAGAAGTAAATATATTTTATAAAGCTAAAGGCTAAAATTCACAATGAAAATGTAAAAGTTACTTATAGACTCTCAGAAATATTTCATACTACATGAAATTGAATGGAAATTTGAAGTTTAATAATATTAGAAAAATTTAATACACTTATAAAATGCAAAACAGATGAATTAGAATAAAACTTAATGATGATATAGAACTAAGTCAGCAAATACTTTCTGGAAAGGGCCAAATAGTAAGTATTTTAGATTTTGTGGGCCATACTGTGCCTGTTGCAAATACTCAGATCTAATGTTGTAGTGCAAAAGTAGCCAGAGATAATACATAAATAAATAGCTGTGGCTCTTTTCCCAAGAAAACGTTATTTACAAAAGCAGAACGGGCCAGACTATAGTTTGCTAACTAACCCCTGATACAGAAACCTAAATAACATCATCAAGTATTTGTGTATGTATGTATCTTTCTATGTAATCAAATAGCTTATATATAGCTACCTGATCATAACTATGTCTATGTAGTTTTCTAGTGTGTGAGGAACATTCACAAAAATTGACCTTAATTTTGGTTATAGAAAAATCCATATATTCCAAGTATTAGATATATTACAGGAACATTTTCTTACAATAATGCAGTAAAACTAGAAATTAATGACCTAAAAACCCCACAAAACATTCTAACACCTGGAAACTTACCCCATTAAATCCCACATCCATAACACTAAAATAATGGAAAATAAAGAATTAAAAAACTCAACTCAAAATGTTAAAAATTAAAACACAAAATAAGCCAAGAAAGGAATTAATTACAAGCATAAAATACTAAGTTAGTAAACAAATACTATAAAACCCAAGGCTGTATTTAAAAAATAAAAAAGCCACTAGTTAATCTAATCAAGAAAAGGAGGCGAAAACATATTATACACAATTAGAAGGGATAAAAAAACAAAAAACCATGAAAAGAGGGAAAGTTTTAAATAATTTGAAGACTCTTTAGAAACACTTTGGAACTGTATGGAAATACTTTGAAAGCCTAAACTAAGTAGATAATTTGTTTTTAAATGAAAATTACCAAAATTGACTCCAGGACAGACAGTCTAAAAGACAAATTACCTTAAAAAGAATAGGAAAAGTAGCCAAAGACACTGTCATGAAAGAGCACCATCTTCCAGTAGTTTCATGGGAGAATTCAACTAAACATTAAATGAGGACATGGGTATAATGCTACTTAAAGTATTCCAGAGCATAAAAAAGAAGAAAAAATTCAGGTTTATTTTTATGAAGTAGGTTTTGCATCCCCAAAGCTAACACAAGATTGCACCAGAAAATAATCAATAGACTAATTAATCATACTTATGAATATTGATACATATGTCAAATTTAAATATTAGTGTATTTAATAATAGATGCCACTGCTATATTAAAAAATGTATGAACAAGTAGGGTTTATTCTAGTAGTGCAAGACTGTTGGTTATTAGAAAACACATTAAAAATTTATCATACTTATAGAGCTACACTATAAAATCATGATCATTTACACAGATGTAGAAAAAGGCTAGGGAAAAATCTAGCAATTACATGTTCAAAACACTCAATAAAGTGGGATTGATGGATGTGTCCTTAATAAAGATGAAATATAATATAACAAACCCTACCTTATGATCCAGGAATTCTGCTCTCAAGGAACTCTGGTGCATAGGCCCCCAAAATGTTGATGATAACATTGTTTATAATAGCAAAAAGCTGGAAATAAGCTAAATAATCATCGAAGTACTGCAGTGCATTCATTCAGTAGATTACGGCTCAGGAGTTAATATGAATTAACACTAAATAGATTGGCTGTGCCCCTATCTGCTAATTTCTATCAATATGACCTTGGCAAATCTATTTAATTTCCCTTGGCTTTTGGTGTTCCTATCTGTAAAATGGAGATAATATCTACCCAGAGTGTTGCTGTCAGAATTAGAGTTAATATATGTGCAAAGCTCTTTGCACTGTGTGAAACACGGCAGGCACTCAGATGATGATTATCTCCTAAGTGCACTGACGCTGCCAAGTTTACTTAACTAGGTTATAGCAACTGAAATAAATAGAGCTTTAATAATAAGGCAGACGTTACCATATCCTTTTCATTATATTGCCTTAGCTGAGGTCCACATCTCTTATTGCTTGAATTACAACAATAACCTCCTATCTGATCTTCCTGACTCTAGTCTGTTTCTTCTTATCAAGGGTTTTTCAAACCATAGGTCACATCCCATTAGAGGGTTGTGAAATCAGTTCAGTAGGCCGAGACCAGAATTTTAAACAATGAAGCAATACAAAATATCAGTGTATCACATGCAGTGCAATTCTTTTTTGTTTTATGAAACTATCCTTCAGCCCTATTCCTGCACTTAAGTGTACTAGGTTGCTGTGCCAGAGCATTTACTATGGGTGACAAAGTTTGACATATCTCTGTACATGGTCCATTCTCTATAAGTCAGCTGGAGTGATCTGCAATGCAAATCTGGTTATGTTACTGTCTTACTTATTTTTTAAAATCTCTCAATAGCTTTCATGGAAAAAAGTTCCTTACACACAAGGCCCTTGGAGATCTTAACTTAAGCTCTTTTGCAGCCTTGACTCCTGTCTGTGGCCTCCAGATTACCCCATTGGCACCATGGTGATCTATTTATAGCCCACTGGATAAGTTATATTGTTGGCTTTTACCACTTTGCACATATGGTTTCTCTCCCTGGGTACATCTCTCCTCCTTCTGTGATTAATGTCTCCTGATTATGCTTTAAAATTCAGCATACGCCACTTCTTTCAGGAAGCCTTCTCTGATTCTGTCTCTCCTCTGTGTTCCACTAGTGCCATATCCCTACTGTTATAATACTTGGACCAAGTATGACAATTTTAATTTATTAGCCTGTCTTATCTACTAGAACATAAGTTTCTTAAAAGCAAGGACTGTTTTATTTAACTCAGAATCCTCAACTAACAGCAGAGAATGTGGCATCTCCCAGGACCTCAGTATGTGTCTGTTGATTGATGATTGATTAATTGCACCTACCTGGGTGGCAAATGAGAGATCCTGGTACACATGAAAATCTTAGGAATATATTTGTTTCGGTTTAGATTTACGTCCAAAATTTAATCTTTAATTGATACCCAGTTTATTCTTTTTTGTTTTGGTTAGTTTTTTTAATATCCAAATTTGATTTTTAATTGATATCCAGTTTATTCTTTTTATTATAAGGCCAAAAAAATAAGACCTTTAGGAGTCACTGATAGAAAAACAGATATAAATGTGGTTACCCTTTGATATATTATACACTGTTGTCTATTAATTTTGAGTAGAATACTATAGTTATGAAACTAACTTTAGTCTCACTCTTTCTCTCTTTCTCTCTATATGGATGTCAGTTTGCTGATGTCTCAAAGCAGCTAGTTAAATAAAGTTCATCTGCAGAGCTGCTTTTGTGGCAGCTGTCCCCAGTAAACACATTCCTTGCACTCTGGCATGAAAGGGCCTAGTGCTGAGACTTTTGAGCCAAAAGATATGTCAAACCATTAGTTTTCATAGAAGACATGATATGTGGGCAGTGAAAATTCCTTTAGCTGGACTGCATGTGGATCTGATATAAATAAAATATATCGTTATTTTTCAAAGATGGATTTTTTGGGTTTTAGGACATTTTTATTTCACATTTTCCTTCTCATTTCCTATCTTTTGATCATTTCTTTATGGCTAACAGCTTTGTAAGAGTGGGGCTACAGGGAGAATAGGGGCAAATCAGAATGTGATGTTAAGTTCCTAATATTCATAAAAATGAGGGTTAAGTTCTATTCACCGCTCACTGTCTGTCAGACACTCTAATCAGGGCTGTTATGTGCACTGTGCGTTAGCCCACACCAACCCTGTGAGCCTTAGTGTGGGTAATTAAAGTTTGGCAGGATAAAGTAAGCTGTCACAGTTACATAGTTAGAGCCGGTGTCTCATTCTTTGTGTTTAAAGATGGCAAAAATATGATTGGAAAGAAGGTAGAAATGAGAGGCTAAACTGGGAATATGAGTTTATGGTTGAATTCTTCAGAAAGAACTTCCTGTCTGTGAATTATGGAGTATTCTGGACAGTGGATGTACTTCACCGAGTTTTTACTTTTTAGTGCATTTTGCTGTAAGATTGAGAAGTTAATAAAAACCAAGAAACAAATTTTATTCATTTATTCATTCATTTATATTTTAGAGTCCAGAGACACAAGCAAAAACAGGAAATCCTACAACCAGTGAATTAATGATTTAGACACATAAATAAAAATTACAGCATTGTAATCAGAGGTATAATTGATACAAACAACAAGAGAGAAATAGAATGACCACATAAGCACTTAACTCTTCCTGGTGAATTTGGGGAAGACTTTCTGAAGAGGTTACCCTTGAAGGATGATTAAGACATTACCAGTCGATTGTTTACAAGCATGTTAAAAAAAATCTGGAGGCCATGGTAGCAGTGGCCCAAAAAGCTGCTGCAAAGAACAAACATCTAGAAAGCTGATAAAAGCAGCAGTCCAGTGATCAGAGTTAGAACACTACAACTTCCTGGATATTTCCTGTTCCCCAGGCTCTGAAGTCTGCTGAGATGGCAAGCAAGAAATTAACCTGCTTCATGAATTTTTTGGGAGTTTGACAGTAAGCAAGGAAGAAAGTATTGGGGATTAAGTTTGACAACTTCTGAAGTCCTAGGTGCCTCACCATTGTCATTTTCTCAGATTCTGTTTTTCTCTATGTTGAATGAGGCACAGTCATAACAATGCCATTACCCTGAACATTGAAGTTCATTCCCAGGTAATGTGATTAAGGATTGGCCTCCTCCTGTCCTTCACTCCTCCTTGACTGCTCCTGAGTTCTTGACAACAGCATTAATCAGAAGACCAAAGAAATATTATGAACTACCCTTGAACTTCTTGGACGTACTAACTTAGGGAAAGCCCCAAATCTTCCAGCTCTTGTTTTTGCACGCATGAAATGATGGAAAATAATAAAATCAAGACAGGAACACATTTGACTTTTCCAGGTCCACTTGGTACAAGTGCAAAAGAAGCCACAGATGGAAGCACACAGATGGATGCCCGCTGATCATACAGCTGTTTCTTTGTTGGTCCAGAAAACCAACTGTGGGTGGGAGCATTGGAGGAAGAGACAATATTAGAATGCAATGGCATTTTAATTATACCTATCATAATTCTAATGTTCTGTTCTGTGGTGAATTGTTTGGGGAGTTGTCTTGAAATTAGAATCCAATCTCTCAAACTTGAATCAGTTAAAGCAGTACTGTTTTTAAATATACGGAGAAATGAATCTGCAAAAGATTTTCCAGTAATCTTGCTTTGTAATGTTTAGACTTCCTCTGATGACTCTTGGGTTGAAGAAGAGAGGAAAGGTAGAAGCTCAGGATTTAAAAGGTCCCATTTCCGTTCCCTAGGGGTGTCCACTGGAGAACATCCTTGATGCCTTGAATGGTTTAAACTCTGAATACTCGTACCAGAAGCCAGGCCTGCTGGGGATGAGTCCAACTTTCCTGAAAGAGGTAATGTGACTCCTAAGCTGGTGCTGCCATCCCTATTTTCCAGGAATGGAAACTTGAGAGCCAATTAAGTAAGCTACTTACTAAGGGTCATACTGAATTTCATTTCAGAAGTTATTATGAGACTACTATGTTCCTGGCACAGGGGTGGGTGAGAGAGACACTGTTCTTGCCCTCCTGGAGCTTATGGTCTAGTAGGGGAAGCATACTTTGTATTAATGAATTAATTATGTGATGATAAATGTAATAAATGCAAAGTGAAGGGTGATAAGAGAGCATATAAGAATCGAAGTAGAAATAGATTAGGCAGCAGCAAAGTCTCTCCTGGGCAACACAAGGCTTGCATACTGAACGGAGTTATGTTGGTTAAGAAAGAGGGCATAAGAGCTCCAGAGAGAGGGAACAGCATGTGTGAAGACTCTGTGGCTGAAAGGGGAGTGACTTGTTTGAGAAACTAAGACCAGTGTGATTGGAGGACAGAGGCTAAGACAGAAAGCCAGGGAAGTGGGCAGGGATTGGAAGCAAGAGAAACTTGTAAGCCACACTGATGATTTTGCACTTTATTCTAAGAGCAATGGGAAACCAAAATGAATGCTCCCCTCCTTAAAATGCTGAAAATGCTCCAATGTAAGCATTTTTAAAAAGGTTCATTTGGTGATTGTATGTAGGTTGACTTGGAAGGTGGCAAGTCTGGAAGCAGATTTGGTCAAGAGATACTGGTGGCAGTGATGACAGAGTCTCACAGATCCAAGAGAGATTGAGGAATCACATCAGCAAGGTTGGGTGAACGATTAGATATGAATTATGGAAGAGGAAGTGGTATTAAGTTTTCTTCGTGAACAAAAGAGTATTTGATGGATTCATTTGCTGACATTAAGATCCAAGAGAAGGAAAAATGCTTACATTGGAGCATTTTCAGCATTTAGCTTGGTGAATGGTTACAGGGCAGGAAAGTTGTAAGTTTAAGTTTAGACAGTTGAATTTGGTGTGTCTCTGAGAAACATGTAGGTGAAGTGACAAAATGAAAAAGGAAGAG
This sequence comes from Camelus bactrianus, assembly GCF_048773025.1. Taxonomy (NCBI): domain Eukaryota; kingdom Metazoa; phylum Chordata; class Mammalia; order Artiodactyla; family Camelidae; genus Camelus; species Camelus bactrianus. The sequence goes on from NC_133541.1 coordinate 46,877,292, forward strand.
TGGAGGTGCTGAAGTGATGAACCTGAGCTTATAATACCTATTCTGCCACCTACTATCCATGTGACTTTGGACAAGTTTTCACATCATCTTGTGCATCAGTTTCCCCATCTGTAAAATGGAGGTAGTAAGAACAGTACCTCCAGTGAGTTGTGATGATTAAGTGAAAATGCACATCAAACTAACGGTAGGTACTTGAGGATGGGTGTGAGATGAGGATGTACAGGAAGGGGAACAGTAGGTAGGCTGAGATGACCCGTATTTTTATCATTTCAGTTTTATAAGAATGTGTATTTTCTTATATGTATATCTAGAAACAAAAGAATAACATGATAATACATAAAAGACTAAATTAAAAATTTGCATTGTAGCACTCGGCAGAGCACTTAGTGAATAGTCAATAAATGTTAGCTGTTTGTAGACATAAGGACCTAGATCTCAGAGAGAAGTCTGGTCTAGAGGTGTACCTTTCATGTCCTTGGCACTCTGATGCTAACAAAAGCTGCAGGAGTTGATAGAATCATCTGGAGAGAGAATGTTGAAAGAAAGAGAGCCAGAAGTTAAATTTTGAGGAGTTCAACTGTTAAAAATCAAGTAGAGGAGAACAAACAGCAAAGGAGCCTTAGAAGGGGCAGCCAGCAAGACAGGAAGAAAACTCTGCCCATGTGAGCAAGGTGAGCTTATGTTAAAAAGAAGATGTAAATGATATGACATGTCGTTGCAAACTGTGATGAGTGGAAATCTACAAAGAGTGCCTTGGATAAATTAAACTGAGAGTTGAGCAGACTTTTTGGATAATCAGGCAGCAGGTTTTGTTGAGAAACTATCTGGTTCTTTATTTTGAACCAAATATTGGCTTCTGTCCTGGAAACCGGGCCAGCACATTGGTCATCTGGAAGTTGAATCTGTATTTCTCCATCTATAGGGAGGTGCTACTTAAACCTGAGTCAATTTATATAAAATGAAAAAAATATCACTGAAATCAGAAAGGGAAGCAAAAAGATACCAAGACAGGAAGTTTCATTCTGTTCACTCATGGTTCTGGCTGATGTATAACCTTTAATTTTTTTCAACAAAAATTATTTTGCTTTCTTGAATTATAATTACATAGACAGACATCCCTCTCACTTGTTCTATTTTTTTTTTTTTTTGTAAAAACTGACACTTTTCCCTTTATATTTGGGAAAAAATGATGATTGTCTGACCTTAGAAAAAATAGCTGAGTCATCTTTGTACTATACACACACACACATATACATATGTACATACATATATGAAAACCATTTCAGTTCAGATAACTTGAAAATTTCCAAAGAGAGAGAGAGGTTTAATTCCATGCCCTGTTTTTCAGTTATATAGCATTTTACTTTAAGACACTAAAAATGGTAGTTTTATTGAAAAGTAAAGTAATTAACCCTAATCACATCATAGACTGGGAAATGGAAGAAATAAATGGGTCACAGTAAATTTGTAGTTTCAGATGGCATTCTGGAAGGCAAGAGTCCTAGCTCCAAATTCTGCTTGGATTCTGAGCCAAGGCGTTTGAGGGACAAAGAGGAGGATACTTTAAATAGCCTCACCCACTTTGTATCAGTTCTGCATGTTCAGGATGTAGCAGAGCACTGAGGTTAACATCCTGTGTTTAGCACCTTTGACTTCCTACTAGCTCAGTTTTGAATCCCAGGCAAGTCATTTCCTTCTATGAACAACATCACTTTCCTAATCCGTTAATTGGAGATAATAGTCTTGCCATCCTTATAAGGCTGTTAGGAGGAGTAGATGAATTAACAGAGGCAAAACTCTTGGCATACAGGAAACTCATATATGGCCTGACCAATATTCTTAAATAAGAGAATCCCTCAGTAGAAATGTTAATCTGTTCATTTTCATCTGTCCCAAGTTCATTTAGGAAATGTCTGTCTGCTCTCCCCAGTTGCCTTCTCCCAAACTTTAAGATTGTCTTTATAAATGTTACAGGTATGGCCCTCAATCAGCGAACTCAGTTATGCAAAATAAATTTTTTATTTTCCTCATACGCAATATGATTTTCATTTGGGGACCTTATTCTGCCAGGAAGTGTAGAAACAATCTGTCAATTTGAGGATCTCTTTTCCCCCTTTACTCCCCTCCTTTTTCTGGGGTTATATGTAAATATTCATAACGCCAAAGCTTGGGAAGAGGGGCCGTTTATCCTTAAATGTGCAAGAAGTGGTCACAGTGTTCATGCTCTGGCCTGCTCCTGATCATCCATCATCATTAGTCCCACTAGGAGACCCTGGTTCTTATGTGCATGGTCCCACCTTGTCTGATGTCTTCTCTAACTGCATGTGTACTAGGACATGAGACTCCTTCCCCAAGGTAGGAAAGCTCTGCTTTCTTTCCAACTTCTCCGAGTTATTTGGTCTATACCCTGAGCCACTAAGTTTTTCTATAGTCTTTGGTTTTTATATTTAAAATTATAATTAGAATTTTATAGTTAAAATTTTAATATTTAAAGATGTGCGCATTATTTCTACTCTCCCACTTGAAACATCCCTCATTTGTAGCAATGAATGCAAAGCTAATTACCTACTTGGTGAGGGAAAAAGGAAGGGATGGCCAGAGAGGGAAGGATCAAAGGTGAGTGTCACAAATCTACTGCCCTGCCCCTGAAGTTTACAGACATATTATGGAAGGTAATGCTTTTTACTGTAGAGTGCACTGGGGGGATATGTAGTAGATGAAATGGCATGCAGGATTTATTATGTATACCCAGCTCAGCAGAAAGACGTTTTAAAAGTGCAAGTTTTGTTTGTCTTAGAATGGACCATGACTGTATATACTGACTTAATGAATTTTAAAATCTTCCATGGGTAATACAAGAGGGCTCATTACACAGCCTAATCAGGGGAACCTTGAAGTCAAAAATCATCACACCTATATTAAAGAGGCAGACAAGGCCTGCTTGGAAAAATAAACTTGTTTTCTCTGGTGCTTAAGCCTTGACTGAAGGTCCAACTCCATGCTTTTTGGTTCTGTAGGAGTTTTTCTTGACTTTCTCTGGACCCAATAATTCTTGCAGAATGTAGCAAGAGGGACAAAAATGTTTGCCTTTACCCTCTTTGGTCCACTTATAAATATGGCTTTCTTGCTGCCCTTGCTTACGTCCTGTGTTACCAGTAGTTGGAGGGAAAATAATTCAAACGTTGGTTTTCAGAGGGGACAAAGGGATTGGGAAGCATTATGTACCTACTATACAGAAGCAGACCTTGGTGGCCATCTGGTGCGCCATGTTTTGGGGTAATTAACATGCATCCACACTTCTATTTTGTTTCCTTTTTGAAGTGAATCTGAAAATGTGTGCTAACAGACTGTCTGTAACACAAAGGAGCCAATGTTAAAAAATGATTATACTCATCCCTTTCAAAAAACAATGAAAAAAATAAAACCAAACTTTGTTTTGCCACCAAAGACAGAAGCTGCCCTGAGGGTTGCCAAAGACTCTGGATCCTGGATAGAATTGCTTGTTCTCTTTAGTTACCACATTTGGTGAACAATGTTGGAGGCCCAATATTCCCCCTTCCGTTTCATCAGGCTTGTCATCCAGTACCTTCAGGGGAACATTTACATGACCGAATGTTCACAGCCACAGTGGTACAGCCCCATTCATGGACTGGATTTTGAATCTGGGATTAGTTCTCACTGGTTAACAGCTTGAGTTTGTTTTGCCAAATAACTTTATCATAACTATGAATTCAAGTGAGTCAGTCTACTGGATGGTGGCTTAGTGTGTCTGTGTGCTGGCAGTGTAAATTGAATTTAATCTACAGAGAGAAGAAATGATTCTTCCTGACATAAAGCCTTTTGGGAGAATTCAACAAATAGGTCACATGTACAAGTCTAAACAATTTATTTCTGGAAGATGTTACTTTATAATGTCAGTGAAATTGCTTCATCTGCAAAATATCTGGCTGTATTTTAAGTCAACCTGAACAAATAGATGAGAATACTCAGGCTGTCATGGTGAACATAAGTGAAAGCGTATTATATAGATAAAAATTTGCAGTTGAAAAAAGTAGCTCAAGGGTAAGAGTGAGAATTGAATGAAATTTCATTGTAGAACATTAATTTCACAGCATGAACCTTTAAAACTAAATTGCTTTTAACACAAATTGTTATCTAATATTTACTTTAAAAATGTGGAATGGTTAGCTTGGGGTGAACACAAATTGTATTCTAACTTAAGAGCAATTATAATTTTACATTTCATATAGAGTTATATGCACTAAAATACATATTCTAAAGTCATTATTATATTCCCCTTTTACAGATCAGAAAACTGAGATTTAGAAGCCAATTACTTGTCCATGTTTACTTGTGTAGGTAGATCTTAAACTTAAATGGACCCTAGATTCATTTAGTCCTTCCCTCTCTTCCTTTCTCCTTGAATTATTTTTGCCATGATTCTTCTGTTAAGATAGGTGCCTGGGAGGAAAGATGCGTAAGATCAAAACAACCACCCTAGAAGTGATTATATTTCACATAAAAGAGAGAAGACAGTATGAGTCCTGGAGGTGTGGATATGGGGAGCTTTGAGAGTAGAGAAGAGCACTGAGTTGTGTGTGTGTGTGTGTGTGTGTTTGTTCGTGTTCGTGTGTGTTCGTGTTCGTGTGTGTTCGTGTGTGGTGTGTTGGGGGAGGAAGTTCCAAAGACCCACAGGAATAGGGAATTCTGAAGTATTTCTCCCAAGCAAAATAAGATATAACTGTTGCACTGTTTTTCTCCATGGGCTCCCTTTTATCATCTCTGGCAGCACCAGAAAAAAAGCCACAATAGGGGCTAGTTCTGAGTTTGAGAGGTCTGCAAGTAGATCTAAGAGAAGCCATGGGTGAATAGGTCATAAGCATTCAAAGCTACAGCTCCTAAGATCATAAACCTTAAGTCTCAAGGGTTTCCTGAGCACAGAAGTGAACAATAAAAGAAAGTCGAGAGAGACAGTGAATGGGGCCAAAAATAGACTGTTCATGTTCAGGACAGGGTGGGCTTATTGGAGCCAGACTTGGGTTCTTAGAAGGAAGAGGTGGGTTTGAACTGGACTTTGTCAGTTGTGGTGATGTGTCAGTGCTCATCCTCACCTGATGATTGTTTAGGCAAGCACTCAGAGGTGAGTGACTATTCATTTGTTAGATTCTCAGCCTCAGAGGCTGCCTGTCAACATTATCCCACAGGCAAAGAGAGGGGGTAGCACATGTGGAAGTTACCAAAACAGTGGACCAGAAGGACAAATACATTTCCAGGGATAGTTGGGAGGCAAGGAAACAAACAAGTATACTAAAGACCGGGAACCAGAAGCATGCTTGTTAGGAGGAAGCTCTGTACTAGGTGAGTCCAACTCCAATGTAATTATCTTCAAGGTCAACATTAGGATGAAGAGGAATGTGGTCCTTTCCTTCAGGGGAAAAAAATCATCGATGAGTCTTGATTACCTGAGCAATGGAACTTCTCTCCTTTTCTCTAGGGTAAGGGGTATCTCAGGAGGGAAAAATATGCTGGTGGAATTATGTAGGTAGTGACAACTGGATGCAGTGGAACTGCCAGGGCCAGAGGGTCAGCAGGAACAAATCCTGAGGTTTTCTTCAACAGCCTTCCGCAGGAGTCATCCTGCCCAACCCCACCCAACCCCATCCTATCTATTGTTTCTTCTCAACCTGTGATGGAGGAGGAGACAGATTCTCTGGACTCCTGTCCTTCCTGTTCCTTCCTTTTTCTGTAAATCTTGTACAGAAAAGCAAAGGCATGGATGGGGGGGTGTGAAAAAGAGCCCTTTCAAAAATTTTCTGGGAAGGAGCATTTCATGGACATAAGTTTTCCTAGTCCAGCATTAAAAATATTTTTTGTTTCTTTCTAAACTGCCCATAGTATGATGAAGTAAAATAGCTTTCTTCTGTGAACCTGCATATTATGTTGTCCATAGGAAAGGAATGAGAACAGTTGAAGTGATCAAAGCTTCTCTGCCCCTCCGTGTCAGTTGGGTCCTCTGGGATACCAAGATAGAATTCAAAGTACTGAGATTTACTGGGGGTAATGCTCATGAAAGAGAAAAGGAAGAAGGAGCAGGATTAAGCAAGGAAAACCTTTAGATCATGGTGTAGATCTGTTACTGATAAAAGGAGAAGGGGAGGGAAGGAGGGTTAGATAGGAGGGGCTTCAGACTACACTGCAGCTCTGTAGAGTCTGGGCCAGTCCACTGGGTGCTGTGGCACAAAAAGTACCATAGAGGCATCCCACATTGTTAGCAGTGGTGCCCTAGTAACTGTCATGCTGAGATATTAGCTAGAGACTGCCCAGGAAGAGCCTGACCTTGGCTCTTATGCTGCTGATTGCAGCTGACTGGCAATTTTTTTCTTGAAGGCAGATAAGGGCAGTGCACCTCCTTGGCTGCCGCACAAGGCTGGGAATAGGGTGTGGTTGGTTCTCCCTGTGGCCACATCCCATGACAACCTGAGTCTTATTGTTAAGCAGAAAATGCCACTGGAGAAAGTGTTTTCTTTCCAATTGCTGTGGAAGTCTCACTGGAAGCTCTCCTATTTTACACTCTATCAGAGAAAATTTTAAAATCTTCTCCTTAAGAGAAATAATGCATTTTACTTCTACATTTAACACTCAAAGTATGAGGAAATTCTTTTGGTAGATAAGATTTTAATTCTCTCATCCTTCTCTCTTTAACCTGTTTCATCTTGGCTTGACTCAGTGGAGAGGAAACACAGCTGGTTTTCACCCAATAAATAATTGTTCTGGCTTGCTTTTCTCACTGAGGTTGAAGTGATCTATCTGATTTTAACTTTATACAGTGGCCTTACTTTTTATAACATACACACATAAATATGTAATATGTATTATTAGTATATATATGATATATAGCATAGATTTCTATTTATTAATACACACACACGCACACACACATATATCCCTATAGAATTGGAGGCTGTGCTTTGGTTTATTGCTATTGTATTGCTAATAGAACTAGTTGCCATAAGAAAAATTCTGAAAGACTTATTAGAAAATACAGATGAGTGGTTCTCAATGCCCTTTCATTGAAAAACTAAGCCATGAAGATAAATACACTAAAAATCAAATAAAATCTGGGTTGTAAGCCAACTCTGCCATTAACTAGCTGGATGACCTTGGGTGTGTCATAAAGCCTTCTCTGTAAAATAAGGAGCGTAGTTAGTTGATATCCAGGGTTTTTTTCTGCCCCTAGATAGCAATAGCTCCCAAATTGTTCATGGCCTGGAGTTCTAGGATTTCATGAAGGAGTTACTGGATTGAGGGAAGAGATGTCCAAAGAGAGATTTGAGTAAACACATGATCCAGGCCTCCCACCCCCACCACTTCAAACAGAACAGCTAGCTTTGATTTGTTTTCCATGTTGAGTTTCGGTGTAAGATTATCATTTCAGAAAACTTGAATTTTTTCAAGTATCTCTTTCTGATAAAAGGCAGGATTATCTAAATCATAGGTAGGTGTAACCTAATCAGAGAAAAGGAATGTGTTTGTTTTTTTGGCTTAAACATCTTTATTATAAAATGTGATATGCAGAAAATTGTGTAAGATTCTAGGTACATTTGTCTATAAAGCAATTTTAAACATTTCTCTATAAAATAAACATCCTCTAACTCTATCAAGTCATGAAATAGAACACTGCTTAAACTGCAGGATTTCCCTTATATTCTTTACCACTCTGACTTCATTTTGTCATCATAAAGTGACTTATGGCCTTTTAAGATAACCACAGCCCTGACTTTTGTAGTACTCTTTTCTTTCTTTACATTTTTTTTTACAACCTGTGTTTACATATTTAAAAATTAGATTAGTGCTTCCTGTTCTTGAGCTATATGTAACTAGAACAATACTGTAATTAATGTTTTATGACTTGCTTTTTCCTACACACAAATTTGTAAAGTTTGTATACACATCTGTAATGTATTCAAATTTATTTTGATGTAGTATCCCATTGTGAGAATATGAAACATTTCTTTAAACATTTTCTTACTGAGTTATAGTCATTTTACAGTGTGGTTGCCAAGGGGGAGGGGGGTGGGAAGGAATAGACTGGGAGTTCAAAATTTGTAGATACTGACAGACATGTGTAGAATAGATAAACAAGATTATACTGTATAGCACAGGGAAATATATACAAGATCTTGTGGTAGCTCACAGCGAAAAAAATGTGACAGTGACAATGAATAAAACATTTTGTATATACATTTTATATATGCATTCTGCGAATGATGGTCATGTCAGTTCTTTCAGAGAGTTGATAATTATGAGCAATATTATTACGGTCATATTTTTATTGAGGTATAATTGACATACACTATTATATTAGTTTTAGGTATACAGTATAATGATTCAATATTTGTATACATTGCAAAGTGATTATCACAATGTCTAGTTAATACCCACATGTTACACATAATGTCTAGTTAATACCTACCCAAATGTTACAAAAGATTTTTTTCTTGTGATGTGAACTTTTAAGATTTATAGTATCTGTCTTTGTCTGACATTTTACCTAGGATAATGCTGCTGAAGTCCATCCAAGCCAAATTGTGATTTCATTCTTTTTTATGTCTGAATAATATTCTGTAATATTCTATTGTTTATGTACCATATTTTCTTATCCATTTATCCGTTCGTGGATACTTAGGTTGTTTCTGTATCTTGGCTATTATAAATAATACTGCAATGAACATGGGAGTGTATATATCTTTTCCAATTATTGTTTTTGTTTTCTTTGGATAAAATAAATACCCAGAAATGGAATTGCTAAAGCATATGGTAATTCTATTTTTAATTTTTTTGAGGAACCTCCATACTGTTTTCCATAGTGGCTGCACCAATTTACATTCCCACCAACAGTGCACAAGTGTTCCCTTTTCTCTACGTCTTCACCAATGCTTGTTACTTGTTGCCTTTTTGATAATAGCCATTCTGACAATTGTAAAGTGATACCTCATTGTAGTTTTGATTTGTATTTCCCTGATGATTAGTGATGGTGAGCATCTTTCCATGTACTTGTTGGCCATTTGTTTATCTTCTTTGGAAAAATGTCTCCTTGAGTCTTCTGTCCATTTTTAAATCAGATTTTTTTTTTTTTGCTATTAAGTTGTATGAGTTCTTTATATTTTGAATATTAACCTCTCATCAGATATATAATTTGCAAATATTTTCTCCCATTCTGTGGGTTGCCTTTTCATTTAGTGGATTGTTTCCTTTGCTGTGCAGAATCTTTTTTTAGTTTTATGTAGCCTTACTTGTTTCCTTTTGCTTTTGTTGTTTTGCTTTTGGTATCAGATTAAAAAAAAAATCATCACCAAGACCTACTTCGAGTAACTTACCACCTATGTTTTCTTCTAGGAGTTTTATGGTTTCAGGTCTAACATTCAAGTCTTTAATTCATTTTGAGTTAATTTTTGTGTATGGTGTAAAATAATGATCCAGTTTCATTCTTTAGTGTGTGGCTGTCAGTTTTTCCACCACTGTTTATTAAAAAGACTATTGTTTCCTCAATGTATATTCTTGGTTTCTTTGTTATAAATTAATTGACCATATATGTATGGATTTATTTGGGGGCTCTCTATTCTGTTCCATTGATTTATGTATCTGTTTTTATGCCGATATCTTACTGTTTCGATTACTAAAGCTTTGTAATATAGTTTAAAATCAGGGAGCAAGAACAAAGCAAGATTGCTTTGGCTAGTAGTGATCTTTTAGAATAGTTTGTTCTATTTCTGTGTAAAATACTGTTGGAATATTGATAGAGATTGCGTTGAATCTGTAGATTGCTTTGGGTAGTACAGGCCTTTTAACAGTATTAATTCTTTCATTCTGTGAGCATCTTTCCATTTATTTTTGTCTTCTTCAATTTCTTTCATTAATGTTTTATAGTTTTCAGTATACTCTATGAGCATTTAAAAATGTGAATCGTGGTATACATAAGCAAACATATCTTTAAGGTATATATGTATGAGTGGGATTAGTAAATCATAGAGTTTCTATACATTCAGTTTCACCAGATATTGACAGTTTTCTAATGTTGATATAACAGGTTATACTCCTACCAGTAGAATAGTACTTGGTGTTTATATCATCATCCACATTATGTATTGTCAGACTTTTACTTTTTCCCAGTTTGATGGATGATTAACAGTATCTTATCATGACTTCGATTTTTATTTCCCTAATATTTGGGACGTTTTATTGGGTTGCTGTCTATTTGGGCTTCTTTTGTGAAGTGCTTGTTTAAGTCATTTGACCATTTTTCTATTGAATTGTCTACATTTTTCTAATTAAATTATAGGTGTCTCTTATGTATTCTGAAAAATAGCCATGTTTTAGTTAATGTATATTTTAAATGTCTTCAATGCCATGATTTTTCTTTTCACTCTTTTTGTGATATATTTCAGTGAGCAGATGTTTTAATTTTAATGTGGCCAAATTGATCAATTTTCCAGTCTACTAAAATTTGTGTCTACTTTAAAACTTTTTCCATAGATCCTCAACAAACTAGAAATTAAAAAAAATAGATACCTTAACCAGATACAGAACACCTACAAAAACCCACAGCTAACCTTATACTTAATGTTTAAAGACTGAATACGTTCTCCCTAAGACCAAGAATAAGATAAGGATGTCTCTTTTTGCTACTTCTGTTCAACACTGGAGGTTCTAGTCAAAAAAATTAGGGAAGAAAAATAGATGAAAAACATCTTGATTAGAGAGAAAAGAAGTAAAATTATCTCTGTTTACAAATAAGATGATTTTGTATATAGAAAATCCTAAGGAATATACTGAAAAATGAACAGAATTAATAAGTGAGTTCACCAACTATCTACGTAGTAGGTGCATGGTAAGTGTTTGTTGAGCAAGTAGACAAAACCAAACAGTAATTTCATATGACTTTCTCAAGCCAACTGAGATAATACATTGGCTCATCTATACTAGTCAATTTGTCCTGCTGTGTTTCTTTCAGTACCAATCCCTATGTAGCACTTTAGGCTGCGACCTAAAAGGTAACATATACTTCATTTGGCTTGAGTATTTTATTTGAATGTTTTCCTTATCACTGAGACTTGAATATATAATATGTTAGAAACTAAATTTGATAGATATGGAATTATTTAATTCTTAGGAATTGGGCCTGGAAGAAAAGGAAAAGAAACCATTTGCCCACACCCTAACTAACCTAAACAAGATTTAGGTTATTACTGCAGGACTTTTCAGAATCTTGCTAATTCTAAGGCAAATCTCCTTAGACATTAATTCTATGGTAAAAGTGAGTTGCAAATTTCAATAGATACATATAACTATCACCTATTATAGTGGCATTCTTGGGGGGAAAAATAAGTCTGTAATTGACTATCTTGAATTTTCATAATATCAAGTTTTAGCCTCTGAGAAGGGATTATACTGCAAGATTATAATTTGGGAATATTTGATCAGGCTGTTATACTATTCTTCCCATGTTTTCCACCATATTTCTAAAAGAATATTATTTTATGTCATAATTATACTCGAGATTGTGCCTATTTCTCTTTTGCCTTCTTAGAAATTTAATTTTGTTGTATAAATGAAGGAAGTCTGTTTTCTTTCCTAGTTATGGCCCAAATAATAAATGTTGATGATACTGTGCTGCAAAAATAGTCCTCTATTTAAAAAAAAAGAGTTCAGCAAGGTTGTAGGATACAAGATTAATATATAAAAACAATTATTTTCTAACACTATCGATGAACAATCTAAACTTGAAATTAAGGAAACAATTTTGTAAGTAACAATGAATAAAAATAAAATTCTTAAGAGTAGATTTAACAAAAGGACCAAATAATGTATTATTCCTGTTAAATAAGATGTCCAGAATACTCAAATTCACAGAGACAGAAATTAGACTAGTGCCTACCAGGAGCTGGAGGAGGAGTAATGGGTAAAGGGTGAAGAGGATTTTTTGGGTGGGAGCTGAAAATATTCTAAAATTGGATAATGATGGTGATTGCACAACTCTGTGATTATACTAAAAGTCACTGACTGATATACTTCAAATGAATTTTTATGGCATGTTATTTATAACTTAATAAAGATGTTATATTAAAAAAGAGTCTTTTTGTGCCCCAAGGTTGAAAGATAATTCTCTCCTAGTTTCTTTTAATAGTTTTATGGATTTCCTTTCGTATTTAGCTTTTTAATCCAGCTAAAATTGATCTTTGTATATGGTACGAGGTAGGTGTCCAATTTAAATACCTTTTCATCCAGATATTTGTCCTAAAACTATTTATTATGAAGTTCATCTTTTCCCACTGATCCTTGGTGCCAGTTCTCTCATAAATCTAGCAGACATATATTTCATAGATCTTTTTCTGAACTCTCTTGTTCCATTATCTGTTTGCCTATTTCTCTGCCAATACCACAATGTCTTTATTGCTATAGCTTTATATTTTTTGATACACAGTAAAATATGTCCTCTTACATTGTGTTTTTCTTCAAGAGGCTCGCTGTTGCTTTTAGTGTTTTGGTATTATATGCATTTCTAACAAGTTTTAAAAGTGAGTTGTCAGGTTGAAAAAGCAAGTACATGAGGTATACACACACACAAACATAAACTCATTAGGATTTTTACTAGGATTGCATTGCATTTATAAGTGCATTTGAGGAGTACTGATATCTTTTCAAAAATATTCCAAATTATGAACGTAAGTCACTTGTTTATTTAGGTCTTAATATTTCCCAATAAAATTTTATAATTTGTCATCTGGAGGTCTTGCACACTTTTGATGAGATTTACTCCTTGGTTCTCAATTGATATTTTTGATGCTATGGTAAATTAATTCTTTAAAAAAATTTTGTTTTCTAACTGTTGCTGGTATACAGAAAAAGAGTTAACTCTTGTTTATTGAATTTTGTATCCAGTAACTTTGCTAAATTCTCCTGTTGTTTTAAGATTTACATAGATGATTTTGGATTTTTTTATATGCTTAATCCTATCATCTGCACATAGTGACAGTTTCTTCCTTCAAATTCTTACGTCCTTTTAAAATTTCTTAATTAACTGTATAAGATCAATGTTGCCTAGAAGTAAAGATAGAAGAACACCTTGGTATTCCTACTAGCAAAAGAAAAACTTGTGACTTTTCACCATTAGATATGGTGTGGGCTGCAGAGTTCTATGGCTACCCTTTATCAGATTAAGGAAATTTTCTTCTGTAGTGTATTGGATCGTTGTTTCTATTCTTTACTCCCTTACTTCATTGGAATCATACAATTACACACTATGCCGTGTAAATGCTCATTGCTTCCCAGTGTTGGTGGAATATATTTCCTTATGTCGATGTTTGATTTGTCCATGTGGCCTTTCTCTGGTCGATGGGTTGTTAATAAATGTGATGTAAGCAAATATTTTATATGTGGTTGCATGGTTTGCTCAGCCTTCTGCCATCTAATGTGAGAAAAATATGCCATAGATAGCTGCTTGTGTGAGTGAATGAGAAAGTACATGAAGAAGATCTAAACATAGCACTAAGCCTAAGTCCGACCAGTGATAGCTGAGCCCATTAGAGGCATAACCTACCCAATGACTCTTACTCATTGTTGGAAGCCAGCAATCTTCGAAATTGTTACCCAGTATTACTGTAGTAAAAAAAATTCTCTGATGTACCTTTTATTCCTAGTTTGCTAAAATTTTTTTAATAAACTCTCAATTTTATTAAATACTTTATCTGCATTTATTGAGATGATGTAATTTTCCTCTTCTACTTATGTGATAATTTATGTTATTTAATTTTTAAATGTTTAACAGATTTTGCATTCTTGGATTTAAAAAATAGAATCAGCTTAGTTCTAAGGTATTCTCTTTAGATTTTGTTTGCTTATTTATTTATTTATTTATTTTGTTTGTTTGTATATCTGTGTTCCTAAGAGAGATTGGCCTGTCAACTTTCTGTATCATATTGTCCTATATGATTTTGCTATTAATGTTACATCATTCTTTGGAAGAGTTTGGCTAATTATTTCTGGAATTATTTCTTCCTTGAATAGAATTAGTAACATTTTTTAATGAAGACGTAAAGGCCTAGGATTTTCTTTGAGGAAATATTTATGACTATTTTAAAAAATTATTATTAGGGGCTAATCAATATTTCTATTTCTTTTTGAGTAAGCTAAGTTAGAGGGGATTTGCCTTTGAATTTGTCAGACACCTGAGGTTCTATTGTCTGGGCTACCTCAAACAGGTGGCATACCATAGGTCTAGATTCATGCCAAGGTTGTTCTGAAGTTACAGCCTCTCAAGAACAATTTTTTCACTTTTCTTTCCATAGTCTTCTTCAGCTGTATGTGGCACCAACACAAGCCCTCTCTGCAGATCACCAGGGTTGAGAGGAGGTGGGTCATGTCTAGGTCTTTACTCTAAACCAAGGAAATAGGTGCTTGTGACCCAACTCAGTGGCAAGGAGCTCTCTGACCAGTCTCCCCACTCTGGACAGAGCTTGGGCCTCTCATCTCTAACCCTCTGGCCTAGCTGGAAGCAGAGGTGAAAGGCTTGATTTCCAGATGAAAGTAGCTTTTGAAACTTTGACATTCTCCTTATCCTTCTGATTATAGACTTTCAACCAAAAATTGTCCAAGAAGTTCCTATATGTCTTTTTAGATTTGTATTGGGAAAGAGTCAGAGTAAAGTCAACATGGGGGAGATGACACAATTTAAGATTATTCTTAATCTCTGGTTTCTGATATTCTCTGAGAATGATAAATGAAAGGCACTCTGGCCTGCTACCTTCTTTTTCTTCCTGTGAATGATAGGATCTGCTCCATATTCCATTTTCTGTCCAACCATCAGCTAAAGCTTTGAGAATCCCTTCTGTCCAGGAATAAGTTCCTTTTAATTGGGAGTTTAGTACAGGCAGTTAAAGAACCATCCCACCAGCTACAATTCCTGTGGGGAACCCTGTAAACTTTTCCAGGATAACTTTACACATGTTATAAAAAGATAAGAGGTCTCAGTACACACCTAATCTTTTTTTTTTTTAATTAAAGTCGCTGACAATGACTGCAGTCAGACCCTTCCAGAAAAAAGTGCTCAGGGTCACTGTGTAAGACAGCACTGAGCTGGATAAATCTTTGGTATGTCAGAGAATGGTATTTCTTATTAGAATCTAACCAGGTAATCACCTCCAAGGCTGTTGTATTTTTCTTCAGATAAAGACATCTCTTTCTGAGCACTGCTTGTCCTCCTGGCTGCATGGTTTGGCTTCTTAGTCATGGCTTTCTATGTGTACTTTGCTTTTTCATAAAGGGCTCCTATGTGTTTCTTTCCTCTGCTTGATGGTAGCTTTCCTCATGTCTATATGGAAGCAACCATGATATCTGGGGTGTATGGTTTAGGGTGTAACATTAAAAAAGAAGAAAATAAACTAGTTTAGTCAACAGAGATACTAATAGCTTTCTAGTAAATTGGGATTGTCTCCTCTTTCCCTTAACCCTCATTGTCATGCCAGGAGGCACCTCCAAATAACAATGATGATGACTGATGATACAGCAATGTCTTTGGGGGCCCATCTGTCACATGCAAACTCAGTTCAGTGCTGCTTCACTTGTACTAGATACGGCCTCTGAGACGAGTTTGGCTGTGCTCCAGCGTCCTTTTCTGGCTTCTGTCCTGATGTTTTTATATATGATCTGCAGGTGTTACTGATATAATTTGTCCAGGAGTTATATATGATATCGTATTTATTAACCTAGATCTTCCTGCAGTCAGTATAAGAGAAAATCCTAAAAATGAAATCACTGATGATTACATAATAAAGTAACATTCTAGAAATAGCTTTGCATGCCTGTGTTTGACTTGAGAGCATATGGGTATCTCTGATTTAGGATTGCTTTTGAGAATTAATTTAATTTGGAATTAGAGATCCAGGCTAACATTTAGAATCAAACATATAATTATAATTTCAGTATTATGAAGAGACATGACTGAATCTGTTTTGTGGATTTGGGAGATAAGGTGTTTCAAAGGAGGTAGAGGAGGATCTTAGCTTGAGATGTTCTGATACAAGCGAATGTGATGGATTGAAACCAGGGATGGGTTTTATTCAAACTGAATGAGAGTGCATTTTCCATGGCTGTTGTGTTGATTTGTGCAATTCATTCTGAGCATTTTGAACATCAGCTGTTTCCACCTCTCTCTCCTAAAACCAGCCGAGGTGGAGGGGAATATACCAAGCCACGTATCAGTAAAGAAGAATGACTCTTGAGAATATAATATGACTGTAAAATAGCTTCATTTAGAGATTTCACTGCATCTAGGTTGGTAATGAGAAAAATTCTAACGCAAAATAATACATGGCCTCAGTGTAAATTTAAACTCCATTATTTGCATGCAACCAAGCAAAAACAGGAGGAGAAAAGGGTCTTTGGGATCCGGAGTTAATAAGATTTGTGACAGCTTCTGTCTTGGTTATATAACCTTGCTCTTTTCAATGAGCTATGAGGAGTCCGGTGAAAAATTCAGGAAAACTAAATTAAATGAAATATTCTAGAAAATAAGCCAGGACTTTAGACTGAGTGTAGATGCTTTTTGTTCCTAAAATATCTCATCTTTATTTTTATTCATCTCATTCTTCAGCTAGTTTGTAGACAAAAATATTTCCTTATACAAAGGATTTTTCTCACTAAAAAAAAATTGGATATTCCCAGTTGTAGCAGTAATAATGAAATCAATAATATATAATCCATATCAAGCATCTTCTATATACTTCTAAATATTTAACATACATGATTATGAATCCTCACAAAAAATATTAGGTTAGCTAGTTATTTTCTCTGTTTTACAGATTTGAGAAACAGAGGCTCAGAGAAGTTAAACGTTTTGCTCAGGTTCATATAGCTGGTAAGTGGTAAAGTGATGATTTGGATAGAAATCTGATTGGTTCTAACTCTATAATGCCATACTGCCTCTCCTAATATCTATAATACCTTTTGTCTGTTTATAGTAAACAAATACATTACACAATCTTGGTTAATTCAGTAACAATGTTGCAGAGGCTATTTCCGCTTTACAGTTGAGGATTAAGAAACCAAAATCCAGAGAATTGATTGCTGTGTCCAAGTTTACTCAACTAGAAAGAGACACACTTTGGACTGAACTTAAATCCTCTGCATCTTCATGGTCGCTTTCCTCTAAGATCATTGCTTTCACTGTATGATCTTAGCTTGGCCACAGGCTGCAGACCAGCAGGGAACATTGGATATTAATGCAATTTCCAAGTGGTAAATGTTGCTGTTCCTTCAAAAGTGATCAAAACAATTAAAGAAAAAAAAACACTTAGAATATAAATACTACTGACCTGTTTTTTCACTTGGCAGTCAGTAGAGTTTAAGCTTAGTTTAGTTTTTCCTTCCATTTAAAGAATCATACACAGTGTCTGTTTAAGAAAAGTCTTTCTCAAAAGGCTCTGTTTCTGTAGCAAAGAAGAAAGAAGCAAAAGAGAACATGGAGGAGTCCATGGCTCTAAGAAAAAAAAAATTAAAGTCCTGATACACAGTGTATAAAATCTGGAATAAGTACACCTGAGTTTGGAAAATCAACCCCTGAGAGCAGGTGGCACAAGGCCACAGGTCTGATCCTGCAAGGATTGATATTTTCTGGTTGAATGCCAGTGGTGTTGTTCAGTGAAGGTTGTTCTAGAGGATTAGCTTGGATTATCAGTACAGCCATAGATGTTTCATTGAGAATGAGTGCTGATATGCCCAGGTCCCTCTTAATGCATCTGTTGGTAATTGTGTGTGTGTAGGGAGAAGGCTGAATAGAGGGAAAGAGAAAGGAAATGAACAGAGTAGAACTATGAAGTGAGAGAGAGGAGATGATGACCTCTTAAAGAAGATAATGTGCGTTATTTGCACTAGATTTTATCTCCCACTCCCTGCTCAGCTTCCTAGAAATGGAAGGCCATTGTTGCTGACCAGCTGTCAAAGTCAGTCATTACTTTACTAGGTTTTCCTATAGCTTTTTGAATTTGTTAAATTTTATCTTTTGACCAAATGCTTTTCCCTTGGTTCCTTCATATCCTATTTCTTCATCTGTAATCTCTGTTTCAGGCTACTTTAATCTTTGTGTTTCTTAAATGTCCTAGTTTCCCCCCAAATAAATTAGTAATATAATAAACCCTGTATACTTAATGGCATAAATAAGTTCAAATCTCATTTGTAATAACAAATGGGAATGGATGTACTCTCCTATTAAAGGACACAAACTCTCAAAATAAAATATAACAAAGATACTAAAAATAAAAAGGACAGAATTGTATTAGGCAAATGCTAACAATTAGAATTACGGATTGCTATGATAGCATAAAAAAGATTTAATTAGAAATTATTACAGAAAACAAATAGGATTATATTTTTATATTGCTTGAGAATAAAATTTATGGTGAAAATATAGCATCTATCACCATCAAATACATTTTTTTTTTGTATATTTGCTTGCTTGTTTTATTGACAGACTGCTTGATTGGAATGTAAGCTTCACAAGGACAGGAATATTACTAGAGGTTAAGAAGTTGGCAAACACAATGGAACACAACTGTAGTGAAAGATTTTTAACTCAGTCTTTGATTACATAGCCAAAAACCAAATAAAATGAAAAGAGATAGAGGGACTGAATAATATAATTAACAAATTTTGTTTATCAGGTGTATTTTGAATGATGTCTCTTGTAGCAGAGAATTAACTAACTTCATTGACAAACACACATTAAGCACCTGCTAGCATACATGGTTCTTAATATCATAGAATTTGTGGTTTGTCTCATACGACACTGTAAAAGTAATTCCCTTTCTCATCACCACCTCATACCCCAACACTCTTTTGAGAGGGAGGTCTGAGTGTCTTAGAGAAAATGTCTCCTGCATCCAGTCATAATCAATCATTGCCAGAAGTGATTTCTGACCATAATGTTAACTGATTACTTGCTTCATATGTGAAAAAGGGTAAAATGAATAAGCTTTAAAGTTTAGTGTCAACATGCAGAACACATGTAAAACAAACTAGTCTGAGACTTTGCAAAAACTTGGAAATAAGGGAGAGAAAAGGAACATTTAAAAATCAAACATTTAAATGTTGTGGAAAAATGAGGAGCCAGCTTGAAAATTATAAAACATTTATGAGGGAGTGGTTTTGGAAATCACCTCAACACTAGCTAATTTCGTAACAACTCATTTTTAATAGAAATTAAGATTTGACATAACTTACACTTCTATATTCAAAAGTACGTCTGGGAGGAAAACTTTGGCATGCTTGACTTGCAGTTTTTTTAAAGAACTGTAAGATAACTAAAATAGTTTCTAAATTAATTTGATTCAATTTTGTAATAAAAAATTACACAGAGAGAAGGCAGATAGGGCAACCATAAAGTAACAGTAAACATCTGGTGTAGACCCCTGTGATTCAAGGTAAACAGCATTGTGATAATAACTAAAGAATTTTAAACCACAGAATATCATATTTGTTGGCAGTGCTAAGTACCAGCACATAAATACAGTAAGCATAGTTCACAGAAGGAGTTTTGAAATTATGCAGATTTTTGACTCCATAAAAAAGTAACTTCATGTGGAAGGAAACAGAATTTTATAAGGACTTTTTTTAATTACCAAAAAAGTTTAGGTATAATTCTATTAGATTTCTCATCTAATAGGAAGTGAGTTCATAATTTTATGATTTGATACTCTGTTCCCTATCTAAGATGAAATTCATTCTTTTTTTTTTTTTTTTTTGGTTATGCAGTAAAACTCTATTGTAAGTATTGCCATGCTTGGGCTAAGTTTAAAGACCTTATGAATTATTGATGACTGCTTTACTGCATTGCGTACCTAAGGGTTTTAGAAAATATGCCTCCCGTTAGTTGAAATTGTTTTGGAAAATTCTAAAATTACTGGCTAGCCAAAAAAGTAAAATAAAATTTTTTTATTAATTAAAACTATATATATATATATACACAGGGAAACTGACCTAGTCTGGGGAAGATCAGAATTTTTTTTTTTTTTTGAGGAAGTGACTTTTTAACATGTGATCTAAAGGATGTCAGAGTTCAAGTGAATAATGAGAGAAGGCTCTCTCGGGAATGGGAAATATTGTGTGCAGAGGACCCAATATGGGAAGAAACTGAGATGTATTTCCATAAATTTGAGGGGAAAGATCAAGAATGCTTTATACCAGATTGTCAACAGCAGTTACCTTGGGGAAAGGGGTACTTTCACTTACTATTCTATATAATGGTTTAAGCGGTAGGATTTTGGTCAATTTAAATATTATTCAAAGAAAAGAAAAACTCCACTCAATACAGATACAAATTTAGGAGTGAAGACAGGTGAAAAATGCTACCTGAAGGTTAATTAATGAAAGGTATCCATTTCAGAAGCCCTGATCCAGGGTGCTTCTCAAAAGTGGTTCTCTGAATTTGGCAGGCATTCAAATCATCCAGGAATCTTATTACAGTGCAGATTCACATTTATTAGATCTGGGCTGTGGCTTGAAGATTTGCATTTTAAATAAGCTCCTAACTAATGCCAGTGCTTGGCATTTTTGAGGGGCAAAGTTCCAGGTGATTATAATGGACTACCAGAGTGGAGAAATACTGAGCTAGAATGGTTGGGTATTAAGAACATCTTGCCTTTCTTCTCTTATACATGTCTTTTCCACCTGATAATCACCTCTTCTGTAGGTCTCAACTCAGGGAGGCCTTCCATATCCATCAGGCATAGAGGTTGCAAGGTGTCTCAGTAGCAGAGTTTCTCAAACTAGCATGTGAAAGAATCCCCTGGGGATAGGGTTTACCAGGTATTCAGCTTCTTGAGCCCCTCTCTAGAGGGTAAGAATCAGCTCAATCTAGAGTGATCTCTGGAAATCCATGATTTCCAGATCCAAGCTTCTCAAGAGACTGATGTCCGTGGTTCTGGGATCTGTTTGAGAAATGAGCTATACCCCCTCTGTCGTCAAGCATGGCATGCCCCAGATGCTTGGTATATAAGTGAGTAAATGAGTATAGGTTCTCTTCTTCCTTTTCTTTTGTGATTATAAAAGTTATAAAGGCTGAATCTAGAAAATAAGGAGATACTAAAAAAGATAGGAAAGTAGAAAAAAGTCACTCATATCCTGCTACAGAAAGGCAAACATTTTTTGACTTTTAACATATGTTGTTTTTTTTTTTTTTCTGGTGCTTTTATTCTACGCATTTTGTTTCACTTGGCTCAGAATGTATTGAATGTATGTCACCCTAAATACTTTTTGGACCTAGAGAAGTTGAGGGTGTTTTCCATGGCATTGTTCAACTGAATGCACTGTTTCAAAGGTTGAACTGTACAACCCTTCAAACGTATGCATTTCTATTACTGACTCATTCTTTGACAGCAGACTACAAAAAAAAAAAAATTACCTGAACTTTAGAATTTTGTATTTCATGTTCTCAGTTCATGTTTCATCTCTCAAAAGACCATTCAAAATAGAAAAATATTCTTACATCCCAGAAATTTACAACTGAAGTATTTCTAGAAGTAGCTATTTTCATTCCTATAGTTAAATCACAATGAGTTTTATACATTAGATGCATGTCACCTTTTTGATTTCTAGCCAAAAGACTGGGAATTAATTATTAGCTTTTTAATGACCTGCTATTTGTTTGAAGATGTTGACATTTGCACAGCAGCATTACAAGAAGGGTGACTGCACATTTAACAACCTAGTATTACCTCTTTTGTCCTTGAAATACTGAGCCAAAGGCATCATCTCACTTTTCACTGTTAAAATCACATGATCTTTATCACTTAGCAGAGAAGATGTAAGATAGGATTCTTTGTGCCAACATTGCTTATTTTACTCCTGTTGATTCTTTTCTAAATAGTATATTAGAGACCTTAACTCTTTATCCCTCTTTTTTCCCTTACAAGTAAGCATAATTCATTTAATACTCTCCTGATTATATTCATAGATTTAAACTTCAGTTTGTATTTGAGTTTATGAACAAATGCTGTTAATTGATAGAAAAGGACAAATTGGTTCCCTAAAAGAGACAACAATCTAGCCCTACATGGCTCAGAAGATTTAAATCAATTTTTTCATTGCTATGAGTTTATTTCCTTGAAGGAACTTAGCCGCCAGAAGAAAAATGACTCAATGACATATCAGTATAGCAAAATATAAAATACCTCTCCCCATTCTCAGGAAAATTTGTTGAACCTTATGATCATAAGTATTTATTGTTTTTCAGCTTTGATAATAATGGGGATGCATTCTTCTCCATAAATACTTTGCATAGAAAAGGGAAGAAGACAAATATGGTGCTCAGTTAGAACTATGAGTGTTCTGAAATACTGTAATTAGAGTCTGCATGGTCACGACAGCATGCAGTAATCATGAAGTAGAAACAGGACCTCATGCTTGGTAGCTCTGCATGATTCACTCAGGCCTGGAGTGGGAGGAAATGAGCATAATCAGTATTTACTGAGCTTTCCTCATCTTCAGTTACCGCTATGCCAGATTACCTGAAATGACTCCCAATACTACCCTGAACTCACCTCCCCACATAACTCAGGCGTATTCAGAACTTGAATTTTCTTAACTTTATGTGTCCAAACAGAGAGGGGTGACACACAATAAATGAAATCAGTTGAGAATTAGGGAACATTATAAATTGTTTGCTGTTGACCATGTTTGGACAGATTGACCACCCCCCAAGTCCCAAAAAACCCATTGCAGATACATAGACACATAGATAAATTGATAGATACACATATACATGTATATACATACATCGTACATGCATACAGTAGCCCCTCCCTCCTCATGCAGGGCTTCAATTTCCATGGTCAACCAC
This sequence comes from Camelus bactrianus, assembly GCF_048773025.1. NCBI lineage: Eukaryota > Metazoa > Chordata > Mammalia > Artiodactyla > Camelidae > Camelus > Camelus bactrianus. The sequence continues at coordinate 46,900,180 of NC_133541.1, forward strand.
AGTCCAAAAATATTACATGGAAAATTCCAGAAATAAACAATTCGTAAGTTTTAAATTGCGTGATGTTCTGAGTAGTGATAAAATCTTGCTTCATCCCTCTCTCTTCCGCCCGGGATGTGAATCATTCTTTTGTCCAGCGTATCCCACAAATTAGTCACTTAGTAGCCATTTCAGTTACCAGATTGACTGCTGTGGTATCGCAGTGCTGTGTTCAAGTAAACCTTATTTTACTTAATAATGGCCCTAAAGTGAAAGAGTAGTGATAATGGCAATTTGGATATGCCAAAGAGAAGCTGTCAAGTGCTTACCCTAAGAGAAAAGGTGAAAATTCTTGACTTAATAAGGAAAGAAAAAAAATCACATGTTGATTGCTAAAATCTACAGTGAGAATAAATCTTCTTTCTGTGAAATTCTGAAGAAAGTAAAAGAAATTTGAGCTTGCTTTGCTGTGGAGCCTCAAAATGCAAAAGTTATCACCATAGTGTGATAAGTGGTTAGCTGAGATGGAAAAGGAATTACAGTTCTACAATAAGATACTTTGAGAGAGAGAGAGACTATATTCGCATAATTTTTATTACAGTGTATTGTTATAATTGTTCTATTTTGTTATTAGTTATTGTTAATCTCTTGCTGTGTATAATTTATAAATGAAACTTTATCATAGGTATGTATGTATCAGAAAAAAATATAGTGTATATAGGGTTGGCTACCATCTGTGGTTTTAGACTTCCACTGAATGCACCTTGTGGATAAGGGGAAACTGCTGTGTGCATATGTCCAAACACTTTCAGTAACTCTCAAGACACAAGGGGTAGGAGAATAAGCCTTTTGCAGGAAAACTTTACATTTCAGAAGATTGCATTTCATAGGCTTAGGACTAACTTTGTCTGCAGGAGTTCAAGGCTCATAAATCTATTCAGTGCTATAGTAGAAACCATGTATTTCTCTAGGTTTACATTGCATAGGAAAAGTTTATAAAGCCTTGATATACTCATGAACCTTCTTATGTTTGGAAAACACTGGTAGAGGAAACGTGTTTTGAATTTTTTTTTTTCTGGATGTTCCCAGGAGGCAGAGACCCTTCGACATCTCATTTCCAATTCCTTGGAAAGAGAAATTAGAGTCAACCTTTTCCAGGAACTAGGGATCTCTATTTTTAGCTTCTACTGATTAAAACCACATTATTTGAGTAGGAAGAATGTGAACTGAGTGTACCTTTCACTCCTGAACAGTGCATATGGGGTTTCCATGATACCGGTGGGGTATGCTTGTGAATAGATGTGTGGACAGTAAATCATCTTTGTTTGAGTTCACTGAAGACATTGTTGGGTCAAGCTGGGTCAGCTTTTCCTTGAATTGTGCTTTTATCTTGTGCTTTTAAAGGGGAATTCAGTTAAAATATAGTGTTGTGTCATAAAAATTTCATTTTGCTAACAATCTTTGAAATGTGTTCAAAAAGCAAGAATGGGATAGAGAAGAAAGTTAAGGCCAAAAAGAAAAACAAGAAATCATAACCTAAGTTAGTAAAGCAGAAATCGGCATCCTGATGGAAGCAGATAAGATATCGGGAGTGAGGAATGGTGAATACGGCAGGTGGATGGTGAAGAGTGAGCTGGAAGGAGAGTAATGGTTAGACTCAAATCAAAAGATTTGTAGAAATGGGAACTGAGAGGGGATGGAAGGAGAGGGAGATCTTACAGGGAAGGGATCAAAAGCCTAAATGTACCAGAAATGATAGGCAGAGTAGTTACCATTAGTAAAATACTGATGTATCAGAATTTGATGAAGAGACTTGGAAGAATAAGAATTATCTTGTTGCAAATTCAGAACTAGGTTTGGCAATGTATGCCCAGGACAGTAGGAGAAAAACAAAAAAGAAACAGCTGTTGCATAGATTTCAATAATAAGATGGAATGCTGGGAAATAAGAAGACCCCAGTCTTTTAATAAAAAGTGAAGCAGATTGCCATGTTCTGTGTGTTGAGGCAGGTGGTGTTCACGGAGGAAGAACCACCTTAGGAGGGGGCAGCTGAGTCAGCAGAAGAAAGGCAGGTAAAAGCCAGGGCACTTGGAGGGAACAGTACCTGATTTTCTACCACATCTGTTGGCTACCTTACATCTTATTTCTTCCTTTTCTCCTGAGGTCCAAAATGCTCTCTCCCCTCTCTGCAGGTTCTTTAAACAATGACAACTTTAAAAGACTCCAGATGGCTTTGAAAAAACTTGAAAGTCATCCAGGGTGCACTGCAAGTCTTTGTAGACACTCCATGTGGAGCCAGTCTGAAAACCTTATAGTTTTTCTGTTTGGATTATGTCTTAGGGATGAGCTGCTGTTGCCAGCACACACACACACACACAATTAAAAAATTAAAAGTAAGCCGACCCTAGCCCTTGTGTGCTCAGAAGCAAAGAGGCAACATGAGTTTTTGCAGCCATGTTGGCCTTTTGTGCATCACTCTGTACCCTGCCTGTCCTTGCTGTGGACAGAAGGCAGAGGACACAGTGATCACGGAATAACTCACTCCCTGCTTCTCAGATAACAGTTTATAACCTACTCCTTCAGCGGATTTACTGTGCTTGCATGGGAAATTTAACACAGCATGGCTTCATTGGGACTATATTAGAAAGATTCATAGACTCAACCAGTTTTGCCTAGTGATGGCTAAGACTGTTTAAAATATCATTACTGATTATCTATAGAAAGCCAGTCTCCAAAGTGAGTTATATTGAAATGACTTTAATAAAAACCAGCAAGTGTAAGCAGCTGCTTTTAGAGGACAGGAAGATGGCATAAAGCTGAATTTTAAATTCTATTGTTCAAGGAACAAACAGATTAAGAACTGAAGAATAGGGAGTGTTTGGATCTACTGGATTCTTGGAAAGAGAGAATCCAAAGTTTTAAGATAATATAAAAATGCAAGAAGGATAAGATATATTCACATGTGGATTCATATTCTAGAAAAGGCAAAACTTGTGTGTATGTGTGTGTGAAAGAGAGAGGAAAGAGGAGGAATAAAATGCTTGTTCTTTGATGCTTTGATTGATTTATAACATGATGATTTATGCTAAAAATATATTTTTCAGGCCATCCAACCCCTCTGTTGGCAGACATGTGGGCAGGGAAGAATACATGAGGTGGGCAGAAAGGTCTAGGTATTACCTGAGTGTTACTTTTGATCATGTTTAAACTTATGGGGAGATATTTTATTTTTAACACCATTGCAACATCAGTACCTCTGTGTCCATCTGTGAACATGAGACAGGAGGGGTGGTTGGGTACTGCTTCAGTTGGCACAGTTGACCCAGCTGAAATATCCTTGCTTTGGGGTGAATTTTCCACTCCTTCCAGGATACTAATGACAGATATCAGGATTTTTATAACAGTTCTAGCCATTTAGTCAAATGAAAAATTGCAGTAACATCCTGCAGTTACCGTGTAGGCTCTTTGCACTCCCATTATGAGTGTCATCAGAAATTCTTGAAACAGTCGTCAGGTCGTTGTGGAGATACAGTGTGCTCATGATTGCTGTTTGTTTTTCTCCAAAGCCACATGCAGAAAGATTTTCAAGGGGTTAAGGGCAACTTGCAGATTCAAAGAGGACTGAACTCACATATTGGTTATTGACAGGATACTGTTATCATCAGATTTAGACACAGACAGTAATTTCCATATATAATACAGAGATAAAAATCACCAATAATTATGGCTTTTTGAGCAACCCACTGTCTAGTGATATGTGAAGCTAATAGCAAAAGGGAAATCAAGAAGTTTGCCAGTGGCTTTTATGAAGCAAGGATAGTGTTTTTCTAACTGCAGTCACTCATATTCCAACTATGCAATTTTTGCAACATGTAGAATCACTTGCACTGCTATTTATTAAATATTTTCTTTAAATTGACTCAATTTTGCTTACATGAATGAAAGAACTGGTCTTCCAGAAGGAGATAGTGAAAAAGGGATCTCAGTTTACCTATAAATATTGATATTTGTAAAAATCACTTGAATTATGTTTGATAGACTTATGATCCAATGTGAAAAATGTGCATTTGTTGCCTGAAAAAACAAAAATGTTGGCATAACATTTGTGGTGATTTTCTTTCTTTTCTTTCTTTCTTCTTTCTTTCTCTTTCCCTCCCTCTGTCCCTCCCTCTCTCTCTCTCTTTCTCTTTCTCCCTTTCTCTGTTTCTGAATAAGGATCTGATGTTTTTATTCTGTCAAAGCCTGTGGAAGAAACTAAGCAGCACATCCTCTAACAAGCATTATTAACTTGTCATGTGTCACAGTAACTGATACTCTAGATCCTATACAAAAAGTGATGAAACGAACACCCCCAGCAGTGAAGCTCTGCTTACCTGTGTGGACACCAGGGTAGGCAGAAGACATTCTCTAGGGCAGGATTCACAAGGTGCATTCCATAGAATATAACTCTGTGGATTAGTAATAGGTGTATAAAAAAAATAAAGGAGGCAGGAAACAGTGTTCAAACTAGTTGGAGATACCATGGTTCAACAAAGTCAGGTAGCCTATTGTAAGGCACTGACAAGCGAATATGCTAGTTTTTCCCTCGTGTATTTCATGACAGAATCGCCACTGACCTGCCCCCTCCCCCCAGGATGCGACAGGACTGATGATCTGGCAGGCTCACTTTGGAAGTCGTGGTGATCTTTGTGGGCTGCTGCGGAACCCTTCCAGATGGCTTTCCTGGGATGAAACAGAGATTGCTGGCTCTTTCTGAGCAGAGGCATGGAGTTAAAGAGAAAAGTTGAGGGTTGCGGCTCTGTTCATGGTCACACTCAGCCATCAATATCTCTGGGCAAGGGAGGCATTTTACGCAAGAAGCGCAGTCCATCCTGTTGCCTGCTAAAATGACTGATGTAGTAAAAAGAATAATGAACTATATTCTGTCCCACCTTTCCGTGACCTTCAACAGATATTGATACATTTCTGGGTCTCAGTTTCCTCCTTGTAAACAGAGGGGGTTAGTTAAGCAGTCTTTGGTGTCCTCTGCCTGTTCCAGCACTCAATAATTAAATGGCCTTATTGTTGTTTTATTCTAAAGGATGAAAAGATAAGACCCAGAAGAGGGAAGAATAGCTAATGATTTGATGCTTGGAAGTTACTAGCTGAATAATGATTTTCATACCTAGGAAGCAAAGCCTTTCAAAAGCCATCTTCCCTAATGAGTCTGTAAATAGACATCTGTAGACAAAATTCAAACACTTCTGAGGTTTGTGCCCAGCATGTGAGAGCAGAGCCCCATGGTACTTGTTTATGATGTTTTAATTCTTGAAGTAATTTTTGGTTCTTTAGCAAGGACAAAAAAAAAGTTTTAATTTTTCCCATTTTAGTGTCTCTTGAAATGGCATCTTTGATGTATAGCCAGGATTCTTGAATTTTCAATTGAAGCTCCTAGTGACTCAAAATTTAATTGGACACACCTCTTGGCTCAGACTATTGATAATTAGTCCATTTAACATGAGGGAACTATATACCCTCAAGCCTTCAAAAAAAATATTACAGCAGTGATGGAGAAGATGTAATTTATTATAATACCTCTCCTAAAGTTACCCAACTACAAGAATAGCAATTTACGGTGCTATTTTCTCTTATCATCTCCTTCTGGCTCTTTAACCTGTGATTCAAACTACAAAATTGCAGGGAAGTGAGGGTATCATAAGGGGATAACTGCTTCATGCAAAGTGGGATAGGAACTAAACTAGAGGCAAAATCAGGCTGAGTTTTCCTACTCAAACTAGAATTGGAATTTGGAGCTCTAGGTGCTAGTTCTGAATTTAGCACTAATTAACAAGAGGATATTACTTGCCTGTGCCTTAGCTTTCTAATGTAAAATAAAGCTATTAAAATAGAAAATCTGTGACGTCCCTTCCTGTTTAAAAAAAAAAAGCATTTATTATTATGTCCAGGAAATGGGATTAAGATGGGAAGGAAAGAGTCGATTAAATATCCCTAGGGAGGGAAGGAGTGGAAGGAACAAAACCCAGCCTGGGCTTAGCTCTTTAATGGTTACTTCTGAGCAAGAAGGCAAAGACGTGGCCCTGGGAAGGACTTTAGAGACGATATTAACATTCCTTTCCTTATAGAAGGTAAGTAGGTAAGAAGGTAATTTGTATTGTTGTTATACCATACCCATATTTTAAATAGTCTTTTCATATGGTCACTACTTAGTACACATTAAAGCAAAATTAAAAATATATAAATATGAATAGCAAATAAAATAGGCTCTTTAAAGAGAACAAAAAAATGAAGCATGCTTTATCTGTATGATTGAACTGAGTATTTTTTAGTTTTTTCTGGAGCGTATTCTGCCATTATGACTTTTGCTACCTGATCACACTTGAGGTGGCCGCTGCTTACCTAATAGGCTTCATTTCCCACCTGTCTTCCTTTAACCGTCCTCTCAGCAATGTTTGACTCTCTGTAGGTTCTCAGTTGTGTTATATTTTCTGATGCTTCTGTGTCTGGAATGCCTCGCCCCAGACTGTCTGAAGAATTCCCATCTGTTCTTTCAGTTTTGTCTCCAATGGTTCTTTGAGGCTTTTTCCGTCTTCCTCTGGCAGACATGGGTGCTCCTTCAGCTGTACTTGAATATGCATTGTGTATCTCTACATTGACGCTGTTGTACATTATACTGCTTTGCATACCTGGTTCCTGATGGATAGTACACACTCCTTGAGAGCAGAGGTTGAATTTCCTTATGTTCACAATGGACCTGGCTTTTTGCCAATCCATATTCATCCGCCTGTTCTATTTATCCATTCTCCCTCTTCTCCATGCGTACCTCAGGGGATTTTAACATATATGGTAACTGAAATGTAGTAGTAAATACATAAAATAGATCTTTCTTGGTATAAAGGAAAGGGATGGCATGGAGGAGCTGAGCAGTGGATGGGAAGGTGTTGTATAAGCAGAGATGAAAGAGCTTTTGTTACCAGGACCTGGGCTGGACATTGGGAATGCTGAGGCTGCTGGAGGGTGTGGACAGCCAGCTTGGTCACCGTTATTGTTTGGGGACGACTGAGAAGGATTCAGAAAGTACCTAGAAATTATGGCTTGGGAACTTGGTCTCTAACTGTCACCCTCTTTTGATGGAGAAAACTCTATTTGTTGTTACTTTTTATTGTATATAATTATTCACAAAGAACATGTTTAAGTCTAGATTTTTCAAGACTGTTGTTAATATTTAAAGCAATTTTACTTTTCAAATTTTAGGAAAAATATCTCCCAAGTATATGTACACAAAAGCCAAAATATACCTTTCTTCTTTTCTTCTCCTCCTCCTTTTTTTTTTCTTTTTTTATCTAAAGGGGACTAATTTCTCTTTCTTTCCCAAGCACTTTTCCACTTTCGTTTTCCTTTACTTCCCTCTATGTCAAGTCCCTTGAATCTAAAACCAGGTCACCCCTGCTGTCATTCTTTCCTTCATATTGTGCTACACTCCTAGAATTCCCTACACTCTCCTCATACAAATCCTATTTATCCTTCAAGGGCTAGTCCAAGTTCACTTCCCCATTAAGTTCTCCCTTGTCACTGTGGTCCTTATTGAATTTCTACCAGTGTTATAGTGGCACCTAGACTCCACGTGCTGACTTAGCTCTTTCTTCCCTTTCATCCTGTGCTGTTTACTCCTGGTTCATTTTTGTGGGTATCTAGTCAGCTGGAAAGCAAGCAAGCTGAGGCCAGGCCCATCTCTAATGCACACAGCTTCTATAGCCTTGTAGCCCCAGTATAGTGTTAAATAGATAATCTTGACTTAATAAAATACTTACTTGATGATTTGCTTAATGAGGGAAATCACCCACTAAGATTAATTTCCCGCATGATAATTAAGTCCTGGTTCAAAGTCTGACTTCACAAAGTGCATTTTGTGTCCCATTCTTAGAAGCAGGCAAAGAGACAAAACCACAAAAATGACTCAACTCCTGAAATTCTCAACTTTGAGAGTACTCATTTTTAGGAGGAGGAAGGAGGGAAGAGGTGAATTCTAAGGTAATCCAGGCTTGCACTTTGAGGTCTGGGATTAAAATAGTTTCAACACTATGTAGTCTATTAAGAACTAGACAGGGGTCAAAAGTTTCCTTGGCATTTAAGCTGAGCTGATCATAGTTTTGCACTTCTTAATGTGAGATTACTACCCAGACTTATATACTATTCTTTTCTTCCGAATTTAGAAAAAAAATTTAATTTAGCTTCATTTCTCATTAATATTGATAAGCATTTAAAATTTTATTATCACCTCAAAATTAGTGATTCTACAATTAATATATTTTGCTAATAAATCTCCTTGTGTATCTTAAATCATTTCATAGGGTTAGATTCTAGAGGTGGAATTTCTGGGTCAGAGCACATAGACTTGCTTAAAGTTCACATTTTTGAAAACAGAAAATTATGATTTGGCATGTAATAGTGAGGAAGAGGAATGTTATGGCTTTATTTTTATAGACTTTGACCCCCAAATCCTTTCACCTTGTTTTTTTTTTTTTAAACTTAATCTCCCAATGGCATCATTTTTCCTTAAGTGTAGTGTGCAGAAACAGTCTTGTCAAGATACCACTTTGAGGAGGATGCTACTTAACTCATTTTGACAACAGGGTAATATTCAAGTCAGTTCAACCCAAACCATCTCTACATTTCCTAGAACGGTTCTTCAATTCAGGCATTAATGAAGATGAAAGTAGGATTAGGTGGTGATAAATAAACCCACAATCTAATGAGAACTCTAGACCTGACTATAAACTTAAACATAACAAATATCTGTAGATACAGATATATATATATAGATACACACAGAGAGCAAGGACTGCTATGAGTATACATTTTATTCTCACTGAAGAATTGCTGAAAAAACTCAGTCTCGTACATCTTTAAAAAAATTGTCTCAATTATATCCCCAATCTGGGTGCCTCCTGCTTTGCAGAGTCCACGATTTGCTTTTTGTCCTGTGTGAACCCTTTTCTCCTGTGCAGTCCCTGGAGTTACAGAAAGGCTCTCTCTGCCTGTACAGCTCTCAAAAATCACTTTAAGCAGATTCAGGCACCACTAGTTCCATTGCTGGGGAGATTTGGCTGCTCTCAGTGAGCTCCCGAACTGCCTGTCTCTAATTGCTTCCCAGTGTGGTGTGACTTCTTGTCTTTGCTATGGGACCCTGCACTTCTCTGGCCCTTTACTCTGAGTACACTGTGTTCTCTGGCTGGCTTCTCCTGGGTTCTGCCTTAATGCATTCTGGATTAAATTTTGCTCTGGTTAAACAAGAGCATAATTTTCCAGTGGGGGCATGAGCTGAAAATGGATTTTCGCCATGATGTACATACTTGGTACAAACCATGACATTACCCCTCCCTTGTGCTCCCGTAGAACCTGGGGTACATCTCTTCTGTTGAATCTCTTTACTGTCTGCCTCACCCACAAACTAAAGTGCAAAAGGCTTTGTTTTCTTTGTTTGTTTTTAGTTTTGCTTTTAATCCGTCCAGTGTTTTGCTCGGTAGCTACAAAATTTTGTTAAATTATTTGTTGTTAAGCTATTGTCAAACAGTTGAAATATTTACTTAGCTATCTCTGCTCAGCGTTTTGCTGTTTAATTGCTTCATCTCCCTCATGTGGATTGTAGTTATTCAAAAAATATTAAGTATTGACTCAGTGCCAGTAATAGATTTTGGTGTGCTTGTATCTTAGCCCATGGAATGCTGTCACTAATCTACATGTGGAAACTGTTTTCAAAACTCTATTTAAGAAACATGGTGTGACCATAACTTTTTTTCAACTAGCAAATTTATTTCTATGAATAGACTTACAAGGATATAAAGATTAATTTAGATTTCAATTTCCATTTAATTAATTTTAACAACTAAATAAACAGATAATCCTACCAGCACTGTATCCATAAGGATGGATGCAATTATGCAGTGGTAAAAAGCAAAAATCAAAAAAAAATTTTAGTGATTGAAAACAACAGAGTTTATTTCTCATGCATGCTTCATGGCCATTTGTGTTGCTAGGGCTCTGTTTCATATCATTTTCACTTAGGTTTTCAGGCTGATAGAGTCTCCACCATCTGAGTATCACTCATCTGTGCAGGGAGGCAATGGCATGTGAGTACTTAAAGACTTCAGTGAAACAGAACACATTAACTGCAGCTTACATTTTGTTGGTCAAAGCAAGTCACATGGTTTTCTGAACTCCAGAGGGTAAGGCAGCACAATTCATGTGCCCAGGAAGAGAACAGATGTTTGGTATACAGAGCTAATGACTCCCTCACTCCTGTATTCTGTGATCAGTTACTCTGTTCACGTTCTTCCCCTCTGCCAAGTGACCTAATGGTACCAATTCCAGGGAAAGAAAGACCAGCTATGCAGGTACTCATAGTTTCACAAGAGTGTGGATGAACCAAGTGCAGAATGTCCAGGGGAGGTTGGAATCCACACTGGGAAAGTCTGTTGGTCCAGTGGACAGAACACTGTATTCCAAAGAGGTAGCCTGGTCTTAAGTCATTGGGCTGTTTCCTTGGGTTTAGATAGGTCAGAGGTTTAACACAGGAATTCAGACAAGTCAAATAAACATCGATCCCTCACAAGTATTTTCATGAATTAGAGTAGAATAAGAGTGTCAGGAACCTTATGTGTATCATCAAAGAAAACTTTGGATCTTAAAACATGCTCTTCAGCTAAGGAGGATAGAAGAGGGCTCATGTACATTATTTGAAGGCAGGAACATAAAACAGAGACTCACAGTGTGCTTCCTTTGCCTTAATAAAGCCTAGGCATTTTTATGGAGACTCTTCTATGTAGAATAATTCTTCTTAGCCTTTTTGAGTCATACATCCCACTCAGAATCTGATAATGCAATTCAATGGAGGAAGTCTTGCCTTTTCAATAAATTAATCTTGATCTAAACCTCATACTTTATATAAAAATTAACTCGAAATTGTTCATGTAGTTAAAAGGAAAATAAAACTATAAAACTTAGAGAAAAAAAGACATGGGAGAAGAGTCTTTGGGGATCTAGGGTTAAGCAAGGAGTTTATAAACTTGACACCAAAAGCATGATCTATAAAAAGAAAAATTGTTAAATTGGAGCTTATCAAAATTTAAAAAAAAATTTGCTCTCCAAGAGACCGTGTTAAGAGAATGAGAAGACAAGTAGCAAACAGGGAAATAATATTTACAAATCACATATCTGACAAAGGACTAATATAGAATATGTAGAGAACTCTCAAAGGTTTAACAGTGAAAAACAAGCAAAAAATCTAATTAGAAAATGGATTTCTGCCTGAAGAGAGATTATTTTATGAATAGGATATATAGTTGAAAAATAAGCACATGAAAATAGGTTTAACATAATTAGTTATTTAAGAAATACAAGTTAAAACAGCAATGAGATAATCACCACGCATCTGTCAGAGCAGCTAAAATAAAATAATGACAACACCAAATGCTGAAAGGAGTTACAGAGAATCTGATCACTCATATGCTGCTGGTAGGAATGGTACAGCAACTCAGGGTAACAGTTTGGCAATTTCTTATAAAACTAGCCATATTTATTATCTTGCTTCTGCTCCCATAACAAAATACCACAGATTGGGTAGCTTAGAAATAAACAAATTTATTTTCTGGTAGTTCTGGAGAGTAGAAATCCAAAGTCAAGCTGTTATCAGGCCTTCTTTTGAGGCCTCTCTCCTTGGCTTGCAGATGGCCACCTTCTTGATGTGATCTCACGTGATCGCCCTTCAGTCTGTGGGTTGTCTGTGTCCTAATCTCCTCTTAGAAGGCCTCTTAGAAGAACACCAGTCGTAATGGATTAAAGCCCACCCATGTGACTTCATTTTACCTTAATTACCTCCTGAAAGGCCTTGTTTCCAAATACAGTCACATTCTTAGGTATTGGGGGTTAGGGCTTCAATACATGAATTTTGGAAAGACACAAATCAGTCCATAGTACCATGCAACCACCATGTAACTTAGCAGTTATATTCAGGCTTTTGTCCCAGAAAAGACTTATGTTTTAAAACATCTGTGCATGAATGTTCATAGTAGCTATATTCCTAATAGCAAAAAACTGGAAACAATGCAACAATCCTTCAATGGGTAAATGGTTAAACAAACTAGTATTTCCCATACCATGGAATATGACTCAGCAATAAAAAGGAATGAATTATTGATATAGACACAGTGATGAATTCTGTATGAATCTCCAGGGAATTATGCTGAGAGAAAAAAATCTAATAACAATCATACTGTGATTTTATTTATGTAATATTCTTAAAAGGATAAAATCATAGAATAGAGACTAGATTAGTGATTTCCAGGAATTAGGAATTGGAGTCGGGATGGGGAAAGGGAGGTGGTTGTGGCTATAAAAGGGCAGGATTTGAGGGATTCTTGTGATAGAAGTGTTCTACATCCTGACTGTATCAATGTCAAACAGTTCTGTTGAGTGTTTTGTTTTGCTCTTTTTTCTTAATGAGTCCTTGCTAGGCGTTTATTAATGCTTTTGATCTTTCAAAGAAGCAATTTTTAGTTTTGGTCTCCTTTCTTTTTCACTGATTTCTACTTACATTTTGATTATTCTGTTGACAGTCTGTCTCTCAAAGCAAACCTTCTAATGGATATTGTCATGCAGGGTCTTTATTAGAGATTAGCTCCCATGGAAGGGAGGAGACTGTAACTTCATTGGTCAGGGGGGAATAAATATCTAACTGTGATGGAGCCTGGAAAATATCAGACAACCCTATGAAGAGCCAGAGGGGTAGTTAGGCTTTCAGCAGTGTCCTGGCATTGGTCGGAAATGTCTGGATTTTATACCTCCACTATGATCAGTCACTGAATATGGGCTGCCCAAGAAGGACTTGTCCTTGGGTGAGGAGGTTCTCTGCAAATCCTCAAGGAGCTGACAGCTAGAGTCTGCTGATAACTGGGACAGTCTGTCTTCTTTGATTTTGGTGGGGGATCTGAATGGCATGTCTCAGTTCAACACAATTTCCTTCCTTCTTTGATAATACTTTTTTCTTTTATTGGACAGCTAAGATAGTTACTTAGGTCACTATTTTTAAATTGAAGTATAGTTGATTTACTATAAAAAATAATAAAAATGAACTTACTTACCAACCAGAAAATAGACTTGCAGACATAGAAAACAAACTATGGTTACCAAGGAGGAAAGGGTCGGGGGAGGGATAAATTAGGAATTTGGGATTAACATGTACACACTACTATATATATAAAACAGATAAACAACAAGGACCTACTGTGTAGCACAGGGAACTATATTCAATATCTTGTAATAACCATAATGGAAAGGAATCTGAGAAAGATATATATATGTAAGTATATGTATAATTTTTTTTAGGGGGCAGGTAATTGGGTTTATTTATTTATTTATTTGAAGTACTGGGGATTGAACCCAGTGCTAAGCATACACTCTACCACTGAGCTATAACCTTCCCCCATTGTTACGTATAATTGAATCACTTTGCTCTACACCTGAAACTTAGATCATTATTTTTAAGTCTTTATTATTTTCTAATACACACATTTAAATTCACTACATTTTCCTCTAAGCACTGCTTAAGCATCATTTCACAAAATATGGTATGTTGTATTTTCATTATTTAAAAAAAATTTCAGTCAGGTTCATTGAGATACAATTTAATACAGCAAAATTCACCCTTTTTAATGTATAGTTTTATGTATTTTGTTTTTACTTCAAAATATTTTCTAATGTTCATTGTGATTTCTTCTGTGACCCATGGGCTTTTCAAAATTATGTTGTTAATCTCCAAATGTTGAAGACTTTCTAGTTAACTTTTTGTTACTGAGTTCCAGTTCATTTTAATTTTGGTTAGGAAAAGTATTCTGAGTGAATCAGTCATTTGAAAGATACAAAGAACTACCTAAAGGATACATATATGGTTTACATTGTTACTATTTTATGTATGTTTGGAAGTATGTGTAGTCTCCATTTATTAGTAGTGTTATATGAATACTAATTAGTTCACATTTGTTATTAGAGGTTTTCAAGTCATCTATATATTGCTATTTTAAATATCTTGCTTTATCTCTGACTGAGGGAGATATCTGAAAATCTCCAATTATGAATGCAAATTAGTCTATTTTTCCTCTTTGTTCTGTCAGTTTTGCATCTTATGTTTTAAGCTGTGATGCTAGCTGCATATACATTTAGGCTCATCACATCTTCCCAATGAATTGATCCTGTTCTCATGTAAAATATCCCTTTTCAGTGTTAATGCCTTTATGGTACAGCTTTTCCCATCCTTTTACTTTACTTCTATCTGTATCCTTATATTGAAAGTGTGTCCTTTGTGAATGGCACATTCTGAGTCATGGATTAAAAAGTATTCTATTCCTATAACCACCATCCTTTAATTGGAGTATTTATGCTTGTTTCTCTGATATTTAATGTAATTACTAGTATGTTTGGATTTAGGTCTACTATTTTGTTTTCTTTTTCCTATCTTGTTTAGTTGCTTTGTTTCTTCTTCATAACTTCTTTTGTATTACTCAAGTGTGTTTATTTTTCTATTTTATATGTTTCATTGGCTTTTTAACACAGTTTTTTATTTCCTTTTAGTGTTTATGCTATATATTAAAGCTTAGCTTAATAAAACCTGAAACTGAAATTTTACTGCTTCACAAATAATGTAAGAAGCTCTCAGCCCCGCTTGCTCTTTTTGGTCTGTTCTCATATAGTTTACTTTTATGTATACTATAAATTCCACAAAACATGATTATTTTTGCTTTAAACACTCTTTTTTTTTGTAAAGTAAAAAAAAATTTATATTTACCTATACATTTATTCTTTTCAGTTCTGTTTGTCTCTTTCTGCAATTCCTTGCTTTCATCTGGGATAATTTCCTTTCACCCTGAAGAAATTCATCTAGTATTTCTTGTAATATGGTTCTGCTGGCAACAAATATTCTCATCTTTTCTTGTCTGAAAATGCCTTTCTTTAGCCATTATTTTTAAAGAATATATTTTTTTTAGATATATAATACCTGTCTGGCTGTTTTTCCTCCTTTCAACACCTTAAGGCTGCCATTCCATTGCTTTCTGTCTCCTATTGTTCACATTAAAACAACAGTTCTAATCTTTCTTGTTGTTCCCCTGAAGATTTTTCTTTATTGTCAGCTATCTTGTGGGAGTGGTTACTGTGATGATGGAAAGAAGAAGAAAAATTGATTAATCAACTTCTGTTTCCTCTTGGGGTAAAAAAAAAAAAATTCCATTGACTGGGTTTAATAGCCTCTGTTGTCTCATTGGCAAGAGGGAAGCCTCTGAGAAGGGAAGAAGATCTGTGGGGTAAGGGCAGGGGTAAGGTTGTGGTGGGGAATTCCTGTGAGTGGCAAGAGCAGGCTGAGATAGCAGCTGCACTGAGCCCTTTGGTCTGCAGAGATGGTGAAGGCCTGTATGACCTTAGGAGTAATACAAGTTTTTTCTAGGGCTGTTCCAGGAGAAAAGCAAGTAAGTATATGTATCTAAGTAAGCGTATAACCTTAATCTTGAACAATATCTTAGGGGGATATTCCCTTTTCTCTGTGATATGAGTTTTAAGTGTGTTCCCCTTCCCTTAGTTGTACATAGTCCTACCATAAATGGCACTCCCCAGACCACTGCTGGGCACGCACTTTAGGAGAGATCCATTGAAGGTCAACTGAACACAAACTATGTATAAGAAGAACTGAACATGAATATGGAGTAAAGACTGTAGTGTTCAGATGGTTGCCACATGGGTGAGGAATTATACTTATTCTACAGAACCATAGATCAGCGCCAGGGCATACAGACAGAACCTCTAGTGAGAAAGACTTGCGTTCAAGAGAAGAAAGATATTTCCAGGTTTTGCAGTAGTGAGTTCCCGATAATGGAAGTCAACAAGCACAAGCTGTTTGGAATTTTATTGTGGGATGGTAGCCTTATTTGATGGTTTCTAGTGCCTCTTTCTGTTACCAAGTTCTGCAGGAGGCAGATGCTGGGATTAGTCATGAAAGGCTGCCTTTGAGGTAATATGGATACAAAAAAGATAATTGTAGGTATAGAAATGGAAAAATATTCCTCTAGCAGTACATGAGTGAAAGAAGAGAGGTTTAGTTGCTTGAGTGCCACCTGTGTTGAACTGATTAACACTATATTCCTAGAAATAGGAAACACTTTAATTGAGTTGTAAAATGTTAAGAACTGACAATATCTCCAACTATCATCTAATCCAGCTCTGTCATTTCACAGATGTGGAAACTGAAGCCCAGAGAAGCTGACTTGCCTAAGGCAGTGATTCTCGAAGTGTAGTTAGAAGAATACTTGTCTCAATTCCTGAAAAACTTGTTTAATATGCAGATTTCTGTTCCCTATTCTAGAGCTACTAACAACAACAAAAAAAAACCCTCCAGAAATCAAGTCCCATAATTTGCATTTCATCAAATATCACAGGTAATTCTGTGAACATTAAAAAAAAACCATTGTTTAAATCTCAATGTTGATTTCTTACAGGGCTCTGAGGAAGACCCAGGACTCTAAAATCCCAATTCATTATTTTCATCATTCTAAATTGGCTATCCTTGTAATGAAATCTGTTACCATCCCCTACAAACTAACTTGTAAGCTTAGAAACAGCCCTAGGAATTAAACTGTGTTACTAGTATAAAATTGTTACTATTTATAAAATGCAAGAGAATGATTTAGAAAATATAAACAAAGTCAGTAAAATCAGGATGAACCCCAAGATCAGAAGCCATGAACATTCTCTTGATAACAAATTTAGAAAACCTTGGAGCAACCTCTCCATCCTTGACATTGGAACAAAGGGAGCTCGTCTCCTTGATTTAATCTAATCAAAGGCTGAGACCTCAGTCCAAAGTGGAAAAAGATGTTTGTATATATGTTCATGTTAGACATATTAGCATATTAACTTATTTTTCATCACTTTAGAGTGCAACTGACATGACTAGACTGAAGGGCTTTGGTTAATATTTTGTTAATTAAACCCAGGTCTTTTAATATATGCACAATTAAAGGTATTCTCTACTAATTTTTCACAGCTTGTTTGGTCTGTGGAGATCATATCATGGAAACTGAAGACAAAAATGAAGAAAAATTAGACTTTATACTTACTACATTACGAAGAAATAGGGGAATCGAAACAGAACTGAAAGTGGCAAGAGAAAAGGTGTGTCTGAACGTGGGCTTTGAAACATCAATTTTGTTCAAATATACAGAGCTTGATTTAGCAGTTATAGTTCTGCATAGGAAGGAAGGTTGCTTGAATATTTATTACTAAGGTCAACTCTGTTAATAATGTACTTGCCAGAAATCAAGAACTGGTGTTTCTTGAATAACTACACAAATTGAGAAAATCACGTTCCACCTTTATTACCCATAGCTAACAGTCTGGTCACACCTGTAATTAATTGCTACTATCTCTTGGGTTCCTGCAGGTGTTGTATACAAAATGCTTAACAGTCTTGGGCCTCTGCTGTAATGGGATCCTAAAAGCTTCCTGTTGTGCCACGTTTTGACTCCTTAAAAGCTGCTTTTAGATTCAGAAATCCAGCAGGCAGTGTGAAGCCATTTTAAGTGTAATCTGGGGAAAAGAATGTTTTAGCCATCTGATTCTGGTGGAGTAGAGTTGTAAATTCATTGCAAGGAGAGGAATTTGAAGGTTGGAGGAAAAGCTATTGAACTTTTATAAGTGGAAGATTTTAAAGATCTGAAGTAGAGTGATAATGTCCACAAGATTTGATCATAATTTATGAATGCTTTAAAATAAAGGATAAAGAAGGAACAGTTGAAGGTGAATTTAAAATGTGAAGTTTGGTGACTGGTACAATAGTAGTACTGTCATTAGGTATAGCAAAATAATGAAGGGGAGATGGACTGAGGATAAGGATGATTTGAATTTTCAGTATGTTGACTAGACTAATGATTGTATGGAATGTAATTCGAGATATGACACTGAGAATATGTGGATATCAGGGAAATGGAGATATAGATCTGAAAATTATCTGTATTTGTATAATGGCTTCAACCATGGTGGATGAGTTTTTTATAGGAAAGGAGGAAGAGCAAGAATAACAGGAATTAAACTTTGGGTAATAGCCATAGCCAAGGGATAGGAGAATGTTATGTTATTGACAATAGTGGAAAGCAGTTAGAGACCCAGGGAAGATTCAGAATAATATAATGTCATGAAAGTTAATGTTGAAGAGTTTTTAGATGAAAAGTTACATATTGTAGAAGTCAAAGAGAATGCACACAGAGGCATTCAAATACGGCAAGCAAGTATTGGGAGGTTTTATGTGAAATTAAAGAGAAGAAGTAGAATGTTTGCAAGGTGAGGAACAAGTTGATGGGGAGGTATAGAACAACAAGCACTGACCACTAATTTGAGGTGCCAAAGAGAAAATGATAGATTCTACCCAGTAAGGAGTCACCTGAATTAAGCAGTGAGGAAAAGGAATTAAAGCAATGGAAAAGTAGTTGTTGGAAATGCTAGAAGACAAATTCCTGGAGGAAACAAAAGAAGAGAAAGACACAGAACCCAAATGGACTTTGCCGTGATAAGAAAGAGAAGTATTTGCCCTTTAAGACCGTAGGCAAAACTATGCACTAGAGCATCGAGCCAGAGGCAGAGAGGATGGTGGGTGAGGGAACTGATGCTAAATGACCATATCTTCTTAGTGGAGAAAAAGCCTCAAGGCCATAGTCTGTATTTGGCTGCATGTAACTGGAACTTGATAATGTGTAGCTTAAAACATCAGTGTGTTTCCTGTTTACTTAACATATAATCCAGAGTGAAAGGGCTTCAAGATTGACTTGGCAGCTCAAAAATGAATCAGACCAGGCTCCGTCTGTCTTTCTACTCTACCATCCTTAGGGTGATTTTTTTTTTTTTTTTTTTTTTTTTTTTTGGTCCTCAAGCTATTGCCTCATGATGTCAGGTTGGCAGTTTGTGTTGCAGACATCCCATCCTCAGGCTTCTTTAAGATGGAAAGGAAGGCTCAAGGCAAAAGGCTTTTTACTTTGTGAGACTTCTTTCTAAGGATGTTAGAAAGATGCTACTGTCTTCTGGACTACACTGTTTCTGACTAGAAGTCTGCTTTTATTCTTATTTTTGTTCTTCCATAGTGTGTCTTATTTTCCTGTGGCTGCTTTTAAGATTTTTTCCTTTTCATCAGTTTTTCAGCAATTGATTATGATGTGCCTACATGTGCTTTTCTTAATGTTCCTTCTGCTTGGATTTTGTTGCTCTTCTTGGATCTGTGGTCTACAGATTACATTACATTTGGAAAATCAGCAGCCATTATAATTTCAAATACTTTTCCTGCCCCTCCACCCTTCTCTCCTTCTGAGGAAGTCACTTGATGTTGTCCCACAGCTCATTGATATCCTGCTAACTGTTCCTCTCTGTATTACATTTAGAGTAGTTTCTATTGTTCTTTGTTCACATTTAGTGATCTTTCTTCTGGAAAGTCTACTCTCTGGTTAACCCCATTCAGTAAACTCTTCATCTCAGTGTATTTTCCATCTGCAGAAGTTTGATTTGGGTCTTTTTTTTACATCTAACATTTCCTTTCTCATCATGCTTACACTTTCTTCTACCTCCTTGAACATGAGAAATGTATTTATAATAGTTGTAATTTTACATTGGTACTGTATTTTATCTCTCTTTCAACATTTTTTTTTAATATTTTGTTAAATATTTGGGGGTTTTGTCCTGAGATGAAGTTAAGTTACTTGGAATCAGTTTGATCCTTGGTTTTGAGCTCTGTTGGGTTGGGTCCAGAACAGTCTGTACTCTAGGACTGATTATCCCTCACTACTGAGGCAATGCCTTGTCCTGTGTGTTAGAAGATCCTTAGTCTCTGAGAATTAGAAAAAGAGGCTAGTCTCAGCTTTCTGTCACCTGTGAGGATTACTTCATCTGCTTATTTCTGGTGACTGCCACTTAATTTCCTCACATCCTGCACCAGTCAGTCCTCAGGCATAGACTTGAACTTCACCTTCTGTCTATCTCTGTAGCTCTTTCTTTCTCTGTGCATGTTTTTCCTCTCTGGTACTTTGTCTTGCAAATCCTGGCCACCTACTGAACTCTGAACTTTATCTTCTCAACACAGGAAAACCACTAGGCTCTGAATAGGTTCTTCCTCCATGTTCTGCAGTCTGGAAATGTTCTCAAGGTTGTGATGTGGGCCACTCCTAGAGCCCACTTTCTTTGTTTCCCTCCTCCTAGGCATCATGGTCATCATATTCTTCTGTGGCCTATTGTCCAATGTTTGAAAGCTGGTCCAGTGTTCTAGTTGTTCAAGGCAGAAACGTAAGCCTGTTAGTCCACCCTGACTGTAAACAGAAGTACTCCCGTACCTATGTTATGCACTAGCCTCTCCCAGGGGTGATAACCCCTCAAATCTCATGCAGTTACTGTCTCTACCTTGAAGTTCACAATCTTTGGGTGGTACACCATTCTCTCTGTTATGTCTTGATACACTTTCTCATGGTCTAACAATTAGTAAACTAAAAGAAAAAGTTCTATGCCCTTCTGACCTCCTGAGAACAGAGGCATAGTAACAGACTTTGGCCTTGAGAAAAGTAAAGAAAGTTTAGGTCAGCTGCCAAAGGGAGTGTCTTAGGAAATTAATAAGAAATTAATGACCCAGTAGTTATTATATAGCTGTCTTAGACAACCTTAGAAAATCCTTTGAACAAAATACTCTTAGCTGGAAGAAAATAATTTATTTATTCAGAGCACATTTTATATTAGCATAGGGGTCTCTCCAGATTAGTTCTATATTTACATATGCTTCAACAGAAAAATAGAACTTTAATTTTCAGATTAGTCTTTCAATAGAGTTTAATGTTAGCTTGGTTCTTAAGACCATTATTTAATTTAAGCTGTCTCACCATATGATTTATTGCAACCACCCTTCAAGTATCCAAGGGCAGACCACCTTTCCTTTTTGGAGGACGTGAACAACACACAGTGGGTTCATAGTAAATATTGTTGACTGATAGCCTTAATCACCTCAATCCTCTAAAACTCTGACATGCCCCCAAAGTTTGATCTAAAGTACAAATACATGGAAATGGCTAGCTAATGAGTGAAGCAAGCTTTAAGTACACAATTACTGGGGTTAACGGTGAGTCACATGGTGGGATTATAGAGAAATACACATGTTTTTCCTGTCCATTTTACACCTGATCTAGAAAGCATAATGATGTCTTTAATTGCTCCATGGTTTTCAAGCCAGCATATCTTCAAATCAC
The DNA here is from genome assembly GCF_048773025.1 of Camelus bactrianus. NCBI lineage: Eukaryota > Metazoa > Chordata > Mammalia > Artiodactyla > Camelidae > Camelus > Camelus bactrianus. The sequence continues at coordinate 46,921,464 of NC_133541.1, forward strand.
TCATGATTGCTCTCAAAGTAAATTATTTTGAACTTTCAAGAGAAAAAAAAAATCAAATCTAAACAGGCTTAGAACTAGAGATTGGGAGTGAGTTGGGAGACTATTTCTACAGAATATGCTATCCATACTAATCTAGAAAGTTGAGAAACCTGAAGAGAGTTTAGGAAAATATGAAACCTTGTGAAACTAGATTGGAAGTAAAATTCATTGAATTTGAACCTTAGGTCCACATGTTTCCATAATATGGTCATTGCTCACATTTATTTACTTACTATTAAAATTGAATGAACATTGTTAGATTGCAGCTGTTTAGATTTTGATAAAAGACAAACAGCATTTTCTCCTTCCAAACAGTGTAAGACATCAAATTCATACTTGAGAAGAAAAAAAAAATGAAATTGAGAAAGACTAACAGGAAGTGGGTTCATTCACTTTGGAATTTTATTTATAAACAGACCAAATCAGATGGACCCTAAGCCAGAGGGTGGCCACATCTTGATCCCATAAACACACACATTCTAATCACCTTTAGACAACATCTTTTTGGCCTTTGTTTGGCTTTATGCATGTAAAGTGAATCTGCTATTTATATTCTTGCCAGTTGGAACTGATGGGCCAGGTTTGTGGGGCTTTTCATTTTTAACAAAAATGTTAAAGTCAATTTATCTTGCCCCGATTCTGCTGTCAGAAAGCTGTAACTACTGCAATGGCTGAGTGTATGAAGAGGCAGCTGCCTGGGATTCTCAGTGAGCCAGGGACTCTGTTACCTAAAGATATTTTTTTTAAAGTATTTTAATTCCTTTATTAAAAGTAGTTTATGAAAATGTGAAATTTTTAATATGTGAAAGTAGAATAATACAGTATCCCAAAGGTGCTGACTTTACATTTTCAAGCTACTTGATTTTTGTTAAGGTAAATGAACACAAGTATTTTCTTTTGTTCATTTATTACTGAAGATGGTGTATACCTGTTATTTAGTCACCTCAGGATGGTCACTTCTAGAAATGCCTCTTCTTCATACTCCAGTTAGTGGTTCAGAAGGAGCTTCCATATTTTGACATGAGTCTACCCTTCTGCCCTCAGAGCCCTGAGGCTTGAGAGGTGAAAGTACCTGCCTTAGTTCACCTACCTGAAACTGGTAAACCAGAGACCTCGTCAAGATTTCTTCAACTTGAGAGTATACTTGGGTCCCATCAGTTGGTGGAGGTTATAAACTATACAATTTGGGTGCAACTGATGGACGTGTCTTGTGCCCTTTGCTGAAAAGCAGGCTCTGGTAAGAGATTGGAGCCAACATGTGGTGACAGGCTGAGCCAATACTTTGTGTCTGAGAGCACTGTGTTTTAATGGTGCATAGACAAATCACATTATATCCAAATTTGGGGGCTAATATCTGACAGTTATGGAGTGTCAGATCCCATATGTGTATTTTAAAATTACTTCCACTTACTATTATTGAAAAATTACTGTGAGTCATTTACAGAGTCATAAGTATAGAAAACCTATAAAGAATGTGGTTCCTTTAGCAGATATTTACTGACCAATTATTAGTATTTAGGCTTTGTAGGAACATCAAACAACATTGAGGACAGTGTCAAGGAACTGATAGATAATTCATAGGGGAAATAAGTAAAAAAAAAAAAGAAAAAAGAAACTTCACTACAGTCAAATATGTGTATGTGGTAACCGCCAATCTCTGATGGATAAAAGGATCTATTATAAAGACCAAAGCATTGGCACCTCAGAACCTTCAGTCATGATAGCATTAAGAGTTCATAGCATAAAACTCTCTCTTCTTTCATAAACATACACTGTGGTAGTTGGAGGTGGTCCACTAAACCCAGTAACTGCAGTGAGGCAGAGACAAATGGGGGATGTTAAGTCGAATCTTTACCTAGATCTGTCTAACAGTGGGCCCATTGAATCTGTAGGTCCACCTGGCAGTTCTGTTTCCCAAATTCAGTCAGGATGAACCTACTTAGCAAGTGGAAGAGACCACCTTTATTGTTTGACTGTGCAGGAGAGTAGGAAAAACTAAGGTCTTTACTGGAAACCCCTGAAAATGTTTCCCTTCCTGGCCAAGATTGTAAGTTAAAAACCACCACCACCACCACCACCACCACCACCAAAAAACAATACTGCATCCTCAGTGGAATGGCAGGGATTACTGCACTCTCAAAGACGTAAATGATACAGTGCTAGTCACGCTCATACATCCTCATTCAAGTCACCAGTCTTTCCCCTACGAAAAACAGATGATATCAGAGCATTACAAACAACTCAGTGGTAATACTGATCACAGCTACTGAGCTAAGTGTAGTATCTTTAATAGAAAAATTCAACACAGCCTCACATATATGGTATATGGCTATTGATCTAGCTAATGTTTATATTTTAACACTCATCAGGAGGGAAGGAGATTTTAAGATTGAAGATAAGGAAGTCTGGGGAAGAGGCATGTAATCAGACATAGGGGAATGGGCCCTCAAAAGGCTGAGGATCTTTGGACATTAAGTTTATCAATAGAGAGCATTCCCTTCAGAAAAAATGCTGAACACTTGTGTGAGAAGAGCGACACATCCAGTGGATTGCAGCCAGCCCTTGCACTCTACCATTCTAGAGCATGCACAGTGGGCCTGTGGAAGGGACAGCCCTGGTAAAGAAATGGGAGGCTACACATTGACCCACGAGCATGGACACCTTGCACCAAGAGTGATCTAGTTACTGTTATTGTTGAACGTCCAGTCTCTTGATAGCTGAGAGAAATTCTGAGCCCATGATATGGCTCCACAACTCAGTGAGACTAACCAGCTACTTGATAACAAGTGGATTATATGAGACCGCTTCTGCCCTGGAAAGGCCATGAATTGTCCTGACCAAGATATACCTGGTTTTCAGTTATGAGGTTGCCTTTCCCTCCTACTAGTCAAAGACACACAGAATATTTGATTTATTGACATTGCCTCAGATCAGGAGAGCCATTTCATGCAGGAGACTATGACAAGGGGCATATGACCATATGATCTTATTCCTACCACATATTACGTAGCCCAGAATTTGTTATTGGAATTGCCTTCTTGAAAGCACAAAGTGCCAAATTAGAGATGGTACCTGTGAGATTGGGGTGCTGTCAAGATGTATATATATAATAAGCAAAAAACTGAAACTAACAAGTAGTTACAGCAAAGTTGCAGGATACAAGGTTAATATACAAAAAATCAATTGGTTCCTTATATACATCAATAAACAATGGGAATTTGAAATTAAAAATACAATTTCATTTACATTAGTAACAATGAAAAAAACCCTGAAATATTTAGGTATTAAGCTAACAAAATACATACAAGTTCTTTGTGAGAAAAACGGTAAAACTCTGATGAAGAAATCAAGATCTGAAGTAGAGAGACTATTTTGTAACTCTCAATCAATCTGAATAAAGAGAGAGATATTCCATGTATATCAATAGGAAGATTCAATATTATCAAGATGTCTGTTCTTTTCAAGTTGATCTATACATTTATTCAAATATCAATCAAAATCTCAGCAAGTTATTTTGTGAATATCATCAAACCAATTCTAATGTTTACATGGGAAGGCAAACGACCCCACAGTGTATTGAAGGAGGAGAACAGAGTCCAAGACTGATATTACCTGATTTCAAGACTTCTTTAAAGCTGCAGTAATCAAGACATTGTGTTATTGGTAAAAGAATAGACAAATAGATCAATAGAGAACCCAGAAATACCTATACAAAGTCAACTTATCTTTGACGAAGGAGCAAAGGCAATTCAACAGGGAAAGAATAGTCTTTTCAACAACTGGACATTTACATGCAAACACATCCCTTATACCTTTCACAAAAAGTTAACTCAAAATTGATCATAGATCTAAATGTAAAACTTAAAACTTAAAACTTAAAACTCTTAGAAGATAATCATAGTAGAAAATCCAGGTCACCATAAGTTTAGTAATGACTTTTTAGTCACAACACCAAAAGCACAATCTGTTCAAGAAAAAATTTTTTTTTAAATTGAATTTCATTAAATTAAAAAATTTTGCTCTGCTAAAACATTGATTATGGAAGAATAAAAAGACAAGCCACAGATTGGAGATGATGCATGCAAAACACATATCTGAGTGGTATCTAAAATATACAAAGAAAACTTAAAGCTCAACAATAAGAAAACAACCCAATTAAAAATGAGAAAAAGATCTGAACAGATATCTCACCAAAAAAGATAAACAGGTGGCAAATAAGCATATGAAAAGATGTTCAACATCATGTATCATTAGGGGACTTTAAATTAAAATAACAATGAGATCCTCAAACTAGTAACAACAAATGCTGGTGAGGATATTGGACAACAGGAATTCACATTCTCAACTGGTAGGAATGTGAAATAGTACAGCCATTTTGGGGGATATGATAAAATTTTCTTCCAAAATGAATATATTCTTACCACATAATCTAGCATTTGTATTTCTTGGTCTTAAGTGAGTGGAAAACTTAAGTCCACACAAAAATCTGCACGTAAATGTTTATAGCAGTTTTATTAATAACTGCCAAATTTTGGAAACAACCAAGAAGTTCTTTAATAGGTCAGTGGATAAACAAAATATGGTCCATCTATACGTGGAATATGACTTAGCAATAAAAAGTAATGAATTATCAAGCTATGAAAACACATGGAGGAACCTCAAATGAATACGGCTAAATAAGTCAATCTGAAAAGTCTACATACTACATATTTCCAACTGTATGACATTCTGGATAAAGCAAAACTATAGAGACAGTTAAAAAAAAAAAATCTGCGTTTGCCAGGGGTTTAGAAAGTGGAAGGGAGGGATGAGTAAGTGGAACCCAGGGATTTTTAGGGCAGGGAGACTATTCTGTATGATATTGTATGGTGGATATGTCATTATACATTTGTCAGAATCCATATGTAAACCACAAAGAATGAACCTAATACAACCTATGGGCTGTAGTTAGTAATAATGTACCAATATTGTCTCATCAGTTGTAGTAAGTATGCCACACTAATACGAGATATTTATAATAGGGGAAACTAGGATGGTGAGTAGGGTATATGGAAACTCTCTGTACTTTCTACTCAGTTCTTCTATAAACATAAAACTGATCTTTTAGAAAAGCCTCTTAATTTAAAACAACAAATAGAAAATCTCCCCCCAAAGTTTGAAAAAATGAAAAAGGAAAGGTCAATATCACTATACATTGCAAATTAAATATGGCATGTAAAACCACAATGAGGTAAGTACTAGTATGTATGTACCAGAATGGCTAAAATTCAAGATTAAAAATGCTGAGTGCTGGCATGGAGCTGTGAAACTGTCTATGAGTTATACTGTACATTCAGACATTGCTGGTGCAAAATGGTACAGCTGTTTTGAAAACCAGTTTTGTTTCTTATAAAGATCAACATATACTACCATATGACACAATAATCTAACTTCTGTACCCAAGTATAATGAAAATGTATGTCCAAACAAAAACTTGTAGAAGAATTTTTATAGTAGCTTTATTCAAAATTGCCCCAAACTGGAAACAACCCAAATTTTCATCAAATAGTGTATATCCATCCAATGAAATACTACTCAACAATAAACAGGGATACAACAACATGAAGGACTTTCCAAATCATTGTACTATGTGGAATAAGTCAGATAAAAGACTATAAAAAAGACAACCTAACTGAGATATAGAAGAAGGGAATGGCCACTTTGATAGTTTGGCAGTCACTCAAGAAGGTAAGCACAGAGTTACCAGATGAGGCAGAAAGTCCACTTGAAGGTATAGACCCCAAATAATTTAAAACATATGTTCACATCAAAATTTTTACATGAATGTTCATAGCAGCGTTATTCATAACAGCCAGAAAGTAAGAAAAAAATCCCAAATTCATCAACTCATGAATGGATAAATGAAATAAGGGATATCCACACAATAGAATGTCATTCGGCCATGAGAAGGAATCAAGTTCTGATACAGGATACAAGATGGGTGAACCCTGAAAACATGTGAAACCAGACACAAAAGGCCACATATTGTGTAATTCCATTTATAAGAAATGTCCAGAATAGGCAAATCCATGGTGATAAAAAGTAGATTGGTGGTTTTTAGGTGCTGTGGGGAGGGGCACGAGTGTGGTGTTGGTTGGGTTTTTTGACTGAGGAAAGTGTTCTAGAGTTAGTTGTGATAGTTGCACAACTTTACAGATGTACTAACCACCACTGAATTGTACTTTAAAGGGGGTAAATTTTACAGTGTATGAATTAAAGCTCAATTTTTTAAAAAGGCTTTATTCAATATGACTTCATTTATATGACATTCTGTAAAAGACAAAACCATAGTAAGAGAAATCAAATCCCAAGGCCTAAGGGTGCAGGGAGGGGATTAACTAAAAAGGGGCAGGAGAGACTCTGGGGTGATGGCAAGTGCTGTGTATATTTTTTGTATATATATATATATTTTTTATTGAAGTATGGTCAGTTTACAATGTAGTGTCAATTTAAGTGCTATATTTTGATTGTGGTGTTGGTTCTATAACTGTACGAATTTGCCAAACCTGTAAGACTGTGCACCTAATATGACTCAGTTTTATTGTATGCAACCTATAGTTCAATGAATCTAATCAAAATAGGGAGAGAGAGGGAATGAGAATAAGAGAGCCTATCTGAATCATATATCCCAGATAAGCTAAACTTCTGGTTGTATTTTTGGAAGCAGTTTTGTCCAGTAGAAAGAACAGGAGCTTAGGCTTCCCACCATCCTAAGTTCATCTCATAGGACCCATACTTTTAGATCTGGGACTTTGGTAAGATTCTTAATCTCTTTGAGCTTGTTTCTTCATCTGTTGATTGTGAGAGAGAGAGAGAGAGACAAGAAGATTGATTAATGGTGATTTGGTACTTACTGCATACGAGGGAATAAGATGAACATTTTTTAATAGTATTGTAATTCCAAAAAAAATTATTTTAAATATATGGGGCACATAAGGGCAATACTTCCATAAAATTTATAAGTTCAGAAAAATGCTAGAATAGTTAATAAATGTACTCTCCCTGAGCATTTGAAAGCGTCATATAAAAACAGCTGCCTCAAAGGAGCCTGGTCGGAGGGAGATAGTGACAAAAGTGTGGTTCTCAGGGGTGAAAAAGAGTGGTTTCACTTTTCTGATGGCAAGATGAGCGGTGCTGGGTTGCACAGGGGCTTTGAATAGTTAAGCAGCCTGATATCTGCCTATTTTCTGTTTTGACTGAGAAAGGCAGATATAGCTTGCAAATGAAGCTCGTGCCAGGTAGAACTGAGAGCAACTTAACACCGAATTTCAAGTCAGTTAATTGGAGCTGAGCTCAATAAGCAGTAGCCCAAGGGAGTCCCCAGGTGTGGCTGGCTTTTTGGGTTGGGGAGCTGCGAGTGAGCGCAGCCTGCGTCCACTTCTCAGGCTCACACTCTGTAGGAACCCTGTGCCCTAGCGCTGCATGACAGCAAGGTGAGGTTTCTCCTTTGGGCAAAAAATGGGGGGAAGGCAGGATTTGATTATGCAGCAACTGATTGACATTGGGTCTGAGAATCCTTTTGCCCTCCTCCCCCTTTGTTGAAATCACAATGCGTTTTGCAGACCCATCTCAGTTCCGTCTTCCTGAAATTGAAGCCATGGCTCTGGCATTGTTAACACTCTTTGTCTGCAGCACAGCTTTGCACTTCACGACTCTGCTGTCTTGTACCTGTGGTATCTGATCATCTTTATCCTGGGCTCGTCTTGTCTGGTCAGTGAAATGTCTATTCCTGAGGGCAGGACAATGTAGTCATGTAGTTGCTCCATATCCCTCTCTGCACCTGGGATGCTGTGGTTAAAAACCAACTTCTGATGAATTGACCAGATTTGCTCGAACTCTTGAAATAAATAATCTAGTCTCACCCCTCAGAGAGGTGTCCTTCGAAGTCTTAGCAGGGCCCAGTTTATGCCCTTTTGACCATTTTTGTTGAGACAAAACCTTCCCGAAAGAGATAGGTGGTCTTTGGCCAGTCACAGTCTCTCTGAGCCTCTGTTTCCCCTATCAAGTGGGCTAAACGTCTACTTTTTTTCTATATTGTTGTGAAGAAATGTTGATAGTGTATCACAGCCCCACACAGTAGATGCTCAGTGAAGGGTCACAGTGATTAGCATTTCCTCTTCTAGAGACAGTTTTTCATGAACAGCTGTAATAGAAAGGGCATGGGGGTGGTAAGTGGAGAAGTGATACTCCTCGTCAGTGAGAACGTTGCCCTGAAAACCTTGCAGCATGACTGTGGGGAATAAATGGGGTGAAGCCCACCGCAGAAGCCTACCAGAAGAGCACTAAGGAAAGGAAGGCATCGAGGAGCCCGGGCGGGGGTAGTCCATATGTGCAATATCTGAGGAGTTGAGTGAGATATGGAAAGGAGAAAGATTCTCCTCTTTGTGCACCTAAACCTCTGTTCAGTATTTCTCTGTAAGGATATGAAATGTTTCTAATAAATAAATTAGAGCACTGAAGGAGATACTGATTCGACATTTCTGCTTGTGAAGTTACTTTGAAAGTACAATCAGTTTTCAGACTTCCCTTTGCCTCCTGCGATACTTCATTTGCTAGTTTCAAGCTGGTTTGGCTCCATGAAGCAAAAACAGGTGCCTCTGAGAAGTGGTGAGAATTCCGCATTAATGGTAGGCGGAGATCTCTTCTGTGTCTGAAAACAGGCTGTGTATCTAAAACCTTTCTCAGTGTCTGTGCCACTTAAGTGCTGGAATCAATCATAAAACACAGGATGAGGCAGAAAAATTGTGTGATTGTTTTGAATGTCCTCAAAGAGGATTTCAGAGTACCATAAGCTGCTAATGAATTACAGGAGGCAGGTGCAAGACACACAATTGCTTTTCCATTTCCATCCCTTTTATCATTTGAGAGCACTTACAGATTATTCACTGATTTCCTGTGGCAGAGGCTTTTTGTGAGAAAGAAATGTTCTATCAGAAAACAGCTATTAAACATTGTTCAAGGTGTTTCTGATTGGAAGGAGAATAGGAAAGACAATGAAAAAAAATGATAGTTTCTCACATTTAAAGAATTTCCAGTAGTTCTTATCAAAAGTTTCAAATGGTTACTGGACTTCATTTTGCTAAGACACTGGGTTGCTAGGACTCATGATTCAGACTCCATGTAGTCTTTCTCCAAGAAACTCCAGTGTTTTAGTCCTCCAAGTCCATCTCAGTAGTCGGGGACCTTAGTTGTCAAGCTTCAGTTTTATCCACTCCTATTCATTGCCACTCCCACAGTCTTCCTGGATTGTAACTCCCTGGTGCAGGAAGGTAGGCCTCATGGCCAAGAGTAGACTAGGTTGGAAGCACAATCCTAAAACAATCTTAGAATTTACAGACAGAATCTTTATTTCGAGTTGAAGTAGCGGGCATGTGTATGAAGGCGGGGATGGCTGTTTCTCAACCTTCCCCTCTACCGTCAGTAATTACATCAGCTTTACATTCTGAAGACTTTAAAAGGTCCCAGAATTGTGGCTAAGGCCAAAAGTGGATACCAAACCATCAAGAACCCAATTGGCAAAGTTGTGAGGACTGTCAGCATTTAGAGCTGTGCTCCCAGCCTAGAAGGATGCCCCAGAGTCAGCGTCATTAATCCAACTCCTCCTCCTTCCCACCTGATCATGATAGCAAGAGGACTGGTAGAGAGAGCTGGTCACTTGTAGGAGGCATGGTGTTCCTGGAGAGAAGCTCTTTTATTTTCACATTGTGGTGGTAAAGTGGGGGCTTTGGCTTCCCTTGAAGTCAAGTCAAGAAGGTGTCCAGAGAATCACCAGTCAGATTGGAGGGGCTGCCTTTTCATTACCCTGATGGGCAACTGTGTAAGCAGCTGAAGTGGAGAAAGAGAATTAGAGAGTGACTGTGGGGCCAAAAGAGGAGGTAAAGACCAAGCAGCCTGTACTCCTACTGCTTAGCATGGCAAGATATGTGAATTGTTTTCAGACTGAGTGAACCAGCAAACCATAGTTTAGCTTGCTGGTATGCTACCAAGGAGAGCAGCCTACATGGCAGAAAGAGATTACCAGGGGTGGTGGACCTCCAGGGTGAGAGCTGAAGGAGGGGTTGAGGAAAAAGGTTACATTACAGCTGAATCTCCTCCTCAGAAACCATGCACTGAGAAGACCCCAGCTGTTTGCTCTGAAGAACACATGGGGATTGGCTTAGGAGACAGGCAGCACATGGATGACTACCCTGTGAACACAGTGGTGCTGGAGAAAGATAACAGCAGCAGTCAGCCTAGGAGAAGATGTCAGCCTTACTAGAGCAGTCCCCTAGGGAAAACTGCCTCTCCCATTTCTTCTCCTGGCCCCTACCCCTGAGAGAAAGAGCTTGTGAGAGTAAGAGGAGGTGTGGGAACAGCATACCTCCTCCCTTTCCCCTAGACAGGCCTGGCCAGTACAGGCAGAGAGGAAGAATAAACCTGCGTTGAGTCTGACACTTTAGTTTTAAAATGAAGAAGACTGAATGTCAAATACTTAAAGCCATTCATTCATTCCACAAATATTTATTGGTCACCTACTATATGCCAGGATTGTTCTGGGTGTATAAACAGTGAACAAAGTAAAAGACTCAAAGGAGACTGATGCAAGGTTAATATTGAAAATGATAGGAAAATTATAAAACCTGGGAAAGATATCCTTAAAGAGCCACCAACTAGTAGGGGAAAAGGCTCAACAAAGCCAATCTGGTGGGCAATTGTTCCGGGAGAAAAAGAAAGTCGTCTCATGTTTATATGCCAAGGAGTTGACTGTTCAAAAAACTGTTTACCTACTTTTATCAGCACAGTTGATATCTCCCTTTAATGAGCACAAGGTGGATTCCCGGAAGGAAGGAGGCTTAAGTAGGAAGAATCGCAGCAGCAATGGGAAGGTAGAGAATTGGGCCATCAGGGAAGCACGAAGACCGTGGGACCTCCTCACGATGTTTTTGTTTAGGCTAATCTTGCTGTTGTAGCTAGGAAACCAACTTGGCTATTAGGGCTTGAGACAGAGAATCCCTGCCATTCATCCTTCATTGCACATAACATAATGGACACCACCTGCATGCAAAATGCTGCCTGTGATAGAGGCAAACATAAGGGCAGTGTGGAACCTGCCCTGAGAGAGTCCAGCGGGGGAAAGATCTGCACCTGAGTTACAACGGCATTATTTTGTACTTGCAGAGCGCTTTATAATTTACAAGATGTTTTCACAGATGTCTGATTTTAGAACGTTGCTCTCAGATGAGAGCCATGTTCTTCTTTTAGATGAGAAAATTCAAGTTCAGCAAGGTTAAGTAAATTGACCAAGACTCATAGCTATAAAGTAAAAACTTGAACCACATCTTCTAAATTCCAAATGTTATTTCCAGGACCTACTAGTCATAAAAAGCAGTGTGTTAAAAGTAGTGAATACGCAATATTGTGCTAAAGAGTGAGGGTTGGCAAACGTTTTCAGAAAGATCCAGATAGTGTTTGAGTCTTTGCAGACTGTAAGGTCTCAGTTGCTACTACTTTACTCTGTCACTGTAGTGTGAAAGAAGCTGTAGACAGTTGAACAACAAGGTCCTGCTGTATAGCACAGGGAACTATATTTAATACCTTGTAATAACCTATAATAAAAAAGAATATGGAAAGGAATATACAGGTATAAATGAATCACTGCTGTACACTGGAAATTAACATGGCATTGTAAATTGGCTATACTTCAAAAGAAGCCTTAGACAGTACATCAAGGAATGGGTGTGGCTCTGTGCCAGTAAAACCATGCAGCAGTCCAAATGTGTTCCATAGTTTGCCTTTGCTATAGCCGATCACTGGAGAACAGGCTCATTCCTTCTTGGCAGTAAGGTACCAGTAAATATTTAACAACTGGAGCTCTGGGAGTAGGGGTGGGTGGGGCTTGATTTGTAATGGTTGCCCATTTCTGCGATGTAAATACTACCATCATGACTGATCTCAAGCTACCAGCATGAAGTTAATGAATGATGAGTTGGGAAAAGGTGTGTATAGGCCAGCCCCCAGCACTTCACTGTTTGGGATTATCACTGAAGACTTCTGGGCTCTGGGTAGGATACCAGCAGTTGAAAATAGAGTGTGGATGGAGGAGAAAGAACAAGAGGCGTATCATAAGGGTGGACAAGTGCCAAGCATGTTCTGGGAATGATGGCCAGCTCAGTTGGGATTGAGCACCGAGTGTGAGTAGAGGGAAAGGCAGGTGAGTGAGCTGTCACACAAGGTCTAGGGTGCAGACAGCCTTCACTGCCAGCCAGGAATCTTGGGGTTTGTTGAGCCTCTGAAGCTCTTTAATCTGAGGACTGTTATGGAGCTGTATTTTAAAATATCTCTAGCAGCCATCTGAAATTGGCTCAGGAGAAACTGGAAGAAGGGAGACCTATTGAAAAAAAGAGCCATCACTGAGATACAAAACAGGCCAGTTAGAGGTGATGAATCAATCCAGTTTGGTCAGCAAAGTAGGAGAAAATAGAATAATTTCCCACCCAGAGTAATACAGATCTTATATTTTCTTTGTCCTATTTTCTTTCCTTTCCTCTAATCATTTTTTATTCCTATTCATCACAGATTGGCTATATTCCTTTGGGTCTCGAATTTGGGAGGGCATCAGAATCATCTGAAAGCCTTGTTTAAGTCACATCTTGTGACTTGAACCCATATCTTCTGAATTCCAAGTGTTACTATTTCCATGACATCTCATTGCATCCTAAGATTCATAAAAAGGACAATGGGCTGTAGAGCTGGACCCCAGAGGTTCTGCTTTAGTAGATCTGGGGAGAGGCTGGAAAATGTGCATTTCTAACAAGTTCCCAGACAATGTTGAAACTACCAGCTCTGCAGCCGCACTTTGAGAACCATAGTTGTGGCAAATACTATGACTGTTTTCAATGCAGGTACTTCTCAGTCACCTCAAGCCCGAGTATGGAGGACTAAACTCATTATTCACTCCCGACACCTGCCGAACACCCCTGTATTTCCCTATTGTTGGAACTGGCAGCACATTTCACCTAGTTTTTCTGGTAAGGAGCCCCAAAGCCTTCCTTTCCTCTTCTCTTTCACTTCTTCCCTAGCTGGTTAAGTCATCAAGCCCTGTTGCTTCCGTTTACTGAGTCTCTCTTCTGTCTACCTACCATTCTTTAGTCTTCCTGCTGCCACTTTGGTTCAGGCACCATCATCTGATGTTTCATAGGGACCTTCTGTGTGGAGACCAACATTCCCACTTGTCCTTCTTGAACATTATCCACACTATGGGCAAGGTGATTTTACAAAACGCACATCTGATCATGTCATTCTCTAACCTAAAGTCCTTGTTTTCACTTGCCCTTGAGATAAAACTTCAAGGCTCTGGGTGGCATGAACTGTCTGTTTCTCCACACTCACTTCAGAGCACACCCCTCACTGTCTACGCTCCATTACACTGATGTCCTGTCAGCTTTTTGAGCCCATCACTTTCTCTGGAAGCCAGATCTTTGGCATACAGCCTAGAACACTCTTTTTCTTCACATGTTGGTTGTACAACCCCTAGTCATCTTTCAAATCTCAGCACAAGTGTCTCTTCCTCAAGGAAGTGTTAACTTTCCCACTGGGTGAGGTTAAATAGGCTCACTCTACTTGACCATGGAAACTATCTATCTCCTCTTAATACTTTCTTCAAAATGCAGTCACTTTAGTGTATGGATTCCAAGATCTCTGAAGAGAGAGATCCTCTGTCTTGTACACCATCCCATCCCTAATACTTAGCGCTATGCCCATGGCATAACAGGAACTCAGGATTGTTGAATTATAGTCCTTCCTTCATTACTTCCTCCCCCGTCTTCATTCCCTCTCCTGTACACTACAGAAATCATGAGTAGTTTCTTGCCCAGTATTTACTTCCCAGTCTTCTTTGCTACCAGAGCCCTGATTTTGTGAAAGTTTATGTCTCTAATGTGTCCAGAGATGGTTGGACCCCTTTGAGGAGATTCAATGAGGAGAAAGTTATCTTATTTCCAGTATTGACACAGAATTAAAAACAAAAGAGAAACTAAAATAAGTTAAAAGCAAGAAAACTATTGATTCTCCAAATGTGAAAGAAATTCATTCATCCATCCACCCACCCAGTAAGTACTGTTATATGTGAAACAGTGTACCAGGCACTGGATACCAATGGTGAGCAAAGCAGATATGATTCCTTCCCATATGAACAAGTAGGAGTTGCCCAGGTGTTTGTGTTGGGGGTGGGGAGGGGGTTAGAAGTGGACAGTGGTATTCCAAACTGAGGGAGGTAAACCTGTGATTGAGAATCTGCATGACTTGGAGGAACTAAAAACAGCTCAGCTTGGTCAGAGCAGAGAATGAGGTGGGAAATGGTAAGATATGTGGCCTACAGCGTACAAAGAGGCAGATCATGAAGGGCTTTGTTAGCCATATAAAGGGATTTATCCTAAGAACAATGGGCAATTTTGTAAGGATTTGAACCAAAGCAGGGCATTTTAGCAGGATCCATCTGGATGTTGTGTAGAGATTAAACTGGGAGAGTGAGAGAGGAAGCAGTGGAAGGTCATTAATCCTGTTGTTCCTAATTTTTTTCCCATCTTGGAACACATGAAAAAAAAGTTGCTGTTTTTCTACCTATTGGTTAAACTAAAGGGAATTTAAATCCCTGATTAGGTTTCCAGCTGTTGGAGGGGACAGGCCTGGGGACTGGTTCTCCTAGGCCAGCAGACTACTCTGAGGGCTGAAGAGAATCCATAATCTAGGCTTTTTGGCACAACTGTAAGCCTTTTTCTGCACATCTGGTGAAAAGCTCCCATTCAGTCCTATCTCTGGTGCTTACCTCCTCTCTTTTAAGAACATCCATGCAAAATACAAATGACCTCAATGATAAGGAGATCCTTTGGCTACAGTGCCAGGGAGCCTCCCCCTTTCTAACTTCCTACTACAGCCCTCCCTCTTCCTGGTCCTCTCCTGTGGCTTCTAGATAAAATGCCATCCTTCCATGCACATTCATTCCCTCAGGGCTCTGCTTCCAGAAGATGACAGTGAGTACAAGAATGATAAATGTTTACACTAATGTTTAAGTCAACCCAGTACTACAGCACCAGAGTAACAACACACAGCTGTCATAAAGGTCATTCCTGTGAAATTATACCAGTGGGCTTTTCAGACGGGAACACCCTGGAACAATTGAGGTGAAAAAGTAGACAGGAATTGGGAGGAAGTAGCAAGGACACCCATAGAGCCCCTGACCTGAGCTTGCGGTGGGGTTCGGTAATTTGCCAGATGGATTAAGATGGTGCTTCATCTGCATAAAAAAGGAGCTCAGCCTGGCAGGAGCAGCAGGACCTCCAGGCTGTACCTCCATATTAAACAACACTTTGTAGTTAGAGGGTTTGTTTCATCAAAAGGCTTCATGGAGAGCTTTAACAAGCATTTAGTAATTAAATTTGACAACATTCCTAGGAAGCCAAGAGTGTGGGACAGTGGACGTCCAGGGAAAGCTAGCCGCCTCATCTCACACAGCGTCTGACATGAGATGAGGGTTCAGTAAATGTCTCCATGAAAAGGAATAACACATCTGAAAAGATGAAGGATATCAATACCGTGAGCTGACTGCTGCTTCACTAAATCCGATAGACCAGTGGACCTCTGGTTTTAGTGACATCAGATGTGTGATGTCATACACATTTTGTATGTAGCGAGGCCCTAATACTGGGACATTCTCACTCAGTTTGGTGGGTTAGAACCATGCCTGGGGATCTTTATATAAATGTCTTAAATAAGTGTTTAACATACACTGTACTAGTTTGCTAGGGCTGCCCTAACCGAATGCCACAGATTGGGTGTCTCCAACTGTAGAAATGTCTTTTCCCACAGTTCTGGAGGCTGGAGCTTTGAGATCAAGGTGTTGGCAGGGTTGGTTCCTTTTGAGGCCCCTCTCCTTGGCTTGCAAGGGACCATTTTTTCTCTGTGTCTTCACATGGCCTTCTCTCTGAACTTGTCTGTCTCCAAAATTCTAAGGCTGTCAGTCTTACTGGCATATGGTCTGCCCTGATGACCTCACTTTACTTAATCACTTCTGAAAAACCCCATTCCAGATATGGTCACAGTCTCATGTACTGAAGGACAGGACTTCAACATGAGATTTTTTTTCCACGGTGGGGTGAACACAATTCAGTTCAAAGCATAGACCAGTTGTTTGGTCCACTGCTGTCGTCTGACTCACCAATTGTGAATGATAAAGATAGAATAGGCTTTAAGACTGAAGTCCTTGCCCTTTGTCTTATGGATAAAAGAAGCCTAAAGACCAGCACTTTTTCAAAGCAGAGTGATGATTAGCACTACCCCTTCCCATCACAATCCAGGAGGGCAAGAACCTTCCAGGTCTTAATCATTATTTATCCACAGAGCTGAAGATAGTGCCAGGGGCCCAATCAATATAGGTTAAATGAATGAACAAGAGAATGAATCCAGTGTTACTTCTCCTGTAGCACACCCCCATATCATCATAAGAGGTTATTTTCAGGATATGAAAAGGATAATGCAATGAGGATTCTGGAAATATACATTCTTTTCCTAAGCTTGGTGAAAGGCAAGAGACATTTTTTCCTCTGGAATTTGATTTCATTCTCTTGAAGATATTTTCCTTCACAAAAGTTGACAGGAAAATGTCCCTTGACCAGAATTATGGAGAGAGGGGAGTCTTGGCTCTTATCCTTGGCTTTCTTAGTATATGACCCCCACGTTGTGCTGTTGACTTGATAAGCTCTGCGTAACCATACATCTAATTAAACAACAGCAAGTGTAGCTTTATCCAGGGCCAGGGCCAGGTCCCTAATCCTATTTAAGTAATATTGAGGTAGGGGAACTACTTGCAGCTTTGCTACTGGAGACCCCCAGTATGTGAAGAAATGAGTGCTCAGTCATCACTGCCACCAATCACTTCATGGCAGTGGGGACAAGAGTTTAGGAGGGATTTGAGGGAGATCACTACTTGCCACATGGTTTGTTTCCCTAAGCTTACACCTGCAAATGGTAAACTTAATATTCTTTCCAGTTTGATTCAGAAGTGAGGGGCTTCACATGCACCTTTGAAAGTCAGCGGCTGCAGTGATTTACCGTAAACATCCCATAAGGCTTTTGAACCTAAGAAATAGATTATGTAATTTTACAAAGGCAGAGATGTGTTAGCTCTAAACTTCAGCTACTGCAGCACATGTAACAGTGACAAGGATTTTGTGAGATTCACAGCTGCCTTTTGGGAAAGGTAGTGAGCAGTTCTAACATGGCCATGTATGTAACCTTGCTGCTTTAAGAAATCGCTGAAAAGGGAGGGAAGTTTTTCTAGTGGGATTTAGCCCCTTCTCCACTGTTTATAACCCCTGCCTCAGTGTTTATACCAGGGTGCTGCACACACATTCCTCTTTCTCCCAGGTGGTCTCAGCTCCTGGAGGTTTGAGGTCCTCTGATATGGGAGCAGCTTCCTCACCTTGGTGCCTCCCACCAGTGTCTCTAACCCAGTGGTTCTCAACTGAGGGTGATTTTTTCCTTGCCTCCCCCAGGAGGCATTTGGTAATGTCTAGAGACCTTGTGATGCTCACCCCTGGAGGGTTGCTATTGGTATCCAATGGGTAGAAGTTAGGAATACTGCTAAAAATCATGCACAGAACAGCCCACCATAGTAAAGAGTTATCCAGCCCAGCATGTTAACACTGCTGAGGTTGAGAAACCATGCTGTAAGCCATGAGCATACCTTATCTTGACCGCGGTTCATGGTCTGGAGTTCCGTTGTGCTGTCCTCCACTTCTGCTGTCTTAGAAGAGATGGTCCTATCCATCCCTACCCACCTCCTTAAGCCCTTCCTCCTTCTTGCAGGGCCGCACTCCATCATACATCCATCTCTCTCTCTTAAAGCCTTCATTATTGCTCCTATAATTCCTCATTCCACCTTTGTCTATAAATATGGACCACATTTTTCTAATTTCATAAGCATCCCCAAAATAGATATTAAATGGTTAGTGACTCAAAAACTCTTTGTCTAAACACTTTGAAATACACTCTTTTTTACTGCAACATTTCTTGTATGTGTTGAAATGTCTTCTTCTCTTTGTCCTTCCCCACTCCCATTTTTTGTTGGTTCCTTCTAATTCTAACCCTTCTGAGTCTTAGCTCAGACTTTAGGCTTCACTGGACATTCAGTATCATTGACCGCACACTTTTCCATAAAGCTTTCTTCTTCCCTGCCTGCTATGTGTGCATTCACCTACCTCCAAAGCTGCTCTGTTGTCTCGCTTTAATAATCATTAACCAGTGATACCCTGCTAAAATTCAGAAGTTTTTTTTAATTGAATTTTTTGCCACGTGCTGTTGATAACACAGCTCCCAGCATCTGATGTGTAAATAGTGAAATGGCAACAGGTTTGGGGTAGCATTAGAAATCTCTTTCAATAAAATCTTTATAAATCTTAAACTGCTGTCCCTGCCTTTAAACCTCACTCTCTACAACGAAATGGAAAGGTAAACATTTATGGTGGTCACCCCTCCGTCTTTGTCAGCCACATTCCTTCTTCCCAGATGATTGGCACATCTAACACTGCACCTTAGAGGTTTCATCCAGTAGCATGGCTTCAGTTGTTACTTTTATACTGAACCCCTTATCTACATACTCAATTACATTTTCTGTTAGAATCATAGAATGCTCCTATTATTTTTCTCTGAACTTCTTGAAATTATTTGCCTAACTAAACATTAAGTGTGATCTTTGAATTTTGCTGGCCTTTGCAGCAAGAGAGGCCAGAATGGTCTGCCCATTTGCTTGGTTCCTGCTGAGGTCTGACTGGTCCTGTCCAGTTCTTTAGAGTATTCTCCCTACATTCAAGGTCCTGTCCACTTGCTGCCATCTTGAATTTTCTGCCCACAGAGGCATCTATCATGCCTTCCTGAACCTTTGCCATTCTGCAGGTTCTCTCAGAACCTCAGCATCTCCTTCTGGACCACACGAGGACTTCTTGGCTCCTTGACATCCCATGCAAAGTGTGGTGGGCTGAAGTGCTCTTGCATCATCTTTACTCCTTGCTGCCTTCTCCCACACCATCACTTCTGCATTACATTTGTGTTAGCATCAAACTGGGGTTGCTCCAGGGGGCACTTTACTGTGACTAGGAAGGTAGGCCAGTACCTCCCAATGTCACTCATCTCATGTTTCTAAAGTTTCTTTCCCTCTGTCTCCCTATCACCCACCCCCTTTCCCCAGTGGGGATGATAAAATCCAGGCATGGGGTTCCACTGCTGATTTCACTCTCTCCTTTTCCCCACTGTTCCTCAGATCAGAACAAGTGAGCGCCAGGGCTTTTCTTTTTTTGTGACTGTGCCTAGCCTGGCACAGAATAAGTGCAATAACTTCCACACTCATCTTGAAGATTAGTCCAGGCTCCTACCCTTGGTGACTGACTCCTCTCCTCTCAAGACCTGTAACATGAGTCTGTAGTTCTTAATGATGATGCATATTTTTTATTGTTAATTATACTATTGTGTCCACCTCCATAACTTGGTTGCAAGACATTTCAGGGTGCTTGACCCTATATGTGGTAGAATAGATATTTGGTCTTTGTTCCCAGTTCCTGGCTCAGAACTTCTAAAACTTTTGGAATTTCTAAGTGATAAAGATGATGAGAGTATCGTTTGTCCTAAGGAGCTGACTCTTAGTGGGCCGCTAGAGAGTTTCAGGATGGGAGCTGGTTGCCAAAAAGACCAAGCTTTTAATTTTCAGTTGAAGTTTGAAAGTTTTAGCCTCACTCTTCAATCTACAGGGAGGAGAAAGGAGAGCTGGTGATTGAGCTAATCACCAGTAGCCAATAATTTAATCAATGAGGTAAGGGAACCTCATTAAAAACCCATAAATGATAAGATTCAGGGAGCTTCCAGTTGGTGAACACATTAATGTGCTGAAGGTTAGCACATCTGGAGAGGGCATAGAAGCCCTTCATCCCTACCCCAATGCCTTGCCCTACAAATCTCCATTTTCCTGTTCCTGAGTTGTACCCTTTATAGTAAGCCAGTAAATGTAAGTTATGTATTCCTGAGTTCTGTAAGCTGTTCTAGCAAATTATCAAACATGAGGAAAGGGGTCATGGGAGATCCCAACTCAGAGTCTTTCAGACAGAAGAATGGAAGTCCTGGGACTTACGGCAGGCATCTGGGGTTGGGGTGGGGTATCTTGTGAGTCTGAGCCCTTAACCTGTGAGGGCTGTGCTAACTCTGGGTAGTGAATGTCAGAAGTGAATTGAATTTTTGGACACACAGTTGGTGTCTGGATATAGAATTGGTTGCTCTGAGGGGAAACACACACACACACACACACAACCCCTTGTTTAGTGTTAGAAGTGTTGTGAATAAAAACAACTCACTGTCATATATGTCTTTGCATTCCCAAGCCCTGCATTTCACTAATTTTGATAGACCTTCTACTAGTGTCAGAGAAAAAGCTTTGAAATCCCTAGGGGCAAGTTAGGGGACGACTTTATGGTCATTTTGAGTTGAAACTCAAGAAAAGTGTCAGAGACTACCAGTCACACTTGCTTCTCACTTGGAATTGTCTCATCCTCTGTTAATGAAGACTGTTGCATGTTATTCTGGTTCAGGTGCTTAACTGTATCAAGTTCCTCAACAAATGGAAGTCATGGAGCCTCAGGTAACAGTATTCTCAGGTTCATTTGGCTTATGTCGTAACCATGAGTGAGATGGTGGACCTCCATTTTGGGAGTGCAGTACCCTGTGAATGTGGAGTAGGAGGAGGGAAAATGGGGAGTTAGAAGGTATCCTAATAAAGTATAAGTAGTGATCCCAAACTATAATTTTGACTGAAACTCTATCAGATATAGTAAATACAATGAAACATGTTGTTTGAAGATTGCTATTGCCTTATGACAATTTTATTTGCCTTGCTTATGATAAAACTCTTTTTGAAAAAGCTGTTGGTTGCTGATGTATTCAGGAAAATTTCCTCTCAGAGTGCTCTGCAGTGAAGACACAATACCCATCTGATGTGTGTCTATCGAACTAGCAGTAAACTGGATATCACTTGAGATCTCTTCCCATGGGAATCACATGAGCCACAGACTATTTCCCTTTGCCATCCACCTAACATTCAGATATTTTCCCCTGGATTATCCAAAGAGTAAAATGTGGCGGTAAACAGTCCTGTCTGTTTACTGAGACAGAAAACTGATATACTCTTTTTCCTTTTCCTTCTTCTGCCACCCAGCTCTGTGTTCCTGTGAGGTCTCTCCAGCAAACTCACCAGTAATGCCATGTATGGAAGGAAGAGAGATAAAGGTAACTGGATTTGGCATAAGTAATTGCATTTCACTTTCTCCTCTGGGTCTTTCTCTATCTGTTGGATCCAAATGGAATATAAACTCTTTGAATTCATTAGAAACTCCACATGGTCGCCATCTGTTGCAGATACAGCAATCAGCTCATTCAGCATCATTCCAGTCCCTTGTAGCATGCTTTGCATCAGTGGTGCTGTGGTCTCCAGAACAGGTGGCTTCAGCATCACCTAAGAACATATTAGAAATTCAAATCCTCAGGCCCCACTCCAGACCTGTTGAATCAGAAATTCTGGAAGTGGGCCTTAACAATCTGTGTTTTGATAAACCCTCTGGGTGACTCAGATACACACTACAATTTGAGAAGCACTGCAGTACATCTGCTGAAAGTATCATCTGCGTCAGCCTTAGCATCACCTGAGAGCTTATTAAAAATGTAGACTCTTGGGCTCCAGCTCAAATCAGCTGAATCAGAGTGTGCATTTTTACAGTATACCCAGGTGATTCGTGTGTACAGTGAAGTTTGACAAGCCATGTCTTGTGTCTCTGGTTCAGTGCTGGCTGCACATTGGAATTGCCTATGATGTTTTATATTTTTTAAAAAATGAAGCCCCAAAGATTTAAATTGACTTGTTATGAACTGTAGCCTGGGTATTTGGATTCTGAAAGCTTCCCAGGTAGTTCTAATAGGCAGCAAAGTTTGAGAACCACCTCCTTATGTCATGCTGGTAACTGGGAAACAAAATACATATTTTCTACCTATCTTATGTTTCAAGTGACTTAACTTCCTCCAGGTAAATGTATCTGAGCACAATTTGGGAGGCACACGTGAAGCAGAGTCTGACTGTTGTTCCACAGTCATGATTTTCCTGTAGAAGCAGTTCAGTCATCCCAGTGTTCATCTCTAGTTGCCCAGACATCAGAAGGCAGGGTATACATTTTGCTGGGCTGGACCTCAGCAGAGGTGCAGTGGAACTAGAGTCTGCAGTTGGAACAGAAGCTCCCTGATTTCCTGGGTACCTGGTGATGATGGAAAACAGTGTCCGTGGTGAGCAGGTTCTGCCATGTTGTTCTATAAGTCGCCTATGCAGAAATCAGCCTAGAGCCCTTCTACCCATTTTGTAAGCATTTAGTTCCTCTTAAGTCCTTTTCCACTTAAAACATCTAAAGTGGTTTTGTTATCTGAATTCTGACTGATCCATTTGTGTAAGATATAAATTCATGTCCCTGTCAATCATTGATTGTTCATAAAGTGACTGAATTGTGCCATGTTTTGTTAATATGAGCCTCTTTCTTTCCATTTAAAAATTGGAGTTTTGTCACCAGAAACAAAAATTAGTCATAGGAAAACCACTACGCAATCCAAACTCTTTAAGACCAGCTCTTTTCCTAATGTTATCCCCAACCCTCCCACCAGGGCACATCCTTCCTAGGTTTGAGTGTTCAAGTCATCTTTGTGATGATTACAGAATCTTGTGCACTGACACTTGTCCCATCCAAATCTTCACTGCCTGGCTAAGAAATATAAAATGATTTTTTTTCACTTATTTCAGGAGTCCAAACCAAGCATGAGTTTGAGCCTATAAATTCATGTATCTGCTTTACATCTACCTAAAAAAAGACAACTAAATTTAGTAAGAAATAATTTTATTTTCAAGTGATGTTTGTGATGACTATAGACTTTGACATTAGGCAGCTCTGATTTTTCAAGAGTGTTTTCTGCACAGAAAGGGTGAAAGTGGCTTTTGTTATCAGAAATGGATAGTCTAGCCAGGAAACGAATAGGAAGATAGAAAGCAGAAAAGGAGGAGGATGAGGAGGAGACTGGGGAAGAGGAAATTCCCAGCACGACCAAAGCAGCCACAGATTCCCTGCACACGTGAGGGGAAACTTGCCTGTAGGCCCCCACCCTGCATTTTAAATATAATTTTTAATTTTCCGTGTATTCTTGGATATCCTCTTCCATGTTGGTAGTTGGAAGTTATTAAAGCAGTCCCCAGAAGCTGTTTAGATGGAATCTCCCACATAGTGATGACTGGCCGCTCTGTATAGAATTTTCACGCCATGACTGCTATTCTGAAGAAGCAGAGCAGCCACAATCGGTGGTCCATCCCAAGTGTTTTTTGTAGATAGTCTCACTGCCTTTCCCAAACTGGGCTCCAGTAAAGGTAGGAGGGTAGGTAGTTGAAGAGAATTTCTTACTTGGGATCTCCCAAGGAAGGAGGCTCCCTTTCTAATCACCTTTGATCTTCCTCTGAAAATCATCTTAAAAGAGTAGCTCCACTATACATCAGCTTCACTCCCAGAGGGTGCTGGGGTTTGTGCAGTTAGACTTGTGCTCACAGGAAGGTAAGAAGAAAGACCTGGCAACCTGAATTGGACTTCCTGAAGCCAGGCTGTCAGATATAGAAGCATTAAAGATGATCTTCATCTGCAGTGAGTTGGAGCTAAATCTCACATGGAGGTTGACACGTGCTTAGAGACCCAAGCTTTACTTACACTCTTCTTATATTGTGTGGGTGTTTACCATATTGAATTTGTCGTTGGTTTTATGCATTTTTCTTTCACTGGTTGTGGAGGTTTGTGGCTTGCCTTTTAACTTTGCAAAACTTTGGTACAAAGGAAATTTTAGAATGCCAAAACATTTTCCAAATAATTTCAGAATGAACTGGGCCCCCAACTAATTTGATTTGGAGGAAATAAAGAACAAAGGCTTGTTAACAGACAGCTTTAAAATATAATTACTCACACGTGGAAACATGTTTAAGTGTGGGGTCTCAACGAAGGGATATCATGCAATACTTTAATGCTCTAACTGTTGCCCATTTAAAAAAAAATCTCTTGTGCCATATGCAGGTGTGATTACACAGCCAACTGCCAATTCTTACTGGCTCAAGGATCCTTTTAAAAATGTCCAGATGGATATGAATGTCAGATTTGGCTGTTAAATTATAGAGCCCAATATATCCCTTTTAAGTCCTAAGGCACTGAAGCAGAATAGTGATGTCTCCTCCTACCCCTAAATAGATTTCAAAGAAGCAGTTTGATTTTTAAGTTGGGAATTATATCTCTGTTCATTTATTTTGAATCTCAGGATAAACTTTATTCTGACTTTTATCACTGTTTTTCAGTCCAAGTATCTTACGAACAATGTCAGAAAAATGTTTTTGGTTGATAAGCAAAAAATGAGTCAGAAATTGGCTTTTCAGGTGATGGGTGTCTTTAAATGAATGAATGGGGAAGAGGAAATAAAACAGTGACATCATAGTTTCCCTGGGTGGCTCCCCAGAGCCTGTTCTCATGCCAGGGACGTGGTTTAGAGGAGGAGGACATTAAAACAGAACAGAGAGACAGGAGGGCATCGCCCTGGTTCTTGATGGTACGAATCCTAAAGATGCACATCTGCCGCCCTCAAGAGAACAAGGCTCACTGGCAGTTTGCCCTCAGCACTGCTGTGGGAAACACCATAAATGTCACTGTTACTATTTCCTCTTGCCCAGATTTCAAGAGTGCAGTGGTCATCAGGAACCTCTAGACAATTGATCACCTTTTTAAATAATCTGTGTGGCTGATAGAACATGGGGCTGCCTCATCTAATGTGCTCTGCAGGGCCTCCTTCTTATAGACAGGAGCATCTGCCACACATCCCTGGACCATTACCCAGGGCAGGCCTCTCAACAAGGTAGCTGAAGTGGGACCCTGGCCCGTGATAGATCCCAGAGCATACCCAGTTGCATCAGCCATGGGGAGGGGGTAGGAGAAAGGAAATGGTGTTTTATCTAGTGCCTGGCTCAGTCATGGTATAAGGTGACCACGTGATCATATTTGTAGTGATGACTTGGAGGTGAGCTGTCACGTGGTCCAAGACTCCTGTTGACACTCAGCTAGGTGACAGCCAAACCTCACTCTTGTGCTTTTCACATTAGGAAAAAAGCTCAGAAAGAGCATTTTAGGTGAGATGTAGCAGGAAAAGTGGAAAGAAAATCTGGAAGTCTTGGGACTTCACATAACTTTTAAAATACTTTTAAGTGTAAACAGTGACAGTAGAGAGAGGAAGCAGGTAATGGGTAATGCATTGAAGCAGTGACCTCACATGCTCTGGCCTGAAGGTGAATTCCCTGCAGGCAAATTCTATCTGAACAACCTACCCTGTCTGCTTCTTCCTTACATAGGTACCTCTTAAAGATTCACTCAGATTACATACTTTATTACACTTGAGCATCACAAAAATGAATAGATATGACTAATAGACATCTCAGGCATAACCTGCCTCATATTGAACTTGTAAAGCCTGTACTCTGTCTCACTGATGGCAAATCCAGCCTTCCCATTACTTAGGTTGAAAACCTCCATGTCATCCTGATTCTTCACTTTCTCTTACAATCTACGTCCAATTCTTCCAAAAGAATCCTGAAAAATATTACCTTCAAAATACTTTTCATCACTTCCTGGATCTGAGCTCACACCTCTCCCTATATTACAGCAGTAGCCTCCCTACTGACAGCCATGGAACTCTAGAGTTTATCCTCAGCCTAAGGAGCCTTTCAAACATAAATCGAATCAAGTTCTCTATGCCACACCCTCCAATGGCTTCCCATTATCACTCAGAGGAAAAGCCAAAGTCCTCATCAGGGCCGACAGAGCTCTCATGACCTGGCCCCTAACCTCTTCCTTTACAAGTCTGAACTTGTTCTTTCAGCACTTAGGGCACCCTACTACCTTAGTGCCTTGCACTGCTGTTCCTCTGCCTGGAATGCTCTTCCCATGGAGCCCACTCCCTCGCTTTCTCACATTGTCTTTTCTTAAACATTGCCTTAGCAGTGAAGCCTGCCCTGACCTTCCTATTTGTTCTGATAACCGAGCCTGAAGCTCTCAGTTCCTCTTAACATCTTACTTGCTCTACTTCTTTCCTTCTGAATACTTCCTACTTTGGATCACCTTGTACCATTTATTCATTTATTATGTTCACTGTTCAACACCCTACTAGGCTGTAAGCATCATGAAGGTAGAGACTTTCCTCTTTGGTTCACTAATGTACCCTAAGTGCCTGGAACAGTGTTAGTACATAGGTGCTCAATAAGCATTTGTTGAATGAATCACCTCCACCCTAATGTTGTCAGATTATACTTTCTTATCCCTGGCATGTTTATATGGTGTTTGCACATTTATGTGGCATCATTTAAGCCACACAAATCGTATGTGGAAGGAATTATTATTATCCCAATTTAAAGAATGAGAAACAAAGTCAACAGAAGTAAAAAACAAACAAACAAACAAAAAACCTAATTTAACACAAGTAGGAAATAGTTGAGCCAGAACCGAAAACTGTGTCTCTCCTACTGCAGTGCCCAACTCCTTCACCCTCACTCTACCTCTCAGATCTCATGCATATAAACCTTCTAGGTAGTTGTGACCCCTTCTGTCGTCGTTCTCTCTCTTCTTCCCTCCCCTCTGACTCCAGAGACTCCAGTGTCCTTTCCCACTGCTCACATCTGCCTCTCTGTATTTGCTCTGTGTTTAAGTCTTAGGAACTTAAAATCCAAATTTTCTGACTCCTGATTGAGTGCTCTTTTTGTAGCACCAGGCTTAACTTGACTACATGAATACAAACTGATGATGTTTGATTTCTCTTGTCATTATACAATGAAATGCATGCAGCAAAATCTCTGCAAAGACTATGAGACTTTGCCTGTGTTTTCAAAACAGGTATGATTCAGTTCCAAGCAGAATTATTTTAACTGAAACTCAATTTGTTTTTCTTGGGGTACTATCATACAAAGCACTGGG
Organism: Camelus bactrianus; assembly: GCF_048773025.1. Lineage (NCBI taxonomy): Eukaryota > Metazoa > Chordata > Mammalia > Artiodactyla > Camelidae > Camelus > Camelus bactrianus. The sequence goes on from NC_133541.1 coordinate 46,948,625, forward strand.
AACAACAAATCCATAATCAAGCTGTGTTGGGTAAGAAATAAGTTCATGCTGGATCTAGGGTATGGATATGTTTACTTTCTTTTGGATCTCTTTATCCATGTGTACTTTTACTTCTTAGTAATGTCCGAAAGTTGGATCAGATGCCAGAAACCTAGAGATTGCAACTAAGGATTTGAGGCATATTTTCAATCTCACTGGCTGATAAATAAATGATTACTATGAGTATCAGGGTCTCCACCATTATGATGCAAGAGTGCATTGGAAGGACAAATCCATGAACACTAGAGGGGTCAGGTTGTGGTCATTTCTCTACAGGTTGTCCATATTGGTGCCCATGTATGGCAATTCCAAGTGTAATTTACCTACATAAAATTCCCCCAAATGCTGGAACAGTACTTGACAGAACTTACCTAAATCTTATCCCCACCTTCTGGTTCTTTCCTTGCCCTGGTCTTTTTCCTTCTTGCTAAAACTTTTTACTTAAATGATAATGCATTCTTGCATTTTTCTTCTTTCTACTTTAAAAACTGCTTTAAAAATGACCTATAAGAATAAGATCAGGAGGACATCAAGGATTCTGCTCTCACCATTCTGTTCAACATGGTACTGGAGGTTCTAGACAGTACAGCAAAACTAAAAATAAATGAATAAATGAATTAAAAAGGCATCTAGATTGAAAAGGAATAAGTAAAACCATTATCATTCATAGAAAACATGACCAACCATGTAGAAAATCTGATATAATCCACAAAAAAAAGCTACTAGAACTAACAAATAAGCTTAGAATTCTAGGCTGAAGGATACAAGATCCATAAAAACATTCTACTGTATTTCTATATATTAGCAAGGGACAATCAGAAACAAATAAATAAACTAGCATCAAAAAATGAAATATTTAGGAATAAATCTGACAGAAGATAAGAAAGATCTATATACTGAAAATTATAATACTTTTTATAATAGAGAAATTAAAGAACACCTAAGTAAATGAAGAGATAAATTATATTCATGAGTAAGCTACTCAGTATTGTGTTCTTTCCAAATTGATCTATAGATTTAATGCAATCCTAATCAAAACCTTAACAGTTAGCAAGTTAATTCTAAAATTCATATATAAATGCAAAGGATATAATATAGCCAAAACAACTTTGACAAAAAGAATAAAGTTGGAAGACTAACCCAATCTAATTTTAAAATTTTTATAAAGCTACAATGATCAAGGTCCTGCGGTATTGATATAAAGGTTGACAAATAGACCGCTGGACCAGAACAGAGAGCATGGAAGTAGACCCACATATATATGGACAACTGATTTTTGACAAAGTGTAATAGCAATTTACTGTAAAAAGAATATCCTTTTAAACAATTGGCTATTTATACACAAAACAAAAAAATTTATATCTACATCTCACACTGTATGCAAACATAAACTCAAAATGGATTGTGAGACCTTAATCTATAAGACTTCTGTAAGAAAACATAAGTAAAAACCTTTGTAACTTTGGGATAGTCAAAGATTTCTTTAGCTTTGACACCAAAACACAATCCATAAAAGAATAAGTTTGAAGTTAGATTTCATAAAACGAGAAAATTGTGCCCTTAGAAGATACTGTTAAAAGAATTGAAAGCCACAGAATGGAAGAAAATATGTGCCAATCTATATCTGATAAAGGACTTAAAAGCACAATCTTTAAATAAATCACAAAACTCAATACTAAGAAGACAAAGAACCCACCTAAACAATAGGCAAAAGATATGGCCAGACCCTTGGCCAAAGAAGATATACAGAAGACAAACACATGAAAAGATATTCAGCGTCATTTGTCATTGGGAAATGTAAATTAAAAATAAAGGCCATACCACTACACATCTATTAGAATGACTGAAATTAAAAAGACAAACCATACCAAATGCTGGCAAGGATGTGGAGCAACTGGAATCCCTATGTACTATTGGTGGGAATGTAAAATGGTACAACTACTCTGGAAAAATTTTATAGTGTCTTTAAAATTAAAACAAACATCTGGATTTTTCAATGTAATCCCTATCAAATTATCATTGATATTTTTCACAGAGCTGGGATAAAAAATATTAAAATTTATATGGAAACACAAAAGATCCCAAGCAGCCAAAACAATCTTGAGAAAGAATGGAGCTGGGGAAATCATGCTCTCTAACTTCAGGCTATACTACAAAGCTACAGTATAGTACTGGCACAGAGGCAGACACACAGATCAATGGAACAGAATAGAAAGTCCAGAAATAAACCCACACACTAATGGTCAGTTAATCTATGACAGAGGAGGCACAAATATATAATGGAGAAACGACAGTCTCTTCAGCAGGTGGTACTGGGAAAACTGGACAGCTACCTGTAAAAGACTGAAATTAGAACATTCTCTAACACCAGATACAAAAATAAAGTCAAAATGGATTAAAGACCTAAATGTAAGACCTGATACTATAAAACTCCTAGAGGAAAACATAGGCAGAACCCTCTTTGACATAAATCACAGCAACAATTTTTTTGAACCAGCTCCTTGAGTTATGGAAATAAAAGTAAAAATAAAGAAATGGTATCTAATTAAACTTAAAAGTTTTGTACAGCTAAGGATACCATCAACAAAATGAAAAGACAGCCTACAGAATGGGAGAAAATGTTTGCAAATGATGCAACTGACAAGGGACTAATTTCCAAAATATACAAACAGCTCATACAGCTTAATATCAAAAAGCAAGCCACCCAATCGAAAAATGGACAAAAGACCTAAATAGACATCTCTCCAAAAAAAAAAAAAAATCCAGATAGCCAACAAGCACATGAAAATATGTTCAATATCACTAATTGTTAGAGAAATTCAAATCAAAACTACAGTGAGATATCACCTCACACCAGTCAGAATGGCCATCATTAAAAAGTCTACTAACGATAAATGCTGGAGAGGCTATGGAGAAAAGGGAATCCTCCTATACTGCTAGTGGGAATGTAAATTGGCACAGTGACTATGGAGGACAGTATGGAGGTTCCTTAAAACTAGAAATTGACTTATGATCCAGCAGTCCCCCTCCCGGGCTCATACTCAGACATTAACATAATTGAAAAAGACACATGCACTCCAGTGTTCATAGCAGCACTATTTACAATAAATAGTCAAGACATGGAAACAACCCAAATGTCCATTGACAGATAACTGGATAAAGAAGCTATGGTATGTATGTATGTGTATGTATATTTGTGTGTGTGTGTGCATGTGTGTGTGTATACAGATAGATAGATGTAATGGAATACTATTCAGCCATAAAAAGAATAAAATAATGTCATAAAAAAAGTCCTCTATTTTCATTCTGCCTCTGCAGACCTTCCAGAAGATGGCTAAAATGCCATGTCTTTTTGTAACACTAAAGGAATTTAACAGAGTCATGGCATTTTCCTTGAGGATTCACAGGAAGAACCTAAATGAACCAGATCCTTCTCACCACTGGGCATACCAAAGACAAATCCTAGGTTTTCCTTTACTTATCCTCCACAAAACTGCTAGACTCTGCCTAGGAAAGACTGATAGATGCTGCCTTTCCTGCACTTGCTGCCCCTGTTGTGAACTGAACCAGCCTACCACCCTGCTCTGATCTCCATTTTTAATGCCTCATACTTTTATGTCACCAGTGGGTGAGGTGGTGTGAGCAGGTAAAAGTCAGCATTTCTTCCGGAGGAAATTTCTTCCACTAGGTACCTACAAAACATCTCTTCAGGTCTCGCTGCCTCAGCTAACTGAGTGGTTAAAAAGTTAAGGAAAAGAGATTTTGAAAGAGAAACTGATGTTTAAAATAATAGCCATGCTAAAAATGAAGAGTAGATTAGACTTTTCTTTTAAGCGTGTTTCCCTAACCCTCCCTATCTAGGCTGAGAAGAAGCTAGCAAGTTCATACAGTTGGTACCATGTCACACTAAGGTAACATATCAAATAGTTTAGGATTTTTTTTTTTTTTAGTGTGAAAGCTATACAATAAAACTTACTAGCAATTTTGCATGTGAAATTCTACTGGTTTTTTAAATTGGCCTGTTTCATAATTTTTGCTCTAGAGTTAAATTAGATGTTGAAGGAAAAAGATAACTTATAGTACACTGGTATTCTTTACATAGTTTAAGGAGTCCAACAGTTATGTCTCATAATGTGTCTTAAAACTAATAGCACAGTTTTTCATGTCTCTTCTTTCTGAGCTTGTAATGTGCCACACATACTTTGTTGAAAGCTGGGGACTTACTCTTTGATTTCTGATTTGGAGAAATGAAAAGAACATGGGCTTAAAGTAAGATTAGACACATGTTTGTATCTTGGCCCTGCCAGGAGTTAGCTAAGTGATACTGAGATGTTATTGAACTTCCTTGAACCTCATTTTCTTCATAGGTATCATGTAGATCAGGACTTGGCAAACATTTTCTGTGAGGGGCCAAATAATAAATATTTTAGGTTTTGCAGGGAAAATGGTCTCTGTTGTAAATACTCAATTCTGCAATTATAGTGGAAAAACAGTCATAGATAAAAAACAAATGGTAGTGGCTGGGTTCCAATACAACTTTATTTACAGAAAAAAGCATTTGGCTCGATTTGGCCTATGGGCTATAGTGTGCTGACCCCTGATACAAATAATGATACCTTCCTGCCAGGATTGTCATAAGGGCTACATACTGTATGTCAGGTAGTAACTGAGCAGGACCCTGTTGTCATCGGTGACCATATGGTATTTGTAAGTGCTTTATTGTGTAACAGTTTGTTTATTATTTTATTATTTTTTAAATTGTGTAATGGTTTACATGGCTTTTCTTGTATTCTTGCTGACCAAGGTTAGGGTGGGGGTGGTGGCTTGGGTGGTCTACCCAACCCCCTCAGGGTGCTGTGTGCAGGGATCATGCACAGTGTCTTCTCTTTGCTCCTGACACAGTGCCCTCCTTTTGCTCCTGACAACTCAGAAATGGCAGTTGGGTGTTTTGTGAACTCACCCTACCTGCCCATGTCTGCAGTTATTTTTAGCCTCTTACAGCTTCTTAGTATTCTGTTGTACAATGTGCAGGTCCCAGCCTGCAGCAAGGTCCCAAGCCTCAGCCTGCCTAAAATACTACAGACATTTAAAGTGTGCAAATTCTTCTCTAGAGCACCTTTTCACAGACCCCTTTCCTAAGCACCTTTTGTTGTAGGCACAAGAATATTAGAAGAGTCCCAAAGCCAGAGGTGAACTTCATACCCAACAGAGGGAAGGGGATCACTGCATCTGCAAAACCAATTTGTTACCCTGGATGCAATCTCTGTGGAAACCAGCGCTGCCCCTTGAACTCTTGAACTTTTACTATAAAACCCCCTACCTTTTCTCCTCAGTGGGTTCACAGTCTTGAAGGCATTAGCCCACTGTGGCTCCTTTGCCTCACAAAGAAGTAAAGCTGCCTTTTCTATTTCATCCAAAACTCTGTCCTCTAGTCCCAGTTCAGTAAGTGGGCTACAGAGGTAGAGTCTGAGCAACAAAGTGATTAGAATAGTGCCTGGGCTAAAGTCAGGACTGTGCCCCAGTGAGTTCTCTTATCATGTGTGTGCCTCTGGGATCCTCTTTGCTGCCACTTGTGGCCCAAGGTAGGATGCACTTAGGTACAGGATGTGTTTGTCACCAGGGCATCAGACTGTTCTGGAGAGAGTTTCTCTTTGCATTTTTTAATTACTTGTGAAGGTACTTTGACAGCTCTGAGCACAGTATGATTGCCAGTTGTTATTTCTTTTATTCTTGGTGTCAGGGACAGAGAGGGAAAAGCATTCTCAAAGAAAGTGACCCCTTGACCCACAGCAACCTCTTTTAATAAATCTTCTGTAGAAGCTTTGAGAAAAAGCAGAACTGATTGGGCAGTGTCTTTTCCCCCTTCTGGATAAGTTTTCTAAATATGTGATAAAGAAGATCAAGGTACATGTAAGATTTTGGTTTGAGAAAAATGTGGCATGGGTGGACAGTTTCTGTTTAGACTTCATCCCAACATGGCAAGGTGAAGGGATGTATTGAAAAGTATCTGTTGCTTTGAATTGATACCAGGGAATAAAGGCTACTCTATCATAGCTTAGAGAACAACCTTAAAAATAGTATCTGTTGGGAGTTGAGTCTTCTTTATTTTTTAGAAAGTAATATATTTCTATTCTAGAAAATTTGGAAAATATAGAAAAGTATATAGGCAAAAAAGAGCAAAACAAAACAAAAAAAAACCAACTAACCTTTAATCTCCCTTTCTAATGTTGACATTAGGTCTTTTATCCCTTCTCATCTTTTACATCTTTTTAGTTTATAAGATCATAATCATACCCTATATTCATTCACAAGGTCACATTTGTAAGTTGCTCTGTTCACATTAATAGCATGAAGTGAACACATTCCCATGTCTTTAAAAACCTTTCATGACATTATTTTTAATGGCTGCAGAGGATTCCAAACATAGAGTTAATACACTTGGTTGAAGGTTGATCTTTCAAGAACACCATTAGGAATTTCCACTCCCCCTTAGCACCTTTGTCAGAATTGGAAAGAGAAAGAAGAGAGAGATTACAATTCAAATCAGTTTGTCTCCTTTTTAAAGTGGTGAAAGGTTTGGTTCAAGAGAATCGTAAGACAACAGGATTGTCCTTTCCACATGGGTTAGAGCTGAAGTGAGGCAACTGAGCAGGAGTCTGATGTGGCAACAGGCTATCAGGATTCCCACATTGGCAGCCAACCTGTTCTGGCAGGGGCATTGCCTCAGCCGCAAGGCTGCATGGTGACAGTTCAGGAGCTGACAGCATGTGCTCATATTGCAGAGTCACCACATGCATGCCCTGTCTTGACTAATTGGGTTGTTTCATTTTAGACATTCTCCTGTCACAGAACATTCCGTGCTTGTACAAGCGATAATGAGTTACCCCGGGGACAACCTCTTCAGAACTAATAAATCTGTAACTCTTAGAGTACTGAATGTATCCACCCTTCTCTAAAGTTACAAAGCAATGCATTAATAATATTTAATGTTAAAAGATTTGTGTCAGGATGGAGTCTGAAACATTGTATGTTAGCAATTAACCCTTTTGTTTGAGGCCTTAATGAATGAGATTAGAATTGGATTTAAGGATTTCTTAAATGGCAAAGTCTAGTGACCTTAATTACTCTAATCTTACCTGACCTAGATGAATAAAATGCATTTTCAGCATGTAAAATGGCAAGCATTGTTACCTTATAATGTGTAAGCTACTGGTCTGATCTCTAATGTTAAAAACAAATAAAATTGGAAATAATGAAACACACACTAACTTATGCATAAATCCCCAAAAACAATTAAGGGTATCTCAAGTCCGGGCCATATAACATCATCCAACAATCCTTTCTTAATTTTTAAATAAAAATTTCTTTCTTGCCTCCTGATTATAAAAGTTTTACCTACCTGTTGTGAAAACAACAGATGATTAAAAAAAAAAATAACTTAGAAAGTAAAAGCCACCCATGATCTGGCCACTCAGATATAACCATGTTCACATTTTGGTTTCTATTCTCCCCGGGGAATTTTCTTCTATGCATATGTACATAGGGATATTTATTTCCTCATATGTGGGAATGGGATTATATTGTACTTACTGTTCCAGATTTCACTGCTAGTTGAGTAGGAAAACAGATAATACAAAAATAGCCATCATGGTAGGTTCTATAGGATTTGACACACATAGACTTCCTGGTTCCCTGGCCAGGAGGTGCCTGGGTGGCCTGAAAGTCTGCTGTTTGTCATCTTTAGTCCTGGTGGAAAGTTCATCCAACTCCCCCTCACTGAGGCCTTTTCCTACCTTCAGCCTTTGAAGATCAGTGATTCTCAAACTACCTGGGGGTGGGGGGGAGATGCAGTTGCTTTTTCATTTTAAGTATTCTTTTTTTGTGGTAAAATACACATAACATAAAATTTACCATTTTGCCATTTGTAAGCATACATTCAGGGGCAGTAAGTACATTCATGTTGTTGTGAAACCGTCACCAGTATCCGTCTCCAGGACGTTTTTCATTTTCCCTTACTGAAGCTCTATGTACACTAACAGTAACTCCTCATTCCCCTCTCCCCCTAGCCTTGCAACCAGAAACTGCTACTTTTTGACTCGGTCAATTTGACTATTCCAGGTACCTCATATAAGTGGAATCATACAGTATTTATACTTTTGTGTCTGGCTTATTTCACTTACAATGACTTCAAGTTTCATTCATGTTGCAGAATATGTCAGAAATTCCTTCCTCAGGGCTGAATAATATGTATGGATATTCCATGTTTAAAAAGTCTGTTCATCCTATGAATACTTGAATTGCTTTCACCTTCTGGCTATTGTGAAGAAGACTTCTGTGAATATGGTATACACCTCTCTGTTTGAGTCTCTCCTTTCAATTCTTTTGAGTGTATATCCAGAAGTAAAGTGGCAGAACATGTGGTACTTCTATTTTTAATTTTTTGAGGAACTGCCATACTGTTTTCTGCATAGTGATGGATAAGAGTTCCAATTTCTCCCTCACCGAGACTTGTTATTTTCAGGAGCTTATTGTTGTTGTTTGTGATAACAGTCATTCTGATGGGTATGACATGGTGTCTTATTGTGGTTTTGATTTGCATTTCCCTAGTGGTTAGTGATTTTGAGTATCTTTCCACGTGTTTATTGGTCATTTGTAAGTCTTCTTTGGTGAAATGTCTTTTCAAGTTGGTTGCTTGTTTTTTTTAATTGAGTTTTTGGTCATTCTTTGTTTTGTTTTATTGTTTAACTTCTCTTCCATTGGAGATTGATACTTTTATAAGATACAGTAAGATTACTACTACTGAATTATTGGATATCAAGGTGAAGGATGTTAAGACAAAGTCCTAGGACATCTCTTTTTTGCCATAATGAAGTAAAGGGATCGATTCACCCTGCCCTCTTAAACAATTAGGAAACCAGAATAATATATGAAACAGTGATTTTTCAGATGTTGAACAAAAGTCCCATTAGGAGTATGGTTCCTTCGGAGAAGGGAAACAAACCAGGTGAGTCCTTCGAGTGCCTCAGCTTACTGCTTGGAAGCAACCTGAAAGCACACCTTAAGGGGATTGAACTGAGCCCTTGTAACATACCTGCCTGCCAGAACAAAGTCCAGAGCTATGTACAGGAACACAGCAAAATTCAGTACCCGATAGTGAAAATTCACACTATCCACAATCCAATAAAAAAAAATTACCTGGGATGCAAAAAACAAAAACAAAAAACAGGATATATGATCCTTAAAGAAAAAAATCAACTATTAGAAGATGAATTACCATAAAAGTGAAACAGAAAAAAAATGACATAAAAATATAAGACCTGTTTTTAAAAAATTATTAGATTTAATGGCCATAAAATAAATTATTCTATAAAATTGCTATAAAAGTTTCTAAATGCTTGCTTCCAGGTTTTGTACTTATTTTTCCATGAAATCATCGGTAACAATTCACAGAACATTACCTGGTCTATGGATCACAGATGTGATGTAGCCCCGATTAGACCAATTTTATTTTAACCCCAAGAAGAATGGCTTGAATATGATTACAGTAAGAAAAATCACATTTGAATGTATGGCCATACAAGAGAAGAGCCTGTGTCCCAAAGGCTCTAGGGATTCTGGTCTGAGTGACTCCAGCCTCTCAGCACCATGCCAGACCCAGAAGGAATGCCTGAGCTGAAGACTCAAGTCCTCAGAGCAAGGTATGGCAGGAAATTTATGAGAGGCTTAATTATCACAGTCATTTTAGATAAACAGAGACACAAGGTTTTAAGTACAACCCTTCTGAGCCTAATGATTTCCTCTGTGATCATGGACTTCAGAAGAAACTACTAAACCATTCTGGAAATAAGTCCTTGGTTCACAAGATGCTGAGAACTAATTATTTAATGCATTGAATTGCGTGCATGTTGTTAACTGCAAAGTATGAAGACATGATTAGAAGAGGCACCATGGAGCTCTTTACCAGCTACCTCTCGGAGGCAAATGTCCATGGACATATTGTTCCAGAAGAGAATGGAACATTGTCTTCCAGAAAGCTACTAATTAAAAGCTGCTAATTAACAGCAGCTTTCCCTACAGTCCTGAAGATTGCTGCTCAGCCTATGCAGGTTCAAAACTGTTTTGTGTGATGAAGCTGGGAGGAGAAAGGGGAAAAAAAAGACCAAATAAATATGTATAAATTGGGGATATGCAAATGTCACTGATGACATTGGATTTGTTACTTACATTTTGGAATTCATTGCAACCCATCTATCAATGTCTTTTTCTGTTCTTTTTCTTTCTTATCTATGAAAAGAATATGATGATAACAGTACCTACCTTATAAGATTCAAATGGGTTAATATATGTAAACATATTGGCACATGCTAAGTGCTCAGTAAATGTTAACTGTCTATATCTATATCTAGACATCTCTAGATGTTTACTTATTTCTTCATTTAAATCCACACAAGCAATGTATAGTGTGTGAGAGATCAATTTAAAAATTACACAACTGGGCTTTTTAAATTGAAAGCTCTAGTATAATTTTACAGAATGTAGCACTGTTGATTTCAAGTTAGACATTTTCATTATTTTTTGTGGCAAAAGCACACCCCCCTGAAAGCAAGGAGTTGAGTCATTAGGTGTGGGCAGTGGAAGCAATCTGCAAGGGCAGGTAGCCTGCCATGTGTTTCATTATCTACAAAGTTCATCATCTCTTTTGGTTTCCCTACAGAATTATTAGTGCCCATTTCCTATGACTAAGTCTCTTGGTCTGTTGGTGAGAAAAACAATTATATGGCAGAGCACTGAGTGATGGCTGCCTTGGCTGGGTGTTGCCACTCACACTCAGAGTGCTCAGAAGCATGACAGAGGTGACATGTTAACTAGGCTCAGCTAAAATGAAAGATGGCCAATGGTTGTTTCATTTTATAGTTTCAAGTCTACATCCCTTAGCTTACTGCACAAAATAGAATCTCGTGGCGAGGACACTTTGCCAAAACAGTGAAGAGGTGCTCCTAATTGAGCATTCATATCTGAAATTCTTGATGAGTGCCTTGCCTGGGTACAGACATCAGTAGCAAGTCTGCAGAGCTACACCCTTCTGTTGCCAATGGGAGACTGCTCTGTGGATTGCTGAGTTTCTTTATGGATTTCACTCGGTGCTCTCTAGATAAATATGGAAATTTCTTTTAAGATGACCAGTGGCCACTAGGGATGAATGCTCTAATTACTTTTGGTGACAGTAAATAAAATTACTTTGAAATGGATCAGAGGTCTTGTCTATAGAGAAAGGACTCTCTTAGTTATCCTTATACTTGGCTAAATTGGTCTTCTGAAATGAGAATGTATATCCCTGAGAGACCTGAGTATTCATACTGAACTCTTTTCATTTAAAAATAATCATTTAAGGGGCAGAGGTGAGCTCTAATGCTAAACTAGAAGTAGCAAAAATGAGATAGTAAGGAACTTATTTTTATTTTTCTGCTTCCTAACTTTCCTCCCTGACATTCTCTAAATTTCTATTATTGGTCACTTTTTTGTTGTTTCTATGTCCTTTCTTGACACCCTCAGCCAATCTCTTGGTTTCAAATATCACCATTGCTTTGTGAAAAACAACTGGATCTCTCTTTACAGGTTGGGACTTTTTGTTACATAAGATAATAAATTTTAGATTAGATGACAGTCATCTAAGCCATCTTTTTTTTTTTTTAACTTGCATCTGGAAGCATCTTGATTCTTTTTCCTCTAAACAATAATAGGAGGATGAATCTTTCTATAGCCAAGTCATGATCATGTCACTCCCATCTTCAGAAATCTTGAGCAGTTCTCCCCTCCCTACCAAAAAAGTCCAAATTTATAATATAGCATTGAAAACTTCCCTAAAATTTGCCCCAACTTACCTTTCTAAGCTTATTTCGTATATGCTTTTGTTACATGGTCCCTTCCAGTGGTTAAAACACTTCAAGAGATGCAGTGGGGAGACAGAAGAGGCAAGGGTGCCAACTCAGTGCCAGGATGTGCTCTGGACCAAAGCCTGTTCCCCCTATCCTGCTCCCGTCCTGCCTCCAGGGACTGAATGTGTCAGCCCAGTTTTCACCTAGAAATTCATTTCTGTTTAGGAGGCAGAGATTAGTTTTGGAAAGTTCTTCAGTATCCCAATGTAGATTAAAGAGCAAACTGAACTTCCTGAAAGATGCAGATTGCCTTTGAGGGCATGGCTCCCAGACCCTGAGCCCTGGGATCAACACTGCCCTGCAGTAATCCTTGTGTATTGTGTGCCCTCCACACGCAAGGTTCTCCTCTAGCAGCGGGAAGCCCACTCAGAAAATGCTGAAGCTGCAAGACCCACTTCCAGAACACAGAAAAACAGAGAGGAACAAGGCATACAGGTGCCCAGCAAGCAGCAGACCACTGTCCCTGCCTCAGCAACTGTTTCTGTTGCAGTCCAAGAACTCAGAGAGCCTGTCCCTGTCTGTGACTTCAGATTCAGGCATTCAACCAGTGCATTCCAGTAACCCCAAAGGGAGAAACTCCATCACAAAAGAGAGTCAGAGCCCAAGTCAAAGCAGATGATGGCTTTCCCTTACAGTGATGTCCCCATCTTGGAATCCCCTGGTTTTCACATTCTCCAGGCAGAGTGAACAAGGGGGCTGGCCGGTCAATCCCAGTCCTGGCCTTGTGACTCCAACAGTGGGAGCCAAGAAAGCTACAAGTACTCCGTGGGCCAGGTGGGAACAAGGACCTGAAGAATGGGGCTGGAAGTGATGCCAAGGGAGCAAAGTATTTCCACCCACTCCCTTGATCAGGGAGCTCTCAGGACTAAAGAATATAATTCTGCTGATCACATAAAGTCTCAGGATTTCCAGTGCACAACGCCCTTGTGAACAAATTTCATGACCCACAGGTCTTCGAGACCTTTCCATAGCCAGACTATTGTCCAAAACAAACTCTTGCTCAGAAGATATTAACCAAAATGGTGCTTATGTTATCAAGCTGCAGAAGCTGCACTGAAGATCAAGTTGAAACTGCATCCAGAACATCCCTAGCAGCAAGAGAGTGAGAAAGAAGGCCCCTCTGAACCCACAGATATCTGCCTTTGGAATGATCTGAAACCTCTCTCAGTTTCAGGCAAGCAGAGCCAGAATTCTTCCCTGAATACCAGACTGCAGCCAACAGTGCATTCTGGCACCAGCACCCACACCTGCTGCTCACATGTGTCCCCTGGCCTGGGGTAGAAAACAGATTCCTTCTTCAGGAAGCCCTGCCAGCTCTACTCCACTTTCCCTGCATGGTACAGGGCCAAATTTGATGTTCCCAAACCAAGCAGTTACCTCTGTCTCCCACAGGGGCAATGGCTCTGGCAGATCCCTATGCCCTCCTCCCATCTCCTGCACTGGTGTCCTGTGGAGAGCCCCCCACCCTGGGGGAGGACCCAGATGGACTGCCTTATGAGCAGCTGGAACATCAGGAACACTCCTTACAAACTCAAATCCATCATATGCTTTCCCCTGATGAGAAAGCATCCATAGCAGCACAAAGAATGCAGAATGCTGGGGTATTAGATGGACCTGCAAAGAAACCAGAAGGGTTGACACAGACCTTAGTGGCTCAGTAATGAAGCCTAGGGAAGGGACTTGTGTCCTGGACAGATGTGGAGTCTCCACTTGTCCATCCAGGTTAGAGATGTGCCTTTTTCTCTAGATGAAGTGATCTCACCTTCCATGTACTCCTAGTCTGGGCCCCTAAGATCCAACCACCCAGATAATAGGACTCCTGAGCAGATAGTTTGACTGAAATTACAGCAGGAGTTTTTAATAAATAGAAGAAGAAGAATCAGGAACAGGCTGCTCTACCACAGTGCTCCCTCCAAGATACAGAGGTTTATCAGCATGAACCTTGGAATTTGTCCCAGGGCCTCTCTCTCTGTACCAGATGACCCCTAGTGAAGGCTGGGCACCTGGCCAAGCAGAACCTTATTCTGAGAGTATGACTACAGCACGTTCTCTGCTCCTAGGGGCATAGCCCTTAACCCCAACATGCCAGGGGTCTTATATGTATGCCTTTCTGGATCGGCAGGAGTGATAAGCTCTGAAATGCAAGGGCAAAGGTCCCCAACCCTGCATCCAGACCAGGGCTTCCTGGAGTCAGTCGGCCAGATAGTGTGTCAAAAATCCCAAATGATTGAAATTTCTCTCCTTGCAAGAGGGTCTTCAGTGGTTTAACTGAGGGAAGTGCTTTCACAATCTCCAATGGCTGTCTGCAGAGATGTTTCAACAGCAGCTTGAAGACAAATTTCGAGGTCATCTCCCTGGAATAAGCATAACAGGCATCAGACCCAGAATAGAGATGACTTGGATGATCCCAGGCTCTTAGTGAACTGTCCCATTTTCCCTCTGAGTTCTAACAGGATAACTTTCCAAAAACAAAGTTTTTGGAGCCCTGGTTGGGGATTTGAGTTTGGGATGGTCCTTCATGTCATGAAGGGAAACATCAATTTAAATGTCAACATGGATCCAACTCTCAGATGATACCTCAAAAGAGGAGAGGGTCAGTGTGCTCTGGGGAGATGATGGATTACACTCAGGTGGCTCCAGGATGCTGCCTGCTGAGCAGAAGGTGATTCCCCTGCCACCTGGTGACCATCCTCAGCAGGAGTATGGCAGGAAGCGTCAGTGGTTTGCAGAATCTCAGAGAGACAATCAGACCCACCAACAGAACTAATGGTCAACTCTGTCATAGCCACAGCTACTACTCAACCCTTCCAGAAACCTGATTAGCCTCAACACAGTTCCTCCAGTTTGACATGGCCCAGGGCAGAAGGCCTTGAATACATCTGTGGCAGGTAGCCCTGTGCTTTCTCCTGGTATGAACCCTCTGAAACCTCCCACCATGTACGACCAGTCATCAATGCTGGTCTTGCTGATCAGAAACCTCAAGTGCCTCCAGGTTCTGTTGTACATGGTGGGCCTGACCGCAAGCCCAGACACTGCTGCTTTCATTCAATAGTCCTATCTTAGGATTTGCTGCTGCTCTGCTGGATAATCTGCTTCTGTGAATATCCAGGTGTCTTCTCTCTGGTGCAGCTTGCCTCCAGAGGTACTCCTTCCCCACACCTGCTTTCCATTGTGATGTCTTGAACATCTAAGTTTGCCATGTCCAGTTCTGCCTGACTGTCCTGTCATACCATCAAGATGGCAGTAGGCTCAGATAACAGTGCCCCTCCAGCTCTTCTACTCTACTTCTCATCAATGAGTAACATGCCAGGAATGGGCATTAACACAGAAAATCCTTTAACTTCAGGTTCCAGTGCCAGCCGTCAACCTAATGGGAATGACCAAGCCACTCCTCACTCCAACCGGATGCCCTCCCTGAATACCACGGGGACCAATGTACTTCCCCATGGTGTTGTTTCAATAGGGCCTGATTCGATGTCACACAGTCCTCTGATGGGTCATGGGTCCCAGGAGCCTCAAATGGTATCTCAAATACAGTTACATTTTTCTCAGGAGTTCCCTCCAGTATGAATCTCCCCCACAGCAAGAATCATTTTCTTCATACCTCAAAATTCAGTGGCTACAGCACTTTGCAAGTTTGGAGACCTGAGGGCTCCTGACTGTCTCACTGTGCTGGGGAGTAGTATGCCTTCCATTCTTTCTGACTCAGATCTGCAGGAGGTCAGACCTGAGTTGAATCTGTCCTCTGTACTCCACCTGAGAAGCCCAGCCAGACACTGAAATGGTTCCTGTGAGGGGAAACAGCCCTGGGGTCCAAGATCTGTGTTTCTGCATAAGGGATGATGGACCAGCAAACCAGCCCCTAGAAGGTACTAGCATTGCCTAGCATGGGAGGTCCGAGGTCAGTGGAAACAATGCATCCTTCCGGATACAGGTCTATCCATTCCAAGCCTCAGCTCAATGAGATATCCCTGGCCTCTCTCAAGCAAGTTGTGTTTCCTTCCCTTACGCCCCAACCCCTGCTCATGCTCTGTGTCCCTCTCCTCTTTTCCCTTGGGCACTGTGGTACATGGCATTATTTTGAGGAGATAGATCTAGCAACGCCTCCGTATCCCTGCTAAGCATCCTCCTGGTTTGGGAAGGGAGCATGAGGTCTGTCCCCTGGGACTCTGTGGCTTTTTTTCTCCCTTGTACCTTTTATTTCACCAGTATGCCCTTCTTTCCCCCAACTCTTATTTTTCTGTTTTCTTTCTATTTGAATTTCCAGGTGAATTTTATTAATGTGGGAGTGGAACAGATGCTAAAAATTATCCTGGATTTTTTTTTTTTTAATTTTGTGGTTACTTCCCTTTATTCCTCCTCCCCCACACAAACATTCTATGTAACTTCCATTATATGCAGTACAAAACCACTTGTTTGGGCTGTGATGTCAGAAAAATAAAACAAACTGTTTCATATAAAATTAAAAAGAATAAGGCTTAATTCAAAAATGACTTCTCTGAGACTCTCCCTGATCTTCCAGGGAAAAACAAATGCCATTTTCCTTGGAACTTGCTACTGACATCTAATACTTTTCATCCATCCTTTTTGTGTAACATTTTTTTAAAAAAATGTTTTATCTTTCCTATTAGTTGAAACTATATGAGAAGTGGGTCTGACTCTGATTCAAATTTGGATGCTCCACAATGTTTTGCATATAGATGTTCATTGAATGTTAGGCAGATGCATATTTTTTTTTCTCTAACCACTTTATATTATTTCTAAATGGGGAATAATGGAAGGAGCAATTAAAATAGGCCTCACAAGTTGAAACACGACACTCAATTTATGAAATTAGGGGGAAAAAAAGGAATCAGAGGAGGTTATAACCTGAGCTATAAATAGCTTCAAAGAAACTAAGCAACAGATGACAGAGGGGTCTGTATGCGCTTACAAGATCCTGAGGGTAAAAAACTAGAGTTTCTGTAAAGTAAGGGAAAGTTTATAGAGTTTGCTTCTTAGCAGTGCAGTCAGACAGTGTCAGAACTTACTGTGTGTCTTAGTCCGTGGAGGCTGCTATAACAAAAGACTCCAATAGACTGGGTGGCTTCAACAGCAAACATTTCTTTCTCACAGTTCTGAAGGCTGGAAGTCCAAAATCAAGTCTCCAGCATCTTCAGTGTCTGGTTGGAGTCCACTTCCTCATTCATAGGTGGTGCTTTTTGCTGTGGCTTCACATGGTAGTAGGGACTATGGAGCTCTCTGGGGTTTGTTTTATAAGGGCACTAATCCCATTCGGGAGCACTCTATCCTCATGACCAAATCACCTCCCAAAGGCCCCACCTCCTAGAACCATCACACTGGGGATTAGATTTTTTTAACATACAAATTTTAGGGGGAAACAAACGTTCAGTCTCTAATGCTATGGTTCAGCACAGACTCAGAAAGCACCCCCCACATCAGATCAAGTGAAAAGTTGTGCTGAGGACAGCCCTACACCGCCAGAGGTGCCTCTTGAAGCTGTGGAAACTGGGGATTTTAATAAAATTCTTCCTAATAGTGTCCCTTGAGACAAATTGGAGGTTAAAATTTTATCAGATCCAGTGCTATTATAAAATAACTCTTGTGGCTCCCCCAAATTAGTAAGTTATTCAAAGCAGCTTATTTCAGCCAGCCCCTGCTTAGTTAAATGAGAGCTAAGAAATAGAGTACATATGGAAAACAGAAAAACACCCTTGGGTCTCTGCACGGCAGAAAATATTCAGAGTCCATGCCCACATCTTAATTTTTTGCAGCCATCCTCTTTTTCTAGTTACTATTTTATATAGTTTATTTTTTTATTGAAGTATTATTGATGTACAGTATTATATAAATTATAGGTGTACAATATAGTCATTCACAATTTTTACAGGTTATATTCCATTTATAGTTACTATAAAATATTGGCTATATTCCCCATGTTGTACAATATATCCTTGTAGCTTATTTTATACATAATAGTTTGTACCTCTTACTCTCCTACCCCTCTATTACCCTTCCCCCTTCCCTCTTCCCACTGGTAACCACTACATTCTTTGCACCTGCAACTCTGCTTCTTTTTTATTATATTCACTTGTTTGTTGTATTTTTAGATTCCTCATATAAGTGGGTATATATCTAAAAAAACCCCCATTAATTTGAAAAGATAACATGCACCTCAGTGTTCACAGCAGCATTATTTACAGTTACCAAAATATGGAAGCAACCTAAGTGTCCACCAGCAGGTGAATGGGTAAAGAAGATGTGGCATATGTATGCAATGGAATACTACTCAGCCTTAAAAAAGAACGAAATTTGCAGCAACTTAGACAGCATTATTCTAAGTGAAATAAGTCAAAGACAGATACTGTATGATACACTTTATTTTTACTTACATTCAAGAGTGAATCTTCTGAAAACTTCATTTTTAAAATGTTTTCTATTCGACTTTCTTAGGTAGCATGATGACAGTACTCTGCAAGTAGTCATAGACAAACATGGACAATAAAGGTGTGCTTTTAAGAAATGTCATTTCCAACATTCTTAGGTTCTAAATGCAGTGACAGTGAGGAACACCAATGGCATTGCTGCCATGAGCACCAGGTACCAGCCACAGCTTGTCCATCAAGAATTGTGTCACTCTCCTGAGTTCAGTGCTCTCTAGTTACTCACAGGTGTGCTGACTTTAAGTAAATCCAACTCATGAGGTTTAGACTTGCTAAACAGAAAAGCTGGCAGAGTGATTATCTGCTAAAGCAAAGGATCTTTTGCCATGTCAGTGCTTTAAGTAACAAGCTGATTTAGTACAATTTAAACTTTGAAAACTATTATTTCCTAGGAAACTCTGTATTTGCTGGAAATGCAATACACCTGTATTTTCTTCATTGATCTATCACAGACTTTGACAATTTCTGAAGCCAGCCAGAAGTAGGATACACAGCTAATGGTATGTGTGATGTGCTGTGTGGCTTGTGAGTCCAGAATAAGAGGCCAAAGAAGAAAATAACTGTTTCAGCATTGACTTACTGTGAATCAGTTTTGAACCTCAGAAAAGTCATTTTATTTTGCTCACAGGGAAATCATTAAGCGACCTACTCCACCTAAAGTTGTTTAGGTTTCTGCGAAGAAAGGCACTGTGATTGGGTTTGGCAGAATAACGTATTATATGGGGGAAAAATGAGATCATCATAGAATACTGGAGCTTAAATGGTCCTTAGCATCCTCTTAATAAGGCTAAATCCTTCATATTATAGATGCAAAAAGTACAGTGGGCATCTTAGTTTTGTCTGCCCAGCATTTCTTCTCATCTTCACAAGTCAACCTTAAAAGATGGAACAACTTCCAATGAAAAGTTCCAAAGAAGGACTGACATTACTGGCTTCAGTGGTGGAGACCTTCTGAAGTGGCTCCTCTGAAGGTTCTCAACTTAAGTCACACTAGGTACATGAAGATTTTTCATGTATAGTGGGTACTAGGTAAAGTCAGCTTATCGTGTGAATTGAAAGAATGCTCCACATTCATTATTGTCATCAAATAAAACATGTTTGGATTTTGTTTTTGGATGATTTTGATTTGTTTTGGCCCATGGTAGGGTAGAACAGAGACTGTAATTATAAATTATGGTGCATAATCAGGCATTAACAGGCAAATTTAAACGCAGCTTTTAAGTTTGAATTAGTCTGCTTAATGTCTAAACCACATAGTTCCTCCTTCTATCTATAGTCCAGCCTAAAACATAAAAGATAAAGCAGTCTCTGGGTTGAGATTTAGCCCTCTACTCTGTCTTATATTCTAATCTCCAAGAATGTAGAATTTGCTGCAGTGACATGTTACAGAGACATGTTCTGTCTTGAAAATAAGTAAAATATTTTCTGTTAAAAATAGATACAGAGATTAGTGGTGAATAAATCTCATTAAGTTTGGAATCTGGGTTGACTTTATATGATGGTTCCAGGAGTTCTGGGGTTTAGTGACAGATTATAGAAGTATTTGAGGATTAAAGAACTCATCAAATCCAGAAAAAAATGAATGGCCTTCAGGGATATTCCCCTCCCCCCAAATATACATATATGTATGTATATATAATATCTGTATCTACACACACACATACACATATATATATATATATATTCTTAGAAGAGAAGGATTAATGACCAAGGCTTTAAGTTTTCAGAGACTTATATTTTTTCCATTTCTATTGGAGAAGATAACTCTATTCTGAAACATGTCCACTGGAACAACAGGCCATATAGAAGGGCACACAGTGTTTTCTCAGTGATCATGTTAAGAACTGAATTCCCTTGCAGGTAAAAAGAGTCTGGCCTAATCTCAAATCCTGTCTCTCCCAATTTAGTTGCTATGTAGCCTATTCAGTTAGTTATTCTCCCTCGCAGAGCCTCCATTCCTTCAGCCTAAAGTGAGAGGGGTAACGGTGTGAGGATAGACTTCTCAATCACAAAATAAACTTTTAAAACCATGTTTGATTAAAAAATAATATTTAAGAAAACCCGAAAGTAGACATCTACTTTTATGTTGACTGTGTGAAAGGCTTTTACTCTTCCTGCCTCCTCTGTACCTCCAAGTGAGGCACTGCTTCAGTATCTGCTTTCTCATTCCTTGTTCAATAGTTGTTTATGGGCCTAACACAGGGAGAGACCATGGCCCTTCAAGGAGAGAGTCCCAGACTTGTGGAGAAAAGAACTTGAGACTTGACTTCTTCATTATCTTTGACCTTGGAAAAATTATTGCATTTCTTTGACTTATGGTTTCTCATCTGTAAAATGGTATTATAGACCAAATGTTGGTCCCCCCCCCCCAAAAAAAATTTGTTATGTTGAAGCTCTAACCTCAGTGTGATGGTGTTTGGAGGTGGGGACTTTGGGGGTTAAGGCCAGGTAAAGGGGTCTCACCCGGAACCAAATCAGCTGGCACCTTATTCTTGGACTTCCCAGCTTCCAGAACTGTGAGAAATCAGTATCTATTGTTTAAACCACCCAGTCTATGGTATTTTGGTGTAGCAGGTCAAGCTAAGACAGATGGGGATGAAAATATCAACCTATTTTATAGACTCCTAGGGGTCACAAATGAGACATTGTATATAAAATCTCTGCAAATTTTCAATCACTAAACAAATTGCAAGTACTGTGTTAGGAACTAAAGAGATATAAAAATGAAACAAGCACAGATCCTGACCTCAAAAAGTTCATAATTTCCTAGGTGAGGTAAGACCCATGTATAACCAACTATGATACAAAAGAGAAAGGGCCATAGTAATTCATTCTTCATTTCATTCATCCATTTATCAAATATATATTGCACACTACTGTGTGCCCAGTGCTATTCTACATTTGGGGCATCAAGAAACAAAGGAAATTCCCAGGGCTTTTACAGAGCTTCTGTGTGAGTCATAGAAGTAGTCAATAAACAAATGCATAAATATGAAATAATATCTCCAATGGTAGGAACTCCTTTAATGAAAAATAAAGTAAGGCTATGGATAATGATGAGGGGGACTTGGCTATTTTGTACAATATGATGAGAAAAGACTTAGGTCATCAAACTGGAGGGTCTGTCTGATAAGGGACTTTTTTCCAGTTATACATACGTGTGTGTATATATATATGTATATATATATTCTTTTTCATATTTTCCACTATAGGTTGTTATAAGTTATTGAATATAGTTCCTGGTGCTATGCAGTAGGACCTTGTTGTTTATCTATTCAGTATATAGTAATTTGTATCTGCTAATCCCAAACTCCCAATTTACTCCCCCCCCATTTCCCCCCTGGTAACCATAAGTTTGTTTTCTATGTCTGTGAGTCTCTTTCTGTTTTGTGAATACATTTATTTGTATCATTTTTTTAGATTCCACATATAAGTGATATCATATGGTATTTGTCTTTCTCTGTCTGGCTTACTTCACTTAGGTCCTAGAGTGACTTACTTCACTCTAGGTCCATCTATGTTGCTGCAAATGGCATTATTTCATTCTTTTTTATGGCTGAGTAGTATTCTGTTGTGTCTATATATATACACCATATTTTCTTTTATAAGGGACATTTGAACAGACACTTCCATGAAGTGAACAGATGAGCTGAACAGGTTTATTGGAGAATAATGTTCCAGGCAGAGAGAATAGTAAATGCAAAGGTCCTGAGACAGGAGGGCTAGTCATAAAAAAGATTCTTCTAAGAGGCTCTGGGAATTCAGAGTTGTGAGATTCTTTCTGGCTGGAAGTTGATAATGGTATAAGACCCTCAAGATCAGTTCAGGGAAGACAGGGGTCCTGGTAAAGAGGAGGCTTGTATAAAAGCATCACATATTTTACATTGTATTTTATACTCTTTATTCTTTTGCTTAGATCATATCTCATAAATTTGTATCATAGGTACATATTTATAATTATTATCCAACCCTCAAAGAAAGTTATAAATGATCACATTTCAGTTTCCTATGAACATAATTAATGGACGTTGTTATCGTCACTCCCTTTCCCATTGCAGATTATTAGTATCATCATCTTCAGACACAGGATAGATTGTAGTTGAGAACCTATGCTTTGGAGTTAGGCAAACAGAAGTTCACATCCCGGTTCAACTGGTTACTAGATTTCTGACCTTGAGGATATTGCTTGGGCTTTTGGAACCATAGTTTATTTGTAAGATGGAAATAATAATATCCTAATGAGTTTGTTATGAGAATGAGAATGTTGTGAGATTTTACACACACATACATACACAATATTTACCACAGTACCTGATACAAAGTAAATAATCCACAAATAAATGTTTAAAAATAAAATAGTGGGAGGTACCCTGTTTTTACCTACCGCCGCCTCATGGAGGTAGTATTGAAAAACTGCTCACTGATGCTGGGTTTTTTCCCCACTCTCTCTTTAGTGAAATATTCACAAATATCAAACTATAAAGTAAAAAACTTACAGCCTAAAAGTCACACTATGAAAAATTTATCCAAACTGAA
Source organism: Camelus bactrianus (assembly GCF_048773025.1). Lineage (NCBI taxonomy): Eukaryota > Metazoa > Chordata > Mammalia > Artiodactyla > Camelidae > Camelus > Camelus bactrianus. Next base: position 46,971,579 of record NC_133541.1, read on the forward strand.
TGGAAGAGAAAGTATGAATGGAAGTAACAAGAGTATTTACAAGTTTTTACTGTATAAAAGGGGCTTTAAAAGACATTCATCTATTTACTTTTTGATAATAATAATCCTGTAGCCTGAATGTTATTTGTCTTCCCCATTTTACAGATAAAAAAATATGACTCATACAGGTTGAGTGATTTTTGGCTAAAGTCATACACCTTATAAGTGGCGAGGCCGGAACTCATCTTCAGGTTTTGGATTCCAAGTCCTTGGGGCTAGTTACTGGGGCAACTGGTGCCTAAGAAATCCTCGCAAGACTGGAAAAACTTCCAAGTGATTTACTGGATTGGTTGCATTATGGACTCCCTCCTACTTGTGGATTTTGCTTTCTCACTGAGGGTTATTCCAGAAAGTTACCTAAGCCTCTTCACAAAGCTTCAGAAATTCCTGGTTTCAAGACAGCTCATGAAGTACCTAAGTTTCCTTCGAATGGATTTCAGATGATCGATAATTTATACAGCCTCATTGGAGAGCAAGGTCCCTGCACAGTTTAGGCTTATGTGATCACTTGTCTGAGTTCTGCCAGCACAGGGACTGTGTCTTACCCATCTTGGCACCCCAGGGTCCAGCAAAGAGCCTGGCACCCAGGAAGCACCCAGGCAGGGCTTGAGCCCCAGGCTGACAGGCACTGTGATGATTGACATCTGCTAGCATCACCAGTTTAGCTCTGACTTTTGCTGTAATGACCAGACTAAATGTCAGCTATCATGAGAAAACACACCACAAGGTGGTTTTCAGTTTTTAGTTCTGAATCCAAGCCGCCGACGTGGACAATGAGACGGTGGCGCCCTCTGTCCTCCACACCTCCCATCTCTTCTCTTCTCCTTCTGGTTCCTTTTCAGAAGGAGCTTCTTTTGTAGAAGCCTGAGCCAGAGCTACAGGTCCTGTTGCCTCAATAGAGAAAATAATTTTAGAACAAAGATGTAAAATCACCTTCAGCTTTAAGCTTTTTGCACATCTGTGTTGACTTAAACCTTCCCGGTGGAGAAGAGTGGCATTGACCCTCAGACTGGTGAGGAGGCGGCATCGCACCAACCTGGGGTGGAGTTGCACTAGGTTGAAATCTCTGCACTGCCGTGTCACATGAATGTATTGACCAGTTCAGGTATTGATCACTTTACTCAGTATAGTCCTTGATGGAGGATTCCCATGAATATTCTCACTTTCCAGATGAGAAAGTTGGAACAGAGAGGTCAAGTGACTTGCCTGAAGTCACAGAGGGTAAGTGGCAGGTCTGCGGTGAAACAAAGCCATTGGATTTCACATCCTGCACTCTTAACTATGTGACCTTGGATAAGTGAATGACCCTCTCAGTGTCTCCATCTCCTCATTGGTCAAATGAATAGAGGAACAACTCTTTCTATTTATGGTAAGGAAAAGACATTGAGATCATCCATGAAAAGCACCTGACACTTAGTAGGCATTTCAAATGTGTCAGTTCTCTCCCTCCCCTCAAATAACCTGAAATTGAAGAGCATCATCTCTTGAGCAGTCCTTTAGAAATATAAAGCTAAAGTTAATCCCCACCAGCCAGGGCCAATGACAATAAAGCTGATTTGTTCAGACTTATTATTTTGTTTCAATAAAAGACCTGTCTCCAGTTTCCTGGGCAGACCCACAGAGCCAACCCAAACTGAAAACACGCGCAGCCATTGCAAACTTATTGTTGAAACATGACAGACACTTCAGGAACCAGGAAATTCCTTCTTAAAATGACTTGCTTCTTAGCCAAAGCAGAGATGCTCAAACAATACAGCAGTGCAGCTGTGGCCTTCAGGCGCACAGTGGGGCTTCATGCTCCTGGGGTGAGTGGAAACACAGAGACAGGCTTGCCAGCTGGCACTGTCACTCCAGGGACAAGATATGCGTGGCCTTGCCTTCCAAGTTGAGAGCAATTGCTGGCAGTACACTGTGAGCATGTCAAGTTAAGGGAATATTTTTTTTAAAGGCCCATCACTGTTTTTCTTTCTTTAAATGGTAGCCACCAAAAAGTTATGCAAACACTTCAGCTGTGGAATATTTAATCTGACATTTGGCGTGGCTCCCTTGTTGATCCAAGACACGAAGTATGCAGTATATGCCTCGCAGTTGTTTTGTTGCTTACTTGAAAAAGATAAACTAGTTACAACAGTTTAGTTTTCTTTCTTCTCACTTTTAACTGGGTCGCTGCCAGGACCCATCTTTGATTCCTAAGTAATAGGATGACAGTTATGAACCACAGCCCATAAGATGAATAGCTCATTTAACCAGGTTGGAGGATTTAATATTTTTTGCTTGTTTGTTTGTTTTTCGGCCTGGCTGTAACCTTTAGGAGTCCCCGTGGTTATGGTTTTTTCAAGGGTTTGGCACCTCTTTTCTTCGGGTCTGATGTTTCAGGGTTTCATATGCTCTTGTGGAAACATTGACAAAACTGTCCTCCCATCGTCCTTGCCTTTGGGTTTTTAGCAAGAGGAGAACAGGCACCTTGCTGCAGGCTTCTGCCCGTCCCCTGGGACATGCATCCCCCGTGTGGGATCATCTGTCAGTGCAGGTTTACTCACGCTGTTCCTTCCTCTTCAGCGGTCTCACTGACAGGTGTGTTTTCCTAGGAGGAATCTCCTCTGGGTTCTCTATCAATCACATGGTTTCCAGTCCTCAGCAGGTAAGAACATCGCCACTCCACAGAAAACACTCAGATTCTCAAAAGCTCGTTAGTGGGTAGTTCACATTTCTTACCACGTGGCGGAAAGGATGCAGGACCGGCCAACATTCCAAAGGGAAGGAGAACTTTTCCAAATGTTCCTCCACTGAAGAGTAGAACAGTTGCTTCATGTAAACAAACCTAATTCCTAAAGTCCCATCCTTCCTGCAGGTGAGCCAAGAAGGCTAAAAAGCACAAGAAATCATAGGAACATGATGACTGTTTCTCCGTTCTCCTCCACTTCCATGCTCATTGTTGTAACAACACTGATTTAAACATCAGGTCTCTGTCACCCAGTTCCAGGCGATGGCATAATTCTGCTTCAAAGAGAGACTGAAATAGTGCTTGTTCTGTATAAAGCAAAGGGTGGGGAAGAGAAGGGAATCAAATGGAAATGCTTAGAAAAGGAAACTAGAGACTGGCAAATCTGGATGTTTCCTTCATTCTGATTCGAGTTTCTTGGTCTCATTCCAAATCAAAATATATCTCTGATGCTAATGGAAAATTTAAAGAACACAGACCTGAGTGATAAAAGCTATGTCTCAGTTTTATGGTTTTAGAACTTGAGGGGGTCAATTAAATGAGAAAGAATCTTCTCAACATCAAAAAACTTTAGCCAACAGATGAAATGTGCTTGAGGTCAGGGAAATGCTAAAAGGATGGGCCTTTTTAGCAAATATAAAACAGTTATGTATCCTGATTAGCAGTTTGTATTAAAAACACCTACCTAGAAATACTGTTAATGGCAGTTTTTCACAGATTGTGGGGTAACAGGCAAATTTTACTTTCTCTTTATAATTCTCTCTCTGTCCTCCCTCCCTACCTCCTTCTCTTTTATAGTTTTTGATATCGAATATTTGTTTCTTATATAAGTTGAAAAATGGCAATTAAAATGCACTCTTTCTCCAAGAATCTAGTAATACACCTTTGCTGGGAATAATATGCTGGTGAGTCCTGAAATGAGGTCGTTCTGTGTGTCCTGACTGTCATCAGATGCTCCAGGTCAGAAAGTTTCTATGGAAAGTTCCCCGCAGCCCTTCTACCAGAGGGCAAGATTCACAAGCTCTTTGCCCACTTTTTTCAAGCTTTATTTGTGCAAGAGGGAATTAATATCATGTTCTTATAATGGATCAATTATATTAACAATTACCATTTTAATTAGTTTAAATAAACTAAATTCCATAAGCCAAGAATATTTCATAGAAATTAATTCCCAAAGTTTTCCCAAATTGTTTTCGGTTGTGAGGTGTCTTCAAGGTAGATGCCAGGGCATTTCTCAGTAAATAACTGGCAAGCAGTGTAGGGCATTTCAAGTTCCCTCAGGTTCTGAAAATGTAACTTACTGTGGATATTGAATAACTCTTTAGGGTTTAGGATGGTGTCGCAATGACGTCTTACATGCTGACCGCACTGACTGGAGGCAGTTTCTGGAATGCTCTGTTGAGAGGGAGTGGGAGGAGCAGGCTCAGTGCTGATGCTCAGATGTGACAAGTGACATCTGCCTTGTGTCTAAGGCAGCAGTACCGGCGGCACAGTTGTTTTTAAACCATCAGACCTATTCTAGTATTTGACTAAGTGAGTTTCTAGTGATTCACATAGAGATCAGCATGTTTTCCCACAATATTTAGTTGGAAATTATCTAAGCATATCCTAGGGGCTGCTGAAACTATTCCTGTCTTTCTGTCCACTTGACTGCTTTGTTCATACCCACAAGCTTCAGCAGACCTTCCATTTGTAATTACACATGGGAGACTCTTTGTATTTCATAGAGTCTGAGAACAGGAAGGGAGCTTAGGGACCTCTAATGTTACCCCCTTAGTTTACAGATTGAGAAGCAGATGCCTGAAGAGATAAAGTGACTCCCTCAAGGTCACACAACCAGTTAAGGGCAAAGGCTGTATCACCTGACTCCTAATCCAGTCTTGACTTACCACACTGTAGACTTTTTCATCAGACCATATTCACAAACTCTTGTAAGAGATTTAATAATTCAAATAGATGATGCCCTTCCAGAAGGACACACTGTAGAGTAGCCCCACTGGTTCTGTGTTCTTTTCTTTTTTTATGACATTGAGCACTGAAAGCTCTCAATCCATGTTTGATCTTAAAAGAAAATGAAGGGGTGAAAACAAGAGGTTTATAGATCACAAGAATGCTATTCTTAATAATTTACCTTGACATGTGCATTTCCCCCAGCCCCATATCACTCTACCAAGCAAAGGAAGTTTTAAAGCAAGATGATTGTATGAAAGCAGTATTAAAGTATCTCTCATTATCTTTTGCCATTGGATTTCAAAAGTTTTCTTATTTATTTATAGATTGCAGTATATTCAATATATGCAGTGGAAACCTTTGAGCAGTGAATTAAAACTGAATTCCAATGGGAAAAAAACACTTTACTTCCTGCCATATTGCTGCAACAGAAATTTTATTGGCAAAGTAATTTGCAATATTATTCCCAGCAGAATAATTCTGCATATGTGAAGAGGAGTGTAATTGCCTCATTAAAAAATCAAAAGAGGAAGAGAAAAAAGTGAGCAAATTGGGAGGTATGTTGCCATAACCACAGTTAAGTTCCATATGTATTAAAACTAATTTATGAAAAGCCACATTTATTAAATAGATAAAGAAAGTGGTGAATTGTCCTAAGATATTATACCCTATAAAGTTCAGGTTCATACAGGATTCATTAAAAGAAAGGAAAAAGAAATATACAGTATCTATTACCAAAAATACAAGAGTTTAGTAGAAGACAGAAGGAAAAGCAGTTGTAACAGCCCTTCCCTTCTAATCATTAAAACCAACTAAAAGACTACAGAGAGAGGAAAATATACAATAAAGTTATGCCAGCACTTAATCTTTGTGATATGTCAATCTAGTACTCTTAACATTTCTGACATTTCTAACAGAAAAAAGATGACCTTTCAATGATAGCAAAGAATGATTCAGTGAGCTACCACACAACTGAGAGAATGATGTGGGAGTATGAATTTGTGACAAGTAAGAATAGATCATTCTGGAAAATTCTTCTAAATATCCCTTAGTTTGAAAGGACAAAGACTGAAAGAGTTGGGAGGCTGTGGGAGAAACCAAGGCAGTTGAAACCTGTCTCTGTTGTGTTTACATATCACAGATCCCTTGAGGAAAGTCAAAGTTGTTTTCCTTCAGGATTCTTTGTCTCAGAGGGTTATTAACGATGGTAATCTGGCGACATAGTGTCTGGAAGTTGGGTCATTGAGGAGATGGAACTTACCTTGTTTGGAGCTATTTCTGCGGCTGCATATGAAGTACATGGTAATATGCGAAAGGGAGAAGCTGGTGATGAAAAAAAAAATATGCCTTTTCACCAAATAAAAAGGGCATAATAGTGGGAATTTCTTGATGTCAAATTTGCCCCGGTATGACTTGTAATTAGAGTCTACTGAATAAAACAGAATATTCTCCCAACTCAGTGGAACTGGAACTTGAAGTAATTTCAAACATACATAGAAACAGCCTACAATAATAAATTTTTTAAATCACAGTGGGTCATAATTCCCAATTATCTCCTCAACCAAAGGCTTCTGAATGATTTCAATGGCTGAACAGATTACATTAGCTTGTCCAGCTAGGCATTCAGCCTAGATTCAAAGGGAAGACAGGAAACTCACCACAGTACAACAGGAGGAGATGCAAGACTCCATTTATACTATTTATTGTTTGTTTAAAAATGACAATTATAGATAGTGTTGTCTTCTTTTTAACTTAAGCAAAGGGAAAAATGAGACTTCTGAAAAAATCTGTAATAAAAAATAAATACTACATTCCAAAAAAGAACATCGTTTTAGAAAATATTTACTCTGGGAAACTGAAAAGTAGATAATAAATATTTTGATTTTAAAAGAATAATAGAAAAAAGGGAAAACATGAACGCTAAGAAAAAAGAGATAAAAGGTGAAATAGTAAAGGAACCGAAATTTAAAAGTACCAGCTTTGCTATGAAAAACAAGTAAGTTATTTCAAAATTTTAAATGGTAGTATAAGTCAAAGAGACAGATATAGACATAGAGAAAACAATGCAGAAAGACAAATCAGAAGCCTGGAAGATGCATAGCAGGAAATTCTAAAGCACATAGAGAGGCAGGGTAGAAAACTAGAAAAAATAAAAGAGAAGGTAATAGATATAAAATGCAAAAACAGAGATCTTCAACATGAATAATGGGTGTGAATGAAATACTTGAAAAGGAGTTAAAAATACAGAAGAAAAAAACCTAACTGAATTAAAAGAAATTTTGTGCAGAGTAAAATGAATTACTCCACTAGGTAAAATTACTGAAAAGCAATCAACAATTTTTTTATGACATTCTGAAATTCAAAGGCAAAGAGCTCTAAAAGCATTGAGACAGAAGTCACAGATTGCCTAAAATGGGGAAAATGTCATGCTGACTTCAGACTTCTATACATGTTCACCAAAAGGCAGTAGTAGTTGGCCCAAGGCTGGAAACTATTCAAATGCCTATTAACAGTAGAACGTATAAATAAGTTTTCTATTCACACAACAAAATAGTATATAGCAATAAGACTGAAAGATTTACTATATGCAAAAATATAGATTAATCTCCCCAAAATAATATTGAATGAAAAAAGTGAAAAAAAGGTAAATGCTACAGGAATTCATTTACATAAAATTACAAAATAAGGTAAAACAAATCTATGCTACTAAAAGTCAAGTAATGGTTACCCAGGGCAGGGCTTAGGGGAAGGATATGATTCTAGAATGAGAGGATTACTGAGGACTTCTATGAGTGCTGAAAATATTCTGTTTCTTGATCTGCACTCATTTTATAAAGTATACTTAGTTATTCATTATGTGCAAATTAATCAAATTATACACATGTGATATGTATACGCAAGTAAAGTGTTTTTTAAATGTTGAAGTAAAATTAGAGTCACTGAAGATGAAGAGAATTCAGTGTATAGATGCTGTGGATAGATGCCTTGTTTAGGAAGGGGCTAGAAATACTGAATAACCTTGGACTTTGCTAGAAAAATGTTTAGAGAAGTATTTATTTTAAAAATTTAATGATAATAACTAAGTATGTAATACACTCCATAGCTTTCAAGTCAGAAGGAAAAAATAAATTTCATCAAGTTAATAGAAGGTAGGAAAGATGTAAAAAGATGAAAGAAAATGCATAGTAATAAATAAACTTATTTTAAACATACCATTTCCAATAAAAGTAGGGTCAATTGAAGAAGTGGTTGATTTCAGACTTAAGAGAGGATAATAAGATGGTATAAGTAAACAACTAAATGAATAAATAAGGATGAAAGGATTACTCTTTCTTACCAGAGAAGTCCTATTAAATGTGGAAGAAATGAGGAAAACAGAAAAATCTCCATAGAATACCATAATAATTGCCACAGGCAAGATCCACCAATAATTGCTAAAATTAGTGAGTAAAAGTTTAAGAGACACAGGATATTTCATAACCTCAAAGTATCACGCACCGCCAAGACACAGTGGAGAAAGCTGGCAGATAATACCTTAACTAAATGAGAACAGTTAACATCCTCAATAGTAAGACCTAGTGACATCGTTTAACCCTATGATACCCTGTGAAGGGCAAATCTCTCTGGTGTTCTTCCTAATAAGCATAAACTTAATCTAATCCTGAGAAAATGGCAAAAACAGCCAAATTGAAAGATACTCTACAGGATACCTCACAAGTACTCTGCAGAAGTGTCAAGTTCTTGGAAGACAAAGTCAATCTTCTAAGCAAGATTCTGCCTCGTATTAGAGTCTTCAAAATCTTGGGCTACACTTTTCCAGCAGTCTCTCTACTCATGGACTTCTTATCAAAAGCAGCAGAGAAATAATGATAAAAGATAAAAAATAAAAATAACATTTGTCTATTTTACTTCTAACATAACCACCTTGAGAAAAGATGTAGGAAAAGAAGCATTTGGTTCCTTGGCCGAAGTGTCATGATCTGATCACCTGCGATAGTAGGGAAGACTGGGAACCTGTTGGTCCTTTGACAGAGAACACATCAGCACTTTGAGCTGATGACTGCACTTCATGGTCTAACTTCACATTTTATTAAATTACAAAATGTAATTCAATATGACTGAGGCAATGAGGCTTAACGTGTTGGCTTGGTACATGTTAAAAGACGCAAATCGCTGGCAGCCACACTTCTGTGTTTAACCCACCATCCCAGCCAGAGCTATCTGCCTTTGACACCTTTCTGTTCTCCTTTAAATTCTGAGGTAGTATTTTTATTTCTTTATGACACATCATAAATTTCCAACTCTGTATTTGCTAGAACAATTTAATCAGAAAAATAGCCAACTCTTCTTCTATATTCAGTCTTTTTTTTTCCCCTTTTATCTTTGTCAAATAGCTTGGAGGTTAAGAACAGAGTCTCAGGCACCTATCACCAGAGTTCAAATTCTGGCCTTGCCATTTTTAGCTGTGTGACCTTGGGCAAGTCAGTTACCTTTTGGGTGAGCCTTATTTTCCTTAGCTATAAAAGGATTAAAAGAATTAATAATTGTAGAAAACTTAGAACAATATCTGGAATTTGGTATGTGCTTGATAAATGTTAGCTCTCATTAAAGACTAATTCCTTAGATGTTTGGTAGCAGTCTCTGGGACAATCCTGTGTAGGCACCTGGTACCCTAAAAAAATACAACCTCATTTCCTAAATAAATAGAAACCTGAAGGCCTTAAAGATAAGCTTCCTGCCACAAGTCAGTTATAATATAGGAGCTTAAATTTAGCTTCCAACATGAATTTTTGCGAGGATATAAAAGTGGAAAATCTTGTAGCATTAGTTTTGAATAATTCATGGGTGACTTGTGACCCAGTAGCTAAGCCTGTGGATAGCTGACCTGAATGGTTCCTCTATGGTTGGACTTGCTGAGACCTGCCTGGCCATGGAATTGTTGCTCCTTCCTGGACTGGACACAATGGGGCTTTATTTCCTTGGGGCCCTGTAGGCTGATGACAAGAGAGCTCCACCCCACCACTTCTGCAAGATCAGCAGCCTTGTGCCTGGCCTGAGAGGTGAGAGGCTTTGTGGGTGTAGACTCGGCCATGCAGAAAAAAGAACTCTGGGAAAACTAGTGATTCATTAGACTGATGTATCATTATGCATTCAGTCAGATAAATATGATCTGTTTAGTTTTCAGCCACTGTGTTAGATTTTTAAATTCAACGGCCGGCAGTGACTGATGGATAGTTTTTCAGTGATATTTGAGAGAAAGTCCCTAATTTAAAACTTTATTTATTTTCCAGCTTTATTGAGGTCTAATAGATAAACAACACTTGTGTAAGTTTAATGTATACATGTAATAATTTGATAGTTATATATTGCAAAGTGATTACCACCATAACCTTAGCTAACACCTCTCTCACATCACATAATTATTGTTTCTTTCCTTCAGTAAGAACATTTAAAATCTATTCTCTTAGCAACTTCCAAGTATTTAATACAGTATTATTAACTGTGAGGCTTTTAAAAATTTCCCTCTTCCTTATATACTAGTATGTAATAAACAAGTGTTTGCTATATTTTTCCCTATATTATAAGGTTTCTTTTTTTTAAACATATGCTTTTACTCTACCTTAAATGTATTTTGAAGTATGATATGACAAAGAGAAAATATTTTTTTAATTAGCCAGTCAACCTGATACTATTTATTGAATAACATAACATTACATGTTAATATTTTCAAAGATAATTTTGACAAGCTTCGATTTTTAAACAGCAGTTTTCTTATTTTAAAACTAACATATTGTCATGTCAGAAAGACTTTAAAAAAAAAGAAAATTATAATTTTATCTTAGACAGCTGTAAGTAATTATTTTACTTTTTAAATAGGAATATCTGGTTAGTTATATTTGAATTATGTAGAATAAAAAGAAATTCAGTTGAAATTTTAAAAATACTGCTAACCTTCAGTCAAAAGTTCTTTAAAACTAAGCAAAACTAGACCTGTTAGATCCTAAAGATTCGTTATAAATTAAAAAAAGGTTATAAAATCATTAAGATATTACAGTTGTTTTTTTAACCTATGTATTTTTAACATGGGAATAAGTTTAAATTTTCCTAAGCCCCTTTATTTTTATAAAAGAAAAACAAACTTTAAGATGCAAACATGTTTCTGGATGACTTTCTGTAAATGATTAAAAGGGAAAGTCTGTTCTGTGAACAAATATGCTATCAAAGTGACAAATCAGTTTCAGGAAAAATACAAGAAAATGATCCTAGCTGTTTTGTTATTGGCCCAAAGATACTACCTATGAATTCTGAGTGACTGTCAGTCATCTCTTTACTCCTGAATTACACGACCAGTGGAGGTGTAGCTTTTTGTTTCAGACAGCACTTTTCCTTGGATGTCATTTGCCTAAGATTATGCCATGTTTGGGTGATGATTTTCTGTATGTGTTTCTTCTAATTGCCTTTCTTTGTTCTTATTTGTCAGAAGGGATATATGCCCTTTTATCTTATCAGTATCATACTATACTTCTAAATCATATGATTTGTGTAATGACATCTATTTTCTTATTGAAGATATTCCTCCTGTAGCCCTGTTTGCTCTAATATGTACCAACTTCTGTCACCCTGCTGCCTACTTGTCATAGTAGGCTGTCTTGCATTCTTCTTCATTGCATTGTGCTCTTATCTTATATTCCAAGTCTTTGTCTGTCTTCTGTCATGTTTTACAGCCATTTCATTGAGACATAATTCACATATCATACAGTTCACCTATTTAATGATTTTTATTATGATCGTAGAGTTACATAACCATTAACACAGTCCATTTTAGAAGATTTTCATCACTCCAAAGAAACTTCATACCTATTAGTAGTCATTCTCCATTTCCTCCCCCCACCCCCAAGCCCTAGACAACCATGAATCTATTTTCTGTCCCTATATATTTGCTTATTTTGGACATTTGATTTAAATAGAATCATACACTATGTGGCTTTTTGCATGTGGTGTCTTCCACTTAAAAATGTTTTCAGGGTTAACCCATGTTGTAGCATCACAATTTTTTAGTGCCAAATAATATTTCATTATATGGGTATACCAATTTTGTTTATCCATTCACCAGTTGATAGAATTTGGCTTTTTACACTTATTTGGCTACTATGAGTAATGTTACTATGAACATTCATGTACAAGTTTTTGTGTTAACATTTACTTTCATTTCTCTTGAGTATATATCTAGGAGTGGGATTGTTCAGGCATATGGTAAATCTGAGTAAGTCTAGGTTTAACCTTTGAGAAACTGTGAGACTATTTTGCAAAGTGGCTATATCTTTTAAAAATCTCACAGCAGTGTATAAGAGTCCCAGTTTCTCCACATCCTCATCAAAACTTTTTATTATCCATCTTTTTTGTTATAGACATTCCATTGGGTGTACATTGATATTTCATTGTCATTTTAATTTGCATTTTCCTGATAGCTAAACTTCTATTACTTTTTAATTTTGCTAGAGTATATCCCAAAGTATTTTTTTCTAAAAAAATATTTGTATGGACCAAAATGCCCTTTTATAGTGGGAGGGGTAATATTTTACTTTTTATTCTCTTCTAATTCATGTATTTAAGCCACTTTAGACATGTCTTCTTAATTACTTAAGGCACCCTCCCTATGGAATTAATATTTTCAAATTTACTTGTTATTTGTGCTTTTTGTTTTTTAATAGAATTGTAATTACACAGGAAATATTTGATCGATTCAGAGGAAAAGCATGGAGTACATAAAACTGGCATTAATACATTCTAAATTTCTTTTTCAAATTTGAATTTGAATTTTTGGGCCAAGATGAAGACATGCTTACCAAAAGGTGACTCACAACTGAAAAAAAAATGTGTAGATCCGGAGCATTCTAGAAGCTGGAGAAAAGAGACCCTCCCTCCCCCCCAAAAAAACCTAGTGGTTACTTCTTATATAATACTTCCTGTTATTAGAAGCCATACAAAAAAAGGAACTTCATAATTGAACAGTAACTTAAATACATTATTGATGAAGGTTTCTCCTATTTGTAGTGGTTGAAGAGTTGAAATTTCTAGAACGGTCAGTTTATTGGAGCTGCGGCATATGGTCAGAGTCTGGGTGTACATGTTGGGCATCATGTGTGATCCTGGGCTGCACAAAGGCACATGAATGCTCCAGCAGGAAAATAAAAAGAGGGTTCTGATCTATGCTGCCTGCTTATTTTCTAGATGCAGAAATCAAGGTCTAGAAAGACTTAAATCTCAAAGCTTGCTTGTAGAAAGAGAATGCTGGAATGCAGTTCCCCTGAATCTTCCTCTGGTGCTCTCTGAACAGCTAGCGTTCAAGGTAGTGAAACACTTCCCGTTTAATGCACTTGCACATAAACATCCACTCAGCTTCATGAAATCTCCCTTGAAATGCTGAGGCCCACTTATTGACCCCAAGTTAAAACATCCTTCTCATCAGAACAATAGAAGATTTAGGTGTCACTCAATGTTGCTTTTTTTTTTTTTCAATCTCATTTTTGCTTCTAGTTATGTATGTTTAAAAAACTATCTCAAATGAGAAGTTTTTTGTCTTTTGTTTCTATGACTTGAACATTCAGTTTTACCCATTGCATTCTACTGGGGACCACCATTATCTCTTCTTTCCTTAATACATATTAATTGAGGACTTACTCTCTGCCTAGAACCATGGCAAGCACTCTCCTGGGTAGATGCTCTCTGGGGAGTATTGACAGGCAAAAGAAAGATCTTCACCCTTTGTGCCTGCTCCCATAGACCCATCACCATGCTGTCTCCCCACACCCCCATCTATTTTATCTTTCAGTATTATTCCTTTTAGACCCCTGAACAACCAGTGAAACCATTCACTACTGCCCAGGTGTCCACATCTGCTTTTCCCTCAACCATTTCTCTTTCCACACAAAGTGGATGACAGATGCATTGCCCCAAGCTCTGCCCACTAGCCAGATGTTTCTTCATTGTACTTTCCCTGGATCTTCCCTGAGTAAGACTGTAGTAGAACCCATTTTCAACTATGCCCACATTTGAACTGGTCAGCTATGAATAACCTCAATGTTTTTCTTCCTCCTTTAGCTGGTCTGAAGGACTCTCATGCAGTTATAGATGTGAGCTGAGGGAGAGGAGTCAGTTAAATAGCGGCAGATGACAAGGCAAACTGGGGCCACTTGGTTGTGCCACTTACTTGTGTCTGTGGCCTTGCTTATTTCTGATCCTGGATGCACAATTTCCATCTCATGAAGGGTCGCTATTGAGACTTCATGACCCATGGCTTGGTAAAGAGAACCCAGCTCTAATGGACAGCTGTGGCTTCACGGTCACTTTATGGTCCAGGTCAGAAGCTCAGTCTTTAGCAGAGCCCAGGAGCATGGCAGGAGTGGTATGGTGAATGGTGTATGTGGTTCTAAATTTCAGATGGCATAGCCTTGCTCCAGAACTGTAGTGGTCTACATTGTGATTCTCCTGTAAGGGCTGGCTATAAGGTCCACAGAATGTCTCTTTGTTACTGATGCCACTGGTACCATAGCATCTGCTGGGTTTTCTGTTCCAAGGTATGGGGCTAATTATCCCATGGCCTGCACTTGCTACTTTGGGCTCTACTAAGAGCTCTCAGCCTATGTGTCACTTAGTCAGTGCATTGGAAAAGTATTTCCAGGTGTGGAATATGCTGCCTCTGGAACCTGTGTTTCCTTCTTAGTGACAGGAGGGGCAGGATGCAATGGTACGCCCTTTACTTTAGAGGAATGTCTAAGCATGCCCTGGGCCTCTGGACTCTTAAGAAACTCAGTGATGTAGAGAAAACTCAAATCTTCATAGAGTTTATCTCGCACCCTCAGGAGCAAAGATGTTTTGCAATGGCCTTCAAGTCTAATTAACATGCCATGAGTACAGTGGATCAATGTGATATTCTATGGAATGTCCAGATGGTCTGGTCCCTTCATACCACACTGTTACAGAGGGACAGAGAACTGACAGAGCCTTGAGGCAAGATCTTAAATATTGTCCTTCCTGCACAGACGGGAGTTGCTTCTGATCCTCCCCTTTGATAGGGTTGGAAAAGAAGGCACTTGCCAGATTATGCTTCCGAGGCCATGTTGGTCGACTTGAGCAGACAGGCCACACGGGGCACAGCATCTGCAGTAGGGGCTAATGCTTGGTTTAGTTAGTGGAAGTCCACTCTCATCAGTTAGGATCCATCTCCTTTTTGTAGGGGCCAGACTGGTGAATTCAAGGGAGAAATGAATCAACCACCACTTAGATCTTGAAGGGTAACACCAACCTCTGACAATCTACTCAGGATGGAAAAATCATTTGGATTCACTCTCTTGGATAGAGGAAAGGGCGATTTCATAAACTTCTACTTTGCCTTACCCGCTGTGACAGCTATTTCACCACAGGCTGAAGTATCAATATTTCTGCCAACTGCTAAGCATGACCCTCCATGCTCAAGGGTCCACCAACTGGACCCTCTGAACCAGACATGGGGCGTGACCCCATTTGTGACCTGGCACTCAGACACCACCACTCTAACAGGGGCTATGATGATGTTTGAAGTCCTTGGCTAGCAATGTTAATGCAGAACTTTTGCCAAGGAGTCCTCAAAATGTTTGGTTATCCCCTCTCCTCAGTGTGTCATTACCCAAAGAAGTGGGTGTTGTTCCATTCCAATTGGGAGACTCATTCCTGTACACACTTGTCAGGATGCTGCAGGTCCTTTTCTATCAGAACATGGCTTCGCTTTCTGTCAGTGAGTTCAAATCTGAGATACAGGCTCAAGTTTAGACATTGATCTTGGTGAACAGCCTGGTTGGAGTTGAGAATTCAACTTTCGCTGAGCTCTGCTACCCTTATAATTAAGTTCTGGGCTTGATTCTTATATTTTTCTGTCCTCAGTTGCTAAGATGAGTCTTCTTATGCTTCTAACAAGACCCTCTAACTTTCACATTTTCTTATGTTTGGGATTAATCTTCCTCAGCATTTTGCTGTCTTTATCCTAATACATCAGTAGTACCAGAGCAGCCATCCAGTTCCATAATCTTCATAATTCCTACTTCTCTCATACTTCTCAAACACTCCTCAGATATGCACTAACCAGTGCATTCTTTTTAGCTGGTATCTCCTTCCAGTTTGCCACTGGTAATAGCATTAATAACTGCACCAGTACCACCACTGGGGCCTCATAGTGCCCAACCTACCACTAGTTATGAGGTTCTCATTGCCAGCTAGGTGGCAGATAATCTAGTTCAGAAATTCCTATGTAGAGGCTGCTTCCTAGGACCACTCTCAGCATCAACTCTCTTTTGTCAATTCCCCAGAAAATAGACTCTGAGGTAGAGCTTTGTATGCAGAAAGGTTTGCAGGGGAAGTGAGAGAAGCAAGACTACCAGAAGGAGAAATTGTACTCCAATGTAGTTGCAACAGAGGCCTGAGCAGTTCTCCCTGGGATCTAGGCATGGTGAAGGTGCTTTAGAGATTTCCTAAATTGAGGCAAGGAGGCCACCAGAACCAGCCATTGGATGCTGGCTGCTTCCGGGGGAGTGGGATTATGTTTACTTGGGTGAGTCAGTTCCCTTTGTCCACAAGCAAATACTGACTTGCGACTCAGCTTTGAGCCATTAGCAGCCAACACACCTTGGTCCTGAAGGGGACATCTGAGTGGTACAGGGCAGTATCCACCACAGCGTGATCCAACTATAAAGATCCCAATGAATGCTACTGCAATTTCAATCTTCTGTTGAATTTTTAGATGAGAAAAATTTATTTTAAAAATCAGCCAAAGAATCTGAAATTTAATGGAGCAATAAAATATCCTGCTGGGGCAATATCAGCAAGATCTTTGTTCAGCAATAGATCAGATTTCTTCTGGTTTATCTAAGAATTAGCCCAGACTTTTGAAAAGGGAAGTATGTTTTTGAAACAGTAAATAAATTATCTGCAGGCTGTGAGGGTAAAGGCTACTAGGAAGGGCTGGAGCTTTATTGGGATAATTGAACACGTAGTGTTTCTTCAGCAGAACTTCCAATTGTGTTTGTCAAAGATATAAAGTTTTTGTGAGTGAGATCTTTTTCCTTCACTTCTGCTTCCTTTTCAGTTCTCCCCGCTCCATCAGTATTTATTTCTGTGTGAGTCTATTAAGATGCTCTCAAGTTTCCTAGCACATGAAAATCCACTAGAGATTGGGGCTAATCCAGAGAGTCTATGATTTCTTTTTTCTCTGCTGGACACAGAAAACTTAAGAGGAAACTATAAGGAAACAGATGATTAAGGAAGTTGAGAATTTAGATTCTAGTAACATTTTCACACTCTACAGAAGTCTGGGGAACATGATACACCAACCATGGGCAGAAAACCTGATCAAACACTCAGGAAGTTACCTGTGGATCTATCAGCCAGAATCAGTGAGATGCTTCTTTTGCCAAATTATTGAAAATTTGAGGGAAAAATCTGAATTATATCTCCATAACTTTAAAAACTGTGGGAGAATATCTTCTGAGATGTTGTATGAATGTAGAAACAAAGTCCTACAGATACCTATACTTTATAATAGTAAGAAAATAACCTAGATGTAGAACGGAGGAGGGTCATTTCTTTTTCACACATGCTCATTCTCTAGAAGCAACCAAAAGGTTGACAGAGCAACCAGTGACACCCTAAAAACTCTAAAATGTGTTCAAAGTCATAAAAAGAATTACTATTATTAGCATAAAGTGATGTACTCAGCCTTTGACAGCATAGATCTCAATGTTCAAGTACCTTGGCTTTTATTATGTAAAGAATATTTGGGGAAATGAAAACCCAAAGATAGTAAATCAGGGGTCATAAATTGCCACTCCATCAATTAAGTCTGGTCCGTTGATTTTTTTTGGTGGGGGAGGGCCTCTAGTAACTATTAATATTATGAGAAATCAGAAACACGAGCAACACTGGGCTTCTCTGTGGGGAGCATGGCCTCACCATTTTTTCCCCATCCCTCTCCCACATGTCTTTTTCACTCCGTTGAGAGGCTTGAATGCAACTCTAGGAAAAAAAAATCAGAACAGGTAACGAGGCAATAAGTAAATGAAGGTTGTAAGAAACTAAGGCTGAATTATGTTGTTCCTTACCTAACCTGAAGGGTGTAACCAAGAAAAATAACTAAATAAAAACCTTGTTGTACAAGGCCTCTTATGTAAAGTAACTAATTTGATCAATTTTCCATTACATGTGTTTAATAAATTGGACAATATGTTCAACTAAAGAAAGGCAATAACAGTACCCTCTAGACTGTTGTATATGTTCTCACTTCATGACATAAATGAGCTGTAGAACAAGGAGAAAAACATAATTAGTATTTTGTTCTAAGTAAAAAAAAAAATAAGATAGACACTCATAAACAATTACAAGCAAGTTCCTTCAAGTTGTGAGATTATTAGCTAAAGCTTATGAACCATGAATACTAAGGGAACAGTCACTTAGTAATTGTCCTCGAAACACTCTTATTGACTTAGAACCAAATCCAAGAACTAGTAGTAGGAACAAGCATGATTAACATAACACTAGAGAGCCGTACTTAGGAGGAGGAACCCGGGACACCCAAGCGCTGTAGGGTTGTGAAGACTTCAGAGAATCCGTGGGGTTAAACTATTCAAAGTAGTTGCTTTTTGCAGGCCTGAGAACAGTTAAGCCATCAGTGTCGTGTGTTACAGAGGTAGCATCAAGTTCCTGGCAAGCTGGCCTGGAATGAGGGAGGTGATTACTTCATGACATTTGCCACACCATATGGCAGGTAGAGAGGTGTCAGGATGCCATCCAACGGCTCCTCGGCACACAGCTCCTCCAGGGAGCATCACTTGATATACGAAGCTTGTGAAGGAGTTCAAATTCTCATAGATTATTATCCCAAGAAAAAGGCAAGTCTACAACCTGACAACTTTGCAAGAGCCAACCCAAGAAAGAAGTGCTATATACAGTGAGAATGAACTAGAAATTAGAGGCCCAACCAAAGCCATAGAATCAGTGGTCAGTCAATCAGTATTTACTGATCTCAGACTGAAGTGGCTAAGAATGTGGGACCCAGGTCAGATTGGTGTTCAATATAACTTCTGTCTCTATTATTATTTTTATTATACTAAACATAATTACTATTTATCATGAATTTTTATATGCTAGGTTCTGTGCTTTCTGCTTTTCCTATTTTAGGATGTTCAGTGAACATTTGCTGAATGAAGGGATGGGTTATTTCTTCCAGGCATCCTGCAGGGATTACAGATGAGAATTTAAGCATTTTGCTCAAGCTGCCACTGCAAATAGGCAATAAGCTAAAAATGAAATTCAGATCTGTGTCATTCCAAAACACATGAATGTTATACTCATGGTTTATGCAAGAAGATGAAGAAAGATTGAAGTTATGTCACCAGTAGCCACTCAAAGAGTAGTATTAACGTGGAATAAGAAAGAGAGTAGCTCAGAGGGATCAGCAAAGAGAGTCTCAACAAGTGCTAGAGCAGGAGGGTGGAGTGCAGCCAGACAGAAGCTTGGTGTGGTGGGCGTGCTGGACACGGCGTAGGTGCTTGTCCTCTGACCTCAGACATGAAAACTCTGCCAGTCAGAGGTCATGGTCTCCCATAGGATGCTGGCTTGATATCTCTGGCTGTTGCCTTCTGTAGGCGGTTCCATTTCTAAGGTTGAAAAAGTCAAGGGAATAAATGAAGGCTTGTGCAGTATAGCTGTGGTCCTCAGTGCAGGGCTTCCTTGACTCTGAACGTCCATATTGTTCTGGCTCCCAGAGTCTGGTGTTTGCATAAAGTTTTCTCTCACTTTATGCCTAGAATCAGCTCACAGGAAGGAGTGGTCCAAGCAGCCAGCACTTTTAATCTCTGCTTTTATCCCTGTGGACTTTCATCTGTAGCCAACTGTGCAAATTATGAGCTGGGGAAGTGGGGACCCATTTGGCATTACGTCTGCAACTCATCACCACTCTCTACCCTGAGCTTGAAGAATTTTCAAACAACTTCTCCAAGAATAACCGAGCAAATATGTTTATTCTCCAAGAATGGGGTCCCTATCTGTCCCAGCCAGACAGCGTTTTGCCTGGCCCCTGCCAGTAGGCATCACTACAGAACATATAAAGTATTATGTCAAGCATCTGAGCCATTAGGAGGTAACTGAGTACAAGAGTTGATCTGCTACCAATGCTGTCTTCCTAATGTCATCTAGCATAGGACAAATGCAAGAGGAATTTGAAGCTAAGCCAGTGGACTTTGTTTGACAAATCCAGCCCGTTCTCAATTATCCTGACTAATGAGGCACAAAAACTGCCTGAAAACAATGATAGCCAAGTCTCAAGCTGTATTCAGCAAAGCACATCACCTATAGGAGGGTTATAACAAAGCCACAGAAAGGGTATGTGTCCCTGGATGTAAGTGGGACACCTAGACTGGATTTTGAACTTATATTTTCAAGTCATACTAATATTAACACTAAATTGTAGCAAAACAGATGAACTTAACTCCAGAAAACCAAGGAAGGCTGCCAGAGAGCCCGAATGAACAGATTGCTATAGCCATGTAAATAGGTCAAGTAGAACCTCATGCATGTTTCAGGGAAAGCTCTGAGATTATAATATGTATAAACAGTTAAGCAGAAACTGATAGAAACCATTTTTGGTAAAGGCTGTATTACTGTGGTGTGGGTGAGACTGTGTAAACCAAGATCCTTCTGATACATGCACTAACTGACTCTTTTGGAAGAGGTCTAAGCCTCAACAATCCCAAATTCCATACAAGTTTTGCTAGGGTTGTAGAGAAACTCTGTTTTTTGACTCTAGAATACCAGCAAAGGAAAAGGCAACATGTTAAAACAATTCTGGATAAAATTCCTAGCATGGGAGCATTTCACCTACTTCATCATAGAAATCTATTGCAATTATTACCAACAAAACCAAGTGTCTTCTATTAGTTAAGTCTTTTCCAAAGGAATATACATTGTTTCCAAATTACCATGGCTTCCTCAACTCTTGTAACCTACTATAATTTTTTCCACAAGGGTTATTAAGTAATTTTGTTTGTCTAAAGCTGCCCAGAAAGTGTCCCTTCCAAATGTTATTCTTTTAAATTTTTATTCAAAGTAGAGGGTGTTGAATGATGCCTCCTTGTTAGACCAGCTTTCTTAATCCCATTAAATAATACAGGGTGTTTGGGGTGGTGGGGCGGGGGCAGATGTATGAAAGAGATTTCCAGATACTCACAGTGGAAGTGGATCATTATGACCTCTCCCAGAGACAGGATCATATGCTGATTTTTGCCATGACATTGCCTGAAGTGACCCATGTTGGGCATCTGGACCCTATAGGCTCTCACAAAGTCTGTGTCTCTGGACTTCAGACCCCCCTCACTGATGTCACCATCCATGCCTTTGCCTCTACTCCAGTCCCCAGGGAAGCTCAGGCTGGTCCAAGTCCCATTCCAGAGCTTTAGTACTTAACCTCTTAGATGCCATAGAACAGACTCCTTTACTGGGGAGAGTCTGTAGGCCCAAAGCCCCAGTCAAGTCTCTCACTTTATGATTCCTCTCCTCCTTCCAAGCCTTCTGTTTCCTTATTTTACCTTCTTCTAAACTTAGTCTTCACATATGAATATAGGAGTGCTCGAAATCCAGTCAGAAGAGCCTTCTGAAAGGTTGTGTGCAGTTGAGTAGTGTAATCTGTTTAGTTGTTGCTTGTCATTTCCTATGCTGTGGCTTTCTAAAGGTCAAAGTAGTCAAGCACATGGGGAGTTGGCTGCTGGGAACAAGAATTATAGAAGGTTTGACCTTGGAGTTTGGCAGGTGGGATGGGAGGAAAAATACCTTTGTTCTTTATGATGAGTAATTATTATTTAGTGCACAATGAAAAACTGGCCTAGTTTGGCCCTTTCTCTGGGTTCTCAAACTATAAGTTATTTTTTAACTATAGGTTATCACCCATTATCTCATGAAATAAAATAAACTTATTGAACCGTGACCAGAGATTTTTTTTAAATAATAGGATATATCAGTAGTAAGGGTATGTTCTTTCATGTGCACATGTAGGAAATAAATATGTATTGCATCAAGATGTAAAATGCATTTCTTACCATAGATTGAATATTTAAAAAAAAAGAGCCAAGGTTCTGCATTAATACTCACATATTCAGAGACCTGTGGGGCCAGGCAGATAACATAAGTTTTTGCTCAGGCCAGTACCAGTCAGAACAAGGCTGTGAGCATGATAGATTGCTGGAGAGTGCATACCCCATCTAAAGGTATGAACAATTCAATATTTTAAAATGCAAAATCCACTGTGCAGACCTAATTCACTTGGGAAGAAGCCAAAAAAGCATGTTGTCCAATTATAAGATGCAATTAGCCTCTGGAATAAGAAAAAGGTAAAAGTAGAAATGGAAAATGGAAGTTTGTGGCTGCCAAGAATTGTCTGAACATGAACATGACTCTTGCTAGGTCCTAGGGTATTACAGAAGCAAGGAAAGATAAGGGAAAAGCATGGTCTCTGTGTGACCATTTTTCCTTGGCCTGAGAAGAAGAATATGATGGTAGAAATAAATTTGAGATTTAATCTCAATATTTACTCATTTTCCATGTGATTTTGGACAACTTACTTGAATAATCTGAGACTCAGTTTCCTCCTTAGCAATATAGGGATATTAATACCTATTTTATAGTGAGGATTGCAGATAAGTATTTTAAATATGCAGCATTAGCACAGACCATACTGTTAAGTAAGTAATTATTATTCTCTGATCTCCACAAGAGAACCATATTTCAGGTAGTTTTAATGATTAACCAAATAAATTCAGAAAAGGAATTATGGTTTTCTAGAAATCATTTTAATATTTTAATCAATCACATAGTGGGAAGATATGTACTGGTTTGGGAGGGCTATTAACAATATAAAATATTTTAAAAACTGCATGTAAAGCATTTAAAAACTTGAAAGGATTGAAATTATACACAGTGTACTCTCCAGCCACAATAGAATGAAAGTAGAAATCAAAACACAGAAAGGAATTTGGGAAATTAATAGAGATGTAGAAATTAAACAGCATTCCTAAATAACCAATGAACAAATGAAGAAATCAGAAAGGTTAATAGAAAATACATTGAGAAAAGTGAAAATGAAGACACAGAACAAACAGTTTTATGAATTACAACTAAAGCAGTACTTAGAAGATTTATAACTGTAAGTACCTATATTAAAAATAAGAAATATTTCAAATCAGTAACCTAAACATCTACCGTAAGACTATAGAAAAAGAAGAGCAAACTAAACCTGAAACAAGTGGAAGGAAGGAAATGATAAAAATTAGAATGGAAATTATGAAATAGAGGACTAAAATAATAGAGAAAATTAACAAAATGAAAGATTGATTCTTTAAAAAGATCAGCAAAATTGACAAAACTTTACCTGGATTAATCAAAAAACAGCATAGAGAGAAAATGCAAATTACCAAAGTCAGAAATAAATGAGATGACATTATTAGCAACTTTACAGAAAGAAAAAGGATCCTAAAGAGTAGTGTGAACATCTGCGTGCTAGTAAATCGGGTAACTTGAATGTAATGGGCAAGGTCCTAGAAAAACCAACCAGCTAAATTGACTCCAGAAGAAATAGAAAATCTGAATAGATCTGTAACAAGAGAGATTAAATGAGTAATCAAAAAACTCCTCACAAAGAAAAATCCAGACCCAAATAGCTCTACTGATGAATTCTAACAAACATTATAAAAATTATTAGTAATTATTCAAAAATTCTTCCAAAAAGAATTAAAGAAGAGTGAATACTTTCCAAATCTTACACTGATATCTAAACCAAAGACATCACACACAAAAAAATCAACAGACCAATGTCTTGTAAATATAAACACAAAATCCTCTCACACACAAAAATACTAGCAAACTGAATCTAGCAACATATAAAAAGGATTTTACATTATGGCCAAGGGGATTTATCTCAGAAATGTGGGGTTGATTTAGCATCTGAAATCAATTAATGTAATATACCATGTCAATAAAATAAAGGACAAAAGCAACATGGTCATCTCAACATGGTCATCTCAATAGATGCTGAAAAATCATTTGACAAAATCCAATACCCCTTCATGTAAAAATATTCAACAGTTCAACTGAGAATAGAAGGACACTTCCTCATTCTGATAAATGCCATTTGCATAAAGCCCCAAAATAACATTATACTTATTTTCAGCTGTCATTTCCTTGTATATAGAAAATATGAAATAATCCACACACACAAAATAACTTCTAGAGGTAATAAAAAGTTTAGCAAGTTTTCCAGATACAAGAGCAATATACAAGATCAATTCTTTTTCTTTTTACTTGCAATCCAAAAATAAAATTAAGAAAACAATTCCACTTATAAGAGCATAAAAAAGAATAATACTTAGGAATAACTGTAACAAAAGAAGTACACTACTTGTACATTGAAAATTTGTATTGTTGGAATAAAATTTAAAAGGCATAAGTAAATGGAAAGACATCCTATGTCCATGGAAAGGAAAACAATATTATTAATATGGCAGTCCTCTTCACATTGATCTACATATTCAGCAATCTCTATGAAAATCCCAGCTGGATTCTTTGCAGAAAATGACAAGCTGATCCTAAAATTTATATGAATATACAAGGGACCCAAAACAATCTTGGAAAAGAACTAAGTTGAAGGAATCACCCTTCCTGATATCAAAACTTACAACAAAGCAAATGTAAGTGAGACCATTTCATAGTGATTTAAGGACAGACATATAGATCAATGGAATAGAATAGAGATTCTTGAAATGAACTTGTGTTTTATAGCAAATTGATTTTTGACTGGGGTGCCAAAACAGTTGAATGGAGAATGAAGAGTTTTTTCAACAGATATTGCTAGGACAATAGATACTTACATGCAAAAGAATGAAATTGGACCCCTGCCTTACACTATATACAAAAATTACCTTAAAATGAATAAAAAATCTACATAATTCAAAACTATAAACTGTTAGAAGAAAACATGGAGGTAAATTTCATGACCTTGGCTCTGGCAGTGGCTTCTTAGATGTGATACCAAAAGTAAAAGTGAAAGAGAAAATAGTTAAACTGGATTTCATCAAAGTTAAAAACTTCTGTGCTTCAAGGATCACCACAGAGAAAGTAGAAAGACTGAATGGGAGAAGGCATTTTAAACCGTATGTAACAGAGTACTTATATCTAGAAAATATAAAGGAACTCTCATAACTCAATAATACAAAGATTAAAAATAGGCAAAGAATCTGAATAGAAATTTACCCAAAGAATATATACAAATATCTAATGAACAATGGAAAACAGCTAACATCATTTTCTTTAGGGAAGTGCAAATCAAACTATGAGATGCCACACAACACCCACTAGGATGACTGTAATCAAAAAGACAAATACTAGCAAGTGTTGGTAGGGTGTAGAGAAATTGGAAACCTTAGATAGTGCTGGTGGAATTTTAAAAGTGTACAACCACTTTGGAAAGCAGTCTGACAGGTTTTTTTTTTTTCTTTTTCCTTTTTTCTTATTGAAGTATAGTTTAGGATTAGCAGATACAAACTACTGTATGAGAATAGATAAACAACAAGGTCCTACTATATATATAGCACAGTCTGACAGTTCTTAAAAGTTTAACAGTGAAGTTGCTTTATGGCCCAACATTTCTACTCCTGGGTATTTACCATATGTTCACACAAAAACTAGTGCGCAAAGATTTATTACTGCATTATTTGTAATACCCCAAAGATGTCAACAACCCAAATATCCTTCAACTGATGAATGGATAAATAAAATGTATATTCATATAAGGTAATATTATTTAGCCATAAATAGAAATGAAGTACTGATACATACCACATTCTGAGCAAACCTTGGAAAATTAGGCTAAGTGAAAGAGGCCAGACACAAAAGACTACAAATGGTATGATTCCACTTACATGATATGTCCAGAATCGGGAAATTCATAGAGACAGAGGTACATTAGTGGTACCCTAGGTCTGAGAGGGATTGGGGGGAGGGGTTGAGGAATGATGGCTAAAGTGTATGAGGTTTCTTTTTAGGGTGATGAAAATGTTCTAAAATTGATTATAGTCATGAATATATGAAAATCATTGAATTTTGTATGCTTTAAATGGGTGAGTTATATGGTATGTTAATTAAATCTCAAAGACACTGTTACCAAAATAAAATTTGTAAAAATCTGCATATATCCCTCTACTCCAAATTCTGGTTGTGTTCCCTAGAGAAACACATATGTTTACCAAAAGTTGAGTATAAGGATATTCATATTTTTAATTTTTTAAAAAAATGTTATCAGTGGGAAGCAGAAATAATTTGTGGTAAACCCATACCATGAAATACCATACTGTCAGTGGAGAATGAGGTAGGTATTTCTGTATTAATTCGGGTAAATCTACGTCATTAAGCAAGAAAAGCAAGTTGTCAAAAACCATGTAAAATATGTTCCCATTCACGAACAAAGCTGCTTTCATATACACGTACTATATGTTTAAATACATGGTGAAAGGACTGATGAACACATATCAAATAATGAATAATAGTTTCTTCTGGGATGAGGAAGTCAGTAGGTGGACAGGGAATAGCACAGGGAAATTGGGATGAGGAAACCTTTGCATTTCACTGTATAAATCTCTTTTGTTGCTATCTTTTCAGTACCTACTTATGTGTTTATGTATTATTAGTATAAAATAAGAACAAATAGAAAGCTATATAAGATGGATGTAACACATGGACCAAGTCCCAAGGCACTCACTTCATACCATCAAATTCTTGGTGTAGTCTTGCTGAGCAGAATAAACTGAAACTTTCAGAGCAAGTTTCACATGTTGTTGGCTATCCTTATTAGAGTAGAATTATGTTCTATGTGATGTTTACTTTGGTAAAACATGGGAGATGGCACTCTTTGGCAAATGTTTCATCTGGTGCACATACAGGATTTTGTGTTTGCTATTCCCTCTGCCTGGAATGCTTTCCCTACAAAAATCCACATCGAGTCCTCCCAATTTTTTAGACATTTAGTCAAATACTTTCTTCTCAGCCAGGTCTTTCCTGCGTCCCCTACTTCGAACTTCCATACTCAGCTCATCCCCCTCTACTCCCCATTGCCCTTTCCTGCTTTCTTTTCCTCCCTCCCTGCTTTCTTTTCCTCCCTCCCTAGCCTTTTCAGCCATCTGACACCCTCCAGTTTCACATATTTACTCGTCTAATGTCCATCTCCTCTCACCACAAGTTAAGCCTATGAAGCCAAGAATGTTTGTCAGCTGTTTCATGGCTGTAACCCTGGATCTAGAATGATATTTGGCCCATAGTGTGTGCTCAATAAATTTTTGATGAACCAATGAAAGAATGATTTAATAATAGCATTTGAATGAAGGAAACTATGATTATGGGAGCTACTAGCCAGCTGGGATGGAAAAGGATTAACTCTCTGAACTCTCATTACCAAATCTTATCCATTGAGTGAAATAATGTAAGAACTGGATGTAGGTGGCAGCAAGAAGGTTTCCATATTTTCTTCCGTTGGCCCAAACCATTTGCGCTCATTAGCTCATGGTTTATCACTGAGACTCACAAAGAGGGAAAACAAGAGAGCAGAAGTGCCATTTTCCTTCCTCTCTGCTTCTAGTCAAGCTGAACCAATAATGGAATCACAAATTTGAAATTTAGTTGGGGACGTGAGAGTTCAGACATTTCCAAGCTTAACTTCCAGATCCTTAGAGCAGTGTATCACCCATCTGAGTTTGGAGTTAAGGTTAACATAACTTTATTTCTGTGCTAAGCTGATTTTCCCACCCATCCGTTAATGTTTCCTTCTTAGTGAGTCCTTCCCTAAATCCACATTTCTTTTTCCTTCACTATTCCTGGGTATATCTAAACATGAAAATACTTCCTTCAATTGAGAAGTCCTACAAGCCAAGATAAAGTATAGCAATGAGTGAGTTCTCAGATCTTTCTTTGTATGTGAGCACACTAAACTTGAAGGCAGAGAGCATTAAACTGTTTCTGAAAGCACATTGTATTTTTTATTTTAGTTTTTTGTCCACTAGAGGACTATCTGAACGGATAGTGCAGAGTCAGTTTTGGGAGACTAAACACAGAGAAGAAGGAATTAAAGAGAATTAGCAACAAAAACACTTAAAGGGAGAGCGCCCATGGGTGGGAAGTGAGGTGTTCATTGATTAAGAGATAAACCAATTTCTTCCCTGCAGTTCCATGGGGTTTCACAGCAACAGAAAAGAGCAGAGACCTAGTCCTAAAACCATGAGGCACCATTTAGTGTTACATATTCCTTCAGTATCTTCCAAGGTGCACAGTATATAGGTGCTCCGAAATGAGTGAAAGATAAACCTATCTTGCCATTATTTAAACCCCCTCACCAAAGATACTCTGAATCCTTTTAGAAAGACAAACTGTTCTTCTTTTAGAGGCCTAAGCTCTTCAAATCTCTTCTATGTCTCTCTTGTTTCCGTTTAAATTTAATGCATCTTCAGTAGTGCTTGGAGTAAAGAGAGAGACTGCCCCTTCTCGGGAAAACAAGTCGCTCCCTGTCCCCCAGCTGCACGTGGGTTGCGGCTCGGCTTCACGCGGTGTGCTTTACACCGAGGTGCAAAACATGACGTTCTGTAAACATTTCAAGAACTATTATCAAGTACTAAGGCTGCTCTGTCAGTCAGACCCTAGATGAGCTGAGGTGTCCTCGCCATATCATAACAGAGTACATGTTGCCTGCAGGTCAGGCTGTTACAATGACACAGCAATGCTCCCAAACTAGTTGGGTGGTAAGCACGAGCCCCGTGACCCACCCTTACCTTAGTTCTAAGAGACAGGCTTTGGAACTGAGGCTGGTTAGGATCTGGCTGCGTAGATTCCATGTGCTGTCCTGTCCTGTCTGAATTGCTCAGAAGGAGTCTTGAGCCCTGTGTGTCTGGGTAGGGTGGAGGTGGGGCAGAACAAGAATGTGGCATCAGAATAGAAGGAATGATTTCCAAACTCCTTGGTCAGCTGTGTGGAGCCTAATGTCTTGTTCACTGCAAGGTTCATGAATTCAAACCACGAGATCAAAGCTGGGGAGGTTACCTGTTGTTGTGGGTTGCTTTTTACACTTTGGGTTTTGTACGAATTTGAAAACAACAAATAATACATCAGTGTTTTTCTTGCGTACTTTATTCCATCCTATTCCTGATTTCAGTAGATTCCACTGTGTCAGGTTAATGGAAGAAATATACTGTCCATGTCCAGGTTTCCCCAAGCGCCTAAGGATTTTACTTATATTACAAAGTAGTAATTATTCCAGTAAAATGATGAAATATTAATAAAGATGAAATTATGAATTTGACATTACCAATGGCAATATAAGGATTATTGATTTTTTTTTCTATAACTGAAATGGTTTGAATTGTATTCCTTATCCAAGGCCTCAAGAATAATTAACATTCTTTGACTACACAAGTGTCTCATGAAATGTGTTAATGAGATTGTTTTCTGATATGGAAAAGTGTCCCGACATGGTTTTTAAATGCAGGCTGCGCACTGCCAACCAATTATCCTACAAAATGCAACTATTTCTCTTTGTCTCTCACTAGCGCCTGAATAGACAGCATTAGCCCCAACTGCATAATTCTGGCTTCATTTTCATGTCTGATACTATAGTAATGTTGTGAGGCATTTACTTAGCAACAGGGGTAAATGTTTGCTTTAAATGTGATTTCCTTCCTTCAGCCTTTTGGAAATATGCCTAAATTAAGCAGCACCCCTTCAGTTCCTTCAGAGGAGTGAGCATGTGTTTGCATGTACACCTCAGGCTTGTTTTTTCTTCCTCCCTGTGGTGATAGGGATGAGGTGAGCGTTTGTGGACAAATTGTGCGGCACTTTTATTAATGAAAGATGGAAAATGTGACTAAAATTCTGCAGAGAGTCTAACATACATCTGCTCAAGTCCTGTGTTAGTTTGCTGGGGATGTCATAACAGAGTACCACGGACTGGGTGGCTTCAACAACAGAAGCTTACTGCCTCAGTTCTGGAAGCTGGAAGTCTGAGGTCAAGATGTTGGCAGGGTTGGTTCCTTCTGAGGGCTGTGAGGGAAAATCTGTTCTGTTCTTATCTCCTAGCTTCCGGTGGCTTGCTGCAGGTGGTAGGCCAGGCTTGCACAGCCCCTGGGGAGGCCCAGCTTGGAGCTGTAGAGATGGGGAGTAAAGCTTGACCTTAGGAAATTCAGAAGCAGATGGTGATCAGAAACACAGGCAATCAGTTCAAGTGTGAGAAGTCAGACCCAAGCCACAGTGTTTCTGGTGGGTATTTTCTCTCAAGTATGGTGAGACCTTCCTCAGCCTTTGAATTTGTCACTCCTCAATGGTTGGAGGCATTGCTCTTTCTTCGTTGCAGTCCTATCACTGAGGTCATGTTCTAATTCTTCCCAGTTCTCCTGCCTGCTGTTCATTCACTAAAAGCCATTTGCTTTGTGTTTCAAAGAAGGAAAGGTGATTGTAACAGGGCAGATTCATTAAAGCAGTGGGGATAGATGTCTTACTGCGGTGGGTTGAGGAGACAATGGGAGATAAGAACTAGAGAGTCTTGCTATGACAGGAGGCAGATAGATGAGTGATCTGTGAAACAGACCAGCCAGTCTCTCTGTGTCTGGACTCCCGGCCACTCATTCTGACTCTGGAAGTCATTTCATTCATATCCTTCTTCTTTGATATCATCCATACATTGATGCCTCCTCAATTTGTATCTTCAAGTCTGACTTCTCTCCTGAGCATCAGATTCATTATTTCCAACTGCTTACTTGAGCTCTCCACTTGTATGTCTCCAACAGAATCCATCCTCTGCAAAGTGGCCAGAAGAATTTTCTAAAACTGTCAAGTAGATCATGCCATTTTATCTAGAGCCTTCCAGTAGCTTTCTAAAATACTTAGAATAAAACCCAAATTCCTTTTTATGGCCTTCAAGGTCCTACATAATTCATCTTCCTCCTTAATCTCACTTCCTACCATTTTCCTGTTCTTTCACTCTGCTCCAGCCACACACCAAATTAACCTCTGTTTGTTGAGCAAGCTTTCTAATTGTGAACTCATAGATCATTTCACCTGGAACAGTCACCCACCAGATCTTCACTTGGTTGCCTCCTTCTCTTCATTCAGATTTAAGCAGATAGGTCACTGCTTCCTCAGTGGCCTTTCCTGGACATACAGTTCAAAGTAGCAAAGTCCATCCACCCACCCCCTACCCCGGATACTCTTTTCCATTACACTGGTTAATTTGTGTCATGGTGTGTATTCTTCTTGGAAATTTATCTTGCTTATTCATTTACATCTATATTGCCAGTTCCTACTCAAACACCCCATCACCAAATATACCATAACTCAAGGAAAAGAGAGACCATGGAGGTTTTGTTTGTTTTGTTTGTTTGTTTGGTTGGTTGGCTCAGCATGGCATTCTCAGTACTTAAGATAGTAACAGGTACATAAATGTTCAATAAATATCTATTGAATAAATGGCTGGAAATATGTCTAGAATCCAGCTGTTTCTTACCACCTCTGCTGCTTCTGCTTGGTATAAGCCACCGTCTTCTCTTGCCTCAGTTACTGAAATAGCCTAATTGGTTTCCTTTCTTCTGCTATTGCCTATCTCAGTCTATTCCCAACACAGCAGTCAGAGTGAACTCATTGAAAAGAAGATGAACACTACTCTGCTCAAAATCCTCCAATGACTTCTCATCTAAGAGTAAAAGCCAAAGCCACTGTATCCCAATCCTCTGCTACCTCTGATTTCATCACCTTCCTCACTGTCCTCCATCTGTAGTGACATCTTTGATACCCCTGTGGACACCAAGCCTGTTTCTGCCTCAGAAATTTTGTATGTGCTTTTCCTTCTGACTGGAATTTTCTTCCCCTGGGTGGACATCCACAGGACTTGCCCTTCTCTTGCACTTCTTTCAGGTCTTAACTAAAATGTCACTTTATCATTAAGACCCTTACAAGCTACCATAATATAAATGTGGTTTATATATTTTATATATTGAAATATTAAAATATACAATATGTAAATATAATAATATATTCAACACCAGCCCTATCTTTAAAAAATGTATTGGTAGAGATTCAAATATTTAGCTCAATTTAATCTTTATCAGAAATCCTGGTGTCATTTAGTTAGCATTCAAAATTATGCTGTTTCTGTCCACAAGTAGTGAGTTTAGTCTATTCAAGATATTGATTATATTCTGAGATAGAACTCTTGAGAAAAACCCTTGAAACCATTGACATGGTGTTTATTGACATTATCGGTGTCATGAAGAAATGATTGTTCTCACTTTCCTCATGTCAAAAACCGTTATGACAAATTTCCCCTTGGCTTCCTCATACTTTAATGGAAAAAAGCAAGGTTTTAATACAGGATGCCTATTTATTTGCTCATTTAGCCAAAAAAGATATATGCTCAATGGCTAGAACATAATAATACTCAGTTTTCCTCATTTACTTCAATATTAGATCAAGATCAGGAAATATTCTGCCAGCTGTTCTCTTTGCAAACAGTAGGATTCTAGCATTTAATTACTTTAATCTCCTTTAATTTCCACAGCAGCATATATAAATGATGCCCTTTGGTTCTGATCCCAGTACACCTATCTCATGAATCATATAACTATTTGGTAACTATTGTAAAATGTTCTTTTTCTATACCATGGCTTTTCAAGACTAATGTAATAAAAAAAAATGTTGATCATTTCTCCTTCATATTTGCTCCACATATACAGAGACATGATCCACATTCTATACATCAGTAGTTTTAGCCAAATATGAAGCAAAATGCATGCTGATAACTCTACAAGCTCTTACTTACTCTATGCTGTGATATTATTAGTATCTTATGATCAGTGCAACAGCTTCTGAAACTGTCAAACTCTACATTCCCTGGAATCATCATAGATTTATGGATCACACTTGGAGAAACACTGTTACCTTGATGGGGAGCCAATAAAGCTGTCTTAAAAATAATTTTTAAAATACATCGAAGGGAAAGGTGAGTAGGGGCATAGGAGGAAACAGAGAGTAATGGTGGGACAAGGGAAAGAGAGCTTGTTCTTTACACAAATTCATTCTTCCAGTCAAATTTGCCAAGGCAGGAAGTGACCTCAAGAGGGAATGTAAGCAATGGAGAAGCAAGGACCCTCAGGCAGATGGCCCCAATCTTTTCTTATTTGGGGTTCCTCTCAGAACACGGTACACTCTTCCTCTTTTCTATTCCTGCTAGTCCCCCTACATTGAAACTCTTGGGCAGTCGTTTGCACACGTTTACCATTTGGGAATGCTAGAGACTGAGCATTTGTGTCTCCCTCAGATTCATATTTTGAAATCCATTCCCCAATGTGATGGTGTTTGGAAATGGGGCCTTTGGGATGATTAGGTTATGAGGGTAGAGCCCTCATGAATGGTATTAGTTCCCTTGTAAAAGAGGCCCTAGGGAGCTCCCTGCCCCCTTCTACCATGTGAGGATACAGCAGGAAGACAGCCATCTATGGATTGAGAAGTAGGCTGTCACCAGACACCAAATCTGCCAGAGTCTTGATCATAGACTTCCAGCCTCCAGAAATGTGAGGACTAAATTTCTGTTGTTTCTAAGCCATGCACTCTGTGATATTTTGCTACAGCAGCCTGGACCAAGACAAGGAGACAACAGTTTGAGCAGAGTGGGATACTACATTTCCCTGCTGCACTAACATTTAGCTGTGTATCTATCCATGGCTGGTCAGCATCATCCCATGTCCTAATGCAGAGAATGACACTCACCACATTAATGCAGTAATGACCTGACAGGATACTTGATTTTCTGAGTGCTTTCACATTCATTATTTCATTTGGGTGTCATTGAACTGCCCTGCCCAAGTCAAGGATATTTTCCCTTTGAGCTGAGAAGAGGTTTATTGAATGTACAGTTTAGTCATAATACCTCTTGCACCTGAAATATTTATACAGTTGATGGTCTGTGCAACAGCAGGGGAAAAACAAGAGCTTTCTACCATCCTGTCCTGCCTGTGGAATCTAGTTTTTGCTGAAGGAGAAGACATGGGAATTTATAAGAAATGGGTCAGGATGAAAATGAAGTTTAGGTCATTAAGAAAGTAAGAAACATCCCTCAAATCATGGGTGTATATGTTAATCCTGAACTCCTAATTTACACTCCCCTTCCCCCTTTGGTAACCATGGGATTAACATATACACACTACTATACATAAAATAGATAAACAACAAGGACCTACTGTATAGCACAAGGAACTATATTCAATATCTTGTAATAATCTATAATGGAAAAGAATCTAAAAAAGGATATATATAATAAAATAATACATATATGTATGTATGTATGTATATAAATGAACCACATTACTGTATACCTGAAACTAACACATTGTAAATCAACTACACTTCAATAAAATTTTTTAAAAATATTACTAAGATTGATGTTAAAGAAAAAAAAATAAACATGGGTGCAGCTCAGAAATATTTGACTCATCCGAGTATTAAGATTTGCTGACCTGGTCTGCACGCTCCCCAACTTCCACAGAGACTTTCAAGTAGCATAGTCCACTGAGAACACAAATTCCTCCAGTCCAGACAAGCAACTTAAAACGTTCTTATGTAATCTTCGCTGCAAAAGCTAAACTCTTTAATCATATTGATGGAGTCTGTAAGATTTCACTGAACTTAAGAATTTGAGGTAATTCTTAAGGACACCTGCATTTATGCCCTAGATACCCAGGTTTTGGAGGTGGGTTAGGTTTCCTGTTACTCTGTAGGTTTTATCATGATGGGCAGAAGTTACCTCCTCCCTTCCTTCGTTTCTCCCTCTCTCCCTCCCTTTCTGCCTTCTTTCCATCCTTACATTTTTTCCTCCCTTCCTCCCTTCCTCCCATCCTCACACCCTCACACTCTCTCTCCTTTCTTCTTTCTGCAGTTATTTAGCACCTACCATGTGGCAAGCTTGATGCTCTACTTTAGAGATTCTCAGATCAATTGTACATCGCTTTGCCTGCCTTAAAGATGCTCATAAACTAATGAAAAGAGGCATTTGATCCATGTGTTATCAACACAAGGTGAGTCTTCTCCTGCCAATATATTCCTCTTTGTTTCCTTAATACACTTGTACTTCTTTAAAGGAGATTTAACCAGCTGTCCAACTCCCATCTTGTCTCATATTCTCAGGGCAAAAAGCCACAAATTCAAATTAGTGTATGATACAGTAGGTGAACATAAAATACAGTTAATTAATGTATTCTGCATGTTAATTTGAGCCCCTAAATTGGAGTGTCATTTCTTTCTATTCATGAAAACTTGAGGTTTCAATGACACCTAGTGCTTGTGCAGTGATTCAAGCTACTAACAAGGTTACTGAATATAGAAAAATACTTCCTAGAAGATATCCTCCCAGGAAACATCAAGCCCTGGTTCTGTAATCATTGCAACCACGCTTACTTTACTTTTCCTTGAGTGTCATTTAGGTAGACCAAATATTAAAGGAACTTTAGATCTGGCATACAATTTTTATCAAACTCTTCAAAATTTGAGACATTTAATTAAAGAAGCAAATTCAAGATTTCTTGTTCCTTAAGTAATGTGAATTCATTTTCCTGAACCCCTCCCCACAAGTACACAAAATAGAACATTGTGCAAAATGCATGGTTGAGACAGCAGGAAAAGTCAGAGCAATTCTCAGGTGGTGGGTAATCTGAAAAGCAGAGCATAATCTCATGAGGCACTCTGAGGCTTCCCTTGTTGGTTAACCCAGGGCGGAAGTGTGTGGGAGTGCAAATCAGGGGTTAGGACTTTCCTGGCTCAAGTACCCTAAGAGCTTTTATTTTAAGATCCTTAGGGTAACAGAAGAAATCCTTAAGCCCATGAGGAGAGACCAGTGAAATTTAAAGGGCTGTCCCTGAGTGAAATGCAGGACTGAAAATGCAGTGCACAGTGATACAAGCAGACAGCAGGAAAGTTTACCTGTCTCAGCCCAAGTTCCTTGGAGGTTCATAGTTTGAGTCTGTTCTATACACAAATGCGAGGTTTGGGTTTACACTCCTCTCAAGGTCCTCTAGGACCTCACTCTGGGAAATGGACACCCATGTTTTTCTGTATCAGTGATAATTACGGGGCCCTTGTCACACACAAAGACCCCACCACTCCACAGCATATGTGCTCCACGACTCCCACCAACAGAGTACCCCTCAAGTTCAGTTTTCCCAAGTCAACAATCCAAGGTGGGTGAGAAAGTAAAGATGTGACAGGTAGCCGCACTGGGAGATCAATATTTTCATATTCTAATTAAGAATATAAAATTCTTGTGTTCAGATAATTAAAGGTAATAAAAAGAATCAAAACTGTAAGAAATACACAAATACCAAGCAGATTAAAATAAATCAAACAGAACTTTTAAAATTCAGCAGTAAATAAATGGCTTGTGGATCATATTAGAAACAGCTGAAGCAAAAATATTGAACTAGAAGATAGATCTGAGAAAATTAAGTAAAATGCAATCGAGGAAAGTAAAAACATAAAGGAGAGATTCAGTAACATGAAGAGGGAATGAAAAGATCTAATATATGTCTACCAAAAGAGAGGGAAAAGAAAGAGAATAAGGAAGAGTCCAGTAGTAGCAAGATGGTGTCAGAGAATTTTATAAAATTGATGCAAAACACGAAAACTTAGATCCAAGAATTAAAAGTTTTAAGTAAGATAAATAAAGGAAAAACTATTGACAATAGACTCCTCATAGTAACAGTAAAGACCAGAGTACAATTGGATAACATCTTCATATTACTGAGATAAACAGCTGTCAACCTAGAATTATAAATTAGACAAACTATCAATCAAGATTGAAAGCATAAAAAAGACAGTTTTAAACAAAAAGACACAGAGACTTTACTACCCAAATACCCTCGCTAAAGCAATGATTAAGGTATTTACCTCAGAAAAAAGAAACTTGGACCCAGAAGGAAAAGAGGGTTTCCAAAAGCAACAGTGGGTAAAACAATTGGCAAACATAGGGTAAATCTAAACACATGTTAACAATATAAAAAATGAAAATAATTATGAACAATGAGATTCATAAAAACATTGAAATAAAAATTTGAGAACATGACATATGAGAGAAGATGGGGTAATCAAAATCAAAGTTTCTGAAG
This sequence comes from Camelus bactrianus, assembly GCF_048773025.1. Classification (NCBI taxonomy): domain Eukaryota; kingdom Metazoa; phylum Chordata; class Mammalia; order Artiodactyla; family Camelidae; genus Camelus; species Camelus bactrianus. The sequence continues at coordinate 47,008,539 of NC_133541.1, forward strand.
CCCTTATATTATTTGGAAATGTGATAAAATTATTGATTCACTTTGAACTTTGTTCAGACATGCATGCATTTTTAAAATCAAAGAGTAAACCGTAACACCATAAAGATTAAATGTGTAATTTCCTAACTAATGAAAGTAAAGAAAGGATTAAGGAAAATATATCAGTCTAATACTTGTTTTGAGAAGAGGAAGAAGACAAAAAATGTGATATAGAAAGCATAAAGGAAAATGATAGAAATGAAAACTACTAGAGATCGAACAACTTTAGATGAACTAACCTCATCAGTTAAAAGACAAGGGTTATCAGATTAAGGATTAAGAAAACAGAATCCACCTACTTGATAGTTACAAAAGTTAGACTTCATTTTATTCTGGTTGTTTTGGTCTGTTCTGGCTGCCATAACAAAAACCAGACTGGATAGCCTAAACAATGGAAATGTCTTCTCTCACAGTTTTGGAGGACGGAACTCCAAGGTTAAGAAGCTGTCAGGGTCTGTTTCTGGTGAGACCTTTCTTCCTGGCTTGTAGATGTCTGCCTTCTTTGTATGTCCTCATATGGCCTCTCCTTGGTGCATGCATGGAGACAGGGAGGGGTGGGGAGAGAGATAGAGGGTTGAGGGGGTAGCTCTGATGTCTCCTTTTACATGGACACCCTTATATGCTCCATCCTTATGACTTCATTTAAATGTAATTACTTCCTTAGAAGCCTCATCTCCAAGTACAGGCACACTGGGCGTATATGAGTTTGGTGGGGGGTTGAGCAGGACACAAACATTAAGTTCATAACATTGGTCTTTCATATGTAGAACACAAGACAAAGATTCCAATACTAACGTGTGATTTGGTAAGTGTAAGCATAGTGCAGGAGGATGAGAGGGGAAAAGGAAGTCAAGCACTGATGAAAAAGAACACAGGTGGAGGACTGATTTCAAGATTTACTGTAAATCTTCAGTAATCAAGGTAATATGGGCTTGATGAAAGAATAGACAAAAGACTAATGAGACAGATAGAGAGCCCAGAAAGATATCCACATAAATATATCCAGTTGATCTTTGACCAAGGAAAAAAGGCAATTCAATGGAGAAAACATACTCTTCTCAGCAAATGGTGCTGGATGTCAACAACTGGATGTCCATATGCACAATAAAAGCCTAGATAAGACCTTATACCTTCTTCAAAAGTTAACTCAAATGGATTGTAGAGCTAGGTGTAAAATGAAAAACTGTAACGCTTCTAGAAGACAACATGGAAGAAAAATTCGTGAACTTGGGTTTATAGATGAGCTTTTAGCTACAAAACTAAAATGGATAACATATGAAAGAAAAATTGATAAGCAGAATTTTAATGTAATTAAGGTACTTCTCTGTGAAAGACATGGGTAAGAGAATGAAGAAACAAACCGTGATAGATAGATAGATAGATAGATAGATAGATAGATAGATAGATAGACAGACAGACAGACAGATAGACAGACAGACAGACAGACAGGAAGTAAGTAAGTAAGTTAGACTGATAGATCGATAGACAGATTTATTATAAGGATTTGGCTCATGGGGTTATGGAGGCTGAGAAGTCCCAGGATCTTTGACTCACAAGCTGGAGACCCAGGAGAGCTGATGATGTAGCTCTGCTCTGAGTCTAAAGAACAGACTCTAATTAGATTGCCCAAGAAAGCAGATGAGATGGCACAAATTACGATGCTGAAAATAAAAGAAGGGGCAGAAATTCAGATGTAACAGATTTTAAAATTTGTAAGTAGATACCTTTGATTCTGGGAGTAATGGAATAATAAGGATCACACTCACCTTCCCACTGTAAATACATCTAAAACAGATGTTCCTAGGCATCGGACAACAGGCAGCATAGGGCTCTGGTCCTCGAGTGAAGGGATGAGGTGAGTTCCACATTCACCTAGCCCTCTGCCTGAGGGTACTTTCTAAACTGGGACACTTTCCATTCAAACAGGGATGTAGGGACCTATCAGTGCAATGGTGGGCCTGGAAAGAGAATAAAAATCTCAGAGTTTGGGGCTGCTGAGGTGGCTGGGATTTATAGGAGCAGGGTACTAGGAAGAAAGCGTACAGAGGAGAGACACTCAAAATCTCCATAAGAGTCCTCTGGACTCTGTAGCCAAATACTAAGTTGTGTAAAGCAAGACTCAGGGAAGCCTGCAGTGAACAGTTTCTAGGAGACAATGAAGAGATCCAGGATTCTAAAAGTAAAACATTGGAGTTCTGCCAGGCCAGAATAGGGAGACCTCATGAACAACTCAGGCACTCAATTAAAACTTCAGAAATACTATGCCCTTAGCAGTAGAGCTACTCTGCCCTCAGAGTAAGGGCTATTCTAGACTCATCTTAAAATGTCTAAAATCAAGCTTCAGTAGGATCAAGCTGATCCACCAGAACATTTCACACTCCTTAATGGAACACAGTATAAGCCAAGCTCTCAACAATGGAGCATCCATGAAGTTGGCCATACAATAAAAAATTGTTAGCAGGAAGACGTGACCCACACTTGGAGAGAAAACAGTCAATAAAAACAATCAAAATTGACTAGACATTTTTCCAAAGAAGAAATGCAGATGGCCAATAGGCACATGAAAAAGTACTCAACATTGCTAATCATCAGGGAATTGCAAATCAAAACCACTTGAGATATCACCTCACACCTGTCAGTATGGCTATCATCAAAAAGTCAACAAATATTGGCAAGGATGTGGAGAAAAGTGAACCCTCATCACTGAAGGTGGGAATATAAATTGGTACAACCACTGTGGAAAACAGTATGGAGGTTTCTCAAAAAACTAAAAATAGAACTACCATATACCCCAGCAAATTCTACTCCAAGGTATACATCTGAAAAAACCAAAACACTAATTTGAAAAACATACACCTCAGTGTTCATAGCAGCATTATTTACAATTCCTAAGACATAGAAACAACACAAGTGTCCATCAACAGATGATTGGATAAAGAAAATATGATATATACACACACACATATATGTATACAGATGTGAGATATACATATATACACACACACAATGAAATACTACTCAGCCATGAAAAGAATGAAATTTTGCCATTTGCAGCAACATGGATGGACTTGGAGGGCATTATGCTAAGTGAAATAAGTCAGACAGAAAGACAAATACTGAATGATATTGCTTATAAGTGGAATCTAAAAAATACAACAAACTAGTGAATATACAAAAAAGAAGCAGAGTCACAGATACAGAGAACAAAGTAGTGGTTACCAGCCAGTGAGGGGAGGAGCAGTAAAAGGATAGGGGAGTGGGAGATACAAACTACTGGGTGTAAGGTAGACTCAAGCATGTATTGTACAACACGGGAAGCATAGCCAATATTTTGTAATACCTGTAGATGGAAAATAGCCTTTAAAATTGTTTAAAAATAAAAATTAATTTAAAAATTAAATTAAATTAAAAACCAGCCAAAGATGAAGCAGATGTTGGAATTGGCACACAAGACATAAGAACAGTGATTAGAAGTATGTTCAAGGGCTTAGAGGAAAGGCTGACCATCATGAAAGAATGGGCAGTCAAGCTCACTGGAAAAGCAGAATCTCTAGAAAGCTGCACAGAAATTCTGAAACTAAAATAATGAAATATCTAAAAATTTTGAAAACTGTTAACTGTGCTTAAAAGTAGATTGAGAACTGCCAAAGAAAATATTAGTGAATCTGAAAGTAAGTCAATAGGAACTATTCAAATTTAGACACATGGAGTGAAAAAAAAATGAAAATAATAAACAGAGCTCTAGTGACCTGTTGGACAGGAAGCAAAAATATGTATCATTAGAGACTCAGAAGGAAAGGAGAGATTGGGGTGGAAAAAACATTTGAAGAAATAATGACTAAAATATTTCCAAATTCAATGAAAATTATAGACCCTTATTTCCAAAAGTCTTTTAAAACTTCTAGTAGAATTAACACAAAGGAAACCACACCAAGATACATCGTAATCAAGTGGCTGAAAAGCAAAGATAAATAGAAAATCTTAAAAGGTGCCAGAGGAAAAAAGAAAAAGAAAACTGACGTTAAATACTTTGGTAGTATCTCAAGAGAAATAAAGTAGCGAAGATAATGGAACAATATTTGAAAGTGCTGAAAAGAAAAAAAAAATCAACCTAGAATTCTATATCCATTGGAAATATCCTTTGAAAAAGAAAGACAAATTAAAGACATTTTTATATAAACAAAAACAGAGAATGTGTCAAGGGTACAGCTTCAGTACGTGAAACATTAAAGGAGCTGCTTAAAGCTGGTGAGAAATGATACCGGATAGAATCTGAGACCTTCATGCAGGGTTGAATGTGGTGTACATTCTAAAATAACTTCTGAATATATTTGAGCTAGGCCTGTAAGGGAGATGGCATTTCAATTAACTGGGGAAAGGATGGAAACTTCTGTTACTACTGTGGCGTTCTATAGATAATACTAAATGATATATTGATATATGTACCTCATACTATACACAGACCTTAACTCCAGATGAATTGAAGGCGCAAGTTTGAAAAGCAAAACCTTAAAAGCACTAGAAAAGAAAAGTAACGTCATTGGAATAAGGAGTTGTATCTTAATTAAGATAGAGAAAAAAACACTAACAAAATGCAATGACTGACACATTGAAACTACATTGTCACTAATAACAAATAAAATTTTCTTTTAATAATAATACAAGCTTCATTGTGACAGAAAGACATATCATACTTTGGGAGAAGATATTGGCAACCCATTTATCAGACAGAAAATAAAGTTCTAGAATATATTTTAAAATCTTCTAAAAATCAATAAGAAAAGTGCAATGAACCCAATAGAAAAAAATGATCAATTTTTAACATGTAATTCACAAAGAGAAAAAAAATAATGGCCAGTAAACATAAGGAAAATACATCAAAACTCACCAGTAGTCAGGAAACTATAAAGTAAAACAACATTGAGTTACCATTGCAAACTCCCCCAAAACATAAAATAATAACCCGGCCTGGTCATACCAAGTACTGGCAAGAGTGTGGGGAAATGGGAAGTCTTCCACTGCTTGTGGGAATTTCATTATGACAGCCATGCTGGAGAGAGATCTGACATTATGTGGTCAGGTTGAAAATACGTCTGCCCCAGTGCCTTGTCTTTTCCTTTCTAGATGCCTGCTATAGGGGCTCTCAAACTTGAGGACAAAGAGGTATATCCAGTGACATTTGCTGCAGCAATGATTTTAGCAGCAAACGTGTGGAGACTGTCTACCTGCCCTTCAGTCAGGGAATGGATAATAAATTGGCTTATCCACATGCTGAAATTATACATAGGAGTCTAAATGAATAGATTTGATCTATACATTTCAACATGTAAATCTCAAAAACAATATGGAGTGATAAGTGGAAGTTGCAAAAGATACTTAGTGATATTCTGTATAAAACTTAAAACCCAAGGTATTAGACCAGATTCTTTATGAATGTTTACTGTATATACAGTAGAAGTACAAGTCCTGCATAAGAATGGTGTACCAAATTTAGTATGGTGTTTCCTCTAAAGGGGAAGCACAGATCGGGGTAGAACTCTGGCTGTATCTAAAACATTTCTAATCAATATAGAAAGAGAAATACAAAATACATTTTTTAAATAATAGAATAATTTTAACCATGGGCTCATAGGTATTTGTTATATTATTTTCTATGCAATTTCTTTCACTTGTTTCATTTCAAACATACTTTAAAATTTTTTAAATATATCACACATTGAAATAATACAAATCATAATTTTATAGCTTGATGAATTATTATAAAGAGGATGCACCTGTGCATCTGAGGCATACTCTGCTCAGGTTCTTTTTGGAATTTACAGATGCCCTTAGGAGCCACAAAGTGAACCCAAATGCCTTACCTCTCAGCTTCCTTCTTTTAAAATATAGCCCCAGTATTTTTCACTGGCTGTTTTCTCTGGGATGTCTCCAAATATTTAAAAAATCTTGTCTGGATTTTCTGGTTGTTCTTTCAAATTACCAAGCTCATACCCCCACCCCAATCAAGGCCATCCCTCACTCACCAATAAAATAAAATTTTTATTCACACACACACATACACATACAGCAAATCTGACAACCAAAGATTCCAAAAGGCAATTTAGAGTCTTAATTTAGTAAGACTTGAGTACTATGCTAAATGTTATAGCAGGCAAAAATAAACTAAAATTTCAGCCTAATGTCAGGGGTATCTCTCAGGGGAAACTGGCCAGCATGGGCAAGTAAGACCATTAGTGTAAGTTGCTTGCTGTTGGATATTTACAAATTAATAGATGGAAAGTACCCCGAACTGTTACCAAAGCACATTAAGTGTCTCTGAAAGTAAATTTTGTCCCTAATATAGAAGAATCCTGAAAGCCAGGTGAAATGCTCAAGGACCACTAGTGAATTGAGCATGAAAAATAAGAAGAGACCCACTCGGTTTTACTAGGGGCACGTAACTTCCAGTTGAAAGACTACATCTCCAGTCACCTGTTCAGCCAAGGTATGGTCACATGACCAAGCTCCAGCCAAATGAATGTGAATCAGGGACAGGCAAAGATTCTGATACCTGCCTTTAAAGAAAGGGCCCTCTCTCAAGTGAAGACAAGAGGTGGAGGAGCTGTTTTAGAGCACAAAGGGAAGATGAAGGTTAAGTTTGGCAGAGCAAAAAAAAAGTCTGAGACCCTGACACTGTCACCACTATATTCAGACTATTTTGTGAAAGAGAAATTAATTTCTATTCTATTTAAGCCATTGTTATTTTTGAATCTTTGTTAAAGAAGCCAAGCTTATAAGCTAACTCAAATCCAAATTGTCCACAATTCTCTAATATGACACTAGATAAGCTGGTGAAAGAAATATCAAACAAAAACAGAGATATAAAGAGTAGGTCACAATTATTAAATATATTGTAGGGTCAGTACCCATCAGACCTGCTCTTTAGTTTTCTCTCATTTTACACTAATCCTCTGAGGATTCTGTCCCTATGGCCTGTCCCTGCTCAGTGCTTATTGTCATTGCCAATATAATTATTTCCATTTTAATGATAAGGACATTGGAAACCTACCTTTAAGTGTTTTTCTTTTTTCCAGCCTTAGATGTTTTTTCCCAGTTATGATACAGTGAAGAAACTAGAATCTATATTTTTCCCAAAGACTGGATATTATGACTTGACTTTGGATTGGTTTGAAAGTTTTTTTTTTTCCTTAGATAATGTCTTTTTAACCAGAGATGACATTAACAGTGATTTTTTTTTCCCTTTTGAAAAAAACAAGGAATCTTTTCTGCAGCATTTTTTCTGTAACTTTCTGTGTGATTCTGAGCCTGAAGAGGGGTTTAACTCCAGTTTGTAAAACTCATGGTCTGTTACTGGCTCCTGTTTCTCATTTTTTACTTTATCCAGATTGACCAAAAGATAATGATGGCTTTTTTTTTTTTTTTTTTTTTTTTTTTTTTTTGCTAACAGTCCTGGATTATTTTTGCCAGTTGCCTGGCATGTTGAGAATATGGGAAATACTAGGCAATTAACATCTGGCTGGAGTAGACAAAAGGATCAAAGATCAGTCCCAGTGTCAAAAGCACATATTATCCTGAAAGATGCTTTCTACCTCGTCTAATGCACTCCCTTCTGGTGTTCAGGCACCTAGAGATTGTCCAAATCTCAGGAGACTCAGAACGCTTGTAAAATTCATCTGGGTTGGGGTGACCCATTCACCAAATACATGAAGTTTTTCAGGCTAGAACATACTTACAAAATGACTCTTCCCTCTAAATTATTATCAAAGCAAAAACTATATTACTTTTGTAAACAAATTAAAAGATACCATCAGAAAATTGAGAAAATACACACACTTAAAAGCCACTGCCCTTTAGATGTTCGTGATTCTTTTTTAAATTTTTGTTGAAGTTCATGTCTAAACATCCTCCATTAGAATAGTGCTCAGTAACTCTAGTTGCTTTATAATTGTAGAGAAACCACTAACCACATGCATGTGTTTGCTTTACCAGGGAAGAGCACTAGAGCTCAAGAATATAAAATGCTGAGATGAGGGATTTGTGGTAAAAGGAGACGGTGCTTGGGCTACGTATTACACAAACCCTCATCATTTCATCCCCATCCAGCAGAGCTAGATCTGGGGGTAAGGAATCAAAGCCTTGTTCTGATTTGTGCAGGCTTCCCTGTTTAATGACGTTCTCATTTATTTTTCTTTCATTATCTTTTGCTTGTTTTCGTTTAAAGATTCTGTAGTTGACTGGAGTGTAGTATGAAAGCCCATCGATATTATTCCTTCATTTTTCGATATGAGCAATTGATGTGTAATAAAAATCACCTCCTCAGATTTGAGTTGTGCTGCCAGTGGCCTTTGAACAATTTGTTTTCATTGCTGAAATGAAGACAAATACTGTGGCACAAATATTCCCTTCCCTTCAGTTGCTGGCAAAATATCACTAAGGCAGCTGTGAACTGAGACAAAGTTTTGAAAAGGAAAAGAACATTCAAGAGCCCAAGCATTCTCGAATTTTAATTTTCTCGTCGTCAGAGGCAACATTTCAGATAAATAGAAACACCCCCAGAAGGTTTAATCATTTTCATGGGCTTTATCATTTCTATCCTGATGGAGGTTGGGAGAGTACATGTGTTTGTAGTCACACACATTTTCTTTTACTGTCCACAGAACATTCAAACCACAAGACCCAGAGAATTGCCCCCTGCAAATTAGGAGGAACACTTTTGCCATAGTTCTCCATGTAAAGAATATTAGAATCCCTGAAATAACCCTCGAGTGTTTAAAATCAATCAAGTAATCAGGAGGAATCTAGTACGTGCCATGAGCCACGCTCATCTCTGTAGGGGAAAACACACAATCCTTTGTTCATGAAGGAAGTGAGGAGGAAATAAGACACATATTAAAAATAAGAGAATAATGACAAGTCAAAGAGTCAAAGAGCTGTGTACCCAGAGAGCATTGTTTTGACCCAATTTACTTTTCTTGAATTCTTTGGAATGATGCCATCAGTCTGCTTTAAGGATTTCTAAGAAACAACTTGAATGAAATTGACTTACAATACTTATTGTAAAGTTGTTGAAAACATCATTTGCCTTTAATAAATAAATAAGCTAAAAATCGTAGAACTACCAAACCAGAAGTTATTGTGAGATATAAAAAGGGCCCAAAAGATTAGAGAAAAACAGGGGTACTCTGGGAAAGCTTCTTGAAAGAGGAAGATTTGAACTATGCCTTGAAAAAAATAGATCAGTTATGGACAGAAAAAGGACCCTAGAGGAGTCAAGACTGGAAACATGATCATTCGTGCATTGACTCCACAAAGACTTATTAATACATGCCATGCTATAGATCAAGCACTGAAGCTGTCACAACAAAAAACGGGCAAAGTGTCTGCTCTCAGAGAGCTTATGTTCTAGTGAAAAAAATAGCAAGATAAAACTGTGAAATATTTAACTCTGACCTTTTCTTTCTCTTCTGGATTTCCTGATCATAATACCAGGTAAAGCCAGAGATATTTACATTGCCTAAAGAATAACTAGAATGTTTAGGGCAGGAAGAGAAGAAAATAAACAGTAAATATTTGTTGTTTTTCTTTTTTATTTCTTCCATGCCAGGAAAATCAGAGGAGAGGGCTTGAGGGGAGTGGAGTCTAAAACCTTATAACCCACACACTACACCACACACACCCCACATGCAGAGGAAGGAAAATAGAATATGGATGACATAGATCTGTGTTGAAAGAGAAAGAGATGTGTGAAGTGGTACCTTAGAGGAAGTCAGTCAGGGAATTGGGGGAAATCAAGGAAAGAGGAAGCTGTTAACAAAAAGAGAATGGCAGTGACTTCCCCGGGGTCAGAAGCAGGAACCACACAAAGCGGAACCAGTGCCTACACATCTCTGGCCTTTGGACTGGAGGTATCTGTTGGCCCTACAGAGAAGGTGATGACAGGGCATTCCCTAGGCAGCTTCTCGCCCGCATACTGTCGTGATCATACAGCTGAAGGATGTCTGCCTCTCACTTGAGAATTAGCTGAGACTCTGTGAACTGCTTGGGATACTTGTAAATCCCTGCCACACTCAAAGAAGGCGTGAGTTCTGGACCCCTGGGGGAGGCGTGGCGATACAGTGGAGAAGATCCCCTCACTTGTCTTTGGGTTGGCTAAAGGGTAGTAAAACCCATCCTTGTTACCTACACCTGCATCCAGACACATGCACACACACACACAGGTACAAGTACATACGGCTATAGAAAATGCTGTTCAGTTCAAACACAATTTAACTATGAGAATTTTTTTTTTTGATTCCGTAAAACCTGAAAGTGTATATGGGATGAAAAATAGTTATCTCAGTGTTTCCCAAACTTACTTATGGGAATCACGTGTAAAAAATACCAGTTCTCAGGTACCTGTCCTGCAGGGTCAGTGGCTTTGGCCCTAGACCTGGGATTATGTGTTTTTGGCCAGAGTCCCCTGTGATTCTTATGATTACATAGGTTTGGGGAACACGGCTTCATTAAGTGTGGCCAAAATATCGTGCATTCTCCCCTTTCGAGCACCCACCAAAGACCTCACCAAATGAGGTCTTGAGCCTGCATACAGCCCCTGGATTCTTTGCAACAGTGTACCAAGCAGTCACAACCAATCTCTAAGAGTTGCCATTCAAGAAGGACAAAACCAACCTATCCTTCCCATGTAACTTATGGGTGATGGTACTCATGATGTGAAATTCACATGTTGAGCTGCTTATGGAAGGCACTGAGCATGTTATCTCACAGGCCATGCCTTGTGCTGTGGTAAAAGACAAACTTTTTGGCTGATGATGACTTTAGTTTTCAAGAGTCATGCCAAGTCAGTCCTTCCTGCCCTCAGGAACCTACTTTCAGGCATTGACCCTGTGCATTTCTTGATGAAAATGTTGAAACAAAGAGTCTAAGGTATGGTGTGTTTGAGACCACAGAGGAAGTCTCACAGCATGCTTGCCTACAAGGCAACAGGGAGTATGACTCCCATGTGGACCCACACTGTTTAGAAAGGGACTTATTAGCTAGCTCGCCAATTCTGTCTGAAGTGGATAATTAGCTAGTACCCTGCTGGATTTAACCTGCCATGGTTTCTACTGTTCTTTCCAGTGACAGTTCTCACATAAGTGGGTATCTGTTTTCCAGCCACTCTAACAAACTTGTTATGACTCAGCTTTGAAGATAGACATTTACATTATGATCCCATTCAGCTGCTTTGCATCTCTGTGACCTTTGGCAAATTTCTTCGTCTCTCTCATCTTAGTTTCCTTTCTGCAAGGCGGGGATGAAGATATTCCCTAATTCATGGGTCCTTTATTAGGACTTAACCAGAGAATGAATATAGAGCCCCTAGCCCGGCGACTGGCAGTCCTATTGTCCAGCAAGGGAAATTCCTATCATTATTCTGGCCAGAGAATCACCCTTGTCGTCAAAACCTGACCATTGATTGCGTTGATGTGTGTGTGACTTTCTTATTCAGGCTATTTCTGTTATGTTGTGTTGCCTCTGTAAAGTTTGGACTGCAGAATATTTCCCAGTTCACCCAATCTTAACACCCTCATTATCTCTTTCCACTGACTCACTATTTAATGGCTTTTCACAGGGTTGAACTTGACTTTGGGAATTGCTTCAGGACACCTAGAAGTGTGCAAATTGTTTTCACCTAGCAAAAAACCCTAAAACATTAATCACTACAATGTAGTTTTCTTCACAGAGCCAGGAAACCAAATGGCCACATGTTGAGTCGTTTCCTTAGAAAAGCATTTGTTGAGCACAAAACTAAATCAAGTGCTTCTAATAAATGCTCTCATAACTTTTTTAAAAGTACTTCACCATTTCTGACGTTCCATTCATTTGTGTGGTTATTGGCTTAAGGGTCATCCATTCTTTTTCAATCTCACTTTAAACTTAGCTGGGATGGACAACAGATCTACTTGCTACCAACCTGTCCCCAGCATGAAGCACACAGTACCCAGCACAGACCAAGTGCTCAGCGAATATTTGTTAAGTGCTGAGACCCTGGGGGTGCTGACCACATCCCCTAGGATCCTTTTAGTGTTTCTGTGAGTCCCTACCCTGGCTTCTGTGTGCTTTTACTTCTAGTGACCTTCACCTTGACTTGGTTTGAGGGACTCTCTTGGGACACCTAGAGCCTCATTGTCAGGATACTCAGAAAGCTGGATGTGCCCGGGGTTTCGTATCTCCCAGACCCTTCCTTAGCCAGCGGCTCTATCCCCAACCTCAGAGGAAAAAAAGACTTTGAGATGTAAAGCATACTCCCAAGTTTCTCTATGGGATGCACTTGAAGCCCCACAAGACTGCCTGAAATCACCCTCCTGGCTAGGCTCCTTCTGCCCTCCTCAGCTTCCTGCATTCCCTTGCACGTGTCCCTTGCATATTTCCATAAATAACTTGCACATAAATCCTCGACTCAAGGTCTGCTGCTGGAGAACCCAACCTAAGACAATATGTAAACTGTTTTTAGATATAAACTGTCCCTGAAAAACAAAATCTTTATTCACTTACTTATGTCCTTCCAGGGCTTATAAAGAACAAGGTTGTGGGGTGAGGTTTACCTTGCAAATGTTCTGTCAGACACTGCACATGAGCCAGGGATTCTTCAGCAGAACAGGGATACAAGCACAGCTCTTCTGTGGGTAACAAATGACTTTGTGGAACAAGGGCAGAATAAGATGAGAAGATGATAGGGGCTTTTTGAGGTAGAAAAGTGACTCTCTTTCAAGAGCATCTTTGATTTGCTGATACACAGCACACTTGAGAGCACTTTTTTATTGGCAAATGGAGATTAAAAAACTTTGGCCTGTAGCCAGGTAATGAAAAGAAATGCATATTTTTCTTAGGTGTGCCCAAGCCATTTTTTAAGAACCTTTTGAAAAGCTGAGCTATATAAACATAGGAAGAAGTAGCCAAAGAAATTTCAGTTTTGTAACTGCGACGGCTGCGTGCAAAGAAGAAGGGAGATATTTGCAAGCTGTCAGAGAAGACCCAGGATGAGCATGAATGTGATTATAAGTGTGAATGTTTGCAGGGGATTATGTCCATGTTAAAGTAGTTGATTTTTAACAGCAAAAGGAAAGTGTAGAATTTCTTCAATGTGAAGACATTTCAAATGAGACCATGGAAGATTTCAGAGGGATAGGCATGAAGTAAATCATAGTAGTGCTTACTCTCATTACCAGGACAAGAATAAGCAATATGATCCTCAGATATATATTTTTATAGGGATACACACACACACACACACACACACACACACACACACTCAAATGAAAATTACATTTAAATGAAAATTCCAAATGTAGCCACTCCCTCAGGCATAGTTAAAATTGCTCACTTTAACTCTTGCACTAGAAAACAAATTCTCCTGGCTTAGAACACTTCTTTATATATGTTAAATAATTTGACACCCCTACAAATTGTGGTCAACCTATAAAATCTTCTGTGGGCATGCAACTTTCTAGATGGCCAATTATCCTTCAGTCACCATGTCAAAATTGGTTATATTCCAGCCCAACTGTGGAATTAAGAAAGCTTGACTATAAAGATGGCTGCCTGTAACTTTGGGGATTTGTATTTTTCTGTTGATTTTTTCCATGTGAGTGTCATTGTATTGAATAAACAGCAGATAAGCTTTTATTTAGTAATGAAATTTTGGTATTCAGTGCTATAAAATAGGTAATTTTGAAACACTGGGGAAGGGGAGGGTGGAGAAGGGGAAAAAGCAAATATCCACAAAACTTTTGGCTAAAAAATCCTACTGGAGCTACCAAGAAACTGGCGAATTATCCTCTGGGCTCACACTTTGAATTCTGCGCTTCAGAGACCAGGAATGTACTATTGGCTCCTTATTCCTTGTGGAGTAAAAGTCCTTTTCCAGTCATATCTGATCACTTTATTCCCTCACAGATACGGATTCTTTATGATAGCCAATCAAACAATAGTAGAAATCAAACAGAGTCCGTTATCATTTTATGAGATCCTCTGCCTCATTTTTTATTTTGTGAATAAGGACATTAAAGACTCTTTAGAATAAAAGTAAATGTTTCTGCTTTATTAAGCAGATAAAGAAACTGAGATCCAAAGGTGTAAAGTTGTTTGGCTGAGTTCACACAGCTTTTTGGTGGAAGAATCATGACTATACCTCCTGATTCCCAGGCCAGCTCTTTCTACCAAACAGCACTCCTTTTCTAGGGCTTTGATGCAGTTTTCTTTCTTATCGATATCTCACCATTTGTTTCTCCATTACTTGTTGATGAACATCTGCTTTGTTTCCAGTTTGGGGCTATGAACATTTCTGGATAAGTCTTTGTATGACATATGCTTTCGTTTATCTTGTAAGTAACTGCCAAGGAGTGGAATGATATATGTTTAACTTGTTAAGAAACTGCCAAATGTGGTTGCACCATTTTATATTCCCACCAGCCCTGTATGAGAGTTCCCAGTGTCTTGAAATTCTCACCAACACTTGGTACGGTCAGATATTTTAATTTTAGCCATTCTAATATGTATGTAGTACTAGCTCACTGTGGTTTTAATTTGCATTGTTCTCATGACCAATGATGCTGCACATCTGTTTTCTCTGGTTGCTTTTAAGATTTTCTCTATCACTGTTTTTGAGCAGTTTTATTGTGTGGTTTAGTGTAGTTTTTTTAAGTTGAATATGTTTTTATGCTGAATGTGTTTTCATGTGCTTATTTTCCAATCATATATCTTCTTTGGTATAGTATGTTTTGAATTTTTTGCCAATTTTCTTTTACAAAACTGGATATTTTGTTTTTTTACTGAGTTTGGAGACTTCTTCATATAATCTAGATGCAAATCCTTTATCAAACACATGTTTTGAAATACTTTGAATTTATCTTTTATTTTCTTTAAAGTATCTATCAAAAAGTACAATTTTTTAAATTTACTAAATGCTAATTTATCAATTTTTAATATTATTTTCCCACTTTTGCTGTTATAGTTAAAAAATCTTTGACTAGCCCAAGGTCGCAGAGACTTTCTATGTTATCTCCTAAAGGATGTCATTTTTATTATTTGGTTTTACATATAGTCTATGATTCATTTTAGTTAATTTTTTGTATGTGATACCAGGTATGATTTAAAATTCATTCATAACATATGGATATGCAATTTTTCCAGCAATAGTTGTTTAAAGATACTATCTTTTCTCAATTGAATTGCCTTTGTACTTTTGTTGAAAATTAGTGGTCCATATGTGTGGGTCTGTTTCTGAACTCTATTCTGTTCCATTGATGTAACTGTCAGTCTTTATCAGTACCAACCTGTCTTGATTAAAGAAGTTTTATAATAAATACTAAAATCAGGTAGTTGTTATTCTCCAGCTTTGTTCTTATTCAGAATTGTCTTGATTACTATAGATCCTTTGCTTTTCCATATGAATTTTAGAATCTGCTTGCCAATTTCTATTTAAAAAGCTCGAAAATATCTGGGTCTTAGTTTTATTTCCAATCTGACAATTATTGCTTTATAATTAGGATGTTTATAGCATTCTCATTCAGTGTGATCACTGATGTGGTTAGATTAATTAGTAATTCTGTCATTGTGTTATTTGTTGTTTATTCCATTCATTCTTTGTTCTCTTTTTCCTCTTTCTCTCCTTTCTTTTTTGGATCAACTGAGTACTTTTTTTTTATGATTCCATTTTTATCCTCTTTGTTGGCTTACTCTCTTTTTGTTTTGTTCTTCTAGTGGTTGCTTTAGAGCTTATACTGTACATTGTTAACTTATCACAGTCTATCTTTAAGTGATACTAGGTTACTTCATGTATACTTCAAGAAGTTTACGATAGTACATACACCTCATTGCTTCTCAGCCTTTTGGCTAAGATCAAGTGTAATACAATAGTATACTTCAAATTCCTTATACAGAGCCTTGGTATTATTTTGCATTTTAATATCCTTTATCTGTTATAAACCCTGTTATACATCATTATTTTTGTGTAAACTGTCAATTATCTATTGAAGTTATTTAGACCACAAGAAAATAATCGTGTATACTTACATTGTTTCCATTCTCTGCTCTTCATTTATATCTGTAGATCCATATTACCAGGAAAAAATAACATTTTCCTTTTGCCTGGAGAATTTCCTTTCACACTTCTTAGGGCACGTTTCTGCTAGTGATAAAGTTTTCAGCTCTTGTATGATTGAAGAAGTCTTCTTTTGCCTCTGTTGTTTGAAAGATATTTTCCTGGGGCATAGAATTTTAGATGGACATTTTTTTTTCTTCTGGATATTGACCACTATCTTTTTCCATTATTTCTTATTAAAAAAAAAAGAAAAAGAACAAAAACCCTGCTGTGTTCCTTTTCTTCATTCCTCTTTACATAGCATGTCTATTTTCTCTGGTTGCTTTTAAGATTCTCTATTTATCACTGTTTTTGAGCAATTTTATTATGATGTGGTTTAGTGTAGTTTGTGTGTGTGTGTGTGCGCTGCATTTTGTGTAGCTTCTTAGATCTATAGGTTTATAGTTTTCATCAAATTTGGAAAGAAATTTACCATTATTTCTTCAAATATTTTTTCTGTCACCCCCCCTCTCTCAGGAATTCCAATTAGACTTATATTAGACTCCTTGAAGTTGTTCCACAGCTCATGGATATTCTTTTCACTTTTTTCCCATTATTTTCTCTCGCTTGTGCTTAGTTTTGAACAGTTTCCATTGCTCTATCATCAAGTTCACTGTTCTACTGCCACGTCTAATCTGAAGTTTATCCCATGTAGTTACTTTTTCATTCTAGACATTCCAGTTTTTACCTTTAAAAATTTGATCTGTGCCTTTTTTATATTTCCATGTCTCTGCTTTTTGAACATATGGAATATAGTTATGGTAACTGAAAGTCTTTGCCTGCTAATTCTAACATCTGTGTCAGTTACGGGTTGGTTTTGATAGAGTTTTTTCTCCTGATGAGTTACATTTTTTCTTCTTTTTTCTGTACCTGATAATTTTTTATTGGATGTTAGGGATTGTGAATTTTTACCTTTCTAGCTATTGGATACCTTTATATTTAGAAAAAATATTCTTGTGTTTTATGCTGGGACTAGTTATTTGGAAGCTTTTTCATATTTTCAGATCTGTCTTTAAGATTTGTTTTGTAGTGCCAGAGCCATGTTTAGTTTAGAGCTAATTATTCTCTACCACTGAGGCAAGACTGGTTTTGGTACTCTCCCAAGTCCATGTGACTTACAGTTTTCCACTCTGTTAGGAACAGAGACTTCTGGACTCTGTGTAAGCAATGGGTACTGGTCCCTCTGATTCTGGCAGTGATTCTTTGCCCAGTCTCAGTTGCTTTCATCACATGTATGTGCTGATCAGTAGTGTACTGAACTCAAGGGTCGATCCTGTGCAGTTTTCTGGAGTTCTCTTTCTTTGTGACTCTTTCTTTCTGAATGCTGCCTAATGAATTCCAGCTGCCTTGGTGTCCCTAGTACTCAGCTCTGTCTCTTCAACTCAGGGATTCTGCTGGATGACACCTGGTTTTTCCTTCCTGCTCCATGGCCAGGGAACTTTCTCAAGGTTGTAAGCTTGGGCAGCCAGAGGTGTCACCTTATTTGTTTCTCATATCTCAGGGATTACATTCTTCATTGTCTAATATCCAGTGTCTTGGAAACCAATGCTTCATATATTTTGTCTACTTTTTTATTTGTGTGAGGCAAGAGGGAAAATCCAGTCCCCTAAACTCCATTTTACCCAGAAATGGAAGTCCTAGCATGGTATTTAATTCAGGTTTGTCTCCATTTTCCAGAGAGGAAAATTAAGGCTTTGAGAGAGTAGATAGCTTAATCAACATCACGCATCTGGCAAGAGCTATAACCAGGATTTGGAATCAGGTAGTCTGAATTCAGAGCCTTTGTGTCACTTCACTGCTTTACATGCCTCTACTTCCTGAATATTTAAAATCTAGGCATGATATAGAGATTACAGTGGAGACTTAACTGCAACATATTTTTAATCAGAGGACCTCATTTTTCTAACCACCCCAGTTACCAGAGCATTTACTGTATAGGTCTTTGAGTGACTTTTCAATACGGAGACCCCCTGCAGGATTTCATATATGTTAATTTTCATATATGTTACTCTACAATGCATGATACCCTTTCGTAACTGTCCTTTCAAAAATAAATAATCCACTCTGCCTGTATAAAAAGCACTGTTCCATCAAATCATTTCACACTTCTCTTTGCCTTTCCAATATACAATGAGTGAATATGACCGGAGGAAATTGACCATCTGCAGTGTAACACATGGCTCCTTTTTCTATGGTGACTGAAAGACCACATCTCTCTCTCTGGATTTCAGAGAAAACAATGCTTCTGTGCATACATTCAGAATCATGTGCACAAGCATATTTGTTGCACAGTAATCTTGATCTTGTAGCCTCTGCCATGAAAGGCAAAAGTGAAGTTTCACTGAAAAGTCTCACTTCTTCTTGCTAACCCTGGGGTTTTATTGTTTTGCTGAAATCTATAAAGGTTTACATTTTTCCTGAAAATCCTAGCATTGTATTTAACTCATGTTTATTCAAAAGTTTGAACACCTTTAGGAGTCTTTCTGATGGATACTTTATATAAACTATTATTAATAACATGGCTGAGTTAAATTGAAGTGGTGAGTAAATCAGTGGCCTTTCTCCTTTGATTATTCACTTGGGGGGCTTTAGTATCTGTGAGAAATGAGCAACATTTATGAGAAGCACAAATTGGGGATGTAAGAGCATAGAGGCCATTCATATCTAGTAGAGTTGTGAACTCTCAACATATTTATGAAGTTACTGTAGATGTGATCTCTTTTTTTAAATGCAATATTAAAGGCATTCCTTATTCATATGAAAAGAATTGAATATGTATTGCAAAGTATGTGGAGGAGGAACTGAAACCCAGTTTGGAAAATGACTGAATTAGGCTCCTTTTTTGCTATGTGACTTCTCAAACATCTTAATTTATATCTGCAAACAGAAGCTCACTGTTTAGGGAATCTGCCTGTAAAGCTATTTCATCTCATTGACAAGTTAGAAATTTCTTCTTGGTTTGGATTAATTGTGTGTTCTTTTATTCTGTACATTGTCATCATTTTGAGAGACACTGAGCTGCTCTTGGATGCATTGATCAGAAGGACTCACTGTAGTAATTTCCTAAAAGAGAAATACATGTACTGCTAGACTTTCAGGGATTGAGAAGATAAATAACTCAATTTGGAATTCAGTGGAGTAAACCCAGTGGCTCCCATCAATACTAGGGATCATTCTTCAGAGCAATGACATGCTGCATATGACTTGAGATAGCTCTGTGTGCTGAATTAATTCCAGGGATGTGAATACATAGGTCAGTGAACACATAGAAACATTTTTGGTTCTAAAAATAATCATGGTATCTTTCATTTGCATGTGGCATTATAAATTTGAAAACATAAGCGTACATTCCTAAAGGAGTTTACAGTCCAGCTGGGGAAACAAAACAAAAATATAAAGAAAATTAAATGCTTATCTAGAGTAGTTGAAGGAAACTTAAGTGGGAGACAAAAGTTGCTGGGTAAGCAGAAGTAAGGAGAGATGTTCTTACAAATAATAAGACACAGGGTGGGCAAAGACAAAGATTGGGAATAAGGAAAGCATACTTGAGAGGAAGTGAGCTGTTAAAGAATCCTGTCGGGGAGAGCTGGGAAATAAAGTACTATCAGATGATGAATGGCCTGGAAAGCCAAACAGAAGAATTTATAACTTCTGCCAAGAATAACAGGAAGCCACTGTAGATTTTTGAGCAAATGACAGCTATAAGTACAGTTTTTATGCTGAGCCTAGCAGTGATGTGCAAGGTGAGTGACGGAGAAGATGAAGTGAGAGGGACCAACTTGAGTCTAGTGGAGTCATTCAAGTTTGGAGGGACTCTGAAGGAAGAAATAAGGAGGCTCGAATGTCCCACCTTTCACAGTTCTCCATAGCCCCAAATGGGCAATTTCAGAAATGGGCAGGAGTAATGGAGAACAGAGGTGTATACCTGCCCAGTTCTCTAGTGTCATCTTATGTAGATGGTCAGCTGCTCTGCCTCTCAGGATGCCATCTCTATAATTAACTGAACTTTCCCCACGGAGGGATAGAGTATGGCATGGGGTTAAGTGCATGAGGATTAGAACACTGGCACTTTTTTTCCCCTTCTGAAAAGAGAATGAAATTTTTAAAAGGTAAACTAGAAAAAATCATGACAAACTGAATGAAAAAGAATTTTATGGGAAGGGAAGGCAAGTAATGGGGAGTCAGAAAGGAAATATAATGTAAAAGAGGAAAGAAGAAAGAGGCCAAAATTAGACCACCCAGCTCCTCATGGTTTGAATTTCCTGGTCTAAGATCCAGTTCCTAAGTGATATCTCTGATATTCCTGAAGAATGGCAGAATCATAGAGTTTAGAAACCTCTCCCTCCTCTTGAGTCTTTATAAAATTGATGCCCAAAGAAGTGAAGTAGCTTGCTTAAAATTAAGATGGCTAATGAATATTGTAGGCAGGGCAAGAACATAGGTTTGTAACTCTTGTTTCAGGTCTCTATTCCAGCCCCACACTTCCTTTCCTAGAAAGGATTTGGAGATGTATTCCATACAGTATGTATGGCCTGCCTATTTTCAACAACCACTTTTTGGTCACTCAGTTAGGCTGCCTTGGACCATCTTTCTTCCAGATGTGAAGGATGCAGTAATATAGACTACAAAAGAAAATTGCCATAGTAATAGGAAAAAAAGAAATAAAGAAAAAGAAGAATGAGAAATAGAAACTAAAAATAAAAGTATTATTAAAGCAATCTTGAAAAAGAAGAGCAAAGTTGGAGCTCTCATGCTTCCTGGATTCAAACTTGTTACAAAGCTACAGTGATCAAAACAGTGTGGTACATGAGTAAAGACAGATGTGTACACTAACAGAATAGAGGGCCCAGAAACAAACCCTCACATAAGGCCAAATGATCTCTGACAGGATTGTTAAGACCATTTGAGGGGGAAATGACAGTTTCTTCAACAAATGGCATTGGGAAAACTGGATATCCATATGTAAAGAATGAAGGTGGACCTGTATCTTATACCATTTACAAAAATTAACTCAAAATTAATCAAGTACTTAAACGTAAGACATAAACTATAAAACCCTTAGAAGAAAACATAGGGGAAATATTCATGACATTGGATTTAGCAAGGATTTCTTGGATATGACACAAAAAGCACAGGCAACAAAAGTAAAAAACAAAAATCAGACTACATCAAAATTAAAAACTGCATTAAAGGACAAAACTCAACAGAGCAAAAGGACAACCTAGGAAATAAAGAAATATCTGCAAATCATTTAACTATAAATAAGGTGCTAATATTCACAATTTATTTTTTTTAAAAAACCTCCTACAATTCAACAATGACAATAATAAAACAAGTAACCTGGTTAGAAAATGGGGAAAAGATTGAATAGACATTTCTGCAAAGATATACAGATGGCCAAAAGCACATGGAAAGATGTTTACGACTAATCATGAGGGAAATGTAAATCAAAACCACTATGAGATACTACCTTGTACCCACTAGAATGGCTACTATGTAAAAAACAAACAAACAAACCAGAAAATAACAGGTGTTAGTGAAAATGTGTAGAAATTGAACTCTTGTGCATTGCTAGTGGGATTATAAAATTGTATAGCTGCTATGGAGACAGTATGGCAGTTTCTCAAAAAATTAAAAATTAAATTGCCATGTGACTCAGCAGTTCCACTTCTGGGTATATCCAAAAGAACTGAAGCCGGATCTCAAAGAGATATCTGTACACCTGTGTTCATAGCAGCACTATTCACAATAGCCAAGAGGTAGAAGCACTCCAAGTGCTTATGGACAGATAATGGATAAACAAAATGTGGTATGCATTTACAATGGAATATTATTCATCATTCATCAAAAGTAAGGAAATTCTGGCACATGCTTCAACATGGATGAATCTTGAGGACATTATGCTAAGTGATATATGCCAGTTACGGAAAAACAAATACTGCAAAATTCCACTTGTACAAAGCATTAGAGTAGTTGAATTCATAGAAAGAGAACACAGAATGGGGGCTGTCAGAAGCTAGAGGAAAGGGAAAGTGGGAATTGTTATTTAATGGATATAGAGTTTCAGTTTTGCAAGATGAGGAATTCTGGAAATTGATTGCACAACAATGTGAATATACTTACCAGTACTGAACTGTACATTTAGAAATGGTTAAGATGGTAAACTGTTAAGAGTTTTTGCCACAATTAAAAATAAAATTAAAACAAGAAAAGCATTCAGTGTCATCATCTATTCATGTCTTTTAAATTCTCTTCCCTGAAATGTTTATGTAATTAATGTACCTGATAACATTTAATGAACACATTTGTTGATATAAACATAAATCTGACCTATTCATGAATAGATAAACATATGACTCATTTGCAAACATAATGATATAAATAGCTACCTCATTTTTCTATTAATTTATTTTTCTAATTAGATTTTTATTTAAAATATTTAAATTGGTTTAAAGCAAAAAGCTTAAATACATATAAAGAAATAATGTGATTTCAATAATTATAACTAACATGTATTATTATTTAGATATCAAAGTATATTCAGGACAGTTTTTAAAGAATATAAATATTTTACGAAGTTATGAACTGAAAATAGAATTAAGATTATTTATAATTAGGAAAAGTTATTAGAGAGTTGAATTTTCTGCATAATTTAAAAATCACTGCTATTTGAAAGGATCCTTTGGACTGAATAATCCATATTCATAGTCTACGTTGATCAAATCCATTGGGATTGAATAATTGTATAATTTATTCTTTACCTTAACTTTGCAGCTGGAGACTGAGTTTAAACCTCTCACGTGAAGTAAATCAATTTGAGAATTCCAATTTTTGTTTATTATCTGCCTTGTTGCAATGAGCAACTATCTGACCACAGTTAAATGATTTATCTCTCTATTTCTTTATATCCCTTCCTGCTGAACGAGGATTCTATCATGTACCAAGGATAAAGACACTTTTCTTAAGATATGGAGACATAATTGTTAATTTGTGGAATCTGCTGTCTCTGTGTGCATGAGACAAAGGCTGCCCTGTAACACTTCCCTTATTCTCTACCCCCATCTCATTAGTAACATCCCTTCAAAGCAGGATATAAAGGAGAAAAGAAAAAATTAACTTTCAGGAGTAATTATTTTCCAACTGCCTCTTGGAAAGTGTGTATGGGAGGCATTGTCTAACATGGTGCTAGCGTGTTGCCTCCATGTATAAAGTGAACCTGGATTCATTTGTTCAAAATACAGAAGTTGCTTAGCCAGGACCAAGGTAATACAAAAGAAAGAGAATAGGGTTTGTATTTTCAAGAAACTTGCTGTCTAGAGATGAAGAAAGAACAAAATTTACATATAAATATATAGTTTTATATTTTTATATATATATATATATATACACACACACACACACATATTCTTCAATGTATATAAATAGGTTTTTGTATATTTATATATTATTTCTATTAATTAGGAGATACTATATATACATATGCACATGTTATAAAATATTAATTGGTATATATATATATAATACACACACACACCCTTTTTTCCAAGGATATTATTTTCAATCTTCACAAGTTAATAATTTCACTTAAAATAGGGGCATTCTTTTTTAACTCTGATAAGATTATTCTAAATTTACCTGAAAGTGAAAAGAAACATTCACAAATAACTAAAAAAATTTTTTGAAAAACATTGAAATTTAAGTGGAGACATGTCCTGTTAGCTGCTTCAGAACCAAGCTTGTATCTTAATTTTTAATTTAAGAATTTTCCAAAATTGATGTCAGGCACAAAACTGTAGACCTAGGAAGCTCGCAGAACACCAAAGAGAATAAATGCCTAAAAACAAAACAAAACAAAAACCAAAAACCACTACATCTATGCATCTCATATTCAACCTACAGTATATTAAAGATAAAGGGGAAATCTTGAAAGACATCAGAGGGAGGATTAAAAACACCTTACTTGAATAAAGAACAAAGATAAGAATTACATCTACTTCTACCCAGAGACCCTGTAAGCAAAAAGAGATAGAGTAAAATATTTAAAGTTTTGAGAGAAAACAAACAAAAAAACCCACCAACGTAGAATTCTCTATCCTGAGAAATTGTCCTTCCATAGTGAAGGAGAAATAACGCCTTTTTCAGAAAAATTAAAATTGAGCCACATGATAGAAGCCCACTCCCCACAGCAGGGGCCACAGTTCCCTGTGAAGGCTTCTCTTCTGCTTATATGTCACTTATCCAGTAATATAGCAAGTGCACCTGGAAAACCTTCCCTGGAAGCAGGAGCAACCCATCGACACCCATTTGACTAAACGGCTCTAAAGAGGGAAATAAAATGATAAGTTAAAGCAATATTCAACAGATTATGGCCACCAAGTTTGGGGTGTTGTTCAGAGTTGTGTAGTGGGAAGTACACACACACACACACCACACAAAATTGCTTGTGTCACGTTGTGATGGAAAGTCCCTGATACAGAACCAGGAAGTTGTTTGGGGGAAACAACTGACCTAAGCAGTGCCAGGCCTTCTTGCTATTTCCTGTTAACCATTCTGTCCCTTTGCCTTAATCTTTGCTGACCCCTGCTACTTCTTTAAGTGTACAGTGGACAACATTGTCAGTTCTCCCAACTTTCAGCCAAAATTTTACATCACTTTTGTACATCTTAGTGCAGGTAATCAGACAAGGCATTCATTGGTTCCCAGCAAGAATGGACTGAGTATCTCTCCAATGCTTATACTAAAGTGTGGAACAGCACGCTTTGTTTCCAGTTTGCAGATGGGAAACTTGAGGCAGGGGCAGAAGACTTTCCATGGGCCCCTGAAATCACAGCTTGGCCCAGTCCTGATAATCAGTGCTTAGGTGTCTGTAAGGCAGTGAATAGCTTCTCTCTATTTATTATTTCCCTAAAGAAGTTCCAGGTTTCTGAAAAGGACCAGGCTGTGGCCTTCCAGTGCTGTTTGTTCTTTGTTAGACTGAATCACCCATGACTATGTCCATGACAAACAGGTCCTACACCCAACTTCAGGTGTAGACTCCAGCCTTCTGGAGTACCTTATTTCTGTGAATAAAAAATTGCAAGATGAAAATCAGCAGTCTCAAGACTGCCTCTCTAATAGCCTGGCTAAAACAACTTAATCCTACAGTGCCCCTCACAGCTGTGTTTTTGGTCATGGAAGCTGAATTTGGGCCCCAGGTAGAAAAGTGTCGGTATTTATTTGTTGGTAGTGGTGATATCTTGTTTGTTTTGTTTTGCTAGTAAAGTGTCTTCTTTAAAAGAAAAAAAATCAATAAGGAAAGGGTGGGGTACATAAAAGTGAAGATGGTGATGATGGTAATAATGAGGCGGAGGAGGAGGAAGAGGAGATATCTAACCAGTATCAGGTAGTATTCTCTGTTCTTTGCATGTTATAACTCTGAATAGTTCACTAACAAATATATGAAGTTGTAAATGTTATCATCTATAATTTACAAGTGAGGAAATGAGGTAACAAGAGACAGGTTCATAGTGCACAGTTCACAGTGTACATATATAGCTAGTAGGATGTATGCTTAAAAGTTAGTCTCTCACCCACATTATTTTTCTGAAATAAATTCTAAGAAATTTGAACAGTTAAACACACTAAGTGAAATTAGAAAAGTACCTGGAGGAGAATTTTTTAAAAATATTTATGGCATGTCAGATTATGTGATATAAGACATTTTCTAGGCATAAATACAGAAGAAATCACAAACATATCTAAACAGCTATGTTTAACTTCTAATTGTCTAAAAGCATATATCCAATTAAGAAGCAATTTTTTTTAAAAGCCAGAAATATTCCTAATGGGTAATACCCTCAGTATGTAAAGTGTTTATAAGTCAACAAGAAAAAACAGTAATAACCTGAAAGATAAATGGTCAAAGAATAGGGATAATTCACAAAGGGAAAAGCAAACATTACCAGTGCTATATAAAAAGTAATAATAACAGCTATTATTTAGTTATTACTCTGGGCTGGAGACTGTGCTAAATATTTTAATTATCTTATTAAATCTCAAAAAAAAAAAAAAAAAAACTGCCATGCACGCCCAAGATCACACAGCTAGTACACAGCAAGATTGGGAGTCTAAGCCTAACCACAACTCTAAGCTCATTATTTAAACATAAAGCCATATTCCAGTGATGTGCTGGTGTTGGCTCATTCCCACTTGCTATAGTGCACTGAATATAACTCTTCCCAATTCCATGTTCAATTATGTCCTGTTGGTAGCTTGAAATAGGCTGTGGTGGGAGTATTTACACCACAGAAATTAGCATATGCTACAATGAGTCCCCCGAAGCTAATTATTAAATAGTTACCGACCTACTGTTTACTGTCTGCCTAAGACATCCTGGAATCAGTTCAGATTTAAGGACCTGAACACAGGAAATTTATGAAAGCACAAGTAATACTGCTGAACTGTTTTCCCAGATGTCAACCTCATTGCTCAAAGAAATGTGAACTAAAATGAGAGTTTGATACCATATTTGCATACAAATTAGTAAATATTAGAAGAGAACAATGGTAAAATAAATTGAGAGGTCAAAGGCACGTAAATTACTTCAGCCTTTCTAGAAAAGTATTTGGAACTATATATCAAGATTCTTTGAGAAGTTCATGTATTTCAATCTCATAATTCCACTCCTGAAAACCTAGGGGGAAATAATCAGTGATGTATACAGTAAAATGTGCATTAGGATGTTCATTTCAACATTGTTTAGAGTAAAAACTTGAAATCTCCCTAAATAGGATGGATAGTAGGACAACAGTTAAATAATATATGTGACAATCACATGATGAAATGTAATAGAATATTAAAAATTGTTTTCAAGTTTAAAAACATTGTGAAACTATATAAAATAATTCATATATTATTCAAAATATATATACATATTTCTATACATATATAATGTATACATTCAGATTTATAGTCAGGTCTTGTTTATATACCTCAGTAAAGTTTAGCATTTTTCTTCATATAAATCTTGCATATATTTGATAAGTGTGTCTGTATGTATATAATGTATGTATATATAATACAAATATCTATAATGCATTTATATATACTGATATTATGTTTTTAAAATTAAACAAATGGGAATATGCATCATGCTTACTGAATTGAAGACTGAATATTATAAAAATGCCAGTTCTTTAAATGTTAATTTATGTTTCATGAAATATAAACATAAAAAGAAATATCATGTACAGCTCCAGTAGAATTACTCTTCTTTGAACTTGGTTAAATGATTCTACAGTTCATCTGTAAAATTATGTGGGATTGTGAATGATTTTCTCATTTAGGAGTTTTACTTTCCAAACTTTATATGATGAGCACATATCGATTCTACATCTAAAAAATACTTATAATAATAGTATAAATGCTTAATACGTATTTAATAAGTACATAATGAGGTTTTTAGAATATGTATAGTCTTTTTATATACATGGATCTTGTGATGAGGAATAATGCGTATTATAATTATAATTACGTGTCACTGATCCCAAAGGGAGAGATTTTTCTGTTAAAGGATCTGGGGACACAGGAAAGATGCTATTATCTGTATGTCAGGTGAACATTTGTGCACACGCTATAATCAGGGTTATAATCTGTTCACTTGAAATCAAGATGGTGACCCTGCTGCTCTCTGAGAGTCCTTTTATATCTCTCATTACTGGAAGCTGACTGGAAACATCACACATTCATTGAGGCTTCATAGCTCCCATCTTCCAGAAACTATTGTCTTGGGTGTCTCACTTTGTACTCCCTTAGGGAAAGTACTGCTTTCAGCTTTAGGAGGTTAAAAATAAAACGCCTGATAATAAATCATCAGAGCATTTCTAAATTCTGAAAGTGTGACAGTGGCCTTAGGATTCCTGTCTAGATTAGTTTATTTTCCCCTAGAATGAACATTGAAACCAAATGTAAGTTTTGCAATAGAGGTAACCTTGTATACAGGAAATAGCATGGAATTTGAAATCCCAAGACCTGGTTTGAGTCACATTCTCCCCTCTGCCTAATTGAGTGGTGGAGAACAAGCCAGTTAACTCTACATTTTCCGCACATCATTCACTGTTTCATTCAGTCAACCAGTATTTATTGCCCTACTATGTATCAAGCACTGTCTTGGCACTAGAAATCAGTAAAGGAGAGAAGAAAAGCTCATGCCTATATAGATCCTACATTTTAATTGCAGACACAGACAACAAGGATCAAAATGACTAAATAAAGATAGTTAAAAGTGCTTGCAGAGAAATTAGCCAGGGTAGACGATAGATTGTATAGGGATGGAGAGGTGTGGATTGGAGAAGGAGGTTGATGTGATGGTCAGGGAAAGCCTTTCTGAAGTTACGATGTTTAAACAGAAACCGAACCTAAGGAAGTTAGCTCTGGGAAGACAAGGATGGGAGCCTGGAGATGAGAAGCCTAATTGTAAAAGCTCGGGGCTGAGGAGAGACCATCAAGGCCAGTGGAGCTAGAGTGAGTGAGCAAAAGGGGGAGCTGGTAGGAGATGAGGTCCAAGCGGTCACATTGACCTTACCTCCAGAGCCGTCCCAGAGACAAAACAATGTGTGAGCACAGCCACAGGGTACCCAATGACTCACACTACAAAGGTGAGCAGATACCAAGGAAATAGATCCCTGGTGTCCTTGTCCTTGTCCATAGCCACACACTTTGACCAAGCAGTAGAAGTCATGTGTTTGGACAAAAGGGAATTTGGCCACTGAGATTTCCCTTGGGAGGACTTGACTGCACCAGTCTATTTGGGGCTCAGAAGAGGCCATATTGTGTTCTATAAAAGGTGTTCACTTCCTGTGCAGAAGCCATCTGGGTTAGCAGCTGGCCAGGACCCACAGCTGGTCCCTTCATGCAGTAGGCATTTGGCACATGAGTGTGTACATCTGCCATTCACACTTGGGATGTCATGTACAAGAACAACTACCTGATAACACAAGAAATTGCCAGAGAAGCTTTCGTAATGCATGGAATAGTATAAAGAAAGTTTCATTTCTAAATGTATGTAGCGCTGCATGGGCAACACATCATTGTCCCTTTACCATGCCCTTTCCCTCTGGGCTCAACTGCATGTCTTGCATCCGATGTCGTTTCTCATCTGCGTAACACTGGGAGAGGTCTGATCACTAGAAAATGATGTGGGAAACCAGGCTCAGTCATAATCACTCTTTCCCACAGTCGAAAAGGGAGTAGGACTCACTCTGTTTAGCCTTTGACAACATAATGCAGGGTTGTCAGACTTGCCTCTCTTCCCAGACCATCACCTCCCTCCTGCTACTCTGCTATTAGTCTCGACCTCGTTGCTCTTTCTGCTGTCACTGCTCCTTTGCCTCCCTCTTTCTGCAGTCCCAGCTCACACTATACTTTCCTGGGGCCAATTCTCTGCCCAGAAGTGTGGGAAGAGGAGGGAAAGGCTGCTCAGTGTCTCGGTGTAGAAATACCTGCCTTTCCGCAGGCCTCCAGGCACCACAGTCCAAGAACACAGACTCTTTCATAAGCTTTGGGCTCACAAAGTGCATGTGAAACCTACACAAGTTTGAATGGGCTTGAAAGCTTTTCAAATATGCTTTCCCGTTGTTAATCTGCACATTCATCTGCACATCTGGCTCGGAAAATCTCAAGCCACAAGATCAGCTCTTCTTAGGGTGACTGGTTTGCCACTGTAATAAAGCCAAATGCGAACATGGGAGAAGAGATTGTGAGAGGCAACTCCTCTTTCCACTGGCTGCCCTTTGGGCAGGAGTTCTTCATTATGGAGATTTTTTGAGTTTCAGTTGCTTAGATAACACTTAAATTGGTCTCTCAATAAAGTGGGAGATGAAATGTTAGTCACCATCCCTCGACACTTCCAGCACATATTGCCTAGTACAGGTAACTGAACATAAAAGAAAGCCAGCCTCTCCAGTAGTCACTCATCTGGGCAAAGCCTTAGTGCTGAGCCAGAAATTAAAAGTGCCAATTCAATCTTCCAGGTCCCACCGATCTTCCTGGATTGGAAGTAGCTGCCACACTGCAGGCCACTAGGTGTTGGTTGCCAGTTGGAAAAGTCATCAAAAAGCTTTCTTGAAATGGTGATTAGGTAAGTCATTTGGATATTACTTTCAGCTCTGTCTGTTCTTCATACTGAGAGTTGATGCATTGGTTTCCCTAGGGCTGGCTCTTAAATCCACTAGATCTTGCTTTAATCATGAACGTAATTGGCTTTGTTTGTACTTAAGAAAATTACACTCCCTGAATCAATGATTGTTTTTTACAGGTTAAATCTGATAAAAATAATTTGTTAGGGTAGAATGAAAGGTCAGAGATAGACAATATTCCAGCAAGGCCTATGCTTCCTGGAGGACAGGAGCAGAAGGGTCCAGGTTTTGGGCTACCAGTGAGGGCTTCCCCACGTGTTCATTGATTATGTAAGTTCCTTCTCTAGGAATTTTTTTGTGTGTCAACAGCTTGTGGCTACACTCTTCTCTCACTCATTCTGCCACTATGTTAATACTTTCCTGAAATTTCAGTCTCTTGTTTGATGGTGAGACCACTAGGAGCACAAGCTCTGACTTTATAGATGTAGAGGCTTCCAACCTCAGTTCTTTTAGACATTTCCCCTTGTCCAAGTCATTCCAACAAACATTTACCAAAAGTCAGCTGATATTAGCAGTGAGACTATAAAGGTAAGTTCTGGTCCCTGCTGTAAGTGGGTCTTAGGATCTAGAATAAGAGAGACACTTAGCAGATAATTTTAATAATTTCAGTATAACATGTTAAATACTGAACTAGAAGTCTGCCCCCTGTGCTATGAGAATACAGAGAAGGGTGCCCACAGCACAGCCTGGAGGCTCAGCCTATGACAGATTATAACTGAATTGCGTCTCAAAAGATAAGCAACATTAAGATAATTGGGAATGGTGTTCCAAATAAAGGGACAAGTAGAAGCCAAGGCAGAAAGTCATAAAAATAGCACAGAGTCTGCAAGGAATCATAATCAGTTGATAATATTTAAGCATTAAGTATGAGTCAAGAAATAACAAATAATGAAATTTTAGGTAGGTGCCAAGCACCACAGGCCTTGTAGGCCAGGCAGAGGAACCTGAATTCTATAGATGACATGTAGCCTTTGGATGTATTTAAATGGGGAATGATGTCAGATTCAATTTTAGATGGATAATTTTTTGAAAGATTTTGAAGTATAGATCCAAGGGGATAATACTGAAGACTGGGAGATGAATTATGAGGCTACTGGGTCCAGTATGGAGCTGATGAGTGGGGATAAAGAGAAGATAAAGCTGAGAGATTCTGGATACGGTAAGGGTTGACTGGGTATTGGGGAGGTAAGGACGAATAAGTTGGGGTTAACTTACGTCTCTCCATGGTGATGGGCTGGATAATGGAACTATCAATTGGATGAAGCATTAGAGCTGAATGAGGATGTTTACAGGTATAATTACCATGTAAGTGGCAGTGGAACACAGCGATTCCAAGGTGCCAGAATCATAGATGCTGTATCTACTAGTGATTTGCAGGACTGATATTAGAGTTTCAAGGGTAGGATTTTTTAAGGTGCAGAAGCAGCTTAACCTGGAGCTGGGATAAACCTTCTGGAAAGAAAAAAAAAGTGAAAATATCCAAAGAAAATTCTCAGATTTGGAAATGTCATTAGTGATGTTCTCCCCTTGACCCCCAACCCTTGACATTTTGTAGTCACTGTATCATTAGAAATGTGTTTCCTTTAAGTCCACATTTCCACTGACAATACCACAAAAATGGATTCTTAAAGCATACCTCTCCTGTTTCCAATTTTTTCTGTGCAGTATCATGGAAAACTGGCCAGAATTAAATTTCCTTTCCACTCTGATTCTATCAGTGACCGTGTATATATCTCTATAAAAGCATACCTCGTTTTATTGCACTTCACTTTATGTGCCTCGCAGATACTGAGATTTTTACAAACTGAAGGTTTGTGGCAACCCTGCATCGAGCAAGCATGCCTGTATATATCTTTGTACATATGTACACCTATATGTATATACATGCAAGCATTTGTATGTACACATATTTCACTTAAGAATTAGAACTTACAAATTTTTGTGACTATAATAAAAAGCATTTGCATTTGCTTGTTCACGGAGATGAAAGCTCATTGGCTGTAGCCTTTTACCTCTTTCGTTCTCTTCCTTCCTAACTTCAGTTTTCCTTTGAAGATTTAAGTAATTTTATTTGAACACAAAAAGCATGTTTGACAAATAAATATTGAAGCTTACTGCCAGGGGTATGATTAGACAGGTGGCTGAACTACAATAGTTACATTTAAGTCAAAACTGCCCTTTGGACGAGGATTATCAACTGAAAATACAGTATAAGCTGTATATACAATCCTAAATTTTCTAGTAGTCATGTTTAAAAAAATAAAAAGAAAGCAGTAAAACGATTTTAACAATATATTTCATTTAGCCCAATGTATCCAAAATATTATCATCTTCACCTTTAATCAATATAAAGGTTATATAAATGACACTTTGTTTTCATAGGAAGTGTTCAGAATCTGGTGTGTGTTTTACACTTACAGCACATCTCAATTCAGATAACAAATTTTCACCTGAAACCCATGATCTGTATGGGTTATGCTGTACACCAGAAATTAGTACAAAATTGTAAACTGACTATTTTTTAATTAAAAAAATCAATTGATGGACTTCAAAGGTAATAAATACATACATGCATACATACATACATACATAAAATTTAAAAATTACACTCATGTATCCAAATTGTTGCAATCACCCTTAAAATGTCCTTAGTTGCTCTTTCTGCACTTAGAATGTTCATGGCCACGTGTGGCTTTCGTGTTGGACAGAACAGCTGTAGAACTTTACCTTTCCTTTCATTCAAATCTCCGAATGCTGTAACTGAACTTGAAGCCACTGAACATTTCTGAAAGATATTTATGAAAGTTTTAAAATCACTCAAGCCTTTAAGATCTCACCTGTAAGTTGTAGTTAATGGAGCTTTTAACCTATCTCAGTCAGGCTTCTGAGGGACTTACAGGAAAGATTAAAGATCTTAAGATGGCGAAATAACAGAAAACAGAAGCATTTGATCAAGAAGATATCTGGTAGGTGTCCTGTAAAATAAATCTGTGTCAGTTTTAAAACATGAACTGTTTCATTAAGTCTTTTTATAGTATGAAGGAGGTCTTGAAGGTAAGTAAAACTTTATGGTAGGTTTTGTTGTTGTTCGGTTGGTTGGCTGGTTGTTTGGTTGTTTTATTTTGTGTCCAAATATATGATCTTAGAAAATTCACAAATTATCATCTATACTAAGAAAAATGCTCCAGTATGAACCTTGTGACCCTCAGAAGTTAAGAATTCTTATTAGTATGGTGAATCTAGCCTAAAGTTAAAGCTAGCTGATCACCTCTGTACCAACACGCACGCACGCACGCACGCATGCACGCACACACAATTATACTTCCAGACACGTGAGGCTTCAGAGCAAAAAACTTCCCTAACAAAGGCCAGCAGATGTGTTTAGACCCTATTGTTTCATCAGAGCTTAGCAGTCAGAGGGATTGTTTTGTTCCATCAAATATGTTTAATTTTTGGCAAAGGTGGAGGGGTGAGAGACCGAGAAGCAAGGAGTCATTGCTTCCTTCTCCTTCTCTCTCAGTGAACTCCAGTGGGATGAGCCTGGCAAGAGTGGAGCCTGAACACCCTTGCACTGTGAGCCAATGTGTGGGGTCTGGAATGGAAGGGAAGAAAGAGGAGGTGATGGGCGGGTGATTCCAGGATCCCACAGGCACCTCTTGCCCTACCCCTCTTCCTCCTCCATCGTTGGTGCTCAAGGTTCACCTCTGATCAGTGATTATTGAACAGATCTCTTGTCTTAGGCATCTTATGACACATCCTAAGAAACCCTGGGCTTTCATTTCTTTAATTTTTTGAAATGTTTCAGACTAGCTCTCAGAGTCTGAGGTCCACTGTCCTATCTCCCCCTCCACTAATGTATCATTTTCTAACTTTTTTTTTTTTGAAATTGAGCTCACGTTGTGTTTGACATTAACATTTAGAGAAAGCCAAACATTTCAGCTTCTTGACTGTGGTTTTCCTGGGTTTGAACACCAGTTCAGTTAAACATTATAATTTCTGGACTACCTGCTCTGTTTTCAGGCCTTGCTCGGAGCTTGGTGTCAAACATACTATATAAATCTCGAGTGAAGGGCAGAGGGGAACAAACTAGAAAATGCTAGACTATCTTCCATGCAAAAAGAGGGGTAATATAAATACTTATATGGCCAGATATTTCTTTTTAGACAAATTAGTAAGAGAGTATACATAATTTGGTTTTTGCTCTCAAAAGTTGCACTGGTGGTCTGGCTATTTGCATTCTGATCCTGTTACACACTGAGTGGATATTTTATGAGAATAAAGCCAAGAATGAACAGAAATCACACAGAGAAAATCTTGCTGGCTCTTTGCTTTGGACCTCTGACTGCTTCATCTGGGTCAAGGCTTCATTTAAAGACATTTAAGTAAATGAATCCACTAATTTATTTTTATCCCATTAGGAACATGGATGTGAAGTTCCATATCTCTTACTCATGGAGAATATTTTTCCATTAAATATCTAGCAACAACCCAAGTAAGGGACCCCACTGAAAATGCAGCATAGGCACAATTTGACATTTAAATCAGAGACTGATTTGAGTGGGAAGGTGGGGAGGTGGGGAGTGGCTGGCTTGAGCTGAAGGAAGAATAGGAGAGAAGGAGGAAGGCCCTTCTGTCTAGAGAAACCAGCCCCAGAGAAGAAACAGCCTCTGGGAGGGACATGCATCCATTTAACCCTCCTTCTCTCCAGTCATCTCTGCCACCGATGTCTAAATTCTCCTCTCCGTAGTCCTCACACCTCCTTCTGGTGTGAGACCCCTGTGAGAAGGTTATTTTACCTTGAGTGACTGACATAACAGCCCTCAGTGCTTTGAAGGGCCAGACACCTCTGTGGCAATTTAAGTGGCTATCTCTGGCCACCCAATCCACAGCCCTTTCCAGATAAGAAAAGATTACTGGTTGCTAACCAGGCCATCAGAGTAGGAGTAGAGTAAAAGAAAGAAAGCATTGAAGAGTTTGGGGGTAGGATTGACTTGTAAGATGTAACAATATGAAAAGGGAGAGAATCTTTTGTGATGGAGAATTGATATTGACTGGATTTCATCAGGATGTGATTTGCTGGTGACAGAAGCAGACAGCTGGTGTGGAATAAATGATTTACTAGAGAACTATGACCGTGTGAATCACCCCTGAAAAGCAGCATTGACTGCAAAATAGGGAGGCTAGGTGTGAATGTGGCTCCTTTCCCAGCGGTGTGATTCTGGGAAAATCGGCCCTCTCTGAGCATCAGTATCTTAATCCATAAAATAAGAACACTAGCTCAGATCATCTTTTACACTCCTTCAACTCTAAAATTTTTCTCTCCTCTTACTTAAAACCTTGAGAGGAAGAGGTAGGAGACTGTTCACTAAAATCTAAAATAGAAGTCTTGAATTTTCACCAATGGTCATTTATATGGTAGGGAGGGGCAAAGGGAAGTGTGTCTGTAGTGAATTAGTTTTGTCGATGCAGTGAACACTGGGGGAAATAACCTTACCTACCATGGTCATTAAAAAGAATAACAATATTGCCCTATATTTCGATTCATGTTACTCTTTGCAAAACAATTGCAAATCCACTGCCTTGTTTGACATTTACAAAAATTAAGAGATAGGCAGGAAATTGCAAATCTACTACCTTGTTTGATATTTACAGCAACTAAGAGACATGGGCAGGAAAATTATGCTTTTTACCAGTGACATTAAATTCAGAAAGTTTAAATGATTTTTTCAGAGTCACAGAGCTAGTTAGTGATGAGGCTGGAGCTAGATTTCGGGTCTCCAGAACCCTGGGGTTGGACCCTTTCCGATGCTTTTTGCATGATCTTCCCAGAAGTATCCAGAAACATGAGGAAGCTGCCTGAGTTGTCCCATCCCCAAATGATGTCAGAAGGAGATGCAGCTTCTCAGATTGGACTACACTTTTCTTTGGTTAACTTACAAATGTCTTTTGGTCAGGAGCCTCCAAAACAAGAGTGCAAACACCCTGGGATTGCACAGTTGATGCATTAGGGTGCAGAGGGGAAATAATAAGAAAAATTTTATTTATATTGATTTTGCATCACTTTTAAATTCTTTTTATATTTTTTTAATTCTCATTTATTATTGAAGTATAGTTGATTTACAATGTTAATTTCATGTGTACAGCAAAACAATTCAGTTATACATATACATACATATTTTTTAAGGTTCTTTTCCATTACAGCTCATTACAAGAAATTGAATATAGTACCCTGTGCTATACAGTAGGTCCTTGTTGTTTATCTATTTTATATATAGTGATGTGTATCTGTTAATCCTAAACTCCTCATCTATCTCTTCCCTCCCTTTCCCCCTGGTAACCACAGTTTGCTTTCTATGTCTGTGAGTCTATTTCTGGTTTGTAAATAAAATTTGTATTATTTTTTAGATTCCTTATATGTTTTATAAGACATGTAATATATTAGCACAAAGTATCAACATAAGAAGTACAGGAATCTAATTTATAAATGGGGCCATATGTTTTACTGATTAAATCCTTGATAAAAAATATTTGGAGACTATGCTTTAGAAACAGAGGAAAAAGCCAAGAGAATACAAGAAGGCATATGGCTATTCATTGGGGTCCCTAATTTTTTTTTTTAATCCCTTTTGAGGACTGGGGGAAGTGGGAAGGGCTGTGGAAAGGAGCAGGTTCCACCAGGATCTTGATGGAAATCCAGAAAAGTAGACTAACAAATGGAACTGCTCTTGCCGAACTGGGGCAGCTGGTCACATGCTTCCCACCAGCACAGAGTCTCCTTTGTTTCTCGTTCTCACACTGCGGCTCTTTGTCAATCATAATCAACAGTTCCATTCAGCTGTTCTTGCCACAACTTTTCTCCTGTCTTTCAAGTCTATTAGGCAATAAATGTAAGGCAGAACTTCACAAGCCTTGAAAAGATAAGGTTAAAAGGAAGAACAGTATGTCCTGATCAGTAAACCTACAGGTCCTTTCTAATGGAAAAAAAAAAAAAAAATCCTAGGCTACCCAGAGAAAATAACTGGGGAATTTTGATATTATTCATAGTTTATAGAGTAATCACCAACTGATTGTTAATGTTTTTCCCAAATCTTTATACTGTACTGGGAAATTTTATAAAATAGGGAAGGATTATGGTGAGAAGGTAGAAGATTATTGCCTCTCACCCTTGGCCTTCAGGAATGTAGTACATCTGGGATTATTGGATTTATTAACATAGAAATTATAAAGGAATGGCATGGAATATTAAATAAATGAACACTCATTATAATGGCAAGTAGGATGTTGTCTTTTCAGGTCAATATTTGGGACTATTTCAAGGAAAGAGAGAGCTGTAGAAAGGTGAAATGTTTCCTTTACATGTAAAAATAATAGAGAGCAAAAGGAGTCCACCTAAGATTATGGTCACAGTATGCACATGCTGTTGAACTGCTTTCTTTACTTGTAGTCACTGGGAGACGTTAAAGGCACCAGATCACTGTCACGGTATCTTGTATCAGCAGAGACCATAGACCTCATCTCACTGAAGCCTGGTGGGTATAACCCAGGCTTGCCAGAAGGAATCTGGAGGCTTCTGAGGACGAGCTTTCTAAATTTAAAGGGGGTGCTGCTGCCTCTGAGAGGGCGAGAGGAAAGCACAGTCTTTGGGTTCTTGTCCTGCTTCTGTCACTAAATTTCCTGGGCAGACTTCTTAATTTCATTTTATAGAGAAAATTTATTATGAAGAAAATTAAGAGAAAATTCATTTCTCATCTGTAGCATTTATTGATTTGGTAAACATTATTGTATTTACTATGTGCCAGTACTACCTTAAGTGCTGGAAATACTCATTTTTTAATTTTAATTTTTTAATTTTTTTGTTGTTGGGGTCATTTGGTCTATTTATTTATTTATTTTTATTGTTTTTTTTAATGGAGATACTGGGGATTGAACCCAGGACCTTGTGCATGTTAAGCACTCACTGTACCACTGAGCTATATCTTCCCCATGGAAATACTCATATTAATGAAATACTACTCCTCAAAATGTACACAGCCCAATTAAAGAGATAAGACCCATGTAGTTAAATTATCATTATAAAGCAACGTGTGAACCAAGACACAAATAAGTAGTGATTTCAGTAAGTACTATTCAACGCTTTGGAGGAGAGGAGCAAGTTCTCTTGTCCTGCAAGTAAACAAAGTCATCATGGCTTCTCTCTGGTATCCTCTTCCACTTCCCTTTGGTCTGACCACGGTCTGTGGCCCCACAGCCTGGATCCCACTGGCACAGAAATGAGAGGAGTGGAGTAAAGGAAACAGCTAAAAGTCCAGAGCTGTGGTATCTGTGTCTCTTTTTCCTTCTTAGAGCACTCTGGAGGGCATTTGTTAGTACACCCTGTAGAATCACAGAGTGGGGGTACTGAGATGCAGATAACAATGGTACACACAAAAATTGGTGAGATACGTTGGCAAATTGAACCACATTCTGCCTGTCATGAATGATTACTATTTTTGTCTGTGTTATTTAAAGAAAAATAAGGTGAGCTAGCAGACAACTATGCCTAGCTGAGGGAAAACTACCACCACTTTCTTCTTTAATGACTTAGTTATCTTATTATTCTCTTCCCTGTTCTTCCAGGAGAGATTCCAGAAAGCTAATTTGTGGTGACTATACATTCTAACTAAATATCACAATACTTGGCCTAATTAAAACTGATTCTGTCCACAGTCACTCTTTCAAAAGTGTTGAGGCTTATACTGAAAATAACCAAAAAGACCAAAACTTTCTGAACTTTACATTATCAGAAAACCCGAGACACAGGAGTCTGATTCCTACTGGTCCTTGGGTTTTTTAACGAATGTAGCCTAAATTAAGTAGAATTCTGAGAGTTTGAAAAGCATTGTGAACTAGTTAGTTGATTATCATGTTATGTGGTTTGTCTCTGATTGTATATATTTATAAAATTTTCATTACTACGCCTCCAACTTTTTCTCTTTGCTGGATTAGACTCCGTAGATTCAATTTCTATTTTTTTTAATGTTTATCTTCAAATGTTCAGCACACAAACGTAACTGTAAAATGTTATCAAAGCCTAAATTTATTATACATCATTACCCTTCTCCCAAAGCAAGCAAATTCTCTCTTTAAATAATTTCCATTTTCTTTCCTTTTATTATTATCTTTTTGAAGTATAGTCAGTTTACAGTGTGTCAATTTCTGGTGTACAGCATAAAGTTTCAGTCATACATATGCATACATATGTTCATTTTCATATACTTTTTCATTATAAGTTACTACAAGATATTGACTATGGTTCCCTGTGGTATACAGTAGAAACTTGCTGTTTATCTATTTTATGTATAGTAGTTAGTATCTGCAAATCTTGAAATCTCAATTTATCCCTTCCCACCCCCCTCTCTCCTCTGGTAATTATAAGTCTGTTTTTATTATTGTTATTGTTATTGTTATTATTATTAGTTACAAAAATATTTTTAAGCAGTTAAATGTACTAACTCTTCCATACAATTCTGTAACACATTGCTCCAAAATTTAATGGCATAAAAAAAGAAAATCATTATTATGCTCATGGACGCTGTGGGTCATGAATTTGAGCAGGGCAAATTAGAGGTGGCTTGTCATTGTTTCACACTGTATAAGGCCTTCGTTGGAATCTGGCTATTGGCTGGGGTCCTCAGTCTCTCTCCATGTGTTCCTTTCCAGGTGGTCTCTTTGTTTAGGCTAGTTCGGGCTTTCTCAGAGCATGATGGCTTCCCAGGGAAAGTGTCCCAAGAAAGAGATGGCCAAGCAGAAACCACATCACCCAGCCTTGAAAGTCACACAGTGCCATTTTCCCTGGATCTTACTCACTAAAGGCAGCTGCAGTTTCTTTGGATTCAGGGCAGGGAAACAGACTCAATCTTCTGATGGTGGTGTGGCAAGGTTCTACAATAGCAAGGACTGGAAATGTTGCTGTGATGGTGCTTGGAAAATACAGTCTTGTCACATTAACATATTTTACCAATATCCACAGTCACCTCCATTCTTTATATCTTCATGTCTTTCCTCTGAGTTTGATTTTCTTTGTGAAGCACACCAACTAGTGGTTTATCAGCAATGGTTTTGAACGTTTTAGATTTTTGTCTTACTCTTGAATAATAGATTACCTGATTATAGAATTTATTTTGGCAGCTATTTTTATCAGCACTTTGAAAATATTATCCTATTGCTTTTCTTTCTTTTCCATATTTTTATTGTGGTAAAACACACTTAACATAAAATGTACTACTTTAGTAATTTTTTGGTGTAGAATTCAGTGGTATTAAATACATTAATATTGTGAAACATTATCACCATTCATCTCCAGAACTCTTCTCATGTTACAAAACTGAAACTCTGTACCCATTAAATAACAACTTCCCATTTCTCCTTCATCCTAGCCACTGACAACCACCATTTTAGTTTCTGTCTCTATGATTTTGACCTTCTAAGTACCTCATGTAAGTGGAATCATATAGTCTTTTAGGAACTGGTTTGTTTTCGCTCAGTATAATGTTCTCAAAATTCATCCGTTTTGCATCATGTATCAAAATTTTGTTCC
Organism: Camelus bactrianus; assembly: GCF_048773025.1. NCBI lineage: Eukaryota > Metazoa > Chordata > Mammalia > Artiodactyla > Camelidae > Camelus > Camelus bactrianus. Next base: position 47,049,448 of record NC_133541.1, read on the forward strand.
TTTTCAAAGATGACTAATATTCCACTGTGTGTTTACACCACATTTTGTTTATCTGAAGTTGTGGACACTTGGGTTGCTTCCATGTTTTAGATATTGCCAATAATGCTGTTATGAACATGGGTGTACAGCTATCTCTTTGAACCCCTGCTTTCAGGGGTTCTTTTGAGTATATACTCAGAAGTAGAATTGCTAGGTCATATGTTAATTCTATTTTTATTTTTTTCAGAAGTTGTCATACTGTTTTCTATAGAGGCTGTACCATTTTATGCGCCCATCAAGAGTGGGAAGGCTTTCCCTGGAAGTGGCAAGCCTTCAGTAGGCTCCAGAATTCCAAAATAGTTGAATAGACAGATTCTGCCAGTGTATTCATTGTCCAGGTGGAGAGACAGACTTATGGTGCTTCATAATCGGCAGTCTTCCCAGAAGTATCCTATCTCGTTGCTTTTTAACATCTATTGCTGTTGACAGAAGTCTGCTTTCCTTCTGTCACCGAGCTTCTGACCTACTAGCTTATACTTTTTTCTTTTTATACGTGAAACATAAACTATCAATTCAATTTCTAGGTCTAGATTGACTGATTGATTGATTGATTGATTGATTGTGCTCAGTGCTATGTGTGCACTTTAAATTTGAAAAATCAAGTATTTTATTAATTCTGGACAATATTTTTTGCCATTCTTTCTTTCACTGTCATGTCTCTATCATTCCTTCTGTTCTCTTTCCCTGGGGCTTCTGTTAGATATATTATATTTTCCATGTTTCTCGGGTACTTTTTTACATTTTTAAACTTACTTTTCTCTCTGTACTATGTCATGGATCAATTCCTTAGAACTGTCTTTTAATTTACTAATTCTCTGTTTGACTGTTTTTGTTTAGTATTTTAGGAAGGAGGTGTTCTTCCTTTTTTTTTTTTTATCACTTTGAGCATCCTTAATACACTAATTTTAAACTAATGTTCAGATTGCTGTATTGTTCTTGCCTTTAGGTAGACTCATCTCTGCTCATTAGTATCGTTGCTGATTATGTTGATGTTTGTATCCCACTTATATGTGGAATTTTTATTTGAAGGTTCATCTCGGGTAACAAAATTGTTTTTCTTCTTCACTTTTGGAAGTCAACTAGTGTTTGTTTTACCAGTTTGGTGCTCGTTTCCACACTTTTCCTCAGGACTAAGGATTCAGATTCATGCTGTATATTGGATATTCAGGGCATCCATGAAGGAAAATATTGGAAACATTACACATCCAATCCAAGCTAGTAAACAGCTTAGCTCAGCTCCTGACATTGAGGCTATGTGTTTGTTTCCTGTACTCCAATTACGTAGCTTAATAGAAGCTATAGCCCAAGATAGTGGTAGCAAATAGTGTTATTTTAGCCTCTTTTACAGATGAAGTTAACCCATCCCAGCCTCTGGGTTCAATAAGTGAGTCAGGCTCCAGTCTTAAATCAGGCAGTTTTAGTTCTTACTATCCCACAATCATCACCATCCCTAGTATCCTCTGACAGTTTCCAGACCTAGAGCCCTGAATGTCCCCAGCCCAGTGTCTCTCACCCTCATTCTACCTTTTCACTTTATAGTTTATTTTCCTCTTCAGGTCCATGAAAATATCTGATTTTTTAAGTCATACCTGTTTTCTTAAAATCTCTTTTAAAAATCTGTTATTGCTATGTTTGGACTATTTGGAGTATCTCAGATTGTGAATTTACAATGCTATCCTGAGTAGAACTATGAATTTATCATTCATTCTCTGTCCTAATTCATCCAAGTAACACCAAAGATAATGCAAATAAATATTAAAGCAGAGAGAAAAAGGTGAAGGTCATGCAAGCAGTGTAAAAGCCCAGCAACTCAGCTATTTTTATTCCATCTCTACTCTCTCATAAGAGCTGAAGTAGAAAAGAACTGCAGAACATTCTTTATATTAATTATAGAATTATGTAATTTGTGTGTCATACTAAATGCCCAGGAGAGCCTAGTGACATAATGAGAGTCCATGTCTAACTGGTTCTTCCTCAGGGAAATGTTCACTTTGGTACTAAGTACTTTCTTATATTGCAAATGCTTTTAATCCTTACACTGTTTTTAGGGATTTTCTATTTCTAAGCCCTGCCTGTTACAAATTATATAAACAGAGTAGGGAAAATGGCAAAGACTGAGGAAATTCTTTAGGTCCTGACAGACTTAGTTTTCTCAATATAAAAGATACTGAATATTCAAATTTCTCTTTCTTCTAGACTCAGCGGGGAAGTGCTATATATATTTTTCTTAATATGAAAATGATGTTCTGGGTTTTTTTTTTTCCTATTTTTAAAGGAATTTATGAATGAGATTTAAAGAAAATCAAACCATAAAAAATCTCAGATTGGAAAGTAGGTCTTGTTCCCATCCCAGACACCTAGGCCTCTCTTTGGAGGCAACTCTTTTTTCCCACATAAATAAGAATATGACGTCCATATTTCTATACCTTGCTTTTCCACTTAACAATATATTTTGAGGTTTTTTTTCAGTATCAACATATATAGACTGACATTTTTAATAGATGCAGAGCATTCTGTTTTAAGGATATACTGGAATTTACTTAATCTACCCCTTATTTGTAGGAACTTAGGTTGTTTCTAAACTTTTGCTGCTACAAACCTATGAATATCCTTGTAGATACAATTTTGCCCACAAATGCAAATGTATTAAGAAATGCTGAGCCAACTGCCTTCTATTGTGGTTATATAGAAGTGAATCTTTAAGAAAAAATGCACTATTCTCCTAAACTGAAAACACTTAAAATTAAGCAGTGTTGCATAAATCTACAAAAAATTCTGTAACCACTTTCTTCAAATTTGTAGCCAGCCACATTTTTGCATGTGGGCAATTTATAATTGACAGTTAGATATTTTTGTGTACAACTTATTTTATTAAAAAAGTAAAATATTGACCAAACATACACATTTTGATTGCACATTTTTAGGAAATGATCAGAAATTAATCCTAATCAGCTAGGGTTAACCCTCAAAATATATTCAACCCATAATTTTGTGCTTGGCCAGTCCCTGGCCTCATCCATTTTTATGTTTATATGTTCTAGAACTTCTAATATTATTCTGCAGATTAGGAGAGCTAAGTGACAAAAATGGTTCCTCCTTTTGAGAAGACTCAGAATGGCTGTATTGCCCACAGCTCTCTTTGTGGAGTAGGGGGTGGTCCCTTCCCCACACAATCCCTGTCACCCTGGCCTCAGCTATTTTCATGGATACATAGGATACACAACCTCAAGCTTGGTTGAAGTGAGCCAATGGCCTGTGAAGCCTTCTGAATCAGTATCTCCACCAACAGCAGTGTCCTCATGAGGTCCTCAGCCAGGAAGGGAGTCATCAGGAGTGGCAGGATCTCTTGAAACATGGTGGGTGGATAAATCTCCAGGCACTGGAGGAGAGAGCAACAGACACCTTCTGCTAAGGGAGAGTCCAGGTCATGGGGCTGCTGGGACTGTGACATCTTCTGAATAACTCTTCAGTCCCTGTGGCCTGGCTGGGCAGCCCTTAAGGCTGTGTCCGCCTCTCCCTTGATGCTGTCAGTAAGTAAAGTAACTTAAGCATAACTTATATTCCTTGCAGCCTGAAAGGGACTGACTCAACACACTTAGCAAATAGTAAAATAAGAATGCATTTTGTCATTCGCCAAATGACAACTGAGTGCAGGCGATGTGCAAATTTTAGGGACGCATCAGTGATCAAGAGAGACAAGGTCTCTGTTCTCATGGAACTTACAGTCTTGTGATAAAGGACAGGAAAAAATGAGGAAGAAAGATAGCAGATAGTGCTAAGGGCTATGCAAAAAAGTAGAAGGTGATTTTGGGACGGCGGCTGGGTGAATATTTGGGAATGGGGAATCAGGTAAGTCTCTGTGCAGAGGTAATACCTAAGGTGAGACTCAAATGACAAGAGCAATCCATTTAGAGCTAAGAGAAGAGAGACCAGCTAATGAAAAGCCCTAAGGTAGTAATGACAGTGTGGTCAGGGAGAAGCTTCTGTGATAGGAGCCTGGAGAGACAGGCTGGGACTAGATTATGCAGGGCTTTGCATGCCTCAGTAAGGATATTTTAACTTGATGAGAAGCTATGAAAAATAAAAGCAGGGTCTGATATGGTATGATTTATGTCTTTAAAAGCTGACTGTGTAGTATATTGGTTGGGTGGGTGGGGGTGGTATTATTGAAAGTAAGCAGATCAGTTATGAAGCTAACACAGTGGTCCAGGGCAAAATGATGGCATCCTATGGTAGAGTGGTTGCAGTTGGGTGGAGAAATGTTTAGGATTTGGGATATGCTTCATAGGGAGAATACTTAAGACCTGTTGATGGAGTGGCTGAGAGTGGTCGATCCTGAATGACAAGGACAAGGGAAAATACACTTTAAACTAATTTTTCCTGGGAACTTTAAAGAGCGTCACTTTTCTTCTCATTGAATCACTGACTCCTACTGAGAAACAGGGAACGTTGAACCCGCTATTAAGCAGTGTTCTCCTAGTCTTGGCTTTCTAAACCACCAAGGAAAGGTAGGATTATGTGGAGTGTGTTTTAGTTTAGAAAGACTATCCTTTGCTGGTATCTGGAAATTTCTATTCTGTATACCTTATATCCCAGTGACTCTAATATGGTAGAAGTGAGAGTGATGACAGGCAGTTGGTTCCTGAAGATCCAGGAGAAACCTGGGGGCATTTCTGTCTCTCAGACAACACGAGTTCCGGGAACAGCCTCTACTTCCCCACATGGTGATATACTCACTTAATTGTGTGTGGCTTCTTGTTCCATGTTCTGTGAAACATGAAAACTAGGGCCAAGTGCATTTCATCCACCACATTTATATGTTTTTGGTGGTGTTGAATGGGTGGGTGAAAGAAAGAATGAATCCTAAGGATCCGACCTTGGTTGGCTCTTTCCTTGAAACACACGGGTTCTCTAATTTCAACCTGTCTTGACTAGTCTCAGATTGGCTTTTTGTCCCCAATAGTTTCTCAGACAGTTGGTTTAACATCTGGGTTTCTGCATATTTCATCCCTAATCTGAGCCTCCTCTTCAATTACTCTACTTAGTTCTGCCTACATTGGGAATCCACATAGGATGTTTGTGAAAATCCTATACTAAGATAGGAGAAGGTTTGCTCTCAGACACTTTTCAGAGTGGACACTCTAGATTCTAGCATCATTAATATATTGGGATGGGGGACTATAGCACTCCACTTGTGATGTTGTCCAAGGCTCTACAAAGTCTCCTTTCAGTTTCAGATTTGATCTGAAGCTATTACATTCTAGTTGGGGACCTAGACATCATATTTTAAAATGCTTCCTGCAGAGCAATTCAGAGAAGAGTACAATGTATCATTTAAGTACCAAATATTGACTGTCTCTATAATGAAAAAGTACAGGGAGTTCCATTTATGTTTATCCTTTTATTGCAAATTGCCACAACCTGGTCAAAAAATTCTCTCTGTGGCCGTGGGATATCTGCCCAATAAATGAGTCTGTTGAAAGGGACACACCAAATCCAGCATCGTGGGCCAAACCTGACCACAGCTGAGTGGTGTGAAGAGGGCTGACAGCCGCGTGGTCACCACCCAGGCCGGAGAAGAAAGCAGTGTGAGGTGTGAACGGAAAAATCCAACTTCCCTCTCTTCCAAAGATGATGAGTAAAACCAAAATGGAGCTTTCCCTGGCAAGTTTCAACAGACAACTTTTCATTTTTCAGAATGAAAATATTTACCAAGCTTTTTTGCATCTGCCTGTCTTTTTATATATTTCTTGCTTAGGATGTCTTCTTAAAAGCTCACATTTGCTTAGTAATAATTATGTGTTTCTATTGTTTTATGAGAGAGATCTGGGTAATTATTATGTTAGCATCCTAGGGCTGCCATAACAGTGTACCACACTGAGTGGCTTAAACAACAGAGATTTGTTTTGGAGTCTTGAAGTCCAAGATCAAGGTATTGACGGGGTTGGGTCCTTCTGAGGGCTGTGAGGGAGAATCTGTTCCATGCTCTTGCTCAGCTTCTGTGATTTGCTGGAAATCTTCGGCCTTGCTTGGCTTAGGGAAGCACCACCCTGAACTTTGCCTTCATCTTCACATGGCATTTTCCCTATGGCTTGTCTCTGTGTTCAAATGTCCCCTATTTACAAGATACTAGTTATACTGGATCAGGGCCCACTAGTAATCTCATCTTAAATAATTACATTTGCAATGATCGTCTTTCCAAATAAGGTCACATTCAAAGGTTCTGGGTGTTGGGATTTCAACATAAGAATATGGGGGAGATACAGTTCAACCCGTAACAGTCACTAAATTCTGGTCTGCACCATTCTGAAGGGCAGAGTCTGTGTCTTATGACCCCTGGGGTCAGGCACAGGGACTTAAACTTAGTAAGCCTTCAGTAAGTCATGATGGAATGCCTTAGAATTGTGGTGCAAATTCACCTCAACAAAGCTCTATGACCTCTATGAAGAGCAGTAATATGAAGAGTATTTGTGACAACAAAATTTCTTCTTTTTTTTTTTGCTTTTTGTAGCGGAAGGTGGAGGGAATTAGGTTTATTTATTTGTTTGTTTGTTTATTTTAATAGAGGTCCCGGAGGATTGAACCCAGGACCTTGTGCATGCTAAGCATGCACTCTGCCACTTGAGCTATACCCTCCCTACTAAGGAGGAGAAGTTAAAAAAAAATTCCCATGCATGAGAGATTCTTCTTTGCAGTTTGACTCTTAGAAGGTTTCACTATCGCTCTATACTTCTCTGCAGGCTCATTTTACCTACAGTCCACTTCCAGCACCTTTTTGACAAGCCACGCACAGCTAGTAGAAATTCAAAATCACCTGTCAGTCTAGTGATTATCATAACCTTCGCTGCATTAAGTAGCTGGATTAAGGAAAAGTCCTGGTTTTCCACCACTGGACTACAATCCTCTTTAAGTTGTGTTTTTTTCCTTAAACACCTTTGCTTCAGAAATCTGCTCTGATACTTAACATAGCTTTCCAGTAACAAACACTTCCACATATTGCCTGGCTTTGTGAATTCAATTAGGGAATCCTGAGTGCATCAGTGCCTTTATTAAAAAACAAGAACACCTGACAAGCCTGCTGTTCTCCAAGATTCTGTTTGTCTTTTTGTTTTTTAGACCTCAGAAAGCCAAGTGCTAGACAGACTCCCCTGAACACCATGATTAATTGTTTACTAAGCACAGAGTTACTGCATGTCATCTGGTTAATTTTTCATTATTTGTTTTTCTTTCTTTCTTTCTTTCTTTTTTTGTAAATGTTCTTACTCCTTTTAAAGAATTTCTTCCAAGTTCTTTTTCTTCATTTTAAAAACCAAAGTTCAGTGACTCGTCCCTGTGTAAGGTGCAGGTTGCAGATACCCTCTCTTTATTATAAAATGCAATATACTTTATTTTAGGGGCAAAGGCACTCATAAGAGCTTTGTAAGGTTTTTAAATTTTCCTTAAAAATATGACACTTTGTGATGTGTAGGTACCCACAAACATAGATTTCAACAGGAAAGAATTTTTTTTAATGGAAGTATATTCAGTTACAATGTGTCGAATTCTGGTGTACAGCATAATGTCCCTGTCATACATATATATACACATATATTCATTTTCATATTCTTTTTCATTAAAGGCTATTACAAGTTACTGAATATGGTTCCCTGTGCTATACAGAAGAAATTTTTTTTATCTATTTTTATATATAGTGGTTAACATACGCAAATCTCAAACTCCCAAATTTATCCCTTCCCACCCCCTTTTGCTGGTAACCATAAGATTTCAACAGGAAAGAATTTTAAAATTAACCTATGAAATAGTCCCAGGATATGAAAAACACCACACAACAGAGAGAGAATTGTCTCAACCTTATAGGAGTGTGCTCTCTCTTCATTCTGACCTTCGGGAACCATCTAGTGAGCCCCTGCTTCTCCATAAGAGCTCCCTGCCCCGGTGAGGCAGAGCTCGTCAGCTCCTGCATAAACCAGAGCTGATTCCATTCTCCCTCCTCACAGGATATTCTGCTTCCTCTTTCCCCAGCATTTCTGGGATGCTTTTAGCTTATCAGCCCAATTCAGTGATGCAGATATTTCTGCAGGTATGGTTAACTGTCACCCAGTGAATTATGAAACTTGATTTTCACTTTGGCTTAAAAGATTTTCTTTAGCATGATTGATAGATCTAGTCTTTAAAATACATAATATATAATATAATATAATATAATATAATATAATATAATATAATATAATATAATATATCGTGATTAGTGGTTTATAATAAGAAATATGTATATTTAGTTTTAATCCCATTCCTGGGAACTCCTAAAACTCTTTGGGAACATCTTTTGTTTTAATATTTGGTCTTTTGTCTGTGGTTCGTGAGATCACTTCAGAGCATAAAAGTAAAAGGAGTATCTTGTTATGTCTAAGAAGCCACTTAAAACCACACCTGAGTTTATGTTAGTGAGGGGACTTTTGAAGCTCCACTAAAGATGAAGGCTAGTTACTGGGGTAACTGGGAGTAGAAGGTTGTAATTTAGCCCCACTTGTCAACCTTTAGGGAGGGGAGGCAGGTTAGAGGCTCAATCGAACAGTGGGCAATGATTTAATCAACTATGCCTATGTAAGTCAGCCTCCATATAACCCCAAAAAGATGTGTTTTGGAAAGCTTCCAGGTTGGTGAACACATGGAGGTGTTGGGGCACCAGAGTGCTCAGTGAGGGCATGGGCACCCTGTGTCCTTTCCCACATACCTTAGATGTCCTATCCCTCTCTTCCATCTGGCTCTTCCACAATTATATTCTTTTACAATAATGAATATATGATATGAATACTAGATACTCACCTACAAGTATTCTCAGTTACCTGAATCTGACTTGGGTTTTCATTTATTGACAAGCCCTAACTTGCCTGAGCATTCTTAGAACGTCAGGCTAGGTTGGACCAAAGCTGACTGTCCAAGCCTCCATGGCCAGATATTCCATTATTATGGCTTTAATAGCCATAGTTTTAAGGTTTTGAAAACATTACTAGTGGATAGAACATTGGCTAGTAATGTTCACCCTATTTAAAGTCGTAGCTCAACCTATTAGGGTTTGACTTTTTAACAGTCTGGACTCTGCCCATGCACCCTGTACAATATATGATAGAACCACTCTTAATTAAAATAAATTAAAACTATGTCCTGAGAATTTAATAAATTCTCACTTAAGGTCATTAATAATCCATTTAATTTCTCTAAATCTCAGATTGCTAGTCAATGTCAAATTTGCATTTTCCCACAGTGACACCAGTGTCTGAAAACTTATACTCACTTGAAGGGTGAGTTATCAACCCTTCCAAATGGTTGCCTGGAAACATCTGATCATGAGATAGTCAGGGGTACACACTAGATTTGTACCACTGCTCCCTTGATCAAATACACTTGCTCCCTCTCCATGTCACCCTCCTCTGCTCAACCCGCTTCAGGCCTCCTAGCTCACTGGAAAAGAAGGATGTGTTTTTCAAGGTTGTGAGTCTGGGAATCACTTGGCTCCAACATCCTAGTGGATCACCTGCTTTAACCAATCCCTTCAAGCTCCTCAATTTTGTTGTTGTTGTTGTTCCTCTTCCTTTTTAGAGGGAGTGTGTAATCAATTAATCATTATTGTAGATTTCCTAGAAGTGTTTTGCATTTTGAATACAGGACAAATTGTGTTTTGAAATTCAGGCAAACCTGAAAGACATGAGAGAAACCAGCTGTGCTCCCTGAATCTCAGTTTGAAACCCTTGACAGTAAGAAGTCACTTGCCTGTAGCAAATAAAGGATTAAATTTTCCCAAAGACAATGAATTCTGTATATTAAAAAAAAAAAAAAAGCAGACCTTGTGAAAAATGATGGGAGGTGTAGTTACTTTTAAAATGTTTCTTGATTTCCCTTTAAGCCTAATTTTATTGTTTCATTTAGCCTGTATATGTGGGTCTGAATTATTTTCATGACTAAATAGGTAGCTATTTAAACACTTTAGGTTGATTATCTTCAGGGATTATTTATTTGAACTTAGCCTGTTTACAAGTGGTAACTCATTATTTCATTGTGTTCTTTTAGTTTTGGGGTTTTTTTGTTTTTTTTTTTTTTTTTTGGACTAGCTTTTTGTTTTTAAACAAAGAAACAATAAAAGGCTTGAGCCTCTTTAGAAAAGGACAGCATAAATGAGGACTCCCTTCACTAGGATGCATTAGATGGTATGAGTTTAAATGTTAGATTCTCCATCAATGTCCAAATTTGAGAACACGTTTGCTGCCCAGACACCATGATAGGATGGTATTCCATCTATGATTTCCTCTACCCAGAGAGGAATGAAGTGTAGCTAACAAGAATCAAACTAATGAAAAACAGGAGTTTGGTGTTGCTGGAATATGTAGAAAAAGGTGGAGTCTTAAAAAAATACTTCTCCCGCCAAGACAGCATTGCGGAAACCCGTTATTTTCCATTTGCCTATTTCTTATGCTCAGTGTGAAGTGAAAGCAGTTTTACAACTTGTTCTTCACTGCGAAGAAAATATATTTCTAAAAATGCCTATCTAGAAAATAAAGCAATTAAGAACTATCTGGCTGTGAGGATCTGGCCCCAGCTTGACTTCAGGGAGTAACTCCATTGCTTTGCATCAAGATGTGCATGAGAATTAGGCTACTCTGATCAGCCAGCACACTGAGTAACTTGACGTTTTAATAAATAAATAAGTATCCAACCATCATAAAATATCCTTTGAAATTATAAACAGGGGAAACTTTATGAGGTGCCAATGGGGGTTAAATGGTTCAGCCAAGCAAGGCCCAAGCAATTGGCGTGCTTTGAAATTGGGAGATTTGAAATTGGGAGTTTTAAAATTGGGAACACTGGGGGCAAATCTGGGGAAAACAAAATCTACCAAAGACTATCTCCATTTGTTTCAAAGGCTTATGTTTCTTAAAATTTCTTCAGTTCCCTAATTTGGAAATACAAAGAATTGAATTTTTGTCATTGAGTTGTAATTAACATATAATATTATACTTGTTTCATATATGCAGTATAATGATTTGATATCTTATGACATGGAAAATGGGACTTCCTTCATCCCCTCACCCATCACTACTCTGTCAACCACCAGTTTGTTCTCTCTGTGTCTGTTTTTGTCATGTTTTGTTTGTTTGTTTGTTTTGTGAGTTCATTTTTATACAAGTAGCATGTGTAGGCTACATGACAACTTAAAAAACTTATGAAAGCAAAAACAACTTGAGAAAGTTTATTTTTACTTAAAAATAGTTATGTGTATGTTAATGGATGGTACCCAGGAATTTACTAATTGCTAGTTAGTTCAATTTAATTAATTAGATATTTACTCAGTGGCTATATGTGCCTAGCCCAATTAGGGGCTATTAGAAAAATTAACATTATGTGTAGCACCATATCTATGTTTTCTGGGAAGCAAAATATTGAAAATAATGGTGCAGAAACACTTTTCTCAAAGCACTAGATAGCATGTATTAAAGTCCCAAATTGGTTTTGACCAAGTACTGAAATGTGTCAGATTAAGCAATAGGGGTTATTTGGGAACCGAGAGGTTTGTATTGTAAGAAAAGATAAAGGTCAGCAGTAAAGATGACTTCAGAATATTTAATTGGCAGAAGAATTGGTAGAATTTCGGTCGGTAAAGATAGTTAAAGCAGAGATTGCCAGTTCATGGCAGAGAAGCACCAGTGAATTCACGAGTTATTTTCCTTATTACCCTTTTTCAAAGCATACAATGTGTCATGCATCTGCCATTAGTAAGGTTAGAAATAGATCAGTTAATATATCTCAATGGTTTGTAATAGAAGACTATTCCTTTCTCAATATGTATATCATCCTAACGGTTGGCTTGTTCAATAAGCAGCTGTTTTTTTTTCCTCACCAAGGGCTTTTAGCACATATAGGTGATATTAAATGGTATTTCTGTACACTAGCTTTCTCTGTACTTCTGACAGGCTTAGCTACATAATTTGCATGGTCCAGTGCAAAATGAAAATGGGATCCTTCTGTTCAAAAACTATTAAGAATTTCAAGATGGTGACAACACAGTACTAAACTTAAGTTGGAGGCCCTTCTAATTAGGAAGGGGTCCTGCATAGCTAAACAAGGCTTCATCCATGAAGACAGTCCTGCTAGGAAGAGAGCCAGTCCGTTTAAACAAGTTGTGTTTAAAGCAAATCCTCTAAACCTAGGCACAATCTACCAGTGTGCTGAGCACAGATGAGTCCCTAGTTAACGGTCATTTATATATATATATATAATATATATGTGTGTATATACATTTACAATATAAGTAAAAATTTTACAAAATTGAACTTTATATTTCCACAAATATATATATGATTAAAATACTTAAGAGTTCTGAAAACCTCTGGTGTGATAGTCTTGGGCAAATAAAGTAGAAAAACATCACTTGCCACTATCCATAAATCATATTATGTATCATGCGAGACATCATTCCACAAATATTCTCTGAGTGCCTCCTCTGTGGTGTGAAGGTCTAACAGAGAGCAAAATAAACAGATCCTTGCTCTCAGAGAGCTTTCATACAATTGAATTTCTCAAATTTTACTGATTTTGACTGATTTGCTCAGCCTTTACTTTGTATTTTTGTTTTCATGTTGAAACCCCTGTCTTTCCTGCCTTTATTAAGACCAGAAGCAAAAGAATCAAAATTTAGTTATTCTTGTCACAGTTGAGAACTGAGTAGAACCAGGGCTCTCTGGAAAAGAATGTGCTGAAAGTCTGTCCTTGAGAGGTTTCCAAGCTGAAGACACTCCTCAGAGCATTTCCCGTGAGGCCAAAAGGCTCATTTGCTAACAGCAATCCATGGTGAGGGAAGACAGCCCCCTTCTCTTTGGTAAGAGGACAGCTCCCATAGTCCTGAGTGACACAGGCTTGCCCTGAAAGTCAACAGCCTCCATCTTACAAAAATCAACAACCCTTGCTTTTCACCCTTCCAAAGAATTTACTGGTCTGGTTTGGCCTTTCAGTACCACATTCCATTCCAGAACCCCAGCTAAAATGTTCTCAAGGGCTGACCAGAGATTCCTCCTCCTTTCTCCGGGCTGGTACAACTTGACCGCTGCTTGACATCAAGGTCAATTGGAGACTGGGAACAGTTATGTAACTGCATTATAAATTGAATTAGAGCCGTACATGAGCCCAGACCAAGGAACCAGGGCAGCTCCAGGCGAGAGCTGCAACGTGTCCCCAGGAGACAGCATTGGAGGAATCGCTTTCTGGTGAAAGGAAATAATGTATCACAGGCAAAGAAAAAAAAAATCTCTCCCCAGTCCCTCCCAAGTCTGGGCAGGCTGCTGCCCTGGTGTGTGAGGAACAAGAAAGAGGCTTTAAGTACAGAGGGAACTAGTGACAGTGTGGCAGTGATTATTAAAGAAGCACCAGGCATAATACACACAGACAGAGTGAGAAAAAGAAATCAGTTTTAATATCAGAACATATGCCATCCATACACGAGAATTAAGAAGGCTGAGTCACGAGGAGGGAAAAAGCCTGAGAGGACTGCAGGACTGTCCCCTGGCTACCAGTGACCCGTTGTTCTAGAAAGAAGATGTGCACGTCGTCTTAAAGGCTGGGGCTGAAACATCTTTTGATGCTTCTGATGACCCAGGACATTTATGTCATGCTGGAGAGAGGGGAAAATAGTAGGTGGGTTTTTTCCCACAGTCTAATGAATACAGAGGTAACTTTTGCAAAGGAAAAAGGTGCTGGGGCTGTATTATGACCTTGGTCTGTGCTAACAGGACCATCTTTAGAAGCAAATGAGGAGAGGCAGAATCATGTAAAGCTTGGACTGTGGAAGTCCACTGATGGGACCTGACCATTGTGCTTGGCAGGTGGCCAGGGTCTTAAGATCCCATCTAAGTTCCAGCTTCCTCATCTATAAAAAGGGATCATTACAGTACCTGCCTCAAAGGGCTTTTGAGAAGTTCAACGAAGTCAAATATGATAGTGTTAGAAAATTAGTCACTTGATACTAACTACTGTATATAAAATAGATAAATAGCAAGGTCCTGCTGTATAGCACAGGGAACTATATATTCAATACCTTGTAATAGCCTATAATAAAAAAAATGAAAATGAATATATATGTATCACTGAATCATGATGCTATACACCAGAAATTAATACATCATAAACTGACGATACTTCAATTAAAAAAATTAGTTACATGAAGAAGACTTGCAAATATTAACAATAATTTCTAATAGTTATTGAATGTTTTAAGTGGTTTACATGTAGTAACCCATTTAATGTTCACAATAATCCTATGAAAGACACAGGGAGGTTTATTAAATTGCCCAAGTTTGCACATCTAGTAAGTGGCGGAGTCAGGACTTGAACCCAGGCAGTGTTTTTCACATTCATGTTCTAACATAGGATGTGTTAATGAAGAGATTGGGGTTCATGAAGTTAGATGTATATATAAGTAGTAGGTTTTAATATATGGCAAGGCCAGTGCCCCAGAGGAGTTTATTGCCCGTGTATATCTTCCACTAGAATCAGTGTTCTAGAGATGTCCCCTCTGTGTCAAGGTGGCCATGTTCTCACATGTGAATTTAAGCAGAGGATGTTGTTCTTTTGCTTTATCCCTGTAAGAGGGCAATGTGACTATCGAAACACAGTAATTTAGGAGGCCGTCTGGCACAGTAGTAAAACGCACGGGCTTTCTGCAGTCAGATTGCTTGGTTTGCATCCCAGCACCAGCACTTACTAGCTCTGCGCCTTACACCAGTCACTACGCTTGTCCAGGCTCAGTTTCCCTCCTACAGAAAGACGGAGCCTTGTAGTACTTACTTCCTGGGCTTGTGTTTAAGAGTAGACGAGTTAGTACATGTGAAAGGACTCAGCGTAATACTTGGCAAATCATCAATGTTCCATCAGTGTTGACTCTGCTTACTGATTTTTCTGCCATTCACCGTGCCAGGCCCAGGGGTCCAGCAGTGACAGGCCAGGCTACCATTCTCATGGTTTTTCTGTGAAACAAGGAAACAGTAAGGATGTAGACTGTAGAAAGTGATACAGAGGGCAATATACAGGAGACTGGCTGAGAAGATGCCTCTCTGAGGAGGTGACAGTTAAGCTGAGGCTTGAGGCCTGAGTGATGAGCTGGGGGACACAGGACTCAAGAGAAGTAAGTGCCAAGTCCTTAAAGCCAAAGGAACTCACCACATCGAAGAAACAAAAACAAAGCTGTAGTGGTCAGAGAACAGTAACAGGGCCTTGGCAAGGCTGGAGCTAGGGCTCTCCCAGTTCTGGTGAGTGGAGGAAGGCAACGTTCCACCTCCCTCAATTCTGTTTTCATCCACTGATTGACACTGGGCCTGAGGAGCATCCCGGAACTGAAGTCTGTCCACCTACTGGGAATCAGTCACCATGTGTGTCAGCTAGATTGTGGTGACCCCAGCAAGGGAAGGCAATCTTTAAAAAGTGAACCGAAACCAGAAGCAAACTTGAGCATTGTAGGAGAGTGAATGTTCCAGGTTAAATATGAAGAAAAAAGACACCATAAGTCATCTTGATCTGGGAACCCTAGTATTTGCTCACTTGGAAGAAAGGTGTGTGTGTCCAGTGAAAGAAATGCAGCATTAAATAGAACTGTGGCTACTGGGACTCAAGTATCCTTACTGAGGACCCATGCCCAGCACGAAGCTAAGTTTAAAACTGAAGTGTCCCCTTGTAAGTTTGTAAGAGCAGCGGCAAGATCTCCATCCCCAGGAGTTTCATCACCATCCAGTTTCTCCACCACAGGCATCGTGAATGGAAACCATGGATTTACAGCTCTGTGAAAGTGGCTGTACAATACGAACACAGTTTTAAAAATGAGTTTTAACTTCAAAGACTCCAAAGCTCTGGTTTGCCTGACCAATATTGGCAAGAAATGGCAAAGTCTAATGTGGGGCATGTGAGTCTCCCCTTGGGTTCCTGGAAATATTCAGAGAGGGGTCTGTAGGACTGGTCTTCTCACAGTTAAGCAGGTGGGAGTTTAGAACCACCACACACATTTGTATACTAACGTTAAAGAGTGGTCACATTTCAGACAATTTTAAATACATCTGTATTTTCATACTGGAAGTGAGAATCATTAGAACAAAACGATCAGGCCATGTCATTTCCCTTTGAAAACACGCAATTTTTTAATCTCACCTTCAATTTGTTTCCTTATTGGACTTCCTAGAAAGTGAAAATGAGGAAAGAAAGGCTGATATTTAGAAAATAGACCAGAAGCCTGGGAGCCAAGGTCTCAGTCTCTCATCTGAGTTGGTATAAGGGACATGGCCAGCATGGGCACTGCTTTGCCTCTAATAGAAGCCATCCCAACCCTCCACTTAGCTCCTACACTTGGTTTGGGGCAGCACATTTAAGATGAGTTTAAAACACCTGACATGGCATGAAAACATGTTGTATTGCCCTTTCTTCAAAAATTGCTTCTCTGGCATTGTTTATCAGTTACCCCTGGTCCCCCAGACCTCAGTGGGTGTGCTCTCCCCTATAAACAAGCACATGATTGGATGATTATTAGGTTATTTGATTTTTGAGAGCTGAAGACTGCTTAATTCATCTTGATCAAGTCATCTTTGCTGAGTGAATGGATTCATTTCACACTTTGCATTGTTTTTACAAATCCCTTTCATTTCTCTTTTGACCTTCTGGAATGGCAGATGAGAAGGCAAGGCAAACATGTATTATCCTTATTTAATAAATGAGCAAAATCCACTTTCAAAAGGCTGAGGGATGTGCTCAAAATCTTGCTACTAGAAAATGGCAGAACCAGAATTTGAATCTACAGTTTCCTGCTGGAAATTTGTCTGTTTATTTCCGTAGAGTTCAGACACTTGTCACCTACTGATGAAAACACCCACTATAGCCCACCTAGGAACTGTCTGAGCGTCTCATGGCAAGAGCCCTTTCAAAGATATTTACATTTTATTCTCAACCTCTCGTCTTCCTGCTCCTTTCCAGAATAGAATACCACGCTGACCACTAGACGTGACATAACACTAGAAATAAGGAGATTCAGGCTGTTCTACAGGGCCCTCACTGACACCAAAAATAAAGTACAGGAAGGGTTGTTTCTCCTAGAAGGACTTATAATCTCATCTTCTTATTGTTTGGGGGCCTAATGAAGCAACTCCCTCTCCAGTTGTCTGAAACACTGGCCAGTGACTGGCTCCACAGAGATAAATGGCAGGCCAAGGGAGCCACACCACTCTCAGAGTATGTTTTCTCATCTGTGGACTCATCAGAACCTAAATTGAACCGAATCAATGAGTTTACAATCATTTCTCTATATCACTGTTCCCCTTCTGCCCCTGGTTTGGTCTTTGTCCCAGTCTATAGTCCCTTCCTGGCTCCAGACAGACAACTCCAGGACCTCCCCTCCCCTACCCCCATCAGGGTCCTGTCCTGACCCTACAGATTTCAACCCTGAAGCAAAGTAGGAAAAGCCCTTGAAACTTAATATTAAATGCGGTACTGCCACCTGAGGCCTTTTCTTTTTTTAAATTTTCTACAGGGTTTGAATGTACAGTACTGCGAGCTTAATTGGACAAGACCTTTCTCTCTCTGTAGGATCCTGCCTGTGCTTTGAGCAACAAGAAGACAGGTCATTGCCAAGTTTGTGTGGTGTTTTTGGGGGCCACTGGGAGAAAGGGAAGAAAGGCCGAGTCTCAGAAGGTGTGATTGAATTTTAAAAATGCTTATGCTGCTTTTTCAAAGACTGTCCATGTAACTGGATTTCTTGCTGACAAAAGAGGCACTTGCTGTATATAAAATAAATGATTAAAACTCCTCTGATCCTGTCAAGGTGAAGGATGGAGACCCCAGGAACAGCACACATTTGGGTTCCTCATGTACACAAATGATTTTTTATGGGACGTCAGGTGCCAAGACCCACAGAAAGCTCTTGTACTGCCCTGTAAAAGTAGACAGAATGGAAAGCTTTTCCTGAAGCAGAAAAAGTTTATTTTATTTCTTATTCTTTTTCCCAGTGGTAGCTATTACTTTGTGATTTTCTTGGCATTTTGTTGGTAGCCAAAAATGACAGAAATAATATCCCTTGCTTACAGAGTTTGTTCCCATCCATTTTATTTCGCTCACGTTGCCACATACGATAAAGGCAGCAGCTGCTAGACCTGATGCTGAGGTCTCAGCTACAGCAAGTTCCCTTGAGCAAGTCCCTGATCAGAAAGGCAGAGCCATTTCAAACCCTTTCCTCTCCTTTATCCTGGCAGGGTTTTTAGAATGCAATAAATAGTGAGAAATGAATGCAGCTTTAGTAGTTATCACTGAAGTCTGTTCTCTTCAGTGTCTAACTGAGTAAACAACCTTTTTCCAGCCAGTCAAGTACCATTTCGTATAATTGTATCTGTGTGATTATATCTAGACAGCGGGCCATCATGAGTCACAGGTACAGGTCAAGGTACAGGGCCTGAGATAACCAAGTGCCTGAGAATGGATACAGTCTTTCGGATCTGGGACATGTGTAAGGAGTCTCCAGGAGCCAGGGACCATTAAGCGGATGGCTTAATTGAAACATGGAGCCATAAATCCAGGCTGGCATACAGAGATCTGGGCATGCGCAGATGCCAGTCATCAAGAGAAGTGGTGGGCTTGAAACCCCGAAGCACAAATGCCAACAGATAAGATTGCTCAATGTCTGAGTCCTGGACCCATGGTAGCCAATACATAGAGGATAAGAAATGCAATGTGAGAGGGGCTTGGCTTCTAAACAGAAGCCACCTCTCTGCAGGCAGAGGACTCTGATGTGCTGCTTCTGTTAAATAAAAAAGCAACAGCCTTGTGCTGCTTGCCTAGAGCCTTCAGATGCAAACAAGCAAATTGGATCACTGATGTGGGATATCGCATTGGGTGGAGAAATACCTTCCCGAAAATGTAAAGCGCTGATTCGTGCTGTCTTTATTTTAAGAACTTAGTGAGTAGCTAAATTATGGGGAAGTCTAAACACTAAAATATTGTGGCTTGCATTGAATGTGGCCTTTTTTTTCAGGTGAGAAAGCTGAGACCCAGATAAATGCACTGACTGACCCAGGGAGGTAGAGTCAGGAACAGAACATATGCCTTGAAATCCACTGATTACTCCTTTATCTGGCATTACTTAAGACGAGACAGCTAGGTCAATTCTGTTAACCCAGAATCCTTTAGGATCTGTGTCTAAAGAAGGATCCACCTCTGGTCGGAAATTTATCTATAAAGGGTTTATTTTTCACTTGGTGGGGAGCCAGAGTGGGAGATCCTGCTTACCAATGCCCTCATTCCTATGGATCCAGGCACCCCTTAGGGCACTCCTAGGCCCAGCAGGAAGCCTGGCCACAAAGAGCCTGAGAGTTATGCTCAGGACAGTTTGAGTTCCAGATGTCTTGGGTGCTCCAGGGTTAGAGAAAGTGGTAGAAAGTGTCCCAGATCAAGCATGTGCTATCTGGGCAACAGATGGGAATAACAGATAAAGTTTCATAGTTGGGTACAGTGATTATGATCTTTCAGGATAGGCAGTTACAACAGCTAAAGAGATCTAGAATAGTTTGTGGGTGATACTGAGTGATCAAATATTAATGGTGATGCTGATGTGATGAAGAGGAAGATTATAAGTGGTAGTTTTGATTAGAGAAAGAAACATGCAGTGTTTAATTTATATGTGATGAGTTAAAGAAGCTAAAATTTATTTTTGACATAGGAATGGATGGCTCCATGAGGGCAGGGACTAGATCTACCTTTTTCCTTCATGCTCTGTTCTTGCACTGTACCTGGCCCTGCATGGGTGTGCTATTATTAATATTATAGGATTGAGTGCAGTGATGGTCATGGCCCATGACCATGGCAGGGATGATATGCAGTGGATGTGAACTTTGTCCCACTGGGTGGCAAAGTCAGGAGCACAGACTGGAGATAAGCTCTGGTTTGGCACTCGTCCATTCCTACCTCATTTATTTTTTGAGGCAGGCAGTTTTTGCTTCATTGATTTTCACTGCTCATCAAGTTCCATTAGCCTACTCATTAGTGATGGCTTCTTTTCCTTCCCATATATTCTGTCTCCTGAATGACACTTCTTTGTGTCATTAGCACTGACCATGATTGCTGGGTATCAGCAGAACGTGGCATTACCAGCAGGGTCTGCTGGCTGCAAGTAACACCGTTCTCTGCCTCACCGCTACCCACAGGAAACAGCAATTTCAGTTACAAAGGACTAAGCATGTTGGGTTGTCATACTAGCATTGAAGTGCTTGCTAGTCTCTCTCTCATACACACACTGTTGTGGAATGGCACTTGTGCATCATGTCAGGTACTTGCAGCTCACTTGCCTAAATATGAACATGTTATCATAACCCCAGACCCATTCTTGCTTGTGAATTCATTTTCCTGCTGGAACCACTCTTGACGCATCAACCAAACTAGAGGCACAGATTCATCTTTGACTCTTTGCTTTGCTCTTCCCCACATCTGACCCGGCACCAAGGTCTGACCACACTTCTAGAGAAGCAGCTCTGGAACCCTCCACTGCTATCCTTTGCCACGACCGTTGCTTTAGTACAGCTCTGTGTTATCTTTCACCCATACTTAACTCCAGCTGCTTTTCTAGGCTCCAAGTATTTCCATCCTCCCAACTCTGCTTCTTCAGGGGATAGTGAGGGTGCAGAGTGTCTGTGGAAAGGTTAAGGGAAGACAGACTCCTGGCATGGAAGAACGTTCACTGAGCACTTTCTATTAGCCAGGCATTGATTTATTAATATTTACATGACCTTATTGGATCCTCACAAAAAACCAAACCTAAGTACTATCATTCCCTTTGTTTTATAGGTAAAAGACCCAGAGCTTAGCAATTTTAAGTGATGTACAGATAACATAGCTGGAAAGTGGCAGAACTGGGACTAGAACCTGGGTTTGTCTGATTCTAAAGCCCATGCCACTTTCATGACCACATTCTACCTTTCTGGTTGCTCTAGACCGCAGGTTCAGAATCACCTAGAGGACTTGCTGAAGCACTGCCGGTTGCTGGGCCCCACCCCCAGAGTTTCTCAGTAGATCTAGGGTTAGGTTGAGAATTTGCATTTCTAACAAGATCCCAGGTGCCGCTGCTGCTGCTGATCGCTGGACCACAATGGGAGAATCATTGCTCCAGGCGGCATTTGTTTGGAGCACTTTCCCCTTAGGCACAGCGCCTGTGGTTCAAAACTCATCTTAAGATATCAGACTGGTTTCACATCCGGGAATCGTGTCTGTGTCTGAGGGCCACAGGGTTTCACCTCCCTAAGCCTCTGTCACCTCTTCTATAAAATGGGGATGTTTGAGGACTGGAAATCATGTATATAAAGCTCTGAGCTCTTCACCTGACACAGATAGAACTCCATAAATACTAGCCATCTACAAATATTTGAAAGGAGGCCTTTTTATCTATTTCTGCCTTTTTGCTGTCCCTCTCACTGTCTTAGATACTTTGCACTTGATAGTCCTTAGACCTGAAAGGTTGTTCTCCAGGTCCTTACATGGCTGCTCCTTCTCACCACTCAGGTTTCATCTGAAACGGACCATTTCAGAGGCTGGGAGCCTAAACAAGGGGGCCCCCAAGCACGTGAGCATTGTTTGGTAGGTAGAATTTTAAGTACTCATCCAATTTCTAGAATGATTATAGAACTACTCAGCCTTTCTATTTTTTTTTTACAATCAGTTTTAAGTTGTGGTTTTTAAGATAATTATCTATTTTCCCTAAGTTTTCAGATGAATTGGCGTAAATAAATTCATTGTGTGATATTAATATATTTTAATCTCCAACCCTCAGTACTGCACCCTTTTCACTTCAAATATTTTTCTCACCTTTTCTCCTTTTTGTTGATCATTCTTGCTGAGTTTTGTCTATTTAATTAGCCCTTTAGAAAACAACTTTCTGGTATTATCTTTGTTTTCCATTTATTTCTATGGTTTGTTTTATGTCTTCCTTCTTACATTTTCTCCCCACTCCCAATTCTAAAACTGATGCTTAGATCTTTATCAGTGCTTTTCCATTTCTTCTGTGAGCATTTAAAGTTGTAAATGCCTCTTGAATTCTACATATCTCACTCTAAGGGGGCGTGGTTTCTATATGTTCTGTCAGTATTTTTTTTGAGCACCTTAGGCAATCTGTCTGAATTCAAAAGCGCTTCAATTCAGACTCAGCAGGGGGTTTCTTTGGCTGTGGCCAGGTGAAGGCACTGAGCAGCCTGTGTCAATTTCTCCATTTAGGTGTTTCCCAGATCACACAGGTGGTATCAATTTAAGCCTCAGACCTACACAAGGCAGGGCTGTGGGAGGAAGTCTCCAGAGAGGCCATTTTTTTGCTTCCTCCCGGACTGGAAACCAGGACAGTAGTTCTCTCCTCACCTCCTTCGGAAGGTAGGTGGAAAGTTTTCTGTCCCGACCTTTCACTGCGTGAGTAGTACTTGAGGGGCCTTGAGTTTGTGCGACTTCTCAATTCTCATGCTCCTGCTTGCAGAGGCTCCGCTGTCTCTGTCTCCTCTGTCTGACCCCAAAGCCGTTAAAACGCCATGTGGGTGGAGGGCCTCAGGGAGAGGCAGTGCTCAGTGCTGTTCCAAATCATTGCTTACCTTTTATACTTGGTCTCTAGGGCGTCTAGTTACCTCCTTGCTGCTTTCGTGGCTATACATTCCAAAAGAAAAAAAAAATCGGTATTATTTCCAAACTGTGTATATATGTTAGGGTATTTCAAAAATGCTGTTTTCAGGCTAGTCTACCATATTACCAGAAATTGTAGTCACTCTAGTCACTCTTTAGCATATGATTGTTTTTTGTCTTCTCTATGTACTCATCAGTACCTGGAATGGATGGCTTACTTATTTTATTTATCTGTGTTTATTTTCTGTCCCCATCTCCCAGTTAAATGTGAGTAATTTGAGGACCAGGCCTCCACTGGTATATGGTCAGTAGAAACAGTTATTGGGAGTGTCAGGGTGGCCAAGTGGTCTAAGGCGCCGGACACGAGCTTTGTTTGCTTCCTTGTACAGAACAGTCACCGGCACTGAGTGAGATTCCATCAAAAGTTGTTGGTTGACTGGTTGACCTACCAATAAGTTATGTGTTAAAGAATGTATAAATATTTATAAATTAAGTATTCATATAGTGGATGGTGTCCTGTGCAAACTTCTAAAAAATTGTTTATATTCAGTCATTGATCTGAAAAATATCTGAGATACTAAGACAAAAGTGATTTTAAAATAGCATGTGTTTTATAAAATACATGTGTACTTGTAAGTGTTCATTATATGCATGTGTTTAAAACTATCTGGAAGGATACACACTAAGAGTTAACCACCTATCGCCAGTTAGTAGCATTTGCAAAGTTTTTCTTTCATCCCAATACTTGACACTGAGCACATAGTTTTACAATCAGAGGAGTGGAAAGAAACGTCTTTTAAAGTTTCTAGGGTGTTTGTGTCCTAAGTTTTGAGGTTTGTCATGCAAATATAGCTTCCGTTTGTCTTTCTCCCTAAGGACCCTGCTCTATGCTGTGTGTGTTTGTTTCTTTTCTTGAAAGCAAAACCAGGCCATTTTCAGATTCAGTATGTTTTCTTTAACAACATTAGTATCTCTTAACTTATCTCTTAACGCACACAAGGTCTGAGTAAAGATCTGCTGGGGCTCAGCTCAAGTCTGTTGTACATTTGATACTTTATCAACTTCAGTCTTGTTCTTTGTTTTGTGGGAAGAAAGGACACCAATAATATGTCCCACTCTGACCTCAGGAGAGGGAAAGGATATCATCAAGCCTTTTCCTCCTCTCCCACTACCGTTTTTGTTAGCATAAATGTTGATTCTATTATAATTTATGTTCGGTATTGCCTGTTTGTTTGAAGAATAGCCAGAAATAGTCTAATTAATCCTTCTCAACTGCCTACCATGTACATAGATGGTAAAGTTGGGAGCTGGGGCACAAGGTGAGTAAGAACCAGCTCCCGCCCATCAAGGCCACAGCCATGGTAGAAACTGGGGAAGGTATAGCTGAGAGGTAGAGAGCGCACCTAGCATGCATAAGGTCACGGGTTCAATCCCCAGTACCTAATTACCTCCCCCAAAACAAAAACAAATGAAAAAAAGGGATAATAGAATAACATGGTGTCATAAGTGTTACGTGTGAAATACTTTAAGAATTCAGAGGAAGTGCTTGTTGGATGAATGAAGATGAAGCCTGCTGTTTCTTTTTCAGCCTTATCCACTACTCTTATCACTTTTGCCCTAGCCACGTTCTATTCCTTACATTTTCCCACAACCAGGCCATGTTTTAGGTTCTTATTTATCCTTGTACTCTCTGCCAGGAATCTCCCTTTTTCCATTTTCTAAGCCATTTCCTACTTATCCTTTAAAATGTGGATCAGACATCAGCTCCTTCAGGAAACTCTTCCTAACAGCCCATCCCCAGGCAGACAGGTTCCGCACATTCACTCATTCATTTAATAAGCATTTATTGAGCAACTGCAATGCACCAGTCGCTAGGCCAGATCTAGAGAGACGACAGTGAAAAAAAGTGTTGCATCCTATGCTGGGAATTCTTACACCCTAATGAGGGAGACACACGAGGAACAAAAACAAATAAACCAACAAATACAAGAGAGATAGTCAATGATCATTGATATGAAGAAAATAAGCCTGAGGTTCTGAGAGAACCCCTGACACTGAAGGTAGAGAAGGCACGGTTGTGCACAGATTTGGGAAAGCATGTTCCAGGGGAGGGAACAATATGTGCAAAGCCCTCTTCTGGCTCTTGCAGGTCCAAATATTTCTCTGTAGTTTTGCCTTTGTCCATTGTATTGTAAGTATTGACTTAATAAGTCTCTCTTCTCAAACTGGACCCTGTTCCCTGTGGAAAGAGAGAACATCGCTTGTCTTGGAGTCTCTACTGCTTGGGGCCTGACATCAGGTACTGTCAGTGCTTGAATGGTTAGGTGATAAAGGGATGGATGAAGGGAGAGGCAAAGAAGGAGGACATCTGAGTGGCTTTAGTGATAAAGTGATACTTAAATTGTTTCTTGAGAGAAGAAAGGAATTTTTCTTTTGGAATGGGTAGGCAAGGAAAGGCACCCCAGGCAGAGGTAAACGAATTTACAAAGATACAGAGAATTTAAATACATACTGAGTGTAGAGGACAACAAATACTTGCCCAGTGAGGAGGAAGAGGAAGTGGTAGAGGAGGGAAAGTGAAAGACAAGGAGGTTGGCCCCTTCAGGAATGACGTCTTGTCACTTCATGGAAGATAGTGCTGAAAAAAACGCACATATTACTTGGATAATCGTGTATATGGTAACTTTACCTCCTAAATCCCCAACAGCTTAGTAGCTTTAGAGAAACTGAAGTTTTTTCGCTAGCTGATAAATGCAGATATTTAGTAAATAGTTCTTTGAGGAGTGATGCAGGGACCCGTCTCCTTCTGTCTTGCAACTCCTTCAATCCACAGTTTAGAGTCCTTTGCTTCCATCCAGCCAACTGGGAAGGGGAGAAGAAGGACGAGAGGGGAGGTGTGATTGTGCCAGTCCTGAACTGAATGTGGTCTGTGTCAATTCTGTCTGCATTATGTTGGCAAGAATTCAGTCACAAGGTGACACCGAGCTTTGAGGAAGGCTGGGATATATAGTAGCGCTGTGTGCCCAGGAGAAAGTGCATGTGAGAGTGGTGAATGCTTTGTAGATTTCTGCCACATTGATCAGACAAAAAGTGTGGTTATCCTGTCGTGTAAGAGGTCAAGTGATTCTCTGGGCATGTGGGTGACTTCCTAGCAATGATTACAGGTGAATAATGCCTTGACTCTCTCCCCCTGACTACTGCCCAACGATAGTTACACCACTTTCAAAACATCAGGTCCTGTTTAACATGTATTTCCTTGAGGAGAATTCAAATGCTTAATTTGATACTATAACTCCACCACTGTGTTTTCCTTTTGTATATGACCGCATGGTTCCATCAAGACCAACAAGGAGCTGAAAGTATAAACTCTGAAGTATTGGCAATCACTGTAATCCTTATTATAATAGTATATGTAATTATAGCACTGCCACTAATCCTGAAGTGTAAGGGCTTCTTTCTAACATGTTTTCCCACATAGGAAAGATAAATATATAAGTAAGTTTTCTATCAAATAATTCTGGGGGATGTATTTATTCTGGGTTATTATTTTTTAACTATTTTAAATTTAAACTATTTATATTTAGGAAGAACTGTAACTTCTGTCTGTAATCAGGGAGTCAATATAAGAGAGAACAAGTAAAAAACAGAATACCAGATGGTGGTAATATTCCTGGGACTAGTTAGAAAGCAAATTGTCGCTGCGTTATAATTTTGATCACTCGATGTTGAGGTGTATACCCATTCATGCAACAGGAGTTCATAGCAAGGTAGAGTGGATGAAGGATGTCGCCTGCCCTGTCAGCAAGCAAAGGTTGTTGCAGCCATCAAGCCAGCATAGCCATCTACAGCTGTGCACCCTGAGGGCTTTCAGGATGGAGAAGAGCAGGATACCGGCCCTAGATAGTTAAGGTGCACATCAAAGGAATGATTTCAGTGCTCAGTGATCCCAGCCTCTTGCATCTTCCCATACGTAGAAAAGCACTAAATTCATTAACTTGAGATGTCTGGTTTTCTTTAATTAACAGTAATATTTTGATGTTTCTACTACCTGGTTTCTGTTGCAAAACTCCTGTATATCCTGGTTCCTCTCTTAACCTCTTCCGAGAACTCCCTTAGGGTAATGAGAGGCTGTCTTCTGGGATGAAGTCCTCAGAAAATCCACCGAATAAAACATCATTCTCAACTTTTAGGTGGTGCATTTTTTTTTCAGTCACCGGTAGAGATCATTTCCCTTGTATCATGTTCATCTAACACCTCCATACCCATACCACCTTCCACCTCTGCCATTCCTTCTGCTGTAATCTCATCTTCTAGCTTCTCCAAAAATGAAAACAATTAAATGGATGAGGGGACACAATAAATGAATTAAGAAAATCAGTTTTATTGTTAGTATATGGCTGTTGTATCTCAAGTATACCTTCAGCCCTCTTGTGAATATTCATCTCTGACCGTAACCTCATCTGGGTAGAGCTTTGTTATTCTTACCAATGCTGTGGAGTTGAGTGTGGTTCTTGATTGGAACCCAGTGACCTAGGAAGGCAGAAAAGTGGTAATAAGCAGAAAAGGAAATATCAAAAGGTGACAGGTAGTGATAAGTAGTCCAGTATGCTTAAATTGCCATTGAAATCTAGACCTTGGGTGAATCTCTAAGAAAATTAACAAGTTCTAAAAGTTAGCATATTTTATCCTTGAAATTGGGACTCCTTCTCCAGCATTATATATAGTTTGGACCTACTTTCAATGAAATTATATAAATACATATTAGCTATATATAATTGTAAGTGTAGAGAAATACTTAAAATAGAAATCAAAATGTTAACAGTGGTTTCATTTGAGTGATAGATTCAAGCTGATTTATATTCTTGTCTTCATTTTTCTATGCTTTCAAAAGAGTTGTTACAATGAATACTTATTTTTGTAATCACAATAAAAGAGTAAATGTCACTAAGGAATGAAGTAGGAAATGAGGAAAAATAAAGGAACTCTCCTTCCAGTCTGCTTCCACTCTTTTCAGAACGTGATCCTGATTTCTTCTCTTTGTACCTGAAAGAGAAGCAGCACTAATTCAAGCCAGCCAACAGTGTGTCCCTCATGCCCATCTCTAGTCTTTCTTTGGACTGACAAACTTGGTCCTTCCTTGAAACTCTAACATATGCATGCTTTTGAAACTGGGGTGTATATTCTGGAGGATATCAGTAGAATCTAAATTACCTGGCACTTCTCAGGCACAATTGGCACATTTAATAACTGATAGCCTTTTTTGTGAGGTGTTCTAAATTCCAAAGGCCATTTCATGGAACTCTAGAAAGCTTCTCTGCACAGAGGTAGACATAACCCTGGGTCTGAAGGCAACGGGACTTGGTGAGAGTGATATATCTGGGTTGCTTCCTGAGTTATTGCCTGCATAACTGAATGGGTGATGGTGTCATTCTGGAACTCTGAAAGAAGTCTAGCTTTAATCAGGAGTGTTGGTGGTGGAGTTCATAAGACTAGGTTTATACATACTGAACTTGAAATGTCTCTAGGAATTCACAAGAGGATTTCAAGTGGGCAGGTGGATACACAAGCTGAAGTCTCCAGCCTGGAGATACAAATTTGTGCTTCGTTTGCAAATGGGTAACTGAAGTTACTAGCTTAGATGATTATCTGAGAAGCAGGAAATGTTGAAGGATAGAGGAGAGCCTAGTACCCAAACTAGAGAAATTTCAACATTTAATATCAGGTTAGTGGAGAATAAGCCTGCAAAGGAGACAGAGAAGAAATATGCCAAGAGGTAGGAGAAGAGCCATGAGAGTTTTAGGTTCCAGAAGCCCAAGTAAGAAAACGTGTAAAGGAATATGTTGTCCAAAGTTTGGAAGCTGCTGAAAGGCCAGATAAGACAAGGAGCGAAAAATATTCCTTGGCTCTGGAAATAAGAAGTTACTGGTAACCAGAGCAAAAAGATGAAAAAAATATATATATATAGACAGAATTCATATTGGAGTGGACTGGAGAGTAAATTGAAGTTGAGAAAATGGAACTAATGAAACGGGATACCTTTTTCTAGTAGTTTGGCTGTGAAAGGGGATGAGAAAGACGGGAAGAAATGACTTAGAGAATCCAGTAAGAGAGCTTGGTTGGTTTATTTGTTAGTTATGTGGGATGCAGTATGAATTCGTTGAAGAAAGGCTGGTTGGTATGTATTTTAACTGAAAAAAAAAAAGAAAATATAGAGACTTTCACCCAGAAAAAAAGTAAGAGTCCTTCAGATACATTTGTGAATGGGGATCCAAACATAATAGATGAGTTAAACAGGTAGCGTCTTTGGATTTCCAAATCAATAGTTTATTTCCAGACAGAGTTCAACAGCTTCATCGGAGCATCTGGCTCATTTTGGAGCCTCACCGCTTACTAGAGGCTGCTCACCCAGCAGCAATGTAGGCTGTGCTCCACGCGGCCCAGGGACGAAGTGGCCATTATGGAAATAGAGCAGATGTGGTTAAAGGCAGCCACACACCATACCCGGAGCTCCCAAAATAAACTCGCTTACATAACGTGTAAAAACTCCCAGTCACTCCCCAGGTTCACTTGGCAGAACAAGCTGATTTCCACCAAGAGGAAATATTCCATTATTGTAGATAAGGAACTCCATTCACTAGTATTTTTGTGTCTCCTACAATTACTCTCTTTATGAACTTCCATCAGAAGGTCATCTTTGACCCCTTGCACCACACAGAAGTGGTAGTTATGGGAATTAAACTGGTCAGCAGAAACAATAGATGATGCGACAGGAACTCACCAGCTCACCTCTTTTCCCACCAAAGGCCTGCTTAACCTGTGAACAGCTCCAGGAAGTCCTTGTAACGCTGTTTGTTGGATTCAGAGTTGCCCACCTCTGGCTGTCATCTTTATACCATAAATTCATTTCCGGCAGGGATCTGACTTTTTGCAAATTTTCCCTATTGAAGTGTACTTTCAAACGGAGAGCACAGTAGTGTTTTTGGTAAGAATCACAGCAATTGATGATGAAGACAGGGAGGCATGAAAACACTTGGGGAGGGTCCCAGTGCAGCCCAGGACAGGAAGCCTGCTTGTCGTCGTGGCTGGTGACACGACACAGCTGTGCGAGCAGCACCCAATACAACAGATGGATTTTGGCTCTGCTAAT
The DNA here is from genome assembly GCF_048773025.1 of Camelus bactrianus. NCBI lineage: Eukaryota > Metazoa > Chordata > Mammalia > Artiodactyla > Camelidae > Camelus > Camelus bactrianus. The sequence goes on from NC_133541.1 coordinate 47,079,293, forward strand.
GCCAGAAGACAGGCTCTTCCTGACTCTCAGTTTCTATGCATTGAAAATGACTAGTTAGCCTAGAAATGTGGTTCCAGTGTCTGACTCAGTTAAAAAAAAAAAAAAGAGTATATACTTTCCTTATTGGTTTTTCTCGTTCTCTGTGTACCATTGAGATTCCCTTACCATATTTTATCACTTGTTCTTACTACTGCAACAAACATATGAAAGTCAGACTGTTCATGTGCTGCTGTGTAGGACTATGGAGAAAACCCCTGGTGAACACATTTGCTGCAGCCAGAACCACATAGCCATCACTGGGTACCTAAGGAACAGAGAGAGGGTGGAAGATGGGGATGACTATTCCTCCCAAGGTGTGCGAAACCACAGACAGGAAATATGGAGCCCAAAAGTTCATGTTTGCTGCACAGGAAGTGGCTCAGCATGAGCCCAGCACCTTTACCAGGCAGAGCTCCAATCGCCTTCTATTCCTGAGACAGAGCAGGAGGGGCGGGGAGCACAGGGGAGGGAGAGATAAGGGTATTGCTGGGGGGCCCATTTCCACAGGTTCCAGAGCCCCCTCAGTAATGATAACAATGACCATCATTTATGAACTTTTGATGTGCACCCATCTCTGAGCTACGTGCTTTGTGTACATGATCCAATTTAATCCTTACCACGCCCCTTATGAGGTAGGTCTCATTAACTTTTTAAAAATCATTTATTGGTTTATTTTTCTCTACAAAACACATTTAGTCATTCATTTAAATATCTGACTTCACTAGAACACTTTTTCTGCCTCTGGCCATAAAAATACACTAAGAAATTTGCTTGAAAAACAAACAGCTAAGGGAGGGATAAATTAGGAGTTTGGGATTGGCAGATGTAAACTTCTCTGTATAAAATAGATAATTAACAAGGTCCTACACAGAAGCACAGGGAACTATATTCAATATCTTGTAATAACTTTCAATGAAAAAGAATGTATAAAAATGTTTTAAAAGGAAAAAAAGCAGCCATCAACAAGTGTTGTGGTTTTCTCTCAGCTGATGTGTACCTCAGTGACAGCAGTTTGTAAATCACTAAGACAGTAGATTGAAGACTGAGGTTCACAGGATCGTCCACCTAAAACTGATCATGAGCTCTGAAACCTTTTCTGTTTCTCTCCTCTCCATAGCTTAAGATATGGACAACTCTTTGCAGATTAGGAAAATTGAGTAGTGGGTCCCTCAAATCACACAGCTGAAAGTTTTTGGGGTCCAGATTCACACTCTAGGCCTGTCTGACTCTATAGCTTTACCCTTAATTATTACAGTGTTTTAACCCCACAGAAAATGATCAGTTACTTAGCATCCTCTAGGCCAGCCTTTTATTGAATGCACCAATCGCCTTGATAACACACCCAATACAGAATCATCTGTGCCTGTGACCTCCAGTAAGGGAGCAGCACTGGGTAGGCTGGCGCCTCTCAGACGGGGTACCTGCACCTCCAAAGCACACTCATTCTGAACAGTTGTTTGTACCCAGCAGACAGCCAGCCATAGTCTAAACATGCCTTCACTTTTGGGTAGGTAAATATACTTAAAGGCTTGAAAGAGAAATTGTATTTTTAAAGTGAATATAGTCTGGGATTAATTGGAACATTGTCATTTTGTTTTAAAGTAAAACATGAGACCTTAAAAACTAGCACCAGAGGCTGCAAATCCCATCCTCACCCCTAACTGCCACCACCACCAGGGTTGAAATTCCCTCTTCTGCCCTTAGAAGGATTTCATAGCTAAAGTGGACTCTTCATTTTCTTTGGAACCCGAGTCCAAGGTCTATATCTCATCACTACTACTACTGTTAACAGCCTAGTCTTGGTCAATTTGCTTAACCTCTCTGAACTTCCATTTTCCTGTCTGTAAAACGGGAATGGCAATGCCAACTTCTCAGAGTTGTGAGGAGGACTAAATGCAGTGACCAGTGCAGAGTGTCCAGCACATTCTCTCCTAAGCAGTCAATACAATTTCCTTCCCACTCTTCCAGAAAACCCACCCCCTTAAGCAGAATCAACTCTTCTGGCATCCCAGAGAGGCTCCCCCTTGGCTCTGAAGCTTCTTGAACCTCTACTTCCTTCACAAGACTCAGCTGGTGAACTTTGCTAGAGGAGCACTACCGTTAGTTCAAGCTCTGTCTGTTTCCTCTGCTCCCCTCTGTCCTCGCCTGTGGTTTCTTACTGGGGAGCTGACATTCCTCCTACTGGTGAGACCTGCATACAAGGGGCCTGTCTGCCTGCTTGTCCCCCTCTTCCTGTCAGCAGAAGTCCCAAAGCAAAAAGCATCTTAGGTCCCTGAGTAGGAACTCAGGGAGACCTAAAGCTGCCAAGGGATTGGGGTTTTTTCTGTAAGGACAACCTTATCATGTCAGCAGTGATTTGGCAGTGTGAATAAGGGGCAGAAAGAGGTAGCTCCTGGATCCTAGAAACACCACCCTTATTTAGGGCTATTGCAGATCACTCACTTTGTTTTGTCAAGGCCTCCCATTCCTGATTCATGGTGGAGGGGTCCATTGGTCTTTGTCAGGGATGTGGAAGCGGGGTTTGCAAATAGGGACCCATGCCTTGTCAGCAGGTGCCTCTAACGGAAATTGCATCCAGATGCAGTGAGCTCTCCTTACACTGACAAGAGTGGCAAAGGAAACAAAGGGTCCAAGTGGACCCCAGGCTGAGCCCCTGTCTCACAGCTGATTGCTCGTCTCTCTGAATCCCAGGGGATGGCTGGATGGGGTGGGGTTACAGGGTTGGTGGGTTAAAAACAAAACAGATTCTATTATGGTAATGAATGTTAAAAGAAGGAGGTGAAGGGCAGGTGCCCCTTGGGAGTCATTTGATAGCGTTGTTACATGTGATGCTTAGAGAAAACATTTCCTCTTTGCTCAAGATACGGCCAGCTACCCAGGTGGTGCCTGGGTGAAGTTTCTCCAGCAGCACCTTTTTGACCTGATGAGGAAGCCAGTGACACTGTAAATCTCCTTGTTTCAGCCAACAACCACCTAGCTCACCCCGATCTGATTTTATACTCTTCCTGGGAGCACAGGGTCAGCACCCTTTGGACTTGGCTTCCCAGACTGGAAGTAAGGGGCCAAGCTAGGCTGCCATATCGCCATCCAAGCCTGCTTTTGGCTCAGATGACAGGAGCTTTCCCTCTGTCTCTGGGAGGGTGAGGCTAGAGAGAGAAAGAGATGTGTGCCCAGGGAGGGTCTGAGGAATAGCTCCTGAGCCCTCACTCAGCATTGCAATTTTCAACCTCCATTAAGCAAACTGTCCCTCTGTCGCTCAAGCTGAACCAGAGGGGAGGCAGAAAGCCATTGTGCAAATGCAGGAATTAGGGAGCTAATGAAACTCCTCTCCCTGTGACAAGGCTGGTGTTTCCTTCAGTGGGTTGTTGGTTGGAAAAACTCTATCCGTGGTGAAAGTCTGATGTCCCTGATGTGCACAGCTGGAGTTGATAACTCCTTTCAAGAATTACCTTACCATGTAAATTTTTACTTCTCAGCACATTATGAACCCAGTAGAATGAAGAGTTAAAAAGCTGTCCACAAATCCCTGAACCTTGGGAAACAGAGGAAAGGCTCGGCTGTGGGCCAAGGCTGTCACAGAGAGGGGTGTGCTCCCAGATTACTCTTCCTGGCTTAATGAGCTAAAGCGTCAGGACAACCCTGTGGAAGGGGTTGATGCCACAGTGGTCATTCTCTTCATTTTATCTAGAAAGTGTCAAGGGAGGAGGTGGTTTGCTAGGGTTCCTAGAGAGTCTGCTTGGACTGGGGACTTAGTCCTCCAAGCAAGAGGGCCAACTTAACCCTTCCAAGCATTTACTCCTAAGCCAATCACTCACCCCTTGAAGTGGGTTCTTTGCTTGACTCTGTCTGCCCACACTAACCCTCTCATTTACACATCTGTTTATTAAATCCTCCTTTAGAAGCAATGCAAGGCACAGGAGAATTTGAGAGAAAATATTCATATCATAAGTCATAATGTCCTCACCAGATGGAAGAAAAATAAAGAAATATTTAGAAGTTCCTTTTTTTTCAGATGAGTTGAAAGAATGTCTCTGTGTGGCTTGAATGGCAAGAGGAGGAAAATATTCCTCTTTCAATGGGTACTTCCTCTCCTCGAAGCTGGCAAGAAATGCTTCCATAACAGGTTGTACAGAATATTACTTCAAAGACCTGGCGTTGTCACACTGGCGACTCTTGCCACAAACTGTATCCAAAAATGATTTAACTTCCCCACTCAGTGATGTGTGCAAATGGCACACACACCACTAACCACACATGCACGCAATGTATGAATTCCCACATTCCTGATTGCTCACTTCAGCCAGAGAATATTTTTTTTTCAGAGCTAAAAAGAAATGAATCAAGTTTGTAAAAGGATATGTGTGGAAAATGCCAAAGGAAAAATGAAAATCAGATGCTTTTAAAGGCAGGGCCTGAAGTACTTTGCTGAGATGTTCACGTCCCTCCACTCTCTGTCATCAGAGGTGACCAGGGAAAATGGCCATCGAATCCAGGAGACTTAGGGGCATAGGGTGTGGCAGGAGAAGAGTCACTGGTAGTTCTTTTGACGGGTTATGAAATCGCAAGATCGTCTGAAGGCAGGGCATTTCAGGCTGGTTCTTCTGGGCATAACATCTCTGCAGCACAAAATATTTTTTTGTATCATTGCTGCTCTGCTTTGGGCTGGTGGGATTCTTGAGAAATAAAGAATCCATTTCCAGAACAATGGATCCCTTATTAGCATAACTGGGCTTAGGAGGGAAAATATATATGTATTTTTTCAGCCTAGTGTATGAACAGACTCACAAAAAGATTTACTGGGGACATGGAATGGTTGGAAGGTAATATTTTGCATTGCAGTTTTGATTTTGATAAATCTGTGATGTGAATTCCTGGCTTCTGAGCCAACTTCTCATCAACGGAATTAACACCATTTCTGCTGTTCCTGTCACAGCACAATATTGACCACAAGGCAGAGGAAACTCAGCTGCCTTCTCTGGAAACTGCTACCCGTGGGGGCACAGTAGATTTACTGACAAGATGATTGCCAGCCTTAGGAATATTCTGTTAATGGTGACCTGGCATGTTTTATATATGCTACTGCTTACAAGTCCTCATATTGGATAAAATTTTAAAAATCTATTAACCAGTGGGATATCAAAAACCTAGACCAAACATTCATCAGAAGCATGATTTATGAATACCTATACACCATAGGATCTTCATACTTCTCTCCAAATCTTCATTTGGATGCTGAATATTTAACTGGGAGCATGTATATACCATGTGGGCTTTTGTCATTTTTTATTTGAGTGGAGCATTGGGATTACTCAAGGGAAAGACAGAGATGTGAGTAGTGCCACAGAATAGGAAATGTAAGTAGCTAGAGAAATATCTTAGTCATATAGATACTCAACACTCCCCATTTTTTATAAGGAATGGCAATGTCAATAGGGATTAAGCCATGCCATGATACTCGTGGCAATAATCTCTGCTTGACTGAGATTAATTAGAGTAGAAATCATGACTTAGATAGAAAGAGGAACACAGAATTGTAAAGAATTGATAGCACACGAAAGACCCCATCTCTCTTTTCCTGATGTCTCAGAATCACAATATCAAATATTGACAAGTCTAGTTCTGGTCTATAAAATACTCTTGTAGCATGATTTCTGAGAGAAATACTGGGTTTGCCATACATCATCTCTTTAAGTCATTTCAAATTGCTTTTGGAACTGCCTTTAGCCACCATTATTCTTATCAACACTGAGGGAGTTCTAAGAGAACTACTGTTCTTCCTGCTGTTCAGACGATCCCTTTTTCATAATATCTGGCATTAGAGATCAGGATGTAGCACACTCTGAAGTTGGATAATAGAAACGGTGTTAGCAGACAACTGAGAAGAAACTTCAACCATCAGTATTGGGCCAAACACAAAAATTTGGTTTGAACAAAAGAATGCTAATAGTCAGAATTTTTGAGTATTGTCTTTTTGTCATTGAGCTTGAACTTAAAGAAATTACAAGAAGTTCCTTGTAGTTTTTGGAGAGTTGCTTTATTGTATTGGTTTTACAGATGAGAGCTCAACTCCACTTGAGTTAAATGACTTAGTCAAGGAATTGAGAGAAGAACTTGTCCTACGTCCAGATGTAGTTCTTAATAGAGGCTTAACTTCCTGCTTCTTTGACCTTTTCTAAAATCTGTCTAGAGTTTACTTTGGCATGGTCCCTTTTACTAGCTAAAGAATTCAGATTGTTTGAGTGGGTGTTGGAAGGCAAGATGTCAAACATATATTTTTCTGTAGAATTTGGGTACATATTTGGATACACATATATATAAAATGTATATGTTACATACAAATGAACAGAAGTAGAAGTGCTTTACAAGCTGTATGATACAATGATACAAGGTATTATAATCTCCACATGTCTTAATTTGCAAAATGCCATCAAATGTAGAACATAGCACCAATTGAGTAACTTTTCAGGGAAAGAAGTTCTACATTAAATGCACATATCACTAAGATGCATTCCAGTGTAAAAAAAAAGTGAAAATATGAAGCATATCTATATTATAATAAGAAATTACCATTGTATCCCCCCCTACTAAAACATATTCTTTTCAGGATACTCAATATTCAGAGCAGACTATATAATCCATAGCAATCTATAATCTTCACTGTAACATTATTGCATTTCTGGAATAATAGGAATGAAATATAGAAGGTGAAGTCTCTTGTATTTTGAGCTCCTCAGAAGTGGTGCATTCCCTGCCTCTAAAATTATGAAAGCAAAATTTGGTTCATTGCTTTTTAGCATTCGGTTGGAGAGAAATTATAATTTCTTCCACCTCAAACCTTGTATTGTTAAAATTAAGAAGAAAGTAAAAACGCTTCAGTTGACATAACTAAGCTATAATAGTAACAGTAAAGCACTCACTGGTGCCATGACTCTTATCCCAAGAAATGTGGAAATGCACTGGACATTGATCAAATGGAATGGGCATGGGAGAGTACTTGATAGTGACTGAATCACTTTTTGCTGACCCATTATTTTTAGTTAAATCATTTTATATAACCAGCAGGCTTTTTTACTTAGTACCCCCTTAAGAACTTTAAGGGTTTGCCTAGAGTTGTTGGAAGTCATCTTGGCCACCAGTGATCAGTTTTGAGATAGGTTCATTTTAATCTTGAAAGTATTTAATTAATGTAGATTGCCCATAGTTTTTGTAAAGTCACCTCCAACCTTGACAAGAAGATAATAATAATAATTATAAATAAGCAATAGAAAACCAACAAGTTGCTGAACTGTTAAAGCAATGTGGAAATGAACTTGAGGAAGAATCCAGGCACCCTTCACCTGAAAGGCTTGGGCTTGGTGATGAGGTAAGCAGGCTTACTGCAAGCCTGAGATGGAAATTGTACATGTGCTCACCTACCCTCTGGGGGCCCAGGCTAGCTGAAACAATAGGGTCTCCGCCCTCTATTGAGAGGTTAACTCTATTGAGATGTTAACTCAGAATTACAAACCTGGGGCCCTGGCTTAATACTGGCCATGTTTCTAGGAAGAAAATGAAAGAGTTATTTGCATCTGGTTGGGAGCTTAATAGCATACTGAGAACATTCAGATCATGTTCGCTATTGAGGAAGCTTGTGGAAGAACGGGGAGACAAATGAAAAGAGAGAAAGAAAGAAGACAGCTTTGCGATATCCTGATGCGTATCTGGTCTGTAATTCTATGCCAGGGGCCCTCACACTACGGTGCTGAAAGGATGTTCTAATTACCTAATGTGGAAGCCCCTGCCTTTGTCCTGGGCTTCTGCATCTGAAAGTCCCAGGTGTGAGCTTGAGAACTGTCTGGTAGGAGGAGTGGCTTGTGCAGCAGCGGAAGGTGCTATGGAAATGAAGGTAACTTGGGACTGTCCACTCAAGTTACAGGGAGCAGGAACAAAAGTCAAGTCAAATGTTATCGTTTCCTTGCCACCACGGAGTAGAACTCAGCATATGGAAAGCTTGAATTCGCACTAGCCAAAAAAAAAAAAAAAAAAAAAAAAAAAAGGAAAGAGAAGGAAAGATAGGATCCCATCAGAATAAACCCGATCTTTGCATAGTAGAAAATGGCACTTTTGTTTTATTTTGTTTTGTAGGTTTTGAGCAAAGTCTATTAAAGAGAGACCTTGAGCATCTTTGTTAAAAGTCCAACTAGCCAGAGAAATCTTGCTCGAGAATGATTGGTAGCATCTGGCTTTAAATGTCTGGAAAAGTCCAGGCTTTACCAGAACTTCAGAGCACAAGAATGATTTAATGATGAAACTGACAAGTATGTGGAAGTGTGTCTTATGCTGATTTGCCTTGGACAGTTTTCTTAATCTTCTCAGGACTGTGTTATTTTTTTCTGGCAAATTGTTTGCAGTAGCCCATCGAGGGGAAATCAGGAGGTGAGAGGTTAGGAGTCCCGCGGTCTTGCCCCATTTCTTGTCAGGACTTTTAGGTAAGTCAGTGACTGACTTTTCTGAACCTCCATTTCATTATAAGTCAAATGAAAGAGCTGAATGTACAACATTTTGTAAGCTTCTTTTCCTTTTTAAAGACCTGATTCTTTGATTTCATCACTTACTTACTGACATCTTTATCCTCATTTGTAGAGACAGTTATGTTGAGTTTTCTGCTCCTCCCCCAGAAATACAATCCAAATTCTCCCGCTTGTCTTCCCTTTCTCTATACTTTAATAACTTTCATAGTTCTCTGCACTCTTCCAGAGTTATAGCTCAGGTACAGAGCAACACTGAAGAGAGGGCTCTAATAAAAGCCTGACTAGTGCTGAGGTAGGAGAAGCACCCAGGACATCCATCCATCACCATGTCTGACAAATTTAAGCATCTGACTCCATGGGCAGCTCTCTGCGGAGGGGAGGAAACCCTGGGCTGTGAGAGCAAACCTGACCCCAGCCTAACTTGGCCACCAGCCAGCACGGGTCAGTACCCTTGCTCCAGTGACATGCGCTGTTTTCAGCTTGGCGCTTTCTTCAGCTAAGGAAAAGGATTGGGTCAACTGCCAGGGCTCTTTCGACTCCACAAGAAATCTTTGGCGACTACCCCATCGTTAAGGGCCATGCTGGCTCGAAGCAATTCTGATTACATTCCGTATTTGTGTAGTTTGTTTTCACTTGTTCCTTTAATGCAAGACAAAGAAACCTCTTCTTTTGAAGTCCATCCTAGAGGTGTCCTGCTCCATTTAAAATGGTTCACTAGGTGTTTAAACCTTATTCTCCATTCAGGTTGGCTGTCAAGTTCTCTATTCCATTAGCAAATCATTAAAGCACCAGTTAATAAGTAACATGATACCAACATTGTACTTTGTGGAATTCAGTCTGTACAGCCAGGCTCATAAGGACTCATTGGGAAGTGCAGATTTGATTCATTTTGAGTAAAACAGATTCTGAGGGAAAAAAGAATTAGTATTACTAATTAGGGGGTGAGAATTGGCCAGACTGAATTAGTGAAAAATCTGAATGAAAAAATGAAAAATTTGTCAATGTTGACTTTTATTTCCTAGAAGTAGTAATGATCATCATCATCATCATCATCACCAAGTATCTGCTCTGTCAGACTAAGTGTTTTTTTGTATATACCACCTGTTTTAATTTAACAATGGCTAAGTTAGGACAGGTGGCTGAAAAACTGCCAAGTAGGAGGATTCCCTAACTGTATTCTAATAAACAGATGAATGCTATGGAGCTTCCTGAAATACTTAGACTTTGGCAGGAATTACAAACCCACATGCATTTAGGATGTGTCCATCCACATCCATGAGGGAAGAGAGCTGAGTGTGAGACAATAGGGAATGATGAGGACAGTGGAGAACTGGGGGGGTCCATTCTCTAGCTGACTGTTGCTTTGCAACAGGACATGGATATGCCTCACCTGATCTTGGGATGTTTTCTTCAATAAAATCCAGAAACCTCAGTATGAATGTGGTATCCCCTCTTGTTTTTAAAGCACTGGGCAGGCCAGACAAGAAGCATCTGAGAGCCAGATGTGCCTTCCTGGTCTGCAGTTCACGACCTTTGCTCACTACTGTTTATTCATACACAGTACGTACTACTGTCTTGCTACAGGTAATCTCCTTGCACGGACACAGGGAGTCATCAGCTTTGGAATGTCTGCCTGACATATGGGCATCCCTTCTTTACAAACGGCCACACTGAATGTCCTCTCTGACTAGGGACTCATTTCCCTTACTTCCAATGTCTCCAGAACCTTCTCTTGTCAAGCAGTTCAGCTATTCCGTCCTTCTTGGGATGGTTTTCCCTCCCATTTGTTTTTCCTTTATTGCCCCATGGCCAGTAATGGCAGGGAGTCAACATACTGTCCTTTGAAGCTGCGGATCCTTTATCCATGGATGGCTTCCTACAGCTAAAGGTGTTAGCCATCACTGCCATTTGTTAAAGACCTGCTAAGTATCTTGATCTTCCCCGTTGATCTTCCCCTTTTCCCAAGATTTTGCTTTCCTTGCTTACTTGCGTAAGACTTGAACCTCCTCCAAATCTTTTATTTATTTATTTTTTTAACATTTTTTATTGATTTATAATCATTTTACAATGTGTCAAATTCCAGTGTTCAGCACAATTTTTCAGTCATTCATGGACATATACACACTCATTGTCACATTTTTTTCTCTGTGAGTTATCATAACATTTTGTGTATATTTCCCTGTGGTATACAGTGTAATCTTGTTTATCTATTCTACAATTTTGAAATCCCAGGCTAACCCTTCCCACCCTCCACCCCCCCCCCGTAACCACAAGTCTGTATTCTCTGTCTGTGAGTCTATTTTTGTCCTGTATTTACGCTTTGTTTTTGTTTGTTTGTTTTTGTTTTTGTTTTTTAGATTCCACATATGAGCGATCTCATATGGTATTTTTCTTTCTCTTTCTGGCTTACTTCACTTAGAATGACATTCTTCAGGAGCATCCATGTTGCTGCAAATGGCATTATGTTGTCGGTTTTTATGGCTGAGTAGTATTCCATTGTATAAATATACCACCTCTTCTTTATCCAGTCACCTGTTGATGGACATTTAGGCTGTTTCCATGTTTTGGCTATTGTAAATAGTGCTGCTATGAACATTGGGGTGCAGGTGTCATCCTAAAGTAGATTTCCTTCTGGATACAAGCCCAGGAGTGGGATTCCTGGGTCATATGGTAAGTCTATTCCTAGTCTTTAGAGGAATCTCCACACTGTTTTCCACAGTGGCTGCACCAAACTGCATTCCCACCAGCAGTGTAGGAGGGTTCCCCTTTCTCCACATCCTCTCCAGCATTTGTCATTTGTGGATTTTTGAATGACGGCCATTATGACTGGTGTGAGGTGATACCTCATTGTAGTTTTGATTTGCATTTCTCTGATAATTAGTGATATTGAGCATTTTTTCATGTGCTTTTTGATCATTTGTATGTCTTCCTTGGAGAATTGCTTGTTTAGGTCTTCTGCCCATTTTTGGATTGGGTTGTTTATTTTTTTCTTATTGAGTCATATGAGCTGCTTATATATTCTGGAGATCAAGCCTTTGTCAGTTTCACTTGCAAAAATTTTCTCCCATTCCATAGGTTTTCTTCTGGTTTTACTTCTGGTTTCCTTTGCTGTGCAGAAGCTTGTAAGTTTCATTAGGTCCCATTTGTTTATTCTTGCTTTTATTTCTTCTAGGAGAAAATTTTTGAGATGTATGTCAGATAATGTTTTGCCTATGTTTTCCTCTAGGAGGTTTATTGTATCTTGTCTTATGTTTAAGTCTTTAATCCATTTTGAGTTGATTTTTGTATATGGTGTAAGGGAGTGTTCTAGCTTCATTGTTTTACATGCTGCTGTCCAGTTTTCCCAACACCATTTGCTGAAGAGACTGTCTTTATTCCATTGTATATTCTTGCCTCCTTTGTCGAAGATGAGTTGACCAAAAGTTTGTGGGTTCATTTCTGGGCTCTCTATTCTGTTCCGTTGGTCTATATGTCTGTTTTGGTACCAATACCATGCTGTCTTGATGACTGTAGCTCTATAGTATTGTCTGAAGTCTGGGAGAGTTATTCCTCCAGCCTCTTTCTTTCTCTTCAGTAATGCTTTGGCAATTCTAGGTCTTTGATGGTTCCATATGAATTTTATTATGATTTGTTCTAGTTCTGTGAAATATGTCCTGGGTAATTGGATAGGGATTGCATTAAATCTGTAGATTGCCTTGGGGAGTGTGACCATTTTAACAATATTGATTCTTCCAATCCAAGAGCATGGAATATCTTTCTATTTTTTAAAGTCTTCTTTAATTTCCTTCATCAGTGGTTTATAGTTTTCTGTGTGTAATTCTTTCACCTCCTTGGTTAGATTTATTCCCAGATATTTTATTACTTTGGGTGCTATTTTAAAGGGGATTGTTTCTTTACTTTCTTCTTCTGTTGATTTATCGTTAGTGTAAAGAAATGCAACTGATTTTTGAACGTTAATTTTGTAACCTGCTACCTTGCTGAATTCTTCAATCAGCTCTAGTAGCTTTTGTGTGGACCTTTTAGGGTTTTCTATATATAGTAACATGTCATCAGCATATAATGACACTTTTACCTCTTCTTTTCCAATGTGGATCCCTTTTATTTCTTTCTCTTGCCTGACTGCTGTGGCTAGGACTTCCAGGACTATGTTGAATAGGAGTGGTGATAGTGGGCATCCTTGTCTTGTCCCAGATTTTAGTGGGAAGCTTTTGAGTTTTTCCCCGTTGAGTACTATGCTGGCTGTAGGTTTGTCATATATAGCTTTTATTACGTTGAGATATGTTCCCTCTATACCCACTTTGGCGAGAGTTTTTATCATAAATGGGTGTTGAATTTTATCAAATGCTTTTTCTGCATCGATTGAGATGATCATGTGGTTTTTGTCCTTTCTCTTGTTGATGTGATGTATTACATTGATTGATTTGCGTATGTTGAACCAGCCTTGTGTCCCTGGGATGAACCCCACTTGGTCATGATGTATAATCTTTTTTATGTGTTGTTGGATTCTATTTGCTAAAATTTTGGTGAGGATTTTGGTGTCTATGTTCATCAGTGATATTGGCCTATAATTCTCTTTTTTTGTAGAGTCTTTGCCTGGTTTTGGTATCAGGGTGATGGTGGCTTCATAGAATGAGTTTGGGAGTATTCCCTCCTTTTCAATCGTCTGGAAGAGTTTGAGAAGGACTGGTATGAGTTCTTCTTTGTATGTTTGGTAGAATTCCCCGGTGAAGCCGTCCGGTCCTGGACTTTTATTTGTAGGGAGGTTTTTAATTGCTATTTCTATTTCCTTTCTAGTGATCGGATTGTTCAAGTGTTCAGATTCTTCTTGATTCAGTTTTGGTGGACAGTATGTTTCCAGAAACTTGTCCATCTCCTCTAGGTTATCCAGTTTGGTTCCATATAGTTTTTCATAATATTCTCGTATGATATTCTGTATTTCTATTTTGTTTGTTGTAATTTCTCCATTTTCCTTTCTTATTTTGCTAATTTGTGCTCTCTCTTTTTTCTTCTTTGTGAGTTTGGCCAGAGGTTTGTCGATTTTATTTACTTTTTCAAAAAACCAGCTTTTGGTTTGGTTGATTTTTTCTATGGTCTTGTTAATCTCTATTGTATTTAATTCCCCTCTGATCTTTATTATTTCCTTCCTTCTGCTGCTTTTTGGGGCTTTTTGTTCTTCTTTTTCTAATTCATTCAGGTGGTGGGTTAAATTGTTTATTTGAGATTGTTCTTCTTTTTTGAGGAAGGCCTGTATCGCTATAAACTTCCCTCTTAGCACTGCCTTTGCTGTGTCCCATAGGTTTTGGGTGGTTGTGCTTTCATTATCATTTGTCTCAAGGTATTTTTTAATTTCAGCTTTGATTTCCTCATTGATCCATTGTTTTTTCAATAACATATTGTTTAATCTCCATGCTTTCCTTTTTTTCTCCTTTGTTTCTCTGTTGTTGATTTCCAGTTTCATGGCATTGTGGTCAGTAAAGATGCTTGAGATAATTTCTATCTTCTTAAAATTTGAGGTTTTTTTTGTGCCCAAGTACATGATCGATCCTGGAAAATGTTCCATGTGCACTTGAAAAGAATGTATATCCTATTTTTGGGGGGTGTAATGCTCTGAAAATATCCACCAAATCTAGTTTTTCTATTGTAGTATTTAATTTCTCTGTTGCCTTGTTTATTTTCTGTCTGGAAGATCTGTCTAGTGATGTTAATGCAGTGTTAAAATCTCCAACTATGATTGTATTCCCATCAATATCCCCCTTTATCTCTGTTAGTAATTCTTGTATGTACTTAGGTGCTCCTATATTGGGTGCATATATATTAACGAGTGTAATATCCTCATCTTGTATCACTCCTTTAATCATTATAAAATGTCCTTCTTTATCTTTCTTTATGGCCTTTGTTTTAAAGTCTATTTTGTCTGAAATCAGTACTGCAACACCTGCTTTTTTGGCTTTTCCATTTGCATGGAATATCCTTTTCCATCCTTTCACTCTCAATCTATATGTGTCCTTCTCCCTACAGTGGGTCTCTTGTATGCAGCATATTGAAGGTTCTTGCTTTATTATCCAGTCTGCCACTCTGTGTCTTTTGACTGGAGCATTTAGTCCATTAACATTTACAGTAATTAATGATAGATGTGTGTTTATTGCCATTTTGAACTTATCTTTGCAGTTGAATTGGTATATCCTCTTTGTTCCTTTCTTCTTCCTTTTGTGGTTTGGTAATTTTCCTTTGTATTTTCATGGATTTTATTTAATTTTTGTGACTCCTTTGTAAATTTCTGGCTTGTGATTACCCTTTTTTGTAAATCTATTAACCCATTACTATAACTGTTTTTATTAAACTGATAGTAACATGATCTCAAACCCATCCTACTGTTAAAAAAATTTAAAAAAGAAAGAAAAAGATATTCTATATTTCCCTGCCTCCCTCTCCCACTCTCAGTGATTTGTATGTCTTCTTTTATAATTTCATGTTTACTTTATTTGTAATTCATGAGTTATCACCTTTCCAGTTGTGAGTTTCTCATTTCTGTAGCATCCTGCTGCTTTTCTATTTAGAATAGCCCTTTCAATATTTCTTTTAGCATGGGTTTAGTGTTGCTAAACTCCTGCAGCTTTTTTTTGTCTGTGAAACTATTTCTCCTTCTATCCTAAAGGATAGCCTTGCTGGATAAAGGATCCTAGGCTGCATCTTTTTTTCATTCAGGGCTTTGAATATATCTTGCCACTCCCTTCTGGCCTGTAGTGTTTGTGTAGAGAAATCAGCTGAGAGCCTTATGGGGGTTCCCTTGTAACTTACTCTTTGCTTTTCTTTTGCTGCCTTTAGAATCCTTTCTTTATCCTTGACTCTGGCCGTCTTGATTATGATATGTCTTGGTGTGGGTCTATTTGGGTTCTTCCTGTTTGGGACCCTCTGAGCTTCCTGTACTTGGATATCTGATTCCTTCTTTAAGTTTGGGAAGTTTTCAGTCATGATTTCTTCAAAAACCTTTTCAATCCCCTTTGATCTTTCTTCTCCTTCTGGGACCCCTATTATGCGAAGATTGGGACGCTTCATGTTATCTCGTAGGTCCCTTATGCTATTTTCATTATTTTTTATTTGCTTCTCTTGTAGTTCTTCTGAATGGGTGCTTTCTATTGCCCTGTCTTCTAGATCACTAATTCGTTCCTCTGCATTATCTAGTCGGCTTTGCACAGCTATTAGATCATTCCTCATCTCTGTCAATGAGTTTACCCATTCTACTTGGCTCTTCTTTATAGCTTCAATTTCATTTTTGACATATTTTATATCTCTAAACACTGTCTCTTTTAATTCCTTCAGCAATTTGATCACTCCTTTTTTG
This sequence comes from Camelus bactrianus, assembly GCF_048773025.1. Classification (NCBI taxonomy): domain Eukaryota; kingdom Metazoa; phylum Chordata; class Mammalia; order Artiodactyla; family Camelidae; genus Camelus; species Camelus bactrianus. The sequence continues at coordinate 47,095,184 of NC_133541.1, forward strand.
AAATCTTGATCTAGTAGGCTATCGATGTCTATTTCGTTGATCTTTCTTTCAGGGGATTTCTCTTGTTCTTTTAATTGGGAAAGGTTTTTCTGCTTCTTCATCTTGCTCATACCTCTCTGGCACTGTGGTTTATGAAGTATCAGTTGTTTATTTTGGTCCTTAAGGATTTTATCTATCTAATACCTATTTAGGAATAAAACTTGGGAAAAAAAGAAAAAAAAAATAAGAGAGAGAGAAAGAATTTTAAAAGAAGGGAGAAAGAGGGTTTGAAAACAGTGTATAATGAATAATAGAAGAGCGAGTTGAAGCAGAGTATTAATCGGGTTGAGACGTCCTTTTAAAACCTTTACAAAAAAAGGGGGGGGGGAGATGAATAGATGTATTTGAAACCTGTGTCTAATCAGCAACAGGACATCAAAACCCAAGAGAAATAGAAATGAATTAAGAAGTAAAAATTAAGAGAGTAATAGAAAATAGAACAGGTAAAAACAGATTTAAAAAAAAAGGGGGGGGGGGGTTTGGTCGGTGTTCTCCTGGAGTCTGTGTGCTTTTAATGTGAAGTCTTTCTGTCTTCCTCCTGTTTTGGAAGCTCAGCTTGCTGTTTTCTGAGGCCCTCCGTTGGCGCCCTCTTCTGTGCTGCTCCCAGCACCTGTCGGCAAGCAGATCGCGCCTCCTCCTAACACTGGGTCAGGTGCAGCTCTCCTCTGCTGTGGGCGGGCGGGTCGCTGCCTCTCCGAATGCCGCAGTCAGATGTTGCAGACAGGCCAGGTAGGAGGGCGGGTCGTGCCCCCTCCCAGCACCTCGGTCACGGGCTGTGTTCCTGCCCGAAAGGCAGTGGGCCGCTCTCGCTCTACCTGCGCCGCCGGTAGCTCCGCTCTCTGTGCGGCTGCGCGCTTCGCCCTGGTCGGCGCTCCGCGGGTGGGCTCCGGGAAGACCGAGGGACAGCCCTGTCCCTGCTCCGAGCCAAAACCCAGCTCCTTGTTTGTCTTTGTGGAGCAAGTTCTCTGAGGGACCAGGATGGAAGGATCCTATCTGCCCCGGGCTGCAGGCCAGTCTCAGTCTGGCCTTTGAGGCTGCTAAGCCCTTCGGTGCGGATGCAGGTTTCGCCCCCGCCCCCCCCCCCCCCCCCCCCGTGCTAAGCGCGGAGGATATGGCGGCTGCGCCTGAGCCCCGCGCCTCTCTTACCCCGAAAACTTTCCGGGGGTTTTCAGAGATGGGGGTGTGCACCCTTCCCCCGAGAGCACATCAACCTTGCTGTTTTATGGAGGGCCCAGGTTGTTCTGCCCTGTGCACCCACAGCCTCGTTGCGCAGCCCCTTGCGTTTCCCCCCCGGGGCTGCCTCCGTGCAGCCGCCCCCGTCCTCCGCCGGGCTTGTGCAGCCTGGCCCTGCCCGCGGCTGCTGGCCCGCGTCTCAGGCTGGGTGTGGGGGGGTGGGGGGGGGGGACGCTCTATGCCCGTTTAACTTAGTTCTGTTAGTCAAGGGCTGCTCTCTGCTCCCCCTCCGTCCCGCTGGCCTCTCAGTTGGAGAGGGGAGACCCAGCGAGCGAGCGCCAGTCCTCCTTTGCCGCTCCCTCCCCGCGGGACCCGTCCCGCGCTGCTTTGCCTTTTGTTCTTTCTTTTTTCCTTTTCTCCTACCAGATTTTTGGCGTCTTTATCTTTTGAAGAGGGCGATGTTCTGTCGGAGTGCCGCAGGTGCTCTGGTTGGCTGAGTGGGCCTGTAGATGTGGGTCTTGGTGTATTTGTGGGAGAGGGTGACCTGCGAGCATCCTTCTACTCCGCCATCTTCCCAGTTCTCCTCCAAATCTTTTAAAACCTCTACCTCAGTTCCTTTCCTCCTGCCTGGGATCCTCAGTCAAGAAGAATGAACTCTCATTTCCTCCTGCTTGGGATTCTCAATTTGGTTTTCTTCCCCACTGTTTGAGACAAGTTTAAGTCAAGGTGTGTTACAGCTGTGAAGGGGGAGTAGGGTAGGGATGGGAGTAGTGTAGATTCATCTCTGTGTAACTAATGTCCAAAGCAATATTGTCTCACAGCAATAGTACTGAACTTAGAAGATTGTTTCTGAAGTTCCATTGTGTACATACTGCCCTGAAACTGGATGAGAGATTAGATTTTTCCATACAAAGTCCATCAAAGGGCAGAAACTGTGTAACCCCCTCAGTTCTCTAAATCCCTCTCTCTGTGAAATTTTTTTGAAGATTTATGACTTACCTTAAAAGTTTATGAGCGTTTTGCATTCTACTCCTTACTATGTTTATTTAAATTTGAAAATCTCTTAGATGATTTACATGCATAAAAATAGCCACTTCCAAAATAGGACCCACATTTACTCTGGGCTTCATTAAGTCCTATATGCTATTGCATATACTTGGCAATATATGGACCCCAGATTGAGAACCACAGAGCAATATTATGTGTTAACTAGAATTTATAGACAAGCCTAAAAACCTAATAATTTTCATGTGTAATATTATTTCCATGAAGGGATTTTATTACAAATGGCCTATCTTCAATATTCATTCATTCTTTAAACATTTGTTGGAAAGGCAAGGAAGTCAGTTTTTATTGAGGGCCAAGAATGTGCTATGTCCTTTAGATATTTTATTTCTTTCAAACTTCAAAGTAACATTCTAAGATGTGTGGGTGTGTATGTGTGTGTATGTGTATATATATATATATATATATATATATATATATATATATATATATATATATATATATATCCATCACTTTACAAATGAGAACACTGACTAGAAAATGGCCAAACTGATAATGGGGGCAGTTGTCACAAAGCCAGCTGAAAGGAATGTATAACAGATCTTAAGAGACGTGGAAAGTCACTGTTGCAAGTAATGTTTTCTGTAACAAAAGCAGGCAAGACACAGGACAGTGGTGATGCTTCATTTTATTTATCAGCTTGACTGGGTCTCAGGATGCCCAGATGTCTGGTTAGGCATTATTTCTGGGTGTGCCTGTGAGCATTATTCTGGGTGTTTCTGGAAGACATGAGTACTGAAATGGTACACAGGGGAACACACTGCCGTCCCCAGTGTGGTGGCATCACTCAATGCATTGGGGCCTGAAAAAAAACCGAAAAAGTGGAGAAAGGGAGGGTTTACCCCTTACTGCCTGCTTGGTTGAGCTGGGACATTGATCTTCTGCTCTTGGACTGGGATTTATATCACCAGCTCCCCCTGTTTTCAGCTCTTCAGACTCAGACTGGAATTATACTACCCATTTTGCTGGGTTTCCCTAATACATTTTAATTTAATTTATTATACTTTTCAACTCTAGAATTTTTATTTTTTGCAGTTTCTATATCTCTATTAAGATCACTTGTTTTTTTAAATAATCTATTAACAGTTACAGATTTACAGAAAAGTAGCAGGGAGAGTATGGAGAGTTCACATATACCCCGTACCCAGTTTCCCCTCTTGTTAACATATTTGTCACAACTAATGAAACAATATTGATACCTTATTATTACTAACTAAAGTCCATACTTTATTCAGATTTTCTTAGCTTTTTACCTGATGTCCTTCCGTTGTTTCAGGATCTCATTCAGGATATCACATTATGTCATGTTCTTGTTTCCTTAGACTCTGCTAGACTATGACAAGTTCTCAGCCTTTTTGTGTTTTTGATGACTGACAGTTTTGAGGAGTACTGCTTAGTATTTTATAAGTTGTCCTTCAATTTGAATTTGATGTTTTTCTCATGGTTAGACTAAAATTATGCACTTTTTGGAAGAGGATCATAGAGCTAAAGTCTTATTCCCATCACATCAAGAGTGCGAAGTGTTAATATGACGTATCACTGATGGTACTGTCCTCGATCACCTCACTTTGGAAGTAGGTGTGCTTTCTCTACTCAGAAGTTACTCTTTTCCAACTTTTCACACTGTACTTTTCAAAAGTAACTAACTACGCACATCCCACACTTGAAGTGTAGGAAGTTATCCTCTACCTCCTTGAGGTGGGACTATCTACAAGAGTTATTTGAAATTCTTCTGTATGGGAGATTTTTGTATTTTTCCTATTTGTGCAATAATTCTGTCAGTATAGATATAGATATAATCCATGAGACAATGTAGTATCAGAAATACATTTTAAAAATATATAAATACTTAGACAAATATATATTTTATAGTACATATTAAAATACAGTATATATTTTAATGATACCCTTATTACATTTAAGCAATAATATTTTAATATGAAATAAATATGTAATAATAAATTAATAAATAATAAAATTAAATATTTACTAAAGTGGATGTTAAAATATAAAAATACAATAAATTATATAAAAAGTATGTCTTGCTGACTTTTCAGTCTAGCTATTATTTGAAACATTATTTATGTAGGTTATTATTATTTAATTAGGTTAAAAATTTTATCAAATGATCTTTTAAAAACAAACAAATAAAATTTCCTGTTTAGACTGATTATTTAGTTTTTACTATGAATTATCCTAGTGAGTACAAAGAGATTTAACAGCTTTATTGAGATACAATTTGCATACCATAGTTGACTGCTTTAATTTAATATATTCAGACTTTTGCAAACCTTACCACATTTAGTCATCACCATCATCTAATTTTAGAACATTTCATCACACCTTCCCCAAAAGCCCATATCCATTAGCAGTCACCCCCCCATGATCTCTCTATCCTTCTCCTTACCCCCAGCCCTAGGCAAATACTAATCAATTTTCTGTCTCTATAAATTTGGCTGTTCTGGACATTTCAAATAAAATAAATAGTCATACAGTATGTTGTCTTTTTTTTGACTGGTTTCTTTCACTTAGCATAGTATTTTCAAGACTCATCCCCATTGTAGCATATAGCAGAACTTCATTCTTTTTTATTATTGTATGGATGTACGATTTTTTATTTATCCATTCATTAATTGATGGACCTTTGTATTTTTTCCACTTTTTGCCTATTATGAACAATGTTGCTATGAACCATTTGTGTACACGTTTTTGTATGGTCATGCTTTCATTGCTCTTAGGCATATACCCAGGAGAAATTCTTGGGTTATAAGGTAATTCTATGTTTGGAAAATTACCGTAACGTTTTTCAAAGCAGCTAGCAGCTATACATTTTACATTTCTATCAGCAGTGTTTGAGGGTTCCAATTTCTCCACATCCTCACTGACACCTATCTGATTTCTGTTATTACCTATCTTTCGATTCTAGCCATCTCAGTAGGTGTAAAGTAGTATCTCTTTTAAGTGGTATTGTGGTTTTGCCTTTTATTTCACTAATGGCCAATAATGAGCATTTTTTCATGTGCCTATTGGCCAGTTTTTATATCTTCTTTGGAGAAACATTCATTCAGATCCTTTACTCATTTTAAAATTGACTTGTTTGTATTTTTATTATTAAGTTATAAAAGTTATTTATATAGTATAGATATAGTTCTCTTATCACATATGTGATTTTCAAATATTTTCTCCCATTTTCTGGGCAATTTTTTCACTTTCTTTATGGTGTCCTTTGGAACACAAATCTTTTTACTTTTTTTTTTTTTTTAATTTTGAGGTAGTACAGTTTATCTTTTTCTTTTGTTTCTTGTGCTTTTAGTGTCATATCTAAGAAAGCTTTGTCTAACTTAAGGTCGTAAGATTTGCTCCTATATTTTTACTATGTTTCTCCTAAAGAGGAGTCTAGCTTCATTCTTTTGCATGTAGTCTTCTAGTTGTCACAGGACCATTTGTTTTAAAAACTATTCTTTCCTCCTTGAGTTGTCTTAACCCTTTGAACAGATGTTTTGAATCCTCACATTTACTGATGAAAATCATTGGTCTTGCTTTGTTGACCTCCTTGCTCTTAAAGGTGATATGCAGGCCAAGTGGACCTGAGATCTGTTTCCATGGAGAAGCTGACACTGTTTTCTCCATTACCAGGTATCTTCTTGTGTGTTGAGTGTAAAAGCCTTGGCCCTGATGAATGGTAGCCCTGGCTTCTGTTCCATACTATTTTCCCTACTTTCACATTAGAGCTAGACAATTCTAAGCAAGACACAACCAATTAACATTACCCTGGGAGCAACTCTTACTTTCAAGATGACACATTTTAGGGGATGAGATCCTTGCAAAAGTGAGAGATTGATTTTAGGTAGTGTGCATGGTCATGAACCAAAGTGGGTAAGACCAACATTGTGTCTAGAGAAGGTCATAAAGAAGCCAAAAGCAACTAATCCCTGACAACTCCCAGGGCTCAGACCTATGCCCTGTTCTATACAGATGCAGCCACCAGCAGACTAAGGTTCTGTGACTGTAATTTCTTTACATTTATTTGTTTTCATAGAAAGGACATATTAATCACAATGATCCTCCCTCTGTCCCCTGCAAAGAGGGTCAGTTATGCTGAAAAAAATGTGTTACTAGTTCCAAACCATCCTCCTATTACTGCAACCCCAAGATGCTTACTGATTCTAGGTCAAAAGTGTTTACTTGTGGCCCTCTTTGCACCCTTTGTTTTACCAGTCATCCCCCCAGTTCTTTGCATTGATACAAGTGACTCAGTCTTCCAGTTGAGAGGTTGCACAGGAAAGGGAACAGATGATTCCTACATGAGGCCAGGGCTTTTTGCCATTCATTATCTGAATCTCCATTCAAAAATACTAAAACTAAAAGTATCAGTTCATTGCAAGCTATTGGTTAACACTATAGTGACAACAGGATATGTCCCCTCACTCAGGGGCCATACCATCTCATTGATGAGATAAAGCATACACATCCCAAATAGTTCAAACTTACCCCACATTATCATTGGCGACCAAGGGCCAAAATGAACAAGAAAAGAAAGATTCAATGAGAACTATTTGGCACAAAGCCTAGAATATGGCTGAGGTTAGTAAATGTTTCCATTATTAATGTTGATGAGAACAAGAAGGACAACAGTGTGTCAGGCTCAGGTGGGAAGGAAAGTGATGTGTGAGACAGCTCTGTTCCAAACTAGAAAAAGAAATTCTTCTGTAGCTTCCTGGAAGAGCATTTGAGAGGATTATTTCCCTCTTGACAGTACTTAATTGATTCTATAAAGCTGTTAAAAGAAAGACAGAGCTGCAACAAAACTTGATCTAGATTCCTAGAGTATCTAAAGGCTACTTTACATTTCAAAAAGCAACTGAGAGAGATTTTTAAAAGCACCAGCCTTGAAGTCATCTGTCCTGGGTTTGAATCCTTCTTCCATAGAGTGTGTGATCAACTTTTTAATCTCAGGTTTTTAGTTCTTCCATCTGTAAAATGGGAATAAAAGTTCTTATCTCCCAGAATTGCTGTGAGATTTGGTATTAACATAAAAGAGAGTAATTAACATCTTATTAGATACAGACTGAATCAGCAGTGAAATTGGACTTAATAGTTAGGTAGAACTTTTTTGTAGCTTGTACTTCCTTTCACTGACTGCAGAGACTGTTCATCTACACTTAGACCAAACAGATTGATATTATTACTGCCTTTTGCTTTAAATGATTTAAATTTGAACATGAGTCTAAAGAAAAGTCAACTACATTGCAGTTCTGCCTGAAGACTTGAATGCAGTTAGAAAGTCACAAAGAAAAACTGGTGTCCCATTTATAACAGGGCCAGTAAAGTGCTTCACAAAATAAAATTCCATAGTCTAATGACCTTTTCCCAAGAAGCAGTATTGGGGTCACTCTATAATAAAAATTCAGGGGTCCACACTGCAGTAGACAAGTGACACATCTGAACATGCCCCAAGTCTGGGGAAATTTCTTGGCTTTTGAGTACTTGTGTTCATATGCCTAGAGGCAGTCATAAGCCCTTGGACTTATCAGTCAGGCACTTTAAAATTTCTGTTGGAAAGCCAGTAACGTGAAGCAAGAGCCACAGAAATCCACTTGGCAGCTGTGCTGGGCCCAGTTAATATCCTCTCCCCAGATGCACTCAGTCATGCTGCAGTGCAATGAAAATTGTCTGTTTAGTCTTTGTCCCCAGTAGACACATACCTGCTCCAGGGGTTCAGCTTCCTTTGGCATAGAGCTTCCAGAGCCTTCCTGAGTGATAGGAAGGTCTTCGTTATTCACAGGGAGCCCCTTTGGGCCACGTCTGAGTTTGTTAACAAGGCCCCTGGATGTCTTCAGGATGGGGTCCATTTGCCAGAAAAACTAACAACATAGTATGAAAGTTGGAATTTCAGCCCTATTCCCTGACCCCCAGAGAAGGAAAGGTGGCTGGAGATTGAGTTCAGTCACATGGCCAGTAATTTGATCACTCATGCCTACATAATGAAAACTAGATAAAAACTCTGAGCAATGAGGCTCACAGAGCTTCCTGGATGATGAATATATTAACATACCAGGAGAGTGGCCCACTCTGATGCCACAGGGACAAAACTACCCCCCCCCCGCCCTACCCTGACCTTGGGCTGTGTCTCTAACATTTGGCTGATCCTGAGTTGTGTCCTTTATAATAAACCTGTAATTATAAGTACAGCACATTCATTGAGTTCTGTGAGTCTTTTTAGAGAGTTACCAGACCTGGCAGGGGGTCATGGAAACACCTAATTTATAGTCAACTGTCAGAAATGTGGGTGGACCCCAGGACTTTGAGCTGATGATTGAGGTGAGGAGAGTCTTGTAGAACTGAGTGTTTTAACCTGCGGAATCTGATACTAAATCTTGGTAGCTGGTGTTAGAATTGACACTAACAAACAAGCTAAGTTTGCCCTTAGCTTGTGGAATTTGTGCTAACTTCAGGTCATTAACATCAGACCAGGTAGGATTGGAGAACTGCCGTTGGAAAGCATATGCCTTCTCCAGGATTCAGCTTCTTGCTTATTTCCTGGTTGGAGCAGCCCCGGTGACGGCTCATGTTGTTCCTGCTCATCTATTAGAGCTCCTTGTTACCTCTGCCTTCCCTGGCGGTGCATACTCGGCTCTGGCATGGCCACCTTTTCTCCCACCTTGGTGTATGCTTCAGCAGCTCCAGGACTCAGGTCCAAATCTACCAGACTCATGAAAACTCTGGCTTCTCCAGTGGTTGCCTAGAGGGTCCAGGGGGTACAACCTCAGTGTCTCATGGAATAGCTTTCACCAGAGAAGCAGATAAATCACCCATATTCCCTGCCACCAAGGAATTCTGCAAGATACAGTGACATCCCACATATCTAAATAAACACTGAGTTTTTTGTGTAAAGTTTTAGCCAGCTCAATAATGCACTACTTTCCTATTTCTCTTTTCTAGTCTTGCTTTCCAGGATTGTACCCACCCCCAAAGCATTACAATGTAAGCTTTTCCTTAGGTTCTGTCTTGTAGGGAACCTTAAGTAAGGAGGAAGTGTAGCTGGCAAAATTCTGTGTTAAAGGGTTCTGTGGCTAATGGCCTGCTTGTAGCATCCCAGTCTAGTGTCTGCAATGTGGACTGCAGTACCTCTGCCAACTTCAAAGGCAGGATGGGCTCCGATGGAGTCACCTAAAAGTATATTCGGACATTGTCCCTGGTTGCATAACACACATACATGCTTTTATGTCCCTCCTAGAAATGTTTTGCAGCTAAAAACCCTATCTTATAGAAAAATGATTTAAAATTATAAGCCCTATTAGCCATCCAATCTTCCTATTTTGGAGGTGATAGAATGTCTTTATTATGTAACAGTAATGATGGTTGATGGCCAGTATGTTTGTCTTTTAAAATGTTTTTATTTGGAAAAGTAAAAATTGTCCCGACTTTCTAAAACAAAACCAAAACAAGTGTTTATGAAATTCAAAGCTCTTGGAACCACTAGATTCCCCCATTAGAGGACAAGATCTTACTATCCATTCTGTGGCTTTTCTTTTGACCCAGATAAAAGACCCACTGAGGCTGCCCTTTTCCACAACTATGAAAAGGAGTAATTAGTTGGGGGCTTAGAGACTGTTAGTGAACCAGGGGAAGTGAATCGGTTTTTCTTGTTATATGTTTATCTGGGATACAACAGGGAAATTACTCACTAGATTGAGACTATGAAGAAAATTTTAGAATACATCTCTCACAACCAGTACCTCTTTTCCTACATTTCCCATGTAAAAGTAGTCGCACTGTAAAATACCAGATAATCAGGTCACCTGTGTCTAGTGTTAATAGGACGGTACATTTACTGAGTCCATATCTTACAGAGCTCCTCTGCTAAATGAGACTATAATTGTTTTCTTAAAAAAAAAAAATTACTGGGAAACCAGAGGAGTCAGACTTCTGACTGTAGTGGAGTGAAGAAGTAGGCTTATATTCTTCCCCCATAAAAGTCATAAAATTAGACAAAGTTGTCAAAAATGCAGCCATTTCGTGATCTGGGAATTGACCAAAGCAAAAGCAAATGACACACTGAAAAGAGTTTTTTTATGAAAAGCTGCTGGAACTTTAGTTGAGAACAGTGGGACTCTTCAGTCATCTTGCCTGGAGTTGCCCCCATCTACTTCCTGGCTCCAGCTTACTTGGTGCTAGAGTATTATCAGGGTGGGGCTAGCTGTGAAAACCAGCAGCCTTAGTTGGCTGACATAATTTGGAGCAGATAAAGAAAATTCATAGCTAGCAGTGTTGTCAATGAAAGTAATAAACTTGGTAGACCATAAAAGAGTTGTGCTAGCCTGAAGTTGCAGTTTCAGTGAGAATGGTAAACCAGCCATAAGTTTAAGGAAGAGAGTTTAGTGAAAGTCATAGAAGAGATGTCTAAGCTCTTCTTACATCCCATCTTACCACATTTCTAATTACCAGCATGTGCAGGGAAGACCTGAGAGGTCCTGACAAGGTAGAAGCTGAGGCAGACTTCACAAAGCCTGAACTTTGAATGAACTTCTCAACTCACACACAGGTCCACCAGGAAAGGGCAGGTGCCTTAGGGTGGAACATCTAAGCACAACATCTGTCCCATCACTGGCTGCCCAAAAGGCAAAAGAGACACCATGCAAACTCAGGACCAACTCTAACAAGGCAAGCAAAACAATAAAAATAAGAATAAAACATCTGAACAGAGATATCAGTGGCTGTACACCATTGGAGAGAAAAATTTCACAAATTAAATCCAAGAGAATTTTTAAAAATTCACATAAATCAGAAACCAGATTTGCTACAGTATTTTATCTAAAATATCTAGGTTTCAACAATAAAAAAAAAAAACAGAGACATTCAAGCAAACAGAAGAGTGTAAGCCTTACTCAGAAAAAAAGTAGCCAAATGTTGGCATTAGCAAAGATATCAAACAACTATTTATATATAATAACTTTTACAAATACAATCAAAGAATTAAAGGAAAATATAATGACAATGTGAAAATGAATAAAAGTACTCAGCATTCAGATCTTGATTTCTAAAACTCTTTTTCAGTAAAAGGAAACAGGAATCCTTGGAGAAATGGCTGAGCCTGGGAATCTATAAGATGAGCCTGGAGTAACCCGTGGTGTAAGGGAATAAGAAAGTACTCAACAAACAAAACATTCTCAGGCGTTCTGAGCTCTCATACTCAGCGCACATAAAGCCTCCAAAAATTCATTGGAAGTTCAGCTGTTTAATTCTTACCCACATCTGTGACTCTTTTCTCCCCCCCTCTGTTGTACCAAAGATGAAAATAGCCATGATTTCCATCTCTCTTAGGAGGAATTTGTCCACTTCTAGATTATAGTTTATCAGGTCACTTTGCATTCTCAGCTCTCTGGCAGGCTTAAAATGACAGTGATTTTGGAAATTGTCTGGCTTTTTAGTGGGAGTAACATTTTCTTGTAACTTTGCACATCCTAAATAGAGATGAACTTCCTCTTAATGTTTGAAATAGTTCTCAAACTTGTGTCAAAGTGATCTTCTAAAATTCTGTCACACAGATTTTTCTGCTGGCACTTTTCTTCTTCTCTCCACTCATTTGCTTGGAAATTTCTGCTTATTCTTCAAAACTTCAGTCACCTCTTACTTCTTCTCAAATGTGTAACAGGATTTCTCATCTTCTGTTGACCTCTGGGGCCAGAAAATCCTTTGTCGTGGACTCTGTCCTGTGCATGGCAGGATGTTTAGCAGCACCCCTGGTCTCTTCACTAGATGTTACTTTCACACCACACTTTTGCTCTGATTGTGACAACCAAAATGTCTCCAGATACCCCAAATGTAGAGAACCATGGGTATGCCTTGATCCTTGGTCTGGCAGGGCGAGGGTGGCTCTTACTTGCTTTTGTGCTCGTGTTTTCCTGGACCTGCTTATCAGATTGGCACTTAACATTTTCTTGTATTTACCTATTCCCTCTCTCTGTCTCTACCACACACACACACACACACACACACACACACACATTTATGACAGGTGAAAAGTAGTTATTATTTAGAAACCTCTGATGCATTGAAGAAGGTGAATGTTAAGAGGTTTAGAGGTGAGGAGAGAGTTGATGGGTGTGCTAATGCAAATAATTTGGAGAAACTGAAAAAAAAGCTAAAGGTTTTCGTACAAGAAAATGGAAAGATCTGGGGTGTATATGTGTGTGTGTATTTGTGCATACATATGTGGGCATGGAAATATAATGGGGAGGGGTTATCCATCCATCCTGGAGAGGGGAGTAGATTGGAGCCAGAGGAGTTAGAGTAACAAAATCAGGGCTGTGAGGAAACTGAAGTTGTACTTTGAGGAAGTTAAGGAAGTCTAGTCAGGATTCTTGTTGAGTTTTCCCGTGTAGTATGAAAGTGACCATCTTGTTATTTTCCCTAAAAAAATCTTTATCATTGTGGAGTTGAATTTGCTTTTTAAGGTTGCAAAGGAAGTTTCAAGTCCTGCTCTGAGGTAGGCATGGTGTTGATAACAGCCCTGGGGGCGTGTGGTGTACAGTCACCTGTTCTCCTTTGTTTTTTTTGTGGTGTCTTCTTGCTCTGGATGCTGCTTGATGGCTCAGTGTACCACTGGTGTAGAACAGAGTTTATGGCATATGGAAGACTCCCAGAATCTATTGTACAGGCATGTGAATGAGAATTACCTTCTCTTTCATGGGTGATAAAATGGCCAGTGAATATTATTCTTCTAGCTTTTGGGGAAAAGTAATAACCTGGCCATGCAGCCTGGGGAAAGGACTATCTGTGTATTTCTCATCCTTAGATGTCAGCTGAGGACTGGCACTCTTGGGATATAAAGTAGGAGTAGAAGGGAGAGAAGGAGGAAGAGGAATAACATTTATTGAGAATTTACTAACACTTTATCAAGTTTAAGATTGAAAGATAAACCCAAAAATGTCAATTATAATTTTAATGTCAATCATCATTTCTAAGACATGCAAATTTCACAGATGTTTAAATATTAAATAAAAGTTAATATTAGAACTGGAAATATAGTTCATGCCATGCACTCTTCTGAGTCATTTGAATAGTTAACTCACTTAATTTCTACAACTACCCTAGGAGGGATCTTTTTATTAGATGCCAGAGGGATCATGGAGTTTGAAGTCTTAGTTCATCCCAGGTTATGCTATCCTTGGAAAACCCACCCCAAGATATGATGAAGGATCCTTTGGTAATTCTGGTGGAAAACTTTCTGAAAGATACAAGGACAGAAGCTGATCAAAAGTGTCTAAGAAAGAATAAGTGATGGTGGGCCTAAAGACCACGTTCTAGAAATCTTAATGGGGAAGAATAAATAAATGGATGTCTAATTCACAACTTTCCATGATGTTAATATAACCCACAAATGGTGGGGCAGGAAACAGTTAAAACATTTTCAAGTGCTGAAAAGGCCTTCTGTCCCAGGACAGCAGTTTGAACATGTGCCATCCTGTTTGAATATGAAGCAGGACCACTTTCCTTTTGCTCTACAGCTGTGGACAGAGAGGGCCATTTCTATGGGGCGGGGAGTCAGGAAGGGGGAGTGCAGAGAAAGGGTTTGTTGTTTCTGAGGGGACAGACCGCTCAGCATGCTAGAAGTCTTTCCTTCCCTCCCCACCTCCACCCCTGCCCCACAAAAGCTTGGGAACATCATGTTGAGAGGAGAATCAAACAGACAAAGAAGATTAAGATGCCAGAGGGAAAGCAGACCAGGGAGATGTGTCCTTCGGCAGAGGAAGCTTAGCCAGCGTATTTAGAGAAATGTGGATTCTGGAGCATGACAGCTTGCGTTTGAAACCTGGCTTCATCAGTTAAGCATCTGTGATGGGGATAGCTACCTAGTCTCTCTGAGCCTCAGTTTCCTAATCTGTGAAACACGGACAGTATTTACCTCATTGGGATGGTTGTAGGACTGTGACCTAGTGCCTGGCTCAAAGTGCAGTGCAAGGTAAGCATTAGTTATGGTTAGTTAAAAAAATTAGCATGCCTCTCAGATAGATACAGTTATCAGTTTTAGTATATACAGTAAGCCTGTGTGCATGACTGAGCAATGTCTATATAATCAAAGAAGGAAGTTAGCTAGTTGTAAAAGAAGATGGAACTAGCAAGTTTGTTGACATGTGACCAAGAAGCCAAGACAACGTCCCCTAAAACAAAGTTCTCACCCTCTTTGTCAGGACACAGTAGTGTGTCATGGATAGCTAGCAGCAGAATGACAACTGGCTTCCCCTGCAATTGCCTGTAAACTGCAGCAAGTGGCTATTACTGGTAGAACTGCTTTACAGATACACATTATCCTTCGGTGGTGTACCTGCCAATGTCACTGTTTTAGAGCAGTGGTTTTCAGCTTGGGCTGCACAACAGAATCATCTGGGGAGCTTTTAAAATGTACTGATTTCTAGATCCCACTGCAGATCAGCTGAACAGGAATCTCTGGGAGAGTCAGGCATCTGTATTCTAATGGATGGCCAGGACTTAGAATCATTGCCTTAGAGCAGTGAGTCTCAAGATGGAGGATGTGTCATAACCACATGGAGAGATTGTTAAAATACAGGATGCTGGACTCCACCCCCAGATTTTCTGACTCATTAAATCTGAGGTGAGATCCAAATGTCAATGGCCCAAAGATAACCAGGAACACATTTGTAGTTAAAGGAGTTGGATTTTTTATTTGCTGCAGCGAGGGGGAACCCATGCCTTGAGGAACCATGGATGTGTCTGTAAGAGGGTGTTAGGAAGGGTGTCAGAAATTCTATAGGATTTGGGCTCTGGTTGAGTGGTTTGAGGGTGGGTTTAAGCAGGTGGATATTTGCTCTAGATTGGATGCTGGCAGAAAATGGGGGAGATTCTCTGAGTGGGTATCTCAATAAGTTTTATCTTTAGGGAGGGGAAACTCACAAGAGGATAAACTGTAATTGGTAGAGAAATAAGCAGCCACTGATTTTGGCCAGGAGAGGGAATGTTTAATAATTTGTGGGCTGCATGATGACCTTGTTTTTGTCTGAGTTCAGATAAAATTATGAAGTGGCCTTGTTTGTCTCATTTTATCATAGTCTCAGAGCAATCTTGCCTGGGGTTGGTGTTCTGCGAGATTATTTCTGCTCAGTAGGGGAATAACATAGGCCACTGTGAATGCCAGGCCAGCTTTCAGATGGCACGTACTGCTCTGTCCCCTTTTTTTCCTTTCTGGTAAGTTCCAGAGGATGCTGATACTACTGGTCCCAAGACCACCAAACTTTGAGAATCACTGTCTGAGAGGATAAAGAGACCTGAGACCTATGTTTGGAGTAAAATTAAAATGCATGAACACAGCCTTGAAAAGCCAGGGCATGGAGTTTCAAGGGAACAAAAAACAAAATGAGAATACTATAGCCTAGCAGATAATGTAGTGTGGGGAAACTGAGCTCAGCACAGATGAACGGGATACACCAGCTGAAAAGAAGGATGAGACTAGCATCATCTGGTTGTGCTTATCACCGCCAGCTCCCAGCTGCCTTCTCGACCCACTTCCAGCTCAGGGCCTTTGTGCCTCCCATTTCCTTTGCCTGGTAATGGGCCCATTTTTCACCTCATTCATTCTTCACGTAGCCTTTGAAAATACCTCTTCTTCAGAGAGACTTGCCCGGACCCCCCCCACTAAATTAGCTTCCCTCTTCATCATCCTCTTCTTCTTCAAAGCACCAATCATGATTTATAATCAGATATTTACTTTTATGAAGGCCAATTTAATGTCTGTCTACTCCACTAAACCAGCTCCCTATGAGTAGAGCCATGCTTCATTTGCTGACCGTTGTGCCTTTCCCTTCCAGGAGGGCACTGGAAGAGAAAGACCCACTTCCTTCCCCTGTGGGCACTGAATCACAGATAAGTCCCCATTTCCCTCTATCCAGTCCAATCCGTACTGCATCTTTAAAAAATCATTGCTTTGGCTTGTCAGTGGTGCTTTTCTCTGTTTTCGTTGCTCATGTGGATCCTAGGAAACACTTGATATTTTTCTTTGATTACTCCAATGAAAAATGTAAAGTGTTCAGTGAAATCAACATGAGCACAGAAACTTGAGTTTCACATCTGACAAATGATGATTTGTTGTCAGGCTGTCCCTGTCTTGGTTCAGTCTGATGGTGGCTCTTTGAGTTGCCATTTTATGAGAAGAACTAACTTCAAGGTAAAAATTTTCCTTCGGGCATTTCATTTGTTTGAGACATGGCTTGGGTTTGTTGTTTCAATTAAGTGTTCTGATGCACTTCCCTTAACCCTTCTGCTGGAGCTGGGCTTGCTACAGCAGCCTTCTTGGCTATGAATCTGTGACAAGAGAAGAGATTTTGCCAAGAATGAGATCCAACAGAGCCTCCAGAGTTTTAAATTTCAAGCCAAACTGGGTCCTGTTCAGATCTGGTTTAGCTGGCTCCTGGATTCTGAATGCAAATGCTTCAAAATGCTCATAAAATGGTAACAGAAGACTCTGTAGACATCAAATGGCACTCAGTGAACATCCCTTTAATGAGTTAAGTGAAATGAAACAGGAACATATGGATTTCATTGTCCTAAAAATATGCAGGGGTTTAAAATAAAGGCAAATAAATAAGTGTCTTGGTGACATGTGTTTTGGGGTTTGCGGAACCAAACATGTTGGAAAGATCTCCAAGACATTTATCAAGTCTCAGATGCAGCTGGCTTCACCCACTCCCTCATGTGTGGTCAGTGGCTTGGTATGCCTACTCTTCCTTTGCACACTCAAAGCCATTCGCTGTTCTCCCAAGACAGAGCCAAGCTCACTGTCGTTAGTATGTACAGATGTGGACAAAGTTCCATTTTCCCTGAGCCTCAGGGAACATGTGTTCTCCAAGCAGAGAGAAGTGCTCTCTTTTCTCTCTACCTCGGCCCATATTCCCTTCCCTTGTCTCACATTCTCTTCCAGAGCCTTGCCTCTTCCCTGTTCAGGACCAGAGAGGTGATGAGTTGGCACGCAGGCCCACAGTCCTCAAACACTTGAACTGGGTTGGTGGTGCTGATTCCTATAGGCGACAATAGAAGACAGGCCCCTGAGTGTTTTTCAGTTTTAGACCCTTGCAGCCAAGGATGTGCACTGTTGCCAGGAGAGCCTCTCCTTGTCCGCTCTGGCCCCCAAACCCCACATGAGCAAATGTGAGAAGGGCTTCCTTCCATGACTAGCCATTCACTCAGAGGCATCTGCAGTGGGAGAAGTTGGTAGACTTACCGTCTTCCCTCCAACGGTGCTCTTCTTGTAGACATTTTGTGTGAACGTGGGCTTGATTTTCCTGTGGTCTGTAGGTAATACACCTTACCACAAGAATGAAAAATGGTTCTGCTGCCTTTATCTCAGACACCCAGCCCGTCAGAGAGAGCCTTTTGGCCATATTCTGTGGGCTGTAAAAATCACTGGCCACAAAAAAGCTTCAGAAAAATCATTGACACCTCTTTTGAAAAGGTGAAATGGACATTTGGAGATCCCTGGAGGCTTCTAAACATCTTGTTTCATCATAAGTCTAGCAAGTAACTCTATCCCGGGTTGGACCCAGGAATCAGGAGGTTCTGTGCACAATGTGATCTCCAGACAACTGGGCAGAGGATCACTGGCTTTGCATTCTTCCAGGTAGCAACTTGCAACAGACAGGGCATGGAGGTCTTCCCTTACCTGAATGAAGTGACTGCAGAGACACAGTCCCTACACACAGGGAGGTCACAGACCATTTGTTTGGCTTGTGCAAATGAGACATTCCTCTGATGTAAAACAAGTAGCTTAGATTCCTATGTTGTGTTGTGTTTCGGTTTGATTTTTCCTACTGTTATCTTTTCTCCATCTGCTCAACCATTTCTTGCTCCCTGATGCTCTGTGGCTTGTTTTAAAATATATATATCAGGATTTTTCTGGGGTCAAGAGAATGAAAGCATGGGGAAAAGGGTGTCAGAATGTCAGATAAGGAATAAAATGTTGCTTCAGATGGACAAAAAGTGGCCAGTTATCACTCAGGGGAAAGTCAACAATGACTTTTTGGTCCTGGAGTGCTGACCAGCTAGTGGAATGGGAGTCATGTTCTGTTCTTGTCAGAAACAGCTGAAAAGGGATCAAGAATGTATTTAAAAAGCAGAGTAAGTTTCTCTCACTGTGTTCCCTGGAGCCTCTTTGTTCCAGCTTCAGTCCTTGTTCAGCAAATAAAAGAGGGATTTGAATGCTGGGAGTTAAAGGGAAGCTTGTTCCTCTCTAGTAATACAGGGAGGGAAGAGCAGAACGTTTTCCCTTGACATGACATGATGCCTGTCAGGTTCCTAGTCAGGGAGGCAGGGTGAGATCTCCTAGGGTGAAGGTCCGCCACACACAGCTGCATGTCCGGAGGCCCCTCCCACGATCTCCATGCACTGTCAGGCCTTCCAGGATCTCTCAAAATTTTCAGAGGGATATTTGCATAATCTGCTCCTCTGCACTGTTTTCTGTCCTTTGCTGTTGTGCACGCGGGCAGCAGCCCCCTTCCCCCTCACCCTCATTCTCTGGTCATGCATGATGCTCATGGCCAACACCAAATTCAATTATGGTTAAAAAAAATGAAATTCAATTCAACCAAGCAAGTCGTTGGCTTTAAGACTACAAAAACAGGCCACCTTGTACATCCCCTGTACAGTCTGGGAAAGCCTTAAAATGTTTTTATTTAAAATGTTTTATTTAATTTTCATTCCTCTTCAAAAAATGACTAGAGAAGATTCACCAGGGAACATTTGGGGGGGGGAGTTCTCTCTTGGTTGGCAGAGGGAAAGGGGGATGATCTCATAAATTTCTTTCATCACTCAGTTTTACGACTCTTCATGAGAACATTGGCCTTGTGGGCTTTTACCCCAGGGTAGGCTGGCCTTCTTTGTGGGGAAACCATTTACATCGCCACATAGCCTTGTGAAATACTGGATCCATGCATATGTGGTGAGTGAAAAAACAGACTCATCTCCGTAAACTAATCTGCCTTCACAATTGCTTTCCTTTACCTTAGCTCTGCTGACATTTTGAGAATTTACTCTGAATCACTGAAAAGTAGGTGTTAGAGGATAGTCCTCATCCTTGTGTTTCTCATTACCACCTTTCCTCCTTCCCTGAATAAGATGGACTAACCAGGGTTCGCCTGCTGAAACCTATGAAAACTTCCAGTCTGTCCCTGACGCCCTGCTACAGTGTTGATTATCTTTGGTTGTGTTGTAGGTTCATAACATCAACATGGACGTGGCAAGAACATAAACTATCCAACTCAAATAGTGATGTTATGAAACTGTTTGCCTTGATGCACCTGCCACCAAATCTTATCAAGCCCATTCTAGAATTTTCTGTGTGTAGTTTCTCCATAGATGGTCATCCTTTTTTCTTGTTGAGTCTAATTTGTCTATCTCTCTTAAGTCCTCTTATCTATCCTATTTCTTTGTGGTTAATGCCTAGGTTTTGTCTGACCAACCTCACTCACTCAGTTTTGAGAGCTGCTGCTTTTTCTCTTACATTATGTTCATGTTCTTACAAGGGGTGCAGCTGGATCATGACCTCACTCTAACTGATTCAACCTGAGCCATTAGAAATTCTCTCCTGAGAATTTTGATGCCAACCTCTGTCATGCTGGTCTCCTAGACAAAGGAGATACAACATGTAAACTGTTGGCTATTGAGTCTTGTATGAAGGAATAGAATTTTCTCCTAGAACGTGAAGGAGAGAAGTCTGGTCTATGGTTGCAAAACAAACAGCTAGATTGGGAGAAATATAGATGAGATGAAAGTTGGAGAGAGGGTGCCTCCGGGGTACCCAAGGTCTCCCTTGTGAAGCTTGGCTATATGCCTACCCTTGGGTCCAATGAATTAGTTCTGTATTGTAGCAATAATTTTTCCTTTGATGATTAAATTTGCTTGAATTAGCTTCTGTTATTTACAAGCCAAAGGATCTAAGTAGTCTCTCTTCCAAATATCCTCTAATAGCCTACATTAAGCTACTTGACATAACCTGACATTGCTCTTCTTACAGTGACCACTGGTCTTTTCTGATTAGATAGAGATCATTGTCCTTCATGATGCAGATGTCATCTGATGAACCCAGTGGCTCCTTGAATATGGTCAAGACTTCTCATCTCTGAGACCTGCCGCAGTAGGATTTTGACACAAAAGCTCAAGACAGTGTTTATCGGGTTGAATTTTTCTTTGATTGACTCTGCTACTTAATCTTCAACACTGCTGATCCATCCTTTTGTGTGATCCTCTTGTGTCTCTTATTCCTGTTCAAGCCCAGCCACTTTCCCAAAGTTAAGAAAAATCTATATTAAAAACCTGTGGCTTCATTATCCATCATACTTTGTTCTCTTCTCTTTTTAAAAACATCAATTCAGGTCAACTCAAAGCCTTTCCCAGATTGCCTCTTCATATCAGTCATTCATTTCTCATCCTTTGAGCGATCCTCTGCTAACCCTTCCTCTACACTGAGGTGCTCCTATCCTTGTAATTACCTTAGTCTGTACAGCACAGGGAGAGAGAACACATAAACTTCTTCTAGATAGCCTAAACACACATGGGTGTGCAGGACACAAATAAATTTCCCTGTACACAAAGCAAGTTCTTTGCTGCACTGAGACTCAGCATTCATTGAAAGTGGCTTTCACTGAGTGTGAGTCACAGGTAATCAGTCTTTGTGACATAACCTATGAGTTAGTGAATTCTTATAGGTCTTGATGAATACCCTTCTTTTCCACACAGTTATTAAAATTGCATGATAAAGGGAAATGAAGCCTTAAAACCTTACTTCTTTGTGCCAGTGGAAAAACAAAAAACAAAAAAAACAAAATCCTGTCCTGTAGCATCTCATGGCTGGACATACAGTTTTAGGACCTGTGCACTTTAGGTTAGCAAGAAACCAGCTTTTAAGGGGCCACCTTTTTCATCAGAGGACCAACCACTTGGCATAAAAATAGAAAGGCTTGGTAATAAAATAGACCCCCAAAATGCAGAATACGTTCATATTTCTGAGGTCATATGAGACTGTGAGAATGTGATTTCTAAACATAGGTTCTAATTTTCTCTGGCTCCAAAATGACATTCCCTGTTTGGGGGTTCCATTTTCAGTGCTGAGTTGGTCTTTTACTAGCTTTTATCAGAGCAAATTATGGTGCCCCAGGTACCTACTTCTCTCTGCCAGGAGGGGTCAAGTAGATAATTAATGAGAATTAATCTGTAAAGTGGAATAAAATCTCCAATTTGACTCCTGGTTTATGACTTTGGTTTATTATGCAAGTGTGAAACTTCAAAGGGAGCTAATTCAACGTGGCACTTTAATTGCATTTTATTGTATTTAAGAGCTTTATGGAAATTTTGCTAGCTGCCAAGACATGGTTTTTGAGAATAATTTCCTCTTCAATAAGCTACTGGGGCCCCTGTTCCCAGAGCAACTACAGAGAGGAGCCGCTCGCACCTTTCTCATATCTGAGAAAGAAGGTGCAAACAGCTGCCAGGTGGAAGAGAGCTCAGGGAGTGGCCGAGAATAATGTTTCTTGTGGACAGTAAAGGCGCAGAACCCAACAATCCCCCCTTTGAAGATTCCGAATTCAAACATTCCCAAAGACCAACTGGAGAGTTTACGTTTAGGGACAGGCTTTTAGAGGATCAAAACCATGAGTTGTTCAATTCTGGGGTGACCTCGGAGATGACCATTTCCACCACTTGGGGGGAAAAATTTAGAAGAGCAAAGAAAAAGTGGAGCATACACATCTCCTTTCTTTGTAGCTTAACTCAAGAGAACTTTCTTAATAGTGTTGGGTTTGGCAATAAGGAAAGAGACCCTTTCTTTCATAGCTGTATTGTTTCCCCACCCTCTTATCTTCTTTAGCGCGTGACACTAAGGAAAAAGGCTTCTTAGGTTAACATGACCTCGAGTCTGAATCCAGGGCTGAAGGCCAAGGTTCCTCCCCTCTGATTCCAGCTCTGGTACTGACTTGTCCCATGGCCTTGGGCAAAGCTGCTTAGTCTCTGTGCTGGGTCTGCCGGCTCCTAAAATGACAAGGATGATGCCATCCACACTGACCTCATTGGGACATTGTACAGACTAGTGATTTCTGATGATGGCAGGCTGAAGGAATGCTTAGAAAGGGGAAAAGTTGGAGTAAAATTGGTTGATTTATTTGGCCTGGGAAGGGATAGAACAATATATCCAAAGGTGTTTCTGCAAAAAGTAAATAAAGTAATGATATTTCAAAGTGACTGTTGTGAGAGGAAATTGCTCACAGGCTTGAATAGTTTGACTTTTCCTCTTATCCTTACTCGTGGGTTAGCATTGTTTCATAAATAGTAAAATCTAGGGGTCATTGGACTCATTTATTTCACTTGGAATGAAGGAAAGAAAAAAATACATTTTCTCAAAGGTATGGTGAATGTTGTAGGGGGAAAAAATGGAGATTGGGATAATGTTGGCAATTGGAGGGAGTATTGCAGTTTTCCAAGTGCTATTAAAACTTGTATTTACAGCTTTGGAAGTGGAGAGGGGAGAATGAACCTCACATCTAGTGCTGTGAGATGATGGCCAGGATTTATCACTCACTTAGTCATTCAGTAAACATGTGTTGAACACATTTGTTGGGACATAGTTTTTGCCCTAAAAGAACTTAGAGTTTATGAGAGAAAATGCATACATGCAAAACTGCTGCTAGGTCCTATGACGAGTTCCATAGTAGAAACACAGAATGGAGCATGCTAGTTGGGATGAATGAGAGAGACATAATGGAAAAACTCTTTGGAAGCCAAAATCAACCCTACCTAGTAAGATGATGAAAGGGTCATGGAATGTTTCTCAGATAAAGTGATGTGTAAGAGTTTCCTGGGAATCAGAGGAGATTCAAATTAAAAAAGAAGAGGGACCCATATGTACAAAGGTGTAGAGGTATGAAACAATATGATAGATTCAGAAGATACAGCCATGGAGATGGAGCTTTTGATGAAATGAAGAAAATGACAGAAGACGAAGTCAGAAGAGTCAGCAAGGGGTCATGGAGGGGCTAATAACTCTGCATTCAGCCTGTATATTTATTCTTACTCCATCACTTACTAGCCTAGGGCACCTAAGGCAGGTTGCTCAGTTCCCTCATAAATAAGATGGGATAATAGTGCATATGTCATAAGATTGTTGTGAGAACTCAGTGAAATAATATACATGTGCAGATGAGAACAGTGGCTGGCACAAAATCACTTCTCAACTAATGTAAACTTATTATTAATCATATATTAGTTGAAGAAATTTGGCCTTTATTCTACAGTCAGAGAAAAGCCATGCCATGTCAAGATTTGTGTGGAGAATGAAAAGGAAATAGACTAAGGTAGGGGGTGTGTCACAGAGGAAGGAAGATTGAGATTGAGAGGAATTTGTAGAGCTGAGTGACAGTAATATAGGAAAAAGAACATGGGGCGAGAGGATGGCTGTGTTCCAGGTCTCAGTTAAGTCCTTGGGACACACCCTGCCAAGTGTAGGTCCTTGGCTTCATGCAGGAAAGAATTCAAGAGTGAACCACAGTTGAGTAAAAGCAGGCTGTTTCAGAAGGCAAGAGAAAAGATACGAGGTGTAGGGGTTGGGTGCTCAGTTTAAAGTAAAAGTAGATACACGCTCCATAGACACAAGTGCAGTCTGTCTCACTCAGAAGGGAGAGTGGCTATGAGGTGTGGGGGTTAGTTTTTATAGGCTTGGTAACTTCATATGCTAACAAGTAGGGGGATTATTCCAACTACTTTGTGGAAGGGGCTGGGAGTCCCAGGAATTGGGCCACTGCCCACTTTTTGACCTTTTATGGTCAGCCTTAGAACTGTCATGGCACCTGTGGAAGTGCCATTTACCATGCTAATACATTACAGTGAGTGTATAATGAAGCTCAAGGTCTACTGGAAGTCAACTCTCCCACCATCTTGGGCCTTACTTAAGGTCCACTTAGAGTTGAATCTTCCACCATCTTGGTGTTAATTGCCATGTCATTCCTTGAATGGTTGTGCCCTGCCCCCTTCCTTCCTGTCTCAACAGTAGGATGAAGTATTTTAACTGTCTCCTAGGTTGAGGAGTTGGGTGACTAGGACAGATGGTGATAAGAGTAACTCGGGTAAGAAAGTGTATAAGAAACAGGAAGTGTGGTGGACAAGTAATAAATTCATTTTATTTACGTGGGAGTATTGAGGTACCCAGGGACATTCAGATGGGGCATTCTGCAGGCAAGTAGAGTCAGGTCTGAAGCTCTGGAAGAAAAAAAGCCTGGACTCAAAGTACAATTTGGGAGGTTTGGATTGGGTGAGATGATTCAGAGAAAAAGACTAGTATGTTAGTCTGAGAAAGACTAGGAAGAGAAGTATGAGGGAACCAAGAAAGGATGAGGCTGCAGAAATTAAGGGAGAAGAATCCGATTAAATTTGGAGTCCTGTTTTGACTAATATCATCACCCTCCCCTGTTTGCCATCCCTTTTATAGACAACCTCTAGGTCCTCCTACAAGCATCTGAAGTTACTTGTATCATCTTTTGTGGGATGCAACAGTCCCTTGTGACTCCTTTACTCTCCCAAGCTACAGGGTTTGTTTTACATATGATTTTCTTTTAAACCATGAGATGAAGTTTGGAGCAATATTGAGAATAAAGATCCAGGCAAAAATTAAACATGAAATAACTTTTTTCTCAAATTTTATTAATGCACATTGGAATTGTAATCAAGTATGCTTTTGTGACTTTAAGAGTAACTAGAAATCCAGAATCACTAAAGAGAGAGAGAAAGTGAGAGAGAGGGATTGTAAATTCACCCACGGGAGTTTTTTTTTTTTTTTTTTTAATTCAGCATGAAAGTAAACACCATAAGCAAAATCAAGACTTGGAAAAGCATTTGCAATTCA
Source organism: Camelus bactrianus (assembly GCF_048773025.1). Taxonomy (NCBI): domain Eukaryota; kingdom Metazoa; phylum Chordata; class Mammalia; order Artiodactyla; family Camelidae; genus Camelus; species Camelus bactrianus. The sequence continues at coordinate 47,120,355 of NC_133541.1, forward strand.
TATCACAGATGAAGGTCTAATATTTCTCATTACACAAAAAGCATCTAGAAATCAAGGAGAAGATTTTCAGTGATACTAAAAGTAAATGGACACGAATAGTTTACACACACAAAAGAAGAGATATGAATGGCCCTAAACAAATGAAAAGATGCTCACTCATTCATAATAAGAGAAATGCAAATTAACACTGTGATAGCATTTTACACTTACACATTTAGGGGCAAATACCCCAAAACAGCATGTTGTATTGGTGAGACTGTTGGAAATTCGGCACTCTAATACATTGCAGGTGGAGGTGCAAAATTGAGATAACCTGAATAACCTTGATGGAGGGAGATTTAGTGAGATTTATCAGAATTACAGATGCCTTTACTCTTTGCTTCAGAAATCTCACTGCTAAGGAATCTTTCCTACAGATACCCTGTACAAGTACAAAATGATATATAGAGAAAATTATTCATTGTGACACTGTTTCTAATAGCAAAAGGTTGCTGTTAAAAGCCAGAGCGACAGCAGGAGGGTATTGGGTTGAGTAAAGTATTATTGTACATTCTCAGAATGTAGTAACATGCAGCCATTTAAAAAGAGAAAAAGAATGAAACAGATTAGATTGTTGTGTACTAAGATGCAGAGATCTTCAAGACATAGTATGTTAAAACTACAAGGAACATAACAGTTATGGAGTTTGCCACTATTTGTGTAAGAAAGTGGGATGATAAGAACATATATATGTATTTGCTTATAATTACAAAAAGAAATACTTGGGAGTACAACTTTTTTCTGGTGAATCCTTTATTCTTTGGTAATATAAGCAAGTATTTAGTAAAAATGATTACCATAGGGCATGGAAGAAAGTGGGGTAGAAGGTATATTTTTAGTGGGATATATTCTGTACACAAAATCCACAGACATTTTAAACATTTAGTAGTTTTATTAATATCATTAGAATTAAAATTTTCTAGTCTGAAAGAAAATTTTAGTTATAAAATCAAAGAAGTTAAGTGAAAACAATACAATATTAAAAATAAATTGGAAATAGCAATATGAACTAGTAGTTTCAAAAACAGGTTATTTATTTATTATCTAACACTGGAGTTGTCTAGAAAGAAGGTCGCCTTGGGAGCATCCACACCTTTCATGCCCATAGTTTAGTTTTTAATATGATTGCACCCTAAAGGGAGCCAGGATTCTTTAAGAATTATCTGACTTCTGGTTTAGGGCAAAGAGGGCACAAGATGTTGAGAAAAAAGCTTTCACAGATTAATGGGATCCTATTAATGGGATATAGAATCCCGCTTGTTGAGGAGCCAACTGGCCAAAGATATGACAATTTGGGGATCAGAAAGAATATTGTTTGCAACTGATATTGAATCTTTGAAAAACCCATGAGTCTGCAAGAATGCTCAAAGAGAAAGGCAGAAAAAATACATTGGTCATTATTTGAGGGGACTGTTGAACCAAATCTACTTGGACAACTGGTAATTTAAAAGGAGAAAACTGAGCATTTATCCTGTCTTCCTGGAAGAAATTGTATTTCAAGCCTACCAAACACTTTCAGTTGCTCAGAGAGAGCTCTACTTTATGGAAGAATGGCAATTGATATATATGAAAAGAATAACACATTTAGAGAATCATCATTATGCAACCACGAATGAAAATTTTGATTTAGGCAGATCAAGAATTGCTAATTAGGGAGGATGGGTTTTCTCCATCTGCCATCATGTCCCAAAGTGCTTGAGGTTGAAATCATCAGGTGAGTTGTTGGTGAGGAAATGACTGTTGGTGCAGTGCCCAGAATTGCACTACTGAACTCAAATGGGGAGAACTTAGCAATAGGTGCTCAATGTAGCATCGTGAATGGTGGGGCATTCCATTTGGAGTGCAATATGAAGTAAATTATGTCATGGGGAATATAGGCTGTCTCTAAATGTTTAACTCGAATCCAGTAATGTCCTTCCTGCTTATAAGAAATATGGGAATAATTTCCTGTTTATAGGAAATAGGGAGAGAGTAGGAATAAAGTAAATGATGTCTTCAGAAAGTAGTCAAACAAATCATGGGAAGGAGTGAAAACTAGACAGATGGGCAGAGATAGAATGAAGACTTTCCCCCTATCTTTTCATAGAGCCAGGTAACATCACCTATTAAAATGGAATAAATAAATACTTAATAAAGAGTGATTAGATATTTTAACATATCTTGTTAGATATGAACTCTAGGATATTAAAATAAGAGGAAAATTATTCTAAATATAGCCAACAACTCTGCCATTTGTGAAAAGACAGTTCTAATAAGAATGTGGTTTTTCCACCTTCCATGCTGCGTCGAAGTCCTGTTTATGTAACTGAGCGGGAGCACTGGACTGCTAAGTGAAGAATGGCCTTTTGTGTAAATATAGTCGTCTTGTTCCTCCTCCTCTCCTTACCCACTTCCCCATTGCGTAAGAACCTAACCCTGCCAGATATGCAAAAAAAGAAGGGAGCATGAGAAACTCTGTTCTGGATGTCTAAGGAGACCATCAGAGAGCATAGGGTTTGGCTACTGATGCTTTGGGTTTTGTTTCTTAGTAAGATCCACAGCTGTTCTCCACAGCAGTTTGGATTGGCCAGACCTACTCTTGCAGGGACAAAAACCTGGTAGGTGTGCTTTCCCTTTGTTGCTTACTGACATTAAGAAGACCCTTAGGAAGATAGATTGTCAAGTGTAGAACTGAGGGCAAGTTGCAAAGGGAAGATGCACCTACAGATTAGAGGTGCCTGTGCCTTCTCCTCCAGGGGCCTTCAAGTCCCTAGGAAAAAGGCAGTGAGTAATCTTCCTTGTAGTGATTCTTGTAAACCAAATAAATAGTCATGATCTCAGACGTACAAAGAAATGGAAGAATTTAAAACTAGCTTCCCTGGTAGAAAGATTCTTCCTGGACCATGACTGGGATCTCAGACAGAGGGCTGGGTGGGTGAGGGGACAAAAATTACTGATACTTGCAGTGCTCTGAATTGCAGGGGGATTAAATTCAAAATCTGATTGGTATTTGACCTGGCCAATTACCACTAGCCCCAGACACGAATTCCCTGAGGAGAGGAGAAATTATGCTCATGGTAGAGAAGAGGAAGTCAGGAAGCCAGAGAACATTTGTGTAAAGAGTTTGGAAGAAACCTTAAGTGTAGGGTCCACAGAAGTGAGCAGTTGCAAAGAAGAGAAGTAGAGGTTGGAAAAACAACATCTGGGAAGATTCTCAAGGGCATCAAGGCAACACCGGGGTGGACAGGTTGATGGGCAGCCTGATTATGCCATTTATTCAACAAGTATCTGAGGGTCTACTAAGTATTTGGCAGCATGCTAGGTACTAGGGACACACTGGTGAGGAAGAGCAGACACAATTCTAGCCTGGATGGAGCTACTTGGAGGAAAGGGGCAGACATCAACCAATAGCCCAAACATCAAGATCACAGCTGTGCTAATTGCTACCGAGGAGAGGTGCTCAGTGCTATGAGAGAGCACAGTAGGCAGATTTCTCTTAATTAGGAAGGTCAGGAAAGGTTTCTCAGAGTGACACTTAAGCTGAAACTGGAAGTGAAGGTGGGATACATTTGAAGGCAGCAGGAATAGCATATACACAATCCAGAGATGAGAAGAGCATGGCTATTTGAGGGATGGACAGATGGCCAGAGTGTGAGAGAGCCTGGTGCAAGATAAAAGTGGTCTTTCTCCTGCTAAAAACGATGGTTCTTTATTTGGCAATGAAGCTGGCTGTTTTGCAAATGTTTCCTCCCTATTTGCTAGTCCAGGGACTGAATTGCAATGACAGTATGCCAGGTCACGATGCCCATGATCCACAGAGAACAGATTGAAGGGTGTGTTTATCAGCTATTCAGCAAAGATTAACTGAACATTCCTTTGTGCTGGGTTCTGAACTAGAATCTGGTACTTTAAGATAGTCACATTTCTCCAGGTGGTAGAAGTTTCAATTGGCCCATGTCAGTGAAATGTATCACCTGTTTAGATACTCTGACCAATCACTTAATTTTGACACAGGATCTACCAGAAAAAAAGAAGCTCTCTTGAAACCAGAATGAACATATATTATAATGAATTGTAGAACACAATCTCATCAATATATTTTCCCTGCTTTCTTGAGATTCCTCAACATAGATCCACAGTAAAGTACAACCCAGATGAAAAAGAGAACCCAGCTATTTCTTTCTTATATACTTATCCATTATATACTTACCCACTTATATTCCTATCCATTAATCTGTGGGACAGTTTTTCAACTCTCATGTCCGCCTTATTTTTCCATAGATGGTAGTGCTGGTTCTTTAAACCCACAGTAGGAATAAACAGATTTTTAAGCCAAAATGTTTCTCTATTGATGAGAATGGTTCACTCTACTAAAAATATCACTAAGAACAAGATTCTTATAAGGTTTTATTGCTCTCTAGACAGTCTTTTACCCCAGGGCAGAAAGAGTCTGGGCCTCAAAATGTTCAGTCTTGGGAGAAATTCCAACTTGGTAATGGTTTATCAATATCACAAGCAAGACCAGAATGAGCAAAAAGGTGTATGGCAGATGTAATTCCAATTCCAAAGTGGTAAAACACGATTGTGCCCAGTTTCTATTTGATTTATAAGCAGTTGATTTCATAGACAAATTGGGTTGGTACTGCTGCCTGCCTCAACAAATAAGACAAACATCCTTTAGCTGGTTTGGCTTTGCTATAGCGTTATCACACTCCTGTCTGCTGGCTTCCCCCGCTTGTCTGCATCCCTGGAACACTGACATAGAGTTTTTAGAAAACCCAAGAGTCTTTAGAACCTCCACATGATTCATTTAAAGGTGATCTGGTTTACATGGCAAACCCAGTCGGAATTAGATTATAGATTCTCCAGTTAATGGCGGTTCCCTATTAGTTTGTCTGCATAAATCTGGTATATTAATACCACTAACTCTTGATTTCTTACTACTCATTACAGTTCAACAAAGACTAGGGGCACCACGTTGTGCTAAGTCTCTAAAAAGGACAGAATAAGATTTTCATATATAGCCCCATTCTAGAATCTTAGTCTCTTGAGGAAGAAAAAATCAGGCACACAAAGCAATCAGACGGCCACACTTTTGATGGTTAGGACCTTCCTGTTCTTAAAGATTTTCACTGTACTTGCCTTGAGGCTCCCAAATGAAGATGATTTCCTTATCCTTTTCTCTGCCTCTATATTCCTGTAGTTTCAGTTCTGTCCCTGGACCATCACCACACATCGAGCTCTGCCCCTTCCAGAGTCAGAAACTGACTCCCCTCTAAGCAGCTCCTAAGGTTAGCAGCTTCAGGGAAGACTTCCTGTCCTGGAGGGATTGGATTGCATCCTCAGGTCCTCTGTGTTTTGACCTCCTGCTGTTATACTCTCCTGACTCCTATTTTTTCTGTCTCTATACCTCAGCTTCTAAAGTAATTAGCACCTTCTTTCCCCTTTTCACACAAAACAGTTCACAGAAGAGTCTAGGTATTCTAGCAGAAAAGGGCAGGGAGGTATGGGTCTGTTGCTTCAGGAATGCAGGGAGCAGGACTTAACTTGTTGCCTTGCTTCCCCTCACCCACCCCCCCGAAACAGACTCTGAAGTAAAGGAACTTTTTCTTTAGAAGCTAACCCCAGGATCAGGAATGAAGTGAGACAGGAAAGGAGGGAAGCCAAGGGGAGTGCAGTGCTGCTGGGGAGCTCTGGAAGGGGGTACTGACGGACATTTTTCCAAAGGCAAAATCATTCCAATAGAGTATAAATATGTACCAAAGATTTTGTTCAACTCATCAATTATTAAGGGACCCAGTAAGATATTACAACAAGTTCAAATGAAAATTTAACTCATTCTCTGCTGGATAAAATCCATTGACTTTGTTATAAGCGGGAAACATTAGCATCACCATCAAGGCCCTACGAGCTAACGTGTGCCCGTGCAGACTAGTGGGGTAGCTAGTCACAGACAATCCAAGTTGCACACCCTTAGAAAATAGACAAAACCCTGAGGGTTGCCAGACCACGCCTAGAATTCTCTTGAAAGAATGTCTTTTGCCTATTTCGAAATCTTCGACAGTTTTTCCTGACAGCAGTGTAAAACATACCTCCGAGTTGTCCCTCCTGAATGGCAGGGAAGTACTGAGTAGTTGTAATATTCTAGCCTTTCCAGCTTACTCTGTTCAGGGGCCAAGCACAGACTCCTGACCATAAAAAAAAAAAAAAAAAAAAAAGCCCTCAGGCAGAGTCACAAGTACTGGCTGTAAACAGCATGTAGAAGTGAATGCCAAGGGCAAGGGGACCTGGGGGGAGGAAGAGAAAAGAGGGGGAACCCATAGTACCTGCTCTGCTTGTCTTATTGATTGGTCGATTTGTTGTTCGTCTGTTTCACATCTCCCACCAGAATCTAAGTTCCCTGAGGGCCAGAAATTTTCTGTCTTATTTTTCACTCTCTCTCCAATACTTAGCCTACTGTCAGACATATGGTAGGTAATCAATAAAATACTTGGTGAATGTTGTTGAATAAATATGGGCCTCGAGCTAGGCCTTGAAGACAGACTGTAGTCCAGCTTACAGGAAGGGACTTTGCAGGAAGCTCAAAGAGGCCCATACAGTCAGGCTTTGTGTAGTGTCCTTGGAACAAGTTACTGACTCCATAGCCAAACTCCACCCCATCCCAAGTCTTTATTTCATATTAAGAACAGAGGAACACAAAGTACAGACTCTGCTTTCAACATCCTTGAAAATGGCCAAGAACACAATTGTATACCTTTCTCCCACTGTCAATGACTACGCATTGGATATGTTTATGCTTATACACATGAGGCCCTTATATACACTTTCCAGGACTCAGAGCAGAGAAAATAGACAACAACCAAGGCACATTTTCTGGGCAGCATACAGTGTGCTTGTCAGGGCCAATATGGGAAAGTCTATGAAAAAGCTAAATTGCATGTAGGCATCACTGAACAGACCCAAGAGATGTACTGGTTTTATTAAGTAGCCAGATGGCCTTCCAGAGTAGCCAGAAGAGCAGACAGACCCCAGATGACAGATGATGAGGGCCCTCCCTGTGGGCATCTTTTTGAGACAACGTGTTGACATTAAGTACGGAATAAACACGTAACTGTACTGTTCATGCAAATTCTCAAGACAAGCAGGTGCTATTCACTGACCTTAACCAGATGAAATTTTGCCAGAGAAAATAGCCCAACTCTGTTTTAAATTCAATTTTTGCAAGCTCCTTCCCCAACCAAAAAAAAAAGTCCAAAAATTCTAAACAAAAAGCAAAGTGGGGGGAAAAAAAAACTTGAAAATTGCCCTTCATTTGAAATGGTTGACAGATGCCTTGCAGAAATTCAGAGTATTGTCCGGCTGCTTAGAATCTACTCATTTTAAATGAAGTGTTCGTGAAAGCATCACCATTGTCAGACTATAAGGGAGCATTCACAAAACCATTAAATGGATACATTCATTTTTATTGATGCCAATACTATGTACCAATGACATTAAATGGTTTAGAAATTCAGAGAGAACATTGTAGATGGCATAGGTGTTAGTCCTCAGAAGAAACTCTAAGGTTTGTCCCTGGTAATGTAAATGTCCTTTGTGTGTCTGGAGGTGTATGTATTTGTGGTTGAATCCACATCTGGGTTCTCTAGGAAGAGATGGCTCTGAGAACCTGAGTACTCTTTGTCCTGCTAAGTACCACCTAATACCCAGAGGAAAACCTGGCAGTGGATCAGCTATCCCAACTCCTCTTAGAGGTCATGAGTTTACACTTTGGGATGACTTTGAAATTATCCAATTACTCACTGAAAAGAATTTTCTGAATTACTACTGTGTAATACACATGGGTTATTTTTGGTGTTAAAAAAAAAGATTTTTTTTCCTTCATAGAGCTTATGTATTGTCATGGTGAATAGCAGCAGACAGATTCAAGACATACGTTAGAAAACTCCAAATTGCATAGAAATATTTTTAGTGGAGCACGTACACTAAGAAAATAGAGAACTACATGAGGTAACTATAAACTATAAATCGAGTATGGGAACTTGGTGAAGAGAACTGAGAGAAAATTATGGGACTTGTAAGGAAGCCAGTAATCCATCACTTGTCAACAAGAACTTCTGGGGCATCTGCCACATGCCCAGGACTATGAAAGAGGCATGTCAAAAAATTGTAAGTGTAATTTTTGCCCTATCAGACCCCAGATGGAAGTGAGGATGCAACCCTGCACAAGTAACACAATTAGTGAACAATTCTGTATGTAGTTAAGAGGAAAGTCATCAGTCTAGAGAGGGAAGATTTCCTAGAGAAAGCATGTTTGGAGGACTCTTGATTAAGCAACAAGGAGCTGGATTTCACTCTGGCCACTTCTACCCAAGAGATTCTTCAGGTGCAGAAACAGATCAGATTGCCTCAGATTCTTGCCTGTTCTAAAAATCAAGCTTCTTGACTAATAAGAGAGTGATCATGATGGGGATAGCATGTAGCAGTGTCCAGCGGTTACTGTGGCAAGTGGGAAAGCACATGCCCACTGTGAAATGCTGTTCGGACGTTCAGCAGTGATCACCATTCCAGGAGGAGGAGAAGCAGGACACTGAGGCTCTGTCACCATGGCCTCTCTCCGAGTTACCACTGGCTGCCGGCGACGCGAGAAAGCTGCTCTGTAAAGCCCTCAGTAGAGGCTGTTTCGTCCTCTGCGCTTTACACTTGACGGAACAGAATGGGCACCGACTACATCTTTTCAGGACCCGAAAGTCTAGGAGGTGGGTGTTTTCCTTCTCTTCAGGCCCAGGTCCACAAAAGCCTGATCCGGCAATTTGAGAACAAGGTCTGCTTACAATTAATCTGATCGCAGGGGCATCGACATTAACAGAGACGACCCTGGAATGGTAATAAATGCAAAGCACATGAGGGATTCTTGTAACACGCGTGGGATGGGCTCTGTCAGTCATACTGAAAGCTTTCCAGTATCCAGAGGCATCAAGGGCAGCAGAATCGGTGCGCGTTACCAGGCGGCTTCCAGGCGCGACGGTTGCAGAACACAGCACTAAAATGAGGGGCCGACACCTGGCTTCTATTTCTGACTCTGCCACAGACACCCTGGCGGTGTCTCCAGAAATTGTAAAGCTGTGGGTTTTAAATTGTTGGGAAAAGTTAGCCTGTGGCTTTCTTCGCCCCTGGGAACAGAGATAATTTTGCTACTTTTTTCCCCTCTTCTTTCTGAAACTGTCATCACTGTCTTTTCTTCTTGTTTGGAATTTGGCCAAGTGCTTTGAGGACAATCTGAGCTTAGAGTGAGGACTATCACTTTGACTTTCTGACCCTTTCCTCCACGCTCAAAATAGAGCTGGACCAATGGTTGTAAAGCATCCTGCTAAAGATCCCATGAGTAGTTTCTACTTGGGATGTGGACATTTGTCTAACAGAAAGTGTGCCCTTTGGGAACAAACTTTCTCTCCACTGATAACAGCTCATTAAGAGCTAGGCTAATTTAATTCTATTGCAAATTGATAGGGTTCTAGAAATGTAGATGATTCATAGTCATTGTACCAAGTACCAGTCAAAATAGGAATACACAGAAAATAATTCCAGTAAAGTAAAAATATTACGTACGAGTTCTTCCTTTCAGGAAGGCCAAAATAAGGATCTCTGTTCAACATGTATATTTTTAAAAACAGCAGAGTCAGAGCAAGCCTTAGCAATCTTTTTAAAGTCCATTACCAAAGTAAATAAGCTGGCCAGATTTATAGTAGACCCTGTGATACTTCAGAGGGTCTCTGGCATGGAAGGCCTTACACAGATCAACTGCCTGAAGAAGAACGATGGCAGACAGAGGGACAGGCTTGCAGAAGTTAACTTCTTCTGAGCTCATCCCTGATGTTTTCAGAGGGAGTCATTTGGGTTAGGTTTGGAGGGTGACGCAGTAGGGAAGAAAGAGCAAGAGCCTAGGAGTAAGAAGGCCAGGCTCCAATTTACTTAAAAGGGCAAAGACTCATTTTTCTCATCTGTAAAATGGGGTTAATATTCCTGTCTGCACATCTTACAGACTTGCTTCATGGAATAAGTAAGCTCAAGAACTTTGGTAGTTTGAAAGATGTTAAGTTCTGTCCAAGTATATATCATTCTTATTGTGGTAAAAGAGAAAAACTATGGACACGTTGGTTATTAGAGTTGAGTTAAAGCTTACAGTCCCAGAGAAAGGACACTAGGGTTACACTGGGACCAAGTCCAGCCAGGGTATTTCACCGTAAAACCTCAGGATCAGCCCTGAGTATTCAACACCTTGGGTGAGTGTTCCATGCCATGCTCCAGCATTCACAGCACAGGGCACCATGACGAAGATCATCCAGGTGCTACTGCTCCCTGTGGGCCGTGTCCGACATCCCTAGTTCCTATGAGGTCACCATATACAGGTTCCTCCTCTTTGCATCTCGACTCTCCTGCCACTCCTGGGCTCAAGACTACAAAGAGAACTAACATGCTAAAATGTCACAATTGCCATCCCCTGCAGGCAGTGAGGCCAGCAAAGCCCTTGCTTGCCGCTGCCAAGCCCATCCCTAACTCTGCTCCAGTGACAGCTTCTCCATGGTCCCCTGCATCTGCACAGGCACGAGGAGCAGCCCCGACCCAGGCTGGAACTGTGTTGCTTATGCAGCTTCGTGTCTCAGCTCCAAACCCACCTTCTCTTCTCCGCTTCATGAGGCTACAGCTCTTTGAACTACAGACAGTCCTTCTGTACCAGCTCCAAGTTCGCTCTGCTGGCAGGGGCCTGGGGGAGGCTGCAAGGCTGAGGGAGGGAGAATAGTCCTGCTCTTTCTTCATCTCTACTTGTTCTGGTCCCTGTCTTTGTAGTATTGGTTCCTTACCCAGAGCAGCAGTTGAATTAGCCTCAAGACTGCTCTTCACTTCTGTGGGGCTCCTCCTCTAAGTCTCTGGACTTTGAAAATACCCAAATTTCCCTATATTCCTCATCCCTGGGTATAACAGCTGCCCCTGTGGTTACTGCCTGTCTCATGTCTCACTGTCTGATTCTTGCCTCTTCGCTTCTCTAGGGCAGGGAGTCCTTGCTTTGCACAGTTACAATAGGCGTGAATTTCAGTTACCGCAGTTTCAGTTAACAGCACTTCCCCAACGACACAGTCAGATTTTAGTTGCCATAGCAGATTAGGAATATTCTCCAGTGTAGTTAAATGTTTTGTTCTTCTTGTACATCATTCTCCAGGAAGATGGAAGCAAACCAGTTGAGCCTTTCTTCTTGGCTTCCATTTCAATGTACTGTACATAGTGAGAAAAACTCTCTGGGCCTGCCCTCCTGAGTAACCTTAAGGGAACTGTCTCCAGACAAGAGTGTTCTGGCAGTTTTTTGCAGGCTGAGCTTTGGGACCCATAAAATGACAAGCTTCTGTAACTCTGAGCTAAGAATTTGGAATAACATGTTTACATCAGTGGCAGTGAATGGGTTATGTTTGACTTGGTGATTCACAGAATGTTAATTCCCACCCCTGTAGTTTCGATCTCTGCCATTTAGTTATTTGGTTGCTTAAATTGTTAATTGACATATAAATATTTTTAAAGAACAAAACCAAAAAGTAGCAATGCTTCAGTGGGTATATCACTGCCCACCCAGTCATGCCCAGAACTGAGAACCAGCCAGTACATGGTCTGCCGTCTTCACTGGGAGAATCTAGTATTATGAGGATAAGTCTTAACATGTGCCAGGCAAGCTTTCTCCTGAATGGATTGATTTAATCTGTTATTAGACAAACTGGTGGCTCCAAAGAGAAGTTTCTCCAGCATTACCCTTACTGCTCATTCCTGGCTGGCCTCACCGAGTCCCAGCGGTGTCAGATAGGGTGACTCTCACTGGAGAGCTATGGAAAGGCAGCGTGCCGAAGCGAAAGGCCAGAAGTCTTGGTTCCAGTGGTCCCTAGACTGTACTCTAAGATAGCTCGGCAAAATCCAGTCTCAAAGTTATCACAGTTGCAAGTGAGGGGCAATCTGACGTTTTGTGCCCCTCACGTGAAGCAGTCGAACATAAGCAATTCATCTTACGCAGTATTTTTGCCAAAAATGTTTAGAAGTAGTGTAGTTATGAGAAGTCAATCAAATAAATACAGAGTGTGGGACACTCTATAAGATAGCTCCTGGATTCTTCAAAAGTCAATGTCATGAAAAACAAAAAAGGCAGGAATGGATGGGAATTTTCTAAGATAAAAGAGACTAAAGGCACATAACCAAATACAGTGTGATAGCTTGATTGGATCCTGGATTTTAAAAACTGCTATAAAATAAATCATGGGGTTAATTGGAGAAATTTAAATGTGGACAGCACATTAGATATTACAAAATAAATGTTAATTTCCCTGGGTGAAATAGTACTATTTAGCTAGAAAAATGTCCATATTCTTAGGAGATACAAGCTGAAATATTTGAAAGTGAGTTATCAAGATACAGCTATATACATATGTGGTAAAGTGTTAACTACTGCAGAATCTTGGTGAAGAGTTAATGGATGTTCATTGAATTGCTTTTCAACTTTCCTATAGAAGGGATATTTTCAAAATAACTGGGGATTTAAAATATTTTTCAATTAGCAAAAAAATTCAGAGGACTATAGTAATTTCCTTCATTCTGAGAGCATCTAGAGAGAACTTTTAAATCATATTGCTGATTCTCTTGTCTACCAGTTTTCACTGAAGTAGTAATATACACAGTAAATACAGTGTTGATAGTGTCTTAGAATATACAACTTTCTAATAGTCAGAATGTGTTAATGCATGTATCCTATATGATATGATTTGGCCACTGAACACAACCATCTTCATTATAGATGAAAACCAGTTGCCTGGCAGGTTCAGTCCTCTTTTCATCTCTTAAATTCACACCAGAGATGCCTGGTTTTCTTACATAAACCACCTTCCAGCGTGGGAGCCTGGCTGGGGCTCAACGTATATCCTGACCCTCTGATTACCTCTGCTCCCCAGATTCTGGGAGTTCTTACTCACAAATAAAGAATGGATCCTATTTGATGGGGTGGGGGAATATTTTAGTTGCTCAAATGAGACTCCTGTCCAAAACTAATTAGCAGTGGGTGTGTTTTCCATCAGCAACAACAGGTAGAGTGAGTACTACACTGTTGCAAAATTGTTGATTTTTGGAGACCTGAAAAGGCAGAAGAATAGAACTTTGAAAAGTAGTAAGTACTTTTTAGGGCCATTTTCTTTTGCTTATTGGAGAAGTTCAAGATTTAAGTTCCAGGGTTATGAAATCCTTTGGCGTACAGAACATGTTTAAAGTCAGAGAGAATTTCACCTGATTTTTCTTAATATTTCTTTTAAATATAAAACAAAAGGTGGTTTTATATTTACATTGATTTGCACGGTGACTAGTGGCATGGCTCACTAGGAGTAGCCCTCACATGAAAGACATGTACAACAGGGGGACTGTTTTAACAAAGAACAAACAAATTTAAAAAGTTAGAAGTCACTCAGGTCCTCAAGTTTACCATCAAAAGGCTTAAGTGAATTTATGTGGCGAAATTCTATACCAGCTATGTACTAACTAAAAAAAAAAAAAATCACTAAATTGTTAATTAGGTAACAGTGATTCAAGGCAAGGCATGAGATCCATATAATACTCCATAAATCTCTAGATCAGTCCAAGAGTCTGGTAACCGTACAGAGGAGTAAATCGTAGACTCTGACCCAAGATCTATAACATCAAATATGGTGCAATATTAGAACAATGACATTAAACATTAGAACACTTCTGCAGGAACATCACAGGAATTTCCTAGTCAGACTCAGCCCTCCCATGAAAGTTAACAGACACACCCACACTTAGAAAAAGCCTTGTCCAGGTATCAGAGGCTTGGGCCTCAGGAAAATCCCTGCAAGTTTCTTGACATCAAAAAATGGAAGAGTTTGGGCAAATATTAACAGTTATATTTATTGAGCATTTACTATGCACCAGGTCCTGTGCTAAAAGATTTATATTCAAACCTCCTCTAATCCTTACAACCACCCAGTGAGACAGGAGCTCTATTTTATTTATTTTGCAGGCAGAGGCTGAAGATTCAAAGCGTCAAGCCTCTCGCTCAAGTTTGCACAGAGAGCAAGTGGCAAAGCCGGAATTAGAACCTACTTAATCTGCTTCCAGGGCCTGTGCTTTTTTTTTTTTTTTTTTTTGATGTACATTCATTATAATGTGTCACTTACTGGTGTACAGCACAATGTCCCAGTCATGCCTGTACATACATATATTCGTTTTCATATTTTTTCATTTAAGGTTATTATAAGATATTGAACATAGTTCCCTGTTCTATATGGAAGAAACTTTTTTAAAATCTATTTTTATATATAGTGGCTAACATTCGTAAACCCAAACTCCCAAATTTATCCCTGCCCCCCAACCTTTCCCTGGTAGCCATAAGATTGTTTACTATGTCTGCAAGTCTGTTTCTGTTTTTGTAGATGAGTTCATGGTGTCCTTTTTTTTTTTTTTTTTTTTTTTTTTAAGATTCCACATATGAGTGATGTCATATGGTATTTTTCTTTCTATTTCTGGCTTACTTCACTTAGAATGACAATCTCTAGGTCCATCCATGTTGCTGCAAATGGCATTATTTTAGTCCTTTTTATGGCTGAGTAGTATTCTACTGTATAAATATACGACAACTTCTTTATCCAGTCATCTGTCGATGGACATTTAGGGTATTTCCATGTCTTGGCTATTGTATATAGTGCTGCTGTGAACATTAGGATGCATGTATCTTTTCAAATTAGTGTTCCTTCCAGATATATACCCAGAAGTGGGATTGTTGGATCATATGGTAAGTCTATTTTTAGTTTTTTTTAGGAATTTCCGTAATGGCTGCACAAAACTACATTCCCACCAGCAGTGTAGGAGGATTCCCTTTTCTCCACAGCCTCTCCAGCATTTATCCTTTGTGGACTTTTGAATGATGGCCATTCTGACTGGTGTGAGGTGCTACCTCATGGTAGTTTTGATTTGCATTTCTCTGGTAATTAGTGATATTGTATATTTTTTTATGTGCCTATTGGCCATTTCTGTGTCTTCATTGGAGAATTGCTTATTTAGGTCCTCTGCCCATTTTTGAATTGGGTTGTTTTGATTTTAAACATTCATGCTTATTCTTTCAAGCAGGAGGCAGAAGCACAATAATTCTGTAATCGATTATAACCTCTTTTATATAGCTCTTCAGAGTTTACCAAATTTTTCAAAAATAATATTTCAAATGACCATGACACAAATGCAGTGGAAATGTCCACATATGTAAAAAAGAGAGACCTCATCATGGGCAGGACTTCTGAGTCAGCGAGCAGGTCTGGGCTCTCTGTGGCCAGTGTCTCCTCTGACCCCATCCTGTGGTTGGTGCCAGTTCCTTTTACACAATTCTTGGCAAGTTCTCCATTTTCTCCTTAGTCCCGTGCCTCAGGAATACAAGGAAAAATGCAGGACTCACTGTCTCCCTTGAGATTGCCCCGTTTGCC
Source organism: Camelus bactrianus (assembly GCF_048773025.1). Lineage (NCBI taxonomy): Eukaryota > Metazoa > Chordata > Mammalia > Artiodactyla > Camelidae > Camelus > Camelus bactrianus. The sequence goes on from NC_133541.1 coordinate 47,135,879, forward strand.
ATCTGTCACAGACCTGGCCCCGCCTGGAAGCTCGGCAACCCTCAGTTTTTCTGCTCATTTTCCTTCTTTCCATTGATCTTCATGGAGAGTTCTGTCCAGCCAGTGGCCAGGGCCTCGGCTCTCTGATTTCAAAAAATCTCTCTCTGTTTTAGCATTTATCAGCCCCTCTTCCCTAATTAGAAGCCTGTAGGCGGTAAAACATGCACAAAGTCTGTAATGCAGTACAAATGATCTGCAGCTTTCGGATGTTTATTTGACTAATTATCTGCCAGAAGTGTGATTTCTTTTGCTACCTGGCAGAAGGTTTTTGACTCCCTTTTGCAGACAAAATTGCCTGATAAAGTTGATAGATGTCAGCAGACCTGGGGAGACTGGCCTTTTCGAAAGTGACATGACCTTCGAGCAGCTGTGGCAGAAATCAAGCAAGCGACACAAGGAGAGGGGACCCCCGTAAGGTCACACACAGTGAAAAAGAGAGTGAGATTTTATGGCAGTGCTTAGCAGTTATAGGCATTTGGAAAGATATCAGAATTTACTCAGAATTAACCAGCACAAACAAGGTGATAATAGAATAGTGTTTGTAGGTTACAGGTGGATAGCAGTGAATGACCAGGTGAGTGAACAAATGCTGGGACAAACTTTGGTTAACAGTTAACTGAAAGTTAAATTAACAGTGATGGGTGCTTTCATGTGTATGAATCCTCCCCATGGCTCTACTATTTCAAGTTTATGGAGGAGGTGACTTAGGCTCTCAGTGGTTGAGATACAAGTGCTCAAGGTGATCCTGCCAGAAACTGGAGACTTCTGAATACACATTTCTCTTGCTTTGGATTGTTCAAAAATGTACCTGGGATTTTGTTGTTATTCAGATTTGGTGAGGTCAACAGATCAGGAGACAGTTGCCATTGAAAAGACAGTTTGTCACTCACAATTCTCAAAAGGAAAGGGTGGCACACACCACACATGGCCACCTGGGGAAGCACCAGGGTTGGTCAGGAGGCAGAGGAGGGAGGGAGAAGGACGGACACCCAGCTTTATTGTGGTGGTTGCAGGAAGCCAGGCAGAGTGAGCAGCTGAGCAGGCTTAGGAGTGGGTAGTTTGAATAATTGCAACAGGCTCTGGGATGCTGGAGAGGGGTGGCAGTCTCCAGCTGTCTGGTACCCTGCCCAGGAGGGATTTAGAGCAGAGGGATAGTATTCTCAGCAGCAGGGCCTGGTGTAAGAGGAAGCAGGTGAGGATGGGAGTTCAGGATTGGTTGGTTTGCATCTGAAAGGCATGCCCACAGGCAAGTTGTTAGCTAACCCTGAGAGGGGCAGTCCTTCCCCAGGTCTGCAAGGCCCCAAGAGAGCCAAGTATCATAAAATATAGAAAATTAAAAACATGATGAATAATCCATGTGTAAAATCTATAGTTTTTATGTCTGAGATTAGAAGTGCCTAATGACTTAAATTCTGGACGATTTAAGATGCCATCTTCCAAAATACATCTGGAAACTAAAATGTTTGACAGTCAGTTTTAAGTATCTCCAAGTTCCATTCTTCCTCTTTCTGTCTTTTGAGTTCATCTCAAACCAAACCCTTTATTCCCGGCTCTGGTCTTGCTGCCTCTCCATTTTTAAGGAACCATCTTCCCTGGCTAGGAGGCAGCCTCCTTACAGGTACTGCAGGTGCCTGTTGGTGTGGTCACTAGGGAACCTGCATGTCAACTGAGTTCCCAATTTTCCTCTCAAACTTCAGAGATGACGGTTATTTTAGAACATGACCTGTGTTACCTTGGCCTTCTCAATTTTTGGATGAGTTATGGTCCACAGGCAGAAGTCAGTTCATTTGTGTTCATGCATGCCTATTATTAAATAATCAGCATAATTAGACTTAGAAAGTATTTGATTTTCTTGAGCACTTACTGTGTCTGGCATTGTGCTAATTATTTTATAGTTCATTTTGTGATTTTATCCTTGCAACAACTCTATGAGGAAAATATTGTTGGTCCAGTTTTTGAGATGAGGAAACCAGAGCAGGGGAAAGGCAAGTAAATCACTGTGACTAGTAGAGCTGTGCTTGGTTCAGCCCCAGGTCTGTCTGATATCAGTGCTCATGCTTTTCACCATTAGCTACCTTTCGTCTTCAAGGTACATTTTTCTGCTGCAGCAACGTGCTACATATTTGTGTCTTCTGGGCCCATGGTCTCGCTGACACTAGTGACTCAACAAATCCCCAAGCCAGGTGTGCTCTGTGAAAGTCAGGGGCAGAACCATAGGCCCTGAGAGAACAGGGAGTGGGGACTGCTGGACCCTGGATGGGAAGGAAGGGAAGTGCGATGATAGCTTTGGAGGAGCTGGCATGTCAAGCAGGGAGGATCTGAGTTCATCGTGGAGCTGCCGAACAGGAACTCAGGAGCTGAAAGTGAGAGGCAGGGCAGAGCCTGGGGACAGGAGAACAAAAGAAGAGGCGAGCACCGGCAGGTGTCGTCAGGCAGAACAGGGCCAGCTGCTGGGCCAGGTGCGTGCAGGCCTGAGCACTCCCCAGGTGAAGTGTCCTCCACTGGCCCAGGTAGAAATCCAGAATGTTCCTGGCTCCCGGGTGGAGCTGAATCTCTGGGTGAGACCTAAGCATTCTAACTTCAAGAGTACAGGGTAAGCAGAGTTCTAGGGCCAGAGAGACCTCCAGAATATGCATTGCAAACACTTGGTCACTAGTCTCATCAAATCTTGATCGTGATGGTAGTTTCATGGGTGTACAAATCTATCAAAACTCATCAAATTTTACATTTGAAATATGTGTAGTTTACTGTACAGGAACCATACCACAATAAAGGTGTTTTTTAAAAAACCTACTGTTAAGTCACCATCACTATCAGAGCCCCAGCACCAAGGCTTGTGTGTTGAAGCAGCAGGGAGGCACTTGTGTGTGTGCTCTGAAGGGTGCACGTTGAAAAGTGACCCCAGATACCCATACACACAGATTTGTAAACTAACTCTGCTTTGCCTGCATGTCCCCCCAATATAAGCATTCCTTTGGATTCAGACAGTATTTTTCTGAAGATTATAGTTAAAATATTATAGTTAAAATTAGATTAGATAAGATTATAGTTAAAATAACTTAGTTGGGAGGAGTAAGGGGCTAACCCATTGGCACACTTTTGGCCCATCCATGAATTATATGTAAGGATATCACAGTGGTCAGCCTACCTGGCAGAGAAAGGGATCTGAGGATACAATTAAAGCACAGGGCAGGTACATTTTAATGAGGAATGCTACCCTAAGATACAGCTAAGTAAGGCCTGGGAGGACTGCCATGAGTGGAGGTCTCAGTAACTGGAGAGGCGGGCAGGGGGAGGGCAGAGGAAAGGCTGAGCATCCACTGTGTACCATCCACTGTGTACCAGTGTGGTCTTCTGCCACTGTTCCATGCCCTGTATCTTACTGAGCACAAAGTAGGTATCATAATTCTTTCTGGATTATTTAATTAATTCCTAGCTAGCTAATTAATTCCTAATTCCTAATATCGCAGATAATTCTTAGCTTTCTGGATATTGAGATTCAGGAGGTTAAAGTAAGTGTCCAAGGTCCCTCCACTAATTATTGGTGGAGCTAGAATGAAAATCCAGATCACTCTGCCTCCGAAGCTCTTTTCCACTCTGCCACAGCGCAGTAAATGCCGAAGATAAATCTGTCTTTCCTCATTGCCTCCAGAGTCCACCCCAGTGAGAACTAGAATGGATACGCATCTGCAAAGTGGGTCTTTTTACATCAGCCATGTTCACAGACTCTGACTCCTCAGTCCTGTGGACCAAGGTTATTTGTTGGGGCTCCGGGGCGCCAACACTCAGGGTCACTATTTTGGAATGCTCAATGCTTTATTTCATTATCAAATTGCTTTTCTATTTAAAAGGCAACATGAAAAGCTTTTTAAGTTTTAAAAATGACTGCAGGGAGACTTGTGCGTGCCATTTTGAACTGTGACTGTTGAGAAACAAATGTCTGTTTTTATTTTTAAATGTTCCTTCAACTCACGAAGACATTTAAGAAACAAAAATGAGGCTTTTAAAACACCCTACTTATCCCCGGAGTGATTTGTTCTTTGTAGAGCAAGAGCCAAATGGTCATCAAAAAGAACTGCTTAGACTGAGTTTTGGAGCCCAGTGGGTGGTCTCAGGACTGTGAGTGCCTCCTCAGGGTCTTCCATTATCATGAATCCACTGAGACCTTCAAATGAAGTATGTTGGCCTCAGTACTAGCGCAGGCAACGCACATCTAGAGCCATTTATTGAGGGCTTACAATATAGTGCACTCTGTCTCCACTGCTCCATACCCCAACATATAGGTATTAGGAAGTAGACTTGATTAATTATGTCTAGACTTTGAGACAATATTCTATTCATTTTCCACCTATTTTACATGGTAGTCACTGGAGGAAATGTGGCCCAGGACAAGTCTTGATGACAAACGAATCCAGGAGACAGTGTGAGACACAAAGCAGGGTTGTAAGGTTGAATATGAAGATGACCAAGCACTGTGTGAGAGTTAAATAAAACTCTTCACCACCTCAACACTGGTTCTAAGTCAGGAAGAATTACAAAGGAAGCTTATTTTAAGCCAGTTGCAACAAATACCTGGTAAACCTAATGGGAGAGCTGTTTTTGTTTCATTTCATAGCTAAAGTGAAATCCTTGCAGCCACGTCTGAGCCCAGGAGATTGAGGGGATAATATTTCCTCTGTTTACTATTAGGGCAAATAAGAACTCGTGTTTTCTTCCAAGTGTAACTCAGGGAAAAATGAAACTTCAGTCCTGAAATATTTTTTTAGAAGGTACATCTTTTGATAATGAGATTAAAGGATACAAGAAGAGTAGACAACGTTAAAAAATTATATAGAGGTTAAAATGCAAGAATCTGTTTTTATAACCTCAGATTGATCAAGGGTGTGAAACTCAAGCCATCTGTCACTTTCATTTATGTCTCATGGGGTGACCTTGAACACAGCAGTGCCTCTATTTTTCTTTCTACAAATACTTGTATAACAGCTAACCTTTCGACTGAGGCATTTGACTATTTCAGTGAATACAAGCATACCTCAGAGATACTGCATGTTTGATTTCAGACCACTGCAATAAAGCAAATATTTCAATAAAGCAAGACACATGAGTTGTTTTGTTTCCCAGTGCATGTAAAAGTTACGTTTACACCATACTGTAGTCTGTTAGGTATTCAATAGCCTTGTGTCTAAAAAAACATGCATGTACTTTAATTTTTTAAGAAAGACTTAATTGCTAAAAAATGCTGACCACAATCTGAGCCTTCAGCCAGCCAGTCATAATTATTTTTCTGGTGGAGGGTCTTGTCTCGACGCTGATGGCTGCTGACTGATCAGGGTGGTCATTGCTGATGGTTGGGGTGGCTGTGGCAATATCTTAAAATAGACAACAGTGAAGTTTGCCTCATAGATTGACTGTTCCTTTCATAGATGATTTCTCGGTAGCATGCAGTGCTGTTTGATAGCATTTTACCCACAGTAGAACTTCTTTCAAAACTGGAATCAATTCTCTCAAGCCCTGACACTGCTTTATCAACTAAGTTTATATAATATTTTAAATCTTTAGTTTTCATTTCAATAGTCTTTGCAACATCTTCACCAGGAGTAGTTTCCATCTCAGGAAACCACTTTTTTTGCTCATCCATAAGGAGCAGGTCTTCATCCATTCCGGTTTTATCGTGAGATCACAGCAGTCCAGTCATATCTTCAGGCTCCCTTTCTAATTCTAGTTCTCTTGAAATTTCCACCACATCTGCAGTGATTTCCTCCACTGAAGACTTGAACCCATTGAAGTCAACCATGAGAGTTGAAATGAACTCCTTTCAAACTCCTGTTACTGTTGATGTTTTGATCTCTTCCCATGAGTCACAGTTGTTCTTAATTAATGGCATCTAGAATGGTGAATCCTTTCCAGAAGGTTTTCAATTGACATTGCCCAGATCCATCAGAAGAATCAGTATCTATGGCAGCTATAGCCTGACAAAATGTATTTCTTTACTAATAAGACTTAAAAGTCAAAATTACTCCTTGATCTATGGGCTGCAGAATGGATGTTGCATTAGCAGGATGAAAAGAACATTACTTTTATTGTACATTTCCATCAGAGCCCTTGGGCCACTAGGTGCACTGTCAATGAGCAGTCATAATTTGAAAGGAATCTTTTTTACTGAGAAGTAGATCTCAACAGTGGGCTTAAAATAGTCAGTAAACCATGTTGTCAACAGATGTGCTGTCATCCAGGCTTTATTGTTCCATTTATAGAGCACAGGCAGAGTAGATTTAGCATAGTTCTTAAGGACCCTAGGATTTTCAGAATGGTGAGCATTGGCTTTAACTTAAAGTCACCAGCTGCATTAGCTCCTAACAAGACAGTCAGCCTGTTTTTTGAAGCATTGAAACCAGGTATTGACTTCTCCTCTTTAGCTATTAAAGTCCTAGATGGCATCTTCTTCCAATAGAAAACTGTTTTATCTACATTGAAAATCTGTTGTGTAGTGTAGCCACCTTCGTGAATTATCTTAGCTACAGCTTCTAGGTAAGTTGCTGCAGCTTCTACATCAGCACTTGCTACTTCACCTTGCTAGCTTGAAGTTTTTCTTCTGCAGCTTTCTCACCCCTCTCAGCCTTCTTAGAACTGAGGAGAATTAGGACTTTGTTCTGAATTAGGCTTTGGCTTAAGGAAATATTGTGGCTGTCTTGATCTTCCATCCAGACTGCTAAAACTTTCCCCATAAAAGCAATAAGGCTATTTCATTTTCTTATCTTTCATGTAAGCACTGGAGTAGCACTTTTAATTCCCTTCAAGAATTTTTCCTTTGCAGTCACAACTTCATTAACTGTTCGGTGGAAGAGACCTAGCTTTTGGCCTGTCTGAGCTTTCAACATGCCTTCCCCACTAAGCTTAGTCATTTCTGTCTTTTGATTTAAAGTGAGAAGCATGTGACTCTCCTTTCACTTGAACACAGAGAGGCTACTGTAAGGTTATTAACTGGCCTAATTTCAAGTTTATTGACTTGACCAAAATTGTTGTCTCAGCCAGTTGGTGGAGCAGTCAGAGCACACACATTTATTAAGTTGTCTGACTTATATAGGTGTGGTCTGTGATACCCCCAAACAATTAAAATATTATCAGAGATCACTGATCACAGGTCACCATAACAACCAAAATAATAATGAAAAAGTTAAAAATGTTGCAAAAATTACCAAAATCTGACACAGAAACACAAAATGAGCAAGTGCTGTTGGAAAAATGGTACCAATAGACCTGCTCAACATAGGGTTGCCACAAACCTTCAATTTTTGTTTAAAAAACCCACACATACACAGTTGTCTGCAAAGTGCAATAAAATGAGGAGTCCTGTACTGTTACTGGACAAATCTCAAATGAAAGATGTCAACAGAACCAGAAAATTAGAAAAAAAATAAATAACAAAGACTGAACTGTTAAAAGTTGGTCTGGACATTTTTTTCCCTATCTCATGCTCCTCCCTCATTTAACTATTTAACTTCTCCTCCTCTGTTTGCCTTTTGCAGATTCAGAGAGCATGTCATAGGCGAGTGGAAATAGATTAGCTTAGTCTCAGTAGAGGGTGGAAGAACAAGATGGTTCTGAGCAAATGGACCCTGCTACAAAATGTCTTGGACCTTTACGTAAGCTGGTAAAGAATGTTCCTGAGGGACAGATGAGAGGGCCAACAAAGCAGCAGTGAATGCAGCTCTGAGACCTAGGATGACATATAAGTCCCAGCTCTACTGTCTACCCTGTTCAGTTGGTATAACTGCCCACAGTGCTAGCTTGAGAAGGATTCTGAGGTTGCTCTGCACTTCATGGGAAATTGTGCTGTCATCGATTAGTCATGTCTGATGTGGGTGTGGCTGGGAGAAAGGTAACAGAATAACTCCCCTTAGTAAGTATTTATTCTCAAAACCATGCTGTAAGATGGATGTTATTCATCTCATTTTATAGAAGATGAAACTGAGACTTACACAACTTAAGGAGTGTTTCCAAGGAAACAACTGTAGAGTGCCAGAGCAGGGATTTGAACTTGACTCTCTCCAGATCCCATGCATCTTCTACTATACACACTGCCCATCTCATCTGGTGACTGTCTCTGGGAACTAGGGGAAGATACAACTCTCAGCCTCAGGCTCTGCTTCCCACAAATAGAGGTGATCATCTCAGCAATGCCTAATTCACAGGGTTAGAATAAGAAGGATTTTGTTAGATCACTGTATGGTAAAGGTCACAAAATTTTATAACTGCAGATCATACTTATGTGGCACCAGCATATAATGTCAGGGGTGATCATCTTCCTACTTCTTTTTCCAATAATACTGCTGTCTCCCAATGACTCATTTTAGGATACTAAGGCCAAGTTCCTATAAGTCAATCGATTCTGAATATTTGATTGCCTTCAAAGAGTACTATACTATGGTCACTTTATAAAATTCCTCCTATTAAATGCTTCCCTCAGTTAAGTCTGAGAGAGAGAAACCTTTCTCTTCTGTCAACTTCTCTAAAGGGCTGGAGTTTCCTGCTGTAACTAGTGTTCCTCTAGAGGCTTTAATAGATTGCTGAAATTGTGAACTTTAATATTGCAATAACATTGGTTTTGCCTTAATGTGCTGTAAAAAAGCTTTATAAAAATAAGCAACATTTTCTATGCATATCTTCACATCCACAGCATTTGCATATGTGTGATTTTCTGTAAGCTTTTTTTCCATCCTTGAAATCATAAAAATGCTCAGACTAATACAAAAATATGGAATGAATTTCACTGGAGACTATTACTAGAATGGTCCTGCTTCACATCTTTTTAAATTAAATATGTTTTCAGAAGCGCCTGTGGACTGCATCATGAAGGTTATTAACTCAGAGAAAATAGCTGAATGACAGGTCATGAGAATATGACCATTTTCCCTCTGACTTTTTTTACTTCTATATTATGTCTTTACTTTTTCCAAAAGGATGCCTAGGCTAGGGACAGGGTTTTATAAATAACAGTGAATTTCTAATTTTTCACAAGTTAAGCATAGCAATTTAGCTCAAATTTCATTCTCAAAATTGAAAATATAAATATAGCAAAAATCTACATTTTCATGCCATCAAAATGTCACTGACTCGCACCATTAGAATGGCCACTTCTGAAAATGGAAAATAACAAGTGTTAACAAGTGTTGGTGAGGACTTGCAGAAACGGGAACCCTTGTGCATTGCTGGGGGGAATGTCAGTGTTGTAGCCACTGTGGAAAAATTTGGCAGTTCCTCAAAAAATTAAACATAGAGTTACCTTATGATCCATCAATTCCATTCCTAGGTATACGTACAAAAGCGTTGAACGTGGGGACTCAAGCAGATACCTGTACAACAGTCTTCACACCAGTACAGTAGCTGAAGGTGGAAACAACCCAAATATCTATTAATAGATGAACAGAGAAACAAAATCTGGTATATCCATACAATTGATTATAAGCCAGTCTTAAAAGGGAATGAAATTCTGGTACATGTTACAACATACATGAACCTTAAAAACATTATTCTCAGTGAATAAGCCAGATGCAAAAGAACAAATATTGTGTAATTCCATTTGTATGAGGTACCTAGAATAGTCAAGTTCATAGAGATAGAAAGTAGGGTGGAGGTTGCCAGGGGCCGGGAGCAGGAGGGAATGGGGAGTTACTGTTAATTGCTATAGCATTTCTGTTTCGGATGATAGAAAAACTCTGGAAACGAGTGATGGTGATGGTTGTGCAGGATTGTGACTGTACTTAATGTCACTGAATTGTATACTTAAAAATGGGTAAATGGTGAATTTTATGTTATGTATGTTTTACCACAATAAAAAAACTTAATTACTTGAGAAGATAGCCTGTGTACCATGTAGTACTTAATAGGTGAAACTTGGAATGATCATCAGCATAATTTTAAAATAACATTGATTTATAAGCCAAAATAAACATTTAATTAAAAACATTTTTAAAATGTCCCTAATTCCACAATCCCTTTTCAGTGTTCACATCCCCATATATTTATCAAGTGTTGATTTTGCAGCAAGTGCACTCTCTGGCACTGGGGATATAAAAATGGCCAAGGCACAGAACCTAACCTAGAAGTAATTATAGGGAACGCAGTAGTAGAAAACACAAACATACAATCCCATCATCTGATGCAGTATAAACATGTTGATAGAAGCATTTATGTACCATTATGTGCCAAAGTAAATAACCCAGATTTAGAGTTAGTCTGAGAAGACTTCCCAGAAGGAGTGACATTCATTCTGAGTCTCGAAGGACAAGTAAGAGTTTGCCAAGAGAAGAAGGAAGTTGGGGAGTGTCCTTGGCAGAGAGAGTGCATCTGCCAGGCTGACCACAGTCCTGGTTCGGAAGGCACAAGGCTCTGGCAGGTGAATCTAGAGACATAAGTTGTTTCCAGATCACAGAGGCCCTGGAGTAGCTTATCTTTTTTCTTATTTTTTTAATTGAAGGATAGTTGATTTACAATATTGTGTTAGTTTCAGATGTGCAGCAGAGTGCCTTGAATAGCTTATTAAAAAACAAAGACTTTCTCCGAAACCATGTGCAGTGTTTGAAAAGTTTGAGAAGGAGGGAGGGAGGATATAGTTCAGTAGTAGAGTGTGCGCTTAGCATGCACAAGGTCCTGGATTCAATCCCTAGTACCTCCATTAAAAAATAAATAAATAAACCTAATTACCCCCCCACACACACACACAAAGAAGAATGTTTTAAAAATTTTTTGAAAAAGGAGAGTCCTGTCATCAAGGTCCATGTTTTATAAAGATTGTCTTCAGAGGTAAGGGTGTGCCATATAAGAGAAAGGAGGCAGGGAAAGTGATTAGATAATACTGCAAGCCTAATTAATTGTTTCAACATTTACTGAATGTCTATTAAGTGTCAAGCACTATTTCTAGACTCTGGGAATAGCAGTAAACAAAACAGGAAAAAAAAAATCCCTTCCCTCTTAGGGTTAGTGGAGCAAGACAGAAAATAAACAAAATCAATCTAATGAGATTCTGAGACCTTTCTCTTGCTTAAAGCCTTCACTTAACTAGAAATATAAGCAGGGTACCAGGTGAAAATATGACTGTATGAAACAGTCATGCTATTTTTTTCCTTCTTGTAATAATAAGATTATCTCAAAGACACGGTTATAATTGCTCTTCTTGAATTACTATTGCCTAAATCTATGTGGGTTCAATCTATACTGGGTAGGATTTGAGGTAAGAATACAACAGGCTTTCTTAATGATGTTAATTGTCTTCCACTGAAATGGGTCCCTTAGGCTCTCAGTGGTTTTTACTTTTCCTGGATATCTTTATAAAATGTAAACTCTTTTCTTTCCTTTAGTTTGGGCGCTCCGGGTCTAGTTCACTTGAAGGCAAAAGGATGTTCTTCATCAGTGATGGTCCTTAGGTTCTCCTGATCAGGATTCTGTGATGGTGGGTCCAGCCTGGGCCTTCTGTTTACCTATTTCTGTACCTGTGTAGACCATCTCGCTGGTGTACACAATTCCAGAAAGACAGAAAAGATTCTGATCTGCAGGTCCATATTGTCTACAGTCCTGGTTTTCATAGCCTTCTCTTTTATTATTCTGAGTAGACTCAAATTCAGCAGACCTCATGGTCTTCTGTAACCTCCTTATTGTTATCGCTTCTCCTTTGTTTCTGAGTTCCCTCCCTTCCCTAATTAATTGCTATTTGAATTTGCCCTTTGGAACTCAGGGAAGGTCTAGGAGGCTGAAGTCTTTTTCTTGCAAATAAGATACCAGGGTACATGAAGAGGCTTTTGTACCGAGAGGGCCCCACAGGGTCCTTCTTGGTTTCATTATGATAATTGCACGTCTATTTGCAAGCCCTCAGGGGTCTGCGGTCTTGCCCCAGAGGCTTTAATCCTCCCTCATCCACACTCTGCAAAAGCCACACTCTGCAAAAGCACGTCCCCTTCTCCTTGGCATCAAGGTTTTATATTTCAGGGTTTGTCTATTAAAATGTCCATGTTTGAAGTGATTCTCTAAGTACAAAGAACTATTAAGAAGGTATGGAGGGAGGTTTAACAGGGACTGCAAATTCTTCTTCTTGATTCTTCTCCTTCTGGCTTTTCCTGCTCCCTGGGTTTCATTTCTTCTTGACACTTACTTGATTCATTAAGGAGGAACAGCTCTTCTTGGATTGGGAATGGGGGGTTGTAGGAGCAAAGCATGGAGCTGGCCTGAGGAGAAGCTGGTTTTCGGTGCCCCCACACCCGCTCAGCACACCTCTCTTTCTCTTCCCTCTGGAAGTCCAGTGCTTCACATTGGCCCAGTGACAGCACCCTCATGGGCACTGAGGTGGTCTGCTGTAGACTGTCCTTTCCACGAGCTCCTCCTCCAAGATCTTCCTCTTGTTTGTCTCCTAACAGACCTGGTAGATATCAGCTCACATCACTTAAAACCTTCCTTGTATCCTGCACACTACTTCCAGTTAAGTTTTTAAATTGTTGACCATGGACTACTGAGTTACCAGTCATAGAAAAGCCTTGTGCTGTATGGAGAGTTAGCATCAGAATCCAAAGGGTTAAGTTGTAGCCAAAAGTTGATCCCTTGTTCCAGTGGAGAAAACTGCCAAAGAGAGATCTTTTGGTCAGGTTGGCCCTTTTGCTTCTCACTGTCAAACAGCTGGGAGCGCCTTTCTCTGCCTTTGGAAAAGGCCAGCACAAGCCAGGATACAGAACAGATAGGTCCAGAAATGGCACCATCATTTGTTTTGTTCCATTCATGTCTTCTTGCTCAGGTTCAAGAAGAAGACTTCTAGATTGGCAAAGTTTATCCATTCAAACAAGAGATCGATGGAAATAGATGGAAAAAATAATTACACAGAAGCCAGGAAGATCGCTGATCAGTGGCTTAAAATACCAGTTTTACAAGAACCTACAGTGCAGAGTCTAGATCCAAAGGTCAAAGATAGTGAACTTGCAGGCACTGGCAGCCCCCTGCCACAGAGTGCACGAGCTTTGGTGTCGGAGAGGTTTGGTTCAGTTTCCTGCTCTTCCTCTTCTGACTGTGTGACCTAGGGTAAATAAATGTCTTAATCTCATGTCTCTTCTCTATAAAACAGACATCACTGTACTCACTTTTCAGGGCTGTTTGAGGATTACAGATGATGTTTATGAAGTACTTAGCCCAGAACCTAGAATATACAAAGGTCTAAGAAAATGATAACTATTATGATTACAAGTATTGAACTTTTTTTTGCCAGAGACAGGCTGTAGATTTACATTACTTGGATTTCACTGAAGCCATAAACTTCCTTGAAGAGCAACTCTGCACCTGTACTTACTACATTCAGTCAGTGTTTTTCTAATTATAATGTGAAAACCTCAGGCATCTGGGAGTAGATAGAATGGAATTCAAGCTGGTCACATTTATTCTAAAGCACAGTGCTCCACTGCACTCCATTTTTGTTGTGGGTGGTGCCACCATTTTGCCTGTATTTCTAAGAAAGAAACCTGATTAACATGCCCTCTTTTCCCCTTCCTGTTCAAATCTAAGCATTACAGAATTCTGATCTTTCCCCCTATATTGTCTCCTGTTTCTCAGAAGCCATACTTACTCAATTCAACTCAGTCTGCTGTTCAATTTCTTTTTTTTTTTTAATTGAAGTATAATTGATTTATAATGTTGTGTCAGTTTCTGGTGTACAGCATAATGATTCAGTTATATGTATATATGTACATAGACTTTTTCATATTCTTTTTCATTATAGGTTACTATAAGGTACTGAATAGAGTTCCTTATGCTATACAATAAGACCTTGTTGTTTGTCTATTTTATATATAGTAGGTTGTATCTGCTAATCAGCTTCTTTACTAAGCTCACATAACTACCAGTATGTAACTGTGAGCCTTCCCTCAGACCATCACTTGCCTGCAGGGAGTCTGGAATGCTCATGTTTTCCCTGGCTTCTTTGTCCTCTGCCCCTACCTCAGTTCTCCTAACAAGAGTACATTTGGGTTCCTGTCAGATATTGGAAACCACCAAGATCACACAACTCTGTCCTAGCCTAGAGGAATTTGAAATTCTATGGAAAATAGGATAAATTTTTTTGAATGGTGAAATACCAATAAAGATAAATGAAAGTTAGGTACATCAAAATTGCCTCCACTCTCTTGGAAATGCTGCTATCAATTTCAGCCTCCATTTCAAGGCCTTGAGCAGCATCGGCTGAGACAGGCTTTTCCCTCCTCCCTGCTAACCTTCCCTCTGCCCAGAAATCTGCCGTGTGTTCTTTACTGACCCCTTATCACGGGACAGCTACTGGGCTAAGAATGTTGCACCAGTAGTCCTTATGTAACCCTCACAACAACCCCACAAAGGAGATGTCATCATCTCGTCATTTCACAGAAGAAGCAGTTGAGATGTAATGAGAATAGGTAACTACCAGTGAGTGTAGCTACCCGTGAGGGTATTCTACCAGTGAGTGGTAGAATAGGGGTTTGAACTTAAATTCTTTCTGCCTGTGTTCTTACTCTTAATTGGGTTGTGCTGCCTCCCTGATGGTCACATTCATTTCTTCTTTGATCTGAATTTCCTTGTGCATTCTTTTCTCACACAGGTAAACACCAGAAACTTTTCCTATACTTAGCTTTTACACCATGTGCTTTTCTTCAGAGCTTTCAGAAAATCCTACCTTCTACTAGAAGCTGTCCTGGCTGGAGGGAACTATTTGAACAATCCCTTATCCCAGTTCCAAACACAGATAAGGCCTATTGTCCTCTCTCCTTCTCATATTCACTTATTTAGTCATTAAATGCTTATAAAGCTCTCGTTTCTGTAAATCAGCCAGTTGGGCTGATGGGCTTCACAACAAATGCATGGTCGGCAACCTCGCTCGTCCCTTCACTTGTCTTTGGCCAGCTTCTCTGACTCACCTCTGTGACTCCTCTCCTCAAGTGCCCCACCCACTCTCTCACTCTTAGAACCCTGCGTTTTGCTTTATTGAATAGTTAGAGAAGATCTGTTCTCCCATTCAGTAATCGCCTAAGGAACAGGTACACAGCCATATAGATATTTTAATGGTATCTCTGAGTGTCTCAGATGGAATCTATCACGTCTCTCTCCGTTTGCTCACTCTCTGTATTCCCATTCCCACTGTCTATAGTTACTGAAGCTGAAACCTGAAAGACATCCTAGATTCTTCCTTCTCCAGAAAGCTTGACATCTAAACAATTATCAGATCCTGCTAGTTTTTACTTTGAAATATATCCAGAGTTCTTCCTCTTCATCATCCATTTCATCACCCTTTGACTGCAGTAACCTGGTCTCTTTGCTTGCCTTCTGTTCCCTTCTGAGTTGTCCTGTAACTAAGGCAGCTATCAAAAACTCAAATATGACTATACCGCTTTCATGCTTAAAATCTTTTGAAGACTCCCATTGCCTACAAAATAGATTCCAAATTCTCTAAAATAGACGTACAATCCTTTGAGACCTGGTCAGTGTCTTCATCTCCTTCACCCACTTGCCTGAAATGTTAATCTCTACTTGTGCTTTAATCTACTTGTACTTCTAATAAAGATGATGCTAGCTATTGAATATTCTCATTCACACGTAAGTTACATTTAAGCAGGAAGAGTGCATTTTTTTATTAAATGAAATTAACTTTTTTGGAATCACTCCAATCAAAGGTATAATTGAAGTTAGGTCTTTGACTGGGAATATATGGATTTTGGCTCCATATATATTTCTTGACTTTTTTATTCTATTCCATTGGTTTATTTTTCTATATCTGCCAATGTAACATTGACTTAATTATTATTACCTTATGATAAATCTTAGTAACCAGAAGGGCAAATCCCTCTTTTCTGTTGTTCATTTTCAAAATTGCCTAGGCTGTACTCAACATTAGTTAAATTGTTAATGTCATGAAAAATTATTTTATGATTTTACTTGAAATAAGATGAAATTTACAAGTGAATTTAAGAAGAGGTGACATCTCTATGATATTGAATATTTCCAAACCTCAGTATGGTGTATCTCTTTAATAGTGCAAGTTTTTTTATCCTTGAATAAAGTTTTATAGTTTCCTCTATAACAATCTTACAAAACCTTTTTATATGTCTATTCCTTACACTTTTTATTGCTATTATGACTAGGTTCCTCTTTTTTATTGCATTTCTATCTAGTTGTTTTAGGTGTTCCGAAAAGCTATTGTTTTCATATGTTGATACTGTATCCTACAAACTTTTCAAGCTCTCTTATTATAATTTGTTTGTTCACTTTTATTTTTATGTGCACATATTGTCTACAAATAATGACAGTTTTCAACTCTTTCTTTTTATACCTCATTTATTTTTCTTTTTTTATTGAATTTTCTAGTATCTCCAGTACAACACTAGTAATAAACTTGATAGCAAACACCCTTATCTTGTTTCTTCTTAAAAGAAAGTGCTTCTAAAGTTTTGCCATTAAGTATATTAACCATAGAATTATGATTTAGTATAAAAATGTTCTCTTCTTTTTCTAATTTTTTATCATAAATGTATGCTGAATTTTATTTAAAAAATTTTCAGTGACAATTTAGCTCATACTTTTTTCTATTAATATTTTAATGTGGTGAATTAGAATTTTAAATATTGGAATATTATTTCTTTCCCAAGGTATATCCTACTTGGTCATGATGAAATATTTCTTAATACAATTCATTTTACTATTATACCATGTGGAATTTTGACCTTTGTCCATAAGTGAGAGTTATCTTTATATATTTTTTCATGTTCTACTTTTTGAGATAATATTTTATTTTATAAAATGAGCTTTCTCTAACTCTCTGTCCTCTGAAAAAAGTAATTGAAGATAATGATGATTTATTCCTTAAAGTTTTGGTAAAAACTTTATCCTAAAAAAATCTGGGCCTGGATCCCTTTGGGTTGGAGATGAAAATTTTTTATTAATAACTCCATGTATTTAATAATTATTGATCTAGTGAAGTATTCTACTAATTTTGAGTACATTTTATAATACAGATTTTTTCTACAAAGCTGTGTATCTTAAGAGTTTCAAGTGTATTATTATAAAATAATTTTATTCATTTACCATTTTAATTTCTAATGTTTCCTGTCATTATCCATGTTATTTTTTGTTTCTAGCATATTGTTTGTGTGATTCTCTTTATTTCATGACCAGTTTGCCAGAAGTTTATCTATTTTATTATTTTTTTCCAGATATTTAAGCAGTTTTGTTGGCATGCATAGTGCTTTTTTAATTGAGGTATAATTAACCTATAGCAAACTGCACACATCTAAAATATACAGTTTGAAATTTTGATATATACATACACACACCCAGGAAATCATCACCACGATGAAGATAATGAAAATATCTATTACCTCTAGGGATTTCACTTGACTAGGATAGTCATAAATTCCTTTGTAATTTTCCCCTTTCACTCTTTCTCACCTCTTGTTTCCACTCCCAAGTAACCACTTTTCTGCTTTCTGTCACTATGGATTAGTTTGCATTTTCTGGAATTTTATGTAAGTTAACTCCTTCAGTATGTAATCATTTCAGCGTCACACAAAATTATTTTGACATTTATCTATTTTATAACATATATCAGTAGTTGATTCCTTTTTGCTGAGGAGTATTCATTATATGGATATATTATGTTTGTTTTTTTTAACTATTCACTTGTTAATTGACATTTAGATTATTTCTTGTTTGGAGTGATTACAAATATATTGCCATAAATATTCATGTACAGGTCTTTATATGAACATATGCTTTTGTCTCTCTTGGGTAATTACATAGGAGTGAAATGACTGGATCATATGGTAGATATGTGTTTAACTTTTTAGGAAACTGTTAAACTGTATTACAGCTTGGTTGTACTATTTAACATTCTCACTAGCACTATAATAGAGTTCCAGTTCTTCCACATTCTCACCAACTTGTGACATGGTCAGTCGTTTGAATTTGTGCCATTCCAGTAGTTATGTAGTAGTATTTCATTGTGGTTTTAATTTGCATTTCCCTAATTACTACTGATGCTGAGCATTGTTTCACATGCTTATCTTCTGTATATCTTCTTTAATAAGATGTATTTTTAAATCTTTGTCCTTTGTTTAATTGGATTATTTGTTTTCCCATTTTTGAGTTTTAAAATTTTATTTTAATATTCTGGGTAAGTCTAAGTCTTATAAGTATTTGCAAATACTTCTTCCCAAACTGTGGCTTGTCTTTTCATTCTCTTAATAGTGTATTTTGAAGAACAGAAATTTTTAATTTTGATGAAGTCCAATTTAAAATTTGTCCTTTTATGAATCACAGTGTTGATGTTGTGTCTAAGAGCCATTTACTTAAACTAAGGTCACAAAAGTTTTATCCTAGTGTATTCTTCTAGAAATTTTGTAGAGGCATTAAATTTGGATCCATGATCCATTTGAGTGTTGTGTAAGGTGTGAAATAGATACTACATATAAAACACATGGATATCCAGTTGTTTCAGCATTTTTGTTGAAAAGACTATTCTTTCTCTGCTTAATTGTATTTGTACCTTTGTAGAACATCAGTTTTTCACATGTGAATGGGTTTATTACTGGGCTCTATTTATCTATTTGTCGTTACTCTAATATTCACACACTATTTTGCTTATTATAATAAGTCTTGAAATCAGGTAGTGCTGGCCCTCCAGTTTTGTCCTTTATCAAAGCTGTTTTGGCAATCTTAGCTCTTCTGAACTTCATATATATTTTAGAATTAGCTTGTCAGTTTTTAGCCTACCCTCCCTTAAAAAAAATGCCTGCTCAGGTTTTTTTCTTGGACTTACATTGAATCCATAGATCAAGTTAGGAAAATTGACACATCGACAGTATTGGGTCTTTCAACTCAGGAGCACAGAATGTCTCTCTATTTAACTAGTTCTCATTTAATTTCTCTTGGGTGTGTTTTGTACTGTTTAGTATACAGATCTTTCATATCTTTTACTAGATTTGTCCCTAAATGTTTAATATTTTGGATGCTATTATAAATGGTGTTTTTAAAAACTTCTATTTCTGATTGTTTGTTGCTAATACAGAGAAATATATGTTCTGTATATTGATCTTGTTTACTCAACCTTGCTAAACTTACTTATTGGTTCTATGAGTTTTTTGGTACATCCCATCAGATTTTCTGCATAGACAATCATGTTTTCTAAGAATAAAGACAGTTTTACCTTTTCCTTTCCAATCAGGTATTTTTTATTTCCTTTTTTGTACTGTTTAAGACACCAATGAAAAATTGAATCAAAATAGAGAAGATATTTTGGGGAAAAAACAAAACAAACATTTAAATGGACATTTTTGTCATGTTTCTGATTTAGGATCATTTTCAGAGATGGGGTAGGTGAGGAACCATTCTAGGAACTAACTTAAAATGGATCTGCATTTTAAATTATTTTGATCAGATAGACATCCAAATATAAATTCTATTTTTAGCAAATAGCTACATAGAATGTTGGGGCTTATTTAAGATTTCTCTGTATTTGATTTAGTTGAGTGTCTAGGGAATATCCCAGATTAGGGCTTGTAAATGTAAGTTAGTTGATGAAAAGAAACCAGAATGGATTTTAGAATCATCACATCTGTCTGTTAAATGTCACTAAGACAAATGGCAGGAGGAGGGGAGGATAACGGGGACAAGCATTTCACTGTGGTATCTTCCAAATTCTGTGTCTTTGGCCTCAGAGCACTACCAGAAACTATGATGAGACATGCAACTTTTGGAGATATTGAGTAACTTAGCTCCAGGCACCAAGAAGGTGCGCACATACACACACACCACTTGCCATCCCTGGCTTCTTATTAAGGGCACCCTATGAAAGTTACTCTAAATAGAGTGAGAATTTAGGATTCACAATATTATTGCTATTGTCATTGTTTAAAATACCTTATTAGGGGGGTGCCCAGAAGGAACCTGACAAACATTCTAATAGGCTCCTATGGTTTAGTATGTAGCTTCTATAATTTTTCATCACCTCAGATTGTAAGACTAGATAGGTTTAAACAGGTCTTGGTGGTTCCAGCTCTGCTTGGAGCACACCCAGATTCAGACACATGACTGGAGGCTATGCTGGTGAGAAGCACTTAAGAGTAGCACAGAACAGGACAGATGGCATGGAGCAGGCTCAGCCAAAATAATCCCTGCTCAAGCAAAGTTGGCAGCTTTCTGGGGACTGACACAACAGTCCTCAGCCAATCTGTGCCAGGATCATCAAGTTACAGACTATTGGAGTTAGGACTTTAGAGAGCTATTAAATCCAACCCTCTGGTTTTACTGATAAAGGGACTGACGCCAAGTAAATTGACCTATCCAGAGTTTCCCAGCTGATTAATATTAGAGACAAGGCAAGGCAAGACCTCTATCAGATGTTCTTCCTATAATACCATATTCTTTCCTATAATAACTTGATATCTGCCACAACCTGCCCGAACACTGTCCTATCAAATATTAAAGTAAGTGAAAAAAAAAAAAAACGTGAGTTGACCTAGTTGTCTGAAACATTGTAGCTCTGTTTATCCAGGCACAGTCATATGTGACATCTGACTGTCAACAGAGTAGCATTTTCAAAATAACTTTCTAGTTATAAATCCCCAAGGAAGTGAGGAAAGTGAAGAGCAAACAAAACAGTTTCCCCTCAGGGAGCCCTGCGTGCCTTCAGACCATGTCTTCCAGGCATTCAACCCCTGTACCTGTTACCAAGTCCAAACTCGTTCTGCTCCTTGCATGACAGGCCAGTAAATCAGGAGATGTTGGGGCAAGGAATAACGACTTTATCCAGAAAGCCAGCAGACTGAGAAGATGGCAGACTAATGTCCTAGAGAACCATCTTCCCTACATCAGAATTCAGGCTCCTTTTATACTAAAAACGGGGAGGGGTGTGGTTGGTTGTTGCAAACTTCTTGGTGTCAAAAGCCTTTGTTCTTACAGCTGTCCACCTAGGTCAGGTCATGAGTTCCTGTAAACCTCCAACAAGACAAATGTTACTCTGTTCTCCAACATTTTATCCCTATATAAATGGAAAAGTGCTATACCTTTAAAGGTCAGAGCCTTGAGAATGGGCTGTCCTGTATATTTCAGGCGACAGGCAACATTCTTTTACAAAAGGTACAGAACCAGTATGACTAAGTATAGGAAACAGAGCACAGGGTTAGAGCTAAAGGAACAGATCAATCTGGAGTCAGAATTATTCTTCCCTATTACATACCTATGACCACTGTAGTGCTCAGCTGACCATGCCATGAGCAAGCACATTCTCTGGTTGGGAAAGAAAATCAGCGCACAGGTTATTGGTCTCCAGTTCAGTTTCTTGGGTCCATAATTGAAAATAACCCACAGCCAGCACCATAAACACAGACGCACCAACCTGGGCTATTGAATCAGAATCAGACAGACGTGTGCTCAGAGAACGCCTTTTTTTTTTTTTTTTGGCTTTGTGACTGAGAACAAGTTACAAAATCTCAATTTCCTTGCTTAGAGAAAGGAAATAATAACTTCTTCATAGGCTTCTTTAAATAAAGCTCATATGTATAATATGCCCATACTTTAAGATATTTAAAAAATGCAACTTAATTTCTTTCCCCTGTCTCCTACTTTCCCATGAATGAAGACTTGAAGGTTTCCTCAAGATAATTCTTAAGGTAAGATACTGTTTACCCTGGCCAGTCAGTTAGCAAAGAGCATGCCTGTATCAGAACCATTTTCTAACTTCAGCTCTGTGTTCAGCAGCTGATAGTTTTTGCTGTCAGCCTCAGGAGAAGTTTCATCTCTCCAAGAACATGAGACAAATCTGAGATATGTGGTCAAGGTAGAAGACTTTCAAGGAAGGAACCACTGTCAGTTCCCAATTGCTTAAGTGTTTATTATCCAAAGGCAACCAGGCTGAATAAACCATGCCATCTCTGTGAGGGCCCTATGGCTCTGGAATTCTTTGATCATCACCATTATACTCAGTGAGCTATCCAAGATGCACTTGGTATTGGAAAACCAAAGTTCCTTTCTTCAGCCTTGCTCTCTATGAAGTCAAGATGTGTTAGCCTGGGTCCTCTGAGAAGCAGGTATCAGGATAGAGTTAGACATGCAAATATTTTTTTAAGGCAAACACTTAGGAGAAAAAAATGAGAAGAGAACCAGGGAAGATTTGGAGAACCATCAGATCATAACAGCAGGTAGGGCTGACCCTTCTGAAGGAAAGCAAGAAGGAAGGCACATTGGGTGGGAGAGTTTTAGGCTCCAGGGCCAGTCTAAGGAGGTTCAGCAAGGCCAATGAGGGATCCTCCAGCCAGAGTTCCCCATCAGATGAGCCATTCATCACCTAGGAGTGAGCCTGCCTTAGTCTTCCTGATGTGCTCAGTCCTTGGCTATCAGATGTGTGACCTCAGCACTAACTCTTGGATGGATTTCAGAGCCCAGCAGCTCAGGACTTCAGTCCATGGCACTCCTGCTGTGGGAGATCCGAGAGGTGTATTCTTGCAGCTACATTACACACTATAATCTAAACAGCATGAATGTTGCTAAGTATATAAAGCACACAGCAGTTGCACTGAAAAGTTAATTGACACAAGTAAGGCAAGCCATCACCATTTTACTATCTCAAATAAACTTAGAAACAATAACAGTAGGTAGAGTGGCAATCTGAAATGTCGGCCTTCATCCTGTGACTTCCCAGTTTATGCTGCAGTATTATTCACAATGGCTGGTGAGCACTTAACATAGTAAGGCGCTGTGCAAAACACTGCATATGCGCTGCCTCACTTCTTCCTGTAAACTCTATTGAGGAAATATTATCTCCCGTTAACAGATGAGGAAACTGAGGCTCGGCCAGGTTAAGTACCTTGTCCAAGGTTACACAACTAGTAATTGACAAAGCTGAGACTCAAAATTAGACTGATTCTAAAGCACACTCAGGAAAACACTCCACTCCACTCTCCCTTCTTTTGTGAAAGTTTGAAAAACTAGAAAACAACAACAATCTAAGTGGCCGTTTAAAACTCGGTGAGGTCAGCCTGATCCTAGCTCAGACACCATTAGCATTAATTGCTATATTAATTCACCAACTCAGTTCTCATGTATCTATTTTCTCCACTGTGGGTATTATAAGCACTTATCCTCATTTTTTTCTAAAGTGTACAAAGCACACTAGTGACCTGTTTCCCAAACACTCCCAAAGCTAGAAATTCTTCTAACTTATTAAGAGACCAGTGGACCCATGCAGCTGTTTATCAAGACCACATATCCAAGTTACACAGCAGAGAATGTTGTCTGATAGATTAGAAACCTTACCTTTGTCGTCCATGGCTAAACCCTAAAGTTTTCCCAAGCCTCCATGTATCTTAGGTTCCATTTGCTATCAGTCAGTTTGTCCATAAATAGCTTCCTGAACACTTTCTGAAACCCCACTGGAAGTAGAAGATAGGGTACAAAGAGAGGTTTCAGCCCCATCCCCAAGAATACTAATCAATTTTGGGAAAGAGAAGAAATACTTTCAGGATGGAAATATAAGGTCACTTTAATCATGTGCAAACATAGTCAAAATGCATTTGGGTCAATGTGACCACAAAGGAAGAAAAGTGGTGTAACTTTTTACAAGGGAACAACATAGTTGCCTGGGGAAGGGCTTCTGTAGGGGTTTGGCTCGGAACAGGAGTTCTAGCCTTGGTTTTGTTCTGGCAGTGTGAGCTTAAACTTATCACTGAATACTTCCGAAATTCAAATTCTTCTTTATAAAATAAAGCTGTTGGTCAAGAACAGTGATTTTCGAACTCTGCAAAGCCAAGAACCACTTTTCCCTCTCATCCCTGTGAACCCCAATGTAGGCTTGAGCTGATTTCAAGCTTGAGGTGGAAGGAGGTGAGGAGTCCCTCTATGTCCCCTCAGAAGTCTCTTAGCTGTTCATGAGTTCCTAGGGTTCCCAAGGACACAATTTTGGAGATCCTGGTCTAGACACTATCTAAGGGAACCTTCTTGGATTAAAGTGTGATGATTGTGTGGATCCCAGAGCATGGACAGTTTAATGTGAGAAACAGAATTAGTTCTTTTGAGATTTAAGTGCAACTCAATTTATAAATCAATAGAACTACCGTAGAAGTTGTTCATTCTCTGTACTGTACAAGATGTGAAATCAGTAACACATTAGGCAAGAAATCCGGGCCATGCTTTCATTCATAAACATTCATTGAGCGTCTTCTACTTGCCAAGCTCTATAGACACACGCTGCTGGGATTTAAATCATTTGAAAAGTACTCAGTGTAATAGGTTCTTAGACCAGAAAACGGTCTGCATTTTGAGAAGCTCTGAAAAAGGCAAGGTAAGAACAACATGGAGTGTTTTCAATTAGAGTTTTTAGGATAAGTTATTTATTTTATCTAAATGAAACTACTCTGGACAGATTTAACAATGTGCAGTGCGGCCTGAGGAGGTCTCTGCATTAAGTCCCGGGGTCGAGAGCATGCTGGCATCCTGACTCCCAGCCTGGGGCACAGTGAAGTCAAGTGTACTTCATCAATTAGGCATCAGGAAGCAGATGGAAGATGCTCTCTGTTTTAGCCTGAAACAGAGCTCCAGAAGGGGTGTACTCGTCCCCATCATCCCATTTATTCTCAAATCCACTCCTTAACTGAAAGGTGAGAAAAATGGGCCACAAAATCTCAGTGTACTGGAGCACAACTAGTTCAGGTATGTTTTATTTGAGTATTTGCCTAGAGAACCCAAACATCTCATTTCTTAGTGGTTAAATTAGATCTGCCTTAGGACTCTAGGACAAAGCAGAACATCAGACTCCAGTGGTCTTAAAATAAGGAGACAGAAGAGAGGGTATATTTCAGTGTAGAGTGCATGCTTAGCATGCACAAGGTCCTGGGTTCAATTCCCAGTACCTCCATTAAAAATAAATTAAATAAACAAACAAACAAACAAGCAGGCAAACACTAATTACCTTCTCCCCCCCAAAACATAAACAAAAAAATTAACAAAAATGTGCAAAATCAATAGACAGCTCAAAAAAATTTTTTTAAAGGCCAAAAATATCCCAATGGAAAATGAAAAGATCCCAGTGGGAAATAAAAAGCTAAAAATTAAAAAAAAAAAAAAGGAGAGAAAATGAGTGTATACATTTTAAAAGTATTTTAATGAAAATGACTTGGAGAGAAGAGTAGAAAACAAGGCATAATGTAAAAGGAAAGTCCTTTTAAACTTATATATTTATAAGTAAATAATATATTTATGAATAAAAATGTATGATATTTATTTAAATATATTCATCTAGTAAATTTTATATGTATAAACTAATAAATATAGATATTAATACACAAATATGTTATTTATATTGTGTATTTATAATATAAAAAGAGCCGCCTTTCTTTGAATAATACCAAGATCACCTTGGGATGGAATACACATTAATTCCCTTCACATAATCCGTGGTAACTTCTCCAGGCAGTGAAGACTCCTAGTATTTTGTGCACATCTTCTGTCATAAAACTATATCAGGTGCTGTCCTTCTTGCCAGAGACTGAGAAGAGACAGAAGTGAAGTCTTTGTTATATAGATATCAGTTGTGCACATAGCCTATGTAAGTCGGTGCCTTGCCATCACTAGACACTACCAAAAGTTTTCTTCTTTTAGTAAATTATTTTTTATCATGGAAAATTCAACACATATAGGAAAGCAGAGAGAATAGGATAATAGGCTCCCAAGTACCAACTGGTACTAATTTTACCAATTATCAACTGAAAGCCAGCTTTATTTCACTTATATGCCTACCTACTTTTTCCCTACCCCATTCATGGATTACTTTAAAACAAACATGTGATGTATCATTTCATTCATAAATATTTTGGTATATATTTCTAAAACATAAAGACTCTTTTATAAAAACCTAAATCACAGTGTTAAGACATTTATCATGCCTAAAAAATATGTAACAATAATTTCTTATATCAAATACCTAGGTGGTTTTAAAATTTTCCTTTGTTTCATTTTTTAATATAATTTTTACATAAATATATTTATCAAAGTATAGTTGATTTGCAATATTATATTAGTTTCAGGTATACAACATAGTGATTCAGTATTTTTATAGATTATATTCCATTTAACATTGTTAAAAATATTGGCTATATTCCCTGTGTTGAACAATATATCCTTGTAGTTCATTTATTTTATACATGGTAGTTTATACTTCTTAATCCCCTACCTCTATCTTGCCCCTTCCCCCTTCCCACTCCCCACTGGTAACCACTAGTTTGTTCTCTATAGCCATGAGTCAGTTTCTGTTTTGTTATATTTATTTATTTGTTTTCTTTTTTAAATTCCACATATAAATGATAACATACAGCATTTCTCTTTCTCTGATTTATCTCAGATGTACTTATTGTTTTAATTAGCTCCAAAGTCAGTGCTTTGCAAATGACTTAAATGCCTCTTAAGTCTCCTTCCATCTGAAGAGAAGTGTCCAATAAGAATACAGTGTGAGTCACACATGGAATATTAAGTTGTCTAATAGGCACATTTAAAATGTGAAAAAGCAACATTAATTTTAATAATATGTTTGATTAAACCAATATATGTAAAATATGATTATTTCAAAATAATCAATATAAAAATTACTGCTTTTTTGGTACTCTCTGAAATTCAGAATGTGTTTTGCATCTATGGCGCATCTCAATTTGGATTAGCCACATTTCAGGTGCTCAGTATCCATGTATACCTAGTACCAACTAATTGGACAGTGTAGATACATAGATTCTGTCTCCAAGGCATATTTATTTGATAATCAGAACAAATAAAAATCCTTTCTATGTTCTTTTTTTTTTTTTTTATGTAACTCTTCCTTACCAAAGGATAAGAAGAGAATTCCTAACAGTGTGATAAATACATGTTAGAGCCTGTGTCTCCCCAGGGCTTGAGAGGGACACTCATGTGCTTGTAATTTCTTTGGGAATATGATCCTTTAAAGCAGAGGTGCACAACAGGGGAGTAAAACCTTGAAGGAGGGAAAACCTCTGCGAAAATATGTTGTATGGTTAGCTTCTGCTACAGGGAACTGGAAGTCCATTCTGCTGGGACCTTCTGAGGAATCATAAAAAATGTCACAGAACTGTACATGGGGCAAACAGGAAAGCATTTCTGCTCTCATCCCCTACTGCTAAAGGATGGACATCAGGCATTGTCACTCTCCTGCTTCTGATTGTGAATGTATAAGCGAGTATCTCCAGTTTTGCAGAGTAGTTAAGTCCAGGAGAGGAAGCAAGCCGTCTCTAACTGGGGCAGAGACAAAGTGCTGGGTGGTTCTGACCCCTGAGGTCTGTGCTGATCTGATCAAAGCCTGCAGGTCATCCAGTGCAGTAGTGGCCAGAGTGAAGCATATGGCCAAGAAGATTCTGAAGAGGAACATCGCAGGAGTCCAATAGGATACACTTGAAACTCAGAAGTAGATACATGTTAGATGAAACCATTTACCACAGAGATAATGATGACCTTGACAAGAAAATGGGGGAATACAGCTAAAAAGGGATTGGTAATAACCTATAACAAAAAAGAATATGAAAAAATATGTATACATATATGTATGACTGAATCTCAGGGAGAAAAAAATATTAGAAATAGCTATCTAACTAAACCCTATATTTACTACTATTTTTTTAAAGCTTCAAGATTCTTCAGACATAACCAACAATATCTGACATTCTAGCCAGAATATATAATTTTCTGATTTTCCTTGTAATGTGTGTTTACCTTTATTGCATGAGTGTTTTCTGAAATTAATATGATTTTCACAATATGGACCATAGCCAATAAGTGCCTAGACATCATATCTACTAAATAAAGAACACCTCTCCAACACTTATAGATGAGATAATTTTGTAAAGCCATTCTTTTCAGAGCTAAACACGATCCTAGAAAGGGACATGTCAAAACATTGCCACTGAGTGATGTAAGACTTCCTCGAGAGCCTTCACTGGAAGTAGTCACACAACATGTGCTACCCCCAGAGGATGAATGGGAAATATCTGGCTTAGTATTGAGCATCTCCTTTTGCTTGAATGCTTAATGATTGTCATAAAGCTAAGTGATTAATCCACCCTCCACCAATAAGCATTGCTGTCTAAAGCAAGACACACATTAGCCTAAAAATTGTTCAGTTCAAGGGTGCCAGGATCTGTAAAATGCCTTTTACCAATTCTGTGCTATAAAAATGGCATGATCCTATTTACCTACTTTGCTGTCATCCTGTAACAGAGCAATCATCTGTCAAAGTGATCTTTCCTATGCCTTAAAATGTCCATGATGGCTATAAAAGAAATTGTGTTTATACATACTGCACGCATTATGAGATCTCATTCTCTTTCCACATCACATGCTGATTCCTGTTAGGTGACTGACTAAAATTACTGCAGTGGGACACAAGTGATTAATCTGAAAATAAGTACAGAGTTTTGGCACTCATTTCACATGCCAAAGACAGTTCTGTCGTTTTTAGCCCAATTTCCCTTCCCTGTAGTCTCCCTAAAGGGAGTAGATGATTGGTACTTGGCAAGAAGTTAAGTTTATCTACACAATTAAAGGTCTGAGAAGTACCATGAAGACGGGGAAGGAGAGCAAGAGGCTCTGTGCATAGAGCAGGATGAATAGTATTGTCTTGGGAGTTGGAGTGAAGAAGATCGAGGAGACTCTGAGTTGCTGGGATGAGTGACAGAGGTGTACAGGAGGTAGAGAGGAGGGACAGTGTTCAGCCTTGCTGTAGACTAGGGAGTGAGCTCCTCTTAAATAGTCTTTGCAGCGAATTCTAAAGGAAACAATTCCTTTCTCATTAGTGTTGCCCTTTGAACTGTTGTTGTTTATTGCTCTGTGGGTCTTTGTGTTTACAGGGGGTACACACCTCTCCTCCAATGAAACCCAAGTTCAGTACGATACTGACCAGGTATATCAATGTAGCCCAGTTGCTGATTTACTTGGCTTTGTGTCTTGGTTTTCATGTTTGTTTTAGCTCCTTTATTCAGAGCTGCATTTTTTTAAACCCTTTCTTGGCTTAGCTTTTGAAATATTTCTACTGAGTGTAACAGCTATTGTGGTTAAGTTTCCACTGCATTGTTAGTCATTTCATTTCATTCACCAGACACATATTAAGTGCCAACCATATGGCAGGCTTGACACTGAAAACCAGGAGTTGGAGATGATCAATAATCAGACCTTGCATTGAAAGCTCAATAGCAGTTAGTAATAGCCCTGGAATGTGTCAGAATTCCTGTACACTAGTATTAATATTCACAGTTCTACAGGCTGTGACCTTAGGAAGCTTATAATGCCTTATATTGCCAAGTCAGGGTACCCACCAAGATAACTTCAGCTTTGGATAGTTACACACAGGAGTGCATGAAAAGTAAAAAAAATGGAGTCATTCATCCAGATATATTGCTAGTGTTTGGAAATTTCTGGGCAACTGTCTAATTTCCTTCACTTTCATCTTGAAGTTTGGCTTCGCTTAACCATATATCGAATGTAAGCACTCTAAGGAATGCATATCCTGGGTTTCAAGGGCATTTTCATCTGATTGGAGGTGATAACATAACTGGAACTGAGTCATAGCATTTGCTGTATCCCTCCCATTCCAGTAAAAATGGTTGGAGAATGTTCAGCACCTGAAATTAGCCAGGACTTCAAGTTGTAGATCTCATCATTAAATTTATCATTTCTGAACCTGAATTTTGTTGACACGGAAAGCTTTTCTTAAATAAATGCTTAGGGCTGGGAACATGCCCAGCATATTAAGCCTTGAACCATGCAAAGGGAATCATTTTGTAAATGGAAATAAGTCTTTTAATATAAACTGGGCAACCATTCAACCACTAAGCTTAGATTTGCAGGATCCTATTTAATCCACTGAGTGTTCTTTTCCATTCATCCAGCTTGAGCCACAAATATGTTGCTTCTCGTTTTGGTCTCTGAGGATATTTTTTTTTCCTTATCATGACTTAGAGGTCACCAGGAGAATAGTATTCATGCCTAGAAATGAATTATGAATCATTCATTAGCTTCAGAATCCAGAGGGATAAGAAAAGCAATAATCCCTAAATATTCTGGTCATTCTTTTTTATTCTACCTTTTGCAATAAAAATGTTGTAATTTAAAAGCTTGCTACAGATTTTCTTGTTGAACTCAGAGGAACAGATACCCTGGAAAGAATAGGTAGGGACAGAAAAGTGAGGCAGAGAACAAGAAAAAGTGTTTATTTTCATCATTTTCATCAGATATAACTTTGATGGTCAGTGTATTGGCCAGGATGTGAAGACAGGAAAGTGTGGACATTGTGGCTTTATCTCCAAGGTGTAGCTTGCTGCTTCCCACCAAATGGAATGTAAATAAAGGCAAAGTGTTCTTTTCTGTTGTGAGTCAGACCCAGCCTGGATGTCTGAAGGCCCATTCAGAAATGAAAGCTAGTCCATTCAGAGATGAACTTATGATCTGACAGGAAAGTGCTTCTGTATTTAGGAAACTCAGCTTGTGCCAAAATAAAACTGGTGGTCCCTGGGAGCTCCCCCTCATATTCCAAGGTAAACTAAATGAGTTAAATAAATAGTAAGTCTGAATTGACATTCAAACTCCATAACAAGTAAAAAGGGATATTCAGAAGGGAACATGGTCACACCTTGTGTCAGACTCAAAGAGAGGAGTCTGACCCAGTATAAGTAAGAACGTGTCCTTCCACCTAGAGAAGTGTAAAGGCATTTTTCAAAAAAAATGTTTTTATGGTCAGTATCTTCCTACTGTATGCACAGAAAATCACATAAAGTACTCTAGAATCTCACTAACAAGTACTAGAGAGGTTAAGGATTTTATGTTATGGTCCCAATCATTAACTTTACTAGTAAAAATGTATTAGTATAGATTTGTTAGCAAAGATAACAAAGATGGTCTCAGAAGTTTTCCTATCCCCTGTCACAATGTCCATCTTTTCGTCCCATAGCTGGATAACATTTAATTGCATCAGGTCCTTTCAAGTAGCTGTGCCGGTGACCATTGCTTACCTATTCCTGTATCCATTTGCTTGTTCCTTTTAGTAGGGAACCCTACCTTCTACTTGGGATTGACAGATTTATCAAATAAAAATACAGATTGCCAAAATAAACTTGACTTTCAGAAAAGAAATACAATTTTAGTATGTCTCAAATGTTGTACACTTATACCACAAAAAGTTAATCTGAAAATCTAATTTAATGGGCCATTTTTATTTTATCATGCTATCCTACCAATTGTTTATGTTTCTACTGAGCTAAGACTGTATTTTTAAGGCTCAAACTGTGTGACCATGTGACCAAGTTCCAGCCAATGAGGTATACTTATATGTTGAGTGATGTTCCTAGAAAGTCTCCTTTAAAGAAAGAGGCATACCCTTTTCTCTCTCCTCCATCCTCTGCACTGCTCTCTGAGAAGGATATTATGGAAAAGGGGAGAAGGGCAATCTTGGGCCATGAAAAAGAAGACCATACCACAGCTCTGGTGGAGATAGAAAGAGCCTGGGCCCCCAGCAACATCAGGCTTCTGAATACCAGCCCTGAGCTGCCTTTCTGTAAATTTCCCTTCAGGGAGAGTATGAGGGAGAGGGGAAAGAGAGGGAGAAGAAGAAACTCCTTATATAAACCACCATTACTTAGGGCTTTCTATTATATTCAGTTGGACCCTATCCTAAGTGATAGAAAGCCTTAGCTCCCTAGAGATTTGTGGGTACAACAAAACCAAAATTTGTGGAACAGGACAATTTGTGTAGAGCAGGATAGTCCAAAGACTCTGTGAACGCTCCGTCACATAGAGTCTCGTTGTATTTCTCTGTCTCACACACACAGATTCACTTACTTTTCTCAAGCTTCTGATTCCTGCCTTATCTTCTTGATTGCACTCAAAAGTTATTTTTAGCAATCCAGAGGGGAAAAAAATCAGGCCATGCCTAGAAGCACAGAGCATAAAGCTAAGTCGTGGTCAGCAGTTTTATCTAAGAGGTTACTCGACTGTTTCAACAGATTTTATTGATGATTTTTGAGCATCCTATGAGGTGGCAAGGATAAGAGTAATTGATTAAAAGAATTTAGTATTTTGGAAATCTTTGGCTTTGGGAAATGTAAAAATGAATTCCTAACAACAATGATACGTTGTAGAAAGAGGAAGAGACCAACATATAACTCCTTGAAATTTTCCTGGGTCAGAACACTTATATATAATATTCTAGTCCAAATGAGCAATGTTGATTTTTTTTTCAGCACTTGAAATTTGCCAATTTCAACATTTTTCTTGGTGCCATGAAAAATGTTGCCCCTGGCAGGCACTCCACAGTAAGTAGGAAGGCAAAAATAGTGTTAAATGGTAGAAATATGAGAACAAGAGTCTATATTTTCATTAATGTATCTCCTTCAGAATCCTTGATTAGGAGACTTATTTTCCGTTCCTTAAAGGGGGTAGAAACATATAGAAATGAGAAGAACAAAAGAAATGTGACCTTCCAACTAAACAAATAAGAGTAAAAGCAAGGCAAGGGCAAGATTATTAAAGAAATTGTATACTGTTCAGTTTGTTAGAACAAAACACAACTCCTACTGGTAGACTTTCGCAAGGCTGAAAGTTTCAGACACTGATTACCAAGTTGAAGTTATCTGTGGTGGGTTGAATAGTGTCATGCCAAGCTAAGGGACCAGTTCAGATAATCATTCTATAAAATATAAAAGGAAAAAGATCAAATGATAATTGGTCACATGGGGCATATAAGATACTGATTTTATTCTGAAGGACCCAGAGTAACATATTCTGTAGTTAAGATTAAAGTCTCTTCTTAATAGTTTCCAAAATCCAGGCCATGAAGTGACATGCTAGACACAGTGATTGGTATTTATGCATTCCAAGCAGAGCTAACAGAGTCTTCCCCTAGGCCTGTTACAAGTAATTTTATAGGCCAAATGTCATTGAAAAACTTTCATTTTTTTTTCCTTTGTAAAGTCATATGTTAGGCGACTTTTGTGGTGACAAACAAACCTAGTAGATTGGTGGTTATAACAATATGAATTTCTCACAGGTTTTGAGGTTAGCTCTTGTCCAGGTTTTAGGTTGAGTCCAGATTTTTTTTTCATGTGTCTTCTCTGCATCTAGCTTCCATCAAGGGCAAGAGGGACAGTGCAGTGGATAACATGGGAAGTTTCTAAGATTGAGGCTGAGCAGTGACATATAGCACATCACAACTACCCACATTCCATTGGTAAAAACTGTCACATGACCACACCTACAGCAAAGGAGGCAGTTACACAGACCTATTTGTATAAGATTGGAATAAAGTTTTATCCATATGTTTGGCAGGTCTTTTGAAACTGATTTTTTATTATTAGGGAAATTTTAAACTATTGTTTAAATTTCTTAGTTATAGGACTATTAAGGTTTTCTGTTTTGTTTAAATCTGTTTAACAGTTATATTTTTCTGGAAAAAATGTCAATTATGTTTTGAAATGTATTGACATAAAGATTTTCATAGATACCTCTAGTAATATTTTAAATCTCTGCTATGTTAATTATTACATTCCCCTTTCATATCTAATATTATATATTTGTGACTTGTCTTTTTTCCTTGACCAGAGAATCAGCCTTAGCATTTATTAATCCTGAATATGACATCATTTTGTATGTCATTAATTTTTACTCAAGTCTTTATAATTTCCTTCCTTTGACATTTTAGGTTTAATATGCTTTTGCCTTATCAATTCCTGGAGTTGGACATTAGCTCAATAACTAACTCAATATACCCAATTCATTGAGAGTTTTTACCATGAAAGGGTATTGAATTTTGTCAAATGCTCTTTCTGCATCCTTTGAGAGGATCATATAATTTTTATTCTTCATTTTATTAATGTGGTATGTCACATTTATTGATTTGTGTATGTTGAATCATTCTTGTATCCCAAGGATAAATCCACTTTATTATGCTGATTAATTCTTTTAATGTGCTGTTGAATTCAGTTTGCTAGTATTTTGCTGTGTATTTTTTCATCAGAGATTATTGGCCTTGTAGTATTCTTATCTGGTTTTTTAATCAGAATAATGCTTGCCTCATAAAATCAGTTTAGAAGTTTTCCCATATCTTCAATTTTTAGGGAAGATTTTGAGTAGGGATGGTATTAATTTTTCTTTAAATGTTTGGTAGAATTCACTCATAAAGCCAGTCTGGTCCTGAGCTTTTCTTTGCAGGGGGTGGTGTTGATTACTAATTCCCTCTCCTTACTCTATACTGGTCTGTTCAGATTTTCTTCTTCACTGGTCTGTTCAAATTTTCTATCTCTTCATGATTCAGTCTTAGTAGATTGTATGTTTCTAGGAATTTGTTAGTTTCTTCTAGGTTATCCAAATTGTTGGTGAATAATTGTTCCTAATAGTCTCTTATGATTCACTGTATTTTGTGATATCAGTTGTAATGTATCCTCTTTCATTTATAATTTTACTTACTGAAGTCCTCTCTCTTTTTCTTGCTAAGTCTAGATAAAGTCTTGTCTATTTTTTTTATATTTACAAAACACTGGCTCTTATTTTCATTGATCTTTTCTATTGTTATCCTGTTTTCTATTTAATTTATTTCTACTCTGATCTTTGTTATCTCCTTCCTTCTGCTAACTTTGAACTTTGTTCTTCTTTTTTTTAGTTCCTTGAAGTGTAAAATTGGGTTGTTTATTTGAGATCTTTCTTTTTCTTAATGTAAGCATTTATCATTATAAACTTCCCTCTTAGAACTGTTTTTCCTGAATCCCATACATTTTGGTATGTTGTATTTCCATTTCTATTTGTTTAAAAATATTTTATAATTTTTCTTTTTATTTCTTCTTTGACCCATTGGTTGTTCATAAGCATTTTGTTTAACTCTCACATATTTGTGAATTTTCCTGTTTTCTTCCTGTTATTGATTTTTAGTTTTATTCCATTGTGGTTAGAAAAGATGCTTTATATGATTTCAGTCTTTATAAATGTATTAAGACCAGTTTTGTGGCCTAAATATGATCTATCCTGGAGAATATTCCATATTCACTTGAGAAGAATGTGTATTTTGCTGCTGTTAGATGGAATCTTCTATACTTGCCTGTTAGAGATGACATCCAAAGTATAGTTTAATCCCAGTATTTCCATATTGATTTTCTGTCTGAATAATGTATCCAATATTGAAAGTGGATATATTAAAATCACCTATTTTTATTGTTGTCTATTTCTCCCCTCAGATCTGCTAGTTTTGCTTATATTTTAAGTGCTCCCACATTGGATAAATACATATGTATTTGTAGTTGTTCTATCCTCTTGATGGGTTAACTATTATTGTATAATGATTTCGTCTTATTACAGTTTTGACATAATATATATTTTGTCTGATAGGTATAGCTACCCTTGCTCTCTTCTAGTTTTCATGTGCATAGAGGATCTTTTTCTATCCCTTCACCTTGACTCTTTGTGTGTCCTTAAAGCTGAAGTAAGTCTTTTGTAGGCAGTATATAGCTGGGTCTTGTTTTGTTTATTCATTCAGCCACTAAATGCCTTTGATTGTAGAATTTAATCTATTTACATTTAAAGTAATTATTAATATGTATAGGTCTTTCTGATACCATCTTATTAGTTGTTTTCTGGCTGTTCTGTTGACCCTTCTTCCTCTCTTGCCATCTTTAAGAAATTGATGATATTCCATTAGTGATATGCTTTGGTTCCCTTCTTTTTATCTTTTGTGAATCTACTGTGAATTTTACCATGAGGCTTACATAAAACATCTTACAAATACAACAATCTATTTTAAGTTAAAACAACTTAACTTCAATTGCATACAAAAACTCTACCCTTTTACTCCCTGCCCCTACATTTTGTTTTTGATGTCAAATTTTACTTATTTTATTGTGTATGCATTAACAAATTATTATAGTTACAGTTATTTTTAAATTTCTGTACTTTAACCTTTATACTAGAGTTGGGTGATTAACACACCACATTGCATTATTGTACATTACTAAATTTCACTAGATACTTACCTTTATCAGTGTGTTTTATATTTTCACATGTTTTCATGTTAACTAGCATCCTTTCATTTCACCTTGAAGAACTCCTTCTAGCATTTCTTATAAGGCAAGTTTAGTGGTGATGTACCCACTTAGCTTTTGTTTGTCTGGGAAAGTCTTTATTTTTCCTTCATTTCTGAAGGATAACTCTGATAGTTAAAGTAGTCTTAGTTGGCAGATTTTTCTCTAAGCACTTTAAATATATCATACCACTCTCTCCTGGCCTACAAAATTTCTGCTGAGAAATTTGTTGATGCCTCATGAGTGAGAAGCTTCTTTTCTCTTGCTATTTTTAAGATTTTCTCTTTGTCTTTTATTTTTGACAGTTTCATTATAATGCATTCTAGAGAAAATCTCTTTGGGTTGAATTTGTTTGGAAACATCTGAGCTTCATTAACTTGAAAGTCCAGATTTCTCCCCAGATTTGAAAAGTTATCAGTTATTATTTCTTTAAATAAGCTTTCTGCACCTTTATTTTTCATATTTCATTCTAGAATTCCCATAATATATAGATTGATTCTTTTAATAGAATCTCTTAAGTCCAGTAGAATTTTTTCATTCCCTTGCATTCTTTTTTCTTTTTGCTTCTGTGACTTGATAATTTCAAATGATCTGTTTTTGTGTCACTGATTCTTTCTACTGCTTGGTCAAATGTGCTGTTGAAGCTCTTTATTGAATTCTTTAGCTCAGTCATTGTATTTTTCAGCATCAAATTTTCTGTATGGTTCTTTTTTATGTTTTCTATTCATTTGTTGAACTTTTCATTTTTTCCTTATATTATTTTCCTGAATTGATTAAATTGTTTAGCTGTGTCCTCTTGTAATTTTCTTGGAGCATCATTAGAACAATTATTTTGAATTCTTTGTCAGCAATTCATGTATCTCCATTTCTTTAGGTCAGTTGCTAGAAGTTTACTGTGTTCCTTTGGTGGTGTCATGCTTCCCTGATTTTTTTTTTATTATTCCTGGAGCCTTGCATAGGTATCTGCATATGTAAAGAAACAGCCACCTCTTTCAATCTTTGTGAACTGACTTTAATAAGAAAGTCTTGTGCCTGTGAGTGAGGGCACACTGGACATTCTGTGACCCTGGGTCTAGTGATACAGGGAACCCTGTGTGAGGACTGTGGAGGCTCCAGGTCTGGAGGTTGTAGTGCCTTGTTGGCTCAGGCACCTGGGGTCCACAACTTCAACAGCTATGTGATCTTTGGTGAGAGCTGTGGTTGGGGAAGGGAGAGGTGGTCTACAGTGGCTCCAAGTTCATGAGCACCCCCAGGGACCTTGACTGTTGACATGTGCTTGTGTGACAGCTGGGCCTAGCCACAGATAGATGCTTAGCAACGGAAGCTGATAATGGGAGTTGGCGCTGGTGGTATGCAGACGCACAGCTACAGGGACTAGCTGCAGGCTTGCATGGCAGCGCAGGCCAGTGACAGGAGTCATGGCTGGATCCAAGCCCACAAGAAGCTCTGGGAACCTTGGTTGTTGGCATGCATTTTTGCAGCTGTAGGAGATCGCCACGGGCATGTGCACAACAGTGGAGATTGATGACAGGATTCAGGGCCGGTGGTATGCAGGTGCACAGCTACTGGGACCAGCTGTAGGCACACACTGCAGTGCAGGCCAGAGGTAGGAGTCCGGGCCAGATCACAAGCAGCTGTGGGGCCTTGGCTATCAATGTGCATTTGTGCAGCTGCACGAGCTAGCCACGGGTGCACACGTGGTGGAGGTCAGCCTCAGTTGACGTCTAGTAGGTGCACAGCCGGGGCCGGCTGCTGGCATGAATCCCAAGCTCCAGCAGGAGTCAGGGAAGGGAACGTGGAAGGACTCAGGCAGCTGGCATCTGTGAGTATGAAACCTGTGAGGTGCAAACCTTAGGAGGGTCTGTGGTGACTCTGCCCAGCCACTGTTCTCCTTAGTGGTGAAAGCTGCTAAGGTCCTCTGTGGAGCAGTCTGCTAGAGTCAACAACAAGGGCCTCAGTGATGAAAGCTGGCAGAATATTCGGTGGATGCTGGACTGTTAAGGTCCTCAGTGTCAAAGGATACTGAGGTCCTCCACAGAGCAGGCCGCTGGGAATCGCTGTCACTCATACTGTGTGACTGGTACTGGTATGCACTTGTTCTTAGCTATCTCAGCTTTGCTGATCTCTGAAGCAGGTCCTTCGTGCAGTGCCCCCCAAAAGATGAGGAAGCTGGTTGCTCACACTGCTCTCCTTTTTCCAGCAAGGGAGCTCTCTTTGGCCCGGGACTTCCCTCTTGAAACTGAGCAGCACAGGCCTGGGTGACAGGATGATGGAGGCAAAATGATACTCTTTTTCCTACCCTTTTTGTATGGCTATTCTCAGATTTTTGGTTCCATGGTGTCTCTGAAGCTTCTTAAGTGAACTTCTGAACTCTCCCAGAGCTATTTTCATTCATGGACAACTGTCTAATTGTTGTTCTTTGTGGGCAGATGGAGGCTGGGGTCTCCTACTCTGCCATTTTGATGAGATCATTTTTTTTTTTACCTTGAGAAAATGTGAAAAGCGGTTCCTATTTGGCTATCTTTATTGTACCAGTACTGAAAGGCGTAGGCTGAGGTGCATTCCTCCAGAGAGGGTTTGTGTTATCTTTTTCCAAACCTCCTGGAACACCTCTAATCCAGAAGTATTTTAATTGAATTTATTGAATTGAATTTCCCTGGATCATGTAGATGATACAAACTCAAATCCTTAATCTGTACACGGGCAGGCTTATGGTTACTACTTTCCAGAGAGATTTTCTTCACTGCAAGGCAATACCTTAGATCAACAAGTTTTCGTGCCACCAGCTCCCTTTTCCAGGGAAGAGTGTTTTTAGGCCACCCTTTCCCTGTGTTTATAACCCTTCATAAGTACAGGGTTTGTGGAAGTCTCAATTCCTTCTACACACTTTATGTGGGACAAAATCCTGTTTCTCATTCTTTCACACAGGCTAAAACTCAAATCCTAAATTCCTAGCGTTGGCAGAGCCTTTCAGTGTAGCTTTTGTCTCTGTTACACATGTATCACTCTGTTTCAGTTAACTCTGGGTTTGGTCCCTATGTTTCTCTGTCTCTGTCTCTCTGTCCCTCTGTCTGTCTGTCTGTCTGTCTGTCTGTCTGTCTCTCTCTCTCTCTCTCTCTGAGGCTGCCTATATTTTTAAAAGGCTATTTAGGAAGTCTTAAACAGCATTGCTAGGTGTTTGTAACAAGAAGGTTTTCCAGAACATCTCATTCATAACAGTGCAGAAGTAGTAATGGAGTTGAAAGCCATGGAACATTTGAACATTGTTTGACTATAATAATGCTTATAGTAGTTATTATGTACCAAGACACATGATAACTTACCCAACGTTTTTTGGGTGCAATGTTATGGGAGATTTTAGGGTACTGCTCTTCCAGCTTCTTTAACATCTGGCCTTTATCAATTTTATAATCACCAAATGTAGATTAACAAGTGTTCATAGTTTGTCAACAAATATCTTCACTGCGAGGAATTGTGGGTAAAGGAAAGTATGAGAAATGTTAAAGGAATTAAATTTGATGTTTGAATTCTTGGATTTTTAACATGGTCTTTGGGGGCACTGTCATTTCTGTCTCTAGCTACAGATTCAAACCTCTTGACAATTTTTGTCTTCAACAAAGAAAACCCTTCTTGGATCCAGACATTTGTGTACCAAAATGAAGTCGATTTTATCTTTCTGTTCTAGAGAATACTCATGCTCGAGGCGTGAAAAGGCTTAGAAACCACACAGTCTTCCAGACCCTCCCTCTGCCACGAGGAGGAAGTCGCATGGATTCTTTTAGGGCCTATACTTAAATGACATGAACCCTGAGAGCTTCAAGTCCCCACTTACAGCAGAACCACAGGCTTTCCACAAATCCCCACAGTGTCTCTGGCTCTGGGTTCTGCCTCTCCCTCCCCCAACCTTGGCCTCATCCATCTGTGCCAGACTCACAAGTGGGAATGTTAGGCTCCGGTGGAAGGAAGTTGTGCCCGTGATCTCCCCACACCATGGGTTCCCAGACTTCTGCCTGCTCTTGGCTCGGGGACAAGCTTTAGGGGAGAGGATGGGTTTCACCTCCGGCTCTGGCCTCAGCAGAGGGTTGTGTGCCTGGTGGGCAGGGGTGCTGCCTTGGTCCCGGTGATGCTGACCTGGTCCTGAGCTGGCTATGCTTGGGGTGAGGGAGAAGCTCTGTTCTCCCTTGCTCTGCCAGGCAGTGAGCACACAGCCGCTAAGTGACACACTTGCTAAAGCCTCTGTTGGCAGCCTGGACTTGTCCTTACCCCGCCATAATCCAGGACGTGAAGCTTTCTAGGCAGGTTGCACTTGTTGACAGAGGGGCTATGACCACAGGCCTCGCTGGCACAGAGTCCCTCTGGCAGAAAGGCATGATCATCATTAAACTCCTACTCCATAGCCCCAACTGCATGCGTGGGGCAGGGGAGGCAAAGGGGCTTCTAGAAAAATGTGAACACCTGCTGTGAATGACCATGATACCGGTTAAGGCTTTCCACAGAGGAAGCAAAGAACTGTAACAGTTTCCTTCCTCTCTCAGACTGTGTAACCCACTGCCCTGAAATGTGTTCAGCCAGGCAGCTGGTCAGAGAGACAGGTGTCAGGCTCACAGCAAAACCTCCAAGTCTGCTTCATGGTCTTCCCCTCCCTTCCCTTAGGGGTCTCTAAGCCAAGCTTGTAGTCTGAATATTCCCTTTGTGAAAAAGAAAGTAGACACTCCTTATCCAGAGGTAGACATATAATGTTATCTAGATACATGCCCTTTACAACTATAATACAGCCTAGATATATGCCTCTCATAATTGTATTTTTATTGAAATACATATTCCTTTTCATATTATTTTTCATTATAGGCTATTACAAGATACTGAGTATAGTTCCCTGTGCTACACAGTAGGACCTTGTTGTTTACCTATTTTATATATAGTAGTTAGTATCTGGAAATCTCGACCTCCCAATTTACCCCTCTACCTCCTCTTCCCACTCTGGTAGCCGTAAATTTGTTTTCTATGTGTGTGAGTCTATTTCTGTTTTATAAATAAGTTCATTTTTTGTCATTTTTTAAGATTCCACATAAAAGTGGTATCATACGGTATTTTTCTTTCTCTTTCTGGTTTATTTCACTCAGTATATGATCTTTAGGTCCATCCATGTTGCTGCAAATGGCATTATTTCATTCTTTTTTATGGCTGAGTAGTATTCCATTGTGTGCGTTTGCGTGCACGCATGTATATATATATATATCTCACAACTTCTTTATCCAGTCATCTGTTGATAGACATTTAGGTTGCTTCTATGTCTTGGCTAATGTAAATAGTGCTGCTATGAACATTAAATTTCAGATTTTAGTTCATAATGATTGTAGCTTTCAGAACCTACTAGCGAGTGCTGTATGTTAAAATAGGCATAGTTTTGACTTCCTTAGTTAACAACTGAATTCCTCAACAAATGAATTTATTCATTCATTTAACAAATACTGTTGGGCACTGACCATTTCCAGATACTGGGCTAGGTGTGAGGTATGCAGGAGTGGAAACACCAGACAAGATCTCTACCCATATAGAGTTTAGATTGTAATTGGAGAGACAGAGTTAAGTAGCTACATAAATAAAATAACAACAAGCTAGGATGGGTGCCATGAAAGAAAACATCCCAGGGTCAGCTGAAGACTGATGTAACTCTAGGATTTTCTCATCGCAAGGTATTGTCATTGTCTGTTTGTTCTGTCTCCTCGTTGGATGCAAGAGCCTCCAGGGCCCACTAAGATTCTTCCAGACTCTTCATTTTGGTCTTCCTTGTACTTAAGATAGTGCCTGACCCACTATCTTAAAAGTGGGAAAAAGATGTCTGCTGAGTGTATGTACAAATATTTGTGTTCATCAGTGACTTTAACTAAGGACTGGGGCTTCATTTAGAAATGGCTACACTTTGCACAAAGTACAAAGTGCCAAGTACAGCCTGCATTGCCCATCCTGTTTTCTTAATAACATTTTATATTTAATATTCAAGATCTATGTTTTCATTCTGTGTAGATCCAACACACAGGCGCATGTAGGTTTCACAGGTGAACAAAGAGTCCGGCTTTCCTACCAGTCCGAGACAAGCACACAGTACCAACCGGGGCTGTTTAAGGGTCAGGCTGTGGGATCAGTGGTAGAAGAAAACACGAGGTTTTCAGTGTCACTGGAAGCTTTAGGGATAATTAAGCTCCCTGTTCTTAGGTTTCTTGTCACCTTCCTCTTCGCTGCCGGAATACCATGTTTCCATCTCACTGCTGTAGTACTAAATGAGCAGCTGTGTTTCATTCCTGTCCCTTTCCCCCAGGCCTGCCCGCTTTCAGTTGCTTCCCTTGGATTTCCTGGAGCTCAGCAGCCTCCCTGCAGGCACTGGGTTGAGTGGTGCCGGGATCTCTAAGCACAGCCCACAGGCTGCATTGTCCTTCAAGGCTGTGAGGCTCCTGATTTTGGAAATTCAGGTGGGCTAGATGAGATCTGGGAGAATGAAGTCTCCAAAAAGATTGTGCTGTCTGGGGAGAATTACATTTGGGAAAATTAAAGCAAGAGTAGTTGTCACCTCCAACTGCCTGGCTTTACACATGAAGAGGCTGAGGCCAGCGTTCAATACCTGAGGGAGGTGGAAACTCAGGCCCAGGACCAGCACCAGGACTGCCTCCTCCTCCTCCTACATGTTTATAGCACCTGTTCTCCAAGCCATCTTGAAGCCCTGAGTGTACAAAACCTTAAATTTAAGAGGCAGCTGTTCATTTTCAGTTTGTCACAATCAAAATTCTACCAATAATTATGGATCACCTCTTTCATGCCTGAATACTATTATAAAAATCAAAAACCTCACAATGTATTTGGGGAAGCAATTGTAAAATTTTAAAGCCAGAATCCTGTTATTTAACAAAGAAGGAAAGAATTATATGGAAGGGAACTTGATTGGCTGCTGGTTGAATAGCTAATTGAAGGAAGAGTTGAGACTGAAACATGTGTCTCCTGACTCCCAGGTCCATGTGTATCCCACACCATCCCACCAGCACTACACAGTGTTACAGTTTAACAATCTGCAATGAGAGAGCAGCTACAGGAAACATGAGCATGGGCTTTGTGGTGCTGCCCAGTCACTATACCCAAAAGGAAAAATGATACAAAACATGGCAGCCATCAGTATAGATCTCAGGAGGAGATGAGTCCTAAGCAGGGATTCACAGGATGATTGCATTTGGAGAGTACGGAGAGAAAGAAGAGATCAAGAGACATTATTCCAGGTGGAAGGAAGAGCATGAAGTAGTAAGAATAAGCCAGATACCTGCATGGGGCTGTTAAGGAGCCTCGCAAGCAGAGGAGAAGTTAGTTGCCAAGAGCTGTTGGAATTGGCACAGAAATTCATCCTATACCACTGAACGCCCGCTATCTGCCAGGCACTGTGTTGGGCACTGGAGATTTGCAGGTGGATGGGAAGTGGTGCCCTATTGCAGTGTGC
This sequence comes from Camelus bactrianus, assembly GCF_048773025.1. Classification (NCBI taxonomy): domain Eukaryota; kingdom Metazoa; phylum Chordata; class Mammalia; order Artiodactyla; family Camelidae; genus Camelus; species Camelus bactrianus. Next base: position 47,179,490 of record NC_133541.1, read on the forward strand.
TTCTGGCTCTGGCCACTAGAACCTTGACTCTAAAATCCAGGAGGGTTGCCAAATCTATGCCTGGAAAATTAAACCCAAGGGGAACTTGAACTCAGGATTTTATGAAGATGGCAGGAGGGTGTGATAAAAATAGCTGAAACCATACATTGTTTAAAAATCAATTCATTCTTGAGCTGCACCTGGGAATGACAACCTCTAAAAGATATACACTGATGCCGATGGCAGGTGCCAGTTCCTCCTAACCTAAGAGCAGGCAACCATCCTCAGCCAGTGGAATTCAGGGAATATCTTCTGAGCTATCCGGCTCCTGCCTCTGCTCTGGGTCCCCTTGGCTCTGATCAGATCTGAGTGAGGATATTTGCCCCTTGCTTCAGAAACCTTATTTCTAAGAGTTATTTTCCCCCTTAAAATAATGCATTTAATTGTTCATCAGCTGATTTCCTCCCCCCTGGGTACTCTGCAAACTCTGATTGTGAGTGTGTGATATTGAGGTCCAACAATATGTCTGTGTTCCCTCCACAAGCTCCTTCTTTGGTTCTGGCTGTTGGGGACTTTGTGAAGGATTCTTATGATTCTTTCTGCTTGTTGGTGGAAGGGGTTTTATTCATTGTTGTTCTTTTTTTACTTCACTTCCTGTCAGAAGAAGAGATGAAAGTGAATGGCACAGTAGCCTTTTTGCATCACCATTTAGCATCCACTTATGTGCAATAATACGTGGTTGATGTTAGAAAACTCAATTAACCTTGGTGATTTGTTGGGTGTGAGTCAGGAAGGAGAGGAGTTGAAACAATGGACTAGCTCAAAGCATATCTCCTGCTTGGATACACAGATTAGAGTGACTTTCTTCTAGTAAACTTCAGTCTCAGAAATACTGGACGTGGGCTAATCTGGAACCTGCCTGCTTCCCTTGGACGGTGAAGAACATGGCTGCCTTCAAGTTCTTACGAAAGTGTCGTCCTCAGTGAGTCAGAGAAGATGTCTTAGGTGATTAGCTGGGCTCTATACCTTCAAGTTAGAAAACCAAAGCAGTACCACAAGACAGTTCATAAGGAGAAGAAACAGGAAATACTTATTTTTAATATTTTCCTTCCCATTTCCTTTTTTATTAGGGAAAAATGTAGCCATACAAAAAAGTAACAACCTTGTAAAACTAACCCCAAGTATGCGGATATGTGTATTTAATTTTTATTCTACCCTTTTGATTCTATTTCATGCATTTTATAATATAAATAATACATTGAGTAGTCCATTATACAATTTAAATATAAATATATATTTTGGGGGAGGCGTGCTTAAAAATATTTTGCAAATAGGGGTAGTATATCAGAAACACTTGGGCATATTTGTGTTAACAGCAGTCACAAGCCACTCTTAGGGATAACAGTACGAATGGTAATTAATATTTGTTGGTGCTCAGCTGCTCCACGCACAGGGTTAATGGCTGCCCTCTAGGAAATGTGCACGGCGCCCAGCTTACACCCTTTTCCTGTAGCATCTATACCCGGAATAGGAAGTCTAAACTGATGAACCTCAAATCAAACATTTGATCCTACCTCCAAAAAAAAAAGTCTTTTGAAAAACAAATCCTAAGCTTCCCAATATATTTTTAAAAATTATGCTCGCGTAACATTCATATTAAGGGAGTACCTATGACCTCGGGGAAGTCATTATATTTTTTAGAACCTGTTTTATTGTCCGTAAATTAGGGAGATGGAGTGTCTCTGGCCTCTCACATTCCTCCTAGCCCTAACATTTTATGAGCCATTTCTATGAGGTTATAACTTGCTAAAGCCAAACATCCTCTCTGATACATTATTTGTATTATGTCTGTTTTTATAGCAGGGCACCACACGTGAGGCGTGCAGGTAATGTAAAGATGTAAATCTTTATCGCCATCGTCAGCATTTATGGAGGGTCTCTGCTCTGTGGCAGGTGTCATCAGGCATCACAGGGAATGAGCGTGAAGGAGGCCACATTCTGTGGATTCCGTTCATAACTATGTGGCCATCTCAGATCTCACCCAGGCCGCCAGGGCCTGGTCATACCACTGCCCTTTTGTCACCGTCTCCCCTGGTAGGAGTCAGTGTCCAGGGGCCGGCACCCAGCCAGCTGGCTGCAGGACTGCTTGTAGCACTTGCAGGGCTGGGCACATGGGATTCCTTCCAGTGAAGTGGTAGGCGCATCACACGCTGGTGTTCAGGCTCTGACACGCCACAGACGGGCAGGCGTGCCTCTGTTCAGAGGTGTGTGATGGGCCTCTCAGGCCACGTCTCAAAACCCTCAAATCCTCCCTTCCCTCCTGAACAAGCCATTTCCACCCAGTTAGAGCCTGTCTCAGTGTTTTTCTTTTAATGGTTCAGATGCAAAAAATGAAAAGGCATTGCAGTGGCTATGGCTGGCTTCCTTTTGAATGCTGGATTTTCATGTTTCTGTTAGACACAGCTAGGGGAAGAGAACCTACAGGGGCTAAGAGTCCTAAACAGAAGGAAGCGATTCAGAGTGCTCCCAACAGAAGATTCTAGTGTATAATGGTTTTTAAAAATTGGCTTTGACATCGATCTTAGTCATACTGTTCTGGATCTGTGTCTTCAGGCAAAGTCAGTAAAAGCAAAAATAAACAAATGGAACTACATCAAATTAAAAGCTTTAGCACAGCGAAAGAAGCCATTAACAAAGTGAAAAGACAGCCTACTGAATGGGAGAAGATATTTGCAAATGATGTTTGATAAGGGATTAATATCCAAAATGTATCAAGAATTCATACAACTCCATATCATAAAAACAAACAATTCGAAAATGGCCAGAGGATCTGAATAGACATTTTTTCAAAGACCCACAGATGGCCAACAGACACATGAAAAGATGTTCAACATCACTAAACATCAGAGAAATGCAAATCCAAACCACAGTGAGACATTCTGACCTCACACCTGGCAGAATGGCTATCACTGAAGAGACAGCAAATAACAAGCATTGATGAGGATGTGGAGAAAAGGAAACCCTCCAACACCATTGATGGAAGTGTAAATTGGTGCAGTACTATGGAAAAATGGTATGGAGGTGCATCAAAAAATTTAAAATAGAACTATAATATGATGCAGCAATTTCACTTTTGGGTATTTACCTGAAGAAAACAAAGCACCAATTCAAAGAGCTGTGCACCCCTGTGCTCACTGTGGCATGATTTACAATTGCCAAGCTATGAAAGCAACCTAAATGTCCATCAGTGGGTGACAAATGGGTATAGAATATGTGGCGTGTGTGGGTGTGTGTGTGTGTATATGTATGTATGTATGTGTGTGTATACATATATATACACACACACACACACAATGTAATACTATTTACACAAAAAGAATGACATGTTGCAATTTGTGACAACATGGATGGACCTAGAGGGTATTATGCTAAGTATTGAAATAAGTCAGTCAAAGACAAATACTATATGATTTCACTTACATGTAAAATCTAAAAAGCAAAACAAATGAACAAACAAAACAGAAACAAATTCATACATATAGAGAATAAACTAGTGGTTGCCAAGATTGAGGGAGAGTGAGGGGATTGGGGGAAATAGGTGAAGGGGATTAAGAGATACAAATCCCAGTTATAAAATAATTAAGTCACAGGATGTGATATACAGCATAAGGAGATAGTAATACTCTAGTAACTTTGTGTGGTGACAATGGTTACTAGACTTATTATAGTAATCATTCTGTAATGTATTTAAATGTCAAATCACTACATTATACACCTGAAACTGACATATTGTATGTCAACTATTCTTCAATTTTTTATAAGTAATAATGCAAAATTAAATTTTTAAAAAATTTTTAAATTAGGCTTTGATGTCAGGCATACAAGGACCTGATTCTCATCTCTAACTCACTGACCATATGACCCAGAACAAGCTTGTATATCATAAAATTATATTAAATACTTATTTTATAAGATTGATGACAGAATTAAATGAATTACCACATGTAAATTGCTTACGAGAAAACCTGGCATCTAGTAAGCTCTAAAGAACTAGAATCTATTGCTCTTGTCTTTTATAAAGCCAAAGATTTCCCCCAAACTTGCCAGTGGCCAATTCATCTTAAAAACTGATTGATATAATCAAGAACTGCATAGTAAAGGATTGGGTGCCAAATGCCTGTGGTTTGTTCATCTCTGAGCATGTCAGCAAACAGGGGCCACATTACTTAGTGCCAGTCAGACAACAGAAATGACAACCTTGAGACCTACCTGTCACTCAGCTTCCCTGGGTAGACCCAGCCAGCATGGCATGTTATTACATGTCTCTTCTCTGCTAAAGATATAATGCAGATTTTTCATGAAATTGTTGCAGACACCGCTGGACATATAAAAACATATATCCAAAAACTGAGAGAAGAGGCAAAACAACTTACTTTTGCAACATTTTTAGTTTAAGGCCATGTTTCCGTCTGTGACCTGGGTTCTCTCAGTGAAGCAAGAACTCATGTTTGTAATCTGTTTACCCTTCAGAAATTCTGTTCAGATCAAAGGAGTTTTTAATTGACATCTAAAGAAAATGACCATATGCCTAATGGATAACCAGTCTGTCAATCTTTGTGAAATACTCCTCTATCAAGTTCATCTCTCGAGGGCTTGTTTTGGTAACCGAAGTTGCTCATGAAATGATGTGGTATCTGTCTTATCAGAGTATGGAAAAGGTTTTGTGAACAGAGAAGTAAAGAAACAAAGCAGTTACTGGTCTTACTCACTTTAGCCCCAAACCAAGACATCAGAGCGCAAGGTAGTTACCCTTCATACTTTGACTGTTTTATGACTTTCAGTTCTAGACTCCAGGGTGTTTGCCCCGTCTTTGTTCGCTTAGATAAATCAGGTTTGCATTCACACTACCCCCAGAAGCCTAGTTCCAGAACAAGGGCCAAAGAGACTTCCAGTTTGAAGTTCTTCGTTCTCCAACCCTACATCAGAAACCTGTGTCATCAGGGCACCCTCCCTGCTGATTTTAAATGTTTGATGACTCGCTCTGTATTTGGACCCATGCTTGTCGAGACTCTTGAAGGACAAACGCTCTGCCCCTGTTTGTTTGGACAGCCCAGTACCTTTTGTAGTTCCACAGCTCTTTGGCAACATCCAATTGCATGGCCCCTGGTGGCCCAAGACCCTCCCCTGGGGATGGGTTGGAACAGGTTCTACCCAGTTTCTGCTCTCTAAGTGAGAAGTGGACAGAAGTTCCATAGACCTCTAGTTCCCTTTATTCATAAGGTGATTTACTCTGTTCTTTGAGCACTAGACCTCATTCTTTGGAGTCATATAGCAATTTCCACTTTGTTTCCTTCAGTTGGCACATGCATTCTGTAACAGCACATCAGTGCACCTTGCTTACAGCTCTGTGTTTCTAGTTTCATTGAACATCATTGCCTTTATGCACAGTTCTCTCTCTCTGCTGGCATGAGACTGTGGGTAACATGGGATGGCCCTAGCCTTCTCTATCTGTGAGCCCTCTCACCACTAAGTTATCAGAAAAGAGATTTAGTTAGTGGGAAAGGTAGCAGATTTGACACAAGTTGGAAACTCAGTTTATGCAGGAAATGCCACATTTGGTTACTTCTCAAAATCAGATTAAATCCCACTTTTTACTTTCATCCAGACTGGGGGATAAATCAAAGGCATCCACCATTGAAGCTCCCCTCTCCTCCCACCCTGCCTCCTACCTTCCCCGTGCCCCACACACAAAGAGTCTTACGTTCAGAGAAATCCCTCTGGTCTTAAATCATTCCAGATACTGCAAAGATCAAATCCATTCAGCCTAAATGTTTCTTGGAAGTCCAGTGACCTTGTTGCTTACAGCTGGTCATTTCTTCCAAGGTTGATGGGGTCAGATGTCTCAGGCTGAGCATCCCCTCTGTGCCCTCATTCCCTCTCCATCCTTGGACAAACCTTGAGAGCTGAGCACATTACCCAGCAACACATGGGACCCACAGAGCCCAGTCTCCTCTCTGGGGACCTCCTCTACTCTTTCTCTCTGCTTCTGTCTCATTTTTCACCTCCTTGGTTTAACCACTTAAACATGAACTCACTTTCCAAAAAAACAAAAGCCAAGGAGGACCTTCTCAGGTGGCAACTTCTGCATCCTGCCGTACAGCACGCCTCCCCTGAGACAAAGATGCCTGCCCATTTTCTTGGAATGGAGGTAACATACAAGGAAGACAAAGCAGAATATCTTAATGAAGGACCCTGCTGCAATATATAAGACATTTAGGATGCCTCCAGTGTTTTTGGCTACTATAAATAAGGGAGTAATAAGCACTCTAGTACATATATTTGTTCTCATATTTATGATTAGCTCCTGAGGGTAAATTCCTAAAAGGGAGATTACTGGGCCAGAGGGTATGCACAAAGAACACTTTTAATAAATACTGTTAAACTGAACTTTCCTCACAAGTATAGTAATTTACATTCCCACTAACAAGGCATGATTGTTTATTTCCCTATATCCTTATCAGGCTGAGTTTTGTCAATTTTTTAAACTTTGCCAAATTGATGGGCATTTAAAAATTCTTGCTTTTGTTTGCAATTCTCTGAGCATGAGTGAGGCCAAATCCATTTTCCCCATATATTATTCAGCCACTTTAATTGCCTGTTTTTATTTTGTTTGTTTATCTAACGGGGTGTTCTTATTCTCACTGATTTCTAAGACTTTTGGTATATATTAAGGCTATCAACCCATGATTCAGTGCCAGTCTCTAAGGGATCAGAGAGCCCCCTAGCACCCCATAAAATTAGTCATTTTCATCCTCAGCTAAAACGAGAAGTCCCTTCAATGGAGCAGTTACTGGTCTGATGTGACAGAAGAGTATCAGCTGTGGGAATTGGACCTCCCCAGCTGGAGGGGAACTGACCACCGTCAGCCAGGAGCCCAGGCCCACCCCTCATTCTCTACCTGCTGGGCCCACCTCCTGAGGGAAAGGTGTTACATATGTTACATATGGTGCTGGCACCCTCCACACCCACCCAGCTGGCCATGAAGAACGTATGTATGTGGCAACTTCTTTCTGTGTAAATCATTACCTTAAGGCAGGGTTCTCAGCCTTTTCCATGATGCAGACCCCGGACAGTCTTTTGAAACCCATGGACCCCTTTACAGATTAGATTTTGAATGTGTAAAATAAAATCTACAGGATTACAAAAGAAACCAATTATGTTAAATTGTGCTTGTCAGAACAGCTTTTAAAAACAAATGTGTGATACAGAAACATACATATATACATATGTATTTTTTAATTACCTCCTCAAATAAGGAGATCTAGCAATGAGTCCAACAAGTACCATAAATTTGGAATTTAGTGCTGAGGGTAAATGATACTGGTGACAACTAACATACTATGAAAATACCTGATTTTTACTAGTGATGAAGTCACAAGTAACTAGTACTAATATAGTTTATTAACTATATTCATAATTGAAAGACATGCTAAGTTTCAGTTAGAACTGCTGGAGGTTGGAGAAAATAAGATGTAATTTTTTCCTATCCCAGTTCAGGAACATTCTGAATTCAGGGAATCAATTAAGAGTCTTTTTACAAAGGGACAGAGCCACAGGAGCTAAAGCAGAGGGGAACGATGCTTTGGTACTTCCCTGTAGGAGACCCTAGAACACTTGCCTATCATGAATTTTGCTGTACAGAGGTTTTAAGTTTTTGAGGTTTTAAGTTTTCGCAGAGTCCAATTTTAACTTGGCAGTTTCTGAATTTTCTACGTGCTACTGCTTCATTGGTGGGCAGGGGCTTTTAATCAAAGGGAAGCAAGAATGGAGCTATGGAGTCAAAGCCTTCTCTTGGGGCTACAGGAATGGGGCTGGTACAAGGCAGTCTTCCTGGAGAACCATCTGTAACTTCCAGCAAAACTCGGCAGCCACGCAGATCTGGAAGAGTCTACAAACTGGGCCTGATATGCTAATAAAGGCCTTTCCCAACCAAAGATTATACGAATATTCACCCATGTTTTCTTCTAGTATTTTTATAGCATAAAATATATTCACGTTCTTCTATCTGGAGTTTATTTTGAGGTAAAGAAAGAATTTGGAATCTGGCTTTATTTTTAATGAAATGGGTGGTGAATTATCCCAGTCTCATCTTTTTCCCACTGATTGGAAATACCATCCTTAGGATATACTGTATTCCTGTGCATATTTGACTCTGTGTCTGGAGATCCTATCCATTCTATTAATCTGTATATTCCACAGTGCTTAATTAATTGGCTTTATAATTCATTTAATATTTGATTCTTATGGATTATTTGGTATTATAGCCATACTTTATAGCTCTGATGCGGGGAAAAAAGGAAAAACTGTTACCCTTTAAATGTGAGACCATGTTTCCTTTGTGCAGCTCACCATCTTTTCTGTCTGTCTTTTCCCACTGAGCACCATCACTTCTGGTTTCTTTGGAGTTTCTCTTCCAAATCATTCTGACAGTCTTTCTTTATGTTTCCTTCATCATAAGGCATCCTGTTCTCCATCCTATGACTAAACAACTGGTTCCCTAATTAGAATATGATCTAGTTACGACCATTTGTATACGTAAACAAAATCAAATTTTATTCTATATGCTAAAGGGAATATTAATGAAAGAAATTATGTATCACATGTAATCACTGTATATTCATTGGGATAATGGAAATCTCCAGTCTAGACCTTTGACAAAAATTCCCTCCTTCTGACCCCTTTCCCACCCTTCATCTTGCTATCTCATACCACTTCAGATCTCACATTAAACATCACTTATTCATAAGCTAATGGGTCCCTGTTTGAGGCTCTCATCGTGTATAATAGTTTTTAATTATATGATTATTTAATTATTAGCTTAATAATGATCTCTCTGGCTGGATTCTAAATTCCATCGTGACTATGACTATATATGCTTTGCTGTTTCAGTATTCTCAGTGCCTAATTCTCAACCTGGGACATAGTTAGAGCTCCATAAATCTTTGTTGACTAAACAGCAGTTATTTTCTCCAACAAGGGAGGCAGTATAATTTTAAGATATGAGCTTACTTTAAAGTCATAATGCCTGGGCCTAAATCTGTGTATACCATTTATTAACTATATGATCACAGGCATGTTATTAAACTTGCCAGTGACTCAGTTTACTTGTCTATAAAATGGGGAGAGCAACATCTATAGCAGAAAGTTTTATGAGGATTAAGTATACAATGTGGCCACAAGAACTCAGTGAATGTCATCTATTATCATCATGATCATCATTAGAGAGGAAGTTGTTTGAAGGAAAATAAAGATAAGGCATGGAAAATATTAAAATCTCACTTCACATCAAGTTTTTTCTTGGATTCTTTCAAGTGAGGACAAAAAAAAAAGTTGTTTGGCAAAGATTCCTAAAAGCATTGACTTTCCAGTAGATGAGAAGTAGACACACACTCCTTCCTTTGCAAACACATGAGCTTTTTATTCCTTTAACCAAAACTGCTTCCATTGAGAAAAAGTTGCATGGTCACAAATGAACTTCTAACAATGCCAGCAAGCTTTCTGACCCAGCAGCTCATTTCTGCCAGAGTCACAGCTGGACTGTGTAGGAGAATCATAAGGGGACAGTGGCTAGTAGGAGCCTCGTGTTTGCCTGCAAACCACTGGCCAGTGATGTCGGTCATCAGCTCCCGATCCCACACCAAATGCCATGATGTGATAAATATCCCCAACGTCAGTATCATTACTACAGTAATTGAGCACCTGCCAGTTTAAACCTCATGGAAAATTTATTCCTTGGTTTGGGAACTATTTCTCTACCCCAAGGTATGCCTGATGGAAACACCGGGGCTTGGCACAGTAACATTTCTGTTGAAAGGAAGAAATAGCCGAAAGTAATTAATTCTTCAACCTCTACAGAAATGAGCAGTCCGTGACCACCAGGAAAGGCAACATATATATCTTTTGAATTAAAAAAAAAAAAGAAAACCCTCTTGTTCCTTTTATCCTTGCATTACATCAAAATTCTTCAAAAATTAAAGATAGAAAACTTCTTGCTGTATGCCTGAGAGATCATACCACTTTCCTCCTGAAAATCCTTTCAATGTGCTTCCAGAAGCCTGGCCTGATCCTGGAAGGGTATGGGAGTGAGTCACAGTACCCAGAAGACCCAGCGCTCCCCAGTGGCCTTCCTGCCTCAGGCATTTCTTACAATCAGCCACTTCCGCATTCTGCAGGTGATGGAAGCCAGGCCTCGAAGCACCGTCCTGCAGTCAGGAAGAGCACTTACAGCAGGCTTCGGTACGCATTCAGGACCACAGAAGGAAGAACAAAGAGGGGCAGGTGTTGAGAGGAGCAGCAGGAAACACTGAAAGCTTCCTCAGAATTAAGAAAACCCTAACATTGCTTAAAAACAGAGAGGAAGCAGTTGGAAGCATGGCACAGCAAAACGATGGGAAAGGAGACCTCATTCCTGTTGAATTAGCCCTTTCTCCTTTCTGTTCTATTTCAGCAGAATTCAGAATGACTCGGGGCAAGGTTGAGGAGGCCTCCAGGTTAAGACAAAGGTGGCTTTTGCTTCAAGGAGCCATGTTGCATTTCCCATATAAAGTACTCACTGAGCCTGGGAAAGGGCAACAGGGGCGTGGCTGCCTCTCTATTCAGAGCAGCCATCCTGGAGGACCTCAGGGCAGAGGCTCTGGAACTGGCAGCCGCCACATGTAAGTATATCAGGGTGACAAGGGTCATGTCCCTCCCTTGCATCCTGGAGATACAGATGTGGAATCTCTCTTAAGGCAACAATTGCAGCCAAAGGTGTAATTCCACTGTCATAGATCTCTGATGGGGAAGGAAGGGTACCAGGAAGAACTTAGATGCCTGGGTTTCTTCTTACCTGAGAACTATGGATATGTGAATGACTTTCCAGGATCAGTGATTCCAGAGGCTTGCTTCACTATAAAAAACACACACACTTTTACCTTTTTTAAATTTTATTTCAGCAAATTAGGAATTTAATAACCTTTTTAGAAACCTATTTCTCTCCTTGGTTTTTACCTCTATTTAGGTGTTAATGCAGTTTGAAGAAGTTATTTATCCTAAAGTGGTGGGTTTGAACTGAGTTGACTATTTTTCATTGTGATGCAGAAGTTGTAACAACAAACAAGTGGTTACATACAGATTTATTTCCACTTTAGGGCATAACAAGCTCACATCCAAAACTTTAAAAAGAAGGAGGAGAAGAAAGCGGAGGGGGAGGGGGAGAAGGAGAAAAAGGGTCAAGGAGGAAGAGGAAGAAGTGGGTAGAGAGAAGTGGGGAGACCAAGCAGCGGGGGGACTTTCTGAGAACAAGGCAGCAGTGGAAGTAGGTGAAAGGAGTGGCGCTGAGAAGCCAGTGAGCGGCGTGAGGCTGCCGGAAGAGGGGCGGGCGGATGGACTGGAGTCCTCTCCTGGCTCCCCAGACACTCGCGCGAACATTGCTTTGATCATCAGTGGGCAGAGGAGCTGCCGCAGACTGGAACTCCCCAGTGAAAAGAAGGATGAGAAAGCGGCCCATTCTCCTGGGGCAGGCCCAGCTGAGAGCCATCCCAGTCAGTACTCCTTGGGGGCAAGGAACTTGGCCTGACGTGCTCCAATATTGCCAGCACTCACTCAGTGTTAGGGAACACGAGTACTGGAGTCGCTTTTAAAATATCTGGCTGCTTCTCTTCAAATGTGGGTTGAATTTTCTTTCGCAATCTGAACCATGTTCCTGCCAGTGTTCAAGTTTACAACTCCAGCTGTTAGGGAGTTATGTAAGAACAAAAGTGATCAAAGGACCTCAAGAGTGGAAAATGCATTTTCCCCCCTTGGTTGCATAACTCCCCCAATGGAATGGGCAATATAATCGAAGCATCCTCTGCTCATTCCTCCTGCCCCTCACTCCTCACTGCTACCTCTACAACCAAAAAAGAAAAAGAAAAAAAAGGAAAGAAAGAAAAAAAGACATTAAAAAAAATGATGTATTTGGACTCAAATTTAGAAAGCCTAAACATTTTTCAAAAGAACATTGCAAGTAACTAAAATAGATTAAAATAGAAACCAAGTTCCCCTCAACTCTAGGGGGCTTTCCATGATATATATGAACTCAGTATGTTTAAAATATAATTCATTATAGCCAGCATGATATTTTAATGTCATTATTTTCTGAATGTCCCTCTTCGTCTCTGTCTTTCAGTCCTTTCAGAACAGGGAGCTTAGCTTTTATCACTGCCTCCCCAGTCCCTGGCATACAGTAAGATCCAATAAATATCAAATGCCTGAATAAGGATTATAGACAATATGACTTTAGCCATAATCTGCAGAAGCCTAGATGTGAAGTAATGACTGTTTTTGGGAGTAAGAATCAGAGGCTTGATAATGGCCAAACAGGTGTTATTTGCCCATATTTCCCTTTTTCCTTATATGTCTAATTTCAGAAAGAATAACAGAAGCTGAGCAAAGTCAGGTGACAGAAGTGGGCAAAGCTGGCAGTCTCCGTAAGCCCTTAGCAAGAACTCTAGAATATTTTGGGGGGTTTCTGACACCAGTGGCCTGTCCTATCCACTTCTGGAAATGTGAGCTACCAGACTGTACTAACCGCCTCTACAAGTCCCAGTGGGCAGCGGTTATGAAAACTGACCCCAACTGACCCCACGTTCCTCTAAGAATGGCCCCATTACCACTTGGCAAATTGTAGTCCTAGATCGAGGTTGTACTCAGTCAATGGACAGTATAATTTAGATTGATAACACTTCCTTCAAAAATCTAGGGAAATCTGTCCTTAGTGGCTAGATTCCACTCTGCTGGGAAGAAGGGGAATCTAGAGAGAAATTCCAAAGAGCTAGTGAAGGGGACTGAGGAGACAGCAGGATGAGAGGACAGGATAGTCCTCGCTCACTTGAAAGAGACACTTACCTCTCCCTTGTGGTGGGACTGGCACTCGTTGCATTCTTGGTCTTTCCACGCATCCGTCCCTATTTGGCCCTTCCATTTTTCTGGTCTTTATCACCTATTGAAGAGAGTAGAGGAAAAGTGTTCAGTTAGAGGACAGTGAGACCCTTTGAGCTCTCAAGTTCTCTTGTCCGTATGTATGGTAATGACCTTCCCGTGGGTCTGTATTCACACCTCTTCTCTTAAGACCCTTCCCCACTATATAGAAGCATGAGACTACTTTCATTGTTTCACCATCCTAGCTGAAGACTGAACATGTCCTCCCACCCTCCCTTGGTGTACTGAATGAAAGTCTGCACCGCCTGGCCTGGCTTTCAGCACCCTTCCCAACTGTGGTCTAAACCTTCCTCTTCTGCCTTATCTGTTCTCTTGCCTGGAAACACTGCCTCTTTCTGAACCATGACCATCTTTTGACATCCTGTCCAAGTACATTTTAATCTAATTTCTCCAGGCCATTGCAACATCTCAGGCCTCTGAATTCCTGTGGAATATACAGAGGCTCAGCTTTCCATGCCTTGCTGGACCCACGGGTTAAGTCTCTTATGTGCAGAACGCAGTGGCCCCTACGTGTGCTGGACCTTGAAGGGAGTGGCGAGAAGAGCACTGGGGTAGAATCAGAGGCCCAAGTCTCAGGGCCGACTTGGCCATTTGATGTTTCTGTCATCCTGCTCAAGTGATTTTCAGCCTGGTGTGGGAAGGGACAGGCACATAACTCAGGAAGACATACCAGAAACCTGGGATTGCAGATAGTTTTCATTGTATATTCATAGTATAACTTTATATTTGGGAACACAAATTACTTTTGTAACAAAGATTATAGAAAGTAAAGTGTAACCAAATCTTGGCTGCAAAGTGCCTATAGAAATTGACTTTATTTTATGATTCTTAATCAAAAGTTAAAGGCTTGCCGCCCTTAAGGGATAGGGTAGATCAGAATTTCTGGGAAACATAAGATCCTTGTGGTTATTAAAAAGTTAAAAGCTGAAGAAAATTAGCAACTTACTCTATCTTAAATATTACTTTATAAAATATGGAGAAACCAATAAATTAATAGTGAGGTTCTTGTGAAAATGAAATAAGATCTGTGAAAGTATTTGTGAACAGTAAGGTTCTATTTAAATGTAACATGTGAGTATATACAAGAGTATATATAATAAAAACTAGCATCTACCCTGGGTTAAGGAACAACTTTGTTCCTTATTCACATTATGTTAGAGATTCTCACATCAGCGAGTCCAGAGGGTCTACAAAGCTATGGGATAAATATAGTTATCTCAGGGAAAAATTTTACTTAAAGATTGGAGAGTTGGAGAGAAGAACTGTATTTTTGAATAGAATACATACTTGCCACACATTTTTACAGTAAAACTTACTTTCTAAGGAATGTTACTTGTGCAGAAGGTCTTGAGGCTACGTCTGCAGGAAGCATCCCACCGCCCATGCCTGAGGTGCCCCCCACCCTAACTTCAGTGGACAACCTTAGAAAGCTCTCCATCTGTCATGTCATCCTCTCAGCAACTCTACCACACATGCGTGACTATGTGAAGAAACTGAGCTACAGAGAAGTTGTAATGAAAGCTTGCAAACTTGTTGTTAGTGGCAGAATCCTGCCTTCCCCTAACTGCACTGTCCAGTAGGCAAGATGATCCTTCCTGCTCCCTTGACTCGCTCTGCATCTTTCTTTCCCTTTAACTGCACCTCCTTTCTAGACGCCCTCTCTCCACAAGGACTCGTTCCCTAGATTCCTAGAGAAAACAATCTAACACTTCAGGGTTCTACAGTGGTTTGAGTAGTTGCATTTGAAAAGAGGACTGCTGGGACAGGGTAATGCTGACCCAGAGAACAGAACAGAAATGTTCTTAGTGGAATTTCCCCAAAGACCAGCTGGGGCAACCCCCTGGATATTGGATACATTGGATATTGCCCTAACCTCAAATGATACTGAATGAAAAATTTTAGAGATGTCAGACCAGTTCCTTTATAAAGTGATGGCCAAAAAGATACCCAAGAGGTATTGTCATAGCCCACCTTCCCAGCTTTCCAGGTAGTCGTGCTGGGTGTGGAGCCAGGCAAATAAGGGGTCTGCTAGCAGCAAGGAGCGGAAGCTTGCTTACTGCCTCATTCAAGCAATAAATCTTGAGGCCTATTTGACAATTGATGCTCTTCTAACTACTAGAGTAAAAAAGGGTGACTATGCAAAAAGATGAAAGTTGAACAATACCCTAAAATAGCTCTAGGAAAGGTCTTTGCCCACAGGGGGAGCTGAGATCTGGTTCAGGAATTTGTGGAGGTCTGTTGTCTCAGCATCCTACAAAACAGAAATAGTGATCCTGTTCCCACATCTCTGCAGCACACAAAGGAGAGTAATTACCTTAGAAAGTTTGGTCTGTCTGTCAACATTTTAGAAGAGTCACTTGGCTCTTCTAAAACACAGGAATTTATGGGTTGAAAACAGGCTTGGAATCTCCAGGATTGGCCCAGCGCTCCAACTTGTGGATAAACCACAACAAGACATGATATACTTTCTCGCTAAGTTTCTATATAATTCTGGTTTGAATATGCCCATAGTTGTGGTTTCTATTTTTGCCCTAGTTTTGCTCCCTAAACTTCAGAAAGTTTGGTTCTGTCAGTCTCTCATTCTCTCTCTCTTGCTTTTTCTCATGGGTGCACACACACACACACACACACACACACACACACACTCACTCACTCTCTCTCACACTCTCTCTCTCTCTCTCTCTCTCTCTCTCTCTCTCTCTCTCTCTCTCTCTCTTTTATTGGGATGTCTTTTTACATGACAATTAGAGGGTTACAGAAACCAGAGGCCAGAGACCTTATCTGAGAGTTAACTAGGGCTTTCTAAAAAAATATGATAGAATTTGTTTATCTAGAGATTTGTCAAAAAAAGCAAACATGCAGGAGCCTACACTGAGGTTTTAGATCTGAGTGAATGATTGTTTATAAGTGAAATTATGAAGAAAGGACAAATTGATAAATAGCAAGCATTTACGTGCTTCTGACTGTATGACAGGTACCTTCCTATGTGTTTTAAATATTTCTCCCAACAAGCTCATTATATGCAGAACTATTACTACCCCCACCATACAAATGAGAAAGTTGAGGCACAGAGAAGTTAAGTAACTTGCTTAACACACAGCTAACTAATGGTAGAGGCAGAATTTGAACCCAGGCATTTCAGCTGCCAAGTTGATGCTTTTCACTGCTCTGCAGGGCTGCTTTTCTAGTAAGTATAAGTGAGACTGTTTACTCATCCATCATAGCCTGAACCCTCGATTCGCATTTATTCTGCCTTCCCCCTCATTCTTTTCTTTCTTATTTTTTTCTCTATCTGACTATTTGCTCCAACGTGAAACCAGTCCTTTTTAAAGCATTCGTCTACTTAACATTGCAAGCTGTTCCTCATTCATTCAGCAGGTAAGAGGACATTTCTGTTGAAGATACCTCAAGATAGAAATAAGATTTGCTTACTTAAGGCATACACAGAAAGTAAACATGTTCTTTTCTTTATGTGTCTTAGAGGAATTTTTCTTCTGAGGGTTAGTAAAACCTTCCCTACTTTGCCCCTACTTTGCTTTTACTCTCTGGATTGCAAAAAAAGAAAAACAAAAACAAAAACAAAAAACACCCAAAACCCTTAAGATTTTTATCTTTATCAGACCTCCTTAACATTTTAAGGGCTTGGGTCCAATCCCTATAGGTTGGTTTATGGTTGGGCTCAATTCAGCAGAAATTCTGTAACCCACATATCACTCGCTGAACTAAAGCCCTGGCTAGTTCTTTATTCTGTCCACTGAACTGTAGTCATTTCTATGGTAATTTTCTTATTTTTGTGGTATTTTTTTTTTTGAGATTTTGTTTTTGAGTTTCCCATCAAACCAGAAACAGATTTCTCTTTTCTATTCTAGCCCATTCCATTCTTTGAAGGCAGGGGTCAGCTGTGAGATAGGGCTGGGTGTCACCACCTACTATATTGTCAGCTGCTGGAAGGTTGGGATCAATGATAGCATCTTTGCTCCATGGCGCCTGACAGTGCCTAGCATTGGTCAACAGGTGCTTAGTAATTGCAGGTTAAGTGAATGAAACAGTGAATACAGGAATTCTTTCCTCTATGTTGGCCATCATCCTATTTCAGACTTTGGAGATAGCATCCCTCTCCAGTTTACTCAAGAGTTCTGTCCCAGTGTGTGTGCTGTTATTAAATGAGTAAATCTTGAACTGAGAATAGGTACATTATGTGAGCCAGCCAACTTTCTTATACTTCAGGATGTCCTCTGACAAATTACTGAATCAAAACCCTGTCCCAAAATGCTGGTAACTGCTGAAGATTGGTGATGGATACATGAAGGTTTATTATATTATTTTCTCTACTTTTGTGTATTTTTGAAAATTTGCATTACTTGTTAGAATCTGCCTACATGAAATGTTACAGTTAAATTGGGATAATAGTGATTTTAAAGGCAGTGCTTAATATGAAGGAGTCCACTCAAATCTTCTAGGAATCTTCTAGGTCTCACTACAAAAGAAACTATATTTCTTTCATCCACAGTGGAGTACTGATTTAAAAACAGTTTAATTCACGCTGGGAAAAGCATTTTAACTGAAATCTAGATGACTTCTTTGGAAATGATATTTATTCTTTATCTTCCTTATAGAATGTTTCGTCTTGGGGAGGCTGTCTTACCAAAAAGTGGTCAAAATGATGAAGGAATCTAGGTTCTAATGCTGACATTTTCTAAGGACTTCCATATGAAATGGTACCAGTGAGAAAAAAAATAGAAACTGTAAAATACAGGATAATTCTGTGTGTATGCATGTGCGTGGATATATGTTAGACAAATATTTACAGCAAGAGATCTTTCCACTGAAGGGAAATGGCGAAATGTTAGCTATAGCCATTAAACAAACGCTGATGGCTCAGAAATGTTGAAAAAATCAAGCTCCTGTTTCTAACCCTGCAATTGGACTCTTCCGTACAATTGTGTTAATTGAATAACAGCCATTATGGTATCTTTATCTATGTTAATATATCCATTTCAAACAGACTGCACAGCGGTAGTAATCATCTTTAGTTCATTAGAATTTTTAAAAAATCAAAATAACTTATACAAAGAAAAGAAGTAAACTTATGCTAGAATTCCTTGGTGTTAGGGATTTTTAGAAGGAAGTGGGATCCAGGCTGCATAGACCTGTGACTTAATATCCACTGCCTGCTCCCAGCGTAGATGTTTCTCAAGTTCTCTGCTGTCTCTGTTTTTCTACTTCATGTAATGTGCAGAAATCATTCAGTTTAGAATTGAAACCCACAATTTAGAAATACAAGTATTTTTCTTACATTTCTCCTTTGGGGTTTTTCCTCAGACATGCAGTATCTGAAGAAATCGGTCCAAACCCCTTGAAAAAAACAACACGTATTCCTACTTGAAGTGTATTTCCTTTTCCTGTGTGAGGAAGGCTGGTTTGTGTTTGATAGGTTTCTATTACCATATGCATCATTAGTGTGTGAAGATTTAAAAAGCTTCTGAAATTCAGTGATTTTTTTTTTTGAAATTCAGTAATATAACTCTGAAATTAGCAGAGATACATGCACAGCTATTTAGATATGAGGACAGGGGCATTGAGGGAGATGTGAATACATCTGCCAGTCAGATGGCATGGTCTCAGTAAGGTGATGGCTGGCAGGAATGCTGGGGAGATTGGTGACCACTGCACGTAGGATCTGGGTCTCCAACAGAGTTCACACAAGGAGGCCACAGCCATCTTAAAGGACAAAAAACTTGAATTCTCTCCAAAATCAGAGATTGGCAGAGTTTGGGGCCAGGCATTCGGCAATATGAATAGCTCATTTTCAGACACTGTACACATCTTATCTGATTTGAATTGATTCAGTATGGTTTCTCCAGAAGACTTTAAAAATGAAGTAAATATTAAGCTGTTCTCACTGTGTTAGCCAAACCCAATTAATTTTGGTCAGCATAATCCTAACAAACTAAGATGCTGCAAATGGAACATTCTGAGTTCTGCAGACCCACTTCAAATGAAAGTATATGCAGCTGAAGCCAATGCATGACTAGTCAGAATTATTTGTTTTAACATTACTTTACTACATGTCTCCACATTAAGCATTTGCCCAATGATCGTCAGTCAACCAGTTTGAAGCTATAATACACTAAAGTACAGCATTCAACTGTTAGTCCTTGTGGGAGGACAACCTTTGATCACACATCCCTTTGGCCATCCACTCTGTGTTACCAGATCCAAAATAGAGGTATTTATTTCATCTGGCATAGATTAGGAAATTAAATCAACACATCACCAAACACAAGCTCCAGAAGATGTGGCTCAGACAAGGATCAGAGTGCAGTCCCAGAGAAACAATTTTTATAACACATAAAGTTTTTATTATGCATAAACTCTAAATCTATTTTTAATTTTTTTCAAGGCTGTCAGTGGGAGGATTGCTGGCCTATAGCAAATTGCAGATTGTAAAAAATCTTTCCACAATGAAACAACATCTTTTTCCACAGTGACTGTGGTCCAGGTTCTCACAGTAATGTTCTTACCACACTGGGTCATGGCCAGGTATCTTGGAGGTTAGACAGATTCTGCCAGCTAAGGAAATCCTAAATGATAGCCCTGTCACAGTGTTCTTACCCATCTTCCTCCCAGACCCCAAACCATTGGCTTCCCTGCCACTGAGCCAGGACACATCCTCCCCTCCTGCCCCACTTTTTCACACAATGGCCAGCATTCTGCACTGCTCTTGGCCCATGGTTTGGCCCGTGCTCCCAGGGACTTGGAATTCATCTAGCAGTGAGGCTCTCATAACCCAAACTTCCTGTGCAGACTTCAAACACACACACAAACACCAGGACCAGCTCTCAGGGAGCAAGAAAATAACACAAAATACACAAACTCTCTCCTCAAACCTGCCAGCAACATTCTAATAAATCGTCCCTTGTTGCCCTGGGTGGAAGAAACACTTCTGGGATCACTTCTTCTCTACTTGTGTGATGAAGCATCCTCCAAACCCCAAAAATTTAGCCTAGAGTCTTCGTAGGCAGCCTCTTAGTGAGCTACATAGTTTCTGAAATAAAAAGTTACTCTCTGAAGTTATTAACAAAATCCCCCTTTTTTAAGCACTCAATTTTAGTTCCCCCCAAATCTGTTTGCTTTCTGCAAAAGCTTACACTCTGGTATAGGAAATGTATATACACGCAAATAATCATAATAGGGACTTCTATGTACCAGAAACTGAATACATAGGACTTGGGTCTCTTCTAGCAAAGACTTTAAACAATTGCATTTAGATTTTCTGCTCAAGGGATGGAAAAGCCTCCTGGGAGAGATTAGATTTGAATTCAGCCCTAAAAGGATACACTCAGTCATGACAGCTTTAGGAAAAGCTCTTCCTCTCCCCAATCAGACCTTTCAAGGAAGAAGTATGAACTTGGAAGAAATTGTTGGGATCTGTAGCTGAAAGTCAGCCACTTGGAGGAGGAGGGGAAACTGGGATTCAGCTAGTTCGTACTTTGCAGAGCCAGTGCTTAATGACCAAGGCTTGACTGTGCCCACTCATCTCGCTGCTTCTCATGTACTGTTCAGCAGCAATGCTCAATTCCGTGGGCAGAAGTTCCATTGAGTAGATCTATTTCCTGCTCTAGGCAAGAGAGTCTAAACAGCAGCATTTTTATTTGCCCTGTTCGTGGCCTCTGTTCAAAGTGAGTGGAATGGCAAGTCAAGGGAAACATTATGATTTCTCTCTGGCACCCGCAAGGTCAAAAGATTCCCTCATTTTGCTGTGAGTAGATGGAGCCAGGTGGGGGTGGAGGCTTTTCAAAGACACTCAAAAATTCCTCCAGTTCTGGACCTGTCTTCTGGCTATCATGAAATTCTTTCTTTCTCTAGAATTGAAACTCATGATTTAAAAAAAACTTTCTATGGCAAAAATAAATGCACTTTCTACTTATGGACCAATAGTAGAAAAAAGCCATTAGAACCCAGGTACTCCTAAGGAACTTAAGATCTTTGGGTAACAGGACCTCAGAACAATACAGTATATAGCAAACCACCATGAGTCATATTTTCCATCAATAAGAAGTTCTTAAAACTTTGTGTACGTTAATTGGACAAAGATCATAGAGCTCCAGACAATTAGAAGAGTGTTGGCTCCCAGACACTAAGGATAGCTGTAATAAGATGAATAGGTTTGAGCAAGTTTCTTAAACGTGTGCTGAACCAAACATGGTTAGGAACTAGGTGGTGCCTTTAAGGATACAGAGCAAGTGTGTGCTTTGCCCAGGACCAGAGGCCTTGAATTGAGGTGGGAAGCCCCATGAAAACAACCGGCAGGACCCCCAGGCAGGGCCACTACTCTCCCACCAGCACCATCTGGTTCCCTGGCCCAATAGCATTATCTTGTTTTTTGCCTCTGAAACTTCTAGAAAAGTGGAACTTACCCCTAAGATTGTATTGGTTCCCTGAGATAACTCCTGATTGGTCCATTTGTAGCACCTCATTTGCATGGAGCTCACTCCTAGTTGGTCCATTTCTATCACTCCTGATTGGTCCATTTCTACAAAGCTTGTTCTTAATTATTCAACTTTGTTACACCTTATTTGCATATGATGTTGCAAAGTGTAGACTGGCAGCCTATGAAAGCCTGTGTAGACCCACAGACGGGGTCCAGAGCTTGGAGTGTTAACTCCTCTGGGCCTGCCGGTGTAATAAACCTGAGTTCTCCAATTCTCTGAGTGCTGCTTGGTCCCTTGCCCAGATCCAGGTTGCTGTCACAACTGAGCTGTAACACACTTTGTTGCAATAGAATGAGTCGTCTTGGGTAGTATGACTTGGTAAGACCTGATAAAAAGCCCTTTAGTGTCTCTTCCAGAATAGATAAAATTTATGCCATTAGAGAGTGCTTGTTTGGGGTTAGGATTTTTGGTTATCCATTTTTAAGCTTTTTAATGAAGTACACATACTCTTGGGAAGCAGTGGGACAGGAACATGAACAACCAATCAGAGTGGCAAACCAGTAACTTCTGGAGAGAACGAGAGAAGGAATCAGAGGGCATGAATTTGGGTGGGAAGATTATTTCGCACTGTGCCAGAAGGGGGCTTGACAGAGTTAAAACGGTGAATGTTAAATCCTCTTCAGAGAACTCCTGGATAGCCAGAATTTTAACACATGGTAATAAATCTCTAATGGCATGATTTCCTCTATCCCTCAAATTACAATACCTAGGACTCAAGTCTCTTCCAGCAAAGGCTTTTGATAATTGCAAATGGATTGTCTTAATTACTTTATATGCATATATTATTAATATATAGTATGTATAGGTTTATATCCAGTTTCATGACACACAAGCCTGTGGTCTTGCCCCTTAGACAGAATGTTTCCCTCTCCCCCATCCCAGCCCAAGGACAAGATACCCAACCAGCCAGCTCTGCCAGAGGCCCTGCAGGCACTACAGGTCTGCTCACAGCAATTGCCCAAACCTCCTCATTTTCCTGACAGTTTTGCTCCTATTTTTTGCCCCCTGCCTTCTTCCAGTTCTGCTCAGCCCTTGCTGAGTATCTGGCTGTGTGTCTACTCTTGCCTTCTGCCTTTTGAAAGTGAATTTTGTTTCTCTAGTTATGTTTAGACCTGACTTAAACTCACCATCCAACAATTTCGCTTCCTAAGTGTTGGGTAAAATCTCCACCCAACACAGTTTGGCTTCGATGTTGCCCTGAGGGGTCCTGGGGAGGCAAGGTCTGAGGGCTCCGGATGGACATGCCTCTGCTGCTCAGTCACCAGATATCCCATTTTGTTTCCTCATCGTGGCTTCTTCCCATAGAGAAGGATGATAGAAATGTTGGCTCCCAGCTAATGTCAGCCCACTTCCAGCAGAGAAGGTTATAGTAACTTTTAATGACATTGATTTATCTTTGCCCTAATTACAAAAGTAACATGTTATTACAAAATTAACATGTTATTGTAGGAAATGTGGAAAATAAAAAATGTGAAAAACAAATCATTTAAAATTATCCATAATCCTATCACCCAGACATTGTATCTGTTAACTTTTTCGTTTATAATTTTCCAATATTATTTCTTATGTATAGTACATGTTTACACAGCAAAATTAGAGTCACCTAGTCATTTTGTTTTGTTTTCTCTTAATTTCACTTAATATAGCCAATGAATATTTTCTATATCTTTGGTTATACTAAATCTGAAAAGTCCTTTAAGTCCATGAATTCAATATAGGAATCTGCCTACAAATAAATATGACAGACATAATTAATATAAACAAGTAGGTCTACTAGAGCTAACTATAAGGCACAATCAAAACATGATTTAGTGATCTAGACTTCCTCTTTTTGAGGCAGCATCACTTAGTGATGCTTAGGTAGTGATCCTCAGTGGTAAACCCAGACCTTAAGACAAAGACAGAACTTCACTCTAGAGCATTGGACTCGGAGTCAAATACCCTAGTTCAAGATGAAATCAGTGGTACATTCTTCAACAAATCCCTTGGCCTTTCTTAGGCTGTGTTCCCATGTATAAAACTAAACTCATAATCATTGCTACATAGGGTGAGGATAAATAAGATAATGCTTTGGGAATTGGGAAGTGCTAAGCCAATGTGATGGATTGTTATTCCTGGAAGAGAAGGTTGGTTAAGTGCTGCCATTTAGTTTCCGCTAAGTTCACCTTATTGCCTTAATAGGACAGGAGAGAAGGTTTTCCAAGAAATCTTTTTTTTTCTTTTATAATATCAGCAGGGCAGACATTTCTGATTTTCTCCCTTTTAAGATCAGCAGGATGGCCCTTTCCTAGCCTTGCTTTCCTTTTTCAAGGTCACCTTTCTCAGAAAAACAAACAAACAACAACAACGACAAACCAAAACAAACAAAAATACTCACTAATTGAAAAATCTTATCAGCTTTCACTGACATAACCCAGGATATTGAATATAAAACCCTCTGTCTGGAAGCCTGAAATAAACTTTTATTATAAGACAGGTTTTAGAAAATGTCTAAAAATGAGTGCTCCTCCACCAATAACATCAAACGCTAGCCTCTAAATTGCCAATTTATGTGTGTGGAGTAGAGGAAAGCGATCTAGAAAACCATAAAATTTGCAAAAAAACAAAACAAAACAACTCATGACACTCCACTCTACTTAAAAGACTATAAAATAGATCTACAGACTTCATGTTGTAGCTCACAAACTAAAATTAATGTGTTTATGGTGACTAATTACCTATTGTTTTGTGCTCTTCTCTGTTTGATGTATGTTAATTTCGGTGCTGATTTTCAGCTACTTGATGAGCCCAATGAGGGCAGGATATACTTAGTACACTCTGTAGCTCCCATGAGTCTAGTCACAGCCGAAGGAGCTCATTAAAACCTACTGGTCAAAGCATACAAAGTACTCTTAATGTCAACAGGAAGAAAACAAACAATTCAGTTTTAAAATGGGCAAAAAATCTTAATAGACACCTCATCATAAAGATATACAAATGGCAAAAAAGCTTATGAAGAGATGCTTAACATCATTTGTCCTTAGGGAATTGCAAATTAAAAGTGCAGTGAGATACCACTATATGTCTGTTAGAATGGCCCAGATCCAGAACACACACAACACCAAATTCTGGTGAGGAAATGGAGCAACAGGAACTCTCATTGACTGCTGGCGGAAATGCAAAATGGTACAGCCACTTTGGAAGACAGCTTGACAGGTTCTTACAAAGCTAAGTATATTCTTACTATATAATCCAGCGATTGCACTCCTTGATATTTATCCAAATGAGTTGAAAACTTATATCCACTTAAAAGCCAGCACACTAATGCTTACAGTATCCTTATTCATAATTGCCAAAACTTGAAAGCAGTCAAGATGTCCTTCATAAGATGAATGGATAAGCAAACTGTGGAATATTCATACAATGGAATATTATTCAGGTATAAAAATAAATGAGTTATCAAGCCACAAAAGACCTGGAGGAACCTCAAATCATACAGCTAAGTGAAAGAAGCCAGTTTGAAAAGGCTGTGTACTGTATAATTCCAACTATAGAACATTATGGAAAAGGCAGATCTGTAGAGACAGTAAAAAGTGGTTGTCAGGGATCAGGGGGAGGGAGAAAGAGAGAGGGAGATAAGGAGACAGAGCACAAGGGATTTTTTAGGGCAGTGGAACAACTCTGTATGATTCTGTAATGGTAGACACACGTCATTACATTTGTCAAAAGCCATAGAACAAACAGTACAACACAAGAGTGAACCCTAATGCAAAGTATGGACTTCATTTAACATAATATATCAATATTCATTCATCAGCTGTAACAAGTAGAGTTAATGCAAGATGTTAATAGGGAAAACCAGCAGGCACGGCAGGGGGAAATATGAGTATGCTCCCTGTTTCTCCTAAGTTTTTCCGTAAAGACAAAACTGCTCTAAAAAATAAAGCCTATCAATTTTTTTTTTTATTCCTATTGATTGACTGGTTTCTTTTAATGGTGGGAAATGGATCTTCTGAAGAGCTACTTTCTCCTAATAGGAAATGATCCTGACAATTAAAACTGTGAAGAGGCCTCCCACTGAATACCAAGTGCACAGACAGTATGGATTATGGATTTATGGGGCTGTCTGCCAGTCAAGGCTGTTTCTTCTTTAGAGCCTTGATCTTTTCTAAAATAAAATCTGCCGGAAATTTCACACGCTATGGAAGCAAAATGGCTCCTCCCCACTGTCTCACGAGGGAAGTGCCCTTGTGGCCTGGAGCACAGACACAGACAGGGAAAGGCCCAGTAAATGGAGCCCTGGCCCTTCTCCTGGGAGTCCCTGAGTTGCACAGAATCATAACTTCCCAGCCAGCTGAAAAGGACTTTCTACTAAGCCAAGAGCATTTTAATGTATTTGCCTTATTAATCTTTGAACCCTCATTAAGTGGGATATGCACTAAATGGACCAGAGATGTGGGAGCTGGGCGGACAATACTCTGGACTGTATGGAGTCACCCTGGAAAAAAATAAATGAAGTAGAGGGAAGTGGGAGGAGAAAGAGAGAGAAAGTGGGGAGACTAAGAGACTTATCTTTTCCAAAATCGGAAAGTGTAGATGTTTAATACACCCCCCACCCACCATGAGTTGAACTCCTAATTTACACTTGGGAGTGTCGGGTCACCTGCATATGTGAAAAAATAGTCATGGGAAGAACTGATGTGTTATCCCATTGTCTTCACATTCACGCTCTCATTTTTTTTCTTTCTCTCACCCATTTCCCCTAAGCTAGTATACTTTTCTAATACTTTTGCCTGTGATCACCATAAAATTCAAATTAATTAGGAACCACTTTCCCTTCTCTAAGCCCTTTCTCAGACTTGTATTAAAACTTTCCAAAGGACAAATTCCTATTTGACTCATTGTGATATTTAAGGTATCCTGATGCTGTAGCTAATTGGCATGAGGCATCAAAAGAAGACTTAGAGAATCAAAACCAAATAAGAACATTAAAGCTGGAAAGGAATTTAAAGGTCCTGGAGACTACTTTCCTTTTCTTTCTTTCTTTTTTTTTTTTTTTTAAACATATGAAGAAACTGGGACTTGAAAGTAACTTCCTTGATGTCACTTAGCTGCAGATCTTGGACTAGAACCCAAGTTTCTCAGAATCTTTTTTCTTTTATCTTTATGACGATATCCTTTAAGCTAAATACAAATTTTGTTTCAACCCTTTTTTAGTTTAAAAATAGTTTTAATTAAAGAAAACAGCATTTGTTTATTTATTCATTCATTCACTCTATGTTTGAAGGCGTACTCTATACCAGCATTACTGGCCTTGGCAATACAGAAATCAGTGAGACAGATGGGGGCCCTTCCCTGTCTAGCAGACAACATCTTCAGCATCTTTGTTATTTAAAAAAAAAAAAAAAAAAAAAGGAAGAGGACAACAGTGGACAGAAACAGAAATTGCACTCAGATCCTGCCCTGATGGAATTTAGGATCAGCCAGAGGGTATGTGAAGGGGGACAGAAGGAAATTAAAATTAAAAATTAAGAGAAATAAAATTAAAGGGATCCTGGGAGTCAGGGCAAGAAATGATAAAGGCTTGGACAAAAGCAGCAGCCACCCTGCCTTACACCAGCCATCTCCTTGGCCACATCCTTCACCAGGGCTGGTCTTCTGCATCACAGCAGCATGTAGCTGGGCACTTTCTTCAAGAAAGACTTAAACCCCCTGCTCCAAAAGCTCTCTCACCTAAAATGTCTGATATCATTCCAGAAAAAAAGGTGTTTGTTGCATGGAATCAGTTAGAACTCTAGAGCCCCCTGAAAAGCCAATGTGAGTCAGAATTGGAGATGCAATGACTACACCCATGAAAAGTAGAGTCAAGACATGATCCTTGCTGAGTCATCAGGTTGGAGGGAGCTTCCCAAACTCTTCTCCAAGTGAAGCACTCTTGAATCCAGGGAGCTCCACGAATACTCATTCAGAGAAACTACTTTGATTTCCTAAAGCAGGGGTTGGCAAACTTTTCTGTCAAGAATCAAAAAATAAACATTTAAGGCTTTATGGGCGATGTGGTCTCTATGGCAACAACTCAGCTCTGATGCTGTCGACAAAATCTAAATGGATGAACTTGGCCATGTTCCAGTAAAATTTCAGTTGTAAGGCAAGGTGGCTGTTGCCCAGGTCCAGGCTCTTTCTATTTCTTGCCCTTACTCCAAGGATCCCCTTCACACTGATCTGTCTTTCCCATCCAGTCAACATCCTTCACTGTGCTGGAAGGAATTCTCCAAAACGCAGATCTTCGTCCATGACTTCTCTGCTGAAAACAGACAGTGTGCCAGATTTAACCTACAGGTATGGTTTGCCTTCATCCCACCCCATCCCCCTTCCTTTATTCCCCATCCTGTAAGAATCACTGTCTCTATAAATTTTCATCCAAGGACATATTTGCCTTACATTATCCCATTCACCCTTAACAAGTAAAAATCTTTTTCAGTAGAGTTGCTGTTCCTGTTTTCTATTCCTTGATTCCTTTTTGTGAAGCTGGTAAATACATTTCCTAGAAAATAAGTGTAGATTTTTGTTTGATTTTAAGCATCCATAAGCAGTGGCAAATAAGAGAAATTCATAGCCTTTGAAACTGAAAGGGGATTTAGGAACCTGCTGACCCAACCCCCTTTTTTAGCATGAGGATCTGAAGCTACAGAGGCAAAGGGACTTGCCCAAGATCATAGACCTTGCCCAGCTGTACACGTTTGCACAAGATGTATGAGTTGAGGGGCACCCTGTTCAGAATCTGTCCCTGTCTGCAACCACACGTGTATAGACATGCTCTGACTCTCTTTTCCTTGAATGATTTCACTTCACTTTGAAAAATAAAACAAAACAAAACAAAAATAGTCTCCCACAAAAACTCAAAAGAAGCACATCCCGACGGGAGCCCAAACCAGTTAGCAAATCATCCTGTCTGAGGGTCACTGTCAAAGAGGCTTCAGTTATTTGGCAGACACACACAGGTATTAGCTGGAGTCTGAGGGCACCCCTGAAGTTCCTGTTCTGGCAGGAGACTGGCCAGCTGTAATGTGCAGAAACACAGATTTACATCAATTTCTTCAGGGGCATCTGTTCTTCTCTCCTAGAACCATTGGAAATAATTTCTCTTAAACCTTTATTCTCCAGACAAAATTTCCAAAACCATTCAAGCTAACTGAGCTTCATGGTGGAAATGCCTGTAAATTTTCCAAAGAACTGTGAGCCATGTTAACGTCTGTTGGAATAGGGTGAATACCAGACTAGAGAAGAAATGCCAGGAAGAGAAGTATTTCCAGTTACACCATTTCCATTCTTCTACTTCCATCCTTTCTCCAGGATTCCCATTCTGCAGCAAGGACCAGGCCATTATGGATAGGAAGGCCATTCACTGGTCTTGAATTTAGATGTTCAAGATGGAATATTTTGCCTGGCGCTGAGCATTTTCCTTGGATGCAAGTCATAAAGATGAATTACATAATGTCCATGACTGACTCATCCGGCAGTGGCTCCCAGAGAGAGGTCACATTAACTGTATTCATTCTCTTAACGTCCTTCCACTTAGCATTATGCCCACTTGGCATCTTTGCATTTTAAATATTCTGAAATCGTTTTTAGTGCATTCTGTTCCATCACACAAAGAGATCATAAACTCTTCCTCAATTGATATTGTCTTTTATTTCTGTTTTATTTTGTGTTTTCCTTTCCAGAATTAACTCAGCCCCATAACCAACCTGGAGTAGTGTCGACCTTGATACAGAGGACTGGGGCAATTCAAAAGACTCAGTGCTCCTCTGGGCTAGAGCAGGACGGGTCCAGAGACTCACAGACTCAGGAAGGCTCCTGGGGTTCTACTCCCCAACTTTGATGACTAGATGCCAGGCTTTCCGCGAGTGCTCTGTGTGAATTATGTCATCAAATCTTCCAACAACTCTATGAGATAACCGTATAATTATTTCCATTTTACAGAGAGAGGTATTAAGGCTTGGGGAGGTTAAATAAATTGCCAAAATTGACAAAACTAGTAAGTGGGGAGACCAAGGATTCCAACTCTGTCAGTCCACGGAGCACAGACCCTTAAACACTCTGCAAATCCTTTTAGTTTGCCAAATGATGCTAGAAAAATTTTTTTCCAAAATGCAAGTCAGATTATATTACTCTGAACTCTTCAATAGCTTTTCATGTGTACAGGACTTTATTCAAAATGCATTTTCCATATAATATCATTTAAAAGCCTCTACCCACCCCCTCTTTCCTACTTGACATTTTCCCAACCATCCTTCTCCTGACTTGCACTGTATGTACCAAACTGCTTGCTTCTAAATATGATGGGCTACTTCACACATACCGCTTTGCTCATACTGCTGTCTCTGCTTGGAGAACCCCCTCTCCCATCTGCCTGGGAGATACCTATTCATTAGCTTTTGCTTCACTGTCATCTCCTCTTAAAGATTGTTATGGACGTCCTCCCAGTTTCCTCCCTTCATCTCCATTTTCACCTTCTGCAGACTTTTGTCTTGGTGACTAGAATACATCGTTGTACTTCTTGGTCCATAAATAAGTTTAAATGCTTCTGTAAAGCAGACTCTCTGCCTTATTTATCTCCTATCCTTAGTGCCTATTTTATGCATGTAGTAGGTGCTTAATCATAGCAGCAACAAAGAGGGACCATTTGCTGAGTATCTGCTGTGTGCCCAGTTTGCATGTGTTTATTAGTCATATGTCTGTATATGTGTCTATGCATATGTATATGTATGTTCATGGTAGAGACTATTACTCTCCTACAGATAAGGAAGCTATTGTAGCGTGATTGTAGCTTGGAGAGGCTTAGTGACAGAGCTGGAATTTGGACCCAAGTTTGACTGACTTCAAAGAGGAAAGGAAGGAAGGAGGAAAAGTAGAAGGAAGAGAGAGATATAATTTCAAATGAATGAATAGAAATACTCTACATGAGAGGGTGGTAATATCACCCTTTTGAAAAGATGCACAACATATTTTGCAAATGAAGATAGCAGGATTGAGGGATTTTTCTTGGATACTTAACTGGTGGTACCCTTTTTGGAGGGATAATTCAAAGATGCCTGCTGTCCCAGAACCATTTGCACAATCCTACTGCCAGGAGTAAAGTGGAAAAGAAAAGAAAGGAGACCTTTAAAATTATATGAAACAGATGTCATTCTCTCTCAACAAATAAAAAATAAAAACCTTTATAGCAAACTAGAACTAGTAGAGTCCCTTAACCATTAAAAAAAAAACAAAAAACCATGCCTTCACCTTTGTAAACAATCCCTTTAAATTATTTCTAATTTGAGTATGCCATCTATTTCCTGCTGGGACTCTGATTGATGCAGATAGGAGCATATAAAATTCCCGGGAAAAGAAATCTAAATGAAAAAAAAAATATGAATATGCAAATGCACATTAAAACCACAATGGGGTAACATGTTATACCTATCAGACTGGGAGCAGTTCCCAAGTTTTATAGTACTAAGTTTAACAAGAATCTGGGGAGAAGTCAGCAACTCTTGTTGGGAGGATTATTTGGTATACCTGCTTTGAAGAACATTTTCTCAAATCATGGTGAAGTTGAATCTTTTCCTCCACTGTACCCCAGAAATTCCACCCCTGTGTATGTGCTTTAGAGAAATTCTTGCACAGGTGCACGAGGAGACATGCACAAAATGTTCACAGCAGCATCATTTGTCATAATTAAAAAATGGAAATATCCTACATGGCCATCAAACAGGTGAATAAATAAATTATAGGATGTCTATACTATGAAATTCTGTATGACAGTTGAAATGGATGAATTAGAACTACATCATGGGTCCTGGAGTATCGATATGGATAAGTCTCAAAATTGTAAATTTAATAGCAAGAAGCAAGTTGCAGATTGATATAAACAGTTTGACACTATATAAAATTTTAAATGCAAGAAACAACACTCTGTTTTGCATGGATACATCTGCAGGTATTCAGTGCATTATAATATGGACAGAAATAATACCAACCTCAAGGTAGCAGTTACCTCTAAGGAGGATAGGAAAACCATAATAATTTTTAATTTTTTTAAAAAATTGAAACAAATATTACAAAACGTTAAATTTTAATTTGGAGTGATAGGTACCTGGAGTTTTAATCTATTACTGTTTTGTTCAATATGTTTGAAATCTTCAAAATAAGAAAATACTTTTGAAAATCTAATACATGAATCCAGCCTTCTGTCTAGATCTAAGCCTCATCGAAATATGTGTGTTGGTAGCTGCAGAATGGGGTAGGGTGTATTAAGAATGCATGCTAGAGGAGTTCAGGGTGCAGCACCAACCCGCACTGACTGATGAGGGGCAGTCAAGTCTGCCCTCAGAATTATCTGTCTAACCTCACATTCTGTTAATGAGCAAACTGAGGCCACCACAGGTGATGGGCTTAGTTAAGGACAGAGTAGGGACCTGGATCATGTTAAACTGATTGAACAAGGAGGCCATTAGACTAAGGGGTTCTAATGTCATCTTAAGCCAAAATCTAAGCCTATAACAAACACCTCAAGGTTAGGACGTCCAAGCCTAGGGACCACCAGTCACAGCAGCCAGCTAGGCTTTAAGCCATTGCTGGTCAGTATTTTTCTTATTTTCCTTGTTTTGCTTCTGCCTTTTCTCTGTAAAAGTCCCTTCCCAAGATCCTGTTGGTAGTGCTCCTAACCGCTTCCAGTCTGGCACAGCCCATCTGGAAACAACTTCTGCTCAAACTGACCTAAAATTTTTAATGTGACCCAGTTATCTTTTAACAGTCACATGATTCCTATGTCAGTGTTCTTCCAGGATCTTGTGCCCCTTCTCAAATCAAAATCAGGGGAAGAAAAAAACGCTTAGTGCTTACCCGGTAAAAACTCTTGGTGTGTTCTTTTCTTTTTATGAGTTTATAAGCTGTTGTTTATTTATGACCTTGTAATATGTGTGGCAAAAAAAATGAGAAGAAATCAATTGGAATGATTCCATCGTTCCTGTTATCTGAAGGGGAAAAGAGGAAATTGTTATTTGGTAGACAGCATTTCTGAACTGCACAACAAAGCCCAGTGCCAAAATCCCCTTACCCTTTGTGCTTCTTCCTAGCTGATTGTGGGGGAAAAATGGTTTGTAAAACAACTGGGTAGATAAAAGACATTTTCCACAATTTCTCTCACCACACATCTAGCCTAACCACACCTGGGATTGCCCCAGGGTAACAGCAACAGCCATGACCAGTTCCCCTTCCCCCTCCATCATCTATTCTATAATCCGCTCTCCCCTTACTGCTCTTACTGGTTAGTATTTGGTTTTCTTCCAGCCCCCTTCTGTGTCCGTGTCATAATCACCATCACAAAATGGAATTCTGTCTCAACACGTAAGTGGAATAGGGGTACCCAAAGTCAACTGTTAGTGGTCATTGCCCCATCCGAGAGTGACTCAGAAGGCCACCTAGAAGGCCACATCTCTACGATAGGAGAAAACTCATACTGTGAGTCATGCTGAACCTCTGGAGAAAGCCACAAAGGGGTGGGGCTCTCTAGGTGAGAAGGTTAATATCCAAAGGGGCATGTCAAACTCTGACATCATCAGGGCTAGTGACACCTGGGGAGCTGGTCATAGATGGAGGAGGTAGTGTCATAAGTCTAGATGACCCGTCCATTTTAAAGCAGAATATCAGCCAGTGGCTGGAATATTGGGGACAAGTCTAGTGTCCCAGAGGATGAAAGATTGAAAAGCTCATAAGATGCCAGGCTGCCTTGGATTCACAGCACAGCTAAACCTCAAGAAGGAAAACAGAGTGAGTGTGACTCAGAAAAGCAAGGCAGAAGATGCTGAGCTGTATAGACTGGGACATGGCGTGGATTGGGAAGTGGATTACAGAGTGATGGCTGTGGGATGCCCTGGGCTCATCCCTGATACATGGACTCTGGGCTCAGGGAAGCCAGTCTACTTCCAGACTCCACCCATGGAGAGACTGATAACCTCTCTGCCTGGGTCAGGAGTTGCTCAACCACTGGGAAGGGCTGTGCCTCCAGGGTGAAGACTCTCAGGGCTGCAGACTGAGAGACTGGGGAATCACGTGTTGAGCATCATGATTCTTCCGAGCATGGGAGACTGGGCTTCTTTCCTAGAATTGAAAAATAAATCTATTCTGCAGTAGAGATAGAACCAAGTCTGCCTATTCCAGAGAAATACATTAATGCCCCAAAATGCCTTACACTATAAAAGGTAGAAAGGACAGTCTGCTGCACTGGTGATTTGAGTTGAGTCTATGAAACTGCCATCTTTATGTGTAAAAAATTTGTTGTGTATCTGCAATTTTGTATGAGTCAGTCTTGGTAAATGTCCTTCAGATCTTGCACAGTGTGACTTCTTTTAGTGGGAAACATGGTGGCCATTTCAGCTGTCAGTAAGTGAACTTTCCTGGCTGATTCATTTCCTCCCCTCTAAAATGGAGATAGCCCAGCCTTAGCAGAATTGTTTTAAAACATGATAATGATAAGAATCGTCAGCCACGGAAAGAGGACATGGGATCAAGTTACTATCATGTTAATGTTATACAGTGACTATTCTCATAACATCCGTGGGTATCAGCATAATTCGTATTCGTGGATTAATGGAGCAAGCTGTCAATGTCATGTCACTCCACCTCCTTCCCAGGTGGTCACTACCTGAGCATCCAGGTGCCCTCCCCACCAGGTATAGGCTAACCATTTGGGGGCAGGGGTTATTCAGAACCTGACTTTATCCCCGGGGCCTCTGGGTGTCTTGTGTCTAGCTGTCCTGGGTGCTCTGCAGCCTGATCTAACTATTCTGTATCACAAGGACATTGGTACCAAAGGAGAACGAAGGTGAAGTTGGAAAAGTAGCCCCTAAAGCTGTACAGGCCTGGAAAGAATCTCCTGTCTGGCAGGATGGAACACGTGTCCTGGTCTGCTCTGTTTCTGCCTAAGTGTTGCCTCTGACCCCAAGAAGGCACTTAGATCTGTGGCCCTGGTGGAGAGTTGAGGGATTTGTTTTCCCCACTTGCGTGACCCATGAAAGAGCCCCAGCCAAGTAGAGGAGGAAGGGCTAGAAGGACACTGTGTTACTCAGGCAACCCTTTTGCTGCCCCTTGCCTTGTCCTCTTTCCATGGGGAGACCACTCACCATGTTAGAGCTGCTGTACACTTTAGGGTAAGTGGTTGCTCAGTTAGAATGGCAGCAAAACTGCATCCCCCGAATGCAGACAAATGTGGGCTTCACATGCAGACCCTGCTAGAGCCCAGCAGGCAGTGACCAAGCCCAGGCTGGGCTGCTCCTCTCCCACCCTCCCATCCCTGAGTCACCGCCACACACCGCCAGAGATCTCAGCACAGGCTGAACAGAAAAAGCCAAGGCTCTGGCCAGAGAAACAGGAGGAGACTTCAGTAAGGACTAGATAATGCAACACTCCACTCCCCCACTACACACACAGACTCATGCTCACATGCTTGTCATCCGCCTTGCAGGGCAATTAAAGACACCCCCAGATTCAAACACACAAGTAATGGAACAGATTGGGATTAAGATGGAGCCAACAGAAGCCCTAATCTGTGTTGCTGGTATCTATAAAGCAAATCCAAGTGACCCAACCTCCTTTTCCCTATACCCCTGCTCCAACTCTCCTATATGGGGTTGGAATATATCAGTCCTAGTCCTTTCTCCTGACTTCTACCTTTGCTATTCCTCCCAACCTTCTAGAAAGTATTTGATCTCTCTCTCCAAATCTATTCCTGAATTTATGCAGTATTTGTTGAGTACTTTGAGCAACTCCTAGGCATCTTGCTAAGCAAAAAAGCAAATCTCTGCCCTCACAGTTTATTATCTTAGTATATAAATTCGTATTTTTACTGTGATCTCTTCGATTTCTTAACACTTAGCAAGATTGCTTGTACTATTTATTTGGCAATTAACACTGCTTTATTTTTGTTTCTTGTTCTGTTTTGTTTATTTAACATTTTGTAGGTATCTACATGGTCTTGCTAAATGAATTCTATGAGATCCTGGAGAAAGGAGATCTCATTTAAATGTTTGTGTTTAGAATATATTTGGGGGAGCATGCTGAAAATGGAGATATGTAACAAAATAACAAGAATGGAAGTCAGTTCATTCCTTATTTATTCCAAGGCCTAAGCCAGGGTTTCTCAACCTCCACATAATTGACATTTGGGCCTGATGACTCTGTATTGAGGGGGTTTTCTTGTGAATTTTTATAGGATGTTTACTAGAATCCTGGCCTCTACCTATTAGAAGCCAGAAGCACGGTCACCCTGGTTGTGACAACCAAAAATGTCTCCAATCATGACCAAATGCCCCCGGGGGTGAAGGTGAAGAAGTGGGAACAAAATCAAACCACTAGCTAACCAAAGCTCTAAAATGTCTTGAAGTTGTTTTTTTGTTGTTGTTGCTATGTCATTAAATTCATACATACGTACCTATGATATTAACATTGAAACAGATACAAATCTCATTTCACATGGGACATATTTTACCAAGGCACTGAAAAGTGATTGTGTAAAAGCTCAGTACATTGAAAGCCAGTCCCCAGGGCCTATAAGTGAGAAAGGCAGACCCCCAAAATTACACTTGGCTCCCAATGTCCATTTCGGGTCTTTCGAGAATTTCTCTAATATTCCAACAGCTGTAAGTTAGTTAAGCCCTCAAGACAATCTCCTGGGATAGTCGGCGCCTGCTTATCTAAGTAGGGCTAACTGGAATTCACAGTCAAATTCCCAACATGCACATCGTCCTTGTAGTTCATTGTTCCAAATCCCCATCCCCATGTGACTACAGTTGTGCAGCCTCCTCCCCACATGACCTTTGAGTAGACTGGGACCAAGGAGTCAGAGGAATTGCACCTTTCCTTTCTTGTGGGCATGCTGGATCAGGCTGAGGTTGAATAATCCACCCCTGAAGGATGGCGTGTGGAATGTGCCTTAAGAGTCATTCTTAAATAAGATCTAAAATTACAGGCCATGCCTGTCCTTGGCATCCACCATTTAATAGAAATAGTGACTTCCTTCTGGATTTGAAAAAAAAAAAGTAAGAGTGAAGTAACAGTTAACTTGAATCTAGAAGCATGTGCTTACAATTTTACCGGGAAGCTCCTTGGTTCCTGAGAATGTGTGGATGGAGGACTCAGGTCCTGTGAGGTCTGCTCGATTGTAAGTTCCCTGAAGGCAGGAGCCACCAAATCCTGCCCCTCAAAGTACCTCCAGCACTTAGCACGTGGTTGGCATGTAGCTGTACCGTCCAAGAAACAGTCGCTGATTGAGTAACTTCAATAAAACAGTTTTCCCTTAATTTTTAGTTCTATTTTGAGATGTGACTTAGTCAAAATAAATTTAGCTTATCTTATAATTTATAAATTATAACATACTTTAAATATAAAATTACATCTCTGCATTTTATAGGAATTTGTTTAATAAAATCTTAGATAAGTTCAATTTATATGTAATTATATAATGTAATAGAAAGGGGAAAAGAGTCAGCACTGAGCATTACTGCATGCCAAGCACTGTACTAAGTCCTTTCACTTGTTTCGTTTCATTTAGTTTATATTTTTGTATGTGTTTCCTCTTACATCCTGAAGATGCATAAGAACAGCTACTATTACTCACAGATATATAGAAACTAGTGGTTACCAGTGGGGAGAGGGAAGGAGGGAGACGCACTATAGGGGTAGGGGGAAAGAAAGGGTTACTATGGGATTATATGAAATCGTGTGTGAGACTTTTGCAAATTGTAAAGCACTATAGAATTTAAAGAATCTTTAATTTAAAAAAAATTTTAGAAGCTGCTGTTTATCCCAAAAGGGGAAGCACATGAATCCAAAAAAAATCAAAGATTATTTATTAAGCATATTTTCTATATTCATTTTTTATGCATTTGACAATCAAATGCTTATACTCTGTACAAGCACATTATTAAGACCTGGGGAGACAAGAGAGAACAAGACACAAGCCCGTACCCTCAAGCAGCTTACAGTCAGTCTAGTGTAGAAGACAGAAACCTAAGCAGATAATTAGAATGCTGTGTGGTAAGCAGTATGGATATGTCCAAGGCATTTTAGGTGCCCAGAACAAGACACCTAAATGGGCCAAGATTAGCAGAGAGGCTGTCAGGACAGGGTGCTGGTGGAAAAGGCAACTGAGTTGAGCTATTCAGGTGCAAAGGAAATTAATCAAGTAAAGAATGGGAGTGAGGAGGGTGTAGGGGTTTCAGGCTGACGTGACTGCTAAAAATAATGACCTGAACTCAAGAAATATGTGCAGGAAATTGCAAAAATTCTGGAACTTCTGGGGCATTATGTATCAGTCAAGATGTGATGAGAGGTGAGGATGGAGAAGCAGAGATAAGGCCCAGATTGTGGGGGTACCTGGGCTTTATCCTGTGACTGGAGGAAAACCCTGCAAGGGACGGAAGCAGAGGAACACCAGGCTAGGTGTGTGCCTTTGCTCCTTGACTTTGGCTCCAGGGAATGAGAGGGGTCAGGCCTACTCAGGGCAGAAGATCAGTGAGGAGGCTGTACTGAGAGTCAAGCAGGAGGTGAGGACAGCTGTGAAGGGGCAACTTTGCCAGCATGGAGAGGAAGAAGTGGGGTCAAAGATACATTTGACATCAGGGTTATTCATCCAGTCTATGAAGGCCCATGACATCACTTCTAGGAAACCATGGCTCCCCAACATGGAAGTATGTGTGTGTGTTTTGGTAAAAGGAGACCATCACTTAAATAGATTCTCAAGATTTTGACTTATAAGCAGATTCTAGAACATGATTTTACCTCCTATACAGAGTTCCTGATTCTAGTCATCAAAATGGGACCTCTGTTCTGTCTAGCCATGGTGCCTGCTGGTGGGGGGTGGTGAAGATCTTGCTCATGGCAAAACTTTGATTTTAATTTAGCCAAGAAAAATAACCCTCTTCAATAATACAGCAGAGCCTCATAACTGAGGTCAGGATTAGTGAGCTGAATAATTATCACCAATCTGGGGCTCATTTCTTCTGTCTCTGTAATGGGGATGCATGGTTTTCATCAGATAAAAAAGTCTGGTCCCACATGCCGCTAACCTCACCTGTGTTGTCAGATTCAAATTAGAAATGTTACTTGCTCTTTGTTCTCATTGTCTCTCATGCAGACACCCCATTCCCAATGAGAAATGGTTATCTAATTTTGAATTGTTTCAGTGAGTTCTTTTCCACTAACATAGTTAGTTTGGTTCAGTCCATTAGCTTTGTTTTTCATGATATTCATCATGGCCAGTACCAATGGACAGACAAGGGCTGTGAGGCATTACAAAAGGAGATTCAGGGAAGAAATATCAGGGTATAACCTTTAGCTAATCTGGCAAGAGTAGTGTAATGATTTTGATTCCCACTCTGTGAAGAAATCACCTTTTTTTCTACCTCTGTTTTCCCATGAAATTGTTCTATACCCAGTTACACTAATGAATGCCCATTATCTGTCATAATGCACCCACATCGATAAAGACAGCTGTATAGGATTAGGTCATTCTAAAGGAGGTAGCCCAGCCACTCTTGAAGAAGCACCCTGCTAACTGCTAACTGAGGCAAGAGCATTCTTCTGTAGTTCTGTCTGGGAGGGAGGGAGGGAGGGTCAAAAGGCAAACGACACTCCAATCTAAAGTGTGCATCAACAAGATGAAACAGCAGTGTATTCCTTTTATCTGTTTTTAATCAGAAATATATGCATTCTAGGGAGGTGCGTCAAGGGCTAAAAAAATACAGATGAAAGGTTTTTTGCTAATTCTTCCATATGTAATCATAAGTAGACTGTTGTACGTCACAGGAAGGAAATAGGAGCCAGCACGAAAGCCACGGGATACAGTGTGTTATTGCTGGCAACATCATGCAGCCTGACCTTTGGCAGGGGTTGTGATGAGGATGGAAACACTTGTTTAGAAAGTTACATTGTGTCCATACCTTCCTTATACCCGGTATCTGCATTATGCTGTACTCAATCTTACCATTAATGTTTGCACAGGTTATTCCATATTTGGCTTTCCCTGTGGACATCATCTGCAAAAACAATGGGAAATGGCAATGTCCAACCTGATGTTTCCCATAGAAGATAACAAATGTCTTACAAATCCTGAGTGCAGAGAGAGTCTTCGTGGGCAATTTTCAACTTGTTGGAGAATCATCTTTAATTTCCCACATGTGTAAAGCCCACCTCCAGGTTAGGAGTGTTGCAAAAATATTTTTTACTCTAGTTATTATATGTAGTTATTGCTAGAAAGTAGGTAGTTTTTGTAATACTGAAAATGGGGTATGTGTGTGCATACAGCATAAGTTCTTCTCTTCAAAATGCCTAAGAGAACAGAGTAAAGCATTAATTAAAACTGTTTAAATATATGTTGGGGGCTGAGATGGTGCCTGGCAGATACACAGACATATATATATAATATTATACATACTGTACATAAATTATGTATTTATTTGTGTGTGTGTTTGGTATATATGTGTGTTCTCCAGGCACCATCTCAGCCCCCAACTTATGTTTATATTAATATTATATATATAATATCTAAATATTATTACATAAAAATTAAAATATAAATAATATGGGTATATTATAATTAATATATTGTGTGTATATATATAACAAAGTATATAATACATACATATTTATATATGTATACATATAGTATATATACAAATATGTATATAATATATACACATACATATACATATGTAATATATGTGTGTGTACATGTGTGTATGTACAATTTCTCCACTACACACATTTTATCTCTTTTAGAAGCTCTATTGCTGCAGTTCATCAAAATACCTCAGTGATTCCATCCCAGAGCTGATCCAGAGAGAAAAGCTTGGTTCTCTTCCCTGTGCTTAAGGACCTCCTTGAAAGCAAATTAAGAGCTTACTTGCTTTACCTTTTCAGGAAGCAGTGAACTAAATGTGACCCTGTTGACACAAAAGAGCATGGATTCTCAAGCATCATTTCACTCTCTGCATCATGTTTGTACAAGATGGAAAACCAAATGCATGTACTCAACTGCCCCCAAAATTACAGCACAATTCCTTTGGAATTTTTGATCACTGGGCCAAACCATAGTTTACCCTTGCATATTCTAGCAAAATAGGACATGTTTAACCAACTAATAATATAATTTATTATATTATTATATAACATATTATTATTATACATTAATATAAATTAAAATTTAGAAGTGTGTGGTAATAGACAGGATTTACAGTCCTCAGACCTGGTTTGAATCTTAGATTTTCTGCTTGTTATGGATAGAGGAACTTCTAACTCACAACTTCTAACTCAGTTCAGAGAGTGATTTTGGTGGTGAGATATATTGATGAAGAAATCCCTACTGTTATGGGCTGAATTGTGTCTCCTCTTCCCCACCAAAATTCATGGGTAGAAGTCCAAACCCCCAGGACCTCAAAATGTGACTGTATTTGGAGATAGGGCATTTAAAGAGGCAATTACAGTAAAGTGAAGTCATGTAAATGGACCCTAATCCGATATGACTGGTGTTCTTATAAGAAGAGATTGTAACACAGACACAGACAGTGGGGAAACCACGTAAAGACACAGGGAGAGCTGATGGTCTACAAGCCAAGGAGAATGGCCTCAGAAGCAGCCATCCCTACCAACACCTTGACCTCAGGCTTCTAGCTCCCAGAGTGGGAGCAGATGACTTTTTGTTGTTAAAGCCAGCCATTCTGTAGTGTTTTGTTATGGCAACCCTAGCAAATACACCTACTAAACCATAAACTACATGAAAGCTAGATTATTTAATATCCTACCTCTGGCAACAAATTGTTGTGGAGTGCTTTACTTCAATATATATGTGTCCAAAAATTCCAATTATAAATAATTCATATCTCTTAAGTTTAAAAAGCAAGTCTGATCAGTCCCTCTGACTTAAAACATTTTAGCTCCTATTTGATTCTCTTTAAGCTTCAAAATAATGACATTTAATTTAATTTAAAGTTTTCAGTGATTAACGTCACTATTTTGTCCAATTTTGTTTTGTGTGTCTTGCATATTAAAGACAATGAGAATTGTGAACTTATGAAAATGATATATAAATATCCAAAGTTGTAGTTGGTATGAATTCTTAAATACTTGCTCATTTGT
This sequence comes from Camelus bactrianus, assembly GCF_048773025.1. Classification (NCBI taxonomy): domain Eukaryota; kingdom Metazoa; phylum Chordata; class Mammalia; order Artiodactyla; family Camelidae; genus Camelus; species Camelus bactrianus. Next base: position 47,221,141 of record NC_133541.1, read on the forward strand.
TTATTGCATTCCTTTCAGTTTATTTGGAGCCCTTTATTTTTTAAATCTGATGTACAAAGCCAGTTTTACTATATGTAAATTTTTTTAATGTAAGGTACACGTTGCTGACAACATATAACATAATTTAAAAAATGAGTCACAAGGGCAAGAAATAAATTATACACAGTCACTGATGCTTGGGAACAATCAAACAAATTTATGCAGATTTTGACCCCTAAAACGGAATATACAGAATGTGATTTGGAAATAGAGAAGAGAGGGTTAGCAACCTCAAGAATAGAGGACAGCAGTGAACAAGGGAAGGAGGCAAAAGTCAGAATGGGCCTGTGTTAGTGTGCTCACATTGCTGTAACAAAATGCCACAGACTGGGTAGCTAAAACAATAGAAATGTATTCTCTCACACTTCTGGAGGCCTGAAGTCCAAGATCAGAGTGCCACCAGGGTTGGTTTCCAGTGAGACCTCCCTTCCTCCCTTGCAGATGACCACCTGTGTCCTCTCATGGCCTTTCCTCCATGTGAGTGGAGAGAGAGAGAACTCTCCGGCGTCTCTTCCTTTTCTCATAAGGATCAAGTCCTCTTGGATTAAGGCCCCCACTTAGGATTTCACTCACCCTTTATACCTCCTTAAAGGCCTTATCTCCAAAGGGCTTCCACATAAGAAGTTGGGAGATACAGTTCAGTCTGTAACATTTGTCCCTCTAGCCTTCCGAAATCTGAGTTCTTCTCATATACAAAATGCATTTACTTCATCCCAGCAGCTCCAGAAGTCTTAACCCATTTCAGCATCAATCCAAGTTGAAAGTCCTACTCAGTGTCATCTAAATGAGGTATAAGTGAGACTCGAGGTACAATTCATCCTCAGGCAGAATTCCTCTCCAGTTGTGAACCTGTGAAAACAGACAAGTTATTTGCTTCCAAAATACAATGGACAGGCATAAGATAAATCATTCTCATTCCAAAAGGGAAAAATCAGAAGAAAAGGGTGACAGGTCTCAAGCAAGTACATAAATTTAGCAAGGCAAATTCCATTAGCTCGCTCGCTCTCTTGCTTGCTCTCTCTCTCTCTCTCTTTTTTTTTTTTTTTTTTTTTTAAGATGTCCTTAGATCTTAAAGCATGAGAATAATCCTCTTTGGCTTAATGCTGTGCCTTGTGGGCCCACTGGGGCGGCAGCAGCAACTCCACAGCCCTAGATGGCAGCCCCTACCCCCACAGGTCTTTGTGATGCCCCAGCCCTGTGTCACTGGGAGGGGCTAGCCTGGCTCTACTGAAAGGGAGTAGGTAGCCCCACCCTCTGAAACCAACAAGGAGATAGCCACCCCCTACCCCCAAGTGTAAACTCTCTGTCTGTGGTAGGAGTGGCAGCCGTGCCCATTTCTGAACTGCCTTCAGGGTCATTCTAACCTTTTGTTGAAGGATAAAGCAGGTGTGCAGGTAGATAGCTCTGTTGCCCTGTCCTGTAGAATCCCAGAAGTCTGAAAGCTTTCCTTTATTGCTTCCTGTCTCAGTCTCCTTTGGTTCACACTGGCAGTGCCTCTGCTGGTATAATCACATCTCTGGTCCAGGCTTCTGCTGAGATAGCTGATTAAGATCATGGCCATCTCTTGATAGCGTGGTTGTCCAGCCACACCTCCAGAGCTCTCTCCAGAACACTTTTGCTTTCTTGTTTTTTTTGCAAGGTGGGTAGGCTGAAAATGTTCCAAATCTTCAAGTTCTGGTTACTTTTTGCTTGGCAGCCTCTTCGGTTTCTCTTCTCTCTCATTTTACCACAAGCAGTGGAGAGAAACCAGGCCATACCTTCAAAACTTTGCTTAGAGGCCTCCTCAGCTAAATACCCAGTTTCACCGCTCTCAAGTCCTCCCTTCCACAGGTTCCACAAGAACACACTTCAGCCAAATTCTCTGCTACTTTATAACAAGCATTGCCTTTCCTCCAGCGACCAGTAACATATTCCTCACTTCCACTGAGCCGTCACCAGCACCACCTTTAATGTTCCTATTTCCACCAACATTCTGTTTATGATGATGTACGTGTCTCTCTAAGACAGATGACGGAAGCTTTCTGTCCAGCTCTCTTCTTTCCTGAGCCCTCCCCAGAATCACTGACCTCCATGTTTCTACCAACAGCCTGTTCACAACAATCTCGGCTTCTTCTAACGAGCACCTCAGAACTCTTCCAGCCTCTGCTTACTACCCGGTCCCAAAGCCACTACACACTTTCAGTCATTTGTTACAGCAGCACCCCATTTCACTGTACCAAAATTGTATTACTTTGCTGGGAACATTTACAAAACACCACAGATGAGGTGGCTTAAACTACAGAAATTAATTTTCTCACAATTCTGCAGGCTCTACGTTCAAGGTCAGTGTATCGTCAGGTTTGATTTCTGGTGAGGCTTCTCTTTCTGAGCTGTAGACGCTGCCTTTTCACTGTGTCCTCTCTCGGTCTCGCCTCTGCGTGCACAGAAAGAGAATGCTCTCTGGTGTCTCGTCCTCTTCTTGTAAGGACACCAGTTATATCTGATTAAGTCCTTATGCTTATGGCCTCATTTAACCTTAACTACCTGCTTTTTTTGGTCACTTTTTAAATTAAAATGTAGTTGATTTACAATGTTTCGGGGTACCTCAAAGAGATTCAGTTATATATGTACATATATATTCTTTTTCAGATTGTTTTCCATTATAGGTTATTACAAGATACTGAATATAGTTTCCTGTGCTATACAGTAGGCCTGTGTTGGTTATCAATTTTATATATATTAATCCCAAACTCCTCTTAATTACCTCCCTAAAGGCCCTATCTCCAGTCACATTGGAGGTTAAGGTTTCCCCGTATGAATTTGGAAGAAACACAGTGCAGTCGATAGCGGAGTCTAAGGGGTTCATTTAAGAGCTTTGCTTAGGTCTAGAGAGAAACGAAGGGTGAGCCAGAAGTAGACCAGACTTGCAACCTCCTGGATCTGGAGAGAATCTCAAGACATCGTATCTCAGCATCTGTTTCAGAGAATCAATGTCCAGCTAACCCAGAAGAGATGATTTTCTATTCTCTTTTCAAGTGCAGAATGGAGGGACTCTGCACCCACATTAGATGGTATAAGTCAAGGAATTTTTGATCTTGAACAAAATGTTTCATCTTTTTATCTCCCACAATCATCAAGAATAATTTGCACCTACACACTCAACAGGAGTTCATAGCACATGGTTCACATAGTGGAGGATGACAGAAGGGAAAGCCATGTTTCCTGTTGTACAGAAAACAAGGCAGTAGCTAAGAGGATAGGAATAGTCACATAGATCAGTTCATCCAGAGCCCTCTGTCATCAGATCACCCCCTTTGCCTTCGTGGAAACTGCATTGGGTTGAAAGTCAGGAGACCTGGGCTGTGGTCCCAGCTCTACCACCACTTGATCATGGAGTCATGATGACTTCACTGTCTCTCTGTCTCTGTTTCTTCATGTGGAAAATGGCGGTGGTAGGAATAAGTGGTGGCTGTTGAACTCAGAAATCTCTAAATACCCTTCAGCTCTTTCTAATATTCCAGTCTATTTAATATATTTTTAAAAATTTCTCTGACATAGTCTTAAAGGCTCAGTTGTCCAAGACTTGACTTATTTTTTGTTTCATGTTACCATAAACTGCAGTGGCCCCAGAAATGGAAACTGCTTTAACTAGTGGTGAATACAGCAAAAGAATTATTCCTTTGCCTTAAATACCATTCTTTCTGTGTGATTTCTCCATATCATGTCTCTCTTTTCCCACAACGGAAGTTTGGCTGAGAATTGTGAACCTAAAATAAAGTTGAATATGATACCCCAAAAAGCATGAGGAGATCTGGGGAGGACTCAGTAATATTTACAACCAGTCCAAAAATAAAAATAGTTGTTTCTGTAAGAAGCAAATTAACTGAATAATTGACAATACCGCTTTCCCTTATTTTCTATAGAGGCAATGTTTCACTTACAGGGCATTAGAAACTTGGCTGTATGGGGGAAAGGAATGGGAAACAGTGTAAATTATGACCATGACACTGATCTTAATCTTTTCTTCCATTGACTCTGGGTGTCAGACCCAGCACAAATGGGGATACCTGTCATCTAGAGTATAACCTTCAAGAGTGAGTTGTGCATTCCTGCATGTCTGAGGCTAAACCTGTTTGACATGGTACCTGGACCAAGAGTACCTTGAAATTTGATTCCAAAGTTTGCATACTAAATAATACTATTTTTAAGGTAGGGATTGTCATTGTTTAAAAATAGTTGTTCCCTATTAGAAAGCTCTTCAGATGATGTAACTGCCATATATTGCACTGCAATTTGAAAAGATCAGATTCAAGTCTCAAATTCTCAGACACTGGGTAAGGAGAGGCTAAGAATGTGACAGAAATGATAGGCTTGGTCTCCTGGAAAGAGAGTTTGCCTAGCTTTCTATTCAGCACCTTTTGTTGGTGGACTTCATCCCCTTCGTATGAGAATCCAAAAAGCTACCTACCTCTTCAAGACTGACCATGATAAATGAAAAGGAAATCCGAAGTATTTGAAAATGGTAATTAGCTGGTACAAAATACTACTGAGCAATTCACTTTGAATTGCATTTCTTCTCTTGGCAAGGAATACACACTGGGGAGACCTGCCTGTAATGGTAAGAGAAATCAGAAGTTGAATACTCAACATCTTGGTGCAGTGAGCGTTAGTCTTAAATGCAGTATTTCATAACCCAAATTAGACTATAAGAAAACAAAGTGGGGAAAAGAGGCCAAGAGATTCAAGAACATTTTGGAAAGCTGGACAGGAGAAGCTCCCAATTTCTTACTTTTATCCTCATGAAGCTGAATTCCTCTCAGGAGCTCCACATTTCTCAGGCTCAGACATGATTAAACACCATACCTTTTAAAATGTTTTACTATTCCAAGCTGAGGAATATATAAATAACCCCTTTCCAGCTACCACTCCTCAGCCTGGAATTTAAGCTGAGTGCCTTCTGGGCTTCAGTCAGCTTTGACCAGACTCCACATCAGAACAACTCAGAAAGTTGCCTTGCTGAGCAGCCTGGAGGTTGATGTAGGAGAAATGCAGTGGGCACCCAACAGCCCATGAGGCGGTGGGGAGGAGCAGGCAGCCAAATGGAGCTCATGTTTTTTCTTGACTTGGCATGTTTTAAGAAGCAACGATAAAGCAGCACTCATGCAATGAACTACAGAAGTTTGGAACTCAGATCTAGGATAAAAGTTCTTAAATCCCTCCAGGAGGCTGGTGTTGAGAAGGACACAGGGCTCTCAGGACCAGGCAGATATGAAGACTTGTGTGTCTGCTGGAGTTGGAAGGCTTCCGAATGAACATCTCCAGTGATAATACACCACTGCAGCCATGATCTGTGAAGAGAAGTTCATGTGCCTAGTGGCCTTGATGGGGGAGACACAGGGAGGGCTTGTCTTGTCTGATCCAGCCGTCACCTGCTTCCCCCTACCAGCTTGTATACCAGACAACTGGAATACTCTTTTTTGCCAAAAAAAATGGCGTTTATCTTCCTACTTCTCTGCTTTTTCTCACTCCATGAAGGCCCTGTACCCTCTTCTCTCTCTCCCCTCCTCCCTCATTTAAGGATTATTCTCCCCTCAAATCCCAGTTCAAGCATCAACTTCTGAAACAACTTCCCTGGAAACCAGGGACCAGTGTTTTTAAACTGTGGTCCTCAAATATCTACCTCAGAATGAAATGCCAGCTTCTGAGTCCCTGCTCCAGACCCACAGAATAAGAATTTCAAGTAGTGAAATCAGGAACCGGCATTTTAACAAGATCCCCGGCTGATTCCAGTACTCACTCAAGCTTGAGAACCTCGTCCAAAGCCTCATGGCACCCCTGTAGCGGGCACTGTCAATATCCTGACAGTATCATACAGCAGTGGGTCCCTTTCAGTGGGTCTCCAACTTTAGTGTGTGTCAGAATCGCATGGAAAGCTAATAGAAGATACAGAAGTCCAACCTCAGTGAACAGGGCCTTGGTAGTAGTATCAAGTTCCCTTAGCTGATCCTGATTCACACTAGGACTGAAGCATCACCCCCTCCATTATTTGTTATCATTTCCTGACTCTGGCCTCAACTGAATTATAAGTCGCCCAGGACAAACACACAGCTTCTCTCCTCTGGGATGTTCAAAATGTGCTAGAGGTATTTGGCACTCAACAAACAGATGGTTCCGATGATAGTGTCATGGATGATGATGGAGATAATGGTGTGATACCTTTCGTTCACTTTATGTTCTTAAGTTCCTGGGATTTTAATTCTTCATTGTGCTCCATTGTATATCTATTGCCAAGCCTTCTGCAGGCCAGTTTCATGGACGAGCACCCCAGGCCCTATGCTGAGAAGAGCCCTGCTCTTGGTTTAATGCTCTCCTGTCACCTCATTGAAAGTCTTACCAATTTTTGAACAGTAGACCCACATTTGCATTTGACACTGGGCCTTGCCAACCAGGTAGGCAGTCCCCATCTTACAGGTTCATTCATTTCAGATGGGTTCTTTTCTCTGGCCCCAGACGTTGTTCTGTCGGAGCCAGACAACTGCATCAGTCTTTGCACTGCTTCTAATCCCTCCTTCCTGCAGCATGCTTGCAGTCCCAACTAGTTGCCCTGAAACAAGTGATCAATTTTCATGTGATGTGAAAAGTAATAGGGTACATGGGTAGTGGGACCAGAAATCAAGACAGTCTCTGCCTCTGCAGACAGCTGGCAATTTGTATCAAAAATTTTAATTCACATACTGTTATGTTTGCATCCCCTTCCAAATTCATATGTTGAAACCATACCCACCCCACTGACCCTACCCACAATGTGATGGTGTTAGGAGGTGGGGCCCTTGGGAGGTAACTAGGATTAGATGAGGTCATAGGAGTGTAGCCCTCATGCATGGGATTAGTGTCCTGTGCTCTCTGCCATGTGAAGATACAACAAGAAGTCAGTGGTCTAGCACCTGGAAAGGACCCTCACCGAATCAGCCTGCGCTGACACCTTGACCTTGGTCATCCAGCCTCCAGAACTATGAGAAGTAAATGTCTGTTTACAAGCCCAAACAGACTAAAACATATACTCTGTGAGCCAGCAATTTCATCTCTAGGAATTCATCCTCTAGAAGCAAATAGCTTGAGGCTGTAAATACAGAGATGTTCATTGCATTGTCTATGATAGCAAAAGACTACAAGCAAGTTAAATATCCATAAATTGAAAACTAGTTAAATACATACACATACCCCATATATGCTGCATATCCAGAGAATGCTTCTAGAATTAATACGCAGAAAGCTCTTGGCTCTGAGGAAAGGGACTGGAATGAGGCCTGAAGGGTTGAATGAGTCCACTTTTCCTTTATACCCTTTGGCATTGTTTGAATTTTTTATCACATGTGAGCATTATTTTTTTAATCACAAAATTAAAATTTTAAAACACATTAGGGCTTGACTGGAACCTTTTGGGATAGGCTGAAAAACAGCACATCTCCCTCTCTTAAAATATCAGGTTCTAATCCCTGGAACCTTGTGAATGTTACCTCTTATGGAAACAGGAGCTTTGCAGATGTGATTAAGATACGTATCTTGAGATGGGAGGGTTAAGGGGGCAGGGGGTTGGGGAGGGGAGTAAGGGCCTGAATGCAATCACACATTTCCTTATGAGAGGGAATCAGAAGGAGATTTGAGCACACACACAAAGGAGGTGATGTGAAGATGGACCAGAGAGAGATTTGAAGATGCTGCACTGGGAGATCACAGTGATGTAGCCACAAGCCAGGGATGCCAGGAACCACCAGAACCTGGAAAAGGCAAGGAACAGATTCTCCCCCAGAACCTCTAGAGGGAATGTGGTCCTGGGGACACCTTGATTTTAGCCACTGACACTGATTTCAGACTTCTGGCCTCCAGAACTGTGATAGAATACATTTCTGTGGTCTTAAGCCACTAAGTTTCTGGCAATTTATAACAACAGCCACAGAAAATTAATATACATACCTCTTCACTCATTTAATGTGATGCAAATGTGGATTAGGATAATTAACCTAGAATTACTGAGAATAATGAGAGGAGAATAGCCACTAGAGTGACCGCGTTGTGGGAACAGAGATGCCAGGTAGGATGGTTGTGGCAAAGGCCCAGGGGGAAGAGACCAACCAAAGTCAAGAATTGTGCTTGTGAAAATAAGAAAAAAAAATATATCCAAGAGCAACCTTGAATAAAAAATTGAAAGGATATCCAAAAGAAGTCTTTCAGGTCTATACAAGACACAAATGAGGACAAGATGGTCTTTTTAATAAATGATGCTGGATACCCACTCAGAAAAAAAAAAAAAGAACTTTGACTCCTACTTCATATTATAGATGAAAATTAGTTTCAGATAGACTACAGATTTTAACATAAAAGGTAAAACAATAACTTTTGGAAGAAAACAGAAGAGCCCATCTTTGTGAGCTTGCAGTAGACAAAAAGCCTTCTAAAACAGGTCACCAAAAGTGATCATCATAAAAGGAAAAACGGTAATCAAAGACACTGAAAAGAGAGTGGAAAAGAAACTCACCTAGTAGGAGATGATATTCACAATACAGATAATCTGACAAAGGAATTACACCCTGAATATGTAAAGAATTCTATGAATCAGTAAGAAATGGACAAAAGACTTAAACAGATACTTTGCCAAAGAAGATAATGTCTATATGGCAAACAACAACAACAAAAACCCACAGATGAAAAAGTGTTCATCTCCATTAGTCATTATGAAATATAAATTTAACATACATTGAGATAATACTACACAATAACAGAATGGCTAAAAAGTAAATAAGATGGGAATTTTTCACATTTTCTGAGAATGTGGAGAAACTGGAGTATTTATGTACTCCTGGGTCAAGTATGCATTGGGAAAACCCCTTTAGAAACTACTATGGATTTGTCAGTATCTCCTAAAGCTGGCCTTATGCATCATCTATGACCTAGAAGTCCATTCTCAAAACCAAACAGAAGTGCATACATATGTTCATCGGGAGAAGTATACTGAAAAGTCCATAGTTCTAGACATAATAGTCCGAAACTGGAAATTACCCAAATGCGTATCAGCAGTAGAAAGGGTTAATATATTAAGGTGTATCCACACAATGGAATACCTACCACCAAACCTCACACAGACCTACTTATTTATATTCTATATCCTTTGGCTTTGTTTGAATTTTGCTTCTTCATTTTACCATGTGTATGACTTTTCCAATCACAACATTAAATTTTTAGTGTGTTAGAGCTTGATTGTTCTCACAAATATGAAAGAAGTCAGACATAAAAATATACTGTGTGATTCCATTTACATAAAAGCAGACATAAAGGGCAAATCTATATGCTGTCAGAAGACTAGATAGTGGTTACCTCAAGGGGAGAGAGTAGCTTGAGGGAGCACAGGGAGGATTCTGGGGAGATGGTAATGACTTCTTCCTTTATCTGGATACTGATTACATAGGTGTGTTCAGTTTGTAAAAATTCAAGCTGTACAGTTCGGTATGCAATTCTCTGTATACATTACATTAAAAATTTTGATAGATCCAAAAGTCTAATAAAAGACACAGATACATGCATGTAAGAACATCTTCTGTGTTCCTGCACACCATGCATACATGGAACACTGCTCTTTTGGAGGACTTAAGCTTAGCACAAACATTTTAAAGCTGAGCACTGAAATTCCTTGTGTCCCTTGTGCTGACTTGCCCTTTCTCATAATTTTATTTGAAGTCACACGAAGTTTGGTATTTAGGCATTTCAGCACATTACTCTTCTCCCAGTGGAGGGAAAAAGGGAAATGTCACGTAATGACTTATATACCTCAGATGCAATTCTGCAAAATGTTCTTAATCATCTCATTTTCATCTTGAGGCCAATCTTCTTGACTTAGAGGACTTATTTTTAGATGGCTGTGCAGATGATAGCTTAGAATCCACCCACTCCTCCTACCTCCTCTTCTTTCTTTGCTAGACCCTGTACAGTTGGGAATTCACATTTCCGGTGGTCCCAGAAGGATTATAATGATGTTGGGAGTGAGCCAATGTGGAAACGGCGACCATGGAACTGGACAAAAACTGGTGTTTGCAATGGAACATTGGAAAACTAAAGTAATGATGATTTAATTTAAATGGGCGCTTTGTGAATTAGAAATGAGCTATGAAACTTTCACATCCAGGTCCCTGGGTCAAATTCCAATTTATATAACCAATTTAAATAACCTATAAGATGATTAAATACCAGGTTTAAACAATGAAGCCCCCAACCATATACTGTAAGTCAGTGGCTCTCACAGTGGTCCCCAGGCCTGCAGCATCTGCATCCCCTGGGAACTTGTTAGGAATGCACATTTCCAGGCCTGCTCTAGACCCACTGAATCAGAAACTCTGGGAATGGGGCCCTGTGACTTGTGTTTTAACAAGCCCTCCAGGTGCTTACGATGCACGCTCAAGTTTGAGCACCACTGATATGCACATGTTCTATAAGGAGTTTAAAAATAATCATTGTACTGCAGCATGGAGATGTATTTTCCATATATTTGAATGAGTCTAATAGAAAATTCACTAGCATTTTTTTTTTCCCTTAATAGCCTCATAGGCCAGAAATAGTCAAGGAAAATATCCGGCAACACAAACTATCTTTGTTTACAGAGACATGGGTGTGAGTAGGGGTGTGTGTGTGTGTTTGCATGCGGAAGACTGATCTGTGTTGGGCCAATGGTGCTGCCATTGCCAGCCTCCACGCGCAGTTCTGTCCACTCTGACCTGTAATTATCTCATTGCTTGGGTTTGAAAAGTTCTTTCATTTTCACAACACCACCTAGAAACTTGTGGAAACACTCAAAAATTGGCCTTCAAGTCCCTCCATACAGTTCAGTTCAATTTAAGGCAGCAAGTGAAAGTTGAAATTTTCCTTCAGGGGAAATTATGAATGCCAGAAAAAATCACCCAGATAGGGTTTTGGAAATAACTTGGCATAATATCATCAAAGAAAACCAACTTGAGCTGAACGAAGAGGCTCTTTGGACTCAAGTCCCCATGGGTAAAGCTTCGTCATTTCAGTTTGGAAATGTTTCTTTAAGGTCAATAAACATTTATCAAGCATCCATCATGTATAAAGACCTGTGGTCATGTTCTATTTGACATGAAAATCAGTCTTCTGACGGAGGGGCACAGCCCCACTACCCTCTAAACGTAAAAGGAAGGCTGTTATGGCAAGTAACAGAAACCCAACTTGAATTAGAGGAAGCAGGAAAAAAGGAAAGGGAAGGAGAGAAAAGGAGGCATAGGGATTTTATTGGCACAACAAACCAAATTTTGGAAAAAGCAAGGATAGAATATGCAGAATTAAAGTCCAGAACTAGGGACTCAAGCACCATCTGAATCCTCTCTGTCCCTCTTTTGTCTCTGCTTCTCTTTTTGTTAGCAGCATTCTCTCCCTCTTTGAACTGCTTTATTGAGATATCATTGACATATCACACAAGTGGCCCATTTAAAGTGTGCAATCCAATGGCCTTTAGTATGTTCAGAGTTGTGTGTCCATCACCATAATCAATTTTAGAATATTTTCACTATTTAAAAAGAAACCTTGCACTTCTTAGCCATCACGCAACCTTCCCCTCACCCACAACACTAACCACTAATCTGCTTTCTGTCTCAATAAAGCTGCCTTTTCTGAATATTTCATATAAATAAAATCATACAATATGTGGTCCTTTGTGACTAGCTGCTTTCACTTAATGTCATGTTGTCAAAGTTTTCCTATGTAATAGAAATCATTGCTTCCTTCCTTTTTATGGCTGATTAATAGCCCATTTCATTTCTCATGCATAAATTGACAGATAATTGGGTGTTTCTACCTTTTGGCTATTATGAATAATGCCAGCAGCAGTCTCTTAAACCAGTTTCTCTGGATGGCAGGAACCCAGCCATCAGCAATACTGTGTTCACGTCTAGTCCCTAATAAGTTCACAGCCAGAGAGAAGTAGAATCTTCCCTATTGATTTTAGATACAAAAGAAACAGGAGAAATGTGACTTCCTAATTCAATGCAACTTTCAACCAATCTAGCAGGCCAGGGAGATGGAGGCATCTAACAAAGATGGCCACTTCATCACTTGTCTAGAGAGCGGGTGAATGAAATGTTTGCCAGATGGAGTAGGCTGACACAAACCTGTGTACTGGAGGGACTTTGGTTGGGCAGCCTCTCCCATTTTTGTGTATGTTAGCTCGTCCCTACAATTCACTGAATTTCAGACATATAAAGTCAGGAGTCTTGACATCTTTAGGTGTGAGTCCATAAAGCTACCAGCTCTATTGTCCTTCAGAAGATCCTGGAGATCCTCAAGAACAAACTGGCATAGGGTGAATCGGAATTCATCCAGTTAGTCAACCATCAGGTATTTACTACATCCCTAGTTTGAGTTATATCCCATGCTAGTAGCAAAGCTAACAAGACACACAGTGTGACTTTCCAAGCCTTTCTTGTCTTTTTCACTCTTTATCCTGTTTCTTTTTTTAACTCATGGTGGCCTGTGGGTACATAGGCTTGGCACTGTGTGCCCCAGGGTTTCAAATTTATGAATTCCACTGTTGATCACCCCAAGTTTGCTCTGTTCTATAGCACCAAAATACACTCTTCAAGACTAAAGTTTGGACCAAAGAGAGAGAACAATGGATGCTCAAATGTGAAACAAATCCATGCTGAAAAACTCAGTGAAGTCTACCAGGTACTAGGGTGTTTGTTTCATTTTGTATTTAGCGAAGGTGAGCATTGAGCCTAGTAAGGAGGAATTCAAGAAGGATAAGGCCCTTGGATTATGTGGTCCTGCCTCCATTCTGTTGCGTTTCACCTTCCCCTTGGGTCTCTAGCACCACCACTGTCACTACCCTAAGAAGCAGTCCTCTTTAAATGCCTGGTTACATTCAGACAAAGCCCTGAACAAAGCTGAGACAGGCTAGACCTGACAGCTACTGTCAGGAACAAAATGATAACAAGTAAATGTAGCAGAAATAACACTGGCTCTGAAGCCCGTCCACAGTGTTCTGTAACCTCCCATCCATGGGATTCCGGAAAAGCTGCTTATGTTCTTGTAGCATCTTTTCCTCTTCTGTAGAATGAGCCTAATAATATCTATCCTGTAGGCTTAAACTGAGGGCTAAATAAGATTTATTCCCTTGACAAATGTCTACTGAATGCCTACTAGGTGTCAGACACTGATTTAGATAATGACACACAACCCCCAAAATCACACCCTTATGAAACTTATGTTCTTGTTGTTAAGGGAAGATAGGCAAGAAGAAATCAGTAAGTTCAAGGTCTGGGCTGTATACATTGTATACAATGGGATCATCTATGAGTAGCCTTGTCTAAAAAGAAAAACTGCATATAAAATTACCATCTGAAAGCCACCTGTGTAGTTTATACCTATTGCTCAAGAATGTACTTTTAGAGGAAGTTGGCTTCTTTGCCTGAGAACAGCATTTCAAGGGGGAATTTAGTTGGAAAGAAAAGGCCAAACTCCATTTTATAACCAAGACATTCTGGAGAATGAGGAACAAGACTTTTATACGTAATAGTGTAAAAGGCTGGTCTGGGACATTAAGACAGATTGAGAGAAACTTGGCCTACAGTAAGTGAGTACAGAGTCAAGGGAGTTGGGGTGGCCCCTGACCAGGGCTGTAGACGGAGTCTCAGAAGGAAGCAGCCAACAGCTGGTCCATATGCAGGAGCTCAGTTCATGGTTTCTGGGAGTAGGGTATCTGGTACATGGTCTGAATTTTCCATCTTGGCATAGTAATTGTCTTACAGTATTCTCCTGCCATTTGTGAAGTCTTATCATGCACTAAAACTAGGTGGGAGTTGTGCTTTCTGGGAAAGAGAAAGACCTTGGTTCACACTCAGAGCACCTCGGGGTGGAGGAAGACAGCAGGGTTGATGGAAGGCAGGATTGTGGAGAGAAATGGCTGGAGGAGAAGTCCAGGTTGAGAGGTGACGGAGGTCAGACGGAAGCACGTGTGGGTGCATCTTTCTGCAAGACTAAGAGTTGTTAAGAAAGAAAGAACCCATGAAGATGAGATCGTGTGGAACAGAGCCTCAGGTTACATTCCCTGAGTGTTCAAGGGAAGCTCCAAAGGCAGGATCGTTGGGGACCTTTTTGAGCACATATGTAGCATTCTGGACACATAGTAGACACTGGATAAATGCTTGTTCCCTTCTTCCTCCTCCTCCATTTCCATAATAAGATAGGAAAAAAATCAAAGTTTGAAGAAACCTTTCACCCAACCAGGAACGGTTTATAGAGCTGCCAGAGTTAATTTGCCGACAAGGCAATATTGATACAAATGTTTACACAACTTTTTAAGGCCCCTTGCTTCCCAGTTTGTAGCCTGTTGCTACAAACAGCTCCTAACTGCATTTTTCCCCTTTTTTGCTGCATAAGAGGTGGTGCCCAAGTGACCTTGTCTTCATCCCTATTGAGATCTAAGAGATTCCTCACTGGACAGCTACCTCAAGACCCCAGCTCAGTTCTGGTTTCTGACTGTAAATGTCTTCCACTCACATAAATGAGAGAAGTGTTATATCTGATAACATGTATGGTCTTATCTCTAAGACTAGTCGTGTCCCCTAAACACAGGGTGGCTTGATCATATGACTTCCATCCAAAGAATACTTCAGTACACACAACCATATTGCTTATGTGGGAAAAACACTGTTATCAGGATGGTGGTTCTGATGCAGTGTAGTAATAATTCTGTTTTCTTTCCTGGTGACTTTCTTTGCTCTTTATTTAGCACTTACATGTTCCTCATTAAAGTCACATGTGGTTTGTTTTTCTCTCCTCTCTCGCATTTCTTTTTCTGATCTCTGTGCTAGAGAGTTCTGTTTACACGTAAGCATGGCGATGGCGTTTGGTTGTAGCCACAAAATTTCATCTGTTTAGCCTCATCACGAAGCACGCTGGAAAGATCTTGAAGCTGGTGAACATTTTTTAGACTTGTAAATATCTTGGGGGCATTTTAATTTACTTTTTTAGCTTTTTTCCAAGGCTGGTGCATGTCTGCAATGGAAGAGTCAGCTCTTCCTTTAAGTGACGGGAGGAAGCCATGGTCAAGGAGAAGGAACACATACTTAAATTTATGATAGCTGAACTTGGCTGCAGCAGCCACATTCTTGTTCTACTTTGAGCTTGGCAGGCCACTCTCATATTTCTGCTTAGTCTATAGATGAGCAATCTCTTTTATTTTCCTTTGTTGGAATCTTAAGCTCAAAAATAGTTTTTATTTGAGACTTTAATAAACCATACAATTCTTATGTGAACAGTTGAGCTTCACCCAGTCTGACAAGCCGGTAAATACAGTGTATTCACAGTGCATTGGTGTCTCACTGCTGTGAGTCCGCGACGTCTACTTAACCACTTGCTTTATCTGGAGGTGGATTTAAAGTCAGATTCTGAGAGTACATTTCCCTAAATGACCTGTTCAGTCAGTTCAGTGTGGAAGTCTGCTTTTAACAGAAATAATATTTTTGGAAACATATAGGCCCCCAGTGCAAATGGTCTTCTTTAAAATGGAGAGATATCACATTTGTGTGGCTCAAACCCAGGTTGTGAATCCTGATACCAATTATACCTTCCATCCGCCTCCATGTACAAACATGCAAGTCTGTTGTCACAACTTAGAAGAAGGAAGTTTTACTCGGAGAAATGCACAGTGCTCAGTGTTCTGCCACATCCCAAGAGAGCACTGTTTTTCAGACTTTAATTCATTTAACAGGTAATTATTGACTATCTATTATATGCCAGATTTGGGGAATGTATGTAACAGTAAATCAAAAAACCAACTTCCTATAGTTCTAGAGGGGGAGAGGGATGTGTATAGGGTAGAAGACAACAGTCGAATAACTACAGAATGTGAGGTGAGCTAGTGGTAAGTGCTAAGAAGAAAAGTTAGTTTTCATAAGCATCAAATGGGGTGCTTGCTGGAAATGCAGATTCCTGGGTCCACCCACACTGAACTAGAACATTCTAAATCTCCCATCATACCCAGAGAAGGGTCTCCAATGCTACTTAGAGTCTGTGGAGGAAGTCTGACTTATCTGCAATTCTGCTGCGCCGTGTCCGGCCCTGGCAGGGGAACATACGTGTGGAGAGAGAGGTCCTCTCCATCACCCTCTCTCTGCATGGCCACCTCTGCCTGCTGAGTAACGATGAGTCAAAGTAGGAGACTTCCCACCAGAGCCAGGTTGCTGCTGCTTTGGCTGGGATAGCAAATGCCTCTGAAGTCTGCTGTGCCCTAAGCTCGCTCACAAGGCTGCTCTAGGCAAGGGCACTGTAAGAGAAGAAAGCAGGTGTCAGAGAGAAGCAGTTGTTATTCAAGGGGAGGCATCAGTCAGATTGTCTTCCTAATAGTACATAACCCAGACATCCTGGACGTCAGACCTTTCCCACTCAAATGATAGGGTTTCCTGAAAGGAAGACTAAATAGCCCATCCCCTTCTGAGAGCCTCAAGTGAGGGGGAGGTGTGTGTGAGAGACACAGAAGGGGTGGGGTTGGGGAGTCATCTCCAGAGCCCCTTGCAGAGAGGACAGCTTCTTTCTTTATAAGGACCCCTAGACTCCGTGAGAGGAAGGGTCAGTAGCTTAAACTGAATGTACGTTTGTATAATTTACATATTTAGAGATGAAAATTGGAATCTAATTTCACAGATCGTTAGTCCTAGAGGGAGCCTGAAGCAACACCTACCCCGTTTAGGTGAGGAAAGCAAGGACTAGCGACGTAAACCATGTCCCCAAGGGCTCATGGCAGCTGGAGGAAAGTGCCAGTCTAGTGTGTGGCCCCTGGAACCGGTCCATTGTTCCCTGGGGTTTTTTAAATTATTATTTTTAAATTTTTTTTTGTAGGGGGAGGTAATTATGTTCGTTTTTAATGGAGGTGCAGAGGACTGAACCCAGAGCTTCGTGCATGCTAAGCATACACTCTACCACTGAGCTGTACCCTCCCTCATTGCTCCCTGTTGAAGGTAAATCGTGTAACAACACTCACACAGGCATATTCAGTAGAACCCTGTTATTAAATCCAAGGTTTATTTAGTCGGAAGTGACCGAATTCAGACGCACCTGGCTGATTGACTGTTTACTGAATAGATACCCAGAAGGAGCCTGAACTAGGGTAAACTCAAGGTGGCTCCTGACACAGGTTGAAGTTCTGGGTCACTGACGCCTGTCCACCTGTCACTGGGTGAGAAAAATCTGTGGGAAAATGGGAGTGAAGGGTTAACTGTGGAATGTCTGGACTTTGTTAGCACAGTTGGATGGACAGCAGAGCACAGGGGAGGCTCACAGATCCTCTCTCGGTAAACAACTCCAGGACAACAGCAGCAAGGTGGGGGGCAGCACCATATCTGAGGTCCCCCCACCTTTCCCAGGGACTCTGGATTGGGTACAGCCGTTCTGAAGGATGGACTTCCTCCTTAGGTGAGGTCACTTTGAACTTTGAGAGGCCCATTTCTGGTAACTTGAGTTACACTGAGGGAAATTTTGTTGGAAAAGAGGTCTTATCTGGGAAAATAAATTAATTAAAATAAATAAATATCTCAAACAGGGACACTAAAGCTGCCCCTGCCCTGTCCCTAGGTAATGCTGAGCTATGCGTGTCAGCCCATCATTACACTCTGGAGAGTCAGTGGACCAGGCGAAGGCAATTCCAACTGAGGAATTAGATCAACTAACGCCCCTTGACAATGGTGATTAGAGCTGGAACCCACACACAGGACTTAGATTCATAAAGTCCAGCCAAGTCTGGAACTAGGCCAATGGGATCTCAGCCCCGAAATCCTCTTTCTCCTTCCCCAGCAAAGCCCTAATTGCTCCTCCGCACCCGGCCCACCCCTCACTGCTCCAAGATCAATCAGCCTGATCCTGCCAGTCCCACGATTGCTGTCCATCGTCTTCCGTGGTGTTCCTGAACTCAGCAGCCTCTCGGTAGGATTCTCTGCCCACATACCTCCTCTGCTGGTTCGTGGGCAGGGTCTCATCTTCCTCATCTTTGTCCATGACCCCAGAGCGAAGCCGTTTGCTTTGCCCTGGTAAGAGTGCAGAAAGTTTTCTGCAGAGTTGGATGTAGAAGTCCACTTAAAGGCTTAAAATGTCAGGCT
Source organism: Camelus bactrianus (assembly GCF_048773025.1). Taxonomy (NCBI): domain Eukaryota; kingdom Metazoa; phylum Chordata; class Mammalia; order Artiodactyla; family Camelidae; genus Camelus; species Camelus bactrianus. The sequence goes on from NC_133541.1 coordinate 47,239,311, forward strand.
AAGAATTTCAGCTGTCACTAACTGGGACTGCAGGAAAGCATTCCTGAATTCAAACTCTCACGTCCTGAGCACTGAATGAGAAAACCACCTCTTTTTTACCAGCCCTATTCAGTTCTCACCTCCTCCATCAGCACGTCCCTCTGGTGCACGGAGCTGTCTTCCCACTGCCCCTTGGGCCCAGAGTCTCTTCCCTCTGCCATCTCTTCTGCTTCTGTCCTTTACTACTTTTCAGTCCTCGTCTATTTGATTATTATGTGTCACAGAGATGAAGAACAAAGGCTTTTCTGTCAAAGAGATCCAAGTTCAAATCCTCACCTGCCACTTATGAATCTCCTGCCCTCGGACTTAGCACCTTCTCAAAGTCTCACTTTTCATATCTGAAGACTGGGAAAATAGTCATACTTACCCCACAGGGTTATTGTGACAATCAATTGAGTTGAAATTAAAGTGCCTAAGATAAATCCTAGCACATGGTAAACATAATAATAAATGTTAGTTCTTGCTTTTACTACAAATAAATAATGAGTAGATCCCCTGTTGTTAGACACTTTTTAGGAGATGAATCCCTTTGAATATCTGATTTAAAATCCTTGACAGCCTCCCCTGAAAAAATACACATACACAGAAGTTTTGCACATAATTTCTGTGGAAACATGAAAGCCCTGAAGTCATCCTTTGATCTCATTTTCTGATGCCCCACTATAGAGTATACTTTAGCCTCCAAAAAGAGTATATGATTTTTGAGGGCTGAAATCATATCTTCCAATTTTTCTACTCTCCACAGCACCTATAACAATGCCTTGTACTTGGAAAACACTCCATAAATATTTGATGATTTGCTGACACCAAATTTCAATTCTCCATTGGATGTTGGAATTGAGCACTAAAACTTTGGACTTAATTCTCTTTATTAATGGAGGAAAAAATGAGTTTTGCTTTCATACTCTTCAGAGGACTTGATGTTGTTAATACTGCTTTCACCCAGAGCATGAGTTATCAGTTCCAAATGGGACTCTCAGTTTCCAGAGCTCTGTGGCCAGTTCCAGGGAAGGACGTTCAGGCCCCTAAGCCAAGTCACACACGCTGGGAGGAGAGTGTGTTCTCTGCCAGCACCTGAACCAAAAGTTCCTCGCGTCTTTGCTGACAACCAGATGTCATGAGGGCCCACTGCAATGGCTTGCATTAGGTCCAGGTTGCTGCATGTCAATTTAGAACAAGCCTAATTCTTGCTAAATAGTCTAGACATTGGGCCAAGAATTCATTAAGAACTCTGACAATCAGTAACTCCTATCACTGAATACCTTTGTTAATGTAGACGCGCTGTAAACACTTGTTCGTTTATGCAGAAGAATTGATAAAAGGGATGTTTGTCAAGGTGCAAATGTAGTCACACGGCAGGACCTACACTTGAGGTCACTCCCGCCTCTGTCCCTTCCTATCAGGATTTGGTTGTTTCTCTTCCCCTCCATTCACCTCCTCTTAATGGTCGTGGCACATTTCAGGGGAAGCAGATTCTGACTGCAAAAAGCGGATCTTTTTCTGTTCCGTTATTGAAACGTATTTCTGCCTTTTGTGAAGTAATCTATTAATTAAGCGTGCACTCTAAGACTTCATAACAACGCAAATTGTAAATGCAGTAACCATGGCTAAAAACAAGAAAAGAAACAGTGAAGGATCTCTTTACAGATCTTGTCAGAATGAAAGCTCAGACTTCAACATTCTTGTTCCCCTTTCTTTTCCCAGCACATGCATGACAGAGTCTAGGCAGATTCTTTTTTCTGCAACTTGGTGTTCTTCAAACTAAATGACTCTGGTACCCCGTTCAAAGCAAGCTGGTAAGCAAGCGTTGATTTGCTTAAAACCCAGCTGAGAGAGTGAGGAGGGAAGACGTGAGGAACAGAGAGCAGCTTTTGCTGATTCTGACATCCTGTTCTGCACAGTCTTCTGGCTCAGGGGGAAAGAAGTACAAAGTCATGTTTTGTGGGCTTTCATGGCAAGGGGAGAAATAACTAGCAAATCAACTTTCAGCACAAACTTTTTTTTTCCCTTGCTTAAAACAGTCTTATTGTTTTTTTAAATTTTTTATTGAAATGTAGTTAATTACAACATCAGTTGCAAGTGTCCAGCAAAGTGATTCAGTTCTACATATACATACATACATATATATTCTTTTCCATTATATGTTATTACAAGAAATTAATAAGAGTATAGTTTCCTGTGTTATACAGTAGGTCCTTCTTGTTTATCTACTGTTTATATACAGTAATATATATCTGTTAATCCCCAACCCCTCAGCACAAACTTCTTGTATTGACCTTGAGACACAGAAACAAATACAAGGCAACCTCGGGTCCCCCACCAGGCACCACGTGCACAAGCACCATCACACACACATGCACACACACGTGTGCACACACACATCCACTTCACTACCTGAAATAAAACTTTTGCATATACAGGGTTTGTGAAAACATACTTTTATTATTATTATAGAAGTATAGTCAGTTACAATGTGTCAGTTTCTAGTGTTCAGTCTAATGTCCCAATCTTGCACATACATACATATATTTATTTTCATGTTCTTCATTTCTTTCATAAAGGTTATCACAAGATACTGAATATAGTTCCCTGTCCTTTACATAATAAATTTGGTTTTTATCTATTTTTATGTATAGTGGTTAACATTTGTAAATCTCAAGCTCCCAAATTTATCCCTTCCCACCCCTTCCCCCCAGTAACCATAAGATTGTTTACTATGTCTGCCAGTCTATTTCTGTTTTGTACATAAGTTCATTAGTGTCCTCTTTTTTTTTTTTTGAAAACAAAATTTTGTTGTTGGTTTTTTTTTTTTTTTGTAGGGGGAGGGATTAGGTTTATTTATTTATCTTAATGGAGGTCCTGGGGATTGAACCCAGGACCTCAGGCATGCTATGCATGCACTCAGCCACTGAGCTATACCTTCCCCCTGAAAACATACTTTTTTAAGAAACAAAATAAACCCAATATGTGGTCTCTCCACTCCCACTAACAAGCTAATTCTGCTGCCCTAGTCCTTCAGCACTCTTATCTGTGAGTAGGAATTCAAGGAGCCCTTGAGGATCTGGCGTCCTCTATGGACAACAGAGGCGCCCAGGCTCCGGGCAGGGGCCCTTGTGCACACCCTCCCTCATCACAGGCCAGCAAGAACATCAGCACTCTCTCCAGTGCATTCCTGTCCTCCTGACTGGTAGTGGCCCCAGGGGCCTGCTCTGCTCACTAGTGAGTTAAACTTCCTGCCTTCCCACCCAACCCTGCCCCTTAATAATCTTGCTAATATATAACTTATCTTTGGAGACAGAAATAAAAAGACCCAATCAGTAAAAACTTGTGTTTAGAACTAGAACCAGGAGCGAGTTAGATGAAATGGGGAACTTGGCTTTAGCCAAAATCTGGAGTCCCTGCTGGGGCAGAGGAAGTGAGTTTAGATGGCGGATTCAGGGTACGCGAGTGGAGGAAATCAGCCTTGCTTCTGACTCCTATCAGGAGAGTTGGACTCTCCACTTTGCATTCCTTGAATAGCTCTGACAAGCAACCTGAAGCTTGGTCAGAAGCCAACAGGACCTGGAGCACCCAGCACATCAAGATACCATTTTTTCCTGGTTCACAGTATCTCCAGGTTTCTAAATATAAACTTCCTCTCTTTCAAACCATGAGGGTTGAATTTTCTAGGCAACAGATCTTTGCCCAGAGCAGGGTGGATAAAGCACACTGTAGCCTCGTTCTATTCATCTTGGTACTGGGTCCTCTCCACACCATGCTGTGGCCAGCCTGTAGTAGGTTTAGATGCAGCAGCACAGAGGAACTGGGCTCAGGTACGCAGACCTCTGCTGCCTCCCTGGGGGTTCAGATGAGCAAACCAAATGACTATAGGGAGTCACTCTCTTTCCTGTCCATTTCAAGGAATCCAGAAGTTAGTGGGAGCTTGATTCACCAGAAGGCATCTATTTTCACTTTGGAAAACAGAATGCTTTTATTTTTGCTAATTAGCAACATGCAAAACCACAATCATGAAAGCAAAACTACGATGCAAAAACGGAACTGTTGAAGTTCATAGTCATCAGATCTTATATACCCTGAAGGGTGTTGTCTTCCTGGACATAAAATCTTCAGTGAGTCAGATGTTTAATACTTTAAAGAGGACATGACCATTTTGCTTTTTAATATCCTCAGTGGTTGTACATCTTTACCCTTTGAGGGTAGATTGGGTTTTTGAGGGCAATCAAAAGTCATTTGGACTTAAATCTGAAGTCCGCAGTTGGTCATCAAGTGGGTTAGCTGTGGAAGGCAGCTGAAGTGGCCCTTGGTAATCCCTGGTATTGACACCCTTGTGTAATCCTACACTTGCCTTGGGCTGGACTCCCTTCTAAGGAATAGAATACAGCTCACTTCCTAAGAAGAGATTACAAAATCTCTGTGGCTTCCATCTTGTTCCACTATATTCCTATCTCTTGCTTTCCCCTTTGTTTGCTCTCTGAGGAAAGCCCCTGCTCCACTGAGAGCTGCCCTATGAGAGGCAAGGAACTGATGTCTTCAGCCAGCAGCCAGAGAGGACTTGAGGTCTGCTAACAGCCTCCGGAGTGAGCTTGGAGCAGACCTTCCCCCATTTACACCTCGAGACTCTAGCCCAGCTGGTACCATGACTGCAGCCTGTGAGACCCTGGGCCAGAGGACCCACATAAACTACACACAGATCCCTGACCCACAGAAATTGTGAGATAATCAATGTCTGTTGGTTTCAAGCTGCCATGTTGGTGGTGAGGGGGGTGGGAATCGGTTATACAGCAATAGATAATGAACACAGATTTGTTAGAATTAAACAAGGGTGTATCCGTTGAGCAAGGAGTATAGTTTTCCTTTGCACCTGGAAACTGACACCCCACATGAACTCTCTTCTTATCTTCACAAGCATATTATCTCTGGGAGCGCCTGTCCTCAAGGGTGCAGCCCTGACACCGCCCCTCCCCTGCCTGCCTCAGCCTCCCAGATGGATCCATGGCCTTTTCACTGCTTATGTCTCTGTCTGACCAAGTGTTCAGGACATGGACCGATGTAACAGCTATTTCCAAGGTGGATCTGAAGGGAAGGCTTCTCAGAGAGGTACTTAAGGAATGCCTCTTGGACCTTCTATTCCTCTCCCTCCTACCCTCCTCAAATTACCCTTGTCCTCCCACCTCAGTGGGGATGGAGAAGCAACGTTTGAGCATACCTTTAGGTACCACAAGGGTATTCTGTCAAAGTCACGAGCAGACCACTTCTGGGGGAGTGATGGGGAACTCTGTTCTGGTATTGATGAGACTAGAGCGGCAGCTGTGTCCCCTAATATTTAAACGAAGACCTCCATCCACCATCTGCCCCTTATCATCTCCACTCCTTCCGACAAAACTGTTCTATAGTCAGCCTTCTTGGAACTAAATCAAGGGTAACAGGCCATTCTAACTGCTCAATGGGAACATCGTCACACGTTTAGGCTTTTCCCTGCCTCTTGGGAGACCTTGTGAGGTACTTGGCACGCTCTGATGGCTAAAGGGAGAGGGAAAGTGAAAAGCAAGGTAGAGGAAAAAACAGAAAGTGATGGAGAGAGGAGGTGAAAGAGATGGATGAGTGGGGAACTGCCACTCACCTGCCCTGCCCCTGGGTACCACGGTTTCTCAAGAGTCCTAGTAATGGACTAGCAGATGCATGTCTGATTTGCTTGTCCATCCATTGGATATTACACATGGTGTCATTTAGTCTGGAGAGGTGAAACTACTCAGAAATGTGGTCACAGTATATCTCCACTTCAATTTCCATCATCAAGCTCCTCTACAGAACTCTGAGTGGCCTACTTTTAAGTGTCTCTGCTTTCCTTTGAGTGGGAGAAAATGAACCTTTCTTTAAAATCTGTAATCATTGTTATATCAGCACAACAAAACACTGTTTTAAAAAAAACCAACTCTAATATCCATTGTAACCCCAGCCATGGGTCCCATTCTAACTTTCTATCTTAGGTGCCGAATTTATATTGCTGATTTTCTAGTGATAATATAAAATGGCTTCTGGGCTCAAGATTTTACGAGAATAAATTGGGGGCTGTATCCTTTTTTATGATAGTTTGATAGCTCTAGAAAAAAAGTGCATAAAATTTTTTTCAGTGTGAATTTTCTCTAGCCTAATTTTAAGACTACTTGTTGTCCAACTTTCTCTTCCTTTTGGTACCACCAGTGTACCTCTCATGGAGAACCTTCCTTTTGCATACTGGTGTCAGGGCTCTGAAAGCATTTGCTAAGCCGCCATGCAGCTTAAGGACAGCTGGGAGAACCACCAAGTGTTTGTTCTCCCAGGACTAAGGATGGCAGATCTTCAAGAAGTCAAAAAAGGATCCTCTGAAGCAGAAGTTCTTTCTTTTCCCTGGCCCCAGGGAATGCATGGTGATTTCCGGTGGGAATTAAGAAAGTGATGGGTGCCTGTTTTGCTCCCTAGGGTGATGACCCAATTCTAAATGGAGAAGAAACTGCCCTGATTTCATCCTCCTCTTGCCTCCTCATTCTCCTGAATTGGCAATCCTGGGTCTATAACCAGAAATCATGGATTTAAGGTATGTTTGGCATATGTGAATTTGTGAAGAAGAGATAGATCTTGAGAACTCAGTATATGCATTAGAGGGTCCCTCAGGTGTCTGCCTCGGGGTTAGCTACTAGCCTCCTGCAGAGGAGCAGTAGCAGCACTTGGGACCCAAGCATCCGGCCCACAGAGAGACTGAAAGGCAAAGATGCTTCATATCCCATCACCTTCCTACAGCTAGCACTTTTGGCCACACTTCCCTTCTGGCTTTGCTGGTAGAAGAAGGTGGATGACACATGCACAAGGCCCTCTGTGGGTATCTGGAGGGCAGACCCAAGTGAGGGCTCTAAGCCATAACCTCCCTCATCAAGAAAGCACAACGTTGGTGAGTTAGGATGATGTTATTAGAAAGCTGATGGCGTTCAATCTGCCAATATGCCATCTTATGTTTTAAAAAAATATTTAAGCATTTTATTTCCTTCGAAAATCAAATCAATATACTCTTCATCTACATCAGTATTTCCAAATAGTACTAGTAGCCAGTTGCCTGCCACCCAGCCCACCAGAGGATGGAATGGAGCTCACAGGGTATCTGTAGGCTCTGGGTCTCAGTCCTTTACTGTGTAATTTGGTCAAGTTGCTTATCCTCTGAAACCTGGTTTCTGTTGCAAAGTGAGGGTGGTAATAATTCAGAGTTCATGAGGCTATTTGGGATTGTAAGATGCTCTAATACACGTAAAGCTTTTTGCATGGTGTTAACTATTAGGAAAGCAATAGTATGAATAGTTCAGTTATGGCAAAGACTGTGACAGTATTCCATGTATGACTAAGGGGTATAGAATATTGCCCACCCTGCTTATGTATCTCCGACAAACTCTTGGTCACCTAAGATGAAGCACAATTGTCTAGCGCAGCGGATGACAAACTACAGCCCATGGGCCAAATTCAGCCTGCCTGTTTTTGCCAGTAAAGTTTACAAAACTCACTAGCTTACATATTGTCTATAGCTGTTTTCAAGCTACAACAGCAAAGTTGAGTACAATTGCCAAACCTAAGACACTTACTCTCTGGTTCTTGATGGAAGAAGTTTGCCAACCTTGGTTTAGCCTGCTGTGAGGCACTAATGATATCTCAACAAGTCTGTACTGATACAGCTTTTCTGCAGGACCAACTACATGATTAGTGGGGCCCGTTGCAAAAGGAAAGTGCAGTGCCATGAGGCCCAAAGTCTACTGAAAGTCGAATCTTCCACTGTCTTGGTTCCAACCAGTTTGTCCCGTCCTCAATTGCTGTGTCATTCCTTCACTGGTTGTGCCCTGCCCCCTTCCCTCCTGTCTCACTTTAATTCACCAGAACTGGCTTCTGTGGCTTGTAATCAAGAGCCCTGAGAAATACGGCTGGTCTTTAAGAAGCTGGGCAGTAGAAGAAAGGAAAGAGATAATCCAGTAGTTTGGAGTGGGGTCACAGCCCCTAAGGGAGTGAGGGTATCTGGGCTGACTTGGCACCCATCAGTTACCTGCTCCTCCAGCCAATTCGGGCTCCTGAATTCAGTGTTCTGTGGCAAACAGGCCTGTACTTCAGGCCCAGTGGTCAGGACTCTGCTATCTTAGATGAGATCAGCGAGAGGAAGGTTTAAGATGCAAAAGGCATGACTGATCATACCCTGCTGAGCCTTCACACGCCTCCTTCCTCCCCTTCCCATGATGGTCACGACCACACACAAAATGAATTCGGAATCAGAAAAAAAAAGTCATCAGTGGAGAAAAATAGTCATTCATTTTTATTCTTCCTCAGGGAGGAACACTTAGTAGTTTTAAGCAGGGGCTTAGAAGGTACAAGGCCTAGGTTCAGACTCCAGCTCCACTGTTCACTAGTCCCATGAGTCTCTTTAAACTCTCTGGGCCTCAATTTCCTCACCAGTAAAAGGATGATAAAAAATGGTATCTACCTTATAAGTGTTGTGAGAATTAAAAGATCTGCATACAAAATATTGGGAACAGTGACAGGTGCATAACAAGTACTCATCAAATTGTTGCTGTTGTTATATGCTATTTCAGTCTACACAGTGCTTGGTTGTCCTAACATTTTCTCTGTAGGGGTGGGTTACATGAATGGGAAAGGTATCAGGTGATTCTTTTAATGCGTAGAGGAAATGCACATTTTTAATGCAACAGTAGCATTGCCCTTCACTCAGAAGCCCCAAGTAGAACATAACCAACTGTTGTGGGAAGTGGTGTGGGTAATTATAATTCAGTCTCACTGGCAACGTGAAACAAGGTCTCTGTTTCATTGGGCTCCCTGGGCATTTCAACTGGCTGCCTGCTGCCTCCGTTCCAGGCGCAGTTCATCCTGCCATTTTGGAACCAAGCGGAGATCACTGACATATTCAGATAAACATACCTCTTTGTTTTTAACAGATTTTAGTGCCCTTTGGTACAAGCAAGAGAGGTTTCAAAGACACGTAATTTCTGGGAATGAAATGGACCATGTCTAGAATTGCTGTTTTGGGCGACATGAGTGATCACATGACCTAAGGCAGGGGACCTGTAAGGAAAAGTGACGTCATCAAAATCAAATTTGATTCCAGAAAGAAATACCCACTACCTGGCTCTGCTTGTCATCTGAACAATCCTACATCACATGACTACCCTGTCATTCTGAGAGTGAGGCTTTCCCTTCTGGAAAATAGAGACCTGGGGTCACAGCCATATGGTCAGGGGTGCATGTGGCCCTGTGAGTGCCATGGGAAATGCACACGGGTTCCCCTGCAGATTTCCCCCGTGAACAAAAGCAGAAATCCACCAAGAGGACAAGGAAGTTAGATTCATGACCCAGAAAGGGGAAGATGGAGCATGAGACTTGTATGTGTGAGCAGGGTGACACCGCACAAGTGGAAAGAAAGGTCAGGTGCTGGGGAGGCCAGAGTCAAGGGCAGGATGAGGTCATGGGGTTAGACTTCTAGGGCTTGTGTCCTGGCGTCCATATTTACAAGCTGTATGACATTAAGCAAATGAATTGAGTTATCTGTGCTTTATTTACCTCTTCTGTAAGATGGGAATGAAAATAGTCATCCATCTCATAAGATTGATGTGTGGATTAAATACGTTAGTATCTGTAAAGCGCTCAGAACAATGCCTAGCACATAGTAACTCTGTGTAAGTGTTTTCTATGATTCTCAGGGCTTGCTGTTACCAGGTTGAAATGCTTTTCTGTGTATAAAGCAGTATACAAATGTAAGGCATTGTGCTGGATTGATCAGTGTATTAGTTTGTTAGGGCTTCCATGACAAAGTGCCACAGATGGGGTGGCGTAGATGACAGAAATTTATTTTCTCACAGTTTTGGAGGCTGGAAGACTAAGAGCACAATGTTGACAAGGTTGGTTTCCTCTGAGGCCCCTCTCCTTGGCTTGTAGGGGGCTGTCTTCTCCTCCCTGTGTCTTCACATGGTCTTCCTTCTGTGTCTATGTCCTCATCTCCTCTTCTCATGTCTTCTCTTGAAGACATCAGTCATAGTGGATTGAGCCCACCTTAATGACCTCATTTAACTTAAGTTACTTCTTCAAAGACTGTGTCTTAAACACAGTCACATTCTGAGGTTCTAGGGGTTGGGACTTCACTGTATGAATTTGGGGGGTAGTGGGAGAGATGGTCACATAATTCAGTCCATAATAACCAGTTGTCAGTGTAGTTAAGTTGGAGCTGTGTTTCCCTCATCCAAGTGATCCTTGGCTAGAGTTGGCCAAGGGAGGTACTTGTGCAAAAGGAAAGCATTAGCCACTGCTCTCTGGACATCATGTAGTTAGAAGTGACAGATGGATGCAGAGATGCCAGCAAGGTCCAGCTTATCCTGGCTCTCTGCTCCCTAGCCCTTCTTCCAGATTACTGACCAACAGTGGCGCCCAGTCATCACTAGGCATGAGGCTGAGGACCCAGACTTTTCCCACCCCCTTCATGATCTCATTTCAGTGGCTGGACATGCTTGAGTTCTAGTTTGAGTAGCTGGTGAATCCTCTGGTCTTCCACTTCTCCTTTCCTCCCACAGTTGTGTAAAATCTAGTTATAAAGTAAACCTCTTATCCTATTACACCCATAGTGACCCTGCTTGCATGACTGAACCTTGACTGATACAGGAATAATAATAATAACAACAACAACAACAACAACAGTAATAATATTGTTATTGTTATTATTATTATATCTTCTGGAAATACTATCACTAAACCTGAAAAGAGCCTGTGACTCACTCATAAGCCTGCATTTGAAATTCTTCTAATTATTTCAAGCCTGGGCTCACTCCAGAGTCCTCTGAACTACACTTCTCGCTTCCACCTCTCCTGGCCCCAATATGTCCCACAAAAGGCTGCCAGATAAAATTTCTTGAACCACATTTATATCATCAAGTGACAGTCAAGGGAAGTCCCCAGATGACAGCTGAGTAGCAGACCTAGAGAACAACAGGCTCAGATTAGAGCAAAAGGATGGAGGGTTCCCAGAGGGAGGTCTCAGAGTTGTGGGGGAGGAAGTGGAATGGATGCAAAGTATGGGAAATATTAAGAGAGCCTTTACAATGCCACTAAGTCATCGGGATAAAAATAGTAATGGGACATAGAAAATCAAGCAAAAATTTAAAGAAGTAATTATTAATTCCAGGACATACAAAGAATCATATAAGAAAAAATATACACAAATTATACTGCTGTACTCAAAGGTGGAGAGTTTTTAGGCATAATAATGTAACACAAGCACATCTAATATCATGACTAGGTATATAACACTAGGTTGTGAAGTAAGTATATGGGGAGAAAGGGAGGGAGTGACATGGCAGGGCAGGAACCACACAGGAGCCTGTTTGAAGGCTTTGCCAAGATACCTTTTTAAAGAAAAGACTGTGATGGGGAGCTGAGAAATGGAGCAGCAACTCAAGGGGCATAGGGGACCAGGGAAGAATCTGGGGAGATACAAGAGCATATTTGCAGACTTGAGGACTGATCCTAGAGAAGGCAGCTGATAGAAGAAGAGGAGATGACAGGGAATAACACTTGAAAGGGAAAGGGGGGTGGATTCAGACCCCAGATGCAGGATCTGGGCTTTGCTAGGAGAGGAACACACCCTCAATTGCATCAGGAGGGAAGAAGCAGTCAGGTCCAGATGCAGGAGGGTTTGTACATCTGGATGGAGATGAGAATGTCTTCCTTGCTTTCCCCTCATCTCCACTTCTTAGGTGTGAAGTCTCTAAGCACTTTCCTAGAGCTGCACCTCCTGTTCCTCCATGTTGCAGAGGTCAAAGCAGAGGAGAGAAAGCTGGGCTGAGAGGAGGACTTTGTAAACCAAGACAGAGATGAATGAACTTGTTGGAGTCACAGCTAATTAGTGACAAAGCCAGGACTGGAACCAAACTGGCTCCTAGCCTAGGACTCTTTCACGACCAAATTACCATGTAATATTGAACAGATGGGAGCAATTAAAGTCGAGGACCATTAGGAAGGCTAGCACAACCCGAGTTACAAGAAAAAAGGAACCGAGTAGAAACACAGTGGAGAGATTTAAGTCTCATGTGACAGGAAGGGGTAATTTTATTCACTGTGAGTCCATGATTAGATTAGGGTGGATTGAACTAAATTGTAAACTTTAAAATGCACTTGGGGGAAGGGTATAGCTCAGTGGTAGAGCACATGCTTAGCATGCATGAGATCCCAGGTTCAGTCCCCAGTACCTCCACTAAAAAATGTACTGCATTCAGTGTTCTCTCATCCAGCTGGGCTGGGAGGAGCCTGGCTGCAGGAGGAGGCACTCAAGGGAGACGACAGAGATAAACCTCAACCAATAGTATTTATCAGCAGGAACCCCAATTCCTTTAAATTACATAGACCCTTTGGCAATCTTTGCTCTACTGCCTTCAGAAGTGCTTACTATATATGCTGAAAAGTAAAAAGTGGTTAAAAGTAACAGGTATGCTTCCCCCTCCATACCTGGGGGTGTCCTATCATTTGTCACATCAGTGAGAAGAGGCTCTCACTCAAAATATTCTTTGCTTAAACTTCTTGTCCGAGCTGTTCATGTGGCTCTTGTTCCATCTGCAACAGACGTCTTTGATTGTTCTGTATTTGAATTTCCAAGCCACCTTGGCCCCTGGTGTTTATTTTGGTGGACATTTGGTTATCTCTCATGCCAGTATTAGTTTCCCCTCAGTATCACTTGGTGTGATGGATGATCAACTATGAATACTGGCATTAGGCAAGCAAACTGGTCTTACTGTACCTAACTTGGTGGGGTGGCAGGGGGCAGATTTGTTAATGCCCACTTTGACAGGTCACCATCAGGTTATGTTAACTCATAGTCCTCTTTGAATTAAAAATCCTTCTGATTCAATACTCAGTGTTTATAACTAATAGTGATTTCTAAATATTCCACCAATATTTGCTTTTTCCCCTAAGGTTGAACCACCCTAGTACCCTGACCCCCAGCCCTTTATTCCCCAAACCCAGGGCAGAGCTCTTGGACCTGGGAGTCCTGGAAGAGTCCCAAGAGTTGCCAGATTGTCCCAGGCATCAGAGGGAGAATACCCCACCCGCCAGTGTCCATTTCTATTAGATGAAGACTCTTGCTAAATTCTCATAATCTTACCTAGGAATAGATAAATAAAGTGGTACATCCAGGTCTCACTCTAACTTCACAGATCGGCTTGGGAGCGTTTAGGAGCAAATAATGCAATGGACACCATACAGAGTCCCATTCCCCACCCATCTCACTGGGGAAAGGGTGTCACTTCTAGTTGGGGATAGGGAAAGGATTATACATGAAGAGGCCTTCCCTGACCACCCTACCGAAAGAAAATACCCTCCTTCCTTTTCTGTGCTATTTTATATCACATCCTTAGCATTCTCTTCATTGCACTTATCACAGTACTTTGGATTACAATTTTACTTATTATCTGTCTCCTTTACTATAATACAAGACTGCTAAGGAAAGGACCCATGTGTGCCTTGTTCCCTGTTGATTCCTCAAGTGCCAGAAACAGTACTTGGTGCAGAGTAAGTACTAGATAAAGATTAATTGGGTGGATGGATGGTTGGAAGGAAGGAAGCAAGCAAGCAAGCAAGCAAGCAAGCAAGCAGTATGCTCTCTTCTCCCACAGGAAGCCACCTGTTTAAGAGGCATTCCAACTCTGGATAACTAGGTGGGTCTCAGATGCAATATATATATAGCAGAGAGGATGATAAGATGCTAACTGTTTAGGTCTCATTGAGATTTACACTTGAAAGAAAAGAAATAAAAGCAGATGGGAAATTGGGGAAGAAATCAATATTAGTAGGAATAAAGAGAACTTTATAGCTAAAAAACCACCTTTTGTTCTGAGTCTTAGGAAGCTAAGACATAAAGGTGAATTGGATAAAAGGGGAAATTAGATCAAATCAGGAGATATTTAACAAATACATTTTGACTAACTGAGAAAGCAACAACAAAAAACAAGTGGAAACACAAATTCAATATGACATGTTAGGGTGGACTTTTGCCTGAGTTTTGTGCTCTTAAGGAAGATCTCACATTGGGATGAAGCAGAGTTGTCTTTGGGATCCATCCCATTCCCTGCCACACACAATTCTATCCACACCAGTAGGCTCATGCTGACATCCTGCTAACCCAGCTTCCAAAGGGCTGCTTTCTCCATCACAGCCTGACTACTTTGTAGAATGTTCCAAGAATCAGACCTTCTTCTTCCCATCAAAAATATTGTCCTGGATCTTCTCCACCATAGGTTCTGAGGAGAAATAGTTAAACTGAAAATCCCTCACTACCAGGTCATTTCCATCAAGAGGAAAAAAAGTCCTATAATTTTCTCATCTTAAAAATAGTAATTTATTGCCCTTACCTCCCCCTCTAGCTACAGTTTCATCTGCTCCCCACTTCTATGCTCTTTTTACAGAAAAACTCATAAAAAGTTTTGTCTATACTTGCCATTTCAAATTTCTCTCCTCCCATTTTCCCTTGAATCTATTCCAGTCAGGCTTTTGTCTCAACCATTTCACTGAAACTGCTCTTATCAAAGGCACCATCAACCTCCAGGTTCCTAAATCTAGTGGTTATTGTCCATCCTCCATTTACTTAACCCATCAGTAGTATTTGACACCATGGACTGTTCTGTCTCCCTGGATACACTTTCCTCACTGAGCTTCCAGGACACCACCCTGTCATGACTTTCTTTCTGTAAACTGGTCACTTCTTCTCGAACACCTTTGCTGATCTCAGCAACCTGACCTGGTAGTTGTATTGTCTCAGGACTCATTGTATTGCCTTTGTCTTCTCATCTTATGTGCGGTCACTCCCTTGGTGATCTCATCCAGCCTCTGGGCTTTAATGGCTATGTACATGCTGAGGAATTTATGTATCTCCAGACTACATTGCTCTCCTGGACTCCAGACTAATAGATCCTACTGCTTGATTGATACCTTCACTCAGATGTCTGAAAGTCCAGACTTTCTCCCCTGTGTCTGCTGGTCCCCATCTTCCCCACATCAAGAATGGCACCTCTGATCTTATAGATGCTCATATTCAAAAACCTCAGTGTCACTCTTAAAATTTTTGTTTGTTTGTTTTGTGGGAGGAGGTAATTAGGTTTATTTATTATTATTATTTATTTAATGGAGGTACTGGGGATCGAACCCATGACCTCATGCATGCTAATCATGTGCTCTACCACTGAGCTATACCCTCCCCCTAGCGTCATTCTTGATTGCTTTCTTTCCCTCATACTCCATATCTAAACATCCACAAATTCTTTAGAGTCTATATTTCAAAATATGTCCAGATTTAGAGCATTTTTTTACTACCTCCTTAATTACCATCCTGGTCCAAGCCACGAAAATCTCTCCACTGGATCAAACTAAGAACCTTCTAATGAATTGTCCTGCTTCTGTCCTTACCCCCCTATAGTCTATTCTCAACACAACAGCTAGAGGAATCCTTTCAAAACCAAGTCAGACGATGTTACCACTCTGCTCAAAACCTTCCTGTGGCCTCATATCTCCCCTAGAAGGAAAGCCGAGACCTTACGGTAGCCTGTACAACCTGCACAACCTGGCCTCATTCTCTCTCTACTCATTTCTTACTATTTTTCTCATTGTTTACTTCTCTAGCCACTTTGTCTTCCTGTTGTTCCTCAGCTACACTAAGCATGCTCTCACACCTTAGCACCTGCTGTTCCACTCTCTTGGTGCTTTTCCCTGAGATCTCCATGTGGCTTCCTCCCTCATCTCCTTCAGGGCTTTTCTCAGATTTGATCTTCTAAGTGAGGCCCTCTCTGATTTTAAATCACAACCATCTCCTCTGCTGCCACTTCCCCTTTCTCTCCTCAGCTCCATTTTTTTCTCTAAAATATTTAGGAACACCTATTTTTATTATTTTTGTTATATTGTTGTGGCAGCTTTTATTGGTTATAGTGTCTGTCTTCCCACATTACTGTGCAAGCTCCATTAGGACAGGAAGTCTTGTTTCTTTTGTTCATTGCCTTATCCCCAGAACCTAAAGCAATGCCTCACACATGACAGGCAATCAATGAATATTCATTGAATCAATGAAAAAGCCACTCTGCACCAATGTGTTAATGACTCCTAGTATCCTGATAGGAGCAGCTTAGACTCAACTCATTTACCCAACCACAATTGTCTAAGCCAAAGAAGTAACTCTAATGGAGGGAGGTCAGACTACATAGACAGAGACTACAGGACCAGACAGTCTAATGGGGAGATATTTTGGGGTGGTTGGGGCCTTGTGGTACCCCTCAAATTACACTGCCTTTTTGACTGCTATATGAAAATGACCTAGGGGTGGTAGTAGGCCACATGCTGTCTATGAGTCACACAAAGAAACCCAGTTGTTGACCACATTATGGTAATGTGTTTTAATAGATATCATAGTCCCATTGTTTTCTGATCTAACCAGACCACATTGGAAGTATTATGCTCACCTTTAGGAGTTATTTTTCAAGAAAAATATTGTTGAGAGAAAATCAGTCAGGAGAGAGAAGGCTCTAGCCATGATATATAAAGAACAACTGAAGGGATCAAGGGTGCCCAATGATTACATTACACTTAAGGACAAAGTCTGAAATATGCACCAGCTCTACCACCACTCTCTCCTCCTTTGTCCATGGAGACATTTTTTTTTTTAGCATTTTTTACTGATTTATAATCATTTTAAAATGTTGTGTCAAATTCCAGCATTCAGCACAATTTTTAAGTCATACATGGACATACACACACTCATTGTCACATTTTTTTCTCTGTGAGCTACCATAACATTTTGTGTATATTTCCCTGTGCTATACAGTATAATCTTGTTTATCTATTCTACAATTTTGAAATCCCAGTCTATCCCTTCCCACCCTCTGCCCCACTGGCAACCACAAGCTGTATTCTCTGTCTATGAGTCTATTTCTGTCCTGTATTTATGCTTTGTTTTTGTTTGTTTTGTTTGTTTGTTTTTGTTTGTTTAGATTCCACATATGAGCGATCTCATATGGTATTTTTCTTTCTCTTTCTGGCTTACTTCACTTAGAATGACATTCTCCAGGAGCATCCATGTTGCTGCAAATGGCATTATGTTGTCAGTTTTTATGGCTGAGTAGTATTCCATTGTATAAATATACCACATCTTCTTTATCCAGTCACCTGTTGATGGACATTTAGGCTGTTTCCATGTTTTGGCTATTGTAAATAGTGCTGCTATGAACATTGGGGTGCAGGTGTCATCCTGAAGTAGGGTTCCTTCTGGATACAAGCCTGGGAGTGGGATTCCTGGGTCATACGGTAAGTCTATTCCTAGTCTTTTGAGGAATCTCCACACTGTTTTCCATACTGGCTGCACCAAACTGGCAGACATTATTAATCAATCATGATTCTCTTTCCTACATGGGCATTTTCCCAGCTTAGAGCCCTCCATGCAGCCACTATCCAGTCTATTGGAGTTGGCCAATGAGACAAAACTTATTAGTTATTCTGGCTGTAAGGGAAGTATTATTTTATTCCCCATGAATTATTTGAAGGCTTAGATAGAAAAAGCTAAACTAGTCCTGTCTAGTTCCTGAGGGTAAAACTAGAACGCATGAGTAATACAAATCCAGGATAGCAAAGAACATTCTAATGGGAGTAACCATCCAAACATGAGGTCTTGGAAGGTAGGGAGTCTGGAGGACCACCTGCCAAGGATTAGTAGATGAAATCTCCTCATTAGATGGGAAACTAGACTGGGTAATGATTAACTTCATCTATCCCTAAAGTTCTGTGGCTCTTTTGCTACTTGGCTCTGCTCAGCAGGACGAGGTGGGCTGGTAAAGAAAGTCTGCGAAGCAAACATTCACCTTTATATTACAGTTATTTCACTGAGAAAGATGAGAGAAACCAGAACAACAGCAATAAAAAGACCATGGGTTAAGCACAAAGAGATAAATGATTATTTCTAAGCTTAATAACAATAGCAACAAAAACCTTTTTTTTAGCTTTTGGACCCTCTGCAACTTTCATTTATTTTAGTCCTTTCCTATTCCCACATACTTTACCCCTGTATTTTTGGTTAGAAGCCAATTAACTTTGTTAAAACAGTGAATGCCAGAAGCTTCGCTTAGTGTGTTCCAAGACTTGGAAATTCTTTCCCTAATGACATAGTAGAAACTCTGACGCCACAGTTAAGAGCAGGCTAGAGACAATTATTATATTTAAGTCATGCTTCACAGGTTATCATACCCACATCTGCAAGCTATTCCCTTTGTAAAGCATTTGGGGTTATTCGCCACAGAAAACTCATTGGAAAGTGCCAGCAACTGCTTGAGGACTGAGACTTTTCCATGTGGCTTCAGAAGAAAAGCACAGAACTTTCTTTTCAGCAACGCCATGCGCACTTCTTGGAGCCAGGCTCCTCTTATCAAGACAGGAAATCTGTGCTTGAGGTGGAATGAACAGTGTGGTGAGGAAAGAATCCTCCTCTGGCAGCCACCAGCCCTGGCCTGTGGAAGGAAGGAGGCCCATCCAGAGAGGTGGTCAACTCGAGTGCTACCCGCTAAGTAATCTCCCCGACATCAATGAAAGGAAGACCATGAAAGGACAGGACTTCTGCACAGAGTGGCATTTTCTAACAGAAATCAAAGAGCATGCTGGGTCCCTGAGCACTCGGCTGCTGGCATCTGTGGCCTTGAGCAAGTGACAGCTGCTCTGGGCCTTGGCTTCCTTATCAGTAGGATGAGGATAACAACACCTAACCTTCATGCCCTGGAGGCACTGGAAAGATTAAAGTAAATAACAGATGAGAAAGCCCTTGGAAAAGAGCTTTAAGCATTATATGAATTTTAGGATTAGTATTATTATGAGCATTCTTTTGAGTCTGCTAGGTTTTGTATGGTGATAATTATCCTAAAATCAAGATGAAACCAAGACCATTGTCACTCTAATGCTCTTGCCTGAGACCTCTGATAGGAGTTCATCTTGTCTGAGCTCATTCCTTTTTGAGTTTATCCAGAATGTGCAGCCCTTGCATTGAGCCTTTGAGTTCCTCACTTAAAAACTGAGGGTTATCATTGTTGGAAGAAGGGGCTCAGTCATGTGGGATATGCACCCAAGCACAGACCTCTTAGAAAATCACACTTCTGTCTGCTGACCAGTGGACACCCACTTTGAATTTCACCCCACCTTGTCCCTTGCCTCGTCCCCCCCACCCCCATCCTTCCTCCCCAATAAGTTAGACTTAATTGGATCTATCCATGTTCTGTCACTACTACCAAATTTGCATTTGCAAGATATACAGACACCTCTGTTTTTTCTGGATTGAGTATTCTGGTAGTTTTTTTTTTTTTTCTTTTAATCTCAGTTCTTTACATCTCTATTTGCCTCTGTCTGCCTGAATTTAACTTATATCCCAAAGACAGATAGAACAAGAAAAGAGAAGAAATTAGACTTCTTACAAACTATTTAACAAGTACCTAGAGAAAAATAGGGAGCTGGTACATAAGGAAGAGAAAAGCAGTAAGAAGGTAGAATAGTCCCACTGGTTAAAGGGAGGTTTGAAGATACCATTTAATGTGGTATCAGGGTCACCAAATACCACATATGTGCTGTCTGAATCTATGGCAAAACAACTGTTCTCGGAGATTTTCCAAGACTTTCCAATAAGATCAGTGAACTCTTCTAGAGCATGACTGGTTTTATATTAGATAGAATCCTGCAGTATTTGTTAAGCATCAGGCTCTTTAAATGTTATGATTCAGAGTAGTCATGGAATTCTAAGAAATACCAAATAAAACTAAACACCAACACATTTCCTAAACTTTCTTAACAACTAACAAATGACAAAATGCAGCATTAGCTTCACTTAAGCTAACTCTACGTCCACTCTAAAGAACCAAATTTAAGATATAATTCTAATCTGGTTGCTTTGAATGTAACATAAGAAAAAAATGTATGCTAATATATTTTATTACAATAAATCAGAGGAGAAAAATACTGAATCAGACCCAGCCAGTAGGTGAATAAATCCACCACATCTAATCTAAGTATCACTTTAAACCTACTTGTCGTAATTCCCATGGTACATATGGTTGGCGTGTAATTTGATATGACAACGTAAGGTTATGACAGATGTATCCTTGTGCTCTCACACTGATTACTTTAAATGGCAAGTAAATCACACAGCTTTAACCCAGAAAGGATAAAACTTTAGAAGATACAGAATGAGCTGTATGTATGTGTGTGTGTGTATATATATATATTCCTGGACTATAATTCCAGGAATCACTTGATAAATACTTGTGGGTTCTTTTTCGTGTTCTTTGCCTACCTCTTCCAATTCCTTATTCAAGATCTTAAAACTTAAGGAAATTCTATAAATAACTAGTCTCCCAGTCCACAGATGTCCATAAAGATTATGCTAGAGATACATAAACTATTTTCAGTATTTCAGAAATCCTAATAGATATTATCCATTTGTTATTATAACTAAAATGACAATTTCACTAACTTAATTTAGTTAGCCCATGTCGATTAGATCTGAGTGGCAGTTGTACAAGTCTTTTGTGAATAAAATATGTGAGACAAGCAATTACTTCTCAGTAAATGCAATTAGATAAATATTTGAAAAGGTAAGATCCGTGCACACGGAAATGCAATAACAAAGAGAAATAAACGAAGCAGTCTTGGCTTGGTGGTAAAAATTTTGAACAGTCCTCAAGTAGCAGTTTCTTAGGAGTAAGTTGTGGAGCAGATAAGAAATAAGAATTATTTCAGGCCAATATGACCTCCTGGTACAAGGAATTCCTGTAAGGTTTTCCTGATAAGGTTATTAATGTACTTCCTTAATTCTTTCTTATTCTCGTCCAGGACCAAACTCAGTGGTAGTAACTGTATAAATAAAATGATAATCAGCATACAGAGACACATACAGACACACACACACAAGTTGTAAATTTCAGAGGAAATCTAAAGAATGTAGAAATGAAGATGATCATATCTTGCCTTGTATGCAACATGAGCCTTTGGCATGTTATATGTAGAACAGACTGGAAATCTTAGAAATCAACCATTAATGAAGTGATGGTTCCTTAGAAGCAGATCTTTTAAGAGAATCTGTTAAAAAGTTATATATCCCTTATCATATTTGAAGGACCCAGGATTTCTTTGCAAAGGAAAAGATAGCACGCTGAGGTAGCTTAGGGAAAAGTAAGAGTCAGGCCCTGAAAGCAAATCAAAGAAGCCGTCAATTCAGACAGCTGAGACTCAGACAAGTTCACTTCATTAACAGTGATATCCATTTCTGGTGTTAATAGCCTATCCTTATTTTATTCATTCATTTCCTTACTCCTTTATTGATTCACTTGTTTTTATTTTTTTATAAAATATTCAACAGATATTTCTGAGCACCGATTATGTTCTAATACTAGTTGCAGAAATATAAAGATGAATATATTATAGTCCTCACCACCAAAGAGCCTACAGCATAACAGGGATTCCGTGAAACATATCTAGTTGAACGAACAAATAGCTGTTGAACACTTAGGTGTGTACAGGCAGTGTTCCAGGTGCTGGAATACAGCAGATTAAAGCAGATGCTCATCCTAGGTCTGGTGCAATTTGTCTCGTAATGTGAAGATTGCTACGGTAAAAATACGTCCTGGGTGCTGTGGGAGTAAGAGCCTGAACAAACCAATCCAAATTTGGAGTCTGGCGATGGAGTACACTGGATTTTGTGATATTCATTGCTCCTAAAGAAAAACAGCCACCCCAGCATAAAGCCTCAACCTGTCAAGACATCATAAAGACTTTTAGAAAAGGAGACATGGGGGATAAAAATTATGCGTTGTGGATTTTACAACACACTTTGAAGTAATTAATAGGGTTAGGTCCAGAAATAGGGTTGTTTATCATTGTTATCTCGACAGATACTATTTAATCCATTCAGTCGAAGCAATCTTTCCACAAGTCTTTGGAAAACTAAGACATAAAAATTCATTAAGTCTCACCAGTCATCTTCCTGGAGAACAGAGCTGACCTTGTTGTAAGCTTAGTTTCCTATAAAACAAGGGTTATCGAAAAATTGGTGGCTGTGATTCTTCGAAGGCTGTACTTCTTGAGCTTTTCAAGGATTGTGCATAATTGAACACAATCTCTCTATGTGTCCAGAAATTTGCATGTTTATTTGTATATACATATGCATATAAATGGAATAAACATGGCTTGGGAGGTACACATACCATAGCATTAGCTGTGGTTGGCTCTGTAGTATGGAAATAAGATTGGAGGATGGAAGGGACAGACATTCTGTAGTGTTTAAATTTTTGAATGATTACCTAGTTATATGTTATTTATATAATTGTTAAAAAATATATAGTATGCACATGAAGGAAACTGTGTAAACTAGCTGGTAGTTAATTTATCTAAATGTCTAAATTTTGCTTTAATTGTCTAATGGCCTTTTTATTTGCAACTGAGTAAAATGTACCCATCTGTTATCATTGACCCAGAGATGTTCCCGATGAGAAAATACAGAAGTGTTAGCGGGAGCTTATGAAGCTGTGAGTTTTATTAGGGGTAGTAAAGGTGGGAGGAATAAGGGTTAATGACAACATCTCTTTCTCACCCACTCAAGTTTGTTCTGCATGTTTTCATTTGAATATTAATGTAGAAAGGAAGTCAGGAAAATATTTATTTATTTTTAATTGACATATAGTTGATTTACAATGTTAGTTTCTCGTGCACAGCATAGTGATTCAGTTATATGTATATATTTTCTTGGTCATATTAGGTTACTACAAGATAGTAAATTTAGTTCCCTGTGCTATACAGTAGGACCACATTGTTTATCTATTTTGTAAGTAGTAGCTTGTACCTGCTAATCCCAAACTCCTAACTTATATCTCCCTCCAAAAATATTTTTTAAATGAAAATTGTAGAGCTAGAAAAGACTTCATAGGTGATTTTCTAATCCCTAAGGAAAATTAGGCCCTAAAAGGTTGAGTTACCCAACATTAGATGTTGACTGAGTAACAGGGTGACATTGGGAGCCAGGTCTTTTTGTGTCATGCTCTTTCTACTGAACTTCTTTGTCTTTTAATCTCTAACAGTCTCATAAAGTCTAATTTAAACAGCTTTAAAATGCAAGCTTTACCAAGCCCAACTGCAGTTTCTTATAATTTGGACATCAAATCATGAGATGCTCTGCCCATCATCCTAACATTTCACCCCAGGTTCACCAAAAGCAGCTTCTTTAAAGTGTCTCTGGAGGTCCAGGTAACAGTTCAACTCAAATCCAGGTGGTTCTCATAACTGTTGGGTATTTCCAGCAGGCAGCCTTTCTGGAGAGCCCACTTCAGTGTCCCAGTGTCTGTCTTTCAGTCCGACTCAATGGGAGGACATCCAGGTCTGCACCTGCACACACCTTCATGCCCTGATAGCCTTGGTCTAGATGGTTCAATGTCTTCACCACCCTTCCTTTGACCTTCTCTCCAAAATGCAGTGGGAGAAAATGCAAAATCTTCATCCCGTGTCTTAGAGAACTGCTTTAGATGACTTAGACACCCAGCCCAACTCTTTAAGGGTTCAATTCTACAATTGCACTCCTGAAAAATGAGATCTAGAGGCAAAAACACCCAGTAAATTAAATTCAGAAGTGATAGTAGAAAGGGGCCTGGATATTTTTATAGAAAAGGTTTGCAGTTTGGGAAATGATAAAAGACACTAGGATTACTCAAGATCCTTTTCCACAGGCCCAATTTGGGGAACAGGAATTTGATAATAAATTTAGGGTTGCAGAGAAAAGGAAAGATGCACACGATTTGCATCAGGTGTCTGGGCTCAAGTACTCTATGTATTTTCTAAGGTCCTTTATCAGAATTTTTAAAGCAGTTATTGTTAACAACAGCAGAAGGGCCTGTGAGTCACAGCCTGGGGCTTGCAGCAGAATGTCACATATGAGCTACTTTGACCTAATTGGACTGAAATTCAGAAGCTACACATTGACCTCTGAAGCAAATACATTGGCTGTCCTTCTGGAGTCGACCCTCTGTTAACAAATATATGAATTTGGACTAATTCACATGTCCCTCAGTTTTTCAAGTTCACTCAAGCAAAGACATTTTTTAAAATGGTCGTGAACAATGCACATTGAGCCGCATCCTGAGATCAGCTGGGCAACCCGAGAGGCTATTTTCTGAAGCCCTTTTCTGTGTCACTCATTCTTTCTCTCCAGTCAACCAGACATCATTTTCCTGAGCCCTGTGGGGATCTTTGGGTTGATACCTAATAGTTTGCCATATTTACATCCTGCAGATGATTACAAGATGGAATATCGGGGTGCGTATATTTATAAGATGGAATATCGGGGTGCGTATATTCACAAAATGGAATTTCTTTTAAATATCACCTGAAAACATTTAAAAACTGAAGAAGGCTGCAAAAAAATAATGAAACATGTTGGGTTATACCATGCTTCAAGAGGTATTTTATACCCAGAGCTTTTTCCTAGGCACCCTTAATGAGATGAGTATTATTCTCGGGGAAAAGCTAAAACTTGTCACTATCTAAATATTCATCTACTTAAAAAATACAGAGTCTACCTATAAGGAGTTCACTTACCGTACAGCTGTCACAACTGTACATTGATTTTTCTATTTGATTTTCTCTAACAATTTTATAAATCTAGATAAATGGTAAGATTTTCAAATTTCAAGTTAAGATATACTAATATGTAAGATGCCTTTTTCCCCACATAATATCATATTCACAATAAATGCTATAAAAATAGCCTACATTATTTCTACTTGCATTAAATTTGCCTGGGAGTTTTAAACTAACGAAGATTTAAAATTAACTGAAATCAGAAGGATTGTCACCTTTCTTAAACCGAAGTTTTAGTAGAACTAGCTAAATTTGGATGTCAGATCCAGCAACTTTTTCCCTCGTTTTATTGAGACGTAATTGACAAGCAACATTGTATAAGTTTAAGGTATACAGCATAATGACATGACTTTTGTATACATTTGTGTATACTGTGAAATGATTACCACAGTAAGTTTGGTTGACATTCATCCTACAGAGACAAAAAAAAACTTTTTGAAGAAAAAGAAAGTTTTTTTTTTCTTTGTAATGAGAACTTCTCGGATCTACTCTCCTAACATTCAGCAACTTTTTTTTAACCTGCACATTTGGGTCCATGTGATGAGAGTTTCTCTGTCCTGGCTATCACCTGGAAAATTGGAAACCGGAAATTAAACTCTCATTCCCAGAATTCTGTAATACACTTGAAGTTGTTAAAATCTCAGTGCCCCCATCGGATGCACGGAGATGAAAATATCTTCCAATGGGATGTAAATTTAATCTGGCTTCCAAGTGTTCCCCTACTAGACACAGGAATGCTGAGAACAGGGAGCCATCAGTAGAGCTTCTCAGTTCTTCCCAGTAACACTGACGTCCTCCCCCAGGTGCTGTGGCAGCCTAGTCTCCACATCCCAGTATTTTCAATTTACTTTTCAACTCTCCAGAGGTCCTCATTATGTTCAATTCACGATCATGGTAAAGCTATGAATCAAGCTCTAGTTTCTTTTTTTCCTTTCTCCACATTTTGTCATAGGTGAATCAAAAGGGAAAATTTTTGAAGTTCTAAAGTTCTGGGTTTTATTGTATCCAGTGGTGCATTAGACACACGCCTTTGAAAACATAACAGGGCAGGGACAAATTCCCCTTGAGGCTTTCTGCGATAACGGCCCCTTAGCTTGGCTTCACTGGCTCAAGTGGTAGGCGTTTGGCGTTCGTATGAAGCTTCAACTGCACAGGAGCAATAGGAGAAGGGGTGGTGTGAGGAGGCACGTGATTGTCGGCACGCGCTCCTCTCTGGGGATCTTCCCTTCAAAAGACAGTTGAACCAGGAAGTTTCCAGATATGATTTAACACAACCAGATATTTGGAGGGTTTTTTTTGTGTGTGTGAATACTAAAATTCTGATTCAATATGGTACCGCAAACCAAGATGACAGAAGGTGACCAGAATGACTACATCCCATGCTACAGACAAGTAAATGCAATGTCTTTACACAAAAGAACATCCAAAGTGTGGTCCATGTGCACTATTTAGAAACATCCCCATTAACTGAGGAGCGAAGCTTTATTTTTTAATATGGTTGCAGATCCGCGCAGTTGTTTAATCTCCAGAAATTTCAGTTAACTACACAGATGGATTTATAACAACCTCTAATGGGTGTAGCTTAAGAAGGAACAGATGACTCTACCAGTGGATTAATCAACCTCTTCCAAACTGCAAATTAAAAAGGAACAAATCAAACACTGCATTTTCCTCACAGATGTTGAGCAAAACATATTCAGTCTTACTCCTATAATTACAGCATTAGGAGAGATTTACCAACATCAAAGTAAATAAAAACACAGAATAAAAGCTGATGAAAAACTAACAAGAGACTGAAAAATAATTTTTTAAAAAATCTCACTACCATAGCTTCTCTCATTGATTTCAATTATATATTCATTACTTTCTAATGGAGAAGGCTGAAGTCAGAATGAAATACTCCTCTTGCAAGGACCTCAGCTATGTTCTAACCACAGAGTATCCGACTAAATTCATCTCCAACATCTGCAGTTGATTTTTTTTTTTAAAAATCAAATTTTGTTTGTTCGTTTGGCCAACCTTCATTTGAGCTTTTTTAACACTAAATCAATCAATCGATCAGTCAATCAGTAGAGATGCCCTGAATTTTGGTTATTCAAAGCAAATGTTATAAATTGGCCTTCACAAGTGTTATTGAGGACAAATAACAGATTTTCACAAGTGATTTCCTATCAGTTACAATCCTGCAGGACTTCCTGGAAACAAATGAGGGTCAGAGTGGACTAATCTCTCAATAGATTTATTAGCAAATATCCCAGTCCTTCGTCTCCTGATGCCCATGTGACTTTACCACACTAAGTCCTGGTGGTATTGACTACGAACTGACCAAGGTTAGACATCACTGGTGCTGTCGCAGTCTCTAAACAGCTGCCAGTCAGCATGCCTCAGTATCACGGCTCGGGACTCTCAGTAGGATGGAATGATAGAGCAGTGGTAAATCAAAGCTATAACTACCTCCGCTCCCGCCAGTCTGTCTCCACTCAAAGCGTCCATTTAGCCGGGAAGCACAGCAAAATTTATAGCTGGGACTTTTATTGTGTGGCACTTTAACATGGCGAGGAACCCTATACTCATGCCTGAAGTCCTTTAAGAAGGGCAGACCTGCAATTTGTTTTAACCTATAGGCGAGTTCAGTAGCCAAGGCTGCAATTGGCCTGAAATTCATCAGTTTGACATTCACAAACCTCTTCAACTATTACTTTGCATTTTACTTCGGAAGATGCCACAGGTTAAAAAATAATTATTTATAGCAGCAATTCTGTTTTTTATTAATTTCCTTTCTATAAAACATATTTGTCAAGAATTTAAGATGACCAATGTTGTCTGGGAGATGCTTTTAGAATCCAATATTTGATGTTCATCTCTCTCCTTCTCTCTCTTCTAATTTTCTGAGTGTTTTGTTGATGAGGCCACCCATGAAAAATCTCTGACTTCTCTTTCCTCGGACACTCAGGAGTCCTGCCCTGGCACACCACATAAGACGTCATTATTCCCACAACCCCCAAACGCACATATAAATCATATTTCACTTCCCTGCTGTATTTTTTCCTCAGCAGTGGCCACCACCCCACAGACTAACTGTACACACAGTTTGTGTGGACTTCACTTGTTTCTCTGGCGTATGGTCTGTCATGCTCAATGCAATGTAAGCTGCATGAGGACTTGGATTTTTGTCAGTTTCATTCACTGCTGCATCTCCAGCACCTGAGTCTGGCACATAGTACCTGCTCAGTAAATACTTCTTGAATGGAAATTATGTTGACATCATAAATGATGGATGTCAGGCAATTATAACATCATCTCTTCACTCTTAATGGGTTTCCATTCCAGACTCTCAGGTCCCTCTCCTAAAGCATCAATCCTGGTTTAGACCTTTGCTCAGCATCCCTGCCCCCACCCTATCCACCAGATCCCACCTGATCTCTTGTTGGCAGGTAATCTGATTGACTAAACCCTGCAGAACAGTACTAGAATGTGTCACCCAGTCACAAATATAAAGTCACTTTCTGATTTAAAGCCTTAGCCTCAAGCAGTGATTATTGTGACAGATCACGTCCCAAGTGCCCCACTCTTATACCTGCCCCATCCCACCACTGAAACAGTAGTGTGTGTGTTGGGGGTGGTCAGTCAGTCTAGAAGGAGTTTTCGGACACTTCTAATTCTGCAGAGATCATCAGGTGGAGAGGAGGGCCAGTCACACAGGGAAAAGTCAGAGGGCAGTTTTGGGCTAGTTCAGGGGTGAGCCAACTATTTTTATAAAGGGACAGAAAGTAAATATTCTAAGCCTTGCAGACCATAGTCAATTCTGCTGTTGTTGTGTGAAGGTATCCATACCCAACTGAATCCTTGCTGTGTTCCAATAACACTTTATCCACAAAAACAGGCTTTGGGTCAGATTTGGTCTGTGGACCATCGTTTGCTGACCCCTGCTCTAGACCTAGGGAAAATGTGAAATAATCCCCAACCCTACTCTCTTGGCTCTTAAAATCTAACGGGATTCTGTTGCTTGATTGGTGCATTTTATTGCAACCAATAATCACATGCATCTGCCTACCTATGGGTTATTTTTAATAAAAGAGAAAGAAGGATGAACCCCATTTCTTGATTTAAAAATTAAAAAATTGTCATTCCTTTTCTTTTTATGTGCTCACTCACCACTCTTCAGCACCCACGGCTGCGTGGAGGTGCCCTGCTCAGACCTCAGTTCAGGAAGGAAGTTGCCCCTGAGCTTCAAGGAGTGCTGTCAGGGGATAGCCTCCCAGGCCAGTGCCTTCAGGATCTGCCAGCCTTACTCTGAGACCCTGGTCTTCCCTGGCAGCCCTCAGCCAATGACTGAGCACAGTGGGGACTAGGAGCTAGCCACTCCCACCCAGTGGGGGCCTCCTCTCACGGCCACCGTGGCTCTAGAAACCCCCATTGGGTTGACTGTGCTTTTTCAGGTCTGAATTGCAGCCTGTGATCTCCCTGCCCTATTCTGCTTTCTCCTCCCTTCCCTTTTCAAGTTGTCAGATCCATACCTCCATCTACAGTTTTCCCCTACCCAACTCTGTTTTTTTTTCTCTTGATCTTTCACAGACTTATTAACAAAGACATCCAACAACAAAAAACCTCCAGGGTACTCCTAATTCCTGCCGCTGTCTGCCTTCCATCATCACCCCACCCCTCACCATATTTTATTGAACTTGATTGAGATCTTTGATGCATCCATGTTACAAATAAAACCCCAATGTGGGTCCATAAATATTGTGATAAAAACAAGGGGAAAAATGTTTCTTGCTTCTGAAGGATGCCTTCATACAGTTTTGGATATTTAAACTTACTCTTCCCCAGTTTTCCTCAAATTATTGTTAGGAATGAGGGGCATGCATGACTGCAGCCCCTGCTCAGGTCATCCAAAGTGTACTGAAGGTCACTGCTGTTTTGAGAGGTGGCATTCCTGAATCAGGACACAGGAAAGCAGTAGCTTCTAGCTAGAGGCCCTGAGTTTCAGTGCTGGTCCGTGAATCACACAACGAGGACCTCCCAGGGCCCAGGAGAGGTGGGACACATAGGTCTCAAACCTATGTAAATCATAGAGACAAATCGTAGGCTACAATCACTTTGGAGACCGCCTGGGAGCACAGGTGTCAGAAGCGCTGGCTGCCTTGGTGCCCAGAGCAGGGGTAGCCACCTGGGAACCCAGAAAAAGCCAAGGCTCCCTTCTCTGTCCCCTGTGGGCAGAGTGCCTTTCCTTAGAGAGGAGGGCTTGAAGCTGGCTTTCAGGGCCTCCGTTCAGCCTCCAAAAGGGCCCCAGCAAAACCCACAGTGTTTGCCCTGATGCTGATCCCAGCTAGTTCTGAGGAGGTTTCTTCGTATGTATGTCATTGTGACATAATTTGCCCTCTTGCCATATAGCTGACAATATGAGAATATGAGAAAATAGGACTCGGGGAAGAAAGGGGAAGGGATGAGGAGGTTGAAGAGAAGGAGAAGGAAACAAGTTCAAGTAAGACACCAAACCAATTAAAAGGGAAGACTGTTGTTCAAGGCACTTGTAATTAATTAATCACGGCAATTGATAATTAACTTCTGTTCTGACTTCCTGATCAGCTAGCTGAGGCTTAGGAAAAAGCAAACAATTCTTCTGGTGAGGCAAACTCGTTGTGGGCCTAGGGCTCTGGGAATCCATTCATGAGAAGTACAGCCAAGTCATTTAATCTCCTCAGGGCCTCAGTCTTCTTATTTCGAAAAAAGTGGGGCTTGTATTCATGAACACTGATCTGCATCAGAGCAACCATTCATTCTGGGATTAAGTAGGGCCTGGAAAAGCAAGCTAGTCTCCAGAGTTTATCAGCCCACTCTACCTCCTCGCATTCCTAGAAACCTATGGGAGGCTTCAGGGGCCAAGCCTGGAAGTAGAATGTCTATTTCCTCCCACATACTGTTGCCCAGAGTTCAGTAATGTCCTCCCCTCATCTGCAAGGAAGTCTGGGAAACAGAGTTCACCTGTGCACCCAAGAAGAGAGAAACAATTCCATGAGCACCCAGCCAGCCTCCTCGTGGTGATCATTTAAGACTCTGCTCCAGCATTCACCGGGGAAAACCAACCACACTCTCCTTTGAGCCTCCACTCTGCTTCATTCCTGCTTCCATCATAATGCCTCCAGCAAGAGAGGGCGCTTACCTCTCTCTCTATCTCCTTGTATTCGCATCTTATATGAACCTTGACATAAAATTCAGATTTTACTTCTCTCTAGTCCCACATTCTTTCTAGTGTCTAGCCCAGAGCTGAGGGCCCAGTAATTATTCACTTATATTACAAAAAATAAATAAATTAATGTAAAACCTTTTTAAAATAACAGCAAAGTGCACCTCTTTATTTAAAAAAAACTTTCATAGCCCCCAATGGCCCAGAATATTAAATCCAAATTTCTCATTGTGATATGTGAGGTAGTCTTGTCTTACTTCCTCAGTCATAAATCTCAATACTCAGTTTCACCAAACCGCTCCCCAATCATTTTTTCTTTCCTATCCTCTCCCTTCATTCCTTGTTTTTCTGTCTCCTTCCCTTTCTTTCACTCTTTCTCCTTTCGCTCAGTTTATTTTCTTTTACTTGCCTTCATTGAATGAACACTTGAGTGCCTACTATGCATCAGGGACAAGGTTGGGTACAGAGGTGCATGGGAGAATTGCCCTCTGGGTTTACTGGAGAAGATAGGTGGGTATAGACAGGTAAATGGACAATTGCAATGTGCAGTGAAAGTCAAGGTGGCTTAGAAGCTCCAAGAAGGGGTACTCTACTCAGACTGGGGACAAAGGGGCAGGATGGGTGGAGAGCGGAGAAGGTTCCAAGAGATGCTAATCCTTGAATCTAAGAAATGGAATGCAGTTGTTCCATCTCAGAAAGGTGGGAAGGAAGTTGCTGGCAGAGAGAAATGTGTGCCCAGGTATGGAGACACAAGAGAGCACAACTTGTGTGAGAACAACACACATTTATTTCCCTTCTCAGTAGAACAAGGCAGATTTTGAGAGATGGGGCTGGTCAGGAACTAGATTCTGGGGTACTGTTATGCTATGATTTTTGGAGTGTAGTCCAAAGATGCAAGCAGATTTCAGCTTCAGAAGCAGCCCTCAGACGGCAGGGAGAAGGCCAGCTGCTGAGAGGTGAGGAGACGGGCCCAGAGAGAAGAACGCAGCACAGGGAAGGTGTCAGGCTGCCCTGAGACAGGAGCTCTGGGAAGTTTGCTGCCGAGAAGGGGAAAAAGTCAAGAGATATTTAGGAGGAAAACATGGCCGGATTTTGTGACAAACTGAATGAGAGAGGGAGACAGATTATGGGAGGAAGAAAAGGAGGGAGGCAGGAGGGTAGGTTAATTCCAGGGGCTTTGTTCTTGGATGGCCAGGTGGGCCATGGCTCTCTCACTGTGCCCAAGGACATGGGAAGAGGAGTAAGCTGTCGAGGCGAGATGATGAGGTAGATACTGAATCTGCTGAGACTGAGCTGGGGAGGACATCTAGGCAGTGATGTCAGGCAGATTCTTAGGGGCACTCTTTTTTCATATGGGGCCCCTTATGCCCGGGGAGGTAATGTGAACCAGTCAGGGAGGAGTCAGGGCCCAGGTGAGCTGATTCCTAGTCCCACACTCTTTCCACTACCCCCTCGGCCTTCATACTTTGCAGCAACAAGACAAGATAAGGTCTCTCCAGTCACCCGTTAGCAAATCACTCATTTGTTTCCATGGTTATTTATTTAAATGTGTGGGGAGGATAAGCCTCCAGAAACCTCACCAGAAAGTGCAAAATCATTTTAGATTGTGGGCACTTAAACTAATTTTTAATTGATTAAGACTATCATTCAATAATCTGATAGACAGATTTGTTCCATTTTGAATTCCAAGTATGCAGACCCGACTTACTCAGAAGTTGTTTTCAAATTTCTCAGCGTTTGAATTTATTGAAAATATCCTCAGTGTGACTCAAAACACCAACTTCAAGAAGATGTGGTCATAAAAAATATTATAGCTTTTCCTGAATAGTCCACCTTTCCCCTCTAGTTCAATCTCAAGTATAAAACACAGGCAGTTGGAAAACCTACTCCCAGAGAGAGAGCTTCGTTCACTCCTAACTCAAGAAAGTTGACATTGGGGGTGGTGGTAGGTTTCACGCGATCAGAATTCATTGATCCTCAGATTTTCCTCATGGTAAAGGCAGGGACAGCAAATGTCATAAGAGTCATATTTTCCAGTGTTTTCCCAGTATGCCTCACACAGTAATCATCCTCATGAAACGGATTTCTCTCTCAACTCCTCAGAGACTTGTGCCCAGCGTATGAACTTGAAAGCAGTCGCCTAAGAACTAAAAGCACCATCAGAGTGTGGTTTACTTTTCCAGACTACATTTTCCAGGTCTAGCTGTGAGCTCATCACTCATTAAATGGTTAAATAACAGCTGAAACTGTAGAAGTACACTTGCCAGAATTGCTCAACCTTGTTGCAAAAGGCTGGATTTTCAGTGCATTTGCCCCGTCCTTTTTTTTTTTAAAAGGTTCTTTCTCGGGAGCTCTCTCATGAAATAGAAGCATTTTGACCTTCAGCAAGAATTAAAAATGGGAGAAAAAAAAAAAATAACCTTTCCAACCCTTTGCTTAGAAGAGCCTGAAGAGGCAGGCTGCTGGAGGGGCTCACCCAGAGTAGAAAGTATCAGCAAATATGGAAAACAATTTGCTGGATATGAACCTTAATTAAAAAAAAAAAAAAGCCTAATATTTAAACAGCTCAGAGATCCCCAAACATGACCTCCTCAGTTCAGCAGGCCACTCTGGGTTCATTGGCTCATCCCTATCGTACAGGGGAGGGCAGGGGAGTTCTCACCGAGTCACACACTGGGGACTCCCTCTGCCACATCCCTAAACCAAATCCTGTCTATTTCCACTCTTGTTGAGACTCAGTCATTTCTTGTCTCCCAACTTCTCCTCAACCGTATACAGAAATGGCCAACAGGTCATGAGTTCGTTCTGACAGAACCAGGCTTCAGTAAACTTTTACTAAGCGCTCCTAGGCATGATATTCAACTCCTCGGTCAAGAGCCCACTGAGTTCCCCACCAGCCCCCTTCAACATCATTTCTCTAAATGTGACCAGTCCGAATCCCTAGAATGTGAATTGTGTCATTCATTCATTTGTTCACTTATGACCTAGTGTCCCTGTTCTGGGACTCTTCTCTTTTTTATTTATTTATTTATTTTTTAAATTGAAGTATAATCAGTTTACAATGTTGTGTTAGTTTCTGGTATACAGCATAGTGATTCAGTTATACATATATATTCCTTGTCATATTCTTTTTTATTAGAGGCTATTACAAGGTATTGGATATAGTTCTCTGTGCTATATAGTAGGACCTTGTGTTTATCTTTTTTATATATAGTAGTTAGTATCTAATCCCAGACTCCTTTTTTTCCCTCTCTACTCCCTCTCTCCCTGATAAACATAAGTTTGTTCTCTCTGTCTGTGAGTTTGTTTCTATTTTGTGAATAAGTTCATTTGTGTCCTTTTTCAGATTCTCTATATAAGTGATATCATCTGGTATTTTTCTTTCTCTTTCTGGCTTACTTCACTTAGAATGATGATCTCCAGGTCCATCCACGTTGCAGCAAATAGCATTATTTCATACTTTTTATGGCTGAGTAGTATTCCATTATATAAATATACCACATCTTCTTTATCCAGTCATCTGTTGATGGACATTTAGGTTGCTTCCATGTCTTGCCTATTGTAAATGGCTTCTGCTACGAACATTGAGGTGTATTTATTTTTTTGAATCGGACTTTCCTCTAGATTATTTTTTCTATTTCATGAGATGGGGAACGGCTGGTCATCAACTTCATATAATCCCTATTTGCAAACTAGCCGATAGGAATAAGTTTTATCCTTTCATTTTCTTCCCCAAGCAAAGTAATTTGGGTTTCTTTCATCCCTTTTCGTGTTCTTACTTGATGCCATTTTCTACCATCTTCATCAAGCTTCACTTTCCCTCGTCACTTGAATTGTAAGTTGTTGACTGAATATAGTCCCCTCTGCAGAGTCTGACCATTACTAATATGTTAGGAGGTGTCCTCCTGGCTGCTTCATTGATTCATGCTCCAGCCTTGAATTGGCCTTTTGAAAACCACTTTTGGTTTTCTGACCCGTGTTTAACTTTGGATGCCTAATTCCTTGAACCTATCCAAAACCAGTGTTGCATTTGTGCAGTCACTTTTTCTCCCTGTAGCCACCCTAACCTGCATGTATTCATTTGCCTTCCTCCAGTTTAGCAAATTGGTTTTGAGATCTAATGCTATCTTTCCCTGTGGCTTTTCCCTACTTTGAGGTTGTGAATCTGGCTATGGAGAAACTCTACCCATGAAGTCCCCATAATTGTGAAGCTTTTCTCTGTATCATCAGCATCCCTTAGCCACCAAGACTGTCTGCTTCCCCACACTTTGCTCAGGGGAATTTAGAGAAATATATAGAGTTTTATAATCAAGACCAGGTTCTCAAATGTTAGGTATAGACATCTTTTTAAGGGAAAAAATTAATAAGGTAAACATATTAACCTAAATTATTTAACTGAAATGTTACTTAAATATCTATAAGCATAAATCCAGGTAAAAATTCCCTATACCTAAAGCTGTTATACAACTGTCAAGCCAAAATAAAGTTATAAATTAGGTATCAACCAAAAATTCATAAAATTTAAATAAAGTAATTTAGTGCAGACAACAAAGGTGCTCTGTTGGAATGAAAATCCTCTCAATGTGAAAAGAGTAGTAACTGCAGTGGCAAAGATTATTTTGAGTTCTGCATACCTATAGTATTGTTTGTGATATGATGATTCCATCTTAGCAATATATTTCCCACCCAAATTTCTGCAAAGCTTTTGACCTTGTTATGTCTTTGGACCTTCATTTGATGGGAACACTTCATTTAGAGGTTAAATTTCTCTCTCTTTCCATCAGACCTCTAGGTTACTCTGCCACAATATGTAATATGTCATTTCCATAGTGTCTCATCATGTTATCAGTGCATTAAATAACTTACCAAATTAAAGTCTTACTTTATGGAAATGTCTTTTAATTGAAAGTGTTTGACAGAAAAGTGAAGTTTTGTCATTTAGATGAAATACTTCAACATGAAAGTAGTGGTAGACACAGGACACTGGTTATGGATTTGAAAATAGGAGAAACCATCATACATAGCTAGAGAAGTTTCCCAACATTTTTTAAGTTGCTTGAAATTCCTTTAGGGATAAAAAAAAAAAAACCCAACCTAGATGTACACTCACAAATAAAAAATAAATGTATGTGCCAAAATCTGCAGACACGTATTCATCATTCAAATGATTGAAAATTTGCTTCTTTTTTTTTCTCATCAAAATGAAAAAACAAAATTAATGTTTTTCATTGGGAACTCACAGACCCAGGAAAATATTCCCATAGACCTTGGAATCAGAGAAGTTCAATTTGAAAATAGCCAAGAATTTTGGAGTAGAAAGAAGCTCTTGAAAATACCCGTGGAGACTAGATCATCTTGGTTAATCCCCTTACCTTGAAATGAGGTTCTAGAGACCTGAGGAACGTTAAATCATTGCTTAGGGATAGATCCAGGTCTCAGGATTCCAAGTCCATGCCCCTTTCTATTGTATCAACATTTACCAAGTAGTTTTACACTTATAATGCCACCTCCCATAGATAATTTACACATCCAAGCCTCCTGACTCTCAAAACATATCCTTATAAACCAACACACCATATTCTTGACAGTGAATCCTATAAAATGCAGGCACTTCAGTCCACTTACAATTCTTTAATGAATAGCTATTTGTGAAGACTTTATTTATTAGTGATTCTGTATAAAGTAACTCTTCATTTTATTTGTCATAAGGTTACTTCTTACCAGTTTCAAAGATTGCTTGGAGCTTTTACGTGTATTCGTATCTCTGCCATTCTAAAGGACTTCTGTGCTCTTTCTCAAATCATTCTCTTCCCTCCCCTCATTTCAAGTCCAAGTTTCCTGAAAGTGGAGTATAAATTTTATGTCTCCATTTATTCCAGGAACCCATACATGTTTCTGTTTTCATTACTTTCTTGAAATTGTCTCCTCAAAGACCACACTGGACTCTTGCCACATCTGTAGAATCTCTGTATTACTCTATTTGACCTTCCTTCAAGAAATAGGCCCCTTCCCTCTTAGAACTCTTCCCTGGCTTTTCCAATGTTTCTCTATGTCCTCTCCAGATTGAAATTTCTTTGTCTTCCCTGGTTTCCTTCCCCACCTTCCTAAGTATTGATATTCCTTAGGATTTGTCATTGTTCTTGTTCTTTCCTTACTGTATGTAAGCTCTGTGGTGACTTCACGTGGATGTACTGATGGTACCCAAATATGTCCCTCTAACCTGTCTCTTTTCTGGGGTCTAGATAAGAATTTCTGGGAAACTCAAGCCTTTGAGAGGCAAATATAGGATTCTATGCCTGCAAAAAATCAGAGATGTAATCATAATAATACTTTTTTATATGGAAGTAAAAAGAAAGAGGAATGAAGGAAGAGTTTCAAGAAGGGAGTAGTCAGCTGGTTCAAATGCATGGTAATGTTAAGATGAAAATGGAAGTTTTCTTCAGGCTTAGCAAGTTGAAGTCCATTGGAACCTTGGCAGGAGGAATTTGGGATGAAATGCAGATTGAAATGAGTTGACACATGAGTTAGAAGAGAAGACATACAGACTGTGAACACATTTCTAGCAATTTCACTGTAGAAGAAAAGGGAGCTAAAGAAATGAATCTAGGGTCTGAGGAAGGACACATTTTATTGGCTAAGAAGAAGGAACCAAGACAGAGAAGGGGCAAAAGATCAAAAGAGAGGGAGCTGCGTGCTTGACAGCGGACTAGTGAGCCTTAGACAGGAAAATAATCACCTCTTCCATTGATTGGGAGTGATGGAGGTAAGGATGGTTGTGATATAGTTCTTATTTTTTTCTTTGAAACAGGGGTGAGGTTATCTTCTGTGGTTCATAGGGAAAATGGTGAGAGGTTTGAGGAGAGCTGAAATTTTAAGAACCTGACCAGATCTCCACAATCTGTTCTAATCCCTCCTATACGCTGTTCTAAAATATAGATTCAATCATGATACACTGGGGCTCTCGGTTTCCTATAGGATAAAATCCTACCTCATAGCATGTTCCATAGAGCCCTATCACAGAAGGAGAGCATCTCCAGATGGTTAACCTCATCACCCCATCAACCCCCTCCTGCCCCAGGTCCTAGCATCGTCCTTATCCAGACATGCCACACACCAGAACTCTCAGCCAGAATTCTCTCAACCTCACTTCTCCACTGGAAAAAACCTCCACTCACCCTTCCCAATCCAGTTTAAGAATTTCTAATTATTCCTGGATATCCCTGACTTTTATTAACCTGTTTTCCCTTAGCCCCAATCTACCTCCTAATTTGTTTCTGTATTTATTTACTTTTACAGTATCACTCTTAGATATTTCGGTATGGTGTCTCAAATCCCCTTGGGGCATAAACTTTCATTCAATTATTTAATTAACTAGCCAATGAATATGTATTAAGCAAAATATAACCCACATCAGGAAGCCTCCAGGACAACAGCCAGCTGTAATGTAGTGTGACTTGAGCTGTGAGCCTGTCTTAATGAAGACTGGCCAAGGAAGGGGGCGAGAGAGGTGAATGATGAGGAGGGTAGAGGAGGAGGCCACCAAAGCCTTCAAGTGTGCATGTGCCTACTTATGTCCCTCTTACAAAGGGTCCCATGGTAAGTTCCATGAAGGCCAAGGCAGAGCCTTGTCCAGTAGGATGTCCCTACATTGACATTCACTTTGTAGGTACTCTGTAAATTTAAACTGTCCTTGTATTGCAGAAGTCACTGTATAGCTTTTACTTTTAGGAATTTATGGACTCCTAATGTAATCCTTTTCAACTAGACAGACTAATCATTCTTTTTAATGTTTCATCAGTTTGTAAAATATCTGTTCATGGCCCTTGACAGAAAAAAAAAAAAGTCCTTTCTGACACCATCTAGAGTCAAGTCTGCCCTCCCCAGGCATCTGTTTCTTGCTCTGGTCCCCCATTTCCCTGAATCCCTGATTTGACTTCCCTCTATCACGAGGGCCCAGCCAGGGTCAAATGTCTCTTCTGTGCTCACCACAATAGATTTGGCTTCTTTTTTCTCTTCATTTCTTTTTTCTATACTTATCTTTTTTTTTTTTAATTGTTGTTACGTTGCCTTAAAAGGTCTATGATCGTTGTGCAGGATTTCTTTAAATTGCAAAGAAATAAAGAAAAGAAAAAGTCCTTCCTTTGCCTTTCAAGGAAGCCCTTGCACATCACTGTTGGGTGCTCAGTCTAGCATGACTTCTGCCTTATATACCAGGGCTGCTAAATAGGAGAACCACCGTTATCTGTTTAATCCGAAATCATGATTTTCCTGTGAACTGTTCTAATCTCAGCTTTCCCAGCAGACGGTCTTACACCTAAAATAAGGCTAGCTGCACGCCTACTCATTTTCTGTTTAAATTTCTTTTTATAGGAAGATGAAAGTCTGCAGGTTAAAATGTTCACATTTTCTGTGATTACTTACTGCAGAAGTTTCCAGACTTGAAAGATGCAGCTGTGAAATATACAACCTCAGAGGCTGTAACCTCACTACTGCCCATTCGTGTCTTGCCAGGCTCTTGAAATGTTTGTATAGGGTCTAGTGGACCCAGGCACCCAGGACCTGTCTTGGTACATTGGCTTATGATGGTTCTAGACACCATTTTTTTCTTAAAGTGGGAGTCTTCTTCCTGCAACAAAGTCCCCTCTCTCTGACCATCCGAGTCTTTCAGGTTGCATGTATAATCTCCTTTCCCCCTAAGATGCATTTTCAGCAACAAGGCAACTGTCTGTAGATTAGGGTTCCCTCCTTACCAACTAAGAGTACATTTGGAAATACCAGTATTTCTTGGAGTGAGGAGACAAGAGTCCAAGACTCACGTTAGAGCAGTGAGGAGCAGAGATCACTAGAAGGTGGGTTCAGTCGGCTGCAGAGTTCTTATTTTGTTTCACTGATGTGAATATGCTACTTCAAGGTTGAACTGAATTTCTCAGGACAGCAGAAAAGAGGTTAAGAGCTGCCACCTTCTCAGCTTTTCCCCTGGGGCAGCCCTTGGCCTTCCTTCTAAATAAACATTGGTCAAATATTTTAACAACACTGTTTGAAGAGGCACCTGCCCAGAGAACCCAGTGTCTTAGTTTCCTTGCTGGGTGGTAAGAGCTAGCCCAGAACTCATCACCTCTTGGCTTGTGTTGCTTTTTCTCTAATGCATTCCCTTATCGTTGCCTGCGCCCAGACTCATCAGTCACTTCTTTGGTGACAGGTATCCTCCCTAAGGTCTTCTAGAGTTTTTCTTCTTTGGATTTGGCATTCCACTTCTGAGAAAAATGTCATTGTCAACTCTTCCTTCCAAAATATGCTAAATAAAACTAACCGTGCACCACTTTGGGGCCTCCTCATATCAACCCCCTATTCAGAGAAGGACCCCTTTTCCTGGGGCAGAAGGTTGTAAACATATGGAATTTGTTACTAGAAGAGTTGGTTTGGACTGTTTCCGATCCCTAAGCCAGTTCCCCAACCATGACAAAACGTTCCCTACACTCTCATCATGACTCATTTTTATTTTTAAATAACCTCTGGTGTGGAACTTTGTCAGGGACTTTCAAAAGGTTAAAGAACTCATGTCCGCATGCTTTTGACCCCCTCAGAGAATTTTAGTAGATGAAGCACAGTCTCTCCTCACTGAAATCACTGGCTAGGTTTGCTAAATATCCCATTACTGCCCTGTAACTCATGGATGTGAATTTATCTAAATCCGAACATGTTCTCATCATTCTGTCTCCTAGGAGGGGCTAGAAAGGTATAAAGCTATACAGGCATAGTCTTTGGTATTAAACTGCTTGAAATCAAGTCAGAGAGACTAAAAAAAAGTCACAAAATCATGAGTGAACAACCACCTGCATAAATGTGTCAGCGACTGAAATTATAAAAGGAGTTCAGGAAATCAACAAGTGTGTTAGGCGGAAGATGGAAAAATCTTTACAGAGGAGAGAGCCCTTGAGTTTGGTCTTGAAAGCTAGAGTAGGCTTGATAGGGGCAGGGTGGAGAGAGGAAGGGGGCTACCGGGGCTTCCAGACACTTAAGGAGGAAGAGGCAGGGAAACAGCATGAGCAAAGACTTAGAGGTAGAATCGTCTGGTTGGAGTGGAGGAAACACGTGAAGGAGTCTGATACGTTGAGAGAAACCAAATTAAGAAAGGCCTGGAACAACCAACTGCAAGAGTTGGAACCTCATCAGAGAGAGGTGATAGCTATGAAGGACTATATTTCAGAATTTAATGTTTCAAAGAAAACAAGTTATTGACTGATGGGACACAGAGATGGTTTGTTGAAGGGCTATCAAGGCAGGCCAAATTGGAGATTTTGAAATTTTTGTTTAGATCAGAATAGGGTAAGCATTATGAAAACAAAAAGGATAGATGAATGACAAGGTCCTATTGTATAGCACAGGGAACTATATTCAACACCTTGTAATAACCTGCCATGGAAAAGAATCTGGAAAAGATTACATATATATGTATATGTATAAGTGAATCACTGTGCTATCTACCAAGAACTAACACAACCTTGTAAATCAACTATCCTTTAATAAAAAATTTAAATTTAAATTTAAAAAAAAAAGGAAAGAGCTTGAGAAGGACACATGGAATGGTAGCAAGGAATGGTAATAATGGATGCGAAGTTCTAAAGGAATTACTCCTGGTACCCAAATCTATATGTTCCCTTGGACTGTCATAGCAGAGCACCACAAATGAAGTGGCCTAAAAATAACAGAAGTTTATTTTCTCAGCATTCTGGTGTCTAGAAGTCCCAAATCAAGCTGCTGGCAGGGCCACGCTCCCTTGAATGGCTGCAGGGAAGAATCCTTCCTCACATCTTCTAGCTTATGGTGGTTGCTGGCAATCCTTGGTATTCCTTGTTTTATGGACGCTAACCCCCATCTCTGCCTCCGTCTTCACATGGGCTTCTTCCCTGCATGGCTGTGCCTTTGTGTGTCCTCTTCTCGTCTTATAAGGACAACAGTCATTGGATTTAAGGCTCATCCCCTCATTTTGAGAGTGAAGAGATGGGCACAGGGAAGTAGAGTAGTTGCCCAAGAACACATTTCATTAAAGCAGAGGCTGGGCAAGAACCAAGGCCATTCACCTCCCAGGCAATGCCCTTCCCTCTTGTACACAATAGGCAGGCTTGGTTTGGTGTCTTCATCACCCCCAGTAAATCGTGGCTATTTTCACAACATTTGGGGAACATTCAGGTGGCTGTTGTTGGTAATTTAAAGCCTCCCACAGCAGTGGGGGACACCAGGTCTCCTGGTGGTGCTGTATAAATTCACCAGAACAGCTGGCTCACCCAAGTTTTCCTCGTGATACTTTTCAATATGAACCGGCTGTAACAGACTGCACACAAATGTCCAAGCCACACGAAACAACTAGGTCATGTTGGTTTCCCTTTGTTATCAGCGCATCGAAACCCTTTCTCAGGACCCGAGTTCAGTCGCCCTAGAAATTGCCTAATTAAACTTTTTAAAACCCCATGGGCTGTGCTTTTTATGGCATGTGTGTTATATACATCAATAAAAACTTTGTTGTTTTTTAATCTATGGATTAACTGCCTATGTCATGTGTAAGCACTAAGAACAAATGGACATCCACATGGCATTTTAGTGGAGAACCTAGATTTCTTGCACCAACATGAGAGCAGGCATGTAGTTCAGCTTTCAGAAGACCCTACTTCCACTGCCTTTGACCTCAGTTCTCAGATTTGTCTTTCCTGATGTTTGTAAGGGTTTATCCATGTGGTGGTTTTTCACATCAACAGACTTTGGTAAAAAGTATTTCTTTCCTGTTAATTCAGTTGGTCCCAAACTCAAAAGAAAACTATCAACAAAAGATAAATGTACAGCCAATGTCAAGGTAATTACTAAAGATAAATATATATGTGTATCCTGGGGGGGAAGTATCAATAAAGCTGCCTTGACGATAATTAATATTGTTTTTATTATTTAATTCTTAACAACTTGCTTATTCTCATGTTTTATTCCAATTTATTGGGAATGGACCTTGCACTTAGAGGTTACAGCAAAAGCTTTTATCAGATCATCTGGATTTGCTATCCTGCTGTGCCATTTACTAACTCTAACCTTCAGCAAGTTAACTAACCTTTTTGCACCTCAGTTTTCTCGTCTGTAGATATGGTGCTAACGTCTAAATCATAGCATGTTGGCAAGGATTAGATTAAATGAGATAATTCAAGTAAATCATTTAGCACAGTCATGCCTGGTACATCAAAATCACCAAAATACTCTTACCATCATCATCATCATCATCATTCATGTATTTTTATTATAATTCCCTGAGCTTATCCTGCCTTTAACTTACCTAGAAAGTTGTATTTTCCCCGAGAGTAATTTCTATAGCAATTTCAGCAGTAAATAACAGGGTACTACTCAAAAGCAGGCTCCCTATACACTTTTGTTGCATAAATTGAACATTCTATGCCACTCATTTATTCAACAGGTATTTTTGAATTTTTATAATGTTCAAGGCAATTTGACCCAATGCAGTATACCTTTTCCCCATTTTTCACTCACTTTTTTTTTTTAAGGATGCCATGCATCTAAAGAACCTCTTCCAAAGGAACAGTGTAACAGTGGTTTAGTTAATATATGGTTGGCCTGAAAGGTCTCTCTCAGGATAGAGTGCAGTAACAGTGCTGGTGGTTTACAAAGCACACCAGGAGTCTAGGAATCTAACCTCTGTTGTACAACAAAAAATTAGTTCTGTGGTTTTAGGGAAGTCATTTCACCCTCATGGGCATCAATGTCCTTAA
Source organism: Camelus bactrianus (assembly GCF_048773025.1). Taxonomy (NCBI): domain Eukaryota; kingdom Metazoa; phylum Chordata; class Mammalia; order Artiodactyla; family Camelidae; genus Camelus; species Camelus bactrianus. The sequence goes on from NC_133541.1 coordinate 47,282,994, forward strand.
TCATGAAAAGATGGTCTTCGAATAACCTGGTAGTTTTTAATCATTTTGGTGAACTTACTTATGAATGAATCCAATGATATGTTAATCCCTCTAAGAAACATGAACATACCAACTCATAATTAATATTCAATTTCAAAAGTTCTTGACCTTCCTTAAAGCCCACCTGTGAACTGTGGAGGCCCATGGATCACAGGACCCTGGGCTGGAATAAGGCTCTCTGTTTCACTACTTAGTAATTCTAGACCACACCACCAACATACAGTCTGCCACCCAAAATTAACAGGATTGAAGTCTCTTCCTAGATCAAATGTCATTCCACACTTTCAGGTCATTCATCTTCCACCACTTTCTCCAATGGCAGTTATTGCCCCAAACATGCTGATAGGAATACAATATCTCAGGGAAAACATTTGCAATCAAAGCCCTTGTGCAGATCGTGAGTACTCACTTAACGTTAATTCCATGGAAACTAAGAAACCTTCCCTAGACACTGCAGCTTCCTAGTGGTTACCATGGCAGCACTGTGCTCATGTTCTTGGACCTCCAGTCATTAGACCTAGCTATTTCCACCAGAAGAAGCATGTGGCATGTCTTCTTACATGAAGCAGCATCCAAGGGAAAATGAAAGCCTTGCTGACCAGTGATTATTTTAAAGTAGGAAAGAAAGGGTAGCAGGTAAAGAAGAGAAGCTGTCCAAGAGAGCAGACAACAGAGTATATTCATATTTTAAAATGATGCTATTACAGATGATACCTGTTTCATGGACCAGTCCAACTGACCTCAAGAGGTCAGAATAATACAACCTCTTATACACCACATATCTCTCTCTCACCACACACACACACACACACGCACACACAATCAACAGTACCTGAGCTCAGGCCAAAGCCCTGGAATAAGGAAATGGCATAGACAGAATTCTAGGATGATCCCCAGTGACCTTTGCCTTTGTATACTTTCCTCCTCTTGAGTGTGGGCAGAATCTGAATACAATAAAAATCACCCCCATGTGTATGTTATATTAATATGGCCAAAGAGATTTTGCGGGTGTAATTAAGTTCCCAAATCAGTTGACCTTAAGAGAGGCAGACTACACAGATGGGCCTCACCTTATCACATAACCCTTTAAATCTGGGTTTATAAATCAGAGCGAGAAGCCAGAAATTTGAAGTGCATCGGAAGGATGCAACATGCCATTGTAGATGGAGGGGGCCATGTGGCAGGGAAAGTGGGTGGCCTGAAGAGGCTGAGAGCAGCTCCCAGTTGACCACAAGCAAAAAACTATGGAAACCTGAGCGCCACAACTGCAAAAAACTGAATTCTGCCAACAACAAGAATGAGCTTGGAAGTGGATTTTTCCTGTATCTCCAGATGAGAACACTGTCCAAACAGTACCTGGATTTCAGTCTTGTGATGCCCCCAGCAGAGGACCCAGTCCTGCTGTGAAGGACTGCTGACCTACAAAACTATGAGCAAATGAATGGGTATTGCTTGAAGCTGCTAAACTTGTTATTATTTGTTACACAGGAACAGAAAAGTAATGCAGGAAAGAAAGTGCAAAGATGTTTATATCTTGATTCTTGACAGTCAAGTGCATGGGAAGGTGTATCATTTCTTCCACCCTCTCAAAGAGGCAAATTCCTACACCCTCAGCTGTGCTTGATTTGCCTAAACAGTCACATAAGACTCTGTTTTCAGCAAATACTTATTGAGCTTCAGGTGATATTTTAGGATCTGTGTATAGAGATGAGTAAAATGATTAGTATTTGATTTTTTTTTTTTTAATACTTGAAACCAGTCGAGACCATTAGAGAAGTAAAAATAAAGCATTTCAAGTGACTTGGTTTGATACATTAATATCGTCATGTACCTCTGTCTACATTTTAATATACACCCATATATATAATTTATTTTATGGCAATTTTTATAATTTATTGGCAGTGTGTGTGCATTTGATAACTTTCATCTGATAACATACAGCATCTCACAAACAATATCAGTATGATTTTTAAAGTGGTTCTCTATGACAGTAATTGAACGTACATTGAACTTTATAATGAATTTTGAGATCGTGTGGTGTATGTTCATTCAGTCACTGACTATTGAACATCAACTATGTGTCAGTTAGTCTCTGAGGCCCTTATTATAGATGTGCCTTGAGCTTACAGTCTGTTGAGAGATCGACATACAATAAACAATTTAATGTTTATTATTATTCATTTATACATGTATATATTCACATACATACACACATAGATGACTAACTTCTTTCATATACATGAATCTCTTTCCCTTTAAGAATGAACTCTATGCCTTCTGCAATAGTGCTGTTGGATTACCAATAACATTTAACAACAGTGACCAGAGTTTGGGGTGGGGAGAGTACCTATCACTTGAGCCTCAAAGCTCTAATCTCAAGGTTAGGCGTGCGATACTCATCAGGGTCCCACCAGCAACAGCCAATTCCAGCCAATCGGCTGCCTGTGTTCTAGCCAATAGCTGACTCCCCCACTAGCTGCTTGGGGGCTGGCTATTGGAGGAACCTTTGTATCACGTGAGTGGAAACCAAGACTCTCGGCCAAAGAAAAGCGCAGGAAGCTCTGGGGATGGGGAGTAAGGCTCCAGGTGTGGCAGCTACAGCATTAGAGGCCCGGCGTCCGAGGGTTTTTCTGGGCGGGCGCTGGGAGCCAGGCCGCAGAGCACGGCAACTCTGCAGCCCCAGCGGACGGGGTTCTGGGGGACGCCGACAGCCTGTTTGAGACCACTGCAAGCTGGGATCTCATGCTGCCTGACAGGTATGACATTCCTGTTTACTGGATATCTTTTTTAGTTAAGAGAAATAGGGGTTGGGGTGGGGGTGTGTGTGTTTTTCAAGTCCAGGTGGTTGGAATTCTGCGCTTGCCCCCACCCCCACCCCCCACCCCCCCCCCCCACCCCCGCCAGGAGGAAAAGTGAACGTTCTGGGCCTGGAGGGAAGGGGGTGGCGGTGTTGCTAGAGCCCTTACGGAGGGGGCAGGGGCGGGGGTGGGGAGAGGCCCGTGGTGTGCAGACTTTAGCGGAGAGAGATTTTGTGCGGAGGGTCGGGTAGGAGGCCGGAGATGGTTGTTTACCGAAAAAAGTCATCATGACTGTGGTGCAGAGAAGAAAGTAATTGGTTGGACTTGCCAGAACTTGGTTCTCCGTTATTACCAATTTATTGAATGACCAGTTTGCCGGGTTTTTAGCTCATCAAAAACTTAATTAACTTTCTCCAAATATTATAGTGAATCATTTCCCATAAATGGTTGCAACAGCCTTTAAGGATGTGTCTCGCCATTTAGTTTTAGTTGACGCAATTTGAAATTCACAAGAAATGCTAAGCACATTCCCCAAAATGTAAATCCAAAGAACCTAAAGTCCAGAAACTTTGGTTAGTCCCTGGAAATGAAGTTAAATCACTTCAGGGAGATTAAACTAACTGGAAACTAATGGAAAACAGTGTTTATATATGGTTTTAAATTGTTTTAACATTTTTGCTCTCCAGTATCCTCCTATGTGCCACCAATGGCATTTATCATTCTTTCTGGCAACCCACATCTGAATCCCCTTTCCATGGGGAGGTTCTCTAATGAGGCCAGAATGCTAAAAACACCAGCTACTCAATTCCCTAGCTACCCTGGCAGCTTCATGGTTTGCTATAGGACTTAAGAAATGCTGTAAACATTAGTTTTTTAAAAACCTTAAATACTATTATTAGAGAGTTGGGAATGCCCTTCCCCTAGATCTCTTCATGGCTACCTCCTCCGACCCCTGCTCCCCACCTGCAGTAGAAAGTTGCTTTTGTCCGCACCCTGTGCTGTGTGAATGGATTGATTAATCATAAATGTGAAATAGAAACATTTTAAGAAATGAAATTCTATGAAAACAGTGAAATAAAATGAAATAAAAATCAGTTAACTGAAACATGGCAGAAATCCTCAGAAGCTACTTGAAAATCTCATCTAGTATAAACTGACATAAACTTTATAGTTAAAAAAAAAACATTTGGGGGAGAATACCAATAATTCGGGTATCTTTGGGATAATTGGCCCTCTGGTTAAATTTGTTCCCAGTGAATCAGGTTTTGGCAACTTGACCTAGAACTAAACGAGGGCAAGAGATGGCAGGTAGAGCAGTGTGAAGGGACCAGATCAGGTTCCCTTTGCCAGCCATGCTGAGGAATCTGGACTTGATCCTGATAGCGTCTGGGAGTCCTTGAAGGAAATTGACTTGATTGTTTTTTAGAAGATCTGGGTACAACCGGATAACCTTAACAGTAGTTATATGGCATGGGGGACAAAAATATTGGGAGGTTTATAAATTCTTTTTTTTTGTTTGTTTATATGACTTCTGTAGTGAAACAGCAATCATGCATTGATTGGGGGCGGGGAGAAGGAGGGTGGAAAGTAAAAGAACCTCTTATGTTTTCCTTGGGTTTTGTGTACATAGACATGACAATCACTAGATAGCAATTTGTACCTTTTATACTTTTTTCTTCAGACTTCCTACTATCAGAAAGAAGGCTTTTTGCATGATTCTTACAATAATTATGAATATTGCACTTAGCTACTGAAATACTCCTAACAGCTGGCATTCATCAGGTGGCCACTCAGTAATTTGCTGTCTGTACCAGAGTTACTCCAAAGCATGTTTCTCTGCCCACCATCAGCAGGTTCACCTGAGATACTTTTTAAAAGTGCAAATTCCTTGAGGGGGAGGGTGTAGCTCAGTGGTAGAACGCATACTTAGCATGCACAAGGTCCTGAGTTTAATCCCCAGTATCTTCGTTAAAAATAAATAAATCCCCCCCCCCCCAAGTGCAAATTCCTGGGATCCAAGCTAGCCATACCAAATCTGAATCTGTGGGGTTGGAGCTTCAGAGTCTGCATTTTAATGGGCCCCCCATGACTCTGTAAGTACACTGATGTAAGGGACAGCTGCCAGGAGTTAATGCTTCCATGTCAGGTTGGGTTGGAATCACCTGGGGAGTTGATTGAGAATACAGTTCTGGGTGACTCCCAAGGAGCTGGATTGCATACATCTGTCCTGGGCTGGGCTCCATCTTTACAGCGTCTGGGTGAATGCAATGGAATCAGTGGCTTCACCTTGTACACTTGATACCCCTCCTGTCAGTGGTCTAAAAGGCACAACAGCACTTCTCACAGAATCCCTCTTCTCTCTGGACACATGGCTGAGTGAACCTAAGGGTATCTTATCCTTTAATATTCACAGGACAGGGAGATTTGGTGTGAATCCCCAAAAAGTCTCTGCCTTAATTTCAATTGAATATTTCAATGTATGTGATAAATGTTGAAGGTAGTTATAGAGAAGCTAGAATAAGTTCTAGAAATAGTTTGCCAAGATACTGGTGGGTGGGGTTTCCCTTTTTCATGGCTAGCTTGAATTGCATTTTAATATGCTTGAAGGCTACAACCTCAGTGCAGTCTTCTCATGACCAAAAAAAAACCAAAAACTGTGTATGTGCACGCACACACCCCCCATTCTTTCCTAAATGATAGCAGAAGTAAGTTACAAGTAATAAAGAACTGAATTAGGGTTTTTCTGATGCATCAAGGTCCTAATGGTATTTCAGATGTAGAAGCAGTCATCTTGACAGCATTCAGGTGGAATTTCAGGCCAATTACTATTGCCTGGCATGAAAACTGGATGAAATCCTGATGGCAGACGAGAGCAAAAGCTTGAGAGGGCCCATAAACTATCGAAAGAGCGGTATCCGCCAAAGATAATTAATTCTCTTAGAGACTAATAAATAAAGATAACAATATGTTGTATTATGCTTGGCGCAGCTGGTACCTCAAAACCCGAGAATCAAAGAAAAACTGAAGTTTGAATCAGCCGTCCCAGCTGGAAAAGCCTTCCAAAAGGTGACTCTGAACTGGTTTTTTATGAAATCGGGTGCTGCTTTAGACATCATGGCTGTCCTGCAGCTCAGGACAGCACAGTGATGGCTGGTAGGGGAAGGTGGGTTACCAGCTCTCAGATGGCACCAATGTCGTGAAGTGGGTCAATATTTAGCCAGTCGATTTTCTCTCTCTTCCCTTGGCCTTCAAATGTTAAAGGGCCAGGGAAAAGGGCAGAAAATGGATTGAAAATTAAGAACAACAAAGAACAAGAATACAAGTATGAGTTGCTTTTCTTAAGTTGTTATGAAGAGATCAAATTTTAGTTATTAAAATCAGGATTTTAAGATTGGATAGGCAAAGTAAAGTTTATGTAGTGCTCCTTGTTTACTTTATAGACACAGGAACAAACCATCAGCTGAAGTGAAATTATCATGAAATATAGTACTTACTGCTTAAATAGGGGTTCTGCTGGTGTTACTGTGCTACTTCCAGGGTTTCTTTGAGATCTTGTCTTTATGTAAAAGTTCAACTGAGCACTTCTCCCAAAAAAAGTGCTGTATTATTTTAAACAATGATTTTTTTTTTAATGAAAAGGCATTGCCATATCAGAAATAAGCCTGGAAATTAAAATTATTTGAAAAAGTCGTAAACCCTGTAAAATTCTCGTGAACACTTTTTATGTGCCAGGCACTGGGTCCCTTACCTCCTAAAGGAACTGACAGCCCAGTGAAGGAAAACAGACACCTGAACAAATATTTAACAGATAGTTGTAATAAAATGTGGTGTTAGGATATAGGTCTATAAATACTGTGGAAAGAATTGGAAATAAAACATCATGAAAGAATAGAAATCAATAGAATCTAGAAGATTTAGTGGCCACATTTCTAAAGAATGGTGTCAATAAATCACCTCCATTGCATTTGTCCAAGCCAAGAAGGCAAAATAGATGCTTGAGATTGTGGAAAGCAGGAGGGTTAAAAATTGGGAAACTTTAATTTCACAGGCAGTAATTTCTAGATTGGTTAATGAAAAAGAAAATGCCTCATGGTAGAAAGAAATATGAATAGCATGGCACCTAACAGGGGTCCGCAGGAGTGATGCTGGCTGCTGGAGTTAGGGAGCTAGTAATCTCGGTCCTTGAGTCACTCAGTCTTGAGGGAGAAAGACCCAGGCTAATCGCAAACTATGACGTTGCGTAAGTGCTACCAAACCAGATGGCTGGTTTTTGTTTGGGGGAGTTTTGTTTGTTGTTTGTTTTTCTTGAATCTGTGCTGGCTAGCAGAGAGAAATCTTGGAGAATACCAAGAAAAGGTACAACCATAATTAGGAGCAGAAGCCCAAAGCCTGGAAATGGGAAGCGCAAGAGAATCCCCAGGGTTTTGCCTACTCTGAGTTGGTGCACATCTGGCAGGTGTGGATTTGCGTACGAGTAACCACTTCAGGTAGACACGGGTCAGCAGCCGCATCCACAAACACAGGTGGTTGGGTAGCACTTTTGAAAATTTAGCTACTAAATGACAGTTTCCCGGGCCTACCTTGTGTTAATCAGTCTAATTTCTAGGCTCCTTACAGAGAACTGGGAATTTAAAACCATTCAAGGGGCCATGAAACCTAAATAAAGTTAATCCCCTGCTCCAGTGGTTCTCCAGCTCTGATCATGAGTTTGTTAAAATGCAAATTCCCGGGACCATCTCTTACATGTTGAATTGAACCCACCGGGTGTGGGGCCTGGGGGATCTGTTTAGTTGGTTTCCCCCCACCGCAGGCGCATCTGGGGGCTCTTGACAGAGGTAGTTTATAAACCTCACTTGGAAGAACACTGCCTTCGATTATGCAAACGTGTATAAAATCAGGTAGTTTGGTCCAAGAGTAAAAAAATGAATGAGATGATGAATGAATAATAATGTTTTTTTAAATAATAGTTCTAAGTTACGTAAGACAGCCACTCATTCTTGTTATACCGATTCCAGCAGGGAATTACCATGAATAGAAAGTGCCATGAAGCCCCTTCCTCTCCTCCCCCATGCACTCCCCACCCTCCACTCTTAATCCTTGGGTGCAGATCCTTCCAAATCTGCCTCTGTACAGTTTCTCTAAGTGTGACACAATTCAGTTTTCCTTCTATGTAAACTACAGTCCTTTTTCACTTAATGTTTCGAGATTTTCCAAGTCAGCATTATAAACACATTCTTTTCATCAGTTTTTTAATATTCTAGTATACATATACTATAATTTGCTTAATTATTTCCAACAGATGTATGTTTAGGGTATCCCCCCTTTTTTGCTACCTCAGAAAGTGTTTCTCAGTGAAACATCTTTATGAACACTTCTTTGTGCAAATGTGCAAGAATTTGTTAGGGCTAGCCACCTGGTAGAATTTCTGAGTATGAAGGTTTACACATTTTAAGTATTGTTTGCCTTTGGACACTACCCTTTTACCACCATCTGATCAAAACTATTAACCTTTTTTTTAAACCAGTCTGAGCAGACATTATTTTAATCTGTATTTCCTTAATCATTGCTAGATTGAGATTCTTTTGAGAAGCATGTGGGTAATCTGTGTTACTTGTGTGCATTGCCTGCTCAAATTCTTTGCACACTCCTTTAAGTGTGTTTGCTTTTTCTTGTTGGTTTATGGGCCATTTAAAATAGTCTGGGTGGTAATTCTACCTATGAGAGAATAAGGAAGGTAAGAAGAAAATCAATCACAGTGTTAGAAGATTGGGACTATAAATATGAAATCAGTATTGTCAGCAGTATTTTGCTTGGTAAACTATCTTTTGTATTTATGATGCCTTCTGTCATGCAGAGCTGCTTGCTATGTTTATTTGGTCAAATCTGACCATCTCTCTGGATCCTAGATGTACTTACTGTCTCTGTTGCTTCTGTGCATGGGCAGTGGTTGGAGGTGAAGGAGGAAGAACAGAGTACAGACTGATCAGGGTTTTCAGCTTGTGACTTGGTGGTCAGTAACTGACAGACAGAATTGAGGAAAAGAGGCAGCTTTGAGAAGGAAGGGAATTGTTGAGTTCTGTGTGGGGCTTGTTGAGTTTTGGATTCCAGCAAGGTATCTTGGTTGTGATGTCCAGTAGAAAATAGGAAATACACTCATCACTCACCAAACAAGCTATCTCACTATGGGTGTTTGCAGCCCAGTGGTCTGGTTTTGCTCTTACAGTCTGGTTTTGCTACATGAGTCCATGTTTCTGGCTTATTTGAGATTTGAGACTGGCCATCAGCTCAAAGCCCATGATTTTAGGTTCCTAGAACCAGACTGACTAGACTCTTGCTGAGTGAATCACTCCGAGTCCTTTTATTGAAATGTAATATTGCACATTTTTTTTAAATAACCCCTTATGGGTATAAATTGTTCCCAAGCTCTTTGCAAAGGTTACTGCTTATTTGTCCTACTTCGCACAATTTCCAAACAACTGGTAAATAGCCAGCACTAGTGTTGCAGCAGCTACCAGGTCTTCCTGCTTCAGGACTTTTTATGTTTTATGAATGTGGACAGTTTATTGCTGTTTATAAACCTATTATTGACTTACAGCTTGACACTTGCACAAACTTTCACATAGCCTTTCGCTCGCAGACTGAAACGTTGAAGCTCAGAGTGAGTGAGTCTTGCCCAACATTACACAGCTAGTAAGTGAAAGCACCAGCAATAAAACAAAATCCACCTGGAACAAGAGGGAGTGACAATCATGCAGGATAGTGTGTAAGCCTAGAGCTCAGACGGCTCTGGGCTGGAAATACACTGTGTACTTGAAGTTCTAGAGTTGAATACAGGATCAATTTCATGAACCTGCAACTTGTGTAGTTGCCAAGGGGCCATTCTGGAAACCCATGCCCTGCTGTAGCCATCTTGAAATTTATAATCATTGTGAACAAAGGACCCTGTATTTTTATTTTACACTGAGTCTCACAAATTATGTAGCTAGTCCTGGTAAATGAGAAAACTAGGAAGAAAACCAAAGGGAAGGGATGCGATAGAGGGTGAGGGAGGGGTTCCAGGAGAGGAGGAGAGTGGACCTGCAGTGTCACCAGCTGTAGAGGGGTCCAGGCAACTGAACCTCAAAATGAAGCCTTTGTCTTTTGAGGGAGCAGAAAGTGGGAAATGGTGCTGGCAGAGACCAGATGCAGCTCAGCTGTGATGAGATGGCCACGAAATGGGGCTAGTGTGTGTAAACTCTTTATAGAAGAATTTTGATCATGACAGGGAGGACACCAGTTTGAAGAAGATTTCAGGGTCAAGGACAGCAATTTTATAACGAAAGGAAGAAGAAAATGGCTATGCTTGGGGAAAGCAGAGAAGGAGGGCCAGTAAGTGGAAAGAAAAGAATTGATGATTCAAGGGAATTTAGTATGGTCCTGAGGGCTGAGGTCCCATATAAAAAACTGAGACAGATGCTGGGCAGCAGTTTGAGGAGTCAGCCGTGTAGAGAGGGAAGAGGAGGAGGGAGGATGGATGCAGATGGAACCGGTGAAGGTGGAGGGTGGGGAAACCAAGGCAGTGTGTGCTGGGTGAGCGCTGTTTTTCCCAGTGACATAGGAGCAGGGTTTCAGGTGTGCAGATAAGAGAAGGGATGAAAGTTGGCTTTCCAATTGGAAAGCCAATTAGGCGTGAGTAACAGAAGAGTCAGGCTTCAGGGCCACTGGCTCCCTGAAGATATGTCAAACCAATCTAGCATTGTCTTCCATGGTTATTAGGAATTTAAAGATGAGAGAGTCACGTTCACATTCCTGACCAATTGTTTCCAATTGTTCAGAACTGGATAGAAAGTAACATGCACCCTGATTACTTTTCCTTTAGTCTGGATCTGAAAATAGAAAAGTGAGACAGAAAGAACTAGTTTCTCTACTTTCTAGTTTGGGTAGAATAGTGATTCCAGGTGATCTTGATATCTTAGGTTTTCTAATTACACTAACTTTTAGATCTGTGTCATTTCTGTGCAAGAATACTAGGCTCAGTGCATATGAAAATGCTTGGTCTCATTAAATCCTTAACAAATCCTTTATATTATTAACCTAATGATACAGATGAGGAAACTGAAACTCCAGGAATTAAGCAAGTTGTTCAGGGTCACACCTAGTACCACAGTTAGGATTCAAACCAAGTCTGATGCTTTTGTGACCACTGCCCCTCCCTGACCATATAACACTAGAAGAAACTCACGGCTTAGAGTAATTCTATGCACGATGTCCCATGTGATCTTCATAAAGAACCCTGAGAAGTGGGTATTATTATCCTCATTTCATAGATGAGGAAACTGAGGTTCAATGTAACTTGCCCAAAGTTACCTAATTGGTGAATGCACTCAGCATTTTTCACTTAGAAGTCCTTGTCCTTTACATAAAATAAGTTGAGAGCAGCACTTTTCCCAATGAGCCTTATCAGTTTGTGTCCAACCACTGAACTCATGCTATCTGAGGAGACACAGCCTAGAGGTGGTTTTCTTATAGGAGGGATGTGTGTAGGTTCATGGGAATTGGGACTTTCTCCAAAGAGGGTAGGGTGTGGAATTAAAAAGAATCAGAGGATTGGGGGAAATGTGGCAGCTGTTACCCGTGAAGAGGGTAAGATGCTCTTGGGTCTCCAAAATGGAGAAAGGGAGAGTAAGGCACAGTTCGTCCTTTGTTTAAGGAATCTGGTTGAGATCAATGCAAGCAGACCCTTTTACCCTGAAATTGCAGGGAGCCTGAAGAGCCTGAGAGGAAAAGACCATGATCCCCTAGGGTGGACCTGCCTTAGTTCGGGCTGAGAATTGAATGAGGCTCAGAAATCAAGTCTGGACGAAGAACCCTGGAGGGAAACAAAACAGGGAGGGCCTGGTCAAAACAAAAGTTCATCATTGAAATGTCTGCTAAGCTGTAACTTACAAATCTCTGTGTAGCCTGATGCCCTGAAGTGTCTTGCATCACAGCTTGACGATGTGTGCACAAATTCATTACACAGTATGGGGGAGAGGAATTCAACAGAACTAAAGCCAGAAACTCCCCAAAGTGCCATTTCTAAGGAGAATTTCTTCTTAGTTCAAATGAGTGGTGAAGGAGCAGAAAATTGTTAACCATCAGCAGTTCCCAGGAGAGAGTCTTCCACATGCAGTCTGTCTCCCTGACATCTTTAGCACTTCATTCCTGATCTGTCCCACCCTCCACCTCCAGTGGTCACACTGGGACCCCTATCTCCCCCACCAGTTTCAGGCCAGAGTTGATCCAGCTTCTCCCTCCAGTCCACACTGACCTGCTCATCCTAGCTCAGGAAGTTGCCGAGTCAACGTCACAGGTTTCCCACTTGGTATAGTAACTTACAAGTGATAAGATGCTGGATGGTCATAACATAGATGGATCCACAACTGTGACCTTCAGTCGAGTGGAGCAAGAAAAGACGTCTGGGTTTATATATGTAATTCTGCGCATGAACGTGTGTGTGTATACACCATGCCATCAGTGGCTTATTTGACATAGATTTCCCAAAGGGGTAATGAAAACTGGAGGCTCCATCAAAATAAGGAGGACGTAAATAGCACATGTTGCCAAACCCGTTAAAATGAATGAAAGAGTTATGCTCCTGGCAGGCGGCCACCCGGCTCAGCCTGCAGTGCCATCACAGCCCTGCTGGTCCACCAGCAGCCCTCCAAGGACAGCTGCTGTGTGGTCGGTGGATGTATTGCTGTTTGGCACATGTTCTCACGTTGTTGAATACTCCAAGTGTGTTGTTGAGCAAAGCAGACATGGAGGATTATATTCTTAGGACTTGACCAAAGATATAGCTGACTGGACATCATTTTTTCTTTAGCAACCTTATTTTGTACTAGTCATAGTATTTAATCCAGCATATATTCCATTCATGTAATTTACCAAAATAAAATGGGTATTGGAGATGTTTAAAATGTTCAGAGTGGTACACCACTTTGGAAAACAGTCTGTCATTTGCTTAAAAAAGTTAAACATACACCTGCCATCCTAACTCAGCCATTCCCCACGTATATGTTTATCCAAGAGAAACAATGGCATATGTCTGTACGAAGACTTGTACAGAAGTGTTCCTTAGCAGTTTTATTATAGGAAACTTCCAAAAGAAACTCAAATTTCCAACAAGTGAATGGATAAGCAAATTGTGGGACATCTTTATGATGGAATGTGAGTCAGCAATAAAAAGGAATGAGCTACTGATATAACAAAATCACATTGATGGATTTCACAATAAGGATGCTGAGTGAAAGAAGCCAGAGAAAAGAAGGGTACCTATTGTGTTCTATTTATATGAAGTTATAGAAAATGTAAACTTATCTAAAGTGACGGAAAGCAAACCAGCAGTTGTCTGGGGCACAAGGAACCGAGTTAATTAACTTGATTTTGGTGATGGTTTCACAGGTGTACATATACATCAAAACTGATCAAATTATATATACACTGTTAAGTGTGTGCTGTTTATTGTGTTTCAATTATAGCTCAGTAGATTTGTTAAAAATTGTTTGCAGAGTGTTTGGGAGAATATGGACAAAGTAGACAATATTGACAAGATTGTCCCTTCTCTGTGGAAGTTAAGTAGGCAATATATGGCTCACTCACATAATAGACGATGGTTTTTTTAAAAAACACAATGTTTGTTTATTTTGCATTGGGGATATGTCTCTTTACCATGTTTACCTCTTCTCACCTCCTGCCTCCAACCCTCTCCAACCCTGTGATTGATTTAAAAGCGGTATTATTCAACTGGAGATACTTTGGTACCTTATTTGGATTTTCAGCTTTTGTTAATGTTTATCTTCCTCTTGATTTACTATGGTAATTCTGTTACTATGGGGGTAAAAATAATTGGATGAAAATTAGAACATGAAGTTGAGAGAGTGTAATTAATGGAGCAGCTAGTAGTAGACAGAAGTTCGAACTTGGATTGAGAAGTTCACCTTGGAAAGATAGAAGGAACTTTTTTTTTCTTTTAGGGAAACACCACCAAAGGAACAGGGGAAGGGATGAGGGAGAAGAAGGGAAGTTGAGCAGCACCACTTCCCCGATGAGTATTAGCGGGTAGTCTTGAATGAAGATAGAGGGTAGGATGAAGCTCTTGGGGATGGAGAGTTTGGGAATAGTCCCACTGGAAATCAATAGGGAATTGACAAGAGGTGAGGGGAGAAAAAAACCAACAATAAGCTTTGCCAAATAGCAAAAGCGCAGGACATGAGTCAGTTCACATAAAATTTTGTGGAGTCCACCAAACATGGTGGTGTGAAATTTTCAATACTGGTGGTATTCATTTAGAGGTATAGTCAGCCTTTATTATTTTTTTTTAATAGTGAAAAATGTATGTGTAGAATTAGTCAGCTGGACTGCAGTTTAGATGATTCCAGTTTTGTGGGCAACATCCAAAGCGTCATAGTTGGGAGCCATTATGCCGCCTTCTCCCCAACAGGCTTCATCAGGGTGTTGACCTTGGCCATGTCAGTATCATAGGGCTTCTGCCCAGTCTGTCCAAGCCGGTGCCTGTTGGCTATACGATGACAGTGGACACAGGTGTGTTGTCCTCTTCTGTCTCCTTTGTGGCAGACTTGATGGTCATGCAGAACCTGATGACAGGGTAGTGGTCAAGTGTGTTTCTCCTGGGAGCGCTCTTCCGAGGATGTTTGGGCCACTGCCAGCACAGCAGCATCGGGGCTGCGGGAAGTTGGGGGGCGTGTGGCTCTTCTTTCCCTTGTGCCTTCCAGTGCTGCCTTCTTGGCCTTCAGAGCCTTTGCTTTGGCTTCAGCTTCAAGAGAGGAGGGGGAATTACACAGCCAACCTTCTTCACTTTCTCTGTCCCTTCATGAAAAGGTTCAGTCTTTATTTTACAGGAAAAAAGTATATGTTCTCATCTTTAAAAAAAAAAAAAGTTGAAATCTGTTCTCGGGTAGATAAGCCATTACATTGAAAATATCAAGTTTGTTTATAAGTTTTCGAATGCCTTCTGTAAGTGTATCGTGTCTCTCAAACATGTACTTTATGTTGTAACTCAGTGTTTATACAACTATTTTAATCATCTTCTCTAACATTCACTGCCTGCTTACAACATGGGAAGCACTGTTTTAGGCCCTTTAAATAGATTAACTTATTTAATGCTCACAACAACATAGTTTCATACTTGACAGAGGAGAAAACTGAAGCCAAGAAAGGTTAGACATTCGGTAAAGACAAAGATAGGATTTAAAAACCTGGCTCCAGAGACCAGTATCTAATCTCTACGATATTGTGCCTCTCATAGTATGTCATGTCATCATTACACCAAACAGGCAGGACTCATGTGATGTAATCAGGAAACAACAGTCGTTAAGTCTCCCGCTGCCCTTTGACATTTATTCTAGTCCTTTCCCTGTCCTTGAATGAGATGTAGGGCAATCTCATCCCCTGTAGAGTCACTGAAATACTGAATAGCATAAGGTCCCACCATCAGTAATGTGCACCTCCAGTGCATTGCAGCAGCTAAAACTGCAGCTTCATTACGCACCATTTCTTTTTCCCAGAGCAGGCCCCATGCAGGTTAGTGACCTCTAGATTAGGTGGTAGAAGGGAAGTTGAAGCTTTCTCTCCCTCTTCAACCTTGTGTCTTACCTCCCCCATCTTGCTCGCTGTGGTTTCTGCCCTCCCCCTCCAGGGTCAAAGAGGGGAAGAAGAACTCACATAGCAGGAAATGTCTCACTTAACTGGCAACAATGTGATCTTAGTTTCCTCTAGCTGGGGATTTAGGGCTGTCTCTCAAAGGCATTTTTGTGGTTTTTTGCAATCCCTCCCCCATTATCAGGGATTTCTCACCTATAGTTCCCTGGCATCAGGTGATCTTTAGCATCTTCCTCCACTCCCCGGGTGTCTGACAGTATCCTTCTGTTGGGGGCTTCCACCCATCAAGCAGTTCTCCTGAGTAAGACTTGTGAAGACCCTGCACGAGCACTTTCTCCCAGTGATCCGTACAGCATCCATAAGAAACATTCTACTATCATTTGTCCTGACCAGTTCTCATGGTTCAAGCCACTATCAAAGCCACCCCTACTCTGCTCAGCCATCCCCTTTGTGTTTCCCGCAGAAAGTCAGGAGCCCCAGTTCACCTCGAACCATAAGCTGTAGAGGTCACATTTCTTCAGGCTCTTTAAATTCCTAACATCTGGACTTGAGATGAAGGAGAAGGTGGCTCCCACACATCTCCTTCCATTTGGTGGGAAGGACTTATGGCACATCCCTAGTTGTCTCCAAAAACTCCTCCTGTGATTTTCACCCCCAGTTCTTTCATTCATTTTATTTATTTTCCAGTGAGGATTAAAAGCTGGGAACCCAGATTTCTAGTAAGAAAATTCAATGCAGTTCCACGGTGTTAAATTACTATACAAAACTCGATAGTGTTCCTACAATAACCAAATAGAAAATGTAATAGAAAAACTCATTCACAAAGACAAAAAAAATTACAAGATATTCAGAAATCTAAGTTGATCTGTAAGATAGTTCTGGAGGAAATTAAAGCATTATTGAAGAGTGTGAAAGGCCCCTAATTGGAGAATTGTGCTATCTTTATAGATAGGATGGTGCAATGCCAACAAGTTCTTTCCTCCAAAATTATGTATCAATGCAATAATATTCCAATAGAAAAGAAACTACCATAAGATACTTGTCATTTGACAACCATATTCAAAATATATATGAAAGATAAAAGAGTTGGGAACCAAATAATTCCAAAGAAAAAAGAATAGGAGGCTTGACCTGTAAGTTGTTAAGACCTTAAAGTTGTGGTAAAGTAAAAGGGAGTTATTGTTGCAGGAATAGACAGATAAAATAAGAAACAGTACAGAGAATCAAAAATAGATCCAAGCATATATGAGAACTTGTTAGAAAATGTAGCATAAAAATTAGTTGGAAAAGAATAAATCATTCATTAAATTGGAACAAGTAAATAAAATTAGATCCTAGTCTCAAAAGAGTCACAAACACGAATTCCATTAAGATGAAAACCTAAGCATTAAAAGCAAAACTTCTGGAACCAGAAACTATGAGGATATTGGAAAGGTGGAAATTTTTTTACCCAAGATACAAAAAAACATAAAACAAAGAAAAAGATGGAAAATTGTGACTATGTTAAAATGTGGACTAACTCGGTCAAAAGATACAATAACCAAATTAAGGCAAGCTACAAAGTAAGGAAAGGTATTTGCATGTCTGAGACTAATGAAGGCTTATGTCCAAATTACACAAAGAGCTTCTACCACATTGTTGAGAAAACAATAGGAAAATACAAAGTATAAGGACAACAATATAAAGAACAAAAAGTCTGGATGGCCAATAAATCTATTAAAAAAATGTTCAGCCTCACTAGTCTTTGAGAGGATGGATTTTGAAACAAATTCCATTCTTTACACATCGTAGTGGAAACAACTAAAAAGTCTAACAGTACTAAGCATTGGAGAGAAAGAAAGAAAACGTGAACTTCCACTCCCTGATCATGGAAGTGCAAAGTGCTGTAAGAGCAGATTGTCTCTTGATGTTTTGCCTTAAAAAAATGTGAGGCAAATAAGGCAGAATGTTGACATGTAGACAATCTGGATGATAAATACATGGATTTTATGATATATCTGAATTTTAAATTACTCATTACTTTTTAACTTTCAACTTTCTGAAATAGTTTTAGACATGCAAAAATGTTTTTAAATAGCACAAAGAATTTCTGTATACCCTTCACCCACATTCCACAGATGTTAGCAGTCTTGCCTAACCACAGTACAAAGATCAAAATCAGGAAATGATCATTGATACACAACTATGGTCTACATACCTTACTCAAATACATGTAAATTTTTTCATTAAAAAATCTTGGATTCGTATGGTTCATGTCATTTAAAATGACAGGGAATTAACTTACAGGATGACTCAGCCAAGTTGCTGTCAACAATGAGAAAATTTATTCTTGGGCATGAAGGGCAGCTGTTTAGATACTCTGTATAAGTGATGGAAAATACGTCTCCTTTCCCTGAAGTTACGCTGGAGAGATGAGGGTCATATAATTGATAAGCGGACTCAAGAGAACATTTTTATTCTTTAGATCTTTATACCCTAAATGCACGAAACAGAAAAATATTATGAGAAAAGTGGTTTTTAGGTAATAGAACTTGTATTTTTATTATGGAAATTTGAGAACATATACAAGGATAGTACATTTTTCTTTCTTAAAGTAACAATGGGATTCTAAATCTAAAAATAAAGATTCTTAGTTTATGAATCTTCAGAAGTGAGAGGCCTGAGCAGACTCAGTAATTTTCAAAAAATAGCTATTGCATTTATTCATTCTTTTTCTCAGCAAATATTTAATTATCCCTCCCTCCTTAGCCAGTTTCTAGAAATTTTTCTCTATTAAATTATCTAGGTACTTAATTAAGAGAGCAACTAGAATTTGTAATTTTCCTTTTTTATAGACTTTTAGGTGAGGATTAAGGAACTTTATGTCTCAGAAAGTTTAAGTGCCTGAAAACTAGACTGGGCATTAGACACTTCTTCAAAAATACTTGAATTCCTCTGACTCTGGTCAGAGCTGTGGTTTGGCATCAGGGAACTACACACACACTCCTCTTAACTGCAAGAATCCAGTGTCAGGATGTGATGCGTGCTCCCATGAAGGCTACATCAGTGTTTTCCAAATTTGCTAGATCATAAGAATCACCTGGGCCATGTGAAAAAGCCAGCTCCTTGGGCCCTACTTCAGGACCATTGACTCAGAATCTACCTTTTCTGCAGGTGTCCCAGTTAAGTGTTATAAAGCAGGAAGGCTGGTGAAACCAGAAGGGAAGCCACATTTGGCAATTTTGCTGGCTCTGACTTGAACTGGTGAGGCAACCAGTCAGTATGTTTAAGACCAGTGCTGTAATATTGGCAGACTCATGTTGAGAGCCAGGAGGTCACCTGTGTAGGTGGGATGGAGAGGGAGAGGATGCCTTTGCAAGAAGGGACTAAAATAGTTCAGAGGCCCCCAAACCACCTTCCTATTCATCAAGATGCCCCCATCGCATTCCACATTCATTGCCTCTGGGTTCCTGCAAAGCTACACCCCACCCCAAGCCTCAAACTACCCACCTGCCTGAACCCACCAGGGTTGTAGGGGAGATGAGAGGAAATGGCTGGCTGGGCAACCTGTCTGTGTGTTAGAGCTGCTCTGTGTTCTGTCACTGTAGGAAGGTGGTGGGGTTCAAGGATTCTTCATAGAGTAACTGAAGCCTCCAGGGACAATGAAGTGTGCCAGAAAGATGCTGTAAGTTTGGAAGTTTGCTCACATCATGGGCCTTTAAATCTCAGGGAAAAGAAACAGCAAAGAGAGTAACGCGCGCGCGCGCGTGCGCACGCACATGCACACACACACGCGCGCGCACACACACACACACACACACATGCCCGCGCGCAGACAGGCTGAGAGGTTGTTAATTTATCAATCTGCAAATCTGGGGCCAAGCCAGACTCAGTAGCTGTCAAATCAAGTATACACCCAAATTAAAAAGCTTTATTTGTCTAGTAATGATTTGTAAGAGGGCCCTTTTAGGAGTTGAATTTATAAAAAATTGATGGAGCCAAAAAGCATAAAATGGTCTAAGCAGGCATTTTATACTACAATTGGGTGAACAAAGTCAACATATCTAATTATATTTCATGGCACTAATCTATAATATGTATCCTAAATTATTTTAGAAGTTGAGGATATTGTGGAACTGTTGTTAAAACTGGGGGGAACCAAGTTAGGAATATAATAGCAGTTGCCAGGGTGGCACAGACACCCGGCTAATCATGCCCAAGCAGTCCTCAGAACAACCCCACACCACAATGAGTGGTGTTATGCCTGCTTTACAGATGAGGACATTGGTGCATGGAGATGTTCAGCTCTTCCCCAACTGGACTGCTTTTCATAATCCATACAGTTGGCCACTGTGCTCTTTACCAAATCCAGCCATTTTATGGCTAAATTTCTTGAATCTGTATCCCACTTCTCCATTTCTGTGTATTACACTGGCACTATGCACCCCCACCCACCCCAGCTTCTCCTGACATCCATTGCTAGTGACGGTCCTTCTGCTCTGTAGTCTCTCTACTATTGCTATTTAAATGCTTCTCTGTCGGTGCATGTCACACCCCTTGAGTGAATGCCAAGCTACCTGGGGCTGTGATCATGTCGTATTATTTGGTTGTCATCTTCCCCGAACCCTCCACAGTGGCAAGTGTTCATTAGATAATTGTTAAATACATATTATATCAACAGTTATCTTAATACCTAAGTTACTGTAGCTTAAAGAATGAAAATAAATTACTAATGAAGACATTTAGAAAAACCACTAACTTATTTTGAGATTAAAATGATGGTTCAAATTATTTTGTTACTAGGAGAAATGAGTTAAAAAAGTAACTGTAGGCTCTGTGGCCCATTTGCAATGGAATATGTATTTTGTAAATCACTTCATGGCCAGTCTCAACCTTGCCTGGCCAGTGGTTAATGGCCATGCCTGTTTTCTCTATAAAGAGGCAACAATTTGAAAAATGAAGATTGATTGAGCTGCGGTATCCTCACGTATAACTATTCATCATCACTAATTACATTTCTGACTGTAACTATTTCAGAGTAATATATAGGAACGGAATTTCATTATTGAGAAAAACCAGTGACATGTCAAGGATGAGGGTTACAGCCAGCAGGTCTTGCTAATCAGCATTTTTCTTCTTGCACCTGCCCTGTTGCTCAATCTGCACCATATCTCCATGACCCTCAATAAGCATTATGCACAGAGGAAAATCAGGAGGCTGTTCTCAGAGTCAATGACGACCCCCTACCATTAAGCTATTTCAAATTTCAAATCAAAAATCAAAAGTAGGTTTATCTACTTCCAATAGGCAGCAGAATTTCTTCCATAATATTTTCAGTGAAATGGGTGGAATTGCTCTGTTGGATTACCTAAGTAAACAGCCAAGCTTCTTACTTCATCGTTCATGAAGTGTACAGTGAGATGTTTCCTTTAAGAGATGCTCTTTAATCATTCTTAAAGTGATGGTCTCTTTCTGTGTTGTATTACTAGAAAGAAATTCTCTTCATTGGCATACTAAAGCCAGGCGACTTTTTAATAGGTTATAACCCAGTCTCTTGCCATTCATATTTCTGCTTATGTGGAGTCTACTTTGGTGGAGATTTTTAAAAGTGATGTCTCTAAGTATACTCTAAATATTCAGTTTGCCACTTAGTAAGTCATTTACCCTAGGTTGTCTCTGCCAAATTAAATCAATTTGGTATTCACTGCTGATGAAGAGAGATGTCGCAGGTTTGACACACTATAAAGTATATAGGTAATCTTTTTAAAAGAGTCCTGAATTTATCATATTGGAATGTATTTCAAGAAGCACAGAATATATGAAGGAAATTCAATTTTTTTCCTGAGAATAGTACACATGAAAATACATCTCCCTGCTACAGACAGAAATCATGCCTTTTATTGTTATTATTGAGAGTGGCATGGCGAAATCTGGGCGAGAACAGTTAATCCCAGAGAAAATACCTCTGTAGGAACACTGGCACACTCAGTTTTCCTTAATTATTCACTGCCAACTGTCAGTCTAATTGAAAATAATAGATGAGTCTTGCATCTTGAAGGTCTCTATATATATCTGTATTTCAAGGCTATTTCCATCTCTTTATGATCTGGACTCAAGAGTAGAAGCAAAAGCAATAAAGCTCCCCCTGCTGAAAAGGGTTTCCTTTTCTACTTTTCCCCTTGTGTGTCCTTAGGAAAAGGTTTTGGGTAGTGAACTGCTAGGAGATTCAGCTCAGGTGATCTCTGTGTTTTTAAGTTCAACAAACAGATTTTACCAGGAGCTGGAAAATATTCATCATATTATATAAAGGGTATTATAAAACAGGTGAAACATTTGGTCCGTACACAAAACAGTAACTCTTTTGGAGTTAAATTGGTCCTGCACAACTCAGGATTATAAATTTTGTTTACAAGAGGCTGGACCTAAAAGAAGTTAGACTATTAAAATGTGGGATCTATATCATAGTAACAGAACAGTACATCTTTGGATGATGAGTCTTGGCTGCCAACGGATACATAGGGTGAATCTAAAATGGCTCATTATTCTTGCCTACACAGACTCTTTGACAACAGTTTTCAGAGTTGAGCTCCACGGTTAAAGCAAATCAAGGTCATTGCTTGAATTTCCACCAGAGTGCTTAGCTGCTCTTGGTAACAGGCCTATGGGCCAGAGATTGACAAGTCAAAAAACTCAGGAGTAAAGCAACTGAAGGGTAAAGTGGTACTGGGGTAAGTAATAGGGAGTGGTGAGGACTGTGGCAATGTGGAGAATCCTGACCTCATCTAAATGAACAGCTGCTTTCCAGGTTCCAGCCTTGTTACTGAGAGGGAATTGTTGTTAGATCTGACAAGAAAAGCCATAAATCTGGGACTTTTACATTACAGTATTCCATTTTTTCACATATTCAACTAATTAAGAATTGTTAAAGCACCATAGAGAGCAATCAGAACATATCTCTTGGTTAGAGCTGACATTTGGTCCACCAGTTTTCAATCTCTGCTTCAGCCTTCAATTTAGCCTAGTTGGTGTGCAAATTATTTACTTTATATTCAGGGTGAAGGAAGCAAGAGCTGTAGGTACATCTGTGTAAAACCACCACCACTCCTGGGAAAGCACTTTTGTTACCTTCAGGCCTTCTTGACCGTGGGCCACGTAGTGGGTTCAGTGCTAGTCCCTAAAAGGATATATCCACATTCTACTCGACAGAACCTGTGAATGTGATCTGATTTTGGAAGGGAAAAAAAAAAGTTTCTGTAGATATAATTCAGTTAGGGATCTTAAGATGAGATTGCTCTGAATTATTTAGGTATGTCCTAAATCCAGTGACGACTATCCTTATAAGAGACAGGAGGATAGACATTAAGAAGTAAAGATGGTGGCAGAGATTGGAGTTATGCGGGCACCAGCTACAGAAAACCTAAAGCCACCAGAAGCTAGAGGGCAATGCATGAAATCTCCCCTTGAGCCATCAGAGGGAGTGTGGCTCTGCTGACACCTTGGTTTTATACTTCTTATCTCCAAAACAAACTTCCTACTCTATTAAGCCACCAAATTTGGTACCACCTGCCCTAGGAAATTAATACGGGTCAATAATATCATCTTTCTAAACAAGGCTTCTACAAGCATAACCTACCACCTGATACCCAAAGGTACCTGCCTCTGAGGGTAGCTGCTCCATCAAGAATTTGGGCCAAAAAGTTGGAAAATCAGCTCCTCCACCTAAACTCTAGGTTCATGACATCAACCCTAAAATGAAAATGCTCATATAACCCACAGGGAAAATTAAACTTTCAAGAAAAGTATCATTTTGGGGAGAGAGACATTGAAAACCAAACATATCGGGACCATTCACTGTCTTTATCTAACAAGACAGTGCAGAGATGAGTGTAAACCTATCTTAATTCTGACTAGTGATAATAGCTCTTGATTCTTTTCCTACAAGTTAAATATGAGAGCTATAACCAAGATATTTTGATGAATTGTAAGACTACTGAGACAATAGTCATTTTCTAAATTCTAGATACTTAACTAAATGTGAGTTTAAAAACCAAGTCCAACGCAGCAAATTACCCAAGGGAAAAAAATTAAAACGACATCCATTAGAGGCCACTGAGTGATAGGATTATTTAACCCATTTATCACCCTTTCTGAAGTCAGCATTTTGAATCCCCTATGCTGTCTCCAGTGTGGTTTTCTCTAAAGACTACTAGAGCATCAAGTATGTTTTATGTTTTCTTAGTGTTCTTTCTATCCAGAAGGAAAAAGGGCAAGGCTATCAGTCAGACAGGTACATGTGTCTTTTTTCTGGAATTTGTGTCTTCCCAAATGCCTAATGTATTATAAACTTTCTTATAAACCATCTGGAACCAAAAGTCACTTCTCCCTTAAATTTTTTGTAGCCCTTTGTACCTTTTTGAAGACTTTGTTTTGTTCATTCACTCCACATCTCTTGTACATGTCCATTTGCTAGTCATTGGGCTAGACCTTCTCTCAGGGAGCTAATTGAAGAGACAGGCATTGAACAAATCATCACAGGGTGGGAGGTAAGAGTCATAGTAGAAATACGCACACAGCTATGGAAGCAAAGGAGAAAGAGTGTCAAATTGAACTGGAGATAGTTTCTTAGAGGAGAATCCCCTGGAGCTGGGTCTGGAAGCATCATGAAAGGTGAGGCAGCCAGTGTGTCATGTACAAAGATACAGCGACACAAGAGGGAGGGAGCACATGGCATGTTCAGGGACTGGTGGGAAATTCGAGGTGGCTTCAGAGGCAAGTGCTGGGAGTGGGGCGGGGAAATGACTGGCTGTTTCCCTCCTGGTGATTTCGGCATCCGTCTCCTCCACCCCATTCAAGATTAGATGAGACCTTCGTTATTGTGTGCCTGCCCCTCCACGGGAGCCCCACCAAGACTCAAGTCTTCGTCTTCACACAGCCACCAGAGCGGCTTTATAAAATGCTAATCAGATCACATGACTCTTCTGGATCACATGATTGAAAACTCATTGGTCCATTCCCAGTACCTCTAGGATCAAGGCCCAATTTGACCTGTCCCTCCCTACTCCTATGGGCTTGTACTAGTTTTAGGGCTCCTATAACAAAGTACCATAAAGCAAGTGGCTTAAACAACTGAACTTTATTGTCTCACTGTTCTGGAGGCTCAAAGTCTAAGAGATCAAGGTGTCTCCAAGGTTGGTTTCTTCTGAGGGCCCAAAAGGAGGGAGCTGTTCCAGGTCTTTCCTCGTAGGTGGTCATCTTCTCCTGTGTCCTAGCCTCCTCTTCAAAGGACACCAGTCAGATTGGATTAGGTCCTACCCCAATGACCTCATTTTAATTTAATCACCTCTTCAAAGACCCTAACTCCAAACATAGTTTTATTCTTAGGTACTGAGGATTAAAACTTCAATATATGAATTTTTAGGGGGACACAATTCAGCCCAAAACGGGACTTACTGCCTGTCATTGCCCACACTCACCTCGCACCACATGTCATGCCTTTAAGCTGTCTTTTCTGCTTGGAATGCCCTTCCCACACTTTGTTGAAAGGCAGTAGAATATAATGGTTAACAGCCCTGACTCTGGAACAAAAATCTGGTTTTGAATCCTGGTTCTGCCATTCAATTATTGTGTGATTTTGAACTTACCACTGAGTCTTCCTAATACCAGTTTTCTCATTTGTACAAGGGTGGGGGAGGGGAACGCCTCCTACCAAAAATTACAAAGATAAAGTTAGTCAATGTGTGCAAAGCACTTAGAACAGCTCCAGGCATGCAGTAAATGCTGTTTAAGAGTTAACTATTGTAATTATTGTGCCCTGGTGAACTCCTGTTCACTGTGCAAGGTCAAACATCGTCTCTTCTGAGAAGCCTTCTCTGATCCTGCATTCTGCTTCTTGCTCCCATAGAACCACATACTAGTCAATGCTTACGTGGTTGATTATTGGTTGCCTTTCCCACTAGTCTGACCCCTTAAGGCCAGAGACCTCTCTTAGAGATTAAAAGCTCAGTGTCTGGAGTCAGACAGCCTGGGCTCCCACCCCAGCACCAACAATGACTAGCTATGTGTCTTTCAACAATTTTATCTGAACTGTGTAAGCCTAGGCTTACTTATCTGTAGAATGGATATAGTAGTACTACCTACCTTGTTGAGGTGTTGTGAAGATTAAATTATATTAGACATGTGAAGGATGTATCTGCTGCCGAGTAAGGAGTAATGATTATTAGCTATTACCTATTTTTATAAGCTTTGTGTATTCAGTATCTAGCATTCTGTTGAGTACTTACTAGGTGTGAAATAATATTTAATTTGATTATTAGGTGTGCAGTAATACTTAGTTTGAATGTGATCAAGAAGACTTGAATAGAGTTGAATCAGATAGAAGCCAGATGGGTTAGGCCTAGAAATTGTCCAAGAGAAAAATGATGAGGGTCTGAACCAAGGCAGTGGAAGCAGGGCTAGAGAGATAGGAGGAAACTGTAGTGAAATTTGCAAGCTTGAATATGCTGTTGGTTTTGGAGAATGGAAAAAGAGGGAATCAAAGATGACTTCAGGGATCCTGATGACTGGATGCTGTTGCCCAAGACAAGAAGCGTGGGAGGGGAAACGTCTGTATGGAAAGATGAGTAACTCAGTTTCAGTTGTCTTGAGTTTGACGTGCCAGTGGGATAGCAAAGTGTCAGTGTCTGTTGAGGGTAAATGTTTGGATGTGG
The DNA here is from genome assembly GCF_048773025.1 of Camelus bactrianus. Taxonomy (NCBI): domain Eukaryota; kingdom Metazoa; phylum Chordata; class Mammalia; order Artiodactyla; family Camelidae; genus Camelus; species Camelus bactrianus. The sequence continues at coordinate 47,309,155 of NC_133541.1, forward strand.
AAAGCAAGGCCACGCTCTGGTGAGAACTATGTTGGTGTTAGGATGATCCAAGGACATCTCTCAGATAAAGACCCAAGGACACAAAACATAATAAAACCCTTGGCTTCCTGTTGTTTTCATCACCCCTGTTGGTCCTGTCTCCAGTGTGAGCCTAGAGCCTTCTCATTCTCAGAGTCAAGGATCCTGCACCACACAGACATGAAAATCTCATTTCTCTCCATATCTACACCTGTCACTCCTCCTCCCCAATCTTAATAATAGGTCTCCCATGGCTTCCAGAGCTAAATCTGTCAAAATATTAACCTGGGACATGGAAGAGACACATGGCCTAAAATGTACTACTGGGATGATAGTGACTTTACCTGTGCACATTGGAAAACTTCAAATAAGTTTCTTTTTTAGGTGTCTGTGTCTAGTCTTTTTCGAAGACACATCTAAAATCCACTCACAGGTGGGGAGCGTATAGCTCAGTGGTAGAGTGCGTGCATGAGGCCCTGGGTTCAATCCTCAGTAACTCTGTTAAGAAATAAATACATATACCTAATTACCTCTCCCTCCCTGCCCAAAAAAAAAAAAAAAAAAAAAAAAAACCCACAAACAAACAAAAACCAAAAGAAATAAAATCCCCTCTCTCTAATCCTCTGGCTTCAGGGAAACCATGTGAACACAGGAGCTGACATCGGGAAGAGTAGAGATGTGAACAACAAGGCCAAATCGAAATACTTTGAGTTTTACTTTCATAAAAAACTAGATTACATAGAACATAACCTCGAAATAAAATTTCATGTACAAAAGCCGAGTAGGGAGCCCATGAGCAGATACAAGGGGTTTTCCTTAAACCTGCCCACGCCCTGTCCCAATCCGCCTTCTCCTCCTAGGATTTTCCTTCAGGACACGTCTGCCCAGTGCTCCTTCCCACAAGAGGCAAGGGGAGGCTGATGCCACCCTAATATTTTTCCCTTCCAGTGTCTTGCTATTGTCTTGTTACAGAAGCAGTATATACTCATCAGAAAAACAGCAAAAAAAAAAAAAAAAAATTCTTAACATCAATTTAATCCCACACATCCAGAGATCTAGAGATAACTGCTGCAAACACTTGGGTGAATAGCCTTTGTATTCCAAATAGATAGAGACTATAGATTGCGATCTAGGTAATAGATTATAGCTATGGATAGGTTTATAGGTATACTTGTGTTCATAAGCACAGGTACAGCTCTGTTCATAGACATTGCTGTCTGTCTGTTGGCAGACAGGACATCTACCACATAGAGATGCAGAGGATGTTCAGGTCGATGGCACTTTATTGGGTGGAGGGGCATATTTTGATTCATAAACTACCTTCTTCATATAAGACACCCCCTGCTGAATCCCAAATCCTTTCCCTCCTAAAGCTTCTGATTGGGTTGTTCCCCACTCACCCAGGTCTAGCTTCGCTCTCTGCAGCTACAGTCCATTTTTTCAGCCACAGCGTCTCCTGTGAACCCAGCTCCTCTGTGGGTAACCGGGTCCAGGGAGTCCTCAGATTTTCCTACCACAAAGAACTGGCTGCTCATGTTCTGTCTTGGCTGAAGGGACTTGGCCTGTGAGTTTCAAATCAGTGTATTCAACCAGCAGCTACAGTTTCTTTCTACGCCCTCAGACTCAGGCGTGACCCTTGAATATGTTTTCTGACAGCAAAGATTCTTTCTAAACTTAGGGCTGGATGAGGTCTTAGATGTAAAGACAAACATAATAATCACGAATTATAGGTAACTCTTTCTGTTATCTATAAAGCTAAGGGCTTTCTAACTAACCCTTGGAACCACCCTTTAAATAGATACTGTTGTCACCAGTTTACAAGTGAGGAAACCAAGATTTAAAGAAGTATCTTATCTGAAGTTTGATTCAGACCCAGGCTTTGAGTCCTCCTTAGCCTGGACCATGCTACACTGCTTCTGTCTGTGAGAGTTTCTCACAGAGGATTGAGCGAAGTCTTTACCTAAAGACAAATTTGACTTGGAGAGCTGTTTCCCCAAAGACCATTCCTCCAGGGAAGACTTAGCAACTGTGCTGAACAACTCCTGACCAGGCCTGTTTATCAGTATAGTTTACTGTTGTTAAAATCAATTGACTGGGAGTGAAAAACTTTCTAGGGGTAGTTTTCTTCTGTTGAGGATCTTCTGAAGTCCCATTTTTATTAACTTCCATGAGCGCCATCCCTTCCCCTCCCTGTCACCTTACTGTTGACAGACCTGAGACTGGTCTGATTGTCCGCTGCGTTGGTGAATGTCGACCTTGTTCTCATAAATTCTAGGTTTATAATGACTAACAGGAAACAAACCATATGATATCACTCATATGTGGACACAGATGAACTTACCTACAAAATATAAACAGACTCATAGATATAGAAAACAAACTTATGTTTACTAGTGGGGAGGGATAAAGTGGGAGTTCAGGATTTGCAGATACTAACTACTATACATAAAATAGATAAACAGCAAGGTCCCACTGTATGGCACAGGGAACTATATTCAATACCTTGTAATAGTTTATAATGGAAAAGAATATGAAAAGGAATACATATATGTGCGTATAACTGAATCACTGTCCTACATGATGACTTTAATTTCTCCTATGAAGTAAGGGGACAGAAGAAATGGAGAGAGGCACTGGAAGAGAGAGGAGTGAAATTCTGGCTCGTGGAAAATGAAAGAGGACAAAAGGAGATTTCTTTTTAAAGGACACAGAACACAAAGGAGCATGTGATTTTTGAGACCTTGTGTGTACAGAAACAGCAATGGGCAGTTGAGTGACGGATAAAAATAGGAAATAGCAGATAATTCGGTTGATCCAGGTTTGGGGATTGGGCAGGCAGGTAGAACAAAAAGTGGTGAAAGTGATGCTTTGTGTCTAGTTTGGATAAGGAAGGAAGAAAGTCACGTGTGAGGATAATCAATGGGGAGAGAAAGGAATACTGAAGAGCCGGTGTGTTGAAAGTAAGGGGACGAGGTTGAATAATAAGCTCAAAGGGAATATGGGAGGAAGAGAGCAGCGAGGACAGAAGCTGGTCAATCACTGATAAATTAGAGCTTAAGCTATTAGGACAGGTAGGGTTCCAGCTGGCAAGACCAGGGTGCATGTGCCAACATAAAAAGGTGAGTAAGGTGGAGAGAACATGAAGTGTTAAAGACACAAGACTCTTGAGGCCATTTTGTTCAGAGGGTGGACCAGCAGGATTTCAGGACATGGTTTATGATGGCAATGCTTTTTTTTCCCCTAATAATAGTGTATCATTATTTTCTTCTATGCCTTCTCGTTAGAGGCTGCTTCCAAAACTTGTTAAGCAGGAAGGATACGAAGTAGGTAGAGAGCCAGTGAGAAGGACAAAATACAGAAGTCATCACTGGATGTAAGAAGTGGCCATAATGACGGGGATTATGTAGTTCAAGGATGTGGATTTCTTCCTCGTGTTATGGGGCTGTGTACACCTCTTAGCTGCTCAACTTTACTATAGGTTCCTTGAAATGAGGACTGTGACTCATTATCTGTGCCTTTTCTTACAGTTCCTAACCTACAAAGCAGCTCCTCGATAAAGGTTTGTTGAATTAATAATTTGCGAATGGTTCCAATAAATCTTTAGATGTTTGTCCAGTGCTTTGATAAATGGTTATATCCGCACTCAGAAGTTCACACAATGCTTTCTGTATGTGCAGCTTTGGCCTACTTGCATACGTTGGAGAATTTGGGATGACCATGGGAGTAGGTCAGGATGCCGCTGAGGAAATGGGGAGGTCCCCGAGGACAGGGACGAGCTCTCCTATAGCTTCTGGTCTCCCGTCTCTAGTATAGGCCCCTGTGCTTGATAAATGCCAGAGAATCCCAGATGAAGACAATGACTCCCCACCTTATAAGGAATCTACTTCTAACCAACTAGACACTTAGAGGCAACAGGTGTCAGTATTACCAGAAGCACAAGCCCATCGGATCATCCTCTTTGCTTCACTTAGACTCAGGTTTATAAAATGTTCTTTGACCTTCAGATTAACATACTATATATATATTTTATGAAGGCAAGCACTTGAATTATTTTATAAATATAAGCTTACTAAAAAAATAAGTAAAATCCCAGTTGGGCAGTATTTACCATATTGTAGGATAATATGTTCTGAATGCTGCTAATTTCAAGTCCAGAAATGAGGAGTTGTGTGGTTTTGATCCCATTCCACTGACAATTCTTAGCCAGTCTCTGAAATTGTTGGAGGCTTGGGAAGGCTTCAATTCAGTGAAAGGACATCGTGACAGAAAGACAAAATTCTTGTAAACACTGGTGGTACAGGCCTGGGCTGGGCTGGGCTGGGCATCCTTCCCCTTGATGAGCTCAGTGTAGAACCAGAGAAATCAAGAGCAACAGGGCAGGAGCCAGCCTGTGATGTATCAAGATCTATGCTTTGAAAATACATATTTTTTGGTGACCATCTGGGGATTAAATTAACATATTTAAAGTTCAAAAGGGAATAGAAATTCACTACTAGAATGGGAGAGGTCATCTTTTTCCTGGATCCCTCCCAAAGAGAAAATTGAGAACAGGATTTGTTGCAGGAAAAACCCAAAGGGATTTTTTTTTTCCTTCAAAGAAGCCAGCAGATGTTTTCATTCTTTTTAGAGCCAACTCTCGATTAATCAGCATTAAGATGTTCAGTTTTTCACTTACTCAGTTTTGATTTTTTTGTTCATGTCACCAGACCTGAAGAGTTTCTCTCTAGTTAATATTTGAGAGATTCTACTGTTTGTTAGAGTATCTACCACCAGTTGGCTAGAGCAAAAAGACCAGAAAATTAGATTTATTTTCCAATTTATCAGCATTTTGCCTCCTTTTATCCTCACCTTCTCCCTTTTCCTCTCTGCCATGACACTCTCCCACCAGCTCTTCCATGCCAGTAGGTGGGCAGGTCCTTAGAGCTCCATCACCCCCACAGTCCTCTCCCCAAGACATGTTTCCTTCCTTACAGCCATGTCCCTTCACGTGGTGGTACACAGGACAGTTAGAAATTTAGGGAAGGCCACAGAATCTTAAAATGTTGAATAACACTGCAGTGAATAATGTCTGGAGGCCTCATTCACTGAAATAGTTTTCCCAATTAAAAAAAAAAATTTTTTTATGTAGCATCAAAGACAGCATTGCCATTCAGTTGTAGCCCTAGATCAAAAACTCAGCATCCAAGGTCCTGGTTGACCGGGATAGACATTTTGTAATCTAAAATTCTCATACAAGAGAGAAAGAAAGAATGTTTAGAGTACTATTACATCATTATTTCATTTAATTTTCTCAACAGTATACTGGGCTATCACTGACCCCCATTATACTGACGAGGAAATTAAAGATTAGGGAGATTGAATAACTAGCCTGAGGTCACACAGCTGGTAAAGTGCAGACAGTTAACATTCAAGTTCAGGTTTGTCTGTCATGAAAGCTTTGTTTGTACCATACCTTTCCCTCCTGATTCGAGAAAATACATATAGTGACTTTAAATACAATCTACCCTTCCTTATTTGCAAGTGTATTAACTTTTTCTTCAGTGGTTGTGAATTTTAAGGGTCATCTGGGAGCACATTTAGGATCTAATTCCATCAGGGGTATCAAGTCAAAAGGAAACTTAGAATAAATATGGAAGAGTGAAGTGTGTACGTGTTTGCTTATGTTTGACTATCAGAGCAATGTGGATATTGCACTGTATCCAAAAGTGGAAGAGCAGTGGGTTTTTTGATGGCCTGGAGCGTGGATAATGAGGAGCAGAATATATATGACTGAGCCCAGGATCACAGATATTGGGGGTTACAACCACAATGAGCTCATGGAAAGTTAGAGATGGAAGAGATATTAAAAAAAAAACTCAGCTAGTTGACCCTGTCATTGTGCCAATGGGGAAACTGAGGACCAGAGGTGTTGTGCCATGTGGTGTCACTCAGAACACCTTCTGAATAATAGTTTATTGAGGAAGCAGAAGATGAGAGCAGTAAAAGGAACTGCCCACAACTATAAAGCTAAGCTGCACTCAGCCTAGACTAGCACTCTTTGTAGTCTTGTTCATGTATTCCTCCATTTGCCTGTTTGCTTGTTTAAGACACCAGTTGTTGGGTACTTTGTATGAGGCACACTGATAAACAACTTTTTTGGATAATCTCGATTAATCATCACCACAACTGTTTGAAGCAGGCTATATTTTATTATAATTTTACACTGGAGAAATCCATTTCTTAAAGGGATTGGGTACTTGCCCAAAGTCAAATTAAGTGATGGCATCAGAGGCAAACTCAGGTGCTTTGACCTTATATGAAGCTCTTAACTCTTTTCTTGTTTAAAACTATTTTATTTACTTATTTTTAGTGGAGGTACTGGGAATTGAACCCAGGACCTCATGCGTGCAGAGCATGTGCTCTGCCCCTGTGCTATTACTCTCCCCACTGGAGTGCTTAACTCTTGAAGTATTCCAGAAAGAGATAGAGGGTGAGCTGCATTTTTTTTTCCAGAAGAATTGAAATCTAGTGGTGTCAGTGATCTCCTCTAGATCCCACAGAAGGTAAGAAAGCCAAAACTAGACTCAGGGTCTCATAGCCCTCTCCTCAGTGTCCTTTCTTTCATGCCACATTTTTTATATCAAGGCCTTAAAAGTGTAACCCAGGTATAGAATCCTTCTACTGACAACCTCAAAGAACTTGGGAAGAGAAGGAATGAATAGAGTGAGAAGTTAAAAGGTATTAACAAATAGTTAACAAATATAAAGTACAACCAAACAGAGATGAAGAATACAATAAATGAAATGAAAAAATACACTAGTGGGAATCAGCTGTAGATTGAATGATACAGAGAAACAGATCAACACGCTGGAGTACAGAGTAGTGGAAATCACTGAAGCCAAAAGAAAAAAAAAAAAAAAAAAAAGAAATGAGGACAGTTTGAGACCACTGGGACAACATCAAGCACACTAACATTCACATTATAGGGATCACAGAAGAAGAGACAGAAAAGGGCAGAGAATACTTGATGACATAATAGCTGAAGACTTCCCTAACCTGGGAAAGGAAACAGTCACCCTAGTCCCGGAAGCACAGAGAAGGGACCAACCCAAGGAGGACTACAACAAGACATATTGTAATAGAAGTGGCAAAATTAAAGATACAGAGAGAATATTAAAAGCAGCAGGGGAAAAGCAACTTTCCTGGGCATATATTTGAAGAAAACAAAAACACTAATTTGAGAAGATACATGCATTCCAGTGTTCATAGCAGCATTATTTATAATTGCCAAGATATGGAAGCAACTTGAGTGTCCGTCAACAAACGAATGGATAAAGAAGACATGGTGTAAATATACACACACATATATATGTATGAACACATACAGTATACTACTACTCAGCTATAAAAAAGAATGAAATTCTGCCATGTGCAACAACATGGATGAACCTGGAGGTTATTATGCTTAGTGAAATAAGTCAGACAGAGAAAGGCAAATATTGTATTATATCACTTATATGTGGAATCTAAAAAATAAGACAAATTACTATAACAAAACAAACAATCACAGACATAGAGAACAAGCTAGTAGTTACCAGTAGGGAGAGGGAAGTGAGGAGGGGCAAGATAAAGGTAGAGAATTAAGAGGTACAAACTACTATGTATAAAATAAACTACAAGGATATATTGTACAGCACAGAGAATATAGCCAATATTTTAGAATAACTTTAAATGAAGTATAATCTATAAAGATTCTGAGTCACCATTGTTTACCTGAAACTAATATAATGTTTTAAATCAACTATATCTTAGTTTTGAGAAAAAACTACATAGCAGAGTCTATGGAATGCAGCTAAAGCAATGCTGAAAGGAAATGTCATATTTATATTAATAAGAAAGAATTAAGTACTTGATTCAAAAATTTAGAATATGAACTGGAAAGGAAACCCAAGAAAAGAGTAAAATACCACAAATTAATCAATTAAAAAGCAAAAAGTGTAGTAAAATCAATAAACCCAAGAATAAGGAACCCAGCAGAAGAGATAGACTATTAGTTAATCTTATCAAGAATAAAATTAAGCAAAAATATATTTAAAGGAAGGAAGAATAGGTAAATAATCACAAGTACAAAGGAACACAAACAATGATAAACTGAACTCTAGACAAGTAAAATTGAAAATCTGGATGAAGTGTGTGGTTTTCCAGAATTGACTTCAGAAAAAAGAAAAAAAAATCAATTTACAAAAAGAAACAGGAAAACATGTCGAAAAGCTACTGCCTAAAAACTTTCATTTATTTGTATGAATCTTTCTTTTTTTCCTATTCAGATGAGTTTAAATAGCATTGGGGTTAGTTTCATAACCATTTGATAAAATTCAACTATGAAGCCCAATCTGGGCCTAATGATTATTTAGGGAGTAATTCTGTGATAAAAATGGCATTACAAGTCAGTGAGTGAAAACGGGGACTGTTTGAATAATGGCTTTTGGACAGCTTGGAAAAAAATTTTTATCAATGTCTTATTACATTAAAAATATATATGAAATCAAAGATTTAAATGTAAAAAGGAATCACAAAAATATTAAAATAAAATATGACATAATGTTTCTGTAATCTGAATATAAAGTATTTCCCTAAGTATGACAAAAAAAAAACCTAGGGACCACTTTTAAAAGTTGAAAAATTAAAATATATAAAAATCAGATTTTCCGTATAATAGCATACCATACATACGATGAATAGAAAAGTTAAGTGCATGGAAATATTTGTAAAACACATTAAAGACAGATGACTGATTTCCTTAATACTTAAGTAGTTCCTAAAAATCAATTTTTAAAAATTCAAATCCATATTAGAATAAGCAAAGCCAGTTCTAAAAGAGAAAATACGAGTAACTCTTAAACACATGAAGTCTCAGTCATAATAAGAGAAACACAAATTTAATTATCATCTGCTATTCTCCATATCTCAGATGGGCTTGATAGCACGTATGTTGATGAGTGTTGGGGGGGGCGGTGGATAAGCATTCTAGCATATATTTTTGAATGGAATGTAAATTAGTGCCTCCTCCTTTGGGTGGAAATTCATTAGTAATCAGCAAAATTTAAATGACTATCTTTCAACCTAGGTTCCACTCCTAGATTATATTCAAACATGAGAAATTGATATTAACAGTTGATTGTAATAGGAAAACAGTGTTTTTTTCCTAGATAGCCATCATTCGAGAACTAATTAAACAAAACATGACCACCCAACCAGGGAAAACCTTGTAACTTACCGAAGAATGAGGCAGCTCTATCTGTCCATTGGATAAGCTCCCAAGTACATGGTCACATGAAAAAAGAAAAGCAGAGTAGGATGTGTAACTTACTGCACCTTTGTAGGGTTTTTTTACTCATAAATATAAAGCTAGCATATTGAAACAGCACTCATGGAGTGAAATCACAAAGCAGCTTAATTTTGTGTCCCACTGACCCTGGATAAAAATTCGGTTCCATGACTTTTCTGATCACTTGTGAGTTACACCAAGTTTTGTATCACATTGGATCACCAGTCTCACTTTAGATTTCTCAGTCTCCCTGCAGACGTTAGAATGCCCAGACCCATGTCATAGTCAAAACTGCCAGCTTGGAGTTACTCTGGCACCCGCTCTCCCAGGTGCAACTTGCTCTTTCTAGCTCTACTCTGCTGCTTCAGATTTCTTGTTTCTCACCAGTCCAGGGTGAGAGGCCGAGAGGTAAAGGGAACGTGAAAGTAAGAACCGGACCTGCTCTCTTAGAATGGCTTTACACTTCCTGGGTCTGACAGATGTTAGAAATGGACGTTTTTACTCAGGTGTAGGGTGACCAACTTGCCCCAGGTTGCCAGGACCTTCCCAGTTTTAAAATGAAAGTCCATGTCTGTGAAATCCCCTCAGTCCAGGTCAGTTGAGATGGTTGGCCATCCTATTCAGAGGATACTATTGTGGTTTCTTAGAGGCAACCCTCCCTCCATTGGAAGTACCTCACCTGCATTCCCCTGAGGCACGTGATGGGCTCTCCTTAGGGGCATTGCCTACTCTTCTTGGGAAACTTGCAGCCCATCTCAGCTTCTCACTGCTGAGGTCTCTTCCCCATCTCCATAGACTATTGTGAGTGACTTAACACAGCACCCCCTCCTCCTCCCACTGCCCCTTCTGTCTCCATCTCCTGTGTGACCCACACCTGGTGCCTGAGAATCACTCACAGACCTTTTGTGTTGACACACATGACCTTGCAGACCCAACACGTGGCCTGCACTCCTATAGCTTCACCCTTTAGTCACCCGCCCCCATCTGTTGTCTCTGATTCTCAGGGGAGAGGGAGTGTCTGTCACTTGGCAGGGCCACATGTTGAAAGTAGTCCCATGGAAGATTCTCTCTACACCTGAGGCAGGTGGGAAATGGGATGCCCTGCTCTGCTCTCTCCAAAGAAATCCTCTTCGACATCACAGATCCATCTCGCTTTCCTGTCCCATCAGTCACCAACCATTTTATATCCACACAGTGGGTACAGAGTTTAACAGTCATGAAACTGGTTTCTGTTTCCACTGGTGATTTAGACTGAGACATTCCCATTGGTATCTGGGACTCTAACGTCTGTCCTCTTAGGGTCTTGGCTGAAAGCGCCACTGTAACATCCTATTTCCGTGTTTACATATACATAGAACAGCACTGGAAGTTTATGTGAGAGATAGCAATTGGCTCCGGGATGGGAAAGTAGCTGACAGAGAAGGAAAGGGAGGGAGACTTTACACTACTTACATTTCTGTAGCATTTATGCCATTTAAATGTATATACTGTGCATATATTATGAGAACAAATTAGTATGTTTTGAAAGGTAATGGTAGAATGCCTATAATTAAACTTAAGATAAGCACAGGCCTTGTATAAATTGCCAAATTTTGCTAAAAATACCAAACTGATAATAATTAATAGATGTGGTTTTATGCAGGAATAGGTAGATGAGTCAACAAATCAGAATGGAAAGTGCTGAAACAAACCTTAGGCTGTGAACTTATACATGACAAAGATGTACCTTAGATCAACAGGGAGGAATGGATTATTTAGTAAGTTGTGTTGGAGCAACAGGGCAGCCATTTGAAGAAACATAAAGTTAGGTTTCTTGCTCACTCCTAAACCAAACCAATTTCAAATAGACTAAAAATTCAAATGAAAGAAAGGAAATCAAAGTAGCAATAGCTAAAAACACAACTGAGCAGTGTCATCATCTTGACGTGAGGAATGACATCAAGTATGATACAAATAGAGAAGCCAGAAAGGAGAAGTTGCATAACTAACAACGTAAAAATTCAGGCCTTCAAAATTCCCCAAATGTTAATAACAGCAAAAATCACAGGCATCCATGTACACACAGAAAAATAATCCACAAAGCTGTGGGCCACAGTGTTCACAGTACTTTGTTTTTGTAGCGCTATTACGTGGGTGATTTTAATTTTCCTTTTTTAAAATTTATCGCCTGGGTTTTTTCTTGAATATGTGTCACTAAATAATAAACACATTTTAGATTGTATCTAAGATAATTTGTGACACATTACAATAATGAAAAGACTCCCTATTGAAACACCATTTTCCAGTAAAGCATTGACTAAATGAGTTTGCTCAGGCAAAGGAAATGTTTTTATAGCAGGTATTTTATCCCAGTGGTTCTGTTCCTAGAGTTACTGATCCTCATCAAGAAAAGAACTGAAACTTGACTCCTCTGGTGCACTTACTTGCTTTGAGCTGATGTTAATAGAACACTGACCACAATGACATTTGAGACAGATTCTATTGATGAACCTGAAATTGGAAGCCTTAGTTATAAGCAGCTCCCAACAGAATGCTATTGTGAAGGGTGTACATGTGCTAATTGATTTATCCTTTCACACCCAGGTTAAATTTTTCTAATTCCAGCTTTAGAAAAGAGGATAATGCAGATATTTTTAGCCAGAAAGTTCAGGGAAGGGGAAATTATGGTTATACTGCTTTAAAAAGTTAATATTTGCAGTGTTCAGAAGTTGTAACAAATACAACCTGAAGAAGGAAAGCTCACTATGTAATAAAGTCTTAATAAGGAACACAAAACAGACATGAAGATGTTCCCTTAATAATGGTGGTAGTGACCTTTATTATCTACCACATGCCAGGCACTGTGCTGTATGCTTATTACATTCTCCCTAGCCAGAAGTAACTTCTTTAAAAACAAGCTTCGTTACTGATTATGTCTCAAAAAGATAATTTCATAAAAAGTAGATTCTTTGAGACTTCTCTAGCTCATCACATTATCCTGAAAATTATTACTGAGTACAAACATAAATAGTCATACAGGCAGTAATACCTATTAAAACTTCTCTAGGAGATTTTGAAATATTAATGAAGATCTTTGGATTATTTTATTTTCCATAGTGAAAAGCAGAGTTTATAACAAAGTCAAACACTTTAAATTCCTGCAGAGAGCTAGGAGACAGTGACAATGACAGTGGTAGCTAGTACTTAATGAGCCCTTACTCTATGTCAGGCGATAGTCCAGGCGCTTTCCGTGTGTGAGTGAATTCAATCTATCCGGCAACTATGAAGGGTTACAAGTATTATCTCTGTTTTAAAAGAAGGAAACTGAAACACAAAGAAATTTTAAAACTTCTCCAAGGTCACACAGCTAGTGAGTAATGATGCTGATAATTGAACCCAGATAATCTGGTTCTAGGACTTTTACACAATACACACACTTGGAGACTGGTCCCTAGTCCAGATGCCTGTGGGGTGGGGTAGGGTGGGGTATCAGACTTGTAGAAATAAGTCTGCATCCTTTTACTAGCATATCAAAATGAGTAACTGAAACAAATATTTGGACAGAATCAGCCCCACATTTTACTGTGGAATTAAACAAAAATGAGGGTACCTAAGTTTCCAAGATAATTGTCTTGGGGTTTTATTATCCTCTGCAACTATGAGATACCATGCCTGGTACAGTCACTGGTGCATAGTAAACACTCCGTAATTGTTAGCTGTTACTGTTTCCATCATTGTCTTCTTCAACAGTTCATAATAATTAGCCAGTACCAGTTCTGTTGTCCTCACTTTTCAGCAGTAAAAGTGATTTTCAATATGGCTGCCATCTTGCTTTTAGGTTTTAACTGTGGACAATGAGATATTGAGACATTAGGTGATCAAATTTTCCATCTGAAGCATCTTGTAAATTTGAACCAACAAGAAGGAAGGATAAGACCAGATGATATTGAGGAAAGCCCATCCTACAGAGCATTCTTGTGGCCAAAGCTCTTGCAATGAATGCAGAGCACATAAGACGGAATGTCCCCTTATGTCACAGCTGAAAACTGTAACATAAATATTTTTGTCAGTTGACTTTATCCTACAGATGTTTTTGAGGATTTGTTGTTGAAACAGCCAATCCACTCCTGAATAAAAAAAACTTTGGCAGTAGTCAAAGTGTCAACTAATTAGATCCAAATTGCAGCTGAACATTTTGAAATGTATGCATCGCCCACGTGAATACTGAGTGAATTTATTATAAATAGAATTTCAGTTGCTATGAAAGAAGGACCCTCAATGGCATGGGAGTAAACTAATTGCTGAGCATTTGTTAAACACTTTATATAAATATATAAAGATCTCACCTCACAAGGGATGGTACACAATGGATTAAATGATAGGTACTTCAGCAGTGTACTCAAGGAAGGGACGTTGCATAGGAGTCAGAAAACCACTAGTTTTGTGTAATGAACTGGATTCTTATCTATTTCTGCTACTAACTTCATGAAGGTCAAAAAGTCACTTAGCCTTTTTTTGAAAACTGGACCCCTACCCTGTGAGCCTAATTCTCCTTGCAGACTTTTTAAAGTAAATTTGAATGGCTTGAGGTGATGCCACCCATCCTCATTTGCAAGACCCATAGCTTCTTATGAACTAAGTGGACAACTTCACACATTTATGCTACTTTCTGCTCTGAAGATGAGTTGGTGTAGACTTTGGGGATCTCAGTTTCTGCATTTGGATAAGATGCATGTTGAGTGACCCATTCGCCAACGTATAGCATGATAGGTATAGGTATTGTAGATGACAGAATTCTAGACAGTGGTTGATTAAAATAATTTAAGCAACCAAGCAGAAAAGTCTTATTTGCTTATTATGTAAAGAACTTTATAGCTTTTAGAACCATTCAGCCATGAACCTGTTTTTTAGGTAGTGAGTGCCTTGTCACTGGACCTTCGAAGGCCAAGGCCAGAAAACAGTCTGCAAGAGGTTTGAAGAAGACATTTTGGTATAAGTTGGTAGTGTATTAATTTCCTTAGACTGCTGTAACAATGTACCACAAACTGGATGGTTTAAAACAGCAGAAATTTGTCTCACAGTTCTAGAAGTCCAAAATCAAAGTAGCAGTAGGGCCATGCTCCCTCTGAAGGCTCTAAGGAAGGATCATTTCTTGCTTCTTCCTAGTTTCTGGTGGTTGCCAGAAATCCTTACTGTTCCTTGGCTTGTAACTACATTCCTCCAATCTCTACTCCTGTCTTCATGTGGACTTCTTCCCTCTGTGTGTGTCTCCAAATCTGTCTCCTTACAAGGATACCAGTCATTGTGTATACGGCCCACCCTAATCCAGTATGACTTCATCTTAACATGACTACATCTGCAAAGACCCTATTTCCAAACAAGATCACATTCACAGGTATAGAGGGTTGGGACTTCAGCCAAGGGTTAGGGAGCAGGGAGAGCACACGAGTCAACCCACAACAGTAGGTACGACTAATGGACTGATACGATGATCCTACCTACTGTGAGATTCTAGAAGTCTGTAATTCCTTTCTACCAAAACAGTGTCATTTCTTGGCCCAACAGTCGTTAACTAGCTCCCTTAGTACTAAACAGAATAGTAAGTACTATTCTATTTTTATTGTTGTTGTGAGTCTTGCTAATTCTTTAAGACTTATATTTTATGAATGATGGGGGAACCTTCAAATGTTGTCTTAAGTCAGATCACAAGATGTTATTTACTGTGTGTTTTTAATTCCCATTCAGACTTACTGGCCTCACATTTGCTTATATTCACTCAGAAGTACAGCTACAGATATACACTACTAGACTTGAGTTATATGTTGAACATGAGATAGAATGAACTTCCAAACATGTATTAGAGTTTTTATTGATTGTCCAGACCATAAACATTAGCCTTTCATTTGCCTTTAGAAAATTACAGACTGGTCTCACTGGTAAATCAGAAAACAGTTTCATGGCTTAAACCTGCTATCCTTTGCTGATCTGTATGTATCTTGATTGAAAAATATGATGTTTTAGATGCATACACTTAAGTGATTTAGCTTCACTGTTTTATTTTGACAGGCAGTTCTTGTATCTATCTACTGTAGTTAACTGAAGGGTTTCTTAGCACCACTGACATTTTGTGCTGGATAATTCTTTGTTGTTGGAAGGCTATCCTGTACATGGTAAGATGTTTGGCAGCATCCCTGGCCTCTACACACTAGATGCCAAAGCCCCTCTCCTCTCAACCTCTGTCCACCTGGTGTGAGAACCAAAAATGTCTACAGACATTTGAAGTGTCTCTGGAGGGGAGGGTGATCAATATCACCCCTAGTTTAGAACAATTGCTTTGCCAATTTTTTTTTAAATTGATACTTTTGGTCATTGCCTCCAAATTGGTCTCTTCCACCCAGCCAGACCTCTAACTCAATTTAAGATTAAACCATGAACAGAAAGACTAATTAAGGTTAGTTTAATTCTCATACTTTTGAGTCTCAGGATCCCTTAACATTTAAAAACTAAAAACCTCAAAGAGCTTTTGTTTATGTTGAGTAGAAAGGGATAAATTGGGAATTCAAAATTTGTACCTCTTGGGGAGTGACGGAAATGTTAGCTATCTTGATTGTGGTGGTGGTTTCATTGGTGTATACGTCTATCAAAATTCCATCAAATTCTGTATCTGAAATATGTGTAGTTTACTCTTAGGAATCATACCATAATTAAGGTGTTAAAATTAGATTAAAATTAAAAAGAAACAAATAACCTACAAAAACTTTTTTTAAAGTTAAAAATCCTCTTATCGGTCTCACTTGGAATGGCTCTTCTACCATTGGTCCTGTGAAAAATACTGGTTGAGTTTTGAGCTGCTTCTAAAATTTTTAACACATTATCAAGTTTATTGTTTTAATATCAAAAAATTCTGATCATTTAACATCACCACCAATCTCATCAGCATTGTCTCCAAGTATTAGGATGTTGTCAAACTCACAGCAGTGGATGTGAATTTCCCGAAGATCTCATTTCCACTTGAGAGCTTGGATTTCATTGTGAGCCACAAATACTGCCTGCCAGTTGTTTCCCTTGGAGCGACAGGCTCCCATCATTAATTTTTGAGAAAATGTTTGACAAATACTCAAGGATGAATAACCATAATCTGTCTGTCAGTCGTTCTTTCAAACAAAAACTTGTGTTCTGTGAAAAATGGCTATTTAGCTTTGCAGCCCATACAGTTAGACCTGCACTTTCCCTCAAGACAACCATCCCACTTCAGTGTGCAGCAGAGGTGTCTGGTGTGCGTTTCCTATGTTGTCACACAGAATATTTTGTAAGCCTACTTAATAGTTGAGATCTAATAAGATAAGTCATTTATGTTTTATCAAAGACAGTCTTAAGTGAAACTGCCTCTTTTTTTTTTTTCCCTCCTACAAGTGCCTGATACAGGTGAATTCAGTGTCTGCTAGCATAGTTTGATGCCACTGTCTTGGTTCGTGCTCAGGCACCAGCAGGAATTACACTGTTGGCGTAAATATCAACACAGTGAAAAGGCAAATAACATTTTAGAATTATTATAAAAAGTGTTTTTGACTTTGGGGACCTCCAGAGGCCCACAGGCTAACTTTGAGAACTGCTGATGTATGAAAATCATTTTACCCTACACTTCATTTGAATAATATAGAAAATATCTTCTGATAGACTTACAGAATAGAAGATACACTTCTTCAAACTAGGACTCAGTAGATCCAAAGAACTGCACATGGCATTCTAGAAACACACTTCTCACAACCACCAAAGTTGTGGGAAAATATGGTAGTTTTCCTTGCCAAGAGTCTCAGAGGTTAAGTACGTATCTCTGTCATTTTAGTTTTTCTTGATGGAGCTGACATGTGTGGGCTCACCTGTATCTTTTTTGAAGTTATTTCCACATATAGCATAGATCCTCTTGGAGTAATAAGTTTGAAACCTTGTAGTCAGCACTGCTTTCTGATTCTTTTTTCACCTTAAATAATAGATTCCAATTCCAAGGAGTTTGGCAAAGAAGTATGCACTCAGTTTCCAATTAGGGTTCAAATTAGGCACTCAATAAATATCCGTTGACTCTAAAATTTAATTTGTTTACCCTTTAAAATCTTGATGGCTTTATGATTTGATGACTTTAAACCTTAATCCAACTAGACAGAAAAAGGCAATTTTTTTTTTAGACTTCTGTAACATTTGAAGGCAAAATTAAGGCTCTGTACTGAAAGCAGAATGATTAAGGAAATTTATACTAATGAGTAAACCTGCTTCCTTCCCCCAGGCCTTTCCATGGTACACCCATGGCAGCCAAGACCCTGATTCTGTCTGAGAAAACTGATAAGCCATGAGATATAATACTTAAAAATAACTGGTGTTTGGGGTTCCCCAAAGAACCAGATGAGTCTTGTGTACCGAAAAGTCTACCATTTGATAAGCCCCACTTTATGTGCTCAGAATAAAAAGGAAGATGGTATCCAACAGAAGAAAGGTGATAAGAATTTCTAGGATGTTACTGAAGGCAGTCTTGGGATAATAATTTAGTAAGGAAGATTGAAACAAAACGGAGTCGTCCAAGAAGGACATCTCCAATGGGGGGGAAAATGGTACACAGAAATTCCCTATTGAATTGTACCATATTGAGAGAAATTTTAGAGACCTGAATGGAGAGTTTGAGGATAAATTAATGGATAAATAGAAAACTATGCAAATGTAAAAGAGGCAATTAACTTCTAGAAAATTTTAAAGTTATACAAGAAAAGGAATGTGTTCAGTGTGCCGCATGGCTCAGCTGAGAACAATATTTAAATGATAATAGTAATGTAAACACTGTACATTGACTTAGCCAAAAATCATGAAAGATTTATGTTGGGAGTATAGTGGTGGTAAAGTGTTGTGTGGGCTAGAGTCTAGTGGTGGTAGTTATAAAAGAGCCAAATCCTAATCTAGTAGAGAAAAATCATGTCTAAATCAAGAAGTAGCAGTACAGGTATGTTATTTTGAATCATGGAAGTTAAAACCAGGAGAAAGAGCCTAAAAATGTGAAAGTAGTTTCTCTAGGTAGTAAAATTCAGGAATTGGGCAGGGTTAGAAAAGGGTCATTATTATAAATCTTGCAGAGTTATTGATTTAAAACTACACATGCAGGTTTTCAGTGACATTGATAAATATAAAAAATGGAAGTTAGCAAGTCAAGGATGCTTCACTGTCCATGTAGGTGGCTCTGACTGCACAGCTAGACTTCTGCCCAGGAATCTCTGGTGAATGGTGCTATTTGAATTTTCTCTGTGGAGAGACAGGGAGAAGCCACATTGCTGACTTTCCCTGACATCAAAATGCATCTGCTGTGTGTCCTATTTCTTTAAAATTCTGACTTTATATAATTAATTGAATTAAGAATTTGCTCCAACTTCCCTTTCCAGCCTGATCCTGCTTTATCCCACAGGAACAATCCTTTCTGGCCAGATTGCTCTACTTCTTACCCCTTGATCATGTCATTCTCATTTGGCCAACATTAAAATATCTCCCACCCCTCCGAGTCTTCACTACCAAGCTTTCAGTAATGGCTCAAATCCTAGTTCCTTGTGAAGTCCGCTCTTGACCACTTCGGTTGGAGTGATTTTCTCCTTCTCACGTACCATCTGGTTTCATTACCTTCTAACGTTTCATTGGGAAATATACCTTAGATATAAAAAGTATGCATCATGTATCTGTACAACTTAGAATAAAATGAGCATCAAATAATTCACCTCCCAGTTTAAGAAATAGAACATTACTCTTCAAACTTTCATCTCCCCACCTCCAGCTCATAGAAGAAACTGCTATCCCCGTTATTGGGTTGTTCATTGTTTTGCTTTTCTTTATGGTTTTATCCCTACACAATCTTTTAATTTGTTTTGCCTTGAACTATATATAAGTGAAATCCTACTTTTTGTGTCTTAAGACGTTCTTCTTCGTCATCATTCTACAGTATTCATTTATCTGAATATACTCTAAGCTATTTATGGTTTCTGTTATTGATTGACTAACTGGTTGTTGTCGAGACAATGACTAGTGTTGGCATAAACTTTCATGTACATGACTCTTGATGCATGGGTGCAGACTTTTCTAGAGCAGTGGTTCTCACAGTGTGAGCCCTGGACCAGTGGCATTAGCACCATATGGGAACTTGCTCGAAATACGAGTTCTTGAGCCCCATCTCAGAAACCATTGAATCAGAAACTATAGGGGTGGGCCCAGCAATCTGTGTTTTAAAAAGCCCTGCAAGTGTGATTCTCATGTACCCTCAAGTGTGAGAACCACAGATCTAGTGTGATCATGGATTTGTCAGTTTCTTCTGGTAGGTCTTCCATATTTAGTTTGTATATTTTGAAGTCACATTATTGGGACATAGACATTAGAATTGTTGTATTTTCCTGGTGAACTGAAACTTTTATAAAAAATAATGATTCACATTATTTCTGGTTATACATTCAGACTTAGTCTCTTTTGTCTGATATTAGAATAGTCTTGCTAACTTTTTTTCCTTCCCTGTTAATTGTCTAGTTGTCCATCCTTTGACTTTTATTCTTTCTCTGTACTGAAGTTTTGGTTGAATGTAGCACTTGTAAAACAACATATTACCTTTAAAAAATCCAAACTAATAGTCTTCTGGTTGAGGAGTTTAGTTCCCCTGTATTGATTTTGAATTGTCTATTTTCCTTTCTACCATCTTAATTTCACATTGTATTTGCTCTGGTTTTTCAATTTTTTTCCTCTTTTTACTTCTTTGGGTTAAATTGAGATTTACTTCTTCCTCATTGCATTTTTTTTCCCTTTGCTTGTTTTACACTTTTACACTAGTGCATTTCCTAGAAATAACCTTAATACACATTTAATTTTTTTAGAGTCTAAATTTAATCAGCAGTTCTACTCAGAACAATATAAGAAGCATATGAAGTTTTAATGTTGAATGGCATGTCTCCTGACATATGTTTTCTTAATTGAGGATTTTTGTTTTTAAATTTATTTCTTAACTCCATAAGCTAGACATTATTGCTTTTTTCCATTGTTTGTGTTTAGATACCAACACATTACTATTTTCGATGCTTATGATTTTTCCTTATAATTTAAGTCTTTGGGGATCCTTCATGAATTTTGTCATGTAGGAGTTCTTTTAGTGAAGATCTGATGGTGGCAAGTTCTCTCAGTTTCTGTATGAAAATTCTCTATTTCATCCTATTTTTAAATGACAGTTTTACTGGGTAAACAGTTCTACCATGACTGTTACTTTATCTTCAGCAGTTTAAAAACAGTATTCTAATATCTTCCCATTTCTGTGTTGTTGAAAAGTCAACTGTCTAATTGTTGTGTAGTTGTTTTTTTTTTTTTGTAGTAAACTTACCTTTCTCTCAAACTGATATTCTTTTTACTTTTTTGTTTTGCTTCTAGTTTCTCTATAATGTGTCTTAATGTAGATTGCTATTTAATTTGCCTAGGTTTGTTGGGATGCCTGAATCTAAGAACTGGTCTTTTCATAGAGACAACAACTCACTTCTACAATTTTCATGGAACTTAAATTCTGTTAATTTTCTATATTTTCTAGCAGCCTCATTACACAGGATCATCTGACCCCATGCTCAGTATCTCTAAACCTCTCTTTTATATATTTTCACTCCTTTTCAAATCCTATTTTTTATAACTTTATTTATACCTGACAATTCCAGTATCTCTTGTCTTTGTGAGTCTGTTTCTCTGGTTGTTTTGCTGACTCTTCCTCACGGTGGCTTGTTTCTCCACGTTACTATGATTTGGGAAGTGGGGGCAGAGAAAATGATGATGGCTGATGTTCCCTGGAACTTGCCCCTTAGGAATTCATTTGAAGCCTGGGTTTAAGGAGGATGTGTGTTTGCTTCTGCTTAGCATCTGGGGACAATGCCAATTTGGGAACATTTTAAACACTGTACAGATACTGGCAATTATGACCTCGAACCCCTGTCATTAGAAATTCTTTGAGAAGACGTTTAAAAATATTTTTTCCAGCCTTTTTATTTGTATTACACTACATTAGTTGATAGTGACTTTTACTGCAAGTTATGTTATATCCTCTTTGAGAACACTTTTCAATTGTTACTCCAAAATGAAAGGAATAAAGAACATCTACAAGCTGGTTAATTATCACATTAGGTAATTTTTAAATGAAACTTTGGTAGGCTCTTAGGCAACACAATTCAGAGTATTCTTTTAAAGTATGTTTCCGTGCATTGCCTAAGGCAATGATAGCAGAATGAATTGATTTTAAGGAGTACTCAGGCGGGTTCAAAATCTGAATGAGGAAAACATGGGAGTTCCAAGTCAACATTAAATATTTACATGAAAGTTAAGATTGAGAGACAAGAGATTCAGACCTGGGTTTGCTTCCCAATGTGAATGGGCAGGATGGAGCAGTGTGGGCCCCGTGTAAACAAGAACAATAACGCTCCAAAATATGCCAAGTGAAAGCCAGAAATGCAGAGTAGTGTGTATAGTATGTGGCCTTTCATGTCAAAATAAGAGGGGAAGGATAGGCATTTGCTTGTGTTTGTATAAAATACAGAGGGAAGGATATCCAGGAAGTCAAAAATATTACTTGCCTCTAGATATGAGAACTGCTGGTAAGTGGACAGAGGGGACACAGATTTTTCCACATATACCATTTTGAACCTGTTGAGTTTTGAGCCGTGAAAATTATTATCTATTCAAACAAACGAATCTGTAGATGCATAGATTGATAAATATAAAGATTTTTTAAAAAGTCAGCAAGTAAATGGGAGAGTGAGTGAATGTATCCCCCTAATTGGATGCACCGCTTACTAGCTGTTGTCTGACCCATCTGTGCCTTCACCTCCTTTTCTGTAAAATTCGGGTAACAGCACCTACCTGACTGGATTGTTGTGAGAATTAAATAAGACAAGTAGGCAGAACAAAGTTTGGCATATGGTAAGTACACACACAAAAATGTAGTAATGGTGTTGTGTTTATTTTTAATGAGTCCTTATATTTTATAAATACATACTAAAATATTCATGGATAAAAATACCAAAGATTTGCTTCAGAATAATAGAGGAATATGTGCTGGCATGGATAAAACTAGAATGGCCATGAATTAAAGATTGCCATGTCCATGGGGCTCCTCAGACTCATCTCCCTGATTTTGTGTGTGTTTGAATTTTCCCCTAATAAAAAGTTGTTTCCTAAGAGTCTGTCGTTAAGTGAGAAGATTCATCATCCAGTAGCAGTAATGACTCCGTGAATGGCTGGTGGTCACCGGCTGTAGACCTGGTGGTTATAACGGGAGTTGTGGCATCCTATTTATTTTTACTATGCTCAGTTAGATGATCAGGAGCGGAAGCTTAGAGCAAAGCAATGGATTAACTGATATATGTGAGGCAAACCATTTTTTGTAATTCTCCTGATGAAGATCCCAGCTTTCTGTCATTTGGGGAAACACCAGCCAACCCTCCCACCCCCATTACAGAGATCTGCAGTGTTCTCACACTTAACAGTCACAGCTCTCAACCAAAAACCAGACCCCGGAAAATGGTAGGATTCTCGTTCCCGTGTTAGATGGAAGCAGCCATCTTATCTTCATTGTGAGCTTTGATTTTGAGTTTAAATTGAACAGTACCAAACAGGGGGGTATTTTCTTTTATTAATGCAAACATACCTTTGTAATCAGATACCTTATTTTCAGCCATTTAACCCTGAAGGACAAAGTGAATTTCAGTGAGGGATGTGCGTCCAGTTTTAACTTGGACACTCATTAGTATTAGAGGAGTAGGGATTTGGAAATACTGCCTTCAAAGTAAAAGTTTCCCCCTTAACTTACTTTTACCCTTCCCACCTCTGTCTCCATGGAAATGGGGTCAGAGGCCACAGGGAGCTCTATGGGAGCCAGCAGCTGAGAATGAGAATTCTCACTTAGCGATTTCAGCTGAAAGCTATAAACTTCTTTACAAAGACCAGCTGAGTCTTGGCCACTCCAGTCTCTGGTTTTTAACACTGATAAATAAGGTGCCTTTTTTTCCCCTATGGGGAGGAGGAAGAGATGCTATTAAGTAAAAACTATTTTTGCATTTAAACTTGAACTTCTCGGCAGTAAATCAAAGATAGAGACATTCTTTAAATTATTTTCAACTTAAAAATTTTAAATGATAGTGTACATTTGGAATTAAGCAATTATCACTAGTTTGATCTCAGTCCTTTCAAGCTTGTGACAGTACTGGATATTTGAAGAAAAACATATGTGAACTTATTCATGGCATGCTATCAATTGTAAATGATTCTCTAATGGAATATCACTACAGCACAATTCAAAATCACTTGAATGAAAATAAAAATCTCAAGATTATGGGCAGTCAGTACCATTCCACAGAATGTTTTATGAATTAAAGTATAATTTACTATTGGCTCTTTGTTTTTCTTGAACTGTTAACACTATTTTTTTTTGCTCTTTAAGTGTTCAATTTACTTTCTTATAAACCATTTGAAAATGTCTAAGAAGGCTGGATACTCAGACATGCCAAATATTTTAAGTTATTTTTATATATTACACATTATTATCTTATTCAATAGCAGCCAAGCAATTATTGAAACAATATGAAATGTAGATGTGGTTTTGAAAAAGCCCTGGCAGGTCCTGATGAAATTTGGAGCTAAAAGAGTCTGTGTTTCAGGTTTGTTTTGTTTTTTTTAATATTCTTTTTCTCTTCATGGCACACATCTTTAGGGTTCAGAGTTTGTAGACTCAGCATTATTCCCAAGGACTTTTGCAAAATTTCATCACTACTCTTACATAAAACATTCAGTTATTACTTTTAATCATTAATCATACAACTGCTCTGAATTTTCCAGAATTTAGTTTCAGTAAACATCAGAATCAAAGCACCTCTCTTGGGGGCTTTAATCTTAATCTTTGGGTCTGTCTGTCTCTCTTACACATGCACACACACACACTCTTTTTGTGATCATCAGACTAAGGATGTTGCCCTTTTTCCTTAGTGTCTCCTTTGTTTCTCAGCCGTCTTGCATGTCTGTGCTGAGCCCTTTCTCTGCCCTGGGTTGAGCCCTTACTCCACTTGCCTTTGCTCCCAGAGTGAACCAGAACATTGTGTTCTGAGGCTGCCCCAGCACACATGCTTCACGACGCTGCCAAGTTTGCAGCTGACCAATTGGCCTACTTTAGAGGGCTTGATTTATAAAATTTACAACCCTTAATTTCCACCACCCCTTTGCTCCCCGCACAACCCGTGAAAAAGAGTGTGCCAAATGTACTGATAAATCAAGAGTCCTTTGGTTTTGTTGCAACAAAATGGGCAGTCATTTCTCTTCCCTCCACTGGCTCTCAGCCCTGCCCTTCCCTCCCAAATAGATGGAAAATAGCGGTTGATGTGTTGTAGGAAGACATTTGATAGCCGCCGCCTCTGTGTTAATAACCAATTTTTAAAGAAATGTACTAAAAAAAATGATACGCTCTTCAGTTTCTGGAACTCTGCACTTCTAAAGTAATTCCCATTCCAAAAACCAATCCAAGCAAGTCTGTCTTCTTCCAAATTACGGAGAGAGGATTGGGTCTTTTGATTTTTCAGTGAGGTCGGGTCAGGCAGGTCTTTTGTATGAGATATTTTGAATACTCATTATTGACATTTGACTCTTCTAAGCTTTTTTAAGAGACCAAATATGAGAGGGTGAAGATTTAATGGAGTAAAGAAAAACTGGGAATTGGTTTCTGGTGATTTTAGTGACTTCTTATGTTCTTTCTCCTGCCCACTTGCTCGGGAAAAAGAGCTGTCAGGGTAGGTCCAGAAATTTACCAGCCCTGAAGCTTCTCAGATATGGAGCCCTCTTTATGAAAGTTAATATGAAATTAGGTTCAAAGGGTATATCTATTTTGAATGAAAAAAAACCCATAGCAAATTCCAAATTCTAAAAAACATCCAGAAAAATAGCATTATTATCATTAGTATTAATTAACAGTTATTGTTACTATTACAACCTAACTGCTTGACCCGCCTCTATAATACATCTTTTCCCTGTATTTGTGGTTTTGTACTCTTTGATCTTTTCTTCACATGATAAAATTTTTATAATACCATTTTGCATAGAGAATAGAAAGATAATTTTGTCTTTTTTCTGGCATCATAGATAGCAATATGTTTTTTGTTACTGATGGTTTAGAAGAGTTTCCATCAGCTTCAGAACTTGTGGGTCATGCCACTGCTGAAACAGTTTCTTGATCTGAAGGTGCCTCGTGTCCTAGGAGAAGCCCTCAGAGGCTCCAGACCTTTCATATCACTGGAGAGGGCTCCAGCTGGCCATTTGGCCATTGCATCAGCAGCTGGGCCAGCTCAGCCAGGTCCAGCATCCTGTTAGTGGTCCTGGGATGGGGGAGGGGGATTGTAGGGCAAAAAGTGCTCATGGTGGTGCCTTAGTCTGGAGGGCCCTGGGTAAAGAGGGAGCAGCATCTTATTTAGAATCTTCTTGATGCTAGAATTAGGTTTGGGATACTTCTAGGGAAGCCTCACATGGTGTAGAATATCATTGAGGGCCAGCAAAAATGAAGGGGTGACTGGCGGCCCACTGACCTCACCTACAGATCAATATATAGTGGGCACCCCCCTGGCTGGGACACCAGTACAGGTATCCAGATGAATCCCAAATCCCTGAGGAGGAAACCCAGAACCTTAGAAGGGGCCTGTGAAAGTAAGCAGCCATGAAGTTTAAGGTTGATTAGTTTTACTGAGAATCCACCTCTATCCTCAGTGCTCAGTGTATAGTAGACATTCATGGTACTGAAAATGACACTGAATTCCCTGACCAAAGTGACCCCTACTTAATACATTGTGGAGTCCACAGGCAGGTTCACAGCTGTACCCTTATCATTTAGAACAGTACCAAGCACATGAGTGGAGCTCAATAAATATTTGCTAAATGGATGGGAAGTCTTTTTCTCTGAATGTTGTTCCATTTTGCAGGGGGCACCAGCATTAGTTAGCAATGCCTTTTATTCTCCTGGATTAAAACAGGCCAGCCAACTAGAAGCTGCTGAATATTGCTCACTTTTAATGTCTTCATCACCCTTGAGATACTCTTTCTTACATCATCCAAGCTCCTCCGCACCCTCACCCCCCAAAAAAAGATGGGTGGCAGGGAGGACTTTAAAGCATAGTTTAAGCATTGTGTCATTTCTTTTCATTTTGAGTGCATGCTCTGTTGCTGCTCAGATAGTCAAATGTCAAGCCTTTTCGACTGGGATTCTTCCATTTATGTAATAATGCCTGAACTTTTTCTGAGTAAAAAGGCTGTTTACCCTTTTAAAAAAAATCATTTAGTTACAATATCAAGAGATTTTTGAAAATACGAGTTTTTTTTTTTTTTTTTTTCTTGTCTCTTGGAGATTCTCGGATGCTCTTTTTGACTTATGAGGAGAAAATAATGCAGTCAGTGTGTTTAATGTGAGAACTATGGTGACCTTTTCATTTCTGGAGCCTGCAAGTCACAGTGTGGCCATCTCTTTATAGAGATAGTGAGTAGCGATGGAAAGAATGTGTGAAACTTGTAGAGGACATAGAATCTTATGGTGGCAAGTTTTATAATGTATTCTACCTCTTTATTAGTGAGGAAATTGCTGCTCAGAAAGATTAAATGAATTGCCCAAAGTTATGGTCATGACCGGCATTACTCAGAAGTTCCAGGGAGGTAGGTATAGCTCAGTGGTAGAGTGCATACTTAGCATGCACGGGTTCCTGAGTTCAACCCCCATTACCACAATTTTTTAAAAAAAAGTTCTGTAAGGGCAGCATCATAAAGCTATCCCTCAAAATAAGTTTTGGAACTTACCTCTTACATTCATTTTCCCATTAGCTCTCATCTCGAATACCATAACCCCAATTAACTATGTCTGCATCAGTAATGTTTGAAAATCCAGTGTTTTATAAGGCACACAGGGAAACTAAGTGAATGAGAGATGCTGTCTTGGAGGAACTTAACATTCACATGGCGCCAAGTACCCAGTGGGCATTTGAAGAACATTTACTGAAATAAACTGTGTATGTTGAATCCTTGTCTATAATTGCCTATATGGTACTGTAAAATGCAGCATTTACTGTTTATTTATTAATTAACAAGTTGAAAGATAAAAATCACATGATCATCTCAATAGATGCAGAAAAACTTTTGACAAAATCAACACCCATTTATGATAGAAACTCTCATCAAAGTAGATACAGAGGAAACACACCTCAACATAATGTAGATGTTGAACCATCTTTGCATTGCTGGAATAAATCCTACTTGATCATGATATATGATCCTTTTAATGTATTGTTGGATTCAATTTACTAATATTTTGTTGAAGATTTTTACATTTATATTTTATCAAGAATATTGGCCTTTAATTTTTTCTTCTGATGTCCTTCTCTAGTTTCGGTATTAGAGTAATACTGGCATTGTAAAATGAGTTTGGAAGTGTTCCTTTCTCTTCTGTTTTTTGGAAGTGTTTGAAAAGGATTAGTGTCAGTTTTTGTTTAAATGTTTGGTAGAATTCACCAGAACCCTTCTGGTCCTGAATTTTTTTGTTGTTGGGAGGTTTTTGATTACTGATTTAATTTTCTTACTAATAATCAATATGTTCAAGTTTTCTATTTCTTCATGATTCATTTTTGGTAAGCTGTGTGTTTCTAGCAATTTACCCATTATTCTAGGTTGTCCGATTTTTTGATTAATTGTTCATAGTAGTCTCTTACAATCCTTTGTATTACTGTGGTATCAGTTGTAATGTCTCCTTTTTCATTTATGATTTTGAGCCTTCTCTGTTTTTCTTGGTAAATCTAGCTAAAGACTTATCTATTTTGTTTATCTTATCAAAAAACAGCTCTCTTTTTTCTGTTGCCTTTTTAGTCTCTATTTCACTTACTTTCATTCTGATCTTTGTTATTTCCTTCCTTCTAACTTCGGGCTTTGTTTTTCTTTTTCTAGCTCTTGAGGTGTAAGGTTAGATCATTTATTTGAGATCTTTCTTGTTTCTTCATGTAAACATTTATCACTATGAACTTTCCTCTTAGAATGGCTCTTATTGCATACCATAAGTTTTATATGTTGTATTTCCATTTTCATTTGTCTCAATATATTTTATGATTTCTCTTTTGATTTCTTTATTAACCTATTTGGTTGTTCACTAGCATGTTGTTTAATCTCTACATAATTATGAATTTTCTAGTTTTCTTCTTTTAATTGACTTCTAGTTTCATATCATTGTGGTTAGAAAATATGCTTGATATGATTTCAATCTCATTAAATTTATTAAGATTTGTTTGTGGACTAACATATGATCTATTTTGAAGTATATTTTGTGTGTACTTGAGAAGAATGTATATTCTGTTTTTTGGGGATGGAATGTTCTGTATATGTCTATTAGATCTAACATGTCATTTAAGGTCAGCATTTCCTTACTGAATTTCTGTGTGGGTGATGTATCCATTAACAAAAGTCAGGTATTGAAGTCCCCGACTATTATTGTATTGCTATCTGTTTCTCTCTTTAGGTCTGTTCATATTTGCTTTATATATTTTGGAACCCCTATGTTGGGTGCATGCATATTAACAAATATTATATCCTCTTGTTGGATTGACCCCTTTATAATGGCTTCTTTGTCTCTTATTACAGTCTTTGTCTAAAAGTCTGTTTTGTCTGATATAACTCCCCCAGTTTTCTTTTGGTTCCTATTTGCATGAAGTATCTTTTTCCACCCCTTTACTTTCAGTCTGTGTGTACACTCTTACATCTGAAGTGGGTCTCTTTTAGGCAGCATATATATGGGTCTTTTTCTTTTTTAATCCATTCTGCAACTCTCTCTCTGTAGACTCTTTTTCTCTGTGACTCTTTTTAATTAACATAATGCACTAGACATGATGTTGTAACAGTCTGAGTCC
The DNA here is from genome assembly GCF_048773025.1 of Camelus bactrianus. Lineage (NCBI taxonomy): Eukaryota > Metazoa > Chordata > Mammalia > Artiodactyla > Camelidae > Camelus > Camelus bactrianus. The sequence goes on from NC_133541.1 coordinate 47,338,402, forward strand.
TAAACCTTAAGAAGGTATTTTTACATGGGGAGCGTTGAGCCACCATGCACTCAGCTGCTGGAGGAAGCCTCATCAGAAGCTTACATTCTGTTGGGCCAGATAGACTTAACAGACATATATAGACAGTAAATTTCTTTTATTACTTAAACCTTTATAAGTTATGTTTTCTGTTAGTTATATCTGAAATAATCTATGTATCACAGTCATTCTCAAAGAAGAGAGAATTGTATGAGCTAGGCAAATACCTCAAGCGGTATCTACAAAAAGGAATGTAACTCTCTTTCACCTAGATCAAAAGCTGTCACAACTCTGTCTTCTGCATGTCACCTGTTAGGAAGGAAAAATGATAGAAAAAGTAGCTAAAACTTACTGAGCCCCTACTGTGTGCCAAGTTCTGGCCATGGTTCTTTACATATCTTACTGAATCTTCACAAAAACCTTTTGAGTAGCTATGCTTAACACTGCGGATGTAGCAGCTGCAGGTCAGAGAAGATAACTAATTTGGCCAACATCACATGGCTAAGTGTCAGGCAGGTCTTCCATCTGGTTTCAAAGCCCTTTCCCTCCTCCTCCCCTTTGGCAGATCCCAAAAGCACCTTCTCTATCAATTCTGTTATCTGTCACCATTAATTATCAGTGAGGATAAGGAAAGGAAGATATAAAAGCAGCTTTGGGCACGTAAAGTCCTAGGGGTGGAATTAAGGGGACAAGATTTACCCTCAACTTCACTCTGTTAGTTGCATAGGCTGTCAAGTATCATGGCCACATGTGTTCCATGTAGAATTACGGAATGTTGGAGCAGTAAGAGAACCTTGTGTCATCTACTCTGATCTTTTCCTTTTATGATTGATGCAACTGAGTCCTCAGAGCTAAAATGACCTACCCTAAAGTCACACAGCTAGAGGCAATGCTTGAACTAGAACCAGAGTGCACTTTTTTTTTTAGCTCCACCTCTCTGGTCTATAGCATAGTGCTATTTAAGAGTTTCAATTCTGGAACCACACTGCCTGGGTTCAGTGCTTGGCCCTGCCACTTACTGAGTGGGTTAAGCAAGTTATTTCCTCATAGGTGAAATGGGGCAAAAGAACAGCACTTCTCTCTTGGCTATAAATCACATAAAACAGTGTCAAGAACATAGTGAATGCTATGTGTTTCCTACTGTTGACCAGCTCACAACTCGTGGTCTCAGTGGCACTGATTCTTTTCCCATCCTGGCCCCGTCTCGAGCATCTCTGTTATACTCTGGTTACCTTCAGTGTGAACTAAATTACAGGCTTTCAGTCATCTGCCCATATCTGCTCTATAAAAGAACTTTTGATTGCTGTGCTGTGAGGCAAGAGAGACAATAGGACAAGATCCCTAATTTTAGTCTTCATCCATCTAACCTTTAGTTCTCTCTTTTTGCTTTTCTAAACTGTTGGAGAAGTAGGAGGAGGAAGTTTCAGGGTTACCCTCTTTTCTATCCTCTCTCTTTTGAAACCTGCCACCAGGAAAGGATCTGATAAGCTCATTTTTTGATGACTTACTGATAAGGCTTAACCAGTAACCCCTGCTTTTAGAGGTATTTTGCAGTTTGATGACAGGTTAAAGCCCCAACCAAAGAATTTCTAATGTTAGGGTTTGGGCATCAGTCAGGAGTGGGACAGGTTTGCATTTTGGTTTAGTTTTGTTGGTATGAGGTCGGAGAGAAGAAAGGGAGGAAACCCATGTCCTTCTTATGAATCCAGGTTCCACCCTCCAGGCCAAGAGTGAGCTAACCAGATGAACAGATGGGGAAGAAGTGTTGGATTTTTTTCCAGGACTTCCTGAGACAGCCCAGCTAAAGTAGAAAATCAGAATTGCTTTCAAGGGAATCAGAGAGTGGGAGTGGAGGGCAGCTCCACCAAGAAGCAGGGCATTTACTGAGGACAAAAAAAAAAACAAAAACAGGCATTATATCTAAGAAGTTAGAATAAGACAGAGTGACCCACAGGTGACCTCAAGAATGAGCCTGAACCCAGAGCTCACACCCTTCTTTTATTTGAGGTGGCTCTGCAGTGTCTGGCGGGTACAGATTCAAGGCCCCAAGACACAGACACTCATTGCTGCCTGCTCTTGCTTCTCTTGGGGTTGGTACACCTTCCAAAGGGTTGAGGGTGGAGCCATTGACCAGTGTGCCCAAGAGTTGCTTGGACTCTGAAAGAGCACCAGAATTCCAGCCAGGTCAGTCCATCAGCCGACATGGAGTTCCCTCTGCACCCCCTGCTCATAAAGTTTACTGGAGATGTGAGGAGGACGTGGATGCATGAGAACTGAAAGTCCAAGTGGAACAGCTCATCTACTGAAAGGGAACAGCTAGGTCAGGAACCTAGTGACAGGCGTGGGCTTGGGGGTGGGGTGAAGGAGCAGCAGCAGAAGTGCATGCCTTCCTGAGTAAGGGTCCCAGGGGTTATTACAAGGCCTTATGCAACAAGCACTAGCTATAGACTTAATAGGTAACACATTTTCACACATATGTATGTCACTGGTTTTTCAAATGTGTATGGAAGCTGTAGTATGCATTAGGCTACATCATTACCTTTTCTTTGCCACTGCCATGTGCTTCAGTCATAGGTTTATGAATATGATCCCTTTGCCCACCACCTTCACCACCATAGAATGTGTATTTGGTGTCTTCTTCTGAACATTGAATAAAATAAATCAAACAAGTATGTCTGTTTAAAAACTTTCTTTAAAATATTACTCAGTATATTTTCATTGAGAATTGTCATTTCTTTTCTTTTCTGGGATGAATTCGCTTAATCCATCCTTCCTGCCAGCTCTTTATATAGATTTATGGGCAGATTCTTTTGGAGAAGATTGAACTCTGCCCTCTGAATCTTCCTACTCACACACACACACAAAAAAAGGCAGGCAAATGAGACTTAGAGGCTGGATATACCTAAGTAATCTGGGACCTTGATAACATGTTAAAAAGCTTGCAACTCAGATTGCTAGTCAAATAACAGTTCAAGGTCAAAGGCATATTGCTAACTTTGTTCAGTTTCCTTTCCACTAAAGTAAGTTGACTATCAGACAATTTTTAGTTATATTCCTAACATAATTTTTAATTGTTTCAAAGATCTTTAATTTATGAAAATACACTGTAAAACATTTAAACAAGATATAAGTGTTTAAAGAAATGGTGTCCTCCTAAGTCCAGATGGAGGTAACTAAAATTGAATATTTGGATAACTGTAGTTTAGACTGAGAAGGACTGGGACTAGGAATGGGAGTCATTAGTAACCTTGGCATACTCCAGCTCTCTGGTTTGCTCTCTCTCTGCCTGTTTTTGTTTGTTTGCTTGTTTGTTTCCCTCACCATAAGGTGGCTTTCTCTAAAAATTTTTTTTAATTGAATATTTGGAAAGAGAATGATTGTGCTTACATCTGAGTTTAGTTTATTTTACGGTGGTTTATATTTTCTTTTCTTTTATAAATACTGCCGACATCCAAACAAATGGTGTTACAATTTGGAGAGGCGTGGGCTGTGCATAGTGGCTTTGAAAGAACACAGTACGGAAGTGGGGGGAAAGGTAACTTCCCAGTATCTGACAAACACCACCTCAGCCAGGTAATCAAGGTCACAGGTCATGCTGATATACCTTTAAAGATAATGGTGTGATGAAAATGGCACGTTATATCTGAGGTCCTCTACCCAAAAACCCATCACCTTAATCTAATCACGAGAAAACCATCAGACATATCTTCAAAGAGGGGTGTTCTCTTACCTCTTAGAAAATCGCTAGTATACCTCAAAACTATCAAGGTCATCAAAATCAACAGAAGCCTGAGAAACTGCCACAGCCAGGAGGAGCCTAAGGAGACATGACCACCAAATGTAATGTGGTGTCCTAGATGGGATCCTGATGTGGGAAAAGGACTTTAGGTAAATATCAAGGAAATCTGAATAAACTATGGATTTTAGTTCATAATGTGTCAATATTAGTTCATTAATTATAACAAATGTGCATTATTAGATGTTAATAACAGTGGAAACTGCAGGATAGAGAGGAAATCTCTACTATCTTCTCAATTTCTTCTATAAATCTTAAGCTATTCTAAAAACTGAAGTCTATTTTTTAATTAAAAAATTAAGGAACAGTTATTTAAAATAACAATGGCATTAAATTTTTTCTTTATAACAGGCTTACCAAGTCCAGACTGGGTGGAGGGGGAGGGGAGGTTCTAATTCTTAAAGGACTGAGAAGGAATCCTTCTGCCATTCTGCCTAATGGTTCTACCTCATCTGAATTTTCCTGGGATTCTCTGTGATGAGAAGGGTGGATATTGTAGTGTATATAAATGATTGACATACTCTGTACTCCCAGGGCCAACTCGCCTTTTCTAGGCCACAGCCGCCTGGCACCTTGAATTGAAAATTTATGAGGTATAAGCTATGTGTTTCCCCAAAAAAGAGTAACTGTTATTTTATAGTCATACCAAGGCTCGATTTCTGGCTGTACCATTTACAAGTTGTGTAGCAGTACTGAGAAAATTACTTAACCTTTCTGAAACTCACTTTTTCCCTTTGTTAAAAAAAAGGGGAAATAACTACAAAACCTTATGGGATTGTGGTAACAAAATGAACATGAAGCACCTAGTTCAGTTCCCAGCACATAGAGGTTCTCAGTCTGGGATTAACAGGCACACACCATTGCATATAAAACACATAAACAAGGACCTACTGTGTGGCACCGGGAATTCTATCCAATTTGTTGTAATGAGCTGTAATGGAAAAGAATGTGGAAAAACGTATATATGTATGTATCTGTATAACTGAATCACTTTGCTGTGCACATGAAACTAACGCTATAAATCGACTACACTTCAGTAAAAAATAAGAATTAAAAAAAAAATTCTCAGTAAATGATCGGTGATAATAATAGGGTCATCTACCCACATCAAGAAGGGATGATCTCCTTTGGTTGTACCGAAATAGAATTTAGAGCTCTTCCCTCCAAGTCCTTCCCGCCCCAGGACAGCACACTGCATCAAGCATCTCTCAGAGGGCTCTCTGCCAACAACTGCGCTGGCTTGTTATCTAAGTGAGTCTTGGTCATTTAGCAAAGTCAGGGTCTTTGTAATTGTCTTCCTCGCCCCTGACTGAGCAGAGAAAGACCAAGCCACAGGGTACATCTCTGCCTGCCAAGGTCCTGTGTTCCTGAAACAAAAACGCAATAAAAACGGCAGTTAGTGGCAGACACTGACTGAGCCCAGGCTTGGGAGTGGGCGGGGAGGGGCTCCTCCTTCTCCTGTTCCTCAGCACCTGTCACTGAGACGGGGTGGCCCAGGCTGGGGCAGTCCCGCTTCCTCCTCCCCCAACCCGTCCCCGGGCAGCTCCGGACCTTGGGCTCCCAGCAACGCAGCGCAGCCCACTCCACGACTAGAAAGCGCCCATTGAGGGCCTGCAGCTGCCCGTGCCGCTTGCCCAAACACGACATAAAGCCCCAACTTCAGTTCCAGCAAAGAAGTCACTACTGTGTTCTTCCTGAGCCCCAGTCACGGCTATCAAACATTCAAAGCAAACTGGCGATGGTTAAACACTGCCTGTGTTTACACCCCGAATCTTGAATCACAATGGGGCGGCTTGAGCTGCCAAGGCCCAGCGAGGCCCGGCTTTATCCTGGACACTGGAGTCTGTTCTCTGCCCCCACCGGACAGGAGTAAGTTGAGTAAATACCACATCGCTTGGCTTTTCATAGATGTTTGCTCTCAGGAACTTCAATGGGCTTGGTCTCCAGGCAGGGTTGAAGGGCACATACTTGCGGAATCAAGATGCTGTCTCCCATTCGTGGGCCTTCAGAGGCTTTGAGGCTTTGTAAGGCATCCCAAAAGAGAAAAACTCAAGCTACATAAAATAAAATACATCCAAGCAATTTAAAGGATCTCTGGGATCCTTTAAAAAACTGCTTTGAATGTATGACTGAAGCATTTTACTGTACACCGGAAACTGACCCAGTGTTGTACACTGATTGTACTTCAGTTTAAAAAATGGAGGAAAAAAGCTGCTTTGAAAAAAAGGTAGGGAGGGAAAACTAGGGAAAAGAATGATGGCAGTGTGGTTAAGGGGGTTGGGCTAAGGGGGTGTGGGGGACCTCATTGCACTATACTCTTGAGCATTTAGACATTTTACTCATTAAAAAGGTACTACAATAAAGAAGCCCCTTTGCCTGTCTCCTTTACCCAGGCTACAATACAAAACGCAGATGTTCTTTCGAATGTCCCAGTCTATTCTGTGTTTTTAACTTGTTCAGGTTTCTTTTTAAAAATAGTATGTCTGGATTTTGTTTTTCTGGTTATTAAAAAAAAAAAAAAGTACATTGAAAAATGTAGGGAAAAAAAGTGTAAAGAAGAAAATGTAAGTACCATGTCTTTGAATTAGAACTTGTTAGTATTTCTGTAGGTTTCCTTTCAATCTTTATCTACACACACGAAGAGAAAGAGAAAAAGATAATTTTAACACACTTAAATGGAATCCAATTCTATTTAGCTTTATACTGTGCTTTTTTTTCTTCCACTTCTAATTACCATTCTTCATACCATTAGATATTCTTAAATGAAGGACTCATAATGATTTTGGAATATTTTCACCCGATGTTTCTCAATGCCAGAAAAAGTTCAAAGCAGAGTTTTACTTATACCATACCATACTTTAAAAAAAAATAGAACAGGATTTTTTATAGCTAGAGATTACAAGGAAATTTATTTTGCACTAGGCATATACCACTTTCTCCAGAATAATTTAAGAATCGCAGCTGGATTCAGCATATTATTTGGCAAGTACAAATATAGTAGTAAGATGAAGTTTTCTCACCTTCAGATGTGCTCTGAAAGGAAAATGAGAAGAAGGAAAGAAAATAGAGCAGAAAGGTGGGTTGTAGATTTGAGGAGCAAAGCCAGAAATGAGAGACCTTGACTCAGCTCACACGCCCCCACCCCCACCCCAGCTTCTACAGTGTCCTTCAGCTGATGGGAGCTCTGTCTCTTAAGAACTTTGGAATCAAAACTCAAAGGGGTCCAGTGAAAATTACAAAGATTAAGAGGAAAAGACATTACAAGTTAGAAATACAGAGCTAATGGAGTGATGGCCGACAGATCCGAGGACTGACCCTTGAGCATCTTCTGAGCACCTGCTACGCACAGAGCTGTACAGTGGATGTGAAGACGAATGAATCAGCCCGTCTTTAGTTCCATGGAGCTCCCAGTCTAGTGGAGAAGACAGGTTGTAAGCAGGTCATTTCAGCTTCGTGTGGGAATTATACGAACAGAGAAATGAAGGCAGTCCAGCGGGAGCCCAGGAGAAGAGAGAGGAGGACTCACATGAGACCAGAAGGTCTCAGAGAGGATGCAGCCTTAGAGCCAAGCTGACAAGAATGAGACCTCACAAACATGGAAGGAAAGAAGAAATCTTGGGGGAACAATTGAGTTAGCAAAGAAAAACAACTATATTTTAAAATGTCTTTTGGTCATGGGCTTAGGACCCAATGTTGTTTCATATAGACTTGCCTTTTTTTCTTCTGTGAGGTATGTGTATATCCATCAGAATAAATAATAAATATTCTGAAGTATCCCTGAAAAGTTTTGCAGAGGACAAACTTTGGTATTTTTAAGCGTATTCCAAATACATGAAGGGACAGCCAATAAGCCACTCAAAGAAATCTTACTGAATTTGTTTATCTAGATAATCCTTTATTCATAATTTTTTTAAATATGGGATTTTACATACCACCTGCAGTTAGTGCAATTGTGAAAATAGATGTCTCTCCACTTGTTCCATTTATAAGTCCCAAATCCACAAGAACCTTGAATGACTTTTACCTTTATTTGCTGCTGCTCCCTCTTTCATACACACATACCCATTTGCTTACTCTGCTTATATAGTGAATATTAAAATTCAGATAACAAAAAACAAGTAACAGCACAGGCAAAGGTGGCCAGGGAGAATGCAAATTTTAAAGATTAACCTCTTTTAAAAAAAAAAAAAAGTAAGTTTAGTTGGTTCTGAAAACTACCACCTTTGCAAAGCTGATTTAGTATTTTTCATTCTCAGGCTTTTTTTTTTCCCCCTTCTTTTCTTTTCTTTTACATGCAGTGTGCAACCTCCCCCAATCTCCACTGTGACCGTTAAGGTAGGTCAGGACTATAATTACAACTTTGCAAATAGAGAAACCAAAATGAAAAGGCAAAGTTAGCTGCTTGCTGCTTTCCCAGGTAGGCCTTTAAATCGTCACCTGTTAAAATAGATTTTCTGCAGCAACTGGAGGCTTCATCCTCAGATGAGTTCTAGGTCCACCGAGTCATGATGCTGTCGTTTTTCGAAGATGGATCATGTGCTAAACTCCATTTGATTTAGAGCATGAAAACCTTGGTAGTATTGAAAATATCTACGAATGGATGATGGAATGGTTATGTGTCACATGATTTAGCTAAACGGATAGGAGTCAGGAATCTATTCTTATCTCCCTGTATTGTTCCTGTGATCACCAGGCCAGAATGTGTTTCACTGTGGTTAGAGTAAATAAAGACTCAGGGTGACTTTTTTTTCCCCCCAAACAAAAACAAAAATTATTTATCCTGAAGAGCACTGATAAGATGAAATAGGACAACTGTCATTATTATTTAAGGGGTCATCTTCATTTCACTTTTCTCCAATTGAATTTTTGGTTTTCAGAATCTAATGTCCCATGGATATGTTTCTAGTTCAAGGAAACTTAAACTGATTTTTAGGGCTATACTTGAAAAAAATAAGGCATTTTAGAACACTGCATGATTCTGTGTACAAGGATTTTAGGTCACTTCTACCCATGTTATCTTTCTCTCCTTGAGCACAGACTGTATACTTATTGGAAAAATTTATTGAAATATAAATGGTTCTGTGGTACCTTTGATTCTGTAGTAATTAAGAATAATTTTGTTGAAGATACTGTTCTGCTGACTGTTGCTGCATTACAAATAACCCTGAAACCAGGAGCTCAAAACCACCATTTTATTTTGGTCACAGTCTTGTGAGCTGGGAATTCAGGAAGAGCTCATCCTGGGCAGGTCTTGCTGAGGACTTTTTATGCTGCTTCAGTCAAATGTTGGCTAGGGCTCCAGTCATCAAAGGCACCAGTGTGCTCTCTTATGGGTCCACAGTGGGGGCATCCCCTTGGGAGCTCAGCAGGGGTAGTTAACAGAGCACCTCTACCAGCATAGTGGTCCTGGCGTAGTTGGACTTCCTATGTGGTGCATGGCTCCTCCCGGCCAGTGTCCCAAGAAAACCAGGCAGTAGCCTTTGCCCACCTAACCTCCATCACACAGCATCCCGGTCACAAGGCTCAGTTGGTTATAAACAAGTCACTAAGACTGTCCCCCTCTTGTTGGGAGGAATATCAGAGACACATTTTTTAACTGCCATATGTGTTTTTGTGTTTTTCTTTAAAAATTACAATTTAGAGTATATTAAACCAGCACCCTGCATCTTCCTTAAGACCTCACAAGTCTGTGAGTTCATTTTGCATTTCCAGAACCTAGCACAGGGACTTGTTGTAGCAAATGCTCCAAAGCGCTTGTTAAACTAAACAGAGGGTTGACAGGCTAAGGACCCTACAGTCCAAATAAATGAGAAGGGGCTTTGTGGCTGCCAAATTTTTACCTTTGATAAGCTGGTAAGCTTATCACACTGATAAAACCACTCTACATAGAGAGATAACAAAAAACCTTGGGTTTTAAAAGTAAAGGAGTCTCAGAAATCCTGTGGTCCCACCCTCCCCTCCCTCCCAGTCCTCACCCCACCCCAGTTCTTTCCAGCTAAAGCCCAGGGAGGTCAAGTGACATAGCTAAGTGACAAAGTTCGAGTCTCTAGACATAAATTGTAGTCGCTGCTGCCTTTCCATTGCAAAACATTTTGTCAGTTACTGTTTGGGGTTATGACTTTATTAAAAATTGCAGGGTCACTGAGGGTTAGATCTTTTCCATACATGAGGGTTGAGTGAGCTGGAGACTCTGCCAACCTGCTGATCTCAGCGGAGTCCTTTTCCCCCTGGACCTGTCTATCCATTCCCTCAGGCAGATAAAGAAAAGCCCCAGAAAGATCTCACCAGGAGGCCCCGGGACTCCAAGTGGGTCTCTTCAGACAAAGGTCAGAAAAACTAACTTCCTGATGCTTTCCTCATGTCTTGCAATAAGATCCTGTAGTTTCTACATGGGGGGGCAGTGCTGAGTCTGGAAGATTTCCTGTGATTTACAAAACGCTGTGAGGAAGTGGAGATGTCCCTGAGACTGCCTAAAACCTGTCACAGTGACACAGTGTATTTCTAGTTAGTGACAGTGATATCATGAGACATCATCTGTGATATTGTTAAAACAACATCCTAGCTGTTTTGGGTCTTGGAGGCAGAAAGTCAAGCTTCTTGTTTTGCATCACAATGATGCAGTTGTGCCAGAAAGAACAGCATTTTTAAAATGATAACTCAGTTAATTGACACAAGGATAGAAATCGCACCTTTCCCTTTGCAGCTTTTGCCTTGTTCTGTTTAATAAATTCCATAGTTATGGCGAAAGGCAGCAATAGAACTGGTACCTCAGACTTGTTCTTAAACTAATTTCTTAGCTCGGTAAATATTCTTTAATTCATTAAATTGATGTTTGTGAAAGTGACTGGCTCATAGCAAGTACTCAGTGCACGTTAATTCCCCTTAATTTTCCCCCACAGCTCTGTACAGTGAGAGACTCATGTTCACAATGTTCAATATTTCTCTAAAATCTTCTGAATCTTTGTTAGCAAGAAAATGCCAATAATATTTGGCCTCCTCTACTTACTGAGGCAGAAAAATCTTCTGAGCTCCTTGTATTAGGGTTCCCCAGAAAACCAATAGGGAAAAAATATATTTTTTTTTTCATATATTTATGGAAAGAGATTTATTATAAGGAATTGGTGATTATGGAGGCTGCCAAGTCCCAAGATCTTCAGTCAACAAGCTGGAGACCCGGGAAAGCCAGGACTCCAATCAGAGTCCAAAAACCTAAGAACAGGAGACTCAAGAGTATAGTTCCAGTCTGAAAGCCAGCAGGCTTTAGACTCAGGAAGAGCCAGTGTTTTAGTTTGAGTCCCGAGGCAGGAGAAAAACCAATGTCCCAGCTCAAGGCGGTCAAGCAGAAGGCATTTCCTTATTTGTGGAAATTCCCCTTTTATTCTCTTCATGTCCTCGAATGATTGGAGAGGGTGTACCTACAATAGGGAGAGCCAGCTGCTTCACTCAGTTTACCTATGCAGATGGTAATGTCATTCAGAAACACCCAAAATAACGTTTAACCAAGTGTCTGGGCACCTCATGGCCCAGTCCTGTTGACTCATAAACTGACACCATCACACTCCTTTTCCAATGAGGTGCTAGTCACATTGAACTTTCAGGTGAAATTTGTATGGTTGTAACAGAAATGATCTTCTAGTTAAAGTGGATGTTTTACCAAGGATGTGTCATGTATCCGATTCTCTGTGCTTCCAGTGTTACGGTGTGGTCAGAACATTTCATTCCAGGGAGTGTGGATAAATGAGATGCCCCTTATCCCTGTTCTGGGCAATGCATTCCCAGGGGTAATGCAAGACCAGAGAGAGGAGGATGTCCTATGTAGCAAGGTTGCTTCTGTCACTGTCCTAGGAATGGATACTTGTGCAAGGTTTCGATCTTCACTGCAGAAGGTACAGGGTGTGGAGTTGAGAGCACACTTGATAGATGTTTGTGGACAGCAGTGACACTTTAGTGCACACAGTTGGAAGGCAGATCATCTGCACAATTACGATTGATCTAAAATTCAGAAATTGTAAATGTGCTGCCCTGTGGTCTTCAGAAATCAGAAGCCTTTTCTCACTGGATAGCAGAAAGTTTGCGCTGTGGCAGCTGGGTGTGTGCTACAGTTGGTGAAAAGCACGCAACCACCAGGGCTCCAGCTGCAGACCTGCCAGTGCAGAAGCCAAGATGGAGAAGGCTGTAGTTTTCAGAGTAGGAGTGAAATCATAAAAACAATGGCTGAAGCAGGCTTGTGCTAGGAAGAGTTTGTGCTTATGTTAGCTAGAATCCATTATTTTTGTAATCGCTGTGCTAAGGAGATTATTTTATAGTCTTATATAACAGTTGTGAGATATAGCCTGTCATCCTGCTCACGCTACAGTCTGAAAACAGAAACATAGAGCATAAGCAACTTGTCTTCAGGTCACATAGTAATTACGTCGCAGAGCTACCTGCAGGGGTTTGAAAAGAGGGAGTCTGGCTCCAGGTCTCATGCCACACTAGATGTCTCGTAGTTGGGGGAGTCCTCAGCCCCAGTGGTCCCATAGGGCTGCTGCCTTGTCCTGCCAGACCCCATGGGAATTACCGGGCAAAGGTTCTCCTTTTTTGCTTTCAGACCAGGCCACTGAAGCCACAGGCAGACATTTATGGGGATGCAATGAAAGAATGGACCTGGCGGGGTCAGGGCCTTTCCTCCAGCCCCTTCACCTGGCTTGAGTTTTCCACGCCCTGCTCTCTCCAGCCACCATCTACCACCATCAACCATGTGACCTGAGAGTTTTGCACTGCCCATGTCACTCAAGACATAGGTTTCCCTTCGAAGTTTTTGATAACGTTTGTAACAAAAATCTTGGTGCTTCATTTGAACCTACCGAGCTGTAGGGCTGCCCTCAGTAAATAGCACCCTCTCCTCACTGAGTCCTCATCACATAGAAGCGGGGCCTCCTCTTCCAGACGTGGGCTGGGGACCAGAGATGCAATGCCATGTGAGCAAAGCATATGTGGTCTCAGCTCATACAGAGTTTATAGTTTAGTGGGAAAGACAGACACGATTCAAAGAATTACACAGAAAGGGAAAGCTTACTGTGATGAGCACTGTCAAGGAAGGGGGCAGGGTTTGACAGCCTTGACTGCCCAGAATGGGGAGCTGACCCACCCTGGGAGGTCAAGGAAGTCGTCCTTAAGGAGGTGGTGCAACATGCAGATGGGGAGGAAGAGGAGAGTGTGTCACAGGAAGAAGCCTCTCAGAGGCCCTAGACCCAGGCAGGAAGGAGTGTGGGGATTTGAGGAACTGAGAGAAGAGCAGCGCAGCTGGGGAGGGGCATGGGGACGGTAGCCGGGATGGCAGAGGAGGAAGCAGAGGCAAGACTGGGCACAGCCCACGGTAAGGATTTTAGCCTCTAGACCTGGAGTGGTTCTCACAACTCTCTCTGCTCCTGAGAATCACCTGGGGGGCATTCTAGAAATACCGATAAGAGGATTCCCCCTAGAACAATTAAACCCAGATTTCTGAAAGTGAGACCTGGGCAGAGGCTTGGCTGGGTGGTTGGTTGGTTTGAAATCTTCCAGGTGATTTTGTTGTGAAGGCAGGAGTAAGAATCATGGCCCTACAGCAATGAGAAACCATAAAATGTTTAAAAGAGAATATGTGTATTGGGTGTGTCTGGGGCAGGGGGAGATGGATGCCATGATCAGATTTACATTTCAGAAAGCATCCTCTGGCTGGAACTGTGGAGTCAGGAATGCTAGGAATTAAGAGATTTCAGAAAGGAGACCAATTAAGTGACAATGAAATGATGCAACTTTGGATTAGGGTAGTAGCACTGGAGATGAAAAGAAATGGATAAACATGAGAGGTTTCTTTTTGTTAAACCACTGGAACCAGTGGAATGGTGAAATGATGGACTCGGTACAGGACAAAAGAGACAGAATGATTACCTGGGTTCTGCACACAAAACAGACCGGATAACTGTGCTATTTGTTGAGGCAGAGACAGGGACCGGAACCAGACATGCTTAGAATGAGGGTGGACCTTCAGTCTTGGCGTGTGGCCTGTGCTTTCCTTTCCTCATGTGCTTTACTTCTCTTTTCATCAGTATGTCACTCCCCAGTCCTTGCTACTTATTATTCAATAAAACAACAGCAACCACCACAACAAAAATTTGTTGAACCTTTTACTAAGTTCAAGTCAATGGCCCAGTTAATCTGCCTTCAGTTATAACTTGAAGAAGCTTACTGATGAATAGATGAACTTTCCTAGTAAATACACATATCCTTGTAGCAAAATTCTATTTTCTCCTTAAAGTTTGTGAAGCTGTATTTCTTAAGACATTTAGTGCCCAGTGACAGAAACCCCAGTCCAAAAAGCTTAAGCAAAAAGAACATTTTATTGTAAGGATATAAAGGCATCTCATGGAATGCAAAATTGAATCTGCAGGAAAAGCTGCAGTCAGGAACTCAGGACTGTGGTAGCCCTCCTCAGTTCTTACCCTTTGCACATCTACTTTGTTCTTCTTTCTGTCTCCTCACAAGTCAGCTCCCGTGACGTTTCTCGTCAACATAAAAGAAAACGTGGCAACTGACCCACGTTGATTCACACACCGCACCGATCTATGGCCGACGTGGATGCTCCTGCAATAACCCATGCAGATTGTATCAGGACCAGGGCTGCAAGTCCTGAGGAGCTGGGGGTAGGCAGATAGTGTAAGTGTGCCATGACATCCCAACTGAGTAAATTAACACATGTGAGCCACAAGCTCTAACTGCAAACTGTTCCAAGAAGGTTGATAATTTTACAAAATATTTCCTCTCTCTGGACTGGTGTTACTATGGCATCTGAAGTTTCCGAAATTGTTAAAATTTCATATTAGTGACGTATGCCAGTAGATTTGCATTTGTCTATGGTTCAGACCGTGAAGTTTTGAACAGATTCAACAAAGCAACACACTAGTTGTGAAATTAGACTGATCTAAAATATCATTTGCATTTCTGTAGCTGCAAAAATTACATAACAAATCCTCGCTCTTTTGATTCTCATTAGTATTTGATTAACACTGACTCCCCAAAGTGCTAAAAGAAGGAGCAGGAGTTGAGATTTCAGTTGCATTTGTTCCCTTGGAAATAGAGGAGGAACTGGTAAATGACAAGTCATGAAGAAGCTGGTTTTGACAGTGTATTCTTTTGAAGCTCTAAGGTAAAATGAGAGCTTTGCAAATTACCAGTGATGAAAATAATCAGAAAGAAAGCTCTCATGTGAACTTTCTTGTGGATGGGCCTTGAAAAAGAGTAGGAAATAATCAGGCTGATATTTCCATTCTGACTTCTCAGGGTGGGGCTCTCTTTGCAGACTCTAGACCTCCTGTGTTTATGACCTTTGGAATTTTCCTCAAGGCATTTACAATCCAGTAGGGATTCACCAAATACATAGTTAATAACATTTACAAAATAATCTATTTTTGAGTGTCTAGTAGACAGTCTACATTAGTTGAGAGAGAAGTCAGGGGCTGGGAATCCGGCAGGCTTGCGTGGCCTTTCCCGGGCTGGCTCCGGACGAAGCTGTGAAGTAGCCACCTCTCTATCCGTTTATCAGCACAGACTGTTTCCTCCCTGTTGGCCTCTCTGTACTTACCTTTAACTTCCTTCTCCATCTGCTGGGTGGTACCTCTCACTTGTTCCAGTCTTGCTCTCAACTCCTCTCAACTCATCCCTGCGAAGGCGCTAATTGAAAATTGAGGCAATGTCCCAAACACAGCAGGGCAGTGGGGCAGGGATTTTGATTCCAGACCTGGCTCTGCAATTATCAGTGTCATTGAAGAGCCATTTTTCTCATGTCCCCAGACCTCAGATTCCTCCCTTTTAAAACAAATGGGAAGGAATTAGATAAATGCTAAACTTTCTCCCAGATATTAAATTGTCTGTATCGCAACAGCCATCAGATGTGTTTGTACTTTTAAAAGGTATGTATAAGGGGGGAGAATACAGCTCTGTGGCAGAGCCGCGCTTAGCATGCACAAGGTCCTGAGTTCAATCCCCAGTACCTCCATCAGAATAATAAAAACCTAATTACCATCCCCCCCCCCCAAAAAAGGTGTGAGAGGGACAGTCCCTCTCCGTCCCCAGTGTAATTCGGAGCAGGGGTCAGCAGCCTCCTGTAGAGCCGTATGGGCCGTTCAGCCCTGCTGCGTCTCCCCACCCTGCCGTGGGAGCGTGAAAGCCTATGGACAGCAGGAGTCATTTACGAAAACAGGCGATGGGCTGGAGTGGGCCTGCGAGGTGGAGTTCACAACTCTCTGTTTTAGGACATGCTGGTCCTAGTGGCTGGAGTTCAAAGTTCAGCTCTCCCCGCTCCCTAAACTTTCTGTGCCCCAGTTTCTTTATCTGTAAAGTGAGAGAGACGGCACGAAACCTGCCTCATAGGGGGCTGTGGAGACTGAATGAATGCATATGTGTAAAGCACTTGAACCTGTGCAGGATTCATAACAAGTGCCGTGAGCTGTTATCACTCTCCCTCTTTGTGTTTCCACGTGCCATTTTTCTGTGGATGAGCTTCCCCAACCACCTCTTCGGCAGGAAAGTGGTACTTAGGGCCAGAGCCACTCCCTGCTAGGTCAAGAAAAACCTGTCCCTGTAGGGAGACCCCTCTGTTCTGAAATCTCGCCTGGTGAACAGTCAGTATCTCCAGAACGTCTCACTAGCGCAAAAGCATGTGAACTTGGCCTGCCTCAAACTATTGGCTGTTATGTTCCTTTGGATGATACTACTTTGAGCCTGACATGTGGTCTTGTAGCCTTCTGCAGGGTAGTCTGCTGGTAAGCCCAGAAGTTTCTGAACCCCCTTCCAAGAAAGGATGAATGAGGAAAGGCTTGGCAAAGCCACCTCTGTCAAAGAACTGAGCTTCGTGATGGGTGGAATACTGTGTTTTTAGTATTACATGGGGATTGGTGAGGGAATGCCCCCAGCCTGAGGGGAACGTTAGGACACAGTTTTAATGGGGTCCAGCATGGCTTGTGGAAAGGACAGGGTGTTGGGGGCTTTGAGGGAGGGGTTGCCAACATTCATGGCCACGTAAACGATTTGGGAAACAGGTGCATGTTCTTTTTTTCCTTCGAATTCACGAACTGAAAAAATAGCCGGAATCTCCAGCTCTTCGCCATGGAATTGTGTGGTAGAGTCTTTCATAACATTTCAGGTTTAAAGAAGCTTTGTCCTTAGATTGCATCATTGGCCTGCACGGTTCCTCCTGTTTTTCATGTGGCAAGGTGCCTAAATTATGTACAAGATTATTAATCTTTTACAAGGCCATTGTTGACAGACCTGTAATCACGTATACGAGTCATAAATCTTGTCTTCAGTAAGTCAGCGGTGCCTGTTATATTTGGCAAGGACTTAGCAAGCACTTGCTAAACTAGAATATTATCAGTGAGGCCCCAGGCTAGACCAGCGAGGCCTACGCCTGGATTTAGGAGACTTAGGTTTTTGTCATGATTCTGTCACTTAACTGGCTGTGTGTCTTGAAGCATCAAGTAACTTCATAACATAGAGACAGTTACCTCCCTTCTCTGAGGCCCAGTTTCCTTCTCTGAGAACGAGAGAGTTAAAGTAGATGCATAAGGCACCTGCCAACTCAGTAATTCAGGATTATCCAGGAAGGGAGATGAGGCACTCCCACAAGTCTGAAGTTCTGTGTTGATCAGCCTAGATCCTTTTGGGTCCTCCCACCCCATCTCCTCGACTTGGGGTGATGCTAGATTAGCTGATACTTAGAATGGTTAAACTGAAAGTTGCCTCAAATGGCATATCACAGGGTCATGATAAGGAGATATTACTGAACAACAAGGCAGCACGTGCTGTATTCCTAGAGTCAGAAAGCCCCAGTGGAGATTTCATTCTGCCTCTCCCCATCTCTGAGACCCAGGTTACATCACACAGCCTTCCTGAGTCTGGTTCTTCATCTGTAAAATGGAAATCACAATGCATGCTCTGCCCACACTCCAGGGCTGATGCCTCACATAAAATAATTCATGTCAAAATCCTCTTTAAATACCAAACTCCAATATAAAAGCCAGCAGATGCACAGCTCCCTTAAAGCAGAAAACGTAAGATAGATTTTTCGAACATATTATAGGTTAAAGAAATGAGTAACCTACAAACCACCCTAAATTATAAGTAGTCATTCCTTCAAAATGCATTTTATTCATAAGTGAAGAAAGGAAATCTTGGTTAATATTGGGATTCAGACACCCAGCCAAAGATGCTAACCCATTTTAGAAAAATTCGTACTGTCAGAATACCACCTTACCTGTCCTAAAGCATTTTCTCTACACACACAGCTTGTCAAGACCCAGAGAAAAGGCTGTGTGGTAGGAGCTGGATGGGGGAGGCTGATGCGAATGGGTTTCCTTTATTCCATGAGGCTGTCTGAATACTCGGGGCTCGGTTTTGTCAGAAGTGCTGACAGTTCTGGACCTCCTCCAGCGGAGGGAACAAAGGCTGGGGTTTCTTTTGAAAATTTTTTCTGAGCAGTGAGATTGTCCAACACAGTTTCCTTGATAAAGGGCTCATTATCTATCGGTGTGACTTTGCCCTTAATTTTTATGCTGGCTGTGCCAACATGAGCATCTTTAAGCAAATCCTTTCGCCCAGACAGCTGTAACAGGACCCTCACAATTTGCGCCAGCTCTCAAAGCTTGGGTGTAGGATAAAATCCACTATGGGCTAAATTTTCAGTGTGTTGAATTACCAAGAAATATAGTTTATTAACTGGCTTTTCATCATATTTACACTTCTTGTCACTTTTCAAATGCAAGCCCATTTTAAATTAAAACAAAATAGTAGAATGCTTCAGAATTGCTTCCTTAGCTTAACTGACACGTGCGTATCCATCTAAGTGGGTTGCTTTTGTTGGAGTAAGATGGCTCTAGAACTTTGGGAAAAGGTAACTCTGTGAATAAGAAATCCATGTTAACAGTGAATACATGATAAATCAGTGTGAGAGAGACAGAGAGTCTGTCAGTGGTGATGGAGGAAATCTTACATCACCCAAGTCTAAACCAGGTGGTTATTTTGGTGTCTAAGAGGCAGGACTAGAATGTGATGGTAGCCCAGGAAGCTGAACCCTAACCGGGTGTACTGTAAGCTTTGTAAAAGATTTTTAATCAAGTAAGGTAGCTTCATGGAGTCTACACAAAGGGAAGTCAGGGAGTAAGAGCAAGACAGTACAGGAAGAATGTTCCCGAGGTAGGGCATAGAATCGCTCTGCTCACTAGGGAGGGGCGCTCCATTGGGTGTCTGGGAAACTTCAGTAAGGTTTTCCAAAGCCAGGCTGAAACTCTCCTCCAGCCTCCCCACCACCATGTACGCTGAATGTTTTTGAGGTTTACCTACATTGTAGCATGTATCAGCACTTCATTACTTTTTATGGCCAAATAATATTTCATTGTTTGTCAGTACCACATTTTGTTCACTCATTTGTCTCTTCATGAACACATGTGTAGTTTCCAGCTTTGGGCTCTTGTGAACAATGCTGTTATGAACATTGCACACAAGTATCTAATTGAATGAATTCCTTCTCATTGTGGTTTTAATTTGCACTTCCCTAATAACTAAAGATGATGAGCTTATTTGCCATCCATATATATTCTTGGATAAAGTGTTCAAATCTTTTGTCCATTTTTAAAAACTGTTGTTTGCTTTTTAAAGTTATTATATGGTGAGAGTTCCTAACGTATTCTGAATAAGTCCTTTGTTGTATATATATTTTGCAAATATTTTCTCCAAGATGTGGCTTTTAATTTTCACAACAGTATTTTTTGAGGAGTAAAGTTTTCCAATTTTGATAATATCCAATTGATTGATTTTCTTCCTTTTATAATTCATGCTTTCTCTGTCCTAATATGTAGGCAATCTTTTCTAAACCTGTATTCTCTTTCAGACATTTGTAGGTCAAATCTCAGCTACATGTAGGTCTGTGATCCATTTCCAGTCAGTTTTTTATATGGGGGGTTACCAGCGTCAAGGTTCATTTTTCCTTGCACACAGCCTTCCAGTTGCTCCATGCCGGGTAATGTTTTCACACTACTTGTGGACGGGCAGCATGGGTCGTCCTGTTGCTCTGTCCTTGGTTCTGCCTCTGACTTAATCAGACCCTCAGAGTTCTGTCTGAACAGCTCTTGCCTTCTGTTGCTTTAACAGTCACAAATATAAGAATTTCGCATTGAGCTCCTTTTCACCCTCCAGACCTTTCTCCCTTATTGAGTGTCCTCTATGTACCAGAAGTCTCATAGTTGCTGAAGTTGTACAAAAATAAAAGTGGCCCTTGCAGTCCAGAAAATAACTACACAAAGTGTTCTCTGTATGTTTCATATTTTATTAATTGAGATTGTATTGTAACTTTTTTTTTTTTTTTAAAAAGTCCAGATTCTTATTACAGGGGATTTTAAGAGCAGGTACTGAGTAGAATTAACTGAAACTATCACTAATGTGGCTCATTGTCTTCCATCTCATGCTAGTTGATTTCTTTAGTCTTATTCTCAAAGTAGGAGGACGGAAGAGCTGAAAGAGATAAGAATGCCCAGACCATAGATATGACAAGAGAACTCTGAGTATAGGTGATTATGATCTGACATGCTCTCGGGGTCCGATCAGGAAGCTGCCTCTCCTTCTAATCCTTCAGCATGGTTAACAGTATGTACAAGCTCAAAAACAACCTAATGAGAATTCTAGAACTGTTGGGCTTTTGAATTCTCACTCTGTTTAGCCAATAATTTTTTTCATGTTTTGCTTAATATGTATTTAACCTGGTTAACTCACAGAAAGTGGAAAATTTTAAGCTAACTAATACACAGATAGATTTTTCTCCCATTTCAGTTATCAGGGCAGGAGATAGGGAAAATAAAAATATGGGGCAAGACTCCAGAGTATTTTGCTCCGGGGTTGCCAGCAGCACTGGTATCTCACCCATTACCGATGTGCAGTTACTGAATGCCTGTAGCGTTTGGTATTATAGAGAGCAGAAGATTCAGAATACATGAGTCTTGAGATGAACAGTTTGACCTTCGAACAAGCTGGTTCTCTTCTTGGGTGTCCTTCCTTTTTTTTTTTTTTTTCTTTTCCTTTAGGCCCACTTAATTTTATGATGTACAACATCATAAAACCATAAACTGGTGGTCATAACGCTTCTGTGCCCTAACCCAGCTCTCAAAAAATGTTGAATGAATTGCCAGCATTTAATAATTGGGAAATTACCCATAAAAATGTGGATTTCCAGCTTCTCTTTGAAAATTGGAAGGCCTGGCAAATCTGAGCTCTCATTCCTGTGTGGCCAACAGTCAGCTAAACTCTAGTACCAGCTGCCCCCATTTAAGACCAGCCATTTGGGCTCCAGTCTCTCTCCAGCTGGCTTTCCTGATTGTACCTTTCCTACCTGGATCCCTCAAGACAGTAGTTCTTAAATCTGGCTTCAGACATTGGAATCACATGAGGAACTTTAAAAGTTACTGATGCCTGTGTTCCAGCTCTTAAAGATTTTGATATAATCCACCTGGTGTGTGATCCAGGCACTGGGATTTTTATAAGCCCCCCTTGGCAACTTCCAATGTGTAACGAAAATTGAGGACCCCTGTTTAAGAGTATCTCAAAGTTTAACTTGCATATGAGTCACTTGGGGACCTTGTGAAACGGCAGATTGTGATTCAGCAGGTCTGGGTCTGGGATTCTGCGTGCCTAACAAGCTCCTCGGTGCCCACGCTGCTAGTCTATGGGTCTCTCTTTGAGGGCTCAAAGGCTTTTGTTTTTATTTTATGTTGATTTTGAGCTCTAAACTACAGACTTAGGTTTCAGGTCTAATGGAAGCTTGTCCTAGCACTCATGTTAATGAAGTAGCTGGTGTGATAGTGGTATAGGAGAACGTCCTACTGGTCTTCTTTGAGGAGAGTACTTCTCAGCTTGATGTGGTCACTGAAGGGCTTTCAGTGGCCCTTGTTTCCCATGGGTCTGCCTTCCAAGCCACCTTTACTGTCACCAGTCATAAGTGACAACCCCCCTCCCTTTGGCAAACCATACCTCCTCTGATATTTTGAGCTCTTTGACGGTGGCACTGCCTGCCAGGCAGTTTGGCTGTTACTGGTTGAACGGTACTGTGTGCGCACATATTTGAGCATTTTATTGCAGAGGTTTCAGTTTGTGTTCCCAGATACCCTAGGCCTGGAGCAGTGGTTCTCAAACCCTAGTGTGCTACTTGGAAGGCATATTAAAATAGATCCATAGGCTCCATCCCCAGCATGCCTGATTCAGTAAAGAGAGAATTTGCATGTCCAACAAGTTCCCAGGAGGTAATGCCATGGCTGGTCCAAAGACCTAGAGACTCCCTTGGTCTCATCACATGGCTTCTCTAACAGTTACATTTTGGGAATCCAGGTAAAATTTTATTAAAGAAAAAGTTTGTTTTTAAGTTTGAATATGGTTGTTTTGGTGCTTTTTGCTTTTCTTATTTCATAGAAATTAATAGAAAATGAAAGTAAATAAAAATTTGAATGTTAGTGTTATGGCAGGGAGTTACCAATTTAACAGAGATAAAACAAAGACAAAAATGATTCAGTTTATGGAAACTCTTATTGACCTTCCATGCAACACTCTTTGGACTTATATGTTGAAATATGATAGAAAAAATTTCAGAAAATACCACATATACTGGAAATAATTTGCTGAAGGCTGTCTAGAAAAGGAAGCTTGATTAAAGATTTCATGCTATTTTTAGGCTTGGGAGGAAGAGAACCCCACTGTAGCAGCACCTAAGTGTCTTTCCAGGAACTCATCCTGTGTAAAAGGAGGCAGCTAGTGAGGTTTCTTCAGACCCAAGCCTAAAGGAAATACGGCAAACATCACAGCAATTACGTCTCAGCTTACTGGACTGAATCAAAGTAATTCTGTCGCAGGGTGAGACACCTCATTTCATTTACAAAGCTCAGACAAAAAATACATGAGGTCCTACATTTCACGTGTAATGTAGGGAGGGAATGAGGTAGCTTGGTAAACTTCATATTTACTTTAGATAAAGTGAGAGTCTTAAACATTTAGGTAGCTGTCTACTTTTGTATCTCCACTTCAAGAAACATGTTTGAATAACAAAAACGTCAGGGTCTGAATAAGTTGAAGTAGAACTAACTTGTCCGTTAGAATGTGAGTCACCTCTACAAATGATCACATTTCTTAAGGACAATCAATAAATTTCAGAATATTCTTTCCTCTATTTCCAACGCCCAGAGAAATAAATCACCAAATCCAAAGTTTAAGTCTAAGTGCTTGGTTAAAAAAATAAGTAATATTCTTGCAAGGAAATTGGGAAAAGGGCTTTAGGGCAAGTAGGTTGGGCGGGTGCAGGTCTCAAAACCGCAGGAGGAGGAATCTGGGAAGAGCTTTTTTAAAAAGCGGACTCTTAAATGTTTTAATGGGCGAAAGAGGAACACAGGGTGCTGGCATCCTATCCTACCGTCAGCGGAAGGTTTGAACAACAACAGATTTTTCTTGAGCAACTTAAGTAATGAGTACTAGCTGAAGAATCTGCATTTGAAAACTAACAAATTTAAGGGACCATACAATTCACGTGAGCTTCCTCCACCGACCACACGAACAACCAGGGGGGCAGAGGTCTGCCTGAGCAACCTACATTTGCTCTGTCATCTCAGGACTGGGAGGGATCAGACAACGTGCGCCCTCCTCGTAAAACTCTGTGCCCTTCTGGCAGGCCCGCCCGACTCCGGGTGGCGGCGGTGCCAGGCTCCTGGAGTTTGCGGCAGGCTGCGGGCGCTCGTCCCTCCGGTTCACCCTTTCACCGTTCCTTCACCCCCGGGCGCCACGCGGGGTGGCGTGGTTTTTCCGCCCACTCCCGAGGCTGTGCTGGCGAGGCCGGGAATTGCAGGGCCTCCCCTCTTTGGCGAGCCTGGAATCCGAGTTCTCCCCGCCCCAGCCACTCTGCTAGGGCCCTGGGGGCTCGAAAAGGGCTGAGTTTGTTTATTCACTCCGATTAAAGACGCAGCCTCTAAGTCTGAACTTGTCCATCTCCCTCAGCCTCATCGCCTCTGGTCCCGGTGACTCCCAGCAGCCGGCTTGGCCGCAGGCGGGCACAGACCAGAGCGCTCGGCCCGGCCGCCCAGGGTATCCCCGGGGCTGGAGGGCGGAAGGCGAGCACGAAGGCAGGAAGGGTCGGTAAGGCCGAAGCTCCGCCCCGCTGGCCGCCGGCTCGGAAGCCGGCTCTGTGAATGGCAGCGGCGGAGGGCGCGGTGCCAGCGGAGAGGGGCGGAGACGCGTGCGCTGGTTGGTGCGGGCCCGGGGGCGGGACGCGCGGGGAGGTGCCGGGGGCGGGGCCGGCGTCTGGCGCTGGAGCTGCGGGCGCACGGAGAGGAGTCGCCAGCAGCTGGAGCGGAGTTGGAGGAAGCAGCCCCCGCAGGCGGGGCGGCAGACAAGCGGATCAGAGACAGCAAGCTCGGGTTGGGAACGGCCGTTGGGTCGGAGCCGGGTCAGGGGCACGTCGAAGCCGTGCGCGCAGGAGGCCGCCGCTGCAGCCTGGGCCCCGCTGAGGAAGGAAGCCGGCCGGCTGGGGAGGTAGGCGGCGGCAGCGGGTCCGGGTGTGTGCCCGGGAGGGGGAGGCGATGTGTGCGCGCGCGGCTACCGCCGCTCTCTTCCTGTCACCAGCAGTCGCTTCTCCTGCTCAGCGGAGCCGAGGAAGGTGGGCCGCCCGCCGTTCTCACGGCCGCCTGCATCTCCTGCCCGCCGGGCAGCCGCGGGCCCCCCTCGCGGCCGGCGTCCTGCTTGCTCTCGGCCACTTCCCGGCTCCCGTTTCCCCGGTCGTCTTTCGAGGTGGTTGTGCACGCCGCCGGGTGCATTCGTCCCCGCAGTTGCAGGCGACCTCGGGCTTCCGCCACCCCTCCGTCGCCGCACACTTCTAAGGGTGCCTACCGTCACCTTGCTGCCGTTTTCCGGGGCCCTTCAGCAGAGGAGAGCGCCCTGGCCGCTGCCTTTGCGTTAGCGTTTAGGAGCATTGCCTTCCCCCGCGCCTCCGGCTGCACCCGGGCGGCTGCCCGGGCCCTTCTCCGGGGCCGGCGGGGCGGTGGGGTCCCCGGAGGTCGCCCCCAGCCCCCGCCCTCCGAAGTTTGCTTCCCTCCTCTTCCGGGGTGGGGGAAGTGCGCCTCGGGGCGGCGGGTCCCTGTGGCCCTAACCCAGCGTGTGGTGCCGGCCGGGCCCGGGCAGGTTACTGGAGGCATATTTAATGGAGTCTTGAAACAGCCCGAAATCCAGCTTTTTGTGACCCGGGGCGAGACTGGAGGGACTTGCCCGGCAATATGGAGCCGACTAGAGAGAGCGAGAGAGCGTGCAAGTCCGTGCTGAGAGATCGTGGGGAATTGTCTGGAAACCACAGCTCTCACGCTCACTTCCCAAGGGCAGAAACTGCCCCGCAGATCACAAGACAAAGAGAACAGGAAAGCTCAGGCCAGCCACTCGAGTGCAGAAATGTACTTTGGTAACGAGAATTCTAGCATGAAATGTAAGGGTGTGAGCGGAATGGCTGTTACGTGTTGAATGCAGAATGTGTGTGAACTGGATTTGGGAAGATTCTTGTCTGGGAGCATTTAATACCAGAAAGGTCTCACTTTTACCGTTAATCCCTGGTGGAGCTGCAGCGCTGTTGGTATCTGAGTATGAGCTGACTCTTTATTTTGGGGTTTTATGACTTTAGAAGCGATAGGGTCTCCCCCTCCACCCCCCTAGTTTTTTCCTCTTTGTCAGTCAGTACGAAGTACGAATGGATAAAGCAGTTCCGGGTTTTGAATGTAGCATAAGATTGTCATTTCAGTGTGATGAGGTTGGAGTTTTAGTTGTTAGGTGGGACATTCACGAAGTTAGTTACCCAGGTGTTACGTGGAATGGGTTTTTAATGTTTCATTAGCTTATGCTGCATTTGGTAACTTTAGAGATTAAGTATTAGCTGGCAAAGGGACACGTTTATTTCTGAGGCAGGCTATCAGTAGTGGTGCAAATCATTGGGAATTTGGTGACTTTTGCCCAGGAGGCCACAAACATCTTTGAAAAAGAAAAAAAAAAAAAAAAGGCACCCTCCTGCCCATAATATTTTGGTAGATTGCACTGTTCTTGAAATAGTTTTTAAAAACCAGTAGGTGATAGTTTTCTTAGGGACAAAAGTTACTTAAACTTGAAGAGCAAGTGTTTTTGACATTACAAAGGAAATACCCTAGGTGATTTTGGGGTGGGGGCGGGGAGAATCCCTCTAAAGTTTGGAAAGGTGTGTTTGGTTCAGAATCAAGGTTTAAACTGGAAAGGCCAGTGGAGGAGGCTCCCTGCCTTGCAGAAGTGTTGGGTTATGTCACTGCTGGCCTCTTCAGTTTCATATGCCAATTGCAGCTAGCAACTAGAGAGCTGAACTTTTTCCCTAAAAGTGTACAGGTTTTTGTGATTGGAAGAAAGTTTTATGTATCTGATATTGACTTTCAAAGTGTGATGTGCATTTGCTTTTTAACTTTCATCTTGATTTTGGGACCTGTGCTTGTCAGTTGCATAACAGATATTTACATTGTACACACTACTATCTGCTATTTTATCTGCTTTTGTAAAATGATATCACTCTTTTTTCACCTCTGTGATGCTAATGGCCAGTATGAAAAAGCATTTCACTTCCCATTGATTAATTATATTGTCTTTCTATAGTTATTTCTTGAAATTTAAATTTATTAAGAACAGTAAGCCCCCACAGTGTAAAGTTGGTTTTGGGAAACAAGTCGTACAATAAGTCACAAGTGATGAATATTGACTTGGTGATGGTAGTATGCATTTATCTGCTGGAAATGTTAAGTGCACCGCGGCTATTTTTTGAAGGGTTTTGTATCTTCAGCACAAGCCTGCTCCCCTTATGCAAATTTTGTGTTAAAAGTGTTGCCCAGACCTTTAATTAAAATCTTCCATGACTGTGTGTAATTCTTAGGCTAGTATGTTGGTCAAAAATCTTCTTTTTTTCTTAGGTGGTTCAAGGGAGTATTCTAAAAAGGCATCCACTCAGAAAGATGGTCCACATGCTCATTAAAACAGTAACAATTCTAGTTCAGCTTGCATTGTGTTTGCATTTTGTGATAGGCAAAATGGGTTTTATTGAATAAAGAGGTGGTAAATGAGGAGGTTGGAAAAAAATGATTTCATGGTCAAGTAGAATATAGAAAGCTGAGATAATGTTTGCATTTGGTGTTTTGCTTTTAATACTCCCACAATTGAGGTGTACACAATGCAGAAGAAAAAGGGAAGTGCTTTTTGCAGTACATTCTATATTTTAGGCGGGCTCCCCACAGCTCTTCATCTTTTGGAAGACACAGGGATTTGCCAAGGAAGGCAAGAGGAGGGAGCATCTTAGTGAAGCCCTCAGAAGACAAGAAGTTACTTATCCCTGGAAGGAAGGGGTTATCACTTAGTTTTTACCTTAGAAGGCATGATATAAATTATATAAGAGCTTTTAATAAAAAACTTAGGTTGTAATCAATTTTTAAAATATTCGTATTATTGACCGCTTTTTTCCTTCTGCCTCCTCCACCTACACCCTAATGTGATTACCTGCCATGATTCTGCCAGCACTTATTGGAATTATTTGCTTAAAAGAGTGGCAATTAAAGACCATTTCATGTACATTATGCCAAATGAGCTGAAAATAGACTATGTAATTACTCCTAAATGTGTCTGTTGGAGTGATGTTAGGGTTTTTTTTGTTTGCTTATTTGAAAGGATAAAATGAATATAGTATATCTTTTGCTAAATTAAAAAAAAATCCTACTATTGAAGCATCTTTGGAGATTTTATCCTCCCAGCATTGTTCCCCTTAAAGTAAATTGAATACGTACCCACAGGCAAGTGTAGTCAATATAGTTTTCATGTTAACAGTCCCCGCAGAGAGCATTGAAGTCACAGGGTTCTGGCAGAAGTGTGAGGAGACTCCACCAGTGGGCAGAGCTGGTGAATGCAGTGCGGTGCCTGGCGGGAGTGCTTTGCCTCTCTCCTTCCTCGCTGGATGCCCCCTGTGGTCCGGACCCAAACCCGGGGCTCAGCCCCAAGAGTTAGGACTATAACAGAGGACTCAGCTGCCTTCAGTCCCTGCAGGGTTGCATTAGTGCTGTCAACTTTTCTCTTTGAGGCCAGCTAGGGAGCAGCCACCAAACCCTGCCTGAGAGGAATGTTGTCCCCTGACTCCACCCCCTGCGTCACACCACCCTCTCCCACAGCCCTGGCCCCTCCCAGGTCTCTCTTGCCCGGACCTCTCTAGAGCCACCCTCTGCCTCCAGGACTAGATGGGCAAAGTCCACAAGCAGCCCTTATCTGTCCGTCAATTTACCTTGAAAAGGAGTTAAGGAAACAGCAGAGCCTAGTTTTATTTTGGCTAACTTCAGGATTCTTTTAGTACACTTTGCAGCACTTAGAAGCAGTGCAAAAGAAAATTCCTGACAAGTGTTCTGGGTTTTTTTTTTTAATTTTTTCTATTTTTTTAAATTGAAGTATAGTCAGTTTACAATGTTGCATCAATTTCTGGTGTACAGTATAATGTTTCAGTCATACATATACATACATATATTCCTTTTCATATTTTTTTCATTATAGATTACTACAGGATACTGACTATGAGGTGGCAGGAAGTGGCATTCAATACTAATAGTAATGGTAGTAGTAATAATACTGCTCCTAAGACCATGGCTGCAATTTACTAGCTGTGGAACTTAAGACAAATCATTTAACTTCTCTGTTCATGTTTTCCCATCTGTAAAATGGAGATAATAATTGTACCTAGGATGGGTGTAAGCATTAATGAATTGATATGTGCAAAACTCAGAGGACTGTGCCTGGCCCTTCGTAATCACTCTGTTGGTGTTAATTATAGTAAGCTCTAATTAGCGAGCATAGAGCTAAATCTTTGTATAAATAATTTTCTTTAATCCTCGTAATAAACCTCTGAGGTGTAAATTTGCTTATTGCATCTGCCTCATAGATGATAAAATGGTGGCACAAAGAGGTTTCAGTAACTTGCCGAAGGTTAAAAAATCTAGGCACCAGTGGGGACAACCATCTGAGTGTGAAGCCCAGTGCTTGTGCTCACCTTAAGAATTTTACACAATAGCATTGTTTCTTCACAAGAGGAGGGACTTGGGATCATCTCCTTCCGTCCACTAATTCCACAGCCGCCGCCTCAGGGCCTCTTCACCATGCTGGTGCAGAGAGTGGGAATGGTCCACCCCATGGCCTCTTCCGGGTGATGGGATGTGTTTCTCAGGCCTGGAAGCCGCAGCCTCCCGATGATGACCACTCAGCCTGAGAGCTGCCTCCAGCTGGGCCTCGGTCTCTCTGCCCCTCCTGCAGTGCTCAGTGCCATCCCACCACTTACTTGGCTTTCTGGAGAAGCCTTGCTGTTTGGCTGGAACTTGTCCTGTCCCCTCATGTCCCCCCACCTCCAGGGGGCTTGCCAGAAGGAGTTGTGGCCTAGACTCTCTACTTCCCTGTGGTGCAGACCCAGCCCTGAGCACAGCAGCCCCAGACACATTCTGGTTAGTTTGAAAATGAATGTAGATATTTGAGGACTGTGACTTTGGGAAGCCACAAGCCTTCATCGTAGCCCGTCATTTTATTTTGTTTTAATTGAGATAGACTTCACATCCCATGAAATTTTACCCTAAGCCCATCATTTTAGGCTGAAATTCATTATATTTAGTAGATGTTTAGTTTTAACTTTGTTCAGTTTGGTTTTCATGATTTTCACAACACCATATTTGAAAGGTGGAAAGATTAAAAAAATTTTTGTTCTTAAGACTGTGAATTAAGGTGGGGGCTTGCCCTACTCAGAGCTACCACACTGATGATGGAGAGATAAAATGTAGGACCAGGGAGCCAGGAACCACTCCATAGCTTTGCAGCTGGATTAAAGGTCCATTTCGTCTGGGACTCCTAATTTCATGGCAGGATCAAATCACACAGGATATATTCTTGAATTATTTAATGTGATCGGAAAATATCCTGCATTCCTGCCTCCCCACCAAGTTTGCTAAAGCCTTGTCCTTTGTAAAAGGGGAATGAGTAAGTCAACAAAGTCAGAAGACATTTCAAAGAATTTTGTTTGGTTCTCTGCCCAATGCCTGAGGGTTAGAAGGTTAAATTGAAAATTTACTTTCAGTCAGTTGTACAATAAGAAGTCATGGATTGCTACTTGTTGGGCATCTGAAACAGCTTTATTTTGAGGAACAGAATGAGAATTACTCAGTATTTTAGCTGAAAGAGAAAAATCTATCCTCCGATCAATGGTATTGCAGGCAGTCTTTAGGGTTGAGAAACTGGAGCAAAATAATGTGGTGAAGGAACTTTTGGACTGTTGCATATGATGTCAAATAAGAATAAGTTAATTTGTTATTTGTTCATAGGATGCCTTTTAGACCTTTTGTTACAGTATCTTAGGCATGCACTAGCTTGGAGCCTGTATCATAAAATTGCCTTGGTTATTTGTAAACATTAAATTATGAATGGTGGATATTATCCACAAATAAAAACCTTGACTGTGGAAATAATTCTGTTGGAGCTGGGTGGAAATAGTTTAATGGACAGGCATATGTAGCCAGAGAGATTAGAGGTGCAAGCTTGTGAATCTGGGCAGCACAGAGTTTCGACTGCGGGTTGCTCACAGTACAGTAATACGGGCACTGCCAGCACCCCAGGCTGCAGTCTGCTGCCGAGCGAGGGAGAAGTGGAGGGTGAGAGAAAAGAGAACCTGCCTGCCTCCTAACTGTGGTAGCCCTTGTGACTGTGGGTTGGTGCTTCATAGCTCCCTGAGGAGGAGCTGAGTTAGAAGTTGTGCAGTGAGGGGCCTGGGACAGTGGCAGAGGGGCACAGATGCCAAGAGGAATACAGGTAGCAGAAGTGGGCAGCCTTCCAGAAGTGATGGGTCCGGTATTCTTTTATTCACCACTTGATGGACTTCTTTGGCAAGGAGGCATTTTAATGAAGCCTCTTTGGAAGAAAATTTACATGGCCCAAGATGCTGGGTCTCGGACTTGAGGGGACTGCTGCCAAGTTATAATGGCTGCCTTCTGTGCAGGTGTTTTTGTGAGAGAGCCACAAACGCTCTCAGTAAGGCCACTGTCACAGAGAGTGAAAGGCAAACGTTCAGGGTCACTCTCAGAGGTCAGAGTGTGCAGGCGAGGAACCTGCATAGTTGACCCCAGGGACACATCCGAGCTGTCCGTGGGCTGTCCAGGCAAGTTAAGTTTGGGCAGTAGGTTTCTGTGGTGTTAAAAGTGGTGCTTCTGGAGCCCGACTGCCTGGATCTGAACTCTAGTTCCACCTCTCAGTAGCTGAGTGTTACCGTGACCAAGACGCTATAAACTCTCTGCCCCTCAGTTTCCTCCTCTGTAAAGTGAGAGTTTTGGTAGTACCCGACTCATGAGTTGTCTTGAGTACCAAACATAATGCACATAAATATTCAATGATGATGATGATGGAATAAGTTAATACTACTATAACTTCTAATATTAGATGATGACCATGATAGTGACAGTCATTGAAACAGGCTTGGCTGTGTGTAGAAAGTGTACCGTGTGCAGCAGGGCAGGGGCATCTGGCTCCTCCCTCTTGCCCAGGCCTCTCTGTCCCTCACCATAGGATGCACTCCAGTTACCACCCAAATGGCTAGACAGCTCTCCCTCTGAATGGGCTCCTCTTAATTGCTTTCCAGCCACTTAACTAGCACTGAATCACTGCCGACCTGGCATCATTTTGATTGGTCTTCCCGGCCTTGGTTGTGGAGTCTCAGAAGACAAGAACAGTGTGTTCTGCTTACAGTCCTGGAGTCATAGAAGGTGTGGGATTCTTTTTGTCAGTTAAGGCCCAGAGTTCTTCACAGGGGTCTTACACAGAAAGTAAGGTTCTTCTTAAAAACGGTGGGGTTGGGGAGGAGGGGGACTTTGTAGAGACAGGTGGGTCTCTGGCACGCCTGGTGGGGATTGCTGTTCTGGAGTCTGGCCTTGTTAGAGTCTTCCTCAGGGTTCTTTATCTCTTTGCAGGGATTTAGCCTCAGGTTGACGTAAACACAGGTTTCAGATTTGTAAAACCTTGAGCAGACCTGGAGCCTTTTCTTACCATGGTATCCCCTGGTGACATAAGTGTGCTGTGAGCAGGACTTGGAGGTGGCTGAGGGCTGTGTAGGAGGGAGAGGAGGGATGGGGGCTGGGCAGAGAAGGAGGGAGAGAGGGAGATCATTATACTTCCCATCCTGTTAAGAATCTCACCAAACTGGCCTACTGGGTTGTTGAAATAGAGGGAGCCATAGGAAGCAGCTGGCAGAAAGATCTACCCAGCCTCCTAGTGGAGGATTTTTTTTCCCTCAAAAAGACATACATTGCCAGGAAAAGCTAACAAAAATTTCAAGGCAGATTTGGAGGAATTAAATTATTCTTAGGCATATTGCCTGGTTTCCAGGCATTTAGGGATATGCAAATTGGCATGTTCTTTAGAGTTCTGTGTCTCATTTGTAACAGAGCACATTAGTACTAAAAATGGGATTTGCTAGTTCTACACTTTTGTGTGAATTTATGCAGTGAATATCTAATGTGATTCTGGATATATCAAAAGGAGGGGTTGTCTTCAAACATAACATAGTTTATTTTTCTCATATGTTCTGCTGGCTGCTTTAATTTTTTTCTCTAATGACTGAAATACAAAGTAGAGTACTATCCCAAATTAATATTCTTGCTACACAAAGACCTCCAGTGTTTGTTTTTGCTTCTTTTAATATGTAACTCTCCTAAGAGCGTTATTGTATTACAGCTAAGAGGCTTTAGCCATGTAAGGCTGAATGCGTTACACTTCTGAATGCCAGCAGAACAATTAATCTGCGATTAGATTTTGCTTCTTAAGATGCCTACACTGCAGAGTGCCTATAATATTAAACTTCTAAAGGGTTCCACTCTTTAAAACCTAGAAAAGCTCTCTTTGACATAGCTCAGTGAAATTGTAGGGCTATTGTTTTTATTGCTTTATTGTTCAGCCAGCTTAACTGAAACCTTTAGTTTGCTTTTACTCTTTACAACAAAGATAACGTTGAGAAACCACCGGGGTGCAGTGCATGTCCGTGTGCTCGCTGTTCCATGCTGTTCAAGCCACTGCCAACTCGGAGAGCCTTTGACTCTCTCATCCCTCTGCCTCCCCTATGTTAAAAAATGAAAAAGAAAAAAACTTTCTTTTCCCATTTCCCCCTGAGTTGAGCTGTCTTCATAGAATAATCTGCAATAACCATCCCTACTTTCTCTTCAATTCCTTAATTCCTAAAACTCTGGTTCCTTACATCAGGACTCCTAGAGTTGGCTTTCTCAAGTCCTTGATGATTCCACGATGGACAGAGCCCCAGATGACCTAGCCCTGCCTCAGTTTCCCCTTTAGTCTTAGTGATCACCTTTTCTTACCTGAACCCTCTTGTCTCTTCTTTCCAGGATGCAACATTGTCTCCAGACCTTGACTTTCCCTTCCCAGTGGCGTTCACTGAGCCTCAATGTTTGGTCTTTGGATCTTTTATTCTTTTTTTTTTTTAACTTTTAATGTTTTTCCTGTGAGTTCCTTTGTTCCATTGAGTTTGGCCTTGCCTCCTTTGCAGCTGATCACCAGATCTCAAGTATGTTCCCTCTTCTGAGTCACAGACTAGGTTTTCAACCTACCAGCCCATTTGTGGTTGGTGCCTGGCATCCCCCAAGCCCATCAGACCTCCTGGCGCCCCTTTGCCTGACACTGGTAACAGCTATATTCTTCTCTGGAACTCAGGATCAGACACCTTTTGACCCATTTTTCAGCATTACCACATCCCACACGTGCTTCTCTGAGGTGTCTCCACCTTCAGCCCTAAACTTTCCACACCTTCTGCTACCACTTTAGGTCGTGCCTTCGTGGCCATGTGCCCAGACGGCTGCAAAACCCCCTTCACAGCTTTCCTGCCCTGTGCCGACACCAGTCCCTCCTGCACGCCCATTGGCTGAGGCTCTTCAGGCACACCTCTCATCCTGCCACTCCCCTTCCCCCAAGCCCCTCCGCAGCTCCCTGCTGGAGACGGCATTGCTCACAGGCGCACAAAGGTGTCGTCCAAGCTTTGCTCACCTTTCTCACCTGGATCCAACACTCCCTCTCTGGCTTCAGATATCCTGGACTGCCTGTTCCGGCTATTCCCAGAATATGACGTGTGTTCTGTCACATCTGTACCTAAGATCATGCCACACATTCTCTTCTGTCTTCAGATGCCAGCAATCAGGTGTGGTCTGTCCCTCATCTGAACTCCCTGGAGTTTCTTCTCTCTCTCTTATGGCATTTCCCTAGTGTTATGATTCCCATCTTATCTCTGAGACACACCAGCACCCCTCCCACCCCTCTCGGAGCCTTCTTAGAAGGCGGGGCCTGCCTGCCACATTAATCTTTGTTGTGTATACTGAGTCAAGCAAAAGTCTGCCGGCCTGTGTCCATCTGCCAGATTGATTAAGTCCTTGTTGAATGGCAGTAGGAATTCAGATTCACACAGATGGCCAAGTGTGCTGTTCATTCATAAGTCCTGTTTTCCCCTTTTGTAGGTGAAGCTTGTGTGTGGCGTGCCACAGTCACATTAGACGACAGATGGATGGTGTGACAAGAGTGTCAGAAAGGATCGGGCCTCGCTGTGAGAGTCAGCCTGGAGTCAGCGTGTTGACAAGTCGCTGAAAAGGAAGCCAGTGGGAGGACTGCAGCCCGCAGAGGAAGTGGAGCCCTGACTCGGGTTACACCATTGATGGAGGACAGATGGACGGCCGGATGGCCAATCACCTCTCCTCTTAAACCTTTGGAGAATTATCCTTCGTCCTCTGCTGGACACACATTAGGAATCTTAACACCCTCTCTGAGTTCATCGTCCATAGAAACGTAGAGTTAGACTCAGCGTCGCATGGTCCCCGGCCTGCAGTCATGAGTGCCGAGGGATACCAGTACCGAGCGCTGTATGACTATAAAAAGGAGCGGGAAGAGGACATTGACCTGCACTTGGGTGACATATTGACTGTCAATAAAGGATCCTTAGTCGCTCTCGGATTCAGTGATGGACAGGAAGCCAGGCCTGAAGAAATTGGCTGGTTAAATGGTTATAATGAAACCACAGGGGAGAGAGGCGACTTTCCAGGAACTTACGTTGAATATATTGGAAGGAAAAGAATCTCACCTCCCACACCAAAGCCCCGGCCGCCTCGACCCCTTCCTGTCGCACCAAGTTCTTCAAAAACTGAAGCAGACAGCGAGCAACACGGTCAGTATTGATGAGTGATTGCTTAATGACTCATCTGTGTTTTTTAACAGGAAAAGTCTTGGGTTGGGTTGGGCTGAAATGCTCCGGGCTGAAGTTGTTTTGGCAACTTGACCTGAATTTTACTTATGGGGCATGAAAGTTTGGTCATTCATTCCTTGGCTAGAATTTCTTGTTGGTGGGGTGGAGAATTGTTATAAAAATAGGGAGATGATATCTGAGAACCTGTTTAGTGAGTGCCTCTAAACACTATTATTAGAGTTGCTATTGAACACCTGTTGCATTCTTATTCTTGTAATTGGTATTATATATCTAAGTAATTTTAGGAAAGTAGAAGGAAGGTCTAATATAAATATGTTTTATATTAATGTGATCTGCATGGAAAATGTAGAGAGTAATAAGGTGACCACAGAAGTCAGTGAAGAAGCCATTCTTTT
The DNA here is from genome assembly GCF_048773025.1 of Camelus bactrianus. Taxonomy (NCBI): domain Eukaryota; kingdom Metazoa; phylum Chordata; class Mammalia; order Artiodactyla; family Camelidae; genus Camelus; species Camelus bactrianus. The sequence continues at coordinate 47,373,950 of NC_133541.1, forward strand.
TACAACCCGGTGTCTACCTCTTAGTTCCTCTCCAGGAACACTGGCTGCAGCTGAAACCCAATCCTGTCATTAGTGCAGACGCACAGGGAATCCTCTTCCTTCCTGGGCAGTGTCATATGTAGCATTAATGCCAACAGTGTGCTAAAACACAACAGCGAAGAAATCACTGAATACTTTTTTTCAAACAGAAATCACCTTGATCCAAAACCCTCTCCTCATTCGGTGGAGATGGTCCCCACTTGAGCTTGAGGTGTTTCTTCTGTTCTGTTTCACAGAGAGGCAAGCCTTTTGCTCAGCTTTGCTGTTAACAGCTCTGTGGGCTAGTTCATCTCCTCACTATTGAATCTCAAGCATTGTTCTCCCTGGATCATCTTTTTTTCCCAAAGACCGAGAAAGGTCTGGAAAGATGTGTTTCCAAGGGGTGGACTCAACTGCAGTGGTTCTGTGTCGAGTAGAACTGACCGTGGCATCACAGTGTTTCTGGAAGACGTCCTGGTACTATTGTGTCTTCTCCAGCGTTGGCTTGGCCTCGCACAAATGCATAAGGTACCAGGAATAAAGAAGGAGAATGAGAGTAAATAGCTGCCTTTTAACATTGGGTCATAATAGAATTGGGAGTATTTTATAAAAGTCAAAAACTCACTGAGGATACTTGAAGGGAAGTACATTTTCCCTCCCACTCCCGATCCAAAAGGAATACTTGTTTTATAAACACTACACCATACTTTGGAATTCATGTCCAAATGGTATGTTTCACTGTGCAGTTCAAAAGCAAAAATTAATTTTTCTTTCCAGATGAATCAAAAAACCTTGACTCTGCACATATATATGCAGAAACATATACACACACGTATAATTTTGTCAACCATTGTGTTTCTTGCATAGTATCATTCAGCAGAGGGAAGGTATATACGTAATTGTTTTTTCCCCACCAAACTACATATTTTTAATTTGACTTTTGATGTAAGTTAGATATACTTCCTTGTAAGTAGGCTAGTTCAAAAGGAAAACTGATATTATTTCTCCCAAAATACTAAAGATTAATAGGATCATAGAAGTATCTGAGTTGGATTAGAAAAGGTTATTTAAAAGATGGGAAGGGGTCACCTTGTCAAGATTAGTGACAAAAAGATTTTGTAAAAATAATGTCTAAACAAAACTGTGTTTGATACCTGCTGCTGTCAGGTGTAACTTCATTTGGTTATCGTATACAGAAAAGCAAGTCTTCCCCTAAAAGTGAGTTTCTCTTTTTAGGTTCTAAACTATTTTATAATGCTTTCTTTCTCATGTAATGTGGTAACGATTGAGATTTTTAATAGCTTTTTCTTTTTTTTTTTTTAATATGTAGAAAGTTCAAGTAAAATGAAATATTTTAACAATTTAAGAGGCCCATGAAAATGGGCATTAAGTATTAGAGCAGGCCTGAATATAAATGAGAAATTAGGAATAACTGAGAGGCTGAAAAGGCAGTATGGGGGGTTGGGTGGGGAGTAAAGTCCTAAACATTAGATTTTCTGGAAATGTGAATATTGTGCTCTCATTGAAACACGATTCCCATGAAATGAGGATTCAGTAGTCCCTGCTAGTTGCATGTCAGATTGACAGGGAAAGTAGTTCTAAGGACAGATTTATTTATTGGAACCTATGGGACTTTGATTTCTTTTGCCTAAGGGTGTATTTAATTGAAAAGCATTTGCAGTGACAAATTGTGTGAAGGTGAGAAAGAATAGTCCTTTTCTCTTCTTACTGTAATTGAATTATTTGGCCTTCTTTTCTGTTGACTCCCTCCACTGACTCAGCCTGTTTTTCGTGTTTGACTGTATTTTCTTGAGAAGGTACCCCTGCGGTCGAAGGCCCACACGCAGGCTCCTGTTGTGGAGGGCGTACCACATGGGCGGTGGGCGCACCCCACAATGCACGTGGGGTAACACGGCCTGCCTTCACGCTGCTCACACCACCTTCTCTCTTTGTGAAAGAAAGTTGCCCTTAAACCCTGGCCGCAAGTAGACTCTGTGTGAGGAGTTCTCATTTAGATAGTAGAACCCACCTTTCTATGTTTCTTGTATGTTCCTGGAAATAAGATTTAACTTTTGGGAGGAAAGAGAGTCAAGAGCCCATTTGAAGATCTGATGTACACCGTCTTTCAGGAAGATGTACTTTCCACCAAGCCATCTTGCATACAGTTTTCTTATGAAACCCTGGCCTATTGTTTGGATTGAATTTGTATGTTGGATAATCTTGTGTTTCTTGGAATTGAAATCTTTCAGTAGATACGAACTGAACCCTAGTTCCGTGCTAGAAAGCCGGGATGGAAGATGAACTCAGGACCAAGAGAGATGGCTGATGTGCCCTCTGGTCCCCTCTCCTGCCCCTCCTTGGGGCTGTTCTTCCCCAACTCTGCTCCGACAGCTCTTCTCAGCCATCCTCTTGGCTGACCCACTCTCAACTCTTTGCTTAAAGCTTTCTTCTGAAGGAGGCTGGCTCTGTTCACCACATTTCACATGGCAATCTGCCCCTCTGCTTTTGCAAAGCATTTATTATCTAGCCTACTGTAGAATTTACCTACCACATTGTTTATTGTCTGTTCCCTCTGGTAGATTGTAGGCTCTGTGAAGGCAGGGGCCTTGGATGCCATGCCGTTGTCCCAAGTATCTAGAACAGTGCAGCTGGTTCTCAGCAAGTGAGCAAATGCTTGCTGTTGAAACCCGTCACCTAGCTCTTCCCCATCCCATGTGACTTTGGAAATGCGCCATGTGCTCTGTGTGGCACGTGCAGGCACACAAGGCTGTTAACAGCCCATTCTCGTTTTGGAAATCATGGTTTGTTACTCACATCATTTACGTCTGAGGAGTCTTGCAGCCTTGGCCTTGATCGTTGCAGGCTATGTCTCCAAAAACTGTTATTTTCCACCCCATTTCCTAGGACTGGTAGTTCTGCTAGTGGGAAAGCTTGTTGAGCTGAGCGCGTTCCATTGGCCACTTAAGCAAAATGACCAGAACATGTGTCAAGATCAGCAAGTGTCCTCAGACACAGATTTGATGCTCTCTCTCCCCCTTTTATCTCCTCTTTGCGTGGAAGCTAAAACTGCCGATCTGAGCATCACATTTCATTGTCCCACAACCCAGTAAAGCCACAGTTTACCTTTGGGGAGAACCTCTTCCATGTCTGGTGCAAGGGTGTTTTTTTGTTTGTTTGTTTGTTTGTTTTTGGTAATGACGATAGTAATCAGTTTATTACACAGATTAATCATTCTTGAACATAAAGCTCCAGAGGAGCAACTGGGTCTTTACACAAGTATTTCCATCAAATGAATTTTCACCCTAACATCTAGACAGACCTAAGCATTTAAAAACATAAGAAAAATAAGAGCTTTTAGCTCTGTATTAACTGAGAAACCACATATAAACCCAAGAATATGGAAGTCAGAAAGGGGCTGAAGGACGAAAGTCGAGAGTGGAGAGATGTAAGAGTTGGGAACAAATCCATCACACTTCACACACTAGTAGCTCACATCTAGTTAAATGCTGACCAGTTAAACTGAGACCTTAAAATACAGGTGTGGGTAGAGTTTAACTTGGTTGCTCATAACTTTCACCTAAGACATAGGTCCTTTGGAATAAAATGAATACAGAAACAGCTTTGTTTTCTTTGCCTTACATTTCGTAACTGTTCTGAGTTTAATAGGATCCCACTTGAAAAAACAATCTCCTGCCGGTCACTGGGTGTTCTGTGCTCTGAAAGGCCATCCTCCAGCTCTGTCAGGCTGGTCACACGCCAGCATCCCGTTCCACACGCACAGCCCTGCTCAGCCGTTGCTTCCGTACTTCCCCCTGACACAGGGTAATGAGTTGATGGAAGTGGGGACTTAGGGATAAGGGAATGAGAATGTATTCCTGTCTTTCATAAGTAAGCTGTCCAGTGGGGAGATTTCTTGAGACAGTGTTTTGAGATCCTTTAATTAAAGGCACGCTCATCCTGAATATTTAGATTAGTGAGACTGCGATCACGTTAGTTTGTGTAGGATGTTGAAATCTGCTAAGTTGAAAGCTCACTTAGAAATCTGAGTTCATACCCACTTCTAGCCTCCGTCCACACACCCCTCCCCCAGCTCCACTTTGGACTCTTTGACAAGGGGTCCCAACTGGTTCCACATATTAAACAATAAGCACACACTTGGTGTGGCCTATTTTAAGTTTTGATAAAAAATCTTTCTAAACAGAAAAAGAAAAACGCCTGCAACTTGTGTTTGCTTTCATGGTTTCCCCAGCCATTATTTTTTCCATTTTTCACACTCAGCATTTGAGTGTCCCTCCACGGTTGTTGCTCCGTCTAGAGAGCAAGGGTGTAATAAATCACAGAAATTGACTGCACTGTACAGAGGTCCCAGAAGATAGCAACCTGATCCCAAATCACATGCCTTCACTGAGCCCTGTGGTTGTAACGCACACTGTTACGTGCAGTCATGATACCTGTGGAAGTAGTTTGCTTTGCTTCACATACTCCTGCCTTTATGAATTCTATTTTAGTTCAGAACCTGCCTTGTCATAACTTTCCTCACCTTCCCTCCTGCTTAAGTGAGACTGTGCTGGGAAGTGGGGGACTGTGTGGTTAATGCCCTTGAATGATTAGGGTAAGATCTCTGACTTTGGTGCTGACGACCCATTGTTCATCTATCACGCTGCTTTTGGGAGAAAATATCAAATATCCTGGTCAGAGGATATTTGAAGATCAGGGCCTTTGAGTCCTGTCTTTAACTTCTGAACAACCAGAAAACTGAATCCGAAAATCAGAGATTTTTACCCAGGTGTAAAAATTGAACTGTTTGCCCTTTGTGTTATAGTAGGAAGTGAAAAAGATTTTGGAAAGATGTCATCAGTATAATTGATTGAAGAGTTGGCCTCGAAAAAACTAAGGTGATCATAGTTTTTGATAAAATTGTCACCACTCTCATGACAGAATCGGTTACTCATGCATTAAGTTATGTACTATAACAGAGTTCTCCCTTTCAGGAGCACCAGCATTTCTTTTCTTCTTACTAAATTCTTGGTTTTTAAGACGTTAGTCCTGTTAATTTAAAATTTAAATTTTTTTTTGCCCCAGAAATGTGAGAAAGGAAGGTAACCCTAGTGAATGATTTCCACATCTACAGTTACTTGAAAGGGAAATTGTCAAGAAGAGAAAGGATTCTCACCTTTGCTGCTTCTGCCCTGAGCTGGCCCAGCCGCCAGGAATTGACAGGCCACCCAGGAGAGGGGGGAGCAGGAAGCCCCTTCATCTCCCAGGGAGAAGGGCCTCCTCCTTCCTCCCTCCGGTCTGTTACTTGAAAGGAAGGACTTCATTCTCTCTTTCCTGGAGCTGTGGTGACAGCTAAGTTCAGGGTTACAGATAAGATATTTGAGGAAAAGCTTTCTGCCAGTCTAACATGGTCTGTGTCATTTCAAATCCCAGCTGTGATATGCATTTTTTTTTAAGTGAGATACATGATCAGTGGCTTTCATTAAGGCTTCTAGCTTTAGAGATTTCATTCTGTGTTCTTTTTTCAAAATTGGTAAGGGGTCCAATGTTCACATCTGTACAACCTAATAAATAAAGCCCTCAACACCTCTGGTTCACACAGGAGCTGTTAAGTGAAGAGAGTCTATTTTGTTTGCTAGCAACTGAGCTAATGTGATGTTCTAATACAATTTTCTTTGTCATTAAGGTAGAACTTTATATGCTAAAAGTGTCTCTCTCTTCACTTTTCAACTTCATTGTAAATAGATCCTTTGATAACTTTGATGTCAGTCTTTTCTGGTTTCTAGGTGAATACATCTTTGTCTAAAACAGGCAAAATTCTGATTAATAAGCACTTCTTCAGTGAGTCAAAGTTTGAGAAAATAGACATTTAGAATTCTGAAATTTAACAACAAATGGTGCCTTACATATGCTACGTAGCTTCCAGAAGAGGGAAAATTTGGTACCTCTGGCAAATAAGAACACCAGTATAAGATGCCCTTCACATATCCATGTTTTTCGTAGTAAAGGAAAACAGATGTTAGCAGTGTAGCTGGCTGTGGCATATTTGTGTCTTTGTTGCTAGCAGATTTCCCTGAAGAAGGATGTAAAATTGGTTTGATGACTAAAATAGATAATAAGTTGGTATGTTAGCTAGAAACAAGAAGCATAATTTCATGATGGATGATATCTTATTTTATGAGGGCTTGATTGAGTTTATAGCATTCAATATCAAACCAGTGTTTTAGGCTTTTGGTGAAATGAATCTTAAATAGAGGAGGTCAAAGTGAAGTAAAAATTGGCTTTATTTTAATTACTTGGGTACAGTTTCCCTAAAATGTCAGGTTAATGAAATGTCATCAGAATACTTTATATTGTGTACTTTAAAAAATTTTATGTATTGTTCCTACTTACTAATTTATGTTAAAGACCCGTGATACATTGTTTTTGCTATGATAATTCCACATACTATACATTTTTTAAGTGTTCTGATAAAATATAACTCTGCAATTAAGACAAAACAGGTGAGTAGCAGATCTTTCTGTTTAATTTTATATGCAGAACTCTCTCCCAGTGGCTTTCTGCTACCTGAAGCATGGCAGGAATACCTTCTCTGCTCTGGTTCTTGCTTGGGGGTGTTTGTATTCATCTGTTGATCTATTCTCAGTTGGTAGCCTGTGTTGTGCAGTGCCTGGGGATTCTCCTGTCCTGTCAAAATTTGATGTGTATTGAAGTTCCCACTGTGAGTTTATTACACTGTATTGTGGGAGACTGTTTGTAATTTGATGATCAGACCTCATGTCCAAGATGGTAAAGATACAAGCATAAGTGAAATAGAAATCTCTGTGGTATATTATTTGAATCAGAAATTCCACTCTGCTTTCTGTAAATTCCATAACTCTCCTAATTCCAGTATTCTCTAATTTTAAATAAGTAGATACTGTGTCTTCTGAGTTTTGGCTGTATTTTTATTTTAACCTCTTACTGACACTTGATCAATAAAAGTTTCTCCAGTCCTGCTCATAAGAGTTGTTGGAGAAACAAAACTCAGAAAATACAATTTCTCACTAGTAGTGTTTCTCCAGTAATACAGCCCAGAAGCATGAAGGGAAAATAATGAAGGGGCTTAGGGAAGAGAAACAAGCAAGGATGGTTGGGCAGGTGTGCTCACATGACCTCGTCGCAAAACCTGACTGGAGGTTGGCCCATGGGATTATTGCTACATAAAGTGCCAAATTGGTCCAAAGTTTTTGCAGATCTACATACTATATGATTTTAAGATCTGTTTCAACAGCGAGAATTCACGCTCTCCCTCCTTTGGTGGGCACTCAGCAATTGCTGACATCTAAGTTGATTTGAGACTCTTCGCATTTTACCCTTTGGAGTTAATCAGTGAATTAAAAGACATTCATGGATGCCTCCCCTGTACTGTTATCTGTGCAGCATAATTAAATTTGTTGACGTGATCTGTGCTCCGAGTTCCAAGGGATTTGTCTGGTGGGTTGTTTGTTAAATTTTCCAAGGCTACAGGTAGAGGGTGATGTTTATAACATTTGTCGATTCAGGTTATAAGGATTTGTTTATTCTGACCTCTTCATATTTATGTGATAGAAGTATTAAAATATGTACCCAAGCGGTAACACATTAGCATAGTCATTGGGTGAGCCTGCACTGTAAAGCCAGAGGGACTGTTGAGTTGTCATTGTCATCTTCCAGACTTTACCCTGAGGAGGAAAACTGCCTCCGTGCCCTCTGACTGCATGTGGTGCCACGGCCACCGTGAGGCTTCCAGCCTGCTACTGGGTTTTAAAAAATGAAGGTTTCAGAATGACTTGAGGTTGTTAGTAAGATCGCCTATTGTGAATCTGCATTAAATACTGCTGGTTTTATTTTTGTCCTTTTTTAGAAATAATTTCTAATGTTTAAGAATATTACTTTATCAGTAAGCAGCTCATTTGAAATATCTCTTGCTATCTCTGTGTCTTAACTACAGAAACGTATTTGAGATTTTGTATCATTATTTATAATTTCAGAGTATTTCACATTTCTAACTTAAATCTTACTATGTTTTTTTCAGATAGCAAAAAGTCAATTTTCCATTTTTAAAGGAGAGAGGTTCAGAGAGGTTAGAATAAGATGATTTTATTGCTAAATAATATCTATTGAGTACTGAGGAATGAAATTTAATGAATTGGGGTAGAACATATCAAAGTATATGTTAGAGTCATTGTCCCATGTTTCCCCTTGGGTCTATTTAAATATTGAAAATGCCTTTTTCAAAATACACCATAAAAAGTTTGCAGACTTACTGTTTGCCAAGCATTTTATAGACATTTTTCATTGGATCCTTACAGCCACTTTGCAAATATGGCATTATTATAACCATTTTCCAGATTAAGAAGCCAAATGATCGTGTAAATATTTAAAAAGAAGGGGGCTCCATAGAAGGAGCATTCCGAGGGTTCCAGAGCACTCCAGCTGGCTGTTGTGTGGGTCTTGTTAAGCAGTCCTTTGTGAGTTTATCAATAATGGAAGAAACCAGCTATTTTCTGCTTTTTGGGTGGTCTGTAATTATGTCTCTTTTACCTGTTAAGTTTCATTGGCCATTAACATTCATACAGCCACACCAATTACCTTGTCTTACCTACACCTTAACTGCATTTTCTTGTGTCTGCTAAATGTATGAAAGTGCTGAGTTACAGAGACTGATAAGGCCATGAAACTGAGACGAAGTGTGGGGGGGCTGTATGTGTGTATGTGTGGTTTTTCTCAGCAGAAATATTCCTTGATCAGATACTCAAAAGTTACGTACCATTGACAAAGGATTTTCCTTCCATTTCTGTTCCTTTTGAAGAACAGTGTTCCCCTAAGCTTCCAGTGTTCCCCTAAGCTTCACATTTTCTTATTTCTGACTCATAATTATATCAGTTTGGTTAAAGTTGAGCATAGACTGGTTATGACCTGCTTCTTAAAAGCCGGAAGCTGAGGGCATCCAGCATGACAACTGTGTTTGGGCACGTGGATAAAAGCTGCTTCAGATCCCTAAGTACCAGAAATCTCAAATGGACTCACATGAATCCAAAGTCTTGTACCTGAGTTCCATCAAAGTTAGCAGTAAACGCCATTTTAAAAGTCTGGCTAAATGACAAAATACCTTTGAATGTCAAACTTTATTTCTTGGGAAAGTTAGTCACTGCCAAGTTTATAACATAAACATTGTGTTTCTGTTACCTGAATTCCATGGACAAGAGGGTGGATGAGGGCAAGAGAAAGGCACGCAGGTGAATTTTATGTCTTGGTGTTTAATTTAAAAGGACACTGTGACATTGCACAGAGAGAGGCTCTCAAAGGCCACGATGCCAGCAAAACTTCTTGGATGCTTTCCCCCCCCCCCCTTTTTTTTTTTTTTCCAGTTAGAGAAACTTATTTAAAAGTTTGCTGATTTAAAAAGGTCTCTGCCTGACCCAGCCTCTTTAGACTTCCCCCTGGAGTCTCTGAGAAGATAGAAAAGCCCTTACATTCTAAACAGATATTAAAACTAGAACCAGCAGGGGGAATGTCTACTGTGAACCTGACAGAACTAGGTTTAAAACCATAAGCAGAGTAAGTTCTGACCACCTAAAAATAGGTAGGCAGAGCCGCGTCCTCCCCAGCTCTGCTTATAATTCAGGAAGATCATAGGCAGCTGTCCCCAGAATGTTCTTCCCTTCCTCTTTCTACCCCCACCCCCGCTCATGCCTTTTATTCAGTGAAAGGTCCTAACTCAGAAAGTAACCAGGCAGAACAAGGATGGTTGGATAGGGGCCGTGTTACTGTTACATCCTGAGAAACTTACTGCACAAAAGTGAAGTGTTGGGAAGGGGGGCTGTGTAGAATTTAGAAAGACCTGTGTTTACTGAGAATTTAAGTATTGTTTGTGTCCTTCATCATTCCAAGCCTCAGAAAGCCAAGCAGTAAAGGTAGAAGGAGGTTTTCTTTCAACAAAACTACACTGAAATGAAACCACGTTGGGAAATGGCCTGGAAACTATTCATCTTGACCTGCCAACCACCTCTAGATCTGAAGCCAGTGCCCAGATCGACCAGGAGTAGCTCAGAGCAAACACCAGGTCTGGGTAGATCTCTCCTTGTTAAGTGATCAGTAAACAGGAAAAATATAGCTGAGCCTACTAAAAAGCGTTGCTGGATAAAGGAAAGGAGAGATCACATTGAAGATTTTAAGGAAGTGCAGACCTCCAACAATGGCCCAAATGAAAGAGGGGCAGAAGGCAGTTGGATGATTATGAGCTGAAAAGACAATAAGATGGGATAAAGTGGAATTGAAACCATAAAAAAAGAAAAAGATTGTAAAGAAATTAAGAATGTAATATAGCACATTAAAATCCATATGAGAGGCAATAAAAAGCAGAATTAACACAGCTGAAAATAAAATTAATGTTATGGAGGGGAAGCTCAAATAAAGCTCTTCCAGAGTCCCAAGAAAGGAGAGAGAGAAATGAAGGAGAAGATTATAGATATATAGCAAGAAGATAAAACATGGAGATTTTAAGTGTTGATAAATGGGAAATAAATCATATATCAGATGAAAAAGAGCAAACTGAATAAAAATAAGTTTGTATGCATTTTGTGCAGATTTGAAAGTGTCCTCCGCATTGTTTCTATGAAATCAGTGAAAGGCCACCTCCAGATGTGTTGGGCTGATTTTTGTTTTTTAATTGTAAGATTACTGTTAAATGTCTTGCCAAAATATATTATTAACTACCAATGAACAAAATTCAAGTTTCCTTCTCTTTTGTAGCATTAAGTGCCAGAAAGTAGTAGATAGTTTGGAGAAAAAAAGGTGGAGACTGGGGAACTTAATGTGCTTCTTCCTTATACATCATGTGGGAAGAGCTGTCACACTCTCTGGGAAGAGCCCAGGAAGATCTATGAAACTGCTCATGTCATCATGGGCGAACATCAGAGCTGCCTTTTCACTGTTAAGCTTTAAAATCAGAAAGGTATAGATTGAAAACTAATCTGTTTTCATTGACTTAAAGAATAATTACCAGAAGAATAAAACTGTAAGGTATGTATTTTCCACATACTGGGAAATACAAAATCTATTCCAAAAAATAGGCAGCAGAGGGTAAAAATATTACTGACATGAGAAAAATGCTGTATATGAAAATTTAAAGAAATACATATATCAAAACATATATATGTACATACATAAACAGAAAGATGAATTTGTACCTGTCTGTGTTTGTATGGTCAACAGATATTCCTTTTGCCAGGTGCTTTGCTAGCATTTTGCTACATGAACTTGTTACTTTTCATTAGAACTCTGTCACTGGCCTTATTATTATTCCTGTTGTGAAGATAAAGAAACTAAAGCTTAGTTAAATGATGGCCTCTCATCACACAGCTTGTGTAGGAGCTGGGGTTTGACCCCAACCCATGTGACTTTTGACCCAGTGTTCTTAAGCATCTGTGTGATAGAGTGAAAGGGCCCTTGGGTGGTCATGCTCATGCTGTGTGACACTCCTGTATTTCTGGCCACAGTCATCAGCTGAGAGGGCAAGCGGTCCCCTGGTTTACCAGTGACCTGTGACCTGGCCTGATACGAAAAAAGTGAGTTAAACATACCAGATTTTTTCACTCTCAGGCAATAGACCCAAGGAAATCTAAAGAGAATAAAACAGGTTTGTGAGTTACTCTTGCTTCCAGCAAAAGGACCTCATCAGAACAGGCTGGGAAGAGGTGATTAGTTTTAAGGGATAGTTCCTTCTCTTGGCAGGCTGGAAGCTTTGGGGCTTATTAAATGGTTAAAATATTAACCATCGAGTTAGCCCTTAACTGGCAAGTGCTTCTCAAAATGTTATGTGTATATAAAAAGTTCTAAATTTATTAAATGGCATGGCATTAATATATAAGCATAACGTATTATATATAAACACATTTATATGTAAACACCTATCTGATAGTACAGTATGTAAGGTGATATAGAAAAGTCACTGATGGGTGAATTATGCAAATATAACTGAATTTGCTCTTTAAGCTGGGCTGTGAAGGATTGAGAGCTTGCTCTAACTCGCTACTTTCCTAGCCATCACTGTTTGTAGTTACATGTACAGTTATATTGTAACTGTCATTTGTGGTCTAATCTTCCCCTGAAGGGAAACTTGAGAAACCTGGTCAGCTTTAACATTTAGAGGAAGTTTAAACACATTGGAGCATAAAATTTACAGTTGTTTAGGTTAAAACTCCATTTCTTGTCAGACCACATCTATCCAGCTCTTCTGTGATTAGAATCATCTAACTTTGGCCTGAGTTAAGGAGAAGTTTTCCAAGATGCACGAAATGTTTACTGTTGTTTTCTTTGCTGGCTTCCTGAGTCTGTGCAGCGGATTGAGACCTCTGCTTATCTGCTGGCAGTGCGGTCACAGAAGCAAGTTGTCGCCAGTTAACTATTTTCATTCCCTTAGCTGCTTTTGGTGAATTCCAGCCTAGTTAATACATCTCTTTAATATTTTGAGTAATTTATATTCTTCAATTATAAGAATGAAAAAAAATTTTTTGAGGGCGAGGCGGTTTTGTTATTGTCTAGCTGTGAGGCTAGTTGCTTTTTATATACTCTAGAAACATGGGTCAGTTTCACAAAGATGCTTTTTCCAAAATGCAAAGCCGATGTCCCTCGCACCTCTCAGGCAGACCCCGCTCAATCCATTTTCTAGAACACATTGCAAATACAGCCAGGGCTTTCACTCAAGAGTCCTTGATTCAGTGGGCCATCTTTTTCGCCAGTGCCAAGTGCTACTTAGTTAACTCGGAAATGTTCTAAACTTTATATCCTAGCAAATGTAGTTACTAGTCTTTAGATTATGTTGTCTGACATTTAATGTATAATTTCCTAAGAAAAGGAAATGGAGAGGGTGGAGATTAATAGAGTAATTAAACTTTCTTAAAATGAAAATCTTTTGTTTATAGGAGTTGAAGAGACCGTTACTGATTGGTGTTAGCCTTTTCCCAGAAATCCAGCTCACGGAGTTGATATTGAATGTTTTAGGCAAATGTAGCATAGGCTCGGATGAATTTTGTTACCTTATTCTGGACCTTTCATTTACGGGCGTGTAGCCGAATGATTTCATGAATTTTTGATTTGCTAAAAAGGTGGTATTTGCAATTTTTAAAAATTATTCTTTTTAGTTCATTGCATTTGAATGCTGCCTTTTTCTTACATACTTGTCAGATGAAATGTTTTACCTCTGAGACGGAAAATTTGCAGTTTCTTCCACATGATCATCGATATGTTTACTGCCACGTATGCGTGTTTGCTCTGTGCTCCACCTGCATTATCTTGCTTAGTGCTATTTACACGGTGAGACTTAGGGGGTTAAAAAAAACCTCCTCAGAGGCAAACACTAGTAGATGGTGGGCAGCTGAGACTTGCACGCAGACTCTCTGAGTGGATGATGTGTGTCTTCCAGCACCACACTGTGCCATCCTCACAGTGCAATGGGGGAGGAAAGAACTTCTAGGGGGATTAACTTTTCCAGAGGTCATGTCATAGTAAAGCAACCACAGGTTGTGAAAGCAAAATATTAAATAAGTATTAGGAAGCTGTGGCCTATAAACTGTACACTTTTAGATATAGTCTCACATCTCTGCAATGTTTGCCCCATAATCCAGTTACACTCAAACTAATTTAAAAATCTTACAGATATTAAAAATGCTTAATTGGCCAGTATTTTTTTTCTGTCAATATCATGCCCGTGAACCATGTATCAAACAGAGACTTACATAAGACAGTTTGTATGAAATCATGAACTTCTTTAACAGTTATCTTGCAATAAAGAGGGAAGAATATGAAATAGCCTAGGTTAAAGCAGTGACCTCATTCCAGTCACGCAAAAGTATTGTGCTGTCAGAGCCGTATCAGTGTTTGAAGGACTCCTCGATAGCAGTTTCAGTCTGGAAGAATGTGTTTTAATGGATTAGTTAAATAAAAGTTGAATTTTTACTCAGAGGAGAGAGCAGCTCTCCCTGATACCAGTTAAAGTTAGAACATGAATTAGGGGCTTAAACTTTCCCACGTGGCCTCTGGTTGAGTCTTGCCCAGTGAACACAGCAGTCAGACTTCAGTTCCTATCAGTCATGATGTTGGAAGCCAAAGGAAGAGCCCAGGGTGCTAGGTGGTTTTGTTACGTCATCGAGATGGATTTAATGATTTTATCTGAAGCATTACCTCCAGTGAGCCACAGCTGGGGGCTCAGAAAGAGAGGTCTTCCAGGGACAGATAGGCCCTCAGATGTTTTCCCAGTATCAGCCTCTGCAGTATGGCTTAACCTTAAGACATAAAATCCACCCCTCCTAGGAGTTACCGTATCCTCTGTAGGTGTGGTTGGGGAAAATTCCCTCCTGTGAAAAGGGAGGTAAACTGGTTGACCAGATAGTCCAAAGCTGAGCCTTAGCCAGGGATTTCTCAAACTACAGGTCCTCTTTCTTGAGTTTGTCTCTTTTCAGTCTTAACCCTCAGTTTCTGGGTAAGTTGGAGTATATCAATAGGGAAAGGCCCTGGTTTGGGTTTAGTCAAGTTTTGCCAGAGAAAACTGGATCTAAGCGGGAATAAAATTTGCTGACCTCTCTCTCAGAGGTTAACATTTTCATTTATGTTTTTCATGACTCATTTTAAATTACAGTGCCCTACAGATATAGAAAGAAGCCTTCCTCTTCCCACCCTCCCCCAGACACCACATAATGGAAAAAGCAAGAATTTTCTGCATAAGCAAGGCCTTTTTTTTTTTTTTTTTAAACAAAAAGCCAGTCTCTGATGGGACTTTTCCTGCCAGAATTCCCACTGGTCCTCTGTCGCAATTTTTACAAAAGGCCATGATGAAAGAGGAAGGCCCACTTTGAGCCCTTATGTGAAACGTAACTTGTATTTCTGTTTGTGGTATCAGAAGAGTTATTTTTCAACTTCTCTGATAGGCTTGTAAACCTACCAGCGCCTCTTGAGTATAATTTTGATTAAGAGAAGATTTGTTCCGCTCCTATGACTAGACACATAAAACTCTGAAAGGTTTTGATGTTCTGCTTCCTGTTTAAAAAAAAAAGTGTCCTCTCTTACGAACTCCAAGCAGATGAGAGGACTTTCCTCAGAGAAAACTGAGCTCTGGGAAGGACCGTCCATGGAGGTCGTAACCTAGAACATTTTTGAAGGGAAGTTTCAGTGAAATAAAAGAGGGCGGGGTTAGGAAGCTGAAAGTTCCGTTCTCCCATCGCTGGAGCTGGAATGAAATAAATCATTTCACTCTGGAGCCTGGGCAGTTCTGTGATTTGTAGCCATCTGTCTTCAGAGGTCACTGATGTCAGTTCATAGCGCATAAGAGTGGTACCCCAGGGCCCCACCAGGAATTTGTACTAATAGTGGTACCTTTCTTTCTTCCCCAAAATGTTCACTGAAGAAAATTCTGTTAACCATTGATCCTTGGCGATCTTTGATTTATACAGAAAAACCTTTTAAAATAGAAACAATTTGACTTGATTTTTTTTTTCTTCCAGTGAGGTAGAAGACACAAGAATTAGCTCAAAGCACAATTAAAAGGAGTGTATTTGCATGGGTGCAGGACTGAGGGATGGAAGATTCTGTTCTGCGTTTGGATGGAACTCTAAACCAACTGCGATAATAAACACACATATCCCATTGTTGCAGCCTTTCTTTTGCTATAGAGGCAGTTTGATTTGCTCACCAAAAAGAAGCTACATCAAGACTAGCTCCCAGCCCAGGGCTTTAGCGTGAAGCAAGGGCTTAGTTACCTTTGTGTCTCAGAGGGAGAAGCAAGTTAGTTTTGGGATCCAGATTCTGAAGAGGCTGCCACTGAACAGCCACATGGGCCAGTGTGACTATTTAATTGAAACTTCATAAAATGGTTCCTTAAGCTTCATGGACAATTGAGTAACTTCAGTTTCCTCTCTTGACTCGTTTACTTCCTGCCCTTCTAGCATCAGGCATGAGGTATTCTGGTCTCTTACAATGAGAAGATTAAACAGCTGTAGTTTGAATTAAAGCATTTATTTGGAGTGTTCTGTGGCTGCATTAATTATATCTGTGCTAAGATTCCATTCTTGTGGATTTGACAGATGCATATAAGCAACAGTATGGCTTCTCCAGGGCAAACCAAATTTTGTCGACCACTGAGCTTTTGTGATCTTTTATAAAAACTTTTAAAAATTGGAATAATTCCACTTGATTTTTTTTCCCTTCTAGTTATGTAGAAGATAAAAGAATGGGCAAGTAGCAGTTGTGAGACATGTTGGGTGCAGGACAGGTGGAAAATTCTGTTCTTCATTCAGTGGGACTTAGCAAGAGGCATATGTTGAAAGTTTCTCACCTAAACGAGTTATAATTAAAGACGTTAGGATTTATTTATTTTAATTAGAACATTAAGCTTACTCAGTGGTCCTTGTGAAAACTTTTCTTCTAACTGCGTATGTTATATCAAGTAATAAGCTAAATTTCTGTGGTGCAGTGAAGGGATTTTTTTTTGCTGTAACCATAATTGTAACTCACACTGAGTTTATTAATGCTGCTGTTCCCTGAGTAGTGACTGGTCAGATTCATTGTTAATTTTAAATTTTCTGCCTGGCTTTGTTTTCTAATAATAGTTGTAAGACAGTGTATGTTACAGAAAAATGCACTTGTTCAGAACTTCTCAGATCTAACAGGGCAATCAGTGGGGCTAGAGGTAAGAAATAGTAGCTTTAACTGAACATCATCTAAAATTCTGTAATATTCCATTGGCATAACACATCCCATGTGTTTTACAGGCAATTCCTAAGAATTCCAAAGTAGTGTGCAGTTTTATCAACCTCCCTGCATCCTTGTGGCACAAGGAATTATTTCTGTTATTGAGGGGACAAAACAGGGGTGAACTGACTCACA
This sequence comes from Camelus bactrianus, assembly GCF_048773025.1. NCBI lineage: Eukaryota > Metazoa > Chordata > Mammalia > Artiodactyla > Camelidae > Camelus > Camelus bactrianus. The sequence goes on from NC_133541.1 coordinate 47,390,867, forward strand.
GTTAATTGCCGGATTAAATCAGGCATCCAAGTCACTCTGCTTCGGGTAGATTCTCAGAGACTCAGCTGCTGTCTTCAAAAGGAAGAAATACATTTCAGCATCCGAAAAGAACATAGCGTGCAATATGTGATGGGTCTGGTTAACTATCTCTTGTTTTCTAGTCAAAACAGCCTCCAGGTTGGAGGAAAATTTTGAACTACTTTAGTACATCAACAAATCCTCATTTATTTCATAATTATTTATTGCATTGTAAATGAATATTTAACAGGGGTTGTACCTCTTGCAAAGTTTAGGAACTCTGATAAATATTTTTCTTTCTTTCTTTCGTTCTTTCTTTTTTTATTTTAAGATAGTTGAGTTTTGCAAATGCTAAGTTTCGGTCTTTGTGGACTTGTGGAAGATGCATAGGAGAATGAGTTTTTTTTACTGCTGTTACAGGAGCACCAAAGCAACCATCACACTTCTGTTCAACGTCCTCTTCATTGTTATTGCTTATGGGGAGGACTTGTGCACAGGCTGGGCATCTGGGGGCTTTGAACAATGCCCTTGGCCAACCGTTAGTCCTAATTGCTGTGACTAATTTGCTGTGTGACCTAAAGACAGGAACATACTTAACTTCAGTTTTCCCATCTGTAAAATAGAATTAATGACATTCTACCAAGCCAAGGATTTCAGTGAGGCATCATGATCATAACTAAGCCCCTAAAAAACTAATTGGAATATTAAAAAGCAAATGTTGGGGGAAAACCAAATACTCGTGGATGCCAATCAAAAACGTGGAAAACATATTTGGCACCCACACATACAAAATAGTTTCTTAGACTTAAGTGATATGTTTAGACCTGAAGAAAATGAAAGGAATTGAAATGTTTAGCGACAGGAAATAAAGACCTGGGGGCCGATTTCAACAGTTGAAAATTATTTGAAGAAGTGTTTCGTCTCCATAGTAATGAACCCTTTCTCAGCCTCTCTGAGGCCATCCAAAGAAGCGGTGAGGTTAAATTACAGCAGAATTACATAAGTTAGACAGCAGCAGTAGTGATACATACTCTTTATAAGTCACAAATTTAAATATTCACTTCAGTTTCAACAAATGAGGCAGTGGATTTACCAGACAGCTATGTATATATGTTGCCTCAAAAAAAAAAAAAAAAAAAGAAAGGAAAAACCCACCACTGGAATATTGCTTTGTTTCTTGAGACAGTGTTGTTATTTGCATTAGTAAGTTTCGTCCCCTGGAAGTTGTTTTCTGGTTAGTTCCTGTATTATTTTTACATTTGCATGTGTTTGTTAACTGTACCATTTGGTTGAGAGCCACTCCAGAGTCTTTAAGACGACATAGGAATATATTGTGTACTTTCTCTATGCTGTACTTGGAGGTAATAACACTGTCAAAACCATGCTGGGCCAAAAAAAAAAAAGCCTCATTGTGCTTTTAGTGTGTTTCTTTTTGAGATTTTTCAGGTTGTCTTTTTCTCTTACAAAGTCAAAATTACAGTAACTTAGTAAATTACTGCTATTTTACTTTTATGATTACTAATCAATTATCAAATAGCTCATTAGTAAAAAAAAAAAATAATTCTGAGCTTTGAAGGGAGGGAGGAAAAAACAATCTAAACTCAATCTTTTTGCCTAAATAGTCTTAGCGATAAAGATTGCCACCTATTGGTTAAAGAAAAGAACTAAAACTAAAAAAAATGTTTGCCAATTCTACTGGTGGTGAGTGTGATCAAAACAGAATTACTTTGTTGATGCTGTTGGTTGAGGTGTCTGGGAACGAATGATTTGATGAGAATCTTTCTTCTGTGCTTTGACCTTGCAGTCGCCAGTCTCTCCTTAACTTCTAGCAGATCCTTAAGGAGAGGAGGTGCGCGCTCTCGTGGTCCCTTTTACAAGCGCATTTTTAAGACTGTCAAAATTCTCACTTCATGGAGTATTAAGTGAGTAAGTGCATTTTTAATTGGGCTGATGTTGGAAGCTTAATTTTGAAAACATTTTTCTAACTCTATTGTTAGTTTGGGCTTCGCTTCAGTCTAGGCTTTGAAATCCAGCATTTCCTGTCCAACTGAAATGGGATGGGCTTGGTGACATTGGCCTTTCGTGCCTCTTGGTGCCAGGATCTGTTTTTCCAGGTCACGAGCTCTATACAGAGCACAGCCCCGAGTGATGTCCTCTCCCCAGAGTCAGTGAGCATCCTTAAGATGCATTTGATAATCAAAAAAAAAGTTTTTGTTTTTGTTTTTTGTTTTTTGGAGGTTTTTTTGCTGAAACATCTCAAGTGGTTACAGACTGGGAAAATGCTCTTGTTAGTAATTCTTTTCCCAGTATTTGGATGGATACAGAAGTTCAGTCATTGGAAATACTTGTACTTAATTGTAAAACTCCAGTGTAGTGTTTTTTTAATTGTTAATAGTATACTATCTTAAGTCCATCTTCCCTCCACATTCTCAATATCTAATCACCCTTGAAATATTAAGATATTATATCTGTGACTGTGTGTATGTATGTGTATAAAGGTATAAATCCTAACAAATTTAAGAATAAGACCATCACTGCTCCTATGTTGTGTCTCTATATTGTTGCTCACATGTCTATTCATACTTGAAACTGTAAGCTTTTTTAATCTTAGGTACTTCCCAAATAATCACTTGAGGCCCTTTGTCAGCATTACCTATTTGGTTAATTAATTTGGCAAAGTTTATTTACCAGCACACCCGCACCCCGGGAACTAAGTAACTGACAGCTAGAGATGAGGTGGTACAAGGGAAGTTGGAAGAACCATGTGTTATTTGCTTTAATTTTTACATAGTACATCTATATGTGTGTTAAAAAATATATCAGCTGTTATAAAGCAACATATTGATGCATTTAAATGAGTAGGCACAATAAGAGCAAAAACCAAACAGAAGAGTAGTTGGAGTGAGGCCATAATAAATCAGGGCATGTTTTCCAAAGGAAGTAAAGCATGTTTATATTTTCCAGCAGATTCCTATGGATGTCAGCTGTAGGCTTCTACCTGGTGTGGCTGTATAATTTGGAAAACTGAGCTAGAGGAGAAAAGTTGGCTTTGTGAATGAACACTGGCAAGGAGCGTTTTTATGTAGGATAGTTGAAGTGCATTGTCACAATCAGTCTGTGTAATTTCCTTCTGTGAAGGCCTGCCCATTTACCAGTAATGATACCTTCTTTCTCTACTATTTTTGTCCCTTCCTTTAGGAAAGGGAATATATGCTTACTCATTATTAAAAATTCCGAGTCATTTTCCTGCTCCACTTGGTGGTGTTCCTACCATTAAAGGAGAGTGGAATTAGGTGCACGTGGGAACCTCACCCTGCCTAAGACCTGTGCTTCCTCCAGCTGTCCGACTTTATCCCTGTTTCAGTTCTGCCCTTTCAACCACCAGGTCTGTATAGCGGTATCTCTCCTTGGTCTTTTTGTAGTTACTTCTATAAAAGCAGAGGTACTGGGCTTTTTTCAGTGCTGCCCAAATGATCAGACCAAGCACTAAGAGGGCCTCTAACAAAACCCAGTACTTAAACACGCATGAGTGAACTATTTAAATTCATGTTCATTTGTAAAGAATATTGTATTAGGCAGTTTAACTTCGTAACTGAACCGTTTCTTTCTTCAGAGGACATGTTAGTCCCACAGGCCATTCTAGGAATTTTGCTATCCCTGTAGCTCCTGTTACTGTGCCACCACGATAATGATTTAACCTCCCATAAAGCTGCATTTTAATAGGTGTTTATAGGCATCACTTACCAAGCATTTCAAGTACTCTTTGAATGGAAACTGCTGGGGAAAAGAGTTAACACAGATACTTTCTCCATCAAGCCACCCTTTGAACATTCTACATAGATGGCAGTTGGTAGACAATTTGGTGGGTAAGTGAATATAGTCATTTACATTCAGGTGGTATTTATCAGTTTATAATATTTATTATTCAAATAAGTAAGTGAATACCTAGCTAGTGGCCTTCAGTTGTTCCCCTAGAGAACCACAGGTGATTCCCTGGGCGCCCCTGTCGTTTATTACGTGCTTACTTTGTGCCAAGTACTGGGCTGGACACTGACGTCACCATAATGAACATGGCATCTTCACTGCCTTCAGTGAAGCTCACAACCTAGTGGAGGGAAGCAGGGAGCGTGGGCCGGGTGCCATCCCAGCAATGTGAACAGCGAACCTCGGGAATGGGAGGAGGTCCCATCCTTCACCCCTGCCATGAGCTCCTCCCAGGCATCATTGCCCTTTCCTCTCTCTGGGGTCTCAGTTGCTGGGGCTACAGTGCCCCTCCTCAGGTTGTCGGAGCAGGAGGAGGGAGTGGGTAACCTCCCACGGAGTCTGGGATCTCAGCAACAGGGGGAATCCATATGTGGTTCCCTGGCATTGCCAGGCCCCCCGACCCCTGCCTCCCACCCCTTGTAATTCCTCCTGCTGTCACCACCCACGCCCCGACATCATTGGCAAAGGAGAGAGGACTGGATTATTCCCATTGAACTTGACATACTTAGAAATTGTAAGTGAGTTATGTTTCCATACATATTTACCAAAACTACTTCTACCCATAATACCAGTGGAATCTCATTCACAGTCATCACCCCATGGCTGTTAAGAATCCCTCGAGTGGAATAGACTTTGGTGGTCCAATCTGGGGACCCTACCCCCCTTTTATAACATTTTTGGGGGAAAATGTGTTCCCAGTTTTGCACAACCAGCTGACAAATGAGCCTGAGAAACACAATCCATATGTCAGTTGGAGACTTCCTGTATTGACGTCCAGCTGCCCTGGGAGAGCCCAGCTTTGCAGGCACTTGTACGTCCCAGCCTTCTGCTCCTAAAAGCAATGCTGCTGGGGAATTTGAATTGACTCTCGGAGCTTTGAGGTTAGTTACGCAATTTCAAAACCTGCTTACTAGCACCCCGGAGCTGAAGGAAACCTAATTCATATTCTGAAAGGTCCTTTGACATCAAAAGTGTGTGTGTTTACCTTCTATGTACATAGTAAAATTAACCTGGTGCTCCAACAGCTTATTGCTTGTGACTCCCCATGGGATTAAGGAAGTGAGGGAAATGATGAATTTCCTGGCACAGTAATCAACCCTTAGACTTAAAGATTTATCTGTAAAGCCTCTCAGTCTGCAATGGGTTATTGCTATTACTTTCAAATAAAGCTCCCATTTAAATTATCCTGGGGCTTTTGTTGTTTGGCCAGGAGATTCTTGAACATGGGTGATACAGTGGTTCTTTTGGCTAACAGTGCCTTTGTTGTACTAGAAGTTAAAATTCCTGGGTTCTAGGTTTGATTTTAAAATAGCAATTTATTAAGTGGGTTCTTGAGAAAGCCTTTCCAACACATATCTGGTAGCCTTGCTGTACCTGAGATGACTCAGAGGTTCTTGGTTCAGCAGAGGGAAGGTGTAAACAGTGTTTCTGAGTTGTTTTCTCAAGGAACCCTGCAATGTTTAAAAAATTTTATACTGAATATCTTGATGAGCCCTACTGGTCCTCAAGGTTTTTACTTATTTGGTTGAACTAAGGGGGTTGAATGTTCATGAGCCATTGACTAACACTCACAGGAAGTGCACCAAAGGATGCTGAAGTCAGTCTGTAGGTTGCAGTTGGGGTATGTGGAAAGGTGGGTTCCTGTAGACGTGGATTCATCAGCTACTGATTTTGGATGGTAGACCCAGGTGCATAAAGTAGGGGCCTTTCTTGTGGGCCAGAATGACGACTCCTTTCTTGCAAATGTTCCAGCCTCTTCGTTAGTCCATCCTTCAGACTTTGCAAGTTTGAAAATCGAGTCTGTCTCTGTCCTCAGAGGAAGGCAGGGTGTTGATAGCATCCTGAGAGAGCTAGAGAAAGGAGCAAACTCAGTGTTATCCAAGGTGGGCCTCAGATCAGAGTTCTGCTGGGCCCCCACCCTGCTAGGGGGTTGGTGGAGCCTTGGCTATGTGTGCAAGGAATGGCTGACCTTGGAGATGTTCTGGTTGGATCACGAGTTTGGGCTTGGAAAGCACGGCCTCAAGTTCTCCAGCAGGAATGAGGCAGAATTCACGATGTGGTGTCTTAAGACCTTTACATTTGCCAAGTGTTTGAGCAATCCCTCACATCTCCCTGTGGAAGGGAAGAGCTATGCCTTGTCCCACAGTGAGTCCAGCAGAGATGCAAAAGGTCTGTACCTTGCATCTCTTGTCTGCTGTTTAGATTAAGACCTGGACCATCCTAGACCACTCTGGGCTCCCTGTCCCCACCCTGAGGCTCAGCAGAATTACAGGCCCAATTTCAGGCCGGCTTGAGGAGTCTGTGTCTGATGATGGGCAAGTACCTACATGTGTCTTTCATTATTCCGTTGCCTTAGGAGATGCTGTTTAAGTTGGCAGATACACTTACTGAAAGCAAAGCTTGTCGCTGGTAAGATTACTGATTTCACCAAAAAAAAAAAAAAAAAAAAAAAAAAAAAAGGATCGAATGCCAAGGGAGAGGGAGGGGAGTGTGTAGCATTTAAAAGTGTGGTGAAGCCATCAAGTTAACAAGAAAAAGTAAAATAAAATGTGGTTTCAATTTGTTGTGCTGGGCTTGGGATGATAATGTTTCAATAGTAAACTGTAGAGGGAGAGAGAGGGGGAGACTGATTTCTGAATTTCAAAATCCTAGAAGTTATTTAGAAGTCATAATTTGTTTCCATCCCCAGGTCTGTACCATAGTAAATCAGTATTTTTCACAGGACTTGCTGTTGGTGAGAACAAGGGTAGCAGTTCCTAGGTCAGAGGTCCCCAGCCTTTCAGTAGGGAGGAACCACTTTTTATCTCCTAAAGCCTTGAGTCCTTGGGGCAGAGCCTATGGGGAGTATTGAATGACCCATCCTGACTCTTAACAATTCTTACCTATGTGGCATCCCGCTGCCATCCAGTGGCAGCTGCCTGGACAGTTCAGTAGCTATAAAATCCACCTCATTTTGCCCTCTCTCCCTCCTTCTAGTTTAGCGCCCCCCCCCCACCAGATAATACCTGACACAGTATTTGTTGGAAAACATTGATTCTATGTTTGGCTTCAGTAATTCAGGGTCAACATGACTTGATGTCCCTTGTCCCCTCTTCCCAGCAGTACTCATTATTATCTGCATTGCGGGTTTTCCTCCCCCAATTAGTGATAATACGCGTACTTTCTCCTTGAATGTTAGTGTTTCCTCGGCTAAAGAATTAATGGTTGGTGGTATTTCTGCTTGTTATCGTTTTAAGTCAAAGTGGGTCTTCGTTTGTATCTTTGTGTTTATGCTCTTAAATGTGGTTTCCCAGTTCCCAAGATTGTTTCATGACACTTATCCTATATTTCAGACAAGAATTTATGTGTCCCGTAGGATTCGAGCCGGACTTGGATTAAGAGCCAGCTAGCAAATGGAATTATTCTGTCTTGTGAAAGGTTCCAGCCCTTTAAAAACTCAACTCAGAAACAGAAAACAAATATTCTTGGGAAGAAACTGGGTTTGTTAGTACTTGGCGAGAAATTGTCGGAAAGGAAGGAACATTTCCTCTGGCCTCAGGAGCACATTCGATGTGAAATATTACTGTTTTTAAAAGAGTTAAACTTAAATTTATCTCTGGCTCATTTATTTGACTTAAAAATAACTGGATCTCGTCCTTATTTTTTTAAAAAGGCTCAGAATCCTGTTTTAAATAAAATGATAGTTCAGAATTTAGGCGAGATGCTCCTGACTTCAGCTATTAACTAAAAACACCTGGGACTTACAGAGATGCTTGCAAATATCTACATGAGCTGGGGGGATTGGTGAAATGTGGTACCAATTAGTTCCAGCAGCACACACTTGCCTTGCTCGAGTCCTTTATGGTAAATGAGACACATGTTTCATCCATACTGTGTGTCGTCATCTTCTCTCAGCACTGGACTAAGCAGGTGGGACGTTTATAGTCAGAGGAATGACTGAAGACAATGAACTATCAGCCAAAAGAGCTATTCAGTGTCTTTCTTTTCCCATGAATCCCATTTTTGGAATTTTGTATTTTTATAAACTTACCAGAATCCTGAGTAATTTTGAAATGTCTGCCACTTGGTCCTAAATGTGGCAAATAAACGGGAGACTGCATCCTTGAACATCCTGTGAAGCAGTTGTTGACCCACTGGTGTTGGAGCAAACTTCCGAGGGCGGCTCTGTGAACTCCCTTGTGTTCTGGCCCAGTCAGCAGCAGCAGACAGGAAGCAGACCAGGAGGGACTTGCCCCTGACAGAAGGATGATCTGCATCCTGAATTTAAGCATAAACTGTTTAGATCTTTCAGCGTTTGGTATGGTTGGGTCTTTTCCCTTGCCCTCTCCCCTTTTTAATTAGGATGGAAAACAGAAAGTTTACTGAACAGAATTTTGAGTGGAATTTTAGATTTGAAAAGGACCATGGAGATCATCTAGTCCAAACTGGGGGGAAAAAAATCCAAAGGGGATAAATGATGTCAAGTTGGGACACTGGACTCTCTTCATAAAGCAGGAATCATCTTAAGGTGTTTCCATCTTAGACCTCTATCCAAAAGGGTATCTTTACAAAGACTTTGTTTTAGTGATGTCTTCAATTTAAAAAAAAGAAAAACAAAACAAACAAACAAACAAACAAAAACACCCTGTGTCAGGAATTCTAAGCATAAGGTTACAGTATGTTTCCTGAACATTGGTTTAATATTGAAGTCATTCTTACCTTGGTGTTAGTCTGAACAGACTGATAATTGTTTGAGTTAGTCACCATCTGCCAACTGTGTATAATTTTAATATGATTTAAGGGACAATACTCTTGGAAGTGCTAGCTGTGGTTCCTACCCATAATCAGTCATGTTTCTTTTTTGTCTTAAAACTTTGTATAATACAGGGAAGTACATTGCATAAGTATAGTCTCCTGCCACCACCGGCCCCCACCCCACCCGCCCTGCCAAAGAGGCAAGTGAAGCAGTATCTTAGATTAAATCAGGGTTTCCTGAGGTTCCAGAATCTTATTCCTAAATTTTCCACTGGGTAACCTCCAAATCCTTCTCTTGCCTTTGTCCCTAGTTGACATGAGTCAGGCCACGATTTGTACCGCGAATGGATGTGATGCTCCTCTTGAGGCTGTACTTGCCGGGAGGAGAAATCCTTCAAGGGAAATAAATCTATGATGCAACGTTAGTCGCCGGGTGTCTCCAGAAGTATTTTAGAGCGTAACTTGTGAGATTTCTAAATGGGGGATGAAACTTAACAGCGCCTAATTTTCTAAAATTACCAAAGGAGAATTGTTTCAGTCCCTGATTTGCAAAGTACTCACTTTTTAGTGCTCTTGAAATTTTTGTCAGATAAAGGTTTTTTCCATACCACGGATGTGGAAGGAATAGCCCACTCTTGCTGATAAAGGGAACTTAGCGTTGTGTGGGAACAAACGGTGGATTCAGGGCTTTTCCGGAGTCTTTGGAGGGATTCATTCTTGACCAAGCTATATGCGAATAGCATCTTTATCTGGGTCAGCCTGTGATCCAGCCTCATCACCTACTTCAGCCATAGAGTAAACAAATGTCACTTGTTAGCTGCTACTTCGTGACCCTAATGGACCAAGCATTAGTTTGAAGCCATGCTCTGTGAAATCCTTCTTGAGGGATATGGATGAGTGATTTTGTAACGATAATGGGGGTTGGGGAAACGTGTAGGCTTGCTTATAATGATTGTATCTTCATTTTGATTCTCAGCCTCACTACGTTCACAATATTCTTTTAGGATCCCAGCCTGACTCGTCCACGCTGCGCTGCTTTTTATAACTAGGAGGGAAACGGAGAGCAAAAGAGAAATACACTGGCTGTCAGCATGAAGCAGCTACTCCTTCTCTAGTATTGGTGTCTGTGGTCATTAATCGCTTTTGTAGTGGAGAGATTATAATATGAGCATCCATCGCTGTTCTGTGTTGGCTGGAACGTTATTTATGCTTTGTAGAAATTCCCAGGAAGTGGTGATTGGGACTTTGATCTGCAAGACATTTCACATTAAAATACGGATAACATCTTCAAAAACCGCAAAGCCATCGGTTTTGCAGTCTTGGTAACTGAGTGCCTTTGTGGTGTGGTTTTATTCTTTTTTCTGAAGCACCTGGTTGCAGGTAGCAGGACACCCAATTCACAGGGGTGTATTCACTGAAATCTTTAAAAGCAAGTATCTGTTTATTCAAAGTAGCACATCACTCAAGCAACTTTGATTACCCCAACTAGCTGTTTTTCTCTCCGTAATGACATCCTGAACTGATTTACTAACCTGGGTCTTTCACCTCCTTGACCACTCCCCTCCACCTTTCTCTTTCTTTGTCTAGTTCCTCTCTCTAGCTGTCTCTCAGATTGAAAAAAAAAAAAAAAAAAGCACCCATATAAAAATCATTTTGTAATCTTTTAAGCAGTCTAGAAATTTAAGGCATGATTGTCATACTTCTTAATTTTACTGTTGAGGTATGAGGTTATGATCATCGTTGAAGCACTGACAGTGAGCATGGCTGGCTGTCTTAAATGGTCATCTGGCCTCAGCTTTGCAAATTCCGCCACTAACTGGAGCATTTTAATGATCCTAATTAGACCCAATCTTATCATTCATTCAAGTATTAGAGAATCACATATGTGATTCATACGAGAAGAGATTATGCCTGGAATTCTACCATTAGAAGAATTTTGCTGTAGACCCTCTTAAAATCAGCCCCATGCCTCTGATAGGACCACACAAAGCTTTGCTGGTCATTTCCATTTCAGTGTGATTGTTTATCAGACCCTCCCTAAGGGACTGGTTTTTGAGTGGGGTGGTGGGGGCACCAAGAGTGACCACCAGCCACTGAGCAGTCTCATGGCTAGGGGGGTGGGTTAGCAAGAGAGTGGGATAATGGAGGAATAAAAATATTGCCAAATTGGGAGAAAGATTTGGGAAGGGAGGACGAAGACGCTCAAGACAAGCCTCCTGCCTTTGAGTTGTGTCCAGGTGTTGCCCTGTCAAAGGTGGCCACTATTGTGATAGATATGTTCCCCCCAGGGTCTAGGACTCTGCATGGTCCACAGCCGAGATGGGAGCCCCAGAAGAGCGGAGGGCTGCACCGCCCAGCCAGGCCCAGCTTACCTCCACCTCCTGCCATCTTTCTCTTCCTCAGTAGTTTGAACAATAAGAGCAAGGAAAGAAGTTCATGACTCAAGGAAATGTTGTAGATGGACAGCAGAAGCCGCCTCTTCATTGGGAGAAGCCCCAAAGTGCCCTCTGCCCACAAATTCCAGCCCCTCTCATCTACCAGAGATGTCATGTTCAAACGTTCACTTATGTGGGGTTACTTAGAGGTTTTTTGTTTGTTTCGGTTTTGTTTTTCTAACACCATACCGCCTTTTTATTGTTCATCAGTAATCTCTGAGTTATTCATATGCCATAAGTGCTGGGTAAGGAAAGGCCTGTTACTTCTGGGTGTTAAAATCTTGGTAGTACATTACTTTAGGGTTTATGTTCAGCATTGTTAGCAGAACTACGTAACACAATTGCTCTATTATTTGCAGACAGCAAGTTCAATTCATAACATATCCAGGGAGCATTTGGAAAGATCTTGGAAATGATAAACCACTCTCCATATAGTTAATGTCTAAGGAAAGTGAGCTCCAGAAAGCATCAACTTCGAGGAGTCCAGCGTTCATTCATTAGAGGCTTTTCCATGTCAGGCACTCCACAGAGCGCTGGGCCCAGTGATTGGCATCCTTGCTCTGGATCCCTGCTCAGCGCTCACCACCCAGTGGAGGGGAGGCAGAGGTGTCATTTGAACCTGGGTCCAACTAATTCTAAAGTGACTGCTCTTCCATGTACGTTAAGTAAACTACCTAAGGTCTCTTAATGAGGAATCTCAAATGGGTTGTAGTCTGTCCTAAGTTTTATCTTCCACTTGTCATCTTAGAATAAGAGTTCTTGAACATCTGGGGAGAAATGGACCCCTTGATAAATGCATTCAGTCAATCGATCACATCCTCTGGGTCCGGGTACAGTGAGTTCGGGGCACATTCCAGGAGTAACCTCCCCAAACCTATATTCTCCTGGTGATCTTGAGCCCTTTTCTTGAACTACGAGTTCACATCTGAAATGTCTCTTCTCGCTGTTCATTGCAGGCGGTGTGTACTCAGTTTTACAGACCGCACACTTCCTCATGAGAACCAGTTTCCTGGGATCATCATAAAGTAGCATATTATATACCAAGCCTTGACCGCAGAGTCAAGCCCTAAAACCATCCAGATTGATACCTCGAAAGCCATGCTAGCTCGATAAACTCTCCACGTCAGTGGTCTTACGAGGGGCAAGCCCTTTCACACCTCTCCTCCGAAGTTCAGGTGTGGTACCCCTACTGCCTCCGGACTTGGAGGCCTCACCCCACAAAGAGCCCCGAGCTCTAAGGAGCGCTCACTGCACATTTCTGTGCCTTTCTTGTAGCCTTTCCTGAATAAGAAGTTTTGATTCAGTGCCTTTTAGCTCTTTCTGCTGTTCCATTTCATCTGAATTAGGAACCTCTGGCCACCTCCAGGCCCTGCCACCAGGAAACATTTCACGTTTGGAGAAACCAGTAGCAGCTTGACTTTCTAAAAGAAACAGTTTCTCTTCTGGGACCAAACTGGAAGCAGATCTTTGAGCTGTGGAACTTTGTTTTCTTTAAGAAGTGTCAGGAGCTGAATTTAAATTTCACATTTCATGTATTTGGAAAAAGTCACATTTTTAGGACTAGAAGCAAGCAGCATGGGCACCTGCTGCAGGAAAGACAGCATTTGACAGCATAGGGTGTCGGGTTTCTGCACCCTCGTCCACAGCCCTGTGTTTTAGCAGAAGTATAAGAATGGATACATGAAATTATATGTTCTGGAAAGAGGGAGATATTTGAGAAGTTGAGTGTAAAGCTGCTGGGCTGTAAAAATATACACGTTGGACCATCTCATCAGAAAGGATGCTCTCTAAGGTGCCTGCTGCTGCCTGTAACAGCAGGTCAGCATTTCTACCACCACCCTTTTATTCTGACTTCTGTTCATTTATCTTGCAGCAAATATCAGACATGTCAATGATCACTAATTTTATAAATGAAATTATTGCAGCTCACACTGTTGAGATGTGAACCTAAGACCTTAGCTTTTCTGTCTTAATAGCCGGACTGTAGCAGCCTTTCCCTGATCATGGAAGCTTAAGTCAACTGCGTCAGCAGCCTCTCTCTAGCTGGAGGTCCACAGACACATTTAATACATATTTTAAGGATAACCAGTAGCAGATGGCAAGCCATCAGATGAAACAATTGTACTAATCACTGCATTTCTGAAGAACTGACTTACAGGCCCGCCTACCGTCCCAACCCCATGCCAGGCACTGTGACAGACATTAGGATCTGCTGGCTAGTGTTCTAGCAGGTTCTTAGTGTATAATGAACCCTGCAGGCGCCCCAGCTCCCAGTCAACCTGGACTCAATGCCTTCACAGGAGGGTTAAAGCTGGTTTTACTCATTACACACTGAGAGTAAAGAACACAGAACTCTTACTTGACCTTTTGGGACATAAGGAATATGGTTCTTTTTTGCATATCTTTTTAGTTTTGATTTCAAAGCTAACATAGTCTCCAGAGAACTAAATTTACATTGAGGCAAACCAAAGGCTGCCCTTCTAGGGCTGTGCCATCCAGTACAGGGCCCACCAGCCACATGTCGCAGTGACATTGAGCCTTGGGAACGTGGCTGGTCTGAATTGAGATGTGCTATGAATGAAAAAAAAAGAAAAACAAATGAAAAAGGTCAGATGGCTCTTTAATAACTTCTATATTGATTATATGTTGAAATGATAATTTGGGGATCTATAATCAATAAAAGATTAAATTTTCACCTGTTTCTTTTTGCTGGTCCTAGGGCTACTAGAGAACTCTCTTAAATTACATAGATGGCTTATATTTGGACCCCACCCCTTAAAAGCCCTGAATTTCTTGTATAAAGTCTACTCAATGACTGCTTTGCATATCCTGTTGAATTTCTTTTCATGTCTATGTCTTTTCTTCCAAAATGAGCAATCAACTGGGAGAAGCCAGGACCTTGGAAACAGTCCATCTCACGCTGTGATTTTCAAGGATGGAGAGGAGTGGTGGTCACCATGCCTGGAAGCTCTCTCACTTGTGGGCACAGAGCAGATATTCTCAACATCCTGTAGAATCCTGTAGAATTTGAAAAATGCAGTCTGTAGGGATGTGGGCCAGTCAGGGAGCCGTGGTTCTTGGGCTTTCTGCTTCCAGGTCTGTTCTTTGACTGGGGAACTCGAGGCAGCTTGACAGTGTTTTCACCTAACTCTGTTGTCTGGCTGTCAGCAGCCCCAGTGTCCAGAGCAGTGCGCTGGACTATACCAAGAAAGGGTGCAGTCTTTGAAGAAAATGTGTTCCCTGAGCCACTCAGTAGGATGGCATTTAATTAGTACACAAGGATCCCTTATGAGGGAGCTGCCGTTACGTTCTCTAAGCCAGATAACTCCTTTCAGTTAAATCCGTTCTCTGATGAGTACAGCTCTATGAGCCTGGACAAAACACCTCACCTCTCTGAGCCTCAAGTTTTCCCCTGTGTAAAATGAGCATGATGATAGAGCCTTCCTCATAGTGAGATCATTTCAGTAAAATAACTTAGCACAGTACCTGGCATATCCTGAATGTTACCCATTATTATTGTTAGTGTCTTGGTAATGAGAGCCTCAGTTACTGAGGACACTCTTCAGTATTTTATTCCTGATCTCGTGTGACTTGGGGTTATTTCCTGCTACCACATTTTTGAGAATGTGTTATTTTTCAAATGACTGAATGCCAGGTCCCCTCAGAGGGGAATGGATAAACTAACAAAGATCTAAGGTTTCGGGAATACAGCGGTTTCCTCCGAGTGTCACGATTTCTGATTAACCCCTCTACCTGTTTTATCATTGACGTTTGTACCCACTGATTGTGTAGATCACGACGTGCGTTGGTCAGAAGTCTCAAATGTTAGAAGAAACTGCATTTACAAGCAGCGTAATTCAGAAGCTCAAAGGGAAACTCCCCACAGGAGAAGTCACAGGGGAAGTAGGAAGAGCAGGGCCCTCGGATTCAAACAGACATGGGTTGTGGTACCTGCTCTGGCAGACACGAGTCACGTGACCTTGCTGCAGCCATCTGACCTCTCCGAGTCTTTCCCACGTTCAGAATAAGACCGATGGACTTGGCAAGGATTTTACCATGACTCAAGAAAATAACTTAAGTGACTAGAGCAGTATCTAAGCCAGTGATTGCTCCCCCTCCCCCCATCCTCACTTGGCCTGACTTTCCTTGCTCTGGATTTCGTGATCTGCAGCCCACACCCCCTAAATCATGATACACAGAAACTGGTTAGAGTTAGATTCTCTGATTTGTAGCAGCCATGATTTTGGAGTACATTTAAGAACATGTAGTTAGGTCTTCTGTTAGATCCACGTACAGAAATGGGAGTAATATTTTAGTTCTTTTAAACTGACTGCTCATTCTGGCAAAGTGAAAGTTTATGTTTCACTCAAAAACACTTTCAAAAAAGTTACCCCTCCCCTGTTAGAAATTACAGGTTTAAATATCCTAGTGAAATATAACTAAATTTTGCCATTTTCCATATATTTAAATACATTTACTTAATTTACTTCTGCCACCCCGTATCTGAAGTAGGTTTTTGCTTGATGCCAACACCAACCATCCCCCAGGTGCCTATGATTTTTGCCAGATCTGCATCAGCATGGTGGCTTAAGAGAATATTGAGTTATTCTTAGAGTAATTCATGATTAAATGTAATTTAGTGATTTTATATTGGCCGTGTGATCTCCTTGACTTTTATCGTCACATCATGGAATTTTAAGAGCTAGAAACTATTTTAGAACTTAGGTAAACCTTACCACTTGACTGATACAGAAGTGAAGACCCAGAGATAAATTTTCCCCAGTCTATTTCTGACAGATCTAGAATTCATGTCCTTACGTATTGTCTGGTTTTTTTTTTCCTACTGTGACACAGTGGCTTTTCAGTTGTCTTTTGTATGATACAGTAACAGTCCTGCGTAGGCGTGGCATTTAATAGTGTTTTTTTTTAAACAAGAAGTCACAGAAAGGATGCAATATGTTATGAGACCCTAATTTTTAGTTTCTCCGATAGATTACATTCAGGTAATACCCAGAAAGTATTTTACAGACTAAATTGAATCCGTCTTTAAAAGACTAATTCAAAAAGTGGCCAACAGGGGGAAATCTAATACAGCCTTTTGTATTACTTCATTTAACTTCTAGCCCCTTTTAAAATTACTACCCAAGCTCCTTTTGAAGCCAGCAAAAAACATCTGTTGATTTATTTATAGCCACAATTTCTAAGAATCATATTCTATAGCAGGTGAAAAAGTAGTTGACAGCTCGTAATTCATAAAGTTACTAAGACCTAATCTAATAGAACAAAATGTACAAAACCAGCTCCCGTGGTGCCGGCCCTAACACTTCCCTTTCAACTGAAGACTGAAGTTTCAGCTGCAACAGAAAAGTGGAGCAGAGGTTGCTCTGGCTGGGAAGAAAGAGGCCACTGGGAGCAGAGGACACAGAAAGGGGGGCTGGGGTGAGGCCTGCCGTGACCAGTGATTGCTCGCACCCCTGGGTCCTTTTTCATTAACATCACAAGTATTTCCATTGTAGAAAACCATATTTCTGACCATTCTCACTTCTCACTGGGAAGTTTGAGCAGGGTGCTACCTACAAATTGTTTTTTTTTTTTACTTTGTATTTTCTATCAAAAATCAACATCTAAAGTATTGATTAAAGTGACTGATGGAATACTTCCGTATCTGGGCCAAGCTGAACTTTTTACTTGACTTGTCTGCTTTGACCACTTGCTTATTGGACATTAGCCACTTCCCCCTGCTGGCTTGTAAGCAGTTATAAAAATACACCCACTCCTCAGATATCACCGATCTATTATTTTTTGGCTTGCTGCTGATAATCTTTTGGGGAACATAGATTTCTTTCTATAACCAATATGTATTTTGTATTTTACTTCTGTTCTATCTGTAGGACCTCCTGTGTATCCCAGTTTTTAAAAAAAAAGTCTCTGTAGCATATACATGGTATAAGTAATACTATTTCTTACCCTTTGCTTTTATTTGAGAATTTAATGATACGATCCAACTGCTGCCCAGTTTGACCCATCTAAAATTGTTATCCTTAAAAAGAAATTCATGTCCAGAACAAGTCCATGGACTTCTCTAGCTGAGAGGTGAATAGCCTCTTGTTTATCGTATGATTATCGTATACTGTGACGTGGGAGAATTTATTAGCTGACTGGAATAACGTTTGTCTGAGGTAGTGAAAGTACTGCTCTATCTTTTTTTTTAACTTTGATTCCTCACAAAGTTGTTATGGTTGTGTTTACTTTTATCTCATAATTGCTACCCTTTATTGTATATGTGGATAGCTTAGTTTTGCATCAGTGATTTTGTAAAGCATTTAATCAAAAATATGATTAAATACTGTCTTCCTTTCTTTGTCTTCTGCATTAGATAAGAAATTTTCTATTCAGTTATTTTCAGCCCCTTTGCCTTTCTCGCCTTTATTTTTTTCTTCCCAGTCCTATAGACACGTCATCTTTTTCCTTTTCTCTAGCTCTTTGATCATGAACACTTTAAGTCCCTTCATATCCTTATTAAGCCCCTTCATATCCTTATTAAGCATCTTATTAATATCTCATTTTAGAATCCTGAGACATATGTTACTATATATGTGTGTGTGTGTGTGTGTGTGTATTTATTTTTTTTTTTTGTAAGTTATTTGCTGGGCCCTTTCCTCATCTGATTATTAACCAAAATAAGTCCATTTGTACCTTGCTGAAAGTGATAAGTTAGCCAGCTATATTTAGCTAAATAAAATCCATTACATCCTTGGGGAAGAATGTGCTTCATTTAGCCTTATGAGAAAATATTTAATAAATGCTGGCCTGAAAATATTTAGCCTGGCGGGCAGAGTGGCCTGGCAAAGGTTCAGTCCTGATAAAGCAGAGGTGATGGTAAGAGGCTGGCCTGCCAGTCCAAGCTCTGGTGGAGCAGATGCACCTCGTGTTCTTGAGGGTTATAACGGGGTGTCTCCTTGCTAAGGGTTTACCGGCAGTATTCTGCAAGGATTTTCTACCAGCTTCCCATTACTCTGCAACCTCCAGAATGGCGTCAGGCAGCATGTCTGCCTGGGGAGGCAGTGAGATTCCTGGAGTGGGGATGGCCAGCTTTGAAGTCCATCTGTTCTTTAAAATCCTGTCTTTACCACTGACTGCTAGCATGTCTTCAGCCAACTTGCTTCACTGTGCTTAGCCTCAGTTTCTTTGTCTGTAAAATGGGGACAATTACAGTACCACGCGAGGTTCCGCAGACTGAGATAAAGCACACACAGCGTGAAGCACTTTCCAATGTGAATTGTTCAATACTTGGGAGCTATTGGTAGTAGTAGTACTAGTAGTAATTTGTCAGATTCGCCTTTCTATTATTTTCTAACCCCACGTCCCCACCCCCACCCCCACCCCACCCCCAACACTCAATTTAAAGAGCTGAGTCGAATGTGGCGAGGTGGGAAAAGCTCTGGTATGGGCGTCAGGAAAACTGAGTCCCAGCCCTTGGCCCGAACTTCTGTGGGACCTTGGGCAGGTTGTGACCCGCGTGGTCTCTCCCCACACAATGGTACACACACACACACACACAGAGCAGCACTCTCTTTTGATATCTAATAGGGTATGGTAGCAGGTCTAATTCTATTTGAGAGCTAGACCCTCTGAGTCAGGCAGCATCATCTGCCTATATAAGTTGGGATGCTGGGCCATGGGATCTGGTGTACATCAGCCCGTGAAGCCCAGGGCATTTAGGCAACAAGTTATCAGTATGAAGGTTAAGCACTGGGAGTCTGTCTCCCACAGCGATCTGGATATTCTCTGTTTGACTGGCAGGCTCACTGTCAAGCCTTGCTACTCAAAGTATGGTCTGAGGACCAGGAGCATGCGCACCACCTGGGAGCTTGCTGGAAATGCAAAACCCCAAACCTCACCCCGATCTATTAGATTATTATTACACATCAAAGGTTATTAATACACATCAAAGTTGAGGAAGCACCTCCCTAAACTGCTGCCTTTGGGGACATGTTGACACAGGATGCTTACTAAACACCTAAAGAATTGACATTGACATTGATTTTTTCCTAGACTTGTATTTTCTTTCCTTTCTTTGGGTGTAGCATATTGATGTACGTGGCTCAGTCTGTCATGACAAAATACCGTATCCTGGGTGGCTTAAACAACAAAAAAGTGATTCTCAGCTCTGCTGAGGGTTGATAGTTCTGTTCTTTGATTTCCATCGAGGCTTCCTTAAGTCTGCCTGTTCCACCTCACTGGACAGATCTGCATCTTTGGCACCCCTCTCCGCACTCTCTCCTGGGTCAGCCAGCGTTCTGTTTCTGCACTGTTAGTTAGTGACGTTCCAGTCTACATCAGAACACTTCTTTCTGGTCTCTGGTTCCACCAGTAGTATCTTTCTGTCCAGTTTCTCTCTTACTTCTGCCCTCTCCTGATCAGAGGATCCTTCAACTCTTGTGAGATCGGGGCTTCTCAAGTTATATGGGAAGACCCTGCTTTATTATTTGTGAGCATTTCTAACATTTCCTGCTTGTGACTGTGAAACCCATTATCAGATAGAAGTGGGAGAGAAGTGAGTGCCTCCACGGCCCCCCTCCTGAGCCCCAAGGGGAGAGCTTGGCTCACCTGGAGCCCCCACCTCCCTCTTGTTATTAACTGGGTTACCATTCCTTTCTCTTCATGATGTTAATTATCTGCAGTTCAAAATATGTTCCTGTGAGGGTGAAACTACTGAATTGTTTGTTTGGGGGGAAGTGCAAAAACTGCTATTATCAGGGTCATTTTACTTGCGGGCACCAGAAAGTACTCTGGCTACCCACTTGTGGGGTCGAGCATCAGTATCTGTGTCACATGACACCCTTATCACAGTTACCCTTTAAATTAGGGAGCCTTGGCAGGAAACTTAGGAAAACTCATCACAGGTTTCTTCCCTTGACTGGGACTTGTGGACGCTGATAGAGAGAAACAGGTCCAAGTGGAACTCAGGGACATTATTCATGAGCTTTGTTACCAAGTGACTTAATTTCTGCCTCCTCACCTTTTAATTGAGGTTGATAAGGAACTGCTATGAAAACGAAGCATAAGCATGTCTGTAAAATACTTTGTGTGCAAGTGTAACTCCCAATTGATGTTCAGTAACAGTCGTTCCACAAACAGTCAAGCACCCATTGTATAAATGTCATGTGATTTCCCCATCTTTCCTTCCCTTTTGGGGCCTCTCAGTCACACACCATATGCAGTCTTTCTAAGCCAGCAGACCAGAGGATCAACTTCCCTTATAAACCATTAGCCTCTGAAATCCCAGGGACTCAACTATAAATTATTTTCCTGGTGTATGTGTTGGAGGGGGGTCCCTTTCTCTTCCCCATTTATCTCCTGCCCAGCATCTTAATTTGCTATATGCTGTAAATTGTAATCTTTAAATCAGACTCCAATTTAGGTGATAAGAATCACAATTAATTAGGCCAGACTGTCAGAGATTAAGTATAATCTTGCATCTCAGTTATCTCTTTGGCTAAGGCCAGCAGAAGCAAAGCTGTAATGTCTGCTTATGTTCGATAAAGTCTTAGCCCGTTTGTTTTGTTTTTTTTCCCTGTACTAGTCTCTTGTCTAGAAATAAAAATTAAATGAGCAGAAGATCTCAGATCCCTTTCATTTGTTTTTAAGCTGTGGAGCAGAAGAGATAAACCAGAAGATAAACTTAAAGATACTAAAGACTAATTATAATTAGTTCAGGGTATCTGAAAAGATTTGCAGACTTCTTGTTTAAATCTGTTGACAACCCTTTTAATTCCCTCCACCAAGTTATGTCTGAAAACAGTGTAGTTGTTTTCAACTGAAGATTGACTTTCACATCTACTCTTTCTACTCCCATTTTCAGTGCCCATATTTTTTTTCTTCTTCCTCCCCCAAAAGTTCTTGTTTTCACCAAATTCAATATCATTCCAACTTCATCTTTCCTTTACATTCAGAAAACTGAAGTATAATAACTCAAATAAATAGTCCTTATAGGGGAAAAGTACAGTATATTCAAAATCATGTGATAACTTAGACATGACTTTTGAAAAGATATAGAGCATTTCTATATAGAGAAAGGCAAAATATATGCCTCCTCTACTAAATATACTTCCAGTTGGCCACCTTAAAGTACTGAGAATTCCTTCTCTCTCAGTCTTTCCTAGTAGTTTCTGGTCTTAAAATTTGCCGTTGCAATTGGGTATTTTAAAAAAAATCTATTAATAAAAATGAAAAAGATTACATGAATAATTCTAAATTAATAATAGCTACCCATTAGTTTGTGCTTTCTACATTCTGGGCACTATGCCTACGCATGTTTGTTTATATGTTCATTTAATCACTGTTACACTTAAAATTATTCCCATTTTCCAGATCAAGAAACTGGGGCTCAAGTTAACTGATATACCCAAGATATATCTAGTAAGTGGCAAAGCCAAGATTAAAACTCAGGTCTCTTTGGCTTTAAACCTGTGCTTTTTATAATTTAACCCTTGATTAAACAGGTGTGTTCTAAAACTAAGGAACCCATAGTTGTTTTTTGTTTGGTTGGTTTTTCAGGTTTTTTGGTTTGTTTGTTTTTTGCTTTTAGTTTTTTAGCTTCATTATCTTAGCTAGCATTGGTTATGGCTTTGCTCACAGAACTTGAGAAGTTTAAACATTCAGGGTATTAACTGTTACAAGCATAAAGTATAAACGTGCTTATAAGGTTTATTTAAGAAAAGTATTGGGATTTGTTAGATTTATACCCACCAGAATGTACATTTTTCATTTGGAAGAATGAGAGAGATTCAGGCAGAAATAAAGTTTTGATTCAGCAACAGTTAATAAACAAACATCTTGATTTAATATTGATCCTCACTTTGCCTATACATTTTCTTCTCTGTGTATTTGTATTATATTTTAAAAGGTAAGTGGCAGTTTTTTGTGCACTTCCAAGCTGCTTCCATCAGTAATGAAATACTTGGCTGGGGCAGTCTCTGGAGTCCCAGAATTTCAGCTTAAATTTTCCATTCATCCCTGCCAGGCACTAACTCTGAAATACCTTTTTTTTTTTTTTAATGGAGAAGGCTTCCAAAAGGTGCAGCTGTGTGCTGGTTTCATCTTGCACTTTGTAGCGGTGTTGGCACCCTTTAAAGTGAGGAATGCCGTCTCCCACACACCACTGGTGCCCAAGGACTGTTCAGGCCTGTCCATGTCAGTGGTTTGGGAAGGGCCTACGTTGGGAGAGAAGGCTCTCTTCTGTTCCATGTGATCAGTTGTCACCAGGGCAGAGGAGGAAAGTAGAACTAGTGGAAAATGCAACATCTGATGGGTCATCAAAAATTCTCCGCAGCCTGGGACCCCCATTTCATCCGTGTTCTTGTTAGAGATGGATTCCTCTCTTCTTTTGAACTAGTAAACGTCTTGGCTTCTCTGCCACTTTTAGACTCTTCTGCTGTTCTTTCTTGTCTTCTCTCCTCTTAAGTAATACTGATTTCTTTTGATGAAAAATGATTCAGCTAAGTGAAAAACCAGTGTTGGATTGTAATAGAGGAATCTGAAATTCACCCAGCATTTTAAGATTAGACTTGGCTTTCCAGACTTATATACACTGGCTACAGCAGGATTCAAAAACCAAAAAGCATTCCTCAGTCAGGGATAAAAATCTGTCTGGAAGGCAAAATCAAATGAGAATTTATATATAAACTTGATGAGGATTTTGCTCTGTTAATTTGTATTTTGTTTAATAGCCACCATCTATGATCTATATATTTTGGATTTTTTTTTAAGTTCCATTGTGTTTTAGTTTATTGAACTGTATGATGTGGTACTTTATCATGGACTTTTCAAAGAACGACTTGCCAAATTTGGTACTTCGTAACGATTGTCATTTCCTGTTGGAATTTCTTAAAATGGGTTCTAACGGAAATGTGACTGTTGGCCCTGTGTAATTAATAAAATTAAAGGAATAGTTGATTGTAGAATTGTTGAAATAATGAATCTGTTGCTTTAGAGTGCTTTTTAGACTTTCAATGTTAATTGATCCTGCTGTGCAAAGTAGAAGATGTGAGTTTTAAAGGCTTCTTGGGTAAAGCTTCCACATTCCCTGTGTTTAAATATTTTAAAGGGGAAGTGGATTGAATCATAGATGTTGTATTAGAACATGGGAAATCCTTGAATTGTTGGGTTTTTTTTTAATTTTCTCTCTTTGTAAAATTTACCTTTTAAAACTCTCGTTGCTTTGATCAGCTATGATAATACATTTGGGTAATAAAGCTTTTTCAGTATTAAAAATTCAGTGGTAAATTTGCTATATTACAAAAAGGGTAACTGTCCCTCCCAATGTATACATCTAGTTTTTTTTTTCTCTTTTTAAAGTGTTCTGGGGTGCACTTTGAGCAAGGTTCCAGTGTTGTTGCAGATACCTGATAGCCATCACAGTGCTTTTTAGAAACTACATGTAGTACTTGTACCAGTGAAACAAATATTTTGTAGCACAGGATGTGGAAAATAAACTACCAGTTTTTGCCACAGAAACACTGAAAGGACTAAGGAAACGTTTTTGGTTTTTTTGTTTTTCCTCCTCCTTCAAGCTGAAGGGAAGAAATAAGAGTGATAGAAATGATTTTATGTGTAGTATTTCCCAACCCAGTAATGTAACAACTCTTGGGTGCATATTTCAATCACAGTTAGGTGAAATCTTTAATTATCACTTAATTTAACTTTCATATTTGCCTGCAGAAACGATCGTGTTGATAAGATTCTGGGAGGAGGTAAACCTTTATTAAGTAATTCCACTTTCACTTGCCAGCTTCAAAGATTTTTTTTTTTTTTAATAAAAAAAATGCTTGTGTTAATTCATGAGGGAAGAGAAAGGAGAACTAGGCATGTTCGTTGGACAAGTGTTGTGTGGATGTCTGGGTTCATGTGTTTACTGTTTCATCTCTAGCTTTTTGCATCTTGCCATGTGCTGAAATCTCTAAGTTTGAGAGGGCTAAGGAGAAATGCTCCAGGGAGTCCTGATTAGTAACATTTCTCTACAGCACTCCTCTGCCTTTCTGTGTTCCTTCTGTTACATATGCTGACAAGATGGTATTTCAATTTGCTCAGTGTTGAAGGCATTTATAGGGGAGGATGTTTGTGTGAGCTGATAATCTAAGGCAAAGGGAAGTAGTTTATAGTTTTATTGGAGGAAATGAAAGGCTATGCTCTTTCATTTTACGGTATTTCTTTTCTTTATTTCACAGTGCTTTTAATTATAAAGTCTACAAAACTTGCAAGATATTTGTATTTTAAGTCCTTTTCAGGTGTACTTAGATGTTAACATTTGGGCGATGTCATTGCTGGATTTTTTCAGGGGGCTGGGGAGTCACCCACATGGATTTGCTTATCATAACAGCATGTCCTAAAACTTGTTACTAACACAAAACAGGCTGCTAGCTCCATTCCTGTTCTGATTCTGGGGGTTTGTAGTCATCCCTGGGAATCTGTCGTTCTGGCAGGTTCCCCAGGTGTCCATAGGCTCAGGTGGTGGAGGAAACCGGTGAAACGAGGTTCCCACACAGCTCTCTGCATAGCGACTGTTGGAAAGTCGGTGACGTTATCTGTCCTGCTTTTATGAAGTCCAGAAGGTGTTCAGGTGCTTTTACAGTAGGGGAGAATCACCCAGGGAACTGAGTGATACTTTGTGTGCCCTGAGTTCAGGTTTGAAAAGTCCCATGTCCGGATGCCCTGTCCTCGGGGATGGTTTTATAGTGGGGGTCTTCGTAGCACAAAGTCAACTCCGGAGTCAAAATAGGCCCTTGCTCAGGTGATAGGACGGCATTCTTCAATACTGTGCTCACTAGCCACACATAGCTGTTCTATTTTAAATCCATAAAAGCTACAAATTCAGTTTCCCAGTTGGAATGGCTACACTTCAGGTGCTCAGTAGCCACATGTGCTGCTGCCCTGTGGGATAGCCCCACGCACGGAGCACTTCCATCGTCATAGAGCATCCTCCTGGAGAGTGCTGCTACCGGGTTCTCTCCCTTAGCTTAGCTCTTCTCCCTTCATCCTGGGTAACTGCAGTGGCTAGTGGAGTTAGGTGGTGAGATCACATTACTGTCTGTCTCAAGGAATACTGCAACCTAAAAGCATCTAACATTGCAGGGGTTGGGTTTCCAACATGACGTAAATCATACTTAATTCTCTGAGGTCAAAATTTAATAACATAATCTTACTGTGCTAAGGTATTGTGAGTCTGTTATTTTTCTCTGCTGACTCAGTATTAGAAAGCTGGGCTTCATTAGAAATTTGTTTAATGTGGTGTATGGCTTCTAATAAAGAATCACACCACTGAAATCTCACTGGAACAAAAGTGCCAATATTTAGTCTTTCTTAGATTATATAAACTATTCCTATATAAGGTTCATCACCGTGCATTCTTAAGTGTCTAAAACGTTACTTATTGATGGCTGATAAAGTCTGCACATGTCGGTATTTTCATAAAGACTGTCATTTACCTACTTTTGCAGTTTGAGAAATTTGAGATGAGTATGTTTAGCTCCCCCTTCTGGTGTATTATGAGGAAAAAAATTTTTACTTAAGATGGTTTTCTATATATATACTTTTATTTCCCATATGATTCCATCCCAGTGAATATAATTTATTTTCAAGTGAGGTCTCTAATTTCCAAGTATTTCAGCATTTTCCATATGTCTTTCTATTATTGATTTTATTTTAATTCTACTATGGTCAGAATACATGACTTACAGTATTTTGATTCTTTTAAATTTACTGAAAGTGTTAGCACCGTACCCTTAGTGAGTATTATGTTTTACTTGAAAAGAATGTGCTCCCTGCTACCAGCTGGAACACTCCATAAATGTCAACTAGGTCAGGCTGGCCAGCATTGTCACTCCAGGCGTCCACATCCCAACCGATCCTTGTCCACGCGTCGTACCAGCCACAACGAGAGGAGAGCCAAAATCCCAGACCACAGCCATGCATCCGCCTGTCTCTCTCCCCAGTTCCACCAGCTTCCTTCTTTTTTCATTCAGCGTAAAGCTCTGCCATCAAGTGCATACCCATTTAGGACTCCCGAGTCCCCCCGACTAGTCCATCCATCATCTTTCTCTAATGACTCTCTTCACCTCCAGCAAAATCCACCTCCCCGCCGCCAAGTCTCCCTTGTACGACACCAATACAACATCCCAGTTTTCTCTGGTTTCCTGTATTTTTGGAGTGAAAATACAATTAACAGTATAATGCTGAAGGACGTTATTTGTGTCATCCAGTTACATTTTTTTTTTTTGACTTTTGTATCATTTGGTAAAACATGTAAATAAACCATGGAAAGACAGTTTATGAAAGCATCACATTTCTTAAGCTATTAGCTGACCAAAATACATGTAAACAAATACAGGCTTTCCAACAGCAGATATATGGGGACTTAAATTTGAGTGTCACATGGCCAGTGACCATTTGTCTGGGCTTTGTATCTGCCGCTAAGCCCACCCGACCTTTGTGGGGTTGGGGCAGTAGCACGAAAGGAGGCCCAAGCACTTGCGTCTCAGTATTTTAAAGTTACGTCGTGTTAACAAACTGTTCAGAAAATCTGTTCTGTCATCCTGCCTGGACAGTTATTTCTTCATGATGACAAGGAAGCCAGATTTGAAGTTAAATTTCTTAGGTTTGGGTTCTGAGTTCTGCCCCAGAGCGTGGAGATGTGGGGAGAGCTGGCTCCCGGGCCACCCCAGCTTGGCCCTGCGCTGCCATGGCCTCACACAGCCAAACTTCTTTCTGTCCTGAGCCCCGGCCCACTCCGAAGGCCGAGGGGGCACCCCTGCAGGGAGGTCTGCCCTGGGGAGGGTGGACCTGGGGAAGAGGCCATGAGAGGCACTGGCCAGGAACCCTGGGATTCTGGGCAGCATTCTGAGTGTGTCCTAGGAGAGAAGAAGCTGCCACGTCCTGTTGGCCCCCAGACTCATCGCACTGTGGGAAGAGGCACAGTTGCGGGGCAGCCAGGGAGCAGCCTTCTAGAGCCCAGGGCCCAGCACTGGCCGTCTCTGGTTCCGGCCTGAGTTTGCTGCTGCCCCAGCAGCACTCCATTACTTCGTGTCTCGGTTTTCTTCCCTGTTGTCAAGTGTACTGGATTCAGCATAACCCGAGGATTTTGTTTACTTACAGCTTCGACGCTCCCAGACCTTGCAGAGCAGTTTGCCCCTCCTGATGTCGCTCCACCGCTCCTCATCAAGCTGGTGGAAGCCATTGAAAAGAAAGGTAATCTGACTGGTAGCCAGGATCTGTTAACGGGGGGCGGCCTTATATCGTGGGTGCTGTCAGGTATATTTGTCTTGTGGGCATTCTTTGGATACACTTCTTGCCACCTGTGCTGGACACCAAAGCTCTTTGTTGCCATGACCTGGGGAGATAATCTTGGTCTGACTAATAACTCCATACTAACGTGTAGTTACTGAATGGAAGCTATGAAAGTCTCCATAATTGAGTAAACTCAATTAACTTGCTCCTTGGTGGCCAGATGATTTTGCCAAAATTATTGACAGGCCAGCTAAGATGAATCGTAGGCACTGACTTCCAAGAATATTTGGTGCACATCTAGAATAGATACTGGATGGAAACTGGAACATCTTGCTGGCAGCAGGCTCTTGGGTTCTCCAGAGAGATGTGTTTTGCATACTCAGTCTGTTTCGTGTCCTAGGTCTGGAATGTTCAACTCTCTACAGAACACAGAGCTCCAGCAACCTAGCAGAACTACGACAGCTTCTTGAATGTGGTGAGTGTCACGGAACTAGAAATACGTGAAAGATGGTTCTTACCTGTCTGTTTCAGGTAAAACACAAAAAACTTGAACTTAACCATGCAATGTTTTCCGTTTGAAGGATGCTCAGAAATCATACACACTTCCCCTCTGCCCTCTTCTGGTAAGAGTGCAGACCTTTGATGTCTGTCTCCTGAGTTGGGCATGTGTGCACGCTGCCTGCCGGTACATTGGCTGTCATCACAGCCACAAGCCTCCAGGTCCTGCAGAAATTGCAGAGGAGAGAAACATCTTGGGATTTCTCTAGCTCTGCTTACCTACCGTCTTTTTCTGACCTTGCCATTGGCTACATCTAATTCATCTGGACCAGTTGAAAAAATATTTATGAGTCTCTGTCATTTAACAAATGTCTCCGGCTTTTTTCCCTTTCTCTTTTTCCTTTTCTTTTCCCTTTCCCTTCTTTTCTTTCTATCTTGCTTCTTTCCTTCCTTCCCTTTTTGCTTGCCTGCCTTTTCATGCCATATTTACATCAAGTAACATCATGATATTGTTCTAGTCAGTAGTGAGCTGGTAAACCAGCTATCTGGGGGCGTGGTGAGAAGCCCTGGTTTGTGGCATTTACCCATTTCTGTGGTTAATTTCAAGCTACCAGCATGTGATCACTGAACTCCAACATGGGAAGAACTGTGAGCCGGTGCAAGTCGACTCTAGCACACCCTTGGTTAAATGACATCAATTAAGTCACCAAGTTGGTGGCTTTAGTCTTTGTTCCCCCTTCCTCCTTTGCCACACAGAACAAAACTGTACAAATGTGAATATCTTTACTTGCCATCATTCCAACAAGTCATCTTCTGTATTGACTTCTAGACCTCTCAGATCCTTCATTTCCTCCCAATATTGGGCTTTTTTTTTTTTTTTTAAGAAAAATCATTTTCTGCCTCACATTATTTTAACTGAATTTGGATGCTTGGACCAAAAGGAATGAAACCCAGTTTTGGAAGGAGTACTTTCAGAAGTATAGTTGTGCCAAGAGTGCCCAAAGGATATTTAATAAATGAAAACTTGAAGGGTAAAGCAGCTTCAAAATGAAGCAGCTTATAAGAATTTCTAGAAAAGATGTTTCTGGGGGGGGGGGAGATTAGATCTTTATCAGTCAATAGTTTCACTTGAAATGCACCGCCTGAATGTTTGAAGCTTAAAAAGAATTTTTTTTAACTTTTATTTTTCCTTTGTACATAGAAATCAGTCTTAACACACACACAGGGCATATCCTCCCACACATACAGAGCAGGTCATTAGAAGTTGACTGGCAGAAAAATCAGGGTGAAAAGATTTTTTTTTTTCTAACAGCTTTACCAGGGTATTAAGGAAACAGTGAATTTTGTCCTAGCCAGTTGAAATCAACATACATGTTTTGGTCAGAAAATTGGTCAAATTAAACATGTCAAAAGTCACAGGAAATGTTTAGACCTCAGAGACCGATGAAATGGGAGTTGAGAAACAGTGGTTAACTTTTTAAATGTGACCCAAAACAAAATGATGCAGTTAGGCTAAAAAAAAAAACCTTCACACCACCTGTGAGATGGAATAAATAACCCAAATTCACGTCAACAAGAGATTTTGACAACTTTCCTTCCCCATATGAGATCAAAACATACGTAGAAAACTGGTTTCACTTGGGTTCTGTGCTATAAAAGTGAATTTTGTGGCAAAACAAAAAAAGATGATCTCAAGTTAGGAGGAGTGGTTCCTCCAGCATGGTTTCCAGCTTGAGGATTTTTAGTCCATAAAAAATTGTAATATCCTGGAGGAGGCTCAGACCAAGAGAAGTCACTTACACTGAAAACAAAAAGCATGGCTTTTAGCCAACCCTGTGAATTACCAGTGTCTGAAAAGGACAGACGTGGTTGGAGGACAACAGCCCCCTTTCATCAGCACCTGCTAAGTTACTGTATTTCATCCACACATCAACCTTGTGCTCCAAGTATTAGTAACTGCTGATGGGAAGGCTGTGACTTGCATCCAGAGTGGTTCTGACTGTAAAAGTCCTTATTCTCTTTTGCCCCCACTATACCTAAAATAAATGATTTCTTTCTTGTCTTGTTTGAATTTTAATGGTGTGAATTTTCTTTTTCTCTCTCTTTTTTTTTTTTTTCCTTTTTGATTTCTCTTAACCTGAATCAGGCTTTTTCTTTGAGTTCTTATCACAGGGAAAAACACGTGTGACTGTGTGGGGATGGGTATTAACCAGACTCATTGTGGAGATCATTTCACAGTGGTGTATATGACTGTCAGTGTTGTACACCCGAACCTCGTGTAATGTGTGTCACTTATGCCTCAGTTTTAAAAATCAGGCTTTTTCAACCTCAATACTATGTAAGGATGGATAATTCTTGGTTGTAAGGGGCTTCTGTGTGCCCTGCCGGAAGTTCAGGAGCACCCCTGGCCTCTCCCCACTAGATGCCAGTGAGGCTCCCCCCTGGTTATGACAGTCCAGATGTCTTCAGCTATTGCCAGATATCTCATGAGGGCAGGGGTGGGGCAGCAAAATTGAGGACTCTGATTGAGAGCTGCTTCCTTAGGTAGAGACCGTTGGGGAGGGAACTCTGTTCTGGTGGGAGCAAGGGTGAAATGTTAGAGAGTTTACCGGTTGCCTGTCATGAGCAGACTTAGTGAAAAGTGGGGTGGAAGGGGGTGTGAACTCCCCCATCCCAGACCTAAAGATTGTGTAGCTCTCTCTGAGCTAACATCCAAAGTCATCACGTAACAGATGTGTGTCACTCCTGGAAGAGTACCTTAGGATAGCTTTTATGCGGAAAAGCAGACTTGGAGTACAGAAGTCAGAAACTCCCAAGATGCCCTAGAAGTTATCTTTAAAAAAAAAAAAAAAAAAAGTAAGAGACCATAACTGCAACGACTCTAGTGGAGTCAGACACAAGGTGAGCTGATCCAGAGGCTTGAAATAAGATCTTCCCATTTAGAGGCCGCCAGGGCTCTCTGAAACACACCTCACGTGTTAGGGAAGGGCTTTGGTGAATAAACATCACTCTTAGGACTTGCTGTAGTTCAGCCCACAAAGGTTTAACCAGCGCATTGTCTCCTGAGCACTGAGGGATGTGAGAAGAGCAGGTGAGAGCCGCAGGCCCCCGCCCTTGAGGGACGTCAGTCTAGGAGAGACACGCTTGGTTACTGCGCTGTCTGGGGGGTGTCATGATAGGGGGTGGCCCCTCAGCAAGCATGCACACAGGAGGCCGCAGAAACCCCGCTGGAGGGAGGGGAGTGTGGGAAATTTAGCATCTTAATGTTTATACCTCATTGCCAAATGGCCTTTTTTAGGATGAGCGAATTAAGTAATATGAATTTGCTGGGCAAAGTGATATTGAGTGAAGTATACAGGGGGCGACTTCCTGGGTGGGGCAGCAGCTTGCCATGTAGTCAGTGGCTATGGGATGTTCTTACAGGGAGGCACACACAATTTTTTGTCTGGAAGTCACACTGGTAGTTGAATTACTGTCCATGTGGATCCTTTATGCAAAGACCTACCTTGTCCTGCCCTTTCCCCGACTTGTTAGAGATGTGATATGCCTCTGGTTAGTCCTGTGTAGGACGTTTAAGTGATTGAACCCTTTGCTTCTCCACCTTTTAATTCTTGTCCTCAAACTAATCTGTCCACATTTTCCACAAGATGGACTTTTTAGAGCTTTAAAAGGGGTCATCTGGTTATCTTTCATAAGATCTGCCCACTGAGTGGGACAAGTTTGGCTTATGAGGACAACATATCCAAGGGACTTCTGTAGGTTGCAGCTCAGCGGGGAGCGCGAACACCACGCACGGTCCGTGGGTGTCCGGGATGCTTCCCCTTCTCGTGCCGAACACCTGGGAGTCAACTTTGGTTTTTCTCCCATCCTCTCCTAGACCGCAGCCCCAGTCAGTCACCTAGTTATGTCATTTCTTGATAGTGGCTCACACATCGTTCTGACTGTCCTGGAATTCTCAGGTTACCAAAAGTGGTGTCAGCACTTCCAGCGCTCTCCTTTCCGACTTATTTTTACCACTACGATTGATAAAGCTCCTTAAAAATGTAGTGTTTTGCTCATCAGCTCCCATTCTCCCCTGAGCACAGGAAGCTCCAGGTGATTTTCCTCAAGGCACCTTCCCCATCAGTAGTGTGCGTCCTTCAGCAGCTGTGTGGTCCTTCCTGCCCCCAGCTCCCTTTCTTTCCACCGGGCACTGTGCCTCGCTCTACCCCAAGTACTCAGAGAGTGGCGGTGATTCATACCACCCCAGTGTTCAAGTGCCTGACCTCTGTTCCAGCTGAAGGATTTACAGGACAGGCTGCTGGTCTTATCTGAGAGAGTTCAGTGCCCACGAGTTAGACTGGTAATACCTTCATCAGAATACCCTGTCAGAATTAAAGGGAATCATTCCACAGATGTTCAAATTATTTTTATGGGTATTCTAGAGGTGGACTGCTCAAACCGTCTAATATCTTACTGTTTAATCAACCACTCTGTTGGGTTAAATTTATATTAATACTTATGCAGTATTGAGCAACTCAAATTTTAGGAAATCTGTGGATTTGCGTTTCACATTTTTTCCTCCATATTTTCTTGTTGTGGTTTTAGGAAGTACTTACTACTTGAGTAGCCATCCTAGACAGAACCGTTCTCCATCAGGGCAGAACCACCCTCCGGAACGAATCTGGAGATGCTGTGGGAGCTGCCTCAGCTTGCTAGGGCTGCCGTGACAAAACTGCACAGAATGGGTGGCTTAAAACACAGAAGTCTATTTGCTTACAGTTCTTGAGGCTAGGAGTCAGGTTTGGTTTCTCCTGAGGCCTCTCTCCTTGGCTTACAGACGGCCACCTCCCTACTATGTCCTTAAGTGGCCTTTCCTCTGTCTGTGCACCCCTGGTGTCTCTGTGTGTGTCCAGATTTCCTCCTTTTATAACATCAGTCAGACTGGGTGAGATCCTGCTCTAATGGCCCTATCTTAACTTAGCCACATCTTTAAAGGCTCTGTCTCCCAATACATTCACATTCCGAGGTGCAGGGTCCTTCATGCTAAATGCTTACAGTGTTGGGGACAGACCTACACAAGGAAAAACCATTCTATTCAGAATGCCAGGAGCAACCCCTATGAGAAACACTGCTAAGATACTCAGGTATCTTATATTTGTCCCCATCTTGCTTCCTTTCATGTGTCACATCTAAGTCACACATTCAGAAAATCGGCCCAACCAATGCGTAAAATGTCTGAATTTTTTTTTTTTTCCTATCATAGATGCCGCCTCCGTGGACTTGGACATGATCGATGTGCATGTTTTAGCAGACACTTTCAAACGCTATCTCCTGGACTTACCAAATCCTGTCATTCCGGTAGCCGTTTACAGTGAGATGATTTCTTTAGCCCAAGGTTTGTCTCTTCCAAGAACCCCCTTGAACATAGACTGAGATGTGGGTGTGCTTGTAAACTCAAGTGCTGCATATAAAGAGAGGTCTTTGGTAGGAATCTGCCCCACCTCCCCCCATGCCGATCAGCACAAATTCCCTCCCTTAACAGGGCAACCAGTAGAAGAACCAGGCTCTCGTTTGCTTAGGAAGGCCAGACACATGCTGAAATGGCTAACTGTTAACCTTTTATTGGGATTAACAAAGTTCACTATGTCAGTGAGGGCCTCCACGTTCTAAGTACCAGATTCAGGGAACCAGGACCCAGTGAGTAGGGATGTCCCTGTCCCCTCCTTCAGTGGCCATTACATAATGAGCTGAAGGACGAGGACTCTCTGTTTTAGGAGCTCCTGCTCAGTTAAAGTGCTCTGGGGACAGGAAGTTGTGGTTTGTAACCTTCAAAGTTAAAACCTGCGATGCTTATCAGATGCTCCTCCGGGTTAGCCAATCACGCTTGAAGCCGCTCAGTAGAAGGTAGAGCTCTGGCGGCGCACCCAGAACCTCTTGTGGTTTTGTACACCAAGAGCTTCTTGCATTTCCATCTGACTTGAGATTGCTACTTTCTCATAATGCCTTTTCTAACGAGAAGAGCAAATGTACCCTCCGCTCCTTCTGCTGCCTGTGTTTTAAATGACTTCTCTGTAGCTCGAACAGAAATTTTCAAGGTATTTATTCACTGATAGCTGGAAACGATCTCTCATTCTTTTTTCTTTCTTGCTTCACCCTTTTTTTTTTTTTAAAACCTGTAGAAGTGCAAAGCTCCGAAGAATACATCCAGCTGTTGAAAAAGCTCATTCGGTCGCCTAACATACCTCATCAGTATTGGCTCACGCTTCAGTATTTGCTGAAACATTTCTTCAAGCTCTCTCAAAGCTCCAGCAAAAACCTTCTGAATGCAAGAGTTCTCTCTGAACTTTTCAGCCCTCTGCTTTTCAGATTCCCAGCAGCCAGGTAAGTGAGAGAAGAGCACCTTGGACTTGGGGGTGGTGAGGGGAGTCCTAAGTCGGCTGGCCAGTAAACTGATTCTAAAGGTCCCGGTTGGCACATGCGTGGGCATACTGACCTCAGACACACTCATTTCATTGTGTAGTAATGAAAATGAGTTTGTTGCTGGGGTAAAAGTTTCTAATGGAACTCTTTTTTTTTTTTTTTTTTTTTTGGTAGCTCTGAGAATACTGAACACCTCATAAAAGTTATAGAAATTTTAATCTCGACCGAATGGAATGAACGACAGCCTGCACCAGGTAATGCCTCCTGAACATTTAAAATTCCCTTGTTGTTTGGTTTTTAAGAGCCTGAAAAATGGTGGCTTTAAATCTCCTCCAAAGTAATGTCAGTTTCTCGTAGACTTGAGATCCGTAATAATGTGTTACCTTACGATTTAAAGAAAAACGGCTGGGTGGCAGCATATCTGGTCTGTATTATCTGGATTTCGATATTTGTGGATTTTGCATAATCTGGGTTTTAGGTGAGGGGTTTTGGGAGAGCGCCCGCTCCCCTCAGCTCTGATGCTTCAAGTTGTTGCATAAATTATGGAGTTCATTTTCACTGCTGGCATTTTTGTTTTTCTTTCTAATACTTATAAAGTAGGGAACTTATAATTACTAGATAATTTAAAGTATTTTGGAATGTGTTTTTTGGAAGCAGGTGGGCTGAGAAATGTCTGTGAAAATAAACATTTTTAATAATGCGAGCAGTATGCAACCAGGGGTTCACTGCAGCAAGTTAAGAGTGAGCCAGACACTTCTTTGAAAGCAGGCGGGCGTTCAGTTAGCCATTTAACAGAGCAGGAAGTGTAGACTGTGTTAGCAGTGGATTTAATTTAAACCGATGTACGTTTCTTCTACTGTGGCAAGTCTAAGCAACTTGACTTTGCTGTGTACCAGTTAAAATTTAGCTGGTCATTTAGAGTAGTGATTGGGGGCCTAGAACTGAAGTTTCAGGACTAGTAGAAGGTATGGTTCATAGTCTGCATTTATGCTTCGAATTTAATTAAAGCATCATGAATTGATTGTTTATTATACGTAATTCATGCAGATTATCAAATTTATCTCTATACTAGCAGGCAGTGGGGCCCAGTTATCAGTCAGGCAGTGAGAACTCAGTGGGGCTTTTTGTTTCAGGTGTTCCATAGCCAGGCTTGGTTGTTTGCATCTGGATGGGGCAGACAGAGAGCCAAGGGTCTAGACTGAAAACCTAGCTGTAGGGATTGAATAAAGGATGAGATAGGTAACCACGCATGATACAGGTATCAGGAGGGGCTTCTGTGGACAGACCCAAACTATGGTACCCATGGGTGAGAGAGGCAGCAGAAATAATGCATAAAGCAAGCATGGTCCATTCCAAATATTCCAAATCCCAGCGAGCAGGCGATGCATCAGGGCTACCCTGGATTGTAGGTCAGCTGCACCAGAGAAGTCTGTCAACAGGTGCAGCCCAGGACTTTAGTCCTGGGCAGTGGCGGCTGGCCAAAAGGTTTCATGTCATGTGACTGCTCAGGTCACTCGATAGCGGGTTTTGGAGCTCTGTGCTGGTGTTCAGAGGCTGCCTTTGGGCTGAGTAGGAAGCAGTGCAGTGATAGCAGTACCCTGTGGGGAGGGATGGGGGCAGGTGTGGACCGTGACTGCCCACTCCTGGCCTGATCACATGGTGATGGGAAGGTAGAGTTCTAGCAAGGACAGAACAGGGCCCTAAGCCAAAGGATTGAGCTGTGATCTCTCACTTCCTCTGGACTTATGTGTGGAGGACATCTCAGACAGGGAGAGCTGGGTCTTGTTTGCAGGAAACAGGGGTCCTGGTCTTCTAGTGGTCATCCCTCTGGAAAGCGGAGACACGGAAGCTGAAAGCCAGGTTTGATAGATACTCACAAATGAATTTACCCCATGGAGTTGTTGAGAATTTCTGCTACACAGGGTGTAGCTTACTCAGTGGTGGAGTCTAAATTCACCTGCCTGGTGTGAACTGGTTAAACGTCTCAGTTTTAGCCAAATTCCAACCGTCAAAAAATTCATCTGCAGCCGGTTTCATGATGCACCTTTAAAACTGCTTGACATATCA
This sequence comes from Camelus bactrianus, assembly GCF_048773025.1. Classification (NCBI taxonomy): domain Eukaryota; kingdom Metazoa; phylum Chordata; class Mammalia; order Artiodactyla; family Camelidae; genus Camelus; species Camelus bactrianus. Next base: position 47,427,289 of record NC_133541.1, read on the forward strand.
TCGTCCCTCCATTCTTCTTGGTGTGCCAGGTTCAAAGGCAGATTAGTTCCATCAGCTCCATTGAGAATGAGAAATAAAGCCGTGAACATTTGCTGAAATGTCCCAGAACGCCTGCAGCCTCTTCCCAAAAAATTGCCTGCAAGTAATTTTTAAAGCCTAGTTTGAGCCACTTCCCCCTTTGTGTGGTATCTCTTAGCTGTTTTGGAAATCACATGGGTCCTTTGGAATGATGGCTTCAGCATCTGTCACTGGTGAAAATACACTACCCGCCCCAGGACAGCGTCCTCCTCCTGATCTCCCGTGTATTCAGGAGTGGCTCCAGTGCAGACGCTCGGCAGGACACCCTGAGTTAGAGAAATGGCTTCTGAGGCCTGGTAGGAATGCAGTGCTTTGGTGGAGTCAGTACCCTGGCACGTGCTAGTCCCTGAGGGCCGGGAAGCACACCACCACGCATCTCCAGGGAACGGTCATAAATCATTGATTTGCCATAACTTTATTGTCGTGAATAGAAACGTGTGCTTGAATGATACTTCGGGGGTAGGGGAGAAGCAAGACTATTATGGGGCAAATAGACATCCTTTCTGGTTGTTTCCAGGTGGAACTTGAAATGGTAGGCAGAACTAATGATGTTTGAGGCAGCGTGTCAATTCACATAAAGACCCATTAGCACATAGTATGTAATTAAATTCTAGGTGGGAGGGCATGTACTGCAAGTATAAAAAGAATCTGAGAGATGTGATTGGTGACGTTTCAGGGTAATTGAGTAGAAAGAAAAAGCTCACAGAAAGAAAGAGGACTTGAAATGGTCTTTGAAGAATAGGTACAATTCCTCCAGGGGAAGGAGAAATAGCGTTTCCATTCAAGGAGTTTCAAAGATTTATTCAAAATAAATTGCAAAGGACAAAAATAACAGCTCGATATTTATCCTAGATTTGAAAAAGCAGTAAGCATTTTAAGTGACAGTATCGTGAAAAGCATCACTTTAGAGTTGAAGCATTGTCCGGCTCTTCACGTGTACACGAAGAAACTGAAGCCCATAGAGGTGGCTGATGTCACCTCAGGTGTGTTGGAACCCGGTCTGCGGGAGGACCCGGCCTGGGACACCAGCCTCCTGTTCTTTCTGCTGCCAGGCTTTTGGAACTGTTGTGAGCAACGGGGTTGTTTTTAGTGTCCAGTCAAAAAGTCCTCTGAAGTTTCCAGCAAGTAATAAACTAAAAATAGGGGATATTTGCTCCTGTGGGTCACATACAGTGAAGAGCCCCAATGTCTTTTTTTTTTTTTATTGCTTTGGGGATCAGGCTCAGAGTGGCTCCGTCCCTCGTGTGGTGGAAGTAACAGTGCGAGTCAGCTAGATCTGGGTTTGAACCCCAACTCTTGCTACTTGCTTGCCGAGTTCGCCATCCAGTCACTCAGCCTTTGCATACTGGAGCGCTGGACCCTGCAGTGTGTCTCCAGTGCCTGTTCTAGTTTTCAGGGCCCTGCTGGAGCTGGCCTCACCCTCGGCTCCATCTCCTCAGGCCGCCATCCTGGTTAGTGCTGTCTGCATCCTACTAGGCCGCTCTCCCCACAGACCCCATGTTTCTAGCCAGCAGATCCTGGCTTTGGGAGCCTGGAGGGACTTTAACACAAATCTGAAAGAGACACTTACTGGGCAGTTGCTGCCCAGTGGGTGCAATGCTTGGAGGGAGGAAGATGCCTTTATCTGATGCGCTGTGCTCTGTGTGTGGCTTATTGAGTGGAGGGGCCTGGATTTCTGTACTAGTTCCCTCACCACCTTGCCCAGGTGCCTTTGTACAGTGCACGCAATGCACATCTGTACCCAGCGGCCCCACACAGCGCTACCCTCTTCATCTGCCCCCGAGGAGGCCCTCCCCGGCTTTATGTGCAGGTTTTGGACTCATTCAGTACATTCCATGTCCTTCAGCCCCTTCTCTTCTTACACTTAACTGTTCTAGAGTTCTTCTCTGAATTTCATCTGCGCAGCTATTTGTCTCATAGACAAAGGCTTCTCCTTTCGAGCTCTTCCTAGCAGAGAACTGGGCACAGCATTATAATCATCCAAATGAAATTTGTTTTTATTCTTGAATAAAGTTCCCCACTTTCAAAGACCTCTCACACCAGCTCATTGAATATATCCAGTACACCTGTGAAGTAAGGTGTCTCCCCTAGAGGGAGGGAAACTAAGGTTTGAAAGGCGAAAGCATAGGGTAAGTTCTCAAAACTCGGTTGATAATTTGTAGCTCCCTTTGTTATGAAAAGTCTTCAGAATGTTTAAAGGTGAAGAGCAGACTTTCTTGAATCATCATGTGTTATGTTGGCCCTACTGATACTTAGGTAGCTCAAGTCGATTTCTATAGGGTAACTAAGGTCAAAGCAGGGGCCATTGAACAGGGGGTGCCTTTGAATGAAACCCATTATAAGTGTATTTACATATTTCAGATTTCATGGATATACTCAGAAATATTAATGTAGCATAATTGAAGTCTAATATTGCACCCTCAAGCCCAAAGGGAAAATAAACGATTCTTTCTTCCCCCTGCCCTTCTACACCTGTCAGAGTTAATTTTTAACCACTGGTGCATTGGAAAACATTCATCCTGAAGAGCCTGATTCATAAATCTTGTTTTAAATGCCCTGGGCTTGGTTCTCAACCAAGACTAAAGCAAGCACTAAGGTAGAGGGAAATGACTTTCAAAGAGTTTTACTTTTCTCTGATTTATTTTTTATTGGGTTTAAAATGTGGTCTGACAGTAGAGGGTTCTTTCAAAGGTGAGAAATGAAACGCTGGGGAAAAAAATGCATGTGTTTAGATGGGTAGGAGTAAACAGAGGCAGACCATACTAGGTTTTGTCAAAAAATAGGAAGTTTTATTTGTGCTCTGAAAAGGGAGTTGAGGTTTTCAGGGCGCATGTACTGGAGGGAATAGCTCGGTTTTACTTTTGTTTTCATGGTGCAGCCTTCTCTTTCTCTCAAAGGACATCTGAGAAGGAAATTGCAGGGAAAGGGGCCCTTTTTTCTGCTAAGCAATGGGCACACCTTTTCAGGTACTTTGCAGCATGTATCAGTTTTGTGCACACATAAACCTGAGTTTAAACTCAAATGGACATCTTTCCTAGTGCAGGGTCACTAAGGGCCCTGGATGTGAAGAATTGGCATCATCCTGAAAGGACCTTCTGTCCTAAATTGTCTTAAGTGAAAATTATGAAGGGAGGCATTAATTTCACCCTTAAAAGAAGATTTTTGGTTTGTTTCTTTTTTTTTTTTTTCTCACTGCCTTTTTTTTTTTAATGGGCTTTTGTTCATAAATCATGGCCCATGAACACATTTAAGAAGCTGTGCAGGATGAAAGCTGCTTGTAGATCATTCACTACTCGACGGTGATTGGCACATGTGAGATACGGTCTTGAGTCTGTAACTTTCAAACATGCTTTAATGATTAAGCAGCTTTTTTCCTGTTTAGATCCCACTTGGTGAGAATTGAAATAGGGCCTATTTGGGCCTCTGAAATGAGTTTTACACAACTTTTTGAGGAAAGGGAAAGCAGTAAGATTGTTCTGAAGAAGCTAGAAAGTAAAGTTAGTTTTCATTTGTCAGCCTTACAATGTGTTTGAGTCTTTGGTTTTCAGAAATTAAAATCCAAGTTTTCTTATGAGGGCTTAGCAGGCATATGAAAAATACTGCCTCAATTGTTATGACATCTGTGCATTTGATTTCTTAGTTGTTAGTGGATCATATAGATTAAGTGGTGGTTGGGTAATTACGTTTATTTTGTGTGAAATTTTGGACATAGTGGGAGATGAAGGAAATTATGCAGGAAGTTGATTGTTTTCTCCCAAGCAGAAGGCACCGTTTCTGTTTTGCCAGCAGAGGGCTCCCTTTTTAAGCTAATAAAGAGCATGTGTATGTTTCAGTCAACTGAAATTGAATGGGAAAAGGCTCAGCTCACAGGGTGATATAGGGGAACCTCTGTGGTAGTGATTGTACATATTGTGAGAACTTTGAAGCAAAGTTTTCAAATCTATTTTAAGACTTTCTTTCTGTAAGTAGACAATGTGCTGTTTCCCAGTGGATCATCTTCTGAAACGGAAACTAGACTATTGGTCTAGAGAGCCTTTTACTCTTAGAAGGTTTTGACATGACACATCATGTGAATCCAGACAGGTATGCTTAAGGGACTGATGTTTCCAAGGTTTCTAGCTTTAGAAAGACTATTTTTAAGGAAGGGCAGGATTATGCAGCTCAGGACACAATGGTATTGAAGTAACCCTATGTCTGAGCTGGCAGGAGCTGGGAGATGCACTCATAGACTGTTTTTTTCCCCATTGGAAAAGGAAGTGTTTCGTATTGTAGCAATCACACCAAAGGAGAGTTTGTAAAAATCACGTGTGTTGTGAGTTTAGGATTAGCAGGACTTCCCAGATGTTCCAAGTACTCCTGAAGATGGTTCCTGCCTATGTGGACTGTGTCCACACCTAGATCTTCCTTTATCACTGCATGTGACCTTTGGGTCACCTTTTCATACACAGTCTGAGGGCATTATAGACAGAACCCATGTTTCTTCAAAGGTAATTAGAAAGTAGCTTTTTTTTTCTAATTAAGAGAAAAAAAAAAGGTTTCGTTGTAGGTGTGAATTTTTTTGCATGTGGCTTAAAAGAAATTAACTTCAGTTTCGCTTGTTAATTTTTACTTTCTCTGGCAGAGGGAAGTAAAGAGCAGGGCCAGTGGGTGGAGAAAAAGGAGTTTAGGACCAAGCATCCGAAGGCTGCGTTTAGGTCCTCCTGCTGTAATCTTGTGCAAACCACTACACTCTGGGTCAGAAGTGTGTGTGTGAAGCAAGAGGGAATTGCTTGACATGATCTATAAATTTTTTTCTTCTGATTTTAAAGCTAGTGATTCTGTGATTTTATGTTGGGCTAAGGTTCTTGGGATAATAGTAAAGTTATCTATGCTGATGTGAATGAAAATTTTCATAGGCCACATTTTAGGACTGTTCACTACTATTTAAAGAACTAAGTCTGGTTCATTGCAACTTTCTCAAATAAAGGGAGAAAAATCCTCTAGAAAGGTGTGCCATTCTTGCCCCCCCTGTCCTTGGCTCCATGTACCTTCTGCATGAACCTACTGCAGACATACCTTTTATGGCCATTTTTATGTGAGTGGAAACTGACTTCATAAAAATAGCCTCAGAGTATAGTTTTTATCTCGGAGTGTATTTTCTATGCAGTGAGCCTGGTGTATGCAGGCGGAGATACCCTCCTGTTCCCTGGGAGCCTCCTCCTGCCCAGTGTTTGTAAACCTGTTCCCGGCAGGGTGGCTCTCCTGTTACACCTGCGGGGCTGTCTGCTGGTGAGTGGGAGGAGGTGGACGAGGCACCGTGTTCTGGGCCGTTCGGAGAGAGGCTCAGGCCTTTACAAGCAAGGCTTTGATTCTATTTTTTGCTGAACTAGCTCAGCCACTTCCTGTGTTTGGCGGCGCATAGTGCCTCGCTTCACTGTGGCCACTTGAGCCCCGCGAGCCGGCGAGCGCGCCGCCACAGCCAGCTCGAGAGAGACTATTTTGGGTCCCCCGACAATGGCCTTCTCACTTCCTCGGCGGGGAGGAGGCCCCGGGCTGGCACTGGCCACTTGTTAGCCTATGACAACTTCGCCTTGGACTTGGGCTCCCCTCCCCCACCCGAAATCCCTAGCTCAGCAAATATTTGAACCTGCCCAAGTTAATCATGAAGCCGCGATCTTTATCTAAGAGGGACGTGCGGGCGCCCAGGCTCTTTACCTCCCCGGTGCGGGCCCGGCGCGCAGCGGGCTTCTCCACGGGCAGCGGGCGCTGAGCGGCGCTGCTGCGGGCGGTGCGCGCCGTCCCTCCCGAGCCCCAGGGTCCTGCGCCTCCGCCGCGCCGGAGGGACCGCTTTGTGGATTTGCTTTTTGTTTTCTTTGTCGGAGACGGGCATTGCAAAGGGAAACCGTTGAAATGCATAACCTGCAAAGTAAGTTGTCTTTCATTTGTGCATTTCTCTGCCCCTTGGCTGTTTCACTGTTTTTGTTTTTTTTGTTGTTGTTTTTGGTACTTCTGTGAAAGGTTCATTTCTGCGGTGTGTCTTCCTGTGTGTGTGAGGGAGGGAGGGGGGCGGGGAGGGAGAGAGAGCGCTGCCTGGGGAGGATAGCTGAGAGATTAGGGGAGACACTCCCCCATTTCCTCGAGGGGCACAGTGCCGGGGAAAGATGGGGTTTCGGTTGGAAGTGGGGAAGGAGGTAATTAGTAAGTGCAGGTCTGGAAGGTGGTGCCTGGCCAGGCCTGGGAGAGACGTGTAAAGTCACCTGTCCTCCTGCCCTCCTCCCTGGGTCTGTTGGCCACATGGGTTCCAGCAGCAGGACCGGTTTGCACCAAGTGCTCCCAACAGGCATGGAGTAGCCCTCTGTCGGGCTGTCACGCTGTCCACACTGCTGGGAGGACTTGTCTCCTGTCCTTTGGGGGGAGGGTCAACATTTCTGTTAAACTCAGGATTTTTTTTTCCTGAATTTTATTATCTGAGGGCTACCCTTCCCCCTACCACCACTTTTACCGTTTTTCTTTGAATTTGCGTTTAGGTTTCCTTAAACCTTTAGGCAAAGAGAAAATGTGAGTGGGAGGGTAGAAGTTCAGTCTGCCTTCCTCCTTAACGGGAAAATGAATTAACTGGAAGAGAGACACGTGAACAGCCCTGAGAATGTCCTGCCTTTGCTCTGCTATTTCTATATATTTTATGATTCCAAATTTGACAGAAAGTCTAAGAATAAATTTCACGGGCTTCTGTGTTCTTTAAATTGTCATAGAAATATGTGGCAGGCACATGTGCATACATCACAGAGCCCCCTGTGGTTTTTAAAATCAGCCACATTTACATGGGTGGAGGGGAACCTTTTCTCCCTTCCTCTCCTCTCGTGATAGAAGAACTAACATTAATTTAGATTTATAGGGGAATTGATTTCCTTACATTAAATAGTGCTAAGAAGGAATATTTGTCCCCTAAGGAGGGGGGGGGCATTTGAGATGGAGAGGAAAAAAGACCCCCCCCAAAGTGATTACATCACCCACCCCCTTTCAAGTAGTGTTAGTACAATAAATCTGAGGATGGGGTCATCAGTGAGAAATACTTTGCAAGGGTAACTGCCTGTCCTCTGCATTCTGATACATATATATGGCTCTCTTGGGGGGAATTTTCATTCCATATTCTGTCAAGTCTAGTTTTAACTTAACAGTGTTTAATATAGATTTTTGCCTATACCTTTTCTTTTAATTGTGCTTGCTAATGTAGTGCATTTGTGACAGTGTTTCAGTTCTGAGTTTGCAGTGAATTATGGAGGACTGAAATTAAATAGCCAGAGCTCTTGATCCTTACTGCTTTTAATATATGTGGGAGGCATTTTAGGACTGTAAAATATATCTTAAGTATACCATTTTGATGCCTTTTTAAGATTTTTAAACCAAGAAATGACCAGGGTATCTATAAATCCAGATGCACTTGGGAAGGGAAAAAAGAAAAAAAAAAAAAAAAGCTACGTGCCGCAGCGAATCAGCTTTTGTCAACCTGCCAACAGCAGCGCTTACCATGCTGCAAGGAGCAATAAAAAAGGAATTAGAAAACTCACGGCTAGAGAAGAACAGTCAAATTAAACACCTTTTGAAACGATGAGCATGTATACATTGCAGTTCTTTAAAACGTAGGTTCTCCGTGAGGTCGGGGCTGTGGTAAGGCTGGTAGAGAAGAGAAGTGATGAAGCAGGAGTGGTCTGGTGACATTTTTCTGACTTGATTGGCTGGGCTGTGTGATGTAATAGGTTACAGTGCAGCCCCTTATAGGTTTTAAAATGAATTCCAAGACACCATTACAAAGAAAGCCGGACTCTTTTCTTATAACTGAGCTCAGCCAAGGAAACTCTCGCACAAATGTACAACACTGTTTGGAATATGGAAGAGCTGGATTTAGACTATGCTAAGACAGATATAAATTGTGGCACAGACTTGATGTTTTATATAGAAATGGATCCACCAGGTAATACTGCAGTATTCTTGTAGAAAACTAGTTAATTTTGTGGCATTTAATTTTTTTTGACAACTACTGGTAACAGATCCTCTTCGGACTTCTGTTTTTATTAATTTGTTCGAATTTAAGAATGAGTTTGCTCATAGTGTGAAAATGAAACAAATTGTTTGACTGCCTGTGGAAGGAAGCAGGTCAGGCTGGGGGGCGGAGTAAATGCTTACTCGTAGTTGAATGGATAGAAACTCACTTCCAGTTTTTCACTGGTACCTTTTGTTAATTGAGGTCGTTTGCTATTTGGGGTTATACTGTTGTGTATCGTTCCTTGAATTAAAAGGATGCACCCTCGGTGCTGCTTTTCTCTGCTGAAAGCGGGTGAGCACAGCGTGGTACTTCAGACAGCATGTCAAGTGTAGCAGTGACTGCAACTCAGTTCTGGGTGCCCTGAAACTGTTCTTAATCAAATGTTGAGACTTTGCCTGCTCTCTTATATTAAAATACTGAAATGAGAAAAGAAGTTGGCTTTCCATTATTTAGTCCCTGTCTGTATGAAGTATTCCTGATAGACTCCTGAAGTAATTTTTGCTTAAAACAGTAACAGTGCTTTATAACTTACGACTTAGGTCTAGGATGTTGAGCTAAATTCTATTTTGCTTTCTGAATTTTTATTCCCATGTTAGCCTTTCTCCCAATTAAGAAATTCAGAAACCCTGCCGTCTCTATTTGTCACTAGTTGGTATATGAATACTGATTTGACATTGAGGAAGAGGGGTATGGTTTTTTAATCAGTCTTGGCATAATACAAAGCCCAGTTATCCCAAGAGAATATTAACATGAATACTAAGATTTAGGTCACAGATGAGTTTCTTAAAGTGGCTTTTGGCAGAACCATTAGGGAAACCCAGTTCCTCCTCTTAAAACATTGCTGTAGATGGGCTTTTTTTTTTTACCGCATGAACATTTGTGGAGGGCAGAAACCAAATTTGTCTCTTATAATTAAATAAGAGGAGGAAATTAGATTCCTCCTGCGATTCTGTTCGTAGTTTCTTTAGATAGATTTGACCAGATATGAAACTTTAATACTGCTTGAGCCTAGAGGTAGAAAATGTTGTAACTCTGGTTTTACTCTGAAATTCATTCACGTGGCCAGCCCATTTTATTTGTTGGTCTCTAAGCTCTTCTCTTTTTTAAAATTTTGATCTGTAGGCTGAAAGACTTCTGATTTTTTTTTTCTGTTTTTTTTTAAGAAAAGTTTCATGGAATTGTGCATTATTGCTATATTTCATAGTTAATATCTTTTCTGCATGAAAATGTTTAAAAAATATTAAACAAACTGAAGTCTAATTTTAAATGTTTAGTTGGGATTGCAAAAACTTTTTCCTTCTCCTTAATCTACAGCACTGCCTCCTAAACCACCAAAACCCACTACTGTAGCCAACAACGGTATGAATAACAATATGTCCTTACAAGATGCTGAATGGTACTGGGGCGATATCTCGAGGTAAGGCTATAAAAACTCTTGAGTTTTCACTAGAGACAGGGAGTTTTAGATGAACAGAAAGAAAAGCAAAAGCACCAGCTTGCTAAGTTCCATTTTTAGGATCTCATCCAACATAAGCATGAAGCATAGTTGGTTCCCTTCCAAAGAAGACCAGAGAAGTCACTGAGCACCAGGGAACTGTGGGTACTGGATGCCACAGGAAATTAAATCCCCGTAAAGTTTCATTATTGACAGAGATGTCAGGGAAGCAGCAGGGTGCAGTGGACTCCCTAAAGGCAGAGTGTGAAGTCACTTTCTCTATTAGATAGAAATGCCAAGAATTAGTGTTACTATCTTAACACGTAGTAAATTTTGAGTCTAAGCTGCTGCTTTTTTAAGGGGAGGGGAGTGAAGAGTTGGGTGGAAACCTTTTTGGGATCATGACTTTTCAGTGCTGATTTGTCATGTGGTTCAAGAATCACCAAATTGCACCTCTTGGGGAGTGAAGGAAATTATGGTGGTGGTTTCTTGGGTGCATACATCTATCAAAATTCATCAAATTGTACATCTGAAATATGTGTAGTTTACTGGAACCATACCACAGTAAAGATGTTAAAGAAAAAAAATCACCACTTCCTCAAGGTAAGCGTTATCTTCTCATGGTCTTTCCACTGCAGGGAAGAAGTGAATGAAAAACTTCGAGATACAGCCGACGGGACCTTTTTGGTACGAGATGCGTCTACTAAAATGCATGGTGATTATACTCTTACACTAAGGTGAGTGAGGGCAGGTAGCTAAAATTGGAGTGTTCAAGGTGGTGATGAACCATTTTTTTAAAGAGACTTCTAATGCCATTATTTTTTGTATTGCATTTACAGGAAAGGAGGAAATAACAAATTAATCAAAATATTTCACCGAGATGGGAAATATGGCTTCTCTGACCCATTAACCTTCAATTCTGTGGTTGAACTAATAAACCACTACCGGAATGAATCTCTAGCTCAGTATAATCCCAAACTGGATGTGAAATTACTGTATCCAGTGTCCAAATACCAACAGGTAATCAAATAGTCATGTTATCATAATTGAAGATATTTTTAATGCTTAGATAACATTTTGAAGCAGATGAATTTCATGTTAATCAAGTATGAACAACTTGCATGTAATTTTGTGTTCACAAGTATATAGTAGCTAAATAAAATGTAAAATGACCAAAATATCTGACATGGAAAAAAATCCTCAAACAGCTGTCTTTTGATATATGTACCTTATCAACTGACTTTTTTTCTTTTCCTTCTGCTCTCACATCCTTCCAGGATCAAGTTGTCAAAGAAGATAATATTGAAGCTGTAGGGAAAAAATTACATGAATATAACACTCAATTTCAAGAAAAGAGTCGGGAATATGATAGATTATATGAAGATTATACCCGTACTTCCCAGGTGAGTTTTGTGAAAATCAGATTAGGATTTCAGAACACCTGGTTATTAGACCTAATGCATGTTATATTCAGCTTCCAAAAAGAATTTTAAAAGTGGAGTTTATGCCAGTGAGGTGGGGGGAGAGAGCTCACTTATTAGGTCTGTAACCTTTCGGTGGGGGAGTAAATTAGATTTCTTTATTATTTTAATGGCGGCACTGGGGATTGAACCCAGGACCTTGTGCATGCGCATGCTAAGCACAGTGCGCTACCACTGAGCTATACCCTCCCCCCTTATTATACCTCTATAACCTTTTACATGATTCCTGATTGAAGAATTATTTTTGGAGCAAAAGCTAATAATAATCAGAACGTCCGCAGATTTGTCTGGGCCCTGAAATGGGGATTTAGCCATGCTTTGATCCTGCCAGGAGAGGTTGAGGCTACCTGCACTGCTGTCTTCTCCTGAAGACTTGCTCTTCCTTAGGCCATCACGTGCCTGGGACCCCCAAAGGGAGCAGGATGCCATGAACTGCTGAGAAAGTGGAAATTTTTTTTTTTAAAGATGAAAATTGTAGAACACTGACCAGCCATCATCTTCCACAGACTGGGAAGATTCTCCAAAGGAAATGTGTGCTTCTGTGATACCATTTTAAGGGGCTTAATGAATTAGAATCCCACCCTGCTTACAAAGTACTTTACCTGCTAGATGGTAGCACCAATCAAATGTCCTGGTAGCATCTTGCAATGAGAAATTGTTCCGCAAAAGGAATGACCTTGTCTTATTCATATGGTGTTGCAGGAAATCCAAATGAAAAGAACAGCTATTGAAGCATTTAATGAAACTATAAAAATATTTGAAGAACAGTGCCAAACTCAGGAGCGGTACAGCAAAGAATACATAGAGAAGTTTAAACGTGAAGGCAATGAGAAAGAAATACAAAGGTGAGTGAAGCAGGAGGGTTTGCACTGCCCTTCTGCCAGAGATCACCAAAATTCTCTTACCCTCTTTAAAGCTGGTCTTGATTTCTGTGAAATGACAGAAGAGAAAGCATTCTTTCCCCCAGGGAAACTGCTGGGAATCCATAGCGAAACTTTGGGGAAGCCTTTCATGATGTGCCAGGTAATTACGGATGCATTTCTCTTGCCTGTAGGATTATGCATAATTATGAAAAATTAAAGTCTCGAATCAGTGAAATTGTCGACAGCAGGCGAAGGCTGGAGGAGGACTTGAAGAAGCAGGCGGCCGAGTACCGCGAGATTGACAAGCGCATGAACAGCATTAAACCCGACCTTATTCAGCTGAGAAAGACCAGAGACCAATACTTGATGTACGTACCCGAGGTGGAGCCCTGTCTGCGCATGACTGGCATTTGCTAAAATGAAGCACGGGTTCTTAATGTGTTTTCTTTTTAAAACTTTTCCAGGTGGTTGACTCAGAAAGGTGTTCGGCAGAAGAAGCTGAATGAGTGGCTGGGCAATGAGAACACTGAAGAGTAAGTAGTTAATCCAGGCGGGCGGCAGCCAGGGTCTCTTTTCACTGGAGGGAAAAATGCATGACTTGCTTTGTCTGCAGAACAAGTGAGGGCTGGAATGTCTCACAGGAGAAGATATATCAACTCAAGTCTCGTTACCCAGAATTTTAAGAAAGTAAAGTTCAGCAAAGGAGAATGCAGATTCATTTTTCCCCCGTAGTGCTTTAAAGTGATGCCGTGTCCAAAATGATGTCCTGGAACCATCTGAAACATCCCAACATATTTTGGGAACAAGCTGGGGGGAGAAAAAGACAACTTCAGTATATTTTTAAAGCTCAGGTATAGGTTTTGTTTCAATTATTTCAAAACTGGCATTCCTCCTAGGCAGTCAGTTTCCTGATCCGGACTGGACAGACAGGATGGGTGAACACCCTCCTCTCGGCCCAGGTCGCTGAGCGGAGTTGCTGACTTGGAAACAGGAAAGAGCGTCCCTTAGTGCTGCTCTTTGTTCAGGGAGGCTACACTGAAAGCCAAACCCGATGAGGCAACTCAGGCCAGAGACACTGGTTGAGTCAGAACCATGATCGCTGGCCTGACCTGCTCGTGGGAGGCCCAGGAACTCGGTCCAAGAGATGAGCGGGCAGGCTCGTGGCTCCCAGGTGCTTCATGGGGAAATCTCTCCTGCCTCCTTAGCCAATATTCGCTGGTGGAAGATGACGAGGACTTGCCCCACCACGATGAGAAGACCTGGAACGTGGGAAGCAGCAACCGAAACAAAGCCGAAAACCTACTGCGGGGGAAACGAGACGGAACTTTTCTGGTCCGGGAAAGCAGTAAACAGGGCTGCTACGCCTGCTCTGTGGTGTACGTATCTCCAGCGGATGGTTCTTGTCAAGCCTCTCAAGGAGGTGTTTTCATTCAGTCAGTCAGTCAGTCAACCAACCTTGGGGGCAAGGATCTGAAAAAGTTATCTTAATAATAAAGAGGAAATAAAACAGCATTTTCACGTTGAGGCAGGAGTATCTGTTAATAGGGTCCAATAGAAAGAAACCTGTTGTTTAGTCGGGGGCTTGGGCAGCAATTTAGGAAGTAGCAGTGCTTGGTTTTTGTTTTTGGCTCCCGTATAGTTGGAAGGTAATTCCCGTGAAAGCACCATCCTCAGGTGAAGTCCCCAGGAGGAACAGGTTAAGACAGTAAGAGAAGGGACCCTGGTCACTGTCGTTGAGATAAACCCCCCTGGAGAAGACATGTCCGTTATGCGGCATATTTTTCCTTGTTTCTTTCAGAATAGTTTAGGGAGCACTTTGAAGGGTGAGTTTGGGTTCCCTTTCAGAGAAGGGAGTGCCCCCGGTACTTTATAGTCGAGGCACTACCTCCATTTAAGCAGAGTAATACTCCTACAGGAAAGTAAGGAGAAGCGAGAAGCATTTGGAGCGAGGACAAGGGAGTAGAGAGCGAATGCGGAGCTGCAGAGGCCGCCTGTTCCTGCGCTAACAGGACCGGGGTCGGGGGTGGGGGTACCGCCCGGAGCCCGCCCGCCGCGCTCTAGGCATCCCTCAGGCAGGCCCTGCGTGGTGTCTCCTTGCTCTGAGCCACCCTGTTACAGACGTTATTACTACCTTTCCATCCCAAAGATGGAAACACAGCGGCTCAATGGGGCTGGCTTGCCTTCTCCCGGTGGCGGACCGCGCCCGCTCACCCAGGCCTGTGTGCTCTCCCCGCCCGCAGGGTGGACGGCGAGGTCAAGCACTGCGTCATCAACAAGACGGCCACGGGCTACGGCTTCGCGGAGCCCTACAACCTGTACGGCTCCCTCAAGGAGCTGGTGCTCCACTACCAGCACACGTCCCTCGTGCAGCACAACGACTCCCTCAACGTCACACTGGCCTACCCGGTGTACGCGCAACAGCGGCGATGAAGGGCCGGCCCCACCGCTCCTGAAGTTCAGCTCCCGCGGCCTCCGGCCGGCACAGGGCTCCTCTCCGGCCTGACCTTGGAATTGAGCGGCGGCCGGGAAGCCGTCTGTCTTCAGATGGGACTCGCGCTTTCGACAGAACCGTCGTTGGGGAGGCGGCAGCCTCGCACCGAGCGAGGACCACACGTTTCTCCCTTGTCTGGAGGGCCTCGCCTTTCTTTCTTCCCTCTTTTTTGGGGTTTTTTTTTTTTTTTTTTTTGGTTTAATTTAAAGCCACAACCCCACCCGACACCACAAGAAAAAGAAATGCAAAAATCTGCGTGCAGGAACAAAGAGGCCTTTAACTATGGTGCTCGTTCATGCTTTCAGAAGCTTTACCAGCTCACAAGTGGGGACTGTGGCGACCAGAAGGGGGACGAGCCCCGGCCTGGGGACGCTCGGTACAGCGGGGTGTTGCTGTGCACGTTGGACCCAGACACCGCACTGTGGATTATTTCATTTTCTTAACAAATGAACTGATATGTAGCAGAAAGGCACTTCCGGGCACCAGGGACACTTTGAGGGACGTCGGCTCATGTCATTTGTTAAGAGGAAATTCTATCATAGCCACGTACCAGAAAGTGTGTTGTTTAAAGTCTTCAAAACAAAAAGGACTTACGAATGACATTTAGTATATAAAATATGTACATAATATTGGATGACTAACTATCAAGTAGATGGATTTGTATCAATACCAAATAGCTTCTGTTGTGTTTTGCTGAAGGCTAACTTCACAGTGCTATGCAATCCTTCATTTTCATTGTTATCTGTTGTCAATGTACCTTCAGAATAAGCTTCCCCACCCCCATTTTTGTTGCTTGAAAATACTGTCCTTGATTTTTTTTTGTTAATATTCAATTTTGTTACTCATTTCCTTTTTTTTTAAGACTAAATGTACAGGATGCCAGTTTAAAAAAAATGGCTTCAGAATTAAAACTATGAAATATTTTACAGTTTTTCTTGTACAGAGTACTTGGCTGTTAGCCCAAGTTTAAAAAGTTCATAACAGATTTTTTTGGACTAAATGTTTTGTTGGGCAGTGCCTGATAAGCTTCAAAGCTGCTTTATTCAATAAAGAGAGAGAAAGAGAAAGATATATGAATATGACAAAGTATCGCTGAGTTCAACAATGTTTCAAGACTTAAAATACGGTACCTGGCAATGTTTGTTTCATCAAGAATTGTGAACTTCTTGAATCTAGGGAGGGGATAGAGCAAGGGATGTACAGGTGGGGTGGGGGAGGGGTGGCGAATGGCATGCACTTTCTTGTGATTACGGAGAAGTGAATCACTGCAAAGTGAAGTCTTTTCCCACTTGGATCTGCTACTCAAACCCTAAGGACAATTACAAACCTACTAGAACGCTAACAGTGCAGCTGGTCAGATAGTTCAGTTCTTTCTTAAGGAGGCAGGGGTAATGGGGGGGGGGGGGCTCCTGGAACAGTGTTCACCCCTGTTTGACACACTGATTTCAAGGTGTCACCACTGCATTGAGAAAACCTGTCTCTCACATTGACTACCCATTACAACCACCAAACATCCATTTTAGAAAAAGCATGATCTAAAAAATCTCTCTTCATCTGGACATTTGTTATTTTTTCCTAGCTTTCTATTCAATTTAGATCATAAAGCAAACAGACATCATCAGAATTGTTACTGCCCCAGGCTGTGGGGAACTTGTTCAAGTCATGGCCATTGTAAGAATCCTAACAGTCCTCACGCATCCAAATAACTGTATGTGTTGTACTTCACTGTTGGGGCAAAGGAGGGGGTTAGAAAATTCTTTCCAACTTAAGGCAAGAGCTCGAGGTCTCTCTCCCTGATTTACATACGCAAACGCTTTTCAGTTCAGTGGGAATTGTACCTGAGTTGGGAAGAGTAAAGGGAATTATCATCACGGTCACCACCCTGGGAGATGCAAATGGAATCTTACAACTTCAGTTTTCCTTGCTCAACATGAGATTCACCACAGCTTCATTTCTCTTTCACATACCAGGGTGAGGGGGTTTGTTTTCTTTTTTAATGTTGCTCCTTTTAAAATGCTTTTAAAAGAATCCATCTAGCAGCTGACTTAATCAACTGCAGAATGTTTTTTTTTTTTCTTTTTACATGAAGCTACTCATATCGAAAGCAATAGTCAGTCTCACAGCCAGACTGTCAGCCCTCAAACTTGACCATACTGATCTGACCAGCTCCCTCTCATCTCCAGACAACTGATGATTTCCCTGGTTTTAGTCTCTGAGTCTGCTGTCAAACTATCCTTCCACGTCACACAGCAGTCCAACAATTAGTGGGTAGTAGTTTATAAACTAGGTGTTTTTTTTTTTTTTTGGTACCACATCCATCTATGCTGTTATGTAACTTTCATTTAATTTCTAAAATATGAGATCTGAGATGGAATATTTCATTGAAAAGCTACAGTCTTGTTCATGTTTTTGCTTCAACACTCTTCACAAGGTGGTGTGGGATTTAGGCACTTGCCTTATTTTTGCATCTCACGAGCAGAAATGCAATAGACTTTTCCTTGACCAGAAAGGCAGGATTCATTGTTTCAGATCACAGTGAGTTACACCTTACCTACGACGTTGCACCTCTGCCAGATGCCTTTTTGATTGTGTATAGCATGCCCACCACATGTGTCCTTGTAGACGCTGGACCAGCAGGGCTCTCTGAGTCCCGTCATTCATCTCCTAACAACATTGTCTCAGTGGCTTATGAATGAATACAGCAGAGGCATTCCTGATCCGTGCTTATATCCATGCAGTGATTTTCTCCACCCAGTGTAGCATCCTCAAGATAAAAGCCGGAAGCTAAGCTGCAGAGAGGCTGTGATAGGGCTGTATTAGCAGGATATTGGGACCTAATGTCATATGACAGAAAAATCAGAACCATGTGCAAAGGCGAAAGCTTTTGTTTGCCACATCAGACAACCTCTTGGCCCTTGGTATATGTATATATGTGTATATGCGCATGGACTGTGTTTCCAGTACATCTTTCAGCCAAACAGATCCACAGTCGTTGAGTTCAAGTACATAAGAAGCCAATATCTAGTACAATTCTTGTATCTGTGTGTGGGTTGTTTTTTCCCTTTGAAGTTGCTTTGTCTTATAAAGGTGAAAGTTGTTTGCAAGTGACGTGAGAAGTTCATAATTCTTTGGCTTTTTTCTGTTTAAAAGTGACTCCTGGAGGAGCTGGTCTCATGACTCGCTGAACTTGGAAATCCTTACTTTCAGTGTGTCAAGTCAAAATGTGTTGATGTGAGCTGTCACTGTGGGGAACCCACTGCTTTGTCACGTAGCTGGTTATGAACTAGTCATGTGTTTTGGAAGTCCTACTGATGTTCCTTATTAGGAGAAAAATTCTGCTGGTTCTAACAACTGTGCTTTTGCTATGCATGGTATCCAAGTCAGTTAGAAAGCAGACCCTGAAATTTGAGTTCAAGGTCATTTAAGAAAGGGGCAGTTTAAAGCACAATGCCTCACATGGGACAAAGTTCCAAAATGCCAAATTCTTGTTTTGTTTTTTTTTAAATCTAGTTATATAAATTACTAGTATTATGTATGAGTCAAGAGGGGAACAGAATTGGGTTCATTGGAAACACTATCCAACTTAATACTGAACTTGTCACCATGAGATAGCATTAGCTGCCCGGATGCTGCTATTAAAAAAAAAAAAGCAAAACAAACAAAAAAACTCATTTATATGTGTGTATTTTTTAAAGCTATGATCTGTTCGATGTTTTTACAAATCTGTTTCTATGACATTGTTCAAATAAAGTTGGTCTTTTGACGAGAGGGAGGATGTCATGGTCAGCTGTAATTTTGCCTTTACAAGGCACCTGGGGGGGGAGGGCGGGGGGACTGTGCCTCCTTGACATTTTGTTCAAGCTATAGATTCAGTGGAGCTATGTCTTGTTTTAAGTTGCTTTAATGCATTGTATTAGGTCTTCAAACAGAATAAAGGTTGTTTTGAAACTTAAGTTATGGTTTGAAATTTCAATGATCACCTAAGAAATATTTTTTCAACTGCCCTCTTGCTCTTTTGGTTGATAAATGTTGCTTCTGTTTCACTGGTCCCCACTCACCGCCTTTCACTTCATCTCATTTTTGTAAAGTGAGAAAAACACTTAAGAGTGGTCACATGAGTGATGGTTCAATGTCATTTACCTAATTTCACTATATCCTTAATGAGGAAAAGAAAGCTCTAGGGGATGTCATTTCAGGGCATGTTCATGCTCTAAGAAAATGTAGTGTCCTCTGTTCCTCCATCCCTCTCCTTCATCATCAATTCCCAAACCTTCAGAATCGTTCTTCACAAACTATGGTTTCTGAAGGTGTCTGCTTTTGTCTCTGTTCTACAGTCTGCATATTTTGAAGAGCTACAGTGCAGGGACACAGGCACTAGGCATCAGGCAGAGGTGTAACATGGGGCTTTAGATGGGGAACGAAGCTTCACTCCAGATTCTGGTTTGCCACTGTAGCATCAAGTCCATATATATAAACCGTCTTAATCTGAGATAACTTGCCTCTTTGTTTTTGATGGCCAGATGAGTTTACAATGAGGCCATTTTGCATGTATATTACACTCACTTAACATGTAGACATGGTCTAGTGATGGAGATGAGAGGGGCTCATAAGTCATTACGGTCATGGCAACAATGACTAACATACCAAGTCTGACAGTAACTCGAGATTCGTTTCCTGCTTTTCCCCTGCTCTGTTCTGTATCCCAGAGAACCCTACTCCCAGAGTCTCTTGCCCTCTGGCTTCTGGGTAGTGAGTCTCCCCTATGGCTCCAGCTCTTGCCAGACAGACCCTCTCTTTGGGGTCTGAGCAGCCCCACTCTGGTCCCTCTCTCAGTAGAAGCCAACATTACCACCTCCCATTTTTACTCTAGCTTAAGGGGTGGTAACAGCTTTCTGCTGTTGCTAAACCTCTGGTTTCTCTCACCACCCCTTGTTTGGTTTCCACTTCCATCAACTGAGTAACCAGTCCTCTTTACTCAGTCCTTTCTTTAAGAGCTAGAGTCATTTCCTTTTTCCTGATTGGTCTCTGATTGATATACCAAGTGATTATTATCTATTTAATCATACAGCAACTAGAGTACAGAACAGTGCACCTAGATGGTCTGACTCCATCCAGAGCTCTCACCCCTAAGCTAGTCCTGGAAAATGCACTAGCTCAGAGAAAAGTTCACTGGTTGCTCTTCCTGCTGGGGAACCTAACCACATGGCTCTCAACTGGTGGACAGTTACATAAGTGACCAATAATGAATGGCAGAAAATGGCATGAGTTTGCTTTAGACCAGTGGTTCCCAAAGTGTGGTCCTCAGACTAAGAGCTTTATCACCAGCAGCACTTGGAAACCTGTTAGGAGGGCCTATTCAAGGGTCCCACCCCTGACTCAATAACTGAGGGTGGGACCCAGAAATCTGTCTCAAGTTCTCCTGAGTGATTTTAATGCATACTAAAATCTAAGAACCACTACTTAAGTTCACTACGTTGTTGAAATAGTACTTCTAGTATTTTAATTAATTGGATACAAAAATAAGACCCATATATATGATGTCTACAAGAGACCCACTTCAGAGCTAAAGACACATGCAGGCTGAAAGTAAGGGAATGGAAAAAGATTCCATGCAAACGGAAACCAAAACAAAGCTGGAGTAGCAATACTTATATCAGACAAAATAGATCTTAAAATACTGTTACAAGAGACAAAGAAGGACACTGCATAATTCTCAAGGGATCAATCCAAGAAGAGGATATAACAATTGCAAATATATATGCACCCAACATAGGAGCACCTCAATATATAAGGCAATTGTGAACAGACATAAAAAGAGAAATCAACCATAATGCAGTAATAGTCTGGGAACTTAACAACCTATTTACACCAATGGACAGGTCATCCAGTCAAAAATCAATAAGGAAATACAGGCCCTAAATAACACATCAGGCCAGATGGACTTGACTGATCTATAGGGCATTCCATCTGAAAGGAACAGAATACACATTCTTCTCAAGTACACATGGAACTCTATCCAGAATCAATCACATTCTGGCCCACAAAGCTAGCCTCAGTAAATTTAAAAAAAATTGAAATCATACCGAGGATCTTTTCCAACCACAATGCTGTAAGGTTAGAAATCAACTACAAGAAAAACACTGCAAAAACTGCAAACATGTGGAGGGTAAACAATATGTTACTAAACAACCAATGGACCACTGAAGAAATCAAAAGAGGAAATAAAAAAATACTTTGAGACAAATGAAAATGAAAACAGAATGATCCAAAACCTCTGTACGCAGCAAAAGCAGTTCTCAGAGGGAATTTTATAGCAATACAAGCCTACCTCAGGAAACAAGAAAAATCTCAAGTACTCAACCTAAACCTCAAGCAGTTAGAGAAATGAGAACAAATAAATCCCAAAGTTACTAGAAGAAAAGAAATCATAAAGATTAGAGCAGAAATAAATGAAACAGAGACTACAAAAACAATAAAGATCAAACTAAAAGCTGGTTCTTTGAAAAGAGAAACAAAATTGATAAATCTTTAGTTAGACTCATCAAGAAAAAAAGGGAGAGGGCCCAAATTAATAAAATCAGAAATGAAGGGAAAGCTACAACTGACACCACAGAAATACAATGGATCATAAGAGGCTCCTACAAGCAACTATATGCCAACAAAAAGGACAACAGATAAGAAATGGACAATTTCTTAGAAAGGTACAATTTGCCAAGACTGAACCAGGAAGAAATAGACAATATGAATAGACCAATTACCAGTACTGAAATTGAATCAGTAATTTAAAAACTAACAAACAAAAGTCCAGGACCAGATGGCTCCACAGGTGATTTCTACCAAACATTTAGAGACGAGTTAACATCTATCCTTCTGAAACTATTCTAAAAAACTGCAGGAGAAGGAACACTTCCATATTCATTCTATGAGGCCATCATCACCCTGATTCCAAAACCAGACAAAGATGTCACACAAAAAAGAGAAAATTGCAGGCCAATATCACTTATGTATATAGATGCAAAAATCCTCAACAAAATACCAGCAAACTGACTCCAAAAAATGCATTAAAAGGATCATACACCATGATCAAATGGGATTTATCCCAGGGGTGCAGGGATTTTTCAATATAAGCAAATTAATCAATGTGATGCACCACATTAACAAATTAAAGAGTAAAAATCATATGATCATCTAAATAGATGCAGAAAAACCTTTTGATAAAATTCAACATCCATTTATGGTAAAAAACACTCCAGAAAGTGGGCATAGATGGAACATGCCTCAACATAATAAAGGCCATATATGACAAACCCATAGCTAACATCATGCTTAATGGGGAAAAGCTGAAAGCATTCCCTCTAAGATCAGGAATAAGTCAAGGATGCCCACTCTCACCACTTTATTCAGCATAGTTTTGGAATTCCTAGCCATAGCAATCAGAGAAGAAAAAGAAATAAAAGGAATCCAAATAGGCAATGAAGTAAAACTGTCACTATTTACAGATGACATGATACTATACATAGAAAACCCTAAAGAAGTGACCAGAAAACTAGCAGAACAAAACAATGAATATGGTAAGGTTGCGGGATGCAAAATTAATATACAGAAATCAGTTGTACTTCTATACACTAACAACAAAATTGCCAAAAAACAAATTAAGGAAACAATACCACTTATCATTGCACCAAAAAGAATAAAATACCTACAAATAAACCTACCCAAGGAGGTAACAGACCTGTACTCCAAAAACTTTAAGACACTGATGAAACAAATTGAAGACCACATAAGCAAATGGAAAGATATACAGTGTTCTTGGATTGGAAGAATCAATACTGTTCAAGTAGCCATACTACCCAAGGCAATATACAGATTCAGTATAATCCCTATCAAATTACCTCACATTTCTCACAGAGTTGGGAAAAAAAATGTTAAAATTTGTATGGAAACACAAAAGAATAGCCAAAACAATCTTGAAAAAGAAGAATGGAGCTCAGGGATTCACTCTCCCTGACTTCAGACTATACTACAAAGCTACAGTAATCAAAACAGTATGGTACTGGCACAAAAACAGACACATAGGTAAACGGAACAGGATAGAAAGTCCAGAAATAAACTCACACATTTATGGTCAATTAATCTATGACAAAGGAGGCAAGACTATACAATGAGGAAAAGACAGTCTCTTCAATAAGCAGTGCTGGGAAAACTGGACAGCTACCTGTAAAAGACTGAAATTAAAACATTCCCTAACACCATATACAAAAATCGACTCAAAATGGATTAAAGACTTAAATGTAAGACCAGATACTATTAAACTCCTAGAGGAAAACATAGGCAGAATGCTCTTGGACATAAATCACAGCAGTATTTTTTTTGAACCAGTTCCTAAAGTAATGAAAATAAAAGCAAAAATAAACAAATGGGATCTAATTAAACTTAAAAGCTTTTGCACAGCTAAGGATATCATCAACAAAATGAAAAGACAACCAACAGAATGGGAGAAAATATTTGCAAATGATGTGACTGACAAGGGACTAATTTCCAAAATATACAAACAGCTCATACACCTTAATATCTAAAAAATAAGCAACCCAATTAAAAAATGGTCAGAAGGCCTAAATAGACATATCTCCAAAGAAGACAGATGGCCAACAAGCACATAAGATGCTCAACATCACTAATTGTTAGAGAAATGCAAATCAAAACTACAATGAGATATCACCGCACATCAGCCAGAATGGTCATCATTAAAAAATCTTGAAACAATAAATGCTGGAGAGGGTGTGGAGAAAAAGGAACCCTTCTATATTGTTGGTGGGAGTGTAGATTGGTGAAGCCACTGTGGAGGACAGTATGGAGGTTTCTTAAACTAAAAATAGACTTACCATGTGATCCAGCAATCCCACTGCTGGGCATAAACCCAGAGAACAATATATTATAATTCAAAAAGACACATGCACCCCAATGTTCATAGAAGCACTATTTACAATAGTCAAGACATGAAAATGACCCAAATGTCCATCAACAGATGACTGGATAAAGAAGTTGTGGTGTGTATGTATGTATGTGTGTACATACACACACACACACACACACACACACACACACACACACACACACAATGTCATAAAAAAGAATAAAATAATGCCATTTTCAGCAACATGGATGAACCTGGAGATCATCATTCTAAGTGAAATAAGCCAGAAAGAAAGAAAAATGCCACACGATATTGCTTATATGTGGAATCTAAAAAAAAGAACAAATGAACTTACCTACAAAACAGAAACAGACTCATAGACATAGAGAGCAAACTTATGGTTATCAGAGGGTAAAGGGGGTGGGAAGGGGTAAATTGGGAATTTGAAAACTGCACCTCCTGGGGAGTGAGAGAAATGCTAGCTACCTTGATTGTGGTGGTGCTTTCATTGGTGTATACATCTATCAAAATTCATCACAGTGTACATCTGAAATGTGTAGTTTACTGTACAGGAACCATACCACAATAAAGGTATTTAAAAAACCTCTCTAAAAAAAGAAAAGACAACCAACAGGATGAGAGAAAGTATATTTGTAAACCACATATCTGACAAGGGGTTAATAACCAAAATACATTTTTAAAAAAACTCATACAACTTAATAGCAAAAAAATCCCACAAATAATCCAATTTAAAAATGAGCAAAGGATCTAATAGACATTTTTTTAAAGAAGATATTTGAATGGCCAACAGGTACATGAAAAGGTGCTCAATATCACTAATCATCAGGGAAATGAAAACCAAAACCACAATGAGGAATCACCTCAGAATGGCTATTATTGGTAAGTGACATAGGTCAGTCCTGACTTCACTCCCCCTCACAAGAGGAGCAATGAACAACGATTCCCAGACAAGACACAACTGAGAGAATCCTAGGACAAGGGAGGAAGGCCGAAGCACCCGTGCTTCAGTAGTTGTCCCAAGCAGCAGCCTTGCTCATCCGTAGAACCAGGTCAATGGCCCAGTCTGCCTAGGATACTTGGCAAGGTTCAGGTCTATCTGATTAAAGGCCCCAGAGGAGGAGTTTTGCTGGCCCTGGAGCCTGGCCTGCCCACGCCCAGGCAGAAGAGCTGAGTCATAGCCCCACCTGACAGACAGGACTGCAGGACATGGCCCCCAGCCTCATCGGACGGGAAGGGCTGGTGAGAACACCCAGAAACAGCATAACCCAGCCACATGCCAGTTGAGAGGCAGGCAGACAGAGCCGACTGCCCCCAGGATGAAGCCAGTGGCCCTGTCCAGCTAGGGGACTTGGGGCACGGGTATACCTGAGTCAAGACCACAAACAAAGAGCCTTCGTGGCACTGGAGCTGCTTTCCTCAGTGCGCCCAGGCAGGGAAATGAATTCATAGCCCTGCTCGCTGCTGAACACAGCCTTCAGCCCGCCTGAGCAGGGAACCTAACCAGAGCACACACGGAGCTGCAGCGCCCATCCAACAGCCCTGCTTACAGTGGAACTTCAACAGAGAGCACAGCCCATGCTTTTCCTGTCTGCAGAGTAAAACTGGTGGCCTCACCTAGCCAGAATATGCAGTGCACACCGTTGCCTGATTCAGGTCCCCAGACAATGAGTTGTGCAAGCTCTGGGTCCCATCCTGCTGCCCTGCCAGCACTGGGAAGCTAACTCAGAGTCCCACCTACTACTGAGTATATAGTACCCAGTCCCCACCATCTAGCACACCTAACCAGAGAATCCAGGCAACAGTCGAGCCCATCCTGCAGCCTCACCTGGGCAAGGAACCAAGTCAGCAGTCCTATCCAGCCGTTCTCAGCCAGTGCACACCCCCACCCCTGACCTCAGTGCTCCAACAGTTGCATCACACAAAACAGACCCCAATAGTAGGCTCAGCCTGCCCAAGGATGGTAAGAGGACAAACCACCAGAAACCCAAACTGAACTGACTGGTGAAGAACTATCTCTGCCAGCGTGAACCTGCAAAGTCTGGAAGAGCAGACCACACACTCAAATGCACAGATACCAATGCAAGGAATCATGGGCCACAAAAAGTCAGGTAAATGTGGCACCACCAAAGGAAACTAACAAAGTTCTAATAACTAACCATAAAGAAATGGAAATCTATGAACTGTCAAAAACCTCAGAATAATCCTCTTAAGCTTAGTGAACAAAGAACAGAAAGACAGACAACTAAATGAAATTAGGAAAACTGCATGACAAAAACGCAAAGTTCAACAAAGAAACAGAATCATAAAAAACAAAAAACCAGACATCCTAGAGCTAAAGTATACATTCAGTAAACTGAATAATTCAATAGAGAGCTCAAAACCAGACAACCCCACAGAAGAAAGAATCAGTGACCTGGAAAACAAGATACCTAAAATTAAAAAGTCAGTGGAGCAAAAAGACAAAAAAAGGAAAAAGAATGAAGAAAGCCTATAAGACTTATGGGACACAATAAAAATAAGCAATATTCACATTATGGGAATTCCAGAAGGAGAAGAGGAAGTGAAAGGGACGAAGCACATCTAAAGCAATAATGGCTGAAAAGATCCCAAACCAGATACAGATATCCAGATCCCAAAGGCCCTAAAGGCCCCACATAGGTTGAATCTACATAGAGCTACACTGAAACACATTACACTGTCAAGAGTCAAAGACAAGGAAAGCACTTTATGAGCAGCAAAAGAAAAGAGAGAAATTATATACAAGGGAATCCCCATAAGACTATCAACAGTGTTCTCAACAGAAACTTTTCAGGCCAGGAGAAAATGGGGTGACATATTCAACATATTGAAAGAAAATAACTATCAATTAAGAATTCCATACCCACTGAAGGTGTCTCTCAGAAATAAAGGAGGAATAAAGTCTTTTCTAAACAAAAGCTGAGGGAGTTCATTACCACCAGATCTGCCTTCCAAGAAATACTAAAGGGAGTTCTCCGAGCAGATAAAGGAATGCTAATTTACATCATAAAAAACATAAAAAGGTAGCATAAATCTCATTGGTAATGGTAAATATATAGTCATAATTAGATTATGCAATACAGTAATTGTGGTACATAATTCACTTAGCACTCTAATAACTGAAAGTTATTTTTAAAAATGAAGTGAAAATAACCATAACTATGAAAATCTGCTATTAGTTACACAATATCAAAAACATATACACAGTAACAACGATAATCTAAAATCTGAGGCAGAGAAGTAAAAGTACACAGCTTATGAGTTCTGTTGAAGTTGTTATCAGTTTAAAGTAGAACATTGTTACTTTAAGATATTTTATGTGTACCTCATAGTAACCACAAGGGAAAAACCTTGTAATTCTGTAATTACACAAAAGAACACAATAAAGAAGTCAAAGCATACCGCTACCACAAGACATCCACACACAGAAAAAGACAGCAGGGTAATAAACAAGGAACAATGGATCTACCAACCAGAAAACTACGGGTGACCCTTGAACAACACAGGGGTTAGGGATGTCAACCCTCCACAGTCAAAAATCTGCTATAACTTGGAGTCAGCCCACCATATACGTGGTTCCTCTGTGTATGTGGTTCTACGTCCTCAGATTCAACCAACCATGGATCATGTGGTGCTGCAGTATTTACTACTAAAAAAAAAAAAAAAAAATCCACCTACAAATGGACCCACACAGTTCAAACCCACGTTGTTCAAAGGTCAACTGTACTAGCAAAATGGCAATAGTAAGTCCTTACTTTTCAAGAATTACTTTAAACATAAACATATTAAATTCTCCCATTGAAAGACAAAGAATGGCTGAGTGGATTTAAAAACCAAATCCAACCATGTCCTCCCTACAGGAGACTCACTTTAGCTCTAAAGATACACGTTTACTGAGAGTAAAGGGATGGAATAAGATAGTCCATGCAAATGGTAACTCCCCCTCAAAAAAGCCGATAGTTATATTAGACAAAATAGACTTTAAACTAAACATAGTTAAAAAAAAAAAAAAAAAAGAGAGAGAGAGACAAAGAAACACATTATAACATGAAAAAGGGTTAATACATCAAGAAGATACAACAGCTGTATTTATGGGCCAAACTGGAGCATCTAAGTACATAAAGCAAAAACTAATAGAGCTAAACCAAACTAAAGGAGAAATAAACAGCAATACAATCATAGTTGAAGACCCTAATACCTCTACTCTCAGCACTGGACGGATCATTCAGTCAGGAAATCAATAAGGAAACAGCCCAGTTGAACAACACTATAGATGAAATGGACCTAACAGACTGCACAGAACATTCCAGCCAACAGCAGCAGAATACACATTCTTCTCAAGCACACATCAAACATTTTCTAGAACAGACTGTACGTTAGGCCACAAAATTCACCACGACTGAAATTATACCAAGTGTCTTCTCTGACCACAATGGTATAAAACTACAAGTCAATAACAAGAGGAAAATCAGAAAATTCACAAATACAAAAAAATTAAACAACACTCTCCTGAACAACCAATAAATCAAAGAAGAAATTAAAGAGAATAAAATAGGATCATGAGACTAACGAAAAGACAACATATCAAAACTTATGGGATGCACCAAAGTAGTTCTAAGAGGAAAGTCTGTAGCAAAAGTGCCTACATTAAGCAAAAAATATTCCAAATAATCTAACTCTATGCACTTAGCAACTAAAAAAAGAATAAACTGAGCCCAAAGTCAGCAGAAGGAAGGAAATAATAAAGACCAGAGAGAAATAAATGAAATAGAGCACAGAAAAGGAACAGAAAATATTAAACCAACTAAGAGTTGGTTCTTTGAGAAGATAAAATTGCAAACCTTTAGCTAGACTAAGCAAAAGAGAGAGAGGACCCAAATCAACAAAACTATAAATGAAAAAGGAGACATTACAACTAATATCATAGATATACCAAGGATCATAAGAGGCTACGATGAATGCTCAAACTCTTCTGTCAGAAGACTTTATTCCTCCACTCTTCCAAGAATCTCCACCAATTCTTCCCCAAGGGGCTCCCAAAGTATCATGAGATTTGCCTTTTCATCTTGGGAGACCAAGCTCTCTGCTCTGGTGAGAGTAATTCCAATAATTTCAAGTTGAATCTGTTTCTAAATATAGAACTATATATCAGGAAACTGGACAACATAGAAGAAATGGAAAAATTCTTAGAAACAGACAAACTAGATTGAATCAGGAAGAAATAAAAGTCTGAGTAGACCAAGTACTAGTAGGGAGATTGAATCAGTAATTTAAAAAATCTCTCAATGAATAAAATCCCAGGACCAGATGACATCACTAGTGATTTTTACCAAACATTTAGAGAAGAATTAATGTCAATTCTTCTCAAACTCTCCCCAAAACTCAAAGAGGAGGGAACAGCCCCAAACTCATTTTATAAGCCCAGCATTACTCTGAAACCAAAGCCAGAAAAAAAAAAAAAAAAACCTAGAAAACTACAGACTAATATTCCTGATGAATATAGATGCAAAAGGTCTCAGTGAAATACTAACAAACTGAGTTCAGCAGCACCTTAAAAGAATCATTCGTCATGATCAAGTGGGATTTATACATGGGTTGCAAGAATGGTTCAACATACAAAAATATCATTGTTATGCATAAATTAATAAAATTGAAGAAAAAATCCTGTCATCATCTCAACACACAAAAAAGCATCTGACAAAATTTGACACCTGTTCATGATAGAAATTTCTAGATATAGAATGTATCAACATAAAGGACACAGAATTAACATACAAATACCAGTAGCTTTTCTATACACAACAATGAATTATTTAAAATAAAGAAAATGATCTCATTTAAAATAGCATCAAAAACAATAAAATATATAGGAATAAACTTCACCAAGGTAGTGAAAGATCTCTACTCTGAAAACTGATGAAAGAAATCAAAGACACAAGTAAATGGAAAGGCCTCCCATGTTTGTGAACTATAAGAATACTAAAATCCATCTATAGATTGAATGCAATCCCTATCAATATTCCAATAACATTTTTGGAGGAGTAGAAAAAACAATTTTTAAATTTATATGGAACCACAAAAGATCCTGAATAGCCAAAACGATCCTGAGAGAGAACAAAGCAAGAGACTTTATGCTTCCCAATTTCCAGCTCTACTGTAAAACTGTAGTAACCAGAACAGTATGGTACTGACTTAAAAACAGACAATATATAGATGGGTCAGAATAAAGAGCCCCCAAATAGACTCAAGCATATAAAGCCAACTAATATTTAACAAGGGAACCAAGAACACTAAATGGTGAAAAAATGTTCTCTTCAATAAGTGCTGGGGAAATGGAATAATCATAAGTAAAAGAATGAAACTAGACCTCTGTCTTACAGCGCTCACAAAATTACCTTGATCTGGATTAAAGACTTAACTGTAAGGCCTGAAACCATGAAACTCCTAAGGAAAAAATGTAAGAAAAAAGCTCTTTGATATGGGTCTTGGCAATGATTTTTTGGATATGACACCTACAGTGCAACAAAATCAAAAACAAGTAAGTGGGACTTCATCAAACTAAAATACCTCTGCATAGCAAAAGAACAATCAGCAAACTGAACAGCAGCCTATGGAAAGGGAAAAATATTTGCTAACCATATATCTATAAGGGTTAATATTTAAAATATATAAATAACTCATGTAACTCAATAGCAAAAGAAACAATCCAATTAAAAAACAGGCAAAAGACCTCAATAGATTTTTTTTTCCATAGAAGATACATTAATGGTCAACAGGTATCTAAAAAGATGCTCAACATCACTAGTTAACAGGGAAATGCAAGTCAAAACCAGATGAGGTATCATTTCATAGCTATTAGGATGGCTATCCTCAAAAAGGAAAGGGAGAACAAACGTGGCAAGGATGTGCACTGCTGTTAGGATTATAAACTGGTACAGCCATTATGGAAAAACAGGATAAAGGATCCTCAAAAAGTCAGAACTAGAATTACAATATGATCCAGCAATTCTACTTCTGGGAATATATCCAAACTAAATAAAAACACTAACTGGAAGAGAAATCTGCAGCCCCATGTCACAGCAGCATTATTTACAGCAGCCAAGACACAGAAACCACTTAAGTGTCCACTGATGGATAAATGGATAAAAAAAGTTGTGGTATATATACAGTGGAATATTATTCAGTCATAAAAAACAAGGAAATCCTTTCATTTATGACAACATGGATGGACCTTGAGGGCAATATGCTAAGTGAAATAAGTCAGACAGAGACAAATCCTGTATGGTCTTACTTTTATTCTAATAATAAAAAAGGGAAAAAAAACCAAAGTGATAGAAAAAGATTATATTTGTGGTTACCAGGGGGTAAGGGGGGAGAGAGAGAGAATTAGAGGAAGGAACAAAAGGAACAAACATCCAGTTATAAGATGAATAAGATGATTAATGTACAGCATGGCGACTACAGTCAGCTGCTTTATATGAGTGGAAGTTGTTAAGAGAGTAAATCCTAAGAGTTCTCATCACAAGAAAAATTCTTTTGCATTTTCTTTTTATTTTGTCTATATGAGATGATGGATACTAACTAAACTTATTACAGTAATCATTTCACATTATATATAAGTCAGACCATTATGCTGTACACCTTAAACGTACACAGTGATGTATATCCATGCTATCTTGATCAAGCTGGGGGGAAAAAGAATGGCCATTATCGAAAAGATAAGAAATAAAACAAATGCTGGGGAGTATGTGGCAAAAGGGGAAGCCTGGTGTATTGTTGTTGGGAATGTAAACTGGTGCAGCCACTATGGAAAACAGTATGGAAGTTCCTCAAAAAATTAAAAATAGAACTACCATATGGGCCAGCAATCCTATTTCTGGGAATACATCCAAAGAAAACAAAAACACTGTGCCAAAGAGAAATCAGCACCCTCACCTTCACAGCAGCATTATCCACCATAGCTAAGACAATGGAAACAAGCCAAGTGTCTACTGATGGATGAACAGATAAGAAAATGTATGGGTAATGGTGTGTGTGTATACACACACACACCCCACACACATATACACAATGGAATATTATTCAGCCATATGAAAGAAGGAAATCCTGTCATTTGTCACAAGGATGAAACTTGAGGGCATCATGCTAAGTGAAATAAGTCAGAGACAAACCTTGTATGATCTCACGTATATGTGGAATCTAAATAAACAAAAAATAAAACAAAAAGCAAAACTCAAAAAAAAAAAAAATCAAATTTGTGGTTACCAGAAAGGGGTGGGGGTGGGAATTGGATGAAGGCAGTCAAAAGGTAGAAACTTCCAGTTATAAGATAAAGTAAATATTAGGAATGTAACATAAAACAAGATGGCTATAGTTAATACTGTGTGGTATATCTGAATGCTGTTAAGAGAGTAAGTCCTAAGAGCTCTTTTATATATATATATTTGTATCTATATAAGATGGTGGATGTTAAATTATTGATTTAATTATCTCACAATATAACTCAAATTATTACACTATGTACCTTAAACATATACACTGCTGTATGTCAATCATATCTCAATAAAACTGGAAAAAAAATAAAAGAATCTTGTGTTATTTTAAATGTTAACAGAAACAAGTTATTGTTAACCACCCAAGCTTCTGATAATCTTCTCAAAAGATAGGTTTTGTTTTGATTTGGTTTTTGTTTTTTTTACCTCCAGCTTGGTATTGATGTTATAAACCAGCTCAACAGAAAACTGCTGAGATGCTTTTTGGGGGGAGGGTAATAAATGAGTAACCACCAACATGCTTATCTGCATTTAGTTTCCAGAAGGAAATTTAGAAATTCCCTGCTCTGCGTAGCACTCAATCACAGCTGTTTGAAGCATGACCTCAGGTTTAACTTGTTCTTAAATAAAAAATCCTAAGGCTGTATCTGGCTTGACACGTGTAAAGGTTTGTCCTCTAATACAAAACCAGGGCAGTCTACCTCCAACAACCACCACTCATCACACGGAGAGCCAAGTTACAGGATAGCTCCATTCATCACCAAGACTGTGCATTAGAATTACGGCTTTGACTGGGAAATAGACCATACGTTCTATGACTAACCTATTGGAATCAATTTACTTACGGAGTCAAAGCTCCATGATTTATAGTCCAAGCTGTCACAAACCAAATGATAGTGATAATTTCATCACAATGGAGAAAATATGCTGGTTACCTTATTTCATATTTACTGTCATTTTAAGAGACTCCCTGTGCCACATGGTTTGGGGTTTTAAATCGTTTGGTTGACAGAGCTCTGTTTCCTGGGACCAGCGAGGACGAGATGTCTGACACTGGCTTATCAGATTCACCGGCCAAAACTTTATTAAGCACCTAGTATGTGTAGGGTATGACGCGTCCCTCTGAAGTCCAGTGATAACGCTCTTTGGCTGCCCTCAAAGAGCTCAGTCTGCTGGTGAAGGCAAACTCTAAAACGACTGCCATTCATCACGATATGAGAGAACGAACGCTAAGCCTCAAGAGGCCTGAGTCAGGCGTTAGGCAAAGCTTCACAGAGATATCAAAATGTTACCTAGTTTAGAAAAACCAGCCCTAGTCCTCGCTGATCCTTGCCTTAGCTTAAACTACCATCACGAAATACCACACGTCGCGGAGCTTAAAAACAAAGAAAAACAGAAATGCATTTCTCACCATTTTGGAGGCTGGGAAGTCCAAGATCCAGGAGCCGGGAAGGCAGGCTTCCCCCTCGGGCTCCTCCTCTCGGCTTGCGGGATGCGGAGGTCGGCCCGCGTGCCCTTGTCTCTGCGCCTGCGCGCGCGGCTGGGGGTGGGCAGGCGCTCAGGTGTCTTCTGAGCAGGGCGTGACTCCCATCAGGAGGCCCCACCCGTGTTACGTCATCTAATGCTAATTACCTCCCAAAGGCCTCATCTCCCAATACCATGGGGAGGGGGGGAGGGCTTCAGCATAAGAATCTGGGGGAAAAGAAACATTTAGCTCATAACTCTCCTCCCCAGGCTTCACGAGACCTAGTACTGTCAAGGCTAGGCCACTCGCCTCTTTCATAAATCACTTTTCAGATGTAGGTTTTTTGTTAAGTACTGTCATAGGCACTGTCTCTATTACAAGCTCTCCAGAACTGAATGTCTGAATCTGTGGTTCCTATGCTGCAAGAGGTTTTAACAGCTGACATCACACCCTCCGCTCCAGGCAAGTTCTGTCCTCCCAGAGCACAGATAGACGCCAGCGTAGCGTGTTACCTGGCTCTGCCTCGGCATCTAATGTGAGCTCCAAGCCGTTGCACCTATTCCTTTTATTCTGAATTAGAATTTTCAGCCCGGGTTGCACATTAGAATCACCTGGGTAGCAATTTAATAGGAACCATGACCCATGGAATTGGCATCTCCAGGTGAGGCTTACACAAGATAATGTATAAATGCACCTAGAACATGGCTGCCATCTAATAAAATGGAAGCCAATAATGATGGTTGTCGGTAAGTCTTCCCTAGCCAATAAGATTAGGTTCTCAAGGAACTATATAACTCTTGCTTACTGTAGGTCTTAGCATGGGACTGGACACATGGTAGACCACTTGAAATGTATTTACTTAACTTCTAGAATGTTTATTTTATAACATTTATATACCTTTACCGACTTCCAGAAAATCTTTTGTTGTTTTACTTACATTGGATCTGAGGTATACAGCCTTGGACTATTCATAATCCAGCACACTAAGGTCACTGATCCACATATGGTTGTCTGTTCTATTTATGTATTTATTCTGATAAAAATATAATGTTTTATTAATTACAGGTGTGACGAGGTTTTTTAAAAAGAGCAATATAAAATAGATACAAAGCAAGTCGTAAAGTTGGAGAGGAAGGGAGAAGTTATTGAAAATAAAATTATGCCTAAGGAAATTTCCAATAATTGAAGGAAAATGGAGCTTCCTATCGGTCAGGCAAAAAAGAAAGGAGCACACAATGGTTTCATAGTCCTAATGCTCCAATAGGAGGAACTCGTTAGTTCATTGTGAGATAAACATTTCCCTTGCCCTGATACTGGAGAGGAATCTGTCAGAGGGGACTCTGTAAAAGATAATGCCTCTTACACAATGTTCTTGATGTTCAAAAATTGTTTCATAGATATTTCCTGTATAGTACTTTCTTATTAAGCCTGTGGCAGAAGCTAAATATTGTTCTAGAAAGGGGGTACCGTGGTTTGGCTCTAAAATCCTGCTCATGGTGCACTGTTTCCATTTCCAGCACTCCTCAGGCTGCCCTCCCTTCAACAAACCTGGTAAATCCCATCTGCAAGATCTTCAGAGGGAAGGCCAACAAAGTTGCAGACCAAAACTCACATGCTGGACTGTTTCAGGCCAGAAGCTCCATGGTAAATCTCTCTTGCTATGTAATGTTCATTTTGGCACGTGGGTAATAAAAGTTAATGCAAAACAAAAGCTAATGCAACTATTCAAGAAGTCCTTGTAACATCGCCGGCAGTGCCACATCTCAAAGGTATGGGGAACCAGACGCTGCACTCTCTTATCTGGATGTCAGCTCGGTCTAGAACCCAACTTCATGTGGCACTCCATCCTGTTCATCATTCTCCCACGGGATATACTAGTTCAGTTCGTTACGGTTCATTTTCTCTCTCTTTTTTTTTTTTTGCTTTGGGTAGAATTTTCTTTTTAGCAATTATCTAGTTTTTTTTTTTTTTTCTAAATTGAAGTACCATCAGTTACAATGTATCAATTTCTGGTGTACAGCCCAATGTCCCAGTTATGTATATGCATACATATATTCTTTTTCATATTTGCTTTTTAACTTCATCTCTCAAAGATACATTTCAATGATACATTTCAGCTAAATAACACCAAAGAATCTTTGGGAGTCCAACTTTTCTGGCCTTTACCTCAGAGGAGTTGTCAATACCTCAAACTTTTTTTTTTTTTAAATTTTGTGTGTGGGGGGGTGTAATTAGATTTATTTATTTATTTATTTTTAATGAAGTTACTGGGGATTGAACCCAGGACCTAGTGCATGCTAAGCACACATTCTGCCACTGAGCTGTACACTCACCCTCAATACCTAGAACTTTGGAAAAATTTCTGCAAAAATTTGTGCACACAGGATAGGATGGAAGGAAATTCTGATCAGCCTATGATTACAGGCATTAGAAGGCTAGGCATCTCTGGGAAGTAAGTGGCTATACATCTTGAGTAGAACTCCTCCGCACGCCTCCCTCTCCCATCAGTTCAGAGAAATTGATGCTAGAGGTAAGGGTGGGCCAGTAGGGTTGTGGTGGAAAATGGCCAACCATCAGCTCTCTGGCACATCACTGAATGTGGAGCAGGGAAGTGATACACAAGAGCACACTGATACATAGTATTGCCACCATATGAATACAACAGATGAAAAATACCCTCCAGAGCACAGATAATAAGATGTTGTAAAACAATTAGGAAGTGATGAGTTTGGAATGTACATTTTATTGTACGCTTATGTGATTTAATTTTTAATTATAGTTGTAATTATGTTATTTGATTTTAAGTTTGTATCACTTACTTTTTTCATCACTTACAGAATGATTTCATTGGATGTGTTGCCATCTCAGTATCTTCTATGCATTCTTGCCAGAAACACATTGTATCATTTACTCTTAAACAATAGCTGTGTGTAACAATCAACTTGCGAAATACATGAAAACACAGCCAGTTGATTTTTGTGTCCGCTCCAGCTTACCACTGTTAAGTCAGAAGGGACTGATCTTAACTTTAAGGGCACTAAGGGCAATGCACTGGGTGTTGACGTACACCAATTGGCTGTGGACCTCACATTCACCTTCTTGTAATTCATCTAAATGAACAATAATTTGTTGAATAAATAACAGTATAGTCAGACAGATACCATAAAGAATTAAAAAGTTACCCAATGGGATCTCATTTATATGTAGAATCTATCCAAACTCATAGAAATAGAAAGTAGATTGGAAGTTGCCAGGGGTAAGTGAATGGGGGATACGGGTGAAGATGGTCAAAGGGTACAAATTCCCAGTTGTAAGATGAGTAAGTTCTGGGGATGTAATGTACAGCATGGTGACTAGAGTTAACCATACTGTATTGCATTATAAGGGGGTAGATCTTACAGGTTCTTACCACAGGGGGAAAAAGGGTAATTATGTGAGGTAATGGATGTGTTAACTAACCTTACTGCAGTAATCATTTTGCTATACGTATATCAAACTATATCACGCTGTACACCTTAAATTTGCACAATGTTATGTATCAATTCTATCTCAATAAAGCTGGAAAAAAATCTTTAAAACCGAAGTTTATCCTTCTGAATTACTTAATTATTCCATTAAAAATTAAAAAATAAATCAAGAAATGACACACTACATTAGCAGTTTGATTTCATAGTTACTTAAGATCTTTTGCAGATGTTTCTGTTTTATTAAATTCAATTATCAGTCTAAGTCAGTTTCCAGACTATGGTAACCCTGCAACCTTCACTGAGTCTAAACGTCACTATTTAAAGTTTTGATCTTCTTGTTGTACATAATTCTTGTATCTTCTGCTGGGGAAAAAAAAATTCACGTAGTAAATTTTAGTTTAAAAGGCTACTGTATAGCACAGGGAACTATATTTGATATCTGGTCACAGCTTACAGTGAAAAAGGATATGAAAATGAATATATGTATATGTATGTATGACTGAAGCATTGTGCTGTACACCAGAGATTGACACATTATAAACTGACTATATTTCAATTTTAAAAAGTTTTAAAAAAGGCTAATAAAATGCAATAGGTTATTTATATACTCCAAGCTAATTTGCTTCAAAGAAAAATGATTTCACAAGGCATTTTATAAATGCCTATAAAATTGAATTTATTAAGTATAAAATACATACCTAGAAATACAGGTTCTCTTTTTTGTTTCAGAAAATTTTGATTGGGACAGAAAGAAAAAGAAAAAAACTTTGAGAAATTTGGGCAAGTTTGATTATATTTCACTACTGTAAAAAAAAAAAAAAAAAAAAAAAAGCAATGCTGAGAGCAGAAGGGAGGTGGCTGAGCCTAATATTTTCTGTTTTGGCCCCTTTTCTGACCATTTCCGTGAAGGCTGACCCCTGACAGAGGCTGAGCAGGAAGCAGCACGGGAAGTTGAGCTTGTATTTGCTTTTTGTTGGCAGGACTGATTAAAGGTCTGCTGGGGTGGAAATTTGAAGCTATTGGTTAAAGTTGACTCTGTTCCTCTTCTGTCTTACAACAGGCAGAACGAGGGCTGAGCAAGGCAGTGCTGGCTCAGGGCTCCTGAAGCTTTTCTAAGCCTCTCAACCGATCCTCACTCATTGCCTTTTTAAGCATCCGTGACGCTTCCCTGCCTGCTCTCTCCTTATCATCTGCAATACCTCCCTACCCACCCCTGCTCACTCAAATGGCCTTTGGGGAAAAAAAACTGCATTTTGGAGTCTAAAGTTCATAGAACAGAAAGCTGCTGGGCTGAGAGGAAGCCTGAATTTTAGCCAAGGTCATCGCTTAAGCTAGAAGTAGTTCCAACTTACAACAATAAAATTTTCAGATAGAACAGTACATCTGATGACAGCCGCAGGAGCCGGCTTACCAAATGGCTCCAGTGATTCTTGGCCTCCTGCCAACAGCCGGCATCAGCTCGCCAGCCATGTGAGCGCATCATCTGAGAAGCAGATCCTCCATCCCCAGTCAGACCTTCAGATGATGCCGCCCTTGCAGCTCCTTTGACTGCAGCTTCATGAGCATCCTCAGACCTGAGCCACAAGGCCGAACTGCCCCCAAATTCCTGGCCCATTGCAACTCTGTGAGATGATAAATATTTATTGTTTTTGGAAGCCACTAACTTTAAGACACTGATATATTAATTCTCTCCATTAACCCTCATAACCACCCTATATGAGGGAAGGAAGAACAGGTCTAAATATCTCCACTTCAAAGATGAGAGATCCGTGAGATTGAGCAACATGGCCAGAACTGCATCACTAATACATGTTGGGGCTTGGCCAAGGACCCTGATCATCCAGTCTCCAGTTTGGGATATATTCTCTGCTATACCAGTGGGGCTTAAGGAAAGTGACAACAGACTCCTCATTTCATTCCTGGCTCCAGAATAATGGATCACCAGCATAACGACTAGGCTGAGTTTATTCAAGCTGACACCAGCTTAGATCTCAGGCCTCTAGCTGGGATCAAAGACAGTCACCTTACTGCCGTGGGGATCCCAAGCTCAGGAGCCGTGCTGTCTGAGCTGAGTGAGGAACACGAGGAAAGGCACGTGGTCTCTCCAAACTAACTGTCTTTTCCTTTTCCCTTTTTAACACTTAGTTTTCCTCTGGTCATCTTTGTTTTTCTTCAAAGAGGGTTTTGAAGTAATGATGGGAAGATATTGACCCTAGGTGCTTGGTCTGAGCTCCCAGTTTTATTAGTGGTATGACATTCTCACAAGGTTCAAGAGCTTCCCGGCTATTTGGAGCAAAGTTTTGGGTAGAGAAGTAACCCCCATATTTTCCACAGCCTCTCCTTCCATATTCTCCCCATCATCATAGCTTCTTTCCAATACCATCTCCATTTCTAGAGGATCCCTGGTTCCAGGAGATAGGACATACCACTTGGCCACACTTTATAAATCCCTGGTTAGAGGGCGGCTCTCAAGACTTTGGATACAGTACATGTTTTCCCAGCACAGACCACAGCAAAGAGAGAAGCAGCTCAGAGATAAGAGCTTGAAGCAAGCCCTGTTTGCAGGACAACAGAACAGGAATTTAGTTGGGCATGTGGATGTTAGCAAACCCCTGCAGGCAAAATTTTCCTCCCTGCAACTGAATTCTCCCATGATGGCAGGGAAGGTCCAGCCAAAGCCTCTGGGCCACCCCAGGGCATGAAGGCTTGGCTCCATGTTTACAAACACAGAAGGGGAGCAGATGTCTAGGGCCAAATGGAACTTCTGTACCCTAAAACACATGACTTTTGTATCATTACAGGCTCTCATGGCTGGAAATATTTTTAAAAGTCATATAGCCCAACTGTTGCATTTTACAGGTGAGGAGATGAAGGAAGTCAACTATACTTCAGTAAAAAATGCAAAAAAAAAGGATAATGAGAAGCACCTAGGGAAAATGATGTTCAGGACCAAAGCTGTGTGTCTTGTGTTCCTTCACGCACCGCCCGGTTCTCCATACCCTGCTCACCTTGCTACCAGATAATGCAGACTGGTTTCTCTTCTGACATCCTTCTACCCAAAGCTCACAGTTTCGGGCTTGATCGCACCAGGGATCTGGGGGTCACCTACCCTTGGGACCTCCTCAGTGGGAATCACAGCCAGCCTTCATTTACATAACACATTCACTACCAACTTTCACTTAACCTCTCTGTGACTCAGTTTCTTCATGTATAAAATGAGTACAATAGTAACGCTTGTTCTGTAGGGGTGTCAGGAGAATTAAGGTGGGGGGGGGAGGACTATATAAAGAACCTAGCTCAGTGCCTGGCATGCAGAAAACTCCCAGTAAACGATCGCTATTGGTAGGAAAGAGTCACAGAAAGAAACTATCTGGGAGCAGTCGAGACTCACGGAGGAGGATGAGTCACACGGGTTCCCTCACCCAGAAGGGACGCTTTTATCAGAAAGTGTTCTGGCCACACAGTATTACGGAAAGGCTAGATCAGACCAAGGGGGAGAACAGAGGCCACTGGAAGGGGGGGATGCTTGGAAGCAGCCAGCACATGGGAGAAGGGATGGAGACACAGTGAGAGAGGGGAAAGAAGAGGCTCACCAGGCCCACGTGTTACCGTTAGCTCTCCTGTGCGGCTGAGAAAAAGCCTCCATCCTCCTAACCGTTCTAAGGTGGTCCTCAGTCAGCTCTCTGAGGAACCAGGAAGGGATGAAGGAAACACACAAGAGTGAGGGTCATGCAATTTTGGGCTTCCTGCCTGTTACCAGGCTGTCTGTAAAGCAGGCCCGGGGCTGGGCACACCCTCGGGCGCTCAGGCCTGGGACTTCCCCAGTCACTTCTCTCTCTGCCTCAGCATTCACCACACCCTCTTCCACAAGGCTGCTGGCCGGCCTCCAGGTGCAGCTGTGGCTCAGGCCGGAAGGATGCAGAACCCCATTCTCCCTCGCCCCTCTTGTGAGTCACACTCCAGGCTTGCCCACTTCCACTCACCTCAGTAACATCACCTCCCAGGAGAACAGAGGGGCAAGCAAGCCTGAATGGGTGGCTTATTTGTTGAAAAGCCCTGGGGGTATTTGTGGGTAGTGACCAGGACTTAGCACCAACTTGCTAAGTTGGGCAGGTAACAGCCTTAATGCCGCATCTCTAAAATGAAGTTAATTAGACTTTTCCATGCTGTTATCCCAGGGAGGGGGGACAGATGAGTGAACTGGTAAAGGAAATTGACAGGTGTTAGTTAATTGTGAGCCATCCTGATTCATCTAAGGCTCTGACGGGCAAAAAAAGAGAGGAGAAAGAGAGAAAAAGGTGGGTGGGAGAGGAGGGGGAAAGAGGGAGAGAGAGAAGGAGATTTTTTAAAGGCTAAGGTAATTCCATGTATAAGTAGGTTTCATTCCCAATCTCCAGCCTCAGGAGAAAGAAGACATTGGCTTTCCATTCCCAAGAAAGCCTTCCAAAGACTGAGGGGTGTTGGGGGATTTTAGAGGGAAAGGTGAGTTGATTCTGCCCATGATGAATTCTGCATATCCCTGCTCTCAAGACAGTCCCCCTGCCTGGCTTTGGAACTATTTTTTGGATTGCCCAGAAGAGTGTTGAGTATGTGAGTCTATTTGTTTGCTTGAGGACCAATCAGCTCAGTGCAGCAGACATTTCTACAGGACGGTGTGGTTTGCCCAGAAGAAATGATGCTTCCTCAGAATCCTTTCAAGCTCTCCAATGTTCTATACAAGTAGTTCTCAAAAGCACTGGCATTTTTTTATAAGCCTCCCCAGGTACTGCTAACCAGGGTGAAAACTGCTGCCCACACTTTCGACTTTATCGCATTCAGTGAACGACGTTTCGATTCCTGTTTGTTTTATACTCACTCAGGAGCACAGGCAGACCACTGA
Source organism: Camelus bactrianus (assembly GCF_048773025.1). NCBI lineage: Eukaryota > Metazoa > Chordata > Mammalia > Artiodactyla > Camelidae > Camelus > Camelus bactrianus. The sequence continues at coordinate 47,468,697 of NC_133541.1, forward strand.
GATACTGCAGCTTCAGCTCCAGATCACTGCAACAAAGCAAATGATGAAATAAAGTGAGTCACACAAAGTTTTTGGTTTCCCAGTGCATTTGAAAGTTATGTTTATAGTACACTGTAGTGTATTAAGTGTACAGTAGCATTAAATCTAAAAAAACCAACGTACATACCTTATTTAAAAATCCTTTATTGTTCAAAGGAAACCATTGACAAAACAAAAAGACTCAATGGGAGAAAATATTTGCAAATGATATGATGATAATGGGTTAATATCCAAAATGTATAAGCATCTCATACTTATCAACATCAAAAAACAACCCAATTAAAAACTGGGCAGAAGACCTGAATAGATGTTTTTCGAAAGAAGACATACAGACAGCCAACAGGTATGTGAAAAGATGCTCAAAATCATTAATCATCAGAGAAATGCAAATTAAAACCATAATGAGATATTGCCTCACACCCGTCAGAATAGCTATCACCAAAAAGAACACAAATAACAAGTGTTGGTGAGGATGCAGAGAAAGGAGAACCTTTGTACACTGTTGATGGGAAGGTAAATTGGTGCAGTCACTGTGGAAAACAGTAGGGCAGAGTCTCAGAAAGCTAAAAATAGAACTAACACACCATCTAGCAATTCCACTCCTAGGTATTTATTTAAAAAAAAAAAAACCAAAACACTAATTCAAAAAGATACATGTGCAATGTTCATAACACACTCTTTATAATTGCCAAGATATGAAAACTACCTAAGTGTCCATCAACAGACAACTGGATAAAGAAGATGTGGTATGTAATATATACAATGCAATACTACTCAGCCATAAAAAAGACTGAAAATTTGCCATTTGTAACAACATGGATGGACTTGGAGGATATTGTGCTAAGTGAAATAAGTCACACAGAGAAAAATACTGTATGATATCATGTATATGTGGAATCTAAAAAATAAAACAAACTACTGAATATAACAAAAAAGAAACAGACACAGGTATAGAGAACAAACTAGTGTTTACCAGTGGGGAGTGGGAAGTGCGTGGTACAAGTTAGGGGTAGGGGATTGAGAGGTGCAAACTACTATGTAAAAAATAAGTAAGACACAAGGATATATAGTACAACAGGAGAATACAGCCAATGTTTTATAGTAACTATAAATTGAATATAACCTTTAAGTTGTGAATCACTATGTTGTACACCTGAGACATACAAAATTGTAAATCAGCTATACCTCAATTTAAAAATACTTTATTGCTAAAAAATGCTAACCATCATTTGAGCCTTCAGCAAGTTGTAATCTTTTTGCAATAATGTCAAGGATCACAAATATAATAATGACAAAGTTTGAAATATTGTGAGAATTACCAAAATGTTACACAGAGACACACAGTGAGCAAATGCTGTTGAAGAAATGGTGTCAATAGACTTTCTCAATGCAGGGTTGCCACAAACCTTCGAATTGTAAAAAAAAAAACAAAAACAAAAACAAACAAACAAACAAAAAACCCCCACAGTAGTTGCGAAGAGCAATAAAGCTTAAATGCAATAAAATGAGATATGCATTTTAAGCACTTGATCACTGTAAATGCGTATCAATGGAGTAGCTAGTCTAGTGATGTAAGAGTAGCGAGAACTTGAGGCATTAAGAAGGGTGGAGAGACTGTAGAAGGGCTCTGAAGTCAGGAAACTGGAGGGGCTGGTGTCTGGCCGTGATTGGTACAAGTCTTTGGAGCTGTCTAGTATTTCTTTGAGGAGCAAATGGAATTTTTCAGTTCTAGGAGGTGTCAGGAAACACTGTGAAAGATTGAAATGGGCAAAAAAAGGGTGCCTGGGATAACACATTGGGTTGTATTTGTCTTTCAAACGAAACCACAACTCTGGAAGTTGTAGAATATTGATAGTGGTGCAAACCATTTTTTCAGAGAAATGCAGATTATGTGGAGATACACTCAATTATTGTCCTATAGATATTGACCAATTTTATATCCATCTATAAATTCATTACAGCATTCCTAATAGCCTGTGTATGTTTGTATGTTTTTAATTAACCTTTGAAACAGTTGTGCCATTTTACCAGTTCCTTAATGAATTAGTGAGTTAAATAAAATCTTTGACATGTTTGTTTTATCTTGTATTTGTAGAGGATCACGGCGTTACCACTGAGGGGAAAAACAGCCTTTAGCAAAGGGAATGAACTTGAGCGCATAGTTGTGATAGGCTGAATGATGGCCCCCAGAGATGTCTACTACTCCCTAATCCCCCAGAACCTCTGAATATGTTACCTTCTTTGGTAAAAGGAATGTTACAGGTGTGATTAAATTAAAAATCTTGAGATGGGAAGGTTATCCTGGATTATTCAGGTGGGGAGGAGTGATGTAGTCACAGGAGTTCTTTTAAGAGGAATACAGAAGGGTCACAGTTAGAAAGGAAAGATGATGACAAGAACAGAGGTTTAAGTGTTGTGTGGCTGGGGCCACAAGCCAAAGAAGCAGGTGGTTTCTGGAGACTGGAGAAGGCAAGGAAACAGACTCCCCCCCAGAGCCCTTGAAGGAATGAGCTCCACTATGATCATAGCCCTTACAACCTGATTCAGACTTCTGACCTCTAGAACACTAAGGTAATGAATTTGTACTGTAGTTTGTTATAGCAGCAATGGGAAACTAATGCAGTGGTGATCAGAAGGCTGCTTCCTGTTCTCCTCAAAGGCAGTGAGTCACGTGGGAGTGGCAGCTGTCGCTGTGACAAGGGATGCTCCTGCCTCTGGCTCTGCACGCTGAAAAAAGTCTGGACTTACACTCCCCTCAACCTTCCCTCTGGTGCGGTGTTCCAGCTTCTGTGGCTGAACCAGTAAACCCCACCCCACTTCTAATGACTTTTCAGTAAATCGTCTCTTCTTTCCCCTTTCACTCATTCTTACCAAAAATGATACCACTGAGCCCTCAATTCTTGGGGGCGCTCAGAAGCATTCCTCAGCCCCATCCCATCCCTCTGTAGCTGACTCTTAGTCTTGTCGTTTTTCACGGGGAATACCAAAGGACCATGGCACAGACACGTGCTGAGGCCACCCAGCGCCTGGCCGAGCCCCCTCCTCTCCCGAGGGGTCCAGCAGCTGTGGTCTGACTCCTTCTTGAAGGAGATGCTCTCAGCATGCCGTTCACACTGCAAAGGCAGGAGCTGCAGAACTGGCTCCTGATCCCTGAACTTGGTCTTCTCGTTCTCTTACCCAAAACCCAGGACTTTCTCATACTCTAGTTATAAACACTCTTTGAATCTTAAAATTCTCCATTTACAAAAGCAGCTATGGAAGCCCCTCCCTGCTGCATCAATTGCTGAACCAAGAGAACCTCAGAGACAGCGTCCCTGACCCTTGGGCGGTCATGAGCTGAGACACGGACAAGATAGCCACTTAACCTACACATGAAATGGTGAATAGGCCATAAGAATAAGAAAGAATTTATCCATTTAGGTCAAGGGTAAGTGCACAAATGAGTCGGGGTGGCGGGGGAAGTGGCTGGAATGGAGAGGGGGTGAGGGAGGAGGGTTCACAAGTTCCAAGTCCAAGCAGGAAAAAGTGAGAAGCTACCATGTTTCAGTGGTCAGTGCTGAGATGAGCTTTCATGGGTTTCATGGACGTCAACGAACCTCTTCACAGGGGGTGATGTGTAAGAGACGCTGCTCTCCTGATGCCTGCAGCTCAGTGGGTCCCCAGGGAGGTCAGCCTTTAGGGGGGCCACTGGCCTGAAAAGCCTCAGAGCACAGTGAGTCAGCAGACATGATTTGCTCCTAATAAGAGCCCTGCAGGCAGAGCTCTGTAAGAGAAACAAAATCAAGTTCCAGCTCCATCAGCTATTATGGTTGATTTTCAGCCAATTGCACCTGGAGTGAGCTGGAAAAGGTACCTATTAGCTGTTTTGATTTAGCAGCAGTCAGGAAAACAACCCCAAGCTCAGCCTCTCTCCAGTCTTAACTTGTCATTTTCCCCAGCTCAACAAGTAGGGAGGCAGGGCTGCATGAAACCCCACCATCCCAGGCCCGTGAATTAGGCCCCTTCATCACGGGGAAAGAGCAGGACTGCGCCAGTGTCTGAGCCAATTCATCAGGAAACACCCCAGACTATTCTCCTTCCCCCCTCAAAGAAACAGGCCCAAGGAGACTGTTTCCACACCTTTGAAGGCTTAGAGAGGAGGACTAATGACATAACATTAGTGAAAAAAATCTGCTTTAAAATAGATACATTAACCAGGAAACATATTCTCTCTCTCTGCCTCCTTTCATGGTCATGGGGAACTAGAATGTGGTTCCTGGTTAATGTGGGTAGAAAGCCTCCCAGAAGCTACCTTGATAGGGATTTCTGTGTGTCTTACCTGCTTTTAAAAACATATTATTATTTTCTCTTCAAAGTAATACATGAATATATTTTTAAAAATGAAATGATAATGGATGAGGTTTATTGAACACTTCCTATATGCCAGACACCACAGTAGGTGTTTTACAAGGATTATCTCATTTAATTCTCAACACACACCATGACTCATGTCATCCCCATTGTACTGATGTTAAAACTGAGGTTCGTGAATCATTAGCAAATTTCCCAAGGTCGTGATGCTACTAAGTAGTGGCATTAAAATTTGAACTCCAACAGTTTTTATCTAGCCAACACACTTAACATTACAGTATTCTATTTCAAGAAAGTTTACAATAAAAGCTGAGTTTAGAGTCTTAAAAAAAAAGTAACCGATTCCTAAAACACACAAACACACACACACACACACACACACACACACACACACACACACTCTCTCTCTCTCTCTCTCTTACACTCCTCACTGCCCCACTCCTGAGAGGCATCTACTCTTAACTCTTTGAGATATGCCTTTGGATATCTACCACTGTAGTTCTAAATAATACTCATATACTTTTGTATCTTGGCTTATAATTTTCCCACAGTCTATTTTATTCTTATTATGATAGATGAGTATTTTAGCTCTTACATTTTTTCAATATAATTATAATGATAATTTTTGGTAAAATCCATATTCAATGTTTTATTTTTGACCACTGCTCACTTCTAAGCCAAGTAATGTACACTATTTACTTTCCCTATATTGTATACCTTTATGTTTTCCCTGTAGTTAATTATTACCTAACTTTTTATGTGCCTAGGGTTTTTTCAATCAAGGGCAAAATCTTTCCATGTCTTCCTATGGCTTTGTACCATGGCTTTCAATACAGTTTTTCTCATCTTCAACCCTATCAGATAACTAAGTTTCAACATCTTTCTCTGGAGACATCCCTCCTGGCATCCTCTTTTCTCACGTTCCCCTTTGGGCAGGTGTTCTGTATTCTTGCCCCAAAGCTGGTTCTGGGACTTCTCTTGGCCATTATCCAGGGAATTCCCTTCTCCTCTTTCCCACATGAATCTCTTCTTTCCTAAAATCCTGTCTTCCTCTTTATTAATTTATACCATGTTTTGGTTAGTATACCCTTCAATAGTTTCCTGGAAATGTGGTACAGTAGTTATTCGAAATCCAGGGAGTCCAAATAACTTTTATGTAGTTTTTAATCACCCCACCCTCTCATCTTTTCAGTCTTACCCACCCAATCTTTTCTCATATTTTACAATATTTGGTGTCTCCAATTTTCATGCATTTCGAGAGTCCTGCAGGTGAATTGGCTACATTTAGTTCTTCTTTTGTAGACCCTTAGTTTTGACTTCGTACTGTTTTGCTAAGTCATTTACCAAACCACCACCAGCTTTTTGTCTCCATATCTCATGTTTCAGGGTTTCATTTGGCTTCTGGTATCATGGAAGGCACTGTTGCTGTTTCCTGTAATTCTTGTTATTAGGGGAATGGGTTTTGAGAGGAGAACAGGCTATTGTTACTCTACTATTATTAAGCCCCATCTCTCTACATCACTGCTTGTGCTGCAGAGTTGGTATCGAGCAAGGCTGGATCATAAGATGATCCATGCTCTTTACTCAATTAATGTCCCACAAGGACAGTTCGTTCTGACCTTTCTGGTCAATCGATGTCCTGAAGGCCTAGGAATTAGGATCATTTTGTCAAACCTCAAGGCTCAGGCTTGCTTTTGTCCAGCGAACAAGTCCACTTTGATCCTGGTGGGATGCTGTTTCTGTTCTCAGACAGGGGGTAACCAAACTTTCAAGTGCCTAACAATCACTAGGATACTTATTTTTAAAAAGAAAGAAAAAAGAAAAAGAAAAACATTTCCAGGGCTTCTGAATCAGTAAGATCCAGGTGTCTACCTTTTCAAAAGTCCCCAGGCAAAAGGTCCTCAGACTTCACTTTGCGCAGCAATTTTGACAACTTCCATCAAATGCAAGTCAAGAGTTCTGGGCTCTCTCCTTGCAAAGCTGCCTGCTCTTCCCTTTTGCTCTACTTCCTGATAACGAAACCTAAGTTACAGCCTTGAGTGCTTTACTTATAAAATAGTTACTTGTCAGTCTTGCTCTGTCATCACGTTACAACTTGTTCTTATACATAATTATTTACAGTTCCTAATTTCTGATTTGATTCTAGGGCCTGGACTTAGCCAGTATCCCAAAGGAACACTTGAGAAGCTCTGGTAACAATACTAAGCCAACATTAATAGAGCACTTACTGTGTGCCAAGCATTATTCTAAGCGCTTGACAGTTACTCATTGAATCACCAACCCAAAGAGGTAGGTACTGTCATTAACTGGATATTATAGGGAGCGAAACTGATGGTTAGAGAGTTGAAACAGCTTACCCAGATTACATACCTGGTGAGTTGAAAATCTGGAAGTGACTGAAGTATACTGAGCTGCCAGCCCTCTCAACAATTATGAAGGGGGCTGAGGAAAACCCAAGACCCAAGCAAACTCATCAACTTTTAGCACTCGGCGTCCTGACCATTACGCAGGTGTTCCCTGGCAGAGCTGGTGGGCAGGACTGGAAACAATGCAGGAAGGTGCTAGCAGTAGTTAGAAGTGCCAAATGACGTATGAAGACTTGAATCTGGGACTGTTATTATGTGGTGATGCCACAAACACTGAATCCACAAATCGGCCTTAGCTAAAGCTTAATCATCCCCACCACTGAAGTTCCCTAAGCATAACGTTATCAGTCTCAAAAGAGTGGTGGAAATGACGATGGAAACAAGAGAAATGACAGGTCAGAATCTGATCATGGAGGTAACAATGCTTACAGCAGAGAAAACCTTTTGGGGAATGAACTAGACCCTTTCCAAGTCTCCCTTTCCCCATTTATAAAATAATGATAATAACAGTGTATGTATTTAATATAGTTGGTAAGGACTTAATGAGCTGATTCAGAAATGGTGTCACATAGTACCTGACACAAAGCAAGTGCTCAATAAACATTAGCTCTTATTAGTCAGTCTCTTCGCTCATTTCAGACTCTGACCCAGATGGAACTTTGCATAAGAGCAAAAAGATGGCTAACATGGTTAAGGTCTACTTTTTTCTCATGTGGTCTCCACTGTAACCGATGACAAGATTGTTTTCTCCCTTGTAAATACAGAAATATACTGATTCATTAACAATTAGTCAAGTCAGCCTTCTATAACCACTATGCCTGCAGGAACCTCTTCACTAATTTTTCTGTCCATGTTAGTCACTTGGTACTTAGTGAACAACCAGAGGCCCCCATGGCCATGTACTTGGCTTTCTTCTGAACAAATGCCTCCTCCCCTTCCCCTGTCCTGGTTGTGACATTCTTGGGGATATTAGAGACCCGGCTTTGTGCTTCTTCTGAACGTCTACAGCACAAGTAGGTGTCAAATGGTGGTTTTATGATGAGTAAGAATTATCATTTGGAGGATACTCTTGTCCAAGATAAAAAATAAAGTGCAAATCCCAGTTATTTTATTAAGACCTCATCTTCCTAGCAGTGCAGGATGGACCTTGGCTTTTGTCCTGCCCTAAGCACCAGGAGGTCCTTGGGGTCAGTTCTCACAACTCATGTCTGGCTGAATCCACAGGAGAGTCACTTTTTTGGCTGTCTTATCCTACTTCAGACCCTCACAATTGACCCCTGTCATATTGCAGAAGTCTCAGGACAGTGGGTCCCCATCCTCCAAACCAGCCCCTGCCCCTGATGCTTCCCACAGCACTGCTAGCACCAAGGCAATAAAAGCCTTTATTGGCCAAAATCGAAGCTTCTTCTCAACTAATCCCAAACCACCTCTACTGCTTTCCCACCTTGCCTCCACTGCATGAACCCCCTGTTCCAGCTAGAACACTTTATTTATTACATCTTTGTCTCCTCTGTACATGGTACACTTGTACCCTTGTACTTGCTGAGACTCGCCTCAGGACCTCCTCTCCTGCTTATGTGTCAAGACTCCGCTAAAAGCCCGCGTCCTCCGTGAGGAATTCCTCCACTCCCATCAGAGTGCTTCCCCCTCTCAAACTATGAGTTGCCATCCCATATTTATTATAGGCTGCCTTCTTTTGGCAGCTGTATTTTCAGGTGCAGATATGTTATTTCCCCTAACTAAAACATTTGAGTGCTTGCTCTGGGCCAGTTACTTTATAACTGCCTAATCAACTTTGAATTTATAAAAGGCCCAAAATTCATGGTTATTTTGACCACAAATGTATGAGGCAGGTCCTGTCATTAGCCTCACGTTAGATCAGGGCACTGGGACAGAGACGTAAAGTAAGTCATCGGAGGTTGGTTAGTGAGTGGTGGAGCAGGTAGATCTAAATGCCCTGTGTACTTAACCACCGTGCTATGCCCTGCACACAATAGTCACTCAATAAATATTTGCTCAACAATTAATTGTTGATTTTCCCACCCGTCCTCTGACCCAGTCCTGCCTCCACTACCTTCTCAAAGAGAGCCCAGCTTGAGAAAATGACCAAATGTCTTCATTATGTTGACCTCCTTGGGATAAAAGTATTCCCCAAATAGCTGACATTGTGTTATTTTGATTCTATATTTCATCACTGTGGTTTGTGATTCCCACTCTGAAATTCTTTGTTGCCAGAACCTCCAGATATATAGCCTGTTGCAGAGTTGTTATTTTTGATATCAGAAAGTTGGGGATGTTTCTATTTGAAACATTGTCTATTTACATTCCTTAGCCCAAAATAATCTGAAGTGTCAGTATTATGTCTCCGTGTTTTGAATAGAAGTTTATGATGTTACATCAATAGTCACAGATCCCCGTGAGGTATTTTTGCCTTCTCCAGCTTTGGGGAAAGCATATTATCATAACGAGTAAGGTCCTATTTATGAAGTGATGCTAGTGTATCTTTCCCCCAAATTAGGAGGATAGGGTGTGTATGGAATTGAGTTGTTGGCGACACACGGGAGTAAGTTGCCATCATTGCAGGAATAGTTCTCACAACTCCCTCATTACAGTCCTGGATCAGACTCCTCCTTCTGGCTTTACACTGGTCCCCAAAAGAAAATCATGCCTCCAAGGCCATTCCTGTGGGATTGCAGGGCCCAGGACCCATTATACCACTTGAGGTCCTTCATTTGCTCCTCCGTTATTACTGAGATAAATTTCAGTTACAGTAAATATTATCAAGGACAGTCTGCAGGAGGAAAAGTTTCACAACTTCATCCTGATGGTGTGTGAGAGGGGAGGACGGAGGTTTGCTGCCAATCACTGTCACACCACAGCGCTATTTGCCTGCTGTTGGTACGCTCATGATTTTACCAAACAGCCAAGGAAAATGTAGAGGGTGCTTTATTAGTTTGTGTGTCTATTTTTAAAGCAAATATATCAGAACTTGATCATTTACATCAATGTGTTATTTTTTAATTGAAGTATAGTTGATTTACAATGTTGTGTTGGTTTCTGGTATATGGCATAGTGATTCAGTTATATGTATATATTCTTTTTCATATTTTCATTATAGGTTACTACAAAATATTGAATGTAGTTCCCTGTGCTATTCAGTAGGACCTTGTTGTTTATCTCTTCTGTGTAGAGTAGTTTGTATCTACATCAAGGCATTCTTAAAAGGAGTCACTTTAGGAAGTCGGGCCCTCAATCCTCAAATCCTCCCATTGCCTACATGTTTGTTTCTTCCTTTTTGGAATTGTCTTCAGGACAGGATATCATAATTTATCACACAAAGTGGGGCCCTTTGAGAATGACAGTGGTATTGATAATTAAGTTAACCAGGGAAAACAGTCTTGGGTAATTAGGACGGATAATTACTTTGCTCTAGGGCCACATCAGAAAACCGATTTTAGTCATTTTTGACCAAAAATGTTCTTACTCAGCTGATAACTTCCTTTTTTATAAGACTTGACTGGTGATAATCTTTGATTATCTACAGAAGTGAGTCTTTTCTGAAAAGATGAAGACTTCCCTTCTGTGACAGTAGTTGAAAGATAGTTGATTTTAATGAAATTCTCATTGTATTTTAATCAACAGTAGCATCTTTATATAATGTTGCCTCCAAAGGGGAAAGCCCTCAGGAGCCACATGATCTATTACACATCATACTCAGACCTTGTGCTCAAGCACGCCTAGTCTTATTTTGGACCAGATCTGGGATGGTCTCTTTGTCCCCTGCCAACCCTCCTCACTGAAGCAATGGTTCTGATTTCCCTTATCCCAGAGACAGCTCTCCATTAGCATGTGTCCCAGACATCTCTGCTTCAAACGCTCCCAAGCACTTTGTGGCACTTGGCTAGCCTCCCTCTACTTATCACTATGACCTTAAAGCTTCCAAAGTAAGAATGTGTGAGGGAGTAAATACAAGGGCCAGGCCTGAAAGGTGAAGGTCAACTCCTCCATTCATGTGCAACCTGAATAAAGCTCAGTTCCCTTGGGGTCAGTCTCAGCAAGGGCTGCATCCAAGATAAAGACAATCTTATTCCAAAACAACATTAAAGCAGCAAGGAAGAAGAGGAAATTTTACTGTAGATGTATTGCCAAGAGGCTCTCACAGGTGAGCACCAGGAGACATATATATGGATGCAGACTGCAGCATTGTTTTAGTGATTGTGATAGGCGAAATAATGTCATTCATCATCATCCCATTTTGCACCCCCGACCCCCACAAAAGATACCCACATCTTAATTTCCTGAAAGCACATTAGGTTACATGGTAAAGGGGAAATATGATTACAGAATATTAACCTTAATATGGAATTAAGATAACTAATCAGCTGACCTTAAGATAGGAAAATTATCCTGGATAATCTGGGTGGGCCCAATATAATCACAAGGGTCCTTAAAGGTGAACAAGGGAAGTAAAGGGGGAGAAGCAGAGATGAGGACGTGATAATGGAAGCAGGGCCACAGAGATGCTGTATTGCTGGCTTTGAAGATGGAGGAAGGGACCATTAGCCAACCAATAAGAACTACGCCTAGAAGCTGGAAAAGGCAAGAAACAGATTCTTTCCTAGAGCCTCCAAAGAGGAATGCAACCTGTCAAGACCTTTTTAGCCTAGTGAGATCTGTGCCAGACTTGGAACTACAGAACTGTAAGATGATAAATTTGTGCTGGTTTAAGCCACTAAAGTTGTGGTCATTTTTTTACGGCAGCAATAGAAAACTTACATTGTCATTTGCTCAAAGAAGAATATGTAAGAGATAAAGTATTTATTGAAGAAACGTGCTGTAGCAATTAAAAATAAATGAACTACAGCAGAAAGTAAAATAGGGCTTACCATGGCTAGGGAAAAGGGGGAATGAGGAGTTATTATTTAATGGGCACAGAGTTTCTGTTTGAATGATGAAGAAGTCTGGAAGTAGATAGTAGTGATGGTTTCACAATGTTGTGAATGTACTTAATGCCAGTGGGATCGTACACTTAAAAATGATAAATTGAGTTATGTGTATTTTATCACAATAAACAAACGAAATTTAAAAAATGACCTAGATCTATATTTTTGATATAGATTAATTTCAAAAGTGTAAGTTTTAGAATGTTATTTATAGTTTATGCAGTATAATGATTATATAAATTCAAAACCATAAAACAATATGGTTTAGAAATATGCATGTAGTGAAAGTATTTAAATAGACTGAATGACACCAAATCATGACAGTGGCTGATTCTAGGGAGAGAGGAGGCAAATGGGACAAGGGAGGACACAGGAGACTTCAACTTTCTCAGGAAATTTTTTTTTAAATCTAGGATAAACATGGTAAAATTATTAACATTTACAAATTGTAGCTGGTAAGTACATAAATACTGGCAATGTTATCCTTTGCAGCTTTCTGTGATTTTTTCAAAATTAAGGGGAAAAAAATGGAGGTTTTACTGAACGTCTGTTGAGGATGCTGAAAAGAAGGAATGAAACACACATTTGCAGGCACAATGTTTCATAGGTGCTCGTACACACCTCTTGCCCTAAGTGCCAGCTGTCGGCCTCCTCTCCTCGCTCCCTCTCTGTCCTGCTGCCCTTTAATGTGCCAGTTCTCTCCCTCTCCCTCTTTCCCACATGAAAATGCATCTGATTACTCTCAATTTCTGCCTCAGTCATTCCGGGGGAGACCGTGGCAAGACATGGACATTCATCCCCATCAGGATAAATTGGGACCTGGTAACTGGCTTCCTTAGAAAGACCTTCTCAAACTTTAATGCACATTGGAGGCACGTGGGCATCTTGTTGAAATGTAAATTCTGATTCAGTAGGACTGAGTGGGGCCTGAGATTCTACTGGTCTATGGAGCTCCCTGATGTTATTGGTGCTACTGGCCCCTGGACCACACTTGTAGTAAAGAAACCTTGGAAACTAAGTGCGTACTTTTGTGAGGGAGAGGGAGAAGGAGAGGAAAGGGCTGGTAGGAGCCTGTGATTGCAATTTAGTATTTTTCCCTGTGTTTCTTGTCACACACACACAGAGTCTGCCCCTCTGACCCCAGCAATACCCATTGTGGCCTCTCAATCTCTGATTTTTATCACTTCCTTGAAACTTAGTTTCTATACCTGCAAATTAAATCTAAACATAATGGTGGGCCCTGTATCAGAGGAGGGGGCAAGTGTTATCAGGAGAACATTTACAGTAATAAACTCAGGTTGTGGGAGGCTAGATATTATATGCTGATACTTACGAGCCTGCTTCTAAAAAGAAAAGAATGGAAAAGGTGAACATAATTGCACGAAGCCGCATTTCCATTAGTATTTTTGTAACAATTCACTATCATTCATTTATAGACTTCCTAAAATCATCTACAGTCTGCCTTACTGGAGAATTTTTTGTTTTCAGTGGCCTTGGTGGCTAAGACAAAGCTGGGCCCAGAGAAACAACTTATCAAGTGATTTAGGAATCCTCAGTAAACTTTTCTCCTTCTCCATCCTCCTCATCTGCAACCCACTGAGTTGCTGTGAGCTGAAGCTTTCGGCCATTTTTGTCTCCAGGATGAAATTTATAGGGTGGCGCCACACCCTAGGGAAAAGCCCTGAAACAATGACTTGTTTTATGTATACACGAATCTATATATGGAGACAATGCTGATACAGCGCTTAAAGTGGATTGGACGCTCTGTTAAGTTCTTTTGAAATATTTAACCCTTATAATAATCCTAGAATATAGGTAATATTATTATCACCATTTCACAGATTAAAAAAAAGGTGCAGAAGAAACTCGCCCAGGGTCATACAGCTAGTGTCAGGCAACATATTTCCAAAGTGCATTACTCATTGCAATGGAATAGGGACAGGGTAAGGGTTAGTGTTAGGAACAGGTTGTGTTTTGGTTTGGATTTCCTCAAAATTAAAGCCTGAGGCAAGGGGTTAAATGCAAGCCATTTGTTTGGGAGATGATCTCAGGTTACAGAAAAAAAAGGGGGTGGAGAGAGGGTGAGAGTGTTAGAGCAGGCAGGTAGCTAGATATGAGCAGAGAAACGGGGGCATGGGCCAAATGGCAGGAAATACATCTTGTGAAAAACAGAGGTCCTTGAGCAGACAAAAAAGCAGGAACCTCAGGACTGATAAGAAATCACACATTTTGGGGTGACAAATGTCCTGGAGGCAGACAAAGAAAGGTGGAAAAAGGCAGGAATCTCCAGCATCTAAATGTAACCTCTTGCTCATTATGCCTTCATTACAATAAAATTAGCCTTGCAGATTAGAAGTACCCATCGTGCACCGATGCCATGACATTTCCGATCAAGATTAAATAAGAAGGGAGGAGGGTATAGCTCAGTGGTAGAGTGTGTGCTTAGCATGCACACGGTGCTGGGTTTAATTCTCAGTACTTCCATTTAAAAGAATTAAATAAATAATCCTAATTACCACCCCCCCCCAAAGACTAAATAAGGAAAAAATTGCTCCTCCCCTCAGGAAGGTGGAGCTGGGATGAAAATCAAGAAATACCACCCCAAACTCCTCTCTCTCCAATGAATATTCTGTCCGTTTGTTTTTACGCCCCATACAACTAGCTTTCTAAAGAAAGTGCAGCTACTCACCTAAGTCTGCACCCCCCCCCCCGCTGAGACCACACTATTGCTTAATAAATCATCACTTTACTTTCTTCACCTCCAAGTCTCACCTCTGAATTCCTGCAACGAGACAAGAACCTACTCTCTGGTAACAGGAGTGAAGTAGGAAGGGAAGAGAAGCCAGTTACAAATGAGCATCATCCAAAGGCCTCTGAGAATCTTGCAGAAAGCCCTCAGGATCATCCACCTGAAGATGGTAGGCCACAGCCCCGACCCAGGCCCCTTCCCACTGATGGAAGGTCACCCCCGATTGCGTGCATTTGCACAGTAAGTGGCCTGGGAGAAGGTCATGAGCAGGTGTGGAAGCATGTGGGGCATCCAGTGGAGGTGAAGGGATAAATTGGGAGTTCAAGATTTGCAGATACTAATTACTATATGTAAAATAGATAAACAACAAGTTTACACTGTATAGCACAGGGAACCATATTCAAAATCTTGTAGTATCCTGTGGTGAAGAAGACTATGAGAACGAATGTGTGTATATTCCTATGTGACTGAAGCATTGTTCTGTACACCAGAAATTGACTCAACATTGTAAACTGACTGTACTGCAACAAAAACATATTTAAAAAAATAAAAAATACCAAAGTGAGGCTGGCTTGGGCTGCGGCTGAAATCAGAGGAGGGCCGAAGTGCTGAGACAGGGCTCCAGCAACACCTACGCGGGCTGCCTCCAGAAGCGGTGACACTCAAGGGTGAATGTTGTAGAGAGGATTTGAGCATGTAGGCTAGATAATCCCTTCACATACAAAATTCTATAATTCTCTAAGCAAAAGTTCATAGGGGCCATCACACTTTGGCCATAATAAATATTTTATATCCTTAACATTGTGATTCTCAAGAGCAATGAGAAGAATCGAAGGAAGTACTGTCACTGCATCCAACTCTTTGCATCCAGGTCAGGTACTATTTACGCATGACCTCAAGACAGTGATACAGTGGAGAAACAAATCCTTTTGAAATGCGTGTTAATGTACTCTGGCTTTGGTCAATTGGAGGGGAAAACTGCCTGTAGACTCTCTATCCAGAGACCATCATGACTACGAAAATGAAATTCCCAGTCTTCTCATGATAATTTCCAGGTGGGGAATAAAATTCACTCAGGAATGTGCATACATGTTCTCTTGCTAAATAAAAGTTATTAGTTAACAAAGGGGTTTTTGAAAACTTGACCTTGACTTCCTGCGCTCCGAACAATGCCACCTCTCTTATCAGTCTTAGTCCCAGAAGGACACTCAGTGAAGACTCAGTTGTATCCACTGACTCACAGTTGCGGTTAAGGATGAAGAAATTCTGAGTCTTCCGCCTCCAGGCCACTGGCCATTTCTAAGTTTGGATGTTCTCTTTGGTCAATTCAGGATGCTTTCTGAGGAATCTTGTGTTAGGATGGTGGGGCGTAGGGGTCAGCTCAGGTCACATCAAAGTGCAGTTCGGCCCAGCCAAGGCAGCTGGTCAGGATTTGGCATTGCTGGTTAAAGGATGGGACGGAGGTCAGCTTTGTTGGTTTGACCCCTCAGTGGACCTGTCATCTTGGTACAATTCCATGGCCACAGAGCGTAACCTCATTCCAAGCAGTGGTCTCCTACATGCCTCTCTCCTGGCTCATCTAAGGAACAAAAGAGAGACTGTGGCTGGTCGGTGCATGCTCACTGTTGCTCCTGGGGGAAAAACCTCAAAACCTTTGGATATTTTCCCAAAGGCCCACACTAACAATTGGGAAACATGTGAAGGCAAATCAATGCCTAGAGAGAGTATTATTGCAGAATAAAGCAGCACCATTTTCTCTGTATTGTTTTTCTCTATAAGTTGAGGTCATCAGTATTCACTTTCCCTTTGTTTTCTTTTTGGTCACTGGTGAGTTTTCCCCTGCAATGATTTGAAGATTATATTGTCTCCCTGCTTCTGACTGTCAACACATCCTTCGTTCTCAAGAAAGGGGAAAGGAGAATGTAATTAGACTTCAACAGGGGATGTGCAGATAGAATATAGAAGAACTAAAGGCTCTCGAGGCAGCAAATTATGTTGAGGGCCCCACTCTGCTATGCCAGAGTCTTGCTTTCTATGGAAAGGGTCACTGAGAAGAAAAAAAGACAATTCTGGCTTGTCATGTGAGTCAATCAAAAGGAAGGGCTGTGACTGTGAGGACTCTGGCCATTGCAAAGGACAAAAACACAATTCAAAGTAGCTTAAGCAAAAATAGGAATGTCTTTCTCACATCATGGAGAGATTCAAAGGGTCAAGCAGCCTTTGTGTTCAAATGTATGCAAGGATTCAAATAAAGTTGACGGCTTTTTTTTTTTTTTAATCACTTGGCTCTGCTTGCTTCTGAGTGCTTCCTTTTTCAGATAGGCCTTCTCTTCATGTAGCAAGATGGCTGTAGGAAGTTCCAAGTTCAAAATGTCTCAAAATGTGCTTGTGGGCCCAGAGAAAGCAAAAGGCAGTCTTTCTTGAGAGCTCTGAGTTGCAGGAAGCCCCCTTATTGGGCTGTGTATTAGTCAGCATGGGCTGGTGATGCTGTCATAACAATCAATCCCCAATCTGAGGCTCACCACCCAAGCTTATTTCTTGCTCACATTACATGTTCAATGTGGTTGTTGCTCATCAGGGACCCAGGATAATGGGTACACCACCATTTTGTAGCTGCACAACCCAGGACTTCAGAATTCCTTTATTGCTGCAGCAGACGAAGGAAACGACCTAGAGAATCAGGCCTGGGTTTTTCACAGCTTCAGGCCAGAAGTGACCAATATCACATCCCCTTCCTTTCTTTGGCCAGAACTAGCTCCACAGTCCTGCCTAACTGCAAGGTGACTAGGAAAGTGAGAGAGGACTCAGAATGTTTAACAAGCATCACTGTCCTTGCCACACCTGGCTTGGGTCCTATGCTCATCTTTCGGTCAGGCCGGTGGCCAGAGGATTAAATGCTTCCACTGTTGGGTGCAGGCCAGATGCCCTCCTGGGGCCTGGTGAAGGAGCTCAATGCAGACCTCTTCAGAGAGCCAGCAGCCCCGTGCCCAGGTCAAGGGCTGACATTCTACCATGAGCAGAGCTTAGTAATCAGATGTTAAAGCCTCAGAAAGCATTTTCAGCCATGTTTCTCCAAAGTGAAATTTCCATCCAAGATGAAGTTTGGTGAACTGGTCATGGGGTAATGAGTAATGACTGAGAACACAGAGCTTGTGTTGTCTGAAGGGAGAGGACGCTGGGGTCCCTGGAAGCTGATTCAGACCACGTGCCTGGGAAGGCTGCCAGGGGAGGTGGATCACGAACGTTCACCATTGGCCAGGAAGAGGCAGGCTGTTCCATGGGTGAGGCTGCTGTAAGTCCAGCACCTGATCAGGCTCACTCTTAGCCATGGTCCTTTGCATCCTCCACCTTGTGGAATGAGGGGAATGGAGTGTGGTAGGTAGAATGATGGCCCCCAAAGATGCCCACATCCTAATCCCCAGGACCTGGGAATAGGTAAGGTTACATGGCAAAGGGGCTGCATCATTAAGGTTGCAGATAGAATTAGGCTGCTAATCAGCTGACCCTGAGGTGGGAAGAGGACCTTGGCCTATCCAGGTGGGCCCAGTGTCACCACAAGGGGCTTTATAAGTGGAATAGGGAATCAGAGAGATGACAGCAGGCAAAGGACTTGGCCAGACCTCATGGGCTGTGAAGATGGGAGATGAGGACCACGAGTCCAGGAGTGTGGGTGGCCTCGAGGAGCTTGATACAGTAATGAAACACACTCTTTCCTAGTACCTCCAAAAGGAGGGCAGCTTTGCCAAACCTTGACTTTAGCTCAGTGAGACTTCTCTCCAGAACTGTAAAATAATAGATGTACGTTGTTTTAAGCCACCGTTTGTTTTACTTTGTCACAGGGGAAACAGCCACACAGTGCCTCAGAGTTTTAGCAACCTCCCTCGAGAAGAGAGAGGGGTTTAGAGATGACTGAGGCCCTCAGGATGGGGACAGAGCTGTGGACACCTCCCAGGCTGGTCTCAGGAGGTGAAAGGAACCATCAGCTGACAAGGAGAGCAGATGTATGGTTCCTGGGACAGGGAAGGAGACCAAACCCACAGAAGGGACCAGGGACCAAGGTTCTCCTTGGCCCACTGTGTCCTTCCTGAGTTTAAGGCAGTTTAGTTTAGCCATCATCTGACTGCCATTTTTCCATTGAATTAGAACATATGAAAATCAAACCGAAACACAAACAACTGGATATTTTTCCATCATGATAAGGTGGGTGGAGCTTTGTAAGAACTCAGACTTTATAAGCCAGGAAGCCACAGCCAAACCCACAGACCTCGCAGTAAATGAGTCCAAGCTGAGCATCACAGACAGCCTGGCCTTTAGAAAGGTGAATTTCCTAATGAGCCTCACATAAGTGGGTCCTCCCACTGTGCCCTATATCATCGTCATATAGAAGATGAATACTCCTTCATGGTTAGCTGGTGAGCTTACACATGTAGACACACACAACACACACACACACACACACACACACACACACAGCAAAAGCTTCAATTAGCCCGTCTGCCAAGAAGTAAACACTAGCAGGAAAGACTTGCCTCCTTGGAATCAAATGGATTTTCCCCTCCCACCTTTGAGAATTGCCCCCATGCACAGGTAGACTACAAATAGGGCTAGAGGAATGAGGCTTCCACAGTTGGTAATGAGACCCAGGACTCATCGCAGTCCTGAGGGGAATGGCAAGTGAGCGCTGTGATTATTTCACTGAAGCTCTGAAGCTGCGTGCTGCCAGCTAATGGTCCCGGTCTGGTTCTTAGGCAAGCATGCATTCGCATTAAGCTTGAACTTCAGGGCTCGTATGTCTATTAGTTATCAGCATCCAAGTCGTCCAGAGCAGGCAAACCACTCTAACACTTGGATCTCATTAGCACCCTTCCCGGCAATTTCCCTTACACAGCAAAGGCAGGGAACTGGCTACTTACGGAAGCCAAAGTATTTTCAGAGCCCCTTCCAGAAACGGTTCTGCTTCAGGACAGCTGAGGCTGAGAACTGGCCACGCACACCAACTGCTCTTTGCACCTGGTCTTTGAGCAAGAGAAGGCTTCACGACTCCGGGCTTTCGTTGCCAGATTGCATCAAGTAGACATGTCAACCTAACACATGAGGAGACGGAACCCATGTCTACTGAGCATCTATTTGCTCTGAGCTCTGAATTTAGTTTCAGAAGAAGGGTGTGTGAGTCTCAGTTCTTCTCTTTATCCATTGTGAGGATAAACCATTTAATCTTGCTAATCCTTATCACAGCCATTTGTAAAATGAAGGAAATAATACCAGTCTTGCATCACAGGACTGTTATGAGGATCGAATGAAATAATAGACGGAAAATTCCTATTTACTTGTAAAGTATTTTGAGCTCACAGAAGCAAGAATATACCTATTAAAGCTCTGTAATTGTTATTTTTGAAATTGTGATGACCAGAAATCTATACCTTTCATACGACAGTGTTCATCCTTAGACGCTCCATTAACTTTGGAAATGAGTTCTAGAGTAGTTCACATAATATTAGCTACCATTTATTGAGAGCTTCTCCTGCATACCTTATTTCTCAGCCTCACAGCTCGCTCCTTCAAGCAGATATTACTGTCCTCAATTAAAACCTGTAAAACTAAGACCTAGACGTTATGTAACTTGCTCAAGGAAGTGGCAGAAGCAGGATGGGAGCCCAGCTATGTCTAATCCAAACTCTGTGCTCTATGCCTTGAATTTTGTAGGGAAAACCCCCCAAGATGTTATTAATTTATAGTATAATTTATTTATAAATGTGATAATATATATGGAATCAATATATAGCTTGTGGGTCTGCTCTAAAGAGTTTACACCAATTCCTAATTCCTGTTGTATTTTCTGCTGAATTTTGATTTTTGCTTCCCCCTCCTTTTTTTCACTTGGATACAGAGACGAACGTTATATACAGGATAAAACAGGTCAGATCTGGCCAAAACCAATATATCCAACAAAACAAATAAATCAACATGAAGTAGTCTGAGCTTGTGCTCCCACTGACCGTGGCCTCTGTTGGCCCTGGCAAGGGGCTGCCTGTGGTCCCTAAAGTCAGCTTGGTGTGCGGGGCAAAGGGCGAATTTCACAGCAGAAATACAGGCTCATCCAGCTCTGCACGTAAATGCTCCAGCCCCCCTCCATCCCCCTAGGCTTCTTACTTCTCTTTTATTTTAATTTTTTTAAGGAATGTGCAAAGAATGGAGAGATTCCAGCTAGATCACAGGATGGAAATGCAGTGTCCGCAGGAGATGGAATGTCTTCAAGTAGAAGGAAGCCCCATTGAGTTGCCTTGCTCCCCAACTCCAGACCTGCTCGATTTAGATGGATGGGAGCAGAGCATCATGGTTTGTCTGTGGGACTAGGCTACTTGGATGAATATCTCAACCCAGCTGCTTTCATATTGTATTTAGACAAATGTCATAACCCCTCTGGACTTGTTTTATCACCTCTAATGGGTAAATGACCCATAGAGTTATTGTGAGGATTAACAAACTCATGTGAAAGATCCAAAAGAGTGACAGACACACAGAAAACACTTAATAAATCATTTGAGTTGGGGAGGAAGCGCCTACATTCTCACCTAAACTGGAGAAGGCGGGGTGTCTTCCTGGCCATGCACTATGACTCTGGGATGGACTGGAAGCAACATATCCCCACAGAATGGTCCTGGCCTGACTCAGAAATGCCTTTCTGGATTGCTGGCTGAGGTATGACCAGATTCCTTCAGGAATGGTACCCAATCCCTGTTTATTCTCAAACTGTGGTGCAGGGACAACTTGAGTCACCACCATCTTGAGTGCTTTTCAAAATGCGCAGGGCGGGCCTCCACCCAGACCTACAGACTCAGCACCTCTTGCATGAGAGTCGGGTGGGAATATTAATCCTTGGTTCCCTCTTGGTCCAGAATGATAGAATTAGCCAAGCTGAGGCTGGGCAAGAGGAGTGAAGGAATGAGACTCCAGGGAGGGGATGTAGCTGAATATTTCTAAGAAACTCTCCACCTCCCAGCTCAGTAAACCCCTAACACCTTGAATTCCCAAGGGTAGAGTATAGTCTATGCTTTTCAGGCTTTTCTCTGCTCACTGAAGAGAATCCTGGAGGAGACTTTATAACAGAGAGGAATTTGCAGGCTTTTTCTTAATTCTCCTGGGTTGTTCTAACAATCATAATCAAACAACCTAGGGAGATCTCCTAGGAACTGAGCAATAGGGAAGAATACAACACAATTTGTATCTGGAATGCTGTGGACATGGGGTCAACTGGCAGGACAAGGTAGTCCTTGATAACGTAACCTAGGAGGGCAAAGATCATGACAAATTGGGACTGGTTTAAAATGGCCCTGATACACGGTATAATGTTCCCTCCTCTCTTGTATAGTTCACTTCCTACACAGGAACTCTACTTCTTTATCCTTTAAGCAAGGGAAGTGACTATGGCTAAGCCAAGGGGAAGTCCGTGGGTGACCCGGGGTATGTTTTGGGGAGAAAAGCATTGCTAAAGGTCTTGAGCTTTGCACGAGAGGACTCTGTGCCCTTTGGAGAATGAGGGGCCGTGGAAGGAAGAGGAAAGAGAGTGGAGAAGGCTGCCAGTCAACCAGATGCACACGATGAGGACTCTTCTCGGACAGGGATAAAGGTGCTGAGAAGAGGCATATCCCTTTCCTCCCTACCTTCACAGGGGCTGACATGGCGCTGGGCACTGTAATGAGAGACAAGACCCTGCCATTTGAGCTTAATCCCAAATCCACTTCCAGATGCCTATTAATTTTGAAAAATCATCTTAGCCTTTCTGAGGTTCACTTTTCTCATCTGCAAAATGCAGAAGATAATTTTTTTTATTACAGGCTGGTTGTAACAAACAATGAAGTTTATATGAAATTGCTCTATATACTCTAATGTGCATACATTTATTATTATTTTTTAGAATCCATAACTCCTATCCTGCATTAGATAATAAGCATTTGAAGGGTAACTTCTGTTATTTCTCACAGCTCCTAACACGATGTCATATCCACAGCAAATCCTCAGAATATGTTAGCAGCCAACGCTGACCATCCCCCAAGTGCTACTCCTTCAATAATGCAAAGAAACATTTCTGCTCGGTTAAGTTCTGGGCTAGAATACTTTGCCAAGATGTAAACATTTCAGAAGACCTGACACCATTAAAAACCAGCCTTAATTGTCTACTGTTAGTTTCTTCAGGCAACAGAGCTTCACCTTAGAAGAAATAGGTCTGTGAGTCAGAATGATCAGAGATGGACAAAGAAAAGTGACTGGAAAAAGGCATTTTCCTGCTAGCGGCACTTTCAGCGAAAAAAAAAATCTTCCAAGGCCTCTACTCCCAACAGAGAAACTCAACCTGGGACCTTAGTGCATGGGGCCAGCCCTCTGGTGCTTGGAGTGTGCAGTTCTTCTGACTTTGGGTCCTCACACACTTGGCTGAACAGCCAAGCATCCCAGAGACATGGGTCTCTACCTGGCTTTGGAGAACCCTGTACCCACCACCCAACCTCCTCATGCACGGGACTTAGGCTGGAAGGGGTGGGAGCCTGTGACAACTTGGTCTGGCTCTTGTGCCCTCAGAAAGGCCAGCCCAGAGGGCTCGGCATAGTCTATGGTGCCCCCTGATTGACGGGTGCAAGCTTCTCCTTCCTCAGATGCAGAACATCCTGGAGAGAAAGCCTGCAGGGCTGCTTCCCACTGCCTGGTGGCGATGGGCTACCTGACCAGAGCTAGAGGTAACTCCTGGCAACAGTGGAGGCTCATGAGCCACCAGAGAGGTCGGTGGTTACTGATTTGCATCAGCACACCTCTATTTTGGGCAGGTCTTTCTTGGAATCGAGGTTTCCTGTTGTGTGCGTTAAGCACTCAGTCTCTCTTGAGGTCCCCTCCTCTCAGATTTGGTGTCTCTGGCCCATCGAGTCCCCTTGGCAACACAGTGTACTCATAATATCAGGGGGAGGCGGGACTCACAAACCAAGGTTTACCTAATCACTTTCTTATTCAAGTTGCTCAGATTCTCATCAGCTGAGATAATATAATTAGATGCTGGCAGCTTGGACTCATGCCTGGGGTGTGACAGAGACCTCGTCCGTAGTGGTTCCATTTCCCTTCCCCTTTATTCAGGTCACAAGTTTGGACAGTCCAAAGGCACATGTGGTTCTATTCTCACACCTGTACGTGGAGGTGGGCTGTTATAAGATGGTGTGCCCAGCCAGGAGGAGTGAAGCTTTTGCTCCTGGAGGTGTGGTCTGTGGAACAGCAGCATCTGTGAGAGGGGCAGGATCCTCAGCCCACCCCAGACCTACTGAGTCCAAATCTGCATTTTTAACAAGGTCTCCGGTGATGTGTATGCATGTTAACGTTGGGGAAGCACCAAGTTAAACCACTGCATAAAGGCATGAGTGAGCCTGGTCACCCAGCCCCACAAGGAGTGACCCAGGGTCAGAGGGGTAGAAGTTATACTAGGTAAACTGGCCACCACTGTCCCTCCAACATCCCACAGAGCAGGAAAAGCAGGGCCTCCCAAGGCTACCCTCCTTCGCCCATTAGGACCCTCAGATAAGTAATTTGACCCCATGCCACTTGACTGACAGCCTCTGCAAGTCTGTTGAATAAAATCACTTGACTGCTGGCCACCTCAGACTTCTGCAGGCTCTGTGCTGGAAGAGGAGGTGGGTCGGCTGCACTAACTCAGTGAATAGAACTTGCCCTCACTACGTCATCAGGTGCCTAGAAGCCACATTGTCATTTTAATGACACCTGTGGAAACCACACAGCTGTCTGAAGCAGTATCCACTCAGTCCAGAAAATCTGAATGGGGTCCAAGAAAAGATAGGCGGGGAGCATGGATGGGGAAGAAGTAAAATAAAAGAGGGTCAGAGTGTGGTAGGAGAGATTGCCTCCCTGAAAAGTGAAGATTCAATTTCCTTTTACATTTCAGCTTCCTGTCATTTGCAGGATGTTTCTACCATTTTTCTCAATGGTTTTCCTAATTATTGTTCAGCTCATAAGATGCTCGCTCATCCATGCACAGAAGCTCGGTGGCACTGGGTGGGGGGGCATGGACAGGCAGTACTGTGGAGAAGGACGTGCTGTTGTTCAGACGTGCTGAGAGTTCCCAAACTCTTCCACCTGCCAACCTCTCAGGAGGCCCAAGAGCAGAGATCATGTATCATGAAGCACTCTCAGCTCTCAGAAGAGGAGAATGAAATATTAAGCAATGATGTTGTGATAAGAGCAGGTTTGTATATTACCCTCCCTGGGAATCTACCTGTTGCCACGAGCAGCCATTGGAGGCTGGGGAGACTATTGCCTCGGCTACAGGTGAGCCTCGGGTTTCCAGTGCACATCATGAACTCGGTCTCACTCACAGAGCAACAGCTTTGAGGGGAGAGACAGCCCCTGATTCACTCTCATGATCTCTATGAAAAGACAAAGGGGAAAATGTTCTTTTACAGATGATTAGTCTGGCAAATGATTTCTCGAATAACTTCCTCCTCTGTCACTATGACCGTCATGACCATCACTGCTGTCACGTACGGACATGTTTTTTGAAGGGTGACTGTGCAGATAGAATTTGTATCCTCATGGAGTTTATGTTACAGAGATCTGAATTAAAATCTTTTCTTTATTATCAGATCAGATTGGGCAAAATTCCCAAAGAAATAAATTATGGTCTTTAAAGGATAGCAAAATCTATTCTCTGATAACACAATTCTTGCCTAGGCAATTTTTGTTAATAAAATTACAGATTTATTTATATTCAGAGAGACAATATCTTTGAGTCTAACTGACCCAACTTGAGTGATGTGTCCTCTCCTGGACCAATCTGACTACATGGGGATGGAGTCACATAAAAAATGCTCCAACATGAAAAAATGCTCAATATCACTAATTTCCAGAGAAACTCAAATCAAAAGTACAATGAAGTATCGCCTCACATCAGTCAGAACAGCCATCATTAAAAAGTTCACGCAGTTCACGAATGATAAATGCTGGAGAGTGTATAGAGAAAAGTGAACCCTCCTACACTGCTGGTGGGAATGTAATTTGGTGCAGCCACTATGGAAAACAGTAGGGAGATGCCTTAAAAAACTAAAGACAGAGCAATCTCACTCCTGGGTATAGGTCCTGAGGGAACTGTAATTCAAAAAGATACATGCACCCCAATGTTCATAGCAGCACTATTTAAATAGCCAACACATGGAAACAACCTAAATGTCCATCAACAGATGACTGGGATAAAGAAGTTGTGACATATATATCTATATATACAATGGAATACCACTTAGCCATAAAAAAGAATAAAATAATGCCATTTTCAGCAACATGGATGGACCTGGAGATCATCTTTCTAAGTGAAGTAAGCAGAAAGAGAAAGAAAAATACCATATGATATCACTTATATGTGGAATCTAAAAAAAAAACAAACCATAAATGAACTTATTTATAAAACAGAAACATTCACAGATATAGAAGACATACTTATGGTTACTGGGAGGGAAAGGGATGGGAAGAGATAAGTTGGGAGTTCAAGATTTGCAGATACCAACTACTATATACAAAAAAGATAAACAAGTTTCTACTATAAAGTACAGGGAACTAGATACAATATCCTGTAGTAACCTATGATCAAAAAGAATATGAAAATGAATTATGTATATGCATGACTGAAACATTATGCTGTACACCAGAAATTGACAAAAAAATTGTAAACTGACTATACTTCAATTAAAAAAGAAACATGCCTAATAGAAGCCAGTTCCCCACAAAGAGTCACGTAGCAGTGGGGGAAGGGTGCAGTTCCCAAGATGTTGGAACTAGGAACACAACCTAACTCTGACACCTAGACATCCAAGGTAAATTTTGCTGAGGGCTAGACATGGTTAGTCTTGTTCTTTTCTTTTCCTTCATGTTCAAATGATCATTCCTCCTTCCCTCCAAATCGCTGATAACTGCTAATCTTTTTACAGTCTGTATAATTTTGCCTTTTTCCAGAATGTCATAGAACTAGAAACATACAGTATGTAGCCTTTCCAGACTGGCTTCCTTCACTTAGCAATATGCATTTAAGTTTACTCCATGTCTTTTTGTGACTTGATAGCTCATTACTTTCTATTGCTGAATAATATCCCATTATATTGATATACTAAACTTTGTTTATCCATTCATCTATGGAAAGATGCCACCATTTCCCTTCTATCTCTGTTCTTAGGTTTCCACTTCATGTCTTTAATGGGCCACTATGAACTTCCTTCCCCTTTAGATTAGCTTAACTACTACTGCTATATGAAAATGACTGGGATTAGAATGCCATTTTGGTCGGCAGCTCGGGTACTGGTGGTGTATCACCTGTTTACTTGGCAAGTGGTACTTGAATACGTACATAAAGCCAGTGGTGTGTATGTTAAAGGTGGAATGCCCATGTTTACACAGAGAATTGGCTACTCAGGCTGAGAGTGACTTACTGGATATTCCAAGAAGTAGTGAGACTTCAGCAACCAGAATTTGAAGTTAGGTACCTTCAGGAATGGGGTGGAGGCTTTGTCACTATCTGCGAAATGGAACAGATCTAATAGTAACTAAAGAGGATGTTGACCAGCAAGAAGCCAGTGGTACTGGCCACATTGGGTTAGTACCAAGAAGGGTTGAATAGGGTCAGAGATGTCATGTTTAGGCAATGTTGCAGACAAATATGCAGCTTAATTTATTTATCTTTAAAATGTATAGAAATGGTTTTACAGAGGAATGTTGTAAATGTTATTTTGATCCCTTGTCCACATGGCTGTTTCGTGGGAGTGGACTTACATCAGGCACATTCTTTATGTGAACCTGCCCCTCCTGGCTGCAGTTGGATTGATCCAGGAGAGGACATGGACTCAAGTTAAGCCAAGTCAGATGCAAAGAAAAGATTTCATTTCTCTGAGTATGGCTAGATTTGGAACAATTAAACTTTCATGCTATCAGAGGTCATATTTTATGTCCCGGACACTAAATTCTCTTTAGAATGAGAACAATGAACTAGATGTCTATGAGGAAGAAACAGAATCTTCCCATCTGCTTTTGCTCCTGTTTCCAAGCATTATCTTGAAGGGAACATTATGGTTGTCTCTGCAACATTTGTTCTTCCTTCTTTTGGTAACTACCTCTTTGATACTCACTTTGATATCCACAGATACCCCAAACATACCTTGGACATAACTTAAATCCATAGTTAAATGACTATGGTCTAAGTTTACCATAAACCTAGTCCCTGGGCACAGGTGTTGGTCCAGGGAAAAATGGGGCCACCAAGTGGAGCCAATGAGACAGAGGAAGATAACTGTTGGGAGATTTGAAGAAAAGAGACTTCCTTACTCTTCTGAAGCAACTTCTGGAGGAGACCCCCACCCCAGATGGGGGTGATGTATTGGACTCAGTTTAAGTACCATCCCAGATCCACACACTTGTCTTGCTTACAAAGCAGCAAGGCCCTGGCAACAGTCTGCTGTTCCTGAGATAATGGACCCAGGTCATGGCTAGAGAAGGAAAAGCCGCGTCTGCAGGGCTACCTGGTGAAGAGAGATTGCTGAGTCTGTGCTCTGGCCCTACTGGTCCTGTGGGGGCTGTGGCTTTCCCAGTAGCCACCTAGAGAAGCCTAGGGACAGAATTAGGTTGGGAGGAGGAAGTTAGGTCTCATGGGAATGACTCCGATCATTGGAAGATAGGGACCAGGAACTTGCTGGTGGATGAATTCTTCTCTGTTCCAGCATCCATGCATCTAGTCCTGAGATATGGTAGCTGGTGCATCCTTTCTGAAGGTTCCCCTTTGTACTTGCTCTCTCCCCTTCCCTACCTCATTCCCCCTTTTCCTTTCCTTACTTCCCCAAATCACACTACAGTCTCAAAGTATTGACAACATCAATTTTTCTGGGAACCCAGGCTAAGACAGGAGGATGTAACCTCACGGACTGCTGGCAGTTCTCTTATGACCACTGGAACCAGTGTAAGGATAGAGGCCACTCACATGAAAGGCACATGGAGAGCTGATGAAAACTTGATAACATCACTGACCAACCTGGGAGCACTTCCTACCCCTGGACTTCCAGTTACCTGGGTCAGGAAGAAGCCCATTATATTTAGTTTTCTGTGGAGGGCAGCTGAATACACTGTAACTGATAACTTCTCTAGTTTCACCTATACTTGCAGATTCTGGGAGGGCCCCCTTGCATCATAGCCTGACAATCAATGCCCTTTTCGATCTTAGTTAACACAAGTTGATTTCTGGTAACTACCACAAATCAAACCCTAACTGATTTACCTGCCTCCCTTTTGGTTCTGATGAAAAACCTTTAGAGCCCCTTGCTGGGATTCTGGTCCTTTTATCATTAAAAAAATTAAAATCAGTTAAAATGTATAGAGTGTATCTATAGCCATGCATAAAACACAGGTTACTTCTGTTTTAATTAAAACACACACACACACACTTTTTTTTTTTTTAACAATTCTGGAAGTTCTCCCAAATAAAAACCAAACAATACCCCCAAATAAGAATAGTTTAAGAATTAATCTCTGCCAAGCCAGCTTTCCCCTAGATGATGGATTTGTTAGTTAATCATTCTGAAGCCAGGATTAGAGCCCAGTCAACAGTTTAATAAACCATTCATTTCCTACAGTGCTGAGTAGTTTCACGGGCTTTTTACTCGCATGCCATAAACAGGACTATAAATTGTATTAGTAATTGTTTTTGAAAAGGATGTCGAGACTTCCGTCCTAAGATGGTGATTTGAGCATGCATGTTGAACAACTCCCTTTCTTCTCAAGTTCCTATAGAAAGGACCACAAATGTATTTTAGAATATAGTTTAAAAAACCCAAAAAACCTTTATTCTGAAAAACAGTGAAAAGTGCTAGCAACTGGCCAGCAACTGGGAAGAGATTGGCAAAGTAGCACAGATAAGGACAGATTGCAAAAGAACAAACTAGTCCAAGATTTGACCAGGGCAAGGAAAAGCCTCCTGCACTTGAGCAGGAATCCAGCAGAATCTCAAAATCTCCTAGACTAGCCGGGCTTACATATGAGTCTGGGCAATGGAGTATTTGGCGCCGGTAATGTAAGGTCTTTGCTAAAACAGCCTCCCAATGGGGGTCACCCTGTCCCTTAGAAAGGAGATAGTGGCCCAGCTCACCTAGGTCTCTACAACAAACACAGGAAAAATAAAAATAATGACACAGGAAAAAGAAGAACAGAATGACAGGGGCCTGCAGAGACGCTGAGAGCCTGGCCTCCTCCAATGGCGTTCACTTCCTGAGGTCATTGTCAGGAACTGGAAAACACTTTCCAATCATTCGCCAGGGGCTGCTGAGCAATTGTCTTCAATCAGGAAGTAGTTTGAGCTTTGCTGATTATATGAAGAAAGCAAAGCAGTGGAGACCTGAAGGTCTCTTGGATAGAAAGGACCCCTTTGGCCATCCAAAGGTGAAGGTGTTGGGGTCTAGGGAACTGATTGAGGTTTACTGATTTTCAATTGATGTAACATGGACAACAGCATTGGGTGGTGAAATTACACCTCTCAGCTCAAAGAACATTGTTTCTGATCCTAGCCTCATTGTTAAAGTTGACAAGTAAATGGGTTTCTGGTAAACATTTATTCTGTCTTTCCATCTGGACAAGAAATTGATGTGTAGCAATAAAGTGAGGGTAATTATAGCAGTCGGAAGGACCTTAAGTATTGCAAAAGCCTAAATGTTTTAGAAAGCAGGCTATTCCTTTTACTTTTGAGTTGGCATGAGATTGCTCAAGAGGGAAATTGCAGACCAAAGAATTGGATTCAATTCAATTTGAAAAACACGTACGTGGCTTTTCTGGGAGGCAAGGTATTGAGCTTAAGTTCGCACTGGTGACTTTTTCTTTCTCATTATCTCCTTATCTTCTGTTTTATATCCTTTTTCATTAATTCTGTAAAAGCCACCAGAGTTCTCTGTTCCCAGGGGACTTTCTCACCTCAGTTGAAAACAGCCCTTCACAACAGATGATTAAGTTTTATTTTCCCCTTGCTGAAGGGGTGGAGGTGAGGAGGTGAGGAATTATCCCTCTGAACTAAGATGTCTCAAGGTTCCACATCGTCTTCCTCCTTCATACCCATGGGCCTCCCTCCTCCCCTTTTAAGAATGTTCCACAGCAAGACTCTCACTAAAATGTACCTTACAAAAGCAAGTGAGCTGTAAACTTCTGAGGCATGGTGCCCGTATTTGTAGAATGGGACTATCCATTCATCCCTGGGGGGAGTGTGTGAAGAATTAAGATAATTTATACTAAAACTTTTTTTTTTTTTGCTTATTAACTTTTTTTTTCAAATTTTGTTTATTTGTTTTGGCAGGGTACTTCACTTTATTCATTTATTATTATTATTTTTTGATGCAGGTACCATACTGAGGATTGAACCCAGACCCCTGCATGCTAAGCATGCACTCTACCACTGAGCTCTACCCTCCTCCCGAAACATATCTGAAAGCAAAAGCACCATGAGGATACAGAGGTAGAGTGAAATTCCAGAGCAAGGGAAACCTCAGACCAGGAACCTGGCAGCTCCATTGAATATTTGACTCTGGGTGGACTATTTAACCTGTGCATTCCTCAGCTTACCCATCTGTAAATCAGGAGATGAGGGCCCTCTTCAGTTTTTGTAAAATTCAATGAGTCACTGCAGGTCAAGTTGTTAATGAACATAGGCTAATATAAAAGTAAAAGACATCGTCATTACAATTTCAAAATAATCCTCTCATACATAAGAGGTTTCCTATGTCTTCCACAGAGTGACAACTTTTAATATATATATTCGATAGCCTATCTGGGGATGTGTGGCATGTGGGAGGAATCTCAGATCCACTTATAGAATCAACTCTGCACTCAGTTGGGGGATCTGAATTTTGTATGGAGCTCAGGGGAGAGCTCTCGGGTAGATTTCATAATATGAAGGAAAAGGCACTGACACTGGAGGATGGAGGTGACTGAGTAAGTAAGTACACAGGCCCAACTCTACACTGTGGGAGATCATGCCATTTACTCGCCACTTGAGGGCTTTTCCCATCCTGCGCTCCAACTGGCCCAGATCCTCACCTTGAAAATTTTACTGTCGACTACCATCCCCTAAACCAGGGTTGACCACCGAGTCCCTGGGCTAACTACTGAGGGGCTGTGATCATCCTAGAGGTACTGATGAAGGTCCTTAACCTTCCAAAGGGGGATCTGTATTTGTGGGGTTTTAGACACAAGGATCGTCCTGGGGGGATTTTGTAGGAGGTGGATGGTAACAGTGTATAAGAGCTGCAAGACGGCCAAGGTCAGATTAAGACTGTTGGAGGCCCTAAGTATGGATACAATGTTGATACTCATCATATCCCATATAATTCATACTAAACATACAAAACCATGAAACATCACCATCTCCACATGGATGCTGGAAAAGAAATAAATCCATTCTAGATTTCCTAATTTCAAAATTCTGGGTAAATTTGTCAAAGCTGAATCAATACAATCTCTTTTTTCTCTCTCTAGCCCTGCTTTCTGGTGGCCTCATCACATCCATAGGCTACCTGTTGGGCACTGAGTACCGCCATCTGTATATCCTTCTGCCGGGGGTCCCAGCCAGGCCGTCTCCCCCAGCTCTCCCAGGAGGTTTCCTCAGGAACTCTGGCCAGGCTTTACCACCAGGGCCATTCTCTCTCCTCCCCCATGTCCAGAGCTCCCAGCTTTCTGTACCATTGATAGTTCTCCACTTTGCAGATGAAGCCCAGCTCCCTGAACTCTCACTTTAAGAGCTGTAACAACCAACACCTCTCTCTTCAACGTCTTGTCTGGAATATGTGTGCTGTATTGGGGAAAACAACAAAAGAGTGGGTTCCCAGGGATGGCTTCCCTGCCCCTTTGCGGACTGAGCTGGGATTTCTTCCCAGTCTCAGGCTTTAACCCATGCAACCCAGGTTCTCCAACAAAGACGGCAGACAGAACTCTGTGGTAGCAAAGAACAAGGGCATTGGAAGCAGAAACACTTGAATTTGTATCCTGTGCTAGGCACTTGCTACCTCTGTATGGCTGCTTCATTTGGCTGAGCCTGGTTCCTCCTGTGAAAATGACCATGATGAGAATATTTGTCAATAGTACCTGCAATGATGTATGTTGACGCCATGCCTGGCTCAGAGCAAGCACTTAATAAATGGAAGCTTTTACTGGTAACAAGTCTGGGTCCTGTGACTCAGAGACAGTGGCAACTCTTTCCTTGCATGTACCTGGGATTCTCCTGTCTCTCAGGGCGAATCCCCCAGAGAAGTAGACTGGAGACTGACCTGCACCATCAGAAAGTGTCCCGCACTCCCAGGATTTTCAAACTGAACCCACCGTATATAAAGAATTGTCTGAGGGTGGGAAGGGATAGACTGGGATTTCAAAATTGTAGAATAGATAAACAAGATTACACTGTATAGCACAGGGAAATATACACAAAATGTTATGATAACTCACAGAGAAAAAAATGTGACAATGAGTGTGTATATGTCCATGAATGACTGAAAAATTGTGCTGAACACTGGAATTTGACACAACATTGTAAAATGATTATAAATCAATAAAAAATGTTAAAAAAAAAAAAAAAAAGAATTGCCTGAAAGTTCAGGAAGGCTAATTTGATGGGCTGGGAATGAAAATAGTGCCTCTGACAGGTTTGGGTCTGTGGCCTTTGTTTCACAATTTTCTGTTGAAGTATAAAACCCGGGTAACTCCCATCAGCAGTTAGAGTTCCTTGCTTATAAAGTGTCAACTCCACAGTCAAGTGATTGCTTAAGGAATTTGCAAAAGTGGATTCTAGGACAGCTTGCATTCCACCCGGGGACTAGTCTGGGCCTCACTTATTTTATCCCTTAAAGTCAGCGACACCACCACCTTACAGGCCCCAGTCAGGGCCTGCTTCCTGGGCTTGTGATCTGTGCAGCCACGTAGGGCCCAGTGCTTAGAAAGGCCCTATAACTGGCTTAAGTTTCTGCTGTTAGAACATTCAATTCTTAACAATTACTATTAAATTCTTATTAATTTTTGAACAAGGAACCCCGCACTTACATTTTGCACTGGGCTCTGCAAATTATGTAGCTAGTTCTACGTAATACTAGTAATAACCCTAGTACCCAGCCCACTGTCTGTTGCATAATAGATGCTTATTTAGTAGTTGAAGAAAATTAATTATCAATAATGTAATGCACTCTCTAATTCTTCATTAGCGTGTATTCAAGCAACAGTCCATAAAGCATTTGAAACCCTCCTATGTGTTATAACCTACCCAAAGGCAACAGTAAGCTGAAAAAATATACCTGAAACTTAGAAACCTAATGTGATACATGAAATTCCAGCTACCAGTGGATTCCCTCCCAAATAGGAATAATGTGCAAATCTCCTGTTTGCTGATAGCGACAGCTTCTGTTATTAAAAATCTCAAAGGAATAACAGGATGAAGTACAGACTTCTGCCAACTGATGCAATGTGCTAAAGCTATCAAGGCGATGCTGTTAAGTCCTGAGGAGCGAATATTTAGATCTCATTCAAATGAAGATCTTAGGGGGAATTGTCCTTTATATAACAATTGATTTTCCTAAAGTGAATTAACAGTTACAGGATATTTAGTCCAGTTTGTTGTTTAGGGACTTGGGGATGTGTCTGAACTACATCTCAGGAAAAGGGAGCTGAAAAGCAGGGCAATGTGCAGAATTGTAATCAGGAAGTGAATGATCGAATCATTAAAAGAAATAAAGCAGAATCCAGCAAAAACAAAAACAAAAACAGACAAGAAAAACTGAGAAATAAGTGAAATCCCCACAGCGAGATCATGGTGGGATTTGATACCGAGGTGATGTAATGTATTGAACTTCATCTTCCATTCCAAAGGATTCATTCTGCAAAGACACCATCAGTGTAGTAGGTTAAATAAAACATTCTTGTTTGGAAACAAGGTGGTGGTGGAGGGGAGTGACTGTAGTATCTGACAACAAAGGAAAATGAAAAAAATACATCACATTTCTTCTTCATTGCCACTTCCCAGCATCCTCTCTCAGACCTAGGCAGCAGCTGAAAGTTTTCAGAGCAATGGCAACAGCCAGGAATAACTACCGCATACATACAACCAGCCGCAGAGGAGGCCAAGTAGGGAAGGAAATGAGAGCAGTAAGACTAGATTTTTATAGCTAAGTCAAGAATCATTTTGAATTACGATGTGCCCTGTGCTCACGAGACCTCCATGAAGGGTGGTAACCAGGGGAAAATTTGATTGTGCTGCACTGGAAGTAGAGAGTCTGTAACTCCTGAACGAGACTTTTTCCACATAGATTTCACTTGGAGGCAGGTCTCCGTGTCCCAAACCAAAAGTCAGAGCACAAGATATTATCCCTCTTGGATGGAGAATGAACACAGTAGGAGAAACGAGCAAGAGGAGATTCCATACACAGGTAAAATACTACATTTTGTGGAGCTTGAACAATTTAGGATGGAAAGACAGTTCTCTGTAACTAGCGCTGACCCCTCAGAACAAGGAAATTCCAAGTGGCCAGAAAGAATCAAAATGGGACAGGAAAGAAGAGGATTGAATATTGAGAAGAAAAGAAGGACAGGATGCAGGTCAGACAAGGGTTGAAACAGCTTCTAAAGCCACAACTCACTTGGGTTTCTCATCAATTCCATGGTTAAGAGAGAGTGACAGTTAACATCAGAACTGTATTCTTTTATTTGTAGTTGGTGATGCTTAGGTTAAGAGCTGAACAAACTCTGTGTGGTTCCTAGTTCAGCATAGAAAACAAAATAAAACTTCATATTAGACATTCGTGTCCTAAAGTTCCTTGGCCACCCCCATGGCGGGGAAGCTTATGCTGAATGTCTTCCCTGGGTCCCACCTGCTCCCCTGTAGCTGACTCTCTCCAGACACCCCCAATCCATCCACTCTTCCTGTGTTCATCTAAACCCCCTCCTATGGCTGTGGGAGCTGCCAGAGGCCCACTCCCACACTTCTTTGCTTTATAAAGCAGTGGGATAGAACACTTTTTTGTGTAAATGTTTTCTATCCAGGTTCTATCTGGGGAAGGCCATGACTTTCATAGTGAAACAAGCCCTTTCAAGTGCTTTTCTAAACCAATAGTGAAGTCTCACTCTAGAAAGGAATCCTACCCTGCTCCTGGGCCAACAGTTCAAACATTAGGTGGCTTTTTAAAAATAATTTCTTTTTTTTCTTTACAAATTGCTATGTCACTCCAATAGTCCTCGAAAATATAGTTTTTAATTGGTGGCATATCATTCAGTCCCATAGATGGGACACTTTTAAAATACAATACCCCGCTGCTGTAAGTTTTACTTCATTTGTTTAATTTTGTTGCCAATCTTTTGCTACTATAAATAGAGCTAAAATATATTCCTATGTGTATATTTTCATGCACATATGATTATTTCCTTATTATAAATGTATTGAAGTAGAATCATAAAATTTTATAAATTTGAAACATTATTCTGCAGACTTTTGTATGTACTTCAAATGACTTGGTAATTCACAGCAGCACTATTTACAATATTCAAGATATGGGAGCAACCTACGTGTTCATCAACAGATGATTGGAAGTTGTGATGTATACATATACACAATGGAATACTACTGAGCCATAAAAAAGAGTCAAATAATGCCATTGCAGCAGCATAGATGGACCGAAGATTGCCATTCTAAGTGAAATAAGTCAGATAGAGAAAGAAAAATACCATATGATATTGCTTACATGTGGAATCTAAAAAGAAAAAAGACAGAAATGAACTTATTTACAAAACAGAAACAGATTCACAGACAGAGAACAAACTTATGGTTAGCAGGGGTAAAGGGAGTGAGAAGGGATAAATTGGGAGTTTGAAATTTGCAGACACTAACTGCTACATATAAAATAGATAAACAACAAGTTTCTCCTGTATAGCACAGGGAACTATATTCAATATCTTGTAGTAATCTATAATGAAAAGAGTATGAAAAGGAATATATGTATGTACATGTATGACTGAAGTATTGCACTGTACACCAGAAATTGACACATTGTAAACTAACTATACGTCAGTAGAAAATAAAATAAAATAAATGACTTGCTAAAAGCTTTACAAATACATAAAAGGCCCATGTTATTGCACCCAATGAATAAGTAAAAAAAAAAGTTTATAGCATTAGAATTACGAATGATTATATAAAAATAAGTAAACTGCCAGATAGTTAATAGTCATGAATAGCATCTACTGCTAGAGGTTTAAAGAAATGTGACAAATGAAAACTCAACCAAAGGAGTTTCATAAGGCTCTCATGAATAATAAAGCATCCCAAATTCACTTCTTGCTGTTGATAACCATGGCTGACATCCGCCTCAAGGTAACTGGGATTTGACATGTTTTATAGAATTGGGAACAGTAATTGAAAAACTTTAAGAAACAAAGGCTTT
Organism: Camelus bactrianus; assembly: GCF_048773025.1. Taxonomy (NCBI): domain Eukaryota; kingdom Metazoa; phylum Chordata; class Mammalia; order Artiodactyla; family Camelidae; genus Camelus; species Camelus bactrianus. Next base: position 47,505,610 of record NC_133541.1, read on the forward strand.
GAAAGGGTTTTGTTATCCAAAAAAAGCTTCAGCTGAGCTGATAGTTCCATTCATTTGCTTTAAGGCAAGCGTATTCTGAAGGATTATGAGTCAACATTGCAAATATGTATCGGCACATACTATATTTTAAAAAGATGCTTTCCTCACTACTCCCTATATTCACCTTCTGCTCCAGTCAGATCATGCTTACAAAATGCTTTTTTAATAATTTAACAAGAAATAGATGAATACTTTCTTTTAGAGACATTAAATGTTACGCATAGGAGACTTCCATTTTCAGCAATTATAAAGTAGCATGGATCAGATTAAGCCTATACTTAAGATCAATCTACTCTTAGTAAATTTCAAGTATACAATACCCAATATTTACTAAAATTTACTACTTGCTAGGGCATAATGCAAGTCTCAACAAATTGCAAAGGACTGGGAAAAAAAAAAAAAAAGACAATATTCTTTGACCTTAGCAGAGTTAAGCTAGAAACCAATTACAAAAATACACTAAATGTTTGTAAATTAAGTAATAAGCTGCTAAATATTTCATTGATCTAAATAAGAAATCACAATGGAAATTAGAAAGTTTTAAACTAAATGATAATGGGAACATTATCAGTACTCCTGGGTCAGGTTAGAGCTTGTTTTAGCTAGTGTTTGTTGTGTAATAAATTATCCCAAAATTTACTGGCTTGAAAACAACCACCACTTACTTATATTAAGATTCTGTGGGTTAGCTGGGAGGTTCTTCTATTCTGGCATGGCTGATATTGAACTCTCTTGTGTCTATGATCAGATAAAGGTTGGGGAAGATGCAAGATCTAGAAGAGCCTTACTCACATATTTGGCATTTAGCAGGCTTCCAGCCAGGATGCCTTAGTTCTTCTCCATGTGACCTCTTACCCTCCAGCAAGCTAGCTTACTCTCATCCATGGGCGTTCTCAAGTTTTCAAGCACAACAAGAGAAGACAACCTCCAATGCTTAAAAGTTTTCCAAATCTCTGGGGTTTTTTTGTTTCGTTTGTTTTTTTTTTGTTGTTGTTTTTTGGTTTTTTGGTTTTTTTTGCGGGGTGGGGGTGGCGGTAATTAGGTTTTATTTATTTAGTTAGTTAGTTTTAACAGAGGTACTAGGGATTGAACTCAGGACCTCGTGCATGCAAAGCATGCCCTCATCACTGAGCTACACCCTCCCCCCACCAAATCTGTTTTATATTTGTTCACATCCATTGATTAAAGTCACATGGCCAAATCTAGACTCAAGGGCAGAGATATTTTTTGATGGAAAAAAACTGCAAAATTATATTATAATAGGTCATGCAGACAGAGATAGAAAAAAATTGTGGTCATTTTTGCAATCTACCAAACAGCTTACATAGTGCTCAGAGGAAAATTTACATCTTTAAAATATTAGAAAATGAGAAAGATTTGAGTTTATAATCTCAAGAAGTTAGAAAAGGAACAACAAATTAAGCCCAAAGAAAACAGAAAGAAGGCAGTAATAAAGAATAAAAATTAATGATACAGAAAACAAACATACAATAGAGAAATTCAACAAGGCCAAGAGCTTGTTCCTTAAACATATTGATAAAATGGATCAATAAGGAGAAAGGAAAAAAGGAGAGAAAACACAAATCATCAATGAAAGGAATAAAATAGGGGACACGATGACAGATTGTAACAAAGATGTAACAATTGTTTGTAAACAACTGTTTGCCAATACATTTGAAAATTTAGATAAAATGGAAAATTGGAAAATACAGCTTATTAAAATGGACACCAGAATAAATGGAAAATCCTTATACTTTTTAAAGTAATTGTCTTTGTATTTGAAAAATCTTTCCAGAAAGAGAACTCTAGACCCACATGACTTCACCAGTGAATTCTTCCAAATATCTAAGAAATAATACCAACCATATACAAACATTTCCAAAGAACAGAAAAACAGGTGACACTTCAGAACTCGTTTTACAAGACTACCAAACCCTCATGACAAAACTCTAGAAGAACACTACAAGGAACGAAAATCATGAGCCAATCTCTCTCATGAACACAAAAACAAAAATCCTAAATAAAATACTAGCAAACTGAATCCATTAACGAGTTGGGTTTATTTAAGTTTAGAAAAATTAGGAAATCAATCAATAAAATTAATCACATTAATAAAATAAAGGAGAGAAATCATGTGATTATTATTTTGCCAGATGCAAAAAAGAATTTGATAGAATTTAATATGCATTCATGATTTTTTAAACTTTTTTTTTTGGCAGACCGATAATAAAAGAGGTTCCTTAACTTCCAAAAAGGATGTATTTTTTAAACCTACATAAAACTTCATATGTAATGATAAAATTATTTTAAAAGCCTGCTAAGATTAAGAATAAGGCCAAAATGACCATTTTCACTACTTACAATCAGTCTTGTACCTGAGGTTACAACCAGTGCAATAATCTAAGAAAAAGAAAACTCGAGAGATGTAAGGATTAGAAAGGAAGAAATAAAAGTATCATTATTTACAATGACATGTGTTGTATATAGAAAATTTGAAGGATAAATGAATTCATTGGAACATGACTTATCATTCATTGGAACAGAAAATCCTGTACTTGTGAAAGTAATTGTCTTTGTATGGAACAACCTTGCAATAAGTGAATAATAAGCAAGGTTCCTAGATACAAGATCAATATACAAAAGTCAATTATATTTCTGTATCTTAAGACTAACCTATGAGATGAAATTTTAAAATTATATAATTTAAAATAGCTTAAAAACCTTAAATATCTAGGAACAAATCAAATAAAAAATGTGTAAGACATCACCAGAGAAAACTATGGAACAGTATTTAAAGAAATAAAAGACCTGCGTAAATGAAAAGATATACCAGTTTTGGGATTGGACTACTGAATATTGTAAAATTGTTTATTTTTCCTAGATTAATCTTTAGATTTAACAAAATCCCAATAAAAAACACCAAAAGCCTTTTTTTGGTGGAAATTAACAAGTGGATTCTAAAATTTAAAATGGAAATACAGAGGGCCAAGAAGAGCAAGAAAAGACATTGAAAAAGAGGAAAGTAGAGGATGTAAGTTACCAAATATCAAAGTATTACAAACCTACAGTTATTAAAACAAAAACAAAACAAAACAGTGTGCTTCTGGTACAAGGATAGAAAAATAAATTAAGGAAGGAACAGAGCCTTCTTTATACACACACGGCAACCAGATGTCACAGCATTGTAGTGGGGGGAAGGAAGACTTTCTCAGTAAATGATCCTTGATCAATTACATATTATTACAGAAGGAGATGAACCTTGACCTCTACCATACACAAAAATCAATTCCAGACAGATTATAGGTTTAAATGTGCAAGGTAAAATAATAAAGCATCTGGAAGGTAACGTAACAGTGCATCTTGGTGACTTTGGCAGTGGAAAACTGGAACCCCACCTCTATTTAAATACCTGGCTCAGATGTGTATGGTATATCCAGTCTGCTCTATCCAGTCTTCTCCATTTATTCTAGCTCACTCTGATAATGCTCTTTTCTGAACTTTTATTTAGCGCTCTTACAGTTACTGCCACATAGTTTAGCACTCACATGGTACACTGTTCCCAACTTTTGTCATGTGTGTTGGTCTTGCAAGCTTTATGGTGTAGAGCTCATCACTTCTGCTGTTTTCAGTAGTGCCTGATTTGGTGCCAGGCCCTCGATTAATAACTCAAAACTTCAGGTGGTCCCAAACCTCTCTGAACCTCTGCTTGGTTCTCTGTCCTTTCTAGGACACAGTGCTTGAGTCCCTGTATTCATCTAAACACTCCAGAAGTCTGAATGAAGTGTCACATGACGGCAAAACATTCTACCAGGCATCATGCAGGCTGCAACGTTGTGTAGGTCTCATTTTATGCTCTCAGCAAGTTTATAATCTCTTGGAGAGACACAGGACAGCACCATTATTTTACATTTCAGGGAAGTATGGGATGAGTGTCACAGAGAAGAGGAAGAAGAAGAAAGAACCATTTCTGTCCAGGCTAATCAGAAAGGGTATTTTGAATAAGTGGCATCTGAGATGGGTCCTGAAGATTATACAAGGCTATTCCAGGCAGAGCAAAACCCTAATGAACATTTTTTGAATTGATGCAGTATGTTTCCTGGATAACTGTCTGAATAGATTTCTCCTGAAATAGTTAGATTGACTTTCTATAACCACAGACGAGCACTTGTTCAGGCTATAAAGCAAGTGCTCCTGGAAGAACAGAGTAGATGAAGTGGTTGCTTCTGCACGAATTCTATGGCTTTTAAATCTAAGCTGTCAGAGGATTGTGTTAGCAGCTCCTATCTTTCATATATATAGATGTCTCTTTTCTGCTGGTTCCTTCCAGCTCAGGGAGAGAAGCTAATGCAACATGTCTGCTCTGGAACTTTTTTATTAAGTTTTCCACTGCCTTTGTGAAATTGAATAAAGAGATTGTATTATGTTTTTAAAGAGCTGAAAGAAGAAGTCAGAGCAATAAGAAGTCCAGATTAGCTTCAAGATTCATGTCAGAGATTAGTGGTAATTTAGGAACAGATGGGAGGGCCCTGAATTCCTTGGTGTTAGAATAACATAGTGCCTGGGCTGCAAACTCAAATGCCTACAGGGAGCATGGAGGTAAAAGAAGTGGGTGGGTGGGCTGAATGTAAAAACAGTAACAGCACAAATGTGATGAGAAATGGCAACTCATGCTTGGGTTGTAATAAGGCAAATTCTCAGGCCCTACCCAGAGCTACTGAATCAGAAACTCTGGGGTGGGACCCAGCAATCTCCAGATGGTTCTGATGGATAGTAATATCTGAGAAAGACTGCAATAAGGAATGTGCAGAGGCAAACTGGTGTGCTCACACTCCACGTAAGAGGCAGACATTTCTCTGCTCTATTTGATTTTTGCCTTGTAAGACACAGAAGCTATGTTGCTGGCCTTCCAATTGTGTAAAGAGAAGTCATACATCTGAATTTTTACATGATGTTTCCTGATTTTATTTTAGGCTGGATGATTTTTTTTTTAAGTACAGTAATGGCCATTATCGAAAAATAAATTAAGAAAAAAACCCAACTCTGGTGGCCAAATACAACCAGGGTCAACATTTTCCCACTGGCTGTTGGTTTGCAGTCTCTAGCATAGTGATTAAAAGCATAAGCTATAGATTCAGACAGTTGTTAAGCTCTCCTTACTTTATGGGTACTTGAGGCAAGTTGTTTAATTTCTCCAAGCTTTGTTTTCCCCGTCTCCCGCCCCGGGGTGAAGTGGGCTAATAAGAATACCTGCTTCCCAGGGTCCTTATGAAGGTAGGGTGAGGCAATGCTTATTCAAGGGCCTGGAACACAGCAAGTGCTCAGTAAATGATGCCTTTATAATTACTCTGCTCAAGTGCTGGACAGACTGAGTCTGTAGGGAAAAGGGAAGCATCTGAGATAGAGGAGGAGGGAACTCACTGGCTTCTCTGGGCTAGGCTGGGTGGTCCTATGAGGTATCCAGAGTGTGCAGCAGTCTCATGCGGGGACTAGGCTGTGCTCATTGTAGGAAGGGGATGCATTTGATGGGTGTGATCCAGTAGCAGCAGATACCCACAATCCCCCATGTCATTTTGGGTAATCTGCTCATATATGGCCAGAGCTCAACCTGGGTCAGGAGGAAGGAACTTAGCAAGTCTTAAATTCCTGGGAGCCCAGATAAGCAAGTTATGTTCAAAACTGAAATCTCAGAACAGCCAGGTACCCAGTAACAGCAGCAGCTCAGACCCACCCATGGCTCAGTATGTCTGAGGGTGTGGGGGGGAAGGGGAAGTAAAAAAAGATAAAAAGTGGCGTGCCCTCAGAGCTAAATTGGCATCCAGGGCACACGCCTGGGAGAGAGGATACCAGGTCTGTGCGCAGACAAGATTAACTCCAGGCCCCATGTCTGGAGGGTCTGAAGCAGTTGATATACCTCCTATCTTAATCTCAACCAGCTCAGCTCCAAGACATAAATAAGCCTACAGGGGGAGGGCACTGGAGACTCTTCCCGTGAGTGGCTAGGAAATGTGAAGCTTGACAGATACAGAGACTGGTTTAGGCAATGGGGTATCACTCATTTTTCTGGAAGGCAAGAAGTCATAGTGCCAATTAAAAGGGTCAACTTTGACTCAGTGTGTAGGATGCATTGGATGAGGAGTCAGGGGAAAAAGAAGACTGTCACACTTACTTTGATCAGTAATCATAGCATCTGGACCACTTTCCTCTCAGTTATACTCAAGACAGACATCCTTAATTGATTAAAATATCCTCTCCTACAATAGCCAAGACATGGAAACAACCTAAATGTCCATCAACAGATGACTGGATAAAGAAGCTGTGGTATATTTATACAATGGAATACTACTCAGCCATAAAAAAGAATCAAATAATGCCATTTTCAGCAACATGGGTGGACCTAGAGATCATCATTCTAAGTGAAGTAAGCCAGAAAGAGAAAGAAAAATACTATATGATATCACTCATATGTGGAATCTAAACAAAAGAAAAAAAGAGGACACTAATGAACTTATCTACAAAACAGAAACAGACTTAAAGACATAGTAAACAATTTTATGGTTACCAGGTAAATGGGATGGGAAAGGATAAATTTGAAAGTTTGAGATTTGCAAATGTTAGCCTCTATATATAAAAATGGATTTTAAAAAAAGTTTCTTCTGTAGAGCACAGGGAACCGTATTCAATATCTTGTAATAATCTTTAATGAAAAAGAATATAAAAATGAATATATGTATGTATATGCACGACTGGGTCATTGTGCTGTACACCAGAAATTGACACATTGTAACTGACTGTACTTCAATAAACAAAAAAAATCCTCTCCTGCTGATACCTCAGACAAGGCATCAAAAGCTTTTCAAAACTCTATCTAGACAGCTACTCCAACAGATGGAAACTGGCACTTAAAATTCCTCATCTGGGTGTCAGTTGCTGCAGGGTGATGTCAATGGGCATGAAAAGAAGGGGTTATTCAGAAAAAGTTGTGCAATATAATCAACAAGAGCCAGTGCCTAAAATTTTGATGGGGGTTGGGAGGATAAAATGGGGCCAGCATGAAGAAATCCAGGTCAAAGATCACAGTAAGGTTTCAAGGCTAGGAGTGGGAGCATGTTTGAGGCCATTAAGAAAAGCACCTTCACTCCAAAACACAAAAAACAGTATCAACAACCACCCCGCAAGGAATTCAGAAAAACAGGCAAGTTGATGGTGAAAGGATGATGAGTTCACCTTTTGAGGTCCTGGGAGAATAAGGAGGTGGAGGTGTCAGTCAAGCACTTTGAGATGCTGGGCTCTTCTTAACTAGTAACAGCTTGGTGTGTGATGCTTTGGGAAGAGGCAAACAATGTGTTCGCTACCTTGTCCTTGAAGTTCAGGAGACAATGGAGGCACAGGGACACCCACACATGACAATATATAACTTGTATAATCCAGACCTGTATAACCCAAACGAATCAAACAGAAACCACACACACACGGTTAGGAAGGGGACTGAGTGGAGAAACAAGGCAATTCATGGAAGCTGAAGGTGGATCTCAAAGAAATTCTGAGGATGAATGGAACACTGGAGCCAGAAGATGATCTGAATTATTTCATGCACACGGATAATTATCCAAAAAGGACATCTTCAAGGCCTGAGAACACAAAAACTATCACTGATGCCATAATTGTTTGATATTCATTTAGTTAAGCAACAACTTACTCTTGGAATACTGCTAGTGGTCAAAAACCGTTTGCCCTTAGGAACTCACAGACTCGTAGGTGAGAGACGTGTGCCACGTTCTCATAATGTAGAATGGATAACGCTGAGGTACCTGTATCCACAGAGAGATACAGGTGCATATAGCAGAGCCTAAGGCAGTCTGAGAGGAGCCAGGCAGGTGTCCACAGAGGATGAGGTTGGAGCTCCACTGAAAGCAAACAAGAAAGGTTGCCCGTTCACATACCAAGTTTCCCAGGCTTCCCAGGCAGCCCCCAGCAGGAGCAGAGGAGTGTGTAGGTGTGGAGTACAACTCAGGGTGGGCTTTTTAATGCAGCTCCTCAAGCTTGCTCTTGGAAACAGGCCAGAGTGCTTTAAATCACCTTTTACTTGTTTAGTCATTCATTCATTCATTTTTTTTTTTTTTTGAGGGAAGCATAACAGAGCATTTGTAGCTATACTGTTGTAATTCTTCTATGCTGGCTGGCTTCCAAAATAAGCTGACTAAATAAGACTCATCACCTTTTGGGGCAGACACTCTCAGGAACCCTTTATATACTGATATTCCCCAGAAAAATGAAAGGGAAGTTGATCGTAGAAAGTTAAGACTGGTGGTTTTGGGGTTGTTATTGTTTGTTTTATCACTGTCAGGTCTCCCATCTTTTAAAAATTAAATTTGTTTTATTTTCCTGTAATTTTTAATTGTGGTAAAAAAAAAACACATAACAAAGTTTACTATCTTAATCATTTTTAAGCATATGGTTCAGTAACGTTAAGTATATTTACATTTTTTAGGTAACTGATCTCCAGAAGGTTTTTATCTTGCAAAACTAAAACTCTACACCCATTAAATAATAACTCTGCACTTTCTCCTCCCTCAGTCCCTGGTAACCACCATTCTACTTTCTGTTTCTATAAAGTTGACTACCTTAGATACCTCATGTAAGTGGAATCATTCAGCATTAGTCTTTTTGTGACTGGCTTATTTCACTTAGCATAATGTTCTCAAAGTTCATCCATACTGTAGCACGTGTCAGAATTTCCTTCCTTTTTAGGGCTGAATGCTATTCCACTGGATGTGGAGAGCCACATAATATAAAGACCACATATTATTTATCCATTCGCTAGTGGCTGACATTTGGGTTGCCTCTTTATCTTGGTTATTGAGAACAGTGCTGCTATGAACATGAGTGTACAAACAGCTCTTCAAGCTCCTGTTTTCAATTCTTCTGGATATGTTTCCAGAAGTGGGACTGCTAGATGATACCATAATTCTATTTTCAATTTTTTTTTGAGGAACTATCATACTGTTTTCAGTATCAGCTGCACCATGTTGCATTTAGATCTTTCATCTTTCAAAGGAGGAACGTATAACCTCGGATATCAGGAGATCCAGAACTCCTGGACCCCCTTTACCTCCTGACCATGTTAAGGCTCCATCCTTCCATCAGTCCTTTGTGGAGGAGGAGGAGGCAGCTGGAGGTTCCCAAGTGCTCCGACAGAGTGAGCATCTACCTCTACCAAGTGTGTTTTTCACATTTAAAGGAACAAGTTTTTCATTGAACCTGGGTCCTGAAATGCACAAATGAAAGAGGCGTCTATTCTAGTGCCGGAGGAAAAACTACTTGTGCTGGACTTTTCAAGAAATCTCCCATCAGTCTCTGGCATGGAGCCTTCCTAAGGGGATGTTTGTGTAATTTTCACATGACTTCTGCCTGCTGATCAGACTTTAGAACTTATGCCCAATAATTGATGCAATTCTGCTGAAATTAGCTGTGTGACTCTGGGAGTGTGGTTAAGTCTTCCTGAAGCTCAGTTTTCTCAAGTGTGTAGAGTTAAGCCAGAAGATCTCAAATATTCCTTAACACTCCGTTGCTCCACCAGAACAAGGAGGAGGAAGAGGAGGAAACAGAGAAACTGCAGAAGAGCTTCCGCTCTCTCTTGCTTTAATTCCCTCCTTGCATGTACTTTCTACACAGTCCAGTGCTAGGTGTCCCAGATGAAAATGCACACTAAATAGTTCTCCAGTTTCTGCTTGACCGTTGCCAAGGCAGAGTCTCATAGTTAGATAGTTCATTGTTCTTCCTGTTAGGAAAAGTCTTCTTGACATTAATCTTGACTTACCTCCCTGTACCTTTCACTTATTAATTCAAATCCTGTCCAACAGGATCCTATGGAACAAGGCTACTTGCTTCATTGGCAGCTTGGTGTGGTGAGGGCTGTAGGGTGGTGTGTGTGCACTCATGCACACACTAACACCTTTGTCCTGGGTTCCTAGAGCTGTGTGTGGTCTGTTGTGGGGTGGGTCTCAATGCCCTAGGATGTTTTATGACACCAGAAAGACCAGTATTCTGAGTTAGGTTGATGTAATTTGGTGAACTATGATTTATGGAAATGATTTACAGGTTAAATGGGGGAATAAAGTAGGTGGTTAATAAAGGCAAATTGTCCCACGGACACATTCCTCTTGTTCAACTGACTTGTCACCAACAGTGCATTTATTGCAAAAAGTCCATGTCCTTTATTGTAGAAAATTTCTCCCTCCACTTTCTTTCACTCTCTTTCCCCTTGCTTCTTTTCCTGTTTCCAGATCAAGTTTAGGCTCAAAGCTAATCTTGGCTCTACTACCAACTGGTTGTGTGAGCCTACACTAGTTTCCTAACTTTTCTGTTCCTTGGTGTTTCTATCTGTGGAGGCAGACTAATGGCTCCCCCAAGATGTCCACATCCTAACCCCTGGACACGGAGTATGTTGGGTTCCGTGGTAAAGGAAAACTAAGTCTGCAGATGGAACGAAGGATGCTAATCAGCTGCCCTGGAGATGGGCAGATCGTCCTGGACTGCCCATACAGGCTCAGTGTAATCTCACAGGAAGAAGGAGGCAGAATAGATCAGAGTGAGACGATGTGATAAAAACCCAACCCAGCATTTGCTGGCTTTGGGCATGGAAGAAGGGGGCCATGAGCCAAGAAATAAGAATGGCCTTTAGAAACCAGAAAAGCAAGAGAACGCTCCTCCCCTACAGCTTCCAGAAAGGACTACAGCCCTTTCGACACCTTGATTTTAGCCCAGGGAAACCAATGTCAGATTTCTACAGAGCTATCAGGTAATAAGTTTGTGTTGTTTTAAATTACTGTTTGTGATAATTTGCTACAGCAATCCTAAGAAGCTAACACACTAACTGTAAAGTCCAGTTTGTAGTGGTATCTGTCTTAAAATGATCACAGAGACAAAACCAAAACAAAAAACAAACAAACAAACAAAAAAACCCCCCACAAAACCCCAAAGCAAAACACCTATTAAGCACTCAGTATATAGATGTTGTTATTTTTAAGTCTCCTCCCAACCTTCCCTCACTTCTTCTCCCAAAGCCAAGGGTCATGGAACCCTGGGGCTCCGCTGCACCTGTGAACCGACCTGCCAGCAGCAACTCTTCCAGAAGCCAGCTGACAGCAGGAAGAATCACAATGCTTTCAAGTCCACTTGACCAGGACCGACTGACTGCCAGTTTGCTAAAGGGATTTTCATCTTTAAAGTGACAGGTCTACCTGTCTGCCTCTGCGACGGTGCGAGCAGCTGCTGGCCAAAGAGCCGCCTTTGCTTTTTTGACATATTCATTCCTATTTTAATTTGCATGTCACGAGAAGCAGTCATGGCTATCTCAGCTATAAAGCAATGCCCTGTCTAAGCTTTTAAAACCAAGTTACTTGGGGAGAACAACAGCTCATATCACGGACAAGTTCAATGAAAAGAGATGGTATTTCCGGCTGGCTGCAGACTATATCCAACAGTTTCTGGGAAACTTCTCTCTTGGCCCTTTGCCTAACCACCAGACTCTCCACTCCTCCCGCCTCCCCTGGCTTTACAGTTACCCCAATATTCCAAGAAATTGCCCAATTCTTTCAGAACCTTCCATCAAAGTCTGGCTCCATATGCCTTAGGTATAAGCAACACAAGTCCTTAGAGGACAACTTGTCTCCCATGGGTTATGCAAAAAAATGTTAATGTAACATTTATGGTCCAGATTTTACATGCATAAAAGTCAGAGAAGCTTTATTTATGGCCTGCACAGCTGTTGTAAGGTACTCGCCTCCTTCGGATGGTTTGGGGATTATCACATAGGCCGTTAACCTTAATGCTACGCTAGCCCTTATTTGGACCCTTCTCATCCCAATTCTGTCTCACCATTTGCATTTGTTGTCTTTGGCAGTGAGAATAAAGAGAAAGACAACCATTGTTGATTGCACATTCAAATAAACACAGCATTCACACAGACTAGGGTGTGGTGGCAAATGCAAATCAAGAAGTCTGGTTTGGTGAGGAGTTGGGGGTGGCCAGGGGAGGCCTGCTGGCTGATCTGGGGGAAGAGGGGTGGATTTTCTTTCTGTCTTTTTTTTTTGGATGGGTCAAGTGTTTCAATTCCCTTCATGCTGTTGGTACACATACGTGCTTGTTCATGCAAGATGAGCATTTCCAAGAGTGGCCCGATTTTCCTATTTTATTTCTATTTTTTTTTCAATAAGGAAAAGCAATGAAAAAGTCTCTTGAGATCATCTGATTCCTCTCCCGCCACCCGGAGCTGACTCAGAGTGCTGTGAGTGTCACCAGGGACTCCTCCTCGCCAGTCCCAGGCAGGCCAACCTTCGTCTGCTCTCCGGGCTCCATACCTGGGCCCCACTGAGATGGTGGGGCAGAGCCAACGAGGATGAGCCAGGGGAGCAGACAGCACAAGGGAGGAAAGGTTTTGGAAGTGAGCCATACCTGGAAGGAAAATGGGAAGGGGATGTAATTGTATAGAAAAGAGAAGGGCTTTTGTGAAGAGGGCCTAATTACAGAGTGGGGGGAGGAAGGCGATCCTCCTGCGCTGTCTGAATGACAGAGCTCGCCCCTTCCCTCCTCCAGAGGACCCAGCCCGAAGGAGACTTGGGCAGCAGGAAGATGGATGGGGTGGAGACATAAGGAGTCTTCTGACCACAAGGACTGGGAAGGATGGTTTTGTTTCTTTCTCCAGATAATTCGAATATATTTCAGATGGGCACTTGTTCTCCTGTTCTATCATAACGCAATTCAAACTAGATGGAAGGAATGAATTCATATCTCTCAATAATTCTTCTAAATTTTTCAGCTGGAAGCCTGAATTCCAGATGAAGTTTAACCTTTAACAGTATCTATCTATCTATCTACCTACCTACCTACCCACCCACCCACCTATCTAACGGAAAGTGAAACATTTTACTGACACAGCAGGCTGGAAGAACTTACTACTTTCCTTTTTAAGAAAAGGGAACCTGAAACTTAAAAAGCATTAGTATTCTTTTTAATTCCCTCCACATATAAACAGAATAAAGCCTTTTTTCCCCTAAAGTTTTCTACGTACATGATCTCCCATTTCCTGTCACTGACACGAGATTTGGCCTTTGAACGTGGAGGAAACCTAAGGTATAGTTTCTGTTCTAAAATTGCCAAGCCGGCGTCTTTCTTGGTTACATTCACCTCTATTTGCTTTCACCAGGAATGAGTGATAGTCAACGCAGTTGTACAGATCACCATTTCCCCTTTACCAAGGCAAACCACAATACCCGAGGGACACAATCAATGTTGTTCATCTCAGTCATGTTACTGACTGCGGAGGAAGGCAGGAGGGAGGGGCGCGTTCTGAGATGGTGGAAAGGCTGGGAAAAACGAGCTCAGGGGAATGCTGTGCGATCATGTAAAGAGTTTGTTTGAAAAAGTGGCTGCACTATAACCAAGGCTTCAAAATCAAGTCCCCGCTTACTTATTAAGTCCCTATTGTGTATCTTCAAAAGGAAATCAGCATGGCTTGCTGCTCCCAGAACACTCAGCCTGAGAGACACTGGAAGTCAAAGCAACACGGGATCCCATCCCGCCTCCTTCTCCGCACTCCAACTGCAGGGTTACAACACGGTGTAGATTTGCCCTCCTGCCGTGAAAACTGGAATGCGGTGGCCCTTTGCTTCCAAAATAAATATGAGTTTCATTTCCCAGCATTTCCCGTCTTTCCCAGGTTCATTCCAGGAGCTTGGTTTTAAGCAAGATTAAACATGCACACAGCTGAAATCAAACTGGGTACTATGGAAATGTTGAAAGAATGGACTTAAATCTTAGCTCCTCAAGACAGTCTAGATTCACCCCACAGCAAATGTTCCTCACAGCTGCTGCTCTTCTGGTCAACAGGAGAAGGAAAAAAAGAATTTATTGTCTGCCTGTGGAAACGATCCCCAACCTAGGTAGAATGGTCGTCATGTAGCATAAATTTTTAGTTTTAGTTTCAGTTTTAGTTTTAATCAGCTGGAACTGCTGCCTATTAGAGGCCTCAACACTCTAATTTTTTTTTTTTTTTTTTAATGGAGGTACTGGAGATTGAACCCTGAACCTCGTGCATGCTAAGGCCACACTCTACCACTGAGCTATATCCCCCCCCCCCCCAAAATGAAGAGAAACTAGTTTCATTTATTAAAAACTTGATTTTGCTCCTCCTTGGACATCTCTACAGCAGATTTAGGGCTGGACTCAGTCTTTCCCAAATCTGAATTTACTAAGTTTCCTTGTATTATTGTCAACCATGATACAGGAGAACCATTTTTATATGTTGCAAGAGCTCTTTGACATCTTTAAGGATAAGACTGATTTAAGAGAGAAGAGAAGCAGGTAATGTATATCGGGGGAATTACCATCAGTCTCAAAGTCCTTGGTATCCAAGCCCATGGAAGATAACTGATGCTCTGACCTCAACTCAAAACACACAGGCACATCAGGTGGAAGACATCTCAGATATTGGCTACCTGTAGCCTTTTCATTTATTATAAAAAAGGAAGCTGAGTCCTAGAGGGGAGGACATCATGTCCTTCCAGCATTTTCCTAGGGGGAATTTACTTTGGCTTCCCTCCTTGTGACTTAATTAGATCAAGACATCCTGCAAACAGATGTGCCCAGGTGAGAATTCCATGAATACCATGGCTACCTGGTATTTATGGCTACACTGGGCATAAAGTCAGACAGAAGGTGGTCTGGGTGGTCACTGCTGAAATCAGATAAGAGGTCAGAATAGGAGCATCTTGGCACAGACTGCCTCAGGAAGGTGACATGGCCTCAAAAATCAGAATCACTACTTTCTTTGGACTGTTTTTAAGAGCTCATGATTTAGAAAGGAGCAGAGATTGTGAAGTCTTCCCATTTTAAGATGTTCCCAAGCATTGGTGGTAGTTTATCCTTGATCCCCAAACCCTGGTTCTAGATGAACTTCCCAAGCAAAGCATTTGGTCTGCCTGTGTGTGAACTGCTCTCTCTCTGCAGCTGCTTATAGCTACTGTTACTGTGGCACCTGAGGTTCAAGCCTAGCCAGGGCCCAGGCTGACCAAGGAGAAGCGGATGGAGTAGTCACCAGACAGTCCTGGCTGAGTTAGAAGAAAGCTACCTGACAGTGATGAGATCTGATGCGGCCTTATTACTCACAGTGTCCCCTACAGACTAGCAGCATCAGCCTCTTGTGGGGACTTATTAAAAAGCAGAACTTGCAGGTTCACAAGATCTTCTTTGGGTGATTCTCATACGCATTATACTTCGCGGCAGTGCCCGGTCCTGCTCCCAGAGATTCTGATTTGATGGGTCTGGGTTTGTGGCCTGGGCATGAAGACTTTGAAAAGCTCCCCCAGGTAATTCTAAAGTGCAACCACGGCTGACAACGACCACTCTAGAGGGCTGAGATTGGGCCACATGCCCTGGACAAGAAGAGGGCACTGGGCCCTTGACCCAAGGAAGTGCAGCTTATTTTTGCTGTTGTTAGGTTCCATGCAGAAATCTCCATAGAAGTTTAGAGAAAGACTTTTTAAGAAGAAAGTAATGGGGAGAAGGTAAACCCAAGTATAGTTGGGGAAAGAGAATGGGAAAGATGGCTGTAGAACACAGTAACTGAGATTAAATAAACAGAAGCAAAACACTTAGAACGGTGGTTTACACAAAATCAGGGCTTTAGAAATGCCTGCTATTGTTACTACTATTGTTATTCATAGAGAAAATGGACTTGAATAAAGAGGATATTACAATAGCTACCTTTTGTTTAGTATCTCCTTAGTGCCCAGACATTTATATTCATTATCTTATCTAATCCTCCTAACACTGTCAAGAGGGTATTATTACCCCGTTTGGCAGGTGAAGAAACTGAGCTGAGAGAGATGTCTTAGTCTGCTCGGCTGATACAACAAAATTCTATAGACCAGGCAGCTTAACAACAAACACTATTTGTCATGGTTCTGGAGGCTAGAAAGTCCAAGATCAAGGTGCCAGCCAATTTGGTTCCTGCTGAGAGCCCTCTTTCCGGTTTGCATATAGCTGCATTCTTGGTGGAGAGAGGGGACTCTGGTCTTATCTTCTCGTAAGGGCACTAATCCCATCATGGGAGCCCCACCCTCACGAGTTCAAACCCAGGTATACTTGACCCTAAAGTACCACTTCATTTCATCCAGGATGGGGATTATCACTGTCTGCCCTGGGAGTGGAGAGGTTGGAGGTAGATGAGTAGAGGCTGAGAAAACTGTAGGAATGAACTTGATAAATTCCAAATATTGACAATTTACAATTTATCTCTTCCCAATTCCCAGATCCTCACTCAGCCTGCTGCCCAAAGAGCAGTTATGAGTGCTTGCCTTTCGAATAATGCAAAACTTGGTCATTCTAGTGAAGCTCATCACTGCATTCAAGAGACATCTTGCCCCTGGCTTTGGGCTGAGTTCCAGTTAATGAACCTCCCCAGCCAATTACAAAGGAGGGCTGAAAGGCTAAGAATTAGAAAGGAGAGAGTGCCAAGTCCAACACATTTTATTACCAAACTGTTAGAATTAGAAGAAGGCGTATATCAGATTGGCTAAGAAAACACTTGCAACCACTTGGATGGTGGAGTTGCAAAAGGATTTGTGGTAACAGCGTCTGATAAGATGTAGCCAGCGTGGATTTGTGAGGGCAGGCCTAGCTTGAAAGAACTTGAGTTTGTTTTGGTTCTCTTTTTTTTTGAAAGGAATTACTGTTATAGGAGACAAAAGAAAAAAGAAAAGTCTAGGATTATATTTACCTAAAATTTCAAAAAGCATTTGATAAGGTTGCACTTTAAAGGCAACTGCCCCAGGTGAGAAATCATGGTAGGGGGTAAAATAGCTTACTGTAAAGACGAGATGCTGCCCAAACAGGAAACCAAAAAAGGGTAATAAAAGGTAGTATCTCTAGCTGGAAAGGGTTCCTTGTGGGACTGGTTTGATCTTTTCTCATTTACACAGCTTAATCAGGAGACCAAAGCTCTGGGGTTTTCATTATAATTTTTTGAGAGGTGGAAAAGAAATTGAACGAGGCTATTAACAGCCTAGCAGCATCAAAATCTCCCCTCAAGTCCTCTCAATTCTTCCTTCAGTAACAATTTAGGGGATGATTCTGCTGTGCCAGACCCTGTTGTAGGTATGTGGGATAATCAGTGAACCAAAAAGACAAAAATCCCTGCCCTCCTGGAGTTTGCAATTGTAGTGGACAGACAGTAAACTATATACACAGTGCTATTTTTAATTTGGTCCTAAACACCTATGTCATACATGTTAATAAATCCCAGGAATGTTGCCATGGTTCAGATGAGAAGAATCAAAAGGAAATGACTGAAAAAATTCTTTAGTGATTTGTTAGAATTGTCACCTTCCCCCCCAGAGGCTACATGGCAAGGCATAGGGAATCCTGTCATTTCCAGGTGAGGATTCAAGGGTCCTTAAAAGTATTCAGTTCTTTTTTTTTAAATTGAAGTATAGTCAATTTATAATGTGTCAACTTCTGGTGTATAGCATAATGTTTTGGTCATACATATACATAGATATATTCCTTTTCATATTCTTTTTCATTGTAGGTTACTATAAGATATTGAATATAGTTCCCTGTGCTACACAGTAGAAACTTATTGTTTAGCTATTTTATATATAGTAGTTAGTATCTGCAAATCCTGAACCCCAATTTATCCCTTCTCACTCCCTTTCCCCCTAAAAGTGTTTTGTTTTTCATGAGAGTGTATTCATTCACCTTTGCCCCAGCACAACTTGAAGGTCCTTGAAGGCAAGAATCATGGCATCTCTTTTGTTTCCCACATCTCTGCCTTGCTTCTGGGAAACAATGGATCCTCAACCCTGCAAATGTCAGTGATTTTGTTACCAATTTCCATAAACTAGAGGAGGAGACCACAGAAATATTTGCAAGAGCATCTCTATAGCACATGAAGACAATTACTGTTAAGACTATAGCCAACGGTTCTCCATTTCCACCAAGGAAAACTTCCAGGGAAAAAAAAAACAAAAGTGGAGGAAGTGGATGGGAAGGTTGCTCAGTGCCCAGGATGATAAAAAGATCAGCAGAACTTTCTCTAGGGATTCTTAAAAATGTAAAAGATTCTCAGGGGCCTAAGGAGGTTTCTAAAATCAGACAGTGGTAATAACCACTTATGTCAATTCTAACTGATGATAACAACTTAAAAAGCATGATGCTAGCCCCGGGGAGTTGAATTTACAGCAGGATGGTTAGGGATTCAGTCCCCTGAAAAGGATCTTCGTCAATGGGGGAAGACACTAAGTCTCTCTGGGAGATAGAGCCTTGGTATATTATAAACCCAATGTTTGAGCCAGACTATTGAGCGGATTGTGAGCTTTGATAAAACATGGTGACTCTGAAGCCTTAACTGGTCAACAGAGGATGGCAACTATAATGGGAGACCAAAACCATCCTCAAGGTCAGTCCTTGAGGACAGACGTCTTCACCTTGGAACGTAGGTGTGATGTGCCATTGCTCTAGGAAAATAGGCAAAAACCACGATTTGTCAGCTTAAAGCAACAAGATGAGTGCGCCCAAGGACAGGGAGGATTTCCACTCACTGTTTTTATGGGTTGTGATGGCAGAAGACACACAAGACTTCAAATGAGGCTGCTCAGTTGTGAGCCAAGGTAGAACTCCTGTGTCCAAAGGCGTGGTGGTCAAGCATTGGCTTTCCCCTCCCTCTCATCCCTGCTGTCCTCCTTGTCCTGCCAAACACATACCCACACTCAGATGAACAGTGGAGTCCTTGAGAATCTGCTGTTACTTTGCTCAGTACACTTAGGCAGGTTTCCGGACCAGTTTCAACTTCCTGTTATCTATTTGTATCACACTTCAAAACAGCAAGTCTGTCCAGGTTGAAACTGTCAGGTTGATCTTTGGCCATGTAATTTTCTTGTGGCTACTTCCAAAGTCTGCAAACTTCCTACAATAGGGTGTGTAATTAAAAAATCTGCTCTGAGAAGTGCACGACAGTGATGACTGGTGACCTTGCTTAGATTCCAAGCGTAGAAGGTACTTCTCAAAGTCTCTCTTCTGAGTGTCTCATGTGTCATGTCTTTTGCATCAGAAGAGGAACTTGGAGCCCAAGTCTTTTGTAACTCCACAGCCAGTGTTCTTTCTTCCTTATCACAGTGCTTTCAAAATTAGTAGCATTCTCCTGAAATTCCATGCTAAATCAGAGTGCTTTTCTTAGTCCCTTCTTTATGACTCTAATTTTCTCCTTCCCTTACAATTAAAAAAAAAAATCTCATATTGGCAAACCCCCTCTGCCCTCAATCTCCAGGTCCTAGAAGCCCAAGGATTTGGCTTCCAAAGGACCCATCCTTGTGCTGCTCTTCCAGAGCAGGAACACCCAATGGTCTGGACCTCTCTGTTGATGGAATCATGAACTGCCTGGGCTGGTAAGGCCCTCATACATCACCACGCCAAACGTCCACAAATGACAAAGGTAGAAATTAAGTGCAAGGGAGCCCTCAGTTATTCTGGACTCAGGAGTCACAACCTACGTCCTTTCTATTTAACCAGGCCATCTTCTCCAAGCCCACCTTCAACTTAGAATTGTCCAGAGCACCTTCTCTGTGCTCCCCATTCACTGCTGGTGATGATAGAGGAAAAGTACTCAGAGAAAAATTCTAACTGGTGCATTTTCTCAATAATATGTTGTCACTCAAGGCAGTGGTGTCTTCCCCTGGTGAAATGTGCTCCTCCGCGGACAAGTGTTGTGGTATCAAGTGAGTGGTGGGAATTCTGGGTTCTGAGGCAGATGGGAGAGAGACTATGGGTTGAGTGGTTCTTTCAGACCCTTGGATCCCACCTTCAGAACTTGCAGAGGAACCTCAGAACTGTAGAGGGTGGTCAGAGGCCCCCTAAACCAGAGGTTCTCATGCTATTATTTCTTTCTAAGTGCAGATAAAGCGTGATGCCCTGGGGAAGGACAGTGAGCCAAGGAATCCCAGCTTCTCTTCCGCCACAAATTTTCTGTGAATTTAAGACAGGTCTCAATCTGGGGCTTGTTTTCTGGCTAGTTAATCATAGGGACTGCCCCAGTTTTAAAATGTTATGATTTATGATGGAAGTGGAGTAACCTCTAGTTTAGGATTTGCAAACTCAGGTATTTAGTGGGCCGGGGAGTTGACATAAAGAAGTAGGGCATTTGCATATTAAACATTTTATTTGCTAGTAAACATGTAGGGAAGTTCATCTTCCCTCTACAATGAATTATGCTGGTCCAATATTGCTAGATCCTCTGATTTTTATCAATAAAAGCCCCAAATCCAAACTTACGTGTGCAAATCTTGATTTTTAATGTTGTCAATTCAAATGTTAACAACAACAGAACTTGTGGATACACAAAACATCTCCCATCCTCAGGCTGTGAGCAGCACTGACTGGCCACTGGGAGACCACTAGGATAGCTTGGAGTCCCATGCCCAAAGGACGCTGACGGGTCCTTGGGTTATAAAGAAAGTCTACATGCACCTGGGAAATACAGTTCTCTGCAGGAACAAAGAATTACTATGCCATGATTTCCCCTGCAGAGGCTGGGCACTCCTGGGAGGGCTCAGAGATCTGGAATGCCCTATGTGGGTGGGCCAAAGAGCTCAGACTGGGTGGGCACTGCATGCCCCAAGGCTCTGAGTGCCCACAGTTCAAGAAGCACCTATTGTTAGATTGTAGCTCTGCTTAGACAAATGTGAAAGTGCCTAGAGGTTATCACTTTACAACACAGAGAAAGGAAGAGGACTCCATTCTGTCACTGCTTTTTAGGGTAAAAGCTGGCCATGGCCCAACCCAACCGTGAAACCTGGGTACAGAGAGAAGGCTGTTTTGAGAGGCAGAAAGACACTGATGAGGTGGGGCCCATAGACAATGAAGGCACCAAGGACCAAGCTTGATAATAATAATGATAGTAATCATAACTAGTGTATCTTGACCTCTGGCTCTGAGTGAGAAGCACTTTATAAGCAAGATGTCATTTAATTTCTATAGCAACACGACGAAGATGAAGTAAATTGCTCAAGATCACCCAGTGACTGGGAGAGCCCAGAGGCAAAATCAAGTGCGCCTGATTTCAAGCTCAGGTAAAGAGCTGGTGGCCGCTGTCATTTTGAGAGACACCAATGGGTCATGGCCAATGGCTGGTCTCTCAGTGAGAGGAGCGGGCTGCATGTTCCCACGAGAAAATTAATTTTTCTTTTTTCCACAGACGAGACCCCTATAGCCTCGACTTCCTACCTGGCCGAGCTGAGGCTGCTCTCTTCCTAAAGCTCCCAGATTTCTGTTGTCTCAAGAAAGTAGACTTTAATCAAACTTCTGAAAACACAACTTTCTTGCCTGTCTCCCCAGACCTCCAAGGAGGTGTTTTATTATGTTTGTGGCTTGTCACGTGATTCCAATCATAAAAAAGAGCCATGGAACATAGAATGACCTGATTTTTTTGAAAAGCTTTTGCTGATACAGTAACTGATTTTATTTTCCTATTAACAATGAAATTGGAAGGTTCTTTCAGCGGCTTGCTGCATGGACGCCCACCACCTCGGTCCCACTCAACAGCCACATCGGTCAGAGGAGGCGGCACCAGCAGTGAGTGCAAATGCATCCCATGGACAGGCCTCGCGCCTCGTGGCATATTAAATTCTCTGACACTGTCGAGGTCACCACTCTCTGCCATGGACTCAATCTTTCTTTTAATCAGAAAAGGTCTAAAGGGTCTCAAGTTCCATCTGAGACAATGGTTAAGGGGGCAAAGGAGGGAAAGGGCCAGGTGACTTATCTTTATGTGCATTTATCTGGTGGACATTTCCATGCATCTTACTATTATCAACCCATGGGGCAGACAGAGGGAGGGGAGGCTTTGAAGGGCAAGAAGGGACTGAGGTGAATTGGGACTCACCTGGGAAAGACAGCTTAGCCGCAGAGGGCAGCAGAACAACACAAGGAACATCAGGGACATCAATCATCAACCCCACAGTTACTCTCCAGTGTTTGGGCTTTGATTGCTTAAACATGGACCCTGGAATCTTAGAACTCATCCACAGTCAGGGCACCTTCATCTTTAGTTTGGACGGGCACGTGCTAGGAGCCCTAGACTTGGCAGATTCATTGCAAGGAATCTTCTCACTGTAGTCAATCCTGCAAAAGCAGGTCAGGTGTTTAGTGACCACTTAGGATGGGTCTAGGCCCTACTTGGCACTAGAGTTGAAAGGAAGAGAAATTACAAAAGCATTATATCTGATTCCTGTTCTCAAGGAGTTTATACTCAAGGGAAAAAATAGTGGCAAAGGAAGCACCCAGAGGAGGCCTGAGGATATGGACCAAAGAATATTACTTAAACAGAAAATACTGCCAGCAGAGAAAGAAGAATGAGACGGGTGTGGTCCTAAGTTGCCTTCCAGTACTATTAGCTCAAGAGTTTAATGTTTAGTGAAAAGTTCCTGATTCCAATTTTCTTGCCTATTTCCTCCAGCCTGTGATGAGCCATTATAGTATGTACGGAAGGGGCTTAAAATGGAAGAAGCTACAAAAATAAAATACTAAAATTTTTTCTATTGCAAATGAAGAAGCCAGCAGTGCTCTGTTGCTGCTTAGACACACACTGGTTATTTGCAGAGAACAAAAATCTGGGATCCAGACAACATATGATTATCTGGGGCTTCCCCCTTCTTTCATTTTAAAAAGACTTTCTTTAAAAAGTCTCAATATAAGTTCTATTTTATCAGACAAAAGTTAAATATCACTCTTTATATAGATCATATAACCCAGGAGTCATGCCTCCAGGAGTCAGACAATTAATGTGAGTGAGCCACAGGGGTAGAGGCAAAGTAGGACAATAGGTGGTGATTCTAGGGTTCTGGAAAGGAGGGCAGGCTCCGTTGAAAGCAGTATTCTTTACCTAGCAATACCGTCGCTGCCATGTGGGGGTGCGGTCCTCTATCGCCACGGTCTGCAAGTTTTCAGGAGAAGATGAAATGGTAGTTTGTATGTGAAACTAAGTGATGTCAAAGTCGTCATTTAGCTCACACACATACATACCAAGGCAAAACAAAACAAAACTCGCAGCTGGATCTGGTCCATGGATCACTGGTTTAGAATGCCTAATTTAGAGCCATCTGTTCACTTCACAGATGAAGAAAGAAGGTCCATAAAGGTGAGATGACTTGCCCAAGGTCATACAGCTAGCCAAAGACCCAAGGCTCAGTTTTCCTAACTGTTTAAACTCAGTTGCTTTCACTGTACTTATAAGAAATAAGTCTTAGAGGTTAGAGAAAGATTCAAACTGCAGAAAGCCTGAGAAGGAACCCTTTCGTTCTCCCTTACCCCTCATCCGTAGCTTGAAAGATAACCACAAACGTCATTGTGGAAGGTCTGGGACCTCCACGTGGCTGTATCTCAAGTCTCTCTCGGCTGGGTGTCCCTTTAAGATTTGTCTGAACAAAGGGAACATGTGAGCATTTGGAGCCATTTACAAAGAAAGGTAAAGTACAGAGCCTTGACAGACAGCTCACTGGGGAGTTTCAAAGGAAAATTCCCTAGTCCTTAGCTTTGCAGGATGCTGGAGGCTGCATTTCAGTGCTCATAGTTCCAGGACCAGAAAACTCTTCCCACTTTGTAATTTGGAGTGGACTCAGCATTGGACAGCAAGTCCTAGTTTCATTTCCTACCAGGAATAGACAAAGCCTCCCCAAGAAAACCATCCCTTTATGGCTGATAAAAATAGAATTGCAATTTATGCTTCTATCTACTCCCTCTATCTTCAGGCTTTTAAGGTGTATTTTCCGTTGTAATGGTGGATTTAGATGGATTCCCGGGGTGCTGCATCACTGCTGATGACATTAATGGTCTTGGGCTCCCTGAATTTAGATTGATTGGTATAATCTATGAAACTATTTCAGGACGTAGATTTATTATTATGAAGCCTATAAAATGGTGTCAGGGTCAAAGCAAGCTGATGATGTGTGTGGTGATGCAAACATGGCCAGGGGCGGATACCACCATTTAATAGACATGAATGGCAGGAGTGAACAGTATTTCATCCTCTACTCATGACCTGCCTCTAGGCCCCTTTGTTAAAGGGGTAGTGGATTTAGGCCCCAGTTGTACTGGGCAGAGGGTTAGGGGGAGGGTAGTAGAAGGAAGATAAAATGTGTACTATTCTCCTGAATTGCTTAATTCCTTAAAGAGGTTTGAAAAGATTTTTTTCCCCAGTTCATTTAGTAGGGGCTAAAGATTTCCTCCATTTTTCCTCTGGCCTGCAGATATTATCTAGCTCTCCTAGCTGAAATCTGTTGTTTTTGGAGTCTGAGAGAAATACTGATGCTATCTCATTCAACTTCTATCAAGGAGAAGAAAAGACTAAACAGGGAATTGTATTACTAGCCATTTTATCCTTTCTCCCCTCCCTCCCTTCAGATAGCTTGGCTCCAGGATTAAGAGCAAGGAAATGGACCTTATGTTAGGCTGGGTTCCAGAAAGATATTCTCAGGATTGCCACTGCAAGCTCCTTTTTGGAAAGGAGAGGGAAGTCCATAAAATAATAACCCATACTTTCCATTTATGCATGGGATATAGAAAGCTGAAAAGATCTTTTACAATAACAAAAAGCCAGACTTGCACATTCACAATGTTTTGTAAATTTATCAGAGAACTGAGGTTACTAGGCAACCAACGAGCTAACCAACTAAAAGTAACTAAACAAGGAAGGCAGGTGAACACAAGCAGAGATGGGATGTGAGTACTTCCTTACTTTGGACTGATGTGGCTAGACACCCAAGAATAAGCAGGATTCAGCTAAATTATTAATGAATTGATTGGCAGTGGCCAAGTATGGGCTAACAAGACAGTATGGAATTCTGGGGGCCACAGATATAATGGGAATTTGCACTGACTTCTCCACTGACCTCAGAGGGCACTCACAAAAATGACTGATGAAAGTTATGGGAAAATGCCCCTGGGGGTACAGACTAAGAACAAGGAAGGGCAGCCACTGTGAGAAAGGCTTGCAGCTTTGCCCAGATTCCTCTCCTGCATCTCCTCTGTAACACTAGAGCCTTACACTGCTGTGAGGAGAAGGCAACAAACACTGACAGTCCATTGCAACTTGGGTGAGGAAAAGACCTTCAATCTCTGGGATAGAGGAAAATTGCATACTGGGAAAGGGGTTAGTTATCAAAAAAAAAAAAAAATTATATATATATATATCCTAAATGCACTTAACAACAGAGCATCAAAACACTTGAATCAGAAATAGACTGAAACGAAAGGAGAAATTGATCATTATACCTAAAGACTTCAACAGTTAGGCAGAAAGTCAGTAAGAATAAAGGAGATATGAGACTGACCTAATTGACATCTGTAGAAGATTCCACTTAACAATGGCAGGATACAAATTTTCTTCAAGTGCACATGGACCATTCACCAAGATAAGCCATATTCTGGGCCATAAAGCAAACCCTAACAAATTAAAAACACTACAAAATCATACCCAAAGCATTCTCTGACTATAACAGAATTAAAGTAGGAAAAAACAACAGAAAGATATCTGGAAAATCTACAAATATTTAGAAATTAAGCAATGCACTTCTAAACTGCCCAGGGCTCCAAGAGACATTCTTAAGAGAATTAAAAAATAATTTAACAGAATAAAAATAAAAACAAAACACATCAAAATGTATGGGATACAGTTAAAACAGTACTTAGAGGAAAATGCATAGCACTAAATGCTTATATGAGAAAAGAAGAAAGTTTTCAAATTGGTTATCAAAGCTTCTACCTCAAGAAACTGGAAAAGGAAGACCAAATTAAACCCAAAGCATGAAGATGTCAGGAAACAATAAAGAACAGAGATCAATGAAATTTGAAATAGAAAAACAATGGAAGAGAGCTTCCTCCATTTTAGCACTTATTGTGCTATATAGATTCTACTATCCCCAAATACCTTAAAGAATTCAAAGCTATCATTTCCTTGGAGTGACCAATAGATTCCTATGAGACTGCTCTTTTCCAGAAGTCAGTCAGGAAAGAAAAGTGTTGAGGTCAGTGTCTGGGTTTGGCACTGCCCTCTGCTAGCCAGCAGTGCAGGACAGCCGCAAGAGGACTCCTATAACAACCCTAAACAAAATGCCCCCTGTTCTCTGGGAGCTGCCGGGAAATCACGGGAGACGATGCTGTGATGGTGCTGCAATGTGCCACGATAGCAGGCAGCACAGCCTCTGAAGGACCCGGCGAGCATCTCAGCTGGACTCGAGACAGTGCTAGCTACATTCTGAAGACTGAGAAAGCATCGGCGTGAAAAAGAAGCCAAAGAAGGATTCACACAAAACAACTGGAATTATTTTCATCTTTAACATAACAAGTGCAGTTTAGCGGAACAAAACATGCTGAACTGAAAAATCGTTTAGTTTATATCAAACTCCTCCAAATTCTGCAAGTACAGTATTTCATTTTTCACGTAAGCTACTGCTAGAGTCCCAGGTTGTAA
The DNA here is from genome assembly GCF_048773025.1 of Camelus bactrianus. Taxonomy (NCBI): domain Eukaryota; kingdom Metazoa; phylum Chordata; class Mammalia; order Artiodactyla; family Camelidae; genus Camelus; species Camelus bactrianus. Next base: position 47,532,167 of record NC_133541.1, read on the forward strand.
GGAAGGGGGCTATTGAGGGCATAAGGACTCAGAAGATGAGTGAAGGTGATAATTCACTATGTTTCACGACATTGAGGAATGGATATTTGCATAACGGCATCCACACATCAGTAAACAAAGAAGTTCCACATCCCCACTAAAATTCAATGCAAAGAGATACCTAAAAGCCCCAAAGAGTATGTTGTTAGGAACTATACCTCTGTGTGTGTGTGTGTGTGTGTGTGTGTGTGTGTGTGTAGCATACTGGCTCCTAATATACTAAGTTCAAATGTCTGTATATCCAATATTCTTGATATGAAAGGCAGTTATATTTAGACTTGAGTCTTGTTAAAAGCATTCTACAGAAATCAAACAGTCAACTTTTATAATAACCCCATGTACGTGGAAATCTATGGCTGTGTGTGTGTGTGTGTGTGTGTGTCTAGAAAGTCTTCCCTAGAAAGCCTTCTTCAGGCAGATGGTTTGCCCCCCAATCAAAATAAGTGGCAGTGATGGGAGGTGAGACTCAGAGAAGCTACAAACCTACCTACCTGGGGCTGGACAGGGATGTGTTCAGTCCCAGGGAAAACCAAGAACTGGAAATGCCTCTGAAGCATTCCTTCAAACACTCCCAGGAGGAGACTGCGTGAGCGGGAAGGAATCGTGGGAGGAAGAACAGTTAGAGCTGAATTAAGGTTGGAGCACAGGCTGTGGTTCCCAAAAGGAAGTTAAATGCCTTCTGGAAGGGTCGCCTCCTCCATTTCCCTTACACCAACTGGTTCTAGCAGTTTATGTTTTCGTTTTAAATAAGCTTTATCCTTGTCCCTTGAAAAGAAAAGTTTGTTGCCCTCTGGTGAGCACCTAGCTTTCAGGGCAAGTGGCTTTTCTCCCGAGGCCACTGAGGGGCCCCGCCTAGGCCCAGACTTGTTGGTCTTGAGAGACAAAGGAGAGAACTCAACCAAAGAATCCAATCCAGAGTGTAATGTGTGAGTGTGTGTTTCCTGAAGAGTCTGGGGTGCTATCCCAACCCTCAGCTTTGTCCAGGATCACTGTCTCCAGACCTTGTCTGTCCAGTGGAAGGGATCAGACACCTTTACTTTTTAAAGCTCCCTCCCATGATTCTGTGCTGCAGTCCCACGAGAATCTTTGTATTACATGGGGATTTCTCCAAGGACAAAGACTGTATTTTCCCCTATTCATTAAGCTAATATTTGCTGAGCATCTACAATGGGCCAGGAACTGTTAGGGGCTGGCTAGAGGATAACAAGTCAGAGGGACACTGTCCCTATCTCAGCGAAATTTTATTGAGGGAGTTAGACACCAAATAATTATAGTTAATTAAATATTTACAACTGATTTAAGAACTACAAAAGAAAGACAAACGTCTATATCCCAGGCACTTGGCCCAGCACAGTAAATGTGCATAATAAATATTTGTCAAATGTCTGCTACTCTCTGGGTTATCTGCATTGGCATTAAACACCCATGTATATTCTGGTAAGAGTTACTAGGCAAGAAAAGACACTCAGAGAAGTCTGGGGAACCCTGGTTTAGACAAAGTCAAACAGGCTTCCTTAATGCAGGATTTCTCCAGACTTTAACATGCTAACGTGTGCTGGGCCTCCAAAGCGGCCCCCGGTGAGCCCAGGTGCCACAGGCACCTCTACTCTGCAGCATCCCAGGGAACCTAACCCTCTGGGGACACAGTTTGGGAGACACTTTTCTGTTCTCACGTGGAACTTCAGCAGTTCCTTTCCATTGCTGGCAGCTGGGCCCTGGAGAGTCTGGTGGGGTTTTTTCTGGTAACACTACCCTGCCCCTTGTCCAGGGAACACTCTCTATGCCCCCCAGATATGGAGACTAGGGGAGCATTGCTCCCATCTAGGGCTGCGTGGGACATCCCTATACTAAAACGTTATCTGTTGTTTATCTGAAATTCAAATTTAACGGGGCTCCTCGTATGTTTTATTTGCTCCATTGGACAGCCCTCCTTTGGTGCCAGCCTGCTCTGCCTACCACGAGTTCTGCCCGTGAGGTCTGGGCTTTGACTACGCGGGGCTGACGAGACCACCCTGCAAGTGCCGTCTTGGCTGAGCTGGCCGAAGCCGAGTCCTGCTGCCAGCGGGTGTGCAGGACAGACCTTGCCGGGAGGCGCTCCTGCTGCTGCCCTGCTTGGCCAGGGTCCCCTGCCAGGCAGCAGGTCAATTTCGCACTTCTCATTGCAAAACCAGGAAAAAGACAAGTTCTGTCAGCACATTTCTGTGGTGCAGAATAGAGAGAGGTGATTCTTAACCAGGGGCCATCTGGCAACATCTGGAAATCGTTTGGAGTTATCACAACTGGGGATAGGGGGCAGTGTTACTGGCATCTCTTGGGCCAAGGCCAGGATAAACATCCTACAATGCACAGGACTGCCCTCGCATCCAAGCACTACCCAGGCCAAGATGTCAGCAGTGCCGACGCTCAGGAACCCTGGACGAGAGGAAGCAAAACCGCATTCCAGAAGCAAGGCCAAGCCTAAGAACATCTGTGAAGAGGAGAAAGTTTGGGTCCTCTGTTTCAACAACCCACACCCTACGAAGACTCCAGTCTCCCTATGTTGCCCTTGGTTCCTTTTGTTGAGGAAGTGTCTCCCCACTGCACCCTGATTTTTATGACAGTATTAATGACATAATATGCTAATTTTTCAAAACATGTTCCTGTTTAAGAGATGGTGGGGCAGACACTGCTAATTCCCCACTCCACAGCCAACCTCCCCTTTCTCCAAACTAGAAGAGCTTGGAGCTTTGTCCAAGGAAGCAAGGTGCCCAGTTAAAAATACAGACCCCCTCAAACTTCCTCTTGGCCAGAGGTGGATGTGAGATGGGCAAGAAGTCTACTGGCCAGAGGTTTCAGAAGGGGATGGCTTGTCTGTTAAACGTGGGCAGACTTAGCTGGCATGGATCTCTGTTCCTTTTGCCTTTCTCCTCTTCTCACCTGGAATGTGAATGTGTTGCAAAACAGAGAAGTAGCAGCCATCATGCAACTGTGAAGACAAACAACACCCACAAGTTGTTTGGGCAGAAGGCTAGAAAGGAGCGTGAGTCCTGGGTGGTTTCCTCCGGCTGGGGTGCCACCCTGCACTAGTTATCTCCAGACTTCTTGTTACCAGAGGAAAACAACTTGGTTAAGACACTGAAGTTGGGTTTCCATTACATGCAACTCAACTCAGTCTTAATGGATACAAAGGCCTGGATCGGGGAAATGTTTATCCCAAGCATGGAATCTAATGGGGAGATGTTGGGAGCCGTGGAGCTCCTCAGGAATGATGACGTATTAAGGGATGGGGGTACTCCCACCTCTCTGTCACTCACACCATGTAGGCTCCTCTGCACAGAGGTAGCTGCCCTCATTCGGACCCAAGGAACAGATTAGATAAGCACTTAACTATCAAGAGTGAGTAAAATTCCAAGGCCATAAATGATTATAGGCAGTCCTCCAGGAGGCCCAGCACAATTAGGACCATATCTTCATTAGGACCTTATCTCCTTACAGGCAGGACCAGGAAGATGCTTTAGATGGTACTGACTTTTGAGAGAACAAGGCCAGCATGGCTCCAGAAAGAGGGTCTTGGATCCTCCTTAAAATTGATGCACAGTTATTTACTGTCTCTTCATACCCACTCCAGGGGAGAGTGGCTATGATGAAAGCCATCCTCAGTATCAATGGCCTGTTTGCACAGAGAGGATCAGCGGTCACCCTTCGCTCTTACAGCACGGGCCCAGCTGGCTAGCCTTCGTGGATCGGAGCGGGTGACGGGGTGTTACAGCGTCCTTGCACTATGGACTTAATCAGAGACACAGCCCCTCTCGGCCGATTCACACCCCCTCCATCCCCACCCACTTCAGGCCGTTGTCAGCGTGTCCCAAACAGGACTAGGCTAGGCCAGCGAGGAGAGTGGCCAGGTCCTAAGCCACTCCTCATTAGGATGTGACCTTGGCCTAGTTTCTTGCTCTCTCTGGACTTTAAACTTCCTCATCTGTATAAATGGTGTCAGTCACAGAGCCTACCTCCTGAAGTTCTCATGAGGATTCATAGAAATAATTCTGAACAAAGCTGGGCCCTGGCCCCGGGCCAGACAGTGAGCCTCAGTGCACTTAGCATGCAGTCTGTTAATATCAGCCCTACTGGAGTTTCACGACGTGGCAGAGAGGTGAGAGGCTTTCCCTTCTCTCAGTGGAAGGCACACTGCTGGATCCTCCCTGAGGGCTGTGGGGAGTCGGACCGTGCGTTACTTTATTGCCTGACTGTTTTATTGGGCGAGCTGTAGAGGGCATGCAGCAATCCATCCTCGCTCTCAGAGAGCTTCAAAGTCACACCCGACCGGCACTGAAGCAGCTGCTTCCTTTGGGGGTGGGAGAGGTGCAGCTCTGTCCTGTCAGGTCGGAGCTGCCTGTCGCCCCCACTCAGGCCTCGTGACCCTGGCTGGACCTGAGCCCCAGGGCCCTGAGGGCTTAGAGTCATCTGGGACGCCAGCAGTGGCTCCAGGGGGAGGGGGCAGACAGGAGGCGACTGAGGAGAGCTGGGGGGAGCGGGAAGCAGGCTTTGCACCCCAGGTTTGAGGGTCTCCCTTAAATGTGGTCAGTCGGCACAGAGGGTCAAGGATCAGCCCTTGGGTTGCTCCTGCCAAACGGGACGGATATGTTTAAATTGGAGGACACAGTGCAGGTAAACCATTAACAGGACTCCCAACAAAGCGACAGTGATACAATATGCCCTTGTTGGGAGCCGTACCTGAATTATGCCTTTGTGTTAAATAATCTGTGCAAACTGCCTCTGGGCTGGACGCCACTGTAAGCAGGCTGAGTCTCACCTCAAGGTTTTATCTAAAAGCCTTACCTAAGAAACACAATAGCCCAAGTTTACCTGATGTGATTTTTCGTGAAGGTGTGTGTGTGTGTGTGTGTGTGTGTGTGTGTGTGTGTTTTGAGGGGGAAGGGAGGCCAGTAAAGGAACCAAACTGTAACTCAGATGTAAATGTCTCACTTGGGAAATGTGCCGGCACTTGAGATCACACGTGGAGGGGGATTCACCCAGATGCGGCCACACAGCTATGGGTCATGCAGCATTCAGGCAGGATGCTTCTCACACTGGCAAGCATGGGGTTACACAGTAAATAGGTTCTGGGACATTTGTTCTTCCCAGAGAAGAAGGGGCTGCTCCTGAGCTGGGCACACCTGGCCACCCGCACACCTTTCTGCAGGGGTCCCCAGGCTGTTTCCAACATGGCCTCACTGATGATGCCAGCTCACTGTCCCCTGACCAGGGAAAGAGTGCCAGGAAAGAGCTAACAAGGGCTCTCTCCTCTCCCCTCATCAGAGAGTGGCCTTGGGTCCCCTCCAAGCCTGGAGAGCATCCTGCTGAAATGTTTCACAGGATTTCAACACCTCTTTCACTGAGAGAGAGTCTCCAGGTCAACAGCAATGGGTGCACCTGGCACACTGTCAGAGGTACCTTTGCTTAACTGTACCCTCGGCGGACTCCTGCAGGCCAGTCTAAATTAGTCATCCTTTTTCTTAAGGTTCATGCCTTTATGAAATTTTGTTGGCTATTTCACAATATTTTGACTACTAATTTTAAGGAGAAGCCACAAACAGAACAAACTAATTGCTCATCAATAGGACGGCTGTTTAAGCATGACTTTACCACGAAATACTACACTGTGGCTTGAAAGATTAAGGCTCTGCTGCCTAGATTGATATGGAATGATCTCTGTGGGAGGTCCACTGGTGGCCCCTCAAAAGGTATGTCCATGTCCTAACCCCCAGAATGTGACCTTATCTGAAAAAAGAGCCTTTGTAGGTATAATAAAGGATCTATGAGGTCAGCTTAGAGTATCTGGGTGGGCCCTAAATTCACAGACAAATTCAAATGTCCTTATTAAGAGACAGAAAAGAAGACACAGACATGGCGAGAAAAGGAGTGTGGAAGGACACGTGAAGATTGGAGTGATGCAGCCACAGTCCAGGAATGTCCGGAGTTACCAGAAGTGGGGAGAGGCGAGGAACAGACTCTCCCCTAGCGCCTCTGGAGGAGGCACGACCCTGTCACCATTTTTATTTTGGACATCTGTCTCCCAGAACTGCAGAAAATTCTTTTCTGTTGTTTTAATCACCCAGTTGGTGGTAATTTGTTCCAGCAGTCCTAGGAAACTAATATAATCTCCAAGGTTGATTTAAGACCAGAAAACCAAAAATAGGAAGCAAGGTGAAAGACAGTATATACAGTAAGTAGTATATTGTATTTGCTACTATTGGTATTTTTCAGAAATCTGTTTTTAGAAAACATATTTGTATCTGCAAAGAATATGACTTAAGGATAAAAAAGACACTGGTAGCAGGGCTGCCTCTGGGGAGAGGGGCACCGTGTTCTGCTCCCAGTAGCATTCCCTGGAGCTGGGCACTCGAATCAGCATAATCATGGCTTCTTACAAAGACATCCACATCCTAACTCCCAAACCCACAAATATGTTATGTTAAACAGCGAGAGGGAATTAAGATTGCAGATGGGACTAAGGTTGCTAAACAGCTGACCTTAAGATAGGAAGATTATCCTGGACTGTCCCTGTGGGCTTAGGAATCACAAGCATCTTTAAAAATGGAAAAAGGATACAATGGAATATTATTTGGCAGTGAAAAGAAATGAAGTGCTGATACACAATACAACATGGGTGAATTGCAAAAGAATTCTGCTTTGTGGAAGAAGCCAGTCACCAAGGACCACATATTATGACCCTATTCATACGCTAAGTCCAGACAAGGCAAATCTATAGAGTCAGAAAATAGGTCAGTGGTCGCCAAGGGAGGGGGAAGATGGAGAAGCTGGAGAGGAGGTGAGGGCTACAGGGTATGGGGTTTCCTTTGGGGGTGCTGAAAATTCTAAAATTGACAGTGCTTACGGGTGTACAGCTCTGCATATATACTCAAAGCCGTTTAAGCGAGTCGATTGTAAGGTATGTAAGTTATATCTCAGTGAAGCTGGCTGGAAAAACAAGTGGAAGAGGGAGACAGAAAGGAGTCAGAGTAGGAGAAGTGACCCATCCTGGATGGCCTTGAAGATGGAGGGGCCCACAAACCAAGGAATGCAGGCAACCTCTAGGAGGTGGAAAAGGCAAGCAAGCCTCCAGAAGGGACGCAGCCCTGTGACAGGTTAATTTTAACCCAGTGAGACCTATTTTGGACTTCTGACTTCCAGAACTGTAAAAGAATAAATCTGTGTTGGCTTAAGCCACTAATTTTGTGGTAATTTGTTAGAGCAGCAATAGAAGACTATTATAAGTACTTCTTACACACTTTTCTTCCTATTGAATTTTGTGCTGTGTACATATATTACCTACACAAAATTTAAATCAAAACAAAGCAAAACACTCATTCAGGACAATGATTTGATGTCATCTGAGGACATTTTTTAAGTATGTGTAACACTTCTCTTCAACAGAAAGATAACGCAGCCACAAATGTGAACCGTATGTATAAATTTAAATTTTCTAGTAGCTATATTTTTTTAAAAAGCGATTAATTTTAGCAATAAATTTTGTTTATTATATCTAATATATATCATTTCCACATGTAATCAATATAAAAATTATTAGAGCTATTTCAATTTTTTCTCATACTAAGTTCTTGAAATCGAGTGTGTATTTTCAACTTACAGCCTGAGTGTGTGTGTTGGGGGCACTTGAGGGGAGAGAACCCTTCGAAGCAAGCACTCAAAAGTGGGTGCTAACTCTTACTGACTGTCTTCCCTTGGCCCTCCAGATTAATTCAAAATGGCAGTGAGGACCCAGGGAGTAACAAATCCATTCACTTCAACAAATGTTTAATGGGGGCTTAGTATGTCTCAGGCTCTGGGATGCAAAGATAATGATGTTAGTTGAAATAAAGATTGCATTGCTCTTAAGCTATTTGGAATATTTTAAACCATTCAACTAATTGACATAGTCAAGAAAAGTAACCCAATAAACTAAAAAAATAACTTCAGAAATTATTTGAATATTGTTTTAAAAAATACATTTGAAAATATAGATTTTATATTAAAACATGAGATAAATATTTCTGTAGTGATGGAGATGATATAGTCAAATGTTTATTAATATTAATTGTATAACAAATCTCTATTTCAATTACCTATTATATAAAATAACCTACTAATTTAAAACTTGTTTTCCCGCCTACTCAGAGTTCATGGAATAATTTTATTCCAACTTTTGTATCCACTTTTAACATCACTAATTTCATCATTATTTAAGCCATTTAAATGATCTTATATAGTCTGTGGAAGACCTGTTCTATTCTGTTCAAATTACTTGAGATAAATGTATAATGCTGACATTGGAAACTTTATCCTAATCCACAGGTGCCTGTTTCCATAACATTAGAGGAATATTTACTCCCCATTTATTCTATGGGTATATCTACAACTTACTGTTTGACTTTTTAAAGTGATCTTTACAATACTTATTTTCAGTGACCTAGAACACTTATCTGTGAAGCCACATCCCCAGGATAATGACTAAAACTTCTTAAAATTGCACTTTTCACTGATCTTATCAGACAGCCTCTGTAAGCATCTCCAAATAAGTGAATACTGAATGTTTCAGTTCGGTATGCCTTACAGAAACAGTACTTAGCTGTTCAAAATAAAATACCCCATTATTTGAGAGTCACAAACATAAAGACATTCCCTCTTTTCAGAAGGATAATTTTAGGGAAAAATATATGCTTCCTATATTCGGGTATTTATAGTATAGAACAAGTTCGGATTGTGTCTGGCTTACAGGATATCTAGTGGACTTGCACTGTACTTGAAGTTGAAACACCTTCACAGACACAAATGATAGACTGCATTTTCCAGAGATGGCTGTGCCAACATGTCCCCATTGCACCTATTCTTCTTGTGTGATACTGACACTTGACACTCCTCCATTAAGAAGTGAGAGGTCTGGGTCCCCTTTCCTTGAATCCAGAATGGCCTTGACTGTGGCCTAGGTGATAGCACATGATTTCTAGGTCATAAGAGTGATAGACTTTCCACCTGGCCCTCTTGGGACACTTGCCCTTAGAACCCAGTCATCATGCTGTGAACCCAGTCATCAGGCAACCACATGGAAAGGTCACAGGTAGGTGTTCTGTCTGGCAGCTCCAGTTCAAGTCTCACCAATGGTCAGCATCAACACACGTGAGCGGAGCAGAAATGAGCTGGCCCCACCAAGCCCTGCCCATAGTGCAGACTTGAAACAAAATAAGTCATGTCATTGTTCTAAGGCTCTACGTTTTGAGGTAGTTTGTTATGCAGCAACAGAAATCAGAAGTACGTGGGGTTTTCACCACCTATATACACAAGAAATATTTTTACAAATTTAAATCAAAGAACTTTTACTTGTCATTCCATTGATTTTATGATGAAAACTGTTGAGATTTTTGTGAATTTTTATTCTGTCATTCATATACTACTATTTGTATCTTCTACAGATGTTATACATTTAGAAAGCATGTTGGGCACTCATACTTGGTGGCAGGAGGATAAATTGGGATGCTCTTTCCAGAACCCTCCCCACAAAAAAGGGGGCAAAATTTTAAATGTGCATTTCTTATGTCCCAAAATTTTACTTCAGGAATTTGTCTTAAGGAAATAATAATAGATATACACAAAGAGTAGCTACAAAAATGTTTGTTTTTAAAATATTGAAAATAATCAACACAGAAGTAAGTTACTGAATAGTGTTTGGTCATTGACAATTTTGAAGGTAGAGATTTACTGACATGGAAACAGTTTGAAAATATTAAGTGAAAAACAACCAAAACTATGCAATTCCATTTCCACAATACTAAATATATAAATCTGTTCCCAGACACAAAGAACTGAAAGGATATACACCACGGTTCTAACAGTAATTAACCAAAACTGGTAGAAGTATGGATTTTATCATTTCCTTCCTTCTCTCCCCCTCACCCTGTTTTTTTTTTTTCTTATCTCAATTTCACACTTACTTTCAATAAACTTGCATTGTTTTTACAACAAAAAAGTAAAATAATCTTAGCTTAAAAATTTTGTACAGCTAGGTATTAGGGTTGTCCAGAGAAACAGAACCAGTAGTGTGAGCCAATAGGCTGTGTGTATGAATATAAAGAAATTGATTAAAAGGAATGACTGATGAGATTATGAAGATGGCCAGGTCCCAAGATCTGAGAATGACTTGTCAAGCCGGAGACCCAGCTGGGCCAATGGGTATATTCCAGTCCAAGTCTGAAGACCTGAGAGCCCAAAGAACCACTGGTGGAGCTCCGGTCCAAAGGCTGGCATGCTCCAGACCCAGGAAGAACAGATGCTTCTGTTTGAGGCAGAAGACAGGAAAGAGCCTATAGCCCAGTCTGAAAGCAGTCAGGCAGGAGGAATTCTCCCTTACTCGGGGGAGGTCAGCCTTTTGGTTCTATTCAGGCCTTCAACTGTTTGGCTGAGGCCCACCCACGTTAGGGAGGGCAGTTTGCTTTGCTCAGTCTACAGATTCAAATGTAATCTCATCCAGAAGCACTGGCACATCCAGAATATTTGACTAAATATTTAGGGACCAAATGTTTGGCCCCATAGCCCAGTCAAGTTGACACATAAAATTAACCATCACAAATGGAAAAAAAAAATACAGTGTAAACTTCATTTGAAAAAAAAAATGTAAGAGAAAAGGGGGTATAGAACAAAGTAATTTCTGAGCCTCTTAAATCACTTGTCAAGTCAGATTCATTTGGTTAATCCTCCTTTGTTTTACAAGATTATTTGACTTACAGGCACTGTGGTCTGTGTGTGTTAGGGATGAGCAAAGCACACGCAGACTGTCTTTCCCCCCAGTTTTACTCTATTTGTTATTCGCACTTTAGGAGATGTTGCTCACAGCTCTGAGGACAGTGCCTCACTGGTCTGCACTGCCAGGAGTGAACTCTTTCCTTCTGCGTGCTCCCACATCCCTGAGTGTTGGCTTGTCACAGCACTTAATCTTCTCGTACTGATCTGTGTGTTCAGGTCCTGCACGTGAGGGGGAGCAGCCCCAGCCAGAGCACAGCACTCAGCACAAAAGTTGCTCTCAGTGTGTTCAATGGGAATAAAACATGTCTTCATCCAAGTCACTGATGAAAATGTTCACACAGACAGGGCTGAGAATTGAGCCATTCGGTGCATCATAAAACACTTGCCTCCATTTTACAACTATCCCCTTTAATGAACTGCCTTTGAGCAAGATTTTTCAGTTAGATAATATACCTTATTATGAAGTTTTTAAATGTAGCATTGCAGACTATTATCACTGAGCTATTGACTTCCCCCACCAACCAGCCCAGAATTTTCTAAAAAGCAGGGGCACAGACGATTAACAGGTTGTGAAATCAGTTAAGTGTGTTCTTAGCAGCCTTTAAAAAAACTGAACAGAAAATATCAGAGAACCTGTCATGTATTAATTGTAAGTATTGTTGCAGGAAAGGTCTGTATGTGTGCTGAGTCATCACGTATTATGTACTTCTTATTGTGGCTGTGATCAAAAGCATTTGAATGCTGCTGATCGAGCCCATATTTTTCATAGTAGACAGATGTCTTGCTAAAAATAAGATGAAACAAAGGTCAGCTTCGTGGGCCTGAGACATGTTTGTTTGATCAGTTCATCTGCACAAGGCTCTAGATCAGAAGGGCCCCATGCTTGGTTTAGCTGTCTGGTGCCAACATTGTATAAGTCTTCTTTGGTGTATCTCCTCTGCGCTCACAGATACACATGCACAATTCTGATCCAGCGGCAACCATGCAGGCACAGCAAGCAGCATGCCCGACAGGTGAATGGGTCATCGGGCACACGGGAGCAGCCTCAGGGCAGGTGGGCACCATGGACCCAGAGGGGTTCGCTGGGGTGCAACCCAAACCCAGATTCATGGCAGCCATGGCAACAGCAGAAGTAGCTGGGTCCCAGGCCCCGGAAGAAGGAGGAGACCCGTGGTGGGAAGCCAGCTAGCCCAGCGGTCCCCAGAGCCTGACCTTGCTGTGCTTGCACAAATATTAACTCTTCCCCTGAGCACTAGAACAGGAATCACTGGCACTGGGGCAGTCAACTCTGAAAGTAAATTATTACAAAACAGAAATGTACACAGGGACACTGAAATAAAGCTTTTCATGGGGTTATTAAAATTCAGAGTTTAGGATCTTCGGTTTTGGAAATTGCTGCAAACATTGCATAGAAAATAACCACAAGCTTAGAAATAGGAATAAAATATTGTAGTGTTGAATAGAAAAAAATCAACACTATATTCATAAGAAATTTTAGATGAATTGATTATTAAAGAGGAAAACAATTTGAAAATTCAAATTTTCTGTGTAACTGAAGATATGGGAATTGAATACATAAATTTATGATTTGATTTATATACAAATCATGAAATCACTTGTTTCTTATACAAACTCGACAAGTTTATAGTAACTAACAGAGGAAACATTAAAAGGCCATTGCATCGATTTACATATAAAATTAAATTCATGCTGACACAAAACTGATTCATATGAAGAGTGAAATCTTTTTAGAAAAATTATTCCACAAGAATCAGTTCCAGATGTGCTAAAATTTGTATGTTAAAATTATCAGAAATGTATCTTAATGTTGCCACAGTCTGTAAGATACACCCCAACTCCAGTAACAGGTGCCTCAGATTTCTTAAAATTAAAAAGTTACCAAAAATTATTTTCAATCTTGAATTTATCAAGAATGACTGACATCACTTTCAATATTGCTTAAAGTATACATCTTTCAATGTTACTAAAAGTATAAATTTAATGACCTAACGAATTTGCAGAAAACTGAGCCAATAAATAATTTCATGACTAATCAAGATACTGCATTCACTTATTGTATGTATTGTGTTATATAAAATTATGTCCCCAAAATATTTTTCTGGAATTTTTAAGTTTGTCTTGTTACATGTGCATTGCTATTATTCCTATTATATTGTATAATAAAATACTTTTAAGAAAAACAAATTTCATATTTTAGTACCTTTAATGGCATTTTTTTCCTGCTTTTTTGAACATGGATGCTACATTTTCATTTTGCACTGAGCTCTGCAAATTACATATAGCTGGCCCTGGATACAACAGTGCATTCAAGTCAACCAACGTACACTGAACTGTAGATTATATGAATCAATAAAAGGATTGATCAAGATGAAAAAGATGGGAGATGCACCTTCAAGGAACTTACATTCTAGGACTCTTAAGTCGAAATCTTAATATACGGTAGAATCTAAGTTTCATATAATGAACAACAAAAGTATTCTGAGAATATAGAGGGCAATTAAATTGATCATTTAATTTATGATCTCCTAGGATTTTCAAGTAGCTTTAAGGGATAACTCAAATGTTACAACCTAATTTCCTCTCTGACTCCTTCAGGAGGCTTAGGCCTTTGTGCTGGGTTTCAGTGTGCCAGTATTCCTAGTCAATTCCTGGGCAATGGTTGGTTGGATCAGAAGGAGTAGTGCTTTCTTTAAGCCCTTCTTCATTACCAGTTGCATGAAGATGAATTCGGGACTGAGTCCAGATCTGACCTATTCCATGCTACTGTACCTAAGTGTAGAATCTACTATTTGATACCCTTCCACTGAATGTCCTCAGAAGGTTGGAAGATAATAACCCCGTCTAATTTATGCACCACTGCAGATCTGTCCACTTCCCTTGATTTTGACCTTGAAAGGAGCGATACCATGTGCTTACGGAGCCAGGTCCCTGCTGCCTCAGCCAGCACCACAGGCTGCTTCAGTGACTGCTCACCTAGATCCTTGAATCGCTCCCAGGCACAACCCAACAACACCATTCCAGAGCCCACCCTTCTGGCCTCTTGCCTCCTGACACAGGATTTTTCTGTTGCTGCTGAGACGTGAGATGCCTTAGGACCCACTCGACATCCACATATTCACAACCCAAAAAGTGCACGTGCGTTAACGTCCCTCGGGACAGACTGTGACCAGGGGATGTGAGCGCTGGCAAATAAATTCCTCTCTTTTCATTCTGCTGAAACTGTTCAGAGATGCAGTATTTTCATGTGGCTTCTCTGGATACATACACTAAGATCAAGCAATAGTTTCTGAAAGCTGTGGGCAGCTCAGAAATACATTTCTTCACATTTGCTTTTCCTCGTGTCTTGACATCCTTTTTTTCCCCATCATTGCTGCTTCCTCAGGATTTCATGTCTAAATGAAGTGTTAGCATGTATCTGACTCAGGCTGAGATATTAACATGCTGTAGGTGTATTTCCGACATCAAAATTTATGCAGCAGTATGAACTGGTTAAGGGCATAGACTCAACCCTGGGTTCCAATCCCAGCTTCTGCATTTGGCACCTGTGTGACACTGGGCAGATCACTCTGTATTTTCACTGCCATCTGCAAAAATGGGTAATAGTAGCTACCTCATAAATTTTATGTGAGATTTACTATTTATAAAGCACGTAGTAAGACTTATGTAAGTGTCAAATAATTGAGGGAGAAAAAGAGACACAGACTATCATTGAACTCCTTGGCTAAAGAAACCTCTCAATCAACAAACAGATCCCAAAGGCAGACTTCACCTCTTGACCAAATTAAATTCAAGGAAGTAGAGATAGAGGAACCTTGAGGGGTAAAAGTTGGAATGAAAAGAACTGAAGCTGAGACCCACCTACCATGTACAGTGGTGTGGGAGGGAGCTGATCGTTAAATATTCAGGCATTTCTTGAGTTGCTGTCAAACTCTTGTTAGCTTGAAATTGGCCACAGTTGGAGTACTTACACTGTGGAAATTGGCAAACGCTACAGATTAGGGCTTTAAATTTTTTTCTGTCTCTCAGAAATGCTGTGAAGAGTAAGTGGAAATCTTTGTTAAGCTATGGAGTACTATAAAAATTAGTATGAATATTTGCCTCTCAAACTACTTGATGATGGCTTTGATCCCTGCGCTATTTGCTCCATGAAAATGTGAGCCCCTGACGCTTCTGGTGATGACTTGTTTCTCCCCCAAGTGCTCACAGAAAAGAGAGTAGAGATTCCTAAAGGACAACAGGGGCTTATTAAGAAGTGTGTTATTCATGATCTCAGTTTTAATCACACATGTCTTCAACTGGTGTCACAGGTTTATTTTATTTTATTTTATTTTTTTGGGGGGGGGAGAAATCATTAGATTACTATTAGAATCATTACTATTAGATTTTTGTTTGTTTGTTTTTTAATGGAGGGACTGGGGATTGAAGCCAGAACCTAGTGTATGCTAAGCATGTGCTCTGCCACTTGAGCTATACCCTCCCTGCTTTTTGGGGGTTTTGGGGGTTTTTTTTGGGAGGGGAGGAGGTAATTAGGTTTAGTTATTTATTATTATTATTATTTTTTTTAGAGGAAGTGCTAGGGATTGAAACCAGGACCTAGTGTATGCTAAGCATGCACTCTGCCACTTGAGCTATATCCTTCCCCCTTAAAAACATTTACGTTTTCTCTTACATTTGTACATAATTGAGAGACTCCAACTATAGTCAGTTCCTTGCTTCCCATCCCCACCCTTACCCTTTTTCACTAACTTCGCCCTTATCTCTTCTGTAGTGCTCCCTCTTCCAACATTCTTGCTACCCTCTTCCCCAGCCTCCCAGATTGCCAAATTCTTTTTTATTTAATGGATCTGTTCCTGTATCACTTGGGAACTCTCTCCTAATCTCCACAGTCGGGGGAAGTGCCTGCCTCTCTGTTCCTGTTGTAGCCTCCACACACCTCATCTTATTTCCTCTTTCTGTATTAGAAAAGCCAGCTTGTTTTCTGGTCTCCCTTACCAGGTTATGCACGTCTTGTTTATTACTGTATCCCCACAATGACTGCAGTTCCTGGCCCATAGGAGGTGTTCAAAAACTGATAAATCGATTTCTGTATAGCTTTTCAAGTTGTTCCCATAGTTCCTACATGAATACTTATATTTCCATAGAAGACCAGTTTTGCTATAGAACAGCTTCCTAGGCTGAGTCTACAAGCTAATGTCTAACAGATGACGGATATGTGGACACATCCTAACATAAATTACCCATTCAGGATTCTTCAACTAAAAATCATCCATGTCCTAATAAATAATGGAGAGGAAAGGAGGCCAAGAGCAAAGGGACCACTTCTGGAGTCTCTGATCACATCCAAGTACACAGGGATCCTCAGATATCGCCGTAACGCTGGATTTACTCCAGGGCAGAGCCATGAACTATCATTACTTAGCAAACTGCGGCCCTCTATCCTAGCGTATTTCAAGGAATATTTTATTTGAAATCTTTCCAGCATATATGACTTAGTTGTACATATTGGAAATGTAATTCGAACAGACAAAAACTTCATATACTCTGTGGCTTTGAACCAAGGAGTCAGTCACCTGTGGAAGCTACACCCAAAAAGCTACGTTTAGATTTGAAACTTAGAGCTAATGTGTATATTTGCACTAAGACTCTCTCTTCCTCAGTGGCTTTTACCTTTGGCTTTCTTAAGGAACTTCTCATTTGTCTCAAAATAACCTCCCTTCCTTAGTGTCTCCCCTAAACAAAGCAGCATCCTTCTCCTGAAGCATCATGTTCTCTTCTTGGAATCTTGTTATCCCGCTTTTGGCTAGAATTAGGATATGTTCATCTTTATTATCTTTTTTCCACCAAAACATAGAAAATCATGCACCTCCCTGGATGAAGCTGAAAATCTCAATTTGGTCCAAGAAGATGCTTTATTCCCCCCCAAACTATGCTTAACACTGTAAATCAGATCATTTAATTCTTTTACTTAAAATACATACACACAGTTTTTTGTTTTTTTTGTTTTTGTCTGCCCAGTAAGGAAATTCAAGCTTCCTACTAAGTCCATAAGGGCCTACATGGACCCACATGGTCTGACTCCTGGCCATCTCTCTGGCTTATTTCCTCCCACTCACCCCCAACCTCTGGACCTCCAGTCATACTGTCCGTGCTGTTTCTTAAATATCCTAAGCTTACCCTTGACTCAGGGTCTTTGTACATACTATCCCTCTGACTGGAATGATCTAACTGGTTGACTTTTCATTTGAATCTCAGTTCAAACAAATCCTCTTTACCAGTGAGGTCTTCCATGGCACCAAGTCAAAACACTGTCCATTTCACCTCCCAGCATGAGTCACTAATACAACATCCTGCTTTTAAAAAAGTACCACGTGTCATTACCTGAACTCATCTTGTCCATTTAATGGCTTATTATCTATTTCCTCCTTGGTTTCTGTAAGATGGAAACCATGGATGGTAAGAACTATGGATAAGAGAAGGAATGTCATCTTTCTTATTCACATTCCTAGAGCCAAGAGAACACACAGGAGCATGACAGACACAAATAGCTGACTCAGTCAAGGCACTGAGGTCCTTCTAGACATGTGCTCAACCAGCTTTTCACAGAGACAGAAGCCCATGTTGCAGCTTGACCAGGCCAGAGCCACGTGAGCAAAGGTTATCCCTGCAGACTTGCAAGGGAGCTGCCATGTTACAAAATGCCCCCCACGCACCCAGAGCTTAGGAGCAACTGCAGAGCTGAGCAGATCAGAGGTTCCAAGTCACAGAAAGCTCCCCTCAGTATACCAGTGTGAGCCCTTGCTTTGAGTTTACAAACTATTCTTGGAAATCTTATATGGAGTCAAGATTCAGAATATTCACCGATTCCATTCAATTTCATGAAAATGCTATACTTTTGGATGTCCCTATGGTTGAGATGGGTAAGTTTACCCAAGAAGCAATCCCTCTCTAAAAGGGAGTTATTCACATTTCTTGGGAGATGAAGTCACTTAAAGAATCAGGAGGAAGCTGACAGTGACATCTAAAACACCTTTTTCACATGGCTTACATTCTGACCAGCATCATGAGTCCTGACTTGAGAAAACTGACGGGAAAAAAAAAGCCACACAGACCTAGATTCAAATCTCAGTTTCTCAGCTGGGAAGGCCTTCAATTCTGGCTCCGAAGCTCTTTCTTCCGCATCATGAAACCTCTCATGAGTAGCAGAAATAAAGGCTTCAAGGGAGGGACATAGACAAGTCTGTCACTGACCCTTTGACTCTTGACTGAGCCCCAGTGTATGCTCTGCAGGTAGTGGTTCAAGGGCTCCATTAATATTAACCTATGTCTCCATTTAATAGGCTTTTGGCCAAAACCTGTTGCCTCAATGTTTTGAAAGCTCTATGCAGACAAATTCTCTGTTCACACTAGCACAGTCTTTATCACAAAAATCCTGGATTTGAACTCCTGTTCTAATTTACCTTACTTCTAGTTTTTATTTTTAAGTTTTTCTGTTTGTTACTATATGACTGTATTCACCTTTGCTTTAAGTCACCTCAAAGCCATTATGACATAAAGCCAGGTATAAAGAAATAAATCACACACCTAATAAACATTTACTATGGTAAATTATGAAAATGGCCATAAATTTTCATGCTTCCTTATTTCCATGGCCTTCACCCTAAGACTTCTCAACTCCCCCCCAGAAAGAGAATCTATTTTCCCATCCCTTATATCTGGACTGACTTTGTGACTTGCTCTGGGTAATAGAATATGGCAGAAATGATAGGGTACCAGTTCTGAGCTTAGGCCTTGATGCCCTGCATGCTTTTCTTCCTCTTGGATCCTTAAGGCCATTGTGTAAATGAGCCCAGGCTGGCTTGTTGGAGGATGAGAGACATGTGGGGCCATTGGTTCCACTGTCCCAGTCAACAGCCAGTTGCACTCCAGAAGGAGAGACACCTAGATGCCCTGTCACTAACTCGATTCATTAGGGAGCCTAGCTAAAACTAGTCCAACTATCCAGCTGAGCCCAGCCTGACTGAGCAAAATAAATAGTTATTTTCTTAAATAACTAAGGAAGCAATAGCTACCGGATACGCCTATACTCCTAACAGCCATGCATATGTGCTCACGCTGTAGTAAGTGACTGACTTACATAATCTGAGCTGTTTTGAGTTTGGTATTGTCCTCGTTTTACAGCTGATCCTTACAGAGGTCCAGTGACTGGCCTTTCCTCCTCTACAGTAAAGCAGATCAATCTGTTGGATTGCCACAATAGGAAATATTAGTTAGAACTCCATAGCTGTGAATTTTGGATTTTAAATTTCAATTATATACCTTCCCATTTGGCCTCAAAGAAGCAGATTAAAAAATGAAGCTTGAAAAACATTAACAATTTCTTCTTCATGTTTTTGCTTGAAAGGTAAACCTTAGAACATTGGGAAAAACAAAGTCAAGTTATACAGAAGAACCAACTTATCAGGGAGGTTTTGCCCAAGTCCTGACAGGGTTTGAGGAAGTACTGAGGAAGCCATGTGCTCTCTAAAGGAGCCAGCCTGTTCCTGGCTGCCTGAATATTCCTGAAGATCCCTGAAGCTTACTCTGCACATTTCTCCTCAGAGGCCCTCTGAGAATACAAGTAACTCACTTGGAAATTTATGGGATGATATATCTTGAAAATGTCTTTGAAGGTACACAAATGAACATGCTGTTTTCCTGACTACAATACTCAGTATCAAGTCATGGGCCAAATTCTGTTTATTCTATTTGTCTTTGTCCACTAAGCATCCTGTTCCAATGGACAGACATAAATCAGCCTCCTAGTGTCAGAGTGTAACAACTTCATGAGAGATTGAAAAAAAAAAGTGTCATATCACATTGGCTCTGCAATCTATAACTTGCAAGAACCAAGACCTCCTCCAGTAAAAGAGACAGTGTAGGTATTCCTGTGGTTGGCGGAAGTTTGTATCTTATAAGGATGAAATAAAGCTGGAGAAGAGGGTGAAATAAGGTGGGAGAATAGAAAGCTGCTCAGTTATCCCAGCTGTGTTCAGAAGGGCAGATATAAATTCATAAACTCACGTAATTTAAAAAATTTTCTGACTTGTAGATACTAACTACTATGTATAAAATAAATAACAAGGCCCTACTGTATAGCACAGTATATTCAAAATCAGTAAAAATTTAATAAAACGGGTGACTGTTTTTGCTGAAACAAAATCATCCTAATTGTAATTAAGGACAGAAATATGTATTCGTATGCTTAGTGCCTCAGTTGACTTGACTCTTGCTTTTGATACACTGTTGTTTGAGTCATTGTTATTATTTTTTGTTAAAAAAATTTGTCATTAATTTATTAGGTTGAGCAGCCATTTAAAACTGTGTGCCAAAATGCAATCCTGAGGGGAAAAACATTAAATTCCATGTAATAAAAAGTTTTCCAAGTATTTTTATAACTCCTCATACTGTCTGCTTACAAACCGCTCCATGTGCATGAAGAAAAGGACAGGCACCCGCTCCCATGCTTGCTAGCAGCACAATCACAGTGTTGCCTGCTATGACTGAGGTCTTTTTGAGCTAGGCTCACTGAGGCTGCCATTTCCTGAGAACATTTAATTTCTAGAAACAAATGCAAATTCACATATGGAAACTGAGTAGCAGCACTCGATTATAAGCTAAATGCCCAATGTCCAGAATTGCTTATAGTTACCTGTATGACTACACAAAGCTAAAATTAGTGCAGAAAACCTACACCTTAGAGAACACATTCAATGTTTGCAAAGCGTCTTCCTCATTTATTGCTTTGTCTGGGACCACCTGGCCTTGCTGATGGACTTTCTATCAAAGCATCATTAATAAAATCACTCTGGGGGATTTAGAAATGTAGCGCAGAGAACTCTCATATGGTGGGACTGGGGAAGGATGAAATATATAAAGTCATCTAATAATTAAAGGTAAGAAGATTTTTTTGTTAAGAACTGTTCCTACTTTATATTCACTTTTCTGCCTTAGATAACAAACTTATATGTTAAAAATGTAATCAGTTTTTAAGAACAGTAACTTTTTTTTCTTACTTAATAATATCTGCAAACGAACATTCAAAGATTATTTTCAAGTTTGTGTGTTTCTGATCAAGCCAGAGGCTGCTCCCTCCTGCCATTTTATTATCTCTGGAGGAAAACAAAACAAAACAAATCCTTTCTTGTTTTACCCATAAATGAGAAAAGAACAAAATTAAGCAAAAATATTTTATAACCCCTTTTAAAAGTTAACCTAAAACCAAGAAGATCATTTTGAGTTCTATCAGATGGAGACCATCATCCAAAGGATAGTTGGTCCATGAGGGTGCTAACTGTATTAAGCTCCTCATTTCACCTGATGCTCCTTACATTTCCCACAGACAGATGTCCCGCCTGTGCAGTTACCCCATACACATACACACCTTGCTGTAATTTAAGTGTCAGAATCTCCCCCAGTATCCTGCTTCTCTGTATCAGAATATGCAGACTTGGGAGCCACAGGGCATTGCTTCCCAGCACGAGGTTGAAATAATTCTGGCAACTGGGACCCCAGAGATTTCAGAGATTTCACCATTTGATTGCCTGACCAAGCTGCTTAAAGTCAGTGACCAACTTAATGGTTCAGAGGATTACTGCAATCTTGGGGAAAACATTTTAGAACAAGTCGTTACTATTTACAGAAATAGCTTTAAAAACGTTCCCAATATATAACTCTGTCTACTTGACTTAAAATATAATCATATTATGTAAATTTTGACCTATATAAATTTGTATGTTTGTATGTCTATCTGGATAGGTAATGATTTATAGTCCAGGAGCCAACCATTTGATTTGCTGTTTTGGAACAGACATTCTTCATTCTGCAAAGATACCCCCCTCCCCAACCACACACACACACACACCTCAAATCTAGTTCTAGAATATTCTTGTGACAGAGGCTGCTAGTTGTCCTCTACTATGCACTCTTTTTTAATACGATTTTTAGCAGGCACATGACTGTCCTGAATAAAGGCCGTGTTATCCTCACTCCCTTGCAGCTAAGCGTGGTCCTGTGATTCAGTTCTGGTTAATGAGAAGCAAGCAACAATGTCAGAGAGCAGCTTCTGGGAAACTTACATGAGATCTGGGTGACATACGGCCTCTGTTTCACTTTTATTGCTTCACCCTCCCGATGCCTGGAAGCAGATGCCACCTTGACTAGGAACATGAGGTCACACTACAGGAAATAGCCCAGTGAACCGATGAAGGATTTCCTGAAGCAGACCCACCCTACCAGCCCTTCACTGCTTTTGTCTACTCTTTTACCAGAGAGCAATCCACTCATGTTTCTTGATCTCTTTTGTCTAAGTTTTTATAATTTTGGATTTTGTTATTACTTGTCCATAAACCTGAAGTTGTAGAATGCGATTTGGTATGAAGCAAATTGCTAAGTCCCCAACTTAACAGCACCGATATAACACAAAAATATGTGAAAACACAAGAAGAGAGGCATTAAATCTACCCATGAAAAATAAAGAATTTATCAGGCATGCACATTAAGGCTAGGTCAATCATTCAGATAGATAACAGAAGAGGAACTATGTTCCAAATCCACATAGGCGAGGGCAAGGACAGGTCATCCGCTTGCATAAATGCTTGAAGGTCAAATGTCCAGAATTGTTTGAACAGCTTGGTGGGCTAAAATGACATAACCCAGACCCATGGCCTCGTGGGAATAGCTTCAAAGTTGAAAGGCAAGACTACAGAAGGGACTTTGAGAAGGTATGTGGGCCAGGCCAACACCAGACCAGCTCCCTTTCACTGGAGCTGATCAACCTGCCCTACTCCACCCTCACCTCGGACCTCCTGGACAGTCCCACACCGAGCAAAGCCTTGGGCAATGGCACTCTTGTTCCTTGACCACCCTGATTGCAAAAATAACCCCCAGCTGCTCCAGGAGTGCTGGTGAGCACGGGGAGGAGCCCAACCCCGCACTTGGAGTTTGGCGAGGGAAGGGCAGCCCGCTCAGGCAAGCATCGGATGCCTAGAGATTCCTCCTCCTTCTCCCACTGTGGCAGCTGCCAAGAAAGGACGAGACCCTGAGAATGCTCTCAGTCCCACGTGCTTGGTAAGCACACAGGAACTGCAGCAGAGGAGGGAGCCATTCCTGGGTGCCCAGGGTCCAGTGGAGAAGAAGAGGAAAGGCCAGGGGCACAGAGCTAAAAAACAAAACAAAACAAAAAAACAAAAAAACGCCCATGGAAAGCCCCCACCTCTGAGGAAGTCAGGGTGACACTGAACAGACTCCCGTCTCTCCCAGTGTCAACACCAGGAAGGGACAGCTGGTGTGACCCGAGCATGATAACCAGAAACCAAGCTGAAACTCAAGCAGCAGGAACTGGGGCCCAGCTGTGTCAAATAGACATGGAAGGCACGTGGTTCCCGGGACAGCAGGGCGGGGCAGGAGGGACTAAGCCCTGACGCTGATAAACCAGTCAAGATGAAGGTTTTTAAAGCTCCACGAGATTTCAAGATGAAGGAGTTTATTGATAGCACTGGAATCAAGCCCCTGCTTCATCGTTTTCTTAATGGGACTCAGACATACTCTTCTCTGGAGGAATGACACACTTGGACGCTCCGGTGCCTCTCTGTAATATGGGAGACTTCCCCTCTTTCAGTCCTCTTAACTCTCATGCTAAAATAAAGACTCCCTATGCAGACAAGCCTTTACGTTTCTCAACCTGACAGTCCCCCACTCATTAATCTGTACGCTGTTTCTGTGAAAGTGACCAGTGTCTCTGCCCCATGGGCAGAATAGTAACCTAGAGCAAGTAGACAGGATACAAGGCCACCAGCAGAGGTCTGGCGGGGCGCCCGACTCAGGCTGCCTGCCTCAGCTTGATAAGTCCTCTGAAGCAGCATGTTATCATGAAAGAGTGAGGACTGCGGTGGGAGAGGTAGATGCTGATGATGCAAAGTGCTGTTAACCTTGGCTCACCAGCTTTTAGACAGATTAGTTAGACTACCCAGAGACTCGCTTTCCTTCTTTCTCTCCCCTCCCCGCCCCTTTCCCTTCTGTCAGCTCAGAGCTTTGAAGCATCACACCACCTTAAAGCATTCTTTTAGATTCTCTCCAACAGATATACCCAAGGAATCCTTTACTCAGTGCTATACTGTATTAGATCGTATCTCATCATTGGGCTAGTCTCTGCCCACTCCCCTCCCCTAAATAACTCTCTCAAATTTTCTGAAATTACATCAGCAAATATATGTTGAGTACCTACTGTAATATCTTGAGTGTAATGAGATCAGTAAGACACAACAGCTGTCTTCAAGGAGCTCATATTCTGTATGGGGAGGGTACATATACACACACACAAAGTAACTGTTCGAAGACAACTCAGGAGATGCAGTCAAGGTTGAGTCTGCTCTCTTACCAAGTGAATGGGTATAAACTGCTGTATTATTCAGATGAAGGAGGGGCTTTCAGCCTAAGTTGCAGAGAAGGCTAAAGACTTCAGGAACCAAATAGGACTGTGATAGGCTAGTGTTACAGGATGAACTGTGTCCCCCTCCAAACCTTCCCACACTGAAGTCCGAACCCCTGGGACCTCAGAATGTGGCCTTATTTGGAGATAGGGTCTTCATAGAGGTAAGCAAGTTAAAGTGAGTCCATAAGCGTCCTCCCTAATCCAAGAGGACGGGTATTCTTATAAAAAGGGGAAATTTGGGGAAGACATGCAGAGAGAAGACAAAGTGGAGAGACATAGGGAGAAGACGGAAGAACAGTCTGGAACAGGTCCTTCTCTCACAGCTCTCAGAAGGCAACCGCCCTGCTGACCCTCTGATTTTAGACTGCTAGCCTTCAGCACTGTGAGACCAACTTCTAGGTGTTTTTCTTAAGCCATCTAGTCTGTGGTGCTTTCTTACAGCTGCCTGAGGGAAAGGATACAGCTTGGCACACGGGTAAGATCTGAGCAAGCACAGGACGACGAGGAGAGCCTTACGTATCAGTGAAACAGCACCAGCCAAATAAGCCCGTCAGAATGCCAGGCACAGTCTGGGAAAGTCAGCTTACCTGAAGCAAAATGTTCCTATAGGACAGAGGGAGAACATACCTTGTTACGTAAGGAGTCTTCGGGTCGGCGTGGACGGGGTTCTTCTCCATTAAGGAGTAGGGAATGTCTTCTCAAAGCAGAGGTGAGCTCTGATGGCACTTCAACAGGGGCCATGTTATAACAGATGTGTCAGGAATACGGTGAGCCTGGAACAAAGTTGCTGAGTTATGAGTGGTTCTCAAACTTGATGGCAAATTAACCTCACCTGGTAGGTTAGCCTTACTGACGGCCCCCAAGGATATTCAGGGCTTAATCCCGGAAACCTGTGAGTGGTACCTTCTATGGCAAAAAATACTTTACTGATGTGCTTTAGGATCCTGAGATGCAGAGATTCCCCTAGATTATTTAGGTGGACCCTAAATGTAATCCCAAGTATACTTGTTAGCATGCAAACAGGAAAATTTGACTTATGGAAGAGAAGGAGGCAATGTGCTAACAGAAACAGGCAGAGAAAAGGCCACATGATGTGGCCACGAATGAAGGAAAGATAGAGCTTCTAGAAGCTGGAAAAGGCAAGGCAGGAGATTCTCCCCTAGGGCTTCCAGAGGGAGCAGCGCCTTCACTTTGGCCCAGGGACACTCACTGCAGAGTCCTGGCATCTCTGGAAGTGTAAGAATCAATTTGTGTTCTTGTAAGCCACCATGTTTGTGGTCATTTGGTAGCAGCCATAGAAACTCAATACACCTGGAGAAGATTTACAAGCATTTGCTACCTGGGCCCTATCCTAAAGCAACTGAATCTTTGGGAGGGTGGGGTCTAGGCACCTGCAGTATTTCCAGGTGTGCTGCTAGGTTCAGGGCCTCTGAGGCAGGAGGCAGCAGCTAAGACCTGGGGGAGGGAACCATGCTACACAGGAAGAAAGGAATGCAAAAGATATTCTAAAGAACAGAATTTCTGGGGCCTAGTGACTCCTCAGTGATTTCGGTCAGGGAGAGAGGCCAGAGTCATAAAGGGATGACATCTGGCACCTGTGTGTGGGTAGCGCCTGGGCCTTCCACCCACTGCAGAAGGTGGGCAGGCGAGCCACGTGGAGGGTGGGGTAGGCCTGCTTTTAAGCATCAAGATGGGATTGCCCAGCAGGTACTTGTAGATGTGAGACGAGAGCTGGGGAGAAGGCAGGGCTGGAGATAAGATTTGGGAATCTTCAGCAAAGATGAGAGCTCAAGCTATGATGGTGAGAGTTCCAGGAGAGTTTTGAAATGAAATTTAAAAGAAAAGAGAGACAAGAACCAGGGCTGTCCCACAGACATACATATATATATATACACATTACATATACACACACACTTAAGAGATAATTAAAGGGTTGGCCTACATTATTATGGATGCTAAGAAGTCCCACAGTGTTCTGTCCACAAGCTGGAGGCCCAGGAAAGCCTGTGGTATGGTTCCAGCCCAAGCCCAAAAGCCTGAGAACCAGAGGAACCAATGATTTAAGTCCCAGTCTGAGTCTGAAGGCCCAAGAACCAGGAGCACCAAGGTCTAAGAATAGAAGAAGATGGATATCTTGGCTCAAGCCAAGAGCAAATTCACCCTTCCTCTACCTTTTTTTTTTTTTTTTCCTACTTAGGGCCTCGGCAGGTTGGATGACTCCCACTTGCATTGGTGAGGGCTGTCTTCCTCACTCTGTCTATGGGTTCAAATGCTAGTTTCTTCTAGAAACATCCTCACAGACACCCTAGAAATAACGTTTTACTAGCTATCTGGGCATCCCTTAGTCGACACACAAAATTAACCGTCACATAAAGAAGTCATCAGAGTGGCAGGAGGAGATTCAGCAGGACATCAAAGCACCCTGCGTGTGGAAGGGGGGGGGGGGAGGCATGCTTGGAAGGGAGGGGGAAACTGCTGGGAGGGCACAGAGGAGGGTGACTAAGAAGTGATGGCAGATTAGAGGCCACCAGTGACCTTTGAGAAAGTAGTTTTGATGGTACAGAAGAGGTGGGGAGGGGAGGCAGAAATCAGATTACTGGGCAGAATCAGATTACAGGAGGCAGTGGGTGGAGAGGATGTGGAAGCAGCAGGAGGGGTTAGCTTTGGGGGCTCCAGTGATGAAAGCAAGCTGACAAGTGGAGGAATAACCTAGCCAACGAGACAGAGATAACTCAGCATAATGGGCTTTGGAGTCAGACCGACCTGACCCACTCCCAGTTCCTCCACCGCGAAAAATTTGCATTAAACAAATTGTTGGATTTTGCACAGACTCAGCTACCTTGTTTGGAAAATAGCCATCAATCATACTTACCCCAGAGAGCTGTGAGGATCTAATGAAACAGAAGAGATAAATTGCCTATTTTAGGTGTCTGGCACATCGTAAGTGGCCTAGGTTTCTAGGCAAAGATGTACAAGAGCTTTGGAATCCTACTTGCTTATAAATAGAATTGATGGGTGAAATACAGGACCCACAATTAAATTTTACTTTCAAAATAGAAATAGTCTTAAATATGTGTGTTCTAAATATTACATGGCCATAATTATACCAAAAATCTATCTGCTTTATTAGTTTTTTTTTTTAATTGAAGTATAGTCAGTTGCCAATGTTGTGTCAGTTTCTGGTGTGCTAATTTTCTATTGCTGCTGTTAGCAAATGATCACAAACTTAGTGGATTAAATAACAGAAATGTATTATCTTACTGCTATGGAGTTCAGAAGTCTGACATGATTCTCACTGGGCTAAAATCAAGGTGTCAGTGGGGCTACATTCCCGCTGGAGGCTCTAGGGGACAATTTTTTTTTTTTTTTTTTTTTACCTTTCCCAGTGCCTGAAGCTGCACACATTCCTTAGCGCAGCCTTCCTCCTCCATCTTGAAAGGCTGCAGGGTTGCGGCTCTTTGACCCTTCTTCCTTAATCACACCTCC
Source organism: Camelus bactrianus (assembly GCF_048773025.1). Classification (NCBI taxonomy): domain Eukaryota; kingdom Metazoa; phylum Chordata; class Mammalia; order Artiodactyla; family Camelidae; genus Camelus; species Camelus bactrianus. The sequence continues at coordinate 47,559,957 of NC_133541.1, forward strand.
CCCTGACTGCAGATGGCAAGGGTTCTCTACTCTCAAGGGCTCACTGATGAGACTGGGCCCAGCTGCATGATCCCAGAGATTCTCCCCACTTCCAGGCCGATTTGCTTCCTCACACGTGAAAGCTCTTTTGCCATGTAAGGTCGTACACCCACAGGTTCCAGGGATTACGAGAGGAACCTCTTTTGTGGGACGTGATTCTGCCTACTACACTCTTAATCCACAATTCTAATTTAACTAGGTGACCTCTTGTTGTTTGCTAAATCTGGTGACTGTGACCCTACCTACAAAACATTCTTTGATTAATTGAAAGGAAAAATGCTAATTTCCTCTGTCCCTGGAACCCCAACTACACCTTTCAGGGTAGGTGTAGGGTAGGTAGAGGCGGGTAGGTCAGAGAAAGCAATGAGCTTTCCAATTTGCTGCTAGTTTTTCAGAGTCAGGAAGCTTCAAGGGCTACAGGAAACTGCTGGTGGTCTCATCTGCTTCCAGCACTGACTGAGGTGGATGATTCAAAGGGAAACATCTGGGATCTAATACAAACTGACAGGGGAGCAATCACGCGGCTTCTACCTCTTTCAACTTCGTTGTCAGAACATGATGCAAAAATCTGCTGGCAAGGGATGCTGGGAAATGTAGTTCCCAGACCTCCAGCCCTAACAAAGAATTGCAGAACAGACAAGCTGGCCTGTAGAGCTAAAGAAAGAAACGTTCCCCAAAGGATGGAAGGGAGAAAACTTTTGACAAAGGAAAAGGCAAAATAATCACCAGTGCCGAGATTCCTGGTTATTGCAAAATACCAAAATCCCTAAGTGTTTTGTATCCATCTGCGACTTTTTCTTTTAAAACAATACTTTGTAAATTTGCTAAGACTGTCCCCTTGTCTTCTGGGCTCATCCTAGCCCTAGGATTTCACTGACGACATACTCTTGGTCACCATGATTTTGTTTTCCTGTCTAAGGTGGCAACAAGTAAACAGAGGAAATTTGGTAAATATGTTTGTTTCTAGGGCCAATTCCTGAACCATAACGTATGACTATTTTATTATGTATTGTTGTGCAACAAACTACACTCCAAAACTTGGTGCCTTAAAATAATAATTCCCTTTTTTTTTTTTTTTTTTGAGTTCTGGGGGTTTGGAATTCAGGCAGGATTCTGTGGGGCTTTTCTGCTCCCTGTGGTGTCAGCTTGGTCACTCACTCAGCTACATTCAGTTGGCGGCTGGCCGGGCTAGAAGATCCAAGAGGACTTCACATGCATATCTGGTGCCTTGGTGCCTCTCCCGTGGCTAACTTAGGCTTCCTCACGGCTCAGTCTCACTCAGGGGGTCAGCTTCTGGCTTCCCAGGGGGAGGAAGTAGAAGCTACCAGACCTTTAACAGCCTGGGGGAACAAGTCCCAAAACGTCACTTCTGCCATATTCTATGAGTCAAGGAGGGTTACAAGTCCTGATTCAAGTGGGGTCTGCCTCTTGAAGGGGAGAAAGTCTGTGCGTACAGAGAGGGAAGGAATTAATCAGTGGCCATCTTTGTATACTCATTGGGTTCTATTCTCCAGGATGCTAACTTTGGTATTCTCTTATTCTGTCCTCACTTCACAATTTGGAGCATGCAGCTGTGGATCTTAACTTTTATCTTTATTGCTTCTTATCCATCAGTGGTCTCCTCACATGTTTTGCTTATGTAGCCTATCAATAATAGAAGTTTGAGGAGGCATTTCATACCTGTATCTACAGACAAAGGGCCAACTATCCTATGCCATTTTATATAAGAGACTTGAGCATCCACTGATATTGGTAACCTTGGGGGTCCCAGAACTAATGCCCCATGGGTACCAGGGGACGACCGAATATGTATGTATAACGCCCTTGAACATCACAGGGGTTAGGGGTGCTGACCCACAGTCTAGTCGAAAATCCGCGTACACCTTTACACTGGCCCGGATCATGTAATCCTGTAGTACTTACTGAAAGAAATCCTTGAATAAGGGGACCCACACCGTTCAAACCTGTGTTGTTCCAGAGTCAACTCTATATACATATATTATGTATATATGTGTATACTGTATATGTGTATAGTAGCATATATAGTATACATAAACTACAGCCAACCCTTTGTTAAATATTAGTAAAGTTTAATATTAGTCTTTTTAAATTTTTAATAAGCTTAAATATAAACAGAAGATCGTATTTTTTTTGCACTCCACTCTGAAGATCACTGATCTAACCTTCTGAAGGGGTCTCATCATTGTCTTCTCGGGTTTTCTCATTAGCTCCCTACCCTTGCAAGCCCCTTCTACTATCCACAAGGAGACACTGAGATTTTGCTCCCTCCTTTTTATCCTCTTCCTGTATTTATCAAATATCTAACAGAGCGCAGTATCGATCCACATTTCACAGACGATAGCTAAGAAATACATATAACATGCACTCAAGCGTTATGCACTCTTAAGGCTTCTAGTTGTGTAAAGCAGATTTGCTCTTTTCTAAATGTTGTCATCTGCAAGTTTAGATCCCCGATATTTGTATAAATATATACAGGTACTCAGGTACCCTCACCCCTCTGGAAAAAAAATCATTTGAGAATTAAGCACTGATTAGAATTATGTTCTCTCATAGAGAAGAAGACTGAGAATAATCTTACAGGAGGCAGGTGTATGCCTTGTCATCTCTGTGTCTCCAGAGTTCTAGCACAGGGGCTAGGCAAACAGTAGGTGCTTCATAAATGTTCATTATACTAAAGGCTGGCCCCTTACACCTAACTATCCAAGTACATATTGCCTCTTTCAGTTGGCAAGTGGAAATGTACAACTTGATTTGCAAGTACTTACCAAGAAATTCAGAGACACACAACTAGGTGCATTTTATAATACAAAAGTAAGACTCTAATTATCACATAAAACATCAGAAGGTGAAGCAGAAAAAAAAAAGTTGGACATCACAGTGATGGGTGCTCTAGCCTTTTAGTTTTGAGGACAAATTAATTTCCTTCTAATCTTTAGAAAAAATTAAAGGGTGTGGGGTGTTGAAACAGAAGAGGAGGCAGTGAGCAAGGTGGAAGGATTTTAAGTGATCTGCAGGGCATATCTTGGCCAGGATTATCTCCAAACAGGCCTAGACAAGAAGATGGAGAAGGAGGCCGGCTTCCTTTTTAATCAAACATGAAGCTGCTGTGTGCAGCCCTGGTGTCCAGGCTGCTGAAGGCTCTGATAGCTTAGGCAGAAGCCAGGGAGAGGCTGATAAGGGGCAGGAACTCTAGACAACCTTTGGGCGGCCCAGGGCCTCCAGGGAGGGGGCTGTTCTAGCGCTTCTGGCTGCCAGATGTAACGCACAGCACGGCTCAGGGGCCTGAGTCAAGGCTCGGGGTGAGGTGGGGGGGGACTCCCCTTTCTAGGCTTGTCTAATTTAACAGGGGCTGGCCGGCTGCCCGCAGCTTCCAAAGGGAGACTGGGGAGCTTGACTACAGGACAGAGGCCTGTGGAACCTTCTCAGTTGGTATTTCAAAATAAGCACTGGAGGCAGCATGTCAGGCAAGAGCTGAGAAGCAAGAAATATGTGCAGGGGTGTGTGTGTTGGGCGGTCAGGGTTGGGGGTGGAAGGGAACGTGGGCTCCGTGGATGCCGTGTGCTCCTTTCAATTCAGGCTGCTGTTCCTATTGTGTTTACCAAGACATTTTTCTCCCCAACATGCAAAAGCTAGAGAGCTGTCTGACCCATCAATCTCTGGTCCTTTATACAAACAAATCCCGGGCTGCACCATGGCCAGGAAGCAACAACCCAGCTCCCGCCGAAGGTGCTGACAGCTCACCTTGTGCTCCCTTCCAGCAGGCAGGGGAGGGATGCCTCTGGGGTTCTGCCATTCGGCACTGGAGAGTCACCCTTATTGAGACTTGAGGAAAAAAAGTCAGGGCATTGCTAAGCAGGCTTCAAGCCTGGCGATCAGTCGGTTACAGGGAAGACATTTCTTTTAGCTTTTTCAAAGTCTGTGCACTCTAAGGGGGGCCCTGCTCCCTAGTCTCTGGGCGTTGTGTGTGAAATGAAAAAAATGAAAAGGTTGGACTGGAGGATCCTCAAAGCCCCTTGCTGCTCTGCCTTCCTCTGATCCTCTGACCTCCAACTGTCAGGAACTCTGGAGACCAGCGGAGGCCTGGGAAACCCACAAGAATGGAAAATCCCCAGAGAGATGTTTTTTTCACCTTGGGATCTCATTCCAGGATTTGGAATGCACACATGCTACTGTGTGAAGCCACACAATAAAGATCTGACTCAGAAGGTTTCCCACTTCTCCATCCCGCCCCCTGAAATCCTGAAAACGGCTGTTCACCTTTCCAAAGGGATGGAACTGCCTGCTTAAAGCCTTAGCTGCTCCCCCACCCCCCACCCCACTTGTCTTTCCAGTTTCTGTATCTAGTTAGCACTTTCTCTGACTGGGACAGCGGGTGATGCTTGGTTTAAAAGCCCTCTCTGCAAGAAAGGTCTGCTGTTCCTCTCCATGTCCTTCTTTTTTTTTTTTTTTTTAAATGACTGCACACGTATATTAAACAGTACAGTTTTACGTAGAATGCTAAGAGCACTTTCCTTCATGTTTTACGGAAGGACTTGAAACATATGGACTTTCTATTAATATTCCCACCATGGCACAGCCGTATCTAACTCCTAAATAGATGCATTACAATTTGTTTAGAGTTTAAAGGCTTAATGGAAGAAATGAGAGAAAAGAGTAAGTTCATTTTATGTAACAATGAAAAATACATTCATGAAATAGAAAATAAAATTCAATATGGTCACATGTGCCCAGAAGGAGATGGCTCCTGATTTAGAGAGGTGATTGCTATGTTTAAGTAATCTCCATTTGGAACTTTAGTGATGGCAGAGATGAACTGCAGTTGAAGTTGCATCTTAAAGAAGACAGAGAAAGGGAAAGAGACACCAACCAGGTTTTGAAAGAACCAATGTGATACATAAAATGGCATCACGCCATCTCTCATTTTGTTCCTCACAGCTCTGTATACAGCGGGTAGGTACTATCATCCCATTCTACAGATGGGAATACTGACTCTGAGACAAATGAGTTGCTTAAACTTTAAATGCTATTTAAAGGCCAAATGAAGACTGGAAACCAAGTCTTCTGATTCTTAACCTCTCTTCCCTGCACTGTTTAATATATGGATCATCTTTCTGTAAGAAGTGGCTTTACCTTCCATGCTCACCTGTCCCTGGATTGAAAGAGTGGGAAAATAAAAGAAGAGGGGAGAGGTCAGCTCAGGATTAAAACTCCTCAACTCATGCCTTGCTTTGTTCAAAAGCTGCTTCTGCTTCCAGGGTTTGCCTGGAAACCCATGATCACAAAGGCTGTAGCTTCTTTTGTCATGTGTGACTGCTTAGAAGTGTATGGGCAGAGTCCAACCCAACGGTCATCTTTCTATTGCCCAAGATGACAAAGCTGGAGCATTCACGAGTTATGACAGTGGGTGGGACACCCTCTCTAGTAGTATGGTCTTAACGGTCATCTTCCTTGCTTTGACCACGTCCTTTAGTAGATCCAGAAGTGTTGAAATTCTTGATACCAACCAGTGGGACTTTTTCATGTTTAATGGGAAATGGGGAGAAACTAAGAAAGTTGAACTAATTGGAATACAAATTTGGAAAATATATTGATGTTCCCATTTTGTCTAATTCAATGGTTTAAGAAAAGGTATACTTTCAGTTCTGATTCTGTACAATTCACTGGTGGTTTTACGGGGAGAAATTCATTTTGATTGGTTTTAAGGTTCAGTTGAAAATGTTGCTGATCAATTTTATTTGGGGTTTGTTTGGATTTTATTTTTTCACAGTTCTGTTTTGCTGAGGTCCTGAAAAGGTCTATGAGTATTCAGAGTATGAAGTAGATCTAAAAACAAAAACAAATAAAAAAAACAAAAAACCTCAAGAATGTGAAATTTTTTTTTTGAAAAATACTAAACAGTAGGCTTCTGATGGTCATGATTTAAACAAGATGAACTGAAAAGTTTGTCAGTCGACTTTGGATTGAATAATTGCAGATCCTTCTTTTTCTAAATTTCCTAAATCATCTCCTTTACAATGGTTGTTTATGCCCAAAGCGTACCATTTCATTCTCTGAAGACCTCTGTCCTGATGTGAACTTTGAACTGACAAGGCAGGAGCAGTTTCTGGTTCTGTATTTTGGAGGAATTGTTGGGAAGGGTTTTCAGGGAGGTCACATTGAAAAGTCTGGAACGCACACTGAAAAGTCTTAAGTCCCCAAGTGTACGTGAGCAAAACTGTCCTTGTAATTAGGAGACACAGAACAGAGGGGACATGCAAACAGGAGACTCCGTTCCCAGGGTGTCCTGACCTTTGGCTACATGGTTCATTTTTTAGCATAGTTATCTGGTGATATTACTTTGGCAAAAACAGTGTGGTGGTTTTGAGTTCTTTTAGTGTTACTGGTGGTTTTAAATGCCCTTTTCCCCAGTTAAGTAGTTCTAATGCAACATTGCTTCGCCACAAAAGAGTTCAACCAAATGCCTTAGAAAATGAATACTTCCTTTGGGCTGTTGCCTTTCTTTATCATCACACAAACACACACACACTCATGGGAAACTTACCATTTCTTCTAGTCTTCAACCCAATAGCTGCTTGTTTGCATATTATCATCAAGTGAATTGCTTTATTTTGGTTAAAAATCATTTACTGTAATCACTGAAAGATGCCTGTTCATTAGAGGCCTATTAAAGTAGCAGCTTATATTTATTTTATTTTATTATTATTTTTAAAAAATTGAACTCTAGATGATGTACAATATCATGTTAGTTTCAGGTGTACTAAAAGTAGCAGCTTTTAAATCAGATTTCAGAGGCTTTATTGTGCCTCAGTTTTCTCATCTGAAAAAATGAGGATGGTGACAGGATGTCTCTCACAGGGGCTGAGAGAATTATAAGGAAAAGATTCCAGTAAAGTCCTTACCATGTGTTCTATAAGCGTCCAATGAGATTATCCTAACTTCAAACGGGCATCTTTCATTCTTTGGACCAGGACTTGCTGGACTTGGGGTGAGGAGGATGCTGAGATGTGCATCCCCAGACGTCTCTGAGAGGATGAGAGGAGGTGGGGAGAGAACTCAATGACCCAGTTTATGAGTAGCTGTCCCTCAGGGAACCTTCCAGTCTCCTTCAGCTTGTCTTAACTGAAGAAGTGTAAGTTTTCTCTTTCAGATCAAGGAATAAAAAGATGCCCCAAACCTCCACTTCCTCTCTGCCAATCCCAAGCTCCACACTGGCCCAGTCTGTGAGGTGGACACTTAAGCCTCCTTCTCCATGTTAATTTGAACAGCTGCATTCAAGCCACAGACAAAAGGCTAGCTTTTCTCTTCCCTTTATAAGGTGGCTACTCTTTGGAAGAAGAAAGCCTCAGGATGATACTGGCCCCTGGGCAGAGGGTAAGACCCACTGCTTTTTACTTATGGAAGTGCCTGAACCAGCACCATCTTGTCAGGTGAAGTGAGTCACAGGCTCTCTTCCCTGTCCTTTGTCCTTGGGGGAAAGAAGTGATAGGGGCAGCTCCTAGGCATCCTGGGATGCTGTGTGTGTTTGCAACTTGAAGAGGAATTTCTCAGCCCTCGTTCTCTTTCTGCACACCCACTGCTGAAGCACCTCTGACACAGCCCACCTGCAACTCTTTCAGGATCCTCCTCCATGTTGCCGCAGGAGCTGCTTTTTTCCTTTTTGGTTTTATTACTTAGGATCCAAAAATGCTGTAGCCAAAGGTTTGTGGGTTTTTTTTTTTTTCTTTTTCTTTTTCTATCACTCTCATGTTCTCATGTTTTTGTCAAATAGTGACAGTGAGGAAGGTAACTGCTCTCTCTCCCCCTCCCTTGGTACCTCAGCCAGTGCCAGACCAACATGGAATTGGGAGTCCTGAGCTCAGGACCCATGCTTGGTCTCCAGGACTATCCAACTTGTAACGAGCACCAGAACTTTCCTGAGATCCCTGCCAGCTAGGCATAAATCAAGATTTAGCCTATAAGAGGTGGGCTCCACACCAGATTGCATAGACAAATCAATGAACTAAACCTATTTCCCCTGCCTGCAAATATCCACCTGGAAAAAATATCTTTTCTTACCCTGGAAAAAATATCTATTCTCACCCTGAGTCACAGTGCTTAAAAGGCAGCCTGCTTGGGTACATGACCTTGAACTCAGGACTTAACCTTCCTGCACCTCATCTATTAAAAGGGAGACAGGAATTGTGTAAATGGCAAGTTCACTACTCAGAACAGTAAAGGCTCTGACAATACAGGTTATCAGTCACCCTGGCACAGAGAAAGAGCTTCAGAATTCCAGTTTAGCACAATACTTAGTTTCATATAAATAAGACCAACTCATTCTGCCCTCCACATCTTTATCCAGACTTCTCATATCGCTGGGGTCCTTCAAACACATTCCTTTTCTCAGTCTCCTCCTCTTTCCCTCTCTCCTCCCAGGTTATCTCTCCCATGTGCCTATGCCCAAAGAGATCTGTCCTCCCCCCTCTCTGATATACAACATTCATTCTCGCTTTTCATTTCGCTGTGTCCTCCTCTAAATTTAAGGTGGAACTCCAGAACGATTTCTTTTGAGCCACCCATAACGGCAGGCACATTGCTGGGCACACGCTGGAGACACGCAGTTGGTGTTGAGAGAATGCGTAATGCCAGAATGCCTGGCCTAAAGAGACCTTTCTGAGAAACTTTCCGACTTTAGTACAAAGCACCTTGTGATCACCCAGGTGGAACCTCCGGCCGCGCGGTGGGATTTGCAGGTCTCCGAGCACAGGACTGTGAAATCCGGGCAGCGAGCGTGCGCTGCGTGCCCAGGCATTCCAATAATAGTTGCAGCTGCGGAGGACGGTGCCGTGACTCACGTCCCGTCCAGGCGCACGTCCCCAGGCAGCAGCGTGGGCGGGGACGCTCCCCCCAGGCAGAGGGGGATTACCTAGGGAGGTCGGGCCCAGCGACTGCAGACACACACGCGGGAGGGAGCCGGGGGCACAAGGGCAGCCAGGCTGACTCACACAGGAAAGCCAGAGGGCGATGACCAAATTTGAAAAAGCAAGTCGCCTCTGTCAGGGAAGCTCTCCGAGAAAGAGGAAGTAAGATCAGCTGGTACCAAGCACAGAAAAAGAAAATCAGCTGTCTTTATGCCTTTGTTCTCACTGCAATTTATCAAGATGAGCATCTGCTAAACGCAGCACTGTGCATCTGAGAAGTGAGATGCAGCCACGTCACTTAACACGCCCCCCCCCCTCCCCAAGTCATCGGCAAGGATGGCCGCGGGAGAATCCCGGTTCAGCCTCATTCCCACCCTCACGTGGAATTACTACAGCTAACATCTAGTCCCAGCCTCTGCCGCCTTCAGTGTTATGGGCTGTGACTAGGTGAAAGGCGGCCAGCCGAGGGGGATACCCTGCTCACCGAGATAAGAGGCCAGGCACCAGCCTGAGGCAGCCCAAAGGAAGGGCTGCCTTTTCCAGTGTGTCTGCCCAAAAAGGACAGCTTTTTCCCTCACTAGCAAAAACGACATCCTGCGTGCTAGCTGTGGCCCTGTTTGCCGAGCACTTCCTGTATGCCAAACTCCGCTGGAAGAATTTGGTGCACACTGTCGCGTTTAATTCTTAACAGTAGTCCTCAGAGGCAGGTTCTTCCAGTATCCTTGTTTTAGGGATGAAGAAATGGAAGCACAGAGAGATAGAGCAATCTGCCTAAGGTCACACAGCTATTTCCTTCAGATCTAGACTTAGTCCTGGTTGATGATGACGATGATGATTTAAGTCTTGGGTAGTAAGGATGCCCTTTTTGTAGACTGTGTTCTCATGGGTTCTCAGTCAGCTGTGCCTCTAGACTGAACAGGGAATTTTACTTAAGTTTGACCTTATCCAAGTTTCTTCACTGTCAGATAGAAATAATAATATCTTCCTCACAGGATTATTATGAAGATTAAATGAAACGGTATACTGACACTCGTTGTGACACATGAGATGGTGTATTATTCAACGTGTGATATTTACTGTTTGGTGTGTATATATGTTGCTGCCCACATACATTTACATATACAGTATTATTTTATACAGCCAAATCAAGCATTTTAGTAGCCATTTATGTAAAACAGAAAATGGCTCTGATGCATCCAGAAAGACTCCTAGATCACAGTTTCCCAATATGTGCTCCAAACTTAGCAGAGGATTCTATGGTCATTTAAATTTTATTTGTTAACCTTGTATTTGTTATATACTACTCCTTGAGAATCATAGTATATTGACATGCCAAAGGATCTGAGAAGTCCTACAGTAAAAATACTTGTTTAACTTGGTTTAACCCAGTTTTCTGGCATGCTGTATGTATCCTCTGACATGTATTAATGTCCCTGGCACTAGGTTCCCAGAGCCCAAAATACACTTTGGTAAATGTTTCCAAAATACACAGTTTAGGAGGGCCTATGTCGCTGTTGGCATGTATTACTTTACCTTCTAGGAGCCCTTCGCTGGGCAGATAGGCTCATGTGTAGTTGTTGGGTAGCAGCACAATGAAAGTCTGTTTCTGGGTACCACTAGCATCAGAATCAGCTAGGGTGCTTTATAAAACATCCACCTCAAAGCTGAATTAAACATGGAAGCATCACAAGCATCAAACTAAAATTTGAGATGCACTGAGTATTTATTAGGAATTAAATTCAAGCTAGCAGTAGCAAAGAAGCCTTGGATACTTCTTGCTCTCAATCTCCAAGTTCCTAGAGCTGATTTAAGATGATTCAAGAGATGAAAGGATTTCCCTACCTCCTCATGTTGAAAGCTCTAGAGGGCAGGTTGAAAGGGTGCTATCAGTCATAGTTTAGTTTGGGGATCTTTAATCAGATTGCTTTTCTGCCCCTCGCACTCAGGGAATGGGTGTCTTGATGTCTACAGGAGCTGATTCTGCCAGGGGGCAGTGTCACTTGGAAACACTGCTCTGTGGCCTGACTCCTAACCACGGAAGCACTCAGGTAAAGGCTAATACTAAAGGAGAAAAGCCATGAAAGCATCATGAGCCTCAGGAATGGAGGCCTGAAAAGGAACAGGATGCTCTTTAGTTATGAGAGAGGGTCCATTAGAGATTGGTTCCCTTTGTAAGAACCCTTCTGCTATTGGTAGCTGTAAGGATCTCCTTGAAAACATCATGGACCTGAGTTCTTACTCTAACTTTTTGGGATGTAGATGGGTCTCTTGAGGGACTAGATAAACCCAGTCTCCAGTTTTACAATGCAGAGATGTGTTCAAGGTCATGGGTCTCATAACCCCTCAAAACGTAACCACCTACCTCTGGAGTTAACCTGGGAGCCTATCTCAAGATGCACCTGTTTGTTCTTGAGGAGACAGGAAATGTTCTATTGTTATTTCTTCTGCTTTGCTGTAGAAATGGTGTGCAATTTCATCCTGACTCTGCAGTCTCTTGTGAACTACCTATCTGCATGTGTTCTGCTGTGCACACTCAATAAGAAATCAGTTACCTTTCTATCCACATTGAAGAGGAGACATCTCTGCTTAGTAGCTGGACTTTTAATTCCCCAACAGTAAGAAGGGCAGATTGAACTTCTGCTGTCCCATTCCAAGCAGTAACTGAGGCTCCAAAAATTAGGGAACAGGGTAAATTGTCCCAATTTGCTATCACAAATGGGATCTCTCTGGAGGACGTAGGGGAGGAAGGAAGAAGAAGCCTTGGAGCCTGGAACACACTGAGCAAGAGCATGCTCATGGGGCCATGGGGACAGAGGGCAGTAAGACCCTCCTGATGTTGACCCTGTGCCTCTCTCCTCTGCACTGAAATGCTTCACTGAACTTTTGTGAGTCTCCCTCCCATTAAAGCCCACTTCCACATGTCCCCCAAACTGTCTCTTTTTTCTTCTTCCTGGAGAGAGAGAGAAGACAATGCAGGAAGTCCAGAATAGTACTGAGGGTCATGATGGAAAGAGAGCTACCCAGGGACAGCTTGTCATGGTTCTTAGAGAGCAAGTGGGGCAGGGGCCGTCTCTCTACCGGTGACAGTGCACCCACCCTCACGCTCCACTTCTTCCCCACCTCACAGCCACCCCCAACTGCTGTGGCCTAGTACCAGAAAAAACATAGTACAAATAACATGTTCAGAAAAGGTGTTGGTGATTTCTACAAGTCTGACTCCCCTTCAGGGAGTATCTGCTTTATAAACTGCAGAAGGAAAGGGACAGTGGTGGAGGCTGGGGCCCTCAGACCATTCCCCAGTTTTTTACCTCTGGCCTCTTCAAATGCTTGTTGAGCAAAATTCTGGTTGAATCATATGATTTGGGTGGAGAAAAAGGGGGTTGATAAGTGGGGGAAAGGGCTAAAGGATTAAAAAATGGCACCCTTACCGTCTGATCAAATACACCAAGTAACCTTCCCTTCCAAGTGCAGTTACTGATGAAACTTCTCCCAGTGCCTCCTCTGCCTCGCCCTCCACCACCCTTGCTAGCTACTGCTCTTCTCCATGTGGCAAGACACGGGACAGCCAGCCAGCTTCCCATGAGGAAGGACCCCTTGGGAAAGTTGCACTTCCCTTGAAGAAGCAGAAAGATACAAGCATCAGTGTCACGTGTTTCCATTACTCCTACTGCGTGTTCCCATGACTGGTGTCCGCTTTCCACCAGGCACCACGTGCACCTGCCAAGCAGAGCCCAAGTGACACTTTCTGATCACCACTGTGTTCCAGCTGCCCCTATCTGGAGAGTTCTGTCCTGAGTTTCTCTCTGTTCCTAGGCTATCTTTGACGTAGTGACACATTTTACCACTTTCTATCCAGAAGTGGCTGTTCCTCAGAGAGGGATGACTCACTTTGTATCCAACATAACTTCACAAACCACCTCAAAGCCACTGGAGATAAAGATTTGGGACAGAAAGACCATTTCCTTCTAACCACTCCAGCCAAGCAAAAAGCCCAGTATAACAGCAGAATTCCAGGGTCTTCCTGAGTTAGCACCAAGCCACCATGGCTCCATTTGAATCCTCTCACCAGTTGGCCTCATATTACCATATCTAAGAAATCAGGTAGAGGCTGTGTTGTCTCCTAAAAGATGTAATTTGCCTTGATTCTCTGTACCACATGCAAGCAAGCAGTAATTTATACATTGCCTGGAAACCAGAAGCACAAACGCTGATAAGTAAATGTTCAATTGAAGCCAAATTCCCTACAATTCATGAAAGGAACTTGGATGCCCACTCTCAAGTGTCAATCATCTCAATCATGCTGCTGTCAAATTTAGCTAATGTTTTTTCCAAAGTAGCATCTCTCATTAAGCCAAATGATGCCTTCCGGCACATCATTCCTTTACAATGTAGTACTGTATTTGAATAGAAAATAACTTAAATGTGAAAAGAAAAAAGGAAGTCTGTTAGGGTGGTTGGTTATATCGCCAGGGCTGTGTTTGTATTTCAAGTTACTATTTTTAATCAAGAGTTTTCAAATAATTACAGCCTAAAGGAAACCATAGGAAAACTTTTAACCAGAAATTTACTTACTGTAATGGATAATTACCAAAGAATAAATAAGTAGCATTTAGGAACAGGAAAGAAAGAAAGTGGCATTGTTAAAAGCTGTCAGCTTTGCAGAGCAGGATCCCTTCCCCACAGCTACCTCTTCCACTCTCCTCTCAGCTCCCCTTCCCACCTCAACCAGGAACTCAGTGACCTTCTGTATGTCCCTTCCATTTCTCGCCTTCAAAACTTGCCTAATGGAAAAGATCTGAAACTCATTTTCACTATGGTATAAATGATTGATAACTTAAGTGCTACGTGTTTTCAGATTATTCATTTATTTTAACATACTAGATAGTGCTTTAGTCCAAAGGAAGGAGCTTAGATGGGAATTTTAGCAGCCAGACCATGGATGAAGGATTTTTGTCAGGGAGGGTGGCCGTGGTGGGGGAATGCCTTCCCAACCGTAGGGAGATCTTATAGCATACAAGTTTTGGAGCTATTAATGAAGGTATATCAATGAATTTGATCTAAAGCAAAATATTTGACAAGCATATATCTTAAAAAATATTTGTGTTCCAGAAATTTAAGTGGCCTCAGCACATATGATTTGGGCATTTGGTAAAACTAGCAAGATATGAACATTGAGCAGACACACACACACAACACACACACACACACTTTCAGAGTTTACTATAGTCTCACAGCAAGGAAGTGGAAGAGGAATGGGGCAGAGCCCTGAGGTTCTTGGAGACACTTAGAAACTACAGACTAGGGGACCCAAGGCCATTGCTCTCTGATGCCCCAGACATCTGGGGAGGAAGGAAACTGGGGAAAGCCCATAACACCAGGTAACTAGCAGCTCACTGGTGGCCTTTACTGAAGATAATTCTGGAAGCCATTGTTCTCATGATGAAGACCAAATATCTCAAGACCCTCAATAATGTGGCCCCTGCCTACCTGTCATTTCTCTCCACTACCTCCCACCCCAACCCCAGCTTCAGCCAAGAGTCTTTGAACTTGCACTGCCCAAGTCTGGAACACTCCTGTGTTCCTCTAACTGCTCTAGTTAACTCCTGCTAACCCTTCAGATCTCAGCTCAATGGTTACATCCTCTGTAAAGCCACTCTGACTCTTTAGGCTAGACGAGGTTCCCTGCTCTCACAACTACTATACTTGCCTTTTGAAACTACTTTTCCTAGTTTATAATTATGTGTTTGAGTGGCAATTTACATCTGTCTCCCTTACTGCCCCGTAAAAACCATAAAGATGAGACCATATCTCATTGGTTTACCTTGTGTCCCCAATGCCAAGTACAGTGTGTGGTACATAATTTGTGCTCAATAAATGTTCACTGATTATGTAAATGAATCAACTGCTTATGTAAAAAAATCAATAATTCTTCTCATCAATTGCTTTGTACTGAATGTTTATGTATCACCGAAATCCAAATGTAAATTTTGAAACCCGATCCCCATAGTGATGTTATTTGGAAGTGGGGCTTTTGGGATATAATCAGGTCATGAAGGTGGAAACTTTGTGAATGGGATTAGTGTCCTTATAAAAAGAGATCTCTCTCTACCTTGTGAGGACATAGCAAGAAGGGGTCCATCTGCAAACCAGGAAGAGGGCTCTGACCGGACTGCAAATTGGCTGGCATCTTGCTCCTTCAGAGCCGTGAGAAACAAAGTTCTGTTGTTTAAGGCACTGGTCTGTGGTATTCTGATTCTAAGACATCAAGGCAGCTCAGGAGAATCAACAAGCTATGAACATTAAGCCAGTAGCTTATTTTCTTCAAACTTCAGCTTCCTCACCTCTAATATAGTATATGCAATAGCATCTATTTCTGAGGATAGTTTTGAGAATTAAATGACATAATTCACGCAAATGATTTAGTGCATATCCAGCATCTAAAACACACTCATTGAAGGTTTCTTATTATGTTACAACTTACCACTTTGCACTAGCTTTCTCATCTATAAACTAATGGTTATAAAGTTTCCTTCTGCTTTATACATGCTATGACTCCTATCTAATCCTAAAAGAAAAGTTCTTTGTTCTCTGGATTTGTCAACCTGGCAACTTTAACAATCAATATATTAACTTTTTCTTCCAGTTAAAAAAAAAATCTACAGGAACCAGCAATGATTCATCAACTTGAAATAATAAGCATGAATTTAGGGCACGGCCATAATTATTTTATGAACTTGCATTTAATGTACCAAAAGTCTTCATTCTCACAAGATTCCAGGAAGTACAGAGAGGAGGGGATTTGGAATGATAAAGTTCCCTTTTCATCTGCAGTCCTGAAAAGGCACATGTTCTTTCCTTTATTGGTCTAACAATAGGGTAGATATATATGCCCTTACTTGAAAGAGAGAAAAAAAAAAAACCCAAAACAGAAAACGAAAAGTTTTATTACACAAGCCAAAGTATTAAACAGAAGCCTTTGTGATTCGCTAACTTTATTGAATATCCTTCTGGATTTAAACCCCCACAAAAGAAATAACATTCATTACCTAATAATGATAAACTATGTAGGCCTTTTACTTCCAGTGAAAAACGTGATCTTTGCTCTTACAATGTATAATGGAGAGTTTTATGCCCATTTGATGCATGAGAAAGTGGAGGGTCCATGGAGGAACATAATGACCTAAGAATCA
This sequence comes from Camelus bactrianus, assembly GCF_048773025.1. NCBI lineage: Eukaryota > Metazoa > Chordata > Mammalia > Artiodactyla > Camelidae > Camelus > Camelus bactrianus. The sequence continues at coordinate 47,576,107 of NC_133541.1, forward strand.
CATAGCTAACCAGGCACAAAATCAATGCTGAATAAACCCAAAGGTTTAGGCCTCATGCTCAGAAATCTTACTTCCCTATGCTCACCTGCCAAGTCCCATAAGTGTGAGCTATACTTCATGTTTGTTTCCCATAAATACATCCTTATTGATAATGTCAATAAAGTACATTTCATCACCCACTTGGAATGGCTCCGTCTTCATCCTGGCAGTGTTTTGCCTTCCAGAAGAACAGAACAATGCACCATAGTTTCCAAGTGCCTTTCATTTGTCACTGGGACCTTTGCTATTTTGATCAGACTTCCTCCTTCCCAGACCTTAGCAAATATTATATCTTGGTCCAAGTAATGATCTCTGTCATGGAGGTAATTGCATTAGTAAGCATGTTTTACCCAAATTCCCATGTTCTTTCAATGCTTTCTTTTAGACTGCCCCATATCGTTGAAAAAATGTTTCAATGACACTTTGAAGCTAGAGAGGACCAAGGTGTTAAGAAAAAAATATATTAAAACCATCAACCAATGTTGTGTAAATCTTTATAGTTTACCAAGCTTCAGCCCAAGAAGGTAACCAGAGCAGCTCTCATTATTCCCATTATATAGATGAGGAAAATGAGGTTCACTCAGATCTTTTTATTTCAAGTTCCATGCTAGAGCTACAATACACAAGATTGCTGGGTGCTTCACTGTTAGTATTATTACTCCTACCATTCAAAACCAGAAAGGCATTTGCCTGAACTTTCATCTACATGAGCAGCCAGAAAACTCAGAACTGGAATCATCAACCACATTTGACTTAAAATAATTTACTTACTATTTTCCAGACATGCTTTGAACAAGTTATTTTAAACACAATTGTACATCAGTAAAAGTCCACAGGAACAATAGATCCTCCATAGGTTTCTAATGGAGAAAGTGAATTCAGAACAGACCTTGTTATAGTGTCAAAATGAAACAATGCCTGGGCAAGTTCCACTGCCATTCCACAAACAAAACTAAGGAAATGGGAGAAGAAAGAAGAAAAGTAAAGTCTATTTCTGTCCCACAGTGCTGGAGCTCTGGCAGGAAATTCTGAATGAGAGCTCTAGTCAGTGGAGCTTTACAGGACAATCTCCACCCAGGCATGGGATTGGCTCCTTCCACCAGGCCCAGAGGCTGAAGGGGCCTGAGCCTCACTCAGCTTGCCTGTTATCTCCCAAAACCTGGGCACTGCATCTATAGAGTAGCTTGCCCTCTTGCTCCTACAAGCTGTGTAGACTTCCGATTTAAAGCCGGAAGAGCTGCATCTCTCCATCGCTCCTACGTACATCATTCACTGATCCGTCTTAGTAAGTCTTTAAGTAAGTTCTCATTACCTGTTGACCGGGAACAGACAACTTGAAGAGATATGCTACGTGCCAGACATACAGCAAGATTCTCAAACTTTATTACTTAAGAATCACGTGGGGCAGGGGTGGGTATAGCTCAGTGGTAGAGCACACACTTAGCATGCACCAGGTCCTGAATTCTATCCCCAGTACTTCCATTAAAAAAACAAAATCACTTTGAATGTCTATTTAAAATGCAGATTTCTGAGTTCCTACCTCTGGAGATTCTTACATGGTAGATTTGGGATGTAGCCTACGATCTAGATTTTGATCAAACACTCTAGGTGATTTTGATATAGGGAATCTAAGATCACTTTGAGAAATACCATACTGAGTGATAAAGAACTGAATAAAAGAATGAATGAATGATAGCGTCATGAATGAGAATCGATGGTTGAATAGTGTTTGCCTTACGATAAGAATCATTGGTACACTTACTAGAAATACTGATTCCTAAGTCTAGCTCAGACATCATAACCAAAGTCCCAGTGAAAGCATCTAGGAATCTAGATTCTTAAATAAGTGCCCCACGTGAGTCTTCTGATGAGGCACCTCTGGCGGGTACACTGTAGTTCCCATAGTACTTATTTCCTGTTCTTTGAAACAGTACCTTGGGGTGACCACATCCAAGCAGGTACCTGAAGCTCTTACTGTCTTGGTAAAACTGCTCCTTCACTAGCCATTTTAGAGAAAATCAGACCCTTCCTCCATTCCCCAAATGATGCTTCCAGCAAATAATCTACAGCTATGGACCCAAGTGGGTTTTAACACAATCTGGTGGTATTTAAAAATATTTACTAATCAGTACTGTCTGGGCACCAACTCATCCGACAACCCATCCGGACAAAGAGTATATGTAATATAAAAACCAGTGTTTACTGTCTAGATATCAGTTCCTAGTATAATATTTTCAATGATAGTTTTTAAATTGTTTAAGCCCAATGGACATTGGGAATATTGATATATTTTCAAGATTCCCTCCCACTTCATCTCTTGCAACCCTTTATGGAAGGTTTGAGATTGGTGAATATCTTCAAGGTAATGCCTGGTAATCTTGCTCAGGTTTGGTTAACCTATCCTTCCCTGTTTAATTTGTTTCATGCTCCATGCCCTGACATCGTATTCCTTATCAGACCAGAAGTTTTTAAATGTGCAAGCCTATCGTGCCTGGGGAAAAATGTTGAACTTTTGCCTCTGTAATAAGATATGCTCCAATTACCAACTTTAGCAATTTAATATAGTTGAATAATAACTGAATGGGACACTTTGTCACTCAGTCATTATTCAAGCTCCTACTGGGGGTGGAGTGAGGAGTTGCTGGAGGCCAGATTATTCCCCGGGGAGCTCAGCCACACACATCAACACTGAGAGAATCTTTTTCAAAACAATGTTACAAAAAATAAAAAAATTCCAGGACATGCAAGTCAAACTATAGGTTTGCAAAATGCTTATAAGAGCTCAAGTTCAATTTTACAAAATGGCATTAGCGTTTAGCGTTAAGATACTTCTATACATGGAAAGTATGTTGGAGGGATAAGGCAATCTCCTGGATAATTCAATCTAAGAAGTGCTTTGTAGGTGGCTGTGATCCAGATAGATGAGATCATTTCCACATGAGCCAAAGGTATGTGAAAACTCCCCTTTACCCTGCATTGCATGTTACCTCGGATTCTGAAGTTATTCCAGTATTCAATATAGGCTTCAAGCACCTGTATCTTGCTTTGATATGTGCAAAGACATTTCTGCTAAAAAATTTCAAGGTCTGTTATTTATACGCAAAACTTGAAGAAGCCAAGGTTTTGTTTATTTATTTTCATCTTAGTTGTTTTGTTTTGTTTTGAGATCTACTGGAAAGCCAATTTTTTCCCCCTGTATCTAGACCAGGGCTTCATTTGCCAGTGAAGAAAATATCACATGCAGATTTTTAATTTATGCACTTAGCATCTATAATGTGTTCTAGAGTCTCATGAAAGTTAATCAAGGGAAAGTGCAGGTGGCCTGGCAGCCTTAGGGAACTGGGGTTATAGGAAGTAGGGTGTGGTCATTTGGGAAGGCTGCCTCTCCCTCTGGAAGGAAGGACACCTGGTTGGGGTGAGGCTGGGCCACAGAGCATCGGGTCAGTGATGGCTGCCTCTGTGTCAGGATGGGAAGTTCTTAGAAAAGATGTATTACTCTTCCAGGATATCTGAGCCCTGATCCCTCACTCCCACAAAGCTCATTTTTACTCTGTGTGTGGACATCACCACCGAAGAGGTCACAGAAGCTTCCTGACCCCATATCTGTACAACAAGGAAAGGCCTTGCCTGCTGTCTAGACCAGGGATCTTTTCCTTTCCAGGGATTCTTAAAAGACTCAAGAGAGTTGCAGGAGTTCTGGAAAGAGTTCCAGAAGGTATAGGAAGCCCTGAGAGACATGGGCCCCATCAACAGAGGGTTGGGCACTCACAGAGATGACACCTCATCATTCACCTCCTCTTATACCCCTAGCCCTAGGGATTTTATAAATCTGGTTGAGAGAAAACCCAGGTCAGGAAAACCCCAAGTCTGGGACTGGTAGGTGAACTAGGGGAACTCAAAGGATTTTGACAACTGTTGATAACCTCTGACGGTGATACCTACTTACTGTTGATAACTATTTTTATACTTTCTGGAGTATTATGGATAGAAAGGCTTATAGACAGGGTAAGTGTTCAGTGTAGTAGATATATTTCCTCGATATAGATCTAGCCCGGTGATTACTCCCTAAAAGTCACCATAGATATCACTCTCACACAGGTACACACAAGAGTTGAAAAACACTTTTCTTAAAACACTGATTTTCTCATATCAAGACTGGTTAGATGTCTCATGGAGAAAGGTAGGGACTTACGAATGGACAGAGAAAATCCTAGTCTTTGCCTCAGATTTCAGCTCAGAAGACAGTACTGCTTATCTAGAAAGATTCAGTGGCCTGGGCCCAAAGAATATTCAGCTTTTGTGCCAATGGAACAGTGCCTCTTTGCACTGTCCATCACAAACTGGGTCTTAGAGAAAACAGACTGCCCCAGAGTGGAGCTGCCAAGAGAAATTCTAAGCCACACTTTGTAAATGGAAGCTCCCATCAGAACCACATGCCCCTTGGGAAGCATCTGGAATGATCTTGGTTATAGCTGTCAGCTCGAAGCTTTGACTTTACCTGTCTCCTCAGTTCCCTCATTGGAGCTTGATCAGAGGCCCACACCCCACCTCTGCAACCAGCACCAGCCCCAGTTCTTCATTCTGAACCCCTTCTTGCCATTTCTAGGGCCATTCTCAGCCTCTGTTCCTGATTTTATCTACCCAACCAAGTCTTAGTCTAACCTGCCATCACTGATTATTCAAGCTGAACACATGTCTCCTCTCCCAACCCAGGCCCATACCCATCAGGAAGGCCTAACCTCATCCTGGGCCCCTGGTCTGGCTCAGTGCCTCTGGTATCTGTTGCACAATTGGGCACCAGGGGGAGCACATGACTGCCATCCACAAAGACAAAGATGGAAAATATAAGCCATCCACTTGGCAACAATGTTGGCATCTCCCTCCATTCATGCTGCCAAGCCCTGACCAGAAAGATCTTGGATTGCTTACTGCCCAGTGTGGTCAGTCCAGACTCAGGGTGGCTCAGGTCACGGTGGGTAGAGCCAGCCATGATGAGATTTATCCATGCAAGAAAAGGACAGACAAGGGGACCCAGACCCCATAACAGCTCATGTCCACCAGATTCAACCTAAAGGGAAATCTAGAAAATCCTCACAAAATTAAACAGGAAATTGTCATTGTTCTTACTGTTATTGTTATTATTACTTTTTAATTGACCAAAAATAAACATGCTCTAAAATTTTTTTATTTGATTTTCATAGGAAAAAGAATATGCTTTCTATTCACAGAAAGCTTGTAAGGTCTTTTTCCAGGAATAAGGGAAGCAAGAGAATAGGTGAAGAAAATGAAGTAAATGGATTAGAATATAAGGTATGATATAGGGAAAAGCTATGTCACTGTTGCCTGCAGAGCACTAATCTGTGTCCTGAATGATTTTGAAAGCACCTTAAAGAAGCCAGGAATAAGATTAAGTATATGTGTATCTCATTTTATCGTCTCCCCAAGTCTTTCAAGTTAAGAGTTATTCCCCTCCCCCTTGCCAATAAAGAAACTGAGGCAGCCTCAAGGAAGCTAAAGGATGATTCAAGGTTACAAAGCTAAGAAATGGTTGAGTTGGGAGTTGAACCCAGTTCATCAGACACCAGAGCTCACAAATGTCTCTCATTAAGGTCTGTCATTAAATTAGACAACTATCTTCTCCCTGAGGCAGTTTGAAAGCAGTGCTGAAAGAAGTTTACCAACATTCCAAGATGATGTTATCAGGGAGAGCACGGTCAAGTTACCATTGAAGGAGTCCTTCCAGTCCATTTCCCAAAACTAGTGTTGGAAGTGTTGGAAGGTGAGTTTGGTAATTGGTTCACTTTTAATAGATGATTTATTTTAAGCTGCCTGGCTTGATGATGCAACCAGCAGGGGAAGGAGCTTGGTTTGAAGATAGATTTCTGATCTTCTGGGAAGTGTTTCTACTTTAATAAGCTTTGACTCACCAAGGAAATTCCTAAGGACATTTAGTCACAACTTGCTGAGCTGCCCACTCTGTAAGTGCACACATGCCCATATGCATACATGTGTATAGGATTAGACAATTTTGTAGTTGTGGCGGTGAATGCTGCTTTCATCAGGGAGCCATCCTGAGTCAGTAGGGAGGAACTGTTGGGGAAGGGTGTACTCTTCTTCTTCCAGCTTGGGTCCAGTGGTTGGTGGCTTGCAAATTAACTAACAATAGATGGGTTCACAGGAGAAGAGACAAGACTTACTTATGCCTACACACAGAACTACTCAGTGACAGGTAATTCACTCAACAGACAGGGATAAAAGTGTTTATATATCAAACTTAAAAAAGGGGTCGTGGTGGTTAGGGCTTCAGTAAGAAAGTAGGGAAGGTTCTCTGGGACCTTTTGGTGCTGATGGCAATGAGTAGTCTGTTTCCATGACAGCTGAATTCATAGGAAATACCCAGGGTTGGAGGTAGGGGGGTGGTGTGGGGGGCAGGAGATTAATGGCAGGTATATTCTGAAAGCTATGCTTCAGTCAGATAAAGAGAGTTGAGGTAAGATTTCCTTCTGTATCTTCTTCAGTGCAAATGTTTTCCCATTAAAATCAACCCTAGGGGTCCCCACATTTCCCCCACCTGAAACTTCCCTAGAAGTTTCAAAAAAAAAAAGAGGCTAGGCTGATTGCTATGGAGAGAGATTCAGATTAGACTTGCAAGGAAAGAGAGATACAAAGGACAGAAAAACAAAGATTAATGGTTGGAGCAGTTTCTGGGTCCAGAGGGCAGCCAGTCAAGAAGATTTCTAAATGTTGGGTTTTGAAGCATCTTTATGAGGATGGTAGAGGCCATGTCACAGTCATGGCTATTTCCTGGAGCAGAGCATGGAAGATGCAGGTGTTCTGGTGAATTTTCTGAGTAGCCCACACTGTTGTGGTAATAAATCCTTTGAAGTAATAACACATTGTTCAGCTTTAGCTTGTAGGGCTTCAGGAAGAAGGCGGTTTTAGTTCTCAGTGATGCCAAGTCAGGAGAGTGGGGGAAAAACTGGTTATGTTATGTACCAATAAAATGTGTAAGACAGCAGGTAGAGTTTACAAAGAGATGAAAAATAGCTTAAAGACAGTGAACAGGACTCAAATCTGGTAACATACAAGGGTAGGTTATTATTTTCCACTGAAACATAAAATTTCTTTCTACAATCACCCCCATTTTGATCAAAGATTATCGAAGTAAGATGACTCATTTACAAAATAAGGCTAGTCTCATTAAATTTGGCCTGATCATTTACGTAAGTGTAGCAAGACTGGTAATTGGACTGTATAGGCCTTTTAAAGTTTGCTCTGCTGGAACTTTTACAAGGAATCTCAGACTGGACTTTCAAATGCCTTTTGATGCTTATAAGCCAAGCCGTGGACTTATCAGACTTCATCTGCAGTATCTATCGATTTGGTGATCTCGTCTTCTTGAGATCCCCGAAATATTCTAAAGTTCTTGGGCCTGTCAGAAAGTGACCTTCCTTACTCATCTATAAAGTCTGGGAAAACTTTAAGCCAGGTACCAGACCAGTTTTTCCAAAAGGGTTGTGTAAACATTGGCTTCATAAATTAGTCAGTCTTAATTCCTGAAAACTGTCTGATCATATCTGAGTATATACACATGAATCTCAAATATGACATTCCAGTTAAAGCCTTGGTGCTATAACTAATTTCCTCAATTATGTCCTGTTATAAAGAGAAAAGACTGTTATTGAACTTAGGTAAGCAACTCTATTGCAATGAGAATAAGAATACTCAGTAAGAGTTTCTGAATTCTGGAGGGATCAGGTAGGAAGAAAAAGATAAATGGTTCTTTTTTTTTTTTTTTTTGCAAAGATATAATCTACTAAATTGTTTTAAGTTATAGATAGCTTAGGAGAAAATAGAAAGGGGTTCCCTATATCCAGAAAAACAAAACATTTAAGATCCAGCAATATTCAAAACAAACAAATCATTAGAATTATAATCACTTTTTATCTATTCATTCAGTCCCACATAATAAATCTTGTTCCACTAAATCCTGGCTTAACAGTTTTGAGAACTCATCTGTTTCTCCACGAGAATTCTGGAAATCCTTACTCAGTCCAGTAGTATGATCTGAAATTTATTTAAGCAATGCCATCAGAGGCCTATATTCCAGAGAACTGTCATAGACCTTTCTGTGGTTCTCTGAGACATCCCTTTTGTTGAGACAAAGTATTCTGGCTTGTAGCTGATTGCAACAACTTTTAGGAAAGCATCAGAATAAAACAAAAACTATCTATGAATGACAAAAAAGGTAAACATGTCCACTGTTAAGTTTGATGAGAGTTCATTAGAAAAAATAATATAATTGACAAATATGATTGTTTTTGTGACATACACTGTTTTAAGGTAATAGGTGGAATTATGACTGATAATAGTCCATCAGGACATATCATAGACAATGAAGGCATTGACAAATTTCTAGAAACTTCATAGAATTTCTGAAGCACTTACATCAGTATCATTTAGGGATACAAATATAACCTAGGAAAGGTTAAGCACCTCTTCCCATTTGACAATGCTTCCCATGCAACTCAACTTATGAAATAAATTTAAGTAGTTAAATCTCTCTCTTTTTACAAGGGGAGAAGACAAATCCTTTGAAATTTTCCAGGGGCCCCCCTGGAAAGTCTCAAAGTTAGTCTCAGGTCAAGAAGATTTCATTTAGAGTTTGATTTGGGGAAGCTGTCCAAAATGTCAACAGGTTTGAACATCTGATTAAATAGAATCACAGGTCAGTTTTTTAAGGAAAAATAGCCTTCTTAAATAATCAAAGATAAAACACTAGAAATTATTCCAATAAGACACAGAATCTGTGTTTCCTAAGGAGATAAGTTAAAAAGTAAAGAGAATGTTTTACAATTTCTTATTAAGAACGGACCGACAATCCAAGAAACTTTTCTTTTTAAGAGAGAGAAAACCAAACTCTAGTTTTGTATCAGTACACTATTGATAATAAAATTCATTTAAAAATGTTATAGTAAATCCTTTTAATCTTAGCCTGCCTGACCACACGAGATAAGGTTCTCCCTCTGTGCCCTGCCAAATGGCCCCTCCCCCAACCTTTAAAACCTTCTATATTTACTCATGTTTTTGTCTCTCATTTTTCTCTTTCTCACTCTGGAACAATCTTTAAACAACTACTCCAAGACAGGATTACTCTTTTTATTTTTCCTTAACAAAAACAACCCTACATTTCTTGAATACTTTGTAGTAAGAGTTTTCTTTTTTTACCCTTATTATTTCTAGTAGTTCTGAGACAGGAGGGAAGGGGGCAGGGCACAACCATTAAAAGAATGACACAGCAATTACCATCCAGATGGCAAAAGAGTCAACTCCCAGTGGACTTTGAGACCCAAAATGGCAGGAGATTTGACTCCCAGTAGACCCCAAGCTTCGTGATACGCTCACTGCAATATATTAGCGTGGTAAACAGCACTCCCACAGGCACCATGAGCGCTCCTCGGCGGACCACAAAAGGTCAAAAAGAGGCCAGTGGCCCAGTTCCTGGGAATCCTAGCCCCTTCCCCAAAGTAGTTGGAATAATCTCTTGCTTGTTAGCATATGAAACAACCGAGCTCATAAAAACTAACAACCTTGCGCCTTGTGGCTTTTCTCTTGCCTTCTGAGAAGTGTCCCACAATCTGTCTATGGAGTGTGTATCTGCTTTTACTTTAAACACCCATCCCCATGCCTCGTGGCCTCTGTGGCCTTCTGGACTTCTGAGATGGACTATACTTAATCTATGGAGTGTGCATCTCTCTGAATAAATCTACTTTTCTCAACAATGGCTCATACTTGAATAATTTCCTGCATGAAGCCAAGGACCCTCACTTGGTGGGGTGCATCCCAGGGATTCAGTCAAGACCTGGGACACAGGCATCCTCGTGTGCCCCATTTTCCTATATAATCTTCATTTACCTATACTGAGTATAATTTTCAACCCTTAGTAACCTTTATTTTCCAGAGAAAATCAGATGATTGTGAACTGTCTGCCATATATCAGCACTGTGTAGTAGATTAGCAAATGTATCAATACATCATCTCAGTTTCTAGAGACATATGCTTCCTCATAGTACGATTTCTCAATATGACAAAAAAATCATCTTTATTAATAGAACTAAATATCTTCAGCCTCCCTATATAAATAAGAAGACAAAAGTAGGTAAACTTAAAGCTATATTTAGTAATAATGTTCTAGTATTTTAGATTATTTAGAAATGATCTAGATATTCAATGGATATCTGCCATTGAACTTAGTACAACTCTAAGGTTTCAAGTTACCAAAAAGATTTTGAAAACTATTTCTCAGCAGACAGATAATAAAACACAATTATTGTTGAAGTAAAGTTTATAAGAGCAATGATTCAATTTGATTAAATTAAAATCAGTAAGTTGTATCATCTTAAACATACAGTAAACAGCTTATTTGATTAGTAAACCCACATAGTCTGAAAATACATGCTTGTATCATAATGCTGATAATTCAGAAGACACAGTTGTTTTTCTTAAACCAACAATATTAAACTAATCTTATTTACTAAAGATTTACCTAAATCATGTGAATATGAAAAAAGATTTACCAAAGATTTACCTAAACCATGTGAATATGAAAAAAGATTTGGGTTTCTCAGTTTTAGAAATATTTCATTTATATAAATTTTTATTTTTCTTTAATCCAATTAAAGTAGAGCTTAAAATTCTTTTAAGGAATTTTATAAATTAATTTGGCAATATCATCCAGAGGTAAGAAAATATCACCTATGTTAGAGCAGGCAGGTAGCTAGATATAAGCAGAGTAGCTAGATAAAAGGGGCATGGGCCAAATGGCAAGAAACCATACATCTTGTGAACAATGGGTTTCCTTGGGCAAAGAATAGCAGGAACCTCCAGACTGATGGGAGATCATACATTTTGGGGGTGATAAGTATCTTGGAGGCAGACAAAGAAGGGTGGGAAAAGGGAAGAATCTCTAGCATTCAAATGTAACCTTTTGCTCATTATGCCCTCATTACAATAAATTTAGCCTTGCAGATAAGAAGTATCCATCATGTACTGACCATGACACTTCTGATCCAGACTAAATAAGAACAAAAAAATCCCTACTCCCCTCAAGAAGGTGAACCTGGGATGAAAATCAAGAAATACAACCCCAAACCCCTCTCTCCCTAGTGAATATTCTGCCCACTCATTTTTACATCACATACAACCAACTTTCCAAAGAAACTCAGGGCAGATACTCACCTGAGTCTGCCCGCTCTCCCCTTGAGAGCATCCTATTGCTTCATAAATCCTCATTTTGCTTTCTTTACCTCAGTGTCTTGTTTCTGAATTCCTTCTGTGATGAGACAATAACCTACTCTCTGGTAACACTTACACATAGCATACATACATAGACATTCATAAGCACACTTGCAGACACAAATAGAGATCTTGCAGCTTTCACAGTAATATAACATTTATTAGTTTATATAAGAGTTAGTGTTTGTCTCATGCCCCACTATTTATTCAGTTATGGTGCTGGCAGATGGAATGAGTTGTTAGTCATTCAACATAAGAGCTAAAGCTATTTATCAATATTTGTGGGGCAGACCTTGAAGATCTTTTTTTTTGCCCTGACAGGTAATGATACGCAGGCTGCAGTTCAGCCTCAGGTGGCTGATTTAGTAGACTGAGGAGTTATCTTGTAAAGCCCAGGGTGTGCTAAGGGAAAGAATACTGGCGGCTTATTAAGAAGGGGTATTAATTGGTTCTTATCAAGAGGAGAAATGCATTTCTCATATTTTATGACAGGAAGTAGTAGTACAAGTAAGAGCAAGGCACCCCTCAGACTGAGCGCCGAGCTATCTCCTTGAGTCTTTGCATTTTAAAGAGATGCTTGAAGGTCCTGGAGAAGACAGCTCTGGGTAGTAGAAGATTTACATCTCAAAGAGAGAGAGGAAGAATGCAACCTTTTTCAGAAACTGCTCTAAGAGGGTTTTCAGGGGGCAATTTGCCTATTACCAGATTTTGGCTGGGACAGTTAATTCACCTGGTAACACTGAGATTTTGCGAGAGGCATTTTAAAGGGGGTGGAGAGGGGATGAGGTGGGTGGACAGAATTATTTGCGCTGAGAGTCTATAGTTTTTAATTGGCCCAGGCTGAGGCCTAGTTGAGAAAAGGGTTCAGAGGAGCCTGACTGAGGAGGCTGAGGCCTAGGGCAATTACTATTAAAGTGTTTCTTTTTCTTAAGTTCAGGACAGTTCCTTTTCCAATGTCCTGACTTTTTAAAGTATCTGTGAGTATCTTGAGATAAACAGGAAAGGCTTTGGAATTGGTAAGAAAGATGGGTGAGCCCTGGGTACTTCTAGAGTCCTATTTCTGATTTTGTAAAGACTTGATTAGTAAGGCAAGGACAGATATTTTTAATTCTTCAAAACTGAGTGACAGACTCAATAGTAATATTAATGGTCTGGCCTACCCATCCAACTACATTATTTTGAATTTCTTAATTATATCAGAGAGAGTTCCAGTTAAGGCAGAAACCAAGATTCCTATGTTCCAAGGCTTCTGGATTTAGAGCTCTGTGTCTTTGGAATGTTTCTATAAGTCATTCAACAAAGGCTTTAGGATGTATCCCTTCCCTCTGAGTACATCATTCCATTTTAATCGAATTAACCTTCAGAGGGAAGGATTCCATAATAGCTCCTATCAGGCCCTGAATATCAGTTTCCAAGTAGGCCATTTGTAGGTGCAGAGTGATGAAGGAGAGTTTATGGTGGAAGAAGATCTTAATTTTTGTTCTAAATCTGATTTCCATTCCTTAAGGAAGCCTTTTAAGCTAGCTGTGAGCTTTTTTTATGTCCTTCTTTCAATTTGATCTTTCCATATTGGCAATAGGATATTTGTTTAGAGTGAGAGTTCTCTAAAAATTCTTTCAAACATAAAATCTTTTCCAAATCGAAGGCTCTGTTGTCTGACCACTGACGATTTAGGATCTCCAAAGGTATCTATTCGAAAATGTGACTCAAAGTCAAATAGCCTTTCTGTGACTTAGCCATGGGCACAAGAGTCATCCCCTTAAAGGGTGCAGAAGACAAAGCCCCATAATTTAAAGTTACTCCTAACTGTAGCCAAAGGGAAGAAAAGCAAAGAATTTCATTTGTCATAGGTGATGAGAATGGTGTTTGTGAAAACTTGTGTCTCTGCTTTCCCATAAAAGTGAGATGTCTTCAATTACAGACCTTCCTATCTCTGACACCAGGCAGGTGATACTGGGATGGGACTCCCCAGCACAAGCAAGGCAACAAGGAAACAGAGGATGAGGCCTTTATGGGCTGAGGCCCTTTATCTAGACTAAGACGAATGCATTAAGAACTGGCTATGGTTATCAGGACAGCAACCACAAAGAGGGTGCCGGTCTACTCACATTTTTGTCCTGCAGTCTACCAATTCTCATGCCCTCAACCTAATGTTTGGCTTCGTCTCAGCACAGATCCAAAAATCTGTGTCTCCTGGCAGGCAGACTGAATGCTCTTACTAGATCCAAACCAAGCTCTCAGGACACAAAACCAGATGAACAGATAGGACACAGTGGCTATCCCTGGGAGAGACAGAATTTATAATAAGAGTACTTAAGCCAAGAGTCACAATATACAAAGAACTAGTTTGTGTAAGTGTTTCTCCTGCTAATCTAAACATTGGAAAGAAAAGAAAAGGAGAGACTCTTACTGCCTAACCAGACCCTGGGAGATCCAAGAGTCTAGCTGGTAAGGAAACTTGCCTCTCAGCTTGATCAGAGGTCCCAAAATCTTAGCTACAGATTGAGCAGGGTGCCCCAACATTCTGTCCTTATCACCAAACTATTGAACTGTTGAAGTAGAAAACTTTTCTTCTTCCAACTAGCATTTAGTGGTTGGGAGCCTGCAAATTATCTAACAATAGACAGACTAATAGGAGAAGACAAGGATTATTTATATACACAGATGGAAGTACTCAGTGATGAGGCACTCACTCAATAGCCCGGAATTAAAAGGTATGTGTACCAAATTTAACAAAGGGATGATGATGGTGGTATTTAGGGCTTCAGTGGGAAGGTAGAGAAGGTTCTTTGGGGCTTTGTGATGTTAAGGGAATGGGCAGTGTGTCTCCATGGCAGCTGAATTTGCAGGAAACTCCTGAAGGAGGGGGATTAACCACAGTTGTATTTTCTGGAGGTTCTGCAGTCATCAGATAAGGGCCAGTTAGACAAAATTTCTTTCTGTGTCTGCTTTAGCTAAAATGTTTTGTCTTTAAAATTGTCTTTATGCCACCTCTGGGGGTCTCAGTGGTCCCCACAAGACTGTAGACTCATATCATCACAAAAACTTCAAAGAAGAAAAAGGTCCTTCCTGCGGCAAATGTTTAAGATAGGCAATATTTCGGTGATGGGATTGAGAGCTTCAGGAAGGTTCAGTGAAGCTCCTGATGACAGATACACTGCTGCCTAATACAAAGGCACCGTGGGTTTATCGATACAGTCTCTGCACAGGCTGAGATCATCCTGGGCTTCATTCCAGCAATGCAAGCCCTGGCTTCTGTGCCCACCGTGAGGGCTGGTATGTAACTTCATTAAGCCCCCAAGATTCAAAGCCCAATACTTGCCTTTGGAAAATCATTGCACAATATTTCAAGACTTAAGTAATAACAGTATTTGAACTGTTTATATATCTATGGTTGCTTTTGCCTTTTACCCTTCACAAGCTGGGAAAGTAGACTGTTTACATTTTCAGGTCACAAACTGATCTTATAACTCAAACACTTACTTCCAAGGAAATGTGTTACCAGTGGAAATATCTAGAAGAAGAAGTAAAAATCAAAGTTCTAGTTTCAAAAGTATTCCATGGTCTCTATTACTTTGAATTAGCCCTATGAATTGGTGCTGTTTGGTTGCAGAAGAACATGCTCCCTGTTCATGAAAACCATCTTCACAGCTTCACAGATTCTGCAATTTAGATAGATAAGGATATCCAAAAAAAACTGTGGTCTTGAAACAGAGCAGGACCCTGCGGGCCCTTCCTGTATAAATCCTTTCCGTGTCCCTTTTTTTTTTTTTTTTTTTTTGGTAGGAAACAGGCTTCATTCAGCCTCCTTGACCTTCCCTGAATTCCAAAAGGCAGATTCAAATAGTTGCTTATCAGAGAAGGGAGGGGATGCAGAAACAAAGAAGGAGCAGTCAAGAAACAATAGTGCAGCCTTGGGGCAGGGTCCTGGTTCCTCCTCAAGGAATATACATAACAATATCTATGAGTTCTTCTGCAGGAACTAAGGCTCCTAGCCAGGTGGAGGATGATAACTTCAGGCTGAGCACAAGATTCCTGGAGCACCACCCTGTTACCTCATCACCAACCAATCAGAAGAAAGTCTGCATGTATTGGAAGATAATGAAGACTGTGACCCCCTGCCCAAATGATTCTCCCTTTAAAAACTTTCATGGTTGAGCAGAATCTTCAGGGTTGGTTTTTGTATATGAGTCTTCCTTCTCCCTAGGTTGCCAATCTCCTAAATACAGCAACTTTCCCTTTTTACCCACAATTGTCTCTTGAGTATTGGCTTTCCGGTGGTGAGGAGCCTAACCTGAGTTTGGTAACAGTCTCAAGACCATCAATTCAAACTGCTCATCCAGGCTACAAAGTACAGAAATTAAAGATAAATGAACCATGATCTTTTCTAAGAAGATAAAAACCTCATAAAAAGAAAGGCAGATATATTTCTGCAGTATAGACTCTTTGGATGTAATTCTTAAGGAGGACACCATGGATCTGGGGCTCACTGAGCTGCAGGGACACCAGAAATCAAGAGCAATGAGAATGAGAACGTAGCCAGATTGGTTCAGAGTCTGGGAAATTTCTTTATAGGACTAATTTAGACATTGTTAATTAGTGGTTCAAATGCTAGCTTCCCAAAACATTATCAAAATAACCTTTTGATACTGAATAATGCTTTGTTGGAAGAGGGAGATTATCCTGTGCATCATAGGATGTTTAGCAGCAATCTTGACCTCCACCCTCTAGTTGCCAGCGGCACCCTAATCATGATAATCAAAAATGTCTCCAGATATTGCTCACTGTCCCCTGGGAGGTGAAATCAGCCCCAGTCAAGAGACAGATGCTTTACAGGTAACAGAGAAAACTATCTAGACAGTGTTAGCAGAGGTTCAGAATGGGGAGAGCAAGGTTGGGAATATTTTTGAGATTTTGAAGTATGATTTTTTTCAATGTGTGTCTTTCATTGTGAGGATAGAGAAGGTCTGGTTAGGGTTAGGTGAGAACCATACTATAATCTTTAGGATTAGTGGACAGAGCAAGGAGCAGATTTTGAGGTGATGGGTTTGAAAATGCTCAAGTTGAGGTAAAATTATCATTTGATGTTTTCTATAGATGAGTTGAAGGTCTTTGGAGGAAGTTCTTAAAATGAACAATAAAGTCATTTCTAACTGTTATTTTCCTGGGCTTTCTGGAACAGTAACATTTTGCTGATGAAGACCTTGGAACAGAAAATTCATGTTAATGTAGACTGTGGATGTAAATAGTTTCAGTTCTCAGTAGATTTCTTAAGTTTCTTCCCCTTCCCCAGGTTGCTACCTGCCTTTTTGCCCACCATTACCACATTCACAAAAGCCAATAGATACAATGCCAAGGAGGCAGAGGGAAAGAGCATGGACTCTGGATTCTCTTTTAGGGTTTCATCCATCACACTATGAACTATGTGACCTGGGCAAGCAACACACTCTCATCAAACCTCAGTTTCTCCATCAATATACTAAAGTTAATAATAATATCTCCCCATCAGGTTATGGTGGAATTTGAATGAAATAATACCTGTCTGGTGATCTGAACATAATAGGCACTCAATGGAATGACCCAACCATGCAAAACTATTAAAAAAAAAAAAAAAAAGCCAAAGCAACAGTGTACCTATCCTTGGACCATCATGCTTTTGAGGACCTCCTCCCTTCTCTTTTCCATAAATGCTATGAAAAGACTGGGTTTAAAAGGAAACTGAAATGCTCTCTCTGCACCCTGGAAATATCATGGAGTAAGAGTGGCTAACTGTTCTAAGTTCCTCCACCCATATTCTTAATTGAGCATGCTTTTTGATCACCACCACCATGTGTGGTGACTTCGGCTGTAGGTTAGTAATGCCACTGCTGTGAAAGTCGGTGGACAATGAGAGCACCATGGCACTAGCTTGGGGTAGGTTAAAAGCTACTTTCCTGAAACTCATGTCCTGAAGTGTTCATCTAATCTATTTTCCATGGGATGGTTTAAAGACAGTACCTTGCTTTAATAGCCATGACCTTGAACCCATTACACTGTAGAATTCTGCATTTTGCTGTCTTCTAATTCTAATAAGGTCATATTCTATAGGCGCTGATTTAGGCACTTTATATAATTTTCTCATGTAATCCTCACTCTGTAAGGTAAATACTGTAATGAGAAATCTGATACTCACAGAACCAAAGTTACTTGCTAAGGAGACCGGGTTGATAGATGAGTGGAGGCAAGAGGATTTAAGCCTGTCTGTTTGGCTCCAAAGTTGATGACTCTACTACAGTATAATTTCACTGCATACCTATTTCTCCAAACAACGACAAACAGAGAAGCCCAAGGATAACATCAAGCACGTCCTAGTCATGGTTTTACAGAGCCTGGGTCCATTTGGGGCTAGTGTTTGAACAGATGAACTGTCTTCTGGAATATTGGCAAGGGATAGACAATCTTGTAAAGCTAGATATAATCCAGCCAGAGACGACTGGAATAACCTAATATCAACCTTAAGGAACCACAGCCACTGATGGGATTAGGAGGGGGAAAAAAAAAAAAGAACTGTACCTACCATCCAGCCCCTCAATGCATTTTGAGGACTATATACTTTGGCAAAGAAGTTTATCGACAAAATGATAATGGGCTAAGGGAACTTCACTGGATAACACTGTGAATGGGGAGCGGCACTGGAATGAAATGCCTTCAAGAAAAATGTCTTAATTAAGAGTAGGTTTTCTGGGATAGTGTCCTTTTTTGATGGCGATGGTGATGGTATTGTTTTCAGTAAATGGACAGCTAAATGCAATTTGATTTTTAGATCTCTAAGTTTGTTTAAAAAAAAAACAAAACATGGACCAGAATTCTTTGTTCTATCTCTGCTCTGCCCAGTGCTAGCTGTGTGGCTCTGAGCGAGTCACCTGGCTTCTCTGGGCCTCAATTTCCTTCTCTATAAGAAAACGGGTGGGATATGTAGCATTTATAAGGTCTCTTCCTGCTCTTGAGTCAAACTGATTCAAAAAGGAGATGTTACTAACTGACTAGTGCCCTCTACAGGCAACTTGCTCTGCAGTGTGAGAATTCATAAAGGGGTTGTCAGCAAAATTCTCTCAGTGTATTTCATGTTGTGACTTAGTGTCCAACAAAATATCTTGTTATTCAATCAACCATGGTTGTGAAGCAATTAAAATTTTAGATTTTGTTTAGACATCATTTTACAGATAAGGAATAGGAGGGCTCCCATGGCTGTGAGCTTTTCCATTCTCTTTGGAGTAAGGCTGGGCTTGAATACAAGTCTCTTGATAAACAGTTCAATAGTGTCCAATAAGTGACCTTTCCAGTCTTTTACAGATGTCTTCAAAACACTCTTCCCTCCCCTTGTCAATTAGCATTGGAACTCAGCATTTCCTAAATTTTCTATGTACTGACTACCCTTAAGAGTTGATGAACTGTGGATTTTCCCATTAGAGTAGGAAATAGCTGCTTCCATATTGCCTGGTAATTGTGTGAGCACCTCGTTGTAAGGCTGCTTTCTTGCAACCTTTCCTGCTTCTGATGGGGAGGTCATTTACTGACATTGCCAGTAGAAAATATATGCATGCTCAATGTCTGACTGATTCACTTTCAGTTCAAGGACTGCTAAAAATTTTAATCCTTCACTCTGAGACCTACTCAGAAGTTGGGACACACTGTTCATTTCTAAGGTGGAGGACACAGAAAAAATGTCCTGGATGGCTTTCAGTGAAAATCTGAGTCTGTTTAAGCCTACTTTAAGCATTTAAAATTAATTCATGTTTTAATTTTCATTATTACAAAAGCAGTATTTGTGCCTTGTAGCAAGTTATAAATTCAGATGAAAAGAATGAGAAAGCAATAGCACCATTTTCTTACCACCCATAGATTACCACTGTTAACGCACCTGTGTGTTCCCTGAAAGCTTTTTCTATGCATATATAAATATACATATACATATTTTTACCAAAATGAGATCACATGCTGTTTGTAACCTGCTTTCTTTACTTAATGATCTCCACCTTTCTTGTCAATAAATTGTCATCTTATCTAAAACCCAGTCTGTATTCAAACTTCCTCTGCTTGTCCCCAAAATGTCCTTTACAGTGGTTTATCCAAGCCAAACTCAAACCTAAGACCCTGCATTGCACCTAGTTACGATGTCCCTTCGAAGTCTTTAACCTAGTATGGTTTTCTCTCTCTTTATTATTGTTTCATGAAACTCGTTGTTGAAAAGAACAGGGAAGGCTGAAGTTCTGTAGGAAGTTCTGAAGTCCTTTTCTTTTTTCTTTCATATTTTATTCTGTACATAAACCGGATTTTTAGGAAATTTACTAACTTTCTGCTTTATCTTCGCCTGAAGAGATACTGCCTTAATGGTATGACAAATGGTCAACTCCTTAAATGCGAAGCTTTTAGTCTCAAATGAAATCTGTAAATCTGATCAAACATCTCTATTTTTCTTTAATTTCTCTCTCCCACTTCACCCCCTAGTCCTCAGAACAAAGGAACATTATTCAAAACTGTCAGGCCCTTTGATCAGCTATGGTGGTGAACAAAACAGGCATAATTCCTGTCCTCATGGGGCTTATAGTCTAGTGAGGAGAGTTGGATTCTACGTTAATTATTAACATTAAATGCTTAACTAGAATGATGACAAATACCAATTCTGAGAAAGAAAAGGACAGAATACAAGGTTTCAGGGTGTGAGAGATGGCTCAGGGAAGAAAGGGGCCTGGTTTTGTATGTTAGGGGAGCCTGCTCCTGAGGAATGATCTTTCAATCATAGTTAGCAGGAGATCGTGGGAAGACTGTTCCAGGTACTGGGAACAGCATTTGCAAAGGTGCTGAGACTTAGAAGTAGTACCTAGCACGTACGGAATGAAGAGACTAAGAGGGAAAATGGAATGAGATAAAGCTGGAAAGTTAGACAGGGACCAGCCAATTCAGAGGCCCCTGGCCATGTGGGTCATTTTGGGACTTAATAATAGGGGCAAAAGGGGGCATTGAAGAGCTCTAAGCAGAAGAGACTCATGGTCAGATTTAGATTTTATTAGGATATTGCTGACCAATGTGTAGAGAGCAGACTGAAGAAATGAGTGGAGAGAAGAAACAAGTTAGAATGCCACTGTGACTGTCCAGCTGAGAGGTGATGGTTTGGCCTAGTGAGGGCTGGGATGAATCCAAGAAAAGTGATGTTAGAGATATTTAACTAATTAGAAAGTGGCATCAAAAAGACTGAGGGATTGTTTGGATGAGGAGGGGAGTAGAGGGATGAGGGAAGGGGAGACATTAAAGATAATAGGACAGTTTCTGTACAAGTGATTGCAACCCAATTCAAATTGGCTTAAATCTGAAAGGAAACTGATTGATTCAAGTACAGGAAAAGTCCTGGGAGTAGCTCAGGTGCTTCAGGCATGGCTGGATCCAGGAGTTCAGATAACGTCTTTTGGATTCTTGTCTGCTGCTTTTGCTTCACCCTCTTTTTGGAAAGTACCTTCTACATGCTGGCAACTCCAGGTTCACATCCTCACAAAGAAGCAATTCCAGCAGAAGAGAACTTCCCATCCTTTTCAGGAAATATCCTAGAATTGAGTTTCATTGGCTAGTCCTGGGTATCAGCCCTGGAGCTGAAGGGCAGAATCTGTTCCACTAAAGCAAACAGATTCAGAGTGGGAAAGGAAATTTGAAGAGCTCTTACCAGTACAATGGTGAGTGAATGCTAAGTAGGCCAGAATGACAG
Organism: Camelus bactrianus; assembly: GCF_048773025.1. Taxonomy (NCBI): domain Eukaryota; kingdom Metazoa; phylum Chordata; class Mammalia; order Artiodactyla; family Camelidae; genus Camelus; species Camelus bactrianus. The sequence continues at coordinate 47,597,177 of NC_133541.1, forward strand.
TACTTATCACAGGCAAAAACTAGGACTTTTATAGGCACAATTGAGTGGACTGCAGAGTTGTATGCTGGAGGAAGAGTACAGTGTTAAGGAGAAAGATCACAAGTTCAAGTTTGCACATTTTCATTTTGAGGTCTATTAAACCTACACATGCACATGCCAAGTAGGCAGATGGATACATGGGTCTGAAGCTCAGTAGAAAGTTTGTGGCAGTAGGTCACGGTTTGGGAGTTACCAGTGTGCAGGAGATGGCTGGGATCATCTGAGGAGTGCATTAAGTGAGAAGAAGAAATTTAATACCTGAGGAGAGGAAGAGGAGGAGACTACAGTGCAGAGTGAAAAAGAAGGGCTGGTCAGTCAGTCAAAAGGAAACCTAGTGGGAATGGTGTCAAGTCCAGAATGTTTCCTGGAGGTAAGTAAGGAATGTCTAACTGTGTATCATCTTTCTGAGAGGTCAGATCAGATGAAGGCGTGTCCACTGAATCCAGCAACATGGAGATCATTGGGGAGCTTAGTTAGTGGAACAAGTTTAGAGTGATGGTGAAGGAAGCCAGATTTGGTAAGAGGTAGAAGAGTGGATTAGAATTAAAAAGATGGTCAAGATGAGAAGTTTGCTATGAATGAGTGGAGACTGACAAAATAATGGCTAGAATAGGAGATAGAGATCTAAGGAAGGTTTTTTTGTTTTGTCTTATTTTTTGATAAAGAGACTCAAAATTATTGAGGAGGAAAGCTGAAAATACACAAGCTGAAAGACAGAGGAAACAGGGACCCAGAGCACAGTGAATGAACAGACTGCGTAATAGAGAAGGACCACCTACTTCACTGTAAGCAGAAGGGGAAAAAATAAATACTGCTGCAGGAGCATGGGGGAATCCCATGGCCAGAAGTTGAAGTCATTTCCATCTGAAGGCTTCTGCTGTCTCTGGGACGTAGGATGTCATCTCCTATAAGCGAGGAAGGAATCAAGTTTGAAGAGAGTAGAAAGACTGGAAACACTGTCAGGAAAACTGGAGACAGAGCAGGATCTCAGAGCGGGGCCTATGGCCCAGCAGAGCCTGAACTGGCTTTATCTGGCCGGCTCATGATTTCCACCAGCAGCTCCTAGCAGCCCAAGCGCTGAACCCGAAGAGATGGACAGCGGGCCAGCTGATGTGATGGAGGAGCGCAGTAAAAAGGAGCTGATGGCAGCGTAAAAACCCTACCATAACATCATACACGGTGTAAAATGGCGGGCCTTGTCATGCCTAGGTTCGCGAGCTGGGGCTCCTTACTGAAGCCATGCTACCACAGGACTGTTCTCACGGGGTTTTACTGAGTGTACAAGAGAAAATGTGAAGGAACGAGCATGACATCTGTGTTAGGGAGGGAGGGAGGGAGTGAGGACAGGAGGGCACTGAAAGTAGGGGTTGACAATAGATGGTCCCAAAGCTGGGAGTACAGGTGTGAGAAATTCAAAGGGCTGGCCTTCAGCAACACAGTCAGCCTTAGCTGGGAGGGAGAGACAGCCTGGGGCTATGAAAGCATGCAGACCAAGGTGCGGGAAGGGCCCAGCCCCCAGGTCATGTGGCCTTGCCTCTGCTTCAGATTCCTGACTTAAAAAAATCGGGAATAATGGTATCTTGCTGCTCACTTCACTGAGCTGTTGTCAGCAATCAGCTGAAGTGCTCTTAAAGTGCGAGCTATATTAGAAAACAGACCCAAAGGCCTTTTTTTTTTCCATTGTGGCAGAAGGCGGATGTGTGGAAAGGGAGGTGGTTGGCTGAGAACCCACCACTGACACTTGGTGGCCTTACACATGTGCTGTGCTTAGGTCAGGAGAGGAAAACCAAACTTTGCATACTCTGCCTTGAGCTGTTGCTATTTACTAACAAGATGTTCTTCAGCAGTGCTGTGGTTTTATTTTAATTTTTTAATTGTTTGTTTTTATTCCATAACACTCTAACCATCCTGGATCATTCACATACATGAAAACATTAGATCAGGGCACACAGCCTGAGGACTGATGCTTCAGAGTGATACCGTGAAGGAGCTTACCCAGTTCCTCCCCAATGCAGGCACTATATTTTTAACCCTTCATTTTCATTCTCTCTTCATCCTCCTTTCCCTATTAATGCCCTACTCTGGAAAACACGAAACAAAACCCTTTTCTTCCTGCAGTTGTCTCTGTGGTACCACTGCTCACCCAGTTGTTCAAGCCAAAAACTTGGGAGTATTCTTGACTCCTGTCTTGCCCTGATATTCAGCCCACTGACAAGTCTGGTTGACTCTACTTCCAAGAAAAATCCACTTTTCACAATCTTTGCCACCAGTGTCACAGTCCAGAAAACATCAACTCTCCCAGGGACAACTACGATAACCTCTTCCTTGGTCTCCCTGCTTCCATGTCTGCCTGCCTGTGATCTATTCTCCCCACCACCCATTCTCTAGGGCCACATTTTCCAAAGCACATGTCAGACATCACTTAGAATAAAATCTGCCCTCCTCCCTCTACTTCACTCTGGCTACCCTAGCCCTCCTTGGAGTCCTTGAACTTGTCAGGCTTGTTTTAGCCTTCGTTCCTTTGCCACAGCTGTTCTCTTGCCTTGGAATGTTGTTCCCCCTGATCCTCACATTGCTGGTTCACTCTCGTTTGTCAAATCTCAGACTGCCACCTCTTCAGGGAGTCCTTCCCTGACCACGCAGCCAAAAGTAGGATAAATAATTTCATCTGTCTCGTAGAAATATATACATCCTTTCCTCTGTTCTTTCCTGTCTATTCCTCTTCTGCTTTTTCACTCTTAGAAAAGTTATCTTTCATCTATTTCTTAGGTTAGCCTAGGGTTTATAATAAACATCACTTAGAATTCCTTGAGTACCACCTGTGTGGCTAAATTAGCGGAACCAACATTGCCTTGGGGGTCAAACAGATTCCTCCCTCCCTCCCTTTTTTCTCTCATCATCCCTCCTTTTCTCCTCTCCCTACTTTCTTCCCTCTCTCCCTTCCTCCTTCCTTTACATAATTTACTCACAGGCTCCCAGGATATATCAGAGTCATATTTCGCTGATATATCCAAAGGCAGCTATGGTATGAAGACTCAGGCTAAATTTTATTTTCCTCCTATGTTGGTTTCTGAGCCTCAGTTATCTTATATTTGAAGTGGCAATAAAAAGCAATTTTTCACAGATGGTTGTTGAGTGAGATGGTGAGTGTATCAGTTATCTACTCCACAATAATGCTTTGTAACAAACTACCTCAAAGCTTATTGGCTTAAAACAGCCATTTATTTTTTTCTCATTCTATGAATCAGCTGAGCAGCTTTTCTGATCTGAACTGGGCTCACGCATGTATTTGCAGTCAGCTGTCCACCCAGATGGGGCTAGCTGGCTTGGGATGGGCTTCAGCTGGGGTAACTCATCTCTGTTTCATATGGTCTCCTGTCTCCCAGCAGACTAGTCTAGGCTTGTGTTTCTGGTGGTGGCAGGGTTCCAAGAGAGAAATCAGAAACCACATTTCAAGTTTCTGCTTGCCTCAAGTCTGCTACTATCCCATTGTTCAAACAAGTCACATGGTCAAGCTCACTGTCAAGTCGGGAGGTATGAATCCTGTGGCTAATAATGCAATCAGTTCACCACAATGACACTGAATCACAATGACGTGGAGACTTCTCCTCTGGGAAACCTTCCCTTAAGATTTCTGGTCAAGATGGCAGAGTGGTAGGATCACGAGCTCACCTCTCCTTGTGACTACAATGAAACCACAACTGAATGTCAAACAACCATCAAAAAAAGACTGGAACCTAGCAAAAAAGATCTCCTGCAACTGGAAACATAAAGAGGGAACCACAGCAGGATGGTAGGACGGGTGTGCTCGCCATATAATTGGGCCCCATACTCCCGGGGCAGGCGCCCCACAAGCTGAAGAACAGTTAAGTCGCAGAGGCCCTCCCACAGGAGTGAGAGCTCTAAGCCCCATGTCAGGCTCCCCAGCTCGGGTCTCGGCATTGGGAAGAGAAGGAGACCCCAGGACATCTGGTTTTTGAAGGCAGGCGGCTTGCCCCTGGGAGCCTCACGGGCTGGGGGAAAGGGAGGCTCCATTCGCGTAAGAAGCGCACACGGAAGCTCACGTGCACCAGGCGCAAGGACAGAGGCAGTGATTTCACAGGAACCTGGGCCAGGCCTGCCTGCTGGGTTTGAAGGGTCTCCTGCGGACCTAGGGGATGGCTGCGGCTCACTCAGGGGACATAAAAGCTGGTGGTGGACATTCCGGGAGTGTTCATCTACATGAGCTTTCCTGGAGGCTGACATCTTGATTGGATCATTAGCACCAAGATCTAGCCCCACCCAGCAGCCTGTAGGGAAGCCTCAGGCCAAACAACATACAGGGTGGGAACACAGCCCCACCCATCAGCAGACTTGCTAAGCCACAAAGGCCTCTAGACACAGCCCTACCCACCAGAGGTCCAGGACCAAGCTTCACCCAGCAGTGGGCAGGCACCAGCTCCTCCAGCCAGGAAACCTGCATAAGCCTCTAGTCCAGCCTCATCCACCAGGGCAGATACCAGAAATAAGAAACAACAATCCCAAAGCCTGTGGAAGGAAACCTTCCCTCATTTCCCTCAGCAGATTTGTGCACTCTTTCTGATACGCTTCTTCATAGACATTACTCATGAATATGTATTGAATCCCTAACATTCTCTAGACTCTAGGTGCTGTGGTGCTGCACATACAGCAGTGAATGTGACAAAGTTCATTGCATTGTAGGGGTGGAGGACACAGGGTGAATAACTAAACACATGAAAATATGCACAATTCCACACAAAACACTGATAAGTGCTCATAAATAGTGCTTTGTAGCTTTTTTGAGCATGTCGGTCTCCCTGACTATGTTGGGATCTCCCCGAGGGCAGGGAACAAGTCTTTTCATCTTTGCATCTCCAGTGCCTAGCATGGTGTCTGGCCCAGGATGTGGTCAATATATAATGAAACTGCAAATGGACAAAGGAGTCCTGCAGAAGGCATCGCCTACAGAAGGCATGGTGATGAGAAGAGTGGAGCCAAGAACCTTGCCATGGCAGTAGCTTTTCATTTTCAGGCTCTGAATTATTTAGAATCTTATGTATTCCCAAGGGAAGACAAAGGAACTGACTTTCTCCCTGACACTCTTCTCTCTAGATGTCTCCATAAGGACCTCTGGACATGGACATTTACTGCTCAGCAGTGATTCCGACCAATGGCTCTGGCAGCATGTACCTCATTTTACTTCTCTCCTAACCCAGAGAAGATTTTGCTCTCCACTTCTTGGCACTTGTCTGCCTCATCACAGATGACTGTTGTGGCAGAGTCAGAGAGGATGAGGGACATGTGGACCCTGGTGTTTGCCTCTTCCATTTGGGGTCATAAAGCCAGAAATCAATCATTTTGAGCAGAAAGACTCCACATTACCCCACCTCTCTCAATGTGAATTTACAAGTTTTGCCATTAATCATTACAGTTCCTTCTTCAACTGGCTTGGCTCTAGACCCTCTGTTTGTGTTATTCAGGGCCTCTCTCCAAAGACTAATATGCCTACTTAAAGACACTAGTTGACTTAAAAGATACTGATGTGGCTACTTGTCAGGTTTTTAACTTCTCAGCCCCTGAAATTCCTTCTTCCTTTTGAGGTGTTCTCATAGCATGCATCTTGGCAGAAGGCAGAACGTGTCTCCCACTTTAGAAACTAAAAAGGTCAGTTCTAGCTTTCCTTCTGCTCACTGGCAGGGGTGGTGTGTTCATGAGACCAGGCCCAGGTGCTTCTACCTGGGACAAGCTGGGCACTCCTATTCCTCCCTCAGGGATCGAGGTAGCAGGGGTGATAGAGCCAGCAAGAAAGAGGGTCCCATAACTAGGATCCACGGGGCTATCTGTTTTGGGTTGAATTTCATCCCCTCAAGTTCTTATGTTGGATACCTAACCCCAAGTATCTCAGAGTGTGAGCTTGTTAGGAGACAGGGTCTTTGCAGAGGTCATCAAGTTAGGGTAAGGTCATCAGGCTGGGCACTAATCCAAAATGACTGATATTCTTATAGTAAGGAGAAATTTAGACACTGAGACATGCATAGAAGGAAGACAGTGTAAAGATAAACACAAGGAGAATGCCATGTGAGCATGAAGACGACCATCTATAAGCCAAAGACAAAGGCCTGGGACAGATCCCTCCCTCGCAGCCCTCAGGATGAACCAACCCTGCAGACACCCTGACCTTGGCCTTCTAGCCTCCAGAACTGTAGACAATAAATTTCTGTTGTTTAGGCCACCCAGTCTGTGGTACTTAGTCATGCCAGCCTTAGCAAACCAATACACCATCCTCACCAGAAAATTCCTGTAGCCTGGTTTTGGCTCTGGTCCTAGCCCCCCTAGATTCTTGGTTCTCCAGGCTTTCCTGAAGCAATTAAATATACATTCAATAAGTTATTTTTTTAAAGTAAAACTCAGCCAAAGTTTGCTTTATTCCAACGAAGAAAACCCAACTAATACAAATACCATATTCTAAAGAGTTTTCTTTCTATAAGGAACTCTGGGCTTATTTTTCTTCCTTTCTCACTGAAACAGTTCCTGCTTCTGAGCCGCTTGTCCAGCCAAGTCTCTGTACAATTGGCATATCTGCCCTTCCTTTGTGGTTGGTGGGCTTTTAACTAATCTATCCCCACTCTTCCCTTCCTTCTGATAATACAAATGCATTTTTCTAATATGACTCATCTTGAGGTTTCCTGATTTTTTGACCCTCTTTATTTAAAACAACCAGGATCAGAATACTATTCAAGTCATACTACAGTGGGAGAGATGTGTACTCTGAAATATGGTATATTCTGTAAATATCCCCAGGCTATTCCTAGCCCCAGCCCTTCAGAAGTACACTCTAATTTTATTCGTGCTCTGGAGTGTGTTATGAGTAAGTACTCTGTTGTCTTTACTTTGGGTTTAGCCACATTAACACCATAACTTGAACTCTTGGCTTGCTAATGCATTTTGATACAACATCCAGATTAAATCTATAGGAATAGTATTCCACTCCTTACAAGCATATGACACTGAAGCTATGTAACCAGTAGTTGGTTGAAACTCTCTTACAGGTTTGCACAAGCTCAAAATGTTGCACAAGCTCAAGTGAGTTGAAAATTTATTACCTTGATTACTCTGATATTTCACAATTCAAGAGATAAAGGAAAAAAAAAACCTACAATAGGAGAATATTTTCACTCCCAGTTACTCTATTTCAAGTTCAAAGCAGAGAAAAGAGAAAGAGGAAAAGGCCAACAGAATACAGTGCCAGTTTTTGCCCCTACTTCTAGTTCCCAAATAAAGAAGCAGGGATTCACTTTTGTTAGGGAAAACCCTGTGCTAAACACAATGCTGATTGTGTCCAAAATCACGACTGTCATTGTCATTCTGATTTTATAGATAAGCAAATATGTTTTCACCCTGATAATTGGCAAAATCAGCAATATACATTGCTCTAAAGGATGCTCCTTCTACTACCCAGGGAAAGGGGAACATGTTTTCAGCATCCCCCAAGAACACCCAGAAGTAATAGTGTTCCCTTTGTTCCAACAGAGGAACTGGGAATAAATAGGACAGGAAAGTCAAGGTTGTCCTCAGAGAAGTCAACAATGCTGATTACACTATCACCTCTCGTTAGTCCCTTCTTTCAACTCATCCCCGACAGCACAGGTAGACCCTTCTCCCAGGGGTCCTGCCTGTTTAACATCTAGAATTTGATTTGCTGTGTCCATTTTGAGAAGTCCAGGCATTTTGTTTCTTTTCTGCTCTCCTTCCCTTCTACAGTGTATGGTGGAGAACTTGGTGTATATTCTATAGTTATTGATGGCTATGGACCCTTGTTCTCTGTGGAGAAAAAAATAATATGGATGGCATATAAGGCAAATAGTTATTTTCTTCCTTTCACCTTTGCTCCAGCTCACTAATAATGATCTAACTGAGTGATCCTGGACAAGTCAATTAACCTCTTGAAACCTTGGTAATTCCATTCACAGAGTATAGATGATGGAATCTGGTGTGTCTGATGGCATGAACACGACGCAAAGCATCTCTTGAGCCTCTGCTTTTTCCACACCAAGAGCTATTAGTCATAACAAGCACACACTCTCTCTCATGGCACGAATAATTAACGACTATTCCAATTACTTGCCTTAAATAGAGACATCTTATAGTGAGCATTCTTCTGAATGGCATTCATGATTGTTAAATAGCACCAGTCTTGGGGTGGGTATGGGGATCAGATGTCCCTAACCGCAGGCCCACTCTGCACATATCGCTGGTCACAAGTCACCTGAATGCTGTATTTTAAAATTAGTTTCTCGAATCTTTTTAATTTCCAAATGACATAGGGAAAAAGCTTTCCTTATAGCACCATTAACACCAGGGCACAAAGCACACTTTGACCCAGAAGGGAAGGGCAAAGTAATTTGGTAAGTGAAGTTTGACCTGCTTTCATTCATTTTTTAAATCAAACCCCTCCATATTGGAAATTCCAAAAACATCATGGGATATCCTCTAGGAAATATTCATGGTTGAGATATTTGAACTTACTGTTGAATACAAGAAACAGAAGTTATACTTGGCCTCTCTCCTGCCAGAGTACAGTAATAGCCCTCCCACTGGGGGCACTTGCTTGGAGCAGGGATTTGAGGCTGTGAACCTGAGCGGGGTTTCTGGTGGATGTGAGAGGGAGCTGCATCTTTGTGAATACTGTAAGTTCCCCGTAGTGTGCGCTGAAGGTTTTACTTCCTTTCTTTCCATGGAAAAGAGGAGGCAGAGTCAAAGGATAGATGAATGCCTCTCTGTGTAGCAAGGGAATAACCTACTGTTACAATCAAAACTCTTTTACTAGACCTTCTTTCTTTTTGGAAAGTTAGAGAGCCCTAGGTCATACATGGAGATGATAACCAAAAATATAAGCCTCCAATGATGCCACGTTTCCTGGTGAGAAGCTGTTATTCTCTTTTTAAAGAAGACGATGTTAGTGATAGTAGTAGGATTACCAACAACCACAGCAATAATATACTTAACATGAGTTAGGCATGTAATAAGATCCAGGAATTAAATGCGTTACATGTATCAACTCATAGAATTCTCACAACAACCATGTGAGTTAGATGCAATTATTACCTACATTTAACAAATGAGAAAAGGGAAGCACAGAGACCGTTCTCAAAGGTCACACGGTTGATGGAGTCACGATTTGAATCCAGGAAATTTGGTCTGAAGCCCACATATTTTAACCACTACACAAACACTCAGTGGTCTCCCCCTCGCCCGGGAATCTCCCCAGTGTCATGTCTGACCCGTGACTCTCAGTGGTAGCTCTGAGGGTGATTCCTGCCAGGCTACTGACGTCACTACTAGTGGCTCCTCTCCTTGGACATAGTCCTGTGCTAGGGACCACTCTCAGCAGGTGCTCCATTGGGGAACTTTCTGTCATTGGAAGTGGCTTCTGTTCCCACCTCTTGTCACGGCTGCTGCCAGTGAATGGTGTTTCGGGCATCTACTCCTGCCAACACCATTTTTAGGGCCCTCTTCGTATCTGCTGCTCCTATGACAACATCCAGCTGTCTCAGTCCTTGTTAGTACCCTCTCTAAATTGTAGCCTACTGAATCCACGATGCCACACAGCTCTTTCAAGGAACTTAATTCAGTATAGTATCTTAAAGACGACATCAAGGAAACAAGTTTACCTACCCGCCCCACCATCTCCCTTTTTTCCTTTGAGGCATAGCACTGGTCTGCTTGGCTTATAGGATCAATAATTATACTTGCATATTATTCTTGTATAGCTGTGTGTATATTACTTTTGAATTTACAAAGTTCTTTTAAAATTCATTATCTCATCTAATCTTTATAATCTTTATAATGACCTTGTGAGTGAGACTATCATGTGCTCCATTTTAGAGATGAGAAAGTTGAGACTCAGAAAGCTTACATGACTTTCCCCATGACTATCTCAGATTCTAGAGGGTAGAAACCACCCTCCTTTCTCAGCATCATTCTTCCTTGGCACCAAGGAAGGGACTTGGCATCAGAACTTAATGCCTCATTACTTGTTCCTCTCTAGGTAGAAGAGCCATGATTCTCGGCCCTAAATCAGACTGCATGGACTGAAAAAAGATGTTTCCTTTAAGTGTGTGTGTGTGTGTGTGTGTGTGTGTGTGTGTGTGTGTGTGTGTGTGTTTATCTCAGGGCCAGATCTCTGTATCCTGTGGTTCTCTAAACCAGAGACATGTTCTACCTGTGACTTGTGTCAGTGAATACCGAGAATCTGAGGTTGACTTCGTGACTGTCCCCATTCAGAGAATTCTTCCATATTCAACAAAAGTTTTGCTCCATTTACCACAGGGTTTTGTGGAGAAGATTTTGCTACCCTCATTTCCTTTTAAGGTGTGCAGGTCATAAGAAAATGTAGAAATACATGAGAATTCAAGAACTAAGCAACTGCATGTGTAGAAATGGAACCTCGATCTGGGGAGTCAGAGACCAAACGTACTGGTCTTTTAAATCCCTGCGAAATATCCTTTTCTGCAATAAATGGTCTATTCAATTCACTTAAAATCATAAAGTATTACACCTGAAATGGACCCTAGATATCTTCTAGTCCATCCTCCTTGTTTTTACAGATGTGGAAACTGAGGTTCAGAGAACTTACATGATCCTCTCAGTAGGTTAGAACCAAGGTTAAAAGAGGGGGTCTCAACGCATTACACTCTGCCCTTCAACCCTTTGCTCAATAGACAAAGTTAATTAAACCAAGCGATTCAACCTACCAAAATTGTATACACTCAAAACTCAAGTCAGGACACAGGGTGAAAGTTGAACAGTTCGTCAAATTAATCCATTTAAATACATCTTGGATTGAGAAAACATACAACGTAAATAGCTATGAACACTCTCCCTACTTTCTTTTCCTGTCTTTCTGCTTCACATTTCTCCTCTCTTACTTCTACCTTCCTCCTTGCTCTGGAATCTCTCCTGCCAGAAATAAAATTCACCACACAGACAGCTTATTGGAGCCCCCACAATCCATCTGGCTGTAAGGAAGGCACCTCTCCTGTGTAGGATGCAATCATTCTGCAGCCTTTTCTATCAAGCTGCGGTTCTGGGTCCCAGAAGTCAGGCAGGAGTAAGGCAAAGTAAAGAGGCTTAAAGCAAAACAGGACATGGACACGGTCACGGTCATGGGCACAGAGAGTCTGAGCCATCTAACCAGACCCTAAAACAAGATAGATTCAAAGTCCTCTTCTGCCACACTCTCTAGTCACCTATGAAAAGGAAAGCAGTGCTGACTGCGTTTACTCAGGCAGAAAGGGGACCAGGGGGGCTTTGGGTGCACAGAATTTGATGCATTTGAATCCTTGGTTCATACACTCCTTCATACTGGTTTTTGAATGACCTCCTTTTGTGTGTCTAGTTAGTTCTTTAGTTACTTATCTTTAACAAGGTGAAAGTACCCCAAGCTGGCATTCAAAACAAAATCACGTCAGACACTAATCTACACGTAACCTCCCCCAGCCTGCCATAACTGTCACCCTAAGAGCAGTGCTTCTCATGGCCGAGTTTCTTTTTACATGGTTTTATTCTGCCTATGTATTCATGAAAAAGTTTTAATTTTTACTTATTTTTAACATTATAAAAATGGTATTCTCTGATGTCTGAGATTGTCTTCAATAAAGGAGGAGCAGGGCAGGCAACTCATTCACATGAAGCAAGATTAGCCACGATGGAAGGTGAGTGGTGGGTACACGGAGGAAGTTACAGTAGTCTTGCTGTTTGTCCATGTTTAAAATTCTCCACGTAAAAATTTCTCAGGGTTATCAGGTCATATGTAATATTTTGGGACTTTTTTCACTAAATATTTTATTGCTCAGGATCATTCCTATTGTTACCTATTTTCATTTCTGCATAATATTCTCTATGGTAAATAGATCGCAGTGTATCTGAAATACTTTTGAATATAAAAAAAGAAGGAAAAGGAGATTTTTGATACACCTACAAATCCAAAATAAAAATATGTTCCTTTTCCCACAGACGCAGTTACCTTGATTTTTGGCCTTCTTCCCAATTCTGCCTCTTCCTGAACAGATCTCCTCTACCGCCCCCCAGGATCCCATGAGGTGGATCCAGCTCACAGTGAGCTCTGGGCAGAACCTTGGCATTTCAACTTGACTCCGGTTGGATTTGGTCTTTAGCTACCATAGAGAACCTGGCTTCCCGGAGGTGTTGCCCTCCAGGTACCTTTCTCCCTTCCCTGGCCCCAGCCAGTGGAGGACGGAGAAGCGCTCTAAGGGAGGGCTGGGAGGGTGTTCTGGAATCTCTGCATTAGCATTGCCCCCTCTGCTGGAAACAGCCTCAGCCCCACTCCTCCAGGATCCATCTCTGAGGCCTCCCTTCCCAGGAGCTGAGCACTCATTGGACCTAAATTTTCAGTCTTTCATGCAAAGACTGCTCGAAAGTAAATCCAGAGAAAACAGTCTGTTTTTCTCTCTCTTTGGCCCTGCTCAATGACTTTTCCATCTTTTTGAGTTTTCATCCACATAATGCAGAACACCACTTTCAAATGTACTTCTAGGCTGCCCTTAGATTGACTCGCTTAGAGACTTAGCAAAAACCTTCTTTCTAGGGCATCAGGCTTGTTGCTTGTGACCCCAAATGCTAATCATTTCCTTTCTTCATCAAATATTTACTAGCTGCCTATTATGTGCCAGGCACCAGGACAGACTTAGTGTGTGCAGTGGCAAAGATGTAATCTCTGCTAAAGGACCTCCTCATTCAGTAGGGGACACAGAGACGCACACGAGCAAATGTAACAGACACACTTGCAGTCCAGGCTACATTATGACATCTATGGGCCCTAATACTTGTATCTTCATTGGCGCCTTCCTCCATGAAAATATTAAAAATTATATTCATAGAGATGAATATATAAATATTACCTATGAAAACATTTCTTCTAATTTTTAAGAACATTTTTATGAGCTCCTAAAAGCCTCATGGGTCCTAGACTCTCCATCTACGGTGCCTAATGGGAGATGTTGGCCTTGCCTGCCGTATATATCCTTTTTCTTCTCTCTTTTAGGATAACTCAGTCCTAGCTCTTTATTACTTCCATCTCTTTCTGAGAATGAGGAGCTCCCAGATGTTGATAACCCTGCACTTGGTTTCCAGCCATTGAAACTATATATATTTACAGAGGGTAGCAATGAAATCACATTTAAATGAATATTTTTAACTTCTCATGACAGCCACAGATCTGTCAAACAATGACAATAACCAAAATGTGTGGAGTCCTAACCATATGAGCGACACCAGTCCACATTTTGCAGAAATGAAGAAACCGACACACCGAGAGATGAAATAGCTTGTTCAGGGCCACGCAGCTAAGAGGCAGAGCCAGGGTTTGACTCTGCCAGGATCCAGAGCCTTAACCACTGTGTTAGATGACCTAGGACACAACTGGGTGGGACAGATCAGCCGGGCTATTTTCTACCCAGTTGTGAATTTCTCACCCTTTACAAAACTGCAGCCTGCCAGGAGCCCACAGTGCACAGGCTGGGAACCTATACTTAGGGTAAAAGTTCTAACTCTTTTTATAGCATTAAGCTGCACTGGGACTCATTTGCTACCTGAAATGTTCCTATTTCAAGGAGTCTTTTATAAAAACGCAGGAGTTGTGCTTCCCCCGTGTGCCCTAGAGCTCTCTGATGCTGTACAAGGGCCAACTGAGTGAGAAGCTGTGACTCCCCCCTCCTGGTCCTGCCTATCCCCTAAAATAACTTAAAGTATTTGAGCCTCCTTGCATTGTCTGTAGGCTTGAGGACTGAAATTACAGCCAGTCTCCTCCTGAGCTGTGTTCTCACCAACAACATAGATTCACAGAAAAGGAATTTAGGTAAGAAAAAAAAAAAAAAAAAAGATGATATCTTAAATTCCAGGCCCACAATGCCAGAACAATCCCTGTTTGCCAAGTAGAGATTTATGTAATCATGAGACTAAAGACACTTCTTATTTCCAAAATGTTACTGCGACCAGCACAACAATTCTCCCTAAAGAGGTGCCAAAATACTTTTCCCTGAGTCCTCCTAAGCGTTTTAAGTTGATAGAAAATTATTCTCTTGAGGTGGTACAGTTAACTCCAGAACAACTGCTGTGGAGTATGACAAAGGAAGACGGGAAGGAAACATTTCAGCTGAGATGACCATCACGGGTGAAGAGAAGAAATAACATCCTGACCCCATATATTCAATTTTCTGGCCCAGAAATATTATTTGCTTAACAAGAATTTTAGTATAGAATCACAAGCAAGGATGAAAAATTACAATGTTTTTCTGTATGGAGGGACAAAGCTTGAGAACTTGTCAATTTTTTCATTCATACAGTTTGGGGCCAACAAACATGCTGTAACTGGATATATCACATAGGATGAATGGAGGAAAATATACGAAAGCTGACCCAGAACAGCCCCTCAGCGCGGCATCTGGGTAACCAGTAATGAGCTGAGAGATCGAAGATCATGTGATTGTCCACCATGTGACAACATAGCCTCCTTTCTTAAAACGCACCAAAAATTACGTGTTTTTAATAAAAGTTTAAATTCCACGGGAGTCTATCCCTAAGTCACTGGACTCTGTATAAAGATGTGTCTGATCACTTAGTCTGAGGTCCTGGGATGGGATTCCAGGCACAGGGAAAAGCATGTTAAGGCGTGTGGCTAGCAGCAGATGACGGACTCTCGCCTTTCAACACACAACTGTGACCTAATGCACTGTCTGAGTTTATTTTCAATCACATACACAAGGGCTTATTATTTATAATAAGCTGTCTTCCAAACCCATTTCCAGGAAAAGATTCTCCATGTGTGTCACCCTGCATCACTTCCCGGGCTGCATGGTGACCATGAGGACTCCAGGAGCCAGGGCCAAGTGTCAGGTGCCAATAATGGGGCGGGCGGTGAGGGAGTGACATTTCCGGTCCTTGTTACTATTTATGTTAGTGTGCTATCCAGTCTAGTCTCAGATGCATCTTAGATGCATCACTCAGAATTGGCAGCCTTACTTCTGCTCTCTCACCTGGAATGAAAAAACCAACACACATTTCACCAAGTCATCCCTACTTGTTATGAAAGGAGGGAAGAAAAGAAAATTCTGTCTCACAGGTCAGGTTCCTATCTCAAGGTGGGAAAACTTGGTAATTTATACGTAAAAGTAAACAAGCTACACCCACCCTTAGCCTATGAGGTGTGTAAACATTAAATGGGCAATTCTAATTTTAGCCTTCATACTGTGTTCACGTTCTGAATCAATCCTTGCCTTCTGTTTATTTTGAAACTGGTGAGTGCAGGCCCCCGACTCCACCTGAGACCAAGTAATTCCACTGGGCTCTTCAGAAGGGTTAGGGTGAATAGAGGGAAGTGGATTTGAGCACAAACTCTAGTTATATGACTCCAACCAAAATGAGAGGCAGAAAACAGCTCTGAGATTCATGGACGTCAATTTACTTTGGGGAGAAGCTGGATAAAACTGAGTTTGGTCTCAAAATAGCCTGGACAATTTTAGTTTTCTGACAGCATTTGGTGGCAAGCCTGTTAAAGAACACCATCTTGAAATTTCCCACTTGTGTGCTGTAGATAGCATATCATCTGGACACGCCCAGAGCTTCAGAAGCATTAATCACCAAGGCACACCTGGCGTGGAACAGAGATGAGGAGAGAAGGAGATAGTTTTAGATGGACCCCATTCCTCGTGTTTTCTACATTTCTGTTTGTTAGATTAGTTAACAACTTACCTCACTGCTAAGCCAGAGAGGCCCTAGGGTGCAGTGGTTAAGACACGGATGCTGGAGTTATGAAGATTTGATTCTGGATCCCATCTCTGCCCATATTCTGGCTGTGTGACCATGGTCACGTTCCTTAACCTCTCCTAGCCTTACCTACCTACCTATCTTTCTATCTTTCTTTCTTTGTTGCTTGGGGGAGGGAGGGTTTGTTTGTTTGTTTGTTTGTTTGTTTGTTTATTTATAGTGGAGGTACTGGGGATTGAACCCAGGATTTCGCACACGCTAAGCATGCGCTCTACCACTGAGCTATACCTCCCCTTCCCTGAACCTTAGCTTTCTAATGAGACAAAGAATGTTAGGACTAGCATAGTACCTGCACATCTTGGGGCTCAGGGTTCTTCCCCTCCTACCCTTTCCCTTTCACTGGGTATTAATAAAGATGCAATTTATGCAAGTACTCAGGATGTAATCAATTCTCACAAACTATGAGCCTGTCTCCATCACCAGGGGCCCAGTGATGTAGGATTTACAATTAGTCTTTTATTATTACTATTTGAAAAAGGCCATCAAAAGTTGCTGTTTCTGATTCTAGTTATCTAGTCACTCTGAGGTGGACAGTCTTGTTCTGGGCTGAGCTACCTGAGAGGCTCAGTAGACATAAGGCTGCTGCTTACCCAGCGCCCGCACGGAAGAGTTGTAAAAGGGTATCCCCTGACTTGACAAAGTCTTAGTGCTTGGCTGCTGTTGGCATTGGTGCTAGACAGTGCACTCCTTCAAGTACCAACCGTGTATTTACACTGGGATTCAGGGGATTCTTTGGAGGTTGAAAAGAAACAAGACTCAAAGTTCCTAATTTTGGTACTCCAAGTTATTAGAACATCTCTGAAATACTGAAATGTTTTTAATTGAATGAACTTAGCAGGAAAAGTCCTTGGGGTGGGGATCCAGGGGAAACTCACCATCAAGTACATTTAAGCACCTTCAGCTCAAGAACAGGGTCAAGATTATCCAAGAGGAGACCTGGTCTAGCACCGACATTGCCCTTTTCTGATCCAATCATCTTCATACCATGGCCATGCCCAGTGGAGAATAGCTGAGTATGTGAGAAAGACTACTGATCACAAAGACTTGTCACGCTGGAACTCCACTTGCTTTGTATGGAGTCTCCTGACTGAGTGGAACATGGCACTCCAGGGAGAAGCACTCTGCCCTGCCAATGTCCCCGACGCCAGATGGTTGGTGGCAGCAGCTCTTCTGCTTGTCTGGACTGATGGACAAATGCTTTCAGTAGAGACACAGCAAGCACCATCATCTTCTTCCATGAGTGATTGTCTTGTCCTATGTGGACGTGGGTTCTCAGTCTTCTCATAAGCAATGGTCAGGAAAGAAAGTATAGACTTCTCCTCTCAGTGAGAACAGGGGATTGGAGTTATTATA